>NC_065447.1:46459324-56459324 GCF_917563875.1 Diabrotica virgifera virgifera
ATTTATTAGTTTTGTTATATTTATACGTATTTCACTTAAATGATTATATTTGTTTCTTTCAAGTAGTTTATGAGTAATTTAAATATTTTCATTTTATGACAACTTAGTAGATATTCTATACTAATTGGAAAATGAACTTGTGTTTATCGTAAATTGTAATATAATTGATTTATATATCTCTCGTTAATTTTGCATTCCAAGAAAATATGGTTTAAATCTCTAATCGAAACATTATCACAAAAACATACTGATGAATTAATTATTCCTAATTTGTGCAGATGTGCCTAATATTTCCCGTGTCTAGTTTTTAATCTGACTATAGTAGAAATATCTTGCTTTGGCAGGTTATATTTAAATATGTATTCAGGTGGCGGAGGAAGTTCTTGATGTAAAGAAAAATATAAATTTTTTGACATGCTTGTAATATTTTTCCATTCTTTTTTCCATATTTTATTTATTCTAACTTTGACGTCATTTATTGCATCTGTCGATAAGATGTGAGTTAGTATCTCACCTTTTTTTATTGCATCTTTGGCCAACTCATCCACTTTCTCATTACCCAGTATACCGGCATGCCCTTTTGCCCATATAAATACTACTTCCACTTTAGACAAATTATTTTTTATATTACATAAAATTTTTGATTTGTATGAACTAAAATCAGTATTTTCAATTGCATATATTGCAGATCTGGAGTCTGTTATTATCACAGCTTTTTCAATATTATTCTCTTTGATCCATTCTAGAGCTTTTTCGATGGCTATAATCTCAGCTGTAAAAGTACTACTAATACTAGATAATTTGTAATTATTATATTGATGGGTATTTTGCACATACATAGCACATCCTACTCCTGTTTGATTTTTAGAACCGTCTGTATAAATTACTGTGTAATCCACAAAGTCGCTCAGTATAGATTTTACTAAAATATTATTTAAATGATTTGATTCTGTATATTTAGGAATTATGATTCTGGGTTTTTTTATCAAAGTTTTATACGGAAATTTATAAATTGTTAATAATTTACTCTTGTGTAAATCTGTATAATTCCTGGTTTCAATGAATGCATCTGTTAGTGGTGGTGAATTTTTTATTCTCCAATATTTACTAGTTAAGTTTTCCATGTTTAATAAAGCCAGATTTGTTAAAAGGTCTGACTCAGTGTTTCTTAGCTTTATGCAGTATTTTTGAGCTAAAAATTGTCTACGTAAATTTAATGGGATTTCATTACACTCTGCTAGCATAACGTTTATTGGAGTGGATACCATTGCACTTAAACATATTCTCAAGCATCTGTATTGTATCCGATCTAAAATTTTTAAGTTCGTATTGCTTGCTGATCCATATATCCAACACCCATAGTCCACGACTGACCGAATACAAGCATTGTAGAACAATAAAGCTGTTTTGGGATGTGCACCCCATTTTCTGTTGGTAATACACCTTAGTATATTTTTTTTTCACACTTACCTTTGATGTATTGAATATGTTTAGTCCACAGAAGTTTATTATCTAGTACTATCCCTAGATACTTATACTGATTCACCACTGGTATAGTACGCCCACTCGAGGTTACGTTTCCCGGTGCGCGCAATCTATGCCTGGTGAAAAACATAATATTGGATTTTTCTGTGGACATTTTCATATTATTTTCATTTGTCCATTGTATAATAATTTCAACTGTATGCCTCAATGATCGTAGACAGTCGTCGTAGGTTTTTTGGGTGGAGTATATACAGATATCATCTGCATATTGTAAACATTTAATATTTTCGTCAAACAAACTATGAATACTAGCAGAATATAAGTTGAATAATGTTGGACTTAATACTGAACCCTGTGGCAGACCTTGATTTACAACTCTTGGTCCGTGTAGTATATTTCTATGATCTTTTAACCATACTGTTCTATTAGTATATAGATTTAATATATTATTACAGATTTCATTATTGAAACCAAGTGAACACATTTTATATTTTAGTATGTTAAGATCTACTGAATCATAAGCTCCTTTTATATCCAGAAACAAACAAACTAGGTAGTCATTTTTAGACAGCGCAATTTGTATATCTGTAACTAGCTTTGTTACTACATTCAATGATCCAAGACCTCGGCGAAATCCATACTGTGTACTAGGTAAAACACAATTTGATTCTAAAAACCATTCTAATCGAGCTTTGATTAATCTTTCAAAGGTTTTACTTATACATGACATTAAAGAAATTGGTCGATATGACTTGGATAAATTTTTGTCTTTATAAGCTTTTAATAATGGTTGTATGATATATTTTTTAAAATGATCTATGTATTGCTCTCCTACCCACCAACTATTGAAAACTTTAATTAATTGCTCCTTAGCTATTATAGGTATTTTATAAATAATTAATTCATAGGTAATAAAATCATATCCAGGAGTAGTATTCTTCGCTGTTTTCATTGCAACCTCCAAATCTTCAAGATCAAACGGAATTTGAAGCTCATTGCAATCTATTACATGCATATTATTATCAATAGTCTTTAATATATTTGGTACAAAAGTTGGTGCATATGTATCTAATAATTCCTCAATAATTGATTGCGTTAGTGGAGGTTTTTTGTGAGTGTTATTCTTATTTGATATTTTTTTACTAAAATTCCAAATTTTTGATATTGGTGTGTTTTTATTTAGTTGATTGATAAATTCTACCCAACATTTTTTTTTGTTTTTGTTTGAATAGTAGAATAGTAGTTTACACTGTGCTTGTATTTTGCGTAGATCTATATAATTTTGAAAATTTGATACTCTATTATACTTCTTTAAAGCGTCTTTTCTATCTCTCACTTTCTCGTCGCAATCTCTATCCCACCACACTGGTCTTGTGTTTTTCTTACTAGCGGCTGTGCGGCATTTCATTGCCTCACAAGCTGCTTTATTAATATTAGAGACTAACTGTTCAAAATTGTCTTCAGTGGAAGTAATACTTTCATTTTCCATGCTGTGTGTTAAAATATTTTGATAGTTTTCCCAGTTGGCCGAAGACTCAATCCATTTTCTACTTGGTTGTATTATGCTGTTATTATATCTCCTTGTTAAGATTGTACTTATGGGAAAGTGGTCTGAGCCTAGCGTATCATCTAAAGGATTCCATCCTATGTAACCGATCAAGCTTGGTGAAGTAAGTGTTAGATCCACTGGAGAAGGATTTTCATTTGGTCCAGTAATTTTTGTAGGTCTACCATCATTTAAAACAATAAAATTGAGATTTTCTAGAGCGTCTGCTAAATTTTTACCTTGAATATTGTCGTGCACTGAGCCCCATATGCTATGATGTGCATTGAAGTCCCCACAAATTATACTTTCTCCTTGTATTTGTGTAAATATGTTCGTCCAATCATTTTTTGTAGCTTGTACATTTGGTGGTTTATATATACTGATGTGATCTTGATTATTGATATGAGATAATATTCTTATATGTCACTTAATTTAATCAATGTATTAATACTAATCTAATTAATTAACCAGATCACATATCAATATGTTTTCAATCTCAGGGCGAATTATAAATTAATTACTTACTTCCGTGGCTTCTAAATATTTCTTAATGGTTCCTAATCGGGATAGAAAAGAAAAAAGTAAAAAAAAAAATACACATATGGGCTACAATTATAATTAAAATATTTTTTATTTTATTTAAAAGGCAATCAATGCTTAATATTTGCTATTTCTTATTATTCTTAAACATAACATTTACAAATGGGAATCTTATTTCCTTTTGGTTTTCAATTGAAAGTTTTTATTAACATTTAACTATTAGGAGTTATTAGGAACAACTCTATTTAAGTTTGATGAAGCTTTTCTGATATTATTGATTATGTTATTCAATTTTTTATGTGGAATTTAATACGAAAAACCCATACATTCATGTCCAAACAAATGAGACTGACCTTTTCCTGGTGAACTGAAAATGTCCTCACACAAGACCCGTTTCCTGCTATCCTTGGCTGCGATCAAACCTCGTCCTGGCTTCCAGTAATGTTCTCCTTTGAAAAACTAGCTCGAATAGCTCTCGTTCCTGCGTCTGTCGTGATGCTGTGTTCTACCTTTCTCGAAACTGCTATCAGCTACCGGGACACTCTTGGCTCAAGGAGGTTCTTTTACTCTCGACCTGGCCTACTTCTCGTTCCACGATAGATACTCCACACTCACGGAACTACACCGGCTTTCTCACTCTCCGTACACTACCGTCTACTACTCGACTTCACTTCTCGACAGCTCAAAACATTCTGCTCTCACTTTGTCATTCATTCCCCTACTTTCTAAATATCCCTTCCAAATTTACAAATCAATCTTCCACCACCAACTCTCATTCGTAATATTCCTCAAAACCAATTTTTAATCTTTCTAAATATGCTTAATGGATTTCAAAAGAAAATATTTAATTCCCATTCTAAAATACTTTCTAACTATTTACAAATTTTAATGACCTATTCTCTCTTTCAAATGAGTCTTATTTAGCATAGGCTAATGATCGAAACCTTCCGCGAAAAACGATAATGAACTATCACCTATTTCACTGAGTTTTATTTAGCATAGGCTAATGATCGACCTTCCGCGAAGAACGATAATGAACTATCATCTATTTCACTGAGTTTTATTTAGCATAGGCTAATGATCGACCTTCCGAGAAGAACGATAATGGTACGCGTCATTCACTTTGTTTATCTAAGCACATTGTTCCGAGTTTCGTACGCTTATTCTAATCACTTCTTAAAATTAAATATAACAATTTGTTGTATACAGGTTGTTCTAAATTTATATGCCCGAGGTTGAGAAAATTAAAAATATTTTATATTAAAGTGAATTTTGTTTATAATTATTAAATTTTAATTTTTATATCAAATAGAAATATAACAATACATATGATTGATATTTTGAGGTCCTCTATATATATATTGCACAAATTTCTATTTTTGTATAAAATTTGTTTCTAAATTTTATTTCAGAATAACAAAAATGATCTTTTATAAGTATTCCTACGCCACCATATCCATCTGCTCTACTTTTATTTATAAAATTATAATTATTTAATCTAAAACTTTGGTTAGGTGATAACCAAGTTTCATTTAGTGCAATTAAATCAACGTTTTGTGTTTGGTTTATATGATTTAAGAGATTTGCCTTATTTTTTATTATAGACTTTGCATTCCACTGTACTATATTAAATTCCGTATTCATTTTCTTGATTTCCGGCGTCTTGTTGAATAGATCCTAATACATTTTTTAGTTCATTTTGTGTCTCTTTTATAACCTGCATTTCTGTGACATCTAAATTAAGTTTTTATACATATTTTCGAATATTATAGGTAGTTTTTGCATTACTATCATTTCTAATTTTTCCTTGTATATCTGAAAGTCTTCTCTGTGCGGATTAGGTAAGATTGAATTATTTATTTTAATTTTGTTTTGAAAATTTGGTGTTTCTTCTATAATAATCGGTGAAATAGCTTTACGCTTTTTTGGTTGTGATTGTGGTCGTGGTACCCAATTTTTATTTGAACTGGTTGGCGTAGATGATATGTCAGAGTTATCAATTTGACTCATTTGTGGAAAATTTTCCAAATTGTTCAATACATCAAATCTATTATTAGAAGTTACTTTAGAGTAACTGCAATTTTTTTCTAACAATTCCGCTTCCTTAAAAGATAAATTTTTTTGTGACCTAATCTTTTTTATATTTACCTGCTGCAAATATTTGGGACAATGTTTGGAAATAGACTGATGTCCATTTGTTTCACAATGTATGCAATATTCTTCTTTTGTGCATTCTTGAGTGTCTGCATTTTCGTGTATTTGGCCACATCGTTTACATTTATTTGTGGTACTTCTACAGTACTTTGCTGTGTGTCCATACCTTATACATTTGAAACACTGGACCACTGGATAAATATATGGTTCTACTACAAACCTGACCAAATTTATTTTTACATATTGTGGTAAATTATTACCTAAAAATGTCACGATAAGCATTTGTCTAGGTACATATTGTACCTCCTTATCTAGGCCTAGTATTTTCTTCGTCATTCTTTTTACCTGTACTACTTTTCTTTCGCTCTCAATATTATCTAATATGTATTTGTCAGTTAAAAATGTGTCAATTCCTTTGATTATACCCTTCTTGTGATTAAAAAACATAGGTATGTAAGCAATTAAATTATTTTTTTAATAACCTCATGTTCAATGATTTTATTTGCTGTATGGAATGTTTTAAATATAACTTTTACTTTGTTTCTACCTATTAATTTAATGTCAACAACCTCGTTTTTAAAATTAGAATTATTAAAAAGAAAATGACCTACTTTTACTGGTGATTATCTACTGGTTCAACAATGACATAAAAGGGACCTATATCTATTGCTGCATACCTGTTCTGGATATCATAAACTTTACCATTATTTTTTGTTATATCCATTTCTGAGTTCATAACGCTTCTATCAGGTGGATCCTGTTTAGGCGGGGGCTGATCCCCGCCTATTTTATCGTCCATATTACCTTAATACTATAGTATAATAAAATTTCCAATACCTTACCTAATCAGAAGAACTAAATTATCAGTAAACTATTCTAAACTGCAAATAACAAATTAAAAAACCAAACGGGAACACAAAGCAACACACTATCTACGAAAAAACCGCCAAAATTCAATATTTTCTGTAAGAGATCCAAAAATTATTATAACTTTGGCATTTGTCAACTTGACACTGTTCATGGAATATTAATGTGGTTTTTGGATGTAAAATGAGTTTCTGTAATCAGCATTATGTCTATTTTTGTGTGTTGATGAATAGTTTTAATTCTTCTATGTGTTGACTTAGGCCATTGGCGTTCCATAATACTAGCTTTAGTAACTGAGTCATTTCTGGCTGAGAATTATGTTTAGGAGGTTGAGCATAGTGTTCATTTGTTCCGTCAGTTTTTTAACATGTCTTTCAGTTCTGTCATGTCTGTGTGGTAATTAGTTGATTTGGTATAAGTTGTGTAGTAGCTTGGTTGGAGGCTTGTTGGTTAACTGCTTGCGTTGCTTGTGCTGATGTTTCTACTTCTAAATGTGTCTATCTTCTAGTAATATTAACGATCACATTGAGCGATCCTATTTTATTTACAAGAGAGGGCATTCACTTTTTACATCTTTAATGTAATATGAGAATTTTAATTTTATGTTTGTAACGTGCCAGATTTACCATTCATCTGATATGTTTTCTGAAAGTTTTTTTGGAGTCAGTGGTCTTAAGTTTGGTTGCTGGTTCATTACCAGAAGCATCGGCAGAATATTTCATATGAGCTATGGGATCTACAAGTCCCATATATTGTTAAATAAACAAATCTTTTGTTTTAGATATTGCTGTTGGTGCGTATCAAAGTGAAAAAGTCTTCGTACTTCAGTCCAAAGAAATAATTATATTTCATGCTAGTCTTACATCAGATATAAACTCAATTTCCGTTGACAAGACATCAATAGTACCTATTCGCTATTGTGTTGGATTTTCACCAAAATCACCAAGTAGCAAACTAACATCACTAACATTTTCAATAGAAATAATAGTTGATGATGTAGTGACGGATAGAAATGATAATATTGCCATTGATAGAAGCAAGAATGTTTGTAATGAATTTAATGCTACCGCTGATGTAAGTATTTATTTTTCATTAAATTAATATAAATATTATCTATACAATTATCTTCTATCTATTGCATGTACCCTTGAGGCTAGGGCCAGACAAGCGACAATTTACGGCGCTATAATAGCAGTAAAATGAAGCGCGAAAAATGCGTCCTATCCTATGTTGCTGCGAGATATTTTACAGCGCAGTCTGGTCATCCAGTACACTCACCGTGGGACCCATTTTCGCGCTTTATTTTACTGGTCTTGCAGCACCGTAAATTGTCGCTTTTCTGGCCGTAGCCAGAAAAGCGTACGTAAGTGTACGTCCAAGGTGCACGCTGCTTTTCGGAGTCGAATAAAGGCCGGGACACACATATCTGCACCGCGCCCGCACCGAGCAGAGACAGCAGCATGGATGCGGTGACCGAGCATGGCTACGGTGCTGACGAGGTGCGCTACTATGTGTCCCCACAGATAAAATACCTTACCTTTTCTTTCTCGTTGTAGCACGTCTAGTAATGTAAGAAGAGAAAATTCTCAAGAGAATATTCGAGAACGAGAATATTATCTTGAGAGTAGCTGCGTCCTTAATCATGCTAAGATGATACATAAAACAGAAAATTGAAAAATGGAAAATGTGGATATGACTTTTCTAAGTAAACGCGAAATAATGAGGAATTTAACTATGGAAATAATGCTAGACAATTATTGGTTTAAGAATTTTACAAGAATGTCAAAAAGTGATTTCGAACTATTAATAAATATGATAGGGCCAAGAATAGAGACGAAAGATCAAACATGAGAAACGCAATAACAATCTCAACAAGCAATCGTTCTTCAGTTTTTGGCGACTGGTGACTCCTATACTAAAAGTTTTAGTTTAATGTATTTATTCAGGGTGCACTACTCTTCCATTTGTCTCATAGTTTCAGAAGTATGCCAAGTTCCACAACTCTGTACGTAAATGTACTGCATTAATAAACCTTATTATAATTTCATTTGACCACGTATTCATCTTTTCTTTGTATGTTTTGACAAAACCAAATTAAATTTCAACAGAGTACAGGAAATAAATACGAAATATAGAGCAACATGCAAAATTTGACACAACAGTTCGACTTTATATTGGCAACGCATCAGCCATTAACTGCAATAGTGTTCAAATACCAGCAAGATTTCGGCCACATGGCTCGGCCATACGACGATATTTTAATTAGATGGCTGTAATGTTGCCAGCAACATAACAAATATATATTTTTGGCAACATATTGCTTCAGAAACTAGCCCGTCTCAATGTCACTTTAGACGTAGACCAATCCATGACTGAGCTGGCGACTCGTGAAAAACAAAATCCCACAACTTCTCATCAGTACAATGAAATGCAGAACGTAGATGACCAGGATCAGCTAATGATAGAAATACATTCTGAATCTGAGGCCTCATCTTTGTCTGATTAGATCACCACATCCATCACTTGAATTATTTGCTGTTAAGAAGAAACTTTCATTTTTTTATCAAATAAATTTTGTGTTCTCTGTTCTTTATGTATTTTGTTGATATAAAGAACACTGTATACAACGTAATACAACGTAAAGTGAAAGAAAAGAAAAAAGTATGGAAAATGTATCTAAAAACCAAATCGGAGGACGATTTCGAAAAATATAAAATGGCCAGAAACGACATTAAACAAGAAATTAAAACGGCAAAAAAGAAGTCTTGGGAAGATTTTGGACACAAAATGAATGAAAACTATTTTAATAACCAAAAATTGTTCTATGGTACATTGAAACAGCTAAGACAAAAGAAAACACATAGATTAAGAAACATAAGAGATAAAGAAGGAAATATATTAACTACAGAAAGAGAAATAATGCAAAGATGGAAGCAGTACTTTGAAGAACTAACAGAATGGAAACAATATCAACATGAAAGAGAGGAAGACATGATCGAAAATACAGAAGAAATGCAGCAAATAACAAAAGAGGAAATTGCAGAAGCCATTGACAAATTAAAATTGGGAAAATCTCCAGGCCAAGATGAAATCACAGCTGAAATGTTAAAGTACATGAGTGAAAATTCAAAAGAAAAATTCCGAGAACTACTAAATGAAATAATCACAGCAAAGGAAATACCATATGATTGGAAAACAGATATAATAGTACCACTGTTTAAGAAAGGAGACGCAAGAAATTGCGAAAATTATAGGGGTATTACATTTAGAAGCGTTCCTGCCAAAATATTCAATAGAATAATTGAAAAAAGGCTAAGGGAAAAACTAGAAATAAAACTAGAAGAATCCCAGCATGGCTTCAGAAAAGGAAGGAGTACCCAAGATCTGATATTCATATTGAGACAAATAGGAGAAAAACTATTGATGAAAGGCAAAGAGATACACATATGCCTTATTGATCTGAAAAAAGCTTTTGATAGAATAAGAAGGGAAGATATATGGAAATGTTTAAAGAAAAATGGAATAGAAAAGGATATGATAGAAATAATTAAAGCCTTATATAAAAATAATAAAATAAAAATAAGGACTCACAATCAAGAATCTGATGAATTCCAGGCAAAGATAGGACTAAAACAAGGCTGTGTACTAAGTCCATTATTTTTCTCAATGGTACTAGATGACGCAATAAAGCAATGCAAGGAGAAATCTAAAGACATGATATTGGGAAAATGGAAAATGAACAATGTACAAATACAAGAATTACTATTTGCAGATGATATGGTATTGTTAGCTGACACGGAAGAGAAACTGCAACAAATATTAAGCACTTATATAAAAGAACTAAGAAAAATGAACATGGAAATAAACACAGATAAAAGTAAAACAATGGTTATGGCAACTACAAAAAAAGTGATAAAGATTAAGGTAGAAGGACAAGTTTTGGAACAAGTAAACAGCTACAACTACTTAGGTACAATTATTGAAGAAGATGGTAAAATAGACAAAGAAATAAACAATAAAATAGGAAAAGCAGGGACAATTTATAATACATTTAAAAAATACGTTCTTTGGAAAGAAAGAGGTACCCAAAGAAGTCAAAACACAAGTGTACCAAAAAGTGGTTCGACCATCAATCGTCTATGGGAGTGAGTCGTGGACGCTAACAAAGAACAACAAAAGAAAAATCAAAGCTACAAAGATGAGATTCTTGAGAAAAATAGAAGGGGTCACACGAAGAGACAAAATAAGAAACGACACAATAACTCAAGCTCTAAAGATAAAACCCATAGAGACAATTATAGGGGAACGACAGTTAGGATGGTTGGGCCACATCCACAGACTAAACGACTTAAGAATAACGAAAAAAGTATATGAAGTCAGTGTACAAGGGAAAAATAAAGTAGGTCGCCCAAGAATGAGATGGGAAGAACAAGTTAGACAAGAAGCAGAGAAGAGAGGACTGCAATGGAGTAGGTAAAACAATTGGCTCAAAATAGAACAGCATGGAAAAGAAGTATCAAAGAAGCACCACAAGATTAAAACATATGGACACAAAAATGGGTCAAATAAGTAATTTATATTTATTAAAATTGTATTGTTAAAATAAAAGTTTTGTATAATTATTAAAATGTATTGAAATGTAGATATTGAACTAGTTGTAAACAGCCCAACACCGAAAGGTACGAATGGGCTTAACTGATTAAATAAAATAAAATAACGAACACTGTTGTAGAAAATTCTCCATATCGAGAATATTCTAGAGAATATTCTCAAGAATATTCTCCGATTTTTCATTCTCGAGAATTTTCCAACACTAAGCACTTCCCACACTCGTGCTCAGTGCGGATATGTGTGTCCCGGCCTTAACCCTTTGTATTCAGTTGTCAGCGTGTAGGTGCACTTTGGACAGTAGGGTGGGTCGAAAAACAATAATGTTTCATTTTTTAATCGCTATACCGTGGAAAACTTGCTTTTGGGGTATATAAGTAAAATGCAAAGTAAAATAAAGTTATATATTGAACCCCCAGCTAGCGCATCATACTTAAAATTTAGTTTTTTTTTAGAAATCAAGACATTTTACAATTATTTTTACAATCTTTAGCCAATAATATTTAAACGTGCTATAGTGAAAAATGTTTAGTTAATAGTTTAAAAATAGGAAATAAATTTGAAACAGACAATATCTTTTCATTTTCGGTAGCCCAAATACTCAAAAATTGTTAAAATTCACATATTAGCACCTTAAAAGAAGGTGTGGTCTATCTAGTATGTTGTGTTGGGTGTTAATAGCACAATCCATTTTTTTCTTTTATTTTACACCCCATTTAATTGGAATAGAATTATTCTAGTGTGTTTAAAGTTATAAATGATATAAATAAAACAACTTATAATTTTAATAACATGTTTAATTGAAACAAAAAAGAAACCAAATTATAGCCAAACAATGTCAACAAATTAAATGAAATTTTGACTTTAGAAAGAGTCTTTTACTAACTATTTCTGAGTGGGTACGTTGAAGCTGCGCTTGCTCTCAAACTTTGGCATCGAAGCTCTTGATGCTACTGCAGATCTTATGAAACCATCTCGTTCCTAACCACTAGGAGGACTAGTTAATCGCAATCTTTTGAGTAAAGATCTTCTAGACCTAAGTTGTGCGATAAAGTCAGGTAACTGCCCTGTGGACTTATCTGTTTGAGAACCGGGTCCACTTTCCCACTCTCGATGGTTGACTACAGCTAACAGAGTTTTGAGACTGTATGTAAGTGTGGAAACGTCTTCAGTTAAACATAAATTGTTAGTATCTTTCATTTTTAAATCATACATGCCTGTATGGTTCAAAATAAAGTACAGCAAATACATAATAGATGGACCTGAACACGTTTTTGAGGCTATCAAATCAACCAGATTTCTACCAGAGAATTTGATTAAAGTAGTTGATCCTATAATCGAAATAAATGCATTTTTTCCCACCCAGAAAATTTGCTACTGAGGATGATAGTGGATGAAAGGAAACACATAAGAGAATTAGGATTCCGAAGAATAATCAAAGCAAGAATGTTAGCTACAGAAACAGAAATACTTAGGGTTTTTCGACCTCCAAAAATCACCTTTCATGCGAATGACTACTGAATTATTTGATTGGAACACCACTGAAATTACACCACCATCACTGTTACGGAGAGTCTCTGATGATGAAGATTGGGCTAAAATCACTGCTGGTAAAACACCCGAGGATTGGAACTTTGGAAACTTTCCATGCCATACTCAAGCCGTGGAACACTGCGTCAAGTTAGTGACTGAAGCATCTAAAAAAAGTCGTCGGTGCTAAGTAATGAGATGGTTTCATAAGATCTGCCGTAGCATTCAGAGCTTCGACGCCAAAGTTTGAGAGCAAGCGCAGCTTCAACGTACCCACTCAGAAATAGTTAGTAAAAGACTCTTTCTAAAGTCAAAATTTCATTTAATTTGTTGACATTGTTTGGCTATAATTTGGTTTCTTTTTTTGTTTCAATTAAACATGTTATTAAAATTATAAGTTGTTTTATTTATATCCTTTATAACTTTAAGCACACTATAATAATTCTATTCCAATTAAATGGAGTGTAAAATAAAAGAACAAAAAATGGATTGTGCTCATAAAACCCAACACAACATACTAGACCACACCTTCTTTTAAGGTGCTAATATGTGAATTGTTAGTTAATATGTGAATTGTTAGTTAATTTAATTTAATTTATAAGATGAATCCGAGATGTTTAGTGTTAAATCCCTCTACATCTACAACTGTGTTTTAAATGTTTATATAAACTCAAAAAAATTTAAATTTCTTAGCAACCGATTAGCTCGATCAGTAACAAATATGGATATTAGTATTCAGCAGTTCAAAAAATCAGTAACACAAAGATCCCTAATGTTCTTTGGACCTAAATTTTATAACATAATTCCTATACATATCAAACAAAAACCTAAATTATTTAAATTTAAAAAATACATAAAAACCTATCTAAAAACCCACTTAAAATTATTTTTGGACGCAATGTCTTAATGTATGAACGACAGCATAATCAGAGTAAAATTTGGGTGTATATTGGTATTATAATTAACAAAGTATTCAGCAGCTAGAGAGGTTTACCGTCCGTCTTGTTCTGTTGCATTATCTCTTCGATAGTTAGGTATGTTACTTCTTAGTTCCAACCTTAATACTACTTTTATGTACAATTGATACAGTTTCGATTGACATAGTACAGTGCAAAACAGGCAACTCTTGCCTAGGCATGGTGCTGAGTCAGTCGATACTAATAATAATATAGGATCTAAATGTAAAATGTTGTACACACATATTTTTGAATAAATTTGAAATTTGAAATTTGAAATTTGAAATTTGAAATTTGAAATTTAAGTGTGATGCGCTAGCTGGGGGTTCAATATATAACTTTATTTTACTTTGCATTTTACTTATATACCCTAAAGCCAAGTTTTCCGCGGTATAGCGATTCAAAAATGAAACATTATTGTTTTTCGACCTACCCTATTGGACAGGCCTATTTTAATACGAAGGATTTAGCTATACCGACTCGGCATCGGCTTTCTGACTCAGGAACAGGCAGGCACTATGCAAGCGCACTAAGGGCGCGTCCATAGTGCCCTACTGTGATACATGACTTGCACTATGACACATGAGGATAAAGTCTCTATTTAGATGAATGACAAATGACCATCTACAAAGTAGAAAAACCTAATAGAGAAAGTAGTGGAATACAATAAACTTCTAGTTCCAGTAATTATCGATTTTCATAAAGTTTTTGACACAGTTGAGCTAAGCAAAATATTACAGGTGCTTAAAGAATGCAGGCCAGACTATAGGTATACAAAATTATTATACAAAATGTACATACAGTAACAACAGTAATCGCATAAAAATAGAACGGGGGGTTAGGCCAGGAGACCCAATGTCACCTAAACTTTTTAATGCGGTTTTAGAATATTCTCTCAAGGATTTGGCTTTGATGACAAGGGGAATAAAAATAAATTGAGAATACCTAAACAACTTACGTCTGTTGTGAACAACGAGAGTGAAATAGGATGAGGCGCCATCTTGTTGAAAGAAATAGGGGAATGGGGGGCATGACGGGGTCTCGAGGTAAGACGGGGTACCGCACACAAACAAGAAACTACACGTTGGTGAATAGCATGCAGTAACTCAATAGGAAGAGTCATTCGATTAACGGTCCCTGCAAGAGAAACCGTGAATGAGAGTGCACGCGTTTTTTGTTTACAAACGGAAAACTGTTTTAGCGATCCGTTGATCTAATTTTGTGCAAGGACAACCATCGTTATTTTAAGGTAGTTATGATCACCTCACCATCAAGGTCTTTTTTATCGTTGTTTACTAGTATTCTTATTTTGATAATGGCATATTGTTTGTGTGAATACGTTAAACATTTAATTAGTGATTTTTTTTTGTTCAAAGTTACCTTTTGAGGCAAGATGGGGTATTGGGTGCGGGGTATGATGGGACATTGGTGGTAAGTCTGGGTTAATTTAAATTTCTTAATAAATAACATTGGATTATTATTTTAGATAATACCATGGTACGTACTTACAAGAAAAAAAAAAAACAAAAAGAGGAGAGTGGTCGAGAGATGCTATGAGACATCGTCAGAACCCTGGGTAGGCTGCCAGATCTGTGGATGTTGAGCTCACAATGCTTGTGCTAGGTTGGACAATGAAGATCTGGAGCAAATACACATTTTTGTGTGTTTTGTGAGAATTAATTAGCATCACCATCATGCCCCAATTCCATTACCCCATCATACCCCATAGTATGGGGCAAGATGGTTTTTCATAATGTTCTTATTAATGGCTAATTGTTGAAAAATGTGATAGGTTGATTTTCCCAAGATTGTACCAAATCATAGTTAGATTAATGACGTAACGTGCCATCAATTAAAAATAGTAATAAACGTAGTAATTATGTTGTATTTTTGTTATTTTCCTTAGCTCCCCATCATACCCCCCTACCCCTAGTGTCAGGAGTGCCCTGAGCTGTCGATTGCAATAATAACCTTTCTTTGATTATCTGCAGATAAATAACTGTGATACGTTATGGAGCCTTCAAAAAAATATGACCAAAGAGATAAGTTGAAATAATTCCAGCCCATGCCATAACATGAGGCGGGTTTTTTCACTTCCTCAAAGAAATGGAGGTTGTCATTTGCCTAGAAATAAACATTTTGATTTCGAGAAATCGCGACCTTATCGGTGAACAGAACATTTTGTTTGTCAATGCTCTCGGAAAGTGTTGAAGCAAAAATTGACACGCTTCAATTGTAGATTCACTTGTGGCCGCCATCGTATTTCAATCGCATCTATTGTTGTCCGTCTGCGTGACCAGAAAGGTGCCTTTGAAGATGCGCATGCGCCGAAACGCAAATAAATAGATAGATAGATAGATAGATAGACATTTATTGTTTTTAAAAACTACAGTTTTATAACAATGAGTTTAGTAAGTACAGAATATAACTAACAACTAGTCTAGAACATAAATAACTATTAACAAATTTAAACAAAAGTTAAGCGCTATCACTAACTGAAATGGAGAACTTGGTTTTTTTAATAAACACCAATGAAGGAGAAACTGAAGTACAGAATATAACTAACAACTAGTCTAGAACATAAGTAACTATTAACAAATTTAAACAAAAGTTAATCGCTATTACTAACTGAAATGGAGACTTGTTTTCTTAAATAAACACCAATGAAGGAGAAACTGAAGCTTATTCATTTAAAACAAAAGATCTAAGTTTTATGATATTCCAAATATATATTGAAATTGCTTTCAGAGATATTATAGTTACATTATTAAGACAACCAATAAGGTCGGTGCAATTATTAAGGGGGGCCATATTAACCGGTTTCATTGAACTGTAAATGGGACATTCAAACAGTAAATGTTCAAGAGTTTCCAACTTGTTTGTGTTACAAATAGTACAGATTTCAGATGGTCGTATATGATATGTTATACCATTATAGGTAAATTTTAACACATGGCGATTAGATGTTCGAAGTTGCGCCATGGCACGAATGTATTTTATGGGAATTTGAAATTCCAGATATTTCTGTACTGAGGTATCTACGGATAAATGTTTGTAAATAGTTGAGAATGTTGACATGGAGACTGCTTGAATGTCTTCTTGATGAAGCATATCCATATACTTTTTTAACATGCTTTTCTTGTTTTTTAATAGCCAATCAGAGATGTTTTCATCCCAAGAAAATTCATAATCTAATATTTGAAAATATTGCTTAAACTGTGAAACCCAGTTGTATCTGTTCGTATTTATTGAATTATTTGCTGAAGAAATTTGAAGCTGACGCAGAAAACAAATAAGAGGAAGTCTTAAATCATGCATTTGCGATAGCTTGATAAGCCAATTTAAAGTTAGCTTGAAAATAGTAAAAGAAATTTTTACTCTTCCTGTCTCCAACCTAACAGCATAATCAGGTGTATTGATACTGAGATGTAAAAGTTTTTTAAAGAAAGTTATTTGTATTCTTTCTAACTGGTCAGCATATCTCATTCCCCAAACGGGCACACAGTTCATAACAAGGCTTTGAACTAGCGAATCGAAAAGTTGCACACGAGATGTCCAAGAATTCATTTTGGTTTTAGCCATTAAACCTATCACGTTACCAATTGCGTGTTTTGCTCTTTCCACTGTTGTATCGGCCATTGCTTTAAAAAGTGATGTTGTGGTTAGGGTGACTCCAAGATATACAAATTTGTTAACAACTTCTATTTTTTCATTCTTATATAGGAACTTAACGCCTTTATTGCCAATTTGACCGCTTCGGGCAAATGGAAGAATTTTGGTTTTGCCAACATTTACAGTTAGCTGGTTTTTGTCACTGTATTTTTCTAGATAACTTAAATTTTTACCGAGTTCAACTTCCGAGTCACAAAGAATGACCAAATCATCAGCATACAATAGCATTATTATTTGATTTTGGCTATCAATGGAGATACCTTGTGATCCTTGACTAATAAAAAACTGTTCTATATCCGCAATAAATAAACTAAATAATAGTGGACTCAAAGGTTCACCCTGTAAGACTCCTGTTGAAATATCAAATGGTCTTGTGTAGCCGTTTGGAGTTTTGATGTACATCCTAGCATTATCATAAATGTTTTTCAAAATGGCTATTATTTTAGAACTCACCCCAAGGCCAAATAGCTTTTGCCACAGCAAATGATGGATAATGGAGTCAAAAGCCCGCTTATAATCTACAAAGGCAGCGTACACTTTGCGTTTTTTCAGTCGTAGTTGCAGTTGTACAGCAGAAGTGAGGGTGAATACATTATCAATGCAACCCCTTGATCCCCTGAAACCCGACTGACATTCGGGAAGAACATTATTTACTTCAACCCAATCTCTGAGTCTGTTTAACAAAATATTAGTAAATATTTTTTCAACACAATTAAGTAAGGCGATACCTCTATAGTTTGCTGGATCATCTCTGTTGCCCTTTTTAAATATCATAGTAAAAATGACTTCACTCCAGTTATGCGGCGTAATGGTTGTTTCCAGTATTCTATTAAACATGCCCGTTAAATACAGTATCCAATTATTTGGAAGATTTTTAAAGAATTCATAAGAAATATGGTCAGTTCCAGGTGCTTTACGATTGGGACAGTTATTTAGGACTCTATATATTTCGTCACTGGTTATAATAGCGTCAAAAATGGGATGTCTTGCATGAAAAAAACGGGCATTATGATATAGTTTTGGGGGATATATATTCGAATAAAATTGCTCCCATACGTCTACATCGATAAAAGAAGTATTGTGATTTTTCCGAAATTTCCTAATCACTGACCAGAATGTTTTGGAGTCCCTGCTGTTTGCAAGTTGAGAATACAGGTTATGAAAATATATATGTTTTTTCTTTTTAATTATTTGTCTATAGGCTTTTTTTGATGTCAAAAAATTTGTTTTATAGGGGTCGCGGAAGTTATTTGATTTAGCTGTTTTGAGGCTTTGTTTCATGTTGATTTTAGCTGAGGTACATTCATGATCAAACCATGGAGGACTTTGCCTGATACACGACGGGAAAGATTTTTCTTTACAAAGTTGTAATTGCGAAGCAGTTTCTTTAATTGCTGACATTAGATTATTGTATAGTTCCTGTGCATCAATATTTATAGAAAGAGACGTTTTATTCGAATGTTGCATAGAAATTTTATAGAAAAAGGCAAGGTCAGTATTCCATTGATATATAGTTTTTTTTTGTATAGGAAGTGCTTTTTTGAAACGACTTTCTCGAAAAAAGTCGGAAACGCAAGTTACCAGTATACCAAAGTGGTCAGAAGGGCTGTTATGGTTCATTACACATAAATCTTGGATAATAGGTATTGCACTGTTCTGGATAAATGCTAAGTCAATTACACTATTTCCAGCTTTGCTAATGTGAGTAAATTGTGCCGGTGTATCAGACTCAGTCCTCCCATTAAGTAGACAGAAAGAGTTGGTGTTCATGAAGTCAATAATATGGCGCCCCTTAGTATTTAAAACCATGTCATTGCTTAGACGATACTCCGATAGATTTGTGCCCTCCAGCATCTCTGGCGGAACTTCTAAAATATCTGATATTCTACTGTTAAAGTCACCGCCAATTAGAAGCGGAACATCGAAATGGTTTTCTAGAATTTCCGACAGAGATACTTGAAAAAGTTCTAGAATATACACAATATCTAAGGACGGTTTAAAATATACTGTGCAAATAATAATAGACTCTTCCGAAGGAGAAACCAGTCTGCAAAATAGCCACCACGGTGTTTTTTCTAAAATTACACAGTTGTATACATTTTTATAAAATATGTAGATACCACCGCTTGCTCTGCCCATGGATTTCTCTTTCGAAGCAGGACTACTTATAACATTATAGGATGACAAAACAATTGACAAATTATTACACTCATTAAGTAGCCATGTTTCAGTAAGACATAAAACCGAAAAATCATCGTAATCTCTAACAAATTCATCCAGATTGGCAAATCCTTGACAGTTCCAAAATACTATTTTGAATGATTGCTATTCAGGTACAGATGAGTTTGCCCCACATAAAGCAGGCTTTGAAGTCTTGAGTCCCTTTTCACGTCTAGGTGATTCCTGTTCCTCTCTATCACGTTTGGTTGTTCCTCTTGTAGTAATTCTAGGTATTTTGTTTATGTATCTAATCGTTAAATTTTTCTCCCCATTATCTATACGACTTTGTAGCTCTGTTCGTAATTCAGCTAGATATTTTGACTGGCAAGGTGTCAGATCTTGTTTTATGTATATGTTTGAGTTTGAGTTTTGATTCAGTTTAGATTTATTTTTAAGAACAAAAAGGGCATCTTCACTGGACATCATAGTAACTTTCAGCGGCCTTGGTTTCATATCTTGGCGAGGAAAGCCAAGCCGGCGATGCGAAGCTATTTGTAAGTTAGGAGCTACCTGATTTAATATTTGTTGTGCATTAACTTCATCGGATTCTGTATTTTCTGGAACACCCATGAGCAAAACATTTTTTTCCCTTTGTTTTCTATCAGCCAGCTCTATAAGGATATTTTCGGGAGGAGAGGATTCTATTTTCTGGATTTTAATTTTTAGCTGTTCGTTTTCTCTTCTTAGAACCGCTATTTCCGAGATGCAAGCGTCAATTTTTGTCGACTGAGAATTTACTAAATTATGTAAGTCAGACATTCGAGTGTTACATGTTGCGATAGCGTTACTTAAATTAGCAAGCTGAGCCATAATTGCGTTGAAGTGCATTGTGCTAGCATCTGCTTCTGTGGTACAATTTTGACACTTCCATGTCAACAAGGTTGCAGGTGAAAAATTTAAGGGTTGAGGTTGAGCACAAACACCGTGCCATGTTGTTTTGCATCCAGAACATTCCAGTTTGCTACCATCTGTCGATGTTATAATTTTATGGCATGCCTGACAATTTAAATCCATTATAGTAATATTAACCGTACTATTAAAGGTACCACTAATTACTTAAGTTTTTGTCTAAGGCAATACTCAAGTTTCAATTAAGTAGATCGCTGAAATGTAGATTGTATTTCTTGTTTAAAAATTGGGTTTTTCTCCTTACAGGTGTGTTTATAGTAAAAACTATTCAACTGATCTAAGGCAATATTCTGGTTTCGATTGAGTAGAACGTTGAAATGTAAATTGTATTTCTTTTTTAAAAATTAAGTTTTTCTACTTACAGTTGTGTTTACAATAAAAACTGTTTAACTTTTAACTTATATTGGTTAAATTCACAAGCCACTATTAAACGATGTTACCTCTACGGCTGCTAGAACTAAACTGCAACTAACGCAAATAAATATTGGCTAGGTGTTGAAACATTATTATTGTTATTATAGTGTAAAGGGAATTTACGGCCACCCTATACACACATCGGCGTACGTTTCATTTTATGTTTTGACTTAATTTGTTTGAAAATGAAACGTGACGCATGGGAAAAGTTATAGCGGACGAACAATATTAGGATTATTCGCACAGATACTCGGTGCTGACTCTGAAAACAAGCGTGCACCTGCACCTATTTTTTAGTAGAAAAATATAAATATAAGAAAATAAAAATGTCAAAGTTTTGGAGCTATTATTATTTTTATATGTAAGTATCCTTTCAATATTTTAGAAGCCAGTGGGCGACTTCGTTCCTTTCCAAATCTCCCTTAGAAGCGATGTGATTGATAACGTAGTGGTAGAAGGACCCAAAGTTGTAACTTTGTCAATCCCTTTCATACATGGATGTAGTTCAGCTAACTTATGCAAGACGCAGCTCAGTATGAATATTACACCAAAAAAGTAAGTATATTTTTTTGTTTACTCATTTTTACTATTTATTATAATAATTATAATAATTATAATTTACTAAGGTACCTGACCCAAATAAGGCCCGGTTCCAAATAAAGCCCATCGATTGTTTTTACCAAAAAAAATCGAATACTTCTCAAGGTGACGTTTGTCTCTGGACGCTACTGGCATCTATTGGCTAAATCTGAACTTAAATCGAGGTTAAGTGTGACTACGCCATGTTGATGTCAGTTGCTTTTCCAGACACGCTAGGCGCACATCAAATTACTATTTTCAGGCATTTATGAATTTATTGATAAGTTTTGAAATAAAAGTGATAAATAATTGTGTTATATATGATCTGATAGCTTATAATTTATATAATAGACATGTAAAATAACGTACTGTAACGTTTGAGTATTTATAGTTTTTAATAAAAATACAGGACAAGACACGGTAGAGAAGCTGTCCCTATTAAGGCCCACCGGTAGAGTTCTAAACAAGGCCCGCTGGCCTTATTTAGTGCCTGTAGATTTTCAGCAATGTTTGTTTATTTAAAGGCAGTTTTGTTGACTAAACCTATATACACCAGAGTCTTTTTAAATCATTTTTAAAACTTTTTTTAAATGATTTTTTTTAGTATACGTATGATTCAATTTCAAACAATTCAATTTTCGATCCAAAAAATTCTTAGTTCTCCGATTTGTGTAAAACTTGGTGTATAGCTTCTGACATTCTAGACATTTAAGTCCGAATAGTCGTTTTATTTTTCCCTTGAGTGTTTTACTTATGTAGAATCTCAAAATATCATTTTTATGGATTTTACAATGATTTGGTGTCTATTTACTTATAAATAAATTTGTATATTGTAGCATAAAGTATTAATGGAAAAAATAATGATTCAACAGACGGGACTCAAAAATGACATTATACGGCCGCTTATTAACGCCTATTCACGCTCTGGGCCAAGTTATACCTCCAATGATTCTCTTCAAAGGAAAAAGAATGCAGCCAGAATGGCAAGATAATCTTCCAGCTGGTTCGACCATTGAAATGACAGAGAAAGCATCAATGACAACATCAACCTATATAAAATGGGTACACCACTTTGCAAAGTTCAAACCACAATGGTTTTCGATGGAGCTAAGTCTCACTTAGTCGCAGGTATTGTTGATGCAGCTGACGATGATTCCAGTAATGACGAAGGTATCTTGGAGACTTCCTTTCAGGAAATTCTTCCTACATCTAAAATAAAAAAGAAAATTGTCCAGCCCCGAGCAAAAGTCACTTAATTATAGAGCGGTTATAGTAAGTAAAGCTGTATTTCCTGAAAATGATAAAATTCAAGACAAAAAACCTATTAGTGATAAAGGGAAACAGACGAAACCAAAAAAAGGAGAACATAATATAAAACTAAAATCCCTCAATGAAAAGAAAGATAAAGGAAAAATTCAACCTTCCTTAAAAGATATTCTTGAAGCAGGTCTAAGTGGATTGCAGTCTAAGGTTTCAAACTCAGGAGAAAAAGGAAAGAGCTGGTTTTGCTACTTGTGCCAAGAGGACAGAATAGCAGATATGAGGCTGTGCACCAAATGACTTAAATACGTACACGAAGAATGTTTAGGATTAACAAGCAGAAACAAAACACCTAGATTTGTTTGTCCAAAGTTTGATTTCTAGACTGAGGATTATTACAAAACTGTAAAATTTATTAAATGTGAATAAACGTATGTTTCTGATTTAATAAATGCCTTTATTTAGTGAATATCTTGCAATAAAACACCCCCAGAAACAGTTAACAGTATCTAATTTTATTAACATCTAAAATCATGTATCAAATTAATGAATAAAATAAAATAACAATTAAAAAAAAGGTGGACCTTATTTGGATCAACTGGGGGCCTTTTTTGGAACTACTGTACCCAATAAGGCCCACAATATTGATTTTGAAAAAACAGTTATAACTTTAAAAGCATTAAAATTTGATAAACTGTACCATAGTAAAATGAAAGAGCATAAACCTTCCATTCGTTTTCCATTGCTTTGAGAAATTAAATCGAATATTTAATATTTATTTAAAAATAATTAAATAAGACTTATTTGGGTCAGGTACCTTATTTATTATATAAGCAACAGGGTTTATCTTACCAATAAAGAAGTTACCACACAGCCACACACCAAAAAACAAAACTTGATTTTATTTGAACTTGGAATAGCCAAGAGAAAGAAACAGTTGATGACTGTTAGTGTGGTTTATCCAAGAAATGTGAAGAACATAGGATTATTAGCCTAATGAATCATATGCTGAAGCTTTTCCTACGAATCATACACAAAAGGGTATACAACAAACTAGACGAACACACTGGTCAAACTCAATGTGGTTTTAAGAATCGCTTCGGAACAAGAGAAGCACTTTTTTCAATACGTGTGCTAGTTGAAAGATGTAGAGATATCGATTCTGATGTATACCTGTGTTTTATAGATTTTGAGAAAGCGTTTGACCTGGTGAAATATGAAAAATTAATTTTTAAGGTACTAATATAACATCGACGATAAAGACTTAAGGATAATTTCAAACCTCTATTAGGAACAAAAGGCTAAAATCAGAATTAAAAGCGAAACATCTGGAAAAATCAATATCGAGAAAGAAGTAAGACAGGGATCTGTCCAGTCACCTTTGTTGTTCAACGTTTACTCTGAGAAAATATTTAAGAAAGCTTTGGAAGGCACCTCGGATGGTACAATTATAAACGAGCAATGTATATATAACCTGCGATACGCTGATAAAACGATCATTCTGGCAGATAATGCTGAAGCACTACAACGTCTAATGGACCGAGTAACGACAGCCTGTAGAGAATTTGTAATTAAATTAAATACAAAGAAACAAAAACGATGGTCATCAGCAAGCACCAAAACAGAAGGGTGGAGGTTAATAGCAGAATGAAGGTGAATAACAAGAATAACTGACCTTGGAAGTAACCTTGATGAAACCTGGGACCACTCACTAGAGATCAGAACACGTCTCGAAAAGGTACAGTGTTTTACAAAATGCAAATAGTTCTATGCAACCGCCAGCTGGATACCTCATTGAGAACTAGAATACTTAAATGCTATGTTTTCTCCACATTGTTCTATGGTGTTCAAGCCTGGACAAGAAGCCACACAAAAAATAATCCATGCCTTCGAATTCTGGTGTTACCGTAAAATGCTCAGTATATCCTACATGGACCATACGACAAATGCGGACGTCTTGCGGAGGATGAACAAGAAAAGAAAGCTTATGCTTATAATAAAAGAACGGAAAACAAAATATTTTGGTCACATCGTAAGAAATCAAAAGTATGAACTGCTCCAACTTATAATAATCGAAGGCAAAATTAATAGCAAAACGGGACCAGGAAGAAGCCGCAACTATTGGCTTAAAAACTTACGACAATGGACGAATATGACCTCCATAGAACTATTTGGGGCAGCTGCAAATTAAATTAAATGAGCAAACGTAATGGCCAACGTCCTTAAGGATATGGCACCGTCCGAAGAAGAAGTGTGGTTTTAGGCCTGGAAAATCAAACTATTAGAAAAATGATTGAAAAATATTGGGAGCATAAACAAGATGTGTATCAGATCTTTATAGATTTCCAACACGCTCATGATTCAAATAATCTTGGCGGGAAATAGATCTTTCTTTGCAATGCAACATCCCATAAAGTCAAAACTTCTCTCACCAGGTGTAATAATTCAGATATATAAGGCCATAATAAGACGGTTGATGCCTGTTGAAGCAAACTATGGACGCTAACAAAAAGAAAAGTAATAAATTGCTGGTGTGGGAATGTAAAATTCTTCGAGTGATATATGGCCCTTGCAGAGACAGCGTGACAAACGAATGAAGCCGCAGATACAGTAACTAGTTAAAGTATCTATTCGGAAAGAGCAATTTTAAGGGATATTTAAAGGCCAACATACTATGTTGGGCAGGACATGTGATATGACACATGTACAATGACAGTCGAGTTGTACATATTGTGTTTTGGGAAAGACCACATGCAGTGCCGGATTTAGTGCCGATAATTTCACGATTAGGTAATTAAAGCATAAAGCACATTTTATATTAATAGATAACGTTTATTTTAAGTTTACTTTTTAAAATTGGTACAACATACAAAGCATAACATAAATGAATAGAAATGCCAATAATGTTTGTCAGTACGCCAATGCCAATAATCTATTTGAATATGGTACAGCTGCTTCCTAAAAAAAAACTGATACGACTCTTAGTAAGATTTGATCATTTTGAGCAGTGTATGATTGATCTGACATTATATTATATTTATTATGACACACAAATAATAAAATAAACAAACAAACAGCCTGGGATCGGTACTCACCGAAGGGACCGCAGACGTTCGGAAACAATTAGCGTCTCTTTGCAAAGACAATGACGTCGACTTTGCAAAGTAACAAGACACTTACTCAACACACACACTACACATTACTCCCCTGACTTAGTGATAAGTTATACAATTACGTGGCTAAAGGTTCTAGTTCTAAACCAAAGCCAGAATCAGAGAAAAAAAAAAAAAAAAAAGAAACAAACAGCCATTTTTTGACGTTGAACAGAATAAGTTATGTGACAAATTTTAAGATTTGGCAGTGACAGTGACTGAATGTAAATAATAATTATTTATCTTTCAAAATACACTGCTCAATTTTCTACAAAATACGCTTTAAGAGCCGTATCAGTTTTTTTTTGGAACCAGCTGTACATAAATAGGTTGAAATGTTGTATTCACTAATAAATAATCTTGGTTTGCAAATTTGGCTAATTCCCCAAAACAGCTCTAACAACAATTTCTATATTTATAGAAAATATATAATTAAAAAAATTAGCTAACAGCAGTTATTTATTGTAAAATTATTAATATTGCTGAAATTATTATATCATAAATTAGCAATATAGTTAATTGTTAAAATTAAATATTTGTTTCATTCGGGGGAAAAAGTACAGGTGACAACAAAAGACTAAAAAAAGCCGAGTTGAAAAAACATTATAAGTAAAAGAAGAAGCAATATAATATGAACTGCAATAGTAATAGGCTACGGTGCTGAAAAATATTAAGAATACAACAAATAAACTTCTGGATCGTTCAATTCTCACATTATTCTCTTATACTAAAAAAGGTCAATGTCATGTCCTTAATTTGGATAAAGTTGGATTAGTGACTCTTTTCAAACTAAAACACGTGCGGAAAAGTAGACTTTTTTGCACGCTCGTAGAAAAAAATCTTTAATCAAATCGTTAAAATCTAAGGCTTGAGAAAGCTCAGCATTTGAAACAAAACTAGCCAAACTAGACAATCTATAATCTTCGTCAGAAGTCGAGTTCCTCAACTAGTTTTTGATTCTTTTCAACACGCTGAATGATATTTCTCCAGATGCATTAGATATCATCATGGATAGTAGAATGCGCAAAGTTGTGTCCATATTCGGAAATAATGTTTTTTCACGAATACTGTTTTTCACGAATGAGTTTCAGATAATCCAAGAGTCTATTCCTCTGAAGCTTGGTAATCTTGTTATCATGAGGTTCTTTTTCTTCATCAAATATACCTTCAACAAAGCATTTGAACTGTACACACTCTTCTCCAAAGTCATCATCTATGTCGATTCGATACTTTTTAGCCAAAATAGAAGCTGTTGCCCTGATTTATTCATTGCAAATTGACGATAAGTTGATCAAAAATCCAAATTGTTCATTAAGACTGAAATAGACTTCGGTCCTTTCATTCAATTCTGAATAAAGCCTGTCAATTACATTGAAAGTATTAATCTTTGTCTTCTTTGCCATTAAAGTGGGGTTCAGTGGATTCAACTTTGTCTTCGCCAGGGAGAGCTTTTCTTTTCGTGAGTATTTTAATTTTAAGAATAAAGGTTTCAATTTTATACAACTCTTTACCTCTTTTTTCATAGGAATCAAAGTTGTCTCTCAGACTCACTACGTAATCCTTTATATGTTGCAAGTCACACTCAAGTCTGTAGCAGTTTTTTGCAATGTTTTGCTACTCTTATGTCAAAACGTTGTACAATATCTTACCACATATTTAGTAGAATAGCATTCTCAAATTTGAAAAATTGTTCATCAATAATTGTTGTATTTGCTTGTACATCAATTCATCACATTCCTAGAACTTTCCACAATCCACCTCCAATATGTATTTCCTATTTTAATTAGATTGTATTGTTTATACACAAAAGTAATGTTCTCGATATACAGTAGCGATAATTATTAATTAATTTTGGAAAATAAAAATTCAATTTTTTTACCAAAAAAAATTTTTTTTACAAGACGCTGCGGCCCTAGGCCGCGGCCTAGTCGGCCTAGTGGTAAATCCGGCACTGACCACATGGGAGAAGGTCTATAGGACGATCTAACAAAAGGTGGAAAGATGCAGTCAGAGATGATTTGGAGAAAATGCAAGTGAGACAATGGAATGGAAAATAGTGGCATAGTACCGACAAACATGAAAGGAAGGCAATAGTAAACGTAGCAAAGACTCACGAAAAGTTGTAACGCCATTAATGCTGATGGTATTACTGGGAAAATACCCAGGAACATAACTGCCCCAGATGATCACACAGCTATAAACGTTAACGAGAAATTTAATAATGATTTTTTATTGCTAATCAATAAATTTGAATAATATGTAATTAATTATTTGGATCGAAAATGATTTTATTGTCTTTACGTAAATTGCAAAATTAAATATTAAATCAAATTACTTTATATTGTGTAAAATTTACTACTATAAAATGATTAATAATTTAATTAAAAAAAATTGTTATGTTGCTGATTATAAAATTGGAGAAGATAAGTTTTATTGTATAATAAAATAAAAAATTGTAATAGTAAAACTTTCAAAATACCTCGCATCTATAATAATCAATGGTACATTAATCCTGAGTAGCTGTTTTTAAATTTATTTGTATGAAAATTACAGAAAAGATACTACTGTATTCTAGCTGAATACGAAGGCATATACCTAACAAGAACGTTGTTCTTTATTCCTTTAAAACTGCTTTGAGAAAATAAGAAGATGATATAGTTCATGCTATAAAAAGTATGCTACCGGGAATCGGGAAGACTGCACTGACAATGCAAAGAAGTTAAAACCAAATTTTTTCCTGAAAGTCGCTGGTGTACGAAATAATTAATTTATTCCATTTGGATTTGCCACACTATATAGTAGTGTACAGGCACTAGGAGAAAAAATTTCAATCTTTTTCAGTTTTTGTATATAAAAATTTAAGTACAAGGTTTAATACGCTACATATTCTTATTATTTATACAAGCTCCATCCTGAAGTGAAGGTCTTAAATCCTAAATTTAATCTTTATTTAAAGAAATTTTACAAGGCTTCGTTATACAGATCGTACCTCCGGTCAAACAGTGTCATAAGTCAAAAAAGCAAAGTATTGAGAAAATGACCTTCATTAGTGCTAAAACATTTCCGGGTTTAATTTAAAATCTATTAAAATTGGTACAATAACTATTTTAGTCAGTTACAAATGTTTTTGAAGCTCTAGAGAAGCTCTAGACACTTTACAGATATAATAACGAAACATTTTTACGAAATATTATTTATTAAAAGTGGCTCTTGCAGTACATATTATAATATCATTATTATTATCTGATTAACAGAGTTATACTTTTTATTGATATAACTTTAAAAGTAACAACTTTAAAAAAATATTACAATAAGAAAAATGAATGTGTCACTTTTCTTGAGCACATATCACAGATTGTTTTGAATAAAACAATTACATATACTGTCTTAACTCGACAAACGGCGGTTTATACAGATGGACATATCCCTAGCGCAACGTTGATTTTTTTAACCATATAATGACACTAGTGTCATCTAACGACAAATACTTGAACCATAGACGAAACACTTTTTGAGATAGGATTTTGTAATAGTTATATTACAAAATTATTATATTTATTTATTAATATATTATATTTATTTTGTAATGTAATAATAATTAAACTGTGATTGCAATAAAACTGTTTTTCCTTTTTTTTTGTGTTGTAACTCTGTTTGAGTGGAGGTGCGATGTATTGAATTATCCATTTTAGCTCTCAAATAATACTGGGACAAAATGATCACTTTGCTTATGATGTAAGTGTAAAAAATGAAGGTGAACCCGGATACCAATGCCAATTAAATATTACACTGCCAAATGAACTTGGACTAGAAAATGGTAAAGGATGCTATTCAGATGGTCATAATATTGTTATATGTAGACTTGGAAGCAAGCTGGATAATCTAACTAAATCGGTAAGTACGGAAAGTCTCTGTTTAATATTATGTTATATATTTTTTATTTAATTAGATGGCTTTGGTAAGGGCCAAATGTCGATCTTTCATTGTCTCCCTCTAAAGAAAAACGCAAGAAAATGCGGCGACTACCGCACCATTAGCTTGATATTACACCTGCTAAAATTGTTACTCAAAGTCTTCCATATCCGAATATGTTATCATGAACTGGACATAGATATTAATGATATGCCAATTGGGTTTCGCGTAGGCCTAGGAACGCGTGAAGCTCTTTTTCACTTAATATACTAATATAAAGGTGCCTGGCCTGGATGTCAATTAAGATAATACAGGGTGTCCAGAAACTGTACCGACAAACGAAGATAGGAGATTCCTCACACAATTTTAAGACCATTTAACCCAATTCACTTGGTCCGAAAATGCTTCCTAAGGGAGCTAGAGCTATTTTAAGATGGCGTCTTATAATTAGTTTTTCTTTAATACCTCCAGAACGCTTCTATTTAGAACAACGAAAGTTAGTACGCATATTTATCTTCCAGAGATAAACCGATATCATCCATTGGAAATTTCTAGTACCGGTCATAGGCGACCGTTTTGGGTAGGGCAACGGTTATTTTATAGCATAACTTTTTTTTATATAATTTTTAGTCATTTTGGACTATGAATTATTTATCTGTAAGGTATTCTAGTACTAAAAGGTAGTCTTGCTTTAAGTCGATAGGATAAAACGTTTTCTAGAAAAATCGATTTATAAATTTTGCGTTTTGTGAATTAAAAAAAAAAAATAAAAAAAAAACTACTTAGAAAAACGAAAACTGGTACGTGTATTTATATTCCAGAGGTGAATCGATTTCTTTAATTGCAAATTTTTAGTACCGGTCATGTGCGTCCGTTTTGGGTAGGTCAACGGATATTTTATCGCATAATTTTTTGTCTTTAATTTTTAAGCATTTTTGACACTAGATTATTAAAATATGAGGTAATGTAGTACTAAAAGTTACTCTTGCTTTAAGTTGGTGAAATACACCGTTTTCTTTTGAAAAAAATTTTAAATTTTTTTCAAATTCAAAAAACGAAAAATTTTCAAATCGATTTTTCTAGAAAACGGTGTGTCCTACCGACTTAAAGCAAGAGTACCTTTTAGTACTCGAATACCTCAGAATTTAATAATTTGGAGTCAAAAATGCTTAAGAGTTAGACAGAAAAGTTATGCGATCAAATAACCATAGCCCTACCCAAAACGGACGCCTATTACCGATACTAGAAATTCGCAATGAATGGAATCGATTTACGTCTGGAAGACAAATAAGTGTACCTATTTTCGTTGTTCTCAATATAAGCGTTCTGGAGTTATTAAAAAAAAAACTAATTACAAGACGCCATCTTCAAAGAGCTCAAGCTCCCTTAGGAAGTATTTTCGGACTAGGTGAATTTGATTAAATTGTCTTAAAATTATCTGAGGAACGTCCTGTATTCGTTTGTCGGTAGAGTTTCTGGACACCCTGTATATGCGTGTTTTCTGACTATAATAAAGCATTCGACAAAGTACGACATGAACAATTATCCTGAAATCAAAGAAGATAGGCTACAATGACCTCAGGATTATATGGAATTTATACTATAAGCAAAAAGTAAAAGTACGTGTGAACAAACAGCTATCAGAGAAAATTGAAATCAGACTTATTATGAGACAGAGATGCGTGTTGTCGCCAATTCTTGTCTCGGACGAGATCTTGAAAATAGCTCTTGAGGGTGCACCAGATGGAGTAAAGCTAAATGGAGTTCCCATTAACAACGTTAGATATGCGGATGACATTGTCATCTTAGCCGAAAATATTGGGGATCTTCAGAGACTGGTGACCAGAATAGCGGAGCGTGGACAAGAATACGGTCTGACAATAAACATCTTCTTATGGTGCCTATCCGTTACGGATGTTGGACACTAACATGGCTATTCTGACTTTGTTGACTGCTGCCCTGAAAAGTCCGGTAGTGGTTAAGTTAAACCATTTTCGCAGGTTATGCAGCCAGGATATTCTTCTTCGTCCTGGACCTTTTTTCCCATGCACTTTACCTTGAAGTATGGTCCGAAGTAGGTCATATCGTTGTCCATTGCGCATTAAATGGCCCAAGTATTCCAGTTTTATGGTTACGACTAGTTCGCGCTCTTTACCCATTCTATGTAGAACTTCTTCGTTGGTAACTCTGTCTATCCAGGAAATCCTCAACATGCCTCTATAGCACCACATCTCAAACGCTTTGAGTCTCTTCAGTGATGCTTCAGTTAAGGTCCATGACTTCACCATATAAAAGAACGGAAAATACGTCGCATTTTAGTAAACGAACTTTTATTTCCAATTTTATATCGCGGCTGTTAAAGATTTTTTTCATTTTGACGAAAGCTGATCTTACCTTCTCGATCCTTATTTTAATTTTCGTCGATTGGTCCCACTATTCATTTAAGTTTGCACCCAAATAACAAAAGTTGGTGATTTGTGTCAATAAACATCAAGAAGATAGAATTTATGAGAGAATCGAAAACTCAAAGGAATAACGAGAATCTCTTCGTAAACGGAATCAATGTTGAACTAGTAGACCAATATGCATATCTGGGAACAATGATCAACTCCACAGGTAATTACTTCCAGGAAATAAAAATTCGAATAGAAAATGTTGGAGCAAATTTTAATCAAATGCTAGGTGGCTAGGTTGGCTAGGTGCTACGTTTTCTCGACTTTATTTTATGGAATGGAAGCTTGGATCTTGAATAAGGCATCAATGAAAAAACAGCTGTGGCTGTACATCATACAATGGAAGTAGAGATTGCAATTGCTGGATCCAGCATCCAGCAATCCAGCTGGATCCAGCGCTTTTTTTCACATGCTGGATCCGCAAACGTGTCAAATTCGAAATAAGTTACTAATGTTGCCAATAAGTTGGTTGCACCAACAGATCTTAAGCTCCAGCTTAGTTAAGCTCTACTTATAGATAGGCCCTCCTTGTGTATCACTTACGTTGCACCATAATTTTCGATTATTGGCTTATTATCAATTATATCTATTATTATATTATGATATTTTTATTATAATATATTATAATTATATTATATTAATGATTGTGTTATTCTCGTCTTAAGCTTAAGATCTGTTGGTGCAACCGGGCAATAATGTCTTCATTAGCCTCTTTATTCAAAACCGTGAGTTGGTAACTGGCCATTCTATCGCGCTGGCAGTAGCTCAGTATGCTGGAAAGTTTCTATAGCTTAAAAGTTTGCATCGATAAAGCGTTGATATACATTGATTCTGCGATAAAATTATCTGCAGGCGAGTGGTCAATAATCAATGAGTTAATCGCCACTTTTAACCGGCTGTAGAAGCTCTTTACAGAATAGATTCCACTTTGATAACGGCCGACACAACTATGAAATTTGTCTTAGACAAACTAAATAGCCAGGACATTCATGTTTCTGTTGTTTAGAAATTTAGCATAGACACAGACAAAAAACATTAAAATAATGTTTTTTAAGTTATACTTCTTTACGCGCGATATGAGGGTGAATTTTTATATGTTAAAACCTACGATCCCGGCGCATGCGCATTATAACTTTGTTCTGATTGGATGTTCAAATGACATGTCAATAATTATCCAATATGGCAGCTGTAGCGCAGCTGTGGTTTGGACGGTTGACGGTTTGGTTATGTATGGTTGTTGCGTTTTAAAATTTGTGGGAAGAGAAACAACAAAAGTTAGTTAATAGTTATACTGCCTTTTTAAATAGTTTTCATATTATATTTTGGAAGTTATACTTCAAAATGTTTTAATTTATGTATGTATCAGTCAAGAAAAGGTGTGGAAAGAATATGTTAGTGTTTTTAAATATATTTTTCTACAAACGTGTTAAAAATGCAATTTTTAGGACTCCATAGGAGCGTTAAAAATGCTACTTTAAGGCACTAGTGCTTTAAAATTTTTAAGGCATTGCAGTTAAAAGTGAATTGTTAAATTGTGAAACGTCAAAATATTTATATTTCATTTATTAACATTAATATTAATAATACAACTTGCGCAATTTGAAAAAGGTGGTTTAAAAGGTTTTTTATTATAATTTTGTGTCTTTGGATTTGTCTTCCTTGGGTGTAAAATAATAAAATATCTATTTTTATATTTCACTTGTCACAGTGATGTATAATTATGTATATCTGAAAGGTAAGTAGGATGCGGCTTGATGGCCTTGTTGGTAGAGCATTGGACCAGAGATCAAAAAATCGCGAGATTGCGGGTTCAAATCCCGGACGATTCATATTTTTTTCTTTTTTTTTTTTAATATTTGGCATTGTTAAGTTTTGGTTCATTTTTGGTAATTATTGTTAACTTTTTGTATTGTAACTGTTAAGTAGGTATATTTATTTCGTTGAAATTATATTATAATAGAAGTATAACTTCTTACGTGCGTACAAAGTACACACACATTCTTTTTTATTTTGATTCCACATTTTGCTGGATCCGCGTTGGATCCAGCTGGATTCAGGCCAATCTTGCAAAAATCCAGCTGGATTGAAAATGCTGCTAGATTTCAATCACTAAATGGAAGCTTGGATCTTGAATAAGGCATCATTCGAGCTGTGGCTGCACAAAAGAATTGTGAAATTATCGTGGACAGAATACGTCATCAAAAAAGAGGTTCTGAGAAAGATAAATAAAGAAATGGAAATCTTAAATACCATCAAAACAAGAAAATTAGATTATCTCAGGTATATTACACGTGGATAGAGATACAGCTTGCTCCAATTAATTTTGCTGGGGAATATTCAAGAGAAAAGAAGCATAGGGAGGCGCAGAATATCGTGGCTGCGCAACATGAGAGAATGGTACGGATGTACTTTCAATGAACTTTTCAGAGCAGCCGTCTATAAAGTCCGAATAGCTATGATGATTGCCGACCTCTGTCGCAGAGATGACACTTAAAGAAGACGAAGGTAAGAACCAATTAGCCAAACAATTAACATGTTACCCAAAACCGTTAATTTTTGCCAACACCAAAGTTGTATGTCAAACTTGAATGCAAACTCAATTGTAATTAAGTAATAGGTATGTAAGCAAGTGATAAATTCAACCGTTATTTGATGAGTTAATTTTAACTTATAATAAAACACTCAAAATTTTGTTTTCAACACTTCCAAAAAATTATTACAAATTAATGTGATTACAGGTGTTTCGACAGAGTGCCTTTCTCTAGTGATGTATTTATACTATGTACCGGGTGTCCCAATAAGAATGGCTCTCGGCCATATCTCAGGAACCGTTTATAGTACAGCTTTGAGAAAAAATATTTATAACAAAAGTTGTCTTAGGAAAAGCCTGGAAATTATTTTCAGAATTGTAGGTCCACCGCTAGAGGGCGTAATTGAATATCAAAAATTAAAAAATCAAAATTTTGCAAAATTTACCTAATGAAAGGGCACTGAAAATCGTATTCTTCATAAAATTCTGCGCATATTTGATTTCACAAGTTTAAGTCTACCTTTGCAAATAAGAGGTTGGGTTGAGTGGGAATCATCTTATGAAAAAATGGCTGTAAGTCCGGTTCTGCTCAATCGAATTTTGCATACTTAGTCTTGTTGAAAACAGTTCGTCAATGTAAGTGTGTTATTTTCTAAATAGCGTCATTAGTAACATGTAAGCTAGAAGGCGTTATTTAATAATTTTCAGAAATCTAGTTTTCTTTGGCAAATATTAAATACAAGTATGCATTTTTAATTCTGTATTACAAAATTAGACCAAATTAGCAACATAATACCGAAAATCGCATGTCGATACCTTTTTTCTATCTCGAGATATCTTAAGAAACGTGTAAATTTTAAACAACTGTTAATGTCACCGCTAAACGAAGTTAAGGAAAAGTAGTGTGCTATGGAAAAAACAATGAAACATTTTCCAGATATAAACGTACATAATTAATTAAAACAACAATAAGACAAACAACACTATAAAATATAACAAAGAAATAAAAGCAACTACTTAATTAGTAACGACCTAAATGTTCAAATTGTTTCCCATTATTTTCGATGCAAGCATTTACTCTTTCAAGAGTAAATTCAACAGCAGTCTCAATTTCTGCTTTCGTAATGCTTTGAATGGCGTTTCGTATGCTCTATATTCTAGATCATGTTTTCTCGAGTAGTGGGCCTAGAGGCAAAAACAAGGTCTTTAATCCGTCCCCATAAATAAGAGTCCAAAACAGTTAAATCTGTTGCTATTCAATCTACTCTTGAAAGAGTAAATGCTTGCAATGATGGGCAACAATTTGAACATTTAGGCAGTCACTAAGACTAAGTAAGTAGTTGCTTTTATTTCTTTGTTATATTTTATAGTGTTGTTTGTCTTATTTTTATATTATTTAATTATATACGTTTACATCTGGAAAATGTTTATTTGTTTTTTCCATAGCACACTACATTTCCTTAACCTCGTTTACCGGTGACAGTAACAGTTATGTTTAAAATTTACACATTTCTTAAGATATCTCGAGATAGAAAAAAGGTATCGACATGCGGTTTTCGGTATTATGTTGCTCATTTGGTCTGATCGGTCGTAGATTTCTGAAAGTAATTAAATAACGCCTCCTTGCTTGCATATTACTTATTGGGATATTTCGAAAATAAAACACTTACATTGATGGAAAAGAGCTGTTTTTAACAAGACCAAGTATGCAAAATTCGATTTAGCAGAACCGGACTTACAGCCATTTTTTCATAAGAAGGTTCCCACTCATCCCCACCTCTTATTTGCAAAGGTAGACTTAAACTTGTGAAATCAAATATGCACAGAATTTTATGAAGAATCCGATGATTGGATTTGTAGTGCCCTTTTATTAGGTAAATTTTGTAAAATTTTGATTTTTTAATTTTTGATTTTCAATTACGCCCTCTAGCGATGGACCTACAATTATAAAAATAATTTCCAGGCTTTTCCCGAGGTGACTTTTGTTATAAATATTTTTTTCTCAAAGCTGTACGGTAACGGTTCCTTAGATATGGCCGAGAGGCATTCTTATTGGGACAACCGGTACATCAACACTTATATTATTTGTTGGAGAAATAAATTCCCAACATTAATATTTAGTAAAACTATATTTTGTTTCAATATTTTATTTAGTGGTTTGCGCCTTGTGTACACTTCACAAAGATGTTTCTATGTTTTTATGTTCTATAATTCAAAGTGTACACAAAGGCGCAATATTCAAAAAAAAAGTTCGTTGCCAAGGTGTTGTTATATAGAATAATAAGATAATAAAAAACGGGAAAGTAGGGCGTGTGTCCGATCCCACACAAAAATTACTTTAATACCAAAAGTTTGTGTTATTGTAATAAAATATTAGTTGTGAAAAGTGTCTTTAGTTATTCCTAGCTTCAGAAGTGTAAAACCAGTGTAAAATTATTTCCTTGGTGTTGCAAAAATCCAACATCAAGTTTGGTCCTTCGAGCCGGATATAAAAAGAAGCTAGGAATTACTCAATTTCCAGAAGGTAAGAAACACACCTAATAAAAAAAAGAAGAAATTATTGAACAAAAAAGAAAGTATTAGAAAAGAAATTACAAAAAAGAAAAATCATTAAAAAATTAATTTTGTAAAACGTCAAGCTCATACAATAGCGCCATCTATGTAAAAGAGGGCGAACGACCGACGTCGAATGGTTATCAAGCGATCGAGAGAAATAATCGATGTTTTATGAAATCGATCATATATGAAGTGACAGAAAACTGACATTGACAGTGAATACAAAATTAAATAAATTGACTGTTTGTGTTTTGGTTTGTAAATAATCGTCAACATTTTTGTTATTTTGATATTTAAAATAGTTTTTTTTTACCTTTTAAGTTTTAGGTAGATTCATATAAAAAAAAAGAATGCCCGCTAAAAAGGATATTGAAATGCTAAAAACTAAAAAATCTCAAGAAATTCAGTCTATTAAAACTATTACAAGGTTTGTTGAAAAACATTTGGACAAAGAAATTTCTGAATTAATAATTAATCAATTACAAACTAGGAAAGACTTACTAATAGAAAATTTTAATAAACTTCAAGATCTTCATTGTGAAATTTTATGTTGTGAACAGGGGTATGCAGATTCCATTGATAATATTAGAGAGGAATACTTTGACACATTAGCTAAAATTAATAGTCAACTCTCAAAAACAGTAATACAGAGCGTAAGTACTAATCCACAAGATGTAAATAATTCTTTTTATTCTTCAAATATTCCACGAATAGAAATTCCTTGTTATGACGGCAAAGATTTAACAAGTTATAGACCTTTTATAGATTTATTTCTAGCTGTTTTTGATAGAAATAAGTCACTGCAAAATGTTGAAAAACTTTTTCATTTAAAGAATCATTTGGAAGGAGAGGCAAGAAGCCTAATAAATGATCTACCTCTAACAAATGACTCTTATAATGATGCATTGAGAATGTTAGATAACCGTTATAACAATGAAACAATATTAATAAATTCTCACATTTATTCACTACTTGACATTCCCTCCATTCAAAAAGGAACTTCCACCGCCTTACGTGAGTTCATTAGTAAAGTGAGACAGCAGTTAGGTGCACTAAAAAACTTAAAGCAACCCGTAGAAAGTTGGGATATGATCCTTATTTGCATTTTAACTAAAAAACTAGATCACTATACTAATAGATCATTTCAAATTGATAGGGACAACTCAAAATTGCCAAATTTAAAAGATTTCTTATCTTATATTGAAAATAGGGCTACAGCTTTAGAAACTGTAACCACTCCAGATAAAAAATGTAGCACTAACAAAGAAAGGTATCAAAAAACTCACTTGGCTACAAGTAAAGTCAAATTAGAAACCAGGTGTAGCTTTTGTTCATCCTCAGGCCATAAAATTTATAATTGTTCCAGTTTCAAATCTGTTTCAGTAAATGATAGAGTGTCTTTTATAGACAGTCATAAGGCTTGTCGAATTTGTTTGAATAATCATCCTGGTAGGTGTAAAATGAGTTTCAGGTGTTCAGTTTGTCGAAAAGAACATAATTCTCTTCTGCATGTGGACAGACAAACTCCATTAGACAGCACTGGACAGGGTAACAGTGGTAATGCAGACGATAGGGTGACTACATTTGGTTCAATAAATGAAAACATTAATAATGTTTTGTTACCAACAGTGAAGGTAAAAATTAGAACAAAAAGGGGTGATTATATCACTGCCAGAGGTCTCCTGGATACAGGATCTCAAATATCATTAGTAACAAGTAGATTGGTAAGTAAATTAAACTTAAAAACATTTAATAATAATGTCAATATCTTAGGTATTTCTGAGAATATTACCAATGTGCAAAAGGCTGTAAATTTAAAAATTGAGTCATGTGTGTTTGATTATAGCACAAATATAAAATGTTCTGTGGTTGATAAAATTACTAGTGATATACCACAAACAAATTTCAATGTTTCAAATTTAAATATTCCTAAAAATATTAAATTGTCTGATGATGACTTCAATAAATCTGGCACAATTGATATATTGTTTGGGGCAAATATTTCATTTCATATTTTGCTCTCCGATAAAATACAAGTAGACCAGATTATATTACAAAATACTCTATTTGGGTTCATAGTTAGTGGTTCTGCTCCATCACTACAAATTTGTAATTTTTCTGCTTTTCATTTAAGCATGAAAAATAATTTAGAAAATATTGTTTCTCAATTTTGGGAAACCGAGAAGGTTCCAGAAATTTTTCCGGAATATTCGACAGAGCAGGAAGCTTGTGAGATTAATTTTGAAAATTCTTTGCAAGTAATAAATAATAAATACCAAGTTAAATTACCATTAAAACAAAATCTACCTGATTTGGATTTAGGAGATTCATTTTCTGTAGCATTAAAACGCTTTGAAAATCTAGAAAAAAGATTTAAAGTCAATCCTGAGCTGTACTCTCAATACAAAAGTTTTATTGATGAATATTTAGCTCTAAAGCATGCAAAAATAGTAAGTCTTAGTACATATGACTTAAATAGTGGTTCTTTATACTTCATGGCTCACCATCCAGTGATACGTGAAGACAAAAAAACAACAAAATTAAGAGTAGTCTTTGATGGCAGCATGAAATCAAAAAAGAAAAAATGCATCAATGATTATCTCTATAATGGTGCTGTAGTTCAAAATGAGCTCTTCGATATTCTTGTTCTTTTTAGAAAATATAATTACGTCCTTTTGACAGATATTAAACAAATGTATAGAATGGTTTTGGTACATCCAGACCATTGCCAGTTACAAAATATTTTGTGGCGAGAGAAAAATGGCAGTTTACAATGTATTCAACTTCAAACTGTAACATATGGTTTAAGAAGTTCTTCCTTTTTAGCTACCAGATGTTTGGTAGAATTAGCCCGAACTGAAGGTAAACGCTATCCTTTGGCTTCTAAAGCTCTTCTTAATAACACCTACGTTGATGATGTTTTGTGTGGGTGTGACACAATCGAAGAAACGATAAAACTAAAAAATGAACTTATCTCGCTGCTCAAATTAAGGTCCTTCGAGTTGCACAAATGGTGCTCAAATAATTTACAAATTTTAAATGATATTCCTAAAAATAAACAAAATTTTGATGAAATTAACATCAGCAAAAACGATTTAACGGTAAAGACTCTGGGATTGACTTATGATACAAAAACAGATAATTTTAAATTTAGTTGTCCAAAAGTTGATATAAATGAATGTGTAACTAAAAGACAGATTCTCAGTTTTGTTTCCAAATTTTATGATCCTTTGGGATTAGTGGGCCCAGTTTTAGTAGCTGCTAAGGTAATTATGCAAAAACTTTGGTTAAGTAAGGTCAAATGGGATGCTATAATTTCCAGTGAGTTACTTGACACTTGGAAAAATTTTGTTGAAAGCTTAATGAGCATGCCCACAGTGACTGTCCAAAGAAATTTAAACTTTACTGGTGCTCTTCATATTGAAATAGTTGGCTTTTGTGACTCCTCCTTGATTGCATATGGAGCTGTTATTTATGCGAGGACTATTTTTGAAAATAAAGTACATGTAAATTTGATTTGTTCCAAATCTAGGATTGTTCCTATAAACAAAAAACTAACTATGCCAAGACTTGAACTGAACAGTGCTTTGTTGCTTTCAAAACTATCTCACAAGGTTTTTGAACTGTTAAAAGATAAAGTCAGTAAGGTATTTTTATATTCAGATTCAAACATTGTCTTAGCTTGGATAAAATCCGAACCTTTGAAATTGAATCCCTATGTTGCCAATAGAATTATTAAAATTCAAGAAATGACATCCGAATTTAAATGGTTGTATATAAACACTAAGGAAAATCCAGCAGATTGTCTTTCTCGTGGACTTGAACCTCATGAAATTAATTCAAACAATCTTTGTTTTAATGGTCCTGAAATTCTTTCAAATATTGAATTCTTGCACTTTGAAATTCCATTTTCTACTCCAGACCATTTGCCTGAATATAAAGTTGTCACTTTAGCTAAGGTCAAACCAGAATCTTTCTTCATAAAATTCTCTAGCTTAACAAAACTTCAAAAAATAGTGGCTTATTGCCTACGATTTGTAAATAATATAAAAAATAAAAATAAAAAGATTACTGGAAGTTTAACAGTTGTAGAACTAGAAAATAGCCTTAAAACCATTATTAAGTATGAACAAAGTTTTCATTTTTCTGAGGAAATAAAATGTCTAACCAACAACACAGCAATTAAGTCTAATTTAAATTCTTTATATCCTTTCTTGGACTCTCAGGGACTGTTAAGAGTTGGTGGTAGACTGGAGAACTCAGATATTTCTTTTAATAAAAAACATCCTTTGATCGTTCCCAAAAACAATCATATCACTGATCTTTTGATTCACAGAGAGCACTTAAGACTTTTACATGCAGGTCCGAAACAAGTTTTAAGTTCATTAAATCAAAATTTTTGGATTATTAGTGCCACTAAAGAAATTAAAAGGATTTTGCACAAATGCGTAACCTGTTTTAAATGTAAGGCCAAGTGCAGTGAACAGTTAAGGGGATCTCTTCCTGAACAAAGGGTACGTTCATCGAGGGTCTTTCAGAATGTTGGTATAGACTTCTGTGGTCCCTTCCAAATTAAACAGTCACGGATTAGAAAGTCTATAACGACAAAGGCATATATAGCATTGTTTGTTTGCTTTTCTGTGAAGGCAATTCATATGGAGTTACTCTCTGATCTAACAACAGATACTTTTTTAGCTTCATTAAAAAGATTCATTTCTAGAAGGGGTAAACCATCCAAGATCTTTTGTGACAATGGTGCCACATTCAAGGGAGCAAATAATCAACTTCAAAAACTTCTAAACGACAACATTAAGTTAAACAACTTTTGCCTTGATGATAAAATTGAATTTTGCTTCATCCCAAGTTATTCTCCAGTATTTGGGGGTCTATGGGAGGCCGGGGTGAAGAGTGCTAAATATCATATAAAAAGGGTGATGGGAAATAATATTTTAACATATGAGGAGTTTAATACTTTGATTACTCAAGTTGAAGGAATATTAAATTCAAGGCCTCTTATGGCAATTAATAATGATTCCTCTGACTTAGAATATTTGACCCCAGGTCATTTTCTAATAGGTGCTCCTTTAACAACTTTCCCTGAAACTAATTTAACTGAGATTCCTGAAAATAGATTAAAATTTTGGAGGTTGTGTGTTCAAATGCAGCAGCATTTTTGGCAAAGGTGGTACCAAGATTATCTAACACAACTTCAAAACAGACCTAAATGGAGAAAATCGTTGCCAAATTTACAAGAAGGCATGCTTGTGCTTGTAAAGGAGGACAATGTTTCTTCTTTTGGGTGGCCTATAGCAAGGATTAATAAAGTTATTCCTGGTAAAGACGGAAAGGTAAGAGTGGTGGAAGTAAAAACTAAAAAGGGAACATACTTACGTTCTGTCACAAAAATTGCTGTTCTTCCAATTAACGATGAACAAATTTAAATTATTTTTTTTTTTTTTTTTTCAATTTATAATAATAAATAAAATTTAACTTTATAACTATTTCTATTTAAATTTAAAACTTTGTAAAAGTTTTATACTTATATAAGCAATAAATTCTTTAAAAAATGTGTAAAAAAAAGGGGTGGAATATATTGTTTTGGTATCAAAACCAAGGCCCCCCAGCATGTTGGAGAAATAAATTTCCAACATTAATATTTAGTAAAACTATATTTTGTTTCAATATTTTATTTAGTGGTTTGCGCCTTGTGTACACTTCACAAAGATGTTTCTATGTTTTTATGTTCTATAATTCAAAGTGTACACAAAGGCGCAATATTCAAAAAAAAAGTTCGTTGCCAAGGTGTTGTTATATAGAATAATAAGATAATAAAAAACGGGAAAGTAGGGCGTGTGTCCGATCCCACACAAAAATTACTTTAATACCAAAAGTTTGTGTTATTGTAATAAAATATTAGTTGTGAAAAGTGTCTTTAGTTATTCCTAGCTTCAGAAGTGTAAAACCAGTGTAAAATTATTTCCTTGGTGTTGCAAAAATCCAACATTATTCTTTATCTGAATAGGTTAAAAAGGGGAGAATTGTTTGTATCAAATTGGTTATTCAGAATGATATCTGTATTTTTTAACTTATTGTCCTTCACATAACATTTCGAACATTTGTACTTATGGTAGTGGTCTTTTCGGGCCGCTGATCACAGTTTAAAGAAGCAGAAGAAGAAAAAGAAGATTATTAAGCTTCTTGACAAGTGACGTCCGCGCATCACTGTTTTTTTCTGTGCGTGTACTGATCACAAGTGCTTTCCAAATAGTTTTATAAAAATTATTAGACAGTGTTTAAAATACCACAAAAGTCATCAGAGAATAATTGTGTATCCCGAAAGAGGCGGAAATATGAAAATTTGCAACAGAAACTGGTAGAGTTAAGGTATTTATATGATATTTTTGGGTTTTATCCCAAAAGACCAAGTTATTTATAAGATATTTTTGAATCATTTTATGTTAGATAAATTAAATTATGTGTGAATAGATCGAACTATAAATATTTAATATTTACGAAATGACAATTTTAACCAAATTCAAACTTGGGGTCCTTTTTTGTTGTTATCAATATATTTTCTCTGTTGTCATAGTTACTATATCTCGCCTTCTTCCCTATTCGAAATACTCAAAACGTCAATAGTATTTGTCAAAACACACAGAGATGTAACAGGCGCTATGTTGCCACACTGCACTGATTTTCCTATTAATGTTTATTTTGTAGCAAAATGTCCGACAGACATGATATTATGCAAAAATTTATATTGTTTGTGTCAAGAAGGATACCTTAAGGTAGCCCAAAGTAATACAGACTACATTATTGGGGGTTTAAAAATAAAATTATAGCCCAAAGGTTTAAAATAGAACAAAATAAAGGGCTTACCAATAAAATTAGAGCAGGGGTGCTTTTAAGCAGCCCAAAAAATCTTTATGATTATTTGACCTGCCTCTATTTTTCAGAGGGACTCTACAGTAGTCCAGAAGTTTAGAATAGAACAAAATATATTAGTTTAACTGCTTTTGTAAATTTTACTTCGATTTCACGTTACAAGCAACTTTACTTGCACTAAATTATTTGTTTGGTTTTGTGTTCAAACAATAAAACTAGAGCAGAGGTATTTTTTAGTAGCCTAGACAATCTTTATGATCATTTTATCTGCTTCTATTTCTCAGAGGTATTTTTACAGTAGCCCAGCAGTTTGGAATACAATAGAATTATATTTATTTCACTACTTTTGTAAATTCTACTTTGATTTAAGATTACAAGCAAGTTTAATTACACCAAGCTTTTTGTTTGGTTTGTCTTCAAACAATAAAATTACAGCAGAGGGTACTTTCTAGCAGCCCAGACAATCTTTATGATTATTTTATCTGCTTCTATTTCTCCGAGGTACTTTAATGTAGCCCAGAAGTTTAGAATACAATAAAATGTATTTATTCAACTACTTTGTGCACATTTTGCCTAGATTTCATATTACGAGGGTAGTAAGTTTACTGCTTACATTAAATGTTTGTTTGGTTTGTCCTCAAACAATAAAACTAGAAGAGGGTACTTTTTTTTAGTAGCCCAGAAAATCTTTATTTTGAGCTACTTCTATTTCGCAGAGTTACTTATAGTAGCCCAGAAGTTTAGAGTAGAATAAAATATATTTAACTACTTTTTGCACATTCTGCATTGATTTTTATAGTCTACCTTAATATTACAAAGTTAGTAAGTGTACTTACAATAATTTTTTGTTTGGTTTTGTCAAAAATATTAAACAAAGATACAAAATCAGCTTTATTAAGTCATCTCGAAGTCATTACGAAGCCACAAAAGACCACTGTTTATCCAAAGACTATACCACAAAGCCAAGCTGCTGTTTCCACTCAGCATCCATCAAGAGTTCTTTCAGAATCTAGCAACTTTAATCAGCAGCGTTTAAACTTCAATCCAACCTTGAGCAGACCAAGAATTGGACAAAGTCAGTACTCAAATCACCCTCTACTAGCATCGAGATCCAAACAATCGAACAGACAGCAGTACCAAAAGCAAATAAGAACAACCAGGATGTCATACTAAATGTCAATAAAAATTAATAGGGTAATATGGCTAACTGTATTAAAATATGGAAAGGGATTACTTCAGATAAGAAATTTTTAAGTTTGGTCTAAGGTTTTAATATTTTATTTAAAACAACGCCCTCTGAAGAGAGAGCACCAAAAGTTCTCATAGACCCAAACTGGTCGTATGACAAAAAAAAATTACTTGAAAAGTAATTAAAAATTACTATTTCTCCTTCTTCACATACAAAAGGACAATTTATTTTTCGTAGTTTTTTGTGCCTAAAAAGACGGAAATCAGAGAATTTTGTTTTGAATTTAAAATAATTAAATTGCTTTATAGAAGCCACATATTTTAAGCTGGAAGACTATAGTAGGTCAGTCCTCAAGCTCATTTTCAAGGGTTATGGCAAAAATAGATTTAAAAGTTGTCTATTTTGCTATTCCTGTTCATTAAAATTCTAAAAAATATTTAAAATTTAAGTACAGAACTTTTTTATATTAATTAAACTGTTTACCATTTGGTTTGAATAATATCTCGGCTTTTATATTTACAAAAACTTTAAAACCAGCCCTAAATAATCTAATAACAGGAGGCTTTACTTTTGTCAATTTTTTAGAGGACCATTTACCAATTTAAAAATCATATTTAAAATGTAAAGAAAATATTGTTTAAACATTTTCTATGTTTTTTCTGCTTGGGATTTACTATAAATAAAAAAAAAAGGAAAAGTATACTTTCACCCCCACAAAATATAACTTTTCTTGGTTTTACGTTTGATTCAAACCTGATATATTTTGCACCTGCTGACAAAAAAAAAATCTAATAGTATTCAGAACATCAAAAATAAAAGTACATGTAAAATAAGATCATTTGCAGCCTTAATCGGTCAGTTTGTAACAGTTCGTCCATTTATGGAAGTTAAATATGGAAAATTATACTAAAAAAAAAAAACAATATATAAATAAATACAAAAGAAAAGTAGCCTCTTTCTTAAACTAATAGTTATAACACTAAAATGATCATACCTAAATACTTAAAAATGATTACAATTGGTGGTTAAATAACATACCAATTAGTGAGCAAAATATAAAATAATCCAATTATGTACTTGAAATATTTTGCGATGCATATATCTTTTAGCATGGCGGGTATGCTGCATTGATAACAAAACTCATGGTTTTTGGAGTCATGAACAACAACTACATATAAATGTACTTCAGTTACTAGCAGCATATAGTGGCTTGAAATCCTTTTTCAACGAATATAGGAATTGTAACATTTTGCTAGGAATAAATAACGCAACAGCTGTGTCTTGCATTAACAAGATGGGTAGTGTACAGTACTCAACATTTGCAGATAAGTTTAATAATTCTGTGAAAATAGGAATTTAAAAATTATTTTTGCGTCTGTAACAGTAAAAAAAATGCTTTTGCCTGACTCGGAATCAAGATCTTTAAAAATAGAAACAGAGTAGGTATTCTTTAAGTGATAATTGTGTTACTATAATTTTTGAGCAGCTTCTTATTCCAGAAATCGATATGTTTGCCACATATCCTAAAAAAAATGTGCAAGGTATGTAATTTTGAACCCTGACCCCGGATCAGAGAAAGCCAATGCCTTAACTCTAGATTGGCATGGATTTAAATTTTATGTTTTTCAGCCTTGGTACACAACCTTTGACCACCATACCTTACACAACCAAAAAGATAATTATGGACCTGATAAAAATTTAATCTAGAATTTTTTTTTGGGGTTTTTTATCAAGGACATCCTTTGGGTTTCCATATTCTTGTCAGGCAAGCTTTTTAAGAAAAGGCATTCCTGAGGATTCCATCCCATCTATTACAACAAATCACTAAATCTGTATGATACAGTTTTCAAGAGATGGTGACGGTTTAGTATAAAATAATAACCATTTTGCTTATGAATTATCAAATTTTAATTTTATTAAATCTATCGTAGAACCGGATTATAATTATAGCTCGTATTAACATTCACAGTGCTGCATTGGCGTTGATAGAAGATATCCTAGAATATTATAAAAACATTTTTAAATTTTTTTACAAATGTATATATAACCTCAAACCTTAATTGCCCAAATATTAATTAACTTGGGACCCTCTACCAGTATTACTTTATTTAGAAACATTATTTCGTCTCACAAGCCTTTCCCTGAAAGATCTTACTTACAAACTTGTAATGTTGATTGCACTCACTTCAGTTCAGAGGTTGCAAACCCTGTACCTAATAAAAATTCAGAATATTTTCATGGATCAAGATAAAATTGACATTTTGATATAACATAGGATAAAGACTTCCCCAAAAAATAATAATAATAATAATAAATAAACAAATATCAACCTATTTAAAACAAAAAACACAGTTGAGAGTGTTTAGAGATTTCTAAAACATTCGTCCTCAATCGGAAGACAATTTGTTTATAACTAAAAACAAAAAAAAAAGAGACGTATAAAGCAACATCTACCCAGGCGTTGAGTAGATAGATATAACATTTTTTTAAATTAAAAATATAGACACTAATATTTTTAAAGTGTATAGTGTCAGACATGCATCTACCTCAGCGGGAGTTAGAACTGGATTATAGAAGATATTAGAGAGACGGCGAGATGGACAGAAAATTCTCAAGTATTCAATATTTTTTATAATAAACCTCTAGCAAAAGATTACAGACTCTTTGCAAAACCGTATTGTCTGGTGAGTCCATGTAATTATATGTAATTGTAATTATATTACATGTGTAGGTTACTAATATTTTAAGAACATTAATTTTCTTATTATGTTTATTTGTACCTGGTTGAAAGTACACATCTCATATAATTAAAATATAAACATGAATCTTAATTAATAATTGCTCTAATATATTAGTTAGGTATACATATGTATATATTTTTTGTAAAGTTTCTAAAAAAAAAAAAAAATTGCTAAGTACTATTCATTTTTGGATTGCAATGTACTTTTGTTTATTTATCGCACAATATTGTTTAATCTTTCAACAGCCTACCATAAGTACAAATGTTCGAAATGTTATGTGAAGGACAATTAATTGATTGGTTGACTTACCTGTTAAGGAGGGACAATCATAATTGTCCTATCTTACATTTCGAACATTTGTACGCTCCCCCCCATTGATTCTTTTGAACCCACCCATGTCTTGTGCGATAAAAAAAAACAGTGATGCGCGGACGTCACTTGTCAAGAAGCTTAATAATCTTCTTTTTCTTCTTCTGCTTCTTTAAACTGTGATCAGCGGCCCGAAAAGACCACTACCATAAGTACAAATGTTCGAAATGTAAGATAGGACAATTATGATTGTCCCTCCTTAACAGGTAAGTCAACCAATCAATTAATTAATTTCCATATGACAAGAATGATTTTGGTTCAAAATAAACGCCTGCTAGCTTAAGAAAATCTTATCTGTGGAAATTAATAAATTAAAAAATAGTTCAAAATCGAATAGTTAAGACAAAACTGGTATTACGGAAGCCAGTATTACTAATTTCAACGCTGAAATGGAACTGGGTGGGGCATGTTGCTACACTCAGGGATGGAAGATGATAGATTAAAATTTAATATATAAAATAATATTTACTTAATACAATATTTATATAATATATAATATAATATAATATAATATAATATAATATAATATAATATAATATAATATAATATAATATAATATAATATAATATAATATAATATAATATAATATAATATAATATAATATAATATAATATAATATAATATAATATAATATAATGTAATATAATATAATATACTATAATATAATATAATATAATATAATATAATATAATATTTAATTTAATAAATTATAATATTTAATATATTTAAATGAAATGGAAAAATGAAAAGTTTTATTTTTTTAGATCAACGTTAATTTTGATATGCTCCCTAGTCCAAATCTGAATAAAAGGACCTTGGACATCAAATTTGAGTTATCCTGTCTTCATGGACAGGACACTGCAACAGATACCGCAGCTATAATGATTGATATTATAAGCTCTCCATTTATTGAAGGGTAAGACACATTTTTAAGGTCCGAACCAACGGAACGTGTTGTGGCGCGCTTCACCAGTTTACCAATTTTTTGTTCGGCAAAGAGGAAAAAAAATATATAATAGTTAAAAGGAAATAGAACATAAACAAACTGGAACATGAAGTAAAACCACTGCTATGTGAAAGGTATATTTACTAAAATTTTTAAAAATCTCAATGGATTGAATAAAATGTGTCCATCAGAACGTTTTCGAACCTATCGGTCCATCATCAGTGAATTTGAATACTTGCCAAATAGCCCCAGAACCAAACAATGGTTGTGATTATAAATCAATCTACATAGTGTTAAAATAATATTCTAAAGGCTAAACGCCGATGTTCATGGATATAACCTCTGGGAACATGGTGATATTAGGTCAACGATGATTACCAAGTGAGTAGTTACTTGGTAGTCATCGTTGACCTAAGATGGTTGATTGGGTCTTCGGGTAGAATATCACCATTTTCCCAGAGGTTATATCCATGAACATCGGCGTTTAGCTTTTACAATATTATTTTAACACTATGTAGATTAATTTATAATCACAACCATTGTTTGGTTCTGGGCCTATTTTGCAAGTATTCAAATTCACTGATGATGGACCGATAGGTTCAAAAACGTTCTGATGAACACATTTTATTCAATCCATTGGGATTTTTAAAAATTTTAGTAAATATAACTTTTACATAGAAGTGGTTTTACTTCATGTTCCAGTTTGTTTAACTATAAGGTATACAGCCAACCCAGGGAACTACCCCTTTTAGAAATAGAACATGGTTCATGTTACTGTGCAATTAATAAATATTTATTTTTTGATAAAATCGGTTGGACTCAGAGTAAGGACGGTACACCACCAGTGTGGGCTGAGCAGTAGAAATTTATTAAGATTGTTGATTCATACAATGATAAAAATCACAACGTGGTTATACCATTATACAGGGTGGTTGATTAGTGTGATAAAGCTTAGTAGATCCTATATAGCAATAAAACTTAACAACAAAAATTGTAGCCCACTTTGAGCTTCACATTACATAATTAGTTAGAATGTTACAGGGTGTTCGAAATACTTGGGAAAACGTCAGGAAAAAGGTTTGAGGATAAAGAGACTCGGTGGTGGTCAAACGAAGTACACGGAAAAATAAGGGAGAAAGGAAAATTATATAAAAAGTGACAAGAAACCAGATCCGACACAGATCTTCAAAACTATATCGTGGCGAAAAAGGAAGCGAAAGTAGCAGTAGCAAAAGCCAAAGCAGAAGCGTATTCAAACATATACGATCAACTTGATAGCAGGGAAGGCGAAACGAAGATATATAAAATAGTAAAACAGAGAGCAAAGAAAGCAAAAGATTTTAATCAGATTAGATGTATCCGAGATGAAAATAATAAAATACTAGTTCACGAAAAGGACGTCAAAAAGAGATAGAGAAAGTACTTTGACAGCTTATTAAATGAATAATTTGACAGAGAGCCTGTAGAGTCAACGAAGAGAGTAGCAGCGATGGTTACCAAAATAACAAACGAGGAAGTGAGTATGGTCTCTCCCAATGCTCTCCAAAGTATGGAGAGCATTGGGAGAGACAGGAACAAGGTGGCTAGCAGGCCTATTTAATAGAATTATGGAAGTTGGACAAATGCCAGACGAATGGAGAAGCAGTATACTGGTACCTGTTTACAAAAGCAAGGGAGATATACAACAATGTACAAACTACAGGGCTATAAAACTGCTTAGCCACACAATAAAAATATGGGAAAGAGTAATTGATAGACGGATACGTGAAGAGACCGAACTATCCGAGAATCAATTTGTCTTTATGCAGGGCAGATCAACAACAGATGCAATTTTCATTATAAGGCAGTTGATGGAAAAATGCAGCAGTAAAGGAACAAACGCTCGTATGGTATTCATTGGTCTTAAGAAAGCATATGATAGAGTTCCTCGAGGGATTCTGTGGTGGGCACTCAATAAGAAAGGAGTCCCTGGTGAATATGTAAAGATTGTGAGGGATATGTATGAGGGAGTAACGACTAGTGTTAGGGGACATGTGTGGGAGAGACTGATAAATTTCATGTGAAAGTAGGATTGCACCAAGGCTCTATGCTTAGTCCGTATTTATTCTCATTAATTTTGGACCAGATAACAGCGAAACTACAGAGTAACATTCCATGGTGCTTAATGTATGCTGATGATGTGTTAGTAGGAAATAGTGAAAGAGACTTAGAACAAAAACTGGAACAGTGGAGGCACGCTCTGCAGGAAAAAGGTTTAAAACTTAGTAGGACAAAAACAGAGTATTTGGAATGTTCATTTAAAGATGGAGTTACTACAAATAAAATGGTATTTTTGGATGGTGAACTAATTGTAAAAAGCAATAGTTTTAATTACCTGGGATCGGTATTACAGATTAATGGAGAAATAGATGGAGATGCATGCAGTAGAAGTGGAAAGAAGCGAGTGGTGTGTTGTGTGACAAAAAAATTTCAATGAAGCTGAAGGGAAAATTCTGTAAAAGAGCCATAAGAGCAGCTATGATGTACGGAACTGAATTTTGGGCAGTGAAAAAGAAAGAGAAATAACGAATGCGTGTGGCGGAAATGAGAATGTTTAGATGGATGAGTGGAATGACAAAGAAAGATAAAATTAGAAATGAGTATATTAGGAGAAGTCAAGGTGTTGCACCAATTGATGCCAAAATGAGAGAGAATAGGTTAAGATGGTTTGGTCATGTTCAACGTCGAGACGTTAATCACCCACTACGAAGAATAGCTGAAGTGCAGATTCCTGGAAGGAGTAGGAGAGGAAGACCAAACAAGACCTGGAGTTAGACGATAAGGCAGTATATGTTGGTAAAGGGGATTAACATTGATATGACCCAAGATAGAATTGTGTGGAGAAATGCAATTAGGGAAGCCGACCCCGCATAGGGATAAGGCAAAGAGAATGATGATGTTACAGTGTGTTCGATAACATAGTGGCATACCAAATTTTGTTTTTTTAAATGGAACACATTGTATTTTATTCTATATTCTAAATCCTCTTCCCCATCTGAAAAATATAAAGGTTTGTTATGTTAGACAGGGTATTTACAAAGTTATAACCAATTTCCTATGAAAATCGTAACAAGTTTAACTCCCTATATAAATAAAAATAAGCACAACAGAAATGGTTTATTGGTGCCATTTTTTTTTGTTGATTGTCAAAATTTTGAAGAATGATGGATATTGCTAATTTTCCTTATATCTAAGACAGGGTGAGTCAAAACGCAAGTACATTCTCAGAACTTTTAAATTAAACACCCTGTATTTTATGTCACTATCAAAAAGTACCGTTACTTTACTTTTTTTGTATAATACTCCCTATGTTTAAATTTGTTAGTTTTCGAGATATTTTCATTTTTCAGAGCAAATTATTAAAAAGGTGTCTAAATTTTTCCAAATTGTAAGTAAGCCATGATGACTGAATTGTCTAATACTGGCGGTGCACCATAATTGTTTGTTAATTGTGTTAATAAATAGTTAAGATTATAACAGACATTTTATAAAGACCATTAATCGGCTGAGAGCCAATCATGATCTTACGCCATATTACATGCATAGAATCGGCTTGTCAGAGACTCCCAATTGTGCTTGTGGCAAAATCAGAGATCTAACACATGTCATATTAGAATGTCATTTAAACATAAATAACATAAACGACCTTTATAAGGAAGTAAAAGATTTAAAATGTGTTTTCCCAATAAACCTTAATACTTTAATATTTACAAATGATATGGAAATTCTTCATCTCATTTATAAACATGTTAAATTATGTAAATACAAGTTGTAAACGTAATATAATATGCGTAATTTGTTAATGTGGTTTGAAAAAATTAAAAAAAAATAATATTTAAAAAAAAACACAATAAAATAATAACAAAAAAAATAATAAATAAAAAAAAAAGAAAAACAAAATAGAAACAAAAATAAAAAAAGACTAGAAAAAAAAAAGAAGTAAAAAAGTGTTTCGCACAAATTAAAATATATATTAAAAAAACAGTAAAATAATTAAAAAAAAAACAAAATAAAAAAAAGCTACACAATGTACCAATGTATCTATACAAATAATATTGTAGAATGTACTTATGTTTATAAGAAATTTATGACTGAATCTGCAATCAATCACAAACAAGTCTGGCTAATTCGCTCTGCCAAAGCCATTTTTCAAAAAAAAATAGTTAAGATGAATTTTACTGGATATGAAATGGTAGATATAATCTGGAATTAAGGGGGTGCAATAAAAATGCATTATTATCAGTAAGAATTTATCATGAACGGTTCCCTGAAAGACGACAACCCACAACAGCAAGCTTTGAAAAATTAATGATTTGTTTTTAACCACACTGGATCAGTTATGAATAAAATCACGGACTAACAAAAAGTACTGCAACAGAGAAAACGAAATAACTGTGTTGCTGGAAGTTACTGAAAATCAACATATAAGTTTACGAAATATTTCCAAAGCAAACGAACTAATTAACTTCTCTGTGCAAATAATTCTTGCAAAAAGCAGAATGCACCCTTACCGCATTCAATTATACCAAGTAAATCAGGAAGATTTTTAAAAGATAATATTATTTTGTGAATGGGCCTTAGATAAAATCAATTGATAGAGAGATTTCTTGGATAATGTACTATTTGGAGATGAAGATACGTTTCTTAAAACAGTTCAATTAGTAGGCATATCTTTATTATTAGGTTAGACACCTAATTAATAATTTGCTCCGAAAAATGAAAATATCTCAAAAACTAACAAATGTGGACATAGGGAATATTCTATAAAAATTAAAGTACGGTAATGGCACTTTTCGATAGTGATATAAAATACATGATGTTCCATTTTAAATCTCTGAGACAAGAATGTATTTGCGTTTTGGCTCACCCTGTATTCGCTGTAATGAAAATTAGCAATATCAACCAATTTTAAAAATTCTGACAATCCATAAAAAAATATGGCACCAATAAACCATTACTGTTGTGCTTATTTTAATTTATACAGGGAGCTGAACTTGTTATGGTCCAAGAGCTGTGAGACATTTTTGAGTAGGTATTTTAGGCAACCTGAAAATTTTACAGGTGACTCTTCCATGATAGCCTAATACAAAAATGCCGGTCTGGCTGGAGGGTAGCGGTTATTTTCCCCAAAATTCCCCCCCAAAATTAAAAAGAGGGTAAAACTTGTTATTACAAAAAATATCATTGACGTGACTTTACAGTAAATTTAAATATTCAAATATAAAGAAAATAAACAGAACAGGCGATTTGAGGGCGATTTTACCTCTGGAAGATACTTGCATGGGCGCCCCAGTATTATTTTCAGGGGGTGCATATGAAATTCAGAAGATTTCATCTGAATCTGTACATACTGTTAACAAGTATAAAATATACAACTATACATGCATATACATTCTTTCCGGGCAGGGAGGTGCAATTGTTCTTTTAACAGGGTATTTTTTAATATTAAAAATAAATATTTTTGGTGTATGTATTATGCTTGGAAACATGGATCATCTCCAAAGTGACGATCTTTAGATTTTTATGGAGTATGGTACTGGCAATTCTAAAAGGTACTATCCGACAAGCCAGAGGTGGCGCGTGACCTTGAGCGAAAATACACGGCGACAAATGCAGAATACGAGAAGGTCAGCCGCCAGTACTCGCTTGTCGCATTGTACATAAATATAAAGAAGCTACATACGGAATTAGAGCCATCTTTATGTACGAGTTTGCCTGCTTTCCACGCATTTACTGGATGTGATTATAATTCGCCTTTTTTCCAAAAGCGCAAGATTAGACCGTTTAAATTATTAACAAAAAATTTTATTTATCAGAAAGCATTAGCGGATCTTGGAGCTGCCAACGTTACCGGTACGCGCGATGAAATTTTCGAAACTTTGGAAGAATTTGTGTGCAAAATTTATGGTACAAAAAATTTATCAAATATTAACACAGCACGATTTCAAACATTTTGCCGAAATTATAAGTTTAATAAGAAAAATTAGCCTTTTAAGAAAATATTGAAAAAGTGTGATCCATCTACTTTGCCTCCGTGCAAAGCCGAATTGAGACAACATCTGCTAAGAACTCAGTATGTATATCACGAGCATTTGGCGAAACGCATATTTGCAAGTCCCCAGTTCCTTAACACCTAACGGAAATGGATTGATACTAAATATGGATAAATTAGATTTTAATTGATTTGAGGGAGATTGTTTGCATCAATCAGTTTATGATGCTATAGTTCATCAGCGAACCAAAGAGAATTTCAGATATATGGCTGAAGGTAAGCTTACATACATGTTCTTTTTATAACTGAAATCTTTTTTTTTTTAGTTAACTCAATCTTCTGCTTCTTCGTGTGTCATCCTTTTATGACAATGGCGATCATCACGGCTCATTTTATTCTATCTGCAGCGATTCTGAAGAGTTCTATTGTTGTTTTTACACTCCACTACTTTAAATTTTTCTTGCACTTTTCCTTATATAACCAGTCACATCACGTTTTTTATTTCTTAGTATATGACCAAAGTAGCTCATTGTTCTTTCCTTCATAGTGTTGAGTAGTTCTTTTGCCTTTTTCATCTTTCCTAATGTTTCCGTGTTTGTTACGTGTTGTGTCCATGATATTTTTTACATTATTCGATAACACCACATATTAACAATGGCAAGTTTTTTCAGATGCGCCCGTGATTGTCCAGGCTTCGACTCCGTATAAAAGGACAGAGAATACGTAGCCAACTGAACTAATTAATCACTAATTAATTAGTCTGACGAAGGAGAAGAAGAGAATGAATATTTAAGCTCAGATGAGGAGTTTGAAAAAGAAATACAAGATTCGGACACAGAATTAATTTAGTTTATAGTTTTATACTTTTCTACCTGTACCTATATTTATAATAATAAATTTGTCTTTTTCTATTATATTTGCAAAATTAATAAAAAGTTATTTAAAAAACTATACTATATACCTAATAGTTACTCTAACCTTTCGAGGCACAACAACATGGGTATCGCCAGGTCACGTTATTTTTCTCGAGCGAACGGACTCGCTCAGCTACAACAGAGAACGCAAACAGCTATCGGTATACGCTCTTTCTCACACTGCTGCTTATCTATAGCGCTTTTCATTTACATGCACGTGTAATTTGTTTGATCAGCTGGCAGCTGGAAGATTTCACCAAAAAAATCCTGTCTTTTTTAGAATATTTATTTTTAATATTAAAAAATACCCTGTCAAAATAAAAATTGCACCTCCCTGTCGGGAAGAAATGTACATAGCTGTGCATGTATAGTTGTATATTTTATACTCGTTAACAGTGTGTACAGATTCAGATGAAATCTTCTGAAGTTCAGATGCACCCCCTGAAAATAATCCTGGACCGCCCATGAAAGTATCTTGGAGAGTTAAAATCGCCCTCAAATCGCCTGGCCTGTTAATTTCCTTTATATTTAAATATTTAAATTTACTTAAAGTCGCGTCAATGATATTTTTTGTAATAACAATTTCTACCCTTTTTTTAACTTTGGGGGGGATTTTTGGGGAAAATAACCGCTACCTTTCAGCCAGACCGGCATTTTTGTACTCGGCTATCATGGAAGAATCACCTGATAAATTTTCAGGTTGCCTAAAATACCTACTCAAAAATGTCTCACAGCTCTTATACTATTACGATTTTCATAGAAAATTGGTTATAACTTTGTAAATGCCCTGTATAACCTTTATATTTTTGTGATGAGGAAGTTAAGAAAATTTCGAATATACAACAAAATATAGGGTATATTATCGAACACCCTGTAACATTCTAACTAATTTTGTAATGTGAAGCTCAAAGTTGGCTACAATTTTTGTTATTAAGTTTTATTGATATCTATTACTGTAGCGGATCTACTGAGCTTTATAAAACTAATAGCCCAGTCGGAATACCATTTGACCTTGCATTATGAGTTGCGCCAAATTTTATTTTTCTAATCTTTAGGGGGGGTCAATAGTAGTATAAATTTAAAATTTTTGCTCAATATCTCCGCCGTTTTCAATTTTCGACAAAAAATATATAAACTGAAATTATTGAAAATCCAATTTTCTATAATTCTGTTTATTATAATTTTTTTCGTGCGGTCCATATTTTTCGAGTTATGGGGAAAAACAGTGACAGTTAAAGCATAATTATTGATTTATTGAATTATCTCGTTTATTATTAATTTTGCAACAAATTTTAACCTACACAAAAATGAAGAGAATTAAATTTTGTACAATTTTGGTTTCTTTAAATTTTTTGATAAAATCAATATTTAAGGTAGTACGTATGCGGTAAAGGCGCGAGCGTAAGACCCGATTGATTTTAAAGCAATGGTTTTTGTTCAATATCTTCCCCATTTTCAACTTCTCGACAAAAAGTGAAAGGACTGAAATTGTTGGAATTACGATTTACTACAATTTTTCGAGAGAACCAGTGGCGGGTCTAATAGGGGTGGGGGGAATGGAAAAATTCCCCCCAACGGGGTCAAAAATTAAAAACAAAATTGTTGAAATATTAAAATATGAAAGCTGACATGAAACTTAATTATCGACAGACAAATTCAACCAATAAAACCAGCTAGTTAATAAAATTAAGTGAACTTAATGCATATAAGTTATTATTTATGTCTGTTATATACTTAGTTTGGTTGGTGTTTCATTGGAAGTTTCAAAAATTGTATAAAATATAATTCTCTTTATTTTTGTTTATTTACAATTATGTCATAAAGTTAATAATAAATGAGACAATTCAATAATTTTGCTTCCTCTCCGCTTCCACTATTTTCCTCCTTAACTCGGAGAATATTGATCGCATAAAAAAATTGTGGAAAAGAGATTGTGGGAAATTGCGTTTCCAACAATTTCAGTTCCTACCGTTTTTGTCGAAAAGTTAAAAATGACGAAGATATTAAGCAAGCAACAACGGTTCTCCTTTAAAATCAATATGGCGGCTAATGCAACCGCGGAAATCAGTCGAAATTTTAAATTTGCACTACTATTGATCTTCCCTAAAGGATAGAATTATAAAATTTGGGGCAGCTCGGAAAACAGATTCAATTAAGTAATTATGCTCCCCCCACCACTTTTTACTATTTTCCAACTTAACTCGAAAAATATCAACCGCATGAAAAAAATTGTTAAAAAGAAATTGTAGGAAATTTTATTTGGAAAAATTTAAGTTGAAAATGGCGTAGATATTGAACAAAATAATTGCTACAAAATCAATCAGGTCTTACGCTCGCGCCATTATCGCATACATACTACCTTAAATATTAACTTTAGCAAAAAATGAAGGAAACTAAAATTGTGTAGAATTCAATTCTCTCTATTTTTTTATAGGAACATTTTTGTCGTAAAATTAACAATAAACGAGATAATTCAATAATTATGCTCTATTTATATAGAACTGTCATTATTTTCCGCTATAACTCGGAAAATATCCATGGCACGAAAAACTTGTAAAAATAGAAATGATAGAAAATTCCGTTTCCAACAATTTTGGTTGTTATACTTTTTGTCGAAAAGTTGAAAATGGCGGAGATATTGAGCAAAAACGGTTCTCATTTAAAATCAAGATGGCGGCTAACGCAATGGCGGAATTCAGTCGAGATTTTAAATTTACACTACTATTGACCCCTGCTAAAGATTCAAAAAATAAAATTTGGGGCAGCTCCTAATGTAACGTTAGTCCTGTTAGTTGAACGGGTTTGATCGGTTACTGAATTCCTTTGAATCGTGTCATTTTACCGACAATTCACGGAAAATAACACGCCGCTCAACAGGGACCATAAATATAGGGTCCTATATTAGCTTAAGGATCATAAATCACAAATTTTGAGAAAAAATTCGCTATTTCACATTGCGTTAATTCCCGGCTTCAGTTTTTATCTTTTTATGGTACATTTTACTATTTCGCAGAACACGTCTCAACATGCTTCGTTGGAGTCCTTTTATATATATTTTTTGTGCTTTTATACGCAACTCAACTTGCGTGAAATTTTCATGAGTTTAATTTGCAGAATTGATGTTTTGTTTCAGAAAAACGTTGCAAGACACTATAGAAATTTTTCCTGAAGATACAGATCTACAAAAACAATTGGAGACTGTTCATAGTTATACTGTAGCTAACACGGGAACATCACCAGTTAGATCTGATATATACATATTAATTCCAACAATAACAATTAAAGATAAGAAATTATTTGAAGTTGTGGAATCTACGGTAAGTCGTTATTTAATCGTATAATATTCAATGAGCATGTAATGATGGCTATTTCTCACGATGATGCAGTTAGCCTTTGCAAGTATTGATGAGTCTTTGTCGCATCCACCATAGCCATCGATTGTCTAAGAGCTTGTGTTTTTATTTCCCATTGTTATACCCCAATCCTAGCTAAATCAGCTTCAATATTATCCCTCCCAATTTTCCTTTGACGGACGGTCTACTGATTCTACCGTCTGATTTCTCAAAAAACACTGTTTTTAACATTAACCCTCTGATCTTTCCACATGACGGGCCCATCTTATCCGGTTAGTTCTTATATGTTTGACGATGTTTTTAGCATCAAACAGAGTCACCAGTTTAGCGTTGCGGCTCCTTCTCAACTCTCCTGTCAATTCATCCTTTGAGAGGCAAATATCATTCTAAGAATATTCCTTTCATATATCAGCAGCTATTTATATCCCGCTTATGTAGAGTCCATGTTTCACCTGCATATATGTAACAACTGTGTACAGTAAGGAAAATACCCTTACTCTATAATATAATATGCTTTTAAAAAAATGTATATAATTTAACCATAATTAGGTCGTTGCAGAAGATGTTGTTTCTACAATCACAAACAAAGCGAAGGTTGATTGACGGAGCTTGTTTGGGTAATTTCGCGTACCGCTTGGATACTCACGTACCGTTTACTTTCAAAGTCCAAATTATAGGAAGATATAAAAAGCCCGCAGAGAGGTAAAATAGAGGCATTAATATTTATATTAAGATTAAGATCGTTACTATGCTAGTTAGCAGCAGTGGCGGCTCGTACCACTTTAAGAAGGTAGTGCCACAACTCGGACAGCCGCCAAAATTTTTAGTGACGGATTCACGATATTGTCAAAAAAAGGTATACTGACAACAAAAACTAAAAAAAATATGCGCGGATACTTTTATCTTATGTACATATCTTAAGTTTATTGATCTGAGGTGCCAAGCAATTGTCCAACATTGATCAAAACAGTTCCGTAAATTAATTAATAATAAAAACCTCTTAACCTACCACCAGCATTTACTGCTGATAGTGCTTGAAAATTGTTATTACGATTTAGTCTCTATTTACCAATTTATAAAAATAATACTATTTCATTATTCACACACATGCACAAATTTTTGTAATGTCACTTTTAAAGTTTACGATATATGAAGTTCATTCTTCTATTTTTTGGTTGCAAAGTTTTCAATGACTTTATAATTAAAATTATCAATACAATTTACAAAATGCTTTTCTGCAGATAGCATACCTAAAGCACTAGGTTTCGATGTAAACATCGAAAAACAGCGTTCTGCTTCAGATGTTGATATAGGAATGGTTTTCTTCAAATGTGCTTTTTGAACCTTCCCTCTACAATAAAACCGATAGCGAAACAGCCCCAGAGGTAGTACTTAATTCGTCTCGCTAATACAGTACCTACTTCTAATTCAGTTTTAAACAGAGTTTTGCTTAAAAATTAAAATTGTCTCCAGTCTCCATGGTTCATTAAGAAATGATTCGGAGAACTGATGCTTATAAGCAGAAAACTTCTCCGACATAAATAAATTAGAAGCAACTAAATGTCCGGAGAAGGTAGACCTTTGAAAGATCTGGTACTTTGAATAATATGAACCTTTAAGTCGTTGTCTAATTCGGCGCTAAAATTGACCAGCTCCTTAAATATGCCTCTATTTTCTGAATTTTCTTTTTCGTCGTGACCTCTTAAAGCTAACTCGAAAGCTCCACAACACCTTATAACATTTGTAGTTTTTTTTTCTAGCGAAAAACGACCAAAAAAATTTTTAAAATACTAATCTTTATTGTCAATTAATAAATTAAACTTAAGAAATAATCAAAATATTATCAAAATACCCACGATCATGATGCACCAAAAGTTTAATTATAAATACAAAAACTTTTTCACAGAAAATATACACAATAAAAGCGACAAACCAGCACGTAAAGAAACTCAAAATAAATAGACCTGGCTTCATACCCTCGTGCCTGGCACAGAGATTCTAATGTTAAGGTATACTAATAGTCCAATATAGCCCTTTCTCTGTCACTTACATATAATGCTCGTAAAATCTTTCTCTCTTTACTCGTGCCAGTACTGACTTCGGCGCGAAGGAGATTCTCCTGTCGAATACTCTCCGCTGTCGGCAGGGATGGTATTGCGCCCATAGTTGCCATATTTTATATAATTTATGAAGATCAAAAGAAATACACACAAAAAAATTAATAGGAATTAAAAAGTTTTGAAGATAAAAAATATGTTTATGGATAGTTAGCAAGGTAGTGCCATAGCTCTATGGCACTACCTCACGGGCCGCCAATGGTTAGCAGTCGTGCGAGATGGATGTCTGAAAGACTACCCCGCGAAACAACATCTTCGTAACTTTACGAATATGGAGGTTGTAAACTTTAAATAAAGTTATAAGTTAGAACTCTTTGCAGATGATAGACAACAATCTGAAATAAGTAGCATACAAGGAGACGAAGGTCCAGAAATAACGGAAGAGGAAGTAATGTACGCACTAAAAAGAATGAAAAACGGTAAAGCCCCAGGTCCAGATGAAATACCAACGGAAATCCTTAAACTGATAGAAGAAGACTCGATCCACATTTTAGTTGAACTTTTCAATAGCATTTATACATCAGGAAAAATATCACAAGAATGGCTTTTATCCACCTTTGTTATTATACTAAAAAAGATGAATGCCAAACAATGTAGTGATTACCGTACAATCAGATTGATGAGCCATGTACTGAAAATATTCCTGAAAATTATACACACTAGAGTACACAAAAAACTGGAAATGGATATCAATGATACCCAGTTTGGATTCCGAAATGGACTCGGAACAAGAGAGGCGTTGTTTGCACTGAACGTTATGTCTCAAAGATGTCCTGACATAAATTAAGATGTATTCATGTGTTTCATAGATTATAACAAGGCCTTTGATAAAGTGCGGCATGATCATCTAATCAGACTCCTGGCAGAAAAGAATTTAGATAAACGAGACATCCGACTAATAGCAAATATGTACTACAATCAGAAAGCAGTAGTGAGAGTAGAGAATAATACTACTGAAGAAATTGAAATAAAGCGAGGTGTGAGACAAGAATGTATACTGTCACCAACCCTGTTTAATCTCTATTCCGAAGACGTAATGAATAGAACACTCTCTGAGCAATCCATAGGTATTAAAATAAATGGTGTTACATTAAACAATCTGAGATTTGCCGACGACACCGTTCTGATCGCAGAAACACTTGAAGAGCTACAGACATTGGTGAATAAGATAGCAGACTGCAGAAAAGAATATGGACTATCTTTGAACATAAAGAAAACTAAATTTATGGTAATATCGAAATCAACACGAAATGTCCAAAATCTATATTTACACAATGAAATTATAGATCGAGTTAGCAAATACAAATATTTAGACACTTTTGTAAATGACGACAACGATAGCTCAGCATAAATCAAAATAAGAATAGAAAAAGCCAGATCCATATTCACTAAAATGAAGCGAGTGTTCTGTGGAAGAGATTTGAGCCTTCAAATGAAACTTCGCCTGATGAGATCTTACGTACTTTCTGTGCTGTTCTACTGAATGGAGTCACGGACGCTGAAAAAGATTGATATCAAAAAATTGGAGGCATTTGAACTGTGGATGTATCGCAGAATCTTGAGAATATCATGGACGGAGAGAGTCACAAACGTCGAGGTCTTGAGAAGAATGAATAAAGAAAAGGAAGTCATATTTACGATCAAAAAACGAAAACTGAAATATTTGGGAAACATTACAAGAGGCGAAAGATATGAACTGCTTCGAATAATTATGCAGGGGAAGATAGCAGAAAAAAGGTCCATAGGAAGAAGACGAGACTCCTGGCTAAAGAATCTACTGGAATGGTATAGCTGTAGCAACAACGAATTGTTTCGGTCAGCAGTTTCGAAAATACGTATAGCCCTGATGATCGCCAACCTTCGGAACGAAGATGGCACTTGAAGAAGAAGATAAGTTAGAGTCAGTGTTTTCCTAAGTTCCGATAGTTGGCTACCCTTCCGTTCCATTGAGGATCCAACACGACAACTCGACATGACAACCCTGCAACGCGACATGGGGATCCTGCCAAGATACCCAGGTACCAATAATTGGTACGGTCCCAATTTCGATTGTCTTAGCAGCTTAGGTCTTAATAATGATCATAGGGACTATAACGCTCTATAACCGCAGCTATACTTGTTAAGACCTATTTTTCTATGTGGTTCTATGTGGCTTATGGAAAATTTTTCGGCATTTGAAGATACATTGTTTAGCGTTCTTTTTCGGGGGGATTCTAATGTCAGTAGAACTCAGCCACTCATTCGGTATTTCCCCTGTTTTATGGACTGTATTAAAAGTTTATTAAGTACATAAATATTGTCTTCATTTAATAATTTTCATGGTTCAAGAGGAATCCCGTGCGGACTCTTTCCACATTTCATATTCTTGAGCGCTTATAGTACCTCTTTATTTATTATCATTGGTAGGCTGTCTGGACCCCGATTTTTGACCCTTCGCTTCGTTATCGATCATTCGCTATCTGTACACTGTACAAATACGAAGCGAATACGTTCGATAACGAAGCAAATGGTCAAAAATCGAGATCCTGGTTCTTCTGATATTATTAGACCGATTATTTCATCCTGAAAGAGGGGCATCTACATGTCCATTTTTGTTTTTTTCGTTGTCTGCTGCTATCTATGCGTTGCCGTCAATTAGTTTATTTCCATGCTTGCGTCTGATGCTTCTGGTGATGTCTGTAATCTAGTTTCAATAATAGACCGACCCAGGAACTTTTCCGGTACGCTCTATCTTGGTAGTGGTGTTGCTGTTGCCTGACATCAGAGTGGGATATGGGAAGGGACACTTTTGTAATTAGGTAGGAGAATGGGTCTAGAGCATAATTTTTCCCAGGTCCCAGGAATTTCGGAGGTAATTATGTATCACGTGGACATGGTCGCATTTCTGAGGTAGATCTATTTTCTACCGGAAACGTAAAAGATGCCGCTATCTTCTTCCGGCTACCACGATTTGTATATCAGATTCTACAGTACGTTCTTTAAAGGTAACATTTTGCAACACCTCTAAATTTTAAAGAACCGCTTTGATTGACATAAAATTTGGCATACACATAGCTAAGAAGTCAAAGAAAAAAAGTGATATTGTGCCGATGTGTGCTTTTGACCTAGTGGTGAGTTTCACCCCCTATTGGGGGTGAAAAATATATGTTCGAAATAAGTCCGGAAATGGATAAAATGATTAATCCTAATCAACTTTTGTCCCATAAAGTTTTTTCACCAAGTTAATACTTTTCGAGTTATTTGCGAGTGAATATGTTAATTTTTCTACAAAATAACCACGTTTTCAGACGGTTTTTCGCAAATAACTCAAAAATTAAGTATTTGGTCAAAAAAAATTCTTATCAAAAACATACAGCACGTAAAAAAGTGGAAAACATAGTTTATACATTAGTTCATTATACCTAGTAGAAGCAGAGTTATAGATATAGCTAATGAAAAGTAGCTTCATATTAGTCAAATTCCAAATCGAATATTTTAACGTGCCATAACCAAAAAACGAAGCACTTTTTGGGGAAAACTCATTTTAACTTTTTCAAAGTCTTAAAAAAATCCTTATTTTTGTTTTAAAAAAAAATTTTGGCACCAAAAGTAAACAAGTTACGCTCAAAATAAAGTTGGTCCTTTTTCTTGGTAAGAAATCGGGAAGATCATCCCCTAATTAGCATTTTAAATGAACTTAATTGTTACTACATACTTCACAAGTTTTTTAATCGCGTATGTATTGATCATATGATCTGTAAGTTTCATCGGTTCAAAGTCCTTATTTTTGAAAGAGCTGTAGTTAAAAGGGCTTGAACGAGTCACTTATCACGAGTGTATGCAAATTTAGAGACACCGAATCTTAACCAATTTTTGTCTTACAGCAAAACAAAAAAATACAAAATATTCAGAAAAGTGAAGTCGACTTTTTTTATTGTTTAAGATTTTTGGTATCTCTAACAATATTTAAAACTTTACTTTAAAACAAATTTTTTTCGAAAATAAGCACTTTGAATCGATGAAACTTACAGATCATATAAACACAACATAAGTAAAATAACTTGTGAAGCGGTAACGATTAATTTCATTTAAGTTGCTAATTGGGGGGTGATCTTCCTGATTTTTTTTTGCCAAAACAAAAGGGATTAACTTTATTTTGAGCGAAACTTGCTTACATTTGATGCTAGAAATTTTTTTTATAAAAACGGAAAAAGAGATTTTTTTAAACATTTTAAAAAAGTTATATTGTGTTTTCCCCAAGAATGCTTCATTATTTGAATAGTTCACATTGAATTAATCTATTTGAAATTTTCCGAATATGAACCTATTTTTCATTAGCTATAACTCTGCTTTTGCTAGGTATAGAGATCTAATAGGCACCTAATAGGATCTCCTAATAGGATCTCCCTATATGCATCCTTCTTTCACTTTTTTATAGGCTGTAGTTTTGCCAGGAATATTTTTTTCGACAAAATGGTTACGTTTTGAGTCATTTATGAAAAACCGTCTAAAAACTCGGTAATTTTGTTGAAAAATGAACAAATTCACTTGCAAGTAACTTGAAAGAGTATTGATTTGGTGAAAAAACTCTAGTTAGCAAAAGTTGCTTAAAATTAGTCAGTTTATCTATTTCGGGACTTACCTTGGATACATATTTTTTCACCCCCGAGATGGGGTGTAACTCACCCCCAGGACAAAAGCATACATCGGCACCATATCAGTTTTTTTCTTCGACATGTTAGCTATGCGTATGCCGAATTTCATCGGTTGTTTCAAATTTACAGCAAAAGCCGTGAAAGAATGTACTACTAAGAAATGTTTAATTCTCCGTGTTTGTAGGTAAAATTAGTAGTTGTATGTATTTTTGTAAGTATTACAATGTATCCATTAGGTGGCTAAAATTTTATAACTAAATACGAAAAAGAGAAAAAATTCTTCATATGTTATAATGAAGAACTTTACTAAATTTGTTATATAATTCTTGTATTACTATTTATATTTTAGAAAGACAGGGATGTCAACAAAATGCACTGTTCCCCAACAAATAATCCAGAAATATCCAACGTTAAATATAATGTATCATCCCTCATAAAAACACCTGAGAATGAAACGGAGATCGTCGATTGTTTCAACAAATGGAAATGTGAAATATTGTTTTGCCAAGGATCAATTTTGAGAGACGACACCGAGACAACGGTTTTCAATGTAAAACTTAAAACTAATAGTGGACTTCTAGGTAAATAACAGAACGAATATAAAGGCACGTATCCATTACGTTGGTGCTCCGTGTATGCTCCACATTGTGGATACGTTGGCCGTTGGTGCTCCCGGAGCGGCGCTCACCCTCGTCGCTCCAATCGGTGGCGGTTTATATGTAGAGGAACACATGCCATATTTATACTCTGGGCTAATTAGCAAAACACAAGGAAAAGTTATTTACCAGCAATTTTATTGCTGGAATCGAATCCTATGATTGTATATATTAATAATATAGGTATGCAAAGTCCGCAGATAGTGTGCTACTTTTTTTATAAACAAAATGGCTCCAGAAAATCGTGTATTTTTTAGTTTTTGGTCTATAACTTTAAAGATTTTAAATTTACACCAAAAATACTCAAATAAAAATTCACCGTAATTAAATTCTGCATAGAAACGTGTTTTTCCCGATTTGTTTTGATGAAAATTTTTCCCGCAAAATGCGGGTTTTTTCAACAAAATATTTAATTTTCAACTAAAATTTTAGATAAGTAATTGTTTAACAATAAATAAATAACTTGGTAATATAAAAGCCACTTTAGCATAGATTATAATTCCAGAAGCCGATAGAAATTGAATGAACAATTTAGCAACAATTGAATTGTTAATTAAAAATTTACGGTCGCTATAACCACCAAAATAATTATGATACATAAGAATAAATATGATTTTTTTATAAAAAGCTACCGCACCTATCTAATGTAATTTACAGTATTGAAATTGGACTATTTAAACGGCCTCAGGAATATTTTAAAATTATAAATAATTTTATGGCTTATAACAAATGGAATATCTCGGGAAATGTTAAATTAAATTAAATTATCAAAACGGTATTAGAAATAAAGGGACAGGACTCTTCTTTTAAAAGAAGAAACGTTTAATTGTCATGAGTGATTCCTGAGCTACAACCGGTCAAAGTTGACCGGTATTTACGGCAAAGATATAAAAAATACGATCATAATTTTTGAACCATCACCTTTTTATTTTTGTCCTCTTTCCCCACACAATTTTTCATATCTTTAAAGTACTCATAACATATATTATTATAATAAAAACTATCGATATTACTTGTGAAAATTGCCAAAAATAGCAAAATTTCAATCAAAAATTAGGTTGGAGAAAATGTAATCTCAAAGTTTAAAATCGGCATGGAGCAATTTTCTTCATTCTTTTTTGTTTCCAAATAACTCGAGTAGAGCCATCTAACTCACGCATTATTAAATGTCAATCTTGCTTTTGTTTTGTTATAATAGATTTATTTATTTATAAGAAAAGAAAACTACATATTTTTTCCAGTTGTAGACTTTTTTTAGATAAATTTACTACAAATGTACCTTTTTCGTTAAAAATACAAATATTCTCATTTGAAAGTTGTATAATTATTTAAACAATATTTATTTAAACAAATTAAAATTTTTTGTTATAATAAATAAATTAATTTATTCTAACAAAACAAAAGCAACTTTGACATTTAATAATGCGTTAATTAGATGGCTCTACTCGAGTTACTTGGGAACAAAAAAGGAATGAAGCAAATTGCTCCGAAGCCGAGAATGTGAAGCCGAGAAAATTCATTTTTTTAACGTATACCGATTTAGAACTTTGAGATTACATTTTCTCCAACCTAATTATTATTGGAGTCTTGCTATTTTTGGCAATTTTCCCTCGTAATATCGATAGTTTTTATTATAATAATATATGTTATAAGTATTTTAAAGATATGAAAATTGGTGTGGAGAAAGAGGACAAAAATAAAAAGGTGATGGTCCGAAAATTATGTTCCTATTGTTTATATCTTTGCCATAAATTCCGGTCAAATTTGGCCGGTTGTATCTCAGGAACCACTCATCATTATTAAACGTTTTTTTCCTTTAAAAGAAGGGTTCTGCCACGTTCTTTCCAGTACCGTTTTCATAATTTATTTTAATGCAATAGGTGCCGAGATATTCTATTTGTTTATAAGCCAAAAATTTGTTTATAATTTTAAAATATTTCTGAGGCCGCTTAAATAGTCCAATTTCAATTTCTGTAAAGAATATTACAGTGTATTTTTATACAAAAAACATAGTTATTCCTATGTATCATAATTATTGTGGTTATTATAGCGACCGTAAATTTTTAATTAACAATTCCATTTTTGCGAAACTTTTCATTCAATTACCATCGGCTTCTGTAATTATAATCTATACGAAAAGGGTTTTTGTATTACCAAGGTTTTTAATTATTGATAAAAAATTACCTAATTATCTAAAATTTTAGTTAAAAATTAAAGATTTTGTTGGAAAAACAGGCAATTTCCAAGGGAAATTTTTGTCAAGAAGTAAATTGGGAAAACACGTGCTTTTGGTGTAAACTTAAAATCTTTGGAGTTATAGAGCAAACATTGAAAAAAAACACGATCTTCGGGCGCCATTTTGTTTATAAAAAGAGTAGCACACTATCTGTGGACTTTGCATACCTATATTATTAATATATACAATAATAAGATTCGATTCCAGCAATAAAATTGCTGGTAAATAACTTTTCCCAAAAATGACCTATTTTCCGATAATCTGCAGACTAATAGCCATTGGAGCAGTTACACAAAGCACTTAGCACCAACGTAATGGATACGTGCCTGCAGTGGCGGCTCGTACCACTTTAAGAAGGTAGTGCCACAACTCGGGCAACCGCCAAAATTTTTAGTTACGGATTCACGATATTGTCAAAAAAAGGTATACTGACAACAAAAACTAAAAAAAATATGCGCGGATACTTTTATCTTATGTACATATCTTAAGTTTATTGATCTGAGGTGCCAAGCAATTGTCCAACATTGATCAAAACAGTTCCGTAAATTAATTAATAATAAGAACCTCTTAACCTACCACCAGCATTTACTGCTGATAGTGCTTGAAAATTGTTATTACGATTTAGTCTCTATTTACCAATTTATAAAAATAATACTATTTCATTATTCACACACATGCACAAATTTTTGTAATGTCACTTTTAAAGTTTACGATATATGAAGTTCATTCTTCTATTTTTTGGTTGCAAAGTTTTCAATGACTTTATAATTCAAATTATCAATACAATTTACAAAATGCTTTTCTGCAGATAGCATACCTAAAGCACTAGGTTTCGATGTAAACATCGAAAAACAGCGTTCTGCTTCAGATGTTGATATAGGAATGGTAACTAAAATACTTAAAAGTTTAATAGTTTCTTCAAATGTGCTTTTTGAACCTTCCCTCTACAATAAAACCGATAGCGAAACAGCCCCAGAGGTAGTACTTAATTCGTCTCGCTAATACAGTACCTACTTCTAATTCAGTTTTAAACCGAGTTTTGCTTAAAAATTAAAATTGTCTCCAGTCTCCATGGTTCATTAAGAAATGATTCGGAGAACTGATGCTTATAAGCAGAAAACTTCTCCGACATAAATAAATTAGAAGCAACTAAATGTCCGGAGAAGGTAGACCTTTGAAAGATCTGGTACTTTGAATAATATGAACCTTTAAGTCGTTGTCTAATTCGGCGCTAAAATTGACCAGCTCCTTAAATATGCCTCTATTTTCTGAATTTTCTTTTTCGTCGTGACCTCTTAAAGCTAACTCGAAAGCTCCACAACACCTTATAACATTTGTAGTTTTTTTTTCTAGCGAAAAACCACCAAAAAAAATTTTAAAATACTAATCTTTATTGTCAATTAATAAATTAAACTTAAGAAATAATCAAAATATTATCAAAATACCCACGATCATGATGCACCAAAAGTTTAATTATAAATACAAAAACTTTTTAACAGAAAATATACATAATAAAAGCGACAAACCAGCACGTAAAGAAACGCAAAATAAATAGACCTGGCTTCATACCCTCGTGCCTGGCACAGAGATTCTAATGTTAAGGTATACTAATAGTCCAATATAGCTCTTTCTCTGTCACTTACATATAATGCTCGTAAAATCTTTCTCTCTTTACTCGTGCCAGTACTGACTTCGGCGCGAAGGAGATTCTCCTGTCGAATACTCTCCGCTGTCGGCAGGGATTGTATTGCGCCCATAGTTGCCATATTTTATATAATTTATGAAGATCAAAAGAAATACACACAAAAAAATTAATAGGAATTAAAAAGTTTTGAATATAAAAAATATGTTTATGGATAGTTAGCAAGGTAGTGCCATGGCTCTATGGCACTACCTCACGGGCCGCCACTGCGTGCCTGTAGATATTTAGAATTTAAAAATTATGAATAACAAAATAAAGGCTGTTTTTATTTTTTATTTTGTAGGTCAGTTTTTTAAGAAACAAACTCGTGGAAAATTTATTGCAGCTTTCGTCACTTCAGCAATACATACGTCTAACACCACGTAAGTTTTACTTGAGTCTCTATCTGAATAAATCGATTCTTAAATGCAGCACCTATCGAATTACAGAACCATATCGAATTTTAATAAAACGTATTAAAAACAGTACATCAAGGGCCATATTTTGTTACTCGACGGAATAACACTGCTTAGCAGTACTCTCAAAGCATTCACAAAAACTGTACTGGAAGAAATCGCCAAAACTATAACAACGCTATAACCATACGGGAAGAACAACAAGGTTTCCGGAAAAATAGATCTATCATTGATGCAATATTTTTTATAAGAGAGCTAGCGGAAAATTTCGTAAAATTTAATAAACCGGCATATACGTATTTCGTCGATATGACTAAGGCTTTTGACAAGGTGCGATTATAAGACATGTTAGAAATATTGGGAGAAAAAGGACTAAACCACAGGCTAATTAACCTAGCACACGACATTAACAAACAATGTAAAACAAAAATAGCAGTAGGATATTTGACAACAGAATACATAGTTATAAACACAGGAATCCGTCTAGGCGATTCACTGAGCCCTTTAATATTTAATTTAATAATGGACAAAATAATAGAAAACCATCCCAGCTGGATTGCAGATGGGTAATACATTATTTAGAGTCGTTTGCTGTTCTGACGATGCTGTACTTATCGCCTATTCTGAAGACAATTTCTAAAAGCTACTGCATGCATTAAATAGTAAGGCTAAAGGACTCAATGTGCTCATAAACACCGAGGAGACCAAGTGCCTAGTAATTTAAAAAAAAAACGATAAGATGCAAATTGGAAATTGAAAGCGAAACTGTGGAACAGGTGAATCACTTCATATATCTTGGTGCGGAAATAATCTTGGTGCTATGGAAATCATTCAAAAGAGGTCAGAGAACAAACAATGAAAGCAGCTAGAATCTCGGGATGACTGAAAGAAATCATACGAAAGAACAAAAATATCTAAATGCTGAAATCAAAGTCAAAATATATAAAACAACAATAAGACCTATTATAACATATGCGGCAGAAAAAAGATATTTATAACAGCAAATCCAATCAGATGCAAATTGGAGGTGGAGGGTCAGATAATAGAAAAAGTGATGGAGTTATGTCTAGGCATCGCACTATCTAGCTACGGAAAGCTCGAAACAGAAGTGGAAGATTAAGTTAATAGAGCAAACAGAGCCTAAGTTTGACTGACTTACACAATATGGAGAAATAAAAATATCGGGAAAGAAATGAAAGGCAGAATTTACAACACAGTTATCAAACCAATGATGAAATACGTGGCAGAAACACGACCTGACACAGAGATGAAATATTGCTCGAAACAGCGGAGATGAAAACCTTTTGAAAAATCGATGGTAAGACACTATGGTACAGAGCTAGAAGTACAGATATACCGACGACGGAGATGCAAGGTGGAGAACGTTAATAACTTGATAAGGAACAGAAGAGTAGAATGGAATGACCACATAAGCTGAATGACAACAGATAGAGTAGTAAGGACGATGAGAAACATTTCCTCAATAGAAAGACGATTAGTGGGAAGACCACGAAAACGATGAAACGACAACCTAGTGGAGGCACATTGAAAAAACAGAGAGACACGTCTATACAAAAAGAAGAAAAAGAAGAAGAAAATATTTTCATTATGTAATTTTTATATCAGACTTAAATAAAACATTTTTTTAGGGTTACTGGACATGCTTCCACTACATTGCTGCTTTCCAATGTTGTCAAAGCCGTTCCGAATTGGGTTTACGTGGTGGCAACAATTGTGGGTTGCCTATTACTTGTAGTATTAATTTTGGTTCTATTTAAAGTAAGTACTTATTTAAGTCATATTAATCATTCCTTTATTCTAAACTCTAAATATTTTTGTATTAATATATTTTTTCATGTTTAAAATTGCCTCTCTCGTGCCAAGTTCATTTTAAAACCAAATTTACCAAGTGTAGGGACTATTTAACGCTCTCAATGCAAATAATATTTTCATTGAAAAACTGTTAGTCCAGAAAGCCACTGCGCATCCGCTAGGAAAAATATTCCGATTCGGATTTTTTGCACAATCTTACTCAAAAAGGACCCCTTTTATGGGCCATTCCACGAACATACGCCTGTTTTGGATTACTTCGACAACGAATATTTTACTGTGCAACATGAGAAGTACGAAAGTAAATGGCGCTAATAATTATTCCAATAAACAACAATGTAATTTGCAATTTACTTTCGTTCTTCTTATTTTGCACAGTAAAATATTCGTTGTCGAAATAATCCAAAACAGGCGTATGTTCGTGGAATAGAGTATAACAAATTTGCATGTTGCCAGGACCAAAAGTGGGTCAAACATTTTTTAAAGTTTTTTTTTTGTTTTTCCTAAAATTATTATTTTTTGCATGGAACAAAGTTTTTTTAAGTTTTTTGGATCATTCCAAACAGAAAAGGTCTTTGGTGACTTTTCTCTAAAGTTGATAGTTTTTGACATATAAGCGATTAAAAATTGAAAAATTGCGAAATCGGCCATTTTTAACCTTCAAAAACTATGTGAAACACTTAAAATTTGAATGTTGCCAAGGTAGGTAGATATTCTTTAAACATCGATTGATGAAATCCCGAAAAGTTTTTTTTGCAATACAATATTCAAAACAAATTGAAAAATTGAAAAATCGGCCATTTTTAACCTTCAAAAACTATGTGGAGCACTTAAAATTTGAATGTTGCCAAGGTAGGTAGATATTCTTTAAACATCGGTTGATTAAAACTCTGAAAAGTTTTTTGCAATACAGTATTCAAAACTCCTTTGTTTTTTAATTTCTAATCACGCGTGCGCGACACTATTTTCCACCGTTGCATATGTTTACAGTATGGTGCAAATGAAAGCAATAAATTCGTTATTTCGTAAACCGGCGACTTTAAGGAAAAAACCCGAAACTGGTCGATTTCTATTTTTAAGTTATGATATTGTGGTATATATGGTATACTAGTGACGTCATCCGTCTGGGCGGTGATGCCGTAATCGATGATTTTTTTACATAAGAATAGGGGGTCGTGTGGTAGCTCATTTGAAAGGTACTTCAATTCTCTATTTACTAATCTAAACATTTAGATAATTATTTATACAGGGTGTCCAAAATTTTTTTATTAAATTAAATTATTTGACAAAAAAAGAAGTAGAAGGACACCCTGTATAAATAATTATATAAATGTTTATATTACTGAATAGAGAATTGAAGAACCTTTCAAATGAGCTAGCACACGACCCCTATTCTTATTTAAAAAATCATCGATTACGTCATCACGCCCAGATGGATGACGTCAATAGTATACCATATATGATACAATATCATAACTTAAAAATAAAAATCGAACTGTTTCGGGATTTTTCCTTAAGGCCGGCCGTTGTATGAAAGAGAGGTCCCCAAATGCCGGCGCAACAGAGAGAAAAGATTCTTTCCCGAGAGATGCTGCCTCTATCGGAGAAATAACGCAATAGATATCTAAGCGAGGCCGCAAACGGCAGAATTTTTAGTGAGTCGATAGTTTAGTTAAGTACAGAGAGTATGCAGGTGCGGCCTCGCTAAGATGACTCGAAATCGTTTTATATATCAGGTGCGAACTTTTAATTTTTTAGTAGGCGGTTTAAGGACGGGGTCTCGCTGAAAATTTTACTTGGATAAATACTGCGCTCGTATCTCGTGGTAAAATCTAAACCAAAAGTATTGGAGAAATCTATTTTAGTCCATGTGGTGAGACCGCTCCCGTCTGGGAAAATTTCTGATTCGGTTTCTTTGTGGATTCCTATTCAAACATGTCCCCTCTAAACAAATCTGAAGGGTGCCGGGCGGAATTTTTGGGCAGAAACTGTTTAAACAATTTTTATAAACAAATAGAAAAGATCACGTTTTTTTGCCCCGGAACATATATTTTTAAGTTTAGTGGGTCATTCTAAACAAGAAAGGTATCTTGTAATTTTTTTCAAAAATTGATAGTTTTCGAGTTATAGGCGATTTAAAATCTGAAAAGTGCGAAAATGCTCATTTACGAGGCCTAAAAACTCATATTTAAATTAGAACTTTTGAGGTTGCCAGATTCTTAAATTGAAGTTTAAACATTCAGCTTGAAGATTCTAAAGAGTGATTGTGTCTAACCCTAATTTAAACCGTCGTGTTTTAATTGTTAAATATACATGTCCATCCGATTTTTTTGTCGGTGCGGCGCGCTCTATTTCAAAAATCTCCAGTTTTCCTCCAAAAAATATTTTTTCTAGATTTTTTGGGACATTTTAAATAAAATAAGTTTCTTGACATTTTTCTCAAAAGTTAACAGTTTTAAAGTTATAAGCGATTTAAAATCCAAAAATGCGTTTTGGCATTTTTCGGATTTAAATCGCTTATAACTTTAAAACCATTAACTTTGGAGAAAAATGTCAAGAAACTTATTTTATTTAGAATATCACAAAAAATCTAGAAAAAATATTATTTGGAGGAAACTAGAAGATTTTTGAAATAGAGCTCGCCGTACCGGCAAAAAAATCGGATAAACATGCATATAACAACTAAAAAAAAAACGGTATAAATTAAGGTTAGACGCGATCACTCATATGTGGACCATATAGAACAATTTGGTGTTGCAGGAAAACTTTTACTTCGGATGTCTGGGTTAGGCCTTTTTTGGACCAATTATAACATACTACCTCCGTAACTTTGGAACCGTTCATTTTAGAAGGGTTATGCATAGGACCTTTTTTGTTTCAAATTTAATGTAGAACAATTTTGTATAGAAGGTTGTTCATGCTAAATCGCATAGTTTTAGAAATATTGACGAAAAACGTAAAAAACTACGAATTTACCGATTTCTCCCCCCTCTCCCCCCCAAACCCGACGCTCAAAATGGTGTGACTTTTTTCTGAACATTATGTGGACCATATAGAACAATTTGGTGTTGGAGGATAACTTTCACTTTGGATGTCTGGGTATGGGTCTAACTATACCATACTATATTCCCTAAAATAAAATGTTTCATCATAACGGCTGACCTGAGTAAAAATCACTTATTTATAAGTTAAATTTGAATTATAGGCTTGGATCTCGCGTACAAAAAAGAAGTTGATTAATAACAAGCTGAAAATTTTTAACTTAACTGTGTCTAGTCGGACAAACTTTGATGTACGGGAACACTGAAACAGGCGAAGCTTTAATTGTGGAACAGGTTAAAAATTTGGAACATCAGACTACGAAAACGTTCCATGTATTTTGTCTGACAGAACTTCCAACTGATTTGTTACGATTTCATTAAACTCTTATGAAAAAATCAGACTGGTATTATCACCAACTGGGCATTTTAATAAGTTTAACACGAAGAACATGTCAAATGGCAGGAATTATATTTTTGATAAATAGCAATATGATTTTTGCATGAGAGTTTAATGAAACAGTAACAAATCAATTGGAAGTTCTGTTCGAAAAAATACATGGAGCGTTTTCGTAATCTGACGTTCCAAATTTTTAAACTGTTCTACAATTAAAACTTCTCCTATTCTTCTCCTGAAAAAACTTCTCCTGAAAACTTAGTGAAAACAGAGAAAATTTAGTGAATTGCAAATATTTAATTCAAAAGAAACTTTTTATTTATTCTAAGGGACTGTCGGCCCTCGGCAATAACGTTTTCTTTCATTCTGCGTTTAATGTTTTTAAAAATACTTATTAGTTTTCTCAGTATTCGAAAAAAATGAACACATTTAAAACACAGGAAAATTTTGAGAGGCGACATTTTGCGTCTTTCCCCTTAAATTTTTTTGCAACATGAATGAAGCACCCTGTGTATTAAATTAAAAATATACATTCAAGTAAATAAACAATAATATTTTGTTATATCAAAGTTTTCAAACAAATTTTATATAGGGTGTCTGCATAACTAGCAACCATATGGTTTCATATTAATTTTATTAATTATTAATTTTAATTATTATTAATACATTATTAATTTTACGGGAAAAGGTAATACCCAAGTTAAATACATAATCATAATTCATAGAGTATGTGTTTACTTAAGGGTAATTATCATTAGAGTAAAAGATTCACTTTATAGGAGTAAAACTGCTAAGTTGCGTTATGGGTACTAATTTATGTTTCTAGTCGTCAAGGAGTGTGATTTGATGTTTGATTTTCATATGGCAAGCGTAATTCAATCTATCTACATACTTCAAAGAAAAAAATTAGGAAGGGACAATAAAATGTAATATATTTTAGACGGAGTACGTTCAACATTTCAGGACGGGAATAATAATCATTTTTTCAGTAATAACACAATATTTGATTTTTGAGATTTCTCTAGCTGTTCATGAAATAAATAAAATTGTATATAAAAAATGATTATCTCATTTAAAATAAATATTTCTTATTTACCAATCCTTCGGTTTGGCGCCCCATTGGGGTTACGCACGCGTGCACCGCACGCGTTGCACGCCCGGTTACGGGGCCCTGATATTATTCCAAGTACGCAATAATGAACCACCCGCATCCCTCAAAACGGTATTACTCTCTATACAGTACCGAAATTTCCAAAGGAAAGTTTCAAACGGGCCATACCGCTCCTGAATTTTGCACATGTATATAATATTTTTCGTAGCGCCATCTTATACATAATGGCTACATTAACAGAGCTTAGATTCTTACAGATTCCTATACTGTATTCGTATTATATGTCGAATATTTACGTTTCACATGCCAATTTCTATTAATTTCAGAAATTTATTTTAAAAGTACACCACGCAAAAAGTACTTTATTAATTCACATTTTTTTAACGTTATATCCTTCCATTACTTCTACTGTAGTGCTAAACGGAATTTTATCATGAAATTCATTTAAATACTTAAGTAATTTAGATATAAACGCTCTTATATTTATTGAGAAAAAAGCAAAACTTTCACATTTTTTTATAAACAATACACAACAGGTAGGATAACAAAAATATGGCTGGAACTAGCGACATATATTGTTAGTAGGTTAAGCATTTTTCGGTATACATATATGCTCTAGATTATGAGTGGTGTACTTTATAAAGGTGATGGGATCGGCTATACTTATAACATTACCAATGGCCGGCCTTAAAGTCGCCGGTTTACGAAATAACGAATTTATTTCTTTCATTTGCACCATACTGTCGGTGGAAAATAGTGTCGCGCACGCTTGATTAGCAATTAAAAAACAAAGGAGTTTTGAATAATGCATTGCAAAAAACTCTTCGGTATTTAATCAATCGATGTTGAAAGAATATCTACCTACCTTGGCATCATTAAAATTTTCAGTTTTTAACATAGTTTTTGAGGGGAAAATGGCCGATTTCGCAATTTTTCAATTTTTAATCGCTTATATGTCAAAAACTATCAACTTTAGAGAAATCTCACTAAAGACCTTTTCTGTTTGGAATGATCCAAAAAACCTAAAAAAACTTTGTTCCAAGCCACAAAAATAATTTAAGGAAAAAAACAAAAAAAAAGTTTAACAAATTTTTGACCCTTTTTTAGTCCCGGCAACATCCAAATTTGTTAAAAAGGGTCCTTTTTGAGTAAGATTGTGCAAAAAATCCGAATCGGAATATTTTTCCTAGCGGATGCGCAGTGGCTTTCTGGACTATGTGTAATTATTTAAATCTTTGTTTAAAATTAAATAGTCTTTAATGGATTTAATTATTTCGTCAAGTTATTACCTAAATATTTCTATCAAATTCCGAATGCTGCGTCTCACATTCATCTCAAAACAGATCCCACATAACAATTTCATGTTCTTAGTAGATTCATAGAACATACTTTTCAGAAAAAGTATATACTTAGAATATGCGTAATTACCATTGCGAATGTGCAGAGCATATACTGAGTATATACTACATTACAGTACTTAAACGTTCTATGTATATACTTAGAATGTACTACCGCACTTCTTTTCAGTATATACCAAGAACATACTTTTTAGAAGATTCTAAGGATGTGCTATAAACCTTCTATTTATATACTTAGAATGTACTATGCACATATTTTTAGTATATGGGAAGAATATTCCAAGGAAGTGCTATATACCTTCTAGTTATATACTTAGAATGTACTATCGCACATATTTTTAGTATATGGGAAGAATATTCCAAGGAAGTGCTATATACCTTCTATGTATATACTTAGAATGTACTATCGCACATATTTTTAGTATATGGGAAGAATATTCCAAGGATGTGCTGTATTTCTCAGAAGTATGTTTTCAACATCACCCAATCTCATCCTATAGGTTCTACCAAAGAATACTAACACACCCACTGGGTGTGTTAGTATTCTTTGGTTCTACTAATATATTATATTTACATATTCTAATTGCATATGAGAATGTAGTTATTACATTCTACAATATTACGTAAAAAGTAAGTATAAAATATATAAACTTTAGTTAGTTATATAGGTACCTATGTATAATAAATATTATATGGGTAAGTAGCCTATATATAAAATATAAGTAATATATTTAGTTATTATGTGCACATCAAAATAAAAATGCTGCTTATATAATTATATAATAGCCAAATATATATAATATGTATGTAAATTACTAAAATTTATAGGTATCTATATACATTATACATACTTTTACTTACTAGGTATTTAGGAAATATTGAAGTACCAATATGAATTTATTATTTTCAAACTGCTTTTTATGTTCTTAAAAATGTTTTAGTCCTTGTAGCTAGAAATACTTGGTCCTACCTAACAGCGTAGACATAAATGCATAACTGTACTGGAAACTATTTTCATATTTTGCACTTTTGTTACCTACCCCCTTCCCTTGTGCAGGTATAACCCGTGTTCGTGCTGCATGCCCCGAGTATGCCCAGAGGGAGAACGCCTGCGCATTACGTTTTCGGAGGGCAATATTCGACCTTATTGAACGTCCAATTTTGTAATGCGCAGGCGTTCTCCCTCTGGGCATACTCGGAGCATGCAGCGCGAACACGGCTATATAAAATGCAATGCAAGGGTCAGAATGACAATGAATGGCCGTTTCCGGATTCCCGAAAATTATAGGTAAAAATACTTATGGTATAAACTCAAATCAAAATGGTATATTCATTTCAACTGAAAACGAAACGAGAATTTCTCATTTTTCTTCAATAGAATTAAGTTTTAAACTTTTTACCATACAATTAAAACGGTTTAAAAAAATGAATTAGATAGTTCACTAGTACCTACCAAAATACATAAATTTGATTAATTATTCTTAACGCGAAGTTGATAATCTATAGGCTAACATTATTCTTCTTCCTATAGGTACATACAGTATATTCTTTTTAAGATATTTTAAAAGTATATACAAGTATGTGTGAAGCATATACTTTTGCATATACTTACGCATATACTAAGAATATTCGATTAAGGTATATTCTAAGAATAAACTTTTACGAACATTCCGAGATACTACGTACCCGAATGTGCTCAGTATATTCGGTGCAAGAATATTCTTTGAGGCACATGCAAAGAACATGAAATTTAGAATGTTTTTTATGGTACATGCTATGCTTGTACTACGCATATACTAAAAAGGATATACTTCGACGAATGTTGGTAGGATATGCTTAGAACATGATGCGAACATCATTGTTATGTGGGATTCGCCCTGGTCTTCATTGTTGCTTTTACCACTTCTTACTAATTATATTGTAGTTGATATTTTTTATAGATCACGGCATTTAGCACAAAATAAATCGATTTTTAAATACAGCACCTAGAGACTTGCAGTTTTTTTGCATTATGTCCAGGATCACGTCAGGAAAAAAGTCTACTGTGCAGAAATGGGTGTAAAGTTATAGTTGCATTATGCAGCGCATAAAATACATCAACAATTGCATAAACATGACAAATAAGTGTATTAAGAGAAAAATTTTATTGCTCGGGAGTTTTTAGGCGCTGAAGACAAATACGCCATCAAAACCGACCATCGGAGCACCTGGTGCCTAAGTTCACTGCTAAGGTACGTCATCTGAAGTTCCGAGTATTTTCGGCACTAAATTGATGCAAACAGATTACTCAGTGGTTTTTAGGGCCACTGAACAAGAATACTCCATCAGAATTGAGCACCGATGCAGCTGGTGTCCAAAAATCTTTCAAACTCTAACAGATAACGTGCCTTAATAGTGGCTATGTGCATCAGGTGGTCTAGGGATCGGTACTGATCGCGTATTCGTATTCAGCGACCCCAAAAACAGCCTAGTAATTTAATTGCATACATTTATGGCCGAAAAACTTCGAAACTCCAGAAGATGACGTGCCTTAGCAGTGACCGTGGGTGCCAGGTGGTCCTGGGATCGGCTCTAATCGCATATTCGTATTAAGCGACCCCAAAATGCCTAGTAATCCATTTGAATGTATTTAAGGCCGAAAACCTTCGAAACTCCTGAAGATGACGCTCCCACATAATCTGTTTGCATTAATTTAGTGACATTCTTGCTCGCAACTCCAGAAAATGACGTGACTCTAGACACCAAGTACTCCGAGTGTCGGTTCTGATGGCGTATTCGTATTCAGCGACTTCAAAAATCTCCAAGTATTCTGTTTGTATCAATTTAGTGCCGATTACCCTCGAACCTCCAGATGACGTCCCACAGCAGTGGTCTTGAGTACCAGTTCCTCCGAGGGGTCGGTTCTGATGGTGTAATCGTTTTCAGCGACCCCAAAAGTCCCCCGAGTAAGAAAGTCTGCCCTTATTTTAATTATTTTGACATAATTATGTACCTTTGGATGCATTTTATGCAGTTTCAAAGGCAATTATGCACTTCCAGCTTGACGTCATCCTGAGCATAATGCAAAAAGTTGCAAGTGTCTAGGTGCTCTATCTAAAAATCGATTTATTGCGATGTCTTTAGTGCTAAATGGCCTGATCTATTATATCTTTTCTGCTGCCAATATTTTATATCTTTAAAAAGTTTTCGTTGTTTAATTTGTAGTGTAACTTCTTTGAACGAGAATACAGAGATAAACTGATAGAAGAAAGGGAGTTGGTGAGTAATTTTATAATTTTATATAATTTTTTAGTAGTAGTAATTGTTTCACCATGCGGTAATTCATGTTCTTATGAAGGTTTTTACGATTTTTGTCTGCAAAATTGGGGAAACAATTTTTCAAATAAGACTTACTAAAATTTTACCCTTAATTTGCACATTTGCAATGAAAAACACATTTGCAAAAAAATATTACTTGCTTTATAAATAAGCACTATAAAACATAATAGCCAGGGAGGTAGTGTCAAATTTGACCGGAGCATTTTAGCATGGCTGGTTTCTTATTATTTAGGTAGGTGCTCCAAAGCTTATTAACAAATGATGTGTCAGCTGGCCCAAAACCGGGGATTTTAGTCAAGAAAAGGTAAAACATGAAAGTTGATGGACCAACGCTATAGCTTAAATGTCAAATATTTATATACGTTACTCAGAACATTTAATGGACTTGCTTACTTGGCGCCTATCTTTCACTCAGGAGATCGGGGTTCAAATCCTGGCGCGGAAAATTCTTTTTGTTTTTTAAATTGACATTTTATTTTGAAAAATATTTATTTTTATAATACCACGTTTTTATTATTTATACGAGACAATATAAAAAAATCTGTATGTATTTTATAGAATTATGCATAGATCTTATGAAATAGCATAATATATACATTTGATCATAAATATTATGATTCACCTTAATAAGCAAAATTACTGTACATGAACTCCTGAAGCTTCCTGAGTTAGTACGACCAATCTAAGTGAAAAAGGGAGTTGGCGTCCCCACCCCACCCCCCTCCTGAAATTTTTTTATTTTTTTAGACAAACTGTTTTTTGCATAATTTTATGTGATGTAAAACCAAAAAATACATACAACCCTAATTTTTCACTTTTCTATCACCAACCCCCATTTTTAATAGCAATCTAATTATTTCCCTGTTCTCTATAATATATAAAAATGAATTTTTGTCTGTATGTCCCTTATAGAATCGTAAACTATGCATTTAATCATATAATATAAATAACAGAACAGAATGGCGGAAAATCTTAGAACAAGCCAGGAGCCAAAAAGGGTTGTCGAGCTACTGGATGATGAAGAAGAAAAAATCGTCAGCTGCATTATGTAGGTACATGGCAAAAAATGTTAGCTGGCCAAGTGAACGTGACAGAAAAATACGGAAATCCCGTATCATTTTTTCTTCATCATCATCATCAGTAGCTCGACAACCCTTTTTGGCTCCTGGCTTGTTCTAAGATTTTCCGCCATTCTGTTCTGTTCCTTGCTTTGTTCCTCCAATTGGTAATCTCAAGTGTTTTCAGACCTTCTTCCACTTGTTCCATGTGGACGCTTTTTTCTTACAGTCTAAAATTCATAAATTAATGATTTATACTTTTTAGTCTTTGCCAAACTAGTCCAAGAATATTTTTTTTAGTATTACCTAGCTGACCAGGCAAACTTCGTACCGCCTTAGAACCAAATAATGTTTAAAAGTTAAATACCTAAAAATTACCAGAAAGCCGCCATTCTGTTCTGTTATTTATATTATATGATTAAATGCATAGTTTATAATTCTATAAGGGACATACAAACAAAAATTCATTTTTATATATTATAGAGAACAGGGAAATAATTAGATTGCTATTAAAAATGGGGGTTGGTGATAGAAAAGTAAAAAATTAGGGTTGTATGTATTTTTTGGTTTTACATCACATAAAATTATGCAAAAAACAGTTTGTCTAAAAAGATAAAAAAAATGTCAGGAGGGGGGTGGGGTGGGGAGGCCAACCCCCTTTTTCATTTAGATTGGTCGTACTAACTCAGGAAGCTTCAGGGGTTTATGTACAGTAATTTTGCTTATTAAGGTGAATCATAATATTTATGATCAAATGTATATATTATGCTATTTCATAAGTTCTATGCATAATTCTATAAAAGACATACAGATTTTTTTATATTGTCTCGTATAAATAATAAAACGTGGTATTATAAAAATAAATATTTTTCAAAATAAAATGTCAATTTAAAAAACAAAAAGAATTTTCCGCGTCAGGATTTGAACCCCGATCTCCTGAGTGAAAGGTAGGCGCCAAGAAAGCAAGTCCATTAAATGTTCTGAGTAACGTATATAAATATTTGACATTTAAGCTGCAGCGTTAGTCCATCAACTTTCATGTTTTACCTTTTCTTGACTAAAATCCCCGGTTTTGGGCCAGCTGACACATCATTTGTTAATAAGCTTTGGAGCACCTACCTAAATAATAAGAAACCAGCCATGCTAAAATGCTCCGGTCAAATTTGACACTACCTCCCTGGCTATAATATTTTTACAGGAGAAGTTGCGCTATGTCATCAGTAAAAGCAAGAAATTTGGTTCAAAAATATTCAATAGCTTATGAGATATTTAATTAGTTTACCAATATTACCATTTTTTCAATAATTGCAAAAACTCGAGTTTTAGGCGATAGAGTATTAGGCACTTTTGTAAGGTCTCATTTTTCGATTCTATGTATATTTTCAATGGATGCATTGAGAAATCAAATTTTCAATTAAACTTAATAAAGGACATGAAGAACGTTTCCATCACGACATCTTAACACTAGAAGCACCAATATTTTTGCATACCTAGAAGCACCGGAGCGGTCAAGATGACGGGTATTAGAATTTCTTATCGCCAGTTTTTTTCGTATCGTTTTTTAATTGAAAAAACCTATATTGAGTTAATACCAACTAACAAAAGACATTTAGTTAATTTACATAAATTATTTAATTATTTAAGCACAATTTACATAGCAACAAAATTTTTTAATTTTGCTTGTACAAGACCTACACACAAATTTTTTACATAGGTATATGACTTTCATATGTTTTATTTTAGTTTTAGTTCCCAGTTTTCCACTTCTTCTTTTTCAGGTGCTAACTCTGCTACGGAGGTTGGCAATCATCATAGCTATTTTAATTTTTGAGTCAGTAGATCTAAATAGTTGTTTTGAGCTGCATCCAAACCTCAGCCATGAAATTCGTCTTCTTCCGATGCTTCATCTGCTATCTACCCCTCCTTGCATTTTGAGACATAGGATGTCATACTTCTCGCTCCGCATCATATGTCCGAGATATTGTAGCTTTTGTCACTGCCTACTTTTATTATTTGATTGAGGTGTTGTATCTCTGATTTGTTTCCGTTGATATTGTCCTGCCCTTAAACAGATGATATGGTCGCAATTCTTCTGCTAACTGAACTAGGAAAGTTTGCCCAATTATTTGACAACCAGTAACTTCCTTATACAGAATCCAAGCATTTATTCCTACCATATCTAAGATAATAAAAAAAAAAATAAAATCAATGGAAAAATCCCAATAGTTGGCTGTATACCATAGTTTAAAAAACCTATACAGAAGTAAAAACTTCAAATTGTATTTTGGTATAAAATAGTTTATTTAAAACTTCTAAAAGTCATCCACATGGATTGCAAAACGTTTTCGTTCTGAACAGAACATCTTCAGTGCCTGGAATGAAGTATTTCCACGTTAGATTAAGGATCTTAATCTAACTTATTCCAGGCACTGAACATCTTATAACATTCCAGGCACTGAAGATGTTCTGTTCAGAACGAAAACGTTTTGCAATCCATGTGGAAGACTTTTAGAAGTTTTAAATAAACTATTTTATACCAAAATACAATTTGAAGTTTTTACTTCTGTATAGGTTTTTTATAATAAAAAAAGCCTGCAACGGCCATCTTCTTGAAGCTGATTGGGTTGAGCACTGTGTGACCATCTGATCTATAACGTCTACTCCGTATTTTGTATGGTTGTAGTAGGTAATGGTTTTAGGTTTCTCCTTTTTGTCCATGCTATTTCAATATTGTTTGAGTATAGAGAATTCAGCGCTAGAACATTTTTGATCATTTTTCTCTGGTACACCTGGTTTCCCTGGTTAGCTCAAGTCTTCGTGTATGAAAATTTTTGATTTGTATAATTACTTTTTTTCGTTTTTTATCGACGGAGGAATATATCCTTTCTTGCTCGGTTTATTGTTCCAGTACTGCTGGTAGCCTTCTTTCGTAATACTTTTTATGTATCGTGACATTTCTTCCCTTATTCATAAATGGGCCCATTAGACGGCTAATTACATGTTCCCCTAGAAGTTGATTGCCTGGTCGTTGTTCATCTTTCCGTAGGTGACGAAATCCGTGCAATAAATATTTGGACTAGACATTAGCTGTAAGCCAGAATTTGATTCCAAACTTATCGGGTTTATACGCCATGTACTGGGTGAAGTGACATCTTGCCTTTGTGGGAAAAAGCTGTTCGTCGATAGATATATTTTAGCCAGTTGTAGGTGTAGCAAAATATACAATTCTCTAATAAGTTCCATATTGCCGACGCAAGTACAAATTTTTCTGTTGATCATCGCTCAGATCTGGTACTTCTCCTCCATAATAAGGACACTATTTTTTCTAGGTAGACATCAACATATTCAACAAGTAATTACACTAAGAACCTACCTGCACAAGAGAACTTGTAATCCTTAAATAGGTGTAGCAAAGTCCTAAATTTTTAAGTTTCTAGAATAACTACGATTAAGTAGTTATACAGAGGGTCAAAAATAGAAAGCAGTCAAAATGACCGCTCTGGTGCTTCTAGTGTTAAATATGAAAAAAAAAAATAGATCAAGGAAAATGTACACTTAAAAGAGATGTGCTAGAAGAAAAATACTAAGGACAATCGATTTTAAGATTATGCAGAACAAAGAAAAAAATTTGTTTTTTATTATTATTTCATCATTATTTATCATTATTATTCAATAACCTCGTGTCATGGCAACAAAGCAACTACTGATTGTTTTACCGGTAAAATTCCGGTGAATCTGCATAGATCTGCTACTAGTAAAATATCGTCCGATTTATATCGTGTGCCAATAGCATAATATAGCGTAATGTCTTTAGAGGTCATTTGGGCCTCTCATCGTTTAACTAAATTACACATACAGCCCCTTATTTATGTAGCATATATTCGTTAACTATTTTTATACAACACTATTTTTTTACAGATTGAGGATAATAATGAGCGACTACCTGAACCTATACAACTTGACCTTATGGAAATCCAGGAAGGGAATGAAGGTGATGCAAATGATGACGAGATAACCGAATCTAAATAATAATTATTTATATTAATTGATTGTACATTTTATAGTAAATTATGTGTCATTTTCATTATAAATAGTTATAGTAAAGTTATTAACAATATACTAACCTTTTTGTTCAGTTTCAACAACATTATGGTCATACAACAAAATAAAAACATAATATTAAATTCAAGAAATTCCAAAAATACAAAAATTGTGGAGTTGTAACGTTGCCATCATATTGTAAGAATTCATCCCGTTATTTAAAAATTCCTGGCTTATAACACTTCCGCGAACTCCCTTAATTGTGGAAATTTTATTTCGTTAATTTCTTATAATACAAAGCAATACGTAATATTTTCAGTTATTTCATCATAGCTAAGACTCGGTGCACATGAGCGTATGGATGGAACGGCCGCCACACGGAGGCCGTTCCGCCCAACAACTACTACGGACGTACTGCGGAACGGAAGAAAGGACAGCAGTGAATTAGTGAGGTTGATTATAGTTACTTTCGAGTATTCGTTACAAATGGTTACTTTTGTATAAAGTAATAATTTACAGTATTCGTTACTTTGACTACTATGATTACTTCTGTTACTTTTGTATTTGAGCAGCGGTAATCAAATCGAAAATCGTATTTCTCAGTAGGTAGGTATTTTGTATAAAGTAATCATTTACAGTATTCGTTACTTTGATTACTATGGTTACTTTTGTATAGTACCGGTAATCATATCGAAAATCGTATTTCTCAGTAGGTAGGTATTTTGTATAGGTATTCCGGTAGAACAACGACCTTCACCAATCTGTTTCAGGGATAAAAATGATTTGATTACTATGATGACTTTTGCTACTTTTTTATTTGAGTACCGGTAATCATATCGAAAATCGTATTTCTTAGTAAGTAGGTATTGTGTATTGGCATTCCGATATAACAACGACCTTCACCGATCTGTTTAAGGGATAAAAATGATGTGATTACTATGACTACTTTGTTACTTTTGTATTTGAGTACCGGTAATCATATCGAGAATCGTATTTCTCAGTAGGTAGATATTTCGTATAGGTATTCCGTAGGTATACCTTTGATATATATATATATATTTTTGTATAGGTATTTTGTATAGGAATAACAACGAAATCCACCGATCTGTTTCAATGATAAAAATGATTTGATTACTATGATGACTTTTGTTACTTTTTTATTTGAGTACCGGTAATCATATCGAGAATCGTATTTCTCAGTAAGTAGGTATTTTGTATTGGCATTCCGATATAACAACGACCTTCACCGATCTGTTTAAGGCATAAAAATGATTTGATTACTATGATCAAGTTTGTTACTTTTGTAGTTGAGTACCGGTAATCATATCGAGAATCGTATTTCTCAGTAGGTAGATCTGTATAGGTATTCCGATATAACAACGACCTTCACCAATATGTTTAAGAGATAAAAATGATTTGATTACTATGATTACTTTTGTATTTGAGTACCGGTAATCATATCGAGAATCGTATTTCTCAGTAGGTAGGTATTTTGTATAGGTATTCCGATATAATAACGACCTTCACGAAGTACGAAGTAATCAGAGTAATCAAAGTAATAAAAGTAGATAGTAGATACAATAGTCGTTACTCGCTCTTATACGATTGGTACGAAGTAATCAGAGTAATCAAAGTAATCAAAGTAGATACAATAGTCGTTACTCGCTCTTATACGATTGGTACGAAGTAATCAGAGTAATCAAAGTAATCAAAGTAGATACAATAGTCGTTACTCGCTCTGATACGGTTGGTACGAATTATCGAAGTAATCAGAGTAATCAAAGTAATCAAAGTAATCAAAATAGATACTATAGTCGTTACTCGCTCTAATACGATTGGTATGAAGTAACGAAGTCATCAGAGTAATCAAAGTAATCAAAGTAGATACAATAGTCGTTACTCGCTCTGATACAATTGGTACGAAGTAACGAAGTAATCAGAGTAATCAAAGTAACGATTTGCCTCTCTGTACAGTAATCGTTACTTTCGGTATTCGTAAGTAACGAGTACTTGGTAACAAATAGTTACTTTTTCAACATCACTACGGTGAATTATAATGGACGCTCGATACTGTGCAGTGGTCGCGTACTAGTAATGTCGAATACCATTTTTTGCGAATAACGCCATAACGACATTCGCGAATGCGGATGCGAATGCAAATATTCAGTTGTTTTAAATATTCTTCTATTTTTGTAATGTTTTTTCTTTGTTTCTTTCTCCCCTTCCTTTTACCCTATTCAGGTGGCGGATTTGGGCTGACTACTTATTTTTTATTTTCTTTCATTATTTTCAATTCCTCGAGTGATTTGTCTTTAACTTTTCCCGCCTCTACTACGTGCTCTATCCATTTTTTGTTGGTCTACCCCTTTTTCTTTTTACGATATTCTTGGCTTCGTTGACTTTTCTTGTAACTCTGTTGGGTTGAGTCCTCATTAAATGCCCATACCAGTTCATTTGTCTCTTTGCTAGTTTATTCATTGTTGGTTATTTTTTGTTGGCCATTCACCAAATAGTCTCGTTCATTTATCCTTCTTAATGTTTTTGTAATGTTTTCTAAATTTGTAAAGTTAGTTAATATTTAGTGTAAATCAATCTGAATCTTAAGCTTTATTACATAATACCAAATAATAAAATAAAGTGAAGGCTGATAGTGTGATTATACGAGGTTAAGTTACCTTTCCATAATAAAAAATAAAAAGGGAATATATTATGATTTCACTAATCTAATATTATCTAATAATAATCTAATATTATCTAATAATAATCTAAAATACTCTAATAATTATCTAATAATCTAATATTATCTTAAAATAATTTTTTTTCTGATATTAATATTCGCAAAACATTCGCACAAATTTCGCAATGCGAATATGCAAAAATATTCGAATATTCGCGAATGCGAATACAAATATTCGTTACATCACTATCGCTTACTTCAGTCTTCAACTATTTAAATATTTAAAAAGAAAACGATCGTAAATAAATGATAAATTAAAATGAAGAAAACGTTAATAATGGGTATATCCTACAGTTAGTAGCCGTTTATAAATTAAGAGCCGGTATAAATGAGATTTGCTAATCATCTTAGGCACAAATAACTTAAATAGTAGAACCTAAAAGAAAACGTATGAACACTGTGTCGTCACTTTTAGTGGCACATGTGGATCGGTCATTTAGTTTTTGTGTTACAACCCAGGCAACCAAACGACGTTTTTATAACGTAGATAATACGTCATAAAAATGACCAATTGACGTGTTTATATGACGTAGTACTGACGTTGAAAATCACGTGTATTTGTCTCATCGATTTGACGTCATAATTGTGACGATTTTAAAACGTAATCGTATCTACGTTTTTTTCACGTAGGTAAAATCACGTTTTTAATACTTTCAAAAAGTGACCTCTTTTAGATGTTTCCAAATAGTATAAAAAAATAGGTACATAACCCTACGCCCCATGTGTCGAAGATATAAGTGTGACCACTTGTGACTTGCTCATAATTATGACGATTTTAAAACGTAATCGTATCTACGTTTTTTTCACGTAGGTAAAATCACGTTTTTAATACTTTCAAAAAGTGACCTCTTTTAGATGTTTCCAAATAGTATAAAAAAAATAGGTACATAACCCTACGCCCCATGTGTCGAAGATATAAGTGCTACCACTTGTTTAAGATCGCTTGTGCGCTAGGCTAGAAGCAACATTGAGTCTGCATGATTGTACCTCACATTATAGAATTTTCACTAGTCATATATACCTACCCAAGTAGCAATTTTACGACCTGCAACCAATTTTGTCTTAATGGGACGTTAAATTTAAGGACAAAATTGGTTCACAATAAGCCTTAACCAAGGACAACGTCTGTTTTTCCTATGGACCAACGTTGCTGCTAATAAGTCATATAATCTGATGACCAACCGACATCGGGAATAACGACGTCAATTATTAGGATGAGGTTTGACGTTAAGCTGACGTCGCTCTTAACCTATCTGTACTATAAGTGCAATTAAGTGGCATACATCAACGACTATTCAACGTCGGGAATTACAACGTATTTTTTAGGATAGATGCCAACGTTCACAGGACGTTGGTGTTTTATCGAGTATGGTAGACGTATTTTTCGGGAAGACGACAACGACAATCCAACGTTGAGAATACCAACGTTAATTATTAGGTTAAGGTTTAACGTTAAGCTGACGTCGGGTATAACCTCTATACTACAATGTAATTTACTGGAAGACATTTAACGACTGCTCAACGTCGGGGATTACAGAGTATTTATTAGTATCGAACCCAACGTTCAGAAGACGTCGGGTGTTTTCTCAGTAGGTATATGGTAGATTGCTGCGTGTACTTGCGGGAAGGTGAGAACGACAGTACAACGTAGGTAATAACAACGTAATATTTAAGTAAAGTTGTATACGTTAACCTGACGTCAAAGTTTTTTTTATAAGATACCTGTAGTTTGCTAAAAAACGTCGACGACTATCCAACGTCGTAAAGTAAATTTTCGACAATTGGTTGTTTAGTTTCCAACTACAAAACAACGTAAAAATTTGCTGATTAGGGCCTATCTGACTTGACTTGTATGACTATAATATGACAGATATTACATTGCAAACATAACCTTACTTGTTTACACTTGGTTTTTCTAGATTTTCTATAAACAGTATATTAACAATAACAATTTATTGAATGAAAAATCTATATACATAGTTAAAAAATATATAGTTGTTATTTGAGAAAAAGAATGTCTCAAAATGAAGGGTAAATGCATGGAAAAAAAATCAAAAGCTTTTAGACATTCAACATCCTTTTACAGACAAAAAGCTAAACTTTTGAAAATGGCACATACAGAACCTGAACAGCTAATTACTCAAAATGGAACTAAACATTTTCATGAGGTAAACATATGCAACAAATAAAAATAACCAACTATAAGTAGATTAATAAATGCATTCATAAAACCCTTTGGTTTAAGCTGCCTGATGTACATACACAAGCATCTACCACCAGATTAAGGCGTGTTCACGACGACGACCGGTCGTCGGGAGTCTGTCGTCAAGACCAGGTTGTTTGCACTTACTTTAGGACGTATTAGGTATACCAATAGGTAAATTCGAGGTGTGCAACGTAAAAATAGGTTATACTAAAGGTCGGCAGGGGGTGTCCTTGTCCAAATCAGTTAAAATGTAGTTCAATTTAGGTCGCGAGTCAAATCCGCCATTAATGAAAGATCGCCATGGTTCAGCCATTTTTTGAAACATAATGTTTGGCAATTTTTTTGCTAGATTTTAATGAATATTTGATTTTAATTAACAAATTTTGTTTATATATAAATCAAGGATAATTTTGTATGGGTCTAGACATAATAATATGTTTTTTTAATTACGATGGTTATTTCTATTTTTACCGTTTTGTTCGAGTTAACCTGTAAATTTCTGAGGCGCTTTCAGTTTTTAGCAATTTTTATACCTAGTTTAACAGTACACTTCCTTGCGTTTGTAAATTTTCGACTGCATTATGCAATGAGGCAGATGATTAATAAAATAATTATACAAGTCACTTAGGTTATATTCTGAATAGAGTAGGAACCTACTTAAATAAGTATCAACAGGCCGTCATGAATCTTAGTTTCTGATGATTTAATATCCTCCAAGATTATTAACCTATTTGTTAGAAATTAAGTGTGTCGGCCGTACTTCTGTGGTAGAGAATATTATACTATTACTTTACAAGACCAAAGTCCTAAAAAACCAACGTAATTTGACGATAAAATATCTCGAGCTGAGAAGTCGAGAGGGGGACGTCGAGGCAACCCGTATTTCTATTCCCCACTTAGGTGCAAATAGCGGTTTTCTGACCGTCGTCGCAACGTCGCGTATTAACGTTGGGGCATTTAATCCAACGTTAAGACGTCGTAATATTACGTCCAATTGCTTCTTGGGTACTTATTGTGTCAAAACTGAAACAACTAAAATATGAAGCAAAAATGTAGAAAAAAAAACAAAAAAATATGAAACTAATAATAAATAATTTATTAACAAATTATCCAGCATACTTAATATCTTAATTTAACTCTGTCTTAATATCTTCATTTAATTTATTTTATCACACAAGACACAAACCGCGTAAACAATAAATGAGAAATGTCTTATGAACATTTAGCGTTACCTATACCTAAACGAAATTGTTTGGAGTCAATACAAACAAGCAAGCTCCTCCCAATTTTGTGACGTCAGACTTAGGCTGTCTGAAATTAAAACGTTTTTTAAACGTAATTTTAACGTCATTAATCTTACGTATTTAACATCACTTACAAAAGACGTCTATATGACGTAATGTTCAAACACGTGTTATATTCAACCAAAAACTGACGTTTCCTGAACGTTATATGACGTCACTTGGTTGCCTGGGAATGTCCACTGCCTTTGAAAAAAGTAGTTTTGAGAAAAACGCGTTTAAAGTTTTGTCAACTTTTCTTTTTAATTTCTTTTTTGACTGTTTAAATCATAAAGATCTGCAAACCGGAATATGTTTTTGAATCGCAGAGTTACAAACAACGTTAACTAAACAAAGTTAATCAACATTTTTTTTTTAATTAAACAAAGTTAATCAACATTTTTTTTTAATTAACCCGGGAACAGTCGCGCTCTATTCTGTCACGTAATCGGTCGCGCGTTAGATATTGTCTAACAATACGAGTTTAGACGCGAATTTACAACAAATCTTGATGTTATAGTATTTTTATTTACTTGTAATGTTAGAAATATTATTTCTAACAATTATTAAAGCTGATATTTTTCACCAAAGCCATAAATTCCAGAAAAAAAAGAAGAAGATGAAAAAAAAAAAAGAAAAAAATAAACCTACGCATTACTACACTCTTCCTCGAGGCACTTACGAGTGGAAAGTTATGTTGCAAAATTTTTCATCAAGTTATCAGGAAAAAGGATAAAATGTTAGATCTTTTCTAACGGCGCGAATGCTCGCGGGTAAAAGGGGGGGTTGAATTTGAAAATTTAAAAATTTTCTATGTTTTTCATTATTTCAAATGAAAGTACATGACTTGTAGAATACGGAATATAGATTGGAGCAAAATTACCGAAAATGCAGCATATTGAATATCTCCGACTCGCTTTGCAGCAGTTTCTCTTCAGCGCGCTTGAGCGTAGTGAGAAACGTTCAATATATGTTCCCCTTTTTTTTGTAAATTACTCCGAAATTCGACAACACATTCTGGTGTGTATCACTTTACGATTTGACGAACAAAAAATAACTTGAAACTAAAAGTTAACAAAACTTTAAACGGGTTTTCCTCAAAATTGATTTTTTCAAAGGCGGTGGACATTGTAACTCAGAAATTACTTGACCAATCTTTGTTTGGTTTTATGCTTATTCTTTGTTTAACAATAATAAATATGTTGGTGTTCACCTTTTTTTTGCCAAAATGTCGATATTTTGACTTTAGCCCAGTAAATGAACGGGAAATTCGGCGATACCTTGTAATTTTCAGGGCAAATCCGAATTGCATGAAAATTTGGATTTAGGTTCTACTTACCTTCAACTCCAAAGTTAAAATTGTGCCGTTGGTTGCTTTTACTTGGGGGGTGACAGTCACCCCTTCTTGGGGGTGACAAAACATAGGTTCAAGATAAGACCGGAAATGGATAAATTGACTGATTTTAAGCAACTTTTTTTCTATAGAGTTTTTTACGTAAGTCAATACTTTTCGAGTTATTTGCCATTGAAAATGTTGATTTTTCGACAAAAAAAACTACGTTTTCAGACAGTTTTTCGCAAATAACTCAAAAAGTAAATATTTTATCGAAAAAAATATCCTTAGCAATAGTGTAGCTTAAAAAACCCCAAAAAACCCCAAAAATGGTGTATCAGTAAAGTCTATCAATCAAATAAAAACAAAGTTGTAGCTCATAAAAATTACGTTCTTATTCGTCTAAGAAAAATTAAGCACTTTTCGGGAAAAAACCCATTTAAACTGTTTTGAAATGTTTATAAAAAGCTTTGTTTTAATTATTAACAAAAGTTTTAGCATTAAAAATAAGCGAGTTACGCTCAAAATAAAGTTGGCCCACTTTTTTTTGTAAAAAGTCATTTTATTCTTTAGGATTTTTATTATCACTAATACTTTTTAGATTATTTTGAAAAAATGAAATTTTTCAAAAATTTTTTGAATTTTTTTTTTACTATAAATCCAAATGTTTTTAAAAATAAGCACTTCAATCCAATCAAACTTACAGATAATATAAACAATACACATACAGTTAAAATAGATGGTAAAGCCAAACGATTAATTTCATTTAGGGTGCTAAATAGAGGGAGGTTTTCATGATTCTTTTTACCAAAAAAAAAGGTGCCAACTTTTTTTCCAGTGTAACTCGTTTATTTTTGATGCTGTAAACTTTTGCAAAAAAAAAACAAATAATAAGCTTTTTTTCGATACTTTAAAAATGTTAATAAGGTTTTCCCGAAAAACGCTTCTTTATTCGGTGATTTCGCGTTGAATTATTCGATTTGGAATTAGACGAATAAGAACGTATTTTTAATGAGCTACAACTTTGCTTCTACTCAATTTGTAGACTTTACTGGTACACCATTTTTTTCGTTTTTTATAGGCTACACTTTTGCTAAAAATATTTTTTTTCGATGAAATATTTACTTTTTGAGTTATTTGGGAAAAACGGTCTGAAACGTAGTTTTTTTATCGAGAAATCAACATTTTAAATCGCGAATAACTCGAAAAGTATTGCCTTACGTAAAAAAAATTTATAGAACAAAAGTTGCTTAAAATAAGTCACTTTGTCCATTTCTGGCCTTATTTTAAACACGCGTTTTTCACCCCCCGAGAAGGGGTAAATGTCTCCCCCCCAAGTAAAAGCAACCAACGGCACAAATTCAACTTTGAAGTGGAGGGTAAGTAGAACCTAAATCCAAATTTTCATGCAATTCGGAGTTGCTCCTGGAAATTACACTTCAAAACAGTCATTTATTGGCCTACTTCTGAATGATACCAAAAAGTTAAAATCGCCAAAACAAAAAAAGTAGACTTTGGAAATGTGTGTAGTTTAATAAAAAAATGTTGCATCCGGTAAATAGATGTGTGAAGATCGATCTAGATTCGGATTTTAGACTATTATGTACTAATAAAACAAATAAATATTTTCAAGCAATTTATTTGCAAAGTACAGGTAAATTTAAGCAATCATTTTATCACGATGTAAATTAATTTATAAATTATATCTATAAATCATATCTCTAGCAACTTATGGAGACTCATCAGGGGTACTTAAGATAATATCTATAAAACTAAGGACTGCTACTCTTTGTACAGATGCTAAAGCAATTACTATTTTATCCAAGAGATCCACCAGTGGTTCGTTGTGATGAACAAAGAGACGTATAACTTTCTTTAGAACCTCAACTTCGACCTGTAATAAAATATAAATATAACAACTTAAATACACTCATTTTATACAGTCTATCTAAAGTAACTATCTACGTCAGTAGTATATATGAATTACAACAGGCAACGTGAAGGGTTCATTTAGTTAATGAGGAATACGACCGGAGCATAAAAGTCAAGAAGAAAAAATGGATGCTGATAAACCAAAAGCAACAACCTGCTCGATAGTTACGGATAAACAAGAAATTACAGGCTACAGAAATTGAGACGAGAATAGAACGAGCCAGAGCAGCATTTAACAATATGAAAATGCTCCTCATAAGCAAAGATTGGTCACTTTCCCTAAAAGTATGTCTAGTTCGATCTTACTATATTATGTGGAGGCCTGTATGGCAGAGACGCTCTTGAAAAAACTACAAGCATTCGAAATGTGGGTTTACCGAAGCATTTTTTTGTATATCCTCGATCAAACATGTCACCAACATAGAGGTAATCCAAAGAATCGAAAAAAAAAAAAGAAATCGTGAGCACAATTGAGAAGCACAAGAAACCAGGCAACCAAATAACGTTTACAAAACGTTGAAAAGATGTCATGATTATCACCAAAACACGTCAGTTTATCACATTTTTTCGACGTCGAAAGTCACGTGAATTTGTCCCACCATAACTGACGTCATTTTTATAACGTTTTAAATACGTGGTATCAAAAACGTAGTTTTTAGGTCTTTTTTAGATCTATTTTTCATTTTATAGTTTTAAAAATGCACAATATTTATTCGTATGGGCATTGTTGATATTGCAATTTTGCCATTTAACTGTTTTAAATTTAGCCCATAGGCTAAAAGTAAAATCAAATGGAAGATTCTCTAAAATCCATAGAATTACAATACCCTCAATGCAATATTTCACTTTTTATATATATACTAACTGTATCAAAGCTGAAACAGCATATTAAGTAATAAATAATTTATTAACAAATTATCCAGCATAATAGTTAGCTTAATTTAACGCTGTACATCAAATCAAAAAGAATCATGAACAACTCATTATGTTGGGAATATCTGTATACAATAGTACACGAGCATCATTTTTCTTCACCAACTCATAGCTAAATATTGTAGACTACTAAAAAAATCTTAGAAGGCTAAAAATTAATTTAATTAGACTTGATAACACATACTTAGTTCATTAACAGAAAATAAACACCAAAAAATTACCTAAAAAGGTTTGCAAGAAGAATTACGGCATTAAACTAACTCACCTGAGCAAAACGAATGAAAATCTCTTTATTAACACGTTTCTTCAACCAAATATTCTACTTCAACTAAATTTCATATGATCATTTAACGTTATAAACATGAAGATAGGTACATATAAACGAAATCGTTTGGAGTCAAAGTCAATAAGCTCCTCCCACTTTTGTGACGTCAGACTAAGGCTGTCTGAAATAAAAACGTTTTTAAACGTATTTTAACGTCATTAATCTTACGTATTTAAAATCACCTACTAAAGACGTCTATATGTCGTAATGTTCAAACACGTGTATATATTCAACCAAAAACTGACGTTTCCTCGACGTTATTGACGTCACTTGGTTGCCTGGAAAGACTTAAATATCTAAGCCACATATAGAGACACGATAAGTACCGTCTACTGCAATTGATTGTCCAGGGGAAAATTAACAGTAGGCGAGGGCCAGGCAGGAGAAGACACTCGTGTCTCCAAAATCTGCGGAAGTGGTTCGGGCTTACATCGGTCGAACTATTCAGAAGTGCCGTAAGCAACATTAAAATTAATATGTTATTAGCCTCTTTACCCTACCTATTTAGAATTTTAAACTAGGAAAAATATGATATTCTACTAACTCTGGGTTTTAATATCCACGTATGAAACAAATACTAAGATACAGTGGAGCGATTCGGAGAAGACGAAGTTAGAAACGACAATGGAAGTGGGCTAATTGAGATATACATGGAAGGAACCCAGTAGGAACCAAAGATCAATAATTATTATTGATTTAATAATAGTAAGGAAAGCCAGCAAAACAATAATACAGTAAGAGTATACAGACAAGCAGAATGTGCAAGTAACCACCGACTAGTACCAGGAAAATTCATATACACAGGAAAACGATACAAAGACAATATCCAAAGAGGCAAGGAAATGCAAAAAAAATCGTAAATATCAGGTATAAAGTAGAACTTCTACAGCAATTTAGGATTCGAACACTATATTATCAGAATAGGCTACAGAATATAACAGAGATCAATGAAGAATGGACCCGAAAAAAATGTACCATAACTTAAAAGGAAAAATAAATACGTATGAATCGGTTTTAGAACGTCTTTCAAAGTTGTCCGATGCCTAATTTCCACGTCCTTCTATCATCCCATTGGCCAGCTCTAAGATCCCTTGTACTCATTGCTTTGGTTACCCCTTCTTTACATGTCTTTTTGGGTCTTTCTCGTTTTTTGCGGTTTGGTGGTATCCAATGCCTAATCTTTTTGGGTAATCTTCATTCTTTAAGCATGACCATACCAAATCAACTGTTTCCTCATAGATTTTTTTCATAGATGCTGCATTTTCGCTGTATTCCTATTTTGGAGCTCCAAAGTATTCCATTTAGGCAGCCAATTTTTCTTCTAGCTTGTGTTACCCTTTTCTTTATTTCCTCATCGTCTTTTCTCGTTCTATCGAAGATTACTCCCAGGTACGTGTATTTACTACAGGATGTGACTTCTTCATTATCCTCTAGTTCGATATTGGATAACTCAGCTCCTATGGATAGGTATTTAGTTTTTTCCACATTAATTTCCAAGCCCCACTGTTCATATTCCTCCTTTAGTTTTCTTGCCATATACTGTAGATAGTCTTTATCATTAGCTATGATGACTTGGTCTTCAGCAAATTGTAAGGTATATAAACAAACCTCTCCGAGGTCTATATCCATATCGTGGCATTTACGTTTTCACTGGTCTAGTGCTTTTGCAACATATATCTTGAACAAAGTTGGTGAAATACACCAGCCCTGGAACTTTTCCAGGTGAACTTTTTAGATAGTGTGTTGCCAATTTTTACTTGTGATGTAGACTTTTCATATAGATTTTTTAAGGCTTTGATTAGAGTGTAGCTGATGTTAGTTTCTTGTAGTGATTTCCACAATTTAGTCACAGGAACGCTGTCGTATGCTTTACGGAGGTCAACAAACATGAGATGGGTCTCTTAATTGTTTGCTGATTTTTTTCAATTAATTATTTTAGACAGGAGACAGTATCTGTGCAAGTCCTTTCAGCGCGGAAACCAGCCTGTTCTTCTTCTTCTTGTTCCCTATACTCCTATACTGAAAAATTCCTGTTTACCTATACTAAAAAATAAATAAAGAGGCAAATAATGTGCTATGTTTTCAGCAACACAAGAATAACACCAAACACCAAAAATAGTTGGAGAATAAATATAGTGAAGAACTAGAAGAGATGATTAAAAGGAAAGAAGTTTCATAAATAGCTAACCGACCTAACCCCAGGAACACGAGAAGAATATATTTACCCTCAAATAACAAGTCGAGCAAAGAATAAGGCTCGAGAAGAACGAATACTGGGAGAGAGAATGTGCATGAACATAGACAACACAATAGTGTCTACAGATCAACGGAAGCATGAGACAAAGATAAAAAATAACAGAAATAATAAACAAAGTAAAAATATCATACAGATTATTTCATTCGTAGGAGATTCTGACCAATAGAAAGCTACAGAAATAAAAACTACAGCGATTATTTCATTCATAGCAGATCCTGACCAATAGAAAGCTACAGAAATAGAAATTAAACTGATTATTTTTTAATGATTTTAACATATCGTATAGTAAGATATTTGATCACGTGTTTAATTCTGTCCAATCAGATTAAAATTATACTGAGAATTATCTACTGTAGAAAATTACCGATAGAATTTTTTTAAGTAGATTGTTTCTGTTTAATGGCAACCAGTTTCCTAGTTTTGACAACTGTTAGATTTAAGAAAATATCGATAATATACGTATTAAAAAAATAATCTTACGAATATCACACGACAGTAAGAATAAATAAGGAAATAATGCTTAATTTTTACTCAAATTTGTTGTCATTGGGCAATAGCCAATCGAGCCCTGCGGGCTCTCGTGTCTATTGCCAGACAACAAATTTTCGAAAAATTATTTCCAATTTATTCTCACTCTCTTGTGATAATAGGAGATTCTGACCAACAGAAATGAAAATGAAGGTGATAATTTTTGATAATATCCCGTCGTCAAGTATATAACGTCAGATGCCCTTCGTTGCTACGAAAAAATACATTCAGTGACATTAATGACAATTGTTGTTTTAAAAGTTATAAAAGTGATGACTTTCAACCGTCAAATATTTATACCAACTGTGTGTTTAATTGTACTAATTTGTACTTCTTCTTCTTCTTCTTAGCCTTCTATCGTCCACCTTTGGACATAGGCCTCTCCCAACTCCTTCCATCGGTCTCTATCCTGAGCAACATATTTCCAATTCATTCCGGCTACTCTTTTAATATCATCAACCCATCTCATCTGTGGTCTTCCTCTCGGTCGTTTACTTTGGTAAGGTCTCCAATGTTGTATCGTGGCATTCCAACGTTGGTCTTTTTGTCTAACAGTGTGGCCTGCAAAGCTCCATTTAAGTTTGGCAACTTTTGTTGTTATGTCCTCGACTTTTGTTTTTGATCTTACCCAGTCGCTCCTCTTTTTATCTGACAGTCGTATACCTAACATTGCTCTTTCCATAGCTCTTTCTGTTGTAGCTAGTTTATTCATATTTGCCTTGGTTAGGGTCCAGGTTTGACACCCATATGTCATGATAGGAAGGATGCACTGGTTGAACACTTTGGTCCTCAAATATTGAGGTATTTTGCGGTTCTTAAGTATCCAACCAAGTTTTCCAAATCCTGCCCATGCTAGTCTTGCTCTCCTATTAATTTCCGCACTTTGGTTTTCTTTGTCAAGTTTCAGGATTTGGCCTAGGTAGATATATTCCTGGACTTTTTCTATCTCACTGCCATTTATAGTTATGCGTCTGGGGTCATCTGTGTTTGTCATTATTTTTGTTTTCTTCATGTTCATTTTTAGACCGACGTATTGGGAGCTGCCTGCGAGTTCCTCTATCATAATTTGCAGTTCCTCGAATGAGCTCGCTATAGTCACAATGTCGTCAGCGAATCTGAGGTGATTTAGCTTCTTGCCATTAACGTTAATGCCATAGGTTGACCAATTTGTCGTTTTGAAGACGTCTTCTAGTGCTAGGTTGAAAAGCTTTGGCGATATTACGTCTCCTTGTCTCACGCCTCTCTTAATAGGGATGGGATTTGTATTTTCGTCTAGTTGTACTATCATAGTTGCATTTTCATATATATTATGTATTAGTTGTCTATATCTCGAATCTATTCTACAATTAATAGCTTGTTCTATGGCCCACATCTCGATACTATCAAACGCCTTTTCATAGTCTACGAAGGCAAGAAATACGGGTAGTTGGTATTCATTTGCCTTCTCTATCAATGTTCTCATTGTCAGCAGATGGTCTGATGTACTATATCCTTTGCGGAAGCCAGCCTGTTCCACTGGTTGGTAATTGTCCATTTTGTAGGTCAACCGGTTGTTAATAATTCTCATGAATAGTTTGTATACTTGACTGAGCAACGATATCGGTCTATAATTCTGTAGGTCACATTTGTCCCCTTTCTTGTGTAAAAGTATTACTAGACTTTCGTTCCAGTCTTTAGGGATTTTGCTATTATGGAGACATTTATTAAATAGCTCTGTTAGTATAGGGATTGTTACTGTCTTGCTTGTTTTCAAGAGCTCGGCAATTATACCGTCCTGTCCTGGAGCTTTATTATTTTTTAGTTCTTTTAAAGCTCTTTCTATTTCGAATCCCTTTATATTTGGTAGTACTTCTGATCCCACGTTTTTTATTTTTCTTTTGACGTTCTCCTTTGTTGATTCATTAGGCTGGTTTTGCGAGCTGTACAAGCTTTTGTAGAAGTCTTCGACTATTTTTGTTATTTTATATTTGTCCTTCTCTTCCTTACTATTGGCGTCTTTAATTTTAATGATTTTTTGAACACCCAATGCGGGTCTTAGACATTTTAAGCCTCTGTTTTTTTCAATGACTCGCTCTATTAAGTTCTCGTTCCATTTTTGTAAGTCGCGTTTTAGTTCTTTTCTAATTGTTTTATTAAGTTCTATGTATTCTTGAGTATGGCGTTTGTTTTGCGTTAGTAGTTGTCGTCTTTCCGTCATTAGTTGTTTAGTTTCGTTGCTTATTTTGTCTTCTTTAGTACTTGTTTTCTTTGCGACCTGTAGTCCGGCTTCGAGAAGGTTCTTATTGATGTTTTTGTTAATTTCGTCAATTTCATCTTGATTATGTGAAGGATCATATTTGAACTTATCCGCTAAGACTTCTCGGAATTGCTCTTCATTTGTTTTTACTTTAAAGGCATCTATTCGCGTTGTTTTTTTAAATAATCTTTTCCTCTCTTCTTTCATGTTAATATTTATTTTTGCTCTAACTATACGATGGTCACTACCCGTTGTTACGTTGTTTATTGTTGTTACGTCTTCGAATATTCTTTTGTTGTTTGAGAGAAAATAGTATATTTCATTTTTGGTGGTTCCGTTAGGTGCAACCCATGTCCACTTTCTGTTAGGTTTCTTTTTGTAGAAGGTATTCATAATATACATGTTTTCTTGTTCCAGAAATTCCATAAGTTTTTCTCCCCTTGTTTTTCTTGTGCCGAATCCAAAATTTCCAATCTTGCTTTCAGAGTCTTCAATCTTACTTCCAATTTTGGCGTTAAAATCTCCCATTATTATTATTTTGGATTCTCTGTTGGTGTCTATAGCTTTTTTAAGATCTTCGTAAAAAGTATTTATTTCTTCATCAGTTGCCTTTTCAGTTGGAGCATAAACTTGCACAATCTTTAATTTGGTTTTTGGATTTAGTTTTAAAATCATGTATGTAACCCTGTCTGAGATGCTGTCAATTATTTGAATGTGTGATTTTCTCTTCTTGTTGATTAAGAAACCTACTCCACCGTATGTATAGTCTTCATTGCCTTTATAATAGAGCCTGTTGCCTGAATGTAAGTCCACATACCCTTCACCTCTTCTTTTAACTTCTGATAGTCCCATTATATCCCAATTCATATTCCCTAATTCCTCTTCTAGTTCGTAGAGTTTTTCGTCTTTTGCCATGGAACGGATGTTGTAAGTTGCTATATGGAGTTGTTTGTTGTTCTTCTTTTTCAATGTCGACTTGCCTCCCCCAGAATCCTCGAGGCAGACCGTTATTTCGGTGTGGGACTGTGGAATAAACTTCCTACCCACCTGGGGTGTCTTTCGTATATCTGTTGAAACCGACATTTTTGATTTGTGGAGGTTTTGGCCATAACCCACCACGCTGGCCAGACGGGTTGGTGGGTGGGAGGGGATATTAGGGAAGGAATTTGGGGTTTGGATAGGATAATACGGAGGTTGGGGCCTGGTTACCTCTAAATAGGAAATGGAGGAAAAAACCAGGAGCTCGCGTGGGCAGGGGCGCTAAATCCCTGAAGTAAGTCTGCTCTCTATCGGGATCATAGAGGGGTACCTACCCGCTACCACAAATTTGTACTTACATAAATAAATTGCAATAAAATTTTTATTTTGTACAGTTTTATTCATGAAATAATCGCAATAAGTTGCACTCGATCTCTAAAATTATTATCGAATTTTTGCCCTCGTGACATTTTGACATAATTTCACTCCCCTTCGGGTCGTGAAATTAAAACTGTCAAAGTGTCACTCGGGAAAAATTCGATAATTTTAGAGCTCTTGTGCAATTACTACTGATAATTTTTGATAATATTCCGTCGTCAAGTATATTACGTCAGATGCTCTTCGTTGCTACGAAAAAATACATTCGGTGACATTAATGACAATTAATGTTTTAAAAATTATAAAACTGATGACTTTCAACCGTTAAATATTTATAACAACTGTCAAAGTGTCACTCGGGAAAAATTCGATAATTTTAGAGCTCTTGTGCAATTACTACTGATAGTGCAGTCACTGAAGGTTTTCACCTCCGATTTTGTTGAACCTCCATCGATTTTCATGAAAATTGGTGAGTAAGTAGAGGATACGTCAAGGAACAAAGGTGACATAATGCCAACTTGTGCTTTTACCCTGGGGGTGGATGCCACCCCTTCTCGGGGGTGAATATTATTTTATTAATTATAATAGCATAAGTCGGTAGAGGGACAAATTATAAGCAAAATTTGTTATATAAAATTAATAAAATAAATCAACACTTTTTGAGTTATTAAAGACCAAAGATTTTATTTTTTCGGTAAAGAATGCATGTTTTAAATCGGTTTTTCACGTATAAATAAAAAACTATAAGCTTTTACAAAAAAGTTTTGCTGAAATTGAAGATAATATAAAATTCAATATATTCCTCACATAAAGAACTAAACTTATGTTAGTTCAAAGTGAGTTATTGACAATTGAATGTGTATTTTTTTCGACGAGTACTTAAATCTAAGTATTCAAGCTTAAATAACGGATAAACGATGCAATGTATAAAATATTCCTGCTAAACATTTGCCAAAGTACTTCGGAATACCTATCAAATGAGCTTCAGAACAAGGTAATTGCGTCAAAATTAAGCAAGTTATAATGAAAATAAAAGAACCGTTTCGAATTTTTTAGGAAAAATTGAAAAATAAAACATACGCCATTTCCACAAAAATTAAAACTTATTGTAACCCTTACAAGAACTTCTTTATATTAGCATAAGTAATGTTTTCGATAATTTTGACCGGTTAAAAATGCATATTTTTGAAAAGAAGATATAATTTAAGAAAAATCATAATTTTTAAAATTATTGTAATTCTCATATTCTTTTGATAATAACTCCAAAAATACTCAATATACTTAAAAAATAATATATAACCAAATTTTATTTTTTTCTGTGCCAAATATTTTACCTGTTTTGCTGTTTCTATAGGGTAAAAAATAACCGAGATAAGTCTTAAATTTTGCTGTGGCATTTAACCTTTTATTTTTAAAAAAATATGGTGTTTAAAAGATTAGGTTCAAAGTGCTGAAATAGGACTTTTAATTAACTTTCAAACAGTTTTTAGATGAACCTGATATCGTAAACACGAACGGAGTTATTAAAAAAACTAACATTTTTGGAAATATTTTGGAGCATAAATTTTAATGCTATCAACATGTTCGGGGGCTTATTTAATAGATATTTTTAAGTACTTTGACAACTAAATAATAAGTTTATGTTACAAAATGCATCAATTTCCCGTTATTTCACTTTGAATATTTGGAGTTTTTTACTCGCCGAGAAAAATATACATTCAATTACCTTTAACTCACTTTTATTTAACATTAAAAGGCTTTTGTAGAAGGGGGTTTATTTAAATTATTATTAGCTTCAATTTTGATAATAATAACTTATTTGTAAAAACTTACACTTTTTGAGTTATTGATGAAAAATTGGTTAAAAACATGCATTTTTCTCAAGAAAAATTAAAATCTTTGATCTTTAATAACTCAAAAAGTTTGGATTTATTTAAATATCTTTATATAACAAATTTTGCTTGAAATTTGTTCCTCTGTAGAAATATGGGGTTATTTTTAATAAAATAATTTTCACCCACGAGAAGGGGTGGCATCCACCCCCAGGGTAAAAGCTCAGGTTGGCACCATGTCACCTTTGTTTCTTGAGGTATCCTCTAATTACTCACCAATTTTCATGAAAATCGATGGAGGTTCAACGAAATCGGAGGTAATAGCTCATATCCACTTTCAGTGACTCCGTCAGATGTCCTTTGTTACTACGCAAAAATGAACATTCAGTGACATTAATGACAATAATAATTAATGTTCTGCAACTTGTCACAGAGGACACCAAAAAACAAGTTAAAATTATTTACGATTTGTTGCCCTCGTGCCACTTTGACATAATTTCCCTCCCCTTCGTGTCATGAAATTAAAACTGTCGAAGTGTCACTCGGGAAACAAATCGATAATTTCAGAGCTCCTGTGCAATTACTACAGATTATTTCATTCATAGGGGATTCTGACCAATAGAAAGCTACATAAATCTAAATTTGATAATTTTTGATAATTTCCCGTCGTCAAGTATATTACGTCAGATGCCCTTCGTTGCTATGAAAAAATACATTCAGTGACATTAATGACAATTAATGTTTTAAAAATTATAAAAGTGATGACTTCCAACCGTAAAATATTTATAGCAACTGTGTGTTTAATTGTACTAATTTGTACTTACATAATAGACCAGTAAGGATCTGCGAAAAAACGTCTATTTTTGGATGTGAGAAGTGGCATTCGGATTTTTTCAGATAAAGTTAGGTGACACCTTCAATAATAATAATTGATTTATGCTCCTTCTCAAATATGCCCGGAACATTAATAAAAAAATTAAAATATTTAAAAATTTCGAAAAACATCGATTTTTTTCTGCTTTCTTTGCTTATAACTTTAAAACGATTCGTTTTGAAACAAAATCGTACAGAAATAAAATAAAGATAACTGAATTTTGTATCATATACGACTGGTAAAAAATGTCTTAAGGTATTACCTTTTCTGCAATATAGCAATAAATACAAAATAAGGGGGCAAAATAAGTCTGTTGTTATTCAATATTTTTTAACTACTTTGGTGGCACTTAGAACCTTAGTAATTCGCTTAGGAAATTCTTTGTAACATACTTAAATCGTGTACCAAATTTCATTAAAATCGACTAAATAAATTTTGCATAATAAATTTGCAATCTAAATGTTTTTAAAAAAGTTCAAATTTTTAAAAATCTTTCTGAACAAAAAGTAGACCATTTATAAGTTGGCTAATTTTTTTACATATAAAGAGGTGCTCTACCTATCTAATACACTTTACAGAATTAAAATCGGATTATTTAAGGGGCTTCAGCAATGTTTTAAATTTATAAACAATTTTTTGGCTTATAAACAAATAGTTTTGTTTAATAATAGAAAAATAATTTTTAGCAATGCAAATAATTAAAACCGGCATACTTTTACTTAAACTTTCAAATTCTGTCAGCAGAATTGCTATTTTATTTTTTAATCAAACGTTATTCGCGTTCAAAAATTGCAATTTCTCGATTTTTTGAAAGTTCCACCGCGTTTATCTCGAAAACTATGCATCCTACGAAAAAACTTGTAGGAACATTTTTTTCTTAGAATTACCTAAGAAATACAAAAAAATGTTTTATTTTGCGAAAAATCGATATTATGTAATTCCTCAAGTTCTTTGATTATAAAAATCTTATCGACATCCGGATCAACTGTTACCCAAAAAATCGTGTTCTACGGGTCAAAATACATAAGAAAACTTGGATAAGTCCATCTAAATAAAGGAGCCCGTAGCACCCCCTCCTGGCCACAGCACTAATTTGTTTATAAGCCAAAAAATTATTTATAACTTTAAAACATTGCTGAGGCTGCTTAAATAATCCGATTTCAATTATGTAAAGTGAATTAGATAGGTAGAGTACTTTTTTATATGTAAAAAAATTGAAAAATCTTTGTTGTATGTTCTAGTTTTTGTTGTGCAAGATTTTAAAAAATTTTAATTTTTTAAAAAAAAGTTTAGATTGCAAAATTATTATGCAAAATCTATTAACTCAATTTTAATGAAATTTGGTGTACGGTTTTAGCACATTACAAAAATTTTCTAAGCGAATTAGGAAGGTTCCAAGTTTAACCCAAGTGATGGAAAATCATTGATTAAGGACAGGCTTCTTTTGCCCCCTTGTTTTATATTCATTGCTACTTTGAAGCAAGGGTGATAAATTATGACATTTTTAACCAATCGCATCTGATAGAAAATTTAATTGTCTTTGTGTTATTCCTATACGACTTTGTTCTAAAATGAAGAGTTTTTAAGTTATAAGCAAAAAAATAGAAAAAAAATGAAATTTTTTGAAATTTTTAAATATTTTATTTTTTTATTAATGTTCCGGGCATATTTGAGAAGGAGAATAAATAAATTATTATTAACGAAGTTATCACCTAACTTTATCCGTAAAAATCTGAATGCCACCTCTCACATCCACCTAAAAACAGATCCTTACTGGTCTATAAATAAATTACAATAAAATTTTGGTTATGAACAGTTTTATTCATGAAATAATCGCAACAAATTGCACTCGATCTCTAAAATTAATATAGAATTTTTGCCCTCGTGACACTTTGACATAATTTCCCTCGCCTTCGGCTCGTGAAATTAAAACTGTCAAAGTGTCACTCGGGAAAAATTCAATAATTTTAGAGCTCTTGTGCAATTACTACTGATAATTACATCAAAAGGGTGGACAAATTATAACACACCATTATTGCAAAAGAATAGATTGGAGTAACTCTCACAAGACCCTGTGACAATAATGAAGGAAGAAGCCGAAATTACACAGGAATATATAATAGGTCTGGATCCCGCGTACAAAAAAAGTTGATTAATTGCAAGCTGAAAATTTGTTAATAGCTTAAGGGTGTCTAGTCGGACAAACTTTGATATATGGGAACACTGGAACAGAGTAAGTTTTATTTGTGGAACAGGTTAAAAATTTGGAACGTCAGACTACGAAAACGTCATATTTATTTTGTCGGACAGAATTTCTAATTGGCTGCTATTAAATAGCATAAAACATCAGACTGCTATTAAATAGCATAAATTTAGCATAAATAGGATAAATAAAATTTGTATCCCCAACTGGGCATTCTAATAAGTCCGACACGTAGAATATGTTAAATAACAGGTATTATATTGGTGGTAAATATTAGTCTGATGTTTGCATGAGAGATTAATGAAAGGGCAACACATCAATTGAAAGTTCTGCCCGACAAAATACATGGGACGTTTTCGTAATCTGACGATCCAAATTTCTTCCTGTTCCACAATTAAAATTTACCTGTTCCAGTCTTCCCATACATCAAAGTTTTTCCGACTAGACACCATGAATCGATTAACAAATTTTCACCTTGCCGTTAATCAACTTTTTTTGGTACGCGGGATCCAGACCTATAATTAAAGCACTAAAGAAAGCTAAAAAATAAAAAAGCACCAGGACCACAGAATACACAAATAATATAACTGCTCAAATATGGAGGCGCAAGCATCGTATTCTTTATACAAGTATTGTTCAATAACATTTTAGCGCGGAAGGAGGCTCCAGAAGACTGGAATCTATCATATTATAATGTCCTCCATTTTTTAAAAAGGTGACAAATGGCCAACCAATAACTAGAGAGGGATCAGTGTAATGGGTACCTGTATTTTCTAATTCTGTGGTAAATAACTCTTTGTATGCATTAATACAATTAGAATGGGAGAGACACATCAGTGACCTTTTTGACGATGCTTCTCGAGAAAATGCTCCAAATACTACCTGTGACAACCAATTAGACAGAGGTCCCAGTATACTGAAGTCAGAAGTCATAAAAGCAATACAACAAGCCAAAAACAATAAAGCACCTGGACCAGATCAAATCCCTGTTGAGCTACTTAAACTTTTGGACGAGGAAAACATTACCTACTTGACTACTTTCTTTAACAAAATTTACAACGAAGGAAAAGTACCAGATGATTGGTTGGAGTCACTATTTATAACATTACCAAAGAAAAGCAGGCCCACCAAATGCAGCGATTTTAGACTAATCAGTTTGATGAGTCACACACTTAAGATACTTTTACCTATTATACAAAACCGAGTATTCCTTCTGTGCGAAACTAGAATGGGTAATAAGCAATTTGGATTTAGAAATGGTCTAGGAACTAGAGAAGCACTATTTTGTATGCGCGTTCTATTACAAAAAAGTTGTGAATTCCGAAAGAACGTTTATGTTTGTTTCATCGACTTCGAGAAGGCATTCGACCGAGTACAACATGATACACTTTTCGATTGCCTGCAGGCAGCAGGACTTGACCACTACGATATAAGACTGCTGAAATACTTATATTACAATCAAGTAGCCTCTATCCAAATTGGAGACAGTCGTACTGAAAAACTGCCGATAAAACGTGGAGTACGACAAGGTTGTGTTTTATCACCCACCCTTTGTAATCTGTACTCTGAAGAAATCTTTAGGGATGCTTTGGATGACAGACAAGAGGGAGTAAGGCTAGGCGGAGAAGTAATCAACAATATTAGATACGCTGACGATACAGCCATTCTTGCTGAAAATTTACAAGATCTCAGACACTACTAAATCTAGTCAGTTAAGCAAGCTATCGGAGAGGCCTTAAAATCAACATTTCAAAAACAAAGTGGATGGCAGTTGGAAAGATTAATATAGATCAAGGTCAGCTTTCTCTTGTTGGAGAGGAGTTAGAACGGGTAAATCATTTCAAGTACCTTGGCAGCTGGTTAAATGTAAATTGTGACTCTGATGAAGAGATAATAACTAGGATCGAAATATCACGGAAGGCTTTTATGACCTGGAAACCAGTTTTATGTAATAGAAACCTGTCGATGAATATTCGAAAGAAGGTGCTGAAATGTTATGTGTGGTCTGTCCTATTGTATGGTTGTGAGACATGGACGTTAAAAACCACAATGCTAAACAAAATAGAAGCATTCGAATTGTGGTGCTATCGACGAATCCTAAAGATATCGTGGGTTTTGCACACTTTCAATGAAGGTGTTCTTCAAATGATGAATTCGGAACGTCTGCTCATAAGCATCATAAAGAGGAGAAAAACAGAATACTTCGGCCATATAATTAGAGGACCTAAATACCATCTGCTTCGCCTTATAATACAAGGAAAAGTGGAGGGAAAGAGATGGATTATTCGAAAGAAACTTTCATGGCTGCGTAATATTAGACAATGGTGTGGCTGCACAGTAGAAGAATTATTTCGCGCAGCAGCCGATAGAGAGAGATTTCAGGAAATTGTAAACATGATGACGGCCAACGTCTGAGTACAGACACGGCACGTAAAGAAGAAGAAGATGCATTAATTTCGTCTTCTTCATGTGCCTTATCTGTTGCGGACGTTGGCTATCATCATAGCAATTTTAACCCTGGAAGATCACACCTATTTTTTTTTACATAAACCTCACACATATGTGTCAGATACCCAATGATTTTTTGTGAAGAAATAAAAAAAAAGTAAATATTTTATGATTTCCAGAGACTCTCTAATCACTATTGAATACATAGGAATAATTAAATCAATAATTTTATTTTCTCTCTCTTAATTGCAGTAACACAAAGAACAAAATATTAAAAATACCTAAAAATAATTAAAAAACATTTTCTAAAAAACCGGAAACATAATTCAATATATTTTAATTTAATTTAACAACAAAATGGTCTTTCTAACTAAAATATAACACCTGATTATAGAACTCATATTCATTCTTAGCCAGGTATTTCAGTTTCACTCATTTTAGTATGTAACTACAATCATAAGACAGTGTGGCTCTATGCTCCATGCATTATGCTTTTATAGCAAGCCGAGCATGCACGCTTAACCAGGGCCGTCTCAACCATACACGGCGCCGGGGTGCAAGACTCATCTTTGCGCCCCCTTTTGTCAGAAGATTGTATTATAGGTTATAGGTACGCTAAAATTAAAACTAATATTATGTTTTCTTTCTTTGTTTATACAGGGTGGGCCAAAGAAAACAGTCCACCTCGATATTTGACAGTAGTTATTAGATTTTAAGGAAATGCCGAAATTTATATTTTTAAATTACAATTTTTTGATATACATTTCATACTAGTGACGTCATCCATCTCGGCGTGATGACGTACCTAATCGATGATTTTTTTAAATCGGAATAGGGGTCATGTGTGGTAGCTCATTTGAAAGGATGTTCAATTCTCTATTCAGCAATATAAACATTAATATCTTTATTTATACAGGGTTGGACAAAAAAATAATTTTTGAATTAAATTAATTGGCAGAAAAAGAAGAATGTATGTAATTTATTTAACTTAAAATACATTCTATTGCTGTCAGAAAATAGAAAATCATGTTTATTTGGCAAAATAAACATTGCTTTTTGCATAAATTAAATGTTTAAACTGCCAAAAGGTATGTGGGAAGCTGTTTGTGATTTCATTTAAGCGAAAAGTAATGTTTCTTTGTGAAATAAACATTTTTTTCTATTTTCTGACAGCAGTACAATGTATTTTGAGTTAAACAAATTCCATATATTCTTCTTTTTGCGTTAATTAATTTAATTCAAAAATTATTTTTTTGGCCACCCTGTATAAATAATGATATTAATGTTTATATTACTGAATAGGGAATTGAACACTCTTTCAAATGAGCTACGCACAACCTCTATTCCCATTTAAAAAAATGATCGATTACTCATCACGCTCAGATGGATGAAGTCACCAGTATGAAGTAAATGCCAAAAAATTGTAATATAAAAATAAAAATCGAAATGTTTCCGCATTTCCTTAAAATTTAATAACTACTGCCAAATATCGAGGTGGACTGTTTTCTTTGCCCCACCTTGTATATTAAAAAACATGGTTTCAGCGTTTCAGTATTCAAAAAAGATCAATCTTATATTATACCATATTTTTTCAAAGTATACCAAAGTCAACTTTTCTAGCTTTTAAGTTGGCAAAAGTTTTTATTGCTTTGGTGATATCTATTTTTACTTGCTTTTTTATAGGGACTTATTAAAGCCAATTATTTTTGATCAATTTAAGTTTAGAAAAAGATCTTTCTCCTTCAGCTATTTATCTGGAATTGTTAAATATATTCTTAGAATGTAGAAATATTTGGGAAAACGGAAAGTAAATAATGAGTTAAAATATTGGTAACAATTATAACTCACGGAATAGATTTTCACCATCTATATCAGATCTACTTCCAAGCTCTAGTTTTTTTTTTGTAAATTTAAACATTGTGTTGTTTTTTAGGTTTTCTTCGGAGTTTCTCCAAAACAATATACTTTCCATGAAAGAAAAATTATAATTATGTTCCCTCAACATTTCAAATCTTACAAGACGGTGATTCATTGTCACTCTACATTCAATATTGGTCAAAATAGTGTACGCGTCACCTTTTTGAAATTATTGTCGGAATAATCTAAATGGGTTTCATATTTCATTCCCATATCGTAGGTGTAGTAACCATTAATAGCCTTTGTAAAAAATATCGAAGGTGCACTTGTATGTTTTTGTTATTTGTAGTTTTTTTAAGGACAAAAAGCGCAAGTTTGAGCCTAGCAAGTTTTCAGCTTGCGCCCCTTGGACTTGGCGCCCGGGTGCCTCGCACCCCTTGCACCCACGGGTTAAGACGGCCCTGCGCTTAGCTTTTCCATCTTTGCCTTTGCAGAAATAACACCTAGTTTTCTTTATTAAATTTGTGGGATGTTGTGTTGTTAGGTCATTAACTTGAACGCACACTTGATCGCAAACTTTACACATGGGTGCTACATACCCTAGCCTGTATTCAATAAATTCTCGTGATTGGAAATATTGCTCAAATGAGACCGCAACTACACACCCGTCCTTGGCAGACTAGAGACTGAATTTACATAAAGCAGCATTACCATTGAAATGCAGCTGCGCAAGCTACATGCAGTTAAGTGTGGCGATGGGTATCTCACACCCAAGTGTGAGCTTCCAGGGTTAATTTTGTTTGAGGCGTTCCCGAATAACTCGATCGATGTTAGTCCAAACCATTGGCGTAAGTTTTAAAGCCATGAATGTCTTCTTCTTCCGGGTACGCGTTTGCACTTTATTTTACCCTGTATATTTATCATGTTTTATAATAAATATGACCGAGGTATTCAAGTTTCCGTTTCTTAATTGTCAGACAGATTTCTTTTTGTTTTGCCTTTCGGCGAAATACCTTTACGTTGGTAATGTGGGTCGTCTAGGATATTTTGAGGATCTGTCGGTGCACCCACATTTCGAATGCCTCTATAAGGCGTCTCGAAATTATAAGTTTAACAGTTATTTTGACCAGGACCTATATTAGTATATATATATATATATATATATATATATATATATATATATATATATATATATATATATATATATATAAAGAACTCTCCAATAAAACGATATTCATCAGACATTGAAATCAATAGTAAATTATAAAAAAAATACTTACATCGAAGAGATCTGTATAAAGAGGCAATACCAGATCAATTACGCCCTTTAATCCAAAGTAGATAGTTTTAAACAATTTCTTAAAGTCTCCAATGAGGCTACGTGTTTCGGTAGTTACTGTAAATTTATCTGTCACAGAATGAATACTAAAAAAATGGATGAATATATTGAATATGCTTCATATTTGTTGGAGTTATGTATACAGGGTGTCACTAAAAGGCAGGTAATGGATTAAATCATATATTCTGGGAACAAAAATTGTTAGATTAAACCTAACTTACCTTAGTACAAATGTGCACATAAAAGAAGTTAAAGCCCTTTAAATCTACAAAAGAAAATCGATTTTTTCCAATAGAAAACTGTTAAAAATTTTATATTAAAAATGGATATTTGGCTTTTATTGACAGCAATATAAAAAAAATAACAATTAAATTTCTGCACAAATTTTGTGTACGTTTCAATTATACATTTGTTAAATCCACCACATATTTATAAATGATTATCGAGAACAGGTAATAATATGAAAATTTATTTAAAATTGATAATTTTTGACGTTTTTTAGGAATCTTTTGGAACATATTAAAAAAGGAGCCACCTCTCTATAAAAAATGACTTTTTTGTGATTTTGATTCTGACCACCCTATTAGTCGTAAGGACTTCTCAATCATTGGTCATGCAAGTTCTCCAACGGAACTAAGCATCAAGGAGGCATTATCCATATTTATTTTGAAGCCACCCTTAAACACGCAACAAGACATGGCGTGTTTGAAATTATTGACTTAACCCAATTATTGTCAATGTCATTTTTACGTTTTCATTAATTATTGTTTGTTCCTTTAAAATTATTTTAAAGCATCCGCTCAAGAAATTTATTATTGTGACGATGATTAAAATAATAATTGAAACGTCACCATGAATGTTAATTTAGTTATGGGTTTTATCTTTAAGTTTATTATTTTTATCAAGTTTAATGGTGTGTCCTTATCTACATAAAAAAATGACTTGTCGAAAAAATACTAATGGGCAACAAATTTTAAAAGTTTTGTATTTAACTAATGGTACCACAATTAAGTATATTTTAATTGGAACGTACGCAAACATTTAAGGGGTTTAAGGGAACAAAAACCCCATAAAATCTTTATGCAACCCCCCCTCCAAATTTGTATCGGATGGAGAAACTTTACTGTTATTTGTTTTAGATGTTCTTGCCATAAGAATGCCACTTGTCAATTTTCAATAACAAATCTCTAATAGTTGTCGATATATTAGAAGATATATTAGAAAAAATCGATATTCATTTCGTAAATTCAATGGGCTGTAACTTTTTTTATCTACTCTATCTTATTATGTATAAGTTTTTATAACATATAAGTGAAGGGTTTAAAGTGTGCGTGAAGGAACAATGTATTTTAAATGGGATTTACTTTTTTGCACTGTTTTTTGGTACACTTTTATATTGTTCGTCCACTCTAACTTTTCCCATGAGTCACGATTCATTTTCAAACAAATTAACACAAAACATAAAGTGAAACGAACGTCGATCTGTATATACATTTTGTATACTGTATTCTATATACTACAGACATCGGCGTACGTTTCACTATATGTTTTGATTTAATTTATTTGAAAATGAATCGTGCCCCATTAGCAAAGATAAAATGGAACTACTATATAATCAAATATCCTTAACCTTCGCGTTGTCATGGCGATGATATGTGAGCAATAAATTACAACCGTTTTGACAGTTTTGTGGTTTGAAAGATGTTTGAATTTTTAAAGGTCTTTTTTTTTGAAAAATGGCTTTGGCAGAGCCAATTAGCCAGACTTGTTTGTGATTGATTGCAGATTCATAGTCATAAATTTCTTATAAACATAAGTACATTCTACAATATTATTTTTATAGATACAATGGTACATTGTGTAGCTTTTGTTTTATTTTGTTTTTTTTTTAATTATTTTACTGTTTTTTTAATATATATTTTAAAGGTCAAAGTTCTAAAAATTGTAGAGTAGAAATCTATTTTAGTGACGAAGAATTGCAGTTTTTTTTATTTGTTTATCGTATATCAAATATTGTATGAAAATGTGTGTGAAGTACTTTTTGCGCACTTACGCGATGTATAGCACTCGCACCTCTCGTGCTCTAAATATTGCGTGCGTGCGCAAAAAAGCATACTTCACGAACTGTTCCATAAACAAGTATTATGTGCTCATTTGTACTTAAGTAAGTTAGGTTGAATCGAACCATTTTTGGTCCCAGGCTATGTGATTTAATTTATGACGTCCCTTTATTGTTACACCCTGTATTTGGATTATAGTTCGAATTAGTTAAGTAATGTTTTTATTTCCAAGCAAAACTGTCAATTTTAGGTAAGTTCACGAATCTTGAACACTTTTCTGTAATTGGCATAATAACATACACAAAATGTGTTCAAGAGTGTTCAAAGGGGGATACAAATTTTTCTATAAGGCAGGTGGCTTTTAAAATGTTATTTTGTATATATCGCACCTTCAGTAATATAGAGGCACAATTCAAAAAAGTAGATTTTTGTGAACTTGCGTTTAAGGATTCTGGTTTCCAACATTACAGATATTTTTTCAAATAACGTGCTTATTATTTAAGGTGATACAGTAGCGATCAACAGGTAGCAAAAACGCGTTCCAAGATTGCGGCTGTAATTTTGAATATTTTTTCGAGATATTTGGCACACGTGTTCGTAATATAATAAAGAATGGCGGTACAGAGCCCAATTTGAAAAATATATTAATATGTGGAAATTACTCTGTAATTAAACACAATATTAAAAAAACGAGCCTATACCTCCATTAAGAAGAACAAAAAAATAAACTTTCTTCAAATAAACTTTTTTATCCGATGTCTAGATTTTGTGTCATTTTGGAACTACTAAAATTTTTTATTTCATTAGTAGTTCCAAAATGACACAAAATCTAGGCATCGGATAAAAAAGTTTATTTGAAGTGTATTTTTTTTAGATAATTGATGGATTCGACCGTTACTTGATGGAAGTTCATTTTATCTCACAATAAAATACTGAAAAATTTGTTTTCTATACTTCCACAAAATTTGTATTTGTATTTGTATTTTTTTTTGTTCTTCTTAACGGCGGTACAGGGTCGTTTTTTTTAATATTATTATATTTTTCAAATTGGGCTCTGTACCGCCATTTTTTCTTATATTACGAATACGTGTGCCAAATATCTCGAAAAAATATTCAAAATTACAGCCGCAATCTTGGAACGCGTTTTCGCTACCTGTTGATCGCTACTGTTTCCTTTTAAGTTATAAATGTGAAATTTGGCAGATTTGTTACTTGATAATTGCACTATAAATAGCAATTTGAAAAAATGTTAATATGTATTAATAAATTCCGTTAATTACATGTAATTTAAAAAAATACTTTCAAGATAGTCCCATATAGTATAAGAAAACATAACAGAAATAAGTAACTGTTTAAATGTGATCCCTTACATTACCAATGCCGTGTCACTGTTTAAGCAAAATAGCGATCTATTATGAATTAGACCCATTTATTTATTATATTTTGCATAATATAACGGCTCAACTAAAAACTGTTCTATATAATTCAAAATGTTAAAACACAAACTCACCAAGATTTTCGTCATAGAAAGACATGTTATTGATTGCTCCCTTGTAGTAGTAAAAACCAGAGGTGACCGGGGAGAGTAAGAGAGAGGCACAAATATATTTACCGAACCATACATGTTCTTTTTCTCTTTCTGTCAACGCTAACCGGTAGAGAATTTCATTTTGTGCCCATCTCATTTAAAGTCACAGTTAACAGAAATTTTGAGTTGAGCCCTTATATTACTGAGGGTGCGATATACAGGGTGTAACAAAAATACAGTTCATAAATTAAATCACATATTCTGGAACCAAAAACAGTTCGAATGAATCTAATTTACTTTAGTACTAATATGCACATAAAAAAAAGTTACAGCCCTTTGAAGTTACAAAATGAAAATCGATTTTTTCCAATATATCGAAAACTATTAGAGATGTTTTATTGAAAATGGAAATGTGGTATTCTTATGGCAGGAACATCTTAAAGAAAAATTATAGTGAAATTTGTGCACCCCATAAAAATTTTATGGGGGTTTTGTTTCCTTAAACCCCCCCAAACTTTTGTGTACGTTCCAATAAAATTTTTATTGTGGTACCATTAGTTAAACTCAATGTTTTTAAAACTTTTTTGGCTCTTATTATTTTTTCTATAAGGCAGTTTTTATCGAGTTGCGGCTTCTTTTTTAATATGTTTACATAAACATTTTATGGGGGTTTTGTTCCTTTAAACCCCCCAAATGTTTGTGTATGTTCCAATTAAACTATTACTGCGATACCATTAGTTAAACACAGTCTTTTTAAAACTTCTTTGCCTCTTTGTATTTTTACGATAAGGCACCTTTTATCGAGATGTGGCTTCTTTTTTAATATGTTTCAAAATATACCTAAAAATGTGAATCATCATTAAATTTTCATATTATTGCTAGGTTTCCATAATCGTACTTAACCATATACAAATATGTGATGGATTTGACAAATATTCAAAATATCTCGATAAAAACTCGACTTGTCGAAAAAGTACTAGGAGGCAAAAAAGTTTTTAAAACATAGTGTTTAACTAATGGTACTACAATAATAATTAAATTGGAACGTACACAAAAGTTTGGGGGTTTAAAGGAACAAAACCCCCATAAAACTTTTATGGGGTGTCTAAAATTCACTTTAATTTTTTCTTAAGATACTACTGCCATAATAATGCCACACGTCTATTTTCAATAAAATATTTCAAATAGTTTTCGATATCTTGGAAAAAATCAATTTTTATTTTGTAACTTCAAAATGCTGTAACTTTTTTTATGTGCACATTTGTACTAAGATAAGTTAGGTTTAATCGAACTATTTTTGGTCTCAGAATATGTGATTAAATTTATGACCTGTATTTTTGTTACACCCTGTATACGTATAACCTTTAAATAAACTGCATTTTTTTTTAAAATTACTTACTTTTCAACAACCACTTTCTGGAAATGTTCTGGTCTATTATGAGTCTCCACTAAATCCTTCAGAGCCTTAACAAAAGTTGCAACATTTGCACTAAAAGCATAAATAAATAAATAAATAAAATATATTCTGTGTCATGTTTAAAATTATGTTTAAATTAATAATAAACTTTTTGTGTATTCCTTGTATTGTACACCGTACAAGTACAATAGAAAAAACAAAGGGCCATAGCATGAGATGCGTTTGTAAAAATGAAAACAATTATCTGCAATAAGGACCATACGTGAGAACTGAGAGAAATATATAGGGTGCGCCAAATTATATATTATACGTGTATACAGTGTATATTATACAGGGTGCGGTAGAAAGATTACTACGGTTGATTTAAAATTTGGTTGTTTTTTTAATTTAGTAACTAATTTATGCATTCATTAATATGGTAAAATATTTTTTGTAAAATAATTTAAAGTTATTAAATTCAATTGAATTGTACTAGCATACGATTTATTTTAATCTTTAATTACGTTTTTATTTTCATATTTTATATTTTAGTGTATGTTTCTAAAACCAGATTATAATTATTTTTTTTTGCAAAAAATTTTTAAATAAAAAATCCGCAAAACGTAAAATCTATAGTTTTTTTAAAATATCTGCAAAACAAAACATGCTAGGTACATACAACCTTATACCAAAAGAAAGGTTGTAATATTTACTACAAAATTCAAAACTAATATACAGGGTATCCCATTAAAAAAAAATGAGAAAATTTTGTATTTGCAAATAGTGATCACAGTGTATATTTTATGGCTAAAAGTAAAAAATATTAAATTATTAAAAAATAACACTATGTTTTAAAAACTATGACCTATCAATTAAATTTTTATTTCCTTGGAAACATAATCCACAACCCTATAAATTATACCATTTTTTTCAATAAAAATGTAAATATTTCGAAAACTATTAACTTTAGGCCTATAAGACTTTATACAAATTTTTCATATATTTAAATAATATATTCAAAAATGATTTAATATACAGGGTGTTCCATTTAAAAAAATAAAACTTTAGTTCATACCGTCGTTCTGACTCACCCTGTATAATCAAAAATAATTTTAGAATATAGACCTCTTTGATACACATTAGGTTTTCTATAAACATTTTTTTGTATATCTCATAGTTTAGCCGTAATCAAAGAATACCAGAGGTTTGGCGCACCCTGTATAATATATAAGAGCTTTGAGATGCTACGCGTTTTCGATACTGCAATATGAATTCGAAAGCTGGACATTGAAACAAGGACACATAAATAAGCTACAGACATTTGAAATGTGATGTTACAGAAGGATTCTTAGAATAGCTTGGAAACAGAAGAAAACGAACACGGAAGTATTGAAAGAAATGAGCAAAGAATACGAAATAATAAACAGAATAAAAAAAAGAAAATTACAGTATCTGGGACACTTAATAAGGTAAAATATTTGGAAAGCGAAGTCCGGGAACAAGAATACCATCCTGGTTAAAAACCTCAAAACCTGGTTCAACACAACATCTGTGCAGCTTTTCCGCGTTGCTGCAGATAAGGTGAATATTTCCGTGATGATTGCCAACATTCGTCACGGATGGGCACAACAAGAAGAAGAAGAAGGACAGCTATATGAAATGCTAAGACTAACAATACAGGGAAAGATAAGAGGAGGAAGGAGTATATGAAAGATGAGAGTGACATGGTTGAAAAATTTATGGGACTGGTTTAAATGCAGTTCTATAGAACTCTTCCGGGAAGCGGTAGATATAGTAAAGATAGTGATGATGATATCCAACCTCCGATTGGGAGGCGGCACTTAAAGAAGAAGATAATTTCCTTCATAGGTAGATTTTGAAATACAACTTTATAAAAAACAGGGTGATAAAAAATAATAAGTTCATTGCACTTACTCAGTAATGACAATCTGTGTCTTTGGTGGAGGGCAGCATTTTCTTTTTGCTTCGCTGAATTGGATACCGCTAACGCAGATTGCTACAAAGATAACTAAAAGTTTCATCTTGTTGGTATTTAGATCTCAAGTGCTTCAGTTTAGATTTTGGTCCTTTTTATATCCAAATATTTTAACTTTATTGCTCAATAATTAATTACAAAACAATAGACAATACTCCGCTTTAATTGGAGAAATAATTAATATTGAAATCAAATATATGATATAGATGAATCATTGTGCATGCAATTACTTTTCCAAAATAATGAGTAGGTGATGTCTTCACCTGCTAATTTAAATTGTTTCTTTTTAATTATAAATAATACATTGGACTGTTGATTTTCAATTTACATTCTTGGGGAAAGACCCAAAGTATGATACCTGGGAAAATCGGAGAGAAAAGGATGTGGATATGGGACTACTGATGAGGAGGAAAAAACCTCCGAAACCGGTATAGACTCTTCCTGCACTCTCCGATCTAACCAGAGTACTATGCAGCTTCTGTATTTTCGTGTTGCAAAGAAATTGAAAATGTTTATACATTTTAATTCATTTACCCTTTTGTTGAGTACTAATAGGGGAGTGCAATTAGAACGAAAACATGCATTGTTTCGGAAAAATTCAAACAAGCTTATATTTTTCTAAAACGTTTTTTGTTAGTTGATATAATTGATAAAGTAAAAAGTTCTACTCGCAGATTTGGCCGCTAATTGTTTATTAATTGTTTAAATATGTTTATTAATTGTTTTGTATAAATAATTTTAAAAGTATCGTTAAATTCATCATTTTACTTTGATCAAATATGTTTCTATTTTGTTTCTGTTTATGCTGAATCCGAATATGGCATTGCAATTTGAAAATTCTTATACAGAAGCTCTTATACAGTATGTCTGCGTAGCTAGGAACCACATGGAAAACTTTTTTATTATCAATTTTACGAAAAAAAGTTATTCTTCATAAAATGCTCTGGATAGTCAAAAATCTAAAACTCAACCATCATGTATCAAATTTTATCAATTTTATACGAGTTATGTCAAAAACATTAATTTCGTTAAAGAGTAAAGTACCTTTATATTCCAGAATATCAAAAATTGATATTATGAAAAGTTGTTTGAAATTAAAAACTATGTTTAAATATAAAATTACATCATTCTAATCGAAAAATTTTTTTTTTCAATTTTTTCTCAAATTACGGATACTCGTCATCATTTTATTACAATTATGATAACTATTTTATTATCACTTTTACGAAAAAAAGCTATTCTTCATAAATAAATGCTCTACCTGGTCTAAAATCTAAGATACAATCATCAGATATCAAACTTTTTTAATTTTATACGAGGTATGTAAAAAATATGAATTTTTCTTAAGAGTTAAGAACTTTAGCCCTTTGCAACTTTTTGTGCGGCCCGCCAAAGCACTAATACAATTTTAGAAAAAATCAACAAATTAAAGACAGAAACACAACAGACGATTAAGGACAGAAGTTGCGTGGACCGAAATTCACCAGAATATAAGAAACTTAATAAGGCAAAAAAAAAAGTTTGAGAGTGTTAAAAACTCTAAATAAGTAGTAAAGACCGACAACAAATACACCAGATAAAAGATAAAAATGGAATCACTAAAACGGCAAAAATAAGATAATAAAAAATATTGTTGAAGATTACTATGTATACAGAATTATTTATACTCATTCAGCGTAGCAAAACCATAAAACCACTGCATGGAAATATTAAATGTAGAATCTGAAATACTACCAAAATTACTATCGAGAAAGTTATAAATGTTTTAAAACAGATGAAAAATTAATATACAGTGTGAGTTTTATATATGGAACGCCTCAATTATCTTAGAACCGGCTTGCACGATTTTTATAAATTTTGGTGTGTAAAGGTCTTGTGATACGGCCGATATTATGGTGGTATTTTCAGATCTTTCGTTTTTCTGAAAATCTAATGAAATTTCTTATGTCAAATGGGACACCCTGCATATTTTTTGCGTTTTGAAGTCCTTAAAAAAGACTGATTATTTTTTATGTAATATTTCCTATACCTAAATGCGGCAATTTCGGAGTTATTGCTACATTTATTTAACAAAAAAATGTTCTTTAAAATACCTCTCTAAAGTTATAAACAATTGAATTCTGAAAGCAACGAACGTTTTTGTACATTTGAACGTTTTTGGGTTATAAACAATTTAATACTGAAAACAAAGAAAAATGACCATACTTCTTCTATCAGCTCCCCATGAGAATTTTTGGCATGTTTTATTCTAAAATATTATTTTTCAAGAAGAGTGTAAATGAATTGCTTATGAGAGAACGGACGATCATGCTGCATTAACAATAATTAAAAAACAATCTTTTAAAATGAAATAAGCCCAAACCCGCGCATAATAAGGTTTGAACTTGAATTTAGGATGTAATTACAAAAGTAATATTTTTTACTTGGGATTTTGAGCCTTGATTACAGTCATCATTTGTTTTTTCAGTATAAAATTGTTTATAACTATTCAAAAACGATCGACTTTAGAGAAAAATTATAAGGGACCTAAAATAATATCTGATCGGGTCGAGTAAATTGATTTTTATAATTTGTTTTAAATTTTTTGTTATATAAATATAGCAATAACGAAGAAATTATGGCATTTAGGTATAGGTAATATTACATAAAAAATTATCAGCATTTCTTAAGGACTTCAAAGCGCAAAGAATATACAGGATGTCCCATTTCAAATAAGAAAGTTCATTAGATTTTCAGAAAAACGGAAGATCCTAAAACAATGTAAATACCACCATAATATCGGCCGTATTACAAAACCCTTACATAACACAATTTATAAAAATCGTGCAAGCCGTTTCCGAGATAATTGAGGCGTTACATACATAAAACTCACTCTGTATAGATTAATAAAAATACAGGTCCATCGAATGAGCTATGTTACGAGTATCTCTGAAAAAACAACATATTATGCGAAAATAAGGGCATATGAAGCAGGACGAAGGTGGAGGATGTAATTGGAAGAATTGCGCAAATGAAGTGAAACTAAGTAGGATACGTGACATGACAAAACAACGAAATTTGGACGAGAAACATTATACATCGGAGACCAGACGAGCACACAGCCTTAGTAGTGGAAGACCACAAAAACGATAGCTAGACGGTATCAAAGCACAAATGGGGAGTAACTGGCACTAAATAACACAAAACCGAGAGAAGTGAAGAACTCATTGGAGGCCTTTGTCAAGGAGTGGATGCAAATAGACTGAAGAAGAAAAAGACTATTTAAGTTACATTTTAATATGCGGCCCGCATCAAAGGTTTTATTTTGAACATGGCCCGCCATCCGAAAAAGGTTGCCGACCCCTGTTTTAGATCATCAGTCCAACGTGTTGGTGGACGACCTCTGCTACGGTGGGCATCATCTCTTGGTCTCCATTCCAGTATCCACTTTGTCCATCTATTATCGGTCATTCGAGCTACGTGACCGAACCGGTTCCATTTCAGTGTTGCTATTCTCTCTACTGCATCAGTCACTCCTGATCTTTGTCGTAGCTGGCGGTTTGGGATCTTGTCTCGCAGTGAAAGGCCCAACATAGTACGCCATCGCCCTTTGAGAAACACGGATCTTTTGCCCTGTTCTCCTGTCATGGTCAACGTGACAATAACGTTTATTGTACACAATAAACCAGGAAACCCACCAACTTTTCAGAACAGAGCTGGTGCGGCTAGCAATATAGATATAACAATATCAAATGTTGCAGTAGCACACCTAGTTAAGGATTGGAAAGTGATGGAGCATGCAACAATAAGTGATCACAACCTTATAACTTTCAATCTTAATAACCTGAATCCACGTAATACGGAAATATCTTCGGTGAGATACAATAAAGGTAAAGCAAATTATGAACTATTAAAGTCTGAGTTTCGACCACCTTGTCTGGTACAAAGGGGATCTAATATAAATATTGCAACAAAAGAATTAACCAAACAAATTAAAAAAGCAATGGATATAGCAATACCAAAAATAAAAGAAAATAGTAAAGTAAAAAACTCAGCCTGGAAGGAAAACCTCACAAGAATGAGAAGCAGAGTTAGATATGCGCGAAAGCGATATCAACGATGTGGTATCTATCATGAGAGGCAAATCCTTCTAGGTGAGTATAGAAGACTAAAACAAGAATATAAACAAGAAATAAAAATAACAAAAGCTAAAAGTTGGGAAACCTTCGTATCAAGACACTTAGAATTAGATATGTGGGGAATACCATATAAAATAGTTTCTAAAAAAATTAGATGTCCGACAATGCTTTCTACTTTAAAAAAAGAAGATGGAATATTTACAGAAAGTTGGGAAGAATCGGCCGAAACATTACTTAATGTATTATTACCTCCAGATAAATTAGAAGGAGAAACATTAGAACAAAGAAATATAAGAGAAGAAATGATACAAGAATACCAAATAGAAGAAGAAAGAGAAATAGAGGAATTCACAGAAGAAGAAGTATATGAAAGTATGAGAGAAATGAAAAGGAAGAAGGCACCTGGACCGGATAATATTCATGTTGAAATACTTCAAGCATTGTCGGAACAAATAATTCCAGTACTAACATTATATAATGAATGTCTTAGACAAAGAAGGTTTCCCAATAATTTTAAACAAGCAGAAGTTATAATAATACATAAAGGGGAAGATAAAGATCCTGCCTTACCGAAATCATATAGACCGGTATGTTTATTGAATACAATGGGAAAATTACAAGAAAAATTACTATGTAAAAAATTAAATCAAATAAGAACAGAAATTGGATTACATCCTGGTCAGTATGGTTTTAGGAAAGGTAGATCAACAGAAGATGCAATAAATAAAGTATTTGAAATAGTAAACGAAAGCATAAAAAAGTATGTTTTAATGATCTTTATAGACGTGTCTGGGGCTTTTGACAATCTTTGGTGGCCGTCATTCTTTGAAAGACTTCGAAGAATGAGATGTCCAAAGAATCTGTGCGGAAGTCTCAGAAACTACTGTCAAGACCGATATGCAAGTCTAAGCTGTCCAACAGGAAAAAAGACAAAACATATCACAAAAGGATGTCCACAAGGATCAGTTTGTGGACCTATGTTCTGGGATGTAATGCTAGAGGAACCGTTGGAACAATTGACTATAGATCCTGAAGTACTTGGAAGCATAGCATATGCAGATGATTTGTTGTTGATCATAGATGCAAACTCAAGAAGAGAATTAGAAAATAAATCAAATGAAGTATTAATAAGAGTAAATGATTGGATGAATAAAGTAAAATTAACAATATCAGATTCAAAAACAACATATAGTTTAATAAAAGGAAATTTAGAAAGAGATCCAATTATAAAAATTAGAGGGAAAGCAATAAAAAGAAAAATGGAAACAAGATATTTAGGTATTATAATAGACGAACAAAAATTATTTACAAAACACATGAATTGTGTCTGTGAAAAGGCAACAAACATCATGCATAGCATTGCTAGTCTAGCACAGAAGGAATATAGAATTTCGTTCCGACAGATGAGAATATACCTAAGTACAATACTTGCATCAATTGTAGGGTACGGTTCAAGTGTCTGGGCACATAGATTAATAAATAAAAAAAATGCAGAAAAATTAAATAGAGCTCAGAGAGGATTTCTTGTAAGAGTGACGGGAGCATTTGGAACAACTGCAACACAGGCACTCACAGTTTTAACTGGAGTAATGCCAATGCATTTAGAAACACAAAAAAGAGCATGTAATTATTGGCTAAAAAAAGAAAAATATGAAAAAATAATACAAATAATAGGATTAGATATAAGAAATAAAAGAGAATTAAAAGAAATAATAAATAGAAAAAGACAAAATGAATGGGAAAATTCAACAAAATCTAGACGTTTATACAATTTTATACCAATATTAGAAAACATTCCAAATTATTTTAATCCAAAACAAGGTTTAATACACTTTTTAACAGGACATGGACCGTACCCAACATATTTGGAAAGATTTAACTTAAAAGATGATGCATATTGTGAATGTGGAGAACTAGGTACACCAGAACATATAGTGTTACATTGTGAAAATACTATAGAAAATGAAGAACATAGAGAAATGAGAAGAAGATTAGAAAAAATTGAAATAAGAGATATATTACAAAGTGAAGAATATTTTGAAATATTAAACAATCTCACACAAATAATATCTAAAAAACAACAAGAAATCTATAATAATAGAAGAAGACAAACAATAATCCAACCCTGATGAAGTTGAGTAAGATAAAGTTAAAATAAATAAAATAAAATATAAATTCAAATATAGATATTTACAATTATAATAATAATAATTCAATATAAAATAAATAAATAAAAATAATAATTCAATACATAATTCATGAAATTAAAAAAAAAACTACCAACTCTCTTCTGAAAATAGAGGGACTGTCTTTATAACTTAGAAGGGAGTTGATAGTACCAAAAATATTTTAAATTGTTTATTTAAATTTGTTTGTTAAACGTAATTAATAGATTATGGCAAATTGTTAATTGTAAAAATAGATTTAATAGTTGAGTAAAAAATGTAAAAATATAAAAAAAAATATCTGTAATCCCATCAGGAAAAAACGACCTGGATTAGTCACTAGAGGCCAGGTCCTATGTATAAATAATAAATAAAAAAAATAAATAAAAAATAAAAAAAATGTCATGGTCAACGTTTCCACTTCATAAGTCAACACTGGCAAAACACACTGATTAAAGGTGTTTCTTTCAAAACATACTGGTATGTCAGACGATTTGAAAATATGGTTCAGCTTACCGAAGGCTGTCCAAGTCAGTCTTATATGATGGCGAAGCTTAACTGTTTGGTTAACTTTTTGTTAATAACTGTTTGCTTAACTTTTCTATGGGAATCTCATGACCTACTTATTTATAAACCACTACCTGGTCTATAGATCTTATTCCTACGCATATATCTTCGCTGGCGACAATATTTGTCATCATTAGGGATTTAGACATATTTATCTTCAATCCATCTTCTAGCGAGGAAAGGTAGAGCCGATTTAAAAGTTCTTTGGCCTCATCTTTTCTATCAGCTATTAGCACAATAATATAATCTGCAAACCTCAGACGGTTAAGCTTTTTTCCGTTTATGTTTATGCACTTGTCGGTCAGTTTTGTCCTTTTCCATATACAGTGTCAGTATTTTCTTATCGATGGTATGGGCTTTTAATAAGAGCAACAAAGGGACATGCATTTATTATACATTTAAAACGGGTTAGAAGATATTGGGCGGCCGAAGTAGGAAGAGCCACCAAAAAATTTCGCGTTGTAGGTATGGCTTTGTCAGACAGCGTTGCCGAATTTGTAAATTATTAAAAGAAAATATTAAAGTAGAAAAAATAATATAGTTAACTTTTTGTAAACAGATATAATAAACAAATTATTTAAAAATAACAAAATATTGTTTTCATCCATTTAAAAAAAAAATGTGAAAACGTTGAATTATAATTCAACGTTTATTTTTTTACTTATATTTTTCTTTTAAATAATTTGTTTAGTAGATGTACTTATTTATTCACAAAAAATAATATAGGTACAGTAATGAGTGCGCTATTAAGAACCAGTACCGGCGCTAGGGTATAAGACACCTGCCTGCAACTCTAGCATAGGCGCCCATCGGTTTTGTTAATTAGTATTTTGTATAGCACCAGCAAAAAAAAGCTCAGTCTGGCGCCTCCCAAACAGGGGCCAAACAGGGGCGCCCGCCTGCAGTGCATCCCTTGCAGGCCCGTTATCGCCGGCCCTGTTAAGAAACGGCAAAATAACGCAAAAGATGGAAAGCATAATACGTTGTGAAATAAAAAGAGATGAAACTAATAGAGATGTAATATTATCGATAGGAACCTATAAATTTACATAACATTACATAGTTTCGCACCTTTAGACATATCTGAGGAGTATAACAAATCTAACCGTGACAGGAGAATTTTATAAAATTCTAAATGTTTTCTGTCACAGACGTCTAAAGGAGGGAAACTATGTAGGTACCTGATGTAATGTAAACTTATAGGTTCCTATCGATAATTTTACACATCTACTAGTTTCATCTCTTTTTATTTCAGAACGTATTAAGTTTTCCATCTTTTGCGTTATTTTGCCGGTTATTAGCGCGCTCATCACTGTATTATTTTTTTTTCTACTTTGATGGATAATTACGCATGTCTGTCTCTCTCAGAGACTTTGTAAACAAAACTTTTCCGTCATTAGATAAGACAGGACAAATGAGCTGTCGAATGAAAGTTCATTACCCAACGATCTTATTAAGGTGAGAAATTTGACCTTGCACTTCCAGTTTTAGAGTTGAAACTTGAAGTACTATTTTAAAGTCGCCCAATAAATATTATAAACGACTTATTATTGGACGCGCTTTAGCAAGACGAAAACCATTATATTTTTCCGGCTTTGTGCAAGTCTGTCCGTCCGTCTGTCTATCGAATGTAACTCCTACGTTATTAAAACCCTCAACTCCGGTAGCAAGATAATATAGCAGGAGACCTGAAAGCTACGGGCGTGGAGAACTGGACAGAGATTGTCTAAGACAGAGAAGAGTGAAGGCATGCTGTCGAGTGGGCTAAAACCCACGAAGGATTGTAACGCCACGTAGTACGTAGTAAGTATGAGGTGTCGAATTGAGGACGGTATTAAAGCTGAGAAATTGGACTTCACACTTCCGGTTGCAGAGTTGAAACTGGAAGTAGTGTTTTAAAGCCGCCGAAATAGTACAAGCGACATATTATTCGATGAGCTTTAGCAATACGAAGACAAGGTATCAAATTAGATCTTATAACCCAAAGATGGTATCAGTTGCAACCGGAAGTACTGTTTTAAAATCACCGAAATAGTACAATACATTTGTTTTCGTCTTGCTAAAGCGTGTTAAATAATCCATTGCTTGTATTAATTCGGCGTCATTAAAACCGTACTCCCGGTTGTAACTCTATAAACGGAAGTCCGAGGTCAAATGTCTTACTTCTAATGCCATCTTTGGGTTATAAGCTCTCATTCGACACATCATTTGTCATTCTATTTTTTTGTCGGACTTGACTAATACCGGAAGCATCTTGCTACGGCGCGTCGAATAATATGTCGCTTGTACTATTTCGGCGACTTTAAAATAGTACTTGTTCGATCAAGTTTCTCACTTTAATAACATCCTTGGGTTAAGAGCTTTCACTCTTACACCTCATTTGTCCTTCTGTCTGATCTTATGACGGAAAAGTTGTGTTTACAAAGTGTCTGGGACAGAAAAACTTGCATAATTAAAGTAGAAAACATATTATATTAATTTTTGTTAACAAATAGTGTAGGTACTAACCAAATTATTTAAAAGAAAAAATTAATAAAAAAATAAACGTTGAAATATAATTCAACGTTTTCACATTTTTTAAAATTGGCGAAAACAATATTTTTTTACTTAAGTTTTTTTCTTTTAAATAATATGTTTATTATATCTGTTTACAAAAAGTTAAATATATTATTTTTTCTATTTTAACATTTTCTTTTGATAATTTCCAACTTTGGCAACACTGTCTGACAAAGCCATTACCTACGACCCGAAATTTTTTGGTGACTCTTCCCAGTTCCACAGATCACCTACCTCCTCTAGATGTTTCACGATAACGCTTTGGTTAAATATGAAAAACAGCGATCCATGCCGCTTGTATCGGAACTAATTTCAAGCGGGAATTTCAAAATGTAATTTTGGTGGGAAGAAAATGTTAAGTTAAAATATTTGTATAGTTGAAAAAAAAATAATTTGGTTTTAAAATATGCAAATTATTTTTAATTTCAAATATACAAAATACAAAATACCATTTGGGAAAAAATAAGACATGACAACGTATTTTTATTTATTTATTTAATACTAGCAAAACCACTTTGTATATACTTTTTTACAAATCGTATCTTTACAAATGAAATTATTAATAGTTATCTTCCAAATACTTCTACAAAAGGGTATCTCAAATGATTGAAACATGTGTGCATCTCTACTTGTTGAGGACTTTCAACTAAAACAAAAAATTAATATAATTGATTTGATAATAACCATATTCATTTCACGTAAAATAATTTGTATTAATTATATATTTTCTGTAGGGGTTACTTACTTGGTGTTACATTCGTTTGCTTCCCTACACCACTAACTGTGTTACTTGTTCTCTAATAACAAATACTTGTTGAACTCACCATGCAAATGTAAGCTAGGAATTTGATCTTCCTATGGATTTTCAAATCACATTCGTTTTGTTTCAAAAACTGTATTTGAATCCATTTTATCTAAATCAGGATTTTTTATTATTGCTAACAATCAGATAAACATTTTTACTGACAACAAGATAAAAGATAAAGGCATACTGAGATACTGACTACTGACAATGATGACAATTGACAAATTATAATGACACTCAGATTCAGTGATATAGAAGAAATCTTCACTCCAGGTGCATGGCGACATCTCAAAAAACGTATCATTACTAAAAATGACATTTAGTTTAGTATGACCTTGAGATACCTGCGTGAAACATCTAAAGAGAGTTAAGTGATCTGTGCCCAGTTCCGCCACGTTCGACCGTCCCACATCTTCTAACCCGTTTTAAATGTATAATAAATACATGTCTCTTTGTTGCTCTTATTAAATTCGCATACCATCGATAACAAAATACCGACTCTGTATATTACAAAAGCGTAGTGAACAGTTTCGGTGATATGGTGTCCTCCTGACGTACTCTACCTTATGTAGGGGATTTCTGGTGTTGACAATCACCTATTCTAGGTCTGGATCCGAAAAAAAAGTTGATTAATAGCAAGCTGAAAATTTGTTAATATCTTAAGGGTGTCTAGTCGGACAAACTTTGATATATGGGTACACTGAAACAGGGAGGTTTTAATTGTGAAACAGATTAAAAATTTGGAACGGTCAGACCACGAAAACGTCACATGTATTTTGTCCGACAGAACTTCCAATTGATTTTTTACCCTTTCATTAAATTCTCATACAAAAATCAGACTGCTATTTATCACCTGTCATAATCCCTATCATTTGGCATGTTCTACGTGTTCCACTCATTAAAATGCCAATTTGGTGATAAATAGCAGTCTGATTTTTGCATTAGGGTAATTAATAGGGCATTTAATGAAAGGATAACAAATCAATTGGAAGTTCTGTCGGACAAAATACATGTGACGTTTTCGTGGTATGACCGCTCCAAAACCCATTCCACAATTAAAACTTCCCCTGTTCCAGTGTTCCCATATATCAAAGTTTGTCTGACTAGACACCCTTAAGATATTAACAAATTTTCAGCTTGCTATTAATCAACTTTTTTTATATGCGGGATCCAGGCCTATTCTGACTCTGACGATTAGAATCTTGTATGTGACAGCAAATTGGTTAAAAAGCATTACGGACCTCGTGAAGCTATTTCTGACTTCATCACATCCATTTTCTTTAGATCTTTTCTAATTCCATCTTACCACCATTCTAGACAATCGTACAGATTTTTTTCTATCTATCCTTTTTTTACACCATTGTTTATATTTCGGTTGCCTCTAATTCGTATGACATGTCCTGTACATCGTATTCTTTGGCCCGTGTCTATCTCACTAGTATATATTTTGTTTTCCGAGACTAGTATTTAATTCGTTGTTGTAGCTGTGCCTTCATCACACTCTTCTTCTTCTTCATGTACCATGTCCTTTCAGAACGTTGGTTATCATCAAAGCTATCTTAATTTTATTCACTGCCGCCCTAAATAGCATGTTTGAATCAACACCATACCCATCTCGCAAGTTCTTCAACCATGAGGTTCTTCTTCGTCCTGGCCTGCGTTTGCCTGCTATTTTTCCTTGCATGATATTTTGTAGCAACCTATATTTGGGACCTCTCATTACATGTCCGAAATACTCCAGCTTTCTCTGCTTGATGCTTTTTATAATCTCAGTAGTCTTGCTGAGAGGTTATATTGTGGAGTTTCGAATCTTCTCCACCCAGGAAACTTTTAAAATTCTTTTATAGCACCACATTTCGAAAGCCTCAAGGAGATTTAGATCGATTTTATTCACAGTTCAGGACTCGACACCATAAAGTAAGACCGAGAACACGTAGCAGCGAAATAGGCGGATCCTCAATGCCAATTTTAGGTCTCTGTTACATAACACCTTGGACATCCTTCTAAAAGCGGCTCTATCCTGCTCTATCCTAGATCTAATTTCGCCGTGACTTTCTGCGTTACAATTTAATTGCTGTCCAAGGTAAACGATTGTATCAACTTGCTTAAGTTTGGTATTATTTACATAATATATAGACGGTATTATATGCTGTTGTTTACTAATTACGAGTATTTTGGTTTTCCGTATGTTCAGATCCAGACTTGCCTCCCTACAGCTCTCAACGACACTATCAAGTAGTGTTTGCATATCTTCTTGACTAGAAGCTAGGAGTACTGTATCGTCCGCATATCGCAAATTATTGATGACTTCACCGTTCAGAAGTATTCCTTCTTGTTTTTCAGAAAGTGCTTTTCTGAAAATTCTTTCGGAGTAACCGTTGAAAAGCAGGGGTGACAAGAGGCATCCCTGTCGTACTCCTTTTTTATTATTAAGAGCTTGTGATTTCACACCATCTACTAAAACTGATGTTGTTTGATTCCAATATAAATTTGCAATTATTCGAACATCTCTGCCGTCCAAGCCAATGTCTTTTAGAGCTTCGGTCAATATAGAGTGCTTAACACGATCAAATGACTTTTGGAAGTCAATAAAACAACAGTATTTGTCTACAGGTATATCTCGACATCTTTGAGCAAGTACGTTCATTCCAAACAGTGCCCCTCTCGTTCCAAACCCGTTACGAAAACCAAACTGTGTGTCATCCAGGTATTCCTCGCATTTATTGTAGATACGACCATATATTACCTTCAGAAAAATTTTCAATAAGTGGTTTAACAAACTGATTGTTCTATAATCAGCACAGGTTTTTGCTGTTGTCTTCTTAGATAGTCTTTTTCATCACACTCGTAATTTATTAAATTCTTTATTTGTTAATCTCCATGCTTATCTTTCATACGTAACTATTTGTCCTATTATAGTAATGAAGATTTTAATTTTGGTTCGTGTCAAAGAAGTTTTGACCCTATTAGACGTTAAATTGTAGAGAACACAGATTTAATACAAGAACAAACTTGAAGTCGATTAAGATAGCATTGAACAGGTAATGGAAACCTATGGATTATACTGTCAAACTAGAAGAGACGTTGAAAAAGAATTAATTATTTATATGGGAAATAAGCCACAATTAAAATGAAAAAAATAATTTTATTAACGTTTCGACGCCCAAATCGGGTGCCGTTGTCAAAATACAAAATATTACTAAAATAAACTAAAGTGTTGTTGCTAAGCAAAAAAAATTCTTCTAATAATTTATTTAATCTCACTCATTTATATTGGCAATTCAGACATATATTATACATTTTAAAGTAGATGACTTTAAAATGATATTGCCAATATTTATGAGTTGCGTTCCTGTCAATAGAAAGTTAATATACTTTTTTAATATAATTTCAGTTACCCATACTGAAAGAGGAAGTCAATAGAAAGAAAATACCAAGATTAGTAAGTCAATAATATCGAGCTAGTACATATTTTATATTTTAGTATTACTTATATATCTAGTATTATTAATAATATTTATAATTTAAACATGTTACAAGTCAGAATTTGGTATTATTTTTTGAGAGTAAATTAATGTAAGACCAAATACTTACGATGTCGGGATAGTATCACAGGGTTTTTCCTGGTTTTCCCTTGTGATTTACTATGAGGTCTCTAACGCGAGAATTTTACTGTCGTTGCATTTGGTTGTCTTTTTAAAGACATATCACATGCTATAATTTTTTATGACGGATATTCTTGAGTTGGGGTTTATTTCATGTAATCGAATGAACTATCTTTCAGTAAGTCGTCCCAGGAACGCAACTCATAAATATTGGCAATATCATTTTAAAGTCTTCTACTTTAAAATGTATAATATATGTCTGAATTGCCAATATAAATGAGTGAGATTAAATAAATTATTAGAAGAATTTTTTTTTGCTTAGCAACAACACTTTAGTTTATTTTAGTAATATTTTGTATTTTGACAACGGCACCCGATTTGGGCGTCGAAACGTTAATAAAATTATTTTTTTCATTTTAATTGTGGCTTATTTCCCATATAAATAATTAATCATAAAAATGCCACAAGGAAATAGCTTCAGAACAACGTTGAAAAAGAAGTAAGACATCAAGTACAAAGAGCAAATAGATTAGCGAGATGTCAAAATAACACTATATGGAGTAAGCCACACATCAACTGAGATGAAATCAAGAATTTATATGGATAGTACATAATATAAGACAAACAATAACGTACGCAGATGGAGGAGACAATAACCAAGGCAGAGACAGAATCGGTCAGAACATCACTATCGGCCATCGATGACTTTAACTTTGAGCGCGTTTGAGAATTCAAGTATCTTGGAACAACAATAACGGATCACAAGAAATAAACAACAGGATACAGGCCGGCAACAGATGTCTTTTTGCCCTCCAAAACCTTATAAAATCACAACAACTAACAATACGTACGAAGATACAAGTCTATAAAACAATCATACGACCCATTGTGATGTATGGAAGCGAAACGTGGACGATACAAAGGCAAACGAAGAGAGACTACGTGACTCATCATCAGCATTCTCCTTGCCTTATCCCTATGCGGGGTCGGCTTCCCTAATTGCATTTCTCCACACAATTCTATCTTGGGTCATATCAATGTTAATCCCCTTTACCAACATGTCCTTTATCGTCTTTCTCCAGGTCTTCTTTGTTCTTCCTCTCCTACTCCTTCCAGGAATCTGCACTTTAGCTATTCTTCGTATTGGGTGATTAAAGTCTCGACGTTGAACATGACCAAACCATCTTAACGTATGCTCTCTCATTTTGGCATCAATTGGTTCGACACCTAGACTTCCCTGATATTCTCATTTCTAATTTTATCCTTCTTTGTCACTCCACTCATCAATCTAAGCATTCTCATCTCCGCCACATACATTCGTTGTTCCTCTTTCTTTTTCAATGCCCAACATTCAGTTCCGTACATCATAGCCGATCTTATGGCTGTTTTATAGAATTTTCCCTTCAGGTTCATTGGAATTATTCTGTCACACAACACACCACTCGCTTCTTTCCACTTCATCCATCCAGCCCTAATTCTAATGCATGCATCTCCATCTATTTCTCCATTACTCTGTAATACCGATCCCAGGGACTTAAAACTATTGCTTTTTACAATTATTTCACTATCCAAAGATACCATTTTATTTGTAGTAACTCCATCTTTAAATGAACATTCCAAATATGTACTCTGTTTTTGCCCTACTAAGTTTTAAACCTTTTTCCTCCAGAGCTTGCCTCCACTGCTCCAGTTTTTGTTCTAAGTCTCTTTCACTATGTTCTATTAACACGACATTATCAGCATACATTAAACACCATGGAATGTTACCCTGTAGTTTCGCTGTTATCTGGTCCAAAATTTATGAGAATAAATACGGACTAAGCACAGAGCCTTGGTGCAATCCTACTTTCACATGAAATTTATCAGTTTATCCCACACCTGTCCTAACACTAGTCGTTACTCCCTCATACATATCCCTCACAATTTTTACATATTAACCAGGGACTCCTTTCTTATTGAGTGCCCACCACAGAATCTGTAAAGGAACTCTATCATATGCTTTCTCAAGATCAATGAATACCATATGAGCGTTTGTTTCTTTACTCCTGTATTTTTCCATCAACTGCCTTATAATGAAAATTGCATCTGTTGTTGAGCTGCCCTGCATAAAGCCGAATTGATTCTCGGATATTTCGGTCTCTTCACGTATCCGTCTATCAATTACTCTTTCCCATATTTTCAGGGTGTGACTAAGCAGTTTTATAGCTCTATAGTCTATACATTGTTGTATATCTCCCTTGCTTTTGTAAAAAGGTATTAGTATACTGCTTCTGCATTCGTCTGGCATTTGTCCATTGTGTGACCATTGCTGGTACTGTCTCCATTGACTCTACAGACTGTCTGTCAAATTCTTCATTTAATAAGCTGTCAAAGTACTTTCTCTATCTCTTTTTGACATCCCGTTCGTTAACTAGTATTTTATTATTATAGTATTTTATTATAAGAGAGACTACGTGACTGCGAAAGAAAAATTCTAAGGAAGATCTTTCTTCCTGTGCTGGATGAAGCATCAGGACAATATAGGATAAGAAGTAACAAAGAGCTCGAAGAACTTTACCCAGACGCCAACATCAGAAAAGAAATAAAGTCCAGAAGACTCCAATGGGCAGGACACCTCAGAAGACATTCTGACCAAAGAACAGTAAGGCTGGTATGGGAGGAAGTCCCAACTGGAAGAAGACCACGCGGACGCCCTCGACTCCGGTGGAGAGATAATATAGCAGAAGACCTGAAAGTTATGGGCGTATGGAAATGGATGGAGGTTGCTTAAGACAGAGAAAAGTAGAGGCATGTTTTTTAGTCTGCCAAAACCCACGAAGGGTTGTAATGCCACGGAGTAAGTAGGTAAGTAAATAAATACGGTATGTTTCTAATATGAATTTTTATTCAAAATCAATTAATATTAAATTTTTTATTTAGCTTAATGCCTCGACAAATAATGACAATTGTCATGGTACAGTGGATTTTTTTAATCAGGTGCCTACTGTGCTGTGTAGTGTGTGTGTTGAGTAAATGTGTTGTTACTTGGCTCTTTTTGCAAGTAGACGCTAATTATATACAAATTGTAACATTACAAACGTCACATCTTTGCTATTTTATTTTTAAATAAATATTTTACTTTATTTTCTTTAACAGTTCAATAATTATTATCTTCTATATTTGTTTTAACTTGTTTCCCGATAAAAACTATAGACAACTCTCTTTTCGTCTAACATCTAAGTCACCATACTGAACGTACTTCATATATCCTTACTCTGATATCTTTCTTAATACAGAACATGCCTGCCACCTCCTACGTTGCACTGTCATGACAGTGACACTTCGTTTCTCAATTCTCAAAATGGTGGTGGAAAATTAATTTCGGTATACAAGCCAAAGAGGCTTTAAAAATAGCTATTTACTTCCAGACTTTGATATTCTCTTGGGGTGAGTTTTTATTCTAGGCCTGTACTAATTTTTTTATAGTCATTTTTTCCTATACATAACCTTCCATGTCGAAAAGCACATATTTCATAGATCATTTTTTCAACTATTGATGTGCTTTTAGTAATCAGATAGTTTAGCTATTAATAATTAATAATTCTATTTAATTTATTGTTGTCATCTGATACCCTATCGATTATTTCTTAAAATAATGGGAGACTTGGCACACTTTGGTTTCCCTACTTCTTGATGTTTGATATGTGTCTTATATTCTAGTTTTTGGAAAGGAATCAAATCTTTCTCCCTTCGGGAGCCTCTACATAAAGCCCATCGCCGGCGATGTACCACTATAAGGCTGAGACAATGAAGACCATGTCATCTAGACTGCAACGACTACCATCTCCAGCTGCAGGGGCCTAGGGTAAAAACATCTGTCCTGGCATACAACAAGTCGACAGCTGTACCCTTCGACATCAAGAAGTTACCATCGAACCAACATCACAAGCCATGCATAACAGGCCAGGGTAATAAGACAAAAATATACCCTGTTCGTGACACTTCAGCAGCTAGGGTACTGAAGCGTTTTTTCGACAAGTATTACCTATAGGAACAAATTTTAACTATTTCCTGCGTAGGATCTGGCGGCCATTTTTATTTATAAACAATTAACTGTCAAAAAAATGGCATTTTTCCCTTTTTTCTCAAATCAATGGAAAACAGTGAAACTTATGATTTTTTTAGTACAAATATCTTTGAGATTATGGAAAAAGCTTTAAAATGACATATTACAAAGTTTGATATACTTATTTATTGTTAATATAATTGCGAAAAATATCGGAATTGCAAAAAAAAATATTTTCGCAATAACTATTGTAAAAATTAGTGTACAGGTTTAAAATTTTTGTCAATTGAGGGTTCTTTGGTGCTTAATATGTGATAAAAATTTCAAAGCGATTCATTCAATTGTTTAAATTGTATTCGAATTGTTTATCTCAGAGAGCGCTTTTTTTGCAATAACATAAGTCAGAAAAAAAAAAGACGTTAGAAACATTCCACAGGTGTCAAATGGAAGATCATGAGTTATATTTTCAACTTGGTTTAAAAAAGCGAATAAAACATGTATTTCTTAATAATAAATAATTATGCAAAATATCGTAAATCTTTCCTTATAAACTTTTTGAATAATTTTTTCCAAAAAAATTAACTTTTTTACCCTGTTTTAAGTGCACAACTACCAAGTAATGTTATTTATATCATAATTGATAAAAAATTGTAATAAATATATATAATTTCTTATATAACAAAATAAAAAGTTTATAAGGAAAGATTTACAATACTTTTGCATAATTATTTATTACTAATAAATGCATTTTTTATTCGTTTTTTTTTAAACCAAATTGAAAATATAGCTCATGCTCTTTCATTTGTCAACTGTAGAATGGTTCTAACGTCATTTTTTTCTGACTTATGTTATTGCAAACAAAAAGCTCTCTGAGATAAACAATTTGAATAAAATTTAAACAATTGAATGAATCGCTTTGAAATTTTTATCACATATTAAGCACCAAAGAACCCTTATATGACAGAAATTTCAAAGCTGTACACTAATTTTTACAATAGATATTGCGAAATTATTTTTTTTGCAATTCTGACCTTTCTTTGTAATTCTATTAACAATAAATGAGTATATCAAACTTTGTAATACGTCATTTTAAAGCTTTTTCCTAATCTCAAAAATATTTGTACTAAAAAAAACATGTTTCACTGTTTTCCTTTTAATTTGAAAAAAAGGGAAAAATGCCATTTTTTGACACTTATTTGTTTATAAATAAAAATGGCCGCCAGATCCTACGCAGGAAATAGTTACAATTTGCTCTTATATGTATTACCTGTCGAAAAAACGCTTCAGTACCCTGGTTGCTCGAGTGTCATGGAAAAAACCTTATTATCCTAGACTATAAGTATTTTGTATTTTGACAACGAAACCCGATTTGGGCTTCGAAACGTTAATTAAATTATTTTTTCAATTTAATTGTGGCTTATTTCCCATCTAAATAGTTAATACAAGAATTGTTAGTTTTTGGCAAGAATTTGAATATATTTGTTAATGCATTTCATAAGTCATATTTTTATTATATCTTTATTGAACAATAAAAATGATTGGTTAAAATACTATTTTGTTTGCTTTCATTCTAAATTTTCAGAGTTCATATCTAAGATTAGGACAAGACGAATACACACTTTGGGACAGACTGAGCTAGACCAAGGTGAACGATAACTATCTTAGTTGGTTGAAGTATAAACGTTATATAAGCGTCGTTTAAACACAACGACAAGTCACAGCAACTAGTTGTGATGACAAGTTGAAACGCTGTTTAGACGCTGCGATTCAATGCGATACCACCTTCAACCCAACTCCAACTTTGATAAGTTGTGCGATGCACCGTTTACACACAATGATAAGTTGCAACAACTCGATCAAACAACTCGACCAAACAACTTATCAAGGTCAATCGAGTTGTTGCAACTTATCATTGTGTGTAAACGGTGCATCGCACAACTTATCAAAGTTGGAGTTGGGTTGAAGGTGGTATCGCATTGAATCGCAGCGTCTAAACAGCGTTTCAACTTGTCATCACAACTAGTTGCTGTGACTTGTCGTTGTGTTTAAACGACGCTTTATTTTCGAATGGTAGTTCAATTAGCTGGGGTAGTCTATCGCTCTTTTTCTTTCCAGGAGTTCTGCGCTCTCTCAGTTAAGTAGCGATTCTATACCGGGTGTCCACTTATATTTTTCCCCATTTTAACTGCCTATAGCTTCTAAAAGGTTTAAGATAGAAATATCCGGTTTTCGCTGAAATGTTTTATTTTAGTATAAGTAAATGAACGGGAAATTCGGCGATACCGTGTAATTTTCAGGGGCAACTCCGAATTGCATGAAAATTTGGATTTAGGTTCTACTTACCCTCCACTTCAAAGTTGAAATTGTGTCGTTGGTTACTTTTACTTGGGGGGTGACAGTCACCCCTTCTCGGGGGGTGAAAAACATACGTACAAGATAAGACTGGAAATGGATAAATTTACTGATTTTAAGCAACTTTTGTTCTATACAGTTTTTTACTTAAGTCAATACTTTTCGAGTCATTTGCCATCGAAAATGTTGATTTTTCGACAAAAAATCTACGTTTTCGGACAGTTTTTCGCAAATAACTCAAAAAGTAAATATTTTATCGAAAAAAATATTCTTAGGAAAAGTGTAGCTTATAAAAAACACAAAAAAATGGTGTATCAGTAAAGTCTATCAATCAAATAAAAACAAAGTTGTAGCTCATGAAAATACGTTCTTGTTCGTCTAATTCCAAATCGAATATTTCAAGGTGAAATCACCGAAGAAATAAGAACTTTTCGGGAAAAACCCGTTTAAACTTTTTTAAAGTATTTATAAAAAGATTTGTTTTAATTGTTAACAAAAGTGTTAGCATTAAAAATAAGCGAGCTATGCTCAAAATAATGTTGGCCCTCTTTTTTTGTAAAAAATCATGAAAATCTCGCCGTGTTTAGCTCCCCAAATGAAATTAATCGCTACCGCTTTACAAACAATTTACTTACCTATCTAGATTTTGTATGATTTGTCAGTCTCACCGGTTTAAAGTGTTTATTTTTGAAAGGGTCATAATTGAGAAAGCTTGAATTGGTCACTAATCACGAGTGTACGCAAATTTTGAACAGCCATATCTTAACCAATTTTTGTCTTACGGAGAAACAAAATGAAACTAGCATATTTATAATAGAAAAACTTACATTATTTTACTCTTTAAGATTTTTCTTATCACTAATACTTTTTAAGGGTTTTTGAAAAAATGAAATTTTTCAAAAATTTTTAGACAATTTTTTTTTACTATAAAACCAAATGTTTTAAAAAATAAGCACTTCAAACCAATCAAACTTACAGATCATATAAACAATACACATACAGTTAAAATAGATGGTAAAGCCAAACGATTCATTTCATTTAGGGTGCTAAATAGAGGGAGGTTTTCACATTTTTTTTTACCAAAAAAAGGGTCCAACATTTTTTTCAGTGTAACTCGTTTATTTTTGATGCTGTAAACTTTTTTAAAAAACAAAGAATAAGCTTTTTCTCGATACTTTAAAAAATGTTAATAAGGTTTTCCCGAAAAACGCTTCTTTCTTCGGTGATTTCGCGTTGAATTATTCGATTTGGAATTAGACGAATAAGAACGTATTTTTCATGAGCTACAACTTTGCTTCTACTCAATTTGTAGACTTTACTGGTACACCATTTTTTTCGTTTTTTTGTAGGCTACACTTTTGCTAAAAATATTTTTTTCGATAAAATATTTACTTTTTGAGTTATTTGGGAAAAACAGTCTGAAAACGTAGTTTTTTTTTGTCGAAAAATCAACATTTTAAATCGCGAATAACTCGAAAAGTATTGACTTACTTAAAAAACTTTATAGAACAAAAGGTGCTTAAAATAAGTCGATTTATCCATTTCCGGCCTTATTTTAAACACACGTTTTTCACCCCCCGAGAAGGGGTAAATGTCACCCCACAAGTAAAAGCAACCAACGGCACAAATTCAACTTTGAAGTGGAGGGTAAGTAGAACCCAAATCCAAATTTTCGTGCAATTCTGAGTTGCCCCTGGAAATTACACTCCAAACTGGTCATTTATTGGGCTAGTAATAGTTTTGGATGAATTGATTGAATTTTTTATATCGCTTTCAAATACGAAAAAAAATGGCGGATTTTTGATAAAAACGTTGTTGACTTTTTTTTAATGGAACACCCAGTATATCTTTTCGTAAATTGAAGGAAAGGTCATTCGCCTATCCAGCGATGTAAAGTTTTTCAAAATCGTTTGTCAAATCACTGAGTAATTAATTCTTAAAATGAGAGGTCCAACGTGGATATCACATACCTAAATAATAGGTCTGGATCCCGCGTATGAAAAAAAGTTGATTAATAGCAAGCTGAAAATTTGTTAATAGCTTAAGGGTGTCTAGTCGGATAAACTTTGAGATATGGGAACATTGGAACAGGGGCAGTTTTAATTGTGGAACAGGTTAAAAATTTGGAACGGTCAGACCACGAAAACGGCACATTTATTTTATCCGACAGAATAGACTTAAACTCTCTGAACGGAGATTAAACTCTCATGCAAAAATCAGACGGCTATTTATCACCAAATGGACGTTTTAATGAGTGGAACATGTAGAATATGTCAAATGACAGGAATTATGACAGGTGATAAATAGCAGTCTGAATTTTGCATGAGAGTTTAATCTCTGTTCGGAGAGTTTAAGTCTATTCTGTCGGACAAAATAAATATGCCGTGTTCATGGTCTGACCGTTCCAAATTTTTAAACTTTTCCACAATTAAAACTGCCCCTGTTCCAATGTTCCCATATATCAAAGTTTATCCGACTAGACACCCTTAAGCTATTAACAAATTTTCAGCTTGCTATTAATCAACTTTTTTTTCATACGCGGGATCCAGACCTATAACATTATAAGCAAATTGATATTATGTTATGTGATTTCCACATTGCATCTCTCATTTTAAAAATTAATTGCTCGACTATTTGATAACCGATTTTGAAAAATATATCGCTGGATAAGTAAATAGTCATTTTTTTAAGTTATGAAAAAATATACTGGCTGTTTTAATAAAAAAAAGTCAACAACGTTTTTTTTCAAAATTCCGCCATTTTGTATTTAAAAGCGATATAAAAAATGGTCATTTACCTAAAAACTTGAAAAAACGTTCATTTACTTATCCAGCGATATAAAAATTTTTAAAATCGGTTGTCAAATGACTGAGTAATTCATTTTTAAAATTAGAGATGCAATGTGGAAATCACATAACAATATCAATTTGCTTAGTTATGTTATTTAGGTATGTGATGTCCATGTTGCACCTCTCATTTTAAAAATTAATTACGCAGTGAGTTGACAACCGATTTTGAAAAACTTTATATCGCTGGATACGTGAATGATCTTTCTTTCAATTTGCAGTAAAATATACTGGGTGTTCCATTAAAAAAAGTCAACAACCTTTTTTTCAAAAATCCGCCATTTTTTTTCGTATTTGAAAGCGATATAAAAAATTCAATCAATTCAGACAAAACTTTTACTAAAATAAAACATTTCAGCGAAAACCGCATATTTGTATCTTGAGTAGTTTAGAAGTTATAGGCAGTTAAAATGGGGGAAAATATAAGTGGACACCCGGTATAATAAGGATAGAAACTATTTTTATTTATTAATTTTTAATAAATGAAAAATTCTCTACCCAGTTGAGATTCGAACTCACGATCTTTGTGTCCAAAAGTATTCGCTCTTACCACAGAGCACAGAGGTTTTTTTAAATTTTAAATACAATGATATATCACACAGTTTTTTGGTATCTAGAATTAACCCATCAAATAAGTATTTAATTATAAATTAAATTTTTATTATTTAACCAGATAACAAAAAGAATATCAATTAATGACATAATAACCCATTGTAATGTTAACTGACAATACAGCAGTAAATATTACTATATCTTTACAATAACTAATCGATCATATAAAAAACCCAATTGCCTATTAATGCGGCAATAATTTTTTTATTGCCAAATTTCTTTCCCAATTATTTTACATTTTGAACAATTGTTTCTGTTGAATAATTCTGACTCATTGATAATATTAATATACGAAATTAAATTTAAGACTAAAATTTCTGTTTAGACCGGCACCACTTCCAATTTAATAATCCTAATATACCAGGTGAGTGGGGAGGAACGCACCAAACTTTAAGACACTATAATATACGTGATATTAATTAAAAATATCACTAACTATTTATATGGGAAATAAGCCATGAAGCTTATGATGGCTTATTTCCCATATAAATAGTTAATCATATAAAATGCCACAAGGAAATAGCTTCAGAACAACATTAAAAATATCACATAATACACTAAGGGCCGGTTGTTCGAACGCTAATCATCATTGATCACTATCAAATACTTAATTACTGTCACAACTGTCAATGTCAACTTTGGTTGGGTTGCCGAAAACATAATTATTGATGACAATTATGAAATTAGTTAATCAATTATGTTAATAATTGTTATGTTAATTGACTAACTAATCTCATAATTATAATTAACTATGTTTTCAGCAACGCAACCAAAGTTGACATTGACAGTTGTGAGTAATTAAATATTTGGTAGTGATCAATGTTGATTAGCGTTCGAACAACCGGCCCTAAGTATCAAAATTAACGTACCATCTTAAAAATGAGACATTTTTGATGTCTCGTATTTCCTAAACCTGTTGTCCAATTTTAGTGACTTTTACTTTATCGTACTATATACGTAGTATAGTATAATAGATAAAGTTATAGGATCGTGCAAAAAAAAATTTTTCAGATTTCACTTTTTTTCGACGTTTTGAGTCCCCCTGAGTCTAAAAAGCAAATAAAAAAAACATGTCGGAAGTATGTACGTACGTACGTATGTCGCCACCGCCCAGCAAAAACTACTGGACCGATTTTGATGAAATTCGGTATGAGTAAGTTTAAGAGAATTTTGTCGAGAAACTAAGCTTTTAAAAAAAACCTCTCAAAGGGGGGCCGAAATAGGGGGGTTATTTAGGGCCCATTTTTGCAAATTTTGACCGAAATGAATGAAATTCAACTCAAAGTAAGCTCATCGATAGGTAAATAAAAATACGGAATTTGACATTTCCAAATTCAAAATGGCGGCCAACATGGCCGACCGCCCACTCGACATATTTCCCTACCAATCTAAAAACATATTTAAGATAAGTTTAATTTGAAAAAGTCGTTATATAGCCTAAAGATGGGGCTATAATAGGAATGTTATCGTTTTTCAGAAAAAGTTACGGGTTGCCTATATTTAAGGGGTCAAAATTTGACATAAATTTGAACTAGATTTTCTCAAAATGGCTCCAAGGAATTTTTTTTATTTTTTGATATGTTTTGATATCCTATCAGTAAATTGAATGACATTAGTCAGATTTCTTAACTCCCCATAGGAGGGGAGTTATGAATTTTTTATAAAAAAATATTCGACTGCCCGTAACTTCCTTCTTAATAAAATCTTAAATTTTAAATTTTGCCGACATATATGGTACTTTATTATCTATTATTATAATAGATTTCATCAAAAATATGGCTTCTGGTAGAACCAAAAATGAATAAAAAATCTTAATTTCTTTAGATACGCCCTATATATTTTTACATATTTTGAAAGAATGCAAAATTACCTTTCCAATGACATAAAATTCATTGCTGTAGCTCAAAAACTCGAAAAGTTACGGTAAATAGAAATTTTGCTATAATCTTATGTGTGTCCTCTCTCACGCGATCATAGCAGAGCATTATTGTAGGGCAGTCAATGACGGTATTTGGCTCCGAATTTCATCCTACTACATTGATGTACTTGATATTTTCACAGTAAGTAGGGAATAGCTCAAGAAACAAAGTCTACCCTATATACTATGGCGCTTTTATCTTGGGGCGGTTCCCACTTCTTCAAGGGGGTGGAAAATTTGTTGGTCAAAATAAGCACGGAAGTGGCTAAAGAACCTATTTCTAAGCAAAAACTGGTCTATACTTTTTTTTGAGAACTCAATACTTTTTGAGTTATGCGTAATTGAAAATTGGCCATTTTCATTGAAAAATGACACCTGTTCGGACGGATTTTTTGTGAATACCTTAAAAACTATGATAAATAAATAATAAAGAGATTCGTCCCTTCGTAAATATTCTATTTATTATACAAAAAGAGATACGGTAAGTAAAAATAGTTTGTTTTTTGGTGCATGCTCAAATTGATGTATTTAACTTGAAATCACAGAGGAACGGCAGGTTTGGGAGTATAATGCTACCAACACCTTTTGTAGTGTTTGAAAAGGCCTTTAAAACGAACACCGTTAAATGTCGGTTACATACAAACTAAGCGAGATATGGTGCAAAAAAAATATATGACTAATGTACTTTAAGGAACAATGAAAAGTATATACATTTAACCCCCCATCCACCATAATTTAAATGCATTGTTTTTCTTTTGCAATACCTTTTAATATAGTGTTATTTCTACTTTCGAAAAGTTGAACGGGTTTAAAATGAATGGTTTTTGTAAAAAATGTGATCAAATTATAGAATGAATTTTTTAAATTTTAAACCTCCCCCATGATAAAAGCGCCATAGTATATATAGGATAGACTTTGAATTAGGAGATTGGGCTACTCCCAAAATTTCATTAAAATCCATGCAGTAGGATAGAATTCGGAGATAATATCTTGTTCTTAATCTCGCGCATTGACTGGCGTAATCGAAATAGAATGAAATACAAATATTGTAAACTATTAATTTCTCAGAAAAATGAACTAATTTGAAATGAAAGTATGACTATAATATTCTATTGATTTATGCAATAATCTATACATCTATAGTGTGTCCCCGAAATATGGCATCGAACATTTTCTCAAATGCAGGAATTAATGATGCGTAGAACCATAAAATACTTTCAAGTAGAGAAGGTGTTTTTAAAATATCAAAATAACGAGTAACTTTGTTATTTTTATAGAATGCCAGTATCTAGTACCATAACGATAATAGATCGGTACGATAAAGTTCTCGGGCGGCCCTTCCGTCCAGCGTTTTTAGTATGTTATAGCTTTATACTTTAAGAATACCATTGTAATAACATTGTTGCTAAACAGGTAGGTGTCATTGTATACCGGGTGTAACAATTATAGTGTATTTTTTCCTCAAAGTTCGGAACACCCTGTGGAATATTCTGGCGCATATAAAATATTGAAATTAAAACTCAACTGCAGCCGTAGGCTTTCTTAACATTTTGCTTTTTGATTCGCTTATGTTGGATATTAAAAAAGTTAGGTACTTTAACAACTAGCAACGTTCTTCATCAATACAGGGTGTTTTTAAATAAGTGCGACAAACTTTAAGGGGTAATTCTGCATGAAAAATAATGACCATTTGAATTATAAACATATGTCCGCAAATGCTTCGTTTCCGAGATATGGGATGTTGAATTTTTCTTACAAACTGACGATTTATTTATTGCTCTAAAACCGGTTGAGATATGCAAATGAAATTTGGTAGGTTTCAAGAGGTAGTTATTGCGCGTTTTTGGCATACAATTAAAAAATTTATATTCACCGTTGGCGTGCATACTGGTAATATGACCAAGTAATATGACTCTAGCCGTGGCTATTTTAACCAAAACATTTTTCACCCCCGACAAAACTTTATTGTAATTTATTTATGTAGTACAATTAAACACACAGTTGTTATAAATATTAATTTGACGGTTGAAAGTCATCACTTTTTATTTTCACATAATTATATCACATAATTTTTAAGACATTAATTGTCACTAATGTCACTGAATGTATTTTTTCGTAGCAACGAAGGGCATCTGACCTAATATAATTGACGACGGGAAATTATCAAGAATTATGGGGTATAATATCACAAGAGAGTGAGAATAAATTGAAAATAATGCGAGAGTTTTTTGAAAATTTGTTGTCTGGCAATAGACACGAGAGCCCGCAGGGCTCGAGTGGCTATTGCCCAATGACAACAAATTTGAGTAAAAATTAAGCATTATTTTCTCATTTATTCTTACTGTCGTGTGATATTCGTAAGATTATTTTTTAATACGTATATTATGGATATTTTCTTAAATGTGACAGTTGCCAAAACTAGGAAACTGGTTGCCATTAAACAGAAACAATCTACTTAAAAAAATTCTATCGGTAATTTTCTACAGTTGATAATTCTCAGTATAATTTTAATCTAATTGGACAGAATTAAACACGTGACCAAATATCTTACTAAACGATTGGAAATTAAAATCATTAAAAAATAATTGATTTAATTTAGATTTATGTAGCTTTCTATTGGTCAGAACCTCCTATGAATGAAATAATCACTGTAACTCGAAAATAAATAAAAATCGAATAACATATGAGTTATTTTTAATTATTTTTCCTATATTATACAGTTTTATAGTTTGGTGCGTTCCTCCACACTCACATTATATAATGATATGAACCTCTTAGTAACGGGTAACTTATTGGGACCTCTATTGGTAGAAATATGATTTATAGACTATACTTAACGCAATATTTTAATGCAACTCAAAAAAATTTCTTTACACTATTGTCTCTTTCATATTTTCTGACCGATTTTGATATTGAAAACTACTTCTTCTTCTTAAGGTGTCGAACATTTCTGCTTATTTAACTTAGAACATTTAGGAAGAAATAATTTTTTAAATACCGAACCTAGAAACTTTTTGCGTAGTATTTAATGTGATGTCAGGAAAAAAGACGAAAATAGAAAAATGGGTGAAAATGCATAGTTGCATTTTAAAGTGCACAAAATACATCCAAAAGTGCGTAAACGTATCAAAATAAGGTACTAAGGGCCAGATTTTCTTACTCGGGGGGTCGCTGAAGATGAATACGCCATCAGAACCGACCATCGGAGCACCTGATGCCTAGGTTTACTGCTATAGCACGTCATCTGGTGTTTCGAGGATTTTCGGCAATAAATTGATGCAAACAGATGACTATACTAAATTTACAATCAAGATGCAGAAGAAATAAACAAACCAAGACACGTTAAATGCTTCTAGGAGCACTCCCGAAACATAATTTACAATGTATTACATCATAATGTAATACATTGTAAATTATGTTTCGGGAGTGCTAACGTGTCTTGGTTTGTTTATTTCTACTGCATCTTGATTGTAAATTTAGTATAGGCGAACTTTGGGGTTGCTGAATAAGAAGCGTCTCAATACATTAATCAAAATAACTGTGCCGTTTCATGTTTAACTTCAAATATCTCGAAAGCTAATGACTTTAGCGTTACTAATGAAGAATATACTATTTACATAGAAAGTATTAGAGAAGCGAAAAATTGTGCTAAAATAATAATTCTCCCAGTGGTGTAGAATTTGGGAATTCACTATTCCCTGTCGTAGGCCTCTGATAGTAGCTAGAAACGTTTATTTATCACAATTTAATAGGGTGTATAGTAGCCACACTTTCTGCTAAGTATGATAAGGATACGTCAAATAGTTTTAAAGTACTGGGTAAAAATAGTTTTTAAATTGTTAATTACACCCTGTAACGCAGTAAAGAGCCATATTTTATTTAAGTGATTTGGGGTAAATCTTAATATTTTAAAGTCTAGAATCTACAACTCAGAGATCGGACATTCTTAATGATACACCCTATACAATAAAACAAACAACATTGTTTCAGCAATTTATTAGCAAGATATATAATTATTTTTATCAACAAACATATATAGCATGTCTTAAGCTCCTCATAGAGGCCCTATGATAATCTCTAAAATACTCTCAATTGTTACTCTTGCTACAGATGAAAAAGCAAGTACGATCTTATCCAAGAGATCCACCAGTGGTGCGTTGTTGTGGACAAACCACCGTACAACTTTTTGTGCAGCTTCAGCGGCTACCTGAAAATAAGATGTATTTGAGAATAGATTATATATCCCTAATTGTTTTTTTATCGAAACGTTAAAAGAAACTTACTTATAATTAAAAATTGTGGTTAATTTACATTAAATAAAATAAACAAAACACTTGTCGCATTCAGGAGAGGAAAAAGTGACGGAGCGGTTCCGCAGAACGTGTTACGGAACGGTTTTCATGACAGTGAGCTCATTTTAATTCCGCTACATCAGTCCAACGTATGCCACTTTTGCGAATTTACCAATAGACTTGTTGAAAGATAGTACAGTAAAACCAATTTATCCGCAACCGTGAGGAGAAGACACGACAGACGTTTGTTTATGCGATGCAAGTGACCTTAAGTTTGCGGTTAAATCTGTTTGCCTGTACTAATTCATCATCATCATCCAACCAATTCACGTCCACTGCTGGACATAGGTCTCCCCCAATTGTTTCCACACTTCACGGTTTTGTGTTGATTTTTGCCAGTTTTTACTAATCCGCCTGATATCATCTGTCCATCGTGTAGGCGGCCTTCCTCTACTTCGTTTATCTTCTCTTGGTCTCCACTCCATCAGCTTTCGTGCCCATCTTGAATCTTTCAAATCTAAACGGGAACTGGTGTATGTTTTCAAAAGACTGATAGTGTGTAAATAAATTTATTTATTTACACACTATCAGTCTTTTGAAAACATACACCAGTTCCCGTTTAGATTTATATAGAAGTGTGTACAAGTCAAACAGTCTTTTTCTATTTATTGAATCTTTCAGCCTGGCGACGTGTCCTGCCCAGTTCCATTTGAGCCTGGTGATACGTTCTACAACATCTGCGATACCGGTTGTTTGTCTGAGATCTTCATTTCTTATTTTATCCCGTAGAGTTACGCCCAGCATGGATCTTTCCATGCGCCTTTGAGCAACCCGCATTTTCGACGCTGTTGCCTTGGTTAGAGTCAGTGTCTCTGCTCCATATGTCATTACCGGTAGCACACATTGGTCAAACACTTGTCTTTTTAAACCGATCGGTATACTGCTCCTAAATATGTCTCTCAGAGCTCCGTAGGCTGCCCAAGCAAGAGTTAATCTTCTTTTTATTTCGCATGTTTGGTTATCTCTGCCAATTCTAATTTCATGACCCAAGTAAATGTACTTTTCCACTAGTTCTACTTCTTGTTCGCGTATAATCAGCTGCCCGCTAGGAATCAGATTAGTCATAAATTTAGTTTTAGAAAAGTTCATTTTCAGGCCTATTTTCCAGCAGATAGCGTCTAACTCATTTAGCATTTTCTTTACTTCTCCTAGGTCATCAGTTATAAGGACTATGTCATCTGCAAAACGAAGATGATTTAACTTTTCTCCATCTATTTTGATCCCTTTATTGTCCCAGTTGAGCATCTTAAAGGCATATTCCAGAACAGTTATGAATAGTTTTGGCGAGAGTGTGTCGCCTTGTCTTACGCCGCGTTGTATGCTTATTTGTTTGGTTTTATCATGTAACTTAACACTCATTGTTGCCTCTTTATAAATATTATAGATGAGTGTACTGTAACGGTAGTCAATGCGGCATTCATTTAGAGCTTCTAAAATGCTATCCAGCTCTATCGTGTCAAAGGCTTTATGAAAATCCACGAATGCTAGGACAAGGGGTTTATTATATTCTATTGACTTCTCAATTAGTAACTTGACTGCCTGCAGATGGTCGTTTGTCCCAAAGTTTGATCGAAATCCAGCTTGTTCTTTTGGCTGGTAAAAATCTAGCTTCTTTTCTACTCTTGATGTCACTACTTTTGTAAAGAGTTTGTATAAGTGGTTAGCAGGCTAATGGGTCTATAATGTTCTAAGTCTGTCTTATCTCCCTTCTTATGCAAAAGTATTGTTACTGCGTTTTTCCATTTTTCAGGTATCGACTTTTGATGAAGGCATAAGTTGAAGAGATTTTTTATTTTACCTATAAGAATGTGGCCTCCGTTTTTAATGGCCTCTATTACGACTCCATCTTCACCTGGTGCTTTTCCATTTTTCATTTTTCTCAGTGCTTGATGGATTTCGCTAGTGGTTATCTCTGGTAGTATTTCGGAGCCTTGGTTTATTATTTTCTTTGAAACCGCTTCCCTCAGATTATTTTGATTCAGCCTTTGGCTCCTATATAGTTCCAAATAAAATTCTTCTACGATATTTAGTAAATCTTCTCTGTTTGATGTTATTTCGCTGTTTTTATTTTTTAATTTATGTATTTCGCATTTTCCGTTGGTCAATTTCCTTCGTAAAACTTTCAAACTTTTATTTTCTTCTATGGTTTTCTGGATGCTTTGAGTTTTATACTTCCTTAGATCTTTTCTGATTTCCTTTGACACTTTCTTGTTGATGTCTCTTAGCGCACTTTTTTCAGTATTTTCGCTTCCTCTCATTTTACTTCGCGTTTTGATTAGTTCTCTAGTTTCTGGGCTTATTTTTTCATCTCTCTTCTTTTTTGGGCAGTTTTTTCGTTGACTTTCTTCAATGGCTCTAATTATGTTTTCATTTAAGTTATTTATACTTTCATCTGAAGTTGTATTTCTTTCCAAAGCAGCGTTTATATGGTGTTGGTATTTATCAATATTTAATGGGGGAGTCCAGGCTTGCAAGGTTTTCTTTTTTATCAAACGATTTCGTTCTTTTTTGAGGTCTATTTTTATTGTGGCTCTTACCATTCGATGGTCACTTCCTGTAGTAAATTTATTTAGGACGCTCACGTCTGTGATAATCTGTTTTTTGTCGCTGATAATGTAATCTATTTCATTTCTTGTTTTACCATCAGGACTTTCCCACGTCCACCTTCTATGTAGTTTTTTAATGAAAAAACTGTTCATTTGGAACAAGTTATTCTGTAGCAAAAAGCCTAAAAGTGTTTCTCCCCGCTCATTTCTACCTAGAGTTCCAAAATTTCCTAGTGATGTCTCTGCTTCGTCTTCTTTAAGGCCTAATTTTGCATTAAAATCCCCACACAGGATTGTAAAGTGGGTGGGTGTGTCTTTTAGAGCTACAGATATATCATCATAAAAGTCTTCAACTTCTTCGTCTGGATGTTGTGTTGTTGGAGCGTATACCTGGATAATTTTCAGTTTATACCTGTTGTTGAGCTTTAGGGTTACATAGGCAACTCTTGTAGACACACTTTTTATATCAACTACGTTTTTCTTATGTTTTTATGGATGAAGAAACCGACCCCTCCAACTGATTCGGTTTCGGAGCCAATGCTATAGAAGAGGTGTCCTGATTTCAGCGTCTTTAAGTTTTCACCACCACCACGGTGTACTAATTATCCATTGAAAAATCACGCAGACGGTAAACAATCCATGGTTTTTGACCCTGACTATGAAGTAAAAAAAACAATTTGTTGTGCAGAGGCAAGTATATAACCTCACATATAACAAAAAGTGATAGACTCTAACGAATTTAGGGAGCGGAGCGTTCACAAGTCGAAAAACACCCATCACCGAACTTCGTTGGGAATTGCTCCCTCACTTTTTCGTCTGCTGAATGCGACCATTGTTTACACAGTTCACCTAAGGTAACTTCATCATCATCATCATCATGGCTTATTCACTCCTGGCGGAGTGTTTGCCGTCCTTTTGGGCTCTCTGATTCATTTGTTGCGGAGAATCAGTCCGCTGTTGTCTTTTATTATTATAGTAGCGTGTGTGACTTGGCCCTGTCTACAATTTTCCTCCATTCTTTCCGGTCCTTACAACGCTCCTTCCAATTGTAGATTCTCAGCTTCTTTATGTCTCCTAAGACTTGATCTCTCCATCTTGTTTTGGGTCTTCCCTTTGGTCTGTTTTTTGTTGGTCTCCAGCCAGTTATTCGCTTTAAAGTAGAGTCTGGGTTAGCTCTTTCTGTGTGTCCCAGCCACCTGAGCCTTTTCACCTTCACGAACTTGATTATGTCTTTACCCTGGATGACTTTTTTAATTTCTTCATTGTTTAATCTACTAAATTCGCCTACACTTATCCTCACCGGTCCCATTATTCGTCGAATTATCTTTCTCTCTAAGATTTCTAACCTCATTTCATTTTTTTTTGTGTTAGGCACATCGTCTCTGCACCGTAGGTGATCACTGGCCTGATTGCAGTCTTGTAAGAATTTTTGGAAGTTCCAGTAGATTTTATTACCCAGTAGGATGCGTTCATTTATTTCATCCGTTCTATCGTTTCTGCCATTCATCATCACTACCAAGTATTTGAAACGGTGTACTATTTCAAATGTATATGCAGCAAGTTTAATTTCTTTCTCGATGTTCGTATTCTCTCTGGAGCGCTTGAGGTATTTTGTTTTGCTTTGGTTTATTACTAGCACTGTTTTCTTTGCTTCTTTATCTAGTATTAAAAGTCCGTCTAAGGGTAAGAACAGAACAAGTGGGTCGCGGTGGAAGTGGAGGTGGAGGTCGCGGTCGATGTCGATATCAATGTAAAACAAACACATTGTAGTGAATGGAAGCGAACAGATCAGGTAAGTCGCGGTGGAGGTTTAGCGCGATGCCATCCAGGAGGTTTACATCGATGCTTTTGAAAATCAAATCAGATTGTTTTACATGGATGTCTACTGCGCGGCCTACAAGTTCGAAACCAAGTTGTCATTCTGCGCTATCTGAGTTGATACTTTTTATATAATCCCTTTTTTGTATTCAGTTTATTTTTGAATTTCTAAAGTAATTAAATTCAGTAAATTTTTCAAATATGAAGGAGGATCTGATTATTTACAGCTGACATTTCATCACTATCATCACTTGACTGATAGAACATCGCAAAAGCAGTCTTTTTGTTATTCAAATTTCATTAAACTACTTCATTTGATAGTGGTTCTAGGTCGACTGATAGCGCAGGTGACCTCATTGCTATGTGCTATCGACATCGACCGCGACTTATTTAGTAGCATCCACCGCGACCTACACCTCCACCGAGACCCACTTGTTCTGTTCTTACCCTAACGTGCGTCCCACCTTGACTTTACAGTACAGGTTCTTATGACCAACAGTGATGCCAAATTTTATCAGAAACAGGTTTTAAGCAAACATACTTTTTTCGATAAGATAACGATTAATAAATTTTAATATTATTGACATTTTGTGGTTGTCAGGGGTTCTAAAACATTTTTTTTTCGAAAAATACCTTTATGTGAACAAAATAAAAATAAATTTGTATAAAACATTTATTAATAATGTATTCAAGCGCATAAATATGTTAAACCCTAATAAATACGTAGGTACCTACAGAAATAATTAAAATACATTTAAACTATTATATATTTTAGCTTCTTTCTATAATCCCGTCTTCCTCACTTTCACTGCCACTCTCGTAGGGTGTAAACACATTAAAATGACATTAATTTCAATTTCATAAATCAGTAATTAAGAATAACAATAAACTGCAATTAGGATCCAAATTTTCCAAATAAGCAATGAGTTACTCAATACAATGTTATCAGTAATAATTTTAATCTTATTTAATATTATTTGTTCTAATTAAATTTGGGTGAACTGACCATCAACAATTATACTTTATTTATTCTCAACTGTAGGACCTGGTAGGACAATATAAAACTTTACTTAAACTTGACTGGCAATCTATTTTATATTTTTCTTGACATTACTTCAGAACTGTGTATACTGTCAATACATAAATTAGCAACCATAGAACAACATCCACTTTTAATCTTGAATATTCTAACATTCTTAAAAAAAAAAGTTATTACGCATATCGATTATAAAACTGCTGATTACTTTTCGAAAATAACTATCACTCACAAAAAAAAACAATGAAAAATATTGTTTCACTTGACTGTAACGGGTTAGTTTTAATTTAATATTCTAGGGACCTACATTTTTAGGACCTTGGTAATGTCCGATTGAAAATTCTTTTGAAGAAAATCGGCATCGCCGCGCTAAAAACTCGCATAAGGATTGTATTGACGTATGTTCGTGTACTGTAAAGTCAAGGTGGGACAGACATTAGGTAACAAGTACATAATATATTGAAAAACGTTTTCTTGAGTGTATTGTGAAGCTCTGCGTAGTTATTGGTTTTATAATTTTATTTTTCGTTTTATGCATTCTTTTGTTTCGTTGCATTTCGTGTTTGAAATATTTTTTGACCGACCAGAAAATGTACACTTTCGGGATAATTTTTGTACAGAAAATACCGCTTTGCCGGTCAAGACCGGAAAGTGAACGTTAGGGACCGGCAAAAGTTTCTTCCGGTCCCTATATACAGAGTGTTTCATTGGGAAAGTTACATACGTTAACTGTAGAAAGAGGACACTTAGGCGGTCCCAAAAATACCTTATTTAATGGGTCTTACTCCATTAATAACAAAGATACTGGTTGTTTTATCTATTTTGATATTTATTAATTGTTTCATAACTTTTTAACCACACTATATATTTATTTTATATTTGGCACGCAAATATCATTTAAGGTGTACAATAAACTAATTTATTTACAATTTTAAAAAATCCAGGTCCGGATTAAAAAATATTGGAAAAATATTCCGACCCAAAAACCACACCCTGTACATTAAATTTTTTAAAATAGATTTTTCAGTTGAAAAGAGGATGAAAAACTAAATTTAGTGGTTTACTTTGAATTTTCGGCAAAATGATTTTTCTGGTCAAAGGACATCGCACACATCTTATGGAAAATATAATGTCACTCAAATTCAATAAAATTTATACGAATAGATTCGTTTTAAATCAACGGTCAAATCTTATCATTGCGCCAACTCTATATTTTCAATAATAAGAGGAGAAATTGATATAAATAAATCTGAAATCAAATGGATACGTATATAAGTTAGAGAGAAAAAATATTTTAAAACACCCAAATTGTCGGTACTCCATAAATCAGAGGATTAGTTTCACTAATTCGCTTAGGCCCAGCGGGGGTTTAAGCTCTTTTGAATAGAACCCAGAGCAATAATGATGGTAACTGACACTTTTACTGACTCAAAAAATGTGATTTCGATAAATAATTGCAATTTGCGCCGTAATTAATCATAATTAAGAGTTGGCGCAATGATAAGATTTGACCGTTAATTTAAAACTAATCTATTCGTATAAATTTTATTGAATATGAGTGACATTATATTTTCCATAAGATGTGTGCGATGTCCTTTTGAATTTTAATTCTAAAATTATGTGAATTGCGAGAGCTCTAAGTAGAAAAAAACTGAAATACAGCTTACAACTTGTCAACCGCACTGCATATTGATTTTATATTTAACACGCGAATATTCTGTTAGGTGTCCAATCAATTAATTTATTTACAATTATAAAAAATCCAGGTCCGGATTAAAAAATATTGTATAAATGTTCCGACCCAAAAAATACCCTGTATATTAAATTTTTTTTAATGGATTTTCCATTTGAAAAGAATATGAAAAACTAAATTTAGTGGTATACTTTGAATTTTCGGCAAAATGATTTTTCTGGTAAAATTTTAATTTGAATTCTGAAATTATGTGCATTGCGAAGCTCCAAGTAAAATAAATTAAAATATGACTTAATTTTAATTAATACCGTTATTTAATCTAAATTGGTAAAATATTAACAATTGCACACTTACCAAAAATTGTTTATGGTGGTGATTTTGAATAAGTGCTTTAGTTTTGAATAGTTATGCAAATTTTCGCTGTTTGTTATAATTTTTAGATACTTTGTTGATTAAATTGATGTATTCTTTATTGACCCTTTATTATTTATTCATTATTTAAAGATGAATATTCGCCATAAACTATTTGTCACACATAATTAAAAAACACTGAAATGTTAACATTTTACCAATTTAGATTAAATAATTAAGTCGCATTTTAATTTTTTCTGCTTAGAGCTCTCGCAATTGACATAATTTCAGAATTCAAATTCAAAATTTTATCAGAAAAATCATTTTGCCGAAAAATTCAAAGTGTACCACTAAATTTAGTTTTTCTTCCTATTTTCAAATGCAAAATCCATTTAAAAAAATTTAATATACAGGTTATTTTTTTGGGTCGGAACATTTATACGATATTTTTTAATACGGACCTGGATTTTTAATAATTGTAAGTAAATTAATTGATTGGGTACCTAAAAGAATATTCGCGTGTTAAATATAAAATCAATATACAGTGCGGTTGACAAGTTGTAAGCTGTATTTCAATTTTTTTTACTTAGAGCTCTCACAATTCACATAATTTCAGAATTCAAACTCAAAATTTGACCAGAAAAATCATTTTGCCTAAAACTCAAAGTATACCACTAAATTTGGTTTTTCATTCTCTTTTCAACTGGAAAATCGATTTTAAAAAAATTTAATGTACAGGGTGTTTTTTTGGGTCGGAATATTTTTCAAATATTTTTTATTCCGGACCTGCATTTTCTACAATTGTAAATAAATTAGTTTATTGTACACCTTAAATGATATTTGCGTGCCAAATATAAAATAAATATACAGTGTGGTTAAAAAGTTATGAACCAATTATAAAAATGGCAAAATAGGTAAAACACCCAGTATCTTTGTTATTAATGGAGTAAGACCCATTAAGTATGGTATTTTTGAGACCGCCTAAGTGCCATCTTTCTACAGTTGACGTATGTTACTTTCCCAATGAAACACCCTGTATTATTTTGCATCACTATTTCATAACGCATACTGCCTTGATTCCGTTACTAGACAACAACGTTGCAATTTATTATGAAGTGACAAGTACCAGTTGATTTTTAATTTGTTGGTTGTCAATCTTGTTTTGTGAGTTCGCAAATTTAAAAAAAATATGGATTCATATTTTGAATTGTCCGACAAAGAAAATGAAAATTCAGACGAAATTTTTGAAGCAGCAACGAAAGCGACTTGCGCAGAGGCGTAGCTACCGCCGTATCAGCCGTATCAATTATACGGGGCCCCCGACATTCAGGGGCCCCAGCCCGGCATGTCGACACAAAATTCCATTAAAAAATTGAACAAAATATTCTACAATAATTATTTCACTATTAAAACGCTTTGAACAGTGTATATTGTTTGAAATGGATACTTTATCTATATAAACTATATTTTAGTACAGGTACCTATCTATTTTCTGCCTCTCGCCCTTGTCTTTCTATAACTACAGAGCTTTTTGTTTTCAAGCTTCTTTTTATTGTCTATTCACCGTTGGTTGTGTGTGAGACATTGTATAATGATGTATAATGCCAAATTACAATATATGTAATCGCTTTACCTTTGAATATTTGAAACACTGTGTATTGTTTGCGTATATTTTCGTGTGATTTGTTCTTTATTTATAAATTGTATTTAGGTATATCTAAGAATTTGCTGGTCGCTCGCCGTTAAAGTACAGAGCTTTTTGTTTAAGTTCATTTTCTATGTCCATTTACCCTTGGCTTGAAAAAACTGAATCTGTTTTAAAACGAGTCTCAACAATTCAAATTTATTTTTCAACTTTGGTTTATTAGAGTTTATCAGGATTATTATTATTGTCTATATTTGGGTTTTATACTCAGAACTTATTAGTTTCTAAGGTTGTATTATGCAATTTGCAATTTATTTAAATTTTGTAATATACAGAGCGTTTCACTAAGAATTGGAAATAATTTGACTGTAGATTCCTGGGCTCAAAATATTAAGATTTAACCCAAAAACAAAAAACGAAAACTGGTACGTTTATTTCAGAGATGAATCGATTTCATCAATTGCGAATTTTTAGTGTACCGGTCATATGCGTCCATTTTGGGTAGGTCAACTGATATCTTATCGCATTATTTTTTGTGTATTTAATTTTGAAGCATTTTGACACTAGATTATTAAATTAGGAGGTATTCTAGTACTAAAAGTTACTCTTGCTTTAGGTCGGTAAAATACACCGTTTTTTTTTAAACTTTTTCAAATTTTGTTCAAATTCAAAAAACGAAACATTTTCAAATCGATTTTTCTAGAAGACGGTGTATCCTACCGACTAAAAGTAAGACTAACTTTTAGTACTAGAATACCTCACGATTTAATAATCCAGCGTCAAAAATGCTTAAAAGTCAAAGACAAAACAAGTTATGCGATAAAATAACCGTTGACCTACCCAAAAAGGACGCATATGACCGGTACTAGAAATTCACAATTTATGAAATCGATTTATCTCTGGAAGATAAATAGACGTACCAGTTTTCGTTTTCCTAAAGAGAAGTGTTCTAGAGGTACCTATTTAAAAAAACTGATTGAAAGTCACCATCTTTAAAGAACTCCAGCTCCCTTAGAAGTCAGACATTTACATTTTTGGAGTAGGTGATTTGGGTTAATCCTTAATATTTTGAGCCCAGTGATCTACAGTTAAAATATTTCTAATTATTAATGAAACACCCTGTATTGCTTTGTTTTATTTCATTATCTTTTATTTCGTAATCATATTGACGATTTTTGAAATTTCAGTAACTGTATTATTTATTGTTTTTTCCTAATCTTTCTAGCTTTGTCCATAAAATTGAAAAACTTTCAGTGACAGTAAAGCATATTTCTATTCTATTCTATACAAGCGTTTTTGCTTCTTTTGTTGAAAATTTTTTTAGCACTATGCCATATCAGTGGTGGAAAAGGGCCCCGCGACAAACTTTGATCTGGGGCCCCTGTGGATCTAGCTACGCCACTGGACTTGCGGTTATGCTGCTAGGATAATTAATACTCCGTTACGAGAAGTCACACGGCGTATTTAAAAATTTCTTCTTTTTCTTTCTCGAAACTCCTTATGCCTCTCAGGAGCGTCGGTGTTTTATTCATCCTCTATCCATATCTTCCATTTCTTGTGGTCCTTTGCTAACTCTTTAATTTGTTGATGTTTTTTTTCCTTTTTCCTCTCTAATTTCTATAATCTGATTGATCCATCTTTTCCTTGGCCTCCCTTTCCTTTTTTACCATATTTTTTTGATTCCATAAAAATATAAAATTTTTGATGTTTAATAAATAAAATAAAGAAATAAATTTACATCAAGTGCCAACAATCCTCAAAAGTTTATGAAAAAAAAAAAAAATTAGAAACGCTTTTCTTTAGTTATAGTCTAGGCGCCAAATAGAGGTCACCGTGTCATTTTCAATTCTGATGGACAAACTCAACGGTTTCTTATGGATTTTTGGCTGCTGATTACGAATTTCGAGGGGGGATTTCGATGCGAGTGGTCAAAAAATTGTTATAAACAATTAATTGTTTATAAATTGTTTATAATGCTCTGGCTCATAAACTAAAAGAAATAAAAAAAAATGTTTCAAATAAAATTTATTCCTTAATAAAAAACGAAGAAATAACCGTTTACTAAACTTAAATCCGACAATCAGAACTCAAGATATTGTAAAATTAGTGCACAATGCAAATTACAAATTGCAAAATAAGTATTTTTCGAAGCTTTATCGATCGTAACTCGGCTTCTACGCATGCAAATGAGCCTTATAAGATGTTCTTTTAAAGCTTTATTAAGAGGCTTCCAAACAAAGTTTGTTAAATTATTTTATCTTCATTTGTTTTAAAGTTATACCCGTTTTAAATTATAATTTTCTCAAGTTTCAAGCAAACTTGAGCTATAAACATTTATACTTTAATTAACAATAATGATAAAACAACTCAAAAGGAACAATTTGAGCTTACGAAAATGTTCGTAAGTTTATTTTTGGCTAAGATGTCGATATTTTAATGGCGCGCTATGAGGCGCAAGATTGGCTCACAGTCAAGTAAGTATGTATTCTTCGACGCTTTATCGATCGTAACTCGGCTTCTACGCAAGCAAATGAGCCAATATGTGATATCAATATAAAAATGGATCGAGTTCTTTTGCAGCATCATCATTGCATATAAAACGAGCATTTATGATGTGGCGGCATACACACAATTGACGGGCCTTGATGATGCTGCAAAAGAACTAGATCCACTTTATATGGATATCATATAGATAATTAGACTCTGAAGCCTCAAAAAGTTTTAGTTTTACTGCCTACAAGAACAGACTTGTACCACCATGTAACTGTTAAAATTTCGCTAAGAACATGCAGATGTAAAAAAGCTGATATTCCCTGTATATGCAGATTTGCAGATGCATGAAAAAAAAAATGTTTATAAAAATAGTATTAATTAATAGTATCAACTTACTTTTAAGTTATACTTCTAAAATATTAGTTTTTAATGTTTTTTTCTCATTTGGTGCAAAAAATAGAAGACAAAATAAATAGAATGAAAGGTGATACGAGGTACAGTATGATGATTTAATTACATATAACAATTATATGATAAAATTGTATTAGGATCTTCAAAAATGAAAAATGAAGATAACGTATGTATACATAGAAATTATAATTTGCATCTAGAAGTTAGCGCGTGAATCTTTACGCGGTGAGCCGATCTTGCGCCTCATAGCGCGCGCCATTAAAATATCGACATCTTGGCCAAAAATAAACTTATGAACATTTTCATAACATCAAATTGTTCCTTTTGAGTTTTTCTATCATTATTGTTCATTAAAGTATAAATGTTTATAGCTCAAATTTGCTTGAAACCCTTATAAACAAATGAATGTACAATATTTTTAAGAAAATTGTAACTTCAAACGGGTATAACTTTAAAACAAATGAAGATCAAGTAATTTAACAAACTTTGTTTGGAAGCCTGTTAATTAAGCGTTAAAACGACACCTTCTAAGACTCATTTGCATGCGTAGAAGCCGAGTTACGATCGATAAAGCTTCGAAAAATACTTATTTTGCAATTTGCAATTTGCATTGTGCACTAATTTTACAACATCTTGAGTTCTGATTGTTAGATTTAAGTTTAGTAAACGGTTTTTTCTTCGTTTTTTGTTAAGGAACAAATTTTATTCAAAACATTTTTCTTTATCTCTTTTAGTTTATGAGCCAGAGCCTTATAAACAATTTATAAACAATTAAATTGTTTATAACAATTTTTTGTCCATAAGAAACCGTTGAGTTTGTCCATCAGAATTGAATATGACACGGTGACCCCTCTGGCGCCTAGACTATTACGAGTGACTAAAATTTAAAATATTATAAAAAAAATCAAATAAAAAGTAAAAAATAAAAAAAATTTGAAAAAATCTAACACATTCGTTAAAGAAAAGCGTGGCGCGTCTTCATCGAATAAACGGTTTTTGCCCCACGCTTTTCTTTAACGAATGTGTTAGATTTTTTAATTTTTTTTTATTTTTTGCTTTCTATTTGATTTTTTTATAATATTTTTAATTTCAGTCACTCGTAACTAAAGAAAAGCGTTTCTTAAATTTTTTTTTCATATTTTTTTATTTTTTACTTTTTAGTCTTACACATTTTAAACATTAAAATATATCGTCATGTTTAATAAAACATGTATAAAACATAATAAGATGTACTAAATGGAAAGCAGTCGGAATCGGCAAAAAATTTATTTGGAACTTTATTGTTTATTTCGAAGCATAACCTAAAAAATTAACGTAAAAAGTGAAATTATGTATAGTTCATATAATTGGCTACAGTCTGTAAAAGTGTCAAGTTTCTTTATTGGAAAAAACAAGGGAATTTAAGCATTTTCCGTTAAAATCGTTTTTATTTAAACAATTATTAATAAACATACATTTTTTCTTATTGACTCTTCGTGTATTTTTCCCGCGAATGCATATTTCTGCAAAAGTCATTTGTATTGAAGAAAAGGCAATCAAATTAACGTCTAAAGATTTGACCCAAACGATTGAGCTAAAGAAAAGCGTTTAATTAATACGCCAAAATGAATTCTAATGTTAATTGTAGCACAAAACGTCTCTACCGGTGGTTTTTTTAAGACTACGATAAAAACACGATTTTTTTTGAATTTGAGTTTTGGTTGAAGTTTTATTTCGTATCGTATTTAAATTTGACACGAATAAGCGCCGATTTTTATATAAACAAATATATGAGCAAAAATGAATAACCATTTTCAATTTCGTTGCAAAACGAAAATACAGCCGAACCATATTCCAGTCCAATCAGAGAGTGCTGCAAGCACCTCTACCGGTTTCGAAACTTATTAGTCTCTCATCAGGAGGCACATATGCTGCTCTCCCTGATCCAACCAAAACAAACCCCAGCGTGCAGTCCCGAATTGCAACGAACGAAATGGCATAGATGCCCTAGCGGCAACTGCTAGCAAAATACTAAGTTTTCACTCTAATGGCATATAACATATCCCACCAGAATGAAAACAATGGGAACCTTCTCTGGTTACACCTCCGAGGCTTCTACAATTTGCAAGCCATACGGATGCTGAGACTAAGGAAGATGAGGGAATTCTACAATTTACAATTCACGTCACATCTGCTCAGCGCGGTAAAGTTCCAACGAGACTGGTTCCCTTCATACTCCACACAGAGTAAATGTAAATCAAAAATGAATAACCATTTTCAATTTCGTTGCAAAACGAAAATACAGCCGAACCATATTCCAGTCCAATCAGAGAGTGCTGCAAGCACCTCTACCGGTTTCGAAACTTATTAGTCTCTCATCAGGAGGCACATATGCTGCTCTCCCTGATCCAACCAAAACAAACCCCAGCGTGCAGTCCCGAATTGCAACGAACGAAATGGCATAGATGCCCTAGCGGCAACTGCTAGCAAAATACTAAGTTTTCACTCTAATGGCATATAACATATCCCACCAGAATGAAAACAATGGGAACCTTCTCTGGTTACACCTCCGAGGCTTCTACAATTTGCAAGCCATACGGATGCTGAGACTAAGGAAGATGAGGGAATTCTACAATTTACAATTCACGTCACATCTGCTCAGCGCGGTAAAGTTCCAACGAGACTGGTTCCCTTCATACTCCACACAGAGTAAATGTAAATCAAAAATGAATAACCATTTTCAATTTCGTTGCAAAACGAAAATACAGCCGAACCATATTCCAGTCCAATCAGAGAGTGCTGCAAGCACCTCTACCGGTTTCGAAACTTATTAGTCTCTCATCAGGAGGCACATATGCTGCTCTCCCTGATCCAACCAAAACAAACCCCAGCGTGCAGTCCCGAATTGCAACGAACGAAATGGCATAGATGCCCTAGCGGCAACTGCTAGCAAAATACTAAGTTTTCACTCTAATGGCATATAACATATCCCACTAGAATGAAAACAATGGGAACCTTCTCTGGTTACACCTCCGAGGCTTCTACAATTTGCAAGCCATACGGATGCTGAGACTAAGGAAGATGAGGGAATTCTACTAATTGTTTTCATTCTGGTGGGATATGTTATATGCCATTAGAGTGAAAACTTAGTATTTTTTAAATATATGAGCGTTCAAAATTTGAAACTTTATTGTTTATTTATGAAGCATAACTTAAACAATTAACGTAAAATGTGAAATTATATATAGTTGATATCATTAGCTACAATCCGTAAAAGTTTCAAGTATTTACATTGTAAAAAACAAGAGAAATTAAGCATTTTCCATTAAAATCGTTTTTTTTTATTTAAACAATTATTAATAAACATAAAAATTTTTTTTTATTGACTATACGTGTTTTGTTCCTGCGAATGCATACGTCTGCAAATTTTCATTCATTTACATTGGAGAAAAGGCAGCCAAATTAACCTCTAAATATTTGGCGCAAACTAATGAACTGAAAAAAAGCGTTTAAAAAAGTTATGCGATAAAAGAACCGTTGCCCTACCCAAATCGGGGGTCTATGACCAGTACTAGAAATTCGTAATTAACGAAATCGGTTTATCTCTGGAAAGTAAATAGGCGTACCAGTTTTTGTTTTCCTAAATATAAGTGTTCTGGAGGGATTTAAAAAAAAACTATTTGCAAGACACTACCTTCAAAGAGCTCTTCTAGCTGTCTTAGAAAGCATTTTCGGACTGGGTGATTTGGGTTAAACCTTAATATTTTGAGTCTATGAATCTGCAGTTAAAATAGTGAAAATTATTAATGACACACCCTGTATTTATGAGATAGAGACAGAATACTTACATCGAAGAGGTCCTTACCACGAGGCAATACCAGTGCAATGAGAGGTGCCAATGAATTGTAGATAGTTCTCAAAAACTTCTTCAAATCATTGATTAAGCTACGTGTTCCAGTTGCTTTTACAGTTACTGTTAGCTTATTTGCTACAGTATGAGCTCTAAAAAGTAGATATAGTTTTAGTGCAGTCAATGAGGGTATTTGGGTCCCAACTCCGTCCCAATTCGACAAATTACTTGATAAAAAACATACTGAGAATTAAGAACTTCGTTTGTAAAACGGTATAACGTTTATCAGAACTGTAGTACATTCTTTAAAGGTAAAATATTGCAAAACCTCTACATTTTAAAGTACCGCTTGGATTGACATGAACTTTGGCATACACATAGCTAACAAGTCAAAGAAAAAAAGTGATATTGTGCCGATGTGTGCTTTTGCCCTAGGAGTGGGTTTCTCCCCCTTTTGCGGGTGAAAAATATATGTTCCAAATAAGTCCTAAGAAACTTTTGTTCTATAAAGTTTTTTCACTAAGTTAATACTTTTCGAGTTATTTGCGAGTGAATATGTTAATTTTTTACAAAATAACTACGTTTTCAGACGGTGTTTCGCAAATAACTCAAAAAGTAAATATTTGGTCGAAAAAAAATTCCTATCAAAAATATAGCACGTAAAAAAGTGAAAAATATGGTGTATTATATTAGGTCACTATACCTAGTAGAAGCAGAGTTATAGCTAATGAAAAATAGGTTCATATTCGTCAAGTTCCAAATGGAATATTTTAACGTGCCATAACCAAAAAACGAAGCACTTTTTTGGGCAAAGCTTTTTTGTTTTTTAAAAAAAATTTTTAGCATCAGAAGTAAACAAGTTACGCTCAAAATAAAGTTGGTCCCTTTTTTTTGTAAGATATCGGGAAAATCACCCCCTGATTAGCATTTAAAATGAACTTAATTGTTACCACTTCACAAGTTTTTTACTCGTGTATGTATTGATCATATGATCTGTAAGTTTCATCGGTTCAAAGTCCTTATTTTTGAAAGAGCTGTAGTTAAAAAGGCTTGTATGAGTCACTTATCACGAGTGTATGCAAATTTAGAAACACCGAATCTTAACCAATTTTTGTGTTACAGAAAAACAAAAAAATAAAAATATTCAGAAAAGTAAAGCCGACTTTTTTTTCCTTAATATTTTTGGTATCTCTAACAATTTTTAAGTTATTCTGAAAAAAAAAGCATTTTTTCAAAATTAAAATTTTTAAAAATTTTCCTTTAACCCTTAAACGCCCAAGGGTGGGTAAAAAATGTCCACCTAATGCGTATTCCCTTGTAACATATTTATTACGTGTTTAAAAATTTTTCAAAAATTATTTATTGTTAAAAAGACAGCCCTTTATCGAATTTTAATTTGGATCTACCGATATTTTTGAAAATAATAGTACATTATATACCGCGGGACTGAAGTAGTACATTTAATCCTGAAGGTAAAGTTTATGGCCCGACCGCAGGGAGGGCCATAATTTACCTGAAGGATTAAATGTACTTCAGTCGCAAGGTATATACGATACTTTTCGTACTTCCGGTATGATTTTATTAATTATTTCAATAATTTCAATCAGTTTTTTCTCTCTTCAACTCATTTAATAAACTGTCTTTAAAATAAGTTACCATAGTAACATTGCGTTGTGACAGTTATAATTTAGAAACATTGTCATTACTAGTGTCATTGTAAAGAAACATTGTTATTGATAATTATTGGTATCATGAGTGAAGAAGGTGTATCTGATATTGATAAAAGAGCAGCCGAAGTAGGTGAAGAATTGTTACCACCGAAATCTAGAAAACTATACGAGCAGCAGTACGATGCTTTTAAAAATTGGTGCCGCTTAAAAAATGTGAGACAACCTACTGAAAATGCGCTGTTAGTCTACTTCGATGATAAATCAAAAGCGGTTTGTGCCTCAACTCTCTGGGCACATTACTCAATGCTGAAATCGGTTATTAACATTAGAGAAGATATTGATATAAGTAAATTTCCAAAATTATTAGCTTTTTTGAAGAGAAGAAATGAGGGATTTAAGCCAAAGAAGTCAAGAATTCTCACGTCTGAGCAGGTAGATCAGTTCTTACGGGAGGCTCCGGATGATAAATATTTAATGCTTAAGGTAAATTTGGAAATTTGTTTATATTCAGAAATTTTAAGAAATCAATTTTTTTGTAGGTTGCACTTATTTTGGGCGTTGCGGGAGCTTGTCGTGGAAAAGAGTTGGTTGATTTAGAAATCGACGATGTGAGAGATTTGGGCGATTCCTTCCTAATTGCGATTAGAAACACCAAAAATAAAATTGACCGAAATTTTGTGATCAAAAATTCAGAAAACAGTGCCATCAGTTTTGTGGCGATATTTCGGAAATATGTGGCATTGCGAAAGACAGGGACAACTCATTCAAAATTTTTTGTTCAATACATCAACAAAGAATGTACTACGCGAGTAGTAGGAAAAAACATGTTTGGTACAATTCCACGGCAAATAGCAGCTTTCTTGAAATTAGAAAATGCGACGTCTTATACGGGACATTGTTTTAGACGCACATCTGCGTCTTTGTTAGCTGATTCGGGAGCAACAATAGACGTGCTGAAGAGACATGGAGGATGGAAATCCTCCAACGTGGCCGAGGGATATATTGAATCGTCTATTAAAAATAAACAAAAAATTTCAGATAAAATATTTGGTCAAGTCGCCGATTCGTCTACTATAGTTATGCCACAGTCCTCATTCTCGCTTCCTGTTTCCGCAGGATCTTCGAAACAAACACCAGTTCAATATGAAAAGGACCTATCTGTTACTCGTCAGTTACCTGCTGCATTAACCCAGGAAAGACTGGTCAATATGACGAACTGTCACAATATTAATTTGAATATTAACGTTAATTACCATTCTAATTAATTATATTTTTCAATAAAATATCCCTTAAATTCGTTTGTTTGTGATTTAATCGTTCCGGGAGTTTCGTCAATATTTAATCCCGGAGGGATTAAATGTGACACTTTAGTACCTGTCACAAGGGAGTGAAGTTGTCACTTTAGGCCCGGAAGTACGAAAAAGTAATATCTTGAGTTAAATATGGGTGGGCACAAAAAGTACACCCTTGGTAAAACTTGTTACTAAAGGTTTCTATATTATTTTTCGTTGGTAGGAACATAATCCATATAATTATCGACGTATAATTACATATTCGACATAATTATCCTCCAGTGAGGAGGCTGAAAGGAAGAATGTGGAGAAAATCGACAAATCTGAATTACTGGCTTTTACTGGTATGTATATTAATTTTGATGTACATTGTAATTTTGTTTTAAGGTTTGTAAATTGTATATATTAATATTTTAGAAGATGCCGTGCTTATTAAGCATAAGATTCTTAAGTTTAATCCATTTTCAACAACTCTCAATAAATATATTAGCTATTTTCGAGGTGGACATTTTTTACCCACCCTTGGGCATACATGGAACCTAAAAAAGGTTGGGCGTTTAAGGGTTAAAACTAAATTTTTTCAAAAATAAGCACTTTGAATCGATGAAACAGATCCTAAAAACACAACATAAGTAAAGTAACCTGTGAAGCGGTAAAGATTAATTTCATTTAAGTTGCTAATTATATATACAAGCTGTACGCTCCCGAGGAAGCTGAAGCTGTTTTCACTTGAAGATCCTTTTTGTGGGGGATCATCCCATTCTGACTTTGGTTTTACAATTGCTGGTGTGACTTCGCTGTTTCCACTACCTTTCTCCATTCTTCTCTCTCTCTGATTTTGCTTCCTATATTTCTAATTTCCATACTTCTTAAGTCTTCTTCCACTTGTTGTCTCCATCTGAGTTTAGGCCTGCCTCTGGTTCTTGTACCTGGTGGTATCCATTCGGTTATAACTCTTAACGGATTGTTCTTCTCTCTTCTCATTATGTGTCCATACCATCTAATTCTCTGTGCTTTTGTTGCTCTTACTATGTTCTCTTGACCCATCCATTCTTGTATTTCGTGGTTCATCCATTGCCTTGCATCCTCTTCGTTTTCCCTCTTTGGTCCCAGAATTTTTCTCATAATTTTTCTCTCAAAAACTTTCAGCTGCTCTTCTTCTCTTGCTGTTAATGTGAATGTCTCCAAAGCATATAGCACTATTGGTCTTATGGTCGTTTTGTAGATTTTCATTTTTGTATTTCGGCTTATCTTCTTATCTTTGAAAATTTTTTTATTTCTGTAGAATGCTTTGTTTCCTGCTTGAATTCTTCTTTTCATATCTACACTTTCATTTCTTCTGTTGACTAATACTCCCAAATATTTGAATGTTTCAACCTCTTCGAAGCTGTGTGCGTCTATTGTCATTTCTGTCAGTTGCGTCTTCTTTTTTTTACTTACATTCATGTATTTTGTTTTATTTTCATTTATTTCCAGTCCTCTTAGTTTGGATTCGTTTTCTATTTCTTGAAAGGTTTTCTTTAATGCCTTTTTATCTGTTGCTACTATGGTTATATCGTCCGCATATCCAATTATTTGTACTGTATTTTTATTTATAGTTCCTGCGTTTGACAACTTTTTTATTATCTTATCTAATGATAGAATAAATAGTACAGTTGAGAGCGCATCTCCTTGTTTTACTCCATTTTTAATTTTTATTATTTCTGTTCTCTCTCTTCCGGTGTCTATTGTTGCTTGGGAATCTCGCATTGTCATTTCTATCATTCTTATAATTTTATTTGGTATTTTGCTCTCTTGTAAGTCTTGGATCATTTTTCTTCTACTTAGTTTGTCAAAAGCCTGTTTAAAGTCTAGAAAAAGTATATTTGCTTCTCCGTCGTACTCGTATGTTTTCTCTATCGCTTGTTTTAGTGTATGGATAGCATCTATCGTGGATCTTCCTTTTCTGAAACCGTACTGGTAGTCTCCTATGCTTTGTTCTGTGTATATTGTTAGTCTGTCTCTAATTATACCAGTCAGTACTTTATATGTTACATTCAGTAAATTAATTGCTCGGTAGTTTTTACATATCCTGTGGTCTCCTTGTTTTGGGATTGTCACAATAATTCCTTTCTTCCATTCTTCGGGCATTGTTTCCTTATTAAGTTGCTAATTGGGGGCTGATATTCCTGATTTTTTTTGCCAAAACAAAATGGACCAACTTTATTTTGAGCGTAGCTAGGTTATATTTGATGATAGAAATTTTTTTTATAAAAACCGAAATAAAGCTGTTTTAATCACTTTAAAAAAGTTGTAATGTGTTTTCCCCAAGAATGCTTCATTATTTGGATATTTCACGTTGAATTATTCTATATCGAATTTATCGAATATGAACCTATTTTTCATTAGCTATAACTCTGCTTTTGCTAGGTATTGAGACCTAATATATACACCGTTTTTTTCACTTTTTTAAAGGCTATAGTTTTGGTAAAAATATTTTTTTCGACAAAACGCCTACGTTTTGAGTTATCTGCAAAAAACCGTCTAAAAACGTAGTTATTTTGTTGAAAAATGAACATATTCACTTGCAAATAACTCAAAAAGTATTGATTTGGTGAAAAAACTCTATAGAACAAAAGTTGCTTAATATAATCAGTTTATCCATTTCGGGACTTATCTTGGACATATATTTTTTCACCCCCGAGATGGGGTGAAACTCACCCCTAGGGCAAAAGCACACATCGGCACCACATCACTTTTATTCTTTGACATGTTAGCTATGCGTGTGCCAAATTTCATGTCAATCCAAGCGGTTCTTTAAAATTTACAGCAAAAACCGTGAAAGAATGTACTACTGTAAAAAAATCATTCAAATGGATTATAAAATAGCGTCAGAATGTTTTCGATCTTATTAGATCATTCTGATATTTCGATCACTGATCATTTCGATCTTATCATCACTTGAAACTTGCCCACTAGTTGAAAATAAGACTCCAATATTACATGGTTTTAAATTAAATTTAAATTTGTGAAATGACATTAAGTCGATGTTAGCAGATTTTTTTTACTTATGGAGCAACATGGCTTTCCTGCCCTTAAAAATCATGATTGAACTGATTGAAGGATCCTGATTGAAGTCTTATTCCAGATTAAAAAAATATGAACCAGGATCTTTATGTCTGCTTTATAGATTATTAAAAAGCTTTTGATAGACTACGGAATCAGAAACCCGTAGAACTTTTAAAAGAAAAGGATGAGGACAGTCGAAATATACGGGTTATTGTCAATCTGTATTGGAACCAAAAAGCAAAGGTTAAAATCGAAAATGTCGAAACTCAAACCATAGAAATTAAAAGAGGTGTTAGACAGGGTTGCGTGTTGTCTCCATTGTTATTCAATATGTACAGCGAGGCTACTTTTAAGAAAGTAATATCAGAGGAAGAACAGGGTATATCAATACACGGAAAAATTTTGAACAAAACCAGAATCGCAGATGACATCGCTATTTTTGCAGACAGTCTAGAAGCACTGCAACGATTAGTATATAGATTACATCTAGTCAATATAAAATATGGACTACAAATCAACGTTAAGAAAACCAAGTTCATGATTATTTCTAAGTAGAAAGAGTCAATACCTGCAAATATCTGGGATCCTGGGTAACAAAAAACAACGCTCACGGTAGAGAAATCAGGACACGCATTGAAATTGCAAGAAAGGCATTCATAAACATTTAAAAAATGTTTGTTAATCGAGATCTTCCTCTGGAGCTGAGAATAAGAGCATTAAGGTGCTACGTGTTCTCGACTTTGTTGTATGGAATCGAAAGCTGGACACTGAAAGTAGACAACGCAAATAAGTTAGAAGCATTTGAGATGTGGTGCTATAGAAGGATTTTAAAAATACCATGGATCCAACAAATTACCAATGCAGAGGTGCTAAAAAGGCTACAAAAAATTACGAGTTGATAAAGAACGTCAAAACAAGAAAGCTGGAATATTTGGGCCACATTACTAGAGGTGCCAAATATGAAATGTTACGGCTCATAATGCAGGGTAAAATTAAGGGGAAAAGATCCATAAGTAGAAGAAGAATTTCCTGGCTGAGGAACTTAAGAGAGTGGTATAGTTGCAGCTCAGTAGATCTTTTCAGAGCCGCCGCAAATAAGGTACGGATAGCTGTGATGATAGCCAACCTCCGATAGGAGAGGGAACTGAAAGAAGAAGAAGATCTCCACTCCATTAAAAATTTTGGGGGTTGTACCCTGTTGAAAACTGATCTATCCCCCTCAAAAACAAACTATTTGACGTGTTTTTGCATTATTTTGGATTTTCTATAGGGACCAAATTTTAGAGGGTGATACCTTTTGAAAAAATTGACACACTATAGACCAGCGGTTCTCAATCTTTTTGAGTCATGTACCACCAAATAGTTTTTATTATTTTTGGTACCACCTAACTGAAATACTTATCAAGCTAGGTGATTTAGCTAACTGTAATAGTTGTGCTGATTTTGGCTATTTTTCCGTTTTGTTTACCACCGCAAATAATGATATGTACCACCAGTGGTACATGTACTACAGATTGGGAACCGCAGGGATAGACCAATGACAAAAGTGTTTCAAATGTTTTAAATGTTTCAACCCTATTTCAAATTACTTACTGTTCGACGATCTGTTGATGGAACTTTTTGGGTTTATTATGAGCCTCCACTAAATTTTTAAGGCACCCTATAAAAGCTGCAACATTTGCGCTAGAAACATAAAATAAATAAATATAAATAAAACATTATTTTTCTCATATTATTAATAATGTTTTAAATTATTAATAATTTAAAATTTACAAATTTTTGGTATGCTCGTGATCAAAATAGTCTGGTTACAGTGGCTAGGCCATTTAGAGAGAATTAATGAGGTTCGAGCCCCGGCTGGGGAATAGAAAAATAAATAGCTTTTACTTTAGCGGTATTTATAAAGGAATATAAAATAGAGATAGAGAGTAGTCCAAAAACTATAAAACAAAAACCAGTATAAATAGAAAAACTATTTTAAATACTGAGTACATAGTGTATATTAAACATAAGAACATTGGCTGTACAAGTACTAGGGGAAAACATAATGGTTTTAGATCTAAGAGACAGACAATTAGTTTCATATACTCCATCTAATTTACTTACCGTTGCACGTCATCCGCGTTATAGCCCGTGACGTCACATGATACCAACACGAAATATTTAGGCGGTAGGTGTGTTCTTTTTAGAATCACTTTGCCGAGTACACTAGCATTACAGCCACTAGACATATTTTATTATAAACGCGTAGAAATAATATTTAAAGATTTCTATTAATGTCAACTTAAAGAAATTCACAATAATATGTTTAATTTAATTTGTATAAATGGATTATAAAGCGTTTTTATGAAGCAGATTTGTTCGGAATACACTGTAACTATAATCGAACGCAGGTGATGTTTTGGCATAAATTGGTAACATTTATTTGACAGTTGCGGTGATGACACTTCATATTTGTTTATATTCTTTACTATAAGTATTTGTTTCATTATATTTACTGTTTTTATTAAGTACTTTAACGTAAAATTATAACTTAATTCTTGTTTTCTATTTCTAAAGTTTATATTGATTTACATTTATTATTCATTTGTTTTGCTGTATAATCCACTTCCACAAAAATTGTGTGATATATTTGATTTAAAATGAATTCAAGAATTTTTTGTAATTGGGCAACAATGTCAACTTAGATCTCTAACGTAGATAATGACGTGCAACGGTAAGTAAATTAGATGGACTGTACATATAGTAGAAGCAAAAACAGTAAAACCTCCGTTAACCGAAATAATTGGAGGGATGAAATTTCGGATAACAAGTATTTCGGTTAAAATGACATTATTTTTTGTATTCTTCTTGTATTAAATTACATAGTATTCTTGGTCAAAGTTGGTATTATAAAATACCATGAGGTGATTTCGTAATGTGTTTTATTAGTACGTTCTTTAAAGGTAAAATATTGGAAAACTTATAAATTTTAAAAAACCGTTTGGATTGACATGAAATTTGGCATACACATAGCTAACAAGTCAAAGAAAAAAAGTGATATTGTGCCGATGTGTGCTTTTGCCCTAGCGGTGAGTCTCACCCTCTTTTGGGGGTGAAAAATATATGTTCGAAATAATCCGGGAATTGATAAAATAACCAATTCTAAGCAACTTTTGTTCCATAAAGTTTTTTTACCAAGTTAATACTTTTCGAGTTATTTGCGAGTGAATATGTTGATTTTTCTACAAAATTACCACGTTTTGGGACGGCTTTTGACAAATAACTCAAAAATCAAGTATTTGATCGAAAAAAAATTCTTATCAAAAATATAGTACGTAAGAAAGTGAAAAACATGGTGTATATATTAGGTGACTATACCTAGTAGAAGCAGAGTTATAGCTAATGAAATATAGGTTCATATTCATCAAATTCCATATCGAATATTTTAACGTGCCATAACCAAAAAACAACGCACTTTTTTGGGGAAAAAGCATTTTAACTTTTTTAAAGTGTAAAAAAATGCCTATTTTTGTTTCCTAAAAAAAATTTTTTAGCATCAAAAGTAAACAAGTTACGCTCAAAATAAAGTTGGTCCCTTTTTTTGGTAAGAAATCGGGAAAATCACCCCCTAATTAGCATTTGATTTAATTGTTACTACTGAACTTAATTGTTACTACTTCACAAGTTTTTTACTCGCGTATGTATTGATCATATGATCTGTAAGTTTCATCGGTTCAAAGTCCTTATTTTTGAAAGAGATGTAGTTAAAAGGCTTGAACGATTTACTTATCACGAGTGTATGTAAATTTAGAAACACCGAATCTTAACCAATTTTTGTCTTACAGAAAAACAAAAAAATAAAAAATATTCAAAAAAGTAAAGCCGACTTTTTTTATTGTATAAGATTTTTGGTATCTCTAACAATTTTTACGTTATTTTGAAAAAAAGCATTTTTTCAAAATTAAATTTTTAAAAATTTTATTTTAAAACCAAATTTTTTCAAAAATAAGCACTTTGAATCGATGAAACTTATATATCATATAAACACAACATAAGTAAAGTAACTTGTGAAACGGTAACGATTAATTTCATTTAAGTTGCTAATTGGGGGGGTCATCTTCCTGATTTTTGCTAGTTATAGAGACCTAATAGATACTCCGTTTTTTTTTTCACTTTTTTTATAGGCTATAATTTTGGTAAGAATATTTTTTTTTGACAAAATGCTAAGGTTTTGACTTATTTGCGAAAAACTCTCTAAAAACGTGGTTATTTTGTTGAAAAATGAACAAATTCACTTGCAAATAACTCGAAAAGTATTGATTTGGTGAAAAAACTCTATAGAACAAAAGTTGCTTAAAATTAGTCAGTTTATCCATTTCGGGACTTATCTTGGACATATATTTTTTCACCCCCGAGATGTGGTGAAACTCACCTCCAGGACAAAAGCACACAACGGCACCGTATCACTTTTTTTTCTTTGACATGTTAGATAAGCGTATGCCAAATTTCATGTCAATCCAAGCGGTTCTTTCAAATTTACAGCAAAAACCGTGAAATAATGTACTATATAATTTAATTGCGTTCTTTAGTTGTATGAAAGCAATGTTGTCGATGTTGACAAATTAACATCGAATTTCAGTTTTTCGATAAAAATTTACTTTTTACTCACAAAATTATTGAAACTGTCAGCCGTTTCGGTTAAACGATGTTTCGGTTAAAAAGGCTTCGGTTAACGGAGATTTTACAGTATATGAGATAAGAGACCTAGAGCTTACTATGGCCGAGAGAAGACAGGAAAGGGAAAGGTGAATTGAAAGATGGTAAGAAGAATGGAACAACACGGACGATGTGGCACAGTAGACAAAGATGCTGCCCCTGACCTAAAATATTGGGTGTATTGTGGCCACAGGCGACTTGAATTATTTTCTAACACAGGTGCTGACAGGACAGAGGTGTTTTAGAGCCTACCTACCTCTCCAGGTTCGGAAAGGGTGACACTGATGAATGCCTGTACTGCAGACACCCGGACACTATTACACATAGGATGCTAGAGTGTAACAGATGGATAGTATGTAGAAAGAAACAGAATGGAGGGAGAGAGAGACAGTTGTGAATTTTGTGACAATGAGAGAAATGATTGAGATAATGATTGAAAATAAATCTGGATGGACTAGTATACACTACTATGTCCGTGCACTGATCAAGAAGAAAGAAGAGGAGGAAAATCAGCTGTACGCTGAAATCAATGACAAAGCTAAGAGGGAAATATATTGTAGAGAGAATAAAATTTGATAAGGGGCGAGTTAGACTGTGTGACAGACTGTGGGAAAGGAGCTCCAAAAATAATCGTACGAACAAAAAACACAAATACATATTGGGACTAAAAAAGGGGAAACGGGGCAAAAGAAAGAGGTTCCTTTCTGATAGTCTGTGGATGAATGAAGGGCTTCGGAAGCGATGTCGGCCTTATAGCGGCCATTCCGATTTCGGAGCGCTGAATGACAGAAAAAAAATGCATAATGGGATTACTGTTAAATCATGATGGATAATAACAAAATAATAATTAATCCAAACAAATTTTAGAAAGTGAGATGACCTTAATGTGACCTAAAATAGAAACAGGGACAATATAGTTAAAGAAGCACCAGCAAGAAGATAAAGGCAAAGAGGATGATGAAGTATTTTTGTAAAAAAAATTGTTAACACATATAACAACAAAATAATTTAGAGAATAAACTTACTCAGTTATGATAATCTCTGTTTTTGGTTTAGGGCAGCAAAGTTTTGCTTCACCGAGTTGAATACCGCCAATGCAGATAGCTACAAATATAATTAAAAGTTTCATCTTATTGGTTTTTGAAACACAGATGCTGCAATTTAGATCTTGGTCCTTTTTATATCCAAACATAAATATCAATTTTATTGTTCTTTAATTAATTAAAGAACAATAGACAATACTTTGTGTTTTTAATTGAATAATTGATATAGAAATCGAATATTATATAGATGAATAATTATGAGCAGATACTGTTACAAAACCTCCATAATTATTGGGGGTAATTTTTTTACCAGATAATTTGATGTGTTTTTGTTGTTACACAAAAAATTGGTAAACAATTCATATTTTATTTTTTTCTTTATTTTAATTATTTTTTTTATTTAATATCACCATCATCATCGTCATCATTAACAGCTATACAATGCATTGCCAGATGTAAGCCTCCCTTAGGCGTGCCCATCCATTTCTGTTCATTGTTATTTGCATCCAATCGTGACAAGCAATTCGCTTGATGTCATCAATGCATCTGGTTTCAGGTGTGCATCTACCTCTCTTATTTATTCTTGGTCTCCATTCAACAATTCGCTCCGTCTAACGGTTGTCTTTTATTCTTTCTATATGTCCTGCCCAGTTCTATTTTAACATGGTAATCTTTTGAATTACATCTGTTACTTTTGATCAGTATTTCTTCATTGGATCTGCGACCCCTAAGCTTAATGTTGTGTATTGTCCGTTACATAGCTCTCCGTTATTTAGTTCATTTAGGATATTCCTAGTAAAATCGTGATAGAATTATATCCGTGACGAAAAACTGGTTAACGACTATGCTATATAAAACATAAGTAAGGGCTCAGATTTTTCGTGTCTTTAAATTCTGCCAAATAGGTACTGATGGCTAGAACGGCGAAAAAGAGTAACTGGTCCAACCTGATTTATCTATTTCACATTATAAGCTACCTTTTCCATCCTTTATAATATTGCTAATATGGTATATTATATTTTTTGTCTTATGTTCCATCAGATAACATTGGTTTCCCAGCTTTTTCATTGTAATTATTTTTTTTATAAATATCCTACATTAATCATTATCATTCAGTCACCCTTATCCAATGAAGCAAGGCCTTCCTCAGTTTCCTCCAATATTCCCTATACTGGACCGCTTATAACAAGTTTTCCTCTACTCTATTCACGTCGTCGCGTGGGTCTATCTAGTCCAGGGATGGGGAAACTTCTTCTTTCGCGTGCCAATATTTACTAAAGAAACATATGGCAGGCAAAGCTGTTGCATTTTTAGTTATGTTTGATGAAATAAAAATACTGATTTTTAGAAAACTCTTGTATTGTGCAATATTAAAAATAAACGATTGAAACACAAAAGCAATGGTAGGTAACTAAATTAAAATCTGATGTTAGCTGTAAAGTAGTAAGTAGAGCAGGACTATGGTTTTTGGTTATATGTGACATGTGAAACTGTTTTTGTTTTTGCATGATTTCGTCATAGTTCGGCTCAATTTGTGAGGCTAAATTTTTTAGTAATGAAAAATGTTGGTCATCCAACAGCTTATTACGTATCCAATTTTTTCTTAGTTTTATTATTGAAAATGTTTGTTCGCACAAATAACTTGTACCAAACATAGCCGTTATTTTTTAAGAGTGAGAAACTCTATTTTGGTATTGTTTCCTAGATATTGTAACGGTTCGCATGTTACGAAAGTATTTTTGAAATTTTTATTATTTTTATAATTATTTTCTTTTGATCTCTTAATTAAATGTCTCTAATTTTCTCGTAATTCCCCATTTATAACTATTATTTTCTCTTATATTTTAAAAATATTTATTTTAATGACGTCATACCTAAACACACTTAAAATTACCTGTTAGTTTTGTTGGATTGGTGTCCCTGGCGTTTGGTTCGTGTTCTGAGAATTTAACGTTTTGCTCGGTGAAGGAGCGATACTTCACTTGGCTAGTGGCTGTAAATTATGAGGACTGATTCAACGTCTCAAGTTTAATTTTAAAGTGAAAAGCTATCACCATTTGTTGTCTGGAGTATGGAGATATATGTATAACACAACTACTCTTGGAACCTGAATAAAAATCACCCGCAATTTGGATGAAAGAGCTAACCATCCTGTGAAGTCGTAGCCCCTTTGACCACCTAGGGAAGCCCTATTACAGCCACAGTCAAGTCACCCTGGGAATAAGTCATTTGGGAACGAGTAATTGAGCTTTCAGCGCCTGATTCTCTATTCTACACCTGTACCTAGAGGAAACATGGTTCAGCACCCCCTCTTGTGCTAATTTTCTGGAACGCAGCAGCGAACCTTTTGGGAGTAGTTCAAGGCATGTGTTTGTTTGGAAACAGTTAGTTGTGATATTGAGTAACTATGGCGTGTCATATCACAGACATTTGTTTGATGTACTATGTTTATTAGTTACTTTTTTCAGATTTAGCTTATCTTTGATTTTTTATATAACATATTTGTATATGAATGTATTATAGTCCTGTCGCCAGGGGGGTACAACGGCCTTCTTAATTCAGATGGACTTACATAAGTTTTTTTTATGTATTTTGGCGATAAGATTGTTATAAACAAAGAACTTGAGGAATTACATAACAGCGATTTCTCGAAAAACAAAACATTTTTTTGTATTTTTTGGGTCATTCTAACCAAAAAATGTTCCTTCAAGTTTTTTCGTAGGATGCATAGTTTTCGAGATAAAAGCGGTTGAACTTTCAAAAAATCGAAAAATTGCAATTTTTGAACCCGAGTAACCTTTGAATAAAAAATAAAATAGCAATTCTGCTTACCGCCTTTAAAAGTTTGAGTCAAATTATATCTGTTTTAAATATTTGCATTGATAAATTTTTTTTTTTTGATTGTTAAAAAAAGCTATAAACACATAGTGTTTCCCGTGCTTAATACATGCGTTTTAATGCATGCTACATAGAAATAGCCCCGCTTGCACTTCTACCTCTGCTACCTACTCGTTCGATTTTAAATGAGAAATCATTGAAAACATCACTCAAGCACTAGCTGTTTATAGCTTTGTTTAACAATAAAATAATAAATATTTAGCAATACAAATAAATAAAACCGATAAAATTTGACTTGAACTTTCAAATACGGTAAGCAGAATTGCTATTTTATTTTTTAATCAAAAGTTATTCGAGTTAAAAAATTGCAATTTTTCGATTTTTTGAAAGTTCAACCGCGTTTATCTCGAAAACTATGCATCCTACGAAAAAATTTGTAGGAACATTTTTTGGTTAGAATGGCCCAAAAAATACAAAAAAATGTTTTGTTTTGCGAGAAATCGCTGTTATGTGATTCCTCAACTTCTTCGTTTATAACAACCTTATCGATATCCGGATCAACTGTTACCCAAAAAATTCGTGTTCTACAGGTCAAAATACATAAAAAAATCTTGGGTAAGTCCATCTGAATACAGGAGGCCGTTGTACCCCCCCTGGCGACAGGACTATTAAGTTCCCACACTTTTTTTACGATCCTACGGTACGTTACATTGTGCACAAGGTAATAAGCCCAGAAAAATAGGTCCTTATACTTTATTATTGATTTGATTGGTTTAGGTTATTTGTTTAAATTTATTTTGTCATATTAATTGCTTGTTTCCCAGATATATTTTATTTTTAATTTGCTTCATTTCATTTGTTCGGTCAGTTTAAGTCGTTTATATATTATATCTCTTCGCTTCAATTTCTTTAACATTAACTTTGGTCATTGATTATAAATATTCCTCCTTGTAGTTATTAATCAATGCTTTGGTTAATTTAATTCATTTCGTTGTATTTCACTTAGTCAGGCTAGTGCCTCACTAACTCATTTAGAGTTCATTGTATCTTGGTATTATTAGTCATATTTTCGGTTTTAATTTAGTTGTACGTAGCAAGCGTACTATAACCATTTGGTAAAGGTAGTCTCGTGTGAGTTGTACCCTATATGTAAGGAAGAGGTATTTAATTTTGTAATATACACGGTGAATGGGGAGGAACGCGCCAAATTTTAAGCCTGTATAATATACGTAAAATAATAATTAAAAATAACTCATATCTTGTTATTTGATTTTCATTTGTTTCCGAGATACGGGGTCTTAAAATTTTTATTACAATCTGACGATTTATTTATTTCTCTAAAACTGGTTGAGGTGTGCAAGTGAAATTTGGTGAGTTTTAAGACATAGTTATTGAGCATGTTTTGACACACAATTAAGAATTTTGTATTCACCATTGGCGCGCGTACGGGTAATACTTTGAAATTTTTTAAAGATAAAAATGGTACGCCACTGAAATATTTCAAATTAAAAATCTTTTTTGAATTCCTCGTTCAATTTGTGACAAAAAATCTATCTAAATTTTTTTCATGCGACGCTTAGTTTTCAGGCAAAAAATAACAAATCTTAACGCTTACAAAATTTTCAACGAAGTTTATATATGAATGTTTCTATATGTCTATATGTTTCTATATGAATGTTATAATGTCCTTTACATTTTATTGAAATATCAAATTTCTATACCAATCTAGTTCAAGTTAATGTACAATTTCCTATTAATCTTATATACCTTTTTCAATCAAACAATCTAGATGTTTATAAAATTTTATACGACCATGTTAATTGTTTAAAATTTATGCTCTGAAAAAAAGAATAAAAAAAAATTATAAAAAAAATAATAACAAAATAAAATAAAAAGTTACTAAGATCATCTAAACCTACGAGGTGTTGAACCGGGTTTAGATACTAGCGTAGTACAAAAATATACAAAAAATATATAAAAAAACAAAAAAAAACTAAATAAAAAAAATAAATAAACAATATAATTAAAAAAATATAATACAAAAAAAAATAATAAAAAAAACAGAGAAAAAAACTTAGTAGTAGTAATAGTTTTAAATTTCGATACTAAGCATATATATTTTGTAAAAGAGAGAACTGAAAACACAGTGACTGGCCAGTTGGTTGCTTAAACCAGTGCCAATAAAACACAAACACACGCACACAGAAATTTATTTCGAATACTTTGTAAGAGTTAAGATATTTTATTTTTTGCATAAAAACGAAGCGTCGTATGAACAAACATGAAGATAGATGGTTTGTCAGAAATTGAACAGGAAATTCAAAAATAATTTTTAATTTGAAATATCTCAGTGGCCTACTATTTTTCTTTCTTTAAAAAATTTCAGACCCTTATCCGTACGAGCGCTAATTGTGAATATAAAATTCTTAATTGTGTGTCAAAATATGCTCAATAACTATGTCCTAAAACCCATCAAATTTCATTTGCACACCTTAACCGGTTTTAGAGCAATAAATAAATCGTCAGTTTGTAAGAAAAATTTTAACAACCCATATCTCGGAAACAAATGAAAATCGAATAACAACATATGAGTTATTTTTGATTATTTTTACGCATATTCTACAGCCCTAAAGTTTGGCGCGTTCCTCCCCACTCGCCCTGTATAACATTACGGTTGTTATATTTTATAATATGTTCAACTATAACTCTTGTCATGTTAGAGTCACTTAATATTCAATTTCGTTTAACTCAGAGATTGTTAAAAATATAGTAGTTATCTTTAATAAATATTTATTTAATTTGCATATCAATTCTTATTATTCCTTTATGTTCACATTTACTAAGTTAATATATTTTACAGCAGTGTAAGATACCTGGAAAAGTGATCAAAGATCATTTCCTGGCGCCCATGATTGGTTTGTTTTATTAAATTTATTCTTCTTTAGCAATTGTTTATCTTTATTAATTTTCAGCAATGCCGTAATGCAGCATGCATTCAAGATGTTAGAATGGGAAAACAGAGGTTTGAATGTCGATGGCGAAAGGCTGAACCACCTACGATTTGCAGATGATATAGTTTTAATAACCAACGACTTAAAGGAAGCTCACGAAATGCTGCAAGAACTACCACGAGTTTCTCAAAAATTAGGGTTGGAAATAAACTTTGGGAAAACTAAAATGATGACCAATTTAGTACCTAGCGGACCACTGACACTAGAAAACTGCCATACCGAAACAGTTCACAAATACATCTACTTGGGCCACGAAATACAAATAAGTAGAGACAACCAAACATGCGAATTATCTAGAATAATAGCTTTAGGATGGGCAGCGTATGGCAAACTAGAGACTTATTCAAGGAAAACATCCCAATAAAGCTAAAAAGAAAAGCATTTAACCAGTGCGTACTTCCGGTGCTTATTTATGGAGCTGAAACACCGATATTGACTAAAACATCAATAAGAAAATTACAAGTAGCACAACGAAAAATGGAAAGATCCATGCTTGGCCTAACTTTGAGAGACAGAATACGAAATGATGAGTTACGGCGAAGAACTGAAGTGGAAGACATCATAAAGCGCATTACGAAGTTGAAGTGAAAATGGTCAGGACACGTCCCAAGACAGAGAGACAACAGATGGACAAGGAAGATCTTAGAGTGCCGGCCAAGGGCGGACAAACGAAGTCGTGGAGGACCACCTACCAGATGGACCGACGATATTAAGAGAATAGCGACAAACTGGATTGCAGCTGCCTAGGACAGAGAAGGGTGGAGACATCTTGAGGAGGTCTATGTCCGACAGTGGACATAGTATTTACTATTTATGGTGGATGAAGTTTTTGTAATCCTTGTAGGAGAATCAACGTGCATTGTTAGACCATACGATTCAAATATGTTGACCAAGGATATTTGTGTAGCACAAGCAGCAGCATAATCAATGTTAAAGTCCCCGTATAAAATTTTTCTACTTTTATGGGGAGGTCATCTAACAAATTTCGCAGGTTCTGAAAAAATACTTCCACGGAAGAGGCAGGTGATCTATAAATGCAAATAATATAAAGATTAAGATGTAAAAATTTAGATAGCTATTAAAAAATAACGGTTGAAGAATTTGAAACACGTGAAAATTTAGGGCTGTATTTACCTTTCCCTTCCACATCACAAAAAATTAAGGAAAAACAGTTTGACCAAAAAAATAAAAACATATATTAGGGGGCAGCCCCCTTTATGACGTACGGATATGAAAAATATATAACAACCTATTCTCAGTCCTGTCAAATACACGTGGAAAATTTCATAAAAATCTATTTAGTCGTTCTCGAGTTATGTGTTGGTAACTAACACGACTTTCTTTTGTTTGTCGTTTCGGAGGAGTATGGCAGCAAACACTGTAAAAAGAGCATTTTATACATGTAGATATAAAATTTTTGGTGGCTACCAAAATGACTATATAAAACCGCATAAACCATCCCTGGACTTTCAGAAATAATTCAACATCAAAATTAGCGAAATCGGTCCAGCCATTTCTGAGTTTTAGCGAGACTAACGAACGGCAATTGATTTTTATATATAAGATTATCAGTTATCTCATCATTTAAAAAATTGTTTTACCATTTAAAAATAATACTATTTTAAAGTAACAAAAAAAAAATCAAAAATTATGCAAAAGCCACCAATTTTCTTATAACTATAAAGAAATAAATTATTATATTATTGGGTGAAGTCCTCAGCCACTAATTTGAGAAGAGTTCAATCAGTACTTGAACATACATAATTTAGTCATATTGAATTTTAATTTTAATTAACCCATTAAACGTGCAATATATTATCCATTGTTTTATTATTTTAATGACATAATTATATTACAACATTTAAGTATAAAAAGGCACAAAATTTTAACACACAAAACTATCTGCGTTTCAAAAACCATTAAGATGAAGCTTTATTTGCTTATCTTTGCGGTGATCTGCATTAGCAATGTTCAGTCCGATCATCCAGTAAAACCTGTCGAGATTACCGAGTAAGTATAAACTACAAATTTGATATTTTTTTAAAATATTATATTTTACAATCACCATCATTCTTCTTTTTCTTCTTTCTTTTTGCAAGAAAATTCGCCTGTTCCTGGTAGGTTGACACTCCATCTTTTGCGCTGTCAGTCGATACTTACTCTACCGATTGGTGATTTATCTCTTACTATGTTGACCACACCGGTCTCCCCATTCTGCTTATGTGGCTTTTCCATCTTTTTTTCTATTTAGTGTCTATTCGTTTATACACTGTACGTTACATTGTCGCCTAATGTCTTCATTCATCTTTAGATCTCTCAGCGTATTTCCTGTAATTCTTCTCAGTACTATCATCTCTGCCGTTTCCAGTACTCTTTGTGTTTTGATTGCATCGGGTCTTGTTTCTGATGCATAGCATGTTTTTTTTTGGTCTTACACTGGTTTTATAAATTTTTGACTTCATTCTTTTGCCCTTTAATTCGTCCAATTTTGAACATAGGCTTCCCCCAGTTTCCTCCATTTGCTTCTGTTTAGTGCTTTCTGTTTCCAGTGCGTTCCTCCTATCTTGTTAATGTCGTCTCCCCATCTCATCTGGGGTCGTCCTGGTCCATGGTCTCCATTGTTGTATCGTGGTATTCCACCTATTGTCCGTTTGTCTAGCGTTATGACCGAAGCTCCATTTTAGCCTGGCTATGTGTTGTCCTGCGTCTTTGACTTTTGTTTTATTTCTTACCAAGTTGTTTTGATTTTAGTCTGTCAATTTTACTTCTAACATTGCTCTCTCCATGGCTCTTTGTGACTTAATTATTTTATCCATGTTTGCCTTGGTCAAGGTACATGTTTGGCATGCGTATGTGAGAATTGGGAGTATGCACTGGTCAAACACAGTAATGTTGTATTTTTTTATTCTTTAGGACCCATTTTAATTTTACAAATCCTGCCCAGGCTAATCTGAACCTTCTTTTTACTTCCGCTGTTTGGTTTTCCTTATTTATCTTTATCATCTGTCCCAAATATATATAATCATTAACCGCTTATATTGTGGTGTCGTTTAGTATTACGTTTCTATTATCTTGTGTGTTTGTCATTGTTTTTGTTTTGGCAAAATTCATTTTTAGACCTATTTGTTCGGATTCATTTGCTAGTTCGGTTAGCATGGTTTGTAGTTCTTCAAAACTTGATGCTACGACTACTACATCGTCTGCATATCTTAGGTGGTTTAGTTTCTTTCCATTTATGTTTATTCCCATGTTTGTCCATTCCATTGTTTTAAAAACATTTTCCAGTGCTAATGTAAATAGTTTAGGAGAAATAACATCTCCCTGTCGCACTCCTCTGTTAATTGGTATGGGGTTTGTGGTTTCTTCCAATTGTACTGTCATTGTTGCTTTCTTATATATATTATGTATTAGCATTCTGTATCTGGAATCTATTCTACAGTTGTTTATAGCTTTTTCTATTGCCCACATTTCCACGCTGTCAAATGCTTTTTCGTAGTCAACGAACGCTAAGTGCAGATCTATATGGTATTCGTTAGCTTTTTCTATTAGTGTCTTAATTGTTAGAAGATGGTCAGTGGTGCTATATCCCTTTCGGAATCCTGCCTGCTCTACTGGTTGATACGAGTCCAATTTGTGTGTTAGCCTGTTGTTGATAATCCTCATGAATAGTTAATACGTTTGCGGCAGCAGTGAGATGGGTCTGTAATTTTTTATGTCCTTTCTGGCGCCTTTCTTAAATAGCAGGATTGTAAGACTTTCGTTCCATTCGTCGGGTATTTCTCCTTTATATAGACACTGATTAAATAGATTTCTTAATGTTTGTAAGATTTCTTCTTTCCCTTCTTTCAACATTTCAGCAAGGATTCCATCTGGTCCTTGTGCTTTGTTGTTCTTTAATTGTGATAGTGCTGCTTCTATTTCATAATTTTCTATTTTTGGTAATGTTTCTGAGTTTACATTCGTGATTTTTTTCTTGATATATTCCTGAGTGTTGAAGTTTGTGTCTTTCTTTGAGGTGTATTTATAGTTCTTTATAAAACCTCTCTACTTCTTCTGATATCTTATTTTTTCTCCTCTCTTCCCGTCCTGTTTCTTCCTTTATTGAAATGAGTAGTGGTAACATAAAAGTTTTGTGTTAAAAGTTTTGACTTCATATCAGTATTAATATGATGGTTTCGTCATGTAGTGTTATTAAGACATCTTTCCAGTCTATTCGCTTTTTGTACTTGATTTCTCACTTTCTTGTCCAGATTTCCATAGCTGAACAATATAATTCTACTAAGGTATTTTATTTCCATTACTGGTTCAATATTGATGTCATCAATTTCTATTTTACATCTCATTGGTTCTTTACTGATTACTATTGTTTTAGCTTTCTGCGATGAAATTGTCACGTTGAATTCTTTTGTTCTTATGTTACATCTGTGGAGTAATCTTTGCAGGCTATCTACATATTGAGTTAATATTGCGTCATATGCCTAACAGAGTATTTTTGATAGTTATTTATGATATAAGTGTTAAAAGTACACGTTTAAGGCCAGTTTTTCAGTGCTGGGTTAACCTATTTATTTTTTGGTCACCGAAATATTCATGTTTAATCAGTTTTTCAGTACTAGGTTAGAGCTTAAACTCGTTTAAGTTAACCAAGATTTTAACCGATCCTCGTTAGATGGTTTAACTCCGAATTTTGCGGTTATGCTTGCGCATGGGTGGAGTGAATGCATCATGTTTATTTTTTTGAGTACCTGCCTGACAGCAGGGATTGGTTGGGTTATGTTATTTTGTTTCATTGCGGGAAGTATTCTGATACCTCCTTATTATTATAAGGAAATTATAAATTATTATCGTTATTGTATAGGAAGGAATTATATTTATTTAAATATAACTGTAATACGTTAGGTTATTAGGCTATGTTTACATTTACTGTAACAGCATTTAATGCATGATTCCTAGTAATATTTTAAAAATATTATTTTATATTTGTCTACACAGCAATATAATTATTTACCAAACAGTCTGACTCCTTATTTCCTGGTCAATCTGTTCAAATAGTGATAAGACCGTGGTGGTCTTTGACAAACAAAATCGGAAAAAAGTCTAAATCGTCCCATTAATTGTAATTTTCTTCTGATATGAAACCGAGGTAGACGTTATGAACTAAACAAAGATTCCGAACTTGATATTGCATTGCATTAATCATTTTTTTAATTTGGTTATGAAATTATTTTTTATTTAGTTTTCTGTCAAATTGATCATTATTTCTCGAATTGCACATGCGCACGTACAGTTACTGCTGCCAACAGAAGAAAAAAAGTGGTTAGCTAACCGAGATTTTCGTAACTTGGTTTAAAGCACTGAAAAACGCTATGAGGGTTAAAATACTGGTTAAAATTTAAACTAGGTTAGCTAACCAAAATTTTAACCGCTCACTGAAAAACCGGGCCTTAAGGCACGCATGTGAAAATTTGCAGAATGATCGAAGCGAATTCCGCAATTCACATGAGTGCCTTAAAAATGTACTTTATAACACGTATATCATACAATATTTTTTCTACAAATGTCTTATATATCAACAATTATAATTTATTCATTCTCAATTACAGGACAATATTTACAAAAACTTTTACTTGAACTTGACTGACATTCCATTTTTATATTTTTCTGACATTACATCAAAACTGCCTATACTGTCAATACGTAAATCATAACAACTATAGAATAACATATTACTTTATTGTCGTATATTCTAACAAATTTTAATAGCTTTTTTCTACAAACGTGTTAAAAATGCAATAATACAATTTAAATTAAATTTAAAAAACTTTATTCCACCTTTTTTAAATTGCGCAAATTGTACTATTAATATTATTGTTAATAAATAAAATATAAATATTTTGACGTTTCACAATATGACAATTCACTTTTAACTGCAGTGCCTTAAAATTTTAAAGCACTAGTACTTTAAAGTAGCATTTTGTACGCTCCTATGGAGTGCTAAAATAGTTATTTATGAAACAGTTCGTGAAGTATGCTTTTTGCGAACGCACGCGATATTTAGAGCACGAGCGACAACGGAGCGAGTGCTATACATCGCGTACGTTCGCACAAAGTACTTCACGCACAGTTTCATACAATATTTTATCTACAATAAACAAATAAAAAAACTGTAACTCTTCGTCACTGGAATTCATTTCTATTCTACAACTTCTAGAACTTTGACATTTAAAAATCCTAACTAATTTCAAACCCCAAAACTGTCAAACATTTTGTTGTAAGTCATTGCTCATATTGTCATCACCATGACAACGCGAAAGTTAAGGATATTTGATTATATGAAAGTGTGCCAAAAAACCCATTGAAAGTGTGCGAAAAAGTAAATCCCATTTAAAATACATTAGGTTTGTTCTAGCAAACAGCCAAACTAGTCAGAAACCGTCAGCAAACAGTTGGTCAGTGAGAGAACATAATGCAGTCACCAGTGCTATCCCCTCTACTCGCGCTGGTCCACTATTCGCTGATGGTTTCAAACCGTTTGAAACTGATGTTAGAACAAACCTAATGTTACTTCACGCACACTTTAAACCCTTCACGCACTGCTATCTATAATGACAGTTTTCAAAAACTAAAAACTTATATATAATATGACATGGAGTAGACATTTTTAACACGGTTGTAGAAAAAAAACTTTTTTACTTTTAGAGAAAATTTTGCAGCCCTTGTAGATGCTTTGAAAAAGTTACTCGAACTTTATAAAAATCCAGAACATATACACAAACAGGTTGTTGAAAAGTAAGTAATCTATTTTATTTTGTAACTTACATAACATACGCATATTAGGTATAATGACAACAATTAAGTAAAAGTAGTAAAACGAAAAAAAAAAAAACAAATTACCAAAAATTATAGTCTAGACATAATACGATTTTATCATGAAAATGACTATTAACCTGGTATTTTGTACTCTCAAAACTCTTACATATAATGAACGGTTACAATATAACACCCCATTGTTCACCGTATATTTCTTGTACTGAAATATACATGTCGAACAGAGCAGCAGGATGTCTGAACAACACAATCTGGAGAAACAAATACCTCACAATGGAAATTAAAACCAGGATATATAAATCAACAAAAAAACGATAATGACGTACATAGCTGAAACAAGAGCAGATACGGCGAAAACACAAGGACTACTGAAAACACCAGAAATGAAAGTCTTACGAAAAATAACACACCAAACTCCAAGACCCAGAGTAAGAAGTGAGGAAATACGAGCGAGATTTGGTATAGAAGAAATAAACATGTGGACCCAAAGAAGAAAAATAGAATGGACTCAACACATAGAAAGAATGGCAGACAACAGAATAGTACGAATAGCAAGAGACAAATCGTCAAATGGAAGATCATTGGGACGACCGAGGAAAAGATGGTCAGACAATGTCAATTGAGGCTAACAACCGAAGTAAAACAGGCATTGATTCTGTTTATAAAGTAGGAAGAAGAGGAAGATATTTCTTGTACTGATATCTTGTTCAGTTTCTGAAAGGGCTGATGATGGCGTATAAATTTTAAACGCCAACCAGTCGCCCGCAAACTGTTATAAATAAAATCTTCAATAAGATTATGAGCATTAGACTCTTTATATCCTAACATTTACACAATGTGCTCATACCAGCAACAAGTTCATCATTTGTCTACTTGTCCTTTGGTTGTTTTTTTCATGAAAGTTTCTTCTTAAAAACCTACTACTCCTCTGGCCTTTGTGTTTAGCGAGGATGAGGTGACATGACGTTATATTATTTGATGAATAATTGCTATCCAATATTCTCTCTCTTTGCTGCGGTTTGTTGCCACATTCATACATTAACTAGTCTTCTTGTAGTGCCAATTCTTTTCGGACGTTGGCGATCTTCATAACAATCTATACTTTGCAATCTGCTGCTCTGAAAAGATTTGTGATTTTTGTGTTGAACCACGTAGGTAGATTTTTCTGCCAGGAAATTTTTCGTCTCGCCTTCTTCTTTCTAGATTATCGTTTTCCTTAAACTGTTCCCTATAAAATTAGTTGCAGCAACCCATATATTTTGTTGGTCCTCATGATATGACCGGGATATTCGATTTTGGATGTTTTAGCTCATTTTTGTTTGATAATAAGACCGTCGTGATTAGTAACGTGGTCGGTATAAGATATCTTCAGGATTACACGATAAAGCTACATTTCGAAAGCTTGAATTTCCTTGAACGTAGCGACAGTGAGAGTCCACGACTCAGCTTCGGACAACAGTATAGGTTAAGTATAACATTGAAGTAACCTGATTGCTACGGGTATACAGGGTGTTTCATTGGGAAAGTAACATACGTAACAAAGAGGACACTTAGGCGGTTTCAAAAATACCAAACTTAATGGGTCTTACTTCACTAATAACAAAGATACTGGGTGTTTTATCTATTTTGCCATTTTCTTATTTGGTTCATAACTTTTTAACCACACTGTATATTTATTTTATATTTGTCACGCAAATATTATTTAAGGTGTACAATCAACTAGTTTATTTAAAACTGTAAAAATCCAGGTCCGGACTAAAAAATATTGGAAACATATTTTGACCAAAAACAACATCCTGTACTTACATTAAATTTTTTTAAAATTGATTTTGCATTTGAAAAGAGGATGAAAAACTAAATTTAGTGGTATACTTTGAATTTTCGGCAAAATGAATTTTTTGATCAAATTTTGAATTTGTTATCTGAAATTATGTGAATTGCAAAAGTTCTAAGTAGAAAAAAAAATGAAATACCACTTACAACTTGTTAACCACACCGTAAATTTATTTTATATTTAACAACCTGATATTTTTTAAGGTATCCAATCATTTAATTTATTTACAATTATAAAAAGTCCAGGGCCGGATTAAAAAATATTGGAAAAATGTTCAGACCCAAAAAACACCCTGTACTGTTCTTACGATGTCAGTTGGACCAGTATAAAAACAAAATTCGACACCGATTGTCGGCACCGTTTGTAAAACATAGGCGGCGCAATAGAAATTAATGAGTAAACTTTTATTTTTAAATTATGGTTCAATATTTGTTAAACAGTAATAATGTTGTTAATTGTTCACATTTCTTTATGAAATTGACACCAAAGATAATTAAAAATACATAATGCAAATGAAATTTAACGTGCTTATTAATTTGAGAACTAAAGAAATAAGACTACACTTTGAATATACACATAAAATACATGAAAACGAACAATTTCTCTTCCAGTCGAATTGTCTAATTCATGACTAATGAAGAGATCACTTTTACTACTGTATAGTATTTTTACTACAAAAGCGATATTACGTAGGTCAAAATTTTTGACGTAAGAGAACTGTCAAAACATTAGATTGTGACTCTTCATTATAATAAACATGGCAATAATGAAAATTCACATTCTAATGTTTTGACAGTTCTCTTACGTCAAAAATTTTGACCTACATAATATCGCCTTTGTAGTAAAAATACTACACATAGGACATATTTTTGACAAGTTGAAATATATCACTATCCGTGTGTTCAGAACTTGATTCGACACTTGTCGTGTTTATAACTACCACACCAACATTGGAAAAGAAGTGAAAGGCGCAATTTACACAACAGTTATCAGACCAATAATGACATAAATACGCGGCAGAAACACGACTTGATACAGAAAGGACAGAAAGAATGCTAGAAACAGCAGAGATAAAAATACTTTGAAAAATCGATGGGATATGGGAAGAGGTAGAAGTGCAGATATACGACAGATATGCAAGGTGGACAACATCAATAACTGGGTAAAAAGCAGAAGAGTATAATGGAACAACTACATGAGCCAAGTGACAAAAAACAAAGTAGTAAGGACGGCGAGAGACGGTTCCCCAATAGGAAGACGATCAGTTAGGTCTGTATCCCGCGTATGAAAAAAAAGTTGATTAATAGTAAGCTGAAAATTTGTTAATAGCTTAAACGGTGTCTAGTCGGATAAACTGTGATATATGAGAACACTGTAACAGGGGCAGTTTTAATTGTGGTTAAAAATTTGGAACGGTCAGACTTAAACTCTTCGAACAGAGATTAAACTCTCATGCAAAAATCAGACTGCTATTTATCAGCTGTCATAATTCCTGTCATTTGACATATTCTACATGTTCCACTCATTAAAACGCCCATTTGGTGATAAATAGTAGGCTGATTTTTGCATGAGAGTTTAATCTCTGTTCGGAGAGTTTAAGTCTGTTCTGTCGGACAAAATACATGTGCGGTTTTCGTGGTCTGGCCGTTCCAAATTTTTAACCTGTTCCACAATTAAAACTTCCCCTATTCCAGTGTTCCCATATATCAAAGTTTCTCCAACTACACACCCTTAAGCTATTCAAACATTTTCAGCTTGCTATTAATCAACTTTTTTTTCATACGCGGGATCCAAAACTAAGTGGGAAGACCACGAAAACGATGGAATGACAACCACATTGAAAAACAGACAGTCATGTCTACACAAGAAGAAGAAGAAGGAAAAGAAGAAGAAGACATTAATATTGGTGACAAAGCAAGATAATATTTTTATTTTACTTGAACATGAGCTACACAATTTTTCCAAATGTCACTTTTGACTTGTAAGTATATATTATATTGTATTAAAACAGAAAATAACAAATTGACGTCATTAAATCTCGCATAATATATGGGACATCCTGTATAAACAATACAGTTTCAGTATAATACAATACAACAAAATTTAATCATTAAAAGTATATAATACATACAAATGCAATTTAATGTGCTTATTCATTTTTTAAGTACTAAAGAAATGAGACAAAAAATATATTATAAAAATAAAATAATTGTAAGTTATGACGACGACACTGTTTATTTAGTGTTTATATTGCTTGCCGCCTTTGAAACATGAGAAGGTATTTTGACCAGATAACGATATGATTTGAGCCTAAGCACTTCCGAACAATTTGACCAATTACTCTTCACTATTGCCCAATAAGATACGTTAGAAAGTAGTAAGCCACACCCGCGTCCATGTGGACTAATACAAGGAGTGATCAATTTTGAAGCAAGCAAATGTTTATATGGTTTATCTTTATTTCTATGCTCTTCGTAGAATTATTGACCGGACCCCAAAAATGCTTCTGGTCCAACTGACATCGTAAGAACAGTACATTACATTTTTTAAAATGGATTTTGCATGTTAAAATGGGATGAAAAACTAAATTTAGTGGTATACTTTAAATTTTCGGCAAAATGATTTTTCGGGTAAAATTTTGAAATTGAATTCTGAAATTATGTGAATTGCGAGAGCTCGAAGTAAAAAAAAGTAAAATGTAACTTAATTATACTTAATACCATTCTTTAATCTAAATTGGTAAAATGTTAATATTTTTAAATAATAACTGTTAAATAATAAAGGGTCCACAAAAATACATAACTTTAATCAACAAACTATCTTAACAATTAAAAAACAGAAAAAAAATTGCTGAAAAATAACTTTTGGATATCCAAAATCCAAAGTTTATAACGAGGAATAAATATTAGGGACGAACTTCTTGACCGGATTCGAGACGCCTTCCAAGAAATGAAGAATAACCCTGACGAGATATGAAGTCAGTCAGACAATTAACAAAGACTTTGTCTTCAACAAGGTGGTGGCCATTTTGAACAATTACTATAGTTTTGATAAGTCATTTTTTGAAAAAGTTATTCTGTTTTTAAACGTTTTATTTAGTTCAATAATTTGCGTCAAATCATTAGACGTTAATTTGACTGCCTTTTCTTCAATGCAAATGAATGAAAATTTGCAGACATATGCATTCACTGGAACAATACACGAATAGTCAATAAAAATTTTTTTCAGGTTTATTAATTGCTTAAATAAAAAAAAACGATTTTAATGGAAAACGCTTAAATTCTCTTGTTTTTTACAATGTAAAAACTTGAAACTTTTATGTATTGTATAGCTAATAATATGAACATTATATAATTTCACTTTTTACGTTAATTGTTTACGTTATGCTTCATTAATAAACAATAAAGTTTCAAATTTTTTGCCGATTCCGACTACTTTTCATATTAGTACCATCATATGTTTTATACATATTTTAATAAACATATACAAATTATAAAATACAAATTTTATATTTTAATGTTTGAAAAGTGTAAGACTAAAAAGTAAAAAATAAAAAAATATAAAAAAAAATTTAAGAAACGATTTTCTTTAGTTACGAGTGACTAAAATTAAAAATATTATAAAAAAATCAACTAAAAAGCAAAAAATAAAAATAAAATTGAAATGATCTAACACATTCGTTAAAGAAAAGCGTGGGGCGAAAACCGTTTATTCGATGAACACGCGCCACGCATTTCTTTGACGGATGTGTTAGATTTTTTTAATTTTTTTTTATTTTTTGCTTTTTGGTTGATTCTTTTTATAATATTTTTAATTTTAGTTACTCGTAACTAAAGAAAAGCGGTTCTTAAAAATTTCTTTTTTCATATTTTTTTATTATTTATTTTGGTTAATTTTTAAAAGGGTTCGTTGATTGTAGTTATGTATTTTTTGTGGACTCTTTATTATTTATTCATTAATTAAAGGTGAATATTTGTTATGAATTATTTGTCGCCATAATCAAAAACACTAAAATGTAAGATTTTTTACCAATTTGGATTAAATAATGGTATTAATTAAAGTTAAGTCACATTTTAATTTTTTTTACTTCAAACTCTCGAAATTCACATAATTTCAGAATTCAAATTCAAAACTTTACCAGAAAAATAATTTTGCCGAAAATTCAAAGTACACCATTAAATTTAGTTTTTCATACTCTTTTTAAATGCAAAATCAATTTTAAAAAAACTTAATGTACAGGGTGTTTTTTGGGTCGAAGCTTTTTTTCAGTTTCTTTTTGATTCGGCCTTGGATTTTTTATAATTGTAAATAAATTAATTGATTGGGCACCTTAACTAATATTCGGTGTTAAATATAAATTAAATATACAGTGTGTTTAACAAGTTATAAGTCGTATTTCAATTTTTTTTTCTACTTCGAGTTCTCGCAATTCGCATAATTTATTTCAGAATTAAAATTCAAAATTTTACCAGAAAATCCTTTGCCGGCAATTCAAAGCATACCACTAAATTTAGTTTTTCATCCTTTTTTCAAATGCAAAATCCATTTTAAAAAAATTTAATGAACAGGGTGTTTTTTTTTGTGTCGGAAAATTTTTCCAATATCTTTTAATCCGGACCTGGATTTTTTACAAATATAAATAAATCAGTTGATTGTACACCTTAAAGAATATTTGCGTGCCAAATAGAAAATAAGTATACAGTGTGGTTTAAAAGTTATGAACTAAATAAGAAAATGACAAAATAGATAAAACACCCAGTATCTTTGTTATTAATGAAGTAAGACCCATTAGGTGTGGTATTTTTGAGACCGCCTAAGTGTCCTCTTTCTACAGTTAACGTATGTTACTTTTCCAATGAAACACCCTGTATAGTGATAAATCATGGCTTTGAATAGGTTAGCCATTTTTTTAAAGGCAACCTTGTTTTTTCTGTCCTAAATTTGACTTGGTCCCAATTTTCATTGACGTTCGTATCAAGCTAAGTATATGTTTTTACTTTTTCTATTAATTTATCGTTCACACTGATTCGTCCAAAGTGCTGTTCGTTCTTAGAGATCATCATACGTTTTGTTTTATTAATATTCAGTGAAAATCTATATCTCCTACTTACTTCTGTGATCCTATTCATTAACTCCTGGAAGTCTTTATAACTGTCAGCTAATAGCACCGTATCGTCTGCATATCTCATGTTATAGATACATTCTCTGTTAATAGGAATCCCGGTTTCAAGATCCTCTACAGCTTGTTGAAAAATTTCCTCAAAGTATATTATGTTGAGGAGCAGCAGCGAGAGTTATAAGTACTTATATATCCTTACCGGGCTCCGCGTTTCATTTCAATATCATCGGAATTTACTGGTAGCCCTGGATCTCGAGTAGGTACCCAAAAAAAGTTTACTAATTAGTTAAAAGTTTATAATAAGTAGCTAATAAGTTAAAAATTTGTTAATAGCTTAAGGGTGACTAGTCGGACAAACTTTGATGTACGGGACCATTGGAACAGGTTACAGATTTTGAACATCAAACTACGAAAACGTCCTGTGTATTTTGTTTGACAGAAATTATAATTGATTTGTTACCATTTCATTAAACTCTGATGCAAAAATCAAACTGCTATTTACCACCAACCTAAAACGTGTCATTTGACATGTTCTACGTGTCGGACTTATTAAAATGACCAACATATAAAAACCCAGCGACTACGGTGGTATGGACACTTAAGAAGAATGGGAGAAGAAAAAGATGTAAGAAAAGTTACAATGTGGAACCCAAATATAACAAGAGCGAAAGGAAGACCAAAAAGCAGGTGGGAAGACATAAAAAGGACAGACAGGTTGGAGGACATAAAAAGATTGGAAGTGCCAAGATGGAGACAGAAAATACAGGACCGGGATATATGGAGGAAAATAACAGAGGACGCAAAGAGGAACCCTAGATTAGACTAGTTAACTTGAGATAAGAAAGAATGTGGAGTGACTCACCACAATAAATGAGTCAATGAGCTCAATAAGAGTGGCTCTAACTCCGCACGGAGTGTATAGCCTGTATATATATATATATATATATATATATATATATATATATATATATATATATATATATATATATATATATATATATATATATATATATAACATATCTAACATTTTTTCATATACCTATTATAATATAAAGTTTGCTATTGTGAATAAACTTAAAAACAACCTGCTAGTGTTCACAATTAGCCCAAGTAATGAAGCTTAAAATAGGACAAAATCTCGCAATTTTTACAGAATGGATCGATTTGCATGAAAATTTGAGGATAAGTAGTGGATAGTCCAAGGATCAACATCTATATCATGACAAAAGGCGCTTTTACCATGGGGGTGGTTACCTCCCCATCTCGGAGGTGGAAATTTTTTTATTATATTTTGACCACAAAAGTTGACAAAAACGTTCATTCAAAGCAAAAAATGTTCTATACATTTTTTTAATAAAATGAATAGTTTTCGATTTATTTGCTATCGAAAGTGTTACTTTCGTTACAGTTAAAAAATCAATATATTTTTTTGAAAATGAAAATGGAGAAATCCAACTGGAAGCAGAATAATGTAAGTTAGCGATGTTTTTAGTAATTGGCCTTATTCAGTCTTCTTTATTTATGTATTATTAATAGATTCTAGAAGTTTGACTGGCTTAGAATGATTACTTTTTAAAGAACTGGAGTTATAAGCGAATAACGAATTTTTGTAGTTTTGTAAAGAATGCCATTTTCTTCCGAATAGAAAGATTAGTATTAGAGATACGAAAAGATGTTTAAGTATGAAATTGTAGGTTATTTAATTCCCAAGAATTTGGTTTGAAAAAATTTTTTTACGGCAAAAATTGAGTGAATTGTAAATGAGCACCTATATCAAAAAACATTGATTTTATCGATATAAAACTAACACTTTCGATAGCGAATAAATCGAAAACTATTAATTTTATCACAAAAGTTTATAAAACATTTTTTGCTTAGAATGAACGTGTTTATTAACTTTTGCGGTCAAAATATAATAAAAAAATTTCACCCCTGAGATGGGGCGGCAACCACCCCCATGGTAAAAGCGCCTTTTGGCATCACATAGATTTTGATCCTTGGACTATCCTCTACTTATTCTAAAATTTTCAAGCAAATCGATCCATTCTGTAAAATTTGCGAGGTGAAAAGCTTCGGTTCCTGGACTAAATTATAAACTTGTCAGGATGACACGTTCCACAATTAAAATCGCGTTCCACAATTAAAACTTCTCTGTTTCCGTGTTCCCATACATCAAAGTTTGTCTGACTAGACACCGTAAGGTATTACCAAAATTTTCAGCTTGCCATTAATAAACTTTTTTTTGGTACGCGGGATCCACGCCTATGGATTTATATAATACGACATTCAAATAATCTTTTTCAATTCAAATTTTGTATTGTTTGCTATAAATCATATCTATACAAAATAAATTCAACAAACAAATTCAAGAAATAAGTTTGTTACTATTTTTCTAGAGTTCACGAATTGAAAGACGCATTATCAATAACCACTAACGAGCGCAGCCTAATTCCAGATTTGCAAAAATTGTTAGCGACAATCTATTATGGTTTGGGAGGAGTAATTAAACTTTTGCTGCCCCCTAATAGGGATCTCTTTGATGTAAGTTTATTGTTTTTAATTAACTTGTATACAACGTGGCAAAATTCTAACAAAAAGACGCCTCTTGGTTTAGTTTTAAAACGAAATTTTTATTTTCTATTAGTTTTATTCCTAACTTAGTATGCGGGACCCATTTTTCGTTGGAATTTTGCCACGCTGCTGTTTCCAGCGTTCGTTTGGTTTGTAAATTGTAGAGACCACAAAAACGTTACCAGAAAATTGGTCTCAATAAAAATTTTATTTTTAATATTATTTTTAATATTTTGTTTATTCAAATTCAAGTTTTTTGTTTACTTTTTTCTTAATTATTTTTGCCATTCCTGTGTTTCTTGGCTTATAAGTTTTATCGTCCTTCTTATAATTGGTTTTTCCTTTTCTGTACTGGTTTTTCATTCATTTTTATTTCTACGAGTATATTACTTATATATCCATTGCTTTTATAATATGTAGGTATATTAACTCTATCCATAATATCTCATCGTTGTTTTGTGCGTTATCATTTTTGTTTGGTCTATATACTGTTATACAGTGAGGATATTTGAGTTGAAAATTTTCTCTAGAATGAGAGATTCTGCAGATAAATTCCGAAACAGCTCGATTTTTATTTTTAAATTATAATTTTTTGGCGTATATATATCATACTAGTGACGTCATCAATGGGGACGTGATGACGTAATCGATTATTTTTTCAATGACAATAGGGGTCGTGTAATAGCTCATTCGAAAACTTATTCAATGATGTACTCACTAATATAAACATTAACATAATTGTTTTTGAATTAAATTAATTGAGACATTACGACCAGATGGATGACGTCACTAGTATGATATATATCATATGCTGAAAAATTATAATTTAAAAACAAAAATCGACCTGTTTCGGGATTTATCTCCAGAGTCCACCATTCCCGAGAAAATGAATTTATTTCAACTCAAACGTCCTCACTGTATAATGCTTTATTACGGCTACTATTTTCCATTTTTTTTGTATTACTTCCTTCCTAATATCCTTAGGTGCTTTTTGTCTCCTGATACTCCACTACGTATTAAGGTATAAATATTTTCCGTTTTTATTATTGCTTGTCTTTTTTCTTTGGTCTCTGATATAATTATGCTGCCTCAAACTCCTTTACTAGTTCTCTTTCTTTGCCATTTATACTCTTTATGTTCCACGCACCTATTTTTCAAACAGTATGCTCAATATTTTTCTCACTTGATGTGTCTATATTGCTAGGAGAGTTCAAGCGGGGATCTTTGCAGTTACTCGAGCGCGCCAGAAAAATCACATGTAGAAAACCTTGCACCCTGTAAATGTATCCCTACCATATATAGACTCTTAATAGAGGGGAGTTCGTTAACCTTCCGATGACCAACCTTTTTTTGTTACACGGATGACCAAGGGGGAGAAAAATGACCCCAGGTCAAAAATGTCAAAAATGACAATTCAATTTTTTTTAAATTTTTTTTTAAATTTTTTCTTTCGGCATGGACTTTATGTCATTCAGCCAGTCACAACATGAGTATTAGTGTCATGTGTAGTGTGTATGTTGAGTAAGTGTTTTGTTACTTTGCAATATCGACGTCATTAGCGTAAAACTACTTGTAATTACACATAATAGACGATATTTTACTAAACATCAACTTCAGAATATATTTTTTATTCGTAAAATATAGGGAATTTTTTTTATTTCAAAATACGAAGATATTTAAAATGATATTAAAGTCAAATAGAAAAATAATGAGTTAAAAATTGAAAATACTTTTGAATTTATTAAAGAAAAACATACGCTGGGGTCACAATTTCCCCCGCTTGGTCATCCGAAGGTTAAGGGGTTCCCAAAAAACTATTCTTAGAAAAACACGAAATCGTCAGATTAACATAAGGTAAGTTAAGTACAAGTCGGTCAGATGGCAGTTGGCTGAGGTGCAGTCGATCGACAAGTGTAGTGGATTTGCAATCGAGGTTCGAGCCCCAGCCCGGTCATTTGAAATTAATAAAAAGGCCAACGTCGTAGTATAGAATTCAAAAGAATCTACAACTTGGTCTGAAATAAACTGGAGTCTGATAAGCTTGCGGCTTGGTGATATTCCTCCGTAGATCCCTAGCGAAGGGCGTTAACGCCTAATAACGGTGTATACAGGGTGAGGCAGATAACTGGCCTATTAGAAATATCTTGAGAACTAAAGGCAACAGAATCATGAAAATTGGAATACAGGGGTTTTGAAGTATGATCTATTAAATGAAAATATTTATACCGGAAGTTGCTTATAACTTCGTTTTTCTAAATGGGACACCCTGTATATTTTTATATTTTTGGATTCTCTTCGATGTCTTCTTTCTTAAAATATAAGGTTTTGTAATATTGTACAGGGTATTTTAAAAGATAATTACGTTTTTTTTATTAATTTCGTAGCAAAATTAACACCCTGTAGAATTGTAGTAGTTTGACATCTAAAACTCTACTTACGTTCAAATGATTTTTAATATACTCTACTATTGTGAAGAATTATTAGTATAGCTCAATTTTTAATTTTAGTATACAGGGTTGGTGGAAACTCGGAATGAGTATTTTCTGAGTTTTCTTAAATGGAACACCCTGTATTTTAGTATTGTAATGAAATGATATTTTATGGTACTTTTTTATTTCTTAAGCATTCCCTATACCTAACTGCTTTAATTTGTGCTTAATTGTTAATCGCACCAACAATCTTAACTAAGTAGGTATTTCGATAGCTAAACCATTATTGGTAATTTTAAGGACCAGTCTGGATTAATATGTATTTATTTCTGAAAAATTATTTGGGATTGAGTATTTTCACGGCCAACCTAATAAAATTTTACGTATTTTTTGTTGCAATTAATGTTTAGCTTGAATCACCAATAACTCACAAACTAAAGCAGTTAGGTATAGGGAATGCTTAAGAAATAAAAAAGTACTGTAAAATATTATTTCACTACAATACAAAAATACAGGGTGTTCCATTTAAGAAAACTCAGAAAATACTCATTCCGAGTTTCGACCAACCCTGTATACTAAAATTAAAAATTTAACTATACTAATGATTCTTAACAATAGTAGAGTATATTAAAAATCATTTGAGCGTAAGTAGAGTTTTAGATGTCAAACTACTACAATTCTACAGGGTGTGAATATTGCTACGAAATTAATAAAAAAACGTAATTATCTTTTAAAATACCCTATATAATATTACAAAACCTTATATTTTAAGAAAGAAGACATCGAAGAGAATCCAAAAATATAAAAATATACAGAGTGTCCCATTTAAAAAAACGAAGTTATAAGCAACTTCCGGTATAACCGGAAGTTGCAAAGAGATGAAAATATTTTCATTTAATAGATCATCCTTCAAAACCCCTGTATTCAAATTTTCATGATTCTGTTGCCTTTAGTTCTCAAGATATTTCTAATAGGCCAGTTATCTGCCTCACCCTATATAAATATAAGTTAAGTACATGCAGAACAGTTTATATTTCAAAAATGTGGAGCGGAGCGTAAGGAAATGGGCGAGTCACAAGTTAAAAAATAGTGAATATTCAGGAAGTGAAGGTCAGATCAAAAAACTGAAAAATAGGTATATAGGACATTCTTTCACGGTTTTTGCTGCAAATTTTAAAGAACCGCTTGGATTAACATGAAATTTGGCAAACGCATAGCTAACATGTTAAAAAAAAGTGATATTGTGCCGATGTGTGCTTTCTCCCTGGGGGTTAGTTTCACCCCCTCTCTGGGGTGAAAAAATACGTAACTTTTATTCGAGACATTTTTTCGAATTATGGATAGATGGCGCTATAATCGGAAGAAACCATTGTTGGAAATGGAAAATTAAATTATAAAATGGAAAGTCCCCACTAAAATGGAAAACTTTACTTAACTTTTTTTAGTTTTAGGACCTAATCTTTACAACCCAATAGGCCCCCATAACGCTCGATTAACTGCAAATTTAGCATACTTGCCTCCCCTACTATATGTTTTGTGCTTTTCATTCTTTGATTTAACCTGTTTTTCTTAGTCGTATTCCTTTTTTTTTGGCCTTTTTGTTTCAATCTCTCCAATTGTTTTTCATCGACTAGCTCTTTGGCAACAGGATATACAGGATGTTTTGTAAATAATGGCCCATAGCTTAACCTTAGATTCCTGAGATTAAAATAGACCGACTTAAGCTAACTTACCTTAGTACGAAAGTTGATAATAACCGAAATACAGGGTGTCAAAGTTAAACTTTTATTTCATTTATTCTTGAATATTTCCTGAGAGGAATGAGCTAACAACACGAAATTTGGTAAGCAGGGATTTTGTGGAATAGAAAGAGAAATCTTAATTCGCCACCAAAAATGATGTATTGCCCAGAGGGTGCCACATACGTCTTACAGCGCTAAATTAATACGTTAAAATTTTTTATCCCCCACTCTACATACTTTTTGAATCAAAACTTTTATTCTCTTAATATCATTATGTTAAAAAGGTATCCTACATTTATCTCGCTAAACCTAACCGTTTTCGAAATAAACGCATTTTAAATCTGCGATGCAACATTTTTTTTGCATACATATTATCATTGTAGTTATACCCGAAAGGTAAACTTAAAGCCATAATAATTGCGAAAGTTCAAATATTTATGTTATTGCAACTCAAATTTCATTAGAAGAAATTTGCGATACATTTTTGGAAATTATTTTGAGTTTAAGTTTATTTTTCGGGTGTAACTACAATGATATTATGCAAACAATTATGTTGCATCGCATATTTAAAATGCGTTTATTTCGAAAACGGTTAAGTTTAGCGAGATGAATGTAGTACATCTTTTTTAAATAAAAATATTAAGATAATACAAATTCTGAATCAAAAAGTATGTAGAGTGGGGGATAAAAAAATTTAACGTATTCATTGAGCGCTGAAAGACGTATGTGGCGCCATCTGGGTAACACATAATTTTTGATGGCGAATTTAGATTTCTGGTCCCAAAAATCCCTGCTTTCCAAATTTCGTGTTGTTAACTCATGTCTATCAGGAAATATTCAAGAATAAATGAAATAAAAGTTTAATTTTGACACTCTGTATTTCAGTTATTTTCAACTTTCGTACTAAGGTAAGTTAGCTTAAATCAACCTATTTTATACTCAGGAGTTAAGCTATGGCCCATTCTTTAGCAAACACCCTGTATTCTGTTATTAATTATTTACACCTTATTTGCAGATAGCCGCTGATGTTGCAGCAACAATTGCTAGTCACCTTGTTCATGACAACAAACAACTTTTGGACCTCTTAGAAAAAGTCATAATTGCTGTATCATCCATAGCAAGAGTAGCAGTTACGAGTGCTCTAGATATCATCATACCACCAATACCATATATAACACCATTAGATCGAGCATAGGACCAACGATACGTTTGCTGGTTAACTTTATTACACATTTTTCAAATAAATTGATTAACATTTTTTGTTTGTTTTATTATCAATAAATAATACCTTTATTGTTTTCACCCGTTTAGAAAAATGTGAAAACCTTAAATTACCCATGACGGTCTGTGCCAGAGACTTGGTAAACACAACTCATCCGTTATTAGATGAGATAGAAAGACAATTGAGGTATATACTGAAAGTTTATAACCCAAAGATGGTACCTATTAAATTTGATATATGACTTCCGGTTTTAGAGCTGCAACTGAAAGTACGTTTTAAAATGGCACAAAAGATTACAAGCGACTTAATATCCAACGCGCCTTAGCAAAAGAAGAACAAAATATATACTTCCGGTTTCATATCTGTCTGTCCGTCCATCTGTTTATCAGCCAATAAAATTTCTCCGTTATTAAAACAGATAGACTGACAACTGAGGTGTCAAATGACACTATAAAAATACCATAATAAAGGGTATTGTAGAAGTAAAACGATTCAGTTAAATTCTGGTAGATGAGAGTTTAAATAGGTACACATCGCTTTTTTCTTAAAATAAGTTTTCTCAAAAGAGGGTTGGAAACCACCCCCAAGATAAAACTGGCATAGTATATGGGGTAGACTTTGAATTAGGACATAAGTAGAGGCAGTTCCCAAAATTTCATTAAAATCCAAGTGGTAGGCTAAAATTTGGAGGTAAAATCCTGCTTTTGCTCTCATTGTCTATGGCGTATAAATAATTTAAACAATTTATTGACAGGATTCACAACGAATTTAAACAACATGGTGATTTGGTGATCTTTCAAGATGATGTTCAAAACACTAGTAATTCCTACTCTTCATAGCTTCATCTAATCATAAATCTACATCTATGTAGCTACAACTAAGCTTTTATTCAAGAGATCCAACAGTGGTTGGTTTCCATAATTGGTTACCATAGTGGTTACCATAATTTCTCTGCAACTTCAGTCACTACCTGTGTATGAATTTATTGGGAGAATATATTTTTTATATTTTATTAAAAATAAAATAAAGTGTATGTGGCAAAACAAGTGGAATATGACTGCAGCGAAACTTAAAACAATAAAACCGAGTGTGAAACCGTGGAAACAACTAAATATAAGTCGTGTGAACCAAGTAAAAATTGACAGGTTACGTCTGGGTCATACAAGACTAACTCATTCTTACCTTTTTAGTAGAGTCAATCCTCCTAAGTGTGAGTTCTGTAATAAAGACCTAACTGTGTATCACATACTAACGGAGTGTAACAAACACAACAACATAAGAACTATCCATAACCTCTCTATTTTGAAAGAAAATTGTAATCCGGTAAATGTTGTAAACTTTTTGAAGAATGTAGGTCTATTTCATCTGTTGTAATTGTAATGAGAGAATATTTGTACAATAATGTAATGTAACTTATGTCGCTAATAACTCTTAGTAGTTAATGCGAATAAATAAATAAAAAAAAATATTTTATATTTTAATTAAATATTATATTTATATGGAACCAACATTTGCAATGATTATTACATTTTTACCTAATGTTTTTGAGTTTTCCATTTCCACTTAGAACTTAGGTTAAAAAAGAGGATATTTTACCAAGAAGTTGTTAGCAGATTATGTTTTTTTCAAAATTGACGGTTCATAAACGTGGACTCGATCTTTTAGGCAATAGCCTGCAAAGCGTATTTGAATTTTCTTCTAAAATGTTGGTTTCTGAATGGCCTTTATTGTTTTTATTATTGTGATTATACACCAGCTTGGCCCAATATACAATATTCTGATATTCCTAATGATGTCTTAAAATCTAGTCTACAATCTATAAAAATGTAATGAAATAATTTTAGTTATTAGGCTTAAAAAGATTTATTAAGTTCATACAATTTTAAGATAGCAAGAAAATAATATATGGTGAATACAATAAAATTAACCAAGATTCAGATTATCATCGGTTATGATGCAGAGGTCCTATAAGGATGTCTAACGCACTAGTTTATTTCGCAAGTTCTACAGGTTCTCCTAAAAGGACGTCTAACGCACTTTCAATTGCTACTCTCGCTATATTCTCTCCAGCAAGGATGAGTTTGTCCAAGAGCCCTAGCAATGGTTCGTTGTCATGAACAAACCACCTTACAACTTTCTTCAAAGCCTCAGCGATAACCTGCAAATAAGATACATTTATTTAATAACAGAGCATATTTATCTTGATTGAGTAGATAAAGTTGGTAAATGGTCTTGGATGCGTGATGAGATGCCGATATCCTAATCATACAAAACCCCAAGAAATTCCCACTATTTCCCAACGAATATATTCTAAAAATAGTACCAACAAAATAAATATTCTACTCTTACGTCCTCGAAGACCCAATAGTGTCGCGTATGTGTTGGATGCACTGCGTACAATGGATGTGTTGTAACCGACGAGAGATGGGTAAAAAGCAAGCTGCTGGCGCCTCAAAACTGGGACAGATCTGCTAAGGGAAGAAACCCCTACAGAAAATCAAATGAAGCAATGGGCCTTTAACCTATTATCTGTATTCCTATAGCTCAAACAATTATAATTCGCATCGGAACAAGATTGAAAATTCAAGACGACAACAGCAACGAAAAATGACAATGATTTTGATACTTGGAATGTGAGGGGTGTTAGAAATAAGATGGAAGAAATAATACCGGAAATTGACAAAGATAAAATAATACATCTGATAGTACCAACAAAAACAAAGAAAATAGGAGAGGGTACTCAAAACATAGGTAAGTAGGTATACATATATGGTTGAGTGAAGAAGGAATAACATGAGAAGGGACACGTAATAATACTTGTCAAAAAGAAATATAACAAAAGCCTCACGAGTTGGGAAATAATCAAGGAACGAATAATAGGTTATTGATTATGTACTATAGAAAGGAACTACAAGGTTAACGGGGTTTTATTATTTCATATGGTCAATGAATCCCTATATATGAAAAAACCGCGGAGTGCTACCATTTAAAGGGGTGCGTTTTTGAGAAATGGGTGAATTAGTCCCTGGGCATAGGTTACATTAGGGTGTGTTCTATGCACTCTTGGTACAAACACGTCTACATAAAAATTGTTCCCGGTTAAATTTCCTATCTAAATATAACTTTTTAAAGTCAAAGATACTTTTTTTTACAAAAATATATTCAAAAGAAAAAGCACAAAGAAACCCAAAAGAAAGAAATTTGGTTTTGTGTCCCATAACTTTTGTCCACGGGGATATAGGTATAGACATTGCTTCACAGAAAAAAAACTTACATATTCTGTCTTTAAAATTATGTTTGGTAGAGGTCATTAGGATTTAAAGTTTTCGAAATATGATTTTTCAAAGTTCACCACTCACAGTAATTTTCGGCAATTTTCCTTGTTATTTCGCAAATATTGTTCTGTAACTTGTTTCTACGTAACTTAAGCTATATGCAATGGTGCACGTAATATGAATAGAAATCAATTACCTTTAAAATATTCTACTGTATAATGTTATACGACTTCTTTTAAAGAGGTTATCTTTTTCAAGACTTTATACTTTTAACGAGTTTTTATACTTTTTACGATTATTTTTAAATTTCCCATTATAACTTTTTTTTCTACATTTGGGTATATATTATATAATAAAAAATAAAGCTTATTCTATTTACTTTAAAATGGTGTATTATAAAAAATTCTAGGATTATTTTTGAATAAGATATGCTTTTTCAAAATGTAATAAGTACTTGCAACGATTTTTGATTTTAGGATTATTTTTTAAATTCCTCATTATAACTTTCTTATGTGACTGTGTGTTATGATTGAATCTTATTTTTATAGCTAATACTTTGGATCCACTAGACTCGGCCGGGAAAACTTCAAAATATGGATTAATTCTAATAGTTACTGTCAAAGCTCCTGCACCACAAGCTTTGCTTGAAAAAATAGCATGTAAATGTACCGAAGGATGTACAAAAAACTGCGGTTGTAGGAAGATAGGAATTAGTTGTTCAATATTCTACAAAGGGTGCATGTGCATGGGTACTAATTGTGGGAACTCTAAGATAACTGAGGTGTCAGAAGAAGATATTGAAGCTAATACTAACGAGGAGATGGACTTTGATTTTGAAAATTTTTTAAATGTCAACGCTTAAATAATTTTAACTAAAGTGATGTTTTCTGAGACTAATGTTTATGCAATTTTTGTAAAAGAAATAATTTTAAATAATACACGTAAAAAAATATCAACGAATCACTCGGTTTTCATTACATATTTAAATATAGATGATACACCATTTTAAACAACAGAAAGTAAGCTCTCTTTATTGAGCAATATATGGTATATTTATGTACAAGAAAAAAAAATATAATGAGAAATTTCAAAAATAATCGTAAAAAATGTAAAAAATAATCTTTTCCTATATTAGGTATTATATAATATATTATATAATAATATTATTTTATTTCTATATATTATAAAAAATCGTTAAAAGCATAAAACCTTGAAAAACAATAATCTCTTTAAAAAAAGTCGTACAACGTTATACAGTAAACCATTTTAAAGGTAATTGGTTTCTTTTCCTATTACGTGTACCATTGCGTATACCTAAAGTTACGTAGAAAAAAGTTACAGAACAATATTTGCGAAGTAACCAGGAAAATTGCCGAAAATTGCTGTGAGTGGCAAACTTTGAAGAATCATATTTCGAAAACTGTAAATCCTAATTACCTCTACTAAACAACATTTTAAAAAAGAAATATGTAGGTTTTTTTTCTGTAAAGCAATGTCTATACCTATATCCTCGTGGGCAAAAGTTATGGGACAAAAAACAAAATTTCTTTCTTTTGGGTTTCTTTGTGCTTTTTCTTTTGAACATATTTTTGTAAAAAAAAGTACCATTGACTTTAAAAAGTGATATTTAGATAGAAAATTTAGCCAGGAACAATTTTTCTGTAGACGTGTTTGTACCAAAAGTGCATAGAACTCACCCTAATGTAACCTGTGGCCAGGGACTAATTCACCCATTTGTCAAAAACGCACCACTCTAAATGGTAGCACTCCGCGGTTATTTCATATATAGATGTTCATTGACCATATGAAATAATAAAACCCCGTTAACGTTGTAGTTCCTTTTAGCTATGTTATTTTGAATATAATCAATAGCCTATATAGTGGAGTCAATGAAGGTGGATATGAGTTATTACCTCAGATTTCGTTGAACCTCCATCGATTTTCATAAAAATTGGTGAGTTGTTAAAGAATACCTCAAGGAACAAAGGTGACATAGTGCCAACTTGCGCTTTTTGCATTTTAGGGGTGAAATACACCCCTATTTTAAAAATTATTTTTTAGATTTCTGAAAGTGCAGTCACTGTAAGTTTTCACTTCCTATTTCGTCGAACCTTCATAGATTTTCATGAAAATCGGTAAATAGTTAGAGGAAACCTCAAGCAATAAAAGTTATATAGCATCAACTTGCGCTTTTGCATTTTAGGGATGCAATACACCCCTACTTTTTAAATTGTAAAAAATGCAGATTTCCGCATTATGGCGCAAGTAATCTCGTTTAATTAAGAAAAATAAATATTTTTTTTTATATTTATGTGCATAAATTACATTTTTTTTTAATTTTTCAAACCTTATAGCAACCAAAAATCCGAAAATTAACAAGTCGAAAATCACAAAAACCTTATTCTTCTATATTTCTGAAAGTGTAGTCACTGAATGTTTTCACCCACGATTTCTTTGAACCTTCATCGATTTTCATGAAAATTGTTGATTAGTTAGAGGATACCTCAAAAAACAAAAGTGATATGGCACCAAGTTGCGCTTTCTGCATTTTAGGGGTGAAATCCACCTTTCTTTTAATGATAAAAATGCAAATTTCAGCATTCTGGCTCAAGCAATCTCGTTTAATTAAGTAAAATAAATAGTTTTTTACATTTGTGTGCATAATTTATAATTTTTATTAATTTTTCAAACCTTATAGCAACCAAAAATCAGAAAATTAGCAAATCGACAATCACGAAAAAAACTATTCTTTTATATTCCCAAAAAGGCAGTCACTGAAGGTTTTCACCTCTGATTTCGTTGAACCTCCATCAATTTTCATGAAAATTGGTAAGTAGTTAGAGGATACCTCAAGAAACAAAAATTATGTGGTACCAACTTGCGCTTTTATCCTGGGGTGCATGTTACCCCTTCTCATGGGTGAACACTATTTTATTAAAAATAACCCCATAATTAGATAGAGGAGTAAATTCTAAGCAAACTTTCTTTTATCAAATTTATAAATTTTTTATTTAAATATTATTTCATGATTTAATAAAATATTATTGGTACAGTAAAACCTGACAATAACGGCCACTAAAAATAGAAAACAATTGGCCGTTATAGAAATGTGGCCCCTAATGCTAGGTTTCCTTTTCCACAAATACATAAAATATAATTGAAAATTTATTTATTTTAGTAATTAAAGCAAATATAATTAAATATAATTCTACAAACAAACGGAACATACTAAAACTAAATTCAATTTACTACAATATAAAACAATATCTATACGAAAAAACAACTACAAGAAAAACAGAATTTTTGTTTATTTTACATTTTTTTAGATAAACGAATCATACTAAAACTAATTTAATATAGGTAATACATAATATAAAACAACATACTATAGCTACTACGAAAAATACGCTTATCACTAAAGTATCGTCGTGCTTTCATGCTATATTCAACAAAAGCAACTTGGTACGGCCTTTAATTAAATATCGCAAATCACTTTGGCTCATTTTGTCTGCATATATATTATGTTTGAGGAATCCCTTTTTTTGTGAGACTGGATATAGGACATTTCTCAAGTATGAAGTCACATTCTTGGTATATCGTTGCTATACAGGGATAATAATCTGTGCAATGTTATGGTACAGGCTACGTTAAATATGAAGTAAATGTGGAAGATATACACTGGTTATTCATTTCAATTTAATTTGATTGTTTTTTAATCGTTTACAATATTTTGAATAATTAAAGACATAAAGTTAGGGATTTCAAAAATAAATTCAGTTCTCACTGGCAGGGTGGGAAATAATAAAGTGCCATACAATCGCATTTCATTACAATGCTCAATCTCATTACAGACATTACAGGCTGCTCCGTTTGAGAAAACTCATACTCTCAAACTTTGAGAAAACACTCATTCAGTTTCGACCAACCCTGTATTAGCTAAAATTAAACGTTTTGCTAGATTAATAATTTTAACAATAATAGACTATATTAAAAATCACTTGAACATAAATTGATTTTCTGATGTCAAATCACTACAATTATACAGGGGTGAATATTGCTATGAAATTTGAAAAAAAAAACGTAATTATCTTTTATACTACTTCGTATAACATCACAAAACCTGATATTTTAAGAAATAAAACATAGAGGAGAATCCAAAATGTAAAAATATACAGGGTGTTCCATTAAACAAAAGATAATTTTGTTTCACCCTGTCAATATGGTGGTCCTGTATATTGGAAATGTATTTAAATTCTGATATTATCTATGCCCCAATCTCACCTAAATAAACTTTTTTCGTATCTCCTACAACAAACGACTAATTGGACTTCCCACAACCTGTATACATACAAAATCTCCGCTATAAAATTTTTTCAAAGAAAATGTTATTGTTTTTTTTGAAATAACTCCGTTAATTTTTGAAATATGAGATTTATCCAAAAACCATTACAAAACTAAGTAAAAGGTCTATAACACTGTATTAAACATAATTTTCTAAATCCTTTATTTTTTTTAAATACAAGGTGAAAGTGCCCCGCTTACATGGTTCTCGCAGTAAAATTTAGGGTTTAAATGTTTCTATCTCGGCTATTTTTTGTCGTAAAAAAAATATTAAAAAAAGAAAAAGCTTAAATAAAGTTAAAACTAAAATTTTGTTCTCTACCATTTTTTAAGTATATCGAGTATTTTTGGAGTTATTATCAAAAGAAAATGAAATTCACGAAAATTTGAAAAGGTCATAATTTTTTTAATCGTATTTTTTTTTCAAAAATATGCATTCTAAACCGGTCAAAATTGTTAAAGTTATTACTCATGTTAAAATAAATAAAGTTTTTAATGGGTTACTATAAATTTTAATTTTTGTGGAAATGACGTATGTTTCATTTTTATTTCTTCCCTAAAAAATCTGAAAGGGTCCTCTTATTTCCATCATAACTTGCTTAATTTTGATGCTATCGACTTCTTATATAGCTTTTTGATAGTTACCTTTAAGTACTTTATTAAAATGTTTAGTGTCTATATTTAACAAAGTGCATCGTTTTCCTGTTATTTAAGCTTGAATACTAAGATTTGAGTACTCGCGTAAAAAATATACATTCAATTGAATATAATTCACTTTGTATATGTAATAAAGGATTTTTCGAATAAGGAGCTTATTTATTTTTATATTATCTTCGATTTTGGTAACAACAACTTTTTTGAAGAAAATTATGGTTTTTGAGTTATTTATGAAAAACTGCTTTAAAACATGGATTTTTTCAGGAAAAATCAAAACTTTTGATCTTTAATAACTCAAAAACTATTGATTTATTGGAATAACTTTATATAAAAATTTTAATTATAATATGTCCCTCTATCGATTATTGGTATTATTTTTAATAAAATAATTTCCACCCCCGAGAAGGGGTAGCATCCCCCCCAGGGCAAAAGCGCAAGTTGGCACCATGTCACCTTTGTTCCTTGAGGTATCCTCTACATACTTACCAATTTTCATGAAAATCGATGGAGGTTCAACGAAATCGGAGGTGTAAACCTTCATTGACTCCACTAATAATAAAGATGAAATTAAACCTAAAGTCACATCGAATCTCAGTTATTGGTACGTATGGACCAAAGAAAACACTAGAGTAGAGGAAAACGAAAAGAACTACGAATCTTTAGATGAAACAATCTCACAAATAGGCATCACTCTAGAGAGAGAGAAATTGTGATTTTGCGAGACGTTAACGTCAGAACTGACAGCAAACAAAACAATAAAGTTACAGGACCTTTCGGTGAAAATGTGTTAAACGATAATGATAATCGATTGATCGAAGTATGCCAACGGAATGTACTCAGAATCACTAATGGATAAAAAAGGTTATATCACAACAGAACGTTTTCGGCATCAATATTCCATCATCAGTGTTATTACAGGTTTACATGTTTTAGCCACCGAAATATACGGGTAAAAACCCTCGAGTTGTTTTTAAATAATTGTTAAGGTTACATTATATTATAGGATCTTTTAAAGATGGTAAAAATATTTCCAAATTAACACCTGGCATCACATGACATCAACCATGTTGGTTGGAGTATATGAAGGTAAGACCTTATATGGCAGAGTTTAGGTGACTCTGCCATAGGTAATAACTTATATGTTAGGTGACGTTGATTGGTCCTATCGTCGTCATCTAACATTTTTGGCGACCCCAATTTGACGTTACAGTTGATCCCAAAGTATTTTTTTAGTGCGTCATAGATTATCGAATTCTCTCTAACGCGTTAAAGTTGGAAGTGAGAGAAAAAACGTAACTCCATGATTATTATACATATGTAGAACTTAAAAAATTATGTACATATTCGTTGACAGGTATTTGCACATTAAAACGACCCTGTACCTATAGATGTATAATAATTGGTTGGCGATTAAAATACTCTAATCTAAATGGATAATAAATTAATGATGCGAATAAAGACAACTTGACACAAAAGTAATCGACAGTTACAGTACTTTAACAATATCAACGAGTAAAATGACAATTGCAATTTCGATTTAGTATTTTTAAGCGACGTAAATAAAAATATTTTATGCCATTGGTACAGTTGAGTCCGCGAGTCTTTACCCGTGCGTCATTAATACCTGGCGAGATAAAACACATACTTTTTATTTAGCATCATTCTCTTCCACGCATGAAACTCATGACAAACCAGCTTCCGTTTGTTATTAAGTAAAAACACATGTTATTTTTATGAACCATCTAGACTCAGTGCATTGAAAAGAGATAGGTACAAAAAAGACGATTCGGTATGTTTTCATATTTTAAGCACAATTTGTTTGACGTTTCTGCTTTGTTTACTTTTATGGCTGTCAGTCAGTTGAATTTTTTGCGATTTTTGTCGAATTTTTGCCTTTTGAAGTTTCTTTCTATTACACAAACAGTTGTTTTCACAACTAATTTCATATTGGGCTTTGAAATTTTAAAGTAAATAATTATATTTTGGCAATTAATATTTAAAACATACAAAGCTAACGTCATTCACACAGAAAAGAAATGATTGTGTTTAGATTTCCGTCAAAGTGAATGAAATAACAAAAATAAAATATGTTATTGAATTTTTTTATAAACTGTTTATTTATTTATTAATCAATAATAATAAAAGAATTTATTAAGCTACTTCAAATGTAGCTGTAATTCTGCACAAAAATTTTGAAGCAAAACTTACATTTGACATTCTATATATTTGATAACGTCAAATTTTATAATAAAACCCATAATCGGAACAGTAGCCACTTTCTGTCAGTTGTTGTTGCGTGAAATAGATTTCCGACTTACTTCGTATGCTTTAAATGATGACGCACGGGTAAAGACTCGCGGACTCCACTGTATATTCGGACATGGTATAGTGAAATTTAATTTTATATTTATTTATTTTTACATTAAAATATTTTAACTATTAATATTCTGGCAAATATTTGTATAAATATTGATGTGTATATAAATATAAATGTTCTGACAACAGTCAGATTTAACTAAAATGTCATGCAATGATTGGCGACATTCTTAAAATCCTATATGACGTCAAAATTATTGACGCATTGAAAAAGGGTTAAGAATCAACTATTAAGTTAAGTCCAGCATAGGGATTACGAACACTCGATGCGAATCGTATCCGCCATGTTTTACCATAAGGCGCTATGGTGAAACATGGCGGATACGATTCTTATCGAGTGTTCATAATCCCACTGCTGGGTTCTTTACCCGTGCATCATCATTTAAAGCATACGAAATAAGTCGGATATTTACTAAACGCAACAGCAAGTGACAGTTTGTAGCTACTGCTCCGATCACGGGTTAAAATTTGACGTTATCAAATAAATGGAATGTCATAATATGTAAGTTTTGCATTAAAATTTTGGTGCAGAATTACAGCTACATTTAAAACGTGCAGAATTAGTAGCTTAATAAATTATTTTAATATCATTAGTGATTAATAAATAAATAAAAAATTTGTAAAAAAAAAACAATAAGATATTTTCTTTTTCCACTTCATTCACCTTGCCGGAAACTTAACACAACCATTTCTTAACTGTTACTATTTAACAAAACCTCCTTAACAAAATAAAATACACTTACCGTAAAATTTCAAACTCCAATATAAAATTAGTGTGAAAAAACTGTTTGTGTAATACAAAAATATTCAAAATGCATAAATTTGGCAAACAGCAAAAAATTCAACAGACTGACAGCCACAAAATAAACAAACCAGAAACGTCACAAATTGTAATTAAAATCTGAAAACATTTCTAAGCGTCTTTTTTGTATCTATCTCTTTTCAATATACTGAGTCTAGAGCGTTACTAAAAAAACATGTGTTTTTACTTAATAACAGGCGGTAGCAGGTTTGTAGTAAAAACAGGAAAAAATAAAAATAGAGATTAATAAGAATTTTGCGAAAATAGTTGAAGACACTCCTAGTGGCATAGAAGAACAATGGAACGGAATGAAGACATCTATTAACACACTTTCGCGTGAATATCTTAAATCAAAAAGAAAAAAGAAGCAAGAATGGATGACAGATAAAATATTGCAGATGATGGAAGAGCGAAGGAAATTAAAAGGTAGAAATGACAATGAATACAAAAAGTTGCATAAGAGTATACTAAGGGAAATGAAAGGAGCAAAAGAAGCATGGCTGATTGAGAAATATAAGGAAATTGAAACACTACAACGCAAGCATGACGATTTCCATATTGCCAAAATTATTAATAAAGTACAGAACATCGGAAAACAACGCAATACCGGCATAGTCGTAGACATGGAAGGTCAGATTTCGACTACAATTGAAGATATTGTAAATAAAGAAGACGGAAAGAATATATGCAAGAAATATTCGAAGATGCTGCACGAAGTCCGTATAAAATAGACAATCCCTACGGCCCAGAAATAACGAACGAAGAAATAACTATGGCCATTAAGCGGATTAAAGATGGGAAATCACCAGGACCTGATAAGGTCCATGGTGAAATTTTAAAGCTATTAGAGGCACAACAAATTACAGCTCTTACGAAGTTATTCAACAACATATACGAGACTGGTTACTTACCAACAGACTGGCTACTACCAATATTCATTCCACTTTCCAAAATAGCCAACGCTAGAAAATGTGAAGAACATAGATTAATTAGTTTGATGAGCCATGTACTTAAAGTACTCCTTACTATCATTCACTCGCGCATATACACCAAATTAGAAGAACAGCTGAGTGAAGTACTATCCAGCTTGCAAGATCTAATACAGGGAGCCAAGGATGTCAACTGCGATGTGTATGCATGTTTCATAGATTTCGAGAAGGCATTTGATAAAGTCCCACACGGAAAACTAATCGATATCCTAAAAATAATCAGGACTCGATGGTAAGGATACAAGACTCGTCTCAAACTTATATCTCCAACAAAAAGCAACAGTTAGATTCGAAAATGAACTGTCCAAAATCTTCAGTCAAAAAAGGAGTTAGACAGGGTTGCATACTGTCACCAGCGTTGTTTAACATATACTCTGAAAACATCTTTAGAGAGGCCTTGGACGAATCAGAAGATGGTATTGCAGTAAATGGACAACTTATAAATAATATTAGATATGCAGACGATACAGTATTGCTGGCAGATAGTGCGCAGGGGCTCCAAAGTATCATGGATAATGATGTAGAAGCATGTAACAAAGACGGCCCAAAACTAAACTGTAAGAAGACAAAAATAATGATCATTAGTAAAAACACCAACATAAACGCCCAAATAACCGTAAACAATACACCCCTAGAAAGAGTACAGAAAATATGCTATCTCGGCTGCAATATTAAGGATACTTGTGATCATAGCTGCGAAATAAAAACTCGTATTGAAAAAGCCAGAAGCTCTTTTAACAGTCTTAGGAAAATTCTATGCAACTTGTCTTTAAGTATCAATATACGCATAAGAATTCTTAGATGTTACGTCTTTAGTGTCCTCCTCTACGGAGTCGAAAACTGGAGCATGACAGAAGATGCCATAAAACGGTTAGAGACGTTTGAAATGTGGCGCTACCGACGTATGTTGAGGGTCTCATATATATACCACACAACTAATATAACTATTCTCCAGAGGCTAAGAAAAGACAAAGAAATAATTAACACCGTAAAGAACAGAAAATTGGCTTACTTCGGCCACATTATGCGTAATGAAAAATACCGACTGCTACAGTTGATTCTACAAGGCAAGATTGAGGGCAGGAGAGGCCCTGGACGTAGACGTATGTCCTGGCTGGCCAATCTTAGAAAGTGGACTGGTCTAACGTCAACTGATCTATTTCAAGCTGCCGTAAATAGAATAAGATGGGTCAATGTGATCGTCAACATCTCCAGAAGATAGGCACTTTTAGAAGAAGCAGGTTTGTCTTTAATTTCATGCGTGGAAGATGCTACATAAAAAGTATGTGTTTTATTTCGCCAGGTATTAATGACGCACGGATAAAGAACCCTGGACTCAAGTGTACACATGCCACCCTTGCTCATTCGAAGTTCAATTCAAGTTCAGCTCCAACATCGAGTTATAGGGCGCGTCCATAGTGCTTTCATAGGGTTTCCAAAGTCAGCGCTGGGTCCGTGTGCAAATAATCCTTCGTTTAAACGGGCCTGTGCAAAGTGTACCTGCGCGCAGTTATTTGGATTATTTACACACGGACTCGGCTTTCTGACTCGAAAACCACCGTGGACTATGGACGCGCCCTATAACTCGATCATGAAGCTGAACTTGAGTTGAACTCCGAATGAGCAAGCGGATCTTAGTGTACATGATATTTAATCCCACTGTACTTACATCGAAGATATCCTGACCAGGAGGCAATAAAAGGTTAATCACAGATCCCAATCCATCAACGAAGAGTGCCACCAAGTGCTTCAAATCTGTGATCAGGCTACGTTGTGAAGTTTGTACACTAAGTACATCTTTTATAGTTTGAGTTCTAGAAAAAGAGTCGATAAATACCATTTTTAAATTTTAGTATTCATTTTACTTGTATTATTCAAATATTATTGTCAAAGTAATTATATGCTAGACCACCTGTACAAATAGGGAACTTGCACATTTTTTGCAGAATAATGTTGTTTTGTTTAAAAATGAGATTTCCAAAATTTCACGCCTTAAAAGCTCATAATAACTTGGAAGTATAAATTTAAAATTTTCTATGTATTTAAACCATTTCAAACCACCCAAAAAGCGCGCGAGCACTTGTGTCGTCACATCATTATATTTTTCTATGGATGCTATACAATGTGCAACTTCTCTCACTACTTACATACATTCAAAACGAACAATTTCTCAGGCAGTGAGAAAAGGAGGCCATTGCAGTGAGAAATATTTTTTCTCACGGGTTCACCGCCGGTTTACATACATAGGATCGCCATTTCCATGGTAACATGCACAATACAAACACAATTATTTTTGTCATATAAAATGTGTTCAAACTTGTCAAAACTTATCAAAAATTACCTTTTAAGACCATTCAACTGTGAATTATAATTTTAAATAAATAAAGTATATAAATATTAAGAATAATAAATACCTATGTGTATATATGTATTTTATTTCAATATAGGCATATAATATACCTAAAAGCACCTCAATTTTTTTGGCACATGTTTTAAATTATGTTTTATTATGATTTACAGCATTTTTTTCGAATTTAAAATTTTATGCAATTTCCCTTTTATTGTAGATAGATTGGTATTTTATATGGATTTGTCTCAAGTTTATATTTCTATTCAATAAGTATTTTGCTGCAAATCCCAATATTTAAGTTCTTAAGCTAAGTAACAAAAGAGTGAGTCCATTCAACATTTCTGAACGATTTCTGGATAAGATTTTAAGATGGTTCCTTTTAATTAGGTTTTTTTAAATACCTCTAGAACAATTCTATTTATAAAAACGAAAACTAGTACGCCTATTTATCTTCCATAGGTAAATCGATTCCATAAGTTGCGAATTTCTAGTACCGGTCATAGGCGTCTCTTTTGGGTAGAGCAACGATTATTTTATTGCTTAACATTTTTGACTTAAAATTTTATGCATTTTTGACATTGGATTATTAAATTATGAGGTATTCTTCTACTAAAAGGTGCTCTTGATTTAAGTCGGTAGGATACACGGTTTTTTATAAAAAACGATTTGAAAATTTCTCACTTTTTGAATTTTAGACAAACTTTTGAAAGAATAAAAAAGCTCAGTGTATTTTACAGACTTAAAGCAAGAGTAAATTTTATTACTAGAATACCTCATAATTTAACATTCTAGTCAAAAATGCTTATAAATTAAACACACAAAAAATAATGCAACCTAACCTAAAAAAAAGGACACATCTGACTCGTACTAGAAATTCGCAATAGATGAAATATATTTATCGATTATTACTGGAAGGGTAATAAATGTATCAGTTTTCGTTTTCCTAATGAGGTTTTTTTTTAAATTTTTTTTAATTAAAAAAAAGAAACATTTTCCAATCGACTAAATTAAAAATATCAAACGCACTAAAATTATTAACAACCCAAATCAAATTAAAAACAAAACAAAACAATTCAATAGCGGGTATGTCCACCTCTTGCAGCAGCGACTGCTCGCAATCTGTTTGGCATCAAATTAATAAGATGTGTTATCCTTGCCTTTGTAATAGCCCGATATTTCTCTACCAGCGCCAACTTAAACTGTTCCAAATTTTTTGGAGGCCTAGGATAACGGGGATAGCTATTTTTAATTCATCCCATAAATGCTCGATAGGATTAAGATTTGGGCTGTATGCGGGCCATTTCAATATTATCACTTAAACCTCTATTGAAGATATTCATGTTTATGAAAATCAGTGTTTGGATTTACAAAAAATTGTGCAGCTCTTACAAGCAACGAGATATTCAAATAATTCCAAAAAGAGATAATACGAAAGGACTGTGAAACTAAATCAGCTCTTCAACTTTTTCACAAAATTTTTTAAGTTAGGCGAACATACAACGCTTCCATTCACCCCTGTATAATTTACTAAGCAAAAACGGGTTATTACCAGAATAATAACAAACCATGACAATACATGTCAATACATGACAATACAAACTGATCTTGGAAAATCATGAAGCAAGAATCTTGAAAATTGGAATATAATTAAAAATATTATAAATTGTCAAATTTAATCAAAAATTTTTGGGTGACGGAATTTTGTGGCGAGAAGTGTTTAATGAATAATAAGTTTTATACTAATAATATATAAGAATAAGTTAAGTCAAGATTTTTGACTTTTTTAGTAAAAATTTTAATCTTCAATTTTTGTTGCCTATGAATCAGAGTTCCGTTTATAATGATACCTATGTTACATATGTTAAAAAAATACAACAAATGACTTACTTTTCAATAACCTTTTTTTGTACGTGTTCTGGGTTTTGAGATTCTTTGAGAAGCTTGTTTAGGGCTACCAAAAGAGCCTAAGCACTTTCTCTGAAAATTTATAAAAAAAAATATATAAAACCTTTGTAACCATATCTTTTAATGTTATTATTAAGGACTGTATTAGTTTAAATTTTTAAATATATGTAGGCATAAATTCTTCGGTTTTTATGTTGTTTTCTAAATCAAAATCTAAATTTAAAATACAGTCTAACCCGCTTATTAGAATCCCTGTTATAGGAATATGCCGGTTTATGGAATATAAATTCGAATTCCCGAAACGTTTCCATTTACTCCTTAATTTTATCTTTTTATTGGAATAGGTTCTAATTAGATAATACCGCTTATTAGCATATTTTGCAGGTCAACAAATATTTTTTTTACAATCTACTAAAAATTTAAATTATGTTTGGTATTATGGTCAGTCGTCAAGGGCCTGTAGTGCTGGATTAGGTATTATTAGGGTAATAAATACTTATTACTTTGTTACGAGTACCTACCAATTCGATCTTTAGCCGAAAAATGCATGGGTCATAAATTAATTTTTATTTGTCTACACAAAGGCACTGTTGCCTGCTATAAAATTGTTAGAAGCAGTTTATTTAGAATTCACCCAGAGAGTATTTACCTACTTGTTTGCAAGATGGGAATTATGGCTTTGTTAAATTCATCCATTTCTTGCCGCCAATAAAAGTTCCATTCAACCAATGGATTAAGGATGACCACACGGATTAACAACGAAAAAGCTATAATTACCGATAATTTCGCAAGAAAAATAAGTAATTTTGTTATATGCATTTTAATAAGAAAATATTTACATATCTACATATTGCATACATTTTATATTAATTACCTACTGCTACTGTATTCATTCACATACATAATATAATGTAATTTGGTATTTAACACATACATAGATAAGTAGTAGTTACACTACTGTATTATTGACGTAAAAAGACCTAAAAATATTTACATATACTGATTATGTAGGTATATACAGGGTGTTTCATTAATAATTGTCCATATAGTAAATGGAGAAACCTTAGCACAATATACGAAGATTTAACCTAAAACACTTAAATAAAATGTGGTTCCTTACTGAGTTACAGGGTGTTTTATCTAAAAATTTAAAAATTATTTTTGCTCAGCATTTTAAAACCATTCCACGTATCCTTTTAATATTTGGCATAAAGTGCGACTACTATACACCCTACTCAATTATGATAAACAAACGTTTCTAGCTACTTCCAGAGGCGTACGACAGGGAATAGTGAATGGTTGACCCCTCTCAAATTCTACGCCACTGGAGGAATTACTATTTTAGTGCCATTTTTAGATTTTCCAATACTTTCTACGAAAATAATATACTTTTTATTAGTAACGATAAAGTCATTAGTTTTCGAGATATTTGAAGTTAAATATGAAACGGCACAGTTACTTTAATTAATTTATGATATGATTCATATATGATTAAAATTTAAAAATTATTTGTACCATTACATTAAAACTATTTGGCGTATCCCTATCATACTTGGCAGAAAGTGTAGGTACTGTACACCCTACTGAATTAAGATAAATAAACGTTTCTAGCTACCACCAGAGGCGTACGACAGGGGTTAGTGACTGGTTGACTCTTCCCAAATTCTACGCCACTGACAAAATTGCTATTTTCGTGCAATTTTTTGATTTTTCAATACTTTTTATGTAAATAATATACTCTTTCGCCGTAACGATAAAATGATTAGTTTTCGAGATATTTGAAATTATTTAAAATGAAGCGACACAATACATTAATCAAAATAACAGTGTCGTTTCATTTTTAATTTCAAATATCTCGAAAACTAATGACTTTATCGTTACGAATGAAGAGTATATTATTTTCATAGAAAGTATTGGAAATCTAAAAATTAAACTAAAATAGTAATTCCGCCAGTGGCGTAGAATTTGAAAAGGGTCAACCATTCACTTTCCCCCGTCGTACGCCTCTGGCAATAGCCACAAACTTTTGTTTAACATAATTTAGTAGTTTGTACAGCATCTATACTTCCTGCCAAGTATGAAAAGAATAAGTCGAATAGTTTTAAAATGCTGAGCAAAAATAATTTTTAAATTTTTAGATAAAACACCCTGTAACTCAGTAAGGAACCACATTTTATTCAAGTGTTTTAGGTTAAATCTTCGTATTTTGTGCTAAGGTTTCTCCAGTTGCTATATGGACAATTATTAATGAAACACCCTGTATATGATATACATATTGGCATAGTATGTAAAACTACATATTGGCATAGTATGTAAAACTACACATTGGCATAGTATGTAAATAATATTATTACGTATATTCGGTACACTTATTTCGACTAGCCACCAATGATCGGTTATTAGAATATCCCGGTTATAAGAATATTTTTGCTTGGTACAAAGGCTATTCCAATAAGCGGGTTCGACTGTATTGCCTATTGCATAGACGATCAACTATACAGTAGAAACAGACTTTTAAAGAGACAGATTCAACATGTCGACGGTTAAACTGCAAAACCTCGTAAGTCGATTTTTGGTCCATTATTACTTTTATACTTTGTTGGTTTATACTTTTATATATCTTTTAAACTACGAAATCTTGTAAGTCAATATTTAAATTTAATGCTACTAGCGACATCTGCAAAAACCTCATAAGTAAGTTTTTAAGTTACAAAACCTCGTAAGCTGCTCTTTGACAAAAAAAAAACAATATTACTGAATTTTACTTAATGGCAATGGAATCGTTACCTAAAAAGAACCCTACACACACAAAACGAATAAATTGAATCTTACATAAAGAAACCAAAATGTTTTTCGTCTCTCCTCTAAAGTTACACAAAACTAACTTACGAGGTTTTGCAGTTTAACCGTTGGTGTATAATCATCATCATCAACAACCTCAGCTTCCTCTCCCTCCGTCAGCTCCCTTCATCTCTCTCTGTTTTGTGTGGCTTGCATCCAGTTGCCCATAACATGCTTCAGATCGTTGGCCCATCTGCTCGGCGGGCGTCCTCTGCTCCCTAGTGACTCTTCTCGTGGCCTCCACTCGACAATGCGTTTGGTCAATTTATGACAGTACTTTAATAATAATAAAATATGAATATATGTGTTTAAATTTAACCCTTATCCACTGTCATGTGGTATGTCATACCTTGCCAAAAATATATTTTGTTGTAAAACGTGTTTTATAAAAGATATCTAGAACACCATCTTTGTACCTTCAAGAGGTGTGTAATTGTGCGTGCTATCAAGAGCTGCAGTTTTAGTATGGTTTGTAGTCCAGGGTAATAAGGATATTCTCGGGACACCCAAAGATCCAGGTAGCTGATTACTCTTTTAGTTATTGTAGACCTATAGAAAACCAACCTGTTTCCTGCCGAGAGTTCGCGTCCGTTTTTTAATTATTACCAATTTAGTGCAAAAATCGCGATTTTTTCGATTTTTTGCACATTCAAAAACTAAATAGTTGACATACAATTACAAAATTCAGTTTTTTAGAACATTGAAAAACTTTAAAATGCCGATTTTTGAAAGTTAAAATGTTAATTTGTTGCTGCGCAAACTGCAAAATAAGTAAAAATGGTAATTTGTTCATAACTTTTACTTTTACTTATTTGTTCATAACCCCTCTGTGGCGCAGTGGTAAGAGCGCCTACCTTTGAAACGAAAGGTCGGGAGTTCGAATCCTACCAGGGGCAGAAATTTTTCATTTATTATAAATTAATAAATGAAAAATAGTTTCTGTCCTTGTGGGATCGGTACTCACCGGAGGGACCGCAGACGTTCGGAAACAATTAGCGTCTCTTTGCAAAGACAATAACGTCGACTTTGCAAAGTCACTTACTCAACACACACACTACACATTACTCCCCTGACTTAGTGTTAAGTTGTACAATTACGTGGCTAAAGGTTCTAGTTCTAAACCAAAGCCAAAATCAGAAAAAAAAAACTTTTACTTAAACTACCTTAGCACTTATGCCCGGTTGCACCAACAGATCTTAAGCTTAAGTCGAGAATATCATAAGAATTAATATAATATAATTATAATATATTACAATGAGAATACCATAATATAATAATATATATAATTGATAATAAGGTAAGAATCTAAAATTATGCTGCAACGTAAGTGATACTCAAGGAGGCCCTATCTATAAGTACAGCTTAGCTAAACTGGAGCTTAAGATCTGTTGGTGCAACCAGGCATTAATGTTTCACCCAAAATTGGACATTGGGGTACTTAACAAACCCACAAAATTTGAGATCGATCCACTAATTAGTTTAAGAGTTATTCTATTTGTTTATCCCAGAGATCTTTATTTTACAATAAGATAAGACAGAAAATAATGAAGATAGTGCAATTCTGAGTATGCCAAATGAAAGTAGAAGCATGGTAGTATCAAAATGTATTAAAAAAAAAGAATGTGTGTGTACTTTGTACGCACGTAAGAAGTTATACTTCTATTATATGATTATATGATTATAAACGAAATTAATATACTTTTTATTTATATTTTATTTAAATATTAAATTAATTTATACTTAATACTTCTCAAACATTTTTATTAAAACAGTGCCAAAAATTAAAATAATAAAAAAATAAAACACACACAAACACATTAAAAATGCCACAAATGATTTCTGAACATTAATTGTCGGAAAAATTTTTAACTAAATACGTATTTTCTGAAAATAAAATTATATAATAAATATACTTACAATCATAAAATGTATAAAAAAAAATAAAAAAATAAAAGTTTCTATTGGGATTCGAACCAACTTACCACGCGGCTGGTATTTGCGTTGTATTGGGATTCACCCGCATTAAAACTGGACCACAGAGGCAGCTTGTCATTATGTGCGAAGATCGTCTAACTAAACAGATTAACCTTTTGACATTTTTAACTTTGTAAATCAAATTATTTTGATTTTGAATTGAAATGATTTAGAATTGAAAAAATACAACAAAACATAGGGTAAGAAGACAATATATTAGGTGAATATTGATATAAATTTTGATGGTAATCAAATTATGTAAAAAAAAGTATTACATACTACTTATGTATTTTGGTAGGTTCAAGGTAGGTATCGGAGCCCGTATAACGACTAATACATTTCGCAATCACTTGCGTCGTGCAAAGTGGCTATGTTCAAATATCATAACAAAATTTGATCAACTATTTATAAAACACTTACCAGTGAAAGATTCTTTAGCTTTGAATAAGCGAGATCTGCGGCACTCATACTAGGCACAGTTTGATGAGCTTTCACATTGGCATGCAACAAGCATCTCTTCTATGTAAATAAGTCCAAAAATATAATATGAAAACTATTTAAAAAGGCAGTATAACCATTAACTAACTTTTTGTTTGTTGTTTCTCTTCCTACAAATTTTAAAACGCAACAAGCATACATTATAACCAAACACAGTCCCACAGCTGTGCCACAGCTGCCATATTGGAAAATTTTTGTCATGTCATTTGAACATCCAATCAGAACAAAGTTATAATGCGCATGCGCCCGGTCGCTAGGTTTTCCCATATAAAATTTCACCGTCATTACGCCCGTAAAGAAGTATAACTTCAAAAAGATAAAAAAATAATTAACATAGTCAAAAATTCTAATGCCAGATTTTTAAAATTTTGTAGTTTATAAACATTTAGAATAACTTTAAAAATGTCGTCCGTAGAAACAATATTTTTATATATTCGAAAATATACTATCTTAACACGAATTTTCAAATTAAAAAATTTAGCCTGGGCTCATTTGGGACAAAGTTAGCCATATGTTTTTTTTAATTCACAGCTAATTTGTCTATCAAAAATTAAGGCATCTCATTAATGCCATTTTAAAGAATGGGATTTGTATTTTTTCTTAAAAAATTTGTACAAACATTATACCTTCACAGCACCCTCTACGATTTTTTAAATATGTAGTGCAGACGATTACTAGGGGGAATCTACAAATCGAGCGAGTTAAAATACCGAAAAAGCAATTTCAAACGAATATAATTTGCTGTATCTCGGTATCAACTCAATGGATTTTGATCTTTCTTTCTTAATTGGTATGTAATTTTTACGTATATTAGAAATATGCAATTTGTTTATAAATTTATTAATTAATAAACAGTCTTATTGTTGAAAAAATTTTTTTTTACAAAAATCTATTTTTTAATCATAGTATTATTAATGATCACAGAAAAGGTTAAAGTACACTTTAATAAATAAATGATTTTTATTAGATAATTATTTATTGAAGGTAATTTATTTATTAAAGTATACCTTAACTTATTCAAAAATTGTTTAAACAAATTAGACTGTTTATTAATTAATAAATGTCTAGACAAATTGTATATTTGTAATGTACAGAAAAATTACATACAAATTAAAAAAAGAACGATCAAAATATATTCAGTAGATCCCGAGATATAGAAAATGATAATAGTTTTAAGTTGCATATTCAAAAATTCGTGTAAAATACCAGCTTTTTTAATATGTAAAATGACTTTTTCTAAGGACAATATTTTTAATGTTTTTAATTAAATGTTTTTAAACTACAAAATTTCACAAATTTGGCATTAGGATTTTTAACTATATTAGATAATCTTTTTATAGTTTTTTAGTACATTTTGATAGTATCAGTTTTCTACTTTCATTTGGCATACTCAGAATTGCCATATCTTCATTATTTTCTGTCTTATGTTATTGCAAAATAAAGGTCTCTGGGAGAAACAATTAGAATAACTCTTAAACTTATTAATGGATCAGTCTTAAATTTTAAGGGTTTGAAGTACCCCAATACCCAACTTTGGGTGAAACACTAAAGTTCTAAGGTAGTTTTAGTAAAAGTTATTAACAAATAACCAATTTCACTAATTTTGCAGTTTGTGTAGCAACAAATTAACTTTTTTTTAGTTTCAAAAATCGGCATTTTGAAGGTTTTTTAATGTTCTAAAAAATTAAATTTTGTAATTTTATGTCAACTATTTAGCTTTTGAATAGGGTGCAAAAAATCGAAAAAAATCGCGATTTTTTGCACTTAATTGTTAATAATTAAAAAACGGACGCAAACTCTAGGCAGGAAATAGGTAGGTTTTCATCCTATAGGTATACAATAACTAAAAAGTAGTCAGCTACCTGGATCTTTGAGTGCCCCGAACATGGTCTATTTCTAGCTTATTAACCTGGTCTATTGGTCTTTGAGCTACGTTGACGTAAAGTTTTCTTTCGGTATCACGTTAGTGTTTACGTTTCTATAGTTAAAAGCAGTCCGGTGTTCATCTAGTTTTTCTACCTTTAAATGGAAAGCATTATTTTGCTATTTTTTGATTACCAATACTCAAGTCTTTTTGTAATTCACTCTATAAAAGATTTTGTCAGAACCTCCACCATTTTTTTAATATTGTGGATGCGTTCATACTTTAAGAATCATTCCGTGGGTCAGGGGTCGGCAACCTTTTTCGGATGGCGGGCCATGTTCAAAATAAAACCTTTGATGCGGGCCGCATATTAAAATGTAACTTAAATAGTCTTTTTCTTGTTCAGTCTGTTTGCATCCACTCCTTGACAAAGGCCTCCAATGAGTTCTTCACTTCTCTCGGTTTTGTGTTATTTAGTGCCAGTTACTCCCCATTTGTGCTTTGATACCGTCTAGCTATCGTTTTTGTGGTCTTGTCATGTCACGTGTCCTACTTAGTTTCACTTCATTTGCGCAATTCTTCCAATTACATCCTCCACCTTCGTCCTGCTTCATATGCCCTTATTTTCGCATAATATGTTGTTTTTTCAGAGATACTCGTAACATAGCTCATTCGATGGACCTCAGATGGACTACAGAGCGAGTTTTATGTATGTAACGCCTCAGTTATCTCGGAAACGGCTTGCACGATTTTTATAAATTTTGTTATGTAAGGGTCTTGTAATACGGCCGATATTATGGTGGTATTTACATTGTTTTAGGATCTTCCGTTTTTCTGAAAATCTAATGAACTTTCTTATTTGAAATGGGACATCCTGTATATTTTTTGCGTTTTGAAGTCCTTAAGAAATGCTGATTATTTTTTATGTAATATTACCTATACCTAAATGCCATAATTTCTTCGTTAGTGCTATATTTATATAACAAAAAATTTAAAACAAATTATAAAAATCAATTTTCTCGGCCCGATCAGATATTATTTTAGGTTCTTCGGATCATTTTAAATAAAAAAGGTAACTTGTAATTTTTCTCTAAAGTCGATCGTTTTTGAATAGTTATAAACAATTTTATACTGGAAAAAAAATGATGACTGTAATCAAGGATCAAAATCCCAAGTAAAAAAATATTACTTTTGTAATTACATCCTAAATTCAAGTTCAAACCTTATTATGCGCAGTTTGGGCTTATTTCATTTTAAAAGATTGTTTTTTAATTATTGTTAATGCAGCATGATCGTCTGTTCTCTCATAAGCAATTCATTTACACTCTTCTTAAAAAATAATATTTTAGAATAAAACATGCCAAAAATTCTCATGGGGAGCTGATAGAAGAAGTATGGTCATTTTTCTTTGTTTTCAGTATTAAATTGTTTATAACCCAAAAACGTCCAAATGTACAAAAACGTTCGTTGTTTTCAGAACTCAATTGTTTATAACTTTAGAGAGGTATTTTAAAGAACATTTTTTTGTTAAATAAATGTAGCAATAACTCCGAAATTGCCGCATTTAGGTATAGGAAATATTACATAAAAAATAATCAGTCTTTTTTAAGGACTTCAAAACGCAAAAAATATACAGGGTGTCCCATTTGAAATAAGAAAGTTCATTAGATTTTCAGAAAAACGAAAGATCTGAAAATACCACCATAATATCGGTCGTATCACAAGACCTTTACACACCAAAATTTATAAGAATCGTGCAAGCCGGTTCTAAGATAATTGAGGCGTTCCATACATAAAACTCACTCTGTATATTAATTTTTCATCTGTTTTAAGACATTTATAACTTTCTCGATAGTAATTTTGGTAGTATTTCAGATCCTACATTTAATATTTCCATGTCGTGGTTTTCTGGTTTTGCAACGCTGAATGAGTATAATTCTGTATACATAGTAATCTTCAACAATATTTTTATTATCTTATTTTTGCCGTTTTAGTGATTCCATTTTTATCTTTTATCTGGTGTATTTGTTGTCGGTCTTTACTACTTATTTAGAGTTTTTAACACTTTCAAACTTTTGTTTTTCTCTATAATACTTTTGATTTGTTCGGTCTTATCCTTTTTCTTATTGGCTTATTAAGTTTCTTATATTCTGGTGAATTTCGGTCCATGCAACTTCTGTCCTTAATCGTCTGTTGTGTTTCTGTCTTTAATTTGTTGATTTTTCCTAAAATTGTATTAGCGCTTTGGCGGGCCGCACAAAAAGTTGCAAAGGGCCGCAATTTGCCGACCCCTGCCGTAGGTGATGTAAAAAACAAATACAGTATTATAAAACAAATTAATATTAAAAAAAACAGAGAATACGCAACGGTATGACATACCGCATATCAAAGTCTTCGTCCTGAAACATCCATGCCAGTAGTTGGCTGGTGTTATGCAATAATGTACTAACCCACAACAAGTTGTTTGGGAGATAAATTGATTTAAAACTTAAACTCAAATAAGAAATAGACTATTGCTATTTATAATTTTATTTATTTTTTAAATTATAAGATACACAACGAAAAGATACTACATTCTAAGATTATACAGATAAAATGTCAAATTTGACAGAAATAAGTGTCAAAAGCGGGTTAGGACATTTTAAAATAACTACAATTATACCTTAATAAAAACAAGCAAAACTGCTCTAAACACTAAACTTTGGTAATAATCATTTAATTTAAATATGTTTTTGGATCTAGTCCTCAAGAAAACTTTCGTCAATGTCAAAATCTAACTCGCTTCCGAACCCTTCTATATCCTCTTCAAAGTTGGCACTTGGGGTTAATATATTTTAAGTCTTTTATTTATTCTTTAGATAAAGGTTTACCGCTTGGCCATAACAATGGTAGGTGTGATTCCAGTATATTACATTTGCGGCCTTTTCCATGTTTTTCAATATTAACTTCAGTATACTCTTCCGCTTTAATATTATATTTCATGAACAAAATCTTTGGTTGATCTTTTTTTAGTAGAATTTCATGTGTTTTTAACCAACTAATATTTTGTTTATTGATATCAACCTCTCTGTTTGTAACTGCGTTTATTAAGTTTACCACTGATACCATATCCTCTTTTGTCATTCTATTCACAATAAATTTATTTCTGTTTCTACAGCCTTTCATAACGTTGATATAGTCTTGATATGTGTATATTCTTTCGTTGGTTTTTAATGCACATTCAACGTCTCCGAAATGGGAATCATTGGGTAAAAAGGAATGACCCGACAATAAAAATTTTAATTGAATAACTTCCAATGAGGGATGATTTTGAAAAATGTGCATTAACATTAGTACCAATTTTATACTTCTGTTCTGGCCGCAGCACGAATCTGACCACAAATTTAATGTAGTAACGTGAGGTTTAACATTTTCAATTATATACTTATGAAGACAAGACCCGACTTCCTGGGTTCCTCGGCCAGCTTCATGCTCTAAACATACATTAAACATCCCTTTTCCTGTGCTTCCTGGTGGGTTAGAACACTTTTGCTTATTTATACATTCGCCACATATAGCATTTGTGGGTTATTATGTTTTCTCCTAGATGTCTATGAGAGCGCCAATCAACTTAAAACATTTTTGCTTACTGCAGTACACCTCATATGGAACCTGTTTGACTAAAATCTCAATTTTGTACGAGGTGTGGGTTAGGACATTATTGCATAACACCGTCCAGTTAAGGGTTAAAGTGGCTTTAAGGAAAAATATGGAAATGGGGTGTATGAGTATAGAGTATAGAGTATAGAGACAAGAGAATATTGTTGAATTCATACATACACAAAACATTTTGCTAAATATGATAATTAAAAACAAGAAGATCGAGTTTATAATTTACACTTACGGAGAAATTTCTGCAGACCCTGGTACAGCGTTAGGTTGAACACCATAAATGCAGATCGCAAATGCAAATAAAATTAAATTGAGCTTCATATTATTAGTTTTGAAGACACAAGTGTCCTGATTCAGATTTTTTTTTCATTTTATACCCAAATATTTTTTGTTTCCTGGTAGATTATGACATAAGAACAATTGACAATACTGGACAAATAATTAAATTAATTTTACTGTTCATTTAATTATAAATAAAACAATGTATAATTAATAATTAATTAAACCGGACAATTAAAATACATATCGGATATGACATACCTGATTTGTGTGAATATACTGTTCGGATTCCCTAGTTCGTAGGTGAGATCTTCCTTCGAATTTTTTCAACGAAAACATTTCGTTTATAAATTCGCAAAAGTGTGTGTGTTATTGCTTTGCCGCTCCTCCAATACTCAGATGAGATTTATCGATGGATTCTTATGTAGTTTTTTCTTCTGAATCCAAATCTGAAAACGGCATATCGATATTTCTAACCGTCTTCGAGATAATCAACCTTATTATTATTTTCTGTCGACATACTACACGTCCAGCTGAAATCGTTGCTATTCAGTAGGCTAGTTTTTTAATCTCGACTTGTTAAGCAAAGCATAGGTTATTTACATTTGAGTTTGACACTTCGTGAATGTCAAACTAAATTTTAAATTAAGTATTAATAAAACATCAATGATATTTGATAGTGAATTTAATTATTATATAAAATAAATAAGATGTTCAAAAATACAATTTGAGTATATTTTAAAAGCAATAATTTATTAACAGCTTTAAAAATGTTTATACGAGTATAAGCCTCACCTTTATGATAAATGGACTGTTCCATTTGCTATGAAATTAAAATATAGTCGGTTCGCTAAACTCGACACAACTGGCTAATGAATTTAGTAGGTAATTTTTTTGTTTTTTGCGAATTTTGCCAAAATTGGCAAAATTACTAATTATTTAGTAATTATTAACTAATTAGTAATCATTTTTTTGCACAATTGGCAAAATTATTGACTAAAATCACTAGCCAGTTGTGTCTCAGTTTAGCGAACCGACAGTATATGAAATAATATTGTTTGGTATAAAAAATTATGGTCTGATATGTGCAATTACATCCTTCTAATGGAAAAAAATATTTGAAGATTTTTCTCAAATTATGAATACCGACAACGGTTTTTCATTTATAACTCTTTTATTTTTAATTTGACAAAGAAAAGTTTTTCTTCATAAAAAGCTCTTCATGTTCTAAGATTTATGATGCAACCATCAAATTAATATAAAATTTTATTAATTTTATACGAGGTATATAAAAAATATGAATTTCGATCAAGAGTAAACTACCTTTATAGTTCATAACATTTAAATTAGAATGATATGGGCCATTCCACGAACATACGCCTGTTTTGGATTACTTCGACAATGAATATTTTACTGTGCAACATAAGAAGTACGAAAGTAAATGGCGCTAATAATTATTCCAATAAACAACAATGTAATTTACAATTTACTTTCGTTCTTCTGATTTTGCACAGTAAAATATTCGTTGTCGAAGTAATGCAAAACAGGCGTATGTTCGTGGAATAGGGTATATAATTGCACATTAAAACATAATTATTAATTCTTAACTACTTTTCATAATAGCATTTTTCCATATTATGAATTAAAATAAGTAAATAAACAAAGTTTTCGTTATGATAATGCTCGCATTTTCAGCTTGTTTTTTATTTATTTAACGTATGGACTTTTACAGTATGATAACTACATACACATATTTTATATAATATGTTATGCAGATACTAAAGTAGAATTAATGCAATTAAAAATATTCATGTCAGATTTACACAGTCATTTAGTTGCTACTTGGAAACATTCCATAAAGTCCTGGAAGTTTCCACGGTGGGCACGATTTGGGCAGTCTAAAACACAAATTCTTATTATGGTCTGTCTCTAAATGTTCCGCAATCGCTGTGTGGACTTTTCCTGCATCTAAAAGAGGCAGGAACTAAAATTCGAATTTTTATTCTCTGATACCTTTTAATATGTAAAAATAAGGCAAAACAGAATGATGAATTAGATCTATAATTACATCCATGACCTGGCGTTTACCGTGAAAACAATATTTAGCGAACTAACTAAAATTTGTTTATTCAGTAAAACCTGTCAATAACGGTCACTAAAAATGATCGAACTAATGGCCGATATTAAAAGGTGGCCGCTAATACCAGGTTTTGTAGTCCACAAATTTTGGTTTGGGGAACTTTGAAACTGGCCGGCTAGTTCAGGTGGCCGGTTTTGACAGGTGGTCGTTAACACAGGTTTTACTGTTGTACCATAAAACATAATTTTACAAACAAAGTACTTATTTATTCTTAAAAATAATTAATTATCGTTACAAGACAAACACATGGAACTTTTCACAGAGTGAGCAACACAAAGTTTTCACACACTATACAGTAATGCCGGGACTTTCGGCCTTTTTTTATTTGGCATAATTAACACCGACCTTGTCTAATTGAAATAGTTACCTCATTAACACGAGGTTACCTCGTAGTCTAGACACTGTTGAGTGAACACGTAAAATAAACATAAAATACAAGGTATATGTAAGTACACCAAACGTTTATTTTTGTATGTGAATTCATCGTGATGTTGTAAGTCATCTACTTTTTTTAATGTTTAAAACTATAATGGAGCTAAAACTTGATAAACTAATTCAATCAATAGAAGAAATGAAATCTGATATCCATTCAATAAAAACTGGCATGGAACTAATGCGACAAGAAAACGATGAATTGAAATTAAAGTTCAGTCAACTTGAAAATAAAATAGTAAATCTGGAAAATAATCGAAATAAAACAATATAGTTGTATATGGACTGAAATAAAATCTTTTTCTAAACCAAGACGCAATTATAGAAGACGTATTATCGGTAGTTAATGAGAAAATGGAAGGCAAGTTGGAAGAACGTGATATACAGGATGTCTATAGGATTGGCTATAAAAAAGAACGCAGAGATCGACCGACAGTTATAAGACTTAATTCAATTAAAAAAAAATATCAAATTATGAGAAATGCTAGGAAATTAAAAGACACCAGTTATAGTGTATCAGAGCAGTTTAGTAAAAAAACGATAGAAGAAAGAAAACAACTGGTCCCTTACTTGAAGAAAATTAAAGATTCTGGTGCAACGGCTTTTATTAGACATAATTATATAATAGTGGACAACAAAAAAATGTTTTTGACAGAGATTAAGCAAAAATTCGACGATTCTAAAAAACCAATTTCATCACAGCAACAACAAAATTCATCATCGTCTTCAAAAAACTACAGTTTGAGAAGTGGAATACGGAGCTAAATCCGAATTCAACTGAACAATGTTCGCAAAAATTCTCATTAATGCATCTTAATGTTCATTCAATTCGCAATAAAGTTGATGACATAAATATTTTTATTGACGATTATAGTTCAGAAAACTGTATTGACGTGATCTGTTTCACAGAGCATTGGATGCAAGAGGGAGAATTTGACTTTTACTCTTTAGAGGACTATCAATTAATAAACAAATATTGTAGGAAAACGGATTCCCATGGTGGAGCGGCCGTTTTTTCTAATAAAAAATTTGATTTTAGTCCAGTTGTTAATTTAGAAACTGTTTCAGTAGATAACAAAATTGAATTTACCGTTTTAAACAATCATAATTTAAAATTAGTAATTTCTTGTATTTATAGACCCCCCTCGGGAGATTTGCAAATATTTTTTAATGTGTTGTGCGATTTGTTAAGTGAACTGTATTTAAAATACAGAAATTACAATTTATAATTTGCGGCGATTTTAATATAGACTTAAAATTTAAGAATAGGAATGTTTTTGATTTTGAAAACATATTGACAATGTATAATTTAATACCAACTATTTTAGAACCTACTAGAGTAACAATAGCGTCTGCTATACGAATAGATAATATTTGTGTTAATTTGAATCCTAAACTATTATTTGAGGGGTCTACATTTGAACTAGGAGTGTCTGATCACAAAGCTCAAATTTTAACCATAAGTGTGGATAAAGCTGATGCTATTAATCAATATCATCTGGTTAGATCCTTTTGTCAAACTAATAAATTAAAATTTCTTGAGTATCTTCGTCAGTGCGACTGTAATGATGTATATGAAATATCAGATGTGGAAATAGCTTATAATGTTTTTAATGAAAAAATTGGTTCGGGCTTCGAATACGCGTTCCCGACTAAACGTAAAAAAATACATAACAAAAGAAATTTTAAAGGTTGGTTAACTCCCAGAATAAAAGTATCGTCAAAAAACAAAAGATTCTTATTACAACTAAAAAAATATACAAATAATATTACCATAAAAAACTACATTAAAACGTATTGTCGATGGTTACAACAAATAATTAAAGAGGCAAAAAATAAGTACTTCCACGGTATAATCAACTCAAATAATAAATCTAAAGCGACATGGAATTTAATTTCACATTTTAACAAAAAAAACATAACAGCTAAGAAAGATATATTTATTAAAAAAGATGATATTGATATCACAAATCCAACTGAAGTTGCAGAAGAACTTAAATCTTATTTTCAACACATTGCATCAAGTATTATTCCTAATATCAAAAGTAAAAAATCTAGTGATAACTATTTGCAGAGTTTACCGGCAAATAATTTAAGTTCATTGTTTTTTGGACCTTTAATAGAAACTGCTGTCAGGGAGTGCATTTTGTCACAAAAACCAAAGAAATCCGCGGGGCTTGACAAAATTCCAATTACCCTTGTTAAAGAAAATATTGATACCCTTTGTAGGCCTTTAGTTTTTCTTTTTAATTTGTCTCTTGAAAACGGAATATTTCCTAAATGTTTTAAAAAATCGGTAGTTATTCCTGTACATAAAAAAGGTGATAGGTTTAATATAGAGAACTATCGCGGAGTGTCTCTATTACCGTCCCTTTCAAAACTATTAGAATGGTGCGTAAATAAACAATTACTTCTTTTTTTAAATAAACATAAAATTCTAACAACTTCTCAATATGGCTTTAGATCTGATATGAGTACTACAGATGCAGCATTTTCTCTAATCGAAAATGTGCATAAAATCTTGGAAGCAAAACACCATCCTCTTGGTATTTTCTGTGATTTATCGAAATCATTCGATTGCGTAGACCATCAAATACTACTGGACAAGATCTACTACTACGGCATTAGAGGTACACCACATAAATGGTTTCAGACATACCTATCACACAGAAAAATGTGTGTTAGAATAAATAATTCTGATAGTAGCTGTGAAGCATTCTATTCAAATTTCGCAGAAGTTCAGTGTGGAGTTCCACAAGGGTCTGTTTTAGGACCAACACTGTTTCTTATCTATATCAATGACTTGGTAGCTAGTTTCCCGAATACCACATTTTCACTTTTTGCAGATGATACGAGTATAGTAATTAAAGGCGATGGTTCTGATACATTAGCATCCTGTGCCGCTACTACAGTTGAAGAGATATCAGACTGGTTTCTCGCCAATAAATTGGTTCTGAATATTAGTAAAACACAAAGTATCCGTTTTAATTTGTATCAAAATGTGAAAGATGTTTTTATTAAAGTAGATCAAGAAAGCATTACTTCTTGTCATACAATTAAATTTTTAGGCATAAACATAGACAGCAAACTTGATTGGAATTACCACATAACTGAACTTAATAAAACCCTCAGCAGAGCTACATATGCCATAAGAGCAATTAGACAAAATACAAATTTTTGTGTGGCAAAAATAGTTTATTTTGCTCAATTTCAAAGTATTATGCAATATGGTGTGGAATTTTGGGGCGCGGCTAGCACAGCAGAATCCACATTTGTGGCTCAAAAACGAGCAATTCGAGCACTATTCAACTTAACAAATAGAACTTCATGTAGACCTCTCTTCAAAGATCATGGAATAATGACGCTCATTAATATTTATATTTATAAGATGTCTCTACTTATACATAGAAAACGACATGAATTGTTAAAACCTTCTGATATACAGTCACAATACACGCAGGCAAGATATAATTCTTCCCAATTATAATTATAGACGTACTCGAAATGGTCCATTGTACTCCGGTATTAAAGTATACAACCATTTGTCCACTGGGATTAAAGCACTTTCAATAATATGTAAGTTTAAAAAAAAATAAAAAATTGTTAGGTCAATATGTTTTTCATAGTCTGGATGAATTCTTTTTAATAAATTTTAATGATCTAGACCAGCGGTTCTCAAACTTTTTGAATTATGTACCACCTAGAGTCCTTTTTTATTATTATTGGTACCACCTACATTTTTAGATTGTATTACCAAGACTAATAAATACTACTTTTTTTGATTTTTTGTTGTGTTTTGTGTACCACCGCAAATAATAATATGTACCACCAGTGGTACATGTACCACAGATTGAGAATCGCTGATCTAGACGGTTCCAACGCTTAGGCTAAAATCACATATTGTTCTTGTACAAATATTTTTGTTAAAATTATATTTATTGTAAATTTGTGATTTTTTGGAATAAAGATAACTAACTAACTAACTTGTCGACCTAGTCCCGTAACTCTGTTATCTCCAGGTGAAACATCAGAAACGGCCAATTCAGGATATGCAATTTTCGTCATTTGACGTAACTGAGAGTGCATATTATTTGTGGTTTGATATCTGGTGGAAGGCACTTATGGAATAAAATTATTTTTGTCATTGTTTTAAACAATTTTAAAAAACGCCAACACTCATCCATTTTTAAATATAAATATACGATTTTTAAACCTAAATTTGATTGTACAGAGTGATTTACGCAAGTCTAGCATAGTTCATAAGCTTTATTTTTAATGAAACACCCTATATATTGTTATATTTTTAAAAGCTGCTTAACAACCTGATTTCATCGAACTACATCATGTATGGTATATTATGAATAATACAGGGTGAAACTTTGAAATTATAGTGTGTGGAAACCACTTATGGAATAAAATTGTTTGGGTTCTTATTTTAAAAAATAATAAAAAACGTTAAGATATATACAATTTTAAAATGTAATTTTGCACTGTCTAAACATAAATTTAAATATACAGGGTGACTCACGCAAGTCTAGCATAGTCCATGATCTTTAATTTAATGAAACACCCTGTATATTTTTATATTTTTAGAATATGCTAAACAACGTCACATCAAAAAAGAAGTGTATTATGTAGGACCTATATTATGAATAATACAAGGTGAAATTTTAAAATTATGTATAATTTTCGTCAAGATACGAGTATTAAAAACCTACATCAAACTTTGAAATTAATACTTTATCATACTTTAAATAATGATATTATTTTTAAATTAGCTAAATAAGACATACACTTTCTAAACTAAAAGTATAAATCTATTTGGTTTTGTATTTAAGGTCTGCCGAAATTTATAAATAATTTCAAAATTTCACCTTGTATTATTCATAATATAGGTCCTACATAATACACTTCTTTTTTGATGTGACGTTGTTTAGCATATTCTAAAAATATAAAAATATACAGGGTGTTTCATTAAATTAAAGATCATGGACTTTGCTAGACTTGCGTGAGTCACCCTGTATATTTAAATTCATAATGGACCCTGCATAATACACTTTTGTGAGATGAGGTTGTAAAGTAGCTTCTAAGAAAATAAAAATATACCTACAGGGTGTTGTTCTGAAGCTATTTCCTTGTGGCATTTTTATAATTACGTATTTTTTATGGGAAATAAGCCACAATTTTACTAAAAAATGAATTTATTAACGTTTCGAAGCCCAAATCGGGTTTCGTTGTCAAAATACAAAATACTATTCTTAATTTTTTATAAATTAATTTTTTACTTTATAAAAATTAAAAAAACGTTAATAAATTCATTTTTTAGTAAAATTTTGGCTTATTTCCCATAAAAAATACGTAAATACCTACAGGGTGATCCATTAAACTAAAGATCATGGACTATGCCGTACTTGCGTGAATCAGCCTGTATATTTAAATTTATGTTTGTAAACCGCCCTTTTGAATTTAAAAGTAGACGTGTCCCAGCATTTTTTATAATTTTTTAAAATAAGGACACAAGCAATTATATTCCATAAGTGGTTTCCATACTTAAAAATTTCAAAATTTCACCCTGTATTATTCATAATATACCCTACATGATATAGTTCGCTGAAATCAGTTAATCAAGCAGCTTTTAAAAATATAAAAGTATACAGGATGCTCCATTAAAAATAAAGCTTATGGACTCTGTTGGACTTGCATAAATCACCCTGTAAATTTAAATGTATGTTTAGAAAGTGCACATTTTTATTTAAAATTCGACGGGTCTCAGCATTTTTTATAATTTTTTGAAACAAGGGCAGAAATAATTTTATTCCATAAGTGCCTTCCACACTGTCTGTATACATACAACATTTTATTTCACCAATTCTGGTTTTAAGTCAAAAGGGGAAAGTCTAAAGTCTAATAAAATCGCTTCGCCTTGTTTGTTTCCCATCGTAATTTTAATTTTAATTTTACAAATTTTTAAAGCGTTTATTGCTGAGATATCTGATAGGTTATAAAACAGTACCATGTGTCAATTGCATGTTTGGCGCTGTGTTGCGTATTGTTGTGCCATTTTGTCTACTACGCACATCAACATCTCCTTTTGTGTCCCTGCATGGGTAATAAGAACGTGCACAAAATGATATATGAAGCATTTTAATAAAGGGGATCGTGTGTGAAGGATTCCAAGAAAATCAGTTTCTGTATTCATTCTCCTTTTTTTGGGTGATTCCGGGGAGAAATGGGGGTGCATTATACAAATTTGTAAATAACATCAGTACATGGTTAATCGCTGAAAGTTTTTTTACTCTAGCATAATCGTTTCAGATGGTATAAAAATGTGGTTACCAAATAAAAACCTATACCAAAAAATCAGCCACTTATTTATGACTAATTGGTGCAGAGTTTCTTCTTGATTCCCATTAGAGTTAGGAAAAAAAATTTTTTTTTTCGAAAACATCTTTTTTTAAAACTTGTCAACTTTGGGGCGCCACTCGCGATAATCGGTGGACGATAGACATATGCTGTTATAAATAGATTCTAGAAAATATCTCTTCATATTTATATTAAGTAACTTTTTTGTAGAACGTACAAGCACCCCTTGATATACCAGAAAAAAAAAAAAAAATAAAACCACTCTTGTGTCCAGTTTGCGAGATTCAACCCCTGTTTGAATCGTACTATCAGACCAACGCTGCTTTATGCTAGCGAGACACTTCTCTTCCAATTTCCACATTTGATCGTTGGCAGTAGTATAAATTTGATATCAATCTTACATCCTTTATATCCAGGTTCTTGTTCTTGAGTACTTATCCAAATCTCGGTTAACATCCAAGCATCATTAAAAGAAAATAGTGCCTCTGTTGTGTCTACTCCATTCTGAAATCCAAACTGGGAACCGCTAATATCCATATCCAGCTTAGAGTGTAGCTATATCCATATTATGGATAATTTTTAGCAGCGTTTTTAAGGTATGTGACAGACTGATCGTTCGATAATCACTACATTCTTTAGCATTTACTTTCTTTCGTAAACAAATAAATGTTTGTGTCAGCATTTCACGTGGAATGATTCGTGTGTTAAGCCGGGTCCAGACACGTGTAATGTAATGCGTAACGTAACGTGTAATGAAACGCGAATTCTGCGTTTGGACGGCACTGCGAGCATTACATTTACCATTCGCGCTGGAGCTCGCCGGGATCCGGTGCCAGTCGGTTTTTGCGTGAACACAAAGGTGCTCCAAATACTATTGACTGTGATACATCCAACTCCCACAGAAATCTGGAAGCACGTTGCCACTAGCGCCACTGTCGGCTTGCGGTGAAACTACGTTGTGACAACGTAAAATTTGACTTAAACATTCAAATTTAATTTTATAAATTTTTGAATAACAAGCTAATGTTGCTAAATTAAATTAAAATAAAAATAGTTCAAGCACTTATACAAAAACAATAATAAAGCAATTTTATAAATGTAAGGTTAGATTGATCTGATTATCACCGTAGACCGCCTAGATGGCGCTATTTTTGTTGCTTCCTCAAATGTAATGGGAAATGTCAAGAGTTGTATGTATTACAGACTGTAATACATACAGACTGTAATTTACAGTCCATAGTATTTGGGCGCTCGCAGTACCCGTTTGGACGGCATTCGTGAAAGTTGTACCGTGTGGACGTGTGACGAGCAATCGCTTGACGAATCTACCTGCTTATACCAACAAAACCCCGGTATTTGGGATCCAAAATTTTTTTTCGAGAGTAAATAAATAATTCTGCTGTATGTATTTTAATAGGAAAATATGTATCTACATAAAATGCTTCATACCTACATATCGTATGCATTTCATGTTTATTAATAGATGCGTGCACAGAAAACGTAATTTGGTTTTTTAATAAAATAGGTTACATTGCTGTATCATTGACATAAAAAGGCCTAAAACCATATAAAGATACAGGGTGTAACAAAAATACAGGTCATAAATTTAATCGCATATTCTGGGACCAAAAATAGTTCGATTGAACCTAACTTACCTTAGTACAAATGTGCACGGAAAAAAAGTTGCAGCCCTTTGAAGTTACAAAATGAAAATCGATTTTTTCCAATATATCGAAAACTATTAGAGATTTTTTATTGAAAATGGACATGTGATATTCTTATGGCAGTAGTATTTTAAGAAAAAATGATAATGAAATTTAAACACCCCATAAAAATTTTATGGGGGTTTAATTCTTTTCAACCCCCCCAAACTTTTGTGTACGTTCCAATTTAATTATTATTGTAGCGCCATTAGTTAAACACAAGTTTTTAAAAACTTTTTTGTTTCTTAGTACTTTTTCCAAAAGTCAGTTTTTATCGAGATATTTGAATATTTGTCAAATCCACCACATATTTGTATATGGTAAAGTACGATTATGGAGACTTGGTAATAATATGAAAATTTATTTATGATTTACATTTTTAAGTATATTTCGAACCATATTAGAAAAGAAGCCACATCTCGATAAAATATGCTTTATCAAAAAAATACAAAGAGGCAAAAAATTTTAAAAACATTGTGTTTAACTAATGGTACCGCAGTAATAGTTTAATTACATTTGGGGGGTTTAAAGGAACAAAACCCTCATAACATTTTTATGTAAACATATTAAAAAAGAAGCCGCAACTCGATAAAAACTGCCTTATCGAAAAAATAATACGAGGCAAAAAAGTTTTAAAAATATTGAATTTAACTAATGGCACCACAATAATAATTTATTTGGAACGGACACAAAAGTTTGGGGAGGTTTAAGGGAACAAAACCCCCATAAAATTTTTATGGGGTGCACAAATTTCACTATAATTTTTCGTTAACATGTTCTTTCTATAAGAATGGCACATGTCCATTTTCAACAAAAAATCTCGAATGGTTTTCGATATATTCAAAAAAATCGATTTTCATTTTGTAACTTCAAAGGGCTGTAACTTCTTTTGTGTGCATATTTGTACTAAGGTAAGTTAGATTCATTCGAACTATTTGTGGTCCCAGAATATGTGGTTTAATTTATGACCTGTATTTTTGTTACACCCTGTATATACCTATGTATGTAATATGTACATACATATTTTATATAGTATGTACATCGTATGTACTATTATCATTATTATAATTATATTTAGTACATTTATTTCTACTAACCACAAATGATCGGTTATTAGAATATCCCAGTTATAGTATTATTTTTGATTGGTACGAAGGATATAAAACAGTATTGCTACCTGAGAACTGTTATAAATGAGCAGTGGAGCAATGTACAAATGTACGGTGTTTAACGAAATGAGCTCCATATTCAAAAGCCTCAACATATCCCTAAATACAAAAATGAGACATTTGAGATGTTACGTTATCGCTGTATTATTGTACTGAGCGGAGGCATGGACGCTTACAGACACCACTATTAAAAAATTTAAAGCATTTGAGATATGGCTTTATAGATTACAGTATCTGGGACACGTTATGAGAAATCAGCATCGTTACTCCCTGATGCAGTCCATATTGCAAAGTAAAGTCAAAGGTAAGCGCGGATCCGGTAGAAGGAGAATGTCATGGCTGAGGAATTTGGGAACATGGCTTCGAACCGCAGCGAGCAAGGTTATGATTTCCAATATGATTTCTTTCATCCGAAACAGATAGGAACCAGAAGAAGAAGAATATGAATCTCTTGTCGTCAAAAATCTTAATGTTAGTGCCAGTCTATCTTGTTGCGAAATTGCAGATTTCATGACAGTATCTTGTCTTAATATTTTAGATGCAATCTACCTATGTTAATAAATATTCAAAATCAGTAAGCGGCATCCGGGTAAAGTTTTTTAATATTGGCACTCATTTGCTGAGACTTTAGATCCTCAAGTAAACTAGATCTTTTCTGATACAAATCAGTTTTCCACCATTGGCGCACCGAACGTTATTTCCGGTCTTCAGTTAGTAAATATATACAAATAAAAGCAGTACCTACCTGCTGTCACGACATCCCTATTCGGCTGTTCATAGCAACTGAGTAAAATCAATGAGTAGCAACGTAATCTTATATTACACGTTACCTTGTCTGGACCCGGCTTTAAAGATTGTGTTAAATAGTTGGCCTAAAAGATCTATAATTTTTTCATTGACTAGTTTTAGCAATTCGCTTGGTGTTTCATCTGGGCTAGCAGCTTTATTATTTTTCATGAACTTTACTGCATGCATAACTTTTCATTTTGATATTTCGGGTCCCTCGTTTTTACTCTGATTATCTTCATATACAGGGTGTAACAAAAATACAGGTCATAAATTAAATCACATATTGTGGGATCAAAAATAGTTCGATTGAACCTAACTTACCTTAGTACAAATGTGTAAATAAAAAAGTTATATCCCTTTGAAGTTACAAAATGAAAATCGATTTTTTCCTATATATCGAAAACTATGATGGATTTTTTATTGAAAATGTACCTTTGGCATTATTATGGCAGGAACATTAAAAAAAATTATAGTAAAATTTGTGCACCCCATATAAATTTTATGTGGGTTTTGTTCCTTTAAACTCTTCCAAACATTTGTGTACGTTCCAATTAAATTATTATTGTGGTACCATTAGTTAAACACACTGATTTTAAAACTTTTTTGCCTTTTAGTACTTTTTCGACAAGCCAGTGTTTATCGAGATATTTTGAATATTTGTCGAATCCAAATGACTAAGGACCTGTTAATGATCTGAAAATTTATTAATTTATATTTTATATTTTTAGGAATATTTTGAAACATATTAAAAAAGAAGCCACATCTCGATAAAAGGTTGCTTATCGAAAAAATACTAAGAGGCAAAAAAGATTTAAAAACACTGTGTATAACTAATGATTCCACAATAATAGTTTAATTGGAACGTACACAAACATTTGGTGGGTTTAAAAGAACAAAACCCCCATAAAATTATTCTGTAAACATATTAAAAAAGAAGCCTCATCTCGATAAATACTGGCTTATCAGAAAAAATGCTAGGAGGTAAAAAGTTTTAAAAAAATTGTGGTAAACTAATGGTACCACAATTGGGGGGTGGGGTTTAAGGGAAGGGGGGTTTAAGGGAACAAACCACCATAAAATTTTTGTGGGGTGTACAAATTTTACTGTTATTTTTTTTTAACATGTTCCTGCCATAAGAATGCCACATGTCCATTTTCAAAAAAAATTTCTAATAGATTTCGATATAAGGTAAGTTAGGTACAATCGAACTATTTTTTGTCCCAGAATATGTGATTTAATTTATGACCTGCATTTTTGTTACACCCTTTATATATTTTTCTGTCTCCAGTCATGGAATAATTCCTCTATATATTCTTGCCATCTTCTTAATTTCTGTTCAGTCTCCATTAAAAATGTTTCATTATTTGGCCAATAGTTTGCTTGAGGTTTGTTGTTATACTACCCCAGCTGTTATACTACCCCAGCTTATTCTTTAAATTTATTATGGAGATTAAAGTTATTGTATTATTTGCTTTGTAAGTATTCTATTTCCTCGCATTTTACAGCAAAGTTAGTCTCTTTTGCTTCTCTTATTTTCCTTCTTATTTGATTATGCAACTGTTTATACTGAGTTATGTTGATATTCTTTTGTCTCCTTATGTCCTTTGTAATCTCCAAGATTTCTTGTCATCCAATCTTCTTTCTTGCATCTGGTTTTTGTGAGTTCTCTGCTACTTGGTTCGATAATTCCATTGTTAAAGAATTGCCACTGTTGCTCTACAGTGGCAATCTTAGACTACTTAAACCTTTAAAAATTCGCAAAGGACTTTGAATCCATATTTAAACTTTCTTTTAAAATATTTGTCTACTAAAATGTTTAAATAGCCTTTCATGTCCTCATTGTTGTGATTATACTCAATTTATCATATTCTGATATTTCTAATGATGTCTTAAATTCTAGACTACAACCTATAAAAAGGTAATGAAATAATTTTCTGCATTAGTCTTAAGAAGATTTATTGAGCTCATAGAATATTAACATGGCAAGAAAATAATATATATGGTTAAGACAATAAAATAACCAAGAGTCAGATTATCATAGTACGTGATGTTGATGTTCCAAAGATTTTTCTAGAAGGATTCTTAGCGCACTATTAATTGCTACTCTCGCTATATTCTCTCCAGCAACGATGAGTTTGTCCAAGAGGTCTAGTAATGGTTCGTTGTCGTGAACAAACCACCTTACAACCTTCTCTAAACCTTTAGCGATGACCTGTAAATAAGATGCATTTATTTAATAACAGAGTGTATCTAGTTTGTGTTATCCATTTTTAGTAATAAATATTTTGAGCAATTGTCTTCTCTAGTGGACTGTGAAGACTAACATGAAGCTGTTGCCAGTCCAATATTTCTTTCGCTGTTTTTTTTTATTTCTTTGCACATTTCATTAGAGAGGGTTTTATTTTTCAAATACATATTAGGTTTATAATAACAATTATTAATTCGAAGAATGCTAACATTAGAAGGAACAAGTTTTTTTCCTTAACAGAGGGCAGAGGACATGAATCCTGAGCTCCGGATTCGAACATGATAAAAAATAAAAACAAATAAAAATTCCATTTTTATTCAGTGGCACTGCGAAGGCAAAACAATCTTATTAGACGCTTTTCTTTACTTGCAACAGTTTGCATCAAATCTTTAGACGTTAATTTGACTGACTTTTCTTCAATGCAAATGAATGCAAATTTGCAGACGTATTATGCATTCACGGGAAAAATACACGAATAGTCAATAAAAAAAATGTATGTTTATTAATTGTTTAAATAAAAAAAAACGATTTTAACGGAAAATGCTTAATTTCTCTTGTTTTTTACAATGTAGAAACTTGAAACTTTTACGGATTGTAGCTAATGGTATGAACTATACAGAATTTCACTTTTAACGTTAATTGTTTACGTTATGCCTTTTCTTTAATGAAAATGAATAAAAATTTGCAGACATATGCATTCGCGGGAACAATAGGCGAATAGTCAATAAAATGTTTTTGTTTATTAATTGTTTAAATAAAAGACAATGAAGAAAGTTGAAACTTTTACAAATTGTAGCTAATTATATGAACTATACCTAATTTCACTTTTTACGTTAATTTTTTAGGTTATGCTTCATAAATAAACAATAAAGTTTCAAATTTTTTGTTGATACCGACTTCATGTTTGTACATCATATGTTTTATACATATTTTAATAAACATGACGATATATTTTAATGTTTGAAAAGGGTAAGACTAAAAAGTAAAAAATAAAAAATATGAAAAAAATATTTTTAAGAAACGCTTTTCTTTAGTTACTAGTGACTAAAATTAAACATATTGTAAAAAAATCAACTAAAAAGCAAAAAATAAAAAAAAAATGAAAAAATCTAACACATTCGTTAAAGAAAAGCTTGGTACGAAAACGGTTTATTCGATGAAGACGCGCCACGCTTTTCTTTGACGAGTGTGTTAGATTTTTTCATTTTTTTTTATTTTTTGCTTTTTAGTTGATTTTTTTTAATATGTTTAATTTTAGTAACTCATAACTAAACAAAAACGTGTCTTAAAAATATTTTTTCATATTTTTTTATTTTTCACTTAGAACAGGGAGCCAGACCAGCACTCCGAATCGGCGATTTTCGACTCTTACTGGAGTCATCATCGGAGAGGCGCAGGCCTGCTGCTCTCTGCTCGAAGTGACCAAACCATGAGAGTTTATCCCCGCATTGCAACTGTCGTGTATGGAGTAGGTGACTAGCGTCATCTGGCAACTGAAAGGTAAGGTAAAGTTTTCATTCTAATAGCAACATTAATAATATTGAAAAATATTAAAAATATTACTAAAAGGTTTTTAAATGAAAACTTTCTCGTCCATTTCCCTGGTAACACCTCCATGGCTTCTAAAATTTGCAAGCCAAATGGATGCTGAAGCGAAGAAGACAAGAGGGAATTCAAAAACTTAAAAATGTTAAAAAATGCGGAATGATAAAAAATATTCTAACAGCGCAAACTCTGGGAATAAGAATGAAGGGTAGACGAAAGCTGAGGTGGATAAATGGGATAACACAGGATACTGAGAAGATAATTACTGCAAACTGGAAGTAAATGATAAAGAAGAAAGGCACAAAAAGTTTAAGAAAGTCGAGGCCCTCTAAATATTGTAGCAACGTGATAGTGAGACTTATTTGATTGTATATCTATATATATCCTTACAATAAACCTGAACCAAACGACGATGCTAGCTAATATAGAAAGCAAAAGATAACGTGAAATCAGAGAATTCAAGCCACAGCGAGATGCGGAAGTAAAGGCATTCGAAAGGTGGGTCTACCGACGTGTATTACGTATATCCGAGACCGAAACCAACAAGGAATTATTTCCGGTTAAGCAAGGAAAGAGACGTAGCAGTAACTATAAAGAAAAGAAAGTTGGAATACTTGGGTCACGTTATAAGGCACAGTAAATGTGGAGTACTTCAGCTAATTATCCAAGGACAAATAGACAGCAGATTGGATTGTCATCTGCCAAACTATTTAGATCAGATCTGCCATAAACAAATTCGGAACGGAGAAGGTACGTGAAGATGAAATGTTACTGACTTAGATAAAGAAATAACACTGGTAAGTGTAGTAGATATAACACTGGTAAACACACAGTTTGCTGCCGGAAATTTTTTTACTGTTTCTAGGTAATTTGGGTCTGCTGAATCCAAAAATGCCACCAGATTTGTTTCATCAGATCGTTTTCAGAAAATACGACAACAGATCACATTTCTAGCATATAGGGTAATTTAACGCAGCACCACCTACATATGTAGTGCTGCTACCCATAAAATAAACCAAATACGAAAAAAAAGTAAGATATAAAGTGTACTATAATGTACTTACAAAAATCGTCACACATATCTGCCAAAAAAACTTAACTTTAACTCTAACCTAACCGGCAGTGTCGCAACAAAAATGTGTTATTCGGCGTCACCTAAAAACTTCCTTTTATATGATTTTCTTGCAAAGGCTTTAAAAGGACGGTCCCTTTGAAGACTTCAGCAGTAATCAGCCATCATGTGATAGCCCCATCTTCCTGATACCTCTCTTTCATCGTTTTGATATTTTGGTGAAGATTTTCTGGGAAACGGTCTAAGTGGCTGTGGAAGTAATGAATTTTAATACTCATATGACAACCGTGTTTGTTAAAATTGTTGAGCATTTATTTCACTTTAATGCTAAATTGGTATACTTCCATATTTGTTGCCATTATGTAGAAGGACACACTTTAAACTTCGTTTGGAACTGTCGATAAAAAGATGCCAGTGGTCTGGTGTAAAAAAGGCAAAAGATCTTTTATCTCTATTACCGTAGTATGTAATTTTGGTGTCTGAGTGACGAACATTTTTTTCTTTTAGTCTGGAAGTAAGGAACTCGGAAGAATCCTTGGGAAGGTTCAAATTTCTGATAAGATCACTTAGCTGTTCCTGAGTAAAGCGCTCAGGACGTGTTGAATCCCCTTCAAAATCACTGTCGTCTTCCTCAAATCTATTAGTCTGCAGTTCGTCAAATAATGTTTCGGCATTATCCTCTGGTAACATAGGTAGGCTGCTAAATATTGAAATGGGTATCTGCTCAAGCTGATGTGGAATTGGTCTTATTGCTGAATCCAGGTTAGGATATGTTCACGTATATCGATTGTGACCATTAATGCCCTTTATATTCACAAGACAGAAATACCAATCGTCAAAATGATTTTTGGTTCCCTCCATACCATTGGAAAACCAAATCTAAACATTTTCGTTGTCCTTTCGTCCACTCACTGTCGCAAGTTTTTAATACAAGTTTTGCACACTACATGTGGAGCTCAGGATTTATCTTGATCTCCTAAATTACCACCAAAATAGGCCTTTTGTCCATTTGCCCATTTGTCTTAGAATTTGTTAAGTTTGTTTATAAACATATTGCAATTATAGTGGTGGAATCTACAGAAATGTAAGAATATTTAAGTATTTGATAAATATGTTATACCTATCTCGAAAACTAGAGCTGATACAAAGAAAAGGTTTTTATTTTTGGAATCAGCACAGATGAATTAACTAAAATCCGTTGATTTTTTTTCGGCAGCAAGACAAAAATTTTTTTTTTGTTGGGCTGTGTAATTATACAAAACTTATGCCTGGTTTCATCAACAGATCTTAAGCTTAAGACAAGCTTTAAGCTCAGCTTACCAAACATACGCCTTACACCATTGAGTCTTAGGTCAACTTTCAGCTTGCCACAATGTATTGCCAAGTGGATTACTGATAAGAATCGAGAATTATGGTTTAACATAAGTGAGATTTAAAGCAGCTCTGTCTATAAGCTGAGCTGGGCTAAGCTGGAGCTTAAGATTTGTTGGTGTAGCAAGGCATTAGATGTTTTATATGCCTGGTTGCACCAACATATCTTAAGCTTAAGACGTGTCTCAGGCTCCGCTTACGAAATATACGCGTTGCACCATTGGGTCTTAGATCAATTTCCAGCTTGCCACAACAGATTGCCACGTGGACTGCATCTTAAACTTAGTCTCAGTTAAGCCGTGCTTCGATAAAACTCGAAAATTATGGATCTATAAGCTGAGCTTAGCTAAGCTGGAGCTTAAGATTTGTTGGTGCAACCAGGCATTAACAGTACTTTTCACAAAGATTTATTCTGTATTAAAGTACTGCAATTTTCTTAATAAATACTGATATGTTTTTACTTAAATAGTTAAACCCCCATAGAAAAATCAATATATTTAAACGTGTATCCGATATTTAATTACACTATACTTACATGGTAGAGATCCTGACCAGGAGGCAATACAAGTTTAACCACAGATCCCAATCCATTAAGGAAGAGTGCAACCAAACGCTGCAAATCTGGGATTAGGCTACGTTCTGAAGTTTTTATTGTAAGTGTATTTTTTAAAGTTTGAGTTCTAAAAAAAAAGGTCGATAAATACCGTTTTTCATTTTTAGTAATTATTTTATTTCTATTACTTGCATATTCAGTTATTACAGTAATTTGTACCAATATTCGTCCAATGCTAGGTAAATGCATGCGTTTATTTCGAATCCTGAGAAAACTAATACATAATTTTGAAAAAGGACCCCGCAGAAACCTTATGGGAAATGGCTCTCTCTCAAATGCTCTAAAACTTTGGGTTGTGGTAGTCTTTGATGTGTAGAACAAAAGACTCAATGGGCGCGTTGCTCCAAAAAATCATGGTTTTAAGATATAAGCCTCTGAAGTTATAGGTACAGTGAGGACGTTTGAGTTGGAATAAATTCATTTTCTCGAGAACGGGTGACTCTGGAGATAAATTACGAATCAGGTCGATTTTTATTTTTAAATTATAATTTTTTGGCATATATATCATACTAGTGACGTCATCCCTCTGGGCGTGATGACGCAATCGATGATTTTTTTAAATAAGAATAGGTGTCGTGTGATAGCTCATTTGAAAGGTTATTTAACTCTCTATTCATTAATACAAACTCTAACATAATTATTTATACAGGGTGCCCAATAGTTTTTTTAATTAAATTAATTGAGACAAAAAGAAGAATGTATATAATTTATTTAATTCGAAATACATTTTACTGTTGTCGGAAAACAGGAAAAAATGTTTATTTAATAAATATACATTGTTTTTCGCTTAAATTCAATATTAAAGCTGCCACCCACCTGCCTCTTAGCAGTTTGAACATTTAATTTAAGCGAAAATCAATGTTTATTTTTCAAATTAACATTTTTTTCTATTTTCTAGCAGCAGTAAAATGTATTCCGAATTAAATAAATTATATACATTTTTCTTTTTGTCTCAACTAATTTAATTAAAAAAAAATTTTGGCCACCTTGCATAAATAATTATGTTAATATTTATATCAGTGGATAGAAAATTGAATAACCTTTCAAAAGAGCTGTCACACGACCCCTATCCTTATTTAAAAAAATCATTGATTGCGTCATCACGCCCAGATGGATGACGTCACTAGTATGATATATATGGCAAAAAATTATAATTCAAAAATAAAAATCGACCTGATTCGTAATTTATCTCCAGAGTGGCCCATTCTCGAGAAAATGAATTTATTCCAACTCAAACGTCCTCACTGTACCTATAATTTCAGAGGCTTATATCTTGAAACCATGATTTTTTGGAGCTACGCGCCAATGAGGCTGTTGTTCTACACATCAAGCACTACCAGAACCCAAAGTTTTAGAGCATTTGACAGAGAGCCATTTCCCATAAGGTTTCTGCGGGGTCTTTTAAACGTAGAATGAAAGATTACATTATTACCGAGGGACGAAAGTCCCTTAGAATAAACAAAACGTTTTTTGAATGAAATAGTTGAATTTAAATACCAGTCTAAATTTTCTCTTTTTTTTTTCACCTCTGTAACTTATTAAAATAAACAATATAGAAGTTTTCAGGGAGTTTCGGCCCTCGGTAGTAATGTAATCTTTTAATCTGCGTTTTAATTTTTCAAAAATACTCATTAGTTTACTCAGGATTTGAAAAAAATAAATGCATTGAAATAGCTTTGGACCAAGATTTTGCGCCTACCCCTAATTTCAAACTATTTTACTTTATATAATAAATAATACGATATTTGCCTATATTGCCTATATGCTAAGATTTCGCATTTTTGAGTATAAATTTATATCTTCAATTTTTGTTGTTTATAAATCAGAGTTCTGGTTATGCTATTATACAATTATGATAAAAATGTTAAAAAAATACAACAAATGACTTACTGTTCAATAACCTTTTTTTGTACGTGTACTGGGTTTTTAGATTCTTGGAGCACCTTTTGTACGATATCCAAAAGAGCCTTAACACTTTCTCTAAAAATACATAAAACCTTTGTAAATATATTTTTTAATAATAATATTATCAGAAGGACTGTTTTAGCATGTATTAGTTTAAAGTTTATACACTCCGTTTTGTATGTTTTGTCGTCTAAATCTAAGTCTTCTTCTTCTTCTTCCTCTTCTTCTTATTAACCCTTAAACGCCCAACCTTTTATAGGTTCCATGTACGCCCAAGGGTGGGTAAAAAATGTCCACCTCGAAAATAGCTACTATATTTATTGAGAGTTGTTGGAAATGGATTAAACTTAAGAATCTTATGCTTAATAAACACAGCATCTTTTAAAATATTAATATAAACAATTTGCAAACCTTACAACAGAATTACAATGTACATCCAAATTAACATACCAGTAAAAGCCATTAATTCAGATTTGTCGATTTTCTCCACATTATTCCTTTCAGCCTCCTCATTGGCGGATAATTATGTCGATAATGTAATTATACGTAGGTAATTATATAGATTATGTTCCTACCAACGAAAAATTATAGAGAAACCTTTAGTAACAAGTTTTATCAAGGGTGTACTTTTCAAGCCCTTCCATATTTAACTCAAGATATTACTTTTATTTTCAAAAATATCGGTGAAACCAAATTAACATTCGATAAAGGGCTGTATTTTTAACAATAAATAATTTTTGAAAATTTTTTAAACACGTAATAAATATGTTACAAGGGAATACGCATTAGGTGGACATTTTTTACCCACCCTTGGGCGTTTAAGGGTTAATAAAGAAGTGTAAATCTAAAGTGCAAATTTAAAATATTGCCTATTTCATAGACGATTAACTTTAGTTACTAATGTAGATTACACAGTAGAAACAAACTCTTAAAGAAACATATTCAACATTTAGAATACTAAAAGCTGAATATATTGAAATGGCATTTAAAGTGCCGTTAAAGAAAAATATAGAAATTGGGTATGGATGTCAAACAAGACATTAAAAATTTCTAGAGACCATCAGACCCAAGAGACAGATAGAAGGATTGGTCTAGAAGTCTAGACTGTGCAGCATATTATGGCAGATTAAAAGACATATTCAGCAGTGAAATTCCTTTAAGCCTTAAAAGGAAAGTATACAATCACAATCAAAGAAAGTATATAATACAGGTAAAATACCCCAAGACTGGCTAGAGTCAATATTCATCCCACTACCAAAAAAGCCAAACCCACAACACTGCAATGAGTTCCGTCTAATAAGCCTTATGAATCATGCAGTCAAAGTCCTGTTAAAAGTCGTACATAATCGTATCTATAAAAAATGCGAAACAATCATCGGAGACGATCAGTTTGGATACAGTGCCGGCATGGGAACGAGAGAAGCCCTCTTCAATTTACCAGTTCTCGCGCAAAAATGCTACGACCAACAAATAGATATATTTATATGCTTTATAGACTTCGAAATAGCATTTGATAGAGTAAAACACGAGCTACTATTAGAACGTTTGCAAGAAGTCGGTTTAGATGGAAAAGACATCAATTTACTAAAGAACTTGTACTGGAATCAAAATAGACTAAGAGCCGCTATAGGTGAACTTTCTTAATCATTTTAAGCACGATGGGACCCTATAACTTAAATAGTAGAACCTAAAAGAAAACGTTTGAACACTGTGCCGTCACTTTTCAGTGGCACATGCGTCGACAGTGGCGCATCAAACTTTCCACTTATGGACGGGATAAATAAATTAAAAGGTAACAGAACTTACTAACAGAATTAAATTTTTTTATTTTTTTAAGTTCTATGTGATTAACACATAGGATTCATCGTGATTTTAACCCACCACCCCCTTCCCCCTGCCCCCAACATCAAAAACTTCATTTTTCGTTTTTATTTTTTTTTTGGTGGGATGCAATCAATTTTAAAATTTCAAAAAATTCACACGCATAGTTGAGTCTTTTATAAAACATGCCTATTTTTTATAGATCCATAGGTAGAGTGTACATAATCTCAAAAAATTAAAAGAAATTTTTTTTTTCAAAAAAGCGTATAACTTTTTTTGAGGAATAGCTGCCGGTCTAATTTTTCCTTAATCTTGTGTGTTTTATCAAACATTATATTTTAAATTTTTTTCAGATTTTTCCGTAACTCTCCCCGCCTTTAAAAATCCGAAAAACTGTTTTTTGGGGGGCTTTGGGGGATTTTCCCTATTTTATAGACTTTATAATATATCAAATCAATTTTGTTTTTATAGGTTATATGTAACTTGAAGTAACTGAGTTCTTTAGAATATTTAAAAGTCAGAAAAACACGTTCAAACCCCCCAAAACCCCCTTAAAAAACAGTTTTTTGGATTTTTGAAGGTGACCAACGTTACAGAAAAATCTGAAAAAAATTAGAAATATAGTGTTTGATAAAATACACAAAACTAAGAAAAAATTAGATCTGCAGCTATCCCCAAAAAAAGTTATATACTTTTTTTCAAAAAAAAAAAAATTTTAAATTTTTTTGAGGTTATGTACACTCAACCTACAGGTCTATAAAAATAGACGTGTTTTATATAACCCTTAGCTATGCGTGTAAATTTTTTTATATTTTAAAATTGATTGCATCCCACCAAAAAAAAAATAAAATCGAAAAATAAACTTTTTGATGGTGGGGGCAGGGAGAAGGGGGTGGTGGGTTAAAATTACGATGAATCGTATGTCTTAATCACATAAAACTTAAAAAAATGAAAAAAATTAAATTCTGGTAATTAGGGAGGGTATTTTTTAATTTATGTATCCCGTCCATAAGTGGAAAGTTTGATGCGCCACTGTAGACGCATGTGCCACTGAAAAGTGACGGCACAGTGTTCAAACGTTTTCTTTTAGGTTCTACTATTTAAGTTATAGGGTCCCGTCGCCGTCGTGCCTAAAATGATTAAGAATTTTCACCTATAGCGGCTCTTAGTCTAAAACGCCAGAGTTAGGATCGAGGGTTTCACATCCGCAGAAGTAGAAATTAGGAGGGGAGTTAGACAGGAATGTGTTCTGTCGCCCCTGCTGTTTAATCTTCACTCTCGAGTTTCTATTTAAAGAGGCACTGGAGCATTCCAAGGATGGAGTCAAGGTGAATGGCGTAAATAGCATCAGATACGCCGATGATACGGTGTTGATTGCGGATTCCGACTTGGGTCTACAACGACTCATCGACAAGACCAACTCGACCCGTGAGCAGTTTGGTATGAAAATAAACATTAAAAAAACCAAAGTGATGTCAATCCGAAAAAACTAAAACGTACCTCAACCTTGCACAATAAATGGGCACATTTTAGAACAAGTCAATAGATTTAGAAGTACTTGGGATGTTGGATCGATATCAGCCTAAATCCTGATCTAGAAATAAGATCGAAAATAGAACAGGCCAGAAAATCTTTCGAAAAAATCAAAAAACTGCTTTGTGATTCTCGAATAAATCTCGAAATTCGACTACGTTTATCCAAATGCTACGCCTGGTCGACTCTTCTCTATGCAGTTGTGACATGGACCCTTAAAACGTCAACCATAAATAACTTGGAGGCCTTTGAAATGTGGATCTACCGGAGAATTCTCAAAATTTCGTGGACATCGCATACCTCAAATGAAGAAGTGCTGCATAGAATAGGCAAGGCAAGAGAACTTTTCAACGCAGTGAAAGTTAGAAAAACATCATACCTGGGCCACATACTGAGAAATAATAGGTACCAATATGCTCAACTTATAGTGAAAGGAAAGATCGAGGGAAGGAGGGGACTAGGAAGGAAAATACTATTTTGGCTCAGAAATATCCGACAATGGACAGGGCTAAATTTATAACAGCTAATAAGAACAGCTGAAGACAGAGAAGAGTTTGCAATTGTAGTAGCCAACCTCCATTGAGGAGACGGCACTTTAAGAAGATACAATCAATGTGTTCTTCCAGTCATTACGTACGGATCTCAAACACTAACATTAATCAAAGCAACGGTATCAAAAGCTTAGAAGAGCACAGCAAAAAATGGAAGAATCCATACTGGGAATAGGACTTGCGGATCGAGTGAGAAATTTAGAAATAAGGCAACAAACTGGTGTGCAAGATATCATAAAAAGAATTACCAGATTAAAATGGAGTTTCGCCGGACATACCGAGACTGCAGGATGACAGGTGGACAAAAAGATTATTAAAATGGAGATCTCGTATGGACAAGGGAAGCAGAGGTAGAACACCAACAGGCTGGACAGATGACATAAAAAGAATATAAGGTAGATGGATGCAATTAGCACAAGATCAAACTTTCTGGAGACGTGCTGAGGAGTCTTATGTCCTGCAGTGAATAAGAGAAGAAACTGGATGATGATGATGATGATAAGAGTATAATGACAAGAGAATATTGATGAATCCATACATATGACCAAACATTTTGTAATATATGATATTAAAAAAAAATAAAAGAGAGTTTATAAAATTTATACTTACGGAGAAATTTCTGAAGACCCTGCTACAGCGTGTGATTGAACACCATAAAAGCAGATCGCAAATGCAAAGAAAATCAAGTTAAGCTTCATCTTCTTAGTTTTAAAAATACAAGTGCCTCGATTCAGATTTTTTCCCTTTTATATCCAAATATTTTAATTTCCTGATGGGTTATGACATAAGAACAATGGACAATAGTGGACAAATAATTAAATTTTACTGTTCACTAAATTATAAATAAAACAATGTATAATAATTATTAATTAATTAAATCAGACAATTAAAATAGATATCGAATATGACATACCTAATTTGCGTGCATTTAATATACTGTTCGGATTTTCCTAAATCGTCAGGTGAGATTTTCCTCCGATTTTTTATTTATTTACTTAGCGTATAGCCTTTTACCATTTACATAATATGCTTATAGACCAGGAAGGATCTGTTTTTAGGCGGATGTGACAGGTGGCATTCGGATTTTTGCGGATAAAGTTACGTGATAACTTCGTTAATAATAATTGACTTATGCTCCTTCTCAGATATGCTCGGAACATAAAAAAAAATAAAATATTTAAAAATTTCAAAAAATTTCTTTTTTTTTTATTTTCTTTGCTTATAACTTTAAAACTATTCATTTTGGAACAAAGTCGTATGGGAATAAAACAAAGATACATAATTAAATTTTCTATCAGATACGATTAGTTAAAAATGTCTTAATTTAACATCCTTGCTGCAAAATAGCAATAAATATAAAATAATAGGGCAAAATGAGCCTGTCTTTATTCAATGTTTTTCCATCACTTAGGTTACACTTGGAACCTTCCTAATTAGCTTAGAAAATTTTTGCAATGTGCTAAAACCGTCCACCAAATTTCATTAAAATTGACTTACTAGATTTTGCATAATAATTTTGCAATCTAAACTTTTTTTAAAAAATAAAATTTTTTTAAAATCTTGCACAACAAAAAACTAGGACATTCAAAGATTTGTCAATTTTTAATTTAAAGCACTCTACCTATCTAATGCACTTTACAGAATTGAAATCTGATTATTTAAGCAGCCTCAGCAATGTTTTAAAGATATAAACAATTTTTTGGCTTATAAACAAATTAGTGCTGTGTCCAGGAGGGGGTGCTACGGGCTCCTTTATTTAGATGGACTTACCCAAGTTTTTTTTATGTATTTTGACCCGTAGAACACGAATTTTTTGGGTAACAGTTGATCCGGATATCGATAAGATTGTTATAAACAAAGAACTTGAGGAATTACATAACATCGATTTTTCGCAAAATAAAACATTTTTTTTCTTGAGTATTTCTAAGCAAAAAATGTTCTTACAAGTTTTTTCGTAGGATGCATAGTTTTCGAGATAAACGCGGTGAAACATTAAAAAAATCGAAAAATGGCCATTTTTGAACGAGAATAACTTTTGATTAAAAAATAAAATAGCAATTCTGCTGACAGCATTTGAAAGTTTAAGTCAAATTATATCGGTTTTAATTATTTGCATTGCTAAAAATTAATTTTTTTTATTATTAAACAAAGCTATTTGTTTATAAGCCAAAGAATTGTTTATAATTTTAAAACATTTCTGAGGCCCCTTAAATAATCCGATTTTAATTCTGTAAAGTGTATTAGATAGATAGAACACCTCTTTATATGTTAAAAAGAATAGAGAATCTATTTATATGTAAAAAAATTAGCAAACTTCTAAATGGTCTACTTTTTGTTCAGAAAGAATTTAAAAAATTGAACTTTTTTAAAAGCATTTATATTGCAAATTTATTATGCAAAATCCATTAGGTCGATTTTAATAAAATTTGGTAGGTCATTTAAGGAAGTTATAAAAATTTTCTAAGCGAATTACTAAGGTTCTAAGTGCCACCAAAGTGGTTAAGAAAGATTGAAAAACAACAGGCGTAATTTGCCCCCTTATTTTGTATTTTTGGATATATTGCAGAAAAGGTTTTGCCTTAAGACATTTTTGACTAGTCGTGTATCATACAAAATTCAATTATCTTTAATTTATTTGTCTACGAATTTGTTCCAAAACGAACGGTTTTTTAAGTTATAAGCAAAGAAAGCAGAAAAAAATGGATGTTTTTCGACATTTTTAAATATTTTAATTTTTTTATTAATGTTCCGGGCATATTTGAGAAGGAGCATAAGTCAATTATTATTACTGAATGTGTCACCTAACTTTATCTGCAAAAATCCGAATGCCACCTCTCACATCCAAAAATACACGTTTTTTTACAGATTAGTCCTGGTCTAAAGACAATAAATAATACTAAATGGGCAAATTCAAATGGAAGAAACAAAAAGAAGAAGAAAGTTAGCATGGGCAGCATTTGGCAAACTGAACTATATAGTCAGAAATCACGAAATTCAACTACATCTTAGATCTAAAGCTTTCGATGCATGCATTATTCCGATATTAACATATGGGGCACAAACATGGACAGTCACAAAAAAGAATATGAATATACTCAGAGTTACTCAGCACGTGATGGAAAGAGCAATTCTAGGTATATAATTTCTTCTTCTTCTTCAGGTGCCATCTCCGCTACGGAGGTTGGCAATCATCATAGCTATTTTAATTTTTGAGGCAGTAGCTCTAAATACTTGTTTTGAGCTGCATCCAAACCATTCTCGCTGGTTCTTCAGCCATGAAATTTGTCTTCTTCCAATGCTTCTTCTGCCATCTATCTTTCCTTGCATTATGAGTCGCAGGATGCCATACTTCTCGCCCCGCATCACATGTCCGAGATACTGTAGTTTTCTTTCTTTAATTGTAAGTTCAACTTCCTTCTCTTTACCTATTCTTCTTAGTACTTCGTTGTTCGTACCTCTATCTACCCAGGAAATAATTATTCTTCTATAGCATATCACTTAAGGACAGGAAAACAAACACATGGATACTACAGAAAACCAAAGTCAATAGGTCTTATTACCCGTATGCACGCCAATGGTGAATAGAAATGCTTAATTGTATGCCAAAAATTGCGCAATAACTACCTCTTAAAACCTACCAAATTTCATTTGCATATCGCAACCGGTTTTAGAGCAATAAATAAATCGTCAGTTTGTAAGAAAAAATTCAACATCCCGTATCTAGGCAAAAATGGCCGCATTTGCGGACATATGTTTATAAAGCAAACGGTCATTAATTTTTCATGCAGAATTACTCCTTAAAGTTTGCCGCACTTATTTAGAGACACCCTGTATTGATGAAGAACGTTGCTAGATGTTAAAGTACCTAACTTTTTTATTATCCAACATAAGCTAATGAATCAAAAAGCATAATGTTAGGAAAGCATAAGGCTATAATTGAGTTTTAGTTTTAATATTTTATATACGGCAAAATATTCCGCAGAGTGTTCCAAACTTTGAGGAAAAAACACACTATCATTGTTACACCCAGTATACAATGACACTTATCTGTTTAGCAACAATATTATTACATCGGTATTCTTAACGAATAAAGCTATAACATATTAAAAAAATAACTAAAATCGGAAAACAGGTTTAGAAAATACAAGGCATCAAAAATGTCCCATTTTTAAAGTGGTGCGTTAATTTTGGTGCTTAGTGTATATACTAAGGATATCATACATTCTTCACTGTATCTCTTTACTCAAACGTTCTCACCATTTATTCTGTTTTGCCAGTCTCCTTCCCGCAGATTGCTTCGTCAACTTCATCTCTGAAAAATCTTCGGAGCCTGCCTCTATTTCTTCTTCCTATCGGGCTCCACTCTGTTATTTTATTTATCCAACGATTTTGGTCTGCTGTTCTGACATGTCCATACAGTGTGTCAATTTTAAAACTTACAATGGCTATATCTCACGAACAAAAGCTGAAAACGAAAAATGCTTGAAACCGTTTCTAGGATAGTAAGGGTGAACTAAAATGATATGAAAGAGAACTCACCCCCATCAACCCCCTAGGCCCCACCCACCACAACCAAAAAAGTTTAAATTGCAAACCTCTACTTGTGATACATCATTGAAAAGGCTATAAAAAATGCTATCCAATGGTATAAATAATAATTATACAGGGTGAAGCAATAATTGTGAAACTTTGGCTTAAATAAAAAATTAAATGAGGTTTTGTTGAACTACAAATTTGATAAAAATGTCAATTCAGTAAATGTTCAAAGTGGGTTCCGTTGTTTTGTAAACAATAATACAGTCTATTTTCAAATTCTGCACGAAATTTGACAAATGTTTTTCTAGTAATAGGGCGACATGCTTGAGTAATTATTTCTCGCAATTTCCCAAGTGACGCAAGTTAAGTTTTATAAACAACTGATTTAAGGCAAAAATGGCAAATTAAGTTTTAATTAACAAAAAAGAGTACGAGCGGACACTTACCATTTAAAATAATAGTCCGGGAGATAGCATTACAAATACAAAAGTCATAGTAAGCCAGCTGATATTAACACCCTGTATAATTATTATTTATACCATTGGATAGTACTTTTTATAGTAGGATAGTATATTACTTTTTTCTATGGGGTTACCCTAAATCAGTTGTTTATAAAACTCAACTTGCTTCACTTGGGGAATTGCGAGAAAGAATTACTCAAGCATGTCGCCCTATTACTAGAACATTTGCTAAATTTCGTGCAGAATTTGAAAATAGGCTGTATTATTGTTTACCAAACAACGGAATTCACATTAAATATTTACTTAATTGACATTTTAAATAAATTTGTAATTCAACAATACCTTATTAAATATTTCATTTAAGCCAAAGTTTCACAATTATTGCTTCACCCTGCATAATTATTATTTATACCATTGAATAGCATTTTTTATAGACTTTTCAATGATGTATCACAAGTAGGGTTTTGCAATTTAAACTTTTTTGGTTGTGATGGGTGGGGCCTAGGGGGTTGATGGGGGTGAGTTCTCTTTCATGTCATTTTAGTTCCCCCTTACTATCCTAGAAACGGTTTCAAGCATTTTTTGATATCAGCTTTTGTTCGTGAGATATAGCCATTGTAAGTTTTAAAATTGACACACTGTATGAGGTTAATCTCTTCTGTACGATGTAGTCTAATATACAGTGCATTCCCGTTATTTCCTTAATATCCATGTTATTTATTTTATCTCTTCTTGTTACTCTGCAACTTCTCCTTAAGAATTTCATCTCTGTTGCTCTTATTTTGATTTGGTTTTCTTATTTATTGTCCAATTTTCACACCCATAAGTGAGGATAATTCTTGTCATGGTATTATATTACTACATTCTTTTTTATTTTTATGCCGATGTTCTTATTCAACAGTACCGGGTTCAATTTTCGTATGCAGTCTTTTGTTTGTCCTAGTCCATTTTTTATAGCTTCTTCCGTTGTTCCTTTGTCTGATATTATGAAACCAAAATACTTGCACTTTTCTGTTCCTTTTATTTGTTTACTTTAATCTATTGTCAGCTGTTTTATTTCTGTATTTTCCGTGTTCAGTTTTCTTTAGGTTTATTTTCATCCCATTCATTGTATATTCCTGTTCCAGGTTTCCCATCAGAAAACTGAGGGTATCTTCTTCTTTTGCGGTCACTATTTGGTCGTCAGCAAAATTTAAGTTATATAAATATTCATTCCTTACTGGTATACACATTTCTTTACAGTTTATTTCCCACGGTTTCAGGGTAATTTTCAGGAACATTTTAAACAGAGTAGGGGGTGTTGTGCAGTTCTGTAGTAGTCCTTTGTAACGTGGTCGTTGCATTTGTTGCTCCAGGTAACAAAAATAAAGCCGAAGACAGAAGGTTCGATTTTTTAAGACATTTATTTTAGAATCAAAACATTACAAATGATAAGATAAATAATTAGCCTTAATTACTACTCGTTAATTTCGTTAATAAAATATATTTTTATAACCTACGTATCGAACATTAGGTTCGGATTGATGTGACGATATTTGGTACATGAATGAATACTACCGACAATCGCGTGGATTTAGGAATTACATTTATTAATATGAAATGGACACATAAGGAGAGGAAAGCTCGCTCAGCTCGCCAGCGGAAAAGACATGTAGGGAAATACGAGCAACGCTCATAGAAGGATAGGTAAAAGGAAAACCGTCGGATTCGTTTAACACACCAAAATGAAGGCGGAAAATAGTCGGATTAACTCACCTCTTATACCTCGTTGTTGTATATTATTCTTCGATTAACGCTCCAAGGATAATAATCAACTAGGCTTTTCGTTCCGACTTTTATATCGTCCGAGAAGGTACAAAAACACGTTTTACTTAATTCATTGGAGTACCTACTCTAGACGATAAAATTATATTATCATCACACCCTTTGTCGTCCCAGCTGAACTGTATAGGATATTTCCCGCTTTGATAGCTACTTTGTTGTTCTTGTAGTTTGAGTCCATTTAATACTTTTATTAATATTCGTGGAACTTCGATGTCTTTCATTGCTTCCCATAGCTTGGTTCTAGGTATCGAAGCATATGTCTTCTTAAGATCTACAAAAGCCAGATTAACGGATCTATTTTTGGCCATTACTTTTTTATTAGTTTTTCGACCGTGTCAATAAGATCTACGCATGCTTTCACCGCTATTAAACCCACCTGGTCTTCTCTAATTTTCTCCTTTATAAACATTTATAATTTTTCCTTTTAGACAAGGCGGAAACGGCGGGTTCATTGGGAAAAATATTCCCGTGAGATATTTTCGCATAATCACATTCGCGAGACATCCCAGAATAAGGTTCAAGAAGTCGCCCACGTGAAAAGTGGGCCAATTTTTTTTTAACAATTTTTTTTAATCAAATTGCAAGAATCAATATTTTTGGCCCGAACAATTTTTTCTTTAATTTTTTGGACCATTCTGGACAAAAAAGATCTCTTATAATTTTTCTCTAAAGTTGATCGTTTTCGACTTATAAGCAATTTAAAATTTGAAAAACGCGAAAATGGCCATTTTTAAGACTTAATAACTCGGTCAAAAATTATTATTTTGAAAGTCAGAAAGTGACTAAGTCAAACTTTAAAGTCGCCGTTACATGATCCTGAAGAAATCTGTGTCATTAATTTACTACTAAGCTGTTATTCTTAATTAATAACAATGAGTGGTTAGATCGTATTGGCGCTGCTGTAAATGTGAGTGCGAGTAAGATGCACAATTGGACTGCCTGGAATGGCTTCTCTCTCGCAATCAGCATTTACAGCCCCGCACACGTGCATGGCGCTTATTATTATTACTTAAAAATAACAGCTTAGTTATAAAATAATCACAAAAATTTCTTCAGGATCTTGTAGGCGGGGCTTTAAACTTTAATTTAGTCATATATTGACTTTCATAATAATAACTTTTAACCGAGATTGATTCTTGCAATTTGATTAAAAAAAATTGTTAAAAAAAATTGGCCCACTTTTCACGTGGGCGACTTCTTGAACCTTATTCTGGGATGTCTCACGAATGTGATTATGCAAAAAAATCTCATGGGAATATTTTTCCCTTCGAACCCGCCGTTTTCGCCTTTTCTAACTGTTTTTCGTTAAAAATTTGTTGACTAATTCTCTCATTATTTTCTGTAGGCATGTGTCCGTATATTTGTCATAAAACATCTAATTATTCCATCATAAGACATTTATGTTTTATGCCCTGGACACATTCCACGTGAAAAGAATTCTTTTAATCATTTTTTTTATATTTAACCTATTTATATTTTTATATTTAACATACATATTTACTATTTACTTCATCCTTGCCATCTGCTAGTTTACTTGATTATTTTTGAAGAACGGCAAGGAACTTTTCAATGCTTCTTGATGTCTCTAATGTACAATATGTGTTCTAGTTTTTTGGACAATTAACTGGGTAACCCTTCCCCTTTCAGTAGGACTTCCTGAGCCTGAAGCCTCCTCCGTCGCCGGCGATGACATCACGATGCATCCAACCAACCAACTGCATTAGACCTGGTGGCCATAACATCTCAGAACCCAGAGTCAGTCTCAGAACCAGCAGTCAGCCGACATCAAGAAGCCAAATAAGTACATAATCTAAACTGTCAACTTTTGGCAAGTCTGCATTGAATTTAATGCACTATTTTCTTTATATTTTTAATGAAAAATAAACATTATTCGTTAACTTATTGTTTTTATTGACTCCAATATAGATCTTCATTGTTTATATTTCTGATTAAGACAAGACGTACTACCCGAGAGACTGAGCTAGGCCAACATAAACTATGACTATCATAGTTAATAGACCAGGACTAATATGTAAAAAACGTGTATTTTTGGATGTGACAGGTGGCATTTGGATTTTTGCAGATAAAATTAGGTGACAACTTCAGTAATAATAACTGACTTATGCTCCTTCTCAAATATGTCCGGAACATTAACAAAAAAATTAAAATATTTAAAAATTTCGAAAAACATCGATTTTCTCGGCATTCTTTGCTTATAAAAACGGTTCGTTTTGGAACAAAGTCGCAGAAAAGTAAAATAAAGATAATTGAATTTTGTATGATATACGACTGGTCAAAAATGTCTTATGGTATTACCTTTTCTGTAATATAGCAATAAATACAAAATAATGGGGCAAAATACGCCTGTTGTTATTCAATGTTTCTTAACCACTTTGGTGGCACTTAGAACCTTAGTAATTCGCTTAGAAAATTCTTATAACTTACTTACATGATCTACCAAATTTCATTAAAATCGACCTAATAGATTTTGCATAATAAATTTGCAATATAAATGTTTTTAAAAAAGTTCAAATTTTTTAAAATCTTTCTGAACCAAAAATAGACCATCTAGAAGTTGGCTCATTTTTTTTACATATAAAGAGGTGCTCTACCTATATAATACACTTTACAGAATTAAAATCAGATTATTTAAGGCGCCTCAGCAATGTTTTAAAATTATAAACAATTTTCTGGCTTATAAACAAATAGCTTTGTTTAATAATAAAAAAATTAATTTTTAGCAGTGCAAATAATTAGAACCGGTATAGTTTGACCTAAACTTTCAATTTTAACTATTTATAATGGGAAATAAGCCACAATATTATTAAAAAATGATTTTTATTAACGTTTCGACGCCCAAATCGGGTGCCGTTGTCAAAATACAAAATACTACTAACATAAACAAAAATGTTGTTGCTTAGTAAAAAAATTCTTCTAATAATTTATTTAATTTGACTCATTTATATCGGCAATTCTGATACATATGATACATTTTAAAGTAGAAGACTTTAAAATGATATTGCCAATGTTTATGAGTTGCGTTCCTGGGACGACTTTACTGAAATATAGTTCATTCGATTACATGAAATCAATCCCAAATCAAGAATATCCGTCACAAAAAAAATCATAGCATGTGATCTGTCTTTAAAAAGACAACCACATGCAACGGTGACATTAAAATTCTCGCGTTAGAGATCTCATAGTAAATCACGAGGGAAAACCAGGAAAAACCTCGTGATACTATCCCGACATCGTAAGTATTTGGTCTTACATTTAATTTACTCTCAAAATTAATATCAAATTCTGACTTTACTATAATTTTGTTTAAATTATAGATAATATCAATAATACATGGATATATAAGTAATACTAAAATATAAAATATGTACTAACTCGACTATTGACTTACTAATTGTGGTATTTTCTTTCTATTGACTTCCTCTTTCAGTATGGGTATCCACATCCTACTGCATTCCACCGAGGAATTTGCGACAGTTAATTTAAAGAAAGGGCGTCGAAACGTTAATAAAAATCATTTTTTAATAATATTGTGGCTTATTTCCCATTATAAATAGTTAAAATTGTAAAAATGCCACAAGAAAATAGCTTCAGAATAACACTAAACTTTCAAATGCTGTCAGCAGAATTGCTATTTTCTTTTTTAATCAAAAGTTATTCTCGTTCAAAAATTGCAATTTTTCCATTTTTTGAATGTTCCACCGCGTTTTATTTTGCGAAAAATCGATGTTATGTAATTCCTTAAGTTCTTTGTTTATAACAACCTTACCGACATCCGGATCAACTGTTACCCAAAAAATTCGGGTTCTACGGGTCAAAATACATAAAAAAAAATTGGATATGTCCATCTAAAGAAAGGAGCCCATGGCCCATAAGCCAAAAAATTATTTATAACTTTAAAACATTGCTGAGGCTGCTCAAACAATCCGATTTCAATTCTGTAAAGTTCATTAGATAGGTGGAGTGCTTCTTTATATGTAAAAAAATTTACAAATCTTTGTATGTTATAGTTTTTGTTGTGCAAGATTTAAAAATTTTAATTAAAAAAAAGTTTAGATTACAAAATTATTATGCAAAATGTAGTAAGTCAATTTTAATGAAATTTGGTGGACGGTTTAAGAATATTACAAAAGTTTTCTAAGCGAATTTGGAAGGTTCCAAGAGTAACTTAAGTGATGGAAAAACATTGAATAAAGACAGGCTTGTTTTGCCCCTTATTTTTTATTTATTGCTATTTTGCAGCAAGAGTGTTAGATAACGACATTTTTAACCAATCGTATCTGATAGAAAATTTAACTATCTTTGTTTTACTCCTATAAGACTTTGTTCCAAAATGAATCGTTTTAAAGTTATAAGCAAAGAAATTAGAAAAAAATGAAATATTTTGTAATTTTTAAATATTTTATTTTTTTTATTAATGTTCCGGGCATATTTGAGAAGGATTTGCAAAAATCCGAATGCCAACTCTCACATCCACCTAAAAACAAATCCTTCCTAATCTATAACTTAAATATTATTTTACAATACATAGTAGTATATGTACATATATGTAGTACCACATCAAAATGGTCTAGGAGACAAAGTAATTAAATAATAACTTAATGATTATTTGACAATTTATTTGGAAAATATTGAAATTCGACAAATATGGATGCTGCTTAACAATAATTTATGAATAACACAAAAACCGGTCGTTGTATACAGAGTTTAAAAAATTTGAAAAAAATAATTAAACAAAAATGCTCAACATACATTTAAAAATAAATTCGGCATTGATCTGGTATATATACTTTTTATCAAATTGACAATATCGTCTTGCTCAATTTGTTGCCATTGCTCTTGCATACAATATAGTAGCTCTTCCCTTGTCTGGAACATTAATCTTTGATATTGTACACGTTATCCCGGATGTACCGATGAGATTCAAGTCAGGGGTCAATATCTGAATATTGTTCTGCTCTAAAAAATATCTCATGATTCTTGAAACATGCAGACGTGCATTGTTGTGCACCAGCACAAAATTTTCTCCAAACAGGTTTAAGAATATGAACTGGATATTCATTTGCTCTTAAACATGTATCTCATAACATATATAAACAATTGACATTTCTAGTAAACCTTTCATTTCAGGAAGTGAGTTTTCCTCAAATTCTAAATACTGCTTTAGTTGTGCCTATACATAAAAAAGGTGACAAATCAAAATTTGATAACTATCGAGGCCTATCACTTTTATCTGTGTTTTCAAAAATATATGAGAAGGCATTTCACACACGTCTCCTCTCGTATATTAACAAGAACAACATTATAGAAAAGTCTTAATTTGGTTCCCGTGAAGGTATAAGTGTGCAAGGTGCACTACTAGCGCTGTGCAATCATATTTTATCGAACGTTGATAAGGGTAATAAAGTTGTCTGTTTGTTTTTTGACTTAGCACGAGCTTTTGAAACTGTAAATCATCCAATATTGCTGGAAAAACTTTATCATAGTGGTGTTAGAGGAACTGCGTTAAAGTGGATCCACTCCTTTTTATCGAACAGGTTTCAAAAAATTAAGGTCAATGTGAATGGAAATATAATATTTTCTTCAGAAGAAAGTGTCCTCTCCGGAGTTCCACAGGGAAGTATCATTGGCCCTCTTTTATTTTTGATTTTCGTCAATGATTTAAATCAAATGATAAACGATAGTCCAACATGTTTGTTTCGGAATCCATTAGAAAATTTTTCTGATGCAATAGGCCTTCGAGTAGAAAACGTGGAACAGCAATCTGGCTGTTATGTCACTCAATTTGCTGACGATACCACAGTTGCACTAAATTCCAATAATTTTTTTCATGTAGTACAAAAAGCAAACTGTCTTGTAAGGAGTATGATTCATTACTGTTTAAATAATGCCCTAATCTTAAATGGATCAAAGACCAATATGGTAACCTTTTCACCTTCTACTATGCAGATGAGTCCATTAGTAAAACTTGACAATAGGTCAGTGGTAAATAGCCACTCCACTAAGTTGTTAGGTGTTTACTTAGATTCTAATTTGTCTTGGAGCTCTCACGTTGATGATGTAGTGGGAAGATTGTCTGTGCACTGTTATGTTCTATGGCAACTTTGGAATTTTGTCTCCCTAGATTATTTTAAAACTTTACTATTTTGCTCATGTACAGTCAATTTTGCAATATTGCTTAGTTTGTTGGGAAAATTGCTCGCGAATTAATGAGGTGCTTGTTCTTCAAAAAAAAAGTATTCGTACCATGATGTTTAGAAGACGCTTGGATTCCTGTAGACCAGTTTTTAAACAATTAAATATTTTAACTGTAATTTCGCTGTATATTTTCAGTTGTGTTGTTTTTGTAAAGTAACATAGATGCAATTTTATTTGCAGAAATGATGTTTCCTTAACGAGTGGCTACAATTTCCGTTTCAAAAATGATTTGGTGACCCCTGTTCGCCACTTGACCGTTGTGGGCAAGGGTCCTTACCCAACATGCGTTCGTTTGTATAATAGATTACCTAATTATGTTAAAGAGTCAAATATTTATGTATTTAAGAGAACAGTTAAGGACTTACTTCTGGAAAACACCTTCTATTCGTTAGAGGAATACTTGCAGACATCTTTTTAACAATTTGTATATTTTTGTGTATATTTTATATGTTTTTCTGTTAACTTTCTGTAAAAGTCAGATGAAATAAAGATTATTGCCTGATAGATTGATTGAACATCTTCAATATGAACGAGATTAGTTTCAATACATCTATTAGAACTTTAGCCCAAAGCATGAAAGTTCCTCCTTCACATCTGTCAACTCCTTGAACGGTTTGCAAGCGAGATGCGTTGCCAAGTGCTCGCCACACCTTCGATCTTCGTGAATCGGCCGTAAATCAAATCTGGTTTCATCTGTGAAAATAATGTTTGTCCATTCTCGTTCTTGCCAAATTTGATGTTCTTCGGGACATTCTAATCTACTTCTGCGATTCCCACGGGATAACACTGGAACTCTAATGGGACACGTAACATGAAAATTACCCTTATGCAACATATTCCTGACAGTTTGAGCAGAGACATTAGTATCATGCATGTTTTATATCCCAGTCGGGATAGCATTTGACCTTGTATTATGAGCTGCCTCAAATTTTATTTTTCTATTCTTTATTCAATAGTAGTATAAATTTGAAGTCTCGACTGAATTTGACCGTTGACTTAGCCGCCATCTAGATTTTAAACGAGGACGGTCTTTGCTCAATGTCTCCGCCATTTTCAGCTTTTCGACAAAATGTGTACAAAATAAAATTGTTGAAAATTCGATTTTCTATAAATTCGTTTATTATAATTTTTTTCGCACGGTCGATATTTTCCGAGTTATGGTGACAGTTAGAGCATAATTATTGATCTATTAAATTATCTCGTTTATTATTAGTTTTACAACAAATTTGAACCTATACAAAAATTAAGAGAATTAAATTATGTGCAAAATTGATCTTCATTTTTTTGATAAAATCAATATTTAAACTAGTACGTATGCGGTAAAGGCGCGAGCGTAAGACCTGATTGATTTTAATTGTTTTTGTTCAATATCTCCGCCATTTTCAACTTTTCGACAAAAAGTGTAAGAACTGAAATTGTTGCAATTACGATTTACTATAATTTTTCGAGAGACCAAGTGGCGGGTCTACGAGGGGGGAATGGGAATATTCCCCAAAACAGTGTCCAAAATTAAAAAAAAAATTAAAGATAAAGTTTTTCAATCCTAATAGAAATATTAATAATATTGAAAAATAGTAAAAATGTTAATAAAAGATTTTTAAATTGAAAACTTATTGGTATATTTTCCTGGTGACACCTCCAAGGCTTCTACAATTTGCAAGCCAAATGGATGCTGCAGTGAAGACAAAAGGGAAGGAATTCTACACTATGCAATTCACAACCCCCGTCTGCAGCTTGGTAAAGTTCCAATGGAAAATGCACCGAGTTACTCTACGGAGTAATACTACTAAAAATAAAAATGTATACCATTTTTATTCAGCTGCAATGCGAAGCCAAGAAATGTCGTAATTTTTACTTAGATTAGAGAGCGCAACCAGCACTCCTATCGACGATTTCAGCTCTTGTTAGAGGCTCTTCAGAGAATTCATAGGTTGCTTTCTCTAATCCAGTAAATTTTTCGACATATATTAGTCCCACACTGCAACTGACGTGAATGGATTAGGTGACTAGCGTCATATGGCAATTGAAAGATAAAGTTTTTCAATCCTAATAGCAACATTAATAATATTGAAAAATATTAAAAATATTACTAAAAGATTTTTAAATTGAAAACTTATTGGTACATTTCCCTGGTGACACCTCCAAGGCTTCTATAATTTGCATGCCAAAAGGGAAGGAATTCCCGACTATGCAATTCACAACCCCCGTCTGCAGCTTGGTAAAGTTCCAACGGAAAATGCACCTAGTTACTCTACGAAGTAATACTACTAAAAATAAAAATGTATACCATTTTTATTCAGCTGCAATGCGAAGCCAAAAAATATCTTAATTTTTACTTAGATTAGAGAGCGCAACCAGCACTCTTATCGACGATTTCACCTCTTGTTAGAGGCTCTTCAGAGAATGCATAGGTAGCTTTCTCTAATCCAGTAAATTTTCCGACATATACTAGTCCCACACTGCAACTGACGTGAATGGAATAGGTGACTAGCGTCATCTGGCTGTTGAAAGATAAAGTTTTTCTGTCCTAATAGCAACATAAATAATATTGAAAAATATTAAAAATATTACTAAAAGATTTTTAAATTGAAAACTTATTGGTACATTTCTCTGGTGACACCTCCAAGACCACCTCGAATCTAAGTAAAAATTAAGACATTTTTTTGGCTTCGCATTGCAGCTGAATAAAAATGGTATACACTTTTATTTTTAGTAGTATTACTCCGTAGAGTAACTAGTTGCATTTTCCGTTGGAACTTTACCAAGCTGCAGACGGGGGTTGTGAATTGCATAGTGTAGAATTCCTCCCCTTTTGACTTCACTGCAGCATCCATTTGGCTTGCAAATTGTAGAAGCCTTGGAGGTGTCACCAGGGAAATGTACCAATAAGTTTTCAATTTAAAAATCTTTTAGTAATATTTTTAATATTTTTCAATATTATTAATGTTGCTATTATGATTGAAAAACTTTATCTTTCAATTGCCAGATGACGCTAGTCACCTAATCCATTCACGTCAGTTGCAGTGTGGGACTAATATATGTCGAAAAATTTACTGGATTAGAGAAAGCAACCTATGCATTCTCTGAAGAGCCTCTAACAAGAGGTGAAATCGTCGATAAGAGTGCTGGTTGCCTCTCTAATCTAAGTAAAAATTAAGACATTTTTTGGCTTCGCATTGCAGCTGAATAAAAATGGTATATATTTTCATTATTAAAAAGAAATTGGTGAAATATTAAATTATGTTAGCTAGCATGAAACTTAATTATCGACAGATAAATTTAACCAATAAAACCCGCTAGTTAATAAAATTAAGCGAACTTAATGTATATTAGTTATACATAAGAACTAAGAATATAGAATATGCATATAAGAACTAATTATTGGTGGAATTTGACCGTGCTGGACAGGCGGGTAGTGAGATACAACCTGATAGATCTACCTCGGCCTTCTTAGCTCCGGCGATTCGTTGGCTTGCAAATTTTAGAAGCCACGAATGGTGTAACCATAATATTAGTTCTAATAAAGTTTTATTTTTAGTATTGTTAATATTAACATAAAACTTTCGTTCATCTTTAGCAGATGACGCCACGGCTTCCATGTCATTATGATCTTTTAGAGGCCGGCGACCAGAATTTTAGTGGTTCAGAGAGAATTAAATATGCTCTCTTAGAAGAAACTCTAAAAAGAGTTGAAACTAGTTAGAGTGCTTTTTGCGCTCTGGGAACTAACTAAAAGAAGACGGCTCTTGGTTCGGTTCAAAACGAAATGATTATTTATTAGTAATATTTAATATTTTTAATCAATAATCTCGTTATTAGGTATAAAAACATTTATTATCATAGAATTGTAACATGTCAAGGAAATAATATTTATGGTCAAACAATAAAAGTAACCAAAGGTTGTCCTAGAAGGATTCTTATCGCACTATTAATTGCTACTCTCGCTATATTCTCTCCAGCAACGATGAGTTTGTCCAAGAGCTCTAGCAATGGTTCGTTGTCGTGAACAAACCACCGTACAACTTTCTGTAAACCTTTAGCGATGACCTGTAAATAAGATGCATTTATTTAATTAATAACAGAATATATCTAGTTTGTGTAGTACATATTTTGTGATAAATATAAGGTTTTTTCAAGTGGACTGTGAAGCTTAACATGAATCTGTTGCCAGTCGAACACTTTCAATTTTCTTCACTTTTTCTTTTATCTCATTAAACATTTCATTAGAGAGGGTTTTATTTTTTAAATAAATAATTAGGTTTATAAGAACAATTATTATTCATTCCAACAATCCTAATATTAAGGGAGAAATCTTTCTTCGTTGTGCAGTGGGCAGGACATGAAGCCCGAGCCCGGATTCGAATATGATAAGGATGTGATCTGAGGCGTGGAAAATGACCACATCATTAATGAAGAAAGTAGGGGCCTTCGAAATGTTGGCCTACCGACGAATATTACGTATATCCTGCACCGAGGACTTTAGTAACGAGTAGAGATTGCAATTGCTGGATCCAGCATCCAGCAATCCAGTTCTTTTATCAAATTCGAAATAAGTTACTTAATGTCTTCATTAGCCTCTTTATTCAAAGCCGTGAGTCGGCAACTCAAGCTATTCTATCACGCTAAAAGTAGCTCACTATCTTGGAAAGTTTCTATAGCCTTAAAGTTTGCATCGATAAAGCATTGATAGACATTGATTCTGCGATAAAATTCTCAGCTGAAGAGTGGTCAATAATCAATGAGCCGCTGAAACTAACTCTAGAAGCTCTTTGCAGAAGAGAGCCCACTTTGATAACGGCCGACACAGGCATGAAATTTGTCTTAGACAAAATAAATAGCTAAGGCTCTAGCCTTAGTACCAATCTATAGCAACGAAGTCAACAGAATAGCGGAACAGCACCTCTCTGAAATTACAGGTACATTAGTGTAATTACGAAATACAAGAAAGTATGACGAAGGACTAAACAATCCTGGTAATTTCCCCATGCCGAAAATGAATGAAATGCGACAAGAGATGAAAAATTTGTTTAGTCGAATATATAAACAAGTGATTGTGAAACCAGTGGAAGAGGACATAATGAAAGAAGATGGGCCAACTAATCCGGAGCCCGTGCATTTTAGTTTGGAACAAGAACTTAAGATTGTATTCAAACAAGCAAGAAAAATCTTTTATAACTAAAAAAAAACTGGTTCTCAAAAAAATTACGAAAAGATTTTGGAAACAGATGAGACCGAAGGAGTGAAAGGCGATCATTTGTCCATGCTCTATGACTATTTTGTGACCTTAAAACCGACCAGCATAAAGGCCAAAGTTCTGTGTGAAGTAGATTAGGCGATAAGACGTTAGATAAAATATGTTTTTTTAAGGTCTAACTTCCAAAAAACTAAATAATTCATGTTTCTGTTATTTAGAAATTTGGAATACAGACAAAAAAAAAACATTAAAATCGTATTCTTATTTTCATTCCACATTTTGCTGGATCAGCGCTGTATCCAGCTGGATTTAGGCCAATCTTGCAAAAAGCCAGATGGATTGACAATGCTGCTGGATTGCAATCCCTAGTAACGAGGTCTGCATGCATGGTCTGTATGTGCGATTTTGCAGCTTGCATGCAATTAATGTTGAAAGTTTTACCCTTAACCTAACTGATAAACTTTTGTTTTTTTTTTTTAATTACTTTATTGCTGTTTATTTTACTTAAGTAAATTTTGAAATGCCAAGATTATCAAAAATAGCCAAATATAAATGAAAAAAGGTAGCGGTAGCAGCAACCATAAGTATTATTATTGCTTCAGCCAGCCTTTTAATTACTAATTTAGAACGCCGAGATCGGAGACGGTGGGTAAGACCTTGGTTGAACAAAAAGAGGGGTAATATATCTTTTACAGAAGAATTTATAAAAGTCGGTGATGAAAAATATTAATGAATAAAAGTACCTTTAATAAACTCTTGGGAAAAATTGAACATAATCACAAGAAAATCTATATTCCGAGATTCTATTTCTGCGAAACACAAATTATAATTATTACCCTAAGATACTTAGCTACACGAGAGAGCTTCCGGAGCCTAATGTACAATTATGGAATCTCAGAAAGTGCCATTTCATTATTCATTCCCAAGCGTGGAAGAAAATAGCTGATCAGGATGTATCCCTGTCAATAAGTGATTATGACATTTGACATTGTGGAAAAATCAAACTTCCTACAAATAATAGGCTTACAAATTCCGCTAGACTTGCATGAGAACTGGCAGAGAAAATGGCACCAAACTGATTATCGCGGAATTGCAAGAAGTTGCAGGCAATAATCAACTGACGACATAATGCGCATGTCTTTATGCAACTTTCTTGCGTCTTGCACGTATAATTGCAAGCTGTGAAGTGGTCTTAAAGAAAGTTGGAAGACATGGGTAACCTTATAAAGCACAGTAAATGTATAACACTTCAGCCAATTATTCAAGGGAAAATAGACAGCAGAAAGGGTCGGGGAAGGAGGAGACAGTCGTGGCTCCAAAACTTGTGGAAATGGTTCGGATTGTCATTTGCCGAACTATTCCGATCTGCCGTGAACAAATAGTTATGTTAATTGCCAAGGTTCGGAATCGACAACACACATAAAGAAGAAGTGTTAGTAACCTCCAGCTACTTCGATTCGAAATCAAAATTTTACTTAATTATTAAATTTTCTAGACAGTAGGACTGGCTAAAATCAACATTCGTAACATTAGCGAAAAAAATTCAATTCTTCAACAGTCGATGATTATTGAATATTAGACTTGATGCCTCATGTCCTGAAAACTTTTCTTATAATTATCTATACACGAATTTACGAGAAGTATGAGTTCCAAATTAGTGAAACTCAGTTCGGATTTCGAAACGAATTGGGAACACGAGAAGGTCCTTTTACTTTAAATATTTGCTCACAACGATGCAGAGACATGAATGTAGAATGTATGGCTGTTTTATTGATTATAGAAAAACATTTGACAGCGTTAACCATCAACAGATGATCGAAATTTGAATTTTTGCTTCTGCCATTCCGGAACTATGTAGAAGTCTGTAGATGCCAGGTTTCAAACAGGTTACAAATCGGATTAGATTTTTTAACGGTGATTTTCACAAAGATTTGTTCTGTATAAGAGTACTGCACTTTTATTAAAATAAATAATGGTATGTTGGTAGTTTAATTGTTAAACCCCCTTACAAAAATCAATATATTTAGATGTCTATACGATATTTAGTTACTTGGAAGTAACAATAGGGAAAACCGGAAAAGATAGAGCAGCGAAAAGAATTCTGAAAGGCAAAAATACATATGGAATGAGTAGAAATCTGCTGAGAAACAAGACTCTAAGTAAGAGAACAAAGACGAACCCATATAAAACTTTAATAAGACCAGTTGTTACATACGGGATGGAAATATCGACGATTAATAAAAAAGAGGAAGATAGCCTAGAGAATGAATGAATTAATGAAGTAATGAATGAATTAATGAATGAATACGATATTTACATAATTACACTATACTTACATGGTAGAGATCCTGACCAGGAGGCAATAAAAGTCTAACTACATCCCCCAATCCATTAAGTATGAGTGCAACCAAATACTGCAAATCTGGGATTAGGCTACGTTCTGAATGAGTTATTTCAAGTTTATTTTTTAGAGTTTGAGTTCTAAAAAAAAGGTCGATAAATACCATTTTTAATTTTTATTATTTATTTTATTTGCATTAGGTCTGGATCCCGCTTACCAAAAAAAGTTTATTAATAGCAACCTGAAAATTTCTTAATAGCTTAACGGTGTCTCGTCGGACAAATTTTGATGTATGGGAACACTGGAACAGGGGAAGTTTTAATTGTGGAATGTGTCATCCTGACAAGTTTATGATTGTGAAAACTAGTAGGTTGTTTTAAGTTTATTTATTGGCAAACTTTATACAGGGTGCGCCACACCTCTGGTTTTCTTTAATTACGGCTAAACTATGGGATATACAAAAAAATGTTTTTAATAAAACTAATTTATATAAAACCGTCTATAATTTAAAATTATTTTCGATTATACAGGGTGAGTCAGAACGACGGTATCAACCAAAGTTGTATTTTTTTTAAATAGAACACCCTATATATTAAATTATTTTTGAATCTAGTTTTTAAAAATATGAAAAATGTGTATAAGGTCTTAAAGGCGTAAAGTTAATAATCTTCGAAATATTTACATTTTTATTGAGAAAAATGGTAATATTTATAGGGCTGTGGATTATGTTTCCAAGATAATAAAAATTTAAGTGGTAGGTCAAAGTTTTTATAATATAGTGTCATTTTTAAATAATTTAATATCTTTTACTTATAGTCATAAAGTATACAGTGTAATCACTATTTGCAAATTCAAAATTTTCTCACTTTTTTTAAATAGAACACCCTGTATATTAGTATTGCATTTTATAGTAAATATTACAACCTTTCTTTTGGTATAAGGTTGCATGTACGTACATAGCATGTTTGGTTTTGTAAATATTTAAAAACGAACTATAGATTTTACGTTTCGCGGATATTTTATACCAGCGATAATGTTAATTAAATTGTTTTGCAAAAAAAAATTATAATCTAATTTTAGAAACACACTAAAATATCAAAGATCAAAATAAAAACGTAATTAAAGATTAAAATAAAAAGTATGCAAGTGCAACTTAATTGAATTTAATAACTTTAAAATTATGTTACAAACCATTTTTTAACATACTAATAAGTAATTAATATAAATAAATTAATTATTAAATTAAACAACCAATTTTAAAATCTACCTTAGAAATTTTTCTACCCTAGTAACTTTATTGTACCCCATTTTGTTAGTTAAATTGTATTTACGAATAAGATCAGTTAATAACTTTTTAATTTACCTACATCTTGAGAACGTATAAAGTATGCTTTGAAAGAAATGAACGTTATAGAAGTATATTCTGAAATAAATAGTATCTATCTATGTAGTCGTGTTACAAAAGCTGGTAATAATTTCTAATGGTTTCGCCCAAAACAAATGTCATATCCATCAATTGTTCGGTTGAAAAATTAACATTTAAAATATAAAAAATTTTTACAAAAATTTCAACTACAAAAGTATTACCAGCTTTTGTGACAACAGTTTATACTATTGATATTAATAAAAATAATTTGGCTAATACATTTATTTAACATTCACTTGTTTCAAAGCAGACTTTATAATTATGTTCTCAAGATGTAAGTAAATTTAAAAGATAAATTAAAAGTTTAACTGATCTTACTCGTAAATACAATATACCTAACAATTAATTTGGTACAGAAAAGTTGCTGTGGTAGAAAAATTACTAGGGTAGATATCAAATTTGGTTGTTTATTTAATTTAGTAACTAATTTATGCATTCATTAGTATGGTAAAATATTTTTTGTAAAATAATTGTAAATTAAATTCAATTGAATTGTACTAGTATACGATTTATTTTAATCTTTAATTACGTTTTTATTTTCCGATTTGATATTTTGACGTATGTCTCTAAAACCAGATTATAATTATTTTTTTTTGAAAAAAATTTTTTTAATAAAAAATCCGCAAAAACGTAAAATCTATAGTATTTTTTTTAAATATCTACAAAACGAAACATGCTGGGTACATACAACCTTATACCAAAAGAAAGGTTGTAATATTTACTACAAAAGGAAATACTAATATACAGGGTGTCCCATTTAAAAAAATGAGAAAATTTTGTATTTGCAAATAGTGATCACACTGTATATTTTATGGCTGTATGTCAAATATGGTAATTTATTTAAAAATAACAGTATACTAAAAAAACTTTGATATGTAATTTAAATTTTTATTACCTTGAAAGCCTAATTGACAGCCCTTTGAATATTACCATTTTTCTCAATAAAAGTGTAAATATTTCGAAAATTGTTAACTTTGGGTCTATAATACCTTATATAAATTCTTAATATTTTTAAAAAATATATTCAAAAATGATTTAACATATAGGGTGTTCCATTTAAAAAAACAAAACTTGGGTTCGTACCGTCGTTCTGACTCACCCTATATAATCGAAAACAATTTTAAATTATAGGCGGCTTCGATATACATTAACTTTGTTTAAAACATTTTTTTGTATATCCCATAATTTAGCCGTAATCAAAGAAAACCAGAGGTTTGGCGCATCCTGTATAATATATGAAAAAATGTTTGTCCGACAGATATGTTTGGTGGTAAATAGCAGCCTGATTTTTTGCGTAAAAGTTTAATGAAATGGTAACAAATCAAATGGAAGTTCTGTCCGACAAAATACATGGGACGTTTTCGTAGTCTCACTTTAAACCTGTTCCACAATTAAAACTTCCCCTGTTCCAGTGTTCCCGTACATCAAAGTATCAGTTCCATACAAACAATTTTCAGCTTGCTATTAATAAACTTTTTTTGGTACACGGGATCCAGGCCTTTATTACAGCTCAAAGTAAATATGTAATCTATTCAGTTAATTGTAAATAAAGTAAATAAGCAACGATTGATAATATGACCATCTGTGCAAATTTATTGTACTGAAAGTTGGTCTCTTTCAGTTGATAACGACCGTAGAAGGCTATCCGTTAGTGGTTAGTCTAAAGTTAATATTTTAAGTTAATATTTTGCTGCAAATCTCACTTTCAAATCATATTAATGAATTAATTCTCTTCTTCTTTTGACCTTTAATTCGTCCAATTTTGAACATAGGCTTCCCCAGTTTCCTCCATTCGCTTCTGTTTAGTACTTTCTGTTTCCAGTGCGTTCCTCCTATCTTTTTAATGTCGTCTCCCCATCTCATCTGGGGTCGTCATCTTGCTCTCTTTTCTGTCCATGGTCTCCATTGTTGTATCGTGCTATTCCACCTATTGTCCGTTTGTCTAGCGTTATGACCTGCGAAGCTCCATTTTAGCCTGGCTATATGTTGGCCTGCGTCTTTTGTTCTATTTCTGACCCAGTTGTTTTGCTTTTTGTCTGTCAATTTTACTCCTAACATTGCTCTCCATGGCTCTTTGTGTCTTCATTATTTTATCCATGTTTGCCTTGGTCAAGGTCCATGTTTGGCATGCGTATGTGAGAATTGGGAGTATGCACTGGTCAAACACTCTTGTTTTTAAGTATTGTTGTATTTTTTATTCTTTAGGACCCATTTTAATTTTCCAAATCTTGCCCAGGCCAATCTGACCCTTCTTTTTACCTCAGCTGTTTGGTTTTCCTTATTTATTTTTATCATCTGTCCCAAATATATAAGATCATTAACCGCTTCTATTGTGGTGTCGTTTAGTATTACGTTCCTATTGCCTTGTGTGCTTGTCATTGTTTCTGTTTTGGAGAAATTCATTTTTAGACCTATTTATTCGGATTCATTTGCTAGTTCGGTTAGCATGGTTTGTAGTTCTTCAAAACTTAATGCTATGACTACTACATCGTCTGCATATCTTAGGTGGTTTAGTTTCTTTCCATTTATGTTCATTCCCATGTTTGTCCATTCCATTGTTTTGAAAACATCTTCCAGTGCTAATGTAAATAGGTCAAAACGGCAAACAGGTGTATGTTTTCAAAAAAACTTTTGATAGTGTGTAAAAAATATTTTATTATCAGCTAAGTACTTTCGACACATAACGTGTCATCATCAGAGCTTCGTCCTCTTATAAAACCTTCATATAAGAGCAATTGCTAAACAACACAATAAAAAACATGGATACTGGGCAAAAGCCACAGATATAGGGTATAATAACCCTTTAAAGTGAATAAAATCACATCTAAATTCTTTTATTAATTAGTAAGACAACATGGCTGAGTCAAACCATTTTGAGCCCACGTGAACAGCAGATCAGCTGAGGAAGACTTTTCCAATTTTCTAATGTAAATAGTTTAGGAGAAATAACATCTCCCTGTCGCACTCCTCTGTTAATTGGTATGGGTTTTGTGGTTTCTTCCAATTGTACTGTCATTGTGTACTTATGAATTAATTAGTTACAATTAAAAAGAAAAGTAATAGTTTTGACTACACAATTACGTCATTAGAAAGACAAGAGGGAAAATTTAAGTCAAAAATAATTGAAAGGGCACTTGGAAGTAAGGGCCAATTATTAAAAAAAAATGACATATTATGTTATTACAAGCGCAAACAGCTGTGTTTTTAAAAGATTTTTTGGGAAATAAAAAAGTAAGCCAGATTTATAATACGCCCTTAAATATGCCCCAATTAAATCTTTCGATATAGACGATTATTTTTCAATGTACGGATTAGTTTTGGAAGAACGGAGCAAAATGCAAAATTTTGACGCATGTCAAAATTTTCAATGTGTTTTAAAAATGTATTCATTTTTTTCGAATCCTAAGAAAACTAATAAATATATTTGAAAAATTTAAGAGCAAAATGAAACACTACATTATTACCGAGAACCGCAAGTCCCTGAAAATTTCTATAATGTTTATTTTAATAAGTTACAAGTGTGAAAATAAAAGAGAAAATTTAGTGTGATTTTTAATCGTAAATATTTCATTCAAAAGAAACCTTTTATTTATTTTGTGAGACTTTCGGCTCTCGGCAATAAAGTAGCCTCTCATTCTGCATTTAAATTTTTCAAAAATACTTATTAGTTTTCTCAAGATTCGAAAAAAACATAATTACAGTTAAAACACATTGAAAATTTTGACATACGTCAAAATTTTGCATTTTGCTCCGTTCCCCGTAAGTTATTGATACAATTTTTAATTATTAATAAACAATTATTAGTCCTGTCGCCAGGGGGGGTACAACGGCCTCCTTAATTCAGATGGACTTACCCAAGTTTTTTTTATATATTTTGACCCGTAGAATACGAATTTTTTGGGTAACAGTTGATCCGGATGTCGATAAGATTGTTATAGACAAAGAACTTGAGGAACTACATAACAGTGATTTCTCGCAAAACAAAACATATTTTTGTATTTTTTGGGTCATTTTAAGCAAAAAATATTCCTACAAGTTTTTTCGTAGAATGCATAGTTTTCGAGATAATCGCGGTTGAACTTTCAAAAAATCGAAAAATTGCAATTTTTGAACCCGAATAACTTTTGATTAAAAAATAAAGTAGCAATTCTGCTTACCGCATTTGAAAGTTTAAGTCAAATTATATCGGTTTTGATTATTTGCATTGCTAAAAATTAATTTTTTTATTGTTAAACTAATCTATAAACACATAGGTTTCCCGTGCCTAATACATGCGTTTTACCGCATGCTACGTAGAAATTGCCTCGCTTGCACTTGTAGCTACTCTACCTACTCGTTCGATTTTAAATGAGAAATCATAGAAAACATCACTCACATACTAGGTGTTTACTACAGTTTACAGCTTTGTTTAACAATAAAATAATAAATTTTTAGCAATGCAAATAATCAAAACCGATATAATTTGACTTAAACTTTCAAATGCGGTAAGCAGAATTGCTACTTTATTTTTTAATCAAAAGTTATTCGGGTTTAAAATTTACAATTTTTCGATTTTTTGAAAGTTTAACCGCGGTTATCTCGAAAACTATGCATTCTACGAAAAAACTTGTAGGAATATTTTTTGCTTAAAATGACCCAAAAAAATACAAAAAGATGTTTTGTTTTGCGAGAAATCGCTGTTATGTCATTCCTCAAGTTCTTTGTCTATAACAATCTTATCGACATCCGGATCAACTGTTACCCAAAAAAATCGTATTCTGCGGGTCAAAATATATAAAAAAAACTTGGGTAAGTCCATCTGAATTAAGGAGGCCGTTGTACCCCCCCTGGCGACAGGACTATATTATTTAATTACTAATATAATATTATGTTACTAATATTATGTTGTGTATTAAATATGTGTGTTAAGTTAATATTAAACTAGATTACATTGTATAATAAATAATAAGTTAGTTACCTATATTGCCTATATGTTAAGATTTCTTCTTATTTTGATAAAAGCCTTTTTTCTACGGCCGTGCTAAAACAGCCACTTTCCCGCACGAATTTGCTTTCCGGAAGTTGCATTTTCCCGCACTAGTGCGGGAAAGTAAATTTTCACGCACTAGTACGGTCAAGTAGAATAGCTTGTAATATGGTTTTATAATGTATTATAATAATATATGCAATAAACTAATTATTAGATATTATTTACTAATTTATTTCAAAGTTATCTCATGATGAACACATCTTTTAAAGAAATTAACGCGATTATTTCATTCATGGGAGATTCTGACCAATAGAAAGCTACCTACAGAAATAAAAATTAAACTGATAATTTTTGATAATGTCCCGTCGTCAAGTATATTACGTCAGATGCCCTTCGTTGCTACGAAAAATACATTCAATGACAGTAATGACAATTAATGTTTTAAAAATTATAAAAGTGATAACTTTCAATCGTCAAATATTTATAAAAACTTTGTGTTTAATTGTACTAATTTGTACTTACATAAATAAATTACAATAAAATTTTGGTTTTGAACAGTTTTATTCATGAAATAATCGCAACAAATTGCACTCGAACTCTAAAATTATTATCGAATTTTGCCCTCGTGACACTTTGACATAATTTCACTCCCCTTCGGGTCGTGAAATTAAAACTGTCAAAGTGTCACTCGGGAAAAATTCGATAATTTTAGAGATCTTGTGCAATTACTACTGGTAATTCTTTGAAAGAGAATTATTTTGACATAATATTCAAAAGACAAATCATTAAACACAAACAATGGTTTGAAATCTTTGTCATCGAAATCAATTTTATTTATTGTTTGGTTTTGGTTTGGAAAAAATGAGAACCTTGTCAGAGAACGTATTGAACAATAAATTCAAGGATCAGCTTGTACCCGTGATACTTTGTAAATGCCACGAATCGCTCGTGTACATTTAATATTACCAAGAAATAAATAAAGACGTTCTTGATTTTAATAATAATAGTCTCCCGTTTTATACCGCTCACGTGGTTTTGGGAGTATAGCAGGGTAGTCTTCTATATTAAGGGCCTACGGTATACAAGGAAGGTAACAGGGCCAGTGCTACGCTTCAACTGCCTATTACAACCCCCTGGATTTACCCAAGGTACTCATTTTATTCAGGCTGAGTCGACCTGGGGCCTATATACATTTTTAAAAATGTCTAGTTGTTTGCCGGCGGTGGGATTTGAACTCCGACCTACCAGCACTCGAGCCAAGCATACTACGGCCTGAGCTACGCCGGCCATATTTCTTGTTTTTCCAACTGATTAAATTAGATTTAAATAAATTTAATTAAATTTAATTTAATTAAAATTTAATTAAATGTATGCAAATTATTTGCATACATTTTTGTATGGCGCATTGTTGTATGTTGTATTTACTCGTAAATAAAAATTGATATAACTCTATAATCTGTTGTGGCTTTTTGCAAACATACGACCGTAGAAAAAATATTGTTCCTAACTAATGCGGAAAGTGTCTTTCCAGCGAAATTCGCTATCTAATCAACTACAGTCGGGTACTGGAAAGTATCACTTTCTGCACTATTTAGGATAATACCTATATCTTCAATTTTTATAGCCTATAAATTACAGCTCTGGTACAACACATATGATAAATAAGTAAAGAAAATGGAACAAATGACTTACTTTTCAATAACCTTTTTTTGTACGTGTACTGGGTTTTTAGATTCTTCGAGCAGCTTTTTTACGATATTCAAAAGAGCCTGAGCACTTTCTCTAAAAATATATATCAAAAACATAATATAAAACCTTTGTAACTACCTATGTGTATCTTTTAATATCAATATTATCACAAGCACTGGTGCGGGAGCACGCCAAATAGAATTATATTTTAGTGACGTCACGTTGCCTAGCAACCGTCGATTCTCCCATTATGAAATTCTATTTTGTGACGTCAGCAAAATAGAATTCTATTTCGCGTGCCCTGAATTTAAATTTTATAGGTACACTTCGTTTTGTCTGTAATGTTGTCTAAGTCTAAGTGTAAATTTAAAATATTGCCTATTTCATAGACAATCAACTGATGTAGATTACAGAGCAGATACAGACTCTAAAAGAAATATACATCTAAATCAACATTTGTTCTTCTTCAAGTGCCCTGTCCGTTGCGAAAGTTGGCTATTAACATGGCAATTCTGATTTTGCTTGCGGCACTTCAAATCAACATTTAGAATAGTAAAATCTGAATATATTGAAATTTCATGTAAAGTGAGTTTGAAGAAAAATATAGATAGAAATGGAGTGTGTATGCGTATAATGGTGACATATACGATAATTTCCATTCTTGTGGGATTTCTTTGTTTTCGATGCGTCTTTGTAGCAGTTTCCTTATGTACTCGTAAAGTCTTAGAGTTTCTTTTTGTATCAACTCGGCTGGAATCCCCCAGGTCCTGGTGCTTTACCGTTTTTTAGTTCGGTACATACTTTCTTTATATCATTGGTGGATAGCCTTATTGGAGATCCTGTTACTCTTACTGTGTCCTGGGATGGTTCTGGTGTTTCGAATTCATTCCTTTTTTCTGTCAGTAGGTCGCTGAAATACTCCTTCCACTCTTTCGGTGATATTGCCGTTATAAGTTCTTTTCCTGTCTCTTTACGTAGATTTCTAAGAATTCTCCAGCTCTTAGTGGGTTTGCTACATCAGATGTATGTATTAATTCATGTACACTGCTTTTCAAATTTTTCGTTCTTGCTCTGCATAATCACGATGAATATCTATGATATATATGAATATATATATATATATATATATATATATATATATATATATATATATATATATATATATATATATATAAAACTTTTGATAATCTATGATAATAAAAAATAAAATGTAGAATTTATAATTTACACTTACGGAGAAATTTCTGAAGACCCTGGTACAGCGTGTGATTGAACACCATAAATGCAGATCGCAAATGCAATGACAATCAAGTTAAGCTTCATCTTCTTAGTTTTGAAAACACAAGTGCCTTGATTCAGATTTTTTTCCCTTTTATACCCAAATATTTTCATTCCCTGATGGGTTATGGCATAAGAAACAATGGACAATACTGGACAATTAATTAAATTTTACCGCTCATTAAAATATACTTAAATAAAAAACAATATAATATAATCATTATTAATCGAATCGTACAATTAAAATAGATATCGAATAGGACATACCTGATTTGTGTGCATAAAGTACTGTTCAGATGTTCCTAAGTTGTCAGGTGAGATGTTCTTCCAATTTTTTTATTTATTTACCTACGACTGATACATAATATATGTATTATACTTGTGGTGTTTGCAATATAATGCCATATAATAATCCCTTAGGGATTAATAGCTATTAATCCCTCTCGCACAACAATCACAAAATTCACCACGGAAACAAAATAATCAACCTCAAAAAGTGTCACTGTCAAACGAATAGTATATCGGCCTCAAAGTTATACCGGCCATTCTTATCGCAGATCATCTGCCACTCTGTATATTGATGGAGGAGGCGATTTAACTGGATTAAAGCGTCATGGGGGCTGGAAGTCAACACAGGTAGCTGAAGGATACATTGATTAGTCTATGAGAAACAAGGCAACTACAGCAGATACTATCGCTAAAGAGATAAACAGTAATGTACCATCTTCTTGTTCTACAGCAATCGAGATCCCAAATATTTGTATTAAAAACTCTACTAAAGTTAATGATGATTCTCAACCAATTCAGTTTATTAATTGTACTATTACTAATTTTAATGTTTTTAACAAATAAAGTTGTTCATTAAAAATCTTAAATTAATTAATTTGTCGTAGATAAAGTAGAGTATACTACTCGCAATAATGGCTCTCATTCCCTCGGAATGTTACTCCCTCGCCGCTAACGCGGCTCGGTTCGTAAATATTCCTCGGGAATAATAGCCATCATTATTGACTCGTGGTATAATCTACTATTATTTACCGTATAGACTTTCACAGGTCATCCATTTTCTCACGGTTTTTGCTGTAGATTTTAAAGAACCGCTTGGATTGACATGAACTTTGCCATACACACAGCTAACATGTCAAACAAAAAAAGTATTATTGGGGTAAGTTTCACCCCCTTCTCGGGGGTGAAAAAATATACGTTCAAAATTAGTCCGGAATTTGATAAAATGACTAATTCTAAGAAACTTTTGTTCCATCGAGTTTTTTCCTTAAGTCAATATTTTTCGAGTTATGTGCGAGTGAATATGTTTATTTTTCAACAAAAAACCCGTTTTTAGACGGTTTTTCGCAAATAACTCAAAATGTGAGTATTTTATCAAAAAATATTCATAACAAAATATAGTTTTTTAATGTTGTTCTGAAGCTATTTCCTTGTGGCATTTTTATAATAAACTATGTAAAGGTTAATTAAGGAAATTATCTCAGGTTTTAGGGTAGATTATAAAGGATCGTTTAAACACAGCGATAAATCAAACAACTTATCAAGGTCAATCGAGTTGTTGCAACTTATCATTGTGTGTAAACGGTGCATCGCACAACTTATCAAAGTTGGAGTTGGGTTGAAGGTGGTATCGCATTGAATCGCAGCGTCTAAACAGCGTTTCAACTTGTCATCACAACTAGTTGCTGTGACTTGTCGTTGTGTTTAAACGACGCTTAAGAAAATCACGATAATCGAACAAATGGTGTATTTTCGTCTATACGTTATAAGATCTCGATGCTAACTAATTGAAAAAGGTCTTTGTATCGTTCTTAGGTAAACACATATGTTTCAGCGGGGCCCTGGGCCAGTTCCCGGAAAGCCATATGCCCTCTGGGTCTTTTGACGATCATACAGTCACCCTCCAGGGACGTATCGTAAGGAATTCGTTTGTTACAACTATTTTTAATGGGAAATTAGACACAATTTTACCAAAAAAATGATTTTATTAACGTTTCGACGCCCAAGTCGGGTGTCGTTGTCAAAATACAAAATATTATCAAGTAGTAGTATTTTGTATATTGACAACGACACCCGACTTGGGCGTCAAAACGTTAATAAAATAATGTTTTTTTGGAAAATTGTGGATTATTTCCCATTAAAAATAGTTTATAACAAAATATAGCTCACAAAAAACTGAAACAAATAGTATAAAAGTCAGTAAACTCAGTAAAAACTCAGAGCATGAAAAATAAATTCTTATTCGTCAAATTCTAAATCGAATATTTCAACATGAAGTAACCAGAAAATGAAGCACTTTTTAAGGAAAACTCTTCAAAACTTTTTTAAACTGTTTAAAAAAGCTTTATTTTTATTTTTAAAAAAGTTTCTAGCATCACAAGTAAGTTACGCTCAAAATAAAGCTGGCTCCTTAAAAAAAAGCGTAAAAATCACCCCCCACTTAGCTTCCCAAATCAAATTAATCATCAACTCTTCACAAGTTAATTTACTTATACATATGGATTGTTTGTATGATCTGTAAGTTTGTTTGGTTCAAAGTGATTAGTTTTGAAAAAAAATTGGGCTCAAAGTATTTTTTTTGAAAAAATTTTTTTTTCAAAACAACTTAAAAATTATTAGTGATACCAAAAATTTTAATGAGTAAACTATGTAGGTTCTGCTTTTCTCAATGTGTTAAATTGTTTGTTTTACTGTAAGACAAAAATTGGTTAAGATATGGCTGTTCAAAATTTGCATACCCTTGTGATTAATGACTCGTTCAAGCCTTTTCAAAAAGAACCGACGAAACTTATAGATCATATAAACAATACATAAATAAAGTAACTTGTGATGCGATGACGATTAATTTCACTTGCGATGCTAATTGGGGTTTGATTTTCATGATGTTTTTAACAAAAAAATGGACAAACACTATTTTGAGCATAACTTACTTAATTTTTGTTGTTAGAAACTTTTTTCTTCTTCTTCTTCTTCGTGCGAATAGGATTACTCCTGTTTGTCTGCCTCTTATTCTGTTTCAGTTGATGTTGACAGTACATTGTCTTCCCACCTTTTCGGCGGCCTTCCAACGGGTCTTCTGCTTTACGGCTTGTTGTTTTTACAGATATTCGCTAATCCATCTGGTTCCAGTTGGTTCACATGTTGGTTCAAGTTTTTCTTTCTTGTTTTTATCTAGCTGTTAAAGAAACTTAAAAACAAAACAAAAGTAAAACTTTTTTAGAACACTTTGTGCCAGTGAAACAAGTAAAAGAAAACTTCTGTTGTAGTGAAAGTAAAAAGAAAAATATACTCCAACAGAAGTAAGGAAAATGAGAAGTAACTAGTGGGACAAAAATAAAGATTGATGGGATGTAAAGAAGAGAGTGAAGTGGCTTCTACGTTGAGAAGCCGCAGTAGGAATAATATTAAGGAAAAATACTACTTTACAGTAGTACTGAAGAAAGGGAAAAATGATAAGATGCAGAAGTAGAAGTAAAGGGGGGATTAAAAGGGATAGAAGTAGAAGTGGGAAGAGACAGAGGCAAACTGAATGGAGTTGGGCTAGCAAGAGATGCAGGAGAACAACTTGACACTCAAGGATGGATACGGCTCGTTTGCATGCCTGTCGAAGAACAGTAGCTCTAAGTAAATAGTAATGATGACTAAAATGTGAAATAATAAAATAAGAATAATGTACTGAAAATAAATGAAGATGAATAATTTCTAAAGACGAACAAAATAAATAAAACTAACAAATCATGGGCGCCATGAAAATGATCTTAGATCATTCTCCCAGGTATCTTACACTGCTGTCAAATATTATATATATTAAATATATGAGTATATGGAAATATAAAGGAAATAAGATATACAAAATAAATAAACATTTATTAAAATTAACTACCAGATTTTTAACAATCTCTGAGTTAGATCAAATTGAATATAATGTGACTCTAAAATGACATACGTTATACTTAAACATGATATATTCAAGATAACAACAATACTGGTACTTGTATGTACAAAATTATACCTCTTACTTATATATAGGGTACAACTCACATGAGTCTTCTACCAAATGGTTATAGTATGCTTGCTACGTACCACTAAATTGAAACCGACAAAGATGAAAATAATACAAATAAATAGGCCCAAGCCTCACTAAGAGAAAATACAATAATGAATAAGCAAAATTAAATATACAAATGAATAAAAGTTATAGTAATGAAGTTAAGATAAATACCGAAAGGATTACCTAAACTAAACGAGCAAATGCAATGAAATAAAGTAACGACGAATTAACCGAACAAATGAAATAAAGCGAATAAATAATAACATATTTGGGAAACAAGCAAATAATACAACCTAAATTTACATAATGATATGAAATCGACTAAATTACCAATAAAATATAAAAAAAACCTACTACCTTTTTGGCAATTATGCCGAGCTCAACATACAATACCGCAGGTTTATACATGAGTTTGGGAACGTATTTAACTTTTATGTATATAAAAAAACAAATAAATGCAAGATAAATCTGAAAAAATTATTTATTAACATAATACATCAACCAAATGTTTGCCATATGAACCACAATAGTTACTCATATTACCACACTGATTGTTTCCAAACAAACCCAAACAATTCCTAAAGAGGTTGCTGCTGCATCCCCGGAAATGAGCACCAGGATGGGGCAAAAACCATGCCTCCTGTAGACCCAGGTGAGAAGACGAAAAGGAGCCAGAATGCCCCCAAAAAAAACTTGTTTCCCCAAATGACTGCTGTCAGTGACTTATGGTTGGATATTGTCCTACCTCTCCGATGGTAATGGGAGGTCTAAGTTTTCACGGGAGTGGCTAAAAACACAAAATTTCCGTTTACTTCCGTTTCTTAAGTGTATGAAAAAAAAATAATCCAAGGAAAGATAGAAGGAAAACCAAGAAAGTGTTTTTTTTTTATAGATAGTAATGTAAAAAAACCTCATTAGTTGGCTTGGTGTTTTTACAGATATTCGCTAATCCATCTGGTTCCAGTCGGTTTACATGTTGGTTTAAGTTTTTCTTTCTTGTTTTTATCTAGCTATTAAAGAAACTTAAAAACAAAACAAAAGTAAAACTTTTTTTAGAACACTTTAAAAAAGTTTTAAGCAACGAGTTTTCTCCAAAAAGTGCTTGATTTTTTGGTTATTTTAAGTTAAATATTTGAATTGGAATTAAACCAATATAACCCAACTTTTCATTCGCTATAACTCTGCTTCTAGTGGGTCTACAGATTTCATAATAATATAGTAGCGCATTTTTTTGTTTCTTTTAGTAAATTCTCGAAATATGAAACAAAGAGGGCACTAACCACTAAAGGGTTAATGATATTATATTTGATAGTTAATGGCTATTATAAATGACAACTTCACATCTACTGATCATGGATGTCGGATACCAAGATCAGGCAGGGGAGATAATTGTCAGTTAGACCGCAGTGACTTCCAGGTCGTCAACATGCGAAAACCCCGCGTCAGGCACAAAAATATGAACGCACTGCAGATAGGTACCGGAAATGTGAAGCCTATATATGAAGCAGGGAAGATCCACAATGAGATACATGAGATGTGTCGACTGAAAGTCAATATAATGGGACTAAGCGAGACCAGATGGCCTGGATCTAGCGAAATCGATGTCGACGGTGCCAAAATAGACTACTCAGGAAATGAAGTTATTCATCACTATAATGGGATCGCAATAGTGGTTGATAGCAAGTTTTGTCAGGCTTGAACTTGTTTTGGTCTCATATTGGATAGTGTTAATGATCACATCCCAAACAGCGCATATAACCCTTCATATCATATAGGTGTAGGTAGTGATGTAAAATTTCCGGGAAGATTCAAACGCCGGACAGTTTCCGGAAACTTTCCGGGAATATTGGAAACTTTCGGAAACTTATGGAAATATTGTATTTTTTCTTGTTAGTCTATTGCATGTTAGTGTGTATTGTATGTATGTTGTATGTCTATTGTATGTTAGTTTTATAAAAATGTTTTCTTTTTTGTCAATAAACTTAGGATGGTTGGTTAATATTTTGTCTATACACTGCTTAGCTAATATATGCTCTTTACCAGTGATGCTTTGTCCTGTTAAAAGAATCAAGTCAGTTTGCAGCATAGTGCAGCTTCACTGCCATTTTTATTCTAATTTAGATATAAGCATTCCTTTTCCTCGGGCTTACTGATTGGAAGTAATGGAATAATCTGGGTAAAAATATTTACTATGTCTTTAAATGCCTCGACAACCTGGGATATTTTAAACATATTGCCTTCCAATAAAGTAATCCATTTTACAATTATTATTGGTGTTAGCACAACTGCTACGTTTTGCAACTTTATTCAAAATATTTCATCATCCAGACAGTTTTGTTTAAAATTCCGTGAAAATTTTAAATTTTCTCCCTCTATGACCATACGCATTTGTAAAGCACTTTCAAACACAAGGCTATTTTACAATTAAGGATTGAACCCGATCTAGTTTTTACAGGAAGTTTTAATGATATAACTTTGTTGTTAGTCCTGTCGCCAGGGGGGGTACAACGGCCTCCTTAATTCAGATGGACTTACCCAAGTTTTTTTTATATATTTTGACCCGCAGAATACGAATTTTTTGGGTAACAGTTGATCCGGATGTCGATAAGATTGTTACAGACAAAGAACTTGAGGAATTACATAACAGTGATTTCTCGCAAAAAAAAACATATTTTGTATTTTTTGGGTCATTCTAGGCAAAAAATGCTCTGACAAGTTTTTTCGTAGGATGCATAGTTTTCGAGATAACCGCGGTTGAACTTTCAAAAAATCGAAAAATTGCAATTTTCGAACCCGAATAACTTTTGATAAAAAATAAAGTAGCAATTCTGCTTACCGCATTTGAAAGTTTAAGTCAAATTATATCGGTTTTGATTATTTGCATTGCTAAAAATTTATTATTTTATTGTTAAACAAAGCTATAAACACCTAGTGCGTGAGTGATGTATTCAATGATTTCTCATTTAAAATCGAACGAGTAGGTAGAGTAGCTCCAAGTGCAAGCGAGGCAATTTCTACGTAGCATGCGTTAAAACGCATGTATTAGGCACGGGAAACACTATGTGTTTCAGCTTTGTTAACCAATAAAAAAATTAATTTTTAGCAATGCAAATAATCAAAACCGATAGAATTTGACTTGAACTTTCAAATGCGGTAAGCAGAATTGCTACTTTATTTTTTAATCAAAAGTTATTTGGGTTCAAAAATTGCAATTTTTCGATTTTTTGAAAGTTCAACCGCGGTTATCTCGAAAACTATGCATTCTACGAAAAAACTTGTAGAAATGTTTTTTGCTTAAAATGACCCAAAAAATATAAAAGGATGTTTTGTTTTGCGAGAAATCGCTGTTATGTAATTCCTCAAGTTCTTTGTCTATAACAATCTTATCGACATCCGGATCAACTGTTACCCAAAAAATTCGTATTCTACGGGTCAAAATATATATAAAAAACTTGGGTAAGTCCATCTGAATTAAGGAGGCCGTTGTACCCCCCTTGGCGACAGGACTATGTAGTTTTGAAGCTAGATTGTATTAAATCGGGCAAGAGATATGTGGGAATTAGTTACCTTTTTAACAATTTCTTTACAACATGCCCCAACATTTTTAAGAGAATGTAGGTTCATCAAATCAGACACCAGCAAATTTAATGTATGAGAAAGACAGGAATATGCTTCAATAAAATTATATTTGTAAAGTAAAAGATGGTTTAGCTTGTTTTTGATTCAGAGGGATGCACAATCGCTGGACAGCTGTTTCCACCAGTTCAGGCTTTTTCAACAGCGCTAGCGTGCACTCCTCTGAATCGAAAAACAGCTCAGCCATCAATTTAAGGGGAATTTAAAAGATCATTCAAATTCCCATTGTGACGCGATCCAGCGACATCTCTTAACAAATTGAAGAGTCTCAGATGCAGAATTCACCATTATAATAAAATTAAAATGGTAAATAGTTATTTAAATCTGAGACTTTTCTTGTTGAAAGTTCTTTCTGGTACATCCTTAATCTGCGACAGAAAGAACTTTCAACACGAAAAGTCTCAGATTTAAATAACTATATTTACCATTTTAATTTTATTATAATGGTGAATTCTGCATCTGAGACTCTTCAATTTGTTAAGAGATGTCGCTGGATCGCGTCACAATGGGAATTTGAATGATCTTTCTTTCCCTTAAATTGATGGTTGAGCCGTTTTTCGATTCAGGGAGTGCACGCTAGAGCTGTTAAAAAAGCCTGAAATGGTGGAAACAGCTGTCCAGCGATTGTGCATCCCTCTGAATCAAAAACAAGCAAAACCATATTTTACTTTTCTATCTATACTCAGATTTGAGTACAAGAAAGTTCCTCTTCTGTCCTTTCCTAGACGAATGAAAACGGAATGTGATTGCAAGGAATCCTTTTTGTTTTCTATATTCGTCGTCTGCGGTCTTATAAATTGTAAAAGTCGCAGATTAAGGATGTACCAGAAAGAACTTTCAACACGAAAAGTCTCAGATTTAAATAACTATTTAAAATTTTAATGGTGAATTCTGCATCTGAGACTCTTTAAAATTATATTTGTTTTTTATCGATCATTTTGTCTTTGGCAAAATCGATCATATCAATCGAGTTGTTTTAATTTATCGTTGAGTGTAAACTGTACATTGCAGCAATTTATCGGAATTGGGGGATTGGAGTTGGTATCGGATTGCATCAATTTATTGTAACGATCGAGTTGTTTCAGTTTATAAGGCAGCGTTTTCACAGCGATAAATCCGTGCAATTTATCGATATCAATCGAGTTGTTTCAATTTATCGTTGTGTGTAAACGGTACATCGCAGCAATTTATCGGGATTGGAATTGGATTGGAGTTGGTACCTATCGGATTGCATCAACTTATTGTAACGATCGAGTTGTTTCAGTTTATAAGGCAGCGTTTTCACAGCGATAAATCCGTGCAATTTATCGATATCAATCGAGTTGTTTCAATTTATCGTTGTGTGTAAACGGTACATCGCAGCAATTTATCGGGATTGGAATTGGATTGGAGTTGGTACCTATCGGATTGCATCAACTTATTGTAACGATAGAATTGCTTCAGTTTATAATAAATCGCGACAATATATCGCAGCTTCTAAACAGCTCTATAAAAATCAGTAAATCGTAGCAATTTATCGTCACAATAAATTGCTCGCATTTATCACGGCGCCTAAATGTCACTTAATTGATGGCAACAATTTATCGCAGCATCTAAGCAGCTTTAAAAAATCAATAAATCCTAGCAATTTATCGTCACAATAAATTGCTCGCATATATCGCGGCGTCTAAACGCCCTTAAAGTCAATAACAGATTGGTTTCTTATGTTTGACCAGTCATCACACTGAATGCCTAATGTAAATGCTTTATATTCTCAAAAGTTGTCAGAAATATTATGGAAAGTTCTCGGAAATATTCTCGGAAACATTCTTGAAAGTTCTCGGAAATATTCTCGAGAATTTTCCATTGAATGTTTCTGGGAATATTCGCGGTCAGGATTATATTTCCATTTTTTATAGGCGAATATTCTCAGAAACTTTCCAATGTTCGCGAATATTCGCTTGGAAATATTCTCGACTCACATCACTAGGTGTAGGTCCCCACTGCAGATAAAGAAGAAAATGCCATACTCTAGTACAGAGTATGCTATGACAAGAAAGAAACAGTACTTCGGTGCAAATATTTTAATATTTGCACCATCTTCTTCGTTTCGTTATGGTCCAATTCAGTCTTCTTGCAAAGCCTCTTTGACAAAGAATAGGTTCCGAAACATCAGGTGTCAGAGGATGGCAAGAGACTTGAATTGAATCAAAACGAAACGATTATTTTCTTTTTTGTCATATCATACTCTGTATTAGAGTACAAAATGACCACGTTTCATATAAGTAATCTGCGACGCATTATTGGAGTGTTCTCCTAGCGACGCCGCTTGGTACTGTGTACCTCGGTTAACAGATTACTTGATTCGTGGTCGAAATTATTTTTCACTCATTTTATAAAGTATAAGAGTTCTCCAATGACATTAAAAAAGGACTAGTTAGCAACAATATTAGGGATATAACAATAACGACGGGGGATTTTAATGCCAAATTAGGAAATAGTAAATTTCAATACATTATTGGTAAATTCGGACTAGGAATAAGGAACGAAAGAGGGGAAAGACTAGCGGAATTCTGTCAGGAGTTTGAAATAATAGCGACAAATACATTCTTTCAGTTACCACTACGTAGAATATACATATAAATGCAAATCACCTGCCGATATCAAAGAAAAATTATCAGAAACCAGATAGATTAGATTCTTATCAATACGAGATACCGTAACTCCATCAAATCGGCACAAACATATCCACGAACAGATGTGCCATCAGATCACAATCCAGTAATCAGAAAATTCGAAATCCATTTAAAGAAAATAAAAAATCAACAAAATACACAACAAATAAGCACTCTGCTAATATGTGTTGCTGCAAACCATAATGGAGGAAAAATACGGGGAAAACGAAGTATTGTAAAGAGACGTATCTCCTGGCTCAACAATCAACAATCTGAGAAAGTGGTATAATAGCAGTTCCATTGACTTGTTCAGTGGTGCGATCTTAAAAGTGAAAATAGCTGTGATGATTACCAAACTCCTTAGAGGAGACGATACCTAAAGAAGAAGAGGAATGGACTTATTATATATAATCGGTTTAAAACGTCATCCGACGTCTTCCGATGCCCAATCTCCATGCATCTCTATCTTCCCAAAGGTCTTCGTCTAAACCTCTCTTTCGGATCTCTCTGTCTATTCCTTCTCTACAGCTCTTTCTGGGTCGACCTCTTTCTCTTTTTCCATGTGGTGACCAATCTAGAATCTGTTTGGGCAGAGGTGTTGCATTCTCTGCACATGTCCATACCACTTTAATTGTTGTACTCTTATGTCTTCGACAATCGTATGTGTGACTCCCATAATCTCTCGTATACGTTGGTTATTGATTCTTTCGAGTTTTGATTTTCCTGCGGCACGTCTCCAGTAATCCATCTCCGTGGCTTGTAGTGTTTTTTCAGTAGTTGTCTTTAACTGCCACACGTCACTTCCATACATTACTATGCTCTTTATAATGGTGTTGTATATTCGATGTTTATTTTTTTTTGGATATATGTTGATCCCAAATAATATTATTTAGTTGCGATATGGCCCTTCTACCTTGAATGTTTCATTTTTTATAGCCTGATCTGATTTGCCGTCGTCCGTGATTTCTACTCCTAAATAAGAATATTTATTGTTGTACTTAATGCAGCGTTTCTCAACCTTTTACCCTTTGCGACCCAATATTCCATAATTATTTTCACCGCGCCCCCCTCGTTCAGTATTTGAACGCGGGGGGGGGGGGGTAATAATTCAGTAATTTTGACAAAAAACAGTAAAATCTCACTTTTTAGTATTGAGTGCTCTTTATGATTATAATTCCTATTCAGTGTTCATGTGTATTTTATTTTTTATTTTGTCAGAACTTTGTTTTGTTTTGATTTTAGTAAATTAGTTAATGATGTTGGTGTATTTTTTTATATGCTCACGCCACCCCATTACTAAAAGCGCGCCCCCATAGGGGGGCGCGCCCCACAGGTTGAGAATCGCTGACTTAATGTGTTGTTCGTCGTTTAAAACTAGATTCTGCTCGTTGCCACCGATGTTCATGTACATTGTTTTATCTATGTTAACTTCTAATCCCCATTTTTTGTATTCTTCGATTAATTTTCGAGTCATGTATTCCAGATCGTCATATTCGTTAGCAATCACAATTTGATCATCAATCAAGATTCCGCTTCCAAAGTTTCAATGCTTGTTACAGATATATTTTGAAAAGTGTCGGCGCTAGGCAGCATCCCTGCTTCAGTCCTTTGTCTACTACGAAACCTTTGGAAACATTCGTTCCTATTTTAACTTTGGCGTTGGCGTTATCGTACAGTTTTTCCACTGCTGTTATGAGATTTGAGTTGATGTTCGTTTATCTTAGAGTGTTCCATAACTTATTTTGGGGGATGCTATCGTAGGCCTTTTTTAGATCAACAAACAAAAAGTGGACTTCTTGATTTACAGCAACCTTTTTTTCTATAAGTTGAGTGATACAAAAAAAGGTGGTCTATGGTCGATCTATCAACTCTAAAACCCGCCTGTTGTTCTGCCTCCATATCAGTGTATTCTCTTTCTATTCTATTTTTAATCATTTTCCCATAGATTTTAATAATGGTACTAGTAACTGCTATTCCACGGTAATTGTCGCAATTTTGTTTGTTTCCTTTTTTATGTAAAGTTGAAATGGTAGAGGTTTTAAATTCGGCTGGAACCTCTACTTTGTTTATGCAGTTTTGAAAGAGTATTGTCAGGTGCTCATATAGTTTTTCATTTCCATATTTTATTAGTTCTGAGGGTATATTGCCAGGTCCGGGTGCTTTTTTGTTTTTGAGTGAAGTACAGATATCCTTTACTTCCTTTTTCGTGATTCTTATAGGAGATGCTTCAACGCGTATGTTTTGGTTATTTTCTTTTATTTTGAATTCCACTCGATCTTCTCGTAACAGTTTACTGAAGTACATGTCCCATGCTTCTAACGCAATTGGTGAGACTAAATCTTTTTTTCTGGTCGTTAGTCCTAAGAAATTTAATAAGTTTCCAACTTGTGTACTTCTGGTTCCTTCTATGTACGTATTTATTTTTTGACAGTTTTGATCCCAGGATTCATTTTTTTTTCTGTCTTATCATTTGTCTCACCTTAGCTTGTTGGTTTTTGTAATTAGACCAATTGGTATCTGTTTTTGCACTTAAATATTGTTTATACTTTTGTTTCCTTTGTTTTATCGCTGCGTCTATTTCTTCATCCCACCAGTATGGAGTATTTTTGTTTTTCTTTTCGTAATATCCAAGGGCTTCTTTTGCTGCATAGTGAATACTTCCTTTAATGTAATTGTAGTGGTCTTCGATGTTATTGAAATTTATGTTTTTAAGTTTCTAGTTCAGTCTGTTTTGATACAATATTTGAATAGGATATGATAGGAATGGACTTTCATGTTCTTATTATTGCGATTATACACTAGCTTGACCCAATTTCTCATATTTGATATTTCTAATGATGTCTTAAATTCTAGAAAACCTATAAAAATAAAATGAAATAATTTTCTTCATTAGGCGTAAGAAGATTTATTAAGCTCATAGAATTTTAACATGATGATAAGACTCAGATTACCATAGGTTATGTTCCACAGGTTGATCTAGGTTATGTTGATGTTCCACAGGCTGATCTAGGTTGTGTTGATGTTCCACATGTTGTTCTAGGTTATGTTGATGTTCCACAGGGTGTCCTAGAAGGATGGCTATCGCACTATTAATTGCTACTCTCGCTATATTCTCTCCAGCAACGATGAGTTTGTCCAAGAGGTCTAGCAATGGTTCATTATCGTGAACAAACCATCGTACAACTTTCTGTAAACCTTTAGCGATGACCTGTAAATAAGATGCATTTATTAAATAACAGAGTATGTCTCGTTTGTGTAGTCCATACTTAGTATAAATATTTTGAGCAAAGGTTTTTTCGAGTAAACTGTTAAGATTAACATGAATCTGTTGCCAGTCCAGAAACACTTTTTCAATTTCCTTCACTCTTTATTTTATTTCTTTAAACGTTTCATTGGAGAGGGTTATATTTTTCAAATAAATATTAGGTTTATGAGAACAATTATAAATTCCAATAATTTTAAGGTTAGAAGGAAGAAGTCTTTCTTCGTTGTTGAGTGAGCAAGACTTGAAGCCCGAGCCCTAATATGATAAAAAGATTCTAACAGCGCAAACGCTATAGACCAAGAGGCAGCGCTGAAAAATCTATTTGAATTTACTAAAACTAGATTTCTCACAGTTGATTACTGTGAGTGTGTAGAGAAACATACTGCGGTCGGTCAAGCGAAACGTAGAACAGGGGTTACTGAGAGGGTATCAAAATTGCTTTCCTACGAAGGTAATTATTTCCATTTACTAAGGCTGAAAATCAGTAAACACATTCTAAATTAAATATAAATAAAAGTTATTATAGCCGGTCAGCTGCATGACGGGACAGAGCCGGTCGGTCGGCGCCAATAGTCGATTGAGGAAATGAAGCATTTTGGCTCGCAATTTTTTCGTTCAGCATGGATTTACTTGAAATTTTCACAGAAGGTAGGGAATAGTCCAAGGATCACTTTCTATATCATGTTGCTATCATACGCTAAAACCTTGGGGGTGGTTGCCACCCCATCTCGGGGGTGGGAATTTTTTATTAAAATCGACTTTTTTGGAGGGTTTTTTGAGAATACCTCCAAAAATATACATTTAATCAAAAAAACTGTAGATATCGAAATAGTACCTTTTAGTAACACAAACCAAATTCTTTTCCTATAATATCTTTAAGACCAATAGAAACCGAGATACGGCATGTTAAAAGTTAGATTTTTTCGTCAAATGCACAATTTGAAATATTCAAAGCCAAATAATGGGAAAAATTTGCATTTTTCGAGGAAAACTTAAATAATCTTTTTTCAAGTATACAATTATACCTTTCAAAAGCAGGTACCGACATTTTTTTCGCTTAAGTCGCTTAATTTTTATGCTAGAAACTTTTTATTATTATTTTTTGAAAGGTCTAATTGTATACTTGAAAAAAGATTATTTAAGTTTTCCTCGAAAAATGCAAATTTTTCCCATTATTTGGCTTTGAATATTTCAAATTATGCATTTGACGAAAAAAGCTAATTTTAACATGCCGTATCTAGGTTTGTGTTGGTCTTAAAGATATTATTGGAGAAGAATTTGGTTTGTGTTATTAAAATAAAAGATGCAATTTTGATTTCTACAGTTTTTTTGATTAAATGCATATTTTTCGAGGTATTCTCAAAAAACCCTCTAAAAAAGTCGATTTTTTCGTCGAAAAACTGTTATTTTCATGCGCGAATAACTCGAAAAATATTAGTTTTACGAAGAAAATGTAAAAAACATTTTTTTCTTAGAATCACGTTTTCCATCGAATTACGTGGTTAAAATGTAATAAAAAATTCCCACCCCCGAGATGGGGTGGCAACCACCCCCAAGGTTTTAGCGTATGACAGCGGCATGATATAGAAAATGATTCTTGGACTATTCCCTACCTTCTGTGAAAATTTCAAGTAAATCCATGCTGGACGAAAAAATTGCGAGCCAAAATGCTTCATTTCCTCAATCGACTATTGGGGCCGACCGACGGGCTCTGTCCCGTCATACAGCTGACCGACTATAATAACTTTTTTTTATATTTAATTTAGAATGTGTGTACAGATTTTCAGCCTTAGTAAATGGAAATAATTACCTTCGTAGGAAAGCAACTTTGATACCCTCTCAGTAACCCATGTTCTACGTTTCGCTTGACCGACCGCAGTATGTTTCTCTACACACTCACAGTAATCAACTGTGAAAAATCTAGCTTTAGTAAATTCAAATAGATTTTTCAGCGCTGCCTCTCCGTCTACTAGGAATGAGGAGGCGGGGTATACGAAAGCTAAGGCGGGTAGACAGGGTAACAGAGGATGCTGGGAAGATCGGTATTTGCAAAGTGGAAAGTCGTGTGGTGTCCATTATTTGGTGGCCACAGACTAGACTGTCTTCGGTCAAGGTCTAGTTGGCTCACTTACAGCGGTTGGCATGCGTTGGCAGCTCAGGAGCCATGAAGACTAATCCCACAGCAGCTCTTGAGGTTCTGCTGGATTAACATTCTCTACATCTCATTCAAGAGCACAAAGCCGTGATGGCAGCCTATCGTCTCAACCATCTCAACTGCTCTGGATACTGCTTGGGAATGAATGGGTGTTATATCGACTGACATCGAGTGTTGTCGTATGTTTTCTATGGTGCAGGGCAGGATGACCCCTCAATTTGAGTTCTCATCCTCCGTCTTGGTTCAATTTGCTGACCGGGATGAGTGGATCTAACGAGAACCCAGAATAATCTACCGGAATGGGCTCACCTGGTTCACAGATGGTTCCAGAATAGACGAACGGGCAGGTGCTGGAGTGTATGGTGCTGGAGTCGCATTTGAGTCTTGCCAGGCTGTCGGCTTTCATGCATTAGTCTTTCAAGCTGAGATCTTTTCGATATTGATATGTGTTAAAGAGTATTCAGTACTGGTGGGTGTAGCCTCAGGGAGATTCTTCTGAGGAAGGAGCTCCTCAGGGCCCTCCACAACAGGCCTCCTGGGCCGGTTGTGGAGGTTTGACACAGGCTAAGCTCCACATAGTGGGGCCATCCATATACAATTACAAAACATAGATTTTTTAATAGTGATTTTCACAAATAGTCGGAGAGATAGAAGCGGATTTTGTGCGTGATAAGTAATATGGAAAAACTATACGGGGATATGTTGAATTAGTTGTGTACATGACTTTCACCAACGGCCGGAAACCAGAGTTGGGGCCGAGGGTAGTTATAAGGGGTCAAAGTCGCGGATTTTATTATTTTTTTTATGACGCTCATGATCGAGATAGTGCACCAAAATTTGGGAATAAGTAGGCCATGACGTAACTAAGTAAAATCTCTAGGGGCGGAACGCTGCGTAGCCGACAAAGGGGTGGGGGTAGGGGTGAATATAAAAAATATAAAGGGTTTTTTGCGACGTTCGTGATTGAGATAGTGGACCAAATTTTGGGAATAAGTAGATCATGACATTACTAAGTAAAATCCCCAGAGCCGGAAACCGCAGTTGGGGATGAGGGTAGTTATAATCGGTCAAAGTCGCCGTTTTTATTATTTTTTTTTGTGACGCTCATTATCGAGAGAGTGCACCAAAATTTGGAAATAAGTAGGTCATGACGTAACTAAGTAAAATATCCAGGGGTGGCACTCTGCGTGGCCGACAAAGGGGTGGGGCAGGGGTGAATACAAAAAATATAAGGGGTTTTTTTGCGACTTTCGTGATTGACAGAGTGCACCAAAATTTGGGAATAAGTAGACCATGACATAGCTAAGTAAAATCCTCAGAGCCGGAAACCAGAGTTGGGCATGAGGGTAGTTATAAGGGGTCAAAATCGCCGTTTTTATTTTTTTTTTGTGACGCTCATGATTGAGAGCAATCTAAGTACAATCTCCAGGGGTGGAACGCTGCGTGGCCGATAAAGGGGTGGGGGTGTGAATATAAAAAATATAAGGGGTTTTTTGCGACGTGCTAGATTGAGATAGTGCACCAAAATTTGGGAATAAGTAGACTATGACTTAGCTAAGTAAAATCCCCAGAGCCGGAAACCAGAGTTGGGGATAAGCGTAGTTTTAAGGGGTCAAAGTCGCAGTGTGTATTATTTTTTTGTGACCCGGCACAACATTTGTCCCCCACCCAGCGTTCCGCCCCTAGATATTTTACTTAGTAATGTCATGATCTACTTATTCCCAAATTTTGGGGCACTATCTCAATCACGAACGGCAAAAAAACCCCCATATATTTTTATACTCACCCCTGTCTACCACCCCTTTGTACTCCAAGCAGCGTTCCGCCCCTGAAGATTTTACGTACTTACGTCATAACCTACTTATTCCCAAATTTTGGTGCACTATCTCCATCATGAGCGCCACAAAAAAAATTATAAGAACCGCGAATTTTACCCCTTATAACTACCCTCGTCGGCCACTCTGATTTCCGCCTCTGGGGATATTACTTAGTTATGTCATGGTCTACTTATTTCCAAATTTTGGTGCACTATCTCAATCACGAACGTCGCAAAAAACCCCTTACATTTTTTTATATTCACCCCTGCCCCACCCCTTTGTCGACCACGCAGAGTGCCACTCCTAGAGATTTTACTTAGTTATATCATGACCTACTTATTCTCAAATTTTGGCGAGCTATCTCAATCATGAGCGTCACAAAAAAAAAATAAAAAACGGAACTTTGACCCCTTATAACTACCTTCCTTCCCCACTCTGGTTTCCGGCTCTGGGGATTTTAATTATTTATGTCATGGTCTACTTATATCCAAATTTTGGTGCACTATCTCAATCACGAACGTCGCAAAAAACCCGTTATATTTTTTATATTCACCCCTACCCCCACCCCTTTGTCGGCCACGCAGCGTTGAGCCCCTAGAGATTTTACTTAGGTACGTCATGACCTACTTATTCCCAAATTTTGGTGCACTATCTCGATCATGAGCGTCATAAAAAAAATAATAAAATCCGAGAATTTGACCCCTTATAACTACCCTCGGCCCCAACTCTGGTTTCCGGCCGTTGGTGAAAGTCATGTACACAACTAATTCAACATATCCCCGTATAGTTTTTTCATATTACTTATCACGCACAAGATCCGCTCCCAGCTCTTAGACTAAAAGATTTATTCTAAATTAGAGTAGACTTTTATTAAAATTGTAGTGTAAGAGTTAAACAAAAACCAATATACTTAGGTATGTATACGATATACGGAAGAATTAGGACATACAAACTAAGGAATATCGAAACCAGGAATAAGTATGTAAAAGAAACAGAAAAAGAGGTTGAACAGATTGATAAAAGTGAACATATAAACAATGTGGAAGTTAAATGGACTGGATTTAAAGAAATACTCGTGACAACGGCAGAAAACGTTTGTGGATTTACAAGAAGAAACAACAAGAAAAAACAGACGAGTTGGTGGAATGCAGATATTAAAAAAGAAGTGATAAAAAAGGAACGTTTATGGAAAATGTATCTACAAAATAGAAATCAGTTGGTCTACGATAATTATAAAGACCAAAGAAACAAAGTTAAAACAATGGTTAAACAAGAAAAACAAAATGCATGGGAAGATTTTGGGAAAAGTGTGGAAGAAAATAGAACCCATAATAATAAATTATTTTACCGAGTCCTAAAAAATATGAGAAAGGAACCACACATGAAGCTTCAGCAAGTTAAAGATCGGATTGGGAATATAATAACTGAAGAAGACCAATAGAAAAATGGAAAGAATATTTTATGGAACTTTTAAGCAAAGACAAGAAAATAGCAGATAGCAAAACAGTAACGTTAAATAATACAACCACAGAAGAAAAAGATGTAATTGGGGACAATGAAATACAAATGAATGAAGTGGAAGATGCCTTAACCCAACTAAAAATAGGCAAATCTGCAGGTATAGATGGATTAGATGCCGAGTTGTTGAAATATCTGGGAGAACTGGGCATAAAGGAACTTTATGAAATGTTAAACCTAACATGGAAAACTAAAAAAATACCGAGTGACTGGAACACGGCTATAATATTGCCTATACACAAAAAAGGAGATTCAAGAGAATGTGGAAGTTACAGAGGCATATCGTTGCTCTGTTCAACATTAAAAGTCTATGAAATTATCCTAGAACGGAAGCTCCGGAATTTAGTGAAGCCTAGATTAGCAGATATTCAAAGTGGGTTTAGGCCAGCACATAGCGTCCAGGACCATATCTTCACTCTACAGCAGATCTTCGAAAAAGCCATACTAAAAGATGAAACGGTATATTTGGGATTCCTAGATATGAAATAAGCTTTTGACATAGTAAGCAGGGAGGGAATATGGCAAAGCTTGACAAATAAGGAAGTGGATATGGAACTGATAACCACAATCCAGAGTTTGTATTGCAATACCATAAGTCAGGTAAGAACAGGTAATCTTATTTCCAGCAAATTTACAAATAACGACGGAATCAGACAAGGAGGGGTATTGAGCTCCCTACTGTTTATCTGTGTAATAGACGAAGTAATTAAAAAATGCTGGCCAAAAACAAAAAAATATACCATAGGATACAGAAATCTACAACAAATAAAAATCGAAGCCTGTGTATTTGCAGATGATATTGTTATTGTGGCAAGAACTGAAAGAGCTCTGGAGGAGAACATAAGAATCTAGGAGGCAGAATTAAAAAATTACAATCTAATAATTAATATGGAAAAAACAAAAGTAACGGCAATATCCAAGAAAGATGTTAACTTAAATATTGAAATCCAAGGCAAGAAAATAGAACAGATAGAAACATTTAAATACCTTGGAATGATTTTAAATAAGAAGAGGACACAAGAAGACGAAATTGGAAATAGGATAAAAGCAGGCACAAGAACATATCATTCGCTGTATAAAAACTTCTTAAATAAAAATGAAATAACTAGGAAAACCACAATGATAATATCTAAAACAATTTACTTACCTGTCATTGCATATGGAGCAGAGAATTGGGTATTGAACGACAAACAAGAAGAGAGATTGCAAGCAGCGGAAATGAGGTATTTAAGACAAGTTGTGGGAGCTAGGAGAATAGATAAAAGACGTAGCGAAGATATTAGAAGAGAATTAAAAGTAAAATCATTAAAGGAAAAAGTTCATGAAAAGAAATTAAAATGGACTGGGCACTTATTTAGAATGAACGACGGCAGACAGGTTAAAATGACATGGGAAGCGAGGCCGATAGGAAAAAATAGGAGAGGCCGACCAAGGAAAACGTGGAATACAAGTGTGATGGAAATATTGCAGAATAGGGGGAAATCGTGGCAGGAAGCCAAATAATTAGCTAGGGACCGAAAAAAGTGGTGTAAGTTCGCAGAGAATAACGAGTAAAGAAGAAAACTCGACACCTTACGGTATAAGAGGATCATCGATTATGTTATGTTATGTTATGTATACGATATTATTTAATTACACTATACTTACATGGTAGAGATCCTCACCAGGAGGTAATACTAGTCTAACTACATCTCCCAATCCATGAAGGAAGAGTGCCACCAAATACTGCAAATCTGGGATTACGCTACGTTCGGAAGTTTCTATTGAAAATGTCTTTTTTAGTTGTTCAGTTCTAAAAAAAGGTCGATAAATACGTATAAATAAATAAGACATCCTAGATTAAGTTTTTGTTGGATGAGTCATTACAATTTACTATTGGTTATCATCAGAGTCAGGCAGATATGCAAGAGTGCATATGCATACGCATTTGCATATTTTTGTATTTTCCTTTGAATTTTGCATATACTGATATATTTAAAAATAAAGTGCATATAATAGGTTTTCAAAACAAATTTATTTGTTAATTTATGGTTCAAATACCTTTGTACCTGATATTTTCAAAATATGTAATATTATTCTTATCTTAATCCTTTAACAATTTCTAAATAGGTACCTGAAAATAGAAAGTAAAAATTCCCAGGAATTAGCCTATTGGGGCTTCTTATTGGCCTTTTTTTAACTTAGGTAAACTAGTTACTGCGGTCTCGTAGCAAAGGACATCGCACACATCTTATGGAAAATATAATGTCACTCAAATTCAATAAAATTTATACTAATAGATTCGTTTTAAATTAACGGTCAAATCTTATCATTGCGCCAACTCTTAATTATGATTAATTACGGCGCAAATTGCAATTAAAATTTATCGAAATCAAATTTTTTAGTCAGTAAAAGTGTCAGTTACAATCACTATTGCTCTGGGTGCTATTCAAAAGAGCTTAAACCCCGCTGGGCCTAAGCGGATTAGTAAAACTAATCCGCTGATTTATGGAGTACCGACAATTTGGGTATTATAAAATATTTTTTCTCTCTCTAACTTATGTACGTATCCATTTGATTTCAGATTTATTTATATCAATTTCTGCTCTTATTATTGAAAATATGGAGTTGGCGCAATGATAAGATTTGACCGTTAATTTAAAACGAATCTATTCGTATAAATTTTATTGAATTTGAGTGACATTATATTTTCCATAAGATGTGTGCGATGTCCTTTACTATCTTAATTGGGAATAAATCACAATATTAGTTAGAAATTAAATTTATTTGACGTTTCGACTTCTACTTCTGAAATCGTTATCAAAATGTTCCGAAGTGGAAGTCGAAACATCAAATAAATTTAATGTATAACTAATATCGTGGCCTATTCCCAACTCAAATAGTAAATTTGCATAAGATGCCAAAAGAAAATAGTTTCAGATTAATAAGAAACTGGTCTTTATTTACTGAAAAGAAAATGATTGGTCCCAACAAAAAGTAGATAATGAAGAATACTGTATTTTAACAAGGGTAATTTTTGTGAAAGTTTATTTTCTATTAAATATTTGCAAACTAGGAATGTTTGCGTAAAGAAACTTGTGGTCATCCCATACGTAATATACTGCGAGGCATAAGTTAGGGATATAGAAAATTTATGCTCATTTTCATAATTTATTTTTTCGTGAACGGATTAACGGGTCTTGCTAATTTTTTTTACTATTTTAGATATTTCTTTAGTATTAACACAGTTGTGCAAAGATTTACTCAAACTTCTTTTTTGTACTTATACCGGGTGGAGGATAAGAAATGTTTTTCTTATGTTAAGTTTGAAACACCCTGTAGGGAGGACGAGGTACAATAATGAGTATGCATCGGAATCGTGTTATAGTCTTATGTTTTGTGAACATTTTGTTTTTTGAATGTGCCTGATATCTTTAGAAACAAAGCAAATAGACGGCTTTGTAGTTTAACATGTGTTTTAACCGAAACAAAAGTTTGAGACACCCTTTAGGGAGGTAAAGGTAAAATGGTGGTTATGCATCGATACTATGTTGTAGTCTGATCTTTTGTGAACCATTTATTTTTTTAATTTCTCTGATATCTTTAATAACAAATAAACTAGACGGTTTTACTTTTTAACGTTTACTTTTTAAAGTGTTTTAACTGATGACTGCAATACGTGAGGAGGTCATGTCTTGCTAAGTCATGTGCTAAAGAAAAAGAGTGTTCAAAGAAAAATAATATGTGTAATGTACCTCTCGATATTTAAAGAGCCTCCAGGTAGACACCGAATCCGTATTACTTTCAGGGTAATTCCACCCAAAAACATCATATAGCCTCCATTAAACAATCTCGTCTCTCTTATGTTGTGCTGTGCATACCGCTTACCTGATCGACAATCGTTTACGTTATGTGTCTTTCTGTTTTTAAAGTTTTGTTAACTGTTATTTTTTAGTGTTAATTTAGTTTTGTTTCAGTTAAAATACATGTTAAGGCGTAAAACCACCTATTTTCTTGTTATTTTCTTTATCTTTAGAAAGCTAAAGATATCAGGGAGATTAAAAAAACCAAATGTTCACAAAACATAAGACTACAAACTTAACATAAGAAAAACATTACTTTTCTTCCACCCGGTATAAGTACAAAAAAGAAATTTAATTAAATCTTTGCACAACTGTGTAAATACTAAAGAAATATCTAAGATAATAAAAAAAATAGCGAAATCCTTTAATCCGTTCACGAAAAAATCAACTATGAAAATGAGCAGTGTAGTGGAAATTTTTAATCCAACATCCAACATCGGCATTCATGCTCCAACTTTCTTAGTAAGACCACTAGTGGTCTTACTAGTGGGACCACCACCCACTTACGGTCTGATTTTAGATCCAACGTATCACTCTCTCTCTCTCTAGTCGTACCACTAGATGGACCAAAAATCGGAACGTGAATGACCCGGTTAAGGAAAATGTCAATGTAGTTTATTTATTGAACTTAAGCAGTTACTTTTGGAGTGTACAGAATGATAAAAAGTTTTATCCAGTGTAGTTAAAATGTCTGTATAAAGAAGCGAATGTGGCTGCATAGATCAAGACATATCCAGAATAAATCATTGATATGAGAAAAGTATTTTGCTCAGCATGCACTAAAATTGTAAGTCAATACAATTACAAATAACAAGTAAACCTAAGTACTTTAAATTGCATTAAAATAATCAGAAAACCAAAAAATATAAATATTTGGTTGTTAACTTATTTTGTTACACATTTAAATGCTTTAAATAACCCTGGATTTAAAAATTACTTAGTTTACTTTAGGAATTTTTTTGGAGATACCATGCGAAAAAAAAATCCAAATAGTTCAGTACTGCAAAACTATTTTATCCACCGGCAAAGAAAAAAGAAATTAAAATCGTTGGAGAAAAAGCAAGATTCGATATCTAGGTGCTTACGATCAACTAATCGGAAATAAAGTGAGCAAGAGATATTTAACCATGATTTGTGCGATGCATTGTTAAGCTAAAATATGCCTTTTTCCAAATTATCAAATGAAAATTTGAGTATGTTTCTTGCAAAATACTGCAAATGGAATATTCCAAGTGAAAGAAGCTTAAGAAGAAACGAGGTCGATTCTGTATATTCTGCGGTACTGAGTAAAATAAAATTAGATATAGGAGACAACTATTTTTATGTATATGTGGATGAAATAATAGATTGTTCTAGACGTTACATCGCTCATTTATTAATCAGATCTCTTAAAAATGAGCAAGCTTGTAAATGACATTTAATTGCTTCCAGGCAGTTGGATAAAACCAACGTATTAACAGTTTCAAAGTTTTTCCAAGACAGTTTAGCAAATTTTTTTCTTCCCTTAACAACTGTTCCCAAAGACAAATTTTTGCTTTTTCTTTCAGATTGCCGCAACTTACATGGTTAAAGTAGGACACAAATTTGAAAATTTTTTATCCACGTTTCCACGAAGAAATTAGAAATAAATCTCCTCTTGTTAATAATTTAATCTCAAATATGAAAAAAATATTTCTTGGCACCTATAAGAAAAAGAACTCAGTTATATAAAAAAGATTTGTATTTAAACGGATTATGAAGTGCACATTTTGTTTAAATAAATGCATCTATATGCATATTTGACACAAATAATATATGCATATACATGCATATTTGACAGAAATAAATGCATATGCAATGCATGCATATTTGATAGAAATATTATGCATATATATGCGCATATATCTTACTTTTCAGCCTGCATATTTGCCTGACTTTGGTTATCATTAAAGCTGCAATCATGGAAAAATCGCTTTTTTTGCCTATTACCACTCACGGACAAAAATATTGCATATTTTGAAATAACGTGTGAAATAAAATATTTTGTGCTGCCCCCAGTGTCATAAGAATAGGATTTCTTTTCGGAATGTGATGTTTTGAAGTATCATATAAATGGTATAAGCGGATTTAAATTTGATATGGGCTATATGGTGGCCAATATAATTTTTAGATTGAATCTCATCAAGGTAAGCATTCACTATTCCACGGAGATTAAGACCTGCGTCATGGTGCATTAACCTTCCGATGACCAACCATTTTTTGTTACACGGATGGCCAAGGGGGGCAAAAAGGACCCCAGGTCAAAAATGTCAAAAATGGTAATTAACAAAAAAATGAAGATTTTTTTATGGCATGGACATGTCATTCAGCCAGTCACAACATGAATATTAGTGTCATGTGTAATGTGTATGTTGAGTAAGTGTCTTGTTACTTTGCAAAGTCGACGTCATTAGGGTAAAACGACTTGGAATTACACGGAATTACACATAATAGACGGTATTTTACTAAACATCAACCTCAGAATATATTTTTTGTTCGCAAAATATAGGGAATTTTTTTTATTTCAAAATATGAGGATATCTATAATGATATTAAAGTCAAATAAAAATGATGAGTTAAAAATTGAAAGTACTTTTGAATTTATTAAAGAAAAACATACGCTGGGGTCACAATTTCCTCCGCTTGGTCATCCGAAGGTTAACACAAATTTGTTATCCAATATGGCTGGCAAACGGCAAAACATGATCTTCTAAAATGTTTATAATGTACATAATATTAGCTGTCATTCACCCAATCACCTCCACAAGTTCGGTATCTCCTTTCCAAGAAATACCACTCCTTAGCACTATGCCGCCACCACCAAAATTAACACTCTGTATGAGGTTACATCTGGCATAGCGTTCATCATATGGAAGCAAGATTTACAAAACTTCGTCTACAGAAGGGTTGGTGAACAGTACGTCAGTTGTAACCTCATACAGAACGTTAGTTTTGGTGGTGGCGGCATAGTGCTAAGGAACGGTATTGCTTTGAAAGGACATACAGAACACGTGAAGGTGATTAGGCGAATGCCAACCAATTGGCATATAAAAACATTTAAGAAGATCATGTTTTGATATTTGAAAGCCATGTTGAATATGACACATTGGTGTTAATGCAGATCTTCATGTCGCTAGCATAGTGAAGATTTATCTTGATGAGATTTAATTTAAAAATTATACTGGCCAGCATAAAGCCCAGATCAGATTTAAATCTGGTTATAGCATTTATATGATACTTTAAAACATCGCATTCGGAAAGAGATCCTATTCCTATGATACAGGTGGGCTAAGGATAATAGCACAGGCACTTTAATTCCACATGCATAATATGCAATATTTTTGTCCGTGAGTATATTATGTGTTTTGTAGTAAGTAGGCCACTACTCTGTATCATGACACTAATATTACTAACCAGTTCTATAATAAAATTTTGGTTAATATAATAATTTCAATGTTTGTTTATAATAGATTTCTGGAAAAATGTACTCGATTTGTATGGGGCGCAAAGAAAAATTTAGAAAATACTAAAAATAGGAAAAAAACCATTAACGAATATAGAAGTTTAAATAAAATAGAAACACAACACTGGACTGCCTATGTAAAAGAAATATATAAGAAATATACTATAACACCTGAAGAAGAAAAAGAAATAACAAATGAAGATGAATCCAATATAGACACAGAACTAGAAATTACATAAGAAGAAATAAGGAATACCATACGTAAATTAAAAAAACAGAAAACGCCCAGAACCCGATGGGATACCAAAAATACGGATGAGAGATAGATATTCTTTTTTAAGAAATAATATGTACCCAGCTTGTACGAGACCCGTGCAGGACGAGTATAACAATACCAATACACAAGAGAGGAAACAACAAAGACCCTACCAACTACCGTACTATCACCTTGCTGAGCACAACTCTTAAATTTTTACCAAAAATACTTGCCAGTAAAATAAATGAAGAGTACACAATTAGAGAGAAACAATAAGTTTTTCGGAAAGGTCCACAATAGACGAGAAAGCACTGGAATATAATAAACCTGCATGTACTTTACAGATCTGACTAAAGCGTTGATTGTGTAAAATAAGATGTGCTAATATTGCTAATGGAGAAAAATCAGCCCAACAAGATGATACAGAAAAATAAAGAAATTAATAGGAAGAAAAAAACCAGAATAAAAGTCGAGAATAACTAACATCGGCAGTAGGAATCAACTCAGGAATCAGACATGGGGATAGCTTGAGCCCATTGCTTTTTAATTTAGTAACGGACAAAATCAGAGAAAACATTAAAAGTACAGGAAAAAGATATAAGATGACAGAAAAACAAATAAAAATCCTCTGTCATGCTGACGACGCAAGCTTAATCTCCGCTAACGAGGATATCCTACAGCGAATGGCACAAACTTTCAATACAGTAGCGAAGAACTACGGCATGAAAATATCCACAGCTAAGACTTAATTCCTGGTAGTGTCGAGGGAATCCATAAGATGCAAAATAGTAATTAACAACGAACTAATTGAACAAGTCTCGAAATTCGAATATCTGGGAGTCGAAATATGTAGTTATGGAGATGTTAAGAGAGCGTCCAAAAGCAAGCAAATAAAGCCAATTACGTGTCAGGATGTCTGAGAGATGTCATATGGAGAAATAAACGTATGAGGCTGGAAGGGAAAGTACGCTTATACAAATCAGGTCAGGTGTAAGGCCGATGATACAAGCAAATTTACGAATACAAGCTCAATATCGATTAAGAACAGGTCAATATGCCTAATATAAGAAGAAGAAGAAAAAAACTGTATCTGCTTGAGAGTTAAGGCTTAACTATCGAGAAATCCCTAACTTTTTTCCCATGATAATATACAATTACCAGTTGTACAATCGGTTACTTTATCAGAGTTTACTTTTGTGGTGTACCAATGTCGAGAAGCAAAACACAAATTAAAAAGAAAGTTTCAGACGTTTTTTTTTTAAATTACTTCTAAGTTAGTACATGGACCGGACCATAGTCTAAACTTTCTCTAGAAATAGATGGAGCATTTTGTAAACCATGATGCAAATCAATGTTGTTCTGAAGCTATTTTCTTGTGGAATTTTTGCAATTAACTATTTTTAATGCGAGGATATAAGCCACAATTTTACTAAAAAAAATTGTTTTATTAACGTTTCAACGTCCAAATCGTATGTCGTTGTCAATATAGGTATTTTGACAACGGCATCCGATTTGGACGTCGAAACGTTAATAAAATCCACAAAGAGAAAGTTTTCCTGTTGTTTCCGTTTTTTTAATAAAATCATTTTTTTTAGTAAAATTGTTATGTGGCTTATATACCATTAAAAACAGTTTAATGCTGCAAATCCATAAGTTTTATGTTCTCTTTTTTTTCTCGTACTATAAGTATATTCTAAAATAATACTAAAATTCCAATTATTGTTATTTTTTATTATTATTGTTATTTTTATTTGATTTTAAATATACATAAACGATAATGATACTTACCACCCTAATTTTTAAAGAGAATATGTGTATATTATTATATTATTATATTGTATGAAAACAGAATTTGATAACTCTCCTCGCCCTCAGGTGAAATGAAGGCACTACGCCAATGAAAATAATATATTTTTGTCAATTTAATTATACAGGGTATCCCGAAAAGATTGGTCATAAATTATACCACAGATTCTGGGGTCAAAAATAGGTTGATTGAACCTCACTTACCTATGTACAATAGTGCACACAAAAAAAGTTACAGCCCTTTGAAGTTACAAAATGAAAATCGATTTTTTTTCATATATCGAAAACTCTTAGAGATTTTTTTATTGAAAATGGACATGTGGCATTATTATGGCAGCAGCATCTTAAAAAATATTAAGTGAAATTTGAGCACCCCATAAAAATATTATGGGGGTTTTGTTCTCTTAAACCCCCCCAACCTTACGTGGAACTTCCAATTAAATTATTATTGTGGCACCATTAGTTAAAGACAATGTTCTTACATTTTTTTGCCTCTTAGTACTTTTTCAGTAAGCCAGTGTTTATCGAGATATTTTGAGTATTTGTCGAATCCACCACATTTTTGTATATGGTTAAGTACGAAAATAGAGACCTGTTAATAATTTGAAAATTTATTTATAATTTAAATTTTAGGTACATTTTGAAAGAGAAGCCACATCTCGATAAAATGTGACTTATCAAAAAAAGATTAAGTGGCAAAAAATTTTAAAACGTTGTGTTTAACTAATGGTACCACAATAATGAATTAATTGGAACGTACACAAAAGTTTGGGGGGGGGGGAATTTAAGGGAACAAAACCCCCATAAAATTTTTATGGGGTGGACTAATTTTACTATAATTTTGTTTTAAGATGTTCCTGTCATAAGAATGATACATTTTCAATAAAACAATCTCTAACAGTTTTCGATATATTGAAAAAACTCCATTTTAATTTTGTAACTTCAAAGGACTGTAACTCTTTTTATGAGCACATTTGTACTGAGGTAAGTTAGGTTCAATCGAACTATTTTTGACCCCAGAATGTGTGGTATAATTTATGACCAATCTTTTCGGGACACCCTGTATACAGGGTGTTTGTTAAAGAATGGGCCATGGCTTAACCTTTGATTCATGAGCTTAAAATAGATCGATTTAAGCTAACTTACCTTAGTACGAAAGTTGATAATAACCGAAATACAGGGTGTCAAAGTTAAACTTTTATTTTATTTATTCTTGAATATTTCCTGACAGGCATGGGATAGCAACACGAAATTTAGTAAGCCGGGGTTTTTGGGACGAGAAATCTAAATTCGCCACCAAAAATGATGTACAGTGGAACCCCGATAAGTCGGCCCCCGATAACCCGGAAGTCCGGCTAACCCGGACCGATTTTCATCAGACAAACATTTCAACAATAAAAATGTATGTAATATAATATTTGAGAAATAATGGGTATTTGTGTAATTTGAACTACATATACGATAGTAAAAATGACTCATGTCACACGACGTTCATTGTTGTGTTATCGGAAAAAATAGTCACCTGTAGTATCCTTTATTTATTTCACAAACTGTCTTAACATTGTTTAAAAAAGACTAAAAGACTAAAAAAATTCTTTTTTAAACAATGGTCTAGTCTTCACTGTTATGAAATACATAACATCGTTGCGATTGAGACCGTATTATGTGTAGTACAGTCGTATTGTTCGCTTCCGTTCTGTAATCGTTCGTAAATCTATTCAGATTTTGTGTTTGCGTGTTTTTTGTCTACGTAATGGCAACAAAACGTAAAAATGTTGTAGTGACAATGGAAAAGAAACTAGAAGCATTAGGTAGAATTATTGATAAAGGCGTAATTGATATGTAATTTAGATGTGTACTGTGCATATATATTTCATGTTATTTCAATTATAACGTAGTTAATCTGTAAGTATACCGTATTTTATTAATGTTTACCATTTTCTCCGGCTAACTCGGATTTTCGATAACCCGGAACGGCCGCGGTCCCGATTAATCCGAGTTAACGAGGTTCCACTGTACTACGTTAAATTTTTTTTATCCCCCACTCTACATTTTCCCTCACTCTATATACTTTTCGAATAAAAACTTTTATTCTCTTAATATTTTTACTTAAAAAAGATATACTACATTCATCTTGCAAAACTCAACTGTTTTCGAGGTAAACGCATTTTAAGTCTGCGATACAATATAATTTTTTTGCGTAATATCATTGTAGTTAGACCCGAAAAATAACTTAAAACCATAATAATTTTGCCAGTTCTCATATTTATGTCATTGCATCGCAAATTCCATTTGAAAAAATTTGCGATACATTTTTGTAAATTTTTATGGTTTTAAGTTATTTTTCGGGTGTAACAAAATTATGTTGCGGAGGTTTTCTCCTCGGATATTAAATACTCCGAGCCTTGGCTGATCGATTTACCAACCTGTGATGCATCTCTGGAGTATTTCGATAAATCTAATACACACCATTCTCTGATTCGTTCCAAGTTCGAGGACCTCATAAATAAGTACCCCGACTACCATAAAATCTACACAGATGCGTCTAAGTTCGAAGACGGTGTGGGGGCATCAATCGTTTCTTCAGAAAACAATCTTCTTTTTCGTTTACCCCCAGCATGTAGTACATTTTCAGCTGAACTCTACGCCATATACCGTGCTGTGAAACTTCTTAACGAGAGTTAAGTTGCTAAAATACCAGCTTTCCCAAGCTCATGAACATGGAAGAAGCGTTCAATTTGTATGGGTTCCCTCACACGTCGGAATAACAGGAAATGAAGAAGCGGACAGGACTGCACGAGAGGCAATTTTAAGTCAATTTTCGGAACCGATAGACAAGTGTGTTTCCAGTGATTTAAAAGCTTATTTTAAAAATAAAGTATTGTGTTTGTGGCGAAATGAGTGGTCTCAATCTAATTCTAAGTTAAATAAAATAAAAAATAATGTGTCTCAGTGGTTTCCATCGTCGCGCAATAGACGAGAACAAATTGCGGTTGCGCGTTTACGTCTAGGACATACCAGGTTAACGCACTCTTACCTTTTCACAAAGAGTAATCCACCTATATGCGATCAGTGTAATGTCCGATTAACAGTCGAACACTTTTTAATAGTTTGTAGTAAATATGAGCAAGAAAGACAGCGCTACAAGATCCCAAACGCTCTACCACAGGCTCTAGGTCAAAACTATTCCTGCGACAATATAGTTAATTATCTAAAATCCATAAACATTCTGTACAACCTGTAGTTGTTTACTTTTGTTATTTATATTTTGTTCCGTCGCTAATAACCTTTTGGTGGATGCGACTTCTTTTTCTAATAAAAAAAAAAATTATGTTACCTCGAAGATTTAAAATGCGTTTATCTCGAAAACGGCTAAGTTTAGCGAGATGAATGTAGTACACATTTTTTAAGTAAAAGTATTATGAGAATCGAAGTTTTGATTCAAAAGTATGTTGAGAGGGTAATAAAAAAATTGAACATACTAAATGAGCGCTAAAAGGCGTATGTGGCGCCCTCTGGGTAATACATCATTTTTGGTGGCGAATTTAGATTTCACGTCCCAAAAACCCCCGTTTACCAAATTTCGTGTTATTATCCCGTGACTGTTAGGAAATATTCAAGAATAAATAAAATAAAAGTTTAACTTTGACACCCTGTATTTCGGTTATTATCAACTTTTGTACAAAGGTAAGTTAGCTTAAATCGACCTATTTTTGCCTCAGGAATCTAAGGTTAAGCTATGGCCCATTCTTAACCAAACACCCTGTATTAACACAACATTTTCACTTTAAAAAAATTCGATTATTTTTTGACCGAAAGTTCAAAATTAATGTGTACATTAAAAGGCTACAGTAGCGTACTTCATATTTTGTTGAGATATTTGGCACACATATTCGTAATATAGTAAAGAGTGGCGGTACAGAGCCCAATTTGAGAAATATGCTAGAATGTGGAAATTACTCTAAAATTAAATACAATATTAAAAAAACGAGCCTGTACCCAGTGCCGGTTTATCCACTGGGCGCTTGGGACGGGCGCCCAGGGGCCCGGGGCCCGAAGGGGTCCATTCCTTTTAATTATAAAAAAATAAAAGCGCTAAATAATCTACATATTCTCCGAAAAAAATCTCATACGCAGATACGCCAATACACTTAATGCCTATGTTCTATTGTTACATCTATTTAAGCCTATACACAGTGGAGTAGCCTAGCCCCACAGGGGACACGTGTCAGTGTTTATGGCGGGGCCCTTTTCCAAAAACTAGAGAAAGTTTAGCCATGGCTCGAATTGTATCCAAAATAATCGCATAAACGGAGTTTTTTTAGTTTCTAATAATTTCATTTTGAATTATGGGGCTTAAATAGTAATTTATTTCACTTTTCGGCTTTAAAACAGGAGGAACAAAATAAGTTCTTTTAGTTCAACTAAAGACAAAAATAGATATACATAAATCTAATTTATAGATAAAGAATAGATTATTCTCGAAAATGCCAATACCCAAACAATAGCTACACACTCTTTTAAACATTCAGAAGTAAAGCGATTACAAAAATTGCAATTTGGCATTATACAGTGGCCTCTAAATGGTCGTTTTCACGCTACGTCTTATTGTACGTTTTGTGTGTCGTACAAACGTACGACAAAAGGTACGTTTTTTGAATAAGCGGATTTAATTTTTTCGATTCGACAAGACGTACGTTTTCCTGTTTTCACGCTACGTCTTATTGTAAGATTTGTGTGATAGGACAAATCCTATCGCACAAAACGTACAATAAGACGTAGCATGAAAACGAGCCTTAAGGCTAGCACTCCACTTGCGATTTGTAGTCGCAGCGACAAAAAAATCGCTGTCGCAGAAAATCTAGAGTCTAGAAAATTAGAATCGCGTTTTCAGAATCGCGAATTAAATGCTACGCTACTAGGATGTAACACCAGCTTTTAGATGTTTTTTACTCTAGATAAAGAAGTCAAGACGTGAATTAATACTTTATGCGAGAAACATAAAAACTATGTTGATGAAACCAAAGAAAACTTGCATAATGAAATTACCCATTTTGTAGCGTAATGCCAAAATTTGAATAAACATACAATTTATGAAAAATTTGATGTCATTCAGGATGTAAAGACAACTTTTTCCAATATTTTGACGCTTCAGGTGAGCGGTCTTTTTCGGAGGTCTTTCGGAGAATTAAGAACGGGAGAAACTGAATTGTGATAATATTATATGGCAGTTTGCGAATGCCTAGTCAAGAAAAAAGTGATCTAATTTTTGTCTTTATGTATTTTTTAGAATATGTTTTTTGATTGTCATGTGTTGTTTTGAGGACCTTTCTGTTTTTTATTTATGTTTTTAAAAGTAATTTTTGGATCATTTTTTACGTTTGCTATTCTTCTTGCTTGTTTAAAAAAATTACTTTATGGATTTTACAATAAATCTTTATAGTTACTGCATGTGTTTTCTTGTTAAAAAACTGACAACGAATGGCAATGAAGGGGGCCCCTAAACCTCCAGCGCCCAGGGCCCGAAGTAAGGTTAAACCGGCACTGCCTGTACCGCCATTGAGAAGAACAAAAAAATACACTTCCTTCGAATAAACTTTTTTATCCCATGCCTAGATTTGGTCTCACAGTGGAACTACTAAAATTTTTTATCAACAAGAAATCGAACATATTTTAACTAATAACTGATTAGGCAACATACATAAATAGTCACTGTCATTTTGACAAACCTGTGTCAGATTTCTAAGTATAATAGCATGATTCGCTTATCTGTTCTGTTATCTGTATCAATATCTGCTCAGTGCAGTAATGTATTATTTTAAGAATTCGTAGTGTTCATTTATAATTAATTTATTATGTTTTTGTGTAATAGAACTAAGTTGTTGGACTGTTTGGAGTAATAGATTATTGTTAATTATTTTGAGTTTTACTTAAACGTAAGTATACTTTACGTAAAAAAATTCGAACGGATTTTTAGTCTAGAAAGATCATCAATAGTTTAAAAGTAAAATTTTAAATTTAAATAAAAAATCCAAAATACACGCTTTTAATAAATTATTCACCGATTTTGATTTATTTTTATAAATATTTATTTACTAATAATAAAACTGTTTTCTATTATTTCCATTTAGCGCGCCTATGAGTGAATGTCACAATATTCAAGTTATGTCAAACAATCTCGACGCACTGTTGCCAAAGTTTCGCAGAACTTTCGAAAATGGGCTCTGTTGGCTCTTGAGGGGTTAATTTTAAATAATTGTATGCAACATTCAGTTGAACTATCGTTGAACAAATTTTAAGTGGCTAAAATGTTTAATTATTAATTAACAATAAGAGTAAACAGTAGCGCGTAATCAATATGTTTGTTTTTCGACAGTTCTACGAACTTTCAACAGTGAGGCAACAGTACGTCGGCAATTCGACAGTGACAGTGACATAATATTATCAAAAACAATAATTATTATTATACTCATAGACGCGCTAAATGTCAGTCACGTTCGATTTCTTGTTATAGAAAATCTATTTTTAGTAATTACAATGTGTCACACAATCTAGGCATGGAATAAAAAAGTTTATTTGAAGGAAGTATATTTTCTTGTTCTTCTTATTGGCGGTACAGGCTCTTTTTTGCAGTATTTTATTTAGTTATTTCCACATACTAACATATTTCTCAAATTGGGATCTGTACAGCCATTCTTTATTATATATTAGGAATATGTGTGCCAAATATCTCGACAAAATATTCAAAATAATTGCCGCAATCTTGGACCACGTTTTCCGCGCGATACTGTTGCCTCTTAATACTACTATGTTGTGTAAATATAGGTATGCGTGTTAAGTTAATATCTTTTTAAATAAGAAAGAAATACCTGAAAATATAAAAACGGAAATAGTAAAAAGATTGTGAAACCCACTCTAACCTATGCCGTTAGATTGGCATTATATGGGCATTAACAAAAAGGCAAAAGAATAGACTAATAAGCACAGAAATGTGATTTTTGAAAACAATAGAGGGAAAAACAAGGAAAGATAAAATTAGAAATCAAACCTTTAGAGAAAATCTGAAAATACACCCAGTTACAACAATAATATAATCGAACAAGGACAACTTAGATGGCTCAGACATGTACTGAGAAGTGGAGAAGAAAAAATAGTAAGACAGGTATATGAAGCGAAAGATATGAGAAGAAAGAAGAAAAGAAGACCAAGAAAGACGTGGACAGTAGAAGTGAGGGAAGTGGCCGTCAAAAGAGGAATAAAATGGGAGAAAACAAAAGCATTGGCCATGTATAGAAGGAAATGGAAGAAAATGTGGAAGAAAACGACGGAGAACCCAACTCCGCAATACCTCACACCAAAAGGTAGACGAGTTCTGGATTAAGTAAATAAGTAAGTACTTTGTATAATAAATAATAAGTGTTTTGCCTATATAGCCTACATAATAAGATTTCTGCCTCTTTTAGTAAAAATTTTTATCTTCAATTTGTGTTGCCTATAAAACAGATCTCTGGCTATGATAACACCTATCATAGATAAGTTAAAAAATACAACAAATCACTTACTGTTCAATAACCGTTTTTTGTACGCGTTCTGGGTTTTTAGCTTCTTCGAGTATTTTTTCTGCGAAATTCACAAGAGCCTGAGCACTTTGGCTAAAATTATATAAAAAAATAAATATATAAAACCTTAACTATATCTTTTATTATTATTATTATTATCAGATGGACTGTATTAGTCTAAATTTTATACAATAAGTTTAAATTCTTCGTTTTGTATGTTATGTTGTATGAATCTAGGACTAAATTTAAAATATTGCATATTTCATAGTATAGACTCTCTGTATATACGATCGTTGCCGACCTCTATATAGACGATCAACGATCAAGTAATTTAGATTACACAGTAGAAACAGTCTCTTAACCTTTAACTACACGCGCTGGCGTACTTTGTACGCCAGATATAAGAATTCTACTGGAAATATATTTAAAAATTTAATTTTTGACCTTGCTTATCTTTCTAACCTATCACTGGAATATGCTTTACAATTTGGTTTTAGTTTCGGTATAATCGGCGTTCTGGAAAGATCGTAATTTACATTTTATTATTTGTTGTTTCCGGTGGTGGACAATATACCCCACGATTATATTCCTATAAGTCGTAATATAAGTACACATTTTAATTGTTTTTTAGTCATTATGGCAAAAAATATATTTTTCTTTATAAACAATACTTTTTCTCCTGTAAAAAATCACATTTAAAAAATTTTTTTATTAGTAATTTTATTTATCATGGAATCCAGTTATTCCATGATTCCAGTTATAAATCCCAATTGGATTACTGAAAAGGAACTCCAAGTATTCACTAATGCCGAATAAGGTTTATAACAAACAACAAAATGTATTAAAAAAAAATTAAACAAATCCGCTGTTTTTAAGTGTATTTTCTTGTGGCGTACAAAGTACGCCACGCGTGTAGTTATGTTATAACTTGATGCGCGGGTAGTTAAAGGTTAAAGAAACATAAGTATTCAACATTTAGAATAGTAATATAATCTGAATATATGAAATAGGGGAGTGCAATTAGAACGAAAACATGCGTTGTTTCGGAATAATTCAAACAAGCTTATATTTTTCTAATACTTTTTTTGTTAGTTTATATACATGTTACAGTAAAAAGTTCTTCTCGCAGATTTGGCCGCTAATTGTTTATTAATTTTTTAGACAATAAAAATTTTTTTGTATAAATAATTTTAAAAATATCGTTGAATGAATCATTTTACTTTGATCAAATATGTTTCTATTTTGTTTTTGGTTATGCTGAATCCGACTATGGCATTTTAATTTGAAAATTCTTGTACAGAAGTTCTTATACAGTATGTTTGCGTAACTAGGAACCATATGGAAAACCTTTTTCTTTTCAATTTTACGAAACAAATTTATTGTTTATAAAATACTCTGGATAGTCAAAAATCTAAAACTCAACCACCAGATATCAAATTTTTTCAATTTTATACGAGTTATGTCAAAAATATGAATTTCTTTAAAGAGTAAAGTACTTTTTTTATTCCAGAATATCAAAAAATGCTATTATGAAAAGTTGTTTGAAATGAAAAACTATGTTTTAATACACAATTACATTATTCTAATCGAAAAATTTTTTTAAAATTTTTTCTCAAATTACGGATACCCATCATCACTTTATTACAATTATTGTAACTATTTTATTATCAGTTTTACGAAAAAAAAAAGTTATTCTTCATAAAATGCTCTACCTGGTCTAAAATCTATAATACAACCATCAGATATGAAACTTTCTCAGTTTTATACGGGGTATGTAAAAAATATGAATTTGTCTTAAGAGTCAAGTGCCTTTATTATTCACACTATTTTAATTAGAAGGATGTTGTTAAACACTGAAACATATTTTTTAATTCCAAACAACTTATCTTTATAACAATTTTCGATATTGTGAAATATAAAGTTATTTTACTCTTGAGTGAAATTCATATTTTTTGACATTCTTCGTATAAAATTAATAAAATTTTATATTTGATGGTTAAATTCTAGATTATATACGATGAAGAGTATTTTATAAAGAATAATTTTTTTTTCGTAAGACTGATAATAAAAAAGTTATCAATAGGTTCCAAGTTACGCAGACATACTGTATAAGAGCTAAAAAACATTTTTTGTTGATTTATTATTGTTTAAGCTTATTATTAAATGTATTCTGGATAAGTTTTACAGAAAAAAGTTTTGATCACTTTGTATAGACAATTTTTTAGCTGGTAATTTTCGGTTTTTGTATTACATTTTTTTTATCTTTCTTATATTAATTTTCTCAAAAAGAAATAGTTTATTTCATTTCTAAAGTAAAATAATTTAGTGCATTTTAAAGACTACATCCTGATCTAAAAAAAAACACCTATAAAGTTGTAATAGATGTGTTGGAAATTGAGTAATACCGTCTTAAAATGGTGTTAATTCTGTAAAACTATGATTTTTTGAGACGTCGTATTATTTGAATTAAATTTTTGAGATTTTTTTTTGAATAAAACGTGGTTTAGTAAGATGACTAAAAGGTAAGTTGTGCAAAATTGAGAGTTTTATAAGAAAAATTGTATTAGTTACACATTTTTAAATCATTTTTAAACAAAATTCATGTAAGTCTCACTTTCAGCCACACCGTACTTATGCCCATATATTTTGTTTCTTTTTATTATAATTCTAAGATAGCTTAATTATTCTTCTTTCATGTTCAATTTGTAAAATTTCATTTGATCCATTAGTTAAAGAATTACATTAAAATAACTCAACTGTGCACTTCGCCGTACGCTAGTTTACACTGGTGCGCCAATGTTTGTGAGAAGGGTGACTTTAGCGTTATAAATAAAAAATTATAGAAGCTACAGATTTAATTTTAGAAAAATCTTTATATAAGGTTTTTTTTGTAAAATTTTCTGAAATTTTAAATGGCCTAGTTAGTTTTTTTCAAAAATTTATATTTTCGGAGTTATTTAAAAAAACATCTATTTTCGCAGTTCATTTGATTAATCAAAAATGAAGCACCCACTTCTCGAGTAGAACTTTTTGATATGTTGTTTATTTAACATTTCTTAATGAAACTACAAAAAGTTCTATCTTGTTTGATTTTTTCCGAAGTGAAAATCTATATGCAGTCCCCTAAAACTGCATTTAAAGTGGCGTTGATGAAAAATATAGAAATGATGTGCATGAGTATAATCACAAAAGAATATTGATGAATTTATACATAAACCATTTTGTAAAATATGATATTAAAAAACATATAAAAAGAAACAAAAAATTGAGTTTATAATTTTTACTTACGGAGATAGTGCTGAAGACCCTGGTAGAGCGTTAGGTTGAACACCAATAATGCAGATCGCAAATGCAAAGAAAATCAAATTAAGCTTCATCTTCTTAGTTTTGAGAAAACACAACTGAGTTGATTCAGATTTTTTTTTTTTCATTTTATACCCAAATATTCTAATTTCATGGTGGATTATGATATAAAAACAATGGACAATACTGGAAAAATAAGTAAATTTTAATGTTCGTTAAAATATAAATAATAAAACACTGTATATTTAATTAAATCGGATAATTAAAATAAATATCGAATATTATTATGACATACCTGGTACATTGTTTCACGGTTTTTGCTCCAAATTTTAAAGAGCCGCTTGGATTGACATAAGATTTGTCAAAGAAAAGTGATGTTGTGCCGATGTGTGCTTTTGCCACGGGACGGGGGTTAGTTTTACCCCTTCTCGGGGGTGAAAACATATACGTTCAAAATAAGTCAGGAAATGGTTATGCTGACTACATAATTCTAAGCAACTTTTGTTCTATTGCGTTTTTTCACAAAATGAACACTTTTCGAATTATTTGCAAGTGAATATGTTCATTTTTTATTAAAAAAACTACGTTTTAGACGGTTTTTCGTAAATAACTCAAAAAGTAAGTATTTTTTAAAGCTTCTAATATAGCATCAAAATTAAGCAAGATAAGCTCAGACTAAAGTTGGTCTCTTCTTTTGCCAAAATGGCTCGGGAAAATAACTCGTAATTAGCATCTTAAATCAAATTATTTGTTACCGCTTCAAAGGTTACTTTACTTATGAATTATTTATATTATGATCTGTAAGTTTCATTGGTTCAAAGAGATTATTTAAAAAAAATGGTTTTATTGTAAACTATTTTAAAATTTTTATTTTGCAAAAAAATTTTTTTTTTCAATTAATTTAAAATTGATTAGGGATACCAAAAATCATTGAGAGTAAAAAATGTAGGTTTTGCTTTTTGGATATTTTGGATTTTTTGTTTTTCTGTAAGACAAATATTGGTTGAGATATGGCTGATCAAAATTTGAATAAACTCGTGATTGGTGACTAGTTCAAGCCCTTTCAACTAGAGCCCCTTCAAAAATATGCGCTTTTGACAGATGAAACTTACAGATCATACACAATACACAATACATACACGAGTTAAGTAAACTTTGAGGTAGTAACGATTAATTTCATTTTTGATGCTAATTAGGGGATGATTTTCACGATTTTTTAGCAAAAAAAATAGGAACAACTTAATTTTGAGAGAAATTTCCTTATGTTTAATGCTTGAAACTTTTTTAAAAACATAAACCAAGCTTTTTTAAAACACTTTAAAAAAGTTTTAATTAGTTTTCCCCAAAAATTGCTTCATTTTTTGGTTATATCATGTTGAAATATTCCATTCGGAATTTGGCGAATATGAACCTATTTTTCATTAGTTACAACTCTTCTTTTACTGGATCTAGCGATCTTATGCATACACTACTTTTGCATAAACGGTTTTTTTCGGTAAAATGCTTCCTTTTGGAGTTATTTGCAAAAAGTATTCGAAAAGCATTAACTTGTGAGCGAAGCGAAAAGTGAAAAAAGGCTATAAAACAAAATTTGATTAGAATGAGTTTGTTTATTCATTTCCGGACTTATTTTGAACATATATTTTTTCAACCCCGAGAAGGGGTGAAACTAAGCTCCAGGGCAAAAGCACACATCGGCACAATATCACTTTTCTTCTTTGACACGTTACCTATGTGTATACCAAATTTCATGTCAATCTAAGCGGTTCTTTAAAATTTATAGGTTTTGCAATATTTTACCGTCAAAGAACGTACTAATATTGTCCGGAGTCTCTTAAAGTCGTGAGTTGAGATCTTCCTACGTAATAATACACATAGTTTAAAAAGTTATGCATCACCTATAATTATGGTAATTTCCATAGTTGATTTTTTTGTGAACATATTAACGGATTCCGCTAATTTTTTTTTATTATTTTAGATTTTTCTTTGGTATCTTCTTTTTCGAATAAGGTGGAAAGATTCCTAACTCCACTAGGGAAGGTGTCCCTAGTACTAATTGAATTCCATCAAATCAGAGACGTACGTCAACGGCATGGTGTCAAACTAAGTGACAGAGGGCGCCCTTCGGAAATCCCTGCCAGGTCGCCTACCAACTAGAACCACCCCCTATTCGACCAGAGGTATCCCTGGACTGAGTTTATTTTTGCACGAAACATGGGAATACCCAGAGCAGACAGGATTAAAGGTGCCCTTAGAGGTGGTAATTATGTTACCTACAGCACTTACCTAAAAGCGGTGAGCGTGTACCTAAAAGCGGTGAGGAACTTGGGAACATGGAAGAAAAAGGTTGCCCTAAAGGGTAACCTGATACATTTTTATATGATGAAAGAAAAAGAAAGAAAAAAAAATGTTTTTTTATTTCTTATTTTTATATTTAACCCCTATGAAGGAGGTAGACTTCTTCACCCAGCCTGCTCTTTACATTATAGTCTTCCTTCTCATGATGCTTGTTATATGGTCGATTATATACTCGAAATTCTCTTTATCGTCATTATAATCTGCATGATGTTGTTGGGCTTGATAGCGCCAAACCTATTCTGCAGCCTTTGTTGTTCTACAAAGAAGTAGGGATGGCGGTTTTTGACAAAACACCGGTTTTCGGTTATACCGGTTTTTTTGCTTACGGTTTAACCTGGCGGTTATAACCGGCCAAAAAAAAAACAGTTTTTGGAAAAACCGGTTTTCGGTTTCTTTAATCCAATAGGTTACAAACTTACATTTACAATGCACTTTAGTTTGCACCGGTTTTCGGTTTTTTTAATCCGATAGGTTACAAAGTCCTCAAAATCCATTCGACTCGATATCAATATGATCAAAATTAGTACTATCGAAAGAACATGTACTACTTTTAACACGTTTGTATATTTGTAGAATAGGTATATTTTAACTCATTTAATACTTCCTGTATGAGTGTATCGTTTTGAAAACGTAGCGAAATTCTTGGAGATTGTATTCGCAATCAGTAATTCGATATTCATAGTCGAGCATTATTTTTGGTAATCAGAAAAAGTCATTCACCCACTTTCAATGTCAAGAGTTAAGTGTGAAAAATAGATGATGTTTGCGTCTAATTCAACCAGATCACTTCTTATGTAAATATTATGATTATAAATAACTTTTCAAGGAAATATTATAATAAAACTTAATAATTGTTTCTGGCTGATGCACTTTAAGTTTGCTTCTGTATTTTATAAAATAAAATAAAATTTGAATTATGGTTTTGTTTGGAATAATTACTTGAGAATAATAATTATGATTGGGATCCGAAATAATACCTAACCTAATCCTAACCACCGTAAAAACCTAATAACCGGTTTTTACTTTAAAAAGAAAAAACCGGTTATAACATGGACAAAAAACAACCGGTAAAACCGGTTATTGCGAAGTAAAAAAAACTGGTTTTAGGTTTAAACCGTTAGGTTTTTTCCATCCCTACAAAGAAGACGTCACACCAGAAGACGCAATGTTCGGCATCGTCCCTCTCATGACACGGGCTCAGATGTCATCGTCGGTTTTTTGATGCCATAATATGTGTAGGACCTAAAAGATCCATGACCGGTCAGGAACTAAGTGAATTAGTAATTTACCCTTTCAAATTTACAGTTGTACCAAGCTACAACATTGGAGATCAGCGTTTTGTTCCAGCGAGCCTTCATGATCTGTACCTCGCATTCCCTTAGCCATTCATTTAGCATATTTATTGGTATGCTCCTTCGCACCTGTGGTAGGTGGCCATCGTGGACTTCATACAGATTGTCACTCTTTTGCCAACAAGTAAATGGGGAGCGTCCCTGCAATCACCTGTAAGGCCAGCGTAGAAGTGGTTCGGTACTCGCTCACCACTTTTAAAAGAGGCTTCCTTTGGGCTCTTGTTATGATACCTTTATACTTCTGGTATTTTAGTACGTTGATCCAGACGGGGGTTCCATATAGAAGGGTTGATTACACCACTTGGAGGTACGATCTTCTCTTGTTTCTGCTGGTTACACCAATGTTAGGTATTATTATCTGGATAGCTGCCGTCCCTTCATCCGCCTTTTTAAACACTCTTAGCAGATATTTCGTGTATCTTAGGAGTCTATCCAGGACGATGCCTAAATATCTCGCACAGTTTGTCGGCTCCAGTTGATTACTACCTATTTAGACGGTCAAGTTCGGCCCATTTCTTGGAGCTTTAAGGATAACCGACCACTCCTGTTTTGTGACCTGCACGTTCAAGCTCAATATTTTCCATCCACCTGTTTCCTTTCTTGCAGCTTTCGTTTACAATTTCCACAAGGTCCCAGTACATGTCGTTGGTGACCAATATGTCAAGGTCATCTGCTTAGGTACTGCCATGCTCTCTTTACCGTAATTGATGTTGAAAACCCCATTAAACAAGGCATTCCACAACGTTGGACCTAGTACTTTCATCTCGACTTTTCTGGCTACTGAAACATGTCTTTCGCTTAAATATCTTTTTATAATGTGATAAAATGTCCCAAGACTTCAGAGGTTTCTAATTTAGCAATAATATGGGCCCAGTATAAATATATAAATGCGTTCTTTATGTCAAACATTAATAGAACAGTCCAGTCCAACTTTTCTGGTGTTTTTCACACTGTCTATAATATGCTTGACCGCGTCTATAGCAGATTCTCCTTTCCTGAAGCTGTACTGTCGGGTTGAGATGATGTCATTTTCTCTCAGCTTTCCTTCAAGATGGATTTAAAGTATTCTCATACAATTTTCCTATGCTTGTAATTAATTCCTTGTAAACATGTAGCTTCTTGGCGAATTCTAAATTAACTGTTTCTTAAAATCTACTAACAGAGAACGACGTGAATGGACAATATAAATTTTTAGACGAATTAAAACGTACTGTACGACCTATGGATGTTTCGGGAATCGGTCGAATTTATCGATCCAAAAAGGTAATAAAGTATTTATTACCTGACAGCTCTTATACACCAAGCATCATTTAAATGTTTGAATAATGTTCTGAAGCTATTTCTTTGTAGCTTCTTATGCAATTTATTATTTAACCTAAGAAATAATCCGCACTTTAAGTTGGAAAATAGATAATAGTTATTTATGTACCAAGTCAGTAAAGTGACTTTTTATCGAACGAGTCTGATATTATGAGCCGAGCGGGCCTAGCGAGCGAGGCGAATAACAGATGAGTTCGATAAAGAGTCTTTACTGACGTGGTGCATACAAAATTTTATCGCTAATCATAAAACACATTAACACTTACTTAATTACATCCTAATGAAAAAAGGGTGTGTGTACTTGGTACGCACGTAAGACGTTATACTTCTATTATTATGATTTCAACGAAATAAATATATTTTAAACAGTTTAATCGTATTTTTATTTAAATTTTAAACCAATTTTAACCCTTAAAATAAAATACCAAAAATTAAAATACCGTTAATAGTTACGTTACGTTATGTTTATGAAGTGTAGCCTACAGTAACTCAGTTGCTTTTCCCTTGATGAATAGTAGAAAATCTAAATAAATATATTTGCTAACAAATTATCATTAATATCTGTCACCGTCCTATATACATATAATCCAATTAACAAAAACACCAATAATTTCATAATATACAATTTGTATTTGAATTAATACAAAACTTAAAATATTTAAGAATTTTATTAATTTTAGACGAAATAAAAATTTTGTGTGACAGTAATGACGATGACAGAAAGCTTTTGCATGATAGCCGATATCGATGTTTAATCGATAGTTGTTATCAATATTGAATAAGTACTTAATTACTAAATCTGTAAAGTGTTGACTTATGTTTTATGAATATAGTTGCAAAATACTACAAAATTTCAATTTCTGACATTAATTTAATTAATAGTTACCTAAATTGTGTACAATATTTTTAATAATTAAAGTAAATAAATTTTAAGTTCACTCAAATAAATAATCGATTACTGCCATCGACCACTTACATTCAATCTCAGTTTATTTTGATTAATCGAGGCAGGTAAAGTAAAATTCTTCTTTCAGTACAATAAAGTGTTACTTTACTGCCGCAAATGAGGGCAAATGAGTACAATAATGAATGACTTTAGTGACGGTTGGCGATAAATGGAATTATCTTAATTAAATAGAGAATAGAAACAAAAACAATTTTTAAAATTGGGCAAAAAAAATCTATTCGATTACCTGAGAATTACTGTATTAAGCGGTACTATTTAAAACGTATTTCTATGAACAGGTAAGTTTGTAGGTCTGGATCCTGCGTTTAAAAAAAAGTTGATTAATAGCAAGCTGAAAATTTGTTAATAGCTTAAGGGTGACTAGTAGGATAAACTTTAATATATGGGAACACTGGAACAGGGGCAGTTTTAATTGTGGAACAGGTTAAAAATTTGGAACGGTCAGACCACGAAAACGGCACATGTATTTTGTCCGACAGAATAGACTTAAACTCTCCGAACAGAGATTAAACTCTCATGCAAAAATCAGACTGCTATTTATCACCTGTCATAATTCCTGTCATTTGACATATTCTACATGTTCCACTCATTAAAACGCCCAGTTGGTGATAAATAGCAGTCTCACTTTTGCATGAGAGTTTAATCTCTGTTCGGAGAGTTTAAGTCTGTTCTGTCGGACAAAATACATGTGCCGTTTTCGTGGTCTGACCGTTCCGAATTTTTAACCTGTTCCACAATTAAAACTCTCCCTGTTCCAGTGTTCCCATATATCAAAGTTTGTCCTACTAGACACCCTTAAACTATTAACATATTTTCAGCTTGCTATTGATCAACTTTTTTTTCATACGCGGAATCCAGACCTATTACTAAGCAGTAAATCAAAACGTTTCGGGATCTCAAATTTATATTTGATATACCGGGATGTTTCTAAAGCCGATACACTAATAAGCGTGTATTATGGTGTTTCTAATGATGTCTTAAAATCTAACCTCATCATCATTAACCCGTACGCGTCTACTGCTTGACATAGATCTCCCTACTCAGCTTTTTCCATATGTCTCTGTTTTGTGCGGCTAGCATTCAGTTACCGATAACATGCTTCAGATCATCGGCCTTCTGCTCCATAGTGCTTCTTCTCGTGGTTTCCACTCGAGAATACGTTTTGTCCATCGGTTGTCTGGCAATCTGCTGACCTGTTCTGCCCAATTCCACTTTAAGGACGCGATTTTTTCAACAGCGTCTGACGCGTATGTTGTTTTTGTTCTTTGATATATTTCTTCGTCTGGCATTCGGTCTCTCAGGAAGACACTCAACATCTGGTGCTCCATAGCCCTCCGAGTTACGCGAATCTTGTTCACTACGTTTTTATGTTTATGTTTCCGCTCATAAGTGACTAAAAATCTTAACAAAAATCTAAACTACGACTTTTAGAAAAGGTTAATGAAATTATTGTCGTTATTAGGCATAAGTAGATTTACTAAGTTCATAGAATATTAACATGGAAAGAAAACAATAATTTATGGTGAACACAATAAAATTAACAAATAATTAGGTTGATTAATAATTAGTTATTATTATCATTAAATAATTATTATGATTGGATATGATGTAGAGGTCCTATAATCAGGCTGAATCACCATGAGGGCCTGGTGGATAATATCCATTGGAACCCAGGGACGGTTCATCACCATGAATGCCTGTTTCGTGATACCCATTGGACCACAAAGAGGGTTGATTACCATGAGGGCCTGGTGGATAATACCCAATGGACCTCAAGAAGGGTGAATCAGCATAAGGGCTTGGTGGTACAAACCTTCTGCACCGCAAAGAGGATGAATATGATGATAGAAGGATGTCTAACGCGCTATTAATTGCTGCTCTCGCTATATTTTCTCCAGCAACGATGAGTTTGTCCAAGGGGTCTAGCAATGGTTAGTTGTCGTGAACAAATCACCTTAAAACTTTCTGTAAACCTTTAGCGACGACTTGTAAATAAGATGAATTTATTTAATAACAGAGTAAGTATGTCTTGTTTGTGTAGTCCATATTTAGTAGTAATAAATATTTTGAGAAAATATTTTTCGAGTGGACTCTGAAGCACACCTTAAAATTTAAGTGACTTAATCTTTTGGTAGTGCAATGTTGATTTCTCTCATTCTATTGGCTATTGGTTCTTTAAACATGTGATTAAAGAGATTTTTTTTAAATAAATAAAGGCGCCAGACAATCTTTCCAAGATTTCCTGGCAAAAAGATATCACAGTTTTTTAAGTAATTAAAGATGAGACAACTACTAATAAATGGACTGTACGAGCGTGTCAATTTAATATCGAAGGTATGAGAAGAGCAAACAGTTAGTGGAGAACTACTGTCCGATCATATCCTACGATGGCAGTCGATTGAATATGTCAACTAAATTTTTGTATTTAAAAATTAATTGTATGTAAAAATTATTATTTACAATGTATTGTTCTTTTTATCTATGTACAAAAATTTCGTTAATCCTTTAATTTTTAGATTTTTAGCCTGTTTTATATAAAAAACATTTGTTTTAAGAACTATTTAGCGACGTATTAGTATAATATAATATTTATGGATTACCGTGGAAGGCTGATATGATCAACCAAAAAAGAATATGTATTTGTTGAATTTTATAGTGACTTTCATGGGTGTGAATCTGTCTTTTTAGTTTACTCCTCCTGGTTTTAAAACAAACTATAGGAAGTAACACTAGAAATAACACACTTTGGCAAGTTATTTAATTGACAGAAAGTTGAATAAACTCTAATTAAGCTATTATTCGACCTGCTGCACAATTTTTATACACGGTGAAACTATCAAATTTTGCAAGTTAAGATTAATGTGAGATTACAAATTAATGGACTAATTTGTGATTGAACATTTATTCTGTACTACTTATTAAAATACTGCACTTTTATTAAAATATGAAATGACAATATATTTTTAGTGAAACCCTCATACAAAAATCTATATACTTAGATGTGTACAGGATATTTAATTATTGATTACACTATACTCACGGAATTATTGCGATAAATGGGCAGATAATACGAAATAATAAACACAATAAAAATTAGAAAGTTACAGTACCTGGTAAACGTAATGAGGGGACAGCGATATGAAATGCTAAGATTGATAATACAGGGATAGATAAGAGGCGAAAGGAGTATAGGAGGAGACTTCGCCTACCTTTTTAAAATTTTTCTGAAACAAGCACCCAAGCTGTGGAAAAGAAAAATGTAATGGCATGGAAATCCCTCTTAAAGACGAGACAACACTATACACTTTATGCTTCGCTGATGACCAAATTCTGGTTTCTCAGGATCATGACGACTTGAGTTACATGACGCGGTAACTAATAGAACAATATAATAAATGGGGTGTCGAAGTCAACATTAAGTAAACTGAAGCCATGTGTATTTTAGGAACAAAGCAGTCCATTACATTAGACGATAGAGTAGAAATTAAACACTGCGATGAATACAAGTACCTGGGCAAGAAGTTAACTCAAGATGGAACACTCGATGCTGCTATAAAAGACAAAAACATACAGGTAGAAAAGCCATATCCATGATGAACGGCATTCTGTGGGACTAGACAATATCTAAAGCACACAAACAGCTCATATACAATAGGATACTTAAAAGTATAATCACATATGGCAGTGAAGTTTGGCCACTGAAGCAAAGAATGGAGAAAATGATACTTGTAATATAAATGGACTTCTGGATGAGATCGGATAGCAAATCAGAGAATAAGAGAAATGATGGAAGTTACACATACAATAATTAATGACATAAAAACAAAACAACTAGTATGGTACGGCCATGTACAGAGAATGCCAGATGACAGGATCCCTAACCTGATTTTGTCATGAACACCACAAGGAAGAAGAAAAAGAGGAAGGCCGAGAAGAAGCTGGAGGGAGGGAATTGAAAAATAACTAGAGGAAAGAGATATCCCTCCAGGTCTATGGTTAAATAGAAAAGAATGGCGGTTAAGAGTCGGAAGGCGTCAGAGAACGCTGTAAACCGATAGTAGTATGTAGTAGGGGTAAAATATAGGAAGAAGGAGAATGTTATGGTTGAAGAATTTAAGGGAATGGTTTTAATGCAGTTCTCTACAAATCTTCAGAGCAGCGGTTGATAGAGTAAAGATAGTGATGATGAAACTCACGCTCAACCAACAAATGTAATGCAATAACATGAATGCGGATGTTCAACCATGAGCTCGGTTGATACGTGGATTTTTACATGATTATAGCTTATTCTTTATTATAGCTTGTACTTCTTATGGGACTGGCTATATTTACGCCAGTCCCATTTATCCATAGGACGTTCCCTTTCAGCCACTGAGATACGCTAGGTCAGTGTTGATAACATCTCTAATCTCTATATTGAATCCAAGACTATCTGGGCTATCCTCACGGGTCGGTGAACAAATCAGATTTCTTATTAATACTGGTAGTTCAGAAAGCCACTGCGCATCCCTAGGAAAAATATTCCCATTCGGATTTTTTGCACAATCTTACTCAAAAAGAACCCCTTTTAACAAATTTGCATGTTGCCAAGACCAAAATTGGGTCAAAAATTTTTTAAACGTTTTTTTTTTTGTTTTTTTTCCTAAAATTATTTTTTTGCACGAAACAAAGTTTTTTTTAGGTTTTTTGAGATCATTCCAAACAGAAAAGGTTTTAGTGACTTTTCTTTAAAGTTCATAGTTTTTGACATATATAAGCGATTAAAAATTGAAAAATTGCGAAATCGGCCATTTTTAACCTTCAAACCCTATGTGAAAACTTAAAATTTGAATGTTGCCAAGGTAGGCAGATATTCTTTAAACATCGGCTGGTAAAATCCCGAAGAGTTTTTGCAATACAGTATTCAAAACTCCTTTGTTTTTTAATTTCTAATCACGCGTGTGCTACACTATTTTCCACCGTTGCATGTGTATACAGTGTGGTGCAAATGAAAGGAATAAATTCGTTATTTCGTAGACCGGCGACTTTAAGGAAAAAATCCGAAACAGGTCGATTTTTATTTTTAAGTTATGATATTGTGGCATATATGGTATACTAGTAACGTCATCCGTCTGGGCGTGATGACGTAATCGATGATTTTTTTAAATAAGAATAGGGGTCGTGTGGTAGAGCATTTGAAAGGTTCTTCAATTCTCTCTTCAGTAATGTAAACCTTTACATAATTATTTAGACAGGTGTCCAAAAAATGTTTATTAAATTAAATTATTTGACACAAAAAGAAGTAAAAGGACACCCTGTATAAGTAATTATATAAATGTTTATATTACGCAATAGAGAATTGAAGAACCTTTCAAATGAGCTAGCACATGACCCCTATTCTCATTAAAAAAAATCGTCAATTACGTCATCACGCCCAGATGGATGATGTCACTAGTATACTATATATGCCACAATATTATAACTTAAAAATAAAAATCGACCTGTTTCGGGATTTTTCCTAAAAGTCGCCAGTTTACGAAATAACGAATTTATTTCTTTCATTTGCACCATACTGTCGGTGGAAAATAGTGTCGCGCACGCTTGATTAGCAATTAAAAAACAAAGAAGTTTTGAAAATTGTATTGCAAAAAACTCTTTGGGATTTTATCAATAGATATTTAAAGAATATCTACCTACCTTGGCAACATTCAAATTTTCAGTTTTTCACATAGTTTTTGGGGGTTAAAAATGGCCGATTTCGCAATTTTTCAATTTTTAATCGCTTATATGTGTCAAAAACTATGAACTTTAAAGAAAAGTCACTAAAGACCTTTCTGTTTGGAATGATCTCAAAAAACCTAAAAAAACTTTGTTTCGTGCAAAAAAAAATAATTTTGGGAAAAAAACAAAAAAAAAACATTTAAAAAATTTTTGACCCACTTTTGGTCTTGGCAACATGCAAATTTGTTAAAAGGGGTTCTTTTTATGTAATATTGTGCAAAAAATCCGAATCGGAATATTTTTCCTAGCGGATGCGCAGTGGCTTTCTGGACTATGGTGTAATGACTCAGCTAATTTTGTAAGCTGTAGTTTTTTATTTATGTTAGCAAGGTAGTGTATGTACAGAATATTGTGGGCTAATACCAAAAACTCTTTTATTATTCTTAAGAATGTTTCCATATTAAGTAGATTTCCAGGAATTTTGAAAGCTGTGTTTTTGGCATAAAAGTTATCGCAGTTCCTACTTTGTCATTTTTATTTTTATTGTCGAATATTTGGTTACTAAACTTTTCGAATTCTTGTAAGAGTAAACAGTAGCCCGTCATCAATATAACTTCGGGAGATATTATCATACCTTTTTTCGTAAGGTCTGCGAAACTTTGGCAGCAATGGTAATCTTTGACAGTATCTAAGATCAATATTTTGACAATTTAACTCATAGGCGCGCTAAATGGAAGTAATAGAAAACAATTTTTTATTGGTAAATAAATATTTATAAAAATAAACCAAAATGGGTGAAAATTTTATGTTGTCATAGGTATTTGCACGAAATAATAGGTAATAATAAATAACCATTTCGTTGTAAAGCGAAACAAGGGCTGTGTTTTATTTAGTTCATAATTTCCATTTTCGCATAATTTTGGCACGGTTTAATGAACTTTTTCTTGGAAGGTTTCACTTTATTTTTCGTTTGATTAACTTTTCCCATTTTGTTAAACTATTGATAATATTTTTAGAAACAAAGATCCTCCTAAAACTTTATATACTCGCATTAGAATTCGAAATATTTAGGTCTATAGACCTACATATAACTAAAATTCACAATTAACAATAATCTATTTTTTTAAATAGGCTAACAACTTAGTTCTATTAAACAAAAATATAATAAATTAACTATAAATAAACACTACTTTCCTATGAAACAACAATAACGAATTCTCAAAATAACACACTACTGCACTGAACAGCTATCGACAAAGATAACAGAACATATAAGAGAAAATCTGACGCAGGTTTGTCAAAGTGACAATGACAATTTCTCTATGTTGCCTAATTAGATATTAGTTATAATATGTTCGATTTCTTGTTAGAAATAAAAAATTTTATTAGGTCCAAAATGACACAAAATCTAGGCATGGGATAAAAAAGTTTATTTGAAGAAAGTTTATTATTTTGTTCTTCTTAATGGCGGTACAGGTTCGTTTTTTAATATTGTATTTAATTACAGAGTAATTTCAACTTACTAATATATTTTTCAAATTCTTCTGTACCGCCATTCTTAATTATATTACGAATATGTGTGCCAAATATCTCGACAAAATATTCAAAATTACAGCCGCAATCTTGGACCGCGTTTGTTGCTACTTATTGATCGCTACTGTGGCCTCCTAATGTGATTATACAGTAGCTTGATACATTTTTAATATTCTGGTATTTCTGATGATGTCTTGAAATCTAGATTATGATATAAAAATGTAATGAATTAATTCTCGTTATTAGACATAAGAACATTTATTAAACGCATATAATTTTAACATAGCAAGAAAACAGTGAATACAATAATATTAACCAAGATTCAGATTATCATTGGTTATGATGCAGAGGTCCTATAAGGCTGTCTAACGCGCTAGTTCATTTTCCAAGTTCTATAGGTTCTCCTAGAAGAATGCGTAACGCACTTTCAATTGCTACCCTCGCTATATTTTCTCCAGCAACGATGAGTTTGTCTAAGAGGTCTAGCAATGGTTCGTTGTCGTGAACAAACCACCTTACAACTTTCTGTAAACCTTCAGCGATGACCTGTAAATAAGATGTTTTTATTTAATAATAGTCCAGGCTGTGAGTGAAAAGGAGATATATCAGACCTAGAGAATCATAGACCGATAGGTCTGACTATCTCTACATATGGTTTACCAAAATCATCACAAAACGTTTAGAATGAAAATTAAATTTCTCTTAGCCTAAGGAGCAAGCTGGGTTTAGGAAAGGTTATGGAACAAATTACCACTTACAAGCACTTAAAATACTAATTGTAAAATCCATAAAGAAAAATTTTTTGTAGGTGGCTGTATACCATTACTTACAAAAATTGAAGAAAAAGATCTTCTGAGTAAAAGGTATATTTATTTAAACCCCCAATAAAGGGCTACATTAAAAAACAGAACGTTTTCGCTCTAAAGAGAGCATCATCAGTGTTCTAAGCAAGCTTTACATGCTAAGCCACCAAAAATACATGGGTTAAAACCCTTAAAATTCCGACCAAAAGTCTTACATTGGCGTGTTATATATTAAACCCTGGCGATGGGTGAAATTTAAACAAGATATACCTCAAAGCATCATATGACTATACCACGAGCATGTGGGTGGTTGAGTAGATTTCTCTGTCTTCACAAAGACACTTGTATACTAAATTGGGAATAACCCAAAGAAAAATGGAAAGAGAAATGTTTGTTTGGAATAACAAGAAGAGATAGGGTACCAAATAGGATAGTGAGAGAGAGAGGACTCACCAAAAAACTCATAGAGTGGAGACCTAGCGAAGACAAAAGACACCAAGGTAGACCACCAAAGAAGTGGATGGATGACTTAAACAAAACAGGCGGAAATTGGGTACAGAAGGTACAAGATAGAGAACAATGAAAGAATATGGAGGAGACCTATATCCAACAGGAATGATGATGATGGTGTGGGTAGAAAAACGTGCTAATTATTTACCATAAGTTTTAAGATATTTTAGGACAAAGTGCCAGTTTAAATAGAACTATAAATACACACACCCAAACTTATGGAATCACCATGTATTTCAAAGTAATATTTATTTCTTTTGGAAAAACTTGTTATTGTTGCAAAGAATAAAGGATTCTATTGAAAATAAACAAATATATAAGACAATCGGATAGTACAGCTCGGTACGGTATAGGTTATTTGCTTAAGTTTCAAATTGAATGAAAATAAAAAAACTAACTTTTGCGTCCAAAAACGAAAATATGCCTGATGTGGGGTTATAGAACTTACAACAAGGAAAGAATATTGGTCTTGTGGAGAAAGTAATGTTCTCAGAGGGACATAGCTGTAAAGCTAGGCGTAATACAGGGCGTTCTGTCCAAAACTTATGCTAGGTATCAGGAACTAGGAAAGCTCAAAAATAAAGCAAGGGCAAGTCGCCAAAAGTAATAAGGGCTCCCCAAGATCGTTTAATTGGCCACTAAGCTGGAAGACACCCAACCATTTCTCACATGCAGCTCCAAAGGCAGCTTTTGGAAGCTACAGGTGTAACTGTTTCAGTTGAAACGATAAGAAGAAGAGTTCGTGCCAAGAAGTATACAGCAGGAGACAGTTATGTGTTCCCGAATTATCCAGGCGACACCTGGAACAAAACTGGAACATTGGGAATGGACAAAATATGCGATTTTCCAAAAAAGTCAGGATTTTTGTAATATCAGATGACCCATGAAATCGTGTAGTTAGAGGTCGAGGAAAACAAGCAAGAACGAAAACTGTCAGATCTGTTCACAAATATACAAAGGGAAGTGTAATGTTCTGGAGAGGAATTGTGATCCGTAAAAAACTCCTTTAATTTTCATCCAATCAACTTTAACTGCTCACAGATATCTTGATAAGCTGTAGTCAGGCTCTGCAGAGGTGCAACAGGAGAAAATTTAATTTTATTGGATGATAATGGACCTCTACATCTACATACCATTAGAGTGACTACAGACATCATTGAAGCAGAAGGTATCCCTGGTTCGAAGTGACCTGCTTGCTCACCCGAGCTTAATTATATAGAGTATTTGTGGGATATGCTTAAAAGAAAAATTAAAGCTCGCCGGGATAATCCACAAAACACCGCACGGTTAGTAAAAGCTGCTCTTAAAGGATGAAGCAACCTACCACAACAAAATGTTGATAATTTGATTAGGAGAGTGCCCACGCAAACTGAGGCTTGCATAATGACTAGAGGTGATAACACTGACTACCACAAAATACAAAAAAAATAAATAAAATAATTTAAACATTATTCGTTTTCCATTGAAATTTTGTATGCTATTGACTTTAAAACAACTAGTTTCAATTTGTTTGTTAAATACTTTATTGTTATATTTTATTGTTATGTATTTGTTATTAAATTGCTTTTAAAATAAATATTGTTTGACTTCGTGTGTTTGTTTTTTTAAATTCGCACGAAATAGTACGAAATATCAGATGATTCCATATAAGTTTGGGTGTGTGTATAATATAAAATATAAATATTAATATAATAGTCCATTTCCATCCATGCAATGGCACTACAGCTCAAACCATGCCTTGGCCTCCTTTAGCATGCTCTTCCAATCATTTCGATTTACTGCTCTTCTTTTCCATGAACACTTTTTAAAGAGGTTTCTTATAACCCATATCTTTTTTGGTCTTTCAACAGGTCTTTTCCTTGCATTCTTGCATTTAGTAACTTTCTGGGATCCTATTCTCATGCATGCGGACCATGTGCCATGTACGTACACGGTAATCTCTGCAGTTTAGTGCATTGTGTCTACATTTATAGCGAACAAACGAATAATTGATAGTAAATATCATTTTTTCGAAACATTCTATTAATAATTAATAATTAAGATTTTTACATAAAAAGAAGTGTTTTATATACTTCTTATACACTAGTAGTTCTTCTGAAGGAATTTTCTTTCTCTATATTCGGACCTAAAATTTCCACTAAATATCTAAAGATTGCATTGTTTATCCTATAATATTTCTTAAATTTCTTAGGAAGAAGCTTCAACTGTTCTTATGAAACAGTTGCTGGACTATGCAATATGCAAAATTCAAGTATCTTTTGAATCCATTATCGACGCATTTGTGTTTTTTCCTTTTTGACGTCTTCTGAGAAATTACCAAGTTACAATTATCGCTTCTTCACTCTTGAAGACATTGGTACGCCCATGTATTCTCTTCATGACATATGAGTGATTATCGCATATTGCGTTAGCGGATGTACGCTATTATTAAATATGAAACATTTATCGTATGTTGCATGTTGCATGTTAAATATGGCCTTGGTTTACTTGGTACCTAGATATTATGTAGGTACCTACACGATATTTAATAATACTATACTTACATCGAAGATATCCTGACCAGGGGGCAATAAAAGCTTAATCACAGATCCCAATCCATTAACGAAGAGTGCTACCAATTTCTTCAAATCTAAGATTAGGCTACGCTCTGAATGAGTCAATTCAAGTTTATTTGATAGAGTTAGAGTTCTGGAAAAAAAGTCGATAAATTTTTAATTATTAGAATTTATTTTATTACCAGAGAACGGCAGTTCTTGTCAGTGGCGCACAATACCCCTACATGCGACATTGTATACACGAAATTTTTAATTTTCCTAATCTGACTGAATTGAAAATCGGACCAAATCTCGTCTTAAAGTGTAGGAAAAGACTCGCCCATATATTATATGTCACAACTCCGTTTTGGTCCAAGGGTGTGGATTTTACGGCCCTTCCCATTTAGGGTCTGTTTTTCGTTCTCGTCCCCAGAAGTCCCAAAAGTTGCAATAATTTAAGTCCGGCTTTTGCGGCTTCTGATAGTACTGATCAATACCTTTCCAACGCATGTCTAATTTTGAAAATCGGTTACACCATTCAAAAGTTATCGAGCTTAGAAATTTTACTCAATTTTTATTTAAAAAAGGGAAATGTTTGTGGATATGTATGTACAGTAGGAAAAATGAAAGAATACCCATGAACGAACATATAAAACACGCTGTATTTTCCTGTCACCGTGTCACACAAAAAATTGGCCAGCGCAAGTAGATGTAATAATTATTATTACATGTACTTGCGCTGGGCAATTTTCTTTGTGACACGGTGACAGGAAAATACAGCGTGTTTTATATGTTCGTTCATGGGTATTCTTTCATTTTTCCGACTGTATGTATGTATGTGTGTGGAAAAGTTACACCGATCTGAATTTTTTTCTGCTTTTCAAGAGGAGTACAGGAACGACTCAGAACTGGTGTAGTTTGTGACTTTTGACCGCCCGTAAGCCAGCGCCAAAATTGCATATTTTTTAGGCGTATATATCTTAGGTTCAAGGAGAGAAAGGAAAACCGCAAATACACCAAATCATTCCTGTAGGAAGTTCAATGATTCCTGTAATACCTTCAGTTATCATACTTAACCTTGGATACATCAGATACTACTTGTCAATATGTTTCAAACTCATGTTTAATGATCAAAATCGGTTAAGCCCTTCAGAAGTAATCGAGATCCAAAAGTATAATCCATTTAACCATTATCGCCGAAATGGTTTATGCAGTTGTAGTGGTTACGACGCTAAGATTGATCGTGCAAACCGAGTTTATTTGCCGGCCATAGTTATTAGTAGGGAGCGGATTTATATGCGATCAATTTTGATGAAATATGCGCATATATATGCAGTAAAAAGTTACGAAATATGCGCAAGATATGCAGAAAAATTCAAAAAATGCGCATTTCGAGAAACCACAAATTGTCTGTTCTATTCTATTCTAGGGGGTTCTTTTAGAGGGGGGGCGGCAATCTTATTTATTATCTTTCAAATAAAATCGTTATTTTTTATACAATGCAATTTATTCACATTTTTTACAAAAACTGATACCAATAGTTACCTATTTAAAATAAAACAACAATATCACTATATATATCTTCGATTATACGAGTAATTCACTACAATGTGTTTTTCCAAATTTTTCACGAGGAAACATTTTCTTTGATCAGATAAAATATTTTTATAACTGGAAAAACTCGTTTCAATATCAACAGAAGTAATTGGGGCGCATTAAAATAACTTGTTAAAGACGAAAATTCTGCACTAAAATCAATTTCAAAATTTGCATTAACAATTTCGCATATTATGTCCTCCAAAGTTTTAAAGCCGTTTAAAGACGGGATCTGATCTAAAGCATGAATATTTCAATTTCCGTTAGAAAATCGTAAATCTATGGTTAAATGTATAAATTCTCTTAACAATATGGGATTTAAAGAATCACCAGAATTATAGGTACCTACTAAATTGGGATTTCCCGGTAAACCATCCTTCATCATTTTGACATCCTACAATCATTTTATAACGGCGTTCTATAAGCACTATAAGTAGTTTGTGTAAAGATCGGGTATTTTCTAAGAAAAAATGAAAAGACAGTGAATGAACCGTCTCTCTTCAGGTAGTTCTCCAATTAATAGATACGACAGCCTGTGCGGGGAAATATTTTGTGTCGAATTAAAAAATAAAATTTTTTTTTGACTTAAATGTTTTTAAATATGCCCAAAATATGCATGTTTCTTTAAAAATATGCAAAATTTAGTAAAGTGCTCAAATATGCGAAATATGCATGCAATATGCATTTAGCATAAAATCCGCTCCCTAGTTATTAGGATGGCTGGGATATGAACTCGGATTTTCTTATCACAAGTCTGGTGTCGTAACTACTAGATCATTTGGGAGAGAATGCGACAAAGGCTACCATTTATAACGCTTAACGTGTAATCGAGAAACATTACATTCAACTTTATACATTTAATTTTAAAAAACTTTGAAAAACTCCTGATACAAGAATAAAAAACGGCTAAACGCCGTAAAAATGAGTGGCGCATACAGTATTCCAGCTACAAAAGAGCTGATATTATGAGTATTACGTGGCGCAAAAATGTATTTTCATTTTGATGAAAAAAAATTCTAGTTTTATTTTGAAAGGTTTTTTCTATAATATTTCCTAAATTTGAAGTAAAGCGCGCCACAAAAGAGCTTAAAAATGCAAACTGTATCAAAGTTACTCTTTTATGGCGCGTTTTACTTCAAATTTAACAAATATTATGGAAAAAATCTTACAAAACAAAACTAGAATTTTATTTTGCATCAAAATGAAAATACATTTTCGCGGCACGTAATACTCATATCAGCCCTTTTGTAGCTGGAATATTGTATGCGCCACTCATTTTACGGCGTTTAGCGGTTTTTTATTCTTGTTTGGATTACATGTAGCTTTTTGAAGGATTATTTGTGGCTCTCAATAAATGCACCTGAATTACTTTTAATTTTTGTGTTTCAAAATTTCTTAAATTACTGACAACAAAAATATAAAAGACTAGGTGTAACATCAGGACCTGGACAGGGAGACCCCTTATCACTGTTGTTATTCAATTTGGCCATAGAATATACAGGGTGTCCCAAAAAGATTGGTCATAAATTATACCACAGATTCTGGGGTCAAAAATAGGTTGATTGAACCTCACTTACCTATATACAATAGTGCACACACATAAAGTTACAGCCTTTTGAAGTTACAAAATGAAAATCGATTTTTTTTTCATATATCGAAAACTCTCAGAGATTTTTTATTGAAAATGGACATGTGGCATTTTTATGGCAGCAACATCTTAAAAATAAATTTAAGTAAAATTTGTGCACCCCATAAAAATTTTATGGGGGTTTTGTTCCCTTAAACCCCCCCAAACTTTTGTGTAAGTTTCAATTAAATTATTATTGTGGCACCATTAGCTAAAAACATTATTTTTAAAACTTTCTTGCCCCTCAGTACTTTTTTGATAAGCCAGTGTTTATCGAGATATTTTGAATATTTGTCGAATCCACCACATATTTGTATATGGTTAAGTACGATTATATAGACCTGTTAATAATCTGAAAATTTATTTATAATTTACATTTTTAGGTATATTTTGAAAAAGAAGCTACATCTCGATAAAAGGTGACTTATGAAAAAAGACTAAGAGGCAAAAGTTTTAAAAACTCTGTGTGTAACTAATGGTACCACAATAATAGTTTAATTGCAACGTACACAAACATTTGGGGGGTTTAAAGGAACAAAACCCCCATAAAATTTTTACGTAAATATATTGCAAAAGAAGCAGCATCTCAATAAAAACTGGCTTATCGAAAAAATACTAAGAGGCAAAAAAGTTTTAAAAACGTTCTGTTTAACTAATGGTACCACAATAATAAATTAATTGGAACGTACACAAAAGTTTGGGGGGTTTAAGGGAAAAAAATCCCCATAAATTTTTTATGAGGTGAACAAATTTCACTATAACTTTGCTTTAAGATGTTCCTGCCATAACGATAATATATGTCCATTTTCAATAAAAAATCTCTAATAGTTTTCGATATATTGAAAAAAATCGATTTTCATTTTGTAATTTCAAAGGGCTGTAACTTTTTTTATGAGCACATTTGTACTAAGGTAAGTTAGGTTCAATCGAACTATTTTTGACCACATAATGTGTGGTATAATTTATGACCAATCTTTTCGGGACACCCTGTATAATAAGTAAAATATCATCTAAGCTCACGGGAGGATTTGCGAATCGAGGATCAGAACTATTGTTGGCCTTTACTGATAATATAGGTGCAGTCGCATAGTCTACAAGAGATGTGCGAGGGGCGTTTTCACAACTAAAGGAAAAAACTGGTAGTTTGGGCCTTCGAATAAATGAAGAGAAGACGAAATACATGCTAGTAACAAAAAATCCAAGACTAAGAGTTAGGCAGAACATAACAACTATTAATGACTACAACTTCGAAACAGTACAAAAATTTTAAATATCTAGGGGCGGTAATCACAGATGACAACCACATATAAAAGGTCACCAAAAACCACATATAAGAGGTTTCAGCAAGGATGGCTGCTAGGAATAGAGCATTATACTCCCTAGCATCATTAGTAAGATCTAAGCTGCTAAAAAGACAATCTAAATTAAGACTGTACAGCCAAGTATTTGCCCAATTGTTACATATGGAAGTGAAACATGGACTGTACATCAGCGGGAAATAAATAAGCTGCTGGTATTTGAAAGTAAAAGGAAAAACTAGTTTGGCCTAGACCAAACTAGTTTGTCCTGAAATCGGGTTTGGCCGGTAATATATACACCTATGGTAAAAACATCAATGGCCGCTACCTCAGTAATCTACGATTTGCGGATGACATAATACTGATAGCAACTGACCTACAAGAACTGCAAACCATGCTTTCAGAACAACACACTGAATCTTCTAAAATAGGACTGAAAATGAATTTAAATAAAACAAAAGTCATGCACTCCGAAGAAACGATGACTATAATAAACAACAAAGTTACAGAAAAAGTTGAAGAATATAAAATATATACTTAGGACAAAAAATAAAAAAATAATACGAAATAGGGAAATTCAAACGGAAGAAATAAAAAGAAGAAGAAAGTTAGCATATGCAGCATTCGGCAAACTAAACTATATACGTAGAAATCAGCAAATTCAACTACATCTTAGATCTAAACTTTTTGATGCATGCATTATTCCGATATTAACCCATGGGGCACAAACATGGACAATCACAAAAAAGAATATGAACATACTCAGAGTCACTCAACACGCGATGGAAAGAGCAATGCTTGGCATATCACTTAAGGGCAGGAAAACAAACACATGGATAAGTCAGAAAACCAAAGTCACCGATGTGGTTCAAAAATCACTAAAATTGAAATGGGAATACGCTGGACATGTAGCTCGGAGCGATCTTAACAAATGGCACATAACAATAATAGGGAACTTGCACTAAAAAATTTTTTTGCATAAAATTGTTAATTTATGTTTTAAAATGTTATATTCAAAATATTACGTCTTAACAATGAATAGTGTACGTACAACATCTGATCAACGTTCCGCGCCTAAAATTTCCGTTTCAAACAACTTCAAAAGCGAGAGCTGGGGTCTGACGTCATAGGCCACTCGTATCGTTTGCCCGTTCGGTGGGCTATTGCATTTAATGCAGTTTGCCCATAGATACATAATATAGTTGAAATATCTTATTTTACTCTGTGGCAAAAATGATTTTTTCTCTGACAGGCAAAATATTAACATTTTATCGCTGTTGACATGTATCAAAAAGTTCTTTTTTATGAAATTACTTTTGTCGTTTCTTGTGTTGAAAAACAAAGAAGAAACAAGTAACTTAAAAATAAACAAATCTTTTAGTAATAAAAGTAAGAGTAACTAAAAAGTATTGGTGCTACTATAGTATGCGGTCTACAGTCGGGTTTCTACTATAGCTTGCGGTCTACCGAGGGATGCGGTGTAAGTATATTAAGCTGAGATGATAAAGATATTAACTTGTAAAATTACAATAATGAGTCTTCTTATTTATACGTATTATTAACCTTGTAAAGAAGGATTTTGTTGGCTATGTACACGTTCTATCGGTACGTCTGCTAATCACCATAATCTTTTCTCAGAAGGCTTTGAACACAATAATGAAAGGCTCCAGTAGGTACTAATAAACATTACAATAAAATATAATCTTTATTATAATGCAAATTACACCGTAATCTTTTCCAGGATATACGAAATCCTTCAATTAGAGGTAGGTAGAGCAAACCCACGGGGTAATCCGTATACTATAATATAATGGTACCAAACTATTGTTATAAACGGTTTAAACATGCTTATTAATAACTCTTACTTATTTGCCTCGACACCTCGCATTTCTCCAAGAGAATAGCTTTCACTACTTTTTATAAAAGTTGCCACCATGAAGACATCAACGGTAGGTAAGTTGTCAGACTTACCCTCGTCCGTCATATTATGCGTTTTAAACTCTTTACAAAGTAGCACTCAACTTTATCAATTTCAGTTTAAAACTAAGCTGATTGGGGAACTACTTATTACAATATATAAGATGAACATAAATAATACCTAGGAATTTTTCATTAAAGACGATTAAAATGTAATATACCCGTGATACCTACCCTCATCGCGTTGTTTCCGAATGCTAGCCCGGTTGACCGTGGCCCGTGACGTCGGACCAATAGAAGGACGTTCAAGAGCCTCCTAAGATATTTGAATTTTATAGCATTTTCAAAGCGTCGTAATTAGCGTACGGGTTAAAAATATTTGTTTTTCTCGCATGCAAGCGTTTTAAGATCATGTTACCTTATGTTTTTTAATACAATTTTAATATTTAAAAATTTATGCAAGTTCCCTATTCTAACCTGGAGACCATATGAACACAAAAGACCCAGAAGCAGACCTCCTATGGGATGGACAGATGATCTGAAACGAACTGCCGGGAAAAATTGGCGACAAGTAGCGAGAACAAAAAACAATGGAAAGGAAGATTTGAAGAGGCTTATGTTCAGATGTGGACGTGAATGGCTAGACGAAGAAGAAGAAGATGGTAAAAAGTTAAAAAATACAATAAATAACTTACTCTGTAATAACCGTTTTCTTTACGTGTTCTGGGTTTTTAGATTCTTCGAGGACCTTGTTTACGAAATCCACAAGAGCTTGAGCAGATTCTCTAAAATATATAAAAATATAAAAGTAAATATATAAAACCTTTGCAATATATTTTTTATTATTAATATTATCAGAAGGGTTGCATTATTCAAATTTATATGGGTGATTTCAAACAACTCAATTTTGTATCCAGGAAACTCTTGGGTCTCCGATTTCTCTGAAACTTGGTGTATAGCTTCTGCGTAACGCAAAACTAAAGGGTGTGCTCACTACGGAGACCAAAGGATTGTATCCTCGCTCTGACCCTCGCTCCCTGGTATTTATATTTAGCCCAATAAATGACTGTTTTGGAGTGTAATTTCCAGGGGCAACTCCGAATTGCATGAAAACTTGGATTTAGGTTCTACTTACCCTCCACTTCAAAATTGAATTTGTGCCGTTGGTTGCTTTTACTTGGGGGTGACATTTACCCCTTTTCGGGGGGTGAAAAACGCGTGTCTAAAATAAGGCCGGAACGGATAAATTGACTTATTTTAAGCACCTTTTGTTCTATAAAGTTTTTACGTAAGTCAATACTTTTCGAGTTATTCGCGATTTAAAATATTGATTTTTCGACAAAAAAACTACGTTTTCAGACCGTTTTTCCCAAATAACTCAAAAAGTATATATTTTATAAAAAAAAATATTAGAAAAAGTGTAGCCTATAAAAAACGAAAAAAGAAGGTGTACCAGTAAAGTCTACAAATTAAGTAGAAGCAAAGTTGTAGCTCATGAAAAATACATTCTTATTCGTCTAATTTCAAATCGAATAATTCAACGCGAAATCACCGAAGAAAGAAGCGTTTTTCGGGAAAACCTTATTAATAGATTTAAAGTATTGAAAAAAGCTTATTATTTGTTTTCCACAAAAGTTTACAGCATCAAAAATAAACGAGTTACACTGAAAAAAAAAAGTAGGCCTGTTTTTTTTTGGTAAAAAAATCGTGAAAACCTCCCTCTATTTAGCATCCTAAATGAAATGAATCGTTTGGCTTTACCATATATTTTAACTGTATGTGTATTGTTTATATGATCTGTAAGTTTGATTGGTTTGAAGTGCTTATTTTTGAAAACATTTGGTTTCATAGTAAAAAAAATTTTCTAAAAATTTTTGAAAAATTTAATTTTTTCAAAATAACCTAATAAGTATTAGTGATAAGAAAAATCTTAAAGAGTAAAAAAAATGTAGGTTTTGCTATTATAAAATATGCTAGCTTCATTTTGTTTCTCCGTAAGACAAAAATTGGTTAAGATATGGCTTTTCAAAATTTACATACACTCGTGATTACTGACCCATTTAAGCTTTCTCAATTATAACCCTTTCAAAAATAAACACTTTAAACCGGTGAGAGTGACAGATCATATAAAAAATAGATAGGTAAGTAAATTTTTTGTAAAGCGGTAGTGATTAATTTCATTTGGAGAGCTAAACACGGCGAGATTTTCATGATTTTTTACAAAAAAATAGAGGGCCAACTTTATTTTGAGCGTAACTCGCTTACTTTTAATGCTAAAACTTTTGTTAACAATTAAAACAAAGCTTTTATAAACACTGTAAAAAAGCTTAAATGGGTTTTTTCCCGAAAAGTGCTTAATTTTTCGATGATTTCACCTTGAAATATTTGATTTGGAATTAGACGAATAAGAACGTATTTTTCATGAACTACAACTTTGTTTTTATTCGATTGATATACTTTACTGATACACCATTTATTTGGGTTTTTTATAAGCTACACTTTTGCTAAGGATATTTTTTTCGATAAAGTATTTACTTTTTGAGTTATTTGCGAAAAACCGTCTAAAAACGTAGTATTTTTGTCTAAAAATCAACATTTTCAATGGTAAATAACTCGAAAAGTATTGACTTACGTAAAAAACTCTATAAAACAAAAGTTGTTTAAAATCAGTCAATTTATCCATTTCCAGGCTTAACTTGAACGTATGTTTTTTTACCCCCGAGAAGGGGTGACTGTCACCCCCCAAGTAAAAGTAACCAACGGCACAATTTCAACTTTGAAGTGGAGGGTAAGTAGAACCTAAATCCAAATTTTCATGCAATTCGGAGTTGCCCCTGAAAATTACACGGTATCGCCGAATTTCCCGTTCATTTACTGGGCTAATTCGTCAATTCTCGCATTTAAAATAATGTATTTATTTTAAATGCGAGAATTCACGTATATAAATACCAGGGAGCGAGGGTCGGAGCGAGGATACAATCCTTTGGTCTCCGTAGTGAGCACACCGTTTAGACATTTGAGCCCGAACAGTAATTTTCCTGAAAATCCACGCAGTGTCCACAGATAGCCAAGTCACACAACTTTAAGTGATTAACAAGATTTTTCGTTTTTTACCATACAAATATATATATTATGCATTTCTTATAGAATTTCTAGATTTTAATTGATATAACTACATGAAAACTTATAAATAGACCAGGGCATCTAGCACAAAATAAATCGATTTTTAAATACAGCACCTAGAGATTTCCGCAAAATATCCCACATACAGGGTGAGTTTTTAGTGCGGGATCGGTCGATAATTCCATTACGGTAAAGAATATCCAAAAAGGTTATTTAGAAAAAATGTAGGCAATGATATTCTCCACGCTTGGAAAATATGTCCATTTCTACAGGGTGATCAATAACAGCGTGGTATATCAAATATATAATTTTTGAAATGGGACACCCTATATATTTTTTATATATATTTTTTCATATTTATATTCCTCTCATAATTCTTGTTCATATAATATAGGGTTTTGTATTAGTATACAGAGTATTTAACAAGTTATGACCATTTATATTTCGAAATCCCTATGAGATTAACACCCTGTATATAAAGAAGTAATTCTTAAACAATAATTTGTTTTATGTAGTAAGATAAACAATATACTGTAGTTTTTAAATTAAGTCCAACTGAAATCATTGACGAATGTTTGTATACAGGGTGAACTACAAAACCAAATTACGATTTTCTCTATTTTTTTAAATGGATCACCCTATATTTTACTTTTCAAAAATATTGTATTTATTATACTCTTTCATTTTGATACAGCATTCCCTATATCTAAACTTATTACTTTCGGAGATATTTTTAGTTTTCTTCAACTTTCGGGAATACATTCAATTTTTCTAGTAGAAATAAGTTGGTATTGAATGATAATTAAACAAAATTATTTGTATTCAATAAATAACTAACACAAAATATAAACCATAGCAATATGCAATGAATGTATCAATAAATGTGATATTAAGGAATTATCATATTTCCCTAATATACAAGAATCAGACAATTCCTACAAAAAAATGTAGGTATGTATTACAGGTAAAAAAATATAGGTATATAGGTAAAATTACAAGATTATTTTTATTTAATAGACAACTCACACAAAACATAAATCAAAACAATATACAAGTAATTTAATAGTTTTTAGATTATTATATCAACAGCATTCTAAGCCAAGAAGTTTTTAGTAACACATTCCTAATTGAAGATTGTGACCCGCAGTTATTAATAATATAATTTTCATATTAAATTTCATTAATATGCATCAAGAAATCCCTACTTTGTTAACACTCAAACTAGGTGATCTATAAATGTTTAAGGTGATATTGTTAGAGATTATGTGATTGGTCCACATTTTTTGACGGTTGAGGTTTTTATACGACGGTGCTCCAGTCCTTCCAAAATTGATTTTTTTCAAGTGGGGCTATATAAAAAACCTTGTATACCAGAAGCATCCAACAACGCTTGATGTTATGAAAAATAGAATAAAAGAAGCTTTTAATAATATTAACTTACAAAAATGTTAGAAATGTGGCTCGGTCATTTGAATATCGGTTACAAAATTGCATAGACTTTGAAACTGGTCATTTTCAACATTTACTTTAGAGTTATATCCTTAACATCACATTAATTGGTACATTCATTAAATTTTTTTATGGTTTATTATTTTTTTGTTAGTTATTTATTGAATGAAAATATTTGTTATATTAGTACATAATCATAATAATTATTTGTTAAGTTATTTATATTTATGAGAATTGAGTATTCCCGGCAAATGAAGAAAATTAAAAATATCTCAGAAACTAATAAGTTTAGGTATAGGAGATGCTATATAAAAATGAAAGAGTATCATAAATACAATATTTCAAAAAAAAAAATAAAATATAGGGTGATCTATTAAGAAAAAAATTGAGAAAATCGTAATTTTGTTTTATAGTTTAAAAGTGCTTATAAAAATGAATGTTCTACTAAAAAATTCTTGGCTTAGAATGCTGTTGATATACCAATCTAAAGACTATTACGTCAGTTGTATATTGTTTTGATTTATGTTCCATGTAAGTTATTTATGGAATAAAAATAATCTTGTTATATTATTATATACAACAAAAAGTTTTTTTGTAGGATTCTTGTATATTAGGGAAATATGATAATTTCTTAGTATCACATTTATTGGTATATTCACTGCATATTGATATGGTCTATATTTTGTGTTAGTTATTTATCTAATAAAAATAATTTTGTTTAATTATCACTCAATACTAACTTATTTCTACTAGAAAAATTTAATGTATTCCCGAAATTTGAAGAAAACTAAAAATATCTCGGAAAGTAGTCAGTTTAGATATAGGGAATGCTATATAAAAATGAAAGAGTATATTAAATACAATAACGTTGAAAAATAAAATATAGGGTGATCCATTTAAAAAAATAGAGAAAATCGTAATTTGGTTTTGTAGTTCACCCTGTATACAAATATTCGTCAATGATGTAAATTGGACTTAATTTAAAAACTACAGTATATTTTTTATCTTACTACATAAAAAATATTATTGGCTACGAATTAGTTCTTTATATACAGGGTGTTAATCTCATAGTGATTTCGAAATAAAAATGGTCATAACTTGTTAAACACTCTGTATAGTAATTCAAAACCATATATTATATGAACAAGAATTATAAGAGGAATATAAGTATGAAAAAATATATAGGGTGTCCCATTTAAAAAATTATATGTTTGATATACCACGCTGTTATTGATCACCCTGTAGAAATTGACATATTTTCCAAGCGTGGAGAATATCATTGCCTACATTTTTTTTAAATAACTTTTCTCGATATTTTATACCATAATGGAGTTATTAACCGATCCCACACTAAAAACTCACCCTGTATATTTGATTATCACGTTACTCGATTTTATTCCACATCCCTAAGTCGCTTAAGATTAAACCATGGCAATTTTCCTGCACATTTAGCTAAAATAGGAATGCGTATCAACTCTCTCTGTTCATGTGATAACTACTCTACTGCAGATTTAAATCATATAATCTTTAATTGTGAACTTAATAAAAACCATACGAAAGAACTAATTGCTAGACTTCAGGAGCGGAATGTAAGTTTACCGCTGAATATTTCACATCTACTAAGCTTCAATACCAAAACTATTAATGATATTATCATACAATTTCTTAGAGATTCTAAAATAAAAATTTAATATGACATCTTCAATCTTCAACTTTCAAATATCTGTGGCAAAAAGTTTATCTAATGCCATCCCCTCTTTGTGAACACACACACCTAGAGATTTGTAACTTTTTGCATTGTGTTCAAGATGATGTCAGGAAAAAAGTCTACTATAGAAAAATGGGTGGAAATGCATAATTACATCTTAAAGTGCATAAAATGCATCCAAAATTGCATAAACATGTCAAAGTAAGTGGATCAATGACCAGATTTTGTTACTCGAAGGTTTATGGGGTCGCTGAAGACGAATATGCAAATTGATTCAAGCAATTTACTGAGGAGGCTTTTGGGATTGCTAAACAAGAATACGCCATCAGATCCGATTCTCGGTGCACTTGGTGCCCAAAACTCCAAAAGATAACATGTCATAGCAGTGACTTTGGGCACCAGGTGGTGCGGGGCCCTAAAAACCGACTAGTAATCTATTTGCTTGCATTCAGTGCCGAAAACCTTCAAAACTTTGGAAGATGATGTTTCTGAGCAGTGACCGTGGGCACCAGGTGCCCCGGTCCATATAGTAGACCACATATTACATAGAAAAAGGCTTTTAAAAAATAGATTAAGAACTTAGAATTGTTTAATTCGAATATACTGAAACTTCATTTAAGGACGTTTCGAAGAGAAATAATATATAAAGGACTTGCATGAATATAAAAGACCGGGAGATATTAGATAGAAGTTCAGCCACGAGTCCTGCCTTTGCAATACCGAAAAGTTAGAGGAGGTACTTAAAATTTCTGTAAAAATCCACGGGTTTCCTATGATATTTTCCTGTGAAAATTGGATTTTCCATGAAAACAAAAATGGGGTGTTGCAATGAATTATATCCATATAATGACAGGATAATATTGATTTTGTGACGAAAATTTTTTAAATTACCCGAAAATTTCATTACTTTCATATGATTAGATATATAGACATAGGTACACTTCTTCCTTAACCCATTTGCAATCATCCTGCCTAAAAATTTTTTTCATAAAATCGATAGTATCCTGTCATTCTATGGATATCACAGGACTCAGAATTCATTGTGCCCCATTTATTTATTCATAGAAAATCTAATTTTTACAAAAAAATGGCACAGGAAACTTTTTACACAGGTAATAATGTAAAGGGCAGGGCTAATAAAATCGTGGCTGAACTTCTATCTAATATCTTCCGGTCTATAACGACAAGAGAGAATTGATGAATTCATACATAATTATGTTTAAACAGTTTGTAAAATATGTTACTAAAAGTAAGACAATAAGATAGAATTTATAATTTACACTTACGGAGAAATTTCTGAAGACCCTGGTACGGCGTGAGATTGAACACTATAAATGCAGATCGCAACGGCAAACAAAAAAAAATTAAGCTTCATCTTCTCAGTTTTGAAAATACAAATGCCGTGATTCAGATTTTTTTCAATTTTATACCAAATATTTTAATTTCATGGTGGATTATGATCTTAGAACAATGTACAATACTGGACAAATAATTAAATTTTACTGTCCATTAAAATATGAGTAAAACAATGTATAACTGATTAAATCGGACAATTAAAATAGATATCGAACATGATATCATCAGGTTTCGTCAAATTTGATATTGTGAAATATAAAGGTACTTTACTCTTGAACTACATTCATATTTTTTGACATACTTCGTATAAAATTGACAAAAAAAATTTTGAAACCTGATGGATGCTTTTTAAATTTTATACTATGCACAGTATTTTATGAAAAATAACTGTTTCGTAAAATTGATAATAAAATAGTTTCCAATAGGTTTCATGTTACGCAAAGATACTGTATAAGAGTTCAAATTGTTTTTAACATTTCTTTTTTAAGCTTTAAAGAAATTGTTTATTAAACGCTCTTCTTTACTTCAATAGTTTGCATCAAATTTTTAGACGTTAATTTGACTGACTTTTCTTCAATGCAAATGAATGAAAATTTGCAGACGTATGCATTCGCAGGAACAATACACGAATAGTCAATAAAAAAAATTGTTTATTAATTGTTTAAAAAAACCATTTTAATGAAAAATGCTTAAAGTCTCTTGTTTTTTACAATGTAGAAACTTGAAACTTTTACGGATTTTAGCTAATGATATTATATGAACTATACATAATTTCACTTTTTACATTAATTGTTTACGTTATGCTTCATAAATAAACAATAAAGTTTAAAGTTTTTAACGCTCATATATTTGTTTATATATAAATCGGCGTTTATTCGTGTCAAATTTCAATACGATACGAAACAAAACTTCAACCAAAACTCGAATTTAAAAAATTCGTGTTTTATCGTAGTCTTAGAAAAACCACCACGGTAGAGACGTTTTGTGCCACAATTAACATTAGAATTCATTTTGTCGTATTAATTAATTAAACGCTTTTCTTTAGTTCAATCGTTTGGGTCAAATCTTTGGACGTTAATTTGACTGCCTTTTCTTCAATGCAAATGACTAAAAATTTGCAGGTAATCTAGTATTTTTACTACAAAAGCAAGATTACGTAGGTCAAAATTTCTGACGTAAGAGCACTGTCAAAACATTAGAATGTGACTTTTAATCATGGCCACTTTTATGTCAATACTTGTCAGAGATATTTTTCTTTTTTTTTGTTTACTATAAAAATAATATCTATAATTACGTATTTATTTTAATTAATGATGTCAATTGGTTTTCATTACTTGACGAAATATAGTAATTAACAACAATATTATCAGAGTGTAGGTATAATCATTAAAACAGATTATTTAATATTTTTAAAACTAAGTACTGGAAACGCTAAAATGCATAAAAAAATTTTCTGATCTGTAAATTTAATAATAATCTTGTTTCTAGTAAACCTAATCTAAGAAATCTAAATTTTTTAACTTACTTCTCTACAGTTAATGGTAAAAGGGAATCTCATTATTTCGTTCTGGTTCAAAATAATCTATAAGGCAAGCCGCACACCAAAGAAACATGAATCGAAAAACATGAAACATAAAACGAAAAACATGTTTCATGAAAAGAAAACACTGCTAAACAAATCTCAAAGTCCGCCTATCAATGAAACGAGTGTGATTCATGCTCATGACACATTTTTATTTTCGGAGAGTCTCGTAAATGGCCGGACGTATATTTGTTTAGCAGTGGTTTATTTCCATGAAACGTAATTTACGTTTCATGTTCCTTTGATGTGCCTTATTAGAGAAGCATTTTGATTTGGCATAATCTGTTTCTCAATACAAACACAACCCAATTAATAGATAAACAACAATAATTACAATAGTTTTTAAATTAAGCTGTATTCAATATGTAGGTATTTATAAAAACAGTAGTGTTTTAAAGCTATATTTTGAATCAAATTGTGTACGAAATGAAGTAAAAATGTAGCAACACCGAACTGTCACATCAGTAGCGTACGATTGTCTAATATATTTAAATAAAATTATTATTTTGTGAAGTATTTAACTTAAAGGATTGTTTCATAAAATTTATATTATTAATAATCAAAAATGTTTTTGGTTATTTAATTAATATAATTCTTAAATTCTCAATATAATCGCGATTACGTTTTTCTCATTATAATACCATGTTGACACTGGTAAGAAATGCTAGAGAAATGTCAATTTTAAAGTTGATGTTTCTTTACTTTAATTAATATTCCAAATATTTCGGCGTATTATTAATATATTTCGGCAAGAAATGAAAACTGATTAACATCATTAATTAGAATAAAGAATTAGATATATTATTTGTACAGTAAACAAAAACAAAGAAAATATCTGACAAGTAATGACATTAACGTGGCCATGATGAAAAGTCACATTCTAATGATTTGATAGTGCTCTTACGTCAGAAATTTTGATCTACGTAATCTTGCTTTTGCAGTAAAAATACTATATATGCATTTGCGGGAACAATACACGAATAGTCAATAATTTTTTATGTTTATTAATTGATTAATTATACAAACGATTTTAACGGAAAATGCTTAAATTCTCTTGTTTTTTACAATGAAGAAACTTTTACAGATTGTAGCTAGTGAACTATACATAATTTCAGTTTTTACGGTAATTGTTTACGTTATGCTTCATAAATAAACAATATATTGTCCTTTTCATGAGCATTTTTCAGTGCGTAACAAATGATAGGAAAAAGGGCAAGTCCGTGATAATACACATTTATGACATTTATTCTAACATGACATTTTAGTTAAATCTGCCAGTTGTCACATTTTATTTTCAATTTGGAATAAAAACAAATCAAATGTGTTTCTTGCATTTATAAAATGGTATTTTCTTTGATTTGTATAGTCTTATAAATTATACAGATTATATTTGTAATATTATTATCTAATTAAAAAAAATATTTTTTTTATTATGGCGCCATCTATCGACAACTAGAATAACTAGAGTAAATGTTATAAATGTCACCGATGGAATGTAATCACCGACGTGCGTTTTTTTCTGTCACATACAATTTAATGCGTTAGAAAGAAATCGAAAAACTGTGACGCACTGAAAGATGATCATGAGAAAAAGAATAGTTTCAAATTTTTGCCGATTCCGACTACTTTTCATGTTATTATATCATATGTTTTATACATATTTTAATAAACATGACGATATATTTTAATGTTTGAAAAGTGTAAGACTAAAAAGTAAAAAATAAAAAAACATGGAAAAAATATTTTTAAGATACGCTTTTCTTTAGTTACGTATCTAGCACATGCATAAAAGAAAAGCGTGGTGCGAAAACCGTTTATTCCATCAAGACGCGCCACGTTTTTCTTTGACGAATGTGTTAGGTTTTTAAATTTTTTTTATTTTTTGCTTTTTAGTTGATTTCTTTATGATATGTTTAATTTTAGTCACTCGTTACTAAAGAAAAGCGTTTCTTAAAAATATTTTTTTCATATTTTTTTTATTTTATTTCTAACGTTTTTTTGAAGAGATTTGGAGAGACCGAAATGGACGTATAGGAGTGGTGGATCATCTCCGAACCGAAATGGAACATATTTAAGCTGTTTTTAATTTTTTTATTTCACTCATATTTTGAGTACACGGAATTAACTTTCGTTGGAATTTTTCCTAGACGAATAGACGGAATTCGACTGTATATTGTAGAGTCCCTTTCGCCACCCTTATTCACCGTCTACTTGCCTTATAAACTGAAAAATGCAGAGATTAAGGATGTTACCAGAAACTGGTTCCACAAGAATTTTCTGATGTATTGTTTAGATCTGGGACTTCGCATTTCTCTCTAATAGATGTCGCTACCGCTACAGCGTCCTATACGCAGAACTATTTTCATAATTCTGCTTAAATAGGCAGCTTGGTTTCGTTTCGATTCAGAGGAGTTCATGAAGCCCCAATGAAGAGGTCTAGAGAGACCGAAGTTGACGTATGGGATGGTGGATCATCTCTGAACCAAAATGAAATATAAGTTGTTTTTAACTTTTCATTTTACTCAGTATTTTGAGTAGGTACACGGACTCCACTTTAGTTGAAATTTTTTCCTAGAAAAATAGACGGAATGTAACTGCATTTTGTAGAATCCCTTTCGTCTCCTTTATTCATCGTCTCATTGCCTTATAAATTGTAAAAGGCAGAGATAAACGATGTTAGTAGAAAGTAGTTCCAAGAGAATTTTCAGATTTATTGCTTAGATCTGGGACTTACCATTTCTCTCCAAAATAATTTAGGGAATTTTAAAAACTAATATCCTAAGCTTAAAAAACGCCTATAAAATTGTACCATATCCGTTTAAAGTTGAGTAATATCCTCTTAACGTGATCGTAATTCTGCAATATAGCCCGATCAAAGAACACGCAATTTTCCGAAAACCTCCAAAAAAATAAAGGAAGGATGAAAATTTGGGAATAGCTAGTTGAAATTGTCTAGAATTATATAAGAAAAAGTTTACAATTCTACATCCCATCCATTTTACAAAAATTGGGAAATACGGGGTGAAAAATATTTTCTCGGGGTGAAAAAATATGCATTCAAAATAAGTCAGGAATTGGATAAAATGACTTATTCTAAGCAACTTTGGTTCTTTAGAGTTTTTGCATTAAATCAATATTTTTCGAGTTATTTGCGAGTGAGTATGTTCATTTTTAACAAAAAAAAACATGTTTTTGGCTGTTTTTCGCAAATAACTCAAAAAGTAAGTATTTTATCGAAAATAATATTCGTAGAAAAATATAGCTTATCAAAAAGTGAAAACAATGGTTTACGAATGAAGTCTGTAGACCCAGTAGAAGCAGAGTTTTATCTCATGAAAATAGGTTCTTGTTCACCAAATTCGTCAACGTAAAATAACCAAAAAAAATATGAAAAAAAAAATTTTTAGGAAACGCTTTTCTTTAGTTCCGAGTGACTAAAATTAAAAATATTAAAAAATCAACTAAAAAGCAAAAAATAAAAAAAATTGAAAAAATCCAACACACTCGTCAAAGAAAAGCGTGGCGCATCTTCATCGAATAAACGGTTTTCGCCCCACGCTTTTCTTTAACGAATGTGTTGGATTTTTTCAATTTTTTTTATTTTTTGCTTTTTAGTTGATTTTTTAATATTATTAATTTGAGTCACTCGGAACTAAAGAAAAGCTTTTCCTAAAAATTTTTTTTATATTTTTTTATTTTTTACTTTTTAGTCTTACACTTTTCAAACATTAAAATATATCGTCATGTTTATTAAAATATGTATATAAAACATATGATGTACAAACATCAAAAGTAGTCGGAATCGGCAAAAAATTTGAAACTTCATTGTTTATTTGTGAAGCATAACGTAAACAATTAACGTAAAAAGTAAAATTATGTATAGTTCATATCATTAGCTACAATCCGTAAAAATTTCAAATTTCTACATTGTAAAAAACAAGAGAATTTAAGCATTTTCCATTAAAATCGTTTTTTTTTATTTAAAAAATTATTAAACGAACACAAATTTTTTTATTGACTATTCGTGTATTGTTCCCGCGAATGCATATGTCTGCAAATTTTCATTCATTTGCATTGAAGAAAAGGCAGGCAAATTAGCCTCTAAAGATTTGACGCAAACTATTGAACTAAAGGAAAGCGTTTAAAAAAAGAAGAATGTGTGTAAAACTTATTAAATTTAAATTAAAATACATTTTACTGCTGTCAGAAACCAGACAAAAATATTTGTATCACAAATAATCATTGATTTTCGCTTAAATTGAATGTTAAAACTTCCAAGAGGCAGGTGGCTGGCGGGAGCTGGCTTGAATATTTAATTTAATCGAAAAGCAATGTTTATTTCTGAAATATACATTTTTTTCTCTTTACGGGCAACTGTAGAATGTATTCTGAGTTAAATAAATTACATACATTCTTCTTTTTTGTCAAATAATTTAATTTAAATATTATTTTTGGACAAATAATTATATAAATTTTTATATTACTAAATAAAGAATTGAATGATCTTTCAAATGAGCTATCGCATATCTCCTATTCTCATTTAAAAAAATCATCGATTACGTCATCGCGCCCAGATGGTTGACGTCACTAGTATGACATATATTCCAAAATATCGTAATTTAAAAATAAAAATCGACCTCTTTCGGGATTTTTCCTTTTAAAGTCGCTTTTTTACGAAATAACGAATTTATTCCTTTCATTTGCATCGTACTGTATAAACAAATATATGAGTTTTCAAAATTTAAAACTCTATTGTTTATTTATGACGCATAATGTAAACAATTAACGTAAAAAGTGAAATTATGTATAGGTTATATCATTAGCTACAATCCGTAAAATTTTCAAATTTCTACATTGTAAAAAACAAGAGAATTTAGGCCTTTTTCCATTAAAATCGTTTTTTTTTTATTTAAACAAAATTAATAAACACAAACAAAATTTTTTTGCCGTCGATTCGTGTATTGTTCCCGCGAATGCATATGTCTGCAAATTTTCATTCATTTGCATGGAAGAAAAGGTAGTCAAATTAACATCCAAAGGTTTGACGCAATCTATTGAACTAAATAAAAGCGTTTAAAAATCTTAAGATAACATGCTAAGAATTTATTTCGTATACAAAAATATTTTATTATATTATTATTCACAAGTTTATTTTCATATTTTCTACACCCACTACTGCAAATTGGTGTAACTTACAAACAAGGTTGGGGTACAAGTGTACCCCAGGTAGCATTCCAGGTTTCAAGTCGCCTTTTTACGAAATAACAAATTTATTCCTTTCACTTGCATCGTACTGTATAAAAAAATATATTAGTGTTCAAAATTTAAAACTTTATTGTTTATTTATGACGCATAACGTAAACAATTAACGTAAAAAGTGAAATTATGTATAGGTTATATCATTAGCTACCATCAGTAAAAGTTTCAAGTTTCTACATTGTAAAAAACAAGAGAATTTAGGCCTTTTTCCATTAAAATCGTTTTTTTTTTTATTTAAAAAATTAATAAACATAAACAAAAATTTTTTGTTGTCGATTCGTGTATTGTCACCGTGAATGCATATGTCTGCAAATTTTCATTCATTTGCATGGAAGAAAAGGTAGTCAAATTAACATCCAAAAATTTGACGCAATCTATTGAACTAAATAAAAGCGTTTAAAAAAACGGAACATTTTTCAAGGAAAACTCATTTTAATTTTTTTAAATTGTTTAAAAAAGGTTTAATTTTGTTTTTCAAAAAAACTTCTAACATTAAAAGTAAGTGAGTTAGTCACCAACCTAATATTGTTGGTGCCTTTTATTTTTTGGTAAAAAAAAATGCGAAAATCATCCCCTAGTTAACATTCCAAATAAAATTAATCGTTACCGCTTCAAGTTACTTTACTTATATATTTTTTATATGATGTATAAGTTTCATTGGTTCAATGTGCACAGTTTTGAAAAAAAAATGGTTCTAAAATAAAACCTTTTTTGTTTTGAAAAAATTCATTTTTTTTTAAATTACTTAAAAGTTATTAGTAATATCAAAAATCTCAAAGAGTAATAAAATGTACGTTTTTCTTTTCTGAATATATTAGATTTTTTGTTTGCTTGTTAGTCAAAAATTGGTTATGCTATGGCTGTTTAAATTTGGCATAAACTCGTGATTAGTTACTCGTTCAAGCCATTTTAACTACAGCCTTTTCAAAAATAAGCACTTTGAACCCATGAAACATACAGATCATTATAAAAAGAATATATAAGAAAAGTAACTTGTGAAGCGGTAACGATTAAATACATTTAGGATGCTAATGAGGGGGTGATTTAGCGATCCATTTTACCAAAAAATAAAAGGAGCCAACAATATTTTGAGCGTAACTTACTTACTTTTAATGTTAGAAGTTAAAAAAAAACAAAAATAAACCTTTTTTTAAACATTTTAAAAAAGTTGTGACGAGTTTTCCCAGAAAAGTTCTCCGTTTTTTGGTTGTTTCACGTTAAAATATTCGATTTGGAATTTGACGGAGCAGAACCTACTTTTCATTAGCTACAACTTTGCTTCTACTTGGTCTATAGACTTCATACATACACCACTTTTTTTTCACTTTTGATAGGTTGGCTATATTTTTGCTAAGATTTTTTTTTGATAGGATGTTTTTTTTTGTTAAAAATGAACATATTCACTCGCAAATAACTCCTAAATTATTGACTTAGGAAAAAAACTCTATAGAACAAAAGTTGCTTAGCATTAGTCATTTTATCCAATTCTGGACTTATTTTGAATGTATATTTTTCTCCCCCGAGAAGGGGTATTCCCCTCCAATTTTGTAAAATGGAGGAGATATAGAATTGTAAACTTTTTATTATATAATAATAGACAATTTCAACTACCTATTCCCCAATTTTAATCCTTTCTTTATTTTTTTTTGAAATCAGATTGTTCTTTGATCGGGCTAATAATGCTATGTAGGAAGTTTTCAAAGATTACATTTTTGAAACGTCGTATTATTTGAATTAAATTTTTGCGTTTTTTTTTTAATAAAACGTCATTTAAGGAAACGTCGTTTGAAAAGTAAGTTGCGCAAATTTGAGAGTTTTATAGGTAAAATTGTAGTAGAAACACATTTTGAAATAATTTTTAAACAAATTTCATGTCCCACTTTCCGCTTACACTGTACTTTTGTACATATTGTTTTTCTTTGTATTATAATTATAAGATAGCTTTAATGTTCATTTCTCACTTGTAAAATTTAATTTGATCAATTTGTTAAAAAATATGTTAATTGAACTCAACCGCGCGCTCCCCGAAATATGCCATAGAGTACGTCAATGTTTTTGAGAAGGGTGAGTTGATTAATTAATTAATTTTGAAACATCTTTATATAAGAATTTTTGTATAAAATTTTCTGAATTTTTCAATGATCAAGTCAATTTTTTCTAAAATTTATATTTTCTTATGTATTTAAAAACAACTAATTTTGCAGTTCATTTGCTTAATAGAAAATTAAGTACCTACCCGTTTTGGAGTACAATTGTTATTGTTTTCTGTACATTTATTGAAATTATAGAAATTTCTATCTTGTCTGATTTTTTTCTAGAGTAAAAACTCCGTTGACTACTATCAGCTTCAATTGAGTCAGTTACTTTTCTACAGTTTTACTTTTACAGTTCTTCTAGTTTTACTTTTATTGTGTGGTTCTGGTAAATATTTTTGATCGTTTTGTTTATTCTTAGAGTTATCTCTTGCGTAAAATAAGTAGATGACATCCTTTATAAAAGTTATATTTGTTAAAATCCCTAAAATGGGCAACACCACAACCGAACTTGTTTTCAATCGGATGGCCGATTATTATCATCAGACTTGCCACCATTATAGTCAACATGTGAAAGTCAATTTTGGGCTCAAATGGTACCTGGAGCATAATACATGTAATATTTTGTACAACCATGTTTAAGTGCACATATTTTATCTATGTTTTCATGACGGATCAATTTTAAAGGGTTTTTACCCATATATTTTTTTATATTTTGGTGGTTAGCATGTTAGATCACGTAAGCACTGATGATGATCGGTCACCCGATTGAAAACTGTTTCTGTTGTGATATAGTCCTTTTTAGGGATTTTAGTAACATACCTTTTGTAAAGGATTTTAATAGTTTTTCTAATATATGGTATACAGCCAACTACAGGAAAACTTTTTCCTCGTGGATTTTTAGATGACATCCTTTAATTTTACGCGGTCAAATACCTTGTTAAGGTCCACGAAACTTAAATTTGCAAGTTTGTTGTATTTCAGTGATTTCTCTTGCACTTGTCTAGTGTCGGTGGATGATCTTCTAAAATCTTTTTGTTCTCCTGCTAGTTTTGATAATTTTATACAGGTTATGAGTTAGTACCTACTTTGGTTGTTATTTTTAGTGTTGTGTTTATTAAGTTAATTCCTCTGTAGTTCTTCGGTTTCTATTTTGCATCCGTTGAAGAGAGGTATTAGAATGATTGATCTCCATTATTGGGGTATTCTGTTTTGTTCTATTATTTTTTGGATTAGCTTTAATAATTAATTGGTTAAATCTGATCCTCCGTACTTTAGGAATTCGTTCGGTATTTTGTCCCCCTAGTGGTTTTCTATTTTTATACATATTTTGTAGGTACACATATTTTTGATATATTAGACTCAGAGTTCTAGGGCTCGAATGCCTTATTATAATTCACAAATTTTAACTCAAGAGGTTCATAGAATTCTTTACCCTTTTCGATAAATATCCTCATTGTCTGTAGGTATTCCCTGGCACTCTAATCTTAGGGGGATACCGCTTATTCAACAGGCTGGTTACTATCGAATTTATTTGATAGTCGATTGGTAATTATTTTGGTAAGCAGTTTGTACGTATTTGGTACTCTCAAAGAGGCACTTGTTAATTAAGATTTTAACTGCCTCCTTCAAAGAAGTTTGACCTCTAGCTGTTTTAAGGCATTTATAATTTCCTCATTAGTAATTTATGATAATGTTTGAGATCCTACATTTAATATTCTTAATTCCATATCGTGGTTTCCAGGATTTGCTAAACAGGACGAGTATAATTCTGTATAGTAATCTTCAACAATATTTATTACCTGGTTTTATCGTTTATAATGATTCCATTTTAATATTTATCTGGCGTATTTGTTGTCATCGATTGCTATTTAGAGTTTTAATGCTTTCATACTCTTGATGTCCTATGTACAGTATGTCCCTGTAAGTTGTATCCATATGGAAAACTTTTTTATTATTAATTTTACGAAAAAAAGTTATTCCTTATAAAAAGCTCTGCATGGTCCAAAACTTAAGATTTAACCATCAAATATCAAATTTTTTAAATATTATACGAGGTATGTCAAAAAGTTTGAATTTCACTCAAGAGTAAAATAGCTTTATTTTTCACAATATTGAAAATTGCTATTATGAAAAGTTGTTTGGAATTAAAAACTGTATTCTAGTATGCAATTACATCCTTCTAATTAAAAAAAATTTTTTTGAAAAATTATGGATAACTAACATTATTTTCAGTTATTTTAATTCAGATAACTCTTTTATTATTAATTTTACGAAAAAAAGTGATTCTCAATAAAAAGTTCTGCATGGTCTAAAATCTAAAATACAACCATCTTTTGTCAAATTTTATCAATTTTATACGAGGTATGTCAAAAAATATGAATTTCGCTCAAGAGTAAAATAAGTTTATTTTTCACAATATCGAAAATTGTTATTAAGAAAAGTTATTTAGAATTAAAAACTACGTTTCAGAATGTAATTACATCCTTCTAATTGAAATATTCTGAAATATAAAGGTACTTTACTTTTGATCTAAATTTATCTTTTTTGACATACCTCGTATAAAATTGATAAAATTTGATATAAGATGGTTGTATGTTAAATTTTAGACCATCCAGAACTTTTTATTAAGAATCACTTTTTTTCGTAAAATTAATAATAAAAGAGTTATCAGAATTGAAATAACTGAAAAAATAATGATAGTTATCCATAATTTCTCAAAAAATTTTTTTTTTCAATTAGAAGGATGTAACTGCATATTATAATATAGTTTTTAATTCCAAACAACTTTTCATAATAGCAATTTCCAATATTACGGAAAATAAAGCTATTTTACTCTTGAGTGAAATTCAAACTTTTTGACATACCTCGTACAATATTCAAAAAATTTGATATTTGATGGTTAAATCTTAGGTTTTGGACCATGCAGAGCTTTTTATAAAGAATAACTTTTTTTCGTAAAATTAATAATAAAAAAGTTTTCCATATGGATACAACTTACAGGGACATACTGTATAATATAATATTTTCGATGTTGTTGTCCCTGATGTTTTATTATTATTCTTATTGCCTCGTTAAGTTCTTTATATTCTAGTGATCCACGCAGCTTCTGTTACCTAACCATCTGCTGTGTTTCTATTTTTAAATTATTATTTTTCGGTTTCATCATCGTATGGATTTTTTGGATCGCACTGATTATACTCGTTCTTATCGTTTCTTCCAAATCATTTGTCTTTTTCTTTTAATTGGTCTATTGACTTTATGTTAGATTCAAGATGTCTCTTGTAATTGGTACTGTGTTGTATAACGGTCACTTCCCACACTGAATCTATTGAGTACTGATAAATATTTTACCATAACTTAACCATTTACTGACCAGAAAGAACCAGAATCACGATGTATTGAAATTGAGAAATTATACATACATACATACATATACAGGGTGAGGCAGATAAAGGGCCTATTTGAAATATCTCGAGAACTAAAGGTAAGAATATCATGAAAATTAGTATACAGGGGTTTTGAGGTGTGAACTATTTAATGAAAATATTTTGGTCTCTTTGCTACTTCCGGTTATACCGGAAGTTGATTGTAACTTCGTTTTTTAAATGTGACAACCTGTATATTTTTACATTTTTGGATTCTCCTCAATTTCTTCTTTCTTAAAATATAAGATTTTGTAATATTATACAGGGTAGGTTAAAAGATAATTACGTTTTCTTATTAATTTTGTAGCAATATTGGCACCCTGTAGGATTGTAGCAGTTTGACATAATAAACTATATTTATATTCAAATGATTTTTAATATAGTCTACTATTGTTAGGAATTATTGGTATAATTAAATTTTTCATTTTAATATATAGGGTTGGTCGAAACTCGGAATGAGTATTTTCTGAGTTTTCTTAATTGGAACACCCTGTATTTTAACATTGTAGTGAAATGTTATTTTATGGTACTTTTTAATTTCTTAAGCATTCCCTATACGTAACTGCTTTAATTTGTGAGTGATTGGTGATTCAAACCAAACATTAATTGCAACACAAAATATGTGAAATCGTATTAGGTTGGCCGTGAAAATATTCAATCACAAATAATTTTTTGAAAATAAATACATATTAATCTAGACTGATACTTAAAATTGCCATTAATGGTTGAGCTATCAGAATACCATCGAAGTTAAATTTTTGGTGCGATTAACAATTAAGCACAAATTAAAGCAGTTAGGTATAGGGAATGCTTAAGAAGTAAAAAAGTACCATGAAATATCATTTCACTACAATACTAAAATACAGGGTGTTCCATTTAAGAAAACTCAGAAAATACTCATTCCGAGTTTCGACCCACCCTGTATATTAAAATTAAAAATTTAGCTATACTAATAATTGCTAACAATAGTAGACTATATTAGAAATCATTTGAACATAAATTGAGTTTATTATGTCAAACTACTACAATCCTACAGGGTGTGAATATTGCTCCGAAATTAATAAAAAAACGTAATTATCTTTTGACCTACCCCGTATAATGTTAGAAAACCTTACATTTTAAGAAAGAAGATATCGAGGAGAATCAAAAAATGTAAAAAGATACAGGGTGTCCCATTAAAAAAACAAAATTATAAGCAACTTCCGGTATAACCGGAAGTACCAAATAGATGAAAATATTTTCATTAAATAGATCAGTCTTCAAAACCCCCTTATTCCAATTTTTATAATTTAGTTGCTTTTAGTTCTCGAGATATTTCTCCCTTTATCTGCCTCACCCTATATAAACAAAACCTTTTTATACCCGATGGTGTCGAGGTTTACAAACTCTCTTAAAGTTTTACTACATATTTACGCCACTCTCTTATGTCTTTCGCTAGTTCCTTCACCCCACTCCATATCTTCCCTCCTCTTTCTTGGCGAAACTCGTTTATGCTATTGTGCCATGTTTTGTTGTTCGTCTTTTACGCGTTTTCCCTATTTTTCACGCTTCTCATATCTTCTTGACCTGTCTAGTGTCGTTTATTCTGATCATGTGTCCCCCACCATTTTAGTTTTTTTTATTCTGGTTTAGCCTTTAGTGATATCGTTCCTGCAGTTAATACTCAACTAAAAGATCGGCGGAAAAAGGGGAATTGGTAGGAAGACATATTCATGGCTCCGAATCCTTCGTCAATGGACTGGCTTATCATCATATCAACTATTACACGCCGCGTAAGGTCGAAAACGATATCAGCAAATTGCCATGGAAGCTACCCACGCCTAAAATGTGAGCACGATACTTAAAGAAGAAGAAGAAGAAGATATCGTTCCTAGTTCTTGTTTAATGTCTTCGTTTTTTCTTCTGCCTGTTCTTCTATCACCAAGAATTTTCCTTAATTAAGTATTTCATTGCACTTCATCAGGTAAATAACAAAAAAAAAAAAAACAAAAATTACAATAACAAACAATTTAATTGTCAAGACACATCATACGTTTTTTTCAAAACCGGTACTATAATCTAGACAAAAAATTGTATCACATCTAAAGCATTGTTCCGGTACTTTCTCGTTCAAGCTAAGATGACTTTTATAGCTGTACTATAAGCATTTCTTGCTAATGATGCTAGAACAACCGCTAATTTATTAATGAGATCCATCAGTGGTGGGTTATGGCCAGTAAAGAATTCGATAATTTTTATTATAACTTCAGCAAGTATCTGTAAATAAAATGTAAATATTTTAAAACATACAGAGCATCTTTAGGTAGTATGTAGTGTCTTTAGTAACCAACATTTAAAAAAATAATTTAAAGACTTGTATTAAATCGTAAGTGACCGTAGTCAGATTTACTTGCGGTGTTACCTATCCTTTGGTTAGTTAAGCCTAAATCAACAGTGATTGTTTTCTTATAAAAGAAAGGAGACATTAGAGATGTAAAAAAAAACACCGTCAGTTTTCTATCACACATATTTATACAATTTTCACAAAAATTATCAAAAAAATCCTGGACGATAAGTTAGATTTCTATCAGCCTATAGGACAAGCTAGATTTAGACTAGGAGAGAGCGCTAACGCCCACTTTCTAGTAATAAAGAACCTTAAATAGAAGTTTGCGGAATACAACAAACCATTGGCACTATGAGAAATCATTCGATACCATAAACCAGCAGAAAATGTTAAAAGAATTGACAGAATTCCGAAGAAACCATCGCTAGAGTAAAGGGACGTATCTATACGTGGGTGCTCCATGCTCGGTGTAGCAGCTCCACATAGTGGATACGTTGGTGCTCGCCGCTCGGCGTTCACCCTCTTCGATTCCATCGGTTTGCGGTTTATATGTAGGAGAGCGCATGCCGTATCCATTTGAGCAGCTACACTGAGCACGGAGCACTCACGTATGGATACATACTATAATAAAATCAAAATTTGATGAACGGTGCTTCCTTGCCGTACTCCACGCTGCATTCAGAAGTTTTTTGTTTCTAAATTTATTTGTATATATGTACCAAAATACTACGACTAGCGTAATACTATCAGAACACTTCTTCTTCTTTTTATATAGACATTACTCTGTCTGTTTTTCAATGTACCTCCAGTAAGTTGTCATTTCATCTTTTTCGTGGTCTTCCCACTGATCGTCTTCCTATTGGGAAACCGTCTCTCTCCGTCCTTACTCTATTTGTTGTGATTCGGCTTATGTGGTCGTTCCATTCTACTCTTCTGCTTTTCACCCAGTTATTAATGTTATCTGCCTTGCATCTCCTTCGTATATCTGCACTTCTACCTCTATCCCACAGCGTCTTACCATCGATTTTTCGCAATGTTTTCATCTCTGCTGTTTCTAGCATTCTTTTTGTCCTTTCTGTATCAGGTCGTGTTTCTGCCGCGTATGTCATTATTGGTCTGATGACTGCTTTGTAAATTCTGCCTTTCACTACCAGAACACAATACTATCAGAATACGAAACAAATTTTTTTTATTTTTTCCAAAGATATTCACGACGCTTTTAGAAAACACTTGAAAGGAAGCAGATCTGAACGAATACTATATCAACATAAATGGAGAGAAGCTCAGTCATTTGAGATTCGCAGATTACATTTTGCTTCCAGCTGATCGTACAGATGATACAATAATAATGTTGAAAAAATTATATCACGCTTTTTTAGAAGCCAGACTAAAGATTAAGAAAATCAAGGACAAGACACAATTAATGAGTAATCTGGTGCTAAATCGTAATGTAGCTGTTGATGGAAATGATATTGAACAAACTGCCTCTTACAAGTACTTGGGACATGAAATTCCGTTGGGCAGAGATATCCAGACATGTGAGCTCCCACGTTGTATAAGAATCACCTGGTCAGCGTTTGGTAAATTAATCTATGTATTTAAATTGGTCTTACCGATATGCCTCAAAAGGAAAATCTTTGACCAGTGTGTATTACTTGTACTCACGTATAGAGCAGAAACATTAACAATCACACAAAAGTTAGTAAACTACCTACTTACTATTTTTGGCCACATAATATCGGACCTACGCTCAAAGACTGTCATAAGTCAACAAAAAAGGCAAAGTTTTGAGAAAACGACGTTTAACGTTTGGGTTTACAGTTTGTTCTACAACATTTTCCGGTTGAATTAAAAAACTATTAACATTGGAATAATATCCATTTTAGTCAGTTCAATCGTTTTTTAAGCTCTATAAAATAGCGTGTTAAGTATATTAAAAATATTAAAACAATTTTTTGAGTTGTGACACTAACAGATAAAATAACGAAAAATTTACGAAACATTATTTATCGACAGTGACACTTGCAGTACAGAATATAATATTATTATCATCTGGCTATCAGACTTAACTTTTTAATGATATAACGTTAAATACAACTAACAACATTAAACACAAAATACTGCAAAAAGAAAAATAAAAAAGTGATAAATGTGTTACTTTTCTTGAGCGCATCTTCTCTTCTTCTTCACGTGCCATCTCCGCGACGGAAGTTGGCAATCATCATGGCTATTCTGATCTTAGATGCTGCTGCTCTGAATAGTTCGGTTGATGTGCATCCGTACCATTCCCTCAAGTTACGCAACCACGAGATTCGTCTCCTTCCTACAATTCTCTTGCCCTGGATTTTCCCCTGTATAATCAACTGAAGAATGTTGTATCTCTCATTACGCATAACATGCCCCAGATACTGCAGCTTTCGTGTCTTGATGGTTTTCAATATTTCCAGTCTTTTGTTGACTCTTCTCATGACTTCGTTGTTTGTTATATGCTCGGTCCATGATATCTTCAGGATTCTTCTATACACCCACAGTTCAAATGCTTCCAACTTTTTAGTAGTCGATGGGTTAAGTGTCCATGCTTCTATCCCGTAAGGCAGAGTCGAGAAGATATAGCACCTTGCCAGCCTAACTCTCAAGTCTAATTTCAGTTCTCTTGCACAAAGGACCTTTCTCATTTGATTGAAGTTTGTTTTTGCTTTCTCTATTCGAACTTTGATTTCTTTGGAGTAATCGTTTGTGGGATTAATTATTGTGCCAAGATAGTTGTAGTCTTCTACTTGTTCTAAAGTTTTACCTTTAATTGTCAGGCTTTCATCATTATTTTGGGTTTTTGATATCCTCATAAATTTAGTTTTCTAGGTGTTTATTGATAATCCATATTCTTCTCCATACTCAACTATCTTGTTCATTAGCTCTTGGAGGTCTTGAAGGCTGTCTGCTATTATGATAGTATCGTCCGCATATCTAATGTTGTTAATTGGCGTTCCATTCACCTTTATTCGTTGAGCGCATACGCAGATTGTTTTGAATAAAGTAATCACATACTTAACATTATGTCTTATCTCGACAAACAACGCTTTATACACATTTTAGATGGACAAATGCTTTGCACAAGTCGATATGTCACCCTGTTTGTGTTCGGTGCGTCATTGATTTTGAATAATCTTATAATGACACAAATGCCATCTAACGATAAATACTTGACCCATAGACGTGACACTTTGTGAAATAGGAGTTTATAGTTTTGTTAAACTGTTGGTGCAATAAAACCGATTTTAAATTTTTTGAGTTATGACACTCTTTGAGCGGAGGTGCGATATGTGATTTAATTTATGAACTAATTTTTTGTTAGGCCCTGTATATTCGTAAATATCAATACTCACATCAAAAACATCTTTTCCAGCAGGTAATATCGCGGCAATTACAGTACTCAATGTATTATACACCGGTTTCACAAAATGCCGGAAGTTTGAAAATAAGCCACGTGTAACAACGTTTACTTTCCACTTTTCTGCGGTAGTAGTGACTCTGTAAAAAAATAATAATATTAATAACAAACGGTATCTATATTAAAAACATCTAAAAATATAAACCAGAAATAACAAAGAGGATTTGATGACAAGAAGAGATTTTACAATTAATGGATAAACGAAGAGGATCTAAAGAAAAAGTTGGAGGGACGGAGAATACAAAAAACTAAATAGAATAATTCGAAAAAAAATAACTGAGACAAAAGACAAATAAATGGCTGGAAAGAAAATGCGTCGAAATAGAAGAATTGCAACAAAGGCACAATTTTTATAATTACATAAAAAATAAAAGAGTTTACATCGAGGACCAAGAGAACAACGTTTCACACCATGCTGAATACGGATGGCAAACTGCTAGAACCAACGGAAGATAGGGCTTTGCCATATGTGGGCGGTTTGACAACGTCGATGTTGCTGTTCCCAACCGCCGCGGTTAAATTTAACATAGAAACAAATGTAACCGCTCAACATCGTACACATGCAACCGCGAGTTGACCAGCGGTTAAACTGGTAAATCGCGGAGTAACTGCATGCATTTGTACTAAACTGAAAGAATGGGTAAACTATATCAAAATTATTTATAACGGCATACGATAAGAACTAAGAAGGTTGAAAAAGAAGAACGAAGGACTAGCAGTTCTGAAAACTAAAATTATAAATTCAATAAATCAGCTTTTCTTCTTCCTTTTTTCTTTTATTTCTTTTATATAGGCAGTAAGGCCTGTTTTACTTCAACAGTGGCTTTTATTTTACCCCTAAATTGTCGTTCCTTCTTTTACTTCTTTTGCCTAACCGTGACTTATCCCTGGCTATTCTTACTATCCTTGATTCAGACATCCTGCTTATATGTTGATTTGACTCTCCTTTTCTGTTCTTTACCCAGGTATTTATATTGTCTACCACACATATGCGTCTGATTTCCTCACTTCTTACCCTGTCCTGAAGTCCTTTTCCAGCAATCCTTCTAAAGATCTTCATTTTATTGATCTTTAGATGTCTTTGTGTTTTGCTTATGTCTGGTCTTGTTTCAGTCGTGTAAGTCATTAAGTGGCCTTATAACTGACTAATACAGAGAGGGGCAAAATTATGGAATTAATCCATTTTTTCGAGAGTTTGGAGAGAAATTCCGAAACAGGTCGATTTTTATCTTTACATTATGATTTTTTGGCATATACAAGGTGGTGAGTTGAAACGGGCCATAGGAAACTCAATGTAAAATTCTAAACTGTTGAATTCCTGCTTCCCTAATTATTCTACATCAAAAGACATGAGAAACTATTTGTAGAGGATTAAAATCTTTATTGAAAACAATTGTTAAAATTATTCTACGAATTAAACACATTCCAAAATTTTGTAAAATATATTAAATTTTATCAAAGTATTTGCCAAATTTAGGCCACACACAGTGCAATAATGTGTATAAGGTTGCCTTCGGTCACAATAAAATTATTATATTAACAATATTTTGAACTGTCAGTATTTTTATTTTATTATTTTATTGTTTAAAAAACAATAAAGTCGAAAAGATGCCCTCATTTGAGGAGAAAGTAGTAATAATAAAGATGTTTTATTCAGTCAATAGTTTGCGTACTGTCAGAAATAGTAACGTGTGGCCTTACTTTTACGCAGTTACCTAGGTATGGCAAATGTATTCTATTTTTCAAAATTTTGGACTCTGTTTAAATCGTAGAACAATTTTAACTTTTGTTTGTAATACATATTTTATTCCTCTAGAAATAGTTTTTTATGACTTTTAATGTAAAATAATTAGGGAAGCAGGAATTCAACAATACAGAATTTTACATTGAGTTTTCTATGGCCCGTTTTCCAATTCACCACCTGGTATACACTAAGCATCAAAATTAACGCACCACCTTAAAAATGGGACATTTTTGATGTCTCGGATTTCCTAAACCTGTTGTTCGATTTGAGTGATTTTTTTAGTATATTATAGCTTTATTCTTTAGCAATATCGATGTAATAATAATATTGCTAAACAGGTATATGTCATTGTATACCGGGTTTAACAATGATAGTGTGTTTTTTCCTCAAAGTTTGGATCAGCCTGTGGAATATTCTAGCGTATATAAAATATTCAGATCAAAACTCTACTGTAGCCTTAGGCTTTCTTAACATTTTACTTTTCGATTGATTCGTTTATGGGTGATAATCAAAAAGTTAGGTACTTTAACAACTAGCTATCTTCTTCTTCTTCTTCAAGTGCCATCTCCGCGACGGAGGTCGGCAATCATCATAGCTATTCGAACTTTAGAGACGGCTGCTCTGAAAGTTCGTTTGATGTACATCCGTACCATTCTCTCAGGTAGCGCAGCCACGATATTCTGCGTCTCCCTATGCTTTCCTAATCTTTCCCTGCATAATTGCTATCTATATAACTAGCCATGTTATTCATCAATATAGGGTGTTTCTAAATAAGTGAAAAAAACTTTAAGGAGTAATTCTGCATGAAAAAATAATGACCATTTGCTTTATAAACATATGTCCGCAAATGCTTCGTTTCCGAGATACGGCATGTTGAATTTTTTCTTACAAACTGACGATTTATTTATTGCTCTAAAACCAGTTGAGATATGCAAATGAAATTTAGTAGATTTTAAGAGGCAGCTATTGCGCATTTTTTCACATACATCTAAATACAGTACGTTGACGTGGCCTTGATTGTCCCTGATATAATGCAAAGCCTGGTTTAGCTGGGTATCAACACGTTTGGTGTGTGTGCTGTTGAGCCATAACATAATAAATAAATCATGCACAAATAAGTTAAAAGATACAAGATATTACTTACTTTTCATAAACAATTTCCTTGAATGTTTCTGGATGACGATAGTTGTTGATTATATTTGTCACGCAACCTTTAGCGGCTCCAACGTTGGCGCTAAAATCCAAACAAATATATTATTAAATACCCCATTGTTAAAATTATCAGTCGAATCCGCTTAACAAACTACCAAGAAAAGGCGAACAACGAAAAAATTGCTAATTAGAGTGGCTCCAAGTTAAAGACTTATCAAAAAGAACAGAAGAAGAGATAAACAAGAGATTGTAAAAAGATTTTCAGCACAGAAAAAATAGAGAGCAATAAAAATAAAAGAAGAGAAAATTACTGGAAAAAAACTATGAAATATTGGAAGACATATATGTTCAAAAAAAAAGTTAAACATTTTATATCAAGGAGTAAAAAAGACACAAGCCACAAAAAAGAAATGCCTAATGTTTTGCAGAAGAGGACTGCAAAAGAATTCTTGAGTAGAGGAACAGCGCAAAAATGGAAAATATTAGAAACAGCACAGAAACAAGTAAAGAGCATTATAAAAACAAAAGAACAGAAGATATAAGTTTATGTTTATGTATGTATAAAAAGAAGTCAGAAATTTTTATCAAGGAGTAAAAAAGCCACAAGTGACATACAATAAATGCACAATGTTTTGGAAAAATAAAACTGGTATGTTACTGGGAGATAAGACAGAAAAATTAAACGGGTTGGCAGAGTATTTCGAATAATTATTAGACGATAAAGTGCTTACTTGGGACGGCAATCAGAGAAAATAACGATTATAATACAGAAATAAGAGTGAGAAATAAAAAAGGACGTGCCAACTTCGTGAAAATGAAAAAGATTTTATGCGCCGAAGATTTGACGTTGGCCGTCAGACTAAGACTAAATGTTATGTACACAGTGTGACATTAAATCGAAATGATCGAAATGCAAGAAATCGACTTAACGCTTTTAAAATGTGAACATTTAGAAGAGTGTTAACGATTTCATGGGTAGATAGAGTCAGAAATATAGAAGTGTTGGAGAATAGGCAGAGAGAGGGAAATTGAAAACACAATAAAAGAAAGTGTAACCTCTTCCACAATTAAAGCTTGCTCTGTTGCAGCGTTCCCGTACATAAAAGTTTGTCCGAGTAGACACCTTTAATTAGCAAATTTTTAGCTTGATATTAATAAACTTTTTTTGGTACGCGGGATCCAGGCCTATACCATAAATATATTATGGATATCGACCGGGCAATATTCATAATTTTAAAATAATTAAACTGTACAGAATATATTATACAATTATTGCCATAAAGTTTTGTAAAACCGTATTAAAAAAGTTTATCAAATTTGTTAATTATACTTACTCGGTAATGATTATATTATTACATTTTGGTCTGCAACCCCTGTATTTGCGCCACAAGTAGCCCAAAAGAAAGCCTTCGTTGAGTTGAACACTTCCAAGGAAGATTACTAAGACTATAGGCAAATTCAGCTTCATCTTCTTCGTTATGGCAACGTAAGTCCCCCGTTTAGTTTTTGGCCCTTTTTATATCCAAATATTGCAATTTTATTGTTCATTAATTGATTAAAAAACAATAGACAATAATTTGCAAATTGAATGGTATAATTATATGTAATTAAAATTTAATGCGAAATGGCTTAATAATAGCGCACCTTTAAAATTAACGCTCAAAAATCTTAACAGGCGGTAAGTAAAGCTTTATTGCTATAATTAAATTTATTTATTTATAGATTAGTCCATTTACTCACGGTTTTTGCTCCAAATTTTAAAGAACCGCTTGGATTGACATGAAATTTGGTAAAAACATGGATAACATATCAAAGAAAAAAAGTAATATTATGTCGTGTGCTTTTGCCCCGGGGGTGAGTTACACCCCTTCTCGGGTGTGATAAAATATACGTTCAAAATAAGTCCGAAAATGGATAAACTGACTAATTCTAAGCAACTTTTATTATCTAGCATTTTTTCACTAAGTGAATATTTTTCGAGTTATTTGCGGGTAAATATGTTCATTTTTCAACAAAAAAAACACGTTTTTAGACGGTTTTTGCAAATACCTCACAAAGTAAGTATTAAAAAAACATTCTTAGCAAAAATATAGCTTCTAAAAAAGTATAAACAAAATGGTGTATGTATGAACATTCTAGACCCATTAGAAGCAAAGTTGTAACTAATGAAAAATAGGTTCATATCTGTTAAATTTTAAAACGAATATTTCAACGTAAAACAATCAAAACACTTTTTGGGGAAAACGCATGAAAACTTTTTTAAACTGTATTAAAAAAATGCTTTAGTTTTGTTGTTTACAAAAGTTTCGAGTAACAAAAGTAAGCTAGTTACGCTCAAAATAACGTTGGTCCTTTTTTTCTTAAAAAAAAAAATCGGGAAAATCACCCCTAATTAGCATCTCAAATGAAATTATTCGTTACCGCTTCACATTTATGTAATATTTACAAAATAATCTGTAAGTTTCATTTGTTCGAAGTGCTTGTCTTTGAAAAAAATAAAAGAATATGTGTGTACTTTGTACGCACGTAACAAGTTATACTTCTATTATACAATTTCAAAGAAATAAATATACTTAACAGGTTATTTGTATTTTATTTAAATCTTTAACTAACTTTCTTACGTACCACTTTTAAAAATTTTTTATTAAAACGATACCAAGAATTAAAAAAAAAGAATATGAATCGTGTGAGATTTGAACCCGGGACCTCTCGATCTCCGGTCACACGCTCTACCACTGAGTTATATTTCCTTCGCTTTGACAGGTTACAAGATTTCTCATACATACTAACAAATTTAATAGACCAAGTGAAGTATACAAAATTACTTTAAATATACTTACTATTATTATAAAATATCTTATTCCCGAGAAAGACAAATCCAAAGACACAAAAATTATAATAACTAAAACATTTACTAAAAACACTAATATATCCTTATAATGACTTATTTGCGCTGACAGCGCTGATATATACATATCTTGAAAGATTAGCAACGAACTACATACTGTCTGTGTGCGCATGCGCCCGGTATTATAAAATTTCACTCTCGATCGTTAAGAAGTATAACTTCAAAAATTGGTTTTAAAGTAATTATTTTTATTTTGAATTTTGAAAAAACTGCTTCTGTTTTTGGCTTAAACCCATCTCTCGATTTGTTCTGATTTCTGTATAACTTTCGAATTTTATTTTGATTTATTAGCCTTTCTATACTTTTTAACTGCTTTTCCTCAAATTTCCACTGATTCTTCTATGTAATCTTCTCTTGTTGATGAGCTCTAAGGAGGAACAACAATTTGGACAAATCAATATGAACGGTCAACAAATTCTTCTTCTTCTTCTGGTAGTGCCATTTTGGATGTTGACCACCATCATGGAAACTTTCTCCACACTGGTGCTATGAGAAGATTTGTCGTTGTGTTGAACCACGTACGTAGATTTTTTAGCCAGAAAATCGTTCGCCATCCTGGTCCTCGTTTCCTTCTACTTTCACCTACAAGATTCGTTGCAACAGTCCATTCCTCTCGCTGTTTCTCATGATATGATTGAGTTATTCGATTTTGGCTGTTTTCATTGTCATTAACACTTTTTTTTTCTTTTTGAATTCCCAGCAAAACACCCTAAGTAGTAACGTGGTCGGTATAAGATATCTTCAGGATTCTACAATAAAGCCACATTTAGAAAGCCTCAATTTTCTTGCAGGTGGCGTCTGCGAGAGTCCACAACTTAACTCGATACAACTGGCAAGCTAAAGCTCTTTGGGTGAAAGTAAGTGTGCGTTCTTTTTTACACAGGTAGCTAACTCAGGTTAGCTTCCTCGTGGAATCTAACTATTGGTTTGATGCTCTGGAACTCAGAGTGGTAGTATTATTAAATATAATTTTTATTTATTTATTCTATATTCGGTTTTCTGTATTGATCATTTTTCTACTTTATTTTATTCATTCTAAGGCTACGCAGTACAAATTACTACGAACTATACTAAATTTACAGTCAAGATGCAGTAGAAATTAACAAACCAAGATACTTTAAATGCTACTAGGAGCACTTCCGAATCATAATTTACAATGTATATATATATATATATATATATATATATATATATATATACATCCCGCTATCATTATGTCATCTTTTCATGTTGCAGTCATTTGGCATCACCAAGAAATACTATCATTTTCGAATTTTAATTCGTGTATGTTTGTTGAGCGCATTTTTTAACGCCCTATATCGTTCTCAGTTTTCTAAAATTTTAATTTTAAAAATTTAAATTATATACAAAAATTTTTACACTTCATAACCATTTTGACTTCCACCACATAAAAATGTGTATTTCCCATCATTTTGCCGCTTTTCGACGTTGCCACGAGTTAAAAATACCGATCTTTTGAGGACAGGTAGAAAAGGTCTATTGTAAACTTAGAGGATGGAATATTTTGGTAAAATATTCCATCCTCTCAGATTATAAACTACATAAAAGGTAGGTTCTTTACCTGTTCAGCTGGATTACCAAGCAAGGGTCTAAATATTTTACGAGTTGAATTGTGTTTATTTGATTTCATCTGTTAAATTAAAATTTCTCATACCGACTTAAAATATTTGTTTGAAAAATTCATTTTATATTTTCGTTTAATTTACTTAGGGTTTTTGGTCAGAATTTTGAAGAAACGCTTGGTTTGACATAAAATTTGGGACACGTACCTATAGCTAATATGTTAAAGAAAAAAAGTGATATTGTGCCGATATGTGCTTTTGATCTGGAGGTGAGTTTCGTCGGTTATAGGGTATGAAAACAAATACGTTCAAATAAGTCCGGAATTGGATAAACTGACTAATTCTAAGCAACTTCTATTTTATAGCGTTTTTCACTAAGTCAATACTTTTAGAGATATTTGCGAGTGAATATGTTCATTTTTCAACAAAAAAAAAAAAAAACGTTTTTATACGGTTTTTCGCAAATAACTCAAAAAGTAGGTACTTTATTGAAAAAAAATTAGCAAATAGTAAATATAGCTTATAAAAAAGTGAAAAAATGGTATATGTGTCAGGTCTGTAGACCCAGTAGAAGCAGAGTTATTGCTAAGCTTTGTTTTAAAACCAAGAGGAGTAGGTAAACTAAATGGCAGATTCACACCCAAGAAAGTCACTAGAAATATCATCAGATAAATCTTCTTTTTTGGTTGATCATATCGGCCTTTGACGGTAATCTTGACTAAAAATCTAAAAATAAAAGGAAAAACGCAGAAAATACAAAAATTGCTGATAAAATAAATAAACTAACCTATGAAATGCCAATAGTGTCAAAATTTGATATGAGTAAAATTGCCTGAGGTTGTACCAATTACAAACAAGGTGTACGGCGCGGGAAATTTGAATGACTCCTCTTGTTTAAAAACAGACTATAGTGAAAAATAAGCTCTTATATCTCAAATTCCAAATCGAATATTTTAACGTGAAATAAAAAAAATGAAACACTTTTCTGGGAAAACTTATTACAACTTTCTTAAAGTGTTTAAGAAAACGTTTATTTTTATTTTTTTTTTAAGTTTCCAGCAGCAAGAGTAAGCAGGTTACGCTCAAAATACAGTTGTTCCTTTTTTTTTGGTTAAAAATATTCTAAAAACTCCCTCTAATTAACAGCCCAAATGGAATTAATCGTTACCACTTGACAAGTAACTTTATGTATGTGTTTGTAAGTTTCATCAGTTCAAAGTGCTTATTTGTGGAAAAATTTGGTTTTAAAGTAAACTTTTTTAAATCTTTAATTTTGAAAAAAAGACTTTTGTCAAAATATCTTAAAAATTATTAGTGATACCAAATATCTTAAAGAGTAAAAAATGTAGGTGTTGCTTTTTTAAACATTTGGAATTTTTTGATTTTCTGGAAGACAAAAATTGGTTAAGATATGGCTGCTCAAAATTTGCATATACATACTCGTGACTAGTGATTCGTTCGAGGCCTTTCAACAAAACCCCTTTCAAAAATAAGCATTTTGAACCAATGCAACTTACAGATCATATACAGGGTTTCCCCGAAAATAGTGCGTTCCTTAAAGGTATAGATAGAAAGCACAATGTAGAGCAAAAAAGTCTTATAACATTTTATTCTAAATTCAGCCGTTTGACCAAAAAACGAAAATACATTTTGATATGAAAATTGATACTCAATTAGTAAATAAACAAGGGGTCCCATTAGATTAAATTTCACAGTCACAGGTTCTTCTACGCCATGTTGCCAGGTCATATAAATTTATGAAAATAAAAATTTACTCTTATGGAGAACAACGTAATTTTTGTTGAAACGGTTAACTTTAGGAAAAAATGTTACAACACCTTTTTGTTCTAAATTGTGTATTATATCCACACCTTAAAGGAACGCACTATTTTCGGAGACACCCTGTATAAACAATACATTTATCTAAAGTAACGTGTGAAGCGGTAACAATTAATTTTCATGACTTTCTTTTGCCAAAAAAAGGGAACGATTTTATTTTCAGCGTAGCTTGCTTACTTTTCACGCTAGAAATTGTTTTAAAAACACCAAAAAAAATTTTTTTTAAACACTTTAAAAGAGTTATGATGAGTGTTTCCCGAAAAGTGCTTTATTTTTTTGGTTATTTTACGTTGAAATATTCGATTTGGTATTTGACGAATAAGAACCTATTTTTCATTAGCTGCAACCCTGCTTCTACTGGGTCTACAGACCTTATACTGACACCTCTTTTTCATAAGCTATATTATTGCTAGGAATATTTTCTTCGATAAAATATGTACATACTTACTTTTTGAGTTATTTGCGAAAATCCGTCCAAAACGTGTTTTTCTATGAAAAATAAACATATTCACTCGCACATAACTCGAAAAGTATTGACCTAAAACTTTTATAGAACAAAATTTGCTTAGAATTAGAATTAGTCAGTTTATCCACTTCCGGACTTATTTTGCACGTATGTTTTTTCACCTCCAAGAAGGGGTGAAAGTCACATCCAGGACAAGAGAACATATCGGCATAATCTCACTTTTTTCTTTGGCATTTTAGCTACGTGTGTGCCAAATTTTATGTCAATCCAAGCGGTTCTTTAAAATCTGGAGGTTTTGCGATATTTTATCGTGAGTGAATGGAATAATAATTATTACAACGGCAATTATTGCCGTTGTCACTTTTAGATAAGAAGTCATTATCACAATGATATAGTCAGGTTAACTGAATTGTATAATTATTGTTTTTATCATTAAATGTGAAAACCTAGAATTATCCATGTCTGTCCGTCAATAAACACAACTCGTCTATTAGTAGGACAGAAAGAATGACAAATAAGGTGTCAAATAAAAGCCTATAACCAAAATATGATATTACATGTGAGAAGTTTGACCTCGGACTGCCTGTTCCAGAGTTGCAACCGAAAGTACTGTTTTAAATTCGTCGAAATAGTACAAACTATTGGTCAACACGACTAAGAAAGACCAGAACAAATACATACTTCCGGTTTCATGCCTGTCTGTTCGTCCATATCTGTAGGTGAACAAAATTCATCAGTCATATCAGCTGACAAAAAGTTACACGAAGGGTTCAAATATCGACTGCCGGTTCAACTTCCGGTCACTTTTTGTGAAAAATTAGAACTTACGATGTCCAATTGCTTGTTACAATTTTTTTTATAAGTGTTCTACTCTATCTATTCTGACTTTTCATTAACTTACTTAGATCACATATAATTTAATACAGTTTTGATGTCAGGGTCTTCAAAATTTATGTGGTGAGTTCCGGTATGAGATGAATGAAAAACGACTCCATAAGCAGAAGAAAAAAGTGTTCTCAAGACCTAAGACAATACATCGACTCACAAGAGCGTTGTGACAGTAGCAAAAATTCGAGTTGGGGTTCTAATTACTTTCTCATGCGGCTTACTCTCCTGACTTGGCCCCCTCCGATTATTAAGTGTTCCCAAATCTGAAGAAATGATGGGCGAGTCACAAAGTTTCACAAAAAAGCGAATATTTCGCGAAATGAACGTCAGATCGAAAAACTAAAAAATGCGTGTTCAATATTTTTCAAAAGTCTATCGAATGATACCAAAAACGAACCCCCACGGAAAGGGGTGAGGAGTAAATTAAAAATTTTAAATACGAACCCTGCGATATTTCGCGAAATGAACATCAGAGTGCCAGTGTGTGCTTTTTTTCTGGGGATGAGTACCACCCCCTTCTCGAGTGTGAAAAAATATAGGTCCAAATAAGTCCGTAAGTGGATAAACTAATTAAATTCCTTGTAACTTTTGTTTTTAGATGGTTTTTCGCAAATAAATCAAAAAGTAAGTATTTGATCGAAAAACTATTCCTAGCAAATATAAAGCTTATAAAACAGTAAAAAAAATTATGTATGTATGAAGTCTGGACACACAATAAAAACAGAGTTGGAGCTAATCAAAAGTTGGTTCTTATTCGTCAAATTCCAAATCGACTAGTTCAACGTAAAATGTCCAAAAAATAACGCACTTTTCTGGGAAAACCCGCCACAAATTTTTTAAAGAGTTTAAAAAAAGTTTTATTTTTGTTATATAAAAAGTATCTATTCTATCACCATCAGCATCAAAAGTAGACCGGGCAGTATCGTCGCCCCCGCTAGCGAAATTATTCCGATTCGATTTTTTTGCACAAACTTACTCAAAAAGAGGTCCTTATAACATATCCAAAGGGTGCCGGGCGGTGCATTGGTCGAAAAATTGTTTAAAAAATTTTTTTGAAACAAATTCACAAAAACAATTTTTTCATTTCGAACAATTTTTTTTAGATAACTTGTGTCATTCTGGGCAAAAAAGGTATCTTGCCATTTTTGTTTAAAATTGATTGTTGTCGAGTTATATGCGATTAAAAATTTGAAAAATGCGAAAATGGCCATTTTTAAGTCTTAATAACTCGATTAAAAGTTATTATTATGAAATTAAAAAGTGAGCAGATCAAGTTTCAAACCCTTGCTTCAAGGTCCTTAAGAGATTTTTGTCATTATTTTATTACAAAGCTGTTATTTTTAATTATTAATAATTAGCGCTATAGTCCCGGATTTATCGTCGCCCCTGTTAGTGAAATTATTCCGATTCGATTTTTTTGCACAAACTTACTCAAAAAGAGGTCCTTATAACATATTCACAAGGTGCCGTGGTCGAAAAATTGTTTAAACAATTTTTTAAACAAATCCACAAAAATAATTTTTTCACTTTGAACAATTTTTTTTTAGATAATTTTGGATATTCTGAACAAAAAAGGTCTCTTGTCAATTTTCTCTAAAATTGATTGTTGTCGAGTTATACGTGATTTAAAACCTGAAAAATGCGAAAATGGCCATATAACTCGACAAAAATCAATTTTAGAGAAAAATCTCAAGATACCTTTTTTGCTCAGAATAACCCAACTTATCTAAAAAATCGTTCGTAATGAAAAAATTATTTTTGTGAATTTGTTTAAAAAATTGTTTAAGGTGATACAGTAGCGATCAACAGGTAGCCAAAACGCGTTCCAAGATTGCGGCTGTAATTTTGAATATTTTTTCAAGATATTTGGCACACGTATCCGTAATATAATAAAGAATGGCGGTACAGAGCCCAATTTGAAAAATATATTAGGTAATATTTGAAAATTATTCTGTAATTAAATACAATATTAAAAAAACGAGCCTGTACCGCCATTAAGAAGAACAAAAAAATACACTTTCTTCAAATAAACTTTTTTATCCGATGCCTAGATTTTGTGTCATTTTGGAACTACTAAAATGTTTTATTTCATTAGTCCAAAACAAAATTTAAATTTTTTAATTCGACAAAATATTTCCACGCACAGGCTGTGGTCTGTATTAATTCGAGAACCAAGAGAGACAGCTCATTAACCGCCTTTCATTTTTTCTTAGAAAATAAACGATCTCTACACAAAGTACTTATAGGATAATACGCCGCCGTTATGAAATTATTGTAGGATGTTAAAATGACGAAGGATGTTTTACCCAGAAATCCGAATTTTATATACTTTTGTTATATTTAATACCCTAATAGCACACGACGTCCTTTGGACGTCCAAAATAGGTCAATTTTTGGTCCTAACGTCCATGGACCATAAACGGACGTCCTTTGGACGTCCGACGCTGGACGTACTTCGGGTGTACTAAATATGTACGTCCTTTGGACGTCCGGCGTTGGACGTCCGGCGTTGGACGTCCTTCAGGTGGACTAAATATGTACGTCCTTTGGACGTCCGGCGTTGGACGTCCTTCGGGTGGACTAAATATGTACGTCCTTCGGACGTCCGGTGTTGGACGTCCTTCGGGTGGAATAAATATGAACGTCCTTTGGACGTCCGTACTCGGACGAAATACGGACCTTTTCCAATCGTCCATATTGGACATATTCTACCAATAAGGGGATTAAACAGCAAAATTATTTAATAAAATATTAACTTAATTATGTTAATAAAATAGTTTAAATGGAAAAGATTATAAATCATATTTAATTCAAAACTGTATATGTAGTTTAATATCTAATACATGTTTTTGTTTTTATGTAAAGTGTGAAAATCTGATCGGTAAATTATTCGTTATGTCCACTCTACATCAACAATAAATTGAACAAGAAATTGACTAAGTTATTCAAGGCCAAATTTGACGAGTACAAAATGTATGATTTGTAAAAGAAAATGAAGGAATTTGATGAAATAGAACAATTGGATATGTTTTATTTTGTCAAATTTCTTTATTTTCTGTTTATTCACGGCAAAATTGGAAGTAGAATTGTGTTTTGTATAAGCCAAATTTGACCTTGAATAACTTGTCGTCAATTTCTTGTTCAATTATTGTTGATGTAAAGTGGACTTTATAATGTTTTATTATTCCCGTTACCAAGATGATAGAAGTTTGGTGGTTAATTCTAATAAGCAAAAATATAATTTTTATCAATGTATCCTTACTACAGATGAATATTGAGAGCATCTTTTTGAAGTTGAGCGTACGTGTGCCCAAAATAGGTCCAGTTTTAGTCCTAATGCGGATGGACTATAAATGAACGTCCTTCGGACGTCCGACTTTGGACGTACTTACGTGTTGAATAAATATGAACGTCCTTTGGACGTCCATTGGACGTCCGTGCTCGGACGTCCGTTGGACATTGACATCGATCCGTGAGCGTCATCTGCAAAGAAGAAAATCACAAGCCAGGACAACCAATCCAAATAGTGAGTGTTTCAAACTTTTGTGTTGTGTTGTCAAAAGTTTATTTAATTATTTATGTTTTTCCTTACATACTTACATATTTTTTCAAGCTTTTTGGTATATTTTTCATATTTTTTACTATATTTCGATAAAAAAATTCTTCGCAGTTTTATCCTAATCAACATCATCATCATTCTATCCAAAAAGGCAAATCGCCAAAATCGCAATTTTATCATAATATGATATGTATATTTGCATTTTACCACATTTTTTCGATGTTTTGAAACATTTTTCTATATCTTTTGTGTATCTATCTATATTCTGTATATCACCCCTCCTCGGGGTGAAACTCACCCCCCAAATTCACATACTAATTTGTAAGTACACATACTTTGTAAGTATGGAATAAAGGTTGCTTAATATTAATCAGTTTATCGAAGTCCGGACTTATTTTGAACGTTTTTCACCCCAGAGAAAGAGTGAAACTCACCCCAGGGCAATAGCACACATTGGCACAATATCACTTTTTTTCTTTGGCATGTTAGCTATGCGTATGCCAAATTTCATGTCAATCCTTTAAAATTTACAGCAAAAACCATCAAAGAATGTAGTAATACTTGTTTTCATGAAGTCGGTGATAGAGTTTGACAAATCTTTATGGTTGTTAAATATCTTTTAATTTGTGTATTCGATTTTTAAAGGTAGGTACTATATACGTCCATTTGGCACAATAAAAAATAACCTTCGACCGGTACATATTGCTTGTATCGATGCTCGGTGCATTGTTCAGTCATAAATTTTACCTGTCCCTATAGCGTCGGCCGTCGGGTCCTATTGTAAATTATTATAATAATAGTCCGTCTCGGTATTTTATTATTTCTGTCATAAGTATCTCTGTGGAAATGCAAATGCTGCTTGTAACATCCCAAAAACCAGCTCTACTATTAATTGTACTCGTATAAATAAGTGTATAATATGTACCTACCTACTTATTTATTGTATTCATTTATAGACCTGGATCCCGCGTAATAAAAAAAGTTGATTAACAGCAAGCTGAAAATTTGTTAATAGCTTCACGGTGTCTAGTCGGACAAACTTTGATGTACGGGAATACTGGAACCGGGGAAATTTTAATTGTGGAACAGGTTAAAAACTTGGAACATCAGACTACCGAAAACGTTCCATGTATTTTGTCGGACAGAACTTCCAATTGATTTGTTACCATTTCATTAAACTCTTATGCAAAAATCAGACTGCGTACCAGTCTACTTTTATTCTCTTAATATTTTTACTTAAAAAAAGTGTACTACAATCATCTCGCTAAACTTAATATAACTGTTTTCGAGATAAACCCATTTTAAATCTGCGATATAACATAATTTTTTGCATAATATTGTAGTTAAATCCGAAAAATCAACTTAAAACCATGATAATAATTGTGCCAATTCTCATTTATGTCATTTATATTTTTGGAGATTTTTATGGTTTATAAGTTATTTTTCGAGTTTAGCGAGACGAATGTAGTATATATTTTTTAAGTAATAATATTAAGAGAATAAAAGTTTTGATTCGAAAAGTATATGTAATGTAGAGTTCCCTCAGCGATGTGATATAATATTATTACAGTATAGCTCCCCGTGCATGACAAGCTTATGGAGGTAGCCCATATAGCCTAGGCTATAATATTATTAAAAAAATTACTTAGATGGGACAATGGCTTTAGGAAATTCGAGACATCAAAAATGGCCCATTTTTAAGGTGGTGCGTTAATTTCTTGGAGAAATGTAATTATAATTTAATGTAAATAATCTAATATCCAATAATTGTAAATTAATATAAGATGTAATATAAGTTCCTTAAAAAATATATTTTTTATTTCCCACAATACATTCTCCACAGGTATAAATATCGTCTCTAGACGTCCACCGAACGTCCTCCCAGGACGTTAGATGGATGATCGGCAGCAATACATTGGACCAAACTGGGACGTCCTATGAAGGCCCAATTGACGTCCACCGAACGTCCCTTCGGACGTTAGGTGGACCTCCATTGGGCGTTTGGCAACGTGGAATTTGGACCAAAATTGGACGTCCTGTTAAGGTCCAATTCACGTCCCCTAAGACGTCCGATTAAGATCCAATTTACTCCGATTAAGGTCCAATTTACGTCCAATTAAGGTCCCATTTACGTCCGATTAAGGTCCAATTTACGTCCGATTAAAGTCCAATTTACGTCCGATTAAGGTTCAATTTACGTCCGATTAAGGTCCAATTTACGTCCGATTAAGGTTCAATTTACGTCCGATTAAGGTCCAATTTACGTCCGATTAGGGTCCAATTTACGTCCCCTAGGACGTCCGATTAAGGTCCAATTTACGTCCGATTAAGATCCAATATATGTCCCCTCGGACATTAGATGGACGTCCAATGGACGTTCGGTAGCGCGACATTTGGACCAAAATAGGACGTATAAAGGACGTTCCTCGGACGAAAACGGACGTCCAATGGACGTCCCTAAAGTCCGTGAAGGACGTCCATTGGACGTCCTTGTGCTATTAGGGTAGGTACCTACCTATAATTCTGGTGATTTTTTAAATCCTCTATTGTTAAGAGAATTTACACCTTTAGCCAAAGTTTTACGATTTTCTAACGGAAATTAACAAGTTATTTTAAATACGCACCAATTATCGATGTTGAAAGGAGTTTTTCAAGTTATAAAAATATTTTGTCTGATCAAAGAATATGTTTCCTCGTAAAGAATTTGGAAAAACACATTGTAGTGAATTATAATCGAAGATATATTTATAGTGATATTGTTGTTTTATTTTAAATAGGTAACTATTGGTAGCAGTTTTTGTAAAAACTGTGAATAAATTGCATATATAAAAAATGATTTTATTTGAAAAATAATAAATAAGATTACTAAATAAGACAGAAAATTTGTGGTTTCCCGAAATGCGCATTTTTTGAATTTTTGTGCATATCTTGCGCATATTTCGTAATTTTTTACCGCATATATATGCGAATATTTCATCAAAATTGATCGCATATAAATCCGCTCCCTAGTCATTGTATTCTGTTGGCTGATTCCAATGATTTGAGCCGCCGTACGACACGTTGGGACCAATGGGAGTGAAGATACGTAACTAATACCTATCAAGAGGTTTACTCAAACTTCTTTTCTGTACTTATACCTACCACTCGGTATAAGTACAAAAAAGAAGTTTGTGTAAACCTTTGCACAACTGTGTAAATACTAAAGAAAAATCTAAAATATTAAAAAAAAATAGTGGAATCCGTTAATCTGTTCTCGAAAAAATTAGCTATGAAAATGTGCATAATTTTCTATATCCCTAACTTTTGACGAGCAGTTTAGCTTAAATGGGGAAAAGCGGTAAGCTTAGACCAAACACCAGTAGGAGGCATTCAATTAATTGAGGAAAAAAATTAAATGGATAACAATATTCATTTCAGTTATAGCAAAGGCATTGCCCCGCTAGAATGGTTGAAATCACAAGTAACAATTAATAGTCCTACAAAAAAGACAGGCGCTTGAAAGTGATAAGACCATTGAACAATAAGCCTGCGAACTGCCTTTTAAACACATTCTTAAAAATAATCCATAACACAATTAAAAAAAGGTTTGTTAAGAAATTCTTTTATAGACTTCAGAAATTCAACAACTTCTCCTGATTATGTTTAAAAAACGTACGGAATGCACTAAATGAAAAAAAGAAGAAAAAGATTTATCATACCGTTATACTCTAATATATTCTTACGTTGAATATTTGATGCTTCCCTGTAGAGTATAAAACGGACAGTTGTGTTTTTCCCGTGAGCTGCCTTGTTTAGTCTTCTTTGTCGTTCTATTCGTTAAATCCTATCCTCTCAAGTCACAGCGTCAGAAAGCAGTGGGTATATGCAGTGAACGGGAGGCCTATGTCGAGCAGTGAACGTTGGGGCCCTTTCGCGTTTATCATATGTAGAGAAGTCGCTTGTCAAAAACTGGACGTATGTAATCGTATTCTATTTGTTAAATACTCTCACCTAATATGTCATACCATGTGTGTTAATCCATTTTATTTCTACAATTTTAAAGTGTTATTACATGCCGTCATTTTCATTTGTCTACACCATCTTATTCTGCCAGTTAAATCCCATCATTTCAGACGCTGTACGTCACGATTGAACCGTAGATACAAGACTAAGGCCCTTTTGACATGATGCTGTAATTGATTTTCATACGTCATTGTATTATATTAGTCAAATCCAGTTATTTTAGGTGCTGTACGCCACGATTGGACCAATAGGAGCGAAGATACGTAAATAAGGCCCTTTTGACATATTGCTGTATTTGATTTTTCTGTGTCATTGTATTCTGTTCATTAAACCCTACCATTTGAGCTGCTGTACGTCACAATTGGACCAATAGGACTAGATATACATAACTAGGGCCCTTTTGACTTGTTGCTGTATTTGATTTTTCTGTGTCATTGTATTTTATTTGTCAAGTCCTATTATTTGAGATGCCGTACGTCACGATTGGTCTTATAGGACCGAAGATACGCGACTAAGGCCCTTTTGACATGAGGTTGTATTTGATTTTTCTCTCATTGTATTCTGTTTGTCAAATCCTATCATTTGAGGTGCTATACATCACGATTGGACCAACAGGACCGAAGATACATAACTAAGGCCCTTTTGACATATTGCTTGTTTGATTTTTCTGTGTCATTGTCTTCTATGATGTCTAAGGCATATCTCTGATATGCCCTATTTTTAAATTGGACTTCGTAAGTCCTAGGTTTTCACCCACAAGCTTTTATTTGACACCTCATTTGTCATTCTACCCGGTATAATGGCGGAGGAGTTATATTGGCGGTCGTACGGACCGACAGAAAGAGTACCCAGCTCAAATATCTCACCTTTAGTACCATCCTTGGATTATAAGCTTTCATTTGACACCTCATTTATTATTATAGCTGGTATAATGATAGAGGAGTTACATTCGCGGTCGGACGGACCCACCGACAGACCGCCTAGGTCAAATATCTCACCTTTAGTACCATCCTTGTATTACCAGCTTACATTTGACACCTTATTTGTCGTTCTACCTGGTATAATGACGGAGAAGTTATATTCGCGGTCGTACGGACCGACAGAAAGATTGTCTAGGCCAAATATCTCACTTTTAGTACCATCCTTGGACTATAAGCTTTCATTTGACACCTTATTTATCATTCTACTTGGTATAAAGACGCAGAAGTTATAGTCGCGGTCGTACGGACCGGCGGAAAGACAGCTTAGGTCAAATCGCTCACCTGTAGTACCATCATTGGATTATCAGCTTTCATTTGACACCTCATTTGTCATTCTACTTGGTATAAAGACGCAGAAGTTATAGTCGCGGTCGTACGGACCGGCGGAAAGACAGCCTAGGTCAAATCGCTCACCTGTAGTACTATCATTGGATTATCAGCTTTCATTTGACACCTCATTTGTCATTCTACCTGGTATAACGACGGAGGGGTTATATGCGCGGTCGTACGGACCGACGGAAAGACAGCCTGGGTCAAATATCTCACCTTTAGTACCATCCTTGGAATATAAGCTTTCATTTGACACCTCATTTGTCATTCTACCTGGTATAATGACGGAGAAGTTATATTCGCGGTCGTACGGACCGACAGAAAGATTGCCTAGGCCAAATATCTCACCTTTAGTACCATCCTTGGATTATAAGCTTTCATTTGACACCTCATTTATCATTCTACCTGGTATAATGATTGAGGAGTTATACTCGCGGTCGGACGGACCGACGGACAGACCATGTAGGTCAAATATCTCACCTTTAGTACCATCCTTGGAATATCAGCCTTCATTTGACACCTCATTTCTCATTCTACATGGTATAATGACGGAGGAGTTATATTCCCGGTCGTACGGACCGTCGGAAAGACAGCCTAGGTCAAATATCTCACCTTTATTACCATCCTTGGAATATAAGCTTTCATTTGACACCTCATTTGTCATTCTACCTGGTATAATGATGGAGGAGTTATATTGGCGGTCGGAGGGACCGGCGCACAGATCGCCTAAGTTAAATATCTCACCTTTAGTACCATCCTTGTATTATAAGCTTTCTTTTGACACCTCATTTGTCATTCTACCTGGTATAATGACGGAGGAGTTATATTCGCGGTCGGAGGGACCGACGGAAAGACAGCCTAGGTCAAATATCTCACCTTTAGTACCATCCTGTGGTACTAAAGTGGTAGCGGGTAGATACTTCTCTGCGATCCCGGCAGGGAATAGATCTACTTCAGGAATAGCACACCTGCCCACGCGAGCTCATGGATTTCCCCAGCATCCCTTCACCGGGGAAACCATGTCCTATCCCAAAGCAATCCCATCTCCACCCTTTCCTCCCTCCACATCCAGTCCAACTCGCCAACACGCACTAGCCAAGCGTGGCGTTTTAATGGCTTAAAACCCCAAAGGCAAATTTTCATGAAAGACGATAGTACTGAACGGCCCTCAGTCTCCGGCCGCTCCAATACCCCCAACCAAGGTAGCGGATGGAAAAGGGTTGGAGCAGAGGGTGCTAAGAATCCCCGGAAAAGATCAGGCTACCACAAAGAACGACAAATGCATATCACCTCATACAATGTTAGAACCCTTATATCGGACCAGAAAATGATGGAACTGGAGGAAGAGCTGAAAACAATAAAATGGGACATCATCGGCCTCAGCGAAATCAGACGAAGAGGAGAAGCCCAAATTACTCTTAAATCGGGACATTTATTTCATTTTAGAGGAGAAGAAGACACTTCACACGGTGGAGTAGGATTTATTATACATAGAAAACACACCCAAAATATAACTAAAATTAACAGCATAAGTCCCAGGATTGTATACCTCATCTTCAAACTAAATGCAAGATATAACCTTAAGATAATCCAGGCATATGCTCCAACGACAAGCCACTCCGATGAAGAAATTGAAAAATTTTATGATGACCTAGAAACAGCATTACATACTACACCAGCATATTATACAATAATTATGGGCGACTTTAATGCGAAAATTGGCTTCAAACAAGATGATGCAGAAGTAGCAATGGGCAAGTATGGGTATGGCGACAGAAATGAACGAGGACAAAGACTGCTTAATTTCTTACACCAGGAAAATTTATCCATGATGAACTCTTTTTTCGATAAAAAGCCTCAGCGTAAATGGACATGGATAAGCCCAGATGGCAGTGTCAAAAATGAGATAGATTTTATCATAACAAACAGAAAAGAAATCATTAAAGACATTGAAATACTTAACAAATTTTCGGTAGGAAGCGACCACAGATTAATCCGAGCAAAGATACGATTAAATGTCAATTTCGAAAGAACCAAGATGATCTTCAAAACACGAAAGACGAAATGGATTCCCCCAGGAAACAACAACCTCTATGAAGATGTACTAACCAGACGTATACAAGACCTTGAAAACGACATAGAAGACATTGAACAAGCAAATAATGTCATAACGAAAGCACTAAAAGAAACAGAAAGGGAGTGCTGCCCGACTGTCGTGACCCATAAAGAAAAATTAAGCCAAAATACCAAAGAGTTAATAAGTAAAAGAAGACAATTGACGGAAAAATACGACTCCAACTACACAACACTGAAGAAATTAAATAAAGATATCCACCGATCAATCCGAAAAGACATAAGAGAAAACAACACAAGAGAAATAACTCACATAATTCAAGAAAACAAAGGTTTAAAAGTTTTGAGGCGTAATACGAATAACATCGGTAACAAAAATATGTACAAAATCAGAAACAAAGATGGCAACATTGCCACGGATAAAGCCGAAATCCTCAAGGTTGTCGAATCGTTTTATCGCGAAATGTATGAGAGCACCAACGAAAGGCAAGATCAGCCCCTGCCCAAAATCACAAACCAGGGATCAGAATTAATGCCAGAAGTAACACCACATGAAGTTAAAAAGGCACTTTCAGAAATGAAAAATAATAAATCCCCTGGCGATGACGGAATAGTAATCGAAGCAATCAAACAAGGTGGAAATAAAATTATCCAGGCTTTGGCCAAACTTTTCACCCAATGCATTTACCAAGGAAAAACTCCTTCTCAATGGAACAATGCAGTCATTGTTTTATTACACAAAAAGGGTGACATAACAGATCTGAAAAACTACCGTCCTATCAGTTTGCTATCACACATATATAAACTTTTCACAAAAATTATCAAAAAAAGACTGGAGGCTAAGTTAGACTTCTATCAACCTAGAGAATAAGCTGGATTTAGATCTGGATATAGCACTAACGACCACTTACTGGTAATAAAAAATCTAATAGAGAAGTCTGCGGAATACAACAAACCATTGGCACTGATATTCGTGGACTACGAGAAAGCATTTGATACCATAAGCCAGCAGAAAATGTTAAAAGCATTGACAGAATGCCGAATAGACCATCGCTACATTAACATGATCAAATATATCTACCAAACGGCAACGGCTAGCGTAAGACTGTCTGAACAACAAACAAATACATTCTGTATACAGCGAGGAGTACGGCAGGGAGACACCATCTCACCAAAGCTGTTCACAACCCTTTTAGAACACACATTTAAGAAGGCAGATCTAAACGAATATGGTATCAATATAAATGGAGAGAAGCTCAGTCATTTGAGATTCGCAGATGACATTGTCCTTATAGCCGATCGTATGGATGATGCAATAATAATGTTGAACAAATTATATTACGCTTCCTTAGATGTCGGACTAAAGATTAATATCAACAAGACGCAAATAATGACTAATCTGGTGCTAAATCGTAATATTGTTGTTGATGGAATGGATATTGAGCAGACTACATCTTATAAGTACTTAGGACATGAAATTCGGTTGGGACGAGATAACCAGACGTGCGAACTCCCACGTCGCATAGGATTAGCCTGGGCAGCGTTTGGTAAACTTAACTATGTATTTAAATCGGACTTGCCCATATGCCTCAAAAGGAAAATCTTTGACCAATGTGTGTTGCCTGTACTCACTTATGGAGCCGAAACATTAACACTAACAAAAAAGGTAGTGAACAAGATTCGCGTAACTCAGAGGGCTATGGAGCGCCAGATGTTGGGTGTCTCCTTGAGAGACCGAATCCCAAACGAAGAAATACGCCGTAGAACAAAAACAACAGACGCTGTCGAAAAAATCGCGTCGCTTAAGTGGAATTGGGCAGGACACGTCGCCAGATTGCCAGACAACCGATGGACAAAACGTATTGTCGAGTGGAGGCCGCGAGAAGAAGCACTACGGAGCAGAGGACGCCCACTAACCAGATGGGCCGATGATTTGAAACATGTTGTCGGTAACTGGATGCAAGCCGCACAAAATAGAGATGAATGGAAAGAGCTGAAGGAGACCTATGTCCAGCAGTGGACGCGTACGGGTTGATGATGATGATGATGATGAGTACCATCCTAGGATTATCAGCTTTCATTTGACACCTCATTTGTCATTCTACCTGGTATAATGACGGATAAGTTATATTCGCGGTCGGAGGGACCGAGTCACAGACCGCCTAAGTCAAATATCTCACCTTTAGTACCATACTTGTATTATAAGCTTTCTTTTGACACCTCATTTGTCATTCTACCTGGTATAATGACGGAGGAGTTATATTTGCGGTCGGAGGGACCGACGGAAAGACAGCCTAGGTCAAATATCTCACCGTTAGTACCATCCTTGGATTATATGCTTTCATTTGACACCTCATTTGTCATTCTACCTGGTATAATGATGGAGGAGTTATATTCGCGGTCGTAAAGACCGACGGACAGACCGCCAAGGTCAAATATCTCACCTTTAGTACCATCCTTGGATTATCAGCTTTCATTTGATACCTCATTTGTCATTCTAGCTGGTATATTGACGGAGGAGTTGTGGTTACAGACAGACGGACAGACGGACGTGGATAATACAAAGTTTTCACATTTTTTCAAAATTGGGTGAAAACAATAAAACATGATGCCAGACTGATTTCTTTATGAAAATAATATATACATTCTCAAATTGTCTATTTTTCGTTGTGAATAATATTGTATTCAACAGTGATGCCAAATTTCTGATGCCAAAATGATTGATAATGAAAGTGGGATATACGTTTTCATGTATATAACGGCAGCGACAAAACGGTAAAACACTGAACTAAATGTATATAATATTTTCACTGTACGATCATTTTGGACTCAAACATTTTATGGAATAAACTTATATAACTTAGTAAGAGGTAAACAAGGAAAGCTGATATATTAAAGTAACATCAAGGAATCAAATCTCTAACTACCGAGCTGATTAGACTTCTGGTAGCAAGTACAGGAATAAAGTTATTAAGGTAGTGTAAAGTGGCATCGATATACAGATGCCACTTTGCAAGACGATGCCAAATCGATGGTAAATGCATAATGTATCGATGCCAAATTGATAGTAGGATGTATATATATATATATATATATATATATATATATATATATATATATATATATATATATATATATATATATATATATATATATATATATATGTCTTCATATCAAGGCGAGATCCGTTTGTATCATTAGCTATACAAGATGAGATCCGTTTTGCAAGGCGAGATCCGATTTTGGATCTCACCTTGTATTCACGTGTATATAGTGACATCTCGATGTAACAATGGTTAGGGTACAAGGAAATCGATTTTTGTCTGGACCTCATTTTGCACCCCTTTTGGTGAATTTTATATTGCAGTGGTTCCACTAAATCCGCTGTAGAGGGCAGCGCGCGCGATCCGTTGTGTATATGATAAATATATATTTTGCAGACAACCCGAGATCCGGTAAATTTGGAAACATCGCAAATGAATTTCACGGTCAGCTCTCTCACTCGGCTTATGTCTAGCTTGAATAAGAATGTTTACATTATTTAAGGGCTCTGTCCAGAAAGGCGATTGTCAAATATCTCGAGAACTAGACGGCATATTGAAAAAACTTTGGAATGCTTTTTGAATGGTTTTTCAAAATCTATATACTTATGCAATAGCAGGGTTCTTATTCTGCCTGCGAAAGCGGTGGGTGTAGCAACTTTGAATTTTCAACTGAAACACTTTATTTTTAATTAAATAGTTGAAATTTAGAATTAAAAATACACAACTTTTGTTTGAATCGATAATAGCTTCTTTAATCCAGTCGGAAGAGCTTCAAAATCGTCGTTTTGATGACATTTTTAGGGTTTAGGGGTACCTCAGGTAGTTAGCTTAAAACGTAAGAAATAAATTTGAATAGTTAATGTTTATTGATAAACAAAGCTCCAATTCTATTTTACTTCAACTCATTTTAAGGCTATTTCAATAAACTAATCGGTTCTTTTTTCAGTTTTTTGGTAAAACATTGTAACTTATAGACGAAAATTCTTAAAATCGGCTATTTTTGATTTAAATTGTCAATAAATAATTAAATTGAGAAAAAATTGGTCAGATTTACATATATTTTGTTATTCCGTCCATATAGAAACTAAAACAATTGTTACGTAGTTACACTGAGTGTCATAAAAACCGTGTATGTTTACTCATTTCTTTGAGCTATTTCACGTAATATCGAGATATAAGTTGTATTTTTTACATAAGTTATATTAACGTTAAACTGACTTAATTTATAGTTTTATAAGCAACAATTAAGTATAGCGAAATTTATAAAACCTTGTTTAAATTGTTTTACATGCTCTATAATGCGGTTATCTTAAATTTTGTTTTGAATGTTTTTCTTCTTACTGGTAGACAAAAAATGGCAAAATGTGCATTTTTGACATCCAATTGTTGAGAACCAACATAGTTGCTACTCAAAATATTAAAAAAACTAACCGTCGGTATAACAGGTTGCCTGGAAACCAGATGCAGAACAGTACCATAAATGATTTAGACTTTTTAGCACTTTCTTTAAGTGAAATTTAAAATCATTTACCACCCATGTACACTCATTACGGAATCTGTTACAAGAATTTCAGCGATTTCAGCCATTTTTCAAAATTTATTTGGATTTTCTCTAGTAATCCTTCCAAAAGACAATACATAAATGGCGAATACCTTTTACACCAACTTCAAGGAGGGTAATTTATACAGGTACATACCTGGAATTATTATATGGACCGTTCACTCTTGTTAGAGTATAGTTCGCTCAAATATGAGCTCTTTTAATCCATTTCACGCGGTAAATTAGTCCGCTTTTCCTTTAGGTCTTAGTTCATAGGTTGCGATGTTTTTTTGCCCTCTCTACTATCTTCTTCCACTCTCTCCGGTCCTGAATCTTTTCTCTCCAGTTTGCAATTTCCATCTTTGATATATCGTCTAGCAGTTGATCTTCCCATCTAATTTTTGGTCTTCCTCTTGGTCTATTTTTTACTGGTTCCAGTTCATTATCTTCCTGATCAGTTCTTCTACCCCTCTTCTTTGTGTGTGCCCAAACCATCTGAGGCTTTGTGCTTTAATGAATTTTACTATATCTTCTCCTTTATTTATATTTATTATTTCATGGTTCATCAGCTTTCAATATTCCCCTGTTTCTGTCTTTACTGGGCCATGTATCCTTATAATTTTTCTCTCAATTATTTTTAACTTTTCTTCGTCTTTTTTCGTAAGGCACATTACTTCTGCTCCATAGGCTATCACTGATCTGATTGCTGCTGTGTATATTTTTGATTTTGTTTTTTTGCTCAGGTTTTTGTCCTTGAGTAGTTGGTGATATTTCCAATATACTCTATTACCTGCTTTAATTCTGTCGTTTATCTCTATACTCCTTCCGTTTTTGCCGTCCACCATCACCCCCAGGTATTTGAAGCAATCTACTCTCTGGAATGTATTTTCACCTATCTTTATTTCTGCTATTCTGTTTACATTGTCTCGTGTGCTTATAAGATATTTTGTTTTATTCTGATTGATTATTAGTCCTCTCGTCTTTGCTTCTCTTACCAGGGTTAAAAGTGCCCCTTCTAGTCTTTTTTTTATCTCGTGCTACCAGTCCCAGTTCATCTGCATATCCTATGATCTGTGTTGAGCTTTGAATAATTGTCTTTTTCAGCCCTGTGTCCCTAATTACTCCTTCTAGAGCGATATTAAATAGTGTCGTTTGTCGTTGACAGACTGTCTCCTTGTCTTACTTCAAGTTCTATTTTGATGTCATTTGTATCGCCCTCATTTGTTTTAACTTTTGCTGTTGAGTCTTTTATTGTCATTCTAGTTAGTCTTATTAATTTTGCCGGTATCTCCATTTTTTCATTTCTTTTAATAATTGTTGTCTGTATATGCTGTTGAAGGCCTGTTGGAAGTCGATGAATAGTATGTGTAATTCTATGTCATGTTCATAGCTTTTTTCAATTGTTTATGTCAGTACGTGTATTGCATCTATTGTTGATGTTCATTTGATCTATTGTTCTAAAACCCTGTTGATATGGTCCTATAATTTTTTCTGTGTATTGATTTAGTCGGTTTCTTATAATTGTGGTCAATATCTTATACGTTGTATTTAGTAGCATAATTGGTCTGTAGTTGCAGCACTTAGTTGGATCTCCTTTCTTAAAGATTGGTGCGATGTGTCCGTTTTTCCATTCTATGGGCATGCTTTCGTCCTTCCAAATTGTAACCATTAACTTGTGCATTCGCTTCGTGAGCTCCTCTCCGCCGTTGATGATCAGTTCGTTGTTGATTTCATCTGGCCCTGGCGTTTTATTTACTTTTAGTTGTTTTAATACCTCCATGAATTCCTAATAAGTAGGTGCGACTTCCTCTTCATCTCTGTTATCTCTTATATCCTCATCCTCTGAATATGCCTTATTGTCATTTTTGTATAGGTCCGTGAAATGTTTTTCCCAATCTTTTTTGTTTATTTTTGTGACAGATTTTTTGGTACTGTGTTGTTGTTTTATCTATTCGAACAATTTCTTGTTGTCTTTATTATTCGTTTCTAATTCTTGCATTTGTTCAGAGATCCATGTGTTCTTCTTTCTTCTATAGAGTTTCAATGCTTCTTGTTTTTCTTTTCTATATTGGTCCAGTTGTTCCTGTTCGGCACTTTGTAGCCATTTGTTTCTTGCGAGGTGCTTCAGTTGACTTTTTTGGTGACATTCCTCATCAAACCATTCTTTCAATTCTTTGTTTTTTTGGAATCCTATTATTTGTTCTGCTGTCTCTATTATGCTGTTCTTTATGTTTTTCCATTCTCCTTCTATTTCTATGTGCTCGTACTGACCCAATTTCTGTTCCAGTTGTTCTGTATATTGTTGCTTTGTTTCTTGAGTTTTCAGATTGGCTATATTCCATTTCCTCCTTTTTCCTTCCTTATGATTATTTGCTTTGATTATTTTCATCTTAAATTTTGCTATCAACAATATGTGGTCAGTGCCTCCATTTGCCCCTCTATATGACCTTACGTCTTGTACTATTTGTGCCCACTTTTTCGAAATTAGAGTATGATTTATTTGGTTTCCATCCATTCTTCCTGGTATCATCCATGTTATTTTGTTTTCTTTTTTATGTTTATGCCCAGTACTAACTATATATGTATTTGTTGCTGCTGCTAGGTTGCAGATTTCTCCTCCATTATCATTCGTAGTTTCATGAATGGTTTCTTTGCCAGCTACATTACGATTATAGTCCTCCTTTCCGATCTTTGCATTGAAATCACCCAATATTATTAATATGTCATTCCTCGGAATATTATCACAGGTTTCTTCCAGGATGTCTTAGAATTCTGTTTTATCTTCTTGGTTTGCTTCTTCGGTGGGTGCATAGCAATTGACTATCGAGATGTGGGCTTGTTTATTTTCTTATGTAAGATATCCTTTCATTAACTGCTTTGAATTGTATCAGTTTTTCCCTCATTTTTTTGTTCACCATAAATGCCATATCATTCGTTCCCTGTTTGTTTTCTCCCGAATAATACATGCTAAAGTTTTTCTTCTCAATTTTTCCTTCTTTCTTCCATCGTATTTCCTGTACGGCTAGGATTTCTAGTTGGTATTTTTCATTTCAAGAGCTATTTTTTGCATCTTACCTGCTGCCAGCATGGTTCTAATATTCCAAGAGCCCATTCTAATGGGTTTTGTTCTTTTCTTCTTATTGAGATTCTTTCTTTATTTTGTGTGCGTTATTTTGTTTTCGTTAACCGTTTGCATTTCCGAGTCTTTTTTTGCCATGTCAATATCATATTTCAGCCGCTGTTCTTCGTTTATTAGTTTTTTGAATTTTCTATCAGCTGTTCTCTCTCTTCGTCCCATATCTAGATTTTGCCATTCACTATTAATTTCTTGTAGCCGATTTTCGTTTGCTTACCTTTGCTTCTTTCGTCCTTTGCTATTTTAGTTATTTCCTTTTGTATTTCTTTTTCTTTCGATGTCCAATCGTTGTTTATATAGATACGATCTTTATGCTGTTTTAGTTTACGTTTCTTGTTTAGGATTTCCATTTTATCCGTGAGGGCTTCTGTTTCTATTGCGCATACTGTTTCTCCTATTTTTTTTGCACTTCTTAGTTTTATTTGTATTTGCAACTCTTGGGCTCTGAAATTTTTCATTTCTTCTTTTAATTTCTTATAATCATTTGTTTCTACTTTCAACCCAGTTACGATCAAGCTTTTCTTTTTGCTAAATTTCTCCAGTTGCTCCATTCATTCATGTAGCTGTTTTACTTCTAATTTTAGTTTTTGTTTCTCTGCTTTTACACCCATTAACTCTTTATTGGTTTGTTGTTATTCTTTCCTTATTGGTTTTATTTCCTGAAGCATTTCATCGTTTTTATTCATTAGCTCTTTCATTATTGTAATCATAACATTTTCCATGTCTTCCTTGTTTTCGTTGCCTGCTTTGCTTGGTGACCGTTTTTTAATTTTACTTCTATTAAAACAACCATCCAAGTTTTCTCTTTTGCGTTTCGTTTCATCATCGGTTTCACTTCCTGTGACATTTTTTCCATTTTCTAGGAGTGCAGCGCTAAATACCTGGTATACCGATATTAGATTATCATCAATATTTAAAAAATGAAAGTTACCAATTCACCGGTAGTTAATGCGTTATTTAAAAATTATCTGCGCACCAGAGTTGCCAGTTGGTCTGTAATTAGGATGGGGATTAAAATAGATACAAATTCACCGGGACCCGGAAATATGCACACCCTGATATTCTAGTTACGTAAGCTCGTCCGATTGGCGCATGACGTTAACAACAGAGTAAAGCATAGTCCCGTCTATGCGTTCGTAATACGAACGCGAATGAAATTTGAGAATAGTACAAATGAATGAATTATGACTAAAAGAAACTAAGTGATTTTTATAGTTTAGAGGAAAATTATTAAACTATTTACTTTTATTTAAATTGATTTTCAGTTATTTGTAAAGTTCCCAGTTTCTTGATTATATTGGTATCCGGAAAATAAAAATATTCATATAATCGATATCTACTAAAATTATTATATTTCGTTAGTTGGCAAAAATTGATTAGTGGCCTACACATTAGTAAATATAATTTTTACCAAGGGGAAGAAAAGCCCCAAAATAAAACCATAAATTTAATGGATTGATAAAAAAACAAAATTTTTTACTTTTAAATAATGTATTTCATCAGATTTAAGTAAGAGGCTTGGAAAAGACAAAAATAAGTTTTACAGTTTTCATGCCATGCACTTTATTTAAATTTTGTGCATGTGAAATAGACGTACATACAGCAACTACGTAGCAGTTTTCATAATTTTTCTTGTACGCAATGTCAGGTTGTTAAGAGACTTGTTTAATTCTTTAATTCGGAAGTACATCCGAGACCTAAAAAATAACTTGCACGCTTTGTTAGAACAGTCTACAGTTACACTTTTGGACATAAGGTTTTCTAAATAATTTTTAGTTACCAAAATGGAATCACCATTCATGTGGAAGGAAAAATTGTCTCCAGTTACTTAATATATGACAAGAGAGTGTCTGATGGTTTACATAAACCACACTTACTCAAATGATCAACCCACGTGTACGTTGAAACATCTTCGGATTGAATACTGGAGTCCTTCAATTTATGGCAGATATAACCAGCCAAATTCTCCAAACCATCATACTCTAGGTCACTAATGTTTTTTCATTCTAACTCTCATTGAAAACTTGAAAATCCACAACTGTTTCGTTGTTAGAATCCAGCCTTTGGATCAATTGTCCCGAAATTGGTAAATCTGGGATGTCGTCTGTTTAAACGTTCGAAAATTCGTTCCGTTGTCTCTCCTACCCGTATATAACTTTTATAAAATAAAATAAAGCTTTTTGTTAACACTTTAAAAAAAAATTAATGGGTTTTCCCCGAAAAGAGCTTCATTTTTTGGTACTATGTATCACGTTAAAATATTTGATTTGGAATTTGAAGGATAAGATCGTCTTTTTTATGAGCTACAAATTTACTTTTACTGGTTCTATAGACTAAGAATATACCATTTTTTCGTTTTTTTTTATATGCTACATTTTTTCCAAGAATATTTTTTCGATATAATACTTACTTTTTGAGTATTTGCGAAAAACCGCCGAAAAACGTGTTTTTTTTTGTTGAAAAGTAAATATTTTTAGTCGCAAGTGACTCTAGTACCTACTACTAAATTAACCTAGTACCTAAGTTAAAAAAACTCTATAGAACAAAAGTTGCTTAAACTTAGTCAGATCTGCTTCCGGACTTATTTTAAACGTATATTTTTTCACCCTCCAAGTAAAAGCAATCAACGGCACAAATTCAACTTTGAAGTGGGGGATGGGCAGAATCTAAATCCAAATTTTCATGCAATTTTCATGTGTGTTTCTTTTTATCTTTTAAATCATTTTACTTAAAATCATTTTTTAACTATCAAATAATAATTACATATTGAGTTATTTTATTTTTTAAACTTTAATAATATTTATAAAAAATTTTACTTTCTTGTAATGTATTTTTAAAACAAGCAATCATTTAAATAATTATTTTGTAACAATTTGTATTATTTAAGAATATAATAATTACATTTTGGTTTCGTAGTAAGTGTGTTTTAAGAATATTAATGTATAGTTTTAAAATATTGTATTGCAAATAATTATCATTATTAAATGGTTATTATTTGTCAAGTATTCTTTTTCTTTTTTCACACCCTTATGTATGTAATAAAACTAAGGGACTTTCTGAAAGGTCAATCGTAGACTTTAAAGACACAAAAGAAGCGATACTTAAAAGTTACGCCCATTATATATCTTTATATCGTGGGAAATATACAATACAACACGAGCTCCAACCGCTCGACTGGCTCGACTAATACTCTTTAGAGCTGGCATCAGTGTGTGATCTCGCGTTGAACGGTAAATATCTAAAATTTCGTATATAAGTCCTCCCCTTTACTTTTCAGCGACGGATCTCGTTTCGCTGTAAATTTATCAGAAAAATTTAAGTACAAAAATCTTTTCCCCTCTAAGTGTGCCGTGATTAATATGTTAATTATAAAGATACTTATGAACAATATACTCCAATAATTAATTTCCTATTGGTGGATCTCGGGTTGTCCTCGATTTAGTCGGATCTCGCCTTGATATGAAGACGTATATATATATATATATATATATATATATATATATATATATATATATATATATATATATATATATATATATATATATATATATATATATATATATATGTTATAGTTCAAGTTGATTCTCAGTTAGAGTTGACTATTCCTAGTTCGAGTTAACTCCAACTAAAATGAGCAGTAAAAGTTGATAAATTTAACTCAACTTTTACTAGTTTGAGTTGACTATTCCTGGATCGATTCAGTAAATTTTGATTATACGAGTATAATCTCACGTGCTTTTTTGATGACTGCGTCTTTTTGTTTTGACCGTTTCAACTACTTATCACTATACATAAAAAAATAGAATAACGTAAAAAAACATTTATTTATTTAAAGGGCTCGAATAAGGAGGTTTGCTTGTAAATAGAGGTTTTAAGCAGCTATACCTCGCTAAATATTCACCGTAAAGAAAAGCTTTGTACAGGTTAATTTTAGTTATTAACACGTTGACGGACAGTACGTCAAATGTCTAAGCAAGTGTTGTGACATTATATGTATTTTGCAAAGTAGAATAGGGAAAAATGCAACGTCTATAGACGTTGTGTCACATTACATCAATGGGAAATTAGAAGTCTAAAACGTTTTGTCCGTCAACGGGTGTGAAAAGATACAAATTAATACTCTATCTATTATTTTTTTCGTATCTCTAATATTTTCGGAGATATTTTGAAGAAAAGAGTGAAAATTACGAAATTGCAAAAAATTATTTTATCTTTAAACTCCAATTTTTCTAAATTTTAAATAGGTCGAACTTCTTGGGTGTATTAATAATACATATACAGAGTGGGCCAAAAAAACAGTCCGACTTTATATTTGAAAGTATTTATTAGATTTTAAGGAAATGACGAATCAGGTCGATTTTTGATCTAATGTGGACACATTTTTACGGTACATACATTTATCATTTTCAACCCCCTCCACTCCACTCCCCCTCCCTTATTTTTAAATCGGGAATAGGGAATAGGGACACAAAAAGAAGAATGTATGTAATTTGTTTAATTCAAAATATATTCTACTGCTGTCACAAAACAGAAAAAAATGTTTTTTGATAAATAAACATTGTTTTTTGCTTAATTTCAATGTTCAAACTGCCACTTATCTGCCTCTTGGTAGGTTGAATATTGAATTTAAGCAACAAAAAATATTTATTTATCAAATAAACATTTTTTTCTGTTTTCCGTCAACAGTAGAATGTATTTTGAGTTAAATAAATTACATACATTCTTATTTTCGTGTCAATTAATTTAATTCAAAATAATTTTTCTTGGACATAAGTTTTCTTGGTATAAATAATTATGTCAATGTTAATATTACTGAATAGAGAATTGAATAACCTTTCAAATGAGCTAGCACACAACCCCTATTCCCTATTTAAGGTGTGTATACTGAATATACCGTAAATATATAAGTTGTATATACAGAGCCGTGCGGTCCATCTTTTCAATATGATGCAAGTCTTCGAAATGTCGCCCCTTCAGTATTATTGAAACTTAACTTTCATTTTTATTAAAGGACCCAACACAAAATAAAGGAAAACTTTTATTTTAAAAATAAAACATACTTTAAATTAAATGAAATATGTATTAACATTAAATAACATTTAATTTTGCCTTCTGTAGTGACTTTAATTTTGGTAAAATCGTCAATCAGATTGGTTAAAGTAGGAGGTAGTAAGGACTCTATTGAAATGAGTACTATTTTTAAGTATGTTTGTCTTATGGAGTTTAGTAAATATTTTAAATTTTGAAAAACTTCTTTACCCACTAGCCACCGAGACAGGGAGTATCAATAAAATTGATAATTGACATATTTGTAATATACAGAAAAATTACATACAAATTAAAAAAAGAACGATCAAAATATATTTACTAGATACCTAGATATAGAAAATGATATTAGTTTTAAGTTGCCTTTTTAGTTTTTGAACTCGTGCATTTGTGAGCTCCCAGCTCCCACTTCACTTACCACGAATAGTCACCAATTGAACTACATTTTTAAAAACTCGTGTAAAATACCAGCTTTTCTAGTATGTAAAAGAATTTTTTCTACGGACAATATTTTAAATGTTATTCTTAATGTTTATAAACTACAAAATTTCAAAAATTTGGCATTCGGATTTTTGACTGTATTAGATAATTTTTTTAACTTTTTTTAGTACATTTTGATAGCATCAGTTTTCTACTTTAATTTGGCATACGCATAATTGCCCTATCTTCATTATTTTCTGTCTTTTGTTATTGCAAAATAAACGTCTCTGGGAAAAACAAATAGAATAACTCTTAAACTAATTAACGGATCAGTCTCAAATTTTTAGGGTTTTTTAAGTACCCCAATACCCATCTTAGAGTGAAAAACTAAAGTTCTAAGGTAGTTTTAGTAAAATTTATTAACAAATAACGATTTTCACTTATTTTGCAATTTGCGTAACAACAAATTAACTTTTTAACTTTAAAAATCGGCATTTTAAAGGTTTTTTAATGTTCTAAAAAATTAAATTTTGTAATAATATGTCAACTATTTAGCTTTTGAATGGGGTATAAAAATCGACAAAATCGCGATTTTTGCACTAAATTGTTGATAATTAAAAAACGGACGCGAACTCTAGACAGGAAACAGGTAGGTTTTCTTCCTATAGGTCTACAATAACTAAAAAAATAGTCAGCTACCTGGATCTTTGAGTGTCCCGAACATGGTCTATTTCTAGCTTATCTCCCTGGAGTATTGACAATTTTTTGCTATTTCGACAATTTTGTTTAAAATAATATTACCCGTTAAACTTATCAATTCATCTTGCCCACTGTTGCTTAAATAAGTCACAAGCCATGTATCAGACTCTCTTTGAACTATCCTGATATGCTCTTCCATCTTCCATTACTGGATCAAACTCAGAGAGCAAAACTTAAAAAAGTTTCCGTTATTAGGTTGAAACAACTAATGAGTTGTTTCACGAAAAGCTAAACATTGTGAGGCCAATAGTCTAATTCTTTTCAAAATTTCTCCCCAATAATGTTGAATTGTCCATTAATATATTAGATTTTACTGATTATGCCGCCCCGCTTGTGATGCCGCCTGATGCGGCTGCCTCACCGCATCATAGCACGGCACGGCCCTGTGTATATACCGTAAAAATGTGTCCCCCTTAGATCAAAAATCGACCTATTTCGTCATTTCCTTAAAATCTAATAAATACTGCCAATACCGAGGTAGACTGTTTTCTTTCGCCCACCCTGTATAAAAAGAACTACAGAAGGCCGAAGATCAATTTTAATTAGGAGAGTAGTTAGGGGGTTGTTTTCACTGATTTTTTCGTAGAAAAATGCAAAGTTTTTCCGTTATTTGTAGAAAAATTATAAAAATAGTATTTTGTTTGTGTTTCTAAAAGATACAATTTTTAAATCTACAGCTTTTTATTAACTGTATATTTTTCCAGTTATTCTCAAAAAAACCTCTAAAAATGTCGATTTTTTCGTCGAAAAACTGTTACTTTCAACCGCGAATAACTCGAAAAATATTAGTTTTAACAATAAAACGTAAAGAACATTTTTTTCTTATAATTACATTTTTCATCGATTTCCCTAGTTAAAATGTAATGAAAAATTCCAGCCCTCGAGATGGGGTGGCAACCACCTCTAAGGTTTTAGCGTACAGCGGCATGATATAGAAAACGATGCTTGGGCTATTCCCTACCTTCTGTGAAAATATCAAGTTAATCCATGATAAACGAAAAAATTGCGAGGCAAAATGCTTAATTTCCTGGCCTAGTATCCAGTAACATTTAATTTCTAGACTCGGTTGTTTGTGTGAATCAATTTTTACTAAATGGCATTGGGAAGAGTATACTTTAACTAGTTGGAGTCTACTTTTACTAGTAAATGTTGAATAAAAACCTTCATTTTATATTTATAATCAACTTTTACTAAAACCAGCCGTTTGAGTTGACTCGAATTAGGAAAAGTCAACTCCAACTGGATAATCAACTTGAACTGTAACATATACATTGTAAATCTCAAATCATGATTTCCAAAGTTTATACATTGTAAATTATGATTCGGGAGTGCTCCTAGTAGCATTTAGCGTGTCTTGGTTTGTTTATTTCTACTGCATCTTGATTGTAAATTTAGTTTAGTCAGAAATACGTATTTACTGCTGCCTTTTTCATTCTTACAACTTACAACATCTATTTATTGTGAGCTATGCAGATATCCTTTACATTATTTTACTATTTACTCGCAAAAAAATCTCTCCTTTTTTTATTTATTTAATTATTGGGCGTTGTTTTTTATCCAGGAAGCTTTAGCTTTATTCCAAATTATCTTTATTTTTGATAAGAAAATACGATTAAAATAAAAAATTAATTTCAAATATTAAACAATATTTTTTACATAAAACAAGTTTAGTGTTTTAACATTTTCTCTGCGATAACTTTGATTATTTCATTCATAGGAGATTCTGGCCAATAGAAAGATAGAGAAATAAAAATATCCCGTCCTCAAGCATTACGTCAGATGCCCTTCGTTACTACGCAAAAATGAACATTCAGTGACATTAATGACAATAAATATTTTACAAGTTGTAACAGAGAACAAGCACCAAGAAACATGGTTAGCAAATATTCAGGTGAAGATATCAATAGAATATTAGTTAAAATTATTTAAAAAGACAGTTTTATTCATGAAATAATCTCAGCGAATTCCACTCGATCTCTAAAATTATTATCGACTTGTTGTCCTCGTGACACTTTAACATTTAAACCAATTAAAACTGTCAAAATGTCACTCGGGAAACAAATCGATAATTTTAGAGCTCTCGTGCAACTACTACTGAAAATTCAAATTTGTGCATTTAATAATAAATTATACCTACATCTAATTAAACAATTGTCGATAAACTTATTAAACAATTATGTAAAAATCTACTCTTATCAAAACAATAATTATCTCTTAATTTTTATTATACATTGATAACCTTTGAATTACTTAATTATCAATTTGAAACGTTGCAATCATGCATTTCAATGAAGTACAATCGAATTTATTTTGTTAAAATTAATAAAAAATAACAATAACTAATATATTTAATTAACTCCAACCTATTTACTTATCCTCCATCTAGGTACATAGATGTAACCGTTTTATTAGACCAGAGTATTGAGCACAAAATAAACCGATTTTTAGAAATAACACCTATAGCTACCGAAACGAACTGTGGCCGATGGCAAACGCTGTTGTCGGTCGTACACCCACCTAAACTTTACGCAGGACCGCGCCGTCCACGTGTGCAATGTGTGCGGAGCTCACAGGCGCCAGCATTTAAGGGGCGCCACTAGAGTTGGTACAAAAATTTTACGCAGGTCAAAACAACACTTACCCATTTACCGACCTTGCCACCCCGTAGGTATATCTCAACTTCAAAGGTAGGTAGGCCAAGTTTGCCTACATTACGTATTGATTTACACAATCTGCATAAACAAGAAAAATCCTGTAAAGACATGCAGCCACCGGTCCAGCAGAATTTATGCTTTAAAGCCATTGTAAAAAAATTTGATAAAAATTATGATGCTTTATGTGATATAACACATTCGGAAAAATTTGATCTTGATTCAAAATATCAAGCTAGATGTTTAGGAGATAAAATATCAACATTTACATTTATATGCTCAGTCCACATTTATGGTATGAAGTTCTGATGAAAGATAAAAGTTTACAATCAAAAACAATGAATATGCTAAATGCTTTACAAGAGTTAAGGGCGTAGGCAAAATTTCGCGCCAATGTGTTTTAAATTCATTAATTTTTTCAAATCCTGAGAAAACTAATAGTATATTATACTAAATATAGGTGTTTTTGAAAAATTTAAACCCAGAATGAAAAATTGCATTATTACCGAGGGCCGAAAGTCCCTAAAAACTTCTATAATGTTTTTAAGTAAGGTAAATAGGTGAAAAAAAAAGAGAGAAAATTTTAGTGTGATTTTTAGTTTTAAAAATCTCATTCAAATGAAACTGTTCGCTTATTCTAAGGGACTTTCGGCCCTCGATAATAATTGTAATCTTTCATTCTTCGTTTAAATTTTTTAAAAATACTTATTAGTTTTCCCTGGATTAAAAAAAAAAATTATTCATTTAAATTAAAACAAATTGAAGCGAAGTTTTACGTGTACGCCCTTAAAACAATTCTTGCTCTAGTATCGGATATATAGCAACTTTAATGATGTTATCACTACAGCAAATGAAACTGCAGAGTAACTGGATGTGGAGCCCAGTTTTCAACCAGCCACACAGTTACGGCGTCGGAATAAAAGCAGGCAGTTCGATTACGAACATAAAGACGAACAGATTTTGGATCCTAAAATGTCATACAAAGTTCATTTCTTTTATTGTGTTCTCGACCAAGCATTAATTTCAGTAAATGAACGATTTTCCATATTGGAGAATCATATTGATTCTTTCAAATTTTTATATAATTTGAACGACAGTACATAAAACTCACAATTAAAACTTTTGTGTAGAAATTTGTAAAAAAATAAGATTTAATGATCATCTACATACATATAGAGAAAGACGATTTGTTTGAAGAAATTATTCGCGGTGTGCAAGTACTTGGAAGGGATACGTGAATCGATCGTACGCGAATAGCGAAGAAATATTGCAACTTTCTTAAATAATTCATATTGTCAATTGAAATTGTCAAATTGACGTACATTTCATATCTATTGTCATTGAAGAAGAAAAACTATATGTTGCTCGACAATATTGATATGATATGCAATTATTATATAAAGGTAAATTTAATTAATTGTATTTTGCTTGCAGTACTGCATTTTAATAACTAATTTTATTTACTACATACAATTGTTTACGTTTTAATAACATAACCTGAATCTTATTTTTTCTTCTTATTATTTTTTGGGCTATGGATTTAACAATTATCCAGTAACCAGGACTAATATAATTGGCCAATATAATTAAAAGTGCGAATAAAGTTGCAGAGCGTAGAAATAGGTGTCGCTTTGCCGAACTTGCACGGTCCCAATATCGCTTCAGCCTTTATTAAAAGAATTAAATAATGATGTTTGTAAAATTTTAAAATTTATATTTTTAAACGAATTTAGGTACCTACTGCAGTTTACCCAAATTTAACAATAGCCCTTCGCATTCTGCTCATTCTGCCCATATCTGATGCCACTACTGAACGATCTTTTTCTAAACTTAAACTTATAAAAAAATATTTAAGATTGATCATCAGTCAAGAACGGTTGACAAATTGATCTACCATACCTGTAGAGTCGTCAGTATTTAATCGAATTGATATTCATATGTTATAAAAAGATTTTTCGAACTGAAGACGCGAAAAGTTAATTTTTTATAAAATAACTAAGTATTTCATCTTTACCTACCTATATCTTTAGTTTTTTATGTTGTTACACCAAAGATTTATTTTAATTTAACTATTTTAACTTACTTTATTTTCCTGTTGCATGTATAAGAATTTTTAGTTATTTTTTTGGTTACAATAAATCATTGTTCATTTTAGGCGCCATTAAATGTTTTGCACACAGGCGCTACCACGTGCTGGCGCGGCACTGACTTTACGCATAAGTACAGGATTTCTTGCACCAGCCATGGTTCGGTCCAGGAGCTGTACAATTTTACAGCTTTTTGTCTTATGTTTAGGATGATGTCAAGACAAAAGTCTACAATCTAAAAATGAGTGGAAATGCATAGTTGCATTTTAAAATGCATAAACATGTCAAAAGAAATGTATTAACACGTTGACGGACAGTGCGTCAAATGTATAAGCAAGTGTTGTGACTATATTTTGCACTATAGAATAAGTAAATTAGTAAATTTCATTTAGCGCTTATAGTTTATGGAAACAATGAGGTCTTTAACATTTTTTGTAACGACCATCATGGACGTTATGTAACATTTCATATGCATCTGTAGATCTATCGATTTTTTGTCACAACTTGTTGTTTTAAAAATGTCGCCTATAGACGTTGTGTCACATTACATCAATTGAAATTATACGTCTATAGATGTTCTGTCCGTCAACGTGTTTAGGACAAGATTTTGTTACTTGGGGGTTTTTGGCGTCGCTAAAGACGAATACGCCATCGAAACCGACCACTGGAGCAGCTGTTGCCCAGGTTGACTGCTAAGGTACGTCATCTGGAGTTTCAATGGTTTTCGGTAATTAATTTGATACAGATTTTTCGCGAGTTTTTGGAGATGCTGAACAAGAATGCACCATCCAAACGGACCCCCGTTGCGCCTGGTACCCAAAACCCTCCAAACGCCAGAAGATAACATGCTTTAGCAGTAACCTTGGGCGCCAGGTAGTGCAGATGTTCAGTTGTGATGGCGTGTTCGTAGTCAGCGACTCCAAAATACGGCCTAGCAATCTATTTGTATGCAGTAAAGTCCGAAAACCTTCTAAACTACAGAAACTGAGGTCCTTAGTAGTGATCATGGGCACCAGGTGCTCCGGGGATTTGTCCTGATGGCGTATTCCTGTTCAGCAATCCAAAAAACCTCTTTAATCTGTTTACATCAATTCAGTGCCAAAATCACTCGAAACATCAGAAGATCTCGTGACCCTAGACACCAGGTGCTCCGGTGTCATTCTTATGGCATATTTATTTTCAGCAACCCCAAAAACTCTATATAATCTGTTTGCAAGATCTGGAAAAGGCAGATATCGAGAACGATAATCTATTAAATCTTCCGTAAGTAGTTTCGCTCTCAGAGCATGTTCAGGGGCATTTCATTAAAATATGACATTCTTGCATATCTTCCTCATCTTTTGACAAAATTTCCCCGAAGATGCCCCGAGAGCGAAAGTACTTGGCTAAGATTTAATGAATTTAATGCTTGATATCTGCCTTTTATTTCCTTAAAATTCATATCGAGAATTTAACCATATCCTATTTTATTTATTTAGTTTTTCAATATTTCAAGATTCGCCTCAAAACTAAATTTTCAATTTATTCAGTATACAGGGTGATTGATTAGTGGGGTAAAGCTCAATAGATCCGCTATAATAATAGATAGCAGTAAAAGTTAATAACAAAAATTTTAGCCACCTTTGAGCTTCACATTACAAAATTAGTTAAAATATTACAGGGTGTTCGATAACATAGTGGCAGACCAAATTTATGTTTTTTAAATGGAACACCCTATATTTTATTTTAAATTCGAAATCCTATTAACTTCTACATCACAAAAATATAAAGGTTTGTTATGTTATAAAGGGTATTTACATAGTTATAACCAATTTTATATGAAAATCGTAACAATTTCAACTCCCTGTATATAAAAAAACAAGAATAAAAAACCGCTAAACGCCGTAAAAAAAGATCTGATATGAATATTACGTGGCGCGAAAATGTATTTTCATTTTGATGCAAAACAAAATTCTAATTTTATTTCAAAAAATTTTTCCATAATATTTTCTAAATTTGAAGTAAACGCGCTACAAAAAAATAATTTTGATACAGTTTGAATTTTGAAACTCTTTTTTGGCGCGTTTACTTCAAATTTAGCAAATATTATGAAAAAATCTTTTAAAATAAAACTAGTATTTTGTTTTGCATCAAAATGAAAATACATTTTCGCGCCACGTAATGTTCATATCAGATCTTTTGTAGCTGGAATATTATATGCGCCACTCATTTTTACGGCGTTTAGCGGTGTTTTATTCTTGTATCAGGAGTTTCTCAAAGTTATTTATAAATTAAATGTATGAAGTTGTAACGAAATAAGCGATGGACTACCCAGCTAATTGAAATAATATTCGGAAATATTACCCCAATCAACTAAGATAGCCATCGTTACACCCTCAGCTTAGCTCAGTCACTCAGGTGTGTGTTCGTCTTGTCCTAATCTTAGATATGAACTATGAAAATTGGAATGGAAGCAAACAAAACATAGTTTTTAACTAATCATGTTTATTGTTCATAAAGATATAATAAATAAAATGACTTAGTAAATTGCATTAACAAATATATTCAAATTCTTGCCAAAAACTAACAATTCTGGATTATACTTATGGCTTTTGGTATTGATGGTAACTTCTTGATGTCGAATGGTACTGCTGTTGTAGACTTCTCGTAGCCCTGGACGGATCTTCGGCCCTAGGCCCCTGCAGCTAGAGATGGTGGTTGTGCAGTCTACGTGTCATAGTCTCTCACATTGTCAGCCATCTGGTGCATCGCCGGCGATGGGCTTCATACTCCCGAAAGGACAAAGTAGATTTTAGTCTCAAAAACTGTAACAGTAAAACACATATCAACAATCAAGAAGAAAACCAAATTGTACCTTTGCCAAATAGTATTCAGAAATAGTAATTGGCAAGGTTAAATTACATAGAATTAAGATGAGGAGAATCGTTAAAATTTTGATTACTAAACGTGCATATTAATAGATGAAAAGAAATATCGAAATCAAACACATGGTTAAACATTTGAAGGTTAGATAAAAAACATTAGAAAAACTGTTAGACGGAGAAATATAATTAAAATATAATATTATTCTTACCCCAAGAGGAATGATTTGATGGATCAAAATGATTTAATTTTGGAATTACATGCCTTTTTAAGGATTAATTTTTCCCTTCCAGTTTGTGTCTTCTGGTAGGGATGAAGTATGAAGTGACACTTTCATGACAGTGCAACATAGGTGGCGGGCATGTTCCGAATTGAGACAGATACTTACGGAGTAAGAATGTATACAGGGTACGTTCAGTATGTTGATTTAAATGAAAAGAGATATAGTAAATAGAAGATAATAAAAAAGGATAATAAAATGATAATCAAAGAGGATAATAAAAGAGGGCGCCAACCGATTTTTATTAAAGGGGAAAATGGGTAAACCAAATAGAAGAAGATAATTATTAATGAAATATTAAAGGAAATAAGGTAAAATAATTATTTAAAAATAAAATATCAAAGATGTGACGTTTGTAACGTTACAAAGTTGAATGCAATGTTCCTCTATTACACGTTAAGATTTATAAATGGTCACCTTTGTTGAATTATCTCGCAAATGATCTATTGTCCATCGAATGTACACTAGATTTTTTTCTATTCGAAATAGATTGAATAAAAAAATATTGAGATGGCCGGTAAATGAAGTCGGATTGCCCGTTGCCAGATCAAATTTAGCGTCGTAACCACTACAACTACATAAGCCATTTCGGGAATAATCGTTAATTGGATTATACTTTTGTAGCTTAATAACTTTTAAACGGTTTAACCGATTTTGATCAGTAAACATGAGTTTGAAACGTATTGACGGGTCAAGTATAATAGCTGAAGCTATTACAGGATTTATTTAGCTTGAGAAACCGTTTTCCCGTAGGAAATAGATTTGATCATACTTATGAAGCCTATACCTTAAAAATTAGAATTTTCCCGGATATGACGTATACACCGTTAGATTCGCCTAGAGTCCTTCTACAAACGCTCAGTTATTGGCGCAATTCGTAGTTTGAAATTTTAAGTAATTGTCGTAAAATTTTCAAAGTTTAGTTTTTCAGTTTTTCGGCTATACTGAACCGTGTGTATGTCTGATTCTGACGGCTTAAACACCATTTGAAAGATTGACTCAACACTATTAATTTAGTGTATTTGCGGTTCTCCTGTCTCTTCTTGACCCGAAGATATATACCACCAAAAAATATGCCGTTTTGTACCGACCAAGTCCTATAGCTGGCTTATAAGTGGTCAAAAGTCACAAACTACACCGGTTCTGAATCGGCCCTAACCCCCTCTTCAAACACAAAAGAAAATTCAAATCGGTTTAACTTTTCCACACACATACATACATATCCACAAATATTTTTCCTTTTTTAAATAAAAATTGAGTCATATTTCTGAGCTCGGTAACTTTTCAATGGTATAACCGATTTTCAAAATTAGACATGCGTTGGAAAGGTAATGGTCAGTACTATTAGAGGCCGCAAAGTTCGGACTTAAATTTTTGAAGTTTTTGGGAGATTTGGGGATGAGAACGAAATATAGGCACTAAATAGGAAGGGCCGTAAAATCCACACCCTGGGACCAAAATGGATGGTTGACATATGAATGGGTGAGTCTTTTCCTGAACTTTAAGACGGAAGTTGGCCCTTCTTTTAATTCAGTCAGATTTAGAAAATCGAAAATTTCGTGTGTACATAGTGTCGCGTGTAGGGGGTGTTGGTGTGCGCCACTGGCGAGAACTGCTGTTCTCTGGTAATAAGCAAAACAGCAATGGTTTATTAATGTCATATTTTTTTACGTGCTGTCAAAATTTTCAAGAATGATTGATATTATGACTTATATCAAATACAGGGTGAGTCCAAACGCAGGTACATCATTTTCTCAGTAATTTTAAATGGAACACCCTGTATTTTATATCACTAATGAAAAGTACTATTACCGTACTTTAATTTTTAGATAGCATTCCCTATAACTATTAGTTTTTGAGATATTTTCATTTTTCAATGGACCAAATCCAAATCCCAAAACCCAAATCACCAGAATTTAATAAACTGGACTGATTTTTTTGGGGTTGCGTTAATAATGAAGTTTATAAAATACCTCCAACAACAAGGGATGAGCTGAAAAATAGAATGCAAAGTTTATTTCGATGTGTTAATTTACAAATGCTTCGTAGAGTAAGTAGCTCATTCAATGATCGTTTTTAGGCGTGAATAAATGTGTTAGGAGGTAATTTTGAACACCTTATGTAATTAAATATTAAAAATATCTTATTAAAAGTAGCTTCAAATTCTTTCAAATATGTTTTTTTTTTGCAAAATGTATTACTGATAAATTATTTTTCGTTCTTTATTTGTTACATTGTTATATTTACATACAAAAGTAGTGTTTAATTGTCTTCATAAAATGGTGTATTTGGTGTTAGTGTGATTTTTTGTAAAATTTATTACTAATTTTCTTTCTTTATTTGTTGCATTTACATAAAAAAGTAGTTTTTAATTGTTTAAAAAATGTTGCATATTGTGGGTGTGTTTTTTTTTTGTAAAATGTTTTACTAATAAATTATTTTTATTTCTTTATTTGCTACATTGTTACATTTTTTACCGGATTGATAATTAGTAATCGTCAATTGTCAATTCAGTCATGGCTAACTTAAAATTTAGATAAATTTAGACACCTAAAATAATTTGCTCAGAAAAATAAAAATATCTCGAAAACTAATAAATTTGGACATAAGGAATGTTATATAAAAATTAAAGTAAACTAAACGTTCCTAAACCTGTTGTCCTATTTGAGTGATTTTTTAGTATGTTCTAGTCTTTTTATTTAAGAGAATCGATGTACCTAAATAAGTGTCATTTTATACTGGGTGTAACAATCATACTGTGTTTTTTCCTTCGGAAAAGTTCGGAACACCCTCTGGAATATTCTAGCATATATAAAATATTGAAGTCAAAATTCAGTCTTATGTTCGATAACAGAAGAGATACGTACTTTTATGTTACACACTAGGTATGCTATTTGTCTTGATTAACATCATTCCAAATCTCGAGAGCTACTGTTTCTACCTCTTATAAAGTTCTAGGAGGTGGCCAACGCTGTTGTAGTCTTCTGCCAATTATGTCACACAAATGTTCGATCCGGTTAAAATCTGGACTATGTGATGGCCAAATCAAAGTCCGAAGATTATCCTGTCATAAATATTCGATTACAGGTTGTGAACGAGAGGTCTTGAATTATAGTGCATTAGCAAGAAATTGTTACCAATATATAAGGAGCCGATACCATGGTAGCTAAGTCCTTCGTTATGTAAGATCACTACTGAACACATGAACACAGATATAAGATGAACACATTCATCGCGGGTCAAATTTCTTGTAGCGCGTTCCATTTCCACCAAACAACAAAAAAATACGAATTTAACTGAAACTTTAAATAGTAAATCTACTAAATCACAACAAACCCGACACTTTTTGACTGCTATCGATTTGACATCTACTAAATTGGTAATTGCTCATAGTCTACTTTAGGCTTTTCTATTAAACTAAGGTGAAAATGACGATTTATTGAAGAAAAACGTGGCTACTTGTTAACATACCTAATTTTAAAAATCAATAATCATTTTCAATTTCGTTGCAACACCAAACTACAACCGCATGATCATTCCAGTTCAATCAGAGAGTGCAACAAGCACCTCTACCGGTTTCGAAACTTATTAATCTCTCATCAGGAGGCACACATGCTGCTCTCTCTGACCCAACTAGGACAAACCCCGGCGTGCAGTCACGGATTGCAACGAACGAAATGGAAGGGATGTCCTAGCGGTAACTGCTAGCAAAAGACTAATTTTTCAATCTAGTAACACATAAAACAACACCAAAAAATGTTGTTCCACATCCTACCAGACTGAGAACAATGGGAACCTTCTCTGGTAACACCTCCGAGACTTCTACAATTTGCAAGCCATAACGGATGCTGAGACTAAGGAAGATGAGGGAATTTTACAATTTATAATTTACGTCCCATCTGCTCAGCGCGGTAAAGTTCCAACGAGAATGGTTCCTTTGAATGATTCCCTGATGAGAGACTAATAAGTTTCGAAACCGGTAGAGGTGCTTGCTGCACTCTCTGATTGATCTGGAACGATGGCGCAGCTGTAGTTTCGCGTTGCAACAAAATTGAAAATGGCTATTCATTTACGTGTTTACTCTGATTGGAGTACGAAGGAAACCATTCTCGTTGGAACTTTACCGGGCTGAGCAGATGGGACATGAATTATAAATTGTAATATTCCCTCATTTTCCTTAGTCACAGCATCCGTTATGTCTTGCAAATTGTAGAAGCCTCGGGGATGTTACCAGAGAAGGTTCCCATTGTTGTCAGTCTGGTAGGATGTGGAACAACATTTTTTGGTGTTTTTTTTATGTGCTATTAGATTGAAAACTTAGTCTCTTATACCTGCTTTAATTATTATAAAAAATTTTATTATTATCGAACACAAGTTAATTAATAAAAAAATAAAATGTTAAAAAGCCTAGGGATGCAATTGAATTTTGATTTCAATATCCTATATGTGCTAGAATACTCCACAGGGTGTTCCGAGCTTTAAGGAAAAAACACAGTATGTTTATTCCACCCTGTATAATAAAAAATTTACCTGTCTACCAACGATATTATTACATCGATTTTTTTAAATAATAAGTCTAAAACATACTAAAAAATCACTACAATCGGACAACAGTTTTAGGAAATTCGAGACATCTAACATGTCCCATTTTTAAGTCGTTCCGTTAATTTTACCCGCTGTGTGTATATTGGGTGTAAGATTTTCAATGGTCTGTTATTTATTCGGCTATTGTTGGTATTTTCTCTTGTTCTTGACTTCTTCTTTTAATATTTGCAACTAATGCCTGCTGCATTCTGCTGATGAGTTTGCTACACCTTTTACTTTTTTGCAAAGAAGCAGCCCTCATTCTACTCAACAAAACCTACCTCCATAATACTTCTAAATTCTACGCTAAACAGCTTGTTTTTAGCCTTCTATCGTCCACGTTTGGACATAGGCCTCTCCCAACTCCTTCCATAGGTCTCTATCCTGAGCAACATATTTCCAATTAGTTCCGGCTACTCTTTTAATATCATCAACCCACCTCATCTGTGGTCTTCCTCTCGGTCGTTTACTTTCCTAAGGTCTCCAGTATTGTATTGTTGCGTTCCAACGTTGGTCTTTTTGTCTAGCAGTGTGGCCTGCGAAACTCCATTTAAGTCTTGCAACTTTTGTTGTTATGTTCTCGACTTTTGTTTCTGATCTTACCCAGTCATTTCTCTTTTTATCTGACAGTCGTATACCGAACATTGCTCTTTCTGTTGTGGCTAGTTTATTCATATTTGACTTGGTTAGGGCCCAGGTTTGACGCCCATACCTATGTCATGATAGAAAAGATGCACTGGTTGAACACTTTGCACCTCAAGTATTGGAGTATTTTGTGGTTATTAAGTATATAACTAAGTTTTCCAAATCCTGCTCATGCTAGTTTCGCTCTACTAGTAATTTCCTCATTTTGTTCTCTTTGTCAAATTTCAGTATTTGTCCTAGGTTGATATTATATTCCTGGACTTTTTCTATGTCACTGCCATTTATAGTTATACGTATGGGATCATCTGTGTGTGTGTGTGTGTTCACAAATAGGGGATGGCATTAGATAAACTTTTTGCCACAGATATTTGAAAGTTCAAGATTGAAGATGTCATAATAAATTTTTATTTTAGAATCTTTAAGAAATTGTATGATAATATCATTAATAGTTTTGGTATTGAAGCTTAGTAGATGTGAAATATTCAGCGGTAAACTTACATTCCGCTCCTGAAGTCTAGCAATTAGTGCTTTCGTATGGTTTTTATTAAGTTCACAATTAAAGATTATATTATTTAAATCTGCAGTAGAGTAGTTATCACATGAACAGAGAGAATTGATACGCATTCCTATTTTAGCTAAATGTGCAGGAAAATTGCCATGGTTTAATCTTAAACGACTTAGGGATGTGGAATAAAATTGTGTAACGTGATAATCAAATATATGTGGGATATTTTGCGGAAGTTGTGGGTGTATGTAAGTGTATGGATTCCTCGAAGTTTGTACAAACTTAAGCCAAATAGTTTCCCCATTTCTTTCTTAATTTTTTATGCAATTCTGGAATGTAATCGCTGGAGATTGTTACATCTACTATTTTATTTAAAGTTGCTGAATTCTTTGCCATTTCATCCACTATCTCATTTTCTTTGATTCCGGCATGTCCTTTTACCCAGATAAAGACCAAGTCACTGCTATTATTTTTAAATCGAGAAATTGTCTTTCTAATATGGCATAACAACTCATTGTTGTGTTTTTTTGGTTATTGGTTGTGATATTGCCTCAAGAGCAGATAAAGAATCTGATAGTATAACCGTGTCTCCAAAGTTCTGTTCAACCGCGTAAGTTAGGGCTCTTTCAATAGCATAAAGTTCGGCAGTGAAGATATGTGTACATTTAGGTAGTCTAAAAGAATTGCCACTTTTTATATTAGAAACATAATAAGCGTTACCTACACTATTACATGTTTTTGAACCATCTGTATAGATGTATTTATAGTTAGAAAATTCAGAAAAAATTAATTTTATAATTTTATTGTTTTGGCATGGTAAGTTTCTATATGTAGGTTTTATGATCTTTGGAAAGATTGCGATTTCCTCAATAGAAAGGTTATATATGGGTAATATTTGTTTAGTGTTAATGCTAAAGTTGTTAGTTTTTAGATAAGCATCTGTAAGAGGGGGAGAAGTTTTCATTCTCCAATAAGAATTTGTTAAGTTATATTCAGTGAGACTGTTAATTTTACTTAATAATTTATGTGAGTCTAAAGTCCTGGTCTTTAATAGAAACTTATTAGACAAGAATTCTCTTCTAAGGTTTAGAGGAGGTTCCTGCTCTTCTGCTAGAATTGCAGCACATGGCGCTGACTTAACGCACTAATACATATACGTATTGCCTTATACTGAATATGATCGATTTTTGATAAATTAGATTTTGACGATGAACGATTGGGATGATCTGTGTTTTTCATTATTTTTGTTTTTCACGTATTAATTTTTAGGCCGACGCGACGTCTAGGGAGCTGCCTGCGAGTTCCTAAATCATAATTTGCAGTTACTCGAATGAGCTCGCTATAATCACAATGTCTTCAGCAAATCTGAGGTGGTTTAGCTTTTTGCCATTACTAACTTTCATCCCATAGGTTGGTCGTTGACTAAACAGCTTATAGTTGATAATACAGCTGCTAAGGTACATATACTTAGTTAAAAGTATAATATGATAAGTAGTCCAGGGTAATAAGGTTTGTTCCATAACACTCGAGCAGCCAGGGTACTGAAGCGTTTTTTCGACAGGAAATACCTATAAGAGCAAATTGTCACTATTTTCTGCGTACGATCTGGCGGCCATTTTTATTTATAAACAATTAAGTGTCAAAAAATGGCATTTTTACTTTTTTTTAAATCAATGGAATTTTTTTAGTACAAATATCTTCGAGATTATGGAAAAAGCTTTAAAATGACGTCTTACAAAGTTTGATATACTCATTTATTGTTAATATAATTCCGAAAATGTCGGAATTGCAAAAAAAATAATTTTTGCAATAACTTTTGTAAAAATTAGTGTACAGCTTTGAAATTTTTGTCAAATAAGGATTCTTTGGTGCTAAATATTTGTTAAAAATTTCAAAACGATTCATTAAATTGTTTCAATTTTATTCATATTCATATTATTCATATTGTTTATCCCAGAGAGCATTTTTTGCAATAACATAAGTCAGAAGAAAATGACGTTAGAACCATTCCACAGTTGTCAAATAAAAGAGCATGAGCTATATTTTTAACTTGGTTTAAAAAAAGTGAATAAAAAATGCATTTATTAGTAATAAATAATTATGCAAAAGTATCGTAAACCTTTCCTTATAAACTTTTTATATCGTTATATAAGAAATTATACATATTTATTACAATTTTTTATCAATTATGATATACTTAGATAACATTACTTGGTAGTTGTGCCCTTAAAACAGGGTAAAAAAGTTATTTTTTTTTTGAATAAGTTATTCAAAAATTTATAAAGAAAAATTGACGATACTGTTGCATAATTATTTATTACTAATAAATGTATTTTTTATTCTCTTTTTTAAACCATGTTGAAAATGTAGCTCATGCTCTTTCATTAAATGGACACCTGTGGAATGGTTCTAACGTCATGTTTTTCTGACTTATGTTATTGCAAAAAAACTGCTCTCTGGGATAAACAATTTCAATAAAATTTAAAAAATTGAATGAACCGCTTTGAAATTTTTATCACATATTAAGCACTAAAGAACCCTCATTTGACAAAAATTTCAAAGCTGTACACTAATTCTTACAACAGTTATTGAGAAAATATTTTTTTTGCAACTCCAATTTTTTTCGCAATTATATTAACAATAAATGAGTATATCAAACTTTGTAATACGTCATTTTAAAGCTTTTTCCATAATCTCGAAGATATTTGTACTAAAAAAATCATAATTTTCACTGTTTTCCGTTGATTTGAAAAAAAAGGGGAAATGCCATTTTTTGACATTTATTTGTTTATAAATAAAAATGGCCGCCAGAGCCTACGCAGGAAATAGCTATAATTTGTTCGTATAGGTATTACCTGTCGAAAAAACGCTTCAGTACCCTGGCTGCTGAAGTGTCACGAACAGAGTATATTTTTGTCTTAATACCCTGGCCTAAAGTTACAAAACAAAGAAATTAAGTACTTCCAAATAATTTATTGTCAAAATATATAATGAGTGTGACTGTTTACTTTGCTGTATTCTAGACAAATGAATGTATTTCGATTCAATCTAGATACTTATTTACGTAGGAGTTGTTTTATAAAAGTGTCACATGCTATTCTTGCAATAGATGTTCCAGCAAGTACGATTTTTTGCGCGACATCCAGCAGTGATGGGTTGTTTCGGATACAGTATTTTAAAATTCTCTTCATCGTATTAGCGGTTACCTAAAAATAAAATATGTAATTTATTTGACAACAGATTTTAAACTTTTAAAAACTGAACAACAGTCTATACCTCTTTCTGTTTCAGAGACGACCATCATGCTGTTACGTGCGTTGCACTCTCTTGGGCTCTTTAGAGAGATGTATGGTCTGCTCTGAAGCAAAAAAAAATAACAAACTGTCTCTCTAAGCAAAATTATACAAATAGTTCGCTTTGAGACGCTGTAGTGACGGGGTCCGGACAAATAATCCCCGGACAAATAATCCCGTAGAAAAAAATTCCACAAAAATTATCCCTGGACAAAAAATCCCCAAACAAAAAAATCCCCACAAAAAATCCCCACAAATAATCCCCACAAATAATTAGCGGACAAATAGTCCCCGAAAAAAATCCCCACAAAAAATTCCGAACAAATAATCCCCACAATTTGTTTTGGACAAAATATCCCCACAAAAAATCCCGGACAAAAAATCCCCAAGAAATATTTACTGCCGAATAGTTCTTTAAAATTTTCCCATGAATGCAATTGACGCAAATGTTTTTCAGCCTCAGTGAATTGTAATTTCGATAAAAAAATTTTATAATCATGTTATAATTATTCGCTCATATCTTCTGCTCACTTTGCTTTAAAAAACTCTGTTCAAATCATTGCCTATTCGTGGTGATAACTGCTGGTCCTCAAAACAATTATCTTGATTGTAATGCTAAAATAATTAGTTAGTTTTTGTAAATTTAACTTCAAAAATATTTAGTCATCATCATCATCAACGGCGTTAAAATCTTAGAAAATCTTATAATCAGAACCACGCATAGCGAGGAAAGTTGTACAAAGCTTTTAGATTATTTTGACTTTTTGGTGCTTTTGGGAACAAATTTTTAGTCATGACTATTCGATATCCGGTTTTTAAAAGTTGTAATTGAGGATCCAAACGTAAATCTATCCAAAAATCAAACCAGACAATAGCTGTGGGAGAAAGTCTGTAGGATGGCCTAAAAAAAGGTGGAAAGATGAAGTCAGAGAAGATGTTATAGAGAAAATGGGAGTGAGACAATGCGAAATAGTGGCACAGGACCAACAAATATGGAAGGCAATAGCAAACGCGGCAAAGACTCTCGAAGGATTATAACGCCATTGATGATGATGATGACTAAATATTTTTGACGTTAAATTTACAAAACACCAGGTTTTCTCATTTACAAAAAGACCAGTTCTCATCACAAATAGACAATGTTTTAATCAGATTTATTCAATAGCAGAGTGAGCAAAAGATTTAAGCGAATAATTACAATATGATTCCCACAGCCTTAGCTTACTCCCATATCCATATCTAGCCATATCTTCCACGCTTTTTGAAAAAACTTACAATTGGAATTCGAAATTTGTTAATCGAAATTACAATTATTCACGCTTAAGGTGATACAGTAGCGATCAACAGGTAGCAAAAACGCGTTCCAAGATTGCGGCTGTAATTTTAAATATTTTTTCGAGATATTTGGCACACTTATTCATAATATAATAAAGAATGGCGGTACAGAGCCCAATTTGAAAAATATATTAATATGTGGAAATTACTCTGTAATTAAATACAATATTAAAAAAACGAGCCTGTACCGCCATTAAGAAGAACAAAAAAATATACTTTCTTCAAATAAACTTTTTTATCCGATGCCTAGATTTTGTGTCATTTTGGAACTACTAAAATTTTTTATTTCATTAGTACATAGTTCCAAAATGACACAAAATATAGGCATCGGATAAAAAAGTTTATTTGAAGAAAGCATATTTTTTGTTCTTCTTAATGGCGGTACAGGCTCGTTTTTTTAATATTGTATTTAATTACAGAGTAATTTCCACATATTAATATATTTTTCAAATTGGGCTCTGTACCGCCATTCTTTATTATATTACGAATACGTGTGCCAAATATCTCGAAAAAATATTTAAAATTACAGCCGCAATCTTGGAACGCGTTTTCGCTACCTGTTGATCGCTACTGTTTCCTCTTAATTTTAATTGCTAATTGTCATGCTATAACTGTCATGCACTGAGGCTGAAAAATATTTGCGTCGGTTGCATTCACGGGAAAACTTTTAGAGAACTATTCGGCAGAAAACGAATAATTTTTATAATTTTGCTTAGGGACACACTTTGTATTCTTTATGATTCTGATCAGACCATAGATCTCTCTGACGAGCCCAAGAGGGTGAAATGTACGTAAAAGTATAATGGTGGTCTCTGAGATAGAATAAAATATAATACAAGAATAATATAATTTTGCATAATACTGTGTATTATACTAAGATAATAACGAATTACTACAGATCTTCTTCTTCGGCCTGTTTGCAACCCAACCTTGATAAAGTTGTCCCCATGAGTTTTCCTCTCTTCTCTGTTTTGTGCTATTTGGTGCCAGTTTCTGTGCTATATGGTGTCGTCGTCTAGATATCATGTTTAAGAGCTTCATCCACTACGAGTGTACAATATCCACCTTTAATTTTTTTGGTCGTGCTATGTACCCTACCCACTTCCATTTCATTTTTGCAGTTCTTCCAATAATTACATCTTCCGCCTTCGTCCTGCTTCGCACCTTCTAATTTAGTAGATATATTATGTTCTCTCAGTGATACTCACAACACACCTCGTTCGATGACCCTCTGTGTTGTTCTAAGGGCCGGTTGTTCGAACGCTAATCAACAATGATTCACTATCAAATATTTAATTACTGTCACCAACTGTCAATATCAACTTTGGTTGGGTTGCTGAAAACATAATTAATTATAACTATGAGATTAGTTAATCAATTAACATAACAATTATTAACATAATTGATTAACTAATTTCATAATTGTAATCAATAATTATGTTTTCAGCAACCCAATCAAAGTTGACATTGACAGTTGTGACAGTAATTAAATATTGATAATGATAATTTTTGATTAGCGTTCGAACAACCGGCCCTTAATCTATTGGCTGATAACTCTATAAGTATCACAGTCTCCATTCCTTAGGTATAACTGGTAGAATACAACTGTTTAATACCCATTTCTTTTGATTAATTGGTATCTTTTTGTTTTTGAACACAACACTAAGTTTTTCTTCTGCTGCCCAAGTCACGTTGAAACTGCATCGTTGAAAAGTGGCTTAGGAGAATTTTAAGGTTAATTGTCGATTATGTGATTACTCTAACACTAACGATATAATGTTTCATACATATATAGCAGTCTATGTTCATTTAAAAAGTAAAATTGACGTGTTTTAAAATTTTTTTAAAAAGTCATCTGTTTCTAAATAATTAGTTTATTCCATAGCTTTGCAGACTTATGTTGCTAAGATAATAACGAATTACTCCATATACTTGTTTATAAATTTAGAAAAAAACACATTATTTTTAAATAATTATATAAATATATCTGTTGAAAACATATTTCTTCTTATTCAGCTGCAAATACACTATTGGATTATTAACTTTCTGTTTCTTGCAATGTGTATCAGAGATTGTATGTCGTTAATCCCTGTCCATTGCCTTATGTTTTGGAGCCAGAACATTTTCTTTGAGTCCTATTCCACTCTTCCCTTCAATTTTACCCTCATTATAAGTTGAAGGAACTGGTATTTTTCGTTTCGCATGATGTGACCCAGATACCTAGGTACGCCGTTTTCTTTTCTTAATGGTTTCAAAAAGTTGGCGCTCTTGGTTGATTATCATAAGGACATCTACATTTGTGACCTTCGCCGTCCATAGTATCTTTAGGATACGGCGATAAAGCCACATTTCGAAGGCTTTTTTATATCCCTTGCTTTGAGTGTCCCGCCCTCTACGCCATATAGCAGCACCGACCGTAGGTAGCACTTGGTAAACCTTAGTCTTAGTTAAAGATCGAACTCTGAACAGGTCAGTACCTTCATGAATTACATCCAACAAAACATACTTACATCGAAAAGATCTTTATTACGAGGTAGTAATAAATGAATTATGGATGCCGCCCCATTATAGAAGTTTCTGATTATATTCTGGAAGCCTGAGAATAGACCACGTGTTTGAACAGTTACTATGAATTTTTCTTTTATAGTTGTAACTCTAAAAAAATTAAAGTGGGTAAGTAAAAATTACATTTATTAAATTATTTTTTTGGTGCTACGGAAAAATAGCCCGGAAAAATACTGTTTCTTGTAATAATAAACCAAACAGAGCCCTGAACACAGTACAGAATAACAAGCATTTGTTTTAAGTAGCAAAATAAAGTATAATAATAATTGCTCTCATGATTAGATTCTGTAAGGAAAGAGATAAAATTTCTTCCTACTGTGTGTGCTGTATCCCCCAGGAGGGTTCCTTAAAAGGCTTACACTAGCCCCGACCCGACCCCCCTACTGTCGGGTCTGACAACGTTAGGTGCGTGTAGGCTTGTTGTACGACAAAAATGTTGTACCCGACAATCGGGCTGACGAATTTAGTCGGGTGAACGTATTATTCCAACAGGCCGCTTGTCGGGGGTACTCGCCTCTCAATATGTCGGGTCGAGACGTGTGTAGCGTTATTGGTCCAACTCCTTCTTCTTCTTTAAGTACCGTGCCCAAATTTAGACGTGGGTAGCTTCCATAACAATTTGCCGATATCGTTCTCGATCTTGTGCGGCATGTAACAATTGATCTGCTGATAAGCCAGTCCATTGACGAAGGTTTCGGAGCCATGAATTTTTCTTTCGACCAATTCCTCTTTTTCACCTTCGCCTTGACCTACTCTGTTTAAGACTTCTCTGTTTGAAATGCGTTGAACCCAAGATATTCTGAGCATTCTACGATACGACCACATCTCAAAGGCTTCTAATTTGTTCATCATGTTAACCTTCATGATCCAGGTTTCACATCCATATAGTAATACAGGATACACATAACATTTTAGGAACTTGATTCTTAGTTGTAAGTTCAGCTGAGAGTTGCTCAGAATAGATCTAAGTTTCATAAATGCTCCTCTTGTAATTTCTATACGAGTTTTAATTTCTTCATCCGGATTTAGTGTCTCGTTTATCCAACATCCTAGGTATTTAAAATGGTTAACTTTTGTTATTGATTCATCACTGACAATTAGTTGCATAGGGCCGACGTCTTGTTTACTAACCACAAGTAACTTTGTCTTTGTTGCATTTATGTTAAGTCCGTTATTGGAGCATTCTCTAGTTACTCGATCAATAAGGAATTGAAGATCTTCGATATTTTCAGCCATGATCGCGGTGTCGTCTGCATATCTGATGTTGTTAATAGTTTATCCCCCGATTCGAACTCCACATTGTCCTTCCAAGGCTTCATTAAAAATTATTTCTGAGTATACGTTAAACAAAGTTGGGGATAACACACAACCCGGTCTGACACCTATTTGAATGCAAATTTTGTCTGTTTCTTTGCCGTCTACCAGAATAGAAGCTTCTTGATTCCAATATAGATGTTGTAAAAGTCTCAGATCTTTATCATCTATTCCAATCATTTTTAGATATTCAAACAACCTATCATGTTGAACTCTATCAAACGCCTTCTCAAAATCTATAAAGCAGACATAAATTGGTTTCTGTACTTCCCATGATCGTTGAAGTAATGTTAACATTGAGAACAAAGCTTCCCTTGTTCCCAATCCTTCTCTGAAACCGAATTGTTTGTTTCCCATTGTCTCTTCACATTTCTGCTTGATTCTATTAAGAATTATCTTAAGAAGTAGCTTGAGAGAGTGGCTCATGAGCTAATTAGTCTAAAGTCTTTACATGATGATGTATTAGGTTTTTTTTGGGAGTGGAATAAATGTAGACTCCAACCATATCTGTGGCATCATTCCAGTCTCGTATATATGGTTATAAATGTTTGTTAATTGTGAGACATTGTCGTCATCCAGAAGTTTGAGCCAGTCTGATGGTATTTGGTCAGGGCCTTGAGATTTCCCATTTTTGCTCTGTTTGATGGCTTTCTCTACTTCCGCTTTTAAAATACTAGGACCAGTATTCGTATACTTTGTGGTGTTAAGTGGTGGCCTCGTATCCAGGAAGAGCTCTTTTATATAGTTAGTCCATTCTTCCTTTTTTTCATCCAAGTCGAGAATTATGTTACCTTTGGAGTTTCTCATAAAGTGAGGAGTTCTTTTTCTCTGAGTGTAGGTAATTTCTTTAATCTTTTTATGTATATTAAACTCGTCATGTTTTCTTTGTAGTTCTTCCATTTCACGACATCTTTGTTCCATCCAGTCCTCTTTTGCTCGCTTAACCTCGTATCTTATTTGTCGATATAAGTCGATATATTTGTCGATATATATATATTTGTCGATATATTCAAATTTCTTCTTTGTTGAATAAGGTCTAGTATTTTATCGGTCATCCAATCCTTTTTCTTTATTGTGTCTTTTTCTGGTTTCAAAACTTCGTTTGCTATGGTGACCATGGCGGAATTCATGATATCTAGATTTTGACCGATATTTTCTTGTTCAGATCTTTCTAACTTTTTTTTTATCTCACGATTTATCTTATTTCCGAACTCATCTGCTATTACGGCATTTCTTAGGAGTCGAGTATTAGGTTTCTTCTGCGTTGTGGGGGCTTTTATTCTTTTTAGTTTTAGTTTGAATCCAGCACAGAGCAGATTATGGTTAGTTGCTGCGTCTGCACTTGGGTATATTTTTGCAGATGTAATACTGTTTCTAAACCTTCTATTAATGATAATGTAGTCAATTTGATTTCTGACTATCTTCCCCTCTTGATCAGCTGGAAATTTCCAGGTATATAGTCGTCTTTTAGGTTGCTGAAACAAAGTATTTGCTATAATGCATTTCTCTTCTTGGCAGAACTGTATTAGTCTTTGCCCTCTTTTGTTCCTTTCTCCAAGTCCATACTTTCCGGTTATATCCTGTGTGACTTCGGCACCAACTTTTGAGTTGAAGTCTCCCATAATAATTGTAGCTTCATGTTTTTTTGTGCTCCGGAGAATTTGTTTAATTTCGCTGTAGAATTGCTCAATTTCTTCATCTGGTTTGTCAGCTGTTGGTGCATAGACTTGTATTATATTAATATTCAGCAGTTTATTTTGCAGCTGAATCATCATGATACGATCATTGAAGGGGACGAAATTTCGGATACAGTTACGAATCTCTTCTTTAACAATGATTGCGACTCCGTTACGTCTGGGTCCTTCTGCCTTTCCCGAGTGGTATACAATGTATCCATTACTCTCAAATATGTTTGACCCTAGCCATTTCGTCTCGCATATATCTAGGATAGAAATGTCTAATCTGGCCATTTCTAGCTGAATATTTTGTAATTTTGCACCTTCAAACATAGTTGTTACGTTCCACGTAGCTATCTTGTGAATTTCCACGACACGTGGTTTTCGTGTGTTGACGACCTGAGAGGCCCCGTGGTCTGGTTGTGATCTTCCTCCCCTGCCGGATCTTGGATTCCGAAGTCCATGATCATTAAATGTATGTATAGTTTCCTTATCTGTCATGGGAAGCTGTACTAGAGATATCCACAAGGATCTTTAATGTAGTGGTTTCTCCTGGCCTTCTACATCCTGATGCCGTTGACCATTTCCTGGTTCCTCCGCCTTTGAGACCGATTTCTCGGTCTCAGGACAACAGAGTACCCTACCACTCACCAACTCATCCGCCCGAAGCCGTTGGTCAATAAGTGGGGGATTGCTTATACCGGCAATCATTCGGTGACTCGTTCGGTCCAACTCTAACACGGATTAATAATAATTGTTAATAACATATACGAGTGGCTTGTGTAAAGCGGTGGACACAAATCACGTGTTGATCCTATCAGACCTTCTCGGAAACGAAACGGAGTGTATCCCTATGTGGACTAATTCTTCGCTGAAGCATGTTTTATACATGGTCAGTGGGATTTAGGTCGGGAAATTGTTCTGGCCAAGGCAACACATGAATACCGTCGTTGGTAAGCCAGTCTGTCACTGTCTGGCACGAGCGATAGGTTGTAGAATGATGTCGAGGTACTGGTGAGCTATAAGGATGCGGTCTGAAAAAACGACGTACGTTCTTCCACCGTATATTATTCCACTCCATAGGTACCATTACTGTGCAAGCTGTATGTGTAAATTTTCTGGACATGTCGTAAGTGTTCTAAATTTCCAGATGGTCTTTACCATCTTACTCGTCGAGAATCTGGATGTATTCCAAATCTAGATTAGTTGTAGAATAAAACTATAGCCCAATCATTTAGATCCCACTTTTGATATTCTTGTCACCTTTCTAATCTTGCAGCGCGATTGCCTCTGGAGATACGTAGACATCTCGGACATCTTGGCTTTTAAAGCACCCTATGTAACGCACAGCTGGCACAGCTGAATGTGGCTGCATTTTTATGTTTGTGCATCACAGTGTTGCCATGCTGTTTTCTATATATTTCTTTCATAATTTCAATCAATGTTAAATATACCTACAAGAATAATAGAATAATAATATTTACTTCTCCGTCATTATACTAGGTATAATGATAAATGAGGTGTCAAATTAAAGCTTATAATCCAAGGATAGTACTAAAGGTAAGAAATTAGACCTAGGTTGTCTGTCCATATGTCTCACCGCGAATATAACTCCTCCGTTACTGTACCAGGTAAAATGACAAATGAGGTGTCAAATGAAAGCTTATAATCCAAGGATGGTACTGAGAGTGAGAAATTTGACATAGGTTATCTGTCCGCCTGTCCGTCCGACCGCGAATATAACTCCTCCGTTACTATACCAGGTAGAATGACAAATGAGGTGTCAAATGAAAGCTTATAATACAAGGATGGTACTAAAGGTGAGAAATTTGACATAGGCTGTCTGTCCGCCTGTCCGTCCAACCACGAATATAACTCATCCGTCACTATACCAGGTAGAATGACAAATGAGGTGTCAACTGAAAGTTTATAATCCAAGGATAGTAGTAAAGGTGAGAAATTAGACCTAGGTTGTCTGTCCGTCTGTCTGTCTGTCCGCGAATATAACTCCTCCGTCACTATACCAGGTCGGAAGGACAGGCGGACAGACAGCCTATGTCAAACTTCTCATCTTTAGTACCATCCTTGGATTATAAGCTTTCATTTGACACCTCATTTGTCATTCTACCTGGTACAGTGACGAAGGAATCATATACGCGGTCGGACAGACAGATGGACAGACAGCCTAGGTTAAATTTCTCACCTTTAGTACCATCCTTGGATAAGCTTTCATTTGACACCTCATTTGTCATTCTACCTGGTATAATAACGAAGGAGTTGAGTTTGCAAACAGACAGACAAGACGGACGGACGGACAGACGGACGTGGACAATTCAATGTTTTCACATTTTTTCAAAATTGGTGAAAACAACAACATAATAAACTTTACTTAATTGGTGTTTCAAAATTATTTACTTTTAACACATTAGGTACACAATATTTCTAGCAACAAGGTTTCTAGCAAGTTAAACGTCACAATGATTTAAAATAATCAAGTAAAAACCTATATATACATAACATATTAGAACTTTACTTTACTTAATCAGTAGACCCATTAGTACCTTTCGGTGTAGGGCCAACATATTAGAAAATACCTAAAATACACAAAAATGATACATTTCACACACAAATATAATATCACAAAAAATTATTGTAACGTGATAGTATGAAAAAATAGAGGATACGACAACGGTGTTACATGTGACGGTCGGCCCGGGTCGGATTCAATGCCAACATCTACACAGATATATTAGGGTGCTTTAAAAACCAAGATGTCCGACATCTCAATGGTCTTCAACTGAGGAGATTGGCTTCATGGAGATGATTCCTTACACTATTATATCCTACGGTTACCTGGTGTCCCGGTGCAAGTCGCTAACCAATTCAGGTGCAGTAATTATTCGTTGTTTTCTTGACGTTAACACTAGAAATCGGTCTTGAGTTGCAGTTGTGCAGTTGAGTCCCTGAATCTTTACCAGTGCGTCATCATTTAAAGCATACGAAGTAAGTCGATGATAAGTCGGAAATTGAAATTTACTAAACGCAACAGCAAGTGACTTGCCTGTATATATTTTGGGTTTTGAGGTCCCTAAGAAATACTGTATACATATTTTTTTGTGTTATATGTACATATTCTCTATATCTAAATGCCATAATTTCGGAGTTATTGCTACATTTATTAAAAAAAATTTAATAAATTATAAAATCCATTTTTTTTCGGCTCAGGTAGACATTATTTTAAGTTCTTTGGATCATTGGGAACAAAAAGTAATTTTTTGTAAGTTTTCTCTAAAGTTAATCGTTTCCGACTTATAAACAATTTAAAACTGAAAACAATCGAAAAATGACGATTTTTAAGGTTCAAAAACACAAGTAAAAAAAAATAATAATTTTTAAAATTATGAACTGCCTAATTTCAAGCTCAAACCTTTTTCTATTAGATCTTTATAAGAACTTTTGGCACGTTTTATTCTAAAATATTGTTTCCTTAATTGTTAATGAAGCCTATATGAGAATACGGGCTATCGAGCTGCATTAGCAACTAAAAAAACAATATTTTAAAATGAAACAAGTAGAAATCACTTATCAGTATCTGATACAATAACGTTTTAACTGAAATTTAGGTACTTTGCAATTTTAAAAATAATATTTTTTACTTGTGTTTTTAAACCTAGAAAATCATCATTTTCCGATTTTTTTGGTTTTAAATTGTTTATAACTCGGAAACTATTAACTTTGGAGGAAAATTACACAAGACCTTTTTGCTCCTAATGATCCATATAACCTTAAGTCTATCCGGAACGAAAAAATTGATTTTTATAATCAGTTTAATTTTTTTCTAATAAATGTAGCAGTAACTCCGAAATTATGGCATATAGATATAGTGAATATAACATCAGTATTTCTTAAGGACTTTAAAACGCGAAAAATTAATAGGGTATTTGGATCTATTGGGTTTTGAAGATTAGGTCCTTAAACCAAAAAAGGGTAAGTAAAGTTTTCCATTTAAGCGAACACTTTCCATTTTTTAATTTAATTTTTCATTTACACCAATCGTTTTTCCTATTATAGCGACATCTATTCATAATTCGAAAAAATGTCTTGAATAAAAGTTACTTATTTTTACTTAAGAAATCCAAATCTACAATAAAAAATGAAGACTCCAATTTAATCTTTTTAAGTAACCCCACGCCCTTTCTGAACAATATTAAACACGTATTTTTTAGTTTTTTGATCTAACGTTTATTTCTCGAAACATTCGCTTTTTCCTCGTGAAACTTTGTGACTACCCATTTCCTTACGCCCCGCTCAAACCGTCAGATTTTTTAAATGTACACTATTCTGCATGTACTTAACTTACCTTATCTTAATCTGACTATTTCGAGTTTTTCTAAGGATATATGTTTCTTTTGGACCCTCTTAACGAACTCCCCTGTATTAAGATTCAATATTTGGTAGTGGTAAATTTACAGGGTACAAGATTTCTCCCCATGCCATAATCTGACGAGCTCGAGTAACTGCAAAAATCCGCGCTTAGGCTCCCCTACCATTATAATAGTTATAAACAGGTCAGACTATAATCAATTGGTTTGTTGTATATTTCTTCTGTACTTACTTAATTTGCATTTTATTTATTTTCTTTTTAGCTAAGTATGCTTTTGCCAGCTAGCATTTATTTTTCGTTATAGCACATATCCTAAAGAGGGGACAATCTTTTCCAATAACTTCATAACTTACCTTTCAATAATGATCTTCTTTATTCGATCTTGATTTCGATATGTGTTCACTAAACCTTTTAAACAATCTCCAACAGCTGCAATATTTGCGCTAAAAGTATAAATAAATAAAATTAATTTTTCATTTTTTAAAATTTTTTCGCAAAAATTGAAGTTATCTAATGTACCACTTTTTTACTTCCAAATAATGACTTAAAATCTGTCATTTACATGAGTGATTCACTCAAACAAAACCAAGATTCATCACAGAAACAAACAACATTATCTGATATCTACAAAAAATTCCAAATGAGATATTTCAACAGGATAACGCAAAGCCTCATAATGACCGTGAAATCATGGAGTTCATTCAATAATCTGGCATAGACACTTTAAAATGACCATCAAGATCAGCTTATTTGTCACCCATCGAATCTCTATGGGATCTGGTAGGTCGAAACTTAAATAGATTGCCACGTCCTCCAATAAACTAAGAAGACCTCTTGCACGCCATAAAAAGAATCTGTATGAGTATTTTGCAATAATATGGTTTAGACCACTTTATTCGATCAATGCCCCACAGAATAACTGAGTGTGTAAGAAATTCGAGAAAGAGCCACTCATTATTAATTTTTTTACGAAAATGACGTTTTAGATTTATTTATATTGTTATCTCATAATCAGAATATTTTATTGAATACCTCTATAAATAAATAATTAAAAAAATATTTGCAAAATTTAATAAAAAAATTTTGTTCTGGTAAAAGGTATATTAGTATAAAAAGCCACTATAGGGCTACAAACATAGAAACAAAACGTTTTCGCTCTATAGCAAGAGCATCATCAGTGTTACAAGAACATGGTGAGCCACCCAAAAATACAAAGGTTGAAACCTTTTACGAATAGAATAAAAGTCTTATATAAATATAAACATCCTAAAATCCAAAGGATGGATAAAATTCCTATGGATGCGGCCTTAGGGTAACATATGACTCCCACAGATGGTAAGTGGGTTAATTAATTAGGTCCTAATTAATTAACCTCTTGACACCCTGCTATTCAACGTTTACTCCGAAAGAATTTTCAGAAAAGCACTTTCTGAAAAACAAGAAGGAATACTTGTGAACGGTGAAGTCATCAATAATTTGCGTTATGCAGACGATAGAGTAGTCCTAGCTTCTTTCTAGTCAAGAATATCTGCAAACACTACTTGATAGTGTCGTTAAGAGTTTTAGGGAGGCAGGTCTGTATCTCAACATACGGAAAACCAAAGTACTCGTAATAAGTAAACCACAGCATATAAAACCATCTATATATATGTAAATAATACCAAACTTGAGCAAGTTGATAAAATCGTTTACCTTGGACAGCAATTTAATTGTAATACAGAAAGTCAACATAGTCAAATACTGAACAATACTGAACAATACATAGTCAAATACTCAACAATACAGAAAGTCAAATACTGAACAACTAGATCCAGATAAAGAGATAAAATGTAGAATCGAGATAGCCCGCACCACATTTTTAAAAATGAGGTCATTCTTCTGTAATGATACCTTGCAACTTCAACTTCGAAAGCGCATGATTAAATGCTACATTTGGTCAGTCCTCTTGTATGGTGTCGAAGCATGGACATTAAAAATATCCACCATTAACCGTTTGGAGGCCTTTGAAATGTGGCTGCACAGACGTATTCTGAAAATACCATGGACGGCTATGCTGACAAATGTGGCAGTCCTTAAGAGAGCAAATGCTACCCGCGAGCTGCTTGATAACATCAAATATAGAAAGATGCCCTATTTTGGACACGTAGTAAGGGGAGACCGGTATAATATTCTTCAACTTGGAATTGGTAGAAAGCAGGCCTCTTGGTTGAAGAATATCCGGGAGTGGACAGGAATAAAGAAAGCAGAACACCTATTTAGAATAGCTCGAGACAGAGACAGTTTCGCCATGTTAATCGCCAACGTCAAGGGGACTTGATAGGGCACGTTAAGAAGAAGACAGAAAGTCACGGCGAAATTAAATCTAGGATAGAGCAGGCCAGAGCCGCTTTTAGAAGGATGTCTAAGGTGTTATGTAAGAGAGACCTAAAATTGGCATTGAGGATCCGCCTACTTCGCTGCTACGTGTTCTCGGTCTTACTTTATGATGTCCAGTCCTGGACTGTGAATAAAATCGATCTAAATCGCCTTGAGGTTTTCGAAATGTGGTGCTATAGAAGAATTTTAAAAGTTTCTCAGCAAGAATACTGAGATCATAAAATGCATCAAGCAGAGAAAGTTAGAGTATTTTGGACATGTAATGAGAGGTCAAAAATGTAGGTTGCTACAAAATATCATGCAAGGAAAAATAGCGGGCATGAAGAAGAACCTCATGGTTGAAAAACTTGCGTGATTGGTATGGTGTTGATACAAGCATGCTATATTTAGGGTGGCAGTGAATAAAATTAAGATAGCTATGATGGTAACCAACGTTCTGAAAGGACATGGTACATGAAGAAGAAGAAATATACAGATGCGAGGGATGAAAAAAAAAAAATGCTTGAGTGGAGATCGTGGACAGGCAAGCAAAGTCGGGCAATATCTACAACGTGATGGACCGATGACCTCAAAAAATTGTGACCAATTGGATAGCAGATTCGTAGAACAGAAAATGATAAAAATATCTGGATGAGACATATGTTAAATAATGGACAGATGAAGGCTGATTGATGATGATGAGTATGATGAGGATGATGATGATGATGATTATGATAGATCAAATTATCTAAGAGACAGCAAATTGAAAATTATAAAGTTTATATCTGACAAATTATACATCCGTTAAACGATAAATTTCAATGATTTTTTTTTTATCAAATTATGAAAATTTTTTTTTGGTAATTTATTAACATTAAATAATAGTACTTCAACATATTTCTTTGTAATATTGCTGTATAAAATAAGAAAAAATCTAGTTAAATAGTATAGTAGGTAACAGTATTCTAAAATCCTATAATATACACTTACTCAGTAATCTCGACAGGTTTAGGTTTTGGGCAGCAGCCAGCTTCGCTGTATCGAATACCACAAATAATGCAGATCCCTATAAAGATAACTAAATTAAGTTTCATCCTGTTAGTTCCTGAAACACAAATGCTTCTATTCAATTATTGGCCTTTTCTTTATACTTTAACATTGTAACTTTATTATTCATTAAGATACAAACAATGGCCAATATTTTGTGTTTTAATTTAAAAGGGATAATTAGAATTGGAATCGAATATTCCACACACATCTTAATTGCGCGAAGGCAATAAAGTTAATTAACATCAAATATTAATATCCGAAGATCTGTAAAATTTATTAAAGTCTAATTAATTAATTATTAAAATCTAATTAACGCATTTAATCTTTTTTCTGCACGTTTAACAACCTATACAAATAATTTAATTGAAATAAATATGTATTATAGAACACAATTTCACTACACATTGTCCGAATATACCAATCATAAAAAATATTTATATTTACGTCGTTGACATATTTCTGACGTAGAATTACGACTGTCATTTTTTCCGTTAACATTGTGAAAGTACTGTTACGATAGATTGCATTTGTTTCAAATTATCTTTGTCCACATCATGGATTGGTTATCTATTTAGAGTATTGTAATTGTCAACCAATTATATATCTATAAGTATAGGTCGTTCTAATATGGAACTATTGCATTCAGCCAATACATAATTTTCGAAATTCGACGTATAATAATCACGGATGTGCGTTTTTTTGTCACTTCGGGCTTAATGCGTTAGAGCCAATTCGACAAACTATGACGCACTCAAAAAAGCGTCTGGGATAAACTGAAATTTCAGATTATTGACAGCTCTACGTTACGTGGGGGTTACGTGGAAAGTTTCGGGAGTTTTGAAAACTAGTAATTTATTGTCACGAATAATTAGACAGGAAAAAGGAAAAACACATCAACAAATGAAAGAGTTAGCAAAGGACCGCAAGAAATGGAAGATATGGATGGAGGATGAATAAAACCTCCGACGCCCCTGAGGGGCATAAGGAGTCTCGAGAAAGAAGAAGAATAAGAAGAATAATAACTGCTTAATTAGACATAATTTTTGACGAGGCCATGATTCTAACTGTGTTACAAGATAAATCCCTAGGGAATTATGCGAACAGGAACCGTCTCATTAAAAGATTGTTTGAAACCTGAGAATCTTATTGTCTCATAATCCACGGAAGATGCATTTACTCTAATTATCAATAACGAAAAGAGTGTTTTCACTAACCATTACTACATAAATATAAGATATTGTCTTTAGTGTTACTAAAGCGATTACTGCCATACACAGAGGAAATTATTGGCGAGTACCAGTGCGGCTTTAGACCTGGAAGATCAACAATCGACCAAATATTTACTAGATATCATACAACTGCTAGGGAAGTATTGGGAGTATAATAAAGACGTACTCCAGATCCTCGTAGACTTGATAGACTTCAAACAAGCATATGCACAACCCTGACCATAGTAGCTAAAACGTGTTTAAAATGGAACTCTGAAAATTAAATCAAAAAACCAGTGTAAAACTAAGTAATATTTCATTAAGTAGCGATTAAATAGTGTAATATCAAACAATAAACACAGAGACAGTAAGTCACTATAATGTTAACAGTTTTTATAATTATTATCGAATATATTCATATCAGAATATACCTAAGCAGATAACCTACAAAAGCTAAAACAAGTAGTAAAATTGTTTACTGTGGAATACGGAAGTTGTTTGCCAGGACCGTATTCTGATTAAACAAAACTGATGACTAAAAATCAATCGTTTTATCCAATCTGAAATTTTTACTACTAACATTACTCCAAATAGCTCCTCTACAAATCGGTTAAATGGATCACCTACATATTCTTCCGTAACCAATCAAACACCACACACCAACATATTTCCATCAAGAAAACAAGGAAATATATTTGATGCAATTGAAAATACCAAACTAGAAGATTACCTGTCTGCTCTGAGTCTTTTGATACAACCAACCGACCTTATTTTCTGTTCAAGGTTATCAAATAACAGAGTATGTATATATTTAGCAAACGAAAAACTAGTTGAGGATTTTATAAATAAAAATGAATAAATTAAAATAAACCAACAACTCTTACATGCTCACAGACTTGTTAACACAAGTCAGCGATTAGTATTGTCCAGTGTCTCTCCCTCAATCCCACACTCGGTCCTAATATCTGCATTAGAATCATATGGATTAAATCTTCAGTCACCTTTAGCATTCCTAAGAATAGGTACATCTACACCGCAAAATTAAAGTCAAATGCGCTCGAATAAAAAATAAAATATTAAAACAAAGCAACCTAGAAACAGACTTAGATAGCGACACATCTAACGAAACTTATTAATATATCAACGAATACCTACAACATATACACCGATACGTCAAAAATGAAGACATAGAAATAAAAGACAGAAGAAAGCAACGCAAAAACAGACTAGTTTGTGAAGTGTGCAACAGTGTTCTAACGGTAAAACAGTGAACAGTAAACAGTGAACAGTTAACAGTGAATAGTAAACGACGGAAACAGTGAACGACACATCTACCGAAACTTATTAATATGTCAACGAATACCTACTACATATACAGCGATACGTCAAAAATGAAGACATATAAATAAAAGACAGAAGAAAGCAACGCAAAAACAGACTAGTTTGTGAAGTGTGCAACAGTGTTCTAACGGTAAAACAGTGAACAGTAAACAGTGAACAGTTAACAGTGAACAGTGAACAACGGATATATAATATACCCAACTACCTAAAAAATGATGTCTTAGAAGAAAACATAGATACCTACTCAAAATATTTTCTTAACTTAAAAACTACCAACTAGGTACTTCAATTGATCAAACACACATTGTAATATACATATTGTAAACTTATGTACATTATTTATATCAACTGTAACAGTAATCTAAATCCGCTAATGACCCTGTGTGGTAGATGCGTTAATAAAATGAAAAAAAACAAGCATATGTTTCCATAGATCGCTTAAAACTGCGGGGTGCAATGATGAAGCTAGGCGTAGCAAAGAAGCTGACTATGGTTGCGCGAATGTGTGTAAGCAATTTCTTTGCACAAATAAGAATAGGAGGCAAAACTGCAAATGTGTTTAGGGTAAACACCGGACAAAGACAAAGAGACCGGCTCTCCCCATTACTGTTCTAGCATTTGAATATGCAATGCGAAAAATCTATACGAGAGTCAAACCAGACCTAACTGCCAGAAAAGCAAAGATTGCTCTCGCATTTGCAGATACTGAAAGTTAAGGATATAGTTTCGAACTTTGAACAGTTTATACAGAATTGGTATAAAATACGGAAAAATAAACACACTTTTCTCAAGAAATCAAATAAGAGAATGCAAAGAGAATTTTCTTAATTTCGAAGATGTTCCAGACGTTAAGCTGTCATTAAGAAAAATTAGAACAAAAGATTCTAAACTTGGAGGACAAGGCTTAATAAAATGCTACTGCAACAAGAAAAATGCTCTTCAACATTATGTAAGTGTAAAAGGTCTAACGTATTGTGCAACTCTAAATGCCATACCTAATGCCTCAACATGTGAGAATAAATATTATTTTTTATTTTTAATTACGACAATATCAAATAATAAATATTAAAATTAAAAACTGACGTCTAATAAAACCTAATTTAACAAATTACGACATTTTAAAAGCTGATCGGTGTTTGACTAGTCAAACCCCGATTTAATAAAATTAAATTTCGACCTTTGCCTGACCAACTTAGTCTCTCCTAGGTTTTACTAGTCAAAGGCCGAAACTGTAATTTATTTCGGTCTTTGACTAAGACCGTCTGTCAGACCTGAGGATTGCCTAGTCAAACCTAGGAGTGCCTGAAATTCGGGCTTTGACTATAAGACATATATAATTTTTTTTCACTTTTGTCTAAGCTGTTGTTAGGAATATCTTTCTAGCTAAAATACTTACTTTATGAGATATTTGCGAAAAACCCTCTAAAAACGTGCTTTTTTGTTTAAAAAAGAATATAGGTATTCACTTGCAAATAACTCGAAAAGTATTAACTTTTGACAGCGAAAAACGCTATAGTACAAAACTGGCTTAGAATTAGTCAGTTTATCCACTTCTAAACTTATCTTGAACGTATATTTTTTCACCATCGAGAAGGGGGTAACATTCCTGTGATATGTTACCTATGTGTATGCCAACTTTCATGTCAATCTAAGGTTATGTTTAAAATTTGGAGCAAAAACCATTATTAGTAAATGGACTAACATTTATGAAACAAAATTCGTACCTGTCTCTTAATGGATAAAAGATCATTCGGACACTTACTTTTGAATAGAAAATAATAAAAAAACTATAAGAAGTATCTTACACAACATTAATAAAAAACGAAAATGTAATTGTCATTATTTTGATATTGATAGCGTTATTGCAATTTTGCAAGGTGAGATAGTTCCTACTTATAATACCGTTTAAAATTAAAAAGAGAATGACTTTAATTAAATTTTATTTTAGTATGTTCATAAAATGTAAAGAAAATTACCCACACAATATTTATATCGTTCATGTGACGTAGTCACTTCCAAGTATATAATCAGAACTATAACATAACGGAATAAGGGGAAAGATAGAGATATTTTAAATTCACTTAGGGTTAATGCCATAGCTGACCAATAAAACAAAAATAGCGAGTACCCAACTAAACTCTAACCACAACACAATGAACTATGACTTAATACGGGTTATTTATAAATATGATACAGTTCCATTTATAGGAGAAGGCTATAATTATTGTTTTCGGAGACTCACCCTGCTTCAAGTATTTAATCATAAAAAGTTATGTTAAAATCAAATAAAAAGGAAACAAAAGAAAAATTGCACACATATTAACTTTACTCCAGTAATACTTGTAAGCATTGAAACCGTTAAGGACGAGTTTTCAATAAAAAAAAAATAGTTATTTTCCTAACAAGTGCAGACAGTCATTCTTTTCCGCACGCGACTGCAGTTTGCCGAACGACGCGAAGCGGGAGTTCAGCAAGCAGTCGAGTGCGGAAAAGAGACTTTCTGCAAGAGTTAGGAACAATATTTTTTCTAAGAGTCTTTAAAAAATTACCAAATTTTAATCAATTAATTTAATTACATAATATGAACATACATATACAAATTAATTCTTTGACAAGGTTGTCAAAACCAAACTTTCAATATAATTAGTTAGCATGACGACGATCTTGGTTTCCATGACGATGATTCAAAACGATTGTTGTTCTGAAGCTATTTCCTTGTGGCATTTTTATGATTAACTATTTAATGGAAAATAAGCCACAATTAAATTGAAAAAATAATTTTATTAACGTTTCGAAGCCCAAATCGGGTTTTGTTGTCAAAATACAAAATACTATTAAAATAAACAAAAATGTCGTTGCTTATTAAAAAAATTCTTCTAATAATTTATTTAATCTGACTCATTTATATTGGCAATTCATAAATATTGGCGATATCATTTTAAAGTCTTCTACTTTAAAATGTATAATGTACATCTGAATTGCCAATATAAATTAATCAGATTAAATAAATTATTAGAATTTTTTTTACTTAGCAACAACATTTTTGTTTATTTTAATAGTATTTTGTATTTTGACAACGAAACCCGATTTGGGCTTCGAAACGTTAATAAAATTCTTTTTTCAATTTAATTGTGGCTTATTTCCCACTAAATAGTTAATCATTCAAAACGACTGTTATTGTCTACCGATTTGACTTTCGAATATTGTGTCAAAATAATTTTATTTCATCGAATTGTCGCGTTAATTTCATTAAAACAGGAACAAAATAAGATATATTTGAAATAAATTAGTAAATAATATCTAAATATTAGTTTATTGCATGTATTATAATTACGTTAAGGCCATATTAACATATCTAAATCAACACGCGTGCGGAAAAGTAAAAACCGCGTGCGGAAAAGTAACACGCGTGCGGAAAAATAACATGCGTGCGAAAAAGTGAAACTTTCTAAACTAAAATGCGTGCGCGAAAGTAGACATTTTTGCACGCTCGTAGAAAAATATTATATATAGAACAAAAAAATATTTGGTTCACTGGTCTTTACCAAATGTATTTAACAACCTAGTGATCAATTAGATGTATTGAGGAATTAGCAATACAATTTATAAATTCATGGGTTTGATATTAATAGCCATGTGGATAAGGCCTGCGTTATTATAAAAGCTAGAGAAAAAATATTGGGACGACAAGTCTCCACTACATTCTCCAATTATTCTGACGTTTGCAAGTCATATACCTACAGGGTGATTCATTAGGAACATTCAATCTCTGAGTTGTAGATTCTAGACTTCAAATTATTAAGATTTAACCAGAATGATTGTAGCTCTTTTTTAAGCTACATTATTAAATGTAGGCTCTTTACAATGGTGCTTTATTTAAAAATTTAAAAACTATTTGTACCCATTAGTCAGCTGAAATTGCAGATACTGTACACCTTAAAAATAATGAAAAATAAAGGTTTTTGGCTAACCAGAGGCGTACGACAGGGGACAGTGAATGGTTTCACTGGGATTTTCATTACACTAATAATTATTATGGCTATAATCCCATATAAATATAATACTTAAATTAGACATATCACAAGAAAACCTTTTATAGTACGTAAGTTACGTAAGTAACGTAAGTTACCAGATATTTAATAAAACCTTAATCTTATGCTTATTACAAAGTCATTTGTATTTTAATGGCGTGGTTAGATTTTCAGCCCAGGTAGAAATTAATACATTTTAATCTATTGTACTTTTAATTATTAATTATATAATACCTGCCACTCAGTTATCCACCTCTTGAAATTTAACGATAATACTCAAATACAAATAACTTTGTAAATGGATTAATATATGGTTTTATAATATATCTTATAACGGACTATACAATAAGTAGACACGTTGTATCTGTCAAAAAACCTTGGTTTAAAAATAAAACCGACTTGGTTCGGGATTTGTCTTCAAAGTTGCCTATTCTCTAAAAGAGATTGGTTCCATAATTTTGTTCTACACTGTATAACAAGATAAAAAATTTGGACAAAAATAGAAAGCAGGTTTAAAATAATTTTGTTGTTTGTGGTCTTGCGTATGTGGTCATAGTACAAAGAAAGAATGGCTAAATAAAGAAAAACGCTTTTCCTGTATTATTAATAAAACAAAATAAAACAGCAAACTGTTATCGCTTTCCTCGCAGTTTAACACTTCATTTTTGGGAATATATATCCCAACAGTTGAAACATTGTTAGTGATTATAATTGTTTTTATCACAAAATGATGAACTTTTGTATAATATTTTATATTGTAGTTATTGTTAGTTTAATTTTTTGTGGATGTTGTGCAAACGCGATTAATTTTGATGATAAGAATGTAGTGAATATTAAGTTAAATCCTTACGATAGAGTCGAAGGATCTTATTTTGGATATTCTTTGTTGTTGCAAAGAGGATCTAAACCATTGTAAGTACATATAGTGTTCATAAAAATAATAAACTATACTAGAACTATTAGATTTGATTTTTTATAATATAATTTTTTCTGTTTTCTCTCCATTCGCATTCCTGTTAGTGTTGTTCTGGTATACAAATTGCAGAGGTCACTTAAAGAGTAACAGGTTAATTAATAGTTCTCTAACCTTTTCCGGTCCTCATTGTTAAGAATTATAATCATTTTTGCATCGTTTGTTTCGACAGGAGATTGACATTTTTAAAACGGTAGAAAAAAGTAATTTATATTAAAAAAAAACAGTAAAATCTTTTATTAAAGTATATATTTAAAATCCCTAAAAAGGGCTACTTCACAATCACATAACTAGTTTTCGATTGGTTTACCAATCATTATCAGTAATAATAATAGTCTCCCGTTTTATACCGCTGTGGCTTTGGGAGTATAGCAGGGTAGTCTGCTATATCTAGGGCCTACGGTATACAAGGAAGGTAACAGAGCCAGTGCTACGCTTCAACCGCCTATTATTACCCCTGGTTTTACCCAAGGGACTCATTTTATTCAGGCTGAGTCGACCTGGGGCCTATAAACATTTTTTGTTTTTGTTTTGGGGACTATAAAAAATGTCTAGTTGTTCTTGCTGGCGGTAGGATTTTAACTCCGGATCACCGGCACGCGAGCCAAGCACACTACTGCTTCGCTACGCTGACCCCTATCATCATCAGTGCTTACCTAAAATGAATATAACCAGGTAAAGTAATGCAAAGATTTTGAAATTTTGACTAGGGTTAAGAAAAGTTGTAGGTTATACTCACGTGAAATTTACATGCTAACCACCAAGATATGATTTTACAAAAATATGTGGGTCAAAGCCCTGTACAAGTAATCCGTTAAGGAAACATCGGTTGAAAATTCTAACTTAAGCATGGATGTATAAAATATTTTAGTAATATGCCCGAGGTAACATCTGAGCTGTGGTTTGACTTGTTCACATGGTGAAAGTATGGCAGCAAGTGACAATGAAATGGATATAGACTTCCGAATGATGACATGACAGAAATTACAGTTCCACAGGGAGTTGAAAAATTAACCTGTCATATTTACAGGTGGTAACAGGTACACAGGTTAATTTTTCAACTTCCTGTGGAACTGTCATTTCTGTCATGTCATCGTTCGGAAGTCTCTATCCATTTCATTGTCACTTGCTGCCATACTTTCACCATGTGAACAAGTCAAACCACAGCTAAGATGTTACCTGGGGCATATTAGTAAAATATTTTAAACATCCATAATTAAGTTAGCATTTTCAACCGATGTTTCCTTAACGGATTACTTGTACAGGGCTTTGACCCACATATTTTTGTAAAATCATATCTTGGTGGTTAGTATGTAAATTTCACGTCAGTATAACCTACAACTTTTCTTAACCATAGTCAAAATTTCAAAATCCTTGCATTATTTTACCAGGTTATATTCATTTTAGGTAAGCACTGATGATGATTGGTAAACCAATCGAAAACTAGTTATGTGATTGTGAAGTGCCCTTTTTTAGGGATTTTAAATATATACTTTTATAAAGGATTTTACTGTTTTTTTAATACATGGTATACAGCCAACTACAGGAAAACTTTTTCCTTCTGGATTTTTAATTTATATTCCTTTTAAGTAATTTTTGTCCTCTTAAGCTTATGCTTCGGCCATTTTCGTTTTAACCTGTTATAATGTCTCTATTATTCTTTGATGTAATATATTTTTTAATAGTTTATGTCCTATGGATGACTACCATTCTTCTTTCTAATACCAAAGTGAATTGTTGACATGTATTTTAGATTTTTATCTTCTATTTATTTTACTTATAGCTACAATGATCAACGCCAGGAAGATGTTCACCAAACCCCTGAAGAAATAGAAAAAGAACCTAATACACCCGAGAATGAAATAGTACTTGCTATCAGTAAACTAAAGCATACACTTAAACCGAAATAAAACTGCTTTAAAAATATACAAAAAGCATCTTCCATAAATGCGACAATTATATAACCATCTCTCTTATCCCACATGTCAGCTACACATAATCAATGAACCACTGAAAACTTTCCTACAAAGAGAAATACCTCAAAATCAAACTGGATTTACCAAAGGTAGAGGTACTCGAGGTATCTTCTGAACATAAGATAAATAATAAAAAGAAACTAGGGAATGCAATATTTCACTGCAAATTTATTTTATAAATTATCGCAAAGCGTTCGATAGGGCCACATGGAAACACTTGGCAACACATGGCAGATACTAAAAGAAATAAATAGGCGTATGGTCGAAACGAAAATAGGTGGGATATGCGCATTTTATCAATGAAATTAGATATTTTTAAGACATTCCAGAAGCCGCTACAGATAAAATGTTTTAACAACTCATTAATCATTCAGAATTAGTCGACGGATATTAGTACAGTTAAAATAATTAAGACGATAATGATTTAATGAGTAAAATTTAAAGTTTTTTCTACTTTAGTGACAAAAAAAGCAAGCTCATTAGCAGAACTAAATTAAAAATTATTTTGCACATCATATTTGAAACATTATTTGGTTGAAAAATCTCATTTTTGTTGGCAAAAAAATATATTAATTTGTCTGTACTAAATAACAGCTCTGTTTATCTTAAAAGGGACATGTTACTATCAACATTCACACAGTGTTATTCTTTTTCTCATGATCATCTTTCAGTGCGTCACAGTTTTTCGATATATTTCTAACGCATTAAATTGTATATGACAGAAAAAAGGCACGTCGGTGATTACTTTGGTTATTATTCTAGTTCGGTAATTATTCTAGTTGTCGATAGATGGCGCCATTATAAGAAAAATAATTTTTTTTTATTAGATAATAATATTACAAATATACTCTGTATAATTTATAAGACCATACAAATAAAAAAAAATACCATTTTATAAATGCAAGAAACACATTTGATTTGTTTTTATTCCAAATTGAAAATAAAATGTGACAACTGTCAGATTTAACTAAAATGTCATATTAGAATAAATGTCATAAATGTGTATTATCACGGACTTACCCTTTTTCCTATCATTTGTTACGCACTGAAAAATGCTCATGAAAAGGACAATAGCAAACTGAATTTTGTTATTTTGAGTGTAAATTTTCCCAGCGATCTCCGAGGGTACAATACCACCATACTTAATTTAGCTTATAACTGAACTATAGGAACACAATACTGGAACAATTGCTTGACACATTTTCAAATGAATTCCATCCGAAACAATATGGCAGATAAGGATGTATACTGTCTCCACCATATGGGGAGCATATTACTTATGAGAACAGCCCTTGAAGGATGGGAAAAGGGCACCTCAATAAAAAGCTGAAAAACAAACAACCTACATTTTGCAGGTGGCACAGCTGTTCTTAGTAATAACAGTCAAGAAGAGTTAAGTAAATATTTTGCTTGCCGTTGAAAAGTGAGTTTGCTATTGAGGATTGAGTAGCATATTGTTGGTTGACGTCTTCTTTGAGCCCCGCAAATACTTAAAAGCTCCATTAGAAAAGCGCCGTGTGTGTCAGCCTCTTAACGAAAAGATAACGTCTTCTTTCGTACGTAAAATCTTTACAGTTCAACCTCTATTTGCATAGTGGAAAATCGTTAGGTTTTTATTTTAAACCTATTCGTTGGGATATATTTTGGAGCTACGTGAGTAAGTTTGTATGCTTTGTATGACGCTTCATCTAATTTTAAACATTTCTGCTCACTTTCAATTTTTTGTCCGAGTTTGCTTTCATTTTATTATACTAAAATCAACTATTATCACTCAAAATAAAAGCCTACAACTGACATAAGCCGATGTTTAGAAGTGGAGACATCTGACCTGTTGAATTTAGGAACTTTTTAAAGAAAATGATGCCCTACCTACATCTATTAATTGGCATCTATGGGAAACTTCTGGAACTGTAATTTTAATGCTGGCGATTAGAACTTTTTAGAACTTTTTTGAATTTAGAATTTTTCAAATTCAATAACTCAATTTATAAAAATTTCAATTTAGAATTTTAGAATTTCCAATTTTCAATTATAGTACAAATCTGAAAGTACAAATTGATTTTTTTCGAAAAAGAAAAAGGTGCATCATAGAGACTTCAAATACCACCATAATTTTTTACATACAGATTGAAATTTATTGAATGTTATGTTAAAATGGTCAAGTTTTAAAATAAAACAAAGTTATGAATGAAAATGTCTAACAGCACTGCTAAGCGAACCGCTTGTGAATAGGTATAATTTAAAAAACTTATTCTCGCCAAACCATTAAGTGAATAATGCTGCTAAACTAATATTCAGAATGACATCACTAAATATACTACCCTTTTGGAAACTATTTGAATTAAACCCAAGTTAGGGCGCCATTTAGCTCCCATTTTGATGAGGGTAATTCGACAAAAAATAAGTTCCACAATTTGTAGCTCTTTTTGTGAAGAGTTTTTTCGAAGATAGATTACCCTGCATAATACATAAGTTAATTGCTTATTTTTTTATTCGCTATGTGTGTATTAGTTATGCACGCATTACTTATTTTTTGCCTTCGGTATATATTTTCGTTGAGCAAATAATCAAAAAATCGAGAGAATACAACAGAGAAATATACCTAATATTCATATATTTCAAAAGCGCTTTTGACACAATTAATCGACCGAAAATGATGGAGGAGCTAGAGAATCTTGGAATCCCAGAAAAATTAAGACATATATATATGCTAATAGTGAGAATAAAGAACACCACAGCAAAGATCAGCTTCAACGGAACAACTTCTAACGAAATCAATATAAACAAAGGCGTGAAACAAGGTGACTCTATCTCACCGACAATATTTAACCTGATGTTGGAAGTAATAATAAGGAGGACAAACTTTGCAAACAAAAACATTATTACAGATAAACTTCAACTAGTAGCATATGAAGACGATCGAGTCATAATAGCGAAGACGAAGATGACACTTATAAAAGCCGTTGAAAAATTAGATAAGGAAGCGAAGAGAATAGGGCTACAGATAAACCAGCACAAAACAAAATACATGACGCTAGGGAAGGACGACACAACAAATTAGAAATATCTAATACAGAACCATAAATTTGAAACTGTATCCACCTTTAGCTACCTGGGAGCAACAATAGGGAAAAATGGAAAAGAGAGAACAGAGGAAAGAATTCTGAAAGGCAAAAAAGCATATGGAATGGATAGAAATCTGCTGAGAAGCAAGACCCGGAGCAAGAGAACCAAGATGAACCTATATAAGACCTAAATAAGACCTGTTGTTACATATGGGATGGAAACAACAACGATTAACAAGAATGAAGGAGCTAGTCTTCTAAAATTTGAAACAAAAATAATGAGAATAATTCTGGGCCACAATGTAACAAGAGAGGGAGAAATACGAATGAAAACAAATGCCGAAATTTAAGAAGAATTAAAGAGAGAAAACATAGTCAGATACATGCACGAATCTGCCGCATATAGGTACATGTGATGATACGTTTTGCATTTATTAAATGGTAATTAACATAACTAAAAAGTTAAAAATATTTCCTAATAATATTTTTACGCTCTTTTCAATGGCGGTATCAACTTTTTGAAAAATTAATAGACACAGGGTGAAAGAATTGAAAAAAAACAGCATATTTTTATATATAAACGAGGAAAGACAAAACTTCTGCTAAACCGATTCTTCCGGTTCAAGACCTCGATCTTATACATCAAAAAAAGAACCTATATACCAAATTTGGTTGAAATCTGAAGTCTCGTTCAAAAGTTATCGTGCTATTAGTCACAATGTATAGTCGCCATTTTGAATCCCCGCCATGTTTGTAAAAGGCAAAATCTGAGATGGCCTCATATCTAAATTTAAACCTTTATATGTGCAGTATATGTGGTCCAAATTATATACTTCTATCATTAAATGCACAATTGTTTCACATATCGGCTGCACTACTAGAGGTTTACCATTTTTTTTTATTTAGCTTGAATGCCTTGAGAACTAAGGCCCTTGGCATGGTACAGTTAGACTGAGGACAGATTAGACTAATGTTCAGTGTGTGTGTTGGGTAAATTTCTTGTTAAGTAAAGTATACTTCATTGTCTTTAAAAAGGGACGCTAATTGTATCTGAACATCTGCGGTGCCTCCAGTGATTACCAATCCCAAAAACATGGAAATTATTCTCATTTATTAATTTTTAATAAAGAAAAATTTCCTACACAGCTGGGATTCGAACTCATAATCCTTGGATCCAAAGGCAAAATCTTTTATCACTGAGACACATAGGGGTGTTACCATATTTTACATTTAATTGTTCATTAACTTCATTGACATTGAATAGGTCTTGAGGCAGTTTTTAAATAGTAGTAATTATTTTTTTTCCAGTGTAATAGTAGGAGCCCCCAAATTTAGTAAAAAATCTGGAGGAAAAATATTTGCATGTGACATTTCAAGCAATGATGGATGCTTCAAATATTCCATTAAAGCTGGGGGTAAGTTTATTAATATCATTAATCTAATGCAAAAATTATTGATTCCCTAGATAAATCCTTAAGAATGTAACTTATTTCTTCACAATATAGAATATCTTTAATAGTCTTTTAGGATATTTTTGTCAGTTTTTCTTCGACTTCATTGAAGGTTCTTTCATGAAATGCCACAGATAGATCCTTTTTCTTCTTGATGTCCGCGACGAATGTTGGCGATTATAATAATGGCAAACTTTATCTTATCTGCAGCAACGTAGAAAAGTTCTACAGACTTATTGTTGAACCAGTTTCAGCAAAAGGTTCTTCCTGGACCTCGCTGTCTAAATATTTTTCCTTGCAAGGAAATATATACCTATCATAATAGATGGTAGAAGGGAATATCTGGATTCATTTCATATGATGTGTCCGAAGTATTGTAACTTTCTCGATTTAAAAAAAAAATAAAATAAAATCCTTTATAAAAGGTATAATCCCTGAAAAGGGCTACATCACAGAACTAGTTTTCGATCGGATGACCGATCATCATCAGTGCTTACCTAAAATGTGTAAGGGAATCACCACTCTGGCATTCCTTTAGATTTTGGGAATTAGTACAGTACGGACGCAGCAATTCATCATACCTGAAAGCCAATCTACGCTTATTGATGGAAATTTCTTTAGTCCAGGGAAATAAGGTTTTTTCCACGACACTTGAACAGCTAGGATACTGAAGCGTTTTTTCGACAGGTAATACCTATAAGAGCAAATTGTAACTATTTCCTGCGTAGGATCTGGCGGCCATTTTTATTTATAAACAATTAAGTGTCCTCGACACCGTAAGGTACAAGAGGACGGCTTAAGTAAGTAAGTTCAATTAAGTGTCAAAAAATGGCATTTTTCACTTATTTTTCAAATCAATGAAAAACAGGGAAACTTATGGTTTTTTTAGTACAAATATCTTCGAGACTATGGAAAAAGCTTTAAAATGTCGTATTACAAAGTTTGATATACATACTCATTTATTGTTAATATAATTGCGAAAAAAGGTCGGAATTGCAAAAAAAAAAATATTTTCGCAATAACTGTCGTAAAAATTAGTGTACAGTTTTGAAATTTTTGTCAAATAAGGGTTCTTTGGTGCTTAGTATGATAAAAATTTCAAAGCGATTCATTCAATTGTTTAAATTTTATTCAAACTGTTTATCCCAGAGAGCATTTTTTTGCAATAACATAAGTCAGAAAAAAATGATCTTAGAACCATTCCACAGGTGTTAAATGAAAGAACATGAGCTATATTTTCAGCTTGGTTTAAAAAAAGGCAATTAAAAATGCATTTATTAGTAATAAATAATTATGCAAGAGTATCGTAAATCTTTCCTTAAACTTTTTATTTTGTTATATAAGAAATTATACATATTTATTATAATTTTTTATCAATTATAGTTCTAAGGTAATTTTTTTCTGACTTATGTTATTGCAAAAAATGCTGTCTGGGATAAACAATTTGAATAAAATTTAAACAATTGAATGAATCGCTTTGAAATTTTTATCACATATTAAGCACCAAAGAACCCTCATTTGACAAAAATTTCAAAGCTGTACACCAATTTTTATAACAGGTATTGAGAAAATATTTTTTTTGCAATTCCGAATTTTTTCGCAATTATATTAACATCGAATGAGTATATCAAACTTTGTAATACGTCATTTTAAAGCGTTTTCCATATTTTCGAAGATATTTGTACTAAAAAAATCATAAGTTTCACTGTTTTCTGTTAATTTGGCAAAAAATGGGAAAATGCCATTTTTTGACAGTTAATTGTTTATAAATAAAAATGGCCGTCAGATCCTACGCAGGAAATAGTTATAATTTGTTCCTGTCTAAAAAACGCTTTAGTACCCTGGCTGCTGAAGTGTCACGAATAGGGTATATTTTTGTCTTACTACCCTGTCCCTATGTTCTGTTCGTATTTCATCCAGTATGCTAAATATTAAAAGAGCGAAATTTACAATGAAAGAAATATAAAAAAACGATATACGTAAACAACTATAGTAGGTACAATAAATAGAAATAAATTTTAATAAGAAATAATTTATTTTAGGTAACAAACATACTTTTAACGGTAACTTTTTTGGTTCTTCTCTAGATGGCAGTGATGAATCTGGAAAAGCTTTTATTGTAAGAAATAAACCAAACTTTCACAAAACAATAATTTTAATTCCAAGTTTTACAGGCGTGTGCTCCAAGAAAAACAGTTCGTGTTGAAGAGGTAAATTTTGTAAATTATATTTCAAAGGGATCCTGCTTTTTGCAAAAAAACTCTTCGAAAACTACTGAAGGGAGATTTTCCGAACTGGAGCTTTTAATAAATGACGGTAATTTTATTATTACAGCACATAATAGTACATAATTAAACGTTTCTGAAATTGCTAATGATAAATATGCAAAACAAGTCTGAAAGAATTATAGAAAGATTATGCGTATTAGCCTTTTGGTCATATTTCTAAAAGTAATTTCTTGCCATTTGTTATCTACCCAAATGCCATTTAATGATGTTTTTGTACAATTTAGATATCGGAAAATCTATGGTTGAGAAGAAGTATTTAGATAGTGATTACGCACAAGCTGGATTTGATTTATTTTATAAAGGAGTAAGTATTATATAATATTATATAGTTCTTGAACTATAACTTTTCCCACGCATGAAATTATCCCCGAATTACTTTTTATACTAGTTCTCTTTTTTTACTAACAATAACTAGTACCGAAAATTAATAGATCTGGATCCCGCGTATGAAAAAAAAGTTGATTAATACCAAGCTAAAAATTTGTTAATAGCTTAAGGGTGTCAAGTCACAAACTTTGATATATAGGAACACTGGAACAGGGGAAGTTTTAATTGTGGAACAGGTTAAAAATTTGGAACGGTCAGACTACGAAAACGTGACATGTATTTTTTCCGACAGAATTTCCAATTGATTTGTTACCCTTTCATTAAACTCTCATTCAAAAATCACGCTGCTATTTATCACCAAATGGGAATTATAATGAGTGGAACATGTCGAATATGTCAAATTACAGGAATTATGACAGGTGATAAATAGCAGTCTGATTTTTGCATGAGCGTTTAATGAAAGGGTAACAAATCAATTGGAAGTTCTGTTGGACAAAATACATGTGACGTTTTCGTGGTCTGACCATTCCAAGTTTTTAACCTGTTCCACAATTAAAACGTTTCCTGTTCCAGTGTTCCCATATATCAAAGTTTGTCCGGCTAGACACCCTTAAGCTATTAACAAATTTTCAGCTTCCTATTAATAAACTTTTTTTTATACGCGGGATCCAGACCTATAAGCCGCACTCAACGAAAAAGGTACGTAATATTAATAAAAATGTTAATTCAGACAAAAATGCAATACTAAAAATTTGTCCAATTCTTGGTTTTATTGGAACAACAAAGCGATGTTCATCAATTCATTATTTTTGTTAGTTGATCCAATGTTTTACGTTTATTGAAATTATGTATACCATAATATCACTTTATTGATATTACGAACACTGTTCACTGAGTCAACGAACATTATTCATTGAAACAACAACGTCGTTAATTGGCCGACGAAGACTATTCGTTGTACCAATAACAGTGTTATTTCTCCTAACGTATACCATAATATCACTTTATTGATATTACGAACACTGTTCACTGAGTCAACGGACATTATTCATTGAAACAACAACGTCGTTAATTGGCCGACGAAGACTATTCGTTGTGCCAATAACAGTGTTATTTCTCCTAACGTATACTGCTTCATGCATCCAATAAATTTCGTTTATTTCTACAATTATTTCCGTTTATTCTTACAATTAATTCTGTTCATTCCCACAATAAATACGGTTATTCTTACAAGCAATTATATTCATTTCTACAATCAGTTTCGTTCATTCCTACTATGAACGTATTTTATATTAATAATTACTGAATGCATTAGTTCAATGTATGATATTAATTGATTAATAATCATTTTGCAAATCCCCCTTTTTTGTCCTAAACCTAATTGACTTTACACTGTGTGATTTCTCATACGATTTTACTTATACAGTGCGCTGTAACAAGTGTTACTTCCCCTCCTCCCTTATTAACTTATTTATTTTCAGCACATAAGCAAAACGCTCGGACTGGTCGATTTTTAAAATAATCACAGTATATTATAACATCAATGTATTACATACATTGTACATCATGTGATAGCTTATTCAATCTCTCATTTTGAGAGCGCAGGTGCAAAATTTCGATCTAATTCTTTTTAAACGCATTTATTTTTTTTGGAATCCTGAGAAAACTAATAAGTATTTTTGAAAAATTTAAACGCAGAATAAAAGACTACATTATTACCGAGGGCTGAAAGTCCATTAGAATAAACAAAAGTTTCTTTTGAATGGTATATTTGAAATTAAAATTCATACTAAATTTTCGCTTTTTCGCCCCTGTGACTTATTAAAATAATCATTATAAAAGTTGTCAGGGACTTCAAACCCTCGATAATACTGTAATATTTTATTCTGTGTTAAAAATTTTCAAAAATACTAATTAGTTTTCTCAGCATTCGAAAAAAATGAATACGATAATAGACACACGAAAACTTCCTTCCAGTACGAACTACACTTGGAAACGAAATGAAATTATTCGGCACTTCGGCAGAGGTAACAGCATTGTTTAACAAGGAATTCTCAAGCAGAACATTTATTGTTTCCACAACTGCGTTTATTGTTACCATGAACGCATTGTTTGTGGTTATTAAACGCAGTAGTAGATTGATTAATGCATTCGTTGTGACAATAATCAATTTACATCTATGGAATAATCAAATATTACTCTATATTAAGAACATTTGTACATTGTTTTAATGTAATCTGTACATAGTCACGATAAACCAAGGTAATTGCTTATCATCTACGAAATCAAGAAAGTGTTTTGCTGGCAGAATTATCATTATTTTTTAAATATACGAAACTAACTTTTGGCTGAATAAAGTGAGTGTTATTGATTAATGTACTCTAGTTATTTTCACAATTATTCTTCAATCATTGTGACAATAACCAAATACATTCATCAATGTCTAAAAGTTCGTTGAAAAAAAAATTAAATTGTTGTTATAACGAAATACTAGTCAATAATCACTGTTAATCAATATTACGAACTAATTTTTTTTTAAAGCGCTTGTCCATAGAAACGACAATAAGTAAAACAAGGATAAACAAAACAATATGGTATGTCGCTGATATGTTGTTTTAATGAATTTTAACGCTTATAATTTTTGAATGACAGTGATAACAAATTTTTGTCGTGTTTGGTTTATTTACATTTATTGTTTATTTGGTATTCCAAATCAATAAAGTTTATTTGGCTTTATATTTGTAGAAAATAGTATTTAGTTAAATAAATCAAGAGTTGCAATTCTTAATTTTTGATCCCCAGAGAAAGACGAGTATTAACACGTATTAGTAATATCGTAGTGTTGATAACTCAATTTGTATCACTGTTTTCCCAAAGGATATTCTACTGTATATTAAAAAATTGTTTTTTTATGTAATTCACTCGATAGTTTTGTATCTTTCATCCTTAGCTAATATTAAATCTTCTTAACAATAGTAACTTTGTTGTTGTGATTTTTTTTTAATTTATTTATTACCGTTATATATTTATCGGTATATGAGTAATAGTCTGTATAGTGTTCAAGCTGTTTAATATTGAGTCCATCAATCTCCTCAATAGCAAAAACAGATTAGACACATAAAAAAAAAGATAACTTTATAAAATAAGTTCACAATGTAATAGCAATTTTCTAATTATTACCACTTAGTCTAGAAAGCCACTGCGCATCCGCTAGGAAAAATATTCTAATTCGGATTTTTTGCACAATCTTACTCAAAAAGGACTCCTTTTAACAAATTTGCATGTTGCCAGGACCAAAAGGTGGTCAAAAATTTTTTAAACGTTTTTTTTTTGTTTTTTTCCTAAAATTATTATTTTTGCATGGAAAAAAGTTTTTTTAGGTTTTTTGGATCATTCCAAACAGAAAAGGTCTTTAGCGACTTTTCTCTAAAAATGATAGTTTTTGACATATAAGCGATTAAAAATTGAAAAATTGCGAAATCGGCCATGTTTAACCCTCAAAAACTATGTGAAAAACTGAAAATTTGAATGTTGCCAAGGTAGGTAGATATTCTTTAAACATCGATTGATGAAATCCCGAAGAGTTTTTTGCAATACAAGATTCAAAATTCCTTTGTTTTTTAATTGCTAATCAAGCGTGCGCTACACTATTTTCCACCGACAGTATGGTGCAAATGAAAGGAATAAATTCGTTATTTCGTAAACTGGCGACTTTAAGGAAAAATCCCGAAACAGGTCGATTTTTATTTTTAAGTTATGATATTGTGGCATATATGGTATATTAATGACGTCATCCGTCTGGGCGTGATGACGTAATCGATGATTTTTTTAAATAAGAATAGGGGTCGTGTGGTAGCTCATTTGAAAGGTTCTTCAATTCTCTATTCAGTAATGTAAACATTTACATAATTATGTATACCGGGTGTCCTTCTACTTCTTTTTTTGTCAAATAATTTAATTTAATAAAATTTTTTGGACACCCTGTATAAATAATTATGTAAATGTTTACATTACTGAATAGAGAATTGAAGAACCTTTCAAATGAGCTACCACACGACCCCTGTTCTCATTTAAAAAAATCATCGATTACGTCATCACGTCCAGATGGATGACGTCACTAGTATACCATATATGCCACAATATCATAACTTAAAAATAAAAATCGACCTGTTTCGGGATTTTTTCTTAAAGTCGCCGGTTTACGAAATAACGAATTTATTCCTTTCATTTGCACCATACTGTCGGTGGAAAATAGTGTCGCGCACACTTGATTATCAATTAAAAAACAAAGGAGTTTTGAATACTGTATTGTAAAAAACTCTTCGGGATTTCATCAATCGATGTTCAAAGAATATCTACCTACCTTGGTAACATTCAAATTTTCAGTTTTTCACATAGTTTTTGAGGGTTAAAAATGGCCGATTTCGCAATTTATCAATTTTTAATCGCTTATATGTCAAAAACTATCATTTTTAGAGAAAAGTCACCAAAGACCTTTTCTGTTTGGAATGATCCAAAAAACCTAAAAAAACTTTTTTCCATGTAAAAAAAATAATTTTAGGATAAAAACAAAAAAAAACGTTTAAAAAATGTTTGACCACCTTTTGGTCCTGGCAACATGCAAATTTGTTAAAAGGAGTCCTTTTTGAGTAAGATTGTACAAAAAATCCGAATTAGAATATTTTTCCTAGCGGATGCGCAGTGGCTTTCTGGACTAACTAACACTCTGATTTTCAGTTTATGTTTCGATTTAACTTGTTTGAAAATAATTCGTGAGGCATTGGAAAAGTCAGAGTGGAAGAACTATAGTAGATGATATAAAAAAAAGTCGAAACAAACTGGTAGTACGTTGCTCAATACAGAGATCAATGGAACCAGTTGGGGGGAGGCCTATGTCCAAAAATGTACGATAAAAGACCAAGAAAAATTATTAGATATTTATTTTTTGCTGTTTATTATTTTATATTTCGAGGTTGTCATCTCTAAATAGTTTTATTCCTAGAGAGTCCATGTCTACTCTTCTTCATCCTCCTATTATATTCAATTATTCTGCTTGATCATTGGGGGACTGATACCTCTATAGAAATATATTGAACACCATTAATTTATCTCTTTCTATTTTGACTACAAAGGTCTCCCCCATTCGGCTCCTCTGGCTATTTCATTATGTTTTCCGTTCAGTGTTCATTCGTTCATACACTATCGTTACATTTTCTTCTAATGTTTTCACTTCTATTTCGAGATGTCAGCGTATTTCCTGTAATTCTTCTCATTACTCTCATCTTTGTCATTCCTTATAGATAGGGAGCGGATTTTATGCTAAATGCATATTGCATGCATATTTCGCATATTTGAGAACTTTACTAAATTTTGCATATTTTTAAAAAACATGCATATTTTGTGCCTATTTAAAAACATTTAAGTCCAAAAAAAATTTAATTTTTTAATTCGTCACAAAATACTTCCTCCCACAGGCTTGTTCTATTAATTCGAGAACTAAATACCTGAAGAGAGACGGCTCATTTTCTGCCTTTTCATTTTTTCTTAGAAAATACCCGATCTTTACACAAAGTACTTATAGTTCGCCGTTATAAAATGATTGTAGGATGTTAAAATGATGAAAGATGGTTTACCGGGAAATCCGAATTTTATTTACTTTTATTATATTTAGTAGGTACCTATAATTCTGGTGATTCTTTTAAATCCCCTATTGTTAAGAGAATTAACACCTTTAACCATAGTTTTACGATTTTCTAACGGAGTTGAAATAAATCTTATTTTAAATACGCCCCAATTACTTCTGGTGATGTTGAAAGGAGTTTTTTAAGTTATAAAAATATTTTATCTCATCAAAGAAAATGTTTCCTCGTAAAAAAATTGGAAAAACACATTGTAGTGAATTATAATCGAAGATATATATATAGTAGATATTGTTGTTTTATTTTAAATAGGTAACTATTGGTATCAGTTTTTGTAAAAAATGAGAATAAATTGCGTATTTAAAAAATAATGATTTTATTTGAAAGATAATAAATAAGATTGCCGCCCCCCTATAAAAGAACCAACTAGAAAAGAATAGAACGAAAATTTGTGGTTTCTCGAAATGCGCATTTTTTGAATTTTTGTGCATATCTTGCGCATATTTCGTAATTTTTTACTGCATATATATGCGCATATTTCCTCAAAATTGATCGCATATAAATCCGCTCCCTACTTATAGACTTTATGTTGTGGCTGTGCCAGCTCTTGTTTCTGATGCCTATATTATTATGAGTCTTAAGGCACGAATCCATTACCTTAGTGCTCCGTGCTTCATGTAACTGCTCAAATCGATATGGCAACGTTCCTCTAAAATAAATATAAAACGCCACCGACTGGATCACCGAGAGTGAGCGCCGCTTCGGAAGCACCAACGTATCCACTATGTAGAGCAGTTACATGGAGCACGGACCAACAACGTAGTGGATACATGCCTTTACACTGGATTTATAGATTCTTAACTTTATCTCAATGTTATGTTAGTTTCGTGTATAGTATTTTTGAGTAATCTTGCCAATCTGTTTGATTTTTGAGCTGCTCGCATCTTTGTCTAAGTCTTCATAGCTGGAGAGTATAATTACAAGAAAAATATTTGATTTCCATTACTTGTCCAGTACTGATTCCATCGAGTTCTCTTTTACACCGGATTGCTGATTACCATTGGTTTAATTTATTAAGTTGAGATGTTCATATTAAATTTGTTGGTCTTATGTTAAATCTGTGGACTAGTCTTTGAAGATTATCTTCTTCTTGGACTATCTATATTACGTCGTCTGCGTCGTAATCTTAAAAGCGTCGTAATCTTAAAAAATAATATTTTTATATCTTCTTCTTCTTCTTAAGGTGCCGAGACCGCTTGTCGATCGTTGGCTCTCATGTTGCCCAGCATATTAACAATTATTGTCTTATTTACAGCCGCACGAAATAGTTCAGAGCTAGTTTTCCCAAACCATTGGCGTAGGTTTTTAAGCCAAGAAGTTGTACGGCGGCCCACACTTCTTTTTCCCATTATTTTACCTTGCATGACAAGGTGAAGTATGTCATATTTTTCTGGGTGACGCATTATATGACCAAAGTATTCCAATTTGCGCCTTTTAACCGTGTTCAATATTTCGCAACTTTTATTCAAACTTTGCAAAACCCTTTCGTTTGTGACTCTTTCTACCCAACTGATCTTCAGAATACGGCGGTAGACCCACATTTCAAATGCTTCTAGGTTTTTTAAAAGCGATTCTGTCAGTGTCCATGCTTCAACCCCGTAAAGTAGTACTGGGAATATATAACATCGGACCATTCTTATGCGAAGTTCCAAATTTAGATCATGACTGCACAGGATTTTCTTAAATTTCATAAAACTTGTTCTTGCTTTGGCAATTCTACTTTTTATTTCTGTACTAGGGTTCCAGCTTTCATTAATATGAGTACCCAGATATACAAGATTACTTACTCGTTCAATTGAGTCATTACCGATTGTTACGTTATAGTTATTATTATTTACGGCTGCCTGTTTACTAATAACCATAAACTTTGTTTTTCTTGCGTTGAGTTTGAGTCCATATATCGCGCAGAATGCCACCATTCGGTTCAATAACGCTTGAAGATGTTCAATTGATCCAGTCAGCAACAAGGTGTCATCTGCGTATCTGATATTGTTCATAAGCATACCATTAATGAGTATTCCCTCTTTTGCGTTTTCCAACACTTCATTTAAGATTGTTTCAGCGTAAAGATTAAACAACATTGGTGACAATATACAGCCTTGTCGAACTCCGCGCTTGATTTTTACTTCTTCAGAGCACTGATTCGCAACCCTAATACATGCAGCCTGGCCCCAATACAAATTTACGATTATTCTAATGTCCCTACCGTCCAGACCGGTAGTTTTGAGAATATGTAGCATTTTTTCATGGCGAACTTTATCAAAGGCCTTTTCAAAATCAATCGCGCACATGAAAACGTCATGATTTACATCTCTGCATCTTTGAATTAAAACTTGGGTTGCGAATAGTGCATCACGCGTTCCAAGGCCACAGCGAAAACCGAATTGAGTATTTGAGATTCTTTCCTCAATTTTCCTATATGTTCTTTGATGAATTATTCTGAGAAACGTTTTCAATACATGACTCATTAGGCTGATGGTGCGATAGTCGCTGCATTTTGTGGCTCTGTGTTTTTTAGGTAGTACAACAAATGAGGATTTAAGCCAATCTTTAGGAATTTTTCCGCTTTCGTAGATTAAGTTGAACAATTTCGTAAGTATCTTAATGCCCTCGGCACCTAAAAGCTTTAGTGTTTCTACGTAAATCCCATCTGGTCCGATCGCCTTGCCGCTTTTTGCGTTCTTTATAGCATATTGCACTTCTTCCTTAGTTATTAGAGGACCGCTTATGTCATTTAGCGTTTCTAGTTCGCTTCTTTCATCATCGAATAATTCCTTTATACATTCTGTCCATCGTATTAGTTGACCTTCGATATCGATTATAATTTTTCCGTTTTTATCTTCGCTTAGTGGAGGATTACATTTTTTATTCAGTCCTGAAACTTCTTTCAGTTTTTTGTGCATATTGAATGCGTCATAGATACGCTCGTAGTTCTCAATTTCTTTACATTGTTGTTTATGCCACTCTGACTTCGCTGATCTTATTTTTCTTCGAATTATACTGTTTAGCTTTTTGTATTCTGTCAGATTAGCATTCTTATATTTTCTTCTTGCATCCAATAAATTCAATATCTCTTCTGTGATCCACTGTTGCTTATTCCTACGCTGATTTTCCATTAGATGGTCTTCTTGGACTTTTTCCAATGTTTCTTTGCATGACTCCCATAATTGTTCTTCTGAGTTTTTATTTCCCAATTTCTGAAACTGATCTTCTAATTTATCGATATTTATTTTTACTTCTATTTTTTAATTGAAGAGCATAAAGCTCAAGGAATTCTATGATCTGCAATTGAGATCTACAGCCAGGTTAGCATCCTACTGATATATTTCTCATAGAGGGGATTATTCCTCAGAACATTAATGTTATATATTTATTACTGGTTCAATTGTATTGAACATTTGCAACGATTTCAACTTTTTCAATTAGTCGAGGAAATGAAGCATTTTGGCTCGCAATTTTTTCGTCCAGCATGGATTTACTTCAAATTTTCACAGAAGGTAGGGAATCGTCCAAGGATCATTTTCTATATCATACCGCTGTACACTAAAACCTTGGGGGTGGTTGCCACCCCATCTCGAGGGTGGGAATTTTTAATTAAATTTTAAACATGTAAATCAATGTAAAACGTAATTCTAAGAAAATTTTTTTTACATTTTGTTCATAAAACTAATATTTTTCGAGTTATTCTCGGTTGAAAGTATCAGTTTTTCGACTTCGACGAAAAAATCCAATTTTTTTTAGAGAGTTTTTTGAGAATAACTCCAAAAATATGCATTTAATCAAAAAACTGTAGCTATCGAAGTTGTGTCGTTTAGTAACAAAAACCAAATTGTGTTTCTATAATATTTTTACGACCAATACAAACAGAGATACGGCATGTTGAAGGTTAGCTGTTTTTGTCAAATGTATAATTTGAAATATTCAAAGCCAAATAACGGGAAAACTTTGCATTTTTCGAGGAAAACTTAGATAATCTTTTTTCAAGGATACAAGGATAACTTTCAAAATAAGAAAAAAAAGTTTCTAGCATAAAAATTGAGTAACTTATGATCAAAAAAGTCGGTACCCAGTGCCGGTTTATCCACTGGGCACTTGGGGCTGGCGCCCAGGGGCCCGGGGCCCGAAGGGGCCCGTTCCTTTTAATTATAAAAAAAATGAAGACGCTAAATAATCTACATATTCTCCGAAAAAAACCTCATACGCAGATAGGCCAATAAAAAGCCTATGTTCTATTATTACATTTCTTCACTCCTATACACAGTGGCGTAGCCTAGCTCTACAGGGGCCCCGTGTCAGTGTTTGTGGCGGGCCCTTTTCCAAAAACTACAGAAAGTTATCAGATTTAGCTATGTCTCGAATTGTATTCAAAATAATCGCATAAACGTAGTTTTTTTAGTTGCTAATAATTTCATTTTGAATTGTGGGGCCCAAATAATAATAGGTATATCTCACTTTTCGGCTTTAAAATAAGTTCTCTTTTAAAATAGAAACAAAATAAGTTCTTTTAAAATAGTTAAACGAAAGACAAAAATAGATGTACATACATCTAATTTATAGATAAAGAATAGATTATTCTCGAAAATGACATATACGCAAACAATAGTACAAACCCTTTCAAACATTCAAAAGTAAAGTGATTACAAAAATTGCAATTTGGCATTATACAGTGGCCTCTAAGGCTAGCACTCCACTTGCGAGTTGTAGTCGCAGCAACAAAAAAATCGCTGTCGCAGAAAATTTAGAGTCTAGAAAATTAGTCGCTGTTTTCAGAATCGCGAATTGAATGCTACAAGGGTGTGACATCAGCTTTTAAATGTTTTTTTACTCTAGATAAAGAAGTTAAGACGTCAATTAATACTTTATGCGAGAAACATAAAAACGATGTTTATGAAACCAAAGAGAACTTGCATAATGAAATTACCCATTTTGTAACATGCCAAAATTTGAATAAACATATTTTATTAAAAATTTTATGTCATCCAGGATGTAAAGGCAACTTTTTCTTATTTGACGCGTCAGGTGAGCGGTCTTTTTCGGCTTTAAAAAGAATAAAAACATATTTAAGGTCAAATTTGGGTCAAAAAAACCTAGACGCATTATCACTATTGTATAATATAGTATATAGAGAATGAAGAACTGGAAAAACTGAATTCTGATAATATTATATGGAAGTTTGCGAATACCAAGTCAAGAAAAAAAAATGATCTAATTTTTGTCTTTATGTATTTTTTAGAATATGTTTTTTGCTTGTCATGTGTTGTTTTGTGGAACTTTCTATTTTTTATTTATTTTTTTGGATTATTTTTTACGTTTGCTATTCTTCTTGCTTGTTTAAAAAAATTACTGTATGGATTTTACAATAAACCTTTATAGTTAATGCATGTGCTTTCTTGTTAAAAAACTGACAACGAATAGCAATGAAGGGGGCCCCTAAACCGCCAGCGCCCAGGGCCCGAAGTTAGGATAAACCGGCACTGTCGGTACCTGCTTTTCTTTATGAAAAAATCAGTGAAAACAACCACCAACTACTCTCCTAATTAAAAGTTGGTCTATACCTTTCTGTAATTCCTTTTATGTTTGTATTATCAATACACTCAAGAAGTTTGACCTATTGAAAAGGCCTAATTTTAGAAAAATCGGAGTTTAAATAATAATTAATTTTTTGCAATTTCGTATTTTTTACCATTTTCTTCAAAATATCTCCGAAAATACTAGAGATACGAAAAAAAAAATTAACTACTAAATTGACGCTTTTTTCACAACTAAAATTTCCTTGGGCATAGATTTTCATTACAGTGAACAGTTAGCGAGATATAGCTGTTTAAATCCTCTATTTACGAGCAAACAACCCTTTATCGAGCCTTTAAACCCACCCCAATTAAAAACTAAGGGATCTTACGGAATTTAATTTACACAGTCTTATAGCTCTTCAAAAATCCTATAAAATCATTTTTGAAAAAACTTTTTATCGCCAAAAATAAAGGAGGTATGTTTATAAAACAAATTTTTTATTTCGAAAAATTCGAATAGTCCGCGTATACAGCATTTTTAATATATTATATAATACCACAGAACTAGTTCGTATACTGGAAGATGACTAAAAAACTATTTATATTTGTATTTGTACATATTGGTAAATTCGTATTTTTGTGTAAATAAAAATTTTTGTAATTCTTTAATTCTACTTTTTTCTGTGTATGGATCTATTAAATTATCTACTCATAAACATTGCAATGTTATTAAGGGTGGGTTTTAAGGGGTGAATGATATTACATCCTTTAGCAAAAAACAATCATTATTTAACCAATCAAAACCAAATTTTACCCATATTAAAGTTTACAATGTTTGTATATAATTTTTGACAATAAGGGGTAGTTTACACCCCTAAAAATAATCAACGCATTTGAGCATGATCTAGAGTATGAAGTTGTTTGCTCTGAACCCTTTTTCTTCGTTGGAGGACTGTAAAAAGCCAACGAGGGTATTCAGCACTTTTCGTGATGTCCTATCTTTTTTGCACAATGGTTTCTGCTGTAGGAAATTCACAAGGTTTAAAGATGGTTTGATAGGTTCTTTATTTCAGCGCATTCCACAGCACTAAGCGAACGTAGATTCCACAAAAATATATTTTTTCTCGTTGAAATTATTTGATAGATATGATATTTAATTTTCTGACTGTTGCTCTGGGTTACCGATTCCAAAAACTACTCGTCCCCCGTGAAATAGTATACGTACTTGTTTTACTTTAATTTATATTGACAATTTAAAATATTTTATACAAATTAGGATCGAACATACCGCCGCCCTTGAAGTTATATAGGGATACACTTCAATAAAGAAAGGTAGTGACTAATTACTTAAAAATCGGCTCGCTTAGGCTGTGGCTTGCAGAATTACAATGATTTATTATACAATACTTATACATACATACCTAAATACTACATAAATGAAAGAAAATTTAAAAGTAGTTGTTTCGGTTAAAGTAAAAAAAAATAAAAACCGAATGTTTATTGTTCATGGGGTAACGGGCACAGTTTAGTAATGCTACGTTTGATAGTTCCATTTGGGGTAGCGACGCTCACGACGCGCACAAGTCCGTCTTTGCCAGGATGAAGAGCACTTATACGTCCACGGGACCATTGATACGGAGGAAGACCATCATCCTTCAGGAGCACCATCTGTCCTTGTAATTTGGCCGTGTCTTTGCTATATCTCCACTTTTCTCGTTGCTGCAGAGTATGCAAGTATTCATTTTTCCACCTCGACCAAAAGTGCTGCATCATACGCTGCAAGAGCTCAAATCGGGTGAGCCGGTTGATCGGAAAATCCTCATAGTCTATAGCAGGAACCATGTTAAGCGGATGACCAATGAGAAAATGGCCTGGAGTCAGCACTTCCATATCATTGGGATCGTTGCTCATAGGAAACAGGGGTCGAGAATTTAATACACCTTCAATCTGAACTAAAAGAGTATATAATTCCTCATAGGATAAAGGATTGGAATTGTTTATAATACGGTACAAGTGAGTTTTTATTGATTTTATGGCACTCTCCCATAGCCCCCCAAAGTGTGGAGATCTGGCAGGAATGAAATGCCATGTTATTTTATTTTCTTGAGTAAAATCTCGGATGGCATTTGTTTTTAATACATTATATATACCTTGCAGCTCGTTGTTAGCTCCAGTGAAATTTGTACCATTATCTGAATACAAATCGGTGCATAGACCTCGTCTCGCAACAAAACGTCTTAAGATGCTCAAGAAGCATTCCGAAGTTAATTCACTAGCTAATTCAATGTGAATCGCTTTAGTAGTTAAACAAACGAATACGCAAATATATGCCTTAGTAAACCGACGATTTCGAAATTTCGATTCCTTAAGTTTAAATGGTCCAGCGTAGTCGACGCCAGAGCGCGCAAAGGGATGAGAGATATTGACTCGAGAGGGTGGTAAATCCCCCATTAAATTGTCCATGGGTTGAGCATTGCTTCTAAAACATGGAATACATTTACGAAGAACATTTCTGACCACATTTCTACCGTTTAATGGCCAAAAGGATTGTCTGACGAAGGATAGCGTCGCCTGGGCTCCAGGATGAAGGTTTCGCTTATGCTCATAAAATATAATTAATTCTGTCAGAGGATGCTTATGTGGAAGTAAAACCGGATGTTTAGCTGAGAATTGGATAGAAGCGTGTCTTAAGCGACCTCCCACCCTGATTATGTTTAGGTCGTCAAGGAATACGTTCAGAGAGCTTAATTTGCTGGAAGGTTTGACTTTACCATGAGACTTTAATTGGTGAATATCCTCAGGAAAGCTTTCTCTCTGAACGTGTCTAACAAGATGATGTGTGCTTTGGACCATCTCCGTTAAGGTGAGATCTCCAATTATCCGGAATTCCCTTGAAGTCTTGGCGTTGTAGATAAATCGAAAACAATAGGCCAGAACGTTCCGAAGTTTAGTATAACTAGAATATCTATTAACTAGTGAAGATATTAAGATTGAATGAGATACTTGAGATGATAGAACAATAGATTTTGGATTAAGTTCCATTAAATCGAGATCAGGAGTATGAGCTGTGAAGTTCGATATATGATTGTTTGAGGGCCAAGTATCCTGAGATTGCAACAAAAATGAAGGTCCATGCCACCATAAATCACATTCATGCAATTCGGACGGACTAGCTCCTCTAGATATTATGTCGGCAGGATTTACATTGGAGGGTATATGATGCCACTCATCTATTTTTGTCAATTGCTGGATTTCGGATACACGATTGCATACGAATGTTTTTAAAGTGCGAGGTTCAAGACCCAACCAGCATAGAACAATTGTGGAGTCGGTATAGAAATAAATTTTTGAGAAAGTAAGTTCTAAAGATTCGATTACGTTTTTAGTTAGGCGAGCAAGAGTAAGTGCTCCACACAATTCCAGTCTAGGTAGTGAAATAGCCTTTAACGGAGCAACACGTGATTTAGCGCACAGTAAATTGCTAAGTATACGACCGTGTATATCAATAGATCGTACATATATGCAAGCTCCATATGCATTTATTGAACTATCGGAAAAGCCATGTAGCTCAATGTAAATAGTATCTTTCGTGGTGACTTGACGAGGTATATTAAAAGAATTAACGAGAGTAAAGTTGTCTATAAACGATTTCCAGATCTTATAGAGTTCGACAGGAATAGGATCATCCCAGTTAAGTCGCTGAATCCATAATTTTTGCATTAAAACTTTTGCTTGAACGATCATGGGCCCAAGGCAACCTAGAGGATCAAAAATAGAAGCTATGGTTGATAGGATTGTCCTTTTTGTAATAATGGATGGATTTGCTGTTATCCTTGTATTGTAGATAAATGAGTCAGTTAAAGAATTCCACGATATGCCAAGAGTTTTACTGTTTGGTGAATCTGTTATTATATATTCTTCTTTGTGATCATCTACATTTATATCTGATAGCAGGGCCGTACTGTTTGATGAAAATTGTCTTAGATTGAAGCCATAGGAACTTAATATTGAAGTTAAGTTTCGACGAAGAGAAATCAAGCCTTGTTCAGTTGAAGCACCTGTGACCACATCATCGACATACGTATCTAGGTTGAGCTTACGACTTTCTTCAGGAAATGTAGCCAAAGAATGTATAGAAATTTCCTTTAAGCATCTAGTAGCTAAATATGATGAGCTTGCCAAGCCGTATGTCACGGTGTTTAACTGATAGATGGTAATTTCTTGGGAAGGATCATTTCGCCATATCACGCGTTGAAGGTTACGCTGTGCTGGTTCGACCAGTACTTGTCGATACATTTTGGCAATGTCACCGGTAAATACGAAGTTGTGCTGTCTAAATCGTAGCAATATGGAAAAAAGATCGCTTTGAACAACAGGGCCCACCTTGAGTGTATGATTTAGTGATATGCCGGTAGAAGTGGGACACGAGGCATCAAAAACGATACGAGTTTTAGTGGTAAGACTATCATTCTTTTCGACAGCATGATGAGGCAAATAATACAAAGGAGAAGAATCAGGTTCAAGATCCGAAATTTTAGACATGTGTCCAAGCTCGATGTACTGTGACATAAATTCGCAATAGGCTTGTTTTAGAATGGGATTTTTCTGAAGCTTCCTTTCGATTGATAGAAATCGTTTAAAAGCTATGTCATAAGATTTGCCTAGTTGTGCAATTTGAGGTTTAAGAGGAAGACTCACTTGAAAACGTCCAGTGTCGTCGCGAGTTGTGGTACATTGAAAATGGACTTCACATTCTTCTTCTTCCTTAGTGTATTTAGAAGGAATCGTAATATAATTCTCTTCAATTTTCCAGAATTTTTCGATACAGGCCTGAAGAGGATCGGCCGATAAAAGAAAGCAAGAACTGGGAGCAGAATGGTAGCAATAAGCTTGTGAAGGAACTGGGCCACTAACTACCCACCCCAATTTCGTTTGTTGTAAAAATGGTTGACCTTTATTACCCTTTATTTGTCCAGAACCCATGAGATTAAAAAATAAACCTGCACCAATGAGTAGGTGTACTTCAGAAGGATCGTAGAACTGAGGGTCAGCTAATGTGATATTATTGGGTATATTAATATAAGAAGGGTTGATTGAATGCTGTGGTGTTAGATCGGTTATTTGATTAATTACGAGAGCAGGCATTTTGAAAGTGAAATCTCCGTTTAAAGATTTTACTTCTAATTTTACACGTTTAGTAAGTGAAGTTGTAACGTGATTTATACCTGTTATAGGTAGGTTAACATGTTCATATGGAAGATTTAGTTTCTCAAATAGTTCTTGAGTAATAAAATTGGATTGGCTTCCACTATCTAAGATGGCTCTGGCCAGTGTGGGTTGCCGATTTTTGTCAAATGTTTTTACTACAGCAGTAGCTAACAGTATGAATGAATTGGGATTTTGATTAAATGAATATAAGTTACAGGATGTCTCTGGTTGTCTAGAAGTGCTAGGATTATTTTGATGAGATTGGGGAAGATTAGATGTGGAAGATATATGGTTTTTATTATGATTTTGCGACTCGGATTGAGTTCTATGTAAAAGGCTATGGTGTTTATTTTGACAAGTCTTACAAAAGTAGCTAGATTTACAATCCAAAGTTTTATGTCCGGACCTTAAGCAATTGGTGCACAGATGAAGCTCCTTTGCTTTTGCAAAACGGTCCGGTATCGGCATGGCATGAAACTTAGAACAAGAGTAGATAAAATGGTTATCTGAGCATAAACTGCACCTTGGTGGCACTTGAGCTAATGCGGTAAGGGTTGAAGATTTGTCAGATGACTTGACATTATGCCAATCTCTTTTATGAGATATCTTTTGGTCGCATTTTTGTTCAACAGATTCTAAAATTTTACACCTTTCTGATAAAAATTTTAAGAAGTGTTTCACATCGGGAGATTGCTTTCCTGCTGAGACTCTTTCCCATTCTTTTCGAGAATTGATGTCAATTTTGGATGTTAAAAGATATATTAGAATGGTACTCCACTCGAAAACGCGTTCCCCTAAGTTTTCCAAGGATTTGAAATGGTTGACGAAAGTGTCTAAAAGTTTTCTCAAGGAACGAGACGACTCATCTTTAGTAGGACTTAGCTCGAAGATGGATTTGACGTGAGCATGAATAATTGCCCTTTTGTTTTCATAACGGTCGCACAATAGATGCCAAGCCGTTTCATAATTTGCTTCGGTTGCGGAGAGTGCTCCAATAATTTGAGCGGCTTCTCCCTTTAGACTGGATTTAAGATAATAAAATTTTTCGATTTTATGAATAGTAGGATTGTTCTCAATAAGTGCCTCAAAGGTTTCTTTGAAATTTGTCCAATTTTCATATGTGCCAGAATATATGGGCAAAGGGATTGGTGGTAAATATGAATTAAGACGATGAGAGTTGAGCATTGGCGAAGATGACATGGATGAAGATGACCCATGAATGGGTGGTTGCTCCGTTGATGTGGGATTGAGAAGTAATGTTGCTTTAGCTACTAAGGCATAATATTTGCTTTCGAACTCTCCTCGTTCATCATCTTGATTGCCGAGGTTAGAGGTTGTATCAAATAAACAAATACGTTCAATGTCACACTGTACCTTTTCAAACTCAACAACTGACTCCTTTAAGGCATCCAGACGCGCTTGTAATTCAAGACGGATTGTGTCAGATAAAGGAGTTACACATTTTTCAAGGAAAGTGTTAAAACGAGTCACTGTGGATTTAACAGTGCCACGACGAGCTACAAGATGTTTAAGGTCTTCAGCACTAGCCATTTTTATCAATTAATTAACGCTAATAGGTTTGAGAGAAGGTTATAAATTTACTGTGTTTTGTGGAATATACTAATTAATAAGAATATTGCTAGCTATTAGTTGCAGTACCAAGTTAAAATAAGTAGATAAGCTAAGTAAGCAATAAAAAATAAATTGTTGAAGATGTGGATTAGGTATAAGGATGATACGGCTATGTTGGGCCAAATATTAATAATGCTAAGGGATGTCTTTATTATAAGTAAATTGATTTGAAATGCGTTGATTATATTATAATTAAACGATATTCCCTTCGATGGGTGCTGCTATGGTAGGCTGGTTGTTGTATATTATGTATTAATTAATATGATTAATATTGTAGATTATTATACAAATAATATCTGATAACGTTTATTTCAATATTTAGATATGTTAATTAGCTTAAAGAAGTAAGTTTTTTTTTTTTTTAAGATATAAATCCAAAAATTATAATTTGTTTTTAAAGAAATGTGCCAAATATTTAATATTTTGTATGATAAAGTAGAAAGAATATGAACTAAAACAAAACCATATGCCAATAAATTATATACTCTCAAAGCAAGATTAAAATAAGTGAATCAAATATTCTAACCCTACTTCTCGATGCTGCAAGTTGTAGGTACCAAATTCAGACGAAGGGATCGATGTTTTCTTCGGGTGTCAAAAAATCCGGACGAAGTAGACCAATGTTTGCTCTGAACCCTTTTTCTTCGTTGGAGGACTGTAAAAAGCCAACGAGGGTATTCAGCACTTTTCGTGATGTCCTATCTTTTTTGCACAATGGTTTCTGCTGTAGGAAATTCACAAGGTTTAAAGATGGTTTGATAGGTTCTTTATTTCAGCGCATTCCACAGCACTAAGCGAACGTAGATTCCACAAAAATATATTTTTTCTCGTTGAAATTATTTGATAGATATGATATTTAATTTTCTGACTGTTGCTCTGGGTTACCGATTCCAAAAACTACTCGTCCCCCGTGAAATAGTATACGTACTTGTTTTACTTTAATTTATATTGACAATTTAAAATATTTTATACAAATTAGGATCGAACAGAAGTAAAGGGTTAGATGATCCTAATCTCAAATTTTTATGTAAATCGATGCAAGCCGAAATTATTCTTTTAGGACAAGTCAAAATTTTATAAATAGCTTTAACAAGGGTGGTTGTAAGGGTTGAAATATTATGATGTTATATCTTAAAGCATAAAACAATCATTATGTATCTAATAAGAACCAAACGATGACAATATTAAAGTTTAAAATGTTATTTTATAATTTTTTTTACAATTAGGGGTAGTTATCACCCTTAAAAAACCAAAAGCGTACAACGGCTTAATATAGAAAATAAACTAGAGGGTGAAATGAGCCTAATCCCAAATTTTTGTAGTAGTCGATGCTGGACGAAAAAATTGCGAGGTTTCGCCATTTTTTCAGTTTTATTTCCCCAACTAAATGTATTAATCACAAAATAGTATCACATAAATCAAAACATAACTATCAAAAAAGCTAGTCTATTTACTGCAACACTAGTCCCTCCAGTCGCAATTATCTCACGCAGGAAAAATTCTTAGATATAAATAAATGAGGAGAAAAATATAGATAGGCAAGCCGACTTCACATAAGGATAGCAAAATAATGGCAAAGATCATCAGGATCATCATTAATCAGTGTTGATTTGTCTATTGTTGAACATATACCTTCTCCGGATATTTCCGTATTCTTCTATTCTTTCAATTCTGTTCATCTGCGATTCAATTGGTTAAAATTAATTTAAGGTTATCGATCGATCGCATTGGTGTCTTTCCCAGCTTCGCTTTTCAAAAAAACTCGATTTTTTTTTGTTCACCTGTCGTCTTTAAATTTTTTAACATCTACCGGCTATCTTCATTTTTGGCTTGAATACGTTCCACAATATTTTCCACTCTAGTTCATCTACGAGCTTCCTCGTTTCTTACTTTATTCCGCAAATCGCAAAGAAAATGATAATAACATTAAAAAGTATTTAAAATATTTTTAGGAATCTTCTTCGTTTTTAATAGGAGCTCCTGGTAAAATAAACTGGAACGGTATGTACAAGATGTGATAAATGATATTATCATAACTATAAATATCTTTGTTTTTATTTTGAAGGTGCCATTGTTGATCAGTCGTTAGACTCAATGCAGGATTACAAAATTATTTCACAGAAGCATAGCCCTTATACCTATGATTATTTAGGTAAGTTAACTGTTATACTATTTTACTCGGAGCCGGACATTAGGGCGCGGCCACATAGGCGCGACCGTTTAGGCGCGGCCGTTTAGGCGCAGGGACATTTAGGCGCAGGGACATTTAGGCGCAGGGACATTTAGGCGCAAGGACATTTAGGCGCAAGGACATTTAGGCGCAGATACATTAGGAAAATTATTGAATAATAAAGTAGAATTAGTTCATTTCAAGCACAAGTTTATTATTATTCTATACAATAAAGGTCACAATCATATTCAACACAAACTATTCGTATAGGTATGTACATAGCAAGAGTAATCCGCACTTAGTAAAACCTAATTAATAATTAATAACAATCTATTGTAGCAATAATAATATTTAAAATAATGATAATAACAGTACTATTATGCGTTCATCTCGTAATTATGAGAGATGCCCCTAAGAAATTCAATAATGTTTCTATTTTCGTAGTCTCGTACAAGATTCTTTATTCTTACGTCGGCAAGAGTATATTTGGATCTTTTCGTTGGAGGTTCATTACCAGCAACCAGTTGCTCAAAAAACATGTCCCTACCTCGCTGTACTGTTTTTAAGCCATCAATCAATTTCCAAATACTAGGATGATTCATACTTAATTCTATTTGTAGTCGCCTATGTGCCGCCTCGGCATGATTATTTGTTCTGTCTGTGTCAGACAAAACACGATTGTGAACGGACCATAATTCTGGGCCAAAAATGGCAGGCCGCCTTCCATTCCCGCGGCGATTTGGACGTCCAACATAGGTATCTTCAAACCACTGCAGCAACGGTTCTAATTCTGGAGGCAATGAATGGGATAATTCCTCAATGGCGTTATCCAAATCATGTACTGGAATAAACGCTAACGACGTTATCATACGCGCGTGCAGAGCAAAATCAGCATCATTATTATAACGACCCATCAAACCACATTCGCCCAAATGTTTTCTTAAGTTTTTCGTAAGGTGGAACAAACAACCCAGCATCTGAGCATTTGGAAATGCATCTCGAAAGGCATTTATGGCTGCCAATTCAAAATCGCAAGAAATTTTATTTGGATTTAAATTTGGCCCTATGTTTTTGAGCAACTCTATCATTCTTCTATAAGTGACACCTTGTTTGTTTGGCAATAATGCATATGCTACAGGATGAACTCCACCAAATCTTTTGGCCATTATTACATATATTTGTGAAAAAAAAGGCGGTGCCGTTGAAAATGTGCCATCCACAAACCAATGCTGCGATGGTACCAATATCTGTAACAAAATAAACACTAATTGGTGTGGTACTTGACAAACTCGTGCCATATAATTAGCTCACGCATATACGAAGTATATATAGTGAGGTTTACGAGATAAGTCCACTTTTATCATTTTTAGCGCACTTACTCGTGTAATTTTTAAGTTTTTTTGAAATATCCTCTTAATTATTAAATATTTTAAAATAACTTAAGTAGAAAAAATCTGATGTGGTCCAACACATGAGCTCACGCATATTGAAAAAAAGGACAAAAGTGTACCTATCTCGTAAAAAATGTTAAACAAACAAAAGTTACTTCTCTTTATAACCTACATTTTTTATACTAAAGTTTTTTAAAAATATTTAATAATTACCAAGATATTTCAAAAAAACGGTAGAAATTTGACCATTCCAAAGCACACTTTACTCCTGTCATTTTTTCATTTTTTTTTTAAATATAAAGGTAATTTTTTAATTTTTAATTTACCTCCCGACAAAAGACAAAAGGATAGTCCCATTAAGAGACAAAACCTTAACAGTTTTTCAAAATATCTCACCTCATCGATATTCTTTGCTCGGCCAAATATTAAAATTCTGTCTGCGTCTGGACCGCTATCGGCTAGCAAAAAATTTTCTGCCGCTCCATTTGTTGAATAGGTTCTATATTCTTCGGGAATAATCAAGTTTTCTATCCGTAGAGGAACTGGAGGTGCGGCATTTATTAGATTCCTCTTTCTTCGTATCATTTTCTTCAACGATGTACTTTTAGGTAAAGCTGCTTGGGCGGCTTGCGACAAGTTAACTTCATTTAGACAAGTATTAATAATTTGAGATGTTTGTTCCATTGTTTCTTCAGCACGTATTCTCATTTTTGTACGCACAACATCAGCCTCAACCTTAGCCGCATTACTATCATGTGAATGTTGATGAATTTCCTTCACAATCACATTTTCCAATGTATGAATACGTTTTTTACAACCGTTGTTTTTTTGCTCACATCGCCAAAATTGTTTTGTTTCACATGCACTAAGTCTATCAAAAATATAACAATACCCATTGCTATGAAATTTCTTGTTTCCTTTCTGCGAAACTACTTCCATTTTTCACAAAACACCACAATAATCACAAAAAATATCACAAACAGCTATACTGTCAGAAAGCTAGCACACTAGTAACTAAATGAGAGCATGTTTACCTGTATTTATTATAGTATTTATATACCTGTAATAATCCTACGGCGGCCAATCACGATGCTAATTACCTGTAAGTACCATTGTAATCTACTGATGGGGGTTGTAAATATTTAAACTGTATATTGCCTTCTAAGAAAAAAAAATATACAATGTTTATTGTGGGATTGTTTCTTTTAGAGGACAAAAGAAACTAAGTGGTTTTTTTTTTCGGGGAAATATTATACTTGTATAATCCCTCTGGCCATAAAATGTCCCAAAAGTTTACACCTTTTCGGGCAGAGCCGGATTATATACAAATTTTGTTTACCTGCATACCTTATATTATTATATTTTAAGTAGGTATATTCATTCTACAAGTTCCACTTCTGAATACCCCTCTTAACTTAATGTATCTGCGCCCAAGTGTCCCTGCGCCTAAATGTCCATGCGCCTAAATGTCCTTGCGCCTAAATGTCCCTGCGCCTAAATGTCCCTGCGCCTAAACGGCCGCGCCTATGTGGCCGCGCCTTAATGTCCTGGACCGTATTTTACTGTGGTATTTAGTAGGTGCCTACATCTACTATTAAGCTAAGGCGACAAAAAATTTCCCCATTCTCCGGGAAAATAATTCAAACAATTCAATAAAGCCTCAAACCAGTAGAATAAAGTCAAATGAAGACGAATGACAATGTAAAAGAATTTAGAATGTTTTTTTTTGTATTATATTCATATGCTTATATAGGTAGGTACATCAGATTTGGCTGATCTATTTTACAATAATGATTAATACGATTAATATACTTACCATATACTATACATAACGGGAATAATGCTCCTAAATATCCAAATAGCCAAATATCCCAAAAAGCCCTTGTGAATATCCTGCTAGGAAGAACCAGAGCATACACAGAAGAAGTCATTTGGGATTGTCAATGCCGATTCAAGTCGGGTCGCTCTATTGTTGACCAAATATTCACTATAAAATAAATAATGTAAATATGCTGGGAGTTTAATCATGAGCTTTATCAGATGCTCAGAGCTGTTAAACTGGCATTTTATAGAGTATGCAGGATAAGGTTGTGGCCAGCAATGAAAAAATTTGCTTTTACAAAAAAGCTAGTCAATTTGACACGGATGTGTATAAAAGAGCTACGATGTAGGGTGAGAGTTGGACCACAATATTCAGGGAGAAGCATTCTCACCACAATTCTTTAATATAGCTTTGGAATACATCACCAGAAGAATAATAATCGAAAAACCCGCTGCATTATTTCATTGAAAATGACTAAATTTATTGTTGTAATTTGACGACGATATTATGCTAATAGAAAATACCAGATAAAAACTAAAGAAAATCTTTTGTGATGTTCGCGGTGTTTGGTAAGGTTTGAGAGGAAACGGCAAGTTAGGAAGATAAATATATAAACAAAACTAACTACAGTTCGTCTAATATATTTACCGTTGCACGTCATTATCTACGTCAGAGATCTAAGTTGACATAGTTGCCACAGTATAAAAAATCCTGAATCCATTTTAAATAAAATAGACAACATAATTATTGCAAACGTGGATTATACAACAAAACAAAATTAATATTGAAGGTAAATAAATAAAAACTTAGAAATAGAAAACAAGAATTAAATTATAATCCTACGGGTTAAGTAAATAATAAAACCAGTAAATATAATAAAACAAATACCTATTCGCGGTGTGCAAGTACTTGGAAGGGAATTCAGAAACGATCGTGCGCGAATAGCGGAGGAATATTGCAACTTTCTTAAGTAATTCATATTGTCAATTGAAATTGTCAAATTGACGTACATTTCATATCTACTGTCATTCAAGAAGAAAAATTAAATGTTGCTCCACAATATTGATATGATGTACAATTATTGTATAAAGGTAAATTTAATTAATTTTATTTTGCTTGCAATACTGCATTTTAATATCTAATTTTATTTACTACATACAATTGTTTACGTTTTAATAACATATCCTGAATCTTATTTTTTCTTCTTATTATTTTTTTGGACTATGCCCTTGACAATTATCCCGTAACCAGGACTAATATAATTGGCCAATATAATTAAAAGTGCGAATAAAGTTGCAGAGCGTAGAAATAGGTGTCGCTTTGCCGAACTTGCACGGTCCCAATAGTAAAGAATAAAAACAAATATGAAGTGTCACTACCGCAACTGTCAAATAAATGTTACCAATTTATGCCAAAATGTCACCTTTTTTCGCTTGCAGTTATAGTGCAAACCGAACAAGTGTGCTTTATAAAAACGCTTTATATTCCACTTATACAAATTAAATGAAACAAGTTAGGGTATGTGTCGTTAAATGTACATTAATAGAAATATTCCAATATTATTTCTACGCGTGTATAATAAAATATGTCTAGTGACTATAATTCCAGTGTACTCGGCAAAATGATTCTAAAAAAGAACACACCTACTGCCTAAATATTTCGTGTTGGTATCATGTGACGTCCGGGCTATGACGCGGATGACGTGCAACGGTTAGTATATTAGACGGAGTATATAAATATGTATAGCATCATTAAAGGAAACAGAGATATAATCAGACAGAACAACTCAACGACGATTTTATCTGACAATCACAGTCTATGAACAAATGTTTTTACGTCGTTAAATAGGATGTAACATCGAAACAACTAACAGGACTTACACAGACAAATCTATGTAAAATGATCAAAGACCAGTACCTCTATATACTGTGCCAGTACCTATTAATGTACGATATACAGACGAGGTATGGAGGATAACAAAGGTAATCGAAGAGCAACAACGTGTCTGCAAAAGAAAAATTATATCGAAGATCTTAGTGCCGTTGCTGCATGAGTCAACAGTTCAATATATGGAAGGTAAGAACTAATAAAGACCTAGAAGAACTATATGCCAACATTGCCAACGTCAACATAATGAAAGAAATGAAGTCCAGTGGGAAGAACATCTCAGAACACATTCTAACGAATGCATAGTAAGACTGTATTGAAGATAAAACATGGCATATCTTTTAACCATCATCATCATCGTCAATCAACCAATCGCGTCCACTGCTGAACATAGGCCTCCCTCGGTTGTAGGGGCATATTCTCCAATCTTTTAATACATTTCGAAAATCTACAAAGCACTTTTGAAGTAATTGAATTAACCGAAACATTTAAAAATAATATATTTTTATTTTGTGTTTTTCAAAAAATAAATTATAATATTAATTTCAAAATCTAATCGTCAAAATTTAATTTTAGGTTACAAAGTGGGTCGCGGCATTTCCAGTAATTCTAGTTTTTTATTTGCTGGAGCACCAAGGGCAGGCAATTTATTCGGGGAAGTAAGTGAATTTATCATTGTACTAATATTTCTTCTTCTTCTTTAGCCTTAAATAATCCAACATTGGTCATAGGTCTCCCCCATTTCAATCCAGTGCTTTCTATTTTGCGCCACTTCCTTCCAGTTGTGTCCTCAAATCTTTTTAACCTTTGTCGAGCGGCATAATTTTACACCGTTAACAGACGGTCTAGGTACAATTAATTGTACCTCTATATTTTCTTAAAAATTCGTTAATCTAAAGGGAAATATGTATAGATTAATTTTAAGATATTTATTACTAGCATAACTGGTAAAAAATTGTTGAATATATAAATAAATAATAATATTCGGGAATTTGTTCTTGCACTGATATTATACAAAGTTTAGAAGCCGCTATGACGTGACCGTGACCGCTCTTATATATCGTAAATTATTGAAATTACTATAAAATTAAACATAGTGGTCGTAAACAAATTCTAGGAAGAGTAGCATTGTATTTTTTTTCACTTGGAAAATCTCATGGAGATCTCATCCTCATTTAGTTGTTTGGTATTTCTCGATACGCGTATACCTAAAAATTATCATGAATAATAGTGATGATAAATCGAGTTTACCGAATTGGCTTTTTTGACGCCAAGAGGTGTACATAAAAATAACATAAACTTATGTGAGGTGTGGATTACGGAGTATATGGCACTAATACGTACAGCAATAATCATTTCGAGTCCATGCTAAGATTTGTATGATTTGACAACGAAAATATCCGCGAAGAACGTAAAAGAACCGATAAAGCTGCACTCATACGAGATATCTAGACAATACTAAATATTAATTTGCAACAAGGCTACAAACCATCCCAATGCATAACCATCGACGAACAATTGTTTCCATTTAGAGTACAAATTTTACACAACACTTTCCAAACTCGCTAAATATGGGACCAACGTATTTTTGGCTTGTGATGCATCAAACGCTTATCTCGTACAAGATGACCTTTATATTGGAAAAGCAGCATATTATGGTTCCCGACAAGTTAACATTGGCGAACAAACAGTTTTGAATCTTGTCACGTCTTATAAAGGTTAAGGACAGAATGCTACCACAAATAACTTTTTTACCAGTTTTGAATTCGCTAAATTCTTGAATTTATGACACAGGATGTTAGTAGGGCTAGTAGGCACAGTTAGAAAAAATAAGAGATTTCTACCGACCAACATGCAAGCAAACAAGGAAAGAGTTGTTTTTTCCACAAATCTTGCATACAATCATTATGCTACTGTATGCTCTTATATGTGCCAAAGAAAAACATCTCTCGTCGATGCATATAACAGGACAAGTTGAAGACAGTGAAGTAGCTAAGCCGGAAATAAAATTTAGTATTACAATAAAACCAAAGCGGGATTGTTAACATAGATAAAATGCTGGGTGAGTGTTTGACCGTATACTCACCCAGCATTTTATGTCGAACATTGCTTTGGCCCCTGGCCTTTTTCAACGCAGGAAACAAAGGATATATAAACAAAAGATTAACGCAGGAGATTGTTTAAGAGTCATTCTAAAGATTGTTGCCTTTATTTCAATGTTGCCTTTATTTCAATGTTGCCTTTATTTCAATCCCAAAGTAAAAACTGGATGATGATGAGGAGTCATTTTCTTCTTAGTGCTGTAGAAATGGTTCTTGGTCGAAACAGAATATGTATTTGATGTACGTACCCCTCCTCAAGTATCTTACAACAGAATTCGTGGATCTACTTCAGTAAGAGTAATCGAAAATTGTCATGTTTGTCGAGGCGAACGTAAAACCAGAAATACTTGTGTAATATGTTTTCTACCTGTGTGTGACGAACATCCTTTGTCTAAAACGATATGTAGGTATGTGTTGCGAAAATCCACCCTAACACTCTTTTTTGTATTTTGATTCAAATTAGCTACCATTTAAATAAAAAATGTATTGTTTTTTAAAAATATTTATTTAAAAAAATGTACAAGGTACAAATGTACCTATGCCATCCTTTAGTTGGAACTATTTAAGCCTCCTTCTAAGAACTAAATAAAGATTTTTTTGTTACATTTGGCTCACATAATCTACTGGAAAAATGTAGAGATGTCACAAAAGTTTAAGTATCTAACCCTTTTTTAAAAAAAGTTATCACAATTTGAAAATTCAAAAGTTACAAATTGTACCTATTCCGCCAGACGAAGGTTAATGTCATCAGCCCATCTCATTTATGGCCGTCGTTTGCTTCTCCTTTCTAACCATGCTATTGTTCTATTTCGTGGTTTCATCTTTTATCCTTCAGTCGGGCATTGTGTCCTGCGAAGCTCCATTTTAATTTGGTAGCGTGTTCTCCTGCGTCTCTCACTTTGGTTTTGCTTCTAGTCCATTTTTTGTTTATTTTTTTGTCTATAAGTCTCATCCTGAGCATGCCCCCCATCTTTCCATCGCTCTTTGTGCCTTTACTTGGCCTTGGTGAGTGTCCACGTATGTGAACCATAGGTGAGTATGGGGAGGATACACTGATCGTAAACTCTAGTGTTCAAATATTGTTCAACAGTATTTGTATACCCTATTCCACGAACATACGCCTGTTTTGGATTACTTCGACAACGAATATTTTACTGTGCAAAACAAGAAGAACGAAAGTAAATTGCAAATTACATTGTTGTTTATTGGAATAATTATTAGCGCCATTTACGTTCGTACTTCTTATGTTCACAGTAAAATATTCGTTGTCGAAGTAATCCAAAACAGGCGTATGTTCGTGGAATGGCCCATATTAATAATTAACAATACTAAAAATTTAATGTTGTATGTAATTGATATCGTTGTGAAATCTTTGGTAGATCTTTGGGAAAGTTGATAAAAGGTTTTTTGGCGTTGTCATCTCAAAGTACACTACAAATTGTTCTTTTTTTTTAATTTATAAGCAATCATTTGGATATAATTAAATAAATGGACTAAAATAATAAATTAAATGTTAACGTTTAATTCATAAACATCGCTTTATTTACTTCTATAATGAAGCAATGTTTTAATATAGACAAGGCTTAAACGGCGGGTTCGTTGAAAAAATATTTTCATGAGACTTTTTGCATAATCACATTCTTGAGACATCCCAGAATAAAATTCAAGAAGTCACCCAGGTGAAAAATGGTCCAATTTTTTTAACATTGTTTTTAATCAAATTGAAAAAAATTTTTTGGACCATTCTGGACAAAAAAGGTCTGTTATAATTGTTCTCTCTAGGTGATCGTTTTCGAGTTATAAGCAATTTAAAATTGAAAAAAACGAAAAATGGCGATTTTCAATGCTTAATAACTCGGTTAAAAGTTATTATTATGAAAGTCAGAAAGTTACTAAATCAAAGACTAAAGCCACCCCTACAAGATCCTGAAGAAATTTTTGTCATTATTTTGTCATTATTAAGCTGTCATTTATAAGTAATAATAATGATCGCCATTAGGCTGCCAACAATGGTGAGTGCGAGAGAGATGCCATTCCAGCAGTCAACGGTGCATCTTACTCGCACTCACATTTACAGCCGCGTCAATACGATCTTACCGCTCATTGTTATTAATTTAAAATAACAGCTTAGTAATAAATTAATGACACAAACTTGTTCAGGATCATGTAGGGGGGAATTTAAACTTTGATTTAGTCACTTTCTGACTTTTATAATAATAATTTTTAACCGAGTTATTAAGTCTTAAAAATGGCCATATTTGCATTTTTCAAATTTTAAATTGCTTGTAACTCGAAAACTATCAACTTTAGGCCCGCTTCACGTCAAAAGTGACTAATGTGCACATTAACGTATGTCCTAAAAGTTTTGTCACCAAATTCATTGGTTTTTATTTAATAAAAACAAAATAATATCAAGTTGACTTTGGAAACAAAAGCTTTTTTACATTGTCTACTGTCAGTTAAGGTTTATTTATTTTAAAGTTTTCGCTTTAAATTGTAATATAAATTACAAATAAGAAAAAGTATCTACAAATTGGTTGGGCGGGCACTCAAAACTTAAATCTATCGATTATATCAGAATGAAAACAATTCACGCAAAACCATATTTAGAACAATAACGGAGTGCAAGTAGGGAATATCATTGCTGAATCTACCAAATTGTGGAAGACCACGTGCATGTACTGCACAGAAGTCAGAGAGATTGGTGAGAAGGGTGAAAAACCAGCTTGGAATGGAAACTAGGAGATTGGCTCATAAAAACAGATCTTCTAAGAATATGATGTCATTAGAATTGAGGAGAAATGGTCTTCAAAATAGAAAGAGACTTAAGTGCTCCAAATAATCTCAAGCGCAACTTCTTCAGTCCTAGCATCATACTATTACTCAAGATATACCCCAACTACAACAGCAAATACCCTTTGTTCTCAAAACCGATAATCCTCCAAACTTGCCGCAGGCTCGCCCAATAGAGGGTTTTGGGCTACTGTCTAGGAAAGTTTACTATGGATGCTGAGAAGCCCAAGATGAAGAACAATTGAGACGCCGAATTCACAATAACTAAGTGAAATATCTAAATTCCGCCCAGGGCCTAGATTCCGTGCATTGTAGATATCTACAGTCGCTTTCTGTCGATGGCAATTGTCATGAAAATATTTGAATTTTTAGTTTTAATTCAAATATTTTCTTGTTTTACTAAGTGTCACTTCAGCATCAATTAGAGTATAACCTAGCAAAACTAGAAAATAATTCAATTAAAGCTAAAAATTCAAATATTTTCATGACACGTGACATCGATGGAAGGCGACTGTAGATATCTACAGTGCACGGAATCCAGGCCCAGGACCTCATATAAATTTGCGTCTAGTAGAGAAGAATAGGCCACTCTACATAATTTGATAGTATAGTTTAGTCAAGCAATGAGTTGTAGTTAATGATAACTTCTTCTTCTTCTTTTAGTGCCTATTCGTTTCGAACATTGGCGATCATTCGGGCTATAATTATTTTATTAACTGATGCTTTAAATAGATTAGTTGTTTTTGTGGAGAACCGTTTCCTCAGGTTCTTTAACCGTGATATTCTTCTTCTCCTAATTCCTCGCTTTTCGAATACTTTAGCTTAAAGGATTACCTTCATTAATTTGTATTTAGTGCCGTTTCTCATTATGTGTCCGAGATATTCTAACTTTCTGCTTTTAATGGTATACATCACATCTCTCTCTTTGCGCACTCTTCGTAATACGGTCTCGTTGGTTATCTTGTCCGTCAATGATATCCTTAGGATCCGCCTGTATTGCCACATCGCGAAGGCTTCAAGTTTTTCAATATTGAGAAGATATAACATCGTAGGAGCCTTATTTTTATCTCCAGATTAAGGTTGTGGCTTTTAAAGAGTTTGGCCATGTTACTGAACGCACTCCTAGCTTTCTCTATTCTACCTTTTATTTCTTGTGAGTGATCCCATTGTTCCAAGATAGTTATACTGTTTTACTCGGTCCACTGTTGTATTATTGATAAGTAGTTGGGCTTGTCTAATTTTATTTTTGCTGATGATCATAAATTTAGTTTTTGATATATTTACTTGAAGTCCAAATCTTTCACTTACTTCATTTACTTTGTTTATTAGTTGATGTAAACTGTTCAAACTGTCTACAAAAATAACGGTCTCGTCTGCATAGCGGATGTTGTTTAGGCGTTCTCCATTTAGAAGTATTCCATGTTCGCAACTTTCCAAGGTTTCACTAAATATTTCTTCCGAATATACGTTAAATAATATAGGTGAAAGTATACAACCTTGTCTAACGCCTCGTAGAATCTGGATCGCTTCCGTTGGTTCACCTCCAAGATTCGTTCTTAATGTGGCGGATTGGTTCCAATTATAAATTTTGTATTATACGTCGGTCTTTATCATCCATTTGGGCTTTTGTTAGAACATCCATCATTTTTCGGTGTTGAACTGTATCAAATACTTTTTGATAGTCCACAAAGCAGGTGTAAATATCGCAAGTCATATCTCTGCAACTTTGAAATAAAACCTGTAGACTAAACAGTGCATCTCTTGTACCTACGCCTTTCATGAATCCAAACTGTGTGTCTTGTATTTTCTCTTCGCATATATTGTATATTCTACGATGTATAATTTTAAGAAAAAGTTTTAATGTATGGCTCATTAGACTTATTAGCCTATATTCTCCGCACTTTTTACTCCCTGTTTCTTTGGTAAGGTAATAAATTCTGAAACTAGCCAATCTTTTGGGATATTGCCTGTGTCATAGATATTATTAAAGATTTTACATAGTATTCGTAAAGATTCATCATCAAGAAGTTTAACCCGGCACCTGCCACGTGGGGTGCTACCAGCACCCCATAACACATTTTTATAAAATATTTGGTATTTCAAATTTGTTAACCTCCTGTGCGTCATAGTAGCTTTCAATAATATTATATAGCATAGATCTGTTTGTGTTTGAAGTGGTTATTTAGTGTCATTCTGAAATTGTAGCTCTAAATTCGAATTGGGGTGTCATCATCTGGCAGTAAAATTTTTTTATGTTTTTGATAAACAGGTCAGATTTACATTTTTTTATTGTAATAACTGATCTAAATTATTAATATATTCTCTATACGCTCTGAGCTTCGCTGGTGTCGCTCCTAGCTGTTACTAATTCAACTTTTACCGGTAATTTTTAAATTTATTATTTAATTGTTATCGCTTAATATTTACAACGCAAAAAAGTAATTAAATTGTAATCGATTTTTTTAAGATTTTTCTAATCATTTTGACGTTCTATTGATAAAATATCAATTTCTTACTTCGGATACTTTGACAATAATCGTGTAGATGGCGCTAAGATTATAATAGATTATTTATAATTAGATATTACGGAACATTAAAAAAACTTAAATTCAGTATTTAAAACGTAAGTATATTTAAGGTAAAAGTATATACCACAGCTTTGACCAACTAATAATGTTTATAATTAATGTTTTTAATTTTAATTTTAAATTAATCACTTTGACATTTATGTAAAATTTCCAGTAAACGTTTACAAACTTGTCACTACTGGCGTTCACGAATTTGTAAATATCCCCTCTACGTACGAGCTCACAGCGTATACTCAATAAATTTTAATTTTCACTTGTAATACCACTAGAGGTCAAATTATTTCCGGAAATTTTTTTGAGATCATGAATATTTTGAAAATTTCCCGAGTCGCAGACGAGGGAAATTTTCTAAAAATATTCATGATCAAAAAAAAATTTCCGGATATTAATTTGATTTCGCGTGGTATTCGGTAAGAAAATTCCACACCAAATTTGCATTTGAAAATCCAAAGCTGCATGAACAGATTAATAGCGCGCCATAGCTTTGTCAGCAATTATTTAGGCTTTCAAATTCGTAATTTCTACTCATTGTAGTTGCATGGGAATACCATTTCAAGATAGAAAATAGTATATTCTTCAATTTTACATAAGTTTTGAGTAACTACAAGTGATAGAAAATGAATCAAAACTAAATTATGTAAACAAATAAAAACCAGTCTGTCAAAAATGTTCTGTTATTGTAAACGTCAAAAAATTTCCACTATAATTCGCTGTTGGGTACCCCACGAGCAAAAAATTTCCGATAAAATACCTCCGTTGCCATGGTGATCTGTCAAAATAACGTATTTTGATTGGTTCAAAATTACAGGTGTGGAATTTTCTTAGATATTTTACATCACTTCATTTATTATGGGTTGGTACTTGCTAATTTGCTTATAACACCTTTTTAATTTTATTTTTTAACTTTTATAATATATTAGTAGCTAATAAGTTAATAAAACATGTTTTTTTTTATATTCTTTTGTAACTCAACACATTATTTTGTTTATAAACAAGTAGATCACAGAAAATTTTTAAGGGCTGCTGTGAGCACCCCACGTGGCAGTTGATGCTTTGCAAAGCCACGTGGCAGGTGCCGGGTTAAGAAATTCAGATTGTACACCGTCTGGTCCCGGAGCTCTACCTTCTTTTAGTGATATTATGGCTGCTCTTATTTCTGCCACTAGTATAGGTGGTCCTGTTTTCGTAGGTATTGGGGACTGGTTCTCCCTCTCATCAAAAAATAAATTTCGTATATAATTTTTCCAGGTATTATTGATACTCTCTTTGTCTACAATTATCTCTCCATTGTCATTAACAAGTTTACTTATTCTTCTGTTTTTACATTTGCCTGTAATTTCTCTTACCTTCTTATGCACGTTGAAGTCGTCGTATTTACTTTCCAGAATTTCGATTTCTTGGCATTTTTTCTCCAGTTCTTTCTGTTTTTCCTCTCCGATCTTTCTCTGTTTCTCTCGCTGTAATGTTTTATACATGGAGTTATCGTTCTTGTCTTTCCTTCTTTCTTACATTAGTTGCAGAATCTCTGTCGTCATCCATGTCTTATTCTTACCTTTTTCGTTCTTCATAAAATTGTCTTTAATGTCGTCTATCGTTTTATTAAGGGATTCTATCTTATCTTTTGTGCTTTCCGTTGTATTATCGATTTATTTGAATTTTCTATTTAATGTTTTGCTGACTATTTCTTTTACTTCGCTACATTTCAGTTTCCCATGTCATGTTTTTTTACAGTTTTTCTGCATATTTTCTTTAACTTGGTTGTATACACGCCCACTAAAGGATTGTGGTCAGATTGAAGATCAGATGTTCTCCGTTGTCTCTAGGTGATTTCCACGTATACAGGCGTCTAGGTGGTAGTTTGTAAAATGTGTTTAGCACGATTAAGTCATGCTCAGCTGCAAAGATACTCATTGTTTCTCCGCGTTGATTTATCTCTCCTAATCAATGTGGACCAATACGTTGCCCTTCTTTTCCGTTACCTATTTTCGCATTGAAATCTCCTATGACTATAAAGAGTTCGTGTCTCGGTATATCTCTTATAAGGTTGCTTATTTGTTTGTAGAATTGTGATATTTCTTCATCACTGTGCTCTTCTGTCGGTGCATAGACTTGTATGATGTTTGTATTCACCGGTGACGTATTTATTTGTAACAGGAGGATTTTATCGTTCACTGGTATGAAGTTGTTGATATGTTTGTCTATACTTTTATTGTGATAATTCCAACTCCATTTTCATATTAACCATTTTCTGATCCTGAATAGTATACTCTGTAGTCTTCTATGTCACAATAACTTGAGTCAGGCCACCTCATGATAACTAGTAAATGTTTAAATTAATTTCTTCATTAATAAAAATTTGGATAAATATTTTGTGCCAAAACTTTTAGGACATACGTTATTTCCCCTATATTTCATTCCCACTTCTTTCTACTATTACTGCTAGACTGACTAATTCTACGTGTCTCCATGAGAGCGAAACTCTCGAGAGTAGCTCTCGAGAGTTTTGAGAGAAGTCTCAAATCCTGGAAAATTAATTTCAGAGCGAAGAAGTTGTCTGCTGGGAAAGTATGTACAAAATATTTTATATTTTCATTATAATTATGACCTTTGAGTACGTGTCAATTGTGTCAAGTGTTATTTAAATGGCCATTTTCATTCGTTACGATTGTTTAAGGTATTGTTCGTAATGCGCATAAGTCTAAAGTTTTGTTACATATTTTTTTTTGTATCTCATAGAGGCTCTAAGCATATACCTGAACTACTGTACTCGCTGAAACGATACTCATTCCTAACTGCAAGACGCAATAGTCGCGCAGGCTTAGTCTTCTTCTTATTCAAATCTTGCACTGTCAGTCTTGGTTTTGGTCTTGCTAAAATTAGGCGATCTTGGTCTTGGTCTTGCGAAAACGTAAGTGAAAGACCAAGACTGCCAGACCAAGACCGATTTTGGGCAACATTGACTAGGGTTATTACATAGTTATGGTACTGATGTTTACTTTCTGTCATAGGTAAAACTTTTCAACGACAAAAACGAAAACTACAGAACTTTCCATGGAGATGAAATGGGTGCTTATTTTGGATCTGCTGCTTTGGCATACGACGTTAATAATGACGGATCAGACGATTTTTTTATTGGTGCTCCAATGGCTGCTGGTTCAAGTTTTGAGGAAGGTTGTGTTTACTTTTATAATAATGTAAGTAAACATGTAAATTGTCTAGTTACATAAAATAACATAAGTGTGGAACACGAATATAACTAGAAATGTCATTGAGAAGGGTTTTTTCACAATCACCTTGCTATTCGAGATTAAAACATTTACTCAGCTGGATGAATGAATGAATAAATGTCATGAATCCTCGTTAAACATTCGCCTCTCTTCAGGGTAGGTGCACCACCATGTCTTTTTTTTTGCGGGAGCATAGAATGGTGACGAGTAAAGCTTTGGTTTCCTCGAAAGCGGTACCTACAAATTTCGACCGCAATATTGCGATGAATGACGTTAGATCGTGGTGGAAAATTCATAGTTCGCCATTGCGGCAATGAAATGTGTAAACTCAAAAAGCGTCATCAGTACCTACTGTTTTGCGGTGAAAACGAGCGACCAGGAAATTTAGTTTAGTTTAGTAGTGCTAAATGGTGAAGAATCAGATAAAGAGATTCATAAAAGAAGTGAATCTGGTCTTTTGAAAATAGATCTGTAGAGGGTGCATACCAAATTTTGATTTGTGGCCATCTACATACAAATAGGTCTGGATCCCGCGTAACAAAAAAAAGTTGATTAATAGCAAGTTGAAAATTTGTTAATAGCTTAAGGGTGTCTAGTCGGTCAAACTTTGATATATGGGAACACTGGAACAGGGGAAGTTTTAATTGTGGAACTGGTTAAAAATTTGGAACGTCAGACTACGAAAAGGTCAGATGTATTTTGTCGGACAGAACTTCCAATTGATTTGTTACCCTTTCATTAAACTCTCATGCAAAAATCAAACTGCTGCTTATCACCAACTGGGGTTGTAATAAGTCCGACACGTAGAACATGTCAAACAACAGGAATTACGTTGATGATTAATAGCAGTCTGATTTTTGCATGAGCGTTTAATGAAAGTTCTGTCCGACAAAATACATCTGACGTCTTCGTAGTCTGACGTTCCAAATTTTTAACCTGTTCCACCATTAAAACTTTCCCTGTTCCAGTGTTTCCATATATCAAAGTTTGTCCGACTACGCACCGTTAAGCTCTTAACGGTGGCTCCGCCACAATAGACCAGAGAAATTAGCAATTAAATGGCCTCTTTCGTGACATCCGTTGATACAGGTATCTAAGAACTGCTTTGGGTAAATTTGGTTACAACAATATCCAATATAAAAATTATGCAAAAGATCAAACGTACTTTTTATCTTATAAACAATATATAAGCAATTAAAGATAGCTATTTGATTTTAAATATTAAAGGTGGAGACTGGTATGCTATACGGAAAGGTGATACAATTTTACTGAAGAACCATAGAAATTTGTTTAAAATGAGTGTTTGTAAAGTTATTTTTGTTAATTTGTTGCTTAGTTATGGGGAAAACGGCTTCAAAAGTCGATTTTTTTAAAATAATTAATAACTTTTATAAAAATAAACAAAAAACTTTAATGTCGCGTGAGTTTAGCAACAATATCACAAGTATTCAGCTATTAAAATTTCAAGAAGTTTTACTTAATAGTTATTGCAAAATTGAAATTGTTTATCCCAAAAAGCTGGTATCTATGGCGTTATTATGCGTAGACTATTAGGTCCACATAAATTCTGAAGACATCAAATCAAAGGGAAAGGCTCATTTTATCAAATTAGACCATTTCTTGATTAAAAAGTTAATAGTAAATGTTGTAAAATAATTTTGAAAAGTAGTGTTATTTTAAGCTTATAAACAATTAAAATAACTCAGACGCATTAACATGTAGGAATTTAATTTTTTTTACTCGACATGTTGGTATAATTATACAATCTGAAACAAACATATAATACCCTACAACCCTTAAAACCGGAGTTAGCCACTTTTTTTCAAAAATTCGGAGGGGCTTTGTTTATAAACATTAGAAATTTTGAAAAGAAACATTGAAACGACTGAAAGATCACGTTTATACAAAAAAATTCACAAAGATTCTTGTAAAAATGAGCCATCCATGATGCACCAAAAGTGAAGGGATTAAAAGTAAAGCGATTCTTCTTGCCCTATTGATTTTATTATCGAAAACTTAATTCACAACTACAGTGTTTTATAAAAGGTGTAATACCTTCGGTTCTTACCAACGAAAGTTGATGTTCTTTTTGCAGTAAATACTTCTTATCGGTTGGTATGGAAATTTAACGCCAAATACAAAATTCGAATTTGGCGTCATTCAAAAATCGTGACGCGAGTGGTAAACTTGTGGTATACCGTATACATTTGTATCTGTAGAGTGGGGAGTGTGAGTCAAGTCCCACAGCATTTAGGCCACAATTGACCCATTGTGCATCCTCCAAGGGGGTTGTCGTCCTTAGTTCATTATCAAGCCTGCCATTTCCAGAAAGGCGGACAAATCACTAGGTGACATCTCCCCTGTGTCGGCAGGTGTTATACCGTATACATATTATACTTTTATAGTAAACTTGATCCTGAATTCTCTACTGTTTGACTGGTTTCAGGATGATTTCAGCTATAGTTCCCGAATTTTAAATAATTAACTGGGTTTAGGTCGTTTCAACCCTAGAGGGGTGATTTATTAAGTTTTTCTTAAAAATAAAGCGGTACGCATGCTTTTATGGTAAAACTAAATATAGATTCCAAAATTTCTATCATTGGTTAGCTTGGAGGTGGTTTCAACACTATAGGGGTGATTTTTAATTTTTTTTCAAAAATTATGCTACATTCGACATGTATGTTTTTATAATAAAACTAAGTATAGATTCCGAATTTTATATTATTGGTTGGAGGGGGGTGGTTTCGACCCTTTGGGATTGATTTGTTCAGTTTAAAAAAGTAGAGTGCGTCACATGCTTTTATGGAAAAACTGAGTATAGATTCAAAATTTTATATTATTGGTTGGGTTCGGGGTGGTTTCAACCCTTTGGGGTTGATTTGTTCTGTTTTTTTTTTAATCTATAGCGAAACATGTTTTAATAGTAAAACTAAATTATTTAGATTCCGAATTTTAAATTAGTGGGGTGGTTTGGCGGTATTTACTGGGTTTGGAGTCATTTAAACCCTATAGGGGTAGATTTATCTAGTTTTTCCAAAAAATAAAGTGCGATACGTATTTTTACGGTGAAAATAAGTATAGATTTTGAGTTTTATATGATTGGTTAGGTTCGGGGTTGTTTCAACCCTTAAGGGTTGATTTGTTCTGATTTTTTTAATCTAGTGCGAAACATGTTTTTATACTAAAACTAAGTCATATAGATTACGAATTTTAAATTAGTGGGGTGGTTTGGCGGTATTTGCTGGGTTTGGGGTAATTTCAGCCCTATAGGGTGTCGATTTATCCAGTTTTTTCAAAAAATAAAGTGCGATACGTATTTTTATGGTAAAACGAAGTATAGCTTCCGAATTTCATATCATTGGTTCGGATCGGGGTGGTTTCAACCTTAATGGTTGATTTGGTCTGTTTTTTTTTAATCTAGTGCGAGACATGTGTTTATACTAAAACTAAATCATGTACATTCTGAATTTTAAATTAGTGGGGTGGTTTGGCGGTATTTGCTGGGTTTGGTCATTTTAATCCTCTAGGGGTAGATTTATTTAGTTTTTCCAAAAAATAAAGTGAAATACGTATTTTATTGTAATACTAAGTATATATTCCCAATTTTATATCATTGGTTCGGATCGAGGTGGTTTCAACCCTTTGGGGTTGATTTGGTCAGATTTTTCAAAAAATATTGTGCGACATATTCTTTTATACTAAATATTTATTTATTTAGCGTATGGCTATATCGCAGTTTTTGTATAAAAATAAAGATAACAATACATTATAAAAAATAATAATTAATTTTTATAAACAAAAATTTAGTTGACAAATATATTGAAGTCATTGGTGGCCATTAAAAAATCGGACCAATTGCCACTGTACGATCTGATAAATATATATTCTTATACTAAATATATATTCTTAAAACTAAACATAAAAAAAAAATTGTTTGAAAAATAAACATTGATTTTCGCTTAAACGAAATGTTCAAACTACCAAGAGGGCAAGAGGCAAGTGAGTGGCAGCTTTAACATTGAATTTAAGCAAAAACAATATTTATTTGTCAAATAAAAATTTTTTTTGTGTTTTCTGATAACAGTAAAACGTATTTTGGATTAAATAAATTACGTAAATTCTTCTTTTTGTCTCAATTAATTTAATGTATTTTTTTTTAACACCCGGTATAAATAAATACGTTAATGTTCATATTATTGAATAGAGAATTAAATACCCTTTCAAACGAGCTATTACATGACCCCTATTCTCATGTAAAAAAATCATCGATTACGTCATCACGCCCAGGTGGATGACGTTACTAGTATGGTACATATGCCAGAAAATCGAAATTTAAAAATAAAAATCGACCTGTTTCGAGATTTTTCCTTAAAGTCGCTGGTTTACGAAATAATTAATTTATGCCTCACTTTATGGACGCACTGTAATATGTATATTACGGTATACCGCAAGCTTACCACTCGCCTCACGATTTTTTTATGACGATGACGCCAAATGCAAATGTAGTATTTGGCGACTTTCCGTATCAAGCGATGGGAAGTATTCACTTCAAAAAGAACATCAATTTTCGTTCATTACAACTGGATGTATTTCGACTTATTATAAATGTGTAGTTGTGAATTAAGTTTTTGATAATAAAATCAAGAGGGAAAGAATCGCTTTACTTTTAAACCCTTCACTTTGGCGCATCATGGACGGCTCATTTTTACAATAATGGTTTTGAATTTTTTTTTATAAACATGATCTTTCAGTCGTTTAAATGTTGCTTTTTAAATTTTCTAATGTTTATAAACAAAGCCCCAGTGAATTTTTGAAAAAAAGTGGCTAAATCGAGTTTTAAGGGTCGGAGGGCATTACATTTTTGTTTCAGATTGTATAAGAATACCAACATGCCAAATAAACAAAATTAACTTCCTACATGTTGATGCGTCTGAGTTATTTTAATTGTTTATAAGCTTAAAATAACACTACTTTTTCAAAATTATTTTACAACATTTATTATAAACTTTTTAATCAAAAACTGATATAATTTGATAAAATGTGCCTTTCTCTTTGATTTGATGTCTTGAGAATTTATGTAAACCTAATAGTTTACGCATAATAACGCCATAGATAAAGGCTTTTTGGGATAAACAATTTCAATTTTGCAATAACTATTAAGTGAAACTTCTTGAAATTTTAATAGCTGAATACTTGTGATATTGTTGCTAAACTCACGCTACATTAAAGTTTTTTGTGTATTTTTAGAAAAGTTATTAATTATTTTCAAAAAAACAGCTTTGAAGCTATTTTCCTAATAACTAAACAACAAATTAAAAAAAAGAATGTGTGTGTACTTTGTACGCACGTAAGAAGTTATACTTCTATTATATGATTATATGATTATATGATTATAAACGAAATTAATATACTTTTTATTTATATTTTATTTAAATATTAAATTAATTTATACTTAATACTTCTCAAACATTTTTATTAAAACAGTGCCAAAAATTAAAATAATAAAAAAATAAAACACACACAAACACATTAAAAATGCCACAAATGATTTCTGAACATTAATTGTCGGAAAAATTTTTAACTAAATACGTATTTTCTGAAAATAAAATTATATAATAAATATACTTACAATCATAAAATGTATAAAAAAAAATAAAAAAATAAAAGTTTCTATTGGGATTCGAACCAACTTACCACGCGGCTGGTATTTGCGTTGTATTGGGATTCACCCGCATTAAAACTGCACCACAGAGGCAGCTTGTCATTATGTGCGAAGATCGTCTAACTAAACAGATTAACCTTTTGACATTTTTAACTTATGTAAATCAAATTATTTTGATTTTGAATTGAAATGATTTAGAATTGAAAAAATACAACAAAACATAGGGTAAGAAGACAATATATTAGGTGAATATTGATATAAATTTTGATGGTAATCAAATTATGTAAAAAAAAGTATTACATACTACTTATGTATTTTGGTAGGTTCAAGGTAGGTATCGGAGCCCGTATAACGACTAATACATTTCGCAATCACTTGCGTCGTGCAAAGTGGCTATGTTCAAATATCATAACAAAATTTGATCAACTATTTATAAAACACTTACCAGTGAAAGATTCTTTAGCTTTGAATAAGCGAGATCTGCGGCACTCATACTAGGCACAGTTTGATGAGCTTTCACATTGGCATGCAACAATCATCTCTTCTATGTAAATAAGTCCAAAAATATAATATGAAAACTATTTAAAAAGGCAGTATAACCATTAACTAACTTTTTGTTTGTTGTTTCTCTTCCTACAAATTTTAAAACGCAACAAGCATACATTATAACCAAACACAGTCCCACAGCTGTGCCACAGCTGCCATATTGGATAATTTTTGTCATGTCATTTGAACATCCAATCAGAACAAAGTTATAATGCGCATGCGCCCGGTCGCTAGGTTTTCCCATATAAAATTTCACCGTCATTACGTCCGTAAAGAAGTATAACTTCAAAAATAACTTTTCAAACACTCATTTTCAAGAATTTTCTATGCTTCTTCAGCAAAATTTATGACCTTTCCATATAGCTTAGCGGTCTCCACCTTTAATATTTAAAATCAAATAGCGATTTTTAATTGTTTATATATTGTTTATAAGTTAAAAAGTACGTTTGATCTTTTGCATAATTTTTATATTGGATAATGTTGTAACTAAATTTACCCAAAGCAGTTCTTAGATACCTGTATCAACGGATGTCACGGGAAAATCCTTAGTTCTCTGGTCTACTACTGAAAGAGCGGATGGTCCAATTGCAGTTAAAACATCACCGGTAGCAAATATAATGTACAAATATAAATACATATAATATGAACACATTATTCTAAAAAACACCTTTAAATAACGTTAACTTTATAAGATAAAACAGCGGTTCTCAATCTGTAGTACATGTACCACTGGTGGTACGTATTTATTATTATTAGCGGTGGTAGGCAAAACGCAAAAACACAGATACTACATAATACGAAATCCCACTTAGGTATTTCAGTTAGGTGGAACCTTAGTACCAAATAAACGAAAAAAAGTATTTTGTGGTACATGACTCAAAAAGGTTGAGAATCACTGAGATAAAACATAGATATGTACCTATTTTATCAGTTATTACAATATAAAAAAAACGAATCACCACACTTCACCACCACAATAAACCGTTGACTGAATGTTCCTAGCCGCATTGGTTACCACATTCAATATGCCGGCATCGTCATATTTCGTTGCGGTGGCTTCCAACGCATCATTGAAAACCACTGCTATTATTATGCGTGGTACAGTTTTTAATGACATCATTCGCCGCAATTTTGCGGTATCAATTTTCCGGTACCGCTTTCGAGGAAACCAGAGTTTAAGAGTAGTGGTTAGGTGAAGTAGCAAAACTGACAGTGAAGGCTTGAAGGTGGGTTAGCTGGGAAGCTGAGGATAACGTTAGGTGAAGAATTGTGTACAACCAACCGTAAGCGAAAGGTACCTCTGATGCTACCAGTATACATGGAAACGGCTCTTGATCAGCGTTTTTGTCGTGTAGCGTACATTATCTGCGATATCTTATCGTTCTTATTGGAGGTCATAATATTCATCCGGAAGTTCATTACCAGCCAAATTAAGAAGATTGGCTGGAGAGAAGGGAACTTGGCTTTTGGAACGCCTGGTGATTACGTGACCTACATAAGGAGCTTTTAGTGTTTCTTTAGCTCTATACTTAAATCACAATAAAGATGCACTAGAAATAAACAAACTAAGACACGTTGAATGTTACGAGGAGCAGTCCCTGAATCATGATTTACAATGAATAAGCTTTGTAAATCATAATTTGGGATTTACAACATATATACATTGTCAATCATGAGTTGGAAGTGCTCCTCGTAACATTCAACGTATCTTGGTTTGTTTCTTTCTAGTGTATCTTAATTGTGATTTTAGTATATTGTTGAAGCTGCCTATCGTACGTAGTAAATATGTGGTAATATCATTTGGTGAGAGAAAGAATTCTCTCCTTTATGGTGGAGAGTTTTCTTTGAAGCGTTTCCAAACTTTCCAGATAATGATACTAGTAGCCCAGTAAATGAACGGGAAATACGGCGATACCGTGTAATTTTAAGGGGCAGCACCGAATTGAATGAAAATTAGGATTTAGCCTCTACTGACCCTCCACTTCAAAGTTGAATTTGTGTCGTCGGTTGCTTTTTATTTTTTAGGGGAGGAAACAACCCCTATTATAAAAAAATCGTATAATTGTAAATTAAAGCGGGTAATTGATTCAAATCATATTTTAATAAAATGAAGGAATGTCAATTAACATGAAATAACTAGGTTTAAGATTTTGTCACAGTTTAACCCTTAAATTTCACGCCCTAGAATAGTTACAATTCAAACAAACAATGTAATTGAATACCATGTCGTTACTGATTTGCATTCAAATTTGGATTTAGGTTATATTTACCTTTTATTTCAAAATGTGAATACTGCCGTTAGTTGATTTTAATTTTTTAGGGGTGAAAACTACCCCTATGATAAAAAACTCATATAATTGTAAATTCAAGCAATTTGGAATTATCTAATTATACGATCACATTAAACTTAGATTCCTTTACTGATTAAATTTTTTGCCACATAATTTCTACCGTTATAAAAATGACCCCTTGAGAAGAAATTCGAATAGTTACATTGTGTATACAGTGTGGGCCAAAGAAAACAGTCCACCTCGATATTGGGCAGTATTTATTAGATTTTAACGAAATGACGAAACAGGTTGATTTTTGATCTAATGGGGACACATTTTTACGATACATACATCTGTCATTTGTCAACCCCCTCCCTTCCACTTCCCCCATCTCTTATCTTTACATAGGGAATAGGACTCGTGTGGTAGCGCATTTGAAAGGTTATTCAACTCTCCATTCAGTAATATAAACGTTAACATAATTACGGAGTTCAATTGCTTGAATTATACATTATAAATTCGATGACTAAAATTATACTGCCAATATTTATGAGTTGCGTTGCTTCGACAACTTTATTGGAAGATAGTCCTTTCCTCTGTAAATCAACTTCAACTTTTGTAGTAAAAATTGTAGTATTTGATCAAAATTCTCGTGTTAGTGATCTCATAATAAGTCACGAGGGAAAAACCAGGAAAATAAACCTTATTATACTAACCCAGCATGGTAAGTATTTGGCCTTACATTTAGTTTACTCTCAAAATTCACTACAAACTCTGATTTTATATGTAAGTTATTTTAAAATATAAATGTATCCTAGTATGTTATGGACTTACAACTAAATTACAAAAACCATAGATAAATATCTTTTAAACTATCCCATATAATAGTACAAAATCCTTTATTTTAAGAGAAAAGACATCAAGGAGAATCCAAAAATGCAAAAATATACAGAGTATTCCATTTAAAAAAACATAGGTTTGTGTCACCCTGTCAATACGAGTGGCCTTGTATATTTGAAAATATATTTAGGGTATGGTCCTATCTGTGCCCCGACTTTATCTAAATAACTTTTTTCGTATCTCTTACTACAAACGAGTAATTGGACTTCCTCGCACTAATGCCCCATCCTGTATGTTGTTGGTTTTTTACTCATAACTAGGTTACTTTTTAAGCTATAAAGTGCTAAAAAACCAATTTGTGGGTTTTTCTAAGGGCAATAAAAGTACGTAAATATATTTTTTTAATCCCTTATTTTTTAAAAGAGTTTGAGTTAAAAGGGCTTGAACGAGTTACTAATCACCAGTGTATGCAAATTTTGAACAGCCATATCTTACCCAATTTTTATCTTACATAAAATTTAAAAAAAAACGAAGTATTTGTGCGAGTAAAAACTATATTTTTTTACTGTTTGAGATTTTTGGTAACACTAATACTTTGAAGTTATTTTAAAAAAGAGTGTAATTTTTCCAAAATAAAAAAAAAAGTTTTTTTAATATAAAACCAAATTTTTCCAAAAATAAGCACTTCAAACCGGTCAAACTTACAGATCATATTAGCAATACATATATAAAGTAAATGGTAAAGCAGTAACGATTAATTTCATTTGGCATGTTAAATAGGGGGAGATTTTCACGACTTATTATATATAAAAAAAACGGGCCAACTTTATTTTGAGCGCAACTCGCATAATTTTGATGCTACAAACTTTTATGAAAAATAAAAATAAATATATTTTTAGACGCTTTAAAAGAGTATTTATAAGTTTTCTGCGAAAAGTGCTTCATTTTTTGGTTACTTCAGCTTGAAACATTCGATTCGGAATTTTACGAGTAAGAACGTATTTTTCATGATATACAACTTTGCTTCTTCTGGGTTTATAGTCCAAGTGAATACACCAATTTGTTCCTTTTTTTACAGGCTACATTTTTTCTAAGAATATTTTTTTCGATAAAGTACATAGTTTTTTAGTTATTTGCGAAACACTGCCAGAAAACGTGTTTTTTTTTTGTTGAAAAATGCACATTTTCACTCTCAAATAACTCGAAAAGTATTAAAGCAGTTAAAAAACCTTATAGAACAAAAGTTGCTTAGAATTAGTCAATTTATCCATTTTCAGACTTATTTTAAACATATGTTTTTTCACCCCCAAGAAGGGGTAAATTTCACCCCCCAAGTAAAAGCAACCAACGGCGCAATTTCAGCTTTGAAATATAGGGTAAGTAGAACCTAAATCCAAATTTTCAAGCAAATTACACGCCAAACCGGTCATTTACTGGGCTATAGGAGGTTTGCTCTCGTTCTCATCCTGTCAATGTTGTTTTTGACATTAACGTTCTAATTGAGAGTCCTGCTAAAATAAATCCCCAAATAGTATACCGATGATCTAAATTCGAGTCTTCCTCCGAGGAGATTTATCCTAGCATCCTCTTCTCTGGTGCTTTTTCTCAGATAAAATTAAAATACAGCTGAACGTTCACCAATACCATCAACGTAATACGTCGGTACTATTGGGTAACTATCTCAGTGATTTCTTAAAACTAAATTCCACTATCACCTGTTTTTTCTGGGCCCCATCCAATGAGTTTGACACGGATGGTATGGTTACGCAAGATGTTAGTCTAGGCGCCAGCTAGGTCACCGTGGCCTTTTCAATTCTGATGGGCAAACTCAACGGTTTCTCATGGATTTGTGGCGTCTGATAACGAATTTCGAAGATTGAGTTCGATCCGAGTGGTCAAAAATTGCTATTGTTCTTTTCATGATCATTTTTCAGTGCGTAACAAATGATAGGAAAAAGGGTAAGTCCGTGATAATACACATTTATGAAATTTATTCTAACATAACATTTTAGTTAAATCTGACAGTTGTCACATTTTATTTTCAATTTGGAATAAAATCAAATCAAATGTGTTTCTTGCATTTATAAAATGGTATTTTTTTGATTTGTATAGTCTTATAAATTATACAGATTATATTTTTGTAATATTATTATCTAATTAGAAAAAAAATATTTTTTTATTATGGCGCCATCTACGGACAACTAGAATAACTAGAATAAATATTATCAAAATGTCACCGACGAAATGTAATCACCGACGTGCCTTTTTTTCTGTCACATACAATTTAATGCGTTAGAAAGAAATCGAAAAACTGTGACGCACTGAAAAATGATCATGAGAAATACTGTATAAACAATTTAATTGTTTATAAATTTAATCCAATAAGTAGGACTATTGCAAAATGAGTGCCAAATAGTTGCAAAATTATGTGTTTTTTGAAGATTTTTCAATCCTAAGTCAGCTTTGACGCACGCAAATGAGCTCTACAAAAGTTTCATTTTAAAGCTTCATGTATAGACTTTCGAACAAAATTTGTGTGTGTGTGTGTGTGAGTGTGTGTGTGAAAAAATGGCTTGGATGCGGGTCCGTTAGCCACAGATTTTTATTTTATTTTTACCTCAATTTATTAGTTTTGTTATATTCCCACCTATCTGACTCAAATGACTATATTTGTTTCTTTCAAGTAGTTTATGAGTAATTTAAATATTTCCATTTTATGACAACTTAGTAGATATTCTATACTAATTGGAAAATGAACTTGTGTTTGTCGTAAATTGTAATACAATTGATTTATATATCTCTCGTTAATTTTGCATTCAAAGAAAATATGGTTCAAATCTCTAATCGAAACATTATCACAAAAACAGACTGATGAATTAACTATTCCTAATTTGTGCAGATGTGCCTCATATTTTCCGTGTCGAGTTTTTAATCTGACGATAGTAGAAATATCTTGCTTTGGCAGGTTATACTTAAATATGTATTCAGGTGGCGGAGGAAGTTCTTAATGTAAAGAAAAATATAAATTTTTTGATATGCTTGAAATATTTTTCCATTGTTTTTTCCATATTTTATTTATTCTATCTTTGACGTCATTTATTGCATCTGTCGATAAGATCTGAGTTAGGATCTCACCATTTTTTATTGCATTTTTATTCCAACTCATCCACTTTCTCATTACCCAGTATACCGGCATGCCCTTTTGCCCATATATGTAAATACTACTTCCACTTTAGACAAATTATTTTTTATATTACATAAAATTTTTGATTTGTATGAATTAAAATCAGTGTTTTGAATTGCATATATTGCAGATCTGGAGTCTGTTATTATCACAGCTTTTTCAATATTATTCTCTTTGATCCATTCTAGAGCTTTTTCGATGGCTATAATCTCAGCTGTAAAAATACTACTAATACTAGATAATTTATAATTATTATGTTGATGGGTATTTTGCACATATATAGCACATCCTACTCCTGTTTGATTTTTAGAACCATCTGTGTAAATTACTGTATAATCCACAAAGTCGCTCAGTATAGATTTTGCTAAAATTTTATTTAAATGATTTGATTCTGTATATTTAGGAATTATGATTCTTGGTTTTTTTATCAAAGTTTTATACGGAAATTTATAAATTGGTAATAATTTACTGTTCTGTAAATCTGTATAATTCCTGGTTTCAATGAATGCATCTGTTAGTGGTGGTGAATTTTTTATTCTCCAATATTTGCTAGTTAAGTTTTCCATGTTTAATAAAGCCAGACTTGTTAAAAGGTCTGACTCAGTGTTTCTTAGCTTTATGCAGTATTTTTGAGCTAAAAATTGTCTACGTAAATTTAATGGGATTTCATTACACTCTGCTAGCATAACGTTTGTTGGAGTGGATACCATTGCACTTAAACATATTCTCAAGCATCTGTATTGTATCCGATCTAATATTTTTAAATTCGTATTGCTTGCTGATCCATATATCCAACACCCATAGTCCACGACTGACCGAATACAAGCATTGTAGAACAATAAAGCTGTTTTGGGGTCTGCACCCCATTTTCTGTTAGTAACACACCTTAGTATATTTATTTTTTTTTCACACTTACCTTTGATGTATTGAATATGTTTAGTCCACAGAAGTTTATTATCTAGTACTATCCCTAGATACTTATACTGATTCACCACTGGTATAATAGTACGCCCACTCGAGGTTACGTTTCCCGGTGCGCGCAACCTATGCCTGGTGAAAAACATATTATTGGATTTTTCTGTGGACATTGTCATATTATTTTCATTTGTCCATTGTATAATAATTTCAACTATATGCCTCAATGACCGTAGACAGTCGTCGTAGGTTTTTTGGGTAGAGTATATACAGATATCATCTGCATTTTGTAAACATTTAATGTTTTCGTCAAACAAACTATGAATACTAGCAGAATATAAGTTGAATAATGTTGGACTTAATACTGAACCCTGTGGCAGACCTTGATTTACAACTCTTGGTCCGTGTAGTATATTTCTATGATCTTTTATCCATATTGTTCTATTAGTATATAGATTTAATATATTATTACAGATTTCATTATTGAAACCAAGTGAACACATTTTATATTTTAGTATGTTAAGATCTACTCAATCATAAGCTCCTTTTATATCCAGAAACAAACAAACTAGGTACTCATTTTTAGACAACGCAATTTGTATATCTGTAACTAGCTTCGTTAGTACATCCAATGATCCAAGGCCTCGGCGAAATCCATATTGTGTACTAGGTAAAATACAATTTGATTCTAAAAACCATTCTAGTCGAGCTTTGATTAATCTTTCGAAGGTTTTACTTATACACGACATTAAAGAAATTGGTCGATATGACTTAGATAAATTTTTGTCTTTGTTAGCTTTTAATAATGGTTGTATGATATATTTTTTAAAATGATCTATGTATTGCTCTCCTACCCACCAACTATTGAAAACTTTAAGTAATTGCTCCTTAGCTATTATAGGTAAATTATAAATTAATTCATAGGTAATAAAATCATAGCCAGGAGTACTATTCTTCGTTGTTTTCATTGCAACCTCCAAATCTTCAAGATCAAATGGAGTTTGAAGCTCATTGCAATCTATTACAAAATTTGTTAAATTACTTTATCTTTATTTGTTTACTTACTTACTTACCTAAGCTGTCCTCTTATACCTTACGGTGTCGAGGTAAGTCGAGAAATCAGACGTCTCCATGCCTTTCGGTCAGTATCTAGTCTTTCTGCTTCTCTCCACCCAATATTTCTTTTTAGGCAAGCCTTTCCAATATTTGCGTTCCACGTTCTTGCTGGCCTGCCTCTTCGTCGTTTGTTGTCAGATGCCGCTTTCCATACCCTCTTTACAGTTCTACCTTCACTCATTCCCGCCATATGTCCGAACCACGATAACTGATTCGTTTCAAGTCTGTCTAAGGTCCTTCCAACACCGGACCTTTCACGTATTTATTCATTTCTTATACGATCACGTCTGGTCACCCCGGATACCGCACGTAAATATCGCATTTCGCATGCTTGAATTTTACTACGGATGTTGTCGTTCACTGTCCACGTTTCACTAACGTAGAGTAGCACCGGCTCGTATACAGTTTGAAATACTTTCATTTTTGTTTTCAGGCTTACTTCTTTCTTCCTAATAAAACTTTTATTTAGTGCATAGTATTATTTGGTTGCACTCATTACCCTGCTGTTTATTTCTGGTTCTATATTTCCTTGCCCGTTCATTGTTGATCCTAGATACTTGAAGTCCTCTACTTGTGTAATGGTCTCATTATTCAGCTTTACATTTATATTTTCTTTAAGTTTTTGATATTACTAAAGCTTCTGTTTTTTCAATATGTATTTTCATCCCAAATTTCTTGAAGACTTCATTTCAAACATTCACATTCACTTGCAAGTCTTTTTCTGATTTTGTCACAATTACCAGGTCATCGGCATATATCAACTGTGACATGTAAACTTGTTGAAGTTTATAAACCCCAACCCTAGTTCTTTTTACCTTACCCCTACATTCTTTTGCAATTTCGTCATCTTTATTTGTATTACAGTTATACCCATTTAAACTTAAAAATTTTCTTAATAAGTTTGTAAATGAATTTTAGGCAAATGGAAACCCTACAAAATTGGTTGGAGGAAGAGGAAGAGCAAGATTTGGATCTAGCATTGTAGCTTTAGGAGATATAGATCTTGATTCATTCAATGGTATGTAAAAATTTATTTATGTACTATTTAAAATAAAAGTAATTTTTAATAAAACATATTTTTCTTAAAATAAAAAATAAAAATGTATACCATTTTTATTCAGTTGCAATGCGAAGGCAAAACAATCTTACTTTTCAATTAGAATACGGAGTGCAGTCCAGTCCCTTGAACCGCGATTTTCGGCTCTTATTGGAGCCTTCATCGGAAGGAACGTAGGCACTGTTCTTAGATTTTTCTTAGTTGAATATTCGTGTTGCTACGTAGTTAATAAAAACCATTTGACTTACCCTTGTCATACTTGGCAGCAAGTGGAAGTACTGTACACATTATTAAATTATATTAACAAACAAATGTTTCTGGCTAGTATCAGAGGCGTACAACGGGGGAAATGGAATGATTGACCCTTTCCAAATTCTATGCCACTGGCGGCATTGCTATTTTAGTGAAATTTTTGGATTCTCCAATATTTTCTTTGCAAATAATATACTCTTCATTGGTAACGATAAAGCCATTAGTTTTAGAGATCTTTTAAGTTAAAACAAAGGGACATAATACATTAATCAAAATAACTGTGGGTTTTCATTTTTAACTTCAAATAGATTAAAAACTAATGACTTTCTCGTTGCGAATAAAGAGTAAATTATTTAAATAGAACGTATTGGAGAATCTAAAAATTATGCTAAAATAAAAGTTTCGTCAGTGGTGGAGAATTTAAGAAGGGTCAACCATTCACTATCCCATGTCTTACGCCTCTGGTAATAGCCAGAAACGATTATTTGACATAATTTAACGAATGCTCCATAGCTTAAACTAAGGAATCTAATATTAAGCTAGGGCCCATTCGGCCCACCACGGTACTGCGGTGTTGTTCGACAAGATCGTCGATGGTATCAGTTGTGCAGTACTGTAGCAGACCACCCAGTCCTTTGAGTTGTGGTCTAACTGTACGACTTCGTTGGATGCACTATCATATATCTGTACCTCAGAACCAGACAAACGTAAGTCACGTTTAGCCAACTTTTCAGGAGACAGCAAAAACTAAAAAAGTTACCTAATTGCTTAATTACAAAGCTGTCACTTTAATTTACCTTCAAACTATTGTTTGTATTATTAACAAATAAGTATCCTTTATTTATTGTTTGATTTTTTTTTTACTAAATTATATCCCATTTTGCAAAAAGTGGACTTATGTTATTGTGGCTCCACACAAAACCCTACTGTAGGACTTACTCCTGGACTTGCGTTATTTTGGCTCTACAAAAATCCCTCATAGGACTTACTTGTCTAGGAAAAAATGTGTTTAGAAATAAACTTCACGTGCTACTATTAAAAACATGTAATTATTATAAACAAACATAGATAAAAAACTAGCATTTAGTCAATGTTTTTCAATTAATTTTGAACATTGTTGTCAGAGAGGTAAGGAGAAAAAAAAATTATTCAAGAGCAGTCGAGTCATCCTCAGGGAAGTTGCCTTCGTGTTCACCATGTGGAAGGTTTTCAAAGAAAGATTTGTGTTCTTCAGGGATCCATTGCATTAGGTTCATGAGGTCGTTGTACTTTTCATTGCTTATTTTCTTTTTGTATGCCCGTATTTGTGGAATTGCCAATGGCATATTAATCCTTTCTTGCTTCCGATTTCTTTTCAGTTCAACACTTTTGAATGAATCTTCCTCAAAACTGGTTTTGTAGTATAGCTTACTGTCCCCTTTTCGAAGCTGTAACCACACTGCATTGGATATTAGAAATAGTTCTTTGTTTGTGTTCTTCTTCCTTGATATAAATGGGGCGTCTTTGCTCCTCAAGAAGAGAAAATCAAAGAAGTCTTTAATGCACATCTGTCTGACAACAAATGGATTTTTTTTTGAGCATGTAGCATTTGTAGTGAAAATGGTGTTAGTTTTTATTTGTTTTTTAGCTCTCTCTATTATGCTGTGTTTTAAATTAACCTCCATGTGGGTGTGTCCGGCCAATAAGAACTTGTGGTTGACTGTCTTTACAGTAGGAACTTTTTCCAAGAGCCACAAATACATAAAAACCATATTCATATTTCTGTTTTGTCCACTGCAATTATCTGTCCAAATAGTCAGTACATCAGTAGGCTGATTATTAGTAATTTCTTCACTTGCCCATGTAAATAAGCAAGACGCTATTTCATTTCCTCCTCGACCAGCTGTAACTTCATTCCAGATCATGCACCAAGTTTTATCAGTTGTTGCATCACAAATAGTACTATGTAACGTCCCGAGTTTCCTTGAGTAAAAACTTTTGGTGTTTTTTAAGTCTGGTGTTGGAAGGCACTTTTGGAGATCTGACATAATCACTCTTGATCCTATGTTAGCACTTCTTTCAAGTTTGTCTTTTTTCTTTAACTCATATCTTAATGAGGCATCTCCGAGGTGTTTATTTTTTTTAATTTCAGTTCATTGAGTAGTTCATCATTTTTTTCATTTTTCATTTCACAATCTAGGCTATCACAAACATCACATGTATCGTTGTCTGGTGAATGAAAAGACAAGTTGAAATCTTCATTAAAATTTTTAGAATAAATCCACTTTTTTTCTGGTTTAACTTGTTCTTTTTACACTCTTCCTCGTAGAATGCGTATATTGTAGAAATGTTCAAGTGATTTCCCAAATATTTTTGTTGAGACCTTTCCCTGCTGTAGTGGCTTTCATCTATAGTCTATCTATAGGTATTTTATTACCTGGCATATATTTTCCCTAAGGTCTGTAGTTACCAATCCAGATGCACTGGCCTTATTTATGGCTACTCTCATGAAAGTTTCTGAAATTGAAAGTGTATTTAAGAAGAGCATTTTGCAAATTACTTCCTCTTTTTTATGTAATTAAAAAAAACGAATGACTTTCAGATTTGTTCTTTCTTGTCCGGTCTCTCTGACGTTGCCTAAACTGGCTTAGTGCTTATACAATACAATACAAGCTGCCATTTTGAGTCCCAGTTTCTTTCAGCATTTCAATATTCAGAGTGTATTTTTAATCTGTCTTCTTCTGTAAACCTCTGGTTACATTTTAGGCGACACTTATCATAACAAGGGGGTTTATTGATATTTTTTAACAACCATATTTTTTGTGTTAACAAATTCCTTCCCAACAAGTCTATTCTTCTTCCTTATATTTTTTTTCCATTTTTCTTCATGTCTTACTCGCTTTTTGCCTTTTTCTTGACTCCCTACATTTTATTGTCTTCTGTATCGGAGTCACTAGAAGGGACCAGTTGAGCTGCAGTCACCAGAGGGCTGTTCAAAAGCCTACAGCGGCAAAATGGTGGACTTGGGTCTGATACACTATTATTAACGGTAGAGCCACAGTGGCGTAGGTCCGGCTTGGACTTACGTTTTACAGGTTTCAAGCAAAACCTCAGAGCCATAATGTAGTAAGTGGCTCTAACGTTTCTCTGGCTCTGATATGGGGAAGGACTTACGCTCTTATAACCTTGGCTAATTTGGAAAGTATAGTTTTTAAAGAAGTTACGTTATTATGGCTCGATGTAGAATTAAATTTTACACACAAAACATCAAAAGCTCGAAAATCACAATTTTTGGACCTACGTTCGTCTGACTCTGAGGTACAGATATGATCAAAGTTTTTCCAATTATTGGCCGGCTTAGATTCAGTGATAAGCGCGTTAATAACCGGCAAAATAACGCAAAAGATAGAAAACATAATACATTGCAAAACAGAAAGAGACGAAACTAATAGAGGTGGAAATTATCGTTATAAACGTATAAATTAACATTAGATTACATAGTTTTCCACCTTTAGACGTATCAGAGTAGTATGACAGCTGTCATTGTAACAGTAGAATTTTTTAAAATACTCCTGTCACAAACGTCTAATGGTGGGAATATTTGTAATGTAATGTTAAATATTTATACGTTAGAAAGATAATTTCCACCTCCACTAGTTTCATCTCTTTTTATTTGGCAATGTATTATGTTTTCCATCTTTTGCGTTATTTTGCCGGTTATTAGCTCATCACTGTATTATATTTTCGCATTTTCACAAACTACATGGTATTTAGGTATAAATAAATGTTGCATTTCAGATATTGCAATTGCTGCTCCTTTCGAAGACGATGGTATAGGAGCAGTCTATGTATTTATGGGAAGTAGTGATGGGATCCAAAATGGTTTTGGTCAGCGCATAGTTCCGTCAACATTTGCGAACCCTGCACTTAACGTCAAAGGTTTTGGAATGGGTATTTCAAGAGGGAATGATATAAATGGCGACGGTCATAATGGTACCTTTTCTAAAATTAACAGTCTTAATTATTTATCATACACTAATAATTAATTTTTGTCTAGAACAAGCTCTTATAATTTTTCTCGTTTGAATCAAATGTATCTAATTATTTTTAACAGATAATATACAACATAAAAAAGAATTAGCACAAAACCAAATGGCACATTTGAAATAGGAACTGTACGACATATAGGACAAATAGAACATCGACAATTGTTATCCTATATAATAGGTACACTTAACAGCAAAAGGCACCACCTTAAAAATGGGACATTTTTGATATCTTAAATTTCCTAAACCTGTTGTCCGATTGGAGTGATTCTTTTTGTATGTGTTAGCCTTATTCTTTAAGCATATTGATGTAGTAATATTATCATTGTATACCCGGTGTAACAATAATATTGTGATTTTCCTCAAAGTTGGGAACACCCTGTGAAATATTCTAGCACTTAAACAATATTAAAATTAAAACTCAATTGTAGCCTTAGGCTTTCCTAACATTCTATTTTTTATCTCATTCACTCATGTTGGATAACAAAAAAGTTAGGTAGTTTGACAACTAGCCATATTTTTTACCCCTTAAAATGCGACAAACTTTAAGGGGTAATTCTGCATGAAAAAATAATGACAGTTTGCTTAATAAACATATGTCCGCAAAAATTTCGTTTCCGAGATAAGGGATGTGAAATTTTTTCTTACAAAATGACGATTTATTTATTGCCCTAAAATCGGTTGAATATGTAAATGAAAGGTAGGTTTCAAGAGGGAGTTATTTCACATTTTTTTACATACAACTAAAAATTTTATATTAACCATTGGCGTGCATACAGGTAATATGACCCATATGCACGCCAATGGTGAATATAAAATACTTAATTGTATGTCAAAAAATGCGCAATAACGACCTCTTAAATTCCACCAAATTTCATTTGCATATCTCAACCGGTCTTAGAGAAATAAATAAATCGTCAGTGTGTAAGAAAAAAATTAACATCCCGTATCTCGGAAATGAAGCGTTTGCAGACATATGTTTATAAATCAAACGGTCATTATTTTTTCATGCAGAATTACGCCTTAAAGTTTGTCGCACCTATTTAGAAAGACCCTGTATTGATGAAGAACATGACTAGTTGTCAAAGTACCTAACTTTTTTATTAGCAGAATGTTAATAAAGCCTAAGGCTACAATTGAGTTTTAACTTCAATATTTTTTTAATGCTAGAATATACCACAGGATACTCCAAACTTTGAGGAAAAACACAGTAATATTGTTACACCCGGTATACAATGACATTTACCTGTTCAGCAACAATATTACTACATCGATATTCTTAAAGAATAAGGCTATGGCATACAAAAAAAAAAAAGAATGTGTGTGTACTTTGTACGCACGTAAGAAGTTATACTTCTATTATATGATTATATGATTATAAACGAAATTAATATACTTTTTATTTATATTTTATTTAAATATTAAATTAATTTATACTTACTACTTCTCAAACATTTTTATTAAAACAGTGCCAAAAATTAAAATAATAAAAAAATAAAACACACACAAGTACATTAAAAATGCCACAAATGATTTCTGAACATTAATTGTCGGAAAAATTTTTAACTAAATACGTATTTTCTGAAAATAAAATTATATAATAAATATATTTACAATCATAAAATGTATAAAAAAAATAAAAAAATAAAAGTTTCTATTGGGATTCGAACCAACTTACCAAGCGGCTGGTATTTGCGTTGTATTTTGAGTCACCCGCATTAAAACTTCGCCACAGAGACAGCTTGTCATTATGTGCGAAGATCGTCTAACTAAACAGATTAACCTTTTGACATTTTTAACTTATGTAAATCAAATTATTTTGATTTTGAATTGAAATGATTTAGAATTGAAAAAATACAACAAAACATAGAGTAAGAAAACAATATAGTAGGTGAATATTATTTAAATAAAAGTATTACATACTACTTATATATTTTGGTAGGTTCAAGGTAGGTATCGGAGCCCGTATAACGACTAATAAATTTCGCAATCACTTGCGTCGTGCAAAGTGGCTATGTTCAAATATCATAACAAAATTTGATCAACTATTTATAAAACACTTACCAGTGAAAGATTCTTTAGCTCTGAATAAGCGAGATCTGCGGCACTCATACTAGTCACAGTTTGATGAGCTTTCACATTGGCATGCAACAATCATCTCTTCTATGTAAATAAGTCCAAAAATATAATATGAAAACTATTTAAAAAGGCAGTATAACCATTAACTAACTTTTTGTTTGTTTGTTTCTCTTCCAACAAATTTTAAAACGCAACAAGCATACATTATAACCAAACCACAGTCCCACAGCTGTGCCACAGCTGCCATATTGGATAATTTTTGTCATGTCATTTGAACATCCAATCAGAACAAAGTTATAATGCGCATGCGCCCGGTCGCTAGGTTTTCCCATATAAAATTTCACCGTCATTACGCACGTAAAGAAGTATAACTTCAAAAATCACTACAATCGGACAACAGACAACAAATTATGATAATTATTTTATTATCAAATTTAAGAAAAAAAGTTATTATTTATAGAATGCTCTACCTGGTCTAAAATTTAAGGTATAATTATCAGATATCAAACTTTTTCAATTTTATGCGAGGTATGTAAAAAAAGAAAATTTCTCTTAAGAGTTAAGTGCCTTTATAGATCACAATATTACAATTAGAAGGGTGTAGGGTAAAGTAATTTTAGTCTTGAGTAAAATTCATATTTTTTGACATTCCTCGTATAAAATTCATACAATTAGATAGCTGATGGTTGAATCTTAGCTTCTATATGTATATGATGCAGAGTATTTTATAAAGAATAACTTTTTTTCCGTAAAACTGATAATAAAAAAGTTGTAAATAGGTTCCCAGTTACGCAGACATACTCTATAACAGCCCAAAAAAATTTTTGTTGAACATTAATTATATTTTTGAAGCTTATTACTAAATGTATTTTAGGTAAGTTCTACAGAAAAAAGTTTGATCACTTTGTATAAACATTTTTTTAGCTGGTAATTTCCGGTTTTTTTATTACATTTTTTTATCTTTCTTAATTTTCTCAGAAAGAAATTATTTATTTCATTTCTAAAGTAAAATAATTCAGTGAATTTTAAAGATTACATCCTAAGCTTTAAAGAAACACCTATGAAATTTTAATAAATCTGTTCAAACTTGAGTAACACCGTCTTAAAATGGTAGTAATTCTGTAAAGCTACGAAGTTTTCAAAAATTAAATTTTTTGAGACGTGTCGTCGTATCATTTGAATTAAATTTTTGAAATTTTTTAAATAAAACATTATTTAGTAAGAAGTTGGAAAGGTAAGTTGTGAACATTTGAGTGTTTTATAGGTAAAATTGTATTAGTTACACATTCGTAAACCATTTACAAAACTCATGTAAGCCTCATTTTCCGCTCACACCGTACGTATGCCCATATATTTTATTTCTTTCTTTTATAACCATACAATAGCTTAATTGTCAATCTTTCATGTCAAATTTGCAAAATTTCATTTGAGCCATTAGTTGAGGAATTATATTAAAATAACTCAACCGTGCTCTTCGCCGAACGCTAGTTTATTGTAATGTTTTTTTTGTGGAATTTTCTGAATTTTTCAATGGTTAATTCAGTTTTTTTCGAAGACGGAGTCTATATTTTTGGAGTTATTTTAAAAAACAACTAATTTCACAGTTCATTTGTTTAATTAAAATGAAGCACCCTCTATTGGAGTAGAACTTTTTGATATGTTGTTTATTAGACATTTCTTAATCAAATTACAAAAAGTTCTATCTTATTTGATTTTTCCGAAGTCAAAATCTCTATTGATTCCCCTATACAGGGTGAGTCATGAGGAACTGTACATACTCCTACCTCGTATAGAGACTCCTATGGGGAGTAAGAAATGACCAATAAAAAGTGTCTGCTCCCATTGTTTAATAATATACAGGGCGAGTTTCGCATTTTGACAGAAATTTGTATTTGTCATAATTTTTGAACGGTCAGATCGATGTGTCTCTTATTTTGGCCAATCGTTACACTATTACCACCTAATCAACTAATTTATTCAAACTAGAAAAAAATCAGGTCCGGCTTTAAAAAAATTAGTTCGTTTGTGTCTTAGAAAAAATTTCACCCTTTATACGCTTTTTGAAAACTCTAATATGAATTTTACAAATTAGACAAATAGGCAATTAAAATGGCATATTTATTTTTTTCCGCACACGATTACTTAATTTTTTATAAAAAATCAAATTTCACTATGAATTAAAAGTTTGGTAAAGTGAACCTGTATTTAAAAAAAATAGCTTTTATTACAAAAATTAATTTTTTTGCACAAATAAGTAATTTATGTTACCATCCAATCAACGGATTTATTCAATCTAGAGAAAAATCAGGTCCGGATTTAAAAAATTAGTTCATTTTGGTCTTAAAAAAAATTTCACCCTGTATACGCTTCTTGAAAACTCTAATATGAATTTTACAAATAAGACAAATAGGCAATTAAAATGGCATATTTATTTTTTCCCCACACGATTACTTAATTTTTTATTAAAAAATCAAATTTGTCAAAATCGGAATTTTAACCTAAAAATGAAAAAAAAAATGAACTCACGGTTTAACTCGCTACAACTCTGTTCCATTTTAATATTTTTTTCTGAAATTTTTACAGCACATACCTCTTACCATTGTGAAGACTATGAAAATTGTTGTAGACTTTCAGTCTTCTTCTTGTAAAAGTTGCAAACTTGTAAATCGCAAAAATTAGGTGGAAAAATTTAAAAGTTATCAATTTGATCACGTCTATGTTAAACTATAGAGTCCAAAAGAAGTGTTATGGGAAGTTTTAGATGTAGACGTGTTAGAGAAAAAAAAATGGTAAAACTTTTAATTTTAAGAAAAACGTTGTTTTTGTAAATTAATTTTTGTAAAAAAAGTTATTTTTTTTTAAATCTATGCAAAAACTTTGCCAAACTTTTTATGGATAGTCAAATTTGATTTTTTAATAAAAAAATAAGTAATCGTGTGGGAAAAAATAAATATGCCATTTTAATTGCCTATTTGTCTTATTTGTAAAATTCATATTAGAGTTTTCAAAAAACGTATACAAGGTGAAATTTTTCCTAAGACCCAAACAGACTAATTTTTTAAATCCGGGCCTGATTTTTTTTTAGTTTGAATAAATCAGTTGATTGGGTGATAACATAAATTGAATATTTGTTTAAAAAAAATTCATTTTTGTAATAAAAGTTATTTTTATTTTAATCTATAGTTCACTTTACCAAACTTTTAATTATTCATAGACAAATTTGATTTTTTTTATAAAGAATTAAGTTATCGTGTAGGGAAAAAAATAAATACTCCATTTTAATTGCCTATTTGTCTAATTTGTAAAAATCATATTACAGTTTTCAAAAAGCGTATACAGGGTGAAATTTTTTCTAAGACCAAAACGAAATTATTTTTTAAATCCGGGCCTGATTTTTTTCTGGTTTGAATAAATCAGTTGATTGGTGGTAACACAAATTAAATATTTGTTCAAAAAAAATTAATTTTGGTAATAAAAGTTAATTTTGTTAAATCTATGGTTCACTTTACCAAACTTTTAATTCATAATCAGATTTGATTTTTTTATAAAAAATTAAGTAATCGTGTGCGGAAAAAAATAAATATGTTATTTTAATTGCCTATTTGTCTAATTTGTAAAATTCATATTAGAGTTTTCAAGAAGCTTATACAGGGTGAAATTTTTTCTAAGACCAAAACGAACTAATTTTTTTAAAGCCGGACCTGAGTTTTTTCTAGTTTGAATAAATCAGTTGATTAGGTGGCAATAGTGTAACGATTGACCAAAATAAGAGACACATCGATCTGACCGTTCAAAAATTATGACGAATAAAAATTTCTGTCAAAATGCGAAACTCGCCCTGTATATTATTAAACAATGGGAGCAGACACTTTTTAATGGTCATTTGTTATTCCCCATAGGGGCCTCTATACAAGGTAGGAGTATGTACAGTTCCTCATGACTCACCCTGTATAAAGAGATTTTTTTTATTTTAGATCTTGCGATAGGTGCTTACAAAAGTGGCCAGGTCTTTATTATTAAAAGTAAACCTGTAATTGATCTCAAAACAACTTTAGACTTATACCTAATACCTCTAAGTGTTCTCGAAAACCACCAGAACTTACAACGAGGAAGTCTAAAATATTGCGTTAAGTTTACACCTAGGAGTAAAGAAATCAAAGAAAGTCAGTCTCTAGCATTTATATTCGACGTTATCCAAGATTATAGAGTCGAAACAAATACTATTTTCCCACAAAATATAACTGTGCTTCCACGAAAAGAAGTTTGTCAGTACTTCACGTTCAGAGTTAAGGTAAGTGTCAATACAATGTATCCCATAACATGTCATGTTACCCTACCTGCCTCTATAAGTAGGGTTACCATAATTTATTAAGGCCAAATCCGGACAGGGGTAGTCCAAGGGGTTGTAGAAAATGTAAAATGTAAATTTGACTGTGTTGCTACCTCTACATTGTACATATATGCGAAATGCATATGGCACAATTCAAAGTACAGCTGTTTCGCTACAATATGCAACGAACATCGAAAATCTCTGAAAGTTTAAAATACATATACACCTATGTTTTAACATACTTTAGACCTAGAAAATAATATTACAGAACGAAATAACTTAACTAGATGCTCCGCAGAATGAAATTTCCCATCGCTGGGCCAAAAATGTTTTCCATTTTTTAGTAAAGAAAAAAATCCGGACATTTCTCATATCCGGACGCCAATGCGAACATGTCTTTCAAATCCGGACTGTCCGGACGAAATCCGGACGTATGGTAACCCTATCTATAAGTCTATTGACTGAAACCTCTGTAAGTGTCATGGTCTCCATTTCATAGGTCATGACTGGTAGAATACAACTGTTGAATACTCTTTTCTTTAGATTTATTGGTACCTTTTTGTTTTTCAATACATCACTGCTATTCCTACTTAGGGTAAGAACAGAACAAGTGGGTCGCGGTGGAGGTGGAGATGGAGGTCGCGGTCGATGTCGATATCAATGTAAAACAAACACATTGTAGTGAATGGAAGAGAACAGATCAGGTAAGTCGCGGTGGAGGTTTAGCGCGATGCCATCCAGGAGGTTTACATCGATGCTTTTGAAAATCAAATGAGTTTCTTTTACATGGATGTCTACTGCGCGGCCTACAAGGATGCTTCCCTGTGATTGGTCCGTTCAAAACCAAGTTGTCATTCTGCGTTATCTGAGTTCATACTTTTTGTATAATCCCTTTTTTGTATTCAGTTTATTTTTGAACTTATAAAGTAATTAAATATAGTAAATTTTTAAAATATGAAGAAAGATCTGATTATTTAAAGCTGACATTTCATCACTATCATCACTTGACTGATACAACATCGCAAAAGCAGTCTTTTTGTCATTCAAATTTCATTAAACTACTTCACTTGATAGTGATTCTAGCTTAACTGACAGCGCAGGTGACCTCCTTGCTATGTGCTGTCGACATCGACCGCGACTTAACTATAGTAGCATCCACCGCGACCTACACCTCCACCTCGACGCACTTGTTCTGTTCTTACCCTTAGTCTGTGGTTAGTCACCCTGGACGACCTGGGTGCGAAACGTTTTTTTCCCTTCCCAACGCCTACCTTCCCTTGGTTAGGCGTTGATTTTAAGAAGTGTTGCTGTTCCAAAAGGCCATAAAGAGGAAAAAATACATCACTTCTGCCTAAGCAGTGTTTAATACATCAAGTCATCCTACTGCTGCCCAAGTCTTTCAAATTCTTCTAGTTATCTGTGCAGTTTGATTCTGTTTGCCTAGTTTGATCGTGTGCCACAGTTAGGTACATAATAAATTCTTCGACATTTTGATCTCACTTCCTTATAAGTTGATTTAATTTGTCATCACTTATGTTTTACTTAAATTCATTAAATTTTTAAACTGATTTTCTCATATTCTTGTTTAAGCTCCTTTGGCATGTAGATTCGATATTGTTATTGATTCGACATTGATATCGAATTTGTACTACTTCCAGCGATCAAAAAATGTAAAAATTGGAAGAGAAGTGTCGGAGGAAATGGAGATAAGGAGAGGGGTCAGGCAAGGTTGCGTACTGTCGACGTTATAGTTTATTACTTATTCTGAAGAAATTATACAAGAAGCTTTGGTATACAAGACAGTCGGCATGAAAGTGAATGGAAGTTTAATAAATAACACTAGGTATGCCGACAATACAGTCATAATAGCCGACTACTTGGAAGACTTAGAAAGAGTAATGAACAAAATATTAAGATGTAGTGGAGAATACGGACTAACAACATCAAACAAAAAAAAATTATAAAAATTAGCAAGAACAACAATACAAACGAAATATTAACGGTAGACGGCCAGCAGATTGGGAGCGTAAAAAATATACTTATGTACTTGGGAACGGCAATTACAGAGAATAACGACTATACTGCAGAAATAAGAGTGAGAATTGAAAAAGCACGTGCCAACTTCGTGAAAATGAAAAAGATTTTATGCAACAAAGATTTGACATTGGCATTCAGACTAAGACTAATAATTAAATGTTATGTACACGCGTGTTGAGCTGCCCCCCCCCCACTTGCAAAAATTAAAAAACAAATAGCCCGATTTATGAGCTATTTATGAGCTCTCATATTCCGCAAATTAAAAATTTTGAGCTTGTTCCACTGAGCAGGAATTTAAAAAGAATGACGAGCTATTTATGAGCTCTTGAAATAATATAGTTTAAATTTTTGAGCTCATCACCTTCACCCCCAAACAACCCTTTAATTGATTTAACTTAAGAGAAAAATGCTGAGAAAATTTAAACATAAAATATATCGTATTGCGGATATAATTCCTGTAGCTTATATATACTAAGAATAAATTATTGAGCTACAACCCTTTCGCAAGAAAACTACCCCATCTTCCCGGCTTAAGAGAGAGTTGTACTTAAAATGCATTAAATTAATTATTTAGCGACTACATATCATTTAATAATTTATGAGCTCCCTAATTACGCGCATTTAGATCAGTAAATTGCAATAATTTATTTTGTATAGTGCAGTCACTGAAGGTAAAAATCAACGATTACCTTTAATTTCGGTGAACCTTCATCGATTTTCACGCAAATTGGTCAGTGGTTAGAGGATAGATCAAGAAACAAAGGTGACATGGTGCCACCTTGCGCCTTTACCCTGAGGGTGGATACCGCCCCTTCTCGGGGGTGAAAATTATTGTATAAAAAATAACTGCACAAATCAATAAAAGGACAAATTATAAGCAACATTTGTTATATAAAGTTATTAAAATAAGTAAATACTTTTTAACTTATTAAAGATCAAATATTTTAATTATTCGTGAAAAAAATGCAGGTTTAGAAGCGGTGTTTCGCAAATCACTGAAAAACTGTTAGTTTTTACAAAAAAGTTAAGAGTAGTTTTATTCGTATACCTTATATTCTAAGAATAAACTCGCATTTCGACTATTGAGCTACAACCCCTTCGCAAGAAAACCATCCCATATTCCCGGCGTAAGAGAGAGTTGTACTTAATAGTTATTTATGATATAAGTGTTAAAAGTACAATTTTAAGGCACGCATGTGAAAGTTTGCAGAATGAGCGAAGCGAATTCTGCAATTCACATGAGTGCCTTAAAAATGTACTTTGTAACACGTATATCATACAATATTTTTTCTATAAAGGTTATAAATTTATAAAATACAATATTTTTGTTAATTGCTGAAACCATGTTGTTCTGAAGCTATTTTCTTGTGGCATTTTTACAATTTTAACTATTTATAATGGGAAATAAGCCACAATATTATTAAAAAATGATTTATATTAAGAGTAGTTTATGCAGTAGGATGTGGATACCCATACTGAAAGAGGAAGTCAAGTTAGTACATATTTTATATTTTAGTATTACATAGCCATGTATTATTGATATTATTTATAATTTAAACAAAATTATAGTAAAGTCAGAATTTGGTATTAATTTTGAGAGTAAATTAAATGTAAGACCAAATACTTACGATGTCGGGTTGTCAGGTTTTTCCTGGTTTTCCCTCGTGATTTACTATGAGATCTCTAACGCGAGAATTTTAATGTCACCGTTGCATGTGGTTGTCTTTTTAAAGACAGATCACATGCTATGATTTTTTTTGTGACGGATATTCTTGAGTTGGGGTTGATTTAATGTAATCGAATGAACTATCTTTCAGTAAAGTCGTCCCAGGAACGCAACTCATAAATATTGGCAATATCATTTTAAAGTCTTCTACTTTAAAATGTATCATATTATGTATCTGAATTGCCGATATAAATGAGTCAAATTAAATAAATTATTAGAAGAATTTTTTTACTAAGCAACAACATTTTTGTTTATGTTAATAGTATTTTGTATTTTGACAACGGCACCCGATTTGGGCGTCGAAGCGTTAATAAAAATAATTTTTTAATAATATTGTTGCTTATTTCCCATTATAAATAGTTAAAATTGCTGAAACCATGAAACCTATGACCCGTAAAAGGTAGAACTGCTTGTCTACACTCGAGGGGAATGTCTAAAAATTCTTAGCGAAAATATTATACCGTTACATAAACTTGTTTTTTCTACAAACGTGTTAAAAATGGAATAATACAGTTTAAATTAAATTTTAAAATAACTTTTTTTTTCTTCCTTATTGGCTTTGGATTACTTGATCCATTCAGCCACGATAGATAATAAATTACTGTTTGCTACAATATTCCAAGTATAATACATTGCATTACATAATACATTAGGTACATGTGCGCACATATAATACCTATGCACGCACATAGATACATACATATGTAGAAGTGGAAACATTTAATTGACCAGTAGGTATACTCCTCATTCATGGCCCTAACCAAATTAAATTAATTTACAAATAATTAAATCGACAAAAAAAACTACATGCTAATGCTAAATACTAATACTAAATGCTAATAAATATATATTTTTTTTTTACACAGCGATAAGGCTTCAACCCGGATCAACCCCGCGGAGGTTTACACCCTCTTTGTGTTTTTAATTTATTAATTTTTTTTTTCTCTTTTTTATTTTTTTATAATTTATTATACTTTTTCATTTATTTATTTTTTTAATAAGATTTAATTTTTTTTATACATTTTTTTTTGTATACATATTTTTTTGTATACATATTTTTTTGTATAATTTTTTTTTTAAATTTTTTCAATATAAACTTTTATACAATTCTATTCTTATTACCTCCCTGCAAAATCTACTTAATGAACTTTCACAGGGAGACAATATTACATAATAAGGATAAACATAAAAAACAATAGTTATTGCTAAACACATTCAACCGGACTCATTCAGTGCAAGTTAAATTTTCCTCTTAGTCCTTTTTAAAAACTCCCAGATGATTTGTTTAATTTTAGAATTTCTACGAGACAAATATAAAAGAGAAGCATTATTTTGTGGGAAAGGTATTTCTTCTTGAACCAGATTGTGCATCAAGAACTTAATTGCAACATCATTATGTTTGCATCCAAACAACCAATGATTAATATCGTCAACATATCCATTGCAATCGCAAAGATCTGATTCGGATATTGCATATATATTTCTATTGGGATAACTTCTGATAGCAAAAGGCTCAGTAGGTAAACTAGGATGAATTTTGGTGTAGAGATTGCTGCTTCGATTGCAGAAAGCGTGCCACTCAATATCCCAATTTTGTTTCAAACTTTTCTTGCGAGTAGCTGTTAGATCGCCTCTATCTAGCCAAGTTATTTCCGATCCTTTTAAGATTGCCTCTTTAGCAAAAAAATCTGCTTTTATGTTACCGGAAATACCAATATGTCCTTTTACCCAGACGAAAGTTACAGAAGTCTGTTTTTCCAGTAGCTTTAGTTGGTTTTCTAAAATGTTGACGACAAGGCTATTTTTATATAGGGTGTCCCAAAAGTAGCGGAACGGTCGAATATTTCGCGAACTAAACATCGGATCAAAAAACTGAAAAATACGTGTTCAATCATTTTCAAAAATCTATCCAATGACACCAAACACCAATCCCCACTACACCCCCTGGAGGTGGGGTGGGGGGTAACTTTAAAATCTTAAATGGAAACCCCCAGTTTTTCTTGCAAATTTGGATGCGTTACGTAAAAGTAGGCAACTTTTATTCAAGAAATTTTTTCGAACAGTGAATAGATGGCGCTATAATTGGGAAAAACGATTTATCCTGATACCATACGTAAATTATAGAAACGGTCTAATATCTCACGAAATACACTTCCAAACGAGAAACCAAAAAACAGCTTTTTAATCTTTTTCGAAAACCTATCGAATAACATCAAACATGACCCTCCAACCAACCCCTTGGAGGTGGGGTGGGGGTAACTTTAAAATCTTAAATAGTAAACCCCATTTTTTATTGCAGATTCGGATTCGCCATAAAAAACTAAGCAACATTTATTCGAAACATTTTTTAAAATTTCTGATAGATGGCGCTAATAAATCGTATTTTTCTAATTAAAGCGCCATCTATTAACAATTCTAAAAAATGTTTCGAATAAATGTTGCTTAATTTTTCGTGACGGATCCGAATCTGTAATAAAAAGTTGGGGTTGCTATTTAAGATTTTAAAGTTATCCCCCACCCCACCCCCAGGGGGTGGGTTGGAGGGTCACGTTTGGTGTTATTCGAAAGGTTTTCGAAAAATATTAAAAATCTGTTTTTTGGTTTCTCATTTGAAAGTGTATTTCGTGAGATATTAGACCGTTTCTCTCTAATTTACCTATGGTATCAGGATAAATCGTTTTTCAAAATTATAGCGCCATCTATCCACAGTTTGAAAAAATCTCTTGAATAAAAGTTGCTTACTTTTACGTGACTAATTAAAATCTGCAAGAAAAGCTAGGGGTATCTATTTAAGATGTTAAAGTTACCCCCCACCCCACCTTCAGGGGGTGTAGTGGGGGTTGGTGTTTGGTGTCATTGGATAGATTTTTGAAAATGATTGAACACGTATTTTTCAGTTTTTCGATCCGATGTTTAGTTCGCGAAATATTCGACCGTTCCACTACTTTTGGGACACCTTGTATAAATGTTTACGTGTGTTTTCTAGAGCTAATAACGAAGATCTTGAATCTGACATAATTACAACTTGCTTGTTAGAAATTTTTTTGTTGACAGCCCATTCTAGAGCTTGATAAATCGCGAACATTTCTGCAGAGTATATGGAACATTGTTTATCTAACTTGAACATCAAGGATTCTTGGTGATCCGAAATATATACAGCACATCCAACTCCCAATCTTGATTTTGAACCATCCGTGAAAATCCTGCATGGATTATCAAGCTTGGCTATATGTTGCTGAAAGTCAACTGGATTCTCACTGTCAAAATTTGTGAACCAAACATTAACATTGGCATAAGATATATTAAAACTCGATTTAAAGAAAGTTAATTCACCTGGACTGTTTAGGTGCTGAGAAACGTTCGAGTATGCCACTGCTAAAATAGGAGAATTCCTGTTGTGCCACCATTTGTCGACAAGATTAGAAACAGAGATGTCACATATTTTTTGTAGTAGTTCAGTTTAGTTGTAAGATTGGCATTTAAGAATAAATTTTTCAGCCAAAAATAGTCGTCTTAAATGTAAAGGAGGCTCCATGGATTCAGCTAAAAGATTCTCTATAGGCGTAGACTTGAGCGCACCTAGAACTAACCGCAGAGCCTTATATTGAATGCGATCTAGTTTTTTAAGGCGACTGTTTGTGGCAGATCCATATAGAATGCTTCCATAGTCGAGAATGGATCTGGTATATGCACGATAAAATATTAAATTAATTTTAGGGTCAGCACCCCATCGATAGCGATTAACTGCTTTAAGAATATTTAAACTTTTCTCACATTTTATTAAGCACTTATTAATGTGTTCATCCCATGTTAACTTGGTGTCCAATGTAATACCAAGATAAGTGTAGTGCTTATGAACGGGTATACTTAGGTTGTTAATCATGATGCTGGTCATAACTGGTAAGCGATGTCGCGTAAAAAACACCACCGCTGATTTATTTGCAGTAAGGTCAAATCCTTGTTTAAAAAAATACTCTCTTGCATCACCCAGTACCATCTTAGTTGAATTAATACTTTGTTGGTACAACTTATTCACATTGTAAAAGCAGAAATCATCTGCATATTGTAATATACTGCATCTAATTCCTATACTGTGGAGATCTAGAGTGTATAGATTAAACAACAAGGGACTGAGGACTGATCCTTGTGGTAAACCTTGATGCACTACTCTTGGGCCAATCAATCTATCATTACATCTAATAAATACCTGTCTATTAAGGAATAGGTTTACTAATACATAAGCACACAAAGGTGGAATACCTATGTGCTTCAGTTTTTCGAACAATAGATTTAAATTGACGTTGTCATAAGCCCCAGAAATATCAAGAAAAATGGCAGATAGATAATTATTATTTGAATATGATAATTGAATATCAGTTGTTAATTGAGAAACACAATCAATAGTTCCCTTGTTCCTACGAAAGCCATACTGAGACACTGGAAATATATTTTTGTTCTCACACCACCATTCTAATCTGCTTTTCATAACTCGTTCAAATGTTTTAAGCAAACAGGACATGAGAGAGATAGGCCTTAAGTCGGTACGCTGGTTTAGTTTGGGTATAGGAATAACCAGGCATTGTTTGAGGGCGTCACAATGATCTCCTTTAAGTAGAATATTGTTGTATATTTTGCACAAATAATATATAGCAATTGCAGGTAGGTTTAATAGCATACTATAGTTAATGCCGTCAATACCAGGGGCTGTATTTTTAGAACTCTTGATATTTGCTTTAAGTTCGTCAGCTGAAATGGGGGTTAGTAAAAAGTGGTCATTATTAGAGATGCTCAGCATAAATAGTGGTAAATGGACATAATCCGGAGAGATTTTTGTAAAGAGCCTTTCTACCATACATTCATCATTAGCGGTGTACTTTTTGTTACCTTGAATTTTGTTTACCCTTTTCCAAAGCTCTGAAGGTGAAGTTTGCCTAGTAAGTGAGGAACAAAACCGAGCCCAACTAGATTTAGCTTTTGAGCGGAAAGTTCGTTTACATATAGCTTCATTCTTCTTATATTCCATGAAGTTTGAAAGGGTAAGATTAGATTTATAAATTTTAAAGGAATTTTTTCTAGCGTTAGAAGCAGTGAGGCATTCATCATCCCACCATGGTGGCGATTTGAAAGATTTGACTGACGGTTTGATAATTTTGAAAGATTTGTTGGCTGCATCAATAATAGAATCTAATAAAAATAAAATCATTTCGTTTGTTTGGTTTTTATTTGGTTCGTGTCTGAAGGCACTTTCTACGTTGTTTCTAAAATTATCCCAGTTTGCATTAGACATCGACCATTTAGCCGAAGATATAAAAGTTCTATTTTCAATTTTCATATTCTGCACAGAAAGTCTAATTGGAAAATGATCTGATCCATAGGTATCTGGAAGAACAGTCCAGTCAAAGGATGGACATAAACTAGAGGATATAATAGTAAGATCTACAACAGATTTCATATTCCCTGGAGGAGTAGCTCTAGTAGCCGACCCGTCATTAACAACAATTAAATTAGGAAAGAAATCTAATGCTTCTACTAGTATATTACCATCGACGCAACATGAATTTGATCCCCATAATCCATGATGTGCATTAAAATCTCCGGTAATAATACAATCATTGCTAATTTGAGAAAAAAGACTAACGTAATCTTGCACTGTTACTCTAACATTTGATGGACGGTACACACTCAGGATAGTATACATTTTTTGGTCAATTTTAATATCTACACCACAAACTTCTAAATTAGGATTGAAATTGTTAACAAATGAAATGGGATTATAAATAATGTTATTTGCTAAAATTATGGCAACTCCTCCATATCCTCTAATTCTACTTTTATTAACTACATTGAAATTATTGAAGCAAACAGTATCAGATGGTTTTGACCAAGTTTCTGATAAAAGACCTATGTCAAATCGTTCTTCAAACAGTAATTGCTGTAAAGAATATCGGTTCGCATTTAGCGAACGAATATGCCATTGAATAATTTTAATACTTTTGTCAGCCATTAAAATCATGTAAAAATATTACCTATAATATCTTTAATTTTATTTTCTAATTCAATTTCGTAATTTTTAAAATTAGTTTCTACATTTGATGAAGAATTACAATAGTCAAGGATACTCTGTTTGATTAAATTTTTGAGTGAAGCACTGAGCTGGCCTATAAATATATCAAATTCATTACGGGGCTCATGGTTTCCAAATTGAAATACAGATCCCGAACAGAAACTGGTCGGGTATTCCCTACGCACAGGAGGAAAATTAGGAGTTGTACCAGCAGTCTTCCTTTTTTTGGGGGGGTTATCGTTAGGGGGGGCTATATTCAGATGATTATTATTTTTATAAGTAGTGGTGGAATTCGAGGGTTTAGGGGAGGAGCTTTTTAATGGAGGAAAGTCTGTGTCACAGGTCATTAAAGGTGCAAATTTATTTTTTTGGACTAAACTGGAATAACATGGATTTTCAAGAGCTTTTTCGGCTTCTTTAAGTGAAATATTTAAGTTAGCCATAGCTTCTTTAGTCTTTTTTTGTTTTAAATATTCGGGACATTCTTTAAAAACTGACTCGTGGCTACTATTTTTACAATAAACGCAAAATGTAGTACATTTATCGGGACAATCAGTGTTACCTTCATTACCGCACTTCTTACATCTTTTTTTTGACTTGCATTGAGTCGTTGAATGGCCATAACGAAGACAGTTGAAACATTGCATAACAGGACTAACATATATTTCAACTGGACACCTAACTTTCTTGATGTAAATATGTTATGGCGAGCACGCCACTGTGTGTGTTTATATTTCAATATTTATACTACGTGACGTGATAAACACCAACGCTTGTAATTTCGCGGTGTCAGCGAAATGTTCATGGACTATGAAAGGTTTTAAGAAATATGTAGTTTGTATTCATTAATTTTAGTATCGTTTTGTATCTCTAACTGTTAACATCTCAATAAATTTGTGCATTTCCTTCAGTAGTTACGTTACTCAATTCTCCAACGAACACACCACATTTTATAAAGTATAAGACTGGCGCAGTTAGTAGAAATTTCCAATTAGAAAAAGTAAAGCCTTTTTTCTAATCGATTTTAATCGTTAATTGGGAAATTGGAGAATTAGTGACTTAGTAGTTGAGTTCCGAGTGTAAGGCCACGAGGAAGGAAAACTGAAGGAACCCGTAAGCAACTTGAAGAATTCCAAGTGTAAGGCCACTTGCTGTGTAAAGCCACAAAGCAATTCGGAAGTTCTGGAGAGGCGCAACTAGCAACTTCGTGAAATCTTCTCAACCACCAGCTTCAGTGAAAAGCCACTCGACCCTGGAAACGGTGAAGCATTTCCACAGAAGAAGCAACTACATACAGTTTAGAATTTCGACCAGTTCCAGTGTACAGCCACTTGATCCAGAAGGTACAACGTTCTCCACCCGTTCTCTTCCCGTTCCAGTGTAAATCCACCTGATCTGAGACGCTGCAACGTTCTCGACCCGTTCCGGTGTAAGGCCACGTTCTCACGGAAGTACTTGAGGTTAGTCGAATTATATTAATTTTGTATTTGTTTTCATTTTTTTATTTACTCTGTTTCGCTATTTTCAAACTTTTAAAATATCATATCTAGTATTTGCATTTTTTTTATTTTTTTATTTGTTTAACTTATTTTTTGTTAATATAATGGCAACTAACGACGTAACAGCAAATACGTCCATAATTTCCGCCAACACTTCTAATAATTATATTAATAGTGACAAAGCTATCAAGCTTATAAATGTTTTTGATGGGTCTTCTTCAAAATTACACTATTTTATAGATTCTGTTGATTTCATTTTTGCAAAATTTGACCCAGCGGATTTACAAATTTTTCCTTTTATTGTAAAAAGCAGGTTAGAGGGAAAGGCTCTTGATTTCATTGGCTCGAAAGAATTTTCGACATGGCAAGAGATAAAAAATGCTCTCCTTTCTCAGTTTGGTGAAAATTTGGATTTGCAGTGTCTAAATTTTGAGTTATGCCATTTTAAGCAACGTTCTAATGAAAAACCGGTAAATTTCGTTGATAGAATTGAAAAACAATTGATAAGAATCAGTAAAGTTATCAAATACGATTCAAGTTTGAACAATGTTGAAAAAAAATGTTTAAATAATTTTCACAGTAAGACTGCAATTCTGACCGCTATTACGGGCATAAAAGAACCTTTGTGTCAAATGCTTCGTTCTTTAAATCCCAGTTCGTTGATTCAAATTAAGCAAATTTTAAACGATTATGAAAACCAACAATATTTCAAACAAACAAATGACAATTTTTCTAAATTAAATATAAATAATGACAATACAATTTCTTCAAGTAATGCAGGTACGCAAAAAACATTTTCTGCGCCCGGTTCAACAAATCAATCGATAAATCCAAATCCACCAATTAAATTAACCATTCCAAAGTGCACTTTTTGCCATAAATATGGACATAAAGCAGAAAAATGTTATCGTAAACCACAATCTCACAATGTTGTTCATAATACCTATTGCGACAACGACAGTTCAGAAAGCGAAAAAGACATAGAAATCGAAGTTGATCAGGATTTTTTAGAGCAAGTTCCGCTGACAACTTTACAATTTACCAAGTAGCAAATAAACCGCTTCTTTACGCGCATATTAAAAATTTAAATTTAAAGTTATTAATTGATTCAGGGGCAGCTATATCAATATTGAAACCAAGTAAAATTTTAGACTCTTATCAGTTTAATCATGAAAATTTTAAAATATTTGGTATTAGTAACGAACCAATTCAAGTTACAAAGAGCGTAAACTTTAAATTATTTTCGAGTGTTGAAAAATTCTATATAGTAGACATAAATTCTCCTTTTGATGGAATACTTGGTTATGATTTTTTAGAAAAGAATAAATGTGTTATTGACTTTGGTTTGAATACTTTATTTGCTAATCATGAGGAAATCCCATTGTTTTCGTCTGATCGGGAACATAATATATTTAGTCTAAATAATATACACGAAAATCAAGTCCGAAGTAATGTTATCGACTCAACTGAAAAAATTGATACTATTATAAGTAAACTAAAATTAGACCATCTTGATGAAAGATTACAAACAAAGATAAAAGATATTCATGTGAAGTTCCAAAATATATTCTCGTTACCTAACGAACATCTAACTTTTAGCAGTCGAATAAAACATAATATCCGTACTAATCCTGAAAATGCCAGTCCGATTTATACTAGAAATTATCGGCACCCTCACGTTCATAAAAAAGAGGTCAATAAACAAATAACAAAATTATTAGAGCAGGGAATAATTCGCGATTCTGTCAGTCCTTGGAATTCGCCATTTTTTATTGTCCCCAAAAAACCTGACGAAAATAATGTTCAAAAATGGAGGATAGTAATTGATTTTAGAAAATTAAATCTTATCACGGTTGACGATAGATTTCCTATCCCGAATATTAGCGATATTTTCGACCTTCTCAATACCTCTAAATTTTTTTCTACAATCGATCTGGCGTCGGGTTTTCACCAAATTCCCATGAATCCCGAAGATATCGAAAAAACAGCTTTTTCCACAGAAAACGGGCACTTTGAATTTACTAGAATGCCGTTTGGGCTTAAAAACGCTCCTAGTACCTTTGCTAGAGTGATGAATGACATATTTCGAGAGCACATAGGCAAAACATGTTTCATTTATATGGACGATATTTTAATTTTTAGTAATACAGTCGAAGATCATCTTAAAAATATCGAAATAATTTTTGAATTAATACAAAAAAATAATTTAAAGATCGAACCTGATAAATGTAAGTTTTTAACGGATGAAATAACTTTCTTAGGTCATTTATTGACACCGGAAGGTATTAAACCAGACCCGAAAAAGATTCAAGCTATTTTAGATTTTCCAGTCCCGCAAAATCAAACTGAATGTAAATCATTTCTCGGCTTATTTGGCTATTATAGGAAATTTGTAAATAATTTTGCTGATTTAACTAAACCTCTAACGGGTTTGTTGAAAAAAAATATAAAGTTTCATGTTACACCCGAAGTAGTGGAATGCTTTGACAAATGTAAACAATTTTTGACCTCGGAAAAAATTCTGGTTTATCCTAATTTCTCTAAAGAATTTATTTTGACGACCGATGCATCGAATGTCGCTGTCGGTGCGGTTTTGTCACAGATGTCCGATAACGGTGAGGATCGACCTATCGCTTTTGCATCGAGAACATTAAATGAAACTGAAATGAAATATTCCACTACAGAAAAGGAATTATTGTCTGTTGTACACTTTACAAATTACTTCCGTCCATATCTATTTGGAGTTAAATTTCGATTAGTCACAGACCATAGACCACTTATATGGCTTTTAAATTTAAAAGATCCTAATTCTAAATTATCACGATGGAGACTGAAATTAAGTGAATATAATTTTGATATTCAGCATATTTCGGGCAAAGCAAACAGAGTTGCAGACGCTCTGTCAAGAATTCGATTAAACCATGTGCATCAAAAACAAAATGAATATACCGAATTTGAGAATGTTAAAACTAACTTAGTTTTAAATAATTTTTCCTACTCTAATGAGCAAATCTTAGACGTTAACAATAAGAGTATTTTATATCTATACGATGAGAATGACAGAAATATAAATCATTTCGAAATTATCAATGATAATTTTCCCACAGTTGGTGACTCGGATTTTGAAAAAATTTTAAAGTTATATAACGAAAATCGTAGTAGAGAGATTAATATAGTTAAAATTAAGCCACACCATTGCCTTGAGAATTTTAATACTTTGAAAAAACTAGTATTAGTCCGAAATAAAACTTATAGCATACCTTATTTTGAAAGCAATATTTATTATAAAATGCTCAGTTTCCTTTATCCAGACGTTAACTTTGTAATTTGTAAAAATATCGTTACTATGCCGCCTGTAGAAGATAGGCAAAGGATAATTTTCGAATATCACAACGACCCGAGTAATTATCACAAAGGAATTAATGAAACTGCAGACAAAATTCGACAACTTTATAAATGGAAAAATATGTATAGAGAAATAACCGAATTTATTACTTTATGCCCTACTTGTCAACTCTCAAAATTTGATCGTAGGAATCGTACTCAAGGTTTAAATGTAAGGCATTCTCCGGAGAAACCATTTGAGGCTTTATCTGTAGACCTGTTCTTTTTTGATAAACAGAAAATGCTCACCGTTATAGATAATCTAACAAAATTTGCGCAAGCGTATATTTTAACTGATAAAAAACCAGAAACGATAATTAGTAAGTTAAAAAATTATTTTTCGCTTTTTGGCCTTCCTAAGATGATTATGTCAGATCACGGGGGCGAATTTAATAATAAAAAGATACAAAGTTTTGTTAATTCGTTGAATATCGAATGGCACCTTACTTCGTCTGAGTACCATGCCTCTAACGGTATAATTGAGCGTTTCCATGCTACCATAACAGATACTTTGCGAAGCTATCTTTTAGAACATAACCAGTGCGACTTAGAAGATGCACTTTTAGTCGCTATATACTCATATAATTCTAGTAAACATCATTCAACATCCACTACCCCCTACAGTTTAGTATTTCCATATAAAAATGATAGAGAATTTGATGAAATTTCGTATAATAATCAGTTAGAAAATATAAGGGAAAAACAATGCGATCAAAGGAAAAAGCAAAAGAACCGTTTTGATAACTTAAGAACGAGTAACTTGGAAGTAAAGTATAAAGTTGGAGATAATATTCTCTTAAAAAGACCAAGAAATCCAAATACACCAAAATCGATATTAAATACAGGACCATATGTTGTTCTGGAAGTCAATGAAACCAATAAAACTCTAAAAATTAAGTTAGATAACGAGGTTATTCGAAAATTTCATTTCAATAATGTAAAACCATTTTATGAGGTTATTAACTAAACGAAGTTGAAGTGTAACACGGCAAGTAGTAGATATGAACTTTCATTTTCCATATTATAAATGAATTTAATCAGTAATAATTGCAACATATAATTCGATTACCTTGTGGTACACTTCATCTACGGCCTTCTCACAACAACAAAAATAGAATGAGTTATTGCCGGTGGGTTTCTTTGTTTCATGTGGCCCTACCTGCCCTGTTCGGAGCATATCCAGAGAGGCTCTACACTACAAGCCCAAAACTTCGAAGCTGCAAAGAGGCCCTTCTTGGACACCCCAGCTTCGGTTTTCAGGAGGGAGGTGTTATGGCGAGCACGCCACTGTGTGTGTTTATATTTCAATATTTAGACTACGTGACGTGATAAACACCAACGCTTGTAATTTCGCGGTGTCAGCGAAATGTTCATGGACTATGAAAGGTTTTAAGAAATATGTAGTTTGTATTCATTAATTTTAGTATCGTTTTGTATCTCTAACTGTTAACATCTCAATAAATTTGTGCATTTCCTTCAGTAGTTACGTTACTCAATTCTCCAACGAACACACCACATTTTATAAAGTATAAGACTAATATACTGGGGAATTAATTTACCTTCAAAGCTAATAATAACCATTTGTCTAGGAACTCTTTCTGATACACCGTCACTTTGAACTATTCTAGTCATTGTATGAACTTTTTTTATTGGAATATTAGATTTAATAGTATTAAGTAGTGCACTCTCAGTTAGAGTAGTGTCCACTCCGCGAACGAGACCCTTTTTTTCCGTTAAATAATTTGGAATATATGCAATTAGGTTATTTTTTTCGAAAAAATCTTCAACTACTAATTTATTCGCAACAGCACCTGAATTGACTTGAATTTTAATGCGATTTTTACCTACACTAACAATTTCAATAATATGTTTATCATAACTAGATAGCGAAAGTAGTTTTTCTCCAAGTTTCATTGGATGCAAACGACCGATACTCAAATTTATGTGTTGAACAAATATAAAAAACGGACCAGTATCATTTAAACTAAATCGATTAGATGAATTAAATTGCTGACTTTTTTGAATAGTATTTGTTTTATTTGAAGTAGATGGTATCATTAGTACTTTTACTAGTATCATTTAAACATTCACTATGAGAATTATTCTGATTTAAATCATTTGTCTGCATAATTATATCGCTCTCATCTGTGAACCCAATATTTTCTACACCAGGATCTGGTGGATCCTTTCCATTTTTGCCCACGGACATCCCGGGGCACGAGCGACGTTCAAATATAAGTATATAAAAAAAATTCTACTTACAGTACAGTTGTCAAATAACAAAACTTAAAATATACGGAAAAACAAACAAAATCGGCTAAACACTCTGTAGAATCTCTTGAAACACACTTTAATACTTCACAATCGATTTGAGTTCAATGAAAAAAGACTTTAGAACTAACTAAATCTACAAATTTTCCCGAGGAACTCTTAAATTTGTCTAAACACTTTGACAGTTTTTTTGACGTTTTTTGAAAAAATAACTTTTAAACCACCTTTTTCAAATTGCGCAAGTTGTACTATTAATATTTATGTTAATAAATGAAATCTAAATCTTCACATCTAAATCTAAATGACGTTTCACAATTTGACAATTCACTTTTATCTGCAGTGCCTTAAAATTTTTAAAGCACTAGTGCCTTAAAGTAGCAATTTTAACGCTCCTATGAAGTGCTAAAAATTGCATTTTTAACACGGTTGAAGAAAAAATAATTTAAATTAATTATTTGGCGACTACATATCGTTTAATAATTTATGAGCTCGCAAAATATACGCATCTCAATTATTGAATTGCAATTTTCTTTCTACAGTGTGTCACTGAAGGTAAAAGTCAACTATGACCTTCGATTTCGGTAAATCTCCATTTATTTTCACGAAAATTGGTGAGCGTATAGAGGATACCTCAAGAAATAAAATTAACAATAACAACTTGCGGTTTTAGCCTGTGGTATATGTCACCCCTTATCGGGGTTTAAAATTACTTTATTAAAAATAACCTCACAAATCGAGTGAGGGACAAATTCGAAGCAAAATTTGTTATATAATGCAATTAAAATAAATCAATACTTTTTGAGGTACTAAAGATAAAATATTTTAATTCTTGTGAAAGAAAATTGAAGCTAATAAAAAATATAATAAATTGCTTACTTAAAATAATGTTAATTTAAAGCAAGTTATAGGTAAAATTGTACCTATATTTTTCTGCAACTATTCAAGTCTAAGGATTCAAGCTTAAATAACGGGAAAAGATGCAGTTTATGTAACACTTACTAAGTACTTAGAAATACCTATCAAATGAGCTCCAGAAATAGTTGATTGCATCAAAATTTATACTCCAACAATGTTTCCAAAAAATGATTTTTTTTAATAACTTTGTTAATTTTTATCAGGCACATCGAACTATTTGAAAAGTAATTTCAAGAGCTGTAAAACTGTATTACATTTAATCTTTTAAATTACATTGTTCTCGTAGTAAAATTTAGGCTTAAACGTTTCTATCTTCATTATATTGATCCATACCGAAATCAAAAGACAAGTAAAATCTTTGCTAATAAAAAAAACTCAAATTTCGTGTATCGAGTGTTGTTGGAGTTATTATTTTAAATATGATTTAAAAAAATCAAAATATTTCAAATTTTCGTAAATTAGGTGTTTGCTTTTGATAATAACTCCAACAATACTCTATACACGTAAAAAATGATAGATAACGAAATTTGAGTTTTTTTTATTATCAAAGATTTTACTTGTCTTTTGATTTCTGTATGAATCAAAATACCGAAGATAGAAACGCTTAAGCCTAAATCTTACTACTAGAACAAGGTAACATTAGCCCTTTACTATTATCCTAAAAAAATAAAGTATTTGAAAGATTAAGGGCCGGTTGTTCGAACGCTAATCAACAATGATCACTATCAAATATTTAAATACTCTCACAACTGTCAACGTCAACTTTGGTTGGGTTGCTGAAAACATAATTGATTATAATTATGAGATTAGTTAATTAATTAACGTAACAATTATTAACATAATTTCATAATTGTACTCAATAATTATGTTTTCAGCAACAAAATCAAAGTTGACATTGACAGTTGTGACAGTAATTAAATATTTGATAATGATCATTTTTGATTAGCCTTCGAACAACCGGCCCTGAATGTAATACAGTTTTATTGCTATTGAAATTATCTTTCAAATAGTTGGATGTGCCTGATATCATAAAAATTAACAGAGTTATTAAAAAAAAAATCATTTTTTTGGAAAAATTTTTGGAGTATAAATTTTGATGCTCATCAAATCAACTTTTTCTGGAGCTCATTTGATAGGTATTTCTAAGTACTGAAAACTTTTTTGTAAAAACTTACAGTTTTTGAGTTTTTTATGAAAAATCGCTTTAAAGCATGCATTTTCTTTCACAAAAATTAGAATATTGGATCTTTAATAATTCAAAAAGTATTGATTTATTTTAATAACATTATATAACAAATTTTCCTTAGAATTTGTCCCTCTCTCGATTTGTGGGATTATTTTTAATAAAGTAATTTTAACCCCCGAGAAGGGGTGACATATACCCCAGGTTAAAACCGCAAGTTGTTATTGATAATTTTGTTTCTTGAGGTATCCTGTATCCGCTCACTAATTTTCGTGAAAATAAATGGAGATTTACCGAAATCGAAAGTCATAATTGATTTTTACTTTCAGTGATTGCACTATAGAAAGAAATTTGCAATTCAATAATTGAGATGCTTATATTTTGCGAGCTCATAAATTATTAAACGATATGTCGTCGCCAAATAATTAATTTAAATTATTTTAAGTACAACTCTCTCTTAAGCCGCGAATATGGGATGGTTTTCTTGCGAAGGCGTTGTAGCTCAATAGTCGAAATGCGCGTGATTTAAGAGTTTATTCTTAGAATATAAGCTATACGAATTAAACTACTATTTACTTTTTTGTAAAAACTTACAGTTTTTCAGTGATTTATGAAAAACCGCTTCAAAACATGCATTTTTTTAACGAATAATAATTAAAATCTTTGATATTTAATAACTTAAAAAGTATTGACTTATTTTAATAACTTTATATAACAAATGTTGCTTATATAATTTGTCCATTTACTGATTTGTGCAGTTATTTTTTATAAAATAATTTTCACCCCCGAGAAGGGGCGGTATCCACCCTCAGGGTGAAGGCGCAAGATGGCACCATGTCACCTTTATTTCTTGAGTTATCCTCTAACCACTGACCAATTGACGAATTTTCGTGAAAATCGATGAAGGTTCACCTAAATTGAAGGTAATCGTTAATTTTTACCTCCAGTGACTGCACTATACAAAATAAATTGCAATTTACTGATCTAAATGAGCGTAATTTGGGAGCTCATAAATTATTAAATGATTTGTATTCGCCAAATAATTAATTTAATGCATTTTAAGTAAAACTCTCTGTTAAGCCGGGAAGATGGGGTAGTTTTCTTGCGAAGGGGTTGTAGCTCAATAATCGAAATGCACGTGATTTAATAGTTTATTTTTAGAATATATAAGCTATAGGAATTATATCCGCAATACGATATATTTTAAGTTTTCTCAGCATTTTTCTCTTAAGTTAAATCAACTAAAGGGTTGTTTGGTGGTGAAGGGGATGAGCTCAAAAATCTAAACTATATCATTTCAAGAGCTTATAAATATCACGTAATTATGCCGCAAAAATTGATTCAATATTCCTATTCATAACACTTATCCCACTAAAATATTAAATTCCTGCTCAGTGGAACGAGCTCAAAATTTTTAATTTGCGGAATATGAAAGCTCATAAGTAGCATTTTTGCCAGTAGGGGCGGGGGGTGGAGGCAGCTCAACACGGGTGTTATGTACACAGTGTGCGGAGCAGAATCATGGGCATTAAATTAAAATGCAATAAATCGACTAACGCGTTTGAAATGTGGACATTTAGAAGAGTGTTAAGGATTTCATAGGTAGCTAGAATCACGAATATAAACTCGAATATAGACTCGTAATTCAAGGAAAAATAGAGGGTAGCGTAGGAAAGAGACGCGTGTCCTGGTTGAGGAAACTGAGATAATGGTTTGGTTGCAGCTCAAGGCAACTGTTCAGAGCAGCTGCCTCGAAGGTCAAAATGGCCATGATTATTGCCAATTTTCGTCATAGAGATTGCACTTAAAGAAGAAGAAAAGCATGTAGATTTGTTTCCCTGTATTGTTGCTTATGAGTATTATATCATCGCCAAATCTTAGATGACTTAAATATCTTCCATCCTAGTTTTTCCTAATTTAACTTCTTGGACACATCTTCCAATGCAAGAGTAAATTATTTTGAAGAGATAGTGTCTCTTTGTCTAACTCCTCTCTCTGTTCTTATTTTGCTTGATGTTAGACCTTCTGATACATTTATTGGCATAGTTGCATCGTCGTATTATATGTATTTTAGGAGTATTCTATATCTGGAATCAATCCTTGCGTTGTTAATTCCTTAAAATACGGCCAGAGTTCTATGGAATCGAATGCTATTGTAACCCACAAATGCTATATGAAGAGCTTACACTTTTCGTTACACTTTTCGATAAGAAGTGTCCTTATTGGTTGTAGGTGTTCTATGGTACTATAAGCTTTGCGGAATCCCGCTTGCTCAACAGGCTGGTAACTATCGAATTTATTTGATAGTCTGTTGGTAAATATTTTGGTAATCACTTTGTACGGATATGGTAACAGGCTCATTGGTATGTAGTTCTCGCATTATTTGTGTTTGTCTTCTTTTTTCTGTAGTAAAAGTACCTGTGCATTTTGCCAAGAGGTAGGAATAGCACCCCGAAAGAGAAACTTTTGTTCATTAAGATTTTAACTGCCTCCAAAGGGAGGTTTGTCATTTACTGTCTAATATGTTTTTTAATACTTTTACGTAAAATAGTTTTGCTTTTGTTTTTATTAAATAGAAAACATTTTTCGATTCAAATATGAATAGGGAACTTGCATACAATTTTAAATTCGAAAAAATTGCTACAAATCACAATAGAACATAATTTAAAATATACAGGGTGAGTTTCTAGTGCGGGATCGGTCGATAATTCCATTGTTTTTCTTCTTCGTATGCCGTCTTCTAACGAAGGTTGGCGATCACTTTTTTAAACGCTTCTCTGTCTGTTGTTCTGAACAGGGACTATTTTACCACTAGGCCCGTGAGGCACCTGCCTCGGGCCCGCATTTTAATGGGGCCTGGAAAGATAACAAAAAAAAATTTAATTGCAATAACAGCATAAATTTTCAAAATTCTTTCAATTTCCGAACAGGAAATGATATATGATACAATAAGAGTTTTACTCATAAACCATAAACCGTTCTTATCAATTTTTTTAAAAGGACATGAAAATTTTAAAATAAATAGTTTGTACACAGAATGTAGTACCTACTTAATAAAAGATAGCGGCTTAAATTTTGTCACGTTTTTTCCTTGAATATAAAGGTTCTCCAATATCTGCAGTTTATGCAGTAGGTAAAAATTTTTATTTAGAGGGTCAATTATGCTATTGTAAAATTAAAGCCGTGAAAACACGTGTCTTTGTGAATAAGTACGGTGCTTTGAAAATGCCGAAAATAAACAACTGTGTTTCAACTTTGATACAACTTTCTTTCAAAGAGCCATCTGTGTGTTTCAACTTTGATACAACTTTCTTTCAAAGAGCCATCTGTGGATGTGGATAAAGTTTATTGCTCATTTTGTGACAAAACCATAAATACATACCTACTATTTGTTATTTTATTTTAAATATTTACATGGTGGTACAAACAAAGACGTTAAAAATTGAGAATATTTTTTAATAAAATTTCCACGAGGAAATTAAATTTTTGTTGTTAATAGGATGTTTAAAATTTTCCTGGATTTAACTTCAGGCAACATATAACTTTGCTCCTGTGGGTTGCAGTTTCCAGAGGATGATAGAACCTCTATCGATGGACTTTATATGGCAACAGTTGCCAATGTTTTATATTACTATTATACTATTTTATCCAAACATGTTACATGTTTAGCGTATGAAATATACAGAGTTACAGAGGAAATAAGAAAAAAAATTTCACTAGGTAACAGTTTAATAACAAGCGTCAAAAGATATTCCTGAAATCACCTGTAGGAATACAATGTTATATGCTTCCTGCTATTACACTGCCACCGCAACCCATTTTAACACAATGGGGAACATTTTTGGAAGTTGGAAGCAGCTAATTGCTATGTTGATCATTTTGGTAATTTGAAAAAATTAATTAACATTTTAACGGATGATAGTTGCCAATCTCTATTGGAAGCTAAGCAAGCATTCCAAAATAACATTCTTTAAGAGCAACTGTCACTCATAAAATCAAACTATAGTTTTGTTCAGAAAACTATATACCCAATTAGAATCCTCCAAATTATCATAGTAATAGATAGTGCAGTTTTAATAAAATAATTTAAATCATTGTGTCGAAACGTTAAAGGTAATACTTAAAAAAATTTTCCAAAAATTTGAAGCATCCATGAAAAAAAAAACAGTGGTTACCAGGTTCTTTCTGAAGTGATTCAAGTACTAGGTGCACATTTTCCGAACCACTTAATTAGAACCAACTATTATCGTAAATTTGAAAAATGCCCCAATTACAACAGTCGATGTCGAAAAATCTTCTATTAAGCCATAAGTTTTTGTTAGAAAATTTTGAACAGCATTTAATAATTTATTGTTACCAAAATTCGAAATAATATTATTTGTTAAAATACTTAAATATTTAATTACACAAACTTAGTTTGTCAAATACACACATCCATAATTAATATAACATGTGAAGGTATTGTAAATATTTTTATAAAAAAATATTGTAAATATTTTTTTATTAAATGATGCTGATGTTGAGTGAAATCTACATTTTAAACAACTTTTCAGCACATCTATTATCTTACAAAATCCGCATCTTACAAACTTTTTGATTGAAAATAACACAATATCGACGTAGAAACGTTGCTTAAAATTTATTTAACTCATTATTCCCATTAGCAGCACTTCAGGGGAAAGTACAGAAAAGAGTAAAGTCATATTTAATAAATTCTCCAAATCAACAAAGTCTGCTTTCTTTGGCTATTTTAAATATACAGTGAGGACGTTTGAGTTGGAATGAATTCATTATCTCGAGAATGGGCCAATTTGGAGAGAAAACCTGAGACAGGTCGATTTTTATTTTTAAATTATGACTTTTTGAGGACGGGGTCGAGTTCGCTTTCAATGGTAAGAATTTTACCTGAACTAAAAAAGGTAGAGTCCGAATTGGCTCCCATAGACAAAATTTGTTTTACATAAACATGTCGAAAATATCACCCAGCGTTGTCACTTCTTTAAAATTTTCTCTTTTTGTTAGAAACAGGTACCTTCCTAGAAATATCTATGAAAAAGGAGGAAGACCTAACCCTTCGGTCCTAACTTAACTTTCGGGTATTAGAGTGTAGAGCGCAAACCGGCCGATTTCAGGTAAGAGCGCAAAACGGTCGAGCGCATACCGGCCGACACCGATAACTTGTGTTAAAATTGCCACATATGCCAATGTTGAACTAAAACAAACTCTAAAAGTATTTGTCTAAAAGTATAATTTTCCTATAAAAAGTCTATATCACTATGTAAATTTCCTAAGCAGTATAAATATTACACGATTTGGCAACAATGTCTAATGTTTCCGCGATTATATGAGAGCCTACCCGCATTCATGAGGGAGCCAATTCGTACCCTTCTAAAATATACCTGAACGAAGCGGAGCGAACTCGACTTCACCCCCTTTTGACATATATATCATACTAGTGACTCATCCATCTGGGCGTGATGACGTAATCGATGATTTTTTTGAAAATGAGAGTAGAGGTTGTGTGATAACTCATTTGAAAGGTTATTCAATTCTCTATTCAGTAATATAAACAATAACCTAAATTTTTTATACAGGGTGGCCAAAAAATTTTTTTTACTTAATTAATTGACACAAAATAAGAATGTAAGCTAATTCAAAATACATTTTACTGCTGTCAGAAAGTAGAAAGAAATGTTTATTTGACAAATAAATATTATTTTCGCTTAAATTCATGTCAATGTTAAAGCGACGAGCAATGTTTATTTGTGAAATAAACATTTTTACCTGTTTTCTGACAGCAGTAAAATGTATTTTGATTTAAATGAATTGCTTACATTCTTCTTTTTGTGTCAATTACTTAATAAAAAAAATAGTTTTTGGTCACCCTGTACAAATAATTAGGTTATTGTTTATGTTACTGAATAGAGAATTGAATATCCCTTCAAATGAGCTATCACACAACCCCTATTTTCATTTTAAAAAAATCATCGATTACGTCACTCGTATGATATACATATATGCCAAAAAGTAATAATTTCAAAATAAAAATCGACCTGTCTCAGGATTTCTCTCCAAATTCACCCATTCTCGAGATAATGAATTTATTCCAACTCAAACGTCCTCACTGTATAATAAGTATAGAGACAGTGTTTGTATTATATTTTAGTTGCAGGTAATTTCTGTATATAATATTTTAGTATGTTAATTACATTTTTTTATTGTAATTTATAATGTACCAGTAATGTACTATATACTTATTCAATTTTACTCCTGTTTAATAATTTATATAAACAATTAAACAATGTGTAATTGTAAGTCCTAGTGCAACTATAAGAGAAAATTCTCTACTCTATAAGTCGGATAATATTAAAAAAAAGTTACCTGAAAAAGTTATTATTATTATTATTGTTATTAAGTTATATTTAGGGGCCCGAAAATTGTGTAGTGCCTCGGGCCTGATTTGAAGTAAAATAGGCTTTGGTTTTGAAGCTATTTTCTTGTGGCATTTTTGCAATTAACTTGTTTTGATAGGAAATAAGCCACAATTTTACTAAAAAAATGATTTTATTAACGTTTCGACGCCCAAATCGGGTGTCGTTGTCAAAATACATCATGCATAATGCCAAATATTAATGAATTAAACAAAAATGTTGTTACTAAGTAAAAAATTCTTCTAATAATTTATTTAATCTGACTCATTTAAACGAGAGACTATTATTATTATATGTTTAATTTAACACTGTACATCTTTGTTCTTATGACGGATCAAATGTAAAGGGTTTTTACCCACAACTTTTTTATTTTGGGGGTTAGCATATTAGATTCACGTAAACACTGATGATAATTGGTCATCCGATCGAAAACGAGTTCTGTTCTGTGATGTAGCCCTTTTTAAGTATTTTAACAAATATACCTTCTATAAAGGATTTTATCGTTTTTTGTAATATATGGTATACCTATAGCCAACTACAGGAAAACTTTTTACTCCTAGATTTAAAAAAATAATTTTGTTTAATTATCACCGGTGTTATCACTAAATACAAAATTATTTCTACTAGAAAAACTGAATGTACATAGTCCCGAAATTTGAAGAAAACCAAAAATATCTTGAAAAGTAATAAGTTAAGTTATAGGTAATGCTATATAAAAATGAAAGAGTATTGTAAATACAATATTTTTGAAAAATAAAATGTAGGGTGATCCATTTAAAAAAATTGAGCAAATCGTAATTCGGTTTTGTAGTTTACCCAGTATACAAATATTCGTCAATAATTTCAATTCAACTTAATTTAAAAACTACACAGTTTATCTTATTAGACCAGTAAGGATCTGTTTTTACGTGGATGTGAGAGGTGGCATTCAGATTTTTGCGGATAAAGTTAGGTGATAACTTCGTTAATAATAATTGATTTATGCTCCTTCTCAAATATGCTCGGAACATTAATAAAAAAAATAAAATATTTAAAAATTTCAAAAAATTTCATGTTTTTTCTAATTTTTTTGATTATAACTTTAAAACGATTCATTTTGGAACAAAGTCGTATAAGAATAAAACAAAGATAATTAATGTTTCTATCAGATGCGATTGGTTAAAAATGTCTTAATTTATCACCCTTGCTGCAAAATAGCAATAAATATAAAATAAGGGGGCAAAACAAGCCTGTCTTTATTCAATGATTTTCCATCACTTAAGTTACACTTGGAACCTTCCTAATTCGCTTAAAAAATTTTTGTAATGTGCTAAAACCGTACATCAAATTTCATTAAAATTAACTTACTAGATTTTGAATAATAATTTTGCAAACTAAACTTTTTTTAAAAAATTAAAATTTTTTAAAATCTTGCACATCAAAAACTAGAGCATACAAAGATTTGTCAATTTTTTTACATATAAAGAAGCACTCCACCTATCTAATGCACTCTACAGAATTGAAATCGGATTATTTAAGTAGCCTCAGCAATGTTTTAAAGTTATAAACAATTTTTTGGCTTATAAACAAATTATTCCTGTGGCCAGGAGGGGGTGCTACGGGCTTCTTTATTTAGATGGACTTACCCAAGATTTTTATGTATTTTTTGACCCGTAGAACACGATTTTTTTGGGTAACAGTTGATCTGGATGTCGATAAGATTGTTATAAACAAAAAACTTGAGGAATTACATAACATCGATTTTTCGCAAAATAAAACATTTTTTTGTATTTCTTGGGTAATTCTAAGCAAAAAATGTTCTTACCAGTTTTTTCGTAGGATGCATAGTTTTCGAGATAAACGCAGTGAAACTTTAAAAAATTCGAAAAATTGCAATTTTTGAACGCGAATAAAAATTGATTAAAAAATAAAATAGCAATTCTGCTGACAGCATTTGAAAGCTTAAGTCAAATTATACCGGTTTTAATTATTTTCATTGCTAAAAATTAATTTTTTATTATTAAACAAAGCTATTTGTTTATAAGCCAAAAAATTGTTTAAAAGTTTAAAACATTGCTGACGCCCCTTAAATAATCCGATTTTAATTCTGTAAAGTATATTAAATAGGTAGAGCACCTCTTTATATGTAAAAAAATTAAACAACTTCTAAATGGTCTACTTTTTGTTCAGAGATTTTAAAAAATTTGAACTTTTTTAAAAACATTTAGATTGCAAATTTATTATGCTAAATTTATTAGATAGATTTTAATGAAATTTGGTACACGGTTTAAGTATGTTATAAAGAATTTCCTAAGTGAATTACTAAGGTTCTAAGTGCCACCAAAGTGGTTAAAAACAGTGAACAACAGGCGTAATTTGCCCCCTTTTTTGTGTTTATTGCTATATTGCAAAAAAGGTAATACGTTAAGACATTTTTGACCAGTCGTATATCATACAAAATTCAATTATCTTTATTTTATTTCTGTACGACTTTGTTCCAAAACAAATCGTTTTAAAGTTATAAGCAAAGAAAGCAGAAAAAAATCGACGTTTTTCCAAATTTTTAAATATTTTAATTTTTTTATTAATGTTCCGGGCATATTTGAGAAGGAGCATAAGTCAATTATTATTACTGAAGGTGTCACCTAACTTTATCTGCAAAAATCCGAATGCCACCTTTCACATCCAAAAATAGACGTTTTTTCACAAATCCTTACTGGACTTTATTATATAAAACAGACTATTGTTTATGAGTTACTTTACTATACGGTGTTATTCTCACAGGGATTTCGAAATAAAAATGGTCATAACTTGTTAAATACTCTGTATAGTAATGGAAAACCCTATATTATATGAACAGGAATTATGAGAGGAATATAAATATAGAAAAATATATAGGGTGTCCCATTGAAAAAATTATATGTTTGATATACTACGCAGGTATTGATCATCCTGTAGAAATGGACAGATTTTTTAAACCTGGAGAATATCATTGCCTACATTTTTTCTACATAACTTTGTTCGATATTCTATACCATAATGGAATTATCGACCGATCCCGCACTAAAAACTCACGCTGTATATATAAACAAAAGTTTTTTTTGTCTTTCGTTTGGCCCCTAAGGACGATTAAAAATGATTGATGGCGTAACACGCCCTCATTGGTCGTGACGACATATCATTGTAGTATTGGATGTCCTCGCCATTAATTCATTAGGTTTGGCATTCGTGTTGACACTGGCACTCAGTTTTATAAATATTTTGATAGTTGCTACTTTTGACTAATATTTGAGTGTTTTTGTTATGACAATTTCGAACTAATATTTAACTGTTTTTGTTAAGCAGACAGCAGGTATTATACTTACGACAAAATGATCTTGACATACATGAAGACCTTGTGTATTAACTGAAATAACTTGAACGTTTTTTCGGCATGCAAGTAACCACTTTAAACGTCGTTTTTTATCGGCTGGTAATCCAACAAATATTTTATGGGGGTTCGTAACAGTTGTACTTTTACAAAATGACACTAAACAACACTCTTAGCGTTTCTTTTTATTTTCCATAGTAAACCTTTTTTCCTTTCCTTCAAAAACTGTATCAAACTAAAATCTCAACAAACTGGTATATATTATTACAATGATATATGATTAATGTCATTAAAATATAAATATAAGTATAATCTATTCTAATTTTTTAAATAATAGTTTTCTCAAATACAAATAAATAATTTTGGTTTTTGATTAAAATGTACATACAAAAATAATCCTGTTTTAGGATAATTACGCTAATGTTATTCATCAAATCCTTACTTTTAAATTATATACCTATACTACGGATAAAGTATTTGCGGAGGGTCCTAGCGTGATAGAAAAATCCATCGTTTATCCTGAAGAAGTATGTCGTAATAGTAATGGTTGTAAAATAGAACAAACTTTGCTTATGACAACGTTTGATACGTAAGTATTTTTTTGAATATTGTAATTAAAATGAGAGCTGTTAGACATTTCTGACTAGATATTTTATGCAATCTGAAAATTTTTCAGGTAACTCCTCCATGATAGCCTAATACAAAAATGTCGATCTGGTTGTAGGGTAGCGCTTATTCTCTACAAAAAGTCCTCCTCCCCAAAGTAAAAAAAGAAAAAAATAAAAAAGGGGTAAACATTGTTATTACAAAAACTAGGTTGAAGAAAATATAATCTTAATAATAAGTTCAAAATCGGTATACGTTAAAAAATAGCTATTTGTATAACAATGGAGGAAAGTGCTACTTTTCCTCCCGAGAATGAAGTTTTCAAGGGAGGAAAAGGCACTTTACTCCCATGTTATACATATGGTTTTTCCACCTTCCTTAAATAACACGTAATTTTTTCATTTTTACTTAATTTATTTATGTAACTAACCAACAAAATTTATTAGAACTAAAACTAACAAGTAGGTGTACAATATAACTGTCAACTGTCAGATATAAGTCAAATTATTAATGTAAACATTGTTAAATCAGAATAACAATTTAATGTTTTTTACCATTCTGCAAAATAGAGAGTGATTTTAAATAAACGTTAAAATGTATAGATACTTACGTAATAGAAAATAGATATTGTACAGGGCGTCAATAAGTTATATTTCATGAATGAAATATCATGACGTCACTTTTACTTTTCCTCCCTAGGGAGGAAAAATATTTTCCTCCCTAGTGAGGAAAAGTACAACTTTGCTCCCTACAATCAGGTCCGGAAAAGTATACTTTCGGTAGAGGTAGGTGGAAAATATATTTTCTCGGTATCCCATATAGAGCAATTATTATTTTCTTCATTTTTTTTAATCCGACGTAACTTCAGTAGAGCGACCAACTAATGCATTACTAAATGCCAAAAATTCTTAAGTTTTGTTATAATAAATTAATTTATTTATTACAAAAAAAATAATTTTTTTAATAAATATTACACATCGTTCTCCAGATTTAGACACACGGCTCACACTCCCTCTAATGGGAAAATTGACTCATCCCAGATACCTACGGTATCAAAAGGATTGAGCTCTGGTGGGACTATTTCCATATTATTGAGCCCTAAGTGACTTGGTATGCAGGTGTATCTCCCAAAAATTTTAGTACACTTCTGGCTGTCGCAAGTAGTACAGCTTTCTGCATGGTCTTATAAATATGTTCATTCAGACCCAGCTTTTTTATGCTTTCGAGGAGGGTCTTCGGAATGACTCCAGTAGTAGATATAATAATCGGTATCATCTGGGTACTTTGCATTCTCCATTGCCTTCGTATTTGAATTTCCAGATCTCTGTACTTGGCAATCTTTTCAGTAAATTTACTACGTAGATTATTGTTGTTAGGTATCGCCACATCAATTAGTGTTTTTGTCTTGTTAGTTTATCAACTAGTACGAGATCTGGTCTATTATGTGCCATTGTTTGGTCTGTGAGCACAGTGCAGTCCCAGTATAGCTTGTAGTTGCCATCCTCAAGCATACTCTCAGAGACGTATTGATAATACGGGAGATGGTCCGTTTGGAGAAGTCCCAGCTTGATAGCTATCTCTTGATGAAGAATTTTTCCCACTGCGTCATGCCGTTCCTTGTATTCAGTTTCAGCAAATGCCTGGCAGCACACTGTAAGGTGTTGGATGGTTTCTTGGGCTTGACATCCATATCGGCATCTGTCGTTTTGAACCTGAGGGTCTTTGATGATATATTTCAGGTAATTTTTGGTTGGTATAACCTGATCCTGAATAGCCAGTAATGAACCCTCCGTTTCAGGGAACGTTTCATGTTAACAACATTGGTCGACACCTTAAGAGTTATTTGTCGACCAAGTGAACGATATGCACAGTGCAACATAATAGAGACGAGATTGTTTAATGGAGGCTCTGTGATGTTTAGGGGTGAAATTTACTTGACAGTAAGTACGGATTTGGTGTCTACGTGGAGGCTTTTTAAATAGTGAGAGGTACATTGAGCATAATTTCTTTTTGTGAATACTTTGTTCCTTTCGCAGTATAATAAATGAAATAATTTCATCTTAGATGATAAGACATGGAATCCGCACGTATCGCATGTTGTCAGTTGAAACACATATTATAGAGTAAAATCGTCTAGTTTCTTTGTTATTAAAGATATCAGAGAAACTAAAAGAAAATATTCACAAAATGTTAGACTATTATGTTTAGACTATATAACATTATGTAGATGTATATCCACCTTTGTACCATTTCCTCCAAATAGGGTGTCTCAAATGTTTGTTTCAGTTAAAACACATGTTAAAAAATAAAATCGAACCTATATTTTCTTTGTTTTGAAAGATATCAGGAACAATCAAAAAACAAAATGTTCGCACAACATTAAACTATAATATCTTTTCAGAACCTTAACATAAGAAAAACATTCATTTTCTTCCAACCGATATAAGTACAAAAAAGAAGTTTGAGTAAAAATTTGACAAAGTGCGTAAATACCAGATTAAAATCATAAATAATAAAAAAAACAACAGAATCCGTTTTCTGTTCATGAAAAAATCAACTATGAAAATAAGCATAATTTTTGGTGATCCATAAGTTTTGAAAGTATGTTTATTTATTACAATCATTGGTGTCTTACAAACAATCTAAAAAAATCGTTTTATTTTGCAGAGGTGACGAAATTGTGTGGGGTTTAAATAAAGCAGTAAGTATAAACGCAACAGTTGACAATTTTGGCGATCCCAGATATGGGTGCAAAATTCATATGAAAATTTCTAAACAATTTAAGCTAAGTGATGAAAGAAAATGTACTTATGAATCAGATACTGCAGAAAATTTAACATATGTTATTTGTCCATTCGGATCACTGCCGAATATCACGTACAAAGAGGTAAGTATTTTAGTATGTATGGTATACAGAGCAGCGGTTCCCATCCTTTTTTAGCTTGAGGCACATTAACTTAAAAACGCGTTCAGCTTCGGCACCCTTGGGTAAATAATGTCTATAATGAGTATAATCATAATGTATTGTTATGTGAATTTCGCGGCACACCTACAGGGACTTCAGGGCACACCAGTGTGCCGCGGCACACTGGTTGGGAACCTCTGGTATAGAGGGTGAGGTAGATAAACGACCTATTAGAAATATCTCGAGAACTAAATGCAACAGAATCATGAAAATTGCAATGAAGGGGTTTTGAAGAGTGATCTATTTAATGAAAATAATTTCATCTATTGGCTACTTCCGGTTATATCGAAAGTTGGTTATAACTACGTTTTTTAAATGGGACACCCTGTATATTTTTACATTTTTTTATTCACCTCGATGTTTTCTTTGTTAAGGTTTTGTATTGTTATACAGCTTATTTAAAAGATAATTACAGTATTTCTCATGATCATCTTTCAGTGCGTCACAGTTTTTCGATTTCTTTTTAACGCATTAAATTGTATGTGACAGAAAAAAAGGCACGTCGGTGATTACATTTCGTCGGTGACATTTTTATAACATTTATTCTAGTTATTCTAGTTGTCGATAGATGGCGCCATAATAAAAAATAATTTTTTTTTAATTAGATAATAATATTACAAATATAATCTGTATAATTTATAAGACTATACAAATCAAAGAAAATACCATTTTATAAATGCAAGAAACACATTTGATTTGTTTTTATTCCAAATTAAAAATAAAATGTGACAACTGTCAGATTTAACTAAAATGTCATGTTAGAATAAATGTCATAAATGTGTATTATCACGGACTTGCCCTTTTTCCTATCATTTGTTACGCACTGAAAAATGATCATGAAAAGGACAATACATTTTTTTAATTTCGTTGCAATATTCATAGCCAGTAAAATTGTAGTAGTTTGAGATCACAAGCTCTATTTATTTTTAAATGATTTTTAATATAATCTACTCTACTATTGTTAATAATAATTGTTAGTATGTATAGCTAAATATTTAATTTTAGTATACATGGTAGGTCGAAACTCGGAATTAGTAGATATTTTCTGAGTTTCGTTAAATGGAGCACCCTATATTTTAGTATTGTAATGAAATGTTATTTTATGGTATTTTTTATTTCTTAATCATTCCCTATACCTAACTGATAATTTGTGAGTTATTGGTGCTTCAACCGAAACATTAATTGCAACAAAAAATACGTGAAACTTTTTTAGGTTGGTCGTGAAAATATTCAACCAAAAATAACTTTTCGGAAATAAATACATATTAATCTAGGCTGATCCTTAAAATTACCAATAATGGTTGAGCTACCAAAATACCTACGTTGTTAACCCTGGAAGCTCACACTTGGATGTGAGATACCCATCGCGACACTTAACTGCATGTAGATTGCGCAGCTGTATTTCAATGGTAATGCTGCTTTATGTAAATTCAGTCTCTAGTCTGCCAAGGACGGGTGTGTAGTTGCGGTCTTATTTGAGCAATATTTCCAATCACGAGAATTTATTGAATACAGGCTAGGGTATGTATCACCCATGTGTGAGGTTTGCGATCAAGTGTGCGTTCAAGTTAATGACCTGACAACACAATATCCCACAAATTTCGTAAAGAAAACTAGGTGTTATTTCTGCAAAGGCAAAAATGGAAAAGCAAAGCGTAGCTCGGCGTGCTATAAAGCATAAGGCATGGGCACACTGTCTTATGAATGTAGTTACTAAAAGGAGTGAAACTGAAATACCTGGCTAAGAATGAATATGAGTTATATAATCAAAAGGTGTTATATTTTAGTTAGAAAGACCATTTTGTTGTTAAATTAAATTAACATATTTTGAATTATGTTTCCCGTTTTTTAGAAAATGTTTTTTAATTATTTTTAGGTATTTTTAATATTTTGTTCTTTTGTGTTACTACAATTTATTAATAGAGAGAAAATAAAATTATTGATTTAATTATTCGTATGTATTCAATAGTGATTAGAGAGTCTCTGGAAATCATAAAATATTTACTTTTTTTTATTTCTTCACAAAAAATCATTGGGTATCTGACACCAATGTGTGCGGTTTATGTAAAAAAAGAGGTGTGATCTTCCAGGGTTAAGATTGTTGGTGCGATTAACAATTAAGCACAAATTAAAGCAGTTATGTATAGGGAAAGCTTAATAAATGAAAAAGTACCATAAAATGTCATTTCATTACAACACTAAATAGTTATTTTTCTAACAAGTGCAGACAGTCATTCTTTTCCGCACGCGACTGCAGTTTGCCGAACGACGCGAAGCGGGAGTTCGGCAAACAGTCGAGTGCGGAAAAGAGACTTTCTGCAAGAGTTACGAACAATATTTTTTCTAAGAGTCTTTAAAAAATTACCAAATCTTAACCAATTAATTTAATTAATATGAAAATATATACACAAATTAATTCTTTGACAAGGTTGTCAAAACCAAACTTTCAATATAATTAGTTAGCATGACGACGATCTTGGTTTCCATGACGATGATTCAAAACGACTGTTATTGTCTACCGATTTGACTTTCGAATATTATGTCAAAATAATTTTATTTCATCGAATTGTCGCGTTAATTTCATTAAAAGAGGAACACAATAAGATATATTTGAAATAAATTAGTAAATAATATCTAAATATTAGTATATTGCATGTATTATAATTACTTTAAGGACATATTAACATATCTAAATTAACACGCGTGCGGAAAAGTAAAAATCGCGTGCGGAAAAGAAACACGCGTGCGGAAAAGTGAAACTGTCTAAACTAAAATGCGTGCGCGAAAGTAGACATTTTTGCACGCTCGTAGAAAAATACCATTTCCATTTAAAAATAAAACTCAAAAAATACTCATTTAGCTATAATAATAATTTTAAATATGTAAATAAATAACATATTTACTGATATTTTTCAAAACATTTAAGATACATTTTGATCTGACGAAAATTAATCCAGGCACTACGGATATTGAATTTTCCTCCGATTTAATTTGTTTGGGAGAAGCTTTGAAAGATGAAGGAGAGAAATACCACCTCCATATTACTAAAGAAAATAGTCCATATATCCAAGGGTAAGCATGAATTTTGTACTTGTTACAACGTAATAGGAAAAAATTTATTGGACAATACATTGACATTACATTGACATTACATTGACATTACATTGACATTACATTGACAATTCATTGACATTACATTGACCTTACATTGACATTACATTGACATTACATTGACATTACATTGACATTACATTAACATTACATTGACACTACATTGTCATTATATTGATATTACATTGACATTATTGGACGGATTTTTATTGGACATTACATTGAATTTATGGTGCAGTCAGTGAGGGTATTTGGCTACGAATTCCAGCCTACTCTATCAATTTACTTGATATTTTCACTATAAGTAGGGAATAGCTCAATACACAAATTCTACCCTCTATACTATGGCTCCTTTATTTTACGGGTGGTTCCCACACCTTCTCGGGGGTGGAAAATTGTTTGGTCAAGATAATCACGGTGGCTAGAGAACCTATTTCTAAGCAAAAACTGTTCGATATTCTTTTTTTTAAACTCAATACTTTTTGAAATATTCGTAATGGAAAATTTGCTATTTTCATTAAAAATGAGACCTTTTCTGACGGGTTTTTGCGAATAACTTTAAAAGTATGCATCTAACGAAAAAAAGTAAATGAATCATTTTTATAGCTTATGAAAAATCAAAAAGGTTCATTTCTTCATAAATCTTCTGGTTATATTACAAAAAGAGATATGGTATATGAAATGAGGTTTTTTATGCATATTCAAATCGGGGTATTCAACTTAAAATAGCAGAGAAATCGACAATTTTAGGGGTATAATGCTATGAATACCTTTTGTACTGCTTGACACGACCTTTAAAACGAGCACTGTTAAATGTCAACCACATTCAAACTAAGCGAGATGTGCAAAAAAATTGATGACCAATGTATTTTAAGGAAAAATGAGAAGTGTATTTAACCTCTCATCCACCAGAATTTAAATTCATCGTTTTCCTTCTACAATAATATGTATCTTTTATTATGGTGTTATTTCTATATTCAAAGAGTTGGGCGGGTTTATATTAATGTTTTTTAAAACAATTGACGCGATTTTTTCGAAAGCATCTGTTGATTTTCTTCAACGGCGTATTTCTTAGTTTGGGATTCGGTCCCTTAGGGAGACACCCAATATTTAGCGTTTCATAGCCCTCTGTGTTAAGCGAATCTTGTTCACTACCTTTTTTGTGACTGTCTTTTCCTTTCCATAAGTAAGTAAAGGAAACACACATTGGTCAAAGATTTTCCTTTTAAGGAATATGGGTAAGCCTTAATTAAATACATAGTTCAGTTTACCAAACGTTGCAAATCCTATGGAATGTGAGAGCTTGTACATCTGGTTATCTCTTTCCAACAAAATTTTATGTCACAAGTACTTATAATATGCAGTCTGCTCAATATACATTCGATCAACAACAATATTACGATTTTGCACCAGGTTAGTGATTATTTGCGTCTTGTTGATGTTAATCTTTAGTCCGACCTCTAAGGAAGCGTAATATATAATTTGTTCAACATTATTATTGCATCATCCATACGATCGGCTATAAGGACGATGTCATCTGCGAATTTCAAGTGACTGAGCGTCTCTCCATTTATGTTGGTTGGTACCATATTCGTTTAGATCTACCTTCTTAAATATATGTTCTAAAAGGGTTGTGAATAGCTTTGGTGAGATGATGTCTCCTTGCCGTGCTCCTCCTCGCTATATTCAGAATGTATTTGTTTGTTGTTTAGATGGTCTTACGCTAGCTGTTGGCTTTTGGTAGATATATTTGATCATGTTGGTGTAGCTATGGTCTACTCGGCCTTATGTTAATGGTTTTAGCATTTCTTGCTGGCTTATGGTATCGAATGCTTTCTCGTAGCCCACGAATATTAGTGTCAATAGTTTGTTGTATTCTGCAGACTTCTCTATCAGGTATTTTATTACCAGTAAGTGGTCGTTAGCACTATATCCGGATTTAAATCTAGCTAGTTTTCTAGTTTGATAGATATCTAACTGAACCTCCAGCTTCTTTTTGACAATTTTTGTGAAAAGTTTATATATGTGTGAGAGCAAACTGATAGGACGGTAGTTTATTAGACTTCTATTAGCTCCTAGACTTCAAGAAATATGTTGTAGCATACAAAAAATAAGAACAAATTCATCTTTTTTATTTTTTAGAAAATCTGATCCAGAAGTTTTTGAATACACTGCCGGAATCACCCGAGAAGACGAATATATGACATTCCACCATGTATTCACACTTGGAAATTTTGGGCCATCCCCGGTAAACACTGACGTTTATCTATTATTTCCTCAGTTAATAATAAATAATACAGCTTTAGTTCAATTAGTTGAAGTAAAGGTAATTTTTATCTTAATCTTTATTAAACGCTTTTTTAAACGCTTTTCTTTTGTTCAATAGTTTGCGCCAAATTTTTAGACGTTAATTTGACTGCCTTTTCTTCAATGCAAATGAATGAAAATTTGCAGACATATGCATTCGCGGTAACAATACACGAATAGACAATAATTTTTTTATGTATATTAATTGTTTAAATAAAAAAACGATGTTAATGGAAAATGCTTAAATTTTCTTGTTTTTTACAATGTAGAAACTTGAAACTTTTACGGATTGTAACTAATGATATTATGAACTATACATAATTTCACTTTTTACGTTAATTGTTTACGTTATGCTTCATAAATAAACCATAAAGTTTTAAATTTTTTGCCGATTCCGACTACTTTTCATGTTTGTACATCATATGTTTTATACATATTTTAATAAACAAGACGATATATTTTAATGTTTGAAAAGTGTAAGACTAAAAAGTAAAAAATAAAAAAATATGTAAAAACATTTTTAAGAAACGCTTTTCTTTAGTTACGAGTGATGAGTAAAATTATAAATATTATAAAAAAAAATCAATAAAAAAGCAAAAAATAAAAAAAATTGAAAAAATCTAACACATTCGTTAAAAAAAAAAGCGTGGGACGAAAACCGTTTATTCGATGAAGACGCGCCACGCTTTCCATTGACGAATGTGTTAGATTTTTTAAATTTTTTGTATTTTTTACCTTTTAGTTGATTTTTTTATAACATTTTTAATTTTAGTCACTCGTAACTAAAGAAAAGCGTTTCTTAAAAATTTTCAGACTACTAGTGTAAGAATATTAAGACCACACTACAGTAAGATACCACACCTATCTTCTTCTTCTCTATGTGGGTGCCGTCTCTGCTTCAAATGTTGGTAATCATCAGAGCGATTTTTACTTTTGAGATCGCGGCTTCAAAATAATTTGTTGTTACGACATCCAAACCATTCTAAAAAGTTCTTCAGCTATGAGTTACGTATCCTTCCTATAAATCATTTCCCTGAATGTGTCCTTGCATAATGGCCTGGAGTATCAGATATTTATCTCTTTTCATCACATCTTCCACATATCTCAGTTTTCTTCTCTTAATTATTAGAAGAACTTCTCTTTGCGTATGCATACCTATCATTATCTCTATGTTGGTTATTCTATCTGCCCATGAGATCTTCAGTACCCTTCGGTACATTCACATCTCGAATGACTCCAGTCTCGTCACGTCAATATTAAAAAACGTATCCTTAAGACCAATTTTAAGCAGCATGGGTTCTCCTTGCAGCAAACTGTCTAATATCCTCCTAGACATAACTAAGTTATTTTTACCTGTAGCGATTTAAAGGAAAAACGACCATTTTGACCCTTATTTGTTAATAACTGTTACATGCTTCCGAACTGTTACACTGGTGTCCGACACCGGTGTCCGTCACCGGTGTGGTTTTAAATGAACCACTACACAGATGAGCCACATTGAGGGTTTGGGTGATTTTAGTGGCTCAACAATGCTTTGCTGCAATAAAACACCGGTGGTGGACACCGGTGTCAGACACCAGTGTCTTAGTCTGAAAGGGTACTTAGGTATACAGTACCCAAAAACACATTTGCAACCTGACTGAGTGAGAGTCCCGACAAAAATCTTATCTACTTTGACTATGCATTAATTTTGTAGGAAACTCTGGAAGGCACCGAGACATCCTGTTATCCAGAAGATCTACCTGATATTATTGTTGATAGTATAGCAAATGTTACCTTGGAACATAACCTATACGATGACAATACTGTGGCAACGAATTGCTCTGACATAAAAAAATGCTTTACATTCCTTTGTAGAGGAGATTACTTGTATTCACCTACAGTCACTGCCAAATATAGTTTGAAAGTAAAAATCAATACAACATTTTTAGGTAAGTGTATTTTGTTACATCTACCTATCTATAAGAGAGGTTCGTACAGCCTCGGCAGCTTTCGCATTTTGACCGCCATCGTTTTCTGCCCATCCATTCGTTTTCTTTGATGGCTCAATCTCTCATTATGTATCGTACATTTTCTTCCCAGGCAACTGAAGGAATTCTCCTTCTTCTTTTTTTTGTGGTATGTAATTTAAAGCTTTGTTTGGCCATATATCTTCATTCATTCGTTTCACGTGAGCATACCACACCAGTTGTCTCGTTTCAATTCTATCTACACTGGAATATACAGTTTTTGTGCTCCTTCTAATACTTCATTTCTGATGTGATCTTTTTTTGGATATACCACACGCTCTCCTTAGATAATCTATTTCTACTACTTTTATTATTTCTCTATATTTTTTCGTGCTCTGTCAAACTTCTGCCTCATAAGTGAGAATAGGCTCTACCAAGGTTTGATAGATTGTCAATTTCGTTTTTCGTCTTATATCTGTAGACCATAGTAGAGAGCTTAGAATGTTTACCGCTTTTTTTCCCTGCTGCGTTCTGTTTTCGATATCTCTTTTGGTAGAGCTTTATTTAGATATTATAAATCCGACATATTTATATTTTTTTACTTTTTTGAGGTTTTAATTTCTAACTCTGCATCCCCTATTTTAAGATACTCTGTCTTTGACATATTCATATTGAGGCCCCATTTTTCATATTCTTTCTTTAGTTTTCTAAACATGTAGTCCATTGCCTTCCTCATCATTCGCTACGACTACCTGATCTACTTCTTCTTTATGTACCATGTCCTTTCAGAATGTTGTTTACCATCATAGCTATCGCAATTTCATTCACTGCCACTCTAGATAGGATGCTTGTATCAACACAGCACCAATCTCGCAAATTCTTCAACCACGAGGCTCTTCTTCGTCCTGGAATGCGTTTGCCTGTATTTTTCCTTGGATAATATTTTGCAGCAACCTATAAAATTGGGGTTTCGAATCCTCTCCACCCAAGAAAGTATTAAAATTCTTCTATAGCACCACATTTCGAAAGCCTCAAGGCGATTTAGATCGATTTTATTCACAGTCCAGGACTCGACACCATAAAGTGATACCGAGAACACGTAGCAGCGAAGTAGGCGGATCCTCAATACCAATTTTAAGTCTCTGTTACATAACACCTTGGACATCCTTCTAAAAGCGGCTCTGGCCTGCTATATCCTAGATCCGTTACTTTCTGCGTAACAATTTAATTGCTTTCCAAGGTAAACGATTTTTCCTCCTTCCCATTTGTCCCCCCCCACACTACCTGATCATATGCAAAAAACAAAGTTGTCAGACATTTACAACCGCCTGTGTCTATTCCCATTCCGGATTCTTGTTTCTTGTTTCCTCCACTGCTCTAGCAATCATCGAATATATATTTTAAATAAAGTCGGAGCTTTACAACATCCTTGTATAAGCTTATTTGTTATTGAAAATAATTCTTATATAAAGTTTCCTTCCATAGCGACAACTCTTGCTGATTTGTATATATTTGCGATAGAATCCACGTACTCGCTACTGAAACCTACTTTCGTCGCTGTTTGAAACAGTTTTTTCAAAGATACCGTATGGTATGCCTTCTCTAAATCTACAAGCAATATACTCCGGTCAACTTACGCATCCGAGGCTACAAAAATTACCATCAAGCTGAAAATTGGCAGGATTGTTAAAAATACCATCATAAATGAAATCTAAAAAGTCCTCATAAATCCGACCCCTGCTAAAAATTTTACGCGGGGTCAAAGGTCACCAAATATGGTTTTTAGCGATTTTCAGCAAAACGGTAAGTTTTATCGTAAAATTAGCTCTAACAAAAAATGTAGATTAGATAATTATCTATAAAAAATGTCTTATTACTTTTTTTCCTGGGAGCCACCGTTTTTGAGATATAACGATTCAAAAAGTGGTAATCGTCATAATATGCGCACAAGTTTCCACACCACCTTTGAGGTAGTGTACTTAGCGCGTTTTTTTAACGTGGTTTCCCCAGTAGGCCTATTCCACGGATCTGTTGTGATTCTGTTTAATTTAAAGCTATTTAATAATTGATATTGGCAAGGGTTAAAAATGATAAAACTTTATATAAAGCGGTATAAATTAAAAAAAAGGGAAATTTATCAAACTGGTTCATAATTTTCTAATACTTCTGCTTTCCTTGTTCTTCTTCTCATTGTTCTTCTTCCTCTTCTTCATCTTCTAGTTCTTCTTCTTCTTGTTCTTCTTCTTCTTCTTCTTCTTCTTCTTGTTCATCCTGGGTTTTTTTCACGCTCTTCATTACATTCCTGGCCGCAAAATAAGCATTGTTTTTTTAAACAAAAAGCTGGTTCACTTACACGTGCTCTAGTAAGAGGAGGACTTTTGGTCGATGTACTCGCTTCTTGTTTTTCATATTGTCTTTTAATAACTGCAGCAATAGAACACTTTCGAGTATAACTTTTACGACACTCCACATGTATGGTCACAGATTTCTGCTGTTCTAAATATCCATCAGCTCTTTCAGTACTTGCATTGATTAATGTTTTTATACCACGTTCAACGGTAACAATTTCACCTTCAGTTAAAATTTTAGCGCAAATAAAACAATATTCTGACATTTTTGTTATAATAATGAAAATAACACGAAATACACGATAAAAAAATATAGGTTTAACACGTATTTTCACTCCGGAGTAGTACTCAAGACTAATCAATACCTCGAGGGTGTCATCTACCTGAAGGATTTCGCCACCCAGGAAAATTACGGTGTAATTTGCATAAGTATTTATTAGTACTTACCAATAAACATTTTGCCTAGAAAGTTGTCTTTCATTATTATGTTCAAACCCTTCTGAGAAGAGAATAGGTAGGGTGATTAGATTAGCTGACGAACGTGTTTATTCCGACAAAACCCATCTTTGCAATGTTGTTCTGAAGCTATTTTCTTGTGGCATTTTTACAATTTTAACTATTTAGAATGGGAAATAAGCCACAATATTATTAAAAAATGATTTTTTATTAACGTTTCGACGCCCAAATCGGGTGCCGTTGTCAAAATACAAAATACTATTAATATAAACAAAAATGTTGTTGCTTAGTAAAAAAATTCTTCTAATAATTTATTTAATTTGACTCATTTATATCGGCAATTCAGATACATATGATACATTTTAAAGTAGAAGACTTTAAATTTTTTAATTTTTTAAATTTTTCTTTGCAAATTGAACTAAGGCGCATACATAAAAAGAATTATTATAAGTTAATACTTTGTCATTTGTTGTATTTTGTTGTGTATTTTTGTTGGGATTAAGCCGTAAAATTCAAATAATTCTTATTATTTTCGCCTTACATTCACTTTGTAAAGATTTTTTTGTTGGCACTGTAATATAATACAGCTTATACATTGCATCCCTCGGTAGACCGCAAGCTGTATAGTAGAAACATTATCATATCTATAATCTTATATTATTATGTGTAATATAAGTTAAGTTGACCGTAGAATATTATGTTTACTTGTATTACAGCTTCAGTGATGTATACACCTGGTGTACTAATACATATATTATGACGATTAGAAGTCTTTCAACTCTTTGAATCGTTGTATCTCAAACACAGTGCCTCTTAGGAAAAAAACTATTAAGATATTTTTTATAGATAATTATCTAATCTACATTTTTTGTTAGAACTAATTTTACGATAAAACTTACCGTTTCGCTGAAAATCGCTAAAAACCATATTTGGTGACCTTTGACCCCGCGTAAATTTTTTAGCAGGGGTCGGATTTATGAGGACTTTTTAGATTTCATTTATGATGGTATTTTGAACAATCCTGCCAATTTTCAGCTTGATGGTAATTATTGTAGCCTCACTCCTATTTTTGAGTCTGACTAGACCGGTCTAATAGGTGGGTATATAGATTCCTTGCCTTCAGTTTTTCTATTACCTGCTACAGAACGAATATTATCAAGCTATCTGTTACCAATGCACGATCTATCAGAATATTATCAATGCACGATCTTCCTACACGAAATCCATTTTGTTTTTCCATGTCGTCGTATTCTGATCATGTTCTTTCTTTTATTATTTGACCGTACAACATCCCCACTGAGCCCGTAACAGTTATTTCCCTATAATTAGAGCATATATATATTATCGGTTTACACCGTTCTCCGTCTTCCGATACCCGTTCGCCATTCCTCTCTGTCCGCACATTGATCTACTTGCAGACCACTTTCATCAATGGCTTTGTTTATTCCTGCTTGCCAACTTTTCCTCGGTCTACCTCTTCTTCTTCTACCTTGCGGTTTCCAGTTTTGTATTTGTTTTGGGATTCTGTATTAGTGCATTCTTTGTACGTGACCAAACCATCGTAGTTTTATTTCATTGATTTCGTCATTTATTGTATGTGTGACCTTCATTATTTCTCATATTCGTTCATTGGTGGCATGTTCTCTTCTTAATCTTCCTGCAGCTCTTCTCCAGAAATCCATTTCGGTGACCTCTAACATTCGTTTTACTTTTTCCTTCATAGGGCATACTTCGCAGCTGTATGTTATGATGCTTTTCACTACGGCGTTATAGATCTTTTTCTTGTTTTGGTTGTTTATTTGCTTGTCCCAGAGTTTAGGAGCGTAATTGCTTTCCTGCCCTGAGTATTTCGTTCTTTAATGGCTCCGTCCAGTGTTCCATCATTCGTGATTTTCATACCCAGGTATTTATATTCGTTATATTTACTGATTGTTTCTCCTCCTTCTAGTATCAAGTCCTGCTGCGTTCCACCGATATTCATATATTTGGTTTTTCTTATGTTGATCTTTAGTCCCCATTTCCTGTATTCCTCTATTAGCTTTCTTGTCATGTAGCAGATATCATCGTAGTCTTGTGCTATTAGTATTTGGTCGTCTGCGAAGCAAAGAGTATATTAGTGTATGGTCATATAGTGGGAGTCCCATGTTCTTGCATTTCCGTTTCCAATTTTTAAGAGCTTGTTCTAAATATATTTTAAAAAGAGTTGGAGAGAGGCAGCATCCTTGTTTGAGCACTTTATTTGTCAGAAATCCTTCGGTGAGTTTGTTTCCTTGTTTAATTCTCATGGTCGTGTTTTTATAAAAATTTTTAATTATTTTTATTATGTCTATGTTTATATTTGTATTCTTCATTGCCTCCAATAACTTTACCAAAGGTACACTGTCGTATGCTTTTTTCAGATCAATATATACGAAATGAATCTCTTGGTTCACCGCTGTTTTCTTTTCCATGATTTGTGTGATTGTAAAAATGTGGTCAATTGTAGATCTTCCGGATCTAAATCCTGCTTGTTCTTCTGCCTCCTCATCATTCTCTTTGCCTTATCCCTATGCGGGGTCGCCTTCCCTAATTGCATTTCTCCACACAATTCTATCTTGGGTCATATCAATGTTAATCCCCTTTACCAACATGTCCTGCCTTATCGTCTCACCCCAGGTCCTCTTTGGTCTTCCTCTCCTACTCCTTCCAGGAATCTGCACTTCAGCTGTTCTTCGTATTGGGTGACTAACGTCTCGACGTTGAACATGACCAAACCATCTTAACCTATGCCCTCTCATTTTGGAATCAATTGGTGCCACACCTAGACTTCCCCTAATATACTCATTTCTAATTTTATCCTTCTTTGTCACTCCACTCATTCATTTAAGCATTCTCATTTCCGCCACATGCATTCGTTGTTCCTCTTTCTTTTTCACTGCCCAACATTCAGTTCCGTACATCATAGCCGGTCTTATAGCTGTTTTATTGAATTTTCCCTTCAGCTTCATTGGAATTTTTCTGTCACACAACACACCACTCGCTTCTTTCAACTTCATCCATCCAGCCCTAATTCTACTGCATGCATCTCCATCTATTTCTCCATTACTCTGTAATACCGATCCTAGGTACTTAAAACTATTGCTTTTCACAATCATTTCACCATCCAAATATACCATTTTATTTGTAGTAGATCCATCTTTAAATGAACATTCCAAATACTCTGTTTTTGTCCAACTAAGTTTTAAACCTTTTTCCTCCAGAGCTTGTCTCCACTGTTCCAGTTTTTGTTCTAAGTCTCTTTCACTATTTTCTACTAACACGACATCATCAGCATACATTAAGCACCATGGAATGTTACCCTGTAGTTTCGCTGTTATGTGGTCCTAAACTAATGAGAATAAATACGGACTAAGCACAGAGCCTTGGTGCAATCCTACTGTCACATGAAATTTATCAGTCTCTCCGACACCTGTCCTAACACTAGCCGTTACTCCCTCATACATATCCCTCGCAATCTTTACATATTCCCCAGGGACTCCCTTCTTATTGAGTGCCCACCACAGAATCTCTCGAAGAACTCTATCATATGCTTTCTCAAGATCAATAAATACCATATGAGCGTTTTTTCTTTACTCCTGTATTTTTCCATCAACTGCCTTATAATGAAAATTGCATCTGTTGTTGATCTACCCTGCATAAAGCCAAATTGATTCTCGGATATTTCGGTCTCTTCACGTATCCGCCTATCAATTACTCTTTCCCATATTTTCATGGTGTGGCTAAGCAGTTTTATAGCCCTGTATCTTGTACATTGTTGTATATCTCCCTTGTTTTTGTAAACAGGTACCAGCATACTGCTTTTCCATTTGTCTGGCATTTGTCCAACTTCCATAATTCTATTAAATAGACCTGCTAGCCTCCTTGTTCCCCTCTCTCCCAATGCTGTCCATACTTCCCCAGGAATATCATCTGGTCCTACTGCTTTTCCTTTCTTTATTTTTTGAAGCGCTTGAGCCACTTCCTCGTTGGTTATTTTGGTGACCATTGCTGCTACTGTCTCCGTTGACTATACAGGCTGTCTGTCAAATTCTTCATTTAATAAGCTGTCAAAGTACTTTCTCCATCTCTTTTTGACATCCCTTTGGTGAACTAGTATTTTATTATTTTCATCTCGGATACATCTAATCTGATTAAAATCTTTTGATTTCTTTGCTCTCTGTTTGGCTATTTTATATATCTTCGTTTCGCCTTGTAACGATACGAAAACATTTCATTTTTTTATTAGCTTTCAGCTGTTGCAGAAAACATTATCTTTCATTTTACCCTGTATATCATACACGTATTGTCTAATATTCGTTAAAATAATTTCGCCGTAAAAAAAAATTCCTAAGTCGAATCGTAATGTTTCTTCTGGATTGATTTATGTTGGTATTTTTTTTACAGTCTAAAAGATAAAAGGCTCTTCGAGGTAAAAAAAAACCTTCCAGTTCCATTTAATAAAATGTTTATACACTATGGACTATTGGAAGTCTTAGGTGTTTACACAAGTGTCTGTTCCCCTTGCGTTAAAAAAAAACACAAGTGAACTTTGAGTGGGTCATTATTGTCAACATAAATATAAGCAACTTCAACGTTCGCTATTAAGTTAATTCCTTTTCCATGTCAACTCGCATCCAGAGTAAACATTGAGAAATTGATCGAAGTTGTCTAATAGCCCTGTTTGTTGTTCTTATTACTTAAGTCAGCTTAATTAGGAATGAATTATGATCAATCTTTTGTCGTAATCTAATGGAAATATCTTGCAAATGTAAACACTTTAAAACTTATTTATTTTCCTAACTAATAGTCGCATACTCAAAATTTAACGAAAAAGAATGACGACGCAAAAATATAAATCATCGTATTCTGTTCTGATTTGATAAACATTGTGTCATGCAAAACAACAGGGCTTAGCATTGGTTAATATTTATCACTGGAATCACGGTATCTCATTTTTGATTGGCTGGACTAACGTTTTATGATATATTTGGGAGAGATGGTGCTTTTCAGGGCTGTTCTTGTTTCTGTAATTGGTTTTGGATTCGTCAATTATTTTGTCATGAAAAGGACAATATTTTCTTGATTGGTTGGTCGGATCATGAGTGTGAGCTGGAGGAAAGGTGGTATGTTTTCTGGGGTAGGAGCGTTGAGGAGGTAGCTAGGATGATGATTATCGATCAGCCAACGATGAAGAGAGGTCGAAGTTCTGATTGTGCAGTTTCCAGTGATGTCTTCGTAAAACACTGGGAGAGTTTGCACTTAGGTGCAATTATGGAGATCTTCGATTTAGCTACAAAGTTTGATGGTCGGTAGTCAACGACCTTCATTTCGGTCTGGAGGACGCCCCTGTTCCTTTTGGAACACATTTCATATTGGTCAAGCAGTTCTTATTAATAATCATGATGAAATAAAGTCGTGTTTTTACGTCACAACAAGTTATATAAGTTACAAAAACAAGTAAAGCATTGCTGAACTTTTCAAACTAAATACTCCTGTAAATTCGAGATTGTACCACATCAGTATTGTATTTTTGTAGTAGTAAAGTGAAAAGTGCTACGACCGTATATCTGGACTTTGCGTTGGAAGCTGCAGAACATTAAAGCATAGACACAAAGGTACCTACTTAATATTGTATTTATTTGTATTTGTGGACAATACCTCTTAAAATAAAAAAATGTAAAACCAGAAAGAGGTCAACCTTAATTTCTTTTTTTTAATAATTTTGTTTGTTTAATAAATAGTATTAATTTTTAATCATGTTGGCTTGTTACTAATTATCCATCTCCCTTCTCTCTGGTCAACTGAGTGAGAAATAATAAGGTAGGTTTTATTTATCTTTTTTATCTTTATTACATATCTTTATATGAATTTATATTTATCTTGAAATGATTATTTTTATTTAGTTACCTTTTAATTTGTTTGGTTTATTTAAAGAGTTTTTCTTTGTCTTCCCTTTCAAAACTAAAAGATCAAAGTGGCGCCCTTTCGGCTTTATATTGATTAATTTTTTAGTTAAATTTTTTTGTCCATTGTGTCCTAGTTTAGCTTTAGTAGCTATTTGCCCTTTTTTTGTGTTTGTCTATTTTTTGTCTCTATTTCCCAGCTAATAAGAAAATGTAAAGAACCACACCCACATATCTACCCGATTCTGAGCAACGGAGCCTTCGTTCATCCCTTATGTGTTGACAACTTCTTCTTCTTTCCATTTTATTGCCACACATATTTATGGCACCCAACTTTAGGGCTTTGCCTTCTTTTATTTGTCCACCTTGTTCCTTGTTAATGTCACAGCCTTCCCTGGTATCAAGTTGATCGTATAGGTTTGAATACGCTTCTGCTTTGGCTTTTGCTACTGCTACTTTCGCTTCCTTTTTCGCCACCATATAGTTTTGAAGATCTGTGTCGGATCTGGTTTCTTGCCACTTTTTATATAATTTTCTCTTCTCTTTTATTTTTCCTTGTACTTCGTTTGACCACCACCAAGTCTCTTTATCCTCAAACTTTTTTCCTGACGTTTTCCCAAGTATTTCAATAGCAGTCTCTCTAATACTACTGGCCATTTTTCTCCAAATTGTATTAGGGCTTCCTTTCATGTTTCAACATATTTTTTCTACTATTCTTCTTCTGAATAGACCTTCTTTCTCATCTTTCAGCAGCCACCACTTGATGTTTTGTGGTCCTCTCTGATATTTTTGTTTAGTTTCGCTTTTTATTTCGATGTCCAGAACAAGCAGCTTATGTTGTTGGCTTACTGTCTAATAGTATAAAATATTACCTTGCAGTCCTTGCATTCACGTATGTCTTCTTTCCTATCATGAAGTAGTCTATTTGGGATCGATGTTGTCCACTTTTGTAGGTAATAAGTTGAGTTTCTCTCTTTTTAAAGAATGTGTTAACAATCGCCATATCCAATGCTGTTGCTAATTCAAGCATGTCATCTCCAGCTTCATTTATAGTTCCAAAGCCTAATCTCCCATGTATTGTTTCATATCCTATTTTGGTTTGGCCCACATGTGCATTGAAATCACCTCCTATTATAACTTTCTCCTCTGCTGGAATATCACTCAGTACGTCTCCTAATTGATCATAGAAAGCTCTTCTTTCATTCTCACCCAGACCTGTTTGGGGAGCATACACACACAACATTCAATACCTCTTTATCAATTATTACAAATTTCGCTGACATCATTCTATCACTCGTTCTTACAACTTCTACTACGTTATCTTTCATTTCACTATCAGCAATTATACCAACTCCATTTCTAGTGTTACTACTCCCTACATACCAAAATTTTTATCCTTCACCTAGTTCTTTCGCCCTTTGTCCTTTCCACCTAGTTTCTTGAATACAAGCAATTTGAACTCTTCTTCGTTTGAGCGCATCCACTAACTCCAGTTACTACTCCCTACATACCAAAATTTGTATCCTTCACCTAGTTCTTTCGCCCTTTGTCTTTTCCACCTAGTTTCTTGAATACAAGCAATTTGAACTCTTCTTCGTTTGAGCGCATCCACTAACTCCAGACTCTTACCTGTAAGAATACCAGGATTCCACGACCCTATCCTGATTTTTCTAACCTGCAATGGTGTTCCCCCTGAGATAGTCCTCACCCGGAAATCCGAACCGAGGCTCATTTTACTTCCGGCACATTTTACCTCAGGAGATGCCATCATTTCAGTATAAGTTTTTTTATATCATTGGAGAAGGTCTTTTCATTATTATGGCCTGAAAAGATTTTTGTTTGGATATTTGATGCCTGAATGCCTTTCCTATCAGCACCATACCCTGCCCTGCACGTTTAGCCAATACACCACCAATGCAACCAAAGTGCAGTATTACCCCACACCCGCCTGCATTTTTCTGTATAATAGGCCAGGATCCCTATTGTAAGGACTGCCCTATAAGCCAATGTATTGTTGCCCGTATCCCGCCACTAGGAGGTACGTACTTTATTCGGGTTACCCATTGCTTGTTCTTCTGCCTCCATTTCCTTGTATTCGTATGATTAGAGCATTCGTATAATTAGAGCATAATATGCGTTTATCTCCTTTTTTGTATATTGAGCTGATGTATCCAACATTATATACTAAGAGCCGCTATAGGTGAAATTTCTTAATCATTTTAGGCACGATAATACCCTATAACTTAAATAGTAGAACCTAAAAGAAAACGTTTGAACACTGTGCCGTCACTTTTCAGTGGCACATGCGTCGACAGTGGCGCATCAAACTTTCCACTTATGGACGGGATAAATAAATTAAAAGTTAACAGAACTTACTAACAGAATTAATTTTTTTTTTATTTTTTTTAAGTTCTATGTGATTAACACATAGGATTCATCGTGATTTTAACCCACCACCCCCTCCCCCCTGCCCCCATCATCAAAAACTTCATTTTTCGTTTTTTTTTGGTGGGATACAATCAATTTTAAAATTTCAAAAAATTCACACGCATAGTTGAGGCTTTTGTAAAACATGCCTATTTTTTATAGACCCATAAAGAGTGTACATAACCTCAAAAAATTAAAAGAATTTTTTTTTTTCAAAAAAGCGTATAACTTTTTTTGAGGAATAGCTGCAGGTCTAATTTTTTTTTAATATCGTGTGTTTTATCAAACACTATATTTATAATTTTTTTCAGATTTTTCCGTAAGTCTCCCCACCTTCAAAAATCCGAAAAACTGTTTTTTGGGGGGTTTTGGGGGATTTTCCCTATTTAATATACTTCATAATATATCAAATCAATTTTGTTTTTATAGGTTATATGTAACTTGAAGTAACTGAGTTCTTTAGAATATTTAAAAATCAGAAAAACACGTTCAAACCCCCAAAACCCCCTTAAAAAACAGTTTTTTGGATTTTTGAAGGTGACTAACGTTACAGAAAAATCTGAAAAAAATAAAAAATATAGTGTTTGATAAAATACACAAGACTAAGAAAAAATTAGATCTGCAGCTATCCCTAAAAAAAAGTTATATACTTTTTTTCAAAAAAAAAATTAAATAAAAATAAAATTTTTTTGAGGTTATGTACATTCAACCTATAGGTCTATAAAAATAGAAGAGTTTTATAAAAGCCTTAACTATGCGTGTAAATTTTTTGAAACTTTAAAATTGATTGCGTCCCACAAAAAAAAAATAAAATCGAAAAATAAAGTTTTTGATGGTGGGGGCAGGGAGAAGGGGGCGGTGGGTTAAAATTACGATGAATCTTATGTCTTAATCACATAAAACTTAAAAAAATGAAAAAAATTAAATTCTGGTAATTAGGGAGGGTATTTTTTAATTTATGTATCCCGTCGATAAGTGGAAAGTTTGATGCGCCACTGTAGACGCATGTGCCACTGAAAAGTGACGGCACAGTGCTCAAACGTTTTCTTTTAGGTTCTACTATTTAAGTTATAGGGTCCCGTCGTGCCTAAAATGATTAAGAATTTTCACCTATAGCGGCTCTTAGTCTATTAGTTGGTATGATTAATCTACATAAGAATTTACGGCGAATCATCGGAAGCTACTTTGTGGCGCCACAGAGTAGCGCTGCAGAGTGGTTCGTCTGTTTCTGGAGTTAAGACTACTTAATCAGAGTCATATAAACAACCAACCATGATTATACAGAACGTGACAAATAAAAAAAATAGACAACTAAAGTCTCGCCGAATACTTCTACCAGATTATTAATATATTTGAATTAATATGCAATCATTATCAGATTTTTTTGTTTTAGAACAATATTTGCTAACACTACCAGATAAGAAAAGGATACTAGCGTACACTTCATCAGCATTTCATTCTAATGCTACGTTATGGTAAGTTCGAATTGTTATACAGCATGTTGCAATAGTATGGAATAAATTCATTATTTCGAAACAGACGACTTAAAGACGTCAATTTTAATTTTTGAGAGGCCATCAACTGCTATATATGGCTGCCTTAGAAGTTAGACGGTGTATATCACATTCTCCCTAAAAATGACTTATGGTAGTGTGACCAAGTCCTATTTAGTCAAATTCGGGACACGGCTGAAAAAAATACCTGAAATCCGGGACTTTTCAATGAAAATCGTTTTAGTTATTAAACATTTTTATGTTGACAATGATATTTTTAATGGGGTTAGGCCCCAATAATTGGTTGTAATGATAATGACGATAATTAAAATACAGAAACGAAAAAAAGTCCACAGTTTGAGTTTTCGTAGTACTATAATACCAAATACCACGATATGCAGCGTTTTGGATGTGGTGTTAATATTCTTCTTCTTCTTCGGCCTTCAAAATTCCAACTTTGGACATAGGCCTCCCCCAATTCAATCCGGTGTTGTCTATTTTGCGCCAAGTATTTCCAGTTGTGTCCTCCAAAGTTCTTTATGTCATCAGCCCATCTCAATTGAGGCCTTCCTTTGCTTCTTCTTCCTAACCACGCTCTCCATTGTCGTATTTCATGATTCCATCTTTTATCCTTCAGTCGGGCATTGTGTCCTGCGAAGCTCTTTTTTAATTTGGCAGCATGGTCTCCTTCTCCTGCGTCTTTTACTTTGGTTTTGTTTCTAATCCATTTATTTGTTTTTTTATCTAGAAGCCTCACCCCGAGCATTGATCTTAATATTACACTCTCGAAATTGTCGCCTTTTTTTCGTCCAACCAATTCAGTTTGATATAAATTCTTAGAAGAATATTTAAAATTTCAAAATAGAATTTTACCAAAACATTGAAAATTCGGATGGCCCGGAAGCCTGGCCCGGGACGCCGGGACACGACTTCGTAATTCGGGCCATGTCCCGAATTTTTCGGGCTAGTTGGTCACACTACTATGAGATATAACACATATTATTAAATATACAAAGTGGGCCAAATAAAAGTATCCACCCCGATATTTGGCAGTATTTATTAGATTTTAAGAAAATAAAAACAGGTTAACTTTTGATCTAAGGGGGAAACATTTTAACGGTACAAACATCTGTCATTTGTCAACTCCCTCCCTTCCACTTCCCCCACCCCTTATTTTTAAATAGGGAATAGGGGTCGTGTGCTAGCTCATTTGAAAGGTTATTCAATTCTCTATTTAGTAATATCAACATTGACATAAAAATTTATACAGGGTTTCCAAGAAAAATTATTTAAAATTAAATTAATTGACACAAAAAGAAGAATGTATGTAATTTATTTAACTCAGAATACATTCTACTGCTGATAGAAAACAGAAAAAATGTTTATTTGATAAATAAATACTGTTTGTTGCTTAAATTCAATATTCAATCTACCAAGAGGCAGATGGGTGGAAGCTTGAACATTGAAATTAAGCGAAAAGCAGTGTCTGTTTATCAAAAAACATTTTTTTCTGTTTTCTGTCAGTAGTAAAATGTGTTCTGAGTTAAATAAATTACATATTTTTTTTTTTGAAGTTATACTTCTTTAGGCGCAATTGAGAGTAAAATTTCATAATACTACGCGCATGCGCACACAGACAGTATGACGTTTAGTTGCTAATCTTTCCAAATTATGTATAAATATAGGTATCAGTGCAAGAAAAGTGTGAACAGAATATATTAGTGTTTTTAGTAAATGTATTATTTATTATAATTTTTGTGTCTTTGGATTTGTCTTCCTCGGGAATAAGATATTTTATAATAATAGTAAGTATATTTAAAGTATTTTTGTATTAAATTTGTCAGTATGTATGAGAAATCTTGCAACTTATCAAAGCAAAAGGGATATAGCTCAGTGGTAGAGTGTGTGAGCGGAGATCAAGAGGTCCCGGGTTCAAATCCCCGATGATTCATATTTTTTTTATTTTTGGTATGGTTTTAATAAAAAAAATTTAAAAGTTGTAGGTAAAGAAAGTTAGTTTAATATTTAAATAAAATACAAATAACCTGTTAAGTATATTAATTTCGTTGAAATCATAATAATAGAAGTATAACTTCTTACGTGCGTACAAAGTACACACACACATTCTTTTTTTTTTTAGTGGCTGAAAGACTTCGGTCGATGGCCTTTTGGTACATTGTATCAATAAAGTATGTCTCTCTCTCTCTCTTTTTTGTGTCAATTAATATAATTCAAAATAATTTTTCTTGGACACCCTGTATATATTTTTAAGTCGATGTAAATACCGTTTCAAATGAGCTAGCACACGACCCCTATTCCCTATTTAAGAATAAGGGGTGGGGGAAGTGGAAGGAAGGAGTTGACAAATGACAGATGTTTGTACCCTAAAAATGTATCCCTTTAGATCAAAAAGTGACCTGTTTTTTTATTTTTTAAAACCTAATAAATACTGCCAAATATCGGGGTGGATACTTTTATTTGGCCCACTCTGTATAATAATATTATTATCTCCTTGTTTGTATTTATGAATATGTTACCCATATTATGATAAATAAAGACGGCTTATTTGTTTTTAATAGCTACTTATATTTCAGCAACTACTTTCAGAAACATCCTAGTATCTCATTTTAAACACTTATTGACTTACATCGATTGGCTTCTGAGGCATCGATATGTATGTATTGGACATTACCTAATCAGTGTCGGCGTAATGACGTAATCGATAATTTTTTTAATACTAACCAAGGTTACGAGACACCTTATTTGAAAGACATCTTAATCGGCTTTACAACGTTGTATTCTTTGAGTATACCATACGAGTATCGCATACCTTGGAACAATGATCAACTCCACAGGAGATTACTTACAGGAAATCAAAATCAGAATAGAAAAGGCTAGAGCAAATTTTAACAAAATGAGAAAAGTGCTCTGCACAAGAGATTTGAAGTTGAAGGTAAGAGTTAGGTTGTCTAGGTGCTACGTTTTCTCGACTTTGTTTTATGGAATGGAGGCTTGGACCTTGAATGCTGCATCATCATAAAAAAAACTAGAATCATTCGAGCTGTGGATGTACAGAAGAATTCTGAAAGTATCGTAGACAGAACACGACACAAACAAAGAGGTTTTGAGAAAGGTGAATAAAGAAATGCAAATCTTGAATACCATCAAACTAAAAAAAAAATGGAATATCTCAGACATATTACACCGAGAGAACAATCTCTTTTCTCCTAAAACACCGATTTCTTTGAGCAATATTTCTTAAAAGTTAACATATCCTATTAACTTAAACATACCGGTTCACATATAAAGAAACGAGTTTTTTAAACACAACTCAATAATTTCTTACAGATAATTTCTTCAATACTAAGAAATGCATTAATAGTTACATTTAATTTTCTTATCCTAAAGTTTTTATTTCTTAAATTGGAAACTACAAATATTTTGCACTATAAGAAATATAATGTTAAGTTAATCCATATTTATATTCGTGAACAAGAAATTTTCTTGCAATCAAATAAATATTTTAAACCACAAGAAATAATTCTTCAGAAATACCCTCTGTAGTAACTGTGGTTATAAAATAAAAACTTTGTCATTAATGCCAAAATGTTACTTGTAAAGAGATTTTCTTTCACAAAAGAATTGCGCAGATTTACTATTTATGATTTAGTCGTCAGTGTTTGTCAAGATGGCGTGATATGTTCATGTTCATATAGATGGATGTTGGATTTATTGGTGTACTTTACAAATTAACGGATATTTTGAAGGTACGTACATATATAGGCATTAAATAAAAGTAAATCGAGTAATTTAAGATGTAATAATAATATTGTTGCGTATCCGAATGGTTAAAAAAGAAACATAATAGTATCTTTATATGCTTTTTAGGTATAATGATGGACGACTCTGAAATAAAGGAGCTTATTATTCTAACTGGGAAATATGCCACAATTTAAAGCTGGGACAGAATGATATAATATATAGCTTCAGAACAATATTAAGAAAGAAGTTATTAACCAACTGCGGGGCCTTCCAGAAATGGTAGAACTTCATACATGTAAGTACCTTTTTAAAAATGTGTATACTTATGTATCAACTATAATAGGTTTCTTGAATGTATCGTCTTCTATAAAAATATACAATACAACGCTATATCAAACATGGCGGGTGCAACGCTGAGGATTTTTTCTGTTAATTTATTTGAGATAAAGAAATCAGTTAGTCTAAAAGAAATATATGTTTATGGTTAAGAAATGTTATTGCCGAAAACCGTGAATTAGTTAATATGTATTAAATGACTTAGATGTAAACTAATAATACTTTCCCGTAAAAAAATTTCTTAATGATTAGGTTTGCTGTCTCTTTTAGATTATAAAAATTAAGAAAATTACATATTATTATGTCTGCTTCAATGTTTTACATTGGTTGTATTTTCCCTCCTGTTTTAGCTAAACAATGTTTATTGTGTGACTTACTATTATACAGATAAATAATTAATATTTCATTAACAAAAATAAAAAAAATAAACAAAGATGTGTAGGTTAAATAATGCCATGTTTGCACTAAATATGATTGATTATTATTAGTATTAATAGTTCTTATGTGGGGCCGTGTATTTGTTTTTTTTTGTATTTCCTAAATTTGTCAAAATAAATACCTATATCTTTATAAAAAAAATTTTAAAAGTAAGTTTACTCTTTCTACATATCGATTTTGTTTTAGTGAATTGCTGATATACAAAGTGCTAAACCCATTAACCGCCAAGCAAAGAAATACTGCAATAATATGTAATATATTTGATTAACTAGAGTAAAATAAACTTAAACATTCGTAAAAAAATTATTTTACACTTTGATAATGGCAGGTGTCACAACAACAAAATGGTTCGTTTTCGAACCTTTGGCGGAAATGAGATATAAAAATTGAAATACACAATTTTATTTTTTTGTGAAAAGTCTCAAAACATTTAGAGTGTAAATGGACCTGGAAGTTTTGATAAACAAAAATAGTATGGTTAGAACATTGCCTACACCCTCTTCAGCTTCTTTCTCAAAAACGAAGTCGAACGGCCCTCTATCTTTTTTAGAAATTATTTTAGATATTTCCAGTTTACACTTTCCAATCCCGTATCTTGCACTGTACCAGTTGCATAAATTCGACAAATCGACATATTGTCTACAACACTACACAGCCTCCCTTATGTAGCCCCCTCCCCCATCCTAGATTATAACAAAACTGCATACCGGAATACCCGTCTTTCTAAAGGTACGTATCCACTACGTTCGTAATATTGGACCACCGAGGCACTGCCGCACGGTCGTTGGCGCACTCTTGCACGGTCCGGGAGCGCCAACCATCCAATATGTTCACGAACCTCTTGCACTCCGCGCTCCCTGCAACTGCTCCCATCTACATGCATGCGCTCCTCTACATATAAACCGCCACCTATTGGACCGTTGAGGAGGAGCGCACACTGTTGCATGGTCCGAGAGCGCCAACCATCCACTATGTTCACGAACTTCTTGCGCTCCCTGCAACTGCTCCAATCGATACGGTATACGCCCCCTTACATATAAATTGTCCACAGATTGGAGCGCCGAGGCAGAGTGCGCACAAGTGCACAGTCCGGGAGCGCCAAACGTGTCCACTATGTGGAGCTGTTGCAGGAGCTCGGAGCGCAAGCACAGTGGATACGTGTTTTTACACATAATAAAGAAATATCCCAACAAATTACTGCCTGTGCATCACCTTGAACTTATTCCTGATCAGGCAGGATTATATGTCGACTTCCGCCAATGGTTCGTTATCGAACCATTATTTTCAAACACGAGATTTGATGACTCAGAAATTATCTTTTTTGTATTTTTATAACAATTGGTGTACAAATAGGTTAAAAAAATAATGTTTTAATTTATTTGACCATAAAAGTGTTATGCCAATAAAATTACTACAGTAAAAATAAAGTTGTGTCGAAGGATTGAAAATGTCGGACATTTAGAAAATATTTTTGTGATGAAAGCACGAGTTTGGAAATTAAACAAAATTAAATTTAGTTACACTTATATCTTGTGGTTGCTTAAAAAATACAAAGATATAAAAAAAAATTAACGAATTGTCAAAAAAAAATCTACAAAAAAATGGTGCGTTTTCGCACCTTTGGCGCTAAATGGGTTAACAAAAGAAGGAAAATTTGAGGAAGTTGGATTTGCCTCTCCATCCTTTTATTGTTGTGTAGAAGCCAGTGGTTTAATAGTGGAGAAAATATTTGTATGTAATAATAACGTTTTTATCTTGTTTTATTAATAAATAATGATTTTACCTTAACACAATGATTTATTTCGCCGTATGTAATATCACTTTATTTTCAAGAAATATTAACTTGACGCTAAATATATGTTTATCTCTGCGAAATATATTTCTTAACATTAAATAAATTAATTATTAATAGTAAAATAATAATATTCCTTACTAAGAAATATTATTGCTCAGAAAGAATAGTTTTCTAATGTGTAGAAAATATATTTTTATGACTAATAAAATTAATTAACATCAAGTGTAATTTCTTTCTGATAAATGGGTTTGAAGTTTGCCAGAAAGTGATAGTTCAATCATGTTTAAGATATATTTCTTTGGCTATAGTAGAATTTATTTGAAATATTTTAGAAAATTATATCTTACATACAAAGATATATTTCTTAGGCAATATGCCAAGTCGATCTTTCTTAAATATTAATAAAGTTTCTTTATGTCAAGAATTTTTTTCTCTCGGTGTACACGTGGAGATATACAACTTGCTTCAATTGATTATGCAGGGAAAGATTCAAGGAAAAAGAAGCATAGGGACACACAGAATATCGTGGCTGCGCAACTTGAGAGAATGGTACGTATGTACGTACATCAAATGACCTTTTTAGAGCCGCCGTCTCTAAAATCCGAATAGCTATGATGATTGCCAACCTCCGTCACGGAGATGGCACTTAAAGAAGAATATTCTTGGAGTATTAGCCACGAATTGCTATATACAGGCTGTCCAGAAACTCTTCCTGACAAATGAAGATCTCAGATAATTTTAAGACAATTTATCCCAATTCACCTAGTACGGAAATGCTTCCTAGAGAGCTAGAGCTCTTTGAAGATGGCGTCTTGTAATTATTTTTTTTTAGATACCTCCAGAACGCTTCTATTTAGAAAAACTAAAACGAGGTCGTATATTCGTATTTCAGAAATAAATTTATTTCATTAATTACGAATTTTTAGTACCGGTCATAGGCGTCCATTTTGAGTAGGGAAACGGTTATTTTATCACATAACTTTTTTGTCTTTAACTTGTAAGCTATTTTGTTACTGGATTATTAAATTGGAAGGTATTCTAGTACTAAAAGGTACTTTTGATTTAAGTCAGTAAGATACACCCTTTTATCGAAAAATTGATTTGGAAATTTTTCAATTTTTGAATTTGAAGAGATTTCAGATATTATGTCCACAAGATAACTAAAGGTAACTGTCCAATTGAGATAAGGTCTCGAGAGAAAATCTCGATATTGTCCTCAGAGTGCTGCGCATTTGAGATCACTTGTGGTCTCGAGATCGGCAAAGGAGACTCGCTGGTGACTTTAGTTTCGAGACCAAGAAAATTCCGTGTCGACTAGAGTCAACACAAAAACCACTGTGTGACTTCATCGCGCCTATACAGTCCCTGGCCAAATTATTAGACGCACTATAAGATTTTATAAAAAAATATTAATTATGAGGCGATACTACGTAGGTTTTTGTATGTACCAGACACAATATATGTTGTTTGGTTGTCCATTGATTGTCTATATTTTATCACAAATAAAACAACATTATTATTGAACAAATATGTATTTATTGACTCTTGAAGGAAAACAAAAATAACGACAATTAAATGTTATTTTGTTGAACCGCCTTTAGCCACAATTATAGCTTTAATTTTACAGGTATCATACTACAGGTTTGTAGTGATAGTATGCCGCGCATAATTAACCCTTAAACGCCCAAGGGTGGGTAAAAAATGTCCACCTAATGCGTATTCCCTTGTAACATATTTATTACGTGTTTAAAAATAAAAAAAATATATTTATTGTTAAAACGACAGCCCTTTATCGAATGTTAATTTGGTTCTACCAATATTTTTGAAAATAAAAGTAGCATCTTGAGTTAAATATGGGTGGGCATAAGAAGTACACCCTTGGTAAACTTGTTACTAAAGGTTTCTCTATAATTTCTCGTTGGCAGGAAGATACTCCATATAATTATCGAGGTATAATTACATAATCTACATAATTATCCGCCAATGAGGAGGTTGAAAGGAAGAATGTGGTGAAAATCGAAAAATCTGAATTGCTGGCTTTTACTGGTATGTTAATTTTGATGTACATTGTAATTTTGTTGTAAGGTTTGTAAATTGTTTATATTAATATTTTAGAAGATGCTGTATTTATTAAGCATAAGATTCTTAAGTTTAATCCATTTCTAATAACTCTCAATAAATATATTAGCTATGTTCGAGGTGGACATTTTTTACCCACCCTTGGGCGTACATGGAACCTAAAAAAGGTTGGGCGTTTAAGGGTTAAAGCTCTAATAGTGGCTGAAGATGGCTCAACAAAATAACATTTAATTGTCGTTATTTTTGTGTTCCTTCAAGAGTCAATAAATACATGTTTGTTCAATAATAATGATGATTAATTTGTGATAACAAATAGACAATTAAATGGACAACAAAATAATATACATTATGTCTGGTACACACAACTATTTAGTATCACCTCATAATTATTAAAAAAAAATAATGTGTGTGTACTTTGTACGCACGTAAGAAGTTATTTTTCTATTATATAATTTCAACGAAGTAAACATACTTAACAGGTTATTTGTATTTTATTTTAATATTAAACTAACTTTCTTCTCTACCACTTTCAAAAAATTTTTACTAAAACAACCAAAAATTAAAAAAAAAAACGTCCAGGATTGGAACCCGCAACCTTCCAATCATTGGCCCAACGCACTACCAACTACGCCACCGAGCTTCTTTAAGTGATACGTAAGTTTCGGATATAATTACAAAAGACGGTGACAAATAGACATATAAAAATGTTATACCTACATACATAATATTCTATTATCTTACTACAGAGTAAGACAAATCCAAAAATTATAATAAATAATACATTTAATAAAAGCACTAATATATTCTTTTAATGACTTATTTGCGCTGATACATATAGATACATATCTATCTTGAAAGATTAGCAACGAACTATTACTGTCTGTGTGCGCATGCGCGCAGATTTATGAAATTTTACTTTCAATCGCGCCTAAAGAAGAATAACTTCAAAAATTTTTATTAAATTTTATAGTGCGCCTAATAATATGGTCAGGGACTGTACATTATTTTCATTCTTCAAAATGTATTCGCGTCAGGTATACTGGGCGTCATTTATAACTGCGTATAAGATTATGCAAAAAACGAAAAAAAAATGTGAAAAAAAAAATTGTTTTGTGAAATGTGAAAATGGATGGATCACCGAATTAACTTGGGATCGGTTAAGCTCTCGTAAATGAGTTGCGGTTAGAGAATGCAAAGTAACTCAAAAATTTTATTGGAATGTCTGCTGGGCAGTTTGTACTGCTTTTAGATTTAGTAAAACGCCATATTTACGAGAATTTAATTATAAATTATGTAACTTACATTGTATTTTGTTTGCATCAGAATTGTTAAATTTGATGGAAAACTCATCATACAAACTCATTTTTATTCGCGATTCCTGTATAATTTTAATTAACATTTCATAAGAATAATTTTTATTTATAAATAGAAATAATTTCAAACTTTCATGATCGGTCCAATGTCGCCTAATCATTTTTAGTAATAATCCAGGCTGTGGGTGAAAAATAGGTCGATTTCAGTATATAATTCAGGAATTTTTGAAACCTATCAGGTGTTGTAAAGGACGATGTCAGGAATAACTTCTACTAAAATGTGATCAAAAATATTGTGAGCTTTTTTTTATTGCGATTTTCATTTGTTAAATTTGCAATTTTTAAAGATTTTTAATTTTGCAGCTTAGGATATTGATTCTAGAGAAAAACTTTTTAATAGAAAGTTGTAGTAAATTAAAAAATCTACAATTTGAGCTATGGTAGGTTTAATTTCGTTTATTGGTTATTGAAAAACGGCCTGCGAAATGTCCAAATTGGCCGTTTTTTACAATTGCGTTATTTATTGAATAAATAATTTTTTTATTTTTTAAAGCTTTAAAATGAAGATCTTTCAATTCCAAACATAAAAAAAATTGTAAGGCCGGATTAAGGCTATGGGTACATAATTCGCAAATATTTTACATGTATCCCTACTTTTTCTGTCTTTACACGGCAAATTACGTGTAGTAAAATGCACACTGGTGTACACATGGTAAAATGAATCTAGTAATGTAAACATTAATAGAATGTCATTCTACTTGGAAATGTCATCATTAATTTAAAGAGATGGGTTTTGAATGTTCTTGGATAACTGTTATTTTTATAATTGGAAATTATCAATTCAGTTAATAAATGTGATAATTTTTTCACTAACTAAGTATTCAGCGATTGTAATAATTTATTTGTACAACAAAGACTAATACTCAATCGAGAAAAGAAGAAAAGTGTTAAAGTGATTTTTTAATAATATATTGTTATGGAACGCTTACAATTTTGAACATCTTTAACAACAAAATACTTGGATGACAGAATATATTATCCTGATGTATTCTCTGTTTGGATCTTCCACAAATAATACACAATAAATAACTTTTTATTAAGTTCACGTCTTAAATCAATTATTTATCAAATACACTATATTTCAATAATATTTAATCAATAACTCAACATATTCCCGATGCAATGTCAAATATTTAAAATTGTCACTGATTGTCAGTGTCTGACTGACAATATATGCTGACAATATTATATTCGGCTTGTAAGACAAAGATAGATTTGGAAAATATTACCACGACATTGTGTTTATTTTTTTCGAATCCTGAAAAAACCAATAAATATTTTTGAAAAATTTAAACGCACAATGAAAGACTAAATTATTACCGAGGGCCGAAAGTCCCTTAGAATAAATAAAAAGTTTATTTTTAATAATATATTTGAAATTAAAAATCACACTAAATTTTCTCTTAGTTTTTCACCCCTGTAACTTATTAAAATAAACATTATAAAAGTTCTCAGGGACTTTCGGCCCTCGCTAATAACGTGATCTTTCATTCTGATTTTAAATTTTTCAACAATACTTATTAGTTTTCTCAGGAATCGAAAAAAATGAATCCCCATTTGAATAGCATTGCAGCCGAAAATACGTACCGATCCTCTTAACGAATTTGTTGCTTAGATATTATAAATTGTTTATCCCAAGAGGTCAAAAGTCGAAGGCTATAACTTTTTGAAAAAAAAATCGTAGAGAGTTGGTGAAACTCAATCAAGGTGATTCAATCTCCTTCTAAAGAGTTATGTTTTCATATTCTGATGTAAATAAATGCTAAAAACATTTTTAAACTTCTAATTTTTGGGTTTGAAAATAAGGGGGCAAATTTCGTTAAAAACATTTAGAGCTGAAGCGGCTCTGCATATCCTATGAGTTTTTAAATTACAGATTATTGTTGCTGAAGACGAAACGAATATTTATAAAATAATAAAAAATTTCTACGACTAACTGAAGCCGACCTAAATGTTGGGTTTGAAAATAAGGGGACAAATTTCGTTATAAACATTTAAAACTGAAGCGGCCCTGTACATCCTATGAGTTTCTAACTTACAGATTATTGTTGTTAAGGTCGAAACGAAGATTTACAAAAAAATAAGAATTTTCTACAACCAACTGAAGCCGAGATAATTGTTTCTTTTTTCTTAAATCGTAGTTCCTTTATTTATAACAATTAAGAAATTATTTTACAGTCATTGACTAAAGAAAGACTATCTTAAAATAAAAATTATTATAAACTATAGTTACATTTAATTATTAAAAATTATTTTTAAAATCGGTGCTTTTGCGAGCGGCCGAATTTTGCAAATAATTGCAAATCGCCCGGCTCGCTTCAAATCCGCGCGCTCGGAAAATTTTTACGTAACTTGTATTAAATTTTGACCAAAAACAATTTAATAATATTACCATTATAATATACAGTCTAGTTACCACTGTATTTGTTTTTCTTGATACACTTTTATATGTGAAATCTCATTTCTGAAGAAATAATATTACAAAAATGATACATATACAATATATATGAAATATATAACTATATTTTTAATGTTTTCATTGTTATATAAATATAATAATAATAATGTTATTTCCTATTATACAATATAAAACTTTTTCTTCTTGTAGTGACTATCCGTTTTGGATGTTGGCGACCATAATGGTAATTTGGCAAAACCCATTTGGAAACTGAGAACCATGAAGGTGAAGGATTACCTTGCTGGAAAATTTACGTACGTGCGTCGTTCAACACAACAACTACAAGTCTGTTTAGAACAGCAGTGCCGATTTAGTGTGCAAGTATTAACCATTGTACAGATTGCCATGATGGTCGCCAACAACCAAAACGGATCGTCACTACAAGAAGAAAAAGTTTTATCTTGTATAATAAGAAGTAACATTATTATTATATTTATATAACAATGAAAAAATTAAAAATATAGTTATATATTTCTTATAATATCTATCATTTTTGTAATATTATTTCTTCCGAAATGAGATTTCACATATAAAAGTTTATCAAGGAAAACAAATACAGTGGCAAACAGACTGTATATTATAATGGTAATATTATTAAATTGTTTTCGGTCAAAATTTAATAAAAGTTACGTAAAAATTTTCCGAGGGCGCGGATTTGAAGCGAACCGGCCGATTTGCAATAGCACCGATTTTAAAAATAATTTTTAATAATTAAATGTAACTATATTTTATAATAATTTTTATTTTAAGATAATATAAGTCTTTCTTAAGTCAATGACTGTAAAATAATTTCTTAATTGCTATAAATAAAGGCACTACGATTTAAGAAAATAGAAACAATTATCTCGGCTTCAGTTGGTTGTAAAATTTTTTTATTTTTTTATAAAAAATCTTCGTTTCGTCTTCAGCAACAATAATCTGTAAGTTAGAAACTCATAGGATGTACAGGGCCGCTTCAGCTCTAAATGTTGATAACGAAATTTGCCCCCTTATTTTCAAACCCGACATTTAGCTCGGCTTCAGTTGGTCGTAGAAATTTTTAATTTTTTTATAAATCTTCATTTCGTCTTCAGCAACAATAATCTGTAAGTTAAAAACTCATAGGATGTACAGGGCCGCTTCAGCTCTAAGTGTTTTTAACGAAATTTGCCCCCTTATTTTGAAACCCAACAATTAGAGGTTTAAAAATGTTTTACGCATTTATTTACATCAGAATATAAAAATATAATTTAGAAGGAGATTGGATGTTTCACCAACTCTCTACGATTTTTTTTTTCAAAAAGTTATAGCCTTCGACATTTGACCACTTGGGATAAACAATTTATAATATCTAAGCAACAAATTCTTTAATCCGGCCTTACAATTTTTTTTTATATTTAGAATTGAAAGAACTTCATTTCATAGCTTAAAAAAATAAAAAAAATTATTTGTACAATAAATAACGCAATTGTAAAAAACGGCCATTTTGGACTTTCGCAGGCTGTTTTGCAATAACCAATAAACGAAATTAAACTTACCATAGCTCAAATTGTATGTTTTTTAATTTACTACAACTTTCTGTTAAAAAGTTTTCTCTAAAATCAATATCCTAAGCTGCAAAATTAAAAATCTTTAAAAATTGCAAATTTAACAAATGAAAATCGCAATAGAAAAAAAGCGCACAATATTTTTGGTTACATTTAGTAGAAGTTATTCCTGGCATCGTCCTTTACAACACCTGATAGGTTTCAAAATTTCCTGAATTATATCACGTTTTTTCACCCACAGCCTGGGGTACAAGTCAATATTTACTTTTGGCGGAAGACTGGAGATTGGATCTCGAGACCATAAATAAGCATGTCCACTTTTGATAAGCCCAGTCTCGGCGGCACGTCACAGCTTGTCTCGGAGAGTTCTCTCAGACCCATATACATTTGTGAGTGCAGTCTCGAGAGCAGTTTCATTTTGTCTCAAATAGACCCTTAGCTCTTAAAGACCCTAAAGCTTAATACCTTAAAAAAATTAAAATTTGTATTTCAGGATGGAAAGTCATACAACTTTATTGGTTACCTTACATGAAGTGCAGCCAGTTCCTATTTGGTTATGCATTGCATCTGGACACTTAGGATTCCTACTTTTGGGCAAACTAATTTATATTTTATACAAAGTTAGTACTTACATATCGCACCCTCGGTGCAAAACTATTGTAAGCAGGGGCGTCATTTGATAGGGGGCAGGGGGGGCATTTGACCCCCCTGACCCTGAAAATTACTGAAATTTACAAAAAATAGATAAATTTTGTATTATGTTTGCATATAAATGTATTGTATATATAATGCTTGCCCCCCCCCCTATCAAAATTTCAAATGACGCTTCTGGTTGTAAGTCAAAAATTTGGACATCTTGAATATTAGTGCACCCTATGTAATGCACAGCTGAATCTTATGTTTGTGCGTCACAGTGTTGCCATGCCATTTCTTTCATAATTTCAATCAATGTTAAATGTACCTACAAGAATAATAGAATAAGAACGTTTATTTCTCCGTCATTATACTAGGTAGAATGACAAATGAGATGTCAAATGAAAGCCTATAATCCAAGGATAGTACTAAAGGTGAGAAATTAGACCTAGCTTGTCTGTCCCTCAAAAAATAAGCGTTATATTGGGGATTTCTAATGTCGACATTTAAAGTTGCACAATTTTTTTTCTATAAAACATTTTGATCTAAAACTTACCAGAAAATTTCTTTGTGCTTTCTACTTTCCAATAAACGTAATTAAGAAGCTAAATTTTAAACTTCGTTACACAACTTTTACGATTAAACTTTGCAATGCACAAATCCGCAGCTTTTTCTTTGAAAAATGCATAACCTTTATCATGATAAGAAAAAAATCTTAAAGCAGGTACCTTTGTCTTCAGAAATGTTAAAGCTATATAGTGTAAAAAAAATATTTCAGAAAAAAATATTAAAATTTAACAGAGTTGTAGCGAGGTAAACGCAAAAAACGTGATTTAATTTTTTTTTTATTTTTAGGTTAAAATTGCGACTTGGACAATGTTCCCCCACATAAAATTCAAAATAAACCCCACTTTCGTTTTCAGCACCCTCGAAAATATAAGGTATGAATAAAATTAGCCATTCACCCCTCCGTGGTCAGTATCTCGAAAACTAAGCGCTTTTTTGAGGGTCTCCCGCTCGTGTATAATATCACAAAAATTGTAACGTGATAGCGTTGATTGATAAATACGGAGTATATTTATCATTTATCATTTACCAGTATATTTATCAGTCAACGGTGATAGTATGAAAAAATAGAGGATGCGGCAACGGTGTTACAAGTGATGGTCGGATCCAATGCCAAAATCTACACAGACATACTAGGGTGCACTAATAGCCAACATGTCCAAAAATTTTATGAAAATGACTAAATATAAGCGAGCAACTAGGTACACTAAATTTACAATCAAGATGCAGTAGAAATAAACAAACCAAGACACGTTAAATGCTACTAGGAGTACTCCCGGATCATATTCTACATTGCATAGACTTTGGAAATCATGATTTGGGGATTTACAATGTATGTACATTATAAATTATAACCGAGAGTGCTCCTAGAAGCATTTAACGTGTCTTGGTTTGTTTATTTCTACTGCATCTTGGTTTTAAATTTAGTATAATTTATTTTACACGAGTCAGAGGAATATAAAGCGCGGTGCAAGGATGGGTGAGTTCAACTAATAAATTTTTAAGTTATACGGTTAGCAGCAAAATCGGGTACTAGAGAAGTAAGGATCTGTTTTTAGGTGGATGTGAGAGGTGGCATTCAGATTTTTGCGGATAAAGTTAGGTGATAACTTCCTTAATAATAATTGGTTTATGCTCCTTCCCAAATATGCCCGGACCATTAATAAAAAAAATAAAATATTTAAAAATTTCAAAAAATTTCATTTTTTTCCACATTTTTTGCTTATAACTTAAAAACTATTCATTTTAGAACAAAGTCCTATAAGTATAAAACAAAGATAATTAAATTTTTTATCAGATGCGATTGGTTAAAAATGTCTTAATTTATTACCCTTGCTTCAAAATAGCAATAAATATAAAATAAGGGGGCAAAACAAGCCTGTCTTTATTCAATGATTTTCCATCACTTAGGTTACTCTTGGAACCTTCCTAATTCGCTTAGAAAATTTTTGTAATGTGCTAAAACCGTACACCAAATTTCATTAAGATTGACTTACTAGATTTTGCATAATAATTTTGCAATCTAAAGTTTTTTTAAAAAATTAAAATTTTTTAAAATCTTGCACAACAAAAACTAGCACATACAAAGATTTGTCAATTTTTTACACATAAAGAAGTACTCCACCTATCTAATGCACTTTACAGAATTGAAATCGGATTATTTAAGCAGCCTCAGCAATGTTTTAAAATTATAAACAATTTTTTGGCTTATAAACAAATTAGTGCTGTGGCCAGGAGGGGGTGCTACGGGCTCCTTTATTTAGATGGACTTACCCAAGTTTTTTTATGTATTTTGACCCGTAGAATACGAATTTTTTGGGTAACAGTTGATCAGGATGTCGATAAGATTGTTATTTTTGTCATTTTTTTGTATTTCTTGGGTAATTCTAAGCAAAAAATGTTCTTACAAGTTTTTTCGTAGGATGCATAGTTTTCGAGATAAACGCGGTGGAACTTTCAAAAAATCGAGAAATTGCAATTTTTGAACGAGAATAACGTTTGATTAAAAAATAAAATAGCAATTCTGCTGACAGCATTTGAAAGTTTAAGTCAAATCATACCGGTTTTTATTATTTGCATTGCTAAAAATTAATTTTTTTATTATTAAACAAAGCTATTTTTTTATAAGCCAAAAAATTGTTTATAAATTTAAAACATTGCTGGGGCCCCATAAATAATCCGATTTTAATTCCGTAAAGTGTATTAGATAGGTAGAGCACCTCTTTATATGTAAAAAAAATAGCCAACTTCTAAATGGTCTACTTTTTGTTCAGAAAGATTTTAAGAAATTTGAACTTTTTTAAAAACATTTAGATTGAAAATTTATTATGCAAAATTTATTAGGTCGATTTTAATGAAATTTGGTACACGATTTAAGTATATTACAAAGAATTTTCTAAGCAAATTACTAAGGTTCTAAGTGCCACCAAAGTGGTTAAAAAATATTGAATAACAACAGACTTATTTTGCCCCCTTATTTTGTATTTATTGCTATATTGCAGAAAAGGTAATACCTTAAGTAATTTTTTACCAGTCGTATATCATAGACAATTCAATTATCTTTATTTTATTTCTGTACGACTTTCTTCCAAAACGAATCGTTTTAAAGTTATAAGCAAAGAAAGCAGAAAAAAATCGATGTTTTTCGAAATTTTTAAATATTTTAATTTTTTTATTAATGTTCCGGGCATATTTGAGAAGGAGCATAAGTCAATTATTATTACTGAAGGTGTCACCTAACTTTATCTGCAAAAATCCGAATGCCACCTCTCACATCCAAAAATAGACGTTTTTTCGCAAATCCTTACTGGTCAATACTGGCACATTGCGAACATGTTCCCTAGAATATTTTAGTATCAAATATGTGCGAGCAACTAATTTATTTTACACGATACAGAGGAAAATAAATAATAATAATAATTTTTGTTAATATAATAATAATGAAGGAATCTAAGATATTGTATTAAATTTTGTAATAAAAATTTTTAAAACTACATTAGTGATTTCTATAAAACACTCACCAGTGTACAGTTGGCCCAGATTCACTTTGTATTTGAGATTTGGATGTGCACTATGTTTGGCGTTCGGTTTTGCCACATTTTCTGAATTTTATTTTGGTACCGTGCAGGTATTTTACTTGACGAGATGTCATCAACAGTGCGCATCCAAATCTCAAATACAAAGTGAATCTGGTCGGACTGTAAAATGCCTCATCGAAGAATGAAATTTCAGCCGCTTCAACACCACCTCTAAAACTAATATCCAATTGTTTTATTTTTAAAAAACTCACAATCCACAAAGATTTTTTATTTTTTTAGAAATTTATAAAAACTTGTATTTGTATCGTACATCCACATGATGGTTACTTGGTGAAAGTTTGTATGTTTGTTAAAACATGTGAAATTATATGTTATATAATACTGAAAATGAAAATGACTAACAGAAAAAGAGTTCAGGGACAACATACAAGCTCAGCATCAATTAATAATGCGATAAAAAAGTGTTAGTGTAATAAATGATAAAATAATATAATAAATGGACGATAGGCCAATATGTATAAAGTTCTTGAAATTTCGTTTACATAGAACAAATGAATGCAAGTATATATTAAGGTAAGGTAAGTGCTATTTTGTTTATATCGCAAGTTGTGAATACATACAGTCGGAGAAATGAAAGAATACCCATGAACGATCACACCAATCACATATTATTCATCATCATCATCATGGTGCTACAGCCCTTAGAGGGCCTCGACCTTCTCAAGCGTTCTACGCCATTCTGTTCTGTCCCTTGCCTGCACTTTACAGTTGCCGACTCCGATCTTCTCGGCATCTTGTGTTACCCCGTCCATGCATCTCAACTTTGGTCTACCCCGTCTTCTCATTCCCATGGGTTGAGCTGTTAGAATCCTTTTTATCATGTTCGATTCAGGGGCTCAGGCTACACGTCCTGCCCACTGCAGGCGATTTCGCTTAATTATAGTGATAATATCTTTTCCACCAAACGTTTGCTTGTAGATATGCTGCAGTTCAAAGTTATATCTACGCCTTCATATTCCGTTCTCACAAACCGCTCCGAATATCTTGCGTAGTACCTTTCTTTCAAAAATTGATAGAGCGGATTCATCTGTTTTAGTTAGCGTCCATGCCTCTGAACCATATGTGAGAACGGGGACTATCAATGTTCTATACAGCCTTATACGAGTTTTTTGAGACAGACGTTTGTTAGATAAGTACTTTGATAGACCATGATAACACCTGTTTGCAATTATTATTCGCCTTTTTATTTCCTCAGATGTGTCATTATTGGGGTTAACCGATGTCCCTAGATATATGAACTCTTTGACCGCTTCGAAGTTTTGGTCATTGATGATTAGATCTGCATCAACATTTCCAGCTCTTGTGTTTGTGTTGGTCGCCATGAATTTTGTTTTATTTTGATTTATATGTAACCCCATTAGTTCTGCTGCTGCTACTAGATTGGTTAGGATTTCCGCAGTTCTCGCCCTGGTTCTTGTTATAATGTCCACGTCATCTGCATATGCAAGAATTTGGATTGATCTATTAAATATTGTTCCTCTGCTATCTAAATTAGCGTCTCGTACAACTTTTTCTAAGGCTACATTAAGAAGCTGACACGCCAGCGCATCTCCCTGCCTTAACCCCTTATGTATTTCGAATGGGGTTGACGAGTAGTTTTGAATTTTTACTGCTGATAGCATCTTCGCCATTGTCACTTTTATCATAGATATGAGTTTTTTTGAAATTCCCAACTCATTCATAGCATTGTAAAGACTTGTTCTTGAGACACTGTCATATGCTGCTTTAAAATCGACAAAAATATGGTACATATCTATGTTAAACTCTTGCGCTTTTTCGAGGATCTGTCGTAGTGTAAAGATCTGGTTAATGGTTGAACGTCCGCGCCTGAATCCTGCATGATATTCTCCTAGAAACGTATCGGTATAGGGCTTCAATCTCTCGTGTAAAATGTTTGACAATATCTTGTATGCTGTATTTAGGAGAGTTATTCCGCGGTAATTATTGCATTCCAGTTGGTTTCCCTTTTTCTGTAACGGGCATATTAAGCCTAAACTCCATTCTTCAGGCATTTGCTCCTCAGACCAAATTTTACAAACAATTTCTCGCATCACCTTGGTGATCTGCTCTCCACCGTGCTAAAATAACTCTGCTGGGATGCCATCGCTGCCTGGAGATTTGTGGTTCCTTACTTTTTCAATAGATATTTTCACTTCTTCTACCGAGGGGGGTTCCACGAACTCCTCATTTTGGTATTCCAGCTCTATGTTGTTAGTAGGTTCCCCTTCCAGCAACTCTTGAAAGTGGATAAACCCATCGTAACAGGATATCATCTTTGTTGGTAAGTAAGTTACCTTCCTTATCATTGCAATAATTGATTCTCGGTCTGAATACTTTTCTAATAGTATTTATTTGATGGTAGAACTTTCTTGTTTCTCCGTGACTCATATGGCTTTCAAGCCGTTCTAATATGTCATTTTCTGAGTCTCGTTTCTTCTTTCGGTGTATGCGTTTTTCCTCTCTTCTTAAGTTTTTGTATCTATCTATTGTTGTCCTAGTTTTCCGTTGTTGCATGGTCCTAAATGCCTCGTTCTTCTCATCTGTTATTTTTTTTGCAGTCTTGGTCGAACCAGTCGTTTCTTTCTTGGGTTCGGGATATTCCCAAGGTGCTTTCGGCTGCTAACTTCAGAGCCTCCTTGCAGTTGTTCCACATTTCCGTGCTTGACTGGTCGACTGCCCAGGTGTGTTCTAGGATTTCTTTTATATTTGACTGGAACTGTTCCTCTATGTTTTCATTTTTTAGCATATGTAAATTATATTTTACTTGTCTAGTGCCCCTTTCTTCCTTGGCATTGGAAATTCTTTGTCGTAACTTGGCTTCTACCATGAAATGGTCTGAGTCAATATTTGCGCCTCTGTAACTTCTCACTTCCATTAGGTTTGTAAAGTGCCTTCTGTCAATTATAACATGGTCAATTTGATTTGTGGTATTTCCATTTGGTGATATCCAAGTTGCTTTATGGATATTTTTATGATTAAAACATGTACTTCCCACAATTAAATCTTTGGAAGCTGCCATACTAATAAGTCTTAAACCATTGTCATTAGTAACGTCATGAAGGCTGTGTTTACCAATATAATCTTGGTAGCAAATCTCTTTTCCTATCTGGGCGTTCATGTCTCCAATGATTATTTTAATATCGTTTTTGGCACAGTTATCATATGCTCTTTCAAGGTTTTCGTAGAATTGATCTTTAATTTCTTCGTCTTTTTCCTCGGTTGGCGCGTGCACGTTGATCAGGCATATGTTGAAAAATTTTCCTTTTATTCGAAGGATACATAACCGATCATTTATGGCTTTAAAACCAATAATTAAATTTTTTATTTTTTTTGATACTAGGAACGCGGTTCCGAACTCATGTCGGTTCGGGTTGCAGCTGTAATAGATATCATGTTCTTTTTTCTGCATAATGCCGGTTCCTGTCCATCGCATCTCTTGAATGGCTGCAATGTCTATTCTATATTTTAGTTGATCTTGGAGCGGCTTTAGTCCCGCTGTCCTATACAGCGTTCTTACATTCCAAGTACTGATTTTTAAATCATTGTCCTTAGTTCGCTGCCTGGGTCGTCGTCTTGAATTCAGTCCGGCTTTATTATCTCGAGATTTCGTAACAATAGTTTTTTTAAGAGATGAGGGAGTTAGCCTCATGCCCAACCCCCTTTTCGGGGACCATTTCTCCCTTCCTCGTCAGCCCTGACCTCACCTTCCACTGGGGTTGGTTACCCAGTCTCCAATAGGGTTGCTCAGGTTTACCGGGGTTCACCCGTGTGATCCGGATCACACTTCTCGGAGGTGAGGATAGGAATTGAGTAGGAGAGGCTAGAGGTGTTATCTGGAAGCAACACCTTATGATGCGCATCACTACCCCATTTAAACCCCATCACATATTATTAAGATAATTAATAATCTGTTTCTCTCGTTTGTTATTTATACAAAAAGAACAGCAAATACAAAATATGTGATTGTAGAAGACTGATGTGATCGTTCATGGGTACTCTTTCATTTTTCCGACTGTAGTTATACTCAAACATACGTATTCAGCTGTAATGGAATCAGATTAATAACTTACACTGGCAGACTTTTATAAATAAACTAAGCCCTTACAACTGCATTTACTTAGGTTGGTGATTCCACTGACGCAATACTTCGTATAAAAAATAGTACCTAATTTCTCTCCGTTGTTACTTGTTATATTTGTTTGATTTTTACCGCGTGGTTTCCACCCCTTGCACCGCGCTTTATTTTCCTGTGTCTCGCGTAACATAAATTTTTTGCTGGCACATTTTTGGTTCTAAAATATGGTAGGCAACAGGTATTATCGAAATATATTGGTATCCAATTTGTTGCTAACCGTAGAACTTAAAAATGTGTTAGTCCATCCCACACATCCTTGCACCGCGCTTTATATTCCTCTGTATCGTGTAAAATAAATTAGTTGCTCGCACATATTTGAAACTAAAATATTCTAGGGAACATGGTTTATTGAAATATGCCGGTAGCCGATTATGTTGCTAACCGTAGAACTAAAAAATGAATTACTTCTTCACTCCCAACATTGCACCGCGCTTTATATTCCTCTGTCTCGTTTAAAATAAATTAGTTGCTCGCAAATATTTAGTATTAAAATATTCTAGGGAACACGTACTATCGAAATATATTGGTATCCGATTTTGTTGCTAACCGTAGAACTTGCAAATGCATTAGTTTTTCCCACCCGACCTTGCTCCGTGCTATGTGTGTATCTGTTGTATGATAAATAAATTAGTGGCTCGTACATATTTGGTACTAAAATAATTTGAGGGACACGTACCATCGAAATATACCGCTATCACATTTTATTGCTTATTGTTTTAGTGAATATACAAGTCTTTCATTGTACGTCTAATGAGAAGCTGGCCCCGCCCCACATTCAATTCGATTGCCTACTTAACGTTTAGAGCAACACAATCCGAAATAGAGCAACTAATTAGCACATAAATAGAAGTAAACTTTTCACCAAAAAAATCAAGAAATTTGAACTTTTTTCGGTGTGAGTCGGTACAGCTTGCCATTAAGCTGGACCCCCCACTTTAGACGCGATTTTCTGTGCAACGGTTTGAGCAACAAAATTCGAATTAGAGAAAATAATTATCACATAAATAGAAGTAAATTTTTCACCAAAAAAATCACAGAAGTTTGAACCTTTTTCGGTGTGAGTGGGTGCAGGTTGCCATTAAGCTGGACCCCCCACTTTCGACGCGATTTTCTGGTCAACGGTTTGAGCAACAAAATTCGGATTAAAGCAACTAATTAGCACATAAATAGCACTAAATTTTGTGCCTAGTCCGGACTTTATTCGCGATGGTAGGGGTGCAGTTTAATACGGTAAATATTAAGTACTGATATAATATTTTTATTTTTAATTATTGTAGTTTAAATTTTTCAAACGCCGCTATCGACAACAAATGGATACTGTACGTCTGATGGTAAGTTTAATAAAAAATAAATTATATATTATGTATTATATATATCCTATATTGCACTCCAATCACAATAAAGGTCCGCTAGAAATAGCCAGGGGTTGAATGTTAGAGGAGCACATCTTTATTGTGATTTTAGTATAGGATTTTAAAACTGTTGACTTGTGGCATGCTTACTTTAAATGTCATGTTTATATGACATTAGTCATAGTTAGGTTGTAATAATAATTATATATTTTACCTAAAAATACTTGACGTTTCACTTTCCACTCAGGAAATCAAAAGGAAATTAAGACAAATTTGTTGAAAATGTGTGTACAATCACCAATTGTTTTTATTGATGATTATGACACACCACTGTCAACAAAAATTAACAGTGAATGTTTTTGCCAATGATGGTTGTAGGCAATAGCCAGGTTCAGCTGGCTTTTTTCATCGAAACTTTTCATGAGCGATTAGGTAATTTATAGAACATTTAGACTATCCTTAGGTGATCGAACACCTGTCCTGTTCTAGATTTACAAAGATCCGGACGATCCGGTTGTCATTACTTACATTCTCAAAGATTTTTAAGATGCAAATTAAAACTTTATACAGAGTGTAAACCAAATGCTACAATGTGTTGGTTTATAGTCGAAACCACATTACCATGCACCACATTTTTCTCGGGCGTGGCTTCTAGTTTCAGTATTATTATGTGGCAGATTAACTTATGGATACACTTCCAAAACGCATGTTCACCATTCTTTATTCGTTCTTTGTAGATATACATTAGTTCGTATGTGCCAGGTTTGTTATTTTCTAATCATTTTATGAATGCGTAGTTTCTTCAAATGTTGATTCTTCAACAAGTATTATTTCTCTATTATTTCTACAAGTAAAAAATGGAGATGATTGAAAAATAATAAGTATTATCAACTATCCACTTTAAGGTGTTATCCACTATGTTCGCGAACTTCTCATGCTCCGCGCTCCTGCAACTGCTCAATGGACGCGACATGCGCTCCTCTGCATAAAACAGGTCCGCAAGAGGTTTGCGAACATAGTGGACACCCAGCTATAGCTTTTGACATTAAACGTAAAAATTATGTATGAATGACAATGAAACCTATATTTAAAATAAGTATTTCTGAAAGTTTTGGTTGACTTGATTCCACACATCGCGTATTCCTGCTAATTTGTCGTTTCTTCTTCGTTCAGACCTCGTGTCTTTATCGTCAAATAGAACAATTCTTAGCAAATTTTTGAATCGTTTTAACCCCATGGTAGCTTTAAATATAGTAGGGCTATAAAACTTACTCCAAAGTATATCTACATTATGATTGTTGACACTCAGGTGCCCTGTAGTTAGTAGGAGTCCAATAAAGGCATTTATCTCTGTAGAGTCGCAATATGTCCGGTTCTCTATCCCCAGGACTTTTTCGGCTTCTTTATTTGTACACTTCACTATTTCGTTCACAATTTTTTCGTCCACAAATAAACAAAAGGAATTAACAGGATCATCCACACTTTGACCAGTGACTAACATTACTTTGTGCACTTTGCTTTTTATTATGTCGCAAGATCGCATACGTTCTGTCGGTTGTGGTTGACTCTTCCAGTTAGTTCCATCCTTAGTTTCAAAAATTACACACTCTGAAATCTGGGAACTGGTAGCCACACATTCTTCTTCATTATCACTCAATACTACTTACTGATCATCCTCTTCACTTCCTTCCGAAAGATGATCTTCAACTTCAGAGTCACTTTCAATGCCAACTACTTCAGGAGATTATTCATCATCGGAATCCCATAAATGATTAGCAATATCTTGCAGTTCTGCAGCTGATAATGGTTTTCAGGAAATTTTATTCGCACTATCTACTTTCACTGTAATTCAATATAATTTTACTGGCTTAGTAGTTGTCGACAATAACATCAGTATCAAACGACTGATAGCAGATACCTAAAAATACTATTACATTCCAACAATCATTGTCAGTTCTTACAATTCATTTAGAATAGATATAACACCTATTGTAAGCATCTCTTTGATCCACTAGGAAGAATTTCCTGTAGCTGGCTGTATACCATTAATTACAAGTAAAATTTAATAAAAAATTTTGGTCTTGGTAAAAGGTATATTATTTTAAAAAGCCCTATAGGGCTACAAACATCGAACAGAACGTTTTCGCTCTAAAAAGAGCATCATCAGTGTTGCCTAAAATAAGTATAACCATATTAATTATCAAAATGTTGAACTTAAAGTGATGACCAAGGTAGAATCAAAGTTTGGTTATACTTACAAGAACATGGTGAGCCAACCAAAAAATACGAAGGTCAAAGCCTTTCAAAAATGGACTAAAAGTCACATCAAAATGCTAACATAGCAAATTCCAAAGGATGGATATAATCCCTAAGGATATGGCCCTAGGATAACATATGACTCCCACACGTTGTAAGTGGGTCAAAGGTAACAAATTAGGTCATTATGTTACAAGAGCTGACAGGCAACTAAGATGTGAGATATCAAAAGCGAATCTGTCTGATGTCAAGACAACAATTGTCAATGGAACTTGAAGTATCATGAAAAATTGGTTACACAGCTACTAAATTTATAGTTGTTTATAGTACAAGCAATGATAACAGCTAACATCAGTGTGTTGGAATTATAAAAATAAAGAGTTAGTGAGAATAGATTATCTAGATGTAAAATAGAAGGGGGGAATTTGAGTACCCACAATCATCAATGAAGTGTACGTAAATTGATGAAGAAAGGTAGGCAAAACAACATACAGATAATGTAATGTATGGTTTATGTTTTGAAATTAGATAATTTATATTTGTGAACCAACACAAATGATGGCTGAGAGACTGGCTGAAAAACTAGAGACAAAATAGGGGTCGTGATATCAAATGCTGAAAAAGTTGTAAATGCAAAATCTTATTTATAAATTAATAAAATATAGATGGGTTCATCAACACAAATTTACAAGATTGAAAAGGTTGTATTACAAGCTTAGTCCAAATTTCTTTATTATGTCCTTTTATGTTAAATAACGTCTAGGGCAAAGAAAAATTAATAACTTGGATAAAAGTGTCTAAGCTACAACTAAAGTGGGGTCAGATGAAGATAAGTGTTGAGTAAGATTATTGAGTATATGAGAAAATTAAAAATTGTGTTTATTTGAGATAGATGAGTTTGTGGTATATAAAGTAAATTTGACATCACTATTGAGACTAATGAACATTATTGAGAGACTGGGGACTCCAGAGACCAGGCAACCAAACAAACCAAATGATGAATGAAAGGTTGGCTGAATGGAACAACTACTAGATGTGTGAAACTTGAAAGATATATTGTACAGTATTATTGGTTGATTTAGTTTAGAATGAAATAGTTATGATTTGACACTGAACGAAAAACAGTTTGAAAAGATGATGTGGAGAGAATGGGATATATATTGAATAGATATAGTTGTGTACAAGTTGTGACAAATGGATGTTGCGGATATAGTTGAAATTGCTTTGTTTGGGAGAAGAAAAATTTTTTGAAGAAAGGATTAGAAGATTATCGAAAATTGAGTGAACATGTGGATGTGTGTGAATAAGAAGAGAAAAGAAAGAAATAGAACAATATTGGTAGATGCGAATAATTAGGAGAAATAAAGTAATATAAGAAACAGATTTATAATGTAATTTATGAGAAAAGTTGACGATGTAACGGTTGAAAGTCACGATTGAAAGACACATGGCGATTAACACAATTTGGACTTCTCTGTTTCTCTTTGACTATTTCAAGATCCTCGTATAGGTCCAATCTCAGAAAGTTTTTATCGGGAATGTTATGTATTAGGGATACGTTATCAGGGATATTGAGAGTATGGTTGTTTTGTTTAAGATGTTGACAGAAGGTTGATGTATTCTCTCTTTTAGTATGTTCAAGTGAACGGGAGGCAAGTGACCTACAAGTTCTCCCTATATATGTGGCATCACAATCAGAGCATTGCAATTTATAGACACCGCTACGATTCATGTAGTTAATAGGGTCTTTGGAGTTGGAAAGGCACTGTCCTAAATTACTTGATACCTTAAATGAAATTTGAATGTTATCAACTGATCTTTTAATAATATCTCTAATATCTCCAGACAAACGTTCATGATGATATGGTAAGGAAGTGTAAATGGGTTTGGTGGTCGAATCTCTGGGGAACGCAGCCTCTCTCAAGACTCTCAGTTGTCTCTTATGGATAAACTTGTCTATGATGTTAGGTTCGTAACCATTATTGAAGGCTATTTGTTTGAGAATGTTCAATTCTTTGTTGTAATTGGATTGTGATAGAGGGGTAGTTTCTAAACGGTGTATGAAACTGTGAAATGCTGAATATTTGTGTGAAATGGGGTGATTAGATGATAGGGGTATGACATGGTCCGTCTGTGTTGGTTTCCTATAGATACTGAAATCGAAATGGTCATTTAATCTGGTGATAGTGAGGTCAAGAAAGTTAATGGATTGGGATGATTCTAGTTCCATGGTGAACTTAATATTAGGATGGATTTGGTTGATTTTAGAAAGAAGTGAATCAGCTAAATTAGAATTCCCGGCTATGAATAACAAACAGTCATCCACATAACGAAACCAGTGTAGAATCTCCGGATTTTTCATGATCTGTGTGGATTCTAGATGATCCATGAAAATATCAGCTAAGAGAGGGGATAGGCAACTACCCATGGCTAAGCCATCAGGTTGTCTGTAAAATTTGTTATTGAAAACAAAAAAGTCTTGAGCTAGACAAAATTGTAATAATTGGATGATGGAATCTGTAGTAGACATGGTGATTGAACTGGCTCTAAGAAGAGAGTGTACCAGATTAATAGTTTCTTGTTTAGGGACAGAAGTGAAAAGATTGCTAACATCAAATGAAAGCATAGTAATGTTAGGACGAAGATTTATTTGTTGGAGTTTATTGACTAGATGACTAGTGTTTTTGACTGAAAAACGAGGGGTGAAGTTCGTCAAAGTATTAATGAGGTTCAATATAAATTTGGAAAGAATAGAAACAGGAGTGTTAATGAAGCTCACAACTGGACGAATAGGAATGCCCTCTTTATGTATCTTAGGTAAACCATACAGTCTAGGTGTCAACGGGTTACTTGGTATTTTATAATAAGGAGCAAACTGTTCTGAAAAAAATTCTGTAAAAGGCTTCAAGTTGTCTTTAAGTTTATTGATGAACCTTTTAGTGGGATCTTCAGACAGCAGTGTGAAGTTGTTGTTAGAGAGGAAGGTAATGACTTTGTCATTATAGAGTGTGTGGTCCATAATGACCAAGCAGTTTCCTTTATCTGCCTTGCTGATGATCAGATTGTTGGATTTAATTTTGTTTTTAATGGATTTGAGTGTGTTAAGATGATCAGAACGTTTCTTGTCTGAAAAATTAGGGAAAGAAATTGTAGATGATGTATTTTGAGAAGAAGATGGGAGATTAATAGAAGATATATTGTTAGATAGATTTAGTGAAAATTGGGAATTGGAAAGGTTAATTGAAGAAGATGATGAGTTGTGTTTATTTTTGAATTTATTAATGGTATTAAAACATGAATTTCTGATAGAAGTTTTTTGATTCAGAGGGACAGAAAGGTTTTGTATTATGATATCTAGCTCAATGGAGAGACTCTGAAGGTCCTTTACAGAAACCTTCTTAGGGATGGAGTATTTGAGGCCTAGATTTAAGAGATCAATTTCTTTCTTGTTAAATACAACTGAAGATAGGTTTTTTAGTCTAGGGTGAAAAACAAAGTTAGAAAAAGTGGTGTTACTGTTATTATTGTGTAAAATGACTTTATTTCTGATGAGATTATTAAGTTTTGATTTGAGTCTGTTAAATTTAATAGAAGTTACATTGTCCAATTTGTCCTGAACATCATTCAAAAAGCTACTTAAATTGTCAAAACCAATAGTATCTAATAATGAGTCATATATTACCATGAGCTTACAGTTTATGTAGTTGATCTTACTATAATGGTTACAAATCTCCTTCTTTAGAATTTTCAGCTGAAATATATTCTTAAGGTTAATTGGAACATTTCCTGGAGTTTTCACCTTACAAAATTTAGGAAAAACCTTGTTGTCAATGCATCGGGAGATGAACCATATATCTAATTTAAGGATGCATCCTTGAACTTTGATGTTCACATCAAAGAGATGTTTAAATGGTTTGCTGTACGTTTAGACTTTATTATTGGATTTCCGGAATCATAAAAGTCTTTTACATAATCCACAAAAACATTACCTGACTGCCAGATTAACTTCTGTAACAAAGATTTAGACTTTAGGTATAAATACAGGCCCGTATTGCCCCTTTAGGTGACAAAATTTTTCGACGCAATAATTTCAACAATGATAATGAATATTTTGAATAGCTCATGACTATGTTGGATGAAACACACTTCTAAACAAATTCAGTGATGCATAAAATTCAATAAAATTTATTTTATCAGTTTATGATAAAACAATTGGAGTCTCGGGCCCGCCGGGCACACCTTGCCCGGAAAAGGGTTAAGAATGTTACCAGAAAGTGGTTTCACGAGAAGTTTCAGATATATTATGGTTTAAATCTGGGACTTCTAATTCCTCTTTATGGTAGATGTCACTACCGAGCGTCCGATTCGCAGAACTATTTTCATAATTTTAAATATGCAGCTTGGTTGCGTTTCGATTCAGAGGTGTTCGTTCAGTGTTCATGTAGCCCCACTGAAGACGTCTGGAGAGACAGAAACGTAGGTATGGGGATGGAGGATCACCTCTGAACTGAAATGAAACATAAGGTGTCTTTTTAATTTTTAATTTTTACTTTTTTTGTTTCAAAGGATCACATATTTGAAATGTAACCAGAAAATCATAACGTCGAACCAATTAGAGCAGGATGAAGAGTACACGAACGAAATTAATATATGGATTAAGTTTTTAAGTTAAGTTAGTTAACCTTTAACTACCCGCGCATCAAGTTATAACATAACTACACGCGTGGCGTACTTTGTACGCCACAAGAAAATACACTTAAAAACAGCGGATTTGTTTAATTTTTTTTTGAAAAAATACACTTAGTTGTTTGTTATAAACCTTATTCGGCATCAGTAAATACTTGGAGTTCCTTTTCAGTAAGCCAATTAAGATTTATAACTGGAATCATAGAATAACTGGATTCCATGATAAATAAAATTAATAATAAAAATTTTTTTAAATGTGATTTTTTACAGGAGAAAAAGTATTGTTTACAAAGAAAAATATATTTTTTGCCATAATGACTAAAAAACAATTAAAATATGTACTTATATTACGACTTATAGTAATATAATCCTGGGGTATATTGTCCACCACCGGAAACAACAAATAATAAAATGTAAATTACGATCTTTCCAGAACGCCGATTATAACGAAACTAAAACCAAATTTTAAAGCACATTCCAGTGATAGGTTAGAAAAATAAGCAAGGTCAAAAATTAAATTTTTAAATACCTATATTTCCAGTAGAATTCTTATATCTGGCGTACAAAGTACGCCAGCGCGTGTAGTTAAAGGTTAAGCTTAGTATCCAAACTAAAACAAAATAAAACTTTTATGTATAGCATAGACTAAAGAATATGGAAAGTAGGGTCACAGTCTGAAAAGACTTTAAAATTAAACCAATAGAGTTATTTTTTTTTTATTAAGTATATTGCTTGTAATATTATGATATACCGAATGGATTTATAATTATTTAGGAATAAGATACTGCGTTATTTTAATACTTTAATTGTACTAATTACTCATAACTAGACTTAGGCAAATATGCAAATTGCATATTTTGCATATTATGCATAAAAAATGCAAAAATTTACAATTTTGCATATTTTTATAGAAGTGTGCATAAAATGCATATAATTTGAAATTTTGGTTGTAACTATACATATCTCTTTATATTCAGGTAACAAATAGCTTGGAAATCTCAATATTTTGTTTTATAATATCTAGGTATTCAAATTTTTGGTATTGCAATGTACTAACTAATAAAAGATACCGGCTTATACATTTTATCACGTTTTGTCCTTGATACAAGGCTTCCAAAATCTGCCAGTTTATATCTCTAGGTAAAAATTTGTATTTTGACGGTCCATTTCACTTTTGTTGTAAAATGAACAGTGTCTTTGTAATTGTGAATAATTATTGTGCTTTGAAAATACCAAAAATACAGTTCAGTGCAATTCATAAAATCAAACTTTAGTTTTGTTCAGAAAACTATTACCCAGTTAGAATCTTTCAAATTATCATTGTTAGACAGTTCATTTTGACTTTTGAATCATTGTGTCAAAACATTAAAAGTAATACATATTGGGAAGGAAATTTTCCAAAAATTTAAAGCAACCATGTACTAGCTAGGACATTTTCCGAACCATTTAATTTACAACCACCTATTATCGTAAATTTGAAAGAAAAATTGAAAATTTTGAACAGCATTTGATAATTTATTGTTACCACAATTCGAAATATGTAATATTATCATTTATTTGTTAAAATAGTTAAATATTACTTTAATATTTAATTACATAAGCTTTCTTTGTAAAATATATAGGTACATGTTAATTAATAAAACATGTGAAAATATTTTAAATATTTTTGTAAATAAAGAAAAATTTGTAAATACTGTTTTTGTTACATGAATATTTTCTAGATTAACATGCATATTTTTGGGTAAAATACTGCATATTTATGCGCATATTTCATACTTTTTTATTTGCATATTTGCCTAAGTCTACTCATAACATAGTTAGTTTTTTTACTCCTAGTACCAGTACTGCATTTTTAGCTTTGTAAAATTACGTGTTGTGGCAAAATCATTGTATAATTTTTGAACACTAATAAAAAAAATATTAGTCACAAGAAATGTTTCCTTTTCATACTAATATACATAATTATTTTTGTTTCTTCCCTAGGTTGAGTTCAATTGCTCACTTTCGTTTTTATACAATTTTTTTTTTCTTTTTTTTATTAAAAAAAGAAGTCGCATCCACCAAAAGGTTATTAGCGACGGAACAAAATATAAATAACAAAAGTAAACAACTACAGATTGTACAAAATGTTTATGGATCTTAGATAATTAACTATATTGTCATAGGAACAGTTTTGACCTAGAGCCTCTGGTAGAGCGTTTGGAATATTGTTGCGCTGTCTTTCTTGGTCATATTTACTACAACTTGTTAAAAAGTGTTCGACTGTTAATCGAACGTTACACTGATCACATATAGGTAGATTTTTCTTTGTTGAAAGGTAAGAGTGCGTTAACCTGGTGTGTACTAGACGTAAACGCGCAACCACAATTTGTTGTTCTCGTCTATTCCGCGACGGTGGAATCCACTGAGACACATTATTTTTGATTTTATTCAGCTTAGAATTATTTTGAGACCACTCATTTCGCCACAAACACAACACTTTATTTTTAAAATAAGCTAAGTCACTGGAAACACACTTGCCTATTGGCTCCGAAAAATCACTTAAAATTGCCTCTCGTGCAGTCCTGCCAGCTTCTTTATTTCCTGTTATTCCGACGTGTGAGGGAACCCATAAAAATTGGACGCTTCTTCCATGTTCATGAGCTTGGGACAGCTGGTATTTTAGCAACTTTTCAAAAGGATGTTTCGGAAAAATGTGTTTTAATGTGTTTAGAGAGCTAAGAGAATCTGTTATGATCAGGGTTTTTGTGAGTGTAAGCTCGTGAAGAAGTTTCACAGCACGGTATATGGCGTAGAGTTCAGCTGAATATGTGCTACATTCTGGGGTTAAACGGAGAAAAATATTGTTTTCTGAAGAAACGATTGCCATTGCTACACCACCGCTTGCACGACTTGCATATGTACGGTCTTTGCGGAAGCAAGTGAAATATTTTGAATTGTACAACTGATTGGTCTTTGAGTTTGTCTCCTGTAGACAGATAATATCTGGAGGATATTCAGACAAAAGAAGCTGTAGCATAGGGAGACGATGAAAAAATTCATCAATGTTCCATTGAGGTATCGAGTTGAATATTGTTAACAGATTCGGAGTTAGATGATACTGAACAATTGTCTACAGAAGAGTCACTATCTAAGTTAGAAATCCCTTTCCCTAAATGGTTGTGTAGTTTCTTTTGAAGCTTTGTAAACTTGGTTTTTGTAGATCTATCATTTGCATAGTGATAGCTGCTTTGTAAAAGATGGAGTAAACCAGCCATATCAGTTGTAAATTCTTTAACGACGCTAATAGTGTCGGGGGAGCCTTAGACATTATCAATCAGTAAGGACAATTGGTGGTAATTTAAAACGAATGTTGGGGTATGATTATCAATAAAATTTTCAAGAGTTTCCCGTGTAGATGGGACTTTAGATGAGCGCGGTTTTTTTGGTTTAGAGGATTTGGGTTTTGCAAACAGATTTTGTGATGAAATTGCTGAGTCTGAAGGAGGCGTATCAACCTCACCAATACTGCGTTTCATGGAAGAACTTGCGTTTTCGCAAGTGCTATTAGAGTTTTCACTTAGATGTTGTGGCTTTATTACATTTGGAAGTACTGGAGCAGACTCATTGGTAGTGACAGAAGTCGAGCTTGAAGTTTTGTTTGTAAGATTGGTTGAAATGGTTGTTTCAGAAAATTGTGGTGATGTATCAGTTTTATTAGAGTTTTCTGCAGTTATATCTAATGGAAGAGGTGCTGATAGATTGGAGGATATTGCTTCCGAAGTTTGTGGAAACGGTATTGCCGCTGAATGTGGTTGATTGAAAGTGTTGCTATGAGTAAGAGTATTAGTAATTTTTTGATCATGGAGATTTGTAGGTGTAGGTGATATGCTCGGATTTGATAATGCATCACTTGATGACTGCTGAGTGTTTGGTACCTTGTGTAATATACTTGTTGGAGCTGTTTGATTTGGTACTTCATTGTTTGAATCAGTAAGAGTTGATTCCGTTACTGAACTGTTATTGCATTGGGATGATATGTGTCCTGTATTTTTGCAAATAACGCAGGTGACTGTACCTTGTGACAAAAATATGCGGTAAGGTGTTTGGTCGAAATTTATTAGAATAGAATCCGGAATTGATGATGTTATAGGGCTTACATAAACTTGCTTCCGAAAGCTCAATATGTGACTATATACCGGAAGATTCGAGCTAATTTTCAGAAATGTTATTGGGGAAATAAGCTTTAAACCGATATTCTGTAATTCTTCAACTAATACTTGATGAGGAACTGACGGGCAGACACCAGACAAGACTAGTCTTTCTGCTGGAGAGACAAGTCTCCGTGCTGTTACAACTTCGCCGAGTACTTCTATAGAGCCATGTTGTGTCATGAAATTATCTACTACGGTTTTGTTTGCCAAATACATGCAGATTCTATTATGAGATAATCTAGATGAAAAAATGATATTGTTTGGGTTGATTATTGTGCCCAACGGAATTAAATAATCCTGCAGTTTAGCATTATCGATACAACTAAATACAATTGCTTGGGTCTTACTCGGAAAAGAATGTGAAGCGGCTGATGCATAACTGTTTGTTATATTCTAACGTTGATTTACTGGACTGGTTAGATCGGAAGGTGTGTTTACATTATGTGAAGTCATTTTAGGCTGCGGTGGCGAAAGCTTCAGTCCGACTCTGGTAAGTTACAAACCAACCGCATGCAAGCTAACCTCAGAAAATGATTGTACGGTGGTGTATATTTATTATTTAACGTTTTCTTTTCACAATAATAAAGTAATAATTACGTATAGATGACTTACGTAGTAGTATCTAGTAGATAAACACTTTAATTTTAAAAACCATTTAATATTACCACTTGTTTTTAGTAAAAACTAGGAGTACAATATCAGTACAACTTGACCATACCTTGCCAGGGCCGGTCTCCTTATACAATTTTTGTTATTCGATTATTAAAATAATTAAATTAAACATTGTATATGAGTTTCTTTTATTCTTTTTAAAATTGAAATATGTAGAATAGAAATATTTTGTTAGTGTACCTGTGGCAGTGTCTTAAAAGTCTTAGGAGTTTGTAGATGCTCTTAAATCGAGAAGAGTACTATCTAATAATTGCTTGCATGAACAAGAATGAACGAACTATTTGATGGACACAAATTGTTATAAGTCAAAGGAAAAGTAAAAAGATTGGGAAATGAAAGATAACGTAGTACAAGTTGTAGAAATTTGTACTTAATTAAGAAGTATTGAATATTGTATGTACCAATGTTGTTCAAGTCAAGCTGAATGTCAATCAATAAAAACCTTTATAATATTATCAAATAGGAGACACAAACTATTAGTCGGCGAGATAGAAGCGGATTTTGTGCGTGATAAGTAATATGGAAAAACTATACGGGGATATGTTGAATTAGTTGTGTACATGACTTTCACCAACGGCCGGAAACCAGAGTTAAGGGGTCAAATTCGCGGATTTTATTATTTTTTTTATGACGCTCATGATCGAGATAGTGCACCAACATTTGGGAATAAGTAGGTCATGACGTCACTAAGTAAAATCTGTAGGGGCGGAACGCTGCGTGCCCGACGCAGCGGGGTGGGGGTAGGGGTGAATATAAAAAATATAAAGGGTTTTTTGCGACGTTCGTGATTGAGATAGTGGAACAAAATTTGGGAATAAGTAGATCATGATACTACTAAGTAAAATGCCCAGAGCCGGAAACCAGAGTTGGGGATGGGGGTAGTTGTAAGGGGTCAAAGTAAGGGGGTTTTTATTATTATTTTTGTGACGCTCATGATCGAGAGAGTGCACCAAAATTTGGGAATAAGTAGATCATGACGTAACTAAGTAAAATGTCCAGGGGTGGCACTCTGCTTGGCCGATAAAGGGGTGGGGGTAGGTGTGAATATAAAAAATATAAGGGGTTTTTGCGACATGCTAGATTGAGATAGTGCACCAAAATTTGGGAATAAGTAGACCATGACTTATCTAAGTAAAATCCCCAGAGCCGGAAACCTGAGTTGTGGATGAGGGTAATTTTAAGGGGTCAAAGTCGCAGTGTGTATTATTTTTTTGTGACCCGGCACAATGTTTGTCCCCCACGCAGCGTTCCGCCCCTGGGGATTTTACTTAGTAATGTCATGATCTACTTATTCTCAAATTTTGGTGCACTATCTCGATCACGAACCCATTTTTACCCCAAGCAGCATTCCGCCCCTGAAGATTTTACTTAGTTACGTCATAACCTACTTACTCCCAAATTTTGGTGCACTATCTCCATCATGAGCGCCACAAAAAAAAATAATAAAAACCGCGACTTAAAAACCCTTATAACTACCCTCGTCCGTCACTCTAGTTTCCGCCTCTGGGGATATTACTTAGTTATGTCATGGTCTACTTATTTCCAAATTTTGGTGCACTATCTCAATCAAGAACGTTGCAAAAAACCCCTTACATTTTTTTATATTCACCCCTTCCCCACCCCTTTGTCGACCACGCAGCGTTCCACCCCTGGAGATTTTACTTAGTTACGTCATGACCTACTTATTCCCAAATGTTGGTGCGCTATCTCGAACAGGAGCGTCACAAAAAAAAATAATAAAAAACGGAACTTTGACCCCTTATAACTATCTTCCTTCCCCACTCTGGTTTCCGGCTCTGGGGATTTTAATTATTTATATCATGGTCTACTTATACCCAAATTTTGGTGCACTATCTCAATCACGAACGTCACAAAAAACCCGTTATATTTTTTATATTCACCCCTACCCCCACCCCTTTGTCGGCCACGCAGCGTTGAGCCCCTTGAGATTTTACTTAGGTACGTCATGACCTACTTATTCCCAAATTTTGGTGCACTATTTCGATCATGAGCGTCATAAAAAAAATAATAAAATCCGCGACTTTGACCCCTTAAAACTACCCTCGGCCCCAACTCTGGTTTCCGGCCGTTGGTGAAAGTCATGTACACAACTAATTCAACATATCCCCATATAGTTTTTCCATATTACTTATCACGCACAAAATCCGCTCCCAGCTCTTAGACTATATGGTTGTTTTTGCCCAATTATTGGTCTATTCTCTTTTAGATTTTGCAAATTTGCAACATAAATAGCATCGTACGTTTCCGTGTTGGGATGGTGTTGAAAAAATTTTGCGTTCAGGTATATTTTCCATGGCATGTGGTATACAAAATATTGAAATTTGCAGCTCTTCTTTCGACAGGAGGTGGCGTTAAGGCAAGTCTTAGTTTTTGCAGAAACAAACAATAACGATTGTTCTTATTTTCGTTTCAATGTGTAAAATTGAGAATAAATACAGAGTGCGCGTTGATAGCTGCAGTATCCAACAAATCGGGAATGATTGCTGAAAGTTGTTCTCGACCATCAGTATCATCAACAATTACCAATGCGTATCAAGAGTCGGGAACATTTTTGCACGGTTTCAGTTTTGAAAATACCTCATTAACTAATTGTACTTTTAATATTACTATAAATAAAAATGATGTTTAATTGTTGTTAATGACATTTGTATTGTTGCTTTGTGACATGTTTCATATTGTTGCCATGACAACATTTTTCCCTCCGCCGTAAAGAAATGGGAAAAAAAAACTTCTGCCGGCGGACACATCAAACTGTGACAGGATCAAGTTAGATAAGTAATGTCATCATTATTTGACGTTTGAACTTGATCCTGTCAAAGTTCATTTCTTTACGGCGGAGGGAAAATGTTGTCATGGCAACAATATGAAACATGTCACAAAGCAACAATACAAATGTCATTAACAACAATTAAACATCATTTTTATTTATAGTAATATTAAAAGTACAATTAGTTAATGAGGCATTTTCAAAATTGAAACCGTGCAAAAATGTTCCCGACTCTTGATACGCATTGGTAATTGTTGATGATACTGATGGTCGAGCACAACTTTCAGCAATCATTCCCGATGTTGGCGAATCATGAGGGTTTAAAATTTTTTGAGCATTATCGTTCTTATTTCTTATTGAATCCTCTATATATCCTTCGGCAACCGTGCTTGATTTCCAGCCCCCATGTCGTTTGAGGCATTCTAGATTTCCGCCTCCATCAATTAAAAGTGTTGCTGAAGTTCGTCGTAAAGAGTGACCCGTGTATGCGCTTGCATCGTTTAAATTTAAATAACTAGCTACTTTTTGGGCTACTGCGCTGATCGAATGTATTCCCATGACGCTTCGGTAATTATTTTAATTTCTAACATCTAGACGACTTTGATAGTTGTCACAGTTAATGTCGAGTAAAAATAGCGTATAAATTGTACTATTTATGGTTGAAAATTGCTACGTTTGAAGAAAAAATAGTATACTTTATTCGGCAAAGAAGCGACTTTTCTTGACTTGCCCTCTATTACGCGCCTCACTTCGTTCGGCGCGTAATATCGGGCGCGTCAAGAAAAGTCATGCTTCTCCGCCTCATAAAGTAATATACTATTACTGTGTACTACAATATCAACCAAAGAATTTTTTTAATGCAAAAATGTATCTTATTAGGATGTGTGTGTCTGTGACTTATATCGCTTATAAAATTTGTGTATTAGTCAACACATCTTAGTCATTTGTTTTAAACGTAATATTATTTACACATACTGATTTGCTATATAAATCAGTGGCGGGTAAAATGAGGTCTATTTAATTAATTGAATATTGAGCTTGTTTAAATCTATTACATAGATCAGAAAAATACTACGAATACACCTTCGTTCGTTATTATTAAATTAAACAAATTTTGTTTTTGTCGATTGGTGATTAATTATTCTAGTAATTTAAGTTTATCCGACTCATTGATAGCTCTATGGAAGGTTGTCACTCAATATTTTGCGCGGTCGGTCGGACGATATTTCTTTTACCGATTGGTAATTTATCTCTTACTGTTTTGAATACACGTGTCTCCTCCATTCTGGTGATGTGGTTATTCCATTCTTTTTTCTATTTAGTGTCCGTTCGTTTACACTCTGTACGTTAGATTTCCTTCTAATTACCCCAGGGAAATAAGGCAAAAATATACCATGTTCGAGACACTTGAGCAGCCAGATTGCAAATGGCTTCTTTGGGTACTATATACCTATTAACACATTATAAATACAATAATGCCCGTCACAGTTTGGACGAGAAATTTAGTTATTAACAAATAAGGGTCCAAAATGGGAGTTCTTTCGTTAAAATCGCTACAGGTAAAAATAGGGTAATTAAATATCTTATTTATAATATTTTTCTTTTAGAAGATGAGCCAAGGTTTAAAATAGCTCTTCTTGAATTTTGATCCGATCATTTGTTGCTTCGGATATTGCAAAATAAAACTAAAATTTCGAAAATAAAAAGTTTGCTATAACTTTTGCGAAAATGAATTTAATACTTTCATATTGCAAAAAAAGTTGAGTTAAACAGTCTACCTACCTACACAATGCACAAAAATTTTTAAGACGATTCGTCAATTAGTTTAAATTTTATTCAATTTGTTTATCCCAAAGAGTTTTTTTTCGCAATGTTATTGTTCAGAAAATAATAATGATATAGCAATTCTGTGGAAACGTCTTGAAAGAAGAATAGTCATGTTTTCAAGGTATTTAAAAAAATCATTAAAAAGTCATTTTTGTCACTCCGAAAACATTTTACTAAAATAAAAATATAGTCTTTTTGGCTTATAAACAATTTGAATAACTTTGTTAATATTGACTGTAGGCTAAAACTACAATGATATTTGAAAAAATGGTATTTTTATACGAAATAAAAAAAACTTTTTGCCTAGGTTAATTACGGTCAAAGTTAGCACCCTTTTTTTAATTAATTGACGGCTACTTTGTTTATAACAACTGAGCAACCTAACTAGAGCCATTTTGAAGTTGAAGGTATATAGTTTATGTTAAAAGTTTGAGTAAACTTTGAACCGTAATAAAGTGGTTAATAAAGTTTTAAAAATGGCGTCCTAACAGAAAGGATTAGTGGTCGGTGGAGAGAAATTATTAAAATCCGTGCACTTAAAAAATGAATCTGATTCTTCAAACATATGCTACGATTAATATCACCGGAGCTTGTTGATGGATTTTGATCATAATTTTTTTAATTTGTAGGTACTCATAGTCTTATACAGTACGTTATGTACGCACATCCCCACCTAACATTACAAAATGTTAGGGGAACTCCGCTTATCACTCAGGGATATGAAAAATAGATTACGGCCGATTCTAAGACCTACCGAATATACATACATAATTTCATAAAAATCAGTCAAGCAGTCTCGGAGGAGTATGGAAACTAACACTGTGACAGGAGAATTTTATAGATGTAAATATATAGATGGCTATTAACAAATAGGGGTTGGTGATAGAAGAGTGAGGATACGGCAACGGTGTTACAAGTGATGGTCGGATCCAATGCTAAAATCTACACAGACATATTAGGGTGCACTAATATCCAAGATGTCCGAAAATAGATTAAAACCTATTCTCCGTCCTATAGGATATACTTGTAAAATTTCATAAAAATTGCCCAACTCCAAGCCGTTTCGGAGTGGTATGGTAACTAACACTGTTACAGGAGAATTTGATGTATATAGAAGTAACTGCGAATTAAATAATAAAAGTAGCTAACTTTGACCCTAATCAACCTAGGCAAAATTTTTTTTCTGAAAATTCGTGTAAAAATATCAGCTTTTGAAATCCTAAAGTAGATTTACTCTATAGTCAATATTAACAAAATATTCAAATTGTTTATAAGCCAAAAATGACTCTATTTTACTAAATTGTTTTCGGAGTGACAAAAATTACTTTTAATGATTTTTTTCAATACTTTGAAAACATAACTAATATCCTTGCAAGTGATTTCCACAGAATTGCTATATCATTATTATTTTCTGAACATTGTGAAAAAAAAAGCTCTTTGCGATAAACAAACTGAATAAAATTTAAACTAATTGACGCATCGTCTTAAAATTTTTTGTGCATTATATGGAATGTTTGACTCAACTTTTCAAGCAATATGAAAGTTTTAAGGCCATTTTCGCAAAAGTTGTAGCACATTTTTATTTTTGAAATTTCAGTTTTTTTGCAATTTCCGAAGGAAAAAATGATCGGACCAAAATGCAGAAAGTGCCATTTTTAAACTTAAAAATATTATAAGTAAGATATTTAATTACCCTATTTTTACCTGTAGCGATTTAAACCAAACAACTGCCATTTTTGACTCTTATTTGTTAATAACTAAGTTTCTAGTCAGAACTGTGACGGCCATTTTTGTATTTTATAATGTATTAGGTATATAGTACCCAAAAAACTTATTTGCAACCTGGCTGCTCAAGTGTCCCGACAAAAACCTTATTTCTTTGGACTAAATGTCTTTACTTTTCTATTGATCTCTCAGCTTGTTTCCTGTAATTCTTCTCAGTACTGTCATCTCTGCCGTTTCCATTAGTCTTTGTGTTGTGGCTGTATCGGGTTTTGTTTCTGATGCATATGCCTTTATTGGTCTGACACTGGCTATATAAATTTTCAACTTCATCTCAGTGTGAATATGTCGGTTTCGCCATATAGTTTTATTAAGACATCTTCTATTTGCTTTTTGTCCTTGATTTCTCACTTCTTTGTCCAGATCTCCGTAGCTTGACAATATAATTTCAAGGTATTTCATTTTCATTACGTGTTCAATACTGATATCATCAATTTCTATTTTACATCTCATTGGTTCTTTACCGATTTCTATGGTATAAGTATCCTGAGATGAAATTGTCATAATTAACTCTTTTGTTCTTGTGCTAAATCCATGGATTAATTCTTGCAGATTGTCTTCATCTTGGGCTATCAATAGTGCGTCGATTGCATGACAGAGTATCTTTACTTCTTTACTATTTTTACTCAGTTGCCTTACAATGAAAATTGCATATGTTGTTTATCTGCCCTGCATAAAGCCAAATTGATTATCGGATATTTCGGTTTCTTCACGTATCCGTCTATCAATTACTCTCTTCCATATTTTCATGGTGTGGCTAAGTAGTTTTATAGCCCTGTAGTTCATTGTTGTATGTCTCCCTTGTTTTTGTAGACAGGTACTAATATACTGCTTCTCCATTCGTCTGGCATTTGTCCAACTTCCATAATTCTATTAAATAGACCTGCTAGCCAACTTATTCCTCTCTCTCCAAATGCTCTCCATACTTCCCCAGGAATATCATCTGGTCCGACTGCTTTTCCTTTCTTTATTTTTTGAAGCGCTTGAGCCACTTCCTCGTTTGTTATTCTGGTAACCATTGCTGTTACAATCTCCGTTAACTCCACAGGCTGTCTGTCAAATCCTTCATTTAATAAACTGTCAAAATACTTTCTCCACCTTTTTTTGACATCCTTTTCGTGAATTAGTATTTTATCGTGTTCATCTCGGATACATCTAATCTGAATAAAATATCTTGCTTTCTTTGCTCTCTGTTTGGCTATTTGTTGCAGCTTATGTTGTTGGCTTACTGTCTCACTAACTATTACCTTGCAGTCCTTGCATTCACGTATGTCTTCTTTCCTTATCATGAAGTAGTCTATTTGGGATTGATGCTGTCCACTTTTGTAGGTAATAATTTGAGTTTCTCTCTTTTTAAAGAATGTGTTAACAATCGTCATCTCCAGCTTCATTTCTAGTTCCATAGCCTAATCCCCCATGTATTGTTTCATATCCTGTCTTGGCTTGACCCTCATGTGCATTGAAATCACCTTCTATTATAACTTTCTCCTCTGTTAAATTATAACTTTCTCCTCTCCTTTATTGTTCTTAAATAAACGTTTTTATTATTATTAAAGCAGCCATGTAATTATAATTATTTATTTTTTATGAAACGCCTCTACGCCTCTGTAGTTATCGTACGAAGAAAGAGTGACTAAATAAACAAAGAACGGTTTTCCTGTATTATTAATAAAATCAAATAAAACAATTTTTCTTATCGGTTTCCTCCGAGTCTAGCGCTACATTGATGGGATACACCCGCAGTTGACAGAGTAGATATTTTTAGCGTCTGTGATAAAACTTTTTATATAAAATGATGGTCTTTAATAGACTATATTTTTTGACAATTTTAAGTTTAATTTTCGGTGAATGTTTTGTAAGTGCAATCAATTTTGATATTAAAAATGTAGTGAATATTAACTTAAATCCAAATGACAGAGTTGAAGGATCGTATTTTGGATATTCTTTGCTGTTGCAAAAAGGATCTAGACCATTGTAAGTAATGTTTCGATTGAAATTATTATAAGTTCTACCAAAATATATAACAAAACCTATCGATATCATCTTGAAAGTTTTTGCCAGATGATAAGGTGAAGAATTAAAATTTACCTTTCACACCTTTGTCCCACATATTGTAGCTATTGGTTCAAATCTATTTTCATTACTAACAGAGTTGCTTATTCCTTAGGAATTTTAATTTCATGAAAAAGCCAACCATGACACTTTAGTTTTTGACGCGGGATAGACTTCAGTAAATTTTCGACAGAAACAAAATCATCTTTTGGTAATGCCAATTTCCTCTTTTTTTTTCTCGTTTTACACGACTCTTCGTAAGTGTAGCTGATATTTAATATAAGCTATTTTTTTCTTCACTTATTTTGTTACCCATGACGATTTTCATTAGGGACTCACTTTAGTATATTTTCGATAAAAACTTTCTCTTTTCTTTCGTTTAGACGATTTTTCATAACTTCGGTTAAAGTTTAATATAAAGTATTTCCTTCTTCACTCTCGTAAAGTTGGTCTCAGATCGTGGATAGTGACTACCAGAAGACTGACATTGTTCTGAATCAAAATAATTCTCTGGATCATTCGACCGGTATCTTTTCGTTCGACTTCTGAGTTTGTACAATTTTTCTTCCAAATTCAGCCAAAAATTTGCCTGTAGTAGGACGTTCCATTCTAAAAAGAGTATTATTGCAGTCACTGAAGGTTTTCACCTCCGATTTCGTTGAACCTCCATCGATTTTCATGAAAATTGGTGAGTAGTTAGAGGATATCTCAAGGAACAAAGGTGACATGGTGCCAACTTGCGCTTTTACCTTGGGGGTGGGTGCCAGCCCTTCTCGAGGGTGAAAATTATTTTATTAAGTATAACCCCATAATTCGATAGAGGGACAAATTTCAAGCAAAACTTGTTATATAAAGTTATTAACATAAATCAATACTTTTTGAGTTATTAAAGATCAAAGATTTTATTTTTTCGTAAAAAATGCATGTTTTAAAGTTGTTTTTCACGTATGACTTAAAAACTATTAGCTTTTACAAAAAAGTTATTCTTACCAAAATTGAAGAAAATAAAAAATTGAATACACTATTCACTCAAAGTACTAAACTAATGTTAATTCAAAGTGAGTTATGGGTCATTGAATGTATATTTTTTTCGATGAGTACTTAAATCTAAGTATTCAAGCTTAAATAACGGGAAAACGATACATTTTATAAAATATACCTGTCAAACACTTATCAAAGTACTTTAGAATACCTAACAAATGAGCTCCAGAAGAAGTTAATAGCATCAAAATTAAGCAAGTTATGATGAAACTAAGAGAACCCTTTCGAATTTTTTAGGAAAAAGTGAAAAATAAAACATACGCCATTTCAACAAAAATTAAAATTTATAGTAATCCTTACAAAAGTGTATTCGTATTAGCATATGTAATGATTTTAACAATTTTCACCGGTTTAGAATGCGTATTTTTGAAAAAAGATATGATTTTAAAAAATCAGAATTTTTAAAATTATCGTCATTTTCATTTTCTTTTGATAATAACTATAAAAATACTCAATATACGTAAAAAATGGCAAATATCCAAATTTTAGTTTTTTCTATATCAAATATTATACCCCTTTTACCATTTCTGTAAGGTGCAAAATAACCGAGATAGAAACGTTTAATGCTTAAATTTTGCTGCGAGAACCATGTAACCGTGGCTATTTAATCTTTGATTTTTAAAAAAGTAAGCGGTTTAAAAGATTAAATTTACCGCGTTTTATTAGCCTTTGGAATTACCTTTCAGACCGTTTTTAGGCGAACCTGATATCTTAAAAATTAACGCAGTTATTAAAAATAAACAATAACATTTTTTGGAAAAATTTTTAAAAGATAAAGTTTGAAATAGTTTTGGAGCATAAATTTTAATGCTATTAACTTGTTCGGTATCTCATTTGATAGATACTTCTAAGTTCTTTAACAAATGTTTAATAAGTTTATGTTATAAAGTGCATCATTTTCCCGTAATTTAAGCTTGAATACTTAGATTTGGGTACTCGCCGAGAAAAATATGCATTCAATCACCTATAACTCCTTTTACTCAATACTAAAAGGTCTTTTTAGTAAAAAGTTTATTTACTTCAATTTTGGTAATAATAACGTTTTTGTAAAAACTTATAGTTTTTGAGTTATCTATGAAAAATCGGTTAAAAACATGCATTTTTCTTACGAAAAATTAAAATTTTTGATCTTTAATAACTCAAAAAGTTTTGATTTATTTTAATAACTTTATATAACAAATGTTGCTTAGAATTTGTCCCCCTATCTAAATATGGGGTTATTTTTAAAAAAATAATTTTCACCCCGAGAAGGGGTGGCATCAACCCCCCAGGGTAAAAGCGCAAGTTGACACTATGTCACCTTTGTTTCTTGAGATATCCTCTAAACACTCACCAATTTTCATGCAAATCGATGGAGGTTGAACGAAATCGGAGGTAATAGCTCATATCCACCTTCAGTGACTCCACTATATGGAAACTTCTAAATTAGCAATAATGAGTTAATCTACAAAATTCAATATTAGAGTTATCAACATTATTTTTTCATATTTTACACTAAAGTTATACATATTTCGGTTTCCCGGAAAATTAAAATAATATGAAATAGTTATTTTTCTACGGCCGTGCTAAAAGAGCCACTTTCACGCACGCATTTCGTTTCCGAAAGTTGCACTTTCCCGCACGGCGTGCGTGAAAGTAATTTTTTCCGCACGGCGTGCGGGAAAGTAAAATACCTTGTAATTATAACATATTATAATACATGCATTATAACATATTATAATACATGCAATAAACTAATATTTAGATATTATTTACCAATTTATTTTAAATGTATCTTATTGTGTTCATGTTTTAATGAAATTAGCGCGATTATTTCATTCATAGGAGATTCTGACCAATAAAAAGCTACAGAAATGAAAATTAAGGGGATAATTTTTGATAATATCCCGTCGTCGAGTATATTATGTCAGATGCCCTTCGTTGCTATGAAAAAATACATTCAGTGACATTAATAACAATTAATGTTTTAAAAGTTATAAAAGTGATGACTTTCAACCGTCAAATATTTATAACAACTGTGTCTTTAATTGTACTAATTTGTACTTACATAAATAAATTACAATAAAATTTTTGTTTTGAACAGTTTTATTCATGAAATAATCGCAACAAATTGCACTCGATCTCTAAAATTATTATCGAATTTTTGCCCTCGTGACACTCTAACATAATTTCACTCCCCTTCGGGTCGTGAAATTAAAACTGTCAAAGTGTCACCCGGGAAAAATTCGATAATTTTAGAGCTCTTGTGCAATTACTACTGATAATTCGATAAAATAAAATTATTTTGACATACTATTTAAAAGTCAGATCAGTAGACAATTAAAATGGTTTTGAATCGTCGTCATGGAAACCAATATAGTCTTCGTGGTAACCCATTATATTGAAAGTTTGGTTTTGACAACCTTGTCAAAGAATTAATTTGTTATTTTTACTTCTAAATAAAAATTGATATAACTCTATTTTTTGTGGCTTTTCTCCAAACGTACGGCCCTAGAAAGAAAATTGTTCCTACCTCATGCGGAAAGTGTCTTCCCGGCACTCGACTGCTTGCCCGAACTCCGCTATCGCGTCGTTCGGGTCAACGGCAGTCTCGTGCGTGAAAATATCACTTTCCTCACTAGTTAGGAAAATAACTATTTACTAACAAGTGCAGAAAGTCATACTTTTCCGCACGCGACTGCAGTTTGCCGAACGACGCGAAGCACGAGTTCGGCAAGCAGTCGAGCGCGAAAAAGAGACTTTCTGCAAGAGTTAGGAACAATATTTTCTCTACGAGTCTTTAAAAAATGACCAAATCTTAATCAATTACTTTAATTAATATGAAAATACATACACAAATTAATTCTTTGACAAGGTTGTCAAAACCAAACTTTTAATATAATTAGTTAACATAACGACGATCTTGGTTTCCATGACGATGATTCAAAACGACTGTTATTGTCTACCGATTAGACTTTCGAATATTATGTCAAAATAATTTTATTTCATCGAATTGTCCCGTTAATTTCATTAAAACAGGAACACAATAAGATACATTTGAAATAAAATAGTAAATAATATCTAAATATTAGTTTATTGCATGTGTTATTATTTTTTTAAGGCCATATTAAAATATCTAAACGCGTGCGGAAAAGTAAAACGCGTGCGGAAAAGTAAAACTTTCTAAGCTAAAACGCGTGCGCAAAAGTAGACATTTTTGCACGCTCGTAGAAATAGTATATTGTGCAACAAGTGCAGAAAGGTACTAATTTCTCACGAGTTTGAAAAGTTGCGGTACGAGCGCAAGCGAGTGCCGCAATTCAAACGAGTGAGAAATTACCTTTCTGCACGTCTTACACACTATACTTTTTCTACAAGCACAGTTTTCCCTAAAAATAAAAATCACAATTTCCAAACGAAGATTAATTATAATAGGTACCTATGTGATAAATTTTAAACTGTATTTAATTAATACTAATCAATTTAAATTCCTTATACCCAAATAAATTGCACAGAAATCAGTTAAAAAATTAATGCACTGCCTTAATTTGTTTAAATTTAAACTATTTTAAAAAATTATTAGGTACACATTATTGACGTTGTATTTATGCAGTCACGGATTTACACAAAACCTACTTCATTCGACGTCTCTTGCAGATGTTGCTAAATCCTTATTGGTTATTTGATAATTATAAAATGTTTAATAAGAATAAAATTGTAAAATAAAACAGTTGTAACATCCATAATTTAGTTTCTATGCTATAGTTAAATATAATAATTGTCTTATAGGTTATATATTTGTCTAAAGTTTAACCACGGATGTAAACAGAATATAACGTTACTCAGAAAGAGGTAGTCAACTGTGCAGAAAAGAACTTTGCGGCACCGAAACGTCACTTTTCTGCACACTAATGTCAAATATCTTATACTGTGAGTAAATATTAAGTTTGCTAACATAAAACTGTGTAGAAAAGTGCATTTTGTAAAGTGGTTGTAGAAAATAGTATATTGTGGAACAAGTGCAGAAAGATACTAACTTCTCACGAGTTTGAAAAGTTACGGTACGAGCGCAAGCGAGTGCCGCAATCAAACGAGTGAGAAATTACCTTTCTGCACGTGTTTCACACTATACTTTTTCTACAAGCACAGTTTTTCCTAAAAATAAAAATCACAATTTCCAAACGACGATTAATTATAATAGGTACCTATGTGATAAATTTTAAACTGTATTTAATTAATACCTACTAATCAATTTAAATTCCTTATACCTAAATAAATTGCACAGAAATCAGTTAAAAAATTAATGCACTGCCTTAATTTGTTTAAATTTAAACAATTATTACACATTATTGACATTATATTTATGCAGTCACGGATTTACACAAAACCTACTTCATTCGACGTCTCTTGCACAGGTTGCTAAATCCTTATTGGTTATTTGATAATTATAAAATGTTTAATAAGAATAAAATTGTAAAATAAAACAGTTGTAACATCCATAATTTAGTTTCTATGCTATAGTTAAATATAATAATTGTCTTATAGGTTATATATTTGTCTAAAGTTTAACCACGGATGTAAACAGAATATAACGTTACTCAGAATGCGGTAGTCCACGGATGTAAACAGAATATAACGTTACTCAGAATGAGGTAGTCAACTGTGCAGAAAAGAACTTTGCGGCACAGAAACGTCACTTTGCGGCACAGAAACGTCACTTTTCTGCACACTAATGTCAAATATCTTATACTGTTAGAAAATATCAAATTTGCTAACATAAAACCGTGCAGAAAAGTGCACTTTGAATAGTGGTTGTAGAAAAAAGTAATTTAAGTGTTTAGGTTACGAAATACACACCGAATACTCACATAAATATTTTATATTTTATTCTGGCTTGTGGTTAAATTTATTTCGTATTAAAATATTTTATTCTACTACTTTTGAAAACTAAAATGGGTTAACTCGTTATTGACAATAATTGAGGTTTCCACTATTTACTGTTTGTAGATATAGAAATATGTAAAAAGTTAGATGGAGAAACAATTAATTATGTAAGGTATGATGATGACCCTGTGATTCTAGCAAGTAGCATGGAGGAACTGAGTTGCCTAATTACTAAGATACAGAAAACAAGTGCACAATACAGACTCCAACTAAACATCTCAAAAACAAAATGGATGTTAGTAAGCAAAACACAATAACGACCAAGACAACTGATATTAGACAATCAAAATATTGAACACGTGGATTTGTACATCTACTTATAAGTTATGAACAACAGTTAATTCAAGTTACGAGCGGGCGAAGGAAATACGTATTTTTTATTATTAGTGGCATGCACATTATAGTCCAGGGCCCATCTATTTTGAGATGGACGTTGAGAGGTGACTCAAATTTTTTTGCAGAAATTGCTTGAAAATAACTCAAATAATAATATTAGAGTTATCCCCCCTCTCAAAAAAGTCAAATGTTCAAAGGGTTTAGCAAAAAATTCATTTTTTCAAAATGTTACAGGACTGAAAATAAAGCAGATAGCAAGTTGAATTTTTTTTGAGTATAGAAATGTACTATACCTTCCATTTGCAATTTGCAAAATTAAAATCGATTAACTACCACGGCGTCAGGAATTTTTTTAATAAACATTAATTATTGGTGCTACGCTCAGGACAGCGGTGTTCGATTCACACAAGTTGATTTCCACCAAAATTTCTTCCAATCTTTATCTAATATATTATTTTCTTACTCTATATTTTGTTGTATTTTAATTCCACAAAAATCAAACTAATTTTATTATTGTTTGTGAAATATTGTTTAAACAATTGCATATGTTTAAAAATAATAAACTTTTATTCTCTAAGTTAAAATATATGAACAAAGAAAGTTTTTGCTAAAAAAAGTGTTATTTCAAAAGATAGAGTATGTGTTTTTATTTTGCAATAAACAAATTTATTTGTTTATATCGAAATGTAATAAAAATTAAAATGTATCAATCATTATCAAAGGTCATTGGAATACCCAATCAGAGCAAACTATCCGATGTCCTGCGCGCAGCACCAATAATAATTAATGTTTACTTAAAAAAATTCCTGACGCCGTGGTAGTTAATCGATTTTAATTTTGCGAATTGCAAATGAAAGGTACAGTACACCTAAATATGAAAAAAAAAATTTCAACTTGCTATCTGCTTTATTTTCAGTCCTGTAACATTTTGAAAAAATGATTTTTTTTTGCGAAAGCTGGATTGCAAAATTTATTTTGCAAAATCTATTAAACCGATCTTAATGAAATTTACAGTGTTGTTTTAATGTATCATAAAGTTTTTCTGGGTGAAATATGAAGGTCCTAAGTGTTGTAGAAATGGTTTAAAAACGTAAAATGCGAATACTTGTTTTTGTATTGTTTTTTCGCAACTATTGCTATTTTGCAACACGGGTGACTGTTTTTTACATTTTTAACCAATTTTATATTATAGAAAATTTAATTACGCAACTTTTATGTCAATACAACTTTTCCCGAAAATGAATACTTTTAAATTTATAATCAAAAACCGAAGAAAAAAATCGAATTTTTCCTTCATTTTTTGACATTTTGATTATTTAAACAATGTTCCGGACCTTTTTGAGAGGGAGGATAACTCTATTATTATTATTTGAGTTATTTTCAAGCAATTTCTGCAAAAAAATTTGAGTCACCTCTCAACGTCCAAATGTACTAACATTTTTACAGATGCGCCCTGGTCTATTAGTGATTCAGACAGTTACGCCAGGAAATACGTATAAGAATAGAAAAACAAGGAACGTCGTTCTCTAGCATGAAGCAAATTTTCACCTCTAACAGATACACCCTACCTCTTAAAATTAGACTTCTGAAATGTTATTTATATTCCAGGCTTTATTATATGGAATTGAGGTATGAACAATGACCAATACCTTAATGACAAATAGGGATGGCGGTTTTTGACAAAATACCGGTTTTCGGTTATACCGGTTTTTTGCTTACGGTTTAACCTGGCGGTTATAACCGGCCAAAAAAACCGGTTTTTATAAAAACCGGTTTTCGGTTTTTTAATCGAATAGGTTACGGTTCCAAAGTTACATTTACAATACACTTCAGTTTGGGATACTCCATTCGACTTGATATCAATATGATCAAAATTAGTACTATCGAAAAAAAATGTAGGGGAACATGGGTAACAATGAGAAACTTTTTTTTGGAGCTTAGTATTTTAAAAACTAAGGCAAATAATATTTATTTTTTGAGTGTTTCACGATGGTATAAGTATTTCCAAATAATTTTGAATAGAATATAATGCAAAAAATGATAAATAATGAAAATACAACAAATATGCTATCAAAATGTCATTTGTCTCATTGTTACCCATACCGGAGGTACAATGAGACACTATTTGAAAAGTGGAATTTTTTATGCAAAACCATTAGGAAAGTACTGAAACACTACATCAAATGTTTAATTATTTATTTTAAAACACCAGCATGAGCGAAAACTAATAATAATATAAGAAAAACGTAGATAAACATTCATTTTACTGAATATTAGAACTGAACAAAACGTGATCCAACAATAATAAAAAAAACAAAAACATTAATTTTTCTGCCTTTCAGAAATAAACAAACTAAACCTTATTGTAATATAAGTAAAACATAAACATTAATTTTACTGAATATTTAAATTGAACTTAATTTCAAATGAATAAAAAGCGTTTTGTCGTTTTGTTATGCCATAGTTAATAGGACATGACAAAATCCATTTTTATGTCTTTTTGGCAGCGTTCTAAGCCAAACTAAATGGCTTAAAGACTTTTAAATCCAGAGGTTGGAACTTGTTCGTTGAATGCGGAGGAAAAGTTATAATAGTAACTCAATTCTCTTGCCAATGTCTAAAACTTCTAAGTTATTTTCCTTAGCTACTCTTTTGATGCTGGATCCAGCATCTACAGCTGTACGCAATTGTTCCTTTGTCGAATTTCCTAGGAGGATTTCGCGGCATTTTTTTTTTCAAAAAAAAGACCAAAAAAATTTATTTAAAATTAAGATATAAAATAATCTACATTATGGGGTACAACGCGACATGTCTCATTGTTACCCAACAAGCAATGTCTCATTGTTACCCAAACGACCTTTACAACAACAAAAATTAATTTCAACTTAACCTTTAATCGATTCAATAAAAAAATATCTCTAATTATCAAACAATAATGCCCTGCGTATTATCTATTCGCCAAAAACTGAGAGAAAACAGGTTTTTCGTTAAAAATTCAAAAATACCTATCTTTAACAAAAAAAGAATTGGTCAAATATTAACACTCACTGCCGGTCGGAACGAAACTAAACACGTGGGATGCCTACAAACAGAAACCTTGTGGTCCTTACATAAAAGCTAAAGCGCGCATGCCAAAATTTTGACGAAAAAGTCGCATACGTAGCCAGAAATACAGGTGTCTCATTGTTCCCCGTGTCTCATTGTTACCCATGTTCCCCTATTACTTTTAACACGTTTGTGTATTTGTAGAATAGGTATATTTTAACTCATTTAATACTTCCTGTATGAGTGTATCGTTTTGAAAACGTAGCGAAATTCATGGGACATTCGTATTCGTAATCAGTAATTCAGTAATCAGATCAGATTCGTAATCAGTAATCAGATATTCATAGTCATAGAGCATTATTTTTGGTAATCAGAAAAAGTCATTCACCCACTTTCAATGTCAAGAATTAAGTGTGAAGAATAGATAATGTTTGCGTCTAATTCAACCAGATCACTTCTTATGTAAATGCTATGATTACAAATATATTTTCAAGGAAATATTATAATAAAACTTAATAATTATTTCTAGCTGATGGCTGATGTGAGATTGCACTTTCAGTTTGCTTCTGTATTTTATAAAATAAAATAAAATTTGAATTATGGTTTTATTTGGAATAATTACTTGAGATTAATAATTACGATTGGGATCAAAAGTAATAATTAACCTAATCCTAATCACCGTAAAAACCTAATAACCGGTTTTTACTTTAAAAAGAAAAAACCGGTTATAACCGGGACAAAAAACAACCGGTAAAACCGATTCTTCCGAAGTAAAAAAACCGGTTTTATCCAAGGAAAAATAGACAGCAGAAGGGGTCCAGAGAGGAGGAGACATTCGTGGCTTCAAAACTTGCGGCAATGGCTGGGATTGTTATCTGCCGAACTATTCAAATCTGCCGAAACAAAGACAGAACAGCCATGTTAATTCCCAAATTTTTGAACGGAGGCATATGAAGAAGATTGCTTATATCTTAACAAAAAATCTAAAGATGGCTCCACGGTTTACTTGGGGATTACCTCATTTTAGTTTATGATGAACTACATGAATGAGCTAACACAGAATGTGCTAACTATATTTTAAAAAATGTACTCATTATTGCATACGAATGAATACCATCCATTTGGAAGCAAGAAGCAATGTCCAAAAATTTTAAAATAGATCAATTTGATGAGTTCTCCATCCCTCACATATGGCTCTACAGGCTAAGTAAGGCACTGACTTGCCTCTTCTAGCATCTGCCTTAAGCAAGAATCCCTTTCTTTGGTTGTTCTAATCCAGTTCTCGATTCCCAATATCATTTTAACATTGGCTCTCACTTCGTCCATCCACCCCTTACTTGATCTTTATGCTAGCTGTCGTCCCATTATAGTTCCATTAAGCTGTCTACTAGGTGATCTAATGTTACCTGTTATTATATATTGTATATTGGTATCCAATATAATAAATATATTTTTGAATTTGAGTTTTATATTAGCAACGAAACAGTGTATGTTATGCATATTTTTTGATTACGCTATCTGAAAGTAAACAATTGATAACAAATTTTATTTATAAATCCACATTAGATCTCTGCTTCTCTGTGAGTCATGGTGGGATTTTTATGTATTGATCACTACAAACTAAAATCAGTTTAAAAGATATTTATCATGTTGTAATGACGTAAAAAGAGTTGTGTGCTTCACTTTTTTATCTTCTTGTTAAACAACCAAAAGGTTTATTAATATCTGACCTTTAAGGGGTAGGCGCAAAATCTTAGTCCAATGCTATTTAAATGCATTTGCTTTTTCGAATCCGGACAAAAATAATAAATATTTTTTAAAACTTGAAACCCAGAATGAAAGATTACTTTATTACCGAGGTAGTCCAAGTAATGAAGCTTAAAATAGGAAAAAACCTCGAAATTTTTACAGAATGGATTAATTTGCTTGAAAATTTGATAATAAGTAGTAGATAGTCCAAGGATCAAAATCTATATCATGCCAAAAGGCATTTTTACCATGGGGTGGTTGCCACCCCATCTCGGGGTGCAAATTTTTTCTTATATTTTAATCAGAAAAGTTGGTAAAACGGTTCATGCTAAGCAAAAAATGTTCCGTATATTTTTTTTGATAAAATTGATAGTTTTCGATTTATTCGCTATCGAAAGTATTAGTTTTATATCAAAAAAATCAATGTTTTTAATAAGTTTTCTGCTAATAACTCCAAAAGTTTTCGTTTTATCAAAACAACTTTACTTAACAAAAATGTACCTTTTGAAAAAATAAACAAAACCGGTTTTTTTTATTTTCTTTAAGACTAATAGTAATCGAGCTATACTGTATTATATGCTCTTCTTCGTCAAATGCTAAATATTGTAGTTTCAAAGTCAAAAGACGGGAAATCTATGCATTTTTCTAGGACAACTTGTTCAAACTAAGCTAAAGTATTTAAAAATATCTATCTCGAGACAAAAAATTTCTAGCTCAAAAATTAAGTGACTTATTATGAAAAAAATATCAGTCCCTATTTTTTTTTCAGCGAAAAAGTGATCGCAAGCAACCCCCTAATCACCACCCTAATTAAAATTAGTCATTGACCTTAGAATGATTAGTTTAAAAAAATGAGTTAAAATGAATAACAAATTTTTGTAGTTTGAAAAAAAAAGGACTTTTCTTCAGAATATCAAGATTAGCATCAGAGATACGAAAAAATATTTAAATATGAAATTAAAACTTATTTAATTCCCAAGAATCTGGCTTAAAAATTTTTTTTCTACGGCAAAAATTGAGTGAGCTATTGACAATTAAAATTTGTAATAACATGCAAAAACCACCTTTACCAACCCTTTCAAAGTCACTTCTTTTTGCGACTGAGGATTTTAAAAAGATTTTACACTAACAGTCTTATAGACCTTGTAAAAGCCTACAAAATTATTTTTTAACAAACTCCCTAAGATAAAAAATAAAAAAGTTACGGTTAAAAAATCAATATATTTTTTTGAAAAAAAAAAAAGGAGAAATCCAATTGGAAGCATAATAATGTAAGTTAGCGCTGTTTTTAGTCATTGGCCTTATTCATTCTTTTTTACTTATGTATTCTTAATAGATTCTAGAAGTTTGGCTGGCTTAGAATGATTAGTTTTTAAAGAACTGAAGTTAAAAACGAATATCGAATTTTTGTAGTTTGGTAAAAAAAGGCTATTTTTGCAGAATAGAAAGATAAGCATCAGAGATAGGAAAAAATGTTTAAATATAAAATTGTAGGTTATTTAATTTCCAAGAACATGGTTTGAAAACATTTTTGTTACGGCAAAAATTAAGTGAATCGTAAATGATTAAGTATATCGAAAAACATTGATTTTTTCTATACAAAACTAACACTTTCGATAGCGAATAAATCGAAAACTGTTAATTTTATCAAAAAAATGTATAGGACATTTTTTGCTTCGAATGAATGTTTTTATTAACTTAATAATAATAATAGTCTCCCGTTTTATACCGCACGCGGCTTTGGGAGTATAGCAGGGTAGTCTGCTATATCTAGGGCCTACGGTATACAAAGGAAGGTAACAGGGCCAGTGCTACGCTTCAACCGCCTATTATTACCCCTGGTTTTACCCAAGGTACTCATTTTATTCAGGCTGAGTCGACCTGGGGCCTATAGACATTTAAAAATGTCTAGTTGTTCTTGCCGGCGGTAGGATTTGAACTCCGGACCACCGGCATGCGAGGCAAGCACACTACCACCTGCGCTACGCCGGCCCTTTATTAACTTTTATGGTCAAAATATATTAAAAAATTTCCACCCCCATGGTAAAAGCGCCTTTCAGAATCATATAGATTTTGATCATTGGACTATCCACTACTTATTCTCAAATTTTCAAGCAAGTCGATATATTCTGTAAAAATTGCGAGGTGAAAAGCTTCGGTTCCTGGCCTAAGGGCCGAAAGTCCCTTAGAATAAACAAAATGTTTCTTTTGAATGAAATATTTGAAATTAAAAATCACTTTAGATTTTCTTTCTTTTTACCCCTGTAACTTATTAAAATAAACATAAAAATTTTCAGGGACTTTCGGCTCTCGTTAATAATGTGCGTAATCTTTCATTATTTCATTTCATAAAAAAAAATGAATAGGCATATTTAAATGGGCGTGCTACACTCTTAAAAGTTTGTCTCTTTATGTCAAAAATTTGAAAAAAAAACGAATAACTCAAAAAATAGGAAAGTTTGACCCATGGTACCTTATAATACCAAAGTTGTTTTTCATTTCCGGTATAACCGCGCCATATTTGTTACGCAAGTACGTAAAGCGGCTTAAAATTAACCAGATATTCTTAAAAATTTTAAATTCTATTTCAAAAGTCTTTTAGTGTTCTGAATTAGAATTTATATTATGGCTCATTTTTTTCTTTTAAGTAACACACTTCCTTAGTCAGTAACTTACCGCATCCCACTTATCGAGGCTACACGCTTCACTAGCAAAACGCCGCTAACATTTTATCATTTCATATTTTCAGATAAATATGTATTTTTATATTATTTATTTATGTATATGATAAACAAATACATGTTTCTAAACTAAAGGAAATATTAAGTATACATACCTAGATATTATACAGTTATAACACAATGCTAACTTATAGCACCTACTAAAGTTATAGATGCAAATATACAAATATGTATACAATATACATCGAAAGAAAAAAATAATGAAAAATATTAACTTGGTTAAACCGTCAAAATATAAAACAATGTTGCAACAAAAAAGCAAGATAAAGTTCAATTGATGGCTGCGAAAGTTGATTAACATCCTCATTGGTGATATTCTGAACCTGGATACTTCTTCTGCAATACTCTCCACTTAGTTGCTATATATTTCTACATGATTTACTATTTCTGCTTCATCAGCATCACTATAATCAAATAAATCATCAACTAACTGGTCTAAAGTACAGTTCGGAATAGAATCAGATAGACATCTCAGTCGCTGTGCTCTTTCTCATATGGATCATACGACTTTATTTTAAAGTATGTATGTATGTATCGGTTTTAGAACGTCTTTCGACATTATCCGATGCCTAACTTCCACGTCCTTCTATCATCCCATTGGCCATCTCTAAGATGGCCAATGGGATTACCTCATTGTTTGTACTCATTGCTTTGGTTACCCCTTCTTTCCATGTCTTTTTGCTTCTTCCTCGTTTTTTGCGGTTTGGTGGTACCCACTGCATGATCTTATTTTAAATTATACACTAAAATAAAGTGAAATTAAGTAAAAGATTTATGTTATGGCCTGGGCCTGCAGAAGCTTCTTGAAGGTAGTGAGGTTCACGTTACTTCCAGGGCTTATCAGTAACATGCCACCGGCCATTGAAATAGCAAATTATATTTAGAAAACACAATCCCGTTAAAAAAAATGATTTTACTCAGTAATAATATTATAACATGCCCAAGAAATGTAAAAAATATGGAAAACCTCCACTTTACATCCTCCGTAACTCCGGAACCGTTGATTTTAGAACAATTATGTATAGGATCTTTTTCGTTTTAAATCCAAAGTAAAATGTCTGGCTAATTGGCTGGGCCAAGGCCATCAAATTCACTCAAAAAAAAAAAAAATCCAAAGTAAAATATTTTTCCGCAAATCGCCAGGAAATTTTGACATTCCTGTCAAAATTTCTTGAAGAAAAAGTCAGGACTTCCTTACTGTAAGGAAATGTCATTTCCTTACTGTAAGGAAATGATATTTCCGTACAGTTGTTAGTGTTCTACATACATACAGTAGGAAAAATGAAAGAATACGCATGAACGAACATATAAAACACGCTGTATTTTCCTGTCACCGTGTCACACAAAAAATTGACCAGCGCAAGTACATGTAATAATTATTATTACATCTACTTGCGCTGGGCAATTTTCTTTGTGACACGGTGACAGGAAAATACAGCGTGTTTTATATGTTCGTTCATGGGTATTCTTTCATTTTTCCGACTGTAATTAAAATTCAACCTCAATACGTTTCCATAGTAACCCAAGTAATTTTATTAGGAATTTCAAAGCACCATTTATTTGGGAATAAAATTATCGCGTTTTTTTTTAAATCAATCAATATCTGTCGAATTTTAAACGATTTGCGGAAAAATAGTATGTTTACCTCGTAGGAAAAGCCACATTCCTGGACTCTGTGTTGCTAAGTCTCGGCTTGCGCCTCGACTTAGCAATCTTCACAGTCGTCCAGGAATGTTAAGCTTTTCCTACCCGGTAAACAATGTACTATTGTATATAATATTGTTCACGCTAAACCGCTTACGTTTAGAAATATTGACGAAAAACGTTAAAAAAATATTAATTAACCGACTTCTCCCCTCCCCCGACTGGACTACTATACCATCGTAGTCAAGTCGGATTATACGAATAACAGGCCTAACCTTGCATGCCGAGCTGCCCAAATTTTATTTTTCTAATCTTTAGGGAGAGTTAATAGTAGTGGAAATTTAAAATCTCGACTGAATTCCGCCGTTGCGTTAGCCGCCATCTTGATTTTTAAAGGAAAACTGTTTTTGCTCAATATCTCCTCCATTTCCAACTTTTCGACAGAAAGTATGACAACTAAGATTGTTGAAACTGTGATTTTCTATAATTTCTCTTATTACAATTTTTTCGTGCGATCGATATTTTCCGAGTTATGGGGTAAAATAATGACAGAGCATCAATTATTGAAGTATCTCGTTTATTATTAGTTTTACTACAAAAATGCACCTATACAGAAATATAGAGAATTTTGATATTTTCCGAGTCAAACGGGTACATTTTAAGAAGAGGTGGAGAACATAATTATTGAATTGAATCTTGTTTCCGAGCTGCCCCAAATTTTATAATTCTAACCTTTAGGGCAGGCCAATAGTAGTGTCAATTGAAAATCGCGACTTGAATTCCATCTTTGCGTTAGCCGCCATTTTGATTTTAAAGGAGAACTTTTGTTGCTTAATATCTCCGCCATTTTTAACTTCTCGACAAAAATGGTAGGACCTAAAATTGTTGGAAATGCAATTTCCTACAATTTCCTTTGCACAGTTTTTTTACACCTTCAATATTTTTCGAGTTAAGGGAGAAATAGTATAAGCGGAGTGAAAGCATAATTATTGAATTGTCTCGATTATTATTAACTTTACAAGATAATTCTACATAAAAAAAATAAAGAGAATTTTTTTATACAATTTTTGAAACTTACAATGAAGCATTAAGTTTACTTAATGCATTAAGTACTTATATGCTATATAAGTACTATTAATTAATAACTTATATGCATTAAGTTTACTTAATTTAATTAACTAGCGGGTTTATTCGTTGAATTGGTCTGTCGATATTTTAAGTTTCATGTCGACTAATATATTTATATGTTTTAACAATTTTTTTAAATTTTGGACCATGTTGGGGAGAATTTCCCCCACCCCCCTCGTAGATCCGTTACTGGTTCTGTCGAAAAATTGTAGTAAATCGCTATTGCAACAATTTCAGTCCTTACACTTTTTGTCGTAAAGTTGAAAATAGCGAAGATATTGAACAAAAACAATTGCTATACAACCAGTCGGGTCTTACGCTCGCGCTTTTACTGCATACGTACTATCTTAAATATTGTTTTTAGCAAAAAAATGGAACCAGTCAAAATTATATAAAATTTAATTCTCTTCATTTTTGTAAAGGTACATTTTTGTTGTAAATCTAATAATAAACGAGATAATTCATTAATTATGCTCTAACTGTCAATATATCCTCCATAACTCGGAAAATATCGACTGCACGAAAAAAATATAAAAAACAAAATTATAGAAAATCGCATATTCAACAATGTCAGTTCTTATAGTTTTTATCGAAAAATTGAACATGGCGGAATATTAAGCAAAAACGGTTCTCGTTTAAAGTCAAGATGGCGGCTAACCCAGCGGCGGAATTCAGTCGAGATTTAAAATTTACACTGCTATTAACCCTCCCTAAGGATTAGAAAAATAAAATTTGGCCAGCTCGGCATACAAGGTCAAATGCTATCCCGATTTGGCTAACGTTATAACACGCCTGTTAGTAAAACGCCCAAATATCACGATATATTTTGAGAACTGAAATGTATCACGATACATTTTAAGCCCTATTCTGTAACTTTTAACAAATCGAATCGAAATGACCAAGTCGAATCGTAATTACCCCAAATCGGAATGTTTGATATCAGCTATCGCGTCATTTTCGTGTTTGGATTGGCTTCTGTAACCCACATCGTAAGCAGGTTAAATCGAAATCGGCAATTTCTATTTCACGCGGTCAAGAGGGGTTAGCAACCCCGCATTGTCAAGAGAAATTAGTGTTCTGTGACCTGTTTGTTAGTTCTAAATTTGAAATACGACACCGTTGCCATATCTTCAATTTTTCATTGTATTCCATTACATACATTTGCATTTTTAATAATAGTTTTGAAATAACAAAAGTTTTGAACTGCAAACAATAAAATATTAGTGTAAATATTGTACACAAAAACCTCAAAAGATGATAAATGGTTTTAAATCAAAGTTAATTAAAATTGTTATAAAAAAGAAGCTTAACTGATAAATAAAACAGATAAGATGTATGATGTAAGATATTACTAATAATATACAATCTTAAGATTTGATTCCAGCTAAAATAACTGATAAAAAAACTTTTATTACAAACGGCGTCTTTTCTATAATTATTTTCCTTTCCATAAGCGTTGTACACTATATAATATATTTATATATATATAAATATATGTATAATATATAATAATATATATAATAATATAATATATATAATATAATAATATAATATATGTATAATATATTTATCAATCAACGCTATAAGTCTATCTTTATATAAAATTAACATGAAGTAAAACTCCCTAGTGTAGTTGGTATATTTAATATACCAACTACACTAGGTAGTTTTACTTCATGTTAATTTTATTTAACTAGATGGTATACAGCCAACCTTCGGGTATTATCCCGTTTTATTTTTTTTTCTATCTTTATATTTTAAACGTTCTTGTACAATCTATTCTTGTACATTATGCCTATTAAAATTGTACAAGAAATAAACAAAAAAAGTTTGGCAACACTGTGACTGGCAAACATTCAGCACTCAGATGCCTAATAAATTTTAAGGTTAGATTCAATTCATACTCGTACAACATGTCTAAATTAAATATACAATTCCCTAAGTAAATACCACCACAGACTAAAATTAAGCAGATACAAAAAGTAAAAATACTATAAATAATGATAAATCAGTAGTAATAAATTTATTTTTAGTGGATATAAAATATAAACGTCAAAATATAAACGTCATTTCTATTCACTATTCCGATTGTAGAGATTCCGAGGGAGTTATGGAATACCGATTTTGACTATTTCTATTCGACTTCTGTTCGATTTTCCTGACTTCTATCATCGAAGTGAGTTACAGAATAGGCATGATTGGCAGACTACATTGATCTACGAACATACTGTATTACTGTATAGTAGATGTTCTTTTTTATACGAATAATAGGATTGTTTTAAAAATTTCTGAAACTACGGCTGTTGCCGCTCGTACGCGTAATCACGGGATAACATATAATTTTTCATTAACTATATAGTCCAGAAAGCCACTGCACTGCGCATCCGCTAGGAAAAATATTCTAATTCTAATTTTTTGCACAATCTTACTCAAAAAGGACTCCTTTTAACAAATTTGCATGTTGCCAGGACCAAAAGGTGGTCAAAAATTTTTTAAACGTTTTTTTTTGTTTTTTTCCTAAAATTATTTTTTTTGCATGGAAAAAAGTTTTTTTAGGTTTTTTGGATCATTCCAAACAGAAAAGGTATTAGTGACTTTTCTCTAAAAATGATAGTTTTTGACATATAAGCGATTAAAAATTGAAAAATTGCGAAATCGGCCATTTTTAACCCTCAAAAACTATGTGAAAAACTGAAAATTTGAATGTTGCCAAGGTAGGTAGATATTCTTTAAACATCGATTGATGAAACCCCGAAGAGTTTTTTGCAATGCAATATTCAAAACCCCTTTGTTTTTTAATTGCTAATCAAGCGTGCGCGACACTATTTTCCACCGACAGTATGGTGCAAATGAAAGGAATAAATTCGTTATTTCGTAAACCGGCAACTTTAAGGAAAAATCCCGAAACAGGTCGATTTTTATGTTTAAGTTGTAATATTGTGGCATATATGGTATACTAGTGACGTCATCCGTCTGGGCGTGATGACGTAATCGATGATTTTTTTAAATAAGAATAGGGGTCGTGTGGTAGCTCATTTGAAAGGTTCTTTAATTCTCTGTTCAGTAATGTAAACATTTACATAATTATTTATACAGCGTGTCCTTCTACTTCTTTTTTTGTCAAATAATTTAATTTAATAAAAATTTTTTGGACACCCTGTATAAATAAATATGTAAATGTTTCTATTACTGAATAGAGAATTAAAGAACCTTTCAAATGAGCTAGCACATGACCCCTAGTCTCATTTAAAAAAATCATGGATTGCGTCATCACGTCCAGATGGATGACGTCACTAGTATACCATATATGCCACAATATCGTAACTTAAAAATAAAAATCGACCTGTTTCGGGATTTTTCCTTAAAGTCGCCGGTTTAGGAAATAACGAATTTATTCCTTTCATTTGCACCATACTGTCGGTGGAAAATAGTGTCGCGCACGCTTGATTAGCAATTAAAAAACAAAGGAGTTTTGAATATTGTATTGCAAAATCCTCTTCGGGATTTCATCAACCGATGTTTAAAGAATATCTAGCTACCTTGGCAACATTCAAATTTTCAGTTTTTCACATAGTTTTTGAGGGATAAAAATGGCCGATTTCGCAATTTTTCAATTTTTAATCGCTTATATGTCAAAAACTATCATTTTTAGAGAAAAGTCACTAAAGACCTTTTCTGTTTGGAATGATCCAACAAACCTAAAAAAACTTTTTTCCATGCAAAAAAAATAATTTTAGGAAAAAAACAAAAAAAAACGTTTAAAAAATTTTTGACCACCTTTTGGTCCTGGCAACATGCAAATTTGTTAAAAGGAGTCCTTTTTGAGTAAGATTGTGCAAAAAATCCGAATTAGAATATTTTTCCTAGCGGATCCGCAGTGGCTTTCTGGACTAATATAATACTTACTACTAACAGTTATTTTTTAAATAGTACTAATGACTATTTTTCAGGGTAATAGTAGGTGCTCCAAAATTAAGTAAACGTACTGGTGGTGGAATATTTGCATGTGACATTTTAAACAACAATGGATGCGTAAAGTACCCCATAGATATTAGTAAGTTTAATTAATAGTATTATGTCAAAAAAAAACGGCTGGCAAGAAGGTGTCATAATCTTTTTCCAGCTACTTTACTTACGGGGAATTATTGTTTTTCATTTCTTGCACTGTCTTTCGAACTTAATTAGGTGTTATGTCTGGTAATATTTCACATCTTTGATTAATTGAATCGGTGAGATCAGAAAGAGCATCACTCATTTGTTGGACATTTCGAGAAAATTGATTAAAACTTATGTATTAAAACTATAATAATATCTTTATTGTATATTGTATGGTATATTGTAGCTGCAATAACTAAGTTTTGCTTGATCGGAACAGTTTTCATCAATTTTCTCGAAATGTCCAACGAATGAGTGATACCCTTTCTGATCTCAACGACTCAATTAGTAAACTTTTGTTTTCTTCTATTAGGTACTCTAGTTATTTCCATCATACTGTATCGTCTTAGATCCATTCTAGTCAGGGATCCCAGGCCCAATTTCACCATTTACTACTAACATGCTACTTTTTCGTGAGTAGCTTCATTTTGATGAGACGCCCAACTTTTTTCGTTACAACAATTTCCGTATATGGTAGATAACAAAGATAGCAGGGATAGTCCAGTCGGGTTAGACGAATAACAGGACTAACTTTGCATGCCGAGCTACCCCAAATTTTTCTAATTTTTAAGGAGGGCCAATAAATAGTAGTGTAAATGTAAAATCTCAACTTAATTCCGCCGTTGCGTTAGCCGTCATTTTGATTTTAACCGGGAACCGTTTTTGCTCCTTATCTACGTCATTTTCAACTTCTCGAAAAAAAGTATGAGAACTAAAATTGTTGAAAATGTGATTTTCTATAATTTCTTTTTTTAGAAATTTTTTCGTTGCGGTTGATATTTTTAGAGTTATGGGAGAAAATAATAACAGTTTGAGCATAATAATTGAATTATTTCGTTTATTATTGACTCTTGTCGGACTAGCGATACGTGCCGGTGTTTTGTAGGAGATTGTTTTATTTAAATAAAAAATACATTATCCTATCAAGTGATACTTTTGTCCTACTGTTACTAATAAAAAGATATAGTCAGGTGGTTGTTGTTCTGGTCCAACTTTTGAAAGTAGGACCAGGACAACGTACCACACAATTTGTAGGACAATGTGAGACAACATATATTTTTCATCCTAGCCCAGTCGGGATAGTATTTGACATTGCATGCCGAGCTGCCCTTTTTGTATAGGTATAATTTTTTGTCTAAAATTAATAATAAACGAAATAATTCAATGATTATAACTTCAATAATAATGACTTTTCCATCTTATTTTTTTTTTTTGGTTTGGACTCCTCCATATCCACTTACGTTGGACCTTCTTGTCGTCCTCAATACAAAAAATAATTTTACTGTTAAAGAAATATATTATAAGAAAAAACTACAAGTATATTTTAATATCTATCAAAGTTTTGTTTTATTTTTTATTTTGGATCTGCGGAAGTTCATTCATCTAATTTGTTTATAGCCCAGAAAATGAACGTGAAATACGGCGATACCGTGTAATTTTCAATGTCACCACCGAATTGCATGAAACAAATGATGTGTTTGAGAAGTCTACCGATCCAGTAAACGCAAGGTTGTAGCTCTTGAAATATTGTTCTTTTTCGACAAATTCCAATAAAACACTATTCTGGAAAAACGCATTAAAACTTTTTCAAGGGTTTTAGAAAAAGCTGTATTTTTATTGTTTATAAAAATTTCTAGCATCCAAACTAAGCGAGTTACCCTCAAAATAAAGTTGGCCCCTTATTCTTGGTAAAAAAAAATCGTGAAAATCTCCCCCTATTTGGCATCCCAAATGAAATTAGTGGTTACTGTTTTGTTTTATAATTATGTAGTAATTTTTTATTTGTAAGTGTCATCAGTTTAAAGTGGTTATTTTTTAAAGGGACGTAGTGGAAAGACCTTGAATGATTCAAATTTTGAACAGCCATATCTAAACCAATTTTTTCTTACAGAAAAGAATAAAACCAAAAAATTTATAAAAGCAAAACCGACATTTTTTGTATTTAGGGTTTAAAAAAAAAGTACTGTTAAAAAAAGGCTTTTTCTAAAATTAAAATAAAATTTAGTATAAAGTAAATTTTTTTTCAAAAATAAGCAATACGAGTCGGTCAAACTTGCAGTTCTTATAAAAAGCACATACATAAAGTAAATTGTAAAGCAATAACCATTAATTACCTTTGAGGTACTAAATGGAGGGAGATTTTCAAAATATTTTTAATAAAAAATAAGGGGTCGACTTTATTTTGAGAGAAACTATTTTGAACAAATTTTTTAAACATTTTAAAAAAGTTAATGAGTTTTCCCCAAAAAGTGCTTAATTTTTTGGTTATTTCATGTTGTAATATTGGATTTGGAATTTGACGAATAATAACAATTTTTATGAGCTACAACCTTGCTTTTACTGGGTCGATAGACTTCCTGAATACAGCCTTTACTTTTGATAACACTATTTTTTTCGATAAAATAGTTTTACCAATAGAATTTTTGAGTGATTTGCGAAAAACCGCCTGAAAACGGGATTTTTTTTTAATTTCACTCATTTTCACTCGCAAATATCTCGAAAAATAATAACTTAGTCAAATTATCCACGTTGGATGTATGTTTTTTCACCCTTACACCTCCGAAGTAAAAGCAACCAACGGCACACGTTTAACTGTAAAGTGATGGGTAATGCGTTGTTGTGACGCTGGAAATTACACTCCAAAACGGCCATTTATTGCATTTTTCGTTGGCTATTAATCACAGTATGTACAATATATAGGCCTGGATCCCGCGTACCAAAAAAAGTTTAATAATAGCAAGCTGAAAATTTGCTAATAGCTTAACGGTGTCTAGTCGGACAAACTTTGATGTACGGGAACACTGGAACAGGGGAAGTTTTGATTTTGGAACAGGTTACAGGTTTCGATCGTCAGACTACGAAAACGTTCCATGTATTTTATCGGACAGAACTTCAAATTTACTTGTTACCCTTTCATTAAACTCTCATGCAAAAATCAGGCTGCTATTTACCACAAATATACATTTTGTCATTTCCTGCGGGTCGCACTTATTAAAATGCCGTATTAGTCCCTTCTTTAACGGTAAAATATTGCAAAACCTCTAAATTTTAAAGAACCGCTTGGATTGACATGAAATTTGGCATACACACAGCTAACAAGTCAAAGAAAGAAAGTGATATTGTGCCGATATGTGCTTTTGCCCTGGGGGTGGTTTTCACCCCCTCTTGGAAGTGAAAAAATATTCGTCCAAAGAAAGTCAGGAAATGGATAAACTGGCTAATTTTAAGTAACTTTTGTTCTATAGAGTTTTTTCACTAAGTTAATTCTTTTCGAGTTATTTGGCAGTGAATATGTTCATTTATTCAACAAAATAACCACGCTTTTAAACAGTTTTTCGCAATTAACTCAAATAGTAAGTATTTTGTCGAAAAAACATTGTTAGTAAAAATATAGCCTGTAAAAAATTTTAAAAAATAGTGTACATATCACGTCTCTACACCTAGCAGAAGCAGAATTATAGCTAATGAAAAATAGGTTCATATTCCTCAAATTCCAAATGGAATACTTTAACGTGAAATAACCAAAAATGAAGCACATTTCGGGGAAACTCATTACAACTTATTTAAAGTGTTTAAAAAAAGCTTCATTTTTGTTTTATAAAAAAAAATTCTAGCATCAAAATTAAACAAGTTACGCTCAAAATAAAGTTAGAACCTTTTGGCTTTGGTAAAAAAATTGAGAAAATCACCCCCTAATTAGTATCTTAAATGAACTTAATCGTTATGACTTCACAAGTTTCTTGCCTAGTGTATATATTATTTATATGATCTGTAAGTTTCATCGTTTCAAAGTCCTTATTATTGAAAGGGCTGTAGCTAAAAAGGGTTGAACGAGTCACTGATCACGAATGTATGCAAATTTAGAAACACCAAATCTCAATCAATTTTTGTCTAACAGAAAAACAGAAAAATACATGATATTCAGAAAAGCAAATCTGATTTTTTTTGTTTTTTGTGATTTTTGGTATCTCTAACAATTTTTAAGTTATTTTGAAAAAAGCATATTTTTCAAAATTTAAATTTTTAAAAATTGTATTTTTGAAACCAAATTTTTTCAAAAATAAGCACTTTAAATCGATGAAACTTATAGATCATATACTTAAACAAAACATAAGTAAAATAATTTGTGGAGCGGTAACGAATAATTTCATTTAAGTTGCTTTAGGGGGTGGTCTTCCCGATTTTTTTTTGCAAAAACAAAAGGGACCAACTTTATTTTGAGCGTAACTTGCTTAAATTTATTGCTAGAAACTTTTTGTAAAAACAGGAATAAAGCCTTCTTTAAACACTTTAAAAAAGTTGTAATGAGTTTTTTCCAAAAAGTGCTTAATTTTTTGGATATTTCACGTCGAAATATTGTATTTGAAATTTGGTGAATATGAATCTATTTTTCATTGGCTATAACTCTGGTTCTACGAGATCCAGAGACCTAACGTGTACACCATTTTTTTTTACTTTTTTATAGGCTATATTTTTGCTAAGAACGTTTTTTCGACAAAATACTTACTTTTTGAGTTATTTGCGAAAAACCGTCTAAAAATGTGGTTATTTTGTTGAAAAATGAACATATTCACTCGCAAATAACTCGAAAAGTGTTGACTTGGCGAAAAAGCTCTATAGAACAAAATTTACTTAAAATTAGTCAGTTTACCCATTTCCGGACTTATTTTGGACATATATTTTTTCACCCCCAAGAGAGGGTGAAGTTACCCCCAGGGCAAAAGCACACATCGGCACAATATCTCTTCTTTTCTTTGACATGTAAGCTATAAGTATGCAAAATTTCATGTCAATCCAAGCGGTTCCTTAAAATTTAGAGCAAAAACCGTGAGAGAATGGACATATTTGTCGGACAAACATTTTTTCATATAATATAATATTAATATCATAAAATGAGCATAAGGTTGCTAATGAATAAACTTAAAAACAACTTGCTAGTTTTCACAATCATAAACTTGGCAGGATAACACGTTTCACAATTAAAATCACGTTCCACAATTAAAACTTCCCCTGTTCCAATGGTCCCGTAAATCACAATTTGCCCGACTAGACACCGTTAAGCTATTAACAAATTTTCAGCTTGCTATTAATAAACTTTTTTTGGTACGAGGGATCAAGGCCTAATAGAAATAAATTCTTTCAGATAACAATGGCACTTTCAATGGTAACTTTTTTGGTTCTTCGCTAGATGGCAGTGATGAATCTGGCGATGCCTTTATTGTAAGTAATTAAACAGGTGTTCCAAAATTTGCTTTAATTCCAACTTTTATAGGCGTGTGCCCCACGAAAAGTATTACCAGTAGGAAGTCAGCCAAATCCAAATTACTTTTTAAAGGGATCGTGTTTTTGGAAAAGGAACTCTTCGATAATTGATGGACGATACACCGAACTAATTCCTTTAAGAAAAGAGAGTAAGTTTATTATGATATATTATTTCATCACACCTCATTACAGTAAACAATTCTGATATCAAATCACAAATTATTCACTACCTTCGAATTTTACACATATTGCTTGTTTTCCAATACACCTTCATACATCCATCCAGTTTTAAACCTTTTCAATTCAACTCGATAACTTGGTATGAAAAATAAAAAATAGGAAAAAAATCCCTATTTCATAAACATGTTTAGTCCTAGATGCTTATGTTACATAAAAGGACCTCATACTTTTGCCAGGTTATTAGTTCAATTGATATTCTTCTTCACTTCCAATATCAACACTCAGGTACCTTAACCAATTAATTCACATATCATTATATCATATCAGTTTCCTCCTGTGACTTATACAACTTATCTTAATTTCAACACTACTTTAATATCAGACTTCCATTTACTACAGACTCTCTAATTTACTCTGCGATTGGTACAATTAAACCAAACACTCCTTTTAATTCATAGTAAATCAAATTTTCCACAGCACAGTTGAACTTACTTCAATTAGAATAGGAACATGTATAGATGGCTGCATAGATTCTGGCTATTTCTCATAATAAAAATCATTTCATACTTCACGTTCATCTTACATATTCAAGGCACTTACTTAAATGTAATTATAGCCATAACTTTGTTGATGTTTGTTATTACTATGTAAATTTTCATTAAATATTTTACTAACAATTAGTTGGCTGTCGTAATACAGGGTAAATTCCACGTCACGTTGTCTATCTGTCTTTTGACACCTTTCAGAAACATCACTCATTTTGCAATCAGTTGCCATTAAGTCATTGAAATGTGATCAACTCAATTTGGATCCCACGTGTTGGGAAACCTGTATACCTTACCTTAGGGCATTATCCTGTTTGCCATGTGACCATCACAGGCCTTTTTATCGAAGTATGCACTTTTAAGGCATCTATATTATATGTAAAGGGTTTTTACCCAGATATTTTTCTTTTGTGGCTCAGCTAGCATCCAGTTTGTAAGTATAACCAACTTGCTCTAACCTTTGTCAAAATTTAAATAATAACTTTATATTTATTAAATCGGTTATACTTATTTTTAGATCGAACACTGATGATGATTTTTTATAAAAATCGAAAACGTTTTGTTGTGATGTAGCCCTTTTAAGGGATTTTTAATAAAAAAAAATGTTATACCTTTTACAAAGGATATCTTTCCAATTTTGTGATTGATGGTATACAGCCAACTACAGGAAAACCTTTTCTTTTCCTTGTGGATTTTAATAAAGAACTATGGTAAAAGAGCTGAATAGTAATTCTTGATAATAGTAATAATTACAATCATAAAACATTTACTAAAGTATTTTCTTCCACAAAGATCAAAGGAGAATATCGAGAATAGTATGTAGATGAAAGAAAAGAGACTACAACAAAAAGATAATGCAAGCAATAGAGGGAGAATTTCAGAAAAAAGAAATACGGTTTTATCAAAAACTAAGAAAAACTTGAGAGGGAGTACCATAATTACAATAATTCATACATGAAAAAAAAAAACACAAGAGAGACATTTTAGTGAACTACTTAAGAGATATATGGCATATGCCATATATCATATGCCAGAGGTAAAATATAATGGCATAAAAATAGAACTACCTAGTGAAGGAGAGATTAAGAGTATAATAAGTGGGTTCAAAAATAACAAAAGACCAGTATAACCATGTACAGACTTTCAAGAATATTAACAATTATAAAATATTTACTAAAGAGAAAGAAAAGAGAATACAACGAAAAAAGAATGCAAGAAATAGAGGAAAAATTTCAGAAAAAAGAAATACGGTTTTATCGAAAATTAAGAAAAAAATTGAAAGGGAATACCAGAATTACAATAATGCATACATGAAAAAAGAAGACGGAACACTCACGAGTGAAAAAAAAATCAGTGATGGATTTATAGGAGAGCCATTTTAGTGAACTATTGAATTTTCATGAAAATTTTTGAGCAGTTAGAGGATACCTAGAGAAACAAAGGTGACATGATGCAAACTTGCGCTTTTACCCTGGGGGTGGATACCACCCATTTTCGGGAGTGAAAATTATTTTATTCAAAATAATACCATAAATCGATAGATGGACAAATTCTAAGCAAAATTTGTTATATAAAGATATTAACATTAATCAATACTTTTTGAGTTATTAAAGATCAAAGATGTTATTTTTTCGTAAAAAATTGCATCTTTTAAAACTGTTCTTCACGCATAACTCAAAAAGTATGAGCTTTTACAAAAAAGTTATTTTTACCAAAATTGAAGATAATCAAAAACTGAATACATTATTTATTTAAGGAACTAAACTAATGTTAATACAAAGTGAGTTATGGGTAACTGAATGTATATTTTTTTCGACGAGTACTCAAATCTAAGTATTCAAGCTTAAATGACGGGAAAACCATGGATTTTATAAAATATATTTATTAAATACTTGTCAAAATACGTCGGAATACCCATAATGAGCTCCAGAAGTAGTTAATATTATCAAAAGTAAGCAAGTTATGATGAAAATAAGAGTACCACTTAGAAATTGAAAACAAATTTTCCACAAAAATTAAAATTTATAGTAATCCTTACAAGAATTTCTTTGTATTAGCAAGGGTAATGATTTTAACAATTTTTGCCAGTTTAGAATGCATATTTTTAAAAATGGATATAATTTAAAAATATCAGAATTTTTATAATTATTGTCATTTTAATTTTCCTTCGATAATAACTTTAAAAGTACTCAATATGTAAAAAATGATAAATAACTAAATTTTCGTTTTTCCTATAACAAATATTTTAACTGTTTTACTATTTCTGTAGGGTGAAAAATAACGGAGATAGAAATGTTCAAATCTTAAATTTTACTGCGAGAACCATTGCACCATGCAACCGTGGCCATTTAATCTTTGATTTTTTAAAAAGTAATAGGCCTATCAGATTAAATTCAACGTGCTTTAATAGCCCTTGGAATTATCTTTCCAATTGTTTTTAGGTGAACCGGATATCGTAAAACTAAATGGAGTTATGTAAAAAGAAACTGATAAAATTTTTTCGAAAAATTTTTAAAAGATAAAGTTTGAAAAATTTTTGAGCATAAATTTTAATGCTATCAACTTGTTCGGATTTCATTTAATAGATATTTCTAAGTACTTTCACAAATGTTTAATAAGTTTATATTGTAAAATGCATCACTTTCCCGTAATTTAAGCTTGAATACCTAGATTTGGGTACTCTATGAAATAAATATACATTCAATTAGCCATAACTCACTTTTAGTTAACATTAAAAGGTTTTTTTATGGCGAATGGACTTAGTGTCCGCAGTCATATAAACCCAAATAAACAACAAAAGGTTTTTTTAGTAAGTAGTTTATTTAATTTTTTATTAGCTTCAATTTTGGTAATTATAATTTTTTGGTCAAATCTTTTAGTTTTTGAGTTATTTATGAAAAATCGGTTAAAAACATGCATTTCGTTTTTGAGTTATTTATGAAAAATCGGTTAAAAACATGCATTTTTCTCACGAAAGATTAATAGTATATTATTCAACGAGCATGTAATGATAGCTATTACTCACGATGATGAAGTTTGCGACACGAGCCTTAGGCGAGTGTCGTAATTCATTAGCGTGAGTAATAGCCATTACATGCGAGTAGAATACTATACTTTTTCTACGACTTTTTTTATTTTAATTAGTAAAAAATATAATTATCAACTACTCAAGATTCAAATTATAATAATTTACAAAAATACCTAAATGCTGTTTACCCTTAGTACGTGGCTGAATAATTGGTTGCCTACTTTAACCAAATTCTTATTTATTGTAAAAATACAACAAGAAATAGTCAATCCAAGTTCTATTCGTTTCCGAAAAAACATATGCATAAATTTGCACCTACTGTCAATGAATCTAATAAATAGGAAATTGCTATTATCGGCTGACGTGTTTCATTCATAAAGTTTTATGTATATTTACATTTAACTATATATAATATAATAATATAACTATATACTTTGTTAACATATTTATCACAATACAACTTAAAAAAATAAACACAATATTAGTTATAAATTCCAATTAACACAAACAAAATACGCTAATGTCACTGTCACTAAAATAAATGATACCTAAACGTCAAAATTTTTAGTAAACAAGATATAAACGTAAAAAATATACGGACATTGTTACAGTTAAAATTCCTTTAAAAATTTTTCGAAGTTAATTATTGATATAAAGTACAATAATTATTGTATTAAATAAACAAATTTAAGTATTTTTATTTGCAGTTTACGATTCATATTAAAGTGGCATGCACCACTTGAACCTAACTTCAGCCCGTGAGTAATGACCCGTGAGTAACTTCAGCCCGTGAGTAATGAATTATTACTCACGGGCTAAAGTAATGGGTGCTATTATCTATTAAAAAATAGCAAATAATGAGCATGTTATTAAACGGTCGTAGAAAAAATCTTTTATCTTTAATAACTCAGAAAGTTATGATTTTTTTAATAACTTTATATAACAAATGTTGCTTAGAATTTGTCCCCCATCTAACTATGGGGTTCTTCTTAATATAATAATTTTCATCCCCGAGAAGGAGTGGTACCCACCCCCAGAGTAAAAGCGCAAGTTGGCACCATGTCACCTTTATTCCTTGTGATATCCTCTAACCACTTGCCAGTTTTCATGCAAATCAATGGAAGTTGAACGAAATCGGAGGTAATAGCTCATATCCACCTTCAGTTACTGCACTAAATGGCCAAAATACAGATGAGAATGAAAATTTCCTTATACAGGATGATGGCATAAAAATAGAACTGCCTAGTGAAGGAGGGATTTAAAGTGTAATCAGTGGGCTCCAAAATAACAAAGACCAGTATTATACTGGTCCATTATTATAAAAAAGACCAGTATTATAATAGCCATGTATAGACTTATCAAAGGGATATGGGAAAAAATATGCCCAGAAATGTACCAAAGCTCTATTATGCCATGCCCCATATACAGGAAGGGAGATAGATTGGCATGTGAAAATTACACAGTGGTTGCTCTGTTGGATACTTGTTACGGGGTATTAGACAGGATGCCAAGAGAGAAACTCCACAGATCTGCTGTAGATAAACTAGGTGAATATCAGGCCGGTTTTAGAATTAATAGATCATTAACCGATCAGATTTTTACACTAAAATAATTTCAGAATACGTGTTTAGTTATGAACATAAGGTATCACTTCATGGATTGTTCAATTATTCATAGCTTTTAAATAAGCGTGTGATAGGATAAGAAGGAGTAAAATGTATGAAGTGCTGAACCCCTTGGGCATACCCGCAAAACTGATTATGTTAGTAACAATGACTGAATAACACACGAAATCATGTAGCATGGAGAGTGGAAAAAAGTGAACTATTAAAATGCCATCGTATACCTAATAAAAACCAAAATGATAACAATTTGCCAAGCGGAATTTTAGTCAGGTTTACGACGTGCCAAGTGAGAGAGTCGATTTTGAGAAACCGAAAAAATCTCAAAAATTCGGGAGTGCAAATCAAAGAAGATTTAACAAAATTACGTCTAAGTTTGTTTAGGAAGGCCATACAGCTTTTCTCAAAAAATAGTGCGTGGGTGCTTAACGGCAATGTTTTCGTGAAAAATAAAACTAACAAAGTTTTTCGCATTCACAGTGAGCCCGAATTGGAAAAAATTTATCATGGAAACTAACCACTATGCTATGAATTAATAAAACACCGAATTATGGTATGGATTAAAGTTATTTACATCTCTTCTTTGCTGAAGGTAACCTTGTATGCTGTGTTTTATATTGATTGTTTGTGTAGATAAGTGATATTTGTCTATAATAATACAATATTTAATAATAAAATTATTACATTATAAGATGGTACCTTTCTAACATTTAAAAACTGGCTCTTTTCTATACTGTTTATTATTCATGTCTTCATTTTTTATTATTTTTTTCTTCCGAATCGATATCAAAAAATATCAAAACTTTTCGTTAACTAATATTAATAGCCTAGTAGCAAACTTACATTATAACATTATAATAATATAATAATGGGTAGGCTTATCGTTCCACCTTATTCAAAAAGTCGAAAAATTTATGTATATGGATACGCATACTTACTTTGTAAATTTGTAAACAATAACAAAACAAAAACAAACTCTTTAAACAATGTTATTATCTATTAGTAGATTTTCTATTTTGTATATATTTTTTTTCTTTCTTTTTTTCCGGGACATTAGTAACTACTTAGATAAAGTTAAATAGGCGGATTGTGAGATAAAATTGAAAAATATGAATTATTTAGTTAGGGCAATTTTTTTAGTTATTAAAACTTTTTTAAATAATCTTTTGGGCAAAACTGAACTGTGTAATCTGGGAAGAGGTAATTTGACCTACATTGGTGCGGGGAGAGGAGCTATTATGGGATATGGCTAATTATTTGGGCACTCGACAGTTGGAAAATAATAACGACGATTTTTTAATAAGCAATTTGAGTAATTTTTCAGTAGGCCATTTAAATGTACGATCTTTAAATACTGGTTTTGACGAGTTTACAAACTATATGATGGAATTGGACATTGACATGTTGGGGTTGACTGAGACATGGCTAAACTCCGACATGCCAAGTTTCACCTACAGACTTCCGGGATATAGGTTTGTAAGAAAGGACAGATTAGCAAGAGGGGGTGGCGTTGCACTTTATATTAAAAATAATATAAAATTTTCTTTGATTAATTTAAACTTTCCCTTTTTTGAACACATTGCCATAGAATTCACTGTAAAAAATATAAACTATATACTTATTAATATTTACAGGCCACCTTCTGTAAGCGAACCTGTTTTTCTAGATCAGTTTGAGGATTTACTGGTTTATGTAACCGTTGCACATAAGAACATTATTATTGTCGGCGATTTAAATATCAACTTTTTAAGTAATAAATCCAAACAGACTAAAAAACTTGTTACAAACTTTACAATTTAATCAACATATTAAAGAGCCCACGAGGTTTAATTTTACAAATAACACATCTAGTTTAATCGATGTAATTATTACTAGTCAAAACATACAATGCATAAAATCAGGATCATTGGCAATATCTCAATGTGTGACGGATCATAACCTGGTCTATACAATACTGAATCTGCCTAAAATATCCTGCCACAAAAAAACTGTAACGTACAGAGACTACAGTAACATCATTTATGATTTATTAATGGAAGAAGGAAGAATGCTCGATTAGCAGCAGCTTTTCGTGACTGATAGTATTGAAGAAAAAGTTGAGATTTTCACGTCTCACATAAATAAAATTTTAAATAAGCATGCTCCAGTGAAAACCAGGAAAATTTCCGAAAAACCTTATTTGCCATGGATAACTACCAACATAAAGCAGTTGATTAAGCTTAGAGATAAAGCACATAAAAATATATGAGAACAAAAACGGAAGGGTCTCTACAGTACTACAGACAATTGAGGAATTTTACCAAATATGCTATAATACGGGAAAAAATCACATTTTTTAATACATTTGGACAGAGTAAAGGGAAAGAATTTTGGAAAACAGCAAAAAAACTCAATCTTACTTATAACGAAAATCAATTATATATACCAGATAATCTTAACAATGCGACAAATATACACAACTTTTTTTCAGAAATCGATAACAAAAACAACACAGTTTCTACAGATTTGATAGAATTTTATAAAAGCAACAGACTTACAGACAACACTGACGAGTTTAATTTTACACTATTGGACAGGGAAAATTTAAATAAAATCGTCTCCAAAATATCGTCTAATGCAGCTGGTGATGATGGGTTAACAATAAAAGATATAAAATTATGCTACCCTTTTTGTGCAGATGCATTATTGAATATAATTAATTCGTGTATTTTGAATTCATTCTATCCATCTGGCTGGAAAAAAGCTATAATTAAACCATTACCTAAAATACCTGAACCAAAGGAGCTGAAAGATCTGAGACCAATAAGTATACTTTCTGTCTTATCTGAAATTTTTGAAAAGCACTTATATAATCAAATTGAGTCATTTGTTGAAATTAACAAAATAATACCTGATTGCCAGTCAGGTTTCCGGAAAAATTTTAGTACCACTACAACACTTGTCAGCATTTTGAATGACATCAGAGAAAATGAAGAAAAACAAAATAGTACTTGCATGACCCTTTTGGATTTTAGTAAAGCATTTGATACTATTGGTCACGAGATGCTGTTGGCCAAACTTCATTACTTTGGCTTTTCCAACAGTGCAGTCAATCTCATGCAAAACCTACTGACGAATAGATTTAGTTGTGTTCTTGTTAAAAAAGACTCGAGTGTTGATAAGTCAGAATTTAAATTAGTTAAAAATGGCGTCCCACAAGGTTCGGTAATTTCACCTCTGTTATTTTCCATTTATGTTGCTGACATGAAAAACTGCATTAAATTCTGCAAACTTAAGCAGTTTGCTGATGACTCCCAGTTAAAAATACCTATAAATAGACACACTATAATAGACACTCAAAATAAATTAAATGCGGACCTTAAATGTATATCTTCCTATGCAGAAAATCACAATTTACAATTAAATGCATCCAAATCGCAAATAATAATTATAAATAAAAATAAAAATGCCAGAGAGCTTATCGAAAATACATTACAAATTAACATTAATAACAATCCAATCCCCATTGTAAAACATGCAAAAAATTTGGGTATTATCTTTGATAATGAACTCTCTTTCCAAAAACATGTAAACAAAAAGTTAACTGCAGGATATCTCAGATTAAAAAATTTATATAAAATAAAAAAATACTTAACATCTAAACAAAAATATTATCTTTGCAATACTCTTGTCTTGTCCCTGTTTGATTATGGTGACGTAGTTTATGGCGACTCTATATCTTGGTTACTTAAAAAGTCAATCCAAAAAATCCAAAATAGTTGTGTAAGATTTTCATATAGAATTCCGTATAATCGCCATATAACACCTTACCTTAATCAACATAACATCCTCAAAATGGTTTACCGAAGGAGGCAACATATGTATAATTTTATATACAAAATTGTTAAGACTGGGAAACCTCCATATTTAAATGAAAAATTTTCAGATTTGTCTAGAATACATACTACACGGAACACTGGAACATTTCTTCTTCCGCGTCACAGAACTGCGGCTTTCCAAAAATCATTTTCTTATCTAGCTGTCAAAATGTGGAACGGGCTGTCAAAAAGAACAAAAAACTTGTCTCTGGTTAAATTTAGAAAGAACATAAGAAACATGTTATTACAAGAACAACTTAACTAAATTAAATTATTAACAACTATTTTTCTACCATCTATCCAGCTGTCGAGAATCTGCACACTGTCCGGCTTCTCGTCCTTGGCACTTTTTCGTTGGGTCTAGAAGTTATATAAATATTATCGTATTTGATTTGTTAATGCCCTTCTCCTTCAACACAGTTCAGTTTTGGTTTAGTTTATTAATTTTTTCTTTTGTCTTATATTAAATATTACTTCTCATTTGGATCTTTTCGCAAAGGTCTACCTTTGTGGTGGACTTTTTGTAATCGGTTTTATAGTCGTGAGAAGATCCTTTTTTGTCTAAAAACGTTTTGTATATTCTCTGTTGTATATTGTAATATTCTGTTTTTTTTTGGCAAAATAAACTTTTTGTATTTGTATTTGTATGGAGAGGATTCTCATTGGATGAATTTGAAGTAAACAGCGGTCTAAGACAAGAAGATCCGTTATCCATGGTGCTATTAAGCTTGGTATTGGAAACATTAATCTGAATAAGCCGAGTTAAAATGACAGGAATCCACTTCAACAATGAGCATCAATGTCAGGCCTTCACTGAAGATCTCACTGTTCTAATAAAAACAAGAAAATAATTAAGAAATGTCTTGAAATGATTAGAAAAGGAGACAAAATATTTTCACTTACAATCAACCATGAAAGTCAAAGTACACGATACTCGGAAATACAGAGCAAAAAGAAGAGGGAGAGTTTACATTCATATTTAATAAATCAAGGAAATATGGTTTCGAGAGAGTGGTCTATTTTAGATATATGTTGGAGTTACTTTAGACGAAAAAGGTCATGAAGAATTGGAACTGAATGCTAGAATAGCAAAGGGAAACAAAAAGATGGGAAGTCTAAGACCAATGATAAAATCCAAATATGTATCGATAAAAATCAAGCTAAGGATATATAAAACGATAATAAGGCCCAGAGTGACGTGTGCTAGCGAAGTATGGACAATTGAAAAAGCAAATTAGGGGAAATTGGAAAGATGGGAAAGGAAAATATAGCTATATTATATCGAGGCAAAGACACGGTGGAATGTTGGGTGCGAAGAAAAAACAGGGAGCTATAGGATCTGTATACCGAACCAAACGTAAGTCGCTTCATAGAGGCACAGAGAGTGAAATGGATTGGACACGTGATGAGAATGGAAAGGAAAAGGATACCAAAGATGAACCTAAAACGGGGCCTAATTACGAAAAGAAGGAAAGAAAGACCCATACTAAGATGGTTTGACATCGTACAGGAAGATCTCATAAAGAAAAGAATTATTGGTTGGGAGGAAAAAGCAACAAACAGGGATGAATGGATGAGAATAGTTAGTCAATTTAGAAGACAGGGAGCATGGTTCGACAAGTATCCATCCACTTGATACAAATTTTGTAATATATAAGTATTATATTATTGTAGGATTATAGTAGGCCCTAGGCCTTCAATGCCTTCTGAGTTTATATAAAAAAAATAATTTTCTTGTACAATTTAGGTCCAGTCGGAAGGGTAGGAGCAGCGGGGGAGTACTACTATGATAATGCTTTTGGACAAGCTGGAATTGATTTATTTTATAGCAGGGTAAGTATTACATATTCATTATGGTAGGGGAGCCCAAGCGGGGATTTTTGCAGTTACTCGAGCGCATCAGATTATCATATGGGAAGAAACCTGGTACCCTGCAGATGTACCTGTACCATATATTGGCTCTTAAAACAGGGGAGTATCCTTAGAAAAACTGGAAATTGTCAGATTAAGATAATGTAAGTTAAGTACATGCAAAAGAGTGTATATTTCAAAAATCTGATGATTTGAGCTGGGCGTAAGGAAATGGGTGAATCAAAAAGTTTGACAAAAAAAGCGAATATTTCGCGAATTGAACGTCAGATCGAAAAAATAAAAAGTACGTGTTTAATAATTTTCAAAAATCCATTGAATGATACCAAACACGACCCCTTACGGTAAGGGGTGGGAGGTAAATTTAAAATTTTAAATACGAACCCCGCGAAATAAACATCAGATCGAAGAACTGCAAAATATACTTATTCAACATTTTCGATATATCTATCGAATGGTACCAAACACGACCCCCACGGGGGTGCGGGGGGGGTGGGGGTTACTTTCAAATCTTAAATGGGAGCTCCAAATTTTTATTACAAATTTTGATCCTTTACGTAAAAATAATCAAGTTTTATTCGAGAATTTTTTTCGAATTATGGATAGATAGCGCTATAATCGAAAAAAAAACGATTGTTGGAAATGGAAAATTAAATAAAAAAATGGAAAGTCCCCACTAAAATGGAACATTTTACTTGACTTCTTTTGGTTTTAGGACCTAATAATCAAAACCCAATATGTCCCCATAACGCTCGAGTGACTGTGAATTTAGCATACTTTCGTGCCCTACTATTAAGAATACACATTATATTTATATGGGACTTGGCACCGTTTGCTGACTCAGTAAAATTTGTGTTTTACTGAGTCTGGTATCTAACAGAGCTACTTTTCACATCAAACCTTTACTACTTTATGTCGAAATAAAATACTAATTTTTTTAACATATTTTTTAGGATGAAGTTTTACTAGGAGCGACTGGCATTAAAAACTGGAATGGTATGTACCTATAAGATTAAGAGCAACCTAATTATGACTATGGGCCATTCCACGAACATACGCCTGTTTTGGATTATTTCGACAACGAATATTTTACTGTGCAACATAAGAAGTACGAAAGTAAATGGCGCTAATAATTCTTCCAATAAACGACAATGTAATTTGCAATTTACTTTCGTCTTTCTTATGTTGCACAGTAAAATATTCGTTGTCGAAGTAATCCAAAACAGGCGTATGTTCGTGGAATAGGGTATAAATAATATTTTGTTTATTTTAAAGGTGCCATTGTTTCTCAGTCGTTAAACATAGTAGCAAATTACAGAATTATTCCGCAGAAGTCTAGTCCCATTATAACTGAAAACTACAGCTACTTAGGTAAGTTAATCGTTTGCATCTTCTTCTTAAAGTGCCTAGTTCTTGGAAATAGTGGTGACATTTATAACTATTTATATTTTCTTGTCTCAAAAAACGACAAAGGACATAACCTCTCTGAGGGTTTGTTGTGTCATTGGTCGCTTTGGACGGCTTTTTCCAGGTGCTGCTCATTCAGATGACTGTGGATGGATCCTGGAATAAATTGACGGATCCATGGTTAATCTATTGTAACATAACGATGCAAAAACTCCGTCTTATTTTGATTTAACATGTCCCAATAGTTCCGAGACTCATAAACTCGTTGTTCTTGCTCTGGTGTGAGAAAACGCGACACTTATTTAGAAAATATCTTTCAAATACTATTGTACGAAGTTGAGTTGTGGACTCTCAGAGACATCAACTGCAAGAAAATTAAGGCTTTTGAAATGTGGCTTTATCGTCGACTCCTGAAGATATCTTATACCGACCACATTACTAATCAGGGTGTCTTGCTAAGAATGCAAAAAGAAAATGAGCTGTTAACAGAATAAAAAAGCCAAAATCGAATACCTTGGTCAGATCATGAGGAACAGTGAAAGATATGGACTGATGCACTAATCTTGCAGGGAAAAGTAGAAAGAAAGCGAGGACCAGGAAGGCGAAGGCTTTCCTCTCTGAAAAATCTACGTACGTGGTTCAACACAACCACTACAAATCTTTTTAGAGCAGCAGTGTGCAAAGTACATATTGACATGATGGTCGCCAACATCCGAAACGGATAAGCACTACAAGAAGAAGATACACAAATGCTCGTGTTAAAAACGCTCCTTTACCGTAACATTAAGGTACGTATCCACTATGTTCGCGAACCTCTTTTGCTCTGCGCTCTCTGCAACTTCTCCAATGATCTACATATAAACCGGTATCGATTGGAGTGCTAAGGCGGAGCGCGTACTGTTGAACGTTCCGGGAACGCGCACGTGTCCACTATGTGCAGCGTTGAAGGAGGGCGGAGCGAAAGAGGAGCGCGAACACGGTGAATACATGTCTTAAGAATGTCAACTATTTCTTGCAATTTCACTTTGGTTTTCGAAAATAATTTTCAGCGTTTTTTAGATCACTTTGGGAATAACTATCTGATACAGCATATAGGCTATTGATTATGTTCAAAATAAGAGAGCTAAAAGAAACTACAACGTTAACGGGATTTTATTGTCTCATATAGTCAATGGACCACTAAATTTGAAAAAATCGCGAAGTGCTATCATTAAAATGGGTGCGTTTTTGAGAAATTGGTGAATTAGTCCCTAGGGTGACATGGTGAATTACGGTGAGTGCTATGCGCTTTTGGTACAAAGATGTTTACAGGAAAATTGTTCCAGGTTAAATTTACTATCGAAATATTACATTTTAAAGTCAAAAATATTTTTATTTACAAAAATATATTCAAAAGAAAAGCAAAAAACAACACGAAAGAAAGCAATTTTGTTTTTTATCCCATAACTTTTTTCCACGGGGATATAGGTATAGACATTGCTTCAGCAAAAAATAACTTACGTTCTGTATCTTTAAAATGACGTTCAGTAAAAGTCTCTAGGATTTACAGTTTCCGAAATATTATTTTTCAAAATTCGCCGCTCACAGCATTTTTGGGCCATTTCCCCATTATTTCGCAAACACTGTTCTGTAACTTTTTTTACGCATTTCTAGGTATATGCCATGGTACATTTATTAGAAAGAGGAGTCAATTGCCTTTAAAATGGTCTATTGTATAAGGTTGCTTGACTATTTTGAAGCAAGTTCTGCTTTTTCAAGGTATTATACTTTTAATGATTTTTGATACTTTTTATGATTATTTTTTAAATTTCTCATTATGACTTTTTTTCTTGTACATTTAGGGATATACATTATATAATAAAAAACAGCATATTTACTTTACTTTAAAATGGTGTATTCCATAAAAATATAGGACTATTTTTAAACAAGATATCCGTAGGATATCCAAGAGTACCTATCCGTAATTTGAAAACATTTTAAAATTTTTTATTTTTTTTTAATTAGAAGCATATAATTGCATATTATAATATAATCTTTAATTCCAAATAATTTTTCTTAATACCACTTTTCGATATTGTGAAATATAAAGGTTATTTATTCCTGAGCAAATTCATATTTTTTAGCATACCTCGTACACTATTAATAAAATTTTTTATCTCACGATTGCATTTTAAGTTTCACATTAGGCAGAGCATTTTATAAACAATAACTTTTTTTCATCAAATTAATACTAAAAAAGTTTTTCATATGGTTCCATCTATTGCATGTGTATATGTCACACTTTGAAAAAGCATATCTTGTTTAAAAATAGTCCTAGAATTTTTTACAGTACACCATTTTAAAGTAAATAAAATGAGATTCCCTTTTTTTACACAATGTATACAGGGTGTCCCAGACTAATTTACCCACGGTATATCTCTTAAACGAATAGAGATTTTCGAATGGGACAAAAGGTGATATATTCTACTTGTAATACACTTTATTTATAATTACATCCCTTAGTTACAACCCCTAACTTTAATTTTTTTAATAGCACCCTGCATATTTTTTTATAGTTTTGGATGTGGTCTTTTATCGTCTATTCAACACATTTTTTAAAAATAAAATCGGTTCGTAAATAACCTAGGAACTATTAGTTTATTTTTGTTAAATTGTGTGTCCCAGACTAATTTATCCAGGCTATATTTCTTAAACGAATAGAGATTTTCGAATGGCACAAAAACTGATCTATTCCATTTGTAATACACTTTTATATGGCGTAGAAAAAATTCATTGCCTAAATATTCATCCCTAACTTACAGGGTGCTATTTAAAAAAATAAAGTTAGGGGTTGTAACTAAGGAATGAATATTTAGGGAATATTTTTTTTCTACTTCATATTAAAGTGTATTACAAATGTAATAGATCAGTTTTTGTCCCATTCGAAAATCTCTATTCGTTTATGAAATATAGCCTTAATAAATTAGTCTGGGACACATAATTAACAAAACTTAACTGATATTTTCTTGGTTATTTACGAACCGATTTTATTTTCAAAAAATGCGTTGAATAGACGATAGAAGACCACATCCAAAGCCATAAAAAATATACAGGGTGTTATTAAAAAAAATTAAAGTTAGGGGTTGTAAATAAGGGATGATTATTTAGGGAATGATTTTTGTGTACGCCATATTAAAGTGTATTACAAGTAGAATATATCACCTTTTCTCCCATTCGAAAATCTCTATTCGTTTAAGAGATATAGCGTGGGTAAATTAGTCTGGGACACCCTGTATACCCAAATATATAATAAAAAAGTTATAATGAGAAATTTAAAAATAATCGTAAAATATATCACAAATCATTAAAAGTATAAAATTTTGAAAAACCATATCTTGCTTAAATATAGCCATACGGCCTTCTACTATAGAACATTTTAAAGGTAATTGACTGCCCTTTCTACTAAATGTACCACTGTGTATACCACTAAATGCGTAGAAAAAAGTACAGAACAATGTTTGCGAAGTAACAAGGAAAATATCCCAAAATCGCTGTGTGGCGAAATTTAAAAAATCATATTTTGGAAAATGTAAATCACAGGGATTTCTACCAAACGCCATTTTAAAGAGGAAGAATGGAAGTTCTTTTTCTATAAAGCAATGCCTATACCTATATCCCTGTGGAAAAAAATTATGGGGCAAAGAACAAAATTGCTACCTTTCATGTTTTTTTCTTGCTTTTCTTTTGGATATATTTTAGTAAAAAAACATGTTTTTGATTTAAAATGTGATACTTGGATAGTAGTACCCGGAACAATTTTTCTATAAACGTGTTTGCACTAAATGTGCAAATAACTCACCCTAATTCGCCCTGTGCCTAGGGACTAATTCACCCCTTTCTCAAAAACGCACTTATTTAAATGGTAGCACTCCGCGGTTTTTTCAAATATAGAGGTCCATTGACTATATGAAACAATAAAACCCTGTTAACGTTGTAGGTCCTTTCTAAAATACATAGTCAATAACCTAATAGTCCTGTTAATACTTTTTGAGCTATTGCTCATACTGGACCGTATCTTTCCTAACAGAATTTAAACACTTACAAATCAACACAAGAAATTACAATGAATCTATTATTTTTATAAAAATTACAAAAGTAGCGTTACTGTATTTCTTTTTAAAATTATATAATTTTCTATTTTATATTTCGAAAAAATTAATCATTTTCAAAATTTTACTTTAGGATACAAAGTGGGCTGCGGCTTTCACGCAGATTCAAGTTTTTTGTTCGCTGGAGCTCCAAGGGCAGATAATTTATTGGGAAAAGTAAGTAAAGGGAGGCTCTACTAATAACTATTATTTTATATGTAATGTATATTATTCTTACTACAGGCGCGTTAGTTCTCTCCGTAACTAGATTAAGATTTGTAGCTTTCTTTGGGTTGTTCTTCTTTAATATTAGGCCGGCAGCTGGTGTTTTCTGGTAATTAAATATGTAGTTAAAAATATTTATTTATACTTAGGTAAATACCGTTAAAGCAGGACATAATATTGTATGTGTTAAAATTAATTTTATCAATTTTTTAATAACATTTAACCTCACAGAGACCTCCCTCTTACCGCATGCTTGCTTTAATAACTGATGTAGAATAGCTTTTATAATATTAATCTTGTTATTGTTAGAATTACTGATACTAAAAGAACTTTATAAAAACACAATTAGATCTAAAATTACTTTAGGTATACAGTTCAAAACTTTTAAAATTCAGCACAAAATGCAAGCATGTCCCCGCTCTTTTTTTTATTAAAAATACAAAATCTAAAAATATTTTTTTAACCGAGCCTTTTCATTAGTACACTTATGCTTGGAAAATGAATTGCACAACACAACAATTAAAATACTGATACACTTAACTCATTTTCTCCTTCTTCCGTATTTTCTTCGTCACTATCATCGCCCAATTCGATAATAAATTTATTTCCACCATTAATGTGGAAGTGCCCAATCTTCTTATAATATTCTTCCACTTTGATCACTTTGGCGATTCTTTTCTGCCAGTCTACTTTGGTAATATTGGCTACTTCTTTTTTAATTATCTCAATTACCTTTTTGTCAAATTTAGGAAATTTATTTGAACGCCTTATACTTGGTTTTAATTGTCCCCAAATTAACTCAATAGGATTGAAAACACAAAAGTAGGGGGGAAGTCTCAATATAGTGTGTCCATGCTTTTCGGCAATACTCTCTAGAGCGTATAATTTTCTAAATTGCTTCGTGTGTAGAACTTCAATAAGTTGTTTATTTGTGTAAAAATCTTCGAAATACAAATCATTTTCCATTAAAAAATTTTGCAGGTCAGCTTTCTTTGAAGATGTATTTGGTATATTAGTGAGCTGTCGGGAATGATAGGAAGCGTTGTCAAGCACTATTACGCTGTTTTTCTCCAAGTTTGGGATCAGCGAGTTTTCAAACCAATCTTCAAAAATGTCAGCTTCCATATTCTTGTGGTAGTCAACGTTACAATCTTCCATTTTCTTCCCACATACTTTTAAAGCATTCGGAACCCATCCCTCACTTCCTCCGCAATGTACAATAATTAGTCGCGAGCCTTTATTTGCAGGCATTTCTGGTATGCACATGCTTGAACCATCTGTCCATCCTTTCTTTACTGTATCGTGGGTATCATACCAAGTTTCATCTAAATAATAAATTCTCCTATTTTCTTGCCTATATTTAGTAATTTCTTCTAGGTACATATTACGTCTGTTGACTATTATTTGGCTTTCCATAATTGCTTGACGTTTATTTATTTTTTTGAACTTAAAGCCCATTTTTTTTATCCAATTTTGAAGAGTTTTCTCACAGCAGTTCATATTTCGACCGGTTGTTTCCAATTTCTTTCTTATTATTTCTATTGTATGTAGTTCATTGCTTTTGTAGCAGTCGTATATTGTGGTTTTCAATAGTTTTACAAGTGACGGATTTAAAGGTCTTGAAAATTTGTAGTCACATCGTTTCTTGCGATGATAGGGTTCATTTTTAACTATTTTATATACAGTAGAAAGTGGAATTTCTGTTAAATCAGAGGTGGCTTGTGCCAATAGTGTTTAATCGAAGCCGAATTTCGTACGTAGATTTTTGTATACATTCAAACATACTTGCTGTGTTTCTGCATTTAAATGCATTCGAATCTTCTTTACGAGCTCTTTTTTTTAGTAATTACATTCACACTAGCACTGGCAATTTCTACAATATCAGCGTTATCGTACGCGATATTTACATTATCCCACGGACGCCACATCACTATTCACATTAATTAAATTACAATAATCAACACTTGACACTCTCCAAACGAAATACTAAACCAATATTCAAAATAATTACAGCAAACAAAACACTCGTACCTATCACTTAACACACGTACACTCCAGTACTAATACACTGCTAGGCTGGCTACCGAACTAAGACTAATGTTTTGCACGAAACTTGTGAATAGATATGCGGGAGGTCTGGCCGTAAAAACACAGATGCTTTCAAAGGGCCGCTTCTTAAACGTTTGACCTAACATCTATATTTGACGAATATCATATTTCACCGGCTTAAAGCTATTCTAGAGTATTTTTTACTTGGACAATACCAATTATTATTTCAATTTAGATGAGTCAATGAAGCACCAAACCTGCCAATTTTCCGCAAAAAAATTAATCGCTATGCCCCTTTTTTGCATTAGATTAGGAAAAGTGTCAGGAAAGTTTGTAAGCAAGATTCATGGTGCTAAAACAAAAATTGTATTTTGTGCACAAGGAAAGTGCATTTACAAATTGCAAGTTACAAAAATGCAAAACCAACAGACCCTTACGCCGTATACTGCAGTGGGAAGGGCGCGAAGGCCCATCCTGGGTACCAGGGCCTAGATTCCGTGCACTGTAGATATCTACATGTCGCTTTCTATCGATATTTGAATATCAAAATATATGAATTTTTAGCTTTAATTGAATTATTGTCTAGTTTTGCTCTAGTTTATGAATTAGAGTATAACCTAGCAAAACTAGAAAATAATTCAATTAAAGCTAAAAATTCAAATATTTTTATATTCAAATATTGATAAAAAGCGACATGTAGATATCTACAGTGCACGGAATCTAGGCCCAGGTAGCTCGAGAACCATCGCCATTATCACATTCCTGTTCAGCCACCTCGTCAACCCCCTGAATAATGTCTTTCGACTGATTTAGATTGAAAATAACATAATACTCTAGAAACGAGGTCTCCAGCCTGGGCAACAGGTAGCTCGAGAATTATCGTTGTTATCCAACTCGTGTTTTAACAAAACTGAACTCATTCCTGTCGATATTTTGAATCATATTATGAGTGAAACTTTGCAGCTATTGTTGGTATTTTCCTAAACTAAATTTAACTAAATTAAACTAAAAGAAGTAGTTCCCTGGGTGGGCTGTATATCATATAGTTAAAAAACTCGTAACATGAAGTAAAACTCGTCTTCTTCCGATGCTTCTTCTGCCATCTATTTTTTCTTGCATTATGAGTCGCAGGATGCCATACTTCTCGCCCCGCATCACATGTCCGAGATACTGTAGTTTTCTTTCTTTAATTGTAAGTTCAACTTCCTTCTCTTTACCTATTCTTCTCAGTACTTCGTTGTTCGTAACTCTATCTACCCAGGAAACCCTCATAATTCTTCTATAGGTCCAAATTTCAAAGGCGTTAAGTCGTCTCATTGTTTCTACATTTAACGTCCATGATTCCACTCCATAGTACAGTACACTGTATACGTAACATTTTGTAAGGCGCACTTTAAGAGCTAATGTTAAATCTTTGCTACATAGGACCTATTTCATTTTCATAAAATTAGAACGCGCTTTTTGGATTCTGACTTTGATTTCTGCAGTGTAGTCATAACTTTCTGTTATAAGAAGTATTCCTGGGTAAGTGTACTTATTTACTCTTTCGATCTGCTGGCCCTCTACTATCAAGGTTTCGTTAATATTACGGTTGTTTTTACTAATTTTCATAAACTTCGTCTTTTTGATATTGAGAGAGAGTCCGTACTCCCTACTACACCTTACTATTTTACTCATGAGTCTTTGCAGGTCTTGTAAACTATCGGCTATTATTACTGTATCATCTGCATATCTGATGTTGTTAACTAAGAATCCATTTACTCTTATGCCGACTGTTTCATCTTCCAGAGTTTCTCGCATTACCTCTTCAGATTTTTTTATTTGTTTTTAAATAAAAACCGGTAATACAAAAAAAGTAACATTTTTGTTGAACGAACAACTGTGAGAGGAGTTTTAGTATGACTATCAACTCCTAGTAGGTTTGTTACTAACAACTACACTAAGTCACTTATTTTCACTTAAAACCTTAAGACATTTTAGACACTTATGTTCTAAATGGCAAGTCAAGAGGAGTTCTGATTTTCAGTCTATTTAGTTGTGTAGAGTTGTTCAATAAATTTACTGCTAATTCGGTGGGGTGCTTTTCCAGTCGTTTGAAATATTTATCACTGCATTTGATGACCATCTGCTTCACTGTCTCAATCTTCAAGTCCCTGTAAATGTCTGCATTTGGAATGAACCACGGTGCATTTGTGATAGCACGAAGAACCTTGAATTGAAACTGCTCCAGTATTGCTAGGTTGCTGTCTGCTGCAGTTCCCCACAGTTCAATCCCGTATGTCCAGATGGACCGGATGACTGCTTTATACATTGATATTTTGTTAGATAGAGGTAAGGTGGATTTTTGGCCGAGTAACCAGTAGTGTTTTTTGTATTTTATTCCTAATTGCTTCCTCTTCGTCCAAAATGTGTTCTCCATGTTAGTCCCTTGTCAAGGTGTAATCCGAGATATTTTACAGTATCATTTTTAGGAATATTCTTGTTATGCAATAGGATATTCGGTGTTTCTTTGTGACATTTAGTGAATACTACGTTAACTGATTTTGCTTCATTGATCTTTATCTTCCATTTCTTAGCACATATTTCAACCAGATGTATGTTTTGTTGCAATATTGCAGCTGCCTGTATGGGATCTGGGTTTTTACCACAATTGCAGTGTCATCTGCGAATGTTGCGATTGTGGATTCTTCTCCAGTTGGGAAATCAGCTGTAAAGATTGCGTAGAGAATTGGTCCCAAGACGGTGCCTTGCGGGACCCCAGCATTTATGTTGTGAATTTCAGACACACTTTCTTCGTATCTTGTGTAAAATAGCCTTTCTTCGAGATATTATTTTAGTATTGTATATAGCGGCTGAGAGACTTCTTTCTTCAGTTTGAATAACAATTCTGGATGCCAGACCTTGTCAAATGCTTGACTTACATCCAGGAAAATGGCATTGCAATAGCTCTTTTTCTGGAAGGCTGTTTGTATTTTTTCTACCACCCTATACACTTGTTCAGTTGTGCCGCTCTTCAGAATAAGCGTTAAATAATAGAGGTGATAGTATGCAGCCTTGCCTGACTCCTCTCTTTATTTCCATTTCTTCAGATGTTTTTTTTTTTCAATTCTTACTATTGCTCGCTGATTGTAATAGAGGTGTGTTATTGGTCTTAAATCTGTTTCATCTATGTTTTATTTTAGAGAATTTCCATGAGTCGATCATGTTTTACTTTACCTAACGCTTTATTGTAGTCTATAAAACAGACGTAAAGAGGACGGTTAACATCCAAACACCTCTGCGTCAGCACGTTGAAGGAGAATAATGCCCCTCTGGTACCCATACCATTGCGAAACCCATATTGAGTGTCACTAATATCCAGCTCCAGTTTAGATTGTATTCTGGCGTGGATAATTTTCAGTCGTAATTGCACAAGAGCTCTGAAATTATTGAATTTTTCCCGAGTGACACTTTGACAGTTTTAATTTCACGAGCCGAAGGCGAGTGAAATTATATCAAAGTGTCACGAGAGCAAAAATTCTATATTAATTTCAGAGGTCGAGTGCAATTTGTTGCGATTATTTCATGAATAAAACTGTTCAAAACCAAAATTTTATTGTAATTTATTTATGTAAGTACCATTAAACACACAGTTTTTATAAATATTTGACGATTGAAAGTCATCACTTTTATAATTTTTAAAACATTAATTGTCATTAATGTCACTGAATGTATTTTTTCGTAGCAACGAAGGGCATCTGACGTAATATACTTAACGACGGGAGATTATCAAATATTATCGATTTAATTCAGATTTCTGTAGCTTTCTATTGGTCAGAATCTCCTATGAATGAAATAATCAGCAGAATTTTCAAGGTATGTGACATTAAGCTTATGGTTCGGTAGTCACTGCATTCTTTGGCTTTTACTTTCTTTGGCAAACACACAAATGCCGATGTCAAAATTTCTCTAGAGATGATTGCCGTAGTATAGATTCCGTTGAACAGTTCTACTATTATGTCCAGGTTTTTCTCGTTGACAAAGTTTATCAGCTAGCTAGGTAATTCATCTGGACCAGCAGATATATTGGATTTCATAGAGTCTATTGCCTGACTAACCTCTGATTTGGTTATCTCTGGGCCCACGTCTCCGGTTTGGCTATCTAAGTCATCAGTGAATCTAAAATAGAATAAGTAATCCCACTATTAAAATTGAAAAGATGGTTGAAATTTTAACGTTAAAAATGTGGTGATGATTACTTACTCGTATACATATACTTGCTAACTAGCCCCAGAACCAAACAATAGAACAAGTACTTATAGTCTGGGCTGATTATCGGAGAATAGGCCATTTTTGGGAAAAGTTATTTACCAGCAATTTTATTGCTGGAATCGAATCTTATGATTGTATATATTAATAATATAGATATGAAAAGTCCGCAGATAGTGTGCTACTTTTTTTATAAACAAAATGGCGCCCGAAAATCGTGTTTTTTTCAATTTTTGCTCTATAACTCCAAAGATTTTAACTTTAGACCAAAAACACCCAAATAAAAATTCACCATAATTAAATTCTGCATAGAGACGTGTTTTTTCCGGTTTACTTCGACGAAAACTTTCCCCGGAAAAAGCGGGTTTTTCCAACAAAATGTTTAATTTTCAACTAAACTTTTAGATAAGTAGTTGTTAATCGATAATTAAATAACTTGGCAGCGTAAAAGCCCTTTCCGTATATATTATAATCCAGAAGCCGATGGAAACTGAATGAACAGTTTAGCAACAGCTGAAATGTTAATTAAAAATTTACCGTCGCTATAATAACGACAATAATTATGATGCATAAGAATAGCTATGATTTTTTCATAAAAAGACACTACACCTATCTAATGTACTTTACAGAATTGAAATTGGACTATTTAAGCGGCCTCAGGAATATTTTAAAATTATAAACAATTTTTTGGCTTATAAACAAATAGAATATCTCAGGAAATATTAAACTAAATTAAATTATGAAAACGGTATTCGAAAGACAGCGGCAGGATGCTTCTTTTAAAAGAAAAACGTTTAATTATGACGAGTAGTTCCTGAGATATAACCGGTCAAAGTTGACCGAAATTTACGGCAAAGATATAAACAATAGGATCATAATTTTCAAACTATCACCTTTTTATTTTTGTCCTCTTTCTCCACACTAATTTTCATATCTTTTAAATCCTCATAACATATATTATTAAAATAAAAACTATCGATAATACGTGTGAAAATTGCCAAAAGTAGCAACATTCCAATCAAAAATTAGGTTGGAGAAAATGTAACCATCAAAGTTCAAAATCGGTATATGTTAAAAAAATGCATTTTCTCGGCTTCCTATGGAGCAATTTCCTTCATTCTTTTTTTGTTTCCAAGTAACTCTAGTAGACCCATCGAACTAAGGCATTATTAAATGTCAAACTTGCTTTTCTTTTGTTATAATAAATTAATTAATTTATTATAACACATTATTTTAATTTGTTTAAATAAAAATTGTTTAAATAATTATAGAGCTTTCAAATGAGAATATTTATGTTTTTAACTTTAAAAGGTACACTTGTAGTAAGTTTATCTAAAAAAAGCCTACAACTGGAAAAAATATGTAATTTTCTGTTTTTATAAATAAATTAATCTATTATAACAAAACAAAAGCAAGTTTGACATTTAATAATGCGTTAATTCGATGGCTCTACTCGAGTTACTTAAGAACAAAAAAATAATGAAGGAAATTGCTCCATGGGAAGCCGAGAAAATGCATTTTGTTAACGTATACCGATTTTGAACTTTGAGGGTTACATTTTCTTCAACCTAATTTTTGATTGGAATTTTGCTATTTTTGGCAATTTTCACACGTATTATGGATAGTTTTTATCATAATAATATATGTTATGACGATTTTAAAGATATGAAAAGTGGTGTGGAGAAAGAGGACAAAAATAAAAAGGTGATGGTTTGAAAATTATGATTCTATTGTTTATACCTTTGCCGTAAATTCCGGTCAAGTTTCACCGGTTGTATCTCAGGAACTACTCGTCATAATTAAACGTCTTCTCTTTTAAAAGATGCGTCCTGCCGCTGACTTTTGAATACCGTTTTCATAATTTAATTTAGTTTAATATTTCCCGAGATATTCTATTTGTTTATAAACCAAAAAATTGTTTATAATTTTAAAATATTCCTGAGGCCGCTTAAATAATTCAATTTCAATTCTGTAAAGTACATTCGATATGTATAGTGTCTTTTTATGAAAAAATCATAGTTATTATTATGCTTCCTAATTATTGTCGTTATTATAGTGACCGTAAATTTTTAATTACCATTTTAATTGTTGCTAAACAGCTCATTCAATTTCCATAGACTTCTGGAATTATAATATATATGCGGAAAGGGCTTTTACTTTACCAAGTTATTTAATTATTGATTAACAACTACTTATCTAAAAGTTTAGTTGAAAATTAAAGATATTGTTGGAAAAACCCGCTTTTTCTGGGGAAAGTTTTCGTCGAAGGAAATCGAAAAAAACACGTCTCTATGTTAAAGAGTAAAGTTAAAATCTTCGGAGTTATAGACCAATAATTGAAAAAAACACGATTTGGGGCGCCATTTTGTTAATAAAAAAAAGTAGCACACTATCTGCGGACTTTGCATATCTATATTATTAATACATACAATAATAAGATTCGATTCCAGCAATAAAATTGCTGGTAAATAACTTTTCCTTGTATTTTGCTAATTAGCCCAGAGTATTGTGAAATTGGATAGGCTAAGCTAAAACTAAATTACTTATTAAAGGAAGATTTACTTGTTGCAATAAAATATTTCACTATTAAGTCTAGACATTAAATTTGTATTCCTTAAAATCTCTTACTGCTACAAATAAAAGGCTACAGCTTCTTAAAAAATTATCTATGGTAAATAATGTATATTTTCTGCCTTAGGTAAAACTTTTTCATGATCGAAACTATGTCAACTACAGAAGCTTTAAAGGAGAGGAAATGGGTGCCTATTTTGGATCTGCTGTCTTGGCAAACGACGTAAATGATGACGGAGCAGATGATCTTTTCATTGGTGCTCCAACCGCTGCTGGATCAAGTTTTGAGGAAGGCTGTGTTTACTTTTATAAAAATGTAAGTAAATCTGATTATAATACTATTTTTTGGAAGAACTACTAAAAACCATGCTTTATCTGATGCTTACGCTGTCATTAATCATGTATCATGCGTCTGGATCACTTCTTTTTCTTGTGGTGCTGTCTCCTTTAGTGGACGTTAGCGACTATCTAATCAGCCCTAAATATCCATCTTTGGATATAGGCCTCCTCTTCCTTCTTCCATGCCTCTCTATCTTAAGCAATTTGCATCCAATTTGATCCAGTGTGTTTCTTCAGGTCATCCGACCATCGCATCTGTGGCCTTCCCCTTTTTCGTTTGTGGTTCCACGGTCTCCAATGTATAATCATCTTAGTCCATCTTTCATCCTTCTGCCGTAGGGTGTGTCCGGCGAACTTCCATTTAAGCTTTGCTACTTGGGTAGAGACATCTTTCACTTTTGTTTTGTTACGGATCCATTCGTTTCTTTTCCTGTCTGATAGTTTAATGTTCAGCATTTGTCTTTTCATGGATCTTTCTGTCTTTGCTATTTTTTCCATATTTTCTTTTGTAAACGTCCATGTCTGAGAGCCATATATTAGAACAGGGAGTATACATTGATTGAATACTCTTGTTTTTAGGTATTGCGGGTATTTCTGTTCTTTAAAATATAAGACAGTTTTCCGAATAATGCCCAGATCAATCTTATTCTTTTCTTTATTTCTTCGGTTTGATTTTCTTTATTTAATCTAGTGATTTATCCTAGATATATATGCTTCTTTACTTGTTCTATTCTTGTTTATGCCACTGTAATTATTAGTTGTTCTTCTTGTTGATTGGTCATGGTTTTGTTTTACTGTAATTCATCTTCAGTCCTATCATTGTCGATTCTTTATCTAGTTCTTCCATCACCCTTTGCAATTCTTCACTTTTTTCTGTTATTAATACAATATGATCAGCATATCGTAAGTGATTCAGATATTGCCCGTTTATGTTTATACCCAAGCCATCCCAGTGTAGTTGTTTGAACACATCTTCTAGCGCTTGGTTGAATAGCTTGGGCGAGATGGTATCTCCTTTTCTTACTCCTCGGTTTATTTAAATAGGCTCCGTTTGTTTCATTAGCTTAATAGATGTTGTTGCCTTATCATATATATTTGTAATTAAGTCGGTCTATCTGTAGTCTATTCTGCTGTTTTGTAGGGAATTCTTTACTGCCCAGTGTTGCACACTATCAAATGCTTTTTCGAAGTTAATAAATGCCATGTATAGCGGGATATTATATTCGTCAGCTTTTTCGATTAATATCTTCATCGTTAAAAGGTGGTCATTTGTACTGAAGCTCTTTCTAAATCCGGCTTGTTCTCTTACATAGTATCCATCTAATTTAGTTGTTAATCTGTTTGTAAATATCTTGGTTAATAGTTTGTATATCACATTTAGTAAAGTTATGGGTCTGTAATTCTTTAGATCCTTTTTCAGTTCCAAGCTGTGGTTTTAAGCGTTTCATATTTTTATTTTGTTCAATGATTTTTTCGATTTTTTTTTCCTGTACTCTCCTTTGACTTTCCATGATATTCCTTCTGAGAGTTTTGTTTACCTCTTTGTAATCTACTGTGTTTCTCTCATCTTGTTCTATTAATGTTTTTCTTTTGCTCATGAAGTTTTTTGTTTCCTGGGATATGTAGTTTTCCTTTTTTATTCTTGTTTGTGCTACTTATTTTCCCGCCTTTGCTAATGTATCGGTTAATAGCTGATTTATTTCATCGATATTTTTGTTTTCCAAATCTCTAGTGACCGGTATACTTTCTAAAATTTTTTGTTTATATTCCTTTTTTGCTTTCTTAAGTTTTCCCATATCTAGTTTCGATCTATTTTCCATTTTCTTTTTCGTTTCGAATTGGCTATTAATACTGAGTTTGGCTCTGACAAGTCTATGGTCACTACCAGTTGAGAAATGGTTAAATACTGTAACATCTTTGATGATGGCTTTTTATGTTGTGAGGATGTAATCTATTTCGTTTTTAGTATTACCGTTGGGACTTATCCATGTCCATTTTCTTTTAGGTTTTTTGTTAAAAAACATAGCAAAAAGTTGTCTCTCGTATAGTCCTGTATTATCAGTTGAAGATTACGATATTTATCATATTATGTCTCATAATATGACAGAGGTATCCAAGTTTGTTTCCGTTTCTTAATAATTGTGAAATAGATTTCTTTTTGTTTTTCCATTCGGCGCAATACCTCTACGTTGGTGGTGTGAGTCGTTCGGGATATTTTGAGGATACTTCAGTACATCCACATTTCGAATGCCTCCAGCCTTTTTATTAATGTTTCCTTTGTTGTCCAGGCCTCTGCGCCATACAGCAAGACTGGAAATACATAGAATTTATCGCCTGTATTTTTAGTGGTAGAGATGTGTCGCAATGGGTGAATATATTTCTCATGTTCTTAAATGTTGCTCTGACCTTTTCAACTCTATATCGTATTTCGGTTTTTTGATTCGATTTCGAGTTGACCACTGCTCCAAGGTAAATAGATATATGAGTCAACGTGTTGAATTAATTGGTTTTTTCAGTTGTCTGGCAGGTTTTTGAGTTATGCTGACCAGCATCTACTTTGATTTATTTATGTTGAGGTTAAGTCCTCTTTCCTCAATCAATTTTTGTACCCTGTCCATAAGATGCTGAAGTACATCAATACCGTATGGCAAGTACGACTTTATCATCCGTCTATCGGATATTATTTGTCAATTCTCCATTGATTTTTTTGCATTTGTTTATTCTTAGTAAATTTTGTTCTTAGTAAATATTAAAAACGAGAGGAGAGAGAATACATCCCTGTCGCACACCTTTTCTGATATTATTGCTCTGTGTGGACGAATTGCTAACTGTTACCCTGGCTGTCTAATTCCAATAGGGACTAATCACAATTCAGATGTCTTTGTCATCAATTCCTATGTTTTGGAGAATTTCAATTAATTAATGGTATATATTGGTGTCATTGTACATACTAATAAAGTGTTCTGTCCATGTTTCAGGTTTAATAATGTTTGATTGAATTTCCTCATTTATTTAATTTTTTCACCTCGTAGTATATTGGAAAAATAATTGAGCTGTACATTAGAATTTTGATATCTTATATATAAAAATCAGTTGCTGTTCGTTAGTCTCGCTAAAACTCGAGAATGGCTGGACCGATTTGGCTAATTTTGATGTTGAAATATTTGTGAAAGTTCAGGGAAGGTTTATACGGTTTTATTTAGTCATTTTAGTAGCCACCAAATATTTTACATCTATATGTGCAAAATGCTCTTTTGACAGGGTTTGTTGTCATTCTCCTCCGAAACGACTTGACCGATTTTTATGAAATTTGTCAGATATATTCGACCGGTCTGGGAGTACGTTGTTATCTATATTTCATTCCCGTACATCATAAGGAGGGTTGCCTCCTGATATTTTTTTTCTAATTTTTTCGGACAAACTCTTTTTTTTTTTAATTTTATGTGATGTGTTAAACATTTAAATATTTTACATCTATATAAACAAAAGAAAGTCGTGTTAGTTACCAGCACATAACTCCAGAACGACTGAATAAATTTTTATGAAATTTTCCACGTATATTCGACCGAACTGAGAATAGGTTGTTATTTACTTTTCATATCCGTACGTCATAACAGGGGCTGCCCCCCTAATATATTTTTTTATCTTTTTGGTCAAACTGTTTTTTCTTAATTTTGTGTGATGTGGAAGGGAAAGGAAAATATAACCCTAAATTTTCACCTTTTTATCTTCAACCGTTATTTTTTAATAGCCATCTAAATTTTTGCATCTTAATATATAAAAATCAATTGCTGTTCGTTAGTCTTGCTAAAACTCGAGAATGGATGGACCGTTTGGCTAATGTTGATGTTGAAATGTTTGTGGAAGTTCAGGGAAGGTTTATACGGTTTTATTTAGTCATTTTAGTAGCCACCAAAAATTTTACATCTATATGTATAAAATGCCCTTTTTACAGTGTTTGTTGCCATATTCCTTTGAAACGACTTTACCGATTTTTATGAAATTTGGCAGGTATATTCGACCGGACTGGAAGTAGGTTGTTATCTATATTTCATACCCGTCCGTCATAAGGGGGTTACCCAGGACGCCATAACTCTCACAATAATGACGTGAAAAATACGAAATAAAGTAGGTATACTCCTTGATTTCGAGCAGAACCGTACTATATTTTTTTCTCTAGCGCAATCGGTGTCCGATATACAATATCTTAAGCCGTAGAAATATTCTGAGGACAGAAGAAAACGAGCAACAAATTTCATCGAAGAAAAGTGCAACTGTTCAACTTTTGGACTTAAATTGGGCAAAATATAATATTTTTTAATTATTCGAAATTTTCAAAAAATATCTCTAAACCGAACTTTTCTGACGAACGGCAAGCAGAAGAAAAGTTCTGAGCACACGAAAAGAACAAGTAGCAAATTATAAAATTTTATTTAATTTTAATTAATTTTGTTTAAATTTATTTAAATTAAGTATTTTGTTTATTTTCGTTTATTTTATTTTATTTCATTCTTTAATTCAATTTATTTTTTATTTTATTTCATTTTATTAAATTTTATTTAATTTTATTTAATGATATTTAATTTTAATTTAATTTAATTTTGATTAATCAACACCTATATAGTTGGACAATCTTGAACCCAATTATAAATACAGGGTTGTTTTGAATGTAGATAAAATAAAGCTGTTATATTAATTATAAGATAAACAAATTTAAGATTGTAACTGTTGCACTACAAACTTTATTTTTTTACTTCTAACTAAACTTTATTACTTCAAAAATCATGTGTAATTAATTAAAAATAATAATGAAACCTCATTCACATCGAGCTTTTTTTGTTTATTAATTACGAATTCCTTTTATTTATTTTAAGTTTATTTTTTTTTTTGTTTTGATTCTGGTCTTGGTTTAGAACCTTTAGTCACGTAATTACTTATAAAATTATTCTTCGTTCATAAGTACAAAATTGTCCAGTATTCACTTAAAAATAAAGAATAATAAAAAATAAAGCTTACCAATAACAATGCCTACTTTCTATGTTAATAAATATAACTATGCTATTTTTTTTTCTTCACTACGGTAGGAACTATATCCAATTCATCCTCTCGGAGATTTAGAACCTCTTAGTGATTTTTTTTTAAATATTTCTTTTATTTATTTTTATTTTTTTATTGTTCTTTATATATATATATATTTTTTTATTATTTTTTTTAGTCTATTTTTATGTATTTTTTTTTTTTCGAACATACATAGGTTACAAAATAATATAATTAATTTTAAGTTTATTGTACACAAAAGTTTGTTTTTATCTATTGAGGCAGTACGAAGTCTGCCGAGTCAGCTAGTTTATAATAAAAAAATAATAACTCACATACGAGGAGAATGTACTGTATTAACTTGTTTATTTACTTGATAAGTAGAGGAGTGAGACGGGGCTGTGTACTTTCACCATTACTATTTAATATATACTCTGAAGAGTTATTTACACAAGCACCTGGAAACCGCAAAGAAGGGATCAAGATAAATGGTGCAAATGTAAATAACATTCGTTATGCCGACGCGCGACGATACAGTCATTATTGATGGAAGTGAGAAAGACCTGCAGAAGTTTCTAAACACAATTTCTGATACTGGGGAACAGTTTGGTTTAACAATAAACAAAAATGAAACAAGAACAATCGTGATCAGCAAGAGGGGTAAAATCATAACAAGGATCCAGATAAAAAATGAACATATCGAACAAGTGGACAAAATGACATACTTATGAATAGGGCAATCAAGAGCAGCCTTTTTGAAAATAAGGCAATTTTTTGAGTAACCAAAGTCTCAAGCTTGGACTGTTAATGTTGACTTAATGAAAAAGCTAAGAAATATCTGAAATGTCGCTTTTCAGGACAATTTAGAAAATACTATGGACCGATCATATTACGGACGAAATGGTGTTGCACAGAATGCGAAGAGATGATAAGTACGCGTTCATCATCATCATCATCAAATCTGGCATCTACAATCCTAGCGGAGTGATTGAAGCTCTCTTTGGGCTCTTCCGATTCGTTTGTCGCGGTGAATCAATCCGCATTAACACTTTGGTTTTACAATTGTTTGTGTGACTTGGCATATTTTACAATTTTTCTCCATTAGTTCCTGTTTTTGCTTCTGGTTATCCATTCTCTGACTCCCATCTTCTTAAGGTCCTCCACTATCTGGTTCTCCCATCTAGTTTTGGGTCTTCCTCGTGGTCTGCCTGATACAGGTCTCCATTTGGAAATTTTCTTGATAACAGCTTCTGGATTCCTCCTTTCTATATGTCCCATCCATCTGAGTCTGTGCCTTGATAAATCTGACGATGTCCTCTTCTTTCAGAAGTTCTCTTACTTCGTGGTTCATGAGTTTTCTAAATTGACCTAAGTTTAGTGGTCCTGCTATCCTCCGAATTATTTTCCTTTCTAGGATCCTCAATCTTTCTTCCTCTTTTTGTGTCAGACACATTACTTAAGCACCATATCGATACCTTAATTAGCAGACCTTCAAAATCCAAACTCCAAAATAGTAAATTTTACAGGAGACAATAAAAACTTCTAAAAACTAAAATAAAAACTAGATCCTTCTCATAGAATAACAACATGACAACTGGGAGTTAGAAGTTGTGCCAACATTAAAACGACAGACTGGAGTTACGAGGTACGCTAATTTTTTAATATAACACAGAATAATTTTTTTTGAGTTCAGGGATTTGTCAGTCTGTAGAGAATTGATTTCTTCTGAGCTTGCCATTAAAAAGTGGTTTTCACCAAAATAGGGAGTTCAGAGGTTTGCTAATTAAGGTATCGATATGTGATTATTGGTCTAATTGCTGCTTTGTAAATCTTCAGTTTTGTATTCTGAGTAAGCTTCTTATCTTTGAGGAAGTTACTGTATTTCCCGTAGGTTCTGTTTGCTGCCTGGATTCTTTCATTAATTTCGATACTTCTATCATTAGTTCCATTAACTGAGATTCAAAGATATTTAAAATGTTCTATTTTTTCAAATTCATATTCACCAATATTTAAGCTTATCGTATTAACTGGGTTTTTTCTTGAGCATAGTAGATATTTTGTTTTGTTTTGATTTATTTCTAAACCACTTTTGGATGCTTCTTTGCATAACTTCGTAAATTCCTCCTTTAAACTGTTTAGGTTTCTGCTAATTAATGCTATGTCGTCAGCATCCGCCACAAGTTGCGAGGTCGATATTATAATCGAACCTTTTATTTCTGTAGCTCTTATTGTTCCTTGTATAGCGACATTAAATAATAGTGACGTTGATAGAGAGTCGCCTTATCGTACTCCACTTGCTATTTCTATATTTTTGGTGATTCCGTTATCTGTAATTATTGCTGCAGTCGATCCTTTCATTGTCATTTTCGTAATCTTTAAAGTTTCATTGGTATATCTAGGTTTTGCATGTCTTCTATTAGGTCGGGTCAGGCGCGGATCCAAGGGGGGGTCAATGGGGTCAATTGCCCCCTCCTTGAGACTTCGCCTGGTGTGGTCTTTTTTTAAGCAAGAGATAATTATGATTGAAAATAAATAGTGAGTTTTGTGTCCTGTTGACAACTGAATAACGAAATGAAACATAAAACAGAATTCCTTCTCCAAAGTACGTGTTTTCGGTCTTACTGTATGGTGTCGAGTCTTGGACTGTGAATAAAATCGATCTACTTACCTAAATCGCCTTGAGGCTTTCGAAATGTGGTTCTATAGAAGAATTTTAAAAGTATTTTGAGTGAAGAAGATTCGAAACTCCACAATACTAGAACGTCTCAGCAAGACTACTGAGATTATAGTAGGCATCAAGAAGAGAAAAGTGGAGTATTTTGGACATGTAGTGAGAAGTTTCAAATATAGGTTCCTACAAAATATTATGCAAATATAATTTATTAAAGTGAAAATAAAAGGCAAACGCAGTCCAGGATGAAAAAGCATTTCGTGGTCGATTTAGGGTGGCAGTGAAGGAAATTAAGATAGCTATGATAGTAACCAACGTTCTTAAAGGACATGGTACATGAAGAAAAATAAAGTAACAGGCCATACCGAAAAAGAATCATGCGTACGCGATTGACGAGAAAATTTTTATTTCATTGCCCCCTCCTTGCAAGGTTGCTGGATCCGCCGTTGGGTCGGGTCTTGTTAAGATGTCAAAGGCTTGCTTGAAGTCTATGAAAAGGATGTGTAACTCGATATGGTTCATTTTCGTAACATTTCTCAGTTGACTGTGTGATTATGTGAACTGCGTCTATTGTTCACCTTCCCTCTCTAAATCCGTGCTAGTTGTCTCCTATTTTAGTTTCAATGTATTTGGAGAGTTTTTGACTGATTAATGATGTCAATATTTTGTAGCAGCTGCTTAACAGTGTTACTCCTCTATAGTTGTTGCATTTTGTGGTGCCCCCTTTCTTAAAAATCGGAAATATCCATCCAGTTTTCCATTCTTCGGTCATTCTATCTTCTTCCCAAATCCTTATTATTAGGTCGTATATTTTTTGTTGTAGTTCTTCTCCGCCTCGTTTTATTAGCTCATTTGGGATTTCATCTATGCCTGCTGCTCTCTTTTGTTTTAGATTTCTTATCACACGTAAAAGTCCTCATATGATGGCTTTTCGATTTCGATTTCATCATCAAGGTCTGTCTCTTCTGTATATTCAATAGAACATTCTCTCGCCTTAAATAACTGTTAGTAGTATTTATCCGATATTTTGGCATCAATCTTCACTGTTGGTTTCTTCTTGTTTTGTGATTTTATATATTTGAAAAGCATTACATTATTCTTGCTATTTACTTCCAACTCTTCTATAACTTCATCAATTCATATTTTTTTAATTTGTACAGCATTTGTCTGAGTCTTTCTTTTTTCTCCTGTACTCTTCCAGATCTTCTTTTCTACCTGTCTTCAGCCATTTCTTTCGAGCTAGGTTTTTTCCCTGGTTGCTGTTTCGCAGTCTTCGTCGTATAGTTTGCCTTTTTATTTCTTTGTAAGGTACGAGTTAATATAGCTGCTTAAGAAGGGTAAAATCAAAGGAAAAGGGGTCCTGGTAGACGACAAATTCATCATCATTCCCTTTGCCTTATCCCTATGCGGGGTCGGCTTCCCTAATTGCATTTCTCCACACAATTCTATGTTGGGTCATATCAATGTAAATCCCTTTTACCAACATGTCCTGCCTTATCGTCTCCCCCCAGGTCTTCTTTGGTCTTCCTCTCCTACTCCTTCCAGGAATCTGCTCTTCAGATATTTTTCGTATTGGGTGATTAACCTCTCGACGTTGAACATGACCAAACCATCTTAACCTATGCTCTCTCATTTTGGCATCAATTGGTGCCACACCTATACTTCCCCTAATATACTCATTTCTAATTTTATCCTTCTTTGTCACTCCACTCATCCATCTAAGCATTCTCATTTCCGCCACATGCATTCGTTGTTCCTCTTTCTTTTTCACTGCCCAACATTCCGTTCCGTACATCATAGCCGGTCTTATGGCTGTTTTATAGAATTTTCCCTTCAGCTGCATTGGAATTTTTCCGTCACACAACACACCATTCGCTTCTTTCTACTTCATCCATCCAGCCCTAATTCTACTGCATGCATCTCCATCTATTTCTCCATTACTCTGTAATACCGATCCTAGGTACTTAAAACTATTGCTTTTCACAATCATTTCACCATCCAAAGATACCATTTTATTTGTAGTAGCTCCATCTTTAAATGAACATTCCAAATACTCTGTTTTTGTCCTACTAAGTTTTAAACCTTTTTCCTCCAGAGCTTGTCTCCACTGTCCCAGTTTTTGTTCCAAGCCTCTTTTACTATTTCCTACTAACACGACATCATCAGCATACATTAAGCACCATGGAATGTTACCCTGTAGTTTCGCTGTTATCTGGTCCAAAACTAATGAGAATAAATACGGACTAAGCACAGAGTGCAATCGTACTTTCACAAGAAATTTATCAGTCTCTCCCACACCTGTCCTAACACTAGTCGTTACTCCCTCATACATATCCCTCTCAATCTTTACATATTCACCAGGGACTCCTTCCTTATTGAGTGCCCACCACAGAATGTCTCGAGGAACTCTATCATATGCTTTCTCAAGATCAATGAATACCATATGAGCGTTTGTTTCTTTACTCCTGTATTTTTCCATCAACTAACGATGGATATCCTGGCTTAAAACATTCGTCACTAAACTGGGTTAAATATACAGACGCTTTTAGGAAAACGGAAGGTAGAGACGAATTTTCAAGGGTTACAGACAACCTTAATTAGTGGAGTTTCAGAGTTTGCACTATAAGAAGAAAAATAAGCTGTATTAAATATTTTTATTTTTTTTTTCGACTAAATGATTTAATACCCACCTATTGTTATAGTACTATATCGTTTACCACATTGATGAATTATGTAATCATTTTAAGGTAAAAGATGGCCCAGTAAATGTGTTATCAAATGCCGAATAATCGTGCGACCACTAAAATAGGTTTTATCTATAATAATCTGCCAAAACTTTCACTTATGGTTGCGTTATCAAGTAGTGTTCAATGTTAAGTGACCTAATTTCCTATTTATTTATAGTTCAGATAAAACTTTAACCATATAAAGTGGGATAGATTTATCTTAATTTTGGTGGTAAAATCAGCTATACTTTAGTTTACTCTAAGGATACATGTTTTTTGTATTTCATCTGGTAACATACGAGTGCTAATTTTTAATTACCTACATTTGTATTGCTAATTATGTTTCTGAGATTTTGGTTTTATTTCCTCTAGTCCAATCAACAGCCATTTTCTCGTAGAATTTTGAGAACCAAAGTCGATTTCCTTGAAAATTTGGACTTAGGTAGTAACTATAATCTTTGTCAAAATCTATCCTATGCCGAACTGCGCTTTTGCCCTGGGGGTGAAAACAACCCCATCTAGGGGATGAATTTTTTTTAATCAAAATAACTACGGAAATCGATAGAGTAACGAATTCTGCGTAAATTTTATTTTATAAAATTTTTTTGCAAAATTGACACTTTCCAAGTTATTTGCGATTAATACTATCCATTTTTCGTTAAAAAACTCAGGTTTTATAACGGTTTTTCATGAATGCCTTAAAAAAATTTATTATTATAGAAAAAATTATTAAGAACAAAATTGTAGATAATAAAAACAAGAGATTCGCCTCTGAAAGACCTATACAGTGTGTCAATTTGAAAAGTTGCCACCCCCTATAATGTGGTCCCTATAAAAAATCTAAAAATATGCAAAAACACGTCAAATTTATTTGTGAGGGGGACATTTTGTAGACCATATTTCAACTAAATTACATCAACCATATAGCGGGGCGGACACTACCCCCAAAATCTTTAATGGAAAGGGGGGTTGAGTGATACCTCATTTTGAAGGTCATTAAACTACCTTTTCAAAAATACCACATGCCTTATATTTCTTTTCAGTACTTTTAGAAACATCTTGGACACAATACTCTAAAAAATTTTGGAGTTCTGAACTCTATACTTAATATCTTCCTATTAGAGGTAAAACTCACTCACTACACTTTTCAGAAAGTTGAGAAAAATCGATTTAAAGGTACAAATTGTTTTTTAAATTCACCTGACTCGAAGATTGGAATTTTTATAATGCAACTTTAAATAATAAATAAAAACAGATATTTTAAGCCATATTTCGTCACAGGAAAGATTGGTACAATCAATATTAGATAAATTTTTGTACTTGATGAGTTTTTCCATGAACACAATTATTGGATATTGAAAAGTTAATGAATTTATCTCCATAAAATTTCGCTGGCTTACAACAAACGCACTATCAGAAATAACAGTCTATTATTTAAAAAATGAACAATAAGTTTCATTCTTCGAAAATAAAAGCAATTCTTTCGGCATTTATGACAGCCACAAAAGTCGTCTACTTAATCGCAAAATAAATTATGTACCCTTATATAAGCTATCACTGTTACAAAGAAATTAAATTAATGTACAGTTTCAACACACAAGTCGCCTGCTTAATCGCAAAATAGATTCTGATATCTAATGTATTGTTTAAAAGATCACTAAGTACCAATTCGGCATTCCAGATTGTAAAGAAAAGTTTACAAGTGCAATAAAAAGTTTTAATGAGTTTTACCCTGAAACCGAAATTCACAATATTGCACTCCAGATTGGAAGGAAAAATTCACTAAATGCAATAATACGTTTTAATGAGTTTTGCTCTGAAATCGAATTTAGTGCACAGTAATGCACTTAGTGAATTGTACTATAATTACCTTAGCAATTAGAAGGGTTAGGGCATCAGGTGACTTCTCCAGGGCTGGGCAGTACCGTATTTAGTTCAAATTGATGAAAATGTCAAATTCTCAAAAAAGTGCACTTAGTGAGTTTTACCCCTGATTGGACGATATCTTTACGGTTTTATTTGATTTTTTCAAAAATACTTCAAAAAAATACTCTAAATAATTTAACACCCCAAAAAAATTTCAATTTGGAGTTCAACACTCCAAAAAATTTTTGGAGTTCTGAAATCGATATTGAATTATTAAAATTAATTATAAAAAAAATTAAAATTACTGAAAAGAAATAAAATGTATGTGGTATTTTTGAAAAGGTAATCGAACGACCTTTAAAATGAGGTATCACTCAACCCCCTTTCCATTAAAGATTTTGGGGGTTGTGTCCGACCCCGCTAGAGGGTTAGTGTAATTTAGTTGAAAACTGGTCTATAAAATGTCCCCCTCACAAATAAATTTGACGTGTTTTGTATATTTTTAGATTTTCTATAAGGACCAAATTATAGGGGTGGCAACTTTTTAAATTGACACCCTATATGTAAACCCAATAACGACTGAAGTATTGCTCTTTAAAGGACGGTTATTTTCGAAGAACATCGAAATGGAAAAACCTTTAGTCTCAAATAACCCGAATGTGGTGCCATTTTATGGAAAAACTTAACAAACATCTTTTAAAACTCATTAAAAAATCTTTTAAATAAGCTCCGACAAAAGTTTTTTGCATAAGAACGTCTTTTTTCTTTTTGAAATGTCAAAATTAAACGTTCGTCGTTACAATCCTATAATAGAAATGAATAGCTACCCACTTTAATTAACTTTATTTAGATATAATTGATACGATCCATGCGATTTGACCGGTTTGGAATATTTAGTTTAGAAAAAATAGTTGATTTAATAGAAAATGACATTTTTAAAATTTAAAAAAGTGCATTTTCCTTAAATAAACCTAAATTCCTCGCCCTTCTATATACATATAACGTTTTATATATACTTTATAATATATACATTTACAGGCAGCTGGTACTCCAATAAAATTAGTTGGAACTGGAAGGCGAAGAGCTAGATTTGGAACCAATATTGTAGCTTTAGGGGATATAAACCTTGATTCATTCAACGGTATGGAAGGATTTATTTATTTGTTATTTGCAATAAAAATAATTTTGTATGGAATATTAATAGAAATATTTTCTTAAGTGACATCCATTTTCAAAAGGAATATGAAATATTACTCATTTCTTCTCACATTGTAACGTGTAAAAATTCCAATACGTTATATACTTTTAAAATTATACAAGGTGTCCCAAAAGTAGTGGAACGGTCGAATATTTCGCGAACTAAACATTGGATCGAAAAACTGAAAAATACTTGTTCAATCATTTTCAAAAATCTATCCAATGACACCAAACACCAACCTCCACTACACCCCCTGGAGGTGGGGTGGGGGGTAACTTTAAAATCTCAAATGGAAACCCCTAGATTTTCTTTCAGATTTGGATTCGTTACGTAAAAGTAAGCAACTTTTATTCAAGACATTTTTTCGAACTGTGGATAGATGGCGCTATAATTGACAAAAAGGATTTATCCTGATACCATAGGTAAATTATAGAAACGGTCTAATATCTCGAGAAATACACTTCCAAATAAGAAACCAAACAAATTTTTTTAATACTTTTCGAAAACCTATCGAATAACACTAAATATGACCCTCCAACCCACCCCTGGAGGTGGGGTAGGGGGTAACATTAAAATATTAAATAGCAACCCCCACTTTTTATTACAGATTCGGATTTGTCATGAAAAACTAAGCAACATTTATTCGAAACATTTTTTAGAATTGTTGATAGATGGCGCTCTAACTGGAAAAATACGATTTATTAGCGCCATCTATCAGCATTTTTAAAAAATATTTCGAACAAATGTTGCTTAATTTTTCATGACGAATTCGAATCTGCAATAAAAAGTGGTGGTTGCTATTTAAGATTTTAAAGTTACCCCCCACCCCACCTCCAGTGGGTGGGTTGGAGGGCCATGTTTAGTGTTTATCGATAGGTTTTCGAAAAATATTAAAAACCTGTTTTTTGTTTTCTGATTTGGAAGTGTATTTCTCGAGATATTAGATCGTTTCTATAATTTACCAATGGTATCAGGATAAATCGTTTTTCCCAATTATAGCGCCATCTATCCACAGTTCGAGAAAATGTCTTGAATAAAAGCTGCTTACTTTTACGTAACGAATCCAAATCTGCAAGAAAAACTAGGGGTTTCCATTTAAGATTTTAAAGTTACCCCCCACCCCACCTCCAGGGGGTGTAGTGGGAGTTGGTGTTTGGTGTCATTGGATAGATTTTTGAAAATGATTGAAACACTTATTTTTCAGTTTTTCCATCCGATGTTTAGTTCGCGAAATATTCGACCGTTCCACTACTTTTGGGACACCCTATATAAAAAACAGCCAGTATATCATTTTAGTTTTTGTGAAAGTTCCCAAGAAATTATTTAAGGCCGATAATATTCCCTAATATACATTGGCGGGCAAAAAATTTAGGTTACTAGGGGAATTATACACTAGGGTGGAACGAAAAAATGATTTTATAATTTCAATGTGTAATAGTGATAGAAAGTTGCCTATAGCCATTGTGAAGCCACAAATAAAATATTTTTCCAAACAAAATATTTTTAGAGGTGCCGCAAAAGGGTTGAAAGTTAGAATTTTTAGTTAAATTTTGCAAATTTTGATGATTGTGTTTTGGTAAAAAATAGCTATTGTAATGTCTTAATTCCTATTTTAAATGATAAATACACACTCTAAAACTACTCTTTCAAGATAATTTTAGTTTTTACTTACAACAATCCATTGTTTATTTTTACTAAAACTGGCAAAGTTTCAACTCGAATTCCACATTTAAAGAAATACTTATTTCATTCTTTAATACAATTTAACATTCTGACTATAGCAGAAGAGCACATTTCAATAGTAGAGGAACCTGGATCAACCTTGCTAGGGTATATAACTTCTGCTTCCGGAACAGGTGAAGCTATAAAAGATAATGGAGCATTTTCAAGAGGACAATCTTTTGAACATTTCCAATATAACAGCTGTCGGATTTGATGGAACTGCCACTGACACCGGCATTAACAATGGTGTAATTGCTTTTATAGAAAAAAACCTAAATAAGCCGCTGAAGTGGCCAATTTGTTTGTTCTATACCAATGAATAATTGCCTTTGCATCATTATTTTTGCACATTGGATGGAAAAACTAAAGACCAATGAATTTGGAGGGCTTTTAGGCAAAGAACTTGAAATCTGTAACCAGCTTCATGTGGTTAATTTCGTTCCCATACAAAATAACCTCCCTACTCTAGAGATTAAGGATGATCTAAGCACAGATCAAAAATATTTACTTGAAATGTGCAAAGCAATCTCCAGTGGTGTATATCCTTCTGATCTTTCTTTAAAAACCCATGGGAAATTAGCTCATTCACGATGGCTTACGTTGACCAATCGCCTTTTTCGGTTATATGTTGCAACAGAGAATCCTTCAAATAATCCGAAAACTGTAACTATGTATGTGATGAAGGTGTATGTCCCAGTCTGATTTCATATCAAACTGAAACGATTTTGTGTAAATGGATCAAAACATCTATGGAGACTCATCAACTTTTCACGTTATCTTTGTGAGGAACATCTCTAAATAATTGATCCAGTAATTCAAAGGAATGGGACAAGAGAAAACATATAAGGGAGCTAGGTCTGCTGCGACTTTTGAAGCCAAGATCGGAACTCATAAATGGTGTAAGGAAGTTTGTTGTCCCTAAGCTTAACTTTAATGCCAATGACTTACATTGATATAGATATAATTAACTGAACGGTAGAATAAAATTACTTAACCTCCTATAACAAAACATAGAACTGACGAGGACTTAAAAAATATATAAATGAAGCAAGAGACCCTAGTTGTCAGGTACAGTGTGTGGATTTTCCGTGTTTTCCCTGTCATACACAGGCAGTGAAAAGAGCCATAAAGCTCGTGACTGTGTTATCACTTAGTATCTGTGGTCTTGAAGCAAAAATGGCTTTGTTAGAGCAAAGATTTCTTCCCAAAAGATCGTGCCCAAGTTTGAGACAAAAAACCATTTTATTTAAGTATCAATATACATATTGTAACTAAAGAAATCTTTAGCAAGAAAGAGCAACGATAGCAATGTTAACTGTTATTAGAAACAATATTTGACTAAGAAATGTTAATTACGTCACCACGTTAAATATAAAAAATATTTGAAATTTTCTGTATTTTTGTTAAAAACCTATCTTTTCAAAGCTCTTGCGGCACCTCAAGATGTAAACCTAGAACAAAAATATTTTGTAGTTTTATTGTAGACATGATAAGGCAACTTTCGAGTGCTATTAGAAAGTTCCATGATAGAAAATTTTTTTTTCCTATCCTTTCGTTCCACCCTATTTTACAAGTTTGATGCCTTAAATTTCCTAAACCTTTTGTCCGATTTGAGTGATTTTTTCAGTATCTTATAGCTTTATTATTTAGGAATCTCAATCTATTAATATTGTTGGTAGACAGGTAAATGTCATTTTATACTGGGTGTAAAAATCATACTGTGTTTTTTCCTTAAAATTCGGAACACTCTGTAGAATATTATAGCTTAGATAAAATATTGAAATTAAAACCCAATTGTAGCCTTAGCCTCTCTTAACATTTTCTTTTTTGATCCATTTGCTTATGTTGGATAATAAAAAAGTTAAGTACTTTAACAACTAGCCATGTTCTTCATCAATACAGGGTGTTCCTAAATAAGTGCGACAAACTTAAAGGGGTAATTCTGCATAAAAAAATAATGACCGTTTGCTTTATAAACATATGTACACAAATGCTTTATTTCCGAGATACAGGATGTTGAATTTTTTCTTACAAACTCACGGTTTATTTGTTATAAACCGGTTGAGATAAAGTAAACCGGTAAAGCTCTAAAACCGGTTGAGATGTGCCACTGAAATTTGGTGGGTTTTAAGAGGTAGTTATTGAACATTTTTTGACATACAATTAAGAATTTTATATTCACCATTGGCGTGCATACGGGATGTATCTAAAATATTTATACCCGTATGCACGCCAATGGTAAATATAAAATTCTTATTGGTTTGTCAAAAAATGCGCAATAACCACCTCTTAAAAACTACCAAATTTCATTTGCATATCTCAACCGGATTTAGAGCAATAAATACACTGTCAGTTTGTAAGAAAAAATTCAACATCCCGTATCTCGGAAACGAAACATTTGTGGATATATCTTTATAAAGCAAACAGTCATTATTTTTTCATGCAGAATTACCGGATAAAGTTTGTCGCACTTATTTAGAAACACCCTGTATTAATGAAGAACATGGCTAGTTGTTAAAGTACCTAACTTTTTTATTATCCAACATAAGCAAATGGATCAAAGAAGAAAATGTTAAGAGAGGCTAAGGCTACAATTGGGTTTTAATTGCAATATTTTATATAAGCTATAGTATTCTACAGAGTGATCCGAACTTTAAGGAAAAAACACAGTATGATTGTTACACCCGGTATAAAATGACATTTACCTGTCTAGCAACAATATTAATACATTGAGATTCTTAAATAATAAAGCTATAAGATACTAAAAAAATTACTCAAATCTGATAACACGTTTAGGAAATTCAAGGCATCAAACGTGTATAATTCCCCTAGCGACCTAAATTTTTTGCCCGCCAGTGTATCAAGCGTTAGGTTCAACTGAAAAGTTACCGCTGGGCTGCTATATAATACCGGGTGTCCACTTACATTTTCCCCCATTTTAACTGCCTATAACTTCTAAACGGCTCAAGATAGAAATATGCGGTTTTCGCTGAAATGGTTTATTTTAGTTAAAGTTCTGTCTGAATGGATTGAATTTTTTATATCGCTTTCAAATACGAAAAAAAATGGCGGATTTTTGAAAAGAACGTTGTTGAGTTTTTCTTAATGGAACACCCAGTATATTTTTTTGTAAATTGAAAGAAAGATCATTCACCTATCCAGCGATAGAAAGTTTTTTCAAATCGGTTGTCAAATCACTGAGTAATTAATTTTTAAAATGAGAGGTGCAACGTGGATATCAAATACCTAAATAACATAACTAATATAAATATAAGCAAAATGATATTATGTTATCTGATTTCCACATTGCATCTCTAATTTTAAAAATTAACTGCTCGGTCATTTGACAACCGATTTTAAAAATTTTTATATCGCTGGATAGGTAAATGAGCGGTTTTTCAAGTTAAAGAAAAATATACTGGGTGTTTTAATAAAAAAAGTCAACAACGTTTTTTTTCAAAAATTCGAAATTTTTTATTTAAAAGTGATATAAAACACGGTCATTTACCTAAAAACTTGAAAAAAACGGTCATTTACCTATCCAGCGATATAATTTTTTTTTAAATCGGTTGTCAAATAACTGAGCAATTAGTTTTTAAAATGAGAGATGCAATGTGGAAATCACATAACATAATATCAATTTGCTTATTTATGTTATTTAGGTATGTGATATCCAAGTTGCACCTCTCATTTTAAAAATTAATTGGTCAATGATTTAACAAGCTATTTTAAAAAACTTTATATCGCTGCTTAGGTGAATGACCTTTCTTTAAATTTACAAAAAAATATACTGGGTGTTCCATTAAAAAAAGTCAACAACGTTTTTTTTCAAAAATCCGCCATTTTTTTTTCGTATTTGAAAGCGATATAAAAAGTTCAATCCATTCAGACAAAACTTTTACTAAAATAAAACATTTTAGAGAAAACCGCATATTTTTATCTTAAGCTGTTTGGAAGTTATAGGCAGTTAAAATGAGGGAAAATATAACTGGACACCCGGTATAACTCCCGTTAAAACTACCACCTAGTTGTTATGATTAAATTTCTCAGTAGCTATTGTTTCCAAATATAGTAACTAATCCCTTAGAAGGTTTGACCGAAAGATAGTCCCTTAGATGAAGTGTATGTTAGATCACACAACAACTCAACGGTAATATTTTTATTTGAATATCTTTCTTTAAAGAGGTCTACTCTGGCTATCCCATTAATTTTCCGCTAAGTCAGTATGTCGTTAAGTTCGATATTGTAGGTTGGGATACCCCTGTCAAGGGTAAGATATTTTTTCGTATTCCTTTATATTTTTGTCTTTTGTTTTCTGCCCATTTGATTTTTTTGAGTTTTTTTCTTATTTAATAAACTAATTTTACCTTTTAGATATTGCAATTGCTGCTCCTTATGAAAACGATGGTACTGGAGCGGTATATATATTTATGGGAAGCAGCGACGGTATCAAAAATGTTTATGGCCAGCGCCTAGTTCCATCAATGTTTGCGAATCCTGCACTTAACGTCAAAGGTTTTGGAATGGGCATTTCAAGAGGAAATGATATAGATAGCAACGGTCACAATGGTAGGTTTCATTAAATTTTGACGCACTAATATGTAAATTGTCGTAAAGTAATTAGTTATCATTGAAGCAGACTCATGAGTTATAATCCTGCTTTATTTTTAATAAAAAATTTAATAATTTTTAAATTGTAAAAATATAATATAATATAAACGTACTTCCTTTTATGGTTTATATAACTAAGGTTTCTACTGTCAGATACATTTACTGGCACAAACCCTCCTCTTTTATTCGGGCTTGCGAGCGGCACTGATAATCACTGAGCTACTTAATTCACCCAGCAACTATCAGAGGCGGAGTAGCAAAATAAGGACTTGTGTAGGATTGACCTAAAGTTTCCCAATGACGGTTGGTTTCCATCAATGTTCTTCACTGAGTCCCTACCTGTTTAACCTTGTTGTGGATATCCTGGTATTGACAGAGAAGGTAACGGAGGAGGCTCCTTAGTCAATGCTCTTTGCTGATCTGATGATATCTTGTTAGAAGAAGAGGGCAAAAAATGCTAGAGGGTTGGAGAAGGGCAATTGAAGGGGGAGAAATTAAGCTTAGCAGGTCCAAAACCGAATAGGTATATGTGGTTGGCAGGAACAGCAATAGTTAGGGACATAAAATTGCTTGGAGAAAAATAATTATGACGAGTAGGAGAACTTAAATATATTGTCTCTTACATAACGCAAAATGGGACATAACATCGAGAAATTGCCCATAGAATACAGGCTGGTTGGTTTAGTTAGAAGAGAGTAAGCAGGAGCATTTATGAAACTTAGATCTCTTCTGAGCCACTCTCAGCTGAACTTACAAATAAGAATCAAGTTCCTAAAATGTTATGTGTATCCTGTATTACTACACTCTGGGTCAAAATTAACCGGCCACCTTAAAAATGGGTCATTTTTGATGTCTTATATCTCCTAAACCTATTGTCAGATTTAAGTGATTTTTTTAATATGTTATAGCCTTATTCCTTGGCAATATCGTTAGAGTAATATTGTTGCTAAGCACGTGAATTTTCATTGTATACCGGGTGTACGAATCAAACTGTGATTTTTTGCTTTCTCAACATTTTGTTGTTTGATTGATTCGCTTATGTCGGATAATAAAAAAGTTAGGTGCTTTAACAACTAGACATGCTTTTTATCAATACAGGGTGTTTTTAAAAAATGTTGGCAAAGTTTAAGGGACAATTCTACATGAAAAAATAATCACAGTTTGCATTTAAAATTTATGTTCTCAAATGCTTCGTTTCCGAGATAGGGGGTGTTGTAATTTTTGTGACAAACTGACGATATATTTATTGCTTTAAAACCGGTTGAGAGATGCACATGAAATTTAGTGGGTTTTAATACGTAATTATTGCACATTTTTTGGAATACAATTAAGCATTTAATATTCACCATTGGCGCGCATACGGGTAATATGATGGCTCATATTACCCGTATGCGCGCCAATGGTGAATATTAAATTCTTAATTGTATGTCAAAAAATATGCAATAACTACGTCATAAAACCCACAAAATTGAATTTGCATATCTCAACCGGTTTTAAAGCAATAAATAAATCATCAGTTTGTCAGAAAAAATTTCAACAACCCCTATCTCAGAAACGAAGCATTTGCGGACATAAGTTTATAAATCAAACTGTCATTATTTTTCATGCAGAATTGCCCCTTAAACTTTGCCAAATTTTTTTAAAAACACCCTCTATTGATAAAAAACATGTCTAGTTTGTTAAAGCACCTAACTTTTTTATTATCCAACATAAGCGACTCAATCAAACAACATAATGTTGAGAAAGCATGAGGCTATAGTTAGGTTTTAATTTCAGCATTCTAAAAGTGCTAGAATATTCCACAGGGTGATGCAAACTTTAAGAAAAAAACACAGTTTGATTCGTACACCCAGTATACAATGAAAATTTACCTGTTTAGCAACAATATCATTATAACGATATTGTTCAGGAATAAGGCTATAAAGTATTAAAAAATCACTTAAATCGGACAAACAGGTTTAGGAGATATAAGACATCAAGAATGACCTATTTTTAAGGTGGCCGGTTAATTTTGGCCCAGAGTGTATATGGATGTGAAACCTGGATCATAAAGGTTAACATGATGAACAAATTAGAAGCCTTTGAGATGTGGTCGTATCGTAGAATGCTCAGAATATCTTGAGTTCAACGCATTTCAAACAGAGAAGTCTTAGACAGAGTAGGTCAAGGCGAAGGTGTCTTAACCAATATGGTAAAAAAGAGAAAACTTGAATATCTGGGTCATACAATGAGAGGTAGCAGATACAGGATGCTGCAGTTAATACTCAATAGAAAGATCGACGGAAAAAGAGGAATTGGTCGAAAGAAATATTTATGGCCCCAAAACCTTCGTCAATGGACTGGCTTATCAGCAGATCAATTGTTACATGCCGCAAAAGATCGAGAACGATATCGGCAAATTGTTATGAGAGCTACCCACGCCTAAAAATTTGGGCACGGTACTTAAAGAAGAAGAAGAGTGAGCAGTGTACTCTGCGATTAACAAATCGGGGCAGAGCAAAAAAGAAAGACATACAAGAGTATGATGAGTAGGGAGCGGATTTTATGCTAAATGCATATGGCATGCATATTTCGCATATTTGAGCACTTTACTAAATTTTGCATATTTTTAAAGAAACATGCATATTTTGTGCATATTTAAAAACATTTAAGTCAAAAAAAATTTAATTTTTTAATTCGACACAAAATATTTTCCCGCACAGGCTGTCGTACCTATTAATTCGAGAACTACCTGAAGAGAGACGGTTCATTCACTGCCTTTTCATTTTTTCTTAGAAAATACCCGATCTTTACACAAAGTACTTATAGTGCTTATAGAACGCCGTTATAAAATGATTGTAGGATGTTAAAATGATGAAGGATGGTTTACCGGGAACTCCGAATTTTATTTACTTTTATTATATTTAGTACAATTCGTAATACAATTTGTGATTCTTTTAAATCCCCTATTGTTAAGAGAATTTACACATTTAACCATAGATTTACGATTTTCTAACGGAAATTGAAATATTCATGCTTTAGATCAGATCCCGTCTTTAAACGGCTTTAAAACTTTGGAGGACATATAGACCAGTAAGGATCTGCGAAAAAACGTCTATTTTTGGATGTGAGAGGTGGCATTCGGATTTTTGCAGATAAAGTTAGGTGACACCTTCAGTAATAATAATTGACTTATGCTCCTTCTCAAATATACCCGGAACTATAATAAAAAAATTAAAATATTTAAAAATTTCGAAAAACATCGATTTTTTTTCTGCTTTCTTTGCTTATAACTTTAAAACGATTCGTTTTGGAACAAAGTCGTATAGAAATAAAATAAAGATAATTGAATTTTGTATGATATATGACTGGTAAAAAATGTCTTAAGGTATTACCTTTTGTGCAATATAGCAATAGATACAAAATAAGGGGCAAAATAAGTCTGTTGTTATTTAATATTTTTTAACCACTTTGGTGGCACTTAGAACCTCAGTAATTCATTTAGGAAATTCTTTGTAACATACTTAAATCGTGTACCAAATTTCATTAAAATCGACTTAATAAATTTTGCATAATAAATTTGCAATCTAAATGTTTTTAAAAAAGTTCAAATTTTTAAAATCTTTCTGAACAAAAAGTAGACCATTTAGAAGTTGGCTAATATATTTACATATAAAGAGGTGCTCTACCTATCTAATACACTTTACAGAATTAAAATCGGATTATTTAAGGGGCCCCAGCAATGTTTTAAATTTATAAACAATTTTTTGGCTTATAAAAAAAAGCTTTGTTTAATAATAAAAAAAAATTAATTTTTAGCAATGCAAATAATTAAAACCGGTATAATTTGACTTAAACTTTCAAATGCTGTCAGCAGAATTGCTATTTTATTTTTTAATCAAACGTTATTCGCGTTCAAAAATTGCAATTTCTCGATTTTTTGAAAGTTCCACCGCGTTTATCTCGAAAACTATGCATCCTACGAAAAAACTTGTAAGAACATTTTTTGCTTAGAATTACCCAAGAAATACAAAAAAAATGGACTAAGTTTTCACTCTAATGGCATATAACATATCCCACCAGAATGAAAACAATGGGAACCTTCTCTGGTTACACCTCCGAGGCTTCTACAATTTGCAAGCCATACGGATGCTGAGACTAAGGAAGATGAGGGAATTCTACAATTTACAATTCACGTCACATCTGCTCAGCGCGGTAAAGTTCCAACGAGACTGGTTCCCTTCATACTCCACACAGAGTAAATGTAAATCAAAAATGAATAACCATTTTCAATTTCGTTGCAAAACGAAAATACAGCCGAACCATATTCCAGTCCAATCAGAGAGTGCTGCAAGCACCTCTACCGGTTTCGAAACTTATTAGTCTCTCATCAGGAGGCACATATGCTGCTCTCCCTGATCCAACCAAAACAAACCCCAGCGTGCAGTCCCGAATTGCAACGAACGAAATGGCATAGATGCCCTAGCGGCAACTGCTAGCAAAAGACTAAGTTTTCACTCTAATGGCATATAACCATTATATGGTTATATGCCATTAGAGTGAAAACTTAGTCTTTTGCTAGCAGTTGCCGCTAGGGCATCTATGCCATTTCGTTCGTTGCAATTCGGGACTGCACGCTGGGGTTTGTTTTGGTTGGATCAGGGAGAGCAGCATATGTGCCTCCTGATGAGAGACTAATAAGTTTCGAAACCGGTAGAGGTGCTTGCAGCACTCTCTGATTGGACTGGAATATGGTTCGGCTGTATTTTCGTTTTGCAACGAAATTGAAAATGGTTATTCATTTTTGATTTACATTTACTCTGTGTGGAGTATGAAGGGAACCAGTCTCGTTGGAACTTTACCGCGCTGAGCAGATGTGACGTGAATTGTAAATTGTAGAATTCCCTCATCTTCCTTAGTCTCAGCATCCGTATGGCTTGCAAATTGTAGAAGCCTCGGAGGTGTAACCAGAGAAGGTTCCCATTGTTTTCATTCTGGTGGGATATGTTATATGCCATTAGAGTGAAAACTTAGTCTTTTGCTAGCAGTTGCCGCTAGGGCATCTATGCCATTTCGTTCGTTGCAATTCGGGACTGCACGCTGGGGTTTGTTTTGGTTGGATCAGGGAGAGCAGCATATGTGCCTCCTGATGAGAGACTAATAAGTTTCGAAACCGGTAGAGGTGCTTGCAGCACTCTCTGATTGGACTGGAATATGGTTCGGCTGTATTTTCGTTTTGCAACGAAATTGAAAATGGTTATTCATTTTTGATTTACATTTACTCTGTGTGGAGTATGAAGGGAACCAGTCTCGTTGGAACTTTACCGCGCTGAGCAGATGTGACGTGAATTGTAAATTGTAGAATTCCCTCATCTTCCTTAGTCTCAGCATCCGTATGGCTTGCAAATTGTAGAAGCCTCGGAGGTGTAACCAGAGAAGGTTCCCATTGTTTTCATTCTGGTGGGATATGTTATATGCCATTAGAGTGAAAACTTAGTCTTTTGCTAGCAGTTGCCGCTAGGGCATCTATGCCATTTCGTTCGTTGCAATTCGGGACTGCACGCTGGGGTTTGTTTTGGTTGGATCAGGGAGAGCAGCATATGTGCCTCCTGATGAGAGACTAATAAGTTTCGAAACCGGTAGAGGTGCTTGCAGCACTCTCTGATTGGACTGGAATATGGTTCGGCTGTATTTTCGTTTTGCAACGAAATTGAAAATGGTTATTCATTTTTTACAAAAAAAATGTTTTATTTTGCGAAAAATCGATTTTTATGTAATTCCTCAAGTTGTTTGTTTATAACAACCTTATCGACATCCGGATCAACTGTTACCCAAAAAATTCGTGTTCTACGGGTCAAAATACATCAAAAAAACTTGGGTAAGTCCATCTAAATAAAGGAACCCGTAGCACCCCCTCCTGGCCACAGCACTAATTTGTTTATATGCCAAAAAATTGTTTATAACTTTAAAACATTGCCGAGGCTGCTTAAATAATCCGATTTCAATTATGTAAAGTGCATTGGATAGGTGGAGTACTTCTTTATATGTAAAAAATTGACAAATCTTTGTATGTTCTAGTTTTTGTTGTGCAAGATTTTAAAAAATTTTAATTTTTTAAAAAAAGTTTAGATTGCAAAATTATTATGCAAAATCTAGTAAGTCAATTTTAATGAAATTTGGTGTTCGGTTTTAGCATATTACAAAAATTTTCTAAGCGAATTAGGAAGGTTCCAAGTGGAACCTAAGTGATGGAAAATCATTGAATAAGGACAGGCTTGTTTTGCCCCCTTATTTTATATTTATTGCTATTTTGGAGCAAGGGTAATAAACTAAGACATTTTTAACCAATCGCTTCTGATAGAAAATTTAATTATCTTTGTTTTATTCCTATAGGACTTTGTTCTAAAATGAATAGTTTTTAAGTTATAAGAAAAAAAGTAGAAAAAAAAAACGAAATTTTTAAATATTTTATTTTTTTATTAATGTTCCGGGCATATTTGAGAAGGAGCATAATTCAATTATTATTAAAGAAGTTATCACCTAACTTTATCCGCAAAAATCTGAATGCCACCTCTCACATCCACCTAAAAACAGATCCTTACTGGTCTAATAATATGCGAAATTTTTAATGGAAATTTTGAAATTGATTTTGGTGCAGAATTTTCGTCTTTAACAAGTTATTTTAATGCGCCCTAATTACTTCTGTTGATATTGAAAGGAGTTTTTCAAGTTATAAAAATATTTTATCTGATCAAAGAAAATGTTTCCTCGTGAAAAATTTGGAAAAACACATTGTAGTGAATTATAATCGAAGATATATATAGTGATATTGTTGTTTAATTTTAAATAGGTAACTATTGGTATCATTTTTTGTAAAAAATGTGAATAAATTGCATTGTATAAAAAATAACGATTTTATTTGAAAGATAATAAATAAGATTGCCGCCCCCCTCTATAAAAGAACCCCCTATAATAGAATAGAACAGAAAATTTGTGGTTTATGCGAATTTTTTGAATTTTTGTGCATATCTTGCGCATATTTCGTAATTTTTTACTGCATGTATATGCGCGTATTTCATCAAAATTGATCGCATATAAATCCGCTCCCTAATGATGAGACTTCTGTTGGTATACGGCGGTGAAGTGTGGCCTGTAAAGAAGATTTAGAAGAAGAAGATGGAGGTAGCTGAAATGAACATGTTACAACGGATGCTGGGTAAGAGTAGAAGGGACAGGATCAGGAGCACCTTAATTAAAGGAAGAGCTAGGGTGACTACAGTCTCAAAGAAGACTAATAACATAGACTGCAAAGGTTTGAACACATAAGATGTATAAATAAAAACTAAGTGGGACGAAGAATAGAGCTGTTAGAGGTTAATGAAAGGAGAAGTAGAGGAAAACCCAAGAGAAGATGGAATGAGCGTGTAACAGAGAACTTGAAAGAGAAAGGTAAAGAAAGCTATACACTTCATACCTAATCTACGAGAACTAGATTATTTTTTTACCAAACATACTGTCTAATTTTCTATTTGGAATAAATTATTATTTGAAAATGTATCACGACTAAAATTAATACAGAGCAAAATAGTGTGTTTAAAACAAAAGAAAAACATATACTTCGGCCTTACTAAATAACCAACCTTGGTCGACAGTTGGAGAACAGAAGAAGTTCTAGTAAAAAAAATGGAACACAATTTGTTTCAATTATATTTTTTGTATTTAATATATGTATCTGATTTAGTGCGGCAGATTCGTGCAAATATTATAAGAATTGTGCATTTAATGATAGAAGTATATAATTTAGACCACATATAGGTACTACACATATTATAAAGGTTCAAAATTAGATATGAAGCCATCTCAGATTTTACCTTTTACAAAAATGCGGGCATTCAAAATGGCGACGATACATATGTGACTAATAGCACGATAACTTTTAAACGAAAAGTCCCACCTTAACCAAATTTGGTATATGGGTTTTTTTGATGCGTAAGATCGAGTTCCTGAATTGTAAGAATCGGTGTACCAGAAGTTGTGTTTTTCCTGATTTTCTATGTAAAAATATTTTTTTTAATTCTTTCACTCTGTATATATTAATTTTTCAAAAAGGTGATACCGGCATTGAAAAGAGAGAGCGAAAAAATATTTTTCAGGAAATATTTTGAACTTCTTAGTTATGTTAATTACCACGTAATAAATGCATGACTTATCTTCACATGTACCTATGTGCGGCAAATTCCTTCAAATCTTATAAGAATTATTGGACATTTGATGGTAGAAGCATATAATTTGAACCACATATACTACACATACAAAGGTTCAAATTTAAGTATGAGGCCATCTCAGATTTGCCCCTTTACAAAAAAGGCGGGCATTCAAAATAGCGACTATACGTATGTGACTAATAGCACGATAACTTTTGAACGCAGAGTCCGATTTCAACCAAATTTGGTATATTGGTTTTTTTTATGTATAAGATCGATCCCTTAAACCGAAAGAATCGATTTACGAGAAGTTGGGTTTTTCCTGATTTCTTTGTAAAAATATGTTGTTTATTTTTTAAATTTTTTCACCCTGCATATATTAATTTTTCAAGAAGGTAATACCGGCATTGACAAGAGCGTAAAAATATTTTTGAGGAAATGTTTTGAACTCTTTAGTTATATTAATTATAATTTAAGAAATGCATAACGTATCTTCATATACATAATAGGTAGCTACCTCTATGCGGCAGATTCGTGCAAATAATAATATAAGAATTATTGTGCATCTAATGGTAGAAGCATATAATTTAGACTACACATACTACACATAAAAAGATTTAAATTTAGATATGAGGCCATCTCAGATTTTGTCTTTTACAAAGATGGCGGGCATTCAAAATGAATCTGCCGCCTATAGGTACATATAGTCCGTCCGCTATAACTTTCCCCATGCGGTACGATTCATTTTCAATCAAATTAAGACAAAACAGAAAGTGAAACGTACGCCGATGTGTGTAGTATATAGTATACAGCATACAAAATGTATATACACATGGACGTTCGTTTCAATTTATGTTTTGACTTAATTTGATTGAAAATGGGTCGTACCGCATGGGAAAAGTTATAGCGTACGGACATATGTGAACATACGTTATGTATTTATTAAACGGTAATTAACATAACTAAGAAGTTCAAAATATTTCCTAAAAAACATTTTTACACTATTTTCAATACCGGTAATACTTTTTTGAAAAATTTATATATACAAGGTGAAAGAATTGAAAAAGAAACAACATATTTTTACATAAAAAAAACAGTAAAAACACTAATTCTGATAAACCGATTCTTCCGGTTCAAGACCTCGATCTTACTCATCAAAAAATAACCTACATACTCAATTTAGTTGAAACCTAAGGTCTCGTTCAAAAGTTATCGTGATATTAGTCACATATAGTCGCCACTTTGATTGCCCGCCATTTGAGAAGGCCTCATATCTAAATTTGAACATTTACGTGTGTAGTATATGTGGTCCAAATTATATGCTTCTACCATTAAATGCACAATAGTTCTTATAATATTTGCACTAACCTGCCGCACAAAAGTACATGTGAAGATACGTTATGCATTTATTAAATGGTAATTAACACAACTTAAAACTTCAAAATATTTCCTAAAAAATATTTTCACGCTCTTTTTAATGACGATATTATCTTTTTGAAAAACTATTACATACAGGGTGAAAGAATTAAAAAAAAACAACATGGTTTTACATAAAAACCAGGAAAAACACAACTTCTGGTAAACCGATTCTTCCGATTTAAGACCTCGATTTTATACATCAAAAAGGGAACCTATATACCAAATTTGGTTGAAATCTAAAAATCTCGTTATTTAGTTATCGTGCTATTAGCAGAGCAGAGAAGAAGATGTCAACCATAGGCATGGAGTAGCGGTTCTAGTAAATAATAAAATCAGAAAACATATAAAAAATTTTATTCCATATTCAGAACGCTGCATGTTGATCCAGATAAGTGCGCACCCTCTAGACATAAATATAATTCAGGTTTATGCTCCCACATCTGAGAGTACTGATGAAGAAATTGAAGAGTTTTACGAACAATTAGACGAAATCATAAAAAACCTAAAGAAACAAGACATAACCATGGTAATGGGAGATTTTAACTCCAAAATAGGAAAAGGCGAAGTCAGTGATGTAGTTGGCAAGTATGGGTTGGGAACAAGAAATGAACGAGGTGATCGACTAATACAGTTTTGCCAGGAGAAAAACTTAATTATCACTAATACTTGGTTTAAGTTACCATTAAGAAGATTGTACACTTGGAGGTCACCACAGGACAAGTCTGGGTACATCGTTAGAAATCAGATAGACTTTATAACAATCAACAAACGATTCCGTAACGCAATAATATCAGCCAAAACATATCCTGGAGCTGATATAAACTCTGACCATAATCCTCTTGTAGCCCAATTACGAGTCAGACTAAAAACCTTAATCCAGAAACAGAAAAACAAAAGATTAGATATGGATCAACTTAGAAATCCCGAGATAAAAGTCAAGCTTACAAATAGCATTAATAGTAATGTTGCTTTAACAACAAATACGGATGATATTGAAAGAGACTGGATCAACTTAAGGGACGCTATATGCAACGGTGCGAAAGAAGTAATTGGTGACTACGAGCGGAAGAAGAAGAACGAATGGATGACAGATAAAATATTACACCTCATGGACAGAAGGAGGGAAAATAAGAATAATCCCGAACAATATAAAGAACTGGATAGAACTGTCAGCAGAAAGATAAAAGAATCCAAAGAGAAATGGTTACAAGAAAAATGTCAAGAGATAGAAGAGCTAGAACGAAGACACGATAGTTTTAACATGCATAAAAAAATTAAGGAGTTTTCTTATACTTACAAGAAAAAACAGTTTGGTAAGTTAATAGACGAGAACAACAAACTTATTGTAGATAAAGAAGAACAGTTACAGACTTGGGCAATTTACATAAAAGATTTGTTTACGGATTATCGTCATATTTCTACGAACTCTCTTGATCTGAATGGACCAAAAATATTGAAAAGTGAGGTGATAAAAGCTATAGATCAAACGAAAGATGGGAAAGCAACAGGATGCGATGAAATACCAGTCGAATTTTTAAAAGTTTTTAACGAGAACAACATGAATGTAGTATTGAAACTGTTCAATTAGATATACGATACTGGTCAAATTCCATCGGACTGGCTGAAATCTACATTTGTGCCCCTTCCCAAGAAATCCAATTCTAAGACGTGTAGCGAATATCGCCTTATAAGTTTAATGAGTCATACCCTTAAAGTATTCTTGCGTATTATCCATTCCAGAATAAGAGCAAAATTAGAACACAGCATAAGTAAAACACAGTTCGGATTTAGATGCGGTTTTGGAACTCGAGAGCCCCTATTTGCAATACAAGTCTTGATTCAAAAATGCCTGGATCAACAGAAAGGTGTTTACGCCTGTTTTATCGACTATGAGAAATCATTTGATACTATCAAACATGACAAACTCATAGAACTATTACATCTTTCAGGACTTGACACTAAGGACATCCAGATTATAAAAAATCTATATTGGAATCAAACAGCCCACATAAAGAATGGACATATGGTGAGTGAAAACATAACCATTTCTAGAGGGGTTAGACAGGGCTGTATTCTTTCGCCACTGCTTTTCAACGTGTACACGGAACAAATATTTCTAGAGGCACTAGAAGAGTACAATGAGGGCATCAAGATTAATGGCGTACCAATAAGTAATTTTCGATATGCAGATGATACTGTTATACTAGCCGATAACATCGAAGATTTACAGATGATGCTAAATAGAGTAAATACAACTGGCAACCAATTTGGACTGAAGATCAATAGAAAGAAAACTAAATTTATGGTGATCAGTAAAAAGAACATTCAACATATATATATATATATATATATATATATATATATATATATATATATATATATATATATATATATACAATAGCACTAAAGGCCTTAGAGGCCCATGGCTTGAAAAGTTTGTTTTTTTTTTCTTTCTTCATTTTCACGTTTCTTTATGTGCTGAGCTCTTCTCTGGCTTGATATGTGATTTTCCTCCATTCCTTCCTGTCACTCATTTTTCTTTTTTGGCCCTCTAGCCCCATTCTTTCCAAATCTTTTTCGACGTCTTGCTTCCATCTATTTTTCGGCCTTCCTCTTCTCTTTCTTGAAGTTATAGTGTAGTTTAGTACCTTCTTTGGAGTCCTCGTGTTTGGCATCCTTTCAATGTGACCTCGCCATCTAAGTCTCTGAGCCTTTATCACTCCTATTATATTAGGTTGGTTGTATAATTGTTTTAACTCATCATTTGATCTTCTTATCCATAAACCGTCCCTTATTTTTCCTCCATATATCTTCCTTAGTATTTTCCTTTCCCAGATCTCCAGTAAATTTTGTTCATTTTTTGTCATTGTCCATATCTCACTGCAGTATGTTACTATTGGCTGTATAGTTGTTTTGTATAGCTGTACTTTTGCCCTTCTTGATAGAAACTTGCTTTTCAACATTACATTAAGCGCATGTACACTTCTATTGCCTGCCATTATTCTAGCTTGTATTTCTTCTTTAATGATAGGTTTACGTGATATTATTGCCCCTAGGTATGTAAATCTTTCTACCATTTCGAATTCGTATGATGTTCCTTCTTCTACTTCTACTTTAAACTTTTGACCATTCCTAAACTGACCATCTGTCCACTCCATACATTTTGTTTTAGTTGAATTTATATATAGTCCCATTTTCTTCGCTGCTTTTACTATTCTCTGTACCATCTCCTGTAGCTCTTTTTTTCCTCTTGCCAGTAACACCACATCATCCGCAAACGCCAAAACTTGGTGTCTTCTTTGATATATGAGTCCTTCTCTATTGATTTTTGCTTCTCGCATTATTTTTTCTAGGCATAAGTTGAAGAGTAAAGATGACAGAGGATCGCCCTGTCTTAATCCTTCGTTTACTATAAATTTTTCTGATGATTGATTGTTTATTTTGACTCTGTTTTCTGTATTCTCCAGAGTGAGATGTATCATGCTACGTAGCTTTCTGCTAACTCCCAATTCCTCAAGCGCCTCTTTTAATTTCTTCCTCTTTATTCTATCGTATGCTTGTTGGAAGTCGATGAATAGTGCTATCGTTGGTAGGTTGTGTTCATAGCTTTCTGCTTGTAATTCTCTGATTACGAATACTTGGTCCGTTGTGCTTCTCCCTCTTCTAAATCCGCACTGATATTCGCCTATTATATTTTCAGCTTCTTTTTCAAGTTTGTCTTTTATTGATTTTCCTAGGATTTTGTATACGGTATTTAGTAAAGCTATTCCTCTGTAATTACTGCATTCTGTTTTGTCGCCTTTTTTATGTAATGGGCAGATAATTGCTTCCTTCCAGTCCTCTGGTATTCGTTCTTTTAACCATATATCTTTTATGATTTTGTGTATCCAATCATTCAGCAATTTTCCACCATATTTCATCATCTCTGCTGTTATGTTATCGCTTCCAGGGCATTTGTTGTTTTTAAGATTTCTAATTATTTCCTCGATTTGTTCTTTGCTCGGTGGATTATCTTCTATGTCTTCTAACTGTTCATTTTCTGTCTCTGCTTCTATGGATTCATTTTGGTTTGGCTTATTCTTGCCATTTAGTAATTCGTCAAAATACTCTTTCCATCTCTCTACTATTTCTGCTTCGCCGCTTTTATTATCTCCAGCTTTGGTTTTAACGAATATGGGTTTTTGCTGGTATCCTCTTTTCTCGTTTCTGGCACCTTGATACAGGTTTTTTATTTCTTTATTTCTGTAGTTCTCTTCTATTTCTTTTAGCTTATTATCTAAGTGTTTTCTCTTCTTTTCTCTCAACAACCTCTTTACTTTTTGTCTTTGTTCTATATATCTATCATGCGTCTCTGTTGTTTCTTTCTTGATCATTTCCATCCTTAATGATTGTCTTAGTTCTATTTCTTTTTGGCACTCTATGTCGAACCACTCCTTCCTCTTTTTAATCTCTTGTTTATTACATTCTTTTGCTGCTTTGTTCATTACTTGCTTTATGATTTCCCAGTTGTTCTCCGTTTGTTCTTCTATTTGTATCTTTTTTAGTTCCCTTTCCATTGTTTCTCTGTATGTTTCTTGCTCTTTTTTTGTTGCAAACCGAATTGGTTTATTTATACATTTCTTTTCTTTTATTTTGTTTTTGTTTTCAGGTATCAGTTGCTTCATTTTGATACCCACCATGTAATGGTCGGAGTCGGCATCTGGTCCTCTGTATGTTCTAATCTTCTTTATACATTGCTGCTCTTCTTTTTCGATCAGCACGTGATCTATTTGGTTTTTGGTCTTTCTATCTGGCGATATCCATGTTTCCTTGTGTATTTCTTTTCTTTCGAAATATGTGCTCATTATGATCATATTTTTTTCTCTTGCAAAATCTATGAGGAACTGTCCGTTTTCATTAGTTTCATTGTGTTTATTATGTTTTCCTATTGTCGGTCTAAATACTTCTTCCTTCCCTATTTTGGCATTTGCGTCGCCTAAAATAATTTTCATGTCGTATCTGGGTATACTTTCGATTGTTCTATTTAGTTCACTGTAAAAAGATTCTTTGACATCATTATCTTTTTCTTCAGATGGTGCGTGAATATTTATGAGAGTGATTTTTTGGTATTTTCCCTTGATCCTGATACTACATATTCGATCTGATATTGGTTTGAATTCTACTATTGCTTCCTTTAGTTCTTTTCGTAGCATAAAACCTGTGCCTAATGTTCTATTCTTTCCGCCGCTATTAAAAAACACTGTATCTTCTATTTCTAATATATCATTTCCCAGCTGTTTCGTCTCCTGCAAGGCTACTATGTCAAATTGGAACTTTTCGATTTCTCTCGCTAGATGTTTAAGTTTACCTTCTCTATATGTGCCTCTTACATTCCATGTTCCTAAAAGTAAGTGTTCTTTTCGACATGTTCTCTTGTGTTTTTGTCCGGTTTTCATTTTTTTTCTCTTTTGTCCTTTTTTTGAATTATCGTTATCCTTTTTCTGTACTTGTGTCGTCATCGTTATTCCCATGGTACAATTGTCTGCTAGTTTTTTGATGTTGTTTTGATCATTTTTCCTTCTTTGTCGTTCCACTTCCATTCGTTGTTGTTTACCCATATTTTTTTTACTCCAATCTTGACTTCATTTTGAACCTATATACCAAATTTGGTTGAAATCTAAAAATCTCGTTATTTAGTTATCGTGCTATTAGCAGAGCAGAGAAGAAGATGTCAACCATAGGCATGGAGTAGCGGTTCTAGTAAATAATAAAATCAGAAAACATATAAAAAATTTTATTCCATATTCAGAACGCTGCATGTTGATCCAGATAAGTGCGCACCCTCTAGACATAAATATAATTCAGGTTTATGCTCCCACATCTGAGAGTACTGATGAAGAAATTGAAGAGTTTTACGAACAATTAGACGAAATCATAAAAAACCTAAAGAAACAAGACATAACCATGGTAATGGGAGATTTTAACTCCAAAATAGGAAAAGGCGAAGTCAGTGATGTAGTTGGCAAGTATGGGTTGGGAACAAGAAATGAACGAGGTGATCGACTAATACAGTTTTGCCAGGAGAAAAACTTAATTATCACTAATACTTGGTTTAAGTTACCATTAAGAAGATTGTACACTTGGAGGTCACCACAGGACAAGTCTGGGTACATCGTTAGAAATCAGATAGACTTTATAACAATCAACAAACGATTCCGTAACGCAATAATATCAGCCAAAACATATCCTGGAGCTGATATAAACTCTGACCATAATCCTCTTGTAGCCCAATTACGAGTCAGACTAAAAACCTTAATCCAGAAACAGAATAACAAAAGATTAGATATGGATCAACTTAGAAATCCCGAGATAAAAGTCAAGCTTACAAATAGCATTAATAGTAATGTTGCTTTAACAACAAATACGGATGATATTGAAAGAGACTGGATCAACTTAAGGGACGCTATATGCAACGGTGCGAAAGAAGTAATTGGTGACTACGAGCGGAAGAAGAAGAACGAATGGATGACAGATGAAATATTACACCTCATGGACAGAAGGAGGGAAAATAAGAATAATCCCGAACAATATAAAGAACTGGATAGAACTGTCAGCAGAAAGATAAAAGAATCCAAAGAGAAATGGTTACAAGAAAAATGTCAAGAGATAGAAGAGCTAGAACGAAGACACGATAGTTTTAACATGCATAAAAAAATTAAGGAGTTTTCTTATACTTACAAGAAAAAACAGTTTGGTAAGTTAATAGACGAGAACAACAAACTTATTGTAGATAAAGAAGAACAGTTACAGACTTGGGCAATTTACATAAAAGATTTGTTTACGGATTATCGTCATATTTCTACGAACTCTCTTGATCTTAATGGACCAAAAATATTGAAAAGTGAGGTGATAAAAGCTATAGATCAAACGAAAGATGGGAAAGCAACAGGATGCGATGAAATACCAGTCGAATTTTTAAAAGTTTTTAACGAGAACAACATGAATGTAGTATTGAAACTGTTCAATAAGATATACGATACTGGTCAAATTCCATCGGACTGGCTGAAATCTACATTTGTGCCCCTTCCCAAGAAATCCAATTCTAAGACGTGTAGCGAATATCGCCTTATAAGTTTAATGAGTCATACCCTTAAAGTATTCTTGCGTATTATCCATTCCAGAATACGAGCAAAATTAGAACACAGCATAAGTAAAACACAGTTCGGTTTTAGATGCGGTTTTGGAACTCGAGAGCCCCTATTTGCAATACAAGTCTTGATTCAAAAATGCCTGGATCAACAGAAAGATGTTTACGCCTGTTTTATCGACTATGAGAAAGCATTTGATACTATCAAACATGACAAACTCATAGAACTATTACATCTTTCAGGACTTGACACTAAGGACATCCAGATTATAAAAAATCTATATTGGAATCAAACAGCCCACATAAAGAATGGACATATGGTGAGTGAAAACATAACCATTTCTAGAGGGGTTAGACAGGGCTGTATTCTTTCGCCACTGCTTTTCAACGTGTACACGGAACAAATATTTCTAGAGGCACTAGAAGAGTACAATGAGGGCATCAAGATTAATGGCGTACCAATAAGTAATTTTCGATATGCAGATGATACTGTTATACTAGCCGATAACATCGAAGATTTACAGATGATGCTAAATAGAGTAAATACAACTGGCAACCAATTTGGACTGAAGATCAATAGAAAGAAAACTAAATTTATGGTGATCAGTAAAAAGAACATTCAACATATCGACCTGAATATTGAAGCCGAACGTATTGAAAGAGTACACCGATTTAAATATCTGGGATATACAGTAAATGATAAGTGGGACCCAGACGTAGAGATTAGGATCCGAATTGAAATAGCAAGATCCAAATTCATAAAAATGAGAAAGCTCTTAAGCAACCGCAACCTAAGCGTTAACCTCCGATGGCGCGCCACAAAATGCTATGTACTCTCTACGCTACTTTACGGAGTAGAAGGGTGGACGTTAACAGCAGCAACTATAAAGAAGTTAGCGGCTCTAGAAATGTGGCTGTATCGACGCATACTGAGAATTCCTTGGACAGACAGAGTGACCAACACAGAAGTATTGAGACGAATGGGTAAAGAGTTGGAATTGTTAACAACTGTTAAAAGGAGGAAAGCGTCATACCTGGGCCATGTGTTCCGTAATGATAAGTACAGTCTGCTACAGCTTATCGTCGAAGGCAAGATTGAAGGTAGAAGAGGTTTGGGCAGGAAGAAGAAATCCTGGCTGAGAAACTTGAGACAATGGTTTCAAATACCAGAAGCTGCGAACATAATACATGCGGCACAAAACAGAGAAACCTATCGTTTGATGGTCGCCAACCTTCGGTAGAAGACGGCACATGAAGAAGAAGAAGCTATTAGCCACATATGTATAGTCGCCATTTTGAATGCCCGCCATTTTTGTAAAAGACAAAATCTGAGATGGCCTAATATCCAAATGTAAACCATTATATGTGTAGTATATGTGATCTAAATTATATACTTCTATCGTTAAATGCACAATTGTTTCACATATCGGCTGCACTAATTCCCGAATGTTGCTCTCTACAGCAGTTGTATGTTAATTTTATGTTGTGTAATTTTTTTTAATTGAAAGTAAATAGCCCAATAAATGACCGTTTTGGAGTGTAATTTTCAGGGGCAACTCCGAATTGCATGAAAATTTGGATTTAGGTTCTACTTACCCTCCACTTCAAAGTAGAATTTGTGCTGTTGGTTGCTTTTACTTGGGGGTGATATTTACCCCTTCACGGGAGTGAAAAACGCGTGTTTAAAATAAAGCCGGAAATGGATAAATTGACTTATTTTAAGCACCTTTTGTTCTATAAAGTTTTTTACGTAAGTCAATACTTTTCGAGTTATTCACGATTTAAAATGTTGATTTTTCGAAAAAAAAACTACGTTTTTAGACCGTTTTTCCCAAATAACTCAAAAAGTAAATATTTTATCGAAAAAAATATTTTTAGCAAAAGTGTAGCCTATAAAAAAAACGAAAAAAATGGTGTACCACTAAAGTCTACAAATTGAGTAGAAGCAAAGTTGTAGCTCATGAAAAATACGTTCTTATTCGTCTAATACAAAATCGAATAATTCAACTCGAAATCTCCGAAAAAAGAAGCCTTTGTCGGGAAAACCTGATTACCATTTTTAAAGTATCGAAAAAAAGGTTATCATTTGCTTTTTACAAAAGTTTACAGCACTAAAAATAAACGAGTTACACTGAAAAAAAAGTTGGCCCCTTTTTGATAAAAAAATCGTGAAAACCTCCCTATATTTAGCACCCTAAATGAAATTAATCGTTTGGCTTTACCACCTACTTTAACTGTATCTGTATTGTTTGTAAGATCTGTAAGTTTGATTGGTTTGAAGTGATTATTTTTTAAAATATTCGATTTTATATTAAAAAAAAAATTTCTAAAATTTTTTGAAAAATTTCATTTTTTCAAAATAACTTAAAAGTATTAGTGATAAGAAAAATCTTAAAGAGTAAAAAAATGTAGGTTTTGCTATTATAAATATGCTAGTTTCATATTGTTTTTTCGTAAGACAAAAATTGGTTAAGATATGGCTGTTCAAAATTTGCATACAGTCGTGATTAGTGACCCATTCAAGCTGTCTCAATTATAACCCTTTCCAAAATAAACACTTTAAACCGGTGAGACTGACAGATCGTATAAAAAATAGGTAGGTAAATAAATTGTTTGTAAAGCGGTAGCGATTAATTTCATTTGGGGAGGCGAGATTTCTATGATTTTTTACAAAAAAAAAGAGGGCCAACTTTATTTTGAGCGTAACTCGCTTATTTTTAATGCTAATACTTTTGGTAACAATTAAAACAAAGCTTTTTATAAACACTTTAAAAAATTTTAAATGGTTTTTTTCCGAAAAGTGTTTAATTTTTCGGTGATTTCACCTTGAAATATTCTATTTGGAATTAGACGAATAAGAACTTATTTTTCATGAGCTACAACTCTGTTTTTATTTGATTGATAAACTTTACTGATACACCATTTTTTTGAGTTTTTTATAAGCTACACTTTTGCTGAGGATATTTTTTCGATAAAATATTTACTTTTTGAGTTATTTGCGAAAAACCGTCTGAAAACGTAGTTTTTTTGTCGAAAAATCAACATTTTCAATGGCAAATAACTCGAAAAGTAGTAACTTACATAAAAAACTCTATAGAACAAAAGTTGCTTAAAATCAGTCAATTTATCCATTTCCGGTCTTATCTTGAACGTATGGTTTTTCACCCCCGAGAAGGGGTGACTGTCACCCCCCAAGTAAAAGCAACCAACGGCACAATTTCAACTTTGAAGTAGAGGTTAAGTAGAACCTAAATCCAAATTTTCTCGCAATTCGGAGTTGCCCCTGAAAATTACACGGTATCGCCGAATTTCCCGTTCATTTACTTGGCTAAAAATGATTTTTTTATTTTAGATCTTGCAGTAGGTGCTTATAAAAGCGGCCACGTCTTTGTTATCCCAACTAAATCTGTAATTGATTTCCGTACAGCTTTAGAATCAAACATGACTTCTATCACCTCTAATGACAATATTTTAAACCTAAGATATTGCATTGATTTCAAAGCTAGAAGCGAAGAAAGCAACATAGAGTCGGTGGATTTTATGTTTGAACTGACCATGGATTATAGAGTCAAAGGATCAAAACTTTACACTGAAAATGTCACTGTGTTTCGAGAAAAGACTTTGTGTAAAACATTGGATATCAACCTTGAGGTAAGTTTGACCCATGTTACTCACCTTCTTCTTCTTCAAGTACCAACTTCTATCGAATGTTGTACGCAGTTGACTGTCGCTCTAAATAGTTCTGCACTTCTAGATTCAAATCATTTTCTAAAGTTGTTCCAGGATATTCTTCTCTTCTGACAATTCGCTTTCCTCAAACTTTGCCTGGCATAATAAGTTTTAAGAATTAATCTTTTTGCCCTCTCATTACAATGTCCTACTCAAGTTTCTCGTCTGTTGACAGCTAATGGTATTTCCGCTTCTTCTATTTCCTATTCTTCTATTAGTCTGGGCTGATTATCGAAGAATAGGCCATTTTTGGGAAAAGTTATTTACCAGCAATTTTATTACTGGAATCGAATCTTATTATTGTATATATTAATAATAAGGTGTGCAAAGTCCGCAGATAGTGTGCTACTTTTTTTATAAACAAAATGGCGCCCGAAAATCGTGTTTTTTTCAATTTTTGCTCTATAACTCCAAAGATTTTAACTTTACACCAAAAACACCCAAATAAAAATTCACTGCAATTAAATTCTGCATAGAGACGTGTTTTTCCCGATTCACTTGGACGAAAACTTTTCCCGTAAAAAGCGGGTTTTTTCAACAAAATCTTTAATTTTCAACTAATATTTTAGATAAGTAATTGTTAATCAATAATTAAATAACTTGGTAACGTAAAAGCCCTTTTCGAATATATTATAATTCCAGAAGCCGATGGAAACTAAATGAACAGTTTAGCAACAATTGAATTGTTAATTAAAAATTTACGGTTGCTATAATAACGACAATAATTATGATGCATAAGAATAACTATGATTTTTTCATAAAAAAAAACACTATACCTATCTAATATACTTTACAGAATTGAAATTGGACTATTTAAGCGGCCTCAGTAATATTTTAAAATTATAAACAATTTTTTGACTTACAAACAAATAGAATATCTCGGGAAGTATTAAACTAAATTAAATTGTAAAACCGGAATTCGAAAAACAGCGACAGGGAGCTTCTTTTAAATGAAAAAATGTTTAATTATGATGAGTAGTTCCTCAGACACAACCGGTCAAAGTTGAACGGAATTTACGGCAAATATATAAACAATAGGATCATAATTTTTAAACCATCACCTTTTTACTTTTCTCCTCTTTCTCCACACCAATTTCATTCTTTTTTTGTTCCCAAGTAACTCGAGTAGAGCCATCGAACTAACGCATTATTAAATGTCAGACTTGCTTTTGCTTTTTTATAAATAATTTATTTATTTATTATAACACAAAATTTTAATTTGTTTAAATAAAAATTGTTTAAATAATTATGCAGCTTTCAAATGAGAATATTTATGTTTTTAACTTTAAAAAGTACACTTGTAGTAAGTTTATGTAAGAAAAAGCCTACAACTGGAAAAAATATGTAGTTTTCTGTTCTTATAAATAAATTAATCTATTATAATAAAACAAAAGCAAGTCTGACATTTAATAATGCGTTAGTTCGATGGCTCTACTCGAGTTTCTTGGAAACAAAAAAAGAATGAAGGAAATTGCTCCATGGGAAGCCGAGAAAATGCTTTTTTTAACGTATACAGATTTTGAACTTTGAGGGTTACAGTTTCTCCAACCTAATTTTTGATTGGAATTTTGCTATTTTTGACAATTTTCACACGTACTATCGATAGTTTTTATTATAATAATATATGTTATAAGTACTTTAAGAATATGAAAATTGGTGTGGAGAAAGAGGACAAAAACAAAAATGTGATGGTTTGAAAATTATGATCCTATTTATGGTTTATATGGTTTATATCTTTGCCGTAAATTCTGGTCAATTTTGACCGGTTGTATCTCAGAAACCACCCGTCATAATTAAACATTTTTTCTTTTAGAAGAAGCTCCCTGCCGCTTTTTTTCGAATTCCGTTTTTACAATTTAATTTAGTTTAATATTTCCCGAGATATTCTATTTGCTTATAAGGCAAAAAATTGTTTATAATTTTATAATATTGCTGAGGCCGCTTAAATAGTCCAATTTTAATTCTGTAAAGTACATTAGATAGGTATAGTGTTTTTGTATAAAAAAATCATAGTTATTCTTATCCATCATAATTATTGTCGTTATTATAGCCACCGTAAATTTTTAATTAACAATTCAATTGTTGCTAAACTGTTCATTCAATTCCCATTGGCTTCTGGAATTATAATCTATATAAAAGAGCTTTTACATTACCAAGTTATTTAATTATTGATTAACAATTGCTTATCTAAAATTTTAGTTGAAAATTAAAGATTTTGTTGGAAAAACCCGCTTTTTACGGGGAAATTTTTCGTCAAATGGAATCGGGAAAAACACGTCTCTATGCAGAATTTAATTGCGGTGAATTTTTATTTGAGTGTTTTTGGTGTAAAGTTAAAATCTTTGGAGTTATAGAGCAACAATTGAAAAAAACACGATTTTCGGGCGCCATTTTGTTTATAAAAAAAGTAGCACACTATCTGCGGACTTTGCATACCTATATTATTAATACATACAATAATAAGACTCGATTCCAGCAATAAAATTGCTGGTAAATAACTTTTCCTTGTATTTTGCTAATTAGCCCAGAGTATATTTACTTCCAAGTTTGACATTAGGTGAATCTAAAATATTCGTAGGATTTTTCTGTAATACAAACTTCAAATGCTGCCAACTTATTTTAGATACACTTTTTTTATTCTCCACGCTTCTAAGCCACAACGAAGCGTAGAGAACACGTAAAACAGAACCATCCTTAGTGTGCACTTCTAACCTTATATTCCGACAACAAAGAAACTTCTTAACTGTAATGAATGATGCTCGTCTTATTTCAATACGTATGTTAATTTTCTTTGGTTTGATCTACATTTGATGTTATCCATGTTCTTAAATATTTGTGGGTTTACACACTCTCAATTACAGTATCTTCAATAATCAATTGCATGTTTGCATCTGCTGACTTTGTCATGCTCATGCATTTAGTTTTCTTGAAATTCATCTTCAGTCCGTATTGATGACAGCATTCATTAAGACGTTGTATTACGTTCTGTAAATTATTGTTGATATCCGTCATTATTTCTGTATCGTCTACAAAATGTAAGTTGTACAAAAGTCCCCCATTGACAGAAATATCTTCTATTGAATCTGAGAGCGATTCTTTATATGCCGCTTCACTGTCCACCCACATTGAAGAGTAGTGGGGAGAGCACGCAACCTTGGCGGACTTCTCTCTGCATTTTGATATCTCGGATATTCTGTTTTTTTTAATAACATAGACACCATAGTCATTCAGCCAGTTGTAATAGATTTTTAAGTCAGATATATTCTGGTTGTCGATACTTCAATATTTACCTTGGCAGTTGATTCCAATATACATAGATTAGATATAATTTTCGTAGAAGTCATCATTCATCATAGTAAGAGGTTCTCATTATAGTCTGCTGCGTTTACTTATATTGGGCAAAATAAAAGGTAAAAGGTAACAGAAATATAGCCAGAAAACGAATCTCCTTGTTCCGAAATTTAAGGGAATTGTTCATTAATAATCTAAGAGAATTGTCTTTTTGGACACTGGGTATAAATAATTATTTTAACGAGGAAAACAACGAAAAGCCCCAGATACAAAGTTTACTACTTTTTAAACAATTAGAATAATTGAAATAAAAATATAATAAACAATATTTTAAATCTAAGACTTTTCGTTAATAAACTGCTTTCTGGCTGCATCCCATATCTCCGGATTTTACAATATATAATCACGTTGAACCCTTTTTAATTATTTTAACGTTTACATTCATAAATATATCATTGAATAACGTTTATATTAATAAATATTCAAATAATAATTAAAAAAAATAACTCTTGTCAAGCAGCAATCAAAATCAAAATATATCCCTTCTATATAACTTCGGGCTAATCAATGATGATTGACCATATTCTTGAATTAATCATTTTAATATAAAAACTTCATTTACAAAAAGGGATATATTTTGCGTTTGATTGCTGCTTTTGACAAGAGTTATTTTTCATTGAATATTATTAACATACTAGGAAGTGGCTCAAGCGCTTCAAAAAATAAAGAAAGGAAAAGCGGTAGGACCAGATGATATTCCTGGGGAAGTATGGAGAGCATTGGGAGAGACAGGAACAAGGTGGCTATCAGGTTTATTTAATAGAATTATGGAAGTTGGACAAATGCCAGACGAATGAAGAAGCAGTATACTAGTACCTGTCTACAAAAACAAGGGAGATATACAACAATGTACAAACTACAGGGCTATAAAACTGCTTAGCCACACCATGAAAATATGGGAAAGAGTAATTGATAGACGGATACGTGAAGAGGCCGAAATATCCGAGAATCACTTTGGCTTTATGCAGGGCAGATCAACAACAGATGTAATTTTTATTATAAGACAGTTGATGGAAAAATACAGGAGTAAATACAGGAAAGCATATGATAGATTTCCTCGGGAGATCCTGCGGTGGGCACTCAATAAGAAAGGAGTCCCTGGTTAATATGTAAAGATTGTGAGGGATATGTATGAGGGAGTAACGACTAGTGTTAGGACAGGTGTGGGAGAGACTGATAAATTTCATGTGAAAGTAGGATTGCACCAGGGCTCGGTGCTTAGTCCGTATTTATTCGCATTAATTTTGGACCAGATAACAGCTAAACTACAGGGTAACATTCCATGGTGCTTAATGTATGCTGATGATGTCGTGTTAGTAGGAGATAGTGAAAGAGACTTAGAACAAAAACTGGAACAGTGGAGGCAAGCTCTGGAAAAGGTTTAAAACTTAGTAGGACAAAAACAGAGTATTTGCAATGTTCATTAAAGGTGGAGTTACTACTAATAACATGGTATCTTTGGATGGTGAACTAATTGAAAAAAGCAATAGTTTTAAGTAGGTACCTGGAATCGGTATTACAGAGTAATGGATAAATAGATGGAGATGCATGCAGTAGAATTAAGGCTGGATGGATGAAGTGGAAGGAAGCGAGTGGTGTGCTTTGTGACAGGAAAATTCCAATGAAGTTGAAGGGAAAATTTTATAAAACAGCCATAAGACCGGCTACGATGTACGGAACTGAATGTTGGGCAGTGAAAAAAAAAAGAGGAACAACGAAGGCATGTGGCGGAAATGAGAATGCTTAGATGGATGAATGGAGTGACAAGGAAGGATAAAATTAGAAATGAGTATATTAGGGGAAGTCTAGGTGTGGCACCAATTGATGCCGAAATGAGAGAGCATAGGTTAAGATGGTTTGGTCATGTTCAACGTCGAGACGTTAATCACCCAATACGAAGAATTGCGAAAGTGCAGATTCCTGAAAGGAGTAGGAGAGGAAGACTAAAGAAGACGTGGGGGGAGACGATTAGGCAGGACATGTTGGTAAAGGGGATTAATATTGATATGACTTAAGATAGAATTGTATGGAGAAATGTAATTAGGGAAGCCGACCCCGCATAAGAATAAGGCAAAGAGAATGATGATGATGATTCATAAATATAGCATTGAATAACCTTTCAAATGAGCTAGCATGCCGCCCCTATTCTCATTTTAAAAAATCATCGATTACGTCATCACGCCTAGATGGAGAACGTCACTAGAATGATATATATGCCAAATAAATCATATTAAAAATAAAAATCGACCGGTTTCGGGATTATTTCTTAAAATCGCTGGTTTACGAAATAATGAATTTATTCCATTTGGCTTTCAAACACGTGTTTGTCCAAACGCGTTACTGTTTTTATACGTTACACATTATACAATATATTTTTTTCCTAATTGAAAGTCTTTGTTTCCATTTATTGTAAATTAGTTAATGTCTCAATTCAAATATCTACAAATAATAAAATTTTAGTCATTAGTTTCCTACAGTTGTTCCATTTTACCTGTGCCCATGCTTCACGATTTATTTTCAAACAAATGAAAGCAAAACATTAAGTGAAACGTACTCCGATGTGTGTAGTATACAGTATACAAAATGAGTATTCACATCGACATTCGTTTCACTTTATATTTTGACTTAAATACAGTCAAACCCGCTTATTAGAATACCTCTTAAACGAATATCCCGGTTTAAGGAATAGAAATTTGAGGTCCCGAAATGTTTCTACTAGCGACCAAAGATCGGTTATTAGAATATCCCGGTTATAGGAATACTTTTTGATTGGCACGAGGGCCAATAAGCGGGTTGGACTGTATTTGAAAATGAATCGTGACGCATGGGGAAAGTTAGAGTGGACGAACTATATCAAACAAATTAATAATTCCGGTTTGACTATAATATAATTATTAAAAAAAATCTAATTTTAGCAATCTCTAGCTGACGTTCTACCCTTTACTTTTATATTAAATACTCAACCTAGTGATAAAGTATTTGCGGAGGGCAAAAGCAGGACAGAAAGATCAATTCCTTACTCGCATGGCTGTGGAACTGACAATATTTGTCAAACACAAATATTGATTGACGTCTACTCTGACACGTAAGTATTTAATTAAATAGGTATGTTTATATATTTACTATTCGCAAACGAAGATTTGTAAATAAATGTAAAGACATTCTTTCGTAAGAATATTAAGCTGGAATTCCATGGAACGTAGCGTGGCACGCCAAGAGAAATAAATATCATGTAATAGAAAATAAAAATAAAAGCTAAAGACGGGAATCAACGTAGCATTAAATAGCGTTATTTCCCTCAAAATTTGTACAGTTCACCAAGAATAGCTGAAAGTCTGAAAATAACCACGCCCATGATGCGCATTCGTCATCCGACGGATCTCGCACTGAGCGTTCACTTAAAATCTACCGTTTGTAACGTGAACAAGTCGGTACAGTCTGCGAAACATTTTTTGTAAGTACGAACCGCAAAGGAGAATCAATTTAAAATTTGCAAATTTTGTTTAAATCGAATCTGAAGGCAAAAGTTTTAAATAATCAGACACGGGAAGTGATAGCAAACGTGATTCATTTTATGATAAATGAAGCGAAAAACAATGAACCGTGTAGAGATTTGAAAAAAGTGCAGGAACGTGTGGTATTGGCAACAGGTGTTAGTTTAAGCAGCGTTCAAAAAATTGCTCGGGAAATGCAATTAATTGAAGATGGCGAATATTCCTCATTTGTAACTCCAAACAAAAAGAGAAAACAAAGCGCTTCAAAAACGTGCTTGGACGATTTTGATATAGGGCGTCTTCGACGTTATATAATGGATTTTTGTATAACACAAAAACAAGTCCCAACTGTAAAACGCATACACAGAACATTTGCAGAGGAGTACCACTACTCAGGTTCCATAGAAAGCCTACGAACAGTAATTAGAAAGATGGGATTTCGTTGGCGAAAAACCAGAACTAATAGAAAATTATTAATGGAAATGCCCAATATTCAACATCTTAGACTGAATTTCTTACGTAGTATGAAACGTTACAGGAACGCAAATCGCCCAATTATATACATGGATGAAACATACGTCCATTCATCTCATACCTACCAAAAGAGCTGGTCTGATAGTTCAAACAAGGGCATACAAAAACCAGTATCTAAAGGACAGATGCTTGTGAGAGTGCATGCTGGAGGTGAAAGTGGTTTTGTTAAAAACGCTTATCTGCGCTACAAACCTACTATAAAAACAGGAGATTATCATGATACAATGAACTACGACAATTACAAAAAGTGGCTTCAGGATAAACTGATACCAAATTTGCCCCCGCACAGCGTTTTAGTGATTGATAATGCACCGTTACAAACTGAGAAATGTCCAACTATGTCTTCCAGGAAAGCACAAATGCAGCAGTGGCTGACAACGCGAAATATTTCCTTTACAGATGACATGTTGAAATTCGAATTATACATTATAAAATTACACAAACCTCTGTTTAAAACCTATGAAATTGACAAAATACTCGAGGATAAAGGACATTCAGTTTTACGGTTACCCAAGATATTATCCGGATTTGAATCCTATAGAGTTAGTATGGGCTTCTATGAAGCAATATGTCGCCGAAAAAAATGTCAGTTTTGATTTTAAATTAGTGAAAAGTTTGTGTGGACTGAATAAAACGATGACGACAAATGCTATGGAAATGAATACGAGAAAGGTTATAAATATCTCTTTTAACAAAAGGTACTGATACAAAGACACCATATTTATGCTTCACCGGGACCGAACATCTAATTTCTATTTAGTATTGCAATAGACGATTTTATTACTACTTTATTACCCTACTGCTTACGCCCTTTTTCTCCGAAACCTTTTGGTCAATATAATGGTAATATAAAGTATAAATAGTCAATATAAAAATATAATTTTTGGTTTATAATGCCATAATTTATAGCAACACAAGCGGTTTTTGTTGGATCTATTTTATTACATCTCACTTTGTAAAAAAATACTACAAATATACTGAAGAAAAGTAATGACAGTAATAATAATTGTGTACGGGACCTATTAGAAACTATTCAAACTTTACGTTTCTATATTTGTGTCTCCGATTGTACCTATATTTTAAAGTTCACCCGCGCGTACAGGCTATCTTTTTCCTTCCGAGTGCGTTCTCACTTCATTGTTCGCGCAGGCAGTTAGAATTTCAGACTTTCAGCTATTCTTGGTGAACTGTAATCTACGAACCTTGGGCTAGGACTGAACCCTCAATTTAGAGCCGGCTTGGATCGAAGCGAGCTCTCCTATTGTTTGTCGGTAAGGCTGGTCGTACATTGGAGGCGTAGTCGGCCGACTCGCAGGTAGCGCGTATACGTTCGTGTATGTGCGATCATGAGACTGAGCGACTGGTATTATCATCCACTGCAGGCGATTATATACTACTTAGTTCGCGACTGTCATCATTGGAAGAAAGTGTGCTTTGTGAATAAAGTGTAAAATAGATTTAAAAGACATGTTGAAAGACTAATAAATTTTGTACAGTTTGAATGAATGAAGGAAGTGAATAGAAGTATATTAAAGTGTGTAAATATATTTAATTTCCTTAGCTACGGGCTTTCGGCAAAAATGCCATCTTCAGAGCTAATACTACAATAAAAACTTAAACTAATGACCAAAAAGGTGTCTATGTACAAAGTTTTTTAACTTACGTCAAAGTATAAAAAGTACCACTACTTGAAATTGTGTGTCGTGTGAAGTTGTGAATACGGGCGTATACGCGCTATGGTTCTTTTCATGAGCCTTTTTCAGTGCGTCACAGTTTTTCGATTTCTCTCTAACGCATTAAATTGTATGGGACAGAAAGAAACGCACGTCGCTGATTACATTTCGTCGGTGACATTTATAACATTGAATCTAGTTGTCAATAGATGGCGCTAATAATATAATTGTAAATAATATTATATTATTATATATAAAAAAACTGTAATCTGTACAATTTATAAGACTATACAAATCAAAGAAAATACCATTTTATAAATGCAATAAACAAAATTGATTTGTTTTTATACCAAATTGCAAATAAAATGTGACAACTGTCAGATTTTACTAAAATGTCATGTTAGAATAAATGTCATAAATGTGTATTTATCACGGACTAAGCTTTTTTTCTATCATTTGTGACGCACTGAAAAATGCTCATGAAAAGAACCATACCTGCGCTACGTAGTTGCGTAACTACGTTTCCAGTGGACGACCAGCTTAATGGAACACGGTTCAATGATATAGACTATGTACGGCAATTGCCGTGATCATGGGTGCGTTTGTCACCCGCATTGTAAGAATATATCTGTGAGCTGATAGCCATGCCTATTCTAATGTAACTCATTTCGATGATAGAAGTCAGTAAAATCGAATAGAAGTGGCCAAGTCGAATAGAAATAGTCTAAATCCGTATTCCATAACTACTTCGGAATCTCTACAGCATTTACCCTGTCGAGATGAGATTTCGATTATCAGAATTGTGGTTGACGCAAGCGCATTTTGTTTTGTTTTGACGTTTTTATTTTATATATACAAATAATTGATTCCTACTTATTTATAATTATTTATAGTATTTGTACCTTTTTTTAACTGCTTAATTTTTAGTCTGTGGTGTTATTTGTTTAGAGAATTATATATTTCATTTAGACATGTTGTACGAGTATGAATAATTGGACCTAACCTTATTTATTTGCTATTTGGCATCTGAATGTTTCCCATTCACAATGTTGCCATATTGTGTTCGCTTATTTCTTGTACAATTTCAATGAATGGTATAATGCACAAGAATAGCATACGATAGACTTCTTATGCGTTAGTTGATAAATATATTATACCAGTATACTTGTATATTTATTAGTCAACGCTCATAGTCTGAACAAATTATAGAAAAGATGCCATTTTGGAAAAGTTGTTTAGCAGTTATTTCAGCTGGAATTAGTCCAGAAAGCCACTGCGCATCCGCTAGGAAAAATGTTCTAATTCGGAGTTTTTGCACAATCTTACTCAAAAAGGACCCCTTTTAACAAATTTGCATGTTGCCAGGACCAAAAGTGGGTCAAAAATTTTTTAAACGTTTTTTTTTTCCTAAAATTATTTTTTTGCATGGAACACTTTTTTTTTAGGCTTTTTGGATCATTCCAAACAGAAAAGGTCTTTAGTGACTTTTCTCTAAAGTTGATAGTTTTTGACATATAAGCGATTAAAAATTGAAAAATTGCGAAATCGTCCATTTTTAACCCTCAAAAACTATGTGAAAAACTAAAAATTTGAATGTTGCCAAGCAACATTCAAATAGATATTCTTTAAACATCGATTGATGAAATCCCGAAGAGTTTTTTGCAATACATTATCAAAAACCCCTTTGTTTTCTAATTGCCAATCAAGCGTGCGCGACACTATTTTCCACCGTTGCATGTGTATGCACGTATGCAGTATGGTGCAAATGAAAGGAATAAATTCGTTATTTCGTAAACCGGCGACTTTAAGGAAAAATCCCTGATATGGTATACTAGTGACGTTATCCATCTGGGCGTGATGACGTAATCGATTATTTTTTTAAATGAGAATACGGGTCGTGTGCTGGCTCATTTGAAAGGTTCTTCAATTCTCTATTCAGTAATATAAACATGTACATAATTGTTTACACAGGGTGTCCAAAAAATTTTTATTAAATTAAATAATTTGGCAAATTGATAAAAAAATTAAATTATTGGACACCCTGTATAAATAATTATGTAAATGTTTATATTACTGAATAGAGAATTGAAGAACCATTCGAATGAGCTAACACACGACTCCTATTCTGATTTAAAAAAATCATCGATTACGTCATAACGCCCAGATGGATGACGTCACTAGTATATCATATATGTCACAATATCTTAACTTAAAAATAAAAATCGACCTGTTTCGGGATTTTTCCTTAATGTCGCCTGTTTACGAAATAACGAATTTATTCCTTTCATTTGCACCATACTGCATACACATGCAACGGTGGAAAATAGTTTTGCGCACGCTTGATTGGCAATTAAAAAACAAAGGGGTTTTTGATATTGTATTGCAAAAAACTATTCGGGATTTCATCAATCAATGTTTAAAGAATATCTACCTGCCTTGGCAACATTCAAATTTTCAGTTTTTCACATAGTTTTTGAGGGTTAAAAATGGCCGATTTCGCAATTTTTCAATTTTTAATCGCTTATATTTCAAAAACTATCAACTTTAGAGGAAAGTTACTAAAGACCTTTTCTGTTTGGAATGATCCAAAAAACCTAAAATTTTGTTCCATGCAAAAAAATAATTTTAGGAAAAATACAAAAAAAACGATTAAAAAATTTTTGACCAAATTTTAGTCCTGGCAACATGCAAATTTGTTAAAAGGGGTCCTTTTTGTGTAAGATTGTGCAAAAAATCCGAATTAGAATATTTTTCCTAGCGGATGCGCAGTGGCTTTCTGGACTAAATCGAATCTTAAAGATTGCATATTAATAGTAATATCGATTTTACATAATTTATTAATAATAATGAATGAATAACATCAATTTAAATATCTTTGATTTAAAAGCATTTATACTTCTTATCTTCACTTATCTTTTTATTTATCAGTTTATCTTCTTTTTTGTATCAATTTTAATTAACTTTAATTTAAAACCATTTATCCTCTTTTGAGCTTTTTGCATCCAGTATTTACACCAATATTTTCTTTACTTTTCAAAACTTGAGGATAGTACGAAAAAGTATAAAAACATTTAGGATATGGCAACGGTGTCATATTTCAAATTTAGATCCAGAACAAACAGGTCACAGAACACTAATTTCGCTGGTTCATGCGAGGTTGCCACCACCTCAGAAACCCGTGAAATAGAAGTCAGAGATTTCGATTTAAACTGATTACGATATTAGTTACGGAATACCAATCCAAACACAAAAATGACGCGATAGATATCAAACACTCCGATTTCGGGTAATTACGATTCGACTTGGTCATTTCTATTCGATTTGTTAAAAGTTACAGAATAGGGCTGATTGTCTTGATAAAACAATATTTTCTTCTTGCCCAAATTTGGCTGTTTTTGCTTGATGTATTCGCTAAAACGTTGCAATATGTTCGCATAATACTCGGATTTAACATTTATTCTTTTCTTTTCAAGATAGCTAAGGAACATTATCCTACGCGTATCCCAAAAAACCGACGTCATGACCTACTCGTTTGATTGATTTTGTGTTGGGGGTAATAGACTACAGGCCCATGTCCAAAAATGGATGGGTCATATGAACCACCAGGTGACGTATATAGGACGATATAAGAGCATAAAATACTAAGATTCAGCACTATGCCGTCACTTGTAAGCAGTCCAACTGAGTGCTGCTGAGAATTCAATAGTGCAGGTAGAGTGGGTACATTTTGGTCATATACAGGGTGTCCCGGAAAATAGTGCGTTCCTTTAAGGTATGGATAGAATACACAATTTAGAACAAAAAAGTCCTATACCATTTTTTTCTAAAGTTAACCGTTTCAAAAAAAAAGATTACATTGGTTTCCATATACCTGAATTTTAATCTTCAGAAAATTAAATAATCTGGCAACATGTTACGCACTGGTGAATAAGAACTCGTTTGTGTCTTACAGTATTTAAAATAATCCAACCTAATACCAGTGGCGGCGCCTGGTGTAAAATATTGGGGGTGCACACATAATGTTAACATATAAAAAGACCTTGAGACCATATTTCCGTAGGTAAAGGTTTTTGAGTGTCTTCAAATTGTAAAAATCAAAGGACCTTATTAAAAATTACAATAAATGATGTATTTTATTGACTTAAATTATAATTTAGTGTTTAAATGTTACAAGCAAGTTTTGTAACGAAAGTCAGTCGCCTGTTATTTTTTAGATACATTATTCACAAACAAATTCAGTAAAATTTTTAATTTCTTGAATCATTTTTTTTTTATTGAAAACATTGCGAGTGCAGTTAATCGATCCTGGCCCATAGCTATTCTAAGGAATGTTTTGATACGTTTCAATGCAGAGAGACATCGTTCTGTTTCTGCAGTTGTCACTGGCATCGTAATAAGTACATAATTGGAGAATTCCAATCTGGAATTCCAACTGGATAGTTAAAATCGTATCTTCTATTTTATTCATTATGCTTCCTCTTCTCCAAATATGTGCTTCACACCTACACAATTTGTAAGTTTTTACACAAATCTCCATTTTAAATAATCATTTATAATCCCAACGTTTGAACTTTGGTACATTCTTAATTAACAAATTTGGTTTCGGCATTTTTAATTTTTCTTCTAAATATAATGAAAAAATTTAATTGATTTTAAATATTCCACGCTAACATTTACGTCCACAAATCCTTCCATTCTTAATATAGTTCCGAAATTCGAACTTCATGAAAGCAAAATTTAAACATACGTGTGCTGTGCACGTTGAAACACCAAAGATCATGCCATAAGATCACATCCAACTTGTGATCCTGTGGCCATCTAAACTTGTGGGATATAGCGGGTAGCGGGGTGGGTGGTGAGTTGTATTTTGTGTATGAAAAGTCATCGGGGTAGGAACCACTGTGAGAGCGGTGAACGCGGGGTTCTGTCTAAGGCCTCGCATCCGTGAACTTTCTCCTTTGAAATAGAATAAAAATAATTAAATGTTACCTATTAGATACTTATAAACTCCTTGGATCTTTTATTTCGAATTTCAATTACTGTATAGTTAGATTAAAATGTTATTTATAGAGTGATAAATATTACATATATGAATGTTGGTGTGAAAATAATTTTGGGGGTTCACGTGCACATGTGCACTTATGGAGAAACCGCCACTGCCTAATACTTACTATTTTTGTTGACTATAATTTTTTTTAAAATGTAGTTGAAATATGGCATAATTTTAAACGAATTATACTTACATATTTTAAGATGAAAACACATATTTTAACTGAACCACCACTTTTGCGAACACATGAATTCATAGAGAAACATGCACTCGTACGACGAGAAATTCCAGCAAAACATTTTGAAAGAATTTTAGTAGGTATTAAGCCTCTCCATTTATTGATCTGCCATAAATAAACAACATAATATCATAATATTACTCATGAACACACGATTTAAAAACATTTTCGGCGTTGACACTAAACAGGATTGTTCCAAATTATCTGTTTACTAAACATGGGACTATTTACGTTTAGATTTTTGTACTTCACAGAGTTGCCAGATTTGAATTTTCATTGCAAAATGTTTTATAGTTTTTTGGTCAAACGGTTGAATTTAGAAAAAAATGTTATAAGAGTTTTTTGTTCTACATGGTGCCTTCTACCTATACCTTTAAGGAACGCACTATTTTCCGGGACACCCTGTATTTTTGTACGGCATTTTTACCATCGATAGATCCATGACAAAATAATAAGAAAGCGCCCAGTGCCGTACAAAAATGGTGAGCCACAAAGTTAGTAAACTTTTTTGATTTTCTGACAATTTCCAGGGTAAATTTGGTCATTTCATTCTGTACGGCATCAATTTCATACTGTTTCAATACAACTTCTAATCCATTATTCCGCAGCGCCGTACAACAATCATGCGACAAGGGGAAAAATTGAGGGTTGCAATCCCCTCTATTTCCGTGGTCCGGGGGGTGATTTGAAAAAGTACGGCTTCGGTTCCAAAACATTATCTAACACTCAAAATAACTATTAAAAATAATGCCTTTAAAAAATTATTGTTCATTTGAATGTATATTAATAATTATGTTAATTTCATGGTATATTTGTTTTGTAAAGCTAAAAAAATCATTTGACTCTGTACGGCAACTTTGTTTTTAACATGATATTGTAAAATACAATTGTTATATAGTATTGCCGTTCAAAAGAAACTGTTCTAAAAAAAATTATAGAGAAATACAAAAACAGAAATTTTTTGAATTATTGCAAAAGTTTAAATATTCATAGATTAATAAAATATAGCAATTTTCTACATTGATCCTTTGTTTGAAATAGTATTAAGATAAATAAGTTAGCAAAAAATGATGTAGTACATTTTAATGCAGACCATACCTTTAAGGCTGATGAAAATGACGCTACCATTTTAACCCGGCACCTGCCACGTGGGGTGCTACCAGCACCCCATAACACATTTTTATCAAATATTTGGTATTTCAAGTTTGGTAACCGAGCTGTGCGTCATAGTAGCTTTCTATAATATTATACAGCATATATGTGTTAGTGTTTTAAGTGGTTATTTAGTGTCATTCTGAACTTATAGCTCTAAAGTCGAGTTGGGGTGTCATCATCTGGCACTTTAAGTTTTAAATTCTTTTTTATTTTTGATAAACAGGTCAAATTTACATTTTTTATTGAAATAACTGATTTAAATTATTAATATAGACTCTATACTCACTAAATCTTAATTTTTTTAGACATTTTACTTGACTTCATTTATTATGGCTTGGTCCTTGCTAATTTGCTTATAACATCTTTTTCATTTTATTTTTTAACTTTTATAACATATAAGTGGCTAATAAGTTAATAAAACATGTTTTTTATATTCTTGTGTTAATAATGGTCGGTCTTGACGGTCCAGTTAGCTGGGGCTCAGTCGATCGACAAGTTTAGTGGATTTGCGATTTGCGGTCGCTGGTTCGAGCCTCAGCTAGGTCATGAAATTTATAAAAGGCCAACGCCGTAGTATAAAACTCAATAGAGTCTACGGCTTGGTCTGGAATAAACTGGCGTCTGATCGACCTATGGAGGAGCGGTACGGGAAGGGATAAGGGCTTCCGGCTTGGTGATACTCCTCCATAGATCCCTACCGAAGGGCGTTGACGCCTAAGAACGGTGTATACATACAAGTGGCTAATAAGTTAATAAAACATGTTTTTTATATTCTTGTGTTACTCAACGCATTATTTTGTTTTTTAAACAGGTAGATCACAGAAAATTTTTAAGGGGTGCTGTGAGCACCCCACGTGGCAATTGGCGCCTTGCAAAGCCACGTGGCAGGTGCCGGGTTAAAGGTGTAGTACTTTATGGTCATTAATTTGACACTGCACGGTATTAACATATACCGTATTAACATATTTTTGAAGAGAACAATTATTGATAATATGATAAAATCATTATGACGTCTAACTGAAGTGAAAGGGTGTGTAGGTATATAATATCCAATAATTTAAACTGTAAATCCCAGTATCATCAGTTTTGTATACTGTTTGGTTTAATATATACTTCAAACATTATTGATACATGTATATAATTGATTTGTTTCATTATAATGATGCAAATAAATAAAACAACCATTTAAAAAAAATACTACTAGAAAACGACTACTTAGCACACAGTACAGTATTATAGGACAGGGGTCACCAATTAGTTTCTCTGAGGGTCCGTTTTGAAAACCTATGACACTTCCGGGGTCCGGATTTATGCTACCTGTGTCTGAATGTTCTGATTCGGTTTATATGTGGATTCTTGTTAAAAAATATCCCCTATAAACAAATCAGAAGAGTGCCAGGCGAAATTTTTGGGCAGAAATTCGTTAATATTTTTTTTAACAAATTCAACACATCACCTTTTTTGTCTGCGAAAATATGTTTTTAACGTTTTTAAGGTCATCTTAAATAAAAAAAATCTGTCATTTTATTAAAACTTATGAGTTTTCAAGCATCGCAAATGCATATTTTCGGCATTTTTCAGATTTTAAATCGCTTATAACTCAAAAACTATCAACCTTTCAGAAATATGACAAGAGACCTTTATTGTTTATAATTACCCAAGAAACCTAAAAATACATTCTTGGAGGCAAAAAAGTAATTTTGAATTTGCTTAAAAAATTGTTTCGCCTGGCACCCTTCTGATTTGTTTAAAGGGTACATTTTTGAACAGGAATCCGCAAAGAAATCGAGTCAGAAACATTTTTCATACCAAAGTGGCCTCACATATGGACTAATATGAAAAGGAAAACAAATTATATCTGATTGTTTTTTGGTTACTGTATATTTTTCTGTAAGTTTTCCTGGTACAATAAATAAAATATAAATTCATTGTGTATTGTTTTGATGTTATTATCACTATATTTTGAAAATAGCAGTATTGTAATTTTTTACTGAAAATATTTTAAAAATTAGGAATGTATATTTTGAATGCTAATGAAGTTTTTAGACATCTTCAATTTTGTAAAAAGGAAACTGAGGAAGTTAAAATAAATAATCATAGTGCAAAATGCTAATTAACATATTATCTTTTCTACATTAATTTCAATGCAAGGTGTTTGTTGCAAACATATTAAATTTGAAAATTATTTTAATTAACTGCACATCTGAAAAGTACTCCTACGTAACATATAGTAGAGAGGAAATGAATATAAAAAAATGCACATGACAATTTTATATTACAGCTTACCTAATTTCAAAATTGATGATTAGTAAGTATAACAATAAGGGGGAAAACTCTTTACAAAATCAAATTATCAGATAGAAAAATGAAATTTTTTTATGTACAACCTGTCTGAAGTTTGGAGTGAGTTTAGTGCAACTGAGTCTCATTAGGGAGTTGAGATATTTATCTGTTAAGTGAGATCTCTACCGATTTTTAATAAAGTTCATTCTTGATAAAGCGGCTTCGCACACATAAGTTGAGCCAAACATAGTACACAATTTCATGGCCAAACATTTTCAAAATTGCCAAACACTAGGTATATTCTGAATTTATTGACGGTCCGCACAAAATTAGCTCACGGTCCGGATGCGGACCGCGGTCCGCTAATTGGTGACCCCTGTTATAGAAGATATGCCTACAAATGCTAAACGTCGTAAGAGAACGTTGCTCCTTAAGCGATAAATATGTAAATTATATTTTTTTAATACAGTAAGGTCTCTTTTTACGCGGATTATTTTTATGCGGTTTTGAAGTTATGCGGTTGGTATTTCATTCAAAAATATCTATTATTAACAATTAGTATAATTAATATTAACTATTCCCATCCAGTAGCCTAAGAGTTTGCAATTCGGGTATTCCACTTGTTACATGATGTACCATGCATCTATTATATCAATCTGAATTTCGCATTGAAAGGTATATTGTTTTGAAATTAAATTTAAATGTTGCTGATTTTAAGTTGCAGTATAATAAACAGCACATTTTGATTTCTGGATTAAAACATTTAATTAAGTGTCGTAAAGTTTTATGTTCCATTAGAAGAGGTTTTTGCAATCTCAATATCGTTAGTCTGCGTTTTTAATTTCTTCTTTAAGATTTTATTTGGCCCAATGAAGACAAAAAAACATCAAAGACACAATTTTTGGTGGACAAACGTCCACCATTTTATGTGATTTTAGGAAATCACGGACCGTATCCCTACTTTTTCGATGCAAGTAAAGTCTTTTTTTATGCGATTTTTTTATATGCAGTTTTCTGAAGAACGTATCCACCACATAAAACGAGACCTTACTTACGAGAACTGAAATTTTTATTACTTTTTTATCAATATGAAATTTCAGATTTGTACGGCACTAAATTTTTATAAATTATTGCATTAAGTACAAATGAACTAAATACCGTATTAAAAAAATATCGTCATAAATTTCACCTTACATTTCGTTATATGGATTTTTTTTTTACATTTCATTCTATGGATTTTTCCTTGAGCTTTTTTTTTTCTACAAACTTTTGGACCAACGAAAATGTACGGCATGTAAAATATTGTTACCTATGCATAAAATGCTTTCAAAATAAATTAATTTTATGTAATTTTAATTATATGTGGTCCCCGGACCACGGAAAGAGAGAGGATTGCAACCCTCAATTTTTCCCCTTGTCGCATGATTCTTGTACGGCATTGCGGAATAATGGATTAGAAGTTGTATTGAAACAGTATTAAACTCATGCCGTAGAGAATGAAATAACCAAATTTACTCTGGAAATTTTCAGAAAGTCAAAAAATTTACCAACTTTGTGGCTCACCAATTTTTTACGGCACTGCGCGCTTTCTTATTATTTTTCATGGATCTATCGATGGTAAAAATGCCGTACAAAAATATATGACCAAAATGTACCCACTCTACCTGCACTTTTGAACTCTCACTAGCACTCAGTTGGACTGCTTACAAGTGACGGCATAGTGCTGAATCTTAATATTTTATGCTCTTATATCGTCCTATATACGTCACCTGGTGGTTCATACGACCCATCCATTTTTGGACATGGGCCAAAACCCATGGTCCCATGGTCTATAAAGTGATGCACCCATGTTTCATCTACGATGTTATAAAACGATGCAAAAATTCTGATTCAACTCTTGCTAAGTAAATCCCCTCTATCAACGAATATTAATGCCAAAATGATAAGCATCATAATATGATCCATGCTATATTGTCGGGTAGAGGAAAAAATTTAGCGGGGTAGAGAACAACCGATTACAGTTTTAAACACAGCAAGCCTGATTAGGTACCTATAAAACAGTTCAAAAGTCAAACTGAGTAGTTTTTTTTAGAATTTTTCCCTAGTGTTATTATAAAATGTTTGTTTCTATTATTTATGCCTCCAATAATACACAGCTCTAAAATCTGTGGCTGTCAGCTTTTAATATATTTTATATTTGATGATTAAATAACAACCTGCTACTTTGTAGAAAGGACATTATTTTGGGTTCAACTAAATCAGTTAGTGTTAACGTAAATGCCGAAAATGTTGGCGAACCCGGATATCAGTGCAAGCTTTATATGGAAGTACCCAAAGAACTTGAGCTTAGCCAACAAAGAAAATGTACGTTAGAAAATTCAACATATATTTGTCCATTCGTTTCGAGACTAAATGTTTCAGCGGAAAAACAGGTAAATACTTTACTCATAATTAGGACAAAATTAGTCATCTTATTTTGCTTTTATGAGGTTTTAGGTCTGCTGTGCAATCTTAATGCTGTCTCGCCATCTTTTATAGAGTCTTCTTGAGAGCCTATTGGTTCTCTTCATGCTTCCATTTTTATCTTCTCTTATTTAGCCATCGTACTCTCTCTCTCTCTCTCTCTCTCTCTCTCTCTCTCTCTCTCTCTCTCTCTCTCTCTCTCTCTCTCTCTCTCTCTCTCTCTCTCTCTCTCTCTCTCTCCCCTCAGTGCTGGCCCCCAGAGGGAGTGTAGTGGTCATTGTGATGTCATGAATGTATTGTCTGTCTCCAAAGATCTCTAGTCATTGGTTTTAACTTACTCATACATCTGTTGCATATTCCTGTGATTTGGCTGATCCATCGATAAGACTTATCGAGTTCCAACTTGTTCGTGATTTTCGTTGATTGAGTTATTTGTCCCGTAGTCGGTCCACGTAATTCGTGGAGCGACATTCCTCTCCAAGACAACATTTCTAGTAGGGATGGCGGTTTTTGAGAAAACACCGGTTTTCGGTTATACCGGTTTTTTCTGCTTACGGTTTAACCTGGCGGTTATAACCGGCCAAAAAAACCGGTTTTTGGTTTTTTAATCCAACAGGTTACAATGTTACATTTACAATGCACTTTAGTTTGCGATAATCCACTCGACTCGATACTCGATATCAATATGATCAAAATTGAAGAGTACAGGGGAAAAACAAGGAATGTCACTTTTTCATGAATTTTGGCTTTTCTCGCCATGTGGTAGCAAAAACTGAGTACTATCGACTGGACTATCGATTCAGAACAATAACCAGAAAGATCAGTCAATATAAATTTTTTAAGAATTTGTATCCAGGCGAAGGACCAGGATTGTCCGCACGTCACTGGACAAAAATAAGGAATGTTAGCTGTTTTTTGGTGCATTATTAAATTAATAACGTAATATATAGATTAATATTATATTAAGATTATAGACCAATAATTGCTAGAATTCTGCTAAGAATCTCCTAAGTAGTTTTTAGATAACATAAGAATTGAACCTTTATTGGTGTTTATCTCAATATGTAAAACATGTGACATTCCTTGTTTTTCCCCTGTACTCTTCAATTAGTACTATAGAAAGAACATCAATATCAATATAAATAAAACACAATTTTTAATAAAACCATCTTATTCTATTATATATTATATTTATTTATTATTTTATTATTATTATATATTTATTGATTATTATTAAATATAATATAGCGTAAGATTAATATATACATATTGCAATGATATACAATTTAACCCAACCATTTCAACCTATAAAAAATTTCCCAGACTTTTTCAAATGGGATTTAAAAAAAAATAATATCAACATAAATATTTTACTTAAAAATAAATTGGATAATGCAATTTATCTTCTATTTTTACTACCATCAAAAAAATTTATCATCTATTTTTTTTAACACGTTTGTATATTTGTATAATAGGTACATTTTAACTAATTTAATACTTCCTGTATGGGTGTATCGTTTTAAAAACGTAGGTAAATCCTTGGAGATTCGTTTTCGTAATCGGTAATTCGATATTCGTAGTCAGAACATTATTTTTGGTTATCAGAAAAGTCATTCACCCACTTTCAATGTCAAGAGTCAAGTGTGAAAAATAGATAATGTTTGCGTCTACTTCAAGCAGATCACTTCTTATGTAAATATTATGATTACAAATACCTTTTCAACGAAATAATATAATAAAACTTAATTGTTTCTGGCTGATGTGAGTATGCACTTTCAGTTTGCTTCTGTATTTATAAAATAAAATTTGAATTATGGTTTTATTTGGAATAATTACTTGAGAATAATAGAATAGAATAGAAATATGCTTTATTGTCACTGAAAATTATACAATTTTATGGACAAAGCTTAACATAGAGTCACGAAAAAGATATACATAACAATAACAAATACAATTTTATAAAATTAGAAAAATCGTCAATACAATAATAATTATGATTGGGATCCAAAATAATACCTAACCTAATCCTAATCACCGTAAAAACATTAGGTTTTTACTTTAAAAAGAAGAAACCGGTTATAATCGAGACAAAAAAACAACAGGTAAAATTGGTTATGGCGAAGTAAAAAAAACTGGTCCCATCCCTAATTTCTAGTGGCGTCTATGTTTCTTCTTTTCGCTTGTTTTAGGATCCAAGATTCACATCCATATGCCAGTAGTGGAAATATTAAGCAGTTGATCAACCTCATTTTTAGAGTTCGTGAAATTTAAAGTCTTTTCATATTTACTACGGCAACTTCTGCTAGATCACATCTAAGTTTTATTTCTTCCTGTAGTGACCCTATGCTTGTGATAAATGATCTTAGAAATAAGTACGAGGTACGAGCTTACAACACTAAACCGGTCAATCGTGGTTATGTGTGGATATGTAGTCTACTCACTATCATATTCTTTGTCTTTGACATGTTTATCTGCCGACCCAATATCAACTAAATCTTCTTAACTATTTGCAAGAAAGATTGTATCATCTGCAAAACGTAGATTGTCTATTTTTCTGCCGTTTATTGAGATGTTTTTCCCCATCCTTCAAGCGTTCCTCTTATAATAAATATGCTCCCTATATATGTTAAATAATTGTGGAGGCAGTATGCTAAAAGATGAGAAAGCAGGTCTATTCAGGAAAAGAATAGTAGAAAAAATATGTTGGAACATGAAAGGAAGCCCTAACACAATTTGGAGAAAAATGGCCAATATTATTAGAGAGACGGCTATTGAAATACTTGGGAAAACGTCAGGAAAGAAGTTTGAGAACAAAGAGACTTGGTGGTGGTCAAATGAAGTACAAGGAAAAATAAAAGAGAAGGGAAAATTATATAAAAATTGGCAAGAAACCAGATCGGACATAGATCTTCAAAACTATATGGTCGCTAAAAAGGAAGCGAAAGTAGCAGTAGCAAAAGCTAAAGCAGAAGGATATTCAAACCTATACGATCAACTTGATACCAGGGAAGGCGAAGCAAAGATATATAAAATAGCCAAGCAGAGAGCAAAAAAAGCAGGGGATTTTAATCAGATTAGATTTATCCGAGATGAAAATATTAAAATACTAATTCACGAAAAGGATGTCGAAAAAGATGGAGAAAGTATTTTGACAGTTTATCAAATGAAGAATTTGACAGACAGCCTGTGGAGTTAACGGAGACAGTAACAGCGATGGTTACCAGAATAACAAACGAGGAAGTAGCTCAAGCGCTTCAAAAAATAAAGAAAGGAAAAGCAGTCGGACCAGACGGTATTCCTGGGGACGTATGGAGAGCATTGGGAGAGACAGGAACAAGTTGGCTAGCAGGTCTATTTAATAGAATCATGGAAGTTGGACAAATGCCAGACGAATGGAGAAGCAGTATATTAGTACCTGTCTACAAAAACAAGGGAGACATACAACAATGTACAAACTACAGGGCTATAAAACTTCTTAGCCACACCATGAAAATATGGGAGAGAGTAATTGACAGACGGATACGCGAAGAAACCAAAATATCCGATAATCAATTTAGCTTTATGCAGGGAAGATCAACAACAGATGCAATTTTCATTGTAAGGCAACTGATGGAAAAATACAGGAATAAAGAGACCAACGCTCATATGGTATTCATTGATCTAGAAAAAGCATATGATAGAGTTCCTCGAGAGATTCTGTGGTGGGCACTCAATAAGAAAGGAGTCCCTGGCGAATATGTAAAGATTGCGAGAGATATGTATAAGGGAGTAACGACTAGTGTTAGGACAGGTGTGGAAGAGACTGATTTTCAGGTGAAAGTAGGATTGCACCAAGGTTCGGTGTTTAGTCCTTATTTATTATCATTAGTTTTGGACCAGATAACATCGAAACTACAGGGTAGCATTCCATGGTGCCTAATGTATGCTGATGATGTAGTGTTAATAGAAAATAGTGAAAGAGACGTAGAACAAAAACTGGAACAGTGGAGACAGGCTCTGGAGGAAAAAGGTTTAAAACTTAGTAGGACAAAAACAGAGTATTTGTAATGTTCATTAAAAGATGGAGTTACTACAAATAAAACGGTATCTTTGGATGGTGAAACGATTGTGAAAATCAATAGTTTTAAGTACCTAGGATCGGTATTACAGAGTAATGGATAAATATATGGAGATGCATGCAGTAGAATTAGGGCTGGATGGATGAAGTGGAAGGAAGCGAGTGGTGTGCTGTGTGACAGGAAAATTCCAATGAAGTTGAAGGGAAAATTTTATAAAACAGATATAAGGCCGGCTATGATGTGCGGAACTGAATTTTGGGCAGTTAAAAAAAAAGAGGAACAACGAATGCATGTGGCGGAAATGAGAATGCTTAGATGGATGAGTGGAGTGACAAGGAAGAATAAAATTAGAAATGAGTATATTAGGGGAAGTCTAGGTGTGGCATCAATTAATGCCAAAATGAGAGAGCATAGGTTAAGATGGTTTGGTCATGTTCAACGTCGAGACGTTAATCACCCAATACGAAGAATAGCTGAATAGCAGATTCCTGGAAGGAGTAGGAGAGGAAGACCAAAGAAGATCTGGGGGGAGACGATAAGGCAGGACATGTTGGTAAAGGGGATTAACATTGATATGACCCAAGATAGAATTGTGTGTAGAAATGCAATTAGGGAAGCCGACCCCGCGTAGGGATAAGGCAAAGAGAATGATGATGAATTGTGGAGGCAGTATATATCCTTGTCTGACATCTTGTTCTGAATAGAATTCTTTGATAGTATGTCAAGAATTTTTTTTCTTTTTCAGTAACTAACTGGAACTTTTCTAACCTTTCCAGTTTTGTGTTCATAAAATATGACTTAATTTATGTAATAAATGTTGTGGTATACCTACCTCTTTTAGTAACTGCTACAAGTGTTGCCATTTGACACTGTCGAATGCGTTGCGATAATCTATAAAATAGATGTATAGTGGGATATTGAATTCCTTAGAATTTTTTGTTATTTTTGTCTCATTATGTTCAGAAGATGTTCTTGAATACCTCTATCTTTGGTAAATCCAGTTTGCTTTTGGGGTATTTCTCGTTGTAGAAAAGTTTTCAGTCTCGCAATTTATTATGTGTAGCAATATTCTACTGGCACAAATTTGGTAGGTTTATTTCTCCATTTCCTCGTCTGGTACCTAAGAATTGAAAATCAGTTCAAAATTTTTTAAAGCTAAATAACAGAGGAATGGTTATCCAATTCGATGCCGATCAAAGCGAATAGAACTCGGTTAGGAGTCATTTTTTTGAACGGCACTTAGCTGAAGTAACCGTATAACTCGCTGGTACGTTATCTGTAGCGAATAGATTAAGAGGGTTGTACTGTTATACATTTTATGTTTCAGCTTGTTTCCTATTTTGTATACTAGTCAAAAGATCTGCATTTTTCAATTTGCTAGAAATTTTCTTTTTATTTAATTCAACTTGATATTATGTAAAAGTTATTACTGTAATTTAAATTTATAAAAACATGTTATTCATTTATATACAGGGTGGTTCATCTTATTCGCCTCGGTCTCTGTTCGGAAAAATACATGATATTAAAAAAAATTTCTTCACAGAAATATACAGGGCCTTTAATACTATAATCTAAAAATAATGTGAATTATACAGGGTGCTCCAAAAAAGAGTGGTATATCACAGTTATATTTTTTCTTATGGAATGCCCCATATCTGATAACATTACTGAATTTACCTTAAAAAATAAGCTATACTTTCATAGGGGTTCCCTATACCTAAATACACGGTGTTTTGATTTATTTCGATTTTTATGAAAATGTAAGGTTTTAGAAAAAAATAAATATCTACCAATCTAAGAATCGGCAACAAATTCTTTCTTGGATCTTAATAATATACTATTTAGGATACTTAAAGAAATGCTTACTGCAACAAATTTTCTTACAGGATGGTCAAAATATGAGATTGTTCTATTAACAAATTCAAGCTGTAATAACTTACTTATTTTAAATGGAACACCCTGTATCTTGCTAGTCTATCGCGTAGAAAATTTACTTGGCTTTCAATTTATATTAGGGTTTCCTATACCTATCTTTTTACAGGCTGGTCAAAATATTAGATTGTTCTATTAACAAATTCAAGCTGTAATAACTTACTTATTTTAAATGGAACACCCTGTATCTTACTAGTCTATCGCGTAGAAAATTTACTTAGCTTTCAACTCTTATTAGGTTTTCCTATACCTATCCCCCTTCATTTTTCAAATATTTAAAGATTTCCTAATTTGTAAGCTTTAAAAATTAGAATTAAGTACTTATGTCGTGGTTATGTACAACACATCACCAACACCGGCAACATACTTAAATATCTTAGTCAAGATACTTTCGTTAATAAAATTCACATTTTTATCATTTAATCACAGAGAGTGTTCTTATTTTAAATAACATACTCGATATTGTATTCTTTATAATGGAAGATATGTATTTAAAATCTCTTCAATTCCATTTCTTAATACACATGTTATTCTGTAAATACCCATTTTTACTTATTTTTGTACAGTAGGCTCGTTTTCGTCATAGTATTTCGTTCATAATAATTGTTTGTAATTGCGATTCAAAGATTCAAACAAAAAGTGGTGTTCTTAAATTTACCTTATAACCGTCGGTTTAAGATATGGAAAATACTTATACGGAATGAAATTCAATTTAAATATCTTCCAGAATACGTCATCTAATATAGGGTATGCAGTTTAATATAAACATATTATTCAGTGTCACATGGTAGTCAAAATCAACTAAAATAATACAACACTCTGTGTGATTACATGATAACAATGAAAATTTTATTAATGATAGTATCTTGTCCAAGTATATTGCCGGTGTTGGTGATATGTTGTACATAACCACGACATAGGTACTTAATTCTAATTTTTAAATCTACCAAATTAGGGAATCTTTAAATATTTAAAAAATGGAGGGAGATAGGTATAGGAAACCCTAAAGAGAATTGAAAGCTAAATAAATTTTCTACGCGATAGACTAGTAAGGTACAGGGTGTTCCATTTAAAATAAGCAAGTTATTACAGCTTGAATTTGTTAATAGAAAAATCTAATATTTTGACCACCCTGCAAAAAGATAGGTACAGGAAACTTAAATACAAATCGAAAGCTAAGTAAATTTTCTACGCGATAGACTAGTAAGATACAGGGTGTTCCATTTAAAATAAGTAAGGTATTACAGCTTGAATTTTTTAATAGAACAATCTCATATTTTGACCACCATGTAAGAAACTTTGTTGCAATAAGCATCTGTTTAAGTATGCTAAATAATCTATTATTAAAATCCAAGAAAGAATTTATTACTGATTCTTAAATTCGTAGATATTTATCTTTCTCTAAAACCTTACATTTTTATAAAAATCGAAATAAATCAAAACACCCTGTATTTAGGATTAGGGAACCCTTATGAAAGTATAGTTTATTTTTTAAGGTCAATTGAATAATGTCATCAGATATAGGGCATTCCATAAGAAAAAATATAACTTTGATATACCACTCTTTTTTGGAGCACCCAGTATAATTCACATTATTTTTCGATTGTAGTATTAATGGCCCTGTATATTTCTGTGAAGGATTTTTTTTAATATTAAGTGGTTTTCCGTACAGACACCGAGGCGAGTAAGATTAACCACCCTGTATATAATAAACCCTTTTACAGATAAATTTTGATGTACATGAAATTGATCCAACTACACTGGAATTTGACATTTCCTTTGAAATAAAATGTTTGGGAGAAAACATTGAAAATAAAGACCTGGTAAAATTCAATATTATTGTACAAAATAATCCATATATCGAAGGGTAAGTATAGATTACTATTGTATAATAAACTATTATACACTATATACCTGCAGGCAACAACCACTGTCAAACTACCCAGCAAACATACTTGAGCCCAGTTACGTGATGATTACGTTAAATTTACGGCAAATTTCAACGAATACGTAACTCGGTGATTTATGACGAAAAAAAAATGTATTTCAGTGCCAACTCATTCACGTATATAGTAGTGCTTCTTTTATTTATACATATTTGACATTAGGATAATATAAAATCATAATTACGAATACAGTACATGTTTTTTATAATACATAGTTGTGAATATCGGTTACATCGCAAAGGTACGTTTATTTCACGTAATAATTACGAAAGAGAAATAACTTCCTTTGGTTAAATTTTGAGAAATATTTTGGAAAACAAAATTTTACAACGGTATTATTATCTCATCCTTTAAATAACATCACGTGACTAACATAACATAGTTGGTTGAAATAGATTTTTAGTAAGACCAATTAGTTAATAGTAGAAGAAATTTAAAAATAAAAGAGAAAGGAAAATATGTGAAACTAATTTAAAGTAAGTAGAATAGTTTAACTTTAATTTAAAAATAATCGATTATTTATAATCGATGATCATAACCTCTAATATCAGCTTCTCACAACAAAAAGTGAAACGTGAAGAGATTTCTTTCCCTCGTTTTATTTTAGGCGGGTTTATTTATAATATCTTTCGTATTAATGTTTACCTCACTGCTCGGGGGTTGAAGTGTCGATAATGCAATTAGGAAAAACAAGTGTGCTCCTCGAAATAAAAATTGACTTGTGTTTGTATATTTTTTAATGTGTCTTTAGGTGGGTACCATTTTTGGTGTCTTATCTTGAATAATAATAATTATTATTACAAGACAAATATTTTTAAAGTCTCTAAATTCTACTAAATAAATACATTGTTAATACTTTATAATATGCTTGTTTTATTTATATCATATTATATGAGGATAATAATTACGTGATTCATAAGTTAATTAGAGTCGAATTATTTACGTGAACCGAGGACGTCTCTTTCACGTGAAAACTAATATACACGTACCCTAAAAGATACGTTAATCAACACGTATTTGCAACGTGAATTTCCCGAAACATTTTGTTATTATTTAAGGTAAATAACACGTCTATTGAAGACGAGTGATTCACGTAATTCAAAGACGTATTTTCTATGTGACATTCCAACCAAATTTTCACGTGAAATTTACGTAAGCAATTTACGTATATTGATGACAAATGTACCCAAAATTAACGTCATTAACACGTCGGCCTGTTTGCTGGGTACGTACTAATAGTAATCGTCTAAAGATAGAGCGGTGTGTTAGACAATGAGACTAGAAGAGGACTCTAGAAAATAGATTGAGAATATCTAAAAAAATTTACGTTTCACCGATGATTTGGTCATCGTAGCTGAGGATAGAGGAATGGCAAGTGGCAATGGGGATTGTACTGGAACTTGTTGTGGCTACAGAAAATATTAACTTTAAAGATAGACATCTCAAAAACAAAAATACCGACAAATTTAGTATGCAACCATAACATTCAGTATTGGTGGCAAATAATTAGAAAGAAATCTGGAGAAGAACTAAGGTGACTCACTTCATCCAAAGGATGGCCAGACTAAAATGGAGATGAGCAGGATACATAGCTAGAATGACATATGGGCATTGGACAGAGACTATTGGAATGGATACAAAGGAACGATTGATGATTTAAGAAGGTTAAATATAAACTGGATGAGAGCGGAGCAAGATAGATGAGGTTGGAAAGACGAAGCAGAGGCCTATGTTCAGTACTCGACTTTTAAGACTGGATGGTAAAGCATATATCTAATATTAATTACAACGTTTTACATATATGTTTTCCTTCGATTACAATCGCAAGAAGACAAAGAAAAATACATAGTTGTTTTATATACCGGGTGGACCAAAAGTCATTTAACGCTATCAAAAAAAGTCATGCGCAAGTTTGCGGCGTCTCTAAGAAAATATATCATGCTCTGTGAAGGGCCTTGCAAATTATCCACAGTCACAAGGTATTCGATATTTTCAGCAAGACGGTGCACTGCCTCATTACAGGTTGCAAGTTCGTGAGTTTCTAAATGACCAGTTTAGCGATTAGATAGGAAGAAGAAACATAATTGAATGGCCTGCGCGTTCGCCAGATTTGACGCCCTGTGATTTTGCCTTGTGGAGAGTACTTAAAGATAAAGTTTTTGTCAATTTGAAATTCTCCGTGCCAACTTGGAAGTCTGCAGAAAGACTTGTTTCACTGTGTATAAGAGTTGCCAAAAAATGTATTGATCGATGAAGGTGGTTTATATTTTGAACATAAAATGTAAAGCATGCACTTCTTTGTACATACTTATTTACAATAAGCAATAAACTTTTTTTTACTTCAGTTATTTTTGCTTTTATTAATATACAAAACGCTTAACTCACTTTTAGTCCACCCGGTATTTATATAATCAATACACATTTTTTCTTTTTTAGTAAATCTGATCCAGAAGATTTTGAATACAATGATGAAAGCCCCGAAGAAGGAGAGAGCGAGGTTATACTCCACCATATGTTTACACTCGGAAATTTTGGACCATCTCCAATTAAAACTGACGTTTATCTTTTGATTCCTCAATTGCAAATAAATAAGGAAGATGTGTTCCAATTAGTTGAAGCAAAGGTAATTTTTTATCTAATTCTTAATCTCAGAGAACGGCATTTCTCGCCAGTGGCGCACAACCTTTCTACATGCGTACGCGCAGTTTTCGCGGAATGGGACGTTTCGGCGTCGCCGTTTCGGCGTGGCCATTTCGGCGTGGCCGTTTGGGCGTAGAGCCGTTTCGGCGTAGGCCGTTTCGGCGTAGGCCGTTTCGGCGTCGGCCATTTCGGCGCCTGCCGGTTCGGCGCCCGCCGATTCGGCGCCCGCCGATTCGGCGCCGGCTGATTCGGCGACAGATACTTTGGCAAAGTGAGAGAGAAAAAAAATAGTTGTTAATGTATGATAGTCTGAAATTTTCTTTAACAAAAAATGTAGAGTCAGGAGAACAATTTTCGACATTTTAATTTTAGAAGATGTAAAATAATACCCGAAAGTTAGGTTTGGACCGAAGGGTTAGGTCTTCCTCCTTTGAAAATTGTACTGTATAATATATAATATATATAATATATTAATTTTTTAATTAATTATGTGCAATTAAATAGCTTACATTTACAAAAGTTGGAAAAAATAACATTTAATATATTTTTTTAGTGTGGTATAGATATAAATCAAGAGCCTCTTAAATTTCTAAAAAAGTAACGTAGGTATAATCTAATGTCTTACTAATAGACTCCAATGTAGGTATTTAGTCAACTAAAATAAAATCTCTGACGCCGAAATGGCCGACGCCGAAACGGCCTACGCCGAAACGGCTCTACGCCCAAACGGCCACGCCGAAATGGCCACGCCGAAACGGCGACGCCGAAATGTCCTAGACCCCAGTTTTCGATTCTGATACCCTGATTTAATTGAAAAATGGGCCAAATCCCATTTTAAAGTTTAGGAAAAGACCCGTCAATCCGTATATCAACTGTCCATTTTGGTCCAAGAGTGTGGGTTTTACGGCCCACAGGTTTTTAAGGGCTCAGGGCTCACCAAAGGGCTCACCAAGGAGCTTTTTAAGAGCTCACCAAATCCTATAATACCTTCAGATATCAAATTTGCCCTTGCATGCATCAGACAATACTTGTAAGTAAGAGTCTGGTAAATTCTTTCCTTCTCCCCCCCTAAAAGGGTGGTTTTAGGGGAAAACTCGGGTGTTTAAAATTGAACAAACCTGGTTAATTAAGTAATTGGGAGCTGTAGAATAAATATGTCGAATATTAGTGTAGGAAACAGAGGTTGAACCTCGCAAAATGGACACAAGTCCGGTTTTATTTTTTTTCTCGTATATCAAGGGATGTTTATTATGAGACTAACTTTTTCTTAAAAAATTTCGCCCCGGAACCCCCTTTTTATCCCCTTAAAAGGGGTAATCTGTGGTTTTTGTGAAACGTATCCCTTCCTGTACGTTTTGCAAAAAATTTACTTAATAGTAAAATAAAGAGGACTACATTTCCTACTGTTTGTTTCCCGACAGCATATGTCGTATCACCCACCGTTTAGCGGGGGTGGCGCCACAAATTTGACAAATTTTTAAAAAAGATGTTTTTAAAATAAAATATTTTTCCCTAACTGTAATGAAAATTAAGAAGAAACCCTGGGGAAATTAATCACAAATAAGTGGCTGATTTTTTGGTGTAGGTTTCATTTAAGGGCAATTGCCCATTTTTAACTACAGGGTGTTATATTTTAAAAAACCCCTTTCTATACCATCTGAACCGCCTATGCTAGAGTAAAAAAAAATTTAACGATTATACATGTACTGGTGTTATTTACAAATTTCTATAATGCACCCCCATTTTTTTCCGGAGCCACCCCAAAAAAAGGGAGAATTAATAAAGATAGTGATTTTCTGGGAATCCTTCACACACCATGCCCTTTATTAAAATGCTTCATATAACATTTTGTACATGTTCTTATTACCCATGCATGGACACCAAAAGCGACTTCTTGATGCAACCCCTGTAGCTAAAAAAAAATAAATAAAGGGCGGTTGAAAAATTTTTCTTTTACTTTTTGACCCATATGGACATATACTTCATCAATAGGGTTTTCATAAATATATATAATATGATTATTGCAACATCCCTGCGGAAACTACCCCTATCCCTTGGAGAGCATGTTTTTACGATTTTCTCATTACGGTCGTGTGAGGTCGTATGCATTTTTTCGTATCAGCAACCGTTACGGCACAGTGGCGCCGTAAACCTCAGAAATGCTTTGGCGGGCTCCAGTTTTTGTTTTTTTTTCGTCACCTATTTATTTTATTGATAACGTACTTATGGAAAACAAGAGAACACGCTGTCTGCTACACATTATACCCTATGCATATTTTATTTTTTTTGCACCCTAAAGCCACAGTGGTGGCCCAAAATCAATTTTTGATTGTTTTCTTTATTAATTCTCCTTTTTTTTTGGGGTGGTTCCGGGGAAAATATGGGGGTACATTATATAAATTTATAAATAACACCAGTACTATATCAAAAAATCAGCCGCTTATTTGTGATTAATTGCCGCAGGGCCTTTTCTTAATTTTCATTACAGTTACAAAAGAAAATAATTTTTTTTAAAAACATCTTTTTTAAAAATTTGTCAACTTTGGGGCGCCAGCCCCGCTAAACGGTGGGTGATAGATATATGTTGTCTGGGAGTAAATAGTAGGAAATGTAGTACTCTTCATTTTACTATTAAATACATTTTTTGCAAAACGTACAGGAAGGACTACGTTTCGCAAAAACCACAAATTACCCCCTTTAAAGGGATGAAAAGGGGGGTTCCGGGCGAAATTAAAAAAAAAATTAGTCTCATGATAAGCACCCCTTGATATACCAGAAAAAAAAAATAAAACCGGACTTGTGTCCATTTTGCGAGGTTTAACCTCTGTTTCCTACACTATGTTGAAAGCATCCGAAGAGAAACGATACGACAGACAGTGATAACACTTTTACAGGAATTTTTATTGTACTTTTGATTGACTAAACTCAATACTTTATTCTTTAAGGGTATTCTAGAAGGCACCCAGATATCCTGCATTCCAGGAAATATAACCGACAATAGTGATAATACAGATAACGTTAACTTGGAAGAAAATTCATCTACTAATAGAACTGCATCTATGAATTGTTTTGGACAGAACAACTGCTTAAAACTGTTTTGCGAAGGGGATTACTTAGATTCGTCCTCAGCAACTGCAAAATACAGTTTAAAAGTGAAAACCAGTACAAAATTATTAGGTAGGTTTTTTTATTAGATTATTGAATTATCGTGACAATTTGCACAAAATTTTAAAGTTTGTTTCTTCAAGGAATGAAAAATAAAACAATAAATGATTTAATTCCTTTTTTAATTTATATGAGAAATATATGCCTTCTTCTAACGTATTTACTCGATAAAACTATATTGGTATTATGATCTGATCTCAGCGATATTTTTCTGTTTGCCTAGTGTTCATTTTTTACTAAATTTTTCATTTTATTTTCGAAAAAAAGTCCAATCATAAAGATTTACTTATACTATTACTATAAAAAATACATATTACAAAATAAAAAATACATATTACAATTTACTACATATTACGTAAATCTTTTTTAGTTTCCTGATTTTTAGCTCTTAACATATTAATAGATTTGTAGGTCTTTTTGTTAACACGTTGACGGACAGAACGTCTATAGACGTCTAATTTCCATTGATGTAATGTGACACAACGTCTATAGACGTTGCATTTCTCCCTATTCTACTTTGCAAATATATGGACGGCCTCGGTGCAAAAGGTAACAAGTCAAATTTCCTGGTTTTGAGGAAACGAAAAAAACGGTTCTTGGGTTTTTTTCGAATACATTTTTAAATTATTTCAGAAAACAATACAAAATAGTGGTTTTTATTGAACTTTATAAAATTTTAAAGTTGGACTTTTGATTTAATTAAATTTTTCGACTTGTTACAAAATGCACAATATTTTCCTAACTTGTTACCATTGACACAGACATACTTGGGCACTATTTCTTTTTTTCACCAACTTTAAGGCACAAAAATACTAAATTTATTATAAAATGACTTTATGTACTTTTACTGATTGGAAACAAGTCAACCAGGCAGTGATTATGGTGATAAATTCAAATACTGCTCTGAAGGTAACAAGTTCACTTATTTCCTTTTGTACAAATTAAATTTTTTATATTTAACGTGTTACATTCTACACGTAAAAAAATGTAGCCTTTCAGTGGTAGTGGACTTGTTTCTTTTTGCACAGAGCTATACATTGGTAAAATAATGAATATCACATATTAAAAAAATTCCGAAAAATGACTTGTTACCTTTTGCACTAAGGCCGTCCATATATGTAGTGTAACAACACTTGCTTATATATTTGATGCACTGTTCGTCAACGTGTTAATTGCTTTATCTCAAAAATTCCCTTTGAGAGCGGTAAGGTCTCGTCTGAAGCCCTTAGAAGAAGTTTGTTATGTTCGTTTATCGCCAACAGTTTTGCAAAGGCACGTATCCACTATATCCGCGAACCTCTTTCGCTCCGCGCTTTATGCAGCTGCTCCAATATGGATACGGCATGAGCTCCTCTACATGTAAACCGCAACCGAGTGGAGTTTCGAGACAGAGCGTGCACAGTTGCACAGTCCAGGAGCGCCAACATATCCGCTATCTAAATCAGTTGCAGGAGCGTGGATCGCAAGAGGATAGCGAACATAGTGGATACGTGCCTTAAGATAAGTAGGAACGAGTGCAAGTTGCGGATTTCATAGCTCAAGCGTATCTCAGGCGATGTCCTTGTTTTATCACATTTCCATCGACATGGATAAAAATGAAAAAGTGAGCAAGTCCCAATAATTTAAACCAAGGACACAGATAAATGGAGACATATAATGGTAATTAGCCTAGTCGCAACATAGGGGGTCCCGTGGACACTTTTAGGTCGCCGCGATTTGATGGTGGTATTATAGGTTTTTTGGGTCGCTGAATCCAATGGAAGTGGTCTGGAAGCCCAAATGTGGTGCGTTTAATTGTTATTAACAAATTATGGTAAAATTAGGTGCTTTTCAGGAATTATTAGAAGCCCTGTAAATAAATGGATAGTTTTAAGGTCTTCTCTGGTGTATTTTTGGTCGCTGAATCGAATCCGACTAGTCGCGATTACTCAAAATATGTTCTTATTTTGTTAATAACAAAATAATTGTTTATTCACCGAAAAGCTCGAAATGCGCTATCTACAACAAGTTTGTAGTCTTTTTCATAGTATTTTTATATGCTAAATGGATTGCCACTAGTCGTGATAGCTTAAACCACGTTGCGAATTTGTTATTAATAAATTATTGGAAAAATTATGGTTTATCGTACGTTTACTCACGGTTTTTGCTCTAAATTGTAAAAAACCACCTAGAATGACATGAAATTTGGTATGCACGTAGCTAACATGTCAAACAAAACAAGTGATATTGTGCCGATGTGTGTTTTTACCCTGGGGGTGATTTTCACCCCGTTCCGGGGGTGAAAAAAGAAACCTTTAAAATAAGTCCGGAATTGGATAAACTGATTAATTCTTAGCAACTTTTGTTCCATACAGTTTTTTCACCAAATCAATACTTTTCGAATTATTTGCGAGTGAATATGTTCATTTTTCAACAAAAAAACAAAAATAACTCGAAAAGTATTGACTTAGTGCAAAAAAACTTTATAGAACAAAAGTTGCTTAGAATTAATCATTTTATTCACTTCCGGATTTATTTTAAAGGTTTCTTTTTCACCCCCTGAAATGGGTGAAACTCACACCCAGTGTAAAAGCAGACATCAACATAATATCGTTTGTTTTGTTTGACACGTTAGTTACGTGTATGCCAAATTTCATGTCAATCCAATTGGTACTTTAAAATCTAGAGTAAAAATCGTGAGTGAACGTACTATAAACCGTTATTTTTGAAATTATTTATTAATAACAAAGTCGCAACGTGGTTTAACCTATCGCGACTAGTGGCAATCGATTTAGCGTAAAAAAATACTATGAAAAAGACTATAAACTTGCTGTAGATAGCGCATTTCGAGCTTTTCGGCGAATAAACAATTATTTTGTTATTAATAAAATAAGAACATATTTTGAGTAATCGCGACTAGTCGCATTTAAAATTTAGCGACCAAAAATACACGAGAGAAGATCTTAACACTATCAATTTATTTACAGGGCTTCTAATAATTCCTGAAAAATGCCTAATTTTACCATAATTTGTTAATAACAATTAAACGCACCACATTTGGGCTTCCAGACCACTTCCATTGGATTTAGTTACCCAAAAAACCTATAATACCACCATCAAATCGCGGCGACCTAAAAGTGCCCACGGGATCCCCTATGTTGCGACTAGACTAAATGAAGACACCTTAATTTCTTCGCTTGCTTTGTTGGTATTGTTTATTAGTGAGCCAAAGTATGTGAAACTGTCAACATGTGCAAAGATATATGCAGGGCTGCGCCGTCCATAAGGGCGAAGAGGGGCGGTGCACCCCGGCGACAAACCAAAAAGGCGCCGGCAGATGCCGAAAAAAAAAATTTGACAATACCTAAATTACTAGAAATATTAGTAGTATTTTATTACCTTGTAAAATTAAAAATTTACCAATCGTAGGTAGATATAAAAATAGCAGTTAATATTACTTTGATCACCTATACCTACTATATACTATATAGGCACTATACTATATACCTATACTATATACTAAGTGTACGAACCATTATTTCTCTCATTAAACTGAACTATTAATCCATTCACTCACGGTAAAATGTTTCAAAACCTGAATTTTCAAGAATAGCTTGGATTAACATGAAATTTGGCATACCTACACATAGCAAAAATCTTTAACATGTCAAAGAAGAAAATTGATATTATCTCGACGTGTGCTTTTGCCATAGGGAAGTGCTACTCCTTCACGGGGGTGAAAAATATACGTTCAAAGTAAGTCCGGAAGTGGATAAACTGACGAATTGTAAGTAACTATAAGTTATAAAGTTAAGTTTTTGTATTACTTAAGTCAATATCTACTTTTCGAGTTATTTGAGAGTGAATATATTCATTTTCAACAAAAGAAAAACACACTTTTAAAGACGGTTTTACATAAATAACTCAAAAAGTATTTTATCAAAAATATACTCTTAGAAAAAATTTTGAAAAAAAAGCATTTCCTTCAAAATTTCAAATTATTTTTTTTTAATTTAAAACCAATTTTTTTCAAAAATAAGCACTATGGAATGGTGAAACTTACAGATCATATAAATATATATAAGTAAATTGTAAAGCTGTAACGGGATGCTGTAATTTTGGATGCTAATTATGCGGATATTTTTACGATGTTTTTTACCAAAAAATGGGACCAACTTTATTTTCAGCGTTACTGGCATACTATTGCTGCTAGAAACTTTTTTAAAAACAAAAATAAAGCTATTTCTAGAGATTTTAAAAAAGTTATGAGTTTTGCTCAAAAAGTTCTTCATTTTTTGGTTATTTCACGTTGAATTTCTCGAGCTATTTCACATTTCTCGAGCTATAACTCTTCCTCTAGTAGGTCTACCGACTTCACTTTTCAATAAAATACACGCTTTTTGTGTTATTTGCGAAGAACTGTCTAAAACCGTGGTTTTTATGTTGAAAAATGAACATATTTACTCGCAAATAACTCCAAAAATATTGATTTAGCGAAAAAAACTGTATGTATACAGAACAAAAGTTGCTTAGAATTAGTCAGTTTATCCACTTCCGGACTTATTTTTAACGTATATTTTTTCATGTCAATCCAAGCGGTTCTTTAAAATAGGGAGCAAAAGCCATGAGGAAATGGAATATAATAATAATTAGGTATCTCGATACATTTTTGGCAAAGTAATGTAAGTGACATTTTTGGCCAAAATCATGTTTTTCCATTAAACTAACGCTATTATTGTTTAGAAGGTAATTCCAAAGTGTAGTAAGTCTAGAATTACTTAAAGCCTTTTTTTAACTTTAAAAACGTGTGTCCAGAATTATACCCTCAAAAGAAACGCATGAAAAGAAAAAACCTACAAAATTGTTTTTGTTGACTTAGGTTACTATGCTAAAAATGTATCGATATATTTATTTCTTCTCTGATAATGTAATCGTTGTTTTTTGTAAATATTTAGGTATAGTATTCATAATAACTTATCAGTATATTACTTTCCTGCTGCTGAAAATCTAAGAGCAAAAAATAAAGGTTAGCCAGAGGACCATGTTAGGAATCACAAGGAGACAGAATACCAAATAATATCAGGCAAAGAACAAAAATCAAAGACATAATAGAACATGTAGCAAAAAAGAAATGGAGATGTGCAGGTCATGTGGCAAGAACACCGAACAACAGCTAGACTAGAAGATTATGGGAATAGCGACCGTGGGGGACGATCGGATAAACGAAGCAGAGATCGACCACCAACGCGCTGGCGTTGGTGGTATATGCTCAGGCATAGCATGGCATATGCTCAGCAGTGAAGGAGGCATATGCTCAGCAGTGGACAATAACGGCTAAATTATGATGATGATGATACTTTCCTAACACATAAAAAATAGTTTGTAGGTATACCGTGTAACGATTCACTAACACTAAACTACAAAAGCTACTTACAAAGGAAAGAGAAAAGGGGCGCCTGAAATGACTTGCCCCGGGGCGCTTGAAAGCCTTGGCGCGGCCCTGGATATATGTAACTTCCAAAGACTGCTTCGCGTTCCTTATTTCATATAGGACTCATTTACTTGGAACACGTACTTGGATTTGTCTTTGTGGATAAACAGATCGACGTAATTCGCTGCTGTTTCCAATGCTGGGAAATATTGATCAATATCTCGCTTGCTACGCCCTCTTATGCCAATGTCATAAGCGTATGTTGAGATTTGTATCCATATAGTGTATTCTTCTTCTTTAAGTTCCATCTTCTATCGAAGGTTGGAAATCATCATGGCAATGCGGACCCTGTTGACTGCCGCTCTAAATATCTCTGCACTACTGCATTCGAACCATTCCCGTAAGTTCTTAAGCCAGGATGTTCTTCGTCTTCCCACATTTCGCTTTCCTCGGATTTTGCCTTGCATAATAAGTTGTAATAATGAGTATTTTTGCCCTCTCATCAGATGTCCCAAGTACTCAAGTTTTCGTCTTTTGATAGTTAGTATTATTTCCGGTTGATTTCCTATCCTTCTAGTTACTTCCACGTTCGACATTCTTTGAATCCATGATATTCGTAGGATTCTTCTGTAACACCAAAATTCAAAGGCGGCCAACTTATTCAAATGGACTTGTTTCAACGTCCACGCTTCCAAGCCATAAAGAAGAGTAGAGAACACGTAACATCGAAGCATCCTTAGGCGTAGTTCTAACCTTATATCCCGACAACAAAGAAACTTTTTAAGTTTAATGAATGATGCACGTGCTATTTCAATACGTGTCTTAATTTCTTTGGTTTGGTCTACATTTGATGTTATCCATGTTCCTAAGTATTTGTAGTTATCCACACTCTCAATCACAGTATCTTCAATAGTTAATTAGATGTTTACGTGTGCTGATTTAGTTATGATCATGCATTTAGTTTTCTTTAAATTCATTTTCAGTCCGTACTCATGACAGCGTTCATTAAGGTACGTTCTGTAAATCATTACGTTCTGTAAATCATTGTTGTTATCTGTTAATATTACTGTATCGTCTGCAAAACGTAAGTTGTTCAAAACTTCTCCATTGATAGATATACCTTCTATTGAATTTGAGAGCGCTTCTTGAAATACCGCTTCACTGTAGACATTGAAAAGTAGTGGAGACAGCACGCAACCCTGACGGACTCCTCTCTGTATTTTGATATCTTGGGTGTCCTGGTTGTCAACTCTTATCTTGGCAGTTTGATTCCAATATATATTAGATATAATTTTCATGTCACGACTGTCAATATTTTTGCTTTTTAATATATCTACAAGCTTTTTATGTTGAACTTTATCAAATGCATTTTCAAAGTCTACAAAACATAAGTACATATCCTGATTCATGTCCATGCATCTCTGGGCCAGCACATTCAAGCCGAACAAAGCATCTCGTGTGCTCATACCATTTCTAAAGCCAAATTGTGTGTCACTGATTTCATATTCGAGAGTTTTAACAATTCTACTGTGTATTATTTTCAAAAATGTTTTAAGTGTGTGACTCATTAAAGATATTGTTCTGTGATCCGAGCAGGTTATTGCACTTGACTTTTTGGGAATTGCTACAAAAGTCGATTGCAGCCATTGTTTGGGGATTGTGGCAGTCTGATATATTAGATTAAAGAGTTCAACCATTACATCAATACAATCGTCATCAATAAGTTTTCATAATTCGATGGGCACATCATCTGGTCCAGTAACTTTACCCTATTTCGTGTTTTTAATGGCATAGATGACTTCGTCTCTTAATATTGGTGGTCCGGTATCCTCTGTGATTTCTAATGACAGTTCTCCTCTTTCATCATTAAAGAGTTGTTGGATGTAATTGGTCCATTGACACAATCTCTCCTTCACGTCAGTAATAATATCTCCTTTATCATTTTTAAGGGTATTCGTTCTTGTGCTTTTTCTAGAACCTGTCATTTCTTTGATTTTTTTTGTGTAAATTAAAGCTGTCATACTTTTTATCCAGGTCTTCTATTTCTTTGCATCTGTCGGAGAACCACTTCTCTTTTGCCTCTCGAATTTTATTTCTGATGTTTCTCTGAATTTCTTTGTATTCATTCGGGTCTTTTGTTTTATGTTTTCTTCGTTCTTCCATAAGTTCAAGAATTTCTACTCTCATCCAAGATTTTGTTTTTGCTCCAAGTGGTTTGAGTGTTTCTTTTCCAACTGATACTAAGGCATGTTGAATTTTTCCCCATTTTTGGTCAACAGTCAGAGCTTCCGCACTATCTTCTTTGACTTTCTTTAAGTTCTCGTTTATTTTAAATTTCGTTTCCGCATAGGTCTTGTCTTGTTTGAGCCGCCTTGTATCCATGATTTTATTGGAGCTAGGGCTCTTTACCTTCTTTAGTTTCACTCTCATAGACAAAACAGCCGGGTTGTGATCGGAGGATATGTCCGCTCCTGGATAAGCTTTAGATCATATTATAGAATTTCTATATCTTCTGTTGACGATAATATAATCTATTTGATTTCTGACTATTTTGTCTCGGACTACCTTTACCAAGACAATATCAAATAAATGGCATACCCTTGTCTGCGTCCATCTTTTATCTCAAAATTCTAGAGTTCCCTCAATGTATCTTTCAATAAAACCGGTTTGATAAGACCGGTTTACAAAGTTAGTACAAACATTGTACGAAAACGCCACAATGCGTATAAAACTACATGATACCACCAAAGAAATTCATATCAAGCGAGGTGTGAAACAGGGCGACCCTCTCTCATCTAAATTATTTATAATGGTCCTCGAATAAGTCTTTAAAATACTAAAGTGGAAAAAAAGAGGAATAAAAAAGGTGGGGAAATGCTCAATCATCTGCGTTTTGCCGACGATATAGTACTTATTACCGAAGATCTGGGTGAAGCACAAAAAATGCTACAAGAATTAGAAAACGTATATTCAAAAATAGGTCTAAAAATGAACAATAGTAAGACCAAATTTATGACAAACTTAGTTCCCAGTGAACACCTAACCATCCAAAACTAAGTGGTAAAATTTACAGAAAAGTACATTTGTATATCTCGGTCATGATATCAGAATAAGGAATAATCAAACCTGCGAACTTCAACGATGACTAACACTTGCTTGGGCGGCGTATGGTTCACTAAGATACATCTTTAAGAGCAACATCCCGATAGCTATGAAACGGAAGACATTTGACCAATGTGCTTGTTCTTCCTATTATGACATACCGAGCAGAAACTCTCACGCTTATGCGAGTGGCACAAAGGCGCAGGGAAAGATCGATTCTCGGCGTGACAAAAAAAGACAAAATAAGGAACCAAGACCTAAGGAAAAAAACAGGTATAACTGATGTCGAATGTATAGCCAGGCTGAAATGCAATTGGGCAGGTCACATAGCGAGACTAAAAGACTCAAGATGGACCAGAAAACTAATTGACTGGTGCCCAAGAGAAGACAAACGTAGCAGAAGACGACCACCAACACGCTGGATGGACGACATTAAACGAATACCCAAGAAATGGCAACAAGACGTTTAGAACCGCGAAGAGTGGCGAAAAATGGGAGAGACGTATGTCCAGCAGTGGACCTTTCAATAGGGTTTCAATGTTAAATTTTTCCCTTGGATTATTGAATGAATCTGGTCAATTGTTCACAGGCCCGGCCCTAGGGAATTTGCCGCCCTGGGCAAGATCGGCGACAGCCGTCCCCTTGGTAGGCCCAAAAACTCAAAAATTTCACCTTGGCTCTTAATTTGCTGAAATCTATCACTTAATGCATTAATGGTTGTGTCTATAATTTTTAAATAGAAGTCAACTTAATATCATTTTTCACTTTTCTCTTTCTTCTATTACTGTGCCTCCGATATTCGGATTCTGGATTTCTAACTTTGATGATAGCTCTTTTGCGTCTGTCAAATAGCCCTGGAATTTTAAATCACTTCTGAGGGACCCAAAATGTATTTCCGTTTTTTCTAATAAGCTTACAGCTTGATACACTCCCATATCAATACTCTGCAGTGATTTGCTGACTACGTTGATGTGAAGTAAAACGTCATGTTATATTACCACAGAGCAAAGAAAAGTAAAATCACGAATTTGATTTGCCAAACAGCTTGCCTCATGAGCAACCATTTTATCATTGTTTTTATTGATAGTCGTTTCTACAAAATCATTATAGATTTCTTCAATTTGGTATCTGATGGAAGTAATGGCATCAATTCTACTTTCCCATGTAGCTTCGGAGGTTTCAATTTTAGGCTAGAAATATGATTTTTCAGTACAGCTCAACGATAAATAGATGCTGAGAAAAGGTTGTAAATTTTTATCACTAAGGAAAAGAAGAAAACTGCAAACTGTGAGGCTTTAGCAGCATCGTTTACGACTAAATTGAGTGAATGGCTAGGCTAGAATATGGGACAATAAATGCTCTAGGATTTATTTTCAAACTTTTGTTTTGAACTCCCAAGTTCTTCCCTTTCATGTTTGCCTCATTATCATACCCTTGTCCTCTCATATCTTCCAAAGGTATTCCCAGTTCATTCAGTTTTTGCAAAATAACTTCTATAAGTCCCAAAACAGTGGTTGCAAGTACAGGCACAAATCTAAGAAAATGTTCTGCAATTTTTACACTTTTTGTGAAGGAGAGGAACCTAAATCGACAAAACGTACAATAATAGTCACCTGTTCCACTCCAGAAATATCAGGATGTACAATCTAAGATTATGCTATAATACCTTGCTGATTTCAAAAAGTTTAAAATTTTATTTTTGATTTGGTCATAGAGGAGCTGAATAATTCCGTTTTGAATACGTTTTCCCAAGTAGTGATGCTGATTGTTACTACCATTCGTTGTTCTCCTAACGTGCTCTTATAAAACAGAATCAAATTTTCCAAAGAGCTCAACAAGCTTTAAAAAATTACCATTGTTGTGATGAAAAAGTTTATCAGAATCGCTTCTCAATGGAAGACAATGTTGTGCTAGGAACTGTATGATTGATATAAGTCGTTCTACATAACTTTTTGTGTTTCTTCGTCTATGGTTTTGTCCGATTCTTGTCTAATTGCTAGTTCGCTTCTTGCACTGTCGGTGTGACTGTCGATGAGCTGGAGACAGCGTGGTTGGACAAAGTCAGCCATAAGTTTCCAATTATTATATCCATTTTCACTAAATTTAATTTTGATATTGGAAAATATTTTACAGAAAAACACAGAAGTAGTTGTCTTAGAATAAATTAACCACTTTCTCTCAAGAGTTTCACCATTGTAGATTTTGTAACTGTAGTAGTTAGTTTTAAATCTACGGGCATCTATCTAGAAATCTGATTTATCTTTCGGGCACAACTGAGCTTCTGCAACGGATAATTTTGGCGGGGGCCTCTTGTTACCAAAGTTGTTCTAACAAAATCATTAATTTTATTGGGCCACTTTGCTGGATCATAGTAAATAATAACATTTTTACCTGTGACAGTAGACAGTAGTAATATCATCAGTAGCTTACGTAAATGCTGATGATTGTCCTAGATGACTGTCGTTGGACTGAGAGGGGGCGGCAGCAGATGTGGATGCTGTAGATAATCCTACATGACTGTCGTTGGTTTCGCCGCTTTTGTTCATAAATTTGTTTTTTTTTTAATATTAAATACATAATTTATTATTTCTTCAATTTCAAAAATTGGCCGTCCTCTAAAATTTGCCGCCCCTAAATTTACCGCCCTGGGCGGCTGCTCAGTTCGCCCACCCCTGGGGCCGGGCCTGATTGTTCATTTTCTGGAGGGAATCCGGTCCAGTAATTTACAATTATGCTCACTGTGTAAACCTGTAGCATTTCGTAGAGAATATTTGCTAGTATTTTGTAAGCACTTGTTAACAGGGTTATACTACAAGTATATCAGGTATTCATAGGGCATGGTCTGCTTTTGCTAGCCAAGACGTAGAAGTGTATGCAGAATCTCTATAGCAGGGCATCGTTACCATTCTTGTAGAGAACAAAAGGTTGATATGTATTGGAAAATAATGTGGTTTGTTGACCATCTATTGGAACTTTTGGAAATCCCCAAAGACTCATAAAAAAAAATAATTCTTTAAACAGTGACATTATTATTATAGTGTTACGAAAAGTATTAAAAAATTTAATATTAATATTAAAAGAAATTAAATCAATACTAATGTATTTCGATATGCAATCATTATCACATTCGTTTTTTTTTATTTTAGCAAATTTTCTTATGGAACTCCCGGATAACAAAAATATACTGGCTTATACAACATCGGCTTTTGTTTATAATGGAACGCGGTGAGTCCCAATTGTTATAAAAATCAGGATGTGGCAAATTATGGTTAATTTTGCGATTCCGCAGTGATAACAATTTTCATGTAAACAATTAATTTTAATATCAGAATGAGGTGGTTTTTTTAAATTTATTTATAAATTATTTTTAATATTACATTAAGTACTACATTTACAAATGTATAAAAAGCAATTTTCTATAAAAATGTAATTGAAAAGTGCAAATAATAATTATTTGTTTATTAACAATTATTGTTCGCAATACACTATGTTGAATAACAATAATTTGTTCTGAAGCTATTTCCTTGTGGCATTTTTGTAATAAACTATTCTAAATGGGAAATAAGCCACAATTCAAATAAAAAAAATGATTTTATTAACGTTTTGACGCCCAAATCGGATGTCGTTGCCAAAATACAAAATATTACTAATTTAAACAAAAATGTTTTGCTTAGTAAAAAATTCTTCTAGTAATTTATTTAATCTGACTCATTTATATCGGTAATTCAGACATATATTATACATTTTAAAGCAGAAGACTTTAAAATGGTATTGCCAATATTTATGAGTTGCTTTCCTGGGACGACTTTACTGAAAGATATACTGAAAGTTCATTCGATTACATGAAATCAACCCCAACTCGAGAATATCGGTCACATAAAAATCATAGCATGTGATCTGTCTTTAAAAAGACAACCACATGCAACGGTGACAGTAAAATTCTCGTGTTACAGATTCCATAGTAACTCGCGAGGGAAAACCACGAAATAACAATGAATTGATTACAGTATAAACCAGATAGCACGTATGTTACATTAGGAAGTAAAAAATGGTTTTCGTATGAAACTTTGTAACTAATTTGGGTTATTTCGTAGTCACTGAATTTCTATCTCAACATTTTGGTTTATTTTAAAACTTTATTTTTTATGTATATCCACGAAAATACCATAATATTATTTATGACCAAGAGGCCTTTCATGGGGTTATGTTAGGTTCTATTTGAGTCAACACTTAACCATCTTTTCACTCGACCTAAAAGTGTTATTGTGGCTCAATACTAGGTTAAAGTCAAGTAACAATCTATTATGCACTTAAGTGATACTTCTACGAAGTTGTAGGGATCTAGTGGATAATGTAAAAATGTATTATTGAGCCTTATTCTATCCAACTCTGGGTAGTTATTCCGGAGTTACAGTCAGTCCAGGTCGATAGGTAATTGGACAGGGAAGTGGGCAGCATGAACATGTAAGTAGGCCACTCGCGCTACCACTGCTCATGCCGCTGCCATTGCACGGCGCTCCCTTAATTGTCGGTTTTTAGGAACGGAAGTCAAAGTAAAGGCAGTGCGAGCGCGAGTGCGTGTTCACATTCAGCCACTCTCGCTCACTTGCCACCGACAAAGCGGCAAATGAGTAAGTGACAAGTGAGCAAGAAAATGCTGTCGTCGCTGTATCCTCCACGTCTTCCAACATTGCGAGTTTCGGTGAAATAATGTGTGGACACTCCCTCGCAGTCGAATATTGCAACAGCAGAATTTCGGGCAATATTTCCAGCAGCTCAGGAGAAGTGGGAAATGCTGAGTGTAAATTCGGCATTAGACAGAACGTGTTTCGCCGTTTTGTCACCTCTCTGACAGAATTTGCCTGCAATTCGCACTCTCTGTCAGTCCGATTTTCTTCTTGCGATCCTTGAGGTGACAGTATTCTAAAAAAAAATGTACAGTATTTTTATTCAGTTGCAATGCGAAGGCAAAACTGTCTTATTTTTCACTTAAAACAGAGAGCGCAATTCAACATTTTAAATCCACGATTTTCGACTCTATTTGAAGTCATCATCAGAGAGGCGTAGGTTTGGTGCTCTCTGTCCCAAGTGACGAAACTCCGAGAGCTTATCCCCGCATTGCAAATGACGTTTATGGAGTAGGTGTCTAGCGACATCTGGCAACTGAAAGTCAAAGTTCTCAACCTAATCGAAATAATTAAAAATATTGATTGATATAATTGAAAAATATTGATATTAAAAATATTCCTAAAACAGGGATATTTAATTGAAAATTGATTCGACCATTTTCCTGGTAACACCTCCATGGCTTCTAAAAATTGCAAGCCAGATGGATGCTGAAGCGAAGAAGACCAGAGAGAATTCAAAAACTTACAATTCACGACCCCGTCTGCTCAGCTGGTAAATTCCAACGCAAAATGAACCTAGTTACTCAAAGGAGTATTTTTTATTAGTTTTACTCTTTTGAGTAACTAGGTCCATTTTCCATTGGAATTTACCAGCTGAACAGACGGCGTCCTGAATTGTAAGATTATGAATTCGCTCTTGTCTTCTTCGCTTCAGCATCCATCTGGCTTGCAATTTTTAGAAGCCATGGAGGTGTTACCAGGAAAATGGTCCAATAAGTGTTCAATTAAATATCTTTTAGGAATATTTTAAATATTTTTCAATATTTTTAATATTTATATTAGGTTAAAAACTTTGACCGACAGTATTCCGTTAGGAGACCTACCATAATATGCAGATCGTTCCTATTCATATCAAGTAGATTTTTGGATCTCTTCTTTAAAAGTTCATATATAAAACTGAATGATAGGGGAAGAAAAGTATTTTTGAAGTGTGTAAAATTTAATTCCTAGCTAAGCGCTTTCGGCTCATAAAACCATCTTCAGAGCTATGGCCAATAGTTTCAAAATATCACTATGAAGATAGAGGGATCCATAATATATGATTGAAAAAGAGGTTGTATCTTATGCAGTTTTTTATTAGTTTAAAAAAACTTTGTTCCAAATTTGAAAAAGTTGTTTGTGAAATTATAAACATCCAGAGTGGTTTTGAATTATGCAAAAGTTTTTTAAACAAACAGTACTTTTTTGAAAAATATTTTTTGAAATATGGTTCCTAATAGTTAAGAACCATTATTCGTACCAGTAGTTACGTTTCATCCGTTCAACGTAGAAATGCTTTTTGTTCCCTGTAATACCAGTATGTCCAGACACTCAGAGTAAACTCACTTTGTTACTTTCTTCAATCCGAATAAGATTTTGAAAACAGTTTCAAACCAACTTGGAGTCAATTAGATTCGATGCAAATGCCGTTAATACCGCAGGGCTATTAGATAATATAATTGTTAATATCTAAAATATTCTATATCTATTATTCTTCTTCATACACTTCATCCTCCTCCATCCCCTCCTATATATTGTAACTTTCTTATTTATATTGTGGTTATTATTTCGTATTCTTTGGCCATTTATCGCAATACTTCCATGTTTGTTTCTTCTGTGTCCATGCTATTTTAAGCACCCTTCTGTAACACCACATTTCAAGTGATTGCAGCTTATTTATGATCAAACAGTAATAAGGGCCAGAATAGAAATACAGTAGAGCGTCGATAATCCGAACACTGGCAATCCGAACGTTCGCTAATCCAAACGCAAGAAAAGTTATAAAATTAAAAAATATGATCGTGGACCGAATTTTTGGATTTAATATGACAATATGGGCAAAATATGACCGCGGATTTTTGTTTTGTTTATGCAGAAATACATACAATATATTTGTTTATTATGCAGGTGTTTTATTTCTCGTAAAATACATGTACATATGTACTATGTTTACGAGGTTTGTATGTATTTTGAACATATGTTCGATAGTCCGAACAATTTGATTATCCGAACTACCCCTGTACCAATTAGTTCGGATTATCGACGCTCTATTGTACCAAGAAATGAGTTTATAAAGAACTGAGAGTAACCTATGAGATGTTATGTATTTTTGATATTACAGTATGTACTAGAAAGCTGTGCACTGAAGCAACACCACATAAATCCTATAAAAGAAACTTAATCCGTTAAAAAGCGGGATAAACGTGACTCGACAGTTAATTTTGGAATTAATTTGGTAGTAATGTATTAATTTGACAAGCAACACCTCACTTGAAAAAAACTCAACTGTGTCACGCAAAAAATTCACCAATGTTTTACAAAAAATATTAACAAAATTTGTATTTTAGGGTTGAAGGCCATGCAACGACTTTATTATTATCTCTACATGCGACACGAGTTCCTCTTTGGGTATACGTTGTATCTGGAGTCGTAGGAATTTTGCTCTTGTGCTTGCTAGTCTTTATTTTTTACAAAGTAAGTACAGACTATATAAAATATAATAACAATAAAATCATTTTCAAAGAAGTATATTTTATAAATTTTGATACCTTTAATTTTTTGCTAAAATCAATATTATTTTCTCTTTTTAATTCCTAAATATTCGACAAAATCGAATATTTTGCAATAACTTGTTAATTATTTAAAAACCAGGTAGATTTCTGCAAAAAAAAACGTATACGTTGAAATAGGTTGGTTACTATAGGTATAAATTACCGAAAAAATTCGTCCAATACCAGGCTACCGATAAGTCCTGAACGCCCTAAAATATTTTCCTGAGTAGATATAAATTCCTTACTTGAATATTAAACTTTGTACGCTTATAATAATCTACCCTCTACCGGATATTTACTCTTGATAAATTACTTGTACTCTTGATAAAATTTTGAAAATTAAAAATTTACTTATTTTAATAATAACATTCCCTTTCCAATTTTAGTGTCACTTTTTCGACCGTCGCTATAAAGAAAAAATGAATGGGGAGCGCCTGATGGTAAGTAAGAGAAGTGAATAATTGAAAATTCACTAGATAGTTGTAAAAATATTTTTCTTGAAACATTAAATATAATATATCACGGTTAAACGATTATATATTATATAATCCTTTTCAAATCATGTTGAGCAGTTGTTCGATGCGTAATTTCCCTGTCATTCTACCATTTCATTGGCTCTCTCTAAGGTCTCTCATACTCATTGCATTAGTTATTCCTTTTCTCCATGATTTTTGAGATCTTCCTCGTCTTCTGTACTTTGATAGAATCCATTTCATAATCTTTTCCGGAAGTCTTATATTTTCGAATCTCTGAACATGTCTGTAGCATATTCGTTACTTTCCCTCCACATTTGTCATTATTGAGCCTTCAAATCCATTCGTCGTCATATCTCATCACTATGAATTATTCTCTCTTTGCTGGATACTCCAACTTATCTCTTAAAGATATCCATTTCCACTCCCCCAGCTTTATTTTGTTACTTTTTGCTATTCTTCAAGTTTCCACTATATCGAACTATTTTTTAATAAAAGTTTCATAATATCAGAATAATATTCAGAATATAACATACATTATAAAAATTCCGTATCTGTTAATTCCGTATTATCCTTTCCGTATTTCTTAACTCCATATACTGTTCAAATAGTCTATCGTTCTTCTAGCTTCCGTTAATCTTCTTCCAAGTGCCTCTTGTGCTGCTAATGGTTACTACCATTTAATTAGTTATTTTAATTACTTCTCACCTAATTATAATTTTAATTATAATTGATATAGTGTCTGCGTACTCTTTACAATTGTTCAGTTGCCAACTAAAACAACTTAAAATTGTTAATAAATAATTTATAAAATTATTTAGATCTTGGCTTTTCATATTAAAACACTTAAAATTTTTTTTTCAAGGATCAAAATATTGAAATGGTACAAGAAAACCCCAACTCCGAGCCAACCAAAGAGCAAGACGAGGAGTCACCAAAAGGTGATATCTAGTGCTGGAAAAGTTAAAAGCAATACTCAAAACAAACAAAAGTGCTCGAAGTTTACTTTGTATAGGGTGAGGCAGATAAAGGGCCTATTAGAAATATCTCGAGAACTAAAGGCAACTGAATTATGAAAATTGGAATAAGGGGGTTTTGAAGACTTATCTATTTAATAAAAATATTGTCATCTATTTGGCACTTCCGGTTATACCGGAAGTTGCTTATAACTTCGTTTTTTTAAATGGGACACCCTGTATATTTTTATATTTTTGGATTCTCCTCGATTTCTTCCTTCTTAAAATATAAGGTTTTGTAACTTTATACAGGGTAGGTTAAAAGCTAATTATGTTTTCTTACTAATTTCGTAGCAATATTCACACCCTGTAGGATTGTAGTAGTTTGACATAATAAACTCTATTTATGTTGAAATGAGTTTTAATATAGTCTACTATTGTTAACAATTATTAGTATAGCTAAATTTTTAATTTTAGTATACAGGGTGGGTCGAAACTCGGAATGAGTATTTTCTGAGTTTTCTTAAATGGAACACCCTATATTTTAGTATTGTAACGAAATGATATTTCATGATACTTTTTTACTTTTTAAGCATTCCCTATAGCTAACTGCTTTAATTTGTGCTTAATTGTTAATCGCACCAACAATTTTAACTTCAATTGAATTTTGATAGCTCAACCATTAGTGGCAATTTTAAGTATCAGTCTAGATTAATATGTACTTATTTCCAAAAAATTATTCGTGATTGAATATTTTCACGGCCAACCTAATACAATTTCACGTATTTTGTGTTGCAATTAATGTTTGGCTTGAATCACCAATAACTCACAAATTAAAGCAGTTAGGTATAGGGAATGCTTAAGAAATTAAAAAGTACCATAAATAGCATTTCATTACAATACTAAAATACAGGGCGGTCCATTTAAGAAAACTCAGAAAATACTCAACCCTGTATACTAAAATGAAAAATTTAACTATACCAATAATTCTTAACAATAGTAGACTATATTAAAAATCATCTGAACATAAATACAGTTTATTATGTCAAACGACTACAATCCTACAGGGTGTGAATATTGCTACGAAATTATTAAGAAAACGTAATTATCTTTTAACCTATCGTGTATAATATTATAAAACCTTATATTTTAAGAAAGAATAAATCGAGGAAAATTCAAAAATGTAAAAATATATAGGGTGTCCCATTTAAAAAAATTAAGTTACAATCAACTTCCGGTATAAACGGCAGTAGCAAAAAGACCAAAATATTTTCATGAAATAGTTCACACCTCAAAACCCCTGTATTCCAATTTTCATGATTTTCTTACCTTTACTTCTCGAGATATTTATAATAGGCCCTTTATCTGCCTCACCCTGTATATAGAACACTTCCTTGTAGAATATTTATAGAACACTTTTTGTATTGAGAACGCTTTTTACAAAGAAAGAATAAATATGATAGACAGTAGAATATAGCACAATATAGATAACTATTATTTTTAATATATTGTTTGTGATATTATGATTTACCGAATTTTATTTAAAAGTACCTAGTCTATAAAATAGATAAAGGAAACCAAATAGTGTAATATGCATAATGTAGTTTCTATTTTAAAGAAAGTTTTATGACAAAATGTTGTCTAAATTTTAGTCCTAATAAAACATTTTATATCGTAATATAATGTTCTTCTTCTCCCAAATAATTGGTCCAGTTTTTGGTGAAGCCGACTTTGTCAAACACGTTTTTTTAATAGTTTTCTTTCTTCGAAACCTGCCATTATGATTTTTTTATGACAGTCAGTGCAGTCACCCTTAAAATTCTTGTTAATGAAATAAATTTATTGTCAGTGAAGTTAGTAATAATTGTGGGGAGTTTTCTAATTTACCCAGAAAATAATAGTGGGAGTAAAGTATGCTAAATTTGCAGTTACTCGAGCGTTAATGGGCACCTATTGGGCTGTGAAGAGTAAGTTCTAAAACCAAAAAAAATAATTTTTTCATAAAGTGGGGTACTTTCCATTTTTTAATTTAATTTTTTATTTCCAACAATGGCTTGTTCCGATTATAGCGCCATATACCTATATCTTCTTCTACGACTCTACAGCCCAAATTGAGCCTTGACCTCCTTTATGTTTTGCCTCCACCCTTGCTTGTCTGTGGCTGCTCTTCTCCATACACGGACTCCTAAAAGGGCTTGTGCGTCGCTGTTTACGGTGTCTTCCCAGCGTTTTCTTGGCTTTCCAACCGGTCTCTTTCCCTGCATTCTAGCATTCAGTGCTCTTTCTGGTAGCCTATCCTCTCCCATTCTTATCACATGTCCGGCCCATTGCAATATTTGTATTCTAATGAAGTCTGACAGGGGTACGTCCTTATAAAGTTGATAAAGTTCGTTGTTGTATCGACTTCCGAAGATTCCGTTCTCCCTCACAGGTCCTGGTATTCTCCTCAGTACTTTCCTTTCGAATGTGTCGAGTTTGTTTGTGGATTTTTCTTTCAGGACCCAGGCTTCACTGCCATAGCATGTTATTGGTCGAACTAAAGTTTTATAGATTCTCATCTTTGTATTTCGGTGGACACTTTAAGACCGAAATATATGGGAGAGGGCAAAATAAGCTATGTTTGCCTGCGTTATTCTCTTCGGTATTTCTTCGTCTTCTGATCTGTCGGCATATATTTCTACTCCCAAGTATGTAAATTTTCCAACCGTTTCAATGTCATCTTTATACAGCGTGTCTACTTGAGTTGAAAACATATGGGAAACTTTTTTATTATTAATTTTACGAAAAAAAGTTATTCTTTATAAAAAGTTCTGCATGCCCCAAAACCTAAGATTCAATTATCAGATATCAAATTTTCTCAATATTATACGAGGTATGTCAAAAAATATGAATTTCGGCTAAGGGTAAAGTACCTTTATTTCTCTCAATATCGAAAATTCTTATGATAAAAAGTTGTTTTGAAAAAAAAACTAAGATGAAATATGCAATTACATGCTTCTTATTGAAAAAAAAAATATTTTTCTCAAATTTATGGATACCCAACATCGTTTTTAATTATTACAAATTTCATAACTCGTTTATTATTCATTTTACTAAAAAAAGTTATTCTTCATAAAAAACTTTGCATGGTCTAAAATCTAAGACACAACCATGATATATCAACTTTTATTAATTTTATACGAGGTGTGTCAAAAAATATGAAATTCGCTCAATATTATAGCACCTTTATATTTCACAGTATTTCAATTAGAAGGATGTAATTGCATATTGACACATAGTTTTTAATTCTAAACAACTTTTTTAATAACCGTTTTCAATATTGTGAAAAATAAAGGTACTTTACTCTTGAGTGAAATTCATATTTTTTGACATAACTCGTATAAAATTAATAAAATGTCATATCTGTTGGTTGAATCTTCGGTCTTAGGAAATACAGAGATTTTTATAAAGAATACCTTTTTTTCGTAAAAGTAATAATAAAAGAGTTATCGTATGTGTAATGAATAAAAACGAAGTTAGTATCAATAAATTTGAGAAAAATTTGGAAAATATTTTTTTTCCAATTAGAAGCATGTAATTACATATTTGAGCTTGGTTTTTATTTCCAAACAACTTTTCATAATAAGAATTTTCGATATTGAGAGAAATAAAGGTACTTTACCCTTAGCCGAAATTCATATTTTTTGACATACCTCGTATAATATTGAGAAAATTTGATATCTGATAATTGAATCTTAGGTTTTGGGGCATGCAGAACTTTTTATAAAGAATAACTTTTTTTCGTAAAATTAATAATAAAAAAGTTTCCCATATGTTTCCAACTCAAGTAGACACGCTGTATAATGTTTTGTGGGACTATATTTCTTCTCGTATGAGTCATTATTTTTGTTTTTCCTGTGTTACACATATAACTATATACCTATCCATATATACATATCCATTATATACCTATCCATAATTCAAAAAAATGTCTCGAATAATAGTTACTTATTTTTACGTAAGGAATCCAAATTTCTATAAAAATGGGGACTTTTATTTACGATTTTAAAGTAACCCCCTACCCCTCCACCGTGGGGGTCGTGTTTGATATCATTCGATAAATTTTTCAAAAATATTGAATCCGTGTATTTTTCAGTTTTTCGATCTGATGTTGATTTTGCGAGATATCGCGGGGTTCGTATTTAAAATTTTAAATAACCCCCATCCCTCTCCGTGGGGGTCGTGTTTCATATCATTCGATAGAGTTTTGAAAAATATTGAAAACTTATTTTCTAGTTTTTCGATCTGACGTTCATTTCGCGAAATATTCCCTTTCTATTGTGAAACTTTGTGACTCACCCATTTTCTTACGCCCTGCTCATATGGTCAGATTTTTTAAATAAACACTGTTTTGCATGTACTTAACTTACCTTATCTTAATCTGACTATTTCCAGTTTTTCTAAGGATAGATTGTTTTTCGAACCCCTCTTAAGCAATCGCGCCGTGAGAAAAAAAAAGAATGTGTGTGTACTTTGTATGCACGTAAGAAGTTATACTTCTATTATATGATTATATGATTATATGATTATAAACGAAATTAATATACTTTTTATTTTTATTTTATTTAAATATTATACTAATTTATACTTACTACTTCTCAAACATTTTTTTTTAAATAGTGCCAAAAATTAAAATAATAAAAGAATAAAACACACACAAACACATTAAAAATGCCACAAATGATTTCTGAACATTAATTTTCGGAAATTTTTTTAACTAAATACGCATTTTCTGAAAATAAAATTATATAATAAATATATTGGTATTGGCGTTGTATTGGGGTTCATTCGCATTAAACGCTTCGCCACGGAGACAACGTGACATTATGTGCGAAGATCGACTAACTAAACGGATTAAACTTTTGACATTTTTGAATTATATAAATCAAATTATTTTGATTTTAAATTGAAATGATTTAGAATTGAAAAAATACAACAAAACATAGAGTAAGACAACAATATATTAGGTGAATATTGATAGAAATTTTGATGGTAATCAATTATGTAAATAAAAGTATTACATACGATGTATTTTGGTAGGTTCAAATAAATAGGTACCTATGATACATTTACAATTATTACGTACCTGTTGCTTTAAAAACTATTTAAAAGTCACTACAATTATAAACCTTTTTGTTTCTATCCTCACAACAATAAAACTAATATGTTATACATTTGTTTACCTTCATATTGAAAAATTATTTATTATTGACAGATCATTTCAACACCCAATCAGAGCCCGTATAACGACTAATACCATACTGTCGGTGTGCGCATGCGCGCAGATCAATATAAATTCACCCTCAATCTCAATCGCGCCTAAAGAAGTATAACTTCAAAAATCTCACATTTTATCCATTTCCGTGATAACTTGATAAAACATTTTTCAATATTGCTTTCCACTCGTAAGTGCCTCGAGGAAGATCGTAGTAATGCGTAGACATTTTTTATTTATTTAAATTTTTTTTTTATTTATTCTTGTGTAATTTATGGCTTTGGTGAGAACTATGTAGTTAGCTTTAAAATTGTTAGAAATAGATATTTTTAACATAACAAGTCAATAAAAATATTATAAAATAGAAATTTGATTTAAATTCGTATTTAAATCTATATGGTGAGATTTTTTCTGGCGACTACTTACGTTATAGAAGTGAGCGCGACTGCTCCTGGGTTAACGAACTCCCCTGTATTAAGAGCCAATATATGGCAGAGGTACCGTAGATATATGGTACAGGGTACAAGGATTCTTCCTATGTAATAATCTGACGTGCTCGAGTAACTGCAAAAGTCCCGCTTGGGCTCCTCTACCTTAATAATTATTGCTAATTTTATCTTAGCTTCATAGTTGTGGATCACGACCAACCTCCACTATTTACTTCAAAAGAGCCAGAGCTTAAGGCGCTGTAGGCTGCCTACAGCGTCACGTCGTAGGAAAATTATTGTTTTTTTTGGCTTTAAGGTAAAACCCACACAGCCAGATACAAATTTTGTAAAAGAGAGGGCAAGGATTTGACACAAGGATTACACTCTTCTCGCCCAGGGGCCGATCAGGGCATTTTATAAACGATCAAAGGTAGGCCTCGGATAGATAAGGTATATAATATACATTAAGAGGAAACAGTAGCGATCAATAGGTAGCAAAAACGCGTTCCAAGATTGCGGCTGTAATTTTGAATATTTTTTCGAGATATTTGGCACACGTATTCGTAATATAATAGAGAATGGCGGTACAGAGCCCAATTTTAAAAATTTATTAATATGTGGAAATTACTCTGTAATTAAATACAATATTAAAAAAACGAGCCTTTACCGCCATTAAGAAGAACAAAAAAATACACTTTCTTCAAATAAACTTTTTTATCCGATGCCTAGATTTTGTGTCATTTTGGAACTACTAAAATTTTTTATTTCATTAGTAGTTCCAAAATGACACACAATCTAGGCATCGGATAAAAAAGTTTATTTAAGAAAAGTGTATTTTTTTGTTCTTCTTAATGGCGGTACAGGCTCTTTTTTTAATATTGTATTTAATTACAGAGTAATTTCCACATATTAATATATTTTTCAAATTGGGGTCTGTACTGCCATTCTTTATTATATTACGAATATGTGTGCCAAATATCTCGATAATATATTTAAAATTACAGCCGTAATCTTGGAACGCGTTTTCGCTACCTGTTGATGGCTACTGTTTCACCTTAAGGAAAGACATAAGGTAGCAGCAAAAGGTAAAAGAAATATTGTTCATGTTCGTCACTTTTAATAAACTTTGAAGGACAAAAACCATCTTACAACCGAAAATAGTTCAACAGAATTGATTCTAAAACAAATTAAAATTACAGGGTGAATTGAAGTGACCACCGGCTTAGTCAGTTGTCTCCGCTAGACGCCGTAGGCTTCGTACAGGGTGTAGTGGAGACCACCGCTTACAGTTCAGAGAAATAATATCCTGTTGGTAACACAACCCCCTCCAGGTCGAAACCAAATTTTTTGAGTAGTATGAACATCTATTTATTTTATTTATCGTATAGCAATTACAACACATTTAGAACAAAATTACAAACACTAGTAATATAGGTATATGACAAACTTTAAATAGTTGCAAACAAACATCAAGTATATTAATATAATCATTTGACTCTGAAGTTGCAAACAGGAAGTCTTCAGGGCTACCATTGTAGGATCTTGAGGGACACTCTTCAATAATGTGGTCAATGGTTTGGTTCTCCTTACAGTCACATTGAGGAGACGGGTTCTTTCCCCATTTATGTAGCATGTATGCACATCTGCCATGTCTGGTTCGGATCTTATTTAGAGTGTTTTACGTGGAAGATCAAAACCTGGTGGCTTTTGGGTAATGCAGGGCATGTTATTTTGCCATCCCAAGTAGTAATTTTTCGACGCATTGGTTGTCAGTACAAACAAATGCACTGTCTACAACGTTGCCCGAGAGCATTTTCAGTTGTTTCGGCCAACGTCCCCTACCCCGACTGACATTACGATGTTACAACCTGTAGTTATACGGGCAACTAATTTATTACCATTTTGACAACTATATATCACACTTCAGTTTTTTTAACAATCGCAACGACTTAAAAATGTTATAATGCTAAACTAATAATTATATATTTTATTTTGATGGAAATTTTCGATTTATTTAACAACCTGTTTATTTGTTTTTTTAATAGCTGGTTTCCATTCCATTGTTTTATCAGTAGATTTGAGATTTGATAACCATCTTTGTATCTGCTTTGCTAGACAGGGTTGCCAGGTCAGTTTTAACTCTTTCAGTAGTTTTGTTTTCACAAAATCAGTAGATTCTTTTTAGGCCATGTAATAATACAGTAATACAGTGATATGCACATCCGTCCTAAATGTCCCAAGAGCAATTCCACAAAATTGGAAACCTAATTATTCCAAACCACCAACAGGTAATTATCATTTTTTAGCTAAAATCTACTAAATCAAAAACTAAAATATACTTAAGTATTTTTGGGATATATTTGGGATTTTTTATAATAAAAACAACAGCTAACTTAAGGGGATAGGCGCAAAATGTCGTCTGTTAAAATGTTCAATGTATTTTAAATGTTTTCGTTTTTTTTTGCGAATCCTTAGAAAACTAATAAGTATTTTTGAAAAATTTAAACGCACAAAGAAAGATTACGTTATTACCGAGGACCAAAAGTCCCTGAAAACTTCTATAATATTTATTTTAATACGTTACAGGGGTGAAAAAAACAAAATAAATATAGTGATTTAAATTCCAAATATCTCGTTCAAAAGAAACGTTTTGGTTTTTCTAAATAATGCAGTCTTTCATTCTGCGTTGAAATTTTTCAAAAAGACTTATTATAATTTCCTCATGATTCGAAAAAAATGGATCAAATTCTGTTGAAATATACCAAAAATCTACTAAAAAATATTGCCTACTAGAATTATTTAAAAAATATCAAAAATCTACCAAAAAAGTAGAAATCTACTAAATCTGGCAACGCTATTAATGAGAATTATACACTTTTGACACTGGTCACATGACCTCTGTCACCCAATAAGAGGGTGCGTTCTAAAATGGTGTTGATAGTCAGCGCGGCCGGGTTTGGTTGGCGATTGGACTTCTAAGTTGTCTTATCCGTCTAAGGTTGGTAATTAGGTATTTTTAAGTAATATTGGTAATATTGTTTAATGCGCCATTTTGGTTTTACTTGAGATTTTTGGGATGTAAAGAAAATGAAAACACAGAATATAAAAAATGCAGGCATTTTCTGATAACTTTAAAAGCACCATCAATACATTAAATTTATACAGAACATCTTTAACATAAATTTTGACTTTTATATTATAATTTGATTTTTTAAATTTGCATATTTTTTGTCAAAAATGTCATATTTGACGGTAATCTGAGATGCGTTTATAAATTTCACATCAGGTAATAAGTCCTTTATGTATTTATATCATATAAATTTAAATACCCAATACGATGTCAAAACAGTTTACTTTTTGGTTTTCGCATTCACCATACAGGTGTTAAAAATATAGGTAAAAGAACATAACTAGTCTGACTCCTTGAGCAACCATTGCACGCGCAGGTGCTTTTTATAGTCGCTTCAGTTGTCTTATGCAACGGTTACGAAACGATGTGGCTTAAACAGGAGGTTGCCTAGGCAACGTCAAGACAACTCAAAAATCGTCCACCAAATCAGTGCAGATTAGGGTCGTCTTTTAGGCAATAACAACGTTGTAAGAAAACGTTGCCACGCAGTAGACAACGTTGTCGCTTCGACAAATTGCTACTTGGGATGCGTTCCATTCTTGGGACCATGCATTCGTGATGTTGAACTCCTCATATATCATTCTTGCCGTTTTTATTGGTGGTTTTCTAGAGCGGAGACGGGTATTTCGTGCATCCTCCGTATCTTGGTGGATCGACAGATTTATATTGTTTATGATCTTTTTGTATTCACGTGTAAGTGCGTCAACTCGTCGTAAATGTGGAGGTGGGATGTGACTTAATACTGGAAGCCATTGGGTGGGAGTTGATTTAATTGTACCAGCTACCATCCTCATAGTGCTGTGCAGCTGAGTGTCGACCTTTTTTACATGTGGGCTGTGTAGCCAAACTGGAGCACAGTATTCAGCGGTCGAGAAAGCAAGGGCTAAGGCAGTAGAGTGGAGAGTGGAAGCCGATGCTCCCCAGGTGGTACCGCAGAGCTTCTGTATGATGTTATTTCTTGTACTCAACTTTTGGGCAGTTTTTGTTAATTGCTCTTTGAATGATAGCGTTCTGTCTAGTGTTACGCCCAGGTACTTCGGTATTTTGTTGTGGGTAAGTGTGGTATTTTCAAACCGTATGTTGAGTTCCTTTCCAGCAAGTTTATTGTTCAGGTGAAAGCAACTAACTTCTGTTTTGGATGCATTTGGTTGAAGTCGCCACTTGCGAAAATATTTGCCCAATATATAAGTCTGCCGTCAGAACTTCTTCAGACGTTTCTAGTGTACGGCATCGTGTAGTGAGGGCTATACTGAATATCTATAATAATAACCTATATGTTTCCTGCAGGCGATTTTGATGATATACATAGTTATAAACAAATGAAGATTAAAAAACGGTATATTTTCGCTTTTTTCATCTATTACCAAAAAGTTAGGCATTTTAAACAAATTTGAGAGTAAGAAACTTATAAATTGTATAAAAAAAGTCAATATGGCGTTCGATGAATATGTCTCTCCTGATTGGTTGCTTAGAAAATTGCAAAATAAATCATAACTTTTGAGTTTTTATAAATATTCATAACTTATGTAAAAATTAACTTAAAACCTTCTGATTACATGTAATGCTGACACTTATGGTGTTTAAATCATACCCTAAATTTCAAAGCAATAGGTCAAATAGTTTAAAAGTTATTTAATTTGTTTATCCCAAATTCGTTTTTTTTGCAACACTATAAGTCAGAAAATGATGAAGTTACAGTAATATTTTGCATAGTTCATGAAAGAAGAAGATTCACACTATTAATTTAATTTAAAAAAATGACAAAAAATAATTTTAAATATTGCAAAATTATTTTGCAACTTCGTCCCTAATTATTGTTCTACGACAATTGTTTTTCTTTCTAAAGTATAAAAATTCAGTCTTTCTAAATATGAAAAATAATTTTTCTACGGGTAACGGTTAAAAAGTTATTCTAATTGTTTATAAGTAAGCGAAAAATCGACATGTTTTGGCAAAATAATTTTACACTGTTTAAAATTACTTTCTGTCATTTTTTTAAATTAAGTTAATAGTATGAATGTTCTTTCATAAATTGTCCGAAGTATTACTACAACCTTACAATTTTCTGACTTATAGTGTTGCAAAAAAAAATGAATTTGGGATAAACAAATTAAATAACTTTTAAACTATTTGACCAATTGCTTTAAAATTTAAAATATAATTTAAGCACAAGAAGTCTCAGCATTTTGTTTAACAAGAAGGTTCTAACTCAATTTTTACATAAGTTAGGAACATTTATAAAATCTCAAAATTTATGATTTATTTTGCAATTTTCTAAGCAACAAATAAGGATAGACATATTCAGTGAACGTCATATTGAAGTTTTTTATATGATTTATGAGTATATTATTCTCAAATTTGTTTAGAATGCTTCACTTTTTAGTAATAGATGAAAAAAGCGAAAATTTACCGTTTTTTGATTTTCATTTGTTTATAACTATGTATATCATCAAAATCGGCTGCAAGAAACATATAAGTTATTAATACAGATGTCCACACTACTCAAAAAAATTGGCTTCGGCCTGAAGGGGGATGTGTCACGAAAAAAATCTTGTTTCTCTAGACTACTAAGGTAATCTCATCAGCCGTTCGACGAGGTAACACATATTATGGAGCACGTTTTTACAATTAAAATATTGAAATAGCTCATAGTAATAAATATATTAAAATATTATCAAAACAACACAATATAAATAACAAACATGTTCATGTTTTGTTATAAAATTCCAGGTCCATCTTTTTATATCTATTCTACATTTATTATTCTTTCTGTTAAATAAATATCCAAAATATTACAAAAGTTGTTTGTCGTACATATATTGCACTAAATCCTTCATCCTTGCTTTAGCGTTCTCTTTAGCACTTAGAACTAAAATACTTATAAAGAACCCGAACTTATTCCACTTCTTCCATTCCTCTTTGAAAGCAGTCTGAGGATATGTTTTTTCTGGGTCCAGGCCATACTTCTTAAGCGCTTCACTTAGACTTTGGTAATAAATATCTAAAAGTTCGTCAGTTCTATCTAGTGCTTCTTTGCCTGCGCCGGAAAATAAACTGTAGGTTAAGTCGTACACGGGTGTGCCCACGAAGCACATTTGAAAATCTATTATTCTGAGATCATCTATTTCTAAGTAATCCTGAAATATAAAAGAAAATTAATCAAATAAATGCATTGTTAGATTTAAATTTAGATTTTGATTACATAACCATGTGTTCTTGTAAACGCCAGTGTTGCTTGTTTAGTTCGGTAGTTTTTTATTTCAAATTTTACAAGAATAGCTATTAGACCAGGGCGCATCTGTAAAAATATTAGTACATTTCGACGTTGGGAGGTGACTCAAATTTTTTTGCAGAAATTGCTTGAAAATAAATCAAATAATAATATTTGAGTTATCCTCCCTCTCAAAAAGGTCTGGAACATTGTTTAAATAATCAAAATGTCAAAAAATTAAGGTAAAATTCGATTTTTTTCTTGGTTTTTTGATTATAACTTTTATTAATTTCCGAGAAAAGTTGTACTAACATAAAAGTTGCGTAATTAAATTTCCTACAATATAGAATTGGTTAAAGATTTAAAAAATTATCACCCTTGTTGCGAAATAGCAATAATCTTAAAAAAAAACATACAAAAACAAGTATTCGCATTTTACGTTTTTCAACCATTTATGCTACACTTAGGACCTTCATATTTCACCCTGAAAAACTTTATTACACAGTAAAACAATGCTGTAAATTTCATTAAGATCGGTTCAATAGATTTTGCAAAATACATTATTGCAATCCAGCTTTCGTAAAAAAATTCATTTTTTCAAAATGTTACAGGACTGAAAATAAAGCAGATAGCAAGTTGAAAATTTTTTTTCATATAGAAGTGTACTTATCTTTCATTTGCAATTTTGCAAAATTAAAATCGATTAACTCCACGGCGTCAGGATTTTTTGAAGATATTCTTCTTTAGTGGCGAATCGATTAAGGGTAAAATTGTACATGATCCGCGCGCCTGCGCACACTGACAGTATGTAGTTCTGACAGTATGTAGTTCATTGCTAATCTTTCAAGATAGGTATGTATATATCTGTAACCGTGCAAATAAGTCATTAAAAGAATATATTAGTGGTTTTAGGAAATGTATTATTTATTAATAATTCTTGTGTTTTTGGATTTGTGTTTCCCTGTAGTAAAATAATAAAATATTATGTAAGCATAACATTTTTACACTATATGTCGCCGTGTTGTGTAATTATATCCGAAACTTACATGTCTATTTCTAGGGCCTCGCTGGAGTAGTGGGAAATGCGTTAGCACTGAGATTGGAAGGTTGCGGGTTCAATTCCTGGGCGATTCACATTTTTTTTTATTTTTGGTTGTTTTAATAAAAAATTTTTGAAAGTGGTAGATAAGAAAGTTAGTTTGATTTTTAAATAAAATACAAATAACCTTTTAAGTATATTTACTTCGTTTAAATTACCTATTATATAATAGAAGAATATCTTCTTACGTGCGTACAAAGTACACACACATTCTTTTTTTAAATAAACATTAATTATTGGTGCTACGCGCAGGACAGCGGATAGTTTGCTCTGATTGGGCATTCCAATGACCTTTGATAATGATTGATACATTTTAATTTTTATTACATTTCGATATAAGTAAATAAATTTGTTTATTGCAAAATAAAAACACATACTCTATCCTTTGATATAACACTTTAATTAGCAAAAACTTTTTTTGTTCATATATTTTAACTTAACCCTTAAACGCCCAACCTTTTTTAGGTTCCATGTACGCCCAAGGGTGGGTAAAAAATGTCCACCTCGAACATAGCTAATATATTTATTGAGAGTTGTTGAAAATGGATTAAACTTAAGAATCGTATGCTTAATAAACACAGCATCTTTTAAAATATTAATATAAACAATTTACAAACCTTACAACAAAATTACAATGTACATCAAAATTAACATACTAGTAAACGCCAGTAATTCAGATTTGTCGATTTTCTCCACATTCTTCCTTTCAACCTCCTCATTGGCGGATAATTATGTAGAATATGTAATTATACGTCGATAATGATAGGGATTATCTTCCTACCAATGAGAAATTATATAAAAACCTTTAGTAACAAGTTTTACCAAGGGTGTACTTTTTATGCCCACCCATATTTAACTCAAGATGCTACTTTTATTGTCAAAAATATCGGTAGAACCAAATTAACATTCGACAAAGGGCTGTCTTTTTAACAATAAATAATTTTTAAAAAAATTTTAAACACGTAATAAATATGTCACAAGGTTATACGCATTAGGTGGACATTTTTTACCCACCCTTGGGCGTTTAAGGGTTAAATAATAAAAGTTTATTATTTTTAAACATATGCAATTGTTTAATCAATATTTCACAAACAATAATAAAATTAGTTTGATTTTTGTGGAATTAAAATATTAAAATACAACAAAATAGAGAGTAAGAAAATAATATATTAGATAAAGATAGGAAGAAATTTTGGTGGAAATCAACTTGTGTGAATCAAACACCGCTGTCCTGCGCGTAGCACCAAAAATTATTGTTTATTTCAAAAATTTTCTGACGCCGTGGTAATGAATCGATTTTAACTTTGAAAATTGCAAATGAAAGGTACAGTACACTTCTATAAGCAAAAAAAATTCAACTTGTTATCTGCTTTATTTTCAGTCCTGTAACATTTTGAAAAAATTATTTTTTTTTGCGAAAGCTGGATTGCACAATTTATTTTGCAAAATCTATTAAACCGATCTTAATGAAATTTACAGTATTGTTTTACTGTATCATAAAGTTTTTCTGGGTTAAATATGAAGGTCCGAAGTGTAGTATAAATGGTTGAAAAACGTAAAATTCAAATACTTGTTTTTGTATGTTTTTTTTCGCAATTATTACTATTCTGCAACTAGGTCGACTATTTTTTAAATTTTTAACCAATTGTTTATTGTAGGAAATTTAATTATGCATCTTTTATCTCAGTACTTTTTATTCAGTAATTTTTATTCTCAGTTACTCAGTAGAAATTTTCTCGGAAATGAATACTTTTAAAGTTATAATCAAAAAACGAAGAAAAAAATCGAATTTTTCCTTAAATTTTTGACATTTTGATTATTTAAACAATATTCCGGACCTTTTTGAGAGGGAGGATAACTCAAATATTATTATTTGATTTATTTTCAAGCAATTTCTGCAAAAACATTTGAGTCACCTCTCAACGTCCATCTCAAAACAGATGCGCCCTGGACTATATTTATAAATATAATCCGTAGAACAGTTACTTGATTTTAGACGAAGCAATAAAGCACTAAAATCGGCCTTACTTCCGAAAAAAAAAAGACAAGATAATTAATTCATTTTGCATTCTATTCGCGAATGCGCCAGGAAACTTTGTGAACCGGAGCCATGATATAATATTGAAAAACTGCATACAAAAAAATGCATTCTTAATGTGCATCTCAAGCAGAAAATAAAAAAAATTCAGAACTCATCAATTATCGGCGAAAATGAGTTCAATTTTGTTACTCGAGGGTTTCTGGGGTCTGTTACGTTGGGATGTCCACGAGTTACTTCACGCAAAGATCCCTGGTTGGAAATTAAATTATAGAAAATAACTTTCGATTACAGAAAATTACCCCTATTAAAAATACGCAAGTGTAGCTTAAAATAAAATTTTTACTTGGATGTTATCTGAAGAATGTTACAAACTCGACTGACTTAAAAACGTAATATCCAATATCTACACATTCCTTAAAATTGCAATACATTCTTATCATAGGTTTCAATCTCAAGTGGACTGGCTAGTAAGCCCATCATCCCTTCACCTTAAAACAACGAAAAACAAACCATATGGCTCGCCGTATGTATAAAGCAGAAATATCTTTTAAACACGGACACTGCCATATTTTATAATGACTCGACATTCTCCCACCTTGGGGAATTTGACAAAATTTCTCAAAAAATACAGAGAGTCACGAAAAATTACAATAAAATATCAAATAAAGTGAAAAGTAAAATATATCAAAAACAAACAGAGTCATGAAAAAATCAAGTCAAGAAAATGTCACTTGAATCTTACAGGAGTTTTAACTACCCGGCCACTTCGCGTACGTCTTTCATTTAAATCGGGTGCTCTGCTTTTTGTCACTCCCGCACTTATTTTACTTGATTCTTCCTGAGCCTGGAGCTGACAACCGTTCTCTTGAGGCACTGTCTTTGGAGCCGCATCCCGTAGGGTAATACCCTGGATATTCTCGCCAGCAGTAACTGCCTCCACGACTTCCACTGGGTAAAGCCTTTGCAACGGTCTCAGAAGTTGGCCTTGTGCCGTCGCAAGACGAACTAACCGCACCTGATTATCTCTACCGGGTAAAAGTTTAATAACTTTTCCTAAAGGCCACTGAAGACGCTTGATGTTGTCGTTGCCTACTAAAACGACATCCCCGACAGACACTTTAGACACTTTCATCTTCTTCGTTCCCGCTTTGAGTTGAGCCAGATATTCAGCACGAAATCTTTTTCGCAAATGATTTCTCAACTCTTGCAAACGGCGTATTTTGCGTGTGAGAGAATTCTGCTCTAGCAAATCACAATCCGGCAATTCGTAACTGACTTGCTCATGTAAAAACATACCTGGCGTCAACGCGGCTAACTCAGTAGGATCATCCGAAATATACGTCAACGGCCGCGAGTTGACTATACTCTCACAATCACACAACAATGTCAATAAGTCTTCATAATTGAGAGACGCTCGACCCAAAACTTTTCGCAAAAGTCCTTTCACAATACCTATTAATCGCTCCCAAAATCCACCCCACCATGCAGCTGTAGGGGGGTTGAAACGCCACTTAATACGTTGTGTAGAACTATATTCCGCGATCATGTTCCAGTCCAATTGCTTAAGCGCGTCCTCAAGTCCCGTAAAATTCGTTCCATTGTCACTATAAACCGTTCTCGGGCGTCCACGCCTGGCAACAAAGCGACGGAAAGCTTGAATAAATGTATTTGTTGACAAGGAGGTAACGAGTTCCAGATGAACTGCGCGATAAACGGCACAAGTGAACAAACAAATCCATGCCTTCTCGCCCGATTTCAAGTAAAGAGGCCCAGCTAAGTCCACCTCGGAAATCTCAAACACTGCAGCATCTCGAACTCTATCGGCCGGCAATGAAGGCGTTTGTACTTCGAACGATTTCCCATCTTGTCTCTTGCACACACCACATTCTTTTAAAATGGACCGCACAATCCGTCTACCCCCTAAAGTCCAATATTTTTCGCGGAGCAAACTAAGCAGTCCCTGTGTACCAACGTGACAAGAGTTTTTGTGTAAGCTCAAAATCAACTTGCGCACTATAAAATGTTCACCCGGAAGTAAGATAGGCAGACGAACATCTTCAGTGTCAACTCTCTCGGTAACGCGAGTTTTTAAACGTATAAGTCCAAATTCATCGACAAACGTGTTTAGCGAGGAACTTCAACACAAACATTTCGGCTTTGTCGATTTCCTCCGCGACCAATTCGCCTGTAAGTTTTCCATTTGAATTTCTCGTATTGTAACAAAATCGTAGCGTCCAAGCCATCATTCTTAACAGTTTTGTGTACTGAGAAAAGTAACGCAGGTGCCAATCGTCGGACGTCATATTCAATAGTGACGAAATGGCTTTTTTCTTTTTCTCAGTGCCGACTTCTTCTTCATCAACCTCTACTTTTTGTTGGGGCCAATAATTTTCGTTTCTGTACAACCATTCCGGGCCCTACCACCATCGAGATTCGAACAATTGCCGAACACCACAGCCTCTTGACGGAAGGTTGGCAGGGTTGAGAGAACCAGGCACATATTTCCAACACTCAGCATTGGCTAAATTTCTAATCTCCTGAACTCTATTAAAAACAAAAACAGACCAGTCATCCTTACGTTGAATCCAAGAAAGAACCGTAGTGGAATCACTCCAAAAATAAGACTCAATATGCTGAGAAAATTGTCTTTTGACTGGCTGATAAAGTCTAGCACCAATAGTGGCTGCCAACAGTTCCAATCTAGGTATAGAAATCTTCTTCAAAGGAGCCACACGACTCTTAGCTGCTACATGAAAAATCGAAACACCATCATTCCGAAGAACTCTCAAAAACACTACGGCTGCATAAGCTTTCTTACTTGCATCTGAAAAGGTGTGCAAACTCCAATGGTCAGCTTCAATGGGCCCAGCCTGGATCCAACGTGGAATCTCAATACTCGACAGTTCAGGAAGATGAGTAACCCATTGACAAAATTCCTCAGCCATGTCATTCTCGACTGGTGCATCCCATCCCAGGCGCTTTTCCCAAAGTTTCTGCAGCAACAGTTTAGGGAACAGAGATACTGGACAGGTAAAACCAATAGGGTCAAATATACTCTGAGCTACAGAAACCATCAGTCTCTTAGTTATGGGTTCTTTTCCGACCACTCCCTGAAAAAATTCACCATTGATTTTTAGTGTGTCTCTTGAGGATTCCCAGAGAAGACCAAGAACAGGGACAACTGTTTTTGTACTACCAGAAGACTCACACCCTCTCAAATCCATCTTAGCTTCCTCCATGATGGCAGTTGCTTCTGATACGAACTTTCTCAACTCATTCTCATCAGTAACACTAGTCACACAATTATCTACATAGAACCCAATCATAAGCCTTTCAATTGTATTTTTAGAGTACGGCATATCATTACAACACTTCTCCAGCGCCTTTATCAAATGAAATTCTATAGTAGCACCCAGAAGAAATGGACTACAGTTAACTCCAAAAACAACTCTCCTATGTCGAAATACAAATTCCTTTCCTTCATTGTTTACCCATAGGAACCCTCAAAAAATCTCTGTCCTTCGAATGTACAGAAATTTGAAGAAAAGCTTTCCGAATATCCGACACCACACCTATTTTTTGTTGTCTGAACCGTAATAGCACAGAAGGAATAAGTTCAATAAGATTAGGCCCTACCTCTAAACACTGGTTCAAAGAAGGACGACCCTGTTCATGAGATGATGCATCAAAGACTGGCCTAATTTTCGTGGTTCCGCTAGTATTTTTAATAACGGGCCTGTGAGGCAAATAGTGCACACAATCGGGATTCTCTTCGGGATTATTTACTATTTCGATCACACCCTCGTTCAACCACTCATTGAATATTAAATTATACGATTCAAACAAATTGGACTTTTTCAACTTATTTAAAGTAGTATCTAACCTTCTTCTAGCGACAACTAAATTATATGAAATTAAAGGATGCTTGTTCAACCAAGGTAACATAACCTCATACCTACCTTCGTTGTCACATCGGATAGTCTCATAGAAAAAATTCTTAGCCTCCTTGGCCGCCACCTCTCGAGCCAATTTTTCTACAGGATCGGTTATCCCAATAATATCAAGCTCCCAGAATTTCGCCACAGAAGAACTATCAACAAACAACGAAATCGACATCATAGATGTGCTGAAATTAGAAGCAACTGCCGGCACCTTGCCCATAAGAGTCCAATCTAACAAAGTTTCAACTGCTACAAGACCACACTGTAACTGATATTTCCTCCCTGTATACAATTTGCCTACAACATCAGCTCCTAACAAAATCTCAATTGGTGCTATATGTCCGACATCGCTGAGCGAAATATTCATGTCACTAAGTTCCTCAACCCAAGGGCCGTGATAAACAGGAGAGACATCTGCACAAATTTTTGGTTGATCTAAGGCATCAAATGAACAAGAGTAAGCTCCTTCACTCGCAGTTACCTTGTATAATTTATGTCGTTGTTCAGAAGTACTTTTACTGCCAAATAACGTATGTACGATATTTTCCGTTCCTTTAGCAGAAAAACCCATTTCTTTTGCGGTACGCTAAAAAATATATGTTTTCTGCGATCCAGTGTCAATAAGTGCCCTTACTTGTTTAGTACCATGTGCACTTCTTATGTTTACTCGCAGAGTTTGTAAAAAAACCTGTGTATTATTCAAATTCGCAAGCGTCTGATCCTCAGTCCTATTTTCTTCCGAGCGACTGATACTTGAGGTCGATGTATCAATTTTGTTAACAGGTAAATCAGGACACATCAAAACAACATGGGATTTACAACACAAAATACAATTCAAACGTGCTCTACAGTTCTTCGAAGAATGTCGCACCTTCAAACATCGAAAACAGGCTTTCTTTTCTGACAATGTTCGTCGTTTTTGTCCCATAGACAATTTTTGTGCTTTAAAACAATTGATACTGTCATGCTTTCCTTAGCAAAAAATACACCTCTCAACCTCATAATTTACCAACCCAGCAGCGGTCGCTGATGGCTGATCAGTTCCTTGCTTTGGTAATTTTATATTCTTCTTTTCAACCAGGTTATTGGATTTATATTTATTTTCAGTCGATAAACCAAAACCTTCCGTTGCTAAATTAATTTTTTGTTCATTTTGAACTTCATTTTGTAGAAAACTCATTAGCCCACTTAATCTTGTCTCCAAAGTTGAAACTTCTGCAGATTCTTCGACATTGTGCATGGATACGGAACCAGAAGGCCTTAAAAACTGTGAAGATCTATGCCATAGTCTGATCATATCCTCCGGTAAACATGACTCAATAAGGGGATACAATATTGCCGCATATTTGTCAGCAGTTATGCCTAAGGTCTCAAGTGAACGAAGTTGACTCTCTATCATATCATATAGTGCAGAAATATTACAAGAACTACTAGAAACTCGACTCAAAATTAACTTTAAGAGCTCCCTAATATATACTTCCATCTGGAGATCCTCTCTGCCAAACCTAGACTTCAAACTCTTTATAATTTTTGAGTAATTATCGGCTAGTGCAGGAAAACTCTCCACTAAACGTCTGGCCTTACTACCGTCTACAGTGGCTTGTCTCAAATAAGCTATTTTGTTGTTTAAATCAATCGATGGATCATCATGCACTACTTTGAACTGCGACCAAAATGGAAGCCAATCTATCAAGTCCCCAGAATATTTCTTGAATTCGATTAGAGGTAATTTAAAACTGCGCTTACCTTTTAGTGATGACTCTGAACTTACTAAACTGGGTCTGTCTTCACATTTGTACTTCAGTTCATAGTAGCGTGTGCTGTATCTATCCTTTGCCTCCATCTCACTGATTAATTCTGCTTCGGAAGCCTTTTCGACCATAGCTTCAAATACCGCACTTTCCACGACACAAAGCTCATTGTACTTAACTTGTAAAAGTTCCCACTGTACACTAATTTGTTGCCAGGGTCGAGTGTCCACCGTTTCAGATAACACATTGTCCAAAACATTAGTAGCTGTCGTAAAAGCAGTACGAAGCACTGTTCGGCGTTTTGTTTCTAATTCTAATGCCATATTTCTCGCTTACAAGGGTAACAACTTCGGCCGAGCCTCACGACAAACGAATTTATTCGCCGGAAAAAAGTTTACACTAAAATAAGCGGAAACAACTAACTTTTAAGCACACCCGTATATATTTAAGTCCTTATCGCGGTCGCCAAAATGTTACGTTGGGATGTCCACGAGTTACTTCACGCAAAGATCCCTGGTTCGAAATTAAATTATAGAAAATAACTTTCGATTACAGAAAATTACCCCTATTAAAAATACGCAAGTGTAGCTTAAAATAAAGTTTTTATTTGGATGTTATCCGAAGAATGTTACAAACTCGACTGACTTAAAAACATAATATCCAATATCTACACATTCCTTAAAATTGCAATACATTCTTATCATAGGTTTCAATCTCAAGTGGGCTGGCTAGTAAGCCCATCATCCCTTCACCTTAAAACAACGAAAAACAAACCATATGGCTCGCCGTATGTATAAAGCAGAAATATCTTTTAAACACGGACACTGCCATATTTTATAATGACTCGACAGGGTCGTTGAAAACGAATATGACGTCAAAAGTGATCTCCGGAGTACCTGTTGTCAAGGGTACCTACTGTATACCTCGTCAATAAAAAATAAGTCAAAAATAATTACTCGGGGGTTTTTGGGGCGCTAACGACGAATATGTCGTCAGTCATTAGTTACGAGATAAACAGTAGGTATCCTGGGCACCAGGTACACCGGAGATCACTTCCTATGTCCTTGCTTCGAAGAATGGACCCCCTATGGATCTAAATGAAAATGAAACGGACAGTGTAAACTTAATTTTTCCAATTCTATTCGAATGTAATTTGTTACAACCAGCCTTGTTGTTGTTCTTCTTCTTCTTCTCCTTTTTCTTCTTACAACCTCATATGAGAGTATCTCAAAATAAATATTTTCAAGTATTACATTTTAATTGAGTGTTTTATATGGAAAATGTTAATTTATTTAAATATAATTAACTTAAGTATTTTAATCTCCATCAGGAAAGAAATGACAGCGTTTGATTGATGAATACCAATATCGTATAATAAAAACCGATATTAGATATTTGGTAAACTATCATACTAATTCTACCCTGTTACTGGTTTTAAGAGAGTATTAGGAAAAGCAAAAAATTCTCATATTATAGTTCCATAATACATAGATATTTACTTTATATAAACAGTTTTGTTTCAACTTCCCTACACAATTAGATTCAGCTGTATAATTCAAGCTATTGTGTAAACGTTTTATTACAAAAATATGTTTTCATGTGCTGTAGTTATTCAGTCAAAATTGGTATATTATTAGCAAATTATTTTTAAATTAGGTACACACATTTCCAAATGATAAGAATAATATGATAATTATGGATGCTTGAAACAATAGGTAGATATTAGGTCTGGATCCCGCGTATGAAAAAAAAGTTGATCAATAGCAAGCTGAAAATTTGTTAATAGCTTAAGGGTGTCTAGTCGGATAAACTTTGATATATGGGAACACTGTAACAGGGGCAGTTTTAATTGTGGAACAGGTTAAAAATTTGGAACGGTCAGAACACGAAAATGGTACATTTATTTTGTCCGACAGAACAGACATAAACTCTCCGAACAGAGATTTAGTCCTGTCGCCAGGGGGGGTACAACGGCCTCGTTAATTCAGATGGACTTACCCAAGTTTTTTTATGTATTTTGACCCGTAGAACACGAATTTTTTGGGTAACAGTTGATCCGGATGTCGATAAGATTGTTATAGACCAAGAACTTGAGGAATCAAATAACAGCGATTTTTGGCAAAACAAAACAATATTTTGTATTTTTTGGGTCATTTTAAGCAAAAAATATTTCTACAAGTTTTTTAGTAGGATGCACAGTTTTCGAGATAAACGCGGTTGAACTTTCAAAAAATCGAAAAACTGCAATTTTTAAACCCGAATAACTTTTGATTAAAAAATAAAATAGCAATTCTGCTTAGCGCCTTTGAAAGTTCAAGTCAAATTATGTCGGTTTTGATTATTTGCATTGCTAAAAATTTATTGTGTTATTGTTAAACAAAGCTACAAACAACTAGTGCGTGAGTGATGTTTCTATGATTTCTCATTTAAAATCGAACGAGTAGGTAGAATAGGTACTAGTGCAATCAAGACTATTTCTATGTTACATGCGTTAAAACGCATGTAAAAGCACGGGAAACCCTACGTGTTTATAGCTTTGTTAAACAATAAAAAAATAAATTTTTACCAATGCAAATAATCAAAACCGATATAATTTGACTTAAACTTTCAAATGCGGTAAGCAGACTTGCTATTTTATTTTTTAATCAAAAGTTATTCGGGTTCAAAAATTGCAATTTTTCGATTTTTTTAAAGTTCAACCGCGTTTATCTCGAAAACTGTGCATCCTACGAAAAAACTTGTAGAAATATTTTTTACTTAAAATGGCCCAAAAAATATAAAAAATTGTTTTGTTTTGCCAAAAATCGCTGTTATTTGATTCCTCAAGTTCTTGGTCTATAACAATCTTATCGACATCCGGATCAACTGTTACCCAAAAAATTCGTGTTCTTCGGGTCAAAATACATAAAAAAAACTTGAGTAAGTCCATCTGAATTAACGAGGCCGTTGTACCCCCCCTGGCGACAGGACTAATTAATCTCTCATGCAAAAATCAGACTGCTATTTATCACCTGTCACAATTCCTGTCATTTGACATATTCTACATGTTCCACTCATTACAACGCCAATTTGGTGATAAATAGCAGTCTGATTTTTTGCATGAGAGTTTAATCTCTGTTCGGAGAGTATAAGTCTGTTCTGTCGGACAAAATACATGTGCCGTTTTCGTGGTCTGACCGTTCCAAATGTTTAACCTGTTCCACAGTTAAAACTTTCCCTGTTCCAGTGTTCGAATATATTAATGTTTGTCCGACTAGACACCCTTAAGCTAATAACAAATTTTCAGCTTGCTTTTAATCATTTTTTTTTTCATACGCGGGATCCAGACTTATATGTATTTATCAAGGAGAGAAAATAATTAGGCAGCAGAATAGTGAGCAGATTAAACGGTATTTTATTTACGCACGTACAAACATAAAGCAAAAATCAAACATTTACACATCTCTGATCTAATTATTCGTGCTGTAGCTCTCAATTAGAGCTTTGCCTTTCTCAAGGTATCTAATGCTCCCAACAGAGTTCAAAACTCGACTCATACAGACCAATATCTTTTTTAACGTTCTGGCTAATATTTTTCTGTCAAAATTTTTTCACGAAAAACAATACCATCTCCAACTTCCAACCTTTTCAATGAATCACTCCACCAGGACTACTAAGACTAAAATTTTAAAACAAAATCTAAAGAACAAAAAATTTATTCTAGACATTTTTATCGATATTGAGATATCCTTAATTTAAGTTAAACATCTTGGAGGAAACTATTTAATGGCAGCCTACCTATTTTCTTTGCCTACTAGAGATGGGTACACTTAAACTCACCTAAACCATATAAGTGATGCAGGAGGTAGATATTGACACATTATCAAAACAAAATATAACTTGAGATTAATCGTCAGATATCCACTATATACATTACCTAAGCGAAAGAAAGAATGACCCATGAAAATGAAGAACCTTGTAATATTGTTCATCAGGATACTGTAATATATATCTGACCTAAAATTTATCCAAAAGAGGGTAAAGAGCATACACACAATTTATTTTATATAAAAAACGTACCTATATCGGCTAATAGAATACAAGGTAATTTCTTTCTGCTCAATCTTGATTTGTCTCGTAAGCTGCTAACTTGTAGCAGACTCTCGAGGTTCCTTATAGTGTAGATCAGGGGTTCCCAACCGGTGGTACGAGTACCACTGGTGGTACGCAGGAAGATTTCAGGTGGTACGCGTCGCGTGGGTGAAACAAGCGATTACACTGCGCTTCTGTCTGCGGAAGTACCAGTGCGCTACTCGTATTTGTACGATTTGATTTGATGAAAAAGTTTAAGAGTTTTTGCTCGGCACCACTTCAAACACTACAGCGGAACTCATTTTTAATACAATAAATGAGTGCTCAAAATAGACGTTCCTTGGTCAAAGTGTATTGATTTATGTGCCGATGGAGCAAAAGCCATGTCAGATAAATTGACAGGACAAGCAGCAAAAATAAAGAAAGTTGCTCCTGAATGCCGAAGTATACATTGGGTCTACATCGAGAAGAATAAGTTGCAAAAATATGCCAGAAAATATGACATCGGTTTTATTACATACTTTATAAAGGGCTCTTATTTTAAGATTATGCTCCTTGACGTGTGAAGATATAGGTGGCGAGTTCAAAACTCTTCTGTTGCATTAGAAGTGAGATGCTTATCTTGAGGGAAAATTTTCACCCGTCTTTTCGAACTGAGGTCAGAATTGAAGTTTTAATGCTTTTAACTGAAAAAAAAATGACATGAAAAGCTTGTCCTCTGATGAAGAATGGTTGTCAAGATTGGCGTATGTAGATGAAATTTTTGACAGACTCAACACACTGAACGTGAATTTTCAGGGAGTAAACACGGTGGTCCTTTATGTTCTCAAATACAGGGGAAGAATGTCTGCATTTCCTCCGCTGGCATCATTTTTCGAAGAAAACGAAATATCTCCAATATCAGATGTGGTTGCTGAAATAATTCTTCACTGGGAATTTTTTCAAGAAAGTTTTAATAAATATTTTCCTGAAGATTATTCTAAACTTGACTTAATCAGAAATCCTTTTGCAGGAATCTCACCAAATGAGTTGGAATTACAAGGAATCTTCATCGATCTAACAGAAGACAGTTCTATGAATGACAGTTTTAAAGAGAAATGCTTAATTGACTTCTGGATCCGGTGTAAATTCGAGTATCCAATGCTGTTTCGGCAAGCTATGCTGTTTTTGATGCCATTTGTCACTCTACTTGTTTGAGACTAGTTTTTCTGAGCTATTGTATATAAAAAACAAATAATTGGACTTCGTAAGTCCTAGGGTTTCACCCAAAGTAATCGAAAGTAGAACTGGAAGACGATATTTTAATTTTACGTGTAACTTTGCGTGGATTGATATACGAATTTACTAATTTTGAGTCATTTTTATAAAACTTTGACATTTGTCACCTCGTTTGTCATTCTACCCGGTATAATGGCGGAGGAGTTATATCGCGGTCGGACAGACCGACGGACAGACCGCCAAGGTCAAATATCTCACCTGTAGTACCATTCTTGGATTATAAGCTTTCATTTGACACCTCATTTGTCATTCTACCTGGTATAATGATGGAGGAGTTAAATTCGCGGTCGGGCAGACCGACGGACAGACCGCCAAGGTCAAATATCTCACCTTTAGTACCATCCATGTATTATCAGCTTTCATTTGACACCTCATTTGTCATTCTACCTGGTATAATGACGGAGGAGTTATATTCCCGGTCGTACGGACCGACGGAAAGACAGCCTGGGTCAAATATCTCACCTTTAGTACCATGCTTGGATTATCAGCTTTCATTTGACACCTCATTTGTCATTCTACCTGGTATAATGACGGAGGAGTTATATTCCCGGTCGTACGGACCGACGGAAAGACAGCCTGGGTCAAATATCTCACCTTTAGTACCATCCTTGGATTATAAGCTTTTATTTTTGACACCTCATTTGTCATTCTACCTGGTATAATGACGGAGAAGTCATATTCGCGGTAGTACGGACCGACGGAAAGACATCCTAGGTCAAATATCTCACCTGTAGTACCATTCTTGGATTATAAGCTTTCATTTGACACCTCATTTGGCATTCTACCTGGTGTAATGATGGAGGAGTTAAATTCGCGGTCGGGCAGACCGACGGACAGACCGCCAAGGTCAAATATCTCACCTTTAGTACCATCCTTGTATTATCAGCTTTCATTTGACACCTCATTTGTCATTATACCTAGTATAATGACGGAGGAGTTATATTCCCGGTCGTACGGACCGACGGAAAGACAGCCTGGGTCAAATATCTCACCTTTAGTACCATCCTTGGATTATCAGCTTTGATTTGACACCTCATTTGTCATTCTACCTAGTATAATGACGGAGAAGTTATATTCGCGGTCGTACGGACAGTCGGAAAGACAGCCTAGGTCAAATATCTCACCTTTAGTACCATCCTTTGGATTATCAGCTTTCATTTGACACCTCATTTGTCATTCTACCTAGTATAATGACGGAGGAGTTATATTCCCGGTCGTACGGACCGACGGAAAGACAGCCTGGGTCAAATATCTCACCTTTACTACCATCCTTGGATTATCAGCTTTGATTTGGCACCTCATTTGTCATTCTACCTGGTATAATGACGGAGAAGTTATATTCGCGGTCGTACGGACCGACGGAAAGACAGCCTAGGTGAAGTATCTCACTTTTAGTACCATTCTTGGATTATAAGCTTTTATTTGACACCTCATTTATCATTCATTCAAGCTGGTATAATGATGGAGGAGTTATATTCGCGGTCGGAGGGACCGATGCACAGACCGCCTAAGTCAAATATCTCACCTTTAGTACCATCCTTGGATTATAAGCTTTCATTTGACACCTCATTTGTCATTCTACCTGGTATAATGACGGAAGAGTTATATTCGCGGTCGTACGGACCGACGGAAAGACAGCCTTTGTCAAATATCTCACCTTTAGTACCATCCTTGGATTATAAGCTTTCATTTGACACCTCATTTGTCATTCTACCTGGTATAATGATGGAGGAGTTATATTCGCGGTCGGACAGACCGACGGACAGACCGCCAAGGTCAAATATCTCACCTTTAGTACCATCCTTGGATAATCAGCTTTCATTTGACACCTCATTTGTCATTCTAGCTGGTATATTGACGGAGGAGTTGTGATTACAGACAGACGGACGGACAGACGGACGTGGATAATACAAAGTTTTCACATTTTTTCAAAATTGGGTGAAAACAATAAATATAGAAACAGGATAGCAAATGCTGAAGAGGACTTAAGAATAAAATTAAGTCAATTACTCCTGCAATTAACAAGTTATTCCCAGGCAAACTGCAACAAACTTCACAATTAAAATAAGACAGTTTCTAAAAAAAACCAAGGATCGGTGGCGGGGGCATCCATTCCATGCTCCCCCCCCACGCAAAATTTGCTGGTACGCCAAAAACCTTAAAATATTTCCGGTGGTACGCAATTGCTAGAAGGTTGGGAACCCCTGGTGTAGATGATAATAATATCTGTTTTATCTGGTGCTTGATTTTTCGTCTTTCACGTAAGAGAGAATATTCTGTTGCTTCAGTAGGTGTTAGAATTTCCAGATATGATTTTTATTTTGGTTTTTAATCGTGTATAATATATATTATATACAATTAATTCGAGTATATTCTTATGTGGCTTGTTATAGGTTCTTTTATTTGTTCAGTATTTTTACCATTTTTGCGAGATCTCCTTAATTCTGTGATTCTGCTTTAACTACAATTTGATTTTCATTCTTAGATGAGCCGTCATTCACAGATAATTTTTCTTACCAAAAAGTTGTTTATGTAAAGTAATATTTTATAATGCCACTTCTATATCATAGTAGCAGTCCATACAAAATATTTTCAGATGATACTTAATAGAGTAAATATTGCAGGTAACTAATTTAGAATTAAGATCAATAGATATAAAAAAAAGTATGATGAATATTAAGCAGAACATCCAAAAGATCGATTTACATATTGAAAAAGAACATATTGAATAGCAAGATCAACATTCAAAAGAATCAGGAAGTTTCCAGATACGATAAAAGGATACCTGAATCTGCCAACATAATTCATGCAGTATATGACAGAGTAGTGTATCGTATGAAATCATCAATCTTCGGTTAGCTATTTCAGAAGAATAGATAAGAAAAGAGCTGGATTTAACCACCTCAGTAAGATCTAATGTAGTATGCACCTTAATACTTATATAAAAGTATAAATATTCAGATGTGGTGTGGAAACCTGGATCTTAATATAGGCAGCATATTAACAACTAGAAACTTTCCAAAGGTGGTGTTGTTCCCACACTGCAGAATTTCACAAATACATCATGTCAGTTAATAACAATATTTTGTTCCAATATATTGTGGACTCGACACCGTAAGGTACAAGAGGACAGCTTAAGTAAGTAAGTATATTGTGGAAACCATAAATGTGTTGGAATGTCATTCTCAAGAGATATGATGTGCTTTGATGAGAGGTACCAACTCAGTAAAGTTAACTTTGGACGACAGGATATAAGGCAAAAGAACTCAGGTACGTCGAAGAACATCATGGTTGAAGATTGTCTAGATCCACAGGTGATAGGCACCAACAGAAAAATATAACTTCGAATCAGCTGAAATATTATGGAAATAAAAACTTTTATTCAACGATAATAATAAAATGGTACTCAAAGAATTTTGTTATGTTCTTAATGTTATATATTACTTACGTTATATTTAAACATAATATTATTACTCCAACAGTCAGCATGAAGAAAAACTTTGTAAGGTCCATCATATTGCATATCTGCAATTAGTATGTCATTGCCATTATCGTGATATGGTCCAAAAGCTTCAGCTAGCTTTTGATCTGTGGTTGGGTTAAAAGTCATTTTGATTTTCGCTGTAGTCATGCCCACTGGTCCGGGGTTAGTGATAAAAAATCGCTCCTAGAAATAGACAGATATTACGTATCCTTGGGTTACACATGATTACTTATTATCAACAGAGTGCTATTAAATAGCTAGTTATCATTATTAGAGCGAAAATAGCATAAAAGTGTTAAAATCAATATTAAAAAAATATTTTAAATTTTATTTTAAACTTGCAATTATTTTACAGCCCTGTTTCAAACAAGACACCGAATCAGTGGTGTGCGGTGACTTTTTCGAAAGGGGAAGCGATTCAATAAGGATATAAAAATATTTTCTTAAGGGTCGAGGGTCGAGCAACTTTCCACCTGATAACACTCTGATGCGCAGGGGCTCTCTATCAACAAAGTACTTAATTATGTGAGACGTCCTGCGTACAAGGACTAAATCCGTGACGCGTGAATGCGTGACGCACTCCATTCCCGCTGTTTCTAGTGACTAGTGACCTATCATTGATGTGTATTGCTAGCTCGGGCCTTGAGTCCTCGCGCCGGGCTTGGTTTTCTAAAGAAGAATCCTATTTAAAAAAAAATATACTCCGAGGCATTTTCCACAACACAAAACTTTCACTAAAATGACACTTATTTATACTCGAGGTCTATTCTCCTATCAACTTCTGATAATTGTTGAATGCAGTCTTTTTTAATGGATAATAGGGCTAACTTTCAAAGTCTGTCTTCGCTTGTTGAATTTCTTTTAAACTCTTAATTTGAAACTTTTAATGCATCTTAATACTGCAAAACTTCGTTCAACTGATGCACTTGTGGCTGGGATAGTTAGTAGTACTAATTCACACAACTTGACCACTTCACACAGCGACTTGTTTAAACCAGTAATTATAAAGAAATCCCAGATTTCTGGGTATTTCTTTATCATTCATGTCAGTTGTTTCATAAATGATACTTAACTGAGAATGCAAAGCTGGGATATCAAAAAATTTTCATTATTTAATCGTAATGACATAAATTCCTCTGTGGGAAATTTTGATGAATTATAATTAGAATTATTAAGATTATATATAATTCTACAAATTTTAAATCGTTAAAATTTTGAAAGCTAGAATTCATTTGTTGTAGAATATTATCAAAAGGTCTCTTTGTTTCCTCTGTTTTCTCTGTCTTTCTGTCTCCGAAATTATCAATCTTCATTAATTTTCTTTCATGTTCAAACCCCATATGTTCAGTTTTATCCCAAATATTTTTAAACTGCTCTCGTTTTTTTAATTATCGTATTAATAAAGTCATCAATTTGTCTTATACAAAATGCAATACCATTTGATTTCTGTAAGATGTCAAATAAAAGATCAGTAAAAGGAAATATCTCTGCAAAAAATTTAAATCGAAATATTCTTAAGCGAATGTATGTAATACCTAAGCACCCCTTAGCAGCAGTAACAGTCGGAGCATCTCACTTTCGGGAAGGCGATACGACAACTGCATGACAAGCGGCGATTTTGAGATGCGCTTCTGCCAGGAATGGACCAAATAGTTGAATTGTGTGCATATTGAGTTCGTTCGTACGCGATTAATTTTTAATATTTTTCAATGCCTATTGGCTAGATAATATGTAGATTATTTGGATTAGGGAAAAAAAATTTATTATTAAATATTAATTAATAATATATTTTCTTATATCGACGAATAAATAGGGAAGCGGCGCTTCCCCCGCTTCCATGGACTACACGCCTCTGCACCGAATCAACGTTAGAAAAGAACGAACTGGCATAATTGCAATATAATCATAGTGCAATCATAACGGTAATTCAGTTCAATATAATTTTCTCTGAATATTGCGATTACCTAAGTATATAATAAATAATTAAAAAAATAATTTGAGACACTATTTATTGAACAAGCAACAACAGTACCCACGTGAAATTTCAAGGGGAAATAGCAGATAACAGAAGTTAGAATAAAGAAGGTAGGCAGCAGAACGAAAATAAGACAAAATATATGATAGTAACAAAAAAAAAACAAAAAACTCAAGAGTGACACCTACAGACCTACAACTAAAAATTTAGGTGAACTGCAAAAAATCTAACCAGACTGGAAGCTACTAGACTTTGTTAGAAATAACCTTTAATTCCGACAATATACCTAAAGTTTACCCTTGAAAAACACCATCTTTTGTACTTTATCCGTAGAGAAAAGACGTTGAAAAGAAAGTACACTTATTCAATATAGAGGGTGCTGGTAGGCTACTCTATGTAGTTCTTCACAAGTTTTGATTTGGTGAGTGGGTTCTTTAAAGCCAGAATAACCGCTTTGCTATCTGTAGAAATGTTTATTCTACATACTTTGGGTCTTTCATCGGTGATTTCATCAATGCAGGCTATCAAAACAAAAACTTCAGCTGGGAAGACAGTTGTATATTGACATAGGTTGTAAGATTTCAACATTCAAGATTGCATGTTCAGGCTACCAACGCAAAGACTTCAGCTTGGAACACAGTTGTATGTTGACCTAGGCTGTAAGATTTCTTGTAACATATCTGCCAAATACTTTTGATACAATACCATCAGCAATTTGAGATGAAATTAATGTTTGTCCCCATTTATATTTGATGCTTCTTGTTCTTTTGATCGTATAATTATATTAATTTTCTAAGTGAAGGTTAGTTCTGGTGTCATTATAATATCTGAGTTTATCCTAAAGATGGATTCCTTAAGTATAGTCCCATTAGTATTAAGGCGACCTTTAAGTATTGTTTACTTTAAATCTTAGTAGGTATGGTCGTAAAGTTTACCTCGGAAATATATAATTCCAGCAGAGGGAGACTTGTAATACTTAGCCTTCAGTGATCCCATATCTGCACCATATAAGGCTCCTGTTATATTATGAATCGCTGATCGTAGGTACCGACAACCGAGATTTACTGACTGCTATTAAATCCCGAAAGTTACAATAGGAAACAATATGCAAAATGAACACAAGCCATCTTACAAGTCATTTGCAATGAAATATATCTGGTTTAGAAAATTGTTTGCTTTTGTAAGGAAAAGACCATCCTGGTTAAAGAGCCTCAGAACCTGGTTCGCTGGATCGCTAAAATTCGTCACGGATAGGCACATCAAGAGGAAGATCTTTATCGGGTGCTAAGAGAGGTCTCACAAGATTGCAACGCCATCTTTTTCCACCAAAGTACTGAACCTAAGTAACTGTCGGTCGTATCACCTATCACTGACCAACATATCACTTTCAGTTTCAACCACCATCTTTTACATATAAATCGTCTGCAGTTCCAGAGTCGCGTAGCCTTGTTGGTTATATTGTTAATATGAACATGTGTTGGTCATATTTTATATACAGTGCGTCCATAAAGTAACGCATAAATTCATTATTTCGTAAACCGACGACTTTAAGCAAAACTCCCGCAACAGTTTGGTTTTTATTTTTAATTTCCGATTTTTTGGCATATATATCATACTACTGACGTCATCCATCTGGGCGTGATGACGTAATCGATGATTTTTTTTAAATGAGAATAGGGGTTATGTGCTAGCTCATTTGAAAGGGTATTCAATTCTCTATTCCCTAATATAAACATTAACATAATTATTTATACAAGGTGTTTAAAAAAACATTTTTTTAATTAAAATAATTGAGAAAAAAAGAAGAATGTATGTAATTTATCTAATTCAAAATACGTTTTAACGTTGTCAGAAAACGGGAAAAGAATGTTGATTTGACAAATAAATATTGCTTTTCGCTTAAATTCAATGTTAAAGCTGCCACTCACCTGCCTCTTGCCAGTTTGTACATTTCGTTTAAGCGAAAATCAATGTTTATTTGTCAAATAAATTTTTTTCCTGTTTTCTGCCAGTAGTCAAACGTATTTAGAATTAAATAAATTACATACATTCTTCTTTTTGTCTCAATTATTTTAATTAAAAAAATGTTTTTTGAACACCCTGTAGAAATAATTATACTAATGTTTACATTACTGAATAGAGAATTGAATGCCCTTTCAGATGAGCTATCACATGACCCCTATTCTCATTTAAAAAAATCATCGATTACGTCATCACGGCCAGACGGATTACGTCACTAGTATGATATATATTCCAAAAAATCGTAATTTAAAAATAAAAATCGACCTATTTCGGGATTTTTCCTTAAAGTCGTCGGTTTACGAAATAACGAATTTATGCGTTACTTTATGGACGCACTGTACGTCTATCAGACACATCCCGATTAACAGCATGTGTGGTTTCAGCATTTCCAAAATCCTTATTTTAAGATCTTTGAGACAATTTGACCTTAGAAGTGCCAATTCCCCGTTTCCTCCTTGTCAGAATCATCCTCTTATGTGCTCCAGTAATTTTCTTATCTAGAAAACTCAAAACCCTCGGTATCTTTAAAAGGAGTTCGCATGAAATCCTTAGTACCTACTCTTTTTAGCCGATGTGGTAGGTTCCTTCTCTTCCAGTGCCTATCGAATAGCCTAAGTGGAATTATTATATTTTGTGGGGTCCTCTCGCCAGATAATCTTTTTTTTATCTGTACATGGTTTTATGTTAACCCTACGAGTATGGGAGAAGTAATATATCCATACCTACAGCTCCCCCTATACAAATACGAGAATTAGGCCTAAAATGAGAGAGAAGGGGGAGAAGGGTTCCTCAAGTCACCCTCACAATGTTTGGACCGCAAATGACAAGCAAAAGCAGAAAAAAAATATCAAAAAGTTACTAGAGAACAAGATGATCATGTGACACAATATACGACATAAAAATCATAAAAATACAACATTGAAAGAAGAAATGCCGAAATCGGAAAGAATTAAGACAAGGTCAATCAGAATATGCAATCAGACAGCGACACTTATACGTTTCAGAATAGGATAGTATGATAAAGCATAATCTTTGATCCGAAGACAACCACGACAATGACAATAAAAAATTTCCTTCAGGAAATGTGTTTAAAATAATAAGTATTTCTAAAATGTTACGTGTCTTCTTAACCTTTTTGTCTCTTCTCTAGATTTCAAGATTATTGGTATTTCTTCTACGAGTCAAGGTAACATACTATATAGCAGGGGTGAGCAAATACTTTTAAACGCGGGCCCAAATGAAATTTTCAAAATGTCTCCCGGGCCGGAGGACTATACCTATACCCAGTATGTACGCTAACGTTTTTGGTAAAGGTTTTTCTCTGACCAAGAAATTTTTTTGGCAAAAATACTATAAGTATAATTTTAAAGCATTTGGAGAAAGACATTTGACTGTTAATAATAATAAATTGTCTTTCTGGAGTGTACATGCGAACAATTTGTTCCCAGTAAAATTACGAAATTTTTAATATGGTCTGATCTAAGACTAGCCTTTTTGAAGATGAGGAAATTTCTGAGTAACCAAAGATTCAATCTGCAAATCTAATATCGGATGGTAAAATGTTATGTCAAGTCAACCATCATAGACGAAATTCAAAGGAGATGACTGATCTGGTATGGTCATCTACGACGTCAAGGGACGACGACAGGCTGCGAAAACAAATTTTAAAATGGACGCCAAGGGAAAGAAGGAAGAGAGGAACGTCAAAACAATCCTGGCTAGGCGGCATTCAGAAGGCAATGTCGGAAAGGAACCTTCACCCTGACAAATGCAACGAAGGACGAAGCTGGAAACTGGCAACCGGAAGACGGATAACACTATAAAAAACTGTGATAATAATAAAAATGTTATGTCCACTCTCTTCTTCTTTATTGGATTGTTAATGCTGACTTAATGAAAAAGCTGAAAGCTTTTGATATGTGGCTTTTTAGGGGAATTATGAAAATACCATGGACCGATCATATTACGAACGAAATGGTGTTGCGCAGAATGGAAAAGGAACATAGACCTTTTGACCATCATTAAAAGAAGAAAGACATAATTTAAAATTAAAAGTCACACCAAATTTTCTATTTTTTTTTTCACCTCTGTGATAAACATTATAGAAGTTTTTAGGGACTTTGGGCCCTCGGTAATATAATATTTCATTCTGCTTTTACATTTTTCAAAAATACTTGTTAGTTTTCTCAGGATTCGAAAAAAATTAATGCATTACGCTCTATTAAAAAAATTGCTTGCGGGATTTCTCAATGGGCCGGATAAAGTAAGCAAAATGGCCGGATCCGGCCCGCGGGCCGGCTTTTGCCCACCCCCGCTATATAGGGTGAAAGGCACTTACGGAATAAAATTATTTCTCTCTGAGACCCGTTTTTAAAAAACTTTTAAAAAACGCTGAGACCCGTTCATTTTTAAATATAAATATACGCTTTTAAACCCAAATTTGAATCTAAGGGTGGTTCACGCAAGCCTATCATAATGCATAAGCTTTATTTTTAATGGAACACCCGATATATTTTTATATTTTTAAAAGCTGCTTAACAACCTGATTTCAATCTACCATATCATATATGGTGTTTTATAAATAATACAGGATGACATTTTGAAATTATAGTGTGTGGAAAACACGTATAGAATAAAATTTTTAGTGTCCTTATTTTAGCAAATTATAAAAAACGCTAGGATATGTCAACTTTTAAATTCAAATAGGCACTCTCTAATCAGAAACTTAAATATACAGGGTGATGCACTCCAGTCTAGCATAGTCCACGATCTTAAATTTTAATAAAAAAATAAAACGGGATAATACCCGAAGGTTGGCTGTCTACCATCTGTGGTTACGATTACTTACTCCTTTAGCAAGGACAGAGAGTAAGTAATCGTAACCACACTTTTCAATTTTTTTAAAAATTTCACCCTTTTTCAATTTTACTAAGTGAGATTACTTACTTTTAGGTTCACTGATGATGGACTGATAAGTCCGAAAACGTTTTGAACGTAATCCGTTTGGATTTTAAAAAAATTTTTTAGAATTTTTATTAAATATACCAACTACACTAGGGAGTTTTACTTCATGTCAATTTTATTTAAATTTTAATGAAACACCGTGTATATTTTTATGTTTTTAGAAACTGTTAAACAACCTCATATCAAAAAAGTATATTGTTTAGGGCTTAATATGAATAATACAAGGCCAAATTTGAAATTATGTATAGTTTTCGTCTAAATATTAAATACCTACATAAAATTTTAAAATTAATAATTTATCATATTTTAAATAATAGTACTATTCTTAAAATTAGCTAAATAAAGACATTCATATTCTAAACTAAGTGTAAATCTATTGGATTTTATATTTATTGTCTTGGCGAAATTTAAAAATAATTTCAAAATTTCACCTTGTATTATTCATAATGGACCCTACACAATACATTTGTTTTAGATGAGGTTGTGAAGTAGCTTCTAAGAACATAAAAATATACAGGGTGATCCATTAAAACTAGAGATCATTGACTATGCTGTACTTGCGTGAATCACCCTGTATATTTAAATTTTTGTTTGTAAAGCGCCCATTTGAATTTGAAAATTGACGCGTCCCACTATTTTTTAAAATTTTCTAAAATAAGGACACAAACAATTTTATTCCATAAGTGGTTTCTATACTTTATAATTTCAAAATTTCACCCTGTAATATTTATAATACACTCTACTCTACTTCGTTGAAATCAGATTATTAAGCAGCTTTTAAAAATATAAAAATATGCAGGGTGCTGCATTTATACTAAAGCTTATGAACTCTGCTAGACTTGCATGAATTACCCTGTACACTTAAATTTTTGTTTAAAAAGTGCACATTTTTATTTAAAAATCGACGGGTCTTAGCGTTTTTTACAATTTTTTGAAACAAGAACAGAAATAATTTTATTCCTTAAGTGCTTTCCACACTGTATATTGTATTCAATAAAATATTTAGAAACTCTTTGGCATTTTTTTATGGTCTCTTCCTTCTTTATGGACACCCCGTATAACATATTATACAGGGTGTAACAAAAATGCAGGTCATAAATTTATTCACATATTCTGGGACCAAAAATATTTCGAATGAACCTAACTTACCTTGGTACAAATGTGCACACAAAAAAAAAGTTACAGCCCTTTGAAGTTACAAAATGAAAATCGATTTTTCCCAATATATCGAAAACTATTAGAGCTTTTTTATTGAAAATGGACATGTAGCATTATTATGGCAGTAGTAACTTAAAAAAAATTATAGTGGAATTTGGAAACTCCTCAAAAATTTTGTGGGGGTTTTGTTCCTTTAAACCCCCCCAAACTTTTGTATACGTTCCAATTTAATTATTATTATAGTACCATTAGATAAAAACAATGTTTTAAAAACTTTTTTGCCTCTTCGTACTTTTTCGAAAAATCAGTTTTTATCGAGATATTTGGAATATTTGTCAAATCCACCACATATTTCTATATGGTTAAGTACGATTATGGACACTTGCTAATATAGACCAGAGAAATAAGGAAAAAAAATATCGTGTTGGTGACACATCCCCCTCCAGGCTGAAACCAAATTTTTCGAGTAATATGGTCATCTATAATAATAACCTATATGTTTCCTGCAGCCGATTTTGATGATATACATAGTTATAAACAAATGAAGATCAAAAAACGGTAAATTGTCGCTTTTTTCGTCTCTTACTAAAAAATTGGGCATTTTAAACAAATTTGAGAGTAATAAACTCATAAACCGTATAAAAAACTTCAATATGGCGTTCGCTGAATATGTCTATCCTTATTGGTTACTTAGAAAATTGCCAAATAAATCATAAATTTTGAGTTTATATAAATATTCATAACTTATGTAAAAATTAACTTAGAACCTTCTTATTACATGGAATGCTGATACTTATGGTGCTTAAACTACACCCTAAATTCCGAAGCAATTGGTCAAATAGTTTAAAAGTTATTTAATTTGTTTATCCGAAATTAATTTTTTTTGCAAAACTGTAAGTCAGAAAATGATGAAGTTACAGTAATATTTTGGATAGTTTATGAAAGAAGAAAATTTACAGTATTAATTTAATTTAAAAAAAATGACAAAAAATAATTATAGATATTGCAAAATAATTTTGCAAAAACATATGAATTAAAAAAATGGGGGGGCTAACTTTGTCCCTAAATGTCCTAGAACAGTTGTTTTTCTTTTTAAATGTGTATAAAAATTCAGTCTTTCTAAATATGAAAAAATAATTTTTCTACGGGTAACGGTTAAAAAGTTATTCTAATTGTTTATAAGTAAGCAAAAAATGGACATGTTTTTGCAAAATAATTTTACACTGTTTAAAATTATTTTTTGTCATTTATTTTTAATTAAGGTAATAGTATAAATGTTCTTCTTTCATAAACTGTCCGAAGTATTATTGTAACCTCATAATTTTCTGACTTATAGTGTTGCAAAAAAAATGAATTTGGGAAAAATAAATTAAATAACTTTTAAACTATTTGACCAATTGCTTTGAAATTTAAAATATAATTTAAGTACAAGAAGTCTCGGCATTCCGTGTAATAAGAAGATTCTAAGTTAATTTTTACCTAAGTTACGAATATTTATAAAAACTCAATATTTATGATTTATTTTGCCATTTTCTAAGCAACCAATAAGGTTGGACGTATTCAGCGAATGCCATATTGAAGTTTTTTATACGATTTATGAGTTTCTTACTCTCAAATTTGTTTAAAGTGCTTAACTTTTTGGTAATAGACGAAAAAAGCGATAATTTACCGTTTTTCGATCTTCATTTGTTTATAACTATGTATATCATCAAAATCGGCTGCAGGAAACATATAGGTTAATAATATAGATGTCCATACTACTCAAAAAATTTGGTTTCGGCCTGGAGGGGGATGTGTCACGAGAAAATCCTTATTTCTCTGGACTAATAATATGAAAATTTATTTATGATTTACATTTTTAGGTATATTTTAAACCATATTAAAAAAGAAGCCACATCTCGATAAAAGGTGCCTTATCGAAAAAATACAAAGAGGAAAAAAGTTTTAAAAAGACTGTGTTTAACTAATGGTACCGCAGTAATAGTTTAATTGGAACGTACACAAATATTTGGGGGGTTTAAAGGCACAAAACCCCCATAAATTTTGTATGTAAACGTATTGAAAAAGAAGCCGCATCTCGATAAAAACTGCATTATCGAAAAAATATTAAGAGGCAAAAAAGTTTTTAAAATATTGAATTTAACTAATGGTACCACAATAATAAATTAATTGGCACGTACACAAAAGTAAGGGGGGTTTAAGGGAACAAAACCCCATAAAACTTTTGGGGGGTGCACAAATTTCACTATAATTTTCCTTTAAGATGATCCTGCCATAAGAAATCCACATGCCTATTTTCAATAAAAAATCTCTAATAGTTTTCGATATATTCGAAAAAATCGATTTTCATTTTGTAAATTCAAAGGGCTGTAACTTTTTTTATGTGCATATTTGTACCAAGGTAAGTTAGGTTCATTCGAAATATTTTTGGTCCCAGAATATGTACTTTAATTTATTACCTGTATTTTTGTTACACCCTGTATAATATCTGAAGGACAAACAAATATATACAGGAAATAGAGAAATATGAAAAACAATTTGGCAAGAATAGAATATTTATCTAAAATTATGCTTAAAGAAACTGTTTTCAGAAAACATCGTTCATAAAATTAATATTGCGTTTTTCATTATGGTAGAGGAGCAAAGTATGCTAAATGTGCAGTCACTCGAGCGTTATGGGGACCTATTGGGTTGTGAAGAGTAGGTCCTAAAACCAAAAAAAGTTAAGTAAAATTTTCCATTTTAGTGGGCGCTTGTCATTTTTTAATTTAATTTTCCATTTCCAATAATGGTTTTTTCCGATTATAACGCCATCTATCCATAATTCGAAAAAATGTTTCGAATAAAAGTTACTTATTTTTACGTAAGGAATCCAAATCTGCAATAAAAAATGGGGCTTCTATTTAAGATTTTAAAGTAACCCCCCACCCCACCTCCTTGGGGAGTCGTGTTTGGTGCCACTCGATAGATTTTTTAAAAGTATCGAATAAGTGTGTTTTACAGTTTTTCGATCTGATGTTCATTTCGCGAAATATCGCGGGATTCGTATTTAAAATATTAAATTTACCCCCCACCCCTCTCCATGGGAAGTCGTGTTTGCTATCATTCGATAGATTTTTAAAATATATTGAGCACATATTTTTTAGTTTTTCGATCTGTCATTTATTTCGCGACATATTCGCTTATTTCTTGTGAAACTTTGGGACTCATCCATTTCCTTACCCCCTGCTCAAATCGTCAGAGTTTTGAAATATACAATCTTTTGCATGTACTTAACTTACCTTATCTTAATCTGACAATTTCGAGTATTTTTAAGGATAGATTTTTTTTTCGGGCCCCCCTTAACGAACTCCCCTGTGTTAAGAGCCAATATATGGTAGAGGTTCATCTGCAGGGTACCAGGTTTCTCCCATATGCTAATCTGACGCGCTCGAGTAACTGCAAAAATCCCCGCTTGGGCTCCCCTACCATTACAAACATTCGATCGCATCATTCGGTAGACTTAGAAAAATTTTCTGCGAAAAAGAAATCGTTAGCGTCTCAAGTTATTATTAGATGTCCTATTTCAATCTCTTCTTGATTCCTCTTGCTTAATTATAATATAATATATCGCTTCTAAGCGTATCCATATTCGGATCGCCGTGGATTGCGCAGTTATTGGCGCATTGGTATAATAATTTTTTTCCTTTTTTTTTAAGACAAATTCTTGTTATAATAGAATGTTACAATATCAATTTTATTAAATAATTGCTGCAAATTATGGTAGGCCTTTTGTAGAATTTTTTTAACTAGTACATTTATTGCCTTCTTCATCTCTTTCATCTCGCTCTGACTCTACTGTAGACATTTCTGCATTGATCTCTAATAACGATTATAGATTTACTTATTCCTTTTTACAAATATTTCACTATCTAAAATGATCATCTTATTTGTAGTAGTACCTCCATAATCACATGAATATTTTCAATACTACATTTTTAAGACTCGAAAAACGACGTTTTCACTTTTACTATTCAGCAGGTTTAGTATGGTATAACTAGACCCAAACCCAGACATGCAAAGTGAAAGTTATCCTCCAACACCAAATTGTTCTATATGGTCCACCTAATGTTCACAAAAAAGTCACACCATTTTGAGCGTCGGGTTTGGGGGGGGGGGAGAGGGGGGAGAAATCGGTACATTCGTAGTTTTTTACGTTTTTCGTCAATATTTCTAGAACTATGCGGTTTAGCATGAATAACCGTCTATACAAAAATGTTCTACATTAAATTTGGAATAAAAAAAGTCCTATGCATAATCCTTCTAAAATGAACGGTTCAAAAGTTACCGAGGTAGTATAATATAATTGGTCCAAAAAAGGCCTAACCCAGACATCAAAAGTAAAAGTTTTCCTTCAACACCAAATTGTTCTATATGGTCCACATATTGTTCAGTAAAAAGTTACACCATTTTGAGCGTCCGGTTTGGGGGGAGATGGGGGAAAAGTCGAAAAATTAGTAGTTTTTGTAAGTTTTTCGTCAATATTTCTAAAAATATGCTTTAGCAAAAACAATGTTTTATACAAAAATGTTCTACGTGAAATTTAAAACAAAAAAGGTCCTATATATCGTTGTTATAAAATCAACGGTTCCAGAGTTACGGAGGGTAAAAAGTGGAGGTTTTCGATACTTTTTATATTCTTTGGGTAATTTATAGAAATTTTCTTTAACAGGATTGTGTTTTGTAAATAAAATTAGCTATTTCAGTGGTCGATGATATGTTAGTGATAAGCCCTTGAAGAAACGTCAACCTCACCACCCAAAATCATCATCAAATGCCCAGATAATATAAAAAGTATCGAAAACCTCCACTTTCACCCTCTGTAACTCTGGAACCGTTGATTTTATAACAATTATGTATACAACCATTTTTGTTTTAAATTTTATGTAGAACATTTTTCTATAGAAAATTCTTTAAGCTAAAGCATAGTTTTAGAAATATTGACGAAAAACTTAAAAAAAAAAATACTAATTTACCGACTTCTCCCCCATCTCCCCCCCCCCAAACCGGACGCTCAAAATGGTGTAACTTTTTACTGAACAATATGTGGACCATATAGAACAATTTGGTGTTGGAGGAAGACTTTTACTTTAGATGTCTGGGTTAGGCCTTTTTTGGACCAATTATACTATACTACCTCCGTAACTTTGGAACCGTTTATTTTAGAAGGATTACGCATAGGTCCTTTTTTATTGCAAATTTAATGTAGAACATTTTTGTATAGAAGGTTTTTCATGCTAAACCGCATACTTTTAGAAATATTGACGAGAAACCTAAAAAACTACGAATTTACCGATTTCTCCCCCCTCTCCCCCACAAACCCGACGCTCAAAATGGTGTGACTTTTTTCTGAACATTATGTGGACCATACAGAACAATTTGGTGTTGGAGGATAACTTTCACTTTGGATGTCTGTGTTATGCCATTATTTGGATCAATTATATCATACTAGTTGCCTATATTGTTTAAATCATTGTTTTTTTTCTTTTATAATCATTATTCTCTTTGCCCTTATTCTGTGTATTTCGTCTAAGTATTCGTCTGACTGGTTGCCTCATCAGGTCTCTGGCTAGTACATTTGGATATTGTCTCAGTCTGTCTTCGTATTTCTATGCGAGGTTAGTAATTTCTTTTTACTGTTGCAATTTCTAGGTAGCGTCTAATAATATCGCGTTTGTAGTGACTTCATCAAATGAACATTGCAAATATTCTGTTTTTTCCTACTAAGTTTTAAACCTTTTTTCTGAAACGCTTTTCTCCATTGTTCAAGTTCTAAATCGATTTCATGATTTCTTAATAACATCATATCATCAGCTTATATTAAGCATCAGAGACTGTTACTCTACAGTTTTGCTGTTACCTGATTCAACAATATTAAGGTACGTATCCACTATATTCACCAACCTCTTGCACTTCGCGTTCCCTGCAACTGCTCCAATGGATACGGCATGCGCTACTCTACATACAAACCGCCACCGATTGGAGCGCTAACGCGGAGCGCTCACTGTTGCACGGTCCGGGAGCGTGAACGTATCGACTATGTGGAGCAGTTGGAGGAGCGCGAACATAGCGGATACGTGCTTTTAGAATAAATAAATACTTTTTGGTCTCATTTGGTATATTGTTATTAGTGTTAATGTACTACACTAAAAAAAATTTAGTTCGTAATATTGATTAACAGTGATTATTGAATAGTATTTCGTTGTAACAACAATTTAATCTTTTGTTTCAAAGAGCTTTTAGACATTGACGAATGTATTTGGTTATTGTCACAATGAATGAATAATAATTGTGAAAATAACTAGAGTACATTAATCAATAACACTCAATTTATTCAGCCAATAACTTAGTTTCGTATATTTAATAAATTTTGTTAATTCTGTTGCAACGCACTTTCTTGATTTCGTAGATGACAAGCAATTACCTTGGTTTATCGTGACAACGTACAGATTTAATTAAAACAATGTACAAATATTGTTAATATAGAGTAATATATGAGTATTGTATAGAAGTAAACTGATTGTTGTGACAACGAATGCATTAATGAATCTACTACTGCGTTTAATAACCACAATCAATGCGTTCATGGTGACAATAAACGTAGTTGTTGAGACAATAAATGTTTTGCTTGACCACTTGAAATGTAACGGCTTTTCCTTATCGTGATACCCCCAGCTTCTCTGTGTTACCATTGTTTAAAAAATAATTCTTTGTTAAACAATGCTCTTACCTCTGCCGAAGTGCAGAATAATAATTTCATTTCATTTCCAAGTGTAGTCCGTAGTAGAAGGAAGTTTTCCTGTGTCTATTATCGTGAAATTCCGGCCGAATTCTTTTAAATTTTTTTCGAATCCTGAGAAAGCTAATTAGTACTTTTGAAAATTTAAACGGAGAATAAAATATTACAGTACTATCGAGGGTCTGAAGTACCTGAGAACTTCTATAATGATTATTTTAATAAGTCACAGGGGTGAAAAAGAGAAGTATGATTTTTAATTTCAAATATACCATCCAAAGAAACTTTTTGTTTATTCTAAGGGACTTTCAGCCCTCGGTAATAATGTAATCTTTTATTCTGCGTTAAATTTTTTCAAAAATACTTATTGGTTTTCTCAGGATTAAAAAAAATGAATGCGTTTAAAAAGAATTCGATCGAAATTTTGCACCCGCGCTCTCAAAAAGGATTAAAGTGATATACATTTTTGGAATCACTATTTCAAACGTTTTGAAATGAGCTGTCAAATGCCAAATTTACCATTTAAAAAAATCAACGTTATGCCTGTCACCTGAAGAGGGATCGCGTAAAGTTCGAAACATTGATGTTATAATATACTCTGATTATTTTAAAAATTGACCTGTCCGAGCGTTTTGCTTATGTGCTAAAAATAAATAAGTTAATAAGGGGGGGGGAGTGTAACATTTATTCCAGCGCACTGTATAAGTGAAATCATAACATGATTTCTCATATTATGAGAAATCACACAGTGTAAAGTCCATTAGGTTTAGGACAAAAAAAGGGGATTTAAAAAATTATTAATAATCAATATTATACATTGGGCTAATGCATTCAGTAATTATTAATATAAAATACGTTAATAGTAGGAACGAACGGAATTAATTGTAAGAATAAACGGAAATAATTGTAGAAATAAACGAAATACGTTAGGAGAAATAACACTGTTATTGACACAACGAATAATCTTCGTCGGTCAATTAACGACGTTGTTGTTTCAATGAATACTGTTCGTTGACTCAATGAACAGAATTCGTAATATCAATAAAGTGATATTATGGTATACATAATAAATGTTCATCCATTCAATAAACGTAATACATTAGCTCAACTAACGAAAATAATGAATTGATGAACATCGCTTTGTTGTTCCAATAAAACCAAGAATTAGACAAATTTTGTATTGCGTTTGTTGTCTGAATTAACATTTTTATTGATATTACGTACCTTTTTCGTTGAGTGTACTGTAGCATATGTATATAAATGTAGGAAATCCACAAATATGTATTTCAAGAGCACTATAAGAAAGAGCATGTGTTTGAAAACTACTTTTATCCTTACTGGTACACATATAATCTACGGGGTCCCTACAGCCTCTGCCACATCCCGCATTTCGATCTCCACCTTTTTCGGTTGGTCCATTCTTCCTCATTTACGGCCCTCTCATTATTCCTCTGATTCTTTCTTTCTTTCCATTCCAGTGTTCGTCTTTACCCCCCCCCCTTCTTCTGTTCCAAGGAACATAGTTTAAGGCCTGTTTTGGCCATCGTTCCTCATTCATTCGCATTACATGCCCGTACCATATGTAATGAACGTTAAAATAATATTAACTTACATAATGTAAAATCAATGAATTAAAATAATATATAAATCTAATGACCCCGTTTTAGATCAATTCATAAACATAAGCCAAAATAATGGACAACTACTGTATATTTTCAAAATCATTAACGTAAATGATTTTCATAATAATATGAAAATTGATTTAAGATTGACACGTATTTATACGTAGTTTTATAAACGATTTTATAAGAAAATTTAACTTGATTATTTATGTGTGTATGTACTTACCCAGTTATTTGGAACATCCTTAGTAAATTCCTCGAATTTCTCTGGTTCTAATTGTTTCATAGCAAATGAAATTGCGTGGTATTTTGCGTATAGTTTAAAAATACTTGCGTATTGACGAAAATTTAAGGGTATCGATTTGGGATGAAGTTCGAAACCTTTGAACTTGAGATTGTCTAGAACGATTTTTTCCGCTCCCTTTGTGATGTCGGTGTAGTAACATTTTGCTATGTGCTTCACGAAGTTGGGATCTGAACAGAAAAATAATTTTTTTAAATATAACTATGCTATATAATAAATAATATATATTTACTTTAGTTTTTATTGAAATTTGAAGAAATTGTTAAATTTAAATCAAATATTATTACTCCTAGTTTTACAGAAAGTGCAAAGAAAGGAAGACATTCGTCAGTGACCTTTTTGCAAATATTTCTCGAGAAAGTTTTACAAATACGCATAATACATGTGACAACCAATGAAACTGAGGTACCTGTATAATGATATCAGAAATCAGAAAAACAATACAGGAAGCCAAAATAATAAAGCAGCTGGAACAGATTAAATCCCTGCTGAGATATTTAAACTTTTGGACTTAGAAATGGTCTAAGAAACAGTGATGCACTATTTTCTATGCACATAATACAAAAAAGTTGTGAGTTCCGAAAAACATTTATGTCTATTTCCGCGACTGCAAAAAGGTATTTGCCTAAGTACAACACAATACACTTTTTGATTGGATGCAGGCAGCAGGACTTGACCACTACTATATCTTCTCCTTCTTAAAGTGCCTATCCGTTCCGGATGTTGGCTATCATCATGGCTATCTTGACTTTGTTTACCGCAGCGCGGAACAGTTCAGTGGTAGTGGTGTTATACCACTTTCGTAAATTTTGAAGCCAGGAAATGCGTCTTCTTCCCGGTCCTCTTTTACTATTTACCTTCCCTTGGAGAATCAGTTGGAGAAGGCTGTAACGTTCTTGATTTCTCAATACATGTCCTAGATATTCTAATTTTTTGTTTTGATGGTTGTGAGAATTTCACACTCTTTCCCCATTCTACGCAGGACTTCCACATTACTAATTCGGTCAACCCAGGATATAAGTAAGATGCGCCTATAACACCACATTTCAAAAGCTTCGAGCCGATTCATAGGTGCAACAGTTAGTGTCCACGCTTCCATTCCGTAGAGCAGAACTGTGAATATGTAGCTTTTCAACAGACGGTATTTTGTTTTTAATGATATGTCTCGACTGTTGAAAATGGGTCTCATTCTAACGTATGCTGCTTTCGCTTTTATTATTCGCTGTTTAATTTCTATCTAGTGGTCCCATTGACTATTTAAATTCGTACCCAGATATGTATATTGCTCAACTCTTTCGATATTCTGTTGATTGACTGTAAGTTGAGCGTTTAATATTGGTTTTTTACTAATTGTCATAAGTTTGGTCTTCTTTATGTTAAGAGCTAGTCCATATCTGTTGCTGACTTCTGTTATACGATTTGTTAATATCTGGAAATAATTCAGATTATCGGCAAAAATTATGGTGTCATCTGCATATCTAATATTATTCAACCATTCACCATTTATTAATACTCCCTTCGCACAACCGTCTAAAGCTTCCTTAAATATGCATTCAGAGTAAATATTGAATAGTAGTGGGGATAAAATACAGCCCTGTCGTACTCTTCGTTCTATTGCAATTTTATCAGTTAACTGGTCTTCTATTTTGATTTTTGCCGTTTGATTGTAATAAATGTTCCTGATAATTCTTAGATCTTTGCTGTCAATTCCAATTTCTTGCATTAGAGTTAATAATTTGTCATGTTTTACTCTGTCAAATGCTTTCTGGTAGTCTATAAAGCATACGTATATATCACAATTTACATCCCTGCATATCTGAAATAGCACTTGCATAGCAAAAAGGGCCTCCAGTGTTCCCAGAGCATCACGAAATCCGAATTGTGTTCTTGTTAGTTGTTCCTCACACTTTGTATATATTCGTTTGTGAATGACCTTTAGAAATGTTTTAAGTAAATGGCTCATAAGGCTTATAATTCTATAGTCTTCGCACTTTCTTGCATTGGGTTTTTTTGGAAGATTTATAAAAGTTGATTCTAGCCATTTTTGGGGAATTATGCCTGTGTCATATATTTTGTTAAATATGTTTGTCAACCATTTTATGCCGTCGTAGTCCATAAGTTTTAAGAATTCGGAATGAAAATGATCAGGGCCTACTGCTTTACCATCTTTGGTACTTTTGATGGCATACGTTACCTCTTCAACTGTAAGTGGAGGTCCATTTTCGCAATTGGTGTTTGTTGTGATGCCAGTGTTACTTTGTATATCTTGAAAAGTTTTTTCCACGTATTTAATCCAAATATCCCTTTTCTGTTCTATTTCCAATACTATGTTTCCCTGATTATCTGTCAGAAATCCAGTTTTCTTGTGTTTATATAAGCCTGCAGCTTCTTTGATCTTTTTATGGAGGTTAAACGAATCATGTTTTTGTTGTAATAACTCTATATCTGTACTTGTCGAGCTTAACCAATTTTCTTTTGCTATTTTAATAGCCCTTTTAATTTCGTTATTTATTTTGTTGTAGTTATTCTTATTATCTTTAGCTTTTTTTCTGTCTTCCATCATACATAGAATCTCCTCTGTCATCCATTCTTTTTTCTTTGTTCTTTTAGGTCTTAAGTATTTCTCTGATATTTCTTGACTTACTTTGTGTATCTTTTCTAGTTCTAACTCTGTGTTATCTATTTCTGTATGAACCCACGTTTCTTCTTTTAGGCGTTTTTGTACCTTTTCGTTTATGTTTTATTTTTCAGTTGATTAATATCGTATTTCCGAATTTTTGGTCTTTGAATTTTCTTTAAACTAAGTTTCATTTTGGCGACAAGTGGATTGTGATCCGATTTTATGTCGGATCCCGGGTACGTTTTTACAGATGTTATAGAGTTTCTAAATCGTTTGCTGACAAGGATATAGTCTATTTGATTTCTTACTGTGTGATCTGGAGTATCCTGAGGAGATTTCCACGTATACAGTCGTCTTGGAGGAAGATCATAAGAGGTGTTTGTGACTACGAGCTGTTCTTCAGTGGCAAATTCAATCAAACGGTCTCCACGTTCCTTACGTTCTCCTAGCCCAAAGGATCCTACTAAATTTCCACTTTGTCCTTTGCCAACTTTGGCATTAAAGTCGCCCATATACTAAGTCACTACTATATAAGACTGCTAAAATATTTATATTACAAACAAGGATCCTATATCTAAATTGAAGCTTTTTGTACTGAGTAACTACCCATCAAATGTAGAGTACGACAGGGTATGTTTTGTCACCCAATATTTTTAATCTATACTGTGAAGAAATCTTTAGGAAGGTCATTAGGGGGGCTGTGGAGAATATATAATATTATTACTATTACTACTACTACTACTACCACTACTACTACTATTACTACTACTACTATTACTACAACTACTACTATCGGTTTACAGCGTTCTCCGACTCCTAACCGCCATTCTTCTGTGTTTAACCATTGATCTGGAGAGATTTCTCTTTCCTCTAGTTCTCTTTCAATTCCTTTCCTCCAGCTTTTTCTCGGATTTCCTCTTTTCCTTCTCCCTTGTGGTGTTCATATCAACATAAGCTTAGGAATCCTGTCATCTGGCATTCTGTGTACATGGCCGTACCATATTAGTTGTTTTGTTTTTATGTTATCAATTATTGTATGCATGACTCCCAGCATATCCCGTTTTCTCTCATTGGGTATCCGATCTCTTCTTAATTTGCCTGCTGCTCTTTTCCAGAAGTCTTTATCTGTTCGTAGTAGTATTTTCTCTGTTCTTTGTTTCATTGGCCAAACTTCACTACCATATGTGATTACACTTTTAAGTATGGTATTTAATATGAGCTGTTTATTCGCTTTAGATATTGTTTGTTCCCACAAAATGCCGTTCATTTTGGATAAGGCTTTTCTGGCCTGTATGTTTGTAGCAGCATCAGGTGTTCCATCTTGAGATATATCCATAGAAAATTAGTTGTCTTCCCTATTTAAGGATGACATGTAAAAGGGAGTAAAACTAGGCTGAGAAGTAATGAACAATATCAGATGCGCTGACGATCCAGAAAATTATCAATATCTTCAGACATTACTAAATCTAGTCAGTGAAGCAAGTGATCGGAGATGCCTTAAATTTACCGATTAAAATTTTAGTTAACAATAACAAGATATTATTTCTCTAATGGTGAGAAGATAGAACGTGTAAAGTATTTTAAATACCTTAGAAGTTGGTACCCAAATGTAAATTGTTACTTTGATAAAAAGATAATAACCAGGATCGAAATATCATGTAGGATTTTTATGAGCTGGAAACCAGTTTTATGTAACAGAAATCTATCCATACGTATTAGTAAGTAGGTCTTAAAATGTTATGAGTAGTCTATCCTATTATATGGTTATAAGACATAGACACTAAAATCTACAATGTTAAAGAAGTTAGAAGCATTCGAATTGTGGTGCTATTGACGGATCCTAAAAATCTTGCGGGTTTCGCACACTTCCATTTAAATTGTTCTACTAATTCTTCTTAAGATCCGATTTTAGAGGAGATTTTGGCCACATTTTTAGAGGACCTATATACCAGCTACTTTGCCTTATAATCCATCTACAAGGAAAAGTGGAGGTAAAGAAATAAATTGATCGAAAGAAAAATTCATAGCTACGTAATATTAGGCAATGAAACTAGATTTCCACAAGTAAATTCCACAGTAGAAGAAAATGAAAACTAAATTCCTAAGTGGTATCAAAATTCTAATTATTCATCATCATCTTTGTTCCTCTTTCTTTTTCACTGTCCAACATTCAGTTCCGTATATCATAGCCGGTCTTATGGCTGTTTTATAGAATTTTCCCTTCAACTTCATTGGAATTTTCCTGTCACACAGCACACCACTCGCTTCCTTCCATTTCATCCACCCACCCCTAATTCTACTCCATGCATCTCCATCTATTTCTCCATTACTCTGTAATACCGATCGCAGGTACTTAAAACTATTGCTTTTTACAATCAGTTCACCATCCAAAGATACCATTTTATTGGTAGTAACTCCATCTTTAAATTAACATTGCAAATACTCTGTCTTTGTCCTACTAAGTTTTAAACCTTTTTTCTCCAGAGCTTGTCTCCACTTTTCCAGTTTTTGTTCTAAGTCTCTTTCACTATTTCCTACTAACACGACATCATCAGCATACATTAAGCACCATGGAACCTTACCTTGTAGTTTCGCTGTTATCTGGTCCAAAATTAATGACAATAAATACGGACTAAGCACCGAGCCTTGGCGCAATCCTACTTTCACATGAAATTTATCAGTCTCTCCCACACCTGTCCTAATACTAGTCGTTACTACCTCATACATATCTCTCACAATCTTTACATATTCACCAGGGACTCCTTTCTTATTGAGTGCCCACCACATAATCTGTCAAGAACTCTATCGTATGCTTTCTCAAGATCAATGAATTTGCATCTGTTGTTGATCTGCCTTGCATACAGCCAAACTGATTCTCGGATATTTCGGTCTCTTCACGTATCCGACTCTCAATTACTCTTTCCCATATTTTCATGGTGTGGCTAAGCAGTTTTATAGCCTTGTAGTTTGTACATTGTTATATTTCCCTTGTTTTTGTAGACAGGTACTGGTATACTGCTTCTCCATTTGTCAAACTTCCATAACTCTATTAAATAAACCTGCTAGCCACCTTGCTCCTGTCTCTCCCAATGCTCTACGTGCTTCCCCAGGAATATCATCTGTATCCTACCGCTTTTCCTTTCTTTATTTTTTGAAGCGCTTGAGCCACTTCCTCGTTTAGTATTACTGTCTCCGTTGACTCTACAGGCTGACTGTCAAATTCTTCATTTAATAAGCTGTCAAAGTACTGTGGAATTGTAAATATTTTACCTTAATTTTGGAGACTCCTCTATATATTTTTTTCTTAATTATTAGTAGAAACACGAAAACAAGCGGCCGTCCCTTAGGGACAGCTGTGTGGGCGTATCTAATCGATGGGTAGTTTTAGTGAAAAGGTTGTGTTTATTTTCAATCGGTAAGATAAACAAGTAGCTGGCTCGACTAATTTTTATAGTTTTAGTTTATTGGAAAAAGTCGGCAGGTCGGTAGATACTTTGAACCAATTTTAATAGGCTAGTTCCCTCGAAAGCGAATTAACCCATAAAAAGGGGAAGATTAGCAGTAAGTAAGAAAATTTTGGTTGTGTGGGAAGGAATACAAGCAGTCGATTTTAACATCATAAACGCGACGGACGTGTTCTTGGAGATAATAGTTAGAAAAAGACGAATTAAGACGTAGGTACTTATATTATGACAAGCCGGGTATAATATTGTTTAGACGCAATTACTTATCTCTAAATACATTTCTTTTTGTAAGAACAAGAACTCGTAAAATTTTAGTCGCAATTACACAAATACTTTTACATTTCGTCAATTTAATAGTATCAATAATTTAGTTTACTATTTTATTAATTAAAACTGTTAAACATCACACGGACTTTTATTACGATTGTCTTTAACGAATCCCATATTACTTTCTCCATCTCCTTTTGGCATCCTTTTCGTGAACTAGTATTTTATTATTTTCATCTCGGATACATCTAATCTGATTAAAATCTTTTGCTTTCTTTGCTCTCTGTTTGGCTATTTTATATATCTTCGTTTCGCCTTCCTTGGTATCAAGTTAATCGTATAGTTTTGAATACGCTTCTGCTTTGGCTTTTGCTACTGCTACTTTCGCTTCCTTTTTCTCCACCATATAGTTTTGAAGATCTGTGTCGCATCTAGTTTCTTGGCACTTTTTATATAATTTTCCCTTTCCTTTTATTTTTCCTTGTACTTCGTTTGACCACCACCAAGTCTCTTTATCCTCAAACTTTTTTCCTGACGTTTTTCCAAGTATTTCAATAGCAGTCTCTCTAATACTAATGGCCGTTTTTCTCTAAATTGTATTAGGGCTTCCTTTCATGTTCCAACATATTTTGTCTACTATTCCTTCTCTGAATAGACCTTCTTTCTCACCTTTTAGCACCACCACTTCATTTTTTGTGGTCCTCTTCAATATTTTGGTTTAGCTTCACTTTATACTTCAACGTCCAGAACAAGCAGCTTATGTTGTTGGCTTACTGTCTCACTAACTATTACCTTGCAGTCCTTGCATTCACGTATATCTTCTTTCCTTATCATAAAATAGTCTATTTGGGATTGATGTTGTTCACTTTTGTACGTAATAAGATGAGTTTCTCTCTTTTTAGAAAATGTGTTAACAATCGCCATATCTAGTGCTGTTGCTAATTCAAGCACATCATCTTCAGCTTCATTTGTGGTTTCAACTCCTAATCCCCCATGTATTGCTTTGTATCCTGCCTTGGCTTGGCCTACATGTGCATTGAAATCACCTCCCATTATAACTTTCTCCTCTGACGGAATATCACTCAGGACGTCTCCTAATTGGTCATGGAAAGCTCTTCTTTTATTCTCACCCAGACGTGTTTGAGTAGCATCCACACACACAACATTCAATACCTCCTTATCAATTACAAATTTCACTGATATCATTCTATCACTTGTTCTTACAACTTCCACAACGTTATCTTTCATTTCACTATCAGCAATTATACCAACTCCATTTCTAGTGTGACTTCTCCCCGCGTACCACAATTTGTATCTTCGTCTAGCTCTTTCGCGCTTTGTCCTTTCCACCTAGTTTCTTGAATACAAGCAATTTGAACTCTCCTTCGTTTGAGCGCATTTACTAACTCCAGACTCTTACCTGTAAGACTACCAAGATTTCACGACCCTATCCTGATTTTTCTAACCTACAATGGTGTTCCCCCTGAGACAGTCCTCACCCGGAAATCTGAACGGAGGCTCATTTTACTTCCGGCATATTTTACCTCAGAAGATGCCATCATTTCAGTATAAGTTTTTATATAATTGGAGAAAGTCTTTTCATTATTATTATGGCCTGAAAAGGTTTTGTTTGGACATTTGATGCCTAAATGCCTTTTCTAACAGCACCATACCCTGCCCTGCACGTTTAGCCAATACACCACCAATGCAACCAAAGTGCAGTATTACACCACACCCGCCTGAATTTTTTTGTATAGGCCAGGATCCCTACTGTAAGGACTGCCCTATAAGCCAATGTATTGTTGCCCGTATCCCGCCACTAGGAGGTACGTACTTTATTCGGGATTCTCGAGAATCAAAATTATAATTATTGTTTTTGTAAATTCTCAGATTTTAAACAGTAAAAAGTACTTTATGACCAGAATTGTGGGACCCCACATCGCACCTTTTGGGGAATAGTTTATGCAGTTGAAAAAAAAAGGAAGACGATAATTTAAATTTGGAAACAACACAGTGGAAAAACAAATCATGAAAACATGCTACGCGGAATGTCATTACAATTAAAGCAGAAAAAAAATGTTATTTGTGTTTATTGTTTCACCATCTCAATTTTGTATTGGAAGATATTTAAACACAATAAACATAAATCAGTAGATATTTTTACATCTATGATGTTTTCATGTTGTTTTCGTATGCTATAAAATGCACAGAAAGATAGTGGAAACTATAATATTGCACTGACAAAAATAGTTTGAACTTTGTATATGTGACAAAATCGAGTAAGGTTGTCAACTAGCCAAATCACGTAAGAGTTTTATTTAGAATTTTTACTATTGTGCCCGGAAATAGTTTTTGCCGTCTCAAATAAACCAAAACGTATACACACAATAATAAAAATAGTATTTTGAGGAAATTATACGAAAAAATATAGTAGGTATCAGAAACAGTAGTAACAGTAAATAGGTTTCTAATTCATATTTTTAAATAGGCTGTCATCTTCATTTTGTATTGCCTATTCGTTACGGATGTTGGCGAACATCATGGCAATCTATACTTTGCACACTGCTGCTAGGAAAAGATTTGTAGTGATTGTGTTGAACCACGTACGTAGATTTTTCTGCCAGGAAATCCTTCGCCTTCCTGGTCCTCGCTTTCCTTTTACTTTTCTCTGCAATATTAGTTGCAGCAGTACATATTTTTAACTGTTCCTCATTATGTGACCGAGGTATTCGATTTTGGCTGTTTTTATTTTGATTATCAGCTGTCATAATACCTGTCATAATATCTGTCATAATACGTAATAATTTGGAAAAGTGACACAAGTCCTGATGATTTATATCTAGAAACGTTAAAACTTTTGGACCCAGAAGGCCTAAATATCATTACGTCATTCATTATGTCAATAAAATTTTGGCTTAATTCTATGTTAACATAATAGTCTAGGCGCCAGAGGGGTCACCGTGTCATATTCAATTCTGATGGACAAACTCAACGGTTTCTTATGGATTTTTGGCTGCTGATTACGAATTTCGAGGGGGGATTTCGATCCGAGTGGTCAAAAAATTGTTATAAACAATTTAATTGTTTATAAATTGTTTATAAGGCTCTGGCTCATAAACTAAAAGAGATAAAAAAATGTTTCAAATAAAATTCGTTCCTTAATAAAAAACGAAGAAACAACCGTTTACTAAACTTAAATCTAACAATTAGAACTCAAGATATTGTAACATAAGTGCACAATGCAAATTGCAAATTGCAAAATAAGTATTTTTCGAAGCTTTATCGATCGTAATTCGGCTTCTACGCATGAAATGAGCCTTAGAAGAAGGTGTAGTTTTAAAGCTTAATTAACAGGCTTCCAAACAAAGTTTGTTAAATTACTTGATCTTCATTTGTTTTAAAGTTATACCCGTTTGAAGTTACAATTTTCTTAAAAATATTGTACATTCATTTGTTTATAAGGGTTTCAAGCAAATTTGAGCTATAAACATTTATACTTTAATGAACAATAATGATAGAAAAACTCAAAGGGAACAATTTGAGGTTATGAAAATGTCCATAAGTTTATTTTTGGTCAAGATGTCGATAGTTTAATGGCGCGCTATGAGGCGGAAGATCGGCTTACAGTCAATTACTCGGCTTCTACGCAATAAAATGAGCTTCTTATGGTCTCATTTTAAAGCTTAATAAATAGACTTCCAAACAAAGTTGTCAAATTACTTTATCTTCATTGGTTCTAAAGTTATACTCGTTTGAAGTTATAATTTTCTTAAATAATTTGTACATTAATTTTTGTATAAGGATTTTTAGTAAATTTGAGCAATAAACATGTATACTTTAATTAAAACTTATAATAGAAAAACTAAGAAGGTGTATTTTGAGTTTAGGAAAGTGTTCGTAGGTTTATTTTTGGCCAAGATATTGATAATATAATAGCACACTCTGAGGCTCAAGATCAACTCACAGTCAAGTAATAAATATCATGGTAAATATACCGATCGACTGCTCTCGTGTTACACTATTTTGCTCAGGAAGCCTTGACTATTCTTAATATGTCTATCAATGTCTACAATAATATAATATACTACTGTCAATTCTGTCTATTTGTTACAACAAAGTCATTGTCTCTTAATAGTGTAATGTGATATTGATTCGTTGCAATAATGAATAATTTAGTTAATAATAAATTACGTATTATATGTCAAAAAATATCAACATCAAAGTGTCTTCTACTGAGAACGGTTGTGCACGTAATTGAAACAGCAAATATTCGTAAAGACTTTTCTCTTGTTTTCTCTTGTTGAAGGAGGCATTTCTCTTGTTAAAGATATGCCACCAACATCAAACTCAATCCACAATATAAAACGAGCATTTTATGTGGTGTACACACAATTAACGTGCCTCGAAGATTCTGCAAAAGAACTTGATCCACTTGTATATGGATATTTTATAGATAATGAAACTCTGAAGCCCCAAAAAGTTTTAATTTCAATGCCTTCAAAATCAGATTTAGTACCACCATGTGTCTGTAAAAATTGCACGAAGAATTTAAGCAGATGTAAAAAAGGTGAGATTCCCTGTATATCTCGATGCAGATGTATGAAAGAAAATGTTTGTAAAAATAGTAATAATAAATATTATCAAATCACTTTTTAGTTATATTTCTGAAATATTAGTTTTTAATGTGTTTTTTTTTTCTCATTTAGTACAAAAAATAGAAGACAAATTAAATAGAATGAAAGGTGACACGAGATACAGTATGATGAGTTAACTATAAGAAGTATATGATAAAATTTTATTAGGATCTTCAAAAATGAAAAATGAAGATAACGTGTATATACATAGAAATTATAATTTGCATCGAGATCTTAGCGCGTGAACCTTTACGCTGTGAGCCAATTTTGCGCCTCATAGCGCGCCATTAAAATATCGACATCTTAGCCAAAAATAAACTTACGAACAGTTTCATAAGCTCAAATTGTTCCTTTTGAGTTTTTCTATCATTATTGTTAATTACAGTATAAATTTTTATTGCTCAAATTTGCTTGAAACCCTTATAAACAAATTAATGTACAATATTTTTAAGAAAATGATAACTTCAAACGGGTTTAACTTTAAAACAAATGAAGATCAAATAATTTAACAAACTCTGTTTGGAAGCCTCTTAATTAAGCTTTAAAAGGACACCTTATCAGGCTCATTTACATGCGCAAAAGCCGAGTTACGTTCGATAAAGCTTCGAAAAATACTTATTTTGCAATTTGCAATTTGCATTGTGCACTAATTTTACAATATCTTGAGTTCTAATTGTCGGATTTAAGTTTATTAAACGGTTGTTTTTATTTATGAATAAATTTATTAAAAATTATGCCCACTAAAAAAATTATCAAGATAGATAATTCTCTACAGTTAGATATACATATAACTAGAGGCACGAAATCAAAAAATTAACTGTAAGTGCATAAAAAAGTAGAGCAAAAATATATCTCTCATTGAACTAAAAATAAAACGTATTGTTAAATAAACCATGATTGAAAAGGCCACGATTAAAATTGTGGAATCAAATATAACCCTAATATTAAGATTGATTAAAATAATTAGAAGAGATTAAACAAAGCAATTGTAATGTTCGCTTGCGTGATATTTACTGTAAATATTAAGAAAAAAAACTGAAAACACAATTTTGCATGGGGACTTTAAAAAAAGTTGTATGTACAGGGTTATTCACTATATTTTGATAGTAAACTTGTTTATTTACATAACTAGAAAAAAATGTAAAATACAAAAATGGTATTCTATTTTTTAATTATGGTTTTTTGACATATATATCGTACTAGTGACGTCATCCATTTGCGCGTGATGACGTAATCGACTATTTTTTAAATGGGAATAGGGCTCGAGTGCTAGCATTTGAAAGGTTATTCAATTCCCTGTTCAGTAATATAAACATTAATTATACTGGGTGTCCAAAAAAATTTTTAATTAAATTAATTGACACAAAGGAAAAATGTATGTAATTTATTTAATTTAAAATACATTTTACTGCCGTTACAAAACATATATAAAAGTTTATTGCGCAAATAAACATTGATTTTTGCATAAATTCAATGTTCAAACTGCCAAGAGGCACTTGGGTGGCAGCTTGAACATTGAATCTAAATAAAAAGTAATGTTAATTTGTTCAATAAACATTTATTTCTATTTTCTGACAGCAGCAGAATGTATTTTAAATTAAATAAATTAAGTACAATCCTCTTTTTGTGTCAATTAATTTAATTAAAGAAAAATTTGGACACCCTGTATAATTAATCATGTTAATGCTTATATTACTAAATAGGGAATTGAATAACCTTTCAAATGAGCTAGCACACGACCCCTATTCCCATTTAAAAAATAGTCGATTATGTCCTCACGCCCAAATGGATGACGTCATTAGTACGATACATATGTCAAAAAATCATAATTTAAAAATCGAATGACTTTTGTATTTCACATTTTTTTTCTAATTCTGTAAATAAAGCAGTTTACAGGAGGGTCAAAAAATATAGTGAATAACCCTGTGCATAAATAAGAGAATTTTATGAAATAGCTATTTGTATAACAAGGGAGGAAAGTGCTACTTTTCCTCCCGAGAATGAAGTTTACTGCCTGACGCGTAGCGGAGGGCAGTAATCATTCAAGGGAGGAAAAAGCACTTTACTCCCATGTTATACATATGGTTTTTCCACCTTCCTCAAATTAATAACAAGTCATTTTTCATTTTTACTTAATTTATTTATGTAACTAACCAACAAAATTTATTAAATCTAAAACTAACAAGTAGGTACAATATAACTGTCAACTGTCAAATATAAGTCAAATTATTAATGTAAACATTGTTAAATCAAAATAACAATTTACTGTATTTTACCATTCGGCAAAATACAGGGTGTTTTATAAATAAATGTTAAAATCTATAGATAATTACGTAATAGAGAATAGATATTGTACAGGGCGTCAATAACTTATATTTCATGAATAAAAGGTCATGACGTCACTTTTACTTTTCCTCCCTAGGGAGGAAAAATATTTTTTTACCTACAAAATATTACCTACAAAAGTAAAAGTGACGTCATGAACTTTCATTCATGAAATATAACTTATTGACGCCCTGTAAAATTTCTATTTTCTATTACGTAATTATCTATACATTTTAACGTTTATTTGTAGAACACTCTCTATTTTGCAGAATGGTAAACGCAGTAAATTGTTATTTTAATTTAGTAATGTTTACATTAATAATTTGACTTATATTTGACAGTTGACAGTTACATTGTACCTACTTGTTAGTTTTAGCTCTAATAAATTTTGTTGGTTAGTTACATAAATAAATTAAGTAAAAATGAGAAAATTACTTGTTATTTGAGGAAGGTGGAAAAACCATATGTATAACATGGGAGTAAAGTGCCTTTTCCTCCCTTGAATGATTACTGCCCTCCGGTACGCGTCGGGCAGTAAACTTCATTCTCGGGAGGAAAAGTAGCACTTTCCTCCCTTGTTATACAAATAGCTATTCATTCAAGTAGTACAATGTACAATAAATATATGTAGTTGTTACTTTAGGAATATTTTTTCTCTAACTGTGCAGGATGTCTGCTTACTTTTGACTATCATCGTGTTTGTTTTATTTATATTTACCTTTGTAATTTTTATTGTTCGCTACCAGTACAATGCCATCCGCGTAGATTGAACTCTATAATTTTACTGGTTCCAAATACCTGTAGTATGTGGTCTACCGTCGCGTTTATAAACGCACAAATTAGAACACCTATTATTTTAATTTTACAAATTAATCCTTTGTGAATTTGTTTACTAATCTTATTTATCTTTGTTTAATTATTTTGTAAAATTAATTTGTAAAATTAAAATCATAATTCTTTTGATTTATGCGTTTACTTTTTGAAGATTTTCATTAGTGTATGCAAACCCATCTGAGTAGCAAAAAAATATTTACATAGTGAACCAAACGCATAAATCGATTTTAGAGGAGATTTCGGCCACATATTTATAGGACTTTTATACCATCTACTTTGCCTTATAATCCATCTATTATAAGAACAACTATTATTTTAATTTTACAAATTAATCCTTTGTGAAATTTGTTTACTAATCTTATTTATCTTTGTTTAATTATTTGGTAAAATTAATTTGTAAAATTAAAATCATAATTTTTCTGATTTATGAGTTTATTTTTTTAAGATTTTCAATAGTGTGTGTAAACCCATCTGAGAAAAGATTATGGTATTGTTTGGCCGCACAGGTGCTAGCAAAAAATCTTTACAAAGTGTACCAAATGCATAAATCAAAAGAATTCTTATTTTAATTTGACAAGTTAATACTTTGTGGTATCAATTTATTATTTTAGTTGTTAATAAGCCACCCAATTGGCTTAGTTTGCACACTATAATAGATAGGGACAGGTAGACCGCATACTATAAGTAGCACCAATTATTGTTATGAAATTACTGTTTTGTGACATGCCTAATTTCAATATTACGGATATATTGTAATATTACCAACTTAAAAATTATCTCATATAATATGATCAGATATTATTATAATGTAATAGGTATCCAATTTACTTATGTATTTAATCTTTCTTCTTTACTTTTGATGTTTTTTTTTAATTCTCCCCATTATTATGACGAAGAACAATGTGCATAGATTACAGTTTTTAAAAGATTCATTGTTTAAAATATACAATTTTTGAGTGGTTTTTATTTCTTTATTTGTTGATGACAATAGTTGCATAAGATCTATTACACACAGTCCTATATACTATATACAATTGTCTACTTATACATTTCAGTAAGCAGCAATATTTTTCCCATAGTTTCAAATTAGTTTATTCAGATAGTTTCTTTTCTATCAGTTCATAAAAAAAATGGTTATTGTCTCAATAGCAAATACCTACATATTTATTATCTTTTATAAATTTATGACACTCTGTTATTTTAAATGTTCTTCAAACATTAGAATTTTTTTTAAAAATTTTTTTACATTAACCTTTAACCGGACATATCATATTTTTGAATACAAATGAAAAGATCTTGTCTCACAAATGATTATATAATACTTGAATATTGTTGTTATTTTAATGTAAAATATTCAACGTTTTAAATGGGATTAATAACATATCTGTATTCACTGTTAAAACGCCTTCAGTTGGTTAAAAAACACAGTGAACTATAAGTAAACATATTGGGTAAAAATATTTGAAACGCTTTCAAAGATTGTCAAAAACTCTGACTAAACTATGATTTTATGAGTAGTATAAAACTAATAAAATTAAAAAAGGCATCTACTTACAAAAATATAGAACAAAATCAAGATTGTGGTCTCCAGCAAACACTGACTTTCATCATCTTCATATTTCGTTGTTTCAGGAATTTTCTTTATTATTATTTTATGAAATTTTATTGAATTATCGTTATTTTTTGTACAAGAGGAATATCGGCCTTGAGTTTGGAACCGTTTAAGTACATTTTTATTGGAGACATGAATGTCAACAAAGGAAGAGAATAGAGATTGGGAAACAAATAGGTAAACATACTCTGTTACGCAGACGACGCAATACTGATAGCCTAAGATAAAGATAGTCTGTAAAGATCAGTCCACACTTTTAATATAAGAGCAAAATTATTAAATATGTCAATTTCATCTCAGAACACTAAAACAATAGTAGTAATCAGTAAATAACCACTCAGATGTAAACGTTTAATTCATGACATCATTTTAATTAATTAAAATAAAATACCTTGGAAATACACTGCCCAGAAGTGAGAAATCAAGTACAAAAATCAAATGGATTGGCAGGATTCCTTAACAACACTATATGGCGAAACCGATATATTAACACCGAGATGGACTCAAAAATTTATAGAGAGAATGTATGTCTAATAATACCAATAACATTGCATCAGAAACAAGAAACGATGGCACATTTGAAAAGCCTCAATTTTCTTGCAGGTGTCGTCTGTGAAAGTCCACAACTCAACTTCGTACAACAGTATAGGAAAGATATAACATCGTAATAACCTGATTTTTATGGGTATCGTGGTTAAAATAGCAAGAGATAAATTACCAATCGGTAGAAGAAGTATTGGCCGACCGCACTAAAGATGGAGTGACAACCTTCCATAGATGTATTAATCCATCAATTAACAAGCAGAATGGCATACAAAGAGGAAGAAGATGAAGAAAAAAGGTACAAAGCGAAATAACAAAGCTCCAGATGAAGACGGAATAGTATTAGAAGTTATAATGTATGGGGGACAAAACATCATAAAAATGATAAAAATTATATTATTTAACAAAATGTATAAAAATATGTAAAGTACACACAGTTTGGTAAAATGCCCTTATGATACTTTAGAATTTTAAATATTTTATCTTAAATTTTTATTCCCCTGTATATAATTTGTCTTAATTATAATTAAGAGCACGAAATAAGAGTCTCACACATATGGACCTACGTCGGCCCAGATGTGTGGAACGGATTGGGATCACTACGGTAGCCTCAGCCGTTGCGAACTACTTTTAACTTTGAATCTTTAAGCTTTAAGACATCTAAAGGCGCATTTATATCAAAGCGAACACGAACGAACGAACGAAGGAACGAATTCGTAGGTGTTCGCTTGGTCATTCGTTCGCTACAAAGTAGGGCCATTTACATTGAAGCGAACGTTCGCATTCGTTGATGATCGGGAGTGCATATTGCCCGCAGATGTTTTTAAGATGGGCCAGTGCCAGTCACACATTGTGTTTAAGTTTATTTTCATGTTTCTTGCTGGGTAAATTTTAATACAATAATAGCTTACAAAAATAGCAGGTATTATACGCTGTTTGAGGGAGCTTAGAAAATACCATAATAAAGAACCAGCTTTCTTAAAATTCTTCCTCGAAAATGTTACTTGCTCTTGATATTATGACTATATTATGTTCAAATAATAAATTGTAAAATTGGTGTATCAAAATAAATTTGCTTTTAATTAATTTTAGCAATTAATTTGATTTGGTTAATTCACTAGTGTTTCTGGGTTGAAATTTATCCAATAAAAACATTAGGCTTTTAAAAGCAAACCACTTCGAACCCTCTTTTTGTCTTTCTCGTCTAAATGATGCCAGAAGCTAATTCATTTTTTTAGTTCAGAGACATCACAACCCATTCCTATAGAAATGTTAAAACAAGCATCATTTTTTCTGTTTATTATTTTGTATAGCTTCGATTTTGGGTTTCATAGGTATATTCCATATTGCAGAATTATGTTTTCACAACTACACAATAAACAACCCTCTCAAACTAATGTTTGTAAATAAATTAAATCAGTACTCCTAAACGAATTCGTTCGCTACCGTCTATCCAATGTCCACATTGAACAACGATTTCCTTTGATGATTCGCTCACTTACCGACATCGGTTGGAACATGTGCGAATGCGAACGAATTCGTTCGGTCGTGCTCGATTCGCTGTACAAATACAATAAAGTTAACGAACGAATTCGTTCGTTCGTTCGTTCGTGTTCGCTTTGATTTAAATGCGCTTTAACCCTTAACTACAGACATCCCATTTAGCACGTAACAACAGATATCCGGTATTTTTTACCGGTCATTCTAAAATAGAGTCAAAAAATAAAGTTAACAATAAAAAACAAAAAAATTATGCATTATGTGTTTTTCTGGAGTCTCTACATATGAGAAAAATGGTAAAATGAGTGATTTTGATAATATATACAAGATTTTTAAAGAATGATCTATTAAAGCAGAAATTTTGATAGCATTTTTCGTCTATTGAAACAAATGGCCATAAATGCTATGAACAAAAATTTAGACTTTTTTTTAACAAATAAACGTAACATATAATCACAGAGGAGGCATAAGACATCCCATTTAGCACGTAACAACAGATATCCGGTATTTTTTACCGGTCATTCTAAAATAGAGTCAAAAAATAAAGTTAACAATAAAAAACAAAAAAATTATGCATTATGTGTTTTTCTGGAGTCTCTACATATGAGAAAAATGGTAAAATGAGTGATTTTGATAATATATACAAGATTTTTAAAGAATGATCTATTAAAGCAGAAATTTTGATAGCATTTTTCGTCTATTGAAACAAATGGCCATAAATGCTATGAACAAAAATTTAGACTTTTTTTTAACAAATAAACGTAACATATAATCACAGAGTAGGCATAAAATAGCATTTTCAAAAATTTTTAGATCCATGAGAAAAAATCTGCAAGGGGTAAAATTGTCATAGGGTTAAATGGCAATTCCATTTTTGCAAAGTTGCCTCAAAATTTTTGTCTTCAAATTTAACCTTCATTGAAGGTCCAGGATGACTACCACAGTCCATTTCTTTACTTTTTCTATAAAAACACAAAAAAATAATATAAACATTTCACATTTACAAATAAAGTACCCACATAAAAATACTTACTTAACACAGACATCCGGTAATTTTTACCGGTTAAGATTTTTGATGTGTGCTACAAAAGAAAATATTGATAATACACGCTACACGCTTTGACTGGCACTGTTATACAAACTGCCCGAGAGGTACAGAGACACATGAACTTGTAAGTGTTGAGATCACCACGAAATCCGCATTTTGGAAATGCCCACCGGTAAAAAATACCGGATGTCTGTAGTTAAGGGTTAAGAATAACAGTCGCCACACTGTGAATAAATTTTTATTACTAATAGAGAGTGAAATTTATTGCAGTAGAATTTTAATAGTTTCGGATTTAAGCATGAAGATGGGAAGAAAGGAGACGGTTTTGGTTAGTGTGGGAACCATGGCAAATAGTCGATTTTAACATCAGGACCTAGATGGACGTGTTATTTGGGATAATCAAAAAAGACGCTTTAAGACGGATATTATGACAAGCCGGTTATAATATTGATTAGACGCAATTACTTCCAAATACAATTATTTTATTAATTAAAACTGTTAAACATCACACGAACTTGTATTACGATTGTATTTAATGAATCCTACAATACTAATATTTACAAAGGGAAATAAAAATATAAATTAAAAAACCATAGACTTAGGGATGGCGGTTGTTGACAAAATATCGGTATTAGGTTATCCCGGTTTTTTTATCTACGGTTTAAAATGGCGGTCATAACCGGTCAAAAAACGGTTATTCCAAAAACCGGTGTTCGGTTTTTTAGTCAACAGCCAATACCCAGTAGGCTAGAATTACATTGCTGTTTAGTTTGCGATACTCCATTCGAATCGATATCAGTCATCAGTTTTAATCCATTAAAATATTACATTTTTTAAGCCGTACCTTGCATTTGTTAGAGGAGTCAATTTTATGTCTTTAATGTCTAGGGGGGATCAGTAGAAGCTTCAGTGCAACTTTTTGGGGTCGCCACCTTTGTCCCCCGGCCGCCATCTTGGAAATGGTGTGCAAAGGGGTTTCGCGCTATATCTCGTAAACTACCAACCCCATGGAAAATCTAAATAAACATAAAATGTAGCAAATTAAATTTTCTACAATTATATTTCTATTACTTTTTATCGTCAAGTGACCAACAAAAAAGATATAAACAAAAATATGTAAAAAATTTTGAACAAGATTCCTTTTGGAGGTTATAACTTTTTTTCAGTTCATTTTAAAATAAAATAACATTTTAGCAATTTTGTAGAGGGTTTTTCAGCGAAAAATTTTCACTATAAATCTGTTTAATTCTATTTATTTATATAGTTGTTACAGCGCTCCAAACTTGACCAGATTCTCGAATGTTCATAGGGATATAATAAAAACAAAAGTTAGGCATATTTTTCTATCTATATGTATTTTTTATTCATATAATTTATTATTAATATATTCCTATGCTATTATTAATCTGTTTTTGACCTTGCTCCCCACTATAAAACTTATAACCCGAAGCATACATAGAAACGGCCCAAGAAGTTGTTTGAGGACAAATTCGCCGGTTCAGAAGAAGAATGACGCAACCGCATATTGCAAAATTCTTAAAAAGAGCAAAAAACGAATTTTTTTTATCAAATCATAAAGTATGATTAAAATTAGCCATTCATAACACCGTGGTCAGGATCTCGAGATATAAGCGTTTTTTGGGGTGTGCCGCTTGTATATGAAGTAACATAACTTTTTTCCTATTGTATATTTTGACTTAAAATTTTCCAAAAAACTTCTACATGAATTATGTTTTATTGTTGTGTTGGTTAAAATTATAAACTAAAAAGTTTGTCACTCAACTTTTTTAAGTAAACATGAAACTAACGAAATATGATGACAAAATGTTTAAAAACTAACAATTCCTTTTTTAATGTGTTTAAATATTTAGGACAAATTCCATTGTTATCTACATACTTCAGAGATTAAACAATAAAATTTTCAAAAGGAAATATTTACAGCGACCAAAGATACAGCGAGGTTAATTTGAAAAATCATCAAAATTGATTTTCGGCATTTTTGTATAAAACTTGATTTTTGAGCATGTTCCACCAAATCTAGATAAAAATAAACTTCATATTCGGATTCATTGACCTCAAAAACATAAAAATAGACCAGAATTGGTCATTCACCTTAAATTTGATTTTTGTGGTCAGCATAAAGATTGCTGCCGCTCGACTAATATATAGATAGAAAAGTTTTTTTTTATTTTATTCCTATGAGAATTCGAGAATCTGGTCAAGATTGGAGCGCTGTAAAACCTAGATAATAAATAAAATTAAACAACTTTACAGCGAAAATTGTTCATTGAAAAATTCTCTACAAAATCGCTATGATGTTATTTTATTGTGCAATGAACAGAAAAAAAGTTACAACCTCCAAAAGGAAACAAAATTTTCTCATATTTTTATTTATAACTTTTTTGTTGGTCACTTGACGATAAAAAGTAATAGATATAAAATTGTAGAAAATTTAATTTGCTACATTTTATGTGTAGTTAAATTTTCTGTAGGATTGTTAGTTTAGAAGATACGGCGCGAAAACCCTTTGCACCCTTTTTCCAATTTGGCGGCCGGGGGACAATAGTGGCGACCCCAAAAACTTGAACTTAAGCTTCTACTAAACCCTCCTACACACTAAAAGAATAAAATTAACTCCTCTAAGAAATGCAACCAAAATGTAACATTTTAATGGACTATTTTGTCAAATGGGTTTCTGTGAGTTTAAACTTTCCCCTTTGCGTGCGAGGGAAGAAAAATTTTCCCATGTTTTCTCTGAATGCATTATTTTTCCCACTTATCTGGTTTTTCACCGGTTATTACTTTAAAAAGAAATAACCGGGACCAAAAAACAAACGGATAAACCGATTATTGCGGAGTAAAAAAACCGGTTTTAGGTTATAACCGGTAGGTTTTTCCCATTCCTACTATAGACCCATCAGCCTGTTATCAGTCTTGTAGAAGCTTCTTATGAAAATAATTACAACTATTGCGACTAAGAAATAAACTGTATATTTATCAGCCTCGGAAATACGCAGGATTTTGAAAAAATTATAGCACCATAGATCATTATACAAATAATAAGACCACTGATCGAAAAAATCAAACCAATACAATATAACACAAGGTCGATAAGATAAAAATAATTATTTACCTACATACAAAATATATGTATGTAAAAATCTATGTATATGAAAATAATCTATGTAATGTTAAAATCAATTTATGTATGCATTAAATAATATAAAAGAAAATCTTTGTAATTTAAAGCGCATCAATCAGATGGTTTGATGCGCTTTAAATGTAAATAAAAAATTGTAAATACAACTAAACCTTAAATAATAACAGACAAGATGCGGAAATAATAAAAGATGAATGAAAGATCTAGCTTTAGCCTGTATTATTTTTATACTTTCAACTTATGTGTACGAGAAATCATCATAATATGCTCGCACAGCAGTTCAATGTACGTGTTGGTAAATAAAAAACAAAAATAAAAGTACAAAAAATAAACATTCTCTGCTTAAAACTAATTTTAGAACAAAATTCACATCTTACCTTCTTCGCCCAGATGTTTTTTCTGGAACTCGGTCATAGCAGGCCATCTTTTTGTATAAAAATTTATTTCGTTCAGATACGTAGCAGTAACGAACTCTTCGGGATAAACACCCGCAACACACTGCTTAATAACTAAATTATGAGGCACGTTATCTTTTTTGTAAGCAACTGTAAGGAAGACCAGATCGCCCAAATAACCATCCCCCTTTTTGTTTCCCTCCTGCTCGTCTATAGTTAAATTTTCTATGCTGTCGTTGAATATCTTCTGAAGAATCACCTGAATATGTTGAGGTAGAGTGTTAGCCATTGTTAAATGAGATTTACTTCACAGACGGTTCAGTAGAATAAGTTATTCCCTTCGCGAACTGACTTTAACTGTTTAAAAATAAAACACTACTCCACACTACTGAAATGAGTAGAGTTGGTCGATATATTATTATAGTTCGGTAAGCTTATTTTAATTCACGAAGATTACTATAATGCATTTCTCAATATACGGTCACCTGCAGGAATGTACAATTAATTTAGCGCTCGAACTGCACAGTGTGATTTTTTTTTTGAAAAAAAAAAATTCCTCTTCACCTGTGTCTATCTACTTTTCAGCCACATATTGTGAATATATTCCGACACGGCAATTCGAATTTAGAAATAATCATTCAACAATTGACCAGGTGCACAGAATCACAAATATTATCGAAAGATCCCTAGAAGAAAAGAAAGTCTGTTCAACTGTATTCCTTGATGCTGCACAGGCTTTTGATAAATTCTGGAATGAAGGTTTAACATACAAACTAAAATGTTTTTTACCTATACAGTTCTCAAAACTTTTACAATCGTACATAAAAGAACGACATTTTAGAATTAAGCAAGAAGACTGTTTTTCAGACTTAAAAGAAATTAGAGAAGGTGTTCCACAAGGCAGTGTGTTGGATCCGGTCCTATACCTACTATACACATGTGATATACTTGTACTTAAAGACAACACAGCAAATCCATAAGTGGACACAAAAATGGAGAATCAGGCTAAATAAAGCTAAATCTGTCCATGTTAATTTCACCAACAAAAAAAAAATACAATATATACCAGTTATAATCAACAATATCCAAGTACCATACGATACTGCTAAGTATTTGGGTATAACATTATATGCAAAACTACGCTGGAAGGTGCACGTTAAGAAAAAAAGAAAAAAATATACTTTTATTAAAAAAATATACATACTAAAAATACCGAAAGTATACTTTTCCGGACTTGATTGTAGGGAGCAAAGTGACCTCATGGTATTTCGTTTATGAAATATAACTTATTGACGCCCTGTACAATATCTATTTTCTATTACGTAAGTATCTATACACTTTAACGTTTATTTATAAAACACCCTCTATTTTGCGCAGAATTGTAAAAAACAGTAAATTGTTATTTTGAATTAACAATGTTTACATTAATAATTTGACTTATATTTGACAGTTAACAGTTATATTGTACCTACTTGTTAGTTTTAGTTCTAATAAATTTGTTGGTTAGTTATATAAATAAATTAAGTAAAAATGAAAAATGACTTGTTATTTGAGGAAGGTAGAAAAACCATATGTATAACATGGGAGTAAAGTGTCTTTTCCTCCCTTGAATAATTACTGCCCCGGGAGGAAAAGTAGCACTTTCCTCCCTTGTTATACAAATAGCTATTTTATATGCAGGTATTACTCCTATTTCGTCAATAGTCTTTTCTTTTATCCATATTGAGTCCATCATCCGTCCATCATATCGTCGTCATCCAAACGTTTGTCCTGTATATCTCTTATTTTCTTGCTCTGCCTTTTTCTTTAATTTATTTTTTATATTATATTATCCTCTTAGTTAAGTTGCTTTTAATTCATTGAAAGAAATTAAAAGAATAATATCGCTTCCCAATAAATGATGCTATTGCTTGAGAAGACAGATGACGACCCTTTTTTTGTAGAAAAATACACCACAATTGCTAGGTATGATCGTCCAAGCTCAGCTTACGGAGGCACCCTAATTCTATCTACGAGCAATGATTTTTCTTCGGTAACAAAATATGACTTTCTGCTAAGTGAAACCTTCTTTGAGTTTTCGTTAATTTACAATAAGAATCTTAATCTTTATATTATTTGCATTTATAGATCACCTAACTCTTCCGTGGAACTATTTTTTCAGAACCTGCTAAATTTGTTAGATGACCTGCCCCATAAAAGTAGAAAAATTTTATGCGGGGACTTTAACATTGATTATGCTGCTGCTAGTGCTACACAAATATCCTTGGTCAATATATTTGAATCGTATGGTCTAACAATGCACGTTGATTCTCCTACAAGGATTACAAAAGCTTCATCTACCATAATTGATTATACTGTCTCAGATTTTTCACCCCTTGATGTCCACTCTACAATTATTAATGCTGGACTATCTGATCATGAAGCAGTTTATACGAAGTTTAATATCTTGAGCAAACCCTCCTCAAAAACCCGACATTTAGGCAGGATTTTTTCCACCTGGAACTTTCGTAATTTCCAAAATTTATGCTTAACCTCTGAGTGGCGCTTTCCTGCTATGGACGTGGATAATAATTTCAGTGCTTTATTGGATAAGCTTGTCTGTATCTTCAATAAAGCATTTCCTTTAATTGCAATTAAGCCAAACATCGCAAACCCTGGACTACTAAAGGTATCCGAATATCTTCCAAGAATATGCGTTCTCTTCTCTATATCAGGAAATTTACTACCAACGTCTCTATCACCGAATATATCACCAAGTAGAGGGCAACCTATCTTAAACTTATAAAATCAGCTAAAAAAGACTACTATCATAACCGTTTGGTAAGCTCAAAAAGTGTTGCAAAAGAAACTTGGTCCATAATAAATGATCTTCGAAATAAAACACACACTGCTAAAACAATTACCCTTCCAGACCCTGAAAGTCTAAATGCATACTTTGTTAATGTGAGTAAAAATATTACATCAACTATTTTGCCACAACAAGATCCCATTGCTTATCTTCCTAATTCAAGAAAGGTCTCGAATTCATTCTTTATAAAACCATCGATAAATCTGAACTGATCCAAACAATTAATAGTATCAAAAGCAAATCCTCCTGTAGTACTGATGGTCTATCGATAAAAATTTTTTCTAATCTCCCAGAAAATGTGTTAGAAGTCCTCATCTCACTATTAGTGATTCCTTTGAGAAAGGTAAATTTCAAGAGTGCCTGAAGACAGCCATCATTATTCCTCTTCATAAGGGTGGTGAAATATCTAATACCTGCAATTATAGACTTATTGCACTACTACCGGTACTCTCCAAAATTATTGAGAGACTCATAAAAGCCCGAGTTATGTCCTTTCTAGTTGAAAACAACATTTTATCACAAAATCAGTTCGGCTTTTTAAATAATAAATGCACCACTGATGCCATCTTTTCTGTACTACATGAGGTTTATCAAGCACTAAACAATAATCTTCACACTGCCACCATTTTTTGTGACTACGCCAAAGCTTTTGACTGTGTAAATCATAACATTTTGATAAGAAAACTAAATTTCTACGGAATTCGAGGTATTTCTTTAGATTGGTTCCAATCTTACTTGGATGATAGGAAACAACTGGTTAGAGCAAATGATACAGACTCTAGTCTCAAAAACATTGTATATGGGGTACCTCAAGGTTCAGTATTGGGTCCTCTACTTTTCTTTATCTTTATTAATGACATCACTAGTTTAAAAATCGATGGAAAAGTCTTTCTTTTTGCTGATGATACCAGTATCATTTGGAGCAACTCAAATATTGCAACTCTTCATGCTACGATAACTTCTGATCTACTTACAATAAAAACCTGGTCTGACTCTAATTTACTCTCGTTTATCGTAGATAAAACAGTAGCATTGTCTTATAAAGGAGTCCTTCAACCCTTACCTCTTAATAACAGCCAGATCAGTACCGTTGATTCTGTAAAATTTCTTGGTATTTTTTTAGACAGCAACCTTAAATGGTCCCACCATATCGATTTGTTAAGGAAGAAACTATCCTCAGCTTGCTATGCTATAGGATCTGTTTCGAATGAACTCAATTTAGCATCTTCCAAAATAACATAATTTTCTTTGTTCGAGTCACATCTTCGTCATGGTCTTCCTTTTTGAGGTTCTGGTATAGCTGCCCAATTTGATGTTATTTTCAAATTACAAAAAAGTGCAATTAGATATCTGTTTGGCCTCAGAAGAACAACACATTGCAGAAGTTATTTCAAAGATCACGGAATTTTAACCCTTCCATCTTTGTATATTTTATAAACTGTTTGCTTAATTCGTAAACATCTACATGTCTTTTCACCAAGACCTAATTATGACTACTTCACGAGAAATTCTACGTTTGACGTCTATATGCCGACCCCGCCCTCTGAGTTAGTAAAGAAATCTATATTATATTCCGCAAAAAAACTTTACAATCATCTCCCTCTACAACTTAAATCTGCAGCATCTTTCCCCAAATTCCGTAAACTGACAAAAGCCTACCTATCTGAAAGACCATATTATTCAGTAGAAGATTTTCTTAATCAAGAACTAAGAAATTACAGTACCCTTTGCACAAGTAGTATTTTTATTATAATTTTTTTTTGTCTATATTTGGGTGTCATATGCAGCAGCTTAACTTTTAAACTTATTAATTACTAGGTAGACTATGCATTTGCAATTTACTTAAATTTTGCAATTCATTACTTCTGTTTAACTTCATTATTACTGTTATTATTGTAAATATATTGACGATTTATGTAATTTTAGTAAATTGGATTGTTATTGTTTTGTTTTGACTTTTTATAAGCTTTGTCGATAAAATTGTACAATTCTTATGACAATAAAGCATATTTCTATTCTATTCTATTCTATGCCCTCAAAACTACCCAGAAAAATTAAACTAATCGTCTATAAAACACTAATAAGATCAGTGATGACTAATCGACCAGAAATGTGGACCCTTACAAAAAAGGACCAGGAACTGCTTAAACGTTTTTACCGCAAAGTTCTAAGAAGAATATATGGAGAAACAAAAGGGCAAGGTTTGGGACGCAGGCGTTACAACTTTAAGTTGTATAGAATTCTCGATGAACTTGACGTTATAAAATTCATTAAGGTACCAAGCTTTAAATGGACAGGGCATGTAATCAGGCGAGCGAAAAGAGCCAAGGTCATAAGAGTTTTTTACCGAAGGAGGCCGATGGAACTATCAGCCAGAGGAAGACCGAGACTTGGGTATGAAGATAACCTAAAGATGGCTTAAACTGAAGACTTGTTCTGAATAAGGCATTGGCTTAGAATGAGCTCTGATGGCAATGATCATGATTATATTGCCTTGGATTGCCATTGGATGTTCGTGCCAGTATTTCCAAATTTTTCTATATTTTTTGTCAGTAGAGCTTGCTGGTCACCTAATTTCTTCTATACATTTTGGTCTTTCTATATACGTAGCAGTACCTAACGAACTCTTTGGGATAGATATCCGCAACACATTGCTTACTAACAAAATTTTAAGGTAAGTTATCTTCTTTGTTAATATGTAAGTAGCTGATTTGTTTGTTTGCTCCTACTCGCCTATAGCTAAATTTTCTATGCTGTCTTCAAATATTTTTTGGACAATCACCTGAATATGTTGAGGTAGAGTGATAGCCATTGTTAAATGAGATGTACCTCACAGACGATTCAGTACTAGCTACTTGTATAAGAAGGGAGGAAAGTGCTACTTTTCCTCCCGAGAATGAAGTTTGCTGCCCTACGCGTAGCGGAGGGCAGTAATCATTCAAGGGAATAAAAGGCACTTTACTCCCATGTTATACATATGGTTTTTCCACCTTCCTCAAATAACAAGTCATTTTTTCATTTTTACTTAATTTATTTATGTAACTAACCAACAAAATTTATTAGAACTAAAACTAACAAGTAGGTACAATATAACTGTCAACTGTCAAATATAAGTCAAATTATTAATGTAAACATTGTTAAGTCAGAATAACAATATACTGTTTTTTACCATTCTACAAAATACAGGATGTTTTTAAATAAACGTAAAAATGTGTACATACTTACGTAATAGAAAATAGATATTGTATAGGGAGTCAATAAGTTATCTATATTTCATGAATGAAATACCATGACGTCACTTTTATTTTCCTCCCTAGGGAGGAAAAGTACGACTTTGCTCCTTACAATCAGGTCCGGAATATTATACTTTCGGTAGAGGTAGGTGGAAAAATAAGTTATTCCCTTCGCCAACTGACTTTAACTGTTTAAAAATAAAACACTACCGTGAAATGGGGTGAGATTGATCAATTTTAACTTTATTTTATTTATATTTTAAACGTTTTTGTTACTGTTCTATATTTAAACATTTCACGTGTTATATTAATATCTAAAGAGTACTGATTTAACACAAGTTTTGTTTTAATTATTAAGAAAATCCACTTATCTCATAAAAAAGGGTGATCAACCTTAGACCCGTGACTGGGGTGAGATTGATCATGATGATTTTATAGCATGAAACAGTAGTGCTTTTAAATAGAATATGATCAATCTTAACCCTGACTAATTCGGTCAGACAGTTTTTCGAATTTTTACAAAGGGGTGAGATTGATCATGCGGGGTGAGAATGATCACACTATTTTTATTGTACTATTCTTTATTTATACAAAAAAAAAACATATTTTAACAACTAAAAATGTAATTCAGAAAAATTTATAAAAAGAAAATTTGATTTAACATTCTTTTATATTAATTTCTCCGCAAAAACGATATTTTTGTATCCTATCAGAAATCGTCTCTCAAGTGTTGGATCTGGTAGTAAGGCAAGTACATCATTGAAGGAAACAGTGGATATGTCATTTTTAATTATTTTGAAAATCTTCCTCGATCCTGCTGATTTAAGGCCTTGAACTTCGATTTCTTCTCCTTCTACAACTCCTTTTACCTGACAGACATAGGTAGATACTCTTCGGTAGATGCACATTTTTTTTCCGGGGTCATCTGAGACGTTGGACTCGATGTAATTAAAAATATTTTCAACTGGAACATTTTCAATCGTTTGTTGTAAATTGTCAAAGTATTTTTTAATCAGGTCCGGAGATACTTCTGCTCGGCTTTTTTTAATAATAGTTGCTAATCTTTTACCAGCAATACTATTTACCCAGTCAATTCCAGGAATATTCTCCTTAAATCTAGATACACTTCTACCAGTTTTGTCCAAAAAACCTTTGACGCACATTCTCCATTGCACTTAGAGGATATCCCTAATCTGCACACGTTAAAATGGCTACTTCTATAATGGCTATAATGGCTACTTCTTCTTCATATTATGTGAATACAGATCATCCACCAGTTTTCTTAATCTTCCTTCCATGGTACTTGTTATTTAAAGTTCAGTAGGACAGTTTGTATTTTTTTGCGGCTTTTCTTAAGGCTATGGGTACATAATTCGCAAATATTTTACGTGTATCCCTACTTTTTCTGTCTTTACACGGCAAATTACGTGTAGTAAAATTCACACTGGTGTGGATATGTAAACATTACTAGAATGTCATTCTACTTGAAAATGTCATAATTAATTTAAAGAGATGGCTTTTGAATGTTCTTGGATAACGGTTATTTTTATAATTGCAAATTATTAATTCAGTTAATAAATGTGATAATTTTTTCACTAACTATGTTTTCAGTGATTGTAATAATTTATTTGTACAACAAAAACTAATAATCAATCGAGAAAAGAGGAAAAGTGTTAGTGATTTTTTAATAATATGTTGTTATTTTGGAACGCTTACAATTTTGAACATCTCTAACAACAAAATACTTGGATCACAGGATATATCTGATGTATTCTCTGCTTGGATCTTCCACAAATAATACACAATAAATAACTTTTTATTAAGTTCACGTCTTAAATCAATTATTTATCAAATACACTATATATCAATAATATTTAATCAATTTCTCAAAATATTCCCGATGCAATGTCAAATATTTAAAATTGTCACTGATTGTCAGTGTCTGACTGACAATATGTGCTGACAATATTATATTCGGTTGAGTGCGTTGTAAGACAAAGACAGATTTGGAAAATATTACCACGGCATTGTGTTCATTTTTTTCAAATCCTGAAAAAACCAATAAATATTTTTGAAAAATTTAAACGCAGAATGAAAGACTAAATTATTACCGAGGGCCGAAAGTCCCTCAGAATTAATAAAAATTTGTTTTGAATGAGATATTTGAAATTAAAAATCACACTAAATTTTCTCTTAGTTTTTTCACCCCTGTAACTTATTAAAATAAACATTATAGAAGTTCTCAGGGACTTTCGGCCCTCGCTAATAACGTAGTCTTTCATTCTGCGTTTAAATTTTTCAAAAATACTTATTAGTTTTCTCAGGATTCGAAAAAAATGAATCCCCATTTGAATAGCATTGCAGCCGAAAATACGTACCGATCCTCTTAACGATAATCCATTTTTCAATACATCGTGCAGTGCCTGATTAACTTGTTCTTCATTAAAATTGCCATACGTTCTACTGCCTAATTGTCTTTTGTACGTTCTTCCCATTTTGATTGATATTCTTAAATTTGTGACAAAAATTATAAATTAATTTCTGGAACGTACGTAACGTGGGGTTAGATTGATCACTTGATCAATGTCACTCCATTCAATATTATCCGCCATCTTAAAAAAGCTGGCGTTAGTAAAAATGCTAGATACTTAAAATTATTATTACAGAACCATACAAAATAATTTTATAACACTAGATATAGCGAATTTACCTGTGTTCTTTCTCTACCATCAAAAGTACACAAACTATAAAAATAGGCCAAACATTATGGCTAATTTCAAAGCCACAGAACTTCTTCCCAATGCCAATTGCAAACTAACAAGGACGTGAACTGATCATAGTCAAGATCCAAGAAATGAATAGTGCCACCCCCAGAAACAATTTTACATTGTTGTCGGTTGTATCTACATATATGTGATACAACGACAAATGATCAATGTCACCCCGGGAGATCAATCTCACCCCATTTTACGGTACTCCACACTACTGAAGTGAGTGGAGTTGGTCGATATATTATAGTTCGGTAAGTTTATTCTGAGTCACGAAATAGTATATTAAGTATGGAGAACGGTAAGGATTTTATACCGATCGAAGACAATTGTTTGGAGGAGGAGCGGAGCGACGACTCCAATTATTGTCTGAGATCGGTTACCCTTAACCTTCGACATGCTTATAACGTTTTTTGCACGATTGATACCATTTATATATATAATTTATATATATATAATTATAAGTTATAAAATTAAACATTTTCGTCATATTGACTAGTTTCATTCATTTTATCAAGATAGATACTTTGGTTGTTAGGTAGTAACTAGGGTGCATAACAACAATGGAGAATTGAGTTTTTATTTAGTTGTCAATAATTTTAAGTACAATTTTGATTATTATAAATTAAAATATGAGCGAAAGTGAATTTGAAGAAATTGAACGGGCTTGGGAAGAAGGGTGTTCCGCAATTATTCCCGAAAAATCCAAAATCCGTTATCAAAATACCTACCAAAGTTTTAAAAAATGGTGCGAAGGCAAGAATTTAAGAATCGAAGAAAATACTCTATCGGCATATTTTGTTCAAAGACATATGCAGTTGAAAGCTCCTGGAAGCCTCTGGGCAGAATATTCAATGATTAAATCCACCGTTTTTCTTTATGATGGCATTGATATTTCCAAGTTTTCAACTTTGATCGCGTATTTGAAGAGAAAAAATGTTGGATACTACTAAAGTATGCGATTCTGCAGGAGTTTCTGTTAGAAGTGAAACCACAGCCCAAACAAATGGGATTTCGTTAAATAATTTAACAAATTGTACCATAAGTTTCAATATTAATAAATAATTCGTTAGTTTTCTTTATTCTTTCAAAAAATAAATTAAAATTAAGAGATTTTTTAACTCGACGGTAAGTGAATTACTTACCGTCGAGTTGGAGTACTTACCGTCGAGTTGGATTACTTACCGTCGAGTTGCTAGTAAATGTCACCTACTGACGTAAAATCTGTCACGGTAAACAGTCAAAAATGATCAATCGTGCAAAAATTATTATGTTTCTCAGTTTAAGGTCACCTACAGTAATGTACAATTCATCTAGTGTACTTCTCAATTAAAGTTTTCACCAGTGATTTGCTTGAACAAAATTATTCTTCTTCGCATGAGCCTTCGTGACTTTTAGCGCCATATTGTTATTTTATTGTTCATTGTTTATCCATTAATTCCAGTTTTTCCCATCAGTTTTCATTGTTGTTTACATCTGTTTACCTATTTTTTGCTTGCCCTTCCTTTTTCTCTACTTTATTTTCTTTGATTATTTATTATCCTTTTAGTTAAATTACTTTTAATTTTTTAAGAGAAATCAAAAAAAAATGATTATATAAGTGTTATTATGGCTTGAGAAAAAAAAATGATCTCAAAACTACCTAGAAAATTAAAATGTAGACGAAGCAACGAAGCACTAAAAAGCCCAAAACCTAGGAATTTTGTGCAGTAAGATGAATCGTCATGGAACTTTTTGCATTCAATTAGAGAGAGTGTCAGGCAACTTTGTGAATTAAATTCATCTAGGGCAAAAATTTTTGTGCATAAAAAAATGCATTTTAAAAGTGCATCTCGAAGAGGTGAAAATGAAAAATTTAGAAGTTGGGAAATATTGACGGAAATGAGTTGAATTTTTATACTCGGGGGTTTTGGGGATCGCTGAGCACGAATTTCATATCGACGATGGTCTCCAAGGTACCTGGTGCCGGTGGAACTCGTCGCCTAGAGTTTTATGTTATAATCATTAAAAATCAGTCAATATCCATTAGTGGGGGGGTTTTTGTGGTCGCCGGCCACGAATTTAATGTTGGCGATGGCATCCAAGATACCTGGTGGTCAGGGTGGAACTCGTCGCCTAGAGTTTTTAGTTATAATTATCCAAAATCAGCCAAAAATTTTTACCCTGGGGGTTTTGGGGGTCGCTGAGTACGAATTTAATGTCGGCGGTGGTCTCCAAGATACCTGGTGCCTAAAGTGGAACTAGTCGCCAGGAGTTTTTAGTTATAATTATTCAAAATTAGTCAAAAACTATTACCCTGGTGGTTTTGAGGGTCCCTGAGTACGAATTTCATGTCGGCGATGGGGCCCAAGGTACCTGGTGCCAAGGGTTGGAACTCGTTGCCTAGCGTTTTATGTTATAACCATTCAAAATCAGTCAACAACCATTACTCGGGGGGTTTTTGGAGTCGCTAAACACAATTTAATGTTGGCGGTGGTCTCCAAAGTACCTGGTTCCCAGGGTGCAACTCGTCGCCTGGAGTTTTATGTTGTAACCATTCAAAACCAGACAATAACCATTACTCGGGGGGTTTTTGGGGCCTCTGAGTACGAATTGCATGTCGCTGATGGTCTCCAAAGTACCTGGTGCCTAGGGTGGAACTCGTCGCCTGCAGTTTTATGTTATATTCATTCAAAATCAGTCAATATCCATTAATTCGGTATTTTAGGGGTCGCTAAATATATTTTTCATTAATAATTTTTCTTGAAACACTTTTATATTATATCCTAAAAAATTACCTACTTATTTAAAAATTATTTTGAAATTTTGTCGCTTTTAAAGCAGTTGTCGTTAAATTTTGACACTAATGTCATTTATGAAATTTTGACATAATTGGCATTTCAAGGGTAATTAAGTTATATTAGCGATTTTTTGTGTTTTCTGCGGTATTATTTTAATTTTTAGATTTCTAGCTTGCTTTTATATAAAAAAACGGTGGTTTTTAGAACTCTTTAGCGACGTATTAGTATAATATAATGTTGATGGATTACCGTCGAAGGCCGATATGATCAACCAAAAAAGAAGATGTATATGGTGATTTTTCTAGTGACTTTCTTGGGTGTGAATCTGTCTTTTTATTTTACTGCTCCTGGTTTAAAAACAAAGCATAGTATATATGTGAATACCTCCAAGCTACAATTTTATGTAGTTCTGTTCTTTTAAAGAATTTTAATTAATTATAAAAAAACATCTAAAAAGTGATGCCATATTTAAAGCAAAGTAAGTTTTTAATGTTGGTGTTTTGAAAAAGTCACATATTTTATACTTATTATCGTAATATCCTTATAATAATAATATTATAATATCAAGCTGTTTAAAATTGGTATTAAAAGAATTTTCATTATCTACAGTCTATAGCTGCGCTGTTTTATAATTTTGGTTTTCGAAATTGGGGAAGAGAGAAATTTGTGTAAATTCAAGTAAGTAAATATATTTTTTATTTTATTTTACTTTTTTATTAATTTTTTCATTACATTATACAAATAAATTGATTATGAATACGTGCATCAACATTTAATTTAACACGTATTTTTTAAATTATTGTATACCTACCTTGATGACCATCTCCAACATGAAATTGATCCCCAACGACCCCTAAAACCTTCATAGTAATGTTTATTGACTGATTTTGTATGATTATACCATAAAACTCCAGGCGACGAGTTCCACCCTGGGCACCAGGTACCTTGGAGACCATGACCGTCATGAAATTCATGTTCAGCGACTCCTAAAACCCCCCAGTAATGGTTTTAAATGATTTGTAATAATTATAACATAAAACTCTAGACGACGAGTTCCACTTTGGGTACCAGGTACCTTGGAGACCATCGAACACATGAAATTATTGTTCGGCGACCCCCAAAATCCTCAGAGTAATGGTTATTGACGGATTTTGAATGATTATAACATAAAACTGCAGGCGACGAGTTCCACCCTGGGCACCAGGTACACAGGAGACCATTGCCGTTATGAAATTCGTGCTCAGCGACCCCCAAAACTCCCCTCGTAATGGTTGTAAATGATTTGGAATAATTATAACATAATACTCCAGGCTACGAGCTCCACCCTGGGCACCAGATATCTTGGAGACCATCGACCACATGAAACTCTTGTTCAGCGATCCCCAAAACCCTCAGAGTAAAGGTTATTGACTGATTTTGAGTGATTATAACATAAAACTCCAGGCGACGAGTTCCACCCTGGGCACCAGGTATCTTGGAGACCATCGCCAACACTAAATTCGTGGCCGGCGACCCGAAAAACCCCCCGAGTAATGGATATTGACTGATTTTTAATGATTATAACGTAAAACTCTAGGTGACGAGTTCCAGCGTGTGCACCAGGTACCTTGGAGACCATCGCCGATATGAAATTCGTACTCAGCGATCCCCAAAACCCCCGATTATAAAAATTCAACTCATTTCCATGAATATTACCCGAGTTCTAAATTTTTCATTTTCACCTCTTCGAGATGCACTTTTAAAATGCATTTTCTTATGCACAAAAATTTTTGCCCTATATGAATTTAGTTCACAAAGTTGCCTGACACTCTCTCTAATCGAATGCAAAAAGTTGCATGACGATTCATCTTACTGCACAAAATTCCTAGGTTTAATGCTTCGTTGCTTCGTCTAATGGCTGTCTGTAAAACAATAATAAGACTAGTGCTAAGATATAGAGTAGAAACGTGGTCCCTTACACAGAAGTACCAAGAACTGCTTAAACGTTTTGATCACATAATCGTAAAGAGCATAATATATTGAGGAATAAATGAGTAAAGTTTATGGCGCAAGCATTACAACTTTGAGTTGTATGGAAGTTTCATGAAACTGACGTTTTAATAGTTAGTTAACCAACAAGTGTATTAATAAGGGCGATTAACAATTGATTGTTAATCGCCATTTTAATTCACGAGTTCGTTACAAAACTTTTCCGTCGACCGTACTTTTCAGAAATAAAGATATATCCATCATTTGATTTTTCAAATACACAGAATTTTAAACAATAGGGTTTTAAACAAAAGTAAATAATGACATAGGAGGTAAATAATGACATAAATAATGACAATGGGAGGCTAAAGAAACCTACTTCTCTGAAAAATGTAAAGAAATAGAAGAACTGCAAAACACATATGACAACTTCAACCTACATAAAAAAGTCAAAGAACTAGCCGGAATAGGAAATAGAAGAACCTCAAATATATTGCTCGACAAAAATGGAAATATTAAAATGGAGACAAAACGAAAACTACGACGATGGAAAGAGTATATCGAGGAACTATTTCATGACCAGAGAGAAGCTAGTACATCCGTAGATAGCCAAACGGGAGATGTAGGCCCAGAGATAACCAAATCAGAGGTTAGTCAGGCAATAAACTCTATGAAAACCAATAAATCTGCTGGTCCAGATGAATTGCCTAGCGAGCTGATAAAGTTGGTCAACGAGAAAAACCTGGACATAATAGTAGAACTGTTCAACACTATCTATACTACTGGAATCATCCCTAAAGAAATGTTGACATCAGCCTTTGTGTGTTTGCCAAAGAAGGTGAATGCAAAAGAATGCAGTGACTACCGAACCATAAGCTTAATGTCACATACCTTGAAAATTCTATTGAAAATTATCCACGCCAGAATACACTCTAAACTGGAGCTGGATATTAGTGACACTCAATATGGGTTCCGCAATGGTATGGGTACCAGAGAGGCATTATTCTCCTTAAACGTGCTGACACAGAGATGTTTGGATGTTAACCGTCCTCTTTACGTCTGTTTTATAGACTACAATAAGGCGTTTGATAAAGTAAAACAGGATCGACTCATGGAAATCCTAAAAAATAAAAACCTAGATGAAAGAGATTTAAGACAAATAACACACCTCTATTACAATCAGCGAGCAATAGTAAGAATTGAAAAAAAAACATCTGAAGAAATGTAAATAAAGAGAGGAGTCAGGCAAGGCTGCATACTATCACCTCTATTATTTAACGCTTATTCTGAAGAGGTAATGCGAGAAACTCTGGAAGATGAAACAGTCGGCATAAGAGTAAATGGAGTCTTAGTGAACAACATCAGATATGCGGATGATACAGTAATAATAGCCGATAGTTTACAAGACCTGCAAAGACTCATGAGTAAAATAGTAAGGTGTAGTAGGGAGTACGGACTCTCTCTCAATATCAAAAAGACGAAGTTTTTGAAAATTAGTAAAAACAACCATAATACTAACGAAATCTTGATTGTAGAGGGCCAGCAGATCGAAAGAGTAAAAAAGTACACTTACCTAGGAACACTTATAACAGAAATAATGACTACACTGCAGAAATAAAAGTCAGAATCGAAAAAGCACGTTCTAATTTTATAAAAATGAAAAAGGTCCTATGTAGCAAAGATTTAACATTAGCTCTTAAAGTACGCCTAACAAAATGTTACGTCTACAGTGTTCTATACTATGGAGTGGAATCATGGATGTTAAATGTAGAGACAATGAGACGACTTAACGCCTTTGAAATGTGGACCTATACAAAAATTATGAGGGTTTCCTGGGTAGATAGAGTTACAAACAATGAAGTACTGAGAAGAATAGGTAAAGAAAAGGAAGTTGAACTTACAATTAAAGAAAGGAAGCTACAGTATCTCGGACATGTGATGAGGGGCGAGAAGTATGGCATCCTACGACTCATAATGCAGAGAAAGATAGATGGCAGAAGAAGCATCGGAAGAAGACGAATTTCATGGTTGAAGAACCTGAGAGAGTGGTTTGGATGCAGCTCGAAACAACTAGTTAGAGCTACTGCCTCAAAAATTAAAATAGCTATGATGATTGCCAACCTCCGTAGCGGAGATGGCACCTGAAGAAGAAGAAATAATGACATACAATGACAGAAAATACAGTGATTTTAAATTTTTAGTGGGAATATAAATAGATATATGGTTGGTTGCCTACACCACAGGTCACTGCCAATCACAGAGCGTTTAATTAATTTATGCAAGCAATGTATGTTTCGTTGACTATAATGAGATCTTTCATTAATAGAAAATTATTCATTAATAGGGGTCATTAATCAATGATTTTGAGGTGTTAAAATTGATCATAACTGGACGGTTGACGGAAAAATTCATTAAGGTATCACGTTTTAGATGGATAGGGCACGTAATCAGGTAAAATTAAAAAGTGGAAAGTACAACAGTCAGAAGAGTTTTTGAGCGAAGACGGCCAATAAAACCAAGAGCCAGAGGAAGATTGAGATATCAGGACATCCTAGAGGACGTCTTACAATCTATTTTAGTTAGAGCATGGATACGGGTTGTCAGAGACAGAGGAATATTTAACAACTTCCGGCAACGTCGTCTACAAATGAAGTTGCAATACTTATACCCTCCAAGAATATGGTTGTCGAAATGAACGGAGAGATTTATTTCAAAATATCAAACTTCTTACCAGAGAGTTTAAATCTCAAACCTGGTATGTGATGAATAAGAAAGGTAATCTCAATACCGATACTGACAAAATCTTGCAAACCTGGCAAACCATTGAAGCGATTTATATAGAAATATAGAAAACTTACTGTTTTATTCTTAAAGTAAAATATGCAAATAAATCGCCAAACAGAAATAAATCTCCAGCAATTGACAAAATGCCAGAAAAAATTCTGCTGTCACTAGGTGGTGATCATATTCACAGATCAGAGAGCGGGATTAGACAAAGATGCCTCTTGTCACCTGACTTATCCAATATTTGTACTGAATATATCATGAGGATGGCTTTAAAACGCTAAGTCGGTGGAGTAACGGGGGCTGGTAGAAAAAAAAAAAATAAGAAATGGAATCTTCTGTGAAGATTTGAGTTGGAAAGCATTGAATTTCTAAGTACTCTCATTTCTGCCGTTTCTAGTTGTCTTTGTATCGGTATCTGTATCGGATCATGTTTCTGATGCATTTGTTGTTATTGGTATTACACTGGATTTATAAACCCTTTACTTCATCTCAGCTTAATATGTCGTCTTCGCCATATTATTAAGACATTTTGGGCAGTGTATATTGCCATTACTTGTTCAATATTAACGCCATTCTATTTTAGATCTGATTGGATCATTACTGATTACTATTTTTTTAGTTTTTCGATAGTCGATATAATACTGTCAGACATAATAGTGAATTATAAACAATATTTTGAAAACGACTTAACAAATATACTGGATATAAGGGTAACCTTCGTCAAATTGAGGGTATGAGTTTAATTTATTTCGAACAGATGTATGTATCACACATATTTCCCCGAACGTGTTTTCTTTCCAATCCAATTACGAGTCTTATTCTATTTTTCCACGGATTATTCAGGCCAAAGCTTTCCATGCTATTCAGCATTCATTGAATTGCACTTCAGTTCTAATTAATAAGAATTGAAGCAAATGAGAAAAATTGACAGATTTAAAAATAGCCGCAAATTTTTAATTCAATATGTGCAACAAGATAAATATAAAAAAACAGGTAGGTATACATTATAAATAAGCAAAAAAGAGACGAATTTGGTCGTTATTTTAAACTAACTCTATAATCCAATTACTCCAGTCAATGACAGTAAAAATTGGATATTACCTCAGATTTCTATCTAGTGTAGGAAACAGAGGTTGAACCTTGCAAAATGGACACAAGTCCGGTTTTATTCTTTTCTGTTATATCAAGGGGTGCTTATTATAAGACTAACTTTTTCTGAAAAAACTTCGCCCCGGAAACCCCCTTTTCACCCCTTTAAAGGGGGTAATTTGTGGTTTTTGCGGAACGTAGCCCTTCCTGTACGTTTTACAAAAAATTTTTTTATAGAAATATGAAGAGGACTATATTTTCTACGATTTATTTCCCGACAGCATATGTCTATCATCCACCGTTTAGCGGGAGTGGCGCCCCAAATTTGACAACTTTTTAAAAAAGATGTTTTTAAAAAATATATATTTTTGCCTAACTGTAACGTAAATTAAGAAGAAATTCTGCGGCATTATTCAGAAATAAGTGACTGATTTTTTGGTATAGGTTTCACTTAAGGGTAATTGCCCTATTTTTAATTACAGGGTGTTACATTTTAAAACACCCCTTTGTACCATCTGAACCGTTTATGCTAAAGTAAATAGACTTTCAGCGATTACCCACGTACTGGTGCTATTTACACATTTGTATAATGCACCCCCCATTTTTTCCCCGGAACCACCCCAAAAAAACAAGAATTAATAAATAAAGTGATTTTCTTGGAATTCTTCACACACAATCCCCTTTATTAATATGCTTCATATATCATTTTGTGCACGTAATTATTACCCATGCATGGACACTAAAAGCAATTTCCTAGTGCAACCCCTGTAGCCAAAAAAAAAATAAATAAAATGGGGGGTTGAAATTTTTTTTTATTCTTGCTTTTTAATTCATATGGGCATATGCTTCATCAATAGTGCTTTTCAAAAATATATATGGTTATTGCAACATCCCTGCGGAAACCACCCCACTTGAAAATATACTGCAGAAACTACCTATATCCCTTGGCGAGGATATTTTTACGATTTCCTCATTACCTATGAATTCTTTTTAAACAAAACTTATACAAGGCTAAATACCACTATTTACTCTAAAAATTAGGTCGTATTCATTTTTTTCGTATAAGCAACCGTTACGGCACAGTGGCGCCGTAAACCTCATATATGCTTTGGCGGGCTCCAGTTTTTATTTATTTTTTCGTCATCTGTTCATTTTATTGATAAAGTACTTATGTAAAATAAAACAACACAATGTAACCTACAAATTATGACCTATGCACATTTTACATTCTTTGCTCCCCAAAGCCACAGTTGTGGCCCAAAATCAATTTTTGCCTATTTTCGCCACCTACACGTATTTTATTGCATTAATGCTACCTTAATAGCACAATATAGACCCCTAAGTGGTCGCTAAGCAGTGGCGGATCCAGGGAGGGGTGATGGGGGCGATCACCCCGCCCCTCTCAAACCAAGTGATATTATATTTAAAGATTATAAAAATATTCATTTATTTTTATAGAAATACTTATATTATATTAATATTATTTTTATAAGAATGACTTTTTATGCTTTAGCGACAGTGGCGGATCCAGCATCGTTAACAGGGGGGTGCCAATTGGCTAAATTTCTATAAAAATAAATGAATATTTTTATAATCCTTGAATATATAATCACTTGGTTTGAGAGGGGGGAGGTGATCACCCCCATCACCTCTCCCTGGATCCGCCACTGCTTAGCGACCACCTAAATATGCAAAAATTGATTGTGGGCCACCACTGTGGCTTTGGGACGCAAAGGTTGTAAAATGTGCATAAGTCATAATTTGTAGGTTACACTCTTTTTTTTATTTTACATAAGTACTTTATCAATAAAACGAACAGATGACGAAAAAAAAAACAAAAACTGGAGCCCGCCAAAGCATATATGAGGTTTACGGCGCCACTGTGCCGTAACGGTTGCTTATACGAAAAAAATGAATAGGACCTAATTTTTAGAGTAAATAGTGGTCTTTAACCTTGTATAAGTTTTGTTTAAAAATAATGCATAGGTAATGAGAAAATCGTAAAAATATGCTCGCCAAGAGATAGGGGTAGTTTCTGCAGTATATTTTCAAGGATAGGGGTGGTTTCCGCAAGGATGTTGCAATAACCATATGTATTTTTGAAAAGCAGTATTGATGAAGCATATGCCCATATGGATCAAAAAGTAAAAAACAAACAAAAATTTCAACCCCCATTTTATTTATTTTTTTTTGGCTACAGGGGTAGCACTAGGAAATCGCTTTAAGTGTCCATGTATGGGTAATAATAACGTGCACAAAATGATATATGAAGCATATTAATAAAGGGCATTGTGTGTGAAGGATTCCAAGAAAATCACTTTATTTATTAATTCTTCTTTTTTTTGGGGTGGTTCCGGGGAAAAAATGGGAGTGCATTATACAAATTTGTAAATAGCACCAGTACATGGGTAGTCACTGAAAGTCTTTTTACTCTAGCATAAACGGTTCAGATGGTATAAAAATGGGTTTTTTAAAATGTAACACCCTGTAATTAAAAAAAGGGCAATTACCCTTAAGTGAAACATATACCAAAAAATCAATCATTTATTTGTGAATAATTGCCGCAGGATTTCTTCTTAATTTCCGTTACAGTTAGGGAAAAATATATTTTTTTTAAAACATCTTTTTTAAAAATTTGTCAACTTTGGGGCGCCACCCCCGCTAAACGGTGGATGATAGACAGATGCAGTCGGGAAATAAATCGTAGAAAATATAGTCCTCTTTATATTTATATAAAAGAAATTTTTTGTAAAAGGTACAGGAAGGGCTACGTTCCGCAAAAACCACAAATGACCCCATTTAAAGGGATGAAAAGGGGGTTTCCGGGGCAAAATTTTTTCAGAAAAAGTTAGTTTTTTAATAAGCACCCCTTGGTATACCAGAAAAAAAGTAAAACCGGACTTGTGTCCATTTTGCAAGGTTCAACCTTTGTTTCCTACACTAATCCTAATGTATCGATTTTGATGAAATTTTGAAGTTCTGGTGAAATTTTGGATTTTTCGTTTTTGAAAACGTTTTCTTTTTGCTCTTGAAGATGTCTGACAGAGCTCCATGTGCGGCCTATGCTAAGGTGATGCTTCTTTGAAGTTCAATGGTTTGGTTGTTCGTGTCAAGTTGGATGTCATGACCTAATAGGTCTGGATCCCGCGTATGAAAAAAAAGTTGATTAATAGCAAGCTGAAAATTTGTTAATAGCTTAAGGGTGTCTAGTAGAACAAACTTTGATATATGGGAACACTGGAACAGGGGAAGTTTTAATTGTGGAACGGGTTAAAAATTTGGAACGGTCAGACCACGAAAACGGCACATGTAGTTTGTCCGACAGAACAGACTTAAACTCTCCGAACAGAGATTAAACTCTCATGCAAAAATCAGACTGCTACTTATCACCAAATGGGCGTTTTAATTAGTGGAACATGTAGAATATGTCAAATGACAGGAATTATGACAGGTGATAAATAGCAGTCTGATTTTTGCATGAGAGTTTAATCTCTGTTCGGAGAGTTTAAGTCTGTTCGTGCCGTTTTCGTGGTCTGACCGTTCCAAATTTTTAACCTGTTCCACAATTAAAACTGCCCTGTTACAGTGTTCCCATATATCAAAGTTTATCCGACTAGACACCCTTAATAGTCCTGTCGCCAGGGGGGGTACAACGGCCTCCTTAATTCAGATGGACTTACCCAAGGTTTTTTTATATATTTTTACCCGTAGAATACGAATTTTTTAGGTAACAGTTGATCCGGATGTCGATAAGATTGTTATAGACAAAGAACTTGAGGAATTACATAACAGCGATTTCTCGCAAAACAAAACATATTTTTGTATTTTTTGGGTCATTCTAAGCAAATAATGTTCCGACAAGTTTTTTCGTAGGATGCATAGTTTTCGAGATAAACAGGGTTAAACTTTCAAAAAATCGAAAAATTGCAATTTTTGACCCGAATAACTCTTGATTAAAAAATAAAATAACAATTCTGCTTGCCGCATTTAAAAGTTCAAGTCAAATTATATCGGTTTTGATTATTTGCATTGCTAAAAATTTATTAGTTTATTGTTAAACAAAGCTATAAACACCTAGTGCGTGAGTGATGTTTTCAATGATTTCTCATTTAAAATCGAACGAGTAGGTAGAGTAGCTACAAATGCAAGCGAGGCATTTTCTACGTAGCATGCGTTAAAACGCATGTATTAGGCACGGGAAACACCATGTTTTTATAGCTTTGTTTAACAATAAAAAAATTAATTTTTAGCAATGCAAATAATCAATATCGATATAATTTGACCTAAACTTTCAAATGCGGTAAGGAGAATTGCTACTTTATATTTTAATCAAAAGTTATTCGGGTTCAAAATTTGCAATTTTTCGATTTTTTGAAAGTTTAACCGCGGTTATCTCGAAAACTATGCATTCTACGAAAAAACTTGTAGGATTATTTTTTGCTTAAAATGACCCAAAAAATACAAAAAAATGTTTTGTTTTGCGAGAAATCGCTGTTATATAATTCCTCAAGTTATTTGTTTATAACAATCTTATCGACATCCGGATCACCTGTTACCAAAAAAATTTGTGTTCTACGGGTCAAAATACATAAAAAAAACTTGGGTAAGTCCATCTGAATAAAGGAGGCCGTTTTACCCCCCCCCTGGCGACAGGACTATAAGCTATTAACAAATTTTCAGCTTGCTATTAATCAACTTTTTTTTCATACGCGGGATCCAGACCTATAAGTATTTATATTTATGAACTAATGCTATTTCGTTGCAGCCAACTTTTGGATTTTAACTTCGTACCGGATTTGTCATTGTGTTTTTTCCAAAATTTATATTCAAACCAATTTCCATACAGGCCACATCTAACTCAATAATCATAGTTCCAATATCTTTTAAGTTATCGGTTATTAGAACTGTCTCGTCCGCAAAAATGATATAAATATAGTCTTTAGTCCAAATTCTCAACTTCTTTATTGAAGATATTCTTCTTTAGCAGCGAATCGATTGAGGGTAAAATTTGATTGATCCGCGCGCATGCGCACACCGACAGTATGGCATTAGTTGTTATACGGGCTCTGATTGGGTGTTGAAATTTTGAAATGATCTGTCAATAATTGTTCAATATGGAGGTTATCGGTAAACAAAAGTATTGTATAATATTAGTTTTTATTGATGTGTGGACAGAAATAAAATCAAATTTATAATTATAGTGGCTTTTTAAATAGTTTTGAAAAGCCGCAGGTACGTAATTCTAAATGTTTCAGTTGGAAATACCTAATAGTTTCAACACCTATCTATATGGAAAATGTAAACAAAATAATGTAGTTACCTATTAGTAGGCAATGCTTTAATTTACATAATCTGATTACGAACAAACTTTCTACAAATCTTCATCTCATATATCGTTTTCTTACTCTATATTTTGTTGTATTTTATTTCGACAAAAATCAAACTAATAATTTTATTAAATTCAAATAAATTTATGGTGTAAACGTTTAGTTTGTGTATATTCCCACATGACGTATACGAGAGTTTGGTGCAGTTTGAAATGGCGTCAACTTTCGTACGGCGCGGTAGACGTGAAGTGGGTTCAAGCCCCAAGCAAGTTATTATTTTTTAATTTTTTTTTATAGATTTTATGATTGTAAGTATATTATTATATAATTTTTAAAGATATTCTTCTTTTTTGAAAGTGGTAGAGAAGAAAGTTAGTTTGATTTTTAAATAAAATAAGTACTGTTATATTTCTATTTGATATGAAAATTAAATTTTGATAATTATAAACAAAATTCAATTTAATATAAAATATTTTCAATTTTCTCAACCACGGGCATATAAATTTAGAACAACCTGTATACAACAAATTGTTATATTTAATTTTAAGAAGTGATTAGAATAAGCGTACAAAACTCGGAACAATGTGCTTAGATAAACAAAGTGAATGACGCGTACCATTATCGTTCTTCTCGGAAGGTCGATCATTAGCCTATGCTAAATTTGAAAGAGAGAATAGGTCATTAAAATTTGTAAATAGTTAGAAAGTATTTTAGAATGGGAATTAAATATTTTCTTTTGAAATCCATTAAGCATATTTAGAAAGATTAAAAATTGGTTTTGAGGAATATGACGAATGAGAGTTGGTGGTGGAAAATTGATTTGTGAATCTGGAAGGGATATTTAGAAAGTAGGGGAATGGATGACAAAGTGAGATCAGAATGTTTTGAGCTGTCGAGAAGTGAAGTCGAGTAGTAGACGGTAGTGTACGGAGAGTGAGAAAGCCGGTAGTTCCGTGAGTGTGGAGTATCTATCGTGGAACGAGAAGTAGGCCAGGTCGAGAGTAAAAGAACCTCCTTGAGCCAAGAGTGTCCCGGTAGCTGATAGCAGTTTCGAAAAAAGGTAGAACACAGCATCACGACCGAAGCAGGAACGAGAGCTATTCGAGCTAGTTTTTCAAAGGAGTACATTACTGGAAGCCAGGACGAGGTTTGATCGCAGCCAAGGATAGCAGGAACGGGTTTTGTGTGAGGACATTTTCAGTTCACCAGGAAAAGGTCAGTCTCATTTGTTTGGACATGAATGTATGGGTTTTTCGTATTAAATTCCACATAAAAATTGAATAACATAATCAATAATATCAGAAAAGCTTCATCAAACTTAAATAGAGTTGTTGCTAATAACTCCTAAGAGTTAAATGTTAATAAAAACTTTCAATTGAAAACCAAAAGGAAATAAGATTCCCATTTGTAAATGTTATGTTTTAAGAATAATAAGAAATAGCAAATATTAAGCAGTGATTGCTTTTTAAATAAAATAAAAAATATTTTGATTATAATTGTAACCCATATGTGTATTTTTTTTACTCTTTTCTTTTCTATCCCGATTAGGAACCATTAAGAAATATTTAGAATCCACGAAAGTAAGTAATTAATTTATAATTCGCCCTGAGATTGAAAACATATTGATATGTGATCTGGTTAATTAATTAGATTAGTATTAATACATTGATTAAATTAAGTGACATATAAGAATATCATCTCATATCAATAATCAAGATCACATCAACTGTCGTCCAACGTGGAAAGCATTGTAAAGTATTTCTAGTGGCAAATTTGAAGGATAGAAAGAGTAAAGCCGGTATTTGAAAATTTATATGCCTGTGGTAAAAAGTGAGATACTTACATTTGATAACATAAAATTTTAGATCTCTTTAGGTACAAATTTTACATAACTGATTTAATATTTTATTTTTACGATATTTACATTTGATATATTTATTGACAATTTATAATATTTGGGTAAAAAAAAAAAAGTCGTCTTGGTAACATACTAGTAAAATTTCATATTTGGCGGGGATAATACTTCTTGAAAACAAATGTCTGTGACAAGAAGCCAAAGCAAGGACAACAAAAAACAAAAAGAACATTCAGACCAAGAAGATATTTTAGACACGACAATCATGGCATCAGAACAGCAAGAATTATCAGGAATAGATAAACTATTACAACTGATGCAACTCCAGTCACAAAAACTGGATGACAATCAACGAGAAGTGGATCAAAAAATGGATGAAGCAAAAAGGACAATGGATAAAAATCAGGAGGAAACAAAACAGGCAATGGATAAAATGCAAGAAAATCAGGAAGAAACATCAAAAAAATGGATGAATCACAACAAAAAATTGAACAGAAAATGGATAAAGTGGAGAAAAAAATGGATGACAATCAACAGGACACAAAACAAGCGATAGAAGAGAACAATAAGAAAATAGAGGAACGCATAGAAAAGTATGAAATGAAAATTAAAGATCACATGCAAAAACAAGAAATGAGAATGAAGGACCACATGAAAGAACAAGAAATGAAAATTCAAAATAAAATGAAGGAGTTAACGAATTGCCAGAAAAAAGAAATGGAAAGTTTGGAAAACAAGTTGCAAAACGCTATTCAAGCAGACATAGAAGAAGTGGAAAGAAAGATTGCGGAAATCAATACTCAACAGAATGTCGGAGAAAGAAGAGAAATGGTTATACATAGCACAGATGACGTGAAGATAAGGTTTGGCGGGGATATAAGAAGATTACACCCAGTGCCGTTTATAAAGAGCCTGAAAAAGAAAACACAGCACATCGGAAGTTTCGAAACAGCAAAAGAAACTATCAGAAACCATCTCAAAAATGAAGCAAGCCTATGGTTCGATTGCAAAGAAGAAGAATTTGACAGTTGGCAAGAATTTGAACAAAAATTTTTGAATTATTTCTGGGGAAAAGTCCAACAATTGGAAATTAACAAGGAATTGCAAAATGGGAAATACAATGATAGGATGGGTATATCAGAAAGGACATATGCATTACAAATTTACTATAACGCAAAACATTTACAATATAATTACTCATCGGAACAATTAGTCGAACTGATTGCAAGACATTTCGAAGAAACGCTGGAAGACCATATCACATTGCAAAACTACAAAGACATAGATAGTTTATGCCAATTCCTACAAATAAGAGAATTGCGTTTAAGAGAAAGAAAATCAAGAAGGTCGCGAGAAGATTACAGGCCCCGAGAAACACAGGAGTACAGAGATAGAAATGAAAATAGGAGGGACTATACAAGACGAGATTTTAATCCCAGAAGGGAAAACGAAAATAGAGACAACGGAAGAGGAAATTATGAACAAAGAAATAGGCAATGGAATGAGGACAGAAATCGAGAATACCAGAATAGAAACACCACACGCTCAAATCAAGAAAACAGAAATAATGGTAGACAAAATGAACAGGGATATCGAGAAAACCGAAACAGATCCGACAGACCAAGAGAAAATAGAAGAGAAGTAAATAATACCCAGACAGATGGATATGACGGAGAGAGACATTATGACGAAAATATAAACAACGATGAGCAACCGGCGTTTTTTCATGACGGCGCTCACTAAAAACCAAAAATCAAACAGGAATCTTTTGTAACCCCAAGGAGTTTATTAAATTGGCAAGAAACAACGAAAAGAAAAATGGAGTTAATTTAAAATTTGTGGATGGATTTATCAACGAGAAACCAATTAAAATTATGATAGACACTGGATCTGAAATAACATTGGTCAACAGAAAACTAATAGAAGAAGTTAACTTAACAAATTGAATTTATAAAATACCTAGGGTAAATTTAGTGGGCGCAAACAAACGGACATTGGCAACTATAAATGAAGGCATACGAGTAATGGTACGACTGGGTAAGAAGATGTATGCACTACAATGTGTAATAATGCCAAACATGTCACATGACATGATAGTAGGAGTTGACGAATTGGCAGAAAAACATGTAGTGATAAATTTTAAAAATAATACGATGAAACTAACAGAAGAAAAAGAAGAAGAACAGGACAAGGAACAGGAGAAACAAAATACGGACGAATCAGGTAAAGAACAAACAGTGGAAATGAATTTGGCAACGAAGCAAGGACAAAGAAGAAAAGGGAGAAAAAGTCAGAAAAAGACAAAAGAAAATGAAACCTGTGGCTCCTCAAAAGAAGAGTTGAGCCCAGAAGAAGAAAATTTGAGAGTATCAGAAACAAAGGAAACCTGGGATTCCTCAAAAGAAGAGACGAGCTCAGGAGAAGAAGAAATAAAGCAAAAAAATGAAAGCGAAAAAGATATGATCGAAACAGTGGCATTTGAAGAGGAGGCATATGAAAACGAGGATGCAGAATACACGGTAAAAGTATGTGAAAAATCTGAGGAAAAAGACAGAAGATTAATATGGGAAAAAGGGAAAGACAACATAATAGCCGACACTCTAACACAGGATGAGGACACTGAAAATAAGGAAACAATTACTCTACAGGTGGGACTAATTAGAGTAATACAAGAAGAAGGGGTATAAGACGTAGATTAAAGTAAGGAAATATACAGGGAGTTGGTTTTGCCTCGAGAAAATTAACTTAAAAATGCAGATAAATTTTATCGAATACAAGGCGGGGATTTGTTATATTTCTATTTGATATGAAAATTAAATTTTGATAATTATAAACAAAATTCAATTTAATATAAAATATTTTCAATTTTCTCAACCACGGGCATATAAATTTAGAACAACCTGTATACAACAAATTGTTATATTTAATTTTAAGAAGTGATTAGAATAAGCGTACGAAACTCGGAACAATGTGCTTAGATAAACAAAGTGAATGACGCGTACCATTATCGTTCTTCTCGGAAGGTCGATCATTAGCCTATGCTAAATTTGAAAGAGAGAATAGGTCATTAAAATTTGTAAATAGTTAGAAAGTATTTTAGAATGGGAATTAAATATTTTCTTTTGAAATCCATTAAGCATATTTAGAAAGATTAAAAATTGGTTTTGAGGAATATGACGAATGAGAGTTGGTGGTGGAAAATTGATTTGTGAATCTGGAAGGGATATTTAGAAAGTAGGGGAATGGATGACAAAGTGAGATCAGAATGTTTTGAGCTGTCGAGAAGTGAAGTCGAGTAGTAGACGGTAGTGTACGGAGAGTGAGAAAGCCGGTAGTTCCGTGAGTGTGGAGTATCTATCGTGGAACGAGAAGTAGGCCAGGTCGAGAGTAAAAGAACCTCCTTGAGCCAAGAGTGTCCCGGTAGCTGATAGCAGTTTCGAAAAAATGTAGAACACAGCATCACGACCGAAGCAGGAACGAGAGCTATTCGAGCTAGTTTTTCAAAGGAGTACATTACTGGAAGCCAGGACGAGGTTTGATCGCAGCCAAGGATAGCAGGAACGGGTTTTGTGTGAGGACATTTTCAGTTCACCAGGAAAAGGTCAGTCTCATTTGTTTGGACATGAATGTATGGGTTTTTCGTATTAAATTCCACATAAAAATTGAATAACATAATCAATAATATCAGAAAAGCTTCATCAAACTTAAATTGAGTTATTGCTAATAACTCCTAAGAGTTAAATGTTAATAAAAACTTTCAATTGAAAACCAAAAGGAAATAAGATTCTCATTTGTAAATGTTATGTTTTAAGAATAATAAGAAATAGCAAATATTAAGCAGTGATTGCTTTTTAAATAAAATAAAAAATATTTTGATTATAATTGTAACCCATATGTGTATTTTTTTTACTCTTTTCTTTTCTATCCCGATTAGGAACCATTAAGAAATATTTAGAATCCACGAAAGTAAGTAATTAATTTATAATTCGCCCTGAGATTGAAAACATATTGATATGTGATCTGGTTAATTAATTAGATTAGTATTAATACATTGATTAAATTAAGTGACATATAAGAATATCATCTCATATCAATAATCAAGATCACATCAGTACAAATAACCTTTTAAGTATATTTACTTAATTTAAAATACCTATTATATAATAGAAGAATATCTTCTTACGTGCGTACAAAGTACACACACATTCTTTTTTTCTCCTGTTCGTATATCATCCAGGCCACGCACGTTTGGATCCACGTGTGGTTCACAGAATAATCAAGAGCTGCTATGCGTTTTGGATGAAAGATTCTACGAGGAACATACGGACGGCTAAGGGCCAAACCAGACGGGCCACTCTGCAGCGCTACTCGGTGGATTCACAGAGTGGCTGAAACAGGTGATTTTCTAGCGCCGGCGACTACGCTGCGAAGTGGATCGTTTGGAAGGGTGCGGCGTTTGATGCATTGGGTGAGAAAAACAGTAGGTTTAATCAAATGATTAAAAACTTGCCTCTTAATATATTTTTTTAAAGTGTGTTGGTCAAAATCAATGTTTGAAACGTCCATAGTTTTAAATATTTATAAAATTTCAATGCTTTTGAAAAAATACAAATAAACTCCATAAATGGAATTAAGAAGAACCAGAAAAAACAGCAATATCACAGAAAGAAGCACATAAAAAGTCAACCAGTACATCTGGTATCCTACAGGCGTAAAATAATTTGATACAACCTGACAACTGAGTGAAAGTGAAAAACATGTTAGCTTGCAACCCCCTTTTAACTGATATCTTATCGTTTTGTTTTCAACAACAAACAATAAAACCTTTTTTGACCTAGGATGGAACCCCACTATTTAACATAAATAAACAAACAAGATTGTGAGTGTTTGTTTTGTTCAGTTCCAATGCATAATAAAATGTAAATATAAATAGAGAAAACATTGCTTATGGGATTTATTCTTTTCGATGGGGCTACCTTCTTTAAAATCACAAACAAATAATTCAAAGATGACGTCCCACGCTTTTCCTTTTAATGCCCTATAAATATGCCCTCGGGTTCTTGTATCACATATCTAGGGCCGGCAGACTAAAGCACATAAGTCAAAAAAACCGATTTTTCTTTTTGTACATGCGCATGTCCATATATTTTTTCTCCACCGACTGACTCAAGCACATACGTCATACACGTTTATTTCACATTGATTTTAAGTAGCGTACTTTTTCAACCTTTCAATTACTATAAATCTTTAGACGTTATAAAGAACATAAGTTGACTTATGCGAAAAAGTACAACTGATATATTCAGTTTTGCTGATTTATAAGCATGACTTAAGTTGTTAGGTACATCAAGTACTTGACGTTATTGTCTTCCTTGTTTAAGAATATACAGATATTTAACTTTAGGTACCTGCTTAAAACATAGCTAAGAGGGAAGCGATATTCAATGAATATTGGGTAATGGGTATATACAGTCGGAAAAATGAAAGAATACCCATGAACGATCACATCAATCACTTATTTTGTATTTGCTGTATTTTTCTATAAATAACAAACGTTTGTCATAGAAAAGACAGCAAATTCAAAATAAGTGATTGATGTGATCATTCATGGGTATTCCTTTATTTTTCCGACTGTACAAAAAAAGGTCTGCTTACATGTCATCATTAATAGAGATTGTAGAAAAAGCTTCTCAAAGACAAGGCGAAATAGACCCTGAAAACAGAAATTTCGTATGAAGACATATAAATATTTTGTTGTAATAGATGTACTGCGTAAAGCTATTTGTAGGGGTTGGCAATGAAAAAACGGTCTTCAGCAGGTGGTACAAAAATTAATGATATGCGTGGAACAACTGTACCTAAATATAAAATATCCGAGGACCAAAGGAAGGAAATAAAAAACCATATCTTGTCTCTTACGTCGTAAGAAAGTCACTACACCAAAAGAGTACATCAAAGAAGTATTTGCCTTCCCTCCTAACAATCACCAAAATATATCAACTATTTGTCTATCAAACCTCCTTCAGACCAGATTAAACCAGATCAAGCTTACGAATCTAAAAAAACGACACACATATGTATCAAAATGATAGTACCGTACAAGTGCATACAATACACGTGATTTACAACAGTGTTTACCGACTCCATCATTGACTTCTTATGTAGCTTTTTATAAACGTCAATTGTGGACGTTCAATTTGACCGTACATGACAATAAGACTAGAAGAGCTTTATAATATGTGTGGTATGAATCTACTACTGCTCGAGGAGCGAATCAGATTGCATCTTGTCTCTTTAAACATCTTCAAACACACCTACCTAATAACACAAGAAGTGTAATATTTTACTCTGATACCTGTGGAGGTCAGAATAGAAATTCTCACGTGGGTTCTATGTTTACGTGGGCTGTACATAACTTACAGTAGAGAGAATCAATCATCAATTTATGGTTCCCGAACATAGCCATTTAGAAGTTAAACAGCTCATGGAATAATAGAAAGAAAAAAGAAAACAGAAATCCAAATAAATCTTCCTCATGACTGGAGTCAACTTATTTGACCAGCAGTTACAAATTTCAAGTTGTGGAAATACTGACTTTTTGGATTTTTGGACTTTTACTTTGGTATTAAGAAATAAAGATGTAGATGGAAAGCAGTTTCAATGGTTGGACAAAAGGTGGCTCCGCTATGATACGGAATTTAGAATGGTATCTTACAAAGACACCTTACAAATGGAATCAAATTTTCACAAGATACATTTAACACGGAGGGCCAGTGGCGGCTGGTCCTATGAGGCAGGTGAGGCAGTGCCTCACCAGTATACCAATCGACTATTTACGTTATTTCGTTATTTCATCATCAATTCTTTAAATACAATTTAACTGTTTGAAATTTGCTAAATAACTTTATTTTCGTTATATCATCATCAATAATTCTTTAAATACAATTTAACTTTTTGAAAATTGCTAAATAATTTAATTTTTATTATAAAACTTTTTTTATTAACTTCATTTTTATGATAAAAAAAAATTAGTACGGCCCTGACCCGTTCTTCATAACACACCGATATACCTACTCTACAAGGTACCATTAGAGGCACTGCCTCTGATGGTACCTCGTCTAGCATATTAGGAAGCCGACGGAGATCGGCCGGCAGCATGACTGAGAATAATTTTTGGAAGCGGGATTTAAGTATCCTTTCAGAGGCAGGCAAAAATATGCCTCTAGCGTGGTTTTGCAGTTTTAGGTAGTTTGTTAGAGCAGTTTGTTCTAGTTACGTGTACTTACTATTAGTATAAGAGATACAATAGATGTTTAGAATATGTTATTATGCTCTGACTGGCTGAAAGTAATTTGCCAATGTCAATTAAATAAATAAATTAATAAAAAAATTAGAAATTATGATTTCTTTCATAATAATTCATTTACTTTTAAGTACGCTGTTTTTAAAATAAATAAAAAACCAAAAAATTAAAATTTAACCCTTAGTTTATTTAACATAAAAAAACAATCTTATAATATAACCGTAATTTGCTTACTTGCTTGTTTCTATTTGCATATATGCAATACATTTACAATATAATAAAATTGGTTCTAAAATGAAATTATCACGTGTTTGCAGGTATATTGTTTGCGTACCATAATTTCATTTTGGCAAGTGATTAATAATAACAGAATCAGTCAACGGCCAAACCAGAATGATCCTAAGGGGGGCTACAACTGGTGGGTCTCTGGGGGTATGGATTTAAGGCTTTAAGGATTTAAGGCTTATAACCCCCAACCTCCCCCCCCAGTTACGCCACTGGAATCAGTTGTCCGTTGTTTTCATGTAGTATATAATGTAAGTTTTGCTTAATATGGATGTTCAAGAGTTCAACGCTGATGAGCCAACGACGAAACATCTGATTCATGCTGTTTTGATATGTGGTATCATATTAATTATTATTTTTAGCTAAAAAAAACAGCTACTATGAGTATGAACCTGTTAGAGAGTTAGAACTTTCGTAGCTATTCTTTTGCGAATAAAATTGTTATTTAATATCGTTTGCAAGCCTTAGAATAAATACGGTGTCGTTCTGTGACGTTATGACGTCACAAAATCGACCTTCCGGCTATTAAAGAAAATCTAACCATAATAATAATAATCCTCAAGTGTAGTGTGCCTCACCATCTTATACTATCACGAGCCGCCCCTGCGGAGGGCATCCTTTATGGGTCGCCCCCAAAATCTCAACTATCATCAACACGCATATATCAACTTCACGCGCAACTTTTATACATCATTGATTCAATTTTTATAATACTCTAAATATTTATTTTTCTTAATATTATGTATCCGAGTAGCTGTGAATGCAAAAGACAAAAAGATGACTTAGTTTCTCTACTAACAATAATACCAAATTAATTATTTTCCATAAATTTTATATAGATTTGCCTAGTAAAGAGAATGTAGCTAATATGGATTGATCGAAGAAAATATTGTGTTGGAATAAACTAAAATTCCTAGTTGTGCTGTTAGACATAAGTCATAATTATATACTTGTGTTCTTTTTAACATAAGGCAGGAAAATCAATTTTCCATATTTTTTTAGAGTCATACTTAGCTACAAGTAAGGATGTTATACACACTCTCATAAAATGCAATAAATGTTTTTAAGAAATATTGAATTATTTTTTTATACAGTTTTATTCGATTTCTGAAAATCTATAGTTTTTCACTTATGTGCTTTAGTTTTCCGACCCTACATATATCCGGTTTGTTTTGCACTTCAATCAAAAACCGAAATTCATTTTAGGTGCTCACCCTATAAATTCTCGTAAACATCTGCGGCAGCTACAAAAGTGGTCCGTCTGAATGGCGTTTGCCGCTAGTGGACGCCACTAGTGAGGTTCGGCGACTGTGGCTGGCCACAGTCGCTCTTCTGGGGTGCGACGTCCACTTCACATAAGAACACACGTTAAATCATCTGAAGCTGCTTTGTGGATCCACAGAGTAGCGCTGTAGAGTGGCCCGTCTGGTTTGGGCCTAAGAGATCAGGGTTTGTGGCGTAGATGCTACAAGCTACAACTTTTGAATTATATAGAACCTTCGAGAAAACAAACGTTGTGATATTTAGTTAGGTAGCATAGGTTTGGGCCTAAGAGATCAGGGTTTGTGGCGTAGATGCTACAAGCTACAACTTTTGAATTATATAGAACCTTCGAGAAAACAAACGTTGTGATATTTAGTTAGGTAGCATGACTTACAGGTTAGGGCGGTTTGCCAACGTCAACGTAGCGGTTTACCTGAAAAACCCAACCGCCGCGGTTCAAATTGCCAAGAAACAAATGGAATTGAACACATGAAACCTCTCCGTCGTTAAACCGCGGCGGTTGTAAGTTACTAGGGGAGGAATGGGACCGTCAACCAACCGCTCTCATATACAGGGTGAGTCATGAGGAACTGTACATACTCCTACCTCGTATAGAGGCCCCTATGGGGAATAACAAATGACCATTAAAAAGTGTCTGCTCCCATTGTTTAATAATATACAGGGCGAGTTTCACATTTTGACAGAAATTTGTATTCGTCATAATTTTTGAACGGTCAGATCGATGTGTCTCTTATTTTGGTCAATCGTTACACTATTGCCACCTAATCAACTGATTTATTCAAACTAGAAAAAAATCAGGTCCGGCTTTAAAAAAATTAGTTCGTTTGGGTCTTAGAAAACCTGTATAAGCTTTTTGAAAACTCTAATATGAATTTTACAAATTAGACAAATAGGCAATTAAAATAACATATTTATTTTTTTCCGCACACGACTGCTTAATTTTTTATAAAAAAATCAAATTTGATTATGAATTAAAAGTTTGGTAAAGTGAACCATAGATTTAACAAAATTAACTTTTATTACCAAAATAATTTTTTTTAACAAATATATAATTTATGTTACCACCAATCAACTGATTTATTCAAACAAGAAAAAAATCAGGCCCGGATTTAAAAATTAAGTTCGTTTTGGTCTTAGAAAAAATTTCACCCTGTATACGATTTTTGAAAACTCTAATATAATTTTTACAAATTAGATAAATAAGCAATTAAAATGGCATATCTATTTTTTTCCCAACGCGATTACTTAATTTTTTATAAAAAAAATCAAATTTGACTATGAATAATTAAAAGTTTGGTAAAGTGAACCATAGATTTAAAAAAAATAACTTTTATTACAAAAATGAATTTTTTTGATCAAATATTTAATTTATGTTATCACCCAATCAACTGATTTATTCAAACTAGAAAAAAATCAGGCCCGGATTTAAAAAATTAGTTTGTTTGGGTCTTAGAAAAAATTTCACCTTGTATACGTTTTTTGAAAACTCTAATATGAATTTTACAAATAAGACAAGTAGGCAATTAAAACGGCATATTTATTTTTTCCCCACATGATTACTTATTGTTTTATTAAAAAATCAAATTTGACTATGCATAAAAAGTTTGGCAAAGTTTTTGCATATATTTAAAAAAATTAACTTTTTTTACAAAAATTAATTTACAAAAACAACGTTTTTCTTAAAATTAAAAGTTTTACCATTTTTTTTTTCTATAACACGTCTAGATCTAAAACTTCCCATAACACTTCTTTTGGACTCTATAGTTTAACATAGACGTGATCAAATTGATAAATTTTAAATTTTTCCACCTAATTTTTGCGATTTATAAGTTTGCAACTTTTACAAGAAGAAGATTGAAAGTCTACAACAACTTTCATAGTCTTCACAATGGTAAGAGGTATGTGCTGTAAATATTTCAGAAAAAAAATATTAAAATGGAACAGAGTTGTAGCGAGTTAAACCGTGAGTTCATTTTTTTTTCATTTTTAGGTTAAAATTCCGATTTTGACAAATTTGATTTTTTAATAAAAAATTAAGTAATCGTGTGGGGAAAAAAATAAATATGCCATTTTAATTGCCTATTTGTCTTATTTGTAAAATTCATATTAGAGTTTTCAAAAAGCGTATACATGGTGAAATTTTTTCTAAGACCAAAACGAACTAATTTTTTAAATCCGGACCTGATTTTTCTCTAGTTTGAATAAATCAGTTGTTTGGATGGTAACATAAATTACTTATTTGTGCAGAAAAAATTAATTTTTGTAATAAAAGTTATTTTTTTTTTAAATCTATGGTTCACTTTACCAAACTTTTAATTCATAGTGAAATTTGATTTTTTTATAAAAAATTAAGTAATCGTGTGCGGAAAAAAATAAATATGCCATTTTAATTGCCTATTTGTCTAATTTGTAAAATTCATATTAGAGTTTTCAAAAAGCGTATACAGGGTGAAATTTTTTCTAAGACCAAAACGAACTAATTTTTTTAAAGCCGGATCTGATTTTTTCTAGTTTGAATAAATTAGTTGATTAGGTGGTAATAGTGTAACGATTGACCAAAATAAGAGACACATCGATCTGACCGTTCAAAAATTATGACGAATACAAATTTCTGTCAAAATGCGAAACTCGCCCTGTATATTATTAAACAATGGGAGCAGACACTTTTTATTGGTCATTTGTTATTCACCATAGGAGCCTCTATACGAGGTAGGAGTATGTACAGTTCCTTATGACTCACCCTGTATACGACACAAAAGTCGGCTAACCGCGGGATCAACCGCTGGTCAACCGCCTACGTATGTACAAGCGTTTAGACTTCAGAAGGGTTCAGAAACGGACTAGGAACCAGAGAGTTGTTATAATTTGCTTTTAAAGTGTTAGCTCAAAGATACGTGAATATGAATGTGGATGTGCATGTTCGTAGCGTTGATTCTGAAAAAGCATTTGACAAACTAAAACATGAAAAATTAGTCCAAACTCTAAAGACAAAAAACATAGACAAAAGGAACTTACCAATAATAACAAACCTTTACTGGAATCAAAGAGCACAAATTGTAATAAAATAAAAAAACTAGATTTGTCATAAAAGGTATATTTTAAAATAACCTAAATAAGGGTCACATTAAAACAAAACGTTTTCGGAATAAGAAATTCATCATCAGTGTTTCTAAAAGCCAAAAAATAGCATGCCTGGGCCACCAAAATGTTTTGGGTAAAAACCCTTTAAATGTGAACAGTTATGTTGTGTTACATGTTAATATAATATGTTGTAGATATGCCTGGATATTACTCATAGATAGGCATATCTGCAACATCCTTAAACTATTATATTAACATGTAACACAACATAATTGTTCACATTTAAAGTGTTTTTACCCAAAACATTTTGGTGGCTCAGGCATGTTATTTTTTGGCTTTTAAAAACACTGATGATGGATTTCTAATCCGAAAATGTCTTGTTTTAATGTGACCCTTATTTAGTGTATTTTAAAATATACCTTTTACATCAAAAATCTAGTATTTTTGTGATTTATGGTAAACAGCCAGCTACAGGAAGTTTATTTTCCTCGTGGATTTTGTAACTGTAACAGAGAACGAACTAAGTCTAGAAATTGAAATCAGGCGAGATATTAGGCAGGAATGTATCATGTCTCCATTACTATTTAATGTAGATAGGGTGAGGCAGATAAAGGGCCTATTAGAAATATTTCGAGAACTAAAGGCAACTGAATTATGAAAATTATTGGAATAAGGGGGTTTTGAAGAGTGATCTATTTAATGAAAATACTTTCATCTATTTGGCACTTCCGGTTATACCAGAAGTTGCTTATAACTTCGTTTTTTTTTAATGGGACATCCTTTACATTTTTACATTTTAGGATTCTCCTCGATTTCTTCTTTCTTAAAATATAAGGTTTTGTAACATTATACAGGGTAGGTTAAAAAATAATTACGTTTTTTTATTAATTTCGTAGCAATATTCACACCATGTAGGATTGTAGTAGTTTGACATAATAAACTCTATTTATGTTTAAATGATTTTTAATATAGTCCACTTTTGTTAAAAATTATTAGTACAGTGAAACCCCGATAACTCGGCCTCCGGTAACCCGGAAGTCCGGCTAACCCGGACCGATTTTCATCAGAGAAAAGAAACATTTTTGTAGTTTGACTGAGTTTTTTACCAAGATATGAACAATACTGTATACAACTGTACGTAATTTATATGTATTGTCCATATGTATTTCATGTTTTCGCAATTATAATGGAGTTTACCTGGAAGTGTACAGTATTTTATTAATTTTTACCATATTCTCCGGCTAACCCAGATTTTCGATAACCCGGATCGGTCGCGGTCCCGATTAATCCGACTTTTCGAGGTTCCACTGTATAGCTAAATTTTTAATTTTAGTTTTAAATAGTTTTCTTAAATGGAACACCCTATTTTTATGAAATGATATTTCATGGTACTTTTTTCCTTCTTAAGCATTCCCTATACCTAACTGTTTTAATTTGTGCTTAATTGTTAATCGTATTAACAGTCTTAACTTCGTTGGTGTTTTGATATCTCAACCATTATGGGCAATTTTAAGTATCAGTCTAGATTATTATGTATTTTTTTCCAAAAAGTTATTTGTGATTGAATATTTTCACGGCCAACCTAATACAATTTCACATATTTTGTGTTGCAATTAATGTTTGGCTTGAATCACCAATAACTCACAAATTAAAGCAGTATAGGGAATGCTTAAGAAATTAAAAAGTACTATAAAATATAAAATATAATATAAACCCTGTATACTAAAATGAAAAATTTAACTATACCAATAATTCCTAACAACAGTAGACTATATTAGAAATCATTTGAACATAAATAAAGTTTATTATGTCAAACTACTACAATCTTACAGGGTGCGAATATTGCTACGAAATTAATAAGAAAACATCATTATATTTTAACCTACCTTGTATAATATTACAAAACCTCATATTTTAAGAAAGAAGAAATCGAGGAGAATCCAAAAATGTAAAAATAGACAGGGTGTCCTATTTAAAAAAACGAAGTTACAGTCAACTTCCGGTATAACCGGAAGTAGCAAAGAGACCAAAATGTTTCCATTAAATATAGACAAGGCGGAAACGGCGGGTTCGTTGGGAAAAATATTCCCATGAGATATTTTTGCATAATCACATTCGTGATAAATCCCAGAATAAGGTTCAAGAAGTCACCCACGTGAAAAGTGGGCCAATTTTTTTTAAAAAATTTTTTTAAATCAAATTGCAAAAAACAATATTCTTTGCCCGGACCAACTTTTTTTTAGATTTTTTGGACCATTCAGGACAAAAAAGGTCTCTTATAATTTTTCTCTAAAGTTGATCTTTTTCGAGTTATAAGCAATTTAAAATTTGAAAAACGCGAAAATGGCCATTTTTAAGACTTAATAACTCAGTTAAAAATTATTATTATGAAAGTCAGAAAGTGACTAAATCAAAGTTTAAAGTCTCCGCTACATGATCCTGTAGAAATCTGTGTCATTAATTTACTACTAAGCTGTTATTTTTAATTAAAAACAATGAGCGGTTAGATCGTATTGACGCGGTTGTAAATGTGAGTGCGAGTAAGATGCACAATTGGACTGCTGGAATGGCTTCTCTCTCCCACTTAGCATTTACAGACACCGCACACGTGCATGGCGCTTATTATTATTACTTAAAAATAACAGCTTAGTAATAAAATAATGACAAAAATTTCTTCAAGATCTTGTAGGGGGGATTTTAAACTATGATTTAGTCATATATTGACTTTCATAGTAATAACTTTTAACTGAGTTATTAAGCCTTGAAAATCGCCATTTTTCGTTTTTTTCAATTTTAAATTGCTTATAAGTTGAAAACGATCAACTTTAGAGAAAAATTATAAGAGATCGTTTTTGTCCAGAATGGTCCAAAAAATTAAATAAAAAATTGTTCGGGCCAAAAATATTGATTCTTGCAATTTGATTAAAAAAAAATTGTTAAAAAAAAATGGCCCACTTTTCACGTGGGCGACTTCTTGAACCTTATTCTGGAATGCTTACGAATGTGATTATGCAAAAAAATCTCATGGGAATATTTTTCCCTTCGAACCCGCCGTTTTCGCCTTGTCTAATAGATCACACCTCAAAACCTCTATATTACAGTTTTCATGATTTTATTACCTTTAGTTCTCGAGATATTTCTAATAGGCCCTTTATCTGCCTCACGCTGTATAATAGTCAAGTCATTTTTGAGGAAACATTACTATCTCAGCTCTACTGAAAAACTCTAATTACTACTAAACAAAACAAACAGTTTCTTTGAAGAATATGGACTAAAAATGAATAAAATAAGACCAAATACATGATAATAACTAAGAAAACAAATATACAAAAAATATATTTGGGAATTGTACCGAAAGAAAGGCTTGATACATATAAATACCTGTACCCTATTCCACGAACATACGCCTGTTTTGGATTAATTCGACAACGAATATTTTACTGTGCAAAATAAGAAGAACGAAAGTAAATTGCAAATTACATTGATGTTTATTGGAATAATTATTAGCGCCATATACTTTCGTACTTCTTATGTTGCACAGTGAAATATTCGTTGTCGAAGTAATCCAAAACAGGCGTAGGGTAACGGGTACAGTTGTTGGCCGGTCACTAGTGATTGGCCACTTTCACAAAAATCCGAAATATTAAGATTTTCAGAAAGTATAAGGAAATAAATGTATTTGCATTGCAATTCGGCAACATTGCTATATATTTGGTGTAGCCATTATCTCTCTCAGTTAATATTGTCTAGTTGTGACGGCGTGTGTTGTTCGAAGCTTAACAGGTGCATGCAGTTTTAAGAGTTTTTTAAAGAATTTGTTAAGGAAGGCAATTCATGAGGTGAGTTATCTTGGCTAATAATATTGTGTATCTGCTTATATTAATGTTTTGTGGCGATTTAGTGGGGTATATCTTACATTATCGGTGGTTTTAATAGTAAGGTTATAATTTTTTGGCGGTAAATTTTAGTGGCCAAGCACTGTATCTTAAATATTTCCGCGTTATAATGATTGGCCTACCGGCCAATTACTGTACCTACTTTAAATTAAAATATTTAATATAATTTAGGCTCTTTTAGCTTAGTTTGGTCCAACACAATATATTTCAAGCATTTTTTCTTATTTTTTATAGCAATAACCAGTGGTTGGCCGACTGCCAATCACTAAACCACAGGGTGGCCAATAACTGTAATGTGCAATAAGAATATATTTTTTGTCCGGATTTGTTTTTCTAAATTACAATTATTTTAGTTTTTATAAAATTAGTGCCAATGCGGGCAATCTGAATCAAATTTGAAACGTCCGTATTGTAGCTAACATTATTAGATACTATTAAATGATTTTTATTTTTAGAATAAAAAATGCCAAATATCCGGAAAGATAAAACGTATCACAAAAAATATACAGAACAAGATCTTCAGTCTGCTTTTCAGGCCATAAAAAATGGCATGAGCCAACGGAAAGCCGCTGAACAATTTAATGTGCCAAGAGCAACACTGCAGTTTAGAGCAAGCGAAAAATTTAATGAAAAAACTACCCTTGGTCCCAATCCTATTCTTTCTTTGGAGGAAGAGAATCGTTTAAAGAATTGGATCGTAACATGCCAAGACAAAGGTTTTCCAGTAAGAGTGGAAGATATACAACTGGTGGAAGACTCGGTTAAAGGTTTTCTTGACGAAAATCCACGAGCTAATCCTTTTACTGACAATCGGCCCGGAAGAGGTTGGTATAGATCCTTTTTAAAGCGACATCCAGATTTAAGCGAGCGAACTCCAGAAGCGGTAACAGCAGCAAGTTCAGTTGTGTCTGAAAAAGATATAAGAAAATGGTTCACCGGTGTTCAAGAATATTTGCATCGTAAAGGTTACATTGATATTCTTCAAGACCCTTCACATGTTTTAAATGGGGATGAAACCTGCTTCCTCCTGTGTCCCAAAAATAAACGAGTGTTGGCTGTAAAGGGAAGCAAAAATGTATATCAAATAGATCATCACTCCAAAGTTAATTTGACGGTTATGTTTACGTTTGCAGCGTCTGGAGAAATAACAGCACCGATGATTATTTACCCATACAAACGACTTCCTAGCAATGTTATAAATTCAGTTCCTCGAGAATGGGGCATAGGCTGTAGCAATACGGGATGGATGAAGAATGAAAACTTCTATGAATACATAGGAAACGTCTTATATAAGTACCTAGTTGCAAAAAACACTAAATTTCCAGTCATTTTGTTCGTTGATGGACATAAAACTCACTTAACCATTCAAACCAGTGAATTATGTTCAAAGTTACAAATTATTTTAGTGGCATTATATCCCAATGCGACCAGAATTATACAGCCTGCAGATGTTGCTGCATTTAAACCATTAAAGGCAAATTGGAACCGGGCAGTATTAAAGTTCAGACGAGAAAACCCAAACTCAGTAGTCACCAAAGAGAATTTTGCATTAGTATTAAGCACAGCCATTAGTCAATTAAAATCAGATTCCATAATTAATGGCTTTCAAGCATCTGGATTGTATCCATGGAACCCTGAGGCAATAGACTATTCCAAATGTTTAGGAAAGAACAAAGACCCAAATAAAGGTATTAATCACACTAGTTCAATGACAAAATCAATAACATATGAAGATTTTGTACACACAGTTGGAGCCGAGAAAATACTAGAATTTCAAAGTTTGGATAATTCAGAAGAACTAAATGGAGATTCAAAATTGCTGTTTAATATATTTAATTTATTTAAAAATACCGTAGATATACACACAATTCAGACTACAGAGACAGGTGTTACCACAGATGATATACAAGATATCATCACAGAAACTCATATATCTTCAGATTTTACACTTAAACCTGCAGGTGGCAATGAAATTATATGCAACATACAAGATATTCCTGTTATTACAGAAGACAATCTACTTTCTGATTTTCTAGTTCAACTTCCCGAAAACGGTGATATTACATATAATTTAAAAGATACTATTGTCACAAAAGATACAATGATTTTAGATATTCAATCGACATCCGATAATCTGCCTTCAGTAAATCAAGACAACTCATTATGTAAAGAAATTGACACCTCAATTGACAAGTTCTTTTTTTGGCCAAAAACCCCAGAAAGAAAGGGTAAAAAGCAAACAGAAAGGTTGCCTTTCGTGCTCACTTCGTCAGATCGTCAAAATGCAGAGAGGCGTAAAATTGAAGAGAAAGAAGAACAAGAAAAAATAAAATTAGAACGAAAACAAAACCGAATTGACGCAAAAGTCAACAATAAAGGTAAACAAAATAAAGCAACCAAGAAGAAAGTAATAAAAAAAATTGCCACAAGAGCCAATTCCGAGAACAAAAAATGTCAAAATGTTGTGAAGAATAAAGAAAATGTTACACTAAGTACAGGAGATATTGTAGATACAAATACTTTTAAAGCAGACACAATTCTTGATCATACAATTAAAAGCACTACTTTGGGAAGTGGAGTTAGAGTACATATACCAGAAGTGATTAACCTCAAAGAAAACCACGAACTGTCACGGAAACAATTTCCTGATTCCGTAGAGGAAAACGCTATTCCGCCCTCAATTGATAACGTATCTTTTGATGTCTCCAACAATAAGAATTCATCAAATTTGAGGAATACTTCCCAAAGCAAATGTACAATTTTGGAAACCAGCAAAGAAAAACGTGCTGGTGAGTCGGCTAAAAGAAAGTTGTTTTTCGAAACAGAGGGATATCCGGAACATAAAAAAATACAAATTCTCTCAGATATATTGGTGAAACAATCAGACAACACCAACATACCTGTAAATAATAGTCTTTTGTTTACAGGATTGTGCTATTCTTGTTCCTATAACATTTCTAAATCAAAAGTTGGAATAAAATGTGTATTTTGTGTCAGAGGCTACCATATTGGTAGTTGTGTTAATAAACAACAAGAAATTGAAAATCTAAATAGTTTTGTGTGCCCTAACTGCACAAACAAAAAAAGAAAATTAGGAATTTTATGAGTGGCCAATAACTGTAATTCTATATGCCAATAACTATGTTTGCATGGCCAATAACTGTGTAATTTTGTATGTTTTTAAATTTGGTTTATTTTTTATATACATTATTATTTTTTATTAAAATAACCTGAGTTTTTATAAAATTTGATGTTTTATTATTATTAAAAAACCCTTACAAAATATTTCACTTTAAAATATAAAAATTTACAATTTTAATTCAATTTGAAATCCCTTAAGTGGCCAATCACTGTACCCGTTACCCTATGTTCGTGGAATGGTCCATAGGAATTGAATTTCAGACAATAATGATCAATCAACAGAAATAAGGGCCAGGATAGAAATAGCAAGAAACGCGTTTGTAAAAATGAAAACAATTCTTTGCAACAAATACCTTAGATTAGAACTGAGAGGAAGGGCATTGAGATGCTACGTGTTTTCGATACTGCAATATGGACTTAAAAGCTGGACATTGCAGCACGAACACATAAATGCCCTACAGTCATTTGAAATGTAGCATTACAGAAGGATGCTTGGAATAGCACGGGCACAAAAGAAAACGAACACGGAAGTATTGCGAGAAATAAGCAAAGAATACGAAATAATAAACACAATAAAAATAAGAAAGTTACAATATTTGGGACACGTAATGAGGGGATAGCGATATGCAATGCTAAGACTGATAATACAGGTAAAATATAAGGGGAGGAAGGGGTATAGGAAGAAAGAGAGTGCCATGTTGAAAAATTTAAGGGATTGGTTTAAACACAGTTCTATACAGGGTGTTTCTTTAATAATTGTCCATATAGTAACTGGAGAGACCTTAGCACAAAATACGAAGATTTAACTTAAAACACTTAAATAAAATGTGGTTCCTTACTGAGTTACAGGGTGTTTTATCTAAAAATTTAAAAATTATTTTTGCTCAACATTTTGAAACTATTCAACGTATCCCTTTCATATTGGGCAAACAGTGCGACTACTATACACCCTACTAAATTATGACAAACCAACGTTCCTAGCTACTACCAGAGGCGTACGACAGGGGATAGTGAATGGTTGACCCTTCTCAAATTCTACGCCACTGTAGGGATTACTATTTTAGTGCCATTTTCAGATTCTCCAATACTTTCTACGTACATAATATACTCTTCATTGGTAACGATAAAGTCGTTAGTTTTAGAAATATTTGAAGTTAAATATGAAACGGCACAGTTATTTTGATTAAGAGTAAACAGTAGCGATCAACAGGTAGCAACAAAATATAACTTCGGGAGATAGTATCATAAACTTTGGCAACAGTGGTAATCTTTGTCATTATCTAAGATTAATATTTTGACAATATCATAGTCGCGCTAAATGGAAGTAATAGAAAACGATTTTATTATTTATAAATAGATATTTATAAAAATAAACCAAAATGGGTGAAAATATTATGTTAAAATAGGTATTTAGAAAGGTATTTGAATCAAATATCTAATAATAAAACAATAATAAATAATCATTTTTTGTTGTGAAGCGAAACAAATTTCGATTTTCGCATAATTTTGGCACGGTTTTTTATGTACTTTTTCTTGGAAGGTTTCACTTTATTTTTCGTTTGGTTTACTTTTTCCATTTTGTTAAACTATTGATAATATTTTTAAAATAAAAAATCCTCCTAAAACTTTATATACTCGCATTATAATTCGAAATATTTTACGTAAAATATACTTATCTACCTACATATAACTAAAACTCACAATTAACCACAATCTATTCTTTCAAAGAGGCCAACAACTTATACAACAACAACAAATATATAATAAATTAACTATCAATAAACACTACTTTCCTATGAAACAACAACGAATTCTTAAATTAACACACTACTTCACTGAACAGATATCGATAAAGATGACAGAGTATCTTTATCGATAAAGATGATTAGAGAAAATCTGACGCAGGTTTGTCAAAATGACAGTGATAATTTCTCTATGTTGCCTAATTAGTTATTTAGTTATAATATGTTCGATTTCTTGTTAGAAATAAAAAATTTTAGTAGTTCCAAGATTACACAAAATCTAGGCATGGGATAAAAAAGTTTATTTGAAGAAAGTTTTTTTTTTCTTAATGGCGGTACAGGCTCCTTTTTTCAATATTTTATTTATTTATAGAGTAATTTTCACGTACTAACATATTTCTGAAATTGGGCTCTGTACCGCCATTCTTTATTATATTACGAATATGTGTGCCAAATATCTTGACAAAATATTCAAAATTAGAGCCGCAATCATGGAACGCGTTTGTTGCTACCTGTTGATCGCTACTGTAGCCTCTTAATTTATGATGTGATTAAAATTTAAAAATTATTTGTACCCAGTACTTTAAAACTATTTGGCGAATCCTTATCATACTTGGCAGAAAGTGTAGGTACTGTATACCCTAATAAATTAAGATAAATAAACGTTTCTAGCTACTACCAGAGGCGTACGACAGGGGATAGTGTGTGGTTGACCCTTCCCAAATTCTACGCCACTGATGATATTGCTATTTTAGTGTAATTTTTTGAATTTCCAAAACTATTTATGTAAATAATATACTCTTCACTCGTAACGATAAAATGATTAGCTTTCGAGATATTTGAAATTAAAAATGAAGCGACACAATACACTAATCAAAATAATCGTGTAGTTTCATTTTTAACTTCAAAGATCTCGAAAACTAATGACTTTATCGTTACGAATGAAGAGTATATTATTTTCATAGAAAGTATTGGAGAATCCAAAAATTGAACTAGGATAGCAATTCCGCCAGTGGAGTAGAATTTGGAAGGGGTCAACCATTCACTTTCTCCCGTCGTACGCCTCTGGTAATAGCCAGAAACATTTGTTTGATATAATTTAGTAGTTTGTACAGTACCTATATTTCCTGCCAAGTATAAAAAAGGTACGTCGAATAGTTTTAAATTGCTGAGCAAAACTAGTTTTTAAATTTTTAGATAAAACACTCTGTATCTCTGTAAGGAGGAATATTTTATTTAAGTGTTTTAGGTTTAATCTTCGTATTTTGTTCTAAGGTTTCTCCAATTACTATATGGACAATTATTAATGAAACACCCTGTATAACTCTTCAGAGCAGCTGTATATGGAGTAAAGATAGTGATGATGATACCCAACCTCCGATGAGAGACGGCACTTAAAGCAGAGGACAATAAGCATGTTATCATAAGGAAAAAAGGTGTTAGGGTGAGAAAAGTATTTGACACAAGATGACTAGTGTGAGGACGTGCTAGAGGAAGGTCGAATCTTAAGTACCTGCACAACTTTGAAGAACGCTTAAAATTCTTCGAAGTTAAAGGATGGAGAGCAGGAGGAGTTGCTAGAGATAAGACAGAAGGGGGAATGTTCGAAAGATGGCTTTGCCTCATAAAAGGCTGTAGTACCAATGATGATAATGATAATATTATTTTAGTAGTAAAAATAAAAACAAAACTATTTTAATCATTTAATATCACCACTTAATGTAATTATTGAATTTGAAATTAATAAGGAAAGATTACAAAAATCCGTTTTTGTACAAATGATTTAGCAGTGATAGGACTGGTTTTTTAAAGTTGGCGGAATCTGTATCTAATATTGCCTTGTTTAGGATGTCTCTTGGTGCTGAACCGTCCATTATCTCGACTATGTGTCGTACCTAGAAAACAGGAAATATATTGGTATATTTGCCAAATTATGTTAAAATATCTAAATATAAATGTATAATAAAGAGCATAATATATTTTGTTTGAAACTTTTTATACTAGAGAAAAAAAAACAGTTTCCAGAAAAGTTCATTATTACTCCAAAACGTCCAACTGTTTATCAGTTATTTCTCCACTTAACTGGATGACACTACTGGCATAACTAAAGTATGTTACGAGTACCAGAAATCAACAAATTGATAATTATGGCAGAAAACAAGAATAGACCACCTAAGGAATCGAAGACAAAAGTGCGCATTATAGGTTGCATGATGTAGTAAAATAAGGAACAAAAAGAGATGTAAATATGTTACTCACGTGTGGTAGAAGAAGAAAATCAGACCAACGAGAATTAAGCTAAATGAAAAACCAAGGAGGTAGATGGACGGCAGAAGGCTGCCAAAGAAAAAGCAATGAATGGGATTTAACATATCGAAAGATCCCAAATAAAAGATGAAAAGTAAACTCATCATATCCACATATTATATCCAATTTATAAAAAATCCGCTAGGATAAAATTTCCTGTAGTTGGCTGTATACCATTTATTACAAAAAACCATGAAATCCTTCATAAAAGGTATATTTGTTAAAATCCCCATACAGGGCTACATCATAAAACGAACAGAAATAGTTTTCAATCGGTTGACCGATCATCATCAGTGTTTTCTTGAATCAAACATGCTAACCACCAAAGTAAAAAATATTTTTGTAAAAACCCTTTAAAATTAATCCGTCATAGGAACATATAAAAATGATGTGACTTTACACATGGATGTTTAAAATATTCAATGTTTCACGCTCGAGGTACCATTGAGCTAAATTTGACTTGTTCACATCATGGCTATATGGAAGAGAGTGCAATTTATAAAATTTAATAAAAAATACTTATGGAAGAAAACCTATACAAAACTGAATACCTAACAATGGAGAATACATAAATATAACATCTGATAAAAGGAACAACGGAAGAAGATATAAAATATAGATTACTGCAAGACTGCATACGAAAATTGAAGCCGGTACTATGAGATAAGAACAACAGCATAAAAACAAAACACAAAAGAATATATAACCCTATGACAAGAAGTATTCTAGCTTATGGGGGTGAAAATTGGACAATAAATAAGAAAACCAAAAACAAAATAAGAGAAACAGATATGAAATTCCTGAGGAGAAGCTGCAGAGTAACAAGAAGACATAGAATAAATAACATGAAGATTATAATAGACTTACAATAGACTATATCGAACAAAATAGATTAACCTGGTTCGGACATCTCAGAAGACTAGACCAACATTGTTGGATAAATAAAAAAAAACAGAATGCAGCCCGATAGGAAGAAGAAAGAAAGGTAGACCCAGAAAACTTTTGGAGATGAAATGAGCGAAGCAATGGAAAGAAGAAACCTGCAGAAAGAAGACTGGTAAAACAGAAAGAACTGGAGAAAACGGTTGAGTAAAGGAATACAGTGAAAATCCTTAGTAAAATATATTAAAAATACTTACATTTTCAGGTTTTAAACATTTGGTGACAAACACTTTTAATCCCAGCAAAAATCCAAAGGCACATGTTTGTTTCCATTCTTCTTCAAGTGCTGCATAGGGTAAGATTTGTTCTATATTAAGTCCCATTTGCTTCAAAGTATGACCAAGACTAGTGTGGTAAGTTTTTAGGAACTTGTCGAGGTTGGCCAAGATCTCGTCATCAGCGTCTGAGTAAAACGTGTAACTTAGGTCCAAAGCAGGAGAACCTTCCCCAGCCATTTGGAAATCGACAAATTTAAGGCTAGTCATATCTCCGGAATTCTAAAAGAAGTTGAACTTAAGTAACTTATATTACTATTTTCTATGATTTATTTATATTCGCTACTATTTTTATTTTTTCTAATTTATCCTGAAGATAAATATAGAAAAATGTATAAAAACCTAGAAGATAAATAAATATAAAGCAATAATAATCTCAAGCAAAGGCTTATCGATTCTTAACGGCTCTCGCAAATCGGATCTCGCGATTTTTTTTTCATATTTCTCTGTCTTCTTCGTTTCTAAAGTAATGGTTTGATGGAGTTCAGACTTCATTTGTATGTGATCTACATAATCTTGTTGGTGTTCTTCTCCGGGATCCCGCTCTCTGTACCATTTTCTGCAATGTTTGCTTGTTCAGATCATCTTTATGCACCACATGACCAAAGTTAGCTATGTATTTTCAGTAACAATGTTTAGGAGCCTTTTGGTAACGTTGAGCTCTCTAAGGATCGACTAGTTAGTAGGGTGGGTTAAAAAACAATACTATTTCATTTTTTAATCGCTATACCGCGGAAAACTTGCCTTTGGGGTATACAGGGTGTCCAGAAATTCTATCGAGAAACGAAGACAGGAGATTGCTCAGATCATCTTAAGATATTTTAACCCAATTTAGCTAGTCCGAAAATGCTTCCTAAAGGAGCTAGAGCTCTTTGAAGATGGCGTCTTGTAAGTAGTTTCTCTTAAATAACTCCAGAACTCTTCTATTTAGAAAAACGAAAATTGGTACACATATTTATATTCCAGAGATAAATCGAATTTCTAGTACCGGTCATAGGCGTCCGTTTTGGGTAGGGCAACAATTATTTTATCGCATAACTTTTTTATCTTTAACTTTTAAGCATTTTTGACTCTGGATTATTAAATTGTGAGATATTCTACAACTAAAAGGTACTCTTGTTTTAGTTCGATATGATACACCGTTTTCTAGAAAAATCGATTTGAAAAGGTTTCTTTTTTTGAATTTCCAAAAAAAAATTAAAAAAAAAAAAATTTGAAATCTGAAAACTGGTACGTTTATTTATATTTCAGAGATGAATCGATTTCATTAACTGAGAATTTCTAGTACGGGTCATATGCGTCCCTTTTGGGTAGGTCAACGGTGATTTTATCGGATAATATTTTTGTCTTTCATTTTTAAGCATTTTTGACTTAAAAAGCTAAAGACAAAAAAAGTTATGTGATAAAATAACTGTTGCCCTACCCAAAACGGACGTCTATGATCGGTACTAGAAACTGGCAAAGGATGGAATAGATTTATCTCTGGAAGATAAATATACGTACCGATTTTTGTTTTTCTAAATTGAAGCGTTCTGGAGGTATTTAAGAAAAACTAATTACGAGAAGCCATCTTCAAAGAGCTCTAGCTCTTTTAGGAAGCATTTTCGGACTAGGCGAATTGAGCTAAATTTTCTTAAAATTAAGTGAAGAATCTCCTGTCCTCGTTTGTCGGTATAGTTTCTGGACACCCTGTATAAGTAAAATGCAAAGTAAAATAAAGTTATAATATATTAAACCCCCAGCTAGCGCATCATACTTAAAATTTAGTTTTTTTCAGAAATCAAGCCATTTTTAAATTATTTTTACAATCTTTAGCCAATAATTTAAACGTGCTATAGTTAATAGTTTTACCTGTTAACTGTTTAGTTAATAGTTTAATAAATAGGAAATAAATTTGAAACAGACAATATCTTTTAATTTTCGGTAGCGCAAAATACTAAAAAATTTTTAAAATTCACATATTAGCACCTTAAAAGAAGGTGTGGTCTAGTATGTTGAGTTGGGTTTTAATAGCACAATCCATTTTTTGTTCTTTTACTTTAGACCCCATTTAATTGGAATAGAATTATTTTAGTGTGTTTAAAAATATAAAGGATATAAATAAAACAACTTATAATTTTAATAACATGTTTACTGGAAACAAAAAAGGAACCAAATTGTAGCCAAACCATCTCATTCCTAACCACTAGGAGGACTAGTTAATCGCAATCTTTTCAGTAAAGATGAATAGTATCTTCTAGCTAGACATAAGTTGTGCGATAAAGTCAGGCAACTGCCCTCTGGCCTTATGTTCGAGAGCCGGGTCCACTTTCCCACTCTCGATGGTTGACTACAGCTAACAGAATTTTGAGACTATATGTAAGTGTGGAAACGTCTTCAGTTGAACATAAATTGTTAGTATCCTTCATTTTTAAGTCATACATGCCGGTATGGTTCAAAATAAAGTACAGCAAATACATAACAGATGGACCTGAACACGTTTTTGAGACTATCAACTAAACCAGATTTCTACCAGAGAATTTGATTAAAGTAGTTGATCCTGTAATCGAAAGAAATGCATTTTTTCCCACCCAGAAAATTTGCTGCTGAGGATGATAGTGGATGAATGGAAACACATAAGAGAATTAGGATTCCAAAGAATAATCAAAGCAAGGATGTTAGCTACTGAAACAGAAACAATTACGGTTTTTCGACCTCCAAAAACCACCTTTCATGCGACTGACTCTACTGAATTATTTAATTGAAACACCACTGAAATTACACCACCATCACTGTTACGGAGAGTCTTTGATGATGAAGTTTGGGTTAAAATCACGCTGGTGAAACACCCGAGGATTGGAACTTTGGAAAATTTCCGTGTCATATTCAAGCCGTGGAACGCTGCGTCAAGTTAGTGACTGAAGCATCTAAAAAAGTCGTCGGTGCTAAGTAATGAGATGGTTTCATAAGATCTGCCGTAGCATCCAGAGCTTCGATGCCAAAGTTTGACAGCAATCGCAGCTTCAACGTACCTACTCAGAAATAATGAGTAAAAGACTCTTCCTAAAATCAAAATTTCATTTAATTTGATGACATGGTTTGGCTACAATTTGGTTTCTTTTTTGTTTCAATTAAACATGTTATTAAAATTATAAGTTGTTTTATTTATATCCTTTTTAACTTTAAACACACTATAATAATTCTATTCCAATTAAATGGAGTGTAAAATAAAAGAACACAAAAGGGATTGTGCCAATAACACCCAACACAACATACTAGACCACACCTTCTTTTAAGGTGCTCATATGTGAATTTTAAAATTTTTTGAGTATTTTGCGCTACCGCAAATTAAAAGATATTGTCTGTTTCAAATTTATGTATTTCCTATTTTTTAAACTATTATCTAAACAGTTTTCACTATAGCACGTTCAAATATTATTGGCTAAAGATTGTAAAAATAATTGAAAAAATTCTTGATTTCTGAAAAAAACTAAATTTTAGGTGTGATGCGCTAGCTGGGGGTTCAATATATAACTTTATTTTATTTTGCATTTTACTTATATACCCCAAAGGCAAGTTTTCCGCGGTATAGCGATTAAAAAATGAAACATTTATTATTCTTCGACCCACCCTACTAGTTAGTTCTTCTTACAGTCGAATTTATCAACTTATGGGAAATATTCTCCATACAAAGCATTATGTCGTAGGCGGCCAACACTTTTTGAAAACTACCAAGTGACTCCAAAAAAAGTTGGTATCCATCCACTAGAAGTCAACTGGTTTTAGTGCTGACAGGTAAGAACAGTCGGCTTTCATAAATAAATAGTTGTGAGTATATTACCACCTTCTTCTTCTTTGTGTGCCGTCTCTGCGACGGAGTTGGCAATCATCATGGCTTTTCTGATCTTATATTATACAATATTACCACCTAGTGGATCGTTAAGATGATGAACAACTATGTCGAGAGCCGGGACTTACAAACATTCCAAAACAGGTGCTAAATGTATTGATACCGGATTTGAGAAACGAATGGCCACTAGAGCTATGTTCAAAGACCTCTCTTCTGCTTGTCTTTCTTCTTCTTCTTTTTATATAGACATTTCTCTGTTTGTTTTTCAATGTGCCTCCAGTAAGTTGTCATTGCATCTTTTTCCTGGTCTTCCCACTGATCGTCTTCCTATTGGGGAACCATCTCTCGCCGTCCTTACTACTCTATTTGCTGTCATTCGGCTTATGTGGTCGTTCCATTCTACTCTTCTGCTTTTCACCCAGTTATTAATGTTGTCCAACTTGCATCTCCTTCGTATATCTGCACTTCTAGCTTTATCCCACAGCGTCTTACCATCGATTTTTCGCAATGTTTTAATCTCCGCTGTTTCTAGCATTCTTTTTGTCCTTTCTGTATCAGGTCGTGTTTCTGCCGCGTATGCCATTATTGGTCTGATGACTGTTTTGTAATTTCTGCCTTTCACTTCTTTTCCGATGTTTTTATTTCTCCATATTGTTTCATTCAGGCAACCTGCGGCTCTGTTTGCTTTATTCACCTGATCTTCCACTTCTGTTTTGAGCTTTCTGTAGCTGCATAGTGTGATTCCTAGATATTTGAACTCCTTGAATTGTTGAGCCACCAGCTCTAATTTACACCTTATTAGATCTGTTGTTATAACCATGCATTTAGTCTTTTTTGGGGAAATTAACATGTTAAATTTTGTAGCTGTTATATTAAATTCGTGCAGCATACGTTGTAAATCATCTTCACTTTGAGAGATTAGTATTGCGTCGTCTGCATAGCAGATTATTTTAAGTTGTTTTTCTCCCATTTGGTATCCTTTTTTTGTTCTTACTTTTTTTATTATTTCGTCCATGATCAGGTTTAACTTGAACAACAGAAGACTCAAGGAATCTCCCTCTCTTATCCCATTGCCAGCTTCAATTGGGTCAGTTAGTTCTTCATCTACTTTTACTTTTATTGTGTTGTTCCGGTAGATATTTCCGATCGTTTTAATTATTTCAAGAGGTACCTCTCTTGCGTACAATAATGAATAACGTTCTTTACTTTGACCTTTTCATATGCCTTCTTAAGGTCCACGAAACATAAGTATGCCGGTTTGTTGTATTCTAACGATTTTTGTTGAATCTGCCTCATTATAAATATACCGTCGGTGCATGATCTTCCCGACCTAAAACCTTGTTCTTCAGCTAATGTTATAATTTTATTCAGTTTTTTTGTTATCAATTTGGTCGTTAATTTTAGTGTTGTGTTTAATAAATAATTCCTCTGTAATTCTCCTCGTCTTCTGCTTGTAATAGGGATAATTCTCGCAAATTACTTACTACAAGAAAAGAAGACTTAGTGCAGGAACCAAAAGAACCTGAACTGTATTGACCAGCACGCCTTAAAGCTTACGCCTTAACTTTAACTTAAGGTTGGGTTAAGGCATGAAAAGGATGTTTAAAAGTAAGATCTACAATTACTCCACATTGCTATTATATTGGCTTTAAAAAAATTCTTTCTGTATTTTGGCGGAATAAATTTTTTGGGAGAGTGAAACCTTTGAATCATAGACAGAAAATATATTTACTTACATTGTATTTAAATAGGAAATTATTCTTCCAGCAGTCACCATGAAGGATAACGGAATATGGACTTCTATAGGAAATTGCATCTACGAAATACTTTTTGGTATGGTCCACATATTTTTGAAATGCTTGCACGAGTTCTAATTCATTTTCTTCTTTTAAGAAGGTTTGAATTCGAATACAGCAGTATTTGAAGATATCGGCCCAAACGTCTGCAAAAATTAAAAAAAAAATCAAACTTACTCGATTGAATACAAAATTCAAAAACACACCCATCACACAGTTTGATTGTCCCAGTTTTATTTACTTTTACGCTGAAAATAATATACATAGTATGATAATATAAATTACAATACTTATATTAATTATGTAATATACAGTCGAACCCGCTTATTAGAGTACCGGTTATAGGAATATCCCGGTTTAAGGAATAGAAATTTGAGGTGAGGAAACGTTTCTATTTACTCCTTAATAAATTTATCCTTTTATAGGAATACATTTTAATTAATTAATATCGCTTAATAGAATATTATTCAAGTGGACGAACAACTTTTTATTCATATTTTCCAAAAAAATTAAAATTATGTCGGGGTTATTATATTTTTCAGATAATAAATACTTTATTACGCACCAGTTGGACCCTTTTACGAAATACAACAGGCCATAGACTACCTACTTTAACTTGTCTCACAAAACTTGTAAAAATTTCTATTGCGACCTACCTCGTTGCAGTTATAAATTTTATTGGTTAATGGTTTATTGACTTTGACAATACAATGGCAGACAAGAATAGAAATGTTCTCTTTTATTAATAACCGCCCTGTCCATTCATAAACCCGACATGAGTTTGAATATTTTAACAATCCGTTTTTTGCCTGCCAATGAACCAATTCATCAAAACACAGAATTCGAAAAAATAAAAGACGAATATTTTTAAGAGTTGTTTCGTTTGACGATAATTTATCGGTTTTCGAAGGTACTGAAGATTTAGAACAAAACAATGAAACCACCCAACTCAATATTAAAGCGAAAGATGAGGCAAAAGATGAAAATTTTTTCGATTTTGTGGATATTCCATCCAATTTGGCAAGTCCTAACCGTTTGTAATATTATAAGAAGATTTCTGGAGGGCCAATTCAATGTAATTTTTTCTAATTTGTATAATTTAAAGATTTTTCAAAAAAAAATGAGAAGGAATTTTGTCGTATGCATTTTAAATAAGATAATGCAGTGCGTCCATAAAGTAAGGCATAAATTCATTATTTCGTAAACCGGCGACTTTAAGGAAAAATCCCGAAACAGCTCGATTTTTATTTTTAAAGTACAATTTTTTGGCATATATATCATACTAGTGACGTCATTCATCTGGGCGTAATGACGTAATCAATGATTTCTTTAAATGAGAATAGGGGCCATGTAATAGCTCATTTGAAAAGGTATTTAATTCTCTATTCACTAATATAAACATTAACATAATTATTTATACAGGGTGTCCAAAATTTTTTTTTTAATTAAATTAATTGACACAAAAAGATGAATGTACATGTAATTTGTTGAATTCTAAATACATTTTACTGCTGTCAGAAAACATGAAAATATTTTATTTAAAAAATAAACATTGATTTTCTCTTATACGAAATGTTCAAATTGCCAAGAGGCAGGTGGGTGGCAGCTTTAACATTGAATTTAAGCGAGAAGCAATATTTATTTGTCAAATAAACATGTTTTTCCTGTTTCTGACAACAGTAAAACGTATTTTGAATTAAATAAATTACATGCATCCTTCTTTTTATCTCAATTAAAATTTTATTAAAAAATTTTTTTGAACACCTTGTATAAACAGTTATGTTAATGTTTATATAAATGAATAGATAATTGAATACCCTTTTAAATGAGGTATCACATGACCTCCATTCTCATTTAAAAAAATCACCGATTACGTCATCAAGCCCAGATGAATGACGTCACTAGTATGATATATATACCAAAAAATTGTAATTTAAAAATAAAAATCGACCTGTTTCGGGATTTTTCGGTAAAGTCGCCGGTTTACGAATTAATGAATTTATGCGTTACTTTATGGACGCACTGTATATACATGTTTACATATTGCACACATCTCATGCTTATTAATGGATTTATGCACAAAAATGTAATTTGGTTTTATAATAAAATAAGTTACACTGCTGTATCATTGACATAAAACGACCTAAAACCATATAAATATAATGTAAATGTAGGTACATACATAGTATGTACTATTATTGTGTAGATCTATTCAGTAGGTACCCTTATTTCTACCAGCCATCAATGATCGGGTATTAGAATATCCCGGTTATAGGAATATTTTTGCTTGTACATGTATGTAATATACATGTAATATTAATTATGTAATTAATGAGATAAGAACGAAAGAGCGTGAGTCTTTAGTTGGCAGTAAGTAGTATTTGATTTTTTAATTTCTATGGACTTTTTTTTCTTTTATGAAAATCAACGCCTAACCAAGCCTACCATACATCAAGACCATTACGAATGCAATCGAACAATCAAGGGTAGGGAAGGAAAAACAAAATTTTCGCACCCTGGTCGTTCAGGGTGACTCACCACAGACTAAGTAGGGATACGGAATGTTATTACCAGGGAGATAAGGCAAAGGTAGCAAAGCTAGACCTAATCTAAAGTTTCAATTTACACGCCTTAATTAACATAATCTAGAAGAATCCTAAAGATTGACGGTTTGTTCAAAGCTAGTAAGTTCATCAGATTATATGGGCGATAAACGTTTTCATGCAATAACTGCATATTCAATAGATTTCTTTGTGTCATATATTTGTCACATGCAAAAAATATATGATCCAAACCACTTATTGTATTGCAATTTTCGCGCAAATCAGACTGTATTACATTGATTTTATATAGATGTGCGGGATAACAGGCATGGTCAAATCTTAGTCGAGAGATAGTAACAATATCGTCTCTTGTCCGACAATTTATACAGTATTGGTTCCATTGAAGTTTCCAGTTATCATGTAGTCTGGTTTTACTTATGGTTATACATTCTTGAAATAAAATATCATTCAATGTTCTACGGACTTGACAATCCAAAAATATGCAAAATAGTCATACGTTACAAAACGGCATAGTGGAGTTAGAATCCATATCCGAAAAGAACTTTAGGTTAACATTAAGAGACAAAACTAAGAAAGGAAGAAAAAAAATGAATAAAACCATAAAAAAGCATATAAAACTTTTTGTATTGACAAAAGGGGAGGACCACAGGTTTTTGTAAAAAAATATGGTAAAGAACCAAAATGATTTGCTACGAATTGTAGTTAAAAAACTACTCAAAACAACTAAAAAATCTAATTCAGCCATCTTAATGAGCTATCGACGGAAGCTGGAAAAGAAAGACAAGAACGACTCTTACTACTTAATATTGATAGTGTAGGATAAGATAAAAAGAAGTAAAATAGTAATTCATCGTGGGGCCTAAATAATGAACTGGATAAAGAATACGATCCCAAATAGTAGGTGATAGTAAAATAAAAAATAAATAGAAAACCACACAACAAACAAATAATAATGGGATCATAATACATATCTTAATAAGACGAATGGGCATAATGTTCCTAACAATAAAACGAAAGCATAAGAAGACATACGAGCACCATAGCTGGGAATATATAAAACCAAACAAATCACACAAAATAACTTGGAAACATCGGCAAGGCTTTAAGAATACCAAATGTATCACATGTTAGCTTTAAAAGTTATAATTTTCAGTACCTAGGAACGATATAGTACAACTAGACGAAAATACAAATCCCATCCCTATTAAGAGAGGCGTGAGAAAAGGAGACGTAATATCGCCAAAGCTTTTCAACCTAGCACTAGAAGAGGTCTTCAAAACGGCAAATTCGTCAACCTATGGCATTAACGTTAATGGCAAGAAGCTAAACCACCTCAGATTCGCTGACGACATTGTGACAAATTATGATGGAGGAACTCGCAGGCAGCTCCCAATATCTCGGCCTGAAAATGAACATGAAGAAAACAAAAATAATGACAAACACAGATGACCCCAGACGCATAACTATAAATGGCAGTGAGATAGAAAAAGTCCAGGAATATATCTACCTAGGCCAAATCCTGCAACTAGACAAAGAAAACCAAAGTGCGGAAATTAATAGGAGAGCAAGACTAGCATGGGCAGGATATGGAAAACTTGGTTGGATACTTAAGAACCGCAAAATACCTCAATATTTGAGGACCAAAGTGTTCAACCAGTGCATCCTTCCTATCATGACATATGGATGTCAAACCTGGACCCTAACCAAGGCAAATATGAATAAACTAGCCACAACAGAAAGAGCTATGGAAAGAGCAATGTTAGGTTTACGACTGTCAGATAAAAAGAGGAACGACTGGGTAAGATCAAAAACAAAAGTCGAGGACATAACAACAAAAGTTGCCAAACTTAAATGGAGCTTCGCAGGCCACACTGTTAGACAAAAAGGCCAACGTTGGAATGCAACGATACAACATTGGAGGCCTTACCAAAGTAAACGACCGAGAGGAAGACCACAGATGAGGTGGGTTGATGATATTAAAAGAGTAGCCGGAACGAATTGGAAATATGTTGCTCAGGATAGAGACCGATGGAAGGAGTTGGGAGAGGCCTATGTCCAAACGTGGACGATAGAAGGCTAAGAAGAAGAAGAAGAGGAACGATATTGTGGAAGGAAACGAGTGGTGTGTTGTATGGTATAGCAGAAAAATTCCAATGAAGCTGAAGCGAAAATGCTATAAAACAGCCAGAAGACCAGCTATGAAGTAGGAACTTACTATTAAATACTTTAAAAGAAAGAAGAGGAGCGAATGCATGTGGTGGAGATAAGAGTCCTTTGATGGATGAGTGTAGTGACAAATCCGAGTATAGCGAAATGTGGGAAGGCGAAGAACATCCTGGCTTAAGAACTTACGGGAATGGCTCGAATGCAGTAGTGCAGAGCTATTTAGAGCGGCAGTCAACAGGGTCCGCATTGCCATGATGATTTCCAACCTTTGATAGAAGATGGAACTTAAAGAAGAGGGAGAAATGACAAAAAAGGATGAAATTAAAAATGTGTATATTTAAGGAAGTTTAGGGGTGGCGCCAATTGGTGCCAAAATGAGAGACTATAAGTTAAGATCGTTTTGTCATGTTCAACACCGAGACGTTATTCACCCAATTTAAATAATTCCTGATATGATGGTTCCTGCAAGGGGTAGAAGAGAAAGACCAAAGAAGACTCACTTGGCAGCCTTCGACAACCTGAACCATATTTTCAAATCGTCTGACATGCCAATATGCCTTAAAAGAAAAACCTTTAATCAGTGTGTTTTGCAAGGACCATGACAAGGAAAGCCGTGCAAAAGACGGACTGGGACGTTTCGCCGTCGCCGTTTCGCCGTCGGCCGTTTCGCCGTCGAGCCAGTTCGCCGTCGGCCGTTTCGCCGTCGCCATCCCGGCATTGGTTAAGTTTACACGAACGTGATAAAATACTAACTTTTTTATACTAAATGTCGCAAGAACGTGATAACATACTAACTTTTTTTTATACTACATGTCAGTGTAAATAAAATGCTGATGTTGCTAGTAAAACCAAAAACAAATCATTAAATACATAAATAAATATGACTATTATCAGATTCCCGGAAATAAACAATATTGAGAAAAAGGATTTCAATTTCAATTGTTTTTACTGTATCAAAAATAAAAAACTTCATTATGCAAAAGTGATAGTATATAATTGTTCGAAAACCATTCAAAACTTATATACAAGTAATGATCATCCCGAAATTATAAGTACGAATGCTAACAACGAAATGGCGATGGCGAAATGGCTCGACGGCGAAACGGCGACGGCGAAATGGCTCGACGGCGAAACGGCGACGGCGAAATGGCGACGGCGAAACGGCGACGGCGAAATGTCCTAGACCCTGCAAAAGATCCGTATGTCTCAAAGGGCGATGAAGCGTGCTATGTTGGGCGCTTCATTACAGATCCCAAACCGCCAGCTACGACAAAGATAAGGAGTGGCTGATAGAATAGAGAGAATAGCAACACTGAAATGGAACTGAGCAGGTCACGTGGCTCGAATAACAGATAACAGATGGAAAAAGCGGATACTGGAATGGAGACCAGGAGATGAAGCCTACCGAAGCAGAGGTCGTCTACTAACACGTTGGACTGATGATCTAAAACGTTGCCATAGGAATTGGATGAAAGAGCAACAAGATGGAAATAGATGGGAAATTATAAGGGAAAACTATGTCCAGCAGTGGGTAAGCGAAGATTAAATGATTAACCCGCCAGTGGTCGCTATATGACATTTTCTCTCACGCTTTCAGAAAATTGCGCACAACTTTTTTTCTGGGAAATTATGCGCGCTGTAGTTCCTTCTAGTCTCCTAACTATCCTCCCTCGACAATCTAATAGATTTGTCCGCTCTGATAGTGACTCAGTTTACTTAGTATCACCATATTGTTGAGTCAGTGCGCGTTATGTGAGAGATTCTCTCATCAAGCGACCACCGGCGTCACCAACTGTGTATAAAAATTAATTTTATTTTTCCCCTTAAAACCTAAAATAATATCCTTTTATGATGCAATAAAAGGCGCCGTGGATGTGGTCGATAATATGAAAATCCTATATTGTTATTCACGGGTTAGTTGTAGATGGTAACTTACCATATATTTTTCAATGTTAAATGTTGACGGCATCAATAATCACATTTTATATAAAGATAATAATAATAAAACAGAAAAACGTCGTGTCTTTTTAAGGCTAATGGCTGTATCGTTGATGAAACCTCATCTTCTTGTAAAATTTTGTAAAGAAAGACAAACGTTGTATATGTGAGAGAAAATATCACGCGCGACCACTCGCGTAACAACCTACCTAGCGACCAATGCCGGGTTAAAGAACAGATTAAAGACATTGATATGATTCAAGATAGAAACATGGAGAAATGTAATTATGAGGGACGACGACCCTGTATATACTCCATGTGGTGAGACTGCTCCCGTCTGAAAAACATTTCTAATTCGGTTTCTCTGCGAATTGGACGGCGTTATGCAGAAAGCTACCAACCCTCAATAGTGGCAAACTGAGATAATCAAGTTTAAAGTTTTTATTGATTTAAAAAATCTGTAGGATATGTTGTTACTACTTTTTAACTTTTTTTTGACTGTGAATAAATATTTTGGTATTCTCTACATGTTTAAATATTTTAATTGTAAATTAAAAAGAGAAATGGCAAATTTTTGTGGATTGGTAGGTTTCTGCATTTTGCAAAGTCGAAAATTAATAACAACAATATTAAATAAAGACAACAGTAAAGTTAGAAAAATTATTTTTATTTACAGGAATTTAAGGATATGAATATTTAACGTATTAATTTAATAAATTTTAATATTCATCTACTTCATCCACTTCAGAATCTAGATCTTCAACATTGACATTGTAACCCTCAACATCTTCAGTTACATTGGCACCCTGCAAATTTTGATAAAAAGTCAATGCATCAGCAGGAATAAGGTGCATCATTTCCTTTAAATTTTGTGATTTCGCCTCAGCGATAGGCTTCCCGTTAGGCCACAATGGTATTAAATCGCTAAAGATTTCTTCGTTAGCAGTTCTACCTCGAGAAGGTTTTTTGATAGAAATTTTTTGATACAGTTGTGAAAAATCGTGTTGTTGTATCATTAGCCGAAATGGGCCAGACTTTTCTGTTATGATTGACCTAATCTTCAACCAAGTAATTTTTTCTTTATCTTCGGTCACTTTGCGATTAGCAATTTTTTTCTCAATGTTTATTACGCCTAAAAAATCTTCGACGTGTATTTGGGTTACTACCAATGGTCTCTGCTTTCTACAAGAACGCATTACCTCGATATAGTCATTTGGGGTATATAATCTTTGCTGTCATTTAAGAGCTGACTCAATATCACTGAAATCAGTGTCGTTGGGCAAAAAACTATGACCAGAACAGAGATATTTTACGGTAATGCTTTCTAGGTTTCTGCGTGTCCCATGCAAAATTGATTTAAGCATAAGTATTAACTTAATATTTCGATTTTGCCCACCGCAAGAATCACACCAAAGCGTAAGATGTTTGACTTCTGGAGTTAATTTAGTTGTAACATGTTTTATAAGGCAAGAGCCTATTTCTTGGGCGCCCCTTCCAGCTGAACCTTCTGTCCAAACGTAGCAGTATCGTCTATTTTCTTTAGCACTGTGTATTCCTGCATTATACACCCACAACTGACGCTTATAAAATACGATGCCTGTAGGTATTCTGGGAAGCGGTAGGGTTTTTTCCAAGTCAAAACTTAAACACTCCTGATCTGTTTGTTCAGTCGCTATCTTGAAATCATCTCTTCTCATTTTCTGTGCCTCCTCTGCAACTTGCAAATGCTTCGTATGTTCCTGCTTGAACTCTTTTTTTTCTTCATCCTTTTCATTATCTATTTTTATTTTAAAAGTATCGCAAATATTGCAGGTGTCTTTTTTAATAGCTTTAATTTCAAATTAAATTTCGTGTAGAATATGTTCTTGTATGACATTAAGCTTACGGGATTGGTTTCTTCCTGCTTGTACATGTCATACATTTGTTGTAAAGTGATACCAGGTGGTAAATATTTCGCCTCTGTTTGTTCTCGACGGTAGTGTGAAATGTATTTAGGTATTTTATTAATATGACTAACAACTGCTTGAATTCGTTCATCTGCTAATTTGGTTTTGCCTCCCTGCTTTAAAGCAGTGTTTACTCGAAATGCAGTTACCTTTAGAGTATTTGTAAACATTTCTCTACACATTTTGTTTCCTTTATTTTATAAATTTGAGATAATTTCCTTTTTTCCATATTTCTACCATAAGACCTTTTTTTTCAATCTCGGGTACACTAGCAGCAATAAAATTAGTTTGAGCATCATATGAATTTAGCGACCAAAACCTCTCAAATTCATATTTTTTACTTTCAACAGAAACATTTTCTGCACGTTTAGATGTACAGTTATAATACAATGGAAATCCCCAATATTTGCAGAAAGCTACCAACCCACTTGGATAAAAGTGGCGCTTTGTTAAAATTCTACCAAGTGGGTTGGTAAGTTTCTGCAAATTAGAATATCAGATAAATTTAATATGTGGCTTAGCATTTTTATAGTTTTATAGGTTATATATTAATCTAGAGGTGGTAGATTTTTACAGAATGCAGAACTCGTATTTTGTTGTCCAAATATGCATCCAACCCAATATCTGATATATTGAGGGTTGGCAGCTTTCTGCATAACGCCGTCCAATTCATATTCAAAAATGTCCCCTTTAAACAAATCTGAAGGGTGCCGGACGGAATTTTTGGGCAGAAATTGTTTAAAGTATTTTTTAAACCAATACATAAGATTACCTTTTATTAACCCGAAAAAATATATTTTAGGTTTTTTGGGTTATTCTAAATAAGAAAGGTATCTTGTGATTTTTCTCACAAATTGACAGTTTTTGAGTTATAGGCGATTTAAAATCTAAAAAATGCGAAAATACCCATTTTTGAGGCTTAAAAACTCATATTTAAATTAGTATTTTTGAGGGTGTCAATAACTTGGATCAAAGTTTAAACATTCCTTTTCAAGATTCCGAAGAGTGATCGGGTGGGTCTAACTTCAATTTAGACCGTAGTTTTTTAATTGTTAATTATGCATGTCCATCCGATTTTTTGGCCGGTGCTCTATTTCAAAAATCTCCTATTCTCCTCAGAAAAATATTTTTTCTAGATTCTTTGGGACATTCTAAATAAAATAAGTTGTTCACATTTTTCTCAAAATTTACTAGTTTTAAAGTTATAAGCGATTTAAAATGCGAAAATGTGTTTTTTTTTTGTTAGTTTTCGGATTTTAAATCGCTTATAACTTTAAAACTATTAACTTTTGAGAAAAATGTGAAGAAACTTATTTTATTTAGAATGTCCCAAAGAATCAAGAAAAATTATTTTTCGGAGAGGAAAATGGGAGATTTTTGAAAATAGTCCGCGCCGCACCGGCAAAAAAACCGGATGGACACGCATAATTATTAACAATTAAAAAACTACGGTCTTAGTTGAAGTTAGACCCGATCACTCTTCGGAATCTTGAAAGGGAATGTTTAAACTTTAATCCAAGTTATTGGCACCCTTAAAAATACTAATTTAAATTTGAGCTTTTAAAAATGCGTATTTTCGTATTTATTAGATTTTAAATCGCCTCTAACTCGTAAACTGTCAATTTTTGAGAAAAATCACAATATACCTTTCTTGTTTAGAATGACCCGAAAAACCTAAAAATATATTTTTGGAGCAATAAAAGGTGATCTTATGTATTTGTGTAAAAAAATTGTTTAGACAATTTCTGCCCAAAAATTCCGTCCCGCACCCTTTAGATTTGTTTAAAGGGGACATTTTTGAATATGAATACGCAGAGAAACCGAATTAGAAATGTTTTTCAGACAGGAGCGGTCTCACCACATGGACTTATAGGGATAAAGGCAAATAGAATGATGATAATGAAATTAATTATTGTATGTTTAGATTATTTTCCATGAGATATTTGATAAAAGTAAAACCTAAAACTAGGCAATTGAAACTATTAATACAATTAAAAAAAAATGTTTTTACCTTGATCTATCATTCCCCTAAAATTGTCTAGAAAACCTTGGGACAGTTGGGAATATTTTTCCGATTCCTTATTTTTCAAACCATAAAATACCCCATGATATTGTCCATAAATATTAGCGATTGCCTCGTATATATCCCACTTAAAAGGGATCGCGAAAGAATGTATCTCGTAGCCTTGAACCTTCAAATTGTCGAATACAAGTCTTTCTAGTCCTGGTTCCAACGAAGTAGCGTAACATACTGGTATACTTTCCATCACTGTAACCTCTGGATAAGACCTAAGAAATTCCTTTATCACTGGAACAACTTTATTATAGAAGTATATTTCGTTGATGTAGGGTGCTGACATGACTTTGGTGATAGCTTCGGTATCACATTTAAGGACCTGTTTAACAGCAAGATGGCGGTCTTTACCGGTATTTTTGTTTCTAACAGTTACAAAAACTACTTTTCCCAAATGACCCTGACCTTTGTCGTTTTCTGCGTTCTTGGTAATTTCATAATTTTCTAATTTTTCTCCTAGAGCTTTTTCTAGTAAGCCACTGATTACGTTGAGGTCCATGTTGAATATGCGGTCTACTTAAACAGGTCACATGCACTACTGGCTGGTAATTCTTTATCACCTGTTTATATATGTTCCAATAATTCATATTATTAATTAGTGATAATTGATGAAAAATGGTTTGGCGTTTTAGCGTTAATACAGGCAAATTGATTTTAAAATTGGTTATTTTATATCTTTGTTCAACTATATAATATGTGTATATAATATATACATTACGGATATATTACATATACAGTGACCTAATGATAAACGAAAAAGAAATACAGAAATAGCGGAGTGTTAAAAGAAGAAAGAGAAAAAATAATCATGGCAAGAATAGGATACAAAAGTTAACAGTAGACGGTACAAAATGGGAATGATATGAAGAAAACAAGAAGCTATACGAAATAATACAAGATGAATATGCACAAGGGGGCCAAAAAATTAATAAATAGTAATCAACAAAGGAAAAATGGTAACGACATGGATAAGATACGGATCATGATTTTCGTCAAACAGAAACAGAAATAGAACAATAAACTTAAAAAATAGAAAAAGAAAAAACAGATGAACCGACTGAAATGAAGATAATAGTAGTAATAAGAGAAATAAAAAATAAACAAAATACGGGAAAAATCAGAATGCCAGTAGAAATATTAAAAGTAGGAGGAGATCTACTTCAGCCAAATAATGCCGCTTCAGCCGCAATAATGTTTTTAACAATATTAAAACCCATGAACGCAGAACTATATAAAATATACAACCCGGAACCAGGGTAATTTACGGAAGACCTTGGAGAGGTTTTCATAGACCGGGAAACATTCCGAATAAAGGTACTACTCGAAAAAGGAAGAATTCAAAAGGAGCTATAACTGATAGGAAGTATGATACACGGTGTACAAGAACTATGTCAAGAGACAAAAATCGTAAATTGTAAGGATATAATAGGGAAGTTAGAGGAAGGGCAAAGAAAGGCGGAGTCAGTTAGCGAGGCGTTGACAGTAGAAATAAAAGGAAGAGAAAAAAGAGGTATATTAGAAACAATATTAACCTCCGTATTTGGCATCCAATGACGACCAATATATTCTTCCGGTCCTTACATATGGATGTCAAACATGGACGTTCACAAAACCGAATATGGATAGAATTGCGAAAACACATAGAGCAATGGAAAGACAAATTATCAACGTAAGACTGTCAGATAGAAAAAGGAATTCCTGGGTAAGAAATATCACAAAAGTTAAAGATGCTACTCGTCAAACAGCTAAACTAAAATGGAAATTCGCCGGTCATACGATTAGACAAAAAGACGAAAGATGGAATAAAATTATTACAGAGTGGAGACCATGGACATATAATCGAAAGGGAGGAAGACCACAGATGAGATGGGTAGATGACCTAAAACACCAAGCAGGCTCAAAATGGATGCACATGGCTCAGGATAGGGAATGATGGAGGAGCGAAGGGGAGGCATATGTCCAGTATTGAATATCGCAAGGCTAATAGATAGACAGATATATATATTTGACGTAAACGACGAAGCCTAGAGTAATATTGAGGCACTAGACAAAAACCAGAGAAACTTAAATAAAGGGATCACAGCATCAGACAAAGATAATATTAGAAACAATAACGTCAATCAACCACACGGACATGAAGATAAACGATCAACTAAACAAGTTTCACAAAGCACTAACAACATGTCTACAAAAAATAGCTAGAGGACTAAACGAAGTAGAGGACAAAGCACAAAGATTAGAAACCGAATATAGCAGGTTGCGAATACAAACTGTAGCATTACAAGTTACGGAGTTCATAAACGAATATATTCAATTTTACGAGGGAATAATAAACCTTCACTACAACCATGGACATTTCATTGATATAATAAAACCGGGTCAAATAACCAAGTTAATAGAAGGAGCAGGGCAGATACTACCACAAGGAGTTGAAATACGACGACAACCCATTATAGAAACAGAAGACAGCCATGACGACAGATACATAACAGTCATTGGCTACTTCATAGTGACAGGGCAAAATAAGTACAACATGCTCAAAGTCACTGCTATACCACTAAAAGTCAAGGGTTTGCCGTCCCAAGGAATCTACTGATCTAGATTATAATACACTTCACTACTTCGAATTGACCGCGGAAGATAGAGATGCTTCCGGACATTGAGAGCTAAGGTTACGGTTGGAAAATGCTAATTTATTCTTAAACTATTTATGTATTATTATATTAGAAATATCTTATGTTTATGCTATACTTGTAAACGTCGATACTGACGCTTGGGCCAAATTGGCCGTGGGGCAGTATGTCCAATACCAAATATTCAGAATTAATATTCGATATTGAACAGTATAATTATAACCCAGTAGACCGCACAAAATAATTTGTTTTTATATTTACAGATGTGGATCATTAATCTAGATTCTAATTTGTCAATATTAAACAATATAATTTGGAAATTATACAAAAGTGCTGACGAAAGTAAAACTATTTTCCTTTGTTAGATACACAAATCACGCGGGTCTCGTGTCAACGATGACCCAATTTCAGCTTCTATAAAACTATGATATCTCAGCTAGAGAAAGGGTCTTCAACTAACTCGCGTATAAGCCTTAGTTAGTACTCACCGTTCTCCCGGGGTAACTTCCGTAGTGTCGATCTTTATAAGTAAATTATCTAAGTGCTATTGGTGTTTCAATCAACTGAAGAGCAGCCTCCACTGAGCCCCCGAAGATTAAACATTATGCAATCATTGTGACAATAATCAAATATATTGATCAATGTCTAAAAGTTCGTTGAAACAAAAAATTAATTTGTTGTTACAACGAAATACTATTCAATAATCACTGTTAATCAATATTACGAACTAAATGTTTTTGAGTGAATACTTTGCTATTCAGATGATAACTTAAACGACTACTACAAAAATTTAAAATAACCGCCTAAAAATTAAAGCCTGCGACTATAAACAGAGAAAATTCAATCGATGTTAATATCTAAGAACCCAGTTAAATATATATTACAGGTAATGGATTATAGACACCTGGGTGTGGGAATATCTAGCATCTATGGCATCTATGGCAAGAAACAAAACAGCAGTCAACGAAAGCAGGAAGAATATCTGGTTTACTGAGAGAAATAATCTGGCCGAATAAATATAAATATGAGGAGGGAAAGCAAAGACATGTTTTAGACTGTTATAAGACATGTTTTAGATCCATACTGACATACGCAGCTCAGACAAGTGCCAAGACAACAAAGACCAAACCAATAATGAGAACAACACAGATGAAAACCCTAAGATCCGTAAAAAGTATCGCACTCAGAGATAGGATACGAGACGAAGGAAGACACATTGAGAGAGCTAGGCGTTCAAGACGAAGTGGGATGGACAAAAGAACGACGACGAATGTGAAGAGACCACGTAGATCGGATGGACCATGACCGTATGGCGAAATGGACGAAGACACACAAGCCCAACACCAAGCGACCCATAGGAAGACCCAAAAAACGATGGTACGAGAGCAGGAGCTCCGGATAGCAGCAGATACTGTAACAGAAGAAACAGAGCATAGTTTTATAAAAGAAGAGGAGGAAGAAGAAGAAGAACAATTATGAACAAAATCTACGTTTTTATATGCCTTTTATTGATTTTAAACAGGTCTGAGACACGATCACGAGACGGAATATACAAAGCAATGATATCACCAGGAACACCAAAGTAACTGATATGAATAGTCAAAATAACAATAACTAATACAATCAACAAAGTCGTGATAGAAGAAAGTTTTTCAAATTAGTTTAACATCAATAGAGTATTAAAACAGACCCCTGTCAACAGACTTATTCAACCTAGTACTAGAGAAGATAATTTGAAGGGCAAAGATCCAGACAAGCGGATTTTTCTGAAAAAAAGGCAACAATGCATAAGTTTTGCGGATGACTTGGTCTCTCTTGACACGTTTAAGAATATACAACTTCAAAAAATGTTCACAAAAGAAGAAGAAACTAGAAAATATGGTCTGACCAAATCAAGGGAAAACCAATAAGTATAATATGGAAGTGAGAGAGGGAAGTGCAGAAGAAAATAAAGGAATTACATTGTCCATCTCACCTCATCCTGGTCTTCAGTCTCTCTTAATGTATCCCCATTCCTTATTCTATCTCTAAGGGAAATTCCTCTTATGGTTCGTAATTCTTTTAATTCTGTAGTTCGCACCAATATATTTCTAAGCGAAGTTATAGCTTTTGTTTACACTGCTTACGTTAGCACCCTTGTTACAAATTCTTTATACATATATCCGAATTTTGCTCTGTACGCTCATATTATATTTGTTCCTCTTTATGATATCCCTTAAGTATTCTGGTTGCCTTGTAGATTTTTTTACTTCCTCTGCAATATGTCTATAGTAGTCCACAGTACATCGTCCATTTTGGAAGATAATTAAAAAAAAATAATGTGTGTACTTTGTACGCACGTAAGAAGCTATACTACTATTATATGATTTCAACGAAATCAATATTCTGTAAACAGTTTCTCTACTACTTTCCAAAAATTTTTATTAAAACAATACCAAAAATTAAAAAAAAAATAAAGAAATAAAACACGCACAAACACATTGAAAAATGCCGCAAATGATTTCTGAACAATAATTGTTGCCAAAAATTTTAATTAGATACGTATTTTATGAAAAGAATTATATAATAATATACTTACAATCATAAAATCTACAAAAAAAATTAAAAAATGATATAACTTGCATTGGGCTTGAACCTACTTCCCGTGTAACCCGCCGTACGAGAGTCAAAGCGATTTCAAACTGCACCACCTTCGCGTATACGTCATGTGGGAATATACACAAACTGAACAACTTTTTGACATTTTGTTTATATGAATTTTTATTAGTTTGATTTTTGTCGAATTAAAATACAACAATATATAGAGTAAGAAAACGATACATTAGATGAAAATTTGTAGAAAGTTTGTTCGTAATCAGATTATGTAAATTAAAGCATTGCCTACTAGGAGTATAGCATAGCAAGTACTAGGTAAGTACATTATTTTTTTTACATTTTCCAAATAGGTATGGAGATAATTTTTTATTGGAATACAACTGAAACATTTAAAATTACGTACCTGTGGCTTTTCAAAACTATTTAAAAAGTCACTATAACTATAAATTTGATTTTATTTCTGTCCTCACAACAATAAAAACTAATATATTATACAACATTTTTGTTTACCGATAACCTCCATATTGAACAATTATTGACAGATCATTTCAACACCCAATCAGAGCCCGTATAAAGACTAATACCAAACTGTCGGTGTGCGCATGCGTGCAGATCAATATAAATTCACCCTCAATCTCAATCGCGCCTAAAGAAGTATAACTTCAAAAAGTCTTAAAAATGGTCCTAATTGCTTCGTTTGAGCGAGTCTACCATCTGAAAATTTTCAGAGTGCAGGTTGGACGAGTTTCCGTGTCCCGCATCGTTAACATATTTACGTTGTCGGACTAACAGACTATAATTAAGAGTTTGGTAATAACAAAATCGTAGAGTCCGACACCCACAAGATGTCACTCTAGCGCGGTAGTTTTGTTATGACAAAACTCTTATATTTAATTCATAAAAATTGTCGATCCCTTGTCTGACAAATTTACAGCCGCGTTTTGTTAGTCCGACAACGTAAATATGTTAATGACGCGGAACTCGAAAACGCGTCCAACCTGCACTCTAAAATTTTTCAGAAAGTGGTAGATTCGCTCAAACGAAGCAGTTAAGACCATTTCTAAGACTTTTGTAGTCATCTTCCAAAATGGACGATGTACTGTGGGCTATTATTATATACATATATATTCCCAGGTAGGTAGTTGAAATTTATTACTTTGTCTATTATGTGTTCATGAATTATTAGTTTACATTGGGTGGGGCTCTTTGATATCTATAACTATTGATTGGGTCTTTTCGTAGGATATTCACATATTTAACTTGTGTGCTGTGATGTTAAATTTGTAATGTGGACGCTAGATATCATGTTCATTTTCTGGTATGATAACAGTAAATAGGAACTTTTTTGATATAAAAGTAAGAATTTTTCGATGCTAAGTTTTCTCTCTATTTTATAGTGTTAAATCGTGGACTTTGAACAAAAATGTGTACAAATGAATCGGAGCATTTGAGATGTGGCTATATCGGAAAAGACGTAAGGTCCCCTGAACGCATCGAGCTACAAATAAGAAGGAAGAAAAAGAGTCACAAGAATGAATAAGAACCGGGAGGTACTTTGGACAGATTTTGGCGAAATGGATCCAGATATGCCTTCCTATAAGCCAGCCATTATGGAAAAATATTTGGAAAGCAAGGTCCACAAAGAACAGGAACATACTGGTTAAAAAACCTTAGACTCGGGTTCAACACAACATATGTGCAGCTTTTCAGTGCTGCTGGAGATAACATAAAGATTGCCATGATAATCGTCAACATTTGTCACGGAGGGCACATCAATAAGAAGAAAAATTGGGAAAGCTTAAGTACTTGAAGTATAAATAATAAAATATATAAGTATTATTACAACTTATTCTGCAAGGCAAAATTCAAGAAAGTCAAAATCTTGGAAGACATGTATTCCGACGTGTATCCCGACGTGTATCTATGTGTATCCCGCCGTAATAATCTGAGCGAATGGTGCTTAAAAATAGAACACCGAGACCAAAGTAGCACAATAAAAACATTTTAGTTTTATTTAAGGTTTATAGATGTTTTATTGTGGTAAATAAGAAGATAATGGATTTAAAGTTACCTTGTAGATACTGCCAGAACTTTAAAACTCTTTAGCATTTGTCACTAGTTTTAAAGTATCTAATAAGATTATCAAATAAGACTAATTAATCTTAATAAAATAGATAATTTGTCTTATTGTAGTTTTAAAATGGTTTATTCTCAGTTCACTTTAAAATAATCAGTTTTATGAATAACTTCCGGACTGTTTGGTTTTATTATATTCTAGTTTGTTACCTTTTAGTTTTATTGCAGTTTTAAAGATTCTCCTAATATGACTAATAAAACCTATTATTAAAACTACTTGATCTCAAGACTATTATGTCAGTAAAACATATGCCTTAAAACTATTTTTTAGTTTTCTTTAATGTTGCTTTCTTAAAAGCAACTAGTAGGCTATATTAAAACCAAACGCTCTTAACTGAATCAATTTGATTATCGTAAAGACTAAACTATGCTTCTTGTTAGAAACAATAAAACTATCGCTCACCCCTTCTTCTTTCATGTCCAAAATGGTCGGCCATTTGTTTTAGAGCGAAACAGTAGTGTAGTGTGTTGTAAAAAGTGGAAGTACAGTTAGAATGGAAGAAATAAGTCGCAAGTACTAAAAATATAAACGAACTGGTGATTTTAAAACAAAAATATAACACACACAGCACTATGACACCTCGATTTTAGGTTAGATTCACATTAAAACCGAGTGGCATTATTGACAGCACCATTAAAACCAAACGGTTTTAATTGTAAGGCAATCTCGCTTTTATGTAGGATATATGCTCTTGAAAAGGTATAAAATAAAACCATTTGATCTTAACAATTCTCTGTCGATAGACCAAATAGTTTTATTTGGATTTCGGCCATATTGCTTTCTGGAGATACTAAAAGCCATGAAAGATTACAATATAAAGCTTACATAAAACTTATAAAAAGCGACTTAAAGACATAAATTCGACTTATTTTAACAATAAAACATTAAAATTGTAGATAAAATTATTTTATCGCCAACCGTCACTAAAGTCATTCATTATTGTACTCATTTGACGCCATTTGCGGCAGTAAAGTAACACTTTATTGTACTGAAAGAAGAATTTTACTTTACCTGCCGCGATTAATCAAATTAACCGAGATTGAATGTAAGTGGTCGATGGCAGTAATCGATTATTTATTTGAGTGAACTTAAAATATATTTACTTTAATTATTGAAAATATTTTACACAATTTACGTTATTATTAATTAAATTTATGCCAAAAAGTGAAATTCTGTAGTATTTTGCATTAAATTCATATAAAATTAATCAAAATTCTACCGATTCAGTAATTATTCAATATTGATAACTATCTATCGATTCAAAATCGAAAGCGACATGCAGAAGTCACCTGTCATCACTGTCATATTTAAAAAATTTTAATTGAAAATTGTATTTATTGTAATAAAAGTGTTGATACGAATATAAAATTATAGTACAGTAGAGCTACTTTGGAAATGGAAGAAATTACATGAACGCCACTTGAAATACGCAAGAAATCGTTAGAAGCAGTTTCAGAGCTTCTCTCAGCAAAATCAATCGAAAAATACCATAGGAAATATGACATATTTGAAGCATGGCGTGAAAAAAATTGTATTACAAATTATAGTGAAAGTGTTTTACTGGCATATTTCTCTGAATTACCTAAAGAATATTCTCCATCGACTATGTGGTCCTATTATTCAATGACCACAAATAGAGACATAGATATAAGCAATTATAAGAAAATAACAGCTTTTTTGAAACAAAAAGGAAGGAATTACATTCTCAAAAAATCAAAAACCCTGCAGCAAGAAGAAGTGCTAAATTTCTTATTAAATGCACCTGATAACGATTATTTTTAATGATGAAGGTAATTCAACAAAAATAAAATTACTATTACATATTATATTGTACGTAATAGTATATTACATACCTAGCGGAAAAGTACTCTATTTCAGCCGAGCGGCAAGGTAGTTTACCGAGGTGCGAAGCACCGAGGTAAACTACAGACGCGAGGCTAGAATGAGTTCCCGCGAGGTTTTTATACTATTTTACTCACAATCTACCAATAATAAATAATAATAATATGTTGTCTCATGTAGAAAATCCAGAAACGTCGGCGTCATCATCTATTTCTAAAACTCATAATTTTGAGCAACACGGTCTTACTTTAACCGTTAATAGTAATCATAATTCCAATGTAACTATTAATATTTATAATTCCAAATAGTTTTCTTGTTGTTATTGTTGTTGTTGTTTCTTAATTAAATAAATGTTGAGTGGATTCTATTCTTTCTAAACCATCTTTTAATCAAAAATGACATTGACATTTGCAGGTAGAAAAGTGTCAGATGCTAGCCGGTAAAGTACTTTCCCGGCTAGCTGGGGAAGTAAAGTAAGTAATAAGTCGCTTCCTGATTACTTCAAAGGTTAGAAATCCATAAATTACTAACCGATTGTGATTAAAGTTCTTTTTCATATCCTTGAATGATTTATGTATAATGTCTTTTCATTTGATGTCAATTATTATTTTCTTTACATTTTTTACTTGCCTATTTGTTCTTTTTATACCTAATATCGGCCGTGTCTAGCAAGTGGTTGCGTAGGCTAGCGGTATTTGTATCTAGTTACGGACGTGTCAGTATTTGGTTCGAATCCCCCGTAAAGAAAACTTTTTTGTTTTATATTAATGGTTATTGACATACTTAGACTATTATAAGGACTAAGTACACACACTCTTTTTTCATTAGAAGGATATAATTAAGTAAGTGTTAATGTTTTTTATGATTGGCGATAAAATTTTGTATGCACCACGTCAGTATTAGTCAGTAAAGACTCTTTATCGAACTCGGCTCATAATATCAGACTCGTTCGATAAAGAGTCACTTTACTGACTTGGTACATAAATAACTGTTTCTTTCAAATTAATATTTTTCGGATTTAAATTTTTTTATTATTTTTATTTTTTATTCGCCAAAACTCAGAAATTTTAGGGCCCGTGAATTATTTAGATCTATTTTTGTTAACTTTATCAATAAAGTTGGGTGCGCAAGTGTTTTTCTACCTTAACAGTCCGAAATAACCAAGTACTTTTTATTATTTTATGGTTACAAATACGTATCTACCTATCATAACACATATGTAAAAATTTGTTGGCCTATATTGAGTATATGGGTTTAAAGAATCATTTAATATGGTAAATTGTCTTTAAAAACTCCACTTAAGAAACCTTTTTAAGTTAGCTATAAAACTGCCTGCACTTAAAATGTCTTTTAACATGGTTTAAAAGCACCTTCACAGCAGATTTAAAGCTGGTTGCTTAAGAACACAAAGTTTTTCGAAGGTTTTTATTTGTGGTTTTATTGATCTCTTTTAGAGTGGGTCCTTTTATGCTGAAAACGGTTTTATTGCAACCTTAAGGTTTACTTAAAAACCAAATGGTTTTAATTTTAGTTTTATTCTACAGTTTTAACCCGGGAGTAGTCGCGCTCACTTTTGTAACGTCGATAGTCGCGTGTGAGATTCTATCTCAAAATACGAATTTAAAACAAATTTTTATTTTGTATTATTTTTATCTACTTTTTATATTGAAAATATATATTTATAACAATTTTATTAAAAAAACCTGTGTTAACGGCCACCTGCCAACATCGGCCACTTGTCCTAACGGCCAGTTTAAAAATTTCCCAAACCAATTATATGTCTTCTTCTTCTAAGGGGGCCTATCCGTTCCGGATGTTGGCGATCAGCATGGCTATCCTAACTTTGCTTGCTGCTATTCTGAATAGTCCGGTTGTCGATGTATTAAACCACTTTCTCAGGTTTTGTAGTCTACAATTAATGTAGACTACAAAAATTGGCAATACCGTCCACCTTTCTATATCGGCCAATAGTTCTTTCATTTTTAGTGGCCGTTACTGACAAATTTTACTGTACAATAAAACCTGTGTTAACGGCCACCTGCTAACATCGGCCACCTGTCATAACGGCCAGTTTAAAAATTTCCCAAACCAATTATATATAGACTACAGTAGGAAAAATGAACGAACATATAAAACACGCTGTATTTTCCTGTCACCGTGTCACACAAAAAATTGGCCAGCGCAAGTACATGTAATAATTATTGTTACACGTACTTGCACTGGACAATTTTATTTCATTTTTCCGGCTTTCCGGCTCATTTTTTTAGGCTTTCATTTTTCCGACTGTACAAAACCTGGCAATAGCACCTTTCTATATCGGCCAATAGTTTTTTCATTTTTAGTGGCCTTTACTGACAGGTTTTACTGTATTACGAAAAAGGATGAAATGTGAGATTTCATCTAACGGCGCGACTACTCGCGGGTTAAAGCTAATTGGCTCTCCCCAAAGCCATAAATTCCACAAAAAGAAGAAGAAGAAAATAAAAAAAAAATCCTACGAATTACTACACCCCTCCTCGAGGCACTTACGAAATTTTTTCAAAATTGCAAAATTTTTCATCAAGTTATCGCGAAAAAGGATAAAAATTGAGATTCTATCTCACCACGCGACTACTCGCGGGTTAAAGCATCCTTAAAAGACTTAATATACCCGTTCGGTGCTGCTTGGGGAGTTATTTAAAGCGACGAAAAATAAGATCTGAATTATCATGATAGTTTCCAACCTTCAAGGAAATGGAAATTAAAGAAGAACACGCAAAACTGCGTTTAAAAGCTAAAATTTTGACTCTTCGTCAAAAACCAATTGTTTTCAAGTCTATTACGTAATTATAAGTTTTGAAACTACAAATTTAAAATCTTAAAAAAGTGAAAAATACGGAGATAAAGGAGTGAATGCAAATGTAAACTTCTTCTTCTTAAAATTCCATCTCCTATCGGAGGTTGTATATCATAATGGCTATGGTCACTTTGTTGACTGCTGCTCTGAATAGTTTTAATGAACTACAGTTAAACCATTCTTTCTTGCATAACAATTCTCAGCCACTCATATTTTTCTCCTCTGATGATTTGACCCAAATATTTCTAAGAATATTTATATAATAGTATATACAGTAAGAAAACTATATAAATGTCACTAAATACAAGCTTACACATATTCCATAAAAAATAGGTTACATATGGCAAAAATGTACATTTAAGTAGTTTTTATTAAATTAATCTTTTAGTTTGCTTATTTAATATATTCTACAAAATACACAATTAATTACTTATCCATTTTCCTTTTTAATGCATATTTTTTCATTTACGAACTATTGTTAAAAGACGATGTTAGCCTGCCACATAAAAATATTTGAAATTAACTGTACTATAAGTGATATTTGCTACATTGTTGAATTGTTGATTGTATTCCTAATTATTACTAATATCCTTCTAACAATAATCATAACAACTATTTCTTTTAAGTTACATATTATAAATAATTGAGGAAGAATTATCTAGTTTATTTATCGAACTGTTAACCATATGGTACAATATTTTTTGTGTTGCAAGTCATTTATATTACAAATAGGGTTCCTTTGAAAATTGTAAATAAAATGATGTAATAATCATTAAATAATAAGTTTTATTTTATAATTGTACACCGGCTCCTTAATTGGATTTTGAAACACAGTTTTCATCTTAGTTTTGTAGTGGTATAGCAAAGATTGATGTTAGTTAATATTTTGACAAAAGCTGATCGGCTATTAAGATCGGTAATGAGATCGGCTATTCCAGCTAGGACAAAATTGAAAATCACATTGTCCGATCCAGCTACAGGAAATAGTTATAGAGCTTTGCAGAGGTTATTTCGTGTATCAACATCTGCAATCTCCAAATTTATATTAAAAAAATCAAAGTCGCACTCTGTACTTATGAACTTACTAGATGATCTGTCTACACTTGTTTAGTCGGCGTTTTAGTTGCTAGAAAGGAAAGGTGGGGAAAGCAACTTGCTCAAATAATTAGAAATTGTTTCTCTATTTACTTGAATACACATTTTGCTACTTTAACTAAATTTAGCTACTTAATTTAGTAATTTGCTTTAGCTACTTTAGGGCAGTCAGTGGGGGTATTTGGCTCCGAATTCCATCCTAATACACTGATTTACTTGATATTTTAACAGTAAGTAGGGAATAGCTCAAGAAATCAAGTCTAGCCTATGCCGATGTTCGCTTTCTCTAAATACACCCCCTCTTGGGGGTGGTTCCCACCCCTTATCATCATCATTCTCTTTGCTTTATCCCTATGCGGGGTTGGCTTCCCTAATTGCATTTCTCCATACAATTATATCTTGGATCATATTAATATTAATCCCCTTTACCAACATGTCCCGCCTAATCGTCTCCACCCACGTCTTCTTTGGTCTTCCTCTCCTACTCCTTCCAGGAATCTGAACTTCAGCAATTCTTCGTATTGGGTGGAAATTCTTTACCCCCTTCTCGGGGGGTGGAAAATGTTTTGGTTAAAATAGCTACGGAAGAGACCAAAGAACCTAATTTTAAGCAAAAACTGGTATATAGTTATTTTTTGAAAACTCAATACTTTTTGAGATATTCGTAGTTGAATATTTCATTTTCATTGAAAAATGACACCTTTTCGGACGGAATTTTGCGAATACCTTAAAAACTATGCATCTAACAAAAAAACTATATAAAATATTTCTGTAGGTTATAACAACAAAGAGATTCGTTCCTTCATGGATCTTCTAGTTAAAATACAAAGAGGGATAAGGTAGGTAAGAAGAGTTTGTTTTTTTTTGCTGCATGCTCAAATCGGTGTATTCAACTTGAAATAACAGAGAAACTGTCGATTTTAGGTGTATAATAATGCTACTAACTTTTGTAGTGCTTGAAAAGTGCTTTAAAATGAGCAATACTAAATGTCGATTACATTCAAACTAAGCGAGATATTCTGCAAGAAATTTGATGACTAATGTATTTTAAGATGGAATGAGAATTATATTTAACCCCTCATCCATCACAATTTAAATACATCGTTTTTCTTCTACAATACTTTTTATTGTAGTGTCATTTCTATGTTTCAAAAGTTGCATTGAAAGGACTGCAAAATGAATGGTTTTTGAAAAAAATAAGATCAAATTATGGAGCGCATTTTAAAATTTTCTTAAAAATCTTTCTTTTCCTCCATGTAACTCGAAAAAAATAAGAGATACGAACAAAATATACCATACAAAAATGTGAGGCTTTTTCAGAAAAAAATTTGGTTTTTATTTTTCACTACTGTATCTCTTATCATTTTAAGTTACATGGAGAAAAAGGAAGATTTTTAAGAAAATTTCAAAATACGTTCTATAATTAATTTGATCTTTTTTCCAAAAGCCATTTATTTTAAACCCATCCAACTTTTTGAACATAGAAATAACACTATAAGAAAAGGTATTGTAGAAGGAAAACGATGCATTTACATTTTGGTGGAGGGGGTTAAAATTACTTCTCATTTTTTCTTAAAATACATTAGTTATCAATTTTGTTTGCAGCAAATCTCGCTTAGTTTTAATGTAATGTACCTTTGATATAGCTTATTTTAAAGGTATTTTCAAGCACTACAAAAGGTAGCAGTTTTATATACCTAAAATCGACCGTTTCTCAGTTATTTCAAGTTGAATACACCAATTTGAGAATGTACCAAAACACAAACTATTTTCACCTACCATATATCCTTTTTTGTATTATAACTAGAAGATTTATAAAGGCAAGTGTTTCTTTGTTTTTTAAAACCTACAAAAATGTTTAATATAGCTTTTTTAGTTAGATGTTAAGGTATTCGTAAAAACCGTTCGAAAAGGTATTATGTTTCAATGAAAATGGCCAATTTTCAACCACGAGTATTTCAAAAAGTATTGAGTTTTCAAAAAAAACTATAGAACCAATTTAACCAAAAATTTTTCCACTCCTAAGAAGGGGTGGGAACCACCACCAAGATAAAAGCACACATCGGCGTAGGGTAGACTTTGGATTAGGAGATAAGTAGAGGCTAGGCCCAAAATTTCATTTAAATCCATTCAGTAGAATAGAATTCGGAGGTAATATCCTATTCTTGCTCCCATTGACTGAGACCAAGAGCCGTAAAATCCACACCCTCGGACAAAATGGATGGTTGACATATGAATGGGTGAGCCTTTTCCTGAACTTTAAAATGGGTGTTGGTACAATTTTCAATTTTGTCAGATTAAGAAAATCGAAAATTTCGTGTATATATAGTGTCGCGTGTAAGTGGGGTGGGTGTGCGCCACTGGCGAGAACTGCCGTTCTCTGGTAATTAAGAACTACACCACGAATAACTTTATTTTAATAAATTTTTATGTTTGCCTTAATGGGATCTTCAAAAATAGCAACTACTTTCTAATAACTATAATTAAAACAGAATATTTTACCATTCTGTCATTTAACACATAGTAATTTAAAAATTAATTTCAACCTGTTGGAATGTGTGTAATTTATCAATTACTTAACACTTAATCAAGTACACACCGGAAAGCATGAAGATATAATAGAGATTGGTCATGCGAATATGACCATTAAATCTGTCCACAATTTTTTCTATAACTCACGGTATAAATAAGAGAATTTGGCCTTGGCGAATAATATCCCTGAAGTTACAGACAATTCTTTACATTGCTCGTTTTTGCGAATATTATACAGTGTCCAGAAACTCTACCGACAAACGAAGACAGGAGATTCCTCAGATTATTTCATTCATAGGAGATTCTGACCAATAGAAAGCTACATAAATCTAAATTAAATCGATAATTTTTGATAATTTCCCGTCGTAAAATATATTACGTCAGATGCCCTTCGTTGCTACCAAAAAATTCATTCAGTGATATTAACGACAATTGAAGGGCTTGGGGGTAAAAGGCTCACCGCTTTAAACTGCTTATTTTTGAAAGGGTTATAGTTGAAAAAGCTCGAACGGGTCACTAATCACGAGTGTATGCAAATTTTGAGCAGCCATATTTTAACCAATTTTTGTCTTACGGAAAAATAAAATGAAATTAGCATATTTATAATAGCAAAACCCACATTTTTTACTGTCTACGATTTTTCTTATCACTAATACTTTTTAAGTTATTTCGAAAAAAGGAAATTTTTCTAAAATTTTTGCAAATTTTTTTTCACTGTAAAACCAATTTTTTACAAATGTAAGCACTTCAAACCAATTAAAATTACCGATCGTATAAACAATACATAATATAAAGTTAAAATAAATGGTAAAGCGGTAACGATTAATTTGATTTAGGGTGCTAAATAGAGGGAGGTTTTCACGATTTTTTTACCAAAAAAGGGGCCAACTTTTTTTTTTTCAGTGTAACTCGTTTATTTTTGTTGCTAGAATCTTTGTAAAAAACAAATTATATAAAGCTTTTTTCAGATACGTTAAAAATGTTAATAAGATTTTCCCGAAAAGTGCTTAATTTTTTGGTGATATCGCATTGAATTATTCGATTTGAAATTAGACAAACAAGAATGTATTTTTCATGAGCTGCAACTTTGCTTTTACTTAATTTATAGACTTTACTGTTACACCATTTTTTTCAATTTTTTATAAGCTACAGTTTTGCTAAAAATTTTTTTTTCCATAAAATATTTACTTTTTGAGTTATTTGCGAAAATCTCTTAATTTTAATTTATTTTTTGAAAGAATAAGGAAAACTAACGAATTATTTATTAATATTGAAACTTATGTTGTTAAATTATTTAATGAAATCCCACTTGTTTGGGCTGTGGTTTCACTTCTAACAGAAACTCCTGCAGAATCGCATACATTAGTAGTATCCAACATTTATTCTCTTCAAATACGCGATCAAAGTTGAAAACTTGGAAATGTCAATGCCATCATAAAGAAAAACGGTGGATTTAATCATTGAATATTCTGCCTAGAGGCTTCCAGGAGCTTTCAACTGCATATGTCTTTGAACGAAATATGCCAATAGAGTCTTTTCTTCGATTCTTAAATTCTTGCCTTCGCACCATTTTTTAAAACTGTGGTAGGTATTTTCATAACGGATTTTGGATTTTTCGGGAATAATTGCGGAACACCCTTCTTCCCAAGCCCGGTCAATTTCTTCAAATTCACTTTCGCTCATATTTTAATTTATAATAATTAAAATTGTACTTAAAATTATTGACAACTAAATAAAAACTCAATTCTCCATTGTTGTTATGCACCCTAGTTACTACCTAACAACCAAAGTATCTATCTTGATAAAATGAATGAAACTATAGTCCAGAGAAATAAGATTTTTCTCGTGACACATCCCCCTCCAGGCCGAAATCAAATTTTTTGAGTAGTATGGACATCTATATTAATAACCTTTATGTTTCCTGCAGCCGATTTTGATGATATACATAGTTCTAAACAAATGAAGATAAAAAAACGGTAAATTTTCGCTTTTTTCGTCTATTACTAAAAAGTGAAGCATTCTAAACAAATTTGAGAGTAAGAAACTCATAAATCGTCTAAAAGATTTCAATATGGAGTTCGCTGAATATGTCAATCCTTACTGGTTGCTTAGAAAATTGCAAAATAAATCATAAATTTTGAGTTTATATAAATATTTATAACTTATGTAAAAACTGACTTAGAACCTTCTTATTACACGAATTGCTGAGACTTGTGGTGCTTAAATTATATCTTAAATTTCAAAGCAATTGGTAAAATAGTTTAAAAGTTATTTAATTTATTTTTTCCAAATTAATTTTTTTTGCAACACTATAAGTCAGAAAATTATGAGGTTAGAGTAAGACTTCTGACAGTTTATGGAAGAAGAAAATTTATGCTATTGATTTAATTAAAAAAAATGGCAAAAAGTAGTTTTAAACAGTGTAAAATTATTTTGCAAAAACAAGTCGAATTTTTGCTTACTTTTAAACAATTAGAATAACTTTTTAACCGTTACCCGTAGAAAAATTATTTTTTCAGATTTGGAAAGACTGAATTTTTATGCACATTTAGAAAGAAAAACAATTGTCCTAGGACAATTACGGACGAAGTTAGCCCCCCTTTTTTTTAATTCACATGTTTTTGCAAAATAATTTTGCAGTATTTAGAATTATTTTTTGTCATTTCTTTTTAATCAAATTAATAGTATAATTCTTCTTCTTTCATAAACTATCCAAAGTATTAATGTAACTTTACCATTTTCTGACTTATAGCGTTGCAAAAAAAATTAATTTGGGAAAATCAAATTAAATAACTTTTAAACTATTTCACCAATTGCTTTGAAATTTAAAATATAATTTGAGCACCACAAGTCTCAGCAATTCGTGTAATAAGAACGTTCTACGTTAATTTTTACGTAAGTTATGAATATTTATAAAAACTCAAAATTTATGATTTATTTTGCAATTTTCTAAGCAACCAATAAGGATAGACATATTCAGCGAACGCCATATTGAAGTTTTTTATACGATATATGAGTTGCTCACTCTCAAATTTGTTTAAAATACTTAACTTTTTGGTTATAGACGAAAAAAGCGAAAATTTACGGTTTTTTGATCTTCATTTGTTTATAACTATGTATATCATCAAAATCGGCTGCAGGAAACATATAGGTTATTATTATAGATGTCCATTCTACTCAAACAATTTGGTTTCGGCTTGGAGGGGGTTGTGTCACCAACACGATATTTTTTTTTCCTTATTTCTCTGAACTACTAGTCAATATGACGAAAATGTATAATTTTATAATTTATAATGGTATCAACCGTGCAAAAAACGTTACAATTATGTCGAACGTTAAGGGTAACCGATCTCAGATAATAATTGGAGTCGATAAAACCCTTACCGTTCTCCATACTTAACCCTGCTGTCCTGTTCGGGTCTATTTGACCCAAAAAATAATTTATTTCTTATTTTACAAATTATTACGCGGCGTAACGATTTGGTGTTTCGTGACTTTATTACCTAATATGAGGTCTTTCAATTGCATATGAGATAAACAATCAACTTCCTGATTTTTTTGATAAAAATGAAATTGTTACCTATGGTACGTTCGGGTCAATGTGACCCGAGTATTTAAACCGTTAAAAATTACTTGTGTATGTGTGTTTAGTTGGCAGTATTCTATATTAGCAGTACCTGTGTGTTTGTCAGCCGCATACGTCTGTAAATAAAAACAGGTTACTGCAAGCTAAAACTTGTAAAATCAACTGTAGTGTAGCTGGACGATGTTGCAAACCAAATTATAAATATGACCAACATGGACAGACAGCATGTATTTGGAACCAACTGGAAAGACATAAATAAAGTTGGTTTCCAAGCATACATTGGTTTTTTATTTTTAGCTCGAGTTTATAAGTCCCATGGTGAATCAACTAAAAGTTTATGGAATGAAGAAACGGGTCGTACTATATTTAGATCAACAATGTCGCTTGATCTATTTACAGAAAGTTTGCCAGTAATACGTTTTGATAACAAAACTACTAGACAGGATAGAAGACGTTTTGATAAACTTGCGGCAATACGTGAAATTTATGAAACATGGGTAGAAAATGTAAACAGAACTTTTAACCCTGATAAAAATGTTACCGTCGATAAGCAACTAGTTGCCTTTAGAGGCAACCGCTCTCCCTTCAAATGGTATATTCCAGCAAGCCAGCGAAATATGGCACAAAACTTTAGGGTTTATGTAATTATGAACAGTAAAACTTCTTATGCTCTAAAATTGAAGATCTATACAGAAATGCGTGTGATGTGTGACTTGAGTAGTGATTTGAAATGCCACAATATTACGTGTATAATAACTTTTTTTCATCGTAAAATTTGGGAAAATTTCTTCTAAAACAAAGTAGATACAACGCCTGGGATTATAAGTAAAATAAACCGGAGCTTTCAGCAAAAATCGCGAATAGAGAAGTTCATAGCTCGTCTTTTTTGCTTCATGCAAGATTTGACAATATTCCCAAAAATAATAAAAATGTTGTTCTTATGAGTACTTTGCATCATGAATCGAGGCATCATGCATCATTTTCATCAAATGAAAAAGCCCCAAATTATTTTAGATTACAATTCCAATAAGGGAGCAATGGATACTCTAGATTAGCTTGTTGGCACGTATATATGTGAGAAGAGATAAATCGCTGGCCAATGATTGTTTTTTATAATCTACTGGACATTTCTGCCTACAACGCGTTCGTATTATGGGCATCAATAAATATCCAATGGAATACCAATCAATTGGGAAAACGGCGAATTTTTCTTGAGGAATTGGGAAAAAACTAATGAATCTAGTCATCATTTCCAGAAAAAATATACCAATAACTAAAGGCTCTTACGAACTGGCAAAAAGGACACGAGAATGAACAAGTAGACAAGATGGAAATGCTAGTGAACCGTCTATTAAATCTAACTCCGCCTGCTAAACGAACACGCTGTAAACTTGCCGTAAAAACGATGACAAGACAAATTGTTATATTGGATTACATCACAAACATATTTGTAAAATCCATTCTTTTTATTAATGTCCCAGTTGTAAACTGAATTAAATTTTTGTAGATATTTGTTACTAGGCTTTTTTGAAAGAAAAAATGTCTTTTGTTTTTGTTAAGAAGGTTTAAGTTACATTAATAACATAATTTTTGTTTAGTTAACCATAATTTATTGTTAGTAAAGTTTTATTTATCACCATTAGCTTATTTTATTTCGATTAAGGAGCGTAAACCATAGTTGGGTCATATTGATCCGAACAGTACATTTGTGTAGTTGACTCGAACGGGACAGCAGGGTTAATATACTATTCTGCTTAGCTATCCTGGACTATGGTTCCCGTAGCTTGAATTAAGTTAATCTTCAATTAGTTTGAGTACATACATTTCACCAGCACCCTTCTGCGATATGATAGACCTCGATCCCGAATATAAAAAAAAGTTGATTAATAGCAAGCTGAAAATTTGTTAATGGTTTAACGGTGTCTAGATCGACAAACTTTTATGTACGGGAACACAGGAGCAGGGAAGTTTTAATTGAGGAACAATTTAAAAATTTGGGACGTCAGATTACGAAAACATCCCATGTATTTTGTCGGACAGAACATCCAATTTTTATTACCCTTTCATTAAACTCTCATGCAAAAATCAGACTGCTATTAATTACTAACCTACATGATTCCTGTCATTTGGCATGATCTTTGTGCTCCTTTTATTAAAATAACCACCAGATAAACACCAGTCTGGTTATTGCATGAGTGTTTAATGAAATGGTAACAAATTAATTGGAAGTTCTGTCCGACAAAATACATGGAACGTTTTCGTAGTCTGACGTTCCAAATTTTTAACTTGTTTCACAAATAAAATTCCCCTGTTCCAGTGTTCCCATATATCAAAGTTTGTCCGACTAGACACCGTTAAGCTACTAACAAATTTTCAGCTTACTATTAATCAACTTTTTTTTGGTACGCGGGATCCAGGTCTATGAACTATCTTTCAATAAATTTGCCCCAGTAAATCTAACTTGGCATGGGAATATTCAGAAATATCATTCAGATCCCATAATATTTGTGCATTGAGATTCGGATGGCGTATATCGAATGTGTGGTACGTATCCACATACACTATTTTCAAAAATGGACTAAAACTGATAAATTGAAGCTGTATAACTATTTATATATTACAAAAATTTATTTCTGAATGTTGGGACACAGAAGGTTTAATTGGCATTTCCAACGATGCATTACCTACCTCTCTGAAAAGTTTTAGTTGTCGTAACTTCAATCGCTTTAACATAAGTAAATAAAAAAACCTCCAGAAATATTTTCACGAATAGGACAGGACAACTACCAATGAGGATAAAAGATGAATCTTGTCTTACTTTTCAGGAAGGTCATTATGAAAAATTGTTGTAGCTTTGCGCCTATTTTAAATTTTATTAGTGGTACTCTTCTTACAGGTTGTCAATTGGTAATGAATCATTACATTGAAACCTGTTGTAAAGAGTCATAGAAAAATATAAAATATATTCAAATCGAAATTAAATCATCTTAAAAATAATAATTCATTCTAAAATTTTTTTTGAAGTGCAAAATATTGTGCTATTTTTGGATAGGGGAAAAAGCATTGAATTCGCGACCGTCATCGCGACCGTCATTGCGACCGTCATCGCTTATGCTATATATTATTTGTATGTATACATATATAATAATAAATTTAAAATAAATGTAAAACCTATTTTACGATGGGAAAAAGAATTTGTTTCGCGACCGTCATCTCTTCAGAGAAGTAAATTTTGTACGTATCTATATTATGTATATGTATACATAAATTGTATTGATGTATTTAAATTTAAAATAAATTTAAAACCTATTTTTGAATGGGGAAAAAAAGATTTATTTCGCGACCGTCATCGCGACCGTCATCTCTTCGACGAAATAAATTTTGTACGTATATTTATTGAAGTGAAGACTTCTTTAGGGAGGTTGTGCACTTTTTGGATGGGAAGATGTATGAAATTGGTGACCGTCATCGCGTCCGTCATTGCTTCGAAGAAATAACTTTTTGAAGTGAAAACTTCTTGAGTGACGTTGTGCACTTTTTAGATGGGAAACACATATTGAATTAGCGACCATCATCGCGACCGTCATCGCTTCGAAGAAATAAATTTTTTAAGTGAAACCTTCTTGAGAGACGTTGGACTTGAGAGACGTGAGAGACTTTTTGGATAGTATAAATGTATTCAATTAGCGACCGTCATCGCGACCGTCATCGCTTCGACGAAATAAATTTTTGAAGTGAAAATTTCTTTAGGGACGTTGTGCACTTTTTAGATGGGGAAAAAGTATTGAATTAGCGACTGTCATCGCGACCGTCATCGCTTTGACGAAATAAATTTTTGAAGAGAAAACTTCTTTTGGGGACGTTGTGCACTTTTTAGATGGGGAAAAAGTATTGAATTGGCGACTGTCATCGCTTCGGCGAAATAAATTTTTGAATTGAAAACTTATTTAGGGACGTTGTGCAGTTTTTGGATGGAAAAAAGTATTAAATTAGCGAACGTCACCGCTTCGATGAAATAAATTTTTGAAGTAAAAACTTCTTGAGGGACGTTATGCACTTTTTGGATGGGGAAAAAGTATTAAATTAGCGACCATCATCGCTTCGACGAAATACATTTTTGAAGTGAAAATTCCTTTAGGGAAGTTGTGCACTTTTTGGATGGGAAAAGTATTAAATTAGCGACGTCATTGCGACCATCATCGCTTCGACGAAATAAATTTTTGAAGTGAAAACTTCTCTAGGAACGTTGTACACTTTTTGGATGGGGAAAAAGTATTAAATTAGAGACCGTCATTGCTTCGACGAAATACATTTTTGAAGTGAAAATTTCTTTAGGGAAGTTGTGCGCTTTTTGTATGGGAAAAGTATTAAATTAGCGACGTTATTGCGATCATCATCGCTTCGACGCAATAAATATTTGAAGTGAAAACTTCTTGAGGGAAGTTGTGCACTTTTTGTATGGGAAAAAAGTATTAAATTAGCGACCGTCATCGCTTCGACGAATTAAATTTTTAAATTGAAAATTTCTTTAGGGAGATTGTGCATATTTTGGATGGAAAAGTATTGAATTAGCGACCGTCATCGCGACCATCATCGCTTCGACGAAATAAATATTTGAAGTAAAGACCTCTTGAGGGACGCTGTGTACTTTTTGGATGGGGAATAATATTAAATTAGGGAACTTCATCGCTTCGACGAAATTAATTTTTGAATTGAAAATTTCTTTAGAAACGTTGTGCACTTCTTGGATGGGGAAAAAGTATTGAATTTGCGACCGTCATCACTTCGCTGAAATAAATTTTGTGCGTATATAAATTATCTGTATCTATACATAAATAGCATAGGACATACGCATCGCATGTATGATATAGGTATGCCACTTCTTTTTGGATGGGGAAAAAGCATTGAGCTCGTAATTTATTTACTATAAGAAGTTTTCACTTCTGTCGGCAATCACACGAGTGCCTTCATTTTTTTTTTTGTTTAGTTTAAATGCTTCGACTGCTAAGGCCATTGGCATGGTATAGTTGATTTTGCAGTCAGAGAGTGTTATGTGTAGTGTGTATGTTGAGCAAATGTCTTGTTACTTTGAAAAGTCGACTTAATTGTCTGTACAAAGAGGCCCTAATTGTATCCAAACGTCTGCGGTCCCACCGGTGAGTACCGATAAAAACAAAATTAAAACACTTTTAATAAAAAAAATAAGCAAAATATTTCAAACTAGGACAATTTATTTAAATTTTGGAACAGGTAGAAATAAAAAAATGATTTAAAAAAGTTTTTTTAATAAATGTCTTTGTTAATGCCAATTTTCTTTTTAAAAATAACAATTAATTTCTAATCAGCGTAATTAAAATTGAACATTATAATCCCATTGTCTTTATATTAGTAATTCGCTTAATTTGAAAACAAGTCTCAACCTGTTGGAATGTGTGAAGTTGTTAATTAACATTCGATTAACTATAGACATAAAACTACAATATACAGGGTGTAACGAAAATACAGGTCATAAATTTAATCGCATATTCTGGGACCAAAAATAGTTTGATTGAACCTAACTTACCTTAGTACAAATGTGCATATAAAAAAAGTTACAACCCTTTGAAGTTACAAAATGAAAATCGATTTTTTCCAATATATCGAAAACTATTAAAGATTTTTTATTGAAAATGGACATATGGCATTCTTATGATAGTAGCATCTTAACAAAAAATTATAGTGAAATCTGGACACCCTATAAAATTTTTATGGGGGTTTAGTTCCTTTAAACCCCCCAAACTTTTGTGTACGTTTCAATTTAATTATTATTGTAGTACCATTACTTAAACACAATATTTTTAAAACTTTTTTGGCTCTTAGTACTTTTTCGAAAATTCAGTTTTTATCGAGATATTTTGAATATTTGTCAAATCCACCACATATTTGTATATGGTTAAGTACGATTATGGAGACTTGGTAATAATATGAAAATTTATGTATGATTTACATTTTTAGGTATATTTTGAACCGTATTAAAAAAGAAGCCATATCTCGTTAAAAGTTGCCTTCTCGAAAAAATACAAAGAGGCAAAAAAGTTTTAAAAACATTTTGTTTACCTAATGGTATCGCAGTCATAGTTTAATTGAAGCGTACACAAACATTTGGGGGGTTTATAGAAACAAAACCCCCATAAAATTTTTATGTAAACATATTAAAAAAGAAGCCACAACTCGATAAAAAATGCCTTATCGAAAAAATACTAGGAGCCAAAAAAGTTTTAAAAATATTGAATTTAACTAATGGTACCACAATAATAATTTAATTGGAACGTACAGAAAAGTTTGGGGGGGTTTAAGGGAACAAAACCCCCATAAAATTTTTATGGGAAGCACAAATTTCACTATAATTTTTCTTTAAGATGCTCCTGCCATAAGAATGCCACATATCCATTTTCAATAAAAAATCTCTAATAGTTTTCGATATATTCGAAACAATCCATTTTCATTTTGCAACTTCAAAGGGCTATAACTTTTTTTTTGTGCTTATTTGTACTAAGGTAAGTTAGGTTCATTCGAACTATTTTTGGTCCCAGAATATGTGATTTAATTTATGACCTGTATTTTTGTTACACCCTGTATAGTGATTATACAGGGTGTAATAAAAAGGCAGGTCATAAATTAAATCACATATTCTGGGACCAAAAATAGTTCGATTGAACCTAACTTACCTTAGTACGAATGTGCACATAACAAAAGTTCCAGACCTTTGACTTTACAAAACTAAAATAGATTTTTTGCAGTTCCAAAACTAAAATATCAGTGAAATTTCTACACCCCATAAAAATTTTATGGGGGTTTTTGCTTGTTTAAACCCTCCCAAACTTTTGTGCGCGCTCCAATTAAATTATTACCGTGGTACCATTAGAGTTAAACACAATGTTTTTAAAAAAATTTTCTTCTAGTATTTTTTCGATAAGCCAGTTTCTATCGGGATGTGCCTTCTTTTTTAATATGTTTACATAAAAATTTATGGGGGTTTTGTTCCCCTAAACCTAATGTTTTTAAAATGTTTTGCCTCCTAGTATTCTCTCGATAAGCCAGCTTTTTAATCATCATCATCAATCAAACCTTTGCATCCACTGGTGGATATAGACTCCACTGTTTTCTGTCCTGGGCGCTTAGAATTTAATTAATGGTCATTATTTTTTATTTTCCGTCCATCTCGTGGGAGGTCTTCCTCGACTTCTTTTATCAGCCACATGACCAGCTCAGTTCCATTTTAGCCAAGTTTAACCACCTGATATAGAACATCTCTGACTCCTGTTCTCAATCGTAGTTCTTCGTTTGTTATAATATGGTCCCGCAATGACACATTGGTGTCGACCTTTCCATCTTACGTTGAGCATTTCTTAGCTTCTTAGCAGATGCGGTTGTTAACGTTAGAGTTTAAGCACCCTAGGTCATAACCGGTAAAACGCATTGGTTAAAGACTTTCCCTTTCAAGCAGATTGGAAGATCACTTTTGAATACGTCTCTGAGTTTACCATATGCGGCCCACTCCTTCTTAAAGTGCCTATCCGTTTCGGATGTTGGCGATCATCATGGCTACCTTGATTTTGTTTACCGCAGCGCGGAACAGTTCAGTGGTAGTCGTGTTATACCACTTTTGTAAATTTTGAACCCAGAAAATGCGTCTTCTTCCCGGTCATCTCTTACCATTTACCTTCCCTTGGAGAATCAGTTGGAGAAGGCCGTAACGTTCTTGATTTCTCATTACATGTCCTAGATATTCTAATTTTTTTGTTTTGATGGTTATGAGAATTCTACACTCTTTCCCCATTCTACGCAGGACTTCCACATTAGTAATTCGGTCAACCCAGGATATACGTAAGATGCGCTTATAACACCACATTTCGAAAGGTTCGAGCCGATTCATAGATGCAACAGTTAGTGTCCACGCTTCCATTCCGTAGAGCAGAACTGTGAATATATAGCGTTTCAACAGACGGTATTTTATTTTTAAAGATATATCTCGACTGTTGAAAGTGGGTCTCATTCTAACGTATGCTGCTTTAGCTTTTATTATTCGCTGTTTAATTTCTGTCAAGTGGTACCATTGGCTATTTAAATTCGTGCCCAGATATGTATAATGAACTCTTTCGATATTCTGTTGGTTGATTGTAAGTTGAGCGTTTAGTATTGGTTTTTTACTAATTGTCATAAATTTGGTCTTCTTTATGTTTAGAGCTTGTTCGTATCTGTTGCTGACTTCTGTTATACCATTTGTTAATATCTGTAAATCATTCAGATTATCGGCAAAAATTTTGGTGTCATCTGCATATCTAATGTTATTCAACTATTCACCATTTATCAATACTCCTTTCGCACAACCGTCTAAAGCTTCCTTAAATACCCATTGGGAGTAAATATTGAATAGTAGTGTAGATAAAATACAGCCTTGTCGTACTCCTCGTTGTATTGCAATTTTATCAGTCAACTGGTCTTCTATTTTGATTTTGGCCGTTTGATTGTAATAAATAATGTTTCTGATAATTCTCAGATCTTTGTTGTAAATTCCAATTTCTTGCATTAGAATTATTAATTTGTCATGTTTTCACTTGGTCAAATGCTTTCTGGTAATCAATAAAGCATACGTATATATCACAATTTAAATCCCTGCATCTCTGAAATATCACTTGTTAAAGCAAAAAGGCTTCCCGTGTTCCCAGATATTAAAAGATTATCGCTAAATTCATTTTAATAATTGTAATATTGAAAATTTAAATGTATCCACAAAATAATGAATTAATCCATATAACTACTTAATTTGTTTGCTTTACAAAATTAACAAACTTGAATATATTTTTTGTTGTGAATGATCATAGAAAAAAATCATGTATACAACTTGTAATTAACTATCATTATGACGCTCATATTATACTCGCCTCTATGCGGCTCGTTTCGTATCCGTCAAACTCGCATCATAATGACCACTATTAAATGTTCGTTGCCTAATGTATGTAATATTAAAATGTAAACCTTTTGTATTACTTATATAATAATAGGACACACTAAATATTGTAAAACCAGAAAGACGTCCATATTATTTTTTTTATTTTTCAATCAATTTGATTCATTTGTAATAATGTTTGGTTATTAATGATCTAACTCCCTTCTTAGTCCATGTGGTAAAACCGCTCCCGTCTGAAAAAATTTCTGATTCGGTTTATTTGTGGATTCCTATTCAAAAATGTCCCCTTTAAACAAATCTGAAGGATGCCGGGCGGAATTTTTGGGCAGAAATTGTTTAAACAATTTTTTTAAACAAATACAGAAGATCACGTTTTTTTCCTCTAAAATATATATTTTGTGGTTTTTTGGGTCATTCTAAACTAGAAATGTATCAAATCAAAAATTGATAGTTTTCGAGTTATAAGCGATTTAAAATCTGAAAAATGTAAATTAGTATTTTTGAGGTTGCCAGACACTTAAATTGAAGATTGAACATTCAGCTTCCAGATTCTAAAGAGTGATCGCTTCTAGCTTTAATTTATACCGTTGATTTTTAATTGTTAAATATGCATGTTTATCCGTTTTTTTTGCCGGTGCGGCGCCCTCTATTGCAAAAATCTCCTATTTTCTTCCCAAAAATTATTTTTCTAGATTCTTTGGAATAGTCTAAATAAAATAAGTTTTTTGACATTTTTCTCAAAAGTTAACAGTTTTAAAGTTATAAGCGATTTAAATTCCGAAAAATAACAAAAAACGTATTTTCGGTTTTTAAATCGGATATAACTTTAAACCTATTAACTTTTGAGAAAAATGCCAAGAAACTTTTTTGATTTAGAATGTCCCAAAGAATCTATAAAAAATATTTTTTGGGGGAAAATAGGAGATTTTTGGAATAGAGCGTGCCGCACGTTGAAAAAAATCGGATGGACATGCATATTTAACAATTAAAAAACAACGATTTAAATTATGGTTAGACGCGATTACTTCTCAGAATCTTGAAGCTGAATGTTTAAACTTCAATTTAAGTATATGGCAACCTCAAAAATACTAATTTAAATATGAGTTTTTAAGCCTCGAAAATGCGTATTTTCGAATTTTTCAGATTTTAAATCGCTTATAACTCGAAAACTATCAATTCTTGAGAAAATTTTTAAGATACCTTTCTTGTTTAGAATGACCCACGAAACTTAAAAATATATGTTATGGAGCAAAAAACTTTTGTATTTGTTTAAAAAAATTGTTTAAACAATTTCTACCCAAAAATTCCGCCCGGCACCCTTCATATTTGTTTAAAGGGGATATTTTTGAATAGGAATCCACAAAGAAACCAAATCAAAAATTCTTCCCGACGGGAGCGGTCTCACCACATGGACTATCACTTTATCAAAACTAAGTAAGAATCAACTAAGGCCGTCCGCACATGGGGCGACGCTCGAACTACTCGACTCGATTCAAGTCGCGTAGGTCTCTCCCCGCCAGTCAAGTTCCTTCGTTGTGTCATTGAGCTCCGTACACGGAGCGTTTAGGATTGCGAATCTCCTCGTCTTGTACGACTCTCGTCCCTTGCGATCCGTAGTACACGAGAAAGTTCGAGTGAGACGCACGTTTCCAGTCATATAGGTATTTTATTTGATTTGTTTCCTTCGTTTTTTGTTGTTTTTTTGGGCTTAATTAAATTTTAGTTTTATTTAAAGATCAGTGCATGCTATGTTCGTTAATTGTAATACTACCTACTAGCTTTGTGGAAATATATTGTTTGTAATATAAAATTCTGAAAACATTGAACTTTTGTTTCTAGGTGTTTGTTATAAAATTCGTTGGGGAAGTAGAAAAATACCCTCAATTGTAGGGTATTTGTAATGTTTATTGTATACAAATTATACTAAAAACGTAATAATAGCGTACTTTTTACAGATCGAAATAGTCGTTTTGGTTAATATATAAAAAATGCGTTCTTCCTCGTTGGAAGATGTGAGCAAACTGAATCGACAAGTCGCCTGGTGAGAACAATAGTCAATAGTGACGAAACTTCAAAATGAACATTTAAAGATGAACATTTTGAAGTTTTGATGAAACTGCTAAACAGTATAACTGACTAAATAGGTCATCATTTTCCAGAATTTTTCTAACTATTTACTTCTAGTCATTTAAACCAATTAGTAGAAGTAATTTAATTTGAAGAAAAGATGGACATTGTATTCATTTTTGATTTTTTTCTGCGTTACGCCATTATTGCATTATCGAGGATGTTTACTGTACTACAACAGTTTACATAGTTTCTGTTTGAAATAATTAAAAAAATTACTTTTAAAAATAAATTAAACGCGTCAAATAAAATATGTTATTTTACACACCAGTTATTCGCAAAATGAAACTAAAGTACAATAGAAAAATAACAAAATAAAATCTTAAGTCATAATTATTAACATTATGTCTGTTAACAAGAAAACGATAAACATGATAAAAGATAAAAATTAAGCAAAAGAACTATGAGTAGTAAAATTTTCATTTCACTCACCTATGTTTCGTATTTCAAACTACTAAAGAAATTATTGTGTGTAGAAGGAATTTATTTATTTTGTAAGACTTCTTTTTAGAAATGAATATTGGTTCTCGATAATGTGGAATTAAACAATACTGATCCAAAGTGGATAGACGCTTTCTTGATTTGCTATTTCTAAGTACCTAAGAACGATTGAAACTGAGTTTCTCTGTAAGAAGTTTCATAAAAAAAACACAAAAGCAAAAACGACCACAGAGACAAAAGTGCTCATTCGCCACTATTGCACATTGTACTACTGTCTTTAATAGTTCAGCGAAATAAGAACAAAATAGCCTGTTGGTGACACAACCCCCTCCAGGCCGAAACCAAATTTTTTGAGTCGTGTGGACATCTATAATAATCACCTATATGTTTCCTGCAGCCGATTTTGATGATATACATAGTTATAAACAACTGAAGATCAAAAAACGCTAAATTTTCGCTTTTTTCGTTTATTGCCAAATTGCTAAGCATTTTAAACAAATTTTGAAGTGAGAAGCTCATAAACCATGTAAAAAACTTCAATATGGCTCCCGCTGAATACGTCTATCCTTATTAGTTGCTTAGAAAATTGCAAAATAATTCATAAATTTTGAGTTTTTATAAATATTCATAACTTATGTAAAAATGAACTTAGAATCTTCTTATTACACGGAATGCTGGGACTTCTGGTGTTTAAATTACGTACTAAATTTCATAACAATTGGTCAAATAGTTTAAAAGTTATTTAATTTGTTTTTCCCAATTTTTTTTTTTTTTTTATTTAGCTAATGCCTCGACAACTAATGGCCATTGGCATGGTAGGTACGGTAATTTTGAACAGTTAGGTACCTAGTGTCATGTGTAGTGTGTGTGTTGAGTAAGTGTCTTGTTACTTTGCAAAGTCGACGTCATTGTTTTTGCAAAGAGACGCTAATTGTATCCGAACGTCTGCGGTCCCTCCGGTGAGTACCGAACCGGAGGGACCGCAGACGATCGGATACAATTTATCCCAAATTAATTTATTTTGTAACACTATAAGTCAGAAAATGATGAAGTTACAGTAATACTTTGGATAGTTTATGAAAGAAGAAGATTTATACTAATGACTTAATTAAAAAAGAATGACAAAAAATAATTCTATGTATCGCAAAATTATTTTGCAAAAACATGTCGATTTTTTGCTTATAAACAATTAGAATAACTGTTTAACCATTACCCGTAGAAAAATTATTTTTCACATTTAGAAAGGCTGATTTTTTATACAAATTTGAAAAAAGAAAAAATTGTCCTAGGACAATTAGGGACGAAGTTGCCGCCCCCCATTTTTTTTAATTCACAGCAGCTCTCTTTATAACAATTACGAAATCAAATCAGTCACATTGGAAAGAACATACTTCAGAGTTTTAATGTACCAAATATTAAAAATATATACTTTCAAACAAATCGTCCACAAAGCTTCAAAATGTGACCCTTAAAATCGGCCGGCTTCGAAATTTGGGAGATCGATGAGAAGGGGGAAGGAAATGTTAGCTGTATCTCTTGTTCTCGCCGCCTATGAATTTCGACGTTTCTTTTTTAATTTGTATGTACTTTTTGCGTACAGTACGAGTATGCATTATTTAAATCGATTAATTGTTATATACACCATCAAATTTGTTTAAACAATTTTTTTTCAATTTTTTTTAATAATATTTGAAGTAATTTTAATCACAAAACATACATATTTATGAATAATATAATAATACATAGTTTTTTATTAAACTTAGTAATAATTAAAAGTATGAAAAAACAAAATTATCCCATTCGATTGTTTCTAAAAATAGTATTGGTCTATGGAAATCAGAAAATCTCAAATAAACCAGGTTTTATTTTTTTAGTAAACATGCTATTAGATGAATGAAAAACTGAAGTTACAGAACCACCAAAAAAGAGATAAACGTAATTGATTGGGGTTGGAAATTAACAGATCTTCTTTATATCAGATATTTTATTAAAATAAACTATCTGCTCTCGCAAAATTGGTTAACCGAGTACTTGTTAGTACAGAGATATAAATAGTTTATGGACTTCGATTATCAAAACCTCAATCTTTCTCTATTATCTATTTTGGAGTTTCTTTTTTAATCAAGTATTCCTAGATAAACCTCCTTTAATTTTATTTTAATAGTCTTGCTATCGTACCAAAATGTATGAAATATATTTTGTTTTTTTGCAATCTTAAAATTATAACTTTCAATGTTGTAAGATACAATTATTACAATATTGTAGAAAATTTCTGAAAATAATTTTGTTCTTTTTTTCCTCTCTCTAATTTTGTTACATTTCATTTTTCGTTTATCTAGTAGCATGTTTATCAAGAAATAAATCCTAGTTTATTTGAGAGTTTTTATTTTCAATTTAATATTATAAGCCAATTTTAGATTTAGGAATGATTGAATAGGATTAGTAATATAATAATTACAGGGTGTAACAAAAATACAGGTCATAAACTTAATCGCATATTCTGGGACCAAAAATAGTTCGATTGAACCTAACTTACCTTAGTACCTATAAATATGCACATAAAAAAAGTTACAGCCCTTTGAATTTACAAAATGAAAATCGATTTTGTCCAATATATAGAAGAGATTTTTTATTGAAAATAGACATGTGGTATTTTTATGGCAGGAGCAGCTTACAAAAAAATTATAGTAAAATTTTGACACCCCATAAAAATTTTATGGGGGTTTTGTTCCTTTAAACCCCCCCCCCCCAAACTTTTGTGTTCATTCCAATTAAATTATTAATGTGGTACTATTAGTTAAACACAATGTTTTTAAAACTTTTTAGCCTCTTAGTACTTTTTCGAAAAGTCAGTTTTTATTGAGATATTTTAAATATTCGTCAAATCCACCACATATTTGTATAATATGGTTAAGTACGATTATAAAGACTTGGTAATCGTATGAAAATTTATTATTTATAATTTACATTTTTAGGCATATTTTGAACCATATTAAAAAAGAAGCCACATCTTGAAAAAAGGTGCCTTATAGAAAAAATACTAAAAGACGAAAAAGTTTTAGAAACATTGTGTTTAACTAATGGTGCCGCAGTAATAGTTCAATTGGAACGTACACAAACATTTGGGGGTGTAAAGGAACAAACCCCCATAAAATTTTTATGTAAACAAATTTAAAAAGAAGCCGCAACTCGATAAAAACTGCCTTATCGAAAAAATACTAAGAGGCAAAAAAGTTTTTAAAACAGTGAGTTTAACTAATGGTACCACAATAATAATTTAATTGGGTTATACACAAAAGTTTGGGGGGTTTAAGGGAACAGAACCCCCATATAATTTTTATGGGATGCAAAAGTTTCACTATGATTTTTCTTTAAGATGTTCTTGTCATAAGAATGATACATGTCTATTTTCAATAAAAAATCTCTAATAGTTTTCGATATATTGGAAAAAATCGATTTTCATTTTGTAACTTCAAAGGGCTATAACTTTTTTATGTACACATTTGTATTAAGGTAAGTTAGGACCAATCGATCTATTTTTGGTCCCAGAATATGTGATTTAATTTATGACCTGTATTTTTGTTACGCCCTGTATAACTAATATGTACGTTTTACAATAAAAGTTACACCAAATATTTTTAAAAAAATTGAAAAAAAATTGTTTAAACAAATTTGATGGTGTATATAACAATAATTGTAACTAATTATTAGTTTATTTAAATAACGCATATTCATAATGTACGTAAAAAGTACATACAATTTAAAAAAAGAAACAACGAAATAAATAATCGAGAACCAGAGATACAGTTAACAGCTCCTTCCCCCCTCTCATCGCTATCCCAAGTTTCAACGCCGGCCGATTTTAAGGGCCATATTTTTAAGCTTTGTGGACGATTTCCTTGAAAGGAAATCTTTTGTATACCTGGTACGTTAAAACTTTGAAGCATGTTCTTTCAAATGCGGCTGATTTTATTTCTTAATTGTTATAAACAAAGCTGCCGTGAATTAAAAAATGAAGGGGGCTAACTTTGTCCCTAATTGTCGTAGGACAATTGTTTTTCTTTCTGTATGTGTATAAAAATTTAGTCTTTCTAAATGTGGAAAAATAATTTTTCTACGGGTAACGGTTAAAAAGTTATTCTAATTGTTTATAAGCAAAAAGTCGACATGTTTTTGCAAAATAATTTTACACTATTTATAATTATTTTTTGTCATTTTTTCTAAATTAAGTTAATAGCATAAATCTTCTTTCATAAACTGTCCAAAGTATTACTGTAACCTCATCGTTTTCTGACTTATAGTGTCGCAAAAAAATTAATTTGGGAAAAACAAATTAAATAACTTTTAAACTATTTGACCAATTGCTTTGAAATTTAGAATATAATTTAAGCACCAGAAGTCTCAGCATTCCGTGTAATAAGAAAGTTCTAACTAAATTTTTACATAAGTTATGAACATTTATAAAATCTCAAAATATATGACTTATTTTGCAATTTTATAAGCAACAAATAAGGATAGACATATTTAGCGATCGCCATATTGAAGTTTTTTATATGATTTATCAGTTTCTTACTCTCAAATTTGTTTAACATGCTTCACTTTTTAGTAATAGACGAAAAAAGCGAAAATTTAGCGTTTTTTGATCTTCATTTGTTTATAGCTATGTATATCATCAAAATCGGCTGCAGAAAACATATAGGTTATTAATATAGATGTCCATACTACTCAAAAAATTTGGTTTCGGCCTGGAGGGGGATGTGTCACGAGAAAAATCTTATTTCTCTGGACTATTAATAAAATATCTAATATTTTAAATACATGCAGGCACTGCGTAATTACAGATTCGCCAGTGTTGATATAAAGTTTGGTGTGCTTTCGTCGTTAATGCATCAAAATATTTGACAAATTCACAATACCATAAAGACTTGTAGGCGCCCTCTAATAATAAGGAAATTAAATCATTGTTAGCCGATATTGCACATAAAAGAGGGCATATTTAGATGTCGGTTGATGCACTTAACTCAGAAACGTTGATTTTCCTGTTTCGCCACTATTTTTCTCACTAAACGAAGTGTGCGGAGAGCAATCGCTTGTGCCACAGGGTTCGTACAAGAAAGCAAGTTCGTACAAGCAAGACGCGCGAACTTAGAGACGTGTCTTCGATCGACCCATGTGCGGACGGCCTAAGTAAGAAGGAATAAGGTAGGTTATATTTATCTGTATCTAAATGTATACGTATTTTGCGATAATTTTTTTCTTTTATTAATTTTTTACTTGTGTTATTTTTCTAAAGTTTTGTTTTTTTCTCATCACTTTTTTACCGTTTATTAAAACAACATACACTTAAAAATAAATTTATTAAGCTAGAATAAATAATTTTAGGTAGACAATAAATATTGCAAAACGTTCGTTATAAAAACTTGTTTTTGTACAAATGTCTCATTACTGATAGGCTAGCTTTTTTAAAACCTGTAGAATCCTTATTTGGAACTATTTGGCTGAAATTGTCGGTTTCGGAATCTCCGTCCAATAGTTTAGCAACGTCTGGAGTCTAAAAATGTTATCGTGATTGAATTTGTTTTTTCATTTTTAAACTAACTAACATAGTAATTAGCTAAAAGATTTTGCGCCACGTTTCAATAAAAAGTTTACAACAAATTATTGCCGAAAACCTTATCTTAATCTTGTTACACAGATTTGTATTTGAGTAGTGTCGTTAAGTTTCGAGAGGTAAAGACACTGAATGGCAGGTATAATAATTAAATGTTCAATAGATTAACATGTATTATTTTCTACCTGTGCCGGAAACTTAACGGCATCGCTCAAATACACACGACATTATAATAAGCTTAAGTTAAGGTTTTAGGCAATACACGTAGGTAGTGCAAAAATAAGTTGCACGTTATATACTAATCAAAAATATCTATGAGAACGCTACATCAAGTATTCGACTACACGAAGGCACAGAAAAATTCAGCTTAGGTCGATGAGTAAAACAAGAAGACAATATTTCACCTAGATTGTTCACGATGCCAACTTCAGATACAGACTTCCAGCTATGTGCCTGCCGCTTCGCATATTTACAGATGCTCCTATATAGTCTAGGCGCCAGAGGGGTCACCGTGTCCTTTTTAATTCTGATGGACAAACTCAACGGGTTCTTATGGATTTTTGGCTGCTGATTACGAATTTCGAGGGTGGATTTCGATCCGAGTGGTCAAAAATTTGTTATAAACAATTTAATTGTTTATAAATTGTTTATAAGGCTCTGGCTCATAAACTAAAAAAAATAAAAAAGAATGTTTTAAATAAAATTTTGTTAGTTAATAAAAAACGAAGAAAAAACCGTTTACTAAACTTAAATCCAACAGTTAGAACTCAAGATATTGTAAAATTAGTGCACAATGCCAATTGCAAATTGCAAAATAAGTATTTTTCGAAGCTTTATCGATCGTAACTCAGCTTCTGCGCATGCAAATGAGCCGTAGAAGGTCTAATTTTAAAGATTTGTTAAGAGGCTTCCAAACAAAGTTTATTAAATTATTTTATCTTCATTTGTTTTAATGTTACACCCGTTTGAAATTATAAATTTCTTAAAAAAATTGTACATTAATTGGTTTATAAGGGTTTCAAGTAAATTTAAGCTGTAAACATTTATACTTTAATTAACAATAATGATAGAAAAATTCAAAAGGAACATTTCAGCTTTTTAAAATGTTCTTAAGTTTATTTTTGGTCAAGATATCGATATTTTAATGGCGCGCTATGAGGCGCAAAATCGGCTCACAGTCAAGTATGTAAGTATTTTTCGACGTTTTATCGATCATAACTCGACTTCTACGCATGCAAATGAGCAAATATGTGATATCCATATAAAAACGGATCGAGTTTTTTTACAGCATCATAATTTCATATAAAACTAGCATTTATGTTGTGGCGGCATACACACAATTGACGTGCCTTGATGATGTTGCAAAAGAACTAGATCCACTTTATATGTGGTTAGTCCACATCATATACTAGTAGATAATTACACTGAAGCCCCAGAAAGTTTTAGTTTTACTGCCTACAAGAACAGACTTAATACCACCATGTAACTGTAAAAATTGCTTTAAGAACTTATGCAGGTGTAAAAAAGCTGAGATTCTTTGTATATCTCGATGCAGATGCAGGAATGATAATGTTTGTAAAAATAGTATTAATAAATAATATCAACTTCCTTTTTAGTTATATATCTGAAATATCAGTTTTTAATTTTTTTCTCATTTAGTACAAAAAATAGAAGACAAAGTAAATAGAATGAAAGGTGATACAAGGTACAGTATGATGATTTAATTATAAGAATTATATGATAAAATTTTATTAGGATCTTCAAAAATGAAAAATGAAGATAACCTATATACATAGAAATTATAATTTGCATCGAGAAGTTAGCACGTGAACCTTTACGCGGTGAGCCAATCTCGCGCCTAAAAGCGCGCTATTAAAATATCGATATCGTGGCCAAAAAGAAACATACGAACATTTTCTTAAGCTCAAAATATTCCTTTTGAGTTCTTCTATCATTATTGTTAATTAAAGTATAAATGTTTATAGCTCAAATTTGCTTGACACCCTTATAAACAAATTAATGTACATTTTTTTAAGAAAATTTTAAATTCAAACGGATATAACTTAAAAACAAATGAAGACAAAGTAATTTAATAAACTTTGTTTGGAAGCCTATTCATCAATCTTTAAAATAAGACCTTCTGAGGCTCATTTACATGCGTAGAAGCCGAGTTACGATCGATAAAGCTTCGAAAAATACTTATTTTTGAATTTGCAATTTGCATTGTGCACTAATTTTACAATATCTTGAGTTTTAATTATTGGATTTAAGTTTAGTAAACGTTTTTTTCTTCGTTTTTTTAATAACGAACAAATTTTGTTTGAAATATTATTTTTTATCTCTTTTAGTTTATGAGCCAGAGACTTATAAACAATTTATAAACAATTAAATTGTTTATAACAATTTTTTGACCACTCGAATCGAATTCCACCCTCGAAATTCGTAATCAGCAGCCAAAAATCCATAAGAAACCGTTGAGTTTTTCCATCAGAATTGAAAAGGACACGGTGACCTCTATTTGGCGCCTAGACTAATACTACGGCACCAGAGTGCTGAAATCGGTTAGCATTTGCTGATATACACTATTACGCTACAAACCCTCATTGATTTCGGCACCTATTAAATTATAAGACTGGAAAATATGCACTAAAAAATGTCTAAAATATGCATGCAATATGCATTTTAAAACAAGCTGAATATGCACAATTAACATGCAAATATGCATTTATATATGCACTTATTTTTATATGAATAATTTTATGGTTTACGTTAAATACATAAATAAATAAAAAATAATAAAAATAAATAAATAGGTTTGAATTTAAACCAAATTGTATTATTATTTCTTAATATATTTTTTTAACTTCAGGTTTTGTGACAAATAAAACGGCAAAATATTTTATTTTGACCACAAGATAAATAAGAGTACAATAAAATAAATGTACATATTTTTATTGTTACAATATTGATTCATATTTTCTAAACTAATATTATAAAAAGAGTACAATAAAACAAATTTACATATTTTTATTGTTACAATAAATAATCATATATTGATTCATATTTTCTAAACTAATATTATGTCTTCTATCTGTTAATATTTGTTTATAGGCAGAAAAAGATCTCTCAACGTCACAAGATGTAATTGGGGCATATTTAAACTTTGCTATTAGAGACGGATCCATATTAATATTTTCATCGAAGTTTCCAAAATTGATTATATTATTTATTGAACGCAATAAAGTGAAACCCTCATTTTTGTTTAAAACGTCATCAAGTTTATCTTTAATTTTTACTCCAATTTCCCCATTCAGATTTGTTATTTTCTGTTTAACCGAATCAACAATAGACATACTATTGTGAAGACATAAATTTTGAGCCTCTAATTTTGTAATTGAACTTTCAATGATATCGAAATTCGATTTTATATACAACAATTGATTTTTAATAGACTTTTCTTTAAAAATATTTTGACAGTTATCAATAGCGGTACAAGTCGGATCAAAACTTGAAATAACGCTTTTGATGTCGTCGTAGTGTTCAGATAAAAATATAGCACTTTTAAGCCAAGTTCCCCATCTGGTTAATACTGGTTCTGGTGGTAAAGGAATATCGGGAAGCATCTCCCTATATACCTGTACACGTAGTGGTGCTTTCAGAAATACTTTTTTTACATTATTTATTAAGGTGTTTACATTGGGAAATTCAATTCTAACTTTCTCTGCAACTCTGTTTAGGCCGTGCGCCAAACATGTACAGTGAATTAAATTAGGGAAAAAGATTTTAAGATTGGATGCAGCTTTCATCATATATGAGGCGGCATCACTAAGCATTAATAATATTTTTTCAAATGGTACTTGATCAGGTAAAAAAAAATGTGTTAGGGATTCGTTAACAAATCTAGCTATTGTAGCATAGTTTGTTTTTTCCAAACATTTTACACTAATTAAGTATGAGTTTTTAAAATCGCCAGAGTCGTTAAGAACTCCAACAATTAGATTCGCAATTTGTCGACCCTTTGTATCCGTTGTTTCGTCGACGGAAATCCAAAGATATTCGGCTTTTAACTGATTTTTAATACTCGTCATCACATCTTTGTAACATGCACTGACATATTTTTTCCGAAGAGTTGAAGAACTTGGTATTTGAGCTGGTTTATCTTTAATCTTGCAATAAGTTTTTAAAAAGTTTTGACACGATTTATGTTCTAACTTGTGCAGAGGGATATTGCAGTTCAAAAAAAAATGGCATAAATCCTTTGCAAAGGTTTCTTGCCCAACTGACGTATTCTGAATCTGCAAACTGTTCTGTAGAATCTGCTGGCGAGGTTTATTATCATTTTTTGATAGCTTAGTTTGGTGAAGTGAAGTTTTTATGTGTTGAACTACTTGGAATTTCTTTTGACATGGAATCTGGAATATAATGATAATGATGTTTTAGATGTTTTCGTAAATAGATACCTACATTAAAATGATCAAACTTTTTAAACCTCCCCCAATTTTTTTTTATTTCTCAAAGTGAAATTGAAATCGTCAAACAATAAAGTACAGTCAGTGTACCGTAGTATACAGGGTGGGCCACTCTCAACACCTCGCTCTGTATAAACCAAACCGTTGCGAACTTTAAAAAACAGTTTTTGAAGAAATGGGACGGTTTGTCATTTTAGAATAGACAGACACATAGATGTGCAAAGAAGTTTGATAAGTTTAAAAATCTATTGAAGTGGAGAACTTACCTTTTTATCACAAATGGTGCAAAACATACTTTCACTGTCGATAACTTTTAGATGATTGTTACTTCCAATCCAACTTCTGAGAAGACTTGATTTTTCCCTTGCTACTTTAGGCATTTTCACAATAATAATAAAATGATTTTTTTACACAGTATAGTCAATAACTTGCAATCACAAAAGTTGAATAATCGGCGATTGATTTAAGACTAACCATTCATAAAATAAAATAATCTATCCTACCCTTAAAATGCTTAAAATTTCGTTTTGGTTGGTTTTCCCAGAATAATTCATAGTTGGCCGACACCAGCAGAAAGTACAGGTAATATTTGTAATGTTATTCAAAATATAATCGGTATTTACTTAGGTAATTTGTAAATTCTGAGAAGTCTATAAATCTTAAATATCCGGATAATGATACCTGCAGCTATAAATAACGCCCATTATGTTTATGGGTACAACAACAAAGGAGCTTAACAGCAAAATATTTACTTTCACATTTTATTTTAATGGATGTTGATGTTACTAATATATACCTTATTTTTAAATGGGGTAGAGTAAATTCCCATCAAAATATGCATTTATATGCTCTTAAATCTCCAAATATGCAAGGCATATGCATTTATGAAAAACATGAGAAATATGCAGCATATATATGCATATGCATTTTGCATATAATCCAGTCTTTAATTATAAGACATCTATTAAATTTTGGTGCCTAAGTTTTTATTGCCATTAATATTATTGTAAGTATTCTATATTTATATTTCAATTTATTGCTTGAAATCAGGAATAGAAATATCTTTTCTTTTCTGAAAAGTCTTTGACGGAGCCAATTAGCCAGACTTGTTTGTGATTGATTGCAGATTCATAGTCATAAATTTCTTATTTCATAACATAAGTACTTACTACAATATTATTTTTATAGATACATAGGTACATTGTATTGCTTAATCTACAATTTTTAATAAACAATCTAAGCTGCAATAAACCTCGCATATTTAAGAATGTGTTTTTTGACCCTAACCCGAGAAACAAATCAAACAAAAATTATAAAAAACGCCATTGAATAAAAAAGTAATAAAAATATTTTTATTTTTATTTATTTATAGGTACAGATATAATTACTCGTATACAGTGCGTCCATAAAGTATCGCATAAATTCATTATTAGCTAAATAAACAACATTATTAGAAATTATCGAAACAGGTCGACCTTTGATTTTAATTTATTACATTTGGCATATATATCATACTAGTGACGTCATCCATCTGGACGTGATGACGTAATCGATTATTTTTTTAAAAGGATAATAGCTGTCGCGTGCTAGCTCATTTATAAGGCAATTCAATTCTCTATTCAATAATATAAACATTAACATAATTATTTATACAGGGTGTCCAATTTTTTTTATATTAAATTAATTGACACAGAAAGACGAATGTGCGTAATTTATTTAATTCATAATACATTTTACTGCTGTCATGAAAGAGAAATAAAATTTTTATTTGGCAAATAAACATTGCCTTTCGCTTAAATTAAATGTTCAAATTGTCAAGAGGCAGGTGGGTGGCAGCTTAAACAGTGAATTTAAGCAAAAAGTAATGTTTATATTTGAAACAAACATTTTATTTCTGTTTTCTGACAGCAGTAAAATGTATTTTGAATTAAATAAACTACGCAAAGTCTTCTTTTTGTGTCAATCAATTTAATTAAAAAATTATTTTTGGACACCCTGTATAAATAATTATGTTAATGTTTATATTACTGAATAGAGAATTGAATTTCCTTTCAAATGAGCTACCACACGATCCCTATTCTTATTGAAAAAATCATTGATTACGTCATCAAATCCAGACGGATGACGTCACTAGTATGATATTTATGCCAAAAAATCATAAATTAAAATCAAAAATCGACATGTTTCGGTAATTTCTAATAATGTTGTTTATTTAGTTAATAATGAATTTGTGCGTTATTTTATGGACGCACTGTATCCGAGTAATTATATCTATACTTATAAATAAATAAAAATAAATGGAGGCCCTTCTTCTTCTTAACGTTCCATATCAAGTCCTCTTGACCTTGGCGATTAACACGGCGAAACTGTCTCTGTCTCGAGCTATTCTAAATAGTTGTTCTGCTTTCTTTACTCCTGTCCACTTCCGGATATTCTTCAACCAAGAGGCCTGCTTTCTACCAATTCCTCTGCGTCCTTCGATTTTACCCATCATAATAAGTTAAAGAATATTATACCGGTCTTCCCTTACTACGTGTCCAAAATAGGCCATCTTTCTATATTTGATGTTATCAAGCAGCTCGCGGGCAGCATTGGCTCTCTTAAGGACTGCCACGTTTGTCAGCATAGCCGTCCATGGTATTTTCAGTGTACGTCTGTGCAGCCACATTTCAAAGGTCTCCAAACGATTAATGGTGGATATTTTTAATGTCCATGCTTCGACACCATACAAGAGGACTGAACAAATGTAACATTTAATCATGCGAATTTCGAAGTTGAAGTTGCAAGTTATCATTACAGAAGAATGACCTCATTTTTAAAAATGTTGTGCGGGCTATTTCGATCCTACATTATTCTATCTCTTTATCTGGATCTAGTTGTTTACTAATATGGCAACGAAGATATTTAAAACTGGGTACTTTTTGAATTATATATGGCCATCAACATATAACCTTGAATCTTGATATGCCAAACGGCTAAATACCATGTATTTTGTTTTTGAACAGTTTATGTTTAGGCCAAACTCTCTTTCCACTGTGTCAATAGCAGTTAAAAAGTGTTGTAATCCATTCATATCATCACTTAAAATAACTGTATGGTCTGCATATCTGATTGTATTTATCATAATTCCATTAACTTTCACACCCCATTCCAAATTATGCAGCGCTTCCTTAAATATTCTATCTGAATATAAATTGAATAACAGTGGGGACAGTATACAACCCTGTCTGACACATCTTTGTATTTTGCATATTTCTGTTGATTTTCCATTTATGCAAGCTGTCGCTGTTTGACGCCAGTATAATTTTTCTATTTTTTTTTTCTGGAAGCCGTCTGTGAACCGGTTGTACTGCAGCCACTTGGCTTATTGTACATCTTCCATTCGTTTATGAAACCCATTCCAGAATTCTGGAACCCTGTACCAGCTTGTACAGGTCTAGTGGGTCGGTGCCATATATATTTGGAGTCATTTAGATATCTCCGAAAAGTGTTTGCCGCCTCCGATCCGATGCCTCACAGTCATGCAAAATATGGTTGACTGTTTCAGGTTCTCTGTTACAGAGTCTGTAGCTCAAATCTTCATAAAACAGCCCCATTGTATGCAGGTGACCCTTGACTGGCGCATGTCCGTCCGATATACATCTTGCCACGTGTTTGACCGGGTACACTCTCCCAGTGTGAGTTATGTTGGCTTCGGATCCAGGCTTTTTTTCGTTTGCGGACGGTGCTTTTTGGCACTTCCACGGCCGGCTCTGGACCCAGGTATTTTGTAGCTGATGCTCTCTTGGCAAGTGAATCAGCTCTTTCATTGCCATATATGCCCCGATGACCTGGAACCCATACCAGTATAATACTGTTATGTTGTGCCAGTCTGTCAAGTTCTTGTCGACATTCCCACACCAGCCTAGAGTTCACCTTAGGGCTTATAAGAGCCCCAATGGCTGCTTGGCTATCTGTGCATATGTTAACCCGCTGCAGTTCGAATGCCCTCAAGTTGTTTTCTCTTGCACATTGCAAGATTGCAAAAATCTCTGCCTGAAATACGGAGGTACATTCTCCCAGTGAAATAGAAATGTTGAAATTTCCACCAATACAGAATATCCCTGCTCCCGAACCGTCTGCAGTTTTAGACCCGTCCGTATACCAGGTGTAACCCCGCAGTCTGGGTCGAGAGTTTCCTCTGTCCCATTCGTCTCGTGGGCAAATGTCCACTTGAAAAGGTAATTCAGGCTTGTATCTTGATGGCATATGGTCAGAAATCATCATCCATTCGGCATCATTAATTTCATTCGTTATTCTACTATGTCCTGATTTAACTGGTACGTTGCTCAGGTTTTCTCGCAGTCTATAATATCCCATTCTCGCCTCACCTTTTATTGTTATATGCAAAGGAGGGATATCCAATAGTGCCCCTCATAGCCTCCGTGATCCCGAGACAAGCAAGTCTTTGCACCTTGCTTAATTTGATGATGGCACTTTTTTGCTGCACTTTTGGCCACCATACCACTGAAGCATATGTAATTGTGGGTTTTACTACCATGTTATAAGTCCAATATACCATGTCTGGTCTCAAACCCCACATTTTTCCATGAGTACGCCTGGCTACCATTAACGTAGTTACCGCTCTCTTCGTTATTCTTTCTATCTGCTGATTCCAAGTAAGTATTGAGTCTAATCACCAGATTTAAATGCAGGCATTTAGACTTAGAGGACCCAATTCCTCTGAATTCTTCCTTTTAGTAAATTTTATGATTTTTGACTTTAGAGGACTGATGTTAAGCCCTACATTCCAAATTATGCAGCGCTTCCTTAAATATTCTATCTGAATATAAATTGAATAACAGCGGGGATAGTATAAAATAGGGTGGTGCGAAAAAAGTCAAGTTGATAATTCCGTGTCGCTATAGTGCGGAAAAGTTGCGATTGGTAATTAGAAGAAAAACAAAAAAACATTTATTCAAATCGGACTTTATCTTCCGATCCCGCAACGGGCCTAAAGATTATGAAAAAAAATGAAATGTTACCTTTTTTTCGAATTCTTTTATTTATTCTCCATGTACGTTTTATTTACCACTATAGTAAAATTTATATACAGTTTGCATGGTTGAGTGATAAAAAAAATAGTTTTGCACATTTAACGAATATCTTCCGATCCCGCAAGGTCAATCAAAATCTATAAAAATTAGAAATTTTTGAGGATTTTGATAATTTAAAAAGCATTTAGTTATCTAATTTTTCTATTACATTGTAAAGCTCTTCGCCTGTTTAGATATTGTGTGATAATAATAAAAAAAACAGAACTCAAAACGAGGGGGTGGTTGCACTTCTAGCTCCACACGCACCATTTTCTCTAACCAGCCAATGAGTGTGTGTGTTTTTACATTATTTACATATTTTCATTTCTTTTTCATCTGTTTGTGTCCAGCTCTTAAACGCCAACTTTGTATTGTGATTTGGCTGTAAAATCTGGCAGCATGGACCTTGATTTTAGTGTTTCCTTGATGAATCCTTCCCTTTATTGAGGCCCACATACAATCTACATTTCTATATTAGACGATGCTTTCATGACCAACTATGTGCACCGCTCGACAGCTTGCTTGTGGCAAGGATAGTTTTTTATATTCCTGCCTGGCATGTAGCCTGATGTAATGCAGGAACTTATATCATCATGTGAAACTCTTCGAAGAACTGATGGAGAAGTTATTTTTGTAACATTCTAGTCTATTATTTCAGTGTAGTCCTTTGCTCGAAAATTTAAAGTAGGATGGATGAAATTTCTAATACTTCTGCCCTTGGCTTTAGTCTGTCCGGCTTTTAACACTCTCCTTAGTCCTAGCTCTCTAATGTGTTTCCTTTCTCCCTACTACTTGAAATTTTAAAGCATAGGACTAAACTAAAATAAAAGACAGGAATGTTACAAAACTATCTTCTCCACCAATTCCTCGAAGAGTTTTAAATATAGATATAACTTCTTGCATTAGATCGGGCGACATGACAGACTGGAATGTACAAAACTATACCTGTCACACGCAAGCTGACGAGCGATGTCTTAAGTTGGTCACGGAAGCATCGTCTAATGCTAATTATGTGGGCCCCAATCGAGAGATGGATTCGTCAGGACAACACTTAAATCAAGGTCCATGCTGCCAGATTTTATCAAGAAATCACAATACAAAGTTGGTTTTTAAGAGCTGGACACAAACAGATGAAAAAGAAATGTACATATGTAAATAATGTAAAAAACACACACTCATTGGTTGGTTGGACACAAGGGTGCATGTGGAGCTTTTGAGTTCTGGGTTGTTTAAATATTGTCATACAACATACAATATCTTAACAATCGAAGATCTTCACAATGTAACAGAAAAATGAGATAACTAAATGTTTTTTATTTCATCAAAATCATCAAAAATTTCAAATTTTTATAGATTTTGATTTATCTTGCGGGATCGGAAGATATTCGTTAAATGCGTAAAACTATTTTTTTATCACTCAGCCATGCAAACTGTAAATAAATTTTACTATAGCAATAAATAAAACTTACACGAAGGATAAATAAAAATTTTTGAAAAAAAGGTAAAATTTAATTTTTTTCATAATCTTTAGGCCCGTTGCGGGATCGGAAAATAAAGTCCGATTTAAATAATTCTTTTTTTGTTTTTCTTGTAATTACCAATCGCAACTTTTCCGCACTATAGCGACACGGAATTATCAACTTAACTTTTTTCGCACCACTCTAGTATACAACCCTATCTGACACAACTTTGTATTTCGCATATTTCTGTTGATTTTCCATTTATGCAAGCTGTCGCTGTTTGACGCCAGTATAATTTTTCTATGATTCGTACATCTTTACTATCAACTCCTATATCCTTTAATATTTTAATTAATTTGTGATATTGGACTCAATCAAAAGCTTTCTTATAGTCAATAAATACAGCATAGACCAGGATGTGTCGTTGACCAATGGAGGCCTAGAAACTATAAATGCTATAAAAGAAGCCGAGGACGACCAGCTACTAGATGACCCGATGACATAAAAAGAGTAGCCGGAAACTGGCTACAAGCGGCACAGTGTAGAGAACACAGGAGCTAACTGAGGGATGCTTATGTCCAGCGGTGGACGCGATTGGCTAATTGATGGTGATGAAGGTTTGCTGCAATAATTTGTTGGCAACCATACCTAATTTTCTCGTTTATTATACAAAAAATACCCTATTTATAAAGTACATACCTTATAAAAATATCGAATGTTGAAATCTGAAAACAAAACTTACTTCACTTGGTTCCAAGTTTTTGTTATTCCATATCAGTAACCCCAATAAAACACCAAATGCGTTCTGTTCTTTCCATTCTTTTTTTAGTTCTGCAAATGGTACAATTTTTTCTGCACTACATCCATACTCCTTCAACGTCTCACTAAGGCTTTTGTAATATATTTCAAGGAAATGATCCAACTTAGATAAGCTTTCTTCGTCAGCTCCTGAGTAAAAACTGTATGTCAGATCCAAAACAGGTGAACCTACGCCAGCCATTTGGAAGTCGAATAATTTAATATCTTCTATATCTCCCGATTTCTAAAAAAATATACAGTATGTCCCTGTAAGTTGTATCCATATGGAGAACTTTTTTATTATTAATTTTACGAAAAAAAGTTATTCTTCATAAAAAGCTCTGCATGGTCCAAAACCTAAGATTTAACCATTAAATATCAAATTTTTTGAATATTGTACGAGGTATGTCAAAAAGTTTAAATTTCACTCAAGAGTAAAGTAGCTTTATTTTACAATATTGAAAATTGCTATTAGGAAAAGTTGTTTGGAATTAAAAACTATATTCTAATATGCAATTATATCCTTGTAATTAAAAAAAATTGAAAAATTATGGATAACATAACTTTAATTTCTGATATTTCAATTCTGATAACTCTTTTATTATTAATTTTAAGAAAAAAAGTGATTCTTAATAAAAAGTTCTGCATGGTCTAAAACCTAAAATACAACCATCTTATATCAAATTTTATCAATTTTATACGAGATATGCCAAACAAGACAAAATTGAGATCAAAAGTAAAGTACCTTTATAGTTCAGAATATTTCAATTAGAAGAATATAATTACATACTGAAACAGTTTTTAATTCTACATAACTTTTCATAATAACAATCTTACTCTGGGCTAATTAGCAAAATACAAGGAAAAGTTATTAACCAGCAATTTTATTGCTGGAATCGAATCTAATTATTGTATGTATTAATAACATAGATATGCAAAGTCCGCAGATAGTGTGCTACTTTTTTTATAAACAAAATGGCGCCCGAAAATCGTGTTTTTTTCAATTTTTGCTCTATAACTCCAGTTTTTGCTCTAAGATTTTAACTTTAGACCAAAAATACCCAAATAAAAATTCACCGCAATTAAATTCTGCATAGAGACGTGTTTTTTCCGATTTACTTCGACGAAAACTTCCCCCGGAAAAAGCGGGTTTTTCCAACAAAATCTTTAATTTTCAACTAAACTTTTAGATAAGTAGTTGTTAATCAATAATTAAATAACTTGGTAATGTAAAAGCCCTTTCCGTATATATTATAATTCCAGGAGTCTATGGAAATTGAATGAACAGTTTAGCAACAATTAAAATGTTAATTAAAAATTTACGGTCCCTATAATAACGACAATAATTACGATGCATAAGAATAACTATGATTTTTTCATAAAAAGACACTATACCTATCTAATGTACTTTACAGGTTTGAAATTGGATTATTAAAGCGGCCTCAGGAATATTTTAAAATTATAAACAATTTTTTGGTTTAAAAACAAATCGAATATATCGGTAAATATCAAACTAAATTAAATTTTGAAAACGGTATTCGAAAGACAGCGGCAGGACGCTTCTTCTAAAAGAAAAAACGTTTAATTATGACGAGTGGTTCCTAAGCTACGATCGGTCAAATTTGACCAGAATTTACGGCAAAGATATAAACAATAGGATCATAATTTTTAAACCCTCACCTTTCTGTTTTTGTCCTCTTTCTCCACATCAATTTTCATATCTTTAAAATCCTCATAACATATATTATTATAATAAAAACTATCGATAATACGTGTGAAAATTGCCAAAAATAGCAAAATTCCAATCAAAAATTAGTCTGGAGAAAATGTAACCCTCAAAGTTCAAAATCGGTATACGTTAACAAAATGCAATTTCTCGGCTTCCCATGGAGCAATTTCCTTCATTCTTTTTTTTGTTCCCTGATAACCCGAGTAGAGCCATCGAACTAACGCATTATTAAATGTCAAACTTGCTTTTGTTTTGTTATAATAGATTAATTTATTTATAAGAACAGAAAATTACATATTTTTTCCAGTTGTAGGCTTTTTTTTAGATAAACTTACTACAAGTGTACCTCTTAAAGTTTTTTTCTTTGGAGTTGTATGACTAACATTTTAAAGTTAAAAACATAAATATTCTCATTTGAAAGCTGTATAATTATTTAAACAATTTTTATTTAAACAAATTAAAATATTGTGTTATAATAAATAAATTGATTTATTATAACAAAACACAAGCAAGTTTGACATTTAATATTACGTTAGTTCGATGGCTCTACTCGAGTTACTTGGGAACAAAAAAAGAATGAATGAAATTGCTCCATGGGAAGCCGAGAAAATGCATTTTTTTAACGTATACCGATTTTGAACTTTGAGGGTTACATTTTCTCCAACCTAATTTTTGATTGGAATTTTGCTATTTTTGGCAATTTTCACACGTATTATCGATAGTTTTTATTATAATAATATATGTTATGAGGATTTTAAAGATATGAAAATTGGTGTGGAGAAAGAGGACAAAAATAAAAAGACGATGGTTTGAAAATTATGATCCTATTGTTTACATCTTTGCCGTACATTTTGGTCAACTTTGACCGGTTGTATCTCAGGAACCACTCTTCATAAGTAAACGTTTTTTCTTTTAAAAGAAGCATCCTGCCACTGTATTTAGAATGCCGTTTTCACGATTTAATTTAGTTTAATATTTCCAGAGATATTCTATTTGTTTATAAGCCAAAAATTTGTTTATAATTTTAAAATATTCCTGAGGCCGCTTAAATAGTCCAATTTCAATTATTCTTTTTATGAAAAAATCATAGTTGTTCTTATGTATCATAATTATTGTCGTTATTATAGCGACCGTAAATTTTTAATTAACATTTTAATTGTTGCTAAACTGTTCATTCAATTTTCATAGACTTCTGGAATTATAATATATACGGAAAGGGCTTTTACGTTACTAAGTTATTTAATTATTGATTAAAAACTACTTATCTAAAAGTTTAGTTGAAAATTAAAGATGGCGAATGGATTTAGTGTCCGCAGTCATATAAACCCAAACAAACAACAAAATTAAAGATTTTGTTGGAAAAACCCGCTTTTTCCGGGGAAAGTTTTCGTCGAAGTAAATCGGAAAAAAACACGTCTCTATGCAGAATTTAATTGCGGTGAATTTTTATTTGGGTGTTTTTGGTCTAAAGTTAAAATCTTTGGAGTTATAGAGCAAAAATTGAAAAAAACACGATTTTCGGGCGCCATTTTGTTTATAAAAAAAGTAGCACACTATCTGCGGACTTTGCATATCTATATTATTAATATATACAATTATAAGATTCGATTCCAGCAATAAAATTGCTGGTAAATAACTTTTCCCAAAAATGGCCTATTCTCCGATAATCAGCATAATTCGATATTGTGAAAAATAAAGGTATTTTACTCTTGTGCGAATTCATATTTTTTGACATACCTCGTATAAAATTAATAAAATTGGACATAAGATGGTTGTATTTTAGGTTTTTGACAATGCAGAACTTTTTATTAAGAATCACTTTTTATCGTAAATTTAATAATAAAAGAATTATCAGAATTGAAATAACTGAAAATAGTTATTCATAATTTTTCAAAAAAAAAAATTCAATTAGAAGGATGTAATTGCATATTAGAATATAGTTTTTAATTCCAAACCACTTTTCATAATAGCAATTTTCAATATTGTGAAAAATAAAGCTACTTTACTCTTGAGTGAAATTCAAACTTTTTGACACACCTCGTATAACATTTATGAAATTTGATATTTGATGGTTGAATCTCAGGTTTTGGACCATGCAGAGCCTTTTATGAAGAATAACTTTTTTTCGTAAAATTAATAATAAAAAAGTTTTCCATATGAATACAACTTACAGGGACATACTGTATATAAATATCAGACACAGAAAAAATTCTCTATAAGTCGGAGTGTAGAATCATTGGTAACTATCTGTTGCCTGAATTTTTACAAAGGTGTCGAAGTATGCATATAAAAATTAATAATAAATGCGTAAGGACACGTTAGCGACATTTATCTAGACACAGAGAAAATTCTCTATATGTCGGAGTGCAGAATCCTTGGTAACTAACTGTTGTCTGAGCTTTCTACAAATTTAAAATGATACAGGCCGATAAATATCGTACATGGGAGGATTAACAATACCCCTCTGTGGCTCAGTGGTAAGAGCGCCTACCTTTGGATCGAAAAATCCGAATGGTCGTGTGTTCGAATCTCACCAGGGTCAGAAATTTTTCGTTTATTATAAATTAATAAATGAAAATAGTTTCTGTCCTTGTGGGATCGGTACTCACCGGAGGGACCGCAGACGTTCGGATACAATTAGCGTCTCTTTGCAAAGACAATGACGTCAACTTTGCAAAGTAACAAGACACTTACTCAACACACATTACACATTACTCCTCTAACATATTGATAAGTTATAGTACCTATAAAAAATCATTATGAAGTTGACTGGCCAGTTGGTTGTGAAAACCAATGCCAATAAAACACAAAACACACACAGGATTTACAATATACATCCATTACCTGTCCGCTTATTAGTGTAGTAAAATAAGATGTATATATGTACAGGTCGCAACAAATTTTATATAAAAATTTAGGTAAGTACAAAAGATATTTTCAAGAAAGTATCCAAATCATATAAGGGGATCATTGTTTAAATAATTAAAAAGGGGTAATTTTTGCACAATATTTATTTTTTAACTGCTGAGGTAATTTACATTTTAATGAAGGTATTTGGGATTTTTTTTCTACAAAGCTGAAGGACAAATCTTTCACAAAAGGCTTACTAAATTAAATTTGACCCCCTATTTACTTAATTATATTTATAATTATATATAAAATTTAAAAACCAAATTTTCAAAAAAATGTTTTTTTTGCTTTTTAAAACAGCACTATTACATAAATTATATTATTTAATAGGACAAGTTGCGCTATGTTATCAGGATTAAGCAAAAAAACTGGTTAAAATATATTTAATAATTTATGGGATAATTAATTTGATTTTCAAATGTTACTATATATTCAATTGCAAAAACACGGTTATTGCCAAAAGAATATAAACCTGATTAAATTCTCATTACTTTTATTTTATGTATGTTTTCTACAAATGTATTGATAAATTCAAATTTCAATTTAACTCCCCTCTAAAATGACATTTGAAAATTGTTCTAATTTGTTTATAATTTGATTTTTTAATAACGTCGGGGGGATTAAATATTTTTTTGAAATGCTGTTCCGATAATCGGGTTTCTGGGAATTTTTCACTAATTAAGAAATTTTTTTTGTCTTTTTTTCTTCTTCTTTTTTTCCTTATAGTATTTAAATTCGGTTTAAATTGGAAAATATTTTTTTGGTTTCACAAGGCAATTAAAAATTTCACTTAAGAAGGGTATACTAAAACATTCTTTTTATAACAAAATAGCCTAACTTATCCGTCTCCCTGACGTCACCCAAGTTTTTTAATACTAAAATAAATATAAAGCACAGTACAAAATTAGGTATAAAAATATTACAAAAAAAAATATGGTCAAAGCAGTCTATTCGAAGATGACTTCCGATTTAGCATTAAAGTCAGGCATAGTTTTTCTGGAATCAATTCGAGTTTTATAAATCCATCCCTCGAATACGCTGCAAAAACTGCTAGAAAAGCTTTTGTCACAAGCTTGAGACATCGTTCTACACATTGTTTGTGGCAGTGATATTTCTCAATCTCAATGTTAAAAGGGTCTAAGTTAGGATTCTTAATAAAATCTCGCAGATTGTCACTCGAAAATCTAGAGAATATAGGTGGTTCTGTAAAGTGATATAGTTAGTTAATTAACTTAAAGTAGTCGTTTGAATCAAAATTTTTATAGGAGAAAGTTTGAAGACCCTCACGTTTTTTGATTTGGTAACTGGCAAACTTCTTTTGATGTCCAAGAGGTAGATCATTTGAATGTCGCAGACATACAAAATACTGAAGCAGTTTTTTAAGATGTTCTTCCAACAGCCGTATTACATCACCCTTAACGCCAGTATTTACGACTGTTTCGTCACATGCAATAGCTGGATTTGATACTTTCTGATATACCAGACAGCGGATACCCATATCCCAAATATTTGCACCCCAGCTCATGGACAAGTGTTATGTGTTCTTCCACGATAGATTGATCATAAAACTTGGTACTGTTTTTTACTTGAGCTAAAGTCTTTGCGTCGGTAACTTTCTTCTTTTACCGTTGTTCTCTCTGATTATATTTGTTTTTGTTTTCCCTATCAATCGAGCTTATCACCATTTTCTGGGACCTCTTTGATTTAATAGAAATTCGGGCTCATCCAGAGGCATTTTTTGAGATTTGCTACAAAGACAATTAATCATAGTGTCACATTTGCATGCTGCAATATCGAAACGTATAGTTTTACCTTTGTTCTTAAAGCATTGAATTTTATTTTTGTAAAATTCACTGTTTTGCCTGTTCTTAAATGGTTTCATAAGTTTCATATATTTGTCATGATAGGCTTTTAAAAGCTGAATAATTCTTGTATGTTAAATTATTGGAATTAAAGCCTTTTTCCATATTTCTTCCAATTTAATTGCAATCTGTTGCAATCTGTACCAGACAATTCTGGCTCTTTCTTGCCAAGTTTTTTTTCCTCTTGCAACCACAAAACTTCATCGCTTGTTTGTATTTCGGTAAAACATTTTCAGGTATATTTGGTGGTTGCCCAAAAGTGGGGCGGTCCACAGCACATCTTGATTTTATTTCCCATAGTCCTGGTTTATCTATTTTAAAAATCTTTAATTTACAAACAACAATAATAAGAAAGTAAGGCATCGTACCAAACATAAGTGAAAATTACACGCACGGACTCACGAAGTGGGACATTTCAAAGGGGTTGGGGAGACTGAAAAAACAAATAAAACTTTAAATATCGTTTAAATTTGTAATTGTCAACATTTTAAGTTTCCTTTAATTGATCTTAGATCGAGGTAGCCCATATTTTATACCAAATAATATAAATTGAAATTTCCATAAAAATCAGATATCTAATAAAATTCAAGGTCGTTGGGGAGGGTGCAGAAAATTCGCTTAGAAAAAAAAATTCAAAATACTAATATGCTGAAAAATAACACTAGCAACTTTTTCACGCTATTAGATATAGCATTTCCAACTTTTATTTTTTCGATGCACCCTACTATACACCCTATGAAATTATGTTAAATGCAGGTCTCCGGCTATTACCAGAGGCGTACGACAGGAGAAAGCAAATGGTTTACCCTTCCCAAATTCTACGTCACTGGCGAAATTGCCATTTTAGCGTTTTTATCACAATGCTTTCTTGGAAATTTGATTTTTAAATTTTATGTGTAATTATTTAGATAAATAGGGGGTCAAATTTAATTTAGTAAGTCTTAGGTAAAAGATTTATCCTTCGAACAGTTTTGTAGAAAAAAATCCTAAAGACCTTCATTAAAATGTAAATTTCCTCAGCAGTTAAAAAAGTAAAAATTGTGCAAAAATGACCCCCTTTTAATTATTTAAACAATGATCCCCTCATATGATTTCGATACTTTTTCAAAAATATCTTTTGTATTCACCTAAACTTTGATATAAAATTTATTCCAACCTGTATGGAACTACATTTTGATTTTTTTTTTATTTTATTAGGCTATATCTAGATAAAATTCCAACAGAATTCTGCATCCTCTGTACTCAAATTTGAGTAAAATGAAATAAGGAAAGACAGCCACAGGCAACTTTGAAGACGCTGAAAAGCAGAAAACATGGTCATCTGATGGTGATGACTCCGAATCGAATTTAATCTAATGCTGTCTTTCCATATAAATAATATCAGTTACCAATTTTGCATTTTGTCAATTTTATATCGCCGGTCCGGAATAAGAATGACGTACCTGCAAATTTGTCAATTCCTGTTTATTGCGTAATTAACTTCTAAAATACTGTATATAGATGATACAAAAGCGAGAGACCTGTAACTATGTGCTGAACCACCACAAGGTAGTTGCGTTATTATATTGAAATACGCACCATTTTAGACCTTGTTTCAGATGAAGAATGACGCAACTGTAAATAAGGTTGAAAATGGGGAACTAAATTAAGATAATGAAATTCGGATCATAGGAATGAAAATAAGAGCATTTGCTGTAAGAATAAACGACATCATAAATATTTAAAAATAGTTTTTTTGTACAGAAAATTTTTTAGATCAAGAATGACGCAACTGTAGATAGGGTTGAAAATGGGGGGATTAAATTGAGATAATGAAATTCGAAACAATGGAGATGAAACAAAAAGCCATCATTGTAAGAATAAACGCAATACCGATGCTCCGGACGGTTACTCCTTATTTAATCACTATTTTAATTATTTAAAATTTTTTAGATGAAAAATGACGCAACTGTGAATTGGGTTGAAATGGGGGAATTAAATAATTAAAATAATGAAATAAGAACCATTAGGGATAAAAATAACAGTCATCACTGCAACAATAAACGCCACACCGATGCTCCTGGACGATTACTCCTCATATAATCCCTATTTTAAATATTTAAAAATCGTTTTTTTGCTCTCCTGAGAAATTGGCCTTTTTGCAGTTACGTCATTTTTATTCCGGACCGGCGTATAATCATTCGAAGTGGGGATTACTAATTCACTTACATTATGTTTGAACATCATATTGTTACTCCAGCAGTCACCGTGGAGAAAAACTGAGTAAGGACTTTTATATTCAAGTGCATCAAAAAACATTTGAGGAGCGTTATCACTAAATTTTTTAAAACTATCGATAATTTTTATTTCATCTTCCTCTTCTAAAAATTCTTTTGTCGTGGTGCAAATACTGATAAGTCTTTGTTTCATCATACCTACAAAAATAAAACATATTAATATAAAACTATTTACATATACATGTACATATATATGTATAAATTTTAAAAATCAAATTTGCAAAAAAATATTTTTTTGCGTTTTAAATAATCACTATAAATTATATTAATTAACAGGAAGAGTTTCATTATGTTACCAGTATTAATAAAAAAACATTGGTTAAAAAATATTGAATAATGTATGAGATATTTAATTTGATTATTAATTGTTACTATATTTTCAATTGCAAAAACGCGATTGTTACCAGAAGAATATAAATCTGTGTATAGCATTATTCTTTTATTTTTATGTAAGTTTTCGATAAAACTATTGATAAATTCAAATTTCAATTTAACTCCCCTCTTAAATGGCATTTGAAAATTGTTCTAATTTGTTTATAGTTTGTTTTTTTAATAACGTCGCGGGGATTAAAGATTTTGAAATGCTGTTCCAATAATTGGGTTCCTGAGAATTTTTCACTAATTAACAAATTTTTTTGTCGTTTTTTCTTCTTCTTTGTTTCCCTATAGTAAAAGATATAGTTTTGCTTATGGAGGGGGTTTCGTTAAGAATGTCCAATCTCTGAGTTGTAGATTCCAGACCTCAAAATATTTAGATTTAACCAAAATCGCTTAAATAAAATATGGCTCCTTATTGAGTTACCAGGTGTTTTATTTAGAAATTAAAACAAAATATTTTTGCTCAATATTTTCAAACTATGCTAAGTATCCTTTTAATACTTGATAGAAAGTGTAAGTACTATACACCCTATGAAATTTTGTTAAATACAAGTTTCCGGCTATTACCAGAGGCGTACGACAGAAAAGAGTAAACGGTTAACCTTTCCCAAATTCTACGTCACTGGTGAAATTGCCATTTTAGTAGAATTTTTAGATTTTTTAATACTCTCTGTGTAAATATCATCCTCTTGACTCGTAACGATAAAATCATTAGTTTTCGAGATATTTGAAGTTAAACATGTAACGGCACAGTTATTTAGTTATTTTGATTTGAACATTTGATAAACAAATTAAATATCTCATCAATTATTAAATATTTTTCAACCAATTTTTTTTGCTTAATACTGGTAACATAGCGGAACTTCTCCTATTAAACAAAATAATTTATAGTGTTTGTTTAAAACGCAAAAAAATTTTTTTCAAATTTGATTTTTTAATTTTATATAAAATTATTTAAATAAATAGGGGGTCCAATTTAATTTAGAAAGTCTTAAGCGAAAGATTTTTCCTTCAGCTTTATAGAAAAAAAACCATATAGACCCTCGTTAAAAAGTAAATTACCTCAGCGGTTAAAAATGTAAATATTGTGCAAAAATGACCCCTTTTTAATTATTTAAACAATGATCCCCTTAATTTGGATACTTTCTTGAAAACATCTTTTGTACTCACCTAAACTTTGATATAAAATTTGTTCCAACCTGTACGAATTGACAATTTGATTTACATGTAGTGTAATCTTATTTTACTAGACTATAATAAGACCGGTTTCGATATATGGGGCTGAAACGTGGACCTTATCTCAAAATGATGAAAGACTTCTTGGTATTTTTAAGAAAAAATTCATAGAAAGATTTTTGGGGCTGTAAATTAAAATCGGTTATGGCGTCGAAGATACAATTTTTAACTCTATCAGTTATACACCTATCCAGATTTTGTGAAATTCGTTAAAGTGCAGGAACTTAGATGGGCTGAACACATTGCTAGGATGACAGATCACGAATACAATAAGAAATTAACAAAGCCAGAGGGCACAAGAATGAGAAGACGACCACAAAGAAGATGGATTGATGATGTGGAAGAAGACCTAAAGGTTCTAGGGGTCAGAAGATGGAGGGAAAGTTCTAGGAATCGACAGGAGTGGGGACTTCTTTGCGCTTAGGCCAAGATCCATAACGGATTGTCGAGCCACTTATGATGATGAAGGATTGTGAGAGACATTTGTTACCCATCAGGAAGACGATCAGTGGGATGACGATGAAAGCGATGGAACAACAACTTTTGCTGGAGGCACATTGAAAAAACAGACAGTCAGGTCTATAAAAAAGAAGAAGAAGATAAAATAAAAAATTACATACCTTGCTCAAAGAACATTTTTAGATTCTTTTGATATCGTGCGCCTAACTCGGTAAATTGCTCAGGATGGTAATGTTTAAAAGCGTAGGAAATTCCATGAAATTTTCCATATGTTTTAAAAATAATTTCAAACATTTTACTATTTAGAGGTATTTTCTTAGGGTGGCCTTTGTAACCTTGTAGATTTAAATTTTCCATAACCAATTTTTCTTCTCTTTTTTTTGAGCTCGTTGCAAAACATTTTGGTATATTGTTAAAAAGTTCAACTTTGGGATAAGACTTCTGGAGCGCTTCTACAGCTGGAATCACGTTTTTATAAAAATGCACTTCGTTGTTAAAACACATCGACATAAATTTGCTAGTTTCTTCAGCACCTTCGAGACATTGTTTAACCACTAAATGATGATCTTCGCCAGTTATTTTGTTTTTCAAGGACAAGAATACCATTTCACCTAAATGTCCCTGACCTCTTTGGTTGCCTTCATGTTCCTCAATTTCAAAATTTTCTATCTTCTCGTTTAAAGACTCTTCTAGTAGATCACATATATCTTTTGGTAGCATCTTTCAGTGATATAAAAAAGTTACTATCAATCTCAAACCGCTCTTACTTTTTTATATTGTAACTAAACAATATAAGAGATGATAATCATATTTATCTGACGATTCAAGGCCACCCCATTTTTTTTACTGTACATGTATATGTATATGTACAGGTATTTCTTATTTTTACACTTTTAAAACCGGTATTTGTTCTGCATTAAGATGTATTTATAGTAGTATCAGTTTCTCTGTAGATAATAAGATTTTATTAAATAAACTGCTCGTCAAAAGTTAGGGATATTATCAGAAAAAGGTTTGAAAACAAAAATCTCCAAAACGTTAATGACAAAAATTCTTTATTATAAAATAAATTAAGATTCTTCTTCTTCCTAAAGTGCCTATCCGTTTCAGAGATGTTGGCGATCATCATCATGGCTATCTTGACTTGGTTTTGATGCCAGGAAATGCGTCTTCTTCCCGGTCCGCTTTTACCATTTACCTTCCCTTGGAGAATCAGTTGGAGACGGGTCATAACGTTCTTGGTTTCTCATTACATGTCCTAGATATTCTAATTGTTTTGTTTTGATGGTTATGAGAATTTCGCACTCTTTTCCCATTCTACGCAGGACTTCCACATTAGTAATTCGGTCAACCCCGGATATACGTAAGATGCGCCTATAACACCACATTTCGAAAGCTTCGAGCCGATTCATAGATGCAGCAGTTAGTGTCCACGCTTCCATTCCGTAGAGCAGAACTGTGAATATGTAGCATTTTAACAGACGGTATTTTGTTTTTAATGATATGTCTCGACTGTTGAAAATGGGTCTCATTCTAACGTATGCTGCTTTCGCTTTAATTTTTCGCTGTTTAATTTCTGTTGAGTGGTCCCATTGGCTATTTAAATTCGTACCCAGATATGTATGTTGCTCAACTTTTTCGATATTCTGTTGGTTGATTGTAAGTTGAGCGTTTAGTTTTGATTTTTTACTAATTGTCATAAGTTTGGTCTTCTTTATGTTAAGAGCTAGTCTGTATCTGTTGCTGACTTCTGTTATACGATTTGTTAATATCTGTAAATCATTCAGATTATCGGCAAGGAGTATGGTGTCATCTGCATATCTAATAATATTCAACCGTTCACCATTTATTAATACTCCTTTCGCACAACCGTCTACAGTTTCTTAAATACCCTTTCAGAGTGAATATTGAATAGTAGTGGAGATTAAATACAGCCCTGTCGTACTCCTCGTTCTATTGCAATTTTATCAGTTAACAGGCCTTCTATTTTGATTTTGGCCGTTTGATTGTAATAAATGTTTCTGATAATTCTTAGCAGTCTAGTAAAATAAAATTACACTACATGTAAATCAAAATGTAAATTCGTACAGTTTGACACAAATTTTATATCAAAGTTTATGTGGGTACAAAAGATATTTTCAAGAAAGTATCCAAATCATATAAGGGGATCACTGTTTAAATAATTAAAAAGGGGTCATTTTTGTAAAAAACTTACTTTTTTAACTGCTGAGGTCATTCAATTACTAATGAAGGTGTATAGGATTGTTTTCTGCAAAGTTGAAGGGTAAATTTTTCACATAAGACTTACAAAATTAAATTTGACCCCCTATTTATTTAAATAAATATACATAAAGCTTTAAAAACAAATTCGCAAAAAATTATTTTTAGCGTTTTAAATAAGCACTATAAAATATCTTATTTTACAGGAGAAGTTGCGATATGTTATCAGTATTAATCAAAAAAAAATTGGTCAAAAATATTTAATATTTTTTGAGATATTGAATTTGTTTATTAAATGTTACTCTATTTTCAATTGCAAAAACGCGGTTGTCGCCAAAGAAGTATGCACCTGTATTAAATCTTATTATTTTTATTTTTTTGTATATTTTCGATAAATGTATTGATAAATTCAAATTTCAATTAAACTTCTCCCTAAAATGGCATTTGAGAATTATTCAAATTTGTTTATAATTTGTTTTTTAATAACGTCGCAGGGATTAAACATTTTGAAATACCGTTTCGATAATTGGATTCCTGTGAATTTTTCACTAATTAACAATTTTTTTTGCCTTTTTTTCCTCTTCTTTTTTTTTCTTGGAGTTATATTACTACTGGCCCTTTTAGGGTTAAATTTTATTAAGAATGTTGAATCTCTGAGTTGTAGATTCTAGACCTGAAAATATTAAGATTGGTCTAGAATCACTTAAATAAAATGTGGCTACTTACTGAGTTACAGGGTGTTTTATTTAAAAATTTAAAAATTATTTTTACCAAGTACTTTCAAACTATTTGACGTATCCTTATCATACTCGGCAGAAAGTGTGCATACTATACAGTCTACTAAATTGTGATAAACAAAAGCTTCTAGCTACTACCAGAGGCGTACGACAGGGGATAGTTAATGGTTGACCCTTCCCAAATTCTACGCCACTGAGGGAATTACTATTTTAGTGAAATTTTTCGATTCTCTAATACTTTCTATGTAAATAATATACTCTCTACTGGTAACGATTAAGTGATTGGTTTTCGAGATATTGGACGTTAAAAATGAAACGGCATAGTTATTTTGATTCATTCATTCATTCATTTTAAACTTCCAATATCTCTGAAACTGATGACTTTATCGAAACCAATAAAGTTATTTACATACAAAGTATTGGAGAATCAAAAAATTTCGCTAAAATAGTAATTCACTCAGTGGCGTGGAATTTGGGAAGGGTCAATCATTCACTATCCCCTGTCGTACGCCTCTGGCACTAGCTAGAAACGTTTGTTAATCACAATTTAGTAGGGTGTATAATAGCTACACTTTCTGCCAAGTATGATAAGGATACGTAAAATAGTTTTAAAGTACTTGGTAAAAATAATTTTTACATTTTTAAATAAAACACCCTGTAACTCAGTAAGTAGCCACATTTTATTTAAGAGATTTTAGGTAAATCTTAATATTTTTAGGTCTAGAATCTACAACTCAGAGATTCGACCTTCTTAATAAAATTTAACCCTAAAAGGGCCCGTAGTAATACAACTCGCAAGAAAAAAAAAGAAGAAGAAAAAACGACAAAAAAATTTTGTTAATTAGTAAAAAATTCCCAGGAACCCAATTATCCAAACGACATTTCAAAATACTTAATCCCTGCGACGTTATTAAAAAAAACAAATTATAAACAAATTTGAATAATTTTCAAATGCCATTTTAGGGGGAGCTTAATTGAAATTTGAATTGATCAATACATTTATCGAAAATATACATAAAAATAAAAATAATAAGATCTTAAGCAGGTGAATGTTTCTTTGGCAACAACCGCGTTTTTGCAATTGAAAATATAGTAACATTTAATAAACAAATTCAATACTTATCTCAAAAAATATTAAATATTTTTTGACCAATTTATTTTTGCTTAATACTGGTAACATAGCGCTACTTAGTCTGTAAAAAAAGATATTTTATAGTGCTTATTTAAAACGCTAAAAATATTTTTTTGCAAATTTGTTTTTAACGTTTTATGTATATTTATTTAAATAAATAAGGGGTCAAATTTAATTTTGTAAGACTTATATGAAAAATTTACCCTTCAGCTTTGCAGAAAAAAATCCCATAGACCTTCACCGATAAGTGGATCACCTCAGCAGTTAAAAAAGTATTTTTTTTTGCAAAAATGACCCCTTTTTAATTATTTAAACAATGATCCCCTTGTATGATTTGGATACTTTCTTGAAAATATCTTTTGTACCCACCTAAACTTTGATATAAAATTTGTTTTAACCTGTACGAATTTACATTTTGACTTTTTTTATTTTATTAGGCTATAGATCTTTGTTGTCAATTCCAATTAAGATTACTGCAGCTAGTTTGTATCAAAAATCGAACAACCCAAACGTTTCATAAAAAAAATAAACATTAAAATTGACTAAATATTTTCTGGTAACACCCGAATCATTTTCAAAATCCAACAAAAAATTATTTTATAGGTGTGTCTTGCTCGATCGTCAATATTCTTTTTCTCATGATCATCTTTCAGTGCGTCACAGTTTTTCGATTTCTCTCTAACGCATTAAATTGTATGTGACAGAAAAAAAGGCACGTCTGTGAATACTTTGGTAATTATTCTAGTTCGGTGATTATTCTTGTTGTCGATAGATGGCGCCATATTCAAAAAAGAATTATTTATTAAATAAAATAATAATATTATCAATATAATCTGTACAATTTATAAGACTATACAAATGAAAGAAAATACCATTTTATAAATGCAATAGACACAACTGATTTGGTTTTATTCCAAATTGAAAATAAAATTTGACAACTGTCAGATTGAACTAAAATGTCACGTTAGAATAAATGTCATAAATGTGTATTATCACGGACTTGCCTTTTTTTCTATAATTTGTGACGCACTGAAAAATGTTCATGAAAAGGAGAATAGCTGCTGGCGACGTATTGACATTTTTTTATAGTGTCTTTTTTCTATTCGAATTGTCTAATAAAGGCCTCTCCCATTTCTCGCCATTCATCTCTGTTTTGTGTGAGGCTTTTCCACATTGATCTTGCGACTTTTTTATGTCGTCACTCCACCGCATTTGAGGTCATGGTCTCTTCGCTTCGTACAGTCGCCAGTTTCCAACTTCTTTGCTCCATCTACCATTTTGGAGACGTTCGTTGTGTTCAGCCCATTTCCATTTTAATTAAGCTGCTTGTTCCACGAAGTCATTTACTTTTGTTTTGTTTCGGGTTGCTTCGTTTGTTTGCCGATCTATGAGTGAGATATAAAGCATATATTTAAAGTTTTAATATAAACCGTAATTTCACTAAAATTTTTCATATTTTTTTGAAAACTACAATTATATCGAGCTATCGAAAAAACAAACGAATTGTCTACATCATTTAAAATCTTGAAAATTACAATTAGGTATTATATCGAGATCAAGGATCAATGTCCATGTCTCGCTGCTATACATGATTGTTGGTCTAACTACTGATTTAACGACTGCCGGTTTTACTTTCTCCGGTATCTCTTTTTTCCCCAAAAATGTTGTTTTCATAGCGTTAACGCTATGAAAACAGAAATATCTCAATGGCTTTATTTATCTTTTTTCATATATAATTTCTTCTGTAAGGTCCATTTTTTCATTGTTGTCTTTATTTGTCAGTTCCACTGTAATCTATGACGTCCTACTTTCCTCCTTGTATTTGATTTCCATGTACAAATTGTTACTGGTATCCTCTCTCATCCATTCTTTGCATATGTCCAAACCAGAGTAGTTTTTTTACTTTATCATATAGTGTCTCTTTTATGTTCATTATTTCCCTAATTCGGTAATTTCTCACTTTGTCCATTAGTGTTAATCTGCAGCTTCTTTTCCAAATAATTATATCGATTAAATTTTATATTCTGTTTTTCATTCTGTTCTTTGTCACCTACGATATGACTCAGCATACGTTAACCCATGCACTGCTACACTATTTGTTATATTTACGTTTGCCAGAAGCGGAGCCATTTTTCAAATAAAACTATTGTTTTGAGATTAAACAATAAATATTTATCGCTAATAAGTCCATATAAAATGTTTTTTAATATTTTTTTTCATGTCACACATGAGTACCATTATCATCCAGCCAAAATAGGTCAAATTAGTATCTTCATTACTATCAATTATTTCCTGCGTAGGATCTGGCGGCCATTTTTATTTATAAACAATTTAGTGTCAAAAAACGGCATTTTTCCTTTTTTTCAAATAAATGGAAAACAGGGAGACCTATGGTTTTCCTAGTACAAACATCGTCGATAGAATGGAAAAAGCTTTAAAATGGCGTATTACAAAGTTTGATATACTCATTTATTGTTAATATAATTGCGAAAAAAGTTCGAAATCGAACAAAAAAAAATTTTCCAATAACTATTATAAAAATTAATATACAGCTTTGAATTTTGGTCAAATGGAGGTTCTTTGTTGCTTAAGAGGTTACAAAAATTTTAAAGCCATTCATTCAATTGTTTAAATTTTATTCAAATTGTCTATCCCAGAGAGCTTTTCTTTGCAACAACATAAGTCAGAAAAAAACTTAATGTTACAACCATTGTACAGGTGTCAAATGAAAGATAATGAGAACAATTTTCAAATTGGTTTAAAAAAAGTGAATAAAAAAATGCATTTACTAGTAATAAATAATTTTGCAAAAGTATCGTCAATTTTTCCTTATAAACTTTCTATTTTTTTTTATACATACTATAAATTATACAGGTAATATTTTTATTACAATTTTTTATCAATTATTTTATGCATAATATTACTTGGCAGTTTTGCACCTAAAGCACGGTAAAAATAGATTTTTTTGAAAAAAGGTATTCAAAAACTTTATAAAGGAAAAATTGACGATATCTTGCATAATTATTTATTACCAATAAATGCATTTTTATTCACTTTATTAAACCAATTTGAAAGGTTGGCTCATGTTATTTCATTTGACACCTGTAGAATGCTTTTAAAATCATTTGTTTCTGATTTATATTATTGAAAAAAGAAGCTCTCTGGGATAAACACGTTGAATAAAATAAAAATGTATACCATTTTTATTCAGTTGCAATGCGAAGGCAAAACAATCTTACTTTTCAATTAGAAAACGGAGCGCAGTCCAGTCCCCTGAATCGCGATTTTCGGCTCTTATTGGAGCCTCATCGGAGAGAACGTAGGCACTGTTCTCCCAGGGGACTGGACTGCGCTCCGTATTCTAATTGAAAAGTAAGATTGTTTTGCCTTCGCATTGCAACTGAATAAAAATGGTATACATTTTTATTTGTTATTTTATAGTCGTATCACTCCGTAGAGTAACCAGTAGGGTGGGCCGAAAAAACTAAAATTATTTTTTTCAAGTCGTAATACCGCGGAAAAGTTGCGAATGTATGAGACTAAAAAGGGGTAAGAATTTAAAAAATATCGGTTTATATCTTCCGTTCGCGCATGAGCCATAAAGTTTGCCGAAATTGGTAAAATACTGTTTTTTTGCGATAATTTTTAACAGATTAAATTTAGCGTGGATACGTTTGTAATAGCTCATTTTCTCATTCTTAATAACCGTACTAACTAAATTTAACCGTGTTATTAAAACCTCTTAACATCGTCCGTTCGCGCAAAATGCATAAAAATAGCCAAAATATGACAAAATTGCATAAACACACTTTAACCTTTAACTACACGCGCTGGCGTACTTTGTACGCCAGATATAAGAATTCTACTGGAAATATATTTAAAAATTTAATTTTTGACCTTGCTTATTTTTCTAACCTATCACTGGAATGTGCTTTACAATTTGGTTTTAGTTTCGTTATAATCGGCGTTCTGGAAAGATCGTAATTTACATTTTATTATTTGTTGTTTCCGGTGGTGGACAATATACGCCAGGATTATATTACTATAAGTCGTAATATAAGTACATATTTTAATTGTTTTTAGTCATTATGGCAAAAAATATATTTTTCTTTGTAAACAACACTTTTTCTCCTGTAAAAAATCACATTTAAAAAAATTTTTTATTAGTAATTTTATTTACCATGGAATCCAGTTATTCCATTATTCCAGTTATAAATCCCAATTGGCTAACTGAAAAGGAACTCCAAGTATTCACTGATGCCGAATAAGGTTTATAACAAACAACTAAATGTATTTTTCAAAAAAAAAATTAAACAAATCCGCTGTTTTTAAGTGTATTTTCTTGTGGCGTACAGAGTACGCCACGCGTGTTGTTATGTTATAATTTGATGCGCGGGTAGTTAAAGGTTAAACACATCATTTTCAGAACTTTAGTAGGCTATTATTTAAAAATATTATTTGTGAATATAGAAAAAAACAAATTTTTTACGAGATGCAAGTTTTCAATTCGACAATAATGGTCCAATGTCCATCAGTCCATTGTCCGTCCAGTCAATCTTGTATTATTTTAACACCTTTTTGCTATTACGTAGTAGAAGGCACTTTGAACTGTGATTGCTGTGTAAAGTCCGGCATTGCAGACCTTGATAACAATGTTGTTCTTATGAAGCCGTCGCGATTCTCAGCTCCGCAAACTTTTCCAGCGGGTTCTGTTACGAATTTTACACATCGTTCTACTGCCTGTGTATGAACAGGAAATGACTTTAATATTACATCCCAGTTAGGGGCTGAATCACGCTGAATAATTGATGTTATTTCGGGTTGTTGTTAATGTTATTTCGTCAACAGGGATGTTGACCCTGTTATTGAGCGCAATGCTTTTTTCGCCCATCCAGAACATTTGATGTTGATCATGACACAAGATAACAGAAAATATATAGGAGAGCTTGGACTTCGCAGAATTCTGAAAGCTAGACAGCTAGATAAAACAAGATCTAACATTAGAATATTCAAACTGCCAAAACTAAATTTTGAATGTCGAGACTATTCAGAAATAATTCATTGGTTAGACTGTGAGTTATCTTCTCCTCCATTATTAAAAGATATAAATGATGATGAAATAACATTAATTATTCAGAGTGATTCAGCCCCTAACTGGGAGGTAATATTAAAGTCATTTCCTGTTCATACACAGGCAGTAGAACGATGTGTAAAATTCGTAACAGAAGCCGCTGGAAAAGTTTGCGGAGCTGAGAATCGCGACGGCTTCATAAGAACAACATTGTTATCAAGGTCTGCAATGCCGGACTTTACACAGAAATCACATCTCAAAGTGCCTTCTAGTATGTAATAGCAAAAAGGTGTTAAAATAATACAAGATGGACTGGACGGACAATGGACTGGTGGACATTGGACCATATTGTCGAATTGAAAGCTTGTACCTCGTAAAAAATTTGGTTTTTTCTATATTCACAAACAATATTTTTAAATAATAGCCTACTAAAGTTCTGAAAACGATGTGTTTAAAGTGTGGTTATTTTAAGTGTTCTCAATACAAGTTCAAAAAATGTATATGTGAGTATTATTTTCGTTCAACTTAACTCTTAATTACGAAAAATTAAACGTGTATGAAATATGCAATTTTGTCACATTTTGGCTATTTTGATGCCTTATGCGCGAACGGAAAATGTTAAGAGATTTTAATAACACGGTTAAATTTAGTTAGTATGGTTATTAAAAATGAGAAAATGAGCTGTTACAAACGTATCTACGCTAAATTTAATCTGTTAAAAATTATCGCAAAAATGAGTTTTTTACCAATTTCGGCAAACTTTATGGCTCATGCGCGAACGGAAGATATAAACCGATATCTTTTAAATTCTTACCCCTTTTTAGTCTAATACATTCGCAACTTTTCCGCAGTATTACGACTTAAAAAAAATAATTTTAGTTTTTTCGGCCCACCCTAGTAACCAGGTGCATTTTCCGTTGGAATTTTACCAAGCTGCAGACGGGGGATGTGAATTGCATAGTGCAGAATTCCTTCCCTTTGTCTTCACTGCAGCATCCATGTGCTTGCAAATTGTAGAAGCCTTGGAGGTTGTCACCAGGAAAGTGTACCAATAAGTTTTCAATTTAAAAATCTTTTAGTAATATTTTTAATATTTTCAATATTATTAATTTTACTATTAGGATTGAAAGCAAACTTCATCTTCAACTTTGAATAAAATTTAAACAATTGTATGAATCGTTTTAAAATTTTTGTCACATATTAAACACTAAAGTTAAGCAATTTTAAAGCTTTTTCCATGCTCTCGAAGATGTTTGTACGAAAAAACCATAGGTATCACTGTTTTCCATTAATTTGAAAAAAAAATGGCAAAAGGCCGTTTTTGACACTAAATTGTTTATAAATAAAAATGGCTGCCAGATCCCACGCAGAAAATAGTTACAATTTGTTCTTATAGATATTACCTTTCTAAAAAACGCTTCAGTACCCTGGCTGTTGAAGTGTCACGAACACGGTATATTTCTGCCTTATTACCCTGCCTATAGGTAAATAAAACGGCCACATTTTTAGTCTTTATTATAATTATTATAACAACATAAAATTAACAAATAATTAATTGAACTAGAATAAACAATTTCCTCAAGATACTAAATATAATAAAACATTAGCTATAAAAAGTTATTTTTGTACAAATGCCTCATTACTAATAGGCTAGCTTTTTTAAAACCTGTAGAATCCGCTTTTGAAACTATTTGGCTGAAATTGTCGGTTTGGGAATCTCCGTCCAACAGTTTAGCGATGTTTGGGCTCTAAAAATATTATCGACGTTTAATTATTTGATTTTTCACAAACTATTAACAAAATATAAAATAGAATAGTATTTTTTTAGAAATAAAAGTATAAGTATTGTCCATTATTAGATTAGTGTGATGTGATGTGTTCTCTACTCTTTTGAACGGTGTCGAAGGTTGGACTTTAACGGATATACTAATCAAGAAACTTTGGCATCTGGATGTAGCGGAGAATCCTACGAATAAATTAGGTGGATAGAGTTCGTAACGAAATTGTTTAGCATCGGATGGCAAAACTCCGAAAATATCGACCACATGACAAAATTTGGAAGTAAAAGAAATTATAGGAAGTCATCGAAAATTTTGAAATTTTGTCTAAATCTCAAAAATGGCGGAGATATTGAGCAAAAACGGTTCTCCTTTAAATTCATTATGACGACTAACACAATTGCAGAATTTAGTAGTGATTTTAAGCAGGCAATATTATCCTCCCCTTCCCTAAATAGAAAGATAAAATTTTGCGCAGCTCGGAATTTAAGGCAAATATTATCCCGGCTGAACTGCTGAACTGTAGGTTTTATTTGATTTTTGCAAAAGAACATGAAAAAAAAATCCGTCTGGTTCCACTGAGAAAAGAGGACATAGAACCAATTCTATCCATACACTGAGAGACAATCAGGGTCATATGATAATCGACGATAAAGAACTAACAGGAGAATGGAAAGGGTATATTAGGGACCTTCTAAACATCATACAGGAAGAACAGCATAAAGAAGAGGTCTATATCACAGTGGACATGCCCGTCGAAAATCCCTCTTTTGAAGAAACCCAAAAGGCGTTAAATAAGCTGAAAAATCGCAAAGCGCCGGTTACAGACGAGATACCAGCAGAACTTCTGAAATATGGTGGAGACGCACTACATCGTCAAATCCACCACTTAATAACATAAATATGGTTAGAAGAAAGGATACCAGCAAGATGGAAGGAAGACATCATAGTGCCTATCTACAAAAAAGGGAACAAAACAAAATGCGCGAATTATAGAGGAATTTCACTCCTAAACATGGCATATAAAATCCTCTCAAACATTATTCTTAGTAAACTAACCCCCTATGCTGAAAGTGTCCTAGGAGAATATCAAGCCGGTTTTAGGGCAAACAGATCCACAATAGTTCAACTATTCATGCTGAGACAGCTTCTAGAAAAGGGATGGGAGTATAACAGACCCATACACAATCTCTTCATCGACAGGCATATGATAGCGTAGAAAGAAGCCAAGTATGGAATGCCGGGCGGAGTTCTCAATACCAAAGAAACTCATTCGGATGACTAAAGTATGTATGTAGGGTGGAATATCAAAAGTACGTGTAAATAATAAGCTGTCTGACAGCTTTGAAATCAACAGTGGACTCAAACAGGGTAATGCGTTATCTCCACTAACTTTTAACCTTGTATTAGAGAAATAAGGCCATGAGGTCGGCCGAAATAAGGACAGAATTGCTATCGGTTCAAGCTCCCAAGTTATTACTAGCTTACGCAGATGACGTTGATCTCGTTGGAGTCTCCATCCTATCCACAAAAGCCATTTTCGACAAGGTGGAAGGAGCAACAAGCGAAGTAGGGCTGAGGATTAATGAAGAGAAGACGAAATATATGTGTATAAATAGAACGACACGAGGAGACAGAATAGGAAAAAATGTGATCGTCAACACCTTCAATTTCGAAAGAGTACGCCGTTTTAAGTATCTGGGAGCCGTAATCACAGGTGACAACGATGTTACTGAAGAAATAAAAGACAGAATCCAATCAGCAAATCGCTGTCTATTCGCACTGGATAAGTTTATAAAATCAAAAAATCTTACAAGAAGTTCCAAGATCAAAATTTATAAATCCATCGTGAGACCAGTACTAACATATGGATGAGAAACGTGGACCATGACCAAATCAAACGAAGAAAAGGTCAGACGTTTTGAACGAAAAATACTTTTCGGACCTCACCACGACATTAACACAAACCAGTATAGGATCAGAACTTAAACATCGACATGTTTAAGTTCTGATCAAATTCAAAGCACAACATCGAATTAAAAGCACTTTACAGTGACACCAATATTGTCCAAGAAATTAAATCACAGCGACTAAGATGGGCAGGTCACGTGCATAGACTTCATAACGAAAGACTTGTAAAACTGGTAGAAGATTCCTACAGGCAAAAGACCACTTGGACGTCCCAGAATGCGATGGAGAGATAACATCCAAGCAGATCTCCGGAAAGTGAACATTCCATTTGACCCTAGGTTGATGGAAGACCGAAGAAATTGGAAGAAAGTTGTACAGTCAGCTAGGACCCACCCAGGGTTGTAGCGCTACGTGATGATGATGATGATGACATGAAAAAAATATATTGAATGCAGTATTTTTAAAAAGGTAGTTGAACGACCTTTAAAATGAGGTATCACTCAACCCCCCTTTTCATTAAAGATTTTGAGGTCTGTGTCCATTTCCGCTAGAAGGTTGATTAAAATTAATTGAAAACTGACCTACAAAATTTCCCCCTTAAAAATAAACTTGACGTTTTTTGCTTTTTTTAGATTTTCTAGAAGGGCCGAATTGTAAAGAGTGGTAGCTTTTCAAATTGACACACTGTATAGATGTGGCTGAATACTAGTTGGCAACCAACACGACTAGGCTGCTGTGGTTCATTCCACCAACATACGACTGTTTTGGATTATCTCGACAACGAATATTTCAGTGTCCAACATAAGAAGTACGAAAGTAAATGGCTCTAATAATTACTCAAATAAGCAGAAATGTAATTTGTAATTTATTTTCGTTCTTCATATTTTGCACAATAAAATATTCGTTGTCGAAATAATAATATAACATAGTCGTATTTTCGTGGAATAGTTTATACAGTGCGGTGGAATAAGTGTTACCCCCCCTGTTAACTTGTTTATTTTAAGAATATAAGCAAAACGCTCAGACAGGTCGATTTTTAAACTAACCATAGTATATTATAGCATCAACGTTTCGAACTTTACGTGATCCCTCTTCAGGTGACAGCCATAACTTTGATTTTTTTTAATGGGAAAGTACATCATGTGACACCTCATTTAAAAGCTCTTAAAATACTGATTTCAAAAATGTATAATACTTTAATCCTGTTTGAGAGCGTAGGCACAAAATTTCGGTCGAATTCTTTCTAAATGCAATAATTTTTTTCGAATCCTGAAAAAACTAATAAATATTTTTGAAAAATTTAAACGCAGAATGAAATATTACAGTATTCTCGATGGTCCAAAGTCCCCGAGAACTCCTATAATGTTTATTTTAATAAGTCACAGTGGTGAAAAAATGAAAATTTAGTGTGATTTTTAATTTAAAATATATCATTCAAAAGAAACTTTTTGTTTATTCTAAGGGACTGTCAGCCCTCGGTAATAATATAATCTTTCATTCTGCGTTTAAATTTTTCAAAAATACTTATTAGTTTTCTCAGAGTTCGAAAAAAATAAATGCGTTTAAAAAGTATTCGACCGAAATTTTGCGCCTACGATCTCAAAAAGGATTAAAGTATTATTCATTTTTGAAATCAGTATTTCAAAAGCTGTTAAAAGAGATGTCACATGATGTACTTTACCATTTAAAAAAAATCAAAGTTATGGCTGTCACCTGAAGAGGGATCGCGTAAAGTTCGAAACATTGATGCTATAATATACTGTGGTTAGTTTAAAAATCGACCTCTCCGAGCGTTTTGCTTATATTCTTAAAATAAACAAGTTAACAGGGGGGGGCAACACTTATTCCACCGCACTGTATATGTAACAAGATTTTGCTCAGTTTCATGATTCGAATAAATAATTTTTTGCACCACGTTTCAATATACCTAATTATCTTGTTTATTGTTCAAAGTATACCCTATTTAAGAAGTACATAATACCAACAGAGAATGTAGATATCTGCAAACAATACATACCTCACTTGGTTCCAAGTTTTTGATATTCCATACTAGTAACCCCAATAAAACACCAAATGCGTTGTGTTCTTTCCATTCATTTTTTAGTTCTTTAAATGGAAGAACTTTTTCTGCATTACATCCATACTCCTTCAGTGTGTCACTAAGGCTTTTGTAATATATTTCAAGGAAATGATCCAAATTAGATATGGTTTCTTCGTCAGCTCCTGAGTAGAAAGTGTATGTCAGATCCCAAACAGGTGAACCTACTGCAGCCATTTGGAAGTCGAACAATTTAATGTCTTCTATATCTCCCGATTTCTAAGAAAATAAATTTGGGTTAGTTTGTTTAGATGTTAAAAACGTGTTTGCAAAAATTGTCGGAATATAAGAGTTTCCTATTTGGAGTGCTCCATTTAGATCAATGTTTCTCAAAGTTTGTTATATCGTGACCCCTCTTGGCAGTAGCGTACTGATAGATCAGCGGACCCTGGTTCCAGTTGGGATTCGGGCCCCCGCCCAAAACATTAAATACAAATCATCTATTATATCATAAAATATATCATAAAAACTCAAACTAATTTATAGTCAATTTACTCACGGTTTTTGCTGTACCTTTTAAAGAACTGCTCGGATTGAGTTGAAATTTGGCATACACATAGCTAACATGTCAAACCAAAAAAGTGATACCTATTGTGCCGATCTACGCTTCTGCCCTAGGTACGTTTTACTCCTTCTCGTGTGAAAAACATACGTTCAAGATAAGTCCGGAATTGGATAAACTGACTAATTCTAAGCAACTTTTAAGTTCTATAGAGTTTTTTCACTAAGTCAATACTTTTCGAATTATTTGTGAGTGAATATGTTCATTTTTCAAAAAAATACGTTTTGGGACGGTTTTTCGCAAATACCCTCAAAAAGTAAGTATGTATTCGGAAAAAATATTCTTAGTAAAAATATAGCTTATAAAAAAAGTGAAAAATATCGTGTATATACGAAGTCATTAAACCCAGTAGGTCATGAGATGTAGGTCCTTATTAGTCAAATTCCAAATCGAATATTTCAACGTGAAATAACTAAAAATGAATCAATTTTCGAGAAAAAGTCATCGCAATTTCTTTAATATATTTTTGTCATTTTTTAGTTTCTAGCATCAATATTAACTATGTAATGCACAAAATAAAGTTGGACACGTTTTTTGGTAAACAAATCGTAAAAATCAACCCCTAATTAGCATCCCAAATGAAATTAATCGTTACCGCTTCACAAGTTACTTGACTTGTGTATTGCTTATATTATGATAAATGCTCATTTTTAAACAATTTGGTTTTAAATTAAAAAAAAAATTTAATTGTGAAAAAATTTTGTTCTTTTCGTTAAAATAACTTTATTAATTATTGGTGATACCAAAAATGTTAACTAGTATATAAAATATATTTTGCTATTGTAAATATTTTGGACTTTTTGTTTTCCTGAAGACAAAAATTGGTTATAAGATATGTCTGTTAAAATTTTGCATACACTCGTGATTAGTGACTCGTTTAAGCCCATTTGACTACAGCCTTTTCAAAAATAGGCACTTTGAACCAACGAATCTTACATATCTTATAAACAATAAGGAAAGTAATTTGTGAAGCGGTAATATCATTTCGGATGTTAATTAGAAAGGTGATTTTCACGACTTTTTTACCAACAAATAAAAAGATCCCTACATTATTTTGATCGAAATTTACTTACTTTGGATGTTAGAAACTTAAAAAAAAACAATAGACTATTAAAACAGTAAATTAATATTTATTATCCTATCGTTTTTCATACTCACATGATTGATCACTTTAGGCCAGCCTTTTTTATAATAATGAAACTCAAAAATTTTCTACATCCAAAATTCCAGTCATAATTAAAAACGTTATGATTAATAACCTCATTAATATCGGAAAATTAACACAGCTTTTAAAAAAAGAACATTGGAATAAAATTTATATCAACAAAATAGGTTCTGAAATTGCATAATATGATACATTTTTAAATAAGTTAAATAGTTACATACAAACCTCTAGGGAGATAAAACGCTTAAAAAATATATCAAAAAAACTCTGGATAACGGTGGTGTTGATATCTTTTATCAAACGACGAGATTTTCTTAAAAAGGAATTAGTGTCTATATATAGTGTTTTGTTATCCTTACCACTATTGTCTATATTTAGAATTTAATTTCAATTTTTAAGATTTACCTACCTCTATAAAGGTACAGGCTGAATGATGACGGTTCAATAAACACGAGTATCGAGCCTATTGTATTGGGATTATTTTTATGGCCGTATAAAACTTGCAATGCATATTTACAACTTTGTAATTTACCTACATCTTATTCATGAATCATATGTATGGTATATGTTTCTGGTTGGCTAATATATATTCGATTTCGTTTTTGGTTTCCTTGTCTGGGCTTATCCAGGTCCACTTTTTATTATCCGGTTTAGTAAAAAATGTATTCATACAAAATAGGTCTTATATGTATATATGTTAGTAACCGTTCTCCTCTTTCGTTCGTAGTTCCTAGCCCATATATTTCTCTATTTGGTATGTTGCCGGTGTTGTGCTTAGTGTATACATCTATATATATGCAGTAAAAAATGCTCATTATAAAATGTGTGAAATAATATTTTTTTACCATAATGCATGCTGATTGTTGATATTCTCCAGTGTTTGAGAATGTGTGAGTATGGTGTGTGTGTATGGATATGTGTGAACAGAATAATGACATTCTCTGGAAATGTTGACATTAGACAAAGTTCCCATTACCATATACAGGGTTTTTCATTGGGAAAGAAACATACGTTAACTGTAGAAAGATAACACTTAGGCGATCTTAAAAATACCATACTTAATGGATCTTATTCCATTAATAACAAAGATACTGGGTGTTTTATCTATTTTGCCATTTTTTAATTGGTTCATAACTTTTTAACCACAAGGTATATTTATTTTATATTTGGCACGCAAATATCATTTAAGGTGTACAATAAATTAATTTATTTACAATTGTAAAAAATCCAGATCCGGATTCAAAAATATTGGAAAAATATTCCGACCCCAAAAAAAAAACACCCTGTATATTAAATTTTTTTAAAATGGATTTTTCAGTTGAATAGAGGACAAAAAACTAAATTCAGTGGTATAATTTGAATTTTCGGTAAAATAATTTTTCTAGTGAAATTTTGAATTTTAATTCGGAAATTAAGTGAATTGCGAGAGCTCTAAGTAGAAAAAAATTTAAATACAGCTTACAACTTGTCAACCTCACTGTATATTAATTTTATATTTAACACGCGAATATTCTTTTAGGTGACCAATCTATTAATTTATTTACAATTATAAGAAATCCAGGTCCTGTTTAAAAAATATTGTGTAAGTATTCCGACCCAAAAAAACACCTTGTATATTAATTTTCTTTAAAATGGATTTCGCATTTGAAAAGAGGATGGAAAACAAAATTAGTGGTATACTTTGAATTTTCGACAAAATTATTTTTCTGGTAAAATTTTGAATTTGAATTCTGAAATTATGTCAATTGCGAGAGCTCTTGAAGAAAAAATTAAAATGCGACTTAATTTTAATTAATACCATTATTTAATCTAAGTTGGTAAAATGTTAATATTTTAGTGTTTTTTTATTTGTGTGAAAAATAGTTTTTGGCGAATATTCATCTTTAAATAATGAATAAATAATAAAGGGTCAATAAAGAATACATCACTTTAATCAACAAAATAGGTAAAAATTATAACAAAACAGCGAAAATTTGCAGCATAATCACTATTCAAAAACTAAAGTACTTATTCAAAATTACCACCATCAAAAATTATTTTTTTATACGTAGGTACGGTAAATTTTTTAGCTAGGTACCTAGCGTCATGTGTACTCTGTACTGTGTGTGTTGAGTAAGTGTCTTGTTACATTGCAAAGTCGACGTCATTGTCTTTGCAAAGAGACGCTAATTGTATTCGAACGTCTGCGGTCCCTCCGGTGAGTACCGATCCCACAAGGACAGAAACTATTTTCATTTATTAATTTATAATAAACGAAAAATTTCTGACCCTGGTGAGATTCGAACTCACGACCATTCGGACCTTTCGATCCAAAGTTAGGCGCTCTTACCACTGAGCCACAGAGGGGGCATCAAAAATTATTGTTATGTGTGCAAATGTTAATATTTTACCTATTTAGATTAAATAATGGTATTAATTAAAATTAAGTCATATTTTAATTTAGTTTACTTTGAGTTTCGCAATTCACATAATTTCAGAATTCAAATTCAAATTTTTACCAGAAAAACATTTTGCCGAAAATTCAAAGTATACCACTAATTTTGTTTTTGATACTCTTTTCAGATGCAAAATCCATTTTAAAAAAATTTAATATACAAGGTGTTTTTTTGGGTTGGAACATTTATACAATATTTTTTAATCCGGACATGGATTTTTTATAATTGTAGTTAAATTAATTGACTGGACACCTAAAACAATATTCGCGTGTTAAATATAAAATCAATATACAGTGTGGTTGACTCAATATACAGTGTGGTTGACAAGTTGTCAGCTCTATTTCAATTTTTTTCTACTTAGAGCTCTCGCAATTCACTTAATTTCAGAAGTCAAATTCCAAATTTAACCAGAAAAATCATTTTGCCGAAAGTTCAAAGTATACCACTGAATTTAGTTTTTATTCTTTTTTCAACTGAAAAATCCATTTTAAAAAAATTTAATGTACAGGGTGTTGTTTTGGGGTCGGAAAATTTTTACAATATTTTTTAAGCCGGACCTAAATTTTTTACAATAATTGTAAATAAATTAATTTATTGTACGCCTTAAATGATATTTGCGTGCAAAATATGAAATAAATATACAGTGTGGTCAAAAAGTTATGAACTAATTAAGAAAATGGCAAAATAGATAAAACACCCAGTATCTTTGTTATTAATGGAGTAAGACCCATTAAGTATGGTATTTTTGAGACCGCCTAATTATCCTCTTTCTACAGTTAACGTATGTTACTTTACCAATGAAACACCCTGTATACTAATTCACTTACATTATATTTGAACATCATATTATTACTCCAACAGTCACCGTGGACAAAAACTGAATATGGACTTTTGTATGCAAGTGCGTCAAAAAACATTTGAGGAGCGTTATCATTATATTTTTTAAAATTATCGATAATTTTTATTTCATCTTCCTCTTCTAAAAATTCTGTCGTCTTTTTGCAAACACTGGTAAGAGCTTCTTTCATCACATCTACAAAAATTAAACACGTTGTAATAGCTATTTGTATAACAAGAGAGCAAACTGCTAATTTTCCTCCCGAGAATGAAGTTTAATGCCCGAAGGAGGGCAGTAATCATTTAATGGAGATAAAGGCCCTTTACTCCCATTTTATTCATATAATTTTTCCACCTTCCACAAATAGCAAGTCATTTTTTCATTTTTAAATAGTTTATTTATGTATCTAACCAACAAAATTTATTAGAGAACTAAAACTAACAAGTAGGTACAGTATAACTGTCGATTGTCAAATAAAAGGCACATTATTAATGTAAACATTGTTAAATAAAAATATCAATCTACTGTTTTTTATCATTCTGTAAAATACAGGGTGTTCTATAAATAAACATTAAAATGTATAGATACTTATTACTGTAGATACGTAATAGAAAATAGAATATAATATAAGGCGTAAATAAGTTATTTGATCGATGAAATACCATGATGTTACTTTAACTTTTACTTCCTAGGTAGTAAAAGTACATTGTATCCCTACCTACAATGAGGAAAGGAAATGAATACAGTTGAGTCCACGAGTCTTTACCCGTGCGTCATTAATACCTGGCGAGATAAAACACATACTTTTTATCTAGCATCATTCTCTTCCATGCATGAAACTAATGACAAACTAGCTGCCGCCTGTTATTAAATAAAAACACATGTTACTTTTATGAACGATCTCGACTCAGTTAACAGACGACATAAAGATAAAAAGAGGTGTGCGACAGGGATGTATATTGTCCCCATTATTGTTCAATACATATTCAGAGCACATTATGAACCTAGCGCTAACGGACATAGACGAGGGAATACTTATAAACGGAGAACGATTGAACAACATAAGATACGCTGATGATACTGTCATTTTTGCAGACAGTCTTGAAGGTCTGCAGACACTTGTCTCTAGGGTGGCAGAAGTAAGTAGCAGGTTTGGGCTTGATTTTAACATCAAAAAAACCAAATACATGGTTATAAGCAAAAATAGGATACCACCTGGTCAATTACTAGTTAACCAACAACCTATAACACAAATCACCAACTTTTGTTATTTGGGTGCAAACTTAAATGAACAGTAGGACCAATCGACGGAAATTAAGATAAGGATCGAGAAGGCAAGATCAGCCTTCGTCAAAATGAAAAAAAATTTTAACAGCCACGATATAAAATTGGAAATAAAAATTCGTTTACTAAAGTGCTACGTATTCTCCGTTCTTTTATATGGCGTGGAGTCATGGACCTTAACTGAAGCATCACTGAAGGGACTCGAAGCATTTGAGATGTGGTGCTATAGACGTATGTTGAGGATTTCCTGGATAGACAGAGTTACCTACGAAGAAGTTCTACAAAGAATGGGTAAAGAGCGCGAACTAGTCGTAACCATAAAACGTCGCAAACTGGAATACCTGGGCCATGTAATGCGCAATGAACAACGATATGACCTACTTCGGACCATACTTCAAGGTAAAGTGCATGGGAAAAGAGGTCCAGGACGAAGAAGAATATCCTGGCTGCATAACCTGCGAAAATGGTTTAACTTAACCACTACCGGACTTTTCAGGGCAGCAGTCAACAAAGTCAGAATAGCCATGTTAGTGTCCAACATCCGTAACGGATAGACACCATAAGAAGACTCAGTGCATTGAAAAGAGATAGGTACAAAGAAAGACGTTTGGGGATGTTTTCACATATTTTAAGTACAATTTCTGATGTTTTGGTTTGTTTACTTTTGTGACTATTATCGCGAAAAAACAATTATTCTAAAATGTAATTTTCACTACTTTCAATTGTGGCTAATACCATATAAACATGATATTTAATCCCATAATGAGTTTGGTTTTATGCAAGGCACATTACAATTTCCATTATAACGCGGCTGATGGGAAAATACAGTAGTAGAGAGAAAACGCTCATATGATATTCATTGAATTTAATAAAGCATATGATAGAGTTCCTTGAGATACTACGAGGTGGATACTTAATAAATATGAAGATTGTAAGTGATAATATGTAGTATAAGGGAGTAACAAATTTTATTAGGTCAAACTAATAGGTATGTTACATTTAAAAATAGGATTACACGATCACATTAGGGCTAGGGACTTAGTATACAGTGTATATAACATTCCCAGGTGCTTAATAAAATTATGAATAAGTACATTAGTGGAAGTCTTGGGGATACTAGGTACCAAGTGTTTTGAGTATCCCAGAATATCGGACAGACGGTAATTTTATTTATTTTCTGTATAAAAAGATTGCTTGTGAAGCAAATTAAAAAAAAATAATCAGTTTTCTACATAATATACAGGGTGTAACAAAAATACAGGTCATAAATTAAATCACATATTCTGGGACCAAAAATAGTTCGAATGAACCTAACTTACCTTTGTACAAATATGCACATAAAAAAAGTTATAGCCCTTTAAAGTTACAAAATGAAAATCGATTTTTTCGAATATATCGAAAACTATTAGAGATTTTTTATTGAAAATGGATATCTGGCATTTTTATGGCAGGAGCATCTTAAAGAAAAATTATAGTGAAATTTGTGCTTCCCATAAAAATTTTATGGGGGTTTTGTTCCCTTAAACCCCCCCAAACTTTTCTGTACGTTCCAATTAAATTATTATTGTGGTACCATTACTTAAATTCAATATTTTTAAAACTTTTTTGGCTCTTAGTATTTCTTCGATAAGGCATTTTTATCGAGTTGTGGCTTCTTTTTTAATATGTTTACATAAAAATTTTATGGGGGATTTGTTCCTTTAAACCCCCCAAATGTTTGTGTACGCTTCAATTAAACTATAACTGCGATACCATTAGTTAAACAAAATGTTTTTAAAACTTTTTTGCCTCTCTGTATTTTTTCGAGAAGGCAACTTTTATCGAGATATGGCTTCTTTTTTAATACGGTTCAAAATATACCTAAAAATGTAAATCATACATAAATTTTCATATTATTACCAAGTCTCCATAATCGTACTTAACCATATACAAATATGTGGTGGATTTGACAAATATTCAAAATATCTCAATAAAAACTGAATTTTCGAAAAAGTACTAAGAGCCAAAAAAGTTTTAAAAATATTGTGTTTAAGTAATGGTACTACAATAATAATTTAATTGGAACGTACACAAAAGTTTGGGGGGGGGGGGGTTAAAAGAACTAAACCCCCATAAAATTTTTATAGGGTGTCCAAATTTCACTATAATTTTTTGTTAAGATGCTACTGTCATAAGAATGCCATATGTCCATTTACAATAAAAAATCTTTAATAGTTTTCGATATATTGGGAAAAATCGATTTTCATTTTGTAACTTCAAAGGGTTGTAACTTTTTTTATATGCACATTTGTACTAAGGTAAGTTAGGTTCAATCAAACTATTTTTGGTCTCAAAATATGCGATTAAATTTATGACCTGTATTTTCGTTACACCCTGTATATTATTGTCATCGGAATGATTATTTTTAGAAACTGAGGGCAATAAAAAAGATTATTGTTACTATTTTTCTGATGAAACAATAGTAATGTTTTCTTTAAACTTACTTATATTTGACATATTTAGTTAAAATAATGACATGCGTTTTATTTTTACGTTTATTAAATATGATTTACAATAAAAATAACTCTGCTTATCTTATCAGAACTTCAAATTTCGCAGTTAAATATTATGTTTATATAGGGATTAGCCATGAGTGCTGACAATGAAAATTAAAATTTAACTACTGTTTAACGTTTTGATTTTCACCCCGGAAATCGTTTTCAAATAAGATTATTTTAGAAAATGTATATAAATAAAAAAAGAATGTGTGTGTACCACGAAATTGATATACTTTAAACAGTTTATTTGTATTTTATTTAACTATTCAACTCATAAAATATATAAAAAAAATTGCATCGGGGATCGAACTCGCGTATATTAGAGGGATTTGGTTTGAAATCAAAGCGCCTTAGCATTTAGTCACGCCCGTCATGTGGGAAGATAGACGAACGTTTTAAACTTTTTGACAGTTCTCAAATAAGTTTGATTTTTGTGGAATTAAAATATTAAAATACAACAAAACATAGAGTAAGAAAACAATATATTATTATTAGATGAATATTGGTAGAAATATTGTTGGTTATCAAATTATATACATATAATATTGGTAGAAATTTTGTTGGTTATCAAATTATGGAAATCAAAGTATTACCTAGAAGGTAATTTTACATTTTACATTTTCCACATAGGTACCTATGTAATTTTTTATTACAATACTGAAACATTTACAATTACGTACCTGTTGCTTTTAAAAACTATTTAAAAAGTCACTACAATTATAAACTTGCTTTTGTTTCTGTCCTTACAATAATAAAAACTAATATACACAACATTTGTTTACCCATAACCGACATTTTGAACAATTATTGACAGGTCATTGTAATTACCCAATCAGAGCACGTATACCACTTCAGCTGCGCAAAGGACCAAGACTTTTAATCAATTCGCGCACGTACACAGTTACTCCCAAATGCGCCTATAGAAGTATAACTTCAAAAATTGTTAGCTTTCTATATGTTTTCAAAACTGACGGTTGATATACTTGGCTGCTATCTTGTAAGCAACACTGTAAGTTCCATCTGATAAGTCTAACGAGTCTTGCAGTAAAAGTCCTATTAAAGCATAAACAGTGCGAAAAAATCATAAAAGTTTGGATTTATATCCGCGCTGGGAATAAGAGAAGTGCTTTTTAATTTATTAGTTCTGGCCCAAAGATGCTACGACTAAGATATATGTATATGTTTAATAGACTTAGAAAAAGCATTTGATAGAGTAAGACTCGACTTACTCTTAGAACGTTTGCATTTTATATGAAAACGACAGAAGTTAAATAAGGATGTGATTTGTCAAGAAGTTAAACAAGGATGTGATTTGTCATCCTTGCTCTTTAATACTTATTCTGAGTTTCTATTTAAAAAGCACTAGGGGATTCAAAGGATAAAGTCACGGTGAATGGAATAAATAGCAACAGCATCAGATACGCAAATGACACGGCGGATTCCAACTTGGGTCTACTTACAATGACTACCTGACAGGACCAACTTAGTCTGGAAAATCCTCAAGATTTCTTGGACATTGCATAACTCAAACGACGAAGTGCTGTATAGAATAGGCAAGGAACGAGAACTTTTCAACACAGTGAAAGAAAAACATCATGACTGTGCCAGATACTGGAAACAATTAGTAAAAATATGCTTAACTAATAGTGAAAGGAAAGAGTAAAAAGCGTGGAAATAAGAGCACTAAGAAGAAAAATACTGTCGTGGCTAAAAGACATCCGACTATTCTTCTTCTTCATGTACCATGTCCTTTTAGAACGTTGGTTACCATAATAGCTATCCTAACTTTATTCACTGCCACCCTAAATAGCATGCTTTTATCAACCCCATACCAATCTCGCAAGTTCTTCAACCATGAGGTTTTTCTTCGTCCTGGACTGCGTTTGCCTGCTATTTTTCCTTGCATAATATTTTGTTACAACCTATATTTGTGACCTCTCATTACATGTCCGAAGTATTCCAGCTTTCCCTGCTTGATGCTTTTTATGATCTCAGTAGTCTTGCTGAGACGTTCTAGTATTGTGGAGTTTCGAATCTTCTTCACGCAGGAAATTTTAAAATTCTTCTATAGCACCACATTTCTATCACCACTATTCACTATATCACTATTCACCACTATCGGGGGCGACGATACTTCCCGGTCTAATTAAATCCTTTTAAAATCCTCAGTCGCAAAAAAGGTGATTTTTAAACGGTTCGTAAAGGTGGTTTTTGCATGTTACTATAAGTTTTAATTGTCAAGAGCTCACTCAGTTTCTGCCGTAAAAAATATTTTCATACCAAGTTCTTCTTGGGAATTAAATAACCTACAATTTTATATTTAAATATTTTTTCGTATCTCCGATGCTAATCTTTCTATTATGAAGAAAAAGGCACTTTTTACCAAACTTCCAAAATTCATTATTCGCTGTTAACTCCATTTTTTTAAAAACTAATCATTATAAGCCAGTCAAGCCTTTAGAGCCCATTAATAATACATAAATAAAGAAGGCTAAATAAGGACAATTACTAATGCAGAGAAAATGGACGTGGCACAGCCCAGACGGCAAAGTAAAGAATGAAATTGATTTTATACTCTCTAACTTCAAAAACATTGCTAAAGATGTTACTGTACTAAATTCTGTCGACACTGGTAGTGACCATCGATTAGTTAGGGTGCGAATAGAAGTAAATACGAAATTCGATAGAAGAAAATTATTAACACAGGATAAATTACCAAACATAGAAGCACTCGAAATGAATCAAGAGGAATATCAAAGTGAACTAAAAAAGAAACTAGGACCTTTACCAGTATTCAACACGAAAGATAAAAATGAAATAACACAAAAATTAACGAATGACATAACATCAACTACAAGAAAGATCTGTGGTAAAAATAAAAATCCGAGAAAAACGAAACTTAAACAAACAACACTGGATTTAATGGAAGAAAGAAGAAGAACATCTAAAGAATTACCAGAATATAAGGCTATCAACAATAAAGTTAAAAAGAGCATAAGGTCAGACTTGCGGGCTTATAAAACAAAACAAATATTGCAAACCATCGAAGACAATAGCAACATGAGAGTATTGAAATCAAATTTAACTAAAGGAAAAGCGAAGATAACTAAAATCAAAAACCAACAGGGGAATACGGTGACAGAAAAAACTCAAATACTGAAGGAAATACAAACGTTCTACAAGAATCTTTATACATCCACTATACAGAACCCCGGAACAGACCATAGAACAATTCTAAACGTCGGCTCGGAAACTCTCCCTAAAATAACTTCTTCGGAAATTAGACATGCCTTACAGCAAATGAAGAATAGAAAAGCTCCTGGCGAGGATCATATAACGTCTGAAATGTTAAAAATGGGTGGCAACACCGTTGTAGAGGTTGTGGAAGTCTTGCTGAATAGGTGTCTGATAGAGAAAAGAATACCCAATCTGTGGGAAAACGCCGAAACAATACTTTTACACAAGAAAGGAGACAATACTAATATTGAAAACTACAGGCCTATAAGTTTGTTGTCACATTTATACAAATTGCTAACAAGAATAATAACCAACCGCATAACACAAAAAATTGATTTATATCAACCGGTTGAACAGGCGGGATTTCGAAAAGGGTTTGGTACTAACGATCACTTACAAACCGTCAGAGCACTGGTAGAAAAAATCACAGAATATAATGTACCCTTACATATGGCATTTATTGACTTTCACAAGGCTTTCGATAGTATTGAAACCTGGTCCTTTTTGTCAGCCCTCAGGGATGCTCGAATAGACTCACGGTACACTACACTCATTAAAAACATTTATGAACAGGCCACATTCCACATCAAAATCAATGAAGACCAAAAAACCGAAAAAATACGCCTTGGTAAAGGTATTAGACAAGGTGATACTATTTCACCAAAACTTTTTACCTTAGCATTGGAAAATGTATTCAAACAGCTCGACTGAGAGGAAAAGGTCTAAACATTAATGGTGTACATTTGAGTCATTTGAGGTTTGCGGACGACATAGTATTATTCAGTACAGATATCAAGGAACTGGAGCAAACGATGAAGGAACTAAACCAGCAGTCAAATAAAATAGGTCTCAAAATGAATCTTCAGAAAACAAAAATAATGAGTAATGTACAAACTAATCGTGTTATTGACAACGTCAGTCTTGAAAATGTAGACCACTATATATATCTTGGACATACCATTAAAATCGGCAAAGAAAACCAAATAGCCGAAATAAAAAGACGCATACAATTGTCTTGGGTAGCTTTCGGCAAGTTAAGCTTTATCTTGAAGAATAGAAATATACCAATGTGTCTAAAACGAAGAGTTTATGACAAATGTATCTTGCCTGTAACTACATATGGACTTGAGACCATGGCCTTTAAAACGAGAACCTTAGAGCAGCTCAGTACAACTCAAAGGGCGATGGAGAGGGCCATGCTAGGGATTAGTTTGAGAGACAAAATTCGAAATATCGACATTCGTGAAAGAACAAAGATTACTGATGTCGCAGAACGTATAGCAAGGCTCAAGTGGCAATGGGTCGGACATGTTGCCCGAGATAATCCCGAAAAATGGACACAGAGACTAACAAACTGGAGACCAAGAGAGAACAGGCGATTAGTAGGCAGACCGCAGAAGAGGTGGGCAGATGATATCAAACAAGTCGCGGGCAAACAGTGGATGAGAATTGCCAAGAGTAGAAATCGATGGAAGCAAATGGAAGAGGCCTATGTCCAGTAGTGGACGAACACAGGCTGAAGAAGAAGAAGAAGACTAATTTTAATTAGGGTGATGAGTAGGGGGAAGTTTCTGATTACTTTTTCGCTGAAAAAAAATAGGGACTGACATTCTTTTTATTATAAGTCACTTAATTTTTTAGCTAAAGACTACTTTTTTATTTCAGGAGATAGATATTTTTAAATACTTTAAATAAGTTTGAACAAATTATTCTCGAAAAATGCATATTTTTCCCGTCTTTTGACTTTGAAACTACAATATTTAGCATAATTTGACGAAGCAGAGCTACCATATAATTAAGTATAGCTCGATTACTATTGGTCTAAAGAAAATAAAAAAAAGGTTTTGTTTATTTTTTTAAAAGGTACATTTTTGCTAAGCAAAGCTCTTTTGATAAAACGAAAACTTTTTGAGTTATTAGCAGAAAACTGATTAAAAACATTGATTTTTTTTATATAAAACTAAGACTGTCGATAGCGAATAAATCGAAAACTATTAATTTTATCAAAAAAATGTATAGAACGTTTTTTTGCTTAGAATGAATGTTCTAACCAACTTTTGCGGTCAAAATAAAATAAAAAATTTCCACCCCTGACTTGGGGTGGCAACCACCCCCATGATAAAAGCGCCTTTCGGCCTCATAGATTTTGATCCTTGGACTATCCACTACTTATTCTAAAATTTTCAAGCAAATCCATCTATTCTGTAAAAATTGCGAGGTTTTGCCCTATTTTAAGCTTCATTACATGGACTATTATGAAGCACAACGTAAACAATTAACGTAAAAAGTGAAATTATGTATAGTTTATATAATTAGCTACAACCTGTAAAAGTTTCAAGTTTATTCATTTTAAAAAACAAGAAAATTTAAGCATTTTCCATTAAAATCGTTTTTTTTTGTTTAACCCTTAAATGCCCAATCGGGGTCACTATGGGACCCCAGACATACATTTTTGGCTATAATATCTTTATTTGAAACATTTGGCAACCGCGCAATCAGGTATTTGTGTGGACGTGTCTCCTACGTTTTCTGTTAGTATACCACGAACATTCGTGAGGTGCAGTGGTCTGTAAGAGAGATTTAGATAAGTGGGGTCTCGCTGTGACCCCGATTGGACATTTAGAGGCACCAGAATATTTTTATTATTTTTAACATTTTTCGTCAGTTTACATTGAAAAATGGACCGTAAGAGAATGAAAATGACAATAAGCGACCAAGAACATGAAAAAATTATCCGAAATATAGAAGAAGGGATATCAGACTCCGATTTCGACTATGAGATTAGCGACGAATCAGATAGCGAAGAGCAAGATGTTTTTGAGGAAAATGTTTCGGAAACTGAGGACAATTTAGAAGTCAACAGTGACGAGGAATCAGATGCAGAACCTACCGAAGTGGACGATAATATTAGTGAGGTTAGTGGTCCAACATATACATCCAAATCTGGAATGGAGTGGAATAGCCTACCTTTCGTGAGATCCAAGAGGCAACAAAAAAATATTATAAATGTACATCCAGGCTTAACAAACTATAGTAAAAATTCCAACACGTTTTTAGACTATTTCAATTTATTTTTGACCGAAGAGATGAAGAATGTCATATGCCTTCATACTAATGAAGAAGCTGTTAGGCGTTATCAAGAGTGGAACGAAAAACATCCGAATAACAAAAAAGAGTGGACGGTACTTACCAACAATGAACTGGATAGCTTTTTAGGAGCACTTATCAAAGCTGGTGCTTTAAGGTGTGGGAAAGAATCGACACGAGAGATATGGTCTACAGACACCTCAATACGCCGGTCATTTTTTACAGCCGCATTAGCTAGGAACCGATTTGAAGAATTATCGAGTTTCTTGAGGTTTGATGACAAAGTGACCAGGGTGGAGCGGAAGGAACAGGATAAGTTAGCGGCGATACGAGTAATTTGGGACATGTTCGTCTCTAACTGTGACAAAGCCTTTGAACCATACGAACATATAACCGTTGACGAACAGTTAGTGAGTTTTAGAGGAAAGTGTCCTTTTAGACAATATATAAAATCAAAACCTTGCCGCTATGGGATAAAAATTTGGGCTGCCGCGGATGTTAAAACATCTTATTTATCAAAACTTCAGGTGTACCTTGGAAAACTACCAGGTGGTACAATAGAGAAAAATCAGGGATTTCGTGTTGTGAAAGATCTGGTGGAACCATATCATGGCAGTTGGAGAGGAATTACAACTGACAACTTTTTTACCAGTGTTCCTCTTGCTCAATATCTTTTATCTAAAAACCTTACTTTACTTGGGACCGTCCGCAAAAATAAACCTGCTACACCACCACAACTAAGTTTGACAAAAAGACCTGCGGAGTCGTCAATATTTGCTTTTACTAAAGAATTAGCTATGGTTTCGTACATACCTAAAATACACAGGATGGTACATCTTCTTTCAAGTCAACACGATAGTGATATAATTTGTCAGGACTCTCAAAACAAACCCTTGATGATTTTAGACTATAATAATACCAAGGGTGGTGTTGATAATGCCGACAAACTGATTAGGGAATATTCCTGTAAAAGAAGAACTGCTCGTTGGCCATTCAGGCTCCTTATGAATATTATAGACATATGTGCACTAAATGCCTATATTTTATACATTGAAAAAAATCCTGATTGGAAGAAAAATAATTTTTCACGAAGACGTATTTTCCTGTTACAATTAGGGGCTGAGCTTGCTCGAAACAACATGGAAAAAAGAGCGAAATATATAAAACATAAAGCCTATGTAAAATCTGCTCTAAAAGATTGTGGCATACCAATGGTAAACCCAACTACCGAAGTTGCAACTCAATCCGTCCATTCAGCTAAGAAACGTGCTCGTTGTTACCAGTGTCCGCGAAACTGTGACAGAAAAGTGAATACCGTTTGCTCTTTTTGCAAAAAATTTATATGCCAGGTGCACAGAAAAGAAGAAAAAACTATTGTATGTAAAAATTGCAACTAAAAGTTATATGCTTATATTATTATTTAATTTTAATTTTGTTCGAATTGAAAATAATTTGTTTCTAGAAAAGCCGTTAATTTTGTATGAAAAATAAATAAAAATTATTCAAATATGCTTAAAATTATTTTTAACCGTGTTTTCCTTTTAGTCAGTGCTAAATGACGTTACTAAATTGAAAATTTTATTGGGGTCCCTAGGAGACCCCACATGGGCATTTATGGTTATTTTCATATCACGGGCATTTAAGGGTTAAAGAAATAATAAACATAAAAAAATTTTATGGACTATTTGTGTATTATTGTTCCCGCGAATCAATATATCTGCAAATTTTCATTCAATTGCATTGCAGGAAAGGCAGTCAAATTAACGTCTTAAAATTTGACCCAAACGATTGAACTAGAGAAAAGCTTAAACGCTTTTCTAGGAAAGTGGTGGTTTAAAAAGAAGTGGTGGAGTGGCTATTTCTGTCAATGCTTAAAGTTTAAGCCCAAATAAAAGAATTACATACCTTGCTCAAAAAATATTTTCATATTATTATGATATCCTGCTGCTAACTCAGTAAACTGTTCAGGATGGTAATGTTTAAACGCATAGGAAATTCCATGAAACTTTCCATACGTTTTAAAAATAATTTCGTACATCTTACTATTTAGAGGTACTTTCTTTGGATGCATTTCGTAGCCTTTTAGCTTTAAATTTTCCATTACAAGTTTTTGTTCCCCTTCTTTTGAGCTCGTTGCAAAACATTTTGGTATACTTTTAAAAGTTTGACCTTTGGGAAAAGACTTTTGGAACGCTTCTAAAGTTGGAATCACTTTTTTATAAAAATGAACTTCGTTGTTAAAACACATCGACATGAATTTGCTAGTTTCTTCAGAACCTTCGAGACATTGCTTAACTACTAAATGATGATCTTCTCCAGTATTTTTGTTTTTCAAGGACAAAAATACCATTTCACCTAAATGGCCCTGACCTTTTTGGTTGCCCTCATGTTCCTTAATTTCAAAATGTTCTATCTTTTCGTTTAAAGACTCTTCTAATAGATCACATATATCTTTTGGTATCATCTTTAATCGGTAAAATAATGTTACTATCAAACTCAAAGGATCCGCTCTTACCCTTATATACCTACTCATAAAACGCGATTCAACAATGTAAGAGAAGATAATTATATCTCACGATACAAGGCCACATTTCTTTTACGCCAGAGTACAGATATTTTTTGTTTTTAAGCTTTTAATAGCGGTATTTATTCTGCATTCAGATGTATTTATAATAGTATCAGATTTCCTCTAAATAATGTGATTTTATTAAATATGATTAAGTTGTCATATTGCACATGCACGATGCATATTATGACCTTGAATTGCTATTACATCGCCAGATAAAGTATTAATACGAGGGAAGTAGTTTTAAGGAGAAATATGTTAACAAATAAAAGTACAAAGAAAAAAACCATCGAACTGATTTTATGGCCTCTTCTTCATGTCCCCAATTTTCTTTGTGAACGAACGTTGGTTACCATCATAGCTATCTTAATTTTATTCACTGCCACTCTAAATAGCATGCTTGTATCAATACCATACCCATCTCGCAAGTTCTTCCACTATGAAGTCTTTCTTCGCTCTGGACTTCGTTTGCCAGCTATTTTACTGGCATAATATTTTGTAGCAGTCTATATTTGGACCTCTCATTTCATGACCAAAGTTTTGTTTACTTTAATCATCAACCAGTCTAATTAATAAAAGAAGCTGCTTTCATATTTATCGTTTATTTCCTACGATTATATTGGATTACTAAAAAAATACAAATTCATCTCTTAACATAAAATGTCTAACGTCTATCATCTATCAATTGTCAGTTCTATTCTTCTTATTAGAAAAAAGACAGGAAGGAGGTTTTTAACGATCTACAACACCCTCGCTCGTTAAAAACCTTTAAAAAAATAAGATACATTAAGCAACCTATTAATTGTCCCATAGTTTTATTTGAATTATTATTATCACTGCATGTCAAATTCAATTTTGGACCTATTGGTATAGAAGTAGGATTGCAAAAATCCATACTAAACTTTCTTAAGATCTGTTTAATATATCTTGTCTGACTAATATGTAAAATAGCTTTGTCTTTATCATAGTTTATTTCTAAACCAAGAAAATATTCAAGTTTACCCTTATCCTTCCATTCAAACTTTTTCATTTACTGCTTTACAATATAGTTTATAAAATCATCATCAGGACCACAAATTATTATATCATCTACATAAATTAAAAGATATGTTGCAAAATTATCATTACTTGTAATATATAAACAAAACATTTTCGGACCTTATAAATCCAATTTCAAGTAAATAAGAGTTAATTTCTATTTTCCAACATTTTGATGATTGCTTCAACCCATACAATGCTTTATTTAACCTATATACTTCACTTTTACATCCTACTCCCTCTGGCGAATGCATATAGACTTCTTCTTCCAAAGTTCCATTCAAGAATGCTGACTTAACATCTAGTGGTCTGAAATAAAATGAAAATTGGTTTCCAATAGCCAAGAATGCTCTAATGGTGGTCATTGTCGCTACTGGAGAATAAATTTCTTCATAATCTGTTCCATTTTCTTGTGCAAATCCTCGAACTACTAATGGAGCCTTATATTTATCACATTTACTCTCTTCAAAAAGTTTAAAAGTATATACCCATTTCGTATCCAAAATATTCTTTGCAACAAATTTTTTATCGACTATGTCCCAGGTACCATTTTTATTTATTGAATCAATCTCCCTTTCCATTGCCTTAACCCATCTTAACCCATCCTAACTCATCTTAATCTTTATTTTCCCTTTCTTTTACTTCTTCAAATGACTGCGGCACATGTTCAACCAAATTCATGGCACATAGAGCCATATAAGTCTCATAATCTTCTAACCATTTTGGTGGGTTTACATTTCTACTTGCTCTACCTTCTGCTCGACTTGTGCTCTGTTCTTCTTTTCTTATTTCTTCATTAATACTTACTTGGTATATTGCATTTCTGCGGTTCATTTCTTGTTTTGCAATGTTGTCTACGCTATCCATACCTTCATCACGTTTGCTCCTAACTTCTCTGTCTTCATCTAGTCTTGCCAATCCTTAAAAATAAAATTCATTTTCATTAAACCTTACATTCCTGGCAATAATTATTTTGTTTTTATTTGTATTCCACAACTTATAACCTGTAGGTCCATAGCCCAACATTACACATTTTGCTGCCTTCTCCCAAAAACTTTTAAATTTCTAACATCTGTTTTTTTTTCGTTCCATATTTCAGCTGGTGTAACGTCTCTATCCAGGCTTTACGAAGGTGACCTATTTATCACAAAACATGATGCCTTTATAGCTTCTCCCCAGAAAGACTTAGGAACCATTGAAGCATTCATAATGCATCTAGCTCTTTCCACCAAAGTATGGTTCATCCTCTCTGCCTTACCGTTTTGTTGAGGTGTGTACGGTACTGTATAATCTAATAAACTGCTATTTTCTTTACAAAACTCTCTATATTCATTTGAAACATATTCACCTCCATTATCACACCTTAATTTAGAAACCTTTGAATTAAATTTTGATTCTACAAACCTCAAATATTCCTTAAATTTACTGAAAACCTCACTTTTATTTTTAATTAAAAAAAAAGCATAGTAAAATTTGAAAAACTGTCTAATACAGTGACAAAATACTTACAACCATCAATTGTTTGTGGACTGATTGGCCCGCACACGTCAGACTGAATTATTTCCAAAATGCTATTACTTTTTGTCCTGATTGAAAAAGGTAACCTTGAAAACTTTCCCTGTACACATGGTTCACAAAAATTCACTTCGCCAATATTTATATCCTTGTTTATTCCAACAACACTAAATTCTTTTTAATTAATTTTTCTGATTTAAAATTTAAATGTGAAAACCTTTCATGCCATCTAATAAATTCTTTATTTTGGTCATTTTGGGCAGAGTAACATTTTTGTCGAACTACTTCAAAATTGATCTTGTATAAACCACCTCTTTTACCTAATCCTATTAAACAATCATTCTTAATTAATCTTACAACACCATTTTCAAAAATTACAGTAATCTGAGACATTTCTAATCGTTTTTCAGAAAGTAAATTTTTTCGTAACTGTGGTACATAAAAAGCATTTTCAATTTTATCTACTTGTCGACAACATACATTACTAAAAACATTAATACTTCCAATACCAACTGCAGGTAAATACGTATTTTTTATGGGAAATAAGCCACAATTTTACTAAAAAATGAATTTATTAACGTTTCGAAGCCTAAATCGGGTTTCGTTGTCAAAATACAAAATACTATTAAAATAAAACCAACATGTTGTTGCTAAGTAAAAAAATTCTTCTAATAATTTATTTAATCTGACTCATTTATATTGGCAATTCAGACGTATATTATACATTTTAAAGTAGAAGACTTTAAAATGATATCGCCAATATTTATGAGTTGCGTAAATAGTTACCATTTTTTGCTAATGCTATATCTATAGCTTTATCCAAAACTACCAAATCTGTAAATATACTTTTATCATTTAGTAAGTGATCAGTACATCCTGAATCAATCACAAATTCTAAGTTGTTCACTGTTTCACTATTAACTACATTTTTACCTATGTCAGTTATAAAACATACCTTAGACACTTCATCAGTTATATCATCAATCTCATGTGACCCGTCATGCTGTTTGGATGAAGTTGCTTCTATGCATTCCTCTGTTGTGACGTAAGTTTCTCGAACCTCTATAACTGTTACCTCTATTTGACCCATTTCCTCTAAAATCATTCTGAAAACCTCTTTGACTCTGAAAATTTGTAAATCTGCCAGACCCTCTTGGATAACTTGTGGATACTCTTGCTCGACATTCTCTTTATAATGGCCTCTCTTTCCACACCCATAACAAGATGTGTTAACATTGAAAGCAACTTGTTCAGCACCAACTACTCGACTTGCACTTGCACCCAGGCACCTCTTTTCTTCTTCACTCAATAACCTTTTCTTTACCTCTTCATATGACACTACACCAGGCGATACATTTTCAATAACTGTTACCACAGTTTCATAGGATTTTGGCAAAGTTACATATTATATCTTGATCTTCAATTTTTACCCCAGTGGCTTTTAACAGTCTCAGGACTTCCTCAAATTCACCAATAAATCGTTCTAATGACTCACCTTCTTTCAATTTCATGGACAGCAACTTTCTTTTTAGGAGCAGTTGTCCTGGTAGCCCTTTTTTCTCATATTTTCCTTCTAAACTTTTCCACATATGGTAGGCCTGTTGTTTGTCCCGCAATATCTCTAACTGTGCATCGGAAACACATTGAACAATTATTGATTTGGCTTTATTGTTGCATTTTTGGAATTTTTTCATCTCGTTCTCGCTTAGACCTGTTGTGATTGTTTCGCCTTTTACACACTCTAATACTTCATTTTCTGTCAATATTATTTCCATCCGAAACTTCCATGATAAGTAATTCATTTGCTTCAATGTTATACATTTTTCTTTGTTCCATTGTGTACATCTGTATACCTATATTCGCTTATTGATACCTTATTATTATTTTTCATCCGTGAACTGGACCATAACCTTTTGTTTACTTTAATCATCAACTGGTCTAATTAAAAAAAGAAGCTGCTTTCGTATTTATCCTTTATTTCCTACGATTATATTGGATTACAACAAAAATACAAATTCATCTCTTAACATAGAATGTCTAACGTCTATCATCTATCATCTGTCAGTTCTCTTCTTCTTATTAGAAAAAGGACAGGAATGAGGTTTTTAACGATCTACAAAACAAAGTACTTCAACTTTCAGTTCTGGATGCTATTTATAATCTCAGTTGTCTTGCTGACATATTTTAGTACTGTGGAGTTTCGAATTTTCTCCACCCAAGGAACTTTTAAAATTCTTCTATGACACTATATTTAGAAAGCTTCAAGGCGATGTAGATTTTTATTATTCACAGCCCAAGGCTCGACACCATAAAGTAAGACCGAGAAAACGTAGCAGCGTATCTCGATCATGTCTAATACCTTAGAAATACGTTTAAAAGTTACCATGGACTGCTCAACCCTTGATCTAATTTCACCGTGAGTGTCTACGCTACAATTTAGTTGATATTCAAGGTAAACAATTTGATCAAATTGATCAAGTTTGGGACTATTTACGTATAGACGATTTTATATTCTGTTTTTTAATTAATACGAGTACCTATTTTAGTTTTCTGTATGTTGAGATCCACACCTGCTTGCTTACAGCTCTCAACGACACTGTCAAGTGTCGTTGAGGATATTTTTGAGGATTAGCATGTCACGAGGATGGGTCAACCCCAAAATCCCGACAGCCAAACTCCCGACAGGCCAAAATCCCGACACGCCAGAATCCCGACAGGTTTGATAAGTTCCTTTTTAACATATAATTACATTTATTTCTGGTTTTTTGTTTATGGCCATCTGTTTTTTATTCTTTGTTACTAAACAAAAGTATTTACCATTTAATATGAACTAATTTTCTAAATAAAATTTATAACATGGGTATATGAATTAAATTATTTTTTTTGCCAATATATAGTCCAATAATATAATATACAGTGAGAACGTAAAGGTTGGAATAAATTCATTTTCTCGAGAACGGACGATTTTGGAAAAAAATCCCGAAAGAGGTCAATTTTTATTTTTAAATTACGACTCTTTGGCATATATATTATACTATTGACTTCACCCATCTGGGCGTGATGACGTCATCGATGATTTTTTTAAATGAGAATAGGGGTCGTGTGATAGCTCATTTGAAAGGTAATTCAATTCTCTATTCAGTAATATAAACATTAACATAATTATTTATACAGGGTCTCAAAAAAAAAATTGTTTGGATTCAATTTATTGGCATAAAAAGAAGAATGTATGTAATTTATTTAATTCAAAATACATTCTACTGCTCTCAGAAAACAAAAAAAATGTGTACTTGCAAAATAATCATTGCTTTTCGCTTAAATTAATTGTTCAAATTGTCACGAGGCTAGTGGGTGGCTGCTTTAATATTGAATTTAAGCAAAAAACAATATTTATTTGCCAAATAAACATTTTTTCCTGTTTTCTGATAGCAGTAAAATGTATTTTGAATTAAATAAATTACACACATTCTTCTTTTTGTTTCAATAAATTTAATTAAAAAAAAATTTTTTTGGGCACCCTGTATAAATAATTATGTTAATGTTTATATTACTGAATAAAGAATTGAATCACCTTTCAAATGAGCTATCAGACAACCCCTATTCTCATTTTAAAAAAATCATCGATTACGTCATCACGCCCAGATGGGTGACGTCACTAGTATGATATATATGCCAAAAAGTCGTAATTTAAAAATAAAAATTGACCTGTTTCGGGATTTTTTTCCAAAATCGTCCGTTCTTGAGAAAATGAATTTATTCCAACCTTTACGTGCTCACTGTATATGTATACATATTATGTATAATCAAATCCTGAATTCAAGTTTACTTTCATATAACAGATATTATCATGTCACTTACAACCTTCCATTTCAGTAATTATAGCTTTTATATTATAAAATGAAGTGTTTAATGATTTTTTCTTTTAAAATACATAATAATTAGTACCCGTACTTATTAGCAAGTAATTAATTTTTCTATTTCAATACTCTATAATATGATTTGGTGTTGCATTTGAAAAGGAAACAATAAATATTCAAAATGTAGTGGTCGGGATTTTTGCTTATGCGAGTATTGCTGCCTGCCGGGATTTTTGCCTGTCGGGATTCTGGCGTGTCGATGTTTTGGCCGTCGGGATTTTGGCCGTCGGAATTTTGGCTGTCGGGATTTTGGGCGCCACCGCATGAGGATAGCATTAGAAGGATCGGTAGGTGGAGTAACGGTGGTGGCTGGTAGAAAACTCTTCAACTCAAGATTTGCTGATGACACTAAACTTATACCACCAACGAACAAGAAATGCTAGATTTGCTGGAAAGAGTTGAGTTAGAAAGCATTAAAGTTGGTCTTTCAATTAATACAGACAAGACAAAAATAACGGTAATAAACAGATTCAACACTATCCAGCTGAGCAACCGCTTGCAGTAATACCAGATAGTAGACAGCTGCAACTATCGAGATCTAGTATAACCAATGATGGAAACTACGTAGCAGGATTCAGAGACGCGTTGGAATAATTAGACCATTCTTTAACGGTAAAATATTGCAAAACCTCTAAATTTTAAAGAACCGCTTGGATTGACATGAAATTTGGTATACACATAGCTAACAAGTCAAAGGGAAAAAGTGATATTGTGCCGATATGTGCTTTTGCCCTAAGGGTGGTTTTCACCCCCTCTTAGGGGTGAAAAAATATTCGTCCAAAGAAAGTCAGGAAATGGATAAACTGGCTAATTTTAAGTAACTTTTCTTCTATAGAGTTTTTTCACTAAGTCAATACTTTTCGAGTTATTTGACAGTGAATATGTTCATTTTTTCAACGAAATAACCACGCTTTTAGACGGTTTTTCGTAAATAACTCAAATATTAAGTATTTTGTCGAAAAAACACTCTTAGGGAAAATATAGCCTGTAAAAAATTTAAAAAAATGGTGTATATATCACGTCTCTACACCTAGTAGAAGCAGACTTATAGCTAATGAAAAAAGGTTCATATTCGTCAAATTCCAAATGGAATAGTTTAACGTGAAATGACCAAAAATTAAGCACATTTCGGGGAAGATTCATTACAACTTATTTAAAGTGTTTAAAAAAAAAGCTTCATTTTTGTTTTATAAACAAATTTCTAACATCAAAATTAAACAAGTTACGCTCAAAATAAAGTTAGTCCCTTTTGGTTTTGGTAGAAAAATCGAGAAAATCACCCCCTAATTAGTATCTCAAATGAACTTAATCGTTACGACTTCACAAGTTTCTTGACTCGTGTATATATTGTTTATACGATCTGTAAGTCTCATCGGCTCAAAGTCCTTATTATTGAAAGGGCTGTAGTTAAAAGGGGTTGAACAAGTCACTGATCACGAATGTATGCACATTTAGAAACACCAAATTTTAATCAATTTTTGTCTAACAGAAAAACAAAAAAATACATCTTTTTTTTGTTTTTCGAGATTTTTGATATCTCTAACAATTTTTAAGTTATTTTGAAAAAAATCATATTTTTCAAAATTTAAATTTTGAAAAATTTTACTTTGAAACCAAATTTTTTCAAAAATAAGCACTTTGAATCGATGAAACTTACAGATCATATAAACACAACATAAGTAAAATAATTTGTGGAGAAGTAACGATTAATTTCATTTAAGTTGCTAATTAGGGGGTGGTCTTCCCAATTTTTTTTTTTTGCAAAAACCAAAGGGACCAACTTTATTTTGAGCGTAACTTGCTTAAATTTAATGCTAGAAAGTTTTTGTAAAAACAGAAATAAAGCTTTTTTTAAACACTTTAAAAAAGTTATATTGGATTTTCCCCAAAAAGTGCTTAATTTTTTGGATATTTCACGTCGAACTATTCTATTTAAAATTTGGTGATTTATGAATCTATTTTTCATTGGCTATAACCTATAACTCTGGTTGTACGAGATCCAGAGACCTAACGCGTACACCATTTTTTTTACCTTTTATTATTCAATATTTTTGCTAAGGACGTTTTTTCGACAAAATATTTACTTCTTGAGTTATTTGCGAAAAATCGTCTAAAAATGTGGTTATTTTGTTGAAAAATGAACTTATTCACTCGCAAATAACTCGAAAAGTGTTGACTTGGCGAAAAAGCTCTATAGAACAAAAGTTACTTAAAATTAGTCAGTTTACCCATTTCCGGACTTATTTTGGACATATATTTTTTCACCACCAATAGGGGGTGAAAGTCACCCCCAGGGCAAAAGCACACATCAGCACAATGTCACTTTTTTCTTTGACGTGTAAGCTATACATATACCAAATTTCATGTCAATCCAAGCGGTTCTTTAAAATTTAGAGCAAAAACCGTGAAAGAATGGACTAAATAGAAAGTTGAATAAGTTGCATAACTGATCTATTTCTCAAAAAATTAAAATGAGGTTGGTGAATACACTTATATATCTTCAATATTTCTATACAGACCAAAAATCTTTGCTCAAAAGAACTACAAAAACATTGGACATTAGTGCCGCGCTTATCTTGGACAGCACATGGAACAAATGTTTCCAATCTTAACCAAGTTAACATCCAAAAAAACAAAATTGCCCACAGCATGTCTGCAGCGAATTCTACAGTTCTTTGGACAAGTGTTTTGCAGAAGTAACGATAATTTAGAGAGATTATTTGTTTTGTTTCTGGAAACGTTCCGAGGAGATCACCAAGAAGACAGTCACTAACTAGACGGTTTGACCATATTGGGAATTCAGCTTAGAAAACTCGCTGCAAAAAATAGTAACACGAGTAATGTAGAGGACAAATCGATGGAGATATAAAAGGTCCTTATGACAGCTGTTGACTGCTCCTTAGCTCCAAGCAAAATTAAGAGAAAGGAATGGATGAATGCTCCTTAGCTCCAAGCAAAATTAAAAAGGAATGGATGACAAAGGAAATTGTGTACCTCATGGAGGAAAGGCGAAGAAAAAGAACCATCAAGACAAAATACAAAGAAGTGAGCCGAGAGATTAAGAGAAAATTAGAGAAACCAAAGAGAAGTGGGTTTTTGAAAACTGCAAGGAAATAGAATAATATGAAACAAAGTATAATAGTTTTAACATGCATAAAAAGATCAAAGACATAGCAGGGAAAAGAGTGAAACAAGCATCCATCCTAAAAGACAAACATGGTAAAATAATTACAGATTTAAATGAAAAACTGAAAAGATGGACCAAATACACTGAATAATTGTTTGCAGAACCAAAAATTGAAGTTGCGGAACCGACACACTACAAAACAGGGCCTGAAATCCCAAAAAGCGAGATATAATATGCTATAAGGAACATTATAGGGGGTCAAGCCGCAGGACCAGATAAAATTCCTGTAGAATTGTTGAAACGATAGACCACGACACACTTGAAATAATGGTGAACCCCTTTAACACAATCTATAGAACATGTATCATACCAAAGAAATGGCTCTCCTCTATTTTTGTCACAATTCCGAAGACGAATAACGCCAGAGAGTGTTCATACCACATAACTATAGCATCGATAAGTATTGTTTAAATAATTCACAAAATAATATTTAATAAACTAGAAAAGGACATAAGTGCCACACAGTTTGGATTCAGAAGTGGACTGGGAACACGGGAAGCTTTGTTTGGTCTGAGTGTGTTAATGTAGAGATGTTTGGATGTAAACCAAGATCTTTATGTAGGTTTTATAGATTTTGAAAAAGTACAGATATATTTTTTACAGATAAAGTCAGACAACAAAAAAACAGTGTGAAATCCTAAATGCAAAAAAATCGACAGTCGCGACATTAACATCATGATATCCAGGTTGTACTGGGGGCAAACAGCAAAAATCAAGGTTGATAATGAGTTAACCGAATAAATTGAGATTCGTCGAGGTGTGCGTCATGGTTGTGTGCCAGTGGCGGCTCGTGACCTCAGTATGCGGGTAGGCTACACATATACTTCGGGTAGGCGACAAAAAATATCCTACAGTTTGTAATACATTTTGAGCCGTCTTGCAATACTAAATGTAATCTGTGAGCGCAACAATGTGTAAAAATTGCTTTTGGAGCATCTACTTTAATTTTTGATTGTAATCCGTTTAAAGAGCCAGCCATTACACTTGCACCATCGTAGAATTGAGCAATTATTTTATTTTTCTAATCATATGGCTCAAGCACGTTTGAAATTAAACTATACAGAGCGTCTGCAGATCTATTATCGCTAAAATCAAAAAACCCTAAAAATCTTTCTGTTACCTGACCAACTTTGTTAACAAAACGGATTGTTAAAGTACACTGTGATTTTTCGGTTATATCAATAGTATCGTCAGCTAATATAGAAAAAAATTGACTTTCATTAATTTCTGTTGAAATTTCATTTTTTACGTAATCGGCAAGACAATCTATTAAATAATTTTGTATTGTTTTTGAAAAACCCGTGAACACCCCTTCTATTTTTTAAGATGATCCTGGATTTCCTGATCGCGTTTAACTACTAAATTAAAAATTTCTTTAAAATTACCCATGTTTGAAGAATTATGGCTCTCATCACGACCGCGAAATGTAAGTTCTTGCTTTGCTAAAAGAATTGTAACATCAATTTCTTCAACTTCTTCAATCTTTTTCAACTTCTTCATTATATATCTTATTAGATAGAGAAATATGTCCAGCGAAAGTACTGTCAGTAGTTTGTTTATTTTTTTCTAACCGTTTTAAATCTAAGCAATTGTTTAAATGTTCTTTCGAAGATTCATGTTTTTTTACACTAGCTGATAAATTTTTCAAATCTGAATATCCCTGACTCACCCAAACATTTTGCTTCAAATTTTTGAGAGCAACAGACAAGGCCAACAGAAAAGTGAATTTTTAAAATAACTTCCGCTTAGCCATTTATGATTTTCATACCATATTGTTTTAAACGATCTCGAAAATGGTTGATTGTCTTTTGTCTTATCTGTGGATAAAATTGTTAAATTAGGTAAAGGCCGGCCCATTGAAATAATTACTATTCTTTCTTGATTTTGGCGCCTTGAAAAAGGCGTCTCGATCAAACTGCATATTACATCGTTTAAAATATTCATATTCGATGACTAAAGTTTTTCCACCAATAAAACTAACACACCTACGTTTCAACAACGTCACATATTACTTATTTTATTTATGTATCAAATAATAATTTACTATTCGAATAAATTGATAAGTTAACAATTAACCTCGCTTTAAATTTTTAATTATCTATATAATCTAATAACACATTATTCAGTTTTCATAAACAAATTTAAATTGTCCTACCTAGTTTTATTCAATACTTAACCTACTAATAACAGCCAAAATAAAAAACAATTATTTTAAAACAGTTTCACAAGACACAAGAGAAGCAACTGATAATTTGTAGGTCCGGCTATAAGACTCTGTGCCTATCCGCCCGTTCAAAATCGTAGAATATGGTCGCTACGAGCAGACCTGCAGCAGGCAGGCAAAATAATTTTTAAAAATATCCAAAAAATTTTCTCCGTAGTTATAATTATTGTACGCTCCTTGTGGTATCAGTAGTACTGTATAGATTCTATATTCTCCTTGGTCAGGCACTCGGGAACGTAGCCTGAAATAGAACGACGCCAACACCGAATTGACGTGCGATCTCTCTCTGTTTACGCGAGCAGGCCTGCTGCAGATATTGTGTCAAAATTTATAAATTACAATTTTGAAATAAGTAATTTATATTAATAATTTATACTATTGTACTACATTTGAAGAGGGTAGGCGGCGCCTACCTTGCCTACCCCGACGGGCCGCCCCTGTTGTGTGCTTTGTTCACTACTATTCAATATATAAGAACGAAACAATATGTCAAGAAGCGCGCATAGAGCAAAACATTGGTATGAACATTAACGGACAGTTAATTAACAATATACGATACGCTGATGACACGCTAATAATAACAGATAACGTAGCAAAACAGTATTTGCTGGAAAACATAAACACTCACACCAACAAGTATGGTCCAAAACTGAACATCAAAAAGACTAAATTTATGATTGTAAGAAGCTGTACACCAATGTGAATTTAACCATAAAAATAACAAGAAAAGTTAAAAGAGTTACTTCCTACAAATATTTAGGTGTTTGGTTCACTGACACTAATGACCAGACAAGAGAAATTAAGAGGCGAATAGAAATAGCGAGACAATCTTTTATCAAAATGAAAATATTCCTATGCAGCCGGGATATAAATTTAAACTTAAGAAACGAGAATGATAAGGTGCTACGTTTTCTCCATTTTGGTGTACGGCATGGAAAGTTTGGACACTGAAAAAGATAAACATCAAAAACATTGAGTAATTCGAGATATGGTGCTACAGGAGAATGTGGAAAATGCCATGGACATAGAGAGTAACAAATCAAGATGTTTTGCTGAAGATGGGGAAGGAATGCGAAGTCATAAAAACCATACAAACGAGAAAACTGGAATATTTAGGCCACATTATGAGAGGGAAAAGTACTCCCTACTAAGACTCATAATTCAAGGAACAATCTCAGGAAAGAGAAATGAGGGTCGTAGGAGGATTTTCTTGTTGCGAAAATTAATGGAGTGGTATGGGTGCAGTTCAATACAATTGTTCAGAGCTGCATCCAACAAAATTTAGCTTGTTGTGATGGTAGCCAACCGTCGATAGGAGAAGATACTGCAAATAGAAGAAGAACAATTCAGCGGGCCACTTATTCAGCGAAACCTTACAGCAGCTGAAAATAAAGTCTAATGGAGAAGATTGGATAGGAGGATTGGAGAACATGACGATGCTTAGTAGGGTAAACGACAAGAAAGAGAGAGAAAGAGAGAGAGAAAGAGAGATAGAGAGAGAGAGAGGTATTATCAGCATGTGTAGTCGTGTGAAGTGTCTGAAGAGCATTGGGACTGAAAAGATTGTCTTAGTTAGGTGCTGATCCTCCTACCCCAAGGATAGATGCCCGATTGCTACTTACGAGCATGACTGGCTCTTCACGCTAACAATACTGATCTTTGTGGGTGCATACAAGAGAAAACTTTAAAACGCAAGGATAGTGATCCTTGTATTATAAACATACATATCTCTACCTGTATCCTATAGAGAAACATGGTATCATGAACAATAAAACAGTTTTCCAATGAGAACACTGGGCACTTATAGGTCAACATAAATAATCCTGTCACTTTTTTACTGTTTATTATAACAACAAAAAATTAATAATTAATTTATTAAAGTAGAATTAACAATTTCTTAAAAATACTGAATAATACAATAAAACATACTATGGTGTTAGTTATAAAAAGTTATTTTTGTACAAATGTCTAATCACTGATAAACTAGCTCTTTTATAACCTACAGAATCCGTCTTGTGCATTATTTGACTCATAATATCTTCAGTGGAATCTGGGTCCATTAGTTCAGCGATGTTTGGTGTCTAAAAATATTGTCATGATTGAGGTTTTGTTTCCCAGAAATTATTTTAAAAAAATGTACACAATTACAATTAAAAATTAGTGTTTTATATCAATATTTTAATTTTAAATAATATTTAAGAAATTTCATTTGACCTAAGTCGGCTTTTGTTTTACGAAAATAAAATTATGAGTTCAAAGTATAAATAATATTGTGAGTATACTGAGTGACAAAAAAAGGTTAGATATATGATACAGGTAATATACAGATGTTTGTAGATATAATATTATACTATTCAATAAGGTTATGATACATGTAAAACTCCATCAGACTGGCTAAAATCAACATTCGTTAGATTATAAAAAAATAACAATTCCACTCAATGCGATGATTACCGAATATTAACATTGATCTTACAAAAAACCTTAAAGGGTCATTCCATTTCAAATCACTCAATTTTGGAGCAAAAAAAATGTTGGACCTCCGATTTGTCTGAAAATTGGTATATAGCTTCTGCGGGACGTAAAAATAAGATATTTAAGGTCAAAAAATCTTCTTCTTCTTTTTTTCTCAAAATGTTTTTTTTTTTGCGATTTTAAGTGATTTGGTGTTTATTTATACAAATTTGCATTTTCTATCGTAAAGTATCAATGGAAAACATAATATTTTAATAAAAGGGACTCACAAATGTCATTATATGGCGCTATAACAAGTTACTTTGATTCAAAACAAGCTTTTGATCAAATTTTATAGTGTAGAAAACGTTAAAATACCGTTTTTTACATTTTTCTCCATTCCCAAAATACATCATAATCGATTTGGCTGACAATTTTCCCACAGATAGACAAAACATAGGACTTTAAGTGGTTAGAAGGATTTGAATTATATTACAATACCAAACAAGTTACATGCAATATTATAGTCAAAAATATAGGCGTCTAATGTAAGTAAAATTAACTCGAAAATATCGACCTCACGACAAAAATTGTTAAAAAGAAATTGTTATAATTGTAAATACGATTTATTTGGAACAATTTCAGTTCCTACCATTTTTGTCGAAAAGTTAAAAATGGCGGAGATATTGAGCAAAACAGGTTCTCCTTTAAAATCAAGATGACAGCTAACGTAACGGAGGAATTCATTCGTGATTTTAAATTTACGCTACTATTGACTCCCCTAAAGATTAGAAAAATAAAATTTTGGGCAGTTCGGCATTCAAGGTCAAATGCTATCCCGACTGGACTAATATATACTTTTGGGTCTGATATTACTGCATGTAACTTTTTTGGTATTGTAACATAATTCAAATCCTTCTAACCACTTAAAGTCCTATCTTTTGGCTATCTGTGGGCAAATTTTCAGCCAAATCGATGATGATGTATTTTGAGAATGGGGGAGAATGTAAAAAACGGTATTTTAACGTTTTTTTACACTATAAAATTTGATCAAAAACTTGTTTTGATTAAAAATAACTTGTTATAATGCCATATAGTGACATTTTTGAGTACTTTCTATTAAAACATGTTTTTCATTGATACTTTACGACAGAAAATGCAAATTTGTTTAAATAAACACCAAATCACTGTAAAATCGCATAAAATAACATTTTGAGAAAAAAAGAAGAAAATGTTTTGACCTTAAATATCTTATTTTTACGTCCCGCAGAAGCTATATACAAATTTTCAGATAAATCGGAGATCCAAAATTTTTTGCTTGAGTGATTTGACATGGAATGTACCTAAAACTTTTCTCAGAATCATCCATACAAGCATACGTAGAAGAATACAAGAATTTGCAAGAAGTGTGAGTTCCAGATTCGGATTTTGAAACAAATTGGGAACACGAGAATATTTCTGCCTTAAATATGTTAAAACAACGATTCAAAGAAATTACTGTAGATGTATAATAAAGTTTTATTGATTATGGAAAAGCATTTGACTGCATTAATCATCAAAAGATTATCGCAATTATTGTAAGAACAGCTGGAAAAGTCAGGTTAACTAAGTAATGAACATCATATTATGTTGAAAATACCTTATGAATGATAAGATGAGTCCTGACTATATCTACCTAAGTACAGGCCTGAATTACTTTTGACACAAATTATACAGTTGAGCCCGCGAGTCTTTACCCGTGCGTCATTAATACCTGGCGAGATAAAACACATAATTTTTATCTAGCATCATTCTCTTCCACGCATGAAACTCATGACAAACCAGCTGCCGTTTGTTATTAAGTAACAACACATGTTATTTTTATGAACCATCTAGACTCAGTGCATTGAAAGGAGATTGGTACAAAAAAGACGATTCGGTATGTTTTCATATTTTAAGCGCAATTTGTTTGACGTTTCTGCTTTGTTTAATTTTGTGGCTGTCAATCAGTTGAACTTTTTGCGGTTTTTGTCGAATTTTTGCGTTTTGAAGTTTCTTCAAATTACACAAACAGTTGTCTTCACAACTACTTTTATATTGGGCTTTGAAATTTTAAGGTAAATAATTCTATTTTGGCCTACTAATCTAATATATTTAAAACCTACAAAGCTAACGTCATTCACACAGTAAAGAAATGACTGTGTTTAGATTTCCGTCAAAAGTGAATAAAATAACAAAAATAAAATATGTTGTTGGATTTTTTATACATTGTTTATTTATTTATTAATCAATAATAATAAAAGAGTTTATTAAGCTACTTCAAATGTAGCTGTAATTCTGCACAAAAATTTTGAAGCAAAACTTACATTTGACATTCTATATATTTGATAACGTCAAATTTTATAATGAAACCCGTAATCGGAACAGTAGCCACTTTCTGTCAGTTATTGTTGCGTGAAATAGATTTCCGACTTATTTCGTATGCTTTAAATGATGACGCACGGGTAAAGATTCGCGGACTCAACTGTACCTATTTGTTTTTCATTCATAAGGTGACGTCATGATGACATGAAAATATTTCGTTTGCCAATTTTTAAATTCGTCAAATATTATGTTTTATTAAACTATGCTAAAAACAAGGTTTAACAGTCTGATATAATTGTTGTAATTTTTCATTTAAATAAATATATAAAATGTATATTCAAGTTTAAATAGTAGTCTATTCTTTCACGGTTTTTGCTCTAAATTTTAAAGAACCGCTTGGATTGACATGCAATTTGGCATACGTATAGCTTACATGTCAAAGAAAAAAAGTGATATTGTGCCGATGTGTGCGTTTGCCCGGAGGGGTGACTTTCATCCCCTATTGTGGGTGAAAAAATATATGTCCAAAATAAGTCCGGAAATGGGTAAACTGACTAATTTTAAGTAACTTTTGTTCTATAGAGCTTTTTCGCCAAGTCAACACTGTTCGAGTTATTGCGAGTGAATATGTTCATTTTTCAACAAAATAACCACATTTTTAGACGGTTTTTCGCAAATAACTCAAAACGTAAGCATTTTGTCGAAAAAAACGTTCTTAGCAAAAATATAGCCTATAAAAAAGTAAAAAAAAATGGTGTAAGCGCTGGGTCTCTGGATCTCGTAGAACCAGAGTTATAGCCAATGAAAAATAGATTCATATTCATCAAATTTCAAATAGGATATTTCGACGTGAAATATCCAAAAAATTAAGCACTTTTTGGGGAAAACCCATTATAACTTTTTTAATGTGTTTAAGAAAAGCTTTATTCTTGTTTTTACAAAAAGTTTCTAGCATTAAATTTAAGCAAGTTAAGCTCAAAAGAAAGATGGTCAATTTTGTTTTTGCAAAAAAAAAATCGGGAAGACCACCCCCTAATTAGCAACTTAAATGAAATTAATCGTTACCGCTCCACAAATTATTTTACTTATGTTGTGTTTATATGATCCGTAAGTTTTATCGATCCAAAGTGCTTATTTTTGAAAAAATTTGGTTTCAAAGTAAAATTTTTAAAAAAAATTTGAAAAATATGCTTTTTTTCAAAATAACTTAAAAATTGTTAGAGATACCAAAAATCTCGAAAAACAAAAAAAGTCAGATTTGCTTTTCTGAATATCATGTATTTTTTTGTTTTTCTGTTAGACAAAAAATGATTAAGATTTGGTGTTTCTAAATTTGCATACATTCGTGATCAGTGACTCGTTCAACCCCTTTTAACTACAGACCTTTCAATAATAAGGACTTTGAACCGATGAAACTTACAGATCATATAAACAATATATACACTAGTCAAGAAACTTGTGAAGTCGTAACGATTAAGTTCATTTAAGATACTAATTAGGGAATGATTTTCTCGATTTTTTTACCAAAACCAAAAGGGACTAACTTTATTTTGAGCGTAACTTGTTTAATTTTGATGCTAGAATTTTTTTTTTGTAAAACAAAAATAAAGCTTTTTTTAAATACTTTAAATAAGTTGTCATGAGTTTTCCCCGAAATGTGCTTCATTTTTGTGTATTTCAGGTTAAAGTATTCTATTTTGGAATTTGACGAATATGAACCTATTTTCATTAGCTATAACTCTGCTTCTACTAGGTGTAGAGACGTGATATATACACCATTTTTTTAAATTTTTTACAGGCTATATTTTTCCTAAGAATGTTTCTCGACAAAATACTTACTATTTGAGTTATTTGCGAAAAAGCGTCTAAAAGCGTGGTTATTTTGTTGAAAAAATGAACATATTCACTGCCAAATAACTCGAAAAGTATTGACTTAGTGAAAAAACTCTATGGAACAAAAGTTACTTAAAATTAGCCAGTTTATCCATTTCCTGACTTTCTTTGGACGAATATTTTTTCACCCCCAAGAGGGGGTGAAAACGACCCCCAGGGCAGAAGCACATATCGGCACAATATCACTTTTTTTCTTTGACTTGTCAGCTATACGTATGCCAAATTTCATGTCAATCCAAGCGGTTCTTTAAAATTTAGAGATTTTGCAATATTTTGCCGTTAAAGAATGGACTATAGTAAATATTAGCTAATTTTATTTTATTGTGGTTCAAAGCCTGTTAATTAATTTACAAATGAAAGCATTATATTTTATACATTACGTTGAATACACTATGGTGTACGATTTTAGGTTTTCTAAAATTGTAAGATTTAAGATAATCTACACAAAAATTGTTGAGCTATGTAAAAGTGAATTTGCCCCAACTGGTTGGGGTTCATAAATGAGGTTTTGTTTTTATACGCATATTGTCGCATATATCCAGTTGATTACGAGAGAGAGATAAATTGCACCTTTAAACATAAACCGTTACTAAACAAATTTTATTTGAGAATTGGGTTATCGATGCCACCTATCTTAAACCTGATTTTGCCTACCTGATAAATTTGACTCTCCTATCAAAATCTTATCCTAGAGGCTAGATGGCGTAATTTTTTTCCGGTTTTAAACAAAATATGATTGGGCCAGGGTAATAAGACAAAAATATACCCTGTTCGTGACACTCGAGCAGCCTAGCCAGGGTACTGAAGCGTTTTTTCGACAAGTAGGTAATACCCATAGAAACTAATTGTAACTATTTCCTGCGTAGGATCTGGCGGCCATTTTTATTTATAAACAATTAACTGTCAAAAAATGGTATTTTTCCCTTTTTTTTTCAAATCAATGGAAAACAGTGAAACTTATGATTTGTTTAGTACAAATATCTTTGAGATTATGGAAAAAGCTTTAAAATGACATATTACAAAGTTTGATATACTTATTTATTGTTAATATAATTGCGAAAAAAGGTCGGAATTGAAAAAAAATATTTTTCGCAATAACTGCTGTAAAAATTAGTGTACAGGTTTGAAATTTTTGTCAAATAAGGGGTTCTTTGGGGCTTAATATATAATAAAAATTTCAAAGCGATTCATTCAATTGTTCAAATTTTATTCGAATTGTTTATCTCAGTGAGCATTTTTTTTGCACTAACATAAGTCAGAAAAAAATGACGTTAGAACCATTCCACAGGTATCAAATGGAAGAGCATGAACTATATTTTCAACTTGGTTTAAAAAAAGCGAATAAAAAATGCATTTATTAGTAATAAATAATTGTACAAAAGTATCGTAAATCTTTCCTTATAAACTTTTTGAATAACTTCTTCCAAAAAAATTAACTTTTTTACCCTGTTTTTTAGTGCACAACTACCAAGTAATGTTATTTATATCATAATTGATAAAAAATTGTAATAAATATATATAATTTCTTATATAACAAAATAAAAAGTTTATAAGGAAAGATTTACGATACTTTTGCATAATTATTTATTACTAATAAATGCATTTTTTATTCGCTTTTTTTAAACCAAGTTGGAAATATAGCTCATGCTCTTTCATTTGACACATGCAGAATGGTTCTAACATCATCTTTTTCTGACTTATGTTATTGTAAAAAAAATGCTCTCTGGGATAAACAATTTGAATAAAATTTAAACAATTGAATGAATCGCTTTGAAATTTTTATCACATATTAAGCACCAAAGAACTCTTTATGACAAAAATTTCAAAGCTGTACATTAATTTTTACAATAGATATTGCGAAATTAATTTTTTTGCAATTCCGACTTTTTTCGCAATTATATTAACAATAAATGAGTATATCAAACTTTGTAATACGTCACTTTAAAGCTTTTTCCATAATCTCAAAGATATTTGTACTAAAAAAACCATAAGTTTCACGGTTTTCCATTGATTTGAAAAAAAAAGGGAAAATGCCATTTTTTGACACTTAATTGTTTATAAATAAAAATGGCCGCCACATCCTACGCAGGAAATAGTTACAATTTGCTCTTATAGGTATTACCTGTCGAAAAAACGCTTCAGTACCCTGGCTGCTCGAGTGTCATGGAAAAACCTTATTACCCTGGACTAGATCGACATGCTAAACACAACAGTGTGACTAAACTAGTTGTTCCACATATTCTGAGGAGTGAACACAGGTTTTTAAAATAAAATTGTGATTATTTGTATAGACACGGCTGAAAGACGGAGTGAAGCATTTATTGAGACTTTTAATTCGTAAAGTGTAACATATTGTTTGATCACAGTTTTCATTTAAACAAATTTTACAATGACCATACAACATCATCGACAAAGTGTTACTTTCAGTATAACCACACTTTACTTTTAAAATCTAAATTTACAATCTGTACACTAATTTTTATTACTACTAAAGTGTTACAATTCCTTTAGTCACTCTTTTCTTTTACGTAGAGGGTAAAGAAATCAAGATTGTTAAATTTAATAGTGAGACCTTCAGGGTTAGTTGTAGTTTACAAATTCGCACTATGAAGTTTTGCGCTAGTAGTTGCGCTTACAAATACAACAACTACTCTAAACTGAATCAGTAACTCATTAGTAGACTTAGGCAAATATGCAAATAAAAACATATGAAATATGCGCATAAATATGCAGTATTTTATACAAAAATATGCATGTTCATCTAGAAAATATGCACATAAAAATAAAAAAAATATAATTATGTATATTTAAAAAACTCAGAAAGTATTATCCATTTTATTTACAAACATATTTAAAATATCTTCGTAATTTATATTAATTAATACTTTTGATTTATTTTGCAAACTAAGCTTAGGTATTTAAGTATTTAAGTATTTTAATAAATAAATGATATTACTTCGAATTTTGCCAACACTGAATTAATGATTAAATGCTGTTAAAATTTTTTTAACAAAAATTTATGAAAAAACTTATTTCTACATCAACCGATGTTACTGGGGTATTTTTCAAATTTACGGTAATCTTTGCTTTCACATTAAGAGTGTCCTAACTAAGAGTGTCCCACCTAGTACCTACTTGAACTAAGTACTTCAGAAAGGACCTGGTAACTATTTTCATAACAATTAAAATCAAGAATCTTGAAAATATCAAGATAATATGACTGTGAAAGCAGGCAGGTCCCCCAAATATGTACAGGAGATTCTTGGTTTTTGTTTATTTATATAAGAAAAAATACTACGAGCCTAAATCTAAGCACACAACTAAAGGTTATTGTACGAGAAAACAATTTTAAGCGACTTTTCAGTACATTACTGAATTATTTGAATTTTTTAGATCCTATTTTTTCATCACAAGAAATTAAAAAAATGCCTGAGAAAATAAGAAATATGTATAGCGATTTATTGCGAACTTGCCTTGTATCAGCACATATTAGAAAATATTCTCGTATAAAATAATATAACACACAATTATGTAGTACTTCCAGTTTTACCACAAATTGAGCAGTAAACTTTATCCCGTAGATGTAGGTTTTATCCAAGTTTGAAGCAGTGTTTATTTTCGGTAGTTTCAAATTGCAATTCACAATATTATTGCAAAGACAGGTGTTACCAGTTCCAATTTTACAACATAATTGATTTCTAAAACTGACCATCCCAATAAAAGTTTTTACCTAGAGGTATAAACTAGCAGCTTTTGGAACCCTTATTCAAGAACAAAACTACAATAAATATCTAGAGATATTGAAATAAAAATAAATGTTCGGATTTCCAAGCTCTTGATTTATTTGATGAATATCTATACACCTAAAATTTCAAGTTTATCTTCACTTTATGCACATTGTTATAGAAATATGCAAATTTTGACATTTTTGCATATTTTATGCATAATATGCAAAATATGCAATTTGCATATTTGCCTATGTCTACTCATTAGGTTACCGATTTTCCGGTTACGAAAGAAAATAAATGATTTGTACAAACGACGTGCAATGCTATGAGAGAGAAGGACAATTGTAACTTTCTGAGGATAGTTGCAGAGAATGAACGAAGTGAACAAGTTCCAAGTTCCATAAAAAGGTCTGTTTCATCTAGTTCATCATCATCATCATAATGTTCCTCGTCATCTAGCTCAACCTCATCTTCATCAAATACGTCCACATCAGGTAAAGACTTTTCTTCCGATGATGCAGATAGAGATCCAGACTATAATAATATAATATCAACTCAAAGTAGACGCCAATTATTATACAGGCCCATTTTAGACCGTAACAATATAATGCAGTAAGGAAAATAATGTAAATCTCCCTGCTGATAGCAATGTACCGAAAAAAGAAGGTGTAAACATTTTAATCATTGGTCTCGACAGCAAAAAGCTAAAAAACAACGTAATAGTTGACAAAAATGTAAGTAAGTACTTCTATGTATAACAGGAAAAAGATCGTCCCTGAGAAGAATGTAGGACCTCCATGTGAGGAAACATGTCGCCTAAATTGTAGTGAAAGAATTACAAAACTTTTACAAACTTTATATTTTTATTATCAATTACTTATTTTGAATTTTATGATAACCTTTCAAAAGATTTTATTATTTTTAGTTAGTTTATGAAAAAAAATTTTTGTTTGTTAGGCTTCTTTTTATTATTAATATTTTAATTAGACAATAAAACATTAGTAAGTATGATAGTTTGTTAATTTATCATATTTAATGCCCACAAATATTAACTTATTATTTTTTGGTTAATTTTATTATTTACAAATGTCATAGTTACCACTTATAATTTAATAAATTTAACCCTTTAATCGGCAAAATAGAAATAGGGGGTTCAAATTTCTGAAAATTTTGGTTTCAGGGCAATTTTGCTACGTGAAACACGAATGGAAAGTTAATTTTTTGATATCGTTATTGACTCTGCCACAAAGTGAAAAAGAAGAATGCCGGCCGTACGACCGGTATATCGTTCTACAGGGAAAAATTAACTAGCGCTTTTTTGTTGCTTATAAAATTTTTTAAATTGTTATTGATATAAACTTGATAGAAAAAATTAACAGGTAAATATTAATGAAAGAAACACCTTAACGACGGACGTGGTAGTCTTTCCAACAATTCTTGGCACTGGAATGACATACATGTAGTTGACATTTCAGGCAGAAAGTGTGCGTTTCTGATTTCATGCAGTATTTGCAGGCCTTTTTACTACCTGGAATCCGTTCAGTAACATGATCTACTCCATCGTAACATACGTCTTCAACAGGATGCGCTGCCTCTATACCAGCTTTAGTACTATTAGTAGTGAGCGGTGAATTTGAAGGTCGACCAATGGATCTTTTCTGAACAGAAGAGCACAGAGCTTGAGCAATTTTCACACGAAATTTTAATAGTCTTATGTTTTTTTCTTGTGAAGCTCCTTCTTCTTTGAAATCTGTTTTCGTACCATCTTCATTATATCATCTGATACAAAATGAACGCACGTGTGACAGCCATATCCAGAAAATGGTAAATGATGCGTTTCTTTGTATTCATTGTTTTAATGCGGCGTTCACTTCGCTCCATATGAGATTCCATGAGGTCAACTCAAAGAAAGAGAAATAATTAGTATTGCATTGTGACTTTCCGTGTTTTATTAGCATGCCTGTGCCAGTGAAGACCCCGCTGATGGTACTATTTGTGTTCCCGTAGCTTCTACGGTTGGTAACGGGGATCTGGGTCTTTTCTTTGGTTTGAATTTAGTGGTTGTTGTTAGTTGTGTGGAAGTTGATGCAATTGATTCTTTTGATGCTAACGGTACGGGTGATACTGAAACGTCTATTTGAGTATCCGGATCAGTTGTTGGAAGTTTTGGTGATGTATTTTCTGATGTTATAAGTTCCGGCAAAGTTAATGTTGCCATTTCAGAAGTAGATATATTTGCATGTGGTTCTGAAACACTCACTAACCCTTTAATAACTTCAGTGATATTACTTAGCTCTAACGGAAGGTTCATGGAAAGCTCCAAATCAATGATATTTTCACGTAAATAAAAAAAAATGATCTCATCGTTCTCGGCTGTGAGCACATCCGCCTTGTAGTCATAATCCGGATCGGATATGCTATCATCATCTTCGTAAACTATATCGTCATCTGAATCAAGATTAGAGTCCATGATCTCGTCGATTTGTTCATCGGTTATTGTGGAAAGATCGTATTTTGTCCTTTTTTCCACGTCTGTCAGCTCGTTATACCATTTCGCACCATACTTTCTTCGTCTTTAAGATCTATTCTTTTCCATGTTCTACAATAGAAAGAAAGAAATGTATAAATATAAAAGTAAAATATAAATATGTACTTTTATTCAAATACGCGAATGACTTATTTTACCGTACACCGACAAGCCGGCCAAAAGGCGGGTATCACTCAACACTCAAAAACAGCACTAATTTTATATTTTTCACCAAATACGCTAATAAACTATTAAACAAACACTATAAGTTCTTACCAAAAAAAAATATGAAATCAATTGTTACACGTATGTTTCCACAGTTGTATGTTTCCACGTTGACCATTTACCTCTCAAGTAACTGAACCTATAACTTTTAAACCGTTACCACTGGTCGACACCTTAGAGGATGGAAAATTTTTTTACCATCTCAAAAAATTTTTGATCCTCTAAGGTCGACACTATTCTTGCCGAAAAGCGTTGTAGTCGATGTGAGAGCAAATAAATTTTACATGTTAGAATAATTCGATTATTTTAATGCCGGCCTTATGGCGGGGTTACCGATTAAAGGGTTAAGTGGTAAAGTGTTACTATAAAAATTAAAAATTCAAAAATCATTGTTCTAATAAATTATTCATGCTTTCCTATGTTGAATGTTTTAATGTAAACATATACATATATCTATCATACCTCATACAAATAGGGTCCCAGTATCACTTACATAGTATCAAATTAAAAAAAAAGAATTTTTTTTTAAATTTTTTCTCTACTGTAAAATTTGCTTTTTTCGTTTAGTAACGGTTTAACTTTAAAGGTTTAATAGAAATACCCACAGAAGAAGAAATAAAGAACGAAATAAAGAGGTTGAAAAATAATAAAAGCCTAGGAATAACAGAAATATCGGCCGAAATGATAAAATCAGGAGGGAAAAGACTACAGAAAGAGATATATGACCTGATAAAAAGAATATGGGAAGTAGAAAAAATGCCAGAAGAGTGGACCATAGCAAGAATATGCCCTATACATAAAAAAGGTGATATAATGCTATGCGAAAACTACAGAGGCATCGCACTATTGGAAATAGTTTACAAAATCTTGGCACAAAGTGTAAGAAAAGGGCTGTCATTATTCGGAAAAAATACTGGGGAAATACCAGGCAGGTTTTAGAAACAACAGATCAACGACTGACCAAATATTTGCCTTAAAAGAAATACAGACTACCTGTTACGAACATAAAACAGTACTATATGCTTTGTTCATAGACTTTAAGCAGGCTTACGACACAGTAAATAGACAGCAGATGTACGAACTGATGAAAGAATTGGGGATACCAAGTAAAATTGTCAAGATAAAAAAGATGACGATGGAAAACACAACAAACGAAATAGTTTGGAAAGGGTATACATTCAAAAAGTTTGAAACCAAGGAAGGATTACGACAAGGAGACTCACTATCAACAATGGCATTCAATCTAACATTGGAAGGAATAATCAGGAAAAGCAGAAAACACATGCAAGAAACGATATTTAAAACGGCCACCAATGCATAGCATTTGCAGATGATCTGACGCTATTAGCAACAAGCAAAAAATAACTACAAAAGTTAATGAAAAACATAATAACAGAAGCCAAAAAATTCGGACTTAAAATAAATGAAGAAAAGACAAAGTATATGATAATCGGGGAGATCCAAAAAGAAAAAGAGAATAACATCATAGTACAAATGGAGAAAAAAGATACTCGTTCAAAAGAGCCAAAGAAATTATTTACCTGGGAGCCAAAATAGATGAAAATGGTCATGAAGAAGGGGAGATAAAGGCCAGAATAGCTAAAGGAAATAAAAAATATGGAGCATTACGCACATTATTGAAATCCAAATACGTATCAAGAAAAACAAAAATAACAATGTATAAGACTGTTATCAGACCCACAGTAATATACGCAAGCGAAACATGGGTGCTCAAAAAGTCAGAAAGAGACCTTTTAGAAAGATGGGAGAGAAAAGTGCAAAGAGCAATATATGGAGGTGTGAAAATAGAAGGTCAGTGGAGAAGAAGAACCAATAAAGAATTGGAAGAACTATATCAAGAGCCAACGATTACGACGACGATCAAAGCACAGAGAATACGATACTTGGGGCACATAGAGAGAATGGTAAGTAAACGAATGCCAAAAATGGTACTCTCACGAAGACCAATACAAAAGAGGAGGAAAGGCAGGCCAAGGAAAAGATGGAAGGACAGTGTATATGAAGACTTGAAGAAAAGTAACATTGAGAGATAGAAAGAACTAGCATTGGACAGAAGGAGATGGAGAGAGGTGGTGAAGGAGTGTATAAAAAACTGAAGTGTAGTTAAATAAAATTTATAAGTTTTATAAGTTATGTAAGTTATATTAAGTTATTTATTATATTATTTATGTAATCAGAAATGTCAAGATTTTAGCCCTAGGCCTACAAGGCCTGTTGCGCTTAATAAATAAATAAATAAAATATTAACTTTAAAGGTGCGAAATGTAAAGAAGACAAACCTGATGATGATTAGCAATAAAAAAATAACAAAAGCTCAACACTCGTCAACCAAACCACAGTATAAATAGTAAAGTACTACAACTACTATGGCACCATAAAAAATGAAGGATGGACCCAGATCTAGGAGTTGAGAAAGCTTATCGGAAAAACTAGGTCTACCTTAAATTGGACGAGGGCTTTCTTCAAGAGGCACAAATTGTTTCTTGGTGTAATAGTCGTACCCGCTTATTAGAATAGCCATCGTTCCAAGCAAAAATATTCTTATAGGCGGGATATTCTAATAACTGATCATTGGTGGCTAGCTGAAATAAGTGTACCGAATATACGTTATAATAGTACATACTATGTCAATATGTATATGCATATGGTTTTAGGTCTTTTTATGTCAATAAAAATTTATAATCTATTTACAAAAATAATTACGAAACGATTAGACAATAAATTGGAATTGGGTTTTAGAAAAGACTTCCGAACAAACGATCAACTATTGGTAATAAATAACCGTATAAAAAAATGCTGTTTCTAAAAACAGCCAAGTGTGTGGCAATGTACCTATAGAAATTTGTAGACAAATCAAATTATTTTATGCCTTGTCGGCATACGATTGAATTTTCTGTGGGAAAGGAGCGTTTACTCATAACACAGTAATAAAGTGTTTATTGGGTACCTGACAAACCGTAATAATATACAAAACAGCAGGCTTTCGAAGCTCTTACTGACAAACTATTATATCTGGCAAATTTTAAATTCTTAGGAAATTGTACTAAAAATGTATTTGTTGACCTGAAAAAATTATTCTAAAAAGCAGTATTAGGTTACTAAACCATATTCCAATAAACGGATAAATTTATTAAAGGGTAAATGGAAACGTTTCGGGACCTCGAAATTATATTCCATAAACCGGAATATTCCTATAACCGGTACTCTAATAAGCGGGTCCGACTGTAGTAAGAAACTTGCGACGCTAGGTCTTCTCTATTCTGTTTTATGGTGTTAAATCGTGTACAAAAGATCCTCTGGTCCGGTGCAAGAAAAAGACAGCACATTTAGGATGAGAAAAACTGACGAGATTAACGAATTAAATGAAGGGCACGATATTGTAAGACTTGTTAAAAGTCAGAGACTGTCGTAGCTGTGACATTTCCCGAGACAAGAAAATCATCATCATCATCATCCTTTTTGCCTTATCCCTATGCGGGGTCGGCTTCCCTAATTGCATTTCTCCACACAATTCTATCTTGGGTCATATCAATGTTAATCCCCTTTACCAACATGTCCTGCCTTATCGTCTCCCCCCAGGTCTTCTTTGGTCTTCCTCTCCTACTCCTTCCAGGAATCTGCACTTCAGCTATTCTTCGTATTGGGTGATTAACGTCTCTACGTTGAACATGACCAAACCATCTTAACCTATGCTCTCTCATTTTGGCATCAATTGGTGCCACACCTAGACTTCCCCTAATATACTCAATTCTAATTTTATCCTTCTTTGTCACTCCACTCATCCATCTAAGCATTCTCATTTCCGCCACATGCATTCGTTGTTCCTCTTTCTTTTTCACTGCCCAACATTCAGTTCTATGCATCATAGCCGGTCTTATGGCTGTTGTATAGAATTTTCCCTTCAGCTTCATTGGAATTTTTCTGTCACACAACACACCACTCGCTTCTTTCCACTTCATCCATCCAGCCCTAATTCTACTGCATGAATCTCCATCTATTTCTCCATTATTCTGTAATACCGATCCTAGGTTCTTAAAACTATTGCTTTTCACAATCATTTCACCATCCAAAGATACCATTTTATTTGTAGTACCTAACTCCATCTTTAAATGAACATTCCAAATACTCTGTTTTTGTCCTACTAAGTTTTAAACCTTTTTCCTTCAGAGCTTGTCTCCACTGTTCCAGTTTTTGTTCTAAGTCTCTTTCACTATTTCCTATTAACACTACATCATCAGCATACATACGGCACCATGGAATACTACCCTGTAGTTTCGCTGTTATCTGGTCCAAAACTAATGAAAATAAATAAGGACTAAGCACCGAGCCTTGGTGCAATCCTACTTTCACCTGAAATTTATCAGTCTCTCCCACACCTGTTCTAACACTAGTCGTTACTCCCTCATACATATCTCTCACAATCTTTACATATTCGCCAGGGACTCCTTTCTTATTGAGTGCCCACCACAGAATCTCTCGAGGAACTCTATCATATGCTTTCTCAAGATCAATGAATACCATATGAACGTTGGTCTCTTTATTCCTGTATTTTTCCATCAGTTGCCTTACAATGAAAATCGCATCTGTTGTTGATCTGCCCTGCATAAAGCCAAATTGATTATTGGATATTTCGGTTTCTTCACGTATCCGTCTATCAATTACTCTCTCCCATATTTTCATGGTGTGGCTAAGTAGTTTTATAGCCCTGTAGTTTGTGCATTTTTGTATGTCTCCCTTGTTTTTGTAGACCGGTACTAATATACTGCTTCTCCATTCGTCTTCCAGAGACAAGAAGATATAAAATCAATAAAGAAAATATTACAATGGAAGCCCATCTTCTTAGCCTTCTATCGTCCACGTTTGGACATAGGCCTCTCCCAACTCCTTCCATCGGTCTCTATCCTGAGCAACATATTTCCAATTCGTTCCGGCTACTCTTTTAATATCATCAACCCATCTCATCTGTGGTCTTCCTCTCGGTCGTTTACTTTGGTAAGGTCTCCAATGTTGTATCGTGGCATTCCAACGGTGGTCTTTTTGTCTAACAGTGTGACCTGCAAAGCTCCATTTAAGTTTGGCGACTTTTGTTGTTATGTCCTCGACTTTTGTTTTTGATCTTACCCAGTCGCTCCTCTTTTTATCTGACAGTCGTATACCTAACATTGCTCATTCCATAGCTATTTCTGTTGTAGCTAGTTTATTCATATTTGCCTTGGTTAGGGTCCAGGTTTGGCACCCATATGTCATGATAGGAAGGATGCACTGGTTGAACACTTTGGTCCTCAAATATTGAGGTATTTTGCGGTTCTTAAGTATCCAACCAAGTTTTCCAAATCCTGCCCATGCTAGTCTTGCTCTCCTATTAATTTCCGCACTTTGCTTTCCTTTGTCAAGTTTCAGGATTTGGCCTAGGTAGATATATTCCTGGACTTTTTCTATCTCACTGCCATTTATAGTTATGCGTCTGGGGTCATCTGTGTTTGTCATTATTTTTGTTTTCTTCATGTTCATTTTTAGACCGACGTATTGGGAGCTGCCTGCGAGTTCCTCTATCATAATTTGCAGTTCCTCGAATGAGCTCGCTATAATCACAATGTCGTCAGCGAATCTGAGGTGATTTAGCTTCTTGCCATTAACGTTAATGCCATAGGTTGACCAATTTGTCGTTTTGAAGACGTCTTCTAGTGCTAGGTTGAAAAGCTTTGGCGATATTACGTCTCCTTGTCTCACGCATCTCTTAATAGGGATGGGATTTGTATTTTCGTCTAGTTGTACTATCATAGTTGCATTTTCATATATATTATGTATTAGTTGTCTATATCTCGAATCTATTCTACAATTATTAATAGCTTGTTCTATGGCCCACATCTCGATACTATCAAACGCCTTTTCATAGTCTACGAAGGCAAGAAATACGGGTAGTTGGTATTCATTTGCCTTCTCTATCAATGTTCTCATTGTCAGCAGATGGTCTGATGTACTATATCCTTTGCGGAAGCCAGCCTGTTCCACTGGTTGGTAATTGTCCATTTTGAAGGTCAACCGGTTGCTAATAATTCTCATGAATAGTTTGTATACTTGACTGAGCAACGATATCGGTCTATAATTCTGTAGGTCACATTTGTCCCCTTTTTTGTGTAAAAGTATTACTAGACTTTCGTTCCAGTCTTTAGGGATCTTGCTATTATGGAGACATTTATTAAATAGCTCTGTTAGTATAGGGATTGTTACTGTCTTGCTTGTTTTCAAGAGCTCGGCAATTATACCGTCCTGTCCTGGAGCTTTATTATTTTTTAGTTCTTTTAAAGCTCTTTCTATTTCGAATCCCTTTATATTTGGTAGTACTTCTGATCCCACGTTTTTTATTTTTCTTTTGACGTTCTCCTTTGTTGATTCATTAGGTTGGCTTTGCGAGCTGTACAAGCTTTTGTAGAAGTCTTCGACTATTTTTGTTATTTTATATTTGTCCTTCTCTTCCTTACTATTGGCGTCTTTAATTTTAATGATTTTTTGAACACCCAATGCGGGTCTTAGACATTTTAAGCCTCTGCTGTTTTCAATGACTCGCTCTATTAAGTTCTCCTTCCATTTTTGTAAGTCGCGTTTTAGTTCTTTTCTAATTGTTTTATTAAGTTCTATGTATTCTTGAGTATGGCGTTTGTTTTGCGTTAGTAGTTGTCGTCTTTCCGTCATTAGTTGTTTAGTTTCGTTGCTTATTTTGTCTTCTTTAGTACTTGTTTTCTTTGCGACCTGTAGTCCGGCTTCGAGAAGGTTCTTATTGATGTTTTTGTTAATTTCGTCAATTTCATCTTGATTATGTGAAGGATCATATTTGAACTTATCCGCTAAGACCTCTCGGAATTGCTCTTAATTTGTTTTTACTTTAAAGGCATCTATTCGCGTTGTTTTTTTAAATATTCTTTTCCTCTCTTCTTTCATGTTAATATTTATTTTTGCTCTAACTATACGATGGTCACTACCCGTTGTTACGTTGTTTATTGTTGTTACGTCTTCGAATATTCTTTTGTTGTTTGAGAGAAAATAGTCTATTTCATTTTTGGTGGTTCCGTTAGGTGCAACCCATGTCCACTTTCTGTTAGGTTTCTTTTTGTAGAAGGTATTCATAATATACATGTTTTCTTGTTCCAGGAATTCCATAAGTTTTTCTCCCCTTGTGTTTCTTGTGCCGAATCCAAAATTTCCAATCTTGCTTTCAGAGTCTTCAATCTTACTTCCAATTTTGGCGTTAAAATCTCCCATTATTATTATTTTGGATTCTCTGTTGGTGTCTATAGCTTTTTTAAGATCTTCGTAAAAAGTATTTATTTCTTCATCAGTTGCCTTTTCAGTTGGAGCATAAACTTGCACAATCATTAATTTGGTTTTTGGATTTAGTTTTAAAATCATGTACGTAACCCTGTCTGAGATGCTGTCAATTATTTGAATTTGTGATTTTCTCTTCTTGTTGATTAAGAAACCTACTCCACCGTATGTATAGTCTTCATTGCCTTTATAATAGAGCCTGTTGCCTGAATGTAAGTCCACATACCCTTCACCTCTTCTTTTAACTTCTGATAGTCCCATTATATCCCAATTCATATTCCCTAATTCCTCTTCTAGTTCGTAGAGTTTTTCGTCTTTTGCCATGGAACGGATGTTGTAAGTTGCTATATGGAGTTGTTTGTTGTTCTTCTTTTTCAATGTCGACTTGCCTCCCCCAGAATCCTCGAGGCAGACCGTTATTTCGGTGTGGGACTGTGGAATAAGGCCATAGGAATCCCATAGGAAGCCCATAGGAACACGAAAAAATAAAGATCCAGAACGAGATGGTTAGATGACGTAAAAACGGCCTGAAAACTAATAATTTAAGACAATGCAGGAAACGGGCACAAGGAAAGTCTAAATGGAAGGACCTTGCCAGACAGGCAAAGACCCATCCAGGGTTATGATGAAAAAAGAACAACAAGAATATATTCTATGTGTATCTGCATTTTGTATTTTTCAACAATTTATTTTCTAAGATGAAGTTAGTTTTCAATCCTAATAGCAAAATTAAAAATATTGAAGATATTACAAATATTACTAAAAGATTTTTTAATTGAAAACTTATTGGTATATTTCTCTGGTGACACCTACAAGGCTTCTACAATTTGCAAGCCAAATGGATGCTACAGTGAAGACAAAGGGAAGGAATTCTACACTATGCAATTCACATCCCCCGTCTGCAGCTCGGTATAGTTCCAACGGAAAATGCACCTGGTTACTCTATGGAGTAATACGACTATAAAATAAAAATGTATACCATTTTTATTCAGTTACAATGCGAAGGCAAAACAATCTTACTTTTCAATTAGAATACGGAGCGCCGTCCAGTTCTCTGAATCGGCTCTTATTGGAGCCTCATCGGAAAGAACGTAGGCACTGTTCTCCATACCCCAATTGACCAGCGTCGAGAGGTTTTCCCACCCATTGCAACCGAAGTAAAGGTATTAGGTGACTAGCGTCATCTGGCAATTGAAAGATGAAGTTAGTTTTCAATCCTAATAGCAAAATTAATAATATTCAAAATATTAAAAATATTACTAAAAGATTTTTAAATTGAAAACTTATTGGTACATTTCCCTGGTGACACCTCCAAGGCTTCTACAATTTACAAACCAAATGGATGCTGCAGTGAAGACAAAGGGAAGGAATTCTACACTATGCAATTCACATCCCCTGTCTGCAGCTCGGTATAGTTCCAATGGAAAATGCACCTGGTTACTCTACGGAGTAATACGACTATAAAATAAAAATATATACCGTTTTTATTCAGTTGCAATGCGAAGGCAAAACAATCTTACTTTTCAATTAGAATACGGAGCGCAGTCCATTCCTCTGAATCGCGATTTTCGGCTCTTATTGGAGCCTCATCGGAAAGAACTTAGTCACTGTTCTCCATACCCCAATTGACCAGCGTCGAGAGGTTTTCCCACCCATTGCAACCGAAGTGAAGGTATTAGGTGACTAGCGTCATCTGGCAATTGAAAGATGAAGTTAGTTTTCAATCCTAATAGCAAAATTAATAATATTGAAAATATTAAAAATATTACTAAGAGATTTTTAAATTGAAAACTTATTGGTACATTTAAATTTATTTTCTATTCCTCATGTGATAATTTCCTGGAGTTATACGGAATTTACCATTTATAAATTATTTAAATAGTACATACTACCCATAGCGATGGCAAAAATCTAGAAAAAAACTTACATCACTTGGATCCAAATTTTTACCGCTCCATATAGATAACCCCATTAAAACACCATATGCGTTCTGTTCTTTCCATTCTTTTTTTAATTCTGTAAATGGCAGAATTTTTTCTGCAATACATCCATACTCCTTTAAGGTATCACTAAGGCTTTTGTAATATATTTCAAGGAAATGATCCAACTTAGATAAGCTTTCTTCGTCAGCTCCTGAGTAGAAACTGTATGTCAGATCCAAAACAGGTGAAGCTACAGTAGCCAGTTGGAAGTCGAACAATTTAATATCTTCTATTTCACCCGCTTTCTAAGAAAGTAAATCATACATTATATTATCTTGTTTAAATGTTAATAATTAATATAAGCTCAGCAATTAAAACACCTGTTTTTTAGTGTACCACCACCGATCAGCATGAAGATGGAAGCATTTGAGATGTGGTGCTATAGAAGGATTTTGAAAATACTATGGATCCAACGAGTTACAAATGCACAAGTGCTAAGAAGGCTACGAAAGAATTGCGAGTGGATAAAGAACATCAAAACAAGGAAGCTGGAATATTTGGGCCACATTACTAGAGGTGCGAAATATACAATATTAAGGCTTAAAATGTAGGGCAAAATTAAGGGGAAAAGATCCATAGGCAGCAGAATAAATTCCTGGCTGAGAAACTTAAGACAGTGATATAGTTGCAGCTCAGTAGATCTTTTCATAGTCGCCGCCAATAAGGTACGGATAGCTGTAATGATAGCTAACCTCCGATGGGAGAAGAAACTATAAGAAGAAGAACCGCTGATCAGATAAACAGATATTGCAAAATAATAGTAGGAACTTGGGTAAAAGTTAAGCTAGTGAAAATCAAAGAAGATTGAAAAAGATCCTGTCGTGATCTCAGAAGGGACTGAGTAATAAGAATGATAATACTAATACTGGACAAATCATAATACTAGTGAACTCATATTTAGGTATACTATTTGACATCTACGGTTTAACGCGGTCGTTGCGTTGTTGCTCCAGGTAACTAAATCATTCGAAGAAAAGAGTTCGCTTTTTAAGACATTTTCATTTGGAATCAAAACATACAAAAGATAAGATCTCTCTTTTCAATCCTGACCCCCCGGAGGGAGTGTAGTGGTCGACGTGATGTCGTGTATTTTCCGTCTCCAAAGATCTCTGTCTCTGGTCATTTCTTTTAACTCATGCATAGGTCTTTTACATATTCCTGTAATTTCGTCGATCCATCTTGTTGGGGATCTTCCTCGTGATCTTCGGCCTTCCACCTTTCCTTGTATCATCAGTCTTTCCATGTTTTCTGTGTTGGCTCTCATAACATAACTAATTACCCGTTAATTTCGTTAATATAGTATATTAAGTATGGAGAACGGTAAGGGATTTATACCGATCGAAGACAATTGTTTGGAGCAGGACCGGAGCGACGACTCCAATTATTGTCTGAGATCGGTTACCCTTAATGTTCGACATGCTTATAATGTTTTTTCCACGATTGATACCATTATAAGTTATAAATTATTTTCGTCATATTGACTAGTTTCATTCATTTTATCAAGATAGATACTTTGGTTGTTAGGTAGTAACAAGGGTGCATAACAACAATGGAGAATTGAGTTTTTATTTAGTTGTCAATACTTTTAAGTACAATTTTGATTATTATAAATTAAAATATAAGCGAAAGTGAATTTGAAGAAATTGAACGGGTTTGGGAAAAGGGGTGTTCCGCAATTATTCCCGAAAAATCCAAAATTCGTTATTAAAATACCTACCAAAGTTTTAAAAAATGGTGCGAAGGCAAGAATTTAAGAATCGAAGAAAAGACTCTATTGGCATATTTCGTTCAAAGACATATGCAGTTGAAAGCTCCTGGAAGCCTCTGGGCAGAATATTCAATGATTAAATCCACGGTTTTTTTATGATGGCATTGATATTTCCAAGTTTTCAACTTTAATCGCGTATTTGAAGAGAAAAAATGTTGGATACTACTAATGTATGCGATTCTGCAGGAGTTTCTGTTAGAAGTGAAACCACAGCCCAAACAAGTGGGATTTCATTAAATAATTTAACAAATTGTACCACAAGTTTCAATATTAATAAATAATTCGTTAGTTTTCTTTATTCTTTCAAAAAATAAATTAAAATTAAGAGATTTTTTAACTCAAAAAATTTAACACTTTTAAGTCAAAAATGATCAATTGATCATTTTTGACTGTTTACCGTGACAGATTTTACGTCAGTAGGTGACATTTACTAGCAACTCGACGGTAAGTAATCCAACTCGACGGTAAGTACTCCAACTCGACGGTAAGTAATTCACTTACCGTCGAGTTAAAAAATCTTTTAATTTTAATTTATTTTTTGAAAGAATAAAGAAAACTAAGTAATCATTTATTAGTATTGAAACTTATGGTACAATTTGTTAAATTATTTAATGAAATCCCACTTGTTTGGGCTGTGGCTTCACTTCTAACAGAAACTCCTGCAGAATCGCATATATTAGTAGTATTACTAGTATTGCACAACATTTTTCCTCTTCAAATACGCGATCAAAGTTGAAAACTTGGAAATATCAATGCCATCATAAAGAAAAACGGTGGATTTAATCATTGAATATTCTGCCCAGAGGCTTCCAGGAGCTTTCAACTGCATATGTCTTTGAACGAAATATGCCAATAGAGTCTTTTCTTCGATTCTTAAATTCTTGCTTTCGCACCATTTTTTAAAACTTTGGTAGGTATTTTGATAACGGATTTTGGATTTTTCTGGAATAACTGCGGAACACCCTTCTTCCCAAGCCCGTTCAATTTCTTCAAATTCACTTTCGCTCATATTTTAATTTATAATAATTAAAATTGTACTTAAAATTATTGACAACTAAATAAAAACTCAATTCTCCATTGTTGTTATGCACCCTAGTTACTACCTAACAACCAAAGTATCTATCTTAATAAAATGAATGAAACTAGTCAATATGACGAAAATGTTTAATTTTATAATTTATAATAGTATCAATCGTGCAAAAAACGTTATAAGCATGTCGAACGTTAAGGGTAACCGATCTCAAACAATTGTCTTCGATCGGTATAAAACCCTTACCGTTCTCCATATTTAATATACTGTTATAATCTACGCATCGAGCTTTCTGTTCGGGCCGATGTGACGATATTTTGTACATGAATGAATGATTTTGACGATCGCGTGAAATAGGAATTGCTTTTATTAATACGCCATGAATGTATAAGGAAAGGGAAGAAAGGGAATCTCGCTCAGCTCGCCAAATGAAAAGACATATTAGAGATATACGATCACCACTCGTATAAGGATAGGTAAAAGGATAGGTAAGAGGAAAATTGTCGGATTGGCTCAGCTCGCCAAAACGACAGCGGAAAATGGTCGGGAAATACTACCTACATAAACTAACCCCTTATACCTCGCTGTTGTTTATTATTCTTCGATCAACGCTCCAAGAATAATAATCAACTAGGCTTTTCGTTCCGACTTTTATATCGTCCGAGACGGTACAAAAACACGTTTTACTTAATTCATTGGCGTACTTTAGACGATAAAATTATATTATCGTCACAACGGCTTGAAGACCATAGCCCTTACCAGAAAATCTGCTAAAAAACTAAAAACAACGCAAAGGACAATGGAACGAATAATGCTTGGAACACCATTGTGAGACAAAATTAAAAACATCGGGATAAAGCCGAAGATCAGGGACATCGTTTAAGAAGTTATAAAAATGAAATGACAGTGGCCGGTCACGTAGCAAGGTGGGGGACAAGAAACATGGGAATACTTTAAAAGAGATAGGTAGATGAAATAAAAGCAGTAGCATCAAATAGTGGATTAGCATGGCGCAGGATAGAGCAAGATGGAAGTAATTGGGAAATACCTACATTCAGTAGTGGATGGGAAATGGATGTCGACGACGAAGAAAAAGTAGAAGAAGAAGAAAAAGTGGATCAATTTGAAATAAAATCTTTGAGTTTGATTTTCGATTTTCATGTTGGTTTTAAATTATGCATAGACCAGTACCGACCAGTCGTTGTTATGGTATGCATAATTTAAAACCAACATTATAATTAAAAATCAAACACAATAGATTTTTTTTAAATTGATCTCCTGTTCTTTTTGTATACCGTTATGATATATTATACAGGGTGTCCCGAAAAGATTGGTCATAAATTATACCACAGATTCTGGGGTCAAAAATAGGTTGATTGAACCTCACTTACCTATATACAATAGTGCGCACACAAAAAGTTACAGCCCTTTGAAGTTACAAATTGAAAACCGATTTTTTTTCATATATCGAAAACTCTTAGAGATTTTTTATTAAAAATGGACATGTGGTATTCTTATTGTAGCAGCATCTTAAAAAAAAATTAAAGTGAAATTTGTGCACCCCATAAAAGTTTTGTGCGGGTTTTGTTCCGTTAAACCCTCCCAAACTTTTGTGTACGTTCCAATTAAATTATTATTGTTGCACTATTAGGTAAACACAATATTTTTAAAACTTTTTCGCCTCTTAGTACTTTTTCGATAAGCCAGTGTTTATCGAGATATTTTGAATATTTGTCGAATCCACCACATATTTGTATATGATAAGTACGATTATAGAGAGCTGTTAATAATCTGAAAATTTATTTATAATTTACATTATTAGGTATATTTTGAAAAAGAAGAAACATCTCGATAAAAGGTGACTTATCAAAAAAAGACTGAGGCAAAAAAGTTTTAAAAACACTGTGTTTACCTAATGGTACCACAATAATAGTTTAATTGGAACGTACACAAACTTTTGGAGGGTTTAAAGGAACAAAACCCCATAAATTTTTTATGTAAACATATTAAAAAAGAAGCCGCATCCCGATAAAAACTGGCTTATCTAAAAAATGCCAAGAGGCCAAAAAGTTTTATAAACGTTATGTTGAACTAAAGTACCACAATAATGAATTAATTGGAACGTACACAAAAGTTTAAGGGGGTTTAAGGGAACAAAACCCCCACAAAATTTTTATGGGGTGGACAAATTTCTCTATAATTTTGTTTTAAGATATTTCTGCCATAATAATGCCCCATGTCCATTTTCAATAAAAAATCTCTAATAGTTTTCGATATATTAAAAAAAATCGATTTTCATTTTGTAAATTCAAAGGGCTGTATCTTTTTTTATGAGCACATTTGTACTAAGGTAAGTTGGGTTCCATCAAACTATTTTTGACCCCAGAATTTGTGGTATAATTTATAACCAATCTTTTCGGGACACCCTGTATATCAAGAGAACATCTACACATTTATACATATTATTAACTTACGTGCATAGATATCGGCCCACTTAAAAATTTGGTCAAATTTGATATCTTGTGTTTCCTAAACCTGTTCACCGATTTAAGTAATTTTTTTAATATGTTATAGCCCATTTTTTTAACAATATCGCTGTAACAATATTGTTGCTAAACAGGTAAATTTTTATTGTATACCGGGTGTACGAATCAAACTGTGATTTTTCTCAAAGTTCGCATGACCCTGTGGAATATTCTAGCATTTATAAAATACTGAAATTAAAACCCAACTACAGCTTCAGCTTTTCTTAATATTCCGTTTTTTGATTCATTCGTTTATGTTAGATAATGAAAAAATTAGATAATTTAACAACTATACATGTTATTCATCAATACACGGTGTTTCTAAATAAGTGCGACTTTTAAGAGGTAATTCTGCATGGAAAAATAATGACAGTTTGCTTTATAAACGTATGTTCCCAAATGTTTCGTTTCCGAGATACACAATGTTGAATTTTTTCTTACAAACTGATGATTTATTTACTGCCCTAAAGCCAGCTGAGATATGTGAATGGAAGGGTACCCCCCGTTAAGATAGGCAAAATGCCCTCACTCTCAGAATTCAATTTTTTAAATTTTTTTACGTTCTCTGCAATTAAAAAATGAGATAACGCGGATTTTTAGTTCGCCACCCCCCTTACCCCTCCCCCCACAGCCAAAAACGTAGATTTTTAGATTTAATTTTTTTTTAGTTGGGTTGCAATTGATTTAAAAATTTCAAAAAATTCACACGTATAGTTGAGGCTTTTACAAAACACGTCTATTTTTTATGGATCCTTAGGTCGAGTGTACATAACCTCAAATTTTTTTTAACTTTTTTAAAACCTATAACTTTTTTTTGGAGGGGGCTGCAGGTCCAATTGTTTTTGGATTTTGTGTATTTTATCAAAAGCTATCTCTCTGATTTTTTTCAGATTTTTTTTCCGTCAGGTGCGCCATCTTGAAAAATCCGGAAAACTGTTTTTTTAGGGGGTTTTTAGGGATTTTCTCCATTTTATAGACTGCAACATAGATCAACTCAAGGTTTTGTTAATAGATTATGTATAACTTGAAATAAATGAGTATTTTAGGATTATGAAATATTGGGCAAAACACCTTTAAACCCCCCAAAAACCATATTTTTTTAAGTTATGTAAGGGTTTTTGCGGGCTTAATGATTTTTTGAGATCGATACAGCCTGAATATTTTTTTTTTCATTTTTTTACGTTATATGTGATTAAAAAATAAGACTAATCGCATTTTTAGCCCGCCACCCCCTCCCCCTGCCCCCACAAAAACGTCAATTTTTCTATTTTTTTTTTTTTTGTTTAAAGTTGCAATTAATTTAAAATTTTTATTAGGCTTCTACAAAATATATCTATTTTTTATAGACCCGTGTAGGTCGAGTGTACAATACATATAACCTCAAAATTCCTTTTTTATTTTTTTAAAACGTATTTTTGACTTCCAATTGATATTTTTTTAAAACGTTCAATGAATATTGTACATGTACATCTCTCTCTCGCGGACGGCCGCTTCAATACATGCTTAGCGCTCATTTTTAATTATTAAAAATAATAGTTAGTAATAAAATAATGACAAAAATTTCTTTAGGCTATTGCAGGGGGCTTTAAACTTTGAGTTGGTCACTTTATGACTTTCATAATAATATTTTTAATGGAGTTATTAAGCCTTGAAAATGGCCATTTTCGCGTTTTTCAAATTTGAAATTGCATGTAACTCGATAACAGTCAATTTTATAGAAAAATCATAAGATATCTTTTTTGCTCAGCTTGCTCCAGAGAATCTAAAACAAATTTGTCCGAAGTGAAAAAATTGATTTTTTGAATTCGTTTGAAAAAATGTTTAAACAATTTTCCGACCGCGGTACTGCCTGGCACCTTGTGGATTTGTTATAAGGACCTGTTTTTGAGTAAGTTTGTGCAAAAAAATTAATCGGAATAATTTACCTAACTGGACAAGCATACAGCGTGGACTATTTGCATTATGAGCCAAACGTAGATGGTTTGTAAAATACACAAAACACAAAAAAAATTAGCAGCCATCGCCAAAAAAAGTTATACGTACCTATTAAAAAACAAAAAAAATGAGGTTATAATATGTACACTCGACCTTCGGGTCCATAAAAATAGATGTTCTGTAAAAGCCTCAGCTGTGCGTGTGAATTTTTTGTAATTTATAATTTAATAATTATTACTATTTTAATGCGAAATAAGCCACAATTTAACTAAAAAATGATTTTATTAACGTTTCGACGTCCACTACGGACGTCGTTCTCAAAATACAAAATATTAATAAAACAAAATTGTTGCTTGGTAAAAAAATCTTCTAATAATTTAATTTAATCTGACTTATTTATATAGATCGTCCCAAACCATTTTTTCAGTGCGTCACAGATTATCGAATTCTCTCTATCGCATTACAGATGGAAAATAAAATCATTTTTTAGTTAAATTGTGGCTTATTTCCCATTTAGAATAGTTAATTACAAAAATGCCACAAAGAAATAGCTTCAGAACAACATTTATAATTTAATTGCAAACCAACTTAAAAAAAATAAAATCGAAAAATTGACATTTTTGGCTGTGGGGGAGGAGGAATAGGGGAAGTGGGCTAAAATTGCGGTGAGTCCCAATTTTTTAAAATCATATAGAACGTAAAAAAATAAAAAAAAAATATTCAGGCTGTATCGACCTCAAAAAATATAATTAGACCCCCAAAAATCCTTACAAAACTTTAAAAAAACATGGTTTTTTGGGGGGTTTAATTAAAAGTGTTTCGCTCAATTTTTGAATATCCTTATATACTCAGTTATTTCAAATGGATCTACGAAAAAAGGTCGCCAACAATTGGTCGAGCGAAAAAATGTCGCGCACATTTGAGCGCGTATCAAAAGGTCGCCGGCGAAAAAACAGCGCCGACGAAATAAGGTCGCGTGCAATTGATCGCGCGAAAAAAGATCGCGTCAGAAAATATGTTTTCATTTGCATACTTTAACTTTCCTTCACACTTAATCCAGGCTTAGGTCAGATTTAGATGATGCAATAGAACTAAAGGATTGCTGTTAAATAATGACCCAAACAGTTAAATATTTTCTTATTAGTCATTTTAACCTATTGGTAAAAAATATTTCGTCAACCCAATATTGACTTCTAAATGACTTTAGTTTTATTTTCCACTTTAAATAATAGGAAAATAATTGGAAGTAAATAATCCTATTTGAAATTGATCATGTAAAATGTTCGACCAATTTAATGGTCGAATTAAGGTAATTTTAACTGTAAATGTTGTAGGGAAAGTACCTAGAGGTATTATTTCACGACTTGGCAGTGTCGCAAAATTTACCCTTGGTTATTTAAGAGTAAGTTTTAATATAAGCTTAATATATTTTACAGGGTATATACTACATATAGATAGGGTAGGTTAAGGGCTACCATCTTTATTAAAATAAAATTTCCCAAATAAAATAATGATATTGTGGTTAAAAATTATATAACAGGCACAATTTCATTAATACATTGTCACTGGTGAGTACTTATTGAAGATATCATAGTTAAAGAATACATTTATATTAATAACAGATTTGCATACTTTAACTTTCCTTCACACTTTATCCAGGCTTAGGACTGGCAGTTAGTAACTGGCGTGTTTAAAAGCTTTTTTAATTTTAATTTTTTTATTTTTTTCTAATTTTTATTTATTTTTTTTTTATTTTTATTTTTTTGTGTTTTTTTAATTTTTATTTTTTTTTTGTTTTTTTAAATTTTTTTTTTAATTGTTTTTTAGTTTTTTATACTTGCAGTTGAAAATTTTGGGCAATTCCTCTTAAATATTCTAGATTTGGCCGGTTCCCGTATTGCAAACAAATCGTTTTTATTCGCCGCGCTGTATCTTTATAAATTTTTTTTTGAGGTTGTTGGTTTCCAGCTATGTATTGCTCCACTTTTAATCGATTTAAACTCTCTTCTTTCTTTAGCCCCGTAATAAACTTCCATAGATTTGGGTGTGCTGCATTTAATATCGAGGAGAAGCTGTTGTGCCAACCTTCGACAGCATTATTAGTACGCGGTAGATCTTCCTCTATAAATTCGAAGCAATTCCAAAGATTCCTTGGAAACATTGGCGGTCTTCTTTGTTGTCGTCGATCCAATCTGCCTATCCATACATCCTCAAAGTAGTTTATTAAAGGTGTTAGTAAATTTTTATTTTGAGTGTAAAACTCGCTGTCCAGTAGCTCTCCGAATGTTGCAACAACATCTACTTCAGGTACGAAGGCTAGGGCTGCCAATTGTCGCAGATGTAGAGCAAAATTCGCGTCTTCTGTATAAACTTGTTGCAGTCCTGTACCTTGCATGTTTCTCCACAAACATTGTGTGAAATGAAAGAAACATCCACGGATTCTGACTTCAGGAAACTCTTGTTGTAAAGCATTAATTGCTGCTTTTTCATAATCCACTATTATTGTTGTAGGACGTAAACCTGGTCGTAACGTTTTTAATTCATGGAAGAGTCGAGTGTATGTTGCCTGAGTTTTATTAGGAAGTAGAGCAAAAACAGTTGGAATAACGTTGCTATACTGTACGCCATGTATTGTGTACAGCTGACCAAACAATAGAGGAGTACATGTGAGTGTTCCATCGGCATACCAGTGTTCACAGCTCGCCATCAAAGTTAAATTTCTTTCAGTGGAAAATATTAAAATTCTCTGTTCGTTTGGACCACTGTCAAATAAAAGAAACGGTTCGCCGTTATTGTTTCTGGTGTATTCTTCCGGTATAATAAGCTCTGTTAAGCTTCTTGGATTTGCCGGAATAGCTTCCACTCTTTGGCGTGTGTTCTGAATAGTTCGCTTTAGGGATGAAATAGAAGGTAGCTGCCCAGTTGCACCCACAGACACTTCTTGTGAAACGGTAGCTATGATTCCTTGTGTTGTTAGTTCAACTTGATGAGCCAGTTCTTTCATTCTGTTACAAGCCTTTTTTGCTTCTAATATTGACGCATCGGCAACGTGGTTGTGACTTGTACTTTTCACTACTTCATCTCCCACTGTGTGAACTCTCCCGGTACATTTATGCTTATTGTACTGAGCGCACTTCCAAATTGTCTTTTGATCAATCGTTTTTTCCTTTCTATGGATATATCCATTATACACCAACATATTGGCACCTTTTTGACTCTTTACGTAAGTTAAGACCATCTTGACAAATCGACAAGCTAATGAATAATGAGATATACGATATTTTTCCCATCTTCTTATACATCCAAAATACATTAAAAAGTAATAAAAGTACGTTTCACGAATATGGAATAATAATTACCACATTAGTGAATAACGCACAATTAGACAAAGAACTTTTGTACAATATTTATTTTAGCATTTCCAATAATGTCTTATCGTAATGACTTCATGGAATTCCTAATAAATACCTACACAATAAGGTGCCCTTATCTAAACTACTTATTCTTCACTAATCTGCATAACGACTTTCTACTAAGAACCAATTATGCTAATTACCGGTCTCTGAAAATACCAAAAATAGGTAAACTGGTACCTGGTATTCGTTTGTATGTAATATATACTGTAAATAGAACTATTATTAATGTACATTGTTAACGATATCCGATTAGGAAGAGCAAACACTTTTAAACACGCCAGTTTTTTGCTGACAGTCCTAAGCCTGTAAAAAGTGTGAAGAAAAGTACCTTTCTGAATTTAGATCCATATATTAAAATTATTCACGTAGAACAAAAAAAATACTTTCTTCATGTTAAAAATTGTTCAATTTTCAAGTATATTCACTTGAATAACCTGAAAATACCATATGAAATAATTTCCCATTCTCCTATATTTCCCATCTTCCTACACATCCAAAATACATTAAAAAGTATTTAGATATACGTTATTTTTCCCATCTTCTTATACATCCAAAATACATTAAAAAGTAATTAGATGGAATTCCAAGACTAATCGGCTCATAATGCATAAAGTTAAAGTATGCAAATAGAATTTCTTTAGAACCTTTTTGAAAACCAATTGAATGGTTTTAATAATGTAAAACATGACGCGATCTTTTTTCGCGCGATCAATTGCACGCGACCTTATTTCGTGGGCGCTGTTTTTTCGCCGGCGACCTTTTGATACGCGCTCAAATGTGCGCGACATTTTTTCGCTCGACCAATTGTTGGCGACCTTTTTTCGCGACACCATTTCAAATTATACATAATCTATTAACAAAATCTTGAGTTGATCTATGTTGCAGTCTATAAAATGGAGAAAATCCCCAAAAACCCCCTAAAAAACAGTTTTCCGGATTTTTCAAGATGGCGCACCTGACGGAAAAATCTGAAAAAAATCAGGGAGATAGCTTTTGATAAAATACACAAAATGCAAACAAAAATTGACCTGCAGCCCTCTCCGAAAAAAAGTTATAGGTTTTAAAAAAGTTAAAAAGAAATTTGAGGTTATGTACACACGACCTAAGGGTCCATAAAAAATGGACATGTTTTGTAAAAGCCTCAGCTACACGTGTGAATTTTTTGAAATTTTTATATCAATTGCAACCCAACTAAAAAAAATTAAATCTAAAAATCTACGTTTTTGGCTGTGGGGGGAGGGGTCAGGGGGGTGGCGAGCTAAAAATCCGCGTTATCTCATTTTTTAATTGCACAGAACGTGAAAAATTTAAAAAAATTGAATTCTGAGAGTGAGGGCATTTTACCTATCTTAACGGGGGGTACCTACCCTTTGGTAGGTTTTAAGAGAAGTTTATTGACGATTTTTTGACATAAAATTAAGAATTTTATATTCACCATTAGCGTGCATACGGGTAATATGATCGGTGACATTACCCGTATTCGCGCTATTGGTGAATATTAAATTCTTAATTGTATGTCAAAAAATGTGCAATAACTACGTCTTAAAACCCACCAGATTTCATTTGCATATCTCAACCGGTTTTAAAACAATAAATAAATCGTCAGTTTTTGTAAGAACAAATTCAACATCCCGTATCTCCGAAACGAAACATTTGCGAACATACGTTTATAAAGCAAACTGTCATTATTTTTCCATGCAGAATTACCTCTTAAAGTTTGTCGCACTTATTTAGAAACACCGTGTATTGGTGAAGAACATGTCTAGTTGTTAAAGAACCTAACTTTTTGATTACCCAGCATAAACGAATGAATAAAATAACAAAATATTAAGAAAACCTGAAGCTGTAGTTGGGTTTTAAATTCAGTATTTTATAAATGCTAGAATATTTCACAGAGTGAAGCAAACTTTGAGAAAAAATCACAGTTTGATTCGTACACCCGGTATACAATAAGAATTTACCATTTTAGCAACAATATTATCACAGCGATATTGTTAGAGAATCAGGTTATAACATATTTAAAAAAATACTTAAATCGTCCAACAGGTTTAGGAAATACGAGACATCAAAAATGACCAAATTTTTAAGTGGGCCGATTTCTATGCACGTCAGTTTATATCACTTAACACCAACGGAATTTTGATCTCAGAACAAACAAAGATTCTAGAAACATGGAAATAATATAATGTTAAAAACCTCTTTGCTTCAGACCGCCCTAATAATTACTCGATTGAAATCATCGAAAACAGTCCTTCCATTCTCAATTTAGAGGTAGAAAAAGCAATATGCTCCCTCTCAAAAATAACAAATCTCCAGAACCTGACAATATTCAATTATTCATGCTGAAGTGATAAAACTCATGCGAAACGACAATTGATTCCTAAAAACCCTAACCACTCTTTTTAATAATATATACCACATCGGCAGAATTCCGGAAAATTGGTTACAATCAACCTTTGTGGCCATACCTAAAAAACCAAACACTAAATTGTGTGACCAACATAGACTGATGAGCCTAAATAATCATATCACCAAAGTCTTCACCACAATCATATATAACAGAATCTACAAGTGTGAAACAGAAATCAACGAGTCACAATTTTGTTTTAAGAACGCTTTGGGCACAAGGGAGGCAGTGTTTTATCTGCAAGTATTAGTAAAGAGGTGTGGAGATATGAACAAGGATGCCTACATGTGCTTTGTAGATTACTCGAAGGCCTTTGACAATGTAAGACATGACCAACTAATTGAAATTCTACAAAACATAGGAATTGATGATAAGGATATCCGAATTGTGACAAGTCTCTACTGGAATCAAACAGCCAGGGTAAAAGTCGGCAATGCGTCAAAAGAGAGCATTGATATCAGAAAAGGTATGCGTCAGAGATGTGTTCTCTCCCCTCTCCTTTTTAATATTTACTCCGAAAAATTTTTTAAAAAAGCACTGGATAAAGCAAACGAAGGCACGAAAATCAATGGAGAATTGACAAATAACATCCGATATGCGGACGATACAGTTGTACTTACCAGTAGTATAGATGAACTTCAGTATCTTATGGACAGGGTACAAAGAGCGAGTAAAGAAAGAGGAGTTAACCTCAACATAAATAAAACTTAATGGATGCTGGTCAGCAAAACTCAAAAACCTGCCAGACAATTGAAAATAAGAAAACCAATTACTTGAACACGTTGACTCGTATATATACCTTGGAACAGTCGTCAACTCGAAATGGGATCAAACAACCGAAATACGATCTAGAATTGAAAAAGCCAGAGCAACATTTAACAATATGAAAAATACAGTTCACCAAAAATACGGCTGCTAAAATGCTATGTATTTCCAGTCTTGCTGTATGGCGCAGAGGCATGGACACTAACAAAAACCTTAATGAAGAAGCTGGAGGCATTAGAAATGTGGGTGTATCGACGTATCCTCAAAATATCGTGGACGACTCACACCACCAACATAGAGGTATTGCGCCGAATGGGAAAACAAAAAAATCTTGTTCTGAAGCTATTTTCTTGTGGCATTTTTTCAATTAACAAGTTTTGATTTTATTAACGTTTCTATGCCCAAATCGGGTGTCGTTGTTAAAATACAAAAAATATTAATGACTTAAACAAAAATGTTGTTGTTTAGTAAAAAAATTCTTCTAATAATTTATTTAATCTTACTCATTTATATCGGCAATTCAAACATATATTATACATTTTAAAGTAGAAGACTTTAAAATGATATTGCTGATATATTTATATGAGTTGCGTATCTGGAACGACTTTATTGAAAGATAGTTCATTCGATTACATGAAATCAACCCCAACTCAAGAATATCCGTCAGGCTTTAATTATGCTAACTGAAACCAATTGTGTCGCAAATTCCTCGGTAGAATGCAGTAGGATGTGGTTCCCATACTAAAAGAGGAAGTCAATATAAAGAAAATACCAGGATTAGTAAGTCAAAAACATATCGAGTATATATTTTATATTTTAGTATTGTTTATATATCTATGTATTATTAATATTATTTTTAATTTAAAATAACAATGTATATATTAAGGTCAGAATTTGGTATTAGTTTTGAGAGTAAAATAAAGTAAGACCTAACAGTTACGATGTCGGGATAGTATCACGAGGTTTTTTCCTGGTTTTCCCTCGTGATCTACTATGGAATCTCTGGCGCGAGAATTTTACTGTCACCATTGCATGTGGTTGTCTTTTTAAAGACAGATCACATGTTATGATTTTTTTTGTGATGGATATTCTTGAGTTGGGGTTGATTTCATGTAATCGAATAAATTTTCTTTCAATAAAGTCGTCCCAGGAACACAACTCATAAGTATTGGCAATATCATATTAAAGTCTTCTACTCTAAAATGTATGATATAATAGGTAGGTTCGCCAAATATTGCCACTGTTCCTAATATTGCTACTCCCTATATCGCAGATATTATCGACGCTGCAAATAAGGTGACAACAGAAGCGATTTTCTCTGTCTATTAGCAACCCGTTTTTTATTCGGCGGTTTTAGTCTATGGTAATCGTCGGATGAAGGAGCACGCTATTTGTTTTTGGTGTCTGCGGTATAAATAAACCTGTTTTTTTCGTTGACCCTACGCGAAACATATTAAAGTTGCCTGGATTTTTTTAATTACATTTAGGTAAGTACACTCCAGTGGTTCTTATTTTATGAATTCCATTAATTATTTCAAATCTAATTTTAAGTTACGAATGTTTTTGTCTGCATGCCATTTGTTCCTAATATTGCCATCGCTAATATTTCCTATTATTGCCAGTAGCAATATTAGGGACTAGTGGCAATATTAGGGACTAAATATTAAACTTTTTTGCAGAATGCCAAGAAAACGAGCTCAACGGTCAGAAGAAGATCTACGCTCGGCGCTGCAAGCCATAGCGGACGGAATGTCCATCAAAGGTGCTGCCAAGAGTTACAACATTCCTCGCTCAACGCTAGGTCTTCATCACAGAACGCAAAATCCAGTAAAAAAGCTTGGAAGTTCACCGGTGTTATCTGCAGCACAAGAAAATGATCTTGTGGAAAGGATTCACAGATTAGCTGAAGTAGGAATGCCTATTACTAGCAAAGTTTTAATGAACAGTGTGTTTTCTTTCGCTAGAACAAATCGCATTCCAAATCCATTTTCTAAAGAGTCAAATAAAGCTGGTAGAAAGTGACTTAAGTTATTCTTGTGCAGGCATCCAGACGTAGCTAGGCGAAAAGCTCAACAAATGAATATGGCTCGAGCCCAAAAAATGAATAAAACAATCGTCGATGACTACTTTCATAAATTGAGAGACACCATAGAAAAGCTAAATCTATTTGACAAACCTGGTAGCATATATAATATTGACGAAAAAGGGTGCAGATTGACAATCCATAAGCAACAAATTGTTTTTGCTAGAAAGGGAGCAAAACGGGTATATTTAACCGCACCCGAACACGGAGAAAACGTGTCAATTGTAGGTTGCGGAAATTCACTTGGTCAAGCGATACCACCTTTTGTGCTATTTAAAGGGCAAATGTTTAAACCTGAATGGTCTGATCACTTGCCCCCTGGCTCAAAAGCTATTGTCACAAATAAAGGTAGTATGGCATGTGAAGCGTTTATTTCGTGGCTTGACCATTTCTCTTCATTCAAAAACCCTGGTCCTACCCTACTAATATTTGATGGAGCTAAAAGTCACCTAGATATTTCCATAGTTGAAGCAGCTAATCGCACGGACATAACTTTATTTTGTCTTCCTAGCAACACATCACACGAGCTGCAACCTATGGATAAATCAGTGTTTAAAAGCTTTGAGACATTTTGGGACCAAGAAGTCCTACAGTTTTTAACAACAAACCCTGGCATGGCGATCACAAAAATGAGATTTGGACACATTTTTACTCCAGTATGGCTAAAAGCAATGACACCATCAAACATTATCTCCGGTTTTGCAGCCACCGGTATTTATCCGTTTAGACCAGACGCTATACCTGAAGCTGCTTTTGCACCAAGTTTGATCACCCACAGAGAAGAAGACATAGTAAACCACAGTACTTCCCAAGATTTAGCAGATGTCGTTAGAAGTTCTAGCAAGTGGATTGAACCCGCAGATAAAAACGAGGCGAGTACAAGCGGATATAAAGTACCAGAAAAAAACTAATAACAAAAAAAAGAAGCACAGAGAAGAAGACATAGTAAACCGCAGTACTTGCCAAGATTTTTCAGATGTCGTTAGAAGTTCTAGCAAGTTAATTGAACCCGCAGATAAAAACGAGGCGAGCACAAGCGGATATAAAGTGCTAGAAAAAACTAATAACAAAAAAAGAAGCGCTTAATTTCTGTCTCAAGTAGTGAATAATTATCAGATTTTAGTCTTCACGATGACTCACTTGATGATGTCTCGAGTGAAGATGAACCTATGAAAAGATCTGAAAGGAGCAGCAGCTCTGAAGATGGCAGTCCACTAAGAGAATTAAAATATAAACAGACAGGCAATACGGTTACAAAAGAAACAAAAAAATGGATTTCGGGGTCCAAATGCTTAAACAGTTCCTTTAAAGATTCAGGATTGCTGATAACACCGGAAATTAAATTACCCACCGTGAAGAGGAAGCCCGCTTTAAACAGCAAAGCCCAGCAAGTTACCAAAGATTTGTTCGCACCAAAATCAAAATTGGTTAATCCAGTTAAAGTTGTCAAAAAAAAAACAACAAGCAGTGTGCCAAAAATATCAAGAAAAGAAGAATCTTGGTTTTGTTTCCTTTGTAAATTCTGCAGTAAAGAAGATATGCGCTTGTGCGTAGTGTGCTGTCGATATGTTCACGAAGCCTGTGTAGGACTAACTAAAGAGGACAAAGAAAACTTTATTTGCCCTCAATGTTCTTAAGTTATATTTAGCAGACATGTTTATTAAGTTTATATTACTTAATTGTCTTTTTTTTTTCAGAAAAATGTGTTACTTTTAACTGCAGTTCTGCAGTGCGTAATATTGACATGGGTGGCAATAATAGGAGAGCTGTAGTCCTAATATTGCCATTCGTAACCTCAATAAAAAAGTTTATTTAGTTTCTGTTTAGTTTTTTGATATGATTAAACTATATTGTTAAAGGCAATACATTTCTTTACTACTACTCAAATTTGTTTTCATTTATTAATAAAAATGTATGTTTTATTTACGACCAAACGTTAAGGTGGCAATATTTGGCTCACTTACCTATTGGTTCACTTACTTATGTCTGAACTTACAATATTTGGCTCACTTACTTATGTCTGAATTGCCGATATAAATGAGTCAGATTAAATAAATTATTAGAAGATTTTTTTTACTAAGCAACAACATTTTTGTTTAATTCATTAATATTTTTTGTATTTTGACAAGGATACCCGATTTGGGTGTCGAAGCGTTAATAAAATCATTGTTTAGTAAAATTGTGGCTTATTTCCCATCAAACCTAGTTAATTAAAAAGAAATCTCTTTCACAATTAAGAACCGGAAACTTGAATAACTTGGTCATATAAAAAGACATGGTAAATATCATATACTCCAACTGATAGTACAGAGTAAAACAGAAAGCAAACGCGTACCCGGGGGAAAAAGACACTCATGGCTTCAAAACCGGAATGGAACGTTTCATCGCCGCCGGTTTATCGCTGCCGTTTCGATGCCGCCGATTCATCGCCAGTCCATTTCATCGCCGTCCGTTTCATTGCCATCCGTTTAATCGCCAGTTAGTCAGTTGATTTTGTATTATGGAAGATAACTCGACACGACGTTAACTTCAGTTCAAAACTTATGTCAATTAAACAGATAAAAAATATTATATTTACTGTTCTATTTCTACTTCCTCTAAATTTTATAATAAATAGTACTAAATTTGTAGTGTTAAATGGCCTTTGTAGAAATATTACATATCTTCAAATTTATGGAGTGTTAGGTTGGGTTAGGTTAGGTTCGGTCATTTTCTAGAATTCCTAATTAATACTAAAAATAAATAATAAATGTAACTGTCGAGAATTGTTCGGAAATTCGGATATAAATCAGTTAGCGTACTGACTGTCGATGAATCGGCCGGCGATGAATCGGCCGGCGATGAATCGACCGGCGATGAGTCGGCCGGCGATGAATTGGCGGCGATGAACTGGCGGCGATGAAACGTCCTAGACCCCTTCAAAACTTACGTCAATGGTTTGGACTAGCATCGATCGAGTTATTCAGGAACGCCGCCAACAAAATTAAAATTGCTATGATGAGAGCCAAGGTCCGCAACGGACAAGGCACATGAAGAAGAAGATATCAAGAGGCTGATTTGTCTATAATTTAATAAATTTGTAATGGCACTTTTCTTGCAGAATATCAAACGAGTGAGTCCAAATAGCCATGGAGGTTACACACACTACTGTTGACGATATCAGGAAGGAGAATACCAGAGAATAGAATACCAAAGAATAGAATACCAAGACAGATTCTCGAATGGCAACTAAGGGGTAGGAGGTAGGTAGTATGTCTATCATCACCAGGCGACCAATGGTTCTTCATTTCCATTAGAGTTGCTCTTACCTCTGACACTCATATGGTTAAAATTACATCAGATCCCTGATTTATAAAGTACTTACTCGTGTCTGGAAACTGCATTGTGATCTTTAGCTGGTACAGAGGTTTCCTAAAACTCTATTATTATTTTTGTCCTGTTAGGTTCAGTATAAGTGGGCGCTTATACTGAACCTAGGACCCTTTCACTAGACCTAAGAAGTCTATTGAGACTCATCTCTACGTGTTGCACAGAACATGTCATGTGTCTTATCATTCGCCTGGCAGAATCTGCAATTCGCACTCTTTGTCAGTCCGATTTTGTTCATGTGGCCCTTTAGGTGTCCTCTTAAGAGGTCTATCATGATTTTCAGGTCATTCCTATTTATATCTAGTGTATCTTTGGATCTCGCCTTCAAAGCTTCACATATAAAAGCCTTCGAATATTTGAGACCCATTTTTTGTAAAAATTGTTGCTATTTATCTGTTCCATCCAGTGCGATATTGTTTTTTGGCTCTTGTTCTTGCTATGCCAATAAGAGGTTCTGGGAATATGAATCCCACCCCTGGCAAATAGATCCATTTTTTCCTTCCCTTTACTGGGTACCCAGAGTAAACTTACTTTCTTCCCTTTTTAGATCGGAACCACACTATCAAGAGAAACTACAAATTAACTTATATTCATTTCGATCCGATTGCAGTACTTTTAATGCTCCAAAATAAAATAGTAATCATTTTTTATATTTGTGATTTCTTTTCCCAACATTTTTGAAACTTTGTTTTCTTCTACTTTTTAAGCAGTGACATAAGTATCTTATCTTTCCAGGTATTTTATACTTTCTGCTGAAATTCTTTTATTTAGTTCTCTACATTCTTATCTGTTTTCCTTTTCTTTCTCACCTAGCTTATTCCGTATTTCCAACAGAAACAGGGCCGATATATTTCACCAAAGTAAGTAAGAAATATGTAATCATATTGAGTAAGTACTTTGATATACACCAAACAACATCAAACAGAATGATGATATTCATTGGAAAATCGCGACATTAGACTTTGTTTCACAGTACCATATATGTTATTCTAATTTACTTACATTATATTTGAACATCATATTATTACTCCAACAATCACCGTGGATAAAAATTGAATATGGACTTTTGTAGTCAAGTGCATCAAGAAACATTTGAGGACCGTTATCACAATATTTCTTAAAACTATCGAGAATTTTTATTTCACCTTCCTCTTCCAAAAATTCTTTTGTTTTGTTACAATTACCGGTAATTGCTTTTTGCATGAAACCTACGAAATAATACATAATAAGTAAAATAAGAAGTAAAATAAATAATATAATAGAAAAAAATTATATACCGGCTGGTGAATTGGAAAACGGGCCGTACGAAACTCAATGTAAAATTCTAAACTGTTGCATGCTTGCTTCCCTAATTATTTTACATAAAAAAACATAAGAAACTATTTGTAAAGGAATGAAATCTGTTAATAGTCCCCGTTGGGGTGGACTGTGGGAAGCCGCAGTCGAATCGACAAAATATCATCTCTATCGACTAATGAATAATACTCGATTTACATTTGAACAGCTAACTATTTTATTATCACAGATATAAGCTATTTTAATTTTAAGGTACCTATGTCCCTTATCTAGTGATCCTACTGATCTTCAATGTTTAACTCCTGGACATTTCCTGATTGGAAGTAGTCTGACAGCTTACCCCGTGGCTGATATTTCCAAGGTACCAGAAAGTAAACTTTCTTTCTGGCAGCATATTTCCCATAAACAACAACATTTTTGGAAACGCTGATCGAGTGAATACCTCAACAGATTGCAAAATGGGCCTAAATGGATGTCACCTCATGAAAATTTAAAGATAGACGATTTGGTTTTAATCAAGGAGGACAAAATACCTCCCTTGAATTGGATACGTGCTCGAATATTAGAAGTTTCCCAGGTAGTGGCAATAAAGTAAGACTTGTAAAACTTTAAACTTAAAATGGCACTTGTACTCGTTCGATTACAAAGATTTGCCCTTTACCCTCTATTGTTTAACTAATTTAATGCCTTTGTTCTTAGAATAATAGTTCACTTTTTTTATTGTTTTTACGCATCTCTTGATTTTGTTTTAATCCTTCTTTTCGCGGCGGGGAAAATATTGGAATACCTCCAACACATATTCATTTTCATTTCTTTTTCTGTTACATTACTCGTTACTCGTTATAAATTATTGCCATGTTATTAAAACACGCATCTTTACAGGTTACTATGTTAATATTATTTAAAAAACAATTCTGAAAATTTTAAAAATTAGCTTCACTTTAGAACATCAAAAAATTACTATTTCGATAAAAATATAATTTAGCGCTTGTTCAAGAATAAAAAAGAATATAATATAAAAATAAATAATATATTATAATATATAAATAATATAATATAAATATTGGTGTACTAATTCAATACATATTTTCCAACTAACAGAAACACGAAATCGAAGGAAAATTTGTACATATTAGAAAAGGGTACCCCCCGTTAAGATAGGCAAAATGCCCTCACTCCCAGAATTCAATTTTATTAATTTTTTTACATTCTGTGCAATTAAAAAATTAGATAACGCGGATTTTTAGCTCGCCACCCCCCTTACCCCTCCCCTCACGGCCAAAAACGTAGATTTCTAGATTTAATTTTTTTTAGTTGGGTTGCAATTGATTTAAAAATTTCAAAAAATTCACACGTGTAGCTGAGGCTTTTACAAAACATGACCATTTTTTATGGACCCGTAGGTCGAGTGTACATAACCTCAATTTTTTTTTAAACTTTTTTAAAACCTGTAACTTTTTTTTTGAATGGGGCTGCAGGTCCAATTTTTTTGCATTTTGTGTATTTTATGAAAAGCTATCTCTCTGATTTTTTTCAGATTTTTCCATCAGGTGCGTCATCTTGAAAAATCCGTAAAACTGTTTTTTTAGGGGGTTTTTAGGGATTTTCTCCATTTTATAGACTGCAACATAAATCAACTCAAGGATAGATTATGTATAATCTGAAATAACTGAGTATTTTAAGATTATCAAAAATTGGGCAAAACACCTTTAAACCCCCCCAAAAACCATGTTTTTTTTAGTTATGTAAGGGTTTTTGCGGGCTTAATGATATTTTTTGAGATCGATAGAGCCTGAATATTTTTTTCATTTTTCTACGTTATATGTGATTAAAAAATAAGACTAATCACATTTTTAGCCCATCACCCCCTCCCCCTGCCTGCCCCCCCAAAAACGTAAATTTTTCTATTTTTCTTTTGTTTAGTTAAGTGGCAATTTTATAAGGCTTCTACAAAATATGTCTATTTTTTATAGACCTGTAGGTCGAGTGTACAATACATGTAACCTCAAAATTCCTTTTTTATTTTTTTAAAACGTATTTTTTACTTCCAATCGATATTTTATTAAAACGTCCACTGAATTGTACATTGTACATCTCTCTCGCGTACGGCCGCTTCAATACGTTCTTAGCGCTTATTTTTAATTATTATAAATAATGGTAATAAAATAATGACAAAAATTTCCTTAGGCTCTTGCAAGGGGGCTTTAAAATTTGAGTTGGGCACTTTATGACTTTCATAATCATAATTTTTAATCGAGGTATTAAGCCTTGAAAATGGCCATTTTCGCGTTTTTCAAAATTTTGAATTGCATGTAACTCGACAACAGTCAATTTTATAGAAAGTTCCCAAGAGACCTTTTTTGCTTAGGTTGATCCAGAGAATCTAAAACAAATGTGTCCGAAGTGAAAAAATTGATTTTTTCAATTCTTTTTGATTGATTCTTTTTTGAAATTGATTTTTGATTTACAGTTCTAAAATTTTCACAGTTTTTTACAGTTCGCTGTCTTCGTCTATTACAGGTATAACATCTGTATTCTCAAAGAGTTTTGTTAAGATAAGATAAAGATATTCTGATGGCTTGATGATTTTTATAAAATATCTCCCATGCGATAAATATTATATTATGGCAGCTACATGCGAACAAGGGCCTATGGTTATGTTGCAGTTTGCGCAACTCGCATCTACAGCACTATAATCTATCGTTTAATGTTTTCCAAACCATCTACGTTTGGCTCATAATGCAAACAGTCCACGCTGTATGCTTGTCCCCGTTAAGTAAATTATTCCGACTAATTTTTTTGCACAAACTTACTCAAAATCAGGTCCTTATAACAAATCCACAAGGTGCCCGGCAGTACCGCGGTCGAACAATTGTTTAAACAATTTTTTAAACGAATTCAAAAAATCAATTTTTTTACTTCGGACAAATTTGTTTTAGATTCTCTGGATCAACTTAAGCAAAAAAGGTCTCTTGTGATTTTTCTATAAAATTGACTGTTGTCGATTTATATGCAATTTAAAATTTGAAAAAAAAATTATAATTATGAAAATCATAAAGTGACCAACTCAAATTTTAAAGCCTGAAGAGTCTGAAGAAATTTTTGTCATTATTTTATTACTAACTATTACTTTTAATAATTAAAAATAAGCGCTAAGCACGTATTGAAGCGGCCGTCCGCGAGAGAGATGTACAATCCATTGGACGTTTTAAAAAATATCGGTTGGAAGTCAAAAATACGTTTTAAAAAATAAAAAAGGCATTTGGGGTTATATGTATTGTACACTCGACCTACGGGTCTATAAAAAATAGATATGTTTTGTAGAAGCCTAATAAATTTTTTATATTAATTGCCACTTAACTAAACAAAAAAAATAGAAAAATTGATGTTTTTGTGGGACAGGGGGAGGGGGGTGGGCTAAAAATGCGATTCGTCTTATTTTTTAACCACATATAACGTAAAAAAATGGAAAAAAATATTCAGGCTCCATCGATCTCAAAAACTATCATTCAGCCCGCAAAAACCCTTACATAACTTAAAAAAACATGGTTTTTGGGGGGTTTAAAGGTGTCTTGCCCAATTTTTGAGAATCCTATAAAATATTCAGTTATTTCAAATTATACATAATCTATTAACAAAACCTTGAGTTGATCTATGTTGCAGTCTATAAAATGTAGAAAATCCCTAAAAACCCCCTAAAAAAACAGTTTTCTGGAGTTTTCAAGATGGCGCACCTAACGGAAAAATCTGAAAAAAATCAGAGAGATAGTTGATAAAATACACAAAATTCAAAACAAATTGGACCTGCAGCCCCCACCAAAAAAAAGTTATAGGTTTTAAAACAGTTAAAAAAATTTGAGGTTATGTACACTCGACCTAGGGGTCCATAAAAAATGGACCTACACGTGTGAATTTTTTGAAATTCTTAAATCAATTGCAACCCAACTAAAAAAAATTAAATCTAAAAGTCTATGTTTTTGGCTGTGGGGGAGGAGTAAGGGGGTGGCGAGCTAAAAATCCGCGTTATCTCATTTTTTAATGGCACAGAACGTAAAAAAATAAATAAAATTGAATTCTGGGAGAGAGGGCATTTTGCCTATCTAAACGGGGGGTACCCTTTATAATAAAGATTTAAATAAGACTCCCGTTACTTTAAACTAGCTACATCCCCATAGTAAGGAAACGGTATACATTCCTTTACATTGGTAATTCCATGTAAAGTAATGGATACTTACTACATTATTCCTTACTATGGGGATGTAGCTAGTTTAAAGTAATGGGAGTCTTATTTAAATCTTTATTATAAATTTTCTAATACGTACAATTTCTAATTCGATTTCGTGGTTCTGTTAGTTGGAAAATGTATATTGAATTAGTACACCAATATTTATATTTTTTTAATCTTGAATAAGGGTTAAGTTATATTTTTACCGAGAGAGTAATTTTTTGATATTTTTAAAGTGAAGTTAATTTTTAGAATTAACAAATATAGAAAAATATATAGAAGAAGGTATCATCATCAGGGCTTTTCATTCCGGGTGTAATGTTTACCGCTCTTACTTAGAGCTCTCTGATTCGCTTATTGCGGTAAATCACTCCGCATTCCACTTGTATGTTGTCAAAGTTTATTGTATGACTTGTCTTTCGTTACAATTTTCTTCCACTCATTTCGATATGTGCATAGTTCCCTCCAGTTTCTCACTTCCAGAATTTTGATATCTCTCATGACCTGGTACTCCCATCTCACTCTGGGTCTTCCCATTGGTCTTTCAGTTTCTAGTTTCCATCTGATGATCTTCTTAATCAGTAGGTCGTTTCTCCTTCTCTCTATGTGTCCCAGTCATCTCAGCCTTTGTGCTTTAATAAATCTAATTCTATTTTCTCCCTTCATTATGTCTCTTAGTTTATGGTTCATTCTTATTACCGACGGCAGAAAGTCCCTTAGAATAAACAAAAATATAATATTTTGAATGATATATTTGAAATTAAAAATCAGACTAAATTTTCTCTTTTTTTTACCCCTGTGAATTATTAAAATAAACATTATAGAAGTTTTCAGGGACTTTCGACCATTTATAATACTGTTATATTTCATTTTGCGTTTAAATTTTTCAAAAATACGTATTCGTTTTCTTAGGATTCAAAAAAAATGAATGCATTTATAAAAATATCGACCAAAATTTTGCGTCTACGTTTTCAAAATGATTAAAGTAATAATATATTTTTGTAATCAGTATTTCAATAGCTTTTAAATGATGTGTAACATGATGTTTTTTCCTATTTAAAAAAATCAAACTTCCTTGTGTCACCTGAAGAGGGATCGCGTAAAGTTCGAAACATTGATGCTATAATATACTACGATTATTTTCAAAATCGACTTGTCCGAGCGTTTTGCTTATCTGCTAAAAATAAAATAAGGTAATAAGGGGGGGGGGTAATACTTATTCCAGCGCACTGTATAATATTAACACATTTTTCATGTACCTAATTAAAGATCTGAAATCTTATGAAATTTATAGCACTTCATTTTTTATTATAGATAAAATTTTAAATTGAAAAAATGTAGGTTATGAAGTGTGTCAATAATAAAATTTTATGGAACATACTTCTAATAAGAATAAAAAATTATGCAATATTTCATCACTTGTTAGTATTATACAGGGTATTTGGTAAAGAATGGGTCATAGCTTAACCTTAACATTCCTGAGCTTAAAATAGGTTGATTCAAGCTATCTTACCTTAGTACGAAAGTTGATAATAAACGAAATACGTGGTGTCAAAGTTAAACTTTATTTATTTATTATATTTATTCTTAAATATTTCTTAACAGGCTTGGGATAATAACACAAAATTTGGTAAACTGAGGTTTTTTGCGCCGAGAAATCTAAATTCGCCACCAAAAATGATGTATTACCCAGAGGGCGCCACATACGCCTTTCAGCGCTTACTTAATATATTTAATTTTTTTATTACCCACTCTACATACTTTTTGAATCAAAACTTTAATTCTCTTAATATTTTAACTTAAAAAATGTATACTACATTTTTTTTATTTTAGGACCTAATCTTCACAGCCCAATAAGTCCTCATAACGCTCGAGTAACTGCAAATTTTGCATACTTTCCTTCCCTACTATAAGTGGATGATAACAAAACACAAAATAAAATAATTACATACCTCCATCAAAAAACATTTTCATTGTAGATTGATACCCTTTGCCCAATTCAGTAACCTGATCAGGATGGTAATGCTTAAAAGCGTAGCAAATTCCATGAAACTTTCCATACGTCTTAAAAATAATCTCGTACATTTTACTATTTAGTGGCACTTTCTTAGGATGGATTTTGTAGTCTTGTATCTTTAAATTTTCCATTACCAATTTTTCTTTTCCTCTTTTCGAGCTCGTTGCAAAACATCTTGGTAGGTGGCTAAAAATTTCAGCTCTAGGATAAGACTTTTGAAACGCTTCTATAGCTGGTACAACTTTTGTATAAAAATGCACTTCGTTGTTAAAACATGCCGACATCAATTTGCTAGTTTCTTCAGAACCTGTGAGACATTGTTTAACCACTAAATGATGCTTTTTTCCTGTTTTTTTGTTTTTCAATGATAAGAATACAATCTCACCTAAATGTCCCTGACCTTTTTGGTTACCTTCATGTTCCTGAATTTCGAAATTTTCTATCTTTTCGTTTAAATAATCTTCTACTAGATCACATATATCTTTTGGTATCATGTTTTAACGTTATAAAAACACTACTATCAAACTCTAAGTGTCTGCTCGAATATATACTTATATAGTAGTGTGATTAAATAATTTAAGAGATGATAATTATATCTAAGAATCCAAGGCCAACACATTTTATTTATTATTTTAGCTAAAATAGTATGAGCATTACTTTAAATATTATTTTATTAAACATGAATGTTGTTCATGATTGATTTGTCTAATTGCGCAACGCATACTACCTTGAACTCCTATATAGTACATCGTCAGATAAATTATTAATACATAATCAGATAAAGGAAGTAGTATTAAGAAGAATAGTACATTGTGCACCTAGTAGGAAAAGTTTAACATTCCCGAACGATGTAAAGATTGCCGTCGCTCGCGTCGAGGCGCAAGCCGAGATAAGGCAATACAGAGTCCCAGAACTAGAGGTTTTCTAACTATAGAAGAAAAAATATTGAAATGTTAAAGTACCCCGCACAAACCTTATGTAAATTAGGTCCCAGTGGATCTAGTTCATACTTTGGGAAAATAATCTTTGAAGCATCCTGATAAAAAGTTCTCATGGGCACATCTCGATCGTATGGAGGATTTTCAAGGTATTGTAGAGGCACAAACTCGGAAAATTATAAGATTTGCCGCCTTTGCCCACTCTTCCAATGCCCTGAGTTACTGGTTATCTGGCAACATGTAGAAGTTTGGATCAAATAAAAGTACTAGTAGTCTAGGATTTTTTCCTGGCTCTCTCGCGAAAAATCAACACAGAGCAATACACCCACTGATGTTGGCGTCACTTATGTTTTTAGCACCAGAGGTATTGTTTTATAGTCTTCTTTTATTTTTGTAGAATGCCTAATTGGTATCCTTCCATATTTGTTGCCATTGTGTAAAAGGATACACTTTAAACTTCGTTTGGAACTGTCGATAAAAAGACGCCAGTGATCTGGTGTATACTCTGATACACTTTAATTACAGTCTGTAAGTACACTTTAATTAGAAGTCATTAGTAGGCATTTGGCTTAGAATTTGTTTATAAACATATTGCAATTATAGTGGTGGAATATACAGATATGCAAGAATATTTTAGAATTTGATAAGTATGTTATGTATATCTCGAAAACTAGAGCCGATACAAAAAAAAAATGGTTTGTATTTTTGGAATCAGCGCAGATGAATTAATCAAAATCAGTTGATTTTTCTTCGGCAGCAAGACAATTTTTTTTTGTTGGGCTGTGTTTTTAACGAAGCCTTTGAAGGACAATGTGGATAATAACAATGAGTTCAAATCGGGGGAAAAACTATTAACAACATCAGATAATATTGTAACAAAATTAAAAGAACTTCTGTTGGAGTGAAGCTAAAGAAAGTGATAAACTCCAACAGAAGTAAGGAAAAGAGAACTAGATAACTAAATAGTTGTGGCTATAATGAAAATAAAAATGAAGAGGCTTCAGCGTTGAAGCCAAAGTAGGAAAAAATACTACTTTCCAGTAGTATTGGTGGAGGAAAGTGGAAGAATGTAGAGACAGAGGCAAACTGAATAGAATTGGCTAGCAAGGGATGCAAGAGGACAACTTGACACTCAAGGATGGATACGGCTCGTTTGCATGCCTGTCGAAGAACAATAGCTTTAAGTAGATAGTAATGATGACTGAAAGATGAAATAATAAAATAAGAGTAATGTACTGAAAATGAATGAAGATGAATAATTGATAAAGATGAACAAAATAAATAAAACTAACAAATCATGGGCGCCATTAAAATGATCTTCGATCATTCTCCCAGGTATCTTACACTGCTGTCAAATATTAAATATATTAAACCTGTAATAATGAACATAAAGGAATAATAAAAATAAATGATATACAAAACAAATAAATATTTATTAAAAATAACTACTAGATCTTTGACAATCTCTGAGTTACACAAAGTGCATATCATGTGACTCTAAAATGACATAAGTTATACAAAAATTATATCTCTCTAAGATAACAACAATAATGTTACCTGTTACAAAATTATACCTCTTACTTATATATAGGGTACAACTCACATGAATCTTCTACCAAATGGTTATAGTACGCTTGCTACGTACAACTGAATTGAAACCGACGAAGATGAAAATAATACAAATAGATAGGCCCAAGCCTCACTAAGAGAAAATACAATAATGAATAAAGCAAAATTAAATATACAAATGAATAAAAGTTATAGTAATGAAGTTAAGATAAATACCGAAACGATGACCTAAATTACCCGAGCAAATGCAATAAAATAAAGTAACGACGAATTAACCGAACAAATGAAATAAAGCGAATAACCATAAAATATTTGGGAAACAAGCGAGTAATATTACAGAAAAAAATATCAAACCAATAATAAAATATAAAAACCTAATTTTCTAGGCTTATAACCTTGTGTACACAAGTAACTTACCATAGGATCAACAGTTTGGGAACCTAATACAATAGTATACAAATATGTCATATAAAAAAACCAGAGGTAAACTAAATATGGAAAAAAAATTAATTAACATAGTGTATTTAACCGAGAGTCTGAAATATAAAAAAAAAACAGTAGTTACTAAAACACATCACTAAATGTTCCCAAACTAGGTTGCGGTTGCATCCTAGAAAATGAGCATCAGGATGATGCCAAATCATGCCTCCAGTAGGCCGAAGTGTCCAGATGAAAATGGAGCTGGAATGCCCCCAAAACTTATTCCCCAAAATGACTTACTCCCAGATTGACTTGGCTGTGGCTGTGGCTGGAATCGGCTCCTTCCAGGTGGTCGAAGGGTCTACATAGTAGGGTTTAATATTCTTTCCAAATGGCTAAAACAAACATTTCCCAGTCTTAGTTTCAATTTCCCATCGGACATGTGTGAGTAAAAAAAACCAACAGAAGAAGTAATGAAGAAGAGGTTTTTAGAATGAACAGAAATAAAAAACATCAATTAGCAAATGTAAAAAGGTATGAGTTTAACCTTGAGGTACAATTTGGACACAGAATATGATAGCTAGAATAAAATATTATAGGATAATTATATTTTCAGTGTGATATGAGTATATCATTAGATTTTCTTTTTATTCACAATTTATCAGATATTGGGTGTGGACAGATTTTAAACTTTACTAACCAAAAATTGCGACTATGAGAAATTTCTCCGAACACATATTGTACATAGTGGAATGATTAAGAGAAACCAAATTAAGAAAGAATGTTTTAAATGAAAAACTAGTGTTAATATCCAACCTAACCTTTATATTTCAAAAAAAATATATATTTACCGAAATCTCTTTTATTGGTTACTGTTTTTCCTCACGAACACGCTGGATGGATTCTGCAAACCCCTGGGATACCATTTACACTTCCCATTTAACTGTATTTCCCAATGAAGGACTTAAAAAAATGAGACCTTCCGCCATTATGGAACCAAAGTTCGTCGACCGAACCGACTTCCAGGACACTTAACAGCCAAGTAAAGGACGATCGCCTTGTCAAATTTTCAGAAGATGCAAGAATATTTCTCGCTACCAACTCATGGAACTCACAGCAGTTTTAAGCGTGTTGTGGTATGGCGTCATACAAGTCAACCAGTGATACCACACATAATTAGGTGTGGCATCGTCGCAAGAAATTTTAAATATAAATATAATGATCAGAAATGGTAAATTACGCGAAAATTAGGGAATTTAATTAAGAGATCACGAGAAAATAATTATTAAAAAATTATTAAAGCGCTAAAAATGATATTATAACGGGTGGACCGTTACAATATGCAGACGACACCGGGATCATGGCTGAAAGTATCGAAGATCTTCAATTGCTTATAGATCGAGTCACTAGAGAATGCTCCAATAACGGACTTAACATAAATACAATAAAGACAAACTTACTTTTGGTTGGTAAACAAGACGTCCGCCCTATGCAACTAATTGTCAGTAATGAAACAATAACAAAAGTTAACCATTTTAAATACCTAGGATGTTGGATAAACGAGACACTAAATCCGAAAAAAGAAATTAAAACTCGTATAAAAATTGCAAGGGGAGCATTTATGAAACTTAGATCTATTCTGAGCAACTCTCAGCTGAACTTACAACTAAGAATCAAGTTCCAAAATGTTACGTGTATCCTGTGTTATTATAGGATGTGAAACCCGGATCATAAAGGTTAACATGAACAAATATAGGATGCTGCAGTTAATACTCAATGGAAATATTGACGGAAAAAGCGGAATTACTCGGAAGAAATATTCATGGCTCCGAAACCTTCATCAATGGAATGGCTTATCCGCTTATCAATTATTACACGCCTCACAAGATCGAGAACGATATCGGCAAATTGTTATGGAAGAATAGAATAGAATAGAATAGAAATATGCTTTATTGTCACTGAAAATTATACAATTTTATGGACAAAGCTTAACATAGAGTCACAAAAAAGATATACATAATAATAACAAATACAATTTTATGAAATTGGATAAATCGTCAATAAAAAAAATATAAACAAGTAAAAAAAGGGCAGTAAGAAACAAAACCACTATATTGCAAAATTACTGTAAATTGCAAAATTGAACATACAACATATTAGTCCTGTCGCCAGGGGGGTACAACGGCCTTCTTAATTCAGATGGCCTTACCCAAGTTTTTTTTATGTATTTTGACCCGTAGAATACGAATTTTTTGGGTAACAGTTGATCCGCATGTCGATAAGTTTGTTATAAACAAAGAAGTTGAGGAATTACATAACAGCGATTTCTCGCAAAACAAAACATTTTTTTGTATTTTTTGGGTCATTCTAACCAAAAAATGTTTCTACAAATTTTTTCCTAGGATGCATAGCTTTCGAGATAAACGCGGTTGAACTTTCAAAAAATCGAAAAATTGCAATTTTTGAACCCGAATAACGTTTGAATAAAAAATAAAATAGCAATTCTTCTTACCGCCTTTAAAAGTTTAAGTCAAATTATATCTGTTTTGAATATTTGCATTGCTAAAAATTTATTTTTTGATTGTTAAAAAAAGCTATAAACACATAGTGTTTCCCGTGCCTAATACATGCGTTTTAATGCATGCTACTTAGAAATAGCCCCGCTTGCACTGTTACCTCCTCTACGTACTCGTTCGATTTTAAATGAGAAATCATTGAAACATCACTCAAGCACTAGGTGTTTATAGCTTTGTTTTAACAATAAAATAATACATTTTTAGCAAAACAAATAATTAAAACCGATATAATTTGACTTGAACTTTCAAATGCGGTAAGCAGAATTGCTATTTTATTTTTTAATCAAAAGTTTTTCGGGTTCAAAAATTCCAATTTTTCGATTTTTTGAAAGTTCAACCGCGTTTATCTCGAAAACTATGCATCCTACGAAAAAATTTGTAGGAACATTTTTTGGTTAGAATGGACCAAAAAATACAAAAAAATGTTTTGTTTTGCGAGAAATCGCTGTTACGTGATTCCTCAACTTCTTGGTTTATAACAATCTTATCGACATCCGGATCAACTGTTACCCAAAAAATTCGTGTTCTACAGGTCAAAATACATAAAAAAAACTTGGGTAAGTCCATCTGAATACACGAGGCCGTTGTACCCCCCTGGCGACAGGACTATATAATAAAACACAAACAAAGGAACTAATAAGTTTAAGCTGCTGTATGTGACACCCAAATATAGATAAATAAACTTTTTTTGCACGATTGATCATTTTTGACTGTTTACCGTGACAGATTTTACGTCAGTAGGTGACATTTACTAGCAACTCGACGGTAAGTAATCCAACTCGACGGTAAGTACTCCAACTCGACGGTAAGTAATTCACTTACCGTCGAGTAAAAAAATCTCTTAATTTTAATTTATTTTTTGAAAGAATAAAGAAAACTAACGAATTATTTATTCACATTGAAACTTATGGTACAATTTGTTAAATTATTTTTTAAAACTTTGGTAGGTATTTTGACATCGGATTTTGAATTTTTCGGCAATAATTGCGGAACAGCCTTCTTCCCAAGCCCGTTCAATTTCTTCAAATTCACTTTCGCTCATATTTTAATTTATAATAATCAAAATTGTACTTAAAATGATTGACAACTAAATGAAAACTCAATTCTCCATTGTTGTTATGCACCCTAGTTACTACCTAACAACCAAAGTATCTATCTTGATAAAATGAATGAAACTAGTCAATATGACGAAAATGTTTAATTTTATAATTTATAATGGTATCAATCGTGCAAAAAACGTTATAAGCATGTCGAACGTTAAGGGTAACCGATCTCAGACATTAATTGGAGTCGTCGCTCCGCTCCTCCTCCAAACAATTGCCTTCGATCGGTATAAAACGCTTACCGTTCTCCATACTTAATATACTGTAGTTACTTGTACATTACTGTGATTTCTTAGTTAGTCATTAAGAAACTCTTCTACTGAATAATATGGTCTCTTAGATAAATGGGCTTTTGTCATTTTACGGAACTTGAGAAAGGATGTTGCAGATTTAAGTTGTAAAGGGAGATGGTTGTATAGTTTTTTTGCGGAATATAGTATTCTTTACTAACTCAGAAGACGGGATCGGTAAATAGACATCAAAAGTTGAATTTCTGGTGGAGTAGTCATGATGAGGCCTTGCTGGAAAGACATGCATGTGTTTACGAATTAAGAAAACAGTTTCTAAAATATACAAAGATGGAAGGGTTAAAATTTCGTGATCTTTAAAGTAACTTCTGCAATGGGTTGTTCTTCTGAGGCCAAACAGATATCTTATTGCTCTTTTTTGTAATTTGAAAATAACATCAAATTGGGCAGCTGTACTAGACCCCCAAAAAGAAGACCATATCGAAGATGAGACTCGAACAAAGAAAAATATGTTATTTTAGAAGATGCTAAATTGAGTTCCTTCGAAACAGATCTTATGGCATAGCAGGCTGAGGCAAGTTTCTTACTTAACCAATCGATATGAAGGGACCATTTAAGGTTGCTGTCTAAAAGAATACCAAGAAATTTTACAGAATCAACAGTAGAGATCTGGCTGCTATTCACAAGCAGGGGTTGAAGAGCACCTTTATATGATAATGCTACCGTTTTATCCACGTCAAAGGAGAGTAAATTGGAGTCAGACCAGGTTTTTATCGTAAGAAGATCAGAAGTTATAGTTGCATGAAAAGTTGCAATATTTGAGTTGCTCCAAGTGATACTGGTATCATCAGCAAAAGAAAAATTTTCCATCGATTTTTAAATTAGTGATGTCATTTATAAAGATAAGGAAAAGTAGAGGACCCAATACTGAACCTTGTGGTACTCCACATACAATGTTTTTGAGACTAGAGTCAGTATCATTTGCTCTAACCAGTTGTTTCCTATGATCTAAGTAAGATTTGAACCAATTCAAAGAAATACCTCGAATTCCATAGAAATTTAGTTTTTTATCAAAATGTCGTGATTTACACAATCAAAAGCTTTGGCATAGTCACAGAAAACAGTGGCAGTATAAAGATTATTGTTTAGTGCTTGGTAAACCTCGTGAAGTACAGAAAACCTGGCATCAGTTATACATTTATTAGTTAAGAAGCCGAACTGATTTTGTGATAAAATATTGTAATCAAAGAGAAAGGACATAAGTCGGGTTTTTATGAGCCTCTCAGTAATTTTGGAGAGTACCGGTAGTAGGGCAATAGGTCTATAGTTGCAGGCACTAGATTTTTCGCCACCTTTATGAAGAGGAATAATAATGGTTGTCTTTAGGCACTCTGGAAATTTACCATTTTCAAAGGAATCATTAATTAGTGACACGAGGAGTTCTAACACATGATCTGTGAGATTTGAGAAGATTTTTATGGATAGTCCATCAGTACTACAAGATGATTCGCTTTTGATACTGTTGATCGTTTGGATCGATTCAGATTTATAGATTGGTCTTATAAAGAATGAATTCGAGACATTTTCTGAATTAGGGAGATAGGAAATGTGATCTTGTTGAGACTGAATAGTTGATGTTATATTTTTACTCACGCTAATGAAGTATTCGTTTAGATTTTCAGGGTTTGGAAGGGTTTGGAAGTGTTATGTTACGCCTAAAATTTGGGCACGGTACTTTAAGAAGAAGAAGTAACCATTTTAAAAATAGGGCAGTCAATGAGGGTATTTGGCTCCGAATTCCATCCTACTACATCGATGTATTTGATATTTTCACAGTAAGTAGGGAATAACGAATAACCCAAGAAACAATGTCCACCATCGCCAATAAAAGCGCTATACTATAACTTGAAAATATTTTTGGTCAAAATAACTACGGTACGAGCTAGAGAACGTAATTATAAGCAAAAATTGTTGTAGAATTTTTTTTGAAAACTCAATACTTTTTGAGTTGTTCGTGGTTGAAAATTGGCCATTTTCACTTAAAAATGATACCTTTTCGGACAGTTTTTTGCGAATACCTTAAAAACTATGCGACCAACTAAAAAACTATATAAAACATTTTTTTCTACGAGCGTGCAAAAATGTCTACTTTCACGCACGCATTTTAGTTTAGAAAGTTTCACTTTTCCGCACGCGTGTTACTTTTCCGCACGCGTGTTACTTTTCCGCAAGCGGTTTTTACTTTTCCGCACGCGTGTTAATTTAGATATGTTAATATGGCCTTAAAGTAATTATAATACATGCAATAAACTAATATTTAGATATTATTTACTAATTTATTTCAAATATATCTTATTGTGTTCCTGTTTTAATGAAATTAACGCGACAATTCGATGAAATAAAATTATATTGACATAATATTCGAAATTCAAATCGTTAGACAATAATAGTCGTTTTGAATCATCGTCATGGAAACCAAGATCGTCGTCATGCTAACTAATTATATTGAAAGATTGGTTTTGACAACCTTGTCAAAGATTTAATTTGTGTATGTATTTTCATATTCATTAAATTATTTGATTAAGATTTGGTAATTTTTTAAAAACTCTTAGAAAAAATATTGTTCCTAACTCTTGCAGAAAGTCTCTTTTTCGCACTCGACTGCTTGCCGAACTCCCGCTTCGCGTCGTTCGGCAAACTGCAGTGGCGTGCGGAAAAGAATGACTTTCTGCACTTTTTAGGAAAATAACTATTGTTGCTTATAAAAAAAAAACAAAGAGATTTGTTCCTTCACAAATTTTCTAGTTGTAATACAAAAAGAGGTGAGGTAGGCGAAACAATTTGTTTTTTGTACATGCTTAAATCGGTGTATTCAACTTGAAATAACAGAGAAACGGTCGATTTTAGGTGTATAATGATACCAATACCTTTTGTAGTGCTTGAAAGAACCTTTAAAATGGGCAATATTAATTGTCGATTACATTCAAACTAAGCGAGATATGCTGCAAAAAATTGATGACTTATATATTTTAAGAAAAAATGAGAAGTATATTTAACCCCTCATCCACCAGAATTTAAATGCATCATTTTCTTACTGCAATACCTTTTACTATTGTGTTATTTGTATGTTCAAAAAGTTGGACGGGTTTAAAATCAATGGTTTTGGAAAAATAAATCAAATTATAGAGCGCATTTTTAAATTTTTTAAAAATCTTCCTTTTTCTCCATGTAAATCGAAAATGAAAAGAGATACGAAAAAACATTCCATACAAAAATGTAGGGTATTTTCAGACAAAAATTTTGTTTTTGTTACTGTATCTCTTATCATTTTCAAGTTACATGGAGAAAAAGGACGATTTTAAGAAAACTTAAAAATGCGCGCTATAATTTGGTCTTATTTTTTTTTTCAAAAACCATTAATTTTAATCCCGTCCAAATGATTGAATATAGAAATAACACTATAATAAAAGGTACTGTAGAAGATGCATTTAAATTCTGATGAATGATGCGTTAAATATACTTCTCATTTTTTCTTAAAATACATTAGTGATCATGTTTTTTGCAGCATATCTCGCTTAGTTTGAATGTAATCCACATTTAATATTGCTCATTTAAAGGTCTTTTCAAGCACTACAAAAGGTATTGGTGGCATTATTTAATTAAAATCGACCCTTTCTCCGATATTACAAGTTGAATACACCGATTTGAACATGCACAAAAAAAAACAAACTGTTTTCACCTACCATATCTCTTTTTGTATTATAGATAGAAGATTTATGAAGGAACGAATCTCTTTGTTTTTTTTTGTAAGCTACTAAAATGTTTTAAATAGTTTTTTTGGTTAGATGCATAGTTCTTCAAGTGTTCGCAAAAAACCATTCGCAAAGGTGTTATGTTTCAATGAAAAGAGCCAATTTTCAACCACAAATTACTCAAAAAATATTGAGTTTTCAAATAAATTATACAACAGTTTTTGCTTAGAATTATGTTCTCTAGCCACTTCCGTGGTCATTTTAAGCAAAAAATTTACCACCGCCGAACATCCCCCAAAATTAAAGCGCCATAGTATATAGGGTGGGCTTTGAATTGAACGGCGTTATGCAGAAAGCTACCAACCCTCAATATATCAGATATTGGGTTGGATGCATATTTGGACAACAAAATACGAGTTCTGCATTCTGTAAAAACCTACCACCTCTAGAATAATTTATAACCTATAAAACTATAAAAATGCTAAGCCGCATATTAAATTTATCTGATATTCTAATTTGCAGAAACCTACCAACCCACTTGGTAGTATACTTTTAATTTACAGAAACCTTCCAACCCACTTGGTAGAATTTTAACAAAGCGCCACTTGCATACAAGTGGGTTGGTAGCTTTCTGCAAATATTGGGGATTTCCGTTGTAACTGTACATCTAAATGTGCAGAAAATGTTTCTGTTGAAAGTCAAAAATATGAATTTGAGAGGTTTTGGTCGCTAAATTCATATGATGCTCAAACTAATTTTATTGCTGCTAGTGTATCCGAGATTGAAAAAATCTTATTGTCTTATGGTAGAAATATTGAAAAAAGGAAATTATCTCGAATTTATAAAATAAAGGAAACAAAAGTGTGTAGAGAAATGTTTATAAATACTCTAAAAGTAACATTTCGAGTAAACACTGCTTTAAAAAAATTTCATGGTCGGGCTCCTATTAGTGATCAAAGAGGTTTTTTAAAGCAGGGAGGCAAAAACAAATTAGCAGATGAACGAATTCAAGCAGTTGTTAGTCATATTAATAAAATACCTAAATACATTTCACACCACCGTCGGGAACAAACAGAGGCGAAATATTTACCACCTGGTATCACTTTACAACAAATGTATGACATGTACAAGCAGGAAGAAACCAATCCCGTAAGCTTAATGTCATACAAGAACATGTTGTTCTGAAGCTATTTTCTTGTGGCATTTTTATAATCAAGTATATTCAAATATATATATTTATATTTAGGTAAAATTGTGGCTTATTTCCCATTTGAATATACTTGAATACAAGAACATATTCTACACGAAATTTAATTTGAAATTAAAGCCAAAAGACACCTGCAATGTTTGCGATACTTTTAAAATGAAAATAGATAATGAAAAGGATGAAGAAAAAAAAAGAAGGGTTCAAGATTTTCTAATTGGTGGAAGAAATGCTATTGTTCTCTTGAATTTTTTGGTCGCTTGCCATAATGAACGGTCACTAGGTGTTAGGTTGGGGATGTAATATTTAAAAGTCTCATTACGGCCCTGCATTAAAGCTGTACGCAGTTGATATGTTAACCTATTTAATTGTGTTTTATCCAGGGGATTCCTTGACCGCTGCCATTTGGCTCTAGCTCTTCTTTTTTCATTTAAAATTTCTTTAATTTTTAAAGGAGTGTTATGATCATGGGTGGTAATTTTTTTATCATCTGGAGTTGACTTCCATGCAGCATCTTGTATTACTTCTGGTAAATGTTGCACTGCTTTTTCTATTTCATGGGGTTCTTTAATTCGATGTTTTAAGTTTATATTTGTGTTAGTACCAGCGTGGGAAGTAAAATCTTCACCATGAGACGTGGGACAGAAAATGCAGAGAGATAAAATCCTATATTGGAGGACGACAATGCACTGAGGCGTGGAAGTTTATAAACTCTGTTAAGAAGCCGACTAACGAGAAAGTGATTCTAAATCCCATAAATCCCTAGGATTGGACACATTATTACAAACATCTATTAAATGAGAACAGAGACGAATTTAAAGAAGATATGAATTCATCAAGAATCGAAATTCTGGGAGAGCATATTACCATAGATATCAACAGAGTGCAAAAAGCTATAGCAGGGATGAAGAATGGGAAAGCAAGCGGACCAGAGGGAGTAACTACGGAACTAATAAAGAATGGCTCAGAGAAATTACACAGAATGATCACTGGGATATTTAACGAATACATTAATGGCCATCCAACACCAGATAAATGGAAAACAGCATATATGACTCCAATATATAAAAAAGGTGACAGGAGAAATTGTAAAAACTATAGAGGGATATCGGTCACAAGTTAAATGAGTCGGCTATATGGTCGAATACTACGGGACCTGATAGAGGAAGATTATCAATCGTCTGAAGACGAAGAACAAGGAGGATTTAGAGCAGGTCGTTCATGTACAGATAACATCTTTTGTCTTAAACAAATTATAGAAAAGAAAGTTGTGACAAATAGAGAGTTACATATGACTTTTGTAGATCTTGAGAAGGCATATGACACTGTCCCGCTAAATAAACTATGGGAAGTCCTGGGCACATCGAACATACATCAAACATTGGTTAGTGCTCTCAAAGATCTATATTACGGCTCAAACTCCCAAATGAAATTCGGAAACCTCTTAGCTGAAAAATTTGCAGTTACTAAGGGCTTCAGACAGGGATGTTGTATCTCTCCGACTTTGTTTAAGATTTATATCTCTGCAGCTCTGAAACAATGGAAAAGGAAAGTCAAAGGAATGGGTATACAATTGAACGATCAGGATTGTATATATACTTTACAGTTTGCAGATGATCAGGTGGTGATCTCAAATGACAAAGACGACATGGAATATATGCTTAGCAAACTAATTGAAGAATACCAGAAATGGGGATTAAATATCAATTTAGAAAAGACAAAATACCTCTCAATTGGCGCTGAAGCAGAACAACTCGATATCGAAGACAATCAAAAAATAAATCCATGTGACGAATATAAATACCTGGGCGTCATCTTCGACCGTAGTGGAAAAGACGAACGAGAAATTGAAAATCGAATCATACAAGCCCGAAGAGCTATAGCATGTCTAAACGGAGTTCTGTGGAGTAAAGAAATATCAAAGAAAAGAAAATGGAACATATATGAGACAGTGGTTAAAACTAGCCTACTTTATGGAGCCGAAACATGGAGAATAACCGAGAAATATAAGAAAAAGGTCGAAGCCACGGAAATGGATGCCATCAGAAGATCGATGAGAATATCAAGAGCCGAAAGAATAAGGAATAAAGTAATAAAACAACAAATGTGTGTAGAGGACACTATAGTTGAGGATATTGAAAGAAAACAGCTCATATGGTATGGGCATGTGAGCAGAATGGGGGACGAAAGATTGCCTAAAAAAACTATGATGTGGCAGCCCCCAGAGAAGAAAAAACGAGGACGACCACCACAGAGCTGGAATCTGGGAGTTAGGAAAGCGATTAGCGCTCGAAATCTAAATGAAGACCTAACTCAGGACAGAATACAGTGGCGTTTGGGAGTCGGACAACGTCGTAAGACGTTATAAAACCGAATATATATATAGTAATAGCTTGAAATTGTTCCCAGTTGGTTCTTTTATTGCAGAGTTTTGCCACAGGTTCCTTCCATATTACAGTTGTACTTAGTGTTATGATTATTGCGGTGTGATCTGAACTTAAATCAAGACTGGGTTCTATTTTGTAATATATATTTGAGATACCTTTGATAACGGCAAAGTCTAGCAGGGCAGAAATCCTGTTTTGATCGGTCGGCCAATACGTTGGCTGACCTGTCGAAAGGAAGTTTAAATTATTTCTCTGCGAGCACGCCAATAAATTTCGACCCTTTGGTGTTATAAGCCTCGATCCCCATACGGTGTGTTTGGCGTTCCAGTCTCCAGCTGCTATAAATCGGGGTCCTAGTTCTTGAAAAAAGGTCTCGTATTCTTCAATTGATATGGAGTGTCTAGGAGGACAGTAAATTGCTGCAATGGCAAGTGGCCATGTAAATGTTTCTATTTTTAGTATGGTTCATTGTATTTTATGTGTGGCGTAATTTTGTGGGAAATAGTGTTCAATAGAACATTTAATAATAATTGCTGTTCCTGCGTGAGCAGTTCCATCAGGATGATGAGTAAGGTACGTTGTGTATAAAGTGATTTTTACTATTGTTCTTTCGGTTGAGTGTGATTCTGAGATGAGAAGAACATCTAATTTATTTACTTTTAAAAATGCTGTGATTTCCTCTACATGGTTTGGTAGCCCGTTGGCGTTCCAGGCGGCTATTCTAATTGATGGAGCCATTAATTAAAAAGTTGATTAAATAGATTTTTGAATTCATTTAAGAAGCTTGTCATCATGTGTGTTAAATCTTCACCATTATTTGGTCTGTTGATGTTTCCTGAGGTTACTTGAGCATAATTGATTCCATTTTGCGCATATCGTTGAGTCATTTGGTGCAGTGCTGGATTGGAATTTATGTATCCTTGTGTGTTTCTAGGTCTAGTTGTATCGTTATTCCTGTTCTTTGCTTTGATAAGTCTCGAAGTGGTGGTTTCCCTTGCAAACAGTACATGTTGCAGGTGTGTCTTTCGGTTTTGTGCAACTTTTGGTGTCATGTGATCCTCCACATTTAACACATTTATAAGGTTTATAACAGTATGACTTAGAGTGTCCGTATGCCTGACATCGAGTGCATTGCACAATGGGGTTCTTGTGTCTCTAATTCTGGTATTGTATATAAATTCCACATTAAAGACTTTATTATTGTTGTTTTTTGGTTCCAAATCGACGAAAAATAATGGTAGGGGCTCTTTTGTTACTCTGTGCCGGATGTTTATAACATTTCTGACTGTGTGGCCTTGCCTTAATAATTCAGATTTTATTTGCTCTAAAGGAATAGAATGGTGTAAACCCCTTAGGACGACTCTATATGCTCTTTCTTGTTTGAGTTGATAGCTATGGTGTACTATTTTTTCTTCTCTCATGTAATTTATTATTTTCCTATAAGAATCAGGTGTTTTAGCATTTATTTTAACAACATTTTTAGGAAGAGTAATAGTATAATATGTTTCATCTTCAGTAACTTGCGCTATAGAGTCAGTCATTGCTTTGTAGTCTATTACTCCGTAAACATAAATAGGGGGCGGCATCGTTTCTTTTACTGGTATGGATTTGGTTTGTATCTGCGTTTTCTTCTGAGCGAGTTTGAAACCTATTAGATGTGCTTACTGAAGCACCTTGCTCAGTAGTTTCTGCTATTTTCCTACGTTTTCTTATTGATCTCGATTCTTTTAGTTATTGCCGCGTACAAACATTTGCATCACTTTCCATGTTTTCATCGTCACTTGATGAGGACGGTAGGGAATAATATATTCCTTCTTCGAAAGTTTTTGAGTGTATTTCTGGCTGTGTAGGAACTGAGTTTTGGCTCATTTGAGGTAAGGATAAATTTAAAAAAATTAGATGGATGAGTGTACATATTTGGAAGAGGTGGGAATTGATTTTGATAATAGTGCATCATGTCTGCTGATACAGAGTTGTGTTGTTGCATATATTGATGATTTGGTTGCATTGGTATCATTGTATTTGAGAGTTGATTAATTTGTGCATTATATATATATTGTTGACTGGACCGGATCCGTTCCCATTTCCAGCCAAAAACATTTTTATAAATGGATGATTAATATTTCTTGCCTAATGCAATTGAGTCGCACCCAAGAATAATAAAATAAAAACATTCGAAAATAAATTGCTGATAAAAAGTCTATATAGTCTTTGTGTAATTCTAATTCTAATTAATAGTATATTTGGACACACTGAATTTTGCAAACACTTACCCAGCTAGTGGATAGTGTAATGTTCTTGCTGGATCACTTTCACTATTTTTAAACTATGCTAATTCACAATGTTTAAGGTATTAGTACGGAACAAACAATGGCTGATGTTTACCATGTAGTGGGTCAACTACACACTTCCCGCAAATAGATGAAAATATTTTCATTAAATAGATCTTCAAAATATAATCACTCTTCAAAATCCCTTCATTCCAATTTTCATGATTCTATTGCCTTTAGTTCTCGAGATATTTCTAATAGCGAAACAATATGTCAGGAAGCGCTCATAGAGCAAAACATTGGTATGAACATTAACGAAGAGTTAATTAACAATATACGATACGCTGATGACACGCTAATAGTAACAGATAACCTAGCAAATTTACAGTATTTGCTGGAAAACATAAACATTCACACCAACAAGTAACCATGGAAAATACCATGGACAGAGATAGTAACAAATCAAAATTTTTTGCTGAAGATGGGAAAGGAATGCGAAGTCATAAACACCATACAAACGAGAAAACTGGAATATCTAGGCCACATAATGAGAGGGGTAAAGTACTCCCTATTAAGACTCGTAATCCAAGGAAAAATCTCAGGAAAGAGAAATGAGGGTTGTAGGAGGATTTCCTGGTTGCGAAATTTAATAGAGTGTTACGCGTGCAGTTCAATACAATTGTTTAGAGGCCCAGCCAACAAAATTAAGCTTGCCGTGATGGTAGCCAACCTCCGATAGGGGACGGTACTGCAAGTAAAGAAGAAGAATTCAGCGGGCCACTCATTCAGCGAAACCTGCGAAACAACAGCTGAAAATAAAGACCAATGGAGAAGATTGGAGAACATGATGATTTTCAGTAGGGTAAACGACAAGAGAGAGAGAGAGAGAGATAGAGAGAGAGAGAGAAAGAGAGAGAGAGAGAGAGGGAGATAGAGAGATAGTGATAGAGAGAAAGAGAGAGACAAAGAGAGAGAAAGAGGTATTATCAACATGTGCGGTGGTGTGAAGTGTCTGAAGCGCATTGGAATTTGAAAGATTGTCAAGGTTAGGTGCTGATCCTCCTACCACAAGGATGGATGTCCGATTTCTACTTACGAGAACGACTGGCTCTTCACGCTAACAATACTGCTCTTTGTGGGTGCATACAAGACAAAACTTTAAAACACAAGGATAATGATCCTTGTATTATAAAGATACCTACATATCGTCTCTACCTGTATCCTATAGAGAAACATGGTGTCATTTTTATACTGTTTATTATAACAAAAAAAATTAACATATAATTTATTAAAGCAGAATAAACAACAATTTCTTAAAAATACTGAATATTACAATAAAAAATACTATGGTGTTAAATAGTTATAAAAAGTTATTTTTGTACAAATGTCTCATCAATGATAAACTAGCTCTTTTAAAACCTACAGAATCCGTCTTGTTAATTAGTTGACTGATATCTTCAGTGGAATCTGGGTCCATCATTTCAGCGATGTTTGGTGTCTAAAAATATTGTTATGATTGAATTTTTGTTTTACATAAATTATTGTAAATAAATGTACAAAATTATAATTGAAAAAGTTAGCGCAATTTCACTATAGCTAAGTTTTTAACTTTTTAAATCAATATTTTAATTTTAAATAATATTAAACAAATTTCATTTGGCCTAAGTCGGGTTTTGTTTTACGACAATAAAAATTATGAGTTCAAAGTATAAATCGCTACTCCGCTCAAAGAGTGTCAAAAAAAAATAAAATCGGTTTTATTGCACCTACGCTACAGTTTAATACAACTATAAACTCCTATCCTATCTCACAAAGTCCCACGACTATGGGTCAAGTATTTATCGTTAGATGGCACTAGTGTCATTATACGATTATCCAAAATCAACGACGCACCGAACACAAAAGCGCTGTTTCACATCATAAGAATTTTGATCGTGCGATGGTTAAAATCTACATAGTGGTTCGAGCAATCATATGGAATCTTTCTCCCTTCTCCGAACATTTCAAGCGGTGAAAGGAGAAAATTCCATATGATTGCTCGAGCCACTATGTAGATTTTAACCATCGTACGATCAAAATTCTTATATGTGTATAAAGTGTCATTAATTTGTCGAGTTAAGACAGTATATTGTTATTACTATATTCAAAATAATCTTCGTATGTGCTCAAGAAAAGTGACATTTAGGTCACTATCACTTATTTATCTTTCTTTTTGCAGTAATTTGTGTTTATTGTTGTTACCTGTATTTAAAGTTACATCATATAAGTTACATCAAATATAAGTATGTATATTTATGTTAATCAGATAATAATAATGATTATTTCATTCATAGGAGATTCTGACCAATAGAAAGCTACAGAAATAAAAATTAAAGTGATTCTTTTTTAATGATTTTAACTTCCAATCGTATAGTAAGATAATTGATCACGTGTTTAATTCTGTCCAATCAGATTAAAATTATACTGAGAATTATCTACTGTAGAAAATTACCGATAGAATTTTTTTAAATAGATTGTTTCTGTTTAATGGCAAGCAGTTTCCTAGTTTTGACAACTGTCACATTTAAGAAAATATCCATAATACACGTATTAAAAAATAATCTTACGAATATCACACTACAGTAAGAATAATTAAGAAAATAATGCTTCATTTTTACTCAAATTTGTTGTCATTGGGCAATAGCCACTCGAGCCCTGCGGGACCTGGTGTCTATTGCCAGACAAGACATTTTCGAAAATCATTCGTATTATTTTCAATTTATTCTCACTCTCTTGTGATATTATACCCGATAATTTTTGATAATATCCCGTCGTCAAGTATGTTACGTCAGATGCCCTTCGTTGCTACGAAAAAATACATTCAGTGACATTAATGACAATTAATGTTTTAAAAATTATAAAAGTGATGACTTTCAACCGTCAAATATTCATATAACAACTGTGTGTTTAATGGTACTTACATAAATAAATTACAATAAAATTTTGGTTATGAACAGTTTAATTCATGAAATAATCTCAGCAAATTGCAATCGATCTCTAAAATTATTATCGAATTTTCGCCCTCGTGACACTCTGACATAATTTCACTCCCCTTTGGGTCGTGAAATTAAAAGTCAAAGTGTCACTCGAGAAAAATTCGATAATTTTAGAGCTCTTGTGCAATTACTACTGATAATATATTCTGTACCGCAAGTGTCATTTTTGATAAATATTATTTCGCAAATTTTCGTTATTTTATTTGTCACATATATTTCGTCACAACTCAAAAAAAAAATTTTAATAATTTTGATTTACTTAAGCTATTTTATAGAGCTTGAAAAAGCATCATAACTGACTAAAATAGTTGGTACATATTCTAATTTTAATAGTTTTTGAAGTAAACCCAAAAATGTTGTAGGAAAAACTTTAGACGTTGTTTTCTCGAAACTTTGCTTTTTGATTTATGACACTATTTGAGCGGAGGACATAAGATATATGATGCAGGTAATATACCGATGTATGTAGATAAATATGATACTATTCAATAGGATACATGATATAGTAAAATTTCATTTTTACACACCATCAATTTTTTTGAGAACATACACCTCTTTGCCGGTTTGACCTATGTACTTAGAAGTGTGTACAAGTCATACACAGTCTTTTTCAAAATTCCATCAGACTGGCTAAAATCAATATCTATTCGTAAATTATTAGAATATAAAAAAGTTACAATTCCGGTCAATGCGACGATTACCAGATATTGATCTCACAAAAGACCTTAACTTTTTCTCAGAATCATCCATACAAGAATACGTAGAAGAATACAAGAATTTACAAGAAGTGTGAGTTCCAGATTCGGATTTTGAAACAAATTGGGAACACGAGAAGGTTTTCTGCCTTAAATATGTTAAAACAACGATACAGAAAAATGAATGTAGATGTGTAAGCATGTTTTATTGATTATCTAAAAGCATTTAACTGCGTTAACCATCAAAAGATTATCGCAGTTGTTGTAAGAACAGCTGGAATTAAAGTCAGATTAACTAACTAATGAACCTGATATCATGTTAAAAATACCGTATGACAGTATGACATATTTCATAATGACATGAAAATATTTCAAAATAATGGGAAAATCCTTGTTGGACTGTGTCCATTGAACTGGCAATAGCCACACGTTCTTTTCGAGCAGGGAACCATGTTGCCCTTGGAGCCTTCTTGGATTCGCTACATTTATTATAATCTTAAGACACATAGTTTCAAAAGTTATGCATCACCCCTCGTATTCACGATGTTTAGGCTTTTATAAATCCGTATCTTTATCACATATTTAATTGACCTTTTTTTATAAAAAACCTTTTTAGTATACCTTTTTAGTTTTTCTATTTTATTTGAATAACCATTTAATTGACCTGGTTTTGCCAAGGTGTAAACATTTGAAAAATTTATTCTGGTGAAATTTTTGAAAACGTGATTAAAAATGAATCGAACTTTAATTTCTGAGTTGGAGCGTATAGGAATTATCGATTTAGTTGAAGAAGGCCATTCACAGCGGTTCGTGGCGGAAAGAGTGGGTGTTTCTCAGATTGATCTCTCACGGATATGGAATAGGTTCCTGGAGACAAACTCGATACGGAATAGAGCTCGGTCTGGTAGACCCCGAGTTACCAATGATCGACAGAATAGATATATCAGAATTTCCATCCATAGAAATTGTTCTATGTCTGTACCAGCCCTCCAAAGAGAATTCAGGCATGCTACAGGAGTCAGAACATCGTTGCCTACAATAAGAAGACGCATTTTAGACTCCGGTTTGAGGAGTCGTCGACCAATAAGAGTTCCTCAGCTACAATCTAGACATGTTTTAGACCGCTTCCAGTGGGCTTAAAAACACATACAGCTCCCCCAACAGTTTTGGAATTTTGTGCTTTTTTAGACGAGACCAGAATCTGTTTAAATAGTGATAACCGGCGAATTCGTGTGTGGCTAGTTGTGCAGCTCGTGTTGACTCTCGCGACACACGAATTTGCCGGTTATCACTATTTAAACAGTTTCTGGTCTCGCCTGAAAAAATCACAAAATTCCAAAACTGTTGGGGGAGCTGTATGTGTTCTTAAGCCCACTGGAGGCAGTCCAAAACATGTCTAGGTTGTAGCTGAGGAACTCTTATTGGTCGACGACTCCTCAAACCTAAGTCTAAAATTCTTCTTCTTGTTGTAGCCAACGATACTCTGACTCCTGTAGCATGCCTGAATTCCCTTTGGAGAGCTGGTACAGACATAGAACAATTTCTACGGATGGAAATTCTGATATATCCCTTCTGTCGATCATTGGTAACTCGGGGTCTACCAGACCGAGCTCTATTCCGTATCGAGTTTGTCTCCAGGAACCTATTCCATATCTGTGAGACATCACTCTGAGAAACACCCACTCTTTTAGCCACGAACCTCTGTGAATGGCCCTCTTCAACTAAATCGATAATTCCTATACGCTCCAACTCAGAAATTAAAGTACGATTCATTTTTAATCCCGTTTTCAAAAATTTCACCAGAATTAATTTTTCAAATGTTTACACCTTGGCAAAACCAGGTCAATTAAATGGGTATTCAAATAAAATAAAAAATCAAAACAGGTATATTTTTTATAAAAAAGGTTCATTAAATATGTGATAAAGATACGGATTTATAAAAGCGTAAACATCGTCAATACGAGGGGTGATGCATAACTTTTGAAACTATGTGTATGTAAATCATATGTCTCGATGTTACCACTTTTAATAGTGTTCTAGTTTCATCTACTAAGCAGAACGCACTGAAGATGATCTGATTCAGATCGAAAACATTTTGCTATACATTTGGATAACATTTGAATAGTTTTTTAATAAACTTTTTATACCATTATACAAACAACGTTTTTTTTACTTCTGTATGAAAATATTTCGTTTGCCAATTTTTAACCTTTAACTACCCGCGCATCAAGTTATAACATAACTACACGCGTGGCGTACTTTATACGCCACAAGAAAATACACTTAAAAAGAGCAGATTTGTTTATTTTTTTTTTGAAAAAATACACTTAGTTGTTTGTTATAAACCTTATTCAGCATCAGTGAATACTTAGAGTTCCTTCTCAGTAAGCCAATTGGGATTTATAACTGGAATCATGGAATAACTGGATTCCATGATAAATAAAATTAATAATAAAATATTTTTTGAAATGTGATTTTTTACAGGAGAAAATATATTGTTTATAAAGAAAAATATATTTTGTTCCATAATGACTAAAAAACAATTGAAATATGAACTTATATTACTACTTATATTAATATAATCGTGTCGTATATTATTATCCACCACCGGAAACAACAAATACTAAACTGTAAATTACGATCTTCCCAGAACGCCGATTATTACGAAACTAAAACCAAATTATAAAGCACATTTCAGTGATAGGTTAGAGAGATAAACAAGGTCAAAAATTAAATTTTTAAATATATTTTCAGTAGAATTCTTATATTTGGCGTACGAAATACGCCAGCGCGTGTAGTTAAAGGTTAAATTCGTCAAATATTATGTTTTATTAAACTATGCTAAAAACAATGTATAACATTCTGATGTAATTGTTGTAATTTTTCATTTAAATAAACACTATAAAATGTGTATTTTAAAAGTCAAGTTTAAATAGTAAATATTATCTTATCATATTTTATTGTGCTGCAAAGCCTGTTAATTAATTTACAAAAATGAAAACATTATATTTTATACATTACGTTAAATACCGGGTGTCCACTTATATTTTCTCCCATTTTAACTGCCTATAACTTCTAAACGGCTCAAGATAGAAATATGCGGTTTTCGCTGAAATGTTTTATTTTAGTAAACGTTTTGTCTGAATTGATTGAATTTTTTATATCGCTTTCAAATACATAAAGCAAAATGGCGGATTTTTGATAAAAGCTTTGTTGACTTTTTTTAACGGAACACCCAGTATATTATTTGTAAATTGCAAGAAAGGTCATTCACCTATCCAGCGATATAAAGTTTTTCAAAATCGGTTGTCAAATCACTGAGTAATTAATTTTTAAAATGATAGGTGCAACATGGATATCACATACCTAAATAACATTGATATTATGCATCTCTCATTTTAAAAATGAATTGCTCAGTCATGTGACAACCCATTTTAAAAAATTTTATATCGCTAAATAGGTAAATGAACGTTTTTTCAAGTTTTTAGGTAAATTACCATTTTTTTTATATCGCTTTATAATACAAAATGGCGGAATTTAAAAAAAACGTTGTTGACTTTTTTTATTAAAACACCCAGTATGTTTTTTCGTAACTTGAAAAAATGGTCATTTACTTATCCAGCGATATAAATTTTTTTAAAATCGGTTATCAAATGGCTGAGCAATTAATTTTTAAATTGATGGATGCAATGTGGAAATCACATAACATAATATCAATTTGCTTATATAGCCCAGTAAATGACCGGTTTGGCGTGTAATTTTCAGGGGCAAGACGGATTTGCTTCAAAATTTGGATTTAGGTTTGGTTGCTTTTACTTGGGGGGTGAAATTTACCCCTTCTCGGGGGTGAAAAAACGTATGTTTAAAATAAGTCTGAAAATGGATAAATTTACTAATTCTAAGCAACTTTTGTTCTATAAGGTTTTTTAACTGCTTTAATACTTTTCGAGTTATTTGCGAGTGAAAATGTGCATTTTTCAACAAAAAAAAACAGGTTTTCTGGCAGTGTTTCGCAAATAACTAAAAAAGTAAGTACTTTATCGAAAAAAATATTCTTAGGAAAAATGTAGCCTGTAAAAAAAGGAACAAAAAGGTGTATTCACTTGGACTATAAACCCAGAAGAAGCAAAGTTGTATATCATGAAAAATACGTTCTTACTCGTAAAATTCCGAATCGAATGTTTCAAGCTGAAGTAACCAAAAAATGAAGCACTTTTCGAAGAAAACTCATAAATACTCTTTTAAGGCGTCTAAAAATATATTTATTTTTATTTTTCATAAAAGTTTGTAGCATCAAAATTATGCGAGTTGCGCTCAAAATAAAGTTGGCCCGTTTTTTTTTATATATAATAAGTCGTGAAAATCTCCCCCTATTTAACATGCCAAATGAAATTAATCGTTACTGCTTTACCATTTACTTTATATATTGTTATATTTCTATTTGATATGAAAATTAAAATTTGATAATTATAAACAGAATTCAATTTAATATAAAATATTTTCAATTTTCTCAACCACGGGCATATAAATTTAGAACAACCTGTATACAACAAATTGTTATATTTAATTTTAAGAAGTGATTAAATAAGACTCAAGTGAAATCGTTAATAGGTCATTATCGTTGTTCGCGGAAGGATCGATCATTAGCCGATGCTAAATAAGACTAAGTGGAAATAGAGAATAGGTCATTAAAATTTGTATATAGTAGAAAGTAATTTTAGAATGGGAATTAAATATTTTCTTTTGAAATCCATTAAGCATATTTAGAAAGTTTAAAAATTGGTTTTGAGAAATACTGCGAATGAGAGTTGGTGGTGGAAGTTTGATTTGTGAATCTGGAAGGGATATTTAGAAGGTAGGGGAATGAATGACAAATAGAGATCAGAATGTTTTGAGCTGTCGAGAAGTGAAGTCAAGAGTAGACGGTAGTGTACGGAGAGTGAGAAAGCCGGTGTAGTTCCGTGAGTGTGGAGTATCTATCGTGGAACGAGAAGTAGGCCAGGTCGAGAGTAAAAGAACCTCCTTGAGCCAAGAGTGTCCCGGTAGCTGATAGCAGTTTCGAAAAAGGTAGAACACAGCATCACGACCGAAGCAGGAACGAGAGCTATTCGAGCTAGTTTTTCAAAGGAGTACATTACTGGAAGCCAGGACGAGGTTTGATCGCAGCCAAGGATAGCAGGAACGGGTTTTGTGTGAGGACATTTTCAGTTCACCAGGAAAAGGTCAGTCTCATTTGTTTGGACATGAATGTATGGTTTTTTTCGTATTAAATTCCACATAAAAATTGAATAACATAATCAATAATATCAGAAAAGCTTCATCAAACTTAAATAGAGTTGTTGCTAATAACTCCTAATAGTTAAATGTTAATAAAAACTTTCAATTGAAAACCAAAAGGAAATAAGATTCCCATTTGTAAATGTTATGTTTAAGAATAATAAGAAATAGCAAATATTAAGCAGTGATTGCTTTTTAAATAAAAATGAAAAATATTTTGATTATAATTGTAACCCATATGTGTATTTTTTTACTTTTTTCTTTTCTATCCCGATTAGGAACCATTAAGAAATATTTAGAATCCACGAAAGTAAGTAATTAATTTATAATTCGCCCTGAGATTGAAAACATATTGATATGTGATCTGGTTAATTAATTAGATTAGTATTAATACATTGATTAAATTAAGTGACATATAAGAATATTATCTCATATCAATAATCAAGAACACATCAACTGTCGTCCAACGTGGAAAGCATTGTAAAGTATTTCTAGTGGCAAATTTGAAGGATAGAAAGAGTAAAGCCGGTATTTGAAAATTTATATGCCTGTGGTAAAAAGTGAGATACTTATATTTGATAACATAAAATTTTAGATCTCTTTAGGTACAAATTTTACATAACTGATTTAATAATTTATTTTTACGATATTTACATTTGATATATTTATTGACAATTTATAATATTTGGGTGAGAAAAAGTCGTCTTGGTAACACTAGTAAAATTTCATATTTGGCGGGGATAGTACTTCTTGAAAACAAATGTCTGTGACAAGAAGCCAAAGCAAAGACAACAAAAAACAAAAAGAACATTCAGACCAAGAAGATATTTTAGACACGACAATCATGGCATCAGAACAGCAAGAATTATCAGGAATAGATAAACTATTACAACTGATGCAACTCCAGTCACAAAAAATGGATGAAGCAAAAAGGACAATGGATAAAGTGGAGAAAAAAATGGATGACAATCAACAGGAAACAAAACAAGCGATAGAAGAGAACAATAAGAAAATAGAGGAACGCATAGAAAAGTATGAAATGAAAATTAAAGATCACATGCAAAAACAAGAAATGAGAATGAAGGACCACATGAAAGAACAAGAAATGAAAATTCAAAACAAAATAAAGGAGTTAACGAATGGCCAGAAAAAGGAAATAGAAAATTTGGAAAACAAGTTTGAAAACACTATTCAAGCAATCAGAGAAGAAATGGAAAGAAAGATTGCGGAAATCAATATTCAACAAAATGTAGGAGAACGAAGAGAAATGGTTATACATAGCACAGATGACGTGAAGATAAGGTTTGGCGGGGATGTAAGAAGATTACACCCAGTGCCGTTCATAAATAGCCTGAAAAAGAAAATACAGCACATCGGAAATTTCGAAACAGCAAAAGAAACTATCAGAAACCATCTCAAAAATGAAGCAAGCCTATGGTTCGATTGCAAAGAAGAAGAATTTGACAGTTGGCAACAATTTGAACAAAAATTTTTGAATTATTTCTGGGGAAAAGTCCAACAATTGGAAATTAACAAGGAATTGCAAAATGGGAAATACAATGATAGGATGGGTATATCAGAAAGGACATATGCATTACAAATTTACTATAACGCAAAACATTTACAATATAATTACTCATCGGAACAATTAGTCGAACTGATTGCAAGACATTTCGAAGAAACGCTGGAAGACCATATCACATTGCAAAACTACAAAGACATAGATAGTTTATGCCAATTCCTACAAATAAGAGAATTACGTGTAAGAGAAACAAAATCAAGAAGGTCGCGAGAAGATTACAGGCCCCGAGAAACACAGGATTACAGAGATAGAAATCAAAATAGGAGGGACTATACAAGACGAGATTTTAATCCCAGAAGGGAAAACGAGAATAGAGACAACGGAAGAGGAAATTATGAACAAAGAAATAGGCAATGGAATGAGGACAGAAATCGAGAATACCAGAATAGAAACACCACACGCTCAAATCAAGAAAACAGAAATAATGGTAGACAAAATGAACAGGGATATCAAGAAAACCGAAACAGATCCGACAGACCAAGAGAAAATAGAAGAGAAGTAAATAATACCCAGACAGATGGATATGACGGAGAGAGACATTATGACGAAAATATAAACAACGATGAGCAACCGGCGTTTTTTCACGACGGCGCTCACTAAAAACCAAAAATCAAACAGGAATCTTTTGTAACCCCAAGGAGTTTATTAAATTGGCAAGAAACAACGAAAAGAAAAATGGAGTTAATTTAAAATTTGTGGATGGATTTATCAACGAGAAACCAATTAAAATTATGATAGACACTGGATCTGAAATAACATTGGTCAACAGAAAACTAATAGAAGAAGTTAACTTAACAAATTTAATTTACAAAATACCTAGGGTAAATTTAGTGGGCGCAAACAAACGGACATTGGCAACTATAAATGAAGGCATACGAGTAATGGTACGACTGGGTAAGAAGATGTATGCACTACAATGTGTAATAATGCCAAACATGTCACATGACATGATAGTAGGAGTTGACGAATTGGCAGAAAAACATGTAGTGATAGATTTTAAAAATAATACGATGAATCTAACAGAAGAAAAAGAAGAAGAACAGAACAAGGAACAGGAGAAACAAAATACGGACGAATCAGGTAAAGAACAAACAGTGGAAATGAATTTGGCAACGAAGCAAGGACAAAGAAGAAAAGGGAGAAAAAGTCAGAAAAAGACAAAAGAAAATGAAACCTGTGGCTCCTCAAAAGAAGAGTTGAGCCCAGAAGAAGAAAAATTGAGAGTATCAAAAGCAAAAGAAAACTGGGATTCCTCAAAAGAAGAGATGAGCTCAGGAGAAGAAGAAATAAAGCTAACAAATGAAAGCGAAAAAGATATGATCGAAACAGTGGCATTTGAAGAGGAGGCATATGAAAATGAGGATGCAGAATACACGGTAAAAGTATGTGAAAAATCTGAGGAAAAAGACAGAAGATTGATATGGGAAAAAGGGAAAGACAACATAATAGCCGACACTCTAACACAGGATGAGGACACTGAAAATAAGGAAACAATTACTCTACAGGTGGGACTAATTAGAGTAATACAAGAAGAAGGGGTATAAGACGTAGATTAAAGTAAGGAAATATACAGGGAGTTGGTTTTGCCTCGAGAAAATTTATTTAAAAATGCAGATAAATTTTATCGAATACAAGGCGGGGATTTGTTATATTTCTATTTGATATGAAAATTAAAATTTGATAATTATAAACAGAATTCAATTTAATATAAAATATTTTCAATTTTCTCAACCACGGGCATATAAATTTAGAACAACCTGTATACAACAAATTGTTATATTTAATTTTAAGAAGTGATTAAATAAGACTCAAGTGAAATCGTTAATAGGTCATTATCGTTGTTCGCGGAAGGATCGATCATTAGCCGATGCTAAATAAGACTAAGTGGAAATAGAGAATAGGTCATTAAAATTTGTATATAGTAGAAAGTAATTTTAGAATGGGAATTAAATATTTTCTTTTGAAATCCATTAAGCATATTTAGAAAGTTTAAAAATTGGTTTTGAGGAATACTGCGAATGAGAGTTGGTGGTGGAAGTTTGATTTGTGAATCTGGAAGGGATATTTAGAAAGTAGGGGAATGAATGACAAATAGAGATCAGAATGTTTTGAGCTGTCGAGAAGTGAAGTCAAGAGTAGACGGTAGTGTACGGAGAGTGAGAAAGCCGGTGTAGTTCCGTGAGTGTGGAGTATCTATCGTGGAACGAGAAGTAGGCCAGGTCGAGAGTAAAAGAACCTCCTTGAGCCAAGAGTGTCCCGGTAGCTGATAGCAGTTTCGAAAAAGGTAGAACACAGCATCACGACCGAAGCAGGAACGAGAGCTATTCGAGCTAGTTTTTCAAAGGAGTACATTACTGGAAGCCAGGACGAGGTTTGATCGCAGCCAAGGATAGCAGGAACGGGTTTTGTGTGAGGACATTTTCAGTTCACCAGGAAAAGGTCAGTCTCATTTGTTTGGACATGAATGTATGGTTTTTTTCGTATTAAATTCCACATAAAAATTGAATAACATAATCAATAATATCAGAAAAGCTTCATCAAACTTAAATAGAGTTGTTGCTAATAACTCCTAATAGTTAAATGTTAATAAAAACTTTCAATTGAAAACCAAAAGGAAATAAGATTCCCATTTGTAAATGTTATGTTTAAGAATAATAAGAAATAGCAAATATTAAGCAGTGATTGCTTTTTAAATAAAAATAAAAAATATTTTGATTATAATTGTAACCCATATGTGTATTTTTTTTACTTTTTTCTTTTCTATCCCGATTAGGAACCATTAAGAAATATTTAGAATCCACGAAAGTAAGTAATCAATTTATAATTCGCCCTGAGATTGAAAACATATTGATATGTGATCTGGTTAATTAATTAGATTAGTATTAATACATTGATTAAATTAAGTGACATATAAGAATATTATCTCATATCAATAATCAAGATCACATCAATATGTATTGCTAATATGATCTGTAAGTTTGAGCGATTTGAAGTGCTTATTTTTGGAAAAATTTGGTTTTATATTAAAAAAACTTTTTTTTAATTTTGGAAAAATTACACTCTTTTCAAAATAATATCAAAAGTATTAGTGTTACGAAAAATCTCAAATAGTAAAAAAATATAGTTTTTACTCGCATGAACACTCCTTTTTTTTTAATTTTATGTAAGATGAAAATTGGGTAAGATATGGCTGTTCAAAATTTGCATACACTGGTGATTAGTAACTCGTTCAAGCCCTTTTAACTCAAACTCATTTAAAAAATAAGGGATTAAAAAATATATTTAAGTACTCTTATTGCCCTTAGAAAAACCTAAAAATTGTTTTTTTTTTAGCACTTTATAGCTTAAAAAGTAACCTAGTTATGAGTAAAAAACCAACAACATACAGGATGGGGCATTAGTGCGAGGAAGTCCAATTACTCGTTTGTAGTAAGAGATACGAAAAAAGTTATTTAGATAAAGTCGGGGCACAGATATGACCATACCCTAAATATATTTTCAAATATACAAGGCCACTCGTATTGACAGGGTGACACAAACCTATGTTTTTTTTAAATGGAATACTCTGTATATTTTTGCATTTTTGGATTCTCCTTGATGTCTTTCCTCTTAAAATAAAGGATTTTGTACTATTATATGAGATAGTTTAAAAGATATTTAGCTATGATTTTTGTAATTTCGTTGTAAGTCCATAACATATTGAGGATACATTTATATTTTAAAATAACTTACATATAAAATCAGAGTTTGTAGTGAATTTTGAGAGTAAACTAAATGTAAGGCCAAATACTTACCATGCCGGGTTAGTATAATAAGGTTTATTTTCCTGGTTTTTCCCTCGTGACTTATTATGAGATCACTAACACGAGAATTTTGATCAAATACTACAATTTTTACTACAAAAGTTAAAGTTGATTTACAGAGGAAAGGACTATCTTCCAATAAAGTTGTCGAAGCAACGCAACTCATAAATATTGGCAGTATTAGGTCTGGATCCCGCGTATGAAAAAAAAGTTGATTAATAGCAAGCTGAAAATTTGTTAATAGCTTAAGGGTGTCTAGTCGGATAAACTTTGATATATGAGAACACTGAAACAGGGGCAGTTTTAATTGTGGAACAGGTTAAAAATTTGGAACGGTCAGACCACGAAAACGGCACATTTATTTTGTCCGACAGAATAGACTTAAACTCTCAGAACAGAGATTAAACTCTCATGCAAAAATCAGACTGCTATTTATCACCAAATGGGCGTTTTAACGAGTGGAACATGTAGAATATGTCAAATGACAGGAATTATGACAGGTGATAAATAGCAGTCTAATTTTTGCATGAGAGTTTAATCTCTGTTCGGAGAGTTTAAGTCTGTTCTGTCGGACAAAATACATGTGCCGTTTTCGTGGTCTGACCGTTCCAAATTTTTAACCTGTTCCACAATTAAAACTTCCCCTGTTCCAGTGTTCCCATATATCAAAGTTTGTCCGACTAGACACTCTTAAGCTATTAACAAATTTTCAGCTTGCTATTAATCAACTTTTTTTTCATACGCGGGATCCAGACCTATATCATTTTAGTCATCGAATTTATAATGTATAATTCAAGCAATTGAACTCAGTAATTATGTTAATGTTTACATTACTGAATGGAGAGTTGAATAACCTTTCAAATGCGCTACCACACGAGTCCTATTCCCTATGTAAAGATAAGGGGTGGGGGAAGTGGAAGGGAGGGGGTTGACAAATTACAGATGTATGTACCGTAAAAATGTGTCCCCATTAGATCAAAAATCAACCTGTTTCGTCATTTCGTTAAAATCTAATAAATACTGCCAAATATCGAGGTGGACTGTTTTCTTTGGCCCACACTGTATACACAATGTAACTATTCGAATTTCTTCTCAAGGGGTCATTTTTATAACGGTAGAAATTATGTGGCAAAAAATTTAATCAGTAAAGGAATCTGAGTTTAATTTGACCGTATAATTAGGTAATTCAAAATTGCTTGAATTTACAATTATATGATTTTTTTATCATAGGAGTAGTTTTCACCCCTAAAAAATTAAAATCAACTAACGGCAGTATTCAAATTTTGAAATAAAAGGTAAGTATAACCTAAATCCAAATTTGAATGCAAATCAGTAACGACATGGTATTCAATTACATTGTTTGTTTGAATTGTAACTATTCTAGGGGGTGAAATTTAAGGGTTAAACTGTGACAAAATCCTAAACTATGTTATTTCATGTTAATTGACATTGCTTCATTTTATTAAAATATGATTTGAATCAATTACCCGCTTTAATTTACAATTATACGATTTTTTTATAATTGGGGTTGTTTCCTCCCCTAAAAAATAAAAAGCAACTGACGACACAAATTCAACTTTGAAGTGGACGGTCAGTAGAGCCTAAATCCTAATTTTCATGCAATTCGGTGCTGCCCCTTAAAATTACACGGTATAGCCGTATTTCCCGTTCATTTACTGGGCTAATAATGTTATTTACGTATGTGATATCCACGTTGCACCTCTCATTTTAAAAATTAATTACTCAGTAATTTAACAACAGATTTTGAGAAACTAAATATCTCTGGATAGGCGAATGACCTTTCTTTTAATTTACAAAAAATATACTGGGTGTTTTTTTTTCGATGTTATATACAACATCGTTTTTTTTTTCAAAAATCAGCCATTTTTTTTTCGTATTTGAAAGCGATATAAAAAATTCAATCAATTCAGACAAAACTTTTACTAAAATAAAACATTTCAGCGAAAACCGCATATTTCTATCTTGAACCGTTTAGAAGTTATAAGCAGTTAAAATGGGGGAAAATATAAGTGGACACCCGGTACAACATGGTGTAGGATAGAGATTTAGAACGAACAGGTCGTATGACGTGAAAAACGACCTGAAAACTATTAATGTAAGACAATGCAGGAAAAGGCCACAAGGGAAATCTAAATGGAAGGACCTAGCCAGACAGGCAAAGACCCATCCAGAATTATGATACCAAAAGAAGAAGAAGAATATATTCTATGTGTATCTGCATTTTGTGCTTTTAAGCGATTTATTTTCTATTTCTCATGTGATAATTTCATAGATTTATACGGAATTTACCATCTATAAATTATTTAAATAATATGTACATAATACCCATAGTGATGGCAAAAATATACAAAAAAAAAACTTACGTCACTTGGATCCAAATTTTTATTGCTCCATATAGATAATCCCATTAAAACACCAAATGCGTTCTGTTCTTTCCATTCTTTTTTTAATTCTGTAAATGGCAGAATTTTTTCTGCAATACATCCATACTCCTTTAAGGTATCACTAAGGCTTTTGTAATATATTTCAAGGAAATGATCCAACTTAGATAAGCTTTCTTCGTCAGCTCCTGAGTAGAAACTATACGTCAGATCCAGAACAGGTGAAGCTACAGTAGCCAGTTGGAAGTCGAACAATTTAATATCTTCTATCTCTCCCGATTTCTAAGAAAATAAATTATACATTACATTATTCTTTTGTTTAAATGTTAATAGTCTAAGAGCTAGTGAACCCTCCGACTAACGGTCGTCCTGTAAGGTTAGAAATTTGTCTAGTGATAATTCATAGCACACCAAGGCTAAAAGCATGACCTGGCAGGCATCAGCCGTGCACGTGTATCTACCAGGTGAATCCAAAAGTGCATAGTTTAGGGGTAAAATAAACTTTCTCCTATAAGGTTTAAACTTAAGTATGTGTTTGAGTAAATCATTTAGAAGAAATGTGTACAATGACAGGCGATTCTGAAGAGCATAAGACCTTGCCAGGCGAGGGGAAACATTAGGGGTTTTTCCTAAAATTATTTTTTTTTGCATCGAAATTTTTTTTTAGGTTTTTTGAGTCATTCCAAACAGAAAAGGTCTTTAGTGATTTTTCTCTTAAGTTAATAGTTTTTGTTATATACGCGATTGAAAATTTTACCATTTTTAACCCTAAATCGGACATTTATCTAAAAATTTCAATGTTGCCAATGTACGTAAAAATTCTTTAAACATTGATTGATGAAATGCCGAAGAGTTTTTCGTAATAAAATATCGAAAATTCCTTTGTTTTTTTAATTGCTAATCAAGCGGGCGCGACACTGTAGTATAAGTGAACACGTTTGAGTTTGCATAAATTCATTATCTCGAGAATGGGCAAATTTCAAGAGAAATCCGCAGAAAGGTCGATTTTTATTTTTGAATTAGGACTTTTTGGCATATATATAATACTAGTGACGTCATCCATCTGGGCGTGATGACGTAATCGATGATTTTTTTTAAATAAGAGTAGGAGTTGTGTGATAGCTCATTTCAAAGGTTATTTAATTCTCTATTCAGTCATATAAACATTAACATAATTATTTCTACAGGGTGTACAAAAAAATTCTTCTATTTGCCAAATTTAATCAAAGTTAATTTAATGAAAAATTTTTTTGTACACCCTGTATAAAAAATTATGTTAATGTTTATATTAGCGAATAGAGAATTAAATAACCTTTCAAATGAGCTATCGCGCAACCCCTACTCTCATTTAAAAAAATCATCGATTACGTCATCACGCTCAGATGGATGACGTCACTAATATTATATATATGCCAAAAAGTCCTAATTTAAAAATAAAAATCGACCTGTCTGAGGATTTCTCTTAAAATTTTCCCATTCTCTAGATAATGAATTTATGCCAACTCAAACGTCCTCACTTATACTACAGTGTCGCGCCCGCTTGATTAGCAATTAAAAAACAAAGGGGTTTCCGATATTGTACTGCAAAACTCTTTGGGATTCCATCAATCAATGTTTAAAGAATACCCACCTACCTTGGCAACTTTGATATTTTTAGAAAAATGTCCGATTTAGGGTTAAAAATGGCCGATTTCGCAATTTTGAAAATTTTCAATCGCGTATGTAAAAAAACTATTAACTTAAGAGAAAAATCACTAAAGACCTTTTCTGTTTGGAATGATACAAAAAACCTAAAAAAAAATTGTTCGATGCAAAAAAAATAATTTTAGGAAAACCCCTAATTTTTCCCTCACCTGGCAAGGTCTTATGCTCTTCAGAATCGCCTGTCATTGTACACACTTCTTCTAAATGACTTACTCAAACAAATACTTAAATTTAAACCTTACAGGAGAAAGTTTATTTTACCCCTAAACTATGCACTTTTCGATTCACCTGGTAGATAGGTACACGTGCACGGCTGATGCCTGCCAAGTCATGGTTTTTAGCCTTGGTGTGCTATGAATTATCACTAGACAAATTTGTAGCGTTACAGGACGACCACTAGTCGGAGGGTTCACTAGCTCTTAGACTATGATTGATATAAGCTTAGAATTAAAACATCGGTTATAAATATGTATAGTTAATGCGGCAGATTGATGCAAATATTATAAGAATTGTGCATTTAATGATAGAAGCACATAATTTGGACCACATATACTACACATATAAAGGTTTAAAATTAGATAGGAGGCCACCTAAGTTTTTGCTCCTTTTGCAAAAATGGCGGGCATTCAAAATGGCGACTATACATATGTGACTAATAGCACGATAACTTTTGAACGAGATGTCAGATTTCAACCAAATTTGATATATAGGTTCTTTTTTTGATGGATAATATCGAGGTCTTGAAGTGGAAGAATCGGTTTACGAGAATTTGTGTTTTTACTGTTTTGTTTATGTAAAAATGTTTTGTTTTTTTTTCAATTCTCTCACCCTGTATATATTAACTTTTCAGAAGGTGATACCGGCGTTGAAAAGAGCGTAAAAATATTTTTTAGGAAATATTTTGAACTCTTTAGTTATATTAATTACCATTTAATACATGCATAACGTATCTTCACATACAGGGTGTCCCGGAAAATAGTGCGTTCCTTAAAGGTATAGGTAGAAGGCACCATGTAGAACAAAAAACTCTTATAACATTTTTTTCTAAATTCAACCGTTTGACCAAAAAACTATAAAACATTTTGGAACGCAAATTCAAATCTGGCAACTCTGTGAAGTACAAAAATCTAAACGTAAATAGTCCCATGCTTAGTAAACAGATAATTTGGAAGAATCCTGTTTAGTGTCAACGCCGAAAATGTTTTTGAATCGTGTGTTCATGAGTAATATTATGATATTATGTTGTTTATTTATGGCAGATCAATAAATGGAGAGGCATAATACCTACTAAAATTCTTTCAAAATGTTTTGCTGGAATTTCTCGTCGTATGAGTGCATGTTACTCTATGAATTCATGTGTTCGCAAAAGTGGTGGTTCAGTTAAAACATGTGTTTTCATCTTAAAATATGTAAGTATAATTCGTTTAAAATTAAGCCATATTTCAACTACATTTTAAAAAAATTATAGTAAACAAAAATAGTAAGTATTAGGTTGGATTATTTTAAATACTGTAAGACACAAACGAGTTCTTATTCACCAGTGCGTAACATGTTGCCAGATTATTTAATTTTCTGAAGATTAAAATTCAGGTATATGGAAACCAGTGTAATCTTTTTTTTGGAAACGGCTAACTTTAGAAAAAAATGGTATAGGACTTTTTTGTTCTAAATTGTGTATTCTATCCATACCTTAAAGGAACGCACTATTTTCCGGGACACCCTGTATAGGTACCTATATGAGGTAGATTCGTGCAAATAATAATATAAGAATTATTGTGCATTTAATGGTAGAAGCATATAATTTGGACGACAAATACTACACATACAAAGATTCAAATTTAGATATGAGGCCATCTCAGATTTAGTCTTTTACAAAAATGGCGGGCATGCAAAATGAATCTGCCGCCCATAGGTACATGTAAACAACATACGTTATGCATTTATTAAATGGTAATTAACATAACTGAAAAGTTCAAAATATTTCCTAAAAAATATATTTACACTCTTTTCCTTTTCAATGGCGTTATTGCCTTTTTGAAAAATTTATATATACAGGGTGAAAGAATTGAAAAAGGAACAACATATTATTACAAGAAAAAGCAATAAAAACACAAATTCTGGTAAACCGATTCTTCCAGTTCAAGACCTCAATATTACTCATCAAAAAAGAACCTATGTACCAAATTTGGTTGAAATCTGACGTTTCGTTCAAAAGTTATCGTGCTATTAGTCACATATGTATAGTCGCCATTTTGAATGCCCGCCATTTTTGTAAAAGGAGCAAAAACTGAGTCGGCCTCGTATCTAAGTTTGAACCTTTATATGTGTAGTATATGTGGTCCAAATTATATGCTTTTTACCGTTAAATGCCCAATAATTCTTATAATATTTGCACGAATCTGTCGCATATAGGTCCATGTGAAGATATTATGTTTTGTATTTATTAAATGGTAATTAACATAACTAAAAAGATAAAAATATTTCCTAAAAAATATTGTTACGCTCTTTTCAATGGTGGTATCATCTTTTTAAAAAATTATACATACAGGGTGAAATAATTTAAAAAAAACAGCATATTTTTACATAAAAACCAGGAAAAACACAACTTCTGGTAAACTGATTTTTCCGGTTTAAGCCCTCGACCTTATACATAAAAAAAACCTACATACCAAATTTGGTTGAAATCTGAAGTCTCCTTCAGAAGTTATCGTGCTATGAGTCACAATGTATAGTTGCCATTTTGAATCCCCGCCATTTTTGTAAAAGGCAACATCTGACATGTCCATCGTATCTAAATTTGAACCTTTATATGTGCAGTATATATGCTCCAAATTATATACTTCTATCATTAAATGCACAATTGTTTCACATATCGGCTGCACTAAATGTACGACTACTGATCAGGTGAACAGATAATGAAAAAGAATACACTAAGTCAGTTATAAAAATGAACAAAATAACGTAGGTAGTGAAAATTAAGGAAGATTGAAAAAGACCATGCTGTAGATATGTCCAGAAGGAACTGAGTGATGAACAAAACTGGGTAAAAATTTGAAGAACAGTCCTGTTGTATTTAATTTTTGAGAAGTTTTATAGGTATTTAGGCATAGGCATGCGGGTTGATTGCTCTCGTATTAGCAGATACTACGCTGGCAGATGCTTCTACGTTGTGCTAAATGAAAAGAAGAGCAGATGGAGAACCCAAAAAAATGGCCTACCTCAAGGAAGCGTTCTGGCGCCGTCCCTATTTAACATCTACACCAATGACCAACCAATGCACCCTCGTACTGAGAGTTTTGTGTACACTGACAACCTTGGTATCGCCGTAAAGCGGAAAACACTCTCACAAGTAGAGTCGACAATGGAAGTGGCATTAAATATGATGTCAGCTTACTACAAACAAAACTCATTAAAGCCAAACCCTACTAAAACCCAAGTATGTGCATTCCACCTCAACAACCATCTGGCGCATGTAAAACTGAATGTTTCTTAGGAGGTAAACCGCTTGGAACATACTGATAGGCCCAAATATCTTGGAGTGATACTAGACCGGTCACTAACGTATAAATTCCACTGTCAGAGCACAAGACAAAAGGTTTCTACGAGAAACAACCTTCTCCGGAATCTTGTAGGGAGCAAGTGGGGTGCAAACCCCCAGGTCTTAAAGTCAACAGCTTAGGCCTTATGTTTCTCAACAGGGGAATATATGCTTGTCCCGTCTGGGGTAGATCTAGACACGCCCAACAAGTCACCACGGCGTTAAATGAAACATGTAGACTAATTACCGGTTTTATGAAGCTTACCCCTCTACCATTACTGTACCGGGCAGCTGGATTCGCATCACCAGACGACCGTAGATGCGCCTCACAATATGTGGAGAAGTTCAGGCAAACTTTCAATGAAAGGCACCAATTGTACGGGTTTGAGGAACCGCCAGGAATCAGCCGACTTAAATCAAGGAAAAGGTTTATGAGAAATGTCAGCGTCGAACCACCCGAACTGTTCCCCCTACATCCAGAACGACCTAATGGAATGAACCTGGACTGGAGAACCTGGCGGACACTCAACCGAATACGCACAGGTGTTGCCCCTGTAAAACAGAACCTTATTAAATGGGGCATCAAGACAGATAACGACGCACTTTGTGAATGTGGGGAAATACAGAGCGTGGAGCATCTGAGAGTATGCAGACTTTGCCCATCACAGTGTACCCTCGATGATTTATGGCTCGCAAATACAAAGGGTGTAGACGTAGCCCGATATTGGGCAGAAAAACTGTAGTCGGATCCAGACACGAAAAAGTAAGTAAAGGCAGATACTAACCTTCTCCGTATTAATTACTAACTAATTATTAATAACTAGTCCAAAAAACTGCTATGGTAAAATGGAATTGGACAGGACATAAAGGAAGAGAAAATAAGAGAAACAGAGGCAGACAGAGGTAGACTACAGTTCCTCTTCATTAGTTGCTCTAGGCCCTAGGCTAATCTCTAAATCATAAATTTCTGCTTGGAAGATAGCAGATTGCTTACATACCTAGGCTTTCGCTAACACTTGGTCTTCTTTTCCTCCGTGTACCGCAGCCACAAGTCGTTCATCAGTTTTAAAACTGTCTGTATACCAGAAATATCCTGTTTATCTGTTGTTGTTTTTCCGCTTTTATCTCTCAGCTTGTATATTTATTTTTTTACCTTTGTGATTTTTTCCCATTTTCCAAGGTTTAAACATATTAAACCTTTGTTCTCTTCTAATGTTTGATTAGTTACATAAGTATGATATCTTAAAAAAACGACTAAGTTTTCACTCTAATGGCATATAAAACAACATAATCCCACCAACTATATCCCACCAGAATGAAAACAATGGGAACCTGCTCTGGTTACACCTCCGAGGCTTCTACAATTTGCAAGCAATACGGATGCTGAGACTAAGGAAGATGAGGGAATTCTACAATTTACAATTCACGTCCCATCTGCTCAGCGCGGTAAAAGTTCCAGTACAGTAAATTTGTAAATTGTAGAATTCCCTCATCTTCCTTATTCTCAGAATCCGTATTGCTTGCAAATTGTAGAAGCATCGGAGGTGTAACCAGAGAAGGTTCCCATTGTTTTCATTCTGGTGGGATGGAGAATAGCATTATGTTGTTTTATATGCGATTAGAGTGATTATTTCATTCATAGGAGATTCTGACCAATAGAAAGCTACATAAATGCAAATTAAGGTGATAATTTTTGATAATATCCCGTCGTTAAGTATATTACGTCAGATGCCTTAAGTTGCTACGAAAAAATACATTCAGTGACATTAATGACAATTAATGTTTTAAAAATTATAAAAGTGATGACTTTCAATCGTCAAATATTTATAAAAACTGTGTGTTTAATGGTACTAATTTGTACTTACATAAATAAATTACAATAAAATTTTTGGTTTTGAACAGTTTTATTCATGAAACAATCGCAACAAATTGCACTCGATCTCTGAAATTAATATAGAATTTTTGCTCTCGTGACACTTTGACATAATTTCACGAGCCGAAGGCTCGTGAAATTAAAACTGTCAAAGTGTCACTCGGGAAAAATTCAATAATTTCAGAGCTCTTGTGCAATTACTACTGAAAACTTAGTCTTTTTGCTAGCAGTTGCCGCTAGGGCATCTATGCCAGTTCGTTCGTTGCAATCCGGGACTGCACGCTGGGGTTTGTTTTGGTTGGATCAGAAAGAGCAGCATATGTGCCTCCTGATGAGAGACTAATAAGTTTCGAAACCGGTAGAGGTGCTTGCTGCACTCTCTGATTGGACTAGAATATGGTTCGGCTGTATTTTCGTTTTGCAACGAAATGCAATGAAAATGGTTATTCATTTATGATATCTTTGTAGATATTTTTTACTTTCTGCTGAAATTAGTTAACTACAGTTTTCTATAATATTCTTTGTGGTTTTCCTTTTATTTGTCGCTGCGTATTTCTTGTATTTTACCGGTATAGATACGAAATAATGGCATTTAATAAGTACTTCTGATATACACCAAACAACATAAAGAATGATGATATTTACTGAAACATCCCGACATAAAACCTGTGGTGCTAAGGCAAAACCCAATATGTAAAAAAACGTGATTTTGGCAGATGACTTTACAAGTTCGCGGTGTTTTAGTAATAGTGAACATATCGGAAACTAATTTCATCAACTACTGGTTACATGGATGCGTTTAGCCATGGAGGGTTTTGTCATTATATTCTTCACCGTTCAATGTACATATTGGCATTAAAAACGAAAAATCGATAATTTTTGACATATCTGGTTTTCCTTAGTACCATAGGACAGTTTTCCGTCTTTTAAAACACCATATACAAGTAAGGGGAAGACAGAAAAATATACGGCGGAAAAACCATAAATGGCATGTGGACACGCAGAACAAACCAAGAATTAAAAGAACTATACAAAGAGCCTGACCCTGACATAATCGCAATTATTATAAAGACACACACATTATAGGCCTTGAGCCCACATATAAAATTATTATTTATGACTACATCGTTGAAACTTTTTGTACTTGTTATTTGGGTGGAGTCGGACAAATGTGGAGCTTGGCGCATTAGGGTAGTGGGGCGTTTGTCTGTCAAGCGGTGACGAAGTTGTCAATTTTATGCAAGAAAAAAATTTATAACCACATTGGTCATTTTATTTTAATCAATGGTTTTTATCATGTAAACAGCTAAAACCATTTTGTCGGACAAAAATATTGGGGCATATGACGCGTCGGACACGCTAAATATGTCAAATTTATGAAAAAAATAATTTTTTTTACCACATGGATAATTTTAACTGAATCTACCGTAAAACCTTTTTCCAATAATGTGGTAACCTTGTCGGACAATTTTCACGGGGCATATGCGCAGTCGGATGCGCCGAAGATGTCAATTTCCTGAAATTTTTTTATTTATTACTATTTTTCCGACAAAATTAGTAGGTTATAAGTAATTATATTCTTAATCAAAAATCAAAGTGTCGGACAAAAATATTGGGGCAAATCGACAGTAGGACAAAAAATTTAAATTTTATTGGTAAACTATACTTTTAAAATATGCTGGGTTCGTGCATCCCTTATCTTTAAAACCATTTTTCCGACAAAAGTAGTAAGTTACAAGTAATTATATTCTTAAACAAAAAATGTAATTGTCTGACAAAAATGTTGGGGCAAACGAACAGAAAACTTAATTATTTTAGGCTATGGACCAGGAGGTATTATCAAAAAAAAATTTAAAACAGATTTTCTCGGTTATCTTTGAATCGATTTAGCTGAAACTAGGTTCACACACTAAGTAAAACATTTAAAAGGGTATAACGTAGAGCTGTACCCAAAATTTTCTTAAAAAATTTTCCGACAAGAGGGAAAATTTTAGAAAAATTGTGATCTAATAATTTGTGAATATACCCATTGAACAACGACAAACACCGTTCTGTAGTTTTTTCTCGAATTAAAAAAAAAATTTCCGACACAAGTATTAGGTGTAAAGTAGTTATATACTAAATCAAAAAATTTAATTTTTATTAATAAACTATACTTTGAAATATCCTGGGTTCGTGCACCCCTTATCTTTACAACCATTTTTCCGAAAAAAGTAGTAAGTTACAAGTAATTATATTCTTAAGGTGATACAGTAGCGATCAACAGGTAGCCAAAACGCGTTCCCAGATTGCGGCTGTAATTTTGAATATTTTTTCGAGATATTTGGCACACGTATTCGTAATATAATAAAGAATGGCGGTACAGAGCCCAATTTGAAAAATATATTAATATGTGGAAATTACTCTGTAATTAAATACAATATAAAAAAACGAGCCTGTACCGCCATTAAGAAGAACAAAAAAATACACTTTCTTCAAATAAACTTTTTTATCCGATGCCTAGATTTTGTGTCATTTTGGAACTACTAATGAAATAAAAAATTGTAGTAGTTCCAAAATGACACAAAATCTAGGCATCGGATAAAAAAGTTTATTTGAAAAAAGTGTATTTTTTTGTTCTTCTTAATGGCAGTACAGGCTCGTTTTTTTAATATTTTATTTAATTACAGAGTAATTTCCACATATTAATATATTTTTCAAATTGGGCTCTGTACCGCCATTCTTTATTATATTACGAATACGTGTGCCAAGTATCTCGAAAAATATTCAAAATTATAGCCGCAATCTTGGAACGCGTTTTTGCTACCTGTTGATCGCTACTGTTTCCTCTTAAACAAAAAATGTAGTTGTCTGACAAAAATATTGGGGCAAACGAACAGAAAACTTAATTCTTTTAGGCTATCGACGAGGAGGTATTATCAAAAAAAATTTGAAAACAGCTTTTCTCGGTCATTTTTGAACCGATTTAGCTGAAAATTGGTACATACACTAAGCAAAATATTTAAAAGGGTATGACGTAGAGCTGTACCCAAAATTTTCCCAAAAAATTTTCCGACAAGAGGGAAAATTTTAGAAAAATTGTGAACTGATAATTTGTTTACATACTCCTTGAACAACGACAAACACCGTTCTATAGTTTTCTTTTCTCGAATTTAAAAAAAAATTTCCGGTTATAAGTATAAGTATATTCTAAATCAAAAAATCTAAGTGTCTGACAAAAATATTGGGGCAAATCCAAAGTCGGACAAAAATTTAATTTTTATTAATAAACTATACTTTTAAACTATGCTGGGTTCGTGCATCCCTTATCTCTACAACCATTTTTCCGGCAAAAGTAATAAGTTACAAATAATTATATTCCTAAACAAAAAATATAATTGTCTGACAAGAATGTTGGGGCAAACGGAGAGAAAACTTAATTATTTTAGGCTATCGACGAGGAGGTATTGTGAAATAATTTTTTAAAACAGTTTTTCTCGGTTACTTTTGAATCGATTTAGCTGAAAATTGGTACACACACTAAGTATGTACAACACTTAAAAGGGCATGACGTAGAGTTGTACCTAAAATTTGCCATTTCCGACAATGGGGAGAATTTAGGAAAAATTGTTATCTAAAAATTTGTGCACATACTCTTCGAACAATGACAAACATCGTTCTGTAGTTCTGTTTTTCGAATTTAAAAAAAATATCCGACAAGAGGGAAAATTTCGGAAAAATTTTCGGAAGTTTTGGAAAGTTCTCTACGTTACGCTCTTATATTATAAGGAGTATTTCTACAAATTTTCCAACAACCATCCATTTTGGTATAAGGGTGTGGATTTTACGGCCCTTCCCATTTGGGGTCTGTTTTTCGTTCTCGTCCCCAAAGCTCCCAAAAATTTTAAAAATTTAAGTCCGACCTTTACGGCTTCTTATAGTACTGATCATTATCTTTCCAACGCATATTTAATTTTGAAAATTGGTTATACCATTCAAAAGTTACCGATCTCAGAAATTTTATTCAATTTCTATTTAAAAAGGGAAAAATGTTTTGTATGTGTGTATGTTTGTAGAAAAGTTACACCGATCTGAATTGTTTTTTCTATGTTTAAATAGGGGGTCAGGGCCAATTCAGAACCGGTGTAGCTTGTGACTTTCGACCACCTTTAAGCCAGCTATAGGACTTGGTAGTTACAAAACGGCATATTTTTTGGGGGTATATACATATCTTATGTTCAAGGAGAGACAGGAAAACCGAAAATACACCAAATTAATAGCGTTGAGTTAAGCTTTCAAATAGTGCCAAGTTATTTTTCGGGTGTAACTACAATGATATGCTAAAAATGATGGTGTATCGCAGATTTTAAATGCGTTTATCTCGAAAACGATTGAGTTTAGGTAGATGAAAGAAGTATACCTTTTTTAAGTAAAACTAATAGGACAATAAAAATTTTAATGTCAGAATTATACAGAGTCAGGGATAAAAAAAATTGAACGTAATAAATGAGTGCTGAAAGGCGTATGTGGCGCCTTCTAGGCAATACATAATTTTTGGTAGGAAATTTAGTTTTCTCGACCCAAAAAACCCTCACATACCAAATTTCATGTTGTTATCTCATACCTGTCAGGAAATATTAAATAATAAATAAAAAAAAAAGTTTAACTTTGACACCCTATATCTCGATTATTATAAAATTTGTACTAAGGTAAGTTAGCTTAAATCGGTCTATTTTAACCTCAGGAACCTGAGGCTAAGCTATGGCCCATTCTTTACCAAACACCATGTATGTATAAAAATTACTTTTTTTTTTAAATTGTACCAAAATACCCCATTATTTTTGTCCGAAAAGAAAGTGATCCAATATGCATTACACATCTAAAAAAAACAGTACAAAATAAAAATGACATCTATGGTAATAAATAAAAAAATTCCAGGAAATTGACATCTTCGACGCATCCGACTGCGCATATGCCCCGTGAAAATTGTCCGACAAGGTTACCACACTATTGTAAAAATTGTAGTAAAGAAAAGAGAGACGTTCTCACAAACAATTTATTTTACTACTGACGACCGGTTTCGCTGTGTTCAATTTATACAGCATCATCAGGTCCGGTTAAAGTAAAATCAAATGCTACAAAACAAAAAACCAGAGTTAGTTAGGTGGTCTGGTTTGAATAAATTTTTAATGATACAGCCAATATCAAAGTACATCTGTCAAAGCATGCACATGAATACCCACATGTACGCGCGCATAGTGTACAATCCTCATACTCACAAACATGCACGCATCCATGTGCAGCGGCAAACTATAGTATGTCAAGTATAAGATATATACTTACTTTCCGGTATAAGGGAAAAAAGTAGTAGTATTCAATATCATACTTTTCATGCACCTTGCTAGAGGGATGGTTGGTGAAGGGAAAGATTTAGTAGGAAAGTTTAGTAGGAAAATACGACATTAAACCGATAATCCAATTTGTTATGTTATTTTAATTATATCTATGGTGATGTTATCTTATTTATAAATGTAGCTTTTATTATATGATAGTTAGATGTTGTGTTGGGTGTGCGACTTTAAGAAAAATTGTTCGTTTGTGTAATAAATATGATCTGTTTGTGAATATTTATTTTCTCTGTTTAAAAATTGTAGTTGAATATAAAATTGAACAGTAGTAATTTGTTAAAACTTTTTTATATTTAAAAAATATTAAAATTTTCAAAATTAGTCAAAATTTAAAATCATTCATAACTGACTCAGAGTTGAAGCTGTGTTAAGGTAATGCAGTAAGTAAATTAAATTAAATTAAACCAATTGTAATGTGAAGTTATAATTATCTATAGTATAATGTAATAGTATAATAATTATTATAACTTCACATTACAATTGGTTTAATTTAATTTAATTTACTTACTGCATTACCTTAACACAGCTTCAACTCTGAGTCAGTTATGAATGATTTTAAATTTTGACTAATTTTGAAAATTTTAATATTTTTTAAATATAAAAAAGTTTTAACAAATTACTACTGTTCAATTTTATATTCAACTACAATTTTTAAACAGAGAAAATAAATATTCACAAACAGATCATATTTATTACACAAACGAACAATTTTTCTTAAAGTCGCACACCCAACACAACATCTAACTATCATATAATAAAAGCTACATTTATAAATAAGATAACATCACCATAGATATAATTAAAATAACATTACTATATATAACTAACAAATTGGATTATCGGTTTAATGTCGTATTTTCCTACTAAACCCTTCAAGACCCCATCGATGTTTAGTTAATATATTACATTGAAATCTTTCCCTTCACCAACCATCCCTCTAGCAAGGTGCATGAAAAGTATGATATTGAATACTACTACTTTTTTCCCTTATACCGGAAAGTAAGTATATATCTTATACTTGACATATTATAGTTTGCCGCTGCACATGGATGCGTGCATGTTTGTGAGTATGAGGATTGTACACCATGCGCGCGTACATGTGGGTATTCATGTGCATGCTTTGACAGATGTACTTTGATATTGGCTGTATCATTAAAAATTTATTCAAACCAGACCACCTAACTAACTCTGGTTTTTTGTTTTGTAGCATTTGATTTTACTTTAACCGGACCTGATGATGCTGTATAAATTGTAAACAGCGAAACCGGTCGTCAGTAGTAAAATAAATTGTTTATGAGAACGTCTCTCTTTTCTTTACTACACTAGTATGGACTCACACATGCAACACATTCAATATTTTTATTGTAAAAAGGTTTTATGATAGATACCGTTAAAATTATCGATGTGGTAATCAATTTATTATTTTCATAAATTTGACATATTTAGCGTGTCCGACGCGTCGTATGCCCCAATATTTTTGTCCGACAAAATTGTTTTCGCTGTTTATATGATAAAAACCATTGATTAAAATAAAATGACCAATGTGGTTATAAATTTTTTTCTTGCATAAAATTGACAACTTCGTGACCGCTTGACAGACAATCGCCCCACTGCCATGATGCGCTAATCTCCAAATTTGTCCGACTCCACCCAAATAACAAGTACAAAAAGTTTCAACAGTGTGGTCATAAATAATAATTTTATATGTGGGCCTAAGTCCTATTAAGATGGATGGTGTAACATCTTAATGACCGGCTAGTCGCTCGTCTGTGATGGAACTCCACATAAGATCCCACTGTCAATCATCGGAAATTACTTGGACATCTTGGCTATTAAAGCACCCTAATATGTCTGTGTAGATATTGGCATTGAATCCGGCCCGGTCCGACCGTCACATGTAACACCGTTGCCGTATCCTCTATTTTTTCATACTATCACGTTACAATTTTTTGTGATATCATTTTTGTGTATTTTAGTTATGTTCTAATATGTTATGTATATATAGGTTTTTACTTGATTATTTTAAATCATTGTGACGTTTAACTTGCTAGAAACCTTGTAATATTTGTACCTAATGTGTTAAAAGTAAGTAGTTTTGAAACACCAAGTAAGTAAAGTTTATTATGGTTGTTTTCACCAATTTTTAAAAAATGTGAAAACATTGAATTGTCCACTTCCGTCTGTCCGACCGTCCGTCTTGTCTGTCTGTTCGCAAACTCAACTCCTCCGTCATTATACCAGGTAGAATGACAAATGAGGTGTCAAATGAAAGCTTATCCAAGGATGGTACTAAAGGTGATAAATTTAACCTAGGCTGTCTGTCCGTCTGTCTGTCCGACCGCGTATATGATTCCTTCGTCACTGTACCAGGTAGAATGACAAATGAGGTGTCAAATGAAAGCTTATAATCCAAGGATGGTACTAAATATGAGAAGTTTGACATAGGCTGTCTGTCCGCCTGTCCGTCCGACCTGGTATAGTGACGGAGGAGTTATATTCGCGGACAGACAGACAGACGGACAGACAACCTAGGTCTAATTTCTCACCTTTACTACTATACTTGGATTATAAACTTTCAGTTGACACCTCATTTGTCATTCTACCTGGTACAGTGACGGATGAGTTATACTCGCAGTCAGACGGAGAGACGGACAGACAGCCTATGTCAAATTTCTCACTATTATAAGCTTTCATTTGACACCTCATTTGTCATTCTACCTGCTATAGTGACGGATGAGTTATATTCGTGGTTGGACGGACAGGCGGACAGACAGCCTATGTCAAATTTCTCACCTTTAGTACCATCCTTGTATTATAAGTTTCATTTGACACCTCATTTGTCATTATACCTGGTATAGTGACGAAAGAGTTATATTCGCGGTCGGACGGAGAGGCGGACAGACAACCTATGTCAAATTTCTCACCTTCAGTATCAGCCTTGGATTATAAGCTTTCATTTGACACCTCATTTGTCATTCTACCTGGTATAGTGACGGAGGAGTTATATTCGCGGTCAGACAGACAGACGGACAGACAACCTTGGTCTAATTTCTTACCTTTATTACTATCCTTGGATTATAAGCTTTAATTTGACACCTCATTTGTCGTTATACCTAGTATAATGACGGAGAAGTAAATGTTATTATTCTATTATTCTTGTAGGTACATTTAACATTGATTGAAATTATGAAAGAAATATATAGAAAACAGCATGGCAACACTGTGATGCACAAGCATAAAAATCCAGCCACATTCAGCTGTGCCGGCTGTGCGTTACATAGGGTGCTTTAAAATCCAAGATGTCCAATTACTTTTGTGGATCCACAGCGTAGCGCTGCAGCGTGGTCCCTCTGTGGTGAACCTTAAACCAATTTTTGATGGTGGCCATCGAAAGAGAAGCTACACGATATTTGATTTTTTCTTGCAACAGTGGCGCCATCAGGCGGAGATGCTAACTACTTATTGAACCACCCACGTATTATACTAATTTACTTACGTTGTATTTGAACATCATATTATTACTCCAAGAGTCACCGTGGATCAAAATTGAATATGGACTTTTGTAGTCAAGTGCATCAAGAAACATTTGAGGACCGTTATCACAATATTTTTTAAAACTATCGAGAATTTTTATTTCATCTTCCTCTTCTAAAAATTCTTTTATTTTGTTACAATTATAACGCTAAATATAGCTCTATAACGTAGAGCTGTACCCAAAATTTTCTTAAAAAATTTTCCGACAAGAGGGAAAATTTTAGAAAAATTGTGATCTAATAATTTGTGAATATACCCATTGAACAACGACAAACACCGTTCTGTAGTTTTTTCTCGAATTAAAAAAAAAATTTCCGACACAAGTATTAGGTGTAAAGTAGTTATATACTAAATCAAAAAATTTAATTTTTATTAATAAACTATACTTTGAAATATCCTGGGTTCGTGCACCCCTTATCTTTACAACCATTTTTCCGAAAAAAGTAGTAAGTTACAAGTAATTATATTCTTAAGGTGATACAGTAGCGATCAACAGGTAGCCAAAACGCGTTCCCAGATTGCGGCTGTAATTTTGAATATTTTTTCGAGATATTTGGCACACGTATTCGTAATATAATAAAGAATGGCGGTACAGAGCCCAATTTGAAAAATATATTAATATGTGGAAATTACTCTGTAATTAAATACAATATAAAAAAACGAGCCTGTACCGCCATTAAGAAGAACAAAAAAATTGTTATCTAAAAATTTGTGCACATACTCTTCGAACAATGACAAACATCGTTCTGTAGTTCTGTTTTTCGAATTTAAAAAAAATATCCGACAAGAGGGAAAATTTCGGAAAAATTTTCGGAAGTTTTGGAAAGTTCTCTACGTTACGCTCTTATATTATAAGGAGTATTTCTACAAATTTTCCAACAACCATCCATTTTGGTATAAGGGTGTGGATTTTACGGCCCTTCCCATTTGGGGTCTGTTTTTCGTTCTCGTCCCCAAAGCTCCCAAAAATTTTAAAAATTTAAGTCCGACCTTTACGGCTTCTTATAGTACTGATCATTATCTTTCCAACGCATATTTAATTTTGAAAATTGGTTATACCATTCAAAAGTTACCGATCTCAGAAATTTTATTCAATTTCTATTTAAAAAGGGAAAAATGTTTTGTATGTGTGTATGTTTGTAGAAAAGTTACACCGATCTGAATTGTTTTTTCTATGTTTAAATAGGGGGTCAGGGCCAATTCAGAACCGGTGTAGCTTGTGACTTTCGACCACCTTTAAGCCAGCTATAGGACTTGGTAGTTACAAAACGGCATATTTTTTGGGGGTATATACATATCTTATGTTCAAGGAGAGACAGGAAAACCGAAAATACACCAAATTAATAGCGTTGAGTTAAGCTTTCAAATAGTGCCAAGTTATTTTTCGGGTGTAACTACAATGATATGCTAAAAATGATGGTGTATCGCAGATTTTAAATGCGTTTATCTCGAAAACGATTGAGTTTAGGTAGATGAAAGAAGTATACCTTTTTTAAGTAAAACTAATAGGACAATAAAAATTTTAATGTCAGAATTATACAGAGTCAGGGATAAAAAAAATTGAACGTAATAAATGAGTGCTGAAAGGCGTATGTGGCGCCTTCTAGGCAATACATAATTTTTGGTAGGAAATTTAGTTTTCTCGACCCAAAAAACCCTCACATACCAAATTTCATGTTGTTATCTCATACCTGTCAGGAAATATTAAATAATAAATAAAAAAAAAAGTTTAACTTTGACACCCTATATCTCGATTATTATAAAATTTGTACTAAGGTAAGTTAGCTTAAATCGGTCTATTTTAACCTCAGGAACCTGAGGCTAAGCTATGGCCCATTCTTTACCAAACACCATGTATGTATAAAAATTACTTTTTTTTTTAAATTGTACCAAAACACCCCATTATTTTTGTCCGAAAAGAAAGTGATCCAATATGCATTACACATCTAAAAAAAACAGTACAAAATAAAAATGACATCTGTGGTAATAAATAAAAAAATTCCAGGAAATTGACATCTTCGACGCATCCGACTGCGCATATGCCCCGTGAAAATTGTCCGACAAGGTTACCACACTATTGTAAAAATTGTAGTAAAGAAAAGAGAGACGTTCTCACAAACAATTTATTTTACTACTGACGACCGGTTTCGCTGTGTTCAATTTATACAGCATCATCAGGTCCGGTTAAAGTAAAATCAAATGCTACAAAACAAAAAACCAGAGTTAGTTAGGTGGTCTGGTTTGAATAAATTTTTAATGATACAGCCAATATCAAAGTACATCTGTCAAAGCATGCACATGAATACCCACATGTACGCGCGCATAGTGTACAATCCTCATACTCACAAACATGCACGCATCCATGTGCAGCGGCAAACTATAGTATGTCAAGTATAAGATATATACTTACTTTCCGGTATAAGGGAAAAAAGTAGTAGTATTCAATATCATACTTTTCATGCACCTTGCTAGAGGGATGGTTGGTGAAGGGAAAGATTTAGTAGGAAAGTTTAGTAGGAAAATACGACATTAAACCGATAATCCAATTTGTTATGTTATTTTAATTATATCTATGGTGATGTTATCTTATTTATAAATGTAGCTTTTATTATATGATAGTTAGATGTTGTGTTGGGTGTGCGACTTTAAGAAAAATTGTTCGTTTGTGTAATAAATATGATCTGTTTGTGAATATTTATTTTCTCTGTTTAAAAATTGTAGTTGAATATAAAATTGAACAGTAGTAATTTGTTAAAACTTTTTTATATTTAAAAAATATTAAAATTTTCAAAATTAGTCAAAATTTAAAATCATTCATAACTGACTCAGAGTTGAAGCTGTGTTAAGGTAATGCAGTAAGTAAATTAAATTAAATTAAACCAATTGTAATGTGAAGTTATAATTATCTATAGTATAATGTAATAGTATAATAATTATTATAACTTCACATTACAATTGGTTTAATTTAATTTAATTTACTTACTGCATTACCTTAACACAGCTTCAACTCTGAGTCAGTTATGAATGATTTTAAATTTTGACTAATTTTGAAAATTTTAATATTTTTTAAATATAAAAAAGTTTTAACAAATTACTACTGTTCAATTTTATATTCAACTACAATTTTTAAACAGAGAAAATAAATATTCACAAACAGATCATATTTATTACACAAACGAACAATTTTTCTTAAAGTCGCACACCCAACACAACATCTAACTATCATATAATAAAAGCTACATTTATAAATAAGATAACATCACCATAGATATAATTAAAATAACATTACTATATATAACTAACAAATTGGATTATCGGTTTAATGTCGTATTTTCCTACTAAACCCTTCAAGACCCCATCGATGTTTAGTTAATATATTACATTGAAATCTTTCCCTTCACCAACCATCCCTCTAGCAAGGTGCATGAAAAGTATGATATTGAATACTACTACTTTTTTCCCTTATACCGGAAAGTAAGTATATATCTTATACTTGACATATTATAGTTTGCCGCTGCACATGGATGCGTGCATGTTTGTGAGTATGAGGATTGTACACCATGCGCGCGTACATGTGGGTATTCATGTGCATGCTTTGACAGATGTACTTTGATATTGGCTGTATCATTAAAAATTTATTCAAACCAGACCACCTAACTAACTCTGGTTTTTTGTTTTGTAGCATTTGATTTTACTTTAACCGGACCTGATGATGCTGTATAAATTGTAAACAGCGAAACCGGTCGTCAGTAGTAAAATAAATTGTTTATGAGAACGTCTCTCTTTTCTTTACTACACTAGTATGGACTCACACATGCAACACATTCAATATTTTTATTGTAAAAAGGTTTTATGATAGATACCGTTAAAATTATCGATGTGGTAATCAATTTATTATTTTCATAAATTTGACATATTTAGCGTGTCCGACGCGTCGTATGCCCCAATATTTTTGTCCGACAAAATTGTTTTCGCTGTTTATATGATAAAAACCATTGATTAAAATAAAATGACCAATGTGGTTATAAATTTTTTTCTTGCATAAAATTGACAACTTCGTGACCGCTTGACAGACAATCGCCCCACTGCCATGATGCGCTAATCTCCAAATTTGTCCGACTCCACCCAAATAACAAGTACAAAAAGTTTCAACAGTGTGGTCATAAATAATAATTTTATATGTGGGCCTAAGTCCTATTAAGATGGATGGTGTAACATCTTAATGACCGGCTAGTCGCTCGTCTGTGATGGAACTCCACATAAGATCCCACTGTCAATCATCGGAAATTACTTGGACATCTTGGCTATTAAAGCACCCTAATATGTCTGTGTAGATATTGGCATTGAATCCGGCCCGGTCCGACCGTCACATGTAACACCGTTGCCGTATCCTCTATTTTTTCATACTATCACGTTACAATTTTTTGTGATATCATTTTTGTGTATTTTAGTTATGTTCTAATATGTTATGTATATATAGGTTTTTACTTGATTATTTTAAATCATTGTGACGTTTAACTTGCTAGAAACCTTGTAATATTTGTACCTAATGTGTTAAAAGTAAGTAGTTTTGAAACACCAAGTAAGTAAAGTTTATTATGGTTGTTTTCACCAATTTTTAAAAAATGTGAAAACATTGAATTGTCCACTTCCGTCTGTCCGACCGTCCGTCTTGTCTGTCTGTTCGCAAACTCAACTCCTCCGTCATTATACCAGGTAGAATGACAAATGAGGTGTCAAATGAAAGCTTATCCAAGGATGGTACTAAAGGTGATAAATTTAACCTAGGCTGTCTGTCCGTCTGTCTGTCCGACCGCGTATATGATTCCTTCGTCACTGTACCAGGTAGAATGACAAATGAGGTGTCAAATGAAAGCTTATAATCCAAGGATGGTACTAAATATGAGAAGTTTGACATAGGCTGTCTGTCCGCCTGTCCGTCCGACCTGGTATAGTGACGGAGGAGTTATATTCGCGGACAGACAGACAGACGGACAGACAACCTAGGTCTAATTTCTCACCTTTACTACTATACTTGGATTATAAACTTTCAGTTGACACCTCATTTGTCATTCTACCTGGTACAGTGACGGATGAGTTATACTCGCAGTCAGACGGAGAGACGGACAGACAGCCTATGTCAAATTTCTCACTATTATAAGCTTTCATTTGACACCTCATTTGTCATTCTACCTGCTATAGTGACGGATGAGTTATATTCGTGGTTGGACGGACAGGCGGACAGACAGCCTATGTCAAATTTCTCACCTTTAGTACCATCCTTGTATTATAAGTTTCATTTGACACCTCATTTGTCATTATACCTGGTATAGTGACGAAAGAGTTATATTCGCGGTCGGACGGAGAGGCGGACAGACAACCTATGTCAAATTTCTCACCTTCAGTATCAGCCTTGGATTATAAGCTTTCATTTGACACCTCATTTGTCATTCTACCTGGTATAGTGACGGAGGAGTTATATTCGCGGTCAGACAGACAGACGGACAGACAACCTTGGTCTAATTTCTTACCTTTATTACTATCCTTGGATTATAAGCTTTAATTTGACACCTCATTTGTCGTTATACCTAGTATAATGACGGAGAAGTAAATGTTATTATTCTATTATTCTTGTAGGTACATTTAACATTGATTGAAATTATGAAAGAAATATATAGAAAACAGCATGGCAACACTGTGATGCACAAGCATAAAAATCCAGCCACATTCAGCTGTGCCGGCTGTGCGTTACATAGGGTGCTTTAAAATCCAAGATGTCCAATTACTTTTGTGGATCCACAGCGTAGCGCTGCAGCGTGGTCCCTCTGTGGTGAACCTTAAACCAATTTTTGATGGTGGCCATCGAAAGAGAAGCTACACGATATTTGATTTTTTCTTGCAACAGTGGCGCCATCAGGCGGAGATGCTAACTACTTATTGAACCACCCACGTATTATACTAATTTACTTACGTTGTATTTGAACATCATATTATTACTCCAAGAGTCACCGTGGATCAAAATTGAATATGGACTTTTGTAGTCAAGTGCATCAAGAAACATTTGAGGACCGTTATCACAATATTTTTTAAAACTATCGAGAATTTTTATTTCATCTTCCTCTTCTAAAAATTCTTTTATTTTGTTACAATTACCTATAATTGCTTTTTGCATCAGACCTACAAGACATTACATAATAAGTAAAATAAGAAGTAAAATAAATGTTAGAAAAAATACGTATATAGCTATCCTTAAGCCTTTTATTTTTTAACGTTATTTTATTCTATTCTAAAGTCTTAATTTTTGGCTTCTAATTACTGCAAAGATTTTTATTTCTTTATAAAATTCGTCAAGATTTTTGTAGTTCTTACTTCTTTATAGCATGCTTTAATATTGCCATTACAACGCTGTGTTGAAAAGGGAACTAGACCGGGCTGTATCGTCGCCCCCGCTAGCGAAATTAATCAGATTCAATTTTTTTTGCACAAGCTTACTCAAAAACAGGTCCTTATAACATATCCAAAGGGGCCGGGCGGTGCCGTGGTCGAAAAATCGTTTATATTAAACATTTTTTTTAACAAATTCACAAAAATATTTTTTTCACTGCGACCAATTTTTTTAGATAACTTGGGACATTCTGAGAAAAAAGGTCTCTTTTAATTTTTCTCTAAAATTGATTGTTGTCAAGTTATACGCAATTTAAAACTTGAAAAATGCAAAAAAAAAGAAAAAATTACAAATGACCTTTTTTGCTCAGAATAACCCAAAATATCTAAAAAAAATCGTTCGCAATGAAAAACTTATTTTTTGAATTAAAAAAAAAATGTTTAAACAATTTTTCGACCACGGCACCGCCCGGTACTCTGTAGATGTGTTATAAGGACCTATTTTTGAGTAAGTTTGTGCAAAAAAATCTAATTGAAATAGTTTCGCTAACGGGGGCGACAATACAGTTGCACTATATAGGGGAGTGCAATTAGAACGAAAATATGCATTGTTTCGGAAAAATTCAAACAAGTTTATATTTTTCTAAAACTTTTTTTGTCAGTTTATATACATGTTAAATTAAAAAGTTCTACTCGCTGATTTGACCGCTAATTGTTTATTAATTGTTTACACAATAACAATTGTTTTGTGCAAATAATTTTGAAAATATCGTTAAATTCATCATTTCACTTTGATCAAATATGTTTCTATTTTGTTTCTGATTATGCTGAATCCGAATATTGCATTGCAATTTGAACCACACTATTATCAATTTTACGAAAAAAACTTTTCTTAATAAAATGCTCTGGATAGTCAAAAATCTAAAACTCAACAGTCAGATATCAAACTTTATCAATTTTATACGAGTTATATCAAAAATATGAATTCCGTTAAAGAGTAAAGTACCTTTATGTTCCAGAATATAAAAAAATGCTATTATGAAAAGTTGTTTGGAATTTTTTTTTTTTATTCTGGCTTTGGTTTAGAACTAGAACCTTTAGCCACGTAATTGTATAACTTATCACTAAGTCAGGGGAGTAATGTTTAGTGTGTGTGTTGAGTAAGTGTCATTGTCTTTGCAAAGAGACGCTAATTGTTTCCGAACGTCTGCGGTCCCTCCGGTGAGAACCGATCCCACAAGGACAGAAACTATTTTTCATTTATTAATTTATAATAAATGAAAAATTTCTGCCCTTGGTAGAATTCGAACTCCCGACCTTTCGTTTTTGTTTGGAATTAGAAACTATATCTAAATATACAATTACATCATTCTAATCGAAAAAATTTTTTTCAATTTTTTTCTCAAATTACGGATACTCATCATCATTTTATTACAGTTATCATAACTATTTTATTATCACTTTTACGAAAAAACGTTATTATTCATAAAATGCTCTTCCTTGTCTACAATCTAAGACACAACCATCAGATATCAGACTTTTTTAATTTTGTACGAGGTATGTAAGAAATATGAATTTTTCTTAAGAGTACAATATTTTAATAAGAAGGATGTAATTGAACTCTAAAACAATTTTTTTAATTCCAAACAACTTTTCCTAATAACAATTTTCGATATTGTGAAATGTAAAGGTACTTTACTCTTGAGTGAAATTCATATTTTTGACTTACCCTCGTATAAAATTAATAAATTTGACATTTGATGATTGCATCTTAGATTATATCCGATGCAGAGTATCTTATAAAGAATAACTTTTTTCCGTAAAACTGATAATAAAAAGTTATCAATAGGTTCCAAGTTACGCAGACATACTGTATAAGAGCTAAAAAAATTTTTTTGCTGAACATTTATTATTGTTGAAGCTTATTATTAAATGTATTTTAGGTAAGTTTTACAGAAAAAAGTTTTGATCACTTTGTATAGACATTTTTCTAGCTGGTAATTTTCTGCTGGTAATAGCTGGTTTTTGTATTATATTTTTGTTATCTTTCTTAATTTTCTTAAAAAGAAATAGTTTATTTCATTTTTAAGGTAAAATAATTTAGAACATTTTAAAGATTGAATACTAAACTTTAAAAGAGTGCTTACAAAACTGTAATAGATCTGTCAAAACTTGAGTAATACCGTCTTAAAATGGTGGTAATTCTATAAAACTATGAAGATTTCAAAAATTACATTTTTTGAGACGTCATATCATTTGAATTAAATTTTTGAGATTTTTTTGAACAAAACATCATTTAGTAAGATGATTGAAAGTTAAGTTGTGCAAAATTGAGAGTTTTATAAGAAAAATTGTATTAGTTACACATTTTTAAATAATTTTTAAACAAAATTCATGTAAGGCTCAATTTCCGCCCACACCGTACTTATGCCCATACATTTTATTTCTTTGTGTTATAACCATATGATAGCTTAGTTATTCTACTTTCATGTTCAATTTGTAAAATTTCATTTGATTCGTTAGTTTACGAATTATATTAAAATAACTCAACCGTGCACTTCGCCGTACGCTAGTTTACAGTGCGCCAATGTTTGTGAGAAGGGTGACTTTGGCGTTATAAATAAAAAATTATAGAAGATACAGATTTAGTTTTAGAAAATTCTTTATATAAGGTTTTTTTTGTAAAATTTTCTGAAATTTTTAATGGTCAAGTCAGTTTTTTCTAAAATTTATATTTTCAGAGTTATTTAAAAAAACATCTAATTTCGTAGTTCATTTGTTTAATAAAAAATTAAGCACCCACTTCTCGAGTAGAACTTTTTCATATGTTGTTTATTAAACATTTCTTAATGAAATTACAAAAAGTTCTATCTTGTTTAAATTTTTCCGAAGTAAACATCTATATGCACTCCCCTAATAGCGCTAATTGTTAATAATTAAAAATAGCAGCTTTGTAATACAATAATGACAAAAATCTTTTTAGGACCTCGAAGAAGGGATTTGAAACTTGATTTGGTCACTTTTTGAATTGCATAATAATAATTTTTAATCGAGTTAAGACCTGAAAATTGGCATTTCCGCATGTTTCAAATTTTTAATCGCATATAACTCGACAACAATCGATTTTAGAGAAAAATGACAATAGACCTTTTTTGCTCAGAATTATCCAAGTTATCTAAAAACAGGTTCGAAATGAAAAAATATTTTTGTGAATTTGTTTAAACGACCCCGGCACCTCCCAGCACCCTGTGGATATGTTATAAGGACCTCTTTTTGAGTAAGTTTGTGCAAAAAAATCAAATCGGAATAATTTCGCTAGCGGGGGAGATGATACAGTCCGGTCTAAACGTAGTTTTATTAATTTTATTAATGTCTGACTGGTATATTATTTGATAAATAATGACATCATGTAAAAGTTAGTTAAATATGATATATTTTCCTAGGTCGCTTATTTTAAAAAATAACACCCTAGGGCCTATTAAATTTAAATAATTAGTTAAATACTGTAAATTTGATAAATAACAACCTAAGTGTCCAATATCAAACATTCATTATTAATATCCGAATTGAACAGTATATTTTTATCACCCCGTACATCATATTAACCAATTTGTTATCATATTTAAACATGTGCGGGATATTTCATTTGTTTATTTGTCGTAATTTATGAACTATATTTTGGCAATGAACATTAAATTAGCTGACTAATTAACTTTGTTTTCGTGTGGCCCATGACCTAATTCATGTTGCCAACAAGAAATAATACAATTTAGAATCATTCTCAAGAATCAATTCAACCAGGCAAGATGTGCCTTTAACTTCACTCAATATGTAGCATCATAGAGTCTTCAACTAAACGCGTACCAGTAACAAGTCAGTATTCAAAGTTATCCCGGGGTAATTACCCTAGTGTGGGTTCTATAAATAAATTCCTTTATCGCTATTGGTGTTTCCCTTATCTGAAGAACAGCCTCCACTAAGCCCTAGGATTATACACTAAGTAAAACTATGGCTACCACAATAATTACATTACGACTATTGCTGGTAAAGTCGATCCGCTAATCTGAGACACAACGGTCTAGTGACGTTGGTATTTTTTTTTCGGGAAGTCAGGTTGCTAGACGTAACTGAAAATTACTAGACACTTACTACACACAATCACTACACTTTGCTGAAAAATCTAAGTCAACGGTATAGCAAATTGACTACATCGTTATTCAGAGCTGCTGTTAATAAAGTCACGATAGCGAATATGGTAGCCAACATATCATCCGTCGATCGATAATGGCCATGGAACTAGAAGAAGAAGAACCAAACATACCTGCTAATAGTCCTGTCGCCAGGGGGGGTACAACGGCCTCCTGTATTCAGATGGACTTACCCAAGTTTTTTTTATGTATTTTGACCTGTAGAACACGAATTTTTTGGGTAACAGTTGATCCGGATGTCGATAAGATTGTTATAAACCAAGAAGTTGAGGAATCACATAACAGCGATTTCTTGCAAAAGAAAACATTTTTTTGTATTTTTTGGACCATTCTAACCAAAAAATGTTCCTACAAATTTTTGCGTAGGATGCATAGTTTTCGAGATAAACGCGGTTGAACTTTAAAAAACTCGAAAAATTGCAATTTTTGAACCCGAATAACTTTTGATTAAAAAATAAAATAGCAATTCTGCTTACCGCATTTGAAAGTTCAAGTCAAATTGTCCTTCACATAACATTTCGAACATTTGTACTTATGGTAGTGGGCTTTTCGGGCCGCTGATCACAAATGATTTTCGAGCGTACAAATGTTCGAAATGTAAGATAGGACAATTATGATTGTCCCTCCTTAACAGGTAAGTCAACCAATCAATTAATTATATCGGTTTTAATTATTTGTATTGCTAAAAATTTATTATTTTATTGTTAAAACAAAGCTATAAACACCTAGTGCTTAAGTGATGTTTCCAATGATTTCTCATTTAAAATCGAATGAGTAGGTAGAGGAGGTAAAAGTGCAAGCGGGGCTATTTCTACGTAGCATGAATTAAAACGCATGTATTAGGCACGGGAAACACTATGTGTTTATAGCTTTTTTTAACAATCAAAAAATAATTTTTTAGCAATGCAAATATTCAAAACAGATAAAATTTGACTTAAACTTTTAAAGGCGGTAAGCAGAATTGCTATTTTATTTTTTATTCAAAGGTTATTCGGGTTCAAAAATTGCAATTTTTCGATTTTTTTAAAGTTCAACCGCGTTTATCTCGAAAACTATGCATAATACGAAAAAACTTGTAGGAACCTTTTTTGGTTAGAATGACCCAAAAAATACAATAAATTGTTTTGTTTTGCGAAAAATCGCTGTTATGTAATTCCTCAAGTTCTTTGTTTATAACAAACTTATCGACATCCGGATCAACTGTTACCCAAAAAATTCGTGTTCTACGGGCCAAAATATATAAAAAAAACTTGGGTAAGCCCATCTGAATTAAGAAGGCAGTTGTACCCCCCCCCCTGGCGACAGGACTATAATAACCAATACTATTAATAGTAAACAGACATAAATAACATAAACCTTACGCCAATCAAGTATTTATTTACACCATTATAATATAATAACAAATGAGCAAACTATTTATTGTACAAAATATAAATATTTTGAGAAAATGAATTTTACAAAAGGGTTGGCAACGTTGGTATAGAAGAGTAAGAATGTGTTATAATTTCTGTCTGTAATAATCTCGATTTACGCGACTTACAACAGAAAATATTTCAAGAAATTGGAACATTATATAAACTTTAGCAGACTCTATAAGTGTAGTGATAAAAAATTTTTCTTTCAAATGGATTTAGTGAGTGAATAATACATAAACGTCAACAGTGAAAAACTAATGTAAATATACCAAAGTAATTAAACTAATTAGGGACAGCTGATAACAGCGATAGGTGAAGACGGGTCACGACAAAATAAATTGCGACGTTGCCGGATTTCAAATAAAGTGTATCCAATCAGGAAATCGAAATAGAAATAAAGTAGAAATAAAGTGGTGATTGTAGTCCTGATAGTGACTGGAGATCTGACGGGTCGACTGGTCAATAGTCACTTGCGCGGGGCTACAAGTACTACAAGACCTATATAATCGCAACCTCCTGTCCTGAAGCTTTAGCACGAGGAAAAGAAATGGGTAGTGACAATGAATATGATCCGGAAACCAATCAAAACAAAAGGCGGAGGGGCGAAGGGGGAGAAAAATTGGAGAAAGACAAAATGGATCGAGTATTAGAAATGTTAGCAAAACTAACCACTGACATTCAGGAAATGAAAGAGGAACAGAAGCAGTATAGACAGGAGATTAAGGAACTAAGGGAAGAAAACGATCATATAAAAAAGGAAAATTACTTCTGAAGCTAAAAATTGACAAAATGGAGGAGAGGATGGATAAAATGGAAAAGGAAAAGAGAGGAAACAATGTAATCATACAAGGAATGGACATAAATACATACGATCAGAATATATTAAAGAAAATGATAGAGGATTTCTGCGCTAAAACATTGCAGGTGGAAATAAATATTAAGGGAGCAACAAAGTTAGGAAATAAAACATGTCTGGTGGAACTGAAGAACGCAACTGATAAAGAAAAGATAATGGTAAATAAAAACAAATTACAAAAGGTTGGCCAGGAAAAGATATACATTAATGAGGATATGAATAAAATAGAAAGGGAAATACAAGGAAGAATAAGAAAACGAGCAAAGAAAGAGAAAAAGAAGGAAATAATGTAAAAATTGGTTTCCAGAAACTGACAGTAAACGACGAAGTCTGGAAGTGGAACGCCAAAGTGAACCGCTTTGAGGTGCAGCAAAGTTCAAAAAACTAAAAACGGTATGTAACAGTAAAACAACCGAGGCAACGATTAAGGCAAATGAGAAAGATATACGAAAAATAAACTTTGGAACTTGGAATATGAGAGGGACATATGGTGCAGGCAATCTGAAAGAACTAGTAAGAGAAGTCAAGAACTATAAATTGGACTTGCTTGCAGTACAAGAAACCAAACAATTAGGAACTGAAATAGTGGATGTAGAGGGCACAACCTTTTTTAAAAGTGGTGGAAAGGACAGAACCAGAGGAAGAGGTTTCATACTACAGGAAAACTTGAAATCAAGGGTAATAGCTTTTTAAGCTTATATCTGACAGACTGTGTTCTTTAAGAATGAAAGGGGAAAGAAGAAATATAAGCATTATAAATGTGCATGCTCCCATAGAGGATGCGGATGAAGATGAGAAAGACATGTTCTATGAGCAAATAGAGGAGGAATACGAAAAAACACCAAAATACGATATGAAAATAATAATGGGCGATTTCAACTCAAAGATGGAAAAAGAAAATATATATGAGAACATAGTAGGGAAACATAGCAAACATGATATAACAAATAATAACGGGAACCGAGCAGTATGTTTTGCAATGGAGAGAAATATGGTAATAAGAAGTACACAACTCCGCCGGAAGGAAATCCACAAAGGGACATGGAAGTCGCCCGACGGAAAAACAATTAACCAAATAGATCATGTAATAATAGAAAAACTGGACATGAATTTTATATCAAAAATAAAAAGCATGAGAGGAGCAGAATGCAATTCAGACCACTACCTAGTAAGAGTGACATGCATAAGAAACTGGGGTTCGACAAGGAAGGGAAAAAGGAAAAGAACGGAAGGTAAGAGAAAATACAATTCGACCCTATTGAAAAGTGAAGAAGTAAAAGATAAATATAAAAAAAAATAGAAATAGAACTGGCAACATGCGCACAAGAAATGGAAATCGAAGAAAGATGGGAGAAAGTAAAAACATCAGTAATGAAGGCAAATGAGGCAGTTCTAAACAGTACAGTGAGAAAAGGAAAAGTAAATGACTGGTATGATGAAGAATGTGAAAAATCAACTGAAGCAGTTAGGAGAGCTAGACAAATAATACTATTAAAAGAAAACGAGAATAACAGAAATGTGTATAGGAGCGCAAGAAGGGAAATGTTTAGACAATGTAGGAGAAAGAAAAGAATATCCAAAGAAGATAAGCTAAAGGAAATCGAAGAAAAATTTCAAACTAAAGAAATAAGGTCATTTTACCAAGAGGTTAAAAGAATGGACAAAGGATATCAGAGCCGAAGCATCTATATTAAGAATGAAGAAGGATTGCTAATAAGTGAAACAGCGCAGGTGCTAGAAAGATGGAAAAATTATTTCGAAGAGCTGTTAAATAATGTTGAAGAGGACGAGATGGACATAGCACAGAACATGGAAGAAAACGATACGATAGTGGGGACGCCAACAAAACAAGAGGTAATGAACATAATCAGCCAACTTAAAAACAACAAAAGTCCAGGAGCGACAGAAATAACAGCTGAAATGTTAAATGCAGGAGGAGAACAACTGTACGAGCAACTATATTGGCTGGTGAAAAAGATATGGGAAGAGGAAAAAATGTCAAATGACTGGATGCTGGCTAGAATCTGTCCCATACATAAAAAAGGAGATAAACAAACATGTGAAAATTATAGGGGAATAGCACTCCTAGAGACAGGGTATAAGATAATAGCACAATGCATACGTGGAAGACTGAACGAATACATGGAGGATACTGTGGGAGAGTACCAGGCAGGCTTTCGATCCAACCGTTCGGTAACAGACCAGATTTTCACGCTAAAATAATTACAAGCAAATTGCTATGAGTACAAAACGACCCTGTATGCGCTGTTCATAGATTTCAAACAGGCATATCGTATAAATAGAAAAAAATGTACCGTGCTCTGAGACAACTGCAAATCCCCAAAAAATTGATTAGCTTGATTGAAATGACGTTGACAAAAACGAAAAGCGAAGTAGTGTGGAAAGAAATCTCAGAGGACTTCGAAATCAAGCAAGGACTCAGGCAGGGTGCTCCGATGTCAACCACGTTGTTCAATCTTGTTCTTGAAGTAATAATGAGGAATTGCAGCATAAAAATAGAAGAAACCATCTTTAAAAACGAACATCAATGTATTGTTTTTGCGGATGATCTAACAATATTAGCAAAATCAAAGAAAGAATTGAAAAGAATTGTGAAAAAGATAGAAAAAGAAGCAAATAGGTTTAGTCTAAAGATAAATGAAAAGAAAACTAAATACATGATAATGGGTGATACACAGCAAGACAATGAAGAGTTTATAAAAATACAAAGGGAGAAAGATTACATATACAGTTTTGACAGACTGGAAGAGTTTACTTACCTTGGTGTGAAAGTAAAGGACAATGGACATGAAGATAAAGAAATAGAATCCAGAATTACAAAAGGCAACCAGAAATACGGAATGCTGAGATCCTTAATGAAGTCGAAGTTTGTTTCAAGAAAAACGAAAGAAAGAATTTACAAGACAGTGATTAGAGCTACGGTTGTATATGGAGCTGAATTATGGGTTTTAAGAAAGGCAGATGAAGAAAGATTAGAAAGATGGGAGAGGAAAATTCTTCGATCAATTTACGGCGGCATAAATACACAAATGGGATGGAGAAGAAGGACAAATATAGAGTTGGAAGAGCTGTATACGGAACCAAAAATCACCGCAATAATAAAGGCACATAGAATAAGATGGCTGGGACATGTGCAAAGATTGGAAAACCATAGAATGACCAGGATGATATTGAACAGGAAACCAGTAGGGAAAAAAAGGAAAGGAAGACCCCGTAAAAGATGGTTTGACAGCGTCCAAGCAGATTTACAAGAATTAAAAATAGATAACTGGAGAAACAAGGTATTAGACAGAAGAGAATGGAGAGGAGTGGTAAGAAGAGCGCAAGAGAAATTGTAACAAGAATGTGCCATGAATTGTAAAATGAGAGCTATATATATGTATATATTTATATGATGTATTTTTTGAAATAGACAAATTAATATTGTATATTGTAGATATGTATAGAAAAAAAATGTAATTGTGTTTTTCACGCCCAGGGCCTACATGGCCTATTGAGCAAAATAAATAAATAAATTTTACAAAATGTTATAAGTTTAGTATACACTTCCACTATTTCCAATAATTCTTCTTTTTATTAATGGAAGATTAAGTTGATTTGAGCACAGTTAATATAGTGTGAGATAGGAATTTTTGTGTTGTAGGTATGTTTCCTATTCCGAATGTGTCAAAATAAATCTCGGCTGAGCGAATTCAGTATAAATGTACTTATTTGAAAACTAGTTAATTCAAAATTCATTGAAATTTTTTGCACATAAAAGTATTTAGTCGGACATTAAATGTTGAAGGCACCACGGGTATTATGGATAATAACACTTTCGATTAACGTATATCCCTCGGGCGAAAGGCTCTCGGGATACACACAATTGACCTCAAGCGTTATCATCTTTATTATACCCTTGGTATTTTAAGAAGAAACAGTAGCTATCAACAGGTAGCGAAAACGCGTTCCAAGATTGCGGCTGTAATTTTAAATATTTTTTCGAGATATTTGGCACACGTATTCGTAATATAATAAATAATGGCGGTACAGAGACCAATTTCCAAAATATATTAATATATGGAAATTACTCTGTAATTAAATACAATATTAAAAACGCGAGCCTGTACCGCCATTAAAAAGAACAAAAAAATACACTTTCTTCAAATAAACGTTTTTATCCGATGCCTAGATTTGGTGTCATTTTGGAACTACTAATAAAATTAAAAAAAAATAGTAGTTCCAAAACGACACAAAATCTAGGTATCGGATAAAAAAGTTTATTTGAAGAAAGTGTATTTTTTTGTTCTTCTTAATGGCGGTACAGGCTCGTTTTTTAATATTGTATTTAATTACAAAGTAATTTCCACATATTAATATATTTTTCAAATTGGGCTCTGTACCGCCATTCTTTATTATATTAAGAATTTGTGTGCCAAATATCCCGAAAAATATTCAAAATTACAGCCGCAATCTTGGAACGCGTTTTAGCTACCTGTTGATCGCTACTGTTTCCTCTTAATAACTGTAATTTAAAATTTTATTATCCCAAAAAAAAATTACTAGCCCGATCAGGGAGGACAAAATTTTACGAAAACCTCCAAAAAAATAAAAAGAAGGATGAAAATTTGGGAATAGGTAGTTGAAATTGTCTATTATTATATAAGAAAAAGTTTACAATTCTACATCCCCTTCATTTTACAAAAATTGGGAAATACGGGGTAAAAAATATTTTCTCGGGAGTTAAAAAAATATACGTTTAAACTAGGTCCGGAATTGGATAAAATGACTAATTCTAAGCAACTTTTGTTCTATAGAGTTTTTTCTCTAAGTCAATACTTTTCGAGTTATCTGCGAGAGAATATGTTCATTTTTAGCAAAAAAACATGTTTTTGGACGGTTTTTCGCAGATAACTCAAAAAGTAAGTATTCTAGCGAAAAAATATTCTGAGTAGAAATATAGCTTTTAAAATTTGTTAAAAAATGGTGTACGCGTGAAATTTGCAGACTCAGTAGAAGCAGAGTTGTAGCTAATAAAAAGTAGGTTCTTCTTCGTCAAATTCCAAATCAAATATTTCAATGTGAAATAACCAAAAACAAAACTTTTCGGGGAAAATTCATTACAACTTTTTTAAAGTGTTTAAAAAATGTTTATTTTTGTTAAAAAAAAAACTTCTAGCGTTAAAAATAAGTGAGTTACGCTCAAAATATTGTTAGTTCCTTTTATTTTTTGGTACAAAAATCGCGAAAATCACCCCCTAATGAGCTTCCCAAATAAAATTAATCGTTACCGCTTCACAAGTTACTTTACTTATGTATTGTTTAAAATATCTATAAGTTTCATTGGTTCATTGTGCTCATTTTTGAAAAAAATTGGGTTTAAAATAAAACAATTTTTTTTAATTTTGAAAAAAAAAATAGAACTCTTCATGAAATTACCTTAAAAATTATTAGTAATACCTAAAATCTTAAAGAGTAATAAAATGTACGTTTTGCTTTTCTCAATATTTTTGGTTTTTTGTTTTTTGGTTAGACAAAAATTGGTTATACTATGGCTGTTCAAAATTTGCCTAAACTCGTAATTAGTTACTCGTTCAAGCCATTTTAACTACAGCTTTTTCAAAAATAAGCACTTTGAACCGATGAAACTTACAGATCATATATAAATAATACATAAGCAAAGTAACTTGTGAAATGGTAATGATAAAATTTATTTGTGATGCTAATTGGGGGGTGATTTTTGAGTTTTTTTTTACCAAAAAATAAAAGGGACCAACAATATTTTGAGCGTAACTCACTTACTTTTAATGTTGCAAATTTTTTTTTTTTTAAACAAAAATAAACCTTTTTTTATACACTTTAAAAAAGTTAAAATGAATTTTCACCGAAAAGTTCTCCGCTTTTGGGTTATTTCACATTGAAATATTCGATATAGAATTTGATGAAGAAGAACCTTATTTTAATTAGCTACAACTCTGCTTCTACTGAGTCTACAGACATCAGGCGTACACCATTTTTTTCATTTTTTATAGGCTATATTTTTGCTAAGAATATTTTTTTCGCTTAAATACTTATTTTTTGAGTTATCTCCGAAAAACCGTCCAAAAACATGTTTTTTTATGTTAAAAATGAACATATTCAGTTGCAAATAACTCGAAAAGTATTGACTTAGGGAAAAACTCTATAGAACAAAAGTTGCTTAGAATTAGTCATTTTATCCAATTCCGGACTTATTTTGAATGTATATTTTTTACCTTCGAGAGGGGGATATTCCTCTCAATTTTTGTAAAATGGAGGGGATGTAGAATTGTGAACTTTTTCTTATACAGTGATGAGCGCACTAATAACCGGCAAAAAAACGCAAAAGATGGAAAACATATTAAGTTGTGAGATAAAAAGAAATGAGCATAGTGGAGGTGTTAAATTTAGCGATAGTAACTTATAGATTGACATTATACTGATTGTTTCCCACCTTTAGACGTATCGGACGAGTTTGAGAAATGCCACTGTCACAGTGACAGTTTCAGTTGACATACTCCTCTGATACGTCTAAAGGTGGGAAACAATCAATATAATGTCAATTTATATGTTACTATCGCTAAATTTAACAACTCTACTAGTTTTATTTCTTATTATCTCACAATTTAATGTGTTTTCCATCTCTTAAGCTATTTTGCCGGTTATTAGCGCGCTCATCACTGTATAATAATAGACAATTTCAACTACCTATTCCCAAATTTTCATCCTTCCTTTATTTTTTTTGGGTCAGATTGTTTTTTGATCGGGCTATACGGCTGACACCAATTGATATCAAATTGAGAGAACAATAACCCAATACGAAGACTTGCTCTTCTCCAAGCTTATGGGAAAAGTAGTAGCGGAAGACCAAAGTAGACCTGGAAAAAGACGATATGACTTGACATATCCGTAAAGAAAATTGTTATTGGCAGCATTCAGTATAGAAACTTATGAGAACTACTGGTATAATCCAATTTTAGAGAACTAAAGAGAATAATTATGATGATGATGATGATTGAGTTTTATTGTATATTTAGCATCAAGCAGTATTTAGAATAGTCATCCCGTATTAATTTAAAAAAATATAATTAAGGGGGTTAGAAGTAAAAGGGTTTAAGTGCACTTTTTTAAAATTTTACTCTAGGTTAAGATTCGCATACTTAAATGGTATTAAAACTTGGTGAAACAATTTAAGCATATTTCGCCCTATAGTCGCCATCTATCGCCATTACATTTAGTTCACTGAAAACAATAAATTGCAGTCCGCTTTGGTATTTAGTAAACAGGTTTAACTGTGCGCTTGAACCGTTTTACCACAAAACTATTTTTAGTATTCTGTAAAAACAAATATAGTCCATTCTTTCACGGTTTTTGCTCTAAATTTTAAAGAACCGCTTGGATTGACATGAAATTTGGCATTCGTATAGCTTACATGTCAAAGAAAAAAAGTGATATTGTGCCGATGTGTGCTTTTGCCCTGGGGGTGACTTTCACCCCCTTTTGGGGGTGAAAAAATATATGTCCAAAATAAGTCTGGAAATGGGTAAACTGACTAATTTTAAGTAACTTTTTTTCTATTGAGCTTTTTCGCCAAGTCAACACTTTTCGAGTTATTTGCGAGTGAATATGTTCATTTTTCAACAAAATAACCACATTTTTAGACGGTTTTTTGCAAATAACTCAAAAAGTAAGTATTTTGTCGAAAAACCGTTCTTAGCAAAAATATAGCCTATAAAAAAGTAAAAATAATGGTGTACGCGTTAGGTTCCTGGATCTCGTAGAACCAGAGTTATAGCAAATGAAAAATAGATTCGTATTCACCAAATTTCAAATAGAATATTTCGACATGAAATATCCAAAAAATTAAGCACTTTTTGGGGAAAACTCATTGTAACTTTTTTAAAGTGTTTAAAAAAAGCTTTATTTCTGTTTTTACAAAAATCTTCTAGCATTAAATTTAAGCAAGTTACGTTCAAAATAAAGTTGGTCCCTTTTGTTTTTGCAAAAAAAATCGGGGAGACCACCCCCTGATTAGCAACTTAAATGAAATTAATAGTTACTGCTCCACAAATTATTTTACTTATGTTGTGTTTATATGATCTGTAAGTTTCATCAATTTAAAGTGCTAATTTTTGAAAAAATTTGGTTTCAAAATAAAATTTTTAAAAAATTTAAATTTTGAAAAATATTTTTTTTTCAAAATAACTTAAAAATTGTTAGATATACCAAAAATCTCGAAAAACAAAAAAAGTCAGATTTGCTTTTTTGAATATCATGTATTTTTTTGTTTTTCTGTTAGACAAAAATTGATTAAGATTTGGTGATTCTAAATTTGCATAAACTCATGATCAGTGACTCGTTCAACCCCTTTTACCTACAGCCCTTTCAATAATAAGGTCTTTGAACCGATAAAACTTACAGATCATATAAACAATATGTACACGAGTCAAGAAACTTGTGAAGTCGTAACGAATAAGTTCATTTAAGATATTAATTAGGGGGTCATTTTCTCGATTTTTTTACCAAAACCAAAAGGGACTAACTTTATTTTGAGCGTAACTTGTTTAATTTTGATGCTAGAAATTTTTTTTATAAAACAAAAATGAAGCTTTTTTTAAACACTTTAAATACGTTGTAATGAGCTTTCCCCGAAAAGTGCTTCATTTTTGGTTATTTCACGTTAAAGTATTCCATTTGGAATTTGACGAATATGAACCTATTTTTCATTAGCTATAATTCTGCTTCTACTAGGTGTAGAGACATGATATATACACCATTTTTTAAATTTTTTACAGGCTATAGTCTTGCTAAGAATGTTTTTCCGACAAAATACTTACTATTTGAGTTATTTGCGAAAAATCGTCTAAAAACGTAGTTATTTTGTTGAAAAAATGAACATATTCACTGCCAAATAACTCGAAAAGTATTGACTTAGTGAAAAAACTCTATAGAACAAAAGTTACTTAAAATTAACCAGTTTATCCATTTCCTGACTTTCTTTGAACGAATATTTTTTCACCCACAAGAGGGGGTGAAAACCACCCCCAGGGCAAAAGCACATATCAGCACAATATCACTTTTTTCCTTTGACTTATTAGCTAGGTGTGTGCCAAATTTCATGTTAATCCAAGCGGTTCTTTAAAATTTAGAGGTTTTGCAATATTTTACCGTTAAAGAACGGACTAATAGTAATAAATGGGTTTAAGTGCGCTTTAACCATTTTACCACAAAACTATTTTAAATATTCTGTAATGTGTAAACCTATGTTAATACAGGATTAATTTCAAATAAATAAATATTAGATTTGTGACCAATTTTGAAGACTAATTAAGTAGTATGCAACGTTCAGTTGTAGTTACACTGTGGATAACAGCTGAGACAAAAATGATATGATTAGTAATATGTAGTTAACATCTGCACTTGAACCGTTTTACCAGTAACATTTATCAACACCATGTACCGATTCAAATATATTTTTTTAATAACTGAAAAAAAGAAAGGGTATAGTAAGAGTAAATAATATACGCTTATATTTTTATCATTTTATACAGGGTGTAACAAAAATACAGGTCATAAATTAAACCACATATTTTGGGACCACAAATAGTTAGAATGAACCTAACTTACCTTAGTACAAATATGCACACAAAAGAAGTTACAGCCCTTTGAAGTTACAAAATGAAAATCGATTTTTTTGAATATATCGAAAACCATTAGAGATTTTTTTTGAAAATGGACATGTGGCATTCTTATGGAAAGAACATGTTAAAGAAAAATTATAGTGAAATTTGTGCACCACATAAAAATTTTATGGGGGTTTTGTTCCCTTAAACCTCCCCAAACTTTTGTGTCCGTTCCAAATAAATTATTATTGTGATGCCATTAGTTAAATTCAATATTTTTGAAACTTTTTTACCTCTTAGTATTTTTTCGATAAGGTAGTTTTTATCGAGTTGCGGCTTCTTTTTTAATATGTTTACATAAAATTTTTATGAGGGTTTTGTTCCTTTAATCCCCCCAAATGTTTGTGTACGTTCCAATTGAACTATTACTGCGGTACGATTAGTTAAACACAGTGTTTTTAAAACTTTTTTGCCTTTTTGTATTTTTTTGATAAAGTATCTTTTATCGAGATGTGGCTTCTTTTTTAATATGGTTCAAAATATACTTAAAAATGTAAATCATAAATAAATTTTACCAAGTCTCCATAATCGTACTTTACCATATTATATAAATATGTGGTGGATTTGACAAATATTCAAATATCTCGATCTGACTTTTGGAAAAAGTACTAAGAGACAAAAAAGTTTTTAAAATCTTGTGTTTAACTAATGGCGCTACAATAATAATTAAATTGGAACGTACACAAAAGTTTGGGGGGGGGGGGGGGTTTAAAAGAACCAAACCCCCATAAAATTTTTATGGGGTGTCCAAATTTCATTATCATTTTTTCTTAAAATACTACTGCCATAAGAATACCACATGTCCATTGTCAATAAAAAATCTCTAATAGTTTTCGATATATTGGAAAAAATCGATTTTCATTTTGTAACTTCAAAGGGCTGTAACTTTTTTTCCGTGCACATTTGTACTACGGTAAGTTAGGTTCAATCGAACTATTTTTGTTCCCAGAATATGCGATTAAATTAATGACCTGTATTTTTGTTACACCCTGTAGTACATTGTACACTAGACATATTTTAATTTAATGACTCCTAGAATTTATAAAATTCAATCAACTTTGAAGCTGATTATCTCAGAACTATCAAACCTGCACTTAAACCATTATGCGTCTGCCCCCTTCAATTAAAATATTAACACATTTTTTATGTACCTAATCAAAGATTACTGAAATCTTATGAAATTTTTAGCACTTCATATTTTATTATAGATAAATTTTGAAAATGAAATAATGTAGGTTATGAAGTCTGTCTATAATAAAATCTTATGAAACAGAGCTCTAATAAGAATTAAAAATTATGCAATTTCATCACTTGTTGGTATAGAAGCGTATTTACTTCTCAGACTACACAAATATAGGTCTGGATCCCGCGTATGAAAAAAAGGTTGATTAATAGCAAGCTGAAAATTTGTTAATTGCTTAAGGGTGACTAGTCGGACAAACTTTGATATATGGGAACACTGGAACAGGGGAAGTTTTAGTTGTGGAACAGGTTAAAAATTTGGAACGGTCAGACCACGAAAACGGCACATGTATTTTGTCCGACAGAACAGACTTAAACTCTCCGAACAGAGATTAAACTCTCGTGCAAAAATCAGACTGCTATTTGTCCCCAAATTGGCGTTTTAATGAGTGGAACATGTAGAATATGTCAAATGACAGGAATTATCACAGGTGACAAATAGCAGTCTGATTTTTGTATGAGAGTTTAATCTCTGTTCGGAGAGTTTAAGTCTATTCTGTCGGACAAAATAAATGTGCCGTTTTCGTGGTCTGACCGTTCCAAATTTTTAACCTGTTCCACAATTAAAACTGCCTCTTTTCCAGTGTTCCCACATATCAAAGTTTATCCGCCTAGACACCCTAAAGCTATTAACAAATTTTCATCTTGCTATTAATTAACTTTTTTTCATACGCGGGATCCAGACCTAATAGTTTTAAAAGTTATGCATCACCTATAATTATGCTTATTATTGATATGTTGCATAGTTAATTTTTTCGTGAACCGATAAGCGGATTTCGCTAATTTTTTTTTATTAATTTAGATTTTGCTTTCTCATTTGCACAGTTGTGCAAAGGTTTACTCAAAATTATTTTTCGAACTTATACCGGGTGGACGACAGAAATGTTCTTATGTTAACTTTGAGGCACACTGTATACTGTAAAGGTATATGTAAGTATGGGTATACATCGAAATCGTATTTTAGTCTTACGTTTTGTGAACATTTTGTTTTTCAATGTCCCTGATATCTGTAGAAAAAACGCAAACGGACGGTTTTATTCTGTACCATGACGTGTTTAACTCAATCAAAATTAATTAACAATAAAAAAAACAGTTAACCAACTTTAAAAACAGAAAGGCACATAACGATACCAATTCTTTTTACCAATCAACATAAGACAAAGGAGATTGTTTAATGGAGGCTCTGTGATGGTTTACAGTTGAATTTCCTTGAAAGTACCTAGTACAGATTTGGTGTACAGGCTCTTTAAATACCGAGAAATGCAAAGATTTTCATTTGTCATTTTTAACACTTTGTTCATTTCTTACTATATCTCACAATAAAACACTGAAAACTTTTGTTTTCTATACTTCCACAAAATTTATTATTTACAACTATGTGACTACAGCTGTTTCGGCAGAGTGCCTTATTATATTGGTGGAGATACGTGGATGATATACTAGTATGCTTTACAGGAACTAACAGACAACTTGACCAATTTCTATCATACATTAATTCACTTCTTAGTAATATTGAGTTTACAATAGAAACAGAACAGAATAATTCCATAAACTTTCTAGATGTAACGATTACCAGACTACACAACAAACATGAGTTCTCCGTATATCATAAACCTACCCATACTGACACAACTATACACAATTCATCATCCCATCCTACACAACACAAATTAGCAGCCTACCATAGCATGATACATAGACTGACAGAAATTCCCATGACAAAAAATAACTTCGAGATAGAACTAAACATCATTAAACAAATAGCAGTAAACAACGGCTATAACGAACAAACAGTTAACAAAATTTTAAATCAAAAACTCCATAAGAAAGCCCTGAAATTAGTGTATCCACCACCACAGAAAGAAACCAGTACCTTCTGCTATCTCACATATACTGGCAAGATAACAACAAAAATAGCCAGATACATAAAAAAGAAAGGAATAATACCAGCTTTCAGAACTAACAACAAATTAAGCATATATATGAAGAACAATAAAAGCCGAAAGAGAAAGCAACTACAGAGTGGTGGGTACAAAATAACTTGTGGTGACTGTCCGAAAACGTACATCGGTCAAACTGGCAGAACTTTTGACAAACGGATAGCAGAACACAAAAGGGCTTTCAACAATAGAAAAACAGGCACTTCTACATACGCACTTCACCTTCTAGAAATAATTCTTCCAATGAAGAGTTTCAAATTCTGCATATCCAAAATAAAGGCCTTAAGCTATCTTTTTTAGAATCTATGGAAATTAATAAACTGAAAAATACAGATATAATTCTGAATGACCAACTCGAGACAAACAGCTCCCCAATCCTCAACCTCTTCAGTTAGAGACTTAAAAAGGCAAACACATTGTAAATTATATCACTTGAGAAAGGCACTCTCTCAGAAAAGTTTTCAGTGTTTTATTGTGAGATAAAATGAACTTCCATCAAGTAACGGTCGAATCCATCAATTCTTACTATATAATGGAACTAATATCATCTTATAGTTCAGAGAAATAATAAAAAAAATATCCCCTTGGTGACACAGCCCCCTCCAGACCAAAACCACATTTTTTAAGTAGTATGGATATCTATAATTATAACTTATATGTTTTTTGCAGCCGATTTTGATGATTGATGATGAACATAGTTATAAACAAATGAAGATCAAAAAACGGCAAATTTTCCCTTTTTTCGTCTATTACCAAAAAGTTAAGCATTTAACACAAATTTGAGAGTAAGAAGCTCATAAATCGTATAAAAACTGCAATGTGGCGTTCGCGGAATATGTCTATCCTTATTGGTTGCTTAGAAAACTGCAAAATAAATAATAGATTTTGAATTTTTATAAATATTTATAACTTATTTAAAAAAAATGACTTAGAACCTTCTGATTACACGGAATGCTAAAACTTCTTGTGCTTAAATTATATTTTAAATTTCAAAGCAATTGGTCAAATAGTTTAAAAGTGATTTAATTTGTTTACTAAAATTATTTTTTTTGCAACATTATAAGTTAGAAAATGATGAAGTTACAGTAATACTTTGGATAGTTTATGAAAAAAGAAGATTTACACTATTAATTTAATTTAAAAAAATAAAAAAAAATTCTAAATATTGCAAAATTATTTTGCAAGAACATGTGAATTAAAAAAGGGGGGGCTAACTTCGTCCCTAACTGTCCTAGGGCAATTGTTTTTCTTTCTAAATGTGTATAAAAATTCAGTCTTTCTAAATATGAAAAAACAATTTTTCTACGGGTACCGGTTAAAAAGTTATTCTAATTATTTTTAAGTAAGCAAAAAATAGACATGTTTTTGCAAAATAAATTTACACTGTTTAAAATTGCTTTTTGCCACTTTTATTTAATTAAGTTAAGAGTATAAAATGGGCTTCTCAGTACGGCCCTGAATGACCTAACGAAAGGTGTGTTTATTTCTGGTCTCAACAAAATGGCAAATTTTGTGCAGAAAATGTAATAGTTTATTTATAAATAGTTCAGTGACAAGTTTATTAGATACCAGTAAGTGCATCCATCGTATTATTTTTGTTTAACATAACGTGGTAAACCAGTTTTGGCTAATTCTTATTTAATAACATCGATAAGGTACGATATAAGCTACAATTTATTCCAGTTTTGTTACTGGTTTAATTACATGCTTAATTACTGGTCAGGTCCGTATTAGTTTTGAACACATGTCTCGTATTAAATTTAAAAATGGAACCTAACATTCAGAGTCTCTCTGACTCGCAACATGTACAACAACCGCAGACAAATACCAATAAAACCTATTCATTAGTAACTTCTTCTTCTTTTCCGTCGAAACTGCAAGCGATTGTCTTCAGCGCCTTAGAAAATACGAAGCTGCAAGATTACTTAATTCCGTTGGGCAATCTAATTCAACCAAAAAACATTATCTTTTCGTCTCGATTGTCGAACAATCGGATATGTATGTACCTTTCAAGCAAACAACTGGTGAACGAATTTATGCAAAAGCACGGACAAATAAAAATCGAGAATAATATTGTACAAGCTAGAAGACTGATTTCTCCAGCCGAACGTATTGTTTTGTCAAACGTATGTCCCAGTATACCACACAGTTTGTTAACTGATTATTTACAAAAAATAGGACTTAATCTTATCTCCCCAGTCACCTTCCTAAAAATCAATTCTAATCTTCCTGAATACAATCATATTTTGAGCTTCAGAAGACAAATTTACGTTAGTCCTCACAATATCTCCTTACCCGACTCATTCCTTTTAGACTTCGATAATACAACATATCGAATTTTCTTAGAAACTATGGCCTGTTATACCTGCAAAAAGGCTGGACACATCGCCACAAACTGTCCCGATAAAATGGAATCACTAGCAAATTCAAATAACAGTCAACCGATCTCTTCTACCTTACCCGAAACTATGCCTCAACCTACAGCTACAATTCTATCTCACGAACAAATTCCTATCGAAGAAAGCTCAGCAAATAATCTAAACAATCCTAATATAGAAGAAAGTCAAGAAGATAGCACCATGGACACCTCCATACCCATTAATGTCGACCTTCAGTCAAAACGTAGTATCAGCGAGGTTCTCACTTCTCCAGAAACAAGTCATACAGAAAAACCCTTTACTGTACCTACATCTAAACCTAAAGCCAAGAAGATTAAAAGCGACGAGGAGCATGTAACATCGAAATCATCAAAATCATATAACCTTGAACCTGTCAAAAATTTTATCCAAAATCGTTCGACCCCTTTTGTCCTCAATTATGACCAACTGAACCTTCGTATTAGCAATATTACTGGCGCGAAAAATCCTATTGATATCATTATTCAAGATTTTACTCCCGACCTAATGCAATTACACCATATGTTAACTGAAGTTTCTACACAATTGAAAAACAGATCATTCAAACGCTTTATCAACACTCTCAACAAGAAAATCCTACGACACTTGGGTAACAAGCTCTCTGAATCCGAGGGCGAGTCATCTCAGGTTAGCCAGTAAACTTACATTTTCATATAATAAAATTCACTAAGCTACTGGAGTAGAATACAGATAAATTTTTCCATCGACTACCAACCTTTCAAACACTTATTTCTGAATTTTCTATTGCGGTTTTATCTGCTAAGCTCTATGCAGTGCTCAAAGCTATCATGCATATGGATTCTAATGGCATTTCTGATTCAGTTAACTTAGTGATTCATTAAGCGCTCTTCAAACCCTTAAACAGATCTATCCGCAATATCCTATTGAGAAACACATAAATTCGAACTGATGCAGGCTCAAGAAAACGCTAGACGAACTAGATTTTTATAGATACCATTCCACATTGGCATTACAGGCAACGAAAAATCCAACCAGTGCGCGAGTGAAATTGCCGTATGTGCTAATATAGAAAAGATGAGTGCCGAAATACCGCGAGTGATATAAAAGCTTACATTAAGATTCGTGTTTTGTGCAAGTGGACATACCTAATGTATAAGTAATTTATTGGGCACTAATTACTCAATGGACAATATTGTAACATTTCTGAAATCCATACGAATATTTTATAGAATTTACCTTTGTATTCTGTAGCCGCCGCTAATCACCATTAAGGTGGATGCGGCTATACTTTCTAAATAAAAAAAAAAAAATGGGCTTCTTTCATAAACTCTCCGAAGTATTACTGTAACCTCATAATTTTCTGACTTGTAGTGTTGCAAAAAAAATTAATTTGGGATAAATAAATAAAATAACTTTTAAACTATTTGACCAATTGCTTTGAAATTTAAAATATAATTTAAGCACAAGAAGTCTCAGCATTCCGTGTAATAAGAAGGTTCTAACTTAATTTTTTACATAAGTTATGAACATTTATTTAATTTCAAAATTTATGACTTATTTTGTAATTTTATAAGCAACAAATAAGGATAGACATATTCAGCGAACGTCATATTGCAGTTTTTTAAATGACTTTATTTGTTTCTTATTCCCAAATTTGTTTAGAATGCTTCACTTGTCAGTAATAGACGAAAAAATCGAATTTTCATTTGTTTATAACTATGTATATCATCAAAATCAGCTGCAGGAAACATATAGGTTGTTAATATAGATGTCCATACTATTCAAAAAATTTGGTTTTGGCCTAGAGGGGGATGTGTCACGAGAAAAATCTTATTTCTCTGGACTATTAGTGGTATGATAAGATACGGCCTCCTCACGTATCGCAGTCGTCAGTTAAAACAAATATTAAAGAGTAAAACCGTTTACTTTATTTCACGTTAAGAATAGAACATTGCGAAGATAGCCCAATGCATTTTTTATGAACGATAGAAGCGCGCCGATGCCACGCCTTACTGATTCGAATGAATCGTATATCGGCAGTCGAGAATCCACCCGTGCGCGAGAAGATTGGCAACACTGATCTCCCTAAGCGTAATGTTCTATTCTTAACGTGAAATAAAGTATATTGTTTTTGTTGTTAAAGATATCACAGAAACTAAAACAATAAAATGTTCACAAAGTATGAGACTACAACATAATTTCAATGTATGTACCATTTCGACCATTACGTCCTTTGTACCATTTCTTCCGTACAGGGTGTCTCAAACTTTTGTTTCAAAAATATCAGAGATATTCAAAAAACAAGACGAAAATATGATTTTGACCAAGAGATAATGCCTACCGACACAGAGGTCGTCCACCAACACGTTGGACTCATGATCTAAAACGTTGTCATAAGAATTTGATAAAAGAGGCACAAGCGAAGAATGAATGATGTTCCCTTTAAGAACAGATTTCTGGATAAACAAACGTGAAATTCTGACTTATGTTTAATGAAGGTTAACCTAAGTTAAGTCTAATAGACTAGGGCGCATTTGTAAAAATATTAGTACATTTGGATGTTGAGAGGTGACTCATATTTTTTTGCAGAAACTGTTTGAAAATAACTTATTTAATAATATTTGAGTTTTCCTCCCACTCAGAAACGTCCGGAACATTGTTTAAGTAATCAAAATGTCAAAAAATTTAGGAAAAATTCGATTTTTTTCTTCGTTTTTTGATTATAGCTTAAAGAGTATTTATTTTCGAGAAAAGTTGCACAAACATAAAAGTTGCGTAATTAAATTTCCTACAACATAGGTGTAGCTAAAAATTTTAAAAATTGTCACCTTTGCTGCAAAATAGCAATAATTGCGAAAAACCATACAAAACAAGCATTCGCATTTTACATTGTTCAACCATTCGTGCTACACTTTGGTCCTTCAAATTTCAATCACAAAAAATATATGATATAATAAAACAACACTGTAAATTTCATTAAGATCGGTTTAACAGATTTTGCAAAATAAATTTTGCAATCCAGCTTTCGCAAAAAAAATTTATTTTAAAAATGTTGTAGGACTGAAAATAAAGCAGACAGCAATTAGAATTTTTTGCGTATAGAAGAATACAGTACCTTCCATTTGCAATTTTACAAAATTAAAATCGGTTAACTACCACTGCGTCAGGAATTTTTTAAATTAACATTAATTTTTGGTGCTACGCGCAGGACAGCGGATACGTTTGCTCTGATTGGGCATTCCAATGACCTTTGATAATGATTGATAAATTTTAAATTTTAGTACATTTCGATATAAACAAATAAATTTGTTTAAACATAATAAAAACACATACTCTGTCCTTTGAAATAACATTTTTTAGCAAAAACTTCCTTTGTTCATATATTTTAACTTAGAGAATAAAAGTGTATATTTTAAACATATGCAATTGTTTAATCAATATTTCACGAACAATAATCAAATTAGTTGATTGTTGTGGAATTAAAATATTAAAATACAACAAAATATAGAGTAAGAAAATAATATGTATGTATCATGTAGCCAAGAAGTATGAACATTCCTTTGAGGTTAAAAACGTGGAAAATTATCGATCGAAAACTTACCCAATCGCATATAAGTACAGACAATGGGACAAAGGAAGCAATTGTTTTTCAGGCGGGACTAAATATTTTGACATAAGAGAAAAGTGTTGTTGTCGAGAGAAAATCATTCTTTTCGTTGCACTTATTAAAAACGATTTTATCTCAAAACAAGGCGGGGATGTTATTATGTATCACTTTATCAATTAAAGATAGAGTAAAAATTTTAATTTTTTAATTATAACGCGGGCGCATAAATTTGATACACCCTGTATATTGTTTTGTAACTATTTAGTAGAAGGTAGCTTTTATGCAGTGGGTCAACCCTTAATGAGTTTTTTCCTGAAGACTTAAAGACATTTGTAAACAAAGTGAAGTGAAAATACAATTTATTTCGGATTATAATTTAAAAAGATTGTTTGTTACGGGAAAGGTAATATCCACAGGTAGCTGTAATTACAAGTTTTTAGGAAACTAAAGGTAGAGAGATTTGGAATTTTAAGACTGTTTGTTTAAGCACAAGAGTATTTGTATAATTTCCGGAAAGTGATTAGGATGAGTAGAAGTATTGTTTGAAAGAATGCCTGGTTTTTCGAATGAAAAAGAGGAGTGTGGAAAGAGAAATGTTTCTGAATGGCTTGGCAATTTGGAATGGGGAAAGGGAAGTTTGAATGTTGAGACAGTTTTGGAAAAGAAAGAGGATTGTGTAGCCGGCATCCGAGAAGGGCAGTCGAAAAGTTTTCGCGGATAGTTCAGAAGCAAGTACTAGTGGTTGTTTGTTAGTGGAGAGTAGCTGAAAAGTGGAACGAGATACAAATCAAATCGAGAAGAAATACCTCTTTGATTCTGTAAAGTCCAAGAGAGTAAGTTACAAGAATTATCGTTATTAAAATTATTTGTGACACCAAGTAAAAAAGATACTTGGGTCTCAGGAGATTATTATTGAGAGAAAGAGAGGAGAGAGTTTTGGAGTTTATTGAACGAGTACTGGTCAAAAGCGGCCTGGCTTGTGTTTTGGAGAAATAGTTGCTGGTATGCTGCTGGATTGATCCTGAGAACGGAGAGGGCTTAGATTGGTAGCCTAACATAATCAACAAGGAAGAGCTGTTTGGGTCAAGAGGAGATATCATTGTGTGTGAATCAAAAAGGTCAGTCAATAACTTATGTGATAGATGTTCTTTACAATCAGAAGTTAAAAATTTTGCGTAAGAGCATATGAATTAAGATTCCAACATTTCAAGAATTTAATAGGAAGTATAAGTAGTTTTGCAAATACCTAAATTTGTTTGATTAGCTTATTTCATTAATCGTATCAGGAACAAAGCGATAAATATTTGTTTGAGTTAGATTAATATATGGTAAAAGTTTCATTTGGACAATTATGCCCACAGGATTTAATTGATAGATTTTCAGAGCATTGCTTTTGATAATAAAGGTATTATTTGTATGTGCTTATTTATTATTTTTCTATTTATTTCCTTTTCCTATTTTATCCCGATAAGGATCAACTAAGAGATACTGAAGCCACGAGAAAGGATAAGTATAACCTAAGATAATTTAGTTATTTTTTTATGACAAAAAGGCACCCTGAAATGTTTTCTTAATTTTGTTTGTATGATTTGCGTCAATTCAATAATTAATTAAATAAATACTAATTAAAATAAAAGTAATAGAAAGCAGATCATAATAACGTGGCGACCAACTGAAAGTATCTCTGGTTGTAAATTTGAAAGGATAGGAAACGGAAAAAGAGGTGAAGGAAAATTTATTTGCCCGTCCGAAAAAGTTGATATATTTAAAATTTATGAAATATTTTGTTTGAGTTATTTTTTTATCTAGGTACAATTTTACATATTTATTTTATTTTTGATTGATTTGAATTTTAATAAATTTAAAAATTTGTGTGATAAATTGATTATATTTGGGAAGAGAAAAATTTTCGTCTCTACAGCATACAAGGTATTTTCGAATTTCGTATCAGGCGGGGATAAATTTTAACTACATGCCGACCACCAGAAGCAAAAGCAAAGAAAACAAAAAACAAGAGGAACATTTAGAACAAGAAGAACATTTCGAACAAGAAGAACATATAGAACAAGAAAACACTTTCGAAACAACAATCATGGCATCAGAAAAGCAGGAATTATAAGGAATAGATAAATTATTACAACTGATGCAACTCCAGTCACAAAAAATGGAAGAAAATCAAAGGGAAACACAACGAAAAATGGACGAAACACAACAAAAAATGGGTCAAAAAATGGATGAATCACAACAAAAAATGGATCAAAAAATGGATGAATCACAACAAGAAATGGATCAAAAAATGGATGAAACACAACAAAAAATGAAACAAGCAATAGAAGAAAATAATATAAAAATGGGAAAGCGTGTGGACAAATATGAAAATGAAGTAAAAGCTTGTTTAGAAAATGTTAGGAAAGAAATGGCGGAACAAGACAAGAAGATAGAAGAAATGGAAGCAAAATTTGAAAATGCTTTACAAGAAGACAGGCGAGAAATAGAGAGAAAAATGAAGGAAATCAGGAATCAACAAAATTCCGGAGAAAGAAGAGAAACGATTATCCATAGTACAGAGGATGTGAAAATAAGATTTGGCGGGGATGTAAAAAAATTACACACAGTAATTTTAATAGATAATTTAAAAAAGAAAGTACGATACATTGGTAACTTCGAAACAGCCAAAGAAACGATAAGGAACCATCTAAAAGATGAGGCGAGTTTATGGTTTGATAGTAAAGAAGAAGAATTGGACAATTGGCATAAATTCGAACAAAAGTTCCTGAGTTATTTCTGGGGAAAAATACAACAGATGGAAATAAACAAGGAGTTGCAAAATGGGAGATACCATGATAGAATGGGCATTTCAGAAAAAACCTACATTACAATTATTCATCCGAACAGCTAGTAGAACTGATAGCCAGACATTTTGAAGATACCTTAGAAGATCACATAACTTTACAAAACTACAAAGATATCGACAGTTTGTGCCAATTATTACAAATACGAGAAGCAAAAAGGAGAGAAAGAGAAATAAGAAGATCGCAAGAAAATTATAGACAACGCGAAAATCAAGACTATAGAGATAGAAGACAAAGCTTTAGGAGAGATTATGCAAGAAGAGAATTTATTCCGAGGAGGGAAAACGAAAATAGAGACAACGGAAGAGGAAACTATGAACAAAGAAATCGGCAATGGAACGAAGACAGATATCGAGAAAACCAGAATAGAACTAACACCCGCACATATCAAGAAGACAAATATAATAAGAGAAGGAATGAACAGGAAAACCGTGAAAACCGATACGGGTCCGACAGACCAAGAGAAAATAGAAGATCGGTAAACAATACGCAAATAGGTGAATATGAGGATGAGAGACAAAGCGACGAAAGAAGGAGCGAAGAAGAACAGCAGGCGTTTTTTCACGAAGGCGTTCACTAGACACAAAAAAACAAACAGGAATTTTTTGTCACCCGAACGAATTTATTAAATTAGCAGGAAATAATAATAAAAGAAGTGGAGTAAATTTAAAAATTGTAGATGGTTTTATCAATGAGAAACCGATTAAAATTATGATTGATACTGTTCGGAAATTATTGATTAACAGGAAATTAATAGAAGAGGTTGATTTAACGAATTTAATTTACAAAATTCCCAGGGTAAATTTAGTGGGCGCAAAGAAACGGACTTTGGCGACAATAAATAAAGGAATACGAATAAGGGTTCGATTGGGGAAGAATATTTATGCACTACAATGTGTTATAATGCCGAACATGATGCATGATATGATCGTAGGAGTGGACGAATTGTCAGAAAAACATGTGGTGAGATATTTCAAAAATAACACGATGAAAATCACAGAGGAAAAAGAAGAAGAACAGGACATTCTGGAAATGGACAAGGAACATGAGAAACGGAAAAAGGAAAATTTAGACAAAAAACAAACGGTGAAAATGAATTTGGCAATGAAGCAAGGACAGAACAGAAAGAGGAGAAAGCAACAGAAGATAATTAAAGAAGATGAAGCCTGGGATTCCTCGAAAGAAGAGATGAGCCCAGAAGAAGAAAAAGAAAAAAAAAAGATTGACAAAAGAAAATGAAGCTTGGGATTCTTCAAAAGAAGAGATGAGCACAGAAGAAGAAAAAGAAGAAAAGAGATTGACAAAGGAAAATGAAGCTTGGGATTCCTCAAAAGAAGAGATGAGCCAAGAAGAAGAAGAGATCAGAATAGAAAAGGAAGGCGAAAGAGATACAATTGAAACTGTAGTATTTGAAGAAGAAGTATGTGAAATGGAGGAGGCAGAATACACAATAAATATGTGTAAAGAGTAGGAGGAAAAAGAAAGACAATTGATATGTGGAGAAGAAAAGGAGAAGGAACTGCGTGTAATATTGAGGGAGTATGAAAATTTAATAAATGAAGAAAACAAAGTAGCCAAGAAGTATGAACATTCCTACGTTAAAAACGTAGAAAATTTTCCATCGAAAACTTACCCAATCCCATATAAGTACAGACAATGGGACAAAGGAAGCAATTGTTTTTCAGGCGGGACTAAATATTTTGAAATAAGAGAAAAGTGTTGTTGTCGAGAGAAAATCATTCTTTTCGTTGCACTTATTAAAAACGATTTTATCTCAAAACAAGGCGGGGATGTTATTATGTCTCACTTTATCCATTAAAGACAGAGTAAAAATTTTAATTTTTTAATTATAACGCGGGCACATAAATTTTATACACCCTGTATATTGTTTTGTAACTATTTAGTAGAAGGTAGCTTTTATGCAGTGGGTCTACCCTTAATGAGTTTTTTCCTGAAGACTTAAAGACATTTGTAAACAAAGTGAAGTGAAAATACAATTTATTTCGGATTATAATTTAAAAAGATTGTTTGTTACGGGAAAGGTAAGATCCACAGGTAGCTGTAATTATTAGTTTTTAGGAAAATAAAGGTAGAGAGATTTGGAATTTTAAGTCTGTTTGTTTAAGCACACGAGTATTTGTATAATTTCCGGAAAGTGATTAGGATGAGTAGAAGTATTGTTTGAAAGAATGCCTGGTTTTTCGAATGAAAAAGAGGCATGTGGAAAGAGAAATGTTTCTGATTGGCTTGGCAATTTGGAATGGGGAAAGGGAAGTTTGAATGTTGAGACAGTTCTGGAAAAGAAAGAGGATTGTGTAGCCGGTATCCGAGAAGGGCAGTCGAAAAGTTTTCGCGGATAGTTCAGAAGCAAGTACTAGTGGTTGTTTGTTAGTGGAGAGTAGCTGAAAAGTGGAACGAGATACAAATCAAATCGAGAAGAAATACCTCTTTGATTCTCTAAAGTCCAAGAGAGTAAGTTACAAGAATTATCGTTATTAACCTTCGGATGACCAAGCGTGGGAAATTGTGACCCCAGCGTAAGTTTTTCTTTAATAAATTCAAAAGTTTTTTTAATTTTTAACTTATTATTTTTTTATTTGACTTTAATATCATTCTAGATATCCTCATATCTTGAAATAAAAAAAATTCCCTATATTTTACGAATAAAAAATATATTCTGAAGTTGATGTTTAGTAAAATAGCGTCTATTATGTGTAATTACAAGTAGTTTTACGCTAATAACGTCGACTTTGCAAAGTAACAAGACACTTACTCACAACATACACACTACACTTGACACTAATACTCATGTTGTGAGTGGCTGAATGACATAAAGTCCATGCCGAAAAAAAATAAAAAAAAAATTTTTTTGTTAATTGTCATTTTTGACCTGGGGTCATTTCCCCCCCCCCCCTTGGTCATCCGTGTAACAAAAAAAGGTTGGTCATCGGAAGGTTAAAATTATTTGTGACACCAAGTAAAAAAGATAGTTGGGTCTCAGGAGATTATTATTGAGAGAAAGAGAGGAGAGAGTTTTGGAGTTTATTGAACGAGTACTGGTCAAAAGATTGTGTTTTGGAGAAATAGTTGCTGGTATGCTGCTGGATTGATGCTGAGAACGGAGAGGGCTTTGATTGGTAGCCTAACATAATCAAAAAGGAAGAGCTGTTTGGGTCAAGAGGAGACATCATTTTGTGTGAATCAAAAAGGTCAGTCAATAACTTATGTGATAGATGTTCTTTATAATCAGAAGTTAAGAATTTTGCGTAAAAGTCTATGAATTAAAATTCCAACATTTCAAAAATTTAATAGGAAGTATAAGTAGTTTTGCAAATACCTAAATTTGTTTGTTTAGCTTATTTTATTAATGGTATCAGGAACAAAGCGATAAATATTTGTTCGAATTAGATCAATTATATGGTAAAAGTTTCATTTGGACAATTATGCCCACAGGATTTAATTGATTGCTTTTCAGAGCATTGCTTTTGATAATAAAGGTATTTGTATGTGCTTATTTATGATTTTTCTATATATTTCCTTTTCCTATTTTATCCCGATAAGGATCAACTAAGAGATACTGAAGCCAGGAGAAAGGATAAGTATAACCTAATTGAGTTATTTTTTTATGACAAAAAGGCACCCTGAAATTTTTTCTTTTTTTTTGTATGATTTGCGTCAATTCAATAATTAATTAAATAAATACTAATTAAAATAGAAGTAATAGAAAGCAGATCATAACAGTAGGTATATTAGATAAAGATTGGATGAAATTTTGGTGGAAATCAACTTGGGTGAATCGAACAGCAAAATTAAGCAAAACGGTAGCACCAAAAATTAAGGTTTATTCATAAAACTTCCTGATACCGTGGAAGTTAACAGATTTTACTTTTGCAAATTGCAAAAGAAAGGAAAGTATTCTTCTATATGTAAAAAAATTAAACTTGCTATCTGCTTTATTTTCAGTCCTGCAACATTTTGAGAAAATGATTTTTTTTGAGAAAGCCGGATTGCAAGATTTATTCTGCAAAATCTGTTAAATCGATCTTAGTGAAATTTACAGTATTCTTTTATTATATGATAAAGTTTCCTGGGTAGAATATAAAGATCCTAAGTGTAGCATAAACGGTTGAAAACGTAATATGCGATTACTTGTTTTTTATGGTTTTTTTTTTCGCAATTATTGCTATTTTACAACATGGGTGGCAATTATTAAAATTTTTAGCTAATCCTATATTGTAGGAAATTTAACTACGCAATTTTTATGTCAGTACAACTTTTCTGGGAAATGAACATTTTTAAAGTTATAATCAAAAAACCAAGAAAAAAATCGAATTTTTCCTTCATTTCTTGACATTTTGATTATTTAAACAATATTCCGGACTTATTTGAGTGGGAGGATAACTCAAATATTATTATATATGAGTTATTTTCAAGCCATTTCTGCAAAAAAATATGAGTCACCTCTCAATATCCAAATGTACGATGTGCCCTGGTCTATAACCTAAAAGGAGTAGTGACACCGCGAGGGAAAATAAATTTAATAATGTCTGTTTTAATAATCGTTCTCTAAGTGGATAATGACAAAACAAAAAATAAAAGAAATACATTTACTTACCTCCATCAAAAAACGTTTTGAGAGTGGATTGATACCCTTTGCCTAATTCGCTAACTTGTTCAGGATGGTAATGCTTAAAAGCGGAGGAAATTCCATGAAATTTTCCATACGTTTTAAAAATTATCTCGTACATTTTACTATTTAGTGGCACTTTCTTAGGATGGATTATGTAGTCTTCTATCTTTAAATTTTCCATTACCAATTTTTCTTTTCCTTTTTTCGAGCTCGTTGCAAAACATCTTGGTATATGGCTAAAAATTTCAGCTTTAGGATAAGACTTTTGGAACGCTTCTAAAGCTGGAATCACGTTTTTATAAAAATGCACTTCGTTGTTAAAACACATCGACATCAATTTGGTAGTTTCTTCAGAACCTGTGAGACATTGTTTAACGACTAGATGATGCTCTTTTCCTGTGTTTTTGTGTTTCAATGATAAGAATACAATCTCACCTAAATGTCCCTGACCTTTTTGATTACCTTCATGTTCTTCAATTTCGAAGTTTTCTATCTTTTCATCATTTAAAGACTCTTCCACTAGATCACATATATCTTTTGGTATCATCTTTTTACGGAATTAAAACAGTACTATCAAACTCTAAGTATTTTCTCGAATATATGTTTATAGTAGTGTGATTAAATAATTTAAGAGATGATAATCATATCTAAGAATCCAAGGCCAACACGTTTTATTTATTATTGTAGCTAAAAGAGTATGATCATTCCTCTAAATATTATTATTTTATTAAATATAATTTTTGTTCATTATTGATTTGTCTAATTGCGCAACGCCTGCTACCTTGAACTCCTATATTTTCCATCGTCAGATAAATTAGTAATACGAGGGAAGTAGGTAGTATTAAGAAACATACTACATTGTGTACCTATTCGCTATGAGCTTCGCTAGTATTGCCAACTAGCGAATTAAGGGTGCAAATTTTACCGGAAATTTAATGAGAAAATTATTGCGAATAATAGTTATAGTCCTGTCGCCGGGGGGGGGGGGGGGGGGGGGGGGGGGTACAACGGCCTCCTTTATTCAGATGGACTTACCGAAGTTTTCTTATGTATTTTGACCCGTAAAACATGAATTTTTTGGGTAACAGTTGATCCGGATGTCGATAAGATTGTTATAAACAAATAACTTGAGGAATCACATAACAGCTATTTTTCGCAAAACAAAACATTTTTCTGTATTTTTTGGACCATGCTAAGCAAAAAATGTTTTTACAAGTTTTTCCTATGATGCAGATTTTTCGACATAAACGCGGTTAAACTTTCAAAAAATCGACAAATTGCAATTTTTGAACCCGAATAACTTTTGATTAAAAAATAAAATAGCAATTCTGCTTGCATCATTCGAAAGTTCAAGTCAAATTCTATCGGTTTTAATTATTTTCATTGCTAAAAATTAATTTTTTTATTTTTAAACCAAGCTATAAACACATATAGTATGGTATAACTAGACCAAAACCCAGACATCCAAAATGAAAGTTATCTTCCAACACCAAATTATTCTATATTATGGTCCACATAATGTTCAGAAAAATGTCACACCATTTTGAGCGTCGAGTAAATATTTTTAAAACTATACGATTTAGCATAAACAACCTTCTTTGCAAAAATGTTCTACATTAAATTTGAAATAAAAAAGGCTCTATGCATAATCCTTCTAAAATGAACGGTTTCAAAGTTACTGAGGTAGTATAGTAAAATATTGGTCCAAAAAAGGCCTAAACTAAAAATCAAAAGTAAAAGTTTTCCTCCAACGCCAAATTGTTCTATATAGTCCACATATTGTTCAGTAAAAAGTTACACCATTTTGAGAGTCCGGTTTTGGGGGGAGATGGCGAAGAAATCGGTAAATTAGTAGGCTTTTTACATTTTTCGTCAATATTTCTAAAACTATGCTTTAGCGTAAACAATATTCTATACAAAAATGTTCTACATAAAATTTAAAACAAAAAGATCTTACACATAATTGTTATAAAATCAACAGTTCCAGAGTTCCGGAGGGTGAAAAGTGGAGGTTTTCGATATTTTTATATTTTTTGGGCAATTTCCTACTGATTTTTATTAACAGGATTGTGTTTTATAAATCAAATTTGCTATTTCGGTGGCCGATGGTATGTTAGTGATAGTGATAAGCCCTTGAAGAAACGTCAACCTCATTACCCAAAATTATCATCAATTGCCCAAGACATATAAAAAGTATCGAAAACCTCCACTTTTCACCCTCCGTAACTCTGAAACCGTTGATTTTATAACAATTATGCATAGGACCTTTCTTGTTTTAAATTTTATGTAGAACATTTTTTGTATAGAAAATTGTTTACGCTAAAGTATAGTTTTAAAATTATTGACGAAAAACGTAAAAAGAAACTACTAATTTACCGACTTCTCCCCCATCTCCCCCCAAACCGGACGCTCAAAATGGTGTAACTTTTTACTGAACCATATGTGGACCATATAGAACAATTTGGTGTAGGAGGAAAACTTTTATTTTGGATGTCTGGGTTATGCCTTTTTTTGGACCAACTATTCTACCTCCGTAACTTTGGAACCGTTCATTTTAGAAAGATTATGCATAGGACCTGTTTTATTTCAAATTTAATGTAGAACATTTTGGTATAGAATATAAAGGTTATTCATGCTAAACCGCACAGTTTTAGAAATATTGACGAAAAACCTAAAAAACTACGAATTTACCGATTTATCCCCCCTCTCCCCCCAAACCCGACGCTCAAAATGATGTGACTTTTTTCTGAACATTATGTGGACCATATAGAACAATTTAGTGTAGGAGGAGAATTTAGATCAATTCTATCATACTAATAGTGCTTGAATTATGTTTTTAATGCATTTCTCATTTAAATTCGAACGAGTAGGCGCTCATACAGACAATTTCTACGTAGATTACGTACATTAAAACAAATGCATTGGGCACGGGAAACACTACGTGTTTATAGCTTTGTTTAACAATAAAAAAATAAATATTTAGCAATACAAATAATCGAAACCGATAGAATTTGCTTTGAACTTTCCAATGCAGTAAGCAGAATTGCTGTTTTATTTTTTAATCAAAAGTTATTCGGGTTAAAAAATTGCAATTTTTCGATTATTTGAAAGTTTAACCGCGTTCATCTCGAAAACTATGCATCCTACAAAAAAACTTGTAAGAACAGTTTTTGCTTAGAATCATCCAAAAAATACAAACAAAATGTTTTGTTTTGCGAAAAATCGCTGTTATGTGATTCCTCAAGTTCTTTGTTTATAACAATCTTATCGACATCCGGATCAACTGTTACCCAAAAAATTCGTGTTCTAAGGGTCAAAATACATAAAAAAAACTTGGGCAAGTCCATTTGAATGAAGGAGGACGTTGTACCCCACTGGCGACAAGACTATTAATAATTGTTTCAAATTTATTATTTAATTCTTGTCGTGTAATATTTACAATGTAAACGGGTAATTAAATTATTTTTTTTAAGATTTTGCTTATTATTTTGACGTATTAACTGGCGCGAATATTAGTTTCCTTTTTTCCTACTTCTGATATTTTAACAATTATCGTATACATGGCGCTTAGATTAGTAGAATATTTATATCTGAATGTAAGAAAACAAAACTTTAATATTTTAAACGTAAATATATATATTTAAGGTGAAAATATATGTCACAGCTTTGACCAACAAATATTTTTTCCTATTAATGTTTTAAATATCAATGTTTTAAATTATGTAATCACTTTGGCATGTATGTCAAATTTCCAGTAGACGTTCACTGCCTTGTCACCACTTGTGCTCACCAACTTTTAAATATCCCCTCTACCTACGAGCTCACAGCGGATAGAAACAAAAACCTTGAATTGTCAAATATGACGCATTTGCTTATTTTTGGTAGTAGTTTTGGTGTTTTTTCGTGTTTTCTGTGATTGTAATCATTTTAAAAAAGCAAAATGATCTAATTTAATGAGTGATGATGAGTGTTCGATTCCTGGTACCACTCTAGAACTGATGGAAGTAGTCAATAATGCTTTATTAGATTTATTGCCAACAAAATCCAGAGACAAAACATATAACTATTCATACAACCGTTTCATGGACTATTGTAATAATAAAAATGGAAGTTCCTTCTCAGAAAATGTTTAATTGCATACGTCTTGGAGAGTTGTTCTTTAATAAATTTGTTCTAAATCTGTTGTAAGGAAAAAATATTTCCTGTCACTAAGGAATAGTAATAGTATATTGTACAAGTTAGTGAGGAAAAGAACATATTTCTCATGAACACAGAAGTTTGTTGGCACGAGGCGAGTACCGCAAATCAAGTGAGGGAGAAATATGTCATTTTCTCAAGTGTTGTACACTGTACTTTTTTATGGATGCGTTGTTGTAAAAAACTAAGTTCTATCGACTAGCCTATCGATTAAGGATAAAAACCAGAAAGATCAATCTATATAAATTTTCTAAGATTTTGTATCCAGGCGAAGAACCAGGGTTGCCCGCACGCCACTGAACAAAAATAAGGAATGTTAGCAGTTTTTTTGTGCATTATTAAATTATGTAATAAGTTAATATAGACTAATATTATATTAAGATTATAGAATAATAATTTCTAGAATTCTGCTAAGAATCTCCTAAGTAGTTTTCAGATATCATAAGAATTAAACCTTTATTGAGATTTGTTTGTGAGACCTGCTTGTGAAAACACGTTTATAATTTACGGTCGATTTAAACAAATAACCGCCAACTAAAACTTTAATAGCTAAGTTTTACTAGTGCAGTGACATAAAATACCAAGAACAGCAACTGTGAGTAAATTTTCAATATTAACTGCATCCAGACGATTTTTGTTAGGCTGATTGAGGCCAGAAATTCAGATCCACACGAATGAAAAGTAATTAGCTGACAAAAACTCGCCTAGCGAAATAACGAATTTTCAACAACAAAAGGCAGGGTCGGCCTGAGAAAAATGTTTTAGACAATAATTATATTTAACAAAATAACTTAGCAAATTTGAATATTTTAAATATAATGTCACAACCAACATTTACAAATCAATCTTCATCAACCAACACTCACCTAAATAATAATGATAGCTCCAATTTAAATAATATAAGTACCTCCAACGCATCTTATGCAAGCACTGTCTCAAAAAATATCTACAAGTATCCTAACAAGGACCAGACACTTATCTTCGGCTCCATTCAGGGAGCAAAACTTCAAGATTATCTTCTCCAATTGGGACCTCTGGTAAAACCAATAAACATCATTTTCTGTAGCAGAATTTCACACAACAGGTTATGTGTTTATCTAACCAATAAATCACTGGTTGATGAGTTTTTAACTAATCATTGTCAAATTTTTGTCAATAATAAAGTCATCAAAGCAAGACGTCTAATTTCACCAGCGGACAGACTAGTATTATCGAATGTAAGCCCAACGATCCCACATGAATCTCTTGTAACCTTACTGGAAAATATTGGATTAAAATTATTTTCTCCAATAAACTTTCTTAGAATAGGTGCATCAAATCCAGAATACCAACATATACTCAGCTTCAGAAGGCAGGTGTATATCGCTCCTTCCCCAGATATTACCATACCCGAATTCTTAGAAATAACACATGAGAATCTATCATATCATATCTTTTTAGCCCTAGACAGTCAACGCTGCTTCACTTGCAAACTATCTGGTCATGCTGCATCCCAATGCCCTTCGGGCAATACTAACCCACATACCCAACAATCATCACAACCCACACATAATGTTCAAATCTCGTCAATATCTCAACCTGAAGAAACATCTCGTAATGACGTAAATTCCCACACAATAAATAATATTCTACCCGAAAGTTCCTCAGAAGTAGAAAATTGTGCAGAAGTCGCCAATACTGCTTTAATCACATCCAATCTGGTAACAAATCCAGATCACACTGCTCAATCTCAAAATATCCCAACCTCGGACAAAACTACTAATTCAACAACTTCATCCGCAACAAAACGAACAGCTGAAGATATGTCTCCAGCTACTCCAGAAAAACAAATGCCACCCAATACTTCCACCATCTCTCTTTCCCAAACAGTCGTTCAGAAAAACAAAAAACCCAAATCTAATACATCAGATCAAGAAAAAGAACTTACGGAATCCATTATAAACTATATCGACTCCCATTCTCTTCCCTTCATAATCAACAGCCATCAGCTTAAAAAGCTCCTAGAAAATACGTACGGATCGAGGGATGTTCTTAGCGTTGCTGAAGACTTTACAGAAGATATTCCAAAACTAATAGATATGTTAAAAGGACTTCATCCCCACGCCAACACTAAGAAGCTAAAAACTCGTGTCACAAGGCTAAAAAACAAATTACTGAAGCAATCCAAAGATTTAAGTGATACCCAATCTGATATCTCAAATCTATCTCAAGATACCCAATAAATACATTCGAGTCATTACTCCAGAGGAAATTAAATAGGTACTATACCCGTTTAAATATGCTACAGCATATCATAGCCCTCCATTCTCTGGACATATTGTGTTTACAAAAAACTCACTTCCGAGACGAAAATGTTCACAAAATGAGGGGATACAATGAATTCGTTAAAAACCGAAATGTAGAAGTTGCGAGTGGCGGCGTAGCCATTAACGTCTCAAAGAATCTACAAGCAACACAACTTAAAATAAATACAAACCTAGAAGCGATAGCCGTAAAAATTAAAGCACAACTGAATTACACCATCTGCAACATATACATTCCTCCTGACCATTATTTAATTGGGGATGAATTGGAATCTCTAGTGAATCAACTTCCAACTCCTTTCATTCTTCTAGGAGATTTTAATGCCCACAATTACTCCTGAGGTTCTCAGAAAACAAACAGAAGGGAACGAATTCTATCAAACATATTCAACACCATGAACATAAGTCTACTGAATGATGGCAGCAATACTAGATTCAATATAGCTAGTGGCAATTCTTCTAGCATCGATCTTTCATTATGAAGCCCAACTATTAGTCCTTACCTAGAATGGAGAGTTATGGATGACTTACTAGGCAGTGACCACTTTCCCATAAAATTTACAAATTCAAGTATAAAAGACAAAATATCAAACGAAGATAGTATCCATCAGAAATGTAAAATAAAGAAAGCCGACTGGAGCTCTTTCTCAAAAATCATTGAGAATAACATATTTATATAAAATTAATGAGTTGAAGGACGCAAATACAGCAGTAAGTCAACTTAACGCAATAATCATAAAAGCCGCTGAATTTTGAATAGGAAAAACAAAGCATATCAAGAAATTTAAACCTGTGCCTTGGTGGAATGACGAATGTGCCGAAGCAATACAAAACATCAAATCTTCTCTAAATAGATGTAGGAGGGAGAAAATTACAACATAATTTATTGAAGCATACAAAAAAATATTTTTAGCTATTTTTAATGACTGGAAAATGGTAAAAAAAAATATTTATTAAAGTCTTACACATCCCGTTTTAGCATACCACGGTTATAAAAAGTACAATAAGTAGACCTAAAACTGCAAAGCAAAATTTACTCTTGAAAGAACAATAATATCTTCAGTAGTAAGAAACTTAAAAATAGGCGATTTTTTATGTTTTATTGCAAAATGGGAAATAAGACCTTTTATTTAGGACTTGATTCGTATATCAGAATAAAAGTCAGATAAAAATATATTGTTCTTTTCTGCGGTATGAGTACAGGTTTCGTATCTCCATTTAAATAATTAATAGGCCAACAAATAATAGGTGGATAAAACGGGACATAATGAACCTGAATGTATTCTATTTTATTTAACTTATAAGTGTCCAGTTTTGTCCAACTCACACATTTTTAAAAACAAAAATGGCTGCTACCTGAATGTAAAAGTAAAATTAGACAGTCTACACATGAGAATATTCGTTACTGAGTGGTTAATTAAATGTAATACTCACCGGAATTATATCTTTATATATGTAGGCAGTATAATGTAGAAAACAACGCACTTAAAAGTATGAAGAGCCAAAAAAATAGAGTCAAACAATTTTAAACACAAAAACTTTTCATCAAATAAATAGTGGCCTCGAGTTAAAACGAACTGAAAATGTTAAAATAACGACTGGTAACAAGTTTCCGTCATTGTCCGATTGATAGCAGCACTAGGAGGGTCTCTAGGCTAGGTATCCCGTTTTATCCGACTCTCCCGTTTTATCCAACTCTCACCTACTGATTTATTCTTTAAAATGTGCTTTAACTGAAAGAAAATTTGGGGCATCCTGTAAGGAGAAAGGTACAAAAGTAGAAAAAGATCTTGTAAAATTTTTACCGTTTATAATAACAACACAGAATTAAAAATTAATTTACTAACTTAGAATAAATACAATTTCCTGAAGATACCAAATACTACAAAGCATTAAATATACTAAGGTATGAGTTATAAAAAGTTATTTTTGTACAAATGTCTCAGCACCGATAAACTAGCTCTTTTAAAACCAGCAGAATCCGTCTTCTGCATCATTTGGCTGATATCTCCGCTTTGGGAGTCTGCGTCCAACAGCTCAGCGATATCTGGAGTCTAAAAATATTATCATGATTGAATTCATTTTTAAACAAACTATTATAAACAAATATATAAAATTGAAATTAATAAAAGTAATGTAATTTCACTTTGGCTTAATTTTTACTATTTATGACGTTATTCTAATTGGGTCAAAAACAATATGTGTAATGTTTCTCGTAAGCAACGGTTTTAGCCTTTAACTACACGCGCTGGCGTATTTTGTACGCCAAATATAAGAATTATACTGCAAATATACTTAAAAATTTAATTTTTGACCTTGTTTATGTCTCTAACCTATCACTGGAATGTGCTTTACAATTTGGTTTTAGTTTCGTTATAATCGGCGTTCTAAAAAGATCGTAATTTACAGTTTATTATTTGTTGTTTCCGGTGGCGGACAATATGCGCCACGATTATATTAATATAAGTAGTAATTTTCAAATGTTTTTTAGTCATTATGGCAGAAAATATATTCTTCTTTATAAACAATACTTTTTCTCCCGTAAAAAATCACATTTCAAAAAAATTTTTATTAGCAATTTTATTTATCATGGAATCCAGTTATTCCATGATTCCAGTTATAAATCCCAATTGGCTTACTGAGAAGGAACTCTAAGTATTTAATAATGCCGAATAAGGTTTATAACAAAAACTAAGTGTATTTTTTCAAAAAAAAAATAAACAAATCCGATGTAATTGTGTATTTTCTTGTGGCGTATAAAGTACGCCACGCGTGTAGTTATGTCATAACTTGATGCGCGGGTAGTTAAAGGTTAATGAAACAAAAGTTTCCGACCTAAGGCCGGCTTACATTGAACTAACTACATAAAAACAAGGGGATGTAAACATACAAATCCATTACCCTAAGATTATTTATGAAGTTATTATACCCGTAATTATTGCCTGATAATTCAATCCGATACTCTGAGTACGTTATCTCCTGTATAATATAACTAGAACGTATGTAGTGATTGAATAAACCCACGTAAGCTACTTTGTTTATAATTATTCCTGCCTCCTGAAGTTAAATACGATCTATTCAATCATGAGATACAGTTAGAAAAACCAGTTAGATATCTAATAGCTGACGAGGATCCTTTCATATGTCAATAAGACTAATAAGAATCAAATTATCACTCGGACTTCTGTATGAGCTTTCGTAACGTTCGGTTGTGTGACAGTTCAGTGTGGAAGTGATAATTCAAAAAAAACGCAGGCGGCAAAAACAAAATAGGAACTACATAATAGAGGTAACTAACACATTTCCTATCTGTTGAATTCCTAAATTTCCTGTACTTTCTTTGAATAAAATAAATTATACATTATCTAGTTAGGTAAAAAAGAGACAGCTTTGCATTACACGGTTAATTATGGGGGATACTACGGGGGGGGGCTAACCCCCCCCCCCGGTGATGAGGAGATGTTAGATAATATAGAAAACACTGAAAATAATAGTAGTTTAAATAATACACCATTACTTGATAGCAATGCTAATTCAATCACTAATAATAACAATGAAATAAAAAAAGGAAAAAAACATTTCTATTATCAGTACACTGATACCGGTCCCTTTGAGGTATTTATGGAGTCAAAAGGCGATAACGTCGGTAATTATAGTTTTTTGAAATTAGCAAAATACATAAATGACAAAAAAATCGAGAATGTACTTAAACTTAGCAAAAAAGGAAAAAACCGAATTAGCGTTGCTTTCAAGAAATGGGAGGATGCTAATAAATTTGTTTTAAATGACGTGGTCAGAAATGATGGATATGAATTGTTTATTCCGGCAAATAACGTAACATGTAGGGGAGTCGTTAATAATGTAGATACTAGTATATCGGATGCAGATCTAATCAAATTTTCGGGATTGGCTTCGGTCAACATTAAAGTACTAGAAATAAGACGATTTAAACGGAAGTCTAAATATGACACGGAGAAATATATTGATACAGAAACGGTCGCATTTACCTTTTCGGGAAAAGTAATCCCGAAGGAAGTGAATATATATGGGATCCCTTTTAGGGTAAAACCATACATGATACCAGTGGTTCAATGTTATCGGTGTTTTCTTTTTGGACACACAAAAAATCTTTGTAGAGGGGGAGAAAAATGCAAAAACTGCGCGGAAAAAATACATGAAGGGGATTGTTCGATGAAATGTTTACATTGTAATAGCAGCTTTCATATAAGTACCTATGAGGAGTGTCCAGAGTATGTGAGACAGCGGAATATTAAGGCTGTCATGTCTCTGGACAATCTTTCATACTACGAGGCATGCGAGAGATTTCCTTATGTTTCTACTAGAAAATCGCAAGAGAATAATATATTCAGAATGAGCCAGGAGGAATTCCCAACATTACATAAAACTCAAACAAATAATTTAGAGACAATTCCCATCAATATGCGATGGATAGAAAATGTAAAGAGTAACCCTGAACACCTGTTTAGTAGAAAAATTGAGAATAACTCAAACAAAAATAAAAGAAAGGCTAATGAAACAAATAAGACATACAATAAAGAAGTACACAATCAATATTTATTATCTCCAAATGGGAGAAGCGAAGAGAGAGCTCGTGCAGTAAACAATGAGACTCCTGGATGTTCCCGTACAGAGCAACTAGAGAGGGACACAGAAAAAACACTGAATGCGATATTAAAAAAACTAGATTGGAAACATAAGGAACATATAATCAATTACTTTAACCAGCTATTTATACATGAAAGCTCATCGAACCAAAAGTTGCTAGATTTAGATGGATATCAAGAATCCACTTATTATCCAATGGAACATAAAAAGTTTAAGCAGTAACTATAACAGTCTGAAATATTTCATAAGCGAACATAGACCCAAATTAATTCTATTAAATGAAACTTGGCTAAAAAATAATCATCACTTCTATCTAAGAGGATATGAAATACATAGGTTGGATCGAGGGGATGGTTATGGTGGCCTAGCTACTGTGGTTCATAATAGTCTGGATCACAAAATAGTATATAGGTATAATAATAATGTTAGTAAAATTCAAATTTTAGCAACAAAAATAATAGATTGGGACATTACAGTTATTAACATTTATATCCATCCTAGGGCAAAAATAAATTTAAATAGTTGGGTTGGACGCATAAATAAAATCAGGGGAAATAAAATTTTAATGGGGGATATGAATGCACATAACGCACTTTGGGGAAGTCAAGTGTCTGTTAATGTTAATGGAAGAATAATTGCTGAATCCTTAGAGGATTTGGATCTAGTTTGCTGCAATGACGGGAGACCCACGCGGATTACCCTACCTGGACAGAATGCCTCAGCGGTAGACCTAACACTAATTTCCTCGGAAATTGCAAATATATGCCAATGGGATGTGTTAGAGGATTCTGGAGGCAGTGATCATTTTCCAACTTCTTGCAAAATCGCAATTGTAAATGAAAATATAGTAACACAAAAAAGTCATAAAAGAAATACAAAGAATGTCAATTGGGAGAATTATGCTTCAAAAATAGAAGACTTGATGAAGAATGGGTGTGAAGACTATAATTCATTTACACAAATTATGGAAATGGTGAGTGATGAGGAAATACCTCTCTTGAAAACAGAAAAATCTATAAGAAAAAAGAAAAGCCCTCCCTGGTGGGATAAGGAATGCTCTAATTTAATAAAAACAAGAAAAGAAAAAATTAAAAAATATAAGGAAGAAGCAAGCAATGAAAATTATATTGAAATCAAAAAAATATTTGCATACAGTAAAAAAATATTTAAAACAAAAAAAAGAAATAGCTTCAAAAGCTTTTGCAATGGATTGACAAGGGACACTCCTCTATCTGAAATATGGCGAACAGTTAAGCTATTCTCCACATATCAAAATGCTGTAATCCCTGCTAAACTTCCCAACAAAAACATAGCTCAGAACATATTAAATAATTTGGCAATTGACATAACAGATCCTGAGTTCACGGTTACCCTAACTAACGAGGATGTGGAGGACATTTCAAAGCAAGAAATAATAAGTGTCATAAATAAAAAGGATAAGGCTACTGGCTTAGATCTTGTAACATATAGCATGATAAACAGACTTCCCCTAGTGGCGCTAGATGCATTGTCAAAAATATTTAATCAAATAGTTAAAAGAAACACAGGTTTTCCACAAGAATGGAAAAACACCCTTGTCATTCCCTTTTTAAAACCCAATAGAGACCCTTTATGTGAGGATAATTATAGAAACATAGCTCTAGAGTCATGTGTAGGCAAAATTTTGCAAAATATAATTAAATTAAGAATAGAACAAATAACGGAAAAAAAATCGATACTAAGCCCTAAGCAGTTAGGTTTCAGAAGAAACAAAGGGTGCAACGATAACTTAGCTTTAACAATTAATTATATTAGAACTGGATTTAGTAAAAATTTAAATACAATTGGAATTTTTTTGGATATGAGTAGGGCATATGATACAGTCAATATATATTTGCTATATAAATACTTATTAAAGTATGACATCCCAATAACTTATGCAAACTTGATCTTGCAATTTTTGCTCAACAGAAATATCTACGTTAAAGACAAATCAAATAATATATTAGGCCCAATGCAAGCATCCACTGGATTGCCTCAAGGGTCTCCACTCAGTCCAATATTATTCAATCTCTATACTAGATCCCTACATGATTTAATAAACCATGAGATGGAGTGTTTTCAATATGCAGATGATTTTGTAATTCTGGTGCAAGGATCTGATATATACAAGCTAATTAATTCCTTAAATACCCATATAATAAATTTATAGGAGTGGTTTGAGAAAAACAACTTTAAAATTTCAGCACACAAATCAAAAGCAATAATATTTAGAAAAAGAAGTCAGGCTTATAACTTCCCACATTTGATATATCAAAATATGGAAATTCCATGCAAAAATGAAATAAAGTATCTGGGATTTCATTTACAGTGCAATTTGAATATGACAATTCAAATTAACTACATGATAACTAAAGCAAACAAAGGAATAAACGTCATGAGAGCAATTTGTGGTACAAAATGGGGAGCTGACCCGAACATTCTTTTGAGTTTATACAAGGAATAGTTAGATCTCATTTAGATTACGCAGCCAATCTTTTAAACCCCTGCAGTAAAAGTTTGATGATGAGGTTGGAACAAGTACAGAATGTTGCCTTGAGAATCGTAACGGGTTGTCTACGTTCTACACCCATCTTAATATTGCAAGCAGAATGTTCAGTAACAACGTTACAAGTTAGAAGGGAGATACTAGCACATAAATATATACTCAAACAAATGCCGGAAAAAAACAATATCATAGTAAAGAGTCTAAATAAGCTAAACGAAGCAATAAATGCAAACAATAGATTCTGGAGGAACAAGGTCATACCAGATTACTCACTAGCATATACAAATATACTCAAAAAAACAAAAAACATAATTAGATATAAAATCAATCCTATATATGAGGTAGAAAGAAAAACTCTTCTATACCCCATTACAATTAAAAGTCTAGAATTTGAAAAATATGAAATTGAATCGAACGAAAGGTTCATAGCTAAATATGGTGGAATATATAATAATCATACCCACGTATATACAGATGGATCAATAGACCCACAAACAAATCAATCGGGATTTGGAATTTACATCCCAAGCATCAATTATAAATATTCGTCACGACTCCATAACTACACACAAATCTGCACAACTGAAATAATAGCGGTATACAAAGCCATGTCGGTATGTATTGAAAAGGAAATCATGAAAGCAGTGATCTTTGTAGATTCAAAAAGTGCCTTATCCAAAATATCTAGTCACAAATGGGACCAAATGGATTATGTAACTATAATGACCAAAAAACTACTGGTAGATGCAAATAATATGGGATTTTCAATAGGATTAGAATGGGTACCGGGACATCAGGGGATTAAAGGCAACGAGGTGGCAGATAGCTTGGCCAATATTGGGAGAGAATTAAGAGTACCATATGATGTAAAAAACATCAGCACAGATATCTTTTGTGTTACAAAAAAGAACATCTTGACTCAATTTTACAATAACTGGTATTCCCAAATTAAAGGTAAATATCCGGACTATTATGGACTGCAGGATAGTTTCCCTATAAAACATTGGTATAACAAATGTGGATATTTGGGTAGGAACAATATTACTAACCTTAATCGTTTACGAAGTGGACATTGCAAAACTCCTTGTTATCTCCACAAAATAGGCAAAACGGAAACACCGATATGCGAATGCGGTACTATGGGAACATTGGTACACATCATCTTTGAGTGCCCCATAAATAAACATAAAGATATGGATTTGTATCTAGAACTAATAAAAGCTGGAATAGACAGTCCAATATCTTTACAGAGCATTTTATATAAACCCTCGAATAAAGTTATTAAGATAATCAATAAATTTATCAAATTTTTTCAAGTAGATCTATAGAATTTTCAAAAAATAATAATAACAATAACAATAAATAAATACTTCAGAAAATACAGGGAATCTCCTAAAATGTCAAAAATTATATTTGTATCCTTAAAATCCTTAATCCTAACCGAAGGTAGCCAGCCCTAAACCTATGTGAAAATGTTTGGAAGCTACCCCCAAACGAGAAAAGTCTTAAGTTAACCTTAAATGTTGTAACACTTTTCCCCCTCTACAGAAAAACAAGAAGAAGGACAAGGACCACATAGGACCAAAAAAAAAATAGATCTGAAGTTGACAGGACACCTGGTTGTGCATTGCCTTGAGCAAGACGCGCATAACCAATAACATGTACTGGGTAAATGATTAAAAAAAAAATCGAAACCCAAAAAAAAAGGAAGAAGAAGAAGAAATTATCACTCAAACCATTTAAAAAGACAGCACTATTATATTTAGCTTAAAACATGTGGCCTAACGAAGATGCATGGTTTAAAAACCGGCGAACAAAAGTTTTATCAAAAAACGACTATCCGTCACTTTAAACAAGAAATTTCATAAATGGAAGCAAAGAAATCATGTAACAATACAAACAATCCGGAAATTTTTACAAGAAGAGGTTTAAAGATAACGAAAATATCATAAAGGGCTTATTAGAAAAATAGAATAAGATAGAAAATAAATACACCACAAAAATTTTAAAACAACCAATACACCAACTAGGGCTTCCAATCCCGCAGCCTGAGTTCAATCTCGGTATTTGCGGGACTACGAATTTTCAATCCCGCGGGATCTCGGTATTTGCGGGATCCCGCATGTTGAAAATAGTCATATTTATATAAGTCAAATAAAACAATAAATTAATCAACTAACTCCACATTTAGGTATTTAGTATTACTATTAGCATGAGATCAAAACTGTTTTTTCTTCACAAAAAACAGTAACAAATACTGAAAAAACAAAAAATCTCTGTATCTGTATACACCGTTCTTAGGCGTCAACGCCCTTCGGTAGGGATCTATGGAGGAGTATCACCAAGCCACAAGCCCTTATCCCTTGCCGTACCGCTCCTCCATAGACCGATCCGACGCCACTTTATCCAGACCAAGCCGTAGACTCTATTGAGTTTTATACTACGGCGTTGGCCTTTTATAAATTTCATGACCTAGCTGAGGCTCGAACCAGCGACCGCAAAGCAAATCCACTAAACTTGTCGATAGACTGAGCCCCAGCTAACTGGACCGTCAAGACCGACAAAAAATCTACCTTCTTCAAAAAATACACCAACAAAATTTTAAAAATCAACGAAAAAACCCATTTTCAACTGAAAATTAATAAAGTCTACTAATTTAGTTGCTATATTACTTAGATCGGAACCCGATGATGGAACCTCTACATGACATTGTTTCTCACGTGTTTCTTACTTGATCAGCCTATTTGTCATCATTGCTCTCAGATGAATTTCAAAGGCTGAAGTTCATTCCCGTTACAAAATCATTAATTTCTTTTCGAAGTAAACTTTTTGGGGGGAGATGAAAAGTTTCATCGTCACACGACGCTTGGTAACTACGAGTCTTTTGGAGATAAATCAGTAGTGCAGTCACATGTCTACGTCGTTGTTAAATACGGCGCAAAGACAAAGCTAATTCTGAAGCTAACCTTAAATAAGTTTTTTCCAGTTTTTTTATAATTTTGAGCGTAGCTACAGCAGTAATGTACGCTTTTTTCAGTCCCGCAAATCCCGCGGATCCCGCGCCTGTAATCCCGCATCACGCGGGATTGGAAAATGACGCGGGATTCCGCAATACCGAGATCTCGGTATTGCGGGATTGGAAGCCCTAACACCAACATTTATTACGTCAATATTTCCGTTTTTGTTTTTGAAAACTCAATACTTTTTGAGTTATTTGTGATTGACATTTTGTCATTTTCTTAAAAAGTAGCACTTTTTCGGACGGTTTTTTGCAAATCCCATAAGAATTGTGTATCTAAAGAAAAAACTATACATTTTTGTAGGTAAAAAATAAAGAGACTCATTTCTTCATAAATCTTCTAGTTTTAATACAAATATAGATATAGTAGGTGAAAAGATTTTTTTGGTTCATGCTCAGATCGGTGTATTCAACTTAAAATAACAGAGAAATGGTCGATTTTAGGGGTATAATACTGCAAATACTTTTTGTAGTGCTTGAAAATACCTTTAACACAAGCACTCTTAAATGTTGATTAAATTCAAACTGAGCGAGATATGGTGTATAAAAATTGATGACTAACGTACCGGGTGTCCCAATAAGAATGGCTCTCGGCCATATCTCAGGAACCGTTTATAGTAGAGCTTTGAAATAAAAAATTTTATAACAAAAGTTGCCTCAGGAAAAGCCTGGAAATTATTTTCATAATTGTGGGTCCACCACTAGAGGGCGTAATTGAATATCAAAAATAAAAAATCTAAATTTTACAAAAGTTTCCTAATGAAGGGGCACTGAAAATCCGATTATTGTATTCTTCATCAAATTCCGCGCATATTTGATTTAACAAGTTTAACTCTACCTTTGTAAATAAGAGGTGGGGGTGAGTGGGAACCTTGTTATGAAAAAATGGCTGTAAGTCCGGTTCTGCTAAATCAAATTTTGAAAACTGGGTCTTGTTGAAGACAGATCTTTTTCTTCAATGTAAGCGTAATAATTTTGAACCATCCTAATAAGTAATAAGCCAGCTGGGAGGCGTTATTTAATTTTTTTCAGAAATCTAGTTTTCTTTGGAAAATATTAAATACAAGTATGCATTTCTAATCATACTTTATAAAATTAGATTAAATTAGCAATAGAATAGCGAAAACCGCATGTCGATAGCTTTTTTCTATCTCAAGATATCTCGAGAAACGTGTAAATTTTATACATAACTGTTACTATCACCGGTAAACTAAGTTAATGAAAAGTAGTGTGCTGTGGAAATAACATTTTCCAGATGTCAACGTATAAACATATAATTAATTAAAACAACAATATAAAGAGAAACAATACTATTAAAATTAAATATAACACAGAACAAAAAGAACTACTTAGTGACGACCTAAATATTCAAATTGTTGCCCATCATACACTACTCTAGAATACATTATCCAGAGAATACTAAACGCCATTCAAAGCATATCGAGAGCAGAAATTGAGACTGCTGTTCAATCTACTCTTGAAAGAGTAAATGTTTGCAACGAAAATGATGGGAAAAAATTTGAACGTTTATGTCATCACTAAATAGTTGTTTTTATTTCTTTGTAATAGGGCTTTTCAACGCTTCTCATTTGTTTCGAGCCTCTGTCATATGCCGTATAATCCGTGTATAATATTAATATACGAGATATGAACGAGGCTCGAAACAAATGAGAAGCGTTGAAAAGACCTAATATACGTTTTCAGCTGGAAAATGTTTCTTTGTTGTTTCCATAGCACACTACTTTTAATGAATTATTTCGTTTACCGGCGACAGTAACAGTTATGTTTTTAAATTTACACGTTTTGTAAGATATCTCGAGATAGAAAAAAGGTATTAACATGCGGTTTTCGCTATTCTGTTGCTAATTTTGTCTAATTTTGTAATATGGTAATAAAAATGCATGTTTGTATTTAATATTTTCCAAGGAACACTAGATTTCTGAAAAAAATTAAATAACGCCTTCTAGCTGGCATATTACTCAGTAAGTTGGATCGAAATCATAACTTTTACATTGACGAAAAAGATCTGTCTTCAACAAGACCAAGTTTGCAAAATTTGATTAAGCAGAACCGGATTTACAGCCAGTTTTTCATAACAAGGTTCCCACTCACCCCCACCTCTTATTTCCAAAGGAAGACCTAAACTTGTCAAATCAAATATGCGTAGAATTTTATGAAGAATACGACGATCGGATTTCCAGTGCCCCTTCATTAGGAAAATTTTGTAAAATTTAGATTTTTTAATTTTTGATATTCAATTACGCCCTCTAGCGGTGGTCCCACATTTATGAAAATAATTTCCAAGCTTTTCCTGAGGCAACTTTTGTTATAAATTTTTTTATTTTAAAGCTCTACTATAAACGGTTCCTGAGATATGGCCGAGAGCCATTCTTATTGGGACACCCGGTACATAAAAAATGAGAAATATGTTTAACCCCTCATCTACCAGAATTTAAATGCATCGTTTTCTTCTACAGTACCCCTTATTTTAGTGTTATTTGTATATTCAAAAAGTTGGATGAGATTTTTTTTTTGATTTAGCTAATGCCTCGACAACGCTAATACCTCGACAACTAATGGCCATTGGCATGGTGATGGTACTGTATGGATTTTCCCAGAGTAGGTACCTAGTGTATGTGTAGTGTGTGTATTGAGTGTCTTGTTACTTTGCAAAGTCGACGTCATTGTCTTTGCAAAGATACGCTAATTGTATCCGAACGTCTGCGGTCCCTCCGGTGAGTACCGATCCCACAAGGACAGAAACTATTTTCATTTATTAATTTATAATAAACGAAAAATCTCTGACCCTGGTGAGATTCGAACTCACGACCATTCGGACCTTTCGATCCAAAGGTAGGCGCTCTTACCACTGAGCCACAGAGGGGGTCATGGACGAGAGTAAAATGAATGGTATTTGAAAAAAATCTATTTACCTATCCATTTATCCATTAATGAAAATCTATTTATTTTATCCATTTTTAAATTTTCTTAAAAATCTGCCTTTTTCTCCATGAAACTCGAAAATGATAAGATATACAAAAAAAAAACAAAAAAAAATGGATTTGTATGATTGTATCTCTTATAACGGCACATTTTATAGGATAGACTTTGAATTAGGAGATACGTAGATGCTATTCCCAAAATTTCAATAAAATTCATGCCGTAGGATAGAATTCGGAGGCAATATACTGTTTTTTCTCTCATTGACTGGCGCATATCGACTGTGTACACACATACGCAAGTAGCACAATAAAAACATTTTAGTTTTATTTTAGGTTTATAGAGGTTTTATTATGGTAAATAAGAAAATACTGGGTTTAAACTTACGTTGTAGATATACTGCCAGAACTTTAAAACTGTTAAGCATTTGTCACTAGTTTTAAAGTATCTAATAAGAGTATCAAATAAGATTAATTAATTTTTGATAGATACTTTGTCTTATTGTAGTTTTAAAATGGTATATTCTCAGTTCACTTTAAAACCAATCAGTTTTATAAAGAACTTCCGGACTGTTTGGTTTTATTAGATTCTTTTTTGTTATGTTTTTGTTTTAAAGCAGTTTAAAATATTCTCCTAATATGACTAATAAAACCTATTATTAAAACTATTTGATCTCAAGACTATTATGTCAGTAAAACATATGCCTTAAATATATTTTTTTAGTTGTTTTTAACGTTGCTTTCTTAAAAGCAATTCGTAGGCTATATTAATACCAAACGCTCTTAACTGAGTCAATTTGATTATCGTATAGACTAAACTACCCAAGTAGCACCGAACGGGTTTATTAAGTCTTTTAACCCGGCACCTGCCACGTGGCTTTGCAAGGCGCCAACTGCCACGTGGGGTGCTCACAGCACCCCTTAAACATTTTCTGTGATCTACTTGTTTTAAAAACAAAATAATGTGTTGAGTAACACAAGAATATAAAAAACATGTTTTATTGGTTTATTAGCCACTAATATGTTATAAAAGTTAAAAAATAAAATGAAAAAGGTGTCATAAGCAAATTAGCAAGTACCAAGCCATAATAAATGAAGTCAAGTAAAATATCTAAAAAAATTAAGATTTAGTGAGTATATAGTTTATATTAATAATTTAAATCATTTATTTCAATAAAACATGTAATTTTGACCTGTTTATCAAAAATACATAAAAAATTTAAAACTTAAAGTGCCAGATGATGACACCCCAATTCGATTTTAGAGCTATAAGTTCAGAATGACACTAAATAACCACTTCAAACACTAACACATCTATGCTATATAATATTATAGAAAGCTACTATGACGCACAGCTCCGTTACCAAACTTGAAATACCAAATATTTGATAAAAATGTGAAACCCGGCACCTGCCACCCACGTGGCAGGTGCCGGGTTAAGGATGCTTTAAAACTGTAGACTAAAACTAAAATTAAAACCATTTGGTTTTTAAGTGAACCTTAAGGTTGAAATAAAACCGCTTTCAGTATAAAAGGGCCCACTCTGAAAGAGGTCAATAAAACCAAAAATGAAAAATTTTAAAACTTTGTTTTCTTAAGCAACTGGTTTAACGCTGCTGTGAAGGTGCTTTTAAAACCATGTTAAAAGACACTTTAAGTGCAGACAGTTTTATAGAAAAAGGGTAAAAGTTTTTTAAATGGAGACTTTTAAGGTCAATTTACCATATTAAATGATTCTTTAAACCCATATATTCCATGTAGGCCAACAAATTTTTACATGTGTTATGATAGGTAAATACGTATTTGTAACCATAAAATAATAAAAAGTAATTGGTTATTTCTGACTTTCAGGGAAGAAAAACACTTGCGCACCCAACTTTATTGATAATGTTAACAAAAATAGGTCTAAATAATTCACGCCCCCTAAAATTTCTCACTTTTGGCGATTAAAAAATAAAAAAAAATTAAATTCAAAAAATATTAATTTGAAAGAAAAATAATTTTATCTACAATTTCAATGTTTTAATGTTAAAATAAATCGAATTTATGTTTGTAAGACGCTTATTTATAATTTTCATGTAAGCCTTATTTTGCAATCTATCATGGCTTTCACCATCTCCAGAAAGCAATATGGCCGAAATCCAAATAAATCTATTTGGTCTATCGACAGAGAATTGTTAAGAGCAAATGGTTTTATTTCATACCTTTCCAAGAGTATGTATCCTACATAAAAGCAAGGTTGCCTTGGAATTAAAATCGTTTAGTTTTAATGCTGCTGTCAATAATGCCACTCGGTTTTAATGTGAATCTAACCTAAAATCGAGGCGTCGTAGTGCTGTGTGTGTTGCATTTTTCTTTTAAAATGACCAGTTCGTTTATATTTTAATTACTTGAGACTTATTTCTTCCCTACTAACTGTACTTCTGTTTCGCTCTAAAACAAATAGCCGACTATTTTGGATATGAAAGAAGAGGAGATGAGTTTAGTTTTATTGTTTCTAACAAGAAGTATAGTTTAGTCTTTACGGTAACCAAATTGATTCAGTTAAGAGCGTTTGGTTTTATTATAGCCTACTTATTGCTTTTATGAAAGCAACTTTAAAGAAAACTAAAAAAATAGTTTTAAGGCATATGTTTTACTGACATAATAGTCTTGAGATCAAGTAGTTTTAATAATAGGTTTTATTAGTCATATTAGGAGAATCTTTAAAAGTGCAATAAAACTGAAAGATAACAAACTAGTATCTAATAAAACCAAACAGTCCGGAAGTTTTTCATAAAACTGATTAGTTTTAAAGTGAACTGAGAATAAACCATTTTAAAACTACAATAAGATAAATTAGCTATTAAGATTAATTAGTCTTATTTGTTGATACTCTTATTAGTAAAACTAGTGACAAATGCTTAACAGTTTTAAAGTTCTGGCAGTATATCTACAAGGTAACTTTAAAACCATTATCATCTTATTTACCACAATAAAACCTTTATAAACCTTAAATAAAACTAAAATGTTTTTATTGTGCTACTTGGGTATGCTTCTTATTAGAACCACTAAAACTAAACCCATCCCTCTTCTTTCATGTCCAAAATGGTCGGCCATTTGTTTTAGAGCGAAACAGTGGTGTAGTGTGTTGTAATAAGTGGAATTACAATTAGTATGAAAGAAATATGTCTCAAGTACTTAAAATATAAACGAACTGGTCATTTTAAAAGAAAAATACAACACACAACACTACGACGCCTCGATTTTAGGTTAGATTCACATTAAAACCGAGTGGCATTATTGACAGCAGCATTAAAACTAAACTGTTTTAACTCACCGGTAACCTTGCTTTTATGTAGGATATATGCCCTTGGCAAGGTATAAAATAAAACCATTTGATCTTATCAATTCTCTATCGATAGACCAAATAGTTTTATTTGGATTTCGGCCATATTGCTTTCTGGAGATGCTGAAAGCCATGATATATTACAATATAAAGCTAACATAATAATTATAAATAAACGACTTAAAGACATAAATTCGATTTATTTTAACATTTAAACATTAAAATTGTAGATAAAATTAATTTTCTTTCAAATTAATGTTTTTCGGATTTAAATTTTTTTTATTATTTTTATTTTTTAATCGCCAAAAGTCAAAAATTTTAGGGCGTGAGTTATTTAGACTTCTTTGTGTTAACATTATCAGTAAAGTTGGGTGCGCAAGTGTTTTTCTACCTTGACAGTCCGAAATAACCAAGTACATTTATTATTTTATGATTACAAATGCGTATGTACCTATCATAACATAACACATGTAAAAATTTGTTGGTTTATATGGGGTAGGTATATGGGTTTAAAGAATCATTTTTAATATGGTAAATCGTCTTTAAGAGTCTCCATTTAAGAAACCTTTTTAAGTTTGCTATAAAATTGTCTCCACTTAAAGTGTCTTTTAACATGGTTTTAAAAGCACCTTCACAGCATATTTAGAACCAGTTGCTTAAGAAAACAAAGTTTTAAGAAGGTTTTTATAAAACCTTTTAAAAACCAAATGGTTTTAATTTTAGTTTTATTCTACAGTATTAAAGCATCCTTCAAAGACTTAATAAACCCTTTCGGTGCTACTTGGGTAATGTCCTATCTGACATTTTTCTCATTTTTCGCGGCATTGGAACCTAACCACTATAATACATTATTGCAATATAGTAACAAATAATCAATCATTTAATTTGGCGCTAATTTTAACTTTTTCATTAGGTCCTAACTGCCGAGCAACAAGCATTCGGTCCTAACTGCCATGACGAAGAGTCTATGTCATGTAGAAAATTGCAAACTAAAATAGATTTTACTCTCTCCTGAAAAGTTATATACAAAAAAATCATATAGGACATTATGCAGGTACACAGTTGATATGTACGTATCAAGATAAACGAGTACATCAAAAACAAAGATTTCAACAGATCCCAGATATACAATCTTGTCTGAGACAATTAATACATAATATGATAGAAAAATGTATCAATAGTCATCAATATTAATTAATAGTAATGGTAGAAATCTGCAAAAAACTTACTTCACTTGGATCCAAGTTTTTGTTACTCCATATAAGCAACCCCATTAATACACCAAATGCGTTTTGTTCTTTCCATTCTTTTTGTAATTCTGTAAATGGCAGAACTTTTTCTGCACTACATCCATACCCCCTTAACGTCTCACTAAGGCTTTTGTGATATATTTCAAGGAAACGATCCAGTTTAGATATGCTTTCTTCGTCAGCCCCTGAGTAGAAACTATACGTCAGATCTAGAACAGGTGAACCTACCGCAGCCATTTGGAAGTCGAACAATTTAATATCTTCTATATCTCCCGATTTCTAAAAAGATTGATCAATATTAGTTTGTTTTTAAATTTACAAAATGTCATAATATAGTACGAAGTGAACAAAGTGGGAATAAAATTTGGAGGAACATGGTCAGCATCAAGAGGTAATGCTATTGAAATCCTTAGGAAAACGCCAGCAAAGAATTTTGAGAATATAGAGACTTAATAGATTCTTCAAACCACCTCAAACTAGGTACAAGAAAAAATAGAAGAAAAGAAGGATTTATATAAAAGTGGCAAGGAAATTGGTCGGACACAGATTTTAAAAACTATATGGTCGTAAAAAAGGAAGCGAAAGTAGGGGTGGCAAAAGCTAAATAAAGCGGAAGCGTATATAAATCTATACGATCAACGTAATACCAGAAAAGGCGAAAAAAAGATATATAAAATATACAAACAGAGAACAAAGAAAGAAAGATTTTAATCAGATTAGATGTGTCCGAGAGGTGCATAACAAAATACTAATTCACGAAAAGGGTGTCAAAAGAGGTGGAAAAAGTACTTTGACAGTTTGTTAAATGGGTAACCGGTCAATTGCTCGAATGCAATTGCTCGAAATACAAATTGCTCGATAAAAAAAGAAAATTATGTATCTAAATATTTACTCATAACAATACAAAGTATATACATAGGGTGGTTCAACTTATTCGCCTCGGTGTCTGTACGGAAAACCACTTAATATTTTTAAAAAAATTCTTCACAGAAATATACAGGGGTATTAATACTACAATCTAAAAATAATGTGAATTATACAGGGTGCGCCAAAAAAGAGTGGTAGGTATATCAAAGTTTATTTTTTCTTATGGAATGCCCTATATCTGATGACATTATTGAATTGACCTTAAAAAATAAACTATACTTTTATAAGGATTCCCTATACCTAAATACAGGGTGTTTTGATTTATTTCGATTTTTATAAAAATATAAGGCTAGTATTCTGGAAGATATTTAAATTATATTTCATTCCGTATAAGTATTTTCCATATTTTATACCGACGGTTATTAAGTAAATTTAAGAACACCACTTTTTGTTTGAATCTTTGAATCGCAATTACAAACAATTGAATGTAATGGCTACTATGACGAAAATGAGCCTATCGTACAAAAATATGTAAAAATGGGTATTTACAGAATAACACGGGAATTTATGTTTACAGAATAACATGTGTATTGAGAACGTTTACATGGAATTGAAGAGATTTTAAAAATTTCCATTATAAAGAATAGAATATCGAGTATTTCATTTAAAATAAGAATACTCTGTGTGATTAAATGATAAAAATATGAATTTTATAACCGAAAGTATCTTGACTAAGATATTTAAGTATATTGCCGGTGTTGGTGATGTGTTGTACATAACCACGACATAGGTACTTAATTCTAATTTTTAAAGCTTACAAATTAGGAAATCCTTAAATATTTGAAAAATGAAGGGAGATAGGTATAGGAAACCCTAATAAGAATTGAAACCTAAGTAAATATTCTACGCAATAGACTAGTAAGATACAGGGTGTTCTATTTAAAATAAGTAAGTTATTACAGCTTGAATTTGTTAATAGAAAAATCTAATATTTTGACCACCCTGTAAAAAGATAGGTATAGGAAACCCATATATAAATTAAAAGCTTAGTAAATTTTCTACTCGATAGACTAGTAAGATACAGGGTGTTCTATTTAAAATAAGTAAGTTATTACAGCTTAAATTTGTTTTAAAGCACCTGTTTAAGAATGCTAAATAGTTTGTTATTAAGATCCAAGAAAGAATTTGTTGCTTATTCTTAGATTCGTAGATATTTATTTTTTTTTTCTAAAACCTTACATTTTCGTAAAAATCGAAATAAATCAAAACAACGTGTATTTAGGTATAGGGAACCCTTATGAAAATATAGCTTATTTTTTAAGGTAAATTCAGTAATTTTATCAGATATAGGTCATTCCATAAGAAAAAATATAACTTTGATATACCACTCTTTTTTGGAGCACTCTGTATAATTTACATTATTTTTAGATTGTAGTATTAAAGGCCCTGTATAGTTCTGTGAAGAAATTTTTTTTAAATATCCAGTGGTTTTCCGTACAGAGACCGAAGCGAATAAGATGAACCGCCCTGTATACATATGAAAGATATTTTAAATAGGACAAATTATGTGATATTCTACGTATATAATATGTACAAAATCGAATATTAATTTATGCTGAAAAAATATTTATAACATATCTAAAATATCTTTGAACTTTAGAAATAAAAGGAAAAATACCGATTTTGATTTAGTTTAATTAGGATAAAGGAATTATGATAATTTCCAGGTATTAGGGAAGGATTCATTACCTTAATTTGATAGAAGATTGGCACCGCGGATTCCAAAATGAAAATAAGTTCTGCTAGGTTATTGCGTTTAATAAACAATAATTATGAACAACAAAAAATTATATTTATGTGATTATGTACATGGAATATTACATAATTTGTCATATTAAAAGAATCTTTCTTCTGTATATTTAGGTATATATTTTGCGTTATTGTGAATAAATACTTCGATAAATAAATAATTTTCGACTTTATTCGAGCAATTTGTATTTCGAGCAATTCGTTTTCGAGCAATTGATTTCGAGCAGTTGCATTCGAACAATTAACCTAGAACAGTCAAATGAAGAGTTCGACCGAAGACCAGTTAAGTTAACAGAGAAAAACACAGGAATGGTCACCAAAGTAACAAATAAGAAAGTGGTATAAGCACTTCAAAAAATAAAGAAAGGAAAAGTACTTGGACCAGATGATATTCCTGGAGAAGTGTGGAGAGCGCTAGGACAGACAGGAACAAGTTGGATAACAGGTTTATTTAATACAATTATGGAAGTTGGACAAATGCCACACTATAGGAGAATCAGTATATTAGTATGTACCTGTTTACAGAAACAAGCGAGATATACAACAAAGTGCAAACTACTGTGCCATAAAACTACTTAATCACACCATTAAAATATGGGAAAGAGACGGATACGTGCAGAAATCGAAATCTTCGATAATAAATATTAGGCTTTAGGCAGGACAGCTCAAAAACAGTTGAAATTTTCACTATAAGGTAGTTGATGGAATAATAGAGGAATAACGAAACAAACGCTCATATGGTCTAAATTTTAGATTGCAAATTTCTCGGACGATGGATTGGTAGAAGAGGTAGTAATAAATGGCCTCCATGTTCACCCGATCTGAACCAAAAAGAAAAATAAAGAAACGTAATAGACGCATTTTACCATTGTTTTGAATCTTGTTAAACTAATAACAGGGGACATTTTGAACGATTGATTAGACATACAATTTTTAGTTATTATGTTCAATTTTAGAACACAGGTTGAATCAAACAATTGATTAGTACTTCAGGGTAATGAGCTAGAAATAGACTATGTTCGGGACACTCAAAAATCCAGGTAGCTGACTACTTTTTTAGATATTGTAGACCTATAGGAAGAAAACCTCTGTTTCCTGCCTAGAGTTCGCGTCCGTTTTTTAATTATTAACAATTTAGTGCTAAAATCGCGATTTTTTAGATATTTTCACCCCATTCAAAAGCTGTATAGTTGACATAAAATTACAAAATTTAATTTTTTAGAACATTAAAAAACCTTCAAAATGAAGTTAATTTGATAATATGATATTTGATAATTTGTTAATAATGATTTTTTAAAGTTAAAAAGTTGATTTGTTGATACGCAAACTGCAAAATAAGTGAAAATCGTTATTTGTTAATAGTTTTTACTAAAACCACCTTAGACCTTTAGTGCTTCACCCAAAGTTGGGTATTGGGATACTTAACACACCCTCAAAATTTGAGACCGATCTATTAATTAGTTTAAGAGTTATTCTAATTCTTTATCCCAGAGACCTTTATTTTCCAATAACATAAAGAATAATGAAGATAGAGTAATCCTGCCTATGCCAAATGAAAGTAGAAAACTGATGCTATCAAAATGTACTAAAAAAAAGTAAAAGACTATCTAATATAGTCAAAAATCCTAATGCCAAATTTGTGAAATTTTGTAGTTTATAAACATTTAGAATAACTTTAAAAATAGTGTCCGTAGAAAAAATCATTTTACATATTAAAAAGCTGGTATTTTACACGAATTTTTAAAAGTGTAGTTCAATTGATGAGTAATCGTGGTAAGTGAAAGGGGAGCTGGGAGCCGACAAATGCAAGAGTTCACAAACTAAAAAAGGCAACTTAAAACTACTATCGTTTTCTATATCTTGGGATTTACTGAATATATTTTGATCGTTCGTCTTTTAATTTGTATGTAATTTTTGTGTACATTACAAATATGCAATTTATCTAGACATTTATTAATTAATAAACAGTCTAATTTGTTTAAACAATTTTTGAAAAAATAATATTTTTCCAAAAATCCATGATTTTAATCATACTATCGTTATTAATCATAGAAAAAGTTAAAGTATACTTTAATAAATAAATTATCTTCAATAAATAATTATCTAATAAAAATAATTTATTTATTAAAGTGTACTTTAACTTTTTCTACGATTATTAATAATATTATGATTAAAAAAATAGATTTTCGTAAAAAAAATATTTTTTCAAGAATTGTTTAAACAAATTAGGCTGTTTATTAATTAATAAATTTATAAACAAATTGCATATTTTTAATGTACGTAGAAATTACATACAAACTAAAAAAAGAAAGATCAAAATCCATTGAGTTGATCCGGAGATACAGAAAATTATATTCGTTTGAAATTGCTTTTTCGGTATTCTAACTCGGTGGATTTGTAAGTTACCCCTAGTAATCGTTTGAACTACATTTTTGAAAAATCGTAGAGGGTGCTGTGAAGGTGCAATGTTTGTGCAAATTTTTTAAGAAAAATTAGAAATCCGATTCTTTAAAATGACATTAATGAGATTCCTTAATTATTATAAACAAATTAGCTGCGAATTAATAAAAACATATGGCTAACTTTGTCCCAAATGAACCCAGCCTAAATTTTTTTATTTGAGAATTCGTGTTAAATAGAATAGAATATAATAGAAATATGCTTTATTGCCATGGAAAATTTTACAATATTATCTACAAAGCTTATAAATATCTACCAAAATTACATAAATCGTCAATATATTTAAATAATAATAATCAATTGCAAAAATTTAAATAAATTGCAAATCATAGTGTACCTAATAATTAATAAAAAAGGTTTAAAAGTTAAAAAGTTAAAAAGTTAAGCTGCTGCATTTGACACTCAAATATAGATAAAAAAATAATAAAAATACTACTTGTGCAAAGGGTACTGTAATTTCTTAGTTATTGACTAAAAAAATCTTCTACTGAATAATATGGTCTTTCAGACAGGTAGGATTTTGTCAGTTTACGGAATTTGTGGAAAGATGGTGCCGATTTTAGTTGTAGGGGGAGATGGTTGTACATTTTTTTTGCGGAATATAATATCGATTTCTTTACTAACTCCGAGGACGGGGTCGGCAAATAGACGTCAAACGTAGAATTTCTCGTGAAGTAGTCATGATTAGGTCTTGGAGGAAAGACATGTAGATATTTACGAATTAAGCAAACAGTTTATAAAATATAAAAAGATGGAAGGGTTAAAATTCTGTAATCTTTGAAATAACTTCTGCAATGTGTTGTTCTTCTGAGGCCAAACAGATATCTTATTGCTCTTTTTTGTACATAATTTGAAAACAACATCGAATTGGGCAGCTGTACCAGAACCCCAAAAAGGAAGACCATAACGAAGATGTAACTCGAACAAAGAAAAATATGTTATTTTGGAAGATGCTAAATTGAGTTCATTCGAAACAGATCTTATAGCATAGCAAGCTGAAGAGAGTTTCTTCCGATAAAATCGATATGGAGGGACCATTTAAGGTTGCTGTCTAAAAAAATACCAAGAAATTTTACAGAATCAACGGTACTGATCTGGCTGTTATTAAGAGGTAAGGGTTGAAGAGCTCTTTTATAATACAATGCTACTGTTTTATCTACGTTAAACGAGAGTAAATTTGAGTCAGACCAGGTTTTATTGTAAGTAGATCAGAAGTTTTAGTAGCATGAAGAGTTGCAATATTTGAGTTGCTCCAAGTGAAACTGGTATCATCAGCAAAAAGAAAGATTTTTCCATCGATTTTTAAATTAGCGATGTCATTAATAAAGATAAGGAAAAGTAGAGGACCCAATACTGAACCTTGAGGTACCCCACATACAATGTTTTTGAGACTAGAGTCTGTATCATTTGCTCTAACCAGTTGTTTCCTATCATCCAAGCAAGATTGGAACCAATCTAAAGAAATACCTCGAATTCCGTAGAAATTTAGTTTTTTTTATCAAAATGTTGTGATTTACACAATTAAAAGCTTTGGCGTGGTCACAAAAAACGGTGGCAGTGTGAAGATTATTGTTCAGTGCTTGATAAAACTCATGTAGTACAGAAAACATGGCATCAGTGGTGCAGTTATTATTTAAAAAGCCGAACTGATTTTGTGATAAAATGTTGTTTTCAACTAGAAATGACATAAGTGGGGCTTTTATGAGTCTCTCAATGATTTTGGAGAGTACCGGTAGTAGTGCAATAAATCTATAATTGCAGGTATTAGATATATCACCACCCTTATGAAGAGGAATAATGATGGCTGTCTTCAGGCACTCTGGAAATTTACCTTTCTCAAAAGAATCATTAATTAGTGAGATGAGGACTTCTAACACATTTTCTGGAAGATTAGAAAAAATTTTTATCGATAGACCATCAGTACTACAGGAAGATTTGCTTTTGATACTATTGATTGTTTGGATCAGTTCAGATTTATCGACTGGTTTTATAAAGAATGAATTCGAGACTTTTCTTGAATTAGGGAGATAGGAAATGGAATCTTGTGGTGGCAAAATAGTTGATGTAATATTTTTACTCACATTAACGAAGTATTCATTTAGATTTTCAGGGTCTGGAAGGGAAAATGTTTGAGCAGTGTGGGTTTTATTTCGAAGATCGTTTATTATGGACCAAGTTTCTTTTGCAACACTTTTGGAGCTTCCCAGACGGTTCTGGTAGTAGACTTTTTTAGCTGATTTTATAAGTTTAAGATAGGTTGCCCTGTACTTTGTGATATATTCAGTGATAGAGACGTTGGTAGTAAATTTCTTGATATAGAGAAGAGAACACATATTCTTGGAAGATATTCGGATATCTTTAGTAGTCCAGGGTTTGAGATGTTTTGGCTTTACTGCAATTAAAGGAAATGCTTTATTGAAGATACAGATAAGCTTATCTAAGAATTCACTGAAATTATTACCCACGTCCATGGCGGGAAAGCGCCACTCAGAGGTTAAGCATAAATTTTGGAATTTACGAAAGTTCCGGGTGGAAAAAATCCTGCGATATTAAACTTCGTATAAACTGCTTCATGATCAGATAGTCCAGCATTAATAATTGTAGAGTGGACATCAAGAGGTGAGAAATCTGAGACTATATAATCAATTATGGTAGATGAAGTTTTTGTAATCCTTGTAGGAGAATCAATGTGCATTGTTAGACCATACGATTCAAATATGTTGACCAAGGATATTTGTGTAGCACAAGCAGCAGCATAATCCATGTTAAAGTCCCCGCATAAAATTTTTCTACTTTTATGGGGCAGGTAATCTAACAAATTTGGCAGGTTCTGAAAAAATAGTTCCACGGAAGTGGCAGGTGATCTATAAATGCAAATAATATAAAGATTAAGATTCTTATTGTAAACTAAGGAAAACTCAAAGGAGGCTTCACTTAACAGAAAGTCATATTTTGTTACCAAAGAAAAATTATTACTCGTAGACAGAATTAGTGTCCCCCCCATAAGCTGAGCTTGGACGATCATACCTAGCAATTGTGGTGTATTTATCTACAAAAAAAGGCTCGTTGACTTCAAGCCAGTGCTCCGTAACCGCAACTACCGGGGGAAATCCTAATTTCTCTAGGAACAAAAACCAAAAACAAAATCAGTTTTGTATCTTATAGAACGAATATTAATCAGAACCATGCTAAAGTTGTTATCACTAAAACAATTTGAGGATTCTAGTCCCTCAGAACACGGCGTGATGTTTAAAAATTTCGTTTTGAAGAGGCAGCGGAATAGTAATTTCGGTGACATTCCCTTAATTTTTGCAGGTGTATAATTCTTTCAGAAGTGAGAAAGGACCTATAGGCATTAAGATCAGCTTACACCTCATCTGGACAAATTCCATAGGCATTGTTGAAGTCTAGCAGAATTTGTCGTAGATCTTCTGTCTTAGTGGGAAGTCCCTCGGAAGCCAAAATGAGTTTAACGCTTGAGTTGGTAAATCCATCGCAAAACACTGAAGCTGGTTGGTCCTGTAGATAAGAAAGATGAAGTTTAATGGCTTTTAAGATATCCGGTTCCCTTAATCTGGCTAGAAGATATCGACTATTAGAGTTATTGGTCAATCGAACTCTTGGTGGGGTCAAAGGATCCAGATTTATCGATGGTTCTAAAGTATCCTTCTTAACGAAATTTATTGGCGAATGGAACGGATTCTTAGATTTACAAACTTCGATGACTTGCTTGTCTGTACGTATGTTTGTGTTTTCTACTTCATCTTTGTTCTTGCGAGAATTGGTAATTGGATTTTCCAAGATGACAAGGCTTCTGAGATTCTTCGGATTCTTATGTGACTGATATAAAAGCGTTGGGTCAGAATAGGAAGATTCGATAGACCATTTAATGTTAACACCAGGTGGCCAAATTTCCTTATTAAATAATAAGTTAATAGATGTTTTAGATTTTATACCTATTTTGAACGAAGAGCCAGTTGTTGTGTCGGCATCTTTAAGGAGTGCGTACCATCTAATATATTTCTTAATGCCTAGCTTCTCTTTAATATAGTGAACCACTTGTATAGGGGTGTACGTTGGGGGGGTCAAATTACGAATAACTACAAAGTGACATTTATCTTCTGTACTTTTTAGCTTTTGCTCTGGACTTGGTTCTAAATATCGGGACTCTTCAGTTTGGGTACTTGCGGTGACACAAGATATATTTTTCTTCAATATCTCTTTTTTAGTTGGTATAGTAGATAGATTTTTAGTAAGACTTCTCATTTGATTTGAAATTTCACCGATATTTGAAAAGAGTCTTTCTAATCCCAACTTAATCTCAGTTGAATTTGTGTGTTGGATTTCAACCTTGATAGTCTCGTCTGAAGAGCCGAAAAAAACTGACGATATATTGAAAATGTCGTGTTCCATCTGCCTTAAAATACTATCTTTTCGGATATATAAAAAGATTGTTTCTACGGACAACATTTTTAAAGTTATTCTAAATGTTTATAAACTACAAAATTTAAAAAATTTGGCATTAGGATTTTTGACTACATTAATTATTTTTTTATATTTTTTTTAATACATTTTGATACTATCGCTTTTCTACTTTCATTTGGCATACTGAGAATTTCCCTATCTTCATTATTTTCTGTCTTATCTTATTGCAAAATAAAGGTCTCTGGGATAAACAAATAGAATAACTGTTAAACTAATTAATGGATCGGTCTCAAATTTTAAACGTAAGTACGCCAATACCCAACTTTGGGTGAAACACTAAAGTTCTAAGGTCATTTTAGTAAAAGTTATTAACAAATAACAATTTTCACTTATTTTGCAGTTTGCTTAGCAACAAATTATTTTTTTAACTTTCAAAAATCGGCATTTTGAAGATTTTTCAGTGTTCTAAAACACTGAATTTTGTAATTTTATGTCAACTATTTAGCTTTTGAATGGAGTGCTAAATATCGAAAAAATCGCGATTTTGCACTAAATTGTTAATAATTAAAAAACGGACGCGAATTCTAGGCAGGAAACAGGTAAGTTTCCTTCCTATAGGTCTACAATAACTAAAAAAGTAGTCAGCTACCTGGATCTTTGAGTGTCTCGGGAAAATCCTTATTAGTCTGGACTATAAGGCAATTAAGCCTTTCCAGGCCCTTGTTTTATCTTTTAAAGATGTGCCTGACTACATTCAGATACTGAGATTTCAACAAAGGTACAATATACATGGTGTTAAATTTAAAAATCAAATTAACTAATGACATCAGAACATTGGTTCTGGCAGCATTGATGTATCAAATTTCAAATCTGTATATTTTATAACATTAGTATCGGGTAATGGGTTTTGTACAATTTGGACCATCCACTTAAAAGAATAATAATAGTCCAAGAGGCACCACAGGACTTATTAAAGAACAGGGTTTGGTACAAAGGTCTTATGACCAAGTGCCAGAGACTAACGAGTCTCGCCTGAGTTAAGAAGAAGAAGAAGTCCAAGAGGCAGCGCTGAAATATCTCTTTGAATTTACCAAAGCTAGATTTTTCACAGTTGATTACTGTGATTGTGTAGAGAAACATACTGCGGTAGAATAGGGGTTAATGAGAGGGTATCAAAGTTGCTTTCCTACGAAGGTAATTAAATCTATTTACTATGGCTGAAAATCAGTACACACATTCTAAATTAAATATAATAAATAAAAATTATTATAGTCGGTCAGCTGTATGACGGGACAGAGCCGGTCGGTCGGCCCCAATGAATGTACAGGGTTATTCACTATATATTAACCCCCTTGTAAACTGCTTTATATACAGAATTAGAAAAAAATGTTAAATACAAACGTTATTCGATTTTTAAATTATGATTTTTTGACATATCTATCGTACTAGTGACGTCAACCATTTGGACGTGATAACGTAATCGACTATTTTTTAAATGGGAGTAGGGGTCGGTTCTAGCTCATTTGAAAGGTTATTTAATTCCCTATTCAATAATATAAACATTAACATGATTAATATTAATTATTATACAGGGTGTCCAAAAAAGTTTTTTTAATTAAATTAATTGTTTAATTAATAAATCTAAATTTTTTTCTACACTCTGTATAAATAATGATCTTAATGTTTATATTACTGCATTGAGATTGAATAACCTTTCAAATAAGTTAGCATACGACCCCTATTCTCATTTTAAAAAATAGTCGATTCCGTCATCAGACCTAGATGGATGACGTCACTAGTACGATATATATGTCAAAAAGTGATAATTAAAAAAGCGTATAACTTTTGTATTTTACATTTTTTTTTTAATTCTGTAAATAAAGCAGTTTACAAGGGGGTCAAATTATAGTGAATAACCCTGTACATTCATTGGGGCCGATCCACCGGCTCTGTCCCGTCATACAGCTGACCGACTATAATAACTTTTATTTATATTCAATTTAGAATATGTGTACTGATTTTCAGCCCTAGTAAATGGATTTAATTACCTTCGTAGGAAAGCAACTTTGATACCCTCTCAGTAACCCCTGTTCTACGTTTCGCTTGACCGACCGCAGTATGTTTCTCTACACAATCACAGTAATCAACTGTGAACAATTTTGCTTTAGTAAATTTAAAGAGATTTTTCAGCGCTGCCCCTCCGTCTATAAGGTGTTTCCAGACTTTTGATTCACTCTGGATAATAATTTACTTACATTGTATTTGAACATCATATTATTACTCCAAGAGTCACCGTGGACAGAAACTGAATATGGACTTTTGTAGTCAAGTGCATCAAGAAACATTTGACTACCGTTATCACAATATTTTTTAAAACTATCGAGAATTTTTATTTCATCTTCCTCTTCTAAAAATTCTTTTATTTTGTTGCAACAACTGCCAATCGCTTGTTGCATAATCCCTAAAAAATAAAATACAATATTTATGTAAAATATTTTTACTAATAATAGATGCTGGAAAATTATTGCACATGTTTTGATCTCTTTATCCCATTAAATGAATGTATCCGTCCTGAACACATAATACATAATTATTACATTATAATATTAAATGTATACTAAATATAGCGTACTCTAGACACACGTGTATCTCTTCCTACATAGGTCCCATTATCTCACATACAAACATGTTACTGTTTTTGAGTTTTAATTAAAATACATATTTTTGTTCCCTTAAGATACGTAAACGATCTTATAGAGGCGCAAACGCTGATACAGATCACTTTCTGGTAATAACCAAATAGTCCAGAGCGCATCTGTTTTGAGATGGACGTTGAGAGGTGACTCAAATTTTTTTGCAGAAATTGCTTGAAAATAACTCAAATAATAATATTTGAGTTATCCTCCCACTCAAAATGGTCCGGAAAATTGAAAATAATCAAAATGTCAAAATATGAAGAAAAAATTCGATTTTATTATTGGTTTTTTGATTATAACTTTAAAACTGTCATTTCTGAGAAAAGTTGTACTGATATAAAAGTTGCGTATTTAAATTTACTACAATATATAATTGGTTAGAAATTTAATAAATAGTTACCCTTGTTGCAAAATAGCAATAATTGAGAAAAAAACCTTACACAAACAATTATTCGCGTTTTACATTTTTCAATCATTTATGCTACACTTTGGACCTTCATATTTTACCCAAAAAAAATTTATGATATAGTAAAACAACACTGTAAATTTAATTACGATCGGTTTAATAGATTTTGAAAAATAAATTTTGCAATCCAGCTTTCGCAAAAAAATTCATTTTTTTTTAAATGTTGCAGGACTGAAAATAAAGCAGATAGCAAGTTGAATTTTTTTTTGCTTATAGAAGTGTACTGTACCTTTCATTTATAATTTGCAAAATTAAAAACGATTAATTACCACGGCGTCAGGAAATTTTTTAAATAAACATTAATTTTTGGTCCTACGCGCAGGACAGCGGTGTTTGATTCACACAAGTTGATTTCCACCAAAATTTCTTCCAATCTTTATCTAATATATTATTTTCTTACTCTACATTTTGTTGTATTTTAATATTTAAATTCCACAAAAATCAAACTAATGTTATTATTGTTTGTGAAATATTGTTTAAACAATTGCATATGTTTAAAAATATTAAACATTTATTCTCTAAGTTAAAATATATGAACAAAGAAAGTTTTTGCTAAAAAAGTGTTATTTCAAAGGATAGAGTTTTTTATTTTGCAATAAACAAATTTATTTATTTATATCGAAATGTATAAAAATTAAAATGTATCAATCATTATAAAAGGTTATTGGAATGCCCAATCAGAGCAAACTATCCGCTGTCCTGCGTGTAGCACCAATAATTATTGTTTATTTAAAAAAATTCCTGACGCCGTGGTCAATAATCTATTTTAGTTTTGAAAATTGAAAATCAAAGGTACAGTACACTTCTATAAGCAAAAAAAATTCAACTTGCTATCTGCTTTATTTTCAGTCCTGTAACATTTTGAAAAAATGAATTTTTTTTGCGAAAGCTGGATTGCAAAATTTATTTTGCATAATCTATTGAACCGATCTTAATGAAATTGACAGTATTGTATTACTGTATCATAAAGTTTTACTGGGTGAAATATGAAGGTCCTAAGTGTAGCATAAATGGTTGAAAAACGTAAAATGCGAATACTTGTTTTTGTATGATTTTTTCGCAATTATTGCTATTTTGCAACAAGGGTGACTATTTTTAAATATTTAACTAATTCTATATTGTAAAAAATTTAATTACGCAACTTTTATGTTAGTACAACTTTTCTCGCAAATGAATACTTTTAAAGTTATAATAAAAAAACTAAGAAAAAAATCGAATTTTTCCTTCATTTTTTGACATTTTGATTACTTAAACAATGTTCCGGACCTTTTTGAGAGGGAGGATAAGTCAAATATTATTATTTGAGTTATTTTCAAGCAATTTCTGCAAAAAAATTTGAGTCACCTCTCAACGTCCAAATGTACTAATATTTTTACAGATTTGATGCGCCCTGGTCTAAAACGAGCCAGCTTAACTGGACAAAAATATATCAAGCTAATATAAGCACTGATAAATGAGATCTCGATGTACTAAATCAACCCGAATTAAGAAGTATGAACAACAGATGAGTGGTAATATAAACTACTTGACGAGTAAGTTAACAGGCATAAACGAAAGATGAAATGAAATGAAAGATAAAATATGTATAGTAGCAAAGAAAATAATACGGAAGAAGAAAACCATAAAGAAATACAAACACTGATATAAACAAGAATGTGAGAACTTTTAAACTATTTGACGGATCGCATCGATTTGAAATTTTGAGCATATTTTACTAGGCCTGGATCCCACGTACCAAAAAAGGTGATTAATAGCAAAAAACTGGCACAATCAACAAAAACCGTGAAGTGTGGAAACAATTGGGGAAGACCTATGTCCAGCAGTGGACGTGAATTGGTTGGATGATGTTGAGGTTTTTCCTATTTTTAGTACGTTCTTTAACGTAAAATATTGCAAAACCTCTAAATTTAAAAGAACCGCTTGGATTGACATGAAATTTGTCAGACACATAGCTAATAAGTCAAAGAAAAAAAAGTGATATTGTACCAGTGTGTGCTATTGCCATGAGGGTGAGTTTCAGCCCTTCTCAAGGGTGAAAAATATACGTTCAAAATATGTCCGCAATTCGATAAACTGATAAATTGACTAATTCTAAGCAACTATTGTTTTATAAAATTTTTTCAGCTAGGCAATACTTTTTGAGTTATTTACATATTGTGAATGTTAATTTTTCAACAAAATAACCAGGTTTTTAGATGGTTTTGTGCTAAAAAACTCAAAACGTAAGTATTTTGTCGAAAAAATATTCTTAGCTAAAATATACATTGCCTGTAAAAAAGTGAAAAAAATAGTGTATGTATTAGATACTTAGACCTAGTAAAAGCAGAGTTATAGCTGATGAAAAATAGGTTCATATTCTTCAAATTTCAAATCGAATACTTCAACGTGAAATAACCAAAATATGAATTACTTTTTGGGGAAAACTCATTACAACTTTTTTAGTGTTTAAAAAAGCTTTATTTTTGCTCTATAAAAAAAATCTAGCATTAAAAAGTAAAAAAGTCACGTTCAAAATAATGTTGGTCCCTTTTTTTTGGTAAAAAATCTCGAAAATCACTCTCTAATTAATATCTTAAATGAACTTCACAAGTTGCGCTACTGGAATATGTATTGTTTATATGATCTGTAAGTTTCATCGGGTCAAAGTTCTTATTTTTGAAAGGACTGTAGTTGAAAGGGGTTAAACGAGTCACTAATCACGAGTGTACGGAAATTTAGAAACACCAAATCTTAACCAATCTTTGTCTTACAGAAAAACAAAAAATACAAGGTATTCAGAAAAGCAAAGCCGACTTTTTTTATTGTTTGAGATCTTTTGTACCTCTGATAATTTTTAAGCTATTTTGAAAAAAAGCACTTTTAAAAATTTTAAAAATTTTACTGTAAAACCAATTTTTTTTTAAAGTAAGCACGTTGAATCGATGAAACTTACAGATCATATAAACAAAGCAACTTGTGAAGCGGTAATGATTAATTTCATTGAAGTTTCTAATTAAGGGGTGATATTCGCGATTTTTATTTGCCAAAACAAAAGGGACAAACTGTATTTTGAGCGTAACTTGCTTACATTTGATTCTAGAATCTTTTTTTTGTAAAAACAGAAATAAAGCTATTTAAACTCTTTAAAAAGTTGTAATGAGTTCTCCAAAAAATGCTTCATTTTTTGGTTGTTTCACGTTGAAATATTCTATTTGGAATTTGGCAAATATGAACCATTTTTTCTTAGCTATAACTCTGCTTGTACTAGGTTAGAGACTGTACTGTCTAGAGACTTCATGCATACCTACTCCATTTTTTTGTCAAATCTTTACAGGTTATATTTTTGCTAAGGACGTTTTTTCGATAAGATACTTACTTTTTTAATTATTTGTGAAAAATTGGCTAAAAACGTGTTTGTTTTGTTGAAAAATGAACATATTCACTCGCAAGTAACTCGAAAAGTATTGACTTAGTAAAAAAACTGTATAAAATATCACTTTTTTTTCTTTGGCATGTTAGCTACGCTTATGCTAAATTTTATGTCAATCCAAACGATTCTTTAAAATTTACTATTTAGAAAACAAGTGCTTATAATTTTCCTATATTGTTTCTCAACTGAACACTGCAAAAGTTATAAAATTCTTCTATAAGTTATACTTGTTTGTTTTTTTTTACTTTTTCATCACTTTCTTGGTCATCACAACATTACTATTAGGTACACATTACATTTTTCTCTTCCATCTACTAAGGATACAGTTTGGTTATATTTTTTAAATCTTATTTCTTTAATGTTTTGTATGTTATAAAATATACATGACGAAAAAAACATAGTATGATTTAGTGGGTATTTCTCTATGAAAAAATCTAAAGCCCTGGCCTCAGTTAAAATGAGACATGCCCAACATGCCAGAAGTAGTTAAACATATTAATAAGTAAACGATGGCAAATTAGAGAATAAAAAATACATACCTTGATCAAAAAACATTTTCATATTCTGATTATACCCTTTGCCTAATTCGGTAAACTCTTCAGGATGGTAATGTTTAAAAGCGTAGGAAATTCCATGAAACTTTCCATACGTTTTAAAAATAGTTTCGTACATTTTACTGTTTAGGGGTATTTTCTTAGGATGCACTTTATAACCTTTTAGATTTAAATTTTCCATGACAAATTTTTCCTTTCCTTCTTTTGAGCTCGTTGCATAACATTTTGGTAGATTGTTAAAAATTTCAACTTTAGGATAGGACTTCTGGAACGCTTGTAAAGCTGGAATCACTTTTTTATAAAAATGCACTTCGTTCTTAAAACACATGGACATAAGTTTTCTAGTCTCTTCAGAACCTGTGAGACATTGTTTAACCACTAAATGATGATCTTCGCCGGTGTTCTTGTTTTTCAAGGAGAGGAATACGATTTCACCTAAATGTCCCTGGCCTTTTTGGTTGCCTTCATGTTCCTGAATTTTAAAATTTTCTATCTTTTCACCCAAAGACTCTTCTAGAAGGTCAAGTATATCTTTTGGTATCATCTTTTACTGGTATGAAAATATCACTGTCTATCTCATAGTATCCTCGCTTATATAAACGCATAGTAGGGTGATTAAATAATGTAAGAGATGATGATTATTCAAGGATCCAAGGTCACCCCATTTTTTACGGTAAATTACTAAAGGAAGTTTTTGTTTTTAAATTTTCTATCGTTCTACGTAATAGTTTAGTCTTTGTTCTACACAAAAATGTAGCTATAGTCCAGGCGGTATCTGTTAAAAAGAATACCATAACGAACATTTTCCATGTGAGTCCACTTTATTGCTGAAATCACGGAGTCACTGAAGTCACGAAATTCATGAGGTCCAGATGAGAGATACATTCGGAAAAATGAGAGAATACCCATGAACGATCACATCAATCACTTATTTTGTATTTGCTATCTTTTTCTATAAGAAATCTAATTAGTCCAGAAGGCCACTGCGCATCCGCTAGGAAAAATATTCCGATTCGGATTTTTTGCACCATCTTACTCAAAAGGACCCCTTTTAACAAATTTTCATGTTGCCAGTTCCAAAAGTGGGTCAAAATTTTTTTAAACGTTTTTTTTTTTGTTTTTTTCCTACAATCATTTTTTTTGCATTGAACAAAGTTTTTTTAGGTTTTTTGGATAATTTCAAACAGAAAAGGTCTTTGGTGACTTTTTTCTAAAGTTGATATTTTTTGACATATAAGCGATTAAAAATTTAAAAATTACGAAACCTGTCATTTTTAACCCTCAGAAACTATTAGCCCGATCAAAGAACAATCTAACCTCAAAAAAAAATTAAGGAAGGATGAAAAATTGGGAACAGGTAGTTGAAATTGTCTATTATTTTATAAAAAAAAAGTTTACAATTCTACACCCCCTCCATTTTACAAAAATAGGGAAATAAGGGTTGGTTTTTCATTAAAAGTGCTGTATTTCGGAAAATAAGGCAATAATAACAAAAAATTGTATTTAAAAATCATCAAGGTACTTTTATCCTAACATTTTGACTAAAAACTTTGTTTGCATCTTGATTCGTTTCTAACCTATAGCCCTTTTTAAAGTACTTAACAGGGGAGCTTATTTGAATTGCGCGCGCAACAAAAATGTCACATTTTAAAACTAACTAACTTTTAAATCGATAATTTGGGGCATTTATCAAACATTAAAATGTACGAAAAAAACACAATACCTTTAGAAAAATATCAGTTTTAACGTGAATATATTTTCATTGTGAACTAGAAATTATTTAATTTAGAAAAATATGTTTTAAAATATACTAATACAAGTTTTTACAAAATTTACATAATCATTTAAATTAAAATTCCTTTTAGATTTACATTTTAAGATGGCTAATTAACATTTGGATGTAAAATTGCACAACGTTACCTTAAAGGATAAAAATTTATATGGCGTTAAAAAATGGATATTTTTTTGATTTTTATTTTAAGTCAATTTTCAAGATTTCAATCAATAATATCTTTGTTGAAAATTCATAAAAAACTAAAAATATTCTTGTAGGTACTTGGAAATGTACTCTTTCGAAAGCGGTATCTATTTTTCTTATGCATAGAACACTTTTTAAATAAGGCTCACGTATTAAAAACAACTACAAAAAAATGTCATGTTTTAATAAAATCGATGCCATTCTTTTCTGAAAGCCTTTTTTTAAATGAAAATATGGGAACATATTAAAAAAGGCTTGAATAACATATTACATTTATATACAACAGGCCTATTGCAAATGTAAAAATATATGGGGCACGTAAACACAGGTGAAAGAGTTCCTTAAAAGAGAAAACGGCGCGCTTCCTAAACACAGTAGACGAACATAGCCTAAAAAATTGGAGCAATGTTCACGCTGCAATGTTTTGTTATCGTTTTCGGCTGTCAAAGTTTTTGAATTTATAACTTATTATCAGTAGTAATAACCCAAGGACATTGATAATTGTTCGAAAAAATTTTATAACAGATTTCGAAAGCTTGTTGCTTGGAAACAGACCGACGCCGTAGGCGGAGGTCTGTTGCCTGTAAGCAACAAGCTTGAGAAAGTTGTTAAAAAATTTTTGAGCATTTATCAATGTTCGAGGGTTATTCGGATAGAAAATTTTTTGCTGGTTATGAAAAAAAAATACAGAGCAGAAACAATTTATTTAAATGTGCAATTAACAAAGGAACAATTAGAAGAATTTAATGAAGATCCTGACATGTTAGTTTCCATAACTGATGAAGATGTATTTCCACTACGCATGCTGTTAATAATTTTATTATGATGTTCTTCGTCAATGTTAAAGTACGGTTTTATTGAGTTGGGATTGTTATGCCCCGTAATTTTTATAAGCTCTTGCTCTTGAACACCACTTTTGGCCAACCAACTGACCGCGGTCGATCTATTGGAGTGATTAGTAATTTTTTTTCCTTGGTTTTCAAGCCAATCGCTTCGGCAGACGTTTTTGTCCAATTTTGAATATTTTTTCCAATGGGCATAATATCATACCAATGATCATTTTCGGTTTTCCATTAACGATTTGTTCTTAGGAATAATCTATGCCTTTTAATATTTGGGCCCCTTTTTGATAACAATTTTTTAAATAATCTGACAGGACATACGTTACTGTCGTTGTTTTCTATTAAAAATTTGCTGTCAGTACACCTTCTTGAACCACCTTGGCAAATCTTGCTGAATACAGGGTTATATTGTACTCGATTTGTTACAGAACCATCGTTATTTGTTTCAATACGAAAAAAGTCAATCAAACAAGCAGCAGCTTCCCCACCTCGCCAAGCTAATTCTACGGCGGTTATGTGATATAATTTCCGTTGTAGCCCTTCAGGGGTATCTTCGTTCCACAAATTTATCATTTTTGTTATTTCTACTGCACTCAATGCCTCTGAACTTTGTTTCCTTTTACAGGGATCCGATTGTAGTTTTCGTCGTATAGAATCGCGGGCAGCTCGCGCTTGTTCAAATACAACGCTTTTGAATGGGTCAATAATAACTTTCATTTCCTTATAATACTTTTCTTGTAAAAGCTTACTTGTTAGGTTCGACATGGTTTTGACAGTAGCTTCTTTAAACTCTGTACCATCTTTTCTTCTCATGTTCACAGCCCAATCCTTTAAAATCGACGCCAATTCTTCCACCCTCCGATTTCCATCTAATTCATATTTTCTATCATTGCAAAAGTCCATAAACGCTTTCCATACAAATTTTTTACTGTAAACAGTATTCTTTGGTATATTTGATTCGATAATTTCATTAATATTCTCATCAGTATTACAACCAAATTGTGACATTTTGAAATATTGAATATTTGAAATATCAAAATCGAAATGAAACGAAATGTAGGTATCCATAGCTACATGATTGAGTGAAAACAGCCCATGCTTTCAGTATAATGTTGGTTTTATTGGTTGTATTCAATCAGATGACCTCAAATTAATTGATTTCATTAGATTTCTAATTGAGCAAAAAATTTTCATCTTAATCATTAGAAACTATAACGTCTTCCTTTTTATGATTTGTACAATTACCAGTTTGACAACTTCCGCATGCAGCATGAAAACGTTTCTCCTTTTTTAATACATATTTTTGTCTACATTCTAATTTCATCACAGTCCAAATAGTCCAGAAAGCCGCTGCGCATCCGCTAGGAAAAATATTCTAATTCGGATTTTTTGCACAATCTTACTCAGAAAGGACTCCTTTTAACAAATTTGCATGTTGCCAGGACCAAAAGGTGGTCAAAAAATTTTTAAACGTTTTTTTTTTTGTTTTTTTCTTAAAACTATTTTTTTTGCATGGAAAAAAGTTTTTTTAGGTTTTTTGGATCATTTCAAACAGAAAAGATCTTTAGAGACTTTTCTCTAAAAATGATAGTTTTTGACATATAAGCGATTAAAAATTGCGAAATCGGCCATTTTTAACCCTCAAGAACTATGTGAAAAACTGAAAATTTGAATGTTGCCAAGATAAGTAGATATTCTTTAAACATCGATTGATGAAATCCCGAAGAGTTTTTTGCAATACAATATTCAAAACTCCTTTGTTTTTTCATTGCTAATCAAGCGTGCGCGACACTATTTTCCACCGAGAGTATGGTGCAAATGAAAGGAATAAATTCGTTATTTCGTAAATCGGCGACTTTAAGGCAAAATCCCGAAACAGGTCGATTTTTATTTTTAAGTTATGATATTGCGGCATATATGGTATACTAGTGACGTCATCCGTCTGGGCGTGATGACGTAATCGATGATTTTTTAAATGAGAATAGGGGTCGTGTGGTAGCTAATTTGAAAGGTTCTTCAATTCTCTATTCAGTAATGTAAACATTTACATAATTATTTATACAGGGTGTCCTTCTACTTCTTTTTTTGTCAAATAATTTAATTTAATAAAAAATTTTTGGACACCCTGTATAAATAATTATGTAAATGTTTATATTACTGAATAGAGAATTGAAGAGCCTTTCAAATGAGCTAGCATACGACCCCTATTACCATTTAAAAATATCATTGATTACGTCATCACGCCCAGACGGATGACGTCACTAGTATATCATATATGCCACAATATCATAACTTAAAAATAAAAATCGACTCGTTTCGGGATTTTTCCTTAAAGTCGCCGGTTTACGAAATAACGAATTTATTCCTTTCATTTGCACCATACTGTCGGTGGAAAATAGTGTCGCGCACGCTTGATTAGCAATGAAAAAACAAAGGAGTTTTGAATATTGTATTGCAAAAAACTCTTCGGGATTTTATCAATCGATGTTTAAAGAATATCTACGTACATAGGCAACATTCAAATTTTCAGTTTTTCACATAGTTTTTGAGGGTTAAACATGGCCGATTTCGCAATTTTTCAATTTTTAATCGCATTTATGTCAAATAAGAGATATTTCTCTTTAGAGAAAAGTCACTAAAGACCTTTTTTGTTTGGAATGATTAGAAAAACCTTAAAAAAATTTGTCCCATGCAAAAAAAATAATTTTAGGAAAAAGACAAAAAAAAAACGTTTAAAAAATTTTTGACCAACTTTTGGTCCTGGCAACATGCAAATTTGTTAAAAGGGGTCCTTTTTGAGTAAGATTGTGCAAAAAATCCGAATTAGAATATTTTTCCTAGCGGATGCGCAGTGGCTTTCTGGACTAAAAAGCATTTTGTGTCTATCATCTTTTCTTTCCAAACTTACACTTTTTAGTGTTTCAATTCCACGTTTGACAATTACAATTTTTTCGTTATCACATTCTAAATGTTTTTCACAACTAAAACAAGAATTATTATTATTTGTTTCACTGTTTGCACTCATTGAAAATATTTACACAATTATTTTATAACAAACAGATCACTTTTATTGATAATAGTTTAGACGGTAGCTGCCAAGAGACCCAAAATTATGATTTTACAGTTGGTTCTATTATAAATTAAGTTGATTCAGACACAAATTTTACATCAGACGAAGACGAAAATTAACTTTGAATAATTTAGATTAATTAATTAAATGTAAAGAGTGACGATCCAGTTCGATATACAATGAACGATTTTTCATTGCGCCTTTTATCATTTTAGTACTTCATACTCATTTAATCCTTTATAACTTAGGAGGCAACATCAGCACGCGAAAAACGCGTTCCAAGATTGCAACTTTAATTTTGAACATTCTGTCGACATATCTGGCACACATATTCGCAATATAGTAAAGAATTGTGGTACAGAGCCCAATTTAAGAAACATGTTAGTATATAGAAACTACTCTAAAATTAAATTAAATATAAAAAAGGAGTCTGTGCCGCTTTAAGAAGAACAAAAAAATACAGTTTCTTCAAATAAACTTTTTTATCCCATGTCTAGATTTTGTGTCACAATGGAATTACTAAAAAACGATTATCTATAACAAGAAATCGAACTTGACTGACATGGCAACATTTAGCGCGCCTATGAGTATAATTAATTATTGTATCACATTACTGTGCCTTTGTTTCTGATAGTATAGTGTATAGTGTATAGTGTCTCTGACACTGTAGTACTGCCGACACACTGTTGCAGCACTGTTGAAAGTTCGGAGAACTATCGAAAAAAAAATATTGACGCGCTGATGTAGCCTCTTAATAGAGTACATTTATTTTTAATTAAGTTAATTTAATTTTTAAATGAACTTTAGAAAACCTAATAATAATTTAGTAAAAGAAATATTTTTTAAAAATTTTGATATATTTTCATTTTATATGTTTATATTGAAATAATTAACTTACAAATACAAGTATGTACTTTAAAATTATAGTTTTTCAAATTATTAAATTAATTCAAAAAGAAAATAATATAGGATACGTGCACGCGCATGTAATTCGTTTAGGTAAGTACATACTTACAAGAAAAACCAAAGTTTTCAGTTTTTTTTACAAAAATTCAACAAAAAATTTCCAAAATTTTTCCACTGGCCGTAAATTTTTTTGAAAATTTTTGGAAAATCTTAACCTTAAGCCCTTAATAGATCTGTAAAGAGTGTGTTCACCAATTTTCAGATTAACTGATGCAAAACTAACCGAATAAGACCGTTTTTTAAAAAAATTTCGTTTTCAACCCTTATTAAAAATAGGCTATATCTCATAAAACAATCGAGATTTAAAAAAAATTTTAAGACCAATCTTTAAGGTTAAATCACTCTGATGACTATTTTATTTTTCACTGTTACATTTTTTTTATTATTTCATTATTTTTAAAATACAGCACTTTTAATGAAAAACCAACCCTTATTTCCCTATTTTTGTAAAATGGAGACGGTTTAGAATTGTAAACTTTTTCTTATATAATAATAGACAATTTTAACTACCCATTCCCAAATTTTCATCATTTCTTTAATTTTTTTGAGGTTTTTATAAAGTTTTGTGTTCCTTGATCGGGCTATATGTGAAAACTGAAAATTTCGATGTTGTCAAGGTAAGAAGATATTCTCTGAACATAGATTGATGAAATCCCGAAGAGTTTTTTGCAATACAATATCGAAAACCTATTTGTTTTTTAATTGCCAATTAAGCGGGCGCTTGATTGGCAACCGTTGCAAGTATATATTAACATGCGTAAATATATGCGCAGAAAAATATTCGATTCAAATTTTTCACCATCTTGCTTGAAATATCCCCTCTTGGCAAATTTGTATGTTGTCAGGATCAAAAAGTCAAAAGCTTTTTTAAACATGTTTTTTGTTTTTTCCTAAAATTAACTTTTTGCATCGGACAAATTTTTTTGGGTTTTTTGGATCAATCAAAATAAAAAATATCTTAAGTGACTTTTCTGTAAATGTGATAGTTTTCGAGATATAAGCAATTGGAATTTTAAAAATTGCAAAATCGGCCATTTTTAACCCTCAAAAACTATATAAAACACCGAAAATTTCAATGATACCAAGGTACGTAGATGTTCTAAGAATATCGATTGATGAAGTCCCGAAGAGCTTTTTGCAATACAGTATCGAAAACCCCTTTGTTTTTTAATTGCTACTCAAGCAGTCGCTACATTATTTTTAACCGTTGCATGTATATGCTTTTTCTCATGTGCATCTTTCAGTGCGTCACAGTTTTTTGATTTCATTCCAACGCATTAAATTGTATGTGATAGAAAAAACGCACGTCGGTGATTACATTTCATTGGTGACATTTATAACATTTATTCTAGTTGTCAATAGATGGCGCTACAATAAAAAAAATAGATAAAAGGCATTATATTTAATTTTGATTCAGAGATCATTACCATCTTTCTGTGGACCATTTCGAACTCTTTTGTTCTCATCAGGAAATCAACTGTAATGATGAAGAGCATCATTACAGTTGCTTTCCTGATGAGAACTAAAGAGTTCGAAATGGTCCATAGAAAGATGGTAATGATCTCTGAATCGAAATTAAATATAATGCCTTTTATCTACCTACCGTTTTTACTCACGTATTGAGTACTAGGAAGCAGTTTTGTTGATCTTTACCTCGGTGAAATGGATATGTTGTGGAGTGCAACTATGTAGACTCCCCATGTCTATACATTCATCACCCTTTATTCCTTGCAATTTTTGGAAGCACGGGAATAGGTATAAGAGAGAAACTGTTTCCGAATTAAGAAATCCAGAGATTTTATTATTTTTTAACATTTATTTTTTTGAAAATGGAGTCTTTTGGGTTTCGACATTTCGAAAAAAAATTATTTACGAATTATATAATATTATACTACGAATATAATCTGTACAATTTATAAGACTATACAAATCAAAGAAAATACAATTTTATAAATGCAATAAACAAAATTAATTTGTTTTTATGCCAAATTGCAAATAAAATGTGACAACTGTCAGATTTAACTAAAATGTCATATCACTAAAATGTATATTATCACGGACTTACCTTTTTTTCTATCATTTGTGACGCACTGAAAAATGCTCATGAAAAGAAGCATACAACATTGTATGTAATATGCGTAAATAATATGTGCGGAAAAATATTCTGATTCAATTTTTTTTTCACCATCTTGCTTAAAAAAGTTCCCTACTAACAAATTTGCATGTTGCATGGTCAAAAATGTGCCAAAAAAAATTGACAATTTTTTTAAACTTAAAATGTTCTCCGATTACATATTATTATACACATGCAACGGTTTATGCAAGATGGTGAAAAAAGATTGAATCGAAATATTTTTCCGTACATATATTTACGCATGTTGCATTTCATGCAAAGGTTGCCAATCAAGCCTCCGCTTGATTGGCATTTAAAAAACAAAGGGGTTTTCGATATACTATTGCAAAAAACTCTTCGGGATTTGATCAATCAATGTTTTAAGGATATCTTCTTACCTTGGTAACATCGAAATTTTCAGTTTTTCACATAGTTTCTGAGGTTTAAAAATGGCCGATTTCGCAATTTTTAATCGCTTATATGTCAAAAACTATCAACTTTAGAGAAAAGTCACTAAAGACCTTTTGTCTTTGAAATGATCCAAAAAACGTAAAAAACTTTGTTAGATGCAAAAAAAAAATAATTTTAGGAGAAAAGTAAAAAAAAACGTTTAAAAAAATTTTAACCCACTTTTGGACCTGGCAACATACAAATTTGTTAAAAGGGGTCCTTTTTGAGTAAAATTGTGCCAAAAATCTGAATCGGAATATTTTTCCTAGCGGATGCACAGTGGCTTTCTGGACTAAATAAACTCTACCTTCTAATTGGACATCTGATACCAATTTGTGAAAATATTGATTTATTCCATATTGCTATACGGAGTGGAAACACGGACTCTCGGAATTACAGCTATAGAACCCTTTGAGATGTGAGTTTTTCGAATTAGGCTGAAGATCTCTTGGACAAAGCACATGACCAACAACAAGGTGCTGAGAAGGATGGGGACTGAGAGTGAACTCCTAAATATCGTAAAGAACAAAAAACAACGAGTTATCTAGGACATATTTACAGAGGAGAAAGATACAACTTTTTACGACTCATAATGGAAGGAAAAGTGGGAGGAAGAAGAGGTCCAGGAAGAAGAAAATACTCCTGGCTGAAGAACGTCACAGACAGACATGGACACATATTCGATACTAAGAGATTTGCTGTAGTTATCGCTAAACTTCAATAATGGAGAAGGCACCTCAAGAAGAAGAACCAAATCTGAGAAAACATTGAAAAATTTTGCTTTTTGGGCCCATATTTTCGCCTACAACGTCTTAGGAAAATGTTTGGTTTTTGAATTTTACATAATATATTACTAGCTAAAAATTGAAAATTGAATGTTTGTTGATTAAAAAAAGAATGTGTGTGTACTTTGTATCCAGGTAAGAAGTTATACTTCTATTATATAATTTCAACGAAATAAAAATATACTAAACAGTTTATTTGTATTTTATTTAAATATTAAACTAAGTTTCATGCTTACCCACCACTTTCAAATTTTTTTAATAAAACAATACCAAAAATTAAAAAAAAAAAGAATATGAATCGCCCTGGATTTGAACCCGGGACCTCTCGATCTCTGGTCCAATGCTCTACCAACGAAACTATCATCGCTGTGTGTACGTGACATCTCGGACATAATTACAAATGTTATAAATGTGATAAATAGATACTTTATTATCTTACTCCCGAGGAAGACAAATCCAAAGACACAAAAATTATAATAAATAAAATGTTTACTAAAACCACTAATATATTCTTTTAATGACTTATTTGCCCTGATACATACATAACTTGAGAGATTAGCAAAGAACTACATACTCTCTGTGAGCGCATGCGCCCAGAATAATAAAAATTTACTCTCAATCGCGCCTAAAGCAGTATAACTTCAAAAATAATAAATAATTCGGAACAAAAAATTGAAAAAAATGGAGTTTTTCTTTAAATTTTAGATCCCTTTAACCTTCGGATGACCAAGCGGGGGAAATTGTGACCCCAGCGCAGAGCTGGGACGAGTCCTCAAAAAAAGGATTCGAATCACGGATCCGAATCACGAGATATGATAGGAATCACGGATCCGAGTCCGAATCCTTTTTACTAAAAAACAAGGATTTGAATCACGTGATTCGAGTCCATTTTTCGGATCACAAATCACGGATCATATCAGTGTAATGATGTATGATTCCTAATCTAATACTGTCTTCTGTCTATCTATTACTCACCATGACATGCATAAAAATGATATAAAAATAGATTCTGTCCATTTAGCCACTCTCAGTTTGGTTTAACTTTTTTATAACGTGTGTTTTGTGTAGGGTTGGTTACTCTTTCCCGGTGACACTTTAGGAACAGCACTGTTAATTAGAACCTAACAATAAATAATCGAGTGGGGAATCCTACCTAAGGACTATGTAACATAATTATTTTTAATTAATTAAATTAATCAGAAAAACCCCGTCACCAACAGGACTAGAACCCGGAAACCATGGATCCGAAAGTCCTGACTCTAAATACGGACCACTGAGCCACATACTCCCTATGAATATTTTTTGCACTGGCAATAACCTATGAATATGAACCATAAATAAATAAAAATCTACAAAAAATACACTTTATTTATAAACAGAACAACAACAACAAACAACAATAAAGTGAACAAAAATAATAAACATAAAATAAAATTTTAAAAAACTTATAGTTTTTAAAAATATTTCTTTTGGTTGGCCTTACATAGCACCAAAATTTCAAAATTTTCGTCTGTCAGGCCACTCCTTCGAGGTGTAGGATATTCATTAATAATATGTATATTATTTCTTTTATCTTCTAAATACCTCAACAGCTCCAGTTCAATTTTTGAAGATGTTTTACTTTTAGGTACAGATGATGATTGGGAGGGGTTTCTTGCCATTTCACTGTCGTTATTTAATATTGGAGGCTGTACCTTGACCTTGTCGTCACTGAAATCAAAGAATTGGTCTAAATTGGTTGTGTCACTCTCATCTGATAAGAAATCATAGTTTGAATCGTCTAAGTCTCTAGCTGCGTCTATAATAAACTTTTTTATATCCTCTTTAGTGTATGTAGGATACTTTACGATATTATACCATCTGAATTTAAATTGAGGAATTAAAACGGCTGCAATTACGATTTCTTTACAATTAAGCGACAGTATGTCAGCAAATCTTCTTCTCAGGTTGTCGAGGCACATTTTGGCTATGTATTCACCTCCATATTTGTATGTGGTATGGACCGCTACTTTTTTTTCATATTTATTTATTAGAGATAATAAACTCGGTAACAAGAACCCAAAAAATGAGTTGTTCGCGTGCTCTCCTTGAAGAAAATCCAATGTATGGGCTAGAGGTTCCATTACCATACAATAATCTTCTAAAAATAAAAGTTCAGTCCCTTTAAATGGTTCCAGTTCCAGTTTCTTAAAAAGTGTATTGAGCTTGACCTTTTCTTTTAGAATTTGCTTTACAGAATCATAAAGTGAATTCCATCGAGTAATACCTGGACGGCTAAGTGTGTGCCCTAAAATGTTCTGAATAATTTCATTTGATTTTGGTCTATTAGCTTTATTCCAAAGCAGGTTACATTTTTGAAATGCTGCAGTATGGCGCTTTCGCAGAACTGCATTTTCTTTAATTAAATTTTTGTAATCCGTTGTGGCTATTAAATTTAGTGTATGGCTGGCACATCGGAAATGTTTCCGTAAAGTGAACTGTTCAGCTGAATCGACATCCATATCGTCATTCTCCAAAAGTTCCGTGTCTTTCTCTTCATTTATATTTATTACCTGAAATATATCATCTGCATTTATCGCTTCCTCTTCATCATTGGTTATGTGGTATTGTTCAAATGCTTTAACGAAGTTGCTTCCATTATCTGTAATTGTTCCAACTATTTTTTCTGTTAAACCAAACTGCAAGTTTATATTTTCAAGCATTTCGCCAATATGTCTGTAAGTGTGTGCGCCTTTAAATCGTTTACAGGCAATTGCAGCAGATCCTCTAACCAAGTTTTCTTCGATCCAATGCACGGTAACCCCAAGAAAACTTCGTTTTTTGTTACACCAAATATCAGCTGTCGTACGTAAAAAGCGAGTATTTCTTAGTTTGTCTCTAATATGACACATATTTTCATTATAATTTTGATTGATTTTTTTCATAATTGTTTTTCTTGATGGAACTTTAACATTCATTCCTTGAAAAAATGCCAAGAAACTTTCATGTTCTATAATATTTATAGCAGACATTGTACCTAAAATAAAATTTACCACCCGTTTTTCAAAATTAGCTTGGTCAACCCTAACGTTTCCGCTGCCTAGAAGTGTCTGCATTAGTCTAGGTTGCTTATGGCTACTGGCACTAGTCGATGCCGTCGATGGTCCTTCAGGATCAGTTATAGTGTGGCATCTTTTGTTTAATTTCGAATTTCTCTTAGATTGTTTATACCGCTTATACTCTTCTAGTTTTTCAGGATGAACTCTTTTTATATGTCTGATGAAGTTAGATGATGAATTAAGACTCCCGCTAATTTTCTTTATGATCGGAAAACAGAGCTGACAGTTTGCTTCGACATCATTGTCATTCTTCATTTTGCAAATCTTGAAATATTTTCCATCCAATACCGAGATACTTTCAAATCTTTCAAAATCAATTTTAGAATTTACTACCGGAGGATTTTCAGCAACGACATTACCACTTTTGACACTTTGCTCTTCCTTTTTTTCGAAAATATCATACAGTTTTGTTATTTGATTCTTTTTTTTTGGGCTTTCTTGGTGTTTCAATTATTTCATCGTCTTCAGAGTAGCTGATTCAGTACAGTACGATGGTTCTTGATCCGATAATGAAACAAATGGATCTTTTCTACTGTCATCTTCACCAGAAGGTTGTTTTGAAGATTCTGAAGACATTAGTAATATATTCCTGAAAAAAAAAATGTATCTTTCACATTGGTTATAGTAGTAATTACCTAATGACTAAGTATAACAGTTGATATTAATAAATCAATGCTCTATTTTCATGAAGAAACTCGTAAAGAACTACAGAGTATCAGAATAAGTAGGGTATGTCATTTGCGTGACATTATGTGCGTGAACTCCTTCAGAAACTCAGAAACAAAGAAGTTTTTCAAAATTAAAAAAAAAACATGTATATATAATTATATTCTTCACAGAAATGACTCATTTTGAATTATTTAATAACTAAAAAGTGTACTAACATTTAGTTTGACACAATTGTCACTAATTTAAAAAATAGTCAGCTGAGCACTAAATAATGAACTGTACTGGTAGATTTCATAGAATGGATAAGATTACATAAAATCATATATTTTTCGATGGTAAACATATTGGGACATAAGAGGAATAAAAACAGCCTGTTATAACATGGTTACACTCCCTACCAGTACCAGTAGTGGGTCAGTTTTAATATTCTATTTTTCTCTATTAAACAGGATTGTTTTTCTAGACCACTCGCCTGGAGTCACAATCAAAAAGTTAACATACTGTATATACGTTTAGGTGTTTAGTAGAGATGGGTATCGAACTTAAAAACATCGATGTTTCATATCGATGGTTATCGAAATTAAAAATATCGATAGGTAAAAAAATTTCGTTGTGAAAACATCGATGTTTTTTCACATTTGACTTTTAATAAATAATACCATTTTCTAACCGGTGTAATTTAATTCTGCTAAAGACTGAAACAGACTACCTACATTATAAATTACATTACATACATGGATTTTTGAAATCAAGACTATAATTATACTTTTGTATATTAAATTTATACCTCCGCAAAATTTCAAATTTTAAGTTCAAAAAGTTAATTTTGATGCCATATCTGGTTTCAACCTATTTCTTCTTTGGTTCATGATGACAAATCAGTAGATACTAGATACAGAGATACCTTATTTACTAACTTTACTTTTAACAAAACATTGATGTTTTTCAAACTTCGAGTACTCGCGATACCCATCTCTACCCTTTGCCTTTAGTCGACTGATATCGCCTACATATTCAATTTGTACATTGTGCATAAATAGAAAAATAGATAATAGACAGATTTTCACTTACCTGTAGCTTTACACGTTCACTTATATTATGTCTATCTATAGTTTATATTATACCAATTTATTTACTAATTCTATTTTGTAACTATAACAGTATAACTAACTTTTTACAAACTCCGATGCATTCGGTCTTCACTCTCAATCTGTGTTTGTTTACACTTCGTGACAAGTCGAAGCTTGAGTCAGCTTGTCGCGCCGGCGCAGTATAATCTCTAAAAGGATCCGAACATAACATTGGTGATTCGAGTACGGATCCTTTAGGATTTCTTCGACGAATCCGGATCACAAATCTTTTTTTTTTAAAGGATTCGAATCACCGGCCTCGGATCCTCAAAAAGGATTCGAATCCAGGATTGGAGTCCTATGTGATTCGAATCCTCCCCAGCTCTGCCCCAGCGTATGTTTTTCTTTGATAAATTCAAAAGTATTTTCAATTTTTAACTCATTATTTTTTTATTTGACTTTAATATCATTCTAGATATCCTCATATTTTGAAATAAAAAAAATTCCCTATATTTTACGAATAAAAAATATATTCTGAAGTTGAGGTTTAGTAAAATAGCGTCTATTATGTGTAATTCCAAGTAGTTTTACGCTAATGACGTCGACTTTGCAAAGTAACAAGACACTTACTCAACATAAACACAACACATGACACTAATACCCATGTTGTGACTGGCTGAATAACATAAAGTCCATGCCATAAAAAAAATTAAAAAAAAATTAAAAAAATTAAAAAAATTAAAAAAATTAAAAAAAAAACTTAATTTTTTTGTTAATTGTCATTTTTTACATTTTTGACCTGGGTCATTCCCCCCCCCCCCTTGGTCATCCGTGTAACAAAAAAAGGTTGGTCATTGGAAGGTTAGCATACACAGCCTTCATATATCGGTTACCAAAAATTTATAATACGACTGAAAGGTGTGCTAAATTTTGTTAGGTTTAAATTTTTGTTTGTTTAATATTTTTTGCATAATAATTTTCATATTCAGGGCCCGCAAACAAATTTCAAATATATGCAAAATGATGCTGCTATTAGTAATTTTTTATATTATTAAGATCTTATCCAGAAATACAAAAATGAAAATATATAGGGTTGAAATCAGACCATTAATTACATTTGCAGCCAAGACAATCCGAGAAGATCTCTTAAGAAGAATGGTGCGTCCTATAACAATGGAAAACAGAAATCAGAATAACAATGAACCATGAAGTAATACACCTATAAAGATATATTTAAATTTAAACCCCGAGACTGGGATGGTTATGATACACAGAGAGACGGAAAAACGACCTACTGGAACGTCGCCAGATGAAAACCAAAAACGGAAAGATCGAGGGGAACACTCAGAGAGATATGGGAAGGAGAACTAGGCCATGAGGGCATACATTCCATGTCAAATCACTCAGGCAAAAATTGTGGATCTCCGATTTTTCTGAAACTTGGTGTACAGCTTCTACGGGACGTAGAAATAAGATATTTAAGGTCAAAAAGTGTTCTCCTTTTTTTTCTCAAAATGTTATTTTATGCGATTTTGCGATTTTACAGTGCTTTGGCGTTTATTTAAACAAATCTGCATTTTCTATCGTAAAGTATCAATGATAAAAATAATATTTTAATAGAAAGGACTCAAACATGTCATTATATGGCATTAGAACAAGTTATTTTGATTCAACACAAGTTTTTGATCAAATTTTATAGTGTAGAAAACGTTAAAATATCGTTTTTTTTTTCATTTTTCTCTATTCCCAAAATACATCATAATCGATTTGGTTGAAACACAGATTTGTCCACAGATAGCCAAAACATAGGACTTTAAACGGTTAGAAGGATTTTAATTATATTACACAACCAAAAAAGTTACATGCAATAATATCAGACTCAAAAGTATATTAGATCAGTCGGGATAGCATTTGACCTTACATGCCGAGCTGCCCAAAATTTTATTTTTCTAATCTTTACGGGGGTCAACAGTAGCCTTAAATTAAAATCGCGAATGAATACCTCCGTTACATTAGCCGCCATCTTGATTTTAAAGGAGAACTGTTTTTGCTCAATATCTCCGCCATTTTAACTTTTTGACAAAAATGGTAGCAGCTGAAATTGTTCGAAATAAATCGTATTTACAATTATTAGAATTTCTTTTTAACATTTTTTATTGTGAGGCCCATATTTTCCCAGTTAATTGTACTTACAGTAGACACCTATATTTTTGACTATGATATTGCATGTAACTTTTTTGGTATTGTAATATAATTCACATCCTTCTAACCACTTAAAGTTCTAAGTTTTGGCTAATTATGGGCAAATTTTCAGCCAAATCGAGTATGACGTATTTTGGGAATTAGGGAAAATGTAAAGAACGGTATTTTAACGTTTTCTACAATATAAAATTTTATCAAAAATTTGTTTTGAATCAAAACAACTTGGTATAATGCCATATAGTGACATTTTTGAGTCAGTAATTCTATTAAAGTAGTCTTTGAGTAGTTCTAATAAAATATTATATTTTCCATTGATACTTTAAGATAGAAAATGCAAATTTGTTTAATCAAATGCAAAACACTGTAAAATTGCTTAAAATAACATTTTGAGAAAAAAAAAAGAAGAAGAACAAGAAGCCAATTCGACCTTAAATGTTTTATTTCTACATCCTGCAGATGCTATATACCAATTTTCAGATAAATCGGAGATCCAAAAGTTTTTTTGATCCAAAATTGAGTGATTTGAAATGGAATCACTGGGACATCACAATGCTGAAAGTGAGAAACTGGGGAGAGCTATAAACATATCGAAATGAGAGGAATAAAATTGCGACGAAACCAAATGGTACCACAATATTTGACAATAGTATTCTGAGTTATTTTTTTCCTCAAAAGCTTCCTATTGTATCTAAATATCTTCATAGCTGATTAGAATTTCTTCTCCTTTTTCCTCTTCTTTATCTAAATCTTTACCTAAAATTCCTGAAGATTCGAAGGATACCATGTCTTGTTCAACCTATTCTATTTGATAATAATTAGATCAATATTTTGACATGTCTAACCGTTGAAGTGTAGACGTGTAGACAATAATCAGAAACATTTGAGCCCACGCTTGACAGAACTGCAGGATTAAGTGTATAGTCCAGAGAAATAAGATTTTTCTCGTGACGCATCCCTCTCCAGGCCGAAACCAAATTTTTTGAGTAGAATGGACATCTATATTAATAACCTTTATGTTTCCTGCAGCCGATTTTGATGATATACATAGTTATAAACAAATGAAGATCAAAAAATGGTAAATTTTCGATTTTTTCGTCTATAACCAAAAAATTAGGCAATTTAAACAAATTTGAAAGTAAGAAACTCATAAATCGTCTAAAAAATTTCAATATGGAGTTCGCTGAATATGTCTATCTTTATTGGTTGCTTAGAAAATTGCAAAATAAATCATAAATTTTGAGTTTTTATAAATATTCATAACTTATGTAAAAATTATCTTAGAACCTTCTTGTTACACAAATGGCTGAGACTTCTGGTGCCTAAATTATATTTTAAATTTCAAAGCAATTGGTCAAATAGTTTAAAAGTTATTTAATTTGTTTATCCCAAATTCATTTGTTTTGCAACACTATAAGTCATAAAATTATGAGGTTACAGTAAAACTTCTGACAGTTTATGGAAGAAGAACATTTATGCTATTGAATTAATTAAAAAAAATTACAAAAAGTAATTTCAAGCAGTGGAAAATTATTTTGCAAAAGCACGTCGATTTTTTGCTTCCTTAAAAACAAGTAGAATAACTTTTTAACCGCTACCCATAGAAAAATTATTTTTTCATATTTGGAAAGACTGAATTTTTATACACATTCAGAAAGAAAAATAAGTGTCCTATGACAATTAGGGACAAAGTTAGCCCCCCTTTTTTTAATTCACATGTTTTTGCAAAATAATTTTGCAGTATTTAAAATTATTTTTTGTCATTTTTTTTTAATTAAATTAATAGTATAAATTTTCTTCTTTCATAAACTATCCAAAGTATTAGCGTAACTTCATCATTTTCTGACTTACAGACTTGCAAAAAAAAAATTAATTTGGGATAAACAAATTAAATACCTTTTGAGATATTTGACCAATTGCTTTGAAATTTAGGGTATGATTTAAGCACCGGACGTCTTACCATTTCGTGTAATAAGAACGTTCTAAGTTAATTTTTACATTATGAATATTTACAAAAACTCAAAATTTATTATTTAATTTGCAATTTTCTAAGCAACCAATAAGGATAGACATATTCACCGAACGCCTTATTGAAGTTTTTTATATGATTTATAAGTTTCTTTCTCTCAAATTAATTTAAAATACTTAACTTTTTGGTTATAGACGAAAAAAGCGAAAATTTAGCGTTTTTTGATATTCATTTGTTTATAACTATGTATATCATCAACATCGGCTGCAGGAAACATATAGGTTATTAATATAGATGTCCATACTACTCAAAAAATTTGGTTTCGGCCTGGAGGGGGTTGTCACCAACAGGTTATTTTTTTCCTTATTTCTCTGAACTAGTAATATTTTCATTTGCCACTGATATTTCTTTAATAACAAGTCAGGCCGTAATACCTGCTCAATTAGAACAAGTTTAAGGCTATTTTGGCATACATTTTCAAATTTAATAAGGTAATAATTAGTATCAAACTGTCAAAATTCTTCTTCTTCTTTTTCTTATAATAGGCCTCTTGGCCTGTTTCTTACCGATTTTGAGCTTGTATTCGTAGCTGTGATGTTGACTCCCAGCCATCTCGCCACCTTTTAAAGGGCCTTCCTATTGGTCTCTTGTCTGTTGGCTTCGAATCCCTGGCTATACGGGCTATTCTCTCGCTGTCCATTCTCGTCACATGCTGATTCCACTCTCGTCGTCTCTGTCTTCCCCACCGTACTATATCTTGTATGTTACAGAGATCTCTTATTCTGTCGTTCGGTATTCTGACTCTCAGTGTTTTCCCAGTTATTGGCCTCAACGTGCTCATTTCTGATGTTCTCAGTATCCTCATGGTTTCTGCTGTGTCACATCTTATTTCTATCGCGTACGTCGTAATCGGTCTTACACATGATTTGTATATGCGTACTTTCCCTTCCAGCCTCATATCTTTGTTTCTCCAGATGACATCCCTTAGACATCCTGACACGTAATTGGCTTTATTTGCTTGCTTTTGGACGCTCTCTTTAACATCTCCATAACTACATATTTCGATTCCCAGATATTGAAATCTCGAGACTTGTTCAATTAGTTCGTTGTTAATTACTAATTTGCATCTTATGGGTTCCCTTGACACTAGTTGGGATTTTGTCTTGGCTGTTGATATTTTCATGTTGTAGTTTTTCGCCACTGTATTGAAAGTTTGTGCCATTCGCTATAGGTTTTCCTCGTTATCGGAGATTAAGATTGCGTCGTCAGCATAACAGAGGAGTATTTTTATTTGTTTTTCCGCCATTTTATATCCTTTTCCACTACCTTTAATATTTTCTATGATTTTGTCCATGACTAAATTAAAAAGCAATGGGCTCAAGGTATCCCCTTGTCTGACTCCCGAGTTGATTTCTACTTCCGATTTTAGTCCATTCTCGACTTTTATTCTGGTTTTGCCCAAATTAATTAATTGTAATCTATTAGTATTATATTTTTTTATAAAAAATTTATAACATAATATGTTTGTATATAAATAATGATATAAAATGTCAGATTTGAAATCCTTGTCGCCCCAGAAATCGATTTAAAAAAAGATCACAATTTGATGACAGGAAGCCAAGAAATGCAATTTTTGAAGGGAGTTGTGATTTTGATTCCGCCGATTCATTTTTTTCTCGCCGTGCCGAGGGCTTCCCCCACCACCATAATTTTAAGAAATTCCCTAGGCTACTTGACCTATTTCAAATTTTCAAACTTCGCGGTAAAAATTACACGGTATCACCGTATTTCCCGTTCATTTACTGGGCTATATCGTGAATATTGGTACATGGTATATCCTTAATTGATTTCAATAAAAAATAGACTTCTGTCGAAACTGTCCAATTCAAAACATCCCGCCTGGGCTATACAACAATAAATATGAGCATGTTTGTAAATAATACTCTATTATTAAAAATGAATTCCGTTGATGATTGATTTGTCAAATAGCACAATGCATATGACCCTGAACTACTAATTATTATATTACATCGTCAGATAAACTATTTAATACGAGGGAAGTAGTATTAACCCGGCATCCAACAGGTGAACTTTTCTGCCACTAATCGACAGGTGGGGTGTGACATACCCCAGCAGTTGAAAGAGTTAAAGAGTCAAAAAATCTGTTTACGTTTAGTTGTCTGTGATATCTGGAACGTCAACATCTTAAAGCTGGTCAGGATAGTCACTCTTTACACTAACATTGTCTATTTCTTCACTTACTTACATCAAATGCAACGTGAGCTTTTTAGTAAAACTCGAAATGAATTATTAAAGAGACAAGACCAAGGTGAACTTAATTTAAAAATTAAATATTTTAACAATATACCCAAAATTGTTCAAAAAAACTAAGTCAGTCTCCACGTGGCACGCCTCATAATAACTTAAATGTTTATTACCAAAATACAAATGGGCTTCGAACTAAACTTCAGACTCTTTTACTAAATATTTCACATTGTTCCTATGACGTAATAATTATTTTAACTGAGACTTGGCTGACTGCTGATTTTCTAGACTCTGAACTTGGTATAGAAAGTTACATTGTGTACCGGAAAGATAGATCAAGTGAAACTAGCATCCACACTAAAGGTGGGGGTGTTTTGATTGCGGTCAGGAAGTCAATCTCGAGTGCCATATTTGTAAGCAGCAGTAATATTGAACAGGTGTTTATTACTATTGGTGGTGGTCAGTCTAAGGCAATATTTGGAACTGTTTATATTCCACCCAAAGCGGATCCAGCTGTATATACCGAATTCAGTGAAAGTGTTGATGAAGTTAGTGAGAAGTATCCAGCTTCCAAATTATTTTTGTTCGGAGACTTTAATCTGCCAAACATTATGTGGTCTAATGATGAACTGTCTTCCAATGTTACTTTTAGTCAATATTGTACTCCTAATGAAACTCAATCTGCTTGGATATTTGTCAAATCTATGTAATTTTCACAATTTATTTCAAATCAACACAATATCCAATTCTCGTGGGGTTTTATTGGACTTGATATTTGCTAACGACAGTTCTATTCAAGTTGTAGCTTCTGATGAGGAAATAGTTCCATTACATAGGCATCATCCTGCCTTGAATATTGCCATAAAAGATTTTAATTGTAGTAATAGCTGCTCAACAAACCAGAACAGCTCTTACTATATGGATTTTAATAACACTGATTTTAATGCCTTGTATTAACTGGGATCAAATTCTTGAAAATCAAAGTCTAGATAATATGTTAAATACATTCTACGAAGTCATGTACTGTGCTTTTGAAATTTTTATGCCAAAAAAAATAATGTCAACAAGAAAGTTTCCAAAATGGTTCTCGCCAGAACTAAAGAAACTAGTAATTGAAAAAAAGTTATCACATTTAAAATTTAAAGTTAGTTCCCCTATAAATGATTATAATGCATTCTCGAGCCTTAGAAGTAAATGTAAAGCTCTAACAAAAACTTGTTATAATAACTTTATAAAAAAACTGAGAATTCCATTCATAGTAACATTAAATCGTTTTGGTCATTCATAAATTCAAAACGAACGAGGACAGGTTTACCAAATGAAATGTCTTTGAACAATAACACTTATACAACTCCAAGTGATATTGCAAATGCTTTTGCAATATATTTCTCATCAGTTTATTCTGAGAAAGCAATCAGTAAACGTGTTTTACCTCCCACCACCAATATAACGGTTAATTCATGTAATATTACAATATCTGAAGTATATGAAGGGATGATGACGTTAGATGTGAACAGAGGTCCTGGTCCTGACAAAATACCTCCTATAGTTTTAAAGAAATGCAGTTTAATTTTGGCCAGACCATTGTGGAAAATTTTTAATTCTTCTTTGTATACTGGTTACTTTCCTGATCCATGGAAATTAACTTTTTTAACGCCAATACATAAAGCTAGTAGTAGATCTAACATTACAAATTACAGACCGATTTCTATATTAAGAACTATTCCTAAGTTATTTGAAAGCTTGGTGTCGGACTGCCTCTCGGTATGTTTCAAATTGTTTCCAGTAGATGAGCAATATGGTTTTCAGAAACACAAATCATCGGAATTAAATCTTCTTTGCTATTTGTATGCGTTGTCAAGTGCTTTGGAGGGTGGGTATCAAGTTGATTCTATTTATACTTCTCCAAGGCATTTGACAGGGTAAATCATAACATCTGTCTAAATTCGAAACTGCTGGAGTAGATGGGAAACTGCTTGAATGGCTGGAAAGCTACCTAATAGAAAGGCACCAAGCAGTAGGGATCCAGGATTGTCTATCTCAGGATGTAGTTGTCAGTTCTGGTGTCCCTCAGGGTTCACATGTGGGTCCGCTATTATTTATTATATTTATAAATGATATTACAGATATAAACTGTGATAAGCCTTTGTTTGCGGATGATTTAAAAATCTTTTCGAAAATAACTAGTCCTGACGATTCCGAAAATCTGCAATTTCAATTAAATAAAATACAGGATTGGTGTAAAGAAAATGAAATGGAGCTAAATGTTAAAAAGTGTCATAAAATTAGTTTTTATCAAGGTAGAACGTATATGCCGTTTGAATATAAACTTGATAACACACCACTAGATTGTGTTAATACAATAAGAGATCTTGGAATACTGTTTGACAAATCGCTAAAATTCGCAGATCATATCGATTCTATTATTTCAAAGGCATTACAGATGCTTGGCTTCATGAAACGAAACTGCTATGATTTTAAAAGTCCCAATACCCTAAAATTGTTATACTGTTCTCTTGTTAGACCTCACTTGGAATACTGTTGTAGTATTTGATCACCTTACTATAATGTTTACGCAGAAAAAATTGAAAAAGTTCAAAATAAATTCCTTAGGTTTATGGGATTTAAAATTAGAGCTATTAATGGGAGTAACAGGTTTTACAGTTATGATGAAATTAGAGCATTTATAAATATCAATTCCCTGAAAGAACGTCGTTATCACCATGATTTAAAAATTCTGTATAGTTTGTTAAATGATACAGCAAATAGTCATTATTTATTGTCTAAGGTTAGTTTTAAAGTTCCTTCATAGAGTACTCGAAATGAAGTTGAAACCACTTTTCATGTACCATTTCATCGATGTAATTATGGCATCAATGAACCTATAACTAGAATGTTACGTCTAGCAAATCAAAATACCGAGAGGCTTAATTTTAGTTCCACACCCAACCAATTTATACGCGACTCGCAACAAATTAATATTGCCTCTTAATTGTTTTGTTATGTCCACTTTTACCAGTCTGTTTCTAATTTGTTTTTTATGTAATTTATTTATTTTAACTATTTTAACTATTATATTTTATGTGTTATATAATATATGACTTATATTTAGTATACTAAATTGTTCCAAAAATTGTAAAAAATTGTAACTGTATTGGGCTTGTCCCGTGGAAATAAAAAAACAAAACAAAAACTTCCGAATTACTCTTGTCAATACATTCGTCACTGTCTGCTTCATCCCATAAGATCTGAAGACGTGTTTATTCTCGATCGTAATTTATTTTAGCTTAAACTAATAAAAAAAGATGTTAAAATCTGTAATAAATATTTAAGAACTTTACTAAATTTTGCATATTTTTAAAAAAACATGCATATGTTGTGCCTATTAAAAACATTTAAGTCAAAAAAAAAAAATTTAATTCGACACAAAATATTTCCCCGCACAGGCTGTTTCTTCTATTAATTCGAGAACTACCTGAAGAGAGACGGCTCATTCACTGCCTTTTAATTTTTTCTTAGAAAATACCCGATCTTTACACAAAGTACTTATTTATAGTACGCCGTTATAAAATGATTGTAGGATGTAAAATGATGAAGGATGGTTTACCGGGAAATCCGAATTTTATTTACTTTTATTATATGTAGCAGGTACCTACAATTCTGGTGATTCTTTTAAATCCCCTATTGTTAAGAGAATTTACACATTAACCATGACCATAGTTTTACGATTTTCTAACGGGAATTGAAATATTCATGCTTTAGATCAGATCCCGTCTTTAAAACTTTGGAGAACATATTTATGCGAAATCTTTAAGGAAAATTTTGAAATTGACTTTGGTGCAGAATATTCGGCTTTAACAAGTTATTTTAAATACGCCCCAATTACTTCTATTGATGTTGAAAGGAGTTTTTCAAGTTATAAAAATATCAAAGAAAATGTTTCCTCGTAAAAAATTTGGAAAAACACATTGTAGTGAATTATAATGGAAGATATATATAGTGATATTGTTCTTTTATTTTAAATAGGTAGCTATTGGTATCAGTTTTTGTAAAAAATGTGAATAAATTGCATATATTTAAAATAATGATTTTATTTGAAAGATAATAAATAAGATTGCCGCCCCCTATAAAAAAACCCGCTAGAACAGAATAGAACAGAAAATTTGTGGTTTCTCGAAATGCGCATTTTATGAATTTTTGTGCATATCTTGCGCATATTTCGTAATTTTTTACTGCATATATATGCGCATATTTCATCAAAATTGATCGCATATATATCCGCTCCCTAGTAATAAGTATTATTCACCTACCTATACTTACTTATTTATAGGAGTAAAACAAAATAACGACAATTCTGGAGAAAGTACAAAATCAAAAACGTGGGGCATGACGACTTTCAATCCAAATGTATTTGCTGAAACTAAACAGACGACTAAGAACTATGTGTCATCGCATAGATGAATATACAATAGAAAGCTATCTAGCCGCTGTGGCCACTACATGCAAAATTTCCGTATGTTTTAGGCGCTTTAGCAATGTTGGGTTATACCACACTCATAGGGGAGCAAAGTATGCTAAATATTCAGTCACTCGAGCGCTGTGGGGACCCATTGGGTTGTGACTATTATGCATTGTTTGCTGAAACTAAACAGACGACTAAAAACTATGTGACATCGCATAGATGAATATACAATACAAAGCTATCTAGCCGCTGTGGCCACTACATGCAAAATTTCCGTATGTTTTAGGCGCTTTAGCAATGTTGGGTTATACCACACTCATAGGGGAGCAAAGTATGCTAAATATTCAGTCACTCGAGCGCTGTGGGGACCCATTGGGTTGTGACTATTAGGTCCTTAAACCCAAAAAAAGTTAAGTAAAATTTTCCATTTTAATTTGTCATTTTTTAATTCAGTTTTCCATTTCCAACAATGGTTTTTTCCGATTATAGCGCCATCTATCCATAATTCGAAAAATGTTTCAAATAAAAGTTGCTCATTTTTACGTAAAGAATCCAAATATGCAACAAAAATTTGGGTCTCCTATTTAAGATTTTAAAGTAGCCCCCCACCCCACCTTTTTGGGGGATCGTGTTTGGTACCATTCGATAGATTTTTCAAAAATATTGAATAAGTGTATTTTTGAAGTTTTTCGATCTGATGGTTATTTTGCGAAATATCGCGGGATTTGTATTTAAAATTTTAAATATACCCCCGCCCCTCTCCTTGGGGGGTCATGTTTAGTATCATTCGATGGATTTTTGAAAAACATTGAAAACGTAGTTTTTAGTTTTTCGATCTGACGTTCATTTCGCGAAATATTCGCTTTTTTTGTGAAACTTTAAACTCGCCCATTTCCTTACGCCCGGCGCAAATTGTCAGATTTTTGAAATATACACTCTTTTGCATGTACTTCACTTACCTTATCTTAATCTGACAATTTCGGGTATTTTTAAGGATAGATTATTTTTTTCGGGCCCCATTAACGAACTCCCCTGTGTTAAGAGCCAATATGTGGTAGAGGTACATCTGCAGGGTACCAGGTTTCTCCCCATACAATAATCTGACGCTCTTGAGTAACTGCAAAAATCCCCGCTTGGGCTCCCCTACCATTGTAAACTCAGCCCTTGTTTGGGAGGGGCATTGAACATTTTTATTCATAACTTCAACGCTCAGATGTTCCATTAACCAAACTGACCACTATCTCATTTTCAACAGACTTGAATAATTTCTCGATTTTTCTTAGCTCATTGGTGACGAAATTCGTCATCATTCTTGTTTTATTCAAAGACCATTTATCTTTAAACCAAATCTCTATTTTACTTGCTGTCATTATTGTTATAACATAACTTTAGTTTCTACCAAGTCGTTTATTATAAGAGCAATGTCATTGACATATCGGAGAAAATTTAGTTTCTGTCCATCAATGTTAATACACTTTCAGTCCAACTGTCATTTTCGTTAAATGCGTACCCCGCGACTGTTATAAAAATAGTCTTAGCGACAAAGTATCTCCCTGCCGCACTCCTCTGCCAATTTCTACCTTCTCATTTCGATAAATCTTTCTCGTCTTATATCAGGGTTCTTGCAATGAAAATTGGAATTTTGGGTGATATCTGTCATACCGTTTTCTCAAATATGTCAGATTTTTGTACCTGCAAGATCCCTGGAATTGACTGATACCTCGTTAGCCTCACTAACAGCACAGATGAAAACCCTTCGAAAAATCGATGTCCGACACCATGGGACAGAGATAGAAGTACAGATATACGACGGAGATATAAGGTGGAGAACATTAAGAACTAGATAAGAAACAGAAAAGTAGAATGGAGCGACCACATCAGCCGCATGACAACAAATACAGGGTGATTGATTAGTGGGGTAAAGCTAAATAGCTCCGCTATAGTAATAGATAGCAATAAAAGTTAATAACAAAAATGTTAGCCACCTTTGAACTTCACATTAAAAAATTAGTAAGAATGTTACAGGGTGTTCGATAACACAGTGGCAGACCAAACTTATGTTTTTAAAACCTTTTTATATACTTGGGTTGGTTGGTGTCACTGACTCCTTCACTTATTTGAAATCCATTTTAAAAATATTTCTAGGCTACCTAGACACCTGAAATTTTCAGGATAGCTTAGAACTAGCTAACAATGCAATATTTTATAGCTATTATACAGGGTGATTAATAATTAGTGGGGTGAAGCTCCGTAGATCCGTTATAGTAATGTATAGCGATAAAATTTAATAACAAAAATTGTAGCGAACTTTGAGCTTCACATTACAAAATTAGTTAGAATGTTACAGGGTGTTCGATAACATAGTGGCAGACCAAACTTACGTATTTTTAAATAGAACACCCTGTATTTTATTTTATATTCGAAATCTTCGTAACCTTTCGATTACAAAAATCTAAGGTTTGGTATGTTATATGGGGTATTTACAAAGTTATAACCAATTTTATATGAAAATCGTAACAAATTTAACTACCTGTATAAATAAAAGCAAGCACAAGGTCAATGGTTTATTGACGTCATATGTTTTTATTTATTGTCAAAATTTTTGTTAATGGTTGTTTTGCTAATTTTCTTTATACTGAATACAGGGTGAGTCAAAACACAACTACATTATTTTCTCAGTAATTTTAAATAGAACACCCTGTATTTTATATCATTATCGAAAAGTAGCATTACCATACTATAATTTTTCCACGGGTCTAAATCTTTCCAAATTTTAAGTAAGCCATGACTGAATAATTATCTAAAACTTACAATTTACGATTACTGATTATCAATCTGTAATCAAAGTTGGCTACAATTTTTGTTATTAACTTTTATTACTATCTATAACTTATAACGGATCTACAAAGCTTTACCCCACTGACCAATCACACTGTATGAATAAATCGATTTTTTTTATTTTCAAACTATTCTAAAAATGTGACTAATGCAATGATATTTTAAAGTACGTTAATAAATCGATATCTACTGTGCCTCTGATGGTGCCTCAATGCCATTAGACCGCAGATCGAAGGTCCTCAGTTGGAACCCGGCTGTTGCGTATCTTTTTTTAATTATTTTAATAAATAATTAAAAGTTTATATACTTAAAATTATAATATACCATTTTAAACAACCGTGGTATTATAAAAAATACTATTTCATACTAGTGTAATTTTTGGAATCATAATTATAAATAAATAACAGTTAATACACCTACTAAAAATTCATTATTTATTAAGTTAATTATTCTTTCCAAACATGTTGTGTCCTATTGTACAATAACAAAACCGTGATATAAAAAGTACTTGTTTATTGGAGTGTAATTTTTGGAATTTTAAGTATGTTATCGTTAAATCGTTTATCATTAAATTATTTTATATTCTTTCTTATAAATAAAAAAAAGTTTTATTATAAAAAAGTTCTTTTTTATAAAAGTGTAATTATTTTAAATAGAACACCATATATTTTATTTTATATTCGAAATCCTCTTCTCCATTACAAAAATATAAAGGTTTGTTATGTTATACGGGGTATTTACAAAGTTATTACCAATTTTGTATGAAAATCGTAACAAGTTCAACTCCCTGTATAAATAAAATTAAGCACAATAGCAATGGTTTTTCATGCCATATTTTTTATTTATTGTCAAAATATTCAAGAAATATTGACGTTGCTAATTTTTTTATATCAAATACAGGGTGATTAAAAACGCAATTACATTATTTTCTCAGTACTGTTACATGGAACACCCTGTATTTTATGTCATTATTGAAAAGTAATATTACCGTACTTTAATTTTTATGCAACATTTCTTATGTCCAAAGTTATTCGTTTTCGAGATATTTTCATTTTTCAGAGCAAATTATTTTAGGTGTCTAAATATATCTAAAGTTTAAGTAAGCTATGACTGAATTGACAATTGACGATTACTGCCTATCAATCCGGTAATCAATGTAGCAATGTACCAAATACCAAAATAAAAATAATTTATTAGTAATAGATTTTTCAAAAAAAAACACAACCACAAAATGCAACATTTTTGAAACAATTAAAAACTACTTTTTTATGTAAACGAAACAAATAAAGAGAGAAAATTGGTAACAAATTTCACAAAAAAACACACAAACACAAAAATACAACATTTTGTGAAGACAATTAAACATTACTTTTGTATGTACATGTAACAATGTAACAAAAAAATAACGAAACATAATTTTTCAGTAATACATTTTGCAAAAAACATATTTGAAAAAATTAGAAGCTACTTTTATTAAAATATTTTTACTCTTTAATTACATAAGGTGTTCAAAATTACCTCCTAACACATTTATGCACGCCTAAAAACGATCATTGAATGAGCTACTTACTATACGAAGCATTTGTAAATTAACACAACGAAATACACTTTGTATACTATTTTTCATCTCGTCCCTTGTTGTTGGAGGTATTTTATTTATAAACTTCATTATTAACGTAACCCCAAAAAATCAGTCCAGTTTATTAAATTCTGGTGATTTGGTTGGTCACGCTATTGGTCCATTGAAAAATGAAAATATCTCGAAAATCAATAAATTTACACATAGGGAATGTTATCCAAAAATTAAAGTACGGTAATGGTACTTTTCAATAGTGATATAAAATACAGAGTGTTCCATTTAAAATTACTGAGAAAATATGGTACTTGCATTTTGACTCACCCTGTATTTGATATAAAGAAAATTAGCAATATCAATCATTCCTGAAAATGTTGATAATAGTTAAAAAATACGGCATTAACCTTCGGATGACCAAGCGGGGGAAATTGTGACCCCAGCTTATGTTTTTCTTTAATAAATTCAAAAGTATTTTCAATTTTTAACTCATTATTTTTTTATTTGACTTTAATATCATTCTAGATGTCCTCATATTTTGAAATAAAAAAAATTCCCTTTATTTTACTAATAAAAAATATATTCTGAAGTTGATGTTTAGTAAAATACCGTCTAATATGTGTAATTCCAAGTAGTTTTAGGCTAATGACGTCGACTTTGCAAAGTAACAAAACACTTACTCAACATACACACTACACATGACACTAATACTCATGTCGTGACTGAATGACATAAAGTCCATGCCATAGAAAAAATTAAAAAAAATTAAAAAAATTAAAAAAAAACACTTCATTTTTTGTTCATTGTCATTTTTGACATTTTTGACCTTGGGTTATTTCCCCCCCCCCTTGGTCATCCGTGTAACAAAAAAAGGTTGGTCATCGGAAGGTTAACAAACCATTGCTGGTTTGCTTATTTTTTTTATACAGGGAGTTGAATTTGTTACGATTTTCATATAAAATTAGTTATAACTTTGTAAATACCATGTATAACATAACAAACCTTAATATTTTTGTGATGGAAAAGTTAACAGGATTTCGAATTTAAAATAAAATATAGGGTGTTCTATTTAAAAAAACATAAGTTTGGTCTGCCACTGTGTTATCGAACACCCTGTAACATTCTAACTAATTTTGTAATATGAAGCTCAAAGGTGGCTAAAATTTTTGTTAACTTTTATTGCTATCTATTACTATAGTGGAGCTATTGAGCTTTACCCCACTAATCAATCACCCTGTAGAGTACTAAAGACAATGAGAGACGTTCTCCAATAGGAAGACCACGACCATCAGTAGGAATACCACGTAAACGATGAAATGAATAATAGTCTAGTAAAATAAAATTACACTACATGTAAATCAAAATGTAAATTCGTACAGGTTGAAACAAATTTTATATCAAAGTTTAGATGGGTACAAAAGATATTTTCAAGAAAGTATCCAAATCATATAAGGCGATCATTGTTTAAATAATTAAAAAGGGGTCATTTTTGCAAAAAAAATTACTTTTTTAATTGCTGAGGTCATTCAATTACTAATGAAGGTCTATAGGATTGTTTTCTACAAACTTGAAGGGCAAATTTTTCACATAAGACTTAATAAATTAAATTTGACCCCCTATTTATTTAAATAATTATTCAAAAAACTTTAAAAACAAATTTGTAAAAAAATATTTTTAGCGTTTTAACTAAGCACTATAAAATATTTTATTTTACAGGAAAAGTTGCGCTATTTTATCAGTATTAACAAAAAAAAATTTGGTCCAAAATTATTTAATATTTTGTTTATTTTATTTTATTTTGAGATATTGAATTTGTTTATTAAATGTTACTCTATTTTCAATTGCAAAAACGCGGTTGTTGCCAGAGAAATATTCACCTGTATTAAATCTTATTATTTTTATTTTTATGTCTATTCTCGATAAATGTATTGATAATTTCAAATTTCAATTAAACTTCCCCCTAAAATGGCATTTGAAATTTTATTCGAATTTGTTTATAATTTGTTTTTTTTTAATAACGTCGCGGGGAAGAGCTATTTTGAAATGCCGTTTCGATAATTGGGTTTCTGGGAATTTTTCACTAATTAACAAATTTTTTTGTCTTTTTTTCTTGGAGTTATATTACTACGTGCCCTTTTAGGGTTAAGTTTCATTAAGAATGTCGAATGTCTAAGTTGTAGATTCTAGACCTAAAAATATTAAGATTGGTGTAATTTCACTTATATAAAATGTGGCTACTTACTGAGTTACAGGGTGTTTTATTTAAAAATTTAAATATTATTTTTACCAAGCACTTTTAAACTATTTGACGTATCCTTATCACACTTGGCAAAAAGTGTGAGTACTATACAGTCTGCTAAATTTTGATAAATAAAAGTTTCTAGCTACTACCAGAGGCGTACAACAGGGAATAGTTAATGGTTGACCCTTCCAAAATTCTACGCCACTGAGGGAATTACTATTTTAGCGAAATTGTTAGATTCTCCAATACTTTTTATGTAAATAATATACTCTTTACTGGTAACGATTAAGTCATTAGTTTTCGAGATATTGGACGTTAAAAATGAAACGGCATAGTTATTTTGATTCAGTCATTCATTCATTTTAAACTTCCAATATCTCTCAAACTTATGACTTTATCGATACCAATAAAGATATTTCCATACAAAGTATTGGAGAATCGAAAAATTTCGCTAAAATAGTAATTCACTCAGTGGCGTAGAATTTGGAAAGGGTGAATCATTCAATATCCCCTGTCGTACGCCTCTGGCACTAGCTAGAAACGTTTATTAATCACAATTTAGTGGGGTATATAAAAGCCACACTTTCTGCCAAGTATGATAAGGATACGTCAAATAGTTTTAAAGTAATTGGTAACAATAATTTTTAAATTTTTAAATAAATCACCCTGTAACTCAGTAAGTAGCCACATTTTATTTAGGAGATTTTAGTTAAATCTTAATATTTTTAGGTCTAGATTTTAAAACTTAGAGATTCGAGATTCTTAATAAAATTTAACCCTAAAAGGGCCCGTAGTAATATAACTCCAAGAAAAAAAAAAGAAGAATAAAAACGACAAAAAAATTTTGTTAATTAGTAAAAAATTCCCAGGAACCCAATTATCGAAACGGCATTTCAAAATACTTAATCCCCGCGACGGTATTGAAAAAATAAATTATAAACAAATTTTAATAATTTTCAAATGCCATTTTAGGGAGGAGTTTAATGGAAATTTGAATTCATCAAGACATTTATCGAAAATATACATAAAAATAAAAATAGTGAGATGTTAAGCAGGTGAATATTTCTTTGCCGACAACCGCGTTTTTGCAATTGAAAATATAGTAACATTTAATAAACAAATTCAATATCTCAAAAAATATTAAATATTTTTCGGCCAATTTTTTTTGCTTAATACTGGTAATATAGTGCAACTTACTATGTAAAACAAGATATTTTGTAGTGCTTATTTAAAACGCTAAAAATAATTTTTTGCAAATTTGTTTTTAAAGTTTTATATACAATTATTTAAATAAATAGGGGGTCAAATTTAATTTAGTAAGTCTTATGTGAAAGACTTACCCTTTAACTTTGCAGAAAAAATCCCATAGACCTTTATTTATAAGTGAATTACCTCAGCAGTTAAAAAAGTATTTTTTTTTGCAAAGATGACCCCTTTTTAATTATTTAAACAATGATCCCCTTGTATGATTTGGATACTTTCTTGAAAATATCTTTTGTACCCACCTAAACTTTGATATAAAATTTGTTTTAACCTGTACGAATTTACATTTTGACTTTTTTTTTATTTTATTAGGCTCTAAGCGGGTTCCATTGTATCGGTATAAAAAAAATCAACACAAATTACTGAAACAGAATACTGCTTATTATTAATAAACAGACTCTTAAAAATATAGGTGAACACAGAACTTATTCCAACAGTCGAAATAATAATGTAGGTTTCAGAATTAATATGCATTGCATGTAAATAACATAATACTTATCTAATAATTAAAATAACTATAATAGTCGGTTTGCATTTATTAATCAGTCGTTTTTGGTAGGATCTAAGTTATACTTAAACCTATAATGATACTGTTAGATTATATGTTTATGAAGTCACGCATATTTTTTAAATGAAATAGTATGCCATTATTGACAAAGATGCATTCAGATCGTCACAATTGAACTTTGTTGTGTGGGATAAATTTTTCTCTAGTGATAGGTTTTCTAAAAGAACCACTTCAACAATATCCTAATAAAAAGTCTGCGTGTAACAAATATTAAAAGGTTACAAATGAAATAAAAGTTTACAAATAAAAAAATTACCTAAGAAAAATATGAGGATTGGTACTAAAATTCTTCTCTTTCAATGAGTTTTTGGAGGTTGAACACTTAAAATGCTTTTTCTACTCTCATACTTTATATATTTTCATTATGATACAGATTTTTAACCAGTACGGAGTCAAGAGATGACACGGATGACTAATTTAAAAATTAAATGTTTTAAGAAAATGTCTGGAGAAAATAGGGATATTAAAACTTTATCCTATTTTATTTTGTTTTATTGTGTTTATTTAATAAACACAATAAACATAAGAAATGTACAATATCTGAGACACATTATAATGAGGGGACATCGATATGAAATGCTAAGTGTCAGTGGAAGAAGGAGAGTGTCATGTATGAAGAATTTAAGGGACGGGTTTAAATGCAGTTCTGTAGAACTCTGCAGAGCAGCGGTAGATATAGTAAAGATAGTGCTGATGATATGCAACCTCCGATTAGGAGACGGCACTTAAAGAAGAAGAAGGAACAAGCAATGTCTGAAAGCATTTAAACCAGGGCGCATCTGTAAAAATATTAGTAAATTTGGACGTTGAGAGGTGACTCAAATTTTTTTGCAGAAATTGCTTAAAAATAACTCAAATAATAATATTTGAGTTATCCTCCCTCTCAAAAAAGTCCGGAACATTGTTTAAATAATCAAAATGCCAAAAAATTAGGGGAAAATTCGATTTTTTTCTTCGTTTTTTGATTATAACTTTAAAAATATTCATTTTCGAGAAAAGTTGTATTGACATAAAAGTTGCATAATTAAATTTCCTATAATATAGAATCAGTTAAAGATTTAAAAAATAGTCACCCTTGTTGCAAAATAGCAATAATTGCGAAAAAAACATAAAAAACAAGTATTCGCATTTTACGTTTTTAAACCATTTATGCTACACTTAGGACCTTAATATTTCACCCAGAAAAACTTTATGATACAGTGAAACTATACTGTAAATTTCATTAAGATCGATTCAATAGATTTTGCAAAATAAATTTTGCAATCCAGCTTTCGCAAAAAAAATTCATTTTTTCAAAATGTTACAGGACTGAAACTAAGCAGATAGCAAGTTCAAAAATTTTTTTTTGCATATAGAAGTGTACTGTACCTATTATTTGCAATTTGCAAAATTAAAAACGGGTAACTACCACGGCGTCAGGAATTTTTTAAATAAACATTAATTATTGGTGCTATGCGCAGGACAGCGGACAGTTTGCTCTGATTGGGCATTCCAATGACCTTTGATAATGATTGATACATTTTAATTTTTATTACATTTCAATATAAATAAATAAGTTTGTTCATTGCAAAATAAAAACACATACTCTATCCTTTGAAATAACACTTTTTTTAGCAAAAACTTTCTTTGTTCATATATTTTAACTTAGAGAATAAAAGTTTATTATTTTTAAACATATGCAATTGTTTAAACAATATTTCACAAACAATAATAAAATAAGTTTGATTTTTGTGGAATTAAAATATTAAAATACAACAAAATATAAAGTAAGAAAATAATATATTAAATAAAGATTGGAAGAAATTTTGGTGGAAATCAACTTGTGTGAATCGAACACCGCTGTCCTGCGCGTAGCACCAAAAATTAATGTTTATTAAAAAAATATCGATTTTAATTTTGCAAATTGAAAATAAAAGGTACAGTACACTTCTATAAGCAAAAAAAAACTCAACTTGCTATCTGCTTTATTTTCAATCCTGCAACATTTTAAAAAAATGATTTTTTTTTGCGAAAGCTGGATTGCAAAATTCATTTTGAAAAATCTATTAAACCGATCTTAATAAAATTTAGAGTGTTATTTTACTGTATCGTAAAGTTCTTTCGGGTAAAATATGAAGGTCCTAAGTTTAGCATAAATGGTTGGAAAACGGAAAATACTAATAATTGTTTTTGTGTGATTTTTTCGCAATTATTGCTATTTTGCAACAAGGGTGACTATTTTTTAAATTTTTAACCAATTCTATGTTGTAGGAAATTTAATTGCGCAACTTTTATGTCAGTCCAACTTTTCTCAAAAATGAACAGTTTTAAAGTTATAATCAAAAAACCAATAAAAAAATCGAATTTTTCCTTCATATTTTGACATTTTGATTATTTAAACAATGCTCCGGACCATTTTGAGTGGGAGGATAACTCAAATATTATTATTTGAGTTATTTTCAAGCAATTTCTGCAAAACAATTTGGGTCACCTCTCAACGTCCATCTCAAAACAGATGCGCCCTGGACTAATTGAGTAAATTGATCAACGTGAAGACTATTTAATGCTGTTTCAAGTAAACAGCTCTCAGCTAAATAGCTTTTGCAATATAATTCTAATCTCGGAAGGTATGTACATTCGAGCCATGACTGGTAATATTTTTATAAATTTAATCTACATTACTATGACTTGTAAAATGCAAAAATCGAGATAATTTTTAACTTCTCTGTAAACTATTTTATCTATCAATTTAAATAGGTTTAATGGCTTACATAGATTATGCTGTTTTTGAAATTTTTTCTGGCAGGTACAATGTTTATGTTTCAGAGACATACAATTTTCATTTTCGATAACAAGCAAAAAAGGTCAATATGATTAAGTTATTTTAGAAAAATATTAGTTTTAAAAATTAAATGAGTTTGGCACGGATGTTAGGTTATTAGGGTTGGATAATTAGGGTGGTGCGAAAAAAGTCAAGTTGATAATTCCGCGTCGCTATAGTGCGGAAAAGTTGCGATTGGTAATTATGAGAAAAACAAAATAGCTATTTGTATATAAGAAGGGAGGAAAGTGCTACTTTTCCTCCCGAGAATGAAGTTTACTGCCCGGCGCGTAGCGGAGGGCAGTAATCAATCAAGGGAGGAAAAGGCACTTTACTCCCATGTTATACATATGGTCTTTCCACCTTCCTCAAATAACAAGTCATTTTTTCATTTTTAAATAATTTATTTATGTAACTAACTAACAAAATTAATTAGAGAACTAAAACTAACAAGTAGGTACAGTAGAACTGTCAACTGTCAAATATACGTCAAATCATTAATGTAAACATTGTTAAACCAAAAATTTAGTGTTTTTTACCATTCTGCAAAATACAGGGTGTTTTACAAATAAACTTTAAAATGTATAGATACTTACGTAATAGATAAAACAATATTGTACAAGAATAAAAAACCGCTAAACGCCGTAAAATGTATTTCCATTTTGATACAAAACAAAATTCCAGTTTTATTTTAAAAGATTTTTTCATAATATTTGCCCAATTTGAAGTAAAACGCGCCACAAAAGAGTAACTTTGATATAGTTTGAATTTTGAAACTCTTTTGTGGCGCGTTTACTTCAAATTTAGCAAATATTATGGAAAAATCTTTTAAAATAAAACTATAATTTTGTTCTGCATCAAAATGAAAATACATTTTCGCGCCACGTAATATTCATATCAGATCTTTTGTAACCGGAAATATTGTATGCGCCACTCATTTTTACGGCGTTTAGCGGTTTTTTATTCTTGTATCAGGAGTTTTTCAAAGTTATTTATAAATTAAATGTATAAAGTTGAATGAAATGTTTCTCGATTACACGTTAAGCTTTATAAATGGTCGCCTTTGTCGCATTATCTCCCAAATGATCTAGTGTCCATCGAATGTACAATAGATTTTTTTTCTATTCGAAATAGATTGAAAAAAGATATTGGGATGGCCGGTAAATGTACTCGGATTGCCCGTTGCCAGATCAAATTAGCGTCGTAACCACTACAACTACATAAACCATTTAGGGAATAATCGTTAATTGGATTATACTTTTGTAGCTTAATAACTTCTAAGCGGCTTAACCGATTTTGTTCACTAAACATGAGTTTGAAACTTATTGACAAGTAGTATCTTATGCATCTAAGGTCAAGTATGATAACTGAAGCTATTACAGGAATTATTAAGCTTAAATAACGGTTTTTCCTATAAGAAATAGATTTGATCATATTTATGAAGCCTATAACTTAAAAATTCGAATTTTCCCGGATATAAGGTATACACCGTTAGATTCGTCTAGAGTCCTTCTACAAACGCTCAGTTATTGGCGTAATTCGTAGGTTGAAATTTTGAGTAACTGTCGAAAAACCAAAATTTCAAAGTTTAGTTTATTAGTTTTTCGGCTCTCCTGAGCCGTGTGTATGTCTGATCCTGACAGCTTAGACACCATTTAAAAGCTTAACTCAACGCTATTGATTTGGTGTATTTACTGTTCTCCTGACTCTTCTTGAACCGAAGATATATACCGCCAAAAAATATGCCGTTTTGTACCTATCAAGTCCTATAGCTGGCTTATGGGTAGTCAAAACTCACAAACTTCACCGATTCTGAATCGGCCCTCACCCCTTCTTCAGACACAAAAAAAAATTCAGATCGGCTTAACTTTTCCACACACATGCATACATACATATTATACATATCCACAAACATTTTCCCTTTTTTAAATAAAAATTGACTCATATTTCTGAGCTCGGTAACTTTTGAACGCTATAACTGATTTTCAAAACTAGACATGCGTTGGAAAGGTAATGATCGCTTCTATTAGAAACCGTAAAAGTCGGAGTTAAATTTTCGAAGTTTTTGGGAGTTTTGGGGACGAGAACGAAAAACAGACCCTAAATAGGAAGGGCCGTAAAATCCACACCCTTGGACCAAAATGGATGGTTGATATATGAATGTTTGAGTCTTTTCCAGAACTTTAAGATGGGAGTTAGCCCAACTTTCAATTCACTCAGATTTAGAAAATCGAAAATTTCGGGTATCTATAGTGTCGCGTGTAGGGGGTGTAGGTGTGCGCCACTGGCGAGAACTGCCGTTCTGTGGTAATAGGGCGTCAATAAGTTGCATCAATAACATACCGTGACGCTACTTTTACTTTTCCTCCCTAGGGAGGAAAAGTACTTTTACTCCCTAGGGAGGAAATGTACGACTTTGCTCGCTACAATCAGGTCAGGAAAAATACACTTTCGGTAGAAGTAGGTGGAAAAAAATTATTCAAATCGGACTTTATCTTCCTATCCCGCAACAAACGTAAATATTATGAAAAAAAAATGTACTTTTTCCTTTTTTTCAAAAATTTTTATTGATCTTCCGTGTACGTTTTATTTATCGCTATAGTAAAATTTATTTACAGTTTGCATGGTTGAGTAATAAAAAATAGTTTTGCGCATTTAACGAATATCTTCCGATCTCGCAAGGTCAATCAAAATCTATAAAAATTTGAAATTTTTGATGATTTTGATAAATTAAAAATACGTAAGAAATAATTACCTGTTATTATACATATAAACCTTGTGATTGGTTATAGCGTTGGGGTATTCAATCAACGATTATAGTTGATACGAGGGATGGCTTTTAATATTTTAATACTTGGTTTAAATACTTTTATTATAATCTGAAACACGAAACATGAAATGCCTTAAAAATGTTTATCCTGATACAGTGGAACCCCGATAGGTCGGCCTCCGAAAACCCGGAAGTACGGCCAACCTGGCCCGATTTTCATCAGATAAAACAAAAATTTTTTCACTTTAACTGAGTTTACCAAGAAATAAACAATACTGTGTATAGTCCATGTGGTGAGACCGCTCCCGTCTGGAAACATTTCTGATTTGGTTTCTTTGTGGATTCCTATTCAAAAATATCTTCTTTAAACAAATCTGAAGGGTGCCGGGTGGAATTTTTGGGCAGAAATTGTTTAAACAATTTTTTTAAACAAATACAAAACATCACGTTTTATTGCTCCGGAACATATATTTTTAAGTTTTATGGGTCATTCTAAACAAGAAAGGTATCTTGTAAATTTTCTCAAAAATTGATAGTTTTCGAGTTATAAGCGATCTAAAATCTGAAAAATGCGAAAATACGCATTTTCGAGGCCTACAAACTCATATTTAAATTAGTATTTTTGAGATTGCCACATACTTAAATTGAAGATTAAACATTCAGCTTCAAGATTCTGAAGAGTGATCCCGTCTAACCTTAATCCATACCGTTGTTTTTTTAATTGTTAAATATGAGTGTTTATCCGATTTTTTTGCTGGTACGGCGAGCTCTATTTCAAAAATCTCCAATTTTCCTCCGAAAAATATTTTTTCTAGGTTCTTTGGGATATTCTAAATAAAATAAGTTTCTTGACATTTTTCTTAAAACTTAACAGTTTTAAAGTTATAAGCGATTTAAAATCCAAAAATGCGTTCCTTTGGCATTTTTCGGATTTTAAATCGCTTATAAGTTTAAAACTATTAACTTTTGAGAAAAATGTCAATAAACTTATTTTATTTAGAAGATCCAAAAGAATCCAGAAAAAATATTTTTCGGAGGAAAATAGGAAATTTTTGAAATAGAGCTCGCCGAACCGGCATAAAAATCGGATAAACACGCATATTTAACAATTAAAAAACAACAGTATAAATTAAGGTTGGACGCGATCACTCTTCAGAATCTTGAAGCTGAATGTTCAATCTTCAATTTAAGTATCTGGCAACCTCAAAAATACTAATTTAAATATGAGTTTTTAAGCCTCGAAAATGCGTATTTCCGCATTTTTCAGATTTTAAGTCGTCAATAACTCGAAAACTATCATTTTTTAAGAAAAATTTCAAGATACATTTCTTGTTTAAAATAACATAAAAAACCTACAAATATATGATCCAGAGCAAAAAAACGTGATTTTTTGTATTTGTTTAAAAAAATTGTTTAAACAATTTCTGCCCAAAAATTCCGCCCGGCACCCTTCAGATTTGTTCAAAGGGGACATTTTTGAATATGAATCCACAAAGAAATCGAATCAGAAATTTTTTCAGACGGGAGCGGTCTCACCATATGGACTAATACAACTGTACGTAATTTAGATGTACTGTGCAGATTTGATGTATTTCATGTTTTTACAATTATAATGTGTATGTTTGTTCATTATTTATGTGTATTTTATTAATTTTGTCCCGATTAATCCGACTTATAGTAGGGGAGGAAAGTATGCTAAATGTGCAGTCACTCGAGCGCTTTGGGAAACTATTGGGTTGTGAAGAGTAGGTTCTAAAACCAAAAATTTAAGTAAAGTTTTCCATTTTCGTGGGGACTTTCCATTTTTAATTTAATTTTCCGAATTTTAAGGAATCCGAAATATCGCGGGAATCGTATTTAAAATTTTAAATTTTCCCCTTTGCTTTGGTCTAACCCGTCTTCTCCTCTTCTTCCAAACATAAGAAAGTCGAAGTAACTGATATGCATTTTACGTCATCTTTAGGGCGACTTAGGAGCAAATCAACACGTTGACATAAATTTAAGAATAAGTTGTATACTTTTTTTGGACAAACTGTATATAGTCTAAGAGCTAGTGAACCCTTCGACTAACGGTCGTCCTGTAAGGCTAAAAATTTTTCTAGTGATAATTCATAGCACACCAAGGCTAAAAACCATGACCTGGCAGGCTTCAGCGGTGCACCTGTATCTACCAGGTGAATCGAAAAGTGCAAATTTAGGGGGTAAAATAAACTTTCTCCTGTAAGGTTTAAATTTAAGTATGTGTTTGAGTTTAGAAGAAATGTGTACAATGACAGGCGATTCTGAAGAGCATAAGACCTTGCCAGGCGAGGGGAAAGATTAGGGGTTTGTCCTAAAATTATTCTTTTTGCATCGAACAATTTTTTTTTAGGTTTTTTGAATCATTTCAAACAGAAAACGTCTTCAGTGATTTTTCTCTTAAGTTAATAGTTTTTGTTATATGAGCGATTGAAAATTTTGAAAATTGAGAAATCGGCCATTTTTAACCCTAAATCGGACATTTATCTAAAAATTTCAATGTTTCCAAGGTACGTAAATATTCTTTAAACATTGATTGATGAAATCCCGAAGAGTTTTTGCAATAAAATATCGAAAACCCCTTTGTTTTTTTAATTGCTAATCAAGCGTGTGCGACACTGTAGTATAAGTGAGGACGTTTGAGTTTGCATAAATTCATTATCTCGAGAATGGGCCAATTTCAAGAGAAATCCTCATACAGGTCGATTTTTATTTTTGAATTAGGACTTTTTGGCATATATATAATACTAGTGACGTCATCCATCTGGGCGTGATGACGTAATCGATGATTTTTTTAAATAAGAGTAGGGATTGTGTGATAGCTCATTTGAAAGGTTATTTAATTCTCTATTCAGTAATATAAACATTAACATAATTGTTTATACAGGGTGTACAAAAAATGTTTTCTTCTATTTGTCAAATTTAATCAAAGTTAATTTAATAAAAAAAATGTTTTGTACACCCTGTATAAATAATTATTTTAATGTTTATATTAGTGAATAGAAAATTCAATAACCTTTCAAATGAGCTATCACACAACCCCTACTCTCATTTAAAAAAATCATCGATTACGTCATCACGCTCAGATGGATGACGTCACTAGTATTATATATATATATATATATATATATATATATATATATATATATATATATATATATATATATATATATATATATATATATATATATATATATATATATATGCCAAAAAGTCCTAATTTAAAAATAAAAATCGATCTGTCTGAGAATTTCTCTTGAAATTTGCCCATTCTCGAGATAATGAATTTATGCAAACTCAAACGTCCTCACTTATACTACAGTGTCGCACCTGCTTGATTAGCAATTAAAAAAACAAAGGGGTTTTAGACATTTTATTGCATAAAACTCTTCGGGATTTCATCAATCAATGTTTAAAGAATATCTACGTATCTTGGCGACATTGAAATTTTTAGATAAATGTCCGATTTAAGGTTAAAAATTGCCGATTTCGCAATTTTCAAAATTTTCAATCGCTTATATAACAAAAACTATTAACTTAAGAGAAAAATCACTAAAGACGTTTTCTGTTTGGAATCATTCAAAAAACATAAAAAAAATTTGTTCGATGCAAAAAGAATAATTTTAGGAAAAACCCCTAATCTTTCCCCTCGCCTGGCAAGGTCTTATGCTCTTCAGAATCGCCTGTCATTGTACACATTTCTTCTGGATGACTTACTCAAACACATACTTAAATTTAAACCTTACAGGAGAAAGTTTATTTTACCCCCTAAATTTGCACTTTTCGATTCACCTGGTAGATACACGTGCACCACTGAGGCCTGCCAGGTCATGGTTTTTAGCCTTGGTGTGCTATGAATTATCACTAGAAAAATTTCTAGCCTTACAGGACGACCGTTAGTCGGAGGGTTCACTAGCTCTTAGACTAATAGTAATATTTTTGTTTTTTAAAATAGTCAAAAATTTATTATTGCTTCATACTTTTTAATTTATTCGTTTAAAAAAAATCAGATTCAGATCTTATTAGAAACTAAGGAGTGTTTGTGGACTTGTTAAAATTAATCTGACTATTAAAAATGTTTTCTAAACCTCGGAGACCTACAAAGGCTTTCTAATAGGCTTGATATATTCTACACCACAAAAACTTTAGGTTCTTCTTCCTCGGATATAGAATTAGGGATAGTTTCATTTATTTCTTATATGTTGTTTCTATGTATTTCTTTAAACTATAAAACTTAATGTTTGAACTAAATGTCCTGATTATTACACAAAAATATTAACGGTAAGTTTTCTGTAAGGTATTAAAATCTGGTCGCCGGAGCGAACTAGTATATGCCTATGGGAAACCATCTTAAAAAATTTAAATACAATAACTTAGGATTATAATTGTTATGTTTGTTTGTTTTTTGTTGAATTAAAGATACTGTTTATTAATACTGACTGTTTAAAACATCCTTATAAATAAAATGAGAATGGGTCAAGCTTGACCCATCATCGTAATCTAAGTAAGTCAAATCATCTCCGTACTCCGAAGGTTAATATGGTTGTTGATAGTTGTGGAGTTACAACCCTTCGTGGATTTTAGCCGACTTAAAAGCATGCCCCCACTCTTCTGTCTTGGTCTTAAACAATCTCTATCCAGTTTTCCACGTCCATAGCTTTCAAGTCTTCTGCTATATGGTCCCACCACCGGAGTCGAAGTCGTCCACGTGGTCTTCTCCTAGTTCTTCTCCAGCTTCCAGGGACTTCTTCCCAAACCAGCCTTACTGTTCTTTCGTCAGAATGTCTTCTGAGGAATCCTGCTAGTCCAGTCGGGTAAGACGAATAACAGGCCTAACCTTGCATTAGGAGCTGCCCCAAATTTTATTTTTCTAATCTTTAGGGAGGATCAATATTAGTACAAATTTAAAATCTCGACTGAATTCCACCGTTGCATTAGCCGCCATCTTGATTTTAAATGAGAACAGTTTTTGCTCAATATCTCCGCCATTTTCAATTTTTTTACAAAAAGTGTAGAAACTGAAATTGTTGAAAATTCGATTTTCTATAATTTCATTTATTATAATTTTTTTCGTGCGGTCGATATTTTCCGAGTTATGAGGGGAAAATAGTGAGAGTTGGAGCATAATTATTGAATTATTGAATTATCTCGTTTATTATTAGTTTTACAACAAATATGTACCCATACAAAAATGAAGAGAATTAAATTCTACATAATTTTGGTCTCTTTCTTTTTTGCTAAAATTAATATTTAAGGTAGTACGTATGCGGAAATGGCGCGAGCGTAAGACCGGATTGATTTTATAGCAATTGTTTTTGTTCAATATCTACGCCATTTTCAACTAAAGTTGTTCAAAATATAATTTCCTACAATTTCTGTTTAACAATTTTTTTTTTTCGAGTTAGATGGGAAAATAGTAAAAAGTGGTGGGGGAGCATAATTATTGAATTGAATTTTGTTTCCGAGCTGCCTCAAATGTTATAATTCTATCCTGTAGTAGAGATCAATAGTAGTGTAAATTTAAAATCTCGACTGAATTCCGCGGTTGCATTAGCCGCCATATTGATTTTAAACCAGAACTGTTGTGGCTTAATATCTCCGCCATTTTCAACTTTTCGACATAAATGGCGGGAAAGAAAATTGTTGGAAATGCAATTTCCTACAATTTCTTTGGCACAATTTTTTTATACGATCAATATTCTCCGAGTTAAGGGGGAAAATAGTAGAAGGGGAGGGGAAGCATAATTATTGAATTGTCTCATTTATTATTAACTTTACGACAAAATTGTACATAAACAAAAATAAAGAGAATTATATTTTATACAATTTTTGAAACTTCCAATGAAACATGAACCAAACTAAATATACAAAAGACATAAAAAGACATTATATGCATTAAGTTCACTTAATTTTTTTAACTAGCGAGTTTTATTGGTTGAATTTGTCTGTCGATATTTTAAGTTTTATGTCAACTAATATATCGTGATGTTTCAACAAATTTTTTTTAATTTTGGACCCTGTTGGGGGGAATTTTCCCATCCCCCCCCTTGTAGACCCGCCACTGGTTCTCTCGAAAAATTGTAGTAAATCGTAATTGCAACAATTTCAGTTCTTACACTTTTTGTCGAAAAGTTGAAAATGGCGGAGATATTGTACAAAAACAATTGTTACAAAATCAATCAGGTCTTACGCTCGCACATTTACCACATACGTACTACCTTAAATACTGATTTTATCAAAAAAATGTACGGCACCAAAATTGTACAAAATTTAATTCTCCTCATTTTTGTATAGGTATATATTTGTTGTAAAACTAATAATAAACGAGATAATTCAATAATTATCCTACAACTGTCACTATTTTCCCCTCATAACTCGGAAAATATCGACCGCACGAAAAAAATTATAATATATGAAATTATAGAATATCGCATTTTCAACAATTTCAGTTTCTACACTTTTTGTCAAAAAATTGAAAATGGCGGAGATATTGAGCAAAAACCGTTCTCGTTTAAAATCAATATGGCGGCTAACGCAACGGCGGAATTCAGTCGAGATTTTAAATTTATACTAATATTGACCCTCCCTAAAGATTAGAAAAATAAAATTTGGGGCAGCTCCTAATGCAAGGTCAAATGCTATCCCGACTGGGCTATGCCCATTGGAGTCTTTTGGACTTTATTTCTTTCATGATGTTGGCGTATGGGTATAGTTCTTGAAGATCTATATTAGTTTTTATCCTATATTTTCTTGCTGTTTCATCAAACACTGGGCCAAAGATCTTGCTTAGGATTTTTCCTTCGCAAACACGAAGTAGTCTCTTCATGTGCCTTTGTTTTATCGTCCATATTTCGATTCCATACATGATTACGGGTCATATATGATTGTTTTATGTAGTTTCTTTGTAGCATTCCGCATCGATAATCACCTATGATATCTTCTGTGTATTTTTTTATTACACTTTCTATTAGTTACAACTAGAGGATGATATGGTTATCGAGCCAATCTCTGATTATGTATACCTTGGAACGAGAATCCAACAAAGTGGAAGGACAGAATTCGAAATAGAGGAAAGAATTATGAAAGGAAAGAAGGTAATAGTAGCTTCTAACTCACTACTTTGGTCAAAAACCATATCAAAAGAACAGAAAACACAGCTTTATAATAGCATCTTTGAAAGCGTGGTACTGTATGGATGTGAAACCTGGCAACTGAATAAGCGAACAGAACAGAAGTTGCTCGCAGTGGAAATGGACTTCTGGCGAAGATCGGCCTGCATCTCCAGACTCTCACATAAAACGAATGAACGGGTGCAAGATATTATGAATAGGAAAACAAGCATAATTGAAGAAGTCCAACAAAAACAACTTTGTTGGTATGGCCATGTACAAAGAATGGAGGAACATCGACTCCCAAAGCTAATAATGAAATGACAACCCCGGAAAGAAGGAAAAGGGGCAGGGGCAGACCGAAAACAACCTGGATAAGTGGAATCCAGAAAGCCATGTCTGATAGAGATCTCCGACCAGGAGATTGGACAGGTCGACGCGGCTGGAGAATAGAAACCGGAAGGCGCAGGACGCTATAAACCGGTGTTACTTTCTATTAGTATATCAATAATAAGGCAAATTTTTTGAAATCCACTAATGTGTCTCTGTTGGTGAAAAAAAGTTGTACAAGTGGCAACGGCGGATCCAGCAACATGGCAAGGTGAGGGCAATGAAATAAAAATTTCCTCGTCACTGGCGTAGGCAGGATTCTATTTTGGGGAAAGGGCTATTACTTTCTTTTTCTTCATGTTCCTTATCCTTTCAGAACGTTGGTTAGCATCATAGCTATCTTAATTTTATTCACTGCCACCCTAAATGAACCACGAAGTGCTTCTTCGTCCTGCACTGCGTTTGCCTTATATTTTCACTTGCATAATATTTTGTAGCAACCTATATTTGGGACCTCTTATTACATGTCCGAAATACTGCTCCAGCTTTCTCTTGTTGATGCCTTTTATAATCGCAGTAGTCTTTCTAAAACGTTCTAGTATTGTGCAGTTTCGAATCTTCTCCACCCAAGAAACTCTTAAAATTCTTCTATAGCACCACATCTCGAAAGCCTCAAGGCGATTTAGATCGATTATATTCACAGTCCAAGTATATCATACAGTAAGACCAAGAACACGTACTTCGCTTTTAGCAGCGAAGTAGGCGCATCCTTAATGCCAATTTTAGATCTCTGTTACATAATAATTTGGACATCCTTCTAAAAGCGGCTTTTATTCGGAGGGTTTTTAGCAAATGATCAAAACTATACCGACAAACGAAGACAGGAGATTCTTCAGATAATTTTAAGATATTTTAACTCAATTCACCTAGTCCGAAAATGCTTCCTAAGCGAGCTAGAGAGCTCTTTGAAGATGGCGTTTTGTAATTAGTTTTACTTAAATACCTCCAGAACGTTTTAATTTAAAAAAAAAACGAAAATCGGTACGTATATTTATTTTTCGGAGATAAATCCATTCCATCCATTGCCAATTTCTAGTACCGATCATAGGCGTCCGTTTTGGGTAGGGCAACGGTTATTTTATCACATCCCTTTTTTGTCTTTAAATTTTAAGCATTTTTTACACTGGATTATTAAATTGTGAGGTATTCTAGTACTAAAAGGTACTCTTGGTTTAAGTCGGTAGGACACACGGTTTTCTAGAAAAATCGATTTGAAAATTTTGCGTTTTTTAATTTGAATAAAAATTGAAAAAAATTTCAAAAGAAAGGGTGTATTTTACCAACTTAAAGCAAAAGAAACTTTTAGTACTGGAGTACCTCATGATTTAATAATCTAGTGTCAAAAATGCTTAAAAAATAAAGACAAAAATGTTCTGCGATAAAATAGCCGTTAACCTACCCAAAACGAACGCATATGACCCGTACTAGAAATTCGCAATTAATGAAATCGATTCATGAAATATAAATGAACGTACGAGTTTTTGGATTTCTAAATAGTTTTTTTTTTATTTTTTTTTTGGAAATTCAAAAAAGGAAAAATTTTCAAATCGATTCTTCTAGAAAACCGTGTATCCTATCGACCTAAAACAAGAGTACCTTTTGGTTGTAGAATACCTCACGATTTAATAGTCCAGAGTCAAAAATGCTTAAAAGTTAAAGATAAAAAAAGTTATGCAATAAAATAACGTGTTACTCTACCCAAAACGGACGACCATGACCGGTATTAGAAATTCGCAATACATGGAGTCGATTTATCCCTAAAAGATAAATATGTGTACCAATTTTTTTTCTCAAGAGAAGCGTTTTGGAGTTATTTAAGAAAAACTAATTACAAGACGCTATTTTCAAAGAGCTCTAGCTCCCTTAGGAAGCATTTTCGGACTAGGTAAATTGAGTTAAAATATCTTAAAATTATCTGAGGAATCCCCTGTCTTCGTTTGTCGGTAGAGTTTCTGGACACCCTGTATATGTAGGGAATATAATGTAGAAAACAATGCACTTAAAAGTACAAAGTACCAAAAAAATAGAGTAAAACAATTCTAAACACAACAACTTTTCATCAAATAGTGGCATCGAGGTAAAACGAACTGAGAATGTTAAAATGCCGACTGAGAACAAGTTTTCATCATTATTCGATTGATAGCAGTACTAGTTGGGTCTCTAGGCTATGTATCCCGTTTTATCCGACTATCCCGTTTTATCCAACTCTCCCCTACATCCAAAGTTTGTAAAATTTAAAGTTACCTTAATAACATTTAATAATTATTTTCTAAAAGATAGTAAAACTTGTAATTTGGTAAAGTTAATCAGTAGTATCAGTAAAATCAAAAACCAACTATATATGTTATTAATTCACTATTAGACGAAAACGCAGTATTGCTCGAAATATATCACATAAATTAAATCACACAAATTTATTAATAATATTTTCTATATTAATTTTAAATTAAAATGAACATGGAGTAAAGCTAGACCTAACAATCGATTATGACTCCTTTTGTTTCTAAGCCAAGTTTTAAGGCGTTTGAAATCAGGAACGATCGTTAATTTTATATAATTAATTTTATTTAATTTCTATATTAATTTTAAATCAAAATGAACATGGAGTAAAGATAGACCTAATAGTAACAATCGATCCAGACTCATTTTGTTTCTACGCCAAGTAGCCAAGTTTTAACGCGTTTAAAAGCAGAAAACGATCGTTCTGCACGTGATGTACTAAAAGGCAAAGTAAGCAATATTTGTAATAGTATTTTACAATGTGGAAACACGTCTTCATCGCAAAATTTAAAGCTTTGCATGACTGAATTTTTACTGTTTGTACTTCAGATCTTAAAATAGCCTCAGATGAGAATGACATTTTTTGAAACGAGACTTACTCATTAATTTGCCACAAAGAATCTGGTCTCAATAAATTGATATATGGTCTCTGGCATTAGATGGTAATAAACAGATTTATTGTGAGCATTTTTCATTTACTATGTTCTGAAGACTTTTAATAATCTTCGATTCCAAGGAACTCTGTGTTATGTTTCAGTTATTCAGTTATCAACAGGACACAAAACTCACTATTTATTTTCAATCGTAATTATCTCTTTCTTAAAAAAACTGTCAGTAGACACCAGGCGAGGTCTCAAGGAGGGGGCAATTGACCCCATTGACCCTCCCTTGGATCCGCGCCTGACAAGTGGAATATTATCCTCTTATTGAAAACCATTATCTATATTACACATAAATTCAGCATTAGCAAAACGTTCTCTTATTGTCATCGGCGACAATGTGCTTCCAGCCATTGTAATCCATATCAAGGCTTTGGTTATGGTAATGATTTCCTTTATTTCTTGAAGAGTCTAACCACTGCCAATACAAGTTAAAACCCTCTTACTAAAGTAGCTTCTATAGATCATTTTAAATATTTCTCTTATATTCAACAAAGATATCTCTTTTTTCTTGGTAATGGTATCTTATTCTGAACACTAAACGGTACCATCCGTATCACAAATTGTGATCTAAAATCTAAAAACTGAGTTTTGCCTTATTCATATCCGTATTCTCTAAACTTAATTTAAGTACTTAAAAATATAAATAAAACAATTATTTTGTTTTCAATTTATTAAGTTACAAAAAATCATTATCACACATATGTTTTATAATAGGTAAAGTTGATCTATAAAAGAAGGCATGGTCAAATTCAATACCCAAATCTTGCTTTTTATCTGGTTTAGATTGCTCATCATTAGATCTATCCATTATCTCGCCAATATTAGGTACCTAAAATATTATAAGTGTTAGGAGCATTAAACCGATTAAGCTGTGGATTGGTAATTTATAATGAGACAAGCATAAGAAAAATCATTAGAACACAATGTACTGGCAGTGTATTAAATGTTTAAAGGACCTTAAGAAGGCATTTGATTCAGTCAATTCGTACTCTACGAGCTCCGTAGTGGGAAAGTTTTGGGGTAGTTCTGATTTCTTTCATTATATATGGATTTTCGGCTGCTGAATCCGAATATGAGGTTTGCGGACAAAATTTATAGCCAGAACTATGAAAAAATCGCGAGAAAATCGAATAATTTCAGCTTTTTTCCGCTTTTTTGCTCAAATCTCGAAAATTATTAACTTTTAGTAAATGGTCTGTTAACAGAAATTAAAGTATTTAAAATTATCTACAAATATCATTATTTACTTTTTTTTTCAGACGAACCGTTCGGTCTAAATTGCAAGTTGAAAACTGCCAATTTTTAACGGTCTCGGCAAAACCCACTTTTACATTCCAAAACTTTAGTTTTTATTAGAATGCTGTCATTTGATAAATTTCTTCTAGTTTTCTGTACAAATAATAAATGTTAGTTCATAATAATGATTATGGTATGTCTCTTCTCACAGCTTCCATGAATCCATTCCATCCTAAAATACCGAGAATGTCTCTGCTTTTCCCTTAGAGCCACAGAAGATCAGGCACAGATGGAGTCACAGTTTCAGTTGGTGTGAACATTCCCTTCGGATCTTGATTTCTGATAAACCTTGAGGTTTTGTCTTTTCAAAATGTATCAGTTGAACAGCTCTCTGACATCCATAAACCTCAGGTGCGGGTTTAGTTTTTAGCCGAGGAATGGATTGGTTAGGAGCTATTGCATGTTTTGGTGCAATACAAGAAATGCCACCCATGACGTAAAAAGTGTGGTATCTGGTATCCATCGATTGTATATACGTTAACCCTTTCTGTCCCAACTCTGCATATACATATACAGAGAGAGTCTGTAAAGTGGAATAAATTCAATATCTCAAATACTAATTGTTTTTTTGGAAAATGCTCAGACCCGTCGATTAGTATTTCAAATTGTCCTTTTTGACATTCAATAAAAATGTATACAGGGTGTCCCAGTTTAGAGATATGACGTCATCGTCGATTTTCTTAAATGGCAACACTATCATTTTGATAGCTAATTTGATAGGGTTTGTAAAGTTATACATAACTGCAAAATATCCAATTTTTATTCTCTACCATTTACAAGATAATAGAAAATAACAAAGTTATATCTGTAATTTGGAATATATTCAATAATTAAAATACTAACTGTTTTTTTGAAAAATGCTCAGACCCGTCGATTAGTATATCAAATTGTCATTTTTGACATATAATAATAATGTATACAGGGTGTCCCAATTTAGAGATATGACGTCATCGTTGATTTTCTTAAATGGCAACACTAACATTTTGATAGCTATTTTGATAGCGTGTGTAAAGTTATACACATCTGAAAAATTTCAAAATTTTATTCCCTACCATTTACAAGATAATAAAAAATAAAAGTTATGAAGAACAAGAAGTAATCAAATAATAATTGAATTTATTTATTTCAATTAAGCAAATGCTCATAACGTTGCCCATTGACAATTTGACAATAATTGAGGGCAACATTATGAGATTTTGCTTAATTTATTGAAATAATTAAATTCAATTATTAGTTGATTACTTCTTTTTCATAACTTTGTTATTTTTTATTATCATCTAAATGGTAGAGAATACAAATTTGAAATTTTGCAGTTGTGTATAACTTTACACACCCTATCAAAATAGCTATCAAAATGACAGTGTTGCCATTTAAGAAAATCAACGATGACGTCATATCTCTAAATTGGGACACCCTGTATACATTATTATTATATGTCAAAAAGGACAATTTGATATACTAATCGACGGGTCTGAGCATTTTTCAAAAAAACAGTTAGTATTTTAATTATTGAATATATTCCAAATTACAGATATAACTTTGTTATTTTCTATTATCTTGTAAATGGTAGAGAATAAAAATTTGATATTTTGCATTTATGTATAACTTTACAAACCCTATCAAATTAGCTATCAAAATGACAGTGTTGCCATTTAAGAAAATCGACGATGACGTCATATCTCTAAATTGGGACACCCTGTATACATTATTATTGAATGTCAAAAAGGACAATTTGAAATACTAATCGACGGGTCTGAGCATTTTCCAAAAAAAACAATTAGTATTTGAGATATTGAATTTATTCCACTTTACAGACTCTCTCTGTATATGTTTTTGAAAAAGTGGGTCTGTATTCCCAGCCGCCTTATATATACGTTCAAGGTGTTACGGTCTCAATTTACCAAAGCTGAAAATATGCGTTGCTTATAAAATTTTAGACTCATTGGTGTCCCAATGCCGTAGAAATATGTCCGAAAATGTTAGATTATTGTTCCCAAAGCCTCAAAATGTTGTCACCTAAGACAGGCCATGCAGACCTATTGCCGTATATATTTGTTCATATATTTTAGATATATTATGCTATATTGTAGCACTGGTGGCAACGCTTATAGGTAGCTGCTAGAAGGTGAAGCGTTTGTAGCCACAGAAAAGACGAGAAAAAAAAAGAAGCGAATCGAGATACATGTGTGCAAGATGCGGAGTCGGCCTTTGCGTATTGTCATGTTTTGAGGAGTACCACACAAAAGAAAACTTTTAATGTTAATTTACATTACATTATTTTTTTTAAGTTAGTTACATTTTTTCTGGTTGGTTTTGCTCTCTAATGAGTACTTTTGAAAAGAAAGCGTTTAAGTTGGTTAAAAAAACTCATTAAAAAACATGTTTTGGTCATTTATTTGTTTATTTATATGCGACGTATATATGTATAAGGCAATGGGACTCTAAGCATGAAAAAACCTTTGGGATTGAGGGAACAACATGCAAATTAAGGCCTGGCATAGAAAGGGTTAAAATCAGCGTTTTCGTACATCTGTTGTATAAAGCACGGCTGGTCAATTTTCTGCGAATCGCCTGCGATTGCTGACACTTCCAGATAAGCAACGCGCTTGCTCAAAGTCTTGTAGCGGCAGTAAGGCCCAGATAGTTGGTCTTCACCATTCCTTGCAGGGTTGGCCGTTTTCTCTACAAAAAGTACGGCTCAAGAAAATAGGTTGATGTAGTTTCCTCTTGGGGGTTTTTTTCATCCTATACGGAAGATGTTCGCCTGGAAGTGTCAGCATTCGTAGGCGATCCGCAGACAATTGACCTGCCGTGCTTTACACAGCAGGTGTACGATAACGCTGATTTTAACGTATTACATACAATCGACGAATACTATACTTTTCACGTCATATGTGGCATTTCTTGTATTGTAACAAAACATGTAGTAGTTCGTAAGCAATTCATTCCTCGGATAAAAAAAACCCGCGCCTGAGGTTTATGGAAGTCAGGGAGCTGTTCAACTAATTAATTTTAAAAGGACAAAACCTCAAGGTTTATCAGAAATCAAGATAATAGATCCGAAGGAAATGTTCACACCAACTGAAACTGTGACTCCATCTGTGCCTGATCTTCTGTGGCTCTAAGGGAAAAGCAGAGACATTTCCGGCCTCTTAGGACGGAATGGACTCATGGAAGCTGTCGCAAGAGACATACCATACCTATGAACTAACATTTATTATTTGTAGGCAGATTTGGGCAGCCCTTAATCGAATTCGAACAAACTGTGGAAGATGCGCCGACTCCCTCCACAGATGGGGTAAACTCCCCTCGCCTTCTTGTGACTGCGGCGCTGCAAGACAGACGATCAGTCACATTGTTCAGGACTGCCCACGCAGAGCATACACAGGCGACCCTATAGACTTTGTAATGGCAACCGAAGGGTCAATCGAATATATAAAAAAAATTGGACATCTGTTTGTGATGCATTGTATAATGCATAAATCTAAATATTATATTCTGTGATATACTTAAGCCATACGCTAAATAAATAAATAAATATTATTTGTACAGAAAACTAGTAGAAATTTATCAAATGACAGCATTCTAATAAAAACTAAAGTTTTGGAATGTAAAAAGTGGGTTTTGCCGAGACCGTTAAAAATTGGCAATTTTCAACTTGTACTTTAGACCAAACGGTTCGTCTGAAAAAAAAAGTAGATAGTGATGTTTGTAGATAATTTTAAGTACTTTAATTTCTGTTAATAGACCATTTACTAAAAGTTACAAGTTTTCGAGATTTGAGCAAAAAAGCGGAAAAAAGCTGAAATTTTTCGCTTTTTTCGCGATTTTTTCAATGTTTCAGCAAGAAATTTTGTCCGCAAACCTCATATTCGGATTCAGCAGCCCAAAATCCATATATAATGGAAGAAATCAGGACTACCCCAAAACTTTCCTAGTCAAAACACAATTTTACTGATTCAATTTGGCAGATTCAAATTAAACAAAGTTATCCACTTATTGTACGCCGTACGCATACCTTTAGGAACAATCAAAAATAGGAACAATCACAAAATAATTGGTTATAACAGCAAATCTACTATGTAAATTGGAGCTAGAGGGTAGGCTAATAGAAAAAGTGATGGAGTTTAAATATCTAGGCATCACACTATACAGGGTGAGACAGATAAAAGTCCTATTAGAACCATCTCGAGAACTAAAGGCAACAGGATTATGAAAATCGGAATAAAGGGGTTTTGAAGAGTGATCTATTCAACGAAAATATTTTCATCTATTTGCTACTTCCGGTTATACCGGAAGTTGCTTATAACTTCGTTTTTTTAATGGGACACCCTGTATATTTTTACATTTTTGGATTCTCCTCGATGTCTTCTTTCTTAAAATATTAGGTTTTGTAATATTATATAGGGTTGTTTAAAAGATAATTACGTTTTTTTTCTTAATTTCGTAGCAACATTCACACCCTGTAGAATTGTATTAGTTTGACATCGAAAACTCTATTTACGTTCAAATGGTTTTTAATATAGTCTATTATTGTTATTAATTGTTAGTATAGCTAATTTTTTAATTTTGGTATAAAGGGTTGGTCGAAACTCGAATGAGTATTTTCTGAGTTTTCTTAAATGAAACACCCTGTATTTTAGTATTGTAAGGGAATGATATTTTATGGTACTTTTTTATTTATTAAGCATTCCCTATACCTATCTGCTTTAAATTGTGAGTTATGGGTGATTCAAACCAAATATTAATTGTAAAAAAATACGTGTTTTATTAGGTTGGCCGTGATAATATTCAATCACAAATAATTTTTCGGAAATGAATAGATATTAATCTGGACTAGACTGATCCTTAAAATTAGCAATAATGGTTGAGCTATCAAAATAACTACGTAATTAAGCTTGTTGGTTCAATTAACAATTAAGCACAAACAAAAGAAGTTAGGTATAGAGAATGCTTAAGAAATAAAAAAGTATAATAAAATATCATTTCATTACAATACTGAAATATAGGGTGTTCCATTTAAGAAAACTCAGAGAATATTTTTTCCGAGTTTCGACCAACCCTGTACACTAAAACTAAAAAATTAGCTATACTAACAATTCTTAACAATAGTAGACTATATTAAAAACCATTTAAACATAAACAGAGTTTTTGTTGTCAAACTGCTACAATTCTACAGTGTGTGAATATTGCTACGAAATTTAGAAAAAAACGTAATTATCTTCTAAACTACCCTGTATAATTTTACAAAACCTCATATTTTGAGAAAGAAGACATCGATGGGAATTTAAAAATCTAAAAATATACAAGATGTCCCATTTAAAAAAAACGAAGTTATAGCAACATCTGGTATGACTGGAAGTAGCAAATAAGTGAAAATATTTTCATTATACAGTGCTAGTCAAAAGTCCGTACCCCCCCTCGTATCTTTTGAACGGTTATACCTATAATAGTGAAATTTGGAGGGAGGAAATAAACGGACGTAAGCTTCTTAACTAGTCATGACAGGTGACGTAATAGTGACCATAGGCGGACATTTGAATTTTTATTAATTAAATGCGAAACTACAATATTATATTTATTTACTTTATTCACCAAAATCAAAATCAACTTAAACCAAAAAAAAATAGTATGACTGAATAAGTATTTTAAATACCTTTCAAACGAGGTATCACTTGCCATAAGGTCCCATTTCAAATTATCGGTCACAGTGGCTCTGTAACGTCATCTGTCACTATTACGTCACCTCTCATAACTAGTTAAGAAGCTTAAGTCCGTTTATTTCCTCCCTCCAAATTTCACTATTATGGGTATAACCGTTCAAAAGATACGAGGGGGGGTACGGACTTTTGACTAGCACTGTATAGATCACTCTTTAAGAGCACTTCACTCCAATTTTAATAACTCTGTTGCCTTTAGTTCTTGATATATTTCTATTTAACCCTTATCCGGGCGAGGTGGGTCCAACGTGCCCGAGACGCCAATTCTTTTATCATAAACTGATAGACAATTTTTTGTTGAATTTTATGCATCACTTAATTTGTTTAGAAGTATGTTTCCTTTAACATAGTCATGAGCTATTCAAACAATTCAGTAGTAATTGCACAAGAGCTCTGAAATTATTGAATTTTTCCCGAGTGACACTTTGACAGTTTTAATTTCACGAGACAAAGGCTAGTGAAATTATGTCAAAGTGTCACGAGAGCAAAAATTCTATATTAATTTCAGAGGTCGAGTGCAATTTGTTGCGATTATTTCATTAATAAAACTGTTCAAAACCAAAATTTTATTGTAATTTATTTATGTAAGTACCATTAAACACACAGTTTTTATAAATATTTGACGATTGAAAGTCATCACTTTTATAATTTTTAAAACATTAATTGTCATTAATGTCACTGAATGTATTTTTTCGTAGCAACGAAGGGCATCTGACGTAATATACTTAACGACGGGAGATTATCAGTAGTAATTGCACAAAAGCTCTGAATTTATTGAATTTTTCCCGAGTGACACTTTGACAGTTTTAATTTCACGAAACGAAGGCTAGTGAAATTATGTCAAAGTGTCACGAGAGCAAAAATTCTATATTAAGTTCAGAGGTCGAGTGCAATTTGTTGCGATTATTTCATTAATAAAACTGTTCAAAACCAAAAAGTTATTGTAATTTATTTATGTACGTACCATTAAACACACAGTTTTTATAAATATTTGACGATTGAAAGTCATCACTTGTATCATTTTTAAAACATTAATTGTCATTAATATCACTGAATGTATTTTTCGGCGGGCGTAATTTCGGCCGGTAATCCCTTGGCCTACCTGCATAAATCAAGGGGTACCATTTATGACAGGGGTAATTTCGGCCGAGGGGTTGATGTTTACGATGAGACTAAAATATTGGTAATTACACTCCTGGGGTACTCTACACTCTAATACCCGAAAGTTAGGTTTTGACGAAGCGTTAGGTCTTCCTCCTTTGAAAATTGTACTGTGTAATATATAATATAATATATTAATTTTTTAAAATTAGCAAAATTTCGGTTCAAAACGAATAAGAAGTAATTAAGAAGCAACTTAAAACCTCCGGCCGAATTTACCTACCGGCTTTTAGTACCTGCCCTTTTTCCGGCCGAAATGACATCCGCCCGTATTTTTTCGTAGCAACGAAGGGCATCTGACGTAATATACTTAACGACGGGAGATTATCAGTAGTAATTGCACAAGAGCTCTGAAATTATTGAATTTTTCCCGAGTGACACTTTGACAGTTTTAATTTCACGAGCCGAAGGCGAGTGAAATTATATCAAAATGTCACGAGAGCAAAAATTCTATATTAATTTGTCGAGTGCAATTTGTTGCGATTATTTCATTAATAAAACTGTTCAAAACCAAAATTTTATTGTAATTTATTTATGTAAGTACCATTAAACACACAGTTTTTATAAATATTTGACGATTGAAAGTCATCACTTTTATAATTTTTAAAACATTAATTGTCATTAATGTCACTGAATGTATTTTTTCGTAGCAACGAAGGGCATCTGACGTAATATACTTAACGACGGGAGATTATCAGTAGTAATTGCACAAGAGCTCTGAATTTATTGAATTTTTCCCGAGTGACACTGTGACAGTGTCACGAGAGCAAAAATTCTATATTAATTTCAGAGGTCGAGTGCAATTTGTTGCGATTATTTCATTAATAAAACTGTTCAAAACCAAAATTTTATTGTAATTTATTTATGTAAGTACCATTAAACACACAGTTTTTATAAATATTTGACGATTGAAAGTCATCACTTGTATCATTTTTAAAACATTAATTGTCATTAATGTCACTGAATGTATTTTTTCGTAGCAACGAAGGGCATCTGACGTAATATACTTAACGACGGGAGATTATCAAAAATTATCGATTTAATTCAGATTTCTGTAGCTCTCTATTGGTCAGAATCTCCTATGAATGAAATAATCAAAAATTATCGATTTAATTCGGATTTTTGTAGCTTTCTATTGGTCAGAATCTCTTAATATAAAATAATCATTATAATTTTTGAAATTATTGCGTCGAAAAAATTTTGTCACGTAAAGGGGCAACAGGGGCCCGTCGGACCCTATTTGTATTTATACCTAAAGTATAAATCTTTGTTACAGAAGTTAATCTGACAGTCAGATAATGCTTTTGTGGATTATCTAAACGACTTTTATGAATCCAGAAATCCAATAATAAAGTTAGACTTTAACTGTAACAATTAACGTAAACGTCTCTTTGATGTGAACATCCAAAGCGATTCTTACAATAGGTGTTATATCTATTCTAAATGAATTTTAAAAACTGGTAATCATTGTTGGAATGCAATAATGTTGTTAGGTAGGTACTTATACATATTTTGAAAAAAAAAATAATGCATCTGCTATCAGTCGTTTGACATCGATGTTAGTGCCGACAACTAAGCTCCTAAAATTATATTGAATTACATTGAAAGTAGATAGAGCGAATAAAATGTCCTGAAAACCATTATCAGCTGCAAAACTGCAAGATATTTTTTATAATTTATGGGATTCCGAAATTCAGGGTGAAACATTGTGCAAAAATACACGTTATATATTTTTTCCGTTGAAACGAATGTCTTAGTTATTTTTTTATACTCATTTAAAATTTTAAAATCGTTTTTAAATTTAAATGTCCCGCCGAAAATAAAAAAAAAAATTCGGACACAACTTTTAAAGCTTACAACTTTTTTATTTAAAGTTTTTCGGTATCTCTCGATACGGCTGAGATAAAAGATAAAAACATAAAAAGCCTAGTTAGGCTCTAGCTGGGTCACATGACCACCTAGGGGGCTAAAAAGTCAGAAAGTTAGTTTCACTATATATGCTAAACGGTGACCTATATGGAATTCGAATCGAGTTGAGGGCACTTTTCATCATCTTACCCGGCTAGGCCCTTTAAACCCTACCTCTTTTAGTTCCCTAGTTTTGTGTAACCACAAGAGCAAGCCCATTAAAGAACCAAATGCACTGTACTCCTTCCACTCCTTCTTAAGTGCATGGAATGGGAAAATTTTTTCAACGTCACAGTTATAACTTTTCAACGTCTCACTCAGACTGTCGTGATATTCTTTTAGGAGGTCGTCTAGTTTTTCTAAGTTCTCCTTCCCAGTGCTTGCATAAAAACTATATGTTAGATCCATAACTGGGGTGCCTAGCCACGACATCTGGAAATCAATTAGTTGAATATCTTCTATGGTACCTGATTCCTAAAACATTAGTAAAAGCTGTTAGTTACTGAGATACTTAGTAGTATATTTTATAGTATGCCAGTGATGCTATCATGCTATCACTGATATCACTGGGTTTTTCGCAGGTTACTGAGTGTGTGAGTTTAAGGAGACTTTCACTTTCTAAATTTCCAAAAAATCGATACATTCCTTATTATCATAGAAATACTCTCCTAAAATTTTATTAAGAAATTGGAAATATGGTTCATTCCACCAACATACGACTGTTTTGGATTATCGGGACAACGAATATTTCGACAACGATTATAAGAAGTACGAAAGTAAGTGGCTCTGATAATTATTCCAATAAACAGCAATGTTTTTTGCAATTTATTTTTGTTCTTCATATTTTGCGCAATAAAATATTCGTTGTCGAAATAATCCAACACAGTCGTATATTCGTGGAATAGGGTATATAAACAAAGTTATAGCTAAAACAAATCGGAAATAAAGAAGGCATTGAAAGAAATAAAAAACAACAAATCGCCTGGAAAAGACGGAATAACTGCAGAGATGCTGAAATATGGTGAAAAAGTGATAAATAATACTCCCCATTCCCTTTTTAACAAAATATTAAAAGAAAAAAGAATCCCAAACAACTGGAAGAAATCCGTAACCATTATCCTACACAAGAAAGTGGACAAAGCAGATATAAAAAAAACTAAAGTCCCATAACGCTCCTCAGTGTAATGTATAAACTCCTAACAAAAATTTTGTTAGGAGTTTTGTTTGTCAATATATTGACGACAAAATTCGACTCGAAAGAACAAGCTGGTTTTAGAAAGGGATTTAGCACAAGTGACCATTTATTAAGTATGAAAATCCTTATAGACTGAGCAAATGAATACCACATTCCCCTATATATAGCGTTCATAGATTTCAATAAGGCTTTTAACAGTGTCGAACATTGATCAGTGAGAAGTTCTGTGATTAACAGCAGAATTGACCACAGATATACACAGACCTAATAGCCAATATACAGTGATGAGCATGCTAATAACCGGCAAAATAGCACAAAAGATGGAAAACGTATTAAGTTGTGAGATAAAAAGGAATGAAACTAGTCGAGCTGGGACATTTAGCGATATTAACCTAAAAATTTACATTATATTGATTATTTCCTACCTTTAGACGTATCGGACGAGTTTAGCAACTGCCACTGTCACAGTGACAGTTGTAGTTGACATACTCCTCTGATACGTATAAATGCGGGAAACAATCAATATATTGTAACTTTATATGTTAATATCGCTAAATTTACCAGCTCGACTAGTTTTATTTCTTGTTATCTCACAACTTAATACGTTTTCCATCTTTTGCGCTATTTTGCCGGTTATTAACACGCTCATCACTGTATGTAAAGAAGCCACAACAACATAATTATTAAAGTATACGAAGGAACACAATCAATTCAAATAAACAGAGGCGTGAGACAGGGGTGACACAATATCACCAAACTTCAATTAGGCTCTGGAAGATATTTTTAAAAGATTAGAATGGGAAGAAAAAGGTATAAAAATTTGTGGACAACGCTTGAATCACCAAGGTACGCTGATGACATCGTATTGATAACCGATAAAAAAGAAGAATTGTTTGAAATGATGAAAGAACTGGACATAAAAGCCGGAAAGATAGGCCTTAATATGAACTACAGCAAGATCAAAATCATAACAAATACAGATGAGGACATCACAATGAGGATCGGACAAGATGAAATAGAACAAGTTCACAATTATATATATGTGGGTCAACTTATAAAACTTAACAAGGAAAACCAAACAGCAGCGATCAAAAGAAGAGTTAGAGTGGCATGGGCGGAATTTGGCAAATTAAGCTATATCCTTAAAAACAAAAGATATCCACAACATCTTAAGTTCAAGGTATACAATCAATGCGTACTCCCTGTTCTCACTTACGCTTCCCAAACGTGGACGTTTACAAAAGCAAACATAAGCAAGATCATAAAAACGCAAAGAGCCATAGAAAGGCAAACGTTGCACCTAAGACTAATGGATAGAAAGAGAAACGAGTGGATAAGAGAGAAAACCAAAGTTAGGGATGTTAGACAAGAAGTTGCAAAATGGAAATCCAGATTTGCCGGACACTCTTTAAGACAAAAGGAAGACCGATGGAACAAAAGTCTCATAAATTGGAGACCGTGGAAATATAAACGAAGCAGAGGAAGGCCACAAATGAGATGGGCGGGTGATGTCAAGAAGCACGTGGGCTTTAGGTGGATAACTGTAGCGACAGACAGAGAAGAATGGAGAAGGTTTGGGGAGGCCTATGTCCAAAGATGGACTGAGGAAGGCTAATTAGATAAATAGATAGGTAGTAGAGAGATAGAGCTAAAACTCGTTTGTGCACAACAAGACGCGCGATGCCTCACCTGTGCTTCTGCAATTCGCCAGTTGCTTTCTAAAACTTACAAATAATGGAAGCACGTATTTTATATTACTCAAATTTATCGAAAGTCGTTTTGAAAATCGGAAAAATGATAGGATTTGGTGGTCATTTAACAGGAAGTCGAAGTACAAATGGGGTAAATTGCTCCAAAAAATAAATTTTGTGGCAAATATGTGGTAGAGATAGTCTCTTGTATAACAGCATGTGCCTTTAATGAGTGAGCAAAAATCAACTTCATCGTAATTGACCTTATGGAAAACCACGACAAATAAAAATTGGAGACATAGTAACAACTTCGTCAGAAAATATCGATGAAAATGAATTCATAAATTTTATATAATGTTATCAATAGATAACTAAAATAGTAATTTATTATTATATAATATTTTTATAGAATAAAATTTTATAATAAATGATCATGAAGTATCACGTCAGGATTCGGGCTTAATACGTATTTAAATGTTTTAACCTTACATACTTACTTCATGTGTCTTAATTTACGTTTTTATAATTTTTCTAGTTGTTGTTGTTTATATATCGCGTCAATTTTGTTTAATCATCTACTCAAATTTTTTATACAGTTAATCAGAATATAACATTTTGAATGAGCATAAAAAATATTATTTCTAAAAAGAATTTAATGCACAATGCGGAGGAGGTATGCAGATAATCTGCTTTCTATTTAATTTGTGCTTTCTATGTGTTCACATGAACCAGAGTTGTTGACCATATTCCTGAATAACATAAACGATAAAGAAGAGACAATAATATTTACGATGGACAAGGAATATAATGTCTAGAGAGCGGAATATATGCAAAGTGCATATAGATGCATATATTGCATATTTTCAGACAACAAACACAGCATTGCATATTTAAGCTAAACACGATTTATTTTGCATATTTTAAAAATAAATTATATAAAAGTTTAAAATTTTCCTCTCTTAGTTGGAATTTTATAACTTCGATATGAACGAGCTCGTTATTTATCTATCTATCGCTCATCTGGACTTTCCCATTACTACCTGAATTTAACAATTATGGGTGTTCCCAGAAAAATATTATTTTATTAGCGTAGCAAGTCGTAGGTACCTACCTGCTTTTAAGGGTCTAATAATTATTTGGTCAGTTTTCGGCCAACATTTGTTTAAAGTAAACGTTGTATCGTATTTAGTGTTTCTGAAATGATTGGTATATATTAAATTTAAATATGTCTACCATTCAAAAAAGTGCTTGGATAAAGTGTTTTCCCGAGTTAAAGCTGAGTGGAGACAAAGTATTTTGTAAGGCCTGTTCCAAAATCGTAAATTACATCCATTTTTAGATTTCATTTTTTAAATGAGGAACTGACAAACAAAAGCATCATGTCCCACAAAAGAAATTTTTCTGGAAAGAGTGTTTTTATTCGACAAATTCGCTTTTACTTCTATAAAGACGGACATAGAGAGGAGCATCAAAATACAAAAATCCATCAAATTTTAGACAATTCCGCTTTTGTTCTTCAGCTTAAGTAACGTACTTTGTTCTTTAAGTAACGTACAAATTGCTAAAGAACTTATGTTCATAAAAGTTAGTTTTAGTATTTTACCAGATCTAATATTCATTAGAACAAAGGAATTTACAATTAAGTGATTCGGTTAATCTTGTTAACACTTTTTCTGCTCATTGTCAAAAAATTCCCGGAAATACAGGGATTACAATTAGAAATAAATTAAAAAATGTTTTAGAAAAAAAATGAGGGCTTCGATTGTTTGAGGAAAGTTGTACGTATTTTTGAAGGCAACTTTTCTGAAGATCTTACGACTTAATATATTCTTTTATTTTTGAGTATTTTTAATATGCATTTGCATATTTAGACAAATTTAGAAAAAAATACCTGCATATTTGTAGTAAAAGTAATACATATATATGCGCATATTTTGGTAATGTTGAGTTGCATATATTCCACTCTCTAATAATAACACACTACCTTTCCTGGACGTTTTAGTCTCAAAGAAGGATACTGGATAATATGAGACTCAGGTGTATAGAAAACAAACACATAGCAATAGTAGCCAAATTACAAATCAAATCACGGTATAAATGGGAAGTAATGGAAGACCTCGAAGTTTCACGAATATTAATAAAGCAGTAAAAGCACACTACAAGAATAACAAAGTAGCTATCAAAAAGGGCAATAGAATATGCAGTCCATTTAAGACCACAAAGGGACTACTACAGTTTATTTTATTCCCTTCAAAATATTCCTGGAAAAAACCCTGAAACCATGGAAAAGAAAGTGCGAAGGAATGGGTATACCAGTAAGGAACGAGTATCTATATAGCATAAGTTTTACTAATGACCAAATAGTGATCGCCCAAGACGAAGATAACCTCAGTTTTGTGATGAGAAAACTGGAACAGGAATAAACGATCAATCTGATTGAAATAAACCTAAACAAAACTGAATACCAGACGACAGAGAATACAGAAATAAAACAGCTGGAAATAGAGGAAGGTAAACACATCAGAGAAACAGACAACTACAAGAATTTAGGTTTCATAATATCAAACAAAGGAACAACGGAAGAAGATATAAAAAATAGACTAGGGCAAACAAGAGATTGCATACGAAAATTTAACCCAGTACGGTGGGATAAGAACATCAGCATTAGTGTTGCCCAAATGCAAGACCAAGACGAGACTGGACAGTCTTGGTCTTGGTCTTGCACCAGTACACCTGGTCTTGGTCTTGGTCTTGGTATTGCACTCCCAGTCTTGGTCTTGGTCTTGGTCTTGCAGCAAGAGTCTTGCAAATCTCGCAGTTACCCACTAGCATATTGCTATTTATTAATAAACAACTCACATTAGGTGGGTTTGAACTCACGATCTAAACTATCCCTGCCTATACTCTAACTAACTGGGCTATCTACCATGTCCCACGAGAGTCAGTCTGTTTCTTAACCCGCCGTTACACGCGTCTTCTATTGTGACGTGGTTGCACGCGTATGAGCGTCGCCCTCACCTACATAAATTCGACTTATTTCGAGGAAGAATGAATGTCAACATGTATAAATGTAACATGGGTTGTACTCACATATTATAGAAAGTCTCGTAAACCAATTTTTTTATTAATTAAACAAAACAAAAGTAAAAATAATATAGATCAAAAGCAAGTTTTCTTAATTTTCAATTTCAGCAAGCCACTGAAGAAATTAACGTTCTTTACGCGAATTCATTTTTCTAAAAATACAAATTAAAATTAAAAACTGTTCTGAAGCTATTTCTTTGTGGCATTTATGTAATTAACTATTAATATTTTGTATTTTGATAACGACGTCCGAGGTGGAATTCGAGACGTCAATAAAATCAATTTTTCAAGTTAAATTGTGGCTTATTTCCCAATTAGAATAGGTAAATTTAAAAATGGGTTCTTAACCAGTGGCGCACCTAGAATTATCCTCTGGGGGGGGAGGGGGTTTGCTTGGGCACCTAAAGTTTTTTGTATTATTTGTGAAAGACAAGTTACATTTTCCTACTTTCTTTTATATATATTTCTATATGCTCTGGGTGGAATTTTAACCCCCAAACCCCCCCCTCGGTGTGCCACTGTTCCTAACCTAATCCAAACAATAATATTTTAATTAAACCTACCTAAATATTAAATACAAACCTAAAAGTTTCTTTGAGATAACAGAAACGTGATTTCACTGTGATTGCACGCGCAGTGAGGAATTCCCTCACTTGACGAGGGATGTCTCTTCTTTCAACTATCACACAGCACAGTGGCCGCCTGAAATATTCTATAACTTTTTCATACCCTCTCATAAACCATGCTAAAGGCATTCCTGAGGGATTTCCTCATAGCGCGTGTAATGGCGGGTTAATAAACGTTTGCATTTAATAACCTGACATATGCTAAAACATGGTGAAAACACAAAAAAAAACAAACAAATGGCATAAACTTGACTGTATTTTAAAGAACATTATCTGTCTAGAAAGGAATTGATGGACTCTCACATTAGGTATAGGAAATGAAATGGAATAAAACAGTTCTACAATTTGCTATTTATTCAAATAAAAAATAAAAAAATACAAATTAAATTACAGCACAGTACGCAATAGCTTTGACACTATTATTAGTTGATAATTTTTGTTTGCTATTAGTTGAAAATTTTAAGATTGACATATTTTAACAAAAATTAATACAAAGTAATACACGCAGTTTAATTAAATAACATTTATACAGAGTGAGATTTATGTATGGAACGCCTCAAATATCTCGGAAACGACTTGAACGATTTTTATAGAATTTGGTGGGTAAAGGTCTTCTAATGCGGCCGATATTATAGTGGTAATTACAGATTGTTGCCAGATCTTGCGTTTTTTTTTTTGAAAATATAATGAACTTTCGTATTTCGAATAGAACACCCTGTATATTTTTGCATTTTGAACCATAATAACTACTAATTAATTTTCATGTAATATTTCCTATACCGAAATGCCGTAATTTCTGAGTTGTTTCTATATTTATTTAAAAGAATTTTAAAAAATTATAAAAATCAATTGTTTTAGCCCTAGCAGACTTATTTTATCGTTCTTTGAATCATATAGAACAAAAAAGGTCTTTTGTAGATTTTGTCTAAAGTTATTCGTTTCCGAGTTATAAAGAATTTAAAACTGAAAAAAATCTAAAAATGCCGATTTTCAAGGCTCAAAAACACAAGTAAAAATATTATTTTCGAAATCTTGAAGTGCCTAAACTGAAGTTTAAACTTTATTTATCAGTTGTCGATATGTAATTTGTTTATTTCATTTTAAAAAACATTGTTTTTTAGTTTTTAATGCAGCCCGATCGCCCATCCTCTCATAAGTTCTTCATTAACAATAAAAAAAACAATGGCAAAATCACACATCGGCCAATATCTCTTTTTATATAATATAATAATAAATATCCCAGTTTTGAAATTTGAAGGATTTGTAACATTTTACTGTGCGCGAATGGACTATACAGGGTAGCATTATCTTATCTAGTGCTTTTTCAGCAAAAAATTTTGTTTGGCCGATTGATCTAATATCTAATTGCACACCCTGCAAACAGTTTATAAGTAGGACATTTAGTCTTTACGATATGGATAAGGAAAAACAATTGAGTGGTTGTCCGTAACAGTGGATATGGTATTCGTATCGTATTTTTATCACCTTATAGGCGACATACTTCTTTAAAAGTTTCAATGTGATATTATTATACTGTCGGCGTGTCGCGTCACACAACACAAAAAGATTATTTTATGAAAGGTTGCTACTCTCAAAATCTAGACAATTGCTCAATTGTAATTAATTTCGGAGCGAAGGCGTCGTCTGATATTAGGAAAGAATGAAATATTTTATTTTTACATTGTATAATAATTTATTATGACCTCTGAGTACGTATCCAATAAATAAGTGTTCACATTTTTAATTCGGCATGTATGTTCATCGTATTGTTCATAATGCGGATAAATCCAATTTTCCAAATTTTTGTTACATATTTTTTTGTATCTCATAATCTCTAAGCATATACCCGAACTAATATACAGGGTGCAACAAAAATACAGGGGTCATAAATTAAATCACCTATTCTAGGACCAAAAATAGTTCGAATGAACCTAACTTATCTTAGTACAAATATGCACATAAAAAAGTTACAGCCCTTTGAATTTACAAAATGAAAATCGATTTTTTCCAATATATCGAAAACTATTAGAGATTTTTTAATGAAAATAGACATATGGCATTTTTATGTTAAAAAAAATTATATTGAAATTTGTGCACCCCATAAAAATCATATGGGGGTTTTATTCCCTTAAACCCACCCAAAATTTTGTGTACGTTCCAATTAAATTATTATTGTGATACTATTAGTTAAATTTAATATTTTTAAAACTTTTTTGGTTCTTAGTATTTTTTCGACAAGGCAGTTTTTATCGAGTTGCGGCTTCTTTTCTAATATGTTTACGTAGAGATTTTATGGGGGTTTTGTTCCTTTAAACCTCCCAAATGGTTGTGTGCGTTCCAATTAAATTATTATTGTAGTACCATTGTCCATTAGTTAAACAAAATATTTTAAAAACTTTTTTTTGTTTCTTTGTATTTTTTCGATAAGGCACATTTTATCGAGATGTGAATTCTTTTTTAATATGATTCAAAATATACCTAAAAATGTAAATCATAAATAAATTTTCCTATTATTATCAAGTCTCCATAATCGTACTTAGCCATATCACAGATGAACATAGCATATATATTATGTGGCCATATACATACAAATATGTGGTGGATTTGACAAATAATATGCAAAATATCTCGACAAATACTGACTTTTCGAAAAAGTACCGAGAGGCAAAGAAGTTTTTAAAGTATTGTGTTTAACTAATGGTACTACAATTATAATCAAATTGAAACGTACCCAAAAGTTTGGGGGGGTTTAAAGGAACCAAACCCCCATAAAATTTTTATGGGATGTCTAAATTTCAGTATAATTTCTTTTTAAGATACTACTGCCATAAGAATGCCACATGTTCATTTTCAATAAAAAATCTCGAGTTTTCGATATATTGGAAAAAATCCATTTTCATGTTGTAACTTCAAAGGGCTGTAACTTTTTTTATGTGCAAATTTGTACTAAGGTAAGTTAGGTTCAATCGAACTATTTTTGGTCCCAGAATATGTGATTAAATTTATGACCTGTATTTTTGTTACCCCTGTATTATTCCATAAAACGACACTCAAACTGCAAGACGCAAGAGTCTCGCAGACTTAGTCTTGTTCTTGCTCAAGTCTTGCACGGTCAGTCTTGGTCTTGGTCTTGTTAAAATAAGGCGGTCTTGGTCTTGGTCTTGGTCTTGCTGAAACGCAAGAACAAGACCAAGACTGCAAGACCAAGACCGATTTTGGGCAACACTAATCAGCATAAAAAGAAAAAGAAGAAATATGAAAATTGGACAATAAATAAAGAAAACAAAAATAACATAAGAACAACAGAGATGGCATTCCCAAGGAGAAGCAGAAGAGTAACAAGAAGAGATAGAACAAATAACAGAGATTAATAATATAATGGAAATGAACTAATGAAGATATAATAGACTATATCGAACAGAAGAGATTGTTTTGGTACGGATATATCAGAAGAGCAGACCAAAATCGTTGGATAAACAGAATAACAGAATGGAGCCCGAAAGGAAGAAGGAAGAGAGGCAGACCCGGAATAACCGTCAAAGTTGGAGTGGACGAAGCAATGTAGAGAATAAATCTACAGGAAGGGGACTGGCAAAACAGAAAGAGCTAAAGAGAAAGGCTAAGTAAAGGAATACAGGGAAATATATCCTATTTTTACAAAATAGCATACTCACGTTTATTTTAAACATCATATTGTTACTCCAACAATCACCATGAGTAATTACGGAATATGGGCTTCTATAATCTAAACAATTCAAGAACTTTTCTACAGATTTCTCAGCAAATGGTGTAAACTTTTCATATAATTCTGGTTGGGTCTCTTTTAATGTGGATTGTACCATTGCACTCATTCCAAGTATACCCCTCTCTAACAAACCTACAATAAAATAAAAGGATAAATAAAATTATTTAAAAAATAATATATTATACAATATGTCCCTGTAAGTTGTATCCATATGGAAAACTTTTTTATTATTAATTTTACGAAAAAAAGTTATTCTTTATCAAAGGCTCTGCATGGTCCAAAACCTAAGATTTAACCATCAAATATCAAATTTTTTGAATATTATACGAGGTATGTCAAAAAGTTTGAATTTCACTCAAGAGTAAAGTAGCTTTATTTTTCGTAATATTGGAAATTGCTATTATGAAAAGTTGTTTGGAATTAAAAACTATATTCTAATATGCAACTATATCCTCCTAATTGAACTTTTTTTTTTGAGAAATTATGGATAACTATCATTATTTTTTTAGTTATTTCAATTCTGATAACTCTCTTATCATTAATTTTACGAGAAAAAGTGATTCTTAATAAAAAGTTCTAGATGGTCTAAAACTTAAAATACAACCATCTTATATCAAATTTTATCAATTTTATACGAGGTATGTCAAAAAAGATAAATTTAGATCAAAAGTAAAGTACCTTTATAGTTCAGAATATTTCAATTAGAAGGATGTAATTACATACCGAAATATAGTTTTTAATTCTAAATAACTGTTCATAACAACAATTTTCGATATTGTGAAAAATAAACGTATTTTACTCTTGAGCGAAATTCATATTTTTTGACATACCTCGTATAAAATTGATAAAATTTGACAAAATATGGTTGTATTTTAGATTTTAGATAATGCAGAATTTTTTATAAATTATCACTTTTTTTCGTAAAATTAATAATAAAAGAGTTATCTGAATTAAAATAACTGAAAATAATGTTAGTTATCCTTAATTTAAAAAAAAATTTCAATTAGAAGGATGTAATTGCATACTAAAATATAGTTTTTAATTCCAAACAACTTTTCATTATAGCAATTTTCAATATTGTGAAAAATAAAGCTACTTTACTCTTGAGTGAAATTCAAACTTTTTGACATACCTCGTATAATGTTCAAAAAATTTGATATTTGATGGTTAAATCTTAGGTTTTGGAACATGCAGAGCTTTTTATAAAGAATAACTTTTTTTCGTAAAATTAATAATAAAAAAGTTTTCCATATGGATACAACTTACAGGGACATACTGTATAACCGGTTCTATAGCGTTCTACGCCTTCCGGTACCCAATCGCCAAGCCTGTCGACCTAGCCAGTCATTTTCTTGAAGATTTCTTTCTGACATGGCTTTTGTAATTTCTTGTTTCCAGGAGGTCGGTGGCCTTCCTCTTTTCCGTTTTTCTGGCGGTATCCACCTCATTCACCTCATAAAAAAAATGTCGCTATTAAACGAAAACAAGGAGTGTATTGTAATAAACTTGCGTGCAGAGAAATCTGCCCACTGAAAAATTTGGTCATTTGTGATGTCTCGAATTTCCTAAACCTGTTGTCTGATTTAAGTGATTTTTTTAATATATTAAAGCCTTATTCTTTAACAATATAAATAATTCGCTGTAATAATGTTGTTGCTAAAAAGGTAAATTTTCATTATATACCGGGTGTACGAATCAAACTCTGTTTTTTTAACACCCTGTGGAATATTCTAGAAAATACTCTATATAATATAATTGAAATATAAACTGAAATTAAAACCCAACTATAGCCTCATATTTTCTTAAAATTCTGTTTTTTGATCCATTCACTTATGTTGAATAATAAAAAAGTTAGATGCTTTAACAACTAGCCATGTCCTTCATCAGTGCAGGGTGTTTCTGAATAAGTGCGACAAACTTTAAGGGGTAATTCTGCATGAAAAAATAATGACAGTTTGGTTGATAATCGTATGTTCTCAAATGCTTCGTTGCCGAGATACGGGATGTTAAATTTTTTCTTAAAAACTGACGATTTATTTATTGCTTTAAAACCGGTTGAGATATGCAAATGGAATTTGGTGGGTTTTAAGACGTTTTAAGACGTCATTTTTTGACATACTATTAAGAATTTTATATTCACCATAGGCGTGCATACGGGTAAGGGGTGTATCGCCCTCATGACAATTTGAAATAATTTCTCTCCTCTCCGGGTCGGGAAATTAAAACTGACAAATTGTCACTCTGGATACAAATAGGTAATTTTAGAGCTCTTGTTAGAAATGAAAATTTAAGAATAGGCAAGAATTGTAAACAGCAACATTAGGGGAGTGCAATTAGAACGAAAACATGCATTGTTTCGGAAAAATTCAAACAAGCTTATTATTTTCTAAAACTTTTTTTGTTAGTTTATATACATGTTAAAGTAAAAAGTTCTACTCGCAGATTTGGCCGCTAATTGTTTAATAATTGTTTAAACAATAACAATTGTTTTGTATAAATAATTTTAAAAACATCGTTGAATTCATCATTTTACTTTGATCAAATATGTTTCTATTTTGTTTTTGATTATGCTGAATCCGAATATGGCATTAGAATTTAAAAATTCTTATACAGAAGCTCTTATACAGTATGTCTGCGTAGTTAGGAACCACATGCAAAACTTTTTTTATTATCAATTTTACGAAAAAAAAAGTTATTCTTCATAAAATGCTCTGGATACTCAAAAATTTAAAATTCAACCGTCATATATCAAATTTTATCAATTTTATACGAGTTATGTCAAAAATATAAATTTCGCTAAAGAGTAAAGTACCTACCTTCATATTCCAGAATATCAAAAAATGCTATTATGAAGAGTTGTTTGAAATCAAAAGCTATGTTTTAATAGACAATTACATCATTCTAATCGAAAAAAATTTTGTTCAATTTTTTCTCAAATTACGCATACCCATCATCATTTTATTACAATTATGATAACTAGTTTATTATCAATTTTACGAAAAAAAGTTATTCTTCATAATAGATACAACTAACAGATATCAAACTTTTGCAATTTTATACGAGGTATGTAAAAATATGAATTTTTCTTAAGAGTTAAGTGCCTTTATTATTCACAATATTTTCATTAGAAGGATGTAATTGAACACTGAAACATACTTTTTAATTCCAAACAACTTTTCTTAACAACAATTTTAGATATTGTGAAATATAAAGGTACTTTACTCTTGAGTGAAATTCATATTTTTTGACATACCTCGTATAAAATTAATAAAATTTAACATTTGATGGTTGCACCTTAGATTATATACGACGCAGGGTATCTATTTTATAAAGAATAACTTTTTTCGGAAAACTGATAATAAAAAAGTTATCAATAGGTTTCAAGTTAGGCAGACATACTGTATAAGAGCTAAAAAAAAATTTTTTTCCGCAAATCGCCAGGAAATTTTGACATTCCTGTCAAAATTTCTTGAAGAAAAAGTCAGGACTTCCTTACTATAAGGAAATGTCATTTCCTTACTGTAAGGAAATGATATTTCCGTACAGTTGTTAGTGTTCTACATAAATGATAGAAAACACATTGCTATTAAAACCTTGTAAATTACCTTAATCATTAAATTTTCTTTATCTGGAGCTTCCTGGATAAATTTTTCAATTTCTTCCTTCGTTAAAATCTTAGATTTCTTTGCCCTATAACCTTGAGCTTGCCGTTTCAATAAAGAACGAAGTTTTGAGTATGTAGATATATCTACATTGTGTTTAAGTGCAAGGGTTGACTTCAGCATTGAATAATTGGCCCATAATGTTGAAGATTTCATCTTTAAACAAAGGTCTAGGAAGTATGCCATTACAACATTTTCTGAGAAAAAACTCGTATTTTTACTCATGCGATAATCCATAAAACGTCTGTATGCATTTTCGTACTTTTCTCTTGATTTCTTTGGCAATAATTCTAATGAAGCAGTATTCACTGCCTCAACCAGCTCTGGAGGAGTCCCAGGAATGGAAATTTCATCATCACTTATCATTTTACTTTCGAGAACACCAGCAATTAAATTTATAAGCGTCAAGTTTGACAATTCAACCTCAATACGTTTCCATAGTAACCCAAGTAATTTTATTAGGAATTTCAAAGCACCATTTATTTGGGAATAAAATTATCGCGTTTTTTTTAAATCAATCAATATCTGTCGAATTTTAAACGATTTGCGGAAAAATAGTATGTTTACCTCGTAGGAAAAGCCACATTCCTGGACTCTGTGTTGCTAAGTCTCGGCTTGCGCCTCGACTTAGCAATCTTCACAGTCGTCCAGGAATGTTAAGCTTTTCCTACCCGGTAAACAATGTACTATTGTTGTACATTTATTATTGTTGAAGTTTATTATTAAGAGTAGGTAAGTTTTATAGAACAAAGTTTTGATCACTTTGTATAAACATTTTTTAACTGTTAATTTTCGGTTTTTATATTACATTTTTGTTATCTTTCTTAATTTTCTCAAAAAGAAATAGTTTATTTTATATCTAAAGTAAAATAATTTAGAGCATTTTTAACACTACATCCCAAACTTTAAAAAAGCATCTATAAAACTATAATAAATCGGTTCAAACTTAAGTAATACCTTCTTAAACTGGTGGTAATTCTGTAAAACTACGAAGTTTTCAAAAATTACTTTTCTTGAGACGTCGTATCATTTGAATTAAATTTTTGAGATTTTTTTGAGAGAAACATCGTTTAGTAAGATGTCTGAAAAGTAAACCGTGCAAAATTGAGAGTTTTATAAGAAAAATTGTATTAGTTACATATTTTTAAATCATTTTTAAACCAAATTCATGCAAGTCTCATTTTCCGCCCACACCGTACTTATGCCCATAAATTTTATTTCTTTTTATTACCACCATATCATAGCTAAATTATTCTTCTTTCATGATTAATTTATAAAAATTCATTTGATCCATTAGTTAAAGAATAACATTAAAATAACTCAACCGTGCACTTCACCGTACGCTAGTGTACAGTGCGCCAATGTTTGTGAGAAGGGTGACTTTAGAGTTATAAATAAAAAATTATAGAAGCTACAAATTTAATTTCAAAAAATCTTTATACAAGGTTTTTTGTAAAATTTTCTAAATTTTTCAACGGTCAAGTCAGTTTTTTTCTACAATTTATATTTTCGGAGTTATTTAAAAAAAAACATCTAATTTCGCAGTTCATTTGTTTAATAAAAAATGAAGCACCCACTTCTCGAGTAGAACTTTTTGATATGTTGTTTATTAAACATTTTTTAATGAAATTACAAAAAGTTCTATCTTGTTTGATTTTTTCCGAAGTGAAAATCTATATGCACTCCCCTACATAAAAGAACTGAAGAGACAGATAAAACAAACAAGCTGTAGCGAAAAAAGGGTAAATTGATAATATTAATAGCAAAGTTTAGAAATGAAATCGGCCTATTTCTATACAACATCTTTGTCGGAGCAAAAAATACCTAATTGATCTCCTGACAATTCAGTGATCTTTTCTAATAATTTTACGACAATCAGTAATTGTGCCAATTAGTCCTTATCGTGTATTTATATTTTCTCGATAAATCATTTCTTTCAATAAACCCTATATGAAGTAGTCAACAGGGTGAAAAGCAGGTGATCTAGGCGTCCTTTGCTAATGAGATTCTCATCTATATCTGCGAGAACCTTTCTGAAAGTCGAAAAAAAAAAGTGAAAATAATACACTGCACAACTAATAACAAAATCGCCAAAAGAAGAAAAAAAAAGGTCTCAAGGAACCTTTAAAGAGACACACTAAAACGATAAAGATCCTATCAAAAAATAAAAATATTGAAGAAAGGTGGAGTACTTTTTAAAAAAACAACCATGGCCCAACAGGAAAATACGGCGTTCACGTAAAAAAAAAATAAAATATAGGTAAATCCAGGTTCAGGAAAGAATGTTCACTAGAAAGTAGAAGAATTCACAGCTATATTTAGATATAAATAAGAAGCAATCTTAAAAAATAACAATTAAATAATACAGGGTGTTTCATTGGTAAAGTAACATACGTTAACTGTAGAAAGAGGATACTTAGACGGTCTCAAAAATACCATACTTAATGGGTCTTACTCCATTAATAACAAAGATACTGGGTGTTTTATCTATTTTGCCATTTTCTTAATTGGTTCATGACTTTCTAACCACACTGTATATTTATTTTATATTTGGCAGGCAAATATCATTTAAGGTGTACAATAAATTAATTTATCTACAATTATAAAAAATCCAGGTCCGGCTTAAAAAATATTGGAAAAATTTTCTGATGCCAAAATAAGACATTGTATATTATATTTTTTTAAAATGGATTTTTTAGTTGAAAAGAGGATAAGAAACTAAATTCAGTGGTATACTTTTAATTTTCGGCAAAATGATTTTTCTGGTGGAATTTGGAATTTGCATTCTGAAATTAAGTGAATTGCGAGAGCTCTAAGTAGAAAAAAATTGAAATACAGCTTATAACTTGTCAACCACACTGTATATTGATTTTATATTTAATACGCGAGTATTTTTTTAGGTGTTAAGTGAATTAATTTAATTATAATTATAAAAAATAAAGGTAAGGTTTAAAAAATAATGTATAAATGTTCCAAGCCAAAAAACACCTTGTATATTAATTTTTTTTAGAATGGATTTTGCATTTGAAAAGAGGATGAAAAACAAAATTAGTGGTATACTTTGAATTTTTGGCAAAATGATTTTTCTGGTAAAAATTTGAATTTGAATTCTGAAATTATGTGAATTGCAAAGCTCAAAGTAAAATAAATTAAAATATGACTTAATTTAAATTAATACCATTATATAATCTAAATTGCTAAAATATTAACATTTGCACACATAGCAATAATGTTTGATGACCCCCTCTGTGGCTCAGTGGTAAGAGCGCCTACCTTTGGATCGAAAGGTCCGAATGGTCGTGAGTTCGAATCTCACCAGGGTCAGAAATTTTTCGTTTATTATAAATTAATAAATGAAAATAGTTTATGTCCTTGTGGGATCGGTACTCACCGGAGGGACCACAGACGTTCGGATACAATTAGCGTCTCTTTGCAAAGATAATGACGTCGAGTTTGCAATGTAACACGACACTTACTTAAAACACATAGTACACAGTACACATGACGCTAGGTACCTAACTACAAAAATTTACCGATAATTTTGAATAAGTACTTTAGTTTTGAATAGTGATTATGCTGCAAATTTTCGCTGTTTTGTTATAATTTTTAGCTATTTTGTTAATTAAAGTGATGTATTCTTTATTGACCCTTTATTATTTATTCATTATTTAAAGATGAATAATATTCGCAAAAAACTATTTTTCACACATAATAAAAAAACACTAAAATATTAACATTTTACCAATTTAGATTAAATAATGGTATTGATTAAAATTAAGTCATATTTTAATTTATTTTACTTTGAGCTTTGCAATTCACATAATTTCAGAATTCAAATTCAAAATTTTACCAGAAAAATCATTTTGTCGAAAATTTAAAGTATACCACTAATTTTGTTTTTCATCCTCTTTTCAAATGCGAAATCCATTTTAAAGAAAATTAATATACAAGGTGTTGTTTTGGGTCGGAATATTTACGCAATATTTTTTAAACCGGACCTGGATTTCTTATAATTTTAAATAAATTAATTGATTGGACACCTAAAAGAATATTCGCGTGTTAAATATAAAATCAATATACAGTGACGTTGACAAGTTGTAAGCTATATTTCAATTTTTTTTTTACTTAGAGCTCTCGCAATTCACTTAATTTCCGAATTCAAATTCAAAATTTCACCAGAAAAATCATTTTGCCGAAAATTCAAATTATACCACTGAATTTAGTTTTTCATCCTCTTTTCAACTGAAAAATCCATTTTAAATAAATTTAATGTAGAGGGTGTTGTTTTGGGGTCGAAATATTTTTTCAATATTTTTTAATCCGGATCTGGATTTTTTACAATTGTAAATAAATTAATTTATTGTACACCTTAAGTGATATTGTCGTGCCAAATATAAAATAAATATACAGTGTGGTTAAAAAGTTATGAACCAATTAAAAAAATGGAAAAATAGATAAAACACCCAGTATCTTTGTTATTAATGGAGTAAGATCCATTAAGTATGGTATTTTTGAGATGGCCTAAGTGTCCTCTTTCTACAGTTAACGTATGTTACTTTCCCAATGAAACACCCTGTATATTCTGTGTCTGGCGTGAATAAGTCGATAAGTCAAGTTTTGTGTAAAACTGGGTAAGTTGTACCAACAGCTTTATAAATATATGGGCTACCATGTGAATAAGTACGTAACTTTAGTTAAAAGTATGCAACAGTTTATACACATGTGCATTACTGGTTATATCTTAGATTGAAATGCATTACTGGATAACTCTAGTTACATTAAAAATACCACACTGAATTTGTCCGTGAATAAGTAGGTAACTAGAGTTCCATTGTTATAGTTTGCATTACGGTGGAAAAGTAAGCAGTGAACAACAACGTTCTTAGCCTAACTTTGGTATTGCTAAATAAATAGAAATAAAGTACTGAATGCTGAATCATGTCAGGTCGTGGTTAAGTGATATTAGACCTTGTTTTAAAGCAAGCTAATACAGAAACAAGCAGTAATAGTAAAACTTTTCATGACTTGAACTTGGCTTTTAAGAAACCCAAACAAGACACTTGTTACAAGTGTGATTTGTTGCAAGTGAAATTAAATGTAGCAGATGACGATGCCAAAGTTCTAGTGACTAAGGAGAGGGATGCTCGTCACATACTTGTGGAACAGGCATACATGCCAAAAAAAAGTGACAAATCTGTGTCAAAAACTAATAACTTAAATAAAACTTATGCTTTTGATCTTCAACAATGTTTGCCCACTCCTTATCTAACAACCAATAAAGCATTTTACTCCAGACAGTTGTGGACATTCAACCTCACAGTATATGATTTAGCTACTGATGAAGCGAAATGTTATATGTGGGATAAATCTGTATCCGGTAGAGGAGGAAATCAATTTGCTTCTTGCATTTACCGACACATTTGTAGTTTGCCGTCCGATATTGAAAAAGTTACTTTTCACTCGGACACATGCGGAGGACAAAATAAAAATAGTCACGTAGCTTTTATGTTTACTTACGTCATGAAGCAGTGTCCGAATTTGGAGGAAATTAACCATAAATTCTTAGTTAGGGGTCATACACATATGGAGTGTGATTCTGATCATGCCGTAATTGAAAGAGCAAAGAAAAAAACAGCTGTTAAAATCAATCACCCAAATGATTGGTATCAACTCGTGAGATCCAGCAAAAGAAAAGACCCATTTGACGTAGTGGTTATGAAGAGAGAACATTTTTTTGATTTCAGTAGTCTAGGTAAAGGTAAAGGACCTTTCATGCTTAAAAAAACTAATGAGGTTGGCGATAGATTCCTTTGGCAACCAACGCAGTGGTTACAATATACACAACAACTCGGAACTCTGAAATATAAACACTCGCTAAACAGCGATGAAGGATTTCAAATAGTAAATATACGAAGAAGAGAAAAACAATCTATTCCTGCAGTCCTGCCATATGTCAATGAAGGAGTTGTACCAATCAGTAAGGAAAAAAAGGATGACCTCCTTAAACTCTTGCCGCTGATAGATGATGTGTTTCACAATTTTTACGTAAACTTGGTTACAAACGATTTGACATCTGTAGATCCAGACCTAACAGAAATTGATCCAGACGCAGGCGTAGAGTAGGATTCTTCATATGTTTGTAGCTTTTAATAAACATTTAAATTGTTTAATTGCTTTATTTTTTCGTTGCAAAACCTCTAACCATGCTCGTGAATAACAAGACATCTCATTGTATTTTGTATCAAGTGTGCGTACATAAGTGGGTAAGTCATGAAACTACCCTTAAAATAATTTATATCTTAATAAACGTTTAATATTATTTTAAGTTACCGTATTTTTATTGTTTTAACCGTGTAACAACAGCATTTAAGGAAAAACCTGATTTTGGAGACATGTTTAAACACTAATTTGCCCATACTGGAAAGTTTACTTTTTTGTACTTATCCACTTATTCACGCCAGCTACAGGTTATGCTACACGACAGCTACATATTATGTAGTTATAAAATAAAAAAAAGTAAGAATACATACCAGTCTTCACCATTTTCTTAAAGTTGTTCTGAAAACCATTTGATAATTCTAGAAATTTTTCTGGTTGGTTATGTTTAAAGGCTAAGCAAGCACCATGGTACTTTCCGTATGTTTTAAATATAGCTTCGTACATTTTGTACCCTACGTATTCCTTTTTAGGATGCAAAGTAAAATTCCTAAACTTTAGGTTTTCCAATATTAACTTTTCTTTTCCTCTTTCTAAACATGTACCCAGACACTTGGGAACATGGTTAAAAATTTCAGCTCCAGGATAGCTTCTCTGGAATTCTTGTAAAGCTGGAAGAAACTTCCCATAGAAATGAATTTCGTTTAAAAAAGTTGATGACATGAAATCTATGGTATTCTCCACAGAACTTTCAAGTACCTGTTTGACCACTACATGATCAATTTTGTTGGTGCTTTTGTTGGTTAATGTGATAAAAAGAACTTCTCCTAAATGGCCCTCTCCATTGTCATTGCCTTCTATCTGGAGGTCAAAACTTTCGATTTTTTCATTTAAAGCACTTTCTAGTAAATCACTAAGGTCTTTTGATAGTACCTGTGTCATTTTGTCGCACTTTAAAACTTGTTTTACACTTTACTATTTTGTATGTTTGTCTTTCTATATATATTTGATACAAAACTGTGATAGGGAGTTATCATTTTACATGATAAGTTATCTTTATTAATCTGAAATTGTCAAACCGATGAATCTTCTAGGTAAAACTATTAATGCTTTATTTACACTTACACAATTAACAAGGTCGTGAAAAACTATAACACAAGGCAATATATGTACCTATATGAGATAAACATTTGTCACATAACTAAAAAGAACCAGAACTGACTGAACGTACCAATAAAGATCGCATGTGAGTTATCACTTTAGATAAACTATTTTGTTTCATTCAGTAAATAACTGCATGCACTAAGGTCAAGAAGTGTTAATTTTAATTATCAATAAATATATTGTATTTTTAGAAAAAGTTGTAGGTATATGCATGCACATTGTATTTTTAGAAAAAGTTGAATAAAATGGAATGTACAAATCTACAAATCTGTTTTAAAAAAGGGTGCATAATAAAGCAAAAAAATAGTACCTATGTGAAATTACATTTATTTCTTTGTATCCAAGAAACTCACTTTCCAAACCAACAAATATTTCAAAAAACTAAAAAAAAATAGAATAGCCCAGAAATCTAGTAATGGAGTAATCGTCTTTAAAACTGCTGATTGGGAGGCTAAACCAATAACTGTTTTCTTCTTCCTCTAGTTCCATAACCGTTGTCGATCGTTGCATAATATATCATGTAGGCTACCATATTCGCTATTATGAGTTTATCTATTAATAACAGCTCTAAATAATGATGTAGTTGATTTTCGGTACCATTGTCTACGATATTTTCAGCTATATAATGTTCTTCTTCTACTAGAACCAGTCATTCGACTTCGAGCGCCCGGAGAGTGAGGTCGATGCTCGTTCAATAAATAAAAGTATAATAAAAACAAAAACATAAGTAATTATCTTATAGTATCGCTGTTAATTATTGGGCAATTAAGCAGTGTTAAAAAGTGTGCAAATGAATACCAGTTCTTCAATCGATTTACTTACTACAAATATGTGACAAATGAGTAACGATCATCGAATTTATGGAAACAGTGGCGTCCCGTCAGCAAATGGTACGAATATGCAGGTGATTAATATGCTTAATTACTCACAGCCTACAGCAGCTTATACACCACAACATCAATGGTATATACCAACACAACATATGCAAATGCAACCGCAGATGCAATATATGCAGCAACAGCAACCACATACAAGTCAAATGCAACCTCAGAAAACAATACAGCCAATTATATATTCAACACCTGCGGAACCAACTACTGGTGCAAGTTATTATTATCAACAACCACAATGCTGTATGGCTACAAATTATTAAAATATTCAAACAAATAGCTACTCATCCGAGATCAGCGAGTCTGAACAAAAATCACTAAGGAATAATTAGATACCAAAAGGACAATGAAAACTATTCTGAAGCTTCAAAGCAATCTGACATCCAACAAGAAGTGATTCTAGCCGAAAACGAGTACCAAGAAGTTAAATCTAGAAAAAAAAGAAAAATGACAAGCCCACAAAAACAACCAGACACGATAAGACAAAAAACAGGAGATAATAGTTATGCTTCTAAAAACCAATATGAAGTATTAGCCAACATTCCCGAAGAACATACAGCTATAAATAAAGCAAATAAAGATAATGCGAAAATTCCACCATTTATCCTTTATGGCGTTACAAAAAAAGTGCAAGAACTTTTTACACTTATCAAAGAACACTCTCCAAAATTTACATACAAAATTCTGCAAGATGACAAAATGAGGGTACAACTAACAACCGTCGAGGAGTACAGAAACTTAAAAAAAGTTTTCGAAACAAATAAAATTGTCTACCAAACATTTGTTCTTTCAAAAGGGAAACACTTCAGAGTTGTACTAAGAAACATACACCACTCTACTCCAGCCTCAGAAATAACCAAAGCACTTAAGGATCAGGGTCATCAAGTTATTAAAATTATGAATATCTACAACAGGGAAAACAAACAACCTAAAAATTTGTTTTTCGTTGATCTACAAAGACAAGCGAACAATAAGGAGATCTATAACTTAACAAGACTACTAAATGCGATTGTTCGTTTTGAAACACCCAACAAGAAAACAACCATAGTTCAGTGCAAGAGATACCAAAACTATGGACATACCAGGAACCAATGTACGTTACCTTATCGATGCGTAAAGTGTGCGGGTAATCATGATTATCGTACATGCTCAAAGAAAAAAGAAGACGGAAAACCAGCTGCGTGCACTTTACGTGGTGGTGAGCACCCGGCTAATTATAAAAATGTCAGGTTTACATAGAAATACTAAACAAGAGATATCCTCAGAAAAATGGAATTGCTTACCAACAAAGCAATAATATATCAACACAGATAACAACACAAGCTCTTACACAACAAGCATTTCAATTAAGTAACGATGAGGTAACAAGAGGAAAACCTACCTACGCCCAAATCACCGGAAATCAACAAAATGTACAAAATTTGGCAAACAATAATATCGAGTCCAACAACAGCTACCTTCTCAACATAATCTCCAATCTGCAAAAAACTATAGAAGAACAACAAAAAACAATATCACTGCTAACTCAAGAAATCCGGCAAATTAGAGAAGAACTTATTTCTAGAAAATGTGAACACAACTTTTAAGAACAGCACAATGGAACGCAATGGAATAAACAAACATAAATATGAGATTGAATACTTCTTAAATATGAACAAAATCGATATTTTGTTGATTTCAGAATCACACTTATTTAACAGTGCTCAGTTGAAAATAGCAAACTTTAACATATATAATGCAGGACATCCAGATGCTGAGAGAAATCCAAGAGGTGGAGCAACAGTAATAATCAGGCAGAACCTGAAACATTATGAATTACCCAAATTTGAAGAAGATTTTATGCAAGCAGCAAGTGTCGTAATAGAAGATTGGGTAGGGCCACTAGCGATATCGGCCGTTTATTGTCCTCCGAGATACAGGCCAAATAAATAAGGTTTTGTAAATCTGTTCAAAACACTGGGAAACCGATTCTTGGCTGGAAGTGATTATAATGCAAAACATACTAGTTGGGGTTCCAGAGTCTCACCTCCAGGAAGGGGAAGAGTTTTATATTCAGTTGTACAAGAAATGAATTTAACCCACCTCTCTACATATCAACCAACATACTGGCCAAGTGATCCAAATAGAGTTCCAGATCTACTCGACTTTTTCATTGTAAAAGGTATATCAGACGAGCACTTAAATATAGTATCCGGCGATGATTTAAATTCTGACCACACTTCCATTTATTGCATTCCACACTATTGCATCCATATCAACCATAACTCAAGAAAAGGAGGTGACACCGCATCTGATCTCCAAAAAAACTGACTGGGAATATTTTAAATCAATACTAGATCAAAATATAAATCTACAAATACCACTGAAAACACCAAATGATATTGAATTAGCAGTCGAATATTTTACTAAGTTGGTTCAACAAGCAGCATGGGAAGCTACGAGAAGCATGAGAATAAAAACAAAAGGCACCGAAGACAATGCCCACAAATAATTAGAACTGAAATACTAGAAAAGCGGAGGCTTAGAAAAAGGTGGCATATAACGAGACACCCAGATGACAAAATCAACTACAATCGAAAATGTAGGCAACTAAAAAAATTAATTAAAAATCTTAAAAACGAGTATTTTCAAAGTTATATGCAGAATTTAACACCAACTGCGGATTCCGACTATTCTCTATGGAAGGCCACAAAAAATTTGAAAAATACAAAACAACAAATCCCGCCTATCAGGCATGATAGCAAATGGTTACGAACAAATCAGGAAAAGGCAAAAACATTTGCAAACTATTTCGAAGAAGTATTTCAGGCTTTACCTGCAGATGAGAATAATATCGATGAAAGAATACATGAATTTTTAGGTAGTATATATCAAATGTCTCCACTTCCCAAACTAACAACACCTAAAGAAGTAGCACAAATTATTAAATACGAAATTCGGACAAAAAAAGCACCGGACACGATCTCCTTACTGGTGAAATAATCAAAACAACTACCAAAAAAAGGGATTACAATGGTAACACAACTAATAAATGCCACTATAAGACTAGGATATTTTCCAGCACAATGGAAGTTAGCAGACATTATACTAATACAAAAACCAGGAAAACCTGCTAAAGAGATAAAATCATACAGACCAATAAGCTTGTTACCTGTTATGTCTAAAATTGCAGAGAAGATTATAAAAGAACGATTATTAATAGAAATAGATGAACATAAACTAGTCCCATCGCATCAATTTGGATTTCGCCTTAAACACTCGACCATTGAACAAGTGCACAGAGTCGTTGATATGATACAAACTACAATTCAGGAAAAGAGCTACTGCAATGCTGTATTCCTGGATATAAGTCAAGCTTTCGACAAGGTTTGGCAACCCGGATTGCTTTATAAACTAAAGAAAAACCTATCTCATCCACTCTACATCTTGCTCAAATCTTATCTTGAAGAAAGGCACTTTTAAATAAGATATGATGACTTTATAACAGACATTCATCCTATAAAAGCTGGTGTGCCCCAAGGAAGTATACTTGGTCCCATACTTTATACTTTGTTTACAGCTGACTTTCCAACCGATGACCATCACCTAACAGCTACTTTTGCAGATGACACTGCAATTATGGTGAAAGACAAAAATCCCGAAATGGCGACTCGCACATTACAAACAAGAGTAAACAAAACACATAAGTGGGCTTGTAGATGGAGAATTAAAATAAACGACGAAATATCAGCCAATGTAACTTTCACAAAATGCCAAGGTGACACACCATCAATATATTACAACAACCACCTAATACCAAAAAAAGATAGTGCCAAGTACTTGGGATTGCATCTAGACAGAAGGCTAACTTGGAAAACACATATCTGGAACAAACGTAAACAACTAGGAATTGTACTTAAAAACACTACTGGCTAGTTGGAAGTAACTCACCATTATCATTAAAAAATAAACTCTTGGTCTACAGTTCCATCATACAGCCTATTTGGACATACGGCGTACAACTCTAGGGTACAGCATCTGACAGCAACATAGCGATCCTAGAACGATTCTAGTCAAAGATTTTAAGAACTATAGCGACTGCCCCTTGGTTTATCTCAAACCAGGTCATTTACAGTGATTTAAAAATCCCTACAGTGAAACAAGTGATTGCGCAGTGTAGTGATAAATATCTAAAGCGTCTTGAAGTGCACTCCAACAATCTTGTAGTCGGTCTCTTTGATAACAGTGTACAAAATAACAGACTAAATATTCGTAGTCCACTGGATTTGCCCTTTATAGTCCAGGGCGCATCTGTTTTGAGATGGACGTTGAGAGGTGACTCAAATTTTTTTGCAGAAATTGCTTGAAAATAAATGAAATAATAATATTTGAGTTATCCTCCCTCTCAAAAAGGTCCGGAACATTGTTTAAATAATCAAAATGTCAAAAAATTAAGGAAAAATTCGATTTTTTTCTTCGTTTTTTGATTATAACTTTAAAAGTATTCATTTCCGAGAAAAGTTGTACTAACATAAAAGTTGTGTAATTAAATTTCCTACAATATAGAATTGGTTAATAATTTAAAAAATAGTCACCCTAGCTGCAAAATAGCAATAATTGCGAAAAAAACATACAAAACAAGTATTCGCATTTTACGTTTTTCAACCATTTGTGCTACACTTAGGACCTTCATATTTCACCTAGAAAAACTTTATAATACAGTAAAATAATACTGTAAATTTTATTAAGATCGGTTTAATAGATTTTGCAAAATAAATTTTGCAATCCAGCTTTCGCAAAAATAATTCATTTCTTCAAAATGTTACAGGACTAAAAATAAAGCAGATAGCAAGTTGAATTTTTTTTGCTTATAGAAGTGTACTGTACCTTTCATTTGCAATTTACAAAATTAAAATCGATTAATTACCACGGCGTCAGGAAATTTTTTAAATAAACAATAATTTTTGGTGCTACGCGCAGGACAGCGATGTTCGATTCACACAAGTGGATTTCCACCAAAATTTCTTCCAATGTTTATCTAATATATTATTTTCTTACTCTATATTTTGTTGTATTTTAATATTTTAATTCCACAAAAAGCAAACTAATTTTATTATTGTTTGTGAAATATTGTTTAAACAATTGCATATGTTTAAAAATAATAAACTTTTATTTTTTAAGTTAAAATATATGAACAAAGAAAGTTTTTGCTAATAAAAGTGTCACTTCAAAGGATAGAGTATGTGTTTTTATTTTGCAATAAACAAATTTATTTATTTATATCGAAATTTAATAAAAATTAAAATGTATCAATCATTATCAAAGGTCATTGGAATGCCCAATTAGAGCAAACTATCCGGTGTCCTGCGCGTAGCACCAATAATTAATGTTTATTTTAAAAAAATCCTGACGTTGTGGTGTTAATCGATTTTAATTTTACAAAATTGCAAATGAAAGGTACAGTAGACTTTTATATGCAAAAAAAAGTTCAACTTGATATCTGCTTTATTTTCAGTCCTGTAACATTTTGAAAAAATGAATTTTTTTTACGAAAGCTGGATTGCAAAATTTATTTTGCAAAATCTATTAAACCGATCGTAATGAAATTTACAGTATTGTTTTACTGTATCATAAAGTTTTTCTGGGTGGAATATGAGGGTCGTAAGTGTAGCATAAATGTTTGAAAAAGGTAAAATGCGAATACTTGTTTTTGTATGGTTTTTTCGAAATTATTGCTATTTTTCAACAAGGGTGACTATTTTTTAAATTTTTAACCAATTCTATATTGTAGGAAATTTAATTACGCAACTTTTATGTCACTACAACTTTTTTCGGAAATGAATACTTTTAAAGTTATAATCAGAAAACGAAAAAAAAAATCGAATTTTTCCTTAATTTTTTGACATTTTGATTATTTAAACAATGTTCCGGACCTTTTTGAGAGGGAGGATAACTCAAATATTATTGTTTTATTTATTTTGAAGCAATTTCTGCAAAAAAATTTGAGTCACCTCTCAACGTCCAAATGTACTAATATTTTTACAGATGCGCCCTGGTCTATTAGACAATAGACAACAAGTAAAAGTTTAGAATAAGTTTAGATTAAGTAGTGTAAATAGATATAAGTCATACCAATGTATATCAAGTTAGAAAAATACTCAACCAATAGAGTTATAGCCACTGGGCGATCACTCTTAATGTAAAAATTCTGTTCAACAAAAATGCTTAGTGTTTATAGTTTGAAATAAACAGATGGAGTTTGTAACAAAAAAAAAACTAGAACCAAGTTTACCTTAGATCTCTCCCTGAATGATCAGATGCAAAAGTTTATATTTTTCAGGGTGCGACTTAAATATTCTAGCTTGCGTCTGTTTATTATATTGACCAGTTATGTTATTTGATTCCGCCTTGTAAGAACCTCCTCATTTAAAAATTTCTCGACCTAGCTTATTCTAAGTGGGCGTCTGAATACTCACATCCCAAAGGCTTCCTAGCATTGAAGCGTAGCCTCGCTTAAGTCCACGCTTCCACTCCATAGGGTAGCACTAGAAAGATATAGCAATATGTAATTCGAACGCAAAGGTCAATACTAATATCGTGGTTAAAAATCATATTCTTAATTTCTACAAATGTAGCTCGGGCTGATTTTATTCAACTTTCAATTTGTTACGATTGGATACCAGATGTCACTGATAGTACTGTTGCGATAAACGAGTTTTTCTACTCCGTCCACTGCCTCAATGTGGGTTCCTGGTTCCTGTTTCTCTATTCCGTCCAGTACGGCATCTTCGACTTTTATACTGTCATCCTCTATATAATTTTGTTTGCTAACTATCATATTGTTTATTTTTGTTAACGTTGAGTTTTCGTTCTTCCTGATTACAAGTTGTTTTATCCTGTTTATTATATTTTAAAGATCTTCCCCGCAGTAAGCCACACTTTTGAAGATCTTCTCACACATATTCTTTACGGTTACACCATTCACAATAATACCTTTTGTTGTCTCCATTAATGCTTTCTTAACTATTTACTGTAAATACAAGTTAGAGAGTAGGGGTGATAGTACCCAACCTGGTCTTAATCCTCTTTTTATGTTCATGCAATTATTCGCAAATCTTTACCGTCAAATCCAGCTGTTTTCAATTTTTATAGCAGTTTGTTGTGATACCTTGTCAAATGCATTTTCATTTGATTTATAACTCTGCATCAGTACTTGGATACTGAACAAGGCTTTTCTCGTCCTAAGCCACACCTAACTCGAAATTGGGTATTGCCAATTGTCTCCTCTAATGTCGTGTATATTCTGCTATGTATTACTTGCAGGAAGTTATTGTCCGATAACGCCGACTTAAGCCAATCAGTCAAACTGAGAGTCATACAGAGAAGAATGAAGCGATCCATGTTAGGAATAACTCTAAGAGACAAAATAGAAAAACCAGAGAGAACCAAAGAGATCAGGAGAAGAACCAAGGTGACCGGCGTCACCGAAAGGATTGCTAGACTAAATGGAGTTGGGCAGGACCGATAGCTAGAATGACAGAAGGGCGATGGACAAAGAAGTTATTGAAACGGAGACTAAGGGGAGACAAGGAAAGCCCATCACCTACACCAGGGGTCGGTAACCTTTTTTCGGATGGCGGGCCATGTTCAAAATAAAAATTTTTATGCGGGCCGCCTATTCCAATGTAGCTTAAATAGTCTTCTTCTTCAGTCTGTTTGCATCCATCCCTGAACAAACGTCTCCCCATGAGTTCTTCACTTCTCTCTGTTTTGTGCTATTTAGTGCCAGTATCTACCCATTTTTGCTTTGACGTCGTCTACATCTTTTTTGTGGTTTTGCTTTAGTATGACCGGGCTCGTGTGGTCTCCAATGTATAATGTTTCGCGTCCACATTTCATTGCTTTGTCATTTCCAGTTCCATTTTATTTGCGCAATTTCTCCAATTGCATCTTCCACCTTCGTCCTGCGTCACACGTCCTTATTTTCGTTTATGTCCTTTCATTGCTTTCAGCTTAGTCCTAACATAGCTTGTTTGATGGACTTCTGTGTTGATCTTAATCTATATTCATCTTTCATCTATTTTAAGGCATTTATAGCGTCCTCGTTAGTAATTTTGGTAGTTCAGATTTTACATCTAATATTTCCATACCGCGGTTTTCTGGTTTTTCTATGTTGAACGAGTATAATTCTGTATTAAGGGTAGTATTCAATAATGTTTATTAAATTATTTTTGTCATTTATAGTGATGCCATTTATATCTGTTATCAGGTGTACTTGTTGTCGGTCTTTCCTATTTAGAGTTTTTACCACTTTCATACTCTTGATTTTCCCTATAATATTTTCGATTTGTTTGGTATTTTAGTCCCTAATGTCTTGTCTTATCCTTTTTTTTATTGCCTTATTAAGTTCCTTATATTTTAGTGAATTTAGGTCCATGCAACTGTTGTCCTTAAGCGTCTGTTGTCTCAGTGGCGGCCGGTCAGGGTCGGCAGGGTCGGCAGTGCCGACCCACACATTTATAGATATAGATTTTTTTTTATATTTAATTTAATCAGAGTTGATGTCATTTGTATCTGTGAAATAAAAAAAATCTGTCACATAATACAGACTGAATTTTATTCATGGTTTTTACAAGGATTCGGCCAATCCGAACGTTAAGTGATCCCTGCGCATAAGAGACTTTTCAAAAAATGAAGGATCCGAGCCATTCATCTGACTGTTTTCGGCAAGCCGACCCCAGCTCATCTCGAGCTCGACGATTTACACGTAAAACTCAACGAAATACGAGTCGAAGAGCAACCAAACGTATATTTCGCTCCGTAGGCATTAAGCGGCAGGTACGGCACATTTAAATCTGCCGATGTATCATTTGGGAGCATCGGCAGAAATTGTAAAAAATAATAACGCCGTTTTACGTCGTTTAATCGATAATGTAATTTATTTAAGTTGTCAGGAATTATCATTTAGGGACAGGATGAATCAGAGCATTCGTTAAGTCAAAGTAATTATGTAGAACTAATAAAATTGTTTAAGAAATACGATTTAAAATTTCCCAATTTTTTTTCTGATTCGAAGATATTTAGCGGCGTGTCTAAAACAGTACAGAATGAACTAATATAATGAATTAGTTACATTTTGAATAACGCTATTGAATCTGAGATTCTGAAAACCATTTGCTTTTCGCTAGAAGTAGATGAAACTTCTGATTATCATGTCATTCACAACTATCAATTGTTGTTCGATAGGCGTTACGTGGTAATATTTATGAGAGGTTTTTAGGTTTTACAGACGTCAGTAAAAGCAATAAGGCAGAATATATTTTTGGTGTTTTAAAGGACACATTAAAATTTTTGGATATCAAAAATAAATTGGTAAGGCAAATTTACGACGGCGCTGCCGTGATGTCCGATGAATTGAATGGTCTCCAGGCAAAAGTTGAAACTATTGCACCACAAGCTTTATTTACTCACTGTGATACGCTTAGGATGAATATAGTTTTGCAGGATACGTGTAAAAATATTAAAGAATATCGTCTTTTCTTGCCATTTTAGCTCGCCTAAACAGACTACTGTTTTAGAACAATTTGTTTCGAAAAAAAAAAAATGCAAACAGTTAGTCAGACGCGATGGAATTTTAAATCTCGGTTAGTTTTCACTGTAGGAGATTTTAGTGAACAGCTTTTTGGAAGTTTTTTTATTTTGTGATCGAAGGCGACGGTTTTGAAAGCGGTGATATCTCGATCCGTGGGCAAAGTGTTTGCCCAAACCCATTTGATATTCATTGTTGTTCAAAATCAGTCAATTGTCATTATTTATTCCAAAAATAAAATAAGAGAGCTGGTGCAAAATCTCAGTAATTTTCGTAATGATAGAAGTTTCCAATATATATGCAGTGACGTTTGGGATTCGCTTGATATTTTCGAACCACACCAAAAAAGACAAAGGCATGATGCATATCTCGAAAAACGAGTATATTTTGAAATTTTGGATACCTGCTGTTATGCAAATAGATACTCGTTTTTCGAATTTTAAAGATTTGCAAATTTTTGACCTCTTTGATAATTCAAAATTTAAAAGTTACCTTTGCCAAAAAATTTCCAATATATTTATTCACAAGTTATTTAAAAATTATGCTGATTCAAATATTTTCGGAAAGTGTGATAAGTTACAAATATGTATAATTTTATATAGAGTACTGCAATTCACTACAACAAACTGTTCATAAATTCTCTTATTAAAACTAATTTCTGCCTCAAATGAACGGTATTTCTCTTGTCTCATAATTATCAAAACGTATTGTCGAAACACTATGACAAGAGAGAATGTCAAGTAAACCAAACAAAAAAACAAAACAAAAAAATCTCCTTAAGCCTTTTAATTAGATGGTATACCTATATGACGAGACAAAAAATCTTGCCGACCCTGTCTCTAAGGCCACGAGCCGCCACTGTGTTGTCTTTCTGTCTTTAATTTATTATTTTTCATAAGTTTGTTGATTTTTCCTAATGTTACATTAGTGCATTGACGGGCCGCGCAAAAAGTTTCAAGGGGCCGCATGTTGCCGACCCCTGACCTACACGATGGAGTGACGGTTTAAGAAGGCTAAATAAAAACTAAATGAGAGCGGCGCAAGAGGGATGCGGTTTGAAACACGGGGAAGAGCTTTGTTCGGCATTGGACTTTTGAGACTGGATGCGGGAAGTCAATCAGTTGGTAATATTCCAGCGTCATAAATTCTATTAAAGAAACCAACCAGTGCCAGTGCTTTAATTCCATTTTCTCTCAAAAACCTTAGTATTTCAGCACTCACTTTATCAGCGCCAAGTTCTTTTTCATATTAAATATGAATGCCATATATTTGCCGTTTTTATTTCTCACGTAATCTCAGTTTCTATTATTACACAGGCCAATGAAAAAAGATTTAAAAAACTTTTCTTATAAATTTATGTGAATCCTATGTATTTTTTGGCGCTAAAAAATAATCTGAAATTAGGTTTTACGTATCACCCACAGTTTTCCCACAATATGGCACTGGCTTATTCTACAATATAATAATTTGAAAAAACACAAAATACCGGAATACATTAAAATGATACATTATTAGAATATTACCTTTTATCTAATTATTATCTTCCCATAGTATAGGTCTGTACAAGCATTTCAGGAGTCAATGCTTTTGTATTTTCTTTCTCTTTTTTTTTCTGTAAAACTTCTCAAGTAGCTTTTTCTCCTAAGGGAGGCACTTTGTGGTTCCCGATGAAGTGACCAACAGTAATCAAACATCATGTTGGTGTTCCAACATCCCTGTATGGTTGCTCCATCATCTTGATATCCTGGTGGAAGCGTTCGCCTCGTTCTTCACTGACTGCACCCAGATTTTCAAGGAAATGATCAAGATGGTTATGCAAAAGGTGGATTTTGAGTCTCATTTGACATCCCAAATCTTAAATCTTATCGAATATCTTAAAAAACTTATCTAATAAATTAGCTACTATAAGCTCGTAGTTAGGGTTTTTCACATTACCTTAAAACTTGGTTACAACTTTTTTTAATCCAATCCAAGCTTCTTTTTCCTTAGTAGTAATCTTGGTTTCAAAGGTAATTATGCAATTTTAAATGTTCAATTGTGAAAGAATGGTGGGTGATACAGCATTTTTAATATGATTTTCGGACTCAGCACACCAAAATACATAAGATAGAGGTAATTTTATCAAAAAAGTTTTTTCATCGTTGGCCTGTGTTATAGATGGATCAGTCACAGCAAACTTAATCTAGTATTCTACTCTTTAGTTTTCAAATAATTCAGAAATGTGGGTTTTACATTGTGTTAACTATTTTTTAAACAAACCGGAACATGAAGTAAAACCACTTTTATGTAAAAGGTATATTTACTAAAATTTTTAAAAATCCCAATGGATTGAACAAAATGTGTTCTTCAGAACGTTTTCGAACCTATCGGTCCGTCATCAGTGAATTTCAATACTTGCAAAATAGCCCCAGAACCAAACAATAGTTGTGATTATGAATCAATCTACATTGTGTTAAAATAATATTGTAAAGGCTAAACGCCGATGTTCATGGATATTACCTCTGGGAACATGGTGATACTCTACCCGAGAACCCAATCAACCATCTTAGTGACTTGGTAGTCATCGTTGACCTAAGATGGTTGATTGGGTCCTCGGGTAGAGTATCACCATGTTCCCCGAGGTTATATCCATGAACATCGGCGTTTAGCCTTTACAATATTATTTTAACACAATGTAGATTGATTTAAGTATAATCACAACCATTGTTTGGTTCTGAGGCTATTTTGCAAGTATTCAAATTCGCTGATGATGGACCGATAGGTTCGAAAACGTTCTGATGAACACATTTTATTCAATCCATTGGGATTTTTAAAAATTTAAGTAAATATACCTTTTACATAGAAGTGGTTTTACTTCATGTTCCAGTTTGTTTAACTATAAGGTATACAGCCAACCCAGGGAACTACCCCTTTTAGTTTAACTATTTTTTATTTAAAATCCACAATGAAAAATTCTCTGTAGCTGGCTGTATACCATTAATTACAAAAATTGAAGAAAAATCTTCAGTGTAAAAGGTATACATATTTATTTTAAATAAATGAGGGGGTTAGAAGTAAAAGGTTTTAACTGCGCTTTTTTTAAATTCTACTCTAAGTACAGATTCGCATACTTAAATGGTATTAGAGAGATATTGCCAACGCAAAATAAAGGATCCTTTATTAGAGGATACTTTAATAAAGGACAGATACAGGACGGGTCTAAAAGAGTGGTATTGCAAACGCAGTTAAGGAATCTTTTATTTAGACAAATGACATGAAATATTTTTGTAAATATAAAAATAACCTATAAAATTCCATTTGTTGATAAAAATTAAAATAAGATAATTGAAAAGAGTAAAACGTTAAATTTAATTATTTTGTCATTTAAAGATGTTTAGAGAACAATATAATATATCCCATAATACTCATCGTTCAATAATGTGGAAGTGCAATTTGTAAATACTATTTTAGGAGTTTTTAAATACTTTTGCATTATGGGCCTATGGGTATATAAAATGGGTAATTTCTGGAGAATTTATATTATTAGGGTTAGTGGATATCCAGCACTGGCGAAGCGTCCATGTAACCACTGTTACCATTGGCAACAGTTAAAAATCTTGCAAATAAATATGTATTTTATGACGATGAATAATTCCATTTATTATTTTATTTTATTTTTACCAATAGAAATATATTATTATATTATGTGTTAATAGTACCTAATTCAGTAAATAGCCAGACACACAAAAATATTGGCGAGTTTATGTGACTCAGTTGCACTTTATTATATTCTGTTACCAGTCTCATTTGTGGTGGCAATGAATGGTTATCTCGCTGTCACTCGGGCGGCTCGGGACCGGCTAGGGCTAGTGTGAAAATTTTGAAGGAGCGATGGGCGTAAGCGCGCTGTGTATATCAGTAGGGCTGTTACCAGATTTGAATTTGCTAACAGTACCTATAATAAAAAGTCTGCGTGCAGTTCACCATGGATGAGTGTCGCTGCGTAATCGATCAACTACTTGAAAAGTAATTCTGATTGAAAAATAAAATGAGATTATTGAAAATGAAAGTATATTTTAAACAATTTAAAAAAGGAATTTAAAAAATTAGCTCGATATTTTAAATTTAGTTGGTACAGTGAAAATCCTTGGTTATGTGGTTGCAAGAAAAATAGACTGTATTGTTGGCCATGTCTTCTGGTTTTTACAGAAAAATGGGTGGACCAGGTTCACGATTTAAATAGTTTTAGAGTTTTAAAAAAGAGACATGAAATTTCTCCGTTGCCTACATGTAAGATGTATACCCAATTTGATTCAGTTTGGCAAAACAAAAATCAAAAGTTCTCTTAACCAAGCATTTAAAGCAAATATTGCTAAACATGAGTTTGTTAAAAAAATAGATAGGTACTCGTATATCCTTAGCTCACTTAGAACAGGTATGTACCGTATGTTTTTTGGCCGAACAAGAATTAGCGTTTCGTGGTCATTTTGAGGGCGACGGCTCTGACATTCGAGGCAATTACAGGGAATTGTTAACATTAATTGCCAAAAAAGAACAAAAATTTTGCCAACATCTAGAAACATCAACTGTTTTTTCGAGAGTTTCAAGTGATATACAAAATGATATTATTGAAGCTATATGTATATACATTTAGCCATATCTTCATTTTTTTAAATAAGATTTTTTGCATCTGGTTTTGGTAACACTTTAGAAAAAGTCACGCGTCGCCACTGATATCCAGTCTACAACTACCTTATGACTATGACACCATTGCAGAATTTTCAGACAGAAGTTGTGTTTTTCAATCACAAATCTCTTCAAGAATTGTTATTAAAAGATCATTTGGTATTTTGAAGACATTTCCCGTTTTAACATATAATGAGATGCAAGTTACCTTTTGTTCAAAGAATAATATCAGTTTGTTCAGTTTTACATAATATTGCAGTTGATAATAGAAAAAACATTGAAATACTGGCAAATGAGTGTGCTGTTGATATTGATATAGAAGCTGTGGCAGTACATTTTCAACTAGGAGCTAATCTAATGCAACTAAATTGTGTGTGTGTGTTTGTTTAAAAATATTGTTCGACATTTAAAGCTAGCTTAAACTTATTTTATTTTTATTGGACTGCAGTTTGTTAATAAATAATAAATTTATAAATAAATATTATATTGGTGACTGATTTTAACTATTTTATGATCATTAGCAGGTTTTAAATAATAAATTTATAAATATATACGCTATTGGTGTTTGATCTTCTATCATTTAAAATATGTTCATTACGATCCATTATGGGCCTCTCTTTTCACCTCTGGATAACTAGTTATCAGGAAGTTTATCTGACAGATTAGATACTAATAGATATCTGACAGAGAAAAACTTCCGTTAACTAGTAATCCGGAGCTGAAAAGACAGATATTAAGGATACTGGTTTACTGTAGAGACCGAAATCATTAGCCCGAACTCATTAGACCGAAAAGCACTTTACCGAAACCTCACTAGACCGAACAGTAGGAGACCGAAAAGCAATAGGTACATAATACAGGGTGCTCAAACAGGATTGTAATCTGAGCAAGGGTAACATCAACCTCCCCTCACCCTTTAACCAGGCTTAGGACTCGCAGGACAAAGTACTGGCGAGTTTAGAGGTTGTTTTTTTTTTGCTTTGTTTTTTGTTTATTTTTTCTTCTTCTTTTTATTTGTCGCAGTAAAAGAGATAAGACAAATAATATAATTACAACTAAATGTTATTTGGATGGTTATTAGAAACAGTTAAAATGGTGTTAACGTCACTCTACCCTTAATTTATTTTTACCTCCACTAATTTGTTTAACGGATGAAAATTATTTTATATCAGACTGTACACAGTCTATATATAAAATAATACAAAAAAAATACAATAAACAGAAAGACAGATATTCAAAATCTTAGCATAAATATTTACTGCAATCTTTTTCAATGTATGTACCATTTCGGTCTAATGCTGTTCGGTCTAGTGAGGTTTCGGTAAAGTGCTTTTCGGTCTAATTGTCGTGTACCAAGGATACTGTTATATAAACTTCCCAATAATTAGTTATCTGGAAATGAAAAGACCTCTAATATCTAATCTGTCAGATAAACTTCCCGATAGACAAAAATATAATACAAGAATTAAGCTTTATGGTGGTTTTTTATTAATTTTTTATCCGTGTTTAAATAAACAAATAATGATGGCATGAAATGGATCACGAAAAAGGGGGTTCTGGGAGGAATGAAGAAGGAATTGGACATTGTGTTTACCATTAAACGCATAAAACTGCAGTATCTAGGACACATATGAGAAATCAGCACCATTACTCCTTGCTGCAGTACATATTGAAAGGTACAGTCAAAGGTAAGTGAAAACCCGGTAGAGGGAGAATATCAATGGAATATTAATAAATTGTTACTTATTATTTATAGAATCTCCCGGCCACAAGGAATCACAAATATAAATATGAAGATAAACTGTTAGAGAAAGAAGAACTACATTGGATTGGTCCTTACATCAACATGCAACATTAACTATCAACAAACAACGTCAATATCAAACCATGGACAGAACATCACCATCATAGAAGACATACAACAAAAGCAACGTATTGGGTACGAGCATGTACAGAGAATGGCAGATCATTGCCTAACGAACTTAATATGTACTGGATTGGCAGCCAACTGAGAGAAAGAACAAGGAAGATCGAAAACAAGATCGCTTGATTGAGTCCAAAACACACCGTCAAAGAAAAATCTACGGCCAATAGTAGACTGGGCTAAGCATTATAAAGTTATTACTTGAGTAATACAAACATATTGCAAGTAAGAAGAAGGTAAGGTAAACCAACATATAAACGAAAAATAAATAAATGACTAAAACATAACCAACATTAAATAAAACGAAACGAATAGCAATATATTATATCAAACGGATTCAGTAGATCCTGTGTAAAAACTGCAGCCTCGCCATCAATACTATTTTTAAGTGAAACATTGTAAGGTGATTTCTCTCCACTGGCAGTAAATTATAATAATATACATGTACATGGTGATGGGTTGGAAAATATTCTAAAAGGTGGATAATACTAATACATTCCAATGCAGTAAATTTTAATTTAGGAATCATTCTGGACACTGGTCGTTTTTACGCCGCCTTGAGACCAACGTCTCGATAAATTAATTTTGAATTACTAGGATTATTATCAAACGTTATTTCAGATGACGGTAAAATCGCCCATTTCAATGAATTAACAAATTTAGATTTGCTACAGCTGCATACTATGATATCCGTAAATATGTATAGATTACACAGTTTCGATAAAGTTCACTCTCACAATCTCACACACCGGTACTTAAATGAGCATTGACTTTTATCATTTGTTAACGATATCCACTTGTGATTGTGAAAGTAGTTTATCATTTGAAATTTAATATGTAGATGTACACTTGTATTGTATCTTAAAAATTATTATCATCAAAAAATTTGCAGGTGTTTAACAAATACTACATAAACACAGTTAGTGGGGCTAGAAAAAAAAAACTTGATAAATGGATTTTTATGATAGGTATTCGTTTGTAATAAAACAATTAAAAACAAAAAACAACATGGGGGCTGATATAACAACGTTACTTACTCTATACAGATCATTAATACGAAGTAAATTAGACTACGGCTGTATAGGCTACGCGATACTGCTAACAAAAGATCTTTAAAAAAAGTTTGAATACATTCAAAATACGTGCTTGAGATTTTTTTATGAGTGCCACCAACGGCGTAACCAGGATGATCCTAAGAGGGGGATTACAACTTCAAAATGGCTTGATTTGTCAACAATACATATTGGTGTTAAGCGTATAGAGCTCAAAGTAGATCCCAATGGGAGTATAACCCCCTAAATCCCTGGTTACACCTATGGGTGTCACAAGAACTAGTCCAGTAAGTAGCTTATACGTTTTGGCTAATAAACTCCCCTTACGCATCTTGCTCTGTTTCTGTCATGCTTACAAGCATGACAGAAACAGAGCAAGAAAGATACTACCATTTTCTGAGCAAATAAAATGCATTGGACTTAAATTAGAACAGTTCAGGCTTACTATACCTATTCGTACAACCATTTCTCTCTGGATAATTAAATTTCCAACCATAGATACCTACGCCTCCAAAAGAGCTCCCCAAACATTCCACATGTCCTTTCATTATCCAGCAAGCTTTTAAAAATTTAACATCCAAATACCCATCAACCCATCAATTCCTCACTGATGCCTCTAAATGTGATTAAGGATATGCTGCAGCCTATATCTGCGAAAAAATCAAGTCTAGGTACTGTCCGAATCCCAACAAATTGTATATATACCGAAGAACTTACGATAGTTCAACAGGCGATGAAAAAGTGAAGTTCTATCCATGAAAGCAAATTCGTTATTATCTGTTATCGTTATTATCGTTATCGTTATTATTACTTGGAATAAAACAGTTATATACAACTCACGCTATACTCCTCAAGATCAAAGAATCTTATCAAGAACAATTATCTTATCTACAGACTCAACAAAAATATATTATGTACCTTCATCTGGGTGACTTCCCATATGAAAATAAGTGGCAATGAGGAAGTGGACTCTCTGGCAAGCAATTAAATAGCCAACTAAAATATTGCTATCATAAATCAAATACATTCGACTGCTCAAAAAGTAAACATCAAAGGCCACATGTACAGAACGTGGCAAACTACTTGGGATCACACTGCCAACAAACTCAAAGAATGTCAAAGTCAATTAGGAACCAAACTCATCTTACCAAGTAATAGAAAAAGAATAAGTCATCATCAGCCGACTCCGAATAGGATATACTTTACTTACCCACAAGTATATATTCAACCAGAAGGCTGCCCCGATGTGTACCAAGTGCAACACAATACTCAGTTGTCAGTGAAACATATATCGAGTCTCCAGTGTACCAGAACGAACTGATCGCATGAGGTGTGCCCTTAGTGACAATTTAAAAAGTGTACTGACTTCAAATTTTAAACCGTTATTAAATTATCTCATAATTACGAAACTATAATATATACCAGATTTGATTGTAAAGTATTTTTATGTAATAATATATATCTTACTGTCTGTGTATGTCCCTCCGCTAATAATCCTTAGTAGTTGATGCGGGAGTATTTTTGTAGAAATAAAAAAAAACGTAATATTCTGTCATAAAGTTATGTAGATTCATTTTAGAAATAGGTCTGGATCCTGCGTAGATGAAAAAAAAGTTGCTTAATAGCAAGTTGAAAATTTGTTAATAACTTAAGGGTGTCTAGTCGGAGAAACTTTGATGTATGGGGTCACTGGAACAGGGAAAGTTTTAATTGTGGACATGTTAAAAATTTGTAACGTCAGACCACGAAAACGTCCCATGTATTTTGTCGGACAGAACTTCCAATTGGTTTGTTACCCTTTCATTAAACTCTCATGCAAAAATCAGACTGCTATTTGTCACCTGTCATAATTCCTGTCATTTGACATGTTCTACGTGTTCCACTCATTAAAATGCCCAGTTGGTGATAAATAGCAGTCTGATTTTTACAGGACAGTTTAATGAAAGGGCAACAAATTATTTGGAAGTTCTGTCCGACAAACTACATGGGATGTTTTCGTAGTCTGACGTTCCAAATTTTTATCCTGCTCCACAATTAAAACTTCCCGTGTTCCAGTGTTCCCATACATCAAAGTTTGTCCGGCTAGACATCCTTAAACTATTAAAAAATTTTCAGCTTGCTATTATTCAACTTTTTTTTCATACGCGGGAACCAGATCTAAAACGCTTTGTATATTATAAAATATATTATTCTCATCCTTTTAAATTTAAAATTTAAATTAGATTCAATTTTAATCAAACGGGATTGATATAATTGTACAGTATTTATCATGATCATCTTTCAGTGCGTCACAGTTTTTCGATTTCTTTCTAACGCATTAAATTGTATGTGACAGAAAAAAAGGCACGTCGGTGATTACATTTCGTCGGTGACATTTTTATAACATTTATTCTAGTTATTCTAGTTGTCGATAGATGGCGCCATAATAAAAAAATATTTTTTTTAATTAGATAATAATATTACAAATATAATCTGTATAATTTATAAGACTATACAAATCAAAGAAAATACCATTTTATAAATGCAAGAAACACTTTTGATTTGTTTTTATTCCAAATTGAAAATAAAATGTGACAACTGTCAGATTTAACTAAAATGTCATGTTAGAATAGATGTCATAAATGTGTATTTTCACGGACTTACCCTTTTTCCTATCATTTGTTACGCACTGAAAAATGATCATGAGAAATACTGTACCTACAAACACTTGAAAACTATAATGAATTTATCATCGTTAGAACTGTTGTCAATTAAATATTTTTCGAAGATACCGTCCTCACTATGTTCAAGAACTAAGTCCATACTAGACCATTATCAAACACCTTATATAGTAAATTTATTCATAAAAGTTGAAAAAAATCTTGCTGCCATCCTAGAAGAACGAAGATCGAAATGGGGCCTCCTTCTGGAAAACCTGAACAGGGTAAAAACTAGTGCACCTTAGACAAACTAGTATACAAATCTCAAAAAAAGAATAAACAATTTGTCAAATAACCACATATGTAATATGTGGTTATTTGTCATTACCACATAATATGTGGTTATTTGTGGCTACATATTATGTAGCCCTCTAGGGCCCTCTAGTCTCTTAAAATGGCAATGCAATATGGATGAAAATCAAAGAAATTAAGCAGTGAGCCAGTCAGTTCGATACATTTAACTGGTTCTGAGATTTAATATGCGATCTGAATCATAAAAAGTCTTGAAGGATCTTAGTAACGGCTAACTGCATATAAAACAAATTAAAGAATCTGGACCGAAAAGATAAATGCTTATCTTAGATGCTTAAAATAGCATCGTGAATACATAATAAAACGAACACAGTATTAGTATTGCAGAAGGCAGTATTGCGAGCAATGGGCAAAGAATACAAAAAAATAACACAATAAAAATAACAAAATTGAAATATCTGGGACACGTAATGAGGGACAGCGATAAAGAGGTATAGGAAGAAGGAGAGTGTCATGGTTGAAAAATTTAAGTGACTGGTTTAAATCCAGTTCCATGCAACTCTTCAGAGCAGCATTAGATTAAGTAAAGATCACTAACAACACAAAAGATGTAAGGAATGTACTATCACAGTTTTATTAATGTTTGAATGTCCTGAACATTCAAGGAACATTCGGTGAACTTATGCCTAAATTATTGGTGAAATATTACCACAAGACATTCTACGAACATACTACCAATATCCTATATTTTAAGAGAGGCCATTTACTATTCAATTTGCGTTCATTTTCAAATTTGCCGCGCGTGTATCTATGTATGTTAGGGTCGCGTAATCATCACATCACATTTCATGATAACTTAAAAATTTCTGATTGGAATTGGCGAGGAACCGCAAAGTGGGCGACGCTTGGTGGCGAATTTGAAAAGCATCAACTCTAGGAAAACATTGACTTTGTTAATAATTTGTGTACATATTTGCGGTCAGTTTATGTTGTAACTAACAATGATTTCGACTTAAAAAAATATTGCAGTGTTCTTCAGTATTCATTCCTATTATACTCTACGTAATGACGTAAACTAACCAATGCCAAATCACACATTTTGTTAATTTAACGTGTGTATTAAACGAAGTATTTTTTTAATACTTAAGCGACTGCAAAATTAAATAAATAAATAAATTGTAGTATATATCCTGTACATAAAATGTACATTTTTATGCAAAATATTCCGACCACCTCATAATTTCCAGAACACAATTGTTATTAAATAAATTCACCTACTTAGTTTCCAGTTTTTATTTAATTAAAAATTGTTATCTGTTGGTGTAAAATAAATTGTAATATATCTAGTAACTAAATTGCAAACAAAATTAGAAATTCCAAGATAGATTAATAATTTTTAAAACGCTGTGTGATTATCGAGTGGCCAGTTTTTTTATGAAAAAAAGATAAAAACAAATCAGTAGTTAGCTTAAAATTTTAATGAATACATACAGATGAAACATAATTTTGAGCCTATAAGATGTCTTAGTGGCAAAACTTAGTGGTTATTTTGGCAAAACACTCGTGTAAATGATTTTTTCTACAACCGTGTTAAAAATGCAATTTTTCTACGGCCGTGCTACAAAAGTCACTTTCACACCCGCATTTCGTTTCCGAAAGTTGAACTTTCCCGCACGGCGTGCGTGGAAGTAAATGTTCCCGCACGGGGTGCGGAAAGTAAAATACCTTGTAATATGGCATTATAATATATTATAATACATGCAATTAACTAATATTTAGATATTATTTACTAATTTATTTCAAATTTATCTTATTCTGTTCATGTTTTAATGAAATTAGCGCGATAATTCGATGAAATAAAATTATTTTGACATAATATTTAAAGTCAGATCAGTAGAAAATTACAATGGATTTGAATCGTCGTCATGGAAACCAATATCGTCGTCGTGGTAACCCATTATATTGAAAGTTTGGTTTTGACAACCTTGCCAAAGAATTAATTTGTGTATTTTCATTTATAATTAAGAATTGATATACCTCTATTTTTGTGGCTTTTTTCCAAACGTACGGCCTTAGAAAAAATATTGTTCCTAACTCATGCGGAAAGTGTCTTCCCCGCACTCGACTGCTTGCCCGAACTCCCCTATCGCGTCGTTCGGGTCAACGGCAGTCTCGTGCGTGAAAGTATCACTTTCCGCACTAGTTAGGAAAATAACTATTTTACCACTCCATAGGAGCGTTAAAAATGCTACTTTAAGGCACTAGTGCTTTAAAAATTTTAAGGCACTGCAGTTAAAAGTGAATTGTCAAATTGTGAAACGTCAAAATATTTATATTTCATTTATTAACATTAATATTAATAGTTTAACTTGCGCAATTTGAAAAAGGTGGTTTAAAAGGTTTTTTAAAATTTAATATAAAGTGTATTATTGCATTTTAACACGTTTGTATAAAAAAAACTATTAAAATTTGTTAGAATATACAACAATAAAAGGAATGTCAGTCAAGTGCAAGTAAAAGTTTTTGTAGATATTGTCCTGTACAGTGGCGGATCCAGAAATTTTGTTTGGGGGGGGGTCATGGGTCTTGAGGGTGATTTAATTACCTATCTCTGATGCAAGGTTAGTCTTACCCACCTTAGGATACATGGATTTACAATTATGAGGGGGCGTCATGACCCCCACGATACCCCCCTGGATCCGCCAGTGGTCCTCTAATTGAGAATAAATAAATTATAATTGTTGATATATAAGACGTTTGTAGAAAAAATATTGTATGATATACGTGTTCAAAAAAACATTTTAAAGGCACTCATGTCCCTTAACTAAACTTTCACATACGTGCCTTAAACGTGTACTTTTAACACTTATATCATAAGTAACTATTAATTTAACGTTTTAGAACTGTGCGATCAAATGGGAAAATGAATTGTTTTCCTAGAGTTATCGTCCATCTTTGAAATTTTGAACGCCCTCTGTCGGAATTTAATTTTGCGAATTAGAAAAGGCATAGATAAAGAATATTGGGAAAATGGAAATTAGTGGCTTTTTTGCTGTTCTGCCTGTTAGTTTTGCTCTGGCTGGATCTCTTTTGTTTAAACAATTACGTAAGTATTACGAAATCTGTTTTCAATTTTATTTATTATTTATGAAACGAGTTATTTATGCATATTATTACCTGTAAATAGTACCTATTTCTTTTGATTTTTCATTATAAAGAATAGAAAAATTATCATTCATTTTAATTGTATAGCCTTGTGGCTATGAAAGGCAAAAGAAAAATATAAAAAGTGTATTGGCTAGTTGGAAGAAACTCCACATTGTCGATGCATAATATAAGGTATTACTTTATAAACAAATATTTTAAATATTAAGACCTGTATGGATGCCCACTATGGGGGTGTAGGTACTAGACCAAGTAATATAAAAATTATACAAAGATTTCAGAACAAAATACTGAGAAATATTGTAGATGCTCCTTGGTATGTGACAAACAGTGAGGAATGGAACCTAGAAATAATCATCAAGAAGATGGCAGGAAGACACGAGCAACAACTTCATAAGTGAGAATATTGAGGAAATCCAGCTTCTCGATACTACTGGGCAAATTAGAAGATTGAAGAGGACAAAGCCTTTTGAACTAGTTTGAGTAATAGGTGATAGTAAAAAGCAGAGCATAGTGCTTGTGTGCCTGTGTATGTTATAATAGTGCACTATCTTGTTAGATTAGATAAGAGACGCTATGGGGTAAGCTCTTCATTTTAAGGACGCTAGTAATTTAGGTTAAATTAAAATTGCTCATTGGTCAGTTATGACCAGATTGTAATATTGTAATGTGCAATTCAATACAATGAATCATCATCGTAGTGATGATTATGGAAAAAAATATATGACAAGATTTTGTGCAATAAAAATGTTTATATTTATCAAGGATGTATTATTTGGTATGGCCACATATCTGGTCGGCGGGTGTAATTTTCTCACCAAAATAATCTTTTGCCTGCGTTTATAAGGGTATGTCATAATCCCACAGGTATTTTCCTCACCAAGACCAAAATGGTTATTTCAGTTATTTCAGGTAGATTTTACTAAAAGGCATTCAATTGAATTATTTATCTATTATTAAATTACAGTAGGTACCTATAATTATAATAATTAATTAATTAATTATAGTATTTTATTTTTAGTCACAATTGGAATTTTGACAAAAATGGCATGTTTAATAGAAAGTGATCGCGGTAAACCTTACGCGGTATTGGTATTTGAAAATTTGGACACGCGCCAACTCGTAACTCTTAATGACAAACTTTTTTAAATCAAAATGTATACCGGCCAATTCGTAACTTTTCTACTACCTGAACAACTCGCAACTTTATACAGGTGAATTCGAAACCATTGTTTAATTCTAATACCCCACGTAGTTGTTAGGTTAAAAGGTAAGAAATAAATTTAAACAGTAACGGATTAAGCCAACACGGGGCATATAGCATATTATTATGTAAGCGAATGGTTCTTGGTTTGCTTAAAAACATGTTGTGTATTATATGTACTTATAAAAACAACAATGATATAACAAAAATTGAAATCTCTTTTGATTGAAACAATATTATATGTATAGACCAGGGCGGATCTGTATAAAACGTCTATTTGTGGATGTGCGAGGTGGCATTCGGATTTTTGCAGATCTTATGCTCCTTCTCAAATATGCCCGGAACATTAATAAAAAAATTTAAAATATTTAAAAATTTCGAAAAACATTAATTTTTTTCTACATTCTTTGCTTATAACTTTAAAACGATTCATTTTGGAGCAAGGTCGTAGGGAATTAAAATAAAGATAATTGAATTTTTTATGATATACGACTAGTTAAAAATGTCTTAAATTATTACCCTTTCTGCAAAATACCAATAAATACAAAATAAGGGGGCAAAATAAGCCTCTTTTTATTCATTGTTTTTCAACAACTTTGGATGCACTTAGAACCTTCGTAATTCGCATAGAAAATCCTTATAACATACTTAAATCTTCCACCAAATTTCATTAAAATTTTGCAATCTAAATTTTTTTAAAAAAGTTCAAATTTTTTAAAAACTTTCTGAACAGAAAGTAGACCATTTAGAAGTTTGCTAATTTTTTGACATATAAAGAGGCTCCCTACCGATCTAATACACTTTACAGAATTAAAATCGGATTATCTAAGCGGTCTCAGCACTGTTTTTAAAGTTATAATAGTTATTTTCCTAACAAGTGCAGAAAGTCATTCTTTTCCGCACGCGACTGCAGTTTGCCGAACGACGCGAAGCGGGAGTTCGGCAAGCAGTCGAGTTGCGGAAAAGAGACTTTCTGCAAGGTTAGGAAGAACATTTTTTCTAAGAGTCTTTAAAAAATTACCAAATCTTAATTAATTAATTTATTTAATATGAAAATACATACACAAATTAATTCTTTGACAAGGTTGTCAAAACCAAACTTTCAATATAATTAGTTAGCATGACGACGATCGTGGTTTCCATGACGATGATTCAAAACTCTTATTGTGACTGTTATTGTCTACCGATTTGACTTTCGAATATTATGTCAAAATAATTTTATTTAATCGAATTGTCGCGGTGATACAGTGGAGATCAACAGGTAGCCAAAACGCGTTCCAAGATTGTGGCTGTAATTTTGAATATTTTTTCGAGATATTTGGCACACGTATTCGTAATATAATAAAGAATGGCGGTACAGAGCCCAATTTGAAAAATATATTAATATGTGGAAATTACTTTGTAATTTAATATAATATTAAAAAAACGAGCCTGTACCGCCATTAAGAAGAACAAAAAAATACACTTTCTTCAAATAAATTTTTTTATCCGATGCCTAGATTTTGTGTCATTTTGGAACTACTAATGAAATAAAAAATTTTAGTAGTTCCAAAATGACACAAAATCTAGGCATCGGATAAAAAAGTTTATTTGAAGAAAGTGTATTTTTCTGTTCTTCTTAATGGCGGTACAGGCTCGTTTTTTTAATATTGTATTTAATTAAAGAGTAATTTCCACACATTAATATATTTTTCAAATTGGGCTCTGTACCGCCATTCTTTATTATATTACGAATGCGTGTGCCAAATATCTCGAAAAAATATTCAAAATTACAGCCGCAATCTTGGAACGCGTTTTCGCTACCTGTTGATCGCTACTGTTTCCTCTTAAAACAGGAACACAATAAAATATATTTGAAATAAATTAGTAAATAATATCTAAATATTAGTTTATTGCATGTATTATAATTACTTTAAGGCCATATTAACATATCTAAATTAACACGCGTGCGTAAAAGTAAAAACCGCGTGCGGAAAAGTAACACGCGTGCGGAAAAGTGAAACTTTCTAAACTAAAATGCGTGCGCGAAAGTAGACATTTTTGCACACTGGTAGAAAAACAATTTTTTGGCTTATAAACAAATACAGTGAGGACGTTTGCGTTGGAATAAATTCATTTTCTCGAGAATGGGCGTCTCTGGAGATAAATCCCGAAATAGGTCGATTTTTATTTTTAAATTCTAATTTTTTGGTATACATATCATACTAGTGACGTCATCCATCTGGGCGTGATGACGCAATCGATGATTTTTTTAAATGAGAATAGGGGCCGTATGATAGCAGGCCGTATGATTCCGTCGTTATAAGAGGTTGCCTTGCAACCAGATGCAGAACAGTACCATAAATGTTTTCCACTTTTTAGCACTTTCTTTAATTGAAATTTAAAATTATTTACCACCAGTAACTTACACCCACGTGCACTCATTACGAAATCTGTTATCTGTTACAAGAATTTCAGTAATTTTCACAAAATTTATTTGGATTTTCTCTAGTAACTCTTCCAAGAGACAATACATAAATGATGAATACCTTTTACACCACCTTCAAAGAGAGTAATTTTTACAAGTACATACCTGGAATACCGGTATTAAATTATCAACATTACTTAAAAATGAAAGTTACTAATTCCCGGTAGTTAGTGGGTTATCGAAGAATTACCTGCGCGCCAGTTACGAGTTGGCCTGTAATTAGGATGGGGGATTAAAATAGTTACGAATTCACCGAGACCCGAAAATTTTATTTTTTATAAAGTGAAAGTTTTAAAAAGTGAAGAAGTGTTCTGGAGGATAAAACAACTTGTAGTGCGAAATTTTTTACTATTGGTGCAACTTTTACAATATCTAGAAGTAGCCGACAACATAATCATGAACCAGATTGTCAGAAGTTAGATCGAAAAATTGTTTCTAACTATTGTAAACGTAAAGCCGAAGAGAATTGAAAAACCAGCAAAAATTATCCGCCAAGCACTTGCAGCTAATTCGTGTGAAACAATTACTACGATTGTTGTCAGTTACATAAGAAAAAATATACAGTAAAACCTGTATTAACGCCCACCTGCCAACATCGGCCACCTGTCCTAACGGCCAGTTTAAAAATTTCCCAAACCAATTATATGTAGACTACAAAAACTGGCAATAGCGGCCACCTTTCTATATCGGCCAACAGTTCTTTTATTTTTAGTGTCCGTTACTGACAGGTTTTACTGTATAATTATCGACGAAAAATGATGCCTGGTCGACTTCCTTCCAATATTGATGAGGTTCAAGAATTTGTGACGGGGTGTGCTCAAAAAACAACCAAGAGGGAAAATTTTCTCTTTATAAACTGTGTCGAAAGTAGGATAATTGTATTTAGTTGTGAAACAAATTATTCACTATTCATGGGCTAATTAATGGGCATTATATTTCTTTATTATACTGTTTACTGCCAAACAAAAAAACAGAAATTTACAACAATATTTGTTATTTGTTAAAATCAGAAATTTTTAAAGCTCTCAAAATTGAGTTTAATGCTAATAAAATTTTTGAAGATTTTGAAAAGGAATGCAATCATTGAAATGTGTCCAAACACTGAAATACCTACATGGTTGTAAATTTCACCTACACTAAGCTTGGTACCTATAGAAATGTCTTGGTCTCTTGATTTAATATCAGAATATAAAAATGATTCTGAAAGACGCAAGTGGCTCAAACATACTTTTGGCCTTACATATAAAACCATAAGACGTATCAGATTGTTTTGTGTTTAATTTAATGGCATGCAAACCAGGAAATGAAATTTAAGATAGATATGTTGATTATTTAGTTGAAACTTATACAGTGCTAGTCAAAAGTCCGTACCCCCCTCTTATCTTTTGAACGGTTATACCTATAATAGTGGAATTTGGAGGAAGGAAATAAACGGACGTAAGCTTCTTAACTAGTCATGACAGGTGACGTAATTATGACAGATGACTTTACAGCGCCACTGTGCCAGATAATTTTAAATGGAACCTTATGGCAAGTGACACCTCGTTTGAAAGGTATTGAAAATACCTATTCAGTCATACTAATTTTGTTTGACTTTAAGCTAATTTTGATGAAAAAATGAAATAAAAATTCAAAATTCCGCCTATGAATACTTGTCAAAAAGGTTGACGTTGTCTTAAAAACTACTAGAGAATTGAAAAACGTCAACTTTTTTGACAAAAAAACCATAGGCAGACATTTGAATTTTTATTAATTAAATGCGATAATACAATATTATATTTATTTAATTTATTCACCAAAATAAAAATCAACTTAAACCCAAAAAAATTAGTATGACTGAATAGGTATTTTGAATACCTTTCAAACGAGGTATCACTTGCCATAAGTTCCCATTTAAAATTATCGGTCACAGTGGCTCTGTAACGTCATCTGTCACTATTACGTCACTTCTCATGACTAGTTAAGAAGCTTACGTCCGTTTATTTTCTCCCTCCAAATTTTACTATTATAGGTATAACCGTTCAAAAGATAAGAGGGGGGGTACGGACTTTTGACTAGCACTGTATAGACGAAAATGCCATATTCTCCCCATATTTGTGGACAGAGGCAAATTCTTCTGTTATTCGTATTACGAATGCTTGCGAATCTTTTCATTCGCATTTTAATTTATCGTTTTGTAATACGCATCCATCCATATATATTTTCTTTGTCAGGTAAATACCTATGTTAAAATTTAAAGTTTGCATATTGCAAAACCTATTAAAGAATAAACAAGTTAAACTTAAATTGAAAAATGTAGTAAATTTATTAATAAGATATCAGTCTAATCAAATGACTAGAATGGATTTTGTAAAGTGTCTGTCTTATTATAATAAATATTAAATAATAATTTATACGTCTTGCATATTATCTATATTATAAACTATTATTATTAATGTAGGAAATTAATGTCTTGTATTCGGATTTCGGATGCTTTCATAATTGACATTCTTAAATTAAATCTATATTTTTATTTTATTACCTGAGTGAGTTGGTGAGGAAAATACCTACCGGATTAATAGAAACCTTTAAATTTGGTGAGGAAAATACCTGTCGGATTATAAATTTTTACTGGTTGGTGAGGAATTTACCTCCGCCCTATCTGGTATATCGTCGGTGATGTGACAATACTTCCTATCTGCTTTTACATGAATTTTGTAGGAGACCAAAAACCATTTTTAGGGTCATCTATTGTTTTCACATGTAAATTTTGACATGTTTTGTAGTAAATAGATAGTACATATATCAGCATCCAACAAAACGCTAATAGAAAATGACCTGAATAATCAGCTAAAGAATTCAACAAATGAAAACAATACAGAAATATGGAACACGTTTAAAGATCTTACCTGGAAAGTAATGGAAAAATATACAACAACGATGCAGAGGCACAAAAAACAACAATGGATGACTGATGAAATCCTGAAATTGATGGAGCAGAGAAGAAAACTGAAAGATAACAAAACAGAATACAAAGAAAAACAGAAACTAATTAAACAAAAAATAAAGGTAGCTAAAGAAAAATGGATGGAGGATAAATGCAAGGAATTAGAAAAGTTGAATGAAAAACATGATACGTTTAATATGTTTAAAAAAGATAGAGAAGTAGCTGGTCTTTATTATAAGAAAACTCCACATACTATAACCGATTCGTCGGGAAAAATGATAATAGACGAGCACGAAATTCGAACTACCTGGTTTAATTATATAAATGAACTGTATAATGATAATAGACCCGAAGAACTGGACACTTTAGATGAAGGTGAAGGACCAGAAATACTAAAATCAGAAATACAACATGCTATAAAATTGGCAAAAAACAAGAAAGCCGTTGGTTCCGACAACATACCTACATAAATGTTAAAGCTCATAAATGAGGAAAACATTGGAATACTAGTCAAACTTTTCAATGATGTTTATTCGACTGGTGATATCCCTGAAGATTGGTTAAAGTCCGAATTCATAACCCTACCAAAAAAACAACGTCCGAAAAACTGTAGCGACTATAGAATGATAAGCCTTATGAGCCACACCTTGAAAATCTTTCTACGTATCATCCACAGTAGAATCAGAGATAAATGTGAAGAAGACCAGGGTGAAACACAATTTGGCTTCAGAAATGGACTGGGAACCCGGGACGCACTCTTTGCACTAAATGTGTTATTGCAGAAATGCCGAGATCAAAGGAAAGACGTCTTTGCTGAAGAACATCACAAATGAATTAAAATACTAAAGGATAAAGGAGTTGATAGTCAAGATGTACGAATCATAGAAAAATTATACTGGCGTCAAACAGCGACAGCTTGCATAAATGGAAAATCAACAGAAATATGCAAAATACAAAGAGGCGTCAGACAGGGTTGTATACTGTCCCCACTGTTGTTCAATTTGTATTCAGATAGAATATTTAAGGAAGCGCTGCATAATTTGGAATGGGGTGTGAAGGTTAATGGAATTGTGATAAATACAATCAGATATGCAGACGATACAGTTATTTTAAGTGATGATATGAATGGATTACAACACCTTTTAAATGCCATTGACAGAGTGGGAAGAGAGTTTGGCCTAAATATAAACTGTTCAAAAACAAAATACATGGTATTCAGCCGTTTGGCCCATCAAGATTCACGGTTATATGTTGATTGTCATATAATTCAAAGAGTACCCAGTTTTAAATATCTTGGTTGCCATATTACTGAACAACTAGATCCAGATAAAGAGATAAAATGTAGAATCCAGATAGCCCGCACGACATTTTTAAAAATGAGGTCATTCTTCTGTAATGATACCTTGCAACTTCAACTTCGAAAGCGCATGATTAAATGCTACATTTGGTCAGTCCTCTTGTATGGTGTCGAAGCATGGACATTAAAAATATCCACCATTAACCGTTTGGAGGCCTTTGAAATGTGGCTGCACAGACGTATTCTGAAAATACCATGGACGGCTATGCTGACAAATGTGGCAGTCCTTAAGAGAGCAAATGCTACCCGCGAGCTGCTTGATAACATTAAATATAGAAAGATGGCCTATTTTGGACACGTAGTAGGGGGAGACCGGTATAATATTCTCTAACTTATTATGATGGGTAAAATCGAAGGACGCAGAGGAATTGGTAGAAAGCAGGCCTCTTGGTTGAAGAATATCCGGGAGTGGACAGGAATAAAGAAAGCAGAACACCTATTTAGAATAGCTCGAGACAGAGACAGTTTCGCCATGTTAATCGCCAACGTCAAGGGGACTTGATAGGGCACGTTAAGAAGAAGATAGTTTAATTTACTAAAAAACATGTCAAAAAATATATGAAAACAGGAGGTGACTGTAAAAAAAGTTTTTAGTCTCTCTTACAAAACTCATGAAAAACCAAATCGGAGGTATTATGTCACATCAGCGACTATATCAAGGGAATGTCTAAAAAATGTACTGTGAACGTCCAAAGAACATTCGTAGATATTCATGGAATGTTCCAATAAGACACTCAGGGAATGTTTAACACATTCGCGGTCATGACTGCATATGAAGTCATTTATTCCATAAGAATACGTGTATAAAATGACAGCGTGTCCACGAATGTATTAAAATGCTGACATAGGACTTTCATGGGACATTCATGGGACTTTCTTGTGCTTTTGAGGACATTCCAGGAATATTTTCAATGTCCTGTGTGTACATTCTAGGAACATACATGGAATTTTTGGTGTTATTAGGGATAGTGATGCTGATGCTCTACCTTCGATTGGGAGACGGCACTTAACCCTTAAACGCCCAACCTTTTTTAGGTTCCATGTACGCCCAAGGGTGGGTAAAAAATGTCCACCTCGAAAATAGCTAACATCTTTATTGAGAGTTGTTGGAAATGGATTAAACTTAAGAATCTTATGCTTAATAAACACAGCATCTTCTAAAATATTAATATAAACAATTTACAAACCTTACAACAAAATTACAATGTACAACAAAATTAACATACCAGTAAAAGCCATTAATTTAGATTTGTCGATTTTCTCCACATTCTTCCTTTCAGCCTCCTCATTGGCGGATAATTATGTCAATAATGTAATTATACGTCGATAATTATATGGATTATGTTCCTACCAATGAGAAATTATAGAGAAACCTTTAGTAACAAGTTTTACCAAGGGTGTACTTTTTATGCCCACCCACATTTAACTCAAGATATTACTTTTATTTTGAAAAATATCGGTAAAACCAAATTAACATTCGATAAAGGGCTGTATTTTTAACAATAAATAATTTTTGAAAAATTTTTAAACACGTAATAAATATGTTACAAGGGAATACGCATTAGGTGGACATTTTTTACCCACCCTTGGGCGTTTAAGGGTTAAAGAAGAAGACATTGTCTCAGCGGTCTCTTATTTGTTTTATAATATTGTTGTCTCTTAATTAATCAACTGTGTCATCTGCATATGCTACTATTTGCGTCGAGGCTCTTTCTTCAATCCTGACAACCGGAGGGAGTGTAGTGGTCGACGTGATGTCGTTTATTGTCCGTCTCCAAAGATCTCTGTCTCTGGTCATTTCTTTCAACTCATGCAGAGGTTTTTTGCATATTCCTGGGGATCTTCAGCCTTCCACCTTTCCTTGTATAATGAGTCTTTCCGTGTTTTCTTTGTTTTCTCTCAAAACATGTCCGAAGCATTTTAATGGTTGGAGTTGGACTTTACTGGAGAGTCGTTGGCTAACTTGTAGCTCTCTTAAAATTGAATTATTTGTCCTACAGTCAGTCCAAGAAATTCGTAGCATTCGTCTCTAACAGAATATTTCAGTAGCGTCTATCTTTCTTCTTTCCGATTATCTCAGAGTAAGGTTCACATCCGTAGGTCAGTAGGGAACTTGCATAAAATTTTGAATTCGAAAAAAATGGTATAAATCACAACAGAACATAATTTAGAACCTGTATCAAAGATAAAAAAAGTTTTGTTTGCCTTTCGCTTGGCCCCTAAAGACGACTAAAAATTCAACTTATACCAGCGACCCCAAAATGCGTCGTGACGTCACGGGGTTGTATGTTTACATTCTACACCAATTGTATATATAATTTTAAATTAGACATTATAAACGTCAGTAAAAAATACAGTTATGTGACGTTAAAAGTGTTTTTGATCGTTTGAACTATTCATAGAAAATTTGTACTTTTACAAAATGGTTTTATTTTCAATAGTCAACCTTCTTTCCTTTCCTTCAAAAACTGTATCAAACTCCCATCTCAACAAACTGGTATATATTATTACAACGACATACGATAAATGTCATTAGAATATAAATATTTTTCCTTTATTCCCCGACGACGAGGTGGCCAAATACCCAAGTAGGTGGAGACCAATAAACTAAAGAATAAGAAGAATATACGTAAATACAACCATAAACGGAACCACAAAGTTAAACTCTGTGACGTTACGGGTCGTTTGAACTATTTTAAGATAAAGAAGACTTTAAATTTGTACTTCTAACGGCCGGTTTCACAAAGTAAAGTTAACTTGTGGTTAAGAGATAACCAGAAGTTACGTCAAAATATGCGTTTTAGTGTCAGGTCAACGGCGAAGTATGGTTAACTCACAGAATTTTTAACCAGAAGTTGGAGTGGGTTACCCTTAAGGGTCGTTTAAACACAGCGATAAATCAAACAACTTATCAAGGTCCATCGAGTTGTTGCAACTTATCATTGTGTGTAAACGGTGCATCGCACAACTTATCAAAGTTGGAGTTGGGTTGAAGGTGGTATCGCATTGAATCGCAGCGTCTAAACAGCGTTTCAACTTGTCATCACAACTAGTTGCTGTGACTTATCGTTGTGTTTAAACGACGCTTTATGAGTATACCCAGAAGGTCAACAATTATGAAACTGAAACGCATATTTTGGGGTAATTTTGAGGTTATCTCTTAACCACAAGTTAACTTTACTTTGTGAAACCGGCCGTAAGTTATTATGAGTTTTTGAAGCGTGAAATTTTGGAAATCTCATTTTTATACAAAACTAAACATTATTATGTAATAAAAATAAATGTGCAAGTTCCCTATTGGGAATATTAAGGAATTGATCAACCCATCTTTAACGCTCTTGAAATTTGACAGTTTTTGACACTTTTGCTAGATAACATCTATGTTTTGTGTCGAACAGTGGGCTAAATTCCTTGAATTCCAGTGGCCTTGACGGATACTTCTATTGCTAGGTTGGATGGGGTAGTTGACAGGGCATCGCCTTGTCTCACTCCTGTTTCTAATTTAATAGTGTTTGTGTTACCTCCTTTTGTTGTTATTTTAGCACGGGATCCATCCACAGCCATTTAAACCATTTATTTCTATATTTTGAAGGTATGTACCTATACCTGGAAGCAATTTTAGTAAAAAAATGTATACGTTTCGAAACAGTATGAGTTGAAATAAAGTAACAGGTTTTATTTAATTTATTATATATTTACAATATAAATAATAATATAATAAGTGATATGTGATATCCTTACTAACAATAATATATACAAAATGGGCAACACGATTTTCTGGTCTAGTGTACATTTAGCTATTGTACATTAGACATCACGTAAATTATCTTATCATCTAATCAGTTAAAAAGCATAAGTATAACACTTTCATAAGTAATACATGCATATTTTTAAAAAACATTTTAATCTTATATAAGATGTAGTAAGACAATAAAATAGAATACCTTCAATATATCATATGTAGAACACGAAAAGTACACCTAATTTCTTAAAGCCAATACTTTTCAAAAACTGAAAAACATTTGCTTATAATTAAAAAAGATGATTTTTTTTTATATCAGATAAGGCTGTCCCAAATATTCTCGATGGAATTTAAATCGGGATTGTAGGCTGGCCATACTATAGAGTCATTATATCAACTGCATTTAAGTATTCTCTAACAATGCGGGCAGTATGATTACGTGCCTTTGAGGCGCTCAGAGCAACAGTGGCGTAACCCCAAAAACGAAGTTTTGAGATAAATGCAATCGTTGCATTCGTATTTACATTGTGCTTATTTTGCCAAATATAGAGGTAGGTTGTGTAGACCCTCGTTAATCCGAAGATTTAATGTTGCTGTATTTATTGATATAATAACCTAAAAATGCTCAATTTGTGGCTTAGGCCATTTTTGCTCTGAGCGCCTCATTTTAGATATCAGGTTTTCTCCAATAAATGGGGCAAATGGAATAACATAATCTTGCAGTATCTCATTTATGTGCTTATCAGCACCCCTAATGACAACGTACAATTCTGTAGGCCTTCTGAAGATGTACCAGCCCATACCATACCTGAACCACCTTGAAAACTTACTCTAGGGTTAAAGGTGCACTTGGTATATCGTTCACCATCTCTTCTCCAGACTCTTCTAAGCAAACGTAGACAAAATCTGGATTCATGGGAAACAATACATTTTTCATAGCTATCTCACAAATTAACTTCATTTAACTGTCTTGTAATGGTTAGTCCACCAACATTTACGATTCTGACATGATGAAGACTATTTCTAACATCTAGCAGTTGCATGACAGTTTGGTAGTACTGAAGATGCTATAAAACGGTCGTCCCGATGAGAAGTTCTTCTCTGAGGATATATTTCTGTCTCTATAAAACGTGTAAAAACACGTTGTACACTATGTGTGAAATCTGTTAGCTACGTTATCTTGACTTCTTCTCTCCTGAATGGGAGTAACAATAAATGCAAAAATTTCTGCACTCAAAGACATACTGAAATTGCCAATAATTGATACAGATACAATCACGATAATATTAAACACTTTTGACATCACTAAACATAAATGGTACAAACAATAGAACGTACGTAGCCTCCTTGTAACATTAAAGTAAGGGAAAGACGACAACTTTAATATGGTTGAGATTTTCTAACAATATCTGGAAAATTTCAATTTACAAGAGATTTCAAAAACTATCTTTAGTAATTTCTGGTAAATCGTGTTAAAGGCTTCTCAAATTTGAAAAAAAAAAACAGAAAAAAAGAACAGGTCAATCGTCAGAAATTATCAGGGTGCCGTGTTTCGAGCCGGTGAGTGTAAGAATCAGCTATATTCCGAATGGTTAATTGGAAAACTAGCCATAGGAAACTCAATGCAAAATTCAAAAACATCAAAAGACATCAGAAACTATTTGTAGAGGAATGAAATCTGTATTGAAAACTACTGTTAAAATTGTTCTACGAATTACACATATTCCAAAATTTTGTAAAAATGTAATTCATTTTTCAGAGTATCACGCCAACGTTAGGCCACACACAGTGCAATAATGTGTATAATGGTTGCGGGCGGTCACAATTAATTATATTAACCATATTTAAACTGTCAGTATTTTTATATTATCATTTATTGTTTAAAAAACAATAAAGTTAATAAGATACCCTCAGTTGAGGAGAAAGTATTAATAATAAAGATGTTTTATTCAGTCAATAGTGTGCGCACTGTCAGTTAAACATTAACGTGTGGCCTAACGTTTACATACATACTTACTGTGGCAAATGTGTTATATTTTTCAAAATTTTGGAATGTGTTTAAATCGTAAACCATTTTAACTTTTTTTTAATACAGATTTCAATCCTCTACAAATATGTTCTCATGACTTTTGATGTAAAATATTTAGGGAAGAAGTAATTCAACAGTTTAGAATTTTACATTGAATTTCCTATGGCCCGTTTGATGATTCACCACCCAGTATAGCACTAACGCGTGTTTTTATCGTCGAGACAGTTGAAGACATAAGTGGATAAAGGTCATATGTCACAAAATAATGTTTTTGAGTAATGAGCATTTTAGTGTCCTTTGTTCCAAGTTAATTATTTGTTTTATAAATTTGCATTGCTATACTTTTTTAAACAGGTATCTAAAGGTACTTTTTTACGCTTTAAATTAAATTTAAAAAAAATACCTAAAGTCAAATATTTCAAATTTTATGGACATATTACCTTTAACCAAATAGTAAGTATTAGAAAATTCTCCATATTTACAAATTTGACGTGGATAAAGGTATGATGTCCAAACGCAATGTTGGACATAATACCTTTATCCACCACATTTCGGAAATCATTGTGTGACATATTGCTTTAATACCTTCCTGTTATTTTTATTTTGCTAAAAATAGGTAATTTTTAAATTTTAACAGGTTAAACAGCACATTACAAGAACAAAAAGCTAATATAACAATGTTCTCAAAAAATGTGACATATGACCTTTATCCACTTATCTCTTCAGTTATTTCAGGGGAGGTGATCATTTGCTGGGAAATCGTGCAAGTCATAGTCTGTTTAGAATGGCGAAGGAAATAATATTATTGTCTTTTATTCTATATTAATCATTTTTACTCTCCCTCCGCCACCTACAATTGTTTAATAACCTTAGTATTTACTTGCTGAAAGCACAGTAATGTTGAACCATAATCACAACAAACTTTTCTTTAATTTTACATTATTTTTACAAATATGGAACTTCTAATGTATTGATCAGTTGATTTTACATAGTCTATAAATTTGTTATCATTAAAAGAATGTACTTGTATCAAGATGTTATGAGAAAGGAATTTTACTCCGTTTTTAACTACACCTCCCCCATCCACAATTTTTTAATAATAACCTTAGTATTTACTTGCTGAAAGCACAGTAATGTTGAACCATAATCACAACAAACTTTTCTTGTATTTTTATATTATTTTTACAAAAATGGTTCTAACAGATTGATAATTGATTTTACATAGTCTATTTTATAATCATTAAAAGATTGTACTTTTATCAAGATTGATATGAGAAAGGAATTTTACTCCGCTCACTGATTTTTATTGTGTGGATTGGTTTAGTATCGAAAAACGCACTAAGAGTCAATGTAATGGCAGGGCATGCTCAATTTGATGCTGTAGTAGAACATTGTTAATTTATTAATGACCAAATTAAACGTATGGTAGACGGAATAATAAAAAATGATGCCCGAAGGCCAACTTTGCCCTCACGCTGTGGTGCGGCGGCAACAATAATTGGAATGCTTACCATGAAGATTTAAGTCTATAACGGACAAGAGAGTTACCACTACAGGAACATTCCTCAGATCACTCCACAAAGTTCTAGGGCTGGCCTCTGACCAAGATTTGACGAAGTATACGAACTTTATTTCGGGATAGTGGATCGCGTAGTCTCACTTCTTCTCCCTTGCCTTAGAAGTAGACCTTCTCCCAGTGTGCCATGTTCTGGCGGTAATGATCATCAATTCTGTAGCTTCTTGTAGGACAACAATAGGACATGATTTAATAAACAAAGCAGGAAAATGGCTCAGAGGCTATCACTTAGATTTTAAGATAATACCTTCCAAGATAAAGATAAATTACTAAAAATAAAGGCCTCTACTTCTTTCTTCCATGTCTTTCTATTATAGACAGTTTGTATCCATTTTACGCCAGTGTGTTTTTAGATTATAATTTGAACTCTCTTTCGTGTTTGTTTGCGGATCCACAGTCTCCACTGAATAAGTATATTATTCTTCCTCGCAACATTTAATTTACGAGTTATATTTTGTCGACGTCTGATATAAAAACTAGCAAGATACCTATACCAGTCAAACAATCTTTGTTTTAATTTAACGGGGAGACTTGAGTATTTACGCGTTTGAACTCAGAACGTACTTTATGAACCCAGTTTGGTAAAAGCTGTCCCATCTCTTGTGTCCAATGTAGTCCAGGGTAATAAGGTTTTTTTCATGACACTTGAACAGCCAGGGTACTGAACAGGGTACTTTTTTCGACAGGTAATACCTATAAGAGCAAATTGTAACTATACCCTATTCCACGAACATACGCCTGTTTTGGATTACTTCGACAACGAATATTTTACTGTGCAAAATAAGAAGAACGAAAGTAAATTGCAAATTATATTGTTGTTTATTGGAATAATTATTAGCGCCATTTACTTTCGTACTTCTTATGTTGCACAGTAAAATATTCGTTGTCGAAGTAATCTAAAACAGGCGTATGTTCGTGGAATGGCCCATATTTCCTGCGTAGGATCTGGCGGCCATTTTTATTTATAAACAATTAAGTGTCAAAAAATGGCATTTTTCACTTTATTTTTCAAATCAATGGGAAACCGGGAAACTTATGGCTTTTTTAGTACAAATATCTTCGAGATTATGCAAAAACCTTTAAAATGACGTATCACAAAGTTTGATATACTCTTTTATTGTTAATATAATTGCGAAAAAAGATCGGAATTGAAAAAAAAATAATTTTCGCCATAACTGTTGTAAAAATTAGTGTACAGCTTTGAAATTTTTCTCAAATAAGGGTTATGTGGTGATTAATATGTGATAAAAATTTCAAAGCGATAATTCAATTCTTTAAATTTTATTCAAATTGTTTATCCAAGAGAGCATTTTTTTTGCAATAACATAAGTCAGAAAAAAATGACGTTAGAATCATTCCACAGGTGTCAAATGAAAGAGCATGAGTTATATTTTCAACTTGGTTTAAAAAAAGTGATTAAAAAATGCATTTATTAGTAATAAATAATTATGCAAAAGTATCGTAAATCTTTCCTTATAAATTTTATATTTTGATAATATCAGAAATTATACATATTTATTACAATTTTTTATCAATTATGATATAGATAACATTACTTGGTAGTTGTGCACTTAAAACAGGGTAAAAAAGTTAATTTTTTTGGAAAAAGTTATTCAAAAAGTTAATAAAGAAAAATTGACGATCCTTTTGCATAATTATTTATTACTAATAAATGCATTTTTTATTCACTTTTCTAAACCATGTTGAAAATGTAGCTCATGCTCTTTCATTTGACACCGGTGGAATGGTTCTAAGGTCATTTTTTTCTGACTTATGTTATTGCAAAAAAATGGTCTCTGGGATAAACAATTTGAATAAAATTTAAACAATTAAATGAATTGCTTTGAAATTTTTATCACATATTAAGCACCAAAGAACCCTCATTTGACAAAAATTTCAAAGCTGTACACTAATTTTTACAACAGTTATTGAGAAAATATTTTTTTGCAATTCCTAAATTTTTTCGCAATTATATTAACAATAAATGAGTATATCAAACTTTGTAATACGTCATTTTAAAGATTTTTCCATAATCTCGAATATATTTGTACTAAAAAATTCATAAGATTCACTGTTTTTCGTTGATTTGAAAAAAAAAAGGGAAAATGCCATTTTTTGACAGTTAATTGTTTATAAATAAAAATGGCCGCCAGATCCTACGCAGGAAATAGTTATAATTTGTTCCTATAGGTATTACCTATCGAAAAAACGCTTCAGTACCCTGGCTGCTGAAGTGTCACGAACAGGGTATATTTTTGTCTTATTACCCTGGCCTAATGTAGAAAATATTAAGATACCTTTTCCGTAACACCTTCTTTGTACATTTTCTAAAGAACCGAATTTAAATTTAATACTTGGATGCACGATTTACCTAATTCTAATAGTATCCTAGTCTCGCTAATATTCACCTATATCGAGGATAATTTTGTATATTCCGTTATCTGCATTAACCGTAACATACCTAGTAGAATTTTTGTAAACGTATTCGAAAAAACTTGAATGCTTGAAGTCGATTCTCGAATTAATCAGGGCTTTAAAAAGAGAAAAGAAATTTTTCCAAAGTCGTAATTTTTCTGCTTATCTACCCAAGTATATAACTGTTTAGCGTGGTTCTTTTATAAATAGTTGTTTTATTTTATAAATTTATTATTATATCTGGCTTAACAAGTACTTTGTAACATTTTTGGTTCGTTCAGTTATTGACCAGGATAATAGTAACCAACCTCCTTCTTATCCCTAACGGCCGGTTTCACAAAGTAAAGTTAGCTTGTGGTTAAGAGATAACCAGAGGTTCCCTTCCCCCATTATAATAATAATATATTGGGGTAACCTCTGTTTTACTTTGTGAAACCGGCAGTAACTGAGGTAACCTATTTTAGGCAACCATACATACACTAAAAACCACTTTTGTCAATTGTTTAGTAAATTGTTAACGTTGGTAAGCAGTACTACGAAAACTGGTAATCGAAAACTCACCTAGTCTTGTTAGAGATTAGAGTTCTAAATATTTAAATAAATTTAACAGTTAACTGATGGGGCAATAATTTTACATGTTTTACCTGTCTCCTATTTTGCGTAGCAAGATCATTTCGGTAGTTGTGAAAGTTCTTTGAAAGTTCTACTCATTTATACTTAAATCACGATCAAGATGCACTAGAAATAAATAAACTAAGACACGTTAAATGCTACGAGGAGCACTTTCGAATCATAATTGACAATGAATATAAATTGTAAATCCCAAATCATGATATATAAAGGTTATACATTACAAATCATGATTCGGAAGTGTTCCTAGTAACATTCAAAGTGTCTTGGTTTGCTTATTTCTGGTGCATCTTGGTTGTGATTTTAGTAGAGATACTTTATAAGCCATATTATATATCGTCACCCTCTTCTAAATATGAGCTCCCCTCCATTATAACATTTTACGCGTTAGTTTGTCTTCATCAGGACTTTTCTGTTCCTTATCTAGATTAACTTTAAAAACATTTTCGGGTATCTTTATGGACTATATTTTAATTTTTTCTCTACAGTATGGTTAAAACTAAGATGTACAGCAGTCGTCATCATCTTTGGTTGGACAATTCTTTGTGGATATACTGACTTGTCCCGAAATTAGTGGTCATTCTTTTGGGTTTCTAGCGACCTGTTGTCATTTGATTTTTAATATCAGAAAGTTGGCATTTTATCACCTAATTCGAGATCCTCCTGCGCTTCTTCTTCCTACAGGTGTTCCTGTAGTTAGTTTTTTTAGAAATTGTATTGTCTGATATTCAATAACATGCAACAAAATTTTGGAAATGTTACGACGTCTGGTTCATTAAATATTTCGTATATAAAAGTAATATGAAGGTAATCCACAGAATTGGAAAAGAGCGAAAAATCGTGATCGCAAAGAAATAAAGGAAACTTGAATATCTATTTAGCACCATACCATCAATTTCAGTTGATTATCCAGAGAAAAATAGACAGCAAACAAGAGCCGGGAGGAAAACGACACTCTTGGCTTATAAATCTGTGGAAGCGGTTCATCGGCCGAACTATTAACATCGGTTGAACTCTTCAGAAATGCCGTAACCCTGATCGGAATTGCTATGTTAATAGACAAGATTCGTAACGAATAAGACACCTAAAGAAGAAGAAGGCCCAGATTTCTAAAAACATACGTCCTTATACTTCGAGTCATATTCGCAGGTAAAGTACAAGGCAAAAGATCAGTAGGCAGATGTCAGAACTCGTGGCTGAATAACCTGAGGGATGGTTGGACCTCTTATCTGCAGAAATCTTTCGTGCACAAGTTTTCAAAGCTACAATTGGTATTTGGAACGCGAATCTTCGAAAGGAGACGGCGCAATAAGAAGAAGAAACTTACTTACAAAACTAACCAGTGGCAAAACTAGTATGGGATTGATAGGGCAGCAAATGAGGGTGTTTGGCTCCGAATTCCATCCTACTACATCGATTTACTTGATATTTTCACAGTAAGTAGGGAATAGCTCAGGAAAAAAAGTCTAACCTATGCCGACGTGCGCTTTTATCTTGGGGGTGGTTCCGACCCGTTCTCGGGGGTGAAAAATGTTTTGGTTAAAATAGCCACGAAAGAGGCTAGAGAACCTAATTTTAAGCAAAAACTGTTCTATCATTATTTTTTGAAAACTCAATACTTTTTGAGTTATTCGTGGTTGAAAATTAGCTATTTTCATTGAAAAATGACACCTTTTCGGACGGATTTTTGCGGATACCTTAAAAACTATGCATCTTACAAAAAAACTATATAAATATTTCTCTAGGTTATAAAAAAACAAAGAGATTCGTCCCTTCATCAATCTTCTACTTAAAATACAAAGAGGGATATGGTAGGTAAGAAATGTTTGTTTTTTTGCTGCATGCTCAAATCAGTGTATTCAACTTGAAATAACAGAGAAACGGTCGATTTTAGGTGTATAATGATACAAATAACTTTTGTACGGCTTGAAAAGACCTTTAAAATGAGCAATACTAAATGTCGATTACATACAAACTAAGCGAGATATACTGCAAAAAAGTTGATGACTAATGTATTTTAAGAAGAAATGAGAAGTATATTTAACACCTCATCCATCAGAATTTAAATACATCGTTTTTCTTCTATAATACTTTTTATTATAGTGTTATTTCTATGTTCGACAAGTTCGACTGGTTTAAAATGAATAGTTTTTGAAAAAAATAAGATCAAATTATAGAGCGCATTTTTAAATTTTCTTAAAAATCTTCTGTTTCTCCATGTAACTCAAAAATGATGAGAGATACGAAAAAAAGATACCACACAAAAATGTAGGGTTTTTCAGTTAAAAACTTCCTTTTTATTTTTTATTACTGTACCTCTTATCATTTTCAAGTTACATGGCGAAAAAGGAAGATTTTTAAGAAAATTTAAAAATGCGCTCTATAATTTGATCTATTTTTTTTTTTCAAAAAACCATTCACTTTAAACACGTCTTACTATTTGAACATATATATAACACTATAATAAGAGGTATTGTAGAAGAAAAACGATGCATTTACATTTTGTTGGATGGGGCGTTACAATTACTTCTCATTTTTTCTTAAAACACATTAGTTATCAATTTTGTTTTCAGCATATCTCGCTTAGTTTTAATGTAATGGGCCTTTAACATAGCTCACTTTAAACGCCTTTTCAAGCACTACAAAAGGTAATGAGTAATGTACATTATACACCTAAAATCGACCGTTTCTCTGTTATTTCAAGTTGAATACACCAATTTGGGAATGTACCAAAAAACAAACTATTTTCACCTACGATAATAAATATCTCTTTTTAAACGCTTTTATTTAGTTCAATAGTTTGCGTCAAATCTTTAGACGTTAATTTGGCTGCCTTTTCTTTAATGCAAATGAATGAAAATTTGCAGACACATGCATTCGCGGGAACAATACACGAATAGTCAATAAATTTTTTTTTCATGTTTATTGTTTAAATAAAAAAAAAGACGATTTTATTGGAAACGCTTAAATTCTCTTGTTTTTTAAAATGTAAAAACTTGAAACTTTTACGGATTGTATAGCTAATGATATGAATAATACGTAATTTCACTTTCTACGTTAATTGTTTACGTTATGCTTCATTAATAAACAATAAAGTTTTAAATTTTTTGCCGATTCCGACTACTTTTCATGTTAGTACATCATATGTTTTATACATTTCATATTTTAATAAACATGACGATATATTTTAATTTTTGAAAAGTGTAAGACTAAAAAGTAAAAAATAAAAAATATGAAAAAAAATTGTTTTTAAGAAACGCTTTTCTTTGGTTACGAGTGACTAAAATTAAAAATATTAAAAATATTATAAAAAAATCAACCAAAAACCAAAAAATAAAAAAAATTGAAAAATCTAACACATTCGTTAAAGAAAAGCGTGGGGCGAAAATCGTTTATTCGATGAACACGCGCCACGCTTTTCTTTGACGAATGTGTTAGATTTTTTCAATTTTTTTTTTATTTTTTGCTTTTTAGTTGATTTTTTTATAATATTTTTAATTTTAGTCACTCGTAACTAAAGAAAAGCGTTTCTTAAAAATTTTTTTTTTTCAAATTTTTTTATTGTATTATATAACTAGAAGATTTATGAAGGCAAGTGTCTCTTTGTTTTTTTATAACCTACAAAAATGTTTAATATAGGTTTTTTTAGTTAGATGCATAGTTTTTAAGGTATTCGCAAAAAACCGTTCGAAAAGGTATTACGTTTCAATGAAAATGGCCAATTTTCAACCACGAATAACTTAAAAAGTATTGAGTTTTCAAAAAAAAATTATAGAGCAGTTTTTGCTTAGAATTAGGTTCTCCCGCGAATTCAGTGGTAATTTTAACCAGAAAATTTTCCACCCCTCAGAAGGGGTGGGAACCACCCCTAAGATAAAAGCACACATCGGCATAGGGTAGACTTTGAATTAGGAGATAAGTAGAGGCTAGGCCCAAAATTTCATTAAAATCCATGCAGTAGGATAAAATTCGGAGGTAATATCCTATTCTTGCTCCCATTGACTGGCGTATGATAGGAAATCGAGTATACCTGGTCATCCTAGTCATGATGCAGTGTATTAAAGATTTTAATGTTTTAACAAAATATTTTTATTATGATGTGAACTATATATGATGGCTATGTGGTATATTACTAGAACTAAGTGTGCTTTTGCTTTTTGTTAGTTTAATTCTGTCTTTAATGCCAGCTAGTCTCGATGACGACGATACTCGATGCACTAACGGATGGATCTTTCTGGCCTGTTCAGCTTGCTTAAGTTTCTCGCTTTCCATGTGAACTACCGACTTTAGGTCATAGCAGAATTTATCATTGCAGACCATGGGACTTTGTAGAGCTGCCAACGGACTTTTCACCAACACCGAATCCTGCTGGTTGTTTTCCGGTGTGTCCAGGAAGAATTTCGGCACTGAACTTTGTCTAATTATTGGAACCTAAAAATTTAATAACATGTTAGGAATAAGTTCAAGTGTTAAAATAATAAAATCAAAAATGTACCCTACAGATAAACCAAACGGCGAGGGGCCTCTTTTCTTTATAAATTGAGACTAGCGTCAAAAACGAGAGCATTATACCGGGTGTCCACTTATATTTTTCCCCATTTTAACTGCCTATAACTTCTAAACGGCTCAAGATAGAAATATGCGGTTTTGGCTGAAATGTTTTATTTTAGTAAAAGTTTTGTCTGAATGGATTGAATTTTTTATATCGCTTTCAAATACGAAAAGAAAAATGGCGGATTTTTGAAAAAAAGTAGTTGACTTTTTTTTGTGGAACACCCAGTACATTTTTTTGTAAATTGAAAGAAAGGTCATTCACCTATCCAGCGATATAAAGTTTTTCAAAATCGGTTGTCAAATCACTGAGTAATTAATTTTTAAAATGAGAGGTGCAACTCTCTAACTAAGCAAATTGATATTATGTTATGTGATTTTCACATTGCATCTCTCATTTTAAAAATTAATTGCTCAGTCATTTGACAACCGATTTTGAAAATTTTTATATCGTTAGATAGATAAATGACCGTTTTTTCAAGTTTTTAGGTAAATGGCTATTTTTCATATCGCTTTTAAATAAAAAATGGCGGATTTTTGAAAAAAAAACGTTGTTGACTTTTTTTTATTAAAACACCCAGTATATTTTTTTTTAACTTCAAAAAATGGTCATTTACCAATCCAGCGATATAATTTCTTTTAAAATCGGTTGTCAAACAACTGAGCAATTAATTTTTAAAATGAGAGATGCAATGTGGAAACACATAACATAATATCAATTTGCTTAGCTATGTTATTTAGGTATGTGATATCCACGTTGCACCTCTCATTTTAAAAATTAATTACTCAGTGATTTGAGAACCGATTTTAAAAAACTTTATATCGCTGGATAGGTGAATGATCGTTCTTTCAATTTACAAAAAAATATACTGGGTGTTCCATTAAAAAAAAGTCAACAAAGTTTTTTTCAAAAATCCGCCATTTTTATTTTCGTAATTGAAAGCGATATAAAAAACTCAATCGATTCATACAAAACTTTTACTAAAATAAAACATTTCAGCGAAAACCTCATGTTTCTATCTTGAGCCGTTTAGAAGTTATAGGTGGTTAAAATGGGGGAAAATATAAGTGGACACCCGGTATAATAGTGTAGGAAACAGAGATTGAACCTCGCAAAATGGACACAAGTACTGTTTTATGTTTTTTATAATATCTTATTAAAATCTTATTTTTTATAATCTTATAATAAGGGGTGCTTATTATAAGACTAACTTTTTCTTAAAAAATTTCGCCCCGGAACCCCTTTTATCATCCCTTTAAAGGGGGTAATTTGTGGTTTTTGCGAAACGTAGCCCTTCCTGTACGTTTTGCAAAAAATTTACTTAATAGTAAAATGAAAAGGACTATATTTTCTACTATTTATTTCCCGACAGCATATGTCTATCACCCAGCGTTTAGCGAGGGTGGCGCCCCAAAGTTGACAAGTTTTTAAAAAAGATGTTTAAAAAAATTATGGTTTAAGGCAAGGGTGCTGCTTATCGCCAACACTATTTAAAATATACATCCAGAAAGCTCTGAAGCAATGGAGGAAAACAGTTGCTGGGATGGGAATAATGATTGAAGAAAACTGCTTAACAACTTTGTTTTTTACTGATGACCAAATAATTCTTGCCAACGATGAACATGATATGGATTATATGCTAAGAAAGTTACAGATCGAATATGAAAAATGGGGCCTATGTATGAACCTGGAGAAAACGGAATATTTGAGAATAGGAGAGGAAACCGAAGATCCTGAATTAGAGTTAAGAAATATAAGGAAATGTAAGGAATATAGATATTTAGGAAGCATAATATCAGAAGAAGGAACTACAAAAAGAGACATACAGCATAGGATACAGCAAGGAAGGAAAGCAACTCGAATTTAAATGGTCTACTATGGTCTAACAAGGTGAAGCTGAACACAAAGTTAACAATCTACAGAACAATTGTGGAACCTATTATAACTTATGGAGCAGAGTGTTCGCATCTCACAGGAAAGGAAAGAAAAAATATAGAAGTAGCGGAAATGGATTACTTACGTAGAGCATGCAGAGTATCTAGATTAGAACATGTACCAAATGAGAAAATAAGACGACGGGCAAAGAGTTTATATTCCACGGTTGACCATATAGAAACAAAGAAATTGCTATGGTATGGTCATGTTATGAGGATGTCAGAGGAAAGATGGCCAAAAAGAGCATTAAATTACACACTCATAAATAGAAGAAGAAGAGGAAGGCCTACAGAAACATGGAAGAAAGGCATATAACAGTCTATGGCAGATAGAGCTATTGACGAAAACGAATGGATGGATAGAAAACGATGGCGAGCGAAATGTGGGATGCGGAGGAGACCGTAGGAACCCCACTACTTATATATATAAAAAAAATATTTTTCCACCTACCTCTACCCAAAGTATACTTTTCCGGACCTGATTGTAGGGAGCAAAGTTGTACTGAAAAGTAAAAGTGACGTCATGGTATTTCATTCATGAAATATAGCTTATTGACGCCCTGTACAATATCTATTTTCTATTACGTGAGTATCTATACATTTTAACGTTTATTTAAAAACACTCTGTATTTTGCAGAATGGTAAAAAACAGTAAATTGTTATTCTGATTTAACAATGTTTACATTAATAATTTGACTTATATTTGACAGTTGACAGTTATATTGTACCTACTTGTTAGTTTTAGTTCTAATAAATTTTGTTGGTTAGTTACATTTAAATAAATTAAGTAAAAATGTAAAATTGACTTGTTATTTGAGGAATGTGGAAAAACCATATGTATAACATGGGAGTAAAGTGCCTTTTCCTCCCTTGAATGATTACTGCCCTCCGCTACGCGTCGGGCAGTAAACTTCATTCTCAGGAAGAAAAGTAGCACTTTCCTCCCTTGTTATACAAATAGCTATTCTTGGAATCCTTCACATATCATGCCCTTTATTAAAATGCTTCATATATCATTTTGTGCACGTTCTTATTACCTATGCATGGACATCAAAAGCAATTTCTTAATGCAACGTCTGTAGCCAAAAAAAAATAAAGCGGGGGTTGAAAAAAATTATTGAAGTTATACTGCTTTAGGCGCGATTCGGAGTAAATTTTTATTTTTCTGGGCGCATGCGCACACTGACAGTATGGTCACAGTATGTATGGTATTAGTCGTTATACGGGCTCTGATTGGGTGTTGAAAGGATCTGTCAATAATAGGGCTTTTCATCGATTGTCATTTGTTTCGAGCTTCTGTCATGTGTCACATAATATTAATATATCTACGTCATACGTCTTTGGTTTGTATTATTGTATATAGTATATAGTAATAACGTATGACGTAGATATATTAATATTATGTGACACATGACAGAAGCTCGAAACAAATGACCGTGAATGAAAAGCCCTATTGTTCAATATGGAGGTTATCGGTAAACAAAAATGTTGTATATTAGTTTTTATTGTTGTGAGGACAGAAATAAAATCAAATTTATAATAATTATAGTGACTTTTTAAATAGTTTTGAAAAGCCACAGATACGTAATTCTAAATGTTTCAGTTGTATTTCAATAAAAAATTATCTTCATACCTATTTGGAAAATGTAAAAAAAAAATAATGTACTTACCTATTAGTAGGCAATGCTTTAAACAAAATAATCTGATTACGGACAAACTTTTTACAATTTTTACTTTTTACAAATCTTCATCTAGTAAGTATATCGTTTCCTTACTCTATATTTTGTTGTATTTTAATTCGACAAAAATCAAACTAATAATTTGATTAAATTCATATAAATAAACAAAATGTCAAAAAGTTTATGGTGTAAACGTTCAGTTTGTGTATATTCCCACATGACGTATACGCGAAGGTGGCGCAGAGTAAAATCGCTTCGACTTTCATACGGCGGGATAGACGGGAATTGGGTTTCAAGCCCCAAGGAAGTTATTATTTTTTTATTTTTTTTATAGATTTTATGATTGTAAGTATATTATTATATAATTTTTTTCAGAAAATACGTATTTAATTAAAATTTTTGGCAACAATTATTGTTCAGAAATCATATGTGGCATTTTTCAATGTGTTTTATTCTTTTATTTTTGAAGATATTCTTCTTTAGCGGCGGTTCGATTGAGGGTAAAATTGTACATAAATCTGCGCGCCTGCGCACACAGACAGTATCTAGTTCCTTGCTAATCGTTCAAGATAGGTATGTATGTATCTGTATCCGTGCAGATAAGTCATTAAAAGAATATATTAGTGTTTTTAGTAAATGTATTATTTATTATAATTCTTGTGTTTTTGGATTTGTGTTTCTCTGTAGTAAAATAATAAAATATTATGTAGGCATAACATTCTTACACGCCGTGTTGTGTAATTATATCCGAAACTTACATGTCAATTGCAATGACCTCGCTAGAGTAGTTGGTAGGGCGTTAGGTCCGAGATTGGAACGACGCGGGTTAGAATCCTGGGCGATTCATATATTTTTTTTATTTTTGGTTGTTTTAATACATTTTTTTTGAAAGTGGTAGATAAGAAAGTTTGTTTAATTTTTAAATAAAATAAAAATAACCTGTTAAGTATATTTACTTCGTTGAAATTACCTATATTATAGAAGAATATCTTCTTACGTGCGTGCAAAGTACACACATTCTTTTTTTAATTTTTGGTATTGTTTTAATAAAAATTTTTGGAGAGTAGTAGAGAAACTGTTTAAAGTATATTGATTTCGTTGAAATCATATAATAGAAGTATAACTTCTTACGTGCGTACAAAGTACACACATTCTTTTTTTTTTGCTTTTTGTCCCATATGGACACATGGTCCATCAATAGGGTCTTTTTATAAATATAAATGATTATTGCAACATCTTTGCGAAAACTACCCCTATCCTTAAAAATAAACTGCAGAAACTACCCCCTATCCCTTGGAGAGCATGTTGTGACTATTTTCTGATTACCTATGCATTTAAAAAAAAACTTATACAAAATTAAAGACCACTTTTTTCTCTACAAATAAGATTCTATGCATTTTTTTCGTGCAAGCAACCGTGTATAAGCAACGGCACAGTGGCGTCGTAAAGCTCAGAAATGCTTTGGCAGGCTCCAGTTTTTGTTTTTTTTTTCGTCACCTATTCATTTTATGGATAACGTACTTATGGAAAATAAAAGAACACACTGTCTGCTACACATTATGACCTATGCATATTTTATTTTCTTTGCACCCTAAAGCCACAGTGGTGTCCCAAAATCAATTTTTGATTATTTTCTTTATTATTTCTCCTTTTTTGGGGTGGTTCCAGGGAAAATATGGGGTGAATTATACAAATTTGTAAATAACACTAGTACATGGATAATCGCTGAAAGTTTTTTTACTCTAACTAGGCGGTTCAGATGGTATAAAAAGGGGTTTTTCAAAATGTAACACCCTGTAATTAAAAAATTTGCAATTGCCCTTAAATGAAACTTATACAAAAAAATCAGCCACTTATTTGTGATTAATTGCCGCAGGGTTTCTTCTGAATTTTCATTACAGTTAGGGAAAAAATTTTTTTTAAAAACATCTTTTTTAAAAATTTGTCTACTTTGGGGCGCCACCCCCGCTAAACGATGGTTGATAGACATATGCTGTCGGGAAATAAATAGTAGGAAATATTTCTTCATTTTACTATTAAGTAAATTTTTTGCAAAACGTACAGGAAGGGCTACGTTCCGCAAAAATCACAAATTACCCCCTTTAAATGGGTGAAAAGGGGAGTTTCGGGGCGAAATTTTTTAAGAAAAAGTTAGTTTCATAATAAGCACCCCTTGATATACCAGAAAAAAAAATAAAACCGGACTTGTGTCAATTTTGCGAGGTTCAACCTCTGTTTCATACACTATTACAAGGAATAACAAATAAACAAAGGATATGAAATGATACATGTTAAGAACTAAAAACCATATTGATGGACAACAAATATATATAATATAGCCTTTTGTTTGCCAATGATCAAATAATTTGAGCAGAAGACAAAGACGACATTGTGTAGATGATGGAAAAGGTAGTAGCAGAATATGGGAGCTGGGGTTTGGAAATTAATTCTGATAAAACGCAATACATGGTCATTGGAAACACCCAAGATGAGCTGGAGATAAATAACAACATAACAACTCTATAAAACAAACAAATGAATATAAAATACTTATGGGTAACTATAACAAAAACTTAATACAGGATTAAATAAAACATCAAATAAAGAATGAAAGACGACAATAAACTTTTCGGGAAAATAAACGGGCAACGTCAGAAAGAAGGAATCACAGATTGATTTCCAGCCTACGTCTATAAATTTTATAATAATTCCTCAGTGTGGTAGATTTTGGATTTTGATATATAGGGAAGTCAAGATGCATTGATGCACGAAAACATGCACTGTTTCGGAAAAATTCAAACAAGCTTATATTTTTTTTTAAACTTTTTTGTTATTTTATATACATGTTACAGTAAAAAGTTCTACTCGCAGATTTGGCCGATTATTTCATTCATAGGAGATTCCGACCAATAGAAAGCTACAGACATGCAAATTAAGGTGATAATTTTTGATAATCTCCCATCGTTAAGCATATTACGTCAGATGCCCTTCGTTGCTACGAAAAAATACATTCAGTGACATTAATGACAAATGTTTTAAAAATTATAAAAGTGATGACTTTCAACCGTCAAATACATATTTATAACAACTGTGTGTTTAATTTCACTAATTGGTACTTACATATATAAATTACAATACAATTTTGGTTTTGAACAGTTTTATTCATGAAATAATCGCAACAAATTGCACTCGAACTCTAAAATTAATATAGAATTTTTGCCCTCGTGACACTTTCACATAATTTCACTAGCTTTCGGCTCGTGAAATTAAAACTGCCAAAGTGACACTCGAGAAAAATTCAATAGTTTTAGAGCTCTTGTGCAATTACTACTGATAATTGTTTATTAATTTTTTAAACAATAACAATTTTTTTGAATAAATAATTCTAAAAATATCGTTGAATTCATTATTTTACTTTGATCCAATATGTTTTTATTTTGTTTTTGATTATGCTGAATCCGAATATGGTATTACCATTTGAAATTTTTTTTACAGAAGCTCTTATACAGTGTCTGCGTAGTTAGTAGGAACCATAATATATCATAGGAAACTTTTTTATTATCAATTTACGAAAACAAGTTATTCTTCATAAAATACTCTGCATAATGTAAAATCTAAAACCCAATCATCAAATTTCAAATTTTATCAATTTTATACTCTGGATGTGTCCTGAAATAGAAGATAAAATAAAAGAAAAGAACAAGCTTTATAATACTTGGCTATCAAATAGTACACAAGAAAATCGAATAAAATACAAAACCATCCAAAGACAAGTTCGAAATGAAATAAAGAAATGCAAGAATGAAACGTAGTCTAGGAAGTGTGCTGCAGTAGAAAGCAAATTAGGTGGCACCCAATCGACAGAAGCCTGGAGACTATTACGAACGATGAAAACTAATAAATCAGATAGACGCCCATCCACAATCCGAACTCAAGACTGCAAAGAATACTATCAGGCCTTATTTAGTGAAGATCGACAAGAATTTATAAAGCAGGCGACACAGGTTGTACGTAGAGAAGAAGATAGCCTTATAATAACTGAGGCACAACTAGTTAAAGCACTTAATTCGATGAAAAAGGGCAGGGCTCCAGGCCCAGGAGGAATCATGACAGAGATGATTAAATATGGAGGAAAAATGATTATAGAACGCTTAACTAAGTTAATGAATAGATGTGTTGCAACTAATTATTTTCCTCGAGAATGGAAAATATCCTACATTTCGAGCATCTACAAAAAGGGGAAACATAGTAATCCGTCTAATTACAGAGGCCTTAGTGTTAACATTACTATTAGTAGACTATTTAGCAGAATAATAAAGAACAGATTAGACGTAGAGACAAGAGGGAGAATAAGTGAAGATCAAAGTGGTTTTACTGCGGGACGCTCATGTGTGGATAACCTTTTCGCCATCCAACAACTTATAGAGAAAAGGACGAGCGTAAATGAAGAAACTCACATTGCCTTCATAGACTTAGAAAAGGCATATGACTCCGTCCCTAGAAACAAGTTGTGGCATGCCCTTGTTGAAATGAAAGTTAGTCCGGCTATTATACATATTATCAAATCATTGTACAGCGATAATGTGGGATATGTCAAGACTGGCACACAACTATCTGAAGGAATAAAAATAGAAAAAGGACTGAAGCAAGGGTGTAGCTTATCACCGTTGCTATTTATCATATACTTGGAAGTCGCTTTAAAAGAATGGAAAAGAAGTTGCGGACTAATGGGAATCATGATCGGAGATGACTGCCTGTTTAACATCCACTTTGCTGACGATCAAGCAGTACTGGCACAAGATTCGTATGACATGGAATTCATGTTAACCCGCCTGTATTCATCCTACAAAAAATAGGGATTAAATATAAATATAGAAAAAACAGAATATCTAGTCGTGAATTCTGACGCCCACTTTGAAATCCTAATAACAGAGAACACATCAATTAAACAGGTTGAAGAATTCAAATATCTGGGAGCTGTAATAAACAGAGAAGGCCTAGGCAACAAAGAAATTCAAAGGCGAGTTGAACAAAGTAGGAAGGTAGTAGGTTGCTTGAAATGAATTCCGTGTGGTGGGATAAAAATATATCCAGAACTACAAAATTAAGAATAGGGAAGACATTTGTGGAATCGGTACTCATGTATGGAAGCGAAGTCTGGACATTAACAGCAGAGTCCAGAAGAAGGATCAATGCTGTAGAAATGGACTACATACGTAGAAGTGCTGGAATCTCCCGATTGGACAGAATACGTAACGAAGAAATAAGAAGAAGGATGCAGGCACACGATACAGCGGTAGACAGGCTCGAGAGAAGAAGCCTAAAATGGTTCGGTCACTTACTTAGAATGGACGACCAACGATGGCCAAAGAAACTCCTGAAATGGAAACCCCCAGGTAGGAAGAAAAGGGGAAGACCAAGACTATCCTGGAATGACACGATAAGGAAGGCCATGGAACACCGAGATTTGGAAGAGGAAGATGCCCAGGATAGAAATAGATGGCGGTTAGGTGTGGGGATGCGGCGTCAGCCGATATGACACCCCGTATATATATACATATATATATATATATATATATATATATATATATATATATATATATATATATATATATATATATATATATATATATATATATATATATTTACTCCCAGCGTATGAAGTGAGCCACACATCAAAAGAAACTGCGGTTGAAGTGAGGTCCTGTACAAAGTGAGGTCCAGTATACGGACCTCACTTAGTCAATCAATGTAAGACTTTTTCGTAGACATGTACTGATAGCAAACACTGTTTTTTTACAAAAAAAAGTGGGACCTCACTTTGTATGGTCCACATCAATTTTTAGTTCAGAGATTTTCCGCATAGAGGCGCTGACTTTGGCGTATATTTTCTAACCATGTATATTCTATGCCCTGTTGAATAACTTACGATACACATAGTGAGGACCATACAACTGGCAACATCTGTTCAACCAATCTTTAAAACAGTGGATCGTCAATCGTCGCATAAATTCAAACAGTACAAAAATGTTTAATACTTTAATCCTTTTTGAGAGCGTAGGCGCAAAATTTCGGTCGAGTTCTTTTTAAACGCATTTATTTTTTTCGAATCCTGAGATAACTAATAGGTATTTTTAAAATATTTAAACGCAAAATAGAAGACTACATTATTCCCGAGGGCAGAAAGTCCCTTATAATGAACAAAAAGTTTCTTTTGTAATATATATTTAAAATTAAAAATCAGACTATTTTTTTTCACCCCTGTGACTTATTAAAATAAATATTATAGAAGTTCTCAAGGACTTTCGACCATGGATAATACAGTAATATTTCTTTCTGCGTTTAAATTTTTTAAAAATACTTAAGGTTTTCTCAGTATTCGAAAAAAATGAACGCATTTAAAAATAATTCGAGCGAAATTTTTGCGCATATGCTCTCAGAAAGGCTTAAAATACTATAAATTTTTGTAATCAGTATTTCAATAGTTATTTATGATATAAGTGTTAAAAGTACACGTTTAAGGCACGCATGTGAAAGTTTGCAGAATGAGCGACAGCGAGTTCTGCAATTCACATGAGTGCCTTAAAAATGCACTTTTTAACACGCATATCATGCAATATTTTTTCTACGAACGTAATTACAGGACAATATCTACAAAAACTTTTACTTGAACTTGACTGACATTCCATTTTTATATTTTTTTGACATTACATCAAAATTGCCTATACGATCAATACGAATTGCAGTGCCATAAAAATTTTAAAGCACTAGTGCCTTAAAGCAGCGCCGGATAAAGGGGCGGGCGAGCCGGGCGACCGCCCGGGGCGCCAGAATTTGGGGGCGCCAAATTTTGAGAGACGCTGATATATAAATATAATATTTACCCCCCTCCGTGGCTCAGTGGTAAGAGCGCCTGCCTTTGGATCGAAAAAATCCGAAAGGTTGTGGGTTCGAATCTCACCAGGGTCGGAAATTTTTCATTTATTATAAATTAATAAATGAATATAGTTTCTGTCCTCGTGGGATCGGTTCTCACCGGAGGGACCGCAGACGTTCGGATACAATTAGCGTCTCTTTGCAAAGACAACGACGTCGACATTGCAAAGTAACAAGCCACTTACTCAACACCCACACTACTTACACATGACACTAGGTACCTAACTGTTCAAAATTACCGTACCTACCATGCCAATGGCCATTAGTTGTCGAGGCATTAGCTAAACAAAAAAAAATATAATATTTTTTACATTCACTATTTTTTTGGACTTTATAGATTATCTTTGGGCTAAGATTACTCCTAAGACAATTAATATTAAATAATTGTAACAATAAGAAAACTATTTCTAGCTCACAAAAATTCTCTAATAAAAATAATGCAACCTAAAAACTGTTATGGCTTTTAAAGGTCATTTTTGTCAGGTAATATCTATCACTTTTATGGTATTACAATGTTATACATACATACTTAAAATACACGAAGATCAGATTTACGAAGTATCAACAAATTTATGAATAGTCAGTGATATTATTATACTGCTACTTGTCATTATAGCCTCAATGGTTAGATAGTTTTGTCTTCCTGTTCTGTAAACTTTGCTTTATCAACATTGTCGTGTGTCCGTGGGTGTGTAATTTGAAATAAAAAAAAACCAGGTATATCTATATGAATTAGAATTGACAAGTTCTTTTTCATAATATGAATATATAGAAATTTATTTCGAATACTTTGTACGCGTTAAGATGTTTCACTTTTTGCATAAAAACGGCACGAACGACGTATGAAAAAAAGGAATAATAGATTTTTGTATATATCATAAATTGAACGAGTAATTCCAAAATGATTTGTTATTTGAAATATCTCAGTGGCGTACTATGTTTTTCTTTAAAAAAATTCACACCATTTCAACAGTAGATATAAAATTATTAATTTTATGTCAAAAAATGCGCAATAATTACCTCTTAAAACACATCAAATTTCATTTGCATATCTGAACCGGTTTTAGAACAATAAAGAAATCGTCAGTTTGTAAGAAAAATGTCAACACCCCATATCTCGGAAACGAAGTATTTGCTGACATACGCTTATAGAGCAAACTGTCATTATTTTTTCATATAGAATTACCCTTTAAAGTTTGTTGCATTTATTTAGAAACATCCTGTTTTTTCTTGACCACCCTGGATTTCCATAGTTTTTCCTGTATTATTTCACTTGACCGTTATTTTCAGTTCTTTCTGTTTTTCCAGTCCTGCAGGTTTCTTTTCTAATATTGCTTCGTCCATTTTATCTCTAAAAGATTTTCGGGGTCTGTCTCTCTTCCTTCTTCCTATCGGGCTCCAATCTGTTATTCTGTTTATCAACGATTTTGGTCTGCTCTTCTGCCATGTCCGTACCAGGTTAATCTCTTTTGTTCTATGTTGTCTATTATCCCTTGAATTCATTACCATTATTTTCTTAATCTCTATGTTATTTATTCTATCCCTTCTACAGCTTCTACTTAGGTATTCGATCTCTGTTGCTCTTATTTTGCATTTGGTTTTCGTATTTTTTATTCAATTTTCACACCCATTATTCAGAATACTTTTTGTCATGGTGTTATATTATATTCTTCTTTTTGTTTTTATACTGATGTTCTTATCCCACAGTACCGGGTTTAATTTTAGTATGCAGCATATTGTTTGTCCTAGTAACTCGATACCTAAAACCATAGCTTGGTTCTATAGGTATCGAGTCATAGAGATAATAAAAAGCTCATGAGATAATAAAAAAAAAATAATGAATGATTTTATTTGAATTTGCATAGATGATTGTAAGGCCAAGGATATCACAACGGCTCTAAAAGGAAGAGAAAAAATAAAGATGTACAAGCTCGCGTTTGCAAAGAATATCCGCATGTTATTTTATGCTAAGTGGATGCCACTCCCTCAATTTAGTTATTGGGGATGCAGCTATATCTTGCGCACAATCAACATGTTTTTTGGTCTTGTAGAAGATTTATACACACTAAATGATATAAATGAGTCAGATTAAATAAATTATTAGACGAATTTTTTACTAAGCAACAACATTTTTGTTTAATTTAGTAGTATTTTGACAACGACACCCGATTTGGGCGTCGAAACGATAATAAAATTATTTTTTTCAATTTAATTGTGGCTTATTTTCCATCTAAATAGTTATTTATACACATTTTTTACTGGTTGTTGATAATGTGCATTTATCTTTTACCTCGCTTCTTCGTCGCTTGAACTTAAAATGTGCTCGCTATGCTATGCCCTATGTTGGATAAGTTGTAAGTAATAACTATCCTACTATTTTTTAAATAAATATATTTTTACATAGTTCTTTATGGTAAAATTTTGATTTTTTCCTATTTTTTTTATATTTGCAGTAAATTTGTATATTCTTATATGAAGGGGCGCCAAATTTTATTTTGCCAGGGGCGCTCAGAACCCTAAAACCGGCCCTGCCTTAAAGTAGCATTTTTAACGCACGTATGGAGTTCTAAAAATTGCATTTTTAACACGGTTGTAGAAAAAAGCCTTTAAATGAGGTGTCACATGATGTACTTACTTTCCTATTTAAAAAAATCAAAGTTGTGCCTGTCACCTGAAGAAGAGGGATCGCGTAAAGTTCGAAACATTTACGCTATAATATACTATGATTATTTTAAAAATCGACCTATCCGAGCGTTTTTCTTATGTGCTAAAAATAAATAAGTTAATAAGGGGGGTAAAACTGTATTTGTAACAACCAAGGTAGGGATGGCGGTTGTTGAACAAAAAACCGGTTTTCGGTTATACCGGTTTTTTACTTACGGTTTAACCTGGCGGTTATAACTGGTCAAAAAAAGCGGTTGTTCCAAAAACCATTTTTCGGTTTTTTTAATCAGAAGCAAATACTCGATAGGTTATAATGTTAATATAATGTTATGTGTTACATAATATTGTGTTTTCAATTTTATCAATCAAAGGCAAAATAAAAATTAAATTAATTTTTTTTTTAATAACGCGGGCACATAAATTTGATACACCCTGTATATTGATCTGTAAATATTTATTAGAATTTAGTTTGGATGTAAGTGGATTTCTTTTTTTAATGAGCTTTCCGATGAACCATTAAAGACTTTTGTGAATAATTAAAGTGAAAATAACGATGTATTTTGATTTAAAATGGAAAAAGATTGTTTAGGGTAGAGGTAATTATCAATTTCTAGAAAAGTGGTTTTAGGAGAAAGTTTGGAATTTTAGTATCTTTGTTTCAACACGAGTAAATGTTGTATAGTTCTCAGAAGGTAATTAGGATGGTCGGAATGGTTTTGAGGGTGACTGTTTTGTTTGTCGAATGGAAAAGTCGATGTTTCAGATTCTTGGCAACGTGGAAGGGGAAAAGTAGTTTGAATGGTTAAGAGAGTTTGAAGGGGAAGTCATTATGTTTTTGGCATCGCTGAGGACCGGTTCGACGTTTTAGTGGATAGATAGTTAGCAGATACCAGTGGCTGTTTGATAGTGGAGAATAGTGTTGAAAAGTGGAACGAGAGACAGATCAAATTGAGACGAAATACCTCTTTGATTCTGTATTATTGTGAGAAGGAGAGCAGAGAATTTTTGGAGTTTTGTTTGAATCGAGTACGTGTCAAAAGAGGCCCGGCTTGTTGGAGAATTGGTGCTGGTATGCTGATAGTTTTGAAGCTGGAGAACGGAGAGGGCTTTGATGAGTAGCCTTTAACATAGTCAACGAGGGAGAGCTGTTTTGGGTCACGAGAAGACATCAGAGTGAGTGAAGCAAAAGGTCAGTCAACTTATGTGAAAGATATTTTTATGTTCGGAAACTAAAATTTTGAGTAAAAGGCATATGAATTAAAATTCCAATATTTCTAAAAGTAAATAGGAAGTATAGCTAATCTTGCGAATACATAAATTTGTTTTGTTTAGTTTGTTTTACCAAAGTCATCGGGAACAAACCGATAAATTGTTTTTTTTTTAACTATAATAAATTTAAGTGGTAAAGATTTCATTCAGACATCTGTGTCCACAGGTTTTAGATTTGATAGAGTTTAGAGTATTGATTTTGACAAATAAAAGACAATTCTGTATGTTTATTTTAATATTTTGCTTTATTTCTTTTCCCTATTTTATCCCGATTAGGATCAACTAAGAGATACTGAACCCACGAGAGAAGATAAGTATAACGTGAGATAATTTAGATTTTTTTTATAGTATAAAAAGGCACCCTGAGATTTTTTATTCATTTTTATGTATGATTTGCGACAATTAAATAATTAATCAGATAAATAATAATTAATATATAATTAATAAAAAGCAGATCATAACAATACATTTATATTGCAATTCAGTTTGCTCAATTTTCCTCCCGAAAAATTCCCCAACCAATTCAACCTATAAAAATTTTCCCATGTGCTTTCAAATTACCCTAAAAATGGGCGAAAGTACCCCAATCTGGCATCTCTGATTCGTCGCTCGTTGTAGACGGCGTCGGTGTATATTGCGTTGTCAATTGGGATATTCCCAAAACTCCCAAAAGTGATGATCCTACCGATCTACCGACATGTCCCTAGGATCTATCGAGTTTAAAAAAATATCCAAATGATCGATAAACCAATTCATCATTTATTGCCATCAAAAAATTTCAGTAGGTAGTATTTTTTAACACATTTGTATAATACCTTTCATTTCCTAAGAATTATGTATTATTTAAAAATTACATAATGGAGATTCCTAATCGTATTTCGGTATTCACATTTCATACAAGAGTCTCAAAGTACTCAAGTATAAACAATTTTTAGATGATTTTGGGAATATCGATTTCAAGCAGATCACTTACCTTTTTATGTAAATATTCATGTGTTTCATAAAAGCTGATGTGACACTTTCGTCCAGTTCTTTATTAGTAAATAAAAGTTGAATTATGGTTGTTTGGGTTAATAATTACTTCGCATATTATTTATAATACATATATAGTAGGGGAGCAAAGTATGCTAAATGTGCAGTCACTCGAGCGCTTTGGGGACCTATTGGGTTGTGATTATTAGGTTCTAAAACCAAAAAAGTTAAGTAAAATTTTCCATTTTAGTGGGGACTTTCCATATTTTAATTTAATTTTCCATTTCCAACACCCGTTTTCTCCGATTATAGCGCCACCTATCCGTAATTAGAAAAAACGTTTCGAATAAAAGTTGCTTATTTTTACGCAAAGAATCCAAATCTGAAATAAAAAAAAAGGAGTTCCTATTTAAGATTTTAAAGTAACCCCCCCCCACCTCCGTGGGGTCGTGTTTGGTACCATTCGATAGATTTCAGAAAAAATATTCAGAAATTGTAGTGTATTACCTATAAGAAGTTACCGTTAAGCCGGGTCCAGACTATGTAACAAAACATGTTAAATAACAAAGTTTTGTAACTCGTTACAAAATTTTAAATAAACAAGTTTTAAAACACAGTGTTGTATAACATTTTTCTGGTTATATAGCATGTTTTATGTTATCCAACAGATGTCGGTAAACATCAAAGAAAGTTATAAAACCGCACCGCGACTGATCTACACCTAAAAACATGTTATTGAAACATTTCTCTGGCATAGTACCTACGCGAGCAGCAACCGTTGGAGTCATATCGCCTTGTTCATTCTGGAGTGATTGTGCTAGATTTTTCTTTGCTCTGTTCACGTAGGGTTATTTACGCGATGAAATTGTCGAAAGAACTGACTACTCATTTAATTGAGCTATTTCGTAAGTAACGAGTATTATGGGATTGCTATGGGATGAGCTACATTTATTGATTTAAAAAACAAATAAAAAACACGATGAATAGACTGAAATAGAAGTGAAAATGCAATGCACGTACGCCTATAACTCAAGCCAACAAAAGAAAAGCAGTACGCGGAACCTTAACAGCAAATCGGTGCAAATCAACTCTAAATTTGACATAAATACTATTCTCTACAGAGCAGAGTGTTCAGACATAAAACCTGTAACATTCACTTCATTCGCTACACAGATGCAGACTGCTTCATCAGCTACTCAAACAGGCACTCAATCATACAATATATCTGAGCCTTTCTATTCCGTCCACTACACCTACATCCGCTACTTCTCCAGCTACACCAATTCAAACAGACAGTGACACTCAATCATGAACAGGTGAAGACGATAATACTGAGGAATTAAATTCTACAGAAATGTTATACTTCCTCTCTGAAACAATGAGTAAAAAGTTTAAAAAATATGAGGCGTTCTTTGCAAAAACCCCATATGTCACTTTTTACAACATCGGAGATATTTAAAAAAAAGTTATTTAATTGAACCCTATTAAGTTTACGGAAATTCTCAAATTAGTGATTTATTATTTTGATGATTACACACAGTTTACAATATAAATAACATTATTTTTTCCTTTTGTTTATTTATGAAGGACATTTATTCATTTGACATATGGGGTTTTTGCAGGAATTTTTCATTAATTTATAGGAAAAACGATATTTATAGTAATAAACCAAAATAAAAAATGAACGAAAAATGGTGTTTACTTATAATATCACGCAACACAACTATTCGAAGGATATTTAACCTATAAAAACCTACTGACAGCCCACGGTTCTGACAGCCAAGCGATAAAGTTTCCCGCAAAAACACCAATAACAACTATGGTTTTGAAGGGAATTGCGCTTGACATATGGGGTTTAGGCGGAATCGCCTATATTTTTGTCGCTTATATTTTGAACTACTGTAATTTTAATGCAAGTTTCTTACGCAAGGAACGTAGGTAATTAGTCCTTCAATCCATAGAAGCCATAAGTCCATTTCCGAAAAAAAAGGACAACTGGGGTTTTTGCAAAGAACGCCTCATATACTTTGCTAATAATATAACTGTTAATCTTTCTCTTACTGGAATTGCATCTCGAAATGTCTTTCCTGCCTATTTTATGGCCGATTTCATTTATAAGAAATTCAAAATCAGAACTTTCTATTCTTAAGAAGTTTTTAAAACTGCCATCACATTTAATGTCTCCTGTCGATGGGTCTATGTTATCTCTTTCCAGATCAGCTAAAAGAGCTGTACCACTACCTATATTTTGCTCGAGCTGCTAATGAAGGACACATCCAAAATATTAATTTAACACGCCGGTGTCGCCTCCACAATATTACACAAGCTGCTGTTGCTATGAAGAGATCCTCCATACTTATATGACGCAATTTTATATACTACCTAACCCACCAGCTATCCATCTAAAATGCTGCAAACTTTATGCTCATGTTGTTGTTTTGTTTTTTGTTATATAGTCTGGATACTCATGCTATTAACAAGTTACATAACAAAGTTGTACAACAAATTTGTTGTACAACTTTGTTATTAGCATGTTTTGTTACATAGTCTAGACCCGGCTTTAAAAGTTCCCCGTTTCAGGAAAAAATATTGTCTAAAAGCGATAGCCTAGTGACCTAGTGGGTAGACCTCGGATCTCGGATTCGTAAAGCAGAGGTTTCGATTTCAAATCCGGGGTGTGGATCTCCGATTTTTTTATTTATTGTTACTGCATTCATGTCTGTAGACAATGTTGCAATCTATTATGAGCACAATAAAAAAATATAGTAATAAAATAATAAATAAATATTTCAAAAAAAAAACAAGAAAAAAAATACAATCACTGGAAGCGAAACTAAACAATACGGAAGAAATATAACCACTGGATTCGGAACTGGATATGGAACTGGATAATATTAGAAAACTGATATTATAATATGTAAGCACTACGAGCCTAGTAGGCCCATGGCTTGATGTACTATTCTTTTCCACTCCCTTTTGTCAGTCGCTTTTGTTTCCCAGTTCCTTAAGTTAATTCTGCTCATATCTTCTCTAACTCCATTACTCCATCGTGACCTCGGTCTTCCTCTTCGTCTTTTCCCTGCCAATGCACTAGATAGTACCATTCTGGGAATTCTAGATGGAATCATCCTCTGCACATGGCCCAACCATCTAAGTCTTTGCGCCTTAATTACTGCTAGTATGTTAGGATCTTGATAGAGCTCAGTTAGTTCCTTATTTGTTCTTCTTACCCATTGTCCATTTAAGTTTTTCCCACCGAAGATTTTGCGCAGCATTTTCCTCTCCCAAACTAATAACAACTCTTGATGTTTTTTGTTGTGACCCATGTTTCAGAAGCATACGTTACTATCGGCCTTATTACGGTCTTGTAAGTTCTTAGTTTTGCTCTTCGTGATATATATTTACTTCTTAACAACCCATTAAAAGCAAATATAGCGCGGTTGTCCGACATAATTCTCTTTTGTATTTTTTCTTCACAGTTAGGATCTCTTGTGAAGACAGTTCTTAAGTACTCAAATCTCTCAACTTCTTCGAATTTATACTGTGTTCCCTTCGCTGTTGTCATTGTTATGTATTGCCCCCGAACGAATTTCTTATTTGTCAATTCCATATACTTTGTTTTTGCTTCATTTATATACAATCCTTTGGTTGCTGCCCTCTCCTCGAGTTTCATGAGTGTTTCTATAAGTTCTATTTTGCTCCTAGCCAAGATTACCAAATCGTCTGCGAATGCCAAGCACTGATGTTTTTTGTGGTAGATCAGACCTGTTCTATTAATGTTTGATTCCTGTATAACCTTTTCTAGTAATATGCTAAACATTATAGGCGATAATGGATCACCCTGTCGCAGTCCTTGTTTGACCTCAAAGCTTTCTGTTATAGTATTGTTTATCTTGACTTTATCATACTGATATATCATACTGATATTGTTTAAAAACACTAATAATATTGATATAAAATGTTAATCAATTTTATTTATTGTTATAAGAATCAAAGGTAAATATGATTAGGCGAATGAAGCCTTAGGTTTCGCAGTCAATATCCCAACCACGCACACATGTTGCAATCTATTTCAATACGGTTTATAGTACAAAATATACATTTAATATCAAAATAGTGGGATATATTTTTTTAGTTGAGGACACTTGGTCACATTGCATTGTTTCAGGATAAGGTGAAATATCTTCAATAAATGGAAAAAAGCATGTATGTCATATATTATAATACTTTCTATACTCTTAATATGTAGTCTCGTATAAATTTGTAGTGACATGATTTTAAGTATAAGAACAAGAAGCTTGCAACAATTTTCAGAGAAAATAGAAAACTAAAACTATTTTAAAATGATTATTCGAAATAAAACATATGCAAATATTCACTGTATTTGCCATCTAGTGGAATAACTGTAAAATTAAGTCAGTAAAAAAGGTACATTAAGTTTAATTAAATTAAGTAAATCATCTTGTATACTAAAATTAAGGTTCTAAAATTTTCATTTCAAAATGAAAATCGACAGGGGCAATAGTACCTATACTAAAATACACTCTGTATAGATAATTATGTCAATGTTAATAATACTGGATAGAGAATTGAATATCCTTTCAAATGAGCTAGCACACGCCCCTCTTCCCTATTTAAAAATAAGGGGTGGGGGAAATGGAAGGGAGGGGGTTGACAAATGACAGATATGTATGTACCGTAAAAACTGTGTTCCCCTTAGATCAAAAGTCGGGCTTTTATATTTATATGTTAAGTTCAATATAAATTTCACATAACTGAACTATCACTGTGTTCTCCATTTTGATTATTATTGTTCTCAACTAACGCTATTTTCAAAATTCTTGCTTTCCTATCCATCTTTAACGTAAATTATTAAAAAATATAAAACTATTTCTTTATTAACGCTAGTCTCCGATAAGGCTACCTTGATTTAATGCTGAGGTACTAAAATGTTATAAAATTAACAAACAGTACGAGCAAGAACAAAGAGTCCACATCTTCTTATAACTACAAGTGACTGAAACATCGAAACAATAATAATTCTTACTGTGTTATACAGAAAAAGGCAGTAGAAACGATTAATCTCATATTTATCGACAACACTGTATGGTCCTCACTTGATGAGCTGTAAGGAAATATACACGTAAAGTTGTCCTCACTTTGTGCGCATAACGAAAAAGTATATACAGTCTCACTTTAATAGCTGCGTATAATGGCCTCACTTGGGTGGCAATATACTTGAACAATACGGGGCACATATACGTAATTTTTTTTGTGTATACTCGTCATTTTTTAATTGCTATATACTTGTCAAGGTCACTATGAAGAGTTGAAACGATTATGTCTACGTTTTCTACCGGTCCTCACTAAGTGCGCGTAATGTCAGGACCTCACTTTGATATCTGTGCATAAATATATATATATATATATATATATATATATATATATATATATATATATATATATATATATATATATATATATATATATATATATATATATATATATATATATATATATATATATATATATGGCTCACAAATGATAGGAAGCCCGCTATAACCTGCCGATGAATGGAAGCCCGCGGTTTACGGGGTAAGGGGATTGTAGCACTGTCTTATTCCTACAGTCTTACGAAGCCCACTCGTATAAACGCGTTCACAGTGTATATGGATTACGCATTATACGAAGCCCGACGATGTTGCCATGCTTTAATTTACGTTTAAATAATACGACTGTTCTACGAGATCCTTATATGTGTATATAAGTCGTCATATTGCCTGTTATAAGAAGCCCAATTCTATTCAGCAATCTATACGAAGCATTTTAGAAGAGTCAAGATAGAACGAAAAGATGCATTGTTTCGGAGCAATTCAAACAAGATTATCTTTTTCTAAAACTTTTTCTGTTAGTTTATATACATGTTAAAGTAAAAAGTTCTACTCACAGATTTTGCCGCTAATTGTTTATTATTTGTTTAAACAATAACAATAATTGTTTTGTACAGTGTGTCCAATTAACACGTTGACGGACACTGCGTCAAATGTATAAGCAAGTGTTGTGACACTATATGTATTTTGCAAAGTAGAATAGGGAAAAATTCAACGTATATAGACGTTGTGTCACATTACATCAATGGAAATTAGACGACTATAGACGTTCTGTTCGTCAACGTGAAAAGTTGTGCATGGTCTAAATTAAAAATAGAACCATCAGTTCATTTTTTTAAGCCATATACGAGATATTATGTCAAAAAATATGAATTTTACTCAAGATTAAAGTAGCTTTATTATTCAAAATATTAAAAATTGTTGTAATGAAAAGTTGTTTGGAATTAAGAACTATATTCTAATATGCCATTTCATCTTTCTAATTAAAAAAAAGTTGAATTTTTTTAATTATGGATATACATTATTTTCAGTTATTTCAATTATGATAACTCTTTTATTATAGACCAGTAAGGATCTGTGAAAAAACGTCTATTTTTGGATGTGAAAGGTGGCATTCGAATTTTTGCAGATAAAGTAAGGTGATAACTTCGTTAATAATAATTTACTTATGCTCCTTCTCAAATATGTCCGGTACATTAATAAAAAAAAATAAAATATTTAAAAATTCGAAAAACGTCGATTTTTTTCTGTTTCTTTGCTTATAACTTTAAAACGATTCGTTTTGGAACAAAGTCGTAGAGAAATAAAATAAAGATAATTGAATTTTGTATGATATCGGACTGGTCAAAAATGTCTTAACTTATAACTTTTTCTGCAATATAGCAATAAATACAAAATAAGGGCGCAAAATATGCCTGTTGTTATTCAATGTTTTTAGCCACTTCGGTGGTACTTAGAACCTTAGTAATTCACTTAGGAAATTCTTTGTAACATACTTAAACCGTGTACCAAATTTCATTAAAATCGACCTAATAGATTTTGCATAATAAATTTGCAATTTAAATGTTTTTAAAAAAGTTCAAATTTTTTAAAATCTTTCTGAACAAAAAGTAGACCATTTAGAAGTTGTCTAATTTTTTTACATATAAAGAGGTGCTTTACCTATCTAATACAGTTTACAGAATTAAAATCGGATTATTTAAGGGGCCTCAGCAATGTTTTAATTTTATAAATAATTTTTTGGCTTATAAACAAATAGCTTTGTTTAATAATAAACAATTAATTTTTAGCAATGCAAATAATTAAAACCGGTATAATTTGATTTAAACTTTCAAATTATGTCAGCAGAATTGCTATTTTATTTTTTAATCAAAATTATTCGCGTTCAAAAATTGCACTTTTTCGATTTTTTGAAAGTTCCACTGCGTTTATCTCGAAAACTATGCATCCTACGAAAAAACTTGTAAGAACATTTTTTGCTTAGACTTACCCAAGAAATATAAAAAAATGTTTTATTTTGCGAAAAATCGATGTTATGTAATTCCTCAAGTTCTTTGTTTATAACAATTTTATTGATATCCGGATCAACTGTTACCCAAAAAAATCGTGTTCCACGGGTCAAAAAATACATAAAAATCTTGGGTAAGTCCATCTAAATAAAGGAGCGCGCAGCACCCCCTCCTGGCCACAGGACTAATTTGTTTATAAGCCAAAAAATTGTTTATAATTTTAAAACATTGCTGAGGCTGCTTAAACAATCCGATTTTAATTCTGTAAAGTGCATTAGATAGGTGGAGTGCCTCTTTATATGTAAAAAAATTGACAAATCTTTGTATATACCAGTTTTTGTTGTGCAAGATTTTAAAAAATTTTAATTTTTTAAAAAAAGTTTAGATTGCAAAATTATTATTCAAAATCTATAAGTCAATTTTAATGAAAATTGATGTACGGTTTTAGCACATTACAAAAATTTTCTAAGCGAATTAGGAAGGTTCGAAGTGTAACCTAAGTGATGGAAAATAATTGAATAAGAACAGGCTTGTTTTGCCCCCTTATTTTATATTTATTGCTATTTTGCAGCAAGGGTGATTAATTAAGAGATTTTTAACCAATCGCATCTGATAGAAAATGTAATTACCTTTGTTTTATTCCTATACGACTTTGTTCCAAAATGAATCGTTTTAAAGTTATAAGCAAAAAAACTTGAAAAAAAAACGAAATTTTTTGAAATTTTTAAATATTTTATTTTTTTTATTAATGTTCCGGGCATATTTGAGACGGAGCATTAATCAATTATTATTAACGAAGTTATCACCTAACTTTATCCGCAAAAATCTGAATGCCACCTCTCACCTCCATCTAAAAACAGATCCTTACTGGTCTATTATTAATTATACGAAAAAAAGTTATCCTTTGTAAAAAGTTCTGCATGGCCAAAGACCTTAAATACAACCATCTTATATCAATTTTGATTAATTTTATACGAGGTATGTCAAAAAAGATTTTTTTTGCCATTAGAAGGATGAAATTGCATATCAGAATATAGTTCTTAATTCCAAATAATCATGTTAAATTATATAATTTAAAATAATTTTAAAAATATCGTTGAATTTTGTTTCTATTTTGTTTTTGATTATGCTGAATCCGAATATGGCATTACAATTTGAAAATGCTTATAAAGAAGCTCTTCTACACTATGTCTGCGTACCAGAACCTGCGAACCATATTTGAAACATTTTTATTACAAATTTTACGAAAAAAAGTTTATTCTTCATAAATTGCTCTGCATAGTCTAAAATCTAAAACCCAATCATCAGATATCAAGTTTTATCAAGAATAACTTTTTTCGTAAAACTGGTAATAAAAAAGTTATTAATAGGTTCGAAGTTCCGCAGACATAATGTTTAAGAGTTAAACATATTTTTGTTGAAAATTTATTATTGTTCAAGCTTATTATTAAATTTATTTTAGGTAAGTTTTAGAGAAAACATTTTTGATCACTTTTTATAAACAATTTTTTAGTTGGTAATTTTCGGTTTTTGTATTAGGTACATTTTTGTTATCTTTCTTAATTTTTGTCAAAAAGGAATAGTTTCATTCATAGTTTCATTTCTAAAATAAAATTATTGAGTAAATTTTAAAAAATACATCAAATGCTTTAAAAAATCACCTATAAAATTGTAAAAAATCTTTTCAAACTTGAGTAATACCGTTTTAAAGTGTTGGTAATTCTGTAAACTACGTTTTTACTTAAAACTTACGTAAAAGTTTTCAAAAATTGCATTTTTGCGTCATATCATTTGAATTAAATTTTTGGCATTTTTTTGAATGAAACATTGTTTAGTAAGATATTTAAAAGGTAAGTTGTGCAAATTTGAGAGCTTTATAAGAAAAATTTTATTAGTTACACATTTTTAAATAATGTTGAAACAAAATTCAGCCCACACCGTACTTATGCCCATACATTTTATTTCTTTTTATTATAACCATAAGATAGCTTAATTGTTCTTCTTTCCAATTAAGCTATCCTTTCTTGTTCCTTCTCTTAATTTTCTTCTTTCTTGTCCAATTTGTAAAATTTTATTTGATCCATTAATTAGAGAAATACACTGAAATAACTCAGCCGTGCACTTCGCTAGTTTACAGTGCGCCAATGTTTGTGAGAAGGGTGACTTTAGCGTTATAAATAAAAAATTATAGAAGCTACAGATTTAATTTTATAAAAATTTTAATCTTATATTTAGGTTTTTTTCAATAGTCTGAATTTTTCAATAGTCAAGTCAGTTTTTTTCTAAAATTTATATTTTCGGGGTTATTTAAAGAAACATCTAATTTCGCAGTTCATTTGTTTAATAAAAAATTAAGTGCCCACTTCTAGAGTAGAACTTTTTAATATGTTGTTTATTAAACATTTCTTAGGGCCATCGGTACATAATTCGCAAATATTTTAAGGCTATCCCTACTTTTTCTGTCTTTACACGGCAAATTACGTGTAGTAAAATTGTCACTGGTATGGATATGTAAACTTTACTTGACAATTTCATCATTAACTGTAAAGATGGCTTTTGAATGTTCTTGGATAACTTTTACTAGTATAATTAATTGCCTTAATTGTTAATTCAGTTAATTAATATGATTATTTCATATTTCCGACCAATAGAAAGCTACAGAAATACAAATTAAATTGATCATTTTTGATAATATCCCATCGTCAAGTATATTACGTCAGATGCCCTTCGTTGCTGTGAAAAAATACATTCAGTGACATTAATGACAATTACTGTTTTAAAACTTATAAAAGTGATGACTTTCAATCGTCAAATATTTATAACAACTGTGTGTTTAATTGTACTAATTTGTACTTACATAAATAAATTACAATAAAATTTTGGTTTTAAACAGTTTTATTCATGAAATAATCGCAGCAAATTGCAGCTCGATCTCTGAAATTATTATCGAATTGTTTCCCTCGTGCCACTTGACGTAATTTCACTCCCTTTCGGGTCGTGAAATTAATACTGTCAAAGTGTCACTCCGGAAAAATTCGATAATTTCAGAGCTCTTGTGCAATTACTACTGATAATTTTTTCACTACTTATGTATTCAGTAATAATTTATCTACTGTACAACAAAAGCTAATAATCCATCGAGAAAAGAGGAAAAGTGATAAAGTGATTTTTTAATACTTATATTGTTACTATGAAACGCTTACAATTTTGAACATCCGTAACAACACAATACTTGGATCACTGAATATATCCTGGTGTATTCTCTGCTTTGGATCTTCCATAAATAATAAACAATAAATAACTTTTTATTAAGTTCACGTCTTAAATCAATTATTTATTAAACACATTATCAATATTATTTAATCAACAACTGAAAATATTCCCAATGCCAGGTCAAATATTTAAAATTGTCACTGTCTGACTGACAATATGCTGGCAATATTCTATTTACTACTGACAAAGATTTGGAAAATATTACCACGGACATTGTGTTCATTTTTTTTCAAATCCTGAAAAAAAAACAATAAATATTTTTGAAAAATTTAAACGCAAAATGAAAGACTAAATTATTACCGAGGGCCGAAAGTCTCTTACAATAAATAAAAAGTTTATTTTGAATGAGATATTTTGAAATTAAAAGTCACACTAAATTTTCTTTTAGTTTTTTAGCCCTGTAACTTATTAAAATAAACATTATAGAAGTTCTCAGGGACTTTCGGCCCTCGCTAATAACGTAATCTCTTATTCTGAGTTTAAAATTTTCAAAAATAATTATTAGTTTTCTCAGAATTCGAAAAAAAAATTAATTCCATTTGAGTAGCATTTCAGCAGAAACTACGTAGCCATCCCCTTAATGAAATTAAAAAACATCTATATTGTTTGATTTTTTCCGAAGGGAAAATCTATATGCATTTGTATTAAATATTTTGTATTTGTATTAAATGAGGCGCTCAGAGCAACAGTGGCACAGTCCACAAATTGAGCATTTTTAGATTAATACATCAATAAAAGCAGAAAAATTGGATATATGGTTCAACAGTGGTCTACACAATCTAGCTCTATATTTGGCAAGATGGCACTACATAATGTATTGTTGCCTTGACAAATACTAAAAATACGAATGAAACAGTGGCCTAACCCTCAATTGTGTGGCTCAGACCCATCAAACAAGTATTCATCGTATCAGAATCAGAATAATACGCATAATTCATAAGAATGACTATTTTTAATTTTATAAAGTAATATTTAATAATAATAACTTTAACCCCGTCCTTGACTGAGTGGTAAGAGCGCCTACCTTTGGATCGAAAAATCCGAATGGTTGTGAGTTCGAATCTCACCAGGGTCAGAAATGTTTCATTTATTATAAATTAATAAATGAAAATAGTTTCTGTCCTTGTGGGATCGGTACTCACCGGAGGGACCGCAGACGTTCGGATACAGTTAGCGTCTCTTTGCAAAGACAATGACGTCAACTTTGCAAAGTAGCAAGACACTTACTCAACACACACACACACACACTACACATTACACTAGGTACCTAACTGTTAAAAATTACCGTACCTACCATGCCAATGGCCATTAGTTGTCGAGGCATTAACCTTTTTTAAATAAAAAAAAAAAACAATAATTTAATTTGTCATATTAATTTCCTATTTGGTAGCAAATTTTGTGGCTTATTACAAACTAAAATAGTAAATTAGTAATACAAAGTATTAATTTGTATTAATTGTATCAATTAAAATAAATAATTCTTTTGCTATTCAATTTTTAAATCTTTTTTCTGTCGGTATCTTACTGTGTACAGGTAATGCTAAGAATTACCATAATCTGTTCTCGGGAGTCTTAGTACACAAGATTAATGACGATGAACGACCCAAAAATACGAAAAATGTGCATTGCCAGGTAATAATAAAAATGTTTACAAGCTAATAGTACTTTGAGGAATACGCAAAAACGTTGCCAAACTTCAGGGCTTCTTATAATCGGTAGCTCAACGTGGGCTTCCTAACGCTGCTGAACTTCTACAGAGTATATACTTTTTTTCGCAGCGCAAACTGGTGGTAGATACCATGAACTACGAGTGTATGTTTTGATAATAATTCCAGGCATAAGCAGCCCTGGCTTCGTATTGTTAATCATGATTTCAGAGCTACCCATGGTACATTTCTAAAATTTGTCCGAATATATATGAAGCCCAAGCGTATTCACATGTTCTGAGCTTGGTTAAAATATCGAGAGATGGTGTAAAGTACGTTTTTTGGGGAAATAACATTAAAGAATTACGAAGCCCGAATCCGGGCTTCGTAAGGAGGTGTCGGGCTTCGTATGACCGGTGCGATATAGCGTTTTTGGCTTCCTAAAGTCGGAATCCATATATATATATATATATATTGTTGTGATCTTGATTATTGATATGAGATAATATTTTTATATGTCATTTAATTTAATCAATGCTTTAATAATAATCTAATTAATTTACCAGATCACATATCAATGTGTTTTCAATCTCAGGGCTTTTTATAAAATTAAGTACTTACATACGTGGCTTCTAAGTATTTCTTAATGGTTCCTAATCGGGATAGGAAAGAAAAGAGTAAAATAACAACACATATGGGTTACAATTGTAATCAAAATATTGTTTATTTTATTTAAATGGCAATCACTGCTTAATATTTGTTATATCTTATTATTCTTAAACATAACATTTACACATGGGAATCTTATTTCCTTTTTGTTTCCAATTGAAAGTTTTTATTAACATTTAACTATTATGATTTATTAGCAACAATTCTATTTAAGTTTGATGAAGCTTTTCTGATATTATTGATTATGTTTCTTCAATTTTAAATGTGGTATTTAATACGAAAAACCCATACATTCATGTCCAAACAAATGAGACTGACCTTTTTCTGGTGAACTGAGAATGTCTTCACACAAGACCCGTTTCCTGCTATCCTTGGCTGCAATCAAAACCTCGTCCTGGCTTCCAGTAATGTTCTCCTCTGAAACTAGCTCGTATAGCTCTCGCTTCCTGCTTCTGTCGTGATGCTGTGTTCTACCTTTTTCGAAACTGCAATCAGCTACCGGGAACTCTTGGCTCAAGGAGGTTCTTTTACTCTCAACCTGGCCTACCTCTCGTTCCACGATGGATACTCCACACTCACGGAAATACACCGGCTTTCTCACTCTCCGTACACTACCGTCTACTACTCGACTTCACTTCTCGACAGCTCAAAACATTCTGATCTCTATTTGTCATTCATTCCCCTACTTTCTAAATATCCCTTCCAGATTCACAAATCAAAACTTCCACCACCAACTCTCATTCGCAGTATTCCTCAAAACCGATTTTTAAACTTTCTAAATATGCTTAATGGATTTCAAAGAAAATAGTTAATTCCCATTCTAAAATTACTTTCTACTATATACAAATTTTAATGATCTATTCTCTATTTCCACTTAGTCTTATTTAGCATCGGCTAATGATCGATCCTTCCGCGAACAACGATAATGACCTATTAACGATTTCACTTGAGTCTTATTTAATCACTTCTTAAAATTAAATATAACAATTTGTTGTATACAGGTTGTTCTAAATTTATATGCCCGTGGTTGAGAAAATTGAAAATATTTTATATTAAATTGAATTTTGTCTATAATTATCAAATTTTAATTTTCATATCAAATAGAAATATAACAAATCCCCGCCTTGTATTCGATAAAATTTATCTGCATTTTTAAATAAATTTTCTCGAGGCAAAACCAACTCCCTGTATATTTCCTTACTTTAATCTACGTCTTATATCCTAACTTACTATCTACTTCATGTAATTCTGTCTTTTATTCGTGATATTTGTATACATCGTGAATATTATAAATTCCTCGGATCTTTTCCGAGTTCCTGTGCCTCAACTCATAACTATTTATCCCATTTTCATTATTCACGATATACGGGCCTTCGAAAACAGGCATCAACTTTGCGCAAATGCCCCCAGGAAGATTTGATACTCGTAATGCCCTCACGAGTACTTTTTCACCCTTTTGGAAAGTCACTGGTCTTCTTTTTCTATTTTGTTCCTGTCTTTGGATATATTTTTCGTTGCTTCGCCGTAATCTTCTCTGTACGGTTTCAATCACCTGGTGATATTCTTTTGGCTCTTGGTCTTCCCATGGCCTTATCGGCAGTACACCCTTCATGATGTATTCTGGGGTCTCTTTTGTTACTGTGCTCGGAATTGTATTTAGATACCTTTCTATTTCCGCCATTTTCCTGTCCCAGTGGCGATGTTGACCATCTGTTGCAATGCGAAGAAATTTCGTCACTTCCTGTATGAATCGTTCTGAAGGATTACTCTGTGGATGCCTGATGCTGACAAAATTTGTCTCTATTCCTCGTTCTCGAAGTTGTCCCTTGAAACGATCATTTCGGAAATACGTTGCATTGTCCAGTAGAATCTTTTTTGGTGTTCCTACTATGGCTATAAAATTGTCGATTTTTCTTAATATTTCTTCCCCCTTTGTGGTGCGGCAACTATATAATTTTACGTATTTTGAAAACACATCCACCATTACCAGAATATGTTTGTTCCTTTTAGTGGTCATAATTAGATCGCTTAACATATCTATTGCTACAATGTCTAGTTTGTTTCGGGCTTCAATATTTTTGGCAACATTTTCGTTTTTGAAATTCCGACTCTTATATTTTTGACATACATCGCACTTCTGGGTAATTTCCTTTGCAATGCGGTAATCCTGTCGGCTTATGTAATTTTCCCTAAAAACGAGCCAAACTTTTCTGCTACCGATATGCCCATTGTCCTCATGTAATTTCTTTATTATCTTTTCGGCCAATGTCTGTGTCACTAAATATAGTTCCTTTCCGTCTATTCTCTTAAAATATATGTTATTTTCTACTTCCGCTCTTCTTTTCTCTCTTTCCTCTAGGTCTTCCTGGTTTGTCCTTATCTCATTTAACGAATATATCCCTTCTTCTTGTATTAATCTATTTAGTCCCACCTGTAGAGTAATTGTTTCCTTTTTTCCGGTTTCCTCATCCCGTGTTAGAGCGTCGGCTATTATGTTGTCTTTTCCTTTTATATATCGGAACTCAAAATCATACTCCTGTAATAACAGAATGCCTCTATGTATTCTATTATTTACTAATCTATTCTTCATGATATGTACTAAAGCTGCATGGTCTGTTTCGATTGTGAATTTTGCTCCCAATAAGTAAAACCTCAATTTGTTTACGCAATATAGTACACTGGCAAACTCCAATTCTGTAACACTATATTTTCTCTCATGTGTTTTAGTCACTCGAGATATAAAACATATCGGTACTTCTTGGTCGTTTTGTATTTGAGACAGAACTCCTGCAAATTTTTGTATGGACGCATCAGTTCGGAGTATAAAAGGTAAATTGTAAATGGGGTGGTATATTTTCGTTCCTTTTGCGAATTCTCGTTTTAATGTTTCGAAAGCTTCCTCCTGTTCTTCTTTCCAATTCCATTTTATTCCTTTTTTAAGCAATTTTATCAGAGGGATTTCCTTTTGGCTCAAATCGGGAATCAGCTTTTTAAAATAATTTATCGTGCCAAGAAAACCCCTCAATGTTTTCAAATTCGTTGGTCTTGGGTATTCATCTATGAGCTTGACTCTGTCTTCGGCTAATCTTACTGTTTTGGTGTCCAATTGAAAACCCAAATAAATGACTTCTTTTTGAAAAAATTGACATTTTTCAATGTTTAATTTCAATCCCGCTGTGTCCAATTCTTTCAGAATTATTTCTATGTGTTCCAGATGACTCTGAGTATCTTGTGAAAAAATTAATAAATCATCGATATAATGAACTATGAAATCTTCATGGCGATTCAAAATGGTATGTAGAGCTCGGACGAGTGCAGCACAAGCACTCTGCAATCCAAATGGCACTACCTTAAACCGGTAGACAATACCATCAATAGAAAAAGCGGTGTAGTTTCTACACTTTTCAGCTAACGGTATCAACCAAAAACTGTGTTTTAAGTCAATTTTCGAAAATATGTGTGACCCGGTGATTCTTCCAAAAATGGCCTCGATGTTTAGAGGTGATTCATATTGTGATACAGTGTGCTGGTTGATATTCCTGGCATCTAAACATAATCTCAATTCTCCATTTTTTGTTCTTGCATGTGATCTTTAATTTTCACTTCATACTTTTCTATGCGTTCCTCCATTTTCTTGTTGTTCTCTTCTATTGCTTGTTTCATTTTTTGTTGTGTTTCATCCATTTTTTGATCCAATTTTTGTTGTGTTTCATTCATTTTTTGTTGTGTTTCATCCATTTTTTGTTGTGTTTCATCCATTTTTTGATCCACTTTATCCATTTTCTTTGATGTTTCTTCCATGGCTTGTTTCGTTTCACGTTGATTTTCATCCATTTTTTGTTGTGTTTCATCCATTTTTTGATCCATTTTTTGTTGTGATTCATCCATTTTCTTTGATGTTTCTTCCTGATTTTTATCCATTTTTTGTGACTGGAGTTGCATCATTTGTAATAATTTATCTATTCCTGATAATTCTTGCTGTTCTGATGCCATGATTGTCGTGTCTAAAATATCTTCTTGGTCTGAATTATTCTCTTGATTTGAATGTTCTTTTTGTTTTTTGTTGTCTTTGCTTTGGCTTCTTGTCACAGACATTTGTTTTCAAGAAGTACTGTCCCCGCCAAATATGAAATTTTACTAGTATGTTACCAAGACGACTTTTTCTCACCCAAATATTATAAATTGTCAATAAATATATCAAATGTAAATATCGTAAAAATAAAATATTAAATCAGTTATGTAAAATTTGTACCTAAAGAGATCTAAAATTTTATGTTATCAAATGTAAGTATCTCACTTTTTACCACAGGCATATTAATTTTCAAATACCGGCTTTACTCTTTCTATCCTTCAAATTTACCACTAGAAATACTTTTCCATGCCCTCCACGTTGGACGACAGTTGTTGTGATCTTGATTATTGATATGAGATAATATTTTTATATGTCATTTAATTTAATCAATGCTTTAATAATAATCTAATTAATTTACCAGATCACATATCAATGTGTTTTCAATCTCAGGGCTTTTTATAAAATTAAGTACTTACATACGTGGCTTCTAAGTATTTCTTAATGGTTCCTAATCGGGATAGGAAAGAAAAGAGTAAAATAACAACACATATGGGTTACAATTGTAATCAAAATATTGTTTATTTTATTTAAATGGCAATCACTGCTTAATATTTGTTATATCTTATTATTCTTAAACATAACATTTACACATGGGAATCTTATTTCCTTTTTGTTTCCAATTGAAAGTTTTTATTAACATTTAACTATTATGATTTATTAGCAACAATTCTATTTAAGTTTGATGAAGCTTTTCTGATATTATTGATTATGTTTCTTCAATTTTAAATGTGGTATTTAATACGAAAAACCCATACATTCATGTCCAAACAAATGAGACTGACCTTTTTCTGGTGAACTGAGAATGTCTTCACACAAGACCCGTTTCCTGCTATCCTTGGCTGCAATCAAAACCTCGTCCTGGCTTCCAGTAATGTTCTCCTCTGAAACTAGCTCGTATAGCTCTCGCTTCCTGCTTCTGTCGTGATGCTGTGTTCTACCTTTTTCGAAACTGCAATCAGCTACCGGGAACTCTTGGCTCAAGGAGGTTCTTTTACTCTCAACCTGGCCTACCTCTCGTTCCACGATGGATACTCCACACTCACGGAAATACACCGGCTTTCTCACTCTCCGTACACTACCGTCTACTACTCGACTTCACTTCTCGACAGCTCAAAACATTCTGATCTCTATTTGTCATTCATTCCCCTACTTTCTAAATATCCCTTCCAGATTCACAAATCAAAACTTCCACCACCAACTCTCATTCGCAGTATTCCTCAAAACCGATTTTTAAACTTTCTAAATATGCTTAATGGATTTCAAAGAAAATAGTTAATTCCCATTCTAAAATTACTTTCTACTATATACAAATTTTAATGATCTATTCTCTATTTCCACTTAGTCTTATTTAGCATCGGCTAATGATCGATCCTTCCGCGAACAACGATAATGACCTATTAACGATTTCACTTGAGTCTTATTTAATCACTTCTTAAAATTAAATATAACAATTTGTTGTATACAGGTTGTTCTAAATTTATATGCCCGTGGTTGAGAAAATTGAAAATATTTTATATTAAATTGAATTTTGTCTATAATTATCAAATTTTAATTTTCATATCAAATAGAAATATAACAATATATATATATATATATATATATATATATATATATATATATATATATATATATATATATATATATATATATATATATTCTCTAGTGTTAGGGCAAAAGGACTTAAGTCCATTTTTGGCCAAAATGAGTTATCTACACATTTGGTTGTAAATTGTGAAGAAGTTTGTTTTGGTAAAAAAGAATTAAGTCTATCTTAAAATATAAGGTTTTTATTAAGACTGGTTCAAAGAACATAAGTTACATCAGACTATTTTTGTTTGAGCAAACGAACATATCTAACTTAAATCCTTTGTTTTGTCCGATATAAACGACTTATGAAACTTAAGTCCTCTGTATCAATAGTCCACGCGTAGGGGCCGCTGTAAGTGTTTATGACATAAATCTTACTGATGGTGCTAAAACACTCACTTGTTGATTGATAAACGCTAAAAGTTTTCTTCTTCTTCTTCTGTTTCTTTTTATAAGAGAAAGTACTGGACTTACAATTTAACAGTACTCTGTACATAATTGTGCTTCACGAGCAGCTTCCTGTTATATCTGGCATGAATCAATTGCTCACCGTGGTGCAAATGATATTGCTTCTTGTCTTTTCAAGGAAATAATGAACCTGCCACCTGAAGTCATTAAAATAACCTTTTACTCAGGTACATGTGCAGGGCAGAATAAAAATTTCCACGTAGCTGCCATATTCATGTCAGTCATGCAAATGAAAAGCTCAATAAATGAGATCAAACATAAATTTATGATCTCTGGGCATTTACACATGGAATGCGATGTCGACTATTCCCTTATTGAAAAACAGAAAAAAATCGGGAATGAAAATTGCTCATCCTCATGATTGGGCTACTCTCATTAGATGCACAAACAAAAAACGTCCATTTAAGGTCATTGAATTAACTTTAAATGACTTCTACGATTTTGCTGCTTTATTAAGGACAACGTTTGTAAAGAAGCAAAAACATGTTGATGGAGAGTTGTTCAAATTGCCGAAATGTCGTTGGCTGTAATACAGAAAAAAATATGCTACATACAATATTTTATAAGAGTTCTCTGGAAGAGTCAGAAAATTTTAAGGAAATTCATTTTACTAGAGGAGGTCGACAAAGTGCAATAGAACTCAAGAAAAAGTATGATGGGTTAATACCTATAACTCTTGAAAAACAGCAACATCTTCTAGATCTCTTACCGCTTGTACCAGAAGTATACACATTTTTTTATCAAGAACTGCCAACTACAAGTATGAACGATAAGGACCTAGATTTAGAGGAGTTTGCTTCTGATGACGAATAACTTCATCATAGCTATATTATAATATAAAAACTAAATATTACTGTTATTAAAATGTAAACTTGTATATCGGGTCAAAAAATCTTAAGTATTTTATTCTCTGATCCAAAGGACTTAAGTCAGATCAAACTTTATTATTTTACAATATTTTATATTAAACTATATTATGTATTGTAAATAAGCTGTTTTTGACCCATATGTGCTGACAAAATATTTAATTAGGATAAAAATAGATTTAGCATGTTTCATCAAATCTTTAAAAATTATTTCTGCAATATACCATTTACTGACTTAAGTCCTTTTACCCTAACGCTAGATATATATATATATATATATATATATATATATATATATATATTTTATACGAGGTATGTCAAAAATATGAATTTTGTTACGGAGTAAAGTACGTTTTTATTCCAGAATATCAAAAATTGTTATTATGAAAAGTTGTTTGGAATAATTAAAAACTATGTTTGTATATATAATTACGTCGTCCTAATTGAAAAAAAAAATCAATTTTTTCTCAAATTACGGATGTCCATCATCATTTTATTTTAATTATGATAACTATTTTATTATCAATTTTACGAAAAAAAGATATTCTTCATGAAATACTCTATCTGGTCTAAGGTCTAAGATACAACCATCAGATATCAAACTTTTTTAATTTTATACGAGGTATGTAAAAAATATGAATTTCGCTTAACAGTTAAGTGTCTTTATAGTTCACAATATTTTAATTAGAATGATGTAATAGAACAATATTTTTTTAATTCCAAACACCTTTCTTTAATAACAATTTTTGATATTGTGAAATATAAAGGTACTTTTTGAGTGAAATTCATATTTTTTGACATACCTCGTATAAAATTAATAAAATTTGATATTTGATTGTTGCGTCTTAGATTATATAGGTACGATGCGGAGTATTTTATAAAGAATAACTTTTTTTCGTAAAACTGATAATAAAAAAGTTATCAATAGATTCCAAGTTACTCACACGTACTGTATAAGAGCTAAAAAAATTTTTTTGTTAACATGTATTTTAGGTAAGTTATTTTAGAATAACAAAAATGTATTTTAGGTAAGTTTTACAGAAAAAAGTTTTGATCACTTTGTATGAACATTTTTTTAGCTTTTTATCTTTCTTAAGGCACATCAAATAAACATGAAACGTAAATCACGTTTTACGTTTCATGAAAATAAAACACTGCTAAACAAATAGACGTCCGGCCATTTATGAAACTTTCCGAAAATAAAAATGTGATATGAGCATGAATCACACTCGTTTCATTGCTAGGCGGACTTCAAGATTTGTTTAGCCGTGTTTAATTTTCATGAAACGTGTTTTAGGTTGGCAAAATTGGCAAAATTACTAACTATTTAGTGATTATTAACTATTTAGTAATTATTTTTTGCCAATTTTACTAAAATTGGCAAAATTATCGACTAAAATATCTAGAAAGTTGCGTCTGAGTTTAGCGAACAGACTATACTTTCATTTCTAAAGTAAAATAATTTAGTGTATTTTAAAGGCTACATCCTAAACTTTAAAAAATCACCTATAAAATTGTAATAAATCTGTTCAAACTTGAGTAATACCGTCTTAAAGTGGTGGTAATTCTGTAAAAGTTCTCAAAAATTACATTTTTGAGACGTCGTCGTATCATTGGAATTATATTATTGAGATTTTTTTTGAAGAAAACATCGTTTAGTAAGATATTGTAAAGATAAGTTGTGCAAATTTGTTTTATAAAAAAAATTGTATTAGTTACACATTTTTAAATCATTTTTAAACCAAATTCATGTATGTCTCATTTTCTGCCCACACCGTACTTCTGCCCACACCGTACTTATGCCCCTACATTTTATTTCTTTTTATTATAACCATAAGATAGCTTAATTGTTCTTCTTTCATGTCCAACTTATAAAATTTCATTTAATGCATTACCTAGTTAAAGAATTACATTAAAATAACTCAACCGTGCACTTTGCCGAACGTTAGTTTACAGTGCGCCAATGTTTGTGAGAAGGGTGACTTTAGCGGTATAACTAAAAAATTATAGAAGCTACACATTTAATTTGAGAAAAATGTTTATACAAGGTTTTTTTTGTAAGTTTTTCTGAGTTTTTCAATGGTCAAGTTAGTTTTTTTTCTAAAATTTATATTTTTGGAGTTATTTAAAAAAAACATCTAATTTCGCAGTTCATTTATTGAATAAAAAATGAAGCACCCACTCGAGTAGAACTTTTTGATTATGTTGTTTACTAAACCTTTCTTAATGAAATTACAAAAATTTCTATCTTGTTTGATTTTTTCCAAAGTGAAAATCTATATACACTCCCCTAATAGATTTTTTTACGGATAACAAAGTTGGTTGACAAATTTGAAGATCAAGTACCTATCGCAAGGATAATATGTCAAACATTTGTTTCAAACATTCACTTTGAATAATTAATACTCGTTGTAATAAAGTCAGAATAGAAAAAGCTCGATAACGATTTATAACATACAAGTCAATGTTTACAAATAAGAAATTGAGTATGGCTATCAGATTGAGATTTGTCGAATGTTATGTTTGGTCGCAACTACTATATGGGGTAGAAGCTTAGACTCTGAAAGCCCAATCCGTAAAAAAATTAGAGGCATTCGAAATGTGGTTATATAAGCGTATTCTGAAAATTCCTTGGATTTCAAAAGTCTCATACGCAAAACTGTTAAGACGAATTGGACATCGCAGAAAGCTTATGAACACAGTTAACATAAAAACATCTCATATCTATCAGTCACATACATACTTCGAAACTATAAATCGTCGGTATACTGCGAAAACCAGGTAAATGTAGAAATACCGAAATCGAAAAAGAAACGTTTTTAAAGTTTATTGCTTTATTTTGAATTAGGCGGACCAGTTGTGTTTGATATTCGATATGCTAATGAAAGATGCATATATCAGAAATAACATTCTATCATTAGTTTGAAAAAGTGAAGAGACCTAGCTGATTAAACCTAAATTTAAGATCAAGGTGCGATCACTTACCTAGTTTTACCTGTAAATCAAAATAAATCACACTGTATTAAAGACACTTATCAGCTTTTTACTGAATATGGTAGATATACAGCAGTAGAAATATATTGTTTTCCAGCAAATATATATGTGCGCTTAGTTGGTTTTACGTGCAACAGAACTTTGATTTTATGGAAGTAAGTAGCGATATATTGTTTTATTTGAAAATGAAAAGTTGGTAAGGTGTAACTTATTTGTTTATTATATAAATTATCTGCTGAATGGTAAATTGTATCATTTATTGAGTTTTACCTGTATGTAGAACGTAAAAAGCTGAGAATTTTGGTATACTTAACTCAATATTTTAAAATTTGTGATTTACCTGGTTTTCGCAGTATACCGACGAAATACTCTCTGCTATAGGTTATTATGCAAGGACGAGTAGAAAGAAGAGAAGGCTTGGGAAGAAAGAAGAAATTTAACTAAGGAATATCAGAGATTGGACTAACCGTTGAACAGATATTTCGCTTCAGATAGGGAAGCAATTCAAGAAGTGATCACAAATATTCCGGTAGGCGTGAGTTGACGGGACTAGTTAAAAATAATAAAAATAAGTTAACGACGAACAGTACAACATTTATTTATTTTGGTAACAAAAAGGTGTTGCTTAGTTAGATCTCGGAAAAGGGTCGGTCGTTAGCGAGTAGTGCCTCGGTTGCACGCTGTGAATAGACAGTTAAGAAAAGCCACAACCTATTATATCGATGTTATGCCTTTCTACAATATGGCCCGGAGAGGACAATAAATCACTCCCATCTGACGCATAAAAACAGACACACTTCTGCAGTTTTAAAAACGAATGCATGTCCCAAAGTGTGTTGTTGACATAATGGTCTGATATGGTAATTAATTTATGGAGACTTCAGTTTGTTAGACACTCCAAAAATATATGGTTGGATGCATTCCGTTTCGTAAAACCATGTCTTTCTTAGCGTTTGGTTTGTATATTAACTGTGACTTTATATGACCCATAATATTTCGTTTTTAGAAAAAATATTAAAACTAAAATTAGCAAAAATAGTAATTATAGCGTATTGCTATAAATACCTTCGTTAGGAGACGCCACAATAAGAAGAAAAATATTAGTTGGAACAAAATTCTAGAAACTTACCTCTTTGGGATAATTGATTTTTAAATGTAAACTTCGAGATTGTCGCCTTTCCATAAGAGATTTCCGGGGAACACCCATTACTGGTGGGGGAGATAGGAATGTATTTTCTGATTGTGCTGTAGTAGTAGCTATTGTATTTTCCAGTTTCGTGTCTGTGATATCTCCAAAGCTGACAGTCTTTTTAACAGCTGCGGAATTGTCCTGGAACTCCTGTAAAAGGGATAGTTAAAATATTTGGATATTTATAATAAGAATAAAATATCACAATAAAGAATTGAAATGATGTTTTGGAAAGAAGTCTGTGCGGCGCCATAGAGTAGCGCTGCAGAGTGGTACGTCTGTTTCTGCGCTAAATATAACGGAGATTTTCATTTATAAAGGTTTGGACCAATGACGCGTTTACACCAGGGAAATAAGGCAAAAATATACCATGTTCGGGACACTTGAGCAGCCAGGTTTCAAATTGGTTTTTTGGTTACTATATACCTAATATATTATAAATACAAAAATGCCCGTCACAGTTTGGACGAGAAATTTAGTTATTAACAAATAGGGGTCAAAAATGAGAGTCTTTTCGTTTAAATCGCTACAGGTAAAATTAGGGTAATTAAATGTCTTTTTTATAATATTTTTTATTAGTAGATGAGCCAAGGTTTAAAATAGCGTTTTTTGAATTTTGGTCCGATTATTTGTTGCTTCGGATATTGCAAAATAAAACTAAAATTTCGAAAATAAAAATTTGCTATAACTCTTGCGAAAATGAATTTAGGACTTTCATATTGCATGAAAAGTTGAGTCAAACAGTCCATACAATGCACAAAAAATTTTAAGACGATCCGTCAATTAGTTTAAATTTTACTCAATTTATTTATTTCAAAGCTTTTTTCGCAATGTTATTGTTCAGAAAATAATAACGATACAGCAATTCTGTGAAAACAACATGAAAGAAGAATATACCCTATTAAACGAACATACGCCTGTTTTAGATTACTTTGACAACGAATATTTTACTGTGCAAAATAAGAAGAACGAAAGTAAATTGCAAATTACATTGTTGTTTATTGGAATAATTATTAGCGCCATTTACTTTCGTACTTCTTATGTTGCACAGTAAAATATTCGTTGTCGAAGTAATCCAAAACAGGCGTATGTTCGTGGAATGACCCATAGTCATATTTTCAACGAATTTAAAAAAATCATTAAAAAGTCATTTTTATCACTCAGAGAATATTTTACTAAAATAGAGTCATATATATATAAAATAGAGGCTTATAAACAATTTGAAAAACTTTGTTAACATTGACTGTAGGCTAAAACTACAATGGAATGTGAAAAACTGGTAATTTTATACGAATTTTCAAAGAAAAACTTTTCGCCTATGTTAATTACGGTCAAAGTTAGCCACTTTTTTATTTAATTGACGGCTACTTTGTTTATAACAATTAAGCAACCTGACTAGAGCCATTTTGAAATTGAAGATAACATAGATTATGTGTAAAAGTTTAAGTAAATTTTCAACCTCAACAGAGTGGTTAATAAAGCTTTAAAAATGGCGTCCGAACGGAATTAATTCGTGGTCGGTGGTGGGGAATTACTAAAATACGTGCACTCAAAAAATGAAACTGATTCTGCAAACATATGCTGCGATTAATATCGCTGGAACTTGTTGATGAATTTTGATCATAATTTTTTAAATTTGTATGTACTCGTAGTCTTATAGAGCACGTTATGTACACACAACCCCACCTAGCATTGCAAAATGTTAGGGGAAACTCCCCTTATCACTATAAGGGATATGAAAAATAGATTACGACCGATTATAAGACCTACCCAATATACATATATATAATTTCATAAAAATCGGCCAAGCGGTCTCGGAGGAGTATGGAAACTAACACTGTGACAGGAGAATTTTATAGATGTAAATATATAGATGACTACTAACAAATAGGGGTTGGTGATAGAAGAGTGAAATTTAAGGGTTGTATGTATTTTTTAATTCTACATCATATAAAATTAAGGTGGATAATTTTGTCTAAAAAAATGAAAAAAACGTCAGGGGGACAACCCCCCATACTACTTATGGGTATAAAAAATAGATTAAAACCTCTACAACGTCCTACAGGATAAACGTGTAAAATTTTCTAAAAATTGGCCAAGCCGTTTCGGAGTAGTATGGAAACTAACACTGTTACATGAGAATTTGATGTATATAGAAGTAACTGCGAACTAAATAATGAAAGAGGCTAACTTTGAACCTAATTAACCTAGGCAAAAAGATTATTTTCTGAAAATTCGTATAAAAATACCAGCTTTTGAAATCCTAAAGTAGATTTACTCTATAGTCAATATTAACAAAGTTATTCAAATTGTTTAGAAGCCAAAAATGACCCCATTTTACTAAACTTTTTTGGAGTGGTAAAAACGACTTTTAACGATTTTTTTAATTACTTTAAAAATATAACTATTATTCTTGCATGTGGTTTCCACAGAATTGCTGTCATTATTATTTTCTGAACAATAACATTGCGAAAAAAAAGCTCTTTGCGATAAACAAATTGAAAAAAATTTAAACTAATTGACGAATGGTCTTAAATTTTTTTGTGCATTATATGGAATGTTTGACTCAACGTTTCGTGCAATATTAAAGTCTTAAGGCCATTTTCGCAAAAGTTACAGCACATTTTTTATTTTTGAAATTATAGTTTTATTTTGCACTTTCCGAAACAAAAAAGGATCTGACCAAAATTCAAAAAGTGCCATTTTAAACCTTGGCTCATCTACAAAAATAACAATATTATAAATAAGATATTTAATTACCCTATTTTTACCTGTAGCGATTTAAACGAAAAAACTGCCATTTTTGACCCTTATTTGTTAATAACTAATTTTCTCGTCCGAACTGTGACGGGCAATTTTGTATTTATAATGTATTAGGTATATAGTACCCAAAAAATCTATTTTCAATCTGGCTGCTCAAGTGTCCCGACAAAAACCTTATTTCTCTGGACTAGTTGAAGTTCTTGTTGAAGTGCACTTCACACAAACACGGTTGCACCTCATGTTACTGTGCAAATAAAAAACATTATTTTTTTGATTAAATCGGTCGGACTCAGAGTAAGGACGGTACATCACCAGTGTTGCCGGTAGATATTTTATTAAGTTTGTTAATTCATACAATAATAAAAATATTAACACAACGTTACCCCGACCTTACGGCCTTACCACGTCACCTTAACAGAAAAATTGTCACTGCACTGATCGTATCAGCGCCCCAGCTCCTTCGAAAGATGGACGCTTTAGTACATGTATGTTAAATTCCTTTGAACCGTATCATTTTACCGACCATTTACACTAAAAAAGTTCCGCTCCACAGCGGCCACAAATTAGGATACAGAGACCATAAATTAGGGTTCCTATTATTAGGGATCATAAGTAACCAATTTTGAGAGAAATTTCGCTAAACCGGTGTTATATATACGTTGCGCTAAACATATTTTTGGTTGCGTTGAATGAGGTCTTCTGTATTTATATATTTCTGTTACATTTTTTTTATTTCGCAAAACGCGCGTCCCCATGCTCCGTCGGAATTCTTTTTCTTCTTCTTCTTAAGGTGCCGAGACCGTTTGTCGATCGTTGGCTCTCATGTTGTCCAGCATTATAACAATCATTGTCTTATTTACAGCCGCATGAAATAGTTCAGTGCTAGTTTTCCCAAACCATTGGCGTAGATTTTTAAGCCAAGAAGTTGTACGGCGGCCCACACTTCTTTTGTCCATTATTTTACCTTGCATGACAAGGTGAAGTATGTCATATTTTTCTGGGTGACGCAATATATGACCAAAGTATTCCAATTTGCGCCTTTTAACCGTGTTTACTACTTCGCAACTTTTATTCAAACGTTGCAAAACCCTTTCGTTTGTGACTCTTACTACCCAACTGATCTTCAGAATACGGCGGTAGACCCACGTCTCAAATGCTTCTAGGTTTTTTAAAAGCGATTCTGTCAGGGTCCATGCTTCAACCCCGTAAAGTAGTACTGGGAATATATAACATCGAACCATTCTTATGCGAAGTCCAAATTTAGATCATGACTGCACAGGATTTTCTTAAATTTCATAAAACTTGTTCTTGCTTTGGCAATTCTACTTTTTATTTCTGTACTAGGGTTCCAGCTTTCATTAATATGAGTACCCAGATATACAATATTACTTACTCGTTCAATTGAGTCATTACCGATTGTTACGTTATAGTTATTATTATTTACGGCTGCCTGTTTACTAATAACCATAAACTTTGTTTTTCTTGCGTTGAGTTTGAGTCCATATATCGCGAAGAATGCCACCATTCGGTTCAATAACGCTTGAAGATGTTCAATTGATCCTGTCAGTAACAAGGTGTCATCTGCGTATCTGATATTGTTCATAAGCATACCATTAATGAGTATTTCCTCTTTTGCGTTTTCCAACACTTCATTTAAGATTGTTTCAGCGTCAAGATTAAACAACATTGGTGACAATATACAGCCTTATCGAACTCCACGCTTGATTTTTACTTCTTCAGAGCACTGATTTCCAACCCTAAACATGCAGCCTGGCCCCAATACAAATTTGCGATTATTCTAATGCCCCTACCGTCCAGACCAGTAGTTTTGAGAATATGTAGCATTTTTTCATGGCGAACTTTATCAAAGGCCTTTTCAAAATCAATCGCGCACATGAAAACGTCATGATTTACATCTCTGAATCTTTGAATTAAAACTTGGGTTGCGAATAGTGCATCACGCATTCCAAGACCACAGCGAAAACCGAATTGAGTACTTGAGATTCTTTCCTCAATTTTTCTATATGTTCTTTGATGAATTATTCTTAGAAAAGTTTTCAATACATGACTCATTAGGCTGATGGTGCGATAGTCGCTGCATTTTGTGGCTCTGCGTTTTTTTGGTAGTACAACAAATGAGGATTTAAGCCAATCTTTAGAATTTTTCCGCTTTCGTAGATTAAGTTGAATAATTTCTTTATTAATAATTCTTTTTAATGGTCCCGAATTCAGAATTGGTCGTTATACACAGGTGATCACTTTATAAGAGTGGTCCCTTACAGAGGTTTTACTATAATAATAAGATACTTACCGGTTCTAGTGGGTTTAAGTGGGTCGTATCACTTCCAAGAGAATCGTATCCTCTTTCTTCATAGTGCGGATCCAGAACTACTGAAGGAATATTTGGTATAGAAGAATGACTTTTGCTTTTCTGTATTATGGTATTTCTTCTTGTGGGCTGTACGATGATGGGAGATTTATCTCTAAAAGAATACTAATTTTAAATTTCAAAAAATATTTTTCCGATGGTTAAAGCAATAAAACAAATGGCTAGCAAGCACTTTATTCGGTGTTGGGAAGGGGTAATAAACCACTGGCCATTCTTAGGGATAAAAGGTATAATATAATTTTTTACGAATAATATGTATCAAAACTTCAGAACTATCTACTCCACTCTCCGAAATTATCTCTGACTCTAACTATATCTATAACACAGACCTACAGAAAAATAAATTTGTTTTGGTGCCGTGAATCTTTAAGCTGATTTTTACTATATTAGGGGCGATAAATCGAAATATAGATTCCGTTGTTTTGTATCAGCTCTAGTTTTATGGATATGGCACATTCCGAAATTAGTAGTTTTAATATGTGAGATAATGAAGAATATGCTATTCAAAGGAATATACATTGTTAATTATACTTCTTCCTCAGTGTATTTGTTGTTCTCACCGTATTATGCCTTATTTATACAAGAAAGAACAATATTGCCCAGTCTTTAGTCGAACCAGAGAAAATTACCACCCCTCCATATTAAGCTAGGCCTAATGAAGCAATTCGTTAAGGCACTTTATTCTAATGGACCATGCTTCGCCTACATAGGGAGGAAGCTACCCCAGGTAAGTACGGAAAAACCTTAAGCTGGTATCTTTTATGGACCACAGATCAGACTTCTTACAAGGGATCCGGCTTTTGTGGGGTCAATGAATGAGGTAGAGAAAAAAGCTTCGTTTTCATTTGTGGACATTATGAAAAATTATCTGGGAAATCACAAAAGTGAAAACTATGCTGAGTTGGTAATCCGTTTGCTGAATAATTTCCAATCACGGATGTAATATGAGCATCAAAGTCCACTATCTTCACACCCACTTGGACCGTTTCCCTAAAAACTTAGGTGACACAAGTGAGAAGCAAGGTGAGAGATTTCACCAAGACATAAAAACCACGGAGGACTGCTACCAAGGAAGATGGGACGCCCATATAATGGCAGATTTTTGCTGAAGTTTGAAGAGAGACTGTTTAAAAGTTCATTTCAAGAAATCGCGTAAGCGAAGCTTTCGTTACGTCAAGTAAAGTTTTTTTTATATTTTGTTAGCTATTTTCTCAAAACTAATTGTATATCTGTTTCATTGTACAAAGGGTTTTATTGTATAGTGCAGCCGATATGTGAAACAATTGTGCATTTAATGATAGAAGCATATAATTTGGACCACAATATATACTACACTTATAAAGGTTCAAATTTAGATAGGAGGTAATCTCAGATTTTGCCTTTTAAAAAATGGCGGGGATTCAAAATGGCGACTATACATATGTGACTTATAGCACGATAAGTTTTGAACGAGACTTCAGATTTCAACCAAGTTTGGTATATAGGTTTTTTTTTATGTATTAGATCGAGGTCTTGAACCGGAAGAATCGGTTTACCAGAAGTTGTGTTTTTCCTGGTTTTTATGTAAAAATGTGCTGTTTTTTTTTTCAATTCTTTAATGTTAATTACCGTTTAATAAATGCAAAACGTATCGTCACATGAACCTATATGGGGCAGATTCGTGCAAATATTATAAGAATTATTGTGCATTTAATGGTAGATGCATATAATTTGGACCACATATAATACACATATAAAGGTTCAAATTTAGATACGAGGCCATCTCAGTTTTTGTTCCTTTTACAAAAATGGCGGGCATTCAAAATGGCGACTATATAATATGTGACTAATAGCACGATAACTTTTGAACGGAACGTCAGATTTCAACCAAATTTGGTATATAGGTCCTTTTTTTGATGAATAATATCGATGTCTTGAACCAAAAGAATCGGTTTACCAGAATTTGTGTTTTTACTGTTTTTTTATGTAATATGTTGTTTCTTTTTCAATTCTTTCATCCAGTATATATAAATTTTTCAAAAAGTAATAACGCCATTGAAAAGAGTATAAATATATTTTTTAGGAAATATTTTGACCTTTTCAGATGTGTTAATTACCATTTAATAAATGCATAACGTATGTTCACATGTATCTATGGACGGCAGATTCATTTTGAATGCCCACCATTTTTGTAAAAGACTAAATCTGAGATGGCCTCATATCTAAATTTGAATCTTTGTATGTGTAGTATGTGTGTAAATCTTTGTATGTTCAAATTATATGCTTTTACCATTAAATGCACAATAATTCTTATATTATTATTTGCACTAATCTGCCGCACATAGGTACCTACAAGTGAAGATACGTTATGCACGTATTAAATGGTAATTAATATTAATATTTCCTAAAATATATTTTTACGCTCTGTATTAAATAGTGTGTTGTTACTGCCTTCTGGTTCTAATTAATTAAAAAGACTAAACACGTCTTACTATACACTATATTTTATTCACTGGTATCCAATATCTAAACAATAACATTAATGATTCATAGCGCCTCGCCTTACTGCATACTAACTTCTAATAAATATTTGTATATCTATATCCATACTGATTGCTCAGCGTGTTTTTATACCTATCTGAACCATAACAAATATAGTTCAAGTTCACTCGTAATAAACATGTGATACAAACTATAAGCTATTGTTTTTATGTATGTTCAATACCCTAAGTCCTAAGAAGAGAAGAAGAATATCTGACGGTATATTCCTCTTTCCCTTTTACAAAATGTTTATGGTTACCTAATACTATTTTCAAAAATTAAATTTCCTAACTATCCTAACTAACTGTAACATGGTACGTTTCAGAGTTTTTTTTTAATCCTAAAAATTGTTTATTATTATCACTAATTCACTTTCTGTTCCGTCTTGCTTTTTAGTCTTTTCTCAATTCACAAAACAGTGTCCACATAAAAACAGTGACTAAACCTATCGGGATTTTTAATATAGTCTTTTAGTGCCTATATGCATCTCCTATAAGCAGGGGAATAATCTAATCTACCTAACTAAAAATCTCGTATCTAACTAAAAGTCCTAAGCTAAGCTAATATTACTCGAATAAGTAAAAAAATGTATCCTTTACTCTATTAATAATTCCTATTTCAGTCTTCTTTTGATTTATTTATATATGTCTTACTAACTTTAAAATAATGTACCTATAATAAAAATGTAATCTCTCTAAACATTTCTAATATTTCTCTAAACTTCTAATAACTCTTTTGTAGCTATAATAAAGATTTAATCTCTGTTGCTGAATATCTAAAAATTTCACTTTTTGTGTCCCTTTGCTTACTATCTACTAACACTTATTGTAAGATATTGTCTATCCTTAATTCAAATACTTCCATTTTCCGCGAAAATTTAACCTGAATTCATTATCTACATTTAAAAATAAGTTATTTATAATTAACATTACTTTAGAGAAAAAAAAAATTTACAGCTTTAATTCTTAGACATAATTCAATGATTAGCTACTTATTTGATATTATTCTTAATTTTGCTTCTTTTCTTGCAATTTTTATGTGTCTTCTTTCATTTTTCCCACATATTTTACTAAAAATTCTCTTTTTTCTTTCTTTTCTCCTTGTCTGGTACTACAACTCATATAATTCATCTTCATATACATATTTCATATAACAATCATATATCATTTATCTCATTATATCATTTCATATAACATCATAATCATCACTTCATATACTAGCTCCGATACCTTCGTTTTACCTTAATAAAAGAGGTTTCACTCGGATGTCTTAGTTCTCCGCCAATATTAACCCGAATTTTCGCCCTGATCTGTACGCACCATTTAGGTGGTATAGTTAACTCAAAACACGAAATAGGTATTTTATGCGGTTCAAATTCTTCTAAAAATATCACAACCTCAATCCCTTGCTTTGAGGCCGTTGTTTATTCACGAATAATCATGAATAAAATAGGTACCCTTCAAAACACAGAGTGGGTCTCTAATAAGCTTTCAAGCTTCTATAAATCATTAGTACCTTCCTAATTTGACAAGAGCCGTGGGTTTCTTATTGTCTCAAGTTGCCTCATAATATTTAGCTTATAATATTGTTAGTTCTTCTTCTTATCTATATAGTTCTTCTCCAAATTCCTTATCTTGACGCATCAGGTCGGTTCGTTAAAAATATATATCTTGCTTATAGCAATGTTTATCGTATGTCATCACTAATCATTATTTATTAAAAAAAAATCATTTATATATCATTAGTCACACAAAAATTATTAATTCAAGTTCATATCATAAAAAAATTTAACACAAAATCGATAAAAATGTATCTAAAAGATCAATAACAAAAACAACTGCTAATAAAATTCAATAAAAATTCAAAAATAGCATATGCAAAAGTTAGATAAAAATATTCAAAATCAGTTCATATCTCAAAATTCGATAGAAATTTTTGAAAAAAAATTCGAGATTCCATAAAATATTCAAAAATAACCGGACTAAAAATCGAAATCGGATAGAGATTTTTCAAATAAATTCAATAAAAATTCAATAAAAATTCAACTTTGATAAAAATATTCAATTCAAAAAATCACTTCATGTTTCAAAATTCATAGATAAAAAAAATCGATACTTCATAAATTATTCAAAAATCAGCAAAGATAAATATTCAATGTTCAATAATAATATAAAAACGAGGGAAGCATTTTTAATAAAGATAGACATTCTTACTTACATTTTATCACTTTGTCTTTGCACTGTCGCTCACTGGGTTTCCTGTCCATCTTCGCCGTCTCCGTTTCCAATTTGTTGCCGCCATCTCTGCTCCTTTCAGAAGACCTCCTCTAATCTGCAGGATCAGCCATGTATTAAATAGTGTGTTGTTACTGCCTTCTGGTTCTAATTAATTAAAAAGACTAAACACGTCTTACTATACACTATATTTTATTCACTGGTATCCAATATCTAAACAATAACATTAATGATTCATAGCGCCTCGCCTTACTACATACTAACTTCTAATAATTATTTGTATATCTATATCCATACTGATTGCTCAGCGTGTTTTTATACCTATCTGAACCATAACAAATATAGTTCAAGTTCACTCGTAATAAACATGTGATACAAACTATAAGCTATTGTTTTTATGTATGTTCAATACCCTAAAGGTTAATAACATCATATTTAAATTATGATTTATACAGAGGGTTCATAATATACCACAGCTCTTTTCAACGCCGGTATCACCTTTTTGAAAAATTAATATATACAGGGTGAAAGAATTGAAAAAAAAAACAACATATTTTTACATAAAAAAAAACAGTAAAAACACATTTTCTGGTAAACCGATTCTTCTGGTTCAAGACCTCGATATTATTCATTAAAAAAATAACCTATGTGGTTGAAATCTGACATCTCGTTCAAAAGTTATCGTGCTATTAGTCACATATGTATAGTCGCCATTTTGAATGCCCGCCATTTTTGTAAAAGGAACAAAAACTGAGATGGCTTCGTATCTAAATTTGAACCTCTATATGTGTAGTATATGTGATCCAAATTATATGCTTCTACCATTAAATGCACAATAATTATTATAATATTTGCACGAATCTGCGGCATATAGGTACATGTGAAGATTCGTTTTGCATTTAATAAATTGTAATTTAACATAACTAACAAGTCAAAAATATTTCTTAAAAAATATTTTTACGCTCTTTTTAAGGGCCGTATTAACTATTTGAAAAATTAATTCATTCAGGGTGAAATAATTGAAAAAAAAACAACATATTTTTACATAAAATCCAGGAAAATCACAACTTCTAGTAAACCGATTCTTCCGGTTCAAGACCTCGACCTTATACATCAAAAAAATAACCTATATATCAAATTTGGTTGAAATCTAAAGTCTCGTTCAAAAGTTTTCGTGCTATTAGTCACATATGTATAGTCGCCATTTTTAATCCCGCCATTTTTTAAAAGGCAAAATCTGAGATGGCTTCCTATCTAAATTTGAACCTTTATATTATGTGTAGTATATGTGGTCCAAATTATATGCTTCTATCAGTAAATGCACAATTCTTATAATATTTGCACGAATCTGCCCCACTAGTAGTTAAATGCCTTAAAATATACTTTTTTTCTAATTGTGTGATTTTTATTCTAATTTAATATATCCATATCAGCATATTCTTATTTTAATGCACAAAAGCTGGAATGACCTACGTTATCTTGAAAACTAGAGCTGATAGGGCAAAACTAAAGCCATATTCGGAATCAGCACCCCAAAAATACCTAAAGTCAGCTCTAAACACTTTGGCACCAAAAATACTGTAGGCCGGTGAATCGAAGAAATAATTGTGTTTAACAGGTTTAATAAATTGTCTTCAACAAAAGGCATCATAAAAAGCGTTGATTATATTGTGGAAATAGGTTCACGGATTACTAGAATCGGAAAATCCATCAACTAGTATATCTGAACGAAGAGTGAAAACTTGAAGCAATCAGAAACGTGCCCACGAATATTTTAAAAGTATATTAGAATCATCAATAAGTACACGCCCACTGCTGGACATATGTCTCACTCAAGCTCTTTCCATCTATCTCTTTCTTATCAGTTATTGATAACACGCTTCAGGCATGTTCATCTGGTTAGGGGATACGTTTTGTCCGTTGGTTGTCTGATAATAGAACAATAAAAAACCGCTAAACGCCTTAAAAATGAGTGGCGCATACAATATTCCAGCTAAAAAGATCTGATATGAATATTACGTGGCGCGAAAATGTATTTTCATTTTGATGTAAAACAAAATTCAAGGTTTATTTTAAAATATTTTTCCATAATATTTGCTAAATTTGAAGTAAATGCGCCACAAAAGAGTAACTTTGATACAGTTTGAATTTTGAAACTCTTTTGTGGCGCGTTTACTTCAAAAGCAAATATTATGGAAAAATCTTTTAAAATAAACCTAGAATTTTGTTTTACATCAAAATGAAAATACATTTTCGCGCCACGTAATATTCATATCAGATCTTTTGTAGCTGGAATATTGTATGCGCCACTCATTTTTAAGACGTTTCAACTGCGAATCTCAAATTACTTAGCTTCTCTAGATTTAAAGTCGGAAAAATGAAAAAATACCCATGAACGATCACATCAATCACTTATTTTGTATTTTCTGTCTTTTTCTATAACAAACGTTTGTTACTTATAGTAAAAGAGAGCAAATACAAAATAAGTGATTGATGTGATCGTTCATGGGTATTCTTTCATTTTTCCGACTGTATGTTGATACCATACTCGTTCAAATCCTACGAGTAAATATGTTCTAAAAGCGTCGTGAACAGCTTTGGAAAGACGGTGCCTCCTTGTTGTATAGGTACAGAGTTTATTTGTTTCTTGTTGAGTGATAGTCTTGCACTAACTGTGGTATTTTGGTAGATATATTTGATTATGTTAATATAGCCATAGTATATTCGGCATTCTGTTAATACTTATAATATAACATTTTCTGCTAGTTTAGGTATGTCATCGAACGCTTTGTCGTAGTCCACGAATATCAGTGCCAATGGTTTGTTGTATTCTGCAGACTTCTCTAATAGATTTATATCACTAGTAAGTGGTTATTAGTATTACTATCATAATCCAGCTTGTTCTCTAGGCTGATAGAAGTCTAACTTAGCCTCCAGTCTTTTTGTTCAAATATCCTATCAACTAACACAAAAATATCGTATAAGTTATCTAATAATATTTATGACTCAGTATTTAAATATAGTTAAACAGATCCTTGTTTTTGAACAGTGACAGTATCTTATAATCCCAAAATACAGCTCCATTTTCAAGAGCATAAAATGTCAAGAATTTTATATATTAGTCCATTTCGTTTCGCATGTTAGCACGTGATTGTGATTTAGGAACTACTATTTTATTGTAGCATTGTTATGATAACTATTATTTTCTTGAAACTAACCAAAATTATAATTTATTTTTATTTATTTCTAATTAACACGACTAACATGAATCCACATTTTCAGCACAAAAATATAAACAAGATCACAAGAGAAGTCATATCAAGAAACGAACAATTAATTATTGACTATTTATACTATAATGCAAAAAACAGAGAGTAGTTGGATAGAAAACTATATTTAAAGCAAATGTATAGAAATAAAAAACATAGAACATAAGAATGTGGAATACGAGGAACAATGTACAACCAAGAAATAGCCCAGTAACGATCTGAGAAAAAACGTCTATTTTTGGATGTGAGAGGTGGCATTCGGATTTTTGCAGATAAAGTTAGGTGACACCTTCAGTAATAATAATTGACTTATGCTACTTCTCAAATATGACCGGAACATTAATAAAAAAATTAAAATTTTTAAAAATTTCGAAAAATATCGATTTTTTTCTGCTTTCTTTGCTTATAACTTTAAAACGATTCGTTTTGGAACAAAGTGGTACAGAAATAAAATATAAAGATAATTGAATTTTGTATAATATACGACTGGTAAAATATGTCTTAAGTTATTACCTTTTCTGCAATATAGCAATAAATACAAAATAAGGGGGCAAAATAAGTCTGTTGTTATTCAATATTTTTTAACTACTTTGGTGGCACTTAGAACCTTAGTAATTCACTCATCAAACTCTTTGTAACATACTTAAATCGTGTACCAAATTTCATTAAAATCGACCTAATAAATTTTGCATAATAAATTTGCAATCGAAATGTTTTTAAAAAAGTTCAAATTTTTTAAAATCTTTCTGAACAAAAAGGAGACCATTTAGAAGTTGGCTAATTTTTTTACATATAAAGAGGTGCTCTACCTATCTAATACACTTTATAGAATTAAAATCGGATTATTTAAGGGGCCCCAGCAATGTTTTAAATTTATAAACAATTTTTTGGCCTATAAACAAATAGCTTTAATAATAAAAAAATTAATTTTTAGCAATGCAAATATTTTTTGTCAAATTTTGTCTTAAACTTTCAAATGCTGTCAGCAGAATTGCTATTTTATTTTTTAATCAAACGTTACTCTCGTTCAAAAATTGCAATTTCTCAATTTTTTGACAGTTCAACCGCGTTTATCTCGAAAACTATGCATCCTACGAAAAAACTTGTAAGAACATTTTTTGCTTAGAATTACCCAAGAAATGCAAAAAAATGTTTTATTTTGCTAAAAATCGATTTTATGTAATTCCTCAAGTCCTTTGTTTAAAATCTTATCGGCATCCGGATCAACTGTTACCCAAAAAATTCAAGTTCTACGATTCAAAATACATAAAAAGCTTGGGTAAGTCCATCTAAATAAAGGAGCCCGTAGCACCCCCTCCTAGCCACAGCACTAATTTGTTTATAAGCCAAAAAATTGTTTATAACTTTAAAATATTGCTGAGGCTGCTTAAATAATCCGATTTTAATTCTGTAAAGTGCATTAGATAGGTGGAGTACTTCTATATATTTTAAAAAATTGACAAGTCTTTGTATGTTCTAGTTTTTGTTGTGCAAGATTTTAAAAATTTTTTAATTTTTTATAAAAAGTTTAGATGGCAAAATTATTATGCAAAATCTAGTACGTCAATTTTAATGAAATTTGGTGTACGATTTTAGCACATTACAAAAATTTTCTAAGCGAATTAGGAAGGTTCCAAGTTTAACCTAAGTGATGGAAAATCATTGAATAAGGACAGGCATGTTTTGCCCCCTTATTTTATGTTTATTGCTATTTTGAAGCAAGGATGATAAATTAAGACATTTTTAACCAATCACATGTGATAGATAATTTAATTATCTTTGTTTTATTCCTATAGGACTTTGTTCTAAAATGAACAGTTTTTAAGTTATAAGGAAAAAAAGTAGAAAAAAACGAAAGTTTTTGAAATTTTTAAATATTTTATTTTTTTATTAATGTTCCGGGTATATTTGAGAAGGAGCATAAATCAATTATTATTAACGAATTTTTCACCTAACTTTATCCGCAAAAATCTGAATGCCACCTCTCACATCCACCTAAAAGCAGATCCTTTGGTCTAAAAAGAAACAACAAAAATTTCAAAAAATGAGGAGTTATAGAAGGTAATGGACAAAGAAGGAAAAATGACCGAAATAGCAAAAAAAAAGGAGAAAATTTAGAAATGCTATGAAAAATACTAGTATGTAAAAATAGTAGTAAAAATAGTAAAACTAGTATGTGGGACCACCAGTAACGATAGAAAAGAGAAACGGACACCATGGTGGAAAAATCGAAATAAAAGAAAATAATAAATTGTGGAAACAATTACCTACAAGACAAAACGAAACAACAATATAAAAGATACAAAAAATACAAAAGATACAAAAAATATGAAAGATCCAAAATACATAGAACAAAATTTACATAAATAGTCAAACACTAGAACAAGAAAAGCTGGGACAAATTTGGAGAAAAAATGAAAGAAAACACTAAAGAAAATGTAAAATTGTTTTATTGAGCGCTGAAAAATTTACAAAGCAACAAAGGAAAAGAAGATGTTGAAATATAAGAAAAAAGGAAAAAAAAAAGATTAATATACATCATAAATCTAATATGGAAAAAAAAACGTATTGCCTAGACAATGATTAAAGGCAATAATTTTACCATTATACGATTATACATTATACAAGGAGGGAAACGCAGGACGCTGTCAGAAGCAAATTCTATGTTGCAAGAGCACGTACAAGGTTGATTTGGCAGAGGACATAACACACAAGACCATACATTCCTGATAGGGACAACTAAAAGTGTCTATATATTATTATACGAACACATAAATTCAATAAGAACACACTCGCAATCGCAATCATTTGAAACAACCGCAAGGAGATAGCTTATTAAGTACAATCCTTTTTAGAATAACAACTGTAATAATTGAAAAATATTTATCTTTTTGTACACACCCTTGACAAATGAATGAACGTCAAAAAATTTGTAAGTGTGTAAAAATGTACACTTTAAAAATACTTTTTTCCCTTTCACTCCTAAATGTAATAGATGAGATAGTGAAAGAATATAAAAAAAAAACAATCCAATTCGATATTCAATATATTTACAAAACAATTTAAAAAAAAGTCTTTTTAAATTTTTTTTGTATCACAACGGATGTCCAATATTTATTAAAATTTGAGCTTTTTCCGCATTTAAAAATATAATGTTTGTACAAGTTTTTAATACAAACTTTTAAGTGGAATTGACTTCTCTGATGTACTCTAAATCCTAATGTGCTTATATAGAATCACATATTAATAGTGTCTCTAATTCAATTTTGATTAAAAATCTCTACATTATCGAGAACTTTACTATAACGACATTTTTTTTTTCGAGCAGTGGTCTCAAGGTATTCAGATTCCTTCTGTGATTAACAATAACGATATTAATAGTCTTTATTTATTGCTTTGGCGACTTTATAAAAGTTAACTTAAAATTATGCGAATTTCTTATAAGTATACAGCATAGTACTACAAACCTTACAAAGGTAGACGACTAAGAGGGAGAGGCCATGTCGATATATGGACGATAGAAGGAGACCACCAGTTCTTAAGCACAAGTATCCAAATATTTACGTATTTAATAATAGTATTAAAATAAGAAAAAAATTTAAATTTTGGTTGAGAAAATGGTTTTCGAGCGAAATTTCTGAAAAAAATTCACGCAATAAAGAACAAAAAATATTTCACTACAAAAATTGAAAAAAGTTTGAATTTTTCTTTGTTTTTTAATTGCGGCCTCGTTTCCTGTTCTCTGGCCTTGTCTAAGATCACATGCAGATAATATCGTTTGTATACAAAGGCAACATCGCTTTGTTGTAACAACACAACAATGTATAATTTTGGCAATTAATATAAATATTAAAATATACTACTCACTTTTTTTCCGGTAGGGGATCTATTGTTACTATTGCCCTTCCAGCTATCACAGATACGCTATCGTAAAACGCCATATTGTCGCAAAAGTTATTGTTTTTTTCGTCTTTTGTAATTGGTTCCTGATAATTGGCTATGCTTTCGTCGAAGCAAAACCGTTCTTCTATAAAATGCCAATAACATGATTCCAGGCAACTGAAACAATTAAAAGTTTTATTTTAGAGGAAGAAGTTCTATTTTATATTTAAAAAATCAAATAAAATTCTTTTAAACGTGAAGTAAAAACTCCTTTGTGTAATTGGTATAAAATTTAAATAAGAATTAATGATTCTAATAAATCCAAAAGGCAACTAAAAGATAGGGAGAAACGTACTTTTGAAGTGTGTAAAATATATAAATCCTAGCTGAGCGCTTTCGGCTTATAAAACTATCTTCAAAGCTATAGTCAATAATTTCAAAATACTACTAAGAAGAGAGAGGGATCCCATGTAAGATTTAAAAACTTTTACTTCTTATGCAGTTTTTTGTTGGTAGAAAAAACTTTGTCTGACTTTTGGAAAAAAAATTTCTAATGATGTTGTCTGTTGTAGTTGTAACATCGAAAACATCAAATACGGGCACAAAGGACTCTCACACAAAAAAAAATACATTACAGATTACAGATATTTGATTATGGTAAGGTCAAAAAACTTTACCATCGGAAGCGTACGTTGGCAGCATGCAGAATGGAGGCATGAGGCATTTATTGACAGCCGACAAAGACAGATTTAATTAAAAAAAAATACATTTGTAAATCTGAAAGGATTATATTGATTGTTCAGAATGTTCTCGGACTTATCAGTACATCTTCAGTGAACTCATTGTCATTGCTATCTATCTCTTTCCATCGGTTTCTGTCCTGAGCTTCCTTCATGGATTCAGAGAATGTTTTTCCACTGGCTTTCTGTACTTGATCCGTCCATCGAGTAGGTGAGCGACCTCTACTTCTGCGCCCTTCAACGTTTCCCGAAATTATAAGTCTCTTAAGATTATCATCACTTCTTCTTGCAATACGGCCGAAAAATTTTAAGACGGTGGAGAGGCAAATAGAGGAAAGTCGAGTCTGAATATTAAGCTCTTGGAGGATTGAGTGATTTGTTCTGTGTTCCGTCCATAAGATCCGAAGCATTCTTTTAAGGCACGACATTTCAAAGGCGTCAATCATTTTTCTGTCGTCCGATTTCATTGTCCATGTTTCGCATCCGTAATTAAATATGGGAAAAATTAAGGCACGTACTAATCTTATTTTGGTGTTCTTCGACAAGGAGCGATCTTTCTAGATTTTCGATAATCGACTCATAGCGTTTTTGGCCATGCCTATTCTCCTACGTATTTCTGTTTCACATATAGCCACATGTCCTTGCTATATAGCCACAAAACCAAACAGTGATTGGATTAAATGTTCAATCTACATTATAAATATGTGAAAAAATGCGACTAAGGGGCGATTTCTCATACCTGCGGTAATCTATGGTTAAGTTGAACCAGGTTCACCGGTGAACTTCGGTTTTGTTTGGAATACATTTCTCATTGCACGTTCATGTCAGTGCACGTTCTACAGCTTCCGAGAAATGCCAATAGATGGCAAAAGGTAAAAAACTGTCGCCATTTTGAACTACCTTTTTATGCTGTTTTTGAATAAAGTTACATTTAAGTATTTATAGTCAAATAGTCATTTTAATAATTATAAATAAATGTTATAAAAACAAAAATAATATTATATTTTATCGTTAGGCTTAATATAATAAAATAGGTTATATTTATATTTTGACAGCGTTTCGTGTTAATACAACGCATGCGCAATCCATGAAATCATCTGAACTGGGTTCAGAAATCTTTGAACGGCCGAATTCCAGCGTTCAACCATCGTTTAAGTTTAAACTGCCATCGGTTGAACGTGAATTAAGAAAGACGATTTTGACTTTGAGCTGACGTTCACTAAAATTTCAGGTTAAACTGGAGTTGAACTCGATATGAGAAATTGGCCCTTTAAGTACCAATGGTAATATTTCACAATAATGATAAAAATGGAAAACTGAAAAGAATGAATACTCCATGGGTAGAATATCAGCTAATTTTTGCTGATGGGATATATCATACGAATTTTTGACATACTTTAATTAATCCGAATACTCCAAATAAAAAATCTGATATAAATTATTTTAGAACTATTTAATGTGATTTTTTATCTAATAACAACAGGATTAATATATCTATGACTAATAATGATCACTACATAAGTGGATTAATCCATTCGTATCCGTCATAATTTTTTCATTTCATTAAATTTAAAAGCGATAATAACTAAAAGATGACTTTATATAAAACACTTTATACAACTTATCTCTCTATTTATGGTATTCCTGTTTGCCCTCTATATTACGGTTTTACAAAGCCGTCTGTCCAATTCTATTATTCGACCATTCCCTTAAAAAATTGTTATTCAACTTTTTACATAGTTAAATACCTATATAAATATTTTTTTATTGGTTGCCGTATTCGACAAAGTATTCTTGGTATATTTTTTATTTACTTGTAAACGTACCTAAGAAATTAAGTGTTACTGAGTATAGAGTCTCAAGTTTCGGTTTTTAGTCCGTTTTTTATAATCATGTATTTGGAAACGCACCGTTCCACACGTTCAATATGTATCCGGCATCTGAATTTCAATAAACATAAATTTGGGATCTGAGATATCCTGGGTACGATATCCCACTGAACTATGGGGAAAGACTCTCTAATAACCAAGAGAGTCATACATAAATATCCGAATTTCCTAAAAGACGTTCAGTTTTGTGTGGGTCTATATATGGATAGAAGCTGTCAGTAGAATGCCAAACAGCTAAAAAATACCTAGACTCCAAACTTCTCCTCCAAAATAAAATAACTACCTCTTAAAACCTACCAATTTTTACTTGCATATCTCAACTGGTTTTAGGGCAATAAATAGGCAGTCTGTAAGAAAAATTTCAATATTCCGTATCTCGGAAAAGAAAGCATTTCCAGACATACATTTATATATACATTACATATGGCAAATTGTCATTATTTTTTTATAAAAATTACTACCTAATATTTGTTGCACTTATTTTCTAACACCTTGTATATTATACAACTCGGTATCATTTAAATCGACTAAAAACCGATACCTTCAAACTTTGCAACTCAGAAACAATAATTATTGAGTTCTGAATCACCCCCTAAACTTTGTTTAACTTTTTTACTATTAACACCCTGTATATTATACACATATGTATTATATAATTAAACTATAAACCGACATTTTGAACCTTTGTAACTTCTTCTTCTTTTTCTTCTGATTGCCATGATGGTCGCCTGGTTATCTGTACTATCCATACAGTTGCTCTGAAAAGATTTGTGGTTGTTGTGTTGAACCACCTATGTGGATTTTTCAGCCAGGAAATCCTTCGCCTTCCTGATCCTCGTTCTCCTTCTACTTTTACTTGTAAAATTAGTTGCAGCACTCTACATATACAGGGTGTTTGGTAAAAAATGAGCCATAGCTTAACCTTAGATTCCTGAGCATAAAATAGGTCTACAATTTCTGCCAAGTATCACACGGATATGTCAAATTATTTTAAAGTGTTCTTTTTTTTAATAATTTATTCTTTATTTAAAACTTTAAGAACTATGTCTGCCCGGTACTATAAAACTATTTGACATATCCATATGGTACTTGGCAGAAAGGGTAGATACTGTACACCCTACTAAATTATGTTAAATAATCGTTTGTGGTTAATACCACATGAGAAGTTATATATAAGGAAGAAAACATGTTACCAACACATGGTTCCAACTCCACCCCCGTCGCCTTTATACTTGGAAATCTCCAGCCGATAGAGCTCAGAACATAATAAGAAATCAGATAGACTTCATTCTCATCAACGGTAGATTTAGCACAACTGTCAAAAGAGCTTGCACATATCCTGGAGCAGATGTGCCTTCTGTCTATGTACTATTAGTGGCCGTCATAAAGATCGCTCTTTCATGCAAAAACAAGCCTGAAACTCAACAACAGATCGCATTGGATAAATTGAAAGATCCAATGATACAAGCAGAAATAAGTAATGAGATAAACACACAAATTCAAATATTGACGACAAACATTACCGAAGATCTAACACCAACATGGAATACGATTACAAGTGCTGTAACAGACATCATGAAAAGCAACTTGGGGTACAAACCAAAGAACAAGAAGCAAAAATGGATGACAGAAGAAATGCTATTACTAATAAATGAACGACGACGACATAAGAATGACCCAGGTGGCAGCCATATGTATAAAAACATTAACAGGCAAATAAAAGCAAAGATAAGAATAGCAAAAAATTAATGGCTTAAGCAACAGTGTATCGATCTAGAACATTTACAACGACAGCACGACGACCGGAATTTACATAAAAAGCTTAAGGAGACTGCTGGAATATACAGAAAACGAAGACCAACTATTATAGTTAATCAGGATAACCAAATAGTGCTAGGTGAAAAAGAGAAAATTCATATATGGGAAAACTATATCCAGGAGCTCTTTCATGAAGAAAGACCCATGAGTGAAGTTTATACATATGACCAGCTGACTAGCCCTTCAATCACTAAAGAGGAAATAGAAAAGGCAATATTATATTCAAAAAACAATAAGGCACCTGGAACTGATGAAATCCTTTCAGAAATACTCAAACTACTAGACGAAAGGGGAATTTCAGCACTACATAAAATATTTAATTTTATTTATGAAACTGGTTGCTATCCTCAACAGTGGTTGCTCTCTACATTTATTCTCCTACATAAAAAAGCCAATGCAAAAAGATGTGAGGATCACAGACTCATTAGCCTGATGAGTAACACTTTAAAAATATTTAGGCAAGGTTTGGGAACATGTGTTGCAATAGTAGCAACACAGGTGTTGGTCCAAAATTGTTACGATCAGAGGAAGGACGTATTCCTGTACTTTTTAGACTACGAGAAAGCGTTTGATCGTGTTCAACATCACAAGTTAATGCAGATCCTCAAGAAGCTTGATATAGACCAAAAAGACATAAGATGCATTGAAAACTTGTACTGGTATCAGGCAGCACAATTAAAAATAGACAATTCTACATCTAAATCCATACATATAAGAAGGGGTGTTTGACAGGGATGTGTACTTTCCCCTCTTTTATTTAACATTTATTCGGAAGCCATATTTCAAGAGTCTTTGGAAGATGCAGCGATGGGAATCAAAGTGAATGGAGTATTGATCAACAACATGCGATATGCTGATGATGCTGTCTTAATTTGCGACAACTTAGCAGATCTTCAACAACTTGTCACTATAATCGGAGAATACAATAAGCGAATGGGATTAGAGATTAACACCAAAAAGACCAAATTCATGATCATCTCCAGAAACTTGGATGCATTTGAATACTCCACCATAACACTGAATACTAAGTCCATTGAGAGAGTGAGCAAATTCAAATACCTAGGAACGTGGCTTTTTGAAGCCTGGGCATCGGACAGGGAAGTAAATTGTCGCATTGAGCAAGCGCGACAAGCTTTCGTAAAATTCAGGAAGGTACTGACCTGCTCAGAGTTCGACCTTACACTGAGACTAAGGTTTACTAAATGCTACGTGTGGTTGGTGCTTCTATATTGCATAGAGGGCTGGACACTCAAAACGAGGGATATAAGCAGATAAGAAGCCTTCGAAATGTAGCTTTATCGCCGTATCCTAAAGATACCATTTACGGCGAAAGTCACAAATGTGGATGTTCTTAAAAGAATCAACCAAGAACGTCAGCTTTTCGAAAACATCAAGAAAAGAAAAACGGCGTATGTGGGTCACATCATGCGAAACGAAAAATATCAGTTCCTTCAACTAATATTCCAGGGTAAAATTGAAGGCAAGAGAGGAATAGGACGCAAGAAAATGTCCTGGCTCCGAAACATAAGGCAATGGACAGGGATTAACGACATACAATCTCTGATACACATTGCAAGAAACAGAGAGTTAATGGAAAATGTGATCGTGAACATCCATTAGTGGATTTGCATTTGAAGAAGAAGAAGGTTAATACCAGAGGCGTACGACAGGGAAAAGTAAATAGTTGACCCTACCCAAATTCTACGCCACTGATGAAACTGCTATTTTAGAATAATTTTTAGATTCTCCAATACTTTCTATGCAAATAATATACTCTTCATTCGTAACGATAAAGTCATTAGTTTTCGAGATATTTGAAGTTAAAAATCAAAGGCACACTTATTTTGATTATTGTATTATGCTCCTTCGTTTTTAGCTTCAAATATCTCGAAAACTAATGGCTTTATCGTTACGAATGAAGAGTATGTTTTTTACATATAAAGTATTGGAAAATCAAAAAATAGTACCAAAACAACAATTCCGCCAGTGGCGTAGATTTGGGGAATGGTCAACCATTCACGTTCCCCCGTCGCACGCCTCTTTCAGTAGCCAGAAACGTTTGTTTAACATAATTTAGTAGATTGTACAATACCAGCACCGCTTACCAAATTTGGTGTTGTTGTCCCATGCCTGTCAGGAAATATTCAAAAATAAATAAAATAAAAGTTTAACTTTGACACCCTGTATTTAGGTTATTTTCAACTTTTGTATTAAAGTAACTTAGCTTAAATCGACCTATTTTAACCTCAAGAATCTAAGGTTAACCTATGGCCCATTCTTTACCAAACACCTCTCTCGCTGTTCCTCATGATATGACTGAGTTATTCGATTTTGGCTGCTTTTATTCTGCCGTCCTAATAGACTACAGGCCCATGTCCAAAATGGATGGGTCATATGAACCACCAGGGGACGTATATAGGACGATATAAGAGCATAAAATAATAAGATTCAGCTCTATGCCGTCAGTTGTCAGCAGTCCAACTGAGTGCTGGTGAGAATTCAAAAGTGCACGTAGAGTGGGTACATTTTGGTCATATATTTTTGTACGGCATTTTTACCATAGATAGATCCATGAAAAATAATAAGAAAGCGCGCAGTGCTGTACAAAAATGGCGAGCCACAAAGTTGGTAAATTTTTTTGATTTTCTGACAATTTCCAGGGTAAATTTGGTCATTTGATTCTGTACGGCATCAGTTTCATACTGTTTTAATACAACTTCTAATCCATTATTCCGCAACGCCGTACAAAAATCATGCGACAAGGGGAAAAATCGAGGGTTGCAATCTCCTCTTTTTCCGTGGTCCGGTGGGAGATTTAAACGGCTTCGGTTCCAAAACATTATTTAGCACTCAAAAGTACTATTAAAAATAATGCCGTCAAAAAATTATTGTTCATTTGAATGTATATTAATACTTATGCTAATTTCATGGTATACTTGATTTATAAAGCTAAAAAAATCATTTGACTCTGTACGGCAACTTTTTCTTTAATATTATATTGTAAAATATAATTGTTATATAGTATTGCCGTTCAAAAGAAACTGTTCTAAAAAAAATATAGAGAAATACAAAAACAGAAATTTTTTAAAATATTGCCACAGTTTAAATATTCATAGATTAATAAAATATAGCAATTTTATACATTTATCCTTTGTTTTAAATAGTATTAAGATAAATAAATTAGGAAAAAATGATGCCGTACATTTTAATGCATACCATATCTTTTAGGTTGATGATAATGACGCTACCATTTTAAAGGTACATAGTATTTTATGGTCATTTGATACTGTACGGTATTAACATATTTTTGAAGAGAACAATTATTATTGATAATATGTGATAAAATCATTATGACGTCTAACTGAAGTGAAAGGGTGTGTAGGTATATAATATCCAAGAATTGAAACTGTAAATAAAACTAAAAATAAAACTAATAAATAATTGATTTGTTTCATTGTAATGATGTGAATAAATAAAACAACTACTATTCTTTAGAAAAATTACTACTAGAAAACGACTACTTAGCACACAGTACAGTATTATAGGCAGGTGTAGATAATATGCCTACAAATGCTAAACGTCGTAACATAACGTTGCTCCTTAAGCGATATAAATACATATATGTAAATTATATTTATTTAATATTTTTATTACTTTTTTATCAATATGAACTTTCAGATTTGTACGGCGTTAACTTTTTATAAATTATTGCATTAAGTACAAATTAACTATTTAAATGCCGCATAAAAAAATATCGTCATAAATTTCACCTTACATTTCGTTATATGGATTTTTCGTCCATTTCATTCTGTGGATTTTTCCTTGAGCTTTTTTTTCCTACAAACCTTTGGACCAACGAAAATGTACGGCATGTAAAATAATGTTATCTATGCATAAAATACTTTCAAAATAAATTAATTTTATGTTGTTTCAAATCACCCCCCGGACCACGGAAAGAGAGGGGATTGCAACCCTCGATTTTTTCCCCTTGTCGCGTGATTTTTGTACGGCGTTGCGGAATAATGGATTAGAAGTTGTATTGAAACAGTATGAAACTGATGCTGTACAGAATCAAATGACCAAATTTACCCTGGAAATTGTCAGAAAATCAAAAAATTTACCAACTTTGTGGCTCGCCATTTTTGTACGGCACTGCGCGCTTTCTTATTATTTTTCATGGATCTATCTATGGTAAAAATGCCGTACAAAAATATATGACCAAAATGTACCCACTCTTCCTGCACTTTTGAATTCTCACCAGCGCTCAGTTGGACTGCTTACAAGTGACGGCATAGCGCTGAATCTTATTATTTTATGCTCTTATATCGTCCTATATACGTCACCTGGTGGTTCATATGACCCATCCATTTTGGACATGGGCCTGTAGTCTATAAGTAAGCAGGCAGTATCTCCAATTTTTACAATTTTCGAGTTTGCTCTTTTATATGGGTTATTATACAATTATTAATATACCTAACAAAGTTACAAAGCAGTAAGCCTTCATTCCTGGTTCTGGTAGACTATTAAAATTGCAGTAACTCATCTTGTTGTTAGGCATTACTTAGTTAAAAGGCAGTAAGTATCTTATACAAGCCTAAAAAGCAGTATCTCCTACGGAAAAAAATGGAGATGCTGCTTTTTAATCTAGCAACTGCTTGACTACTTTTAAGCAAATGTGTAATAACATACCTTGTTTAAAGTAGTAACCACCATTTTCATTAAAATTTACAAAAATATCTTATAAAAAAATAAACTTATCCAATGGTATTAAAAAGAACTACAACGCAATTAAACAATTCTGAAATCCATAAATATTTTCATGGTGGCTCAGCCCCGTTTATCAAAATCTGCATTATCTCGAAACTTACATTTGTGGGGATACTACCTTCTTTCTTAGGACGGCAGTATTGTGGTTAGCAGCTCTTTGTTTTGTATTCTTTATAAAACACCTGGATTGATAACGTGGTCGGTAAAAGATATCTTCAGGATTCGACGATAAAGCCACATTTCGAAAGCCTCAATTTTCTTGCAGCTGGCGTCTGTAAGAGTCCACCACTCAACTCTTTACAACAATATAGGAAAGAAATAACATCGTACGATCGTAGCAACCTGATTTGTATCAGTAACGATCGTAGTAAGCTGATCTGTAACTTGAAAACAATTGATTTCTGAGTCTTAGGGCAATGAGTACATTTTTCATCAGCATGACCAACACTACCTCTCTGCAAAGTTTCAGGTAATTTAACTGAAACCACTTTTACGTAAGAAAAGTGCTGGGCTCCTTTCAAATTTCAATACGACGGAGGAAAAACAAATTAATCTGTTGGTAGGCAGTTCATCTATTAAACAAAATAATCATAATAAATAAATGAGCAACACTAACACATGATGCAGTAGGTACCTACAAAATAATAGAAGTGTGCAGATAAACTGTTCAGATTATGGCACAATAAACGATGATCATTAACTGTAATAAAAAAAAAGGAAGATAAAGAGTTATAAATCGTTCAATTTTAATTTTGTTTTAATATATTGCAGGGCAATTAATTACAGTAATACCCTGTCAATACATATAATAAACTATAGTTTGCAATTTGTCAAATTATAAACCAAGTCAATAACGCAGAGTATCTTGCCAGATACTTTAATAATTGTACAGGTGCTATTTGTTTCAAACCAATATTTATTTCTTATCAGACAAGCAAAGGAGAAATATTGTAAATATTGTTGGTCTTGTCGAGCAAGGAATGTTTGTGAGGGACATAAATTAGTGTCTTCAGCACCAAAACTATAACGGTGGGAATATTTATTTTCATATAACCAATATTTATTTCTTATCTGACGAGCAAAGGAGAAATATTGTAACTATTGTTGGTCTTGTCGAGCAAGGAATGTCTCTGAGGGATATAAATTAGTGTCTTCGGCACCAAAACTATAATATTGGTAATTAGCAAAATGTGCTATTTTTAGACTAAACCAGGATTTGTGTAAAATCAGATGACTAACAAATTCGTGTACTTCGACAAGCAAGAACGAAAACTGTCATACGGCCTGATTAATACATACACGTAGACCAGGGCGCATCTGCAAAAATATTAGTACATTTGGACGTTGAGAGGTGAATTAATTTTTTTTGCAGGAATTGCTTGAAAATAACTCAACTAATAATATTTGAGTTATCCTCCCTCTCAAAAAAGCCCGGAACATTGTTTAAATAATCAAAATGTCAAAAAATTAAGGAAAAATTCGATTTTTTTTTTCATTTTTTTATTATAACTTTCATTCATATAAGTATTCATTTTCGAGAAAAGTTGTACTGACATAAAAGTTGCGTAATTAAATTTCCTACCCTTGTTGCAAAATAGCAATAATTGCGAAAAAACCATACAAAAACAAGTATTCGCATTTCACGTTTTTCAACCATTTATGCTACACTTGGGACCTTCATATTTCACCCAGAAAAACTATTTATGATACAGTAAAACAATACTGTAAATTACATTTCAAGATCGGTTCAATAGATTTTGCAAAATAAATTTTGCAATCCAGCTTTCGCAAAAAAAATTCATTTTTTCAAAATGTTACAGGACTGAAAATAAAGCAGATAGCAAGTTGAATTTTTTTTTTGCTTATAGAAGTGTACTGTACCTTTCATTTTCAATTTGAAAAACTAAAATCGATTAACTGCCACGGCGTCAGGAATTTTTTTAAATAAACATTAATTATTGGTGCTACGCGCAGGACAGCGGATAGTTTGCTCTGATTGGGCATTCCAATGACCTTTGATAATGATTGATACATTTTAATTTTTATTACATTTCGATATAAATAATTTTGTTTATTGCAAAATAAAAACACATACTCTATCCTTTGAAATAACACTTTTTTAGCAAAAACTTTCTTTGATCATATATTTTAACTTAGAAAATAAAAGTTTATTATTTTTAAACATATGCAATTGTTTAAACAATATTTTACAAACAATAATAAAATTAGTTTGATTTTTGTGGAACTAAAATATTAAAATACAACAAAATATAGAGTAAGAAAATAATATTTATATTAGATAAAGATTTTGGAAGAAATTTTGGTGGAAATCTTTTTTTTTGCACAGACTTTTGACATTCAGCCAGTCACAACTTTTTAAGTTCTTCCTAAAGCAAAGAAAAGAAAGTAATTATCACAATACCTATTTGATTATCAGTAAGGAATACACATGGTTACTCGCTTCTCGTCTAGGGACCCATCAAGACATTAAATTAATACACAAACTAGACTGGCTCACGGAAAGAAGGTTTTAAACAAATGGGGTAAAACAAAGGTTATTAGTTTAACTGTGCTCACAAGTTAAGGTTACTTTTTGAAATAAATTCTGTTAAATAGTCATATTATACGGTTTTATTATTTAATGACAAAAGGTAGCAAATGTTATAGGGAGGAAGGATTTTATGTTTGATTAAATTTTTTATTAAGTCATCAGTTTGATGTATATATTTTGTACATTCAAAGAAAATATGGTTTAAATCTGCTTGTTTTTGACAATTTTCGCATAAATTGGAACTTAAAATTCTAAGTTTTGCCAGATGGGCTGGATAACACGCGTGTCCAGATCTCATTCTGATAATAGATGTAATATATCTACGTGGGACAGAGTAATTTTTAAACCAAAATTCACTCGGGATTGTGGGTTGTATCAGTGCATATTGTGAGTGGGAGTGTGGACTATATTCATAATATTCTTGTTTCCACTGCTTGTTTAGATCATTCTTGATTTTTATAAATACATCTGGAATGCAGAGCTTATAATCAGTTTTCGCACCAGAATCAATGGCTTTCTTAGCTAATATATCTACATGCTCATTATACTCGAGCCCTATTTGAGCTTTAATCCACAAAAATCTAACTGTTCTTTGCTCATGGTGTAATTCAAAAATAATTTTTTTAATTAGAAGAATGTAAATATTTGTGTTTTTACTGGGTAAAAACATAGTCTCAATGGCTAACATAACCGACAAAGAATCAGACGCAATTGTTGCCGAGCTGTCATTGTAACTCTTAAAATACTTTAATGCTTCATAAATTGCTATGGCTTCAGCAGTAAAAATTGAAAAATTATGATCCAGTGTAAACATGTTTTCTATACTTTTTGAGGGGATATAAAAAGCGCATCCAGTGCCAAAAGAAGACTTTGATGCATCTGTGTAAATAACTGTTCATTCTGGCCAGTTTTCTAATAAATTTCTTAAAATATTGAAGCTGATTGCAGTATTTACATGGTATCTTGATTTAATTACCGTAATAGTTTGCAAAAAAGCATCAAAGTCTTCAAAGTTTGAGCTATTATATCGCACACCTAGTTCAATAGTGCCACAAGTGCAAAACAGAATATTCTCGAGAAATGAGCAAAACGTTCTGTAGCAAACGCGTTATGCCCTGTAAATAATTTATTTTGAGAATGACTGGCTTCGAAATTACAATTTACGTAGCATATTATACAGTTATTCGCTGGATCTTATTACAATTTTTTAAAAATAAAACGTTATTATGATTTTGATAGTTATGGCGATATTGCATTGTGAAGAAAGTCATTTATAAAACGATACCTAGGAGATACGGCGGCAACATAATGAAAAAAGCAATTGATTTTTGCAGTTGTTGCTGTATTGAATTACATCGGTTGTATTGTGGCAGTGTATATTATCGCCACATCTCTCTTGATTTTTGCAGTTGTGGCCATATTGAACGTATTGAATTACATCGGTTGTGTTGTGGCAGTGTATATTATCGCCACATCTCCCAGTTATGGCCATATTGCATTTTCAAAACCTCCAAAAACCCTACAGTGAAATACCGAAGTAACTTACTTTATACTTATCCAAAACAATATTTTAGTTCAGGCTGTATTGAATTAGATGGGCCATTATATAGGCAATATTTTACAGCCTTAACCCAAAATTCGAATTTTTTGCAGTTGTGGCACAATTGAACTAGGTGTGCGATATGTATGTGAGTTGGTGTAATCGCAATATGAGAGATTTCTAAAAGCCTCACCAAGTGGGGGATTGGTGGAAATCAACTTGTGTTAATCGAACACCGCTGTCCTGCGCGTAGCACCAAAAATTAATGTTTATTTTAAAAATTTCCTGACACCATGATAAATAATCGATGTTAATTTTGCAAATTGCAAATAAAAGGTACAGTACACTTCTATAAGCAAAAAAAATCAACTTGCTATCTGCTTTATTTTTAATCCTGCAACATTTAAAAAAATGAATTTTTTTGCAAAAGCTGGATTGCAAAATTTATTTTGCAAAATCTGTTAAACAGATCTTAATAAAATTTACAGTGTTGTGTTACTATATCATATAGTTTTTCTGGGTAAACTATGAAGGTCCTAAGTGTAGCACAAATGGTTCAAAAACGTAAAATGCGAATACTTGTTTTTGTATCGTTTTTTTCGCAATTATTGCTATTTTGCAACAAGGGTGACTATTTTTTAATTTCTAACTAATTTTATATTGCAGTAAATTTATTTACTCAACTTTTATGTTAGTACAACTTTTCCCAGAAATAAATATTTTTAAAGTTATAATAAAAAAACCAATAAAAAAATCGAATTTTTCCTTAATAATATTTTGATATTTTGACATATTTAAACAATGTTCCGGACCATTTTGAGTAGGAGGATAACTCAAATATTATTATTTGAGTTATTTTCAAGCAATTTCTGCAAAAAAATTTGAGTCACCTCTCAAAGTCCATCTCAAAACAGATGCGCCCTGGACTACACGATCAATAATAATGACTTTACTTTTGAAACTCACATCTTTCCATATTATCGTCACTCTTGAACATTAAACGATCATTATTACTGTGATTACTAAGTACTTTTACTGTGAATACTAAGTCTTTTCTTCAGTATATTTGTGGTCTTTGGTTTACCAAGGCAGATATAATAAAATAATAATACGAATGGCGTATTTTTTTACTAAGCAACAGCCGAAATAGCTTAGTTGGGAGAGAGTTCGACTGAAGATATAAAAGGTTCTAAAAAGGTTCCTGGTTCAGTCCGTGGTTTCGGCACAGCTTTATTTTTTTTAAAAGAAAAACATTATTTATAAAGAGGTTCTGAAACTCTCATCTTGTGACATGTTAAAAGTTAAATATTATTTTCTATTGAACTAAGCCACAATTGATTATAATGAAAATTATATTTCGCATTATCTAGGCAAAAATGGCTAATGCCTACAAGATCAAGAGACCAAGTAAATCAAGTGTCAAATTGGTGCTACCAGATACTCTGTTAAATTTAAAACAAAAAACTTAAAAAAATTAAGCATTTGATTATCTAACTCAAATAGAGTGCACCTGCATACTTTTTAGATACAATGAAAAAATGTTTAAATAACTTCTTCTTATTATTACCGTGCCCTATCAAGTCCCCTTGACGTTGGCGATTAACATGGCGAAACTGTCTCTGTCTCGAGATATTGTAAATAATTGTTCTGCTTTCTTTATTCCTGTCCACTCTCGGATATTCTTCAACCAAGAGTCCTGCTTTCTACCAATTCCTTTGCGTCCTTCGATTTTACCCATCATAATAAGTTAAAGAATATTATACCGGTCTCCCCTTACTACGTGTCCAAAATAGGCCATCTTGCAATATTTGATGTTATCAAGCAGCTCGCGGTCAGAATTTGCTCCCTTAAGGACTGCCATATTTGTCATCATAGCCGTCCATGGTATTTTCAGTGTACGTCTGTGCAGCCATATTTCAAAGGCCTCCAAACGATTAATGGTGGATATTTTTAATGCCCGTGCTTCGACACCATACAAGAGGACTGACCAAATGTAACATTTAATCATACGCTTTCGAAATTGAAGTTGCAAGTTATCATTACGGAAGAATGACCTTATTTTTAAAAATGTCGTGCGGGCTATCTCGATTCTACATTTTATCTCTTTATCTGGATCTAGTTCAGTAATATGGCAACCAAGATATTTAAAACTGGATACTCTTTGAATTATATGAACATCAACATATATAACCGTGAATCTTGATGGGCCAAACGGCTAATTACTTTGAATTTTGTTTTTGATCAGTTTATGTTTAAGCCAAACTCTCTTCCCACTGTGTCAATGGCATTTAAAAGGTGTTGTAATCCATTCATACCATCACTTAAAATAACTGTATCGTCTGCATATCTGATTGTATTTATCAGAATTTCATTAACTTTTACACCTCATTCCAAATTATGCAGGGCTTCCTTAAATATTCTATCTAAATATAAATTGAATAACAGTGGGGACAGTATACAACCCTGTCTGACAACTCTTTGTATTTTGCATATTTCTGTTGATGTTCCATTTATGCAAGCTGTGGCTGTTTGAAGCCAGTATAATTTTTCTATGATTCGTACATCTTGACTATCAACTCCTTTATCCTTTTATATTTTAATTAATTTGTGATGTTGTAGTCGATCAAAGACCTTCTCATAGTCAATAAATACAGCAAAGACGTCTTTCCTTTGATCTCGGCATTTCTGCAATAATACATTTAGTGTAAAGAGTGCATTCCGGGTTCCCAGTCCATTTCTGAAGCCAAATTGTGTTTCATACTGGTCTTCTTCACATTTATCTCTGATTCTACTGTGGATGATACGTAGAAAGATTTTCAAAGTGTGGCTCATAAGGCTTATCATTCTATAATCGCTACAGTTTTTCGGAAGTTGTTTTTTTGGTAGGGTTATGAATTCGGACTTTAACCAATCTTCAGGGATATCACCAGTCGAATAAACATCATTGAAAAGTTTGACTAGTATTTCAATGTTTTCCTCATTTGTCATGTGTAGGTATGCTGTCAGGCCCAACGGCTTTCTTGTTTTTTGCCAGTTTTATAGCATGTTGTATTTCTGATTTTAGTATTTCTGGTCCTTCACCTTCATCTAAAGTTTCCAGTTCTTCGGGTCTATCATCATTATACAGTTCATTTATATAATTATATCAGGTAGTTGGAAATTCGTGTTCGTCTATTATCATTTTTCCTGACAAATCGGTTATATTATGTGGAGTTTTCTTATGATAAAGACCAGCTACTTCTCTAACTTTTTTAAACATATTAAAAGTATCATGTTTTTCATTCAACTTTTCTAATTCCTTGCATTTATCCTCCATCCATTTTTCTTTAGCGACCTTTATTTTTTGTTTAATTACTTTCTGTTTTTCTTTGTATTCTGTCTTGTTATCTTTCAATTTTCTTCACTGCTCCATCAATTCCAGGATTTCATCAGTCATCCATTGTTGTTTTTTGTGCCTCTGCATCGTTGTTATATATTTTTCCATTACTTTAATGGTAAGATCTTTAAACGTATTCCATATTGTTTTCATTTGTTGAATTCTTTAGCTGATTATTCAGGTCATTTTCTATTAGCGTTTTGTTGGATGCTGACATATGTAATTTTGGTGTTATGGGGCTTTCTTCGACTTTTTTGAGCTTTACTTGGATGTCAGCTATTAGAGGGTTATGGTCTGAACCGATATCTGCACCAAGATATGTCGTTTAAATCGTCGTTTAAGGTAATGATTTACTGCAACGTATAGGATCATTAGTTATGACAGTATCCCCTCCCGCTTAGAGTAATGATATGCCGAAATCAGAAAATCGGGTTTCGCATCATTACTGTTTATCATTCCAACTTTGTCATCATTACACGATCATTACTAATGTCATTCTGATAAAGCAATGTCATTATTAATGGCCGTGTACAGATCTGTTCACAGATATAAAGGAGGAACTGTCATATTCTGGGGAGATATTATTATTATTATTATCCAGATTTAGCCATACGGCTCACACTCCCTCTAAGGGGAAAATTGACTCATCCCAGATACCTACGGTATCAAAAGGATTGAGCTCTGGTGGGACTCTTTCCGTGTTATCGAGCCCTAGGTGACTTGGAACGCAGGTGTATCTCCCAGAAATTTTCGTACGCACCTGGCCGTCGCGAGTAGTACAGCTTTCTGCATGGTCTTATAAAGATGTTCATTCAGACCCAGCTTTTTTATGCTTTCGAGGAGGGTCTTCGGAATGACTCCAGTAGTAGACATCATAATCGGTATCGTCTGGGTACTTTGCATTCTCCATTGCCTTCGTATTTGAATTTCTAGATCTCTGTACTTGGCGATCTTTTCAGTAAATTTACTACGTAGATTATTGTTGTTAGGTATCGCCACATCAATTAGTGTTGTTTGTCTTGTTAATTTATTAACTAGTACGAGATCTGGTCTATTATGTGCCACTGTTTGGTCTGTAAGCACAGTGCGGTCCCAGTATAGCTTGTAGTTGCCATCCTCAAGCATACTCTCAGGGACGTATTGATAATACGGGAGATGGTCTGTTTGGAGAAGTCCAAGCTTGATAGCTATCTCTTGATGAAGGATTTTTCCCACTGCGTCATGCCGTTCCTTGTATTCAGTTGCAGCAAATGCTTGGCAGCCCCCTGTAAGATGTTGGATGGTTTCTTGGGCTTGACATCCATATCGGCATCTGTCGTTTTGAACCTGAGGGTCTTTGATGATATATTTCAGGTAATTTCGGGTTGGTATAACCTGATCCTGAATGGCCAGTAATGAACCCTCCGTCTCAGGGAACATCTTTCCTGATGTCAACCAGTAGTTCGACGCTATATTGTTGACATAATCTTGGCTGACCTCATTGGGATGTCGCCCGTGCAGAGGTTTACCCATCCAGGCACGCACTTTTTCGTCCTTAGTAAGGTGGTTTATGCGCATTTCTGGTTCCCTCAGTTTGATCGGTGTTGTGTCATCTACTGCGCAGATAGCGCGATGTAGAGTGTAGATGTCTCAGCCTGCATCTGAAAATAAGTTCTTAAATTAGCAATTTGTTTATCTAATTGCTCACCTATATCCATAAGTCCTCTTCCTCCTAGATTCCGTGGTAATGTTGTTCTTTCTACTGCACTTTTAGGATGGTGTTTTTGTGCCTTTGTGAGGTGTGTTCGTACTTTTCGCTGAAGAGCCTCTATATCTGTTTTTGTCCACTTAATAATACCAAATGAGTAGCTAAGCGCGGAACATGCGTAGGTGTTTAGTGCCTTAAACAAATTTCTACTGTTAAGGTGTGAGCGAAGCAGCTGTTTTACCCTTCGTATAAACTCAGTAGTTATCCCTCTTTTCATTTGTTTATGGTCAATTTTCCGCGCTTGCTTTACTCCAAGATATTTATACATATCATTTTCACCCATGGCCTCGATGTTCTGGCCATTTTGCATATCGAATCCTCCGGGCTGTACTTTTCCTCTGACTATATTTAAAATACGACACTTATCTAGTCCGAAGTGCATATTAATATCATTAGAAAAAGTTTCTACAGTTTTTAGCATCTCGTCGAGTTGGTTTCGAGTGGAAGCCATTAATTTCAAATCATCCATGTACAATAAATGATTAAGCTTCGCCACCACATTGTTGTTATTTTTGATGCTAAAACCTGCATCTGAGGAGTTCAATAGCTGAGATAGTGGGTTCATAGCTAGACAGAACCACAGAGGACTCAACGAATCTCCTTGAAGCAGGCCCCGGCTGATTACGATATTTTCAGTTTCGATGTTACTTTCACCAGGTATTTGAAGGTGAATTCTAGTTTTCCACTCTGTCATTATATGTTGTAAAAAGGTCACTATATTATCATCGACTTTATATATTCTCAAAATATCTATAAGCCATTCATGCGGCACTGAATCAAAGGCCTTCTTGTAATCAATAAAAGCAGTAAATAGATTCCTCTTTTTGGAATATGCTTGATTAGAAATGACTGAGTCGATGATAAGTTGTTCTTTGCAACCCATGGAACCCTTAGCGCATCCTTTTTGTTGAGGCTCTATGATATTGTTCAGAGCACAGTGTTGGTAGATACGCCGGGCTACACAGGATGTGACCAATTTATACAAAGTTGGAAGGCAAGTAATTGGGCGGTATTTTGCTGGATCTTGGGTGTTATTTTGATCCTTCGGTATTAAATAAGTGGTTCCCTGAGTTAGGAATGATGGTATATCCTGCGGATTAGAAATAACATGATTAATTAGTGTTGATAAGCATTCATGAGCACTCGAGAACTTCTTGAGCCAAAAGTTTTGAACTCCGTCTGGTCCAGGAGATTTCCAGTTATGAAGCTCTTTGAGGATATTTGAGACTTCTTCAGTGGTGAAGGGTTCGTAGAGAGTAGTAGTGTAGTGTTGGCAGTTCTGTGCCGTATCTTCTATCCATCCAGCATTGTTGTTAAGAGCAGCTGGTGTGGAAAGTTGATTTCCCCAAAACTCATGAATTTCTTCTTGGCTTGGGTAAGACTTATCGAGATTTTCTACGGTGGAATTAAGTTTCCGATAGAACGCCTTCTCAGCAGTCTCAAAAAGGGCATTGTCGGATTTTCGGTTGTTACTCACTTTGTACCTTCTTAGTCGTCCTGAATAAACTGAGAGTCTTTGTTTTAATGTATCCAGGCACTGTTGGGCTGTGTTGTTTTCTGGATCGTATCTTGAGTGTCTTGCAGTATTCCGTATTATTTCTTCAGCTCTCCTGATGACTCTTGTACTTCTTACACCTCGTATATATTCTGTGACTTGACCAATATCCCTACGCAGCAATTCAATCTTTCCGAGCAGTCTTTTTTCCCAGGGTGCAATTATGTTACCAGTCCTTCCGTTGTTAGTACCCCGTCGTGTTCTGATCTTAACGCCCATTACATTAGCAATTGCTGTTGCTGCACAGTAGATTAGCATGTGCAAATATTCTAATGTATGGGCTTCTACGACATAATTGGGTAGGACTTCAGTGTTCACAATTTGTAACAGCGCCCCTAGTTTCTTAACAAGAGTTTATTCGTGGTAGCGGTGGTCTGCTAAGTGGGTTTGTTCCATTAAACTCCTGTACAGCACGTGCCATTTCGCTTACTAGGTTATCATGTAGCTCGTTGTTTTCCTGCTCTGTATTGTCAGGTTGAGTTTCTTGTATGGCAAGCTCAGGAATCTGCTCATGAACTTCATTGGGGACTTGATCTTCAATTACAACATCGTTATGAATCTCCCGTTCGATTTCGCTTCTGATGATATTGCGTCTAGTCTCTGGGATAAGGTTGTTTCTTATAATTACCCGGTATTGGTCTGATACTCGTTGCTCCGATACTTGAATATCTGGGTACGTCCTAATTATTATTATTATAATTATTATTATTATTATACATAAAGAAGGGCAGAGGGACAAGTCCCTATTATGCCCAAAAACAAAGAAATTACATAAGTAACCTACTAGTAAATACAATATAAAAAAAAACAACAACAAAAAAAAGATACAATTTGGGTTTACATAAAAAAATATTTCAACTGTAATAGAAAACTGTCAAGTCTGTTTTTAAATGTGTTGGTAGAGGGGGCTGAGACAATGTTATCGTTATCATGCAGGTTATTCCAAATATCGAAAACTCTACTTGGTAAAAAATTCTCTCTTGGTCTCGTACAAAAGTTCTCTTTTTTCAGTTTAAATTGGTGACCTCTAAGGCGTTCATCTTGATTGATTGTAAAAATTTCGTCGAGATTTCCGAAATTAAATTTTAATATTTTAAATGTGCTTATTAAGTCGCCACGTTGTCGGCGAAGTCCAAAAGAAGTTAGGTGGGCCGTACTGAGCCTTTCTTCATAGGAAGGTCTTCTCAGTCCCAATGGAATTCGAGTGGCTTTTCTTTGGACGTTTTCCAACAAAATTTTGTCTCGAACCAAATCAGGATACCACGTTGGGCCAGCATATTCAAGAATCGGTCTTATGTAAATAGTGTAAAGTTTACAGAATGACTGCACTGAAGCTCTCGAAAAACACCTCCGTATAAGATATAGTCTGGAGTTCGCACGTTTACAAATAGACTCAATATGGTCGGACCACGTTAGGCTGCTGTTTACGATAACACCGAGGTCGTTATACGAGAACACTGAATCTAATGGTTGTCCGTTAACGAAGTACGGCACAAGTGGATTGTTTTTACCAATTCTAAGCACTACACATTTTTCCGTGTTTAAGGGTAGTAACCACTGGGAACACCAAGTCAAAATAGAGTCCAAGTCTCTTTGGAGGGCTAACTGGTTTGTGATAGGATTGGCATATATTTTTGTGTCATCAGCATATAACGATATTTTACTTGAAACATAGGAAGGAAAATCGCTGGTATAAACCGTAAAAAGCAGAGGTCCAAGGACAGAACCCTGCGGCACTCCACTTTCCACTAACCTGTCCTGTGAGAAAGATTCGCCAACTCTAACTTTGTAATGTCGAACTGTCAGGAAATCATCAATCCAACATAATAATTATGATCGGTAAAAAAACTCTTTTAATTTTCATTCAATCAACCTTCACTGCTCGCAGGTTAATTTGGTTCTAAGTAGTAAGTACTTGCTGCAGTTGGATTCTGGAGAGATACAATTTAGGAAATTTTAATTTTCATGCAAATTAATGCATATCCACGTACCAGCAGAATGAATACAGACTTCTTTGAAACAGAAAATAACATTGTTCTGGAGTGTCTTGCTTGCCCACCCGACCTGAACCCTACAGAACATTTGTGGGATATGCTTAAAAGAAAAATTAGATCTCGCCAGGATAATCCACAAAACACCACACGGCTGGTTCAAACTGCTCTTGCACATGGGAACAACCTACCATAACAAAATATTGACATAAGGGCTATGGGTGGTAACACTGACTACTAAAAAGCATAAATTATAAATTAAAGCAAATTAAAGATTATTCGTGTTACAATTAAAATGTTTATGGCGCTTTATTGTTTCCTTAAAATTTTATGTAATGGTGATTAAATTGCGTTAAAATAAAAATATTGTGTGATATCGCGTGTTGTGTTTTTTTAAATTCGCTTGAAATAATAAGAAATATTAGATGATTCCATATAAGTTTGGTTGTCTGTATCACCTACCCGACTGCATGATTTATTTTCAGCGACTAAAATAGAATATAATATATCAAAACCCATTTTATGAACTTTTTGTATAATTTAAGTGCTAAACATTTTAATTTATTGCCAATCAAGGTGCTTTAATATAATTACATTATCTCGACGTCGACATAAATATTTGGATCAAATTTTTAGTGTCGTTTATTTTTAACTCATTAAACAAATCAACTACATCTCAAAGTAAGTTTGCCTACGAATTAAACTAATTTTGTTGATTGTATTAACATAAACCAATAAAATCATTGCAAATATTGGAAATAATGGGTTTACCAATTTTCAGGTTGCTAATTTCTATTTAAATAGTACTCATGAGGATAAAACAATATATTAATATCTATTCTAATAATATGTTGAGCCGATGATATCATGTTTATCTTTTTTATCAGACACCTTTTTTGCAATAATGTTTGCATGTAGTGCATTTTTTTATATTATTATTTCGTAATGTTATCCTTCACTCAAACATCATAGAAAAAGACGTTGATCGAAGTAGTTAACGAATTGGTAATCCCGGGAGCGATCGTCAATACTGAAAATATCACTACGGCTGATATAAACCATAGAATTTGCACGTCCAACAGGTACTATTTTGGGCTCAATCTCCTTAAATCCTGAATTTTATCGGGAAATACAGGGGCTAAATTTTAGAAATAGTCCAGAAAACCACTGCGCATCCGCTAGGAAAAATATTCCGATTCGGATTTTTTGCACAATCTTACTCAAAATGGACCCCTTTTAACAAATTTGCATGTTGCCAGGACCAAAAGTGGGGCAAAAATTTTTTAAACGTTTTTTTTTTTTGTTTTTTCCTATAATTATTTTTTTTTGCATGGAACAAAGTTTTTTTTAGGCTTTTTGGATCATTCCAAACAGAAAAGGTCTTTAGTGACATTTCTCTAAAGTTGACAGTTTTTGACATATAAGCGATTTAATTGAAAAATTGCAAAATTGGCCATTTTTAACCCTCAAAAACTATGTGAAAAACTAAAAATTTGAATGTTTGCAAGGTAGGTAGATATTCTTTAAACATCGATTGATGAAATCCCGAAGAGTTTTTTGCAATACAATATTCAAAACTCTTTTGTTTTTTAATTACTAATCAAGCGTGCGCGACACTATTTTCCACCGACAGTATGGGCAAATGAATGGAATAAATTCGTTATTTCGTAAACCAGCGACTTTAAGGAAAAATTCCGAAACAGGTCGATTTTTATTTTTAAGTTATGACATTGTGGCATATATGGTATACTAGTGACGTCATCCATCTGGACGTAATCGATGATTTTTTAAATAAGAATAGGGGTCGTGTGCTAGATTATTTGAAAGGTTCTTCAATTCTCTATTCAGTAATATAAACATTTATATAATTATTTATGCAGTGTGTCCTTTTACTAATTTTTTTGTCAAATAATTTAATTTAATAAAAATTTTTTGGACACCCTGTATAAATAGTTATGTAAATGTTTACATTACTGAATAGAGAATTGAAGAACCTTTCAAATGAGCTACCACACTACCCCTATTCTCATTTAAAAAAATCATCGATTACGTCATCACGCCCAGACGGATGACGTCACTAGTATACCATATATGCCACAATATCACAACTTAAAAATAAAAATCGACCTGTTTCGGGTTTTTTCCTTAAAGTCGCCGGTTTACGAAATAACGAATTTATTCCTTTCATTTGCACCATACTTTATGCACAAGCAGCGGTGGAAAATAGTGTCGCGCACGTGTGATTAGACATTAAAAAACAAAGAAGTTTTGAATAATGTATTGCAAAAAACTCTTCGGGATTTCATCAATCGAAGTTTAAATAATATCGACCTACCTTGGCAACATTCAAATTTTAAGTTTTTCACATAGTTTTTGAAGGTTAATAATGGCCGATTTCGCAATTTTTCAATTTTTAATCGCTTATATATCAAAAACTATCAACTTTAGAGAAAAGTCACTTAAAAGCTTTTCTGTTTGGAATGATCCAAAAAACCTAAAAAAACTTTGTTCCATGCAAAAAAAAATAATTTTAGGAAAAAAACAAAAAGAAACGTTTAAAAAATTTTTGCCCCATTTTTGGTTCCGGCAACATGCAAATTTGTTAAAAGGGGTCCTTTTTGAGTAAGATTGTGCAAAAAATTCGAATCGGAATATTTTTCCTAGCGGATGCGCAGTGGCTTTCTGGACTAAAAACAATGATTCACAAACAACATATGGTTCAGAGACTGGACCTGAAATAAAAAAAGTGACAAAAACATGTTAGGATATCTCGAAAGAAAAGTACTAAGGCGAATTTGTGAAATGGTACATGACAATGGAGTGCGAAAAACACGATATAACTTCGAACTTCATAGATTATACCAGGAACCGTAACGTAAAATACATTAAAATAGGATGTTTGAGATGGGTAGGGAATGTAATGCGGTTGGACCAAAATGACCCAGCTAGAAAAACGCTCATTGATAGACCTATTGGTCAAAAAAGAAGAGGAATGCCCAGACAAAGGTTCCTTGATAACATCGATGAAGACATGAGAAGTTTGGAAATACGTTCTTGGCAGAGGAATGCGACGGAAAGGGATCACTGGAGAAAAATTCCTAAGAAGACTAGGACTCACGCATGATTTTTAAGCCATAATAATGATGATATTAAATAAAGCAATAATTTAGAAGACAATTCATATTTTCACTTCGCAGTTGTCGAAGAATCCATAACTGTCAACTAGCAAAGTAAATCGTGAATTAGGTAATCCCGTATGGAATAGCGATTGCGATTTAATCCGAACCTTTTAGAAATGGTGCAACGATAAGGGCACTCCGCCTCCACCTCCAAGGAATGATCCTTGAGCTCTTGTCAGGGCGTGTTGACACTCCAAATATCCATTGTCTCCATTGCTGTCTTCATTGGTTGGGATACTGTACCACATGCTTCATGTACGGGTTTTCCATTTGGTCTGCCTATCGTGATGGAGATATTCCTCTTGGCCTTCCGCCTTCTATCTTTTTAACAACTACCAATTCCGATGGTCCCCATTCTTCTGGTTATGTGACTGAAATAAGCTGTCAATCGGCTTATGTTGTCATTCCCTTCTAGTCTTCTGTTTCTTACCCTGTTACTAATGTTCTCCACCTTTAGGTATATCTCTATTTTAGGATTTTAGGGTTCTGATTACAAATAATGAAAAACTAAAAGTGCTAATTGTGTCATTGGATTTGGTATGTGGGGTTCTGATTATATTTGAAACAACTTTTTCAAACCAATTTTTCCGAGATCTCTAACACGAAGCAAATATCGAAAATTCACCCCGTTTGCGGTTTCGCAGTAGGCAGCGCTTAAAATTAAAATTTAAGTTGACTACCTTAAAAAGTAACTAATTAAACACAACACATTCAAATTAAGAAACAAATTGAATAAAATTATACCATTAACAGAAGAACAACAAGGTTTTAGGACGCTCTATTTGTAATGAGGCAAGTTTGAGAGAAACCGTTGGAATACAACAAGCCGGTATATTTATTTTTCGTGGACCTTAAGAAAGCATTTGACAGGGTCAAATCAAAGGACCTTATCCATTTGTTTTACTCAAGAGAGGTACCTCTAGGAATAATTAAAACGATCGAAAACATCTACCAGAACAACACAATAAAAGTAAAAGTGGAAGATGAACTAACTGACCCAATCGAAACCGGCAATGGGATAAGACAGGGGGATTCCTTGAGTCCTTTATTGTTCAACCTGATCATGGACGAAATAATAAAAAAGTAAGAACTAAAATAGGATACCAAATAGGAGAAAAACAACTTAGAATAATTTGCTATACAGACGATGCAATATTAATCTCTCAAAGTGAAGATGATTTACAACGTAAGCTGCACCAATTTAACATAACCGCCAGAAAATTTAACATGTTAATTTCCCCAAAAAAGACAAAATGCATGGTTATAACAGCAGATCCAATACGATGTAAATTGGAGCTGGAAGGTCAGATAACAGAACAAGTGATGGAGTTTAAATATCTAGGCATAACATTATCTAGCTACGGAAGGCTCGAAACAGAAGTGGAAGATCAAGTGAATAGAGTAAACAGAGCCGCAGGTTACCTGAAAACCAGGTATGAAAATAAATGAAAGGCAGAATTTACAAAACAGTCATCAGGCCAATAATGACACACGCGGCAGAAACACGACCTGACACAGAAAGGACAAAAATATTGCTCGGAACAGCAGAGATGAAAACCATTCGAAAAATCGATGGTAAGACTCTATGGGACAGAGCTAGAAGTACAGATATACGACGGAGATGCAAAGTGGATAACATTAACAACTGGGTAAGAAACAGAAGAATAGAATGGAATGACCATATAAACCCAATGAGAACAGATAGAGTAGTCAGGACAGGGAGAGACGGTCCCCCAATAGGAAGACGATCAGTGGGAAGACCACGAAAACGATGGAACGACAACTTACTAGAGGCACATTGAAAAACAGACAGAGTCATGTCTATACAAGAAGAAGAAGAAGAAGAAGATCTTAAAAAATGTGAACCATCAACCTGTATGACTGCAAAATTTCAAATCTGTATTTATTTTGAAAGCCGAAATATTAGGGTTGTCTTATAGCCTCTGTAATAAATGAAACATTTATAAATAAACTAACCGGTAAAAAAACGTTTCCAATTCATTCTGAAGGTAATAATTTAAAAAAATGTATTTTCGTTTTTATTTATAGGTTCATTAAATTAATTATTTCACGTTCATTTCTGTAAGTCGGTGTCTCAATCATTGAAAGATTTGCTTCATCTTGTGGCTTAAATTAATTTCGTTTTCATTTTACGATGTTGGCACCTTTACGGTGATTCATAATTTTCTGATCGTATTTTAGATATTTTATTTCATTCAATAAAAATGTTGAAGTTCGTTCGTATTGCATAAAAATAAATAAACGACAAAATAGAATAAATAATAAATATAATAGTTCCTTTTAACTCTGTCCGTTGTTAACGACATTGAGTTTTTATTCAAGCATCAGTGAACTGGATAATGAAATCAATAACTAATATACCGGGCATGTGTATTTGTTATGAAATAAAAAATATATTCAATTGCATGAAAATATATTCATAATTTTTAAAATTCATCATCATCATCATCAGCCTCTCTCAATTCACTGCTGGACATAGGCATCCCCTGTTTGTCTCTTAAGGTTCTATCTTGTGCTTCCTGTATCTGGTTTTTTGTTGTCTTTCGTAAGTCGTCTTGCCATCGTATTGGTGGTTTCCTCTGCTACGTTTATCGGCCCTTGGTCTCCGTTCAACTAGTTTGCGAGTCCATCTTCCGTCCTTCATTCTGGCAACGTGTCCAGCCCATTTCCATTTTAAGTTACAGCTTCTTTCAATGACGTCTATGACTTTGGTCTTAGCTCGTAGATCTTCGTTTCTAATTCTTTCTCGCAGAGTGGCCCCTATCATTGATCGTTCTCTGCGCTACTCTTAGTTTTTGTGCGTTTTTCTTTGTTAGCGATAATGTTTCTGCACCATAGGTCATCACCGGTAGCACGCATTGGTCGAAAACTTTTTTCTTCATGTTAGTTGGGATGTCACTCTTAAAAATGTCCTCAAGAGCTCCGTATGCTGCCCATCCTTGTATTATTCTTCTGGATACTTCTGTTGTTTGATTGTCCTTACCTATCGTAATTTCGTGACCCAGATTATATATATTTGTCTACCAGCTCTATTTGTTCATTTTGTATTTCAAGGTGTTTACTTGGTACTAAGTTCGTCATATATTTTGTTTTTGTTATATTCATTTTTAAGCCTATTTTATGACATGCCGTACCAATTTCTTCCAACATTTTCTTTATTTGTCCCAAATCGTCTGCAATCAGGACTATATCGTCTGCGTAGCTTAGGTGGTGTAACATCTCTCCGTCCACATTTATTCCTTTATCACCCAATTCGAGGGTTTTGATCGCTTTTTCTAGAGCCGATATGAAAAATTTAGGTGACAACGTATCCCCTTGACGGATACCTCTTTGGATTTTTATTTGTTTGCTGTTAGCGTGTAGTTGTATTGAGCTTGTCGCATTTTTATATATATTACATATTAGTAGAGCTCGGGAAATATGCAAAATGCATATTAAGTGCATATTTGCATATTTTGGATAAATTTTGTAAGTGCATATGCATTTATTAAAATTGCATATTTTTAGACTTTTTTGCATTTTTTTTTGCATAGATGCATTTTAAAGAGAAATGGGAAATCTCAGATCTAAACAATAAATCTGAAAATTCTCGTGGAACCACTTTCTAGTAATATCCTTGATATCTGCCTTTTACAATTTATAAGGCGACAAATAAAGGAGACGAAGGAGACTCTACAATATGCAGTCACATTTTGTTAGTGAAAACATTTTGTTATTGTTAAGTGATGCTGCGCCATATGACCAAAAGTGGACAACATTTAAAAATATTTTTTAAAATTGTCTACTTGTCTAGAACACGCTTCTGCTACAAATAGAGTAGCAGGAGTCTACAAACTGTAAGGATGGAATTTCCAATGGTCAATACCCTTCTATCAAAAATAAAAACATATTTTTAAAAGCCCTTCTGCGAGTATAGGTGTATAAAGATCGTTTACCTAATGTGCCTTTACCACCTGAACCTGTGATAACTAGATGGAGAACATGGTTAAATTTTGTAAATTTCATAACCGATATCTTGAGGCAATTAGAGACGTCATTTGTAGTTTCGATGTAGACGTAACTGAGGTGCTATGAAATATGTGTGGATGTTTTAAAAAAACCGTTATTAAAATGTAATTTGACACATATCGAAACCAATTTTGTAAATATTACTTAGCCAATCACTAAATTAGAAAAGCGAAACATTTCTTTAGACCAAAGTATTGAAATTGTCAATTAATTAAATGAAATAATAAAATACCTTGGTGAAACCAAAAAAGTGTATCAAAAATTTTGCACGGAGTTAAAGAAAATGAGGAATATTACAAAATAATTAAAAAAATATTATTAAGGTGGGGAAATATGAAGATAATTTAATTTTATAGGTAGAACCCTCAATTAAACAATATTTTAAGTTTGCTTCTTTAACTTCATGTGAAGTAGAAAGAAGTTTTTCCGTGCATGCTTAAACATTTACACTCAGATATACCTGCGGCTGTTTTTCTGTAGAAAATTTAGAAAAATGTAGGTTATAGAAATTTCAATAAATATTTTTTATGACTTTAGCATAAAATAAATATTTTTTTTATTTAGCTTAAATGCCTCAACAGTCCATTGGCATCAAATAAATAATTAAATACCTTCAAAACAAGGATTGCCGTGTTGTTTATTTATATGCATTAAATGCATAAAAGCATATTTAAGTGCACATTTCAACTGTTTTTGTGCATATTTTCATGCATATTTTAGGGTTTTTTAAGTGCATATTTCCCGAGCTCTACATATTAGCCTCGAATATCGGCTATCAATGCGGGTCTCGTTTAGTGCTTCTATAACGCTGTCGAGTTCTACTGAGTCGAATGCTTTGTGGAAATCTACGAATGCTAAAACTAAGGGCTTGTTATATTCTATGGATTTTTCGATGAGTTGTTATATTGTTTGGAGGCGATCGTTGGTTCCAAAGTTTGCTCTGAATCCAGCTTGTTCTCTACTTTGATACAGGTCTAATTTCTTGTCTAATCTTGTGGTGATTACTCTCGTGAAAAGTTTATAAAGATGGTTTAACAGACTAATTGGTCGGTAACTTTCCAGATCAGTTTTTTCTCCTTTTTTTGTGCAGAAGAATTGTTTTGGCTCTATTCCATTCAGATGGTATGGATTTCTCTGTCAAACATAGATTAAAGAGATCTTTTATTTTTCTCATTAGAGGTTCACCGCCATTCTTAACAGCCTCGATCACTATTCCATCGTCTCCTGGTGATTTATTGGATTTCATTTTATTCATCGCTTGTCTAATTTCACGGAGAGTTATTTCTGGCATGAGTTCAGAGCCTTGATTTAATATTGTTTTGCTTATTGCATCTTTTAGCTGTGTTTGGTTCATCCGTCTGGTTTTATAAAGTTCTCCATAGAAGTCTTCTACTATTGTTAAAAGCTCCTCTCTATTTGTTGTTATTTCGCCCTTTTTGTTTTTTAATTTAATGATCTGACTTTTTCCATTATTTAGTTTTCTTCGCAGACTTTTTAGGCCTATATTTTTTCTATGGCTTGTTCGATTTTAAGTGTATTATACTTTCTTAAGTCTTTTCTTATTGCTTTCTTGACTTCTCTGTTTATCTCTCTCTTTTGCTCTCCATTTGGATCATTTCTTTCTGTAATAAGATTTCTTTGTTTCATTAAATTCCTGGTGTCAGTACTAAGTTTTTCTTCGGTCTTACTTCTTGGACAGTGTTTTCTCATGATTTCTCCAATGGCTTGCGTAATATGTTGGTTTAGTGCATCTATGTTTTCGTTGAGAGTTATGTCTGTGTTGTTTCTCAGTTTGGTTTCGATGTCGTTTTGATATTCTTTAATGTCTCTAGGTTGGGTCCATATTGGTATTGGTTTCGTATTTACTAATTTGCGTCTCTCTTGTTTTGTGCTTATTTTAACTTCTGCTCTTACCATTCTATGGTCACTACCAGTGTTAAATACATTTAGGACCGTTACGTCTTGGATGACTTCTTTTTTGTTTGTAATTATGAAGTCAATTTCGTTTTTTGTTTTATTATCTGGGCTTGCCCAGGTCTATCTTCTATGTGGTTTCTTATAGAAAAAGCTATTCATTTGGACTAGAGTATTCTGAAGGAGAAAACCAGTTAAGGTTCTCCTCTTTCATTCCTTCCATTTAGTCCAAATTGTTTAAGTGATGTTTCTTCTGGACATGATTTGATTCCTATTTTCGCATTGAAATCACCACATATTATCACGTATTGTGTGGGTACGTCATTTAGGGCTATTGAGATATCGTCGTAGAATTCTTCGACTTCTTCATCTGAATGGGTGGTTGTTGGTGCATAGACTTGAATTATTTTAATACTGTATCTTTTATTGAGTTGTAATGTTAAGTAGGCAACTCTGTTCGATATTCCTTTAATAGGTATAATTTTATCGCTATGATTTCTATGTATAAAAAACCCAATACCTCCCTCTGATGTTTCTTCATTACCCATACCGTAGAAAAGATGCCCTGTACTTCGGGTCTTCAGAATTTCTCCTTTCCTTTTTAAAATGATTGTACTAATATTTCTTCTGGATAATTGGAAAAATTAGAAAGAAGGCACTGACAGGGAGATCAGAAAAAGTGAAATAGAGGTCAACTTAAGGGAAGACGGAGAGGAATGGCAACTGGAAATCAAAAGACATCGGAGTACCTTTTAACCCGATTGCATAAGCATATCCGAATATCTGAAAATCGTGACCGTTCATCTTTCCAGTTAAATTTAATGTAGCCTCATCGGTGAACACCAAATGAGGCTACCCAGGCAAATCTCTCGTTCTCCATCGCTTTCTGCATCCCCGCATAAAAATTACTTCGTTTTACTTGTTTGTAGGCTTTACATCACTATAAAAGCCAGAAAAATTTGTAACCTGTGATACGCAGATGACACACCGAAACTAGCAGCGAATGAAGTCGAAATGATTACCATCATCCAACGACTAAGCCTGATAGGCAAATAATTCGGAATTCAGATTAACACCAGAAAAACAAAAATAGTAATCGTAGACAGGGCAACTAATAATCTACCGCACACACACCAAATGGCGAATATCGAAGTAGCAGACTTTGTATACTTGGGCTTCCTGATAAACAACAATGTCGATTGCTCCTTAGAAATCAGGCGTAGACTAGCAACAGAATAAACTGCAGTAGCTAAATTAATTAAAATATAGAAAGATCAAACAATAACAAGGACTGCTAAGCCCAGGTTGACCAATGCTCTTATTTTTCCTATTACTACATACGCAGAAAAGGAATACCAGGTAATAACTGGAGAAGAACTACTATAACAAGAAATCATCAAATAATCAGTCTGAGACAGAAAGAGATAAAACAGGGAGCGAGAAATAGAGAGGAGTGGAAAATACTTGTAGGGAAAATTTCAAAGGGATAAAGCAGAAGAGAATGAACTAATCCAGCCAATCAACCATCTTTTACTTTTGGCTTTTGGGAGGACTTTTTACATCTGACCCATGCTGACCGCCTTTGTATTGTTTTGTTTTGTTTACTTTCTGTTTTGTCTTGTTTTTTAGTATGTTTTTGTTTTGTCTCAGGTAGTGGGGAGGATCTTTACATCCAACCTCACTGACTGCTTCCTTTTAACTGTAGAATGAATGGGTATGGGTGTGAGTGCGAATTGATGAAAGCACGAATGCTTGGAGTTGCTCGTAACTGTCGACTGGTATCCTTTTGCTAGTTCTTGTTGGATTGGTGCACCTCGGTCTCCGCACACGCACATGGGCTGCACGGGACGGTCGTCTTGACCAACCGGTCTTTGTGCGGGGTGTGTGAGGGGCGGGGCGGCTGGGTGGCCACTTAATCTACGGAATGTACGCCGAGGGTGCCCGGGGGAGTTATGAGTAAGGTCGACGTGTCAGACATGCTCGCCAAGAGGGTTCCAGACCTGTCGGCTGGAGGAAGAGGAGGTGAGTTTAGTCAGTAGGCGGTTCGGCACGGTGAAGCGTGACGGACCGAATCCGACACACCTGAGACACCTTCCCAGACGGTCTTTTGAATATTCTCACCTCCCAAAAAAAGAAGCCAATCAACCATCTTTCACTTTTGGCTAAAATACGTAAGAGCGTCCAATACTTCATAAGGAGGGAAGGCACTAGAGAGAGAGAGAGAGAGGGAAGAAAGAAAAACATAGCTCTAAGCAAACCCTCAAAGCACTTCAGTCTTTTTTATGTCCTTGATTCGTTTATTTAGTTCCATTTTTCCCATTTTATTTCCCGGTTATTCTTGTTAAACGTTACGAAATTGCAGAGATACAGTAAACATATTTTTACTCTAAAAGTTATAAAAAATATCTTGCAAACACTATCATGTTATATTTAAACAATCATAAGCATCTTTCGTGTTTATAAGCGTCATAAATAAATACACCGTAATATATTTCATGAAATCAGTTTTGTTAATAATTGTTGTACATTAGAAATAGTTTAATTAAGAAATTCAGTATCCCATTATACACATTAAATGTACTAATTTTGTTTTATAGATAATAGCAAAGCGTTTGACGGGGTCAAATAGCAACACTTAGATATAGCAGATACTAAAAGAGGTAGACATATCACAACACTGAATTTCGTTTGTAACTTAACAATACGAAGTACATCCAGAACAGGCAATCAGACAAGGATCTAAACTTTTCCCACAATGATTTAACATATACTAAGAGCATTTAAAGGATGGGAAAAGAGCATCTCAGTAAATGGCCGAAAAATAACCAACCTATGTTTTGTAGGTGACACAGTTCTCAGACACTCAAATCTTTTGTTTGCAGTTAAACATATCAAAGACAAATGTCACGATGGTGCATATCTACACATAATGAATAACGACTATTGATTGACCAATTTAAGGTTATACTTATATTTGAGATCGCAAGCACTGGGTAACTACAGGAAGAAATAAAACGTAGATATGATCTTGCAAAAGTCGCTAAAACACGGCTAAACTATGGAAGGACTTTCAAATTTCATGAATTATAAAATGCAGGTTAAGCTACTGCCCAACATTCCCAATATAATATATCTACGGATTAGTGATTTTAAAAAGTAAGTATTCGTTACATAGTACTCGCTACTTACGAATACCGAAAGTAACAATTACTATACAGATAGGCAAATCGTTACTTTGATTACTCTGATTGCTTTGTACCAATCGTATCAGAGCGAGTAACGACTATTGTATCTACTTTGATTACTCTGAGTACTTCGTACCAATCGTATCAGAGCGAGTAACGACTATTATTGTATCTACTTTGATTACTTTGGTTACTCTTATTACTTCGTACTTCGTGAAGGTCGTTATTATATCGGAATACGTATCCAAAATAGGTACCTACTTTTGTTACAAAAGTAACAAAAGTAATCATAGTAATCAAATCATTTTTATCCCTTAAACAGATTGGTGAAGGTCGTTGTTATATCGGAATACCTATGCAAAATGCCTACCTACTGAGAAATACGATTCTAGATATGATTACCGGTACTCAAATACAAAAGTAACAAAAGTAATCAAAGTAACGAATACTGTAAATGAGTACTTTATACAAAATATCTACCTACTGAGAAATACGATTCTCGATATGATTACCGGTACTCAGGGCCGGCGATAACGGGCCTGCAAGGGATGCACTGCACAGGCGGGCGCCAAAATGAGCTTTTTTTCTGTTGGTGTTATGCAAAATACTAAAATAAAAAAATTCATTTTTTAAATGTGGTTTAAATTCGTTATAATACCTTATAATCTGTGTTTGTTAATCTTGCATATCACATGCAGAATATACAAAAATATGCAATGCTGCATAGAATTCTTATACCATGTAGTAATATAATTTATTGGTCAAAGAAAGGTCAACTTTGCTCTTAATGAGAATGCTTTGTTGATTTTCTTCAAATTTCTTGCAAGTTGTTAGTTTTGTATCAGCAGTTACGAGAGGAAATGAATGATTTCTAGTAAAATAAACAAGATTGTGATACTGCTTTCTTATGGATTGTCTAATTTAAGAAGTATGTTAAGTATTATGTACCTATTAATTTAGGTATCATAAGTATTCCATAAAAACATATATTTAAAATAAACATTTTACATAAAATTTAGTTTAGAGCTCTTTAGATTTAGTATTATTTTATATGTGATTATAATGGTAGGGGAGCCCAAGCGGGGATTTTTGCAGTTACTCGAGCGCGTCAGATTATCATATGGAGAGAAACCTGGTACCCTGCAGATGTACCTCTATCATATATTAGCTCTTAACACAGAGGAGTTCGTTAAGGGGGGCCCGAAAAAGAAAATATATCCTTAAAAATACTCGAAATTTTCAAATTAAGATAAGGTAAGTTAAGAACATGCAAAACAGTGTACATTTCAAAAATCTGACATTTTGAGCGGGGCGTAAGGAAATTGGTGAGTTAAAGTTTCACAAAAAAAAAGCGAATAATTCGCGAAATGAATGTTAGATCAAGAAACTAAAAATATGTTTTCAATATTTTTCAAAAATCTATACCAAACATGACCCCCCACGGAGAGGGGTGGGGGGTAAATTTAAAATTTTAAATACAAATCCCGCAATATTTCGCAAAATAAACATTAGATCGAAAAACTGCAAAATACATTTAATCAATATTTTTGAAAAATCTATCGAATGGTACCAAACACGACTTTTCCACGGAGGTGGGGTGGGGAGTTACTTTAAAATCTTAAATAAGAGCCCCAAATTTGTATTCCAGATTTGGATTCTTTACGTAAAAATAAGCAACTTTTATTAGAAATGTTTTTTCAAATTATAGATAGATGGCGCTATAATCGAAAAAAACCATTGTTGGAACTGGAAAATTAAATTAAAAAATGGCAAGCGCCCACTAAAATGGAAAACTTTACTTAACTTTTTTTGCTATTAGGACCTTCTCTTCAAAACCCTATAGGTCCGCAAAGCGCTCGAGTGACTGCACATTTAGCATACTTCGCTCCCCTACTATAATAGAGAATAAGTTTGTCAATTGTATACTCTGCATCTGCAGTTAAAGAACCTAGTGTTGCATTCAATTAATATAAAAGTATTTAAATACTCTTATTAAATAAGTACTCTTATTAATTTAAGTACTCTTATTAATTAAGTACTATTATTAAATTACAGTTTCACATTACTGCAGAAGCATAATCTTGAGGTTTTCAAGTTATTATTTTTATGTAGGTAAATAAAAATGGATTCAAAACAAATTATCTGGGGCACAAATTGAAAAAAAGCCGAAAAAGAAGAAATGACAAAAAAACAATATTAGTAGTTATCTTAGCCAATTTCTTAAAAAAGTGAAAGTGAAGTTGTTTTGTCAGATGATGGGTCCAATAAAACTGTACCGAACTTTATTTATCGGGGACATTTACGGATAGCAGACACACATTTTTAGGAACACACATTTTTAGGACACAAGTCCAAAAGCATGTCATTAATAGGGAGAAAAGCTCTTCTAGCTACCCCTAAAATCAGGTGGTTTAACTATATAAAGTAATACAGAGGATTATCCAGGGCCCATTACACAGGGCATCCAAGGTAACGTTTAGTACAAAGCCTCCTCATTCGTTATGTACTGCGATTGGGAGGGATGGTGGTATAGCTTGTTGGTCAGATAGATATCACTCCAGGTTATGGGCCGGCAGATACAAGAGGCACAACTCCAGGTTACGCAGTGTGACCTGTTTGATACTCGGACATGTGGAGGCTAGGGTTGTACGAGTATATGTGTGTATGTGGGAGGGGGGAGATGTGGCGCCTGTGCTAGTTTTGTAGGCGGGCACCTTATACCCTATCGCTGGCACTGCCGGTACTCAAATACAAAAGTAACCAAAGTAATCGTAGTAATCAAAGTAACGAATACTGTAAATGAGTACTTTATACAAAATACCCACCCACTGAGAAATATGATTCTCGATATGATTACCGGTACTCAAATACAAAAGTAAACAAAGTACAACGAATACTGTAAATGATTACTTTATACAAAAGTAACGATTTGTAACGAATACTTGAAAGTAACTATAATCAACATCACTACTACGGATGTAAATCTTGGACGCTAGGACATTGGACTAAGCGGAAAGAAGATATTATTATATATTATATGCCACTGAAATGTTGTATTGTAGAAGAATATTAATAATTACGTAGACCGGCGACAAGACAATTAATACATAATTCCATATTAAATGAGCTAAAAGACAGCAAAGGGCTCTCAAGCAAAGACCAAATCATAGGAATATGCAAGAGACCTAAGCATGAGTTAAAAGAAATTATCACAGACAAGAGAGAGAGAGAGAGAGAGAGAGAGAGAGAGAGAGAGAGAGAGAGAGAGAGAGAGAGAGAGAGAGAGAGAGCGCTCTTAAAACTGTTTGTGATGATAAAATATATGTTTTAATGACATTGTTTACAAAACAAAGTCCTGCAAGTTCAATACTAGAAGTTTTCTAATGAAAAAGTGCTACATCAACTCTCAAAAACTTCTAAAAGTTGTAAGCACTATGTACACTGTACACTATTCAAGCACTTAAGTCTTCTGTATCTTTAATGGGACTGTTTAAGCTATAATTTATACAATTTTGTTTTTTGGTTATTCTTGTTAAGTATTATGAAATTGCAGATATACAGTAAATATCTAAAAGTTAAAAAAACATCTTTCGCACTTTATCTTATATTTAAACAATCATCAGCGTCTTTCATGTTTATGAGCGTCATAAATAAATCGACTGTAATAAATTTCGTTAAATCAGTTTTTTAATCCTTCTCGTATGTTAGAAATATGTTAATGAAATAAAAAATTTCTTACCTCTGACAACATTTGCACATATTTGGTATGAACACCATTCAATAACTGTCTTTGTGCGCGCTTCTGTGTACTCGTATTTTCCAACCCGTTCAACTATTCACCTCCATTGTGTAGCAGATAAGCCTTGTCACATGTCGATTTTGATAAATCAAGATATAATTACGATATAATTACGAAAATTACGTTTTTAACATTTGTGTAGCACAACAAAACAGTACTCAACCGAAAATTTATATTACGCGGAATTCGAAACGTCGCACTTTTTTCAAATTCGATTTTTTTCTCACGTGCTATTATTATTTGTTGGTATTAATATAATATGTCACACTTACATCACACAACACTATTTAACTGCAGGTGTTCCTTTTCACTGCGGAGTCGATTTTGAAATGATGATGCTGGATAAAATTAGCTGCAACAAATAAAAGTACACTCTTAATAGAATTGTTATCTAATTGGTATATAGGAATGATTTGGTGTGGACAGGTTGGTATGGGTTTGTTGAAAAGTTGGATAGGTACTAGTTACTTTTTTACTAATGAGTTCAAACACCGGGGCTAAAAATAAATGTACGAAATGTGTGAGTTAGTTAATTATTTCATTCAAACTTTCTTATCTTGTACACGTATTAAGAAAGAATAATTAAACGTTGTTAATAATTTATGAATAATATTATTTAGAACTTATTTTTAATAGGGAACATTGCTTATGACTAGAGACTGGAAAATATGCACTAAAAAATGTCTAAAATATGCATGCAATATGCATTTTAAAACAAGCTGAATATGCACAATTAACATGCAAATATGCATTTATATATGCACTTATTTTTATATGAATAATTTTATGGTTTACGTTAAATACATAAATAAATAAAAAATAATAAAAATAAATAAATAGGTTTGAATTTAAACCAAATTGTATTATTATTTCTTAATATATTTTTTTAACTTCAGGTTTTGTGACAAATAAAACGGCAAAATATTTTATTTTGACCACAAGATAAATAAGAGTACAATAAAATAAATGTACATATTTTTATTGTTACAATATTGATTCATATTTTCTAAACTAATATTATAAAAAGAGTACAATAAAACAAATTTACATATTTTTATTGTTACAATAAATAATCATATATTGATTCATATTTTCTAAACTAATATTATGTCTTCTATCTGTTAATATTTGTTTATAGGCAGAAAAAGATCTCTCAACGTCACAAGATGTAATTGGGGCATATTTAAACTTTGCTATTAGAGACGGATCCATATTAATATTTTCATCGAAGTTTCCAAAATTGATTATATTATTTATTGAACGCAATAAAGTGAAACCCTCATTTTTGTTTAAAACGTCATCAAGTTTATCTTTAATTTTTACTCCAATTTCCCCATTCAGATTTGTTATTTTCTGTTTAACCGAATCAACAATAGACATACTATTGTGAAGACATAAATTTTGAGCCTCTAATTTTGTAATTGAACTTTCAATGATATCGAAATTCGATTTTATATACAACAATTGATTTTTAATAGACTTTTCTTTAAAAATATTTTGACAGTTATCAATAGCGGTACAAGTCGGATCAAAACTTGAAATAACGCTTTTGATGTCGTCGTAGTGTTCAGATAAAAATATAGCACTTTTAAGCCAAGTTCCCCATCTGGTTAATACTGGTTCTGGTGGTAAAGGAATATCGGGAAGCATCTCCCTATATACCTGTACACGTAGTGGTGCTTTCAGAAATACTTTTTTTACATTATTTATTAAGGTGTTTACATTGGGAAATTCAATTCTAACTTTCTCTGCAACTCTGTTTAGGCCGTGCGCCAAACATGTACAGTGAATTAAATTAGGGAAAAAGATTTTAAGATTGGATGCAGCTTTCATCATATATGAGGCGGCATCACTAAGCATTAATAATATTTTTTCAAATGGTACTTGATCAGGTAAAAAAAAATTTGTTAGGGATTCGTTAACAAATCTAGCTATTGTAGCATAGTTTGTTTTTTCCAAACATTTTACACTAATTAAGTATGAGTTTTTAAAATCGCCAGAGTCGTTAAGAACTCCAACAATTAGATTCGCAATTTGTCGACCCTTTGTATCCGTTGTTTCGTCGACGGAAATCCAAAGATAATCGGCTTTTAACTGATTTTTAATACTCGTCATCACATCTTTGTAACATGCACTGACATATTTTTTCCGAAGAGTTGAAGAACTTGGTATTTGAGCTGGTTTATCTTTAATCTTGCAATAAGTTTTTAAAAAGTTTTGACACGATTTATGTTCTAACTTGTGCAGAGGGATATTGCAGTTCAAAAAAAAATGGCATAAATCCTTTGCAAAGGTTTCTTGCCCAACTGACGTATTCTGAATCTGCAAACTGTTCTGTAGAATCTGCTGGCGAGGTTTATTATCATTTTTTGATAGCTTAGTTTGGTGAAGTGAAGTTTTTATGTGTTGAACTACTTGGAATTTCTTTTGACATGGAATCTGGAATATAATGATAATGATGTTTTAGATGTTTTCGTAAATAGATACCTACATTAAAATGATCAAACTTTTTAAACCTCCCCCAATTTTTTTTTATTTCTCAAAGTGAAATTGAAATCGTCAAACAATAAAGTACAGTCAGTGTACCGTAGTATACAGGGTGGGCCACTCTCAACACCTCGCTCTGTATAAGCCAAACCGTTGCGAACTTTAAAAAACAGTTTTTGAAGAAATGGGACGGTTTGTCATTTTAGAATAGACAGACACATAGATGTGCAAAGAAGTTTGATAAGTTTAAAAATCTATTGAAGTGGAGAACTTACCTTTTTATCACAAATGGTGCAAAACATACTTTCACTGTCGATAACTTTTAGATGATTGTTACTTCCAATCCAACTTCTGAGAAGACTTGATTTTTCCCTTGCTACTTTAGGCATTTTCACAATAATAATAAAATGATTTTTTTACACAGTATAGTCAATAACTTGCAATCACAAAAGTTGAATAATCGGCGATTGATTTAAGACTAACCATTCATAAAATAAAATAATCTATCCTACCCTTAAAACAGTGTTGCCAACTCGACCAATATAGTATTTGCCAAACCTCACAAGAATGATGGAATGATCAGTTCAACAGTAGGTATTCCATTATCAACTAATAAAAAATCCCTATAGCAAGCATAACCCAGTACAGATAAATTATTTGTTTTAAAAAATGCTGAAACATGATCCTGTAGTTAATAGTAATCTCATGGTCCACAGACATAAGTACTAATATAAACATTATTGAAGGCGAAGGGATTTGCTGATGTAGGTGTGTATGTGTGAATGGTTAAACATTTTTTGTTAGGAATCAGATTTGACTCACTGATATCAGTTTCAAGTTCCTGTGAGAGAGTTCCTAAGTTGTTTTAGTAATTGTAAGGCCAACATAAAAATTTGTTCTGAATTAGAAGATTTTCGATTTTTACTAAATAATTTTTATATTATTTAATATGCTAGAAAATATGCTATATGCTAAACAAGAAATAAATAAGCTAAACAACACAAAAATATGCCAAATCTAGCATAAAATAAGCTAAATTGGCAACGCTGCCTTAAAATTTCGTTTTGGTTGGTTTTCCCAGAATAATTCATAGTTGGCCGACACCAGCAGAAAGTACAGGTAATATTTGTAATGTTATTCAAAATATAATCGGTATTTACTTAGGTAATTTGTAAATTCTGAGAAGTCTATAAATCTTAAATATCCGGATAATGATACCTGCAGCTATAAATAACGCCCATTATGTTTATGGGTACAACAACAAAGGAGCTTAACAGCAAAATATTTACTTTCACATTTTATTTTAATGGATGTTGATGTTACTAATATATACCTTATTTTTAAATGGGGTAGAGTAAATTCCCATCAAAATATGCATTTATATGCTCTTAAATCTCCAAATATGCAAGGCATATGCATTTATGAAAAACATGAGAAATATGCAGCATATATATGCATATGCATTTTGCATATAATCCAGTCTTTACTTATGACAGATGTAGATTGATAAATAGGATTGAATGATTGTACACACGTGTTTTATTGCTCTTGTAACTACTGACCCGATTGAATGCATTTTCAAAATTTATTAAAAAAATAAGTTTAGGTCTTAGCGTAGTAAACAAAAATTAAAAAAAAATACATAAAAACAAACAAAACAAAAAAACTAAAAAGAAAATAATAAAAAAATATCTGTAAAAAATATAATAAAAAATAATAAAAAAAACAGTACAAATTTAGTAGCAGTAATAATTTTAAATGTAGATACTAAGCACAAATTTTGTAAAAGACAGAACTCAAAACACACTGACTGGCCAGTTGGTTGCTAAAACCAGTACCAATAGAACACAAGCACACACACACACACACACATTAACAAAATATACTGTTACCACGGTTCCGTGAGATTTAATAAAGATAAAATTATTGATAAAAATTCCCTTGACGAAAAACTAGAATCGAGATTTCATAGAAAAATACCGAAATGTCTAGAAGGGCCTGGAACGTCAGAAAATGTGAAGAAATACAGGAAGTTAAAGGTAACAGTAGTATTTGAGTTTTTGAAGTTGAAAGAAATGGTTACGTCCGGACCCCGGCATGTTTATTAAAACTTAAAAAAGAAGATGAAGCGAAGCGTAGAAAAGAAGAGGAAGAGAAGCGAAAAAAAAGAGAAAGAGGAGGAGGGGACGCATAGTAAATTAAAGGTAGAAATCATAAATAGTTTATCTCAAATATATGAAAATTATAAAATTATATATCCTTTATCCTGTTAGTGATGAAGAAATAAAAAGTATAATTAATGATATCTCAAAAAAATCCTCAGCTGGACTGGATGAGATCCCATATTCCAGTGCTTCCCACCTTCTAATGTTTTTTCATATTCGTGACCCATCCCCCACCCATGATGATATATATGTACGTTATTCAGTTACTGTAAGAGCCACGCCGCGACTCACCTGCAATCCGTCCGCGACCCACTAGTGGGTCGCGACCCACCGGTTGGGAAACGCTGCCGTATTCTATGTTAACACATGTATCTCATAACATATATAAACAATTAACATTTCTAGTAAACCTTTCATTTCAGGAAGGGATTTTTCCTCAAATTCTAAATACTGTTTTATTTGTGCCTATGCATAAAAAGGTGACAAATCAAATAGTGCAGTCACTAAAGGTTTTCATCTCCGATTTCGTTGAACCTCCATCGATTTTCATGAAAATTGGTGAGCAGTTAGAGGATACCTCAAGGAACAAAGGTGACATGATGCCAACTTGCGCTTTTACCCTGGGGGTGGATGCCACCCCTTTTCTGGGGTGAAAATTATTTTATTAAAAATAATACCATAAATCGATAGAGGGACAAATTCTAAACAAAATTTGTTATATTAAGATATTAACATAAATCAATACTTTTTGAGTTAGTAAAGATGAAAAATTTTATTTTTTCGTAAAAAAATGCAGATTTTACAGCTGTTTTTCACGTTTAACTCAAAAACTATTAGCTTTTACAAAAAAGTTATTCTTACCAACATTGAAGACAATAAACAATTGAATACACTATTTACTCAAAGTACTAAACTAATGTTAATTCAAAATGAGTTATGGGTAATTAAATGTATATTTTTTTCGATGAGTACTCAAATCTAAGTATTCAAGCTTAAATAACGGGAAAACGATGCATTTTATAAAATATATCTGCTTAAGACTTATCGAAGTCCTTCAAAACATCTAACAAATGAGCTCCAGAAGAAGTTAATAGCATCAAAATTAAGCAAGTTATGATGAAACTAAGAGAAACCTTTCGATTTTTTTAGGAAAAAGTGAAAAATAAAACATACGCCATTTCCACAAAAATTAAAATTTATAGTAATCCTTACAGAAATTTCTTTGTAAGTAATGATAATACGTAATGATTTTAACAATTTTCACCGGTTTAGAATGCATATTTTTGAAAAAAAGATGTAGTTTAAAAAAATCAGAATTTTTTAAATTATCGTCATGTTCATTTTCATTTGATAATAACTATGAAAATACTCAATATACGTAATAAATGGTAAATAACCAAATTTTAGTTTTTTCTATACCAAATATTATACTTCTTTTACCATTTCTGTAGGGTGAAAAATAACCGAGATAGAAAAGTTTAAAGCTTAAATTTTGCTGCGAGAACCATGTAACCGTGGCCATTTAAACTTTGATTTTTAAAAAGTAAGGGATTTAAAAGACTAAAAACGAGTTTTAATAGCCTTTTAAATTAACTTTCAAACCGTTTTTAGGCGAACCTGATATCTTAAAAATTGACGGAGTTAATAAAAAAAAGCCATAACATTTTTTGGAAAAATTTTTAAAAGATAACGTTTAAAAAATTTTTGGAGCATAAATTTTAATGCTATTAACTTGTTCGGTATCTCATTTGATAGATATTTCTAAGTACTTTCACAAATGTTTAATAAGTTTATGTTATAAAATGCATCATTTTCCAGTAATTTAAGATGGAAAACTTATATTTGGGTACTCGCCGAAAAAAATATGCATTCAATTACCTATAACTCACTTTTAGTTAATACTAAAAGGTTTTTTTAGTGAGAAGTTTATTTAATTTTTTATTAGCTTCAATTTTGGTAATAATAACTTTTTTGTAAAATCTTATAGTTTTTGAGTTATCTATGAAAAATTGGGTAAAAACATGCATTTCTCTTATGAAAAATTAAAATTTCTGATCTTTAATAACTAAAAAAGTTTTGATGTATTTTAATAACTTTATATAACAAATTTTGCTTAGAATTTGTCTCTCTATCGAATTATGGGGTTATTTTTAATAAAATAATTTTCACCCTTGAGAAGGGGTAGCATCCAACCCCAGGGTAGAAGCGCAAGTTGGCACCCTGTCACCTTTGTTCCTTGAGATATCCTCTAACCACTCACCAATTTTCATGCAAATCGATGCAGGTTCAACGAAATCGGAGGTTATAGCTCATATCAAACTTCAGTGACTCCACTAAAAATTTGATAACTATCGAGGCCTAGCACTTTTATCTGTGTTTTCAAAAATATATGAGAAGGCATTTCATACACGTATATCAACAATCCGTATATCCTCTCGTATATTAACAAGCACAACATTATATAAAAGTCTCAATTTGGTTTCCGTGAAGGTATAAGTGTGCAAGATGCACTACTAGCGCTGCGCAATCATATTTTATCGAACTTTGATAAGGGTATTAAAGTTATCTATTTATTTTTTGACTTAGCACGTGCTTTTGAAACTGTAAATCATTCAATACTGCTGGAAAAACTTTATAGTAGTGTTAAAGGAACTGCGTTTAGTGGATCCACACCTTTTTATCGAAAAGGTTTCAAAAAATTAAGGTCAATGTGAATAGGAATATAATATTTTCTTCAGAAGAAAGTGTCCTCTCCGGAGTTCCACATGGAAGTATCATTGGCCCTCTTTTATTTTTGATTTTCGTCAATGATTTAAATCAACTGATAAACGATAGCTCAACATGTTTGGTTCGGAATCCTTTAGATAATTTTTCTGATGCAATAAGCGTTCGAGTAGAAAACGTGGAACAGCAATCAGGCTGTTATGTCACTCAATTTGTTGACGATACCACAGTTGCACTAAATTCCAATAATTTTTTTCATGTAGTACAAAAAGCAAACTGTCTTGTAAAAATTATGACTCATTACTGTTTAAATAATTCCCTAATCTTAAATGGATCAAAGACCAATATGGTAACCTTTTCACCTTCTACTATGCAGATGAGTCCATTAGTAAAACTTGAAAATGGGTCAGTGGTAAATAGCCACTCCACTAAGTTGTTAGGTGTTTACCTGGATTCTAATTTGTCTTGGAGCTCTCACGTTGATTATGTAGTGGGAAGATTGTCTGTGTACTGTTAAGCGTCGTTTAAACACAACGATAAGTCACAGCAACTAGTTGTGATGACAAGTTGAAACTCTGTTTAGACGCTGCGATTTAATGCGATACCACCTTCAACCCAACTCCAACTTTGATAAGTTGTGCGATGCACCGTTTACACACAATGATAAGTTGCAACAACTCGATTGACCTTGATAAGTTGTTTGATTTATCGCTGTGTTTAAACGACCCTTTAAGCGTCGTTTAAACACAACGATAAGTCACAGCAACTAGTTGTGATGACAAGTTGAAACGCTGTTTAGACGCTGCGATTCAATGCGATACCACCTTCAACCCAACTCCAACTTTGATAAGTTGTGCGATGCACCGTTTACACACAATGATAAGTTGCAACAACTCGATTGACCTTGATAAGTTGTTTGATTTATCGCTGTGTTTAAACGACCCTTTATGTTTTATGGCAACTTAGGAATTTTGTCTCCCTAGATATCTTAAAACTTCACTATTTTGCTCATGTACAGTCAATTTTTCAATATTGCTTAGTTTGTTGGGGAAATTGCTCCCGAATTAATGAGGTGCTAGTTCTTAGAAAAAAATTATTCGTACCATGACGTTTGGAAGGCGCTTGGATTCCTGTAGACCAGTTTTTAAAAAATTAAATATTTTTACTGTAATTACGCTGTATATTTTCAGTTGTGTTGTTTATCTAAAGTCACATAGATGCAATTTTATTTGCAGAAATGATGTTTCCTTAATGCGTGGCTACAATTTTCGTTACAGAAACGATTTGGTGACAGCTGTTCGCCACTTGACCGTTGTGGGCAAGGGTCCTTACCCAACATGCGTTCGTTTGTATAATAAATTACTTAATTATGTTAAAGAGTCAAATATTTATGTATTTAAAAGAACAGTTAAGGATTTACTTCTGGTAAACACTTTCTATTCGTTAGAGGAATACTTGCAGACATCTTTTTAAGAGAAAACAGTAGCGATCAACAGGTAGCGAAAACGCGTTCCAAGATTGCGGTTGTAATTTTGAATATTTTTTCGAGATATTTGGCACGCGTATTCGTAATATAATAAAGAATGGCGGTACAGAGCCCAATTTGAAAAATATATTAATATGTGGAAATTATTCTGTAATTAAATACAATATTAAAAAAAGAGCCTGTACCGCCATTAAGAAGAACAAAAAAATACACTTCCTTCAAATAAACTTTTTTATCCGATGCTTTGGAATCTACTTTAATTTTGGAACTACTAATGAAATAAAAAATTTTAGTAGTTCCAAAATGACACAAAATCTAGGCATCAGATAAAAAAGTTTATTTGAAGAAAGCGTATTTCTTTTTCTTAATGGCGGTACAGGCTCGTTTTTTTAATATTGTATTTAATTACAGAGTAAATTCCACATTTAAGATATTTTTCAAATTGGGCTCTGTACCGCCATTCTTTATTATATTACGAATACGCGTGCTCTAAAAAATATTCAAAATTACAGCCGCAATCTTGGAACGCGTTTTTGCTACCTGTTGATCGCTACTGTTTCCTCTTAACAACTTGTATCTTTTTGTGTATATTTTATATGTTTTTATGTTAACTGTTTTTATGTATTTATAGATTTTTACTGATCATAGATTATATTTGACCCATTTCAATACTTGTAAAAGTCACTTGAAATAAAGAATATTGATTAATTGATTGATTGATTGATTGATTGATTGATTGATAAGTTAGAGGTCTAAATGAACCTGGAAAAACCAGTTAGAATGGACATAATATGGTTGCACAATTCGCAGCCGCAAATAATTATGTAGTTATTGGTACCAACTTCCAAAAAAAAAATATATAAAGGAACATGGAATATATCAGGAACCAATGAAGCCAATTACATTGACCACATTCTCATCTCAAAAAGGTGGGCAATAGACAGAAGTATTTTCTGAAGTTATCATATGGCGAACTCTGATTCAGATTACTATCAGGGAGGAAACATTGAGCCAAAAAATCGTGACAGTGGGGAAAGGAACAAATAGTCGAATTAAAAACTGAAATTTTAAAGAAGATAAAAACTCAACACAGAAACAAAAATACCAAAATGCTCTCCAAAGAAAACTAAATGGAACCAAACCAAACTGTGGAGGAGGAATGGAGGCAATTACAAACAATAATAGCGGAATCTGCAGAGGAAAATATCGTCAAAATCAAGAGATAAAGAACTGCGGAATGGTATGTTTGTGAATGCAGAACTGCAGTAGAGGAGAAAATGCAAGCTAGACTTGCTCTAATTCAAAGAAGTTGATTAAGAAAAGAAACTACACGCGACTAGAATATCCAGAAGAAAATAGAGGCTTTGTAAAAACAAGTACAATATATCCTAGAGAATAACAACAGACGCGAAAGCAGAAAATTCTTCAAAAGAATAAAAGAAATCACACAGTCATTGAGATTAGACCAAAATTGACGATATGCGAGAGAACTAATATGAGAACTACTAACAGAGAAGTAAGACATTAAAAGGAGATGGAAATAATACTTTGAAGAAACATAAGTATACTGGTTGTAATGAGGCTCTTGCGCGTGCCTCATTTTAAATATAACATTGGTGAATAATCTCTCCGAACTAAAATTTTGTTTTTCTTCTGTTTATATTATAATTTCATTTCAGTTTCATTTGGAAGCATTTAAAGAACTCTTGGAATAGTCCAGGGAATAAGGATTTTCTCGGGACACTCAAAGATCCAGGTAGCTGACTACTTTTTTAGTTATTGTAGACCTATAGGAAGAAAACCTACCTATTTCCTGGCTAGAGTTCGCGTCCGTTTTTTAATTATTAACAATTTAGTGCAAAAATCGCGATTTTTTGCACTTCATTCAAAAGCTAAATAGTTGACATAAAATTACAAATGTCAGTTTTTAGAACATTGAAAAACCTTCAAAATGCCGATTTTTAAAAGTTAAAAAGTTAATTTGTTGCTTCGCAAATTGCAAAATAAATGAAACTCGTTATTTGTTAATAACTTTTACTAAAACTACCTTACAACTTATGTGTATCACCCAAAGTTGGGTATTGGCGTACTTAACAAACCTTCAAAATTTAAGACCCCATTAATCAGTTTAAGAGTTATTCTATTTGTTTATCCCAGATACCTTTATGTTGCAATAACATTAGACAGAAAATAATGAAGATAGGGCAATTCTGAGTATGCCAAATGAAAGTAGGAGAGTGATAATATCAAAATGTATTAAAAAATATAAAAAAAATAATTAATATAGTCAAAAATCCTAATGCAAAATGTTTGAAATTTTGTAGTTTTTAAACATTTAGAATAACTTTAAAAATGTTGCCCGTAGAAACAATCTTTTTAAATATATATGAAAAGATAGTATTTTAACACGAATTTTCAAATAAAAAAATTTAGCCTGGGTTCATTTGGGACAAAGTTAGCCATATGTTTTTATAATTCACAACTAATTCGTTTATAATAATTAAGGAATCCCAGTAATGCCATTTTAAAGAATGGGATTTTTATTTTTTCTTAAAAAATTTGCACAAACATTGTACTTTCACAGCACCCTCTACGAATTTTCAAAAATGTAGTTCAAACGATTACTAGGGGAACCTACAAATTCATCGAGTTAAAATACCGAAAAAGCAAGTTCAAACGAATATAATTTTCTGTATCTCTACTTTTTCTGTATCTCTGTCTATTTTCTTGTATGAAATTCCTACGTACATTACAAATATGCAATTTGTTTATAAATTTATCAATTAAGAAACAGTTTAATTTGTTTAAACAATTCTTGAAAAAATATTTTTTTACAAAAATTTTTTTTAATCATAGTATCATTAATAATCATAGAAAAAGTTAAAGTACACTTTAACAAATAAATGATTTTTATTAGATAATTATTTATTGAAGATAATTTGTTTATTAAAGTATACCTTAACTCTCTTTATGATCAATAACGATAGTATGATTAAAATAAATGGATTTTTGGGAAAAAATTATTTTTTCAATAATTGTTTAAACAAATTAGACTGTTTGTTAATTAATAAATGTCTAGACAAATTGCATATTTGTAATGTACAGAAAAATTACATACACATTTAAAAAAGAACATTATATCGTTGCAGCATGACAGCGTTCTGCAGAAAAGATCCATGTGGGTTGGTTCCTTTATGCAAATTCACTTGTTATTTCGCAGAAGGGAACCAAGCTACAAAAGGGGATGTTTTTAAAACAACTGGTTTCTTGAATTTACGGGACTTATTAGAACCAGAAGAAATTATTAAATCCCAGTAATTTCATATTAACATTTTTTTATATTATACGACTGATTATGCAACTCAATAATGAAAAATAAATGTTTGTTAACTTTGAATTCACTTAGGTTATTTTGCAGAAGGGAACCAAGCCACAAAAGTGGATTTTTTTAAAACAACTGTTTTCTTTAATCAAACAGTATGTCGATGGTGAAAGTTCCCAACCTCCTATGTGAATTTTTGGCTATTTTGTTTAGTAAATTAAAGAGAAATATGTATTTTTACTATTTAGAGCTCCTATGTCATTATTTCATTAATTGGCTTATAGATGGCCATATATGAAATAACAACATAGGAGCTTGTAAACAGTAAAAATACATATTTCTCTTTAATTTAAGGGTAACAAAACAAAATATCCAAAAATTGACATAGGAGGTTGGGAACTTTTATCATCGATGTGTGAAATCAAATCTAATGCATATATTCACGATTTTAATGTTAAACCATGATTATTTTTAATAGAGAATTTTAAATTTTATCGTAAAGTTTTTGGTTAATATCTCAGTTTTAACAAAATGTGGTTTGGATCCTTTCTGCAGAATCCCGTCCATATATTCTACATTAAATTATCCATAATATATTCATAAAAACTAAACTAAATAATTTAACTTATTATTTTCCACGTTCATCTGTTTAAATCATGTAAGAGCAATTTAAACATTTTTACGCAATTTACAGCAACTCCACAAAAACGTTAGTGGTAATATACTTAACTACATACTTTTTCATTTTGATAGTTAAAAATACACTTAAACCAATTAATATGTCGTTAGTAGTTTATCCAGGCATAAATATTTTGATAAGTTTTAAGTGAATCCATTACCAACATTTTTTAAAACAATAAACGTGTGATACAACAGCTTTAAAAAGTTTACTGTTTTGATATTTTGTATTTGAGTAACGGTGCTTCTAAACGAGCAATATTTTTTGGACCTAGCGATATTGACCTGGCGACAGTGGCCAAGCCATAATATTGAATGCAGCAGGTGGCTCGGCAATATATACCTATCTCAACAACATTGTCAGCCCCTAAATTTGACCGTAAATGGGCAATACGGGCAATGAAACGTTCGTACAATTGGGTTGACAATGGATGACAAAGTTATATTTGTCGCAGGGGCTTATGTTAAGAATACTAAAAGAAGAAAAATACTAAGATAGCAGTATTACAATCTAAAAGTCTTGATTGCTATGGAAGACAGATACATATCATGTAATGGTTTTCTTCGACGAAGGAAGGAATACAAGACTGAAAAATCCTGGCGAGGGACAGATAAAATGGAAGAATGCCATTGATGCCTTTTGCATCCAAGACCCGTTATGATAAGCAGCCAGAAATCAACAAGATCATTTATACAAGAGAAGCAAGACAACGAGATTCTGTACATCTACGAATCACATGTGTTAGAGAATAAGAATTTATTTAGAAATTTATGGAATTACTGACCTGTGTACAAAAAATAGAAAAATGTTAGTATGATACAACTAGACCCAAACCCAGACATAAAAAATGAAAGTTATCCTCCAACACCAAATTGTTCTATATGGTCCACATAATGTTCAGAAAAAAGTCACACCAATTTGAGCGACGGGTTTTGGGGGGGGGGGGGGGGTGAGAAATCGGTAAATTCGTAGTTTTTTACGTTTTTCGTCAGTATTTCTAAAACTATGTGGTTTAGCGTGAATAACCTTCTATACAAAAATGTTCCGGAAAAAAAGGCCCGATGCATAATCCTTCTAAAATGAACGTTTCCAAAGTTAGTTTCCAGATATCCAAAGCGAAAGATTTCCTTTCACACCAAATTGTTTTATATGGTCCATGAATTGTTCAGTAAAATGTAACATCATTTTGAGCGTCCGGTTTGGGGGGAGATGGGGGAGAAGTCGGTAAATTAGTAGTTTTTTTTACGTTTTGCGTCAATATTTCTAAAACTATGCTTTAGCGTAAACAATGTTCTATACAGATATGTCCTACATAAAATTTAAAACAAAAAAGGTCCTATACATAATTGTTATAAAATCAACGGTTCCAGAGTTACGGAGGGTAAAAAGTGGAGGTTCTCGATACTATTTATATTGTTTGGGTAATTTATAATATTATTACTAATCAAAGAAATTTTCTTGTGTTTTTTAAATAAAATTTAATGTTTCAGTGGCCGATGGTATGTTAGCGATAAGCCCTTGAAAAAACCTCAACCTCACCACCCAAAATAATCATCAATTGCCCAAAAAATATAAAAAGTATCGAAAACCTCCACTTTTCACCATCCGTAACTCTGGAAACGTTGATTTTATAACAATTATGCATAGTGCCCTTTTTGTTTTAAATTTTATGTAGAAAATTTTTGTATTGAACATTGTTTACGCTAAAGCATGGTTTTAAAAATATTGACGAAAAACGTAAAAAACTACTAATTTACCGAATTCTCCCCCCCCCCCCCAAACGGACGCTCAAAATGGTGTAACTTTTTACTGAACAATATGTGGACCATATAGAACAATTTGGTGTTGGAGGAAAACATTTACTTTGGATGTCTTGGTTAGGCCTTTTTTTGGAGCAATTTACTGTACTACCTCCGTAACTTTGGAACCTCCACTTTTCACCCTCCGTAACTCTGGAACCGTTGATTTTATAACAATTATGCAAAGGACCATTTGTTTTTAAAATTTAATATATAACATTTTTGTATAGAAGGTTGTTCATGATAAACGGCATAATTTTAGAAATATTGACGAAAAACGTGAAAACTACGAATTTACTGATGTGGATCATATAGAACAATTTGGTGTTGGAGGATAACTTTCACTTTGGATGTCTGGGTTATGCCATCTTTTGGATCCATAATTATTGTGACATACTATATAGCGCATAAATTCCAGACCATACGAACATAAAAAATGTTTGTATGACAAATCTAATTTCTCGTTATTCCGTCATTAGATACCCAGGTCTACTTATGAATAGTTATAAGATCAAAGACCTAACAAGGATATTTCTACAAAGTTACTGTAATGTTGCAAAATCCACTAGTCCGTGTTCATCATCATTGCAGTTTTTTTGTTGGCTGTGTTTTAAACGTTGTCTTTTTTTACTATTTTAGGATTGATATCTATCATGAAAAAAAGTTAAATCTGTTTTAGTTTGAATTTTACTCATCAAATGATAATTAATTTCCAAAAACATTAAGATGTTTTTTACCTTCAATTTTGTATTGTTTTATTTCCCATTTTCATGCATATATTACAATGTTTTATTATATATATACAATATATCAATTAAGAATTTATTTGAGCAATATTTATTTAATTAATAACATATTTATCAAGATCAACAATGTTTTTTCAGATTAAAATGTTTGTAAATAAAGGAAGTCGCAATTATTATTAATCTCCCGTTAATTGTTTATCAGGTATAACTGGGAAATTGCTGGTTATGCTAATTATTATAGAATCCAATAAAAAGTCAATGTTAAATTCATTATTCCGTTTAATGAAGCCTCCCGAATTTAATAGATATATCTCTTAATCAATGGCTATCTCCTTATTTACTGACAACTTGTTATTATTTCAAATGTTATTAAAATAGTTATTAACAAAAATGCAGGTTATAAATTAAATCACATATTTTGGGACCAAAAATAGATCGACTGAACTAACTTATTAGTACAAATGTGAACATAAAAAAGTTATAGCCCTTTGAAATTACAAAATGAAAATCGAATTTTTTCCATATATCGAAAACTCTTAGAGATTTTTTTATTGAAAATGAACATGTGGTATCCCTATTCCAGGAACATCTTAAAAATAAATCAGTGAAATTTTTACACCCCATAAAAAGGGATGGGGTTTTGTTCTTTAAGGCCCCTCAAACTTTTGTGTACGTTCCAATTAAATTATTTTTGAGGTAGCATTAGTTAGACACAATGTTTTTAAAACTTTTTTGTATCTTAGTATTTTTGCCATAAGCCAGTTTTTATCGAGATGCGGGTCTTTTTTACATGTTGACATAAAAATTTTATGTGGGTTTTGTTCCTTTAAACCCCTCAAATGTTTGTGTACGTTCTAATTAAACTACAATTGCGGTACCATTGGTTAAACACAGTGTTTTTAAACATTTTTTGCCTCTTAGTATTTTTTCGATAAGGCACCTTTTATCGAGATGTGGCTTCTTTTTTAATATGGTACAAAATATTTCTAAAAATTTAAAGTATAAATAAATTTTCATAATATTACCAAGACCTCGATTTTTGATCCTTAGCTTCATTATTGAACGTATTCGCTTCGTCTCTGTTTAGTGTACAGATAGAGAATAATCTATAACGAAGCAAAGGGTCAAAAATCGGGGTCCTAGTCTCTATAATCGTACTTAACCATATTAGTCCAAGTAATGAAGCTTCAAATAGGACAAAGCCTCGCAATGTTTACAGAATGGATTAATTTGCTTGAAAATTTGAGAATAAGTAGTGGATAGTCCAAGGATCAAAATCTATATGATGCCGAAAGGCGCTTTTACCATGGGGGTGGTTGCCACTCCATCTCGTGGGTGGAAATTTTTTATTATATTTTGACCGCAAAAGTTGGTAAAAGCATTCATTCTAAGCAAAAAACGTTCTATACATTTTTTTGATATAATTAAAAGTTTTTGATTTATTCGCTATCCAAAGTGTTAGTTTTATATCGGAAAATCAATATTTTTAATAAGTTTTCTGCTAATAAGTCCAAGAGTTTTCGTTTCATCCAAACAACTTTACTTAACAAAAATGTACCTTTAAAAAAAAAATAAACCAAACCGTCTTTTTTAATTTTCTTTAGGACCAATAGTAATCGAGCTATATGTTCAATTCAAAGTCCAAGACGGGAAAACTATACATTTTTAGAAGATAATTTGTTCAAACTAATTTAAAGTATTTAAAAATATCTATCTCCTGACATAAAAAAGAGTCTCTAGCTCAAAAATGTGACTTATAATGAAAATAATGTCAGTCCCTATTTTTTTCAGCGAAAAAGTGATCGGAAGCGACCTCCTAATCACCACCCTAAATAAAATTGACCTTATTTGGTCTTCTTTATTTGTGAATAATTATTAATAGGCTCTAGACGTTTGACCGGCTTAGAATGATTAGTTTTTATAAAAATAGAGTTAAAAGCGAATGACGAATTTTTGTAATTTAGAAAAAAATGACCTTATCTTCACAATAGAAAGATTAGTAGAGAGCGGAATATATGCAACACAACATTACCAAAATATGCGCATATAATATATGCATTACTTTCACTACAAATATGCAGATATTTTTTCTAAATTTGTCTAAATATGCAAATGCATATTAAAAATACTCAAAAATAAAACAATATATTAAATATAAACATTTATGTTTAAAAAATTCAACCTACATTTATGTTTAATACATATTTATTTTTCACATAAAAACAAATGAAATGACACACAAAAACTGATATTATAATTAAATTAAGAATCTAAATTATAGTATGAATTTATAATCAAATATTTTTCAAAATTTTCAACTAGCAACTTTTGCCTTCTATCATCTAAAAACGTGTTTGGACACAGAAAAAGTTCGTTCTACATCTACTGATGTTATAGGACAATATCTTATTTAGGCAGTAAACTAATTTGCCAAGTCGTAAGATCTTCAGAAAAGTTGCCTTCAAAAATACTTACAACTTTCCTCAAACAATCGAAGCCCTCATTTTTTTCTAAAACATTTTTTAATTTATTTTTAATTGTAATCCCTGTATTTCCGGGAATTTTTTGACAATGAGCAGAAAAAGTGGTAACAAGATTAACCGAATCACGAATAAGTGAAAATGAATGTAACTTACGATTTTGGAACAGGCCTTGCAAAATACTTTGTCTCCACTTAGCTTTAACTCGGGAAAACACTTTATCGAAGCACTTTTTTGAATGGTAGACATATTTAAATTTAATATAGGTATACCAATCACTTCAAAAACACTAAATACGATACAACGTTTACTTTAAACAAATGTTGGCCGGAAACTGACAAAATAAATATTAGACCCTTAAAAGCAGGTAGGTACCTACGACTTGCTACGCTAATAAAATAATATTTTTCTGGGAACACCCATAATTGTTAAATTCAGGTAGTAATGGGAAAGTCCAGATAGATAATAATGAGCGATAGATAGATAAATAACGAGCTCGTTCATATCGAAGTTATAAAATTCCAACTAAGAGCGGAAAATTTTAAACTTTTATATAATTTATTTTTAAAATATTATGCAAAATAAATCGTGTTTAGATTAAATATGCAATGTTGTGTTTGCTGTCTGAAAATATGTAATATATGCATCTATATGCACTTTGCATATATTCCGCTCTCTAAAGATTAGCATCAGATATACGAAAAAAATATTTAAAAATGAAATTGTAGTTTATTTAATTCCCAGGAACATGGTTTGCAAAAATTTTTTCTACGGTAAAAATTGAGTGAGCTATTGACAATTAAAACTTGTCATAACATGCAAAAACCACCTTTACCAATCAACTATTTATAATGGGAAATAAGCCACAATTTTACCAAAAAAAGATTTTATTAACGTTTCGAAGCCCAAATCGGGTTTCGTTGTCAAAATATAAAATACTACTATTTATATAATAAAATAATATTTATATAATAAAATAGTAGTATTTTATATTTTGACAACGAAACCCGATTTGGGCTTCGAAACGTTAATAAAATCTTTTTTTGGTAAAATTGTGGCTTATTTCCCATTATAAATAGTTGATTATAAAAATGCCACAATAGTCCTGTCGCCAGGGGGGGTACAACGGCCTCGTTAATTCAGATGGACTTACTCAAGTTTTTTTTATGTATTTTGACCCGTAGAACACGAATTTTTTGGGTAACAGTTGATCCGGATGTCGATAAGATTGTTATAGACCAAGAACTTGAGGAATCAAATAACAGCGATTTTTGGCAAAACACAACAATATTTTGTATTTTTTGGGCCATTTTAAGTAAAAAATATTTCTACAAGTTTTTTCGTAGGATGCACAGTTTTCGAGATAAACGCGGTTGAACTTTAAAAAAATCGAAAAATTGCAATTTTTGAACCCGAATAACTTTTGATTAAAAAATAAAATAGCAAGTCTGCTTACCGCATTTGAAAGTTTAAGTCAAATTATATCGGTTTTGATTATTTGCATTGGTAAAAATTTATTTTTTTATTGTTTAACAAAGCTATAAACACGTAGGGTTTCCCGTGCTTTTACATGCGTTTTAACGCATGTAACGTAGAAATAGTCTTGATTGCACTAGTACCTATTCTACCTACTCGTTCGATTTTAAATGAGAAATCATAGAAACATCACTCACGCACTAGTTGTTTGTAGCTTTGTTTAACAATAACACAATAAATTTTTAGCAATGCAAATAATCAAAACCGACATAATTTGACTTGAACTTTCAAAGGCGCTAAGCAGAATTGCTATTTTATTTTTTAGTCAAAAGTTATTCGGGTTTAAAAATTGCAGTTTTTCGATTTTTTGAAAGTTCAACCGCGTTTATCTCGAAAACTGTGCATCCTACTAAAAAACTTGTAGAAATATTTTTTGCTTAAAATGACCCAAAAAATACAAAATATGGTTTTGTTTTGCCAAAAATCGCTGTTATTTGATTCCTCAAGTTCTTGGTCTATAACAATCTTATCGACATCCGGATCAACTGTTACCCAAAAAATTCTTGTTCTACGGGTCAAAATACATAAAAAAAACTTGGGTAAGTCCATCTGAATTAACGAGGCCGTTGTACCCCCCCTGGCGACAGGACTACAAGGAAATAGCTTCAAAACAACACCTTTACCAACCCTTTCAAAGTCATCTCTTTTTGCGACCAAGGATTTTGAAAAGATTTAATATTAATAGGCTTATAGATCTTGTAGAAACCTACCAAATTATTTTTTACTAAACTTTTTTAAGATAAAAAATAAAAAAGTTACGGTTAAGAAATCAATATATTTTTTTTAAAAAAAAAAAGGAGAAATCCAATCGGAAGCATAATAATGTATGTTAGCGGTGTTTTTAGTCATTTATCTTATTCATTCTTCTTTATTTATGTATTATTAATATAAAGTTTGACTGGTTTAGAATGATTAGTTTTTAAAAAACTGAAGTAAAAAGCGAATAACGAATTTTTGTAGTTTGGTAAAAAATGCCATTTTCTTCAGAATAGAAAAATTAGCATTAGTGATGCGAAAAAATGTTTAAATATGAAATTGTACGTTATTTCATTCCGAAGAACTTGGTTTGAAAACAATTTTTCGACAGCAAACATTGAGTGAATCGTAAATGAGTATTACCTATATAAAAACATTGATTTTTTCGAAATAAAACTAGCACTTTCGATAGCGAATAAATCGAAAACTATTAATTTTATCAAAAAAATGTATTGTAAAAAAAATTAAATTATTTTATTAAAAAAACCATTTAATTGCAAAAATGCCACAAGAAAATAACTTCAGAACAACATGAAAAAAATATATATGGAACATTTTTTGCTTAGAATTAATGGTTCTATCAACTTTTGCGGTCAAAATATAATAAAAAAAATTCACCCCCGAGATGGGGTGAAAACCACCCCTATGGTAAAAGCGCCATTCGGCATCATAATATAGATTTTGATCCTTGGACTATCCACTACTTATTCTCAAATTTTCAAGCAAATCGATCCATTCTGTAAAAATTGCGAGGTGAAAAGCTTCGGTTCCTGGACTATATTATACAAAAAAATATGAAATGTAGGATTTGGGCTTCGAAACGTTAATAAATTCATTTTTTAGTAAAATTGTGGCTTATTTCCCATAAAAAATACGTAATTATAAAAATGCCAGAAGGAAATAGCTTCAGAACAACATTATGAAATGTGGTGGTTTTAAAAATATTCAAAATATTTTGATAAAAAACTAACTTTTCGAAAAAGTACTAAAAAGCAAAAAAGTTTTAAAAACATTGTGTGTAAATATTGGTACCACAATAATAATTTAATTGGAACGTACACAAAGGTTTGGGGGGGTTTAAGGGAATAGAACCCCCATAAAATTTTTATGGGGTATACAGATTCTGCCATAAAAATGCCACATGTCCATTTTCAATAAAAAATATCCAATAGTTTTCGATATATTGGAAAAGATCGATTTTCATTTTGTAACTTCAAAGGGCTGTAACGTTTTTGATGTGTACATTTGTACTAAGGTAAGTTAGGTTCAATCAAACTATTTTTGGTCACAAAATATGTGATTTAATTTATGAGCTCTCTTTTTGTTACATTCTGTATTTTTATATGAATGCTTATAGACGGAGAGCTGGAGCCGAAAAATCATCGGCATAAGTAATATGAAGTTTCCCTATGAAATGCGTCCTTTGTATATTGATAATTATGATACCTTTCAGGCTGATACCTCAGTGTTGTTCTGAAGCTATTTCCTTGTGGCATTTTTATAATCAACTATTTTAAATGGGAAATAAGCCACAATTTTACCAAAAAAATGAATTTATTAACGTTTCGACGCCCAAGTCGGGTGTCGTTGTCAATATTGTCAATATCAACTCATCAATATTGGCAATATCATTTTAAAGTCTTCTACTTTAAAATGTATCAATTGCCGATATAAATGAGTCAGATTAAATAAATTATTAGAAGAATTTTTTACTAAGCAACAACATTTTTGTTTATTTAGTATTATTTTGTATTTTGACAACGACACCTGAAACGTTAATAAATTCATTTTTCTGGTAAAATTGTGGCTTATTTCCCATTTAAAATAGTTCATGATACCTCAGTGGATACAGAAAGTAGCAATAATAGTCCAGGGTAATAAGGTTTTTTCCATGACACTCGAGCAGCCAGGGTACTGAAGCGTTTTTTCGACAGGTAATACCTATAAGAGCAAATTGTAACTATTTCCTGCGTAGGATCTGGCGGCCATTTTTATTTATAAACAATTAAGTGTCAAAAAATGGCATTTTTCCCTTTTTTTTTAAATCAATGGAAAACAGTGCAATTTATGGTTTTGTTAGTACAAATATCTTTGAGATTATGGAAAAAGCTTTAAAATGACGGATTACAAAGTTTGATATACTCATTTATTGTTAATATAATTGCGAAAAAAGGTCGGAATTCCAAAAAAAATTAATTTCGCAATATCTATTGTAAAAATTAGTGTACAGCTTTGAAATTTTTGTCATATAAGGGTTTTTTGGTGCTTAATATGTGATAAAAATTTCAAAGCGATTCATTCAATTGTTTAAATTTTATTCAAATTGTTTATCCCAGAGAGCATTTTTTTTGTAATAACATAAGTCAGAAAAAAATGACGTTAGAACCATTCCACAGGTGTCAAATGAAAGAGCATGAGCTATGTTTTCAACTTGGTTTAAAAAAAGCGAATAAAAAATGCATTTATTAGTAATAAATAATTATGCAAAAGTATCGTAAATCTTTCCTTATAAACTTTTTATTTTGTTATATAAGAAATTATATATATTTATTACAATTTTTTATCAATTATGATGTAAATAACATTACTTGGTAGTTGTGCACTTAAAACAGGGTAAAAAAGTTAATTTTTTTGGAAAAAGTTAATCAAAAAGTTTTTAAGGAAAGATTTACGATAGTTTTACATAATTATTTATTACTAATAAATGCATTTTTTATTCACTTTTTTTAAACCAAGTTGAAGATATAGCTCATGCTCTTCCATTTGACACCTGTGGAATGGTTCTAACGTCATTTTTTTCTGACTTATGTTATTGCAAAAAAAATGCTCTTCGAGTTAAACAATTCGAATAAAATTTAAACAATTGAATGAATCGCTTTGAAATTTTTATCACATATTAAGCACCAAAGAACCCTCATTTGACAAAAGTTTCAAACCTGTACACTAATTTTTACAGCAGTTATTGCGAAAATAATTTTTTTTGCAATTCCGACCTTTTTTCGCAATTATATTAACAATAAATGAGTAGGTATATAAAACTTTGTAATATGTCGTTTTAAAGCTTTTTCCATAATCTCAAAGATATTTGTAATAAAAAAATCATAAGTTTCACTGTTTTCCATTCATTTGAAAAAAAAAAAGGGAAAAATGCCATTTTTTGACAGTTAATTGTTTGTAAATAAAAATGGCCGCCAGATCCTACGCAGGAAATAGTTACAATTTGTTTCTATAGGTATTACTTGTCGAAAAAACGCTTCAGCACCCTGGCTGCTGAAGTGTCACTAACAGGGTATATTTTTGTCTTATTACCCTGGCCTATAAGGAGTGAAAGGGGAAAATTAGTGCAGTCACTAAAGGTTTTTACCTGCGATTTCGTTGAACCTCAATCAATGTGCATGAATATTGGTGTGTAGTTAGAGCATACCTCAACAAACAAAAGTAACACAGTGCAAACCTGCGCTTTTGTCTTTGGGGTGGATGCCCCCCCTTCTTAGGGGTGAAAATTATTTTATTAAAAATAACCCCACAAATCGATAGAGGAACAAATTTTAAGCAAAATTGTTTTATATCAAGTTATTAAAATAAATCAATACTTTTTAAAATGTCTGAATTTTTCGTGAAAAAAATGCATGGTGTAAAGCGGTTTTTCATAAATCATCAAATAATCTGTTTTAACAAAATAGTTATGATTATCAAAATTTAAGATAAAAAGTTGAATAGATTCCTTACTTAACCCGGCACCTGCCACGTGGGGATCTACCAGCACCCCATAACATATTTTTATCAAATATTTGGTATTTAAAGTTTGGTAAGCGAGCTGTGCGTCATAGTAGCTTTCTATAATATTATATAGTATATATGTGTTAGTGTTTAAAGTGGTTATTTAGTGTCATTCTGAACTTATAGCTCTAAAGCCGAATTGGGGTGTCATCATCTGTCACTTTATGTTTTAATTTTTTTTTGCATTTTTGATATAAACAGGTCAAATTTACATTTTGTATTGAAATAACTGATTTAAATTATTAATATAGACTCTATACTCACTATATCTTAATTTTTTTAGATATTTTACTTGACTTCATTTATTATGGTTTGGTACTTGCTAATTTGCTTATAACACCTTTTTCATTTTCTTTTTCAACTTTTATAACATATTAGTGGCTAATAAGTTAATAAAACATGTTTATTTATATTCTTGTGTTACTCAACACATTATTTTGTTTTTTAAACAAGTGGATCACAGAAAATTGTTAAGGGGTGCTGTGAGATCCCCACGTGGCAGTTGGCGCCTTGCAAAGCCACGTGGCAGGTGCCGGGTTAAAAAACCTTTTAGAATTAATTAAAAGTGAGTTATAGGTGGCTGAATGGTAGATTTTTTCGGCTAGAGCTCAAATCTAAGTATTCAAGTTTAAATAACGGGAAAACGATGTATTTTATAAAATATATTTACTAAACACTTGTCAAAGTACTCAAGAATGCCTATCAAGTGAGCTTCAGTTGAAGTTAATAGCGTCAAAGCTAACCAAGTTATGATGAAAATAAGACAACCCTTTCGAATTTTTTAGGAAAGAGTAAAAAATAAAACATACGCTATTTCTACAAAAATTAAAATTTATAGTAGGCCCTGTAAGACTTTCTTAAAACCTTAAAATTGTTGACCAGTTCACAAAGCATATTTTGGAAAAAAATTATTTAAAAAAATCATAATTTTTCAAATTTTCGTAAATTTCATTTTTTTTGATAATTACTCCAAAAATAATCGATATACGTAAAAAATGATAAAAAACAAAATGTTTGTTTTTTTTATTCTTTAGCAAATATTTTAGTATTCTAGTACTCAAATTCGAGTACTCAAATCTAAGTATTCAAGCTTAAATAACGGGAAAACGATGCACTTTATGGCATAAATTGATAGCATTAAAATTTATGCTTCTAAAATTTTTCAAAAGATATGTCCCAAATTTTCCAAAAAAATGTGTTTTTTTAGAATATTTCCATTAATTTTTATGATATAAGGTTTAGCTAAAAACTGTTTAAAGGGTAGTTTCAAGGTCTATAACATACTATTAAACTTAATTTTTTATATGAATGAAGTAAAAGAGAGACGTACTCTCAATCATTTATTGTAACTTCCGACGACCGGTTTAGCTCTCTAAAGTATGCAGAGCATCATCAGGTCAACGGTTACAAGTCACTAAATGCTACAAATAAAAAACCAGAGTTAGAACTTGTTCTAACTCTGGTTTTTTATTTTTATTTTTTATTTTTTTTTATTTTTTATTTTTTATTGCTTTTTTTATTTTTTTTATTTGTAGCATTTAGGGACTTGTAACCGTTGACCTGAAGATGCTCTGCATATTTTAGAGAGCGAAACCGGTCGTCGGAAGTTACAATAAATTATTAAGAGTACGTATGTCTTTTACTTCATTTAACATGAACTCTCACAAGCATCTCATTCAACATTTTAATTTTTTATATCCCTTTTTTCAAAGATAAAAGGTTAACAAGCCCCGATTACATAGTTTTCGCAGTAAAATTTACGTTTTAAACGTTCCTATCTCGGTTATTTTTTGCCTTAAAAAATAATAAAAAAAGTCAAATATTTCCTAAAGAAAAATTAAAATTTGGTTTTGTAACATTTTTTGCGTATATCGATTATTTTTTGAGTTATTATCGAAAGAAAATGAAATGAACGAATATTTGAAAAATTATGATTTTAAATGATTTTTTGTTCAAAAATACGCTTTCTAAATCGGTCAAAAAATTTTGAGGTTATTGCTTATGTTAAAATAAAGAAAGTCTTACAGGGACTACTACAAATTTTAATTTTTGTGAAAGGAGCGTACCTATGTTTTATGTTTCACTTGTTCCTAAAATATTCGAAAGGGTTTTCTTATTTTAATCATAACTTGCTTAGCTTTGATGCGTCACCTCCAGTATAAAAACGCAAATTGTCACTATATCACTTTTGTCTCTTGAGGTATGCTCTGACTACACATTAATTTTCATGCAAATTGATTGAGGTTTAGTGACTACACTAATTTTCCCGTTTCACCCCTTATTGCTACTTCCTGTATCCACTGAGGTGTCAGCCTGAAAGGGATCATAATTATCAGTATGCAATGGACACATTTCACAGGACAAACTCCATATTACCTATGAGGATGATTTTTCGGCTCTTCATTTAGTCTATTATTGTATCCGAAGACGCTTATTGTATCCTAACGTCTGGGTCCGTTCAGTCAGTACCGCTCCCACAAGAATATAAATTATTTTCATTTATTAATTTTTAATAAAGAAACGTTTCCTTTCCAGCTGGGATTCGAACTTACAACCCTTGGATCCACAGGTAGTTTCTCTTACCACTGAGCCACAGGGAGGGAAAGAATTTATTTAAATGTGTTAAATTACGTAAAAATATTACCGAGTATTATATGAAATAAATGAAGACGAAATATTATAAGCTGAATGATGAATTAATTATTACAAATGGAAAAGAGCAATCTTAACTTAGAACTTCAACGGGAAATTTAGTATATCAGAAATATGAATATCTCTAGAGAAAGTTAGAATGTCCATGAAAATCACTTTAGGAAAAGCTTAAGAACAGAGGGAATAATATGTAATGGATACTCTTCATACTGTTCGAAAATCAAATATTACAAGCGAAAGATATCCCTAAAAACGTGAGACTTAAAGAAAAGAATTAGGAAAATACCCTCACTCTCCGAATTCATTTTTTTGTTTTTTTTTAATTTCTATGTGATTAAAATATACGCCTCGGGCCAGTTTCATCCCTCCACCCCTCCTTCCACCACCAAAAATTCTGTTTTCGTTTTAATTTTTTTTTGAGGCGAATGCAATCAATTTAATAATTTCAAAAAATGCACACTTTCACAAAACACGACAAGGGCGGCCCGTCGGGGTAGGCAAGGTAGGCGCCGCCTACCCTCTTCAAATGTAGTACAATAATATAAATTATTAATATAAATTACTTGTTTCAAAATTGTAATTTAAAAGGGTACCCACCGTTAAGATAGGCAAAATGCCCTCACTCTCAGAATTCAATTTTTTTTAATTTTTTTACGTTCTGTGCAATTAAAAAATGAGATAACGCGGATTTTTAGCTCGCCACCCCCCTTACCTCTCCCCCCACAGCCAAAAACGTAGATTTTTAGATTTAATTTTTTTTGGTTGGGTTGCAATTAATTTAAAAATGTCAAAAAATTCACACGTGTAGCTGAGGCTTTTATAAAACATGTTCATTTTTTATGGACCCTTAGGTCGAGTGTACATAACCTCAAATTTTTTTTAACTATTTTAAAACCTATAAATTTTTTTTTTTTGGAGGGGGCTGCAGGTCCAATTTTTTTCGAATTTGGTGTACTTTATCAACAGCTATCTCTCTGATTTTTTTCAGATTTTTTTGTCAGGTGCGCCATCTTGAAAAATCCTGAAAACTATTTTTTAGGGGGTTTTTAGGGATTTTCTCCATTTTGTATACCACAACATAGATCAACTCAAGGTTTGGTTAATAGATTATGTATAATTTGGAATAAAGGAGTATTTAAAGATTATCAAAAATTGTCAAAACACCTTTAAACCCCCCAAAACCATGTTTTTTAAGTTATGTAAGGGTTTTTGCGGGCTTAACGATATATTTGAGATCGATACAGCCTGAATACTTTTTTTTTTCATTTTTTTACGTTATATGTCATTAAAAAATAAGACTAATCGCATTTTTAGCCCACCACCCCCTCCCCCTACCCCTACAAAAACGTCAATTTTTCTATTTTTTTTTTGTTTAAAGTTGCAATTAACTTAAAAATTTAATGGGGCTTCTACAAAACATATCTATTTTTTATAGATCCGTGTAGGCCGAGTGTACAATACATATAACCTCAAAATTCCTTTTTTATTTTTTTAAAACGTATTTTTGACTTCCAATCGATATTTTTTTAAAACGTCCAATGAATATTGTACATATGTACATCTCTCTCTCACGGAGGTCCGCTTCAATACATGCTTAGCGCTCATTTTTAATTATTAAAAATAATAGTTAGTAATAAAATAATGACAAAAATTTCTTTAGGCTATTGCAGGAGGGGCTTTAAACTTTGAGTTGGTCACTTTATGACTTTCATAATAATAATTTTTAATCGAGTTATTAAGCCTTGAAAATGGCCATTTTCGCGTTTTTCAAATTTGAAATTGCATGTAACTCCACAACAGTCAATTTTATAGAAAGATCACAAGATACCTTTTTTGCTCTGCTTGATCCAGAGAATCTAAAACAAATTTGTCCGAAGTGAAAAAATTGATTTTTTTAATTCGTTTAAAAAAATGTTTCAATAATTTTCCGACCGCGGTACTGCCTGGCACCTTGTGCATTTGTTATAAGGACCTGTTTTTGAGTAAGTTTGTGAAAAAAAAATTATTCGGAATAATTTACCTAACGGGACAAGTATACAGCGTGGAATATTTGCATTATGAGCCAAACGTAGATGGTTTGTAAAATACACAAAACACAAAAAAAAATTAGCAGCCGTCGCCAAAAAAAGTTATACGTACCTATTAAAAAACAAAAAAAAAATGAGGTTATAATAATATGTACACTCGACCTTCAGGTCCATAAAAATAGATGTTCTGTAAAAGCCTTAGCCGTGCGTGTGAATTTTTTGTAATTTATAATTTCATAATTACTAACTATTCTAAATGGGAAATAAGCCACAATTTAACTAAAAAATGATTTTATTAACGTTTCGACGTCCACCACGGACGTCGTTGTCAAAATACAAAATATTAATAAATTAAATAAAAATGTTGCTTGAAACTTCTAATAATTTAATGTAATCTGACTTATTTAAATAGATCGTCCCAAACCATTTTTTCAGTGCGTCACAGATTATCGAATTCTCTCTATCGCATTAGAGATGGAAAATAAAATCTTTTTTAGTTAAGTTGTGGCTTATTTCCGATTTAGAATAGTTAATTACAAAAATGCCACAAAGAAATAGCTTCAGAACAACATTTATAATTTAATTGCAAACCAACTTAAAAAAAAATAAAATCGAAAAATTGACAGTTTTGGCTTTGGGGGAGGGGGAATAGGGGAAGTGGGCTAAAATTGCGGTGAATCCTAATTTTTTAAAATCATATAGGACGTAAAAAAATAAAAAAAAATATTCAGGCTGTATCGACCTCAAAAAATATAATTAGACCCTCAAAAATCATTACAAAACTTTAAACAAAGTTTAAAGTTTTTGGGGGGTTTAAAAGTGTTTCACCCAATTTTTAAATATCCTAATATACTCAGATATTTCAAATTATACATCATCTATTAACAAAACCTTGATTTGATCTATGTTGCAGTCTATAAAATGGGGAAAATCCCCAAAACCCCCTAAAAAAACAGTTTTCCGGATTTTTCAAGATGGCGCACCTGACGGAAAAATCTGAAAAAAATCAGAGAGATAGCTTTTGATAAAATACACAAAATGAAGAAAAAATTGGACCTGCAGCCCCCTCCAAAAAAAAGTTATAGGTTTTAAAAAAGTTAAAAAAAAATTTGAGGTTATGTACACTCGACCAAAGGGTCCATAAAAAATGGACATGTTTTGTAAAAGCCTCAGCTACACGTATGAATTTTTTGAAATTTTTAAATCAATTGCAACCCAACTAAAAAAAATTAAATCTTAAAATCTACGTTTTTGGCTGTGGGGGGAGGGGTAAGGGGGGTGGCGAGCTAAAAATCCGCGTTATCTCATTTTTTAATTGCACAGAACGTAAAAAAAATTAAAAAAATTGAATTCTGAGAGTGAGGGCATTTTGCCTATCTTAACGGGGGGTACCCTTTTGACACAATACCTACAATAAAATAGCAAAAATTATCCAAATTATTTTTAAAAATATCCAAAAAATTTTCTCCGTAGTTATAATAATTGTACGCTCCTTGTAGTATCAGTAGTACTGTATAAGATTCTATATTCTTCCTTGGTCAGGCACTTGAAAACGTAGCCTGAAATAGAACGACGCCAACACCGAATTGACGTGCGATCTCTCTCTGTTTACGCGAGCAGGCCTGCTGCAGGTCTGCTGGTAGCGACCGTATTCTACGATTTTGAAAGAGCTAATAGGCACAGAGTCTTATAGCCGGACCTACAAAATTTTATCAGTTGCTTCTCTTGTGTCTTGTGAAACTGTTTTAAATAATTGTTTTTTGATTTTGGCTGTTATTAGTAGGTTAAGTATTGAATAAAACTAGGTAGGACAATTTAAATTTGTTTATGAAAACTGAATAATAAACAGGTAAATTTGAGATCGGTCTATTAAAGGGCATTTTAATTTTATATTAATTTAGTAATAATTAACTAACGACAAATAAATCTGTGAATAGTTATTTGTCAGTCGTCCATTATATTTTTATTGTGTTTCAATACAATTTGGATAATTTAAAGTTAAACTGACGAATTGTGTTATTAGATTATATAGATAATTAAAAATTTAAAGCGAGGTTAATTGTTAACTTCGAATTTATTCGAAGAGTAAATTATTATTTGATACATAAATAAAATAAGTAATATTTGACGTTGTTGAAACGTAGGTGTGTTAGTTTTATTGGTGGAAAAACTTTAGTCATCGAATATGAATATTTTAGACGATGTAATATGCAGTTTGATCGAGACGCCTTTTTCAAGGCGCCAAAATCAAGAAAGATCAGAAATTATTTCAATGGGCCGGCCTTTACCAAATTTAACAATTTTATCCACAGATAAGACAAAAGACAATCGACCATTTTCGAGATCGTTTAAAACAATATGGTATGAAAATCATAAATGGATAAGCGGAAGTTATTTTAAAAATTCACTTTTCTGTTGGCCTTGTCTGTTGCTCTCAAATTTGAAGCAAAATGTTTGGGTGAGTAAGGGATATTCAGATTTGAAAAATTTATCAGCTAGTGTAAAAAAACATGAATCTTCGAAAGAACATTTAAACAATTGCTTAGGTTTAAAACGTTTATAAAAAAATAAACAAACTATTGACAGTGCTTTAGCTGGACAAATTTCTCTATCTAATAAGATATATAATGAAGAAGTTGAAAAAGATTGAAGAAGTTGAAGAAATTGATGTTACAATTCTGTTAGTAAAACAAGAACTTGCATTTCGCGGTCGTGATGAGAGCCATAATTCTTCAAACATGGGTAATTTTAAAGAAATTTTTAATTTAGTAGTTAAACGCGATCAGGAAATCCAGGATCATGTTAAAAAATAGAAGGGGTGTTCACAGATTTGTCAAAAACAATACAAAATGATTTAATAGATTGCCTTGTCGATTACGTAAAAAATGAAATTTCGACAGAAATTAATGAAAGTCAATTTTTTTCTATACTAGCGGACGATACTACTGATATAACCGAAAAATCACAGTGTACTTTAACAATCCGTTTTGTTAACAAAGTTGGTCAGGTAACAGAAGGATTTTTAGGGTTTTTTTATGTTAGCGAGAATAGATTTGCAGACGCTCTATATAGTTTAATTTCACACGTGCTTGAGCCATATGATTACAAAAATAAACTAATTGCTCAATTTTACGATGGTGCAAGTGTAATGGCTGGCTCTTTAAACGGATTACAATCAAAAATTAAAGTAGATGCTCCAAAAGCAATTTTTACACATTGTTGCGCTCATAGATTACATTTAGTATTGCAAGACGGCTCAAAATGTATTACAAATTGTAGGATATTTTTTGTCGCCTACCCGAAGTATATGTGTAGCCTACCCGCATACTGAGGTCACGAGCCGCCGCTGAAACACGACTATTTTTTATAGAAGGTTGGATATACATAATCTCAGATTTTTTTTCCAAAAAAGCATATAAATTTTTTATGGGGCTGGAAATCTAATCTTTATTTTTTTGTATATTTTATCAAAAAATAAATTTTTCTTTTTTTGCAGATTTTTCCGTACCTAATGTGCGCCATTTTCAAAAACCCGAAAACTGGCTTTTATGTTAATTTGGGAATTTTCCCTATTTTATAGACTCCAAAATAGATAAAATTAATGTCTTTTTCAAGAAATCAAGTGAGTCCTTCATGATATTTAAAAATGCGAGAAACACGTCTAACACCTCAAAAAATGTGGGTTTTTTGTGATTTTTTTTTATAGGTTTGAAAGTGTTTAACCCAATTTTTGAATGGGCTGAAGGATTCATTATATTATACATAATCTATAAAAAAAATCTTGATGTTATCTATTTTAAAGTCTATAAAATGGGAAAAGACCAGTAAAAAACCAGTTTTTTTTTATTTCGACACACCTTACGGAAAAATGTTAAAATAATTAGAAATACAGGCTTTCATAAAATAGACAAAATTAAAAAAAATAGACATGCAGCAATCTCCAAAAAAAGTTAAACGCTTTTTTGCGGATCTTTAAAAAATAGACATGTTTTTAAAAGTATTAACTATGCGTGTGATTTAAAAAAAAATTCACGTTTTAGATGGTGAGGGAAGGGGGAAGGGGTGGAGGGTTAAATAGCCCGTATTTTTGAATCACATAGTAGGTAAGTAAAAAAATGAAATAAATTGATCTCTGGGAGTAAGGACGTTCTGCCTATATCTATCTTAACGGTGTTGTACTACACCCTTTCAACTGTTTCATTCATAGCGAAACCGTTTTGGCAGGTCCAATGTCGATTTTATCTCAATCACTCCTGTAAACAGGTTTTCTAATAAAATAATGAATTTAATAAAAAATTGTTTTGTTATTTCCAACATCAACGCCATAAAATAAAATTTAACACGTTTCTAAATTACTCCTAATTGAAATACCCATCAGAGTGTGACACGTCCAAAAATAAACAATACAGATTTCGTGTTTAATAAAAAATATTGTATCATAATGCGGTGACATTGAATGAAAACCGCAAGTAAATAAAATTGTTGCTGTTCAAGAAATTATTGTTAAGATTCCGAATTATCTTTAACTAAACATGTTCTCAGAAAATAGTAAAAGTGTGGTATCTCGGCTTCATAGAAAAACACATTAATACATAGTGACGTGAATATTTTATGCAAAATAGATATTAAATAAATACCATTGGAATTTTAAAGGTTCATTAAATATTGTTTATTCGAATTACCGTTAAAGGTTATACGCTCTGAGCTTCGCTGGTGTCGCTCCTAGCGGACTACTAATTCAACTTTCACCGGTAATTTTTAAATTTATTATTTAATTGTTATCGCTTAATATTTACAACGCAAAAAAGTAATTAAATTGTAATTGATTTTTTTAAGATTATACTAATCATTTTGACGTTCTATTGATAAAATATGAATTTCTTACTTCGAATACTTTCACAATTATCGTGTAGATGGCGCTAAGATTAATAGATTAATTTATAATTACATATTACGAAACATTAAAAAGACTTAAATTCAGTATTTAAAACGTAAGTATATTTAAGGTAAAAATATATACCACAGCTTTGACCAACTAATATTTTTTATAATTAATGTTTTTAATTTTAATTTTAAATTAATTACTTTGACATTTATGTCAAATTTCCGGTACACGTTTACAGACTTGCCACTACTGGCGCTCGCGAATTTGAAAATATCTGCTCTACGTACGAGCTCACAGCGTATAATATAAAGAATAGGCTATACAGGGTGAGTCATGAGGAACTGTACATACTCCTACCTCGTATAGAGGCTCCTATGGGAAATAACAAATGACCATTAAAAAGTGTGTGCTCACATTGTTTAATAATATACAGGGCGAGTTTCGCATTTTGACATTAATTTTTATTCGTCATAATTTTTGAACGGTCAGATCGATGTGTCTTATTTTGGCCAAGCGTTACACTATTACCACCTAAACAACTGATTTATTCAAACTAGAAAAAAATCAGGCCCGGCTTTAAAAAATTAGTTCGTTTGGGTCTTAGAAAAAATTTCACCCTTTATACGCTTTTTGAAAACTCTAATATGAATTTTACAAATTAGACAAATAGGCAATTAAAATACCATATGATTTTTTAATAAAAAATTAAGTATTCGTGTGGGGAAAAAATAAATATGCCATTTTAATTGCCTATTTGTCTTACTTGTAAAATTTATATTAGAGTTTTTAAAAAACGTATACAGGGTGAAATTTTTTCTAAGACACAAACGAACTAATTTTTTAAATCCGGGCCTGATTTTTTCTAGTTTGAATAAATCAGTTGATTGGGTGGTAACATAAATTAAATATTTGTTCAAAAAAAATTCATTTCTGTAATAAAAGTTAATTTTTTTAAATCTATGGTTACCAACCTTTTAATTATTCATAGTCAAATTTGATTTTTTTATAAAACATTAAGTAGTCGTGTGGGGACAAAAATAAATATGACATTTTAATTACCTATTTGTCTAATTTGTAAAATTTATATTAGAATTTTCAAAAAGCGTATACAGGGTGGAATTTTTTCTAAGATCAAAACGAAATTATTTTTTAAATCCGGGCCTGATTTTTTTTAGTTTGAATAAATCAGTTGATTGGGTGGTAACATAAATTAAATATTTGTTAAAAAAAATTAATTTTGGTTATAAAAGTTAATTTTGTTAAATCCATGGTTCACTTTACCAAACTTTTAATTCATGGTCAAATTTGATTTTTTTTTATAAAAAATTAAGTAATTGTGTGCGGAAAAAAATGAATATGCCATTTTAATTGCCTATTTGTCTAATTTATAAAATTCATATTAATGTTTTCAAAAAGCGTATACAGGGTGAAATTTTTTCTAAGACCCAAACGAGCTAATTTTTTTAAAGCCGGACCTGATTTTTTCTAGTTTGAATAAATAAAGTTGATTAGGTGCTAATAGTGCAACGATTGACCAAAATAAGAGACACATCGATCTGACCGTTCAAAAATTATGACGAATAAAAATTTCTGTCAAAATGCGAAACTCGCCCTGTATATTATTAAACAATGGGAGCAGACACTTTTTAATGGTCACCTGTTATTCCCCATAGGGGCCTCTATACGAGGTAGGAGTATGTACAGTTCCTCATGACTCACCCTGTATAAAAAACTGCGTAATTCTGCAAATATTTTTAACATAGGTAATAAAAATGTGATGATAATATAATTTTATCGTCTAAAGTACGCCTTTATGTATTAAACAAAACGTGTTTTATTCCCTCTCCGAAAATATAACAGACGGATCGGAAATCCATTTGATTATTCTCGGTGTGTTAAACGGAGAATAATCAACCAGGTATAATAGGTAAGTTAAGCATATCCCGACCATATTCTGAGATGCCGTCGTCTTGACGAGCTGAGCGATTTGGACGGTTCACAACACCATCCCCTACGTGAGATGAGCGTAGATCCCTACATGTCTTACCCCTGGCGAATTGAGCGAGATTTCCTCTCCTTATATATCCACTTCTCGTTAATAAATAAATGCTATTCCTAATTTAATCGATCATCGGTTAGTAGGTATGATTTATTCATGTATCAAATATCGTCACATCGACCCTAGATTTACGAAAGTCCTATATGTAGATTGTAAATATTATATTTTCTATGTTTTGGTTTTAAAATAAATGACTTAAAAAACGAATCCTCTCTTCGACTGTATTTGTTACCCCAGATCATCACAAAGATAGTAAAATAAAAAAAATACACCCGAGTTTATATTACTGATATGTCACATAGATTGGTATTAATTAGATAATAAATTATAAAGTAAAATGACAAGCAAGTACCGATATTTATATTTTATCGCTACGAATAGTTCCATATAAAGACCATTCATATCTTCTTCCATAAAAACTGCTATCAAGCATTTCTAAATCAAGTATAATGGACTGTTGTTTGTTAAAATGTGGAAATATTTTTAAATCGATAATTTTTTTACCATCCCATTTATTTACAATTTGTAATAATGATTACAAATTGTAAATTGGAATTTATATGAATAAAAGGCAGATATCGAGCACCTCGATTAATTAAATCTTGCCTAAGTATACTTTCGCTAACTTAGCATCATCAGGGCCATTTGTCAAATCAGGAAGATATCCCAGCAAAATGCAACAATTATTGTTTGACAAAAAAGACATTTTCAAATTGGCAACTAACATATAACATTAAAAGTTTATCTAATGCCATCCCCTCTTTGTGAACACACACACACACACATATAACATAAAACACACGCTGTGTACGAAGAACAAACAGATTAAAAAATAAATTAAATTATGCCGGGTACTATACATCTTGGCAAGTCGAAAAATGTAAGAACCATGAAAATTAATTCAAGTAATTTAATTAATTTAATTAATTTAATTAATTTAATTAATTTAGTTAATGTAATTAATTTAATTAATTTAATTAATTTACTTAATTTAATTAATTTAAATAATGTAATTAATTAATTTAATTAATTTAATTAATTTAATTAATTTAATTAATTTGATTAATTTGATTAATTTAATTAATTTAATTAATTTAATTAATTTAATTAATTTAATTAATTTAATTAATTTAATTAATTTAATTAATTTAATTAATTTAATTAATTTAATTAATTTAATTACTTTAATTAATTTAATTAATTTAATTAATTTAATTTAATTAATTTAATTAATTTAATTAATGTACTTAATTTAATTAATGTACTTAATTTAATTAATTTAATTCATTTAATTATTTTAATTCATTTAATTAACTAAATCAATTAAATCAATTAAATTAATTAAATTAGTTTAATTAATTTAAATAATTTAATTAATTTAATTATTTTAATTGATTTAATTAATTTAATTAAACCGGAAATGCAAACGAAAGAAATAAAAAGAAGAAGAAAGTTAGCATGGGCAGCATTCGGCAAACTGAACCATATACTCAGAAATCAACAAATTCAGCTACATCTTAGATCCAAAGTTTTTGATGCATGCATTATTCCGATATTAACATATGGGGCACAAACATGGACAATCACAAAAAAGAATATGAACATACTTAGAGTCACTCAACACGCGATGGACATAGCAATGCTTGGCATATCACTTAAGGACAGGAAAACAAACACATGGATAAAACAGAAAACCAAAGTCACCGATGTGGTACAAAAATCACTAAAATTTAAATGCGAATACGCTGGACATTTATGTAGCTAGGAGCAATCTTAACAAATGGCACAGAACAATTCTAACCTGGAGATCATACGAACACAAAAGACCCAGAGGCAGATCTCCTATGAGATGGACAGATGATCTGAAACGAACTGCTGGGAAAAAGTAGCGTACAACAAAAAACAATGGAAAAGGAGACTTGAAGAGGCTTATGTTCAGATGTGGACGTGAATGGCTAGACGAAGAAGAAAAAGAAGAATTAATTTAATTGATTTAGTTAACTTTATGCTCTCATTACTCTTCATCTTCTTCTTTTTCATGTACCATGTCCTTTCAGAAGGTTGGTTGCCATCATAGCTATCTTAATTTTATTCACTGACACCCTAAATAGCATGCTTTGATCAATACCATACCAATCTCACAAGTTCTTTACCATGAGGTTCTTCTTCGTCCTGGACTGCGTTTGTCTGCTGATTTTCTTTGCATATTATTTTGCAGCAACCTACATTTGGGACCTCTCATTACATGTCCGAAATACTCCAGCTTTCTCTGCTTGATGCTTTTTATAATTGCTCATCTTCATCGCTTTATCATATCTCTCTCTTGATTCGCTTTTGATTGGAGCCGGTTTTTTTTTATTTTTTAAACCTAGAATTTTCTAGTCTAGGTTTGACTCAAAGAGAAATATCAGTTTTATCATTGAATCTACCTGATTAGTTTTAGACTTTAAAGAATAACTTTGTACATAGATACAATACTATTAAAATTATTGTTATTTTTCCCTGCATTATTAAATAATTTTGAATCGAAGCCAAAAATTGGGAGTTTAAATTACACACAGATGTATGCATTTAAGATTTATATAAAGATCATTTTTTTGCCGTAAAATATAAATTTAACTTACCCTAACGTCAAACCTAATGATATAAAAAAAATAACACCGACACACTCATAACCACACAAACCACTGAAACTGAATGTAATATTTTAGTCACCAAGTCAAGCGTATACGGAACTACATGCTACGAGTAGAAATACACATTCAGTCAGAACAGCATCACCTCAGACGAATCTCACAACAAAGTAATAAAAACAAGACAGGAGAGAAGGGCATGGGCATGGGCATGCAGGTTGCGCTTCCTCTTCTACAGGTAAAAATCAACGACACCGCAAATCATGTGGGGATGCTGGGAGACAATTATTATTATCAAAGACGAGACGACGAGACCTCACTGGCAGACAAAATGTACAAAAATCAGAATAACAGGGTCGGTGTGGCTTTTTTTGTTCGAATATGAACATGAACATAGTTATCATATTTTATATAACATTAGCCAGTACTATAATACAAATTATTCTTCTTTTTTTTTTTTCATTCTTAGACAAACACCTGCTTATTTCTTCATCTCCATACCGTTAATCAGTGCCGGCGCTAGGGTATAAGACGCCCGCCTGCAAAACTAGCACAGGCGCCCTTCGTTTTTTTTTAATTTAATTAGATTTAGGTATTCCATTTTTTGGCAATGGTACAAAATTTAAATGAGATGTAAATAGGTAAAAAATAAATTCTCCTTGTTTCGATGTTTACAAAATTATCAAAAAGATTAATATCTAATTTATTACCAAACACCATTTACTACAGTGAATGAACGTAAACATCAATAATTTGTTACCTCCGATTTCGGTGAACCTTCATAAAATCATGAAAATGATCGGTGAACCCTCATCAAAATTGGTGAGTGGTTAGAGGATACCTAAAGAAACAAAAGTGACATGGTGCCAACTTGCGATTTTACGCTGGCGGTGAATGCCACCCCTTCTCTGAGGTTAAAATTATTTTATTAAAAAATCGCCAGAAATCGATATAGAGACAAATTCTAATCAAAATTTGGCTATTAAGCTATTAAAATAAATCAATACTTTTTAAGCGCTTTTTCATAAATAACTCAAAAACTATAAATCTTTTCCAAAATTCAAGCTAATAAAAGAAATTAAGTTCTTACTTGAAAATCCTTTTACTATTAATTCATCTAAAGCTATCAACTTCCTCTGAAGCTCATTTCATAGGTATTTCTGAGTTTGATAAGTGTTTAGTAAGTATATTTTATAAAATGTATCTTTTTCCGTTATTTAAACTTGAACACTTAAATTTTCAAGTAAGGAATTTTTTCGATTTTTTATTACCCTCAATTTGGGAATGGGTAATGATACTTATTTTGTAGAAACTTTTGAGTTATTTATGAAAAACCGCTTTTAAATATGCAACTTTTTCACGAAAAATTAAAATCTTAAATAACTCAAAAAATATTGATTTATTTTAATAAATTTATATGACAAATTTTACTTAGAATTTATTCCTCTATTGATTTATGTGGCTATTTCTAATAAAATATTTTTTATCCCCGAGAAGGGGTGGCATCCACCCCAGGGTAAAAGCGCCAGTTGGCACCAACTCACTTTTGTTTCTTGAGGAATCCTCTAACTACCCCATCAATTTCAATGAAAATCGATCGAGGTTCAACGAAATCGGAGGTGGAAACCTTCAGTGACTCAACTAATTTTCTATTGAAATTAATGCTAAACTATCAAGTCTAAACCAGATTTTCTTTTCCATTTTTTCTTTTTCGGCTCGTCTTTTTCGATTTTGCACCCCGGATAACTTTTTAATCAATTTTTATTTAACTACACACTACTTAGATTAGATAGGCCACAGGGGACAGAAACAGTTTCAGAAATTCAGAACCATGTTTATTTTACCACAAATCATTAATGTACTCTCCTATAACTGCTGACACAAAAATTATAAACAACTTGAAAGAAATTTGAAGAAAATAAACAAAACATTCCCAGTACCTAAGCGCAAAGATGTTTGGTTTTTAGAAACATAATATTGACCAATAAATTTTTTACGACACCGTAGGAATACAATTCTATGCGTTGTATACGTTTGTATATTTACGTGTGTGAGGTGCAAAAATAACAAACACATAGGTAGCGTTATTTGGAACTTAAACCATATTTAAAAAATTAATTTTTCTATTTTAGTATATTATATGATACCAGCAGAAAAAAGCTCATTTTGGCGCCCCCCAAACAGTGGCGCCCGCGTGCAGTGCATCCCTTGCAGTCCCGTTATCGCAGGCCCTGCCGTTAATTTCAAACTTTTTGATTAATAACTTTAGCTTGCGTATATTTTTGTATTCAGTAATTTTATAGGTGATCTTTTTTATTTCATGTATGCTGAATTCAGAAATACAACTCATTTTTCACAATCGGATCAGGTTAATTTACTATTTCAGATTTTCAGAAAAGTCAAATTATCGAAATAAATGACACAGCACAAAAATTATTATTATGAATACTGTTTGAACATAGATTTACATTTTAAAATAGTATACACATACTATTTAGTTATCCATTTTAACATTACCTTTTTACAATAGCTATTCGTTAATACATAATCGTTTCACAGATTTTCTGACGTGTTTTTCACCTGTAACGTCCCTCTTAAGACACCAGCAATAGTCTACAAGTATACTCACATCCCAACGGCCCTGATATCTCTCTTCCATTGCTCAATTGTACCTACAGCAGAGGCGTAGCTACCGCCGTATCAGCCGTATCAATTATATGGGGCCCCTGACATTCAGGGGCCCCGGCATGTCGAAACAAAAATTCCATTTAAAAAAAATTGATCAAAATATTCTACAATTTCACTATTAGGTCGTTTTGAAACAGTGTGTATTGTTTCGGTATTTCGTATATAAATATAAATTATATTTATGTAATATGTAGGTACATCTATTAGCCGCCGCCGGCCATACCATAAGAACAGAGTATCTTTGTTTAAGCTAATTTCCATTGTCCATTTACCATTGGCTGTGTTGTGTGCGAGGCACTGTAATACAAAATTGCAATTTTTGTAATTGATTTACCTTTGAATATTGCATTGTTTGGGTACCGGCGATTTCGTATAATCTATTCTTTATCTATAAATTATATTTATGTATTTGTATTTATCTTTCGCTTCATATCAAATTATGATCCTATTTTAAAAGAACTTAGTTTAAAGCCCAAAGGTGAGATAAATTATTTCAGATACAAAATTCAAAATCAAATTAGTATTAGTTTACTTGGTACTAAAATTAGGGAAATAATTGTCTCAGAAATTAAAAAAGCTCCATTTGTTGTTTGAAATAATGAATCCTGTTTCTAAAGCTCAGCAAAATGAAAACAATGATTTACAGAAATCTGGTAGGTACTCTACTAAGTACTCAATCTTTTAAATAGGCTGAAAGATAAAAAGAAATCAAAATTAATTTCATGATTTGATACACGAGTCTAAAAACCTAGCAAAAAAGTGGGGATAACAACTATTTTTAAAAACAAAAGGCGAAAAGTAACAAAGCTATTTTTTGATGAGTTATCAGAGGATGAGAGGATTTTAAACTCGGAATCGTATAGCCTAATCGTAAGTTTCTGTGACTTGAGTAAGACATTTGAAGTATTACAACCGGAGAAACTTCTATGATTTCCAAATGAAATTTTATTATAAAGGAGTAAGTCGAAATACTGACTACTAAATACGATAAAGACATTTCATTGGATCTTTACGAACAGTTACTTGCTTTAAAAATCTGGTTACAAACTGAAAATCAGAAAATTCAATAATATGTTACAGAACTTACAAACTTACTAATGATAAAATATAATAACCTTGCATCCAGATTTCTGGAGGTAAGTAATAATAATAAAATCATGTTTTCTGTTTTTGATCCTTCCGGTAACTACGAACTTAAAACTAAAAATATCACAAGGAAAAAAATTCCTGTGCTGGCTGTATACCATAAATAACAAAAAATAAAAACCTTATCTTGTAAAAGGTATATTTAAAATCCCTAAAAGGGCTGTATTACAACAAAACGTTTTTGGAATCAATATTCCATCATCAATGTTATCACCTAAAATAAGTATAACTCTATAAGTAAAACAAACGTGAGGTTAAATTTTGACAAAGGTAAAAAGTGAATAGATGGTTATACTCACAGGTTTACATGCTTTAAGCCACCAAAATGTACGGGTAAAAAAATGCATGCATCAAAAACTTTGGATCTAAGATGTACCTGAATTTGTTGATTTCTGAGTATATGGTTCAGTTTGCCGAATGCTGCCCGTGCTTTCTTTTTCTTTTTATTTCTAATGTTTGAATTTCCCTATTTAGTATTATTTTTTGTCCTAAGTATATATTTTCTTCAACTTTTTCTATAACTTTGTCGTTTACTATATTGTCACGGTTTCTTCGGAGTGCATGACTTTTGTTTTTGTTTAAATTCATTTTCAGTCCTATTTTAGAAGATTCGGTATGTAGTTCTAAAAGCATGGTTTGCAGTTCTTGCAGGTCAGTAGCTATCAGTATTATGTCATCCGCAAATCGTAGATGGCTGAGGTAGCGGCCATTATCTTTATTCCATTATGTTTCCAATTTAGGTTTTTAAAAACGTCCTCCAAAACTAAGGTGAACAGTTTGGGTGATCGAGTGTCTCCCTGTTTGACTCCCCTGTTTAATGTTACAGGGTTCGTGAATTCATTTTCATTTAGGTAGTATGTAGCTGTAGCTTGGTTCATAGTTTATTTTATTAAGTTAATATATCTGCTTTCTATTCTACAATTTTGCATTGCGTTTATTACGGATGTGTGTTCTATGGTGTCGAAAGCTTTTTCGTTGTCTACAAATGCTATAAAAACTGAAAACTTGTATTCGTTACATTTTTCTATTAATATTTTTGTGGTTAACAGGTGATCGGAAGTTGAATAGCCTTTTCTAAAACCTGCCTGTTCATATGGTTGGTATTCATCTAATTTTCCTGTTAGTCGGGTAGTTATGACTTTGGTGAGTATTTTATACAGGTGTGACAGTAGACTCATGGGCCTGTAGTTTTTCAACTTTCCTTTGATTATCACCTTTCTTGTGTAATGAGATTACTTTAGAGTTGTTCCAGCTCTTAGGGACTTTGCATTTATGTAAAAAACTGTCTATAAGCTTAGTTACAGTAATTGCAATTAGTTTCTTACCTCCTTCTAATATTTTGTCTGTGGTAATCATATTTTCTCCTTCAGCTTTATTTCTATTCATGTTTTCCAATGGTTTAGTTATCTGTGAAATTGTTAGTATTGGCATTATTTCCGATTTAACATTGTTTATTAATTTTCGTGCTGGTCTCATTTCATCGTCTTGTTGATGTGTTCTGTAAAGCTCCGTGTTAAATTCTTCTATTCGTTTCAGTATGTTTTCTCTAGTTGTGAGTTCATTTTCGCCTTTTCCCATTAATTTCGTCCTAGTGTCCGTCTGAGGCATTTCATACACTTATTTTTTTGAATAGTTGCTGTTATTATTTTTTCTTCTGCTGCTTTTTTTTGTTTCCTGATTCCTTTTATAATCAGCCTATTAAGTTCTCTATGTTCTCTGGTTCTCATTTTGTTAGATTTATTTAAGATCTTCCTTTTCTCTATTTGTTGTAATATTTCTTTGTCTAATTCATTGTGTGTTGTGTTTGATTTTTTCAGATGTAGAATGCTTTTGTTCACTGTTTCGATTATAAGGTTATTCAAATAATCAATATCATTGGAGTTTATCTGCTGCATTCAACTTGTACTCTACAAGAACAACAAAATAAGGTCCCAGAACTCCCTACCTAAAAAATTATCAGTAGTAATTGCACGAGAGCACTAAAATTATCGATTTGTATCCCGAGTGGCACGTTGACAGTTTTAATTTAATAAAATATGTAAAATTATAATAAACTATGTAAAAATGGCGCGCGGACAAGAGTCGATTATAATTTTAGAGATCAAGTGTGTATTTCGCTAAGATTGTTTCATGAATAAAACTGTCTTTTTAAATCATTTTAACTAATACTTTATTGAATATTTGCTAAACCTCTTTCTTGGTGTCCTATGTGACAATTTGTAAAACATTAATTGTCATTAATGTCACTGAATGTTAATATTTGCATAGTAACGAAGGGCATCTGACGTAATGATTGACGACGGAATATTATCAAAAATTATCAGTAGTAATTGCACAAGAGCTCTAAAATTCTATATTAATTTTAGAGATCGAGTACAATTTGTTGCGATTATTTTATGAATAAAACTGTTCAAAACGAAAATTTTATTGTAATTTATTTATGTAAGCACAAATGAGTACAACTAAACACACAGTTGTTATAAAAATATTTCACGGTTGAAAATCATCACTTTTATAATTTTTAAAACATTAATATTGCCATTAATATCACTGAATGTAATTTTTCGTAGCAACGAAGGGCATCTGACGTAATATACTTGACGACGGGAAATTATCAAAAATTATCAGTTTAATTTAGATTTCTTTAGCTTCCTATTGGTCAGAATCTCCTATGAATGAAATAATCGGGGATAATATCACAAGAGAGCGAGGATAAAATGAAAATAATGCGACAGTTTTTCGAAAATTTGTTGTCTGAGCTATTGCCCAATGACAACAAATTTGAGTAAAAATGAAGCATTATTTTCTTATTTATTCTTACTGTCGTGTGATATTCGTAAGATTATTTTTTAATACGTATATTATGGATATTTTCTTAAATGTGACAGTTTGTCGTAAATAGGCGTATGGTTACTGCCTTCTAGGTCCCAATTAATTAAAACTCTCTTCTTGGTTCAAGTACGTTATATTTACTTTTAACTCCATCAACGATTAACCATAATAAATTGTTTACATATCAGAGTAACGACCTACCTTTACATTACTACTACAAATAATAATGATGATGATATCATCGGGCGTTTACTTATATATTTGAATGAACTTTGCAACCTCACGCGTCGGCCTTGGTCAATCAAACATCTATTGTACAGGGTGATATTATAATACCACACCTCCCCGTTTTGTTAAAATTACATATTTTTAAAATGAGATTGATTGTCCATCATCGCCTTTTAGGAGATAGACCTTATATTACTTATATAGTTAAAAAAATCCTATTCTACACAAAAGTTTATATTTTCCCTATACTAAACTGGTATTTTATAACCTATCACTAGTTCACGTACTTTCACGTCGTGTCTTTTCGTCCTTTTTTTTTCGTTCACTAATTCACTTCATCAAAACAGTGTCCACAGTGAATGAAATTGATCCTAACTTTTAAATAGTCTTTTAGTGCCTATAAGCCGTAACTAATCTAATTGTAATAAAATCTCGAATTTAATACTTCCTAAGCTAAGCTAAATATTACCTAAACTTCTATTTAATGGTATATAAAACAGAATTTAACGTTACTTTACTATTTCATCTTATTATTTCAGTCTTATTTTGATTTATTTATATACGCCTTACTAACTTTAAAATATTGTACCTATAATAAAAATGTAATCTCTCTAAAAAACTTCTAATGTGTCTCTAAAAAACTTCTAATAACTCTCTTGTACCTATAATAAAGATTTAATCTCTCTAAGAACTTCACTTTTTGTGTCCCTTTGCTTACTATCTACTAACACTATTGTAAGATATTGTCTATCCTTAATTCAAACACTTCCATTTTCCGCGAAAATTTAACCTGAATTCATTATCTACATTTAAAAATAAGTTATTTATAATTTACGTTACTTTAGAGAAAAAAAATTTACAGCTTTAAGTCTTAGACATATTTCAATGATTAGCTACTTATTTGCTTAGTATCTTCTTAATTTTGCTTCTTTTCTTGCAATTTTTATGTGTCTTCTTTCATTTTTCCCACATATTTTACTAAAAATTCTCTTTTTTCTTTCTTTTCTTCTTGTCTGGTACTACAACTCATATAATTAATTTTTCTTCATATAATAGCACTTCTACAGTGTATATAATTCATCTTTATATACATGTTTCATATAACAATCATATATCATTTATCTCATATATCATTTCATATAACATCATAATCATCACTTCATATACTAGCTCCGATACCTTCGTTTTACCTTAATAAAAGAGGTTTCACTCGGATGTCTTAGTTCTCCGCCAATATTAACCCGAATTTTCGCCCTGATCTGTACGCACCATTGAGGTGGTATAGTTAACTCAAAACACGAAATAGGTATTTTATGCGGTTAAAATTCTTCTAAAAATATCACAACCTCAATCCCTTGCTTTGAAGCCGTTGTTTATTCACGAATAATCATGAATAAAATAGGTACCCTTCAAAACACAGAGTGGGTCTCTAATAAGCTTTCAAGCTTCTATAAATCACTTAGTACCTTCCTAATTTGACAAGAGCAGTGGGTTTCTTATTGTCTCAAATTTCCTCATAATATTCAACTTATAATATTGTTAGTTCTTCTTTTTATCTATATAGTTCTTCTCCAAATTCCTTATTTCGACTCATCAGGTCAGTTTGTTAAAAATATATCTCTTGCTTACAGCAATGTTTATCGTATGTCATCACTAATCAATATTTATTAAAAAAATATCATTTATCACTCAAAAAATATTAATTCAGGTTCATATCATACAAAATTTAACACAAAATCAATTAAAATGTATCTATAGAATCAATAAATATCAATAATAAAAACAGCTGGCTAATAAAAATTCAATAATAGTATACATATTCGACAAAAATTCAATAAAATTCAAAAATAGCATATGCAAAAATTAGATAAAAATATTCAAAATCAGTTCATATCTCAAAATTCGATAGAAATTTTTGAAAAAAAAAATCGATATTCCATAAAGTTTTTAAAAATAACCGTAATAAAAATCGAAATCGGATAGAGATTTTTCAAATAAATTCAGTAAAAATTCAAAATTCAATAAAAATTCACGAATAGCATATATAATAAACTTCGATAAAAATATTCAATTCAAAAATCACTTCATGTTTCAAAATTCATAGATATTCTTAAAAAAAATCGATACTTCATAAATTATTCAAAAATCAGCAAAGATAAATATTCAATGTTCAATAATAATATGTATATAAAAACCGAGGGAAGCATTTTCAATAAAGATAGACTAAATTTCTTACTTACATTTTATCACTTTGTCTTTTCACTGGGTTGGGGTCCTATATTCTTCCTGGGTCCTGGTCAGTTTTCGCCGTCTTCGTTTCCAAGCTGGTGCCGCCATCTTTGTTCCTTACAGAAGATTCTCCAATTAGTTTACAGGAACGCCATGTCGTAAATAGGCGTGTGGTTACTGCCTTCTAGGTCCCAATTAATTAAAACTCTCTTCTTGGTTCAAGTACGTTATATTTACTTTTAACTCCATCAACGATTAACCATAATAAATTGTTTACATATCACAGTAACGACCTACCTTTACAGTACTACTACAAATAATAATGATGATGATATCATCGGGCGTTTACTTATATATTAGAATGAACTTTGCAACCTCACGCGTCGGCCTTGGTCAAGGGCGGACAATTTATGATATGCTTTACTTTCAATCAAACATCTTTTGTACAGGGTGATATTATAATACCACAAGTTGTCAAAACTAGGAAACTGGTTGCCATTAAACAGAAACAATCTACCTAAAAAAATTCTATCGGTAATTTTCTACAGTAGATAATTCTCAGTATAATTTTAATCTGATTGGACAGAATTAAACACGTGATCAAATATCTTACTATACGATTGGAAGTTAAAATCATCAAAGAATAATCGCTGTAATTTTTATTTTTCTAGCTCTCTATTGGTCAGAATCTCCTATGAATGTAATAATAAAAAAAATTAATTTGTGGAAAAAATAGCATCAATACTTATTAGTGTGAGCTCCAATATTCCTGATTTATGAATAGATCTGTTTTGTTATTAAGAGATTGTCAATCTCTTCTTTATCAATATTGCCCCATTGTTTTTGTGACTCCTCAATTAGCTCATGCAGATTATTGGTCAGTTTGTCTGAATATGGTTTATCCTTTCTCCTTCGTAAGGAAATAGTGACGCCATGTAATTTGAGTATTTCTATTCAATTTTCTCTCTCCTGCGAGTGTTGTTTTGCTTCGGAGAATGAGTAACCATCCATGTATTTGTTCCGACCATCGGGCTGGAGATATTTCTATAGATCTTTTGGCCGCTACGTTACCATTAACTATCATTCCCCATGTCTTCTCCAAAATATCTTTGTGGCGAGGTTAGTTTTTATGTTAAGTTCTAATATTGAATTATTTGTATCCAATTATTTGTATCCATTGTGCGGTCCATGGTAAGCTCAACATTATATGGCTGACACATAGTTAAAATGCTATAATACTTTGATAGAAACTATAACAAGGCGTTGTGTTTTTTGTAATGTCAGGATTCCTTCATATTTTTGTGAGTTTGACCGATCTGGCCATTGCGATGCGTCAACGGTGATGATGGAGCCTAAGTAATTAAATTAAATTAACATCAACAACAACAGAAATGAAGTAATTAAATTCTTTGACCACTTCGTACCCTGCGATGGTTTTTATCTTTGTATGGTTGTTTCTTTTTCTACCGATAGCGACTACTTTAGTTTTTTTTATATTTATTTTCAATGCATATACCATACTCACCGATCCCAGTTTTTGTTCCAGTTCTTCAGACGAAGACGCCAATATAACCGTGTCGTCAGCATATCGTAGGTTTCTGATTTTTCTTCCTCCTGTAGTTACTCCATCTTGTCATTCCCCAAAACTTGAAGCAATAAATACTATACCATAATAATAATTTGGCAGAAATATACTGCAAAGTACAACCGGAGAGCTGTAGATAAGGTATAAATCGTGGTATACAACGCTCAAAGAGAGTACCGCCATTGAAACACAATAATAACTAACTGTAATTAAACAACCTTAAATTGTTTTCTGTTAGTCCAGAAATAATTTTACTTTCCTATAGGTACATATTATGATGTATGCAAGGACATTGAAAGAACTCTTTCAAATAAAAGTTAAAAAGAAACAAAAATGCCAACATAATAATTTACAAAGATTTTTGGTGTCTTTAACCGGTCCTGATAAAAATCTTAACTGGCCTCGTGAATGTTGAGAAAATAAGGACGCAATTAATAATTCGTAATGTTAATACACTCTCCTGTGGTCTTGTGACTGTCGTCATTGAAGTTTAGAAAATGCTCAATTTTGTTGTAATTGCATTTCTTTCAAGTCGAGCAATGTCGAACTTGTTATTTAAAAGACAAGATACTCTCAGCGGTGTTCCGTGTTGAGGAAGTGATACAGGAAGGTGTGTACAGGAAGAACTTGAAATGCTGAACCGAAACTATTTTTCTTCGCTTTGTTTTAATGATTTATTTGGGTAACCTTTAAAATCTGTGTTATCAAGTGCGTTACGCGTCACATCCTCTTTACAAGCTACATCATTAATAATTTGTTATAAGGATAATACAGACGAACCCGCTTGTTAGAATACCGCGTAAAGGAATATCCCGGTTTAAGGAATAGAAATCTAAGGTCCCGAAACGCTTTTAATAGCCACTAATGATCGATTATTAGAATATCCCGGTTGTAAGAATATTTTTGATTGGCAGGAAGGCTATTCCAATAAGCGGGTTCGACTGTATCACTAAGTTTAGGAGATAAAATGCTGACTTCGAGGTACTCAGATTCAGTTACCTTCTCAAATTTATAGCTACTCTCTGTCATTCGTACTTACATAGAGTGATCCATTTATTTTCTTCTGCATCTTTCCCTCTCATTTCCACATACTTGGTTTTATCTTGGTGTATAAACAAATCATATTTTCTAGCCTCCTCTTAAAATTTTGTGAACATCTTTCGAAGTTCTATTCTTATCCCTCGTAAGGCGGTGCTCAGATTCTTACCCACGGTGCAAGAGAATAAATAAAAAAAAGCAGAATGTTAAGAAAACGTGAGGCTATAGTCGGGTTATAATTTCAGTATTTTATAAATGCTAGAATATTCCACAGGGTCATGCGAACTTAAAAAAAAATATTTTGTACTCTGCACCGAGTATAGTGTGAAACCAAATAAAATTAGACGGCTTCGATTTGATTTAATTTGAGTCTCTTGCCATCCCCTGACACATGTTTCTAGGTTTACCTTTATCAAAGAAGCTTTGCAAGAAGACTAAATTGAACCAAAATTCACTGACTCATTGGTAAATATATTTGAGGCGTTCAGCGCCAAAGTAGCTTATAATTACGGGGTGCATTTGCACCGCATCCGTATATAATTTTTTTTTATATGTGAACGTCGGGGAAATTGATTTGAAAGACAAATGAGACTTGTTTAGTATACTACGAAACATAATTTCGACACCCACATCGAACAAGGTTGTAACTCAAGTTAGACCTTTTTTCAGATTTCAACACAGGCGAATTAAGCAAAAAATTGCGCACACGCCAATATAAACGACATAGTTTAATTCTCAATAATTTGGTTAATACTCTATTGAATAAAGTTGTATTTTAACTTACGTGTGCCATTTTAGCGTGGAAAAGGCAGCAACACTAGATACTCCCTATGTTAAATATTTACTTTCTTTATACTTGACGATTAACAAGGAGTTTAAATGAGTTACAACTTTGTTGCACGTATGTTTAATTTATAAAGTATTTAAACATGTGGTGTATCTCAAAGTCAATTTATCGAAATAAAAGTAAACAAGGATTTACGGACTTTTTTTCCTTTTTGATAGTTGAGGTGGCCAAAATAAGTATAGAATAGTGTTTGCTACGTACTTCTATGTAGTGAAAAAGTTTAATATTAACATTACACATGCATTTTTTTAAATAGCACATTCACAAAACGGGAATAATTCAATGCATGCCCTTCAGTGGCGGCGCCTGGTGTAAAATATTGGGGGTGCACACATAATGTTAACATATAAAAAGACCTTGAGACCCTATTTCCGTAGGTAAAGGTTTTTGAGTGTCTTCAAATTGTAAAAATCAAAGGACCTTAAATTAAAAATTACAATAAATAATGTATTTTATTGACTTAAATTATAATTTAGTGTTTAAATGTTACAAGCAAGTTTTGTAAAGAAAGTCAGTCGCCTGTTATTTTTTAGATAAATTATTCACAAACAAATTCAGTAAAATTTGGAATTTCTTGAATCATTTTTTTTATTGAAAACATTGCGAGTGCAGTTAATCGATCCTGGCCCATAGCTATTCTAAGGAAAGTTTTGATACGTTTCAATGCAGAGAGACATCGTTCTGTTTCTGCAGTTGTCACTGACATCGTAACAAGTACATAATTGGTATCTTCTATTTTATTCATTATGCTTCCTCTTCTCCAAATATGTGCTTCATACCTACACAATTTGTAAGTTTTTACACAAATCTCCATTTTAAATAATCATTTATAATCCCTACGTTTGCACTTTGGTACATTCTTAATTAACAAATTTGGTTTCGGCATTTTTAATTTTTCTTCTAAATATAATGAAGAAAATTTAATTGATTTTTAAATATTCCACGCTAACATTTACGTCCACAAATCCTTCCATTCTTAATATAGTTCCGAAATTCGAACTTCATGAAAGCAAAATTTAAACATACGTGTGCCGTGCACGTTGAAAACACCAAAGATCATGCCATAAGATCACATCCAAATTGTGATCCTGTGGCCATCTAAACTTGTGGGTTATAGCGGGTAGCGGGGTGGGTGGTGAGTTGTATTTAGTCGTATGAAAAGTCATTGGTATAGGAACCACTGTGAGAGCGGTGAACGCGGGGTTCTGTCTAAGGCCTCGCATCCGTGAACTTTCTCCTTTGAAATAGAATAAAAGTAATTAAATGTTACCTATTAGATACTTATAAACTCCTTGGATCTGTTATTTCGAATTTCAATTACTGTATAATTAGATTAAAATGTTATTTATAGAATGATAAATATTACATATATGAATGTTGGTGTGAAAATAATTTTGGGGGTTCACGTGCACATGTGCACTTATGGAGAAACCGCCACTGATGCCCTTATAGAAAAACGGAAAAACATTAAGTCGTATATGCTCCACACCAATGGATAACCATGATACGATATGCCAAAGCATCAGGCAAGCCTAAATCCGTAACTGAAATAAATCAGAAACAAATTCTAAATTTTAACCTATTTAGGGACACACATGTTAATTTTGAAGTAGATATTAATAGTAAAAGAGTAAAGTAATAAGGTAAAATGGTTTAAAATTAAATATTTACAGATACGCAATAAGAATGCGAAAAATTTGAAATATTTTATACCATGTTTTTTCATAGTGATAGAATATTAATGTTATTGTAAAATCTATAATTTCCATTTAAAATTGTGTAAACTGTGAGTTGATATTTTGTTTAAATATACCATAAAAACTAATTTTTTCCTACCCATATTGCAAATAACTCAAAACATACAACCTTTTAATAGTTAAACCGGAAAAATAATTAACACGGAGAGTGTAAAATGGTTGTTAGGCAAGTTACAACCTTTTTCTACGAATACTCATGTTTAATCTCAAGGTTGTATCTCACTCAAACTCAAGATATTCAATAGTTAATAAAATTACAAAACATACATCTCACAGTAATCCCTTATTATGTTATAAATATTATATCACATTAGTGCAAAAGATTCTAATAATTTCGCTACAAATTTTTAAAAATTCATGTTTTCGTTTTTTTGCCCCTCCTGTAAAATCACTAAAAATGAGTTACAACCTTGTTCGATGGAGGTGTCGATTTTACAAACAAGGTACCTACTCATTTCTTCAAAAAAAAAAAAAATTATCGTTGCAAGACAAACACATGAAATTTTTCACAGTGAGCAACACAAAGCTTTTACACACAATAGAGTTATGCCGGGATTTTTCGGTCTTTTTTCTCTGACATAAGTAGCACCGACCTCGTCTACCTTGTCCCGTAAGTCTGTTAGCTCCAAGTGAAACGTCCAATTCAGGATATGAAATTTTCATCATTTGCACCCTACAGTCAGTTTTTCCAAAAAAGCACGTAAACGCAAAGAGTTTTAAATGCTGTAATGGGTGGAATGCGTTTAAAATTAAATTTAATGCGAATAAAAAAATTGACAAAAATCAAAAAAAATATTAAAAAAGATAGGTGAGAAAAACGAGGTCTGGGGTGCAGCTGCACCCTGCACCGCCTTACGAGGGTTAAACAGGTCAAAAACCAAGACATTTGCAAAACCTATGCACTAGTTGTCTTTTGTTCAGAATTGTACCGCTTGTCTGGATATTGGCTCCTATAATTATCTTTTCTAATACTAGGTTGAATATGAATAAGTCTATTGACAGGGAGTCTGTTTGTTTTAATCCCCTATTGACGTTAAACTGATCTAAAATAGTTCCTTCTATCATGACTTTATTGAATATATTCCTTATACAAATCATTGCTTCGTATACTTAGTCCGTTCCATGAGATGGAGTCGGAGGCCCATTTAAAATTAATAAAGAGCATATTGCAAGCCTAGATTTTGTTTATAACCATTGTTTTGTAATAATTTTAGCACAAAAGTTTGATTTGTTGTTGCTCTTCCTTGTCTGAAACCAGCCTGGTATTCTCCTATTATCTGCGCTTACAATTTTTGCCAATACCTTATAATATACACTGCTTTACAGTGCGATTCCTCTGTAATTTTAACACGTTTTATCACCTTGTTTGTGAATTGGGCAGATGACTGCTGTGTTTCATTGCTGCGGCATCTTTTCGTTTTTCCATATCTTTTGCTGCAGTATGTCTCCTCCTACCTTTATTAACCTGCTGACAGAGATATTAAATTTACTCTCCTCACCTGCTGTGTTCCGTGTTAAGGAATTCATAGTAGGTGTGTAGCTACAGGAAGAACTTAAATTGTTTAACAGAAACTATTTGTCTTCGTTTTGTTTTCATAATTTTTTATTTGTGTAACCTTTAAATTTATCTATGTTATCAAGTAAAATGATAAGTATCACTAAGTTTAAAAGATAAAATACTGGATATTATAAGAATAATTTATTTACATAAAAGCGTATTTTTTGTACTTATCTTTAATCATTATACTCTGGGCTAATTAGCAAAATCGAATTATAAGATCCTATATATTAATAATATAGGTATGCAAAGTCCGCAGATAGTGTGCTACTTTTTTTATAAACAAAATGGCGCCGACAAATCGTATTTTTTTCAATTATTGCTCTATAACTCCGAAGATTTTAACTTTACAACAAAAACACCTAAATAAAAATTCACCGCAATTAAATTCTGCATAGAGATATGTTTTTCACGATTTGCTCCGACGAAAATTTTCGTTGGAAAATGCGGGTTTTCCTAACAAAAACTCTAATTTGCAAATAAAGTTTTAGGTGAGTAATTATTAATCAATAATTAAATAACTTAGTGTAATCAAAGCTTTCTTGGTATAGATTGTAATTCCAGAAGCCTACTTATAGTAGAAGCCTATATACTTATTTACTAACACCCTGTATATAATTTTTTTTTCTTCAATACAATTTTAGGTTTATTTGTTTATTTTTACATTGGGTTGGGTATTTCTTTTCCCAAGTTCTCCCAAAGCTACCAATGCCGCCTTTTTTTATACGGTGTTTAACGTGCTCGTACGTTTCTGTGACGTTTCTGAAATCGAATTTCCCTAACTTCTGGTTCAGCCTTTTCTGGTATAGGTCCCTTATGGATTCGTCTTGCAGTAAAGCCTTGGTTTCCTCGAAATCGGCACCGACAAACTGCGACCGTAACACTGCGATGAATGACGTCAGATTACGGTGAAAAATTCAATGTTCTTCACTGCGGCAATGCAATGTGTAAACTCAGCAAGCGGTTGCTTCCGACGCATCCTTGGAAACCACTGCTATTATTTTGCGTGGTACAGTTTTTATGACGTCATTCATCGCAGTGTTACGGTCGCAGTTTGTCGGTGCCGTTTTCGAGGAAACTCAGGCTTAAAAATGTATGTTGAAATTCATTTCTTCTTCTTTCTCTTCATTTTTGCATAAAATGAAAAAAGAAATAGGCAAAAAATGTTCTAACTATTAATAGACAAGGCGAAAACGGCGGGTTCGAAGGGAAAAATATTCCCATGAGATTTTTTTGCATAATCACATTCGTGAGACATCCCAGAATAAGGTTCAAGAAGTCGCCCACGCGAAAAGTGGGCCGATTTAAAAAAAAAAAATTTTTTTTAATCAAATTGCCAAAATCAATATTTTTGGCCCGAACAATTTTTTCTTTAATTTTTTGGACCATTCTGGACAAAAAAGATCTCTTATTATTTTTCTCTAAATTTGATCGTTTTCGACTTATAAGCAATTAAAAATTGAAAAAACGAAAAATGGCGATTTTCAAGGCTTAATAACTCGGTTAAAAGTTATTATTATGAAAGTCAATATATGACTAAATCAAAGTTTAAAGCCCCCCCTACAAGATCCTAAAGAAATTTTTGTCATTATTTTATTACTAAGCTGTTATTTTTAAGTAATAATAATAAGCGCCATGCACGTGTGCGGCATCTGTAAATGCTGAGTGCGAGAGAGAAGCCATTCCAGCAGTCCAATTGTGCATCTTACTCGCACTCACATTTACAACCGCGTCAATACGATCTAACCGCCCATTATTATTAAATAAAAATAACAGCTTAGTAGTAAATTATTGACACAGATTTCTTCAGGATCATGTAGCGGAGACTTTAAACTTTGATTTAGTCACTTTCTGACTTTCATAATAATAATTTTTAACCGAGTTATCAACTCTTAAAAATTGCCATTTTCGCGTTTTTCAAATTTTAAATTGCTTATAACTCGAAAAAGATCAACTTTAGAGAAAAATTATAAGAGACCTTTTTTGTCCATAATGGTCCAAAAAACCCAAAAAAAATTAGTCCAGGCCAAAAATATTAATTTTTGCAATTTGATTAAAAAAAATTGTTAAAAAAAAATTGGCCCACTTTTCACGTTGGCGACTTCTTGAACCTTATTCTGGGATGTCTCACGAATGTGATTATGCAAAAATATCTCATGGGAATATTTTTTCCAACGAACCCGCCGTTTCCGTCTTGTCTATAATCTTTCAGTGGTTAAAAAAACTTTTCAGTAAACAGTGAAAAAATGTCCGATATAAAAAGCTAAAGTCAAGCCCATCCTAAAAATGTTATATTCGTTTCTTTGCTTTTCCAGAAAGACGAAATACATTATGTAGTAGTTATTCCTGAACTGGAGAAATATGTATTCCCGTGGTGATGTTGACGGAATTGATTGAAATGAATGTAACAAAACGAACGGTAAATATTTTATTTATTTTGGTAACAAAAGGTATTGCGCTTGGTTTCGGAAAAGGGACGAATGATTGGTGTGTGAATCGTTCACCAGCTGTGTCGTGACTAAAAAGAAAACCACAACGATTATCTGTTTATATTTCTTCCCTTTGACCAGATGACAATAAATCATTTAGGTCTGGCGTATACTTTTGCAGTTTTAAGAAAACGCCCTTGAATGTATTAGTGGGTTGTTGACACAATTGTCTGATGTAGTACTTAATTTATGAGGGTGCAGTTTGTTACACCGCACAAACGGAAAACAGATCTTGAAGGATACATTCCGTTTTTATTTGCATGTGAATTTTGAATGACTAACGTCGTTTCGATTTTGAGAAATAATAATTAAAATTAAGAAAAAATAAAATTAGCAGAAATAGTATTTATAGCGTAATGCTGTATACCCCCTTCACAATATTCCGGTGGTGATGTTGACGGAATTGATTGAAATGAATGTAACAAAACGAACGGTAAATATTTTATTTATTTTGGTAACAAAGGGTATTGCGCTTTGTTTCGGAAAAAAGCCGAATGATTGGTGTGTGAATCGTTCACCAGCTGTGTCGTGACTAAAAAGGAAACCACAACGATAATCTGTTTATGTTTCTTCCCTCTGACCAGATGACAATAAATCACTTAGGTCTGGCGTATACTTTTGCAGTTTTAAGAAAACGCCCTTGAATGCATGAGTGAGTTGTTGACACAATTGTCTGATATAGTACTTAATTATGCTATATATGTGTATGACAAAAGTGAAGAAACACTAACTTTTCAAGATTCTAATGATTGTCATGATGATCATTAACAATAGAAATGACATTTATTTTTTAAATAAAGTAAACGACGTTCTTTACTTTTATATACTATTTTATATACAAAATACTATATACAAATTTAAAATGGAACAAAAATTTTTTACTAATAATGTGCAAATTGCTCAGAATCCAACATAAAAGCAAAAATCCAAATTTCAAAAGCAAAACAGGTAAAAGTCGCTTTTAAAGTAAAAACCAATGCCTTTAGTACCTATGTAACAAGTAGTTTTTTTTTACTTAATTTAGTTTACTTAAACTTAAACTTAAAGCTTAAACAGATAAGAAGCAACAAAAGTTTTTTTGCTGTTTTCTCGAAAGTTGCATCTTTGGATTTAACGCGTATTGCTTTTGAGCAACGGAAATGTTAACAATAATATAACATTATAATTTCATATGTCTATGACATTAAAAAATAATTATTGTACCGAGGATTTTTTGCGACTCTTTTTTTTCTCCAATATATCAATTGAAATTTTTTAATATCTGTATATTAACTGGCAAGGAATGGCAAAGTGGGTCAAATATAGGGGAAAGAAAAATCAAAACCTACGTTATGCTAATGATATTGTTATATTGGCGTCTTCACCAGAAGAACTGGAGCAAATTATGAACAGGCTAGGTAGGGTGAGTACGGAATATGGTTTGAAAATAAATATACCGAAAACCAAAGTAATGATCATTGATAGAATCAGAAACAACCAAACAGAAATAAGAAGCAAGGTAGCTTACAAAGTGGCAAGATGCGAAGACCTTCGACGCATCACAACGGTGAGATCGGCAACAGTCAAATTCAAAAAAACATGGAAGAACACTGACATTACAAAACAAAATTAAGCCTTGTTCGAGCATTAATATTTCCTATCGCCACCTACGCTTCAGAAACTTGGACCATAAAAAAAGCCGATCTGAAGCGTATAATGGCATTTGAAATGTAGGTGTACCGTAGAATGTTGCGCATACCATGGACCACACATCGCACAAAATAATTCAATACTAACAAAACTTAACATAAAAACTAGACTCACAATAACTATCAACCAAAATGTACTGAGATATTTTGGACATATAACTAGAAGAGGAGCAGGCAAAGAACGAATGAGAGTTAAAGGCAACGTAGAGGGAAAAAGATCCAGAGGAAGATTTCCAGTACGATGGTCGTACCAAATAAAAGGCATCACTGTTTACTCATTCTCCGAAGCAAAACAACACACACAGGAGTGAAATAATTGGACAGAAATAGTCAAACAAATTACATGACGCCACTACATCCTTACGAAGGATAAAAGATAGAGAAGGAGGATGTTAACTTAGATTTGTATTTTAATTAAATAAATATTTGTATTATCTAGAGGAAATTTGTATTATCTAGGGAAAGAGTAATTGATAGACGGATAAGTAAAGAGACCGAAATTGGCGAGAATCAATTTGGCTTTATGCAGGTCAGATCAACAACAGATGCAATTTTCATTATAAGGCAGTTGATGGAAAAATACAGGAGTAAAGAAACAAACGCTCATATGATATTCATTGATCTTGAGAAAGCTTATGATAGAGTTCCTCGAGAGATTCTGTGGTAGGCACTAAATAAGTAAGGAGTCCCTGGTGAATATGTAAAGATTGTGAGCGATGTGTATGAGGGAGTAACGACTAGTGTTAGGACAGGTGTGGAGAGACTGATAAATTTCATGTGAAAGTAGGATTGCACCAAGGCTCTGTGCTTAGTCCGTATTTACTCTCATTAGTTTTGGACCAGATAACAGCGAAACTACAGGATAACATTCCATGGTGCTTAATGTATGCTGATGATGTCGTGTTAATAGGAAATAGCGAAAGAGACTTAGAACAAAAACTGGAACAGTGGAGGCAAGCTCTGGAGGAAAAAGGTTTAAAACTTAGTAGGACAAAAACAGAGTATTTGAAATGTTTATTTAAAGATGGAATTACTACAAATAAAATGGTATCTTTGGATGGTGAACTGATTGTAAAAAGCAATAGTTTTAAATACCTGGGATCGGTATTACAGAGTAATGGAGAAATAGATGGAGATGCATGCAGTAGAATTAGGGCTGGATGGATGAAGTGGAAAGAAGCGAGTGGTGTGTTGTGTGACAGAAAAATTCCAATGAAGCTGAAGTGAAAATTCTATAAAACAGCCATAAGACCGGCTATGATGTACGGAACTGAATGTTGGGCAGTGAAGAAGAAAGAGGAACAACGAATGCATGTAGCGGAAATGAGAATGCTTAGATGGATGAGTGGAGTGACAAAGAAGGATAAAATTAGAAATGAGTATATTAGGGGAAGTCTAGGTGTGGCACCAATTGATGCCAAAATGAGAGAGCATAGGTTAAGATGGTTTGGTCATGTTCAACGTCGAGACGTTAATCACCCAATACGAAGAATAGCTGAAGTGCAGATTCCTGGAAGGAGTAGGAGAGGAAGACCAAAGAAGACCTGGGGGGAGACGATAAGGCAGGGCATGTTGGTAAAGGGGATTGACATTGATATGACCCAAGATAGAATTGTGTGGAGAAATGCAACTAGGGAAGCCGGCCCCGCATAGGAATAAGGCAAAGAGAATGATGATGAAATATTTGTATTATCTACTTTTGAATAGGTATGGAGATTTAGTACCCTTTCTGACTAAGACACTGGTGTCTGACACCGGTGTCCGCCAAATTGCAGCAAAGCATGGTTTTAAATGAACGACTACAGACGAGCCACTTCCTAGTGTCTGGCTGATTTTAGTGGCTTACCAATGCTTTGGGGCAATTGAAAACCGGGGGCGCACATCGGTCTCAGACTGTCTTAGTCTGAAAGAGTACTTACATCATTGTTAAATCGAGACCATTAACGTATAATTGATGAAGAACTGATAAAGCACACCTATAAATCTGTGCGAAGTATTTCTTTTTACTTCTTTTCTCTAAAAGGAATCCTCATTATATATTTATGTTGTTAGAAGTAATTTAAAATATTTTGTACCAAAAAACAAAAAACAATAATAGCTACCTGCACATTTCGTATTGTATCTACAGAACTTAAAGAATATATTATATATCTACGTAATACAATAGTCATTGCTGTTATTATTAAACCTACCTTAAATACTATTAAAATAAATATGTTTGCATAAGAAAAATAATAATCTGCATTAAGACGGGATCCCATAGAATGTGGCGTGGCACTCTTTGCCAGTTCACGTTGGCAAAGAGAAATAGAAAATAGATAATGGTGAAAAGAAAAGAGAGCACAGTTAACGCCCCATATTATTCTGAGATTAATAAACATTTACATTTTGATAAATATGATCGGACCATTTCGATGGAACGTATCCCCTCTAATATCGAGGGTGCACCACCAGTGTTGGCGGTAGAAATTTTAGTTAGTTGGTTAATTTACACGATGATAAAAATTCAAACAGAACGTCGGTCGCTAGACCACTCCATAGTAAAATTACCAAGGCACTGATTGTTCCTAGCAGAGTTAAAAGGGTTGGAGGAGTATGTACCTAGTCTGTATCAGCTTCTGACTTCCTTTGAACCATGTTCATTTACCGATAAACGACAGAAGACTTCGCGCAGATCCACGCCGACCATAAATAGTTCTGTCCTAGCCCAAGCATTGCAAATCTCAAATATTGAGGGTAATAACGCTATTGCACGTTGTCGTCCAGGAACCGAAGCTTTTCACCTCGCAATTTTTACAGAATGGATCGATTTGCTCGAAAGTTTGAGAATAAGTAGTGGATAGTCCAAGGATCAAAATATATATAATCCTGAAAGGCGCTTTTACCATGGGGGTGGTTGCCACCCCATTTCGAGGGTGGAAATTTTTTATTATATTTTTACCGCAAAATTTGATAAAAACATTCATTCTAAGCAAAAAATGTTCTATACATTATTTTGATAAAATCAATAGTTTTCGATTTATTCGTTATCGAAAGTGTTAGTTTTATATCGAAAAAATCAATGTATTTCGATAATACTCATTTACGATTCACTCAATTTTTGCTGTAGAAAAATTTTTTTTATACCAAGTTCCGGAGAATTAAATAACCTACAATTTCATATTTAAACATTTTCTTGTATCTCTGATGCTAATCTTTATATTCTGAAGAAAATGGCATTTTTTACCAAACTACAAAAATTCGTTATTCGGATTTAGCTCCAGTTTTTTAAAACTAGTCAGTCTAAGCCAGTCAAACTTCTAGAATCTATTATCAGTGCATAAATAAAGAAGAATGACTGAGGCCAATGACTAAAAACGCCGCTAACTTACAATATTATGCTTCCAATTGGATTTCCCCTTATTTTTTCAAAAAAATATATCGATTTTTTAACCGTAACTTTTTTATTTTTTATCTTGGAAAGTTTGGTAAAAAAGAATTTTGTATGATTTTACTCCTCTTATTACTGTACTCTTTATTTAAGTATGGCATCCTACGACTCATAATGCAGGGAAAGATAGATGGCAGAAGAAGCATCGGAAGAAGACGAATTTCATGGTTGAAGAACCTCAGAGAATGGTTTGGATGCAGCTCAAAACAACTATTTAGAGCTACTGCCTCAAAAATTAAAATAGCTATGATGATTGCCAACCTCCGTAGCGGAGATGGCACCTGAAGAAGAAGATGATTTTACAAGATCTATAAGCCTACTATTATTAAATCTTTTTAAAATACTGAGTAGCAAAAAGAGGTGACTTTGAAAGGGTTAGTAAAGGTGGTTTTTGCATGTTATTACAAGTTTTAATTGTCAACACATCACTTAATTTTTACCGTAGAAAAAAATTTTGCAAACCAAGTTCTTGAAAATTAAACAAGCTACAATTTCATATTTAAACATTTTTTCGTATCTCTGATGCTAATCTTTCTATTCTGAAGAAAACGTCATTTTTCCAAACTACAAAAATTCGTTATTCGCTTTTAACTCCATTTTTTTAAAAACTAATCATTATAAGCCGCTCAAACTTCTAGATCCTATTAATAATACATAAATAGGAAGACCAAATAAGGTCAATGACTAATTTTAATTAGGGTGGTGATTAGGAGGTTGCTTCCGATCACTTTTTCGCTGAAAAAAAAATAGGGACTGACATTCTTTTCATTCTAAGTCACTTAATTTTTAAGCTAGATACTTTTTTTATTTCTGAAGATAGATATTTTTAAATACTTTAAATTAGTTTGAACAAGTTATACTCGAAAATTGCATAGCTTTCCCGTCTTTTGACTTTGAAACAACAATATTTAGCATTTGACGAAGAAGAGCTAACATATAATATCTCGAGTATATCTCGATTACTATTGGTCTTAAAGGAAATTAAAAAAAAACTCTTCTGTTTATTTTTTTAAAAAGTACATTTTTGTTAAATAAAGTTATTTTGAGAAAACGAAAACTTTTGGAGTTATTAGCAGACAGGCAATGGTTTTTTCGTTATAAAATTAACACTTTCGATAGCGAATAAATTGAAAACTTTTAATTTTATCAAAAAAATGAATAAAACGTTTTTTGCTTAGAATGAATGTTTTTACCAACATTTGCGGTCAAAATATAATAAAAAATTTCCATCCCCTAGATGGGGTGGCAACCACCCCCATGGTAAAAGCGCCTTTCGACATCATGTAGATTTTGATCCTTGGACTATCCATTACCTATTCTCAAATTTTCAAGCAAATCGATCCATTCTCTAAAAATTCCGTGGCTTTGTCCTATTTTAAGCTTCATTACTTGGACTATTGCGTTGATTCATGTCTTTAATTTTTATCTTTTTCTATTACATATTTTCTCTTGGCGTGCCACGTCACGTTCCGTTGGATCTCAGCTTTATAAGATCTCAGAATTATAAAAAATAATTGTATAATCTCAATAATTATAATTCTTTACAATTTTATGTAGAAATTGTGTAAGGGGGAGGATCTGGAATATTCACTACTGTTCTTTCTTGCGCTGCATCATATCTGACGGTTATCTCAGGTTGGGTTTTTACTATATCTTCATATTTTGGAGGCTGTTCTATATCTAAAACAATTATAATATATAAATTTATACAGAGCCCTTTATACAAGGACTCTGCTTCCCATTTAAAATTTCTGATCGAGAAGTCTATAGTGTATAATACTCCACATGTCATTATTTTTGTTGACTTACACAAAGCATTTGACACAGTGTAAAGTCACAATCTTTGAAGCTCTACCAGAAAGGAGAATAGACCACAGGTATGCGTATATTATTCGAAATAATTTACTATTCTAATTGGGAAATAAGCCACATTTCAATTGAAAAAGATTTTTATTAACCTTTCGACTTCAACTACCTACTTTAAAATGTATAATATATGTCTGAATTGTCAATATGAATAAGTCAGATTAAATTAAATTATCGGGTATAATATCACAAGAGAGTGAGAATAAATTGAAAATAATGCGACAGTTTTTCGAAAATTTGTTGTCTGGCAATAGACACGAGAGGCCGCAGGGCTCGAGTGGCTATTGCCCAATGACAACAAATTTGAGTAAAAATGAATCATTATTTTCTTATTTATTCTTACTGTCGTGTGATATTCGTAAGATTATTTTTTAATACGTATATTATGGATATTTTCTTAAATTTGACAGTTGTCAAAACTAGGAAACTGGTTGCCATTAAACAGAAACAATCTACTTAAAAAAAATCTATCGGTAATTTTCTACAGTAGATAATCCTCAGTATAATTTTAATCTGATTGGACAGAATTAAACACGTGATCAAATATCTTACTATACGATTGGAAGGTAAAATCATCAAAAAATAATCAAAAGAATTTTTTTACTAAGCAATATACACAAAATGTGTCTATCAAAAATGAATATCCATTTTCGATCCCATTGTTTTCAATCTGATAGGCTGTAGTGTAATGCTTTTTAGTTTTATTTTATGTGCTATTAGGTTGAAAACTTAGTCTTTTAAAATTTGTTTAATTTATTTATATTTCGTATTTCGATAGCGACATTCGAAGGAGAAGTCACAAAAATTAATAAAATCATTTTCAATTTAAATTGTGGCTTATTTCCCAATTAAGATAGCAAATTACATAAATGCCTCAAAGAAATAGCTTCAGAACAATATTATTCGAAATATATATTGTCCTTTTCATGATCATTTTTCAGTGCGTAACAAATGAGAGGAAAAAGGGTAAGTCCGTGATAATACACATTTATGACATTTATTCTAACATGACATTTTAGTTAAATCTGACAGTTGTCACATTTTATTTTCAATTTGGAATAAAAACAAATCAAATTTGTTTCTTGCATTTATAAAATGGTATTTTTTTGATTTGTATAGTCTTATAAATTATACAGATTATATTTGTAATATTATTATCTAATTAAAAAAAATTATTTTTTTATTATGGCGCCATCTATCGACAACTCGAATAACTAGAATAAATGTTATAAAAATGTCACCGACGAAATGTAATCACCGACGTGCCTTTTTTCTGTCACATACAATTTAATGCGTTAGAAAGAAATCGAAAAACTGTGACGCACTGAAAGATGATCATGAGAAATACTTTACATACGACTATTTCACTCATCTTAAAATTTTCACATAATCTGACCAATCACAAACCAAAGACAGCTTGTGTTACCGCGAAAACACCCACGGTTCTTAGATATTACTACGGTTGCCTAAATCGACTAACCAATGAACATTAAGGGTGAGATTACGTCATGAGAGTTTACTGTCATTTGAATCGTAATATGATTTTTTTCGAATCCTGAGAAAACCAAGTATTTTAGAAAAATTTAAACGCAAGATGCAAGATTACATTATTACCGAGGGCGGAAAGCCCCTTAGAATAAACAAGCAGATTCTATTGAATGAAATATTTGAAATTAAATATCACACTTCTCTTTTATTTTCAGCCCTGTAGCTTATTAGAATAAACATTATAGAAGTTTTCAGGGACTTTCAGCCCTCGGTAATAATGTAGTCTTTCATTCTGAGTTTAAATTTATCAAAAATATTTATTAGTTATCTCAGGATTCGAAAAAAATGAATACAATTAAAACACATTGAGAATTTTGACATGCGTCAAAATTTTTCAATAACTCAATATAAAATTCTGAACTGGTGAATTCCAGCTTCCCTAATAATTATTGTACATCAAAAGACATTAGAAACTATTTGTAGAGGATTGAAATCTGTATTGGAAATAACTGTTAAAATTGGTCTACGTAATTAAACATATTCCAAAATTTTGTAAAAATTGTAATACATTTTAGTTTTCAGCCCAAACTTAGGCCACACACAATGCCATAATGTTCACATTTTTGAACTGTCAATATTTTTATTTTATCATCTACTGTTTAAAAACAATACAGTTGATAAGATACCCTCAGTTGCGGAGAAAGGATTAATACTAAAGATTTTTTTATTCAGTCAATGGTGTGAGCACTGTCAGTTAAATAGTAACGTGTGGCCTTACTTTTACACGCATACCTATTGTGGCAAATGTATCATATTTTTCAAAATTTTGGAATGCATTTAAATCGTAGAACAATTTTAACTTTTGATTTTGATACAGATTTTAATTCTCTACAAGTATTCTCTCATGACTTTTGATGTAAAATAATTAGGGAAGCAGGAATTCAACAATTCAGAATTTTACATTGAGTTTCCTATGGCCCTTTTTACGATTCACCACCCGGTATAAGATAAAATGTGTACTATTTGTCTAATTATTTCATAATAACACAAATAATACACAATAACACATATTCAATGATCGAAAATCATTTAAAAATATGGGAATGTAAATTCTTGTGACGTAAAGTCAAAAATATAAGTCTCCCCACTACCGTTGGACAAGACCACGGTTGTTGTCTTGTCCGACCGTGGTGGGGAGACTTATATTTTTGACTTTACGTCACAAGAGTTTACATTCCCATATTTTTAAATTATTTTCGATCATTGAATGTGTGTTATTGTGTATATTTGTGTTATTATGAAATAATAAGACAAATATTTAGTACACATTTTATCTTATACCGGGTGGTGAATCGTAAAAAGGGCCATAGGAAACTCAATGTAAAATTCTGAATTGTTGAATTCCTGCTTCCCTAATTATTCTACATCAAAAGTCATGAGAGAATACTTGTAGAGAATTAAAATCTGTATTAAAATCAAAAGTTAAAATTGTTCTACGATTTAAATGCATTCCAAAATTTTGAAAAATATGATACATTTGCCACAATAGGTATGCGTGTAAAAGTAAGGCCACACGTTACTATTTAACTGACAGTGCTCACACCATTGACTGAATAAAAAAATCTTTATTATTAATCCTTTCTCCGCAACTGAGGATATCTTATCAACTGTATTGTTTTTAAACAATAGATGATAAAATAAAAATATTGACAGTCAAAAATGTGAACATTATTGCATTGTGTGTGGCCTAAGTTTGGGCTGAAAACTAAAATGTGTTACATTTTTACAAAATTTTGGAATATGCTTAATTACGTAGACCAATTTTAACAGTTATTTCGAATACAGATTTCAATCCTCTTCAAATAGTTTCTAACGTCTTTTGATGTAAAATAATTATTAGGGAAGCTGGAATTCAACAGTTCAGAATTTTACATTGAGTTAATGCAAAACTGTGACGCATGTCAAAATTCTCAATGTGTTTTAATTGTATTCATTTTTTCCGAATCCTGAGAAAACTAATAAATATTTTTGAAAAATTTAAACTCAGAATGAAAGACTACATTATTACCGAGGGCTGAAAGTCCCTGAAAACTTCTATAATGTTTATTTTAATAAGTTACAGGGCTGAAAATAAAAGAGAAGTGTGATATTTAATTTCAAATATTTCATTCAATAGAATCTGCTTGTTTATTCCAAGGGGCTTTCCGCCCTCGGTAATAATGTAATCTTGCATCCTGCGTTTAAATTTTTCTAAAATACTTGGTTTTCTCAGGATTCGAAAAAAATCATATTACGATTCAAATGACAGTAAACTCTCGTGACGTAATCTCACCCTTAATGTTCATTGGTTAGTCGATTTAGGCAACCGTAGTAATGTCTAAGAACCGTGGGACAAGACAACCGTAATAAAGTCTAATAACCGTGGAAAACACCAACTGTCTTTCAATTCTGATTGGTCTATCAACTTCGTGTTTTCAACGACGTTACCATGGATACCGATCGCAAAGCAAAGTTTGACGTTTGCCAAAAAAATTATTGTAGCTGTATACGTCAAAATGAGTCGTTTCGGTGGTACTTCAAACGAAGTTATAAACCAAAACATTGAAGAAAATATACCGAGTAATACAAGAAAATCTAAATCTTATATATGGAGACAATTTATGATGTTCTGTGTGGATCGCAACTACAAATTAGATGCAGAAAATAACAACGAAACACTAGCATTCATTCTAAAAGACTGGGCCTTCAATATGCGAAAAATTAATGGTAGTGATTACAAGGAGAGTGTTATTAAAACCATATGGAACACTACTGCAAAATTGGTACAAGAAAAATATTTCTGTGAGTATCAGAGACATATTGATCCCTTCAAAGATATAACCTTCAAGGAAGCGAGAGCGGCTCGTGATAGTAAGAGAAAATTGTTGCAAACTGTACCCGATAAAAGGAAAATGAGTTCTGTCGCTATGACTTCGGATGAATATAAAAATATGTGCTTACAATGGGACGAAGACACGCCAGAGGGACTCCAAAAGAAGTTTTTTTCATATAGCTGCCGTAGAATTAGCTTGGAGAGGTAACGAAGCAAGTTTTTCCATGTTACATTTTTTCAAGGAAGAGACTAACAACAAAGGCTGTTTAACAAACAGAATTGCATATAACCCGATATTCTCCAAAACCCGCCAAGGTGGTGATAAAAACTGTGCAGATAATAAATGGCTTACTCAAAATTTGAAGAATCCTGAAATGTGTCCTGTGAGATTATACCGGAAACTTATATCGAAAAGGGAAACTATTACCAATGATAGACTTTTTCTGACTGTGAATGGCAAGTGGAATAAATATAATAATAGTAATTGGTACAAGAATTGTCCTATTGGTATTAATACAATATCCAAATGGACAAAAATGTCTGCAGAAAAGGTAGGATTAGACACTAAAAAAGTGAAAATAACGAATCACTCTAATCGTGCCACTGCAGTTAGTCAGTTACTACAATCTGGCGTTAGTGAGCAACAAGCTATGAAAATTACTGGACATGGAAGTTCGAACTCGATGAAACCGTATTTACATCTTAGTGCCGAACATCATCAGAACATAGTGAATACTTTTAGGAATACTCCAAGTACATCAAGTAATAATAGCAACAATACATTGTATCCACCTAATAACGGTCATACTGTTCCAAATTTTTACAATTGCACCGTTTATAATAATTATAGTCGAGAATAATGTATTTTTTTCGTGTACAAATTATTTATTGTTATAGGTAAAAAATAATTATAACAAATTATTTATAGTTGTAATAAATATTTCATGATTATGGCTAATTGTGAATTATTCAAAAAATGGGTAGATTTGGGTTACCTAGATCAAATGTATTATTATTAAATTTCTTCCTCTCATTCTACTGAATTTTTCACCTATCACTTTGTTTGTGAAATAGTCTAATAAAATACCACTCGTGATTTAATTTATCTTATAAGTCTGTCTTTTATTTCTAAACTCAACTGAGTTGCTTAAAGAAAACACCACTCGTCCTACGGACTCGTGGTGTTTTCAAGCAACTCAGTTTCGTTTAGAAGTAAATCGACAGACTTATCGCGAAAATTGAATCACTAGTGGTCTTACTATTGAAAATACGACATGCGGCAATATATGGTTTGTTTTTAAATCAAGAGGAATAAACTAAAAAGACAGATTCACACCCAAGAAAGTCACTAGAAAATCACTAAACACATCTCCTTTTTTGGTTGATAATATTGTCAAAAAAAAAACGTTGATATAACTTAATTACCCTATGAAGTGACAGAAGTGTCAAAATTTCATAAATTTCATTAGAGTCAAAATTTCAAGCAGTGGAGTAAACTTACCTGAGGTTAAACCAATTACAAACAAGCATAATGGCAATCATTGCATGACTGAGAAGATAAAAATTGGCAGAGGGGTGCGGCAGGAAGATACTTTGTCGCCAAGACTGTTCATAACAGTCATGGAGTACGTATTTAAATGACAGGACTGGGAGTCAAAGGGTATTAACATCGAGAGAAAGATATTAAATATCTCCAATATGCCGACGACATTGTTCTTATAAAAGACGACTTAGGAGAAGCCAGACTAATGCTACAACAACTACAGCAAGTAACACTAAAAAGATAAAAATTATAACTAATCTAGTCTCCAACGAGCTAATAGAAATCGAGAAATCGCCTATTAGTCCAGGAACCGAAGCTTTTCACCTCGCAATTTTTACAGAATGGATCGATTTGCTTGAAAATTTGAGAATAAGTAGTGAAAAGTTAAAGGATCAAAATCTATATCATGCCGAAAGGCGCTTTTACCATGGGGGTGGTTTTCACCACATCTCGGGGGTGGAAACTTTTTATTATATTTTGACCGCAAAAGTTGATAAAAACATGCATTCTAAGCTAAAATGTTCTATACATTTTTTTGATAAAATTAATAGTTTTCTATTTATTCGCTATCGAAAGTGTCAGTTTTATATCGAAAAAATCAATGTTTTTCGATAATACTCATTTACGATTCACTCAATTTTTGCCGTAGAAAAAAATTTTTCAAACCAACTTCTTGGTAATTAAATATCTTACAATTTCATATTTAAACATTTTTTTCGTATATCTGATGCTAATCTTTCTATTCTGAAGAAAAGGTCAGTTTTTTCCAAACTATAAGAAATTGGTTATTCGTTTTAACTCCATTTTTTTAAAAACTAATCGTTTCAAGTCGGTCAAACTTTTAGAACTTCTTAATAATATATAAATAAAGAAGTTAAAATAAGGTCAATGACTAATTTTAAATAGGGTGGTGATTTGGAGGTTGCTTCCGATCACTTTTTCGCTGAAAAAAAGAGAGACTGATATTCTTTTTATTATGCCACTTAATTTTTGAGTTAGAGACTTCTTTTATTTCAGGAGATAGATATTTTAAATACTTTAAATTAGTTTGAACAAGTTATCCTCGAAAAATGCAGGTTTCCCGTCTTTTGACTTTGAAACTACAATATTTAGCATTTAACGAAAACGAGCTAACATAACGAGCGATTCACCATTATTAGGATCAAAGTTAGCCGTGCAAAGAATTACGTATGTCTTGTTTTAATCTGAATTTATATCATTGGTTTATCAATTAATTTTGATTAACATTATAAAACATAAAAAACAGCCAAAACCTTTAACACAGAACTTTAATCAAAAATAAAAAGAATTCACAAAATTATAAGTAACAATAATGAATAAAATCAAACAAGATGCTGTATATTATGTCCACCACCAACAACTCTACATAACCTAACTTTTCTTGTTAAGTTGACGTACACTGCAAAGTTGACGTAAACTGGAAAGTACATCTGAATTAAGAATAGACATTAGACATGAACTCTATAGCTATCTCTGTCGTTCAGAGTGGTGAGAATAATTTTGGATCACACGTTATAATAAAGTATAGCTCGATTATTATTCGTCTTAAAGAATGTTTAAAAAAACTGTTTTGTGTATTTTTTCAAAAGGTACATTTTTGTTAAGCAAAGTTATTTTTATAAAACGCAAAGTTTTTGAGTTATTAGCAGAAAACTGATTAAAAACTTTGATTTTTTTGATATAAAACTAAAATTTTCGATAACGAATAAATCGAAAACTATTAATTTTATCAAAAAAATGTATAGAACGTTTTTTCTTTACAATGAATGTTTGTACCAAATTTTGCTGTCAACATGTAATAAAAAATTTCCACTCCCAAGTTGGGATGGCAACCCCCATGGTAAAAGCGCCTTTCGGCATCATATAGATTTTGATCCTTGGACTATCCACTACTTAATTTCAAATTTTCAAGCAAATCGATCTATTCTGTAAAAATTGCAAGGTTTTGTCCTATTTTAAGCTTCATTACTTCGACTATATAGAACTTGTGGAAATAGACGTGTATTTGGGTCATGAAATAAGATTAACGCGAAATAACCAAACATGTGACTAAGTTTGGGTTGAGTTGCATTCAGAAATATGAGATACCTGTTTATAAAAAATGTCTCAATGTATTTAAAAAGGAAAATCAGTGCATTCTATCAGATCAGACATCACATATATTATGGAGTAGAAATTCTCACAAAAACATTATCGTAAAAATTAAGAAATACAATGTAAAATGGAAAGATCAATGCTTGGAATAAGCTTAACAAATAGACTAAGAAACAAGGAAGTTTGTAAACAACCCGGAGTTGAAGGTATTATTAAACCTATTACAAGGCAAAAATAAAGATGGGCGGGACATGTTGCAAGAATGAATTAAGACAGGTGGATAAAAGAATTGCTTGAGTGGAGACCATAAGCAGATATATGAAGGTGGCGAAGAGTTCTAACGAGATGGACCGACGACCTCAAAGAATTGTGGCCAATTGGATAGCAAAGGCGCAGAACAGAAGATGAAAATACCTTAAGGAGGCCCATGTTCAACAACGGGCAGATCAAGGATGATCGTATCGATGATGATGAAGCCTCACGCTCAGTATATTAGATTTAGGGATGAAATTATTACAAAGAAAGACGTAATATTATATGAATCAAAAATTTGTTTTAAACTTAAAATTAAATTGTTTGAGAATTGTTTGTCATTATGCTAATGGTATACATCAAGCAATTCCTTCACCGATTTCGTCCTCATAGCCTAGGCTGTATCGTCTCCCCCATTAGGAAAATTATTTCAATTCGATTTTTTTGCACACACTTACTCAAAAACAGGTCCTTATAACAAAAATCTACAGGGTGTCAGGCGCTACCGGGGTCAAAAAATTGTTTAAACAATTTTTTTTAACAAATTCACAAAATAATTTTTCACTTCAAACCAATTTGTTTTAGATCATTTGGGTCATTTTGAGCAAAACAAATCTCAGGTGATTTTTCTCTAAAATTGATTGTTGTCGAGACATACGCGATTTAAAATTTGAAAAATGCGAAAATAGCCATTTTCAAGGCTCAATTACTCGGTTAAAAATAATGATTATGAAAGTCAAAAAGCCACCAAATCAAAGTTTAAAGCCCCGTCTACAAGGCCCTGAAGAAATCTTTGTCATTATTTTATTACTTAACTGTTATTTTTAATTATTAACAATGAGCGCTAAGCGCATATTAGGCGGCCGTCACTGGCGATTGCGAAAGAGATGCACCATTCTGGCCGTCCAATGGAGCATCTCACTCGCACTCACATTGACCGCCGCCTCAATACACACTTAGCGCTCATTGTTGATAATTTAAAATAACAGCTTAGTAATAAAATAATGACAAAGATTTCTTGGATTCCTTGGTCTCAAAGGACCTTGTAGAGGGGGCTTTAAACTGTGATTTGGTGGTTTTCTGACTTTCATAATAATTATTTCTATCGAGTTATTGAGCCAAGAGAAATCGTTGGAATACAACAAACCGACATATTTATGTTTCGTGGACCTTATGAAAGCATTTGACAGGGTCACATTAAAGGACGTTATCCACTTGTTATACTCGAGAGAGGTACCTCTGGGAATATTAAAACGATAGAAAATATCTACCAGAACAACACAATAAAAGTAAAAGTGGAAGATGAACTAACTGACCCAATTGAAGGCGGCAATGGGATAAGACAGGGGGATTCCTTGTGTCCTTTATTGTTCAACCTGATCATGGATGAAATAATAAAAAAAGTAAGAACTAAAAAAGGATACTAAATGGAAGAAAAACAACTCAAAATAATCTGCTATGCGGACGATGCAATACTAATCTCTCAAAGTGAAGATGCACCAATTGCACCGATTCTGCGACCAATTCAACATAATCGCCAGAAAATTTCACATGTTAATTTCCTCAAAAAAGACAAAATGCATGGTTATAACAGCAGATCTAATAAGATGTTAATTAGAGCTGGAGGGTCAGATAATAGAAGAAGTCATGGAGTTTAAATATCTAGGCATCACACTCTCTAGCTACGGAAGGCTCGAAACTGAAGTGGAAGATCAAGTGAATGGAGCAAACAGAGCCGCAGGTTGCCTGAATGACACAATATGGAGAAATAAAAATATCGGAAAAGAAATGAAAGGCAGAATTTACAAAACAGTCAATCAGACCAATAATGACATACGCGGCAGAAACACGACCCGACACAGAGAGGACAAAAGATGGCTCGAAACAGCGGAGATGAGAACCCTTCGAAAAATCGATGGTAAGACTCTATGGGACAGAGCGAAAAGTACAGATATACGACAGAGATGCAAGGTGGATAACATTAATAACTGGGTAAGAAACAGAAGAATAGAATGGAATGACCACATAAGCCGAATGACAACAAATAGGGTAGTCAGGACAGCGAGAGACGGTTCCCCAATAGGAAAACGATCAGAGGGAAGACCACGAAAACGATGGAACGACAACTTACTAGAGGCACATTGAAAAAACAGACAGAGTCATGTCTATACAAAAAGAAGAAGAAGAGTTATTGATCCTTGAAAATGGCCATTTCAAATCGCATTTTTCAAATTCTAAATCGCGTATAACTCGGCCAACAATCAATTCTAGAGAAAAATCACGAGAGACCTTTTTTGCTCAGAATTACCAAAATAATTAAAAAAAATTGTCCGAAGTGAAAAAAATATATTTGTGCATTTGTTTAAAAAATAATTGTTTAAACAATTGTTCCACCACGGTAACGAATGGCACCCTGTGGATTTGTTATAGGACCTCTTTTGGAGTAATGGTAGGGGAGCCAAAGCGGGGATTTTTGTAGTTACTCGAGCGCGTCAGATTATTACAGGTGGAGAAACCTTGTACCCTGAAAGTGAAAAATTGTCCGAAGTGAAAAAAATATTTTTTTTTTTTTTTTTTTTATTTAACGTCCTAATTTATTTACAATCTGTAAAACAAGTTACAATAAGTAAATGTTGTGACCACTAGTGTAGGTGACTTGGAGAAAATGATTCAATAATCATTTTCTTTACAAATATTTTACATAGATATAAAATTGTTTGTCTCTGGGAATTACGGCACATATAACTAAAATCGCGATGGTAAATCACTAGGTGTATTTCGTCTAAGTCTCCGTCTGACTGGTTGGCTCATCAGGTTTCTGGCTAGTACATTTGGATGTTGTGCCAGTCTGTCTTCGTATTTCTGTGCAAAGTTGGTAATTTCTTCTTTTACTGTTGAAATTTCTAGATCGCGTCTAATAATAATATTTGCAACATACCATGGGGCATTTGTGATTATTCGAAGAACCTTCGACTGGAACCTCTCCAAGATTTCGATATTGGAGTTTGATGCAGTACCCCAAAGTTGGATCCCGTAAGTCCATATTGGCTTCAAAATTGCTTTGTAGACAAGTACTTTATTTTTCATCGAAAGTGATGATTTGTGACCAATCAGCCAGTAAAGATTGTGTAATTTGAGACCAAGTTGTTTACGCTTCATAAAAATGTGTGTTCTCCAGTTTAATCTTTGGTCTAGATGCATTCCAAGGTATTTGACTGTTGCTTGCTGTTTTAGTTGGTGGTTGTTGATATATACAGGCGGGCAGTGACCTTTACGGTTTGTGAAGGTAATATGAACCGACTTTGTTTCATTTGTTTGAAAACGCCACCGTTTTAACCAAGTTTGCATTTTGTTGAGGCTGGTTTGCAGAAGTTGAGAAGCTATCCGTGGGTCCTGATGTACTGACATCACTGCTGTGTCGTCTGCATATGTAGCTGTAGTGGTTTGAAAGTTTGTTGGTAAGTCTGCTGTGTACAATAGGTATAACACTGGCCCCAGAACACTGCCCTGTGGAACTCCAGATCCAACTGGAAATAGAGACGTGCACTCATCTCTATGTTGTACAAAAAAGTAACGGTTATGGAGGTAGGATTTTAAAATTAGGAAGTGAGTGAGAGGAAGCATATTTTTTAATTTGTATAGAAGGCCTGTGTGCCAGACTTTATCGAATGCTTGCGAGATGTCTAGAAAAGCGGCAGTGCAGTACATTTTGTCTTCCAATGCTTGATTAACAGTTCTGCATATCCGATGAACCTGTTCTATGGTTGCGTGTTGGGATCTGAATCCAAACTGGTGTGCAGGGATTAGTTCTCGATCTGATAGGAGTGGTTGAATTCTTGAGAGTATCAGTTTTTCTAGGATCTTTGACACTATCGGCAGTAAGCTTATGGGTCGATATGATTTGACATTTTCCAGCGGCTTTCCTGGTTTGGGAATTAGTATAATTTTTGCGACTTTCCAGAGGAGAGGGAAATATGCGGTTCTTAATACTGCATTGAATAATTGAGTGAGGTACACAATTCCTTTCCTGGGTAGTTGTTTAATAATTTTACTGGATATAAGATCGAAGCCTGGGGACTTTTTCGATTTAAGATTTTGTATTATTTTGATCACTTCATTTACCTTAAACTTTTCCGGTGGAAGTTCTAACTGGTATGGAAATTCTAAAAATTGTTGGATGGATGCTTCAAAGTTTTGATTATTCTCAGCAGGGAAAGGTTGAAAGACGTCTGTGAGATATTTTGCAAACACTTCTGATTTTTCTTTATTGCTTTTGGCCCATTCGCCGTTTTCTGCGCGAATAGGAGGGTTGCTTGATTGAGGTCGTTTAAATTTTTTCGTAGCCTTCCATAGAGAATAGTCTGTAATTTCTGTTGCTGATAGGTTGCTAAGATATTCTTTAATCCCATCGTTTTTGTAGTTATTTAGGAGAGTTTTAAGTTGAAGTGTAGCCTGGTTGAGTCTGGTTTTGTCCTGAGGCGCGTGCGTTCTTTGCCATGTTTTTCTTAAATATCGTTTTTCTTTGATTTTTTGTCTGATTATGTTTGGTAGCTCTTGTTTCATGAGCGTCGTGTTTTTTAGGGGTGTTGTTTGCCAGATTGCTTCCTGTATAATTACGTTAAAATTTTGTATGGCTTCATCTATTTCATAGTTTGTTTTTAAAGGTATGTTTAGGTTTAGGTTGTCCTCAATCACCCGCCGAAACCTTTCCCAATCCGTATATTTGTTGTCCAGTTTCGGTGGTAGCTGTACCTCAACAAGTTCAGTACTTATCGTGATTAATACAGGCGAGTGATCCGAGGAAAGGTCAAAGCAAGATTCAATTCTTTGCGATCTTTTTGGAATTCCCTTTGTTATGCAGAAGTCAAGTAGATCGGGTATTTTGTTCACGTCGGTTGGCCAATAAGTAGGTTCACCACTGGAAATATACGAGTAGTTGTTACTATTCATAGCCGCTAGAAGCTGTCGTCCTTTTGGGGTGATTAATCTTGATCCCCAATGTGTATGTTTAGAGTTGTAATCTCCTCCAGCCAGGAATCTGTTACCCAATGTTTTAAAAAATTCTTCAAATTGTTCTTTTTTTATCTTGTGTATTGGTGGGCAATAGACTGCAGAGATTGTTAGTGAGCCATGCCAATCTTCAATAACTATGTTAGTAGCCTGCAAGTAGTCTTTTTTAAAGTCATTAGTCTCATAGTGTTTGATATTGTTTTTGATTATAATAGCAGTTCCACCATGGGCTGTACCATCTGGGTGACTAGTATTGTAAGTTGTGTAGTTAGGTATTTTAAAGTAGCTTCTACTTGTGAAGTGAGTTTCTGATATTAACATTATATCAATTTCGTGACTAATGATGAAAGTTTTTACCTCAAGACAATGTTTGGCAAGCCCGTTGGCGTTCCAAAGTGCAATTTTTAGTAACTTATTCATTTTGTTAAATTATTGACGACTATCGTTAGGAGGTTTAGCAGTGTGGACAGTTGTTCCGCAAATCCTTTAAACATCGATTTTAGTTCAGACAGGTCGTTAGCAGGAGTAGGATGCGTTAAATTTGGTGCTTGCAAAGTATTCTGAGATGTGCTTGCTTGAGGTAGTTGGTTTGTTACTGCTTGTGAGTAGCTAATGCCTGGATTGATGGTTCTTCCAATATTACTCGTTAGTGGGGTTGTAGGTTGTTTTTGCCGTAGGGTTGGATATGTTTTTTTCTGCAGTTCCTTATATATAGTACATCCTTTATAATTTGCCGGGTGGTTTCCTTCGCAAAGAATGCACTGAACATCGTCAGATCTTTCTTTTCTTGTACAGTGTTCAGTAGCATGATCTCCGGTGCATTTTACACATCTGGGCCTATGTTGACAGTATTTTTTTGTATGCGCATATCTTTGACATCTACTGCACTGTGGAATTTCCCTCCTTGTGTATGGTGGTTCAAATTTAATTTTGTAGTTTAGCAAGTGTTCAACGTCGTAAATTGTTTTATTATTTTCTGCTGATTTTAAGTCAATGAAGAACATTGATAAAGGTTGCTTAGTTTTGTAATTTTTAATGTTCCACATATTTACTACCGAGTGCCCCAGCTTTTCGATTTCTTCTTTTAATTCTGTCAGATTGGCTGAGTAATGCATGTTTTTTAATACTACTCTGAAGCTGCGTTCGTCACGAGGCCTAAATGTATGGAATTCTGTTTTTTTCTCAGTTAAAGCTTTAGTTATTGTACTATAATTTTCTTTTTCTTTAGGTTGTATTTTAACTTGATCGTGATTTAAAACTTTGATTTCGTATCCATTTTTGGCTATATTATTTAATAGTGTGGTGAGTGGGGTCACATTTTTCACTCCATTTACAAATATGGGAGGTGGTTTTGAGGTTTTTTCAGTTTGAATCTCAGTTCTTTCAGTTTGAACTTCTTCATTTTTTGCTTCGTTATCTGCGTCGTTAGACAACTCCTCAAATCGATTTGATGTATGAACAGGTGAATTTAGCCAGTAGTCATTAATTTTGGTCTGTTTAGTTACTCTGTGTTCAGGGCTAAGTCTGACTCTTTTCCTAGTGTTTTCTACAGTTTTCCATTCTTCGTCTTGGCTAATTTCTTGGCTATTTTTGTTTGGCAAGGCTGGAATATTGCTAAAGTATAGGGGTTGTTGTGTTGTTTGGTAATATGGTGTGGGTAAAACCTGAGGAAATGAAACGTTACCTTGTACTAGTTGGTCGTTGTTGATCTGAACTTGCGGAGCGTACGCCACTGGCTGAGTTGTAAATTGGCCTGGCTGAATCATCGCTGGTGTTGGAACTCCGTATAAATTCTGCTGTGGCTGTGGCTGCATCGGTTGAAACGGCGAAGTAATATTGTAATCCATTTCGCTGAAAGTTTTTTCCGTTTTGTCATTGGAATCACTTTCAATTTATCAATAATAAAAACTGAGTTTATTATTTTTAAAACAAGTACCGGGTCATTCGAATATATGATATTAAAAACACATTAAAATAATTAAAATCACATTAACGGTTACAGTATAAAATATTTTAAAATTTGCTGGACGAAATGCGACCGCTTTGGTCTAAGGTTTGTGGTCGACTGAAAAAAATATATTTGTGAATTTGTTTAAAAAATAATTGTTTAAACAATTTTTCCACCACGGTACCGAATGGCATCCTGTGGATTTGTTATAGGACCTCTTTTGGAGTAATGGTAGGGGAGCCAAAGCGGGGATTTTTGTAGTTACTCGAGCGCGTCAGATTATTACAGGTGGAGAAACCTTGTACCCTGAAAGTGTACCTCTGCCATATATTGGCTCTTAATACAGGGGACTTCGTTAAGAGGGCCGAAAAAAAATCTATCATTAAAAAAACTCGAAATCGTCAGATTAAAATAAGGTAAGTTAATTGTTAAGTACATGCAAAACAGTGTATATTTCAAAAATCTGACGATTTTGAAGGAAATGGGTGAGTCCCAAAGTTTTACGAGGAAAAAGCGAATATTTCGCGAAATGAATGATAGATCGAAAAACTAAAAAATATGTGCTCAATATTTTTCAAAAATCTATCGACTGAAAAACACGACTTCCCAGGGACAGGGGTGAGGGGTAAATTTAAAATTTTAAATACGATTCTCGCGATATTTCGCGAGAACAACATATCGAAAAACTTAAAAAAATGCACTTATTCAATATTTTTGAAAAATTTATCTAATGGCACCAAACACGACTCCCCACGGAGGTAGGGGGATTCGATTTTTCTACGTAAAAATAAGTAACTTTTATTCGAGACATTTTTCGAATTATGGATAGATGGCGCTATAATCTAAAAACGATTGTTGGAACTGAAAAATTAAATTAAAAATGGAAAGTCCCCACTAAAATGGAAAACCTTACTTAACTTTTTTTGGTTTTAAGACCTACTCTGCACAACCCAATAGGTCCCCATAACGCTCGAATGACTGCTCATGTAGCATACTTTGCTCCCTTACCATAAGTTTGTGCAAAAAAAATCGAATCGGAATAATTTACCTAACAGGGGCGACGATACAGCTTGGACTATCATGTTATTAAAAAAAATCAGATATACTTACGTGCATAAGGAGGTGGTGGGGCTGTCGGGAAAACTCCGGAAAAGGAATCAAACTCCTCAACGAACGTCCTGTTAATATAAGCATCTGAGTTTTCTACTTGAGTTGAACGTTGCCGGGCTAGTCTCTCCGCTCGAAATCGTGCTTTATTAAAAATATGAAATTTGTATTATAATGGTATATATAGTGAGCACGTAAAGGTTGGAATAAATGCATATTTTCGGGAATGAGCGATTTTGGAAATAAATCTCGAAACCGGTCGATTTTCCATCTGGGAGCGATGACGTAACTGATGATTTTTTAAACCCTTATCCGGGCAAGGTGTGCCCAACGGGCCCGAGATGCCAATTCTTTTATCATAAACTGATAAAAAAAATTGAATTTTATGCATCACTGAATCTGTTTAGAAGTATGCTTCCTTCAACATAGTCATGAGCTATTCAAAATATTCATTTTAATTTTTGAAATTATTGCGTCGAAAGAATTTTGTCACGTAAAGGGGCAACACGGGCCCGTCGGACCCTATTTGTTTTTAAACCTAAAGTCTTAATCTTTGTTACAGAAGTTAATCTGGCAGTTAGGTAATGTTTTTGTGGATCATCTAAACGACTTTTATGATTCCGGAAATCCAATAATAAAGTCTAAACGTGTAACAAACAAAGTAAAATCTCTTTGATGTGAACATTAAAGAGATACTTACAATAGGTGTTATATCTATTCTAAATGAATTTTAAAAACTGATAATCATTGTTGGAATGCAATAATATTGTTAGGTAGGTACCTATACATATTTTGAAATAAATAATGCATCTGCTATCAGTCGTTTGATATCGATGTTAGTGTCGAGAACTAAGCTCATAAAATTATATTAAATTACAGTGAAAGTAGATAATGCAAATAAAATGTCCCAAAAACCATTATCAGCTGCATAACTGCAAGATATTGCTAATAATGTATGGGATTCCTATGATGTAGGATCTCCTGAAGCAAGTGGCATTGAAAGTGACTCTGAAATTGAAGATCATCTTTTGGAAGCAAGTGAAGAGGATGATTAGCAAGTCGTATTGAGTGATGATGAAGAAGAATGTGTAGCTACAAGTTCCTAGATTTTAGAGTATGTATTTTTTGAAACTACGAATGGAATTAACTGGAAGAGTCAACCACAACCGACAGGACGTATGCGATTCTGCGACATAATAAAAAGCAAAGTGCACAAAGTAAGGTTAGCCCCTGGTCAAAGTGTAGATGATCCTGTTGATTCCTTTTGTTTGTTTGCGGACAAAAAAATTGTGAACGAAATAGTAAAGTCTACAAATAAAGAAGTCGAATCAAGTCAACCAAAACTTTCAGAAATACTATTTATCAGGAAAAAACATAACCTTCCAAATGTTTATTACTTGTGAATAAATAGTTTTTCTACCAAAGTTTTCTTGCATTTCATTTTTTTTTGCAAATCCTTCAGGTGGATCGCAGCCTCGAGGTAGACCGCGTACTACGTAGTAGCATACTTAATCTAGACAATTTAAATTTAAAATCAATGGGAAAGTCCCCGTAGCTGGCTGTATACCATAGTTAAAAAACCATACAGAAGTAAAAACTTCTTTTGTATATTGGTATAAAAAGTTTTATTAAAAAACATAAAAGTCCTCCAAAAGGATTTACAAAACGTTTTCAATCTGAATCAGATCATCCTCAGTGCGTTCTGCTTCATAAAAGAAACTAGCAACTTTTTTTAAAAAGGTTACATCGATATAAATGGTTTACATAATAATTAAGTGATATTTGTAGCGACTCCAAGTCGATGTTACAAGATGAAATGTGCTAGGAGTGCTCAAAGGGCAACATGGTTCCCTGCTCGTTAAGAACTCGTGGTTCTTGCCAGTTCAATGGACACAGACTAACTCAAAAAAACTTTTTATACCAATATACAAAAGAAGTTTTTACTTCTGTATGGTAATTTAAATTTAACTTTAATAAAAAATCAAAAAAAGAATATTAGAAATATATGGGTAAATATGAATAGTACATTCAAGAACAGTGGTGGGCCCAACGGACCCGAGTTGCCTGGTTATATACGTAAGTAAAATGTGTTGCCCGGATAAGGGTTAAATGATATTAGTAAGTGGTGCCCTAGCTTATTTGAAAGGTTATTTAATTGTCTATTCAGTAATAAAAACGTTAATATGATTATTTACACAGGGTGTCCAAAAAAAATTTAAATTGATATAAAAAGAAGAATATAATGTAATTTATTAAATTCAAAATACATTTTTCTGCTGCCAAGAAACACGACAAAATGTTTAGTTGCCAAATAAATCTTTTTTTTAACGCTTTTATTTAGTTCAATAGTTTGCATCAAATCTTTAGACTTTAATTTGACTGCCTTTTCTTCAATGCAAATGAATGAAAATTTGCAGACGAGTGTATTCGCCGGAACAATACACGAATAGTCAATAATTTTTTTTATGTTTATTAATTGTTTAAATAAAAAAAAACGATTTTAATGGAAAATGTTTAAATTCTCTTGTTTTTTTACAATGTAGAAACTTGAAACTTTTACCTTTTGTACCTAATGATATGAACTATACATAATTTTCACTTTTTACGTTAATAGGTCTGGATCCCGCGTATGAAAAAAAAGTTGATTAATAGCAAGCTGAAAATTTGTTAATAGCTTAAGGCTGTCTAGTCGAATAAACTTTGATATGTGTGAACACTGGAACAGGGGTAGTTTTAATTGTGGAACAGGTTAAAAATTTGGAACGGTCACAGCACGAAAACGGCACATTTATTTTGTCCGACAGAACAGACTTAAACTCTTCGAACAGAGATTAAACTCTCATGCAAAAATCAGACTGCTATTTATCACCAAATGGGCGTTTTAATGAGTGGAACATGTAGAATATGTCAAATGACAGGAATTATGACAGGTAATAAATAGCAGTCTGATTTTTTCATGAGAGTTTAATCTCTGTTCGGAGAGTTTAAGTCTGTTCTGTCGGACAAAATAAATGTGCCGTTTTCGTGCTGTGACCGTTCCAAATTTTTAACCTGTTCCACAATTAAAACTACCCCTGTTTCAGTGTTCCCATATATCAAAGTTTATTCGACTAGACACCCTTAAGCTATTAACAAATTTTTAGCTTGCTATTAATCAACTTTTTTTTCATACGCGGGATCCAGACCTATAATTGTTCACGTTAAGCTTCATAGATAAACATTGAAGTTTCAAATTTTAAACGCTCATATTTGTTTATATAAAAATCGGCGCTTATGTTAGGGGAGCCCAAGCGGGAATTTTTTGCAGTTACTTGAGCGCGTCAGATTATCATATGGGGTGAAACCTGGTGCCCTGCAGATGTACCTCTGCCATATATTGGCTCTTAACACAGGGAAGTTCGTTATGGGGGACCCGAAAAAAAATCTATCTTTAAAAATACTCGAAATTGTCAGATTAAGATAAGGTAAGTTAAGTACATGCAAAAGAGTGTATATTTAAAAAATCTGACGATTTGAGCGGGGTGTAAGGAAATGCGTGAATCAAAAAGTTTCACAAAAAAAAGCGAATATTTCGCGAAATGAACGTCAGATCGAAAAAGTAAAAAATACGTCTTCAATATTTTTCAAAAATGGATTGAATAGTACCAAACATGGGGGTAAATTTAAAATTTTAAATTCAAACCCGCGATATTTCGCAAAATAAACATCAGATCGAAAAACTGCAAAATACAATTTCATTATGTTTTTGAAAAATCTATCGAATGGTATCAAACATGACCTCTAACGGAGGTGGGGTTGGAGGTTACTTTAAAATCTTAAATGGAAGCCCCAAATTATCATTGCAGATTTGGATTCTTAACGCAAAAATAGGCAACTTTTATTCGAGACATTTTTTCAAGTTATGGATAGATAGCGCTATAATCGGAAAAAAGATTGATACAAATGTAATATTAAATTAAAAAGTGGAAAGTTCCCACTAAAATGGAAAATGTTACTTAACTTTATTTTGGTTTTAGGACCTAATAATCACAACCCAATAGGTCCCCATAACGCTCAAGTGACTGCAAATTTAGCATACTTTGCTCCCCTATTATTCGTGTCAAATTTCATTATGATACGAAAAAAAAACTATAGCTTTATGTGAAAACCTCTTATCTCATTTCACAGAAAATTTTACAGAAAAACTTTAAACTTAACTGCATACTATAACTTAAAACAAAAAAACTATGTTTACATATTTTTGATTCTGAATATGTTTAGATTATTATATATTACGCATTTAGATATATTACACATTCATTTTTCATGTATATTTTGGGTTAGAGTATGCAGAAATTCAGTTTAAAGTCACTCATGTAAAATTTTCTATACAATGATATACGAGGTTTTCACACTAAGCTATCGTTCAACCAAACCTCGAATTAAAAAAATTCCTGTTTATCGTAGTCTTAGAAAAACCACCGACAGAGAGGTTTTGTGCTACATTAACATTAACGCATTCGTTTTGGCGTATTAATTAAACGCTTTTCTTTAGTTCAATCGTTTGGGTCAAATATTTGGACGTTAATTTGATTACTTTTTGCTCAATGCAAATGACTAAAAATTTGCAGGCATATGCATTCGCGGAAACAATACACGAATAATCAATAAAAAAATTGTTTATGTTTATTAATTGTCTAAATAAAAAAATGACTTTAACGGAAAACGATTAAAATCTGTTGCTTTTTACAATGAAGAAACTTGAAACTTTTACAGATTGTAGCTAGTTATATGAACTATACATAATTTCACTAATTACTTTAATTGTTTACGTTATGTAATAAAGTTTCAAATTTTTTGCCGATTCCGACTACCTACTTTTCATGTTTGTACCCACATCATATGTTTTATACATATTTTAATAAACATGACGATATATTTTAATGTTTGAAAAGTGTTAGACAAAAAGTAAAAAATAAAAAATATGAAAAAAAAATTTTTAAGAAACGTTTTTCTTTAGTTACGAGTGCCCAAAATTAAAAATATTATAAAAAATTAGCTAAAGAGCAAAAAATAAAAAAAATTGAAAAAATATAACACATTTTTAAAGAAAAGCATGGGACGAAAACCGTTTATTCGATGAAGACGCGCCACGCTTTTCTTTAACGAATGTGTTAGATTTCTTAAATTTTTTTTATTTTTTGATTTTTAGTTGATTTTTTATATGTTTAATTATAGGCACTCGTAACTAAAGAAAAGCGTTTCTTACAAATTTTTTTTTCACATTTTTTTATTTCACTTAAATTCAATGTTAAAGCTGCCTCCTGCCTCTTGGCAGTTGGAACATTTAACAGAAGTAGTTAAGATATACAGGTATGTAGTTAAAAAGACACTTAAAAAGCTAAACACTAAAAAATCTGCATGTCGTAAAAACAGAATACCAAAGGAACTGTTGTGGAGCACTAATGATCAGAACAAGTAATACCATTTTAGACTAAAAGCCGGTATAGTTGAAATTTGCTAATCATTTTAGGCACGATAATTAAGAACCAATAGTAGAACCTAAAATAAAACGTATGAACTCTGTGCCGTAAATTTTTAGTGGCACATGCGTTGACAGTGGCGCATCAAACTTTTCACGTATGGACGGGATACAGTCGGAAAAATGAAAGAATACCCATGAACGATCACATCAATTAATTTTTTTTTATTTGCTGTCTTTTTCTATAAATAACAAACGTTTATTATAGAAAAAAGGCAGCAAATACAAAATAAGTGATTGATGCGATCGTTCCTGGGTATGGGGCTTTTCATTTACAGTCATTTGTTTCGAGCTTCTGTCATATCTCGTATAATCCGTGTATATTAATATTATACACAGATTATACAGCGTATGACAAAAGCTCGAAACAAATGACAGTCGATGAAAAGCCCTATTCTTTCATTTTTCTGACTGTAAATAAACTAAAAGGTACCCTCCCTCACTCCTAGAATTCAATTTTGTTCATTTTAAGTTCTAGGTGATTAAAAAATAATACTCAGCATAATTTTGGCCCACCACCCCCTTCCCTTTTGTCCCACCATCAAAAACTTAACTTTTCGTTTTTATTTTTTTAGGTGGGGTGCAATCAATTTTAAAATTTCAAAAAATTCACTTCCATAGTTGAGACTTTTATAGTCTGGGCTGATTATCGGAGAATAGGCCATTTTTGGTAAAAGTTATTTACCAGCAATTTTATTGCTGAAATCGAATCTTATGATTGTATATATTAATAATATAGATATGCAGATAGTGTGCATAAGTCCGCAGATAGTGTGCTACTTTTTTTATAAACAAAATGGCGCCCGAAAATCGTGTTTTTTTTCAATTTTTGCTCTATAACTCCAAAGATTTTAACTTTACACCAAAAACACTCAAATAAAAATTCACCGCAATTAAATTCTGCATAGAGACGTGTTTTTTTCGATTTACTTCGACGAAAACTTTCCCCGGAAAAAGCGGGTGTTTCCAACAAAATCTTTAATTTTCAACTAAACTTTTAGATAAGTAGTTGTTAATCAATAATTAAATAACTTGGCAACGTAAAAGCTCTTTCCGTATATATTATAATTCCAGAAGCCGATGGAAATTGAATGAACAGTTTAGCAACAATTGAAATGTTAATTAAAAATTTACGGTCGCTATAATAACGACACTAATTATGATGCATAAGAATAACTATGATTTTTTAATAAAAATACCTATCTAACGTACTTTACAGAATTGAAATTGGGCTATTTAAGCGGCCTCGGGAATATTTTAAAATTTTAAACAATTTTTTGGCTTATAAACAAATAGACTATCTCTGTAAATATTAAACTAAATTAAATTATGAAAACGGTATTCGAAACACAGGGGCAGGATGCTTCTTTTAAAAGAAAAAACGTTTAATTATGACGAGTGGTTCCTGAGATACAACCGGTCAAAGTTGACCGAAATTTACGGCAAAGATATAAACAAAAGGATCATAATTTTCAAACCATCACCTTTTTATTTTTGTCCTCTTTCTCCACACCAATTTTCATATTTTTAAAATCCTCATAACATATATTACTATAATAAAAAGTATCGATAATACGTGTGAAAATTGTCAAAAATAGCAAAATTCCAATCAAAAATTAGGTTGGAGAAAATGTAACCCTCAAAGTTCAAAATCGGTATACGTTAAAAAAATGCATTTTCTCGGCTTCCCATGGAGCAATTTCCTTCATTCCTTTTTGTTCCCAAGTAACTCGATTAGAGCCATCGAACTAACGCATTCTTAAATGTCAAACTTGCTTTTGTTTTGTTATAATAAATTAATTTATTTATTATAACACAATATTTTAATTTGTTTAAATAAAAATTGTTTAAATAATTATACAGCTCCCAAATGAGAATATTTATGTTTATAACTTTAAAGGGTACACTTGTACTGAGTTTATCTAAAAAAAAGCCTACAACTGGAAAAAATATGTAATTTTCTGTTCTTATAAATAAATTAATCTATTATAACAAAACAAAAGCAAGTTTAACATTTAATAATGCGTTAGTTCGATGGCTCTACTCGAGTTATTAGGGAACAAAAAAAGAATGAAGGAAATTGCTCCATGGGAAGCCGAGAAAATGCATTTTGTTAACGTATGCCGATTTTGAACTTTGAGGGTTACATTTTCTCCAACCTAATTTTTGATTGGAATTTTGTTATTTTTGGCAATTTTCACACGTATTATCGATACTTTTTATTATAATAATATAGTTATGAGGATTTTAAAGATATAAAAATTGGTGTGGAGAAAGAGGACAAAAATAAAAATGTGACGGTGTGAAAATTATGATCCTATTGTTTATATCTTTGCCGTAAATTCCGGTCAAATTTGACCGGTTGTATCTCAGGAACCACTCGTCATAATTAAACGTTTTTTCTTGTAAAAGAAGCGTCCTGCCGCTGTCTTTCCAATACCGTCTTCACAATTTAATTTAGTTTAATATTTCCCGAGATATTCTATTTGTTTATAAACCAAAAAATTGTTTATAATTTTAAAATATTCCTGAGGCCGCTTAAATAGTCCAATTTCAATTCTGTAAAGTACATTAGATAGGTATAGTGTCTTTTTATGAAAAAATCATAGTTATTCTTATGCATCATAATTATTGTCGTTATTATAGCGACCGTAAATTTTTAATTATCATTTCAATTGTTGCTAAACTGTTCATTCAATTTCTAGTCCTGTCGCCAAGGGGGGTACAACGGCCTCCTTAATTCAGATGGAGTTACCCAAGTTTTTTTTATATATTTTGACCCGTAGAATACGAATATTTTGGGTAACAGTTGATCCGGATGTCGATAAGATTGTTATAGACAAAGAACTTGAGGAATTCCATAACAGCGATTTCTCGCAAAACAAAACATATTTTTGTATTTTTTGGGTCATTTTAAGCAAAAAATATTCCTACAAGTTTTTTCGTAGAATGCATAGTTTTCGAGATAACCGCGGTTGAACTTTCAAAAAATCTAAAAATGGCAATTTTTGAACCCGAATAACTTTTGATTAAAAAATAAAGTAGCAATTCTGCTTACCGCATTTGAAAGTTTAAGGCAAATTATATCGGTTTTGATTATTTGCATTGCTAAAAATTAATTTTTTTACTGCTGAACAAAGCTATAAACACATAGTGTTTCCCATGCCTAATACATGCGTTTTAAGGCATGATACGTAGACATTGCCTCGCTTGCACTTGTAGCTACTCTACCTACTCGTTAGATTTTAAATGAGAAATCATTGAAAACATCACTCACGCACTAGGTGTTTATAGCTTTGTTTACCAATTAAATAATAAATTTTTAGCAATGCAAATAATCAAAACCGATATAATTTGACTTAAACTTGCAAATGTGGTAAGCAGAATTCTACTTTATTTTTTAATCATAAGTTATTCGGGTTCAAAAATTGCAATTTTTAGATTTTTTGAAAGTTCAACCGCGGTTATCTCGAAAACTATGCATCCTACGAAAAAACTTGTTAGAGCATTTTTTGCCTACAATGACCCAAAAAATACAAAAAGATGTTTTGTTTTGCGAGAAATCACTGTTATGTAATTCCTCAAGTTCTTTGTCTATAACAATCTTATCGACATCCGGATCAACTGTTACCCAAAAAATTCGTATTCTACGGGTCAAAATAAATAAAAAAAACTTGGGTAACTCTATCTGAATTAAGGAGGCCGTTGTACCCCCCCTGGCGACAGGACTATTCCATTGGCTTCTGGAATTATAATATGGAAAGGGCTTTTACGTTACCAAATTATTTAATTATTGATTAACAACTACTTATCTAAAAGTTTAGTTGAAAATTAAAGATTTTGTTGGAAAAACCCGCTTTTTCCGGGGAAAGTTTTCGTCGAAGTGAATCGTGAAAAACACGTCTCTATGCAGAATTTAATTGCGGTGAATTTTTATGTGGGTGTTTTTGGTGTAAAGTTAAAATCTTTGGAGTTATAGAGCAAAAATTGAAAAAAACACGAATTTTGGGCGCCATTTTGTTTATAAAAAAAGTAGCACACTATCTGCGGACTTTGCATATCTATATTATTAATACATACAATAATAAGATTCCATTCCAGCAATAAAATTGCTGGTAAATAACTTTTGCTTGTATTTTGCTAATTAGCCCAGAGTATTATAAAACATGTCTACTTTATATCGAACCATAGGTTGAGTGTGTATAACCTCAAAAAAATTTTATTTATTTTTCGAGGTATAAATTTTTTGAGAGATCTCGATCTAACGGCCGAGCAAAATATGGAGTGACAACGTTCCATGGAGGTATCAATCCGCCAATGAATAAGCAAAATTGCTTGTAAAGAAAAAAAAAAGGGGAAGCAGCCGAAAAATATTTTATCTACTCTATGTCATATTATGTATAAGTTTTTAGTTTGTGAAAACTGTCATTATAGATAGCAGTGCCTGAAGGGTTTAAAGTGTGCGTGAAGTAACAATGTATTTTAAATGGGATTTACTTTTTCGCACACTTTCAATGGGTTTTTTGGCACACTTTCATATAATCAAATATCCTTAACTTTCGCGTTGTCATGGTGATAAGAATATGAGCCATGACTTACAACAAAATTTTTGACAGTTTTGTGGTTTGAAAGTAGTTAGGATTTTTAAATGTCAAAGTTCTAAAAATTGTAGAATAGAAATGAATTCCAGTGACGAAAAGTTACACTTTTTTTATTTGTTTATCGTAGATAAAATATTGTATAAAACTGTGCGTGAAGTACCTTTTGCGAACTTACGCGATGTATAGCACTCGCTCCGTTGTCGCTCGTGCTCTAAAAATCGCGTGCGTTCGCAAAAAGCATACTTCACGAACTGTTTCATAAATAACTATTACATTGTTACATTTTAGAATAAAGGAAATGAAAGGTTTTATATCTGTTGTATTGAACATTGTTGGCAAACAATAAAAAACTATTTTTTATCCGACATTCCAGTTTGAGGAGTAAACACGATATCATGAGTTCTAGGAAAAACTGAAGTAGTTCACCGTACTACGTATAGGAAACACCCTCACTAAAACAAAAGAGAACTAAATAACTGCTATTGAATAAACTTAAAAAATAAGAAATATCACTAATTAGATATTTCGTTATGTTTATGTACATGTCGCTGAAAAGATGCAGTGGTTTCATGTATCTGAACTTTTTGCTTTAAATAGTATATTAACCTAGAGAATCTATGAAGGATGTTGTAATTTATACACCATAATAACAATACTGTTTGTCATTTAGAGTACTTTTAGAGTACCTTTAGTGTACTTTAGAGTACTTTTTAAAAATTGATAATAACTAACAACCAATACTCTGCGCATAACTTCCTTTATTTAGATAAACAGGTCAGGTCAGGTGATACAAACATAAAATATTACTCTATTCTCTTACCTGCTATAATTCTTTCCCTTTCATATGACTGTCTAATCTTCTGTAAGAGGCCACAAAATGAAATAATGAATATAAACACAAGACAAAACAAGAGATATACTTCAACCCCCATCGTGAAACAATATTTTTTAGAAGGTGCACCAGTACCTTGTTATCTATGTACCTACATTATTGAGAATACAGCATGTCTTCATAATTGGAATGATATTGATTTTTTTGTTAATCAATCTTGCGATTAGATAAAATTGATAAAAAGGTTGTATTATGACAATTTATTCCGACTTACCTTAGTGTTTTCATTGTTATTGATTAACAAAACGAATCTCTACATAAAATGGGCATTTAAAAAGATTTAATTCTGATTGCTAATGTGTAAATCTTAGTTGTCATGAAATTTTTAAAAGTTACTAATGCTACGAGGACAATTCCTGTCAATAATCACACAGGAAAAATATATCAATTCAAAGAAGTAGAAAGATTTCAGTACCTAGAGGAGCGATATTCACCAGGAAACCAAATATGAAGGAAGAATTCTAAGCAAGAATTGTGGCTGACAATCGTTATATCTGCTCTAAACAAGCTACTAGGAAGTAAAAAAAGATGTCTAAAAGGACTAACATCGATTGTACCTATTTTTAAAAATTGTAAAAGACTTCAACGGTTGAAATGCTAGTCATTTCGATACAATGGTATAAACAAAAACAAAAATGATATAAGTAGATAACCTATAAGTTTTTTTTATAATTTTTGACTTATCAAAAAGAGGCATGCGCATTGCGATTTTATTTGTCGATCAAATGAAAATGCGTGAATTTTGGATAAGAATTTTGGAATTGCTAATGTGTCGCAAGAATATTTTAGTTGTGACGCCGATAAAATATGTCTATCCATGGATATATCTATCATCAATCTGTATTGGAATCAAAAGGCCAATATAAAGGTAGAAGAACAATAATCCGAGAATATTGATATAAAGAGAGGAGTAAAACCGGGTTATGTTCTGTCGCCGCTACTGTTTAACCTGTACAGTGAAGCCATATTTCAGGAAGCGATAGCAGAGACAAGTGATGGAATCTCTATAAACGGAATAATAGTAAACAACATAAGATTCGCTGATGACACCGTTATAATGGCAGACACCCTGGAATCGCTACAAGAATTACTAAATATAATTAACGATTATTGCATTCGATACGGACTAAAAATAAACAAGAAAAAAACTAAAATTTATGATTGCCTCAAAAACAGAACGTGGAAATGAAAGGTTAATGATATAAAATAGAAAAAGTTTAGACATACAAATATCTGGAAACCTGGGTTGATGACAAAAATGACCAAAGCAAAGAAATTAAAGTCCGAATTGAAACTGCAAGGCAAGCATTTATAAAAATGAAGACACTGCTTACAAACAAAGACTTTCAGTTGCCTCTCAGATTTAGGGCTCTAATATCAGAGGTGTAACCAGGATTATCCTAAGGGGGGGTTACATCTACTTGAAGGTCTCTGGGGGGTATGGAATAATAATGGTGTTAAGCGTATAGAGCTCAAAATACATCCAAAAGGGTAGGGGTTAGAATCCCCCAAACCACCCCCTGGTTACGCCTATGTCTAATATGCTACATATTTTCCATATTGCAATACGGAATGGAAGCTTGGACATTGAAGAGACAACCCATAAGAAGAATAGAAGCGTTCAGAATGTGGTGTTACAGAAGAATATTGAAAATTCAGTGGGTTCAAAAGGATTACAAATGTTGAAGAGCTACGACGTATAAATAAGCAGTTAGAAATTATGAAAAGTATAAAAACTAGAAAACTGGAATATTTGGGTCACATTACCAGGGGAGAAAAATATGAGTTGCTGAGAATTATTAAGCAAGGAAGGATCCAAGGAAGAAGAAGCATATAAAGAAGACGCATCTCCTGACTGAGGAACATTAGAGAATGGTTTAACTGTAGTTCATTACAACTATTCAGAGCAGAAGCTAACAAAGTGACCATAGCCATTATGATATCCAACCTCCGATAGGAGAGGGACCTTTAAGAAGGTGGATATTTTCAAATAAGTCAGATCTTTACTCTTTTACTTCTATTCCAACAAGGGACATCTAATTAGTGTAAAATAGCCGAAATGAGAACAAATCAAGTTTTAAGATAAGTATACAATGATTTGCTAAGATTTGCTATAGTATTTTCGAAATCGCCAAGGTGTAATAAAATTATAGAAGAGGGCTGTTTCAGGTGTGGGCCTGCATTATTATTTACAGGGTACATAAAATGGGCATTTAAAAAGGTTTAATTCTGATTGGTAATGTATAAATCGTTAGTTGTCATTAAATTTTTAAAAGTTACTAATACTACGAGGACAATTCCTGTCAATAATCACACAGGAAAAATATATCAATTCAAAGAAGTAGAAAGATTTCAGTACCTAGAGGAGCGATATTCACCAGGAAACCAAATATGAAGGAAGAATTCTAAGCAAGAATTGTGGCTGACAATCGTTATATCTGCTCTAAACAAGCTATTAGGAAGTAAAAAAAGATGTCTAAAAGGACTAACATCGATTGTACCTATTTTTAAAAATTGTAAAAGACTTCAACAGTTGAAATGCTAGTCATTTCGATACAATGGTATAAACAAAAACAAAAATGATATAAGTAGATAACCTAAAAGTTTTTTTTTATAATTTTTACTTATCGAAAAGAGGCCTGCGCATTGCGATTTTATTTGTCGATCAAATGAAAATGCGTGAATTTTGGATAAGAATTTTGGAATTGCTAATGTGTCGCAAGAATATTTTAGTTGTGACGCTGATAAAATATGTCTATCCATGGATATATCTATCATCAATCTGTATTGGAATCAAAAGGCCAATATAAAGGTAGAAGAACAATAATCCGAGAATATTGATATAAAGAGAGGAGTAAGACAGGGTTATGTTCTGTCGCCGCTACTGTTTAACCTGTACAGTGAAGCCATATTTCAGGAAGCGATAGCAGAGACAAGTGATGGAATCTCTATAAACGGAATAATAGTAAACAACATAAGATTCGCTGATGACACCGTTATAATGGCAGACACCCTGGAATCGCTACAAGAATTACTAAATATAATTAACGATTATTGCATTCGATACGGACTAAAAATAAACAAGAAAAAAACTAAATTTATGATTGTCTCAAAAACAGAACGTGGAAATGAAAGGTTAATGATATAAAATAGAAAAAGTTTAGACATACAAATATCTGGAAACCTGGGTTGATGACAAAAATGACCAAAGCAAAGAAATTAAAGTCCGAATTGAAACTGCAAGGCAAGCATTTATAAAAATGAAGACACTGCTTACAAACAAAGACTTTCAGTTGCCTCTCAGATTTAGGGCTCTAATATCAGAGGCGTAACCAGGATTATCCTAAGGGGTGGTTACATCTACTTGAAGGTCTCTGGCGGGTATGGAATAATAATGGTGTTAAGCGTATAGAGCTCAAAATACATCCAAAAGGGTAGGGGTTAGAATCCCCCAAACCACCCCCTGGTTACGCCTATGTCTAATATGCTACATATTTTCTATATTGCTATACGGAATGGAACTTTAAGAAGATGGATATTTTCAAATAAGTCAGATCTTTACTCTTTTACTTCTATTCCAACAAGGGACATCAAATTAGTGTAAAATAGCCGTAATGTCTGTATTTAAAAAGAGCAATAAAAAACCCAAACTGCTATAGGAGCATGAGTGCGACAAGCTTTGGGGAAAAACTACTCCAAACTTGATTGAGGAATGAAGTCGCAGACGTTATCGGACGTAATCAGAGTGGTTTTACTCCAGAACCTTCTTGTGTAGACAATAAAAGAAATCAACACCTACGTATACCTTTTATTGACCTCAAAGATTATTTGTGCTAATTCCTATCTAATAATCAACGTAAAGCTACTTAAATCCTACAACGTCCTATCAAAAGTGACACTGAATTAGATGCTATTAACAAAGAGGTAATTTCAAAAATTTGAACATACCGGGGTGATAGTACTACTACCTACTGTGAGTTGATACAACCAATGAAGTTGATATACACAATGTGTGCTAATATAAAGCACAAACCTAGTGAACCTTAGACAGATAACTATGATTTAATTTTTTGGGTCATTTGTGCTTCATCTCAGCACAAATTGCGGTCTCAATGATTATTTCATATAAATTAATATTATTGATATCGGTGGTTGAAGCCTTTTAGACTTTCATTGGTTGTATCAACTTACACTACCCTAGTATCACCCCGGTATGTTCACATTTTCGAAATTACCGCTGTGTTGATCAATATTGAATTTTCAGGTAATGGTTTGTGTAGAATTATTGAGACAATCTTTATTTAGCACTTTATTACAATTATATTTCAAAGCTACAATCCTTATCATTAACCTAACTTCTACTACCATCTTGACATCCTGTCCTTCTCCCCAAAGAGGTTCTGTCTCAAGTACCGACTACGTTTCTGAAGGAAACCTATAAGTGGTTGCATAATGAGCTGACTCTACATTCTCCTCTTTTTAAATGAGGTAAGCCACAGAGCTCTCTATGAAAATTCCAGGACCCCAGCAAATATAGAATGAATACATAACATAATATACATAACTTAACAACTATAGTCGGACAAGTAAATTGGCTTTTTAATGTTCCTTTTAGGCCTCAATAACAGATCAGGTTCCTGTACAGGTAAGTGTTCACTTTGGACATCACTTTTATTTGGTGAAGCATCGACTCCGCAACTCTGACTCCCATGTATAGTCTCTAAAGTATCAGAGGAATTATTTATATTCTCATTCTCCTTTTCTTTGTGGGAGAAGCCTGGAGTTGCTAAGTCGCTGCCGTCAACAAATTTCTTAGGAACTAACTGGTTACTGGTATCAGGAGTATAGTAAGGTGCCTGGACCAAATGCCATCTGTTACGTCTGAGTTGACCACTATTAGTTTGAACAACATAAGAGCGTGGTTCTTCACAAATTTCAATTACCTTTCCATATTGCCTAATATCAATAATCCAGACAGAATCGCCCACATATAAACGTTGCATATCCTTGGCTCGGTGTCTACTATTATAATTATCTGCTTGTTTTTCCTTATTTTCCCTTTCTCTTAATGACACTCCCCCCTTAACAACCGATTGTTCCAAATTTAATGACAACTGTGGTAGATTAGTTCTTAATTTTCTAGAGAAAAACAGCTCTGCTGGTGAAAGTCCACACCTTAAAGGTGTAGCCCTATAGGCTAAGAGCGCTAAAAATATATCTTCACTATTCTTTTTGATTAGTTCTTTAGCAGTCTTAACTGCCCGTTCAACTAATCCATTGCTCTGTGCAAAGTATGGGCTACTAGTTACATGAATAAAATTATAATTTGAAGCAAATTTCTTAAATAATGTTGAAAATTGTGGTCCATTGTCACTACGCACAATATTCGGAATACCATATCTAGAGAATAAACCTTTCAAGTGATTTATAGTAACGATTTCAGTCATGGAACTGAGCTCAAATATTTCAAAATATCTGGAGTAGTAGTCCACGACAATCAAGAACCATTTATCCAGTTTAAAAAGATCTAGCGCTATCTTTTCCCAAGGCCTTGTACATGATTCTTCTTTGTAAAAAGTTTCTTTTATATTTTCACGATTTTCCACACAATTGGGACAATTTCTAATCATTTTTTCTATTTGAGAAGACCCACCACACTGTAGATTTAGCCCTGTCCCTGCACTTGACTACCCCCAGATGACCTGTGTGAATATATTCTAGACATTTAAGTTGTAAAGCTGCTGGTATAATAATTCGAGAACTTTTTAATAACAAATTTTCACAAAATGATATATCATATCTGAATTGAAAATATGGCAAAACATGCACAGGAATTTTAGACTTTTCTGGCCATGAAGTCAACGTATATTGTTTTATTATTTGTAAAACAGGGTCATTGCTTTGTTCCTCGATTATTTGCTTTATAAACCGATCTTTTATGGGTAAATTACGGATTACAGATTTAACGTACCCCTCGACTTCAATACCTGTCAACTCATCACTACTAGGTACAGAATTTTTTATGGGACTTCGACTTAGTGCGTCTGACACAACCAACTGTTTTCCTGGGATGTAAACTACTTTATAATTGTAACGCATTAATCTCATCCGAAACCGCTGCAACCTAGGAGATAATTCATCCACATTTTTCGTCTGTAGAATTTGAACAAGGGGTTTTGAGTCTGTTTCAAAAATCAAATCTTTGACCCCTGTTATATAATCAGCAAACTTTTCAGCTGCCCACGTAATCGCCAGAGCTTTTTTTCTATCTGCGCGTATCGACCCTCTACTTGACTTAATAATCGAGATGAAAATGCCACTATTTCGCGAGATTTATCTAGATTTTCTTGCATCAGACAAGTTCCTATACCAAAACAACTAGAGTCTGAATTTACAACAATAGTTTTGTTCGCATCAAAATATGATAAATTTGGGGAACTTTCTAAACATTTTTTTAGAGTATTTAGAGCTTGAATTTGAGCAGGTCCCCATAAGAATACTGAGTCCTTTTTTAGAAGAGATGTTAAAGGTTCTAAAATTTCAGATTTGTTTTTAATATATTTACCAGCAAAATTAATCATACCTAATAATCTTAAAAGTTCTGTTTTATTTTCTGGTTCTGGGAATTCTCTAATTGCTCTGACCCGTTCAGGATCTATTTTAACCCCAGAAGTAGTGATGATATGCCCCAAGTACTTGACTGACTTAGCAGCAATGACACATTTGTTTTTATTAAGGGTTATACCTTCACTGTGTAATTTTATTAGAACTTAGTTTAAAATTTCGTCATGTTCTTTGACTGAACTAGCATGGATTAAAATATCATCCATATAAAAGACTACCCCTTTCATACCTGAAAGAATCTTAGAAAACCTAAGTGCAAAATATTCTGGAGAACATGAAATTCCAAAGGGAAGACGTGTAAAAAAGTATCAACCAAATGATGTGATGAATGTTGTTAGCAATTGGTTTTCTGGTTTCAGTTTAATTTGGAAGTAACCACTAGTTGTGTCGAGCTTAGAAAATATTATTGAATTTTTCAGTTGAGCCAAAGTATGCTCTATTTTTGGAAGTGGGAAATAAGCTCTTAATACACTTTGGTTAAGTTTTGTGTAATCTCCGCACAACCTAACAGAGTCACCCTTTGGTACACAAACAATAGGACTTACCCACCTGGTATGTTCTTCAATTGGTTTTATTATACCCAACTGAAGTAGACGGTCTAACTCAACTTTTAACTTGGGCATGAGTGGTAATGGAACTACTCGTGGTACTGACTGAGCAAATGGCTGAACATTAGATTTTAGCTCAAGTTCCATTTCTGTTTTAAATTCCCCAATATCATCAAATATTCCTTGAAATGACTCGGCTATCGTTTCTAATGAGTACTTGCTAGCACTGTAGGTCTCTGATTCTGCCCCAAATGCATTTATATTTTTAGATACTAAGTTATTAATATAACGTGAACTATTTTTATTAATATTAAGCATTTTTAATTTTATAATTCCAGGCCGACCAAGGATAGGCACCTTTAGATTTTTTACAACATATAAAGATTCTGAACACATATTGTCATTATAAGTCAAATTAACATCAATTTTACCCTCAATTTCTAGTTTTTTATTATCAGGGCCCCCTATGGACTCCTGGCAAACATACATTTTATTTTCGTAGAAATCAGACAACATATTTCTAGAGACACAACTTACATCAGCACCTGTATCAACAAGAAAAGGCATAACATATTTATTGTCAACTAAAACTTTTGCAAACCACTGATCTTTATCATTAGTGTAAATGTGTCCTAGATGAAAATCAAAGTTATTTACCTGTAAGTTTTCCATTTCATTTTCTATTCCTACATCACTTTCAGCACAGTTTTGACCTTCAACTACTCTTACATTCCTGCCGGATCTACATCTAGCTTGCCAATGTCCTTTCTTTCCACATAATCGACAACGACTATCTTTTGCTGGACATCTTTCTCGGCTGTTGCAGCTTGGTACACTACAGTATGTACATTTGTAGTTTTTGTTGGATTTCCCCTGTGTGTTCTGTTGTCCATATTTATTTGGTTCTGCTTGTGATTGTGACCAGTAGTTACCTCTGTGTGCATTGACCGTAGCTACTTCTTGTACTCGTTCTTGCCTAAGAATCCTGTTTTGAGAATTCTGCAGCTCGGCTTGACGTACTGTTAATACAGCTTCCCCTAATGTTAGGTTCTTTTGGAGTTGTAACCTCTCACTTACTTTTACATCTAAAACTCCTACTACTATGCGGTCTCTTATTAACTCATCTTTTAGAGCCCCATAACTACAATGCTCTGCCAGGCTATGGAGTGCAGTGATATATGCATCCACTGACTCCCCTGGCTGTTGACTACGTGTGTTGAACTTGAATCGTTCAAATATTACGTTCTTTTGGGGTATAAAATGAGCGTCAAATTTCTCGATAATAATACTATATACTTGCTGTGCGGGTGTTAGATTAAATTGAGTTATAATTTCCTCTGATTCTGCCCCCATTAGATACACTAACATATCAATTTTTTCAGCTTCTGGTTTGTTTATAAAACCACTAACCGACATATATCTTTGTAACCTCTTTTTCCACTGATTCCATGATCCTGGAAGGGAGAAATTAAACTCAGAAGGAGCTGATACTGTTGCCATGTTGGCAAGCACATGGCTCGCTGCTTGATTCTCTGCCATCCCTGGAATTATTTCACTCTATTTCTGCTCTTCGAAGAAGGTTCTACTTGCCAAATATTCCTCAGAGTATTTGCAAGTTCGCTGCCACCATGTAGAATTATTGAGACAATCTTTATTTAGCACTTTATTACAATTATATTTCAAAGCTACAATCCTTATCATTAACCTAACTTCTACTACCATCTTGACATCCTGTCCTTCTCCCCAAAGAGGTTCTGTCTCAAGTACCGACTACGTTTCTGAAGGAAACGTATAAGTGGTTGCATACTGAGCTGACTCTACAGTTTGTTTCTCAGCGTTTGTAATCATATTTCAATATTACTGCAGATTACATTTTTTTGTTGTTAAGTGAGTAGTTCATGCAAATACGTTTGGGGACATTTTTGAGGATTCCATTGTGAAAGAAGAGGTTGTGGAATGCCTGAGAAACGCAGCATTAAAATATTTTGTATAATATTAACCAATAAAAATCGTAATATTTTGAGACATTTATACTGCATCTAACCGTGTACTGGCGCCATCTCTCAGAAAATTTGAAGAGCTCTTAAATAAAAAGAATTAAAATGGATTAGTTGCGCCAAATGTAGGCAACTTACAGTTCTACCTTGCCGTGCTGCCTAGAGTTTGTTCCTAGAGTAATATTCCATTATAGTATGTAATGTAAAAATGTAATAAAATACAAAATTTAAACTAAGAGCAGTCAAATATATCATTGGCATAATTTAATTTAAAAAATTATGAGATATTTGGATTAATGTGATACGGTGCTTCTAAATAGGTACCTACCCGTCTTTATCATAATTCCCACTTTGCGTATGCAGATTATTGGGAACCATTTGGCATAGAATAGTTAGTTATAAATTAATAAAACTTGTATCATCTTAGCTGATGTTACTAAAATAAAGTTTTTTTCTATAAGAACACCGTTAACGGATATATTTGATAGTAGTAGGTACCTACTACTATCAAATATATTAATGAGTTCTTTTCAAACTTAAATTATTAAAAGGTACTCTTTTGAACTATAGATTCACTTACTGATGTTTCTATAGAGTTAGTAATAATATTAGTAGGTACTCTTTAGCGTCTTCGCTAAAATCCGCACTATACTCTGCTTTATACTTACCTACTGCTTTTTAATTTCAGCAACCGTTTCTTCTTTGAGTCTTTTTTCTAGATCATAGTGTAGTTTTTCTTAGATTGGATTGGCTCGACATTAACTTGTTACAGCACGCAATTTTTGAAATTATGGAGCATTACAACTACTGTTACTCAGCACTTCGTTCTAAAACCTCTGAATTACTTCAATGTTATCGTATACTCAGAGCTGTACATGATTATATCCATATTGGTACAAATATTTGTTTATAAATTATTGATTTATTATCGATATATTCTTTGGAATTTTTTTCAGAATAATTTCCCATTGTGGTATATCTCTAGCAACTCTGTTTCAACCTTTAATTCGGCTGAATTTTAAGTCGTCTTCCACAATATCCAGATATTTAAGCTTCGATCTACCCCTTATACGTCTTGCCTCTAATCCTGTTCGGTCAAATACTTTTCTCACCGTCACATCTCCCACCCTTCTGATTATATGCACAATCAATCTGATTTGTGCTATATATTAATAAATTTCACAAACTCGTTTTAGCTCCATATATTAAAACTGGCTTTATTATTGTTCTTTACACAGTTAGTTTAATTTTTCTTTAAGCCCTGAGACAAATTGTCGTCACAGATCAAAATTGTCGTCACAGATCATAGTAACATTCAGTGGCGGCTCGTGATTTTTACAACAGGGGAGGCTATACCTAACTGTAAAATATCTAGACAAATTTGCACTAGCAACAAAATGCGCCAAAAAAATGTAATATAGGGCCCCATTTTTTATTTACATTTGATAATATCATCATACTTCATAATTTCATGATATCATATTTTAAAAATAGTTAGTCTAATTGTAAAAGTTTAATACCAAAGTTTATGTCATTTATTTGTTAACAATTCCATCTTTGTAAGTAGATATGCATATCAAAATAAATACAGATTTGAAGTTTTGCAGTCCATACAGGATGAAGCTTCACATTTTTTAAGATACTCACCTGAATTTTTTTATTTCTAAACGCGGCCTACTGCGAATTCAAAACACGATAAATTACCGATATTTTGCTATGCGTTACAGATATCGGAAAAAGTTATTTGAACAAGTTGTTCCAAATATTAGTCTAACCCCACATACCAAATTTCATAACAAAATTCGCACTTTTAGCTTTTTCATTATTTTTAGTCAGGACCCTAAAACTCGTTGTCCCGAGATGCACACAACCACGCAACGGAGCCGAGAAGCTACTTAGCCTCCCTTGGTATATCTCTGGGCAGCATGTGATGGCACCGTAGATGCCACTGTTAGGAGACCGCATCTCCTTAAACGCCTGCTGCGCTGCGCGGTGCATCAGCTACGGAGGCTGCTCCACTTCTCGGCTCCGTTCATGCATCTCGGGATAACCCAGGGTCCTACCTACAATAATAATAAAAAACTGAGACGCAATCATGCGTTCTAATGCTAATGCTCCGTGCGTATGGATATGTACACGTTGTATAATAGTGAGAGTGCTTGTTGTTTTCGCGATTCATGATAAACAAAACAGTGTAGCGTGTGTAAAAAACTTATGGGGAGGCTAAGCCTCCCTTGCCTCCTCTGACGAGCCGCCACTGGTAACATTATTGGCAAGGACTACTCTCTTGATGTCTACGCTAAAGTTGTCCTTAGTAAATTATAATCCTACACCGAGAGAAAAAAATTCTTGACATAAAGAAACTTTATTAATATTTAAGAAAGATCGACTTGGCATATTGCCTAAGAAATATATCTTTGTATGTAAGATATAATTTTCTAAAATATTTCAAAGAAATTCTACTATAGCCAAAGAAATATATGATTGAACTATCACTTTCTGGCAAACTTCAAACCCATTTATCAGAAAGAAATTACACTTGATGTTAATTAATTTTATTAGTCATAAAAATATATTTTCTACACATTACAAAACTATTCTTTCTGAGCAATAATATTTCTTAGTAAGGAATATTATTATTTTACTATTAATAATTAATGTATTTAATGTTAAGAAATATATTTCGCAGAGATAAACGTATATTTAGAGTTAAGTTAATATTTCTTGAAAATAAAGTGATATTACATACGGCGAAATAAATCATTGTGTTAAGGTAAAATCATTATTTATTAATAAAACAAGATATAAAACGTTATTATTACATACAAATATTTTCTCCACTCTTAAACCACTGGCTTCTACACAACAATAAAAGGATGAAGAGGCAAATCCAACTTCCTCAAATTTTCCTTCTTTTGTTAATAGCACTTTGTATATCAGCAATTCACTAAAACAAAATCGTTATGTAGAAAGAGTAAAGTTACTTTAATAAAAGTTTTTTTATAAAGATATAGATATTTATTTTAACAAATTTAGGAAATACAAAAAAAAAAACAAATACACGGCCCCACATAAGAACTATTAATACTAATAATAATCAATCATATTTAGTTCAAACATGGCATTATTTAACCTACACATCTTTGTTTCTTTTTCTTTTTGTTAATGAAATATTAATTATTTATCTGTATAATATTAAGTTACACAATAAACATTGTTTAGCTAAAACAAGAGGGAAAATACAATCAATGTAAAACATTGAAGCAGACATAATAATATGTAATTTTCTTAATTTATATAATCTAAAAGAGACAGCATACCTAATCATTAAGAAATTTTATTACGGGAAAGTATTATTAGTTTACATCCAAGTCATTTAATACATATTAACTAATTCACGGTTTTCGGCAATAACATTTCTTAACCATAAACATATATTTCTTTTAGACTAACTGATTTCTTTATCTCAAATTAACAGAAAACATATTTAGCGTTGCACCCGCCATGTTTGATATAGCGTTGTATTGTATATTTTTATAGAAGACGATACATTCAAGAAACCTATTATAGTTGATACATAAGTATACACATTTTTAAAAAGGTACTTACATGTATGAAGTTCTACCATTTCTGGAAGGCCTCGCAGTTGGTTAATAACTCCTTTCTTAATATTGTTCTGAAGCTATATATTATATCATTCTGTCCCAGCTTTAAATTGTGGCATATTTCCCAGTTAGAATAATAAGCTCCTTTATTTCAGAGTCGTCCATCATTATACCTAAAAAGCATATAGGTAAAGATACTATTATGTTTCTTTTTTAACCATTCGGATACGCAACAATATTATTACATCTTAAATTACTCAATTTACTTTTATTTAATACCTATATATGTACGTACCTTCAAAGTATCCGTTAATTTTTAAAGAACACCGATAAATCAAAAATCCATCTATATGAACATGAACATATCACGCCATCTTGACAAACACTGACGACTAAATCATAAATAGTTAATCTGCGCAATTCTTTTGTGGAAGAAAATCTCTTTGCAAGTAACATTTCGGCATTAATGACAAAGTTTTTATTTTATAACCACAGTTACTACAGAGGGTATTTCTAAAGAATTATTTCTTTTGGTTTAAAATATTTATTTGATTGCAAGAAAATTTCTTGTTCACAAATATAAATATGGATTAACTTATCATTATATTTCTTATACTGCAAAATATTTGTAGTTTTCAATTTAAGAAATAAAAACTTTAGGATAAGAAAATTAAATGTAACCATTAATGCATTTCTTACTATTGAAGAAATTTTCTGTAAGAAATTATTGAGTTATGTTTAAAACACTCGTTTCTTTATATGTGAACCGGTATGTTTAAGTTAATAGGATATGTTAACTTTTAAGAAATATTGCTCAAAGAAATCGGTGTTTTAGGAGAAAATAAATTGTTCTCTCGGTGTAGGAATATGAAGATGTAGGTATATACCTTTTAACTCAATATCAATTTATTAGTCTAGATGTCTGAATAGCAAACTTTGTTCTATTTTTGTACATATTTTTTAATCCCATTACCAGTGCAGATGACCTTAATGACCGAAATGCTTCTGTTGTGGCATAATATGAAGATCTTGAGATTATGTTAATGTTGTCTAACTATCCCACTGGCGGATACAGGGGGGGTGTCATGGGGTCATGACCCCCCCCCATAATTGTAAACCCACGTATCCTAAGGTTGGTAAGACTAAGTCACTTTGCATCAGAGATAGGTAATTAAATCACCCTCAAGACCCATGACCCCCTCCAAACAAAATTTCTGGATCCGCCACTGAACTATCCAACCACTTGTACATATTTGTTAAAGATTATACCACTGGTATTAATATTCTAGAGTAACCTTTTCCTGAGCAAGGTTAAAAAGAAGGCAAGTTAGTCTATCACCTTGTCTTAATCCGTTTTTGTAGCTGAAGGACCGTGAGGTCACAGGCAACCAAGTGACGTCAAGAACGTCGAGGAAACTTCAGTTTTTGGTTGAATATATACCCGTGTTTAAAGATTACGTCGTATAAACGTTTTTTGTAGGTGATTTTAAGTGCGTAAGATTAATGACGTTAAAATACTTCTAACAACACGTTTTCATTTCAGACAGCCTAAGTCTGACGTCACAAAATTGGGAGGGGGAGGAGCTTAAAGGCCTAATACTTATGACTCCAAACAATTTCAATAAGAAGTTTTTCATTTATTGTTTACGTGATTTGTGTGGTAAAATAAGACTTTTCATTTAGATATTTAGTTGAAGAAACGTGTTAATTAAGAGATTTTCATTCGTTTTTCTCAAACGAGTTAGTTTAATGCAATAATTGTTCTTGAAAACTGTTTGAGGTTATGTTTTAATTTGTTTTGGTGTTTATTTTCTGTTAATGAACTAATTATGTGTTATCGAGTTTAATTAAATTAATTTGTTAATAAATTTATTAGTTTAAATGTTCGTTCAACTTTAACATATAAGTATATATAAAAAGTAAAAGGTCTTTATAGGTATGTTGCATTGAGGGTATTGTAATTCTATACATTTTAGAGAGTCTTCATTTGGTTTTACTTTTAGACTATGTGCTAAATTTAAAACGGTTAAATGAAAAATTACAATACCAATACCCATACGAATAATTATCTTGTATCTTTAAAACCATCAAATTAAAAATAATCTAAAAAACGACATAAAAACTATGTTTTTGATATCACTCTTTCAAAACGTGATAAAAATGACGTCAATTATGGTGGGACAAATTCACTTGATAAACTGACGTGGTTTGGTGATAATTATGACGTCTTTTCAACGTTTTGTAAACGTTATTTGGTTGCCTGGGGTATCATTCTGAATCTGAGGAGCTTTTTACAAAACTGCATAAATCCATTTCCGGCTAAAATACATCTTTTGTTGAATTTCGAAAATTATTTCGAATTTTCCATTTAAAATGAGCCTAATAATCACGTTTCTTCCACAAAACCTAATTAATCCACTCAAAAACCTTTACCCCATGTCCACTCTTTTTTTTTTATACAAAACTTAACATCTCCTTCTTTAGCTAACCATTAAAATTAGTTTTTGTGTTACAAAACTGCATAAATCCTCCGGTCTGCAAAACTATCCCTTCACTATTTTTGTTTGGTTTTAAAAGTATTCTCTAGAATTAGATGTTGATTCGTGAAACAAAATATAATATTCGTTAGTTCTAAAACTATTCACGGCTCACACTGACAGTGTGTAGCGTAGCGACGCTATGCCCATCTTTTTTTACAAAACGCGATATCTCCAACAGACACATGGCTATATTTTGTTAATGCGAATCAATAACAATAATGTTAATTAACGTTTTATTTCTCTAAATCTAACACGTTCTCAGAAATTTCGAAAGTTTTAATACAACAGCTGCAGCACGTTTTTACGTCTCCTGAAAATTTTTGAAAAGTGGATTTATGCAGTTTTGCAAAAAAGCTCCTCATCTATACTATCTGTGTGCATGCATGTAAGTTTCGTTAGTCGAATCTAGAACAGCTGCCAATTATTGTTCAACAATACAAAGACATGTCACTCGTAGGTATAACTAAAACAACACTTAACCTAACATTTTATAGTTGAGGCTTCGACTCTGGTTCAGGTGTAGGTAGGTCTTATCTTAAATAAAATTTTGAACCAAGAGAAATAGTAGGGACAAATAAAAGATTACATTATTAAAAAATCTTATTTATTATTAGACTTAGGCAAATATGCAAATTACAAAATGCACAAATGTCAAATTTTGCATATTTTTATAAAAGTGAGCATAAAGTGCATATAATTTGAAAATTTGGTGTTAATTATATATTTTTATATTCAAACTTACAGATAGCATGAAAATGCCAATATTTAATTTTGTTTTATAATCACTTGGTATTCAAATTCTTGGTTATAGATAGTAACTAATAAAAGACAGCGGCTTATAGTTTTGTCACGTTTTGTCCTGGAATTAAGGGTTTGTGTTTATGACTCTATTTAGGTAAAAATTTTTATTTTGACGGTCAGTTTCACTTGGTTTCACTTTTGTTGTAAAATTGGAGGCGTAAACAACGTGTATTTCTTATTGTGAATAATTAGTATTTCTTATTGTGAATAATTATTGTGCTTTGAACATGCCGAAAATAAGCAATGTTTCAACTTGGATAAAACCTTACAAAGAGCTATCTATGGATATGGATAAAGTTTATTGCTCATGTTGTGGCAAAACCGTAAGTACAAACGTATTATTTTTTTTATTTTATTTTAAAAATTTACACGGTGGTACAAACAAAGATTTTAAAATTGGAGATTATGTTTAAGAAAAGTACCGACACAAGGCTAGTTCACAATAAATCGATGTATTTTTTCTTTTTTCAAGCATTTTTTAAACTCCTTGCGATAAAAAATAGGATACCTATTTAAAATTCAAATCATTAAATAGTCTACTGAAAGGTCGCTTGAAAGGTCGCTAACATTTTTTTTCTAACAATAGCATAGTTTGCTTTAATTTTGCTAAAGACAAAAACATATCATATATTGGACTTAATTAGTTAAGTGCTTTTAATTTATTTTCACAGTATTTTTTCTTTAAATGTAAACAGAAAAGACCAAGAGCCTCTTGTGAATATTTGGGGGTTCTTCCTTCTTGCACAGTCATTTCTTGACATTTTCAAGATTACTACACCGATTTTTATTTGATTTAATTTAGATATTTTAATTGTTATGCAAAAACGGTTCATTTTTAGTTTATTTCTACAATCTTAGATTTTAAAAATGGGTACAACTATAGAATATTTATACTTTTTTTTAGATTTCATGTGAAAAAAAATTTCAAATAGATCAGCATGTCAGAACCGCGAAACATTTAGCTAAAAAAGTAAAAACTACATCCGGTGAAAAATATCAACCTTCAGTGTCCAAGTGCTTTCAGTCAAGTTCCAAAAAACAAACCGAACAAGAAACTTTTAACGAAGACTTGTGTCGTGCATTAGTATCTTCTAATATACCGCTTTCAAAATTATCTAATGAAAACTTTAGTTCTTTTTTAAAAAAATATTGCAAACAAAACATTCCCAGTGAACGAACTCTAAAGAGAAATAATGTAAATTTGTTATACTCCTCAGTTATCCACAACATAAAAGCCGAAATAGGTAATAATTACTTTTACATATGTGTGGACGAGACCACTGACTCGTCAGGAAGGTACATTGTGCACTTATTGATTGGTACTTAGCGAGGAAACCTTTCCAAAATCGTATTTAATTTCCTGTAAGCAAGTGGAAAAAACCAACGCTCCAACAATAACACGGTTTCTACAAGAAGCATTAGCAAACTTTTTTCTTCCTGCTGCTGTGCCTAATGATAAGTTATTGCTTATTTTATCTGATGCCGCACCATATATGGTGAAAACAGGACAAAATTTAAAAATATTTTATCCAAACTTAATACATGTCACTTGTTTAGCGCATGGAATAAATAGAGTTGCGGAGGAAATAAGAAAAAAAATTCCACTAGTTAACAGTTTAATAGCGAGCGTCAAAAAGGTATTCCTGAAATCACCTGTAAGAATACAATGTTACAGAGATATGCTTCCTGCTGTTCCACTGCCACCGCAACCCATCTTAACACGTTGGGGAACATGGTTGGAAGCAGCTAATTTCTATGCTGATCATTTTGTTGATTTAAAAAAAATAATTAACCTTTTAACGGATGATAGTTGCCAATCTTTATTGGAAGCTAAGCAAGCCTTCCAAAATAACATCCTCCAACAGCAACTGTCATTCATAAAATCAAATTATAGTTTTATCCAGAAAACTATAACTCAATTAGAATCCTCCAAATTATCATTGTTAGAGAGTACAGTTCTAATAAAAGAATTTGAGTTATTGTGTCAAAACGTTAAAGGTACTATTGGAAAGGAAATTTTTCAAAAATTTAAAGTAACCATGGAAAAAATAGTGGTTACCAGGTTCTTTCTGAAGTGGTTCAAGTACTAGCTGGGACATTTTCCGAACCACTTAATTTAGAACCATCTATTATAGTAAATTTGAAACATGCCCCAGTTACTTCAGTTGATGTCGAAAGAAGTTTTTCTATTTACAAATATATGTATTCAGATAGAAGCCATAAGTTTTTATTAGAAAATTTTGAACATCATTTGATAATCTATTGTTACCACAATTCAAAATAATATTTATATGTTAAAATAATTGTATATGTTATGTATTTATAATATTGTAAGTATTTTTGTAAATAAAAAAATATTGTAAATATTTTTTACTACATGCTTATTTCCTAGATAAATATGCATATTTTGCATAAAATACTGCATATTTTTGCATAAAATACTGCATATTTATCCGCATATTTCATACTTTTTTATTTGCATATTTGCCTAAGTCTATTTATTATACATGAAAAAATTAAATTTAAAAGCAAATTCTGCTTAAAGCTGTACAAGAATAGGAAAATATAGGAAGTAGGTATAGTTTAGTCCAAAAAAAGTAGTCGGGATAATATTGCACCGAATAGACTACAACACGTTATAGAGGAAACATATGTTAACCAAAGAATATTATCGGTGAAAATGAAACTGAAGGACGAAGAAATATGGACAATAATAACAGCCTACGGAGTAAGTGAAAATACAAGAACGCAAGAGAAAGATACATTTTTCGATGAGCTCCAAATACAAATTGATAATGGGGAAGAAAACATAATTATAATGTGAGATCTAAACTAAACGGTAGAGTCGAAAACAACAACAGCGGAATAGAGGAGTGCATGGGAAAAGAAGGAGAAGAAATACTAAACAGAAATGGTGAAAGAATAATAGAAATATGTATGGAAAACAAACTAGTTATAACAAATAAAAAATTTAAACATAAAGAAGTACACAAATACACGGGAGTACAAGACATCAGAAACGAAAAATCTATCATAGATTACTTTTTGATAAGCAGCAACAAATGGAAAAGAGTACAGGATACGAAAGTGAAAAGAGGCTCAGTGATTGGCAGTGACCACCATCTAGTAATAATGAGAAAGAGAACTACAGAGGAAAAATAAGAAAAGAGAATAAAGGTAGTAAAGGAAAAAATGAAAAGTTACAAATTAAAAGAGGAAAAATATAAGAAGAAGTTCCAAGAAAAATTAGATAATACTCTGAAAGGTATGGCAAAAAATACAAATATAGAAGAAAAATGGGAATATCTAAAAACCAGCATAATCAAAGCAGCTGAGGAAACTTGCGGGAAAGCAAAAATAGCAAATACTAACATGAGGAGAACGGAATGGTGGTCGGAAGAAATACGAGAGAAAATAAAGAACAAAAAAGACAAATGGAAGAGGAAGAGATACCTAAGTACCAAACACCCGGAAGATTACGAGGCACATAAAGAAAAAAGGAAAGAGGTTAAAATAACGGCGAAAGCAGGAAAGGAAAAGTCATGGGTGAGATTTGGACAAAAACTGACAAAACATTATAGGGAAAACCAAAAACTCTTCTACAGCACATTAAAATAACTCAGACAAAAGAAGGAACACACGATGCCGAATATAAAAGACAAGAATGGAAACGTACTAACAGAAGAAAAACAAATAATGGAAAGATAGAGAAAACATTTCAAAGAGCTAACTCATGCAGATACGGACAACATAGGGGAGATACAAGAAAGTAATGAAGAACAAGTGGAATCCATAACAAGAGAGGAATAAGAGAAAGCAATAGAAAGAGTAAAAATGGGCAAAGCACCAGGCAAGGATCATATCATCCCGGAAATGATAAAATTCATGAGGACAGAGGCAATCGATAGCATGAAAGAACTAATGAATGATATCATAAATAGAGCAGAATTACCAAAGGACTGGAAGAAAGACATTATATTACCAATACACAAAAAGGGAGACAAGAGAAACTGTAATAATTACCGAGGTATCACAATATCAAGTATCTCTGGGAAGGTATTCGAAGGAATAATAGAGACAAGAATAAAAACCCAAATAGAAACAACTATGGAAGACACACAGTGTGGATTCAGGAAGGACAGAAGCACGCAAGACCTAATATTCACATTAAGACAAGTAAGTGAGAATGTAATCAAGAAGAATAGAGAGATACATATGTGCTTCATTGACCTGGAGAAGGCGTTTGACAGAATCTGAAGAAAGGACGTATGGAAGACACTAAAAGAAAGGGGAGTCGACAGACACATAATAGAAGTAATAAAGGATATGTACAAAAATAATACAAATACAGTAATAACCAATAACGAGGAATTCAGAGAATTTCCTACAAGTCAAGGCGACAAACAGGGATGCGTGCTGAGTCCACTGCTATTCTCAGTGGTACTAAATGAAGCGATAAAGAAAGCCAAGAGAAGAATGAGAAAACTAACATTAGGATACTGGCAAATGAAACGGACTCAACTATCGGAGCTACTATTTGCAGACGAAATGGTATTGATAGCAGAAAACAGAGAAGACTTACAGAACAATCTTGAAATCCTAGAAGAACTATCAAACATAAATATGAAAATTAATACAGAGAAAACAAAAACAATTAAAATTTCAAAAACGAGGAAGACACATGTAATAGAATTAGACGGGAAACAACTAGAGCAAGTGGAATATTTTAAACACCTAGGAGTAATAATCGAATCAAATGGTAAACAAGACATGAAAATAAACGAGAAACTGGGACGAACAGGAAGCTTATTTAACACTATGAAAAGAACATTTTTGGGAAAAAAAGAGATACCGGAGAGAGTAAAAACGGCAGTCGTTAAATCAGTAGTTAGACCAATAATCATGTATAGCAGCAAGACATGGACATTGACGGGGAGACAAAAATCCAAAGTCAATGCTATGGAAATAGAGGTTCCTGGCGAAAATAGCAAACAGAAAGGGGACAGACAAAATATGAAACGAAACAATTAGGCAAGACCTAAAACTAGAAGCAATCAATGAAAAAATAGTAGAGGGACAACTTAGATGGTTCGGGCACGTGTGTAGAATGTCGAACGAGAGGCTAACAAAACGAGTGTCCGAAACGAGAGTGCAGGGGAAAAACAAAAGAGGAAGACCAAGTTATGTGGGTAGATGAAATCAGGAAAGAAGTCGAGAAGAAGGGATTGACATTGGAAAGTGCAAGAAACCTAACGCAGGATCGGAAAGCATGGAGACTACAAGGCCAAACTCAAATCCACCAGACTTACACCTGAAGGTAGAAAGGCTTAGGACTAAGTGAAGTGAAGTGATCTCTTCTTCTTTCGTAGCTGCCGCAGATGTTTACGAGATTTTATAGGGTGAGCACCTAAAATGAATTTCGATTCGGAACGGTTTTTGATTGAAGTGCAAAACAGACAGTATATGGGATACAAGAACCCGAGGGCAGATTTATAGGGCATTAAAAGGAAAAGCGTGGAACGTCATCTTTGAATTATTTGTTTCTGATTTTAAAGAAGGTAGCCCTATCGAAAAGAATAAATCCCTAAGCAATGTTTTCTCTATTTATATTTACATTTTATTATACAGGGTGTCCCAGAAGTAGTGGAACGGTCGAATATTTCGCGAACTAAACAACCGATCGAAAAACTGAAAAATACGTGTTCAATCATTTTCAAAAATCTACCCAATGACACCAAACACCAACCCCCACTACACCCCCTGAAGGTGGGGTGGGGGGTAACTTTAAAATCTCAAATGGAAACCCCTAGTTTTTCTTGCAGATTTGGATTCGTTACGTAAAAGTAAGCAACTTTTATCCAAGACATTTTTTCGAACTGTGAAGATTTATCATAATTGAGAAAAACGATTTATCCTGATACCACAGGTAAATTATAGAAACGGTCTAATATCTCGAGAAATACACTTCCAAATGAGAAACCAAAAAAAAAGGTTTTTAATACTTTTCGAAAACCTATCGAATAACACTAAATATGACCCTCCAACCCACCCCCTGGAGGTGGGGTGGGAGGCAACTTTAAAATCTTAAATAGCAACCCCACTTTTTATTACAGATTCGGATTCGTCATGAAAAATTAAGCAATGTTTATTCGAAACATTTTTTAGAATTGTTGATAGATGGCGCTTTAATTGGAAAAATACGATTTATTAGCGCCATCTATCAGCAATTTTAAAAAATGTTTCGAATAAATGTTGCTTAATTTTTCATGACGAATTCGAATCTGCAATAAAAAGTGGGGGTTGATATTTAAGATTTTAAATTTACCCCCCACCCCGTCCCCAGGGGGTGGGTTGGAGGGTCATTTTTGGTGTTTATCGATAGGTTTTCGAAAAATATTAAAAACCTCTTTTTTGGTTTCTCATTTAGAGGTGTATTTCTCGAGATATTGGACCGTTTCTATAATTTACCTATGGTATCAGGATAAATCGTTTTTCCCAATTATAGCGACATCTATCCACAGTTCAAAAAAATGTCTTGAATAAAAGTTGCTTACTTTTACGTAACGAATCCAAATCTGCAAGAAAAACTAGGGGTTTCCATTTGAGATTTTAAAGTTACCCCCCACCCCACCTTCAGGGGGTGTAGTGGGGGTTGGTGTTTGGTGTCATTGGGTAGATCTTTGAAAATGATTGAACACGCATTTTTCAATTTTTTGATCCGATGTTTAGTTCGCGAAATATTCGACCGTTCCACTACTTTTGGGACACCCTATATATTGAATGCATTTGAACTGAACAAAACAAATATGTACTCACAATCTTGTTTGTTTATTTATGTTAAATAGTGGGGTCTCATCCTAGGCCAAAAAAGGTTTTATTGATTGTTGTTGGAAACACAATGATAAGATATCAGTTAAAAGAGGGTATAGGGCAAGCTAACATGTTTAGATAATATATTCAATGTCATCATCTTCTTAAGGGCCTCTTTCACTCAATTGTCAGGTTGTATCAAACTATTTTACGCCTGTAGGTTACGAGATGTACTGGTTGATTTTTTATGTGCTTATTTCTGTGATATAGCTGTTTTTGTCTGTTTCTTCTTAATTCCATTTATGGAGTTAATTGGTATTTTTTCAAAAGCGTTGAAATTTTATAGAATATTTAAAACTATGGACATTACAAACACTGATTCTGACGAACACACTTTTTTAAAAAAATATTAGCCGGCAAGTTTTTAAGCATTTGAACAAACTTACTTTTTTTCTCACCATTACATTAAACGCCGCACCCTTCCAAACGATCCGCTTCGCGGCGTAGTAGCCGGCGCTAGAAAATCGGGTCATCTTGAATATTAGTGCACCCTGTCTGTGTAACTTTTGGCAGTGGATCCGACCATCACTTGTAACACCGTTGCCGTATCCTCTATTTTTTCATACTATCACGTTATAATTTTTTGTGATATTTTATTTGTGTGTGAAATGTATCATTTGTGTATTTTAGGTATATTCTAATATGTTATGTATAGATAGGTTTTTACTTAATTATTTTAAATCATTGCGAAGTTTAACTCGCTAGGAACCTTGTAATATTGTGTAATGTGTTAAAAGTAAGTAGTTTTGAAATACCAATTAAGTAAAGATTATTATCAACGCTGTCAAGCCAAAACGGCATAAACGCCAAAATGACCACTTTTTAGTTAGCTGTACGAAAAAATAGGATTTTAATTTCCGCACCAGACAGTCAACGCGGAATAACCGCAGACAAAGTGAAATAGGTGTAATATAGGTTTAAAATTTTTATAAACGCCAGCCTAGTCACGCACGTGAACACCGACGTGAACACCGATTGACATAATCGCCAGTGCCCGTAAGATTATCATTGTGTACAGTTCGGTCCAGTAATAATAGTAAAGGTACGTATTTTTACAATTTTTATGGATAAGTAACATGATATTACTTACATTTGCAATATTTTCAATTCCTATAGATTTTTGAAATGTAAACACACTGAATTTCTTTAAAAATTATGAGGCGTTTATGCCAAAACCACATATTTACATCGTGGTTGACACAAGCGCCATTCCTCAATGGTATTCTTATGCAGGTTTTTTATTTAAATATTGCGCAAATAAAAAGTTTATTTTAAAATTTTCTATTGTAACTTTGTACTAGTGTGATGAACAATTCATTTTGTGTTACAGCATAGAGTTCAAATCAATTTTATATAGCTAAAAATGGCGATCGATTTTTGGCGTTTATGCCATTTTTTGTTGCAGATGAATAGCAGAAGTAAAAAAAATAATGGCCTTACTAAATGAAAATAAAACATATACCGAATCAGTACAAAATGATTATACTGACTGACCATAATTCCCCTATATTCCCCTTAGAGGTTTATGACATTTATAATGCCAACATTGCAGAAGCTTTTAGCAATGACATTATCATCTTTGAGGAACCACCAGACGTTGCAGTAGAAGAAGAAATATTTAGTCACGATCTCACATCATGTTTCAACTTAGCAGCAGATAATGGTTTGGGTGCCGGTATAAGTAGTGATGAAAATAAGGAAAATACAAGCAATCAAATCAATATTGTTGAATGTTGATGTTGAACCAAATATTGACAGTGATTATGAATTAGAATCCGCTATTATTAGATATCCGCTTTTATTTGCAAATTATTTAATTTAAGGATTTCATCCTAGCACCAAAAACATGTTTAAAGGATTTAGGGTTTTGTTTTTAACTTAGAATGTATTTTTGATTAATAAAAAATAAAGCATATCAAAAATCTTCGTAATTTCATAATTTTTCTTGTTGGCATAAACGACAATTTTTAATTTTCGTTTTTTTTTTCATTAATGGCATATATCCCTTTTAAGCGCCATATTGGCTAACTTTACAACGATGCGATCGACACAAACGCCAGAGGTAAGTTTGGCATATTCACCAATGTTATATCTTGATTAGACATAAGGGCCATTTTCTAGTTTTTAATTTATTTCAGACAGTATATTCAGCTACATTAATGTTCACAATATATTAAAATTTAAAAAAAAAATCACCAATTTTTTTGAGTCACTGTGCAGATAAGCAGAATTGGTAAAAATAAAAATAATGAGTTTTTTGTGTTTCCTGAAAAATCAAGTTAATGTCGCTTATGCCGTTTTGGCTTGACAGCGTCGTTATGTTGTTGTTGTCATTCTGCCTAGTATAATGACGGAGAAGTAAACGGTCTTATTCTATTATTCTTGTAGGTACATTTAACATAGATTGAAATTATGAAAAAAATATAGAACACAGCATGGCAACACTGTGACGCACAAACATAAGATTCAGCTGTGCGTTACATAGGGTGCACTAATAGCCAAGATTTCCGAAAATCGCCTGTTTCAGCCACTCTGTGGATCCACAGAATAGCGCTGCAGAGTGATCCGTCTGGTTTGGCCCTAGACATCACAAGAAGAAGAGGAACTTTTTATTAGCTCATTTTCGCAATCTTGTCATATTACAGAGTATAAAAGGGCCTAGCCGGGTATGATGGTGAAAAGTGCCCCCAACTCGATTTAAATTCCATATAGGCCACTTTTTAGCACATATACAGGAACTCGCTTTCTGAAATTTTTAGCCCCCTAGGTGGTCACGTGACCCCCCTAGAGCCTAATTAGGCTTTTTAGGTTTTTATTTTTTATCTCAGCCGCATCAAGAGTTAGCCAAAAACTTTATTTAAAAAAGTTGTAAGTTTCAAAAAGATCTATATGAAAATTTTTTTTTTTTATTTTTTGGCGGGAAATTCGAATTTTTAGAACAATTTTAATCTTTTAAATAACTCTGAAAAAAAAATTAAGACACTCGTTTTTACGAAAATCAATTATATCGTGTATTTTTGCACAATCTTTCACCCTGAATTTTTTCAAATTTTTAAAATTGGTGAAACGTACCTTTAAAAATAAAAAACCGCATTTTTTCGGTTTTTTTTCGTTTTTTGATATAATTTTATACATATTTTTCAAAAGAGGTAACACCGTCACTAGAATAGGTAAAAAACTAAAAAATAATTGGGGTTTGTTTTATAAAATTTTTTTGTAACGCCATCCATTTTCAAGATACAGGGCGTTGAAGAAAACAAAATTTTACACATTTTTTACGATTTTTCTGAAACTACTGGCAACATTGTAATAAAACTTGGCGGGTTTTAAGAGCTAGTTACTGTGCATGTTTTGACATACAATTTAAGGATTTGATATTCATCATTGGCGCGCATAGGGGTAATGGTCTGAACTTTTTAAAGAATAAAGATAGTACGCCACTGACATATTTTAAATTAACAATCGTTTTTGAATTCCTCGTTCAATTTGTAACAAAAAATCTATCCTCTTATTTTTTCATACGACGCGCCATTTTTATTCAAAAAATAAAAGATCTGAATCCTTACAAAGCATTCGAACTTCTAGTAGTTTCTATATCTACATAAACTCGTACATCCATTATAAAAATTAATTCGAATACTTTGGAAGCGTTAAGATATTTTATTTTTTGCAACAAAACGGCGCGGCGTCGTATGAAAAAATGGGAAGATAGATTTTTTGTCACAAATGGAACGAAGAATTCAAAAATGATTGTTAATTTGAAATATGTCAGTGGCGTACCATCTTTTATCCTTTAAAAAGTTCAGACCATTACCCGTATGCGCGCCAATGATGAATATAAAATTCTTAATTGTATTTAAAAAAAATGCACAATAACTACCTCTTAAAACCTGCCAAATTCTATTGCATTGTTGCCAGTAGTTTCGGCAAAATCGTAAAAAATGTGTAAAATTTTGTTTTTTTCAACGCCCTGTATCTTGAAAATGGATGGCGTTACAAAAAAATTTTATTAAGCAAACCCCAATTATTTTTCATTTTTTTACCTATTCTAGTGACGGTGTTACCTTTTTTGAAAAATATGTATAAAATTATATCAAAAAACGAAAAAAAAAACAGCGAAAAAATGCGGTTTTTTATTTTTAAAGGTACGTTTCACCAATTTTAAAAATTTGAAAAAAATTGAGAGTGAAAGATTGTGCAAAAATAGGTACACATTATAATTGATTTTCGTAAAAACGAGTGTCTTAGTTTTTTTTTCAGAGTTATTTAAAAGTTTAAAATTGTTCTAAAAATTCGAATTTCCCGCCAAAAAATTAAAAAAAAATTTTTTCATATAGATCTTTTTGAAACTTACAACTTTTTTAAATAAAGTTTTTGGCTAGCTCTTGACGCGGCTGAGATAAAAAATAAAAACATAAAAAGCCTAATTAGGCTCTAGGGGGGTCACGTGACCACCTAGGGGGCTAAAAATTTCAGAAAGTGAGTTCCTCTATATGTGCTAAAAAGTGACCTATATGGAATTTAAATTGAGTTGGGGGCACTTTTCACCATCTTACCCGGCTAGACCCTTTATAAAACGATCATTTATAAAAAGAAATAAATGCCAAGGTTGAATTTTTGCGAATAAGTTTATTGACAATAATTGCATTGTAAATCATTTTTATAATGTCATTGTTAAATTCTCTTTTGACTTTTATAAAGTAAATATTGGTTGTATTATTCAAAGTCCTTTATTGAAGATAACGCATAGGTACCAATAAAAATGGGGACGAATTGTGTAATGTTATACACATATGCATATTTTTGTACCTGTGTTTACTTTTACAGATAAAAGGAATACGTCTCCTTATCTATATACATATATGGGCATTATTTTGAAATGTATTCCAGACACAATCGCCCCAAAGACCTAAATAATAATCACGTGTCTCTGCAATGAGATAAAAACTAGTGTCAAAATGATTGATATACCTACTGATTCAATAAAATTGTGTTTTGACTAGGAAAGTTTTGGGGTAGTTCTGATTTCTTTCATTATATACCTATGGATTTTGGGCTGCTGAATCCGAATATGAGGTTTGCGGACAAAATTTCTTGCCGGAACATTGCAAAAATCGCGGAAAAAGCGAAAGCTTTTTTGCTCAAATCTCGAAAACTATTAACTTTTAGTAAATGGTCTGTCAACAGAAATTAAAGTACTTAAAATTATCTATAAATATCACCATTTACATTTTTCTTCAGACGAACCGTTGGGTCTAAAATACAAGTTGAAAATTGCCAATTTTTAACGGTCTCGGCAAAACTTACTTTTTACATTCCAAAATTTTATTTTTTATTAGAATGCTGCCATTTGATAAATTTCTCCTAGTTTACTGTACAAATAATAAATGTTAGTTCATAGATATGGTATGTCTCTTGTGACAGCTTCCATGAGTCCATTCCGTCCTAAGAGGCCGGGAATGTCTCTGCTTTTCCCTTAGAGCCACAGAAGATCAGGCACAGATGGAGTCACAGTTTCAGTTGGTGTGAACATTTCCTTCGGATCTGTTATCTTGATTTCTGATAAACCTTGGGATTTTTAAAATGAATTAGTTGAACAGCTCCCTGACTTCCATAAACCTCAGGCGCGGGTTTCTTTTTTATCCGAGGAATGGATTGCTTAGGAGCTACTGAATGTTTTGGTGCAATACAAGAAATGCCACATATGACGTGAACAGTGTGGCACCAACCTGCTGTGTAAAGCACGGCATGTCAATTTTCTGCTGATCGCCTGCGAATGTTGACACTTCCAGGCGAACAGCTTCTGTATAGGATGAACAAAACTCCAAAGAGGAAACTACATCAACCTATTTTCTTGAGCCGTACTTTTTCTAGAGAAAACGGCCAACTCTGCAAGGAATGGTGAGACCAACTATCTGGGCCTTACTGCCGCTACAAGACTTTGAGCAAGCGCGTTGCTTACCTGGAAGTGTCAGCAATCGCAGGCGATCCGCAGAAAATTGACCATTCATGCTTTACACAACAGGTGTACGAAAATGCTGATGCCAGGCCTTAATTTGCATGTTGGTCCATCAATCCCAAAGGTTTTTTCATGGAGTCCCCATAGAGTCCCATTGCTTTATATATACGTCGCATATAAATAAACAAATAAATGACCAAAACATGTTTTTTAACGAGTTTTTTTAACCAACTCAAACGTTTTCTTTTCAAAAGTACTCATCAGAGAGCAAAACTATGCTCAACAGAGAGAATAATGTAATGTAAATTAACATTAAAAGTTTTCTTTTGTGTGGTACTCCTCAAAACATGACACTACGCAAAGGCCGACTACGCATCTTGCTCACGTGTATCTCGATTCGCTTCTTTTTTTCTGGTCTTTTCTGTGGCTACAAACGCTTCACCTTCTAGCAGCCACCTATAAGCGTTGCCACCAGTGCTACAATATGGCATATATCTAAAATATGTGAACAAATATATACGGCAATGGGTCCGCATGACCTGTCTTGGGTGCCAACATTTTGAGGCTTTGGGAACAATAATCTAACATTTTCGCCATTTTCGGACATATTTCTACCGGCATATTTCTTCGGCATTTCATCGGGATTTCATTGGGATCGTCATTTAATTGGGACACCAATGAGTCTAAAATTTTATAAGCAACGCATATTTTCGGCTTTGGTAAAATAAGACCATAACACCTTGAACGTATATATACGGCGGCTGGGAATACAGACCCACTTTTTCAAAAACATATATATGCAGCTTTGGGACAGAAAGGGTTAACGTACATACATTCGACGGATACCACACTTTTTACGTCATGGGTGGCATTTCTTGTATTGCACCAAAACATGCAATAGCTCCTAACCAATCCATTCCTCGGCTAAAAACTAAACCCGCACCTGAATTCAACTAATATATTTTGAAAGGACAAAACCTCAAGGTTTATCAGAAATCAAGATCCGAAGGGAATATTCACACCAACTGAAATACATCTGTGCCTGATCTTCTGTGGCTCTAAGGGAAAAGCAGAGACATTCTCGGTATTTTAGGATGGAATGGATTCCTAATAAAAACTAAAGTTTTGGAATGTAAAAAGTGGGTTTTGCCGAGACCGTTAAAAATTGGCAATTTCAACTTGCACTTTAGACCGAACGGTTCGTCTGAAAAAAAAAGTAAATAGTGATATTTGGTAATAATTTTACGTACTTTAATTTCTGTTAACAGACTATTTACTAAAAGTTAATAGTTTTCGGGATTTATGCAAAAAAGGGAAAAAGTTCCGGCAAGAAATTTTGTCCGCAAACCTCATATTCGGATTCAGCACCCCAAAACTTTCCCACTAGGGAGCTCGTAGAGTACAAATTCACTGAATCATACTGGAAACAAAGGAGTTGCAGTTGAATTTTTAAGACTAAACGCAACTGAAATAATATGTGTGAAAATTTCATATATTTTGTTCTTTTGATTTCTTTATTGATCTTTAATATTATTTTTGTTATCATCTTGTGTATTATCTTAATGTATTTTATCTTAAATAGTGGCTTTTTTATTAATGTTTACGTTTTACTTACTGCCTCTTCTCTCCTGATCCTTTTCCTTTATCTTATTCACATTAGCCTGTTGATTTGTCTCTAAGTATTTTTTATATAATATCTGTTTTTCGAACTTCTACGTATTTCTACTTATTCATTTCGTTACTGTTGGAACTACTAGAAATTTACATTTATATAAATACAAGAATATTGCTCTCTAAGTGGTAAACCGCAACCGAAGTTAAAGATGCAACCATTTGTATATGTACTTTTAAATCAATGATAGCCAGAAATGTTTGTGAAAAAAAAACACAATACGAAAAATACACATAAAAAAGTAAAGTCAGCCGAAAATGTGCAAAAGTAGAGTGACGTAATGTTTATGAAAAGCGAAGATAGACCAAGAGTAACACACAGATAAAATGAAAAAGTGACAGGAATATATTTAGGAAATATTCAGACAGGAAAAGTAATACTATAATAGTGCAGTCAGAGATAGAATCAATTATAAGTAAAGAGCAACTAATTTAGCAAATGAACAACTTAACTAATATAATTTGAGAAATAAATTATACAAATACTATTAACAAACGTATCAGGTATAAAAAAAATTTAACAGAATGTATAAGGGGAGGTGTAACAACCAAGATCGGAAAATTCTTACTGGAATAACTACTTTTACTGAAATTAGACCGAAAATCTCAGAATTTTTGTAGTCAGTCTCAGAAATTCAGCCAATTGTGTAGAAATAATATCTCTCGAATGATGGGATATTATAATCTAATTATTTAAGTTTGAGACCATAAAATGGAAGTAAAAGCAGGGATCCAGAAAGCAAGATCAATCTTCTAAAAATACAAAAGTACAAACTGAAGAAGGTTCTGGTTTGTGTAGTACCTATTCATATTTTTGGTGCCATTGATGTACACAGGAAACTGAACTATATAAAAACTAAATCGTCATTTATATAGTGTTAAAGTAAAAAATAAATCCTTAAAACATGCCGTCATCAATCTATGTGTATCAGAGATAAGAAAAACCATATAAATCACGTTTATTCAATACTGGAGCAATATTCAAACCGCCATAAAAGTCATGAACTTTTTAGAGAAGATAAATATTTGGGTCAAGAGTTTAAGCCATAAGAATTTGGGCCATAAGAAGAATAGAAGCGTTCGAAATGTGGTGTTACAGAAGAATATTGAAAATTCAGTTGGTTCAAAGGATTACCAATGTTGAAGCGCTACGACGTTTAATAAATAAGTAGTTAGAAATTATGAAAAGTATAAAAACTATTCAGAGCAGCAGCCAACAAAGTGGCCATAGCCATTATTATATCCAACCTCCGTTAGGAGAGGGAACTTTAAGAAGAAGAAGTTTAAGCCACAACTTTACGCAATTCAAGACCATAATGGAGAAGCAAACAACGACATCGAGAGCTTCGCAGAAACCCAGTTAGAAACAAAAAAATACAGTGAATGTCATACTAGCGGAAACTATAAAAGCAGTGAACAAGATTGTCGTAGATAAATAATCAGTCGATAGATTTCACACATACTGGATTGTGTGAAATGATATGCGTCACATGTGAATGGCCTGGTGGGATGAAAATGGCCTTTATTCCTGTCTATAAAAATGATAATTAACCATATGCATATATAGAACCATTTCAATAATTTCTCGTGTTGGCAAAATTTTACTATAGATACAGATAATCACCGACGAACAATGAAGAATCAATCTTGCCAGGAACGTGAGAGCAGATATTGAACACCAGACAGATAATAGAAAGTGCGAGGAAACAAAATAAACTTAATGCTGCTATGTTTCCTAGATTACATAAATGTTGATAAACTCAATAAATGTTAAAGTACATGCGAGCCACAGATGATACACTTACACTACATGGTAGCGAATGAAGTCTAAATGATTACCAAGCGAAGAATTCCGAATTCAGATCAACACCGAAAAAATATAAAAGATGATCGTATAAAGGGTACACAATATACTACACCAACTGGTGAACTTCGAAAAACTGGCGACAGATTGATATACTTGGGCACCCTGATAACGAAAACGGCGATAGCTCGTCAGAAATCAAGCATAGGCCCGAACTACAACGTTTAAATTAATTAAAATATGAAAAGACCGAACAATACAAGGACTATTTATTGATACTAAACTCAGATTTGTCATGGTCAATCCCCTTATTATTCCCATTATACGCAGCTTAAATATGAACTCTCAAAAAAATCTATAGAAGTAAGATCGAAGCCACCAAAATGTTTCTTGGACAGAACATAGATCAAATATGTTATAAATAGAGTCCGGATTTGTAAGCGTAATGCTTATGGTAAATAATACAAGCAGGACTATTATTTTTAAATATGAACGAAATATGCAAAAATACGTCATTTTGACACCACTTTTTATGCCTTTTTTACTTTTTTCTTAATTTTTATGCCTTTTTTGAATTTTTGTGCTTATTTGGTGCTTCTTTAAATACTATTATCATTTTTGCATTTGCGAACAGCAGCAATTTAATTTTGATCTATGCAGTGCAATGGTGGACTTTGATCTCCCACTAAATAAATTTCAAAATGAAAGTTTTAAATCATTTCTGGAAAAGTACTGTCAAAGACATTGCCGGATGAAAGTAATTTGCGAAAAAATATGTTAATTGCGTTTACAAGGAAACCAGAAAAAAGTAAAAACGAAGAAATCTTGACGAAGAGTTATTTAGCGTGCTTAAAAGAAAGAGAAGCAACAAAAATAACAATACAGTTTCAAGAAGCTTTAACAAATTTTTATCTTCCCGAGGCTGTGCCCACCAACAAAATAGTATTCTACTACTATTCTAATGCTTTCCCACGCTAAACCAGATATGTTTAAAACAGCATCAAATCATAAAGTGTTTTATCCAAATCCAAATTATTTTGGAACAATAAACAATAAAATATTTGGAGAAACAGCAAATGTCATTAGTTGAGTCGATCCAAAAATTAACAATTAAAAAAAAAAGATCATTAAGAAAAGTCAAAGATATATTAACAAAAAACGAAGGGTTTCAAAAGATGAAGAAAATATTTTCAGTTAAATGGATAACACGTTGAAGATATAAATATGGATCTGACAGTAGTGGTAAAGTATGAATATGTAGTATGCACCGATAACCATTGTGGACGTTGAAAGAAGCTTTTCGATATACAAAAATGTTTTGAGTGATAGGCCCCAAAACTATTATATTATATATTTTTTCTTATATATTATGTTTTCTTAAAAAAATGGTTTGTCAAAATTTATATGCTTATTGTCATGCTTTTTTTGTATAATAAAATGCCTTTTTTCAGAAAATCGTTATGCTTTTAAAGCGCTTTTTTTTTGGGTTTCTTTATGCTTTTAATTCCGAACTCTAGTTATAGAACATATAATCAACAAGTTCTGGAGGAGCTTCATATAAAAACTGAGCTTTTAAAAAAGTACAACGAGCATTCCTAAATGACTTCGACGACATATCCATAAGAATGGGGATCAGGAAACTAATGGTAGTTGAAGGAAAGATAGACGGCGAAAGACCGAGAGGAAGACCACCAAATGAAAAGTGTGGTGGGAAAATTCCTATGTTAAGCCGTCCATTTGACACAGGATCGCAGATAATTGAGAAAGCAAGCAAACAATATTTCAGAGTGTCACCACACCCTGACAATGGCTCCAGGAGCGCGGAGGAATGGTTGCTAATTCTAAGAAGAACAGTTTTGATGTACTTCATCAATCTCATATAAGAGACGACATTCAATATTTTTTTCTTATAATAGTCATGTTTAATGTGTTAATCTACTTCTTACCCATATCCTAGTGTTAAGAGGTGAATATAAAAAATATACAGGGCGTCCCGAAAAGATTGGTCATACATTATACTACAGATTCTGGGGTCGAAAATAAGTTGATTAACCTCACTTACCTATGTACAATAGTGCACACAAAAAAAGTTACAGCCCTTTGAAATTACAAAATGAAAATTAATTTTTTTTCATATATCGAAAAGTCTTAAGCCTCGGTTTCCTCGAAAGCGGCACCGACAAACTGCGAGCGTAACACTGCGATGAATGACGTCATAAAAAACTGTACCACGCAAAATAATAGCGGTGGTTTCCAAGGATGCGTTGGAAGCCACCGCTTGCTAAGTTTGCATATTCCATTGCCGCAGTGAAGAGCCTTGAATTTTTCACCGTAATCTGATCTAATTCATCGCAGTGTTACGGTCGCAGTTTGTCGGTGCCGCTTTCGAGGAAACCGAGGCTTTAGAGATTTTTTATTGAAAATGGACATGTGGCATTCTTATGGCTGGATCATCTTAAAACAAAAACAACAGTGAAATTTGTAAATCCCATAAAAATTTTATGGGGTTTTGTTCCCTTAACCCCCCCCCCCCCCCCAAACTTTTATGGACGTTCCAACTGAATTATTATTGTGGTACCATTGGTTAAACACAATTTTTTAAAACATTTTTGCCTCTTAGTATTTGTTCGATAAGCCAGTTTTTATCGAGATGCGGCTTCTTTTTTAATATGTTTACATACAAATTTTATAGGGATTTCGTTCCTTTAAACCCCCAAATGTTTGTCTACGTTCCAATTAAACTCATATTGCCGTACGATTAGTTAAACACAGTGATTTTAAACTTTTTTGCCTCTTAATATTAAATTTTTTCGTATTATAAAAATGTAAATTATAAATTCTTCATATTATTATATTTATTATAACTGGCTTTTCGAGAAAGTACTAAGAGACAAAAAAGTTTTAAAAACAGTATTTTTTACTAATAGTACTACAACAATAATTGAATAGGAACATACACAAAAATTTTAGGGGGTTTAAAGGAACAAAACCCCAATACAATTTTTATGGGGTGCACAAATTTCACTATAATTTTTTTTTTCAAAGATGCTCCCTCCTACCCTAAGAATGCCACAGGTCCATTTTCAGTAAAAAATCATTTCAAAATTTATTTTCATTTTGTAATTTCAAAGGGCTGCAACTTTTTTATGTGGAAATTTGTACTAAGATAAGTAAGGTTTAACCAACCTATTTTTGAACCCAAAATCTGTGGTATAATTTATGACCAATCTTTTCGGGACACCCTGTATATGTACCCTCATCTTTATATTCTTTGCATTTAGGATAACATAACTGCATGGATACATTTTATTTTATAATCTTTTTATAATCCAATGTACTATGTTGATTTATACATTAACTGGGATAAGATATTTGTATTTGTTTAACAATCCTTAATAAAGTAGAATTTGCGGACCTACAAAACTTTTTTATTGCTTAACACACATTTTTTATCAAGAATATTTCGTGGTGTTACGCAATGTTTCATTTCATTCGAATGTTTGATGTATGTGAAGATACTTTCTTGGGATATATATTCAATTTCCAAGAAAGGATGTTTATTTTTATTGCAGATATCTCATATTGTTACATAATTTTTGTATTTGATTATAACAAAGTCTAATATGTTTAATATAAGTATATTTACAAAGGGTATTCTCTTTTAAATACTGGTGATGAACTAATCAAACTTTAGTAAAAGAAGAACGAAACTATGGTGCATCTGAATGCATTATAAAACTTTCAAAATTTATTAAATATTAAATTTCCTTACAAACTAAATTTGAAAATCACAGTTATTACTTCTTTTCAAAGTACATTTCATTGGAAGATAGGTACATATTAGTATGTATTAAAGCTTTTAGATAGAATTCAATACTATATTTTATTTACATATTATTATTAAATATAATGCTTCATACAGGTGTGTCTAAAACGATTTTTGTGACCATAAGTATAATATGGAGTCTGATACCGTGCAAAAGCATATTGTACCAGTATTTTATGGAAACAATTAAGGGGGTAGGAGAAAAATTTCGGCTACCATTCTTATTAAATGCATTCAATTTTTCGAATCTTGAGAAAACTAATAAGTATTTTAAAAAGATTTAAACACAGAACGAAATACTACGTTATTACCGAAATTTCCTGAAAGCTTCTATGATGTTTATTTTAATAAGTTACAGGAGTGAAAAAATAAGAGAAAATTTAGTGTGATTTTTAATTTTAAACATCTGATTCAAAAGAAACTTATTGTTTATTCTAAAGGGACTTTCGGCGCTCAGTAATAATTGCAGATATCTCATATTGTTACATATCTTTTATTCTGCGTGTAAATTTTTCAAAAATATTTATTAGTTTTTTCAGGATTCGAAAAAATTAATGCATTCAAAAAGCATTGGAGACGAAATTTTGCGCATGCGCCCTTAAGAGGAAACAGTAGCGATCAACAGGTAGCAAAAACGCGTTCCAAGATTGAGGCTGTAATTTTGAATATTTTTTCGAGATATTTGGCACACGTATTCGTAATATAATAAAGAATGGCGGTACAGAGCCCAATTTGAAAAATATATTAATATGTGGAAATTACTCTGTAATTAAATACAATATTAAAAAAACGAGCCTGTACCGCCATTAAGAAGAACAAAAAAATAAACTTTCTTCAAATAAACTTTTTTATCCGATGACTAGATTTTGTGTCATTTTGGAACTACTAAAACTTTTTATTTCATTGGTAGTTCCAAAATGACACAAAATCTAGGCATCGGATAAAAAAGTTTATTTGAAGAAAGTGTATTTTTTTGTTCTTCTTAATGGCGGTAGAGGCTCGTTTTTTTAATATTGTATTTAATTACAGAGCAATTTCCACATATTAATATATTTTTCAATTTGGGCTCTGTACCGCCATTCTTTATTATATTACGAATACCGGTGTCAAATATCTCGAAAAAATATTCAAAATTACAGCCGCAATCTTGGAACGCGTTTTCGCTACCTGTTGATCGCTACTGTTTCACCTTAAACATAAAGTAATCATAAAAGTTCTAAGTCACTAATGAGTTTATAAACTTAAATTTTGGTTTGGTTTTTATTTAGATCTTTATCGAAATATTTAACACTACGGAGACTCAAGAAAATAATAATTGACTCGAGACAACTAAATTCCCTATCTTCCCAATGTTACAATAAATTAATTAATTTTATGAGTTTACTAGCTACTCCAATGACTATTGAGCATTTTTTTCGTATATGTACAAAAATGGAAGCTGTTTATATCACTGCGACCTTGTTGTTGGCGGCACAACTATTACAACCTGGCTTGGTGGTTGAGGTGGTGAGTATGGTGGTGTGGAGGTCTCTCCAACAACTTGAATTGATGTTTTCATAACTTCCTCATAAGAGGGAGGTGCTAAAAATAAAAAAAAATGGTAAGATTTGGTATAACTTTATCGATTTTTTTTAAATAAGAAAATTTCGTTGACATGAGTAACACGTAGAGTGAGTGGAACATACAATTGGAATATATTCGACAGTCAATAAATGAAAGCGCGTTCAATAAAATTATTCTTGAACACGTTGTTATTTTTAATTGCGCATTTTCTATAACAAAAAATTTTCATACAGGGTGTGTCATGAAACAGTGGCCAATACTAACTTCCTTATTTTAAATACAACACCCTATATATTACTCCATTTTTGTACGCAGAGTACTCTAGAAGTCTTGATAATAATATATATCTTATGTACAATATCGTATATCCATATTTTACTGTTTCGGAAATATTAATAGGTCAGGAAATTAAGCTGAAAAATGGCAAAACCTCGCAATTTTTTCGTCCAGCATGGATTTGTACAAAAATTTGGGATTAGGCTCATTTAACCCTCTATTTCATTTTCTATATTGAGCCGTTGTTCGCTTTTGGTTTTTAAAGGTGAAACTACCCCTAATTATAAAAAAATAATATGAATTTTTCGTAGAAAAAAGTAAGTACCGACCTTATTTTGATCATAAGTCGCTCAATTTTTATGCTACAAACATTTTATTTATTTATTTTTGAAAGGTCTAATTACTGAGACACTTGTGACGTTCAACCTCACCTTTGTGTAGATTGTTTTGACAAAGATTCCAAATAACTGATAATTTTTAATTTCTTTCATGTTCCTATTTAACTTTTGTATGTTATTTAGTTTGGAATGAATATTTTTTACATTTTATATTTTTTACCCAAAATAAAGACATGTCAAAATTTCATTTCGATATCATTTCAGTCTACCCTATTCTGCCAAAATGAAAACTGATATGTATATGCGACCACTGTATGCCACAGCGGTTGAATACTGCAATAATTCCGCTTCTCTAAACAACCTCTGGCAAAACTATACCACAGACGGTATCAAATCGGTCGTATACGCATGAAGTACTTATTGAACTGTCGGTCGTATACGACCGCCTGGCAGTCAACATGTTAAATCATGTTCTCAAATTGCGCAGCCATGATATTCTCCTTCTACCAGGTCATCGCTTACCTTTGATTTCACCTTGCAATATGGACTACATCAGGGAGTAACGGTGCTGATTTCTGATAACGTGTCTAAGATACTGCAATTTTATGCGATTGATGGCAAACACAATCTCCGGTTCCTTCTTCATTCTTCCAGAACTTCCTTATTCGTGATGGTTGCTGCCCATTATATTCTCAGAATTTTTCTATAAAGCCATATCTCAAATGCTTTGAATAGTGGTGTCTGTAAGCGTCCATACCTCCGCTCCGTACAATAATACAGAGAAAACATAGCATCTCAAATTGTTAAATTAATGTATGGCTATTACGTTATAACAACTTCATACGCTGAATAATTTTCATTTTAGTTTTCACCTTTTTGTTTTAGTTCATGTAAATAACAATAATTGTCGCAGATGTGTATTTTTCTTCGCACATTTCCGCATTTTGATTTCCTATCGTAATGATTTTAATGTTCTAAAGGTTAATCAAAAGCAATGAATACGTTTTTATTATTAGCTGAAGTACCACCTGTTTCCGATAGCAATTTATATTGATTATTTATTGTTATTATTGGCACTTGCGTCACAAGCGAGAAATATGTGCTTAATTTAAAAGTATTTACTACAATTTGAACTAGATATTATTATTATTACTACGTTTATTACTTTATGGCCTTGTTTTCGTTGTTATCTGTACGATGAGATGTAACTTGATGGCATCGATATCCATTGTCGTCATTTACTCGTACACCTAAACGCTTTTAACACGCCTAATCTAAATTCTTTTTTTCACAAAAATATTTTAGGAAGAGTATTATGCTGGGGCCACAGTAACGTCTAATGTCGTTAATTAACGCATTATTTGCCATCTCTGTAATGCTGTGGCCCCAGCATTTGAAACGCAATCAAAACAAAATAATATTTTACGGCATCAAATTAATGTAAATAATAGATTTTGCACCATTACTCTAGTCACTCTGTTAATAATATAGTTGGTATAACGACGGGTTTAACGTTTAATTAATAAAACTTGATCTTCAATCTTGATGAGAAATGTAGAAACCTGAATTAAAAAATTCTCTTTCTCTCTCTCTCTCTCTCTCGCTCTCTATCTCTGTCTCACTTTCTCTTTCTCTCTCGCGGCATTCCCTTCTTATGGAGTATTAGGCCTGCGCCTGTGTTTGTTAGACAAAATTGAAAGACGGTTAATATTGTCTGGATCAGCGCATCCTGTTTTGTTTTATAACTTTGAAATTCATTTTACAAATGTTTTCCATCTCTTTCTATTTCTCGCTGTCTGTTTGACCTCTCTTTATCTTAAGCTAATTATTTTATGATCTCCTGTTACATTTCTTTTTCAGCTTTTATCCGGTATTCCTCTTCTTCGTCTTCCATTTGGTTGGTATTCGAGTGCCTATCTGGTTATATTACCTTCCTTAGTGCGTGTTCGATCCATTTCCATTTCCTTATTTTAATCATGACTTATTTTCCCTTGTTTTGTTCCTTTTTTACGGCAAAAATATCAACGGAACTGTTTCGAGCCGCAGCGAGAAAGGTTATGATTGCCAATATGATGAAATGGATAGGAACCAGAAGAAGAAGAAGAATTTAGCATTAAGGAGGATATCAGAATAAATAGCCGCCTTTCCGCCTGAAACAACTTTCAGTCCGTGTCATACTCCTAAGCAAATTTGATAAAAATCTTGCGTTGCTTTAGGAGACATAAATAATTCCAATATAGGTGTACATTTCTTCTTCTTCTTCTTCTTCTTCTTCTTCTTCTTCTTCTTCTTCTTCTTCTTCTTCTTCTTCTTCTTCTTCTTCTTCTTCTTCTTCTTCTTCTTCTTCTTCCTTTTATGGTCATTCCATTCTACTATTCTGTTTCTTGCACAGTTATTAATGTTCTCCACCTTGCATCTCCGTCGTTTATCTGTACTTCTAGCTCTGTCCCATTGTATTCTACAATCGATATTTTGAAGGATTTTCAGCTCCGCTGTTTCGAGAAATCTTTATGTCCTCGCTGTGTCAGGTCATGTTTCTGCTGCGTATGTCATTACTGGTCTGATGACTGTTCTGATTCTGACTTTCATTTCTTTTCCGACATTTCTGTTTGCTCTATTAACCAGATCTTCCACTTCTACCTTGAGCTTTCCCTAGCTAGATAGTGTGATGCAAAGATATTTAAAACTCCATCACTCGTTCTACTATAAATGACCCTCCTGCTCTAATTTACATCTTATTGGATTTGCTATTATAACCATGCACTTTGTCTTTTTTGGTGAAAGTTGAATTTTCTGGCGGTTATATTAAATTGGTGCAGCATACATTGTAAATGATCTTCAGTTTGAGAGGTTAGTATAGCATTGTCTGCATAGTTTTAAATTTTTTTCTCCCATTTGGTATCCTTTTTTAGTTCTTACTTTTTTTAATATTTCATAAATGATTACATTAAACATTAAAGGACTAAGGGAATCCCCTGTCTTATACCATCGCCAGCCTAAGCTTGAGTGAGTCTACTACCTTTATTGGTACTCTATACAGTACCAGTAATAGGGCAGTCAATGAGAGCAAAAACAGGTTATTACCTCCGAATTCTATCCTCCTACATGAATTTTAATGAAATTTTAGGAATAGCCTGAAAATATCTCCTTATTCAAAGTCTACCCTATGCCGATGTGTGCTTTTGTCTTGGGGGGCGGTTCCCACCCCTTCTCGGTGGTGGAAATTTTTTTGGTTAAACAACTACGGAAGTTGCTAGAGAACCCAATTCTAAGCAAAAACGGTTCTATAATTTTTTTTTTCGAAAACTCAATACTTTTTGAGTTATTCGTGGTTGAAAATTGGCCATTTTCATTGAAATATAACACCTTTTCAAACGGTTTTTTGCGAATACCTTAAAAACAATACATCTAATTAAAAAAATTATATAAAACATTTTTGTAGCTCATAAAAAATCAAAGAGATTTGTTTCTTCTTCAATCTTCTAGTTATAACACAAAAAGAGATATGGTAGGTAAATAGAATTTGTTTTCTTTGTGCATGCTCAAATCAGTGTATTCAACATGAAATAACAGAGAAACGGTCGATTTTAGGTGTATAATGCTACCAATACCATTTATTGTGCTTAAAAGTCCTTTCAAATATGCAATACTAAATGTCGATTACATCCAAACTAAGCGAGATATGCTGCAAAAAATTGATGACTGACGAATTTTAAGAAAAAAATTGAGAAGTATATTTAACCCCTCATCCACAAGAATTTAAATGCATCGTTTTTCCTTCTACAATACATTTTACTACAGTGTTATTTTTATGTTCAAAAAGTTGAGCGGGTTTAAAATGAATGGTTTTTGAAAAAAATAAGATCCAGTTATAGAGCGCATATATAAATTTTCTTAAAAATCTTCTTTTTCTCCATGTAACTTGAAAATGATAAGAGATACTGTTATAAAAAATAAAATCAAAATGATTATCTAGAAGAAACCTACATCTTTGTATGGCATCTTTTTTTTGGCATCTCTTATCATTTTCGAGTTACATTTTTACAGAATTAGGAAGATTTTTAAGAAAATTTAAAAATGCGCTCAATAATTTGATCTTATTTTTTCAACAACCATTCATTTTAAACCCGCGCAACTATTTAACATAAAAAGAACACTATAGTAAAATGTATTGTAGAAGGGAAACGATGCATTTAAATTCTTGTGAATGAGGGGTTAAATATATTTCTCATTTTTTTTTAAAATAGGTTAGCCATCAAATTTTGTTTATCTCGCAGTTTATCTCGCATAGTTTGAATGTAATCGACATTTAATATTGCTTAATTTATAGGTCTTTTCAAGCACAACAAAAGTTATTGGCAGCAATATACACCTAAAATCGACCGTTTCTCTGTTATTTCAAGTTAAACACACTGATTTGAGCGTGCTGGTGCATGCTCAAATCAGTGTATTTAATCAGAAAACAAGTTTTTTCACTTACCATATCTCTTTTTGTGTTATAACCAAAAAATTCATAAAGGAAAGAATCTCTTTGTTATTTTATAAGCTATAAAAATGTTTTATATAGCTTTTTTAGTTAGATGCATAGTTTATAAGGTATTCGCAAAAAACCGTTTGAAAAGGTGTTATGTTCCAATGAAAATGGCCAATGTTCAACCAAGAATAACTCAAAAAGTATCGAGTTGTCGAAAAAAAAATTATAGAACAGTTTTTGCCTAGTATTAGGTTCTCTAGCAACTTCCGTAGTTATTTAAGCAAAAAAATTTCCACCCCCGAGAAGGGGTGGGAACCGCCCTCAAGACAAAAGCACACATCGGCATAGGGTAGACTTTGTTTCTTGGGATATTCCCTACTTACTGTAAAAATATCACGTAAATCAATATAGTAGGATGGAATTCGGAGCCACATACCCTCATTGACTGCCCTATAAATGGACCAATCAATCCGACGTCCAACTGTTGATTACGTAGTACAATAAAATAAAAGTCATAAACTTTTATTGATCAATAATACTTACCATCATCATATACCGGTTTGTTCATTTGGTTCAAGACACTTATGTGGTCTATTGATAAATGAGCATCGTGTGTGGGCCATTGCTCCTGGTTTTGAACTCTGCCACTGATGTTATAAATATCATCTTGTTGGTGGGCTGTAACAAAGAAGAACACAGTTTAGAACAAAGTAAGAAATAGTACAATAAATATATAAGTGTAATAATACAGGGTGGGCCAAAGAAAAAGAGTCCACCTCGATATTTGGCAGTAGTGATTAGATTTTAAAGAAATGACGACATAAATCGATTTTTGATCTTATGGGGACACATTTTTACGATACATACATCTGCCATTTGCCCATCCCCTCCCTTCCACTTCCCCAATACCTTATTTTTAAATAGGGAACAGGGATCGCGTGGTAGCTCTTTTGAAAAATAATTCAATTCTCTATTCAGTAATATAAACAATATCATAATTATTTATACAGGTTTTCCAATGTTTTTTTTTAATTAAATTAGGTAATTGACAAAAAAAGAAGAATGTACCTATGTAATTTGCTTTATTTAAAATACATTTTGTTGTTGTCAGCAGAAATAAATGTTTATTTTAAACATAAACATTGCTTTTCGCTTAAATTCAATGTTCAAGCCAGCTCCCGCCATCCATCCACCTGTCTCTTGGAAGTTTGAACATTTAATTTAAGGAAAAGCAATGTTTATTTGTGAAATAAACATCTATTTCTGTTTTCAGACAACAATAAAATGTATTTAAGAAAAAATAAATTATATACATTCTTCTTTTTTGTCAATTAACTTAATTAAACAAAATTTTGGACACCCTGTATAAACAATTATGATAATGAATATAACGGCAGTTTATTCCATATAGCTATTCCAGCATCCTCATGCATCCTCAGTGAAGCTATGCAGTCACAACTCTAAAAGAAATATCAACAATCTGCCTATTTAAGGGAAACCATCGCGATACAATGGTTCCACCTTTTGAGACGCAATCTAGCGACATCTCTCGTATTACGAGGAAAACAACGAAAAGCCATAGATACAAAGTTTACTACTTTTTAAACAATTAGAATAATTGAAATAAAAATATAATAAACAATATTTTAAATCTAAGACTTTTCGTTAATAAACTGCTTTCTGGCTGCATCCAGTACTCCGGCTTTTGCAATATACAGAGTGAGTCATGAGGAACTGTACATACTCCTACCTCGTATAGAGGCCCCTATGGGGAATAACAAATGGCCATTAAAAAGTGTCTGCTCCCATTGTTTAATAATATACAGGGCGAGTTTCGCATTTTGACAGAAATTTTTATTCGTCATAATTTTTGAACGGTCAGATCGATGTGTCTCTTATTTTGGTCAATCGTTACACTATTGCCCCCTAATCAACTGATTTATTCAAACTAGAAAAAAATCAGGTCCGGCTTTAAAAAAATTAGTTCGTTTTGGTCTTAGAAAAAATTTCACCCTGTATAAGCTTTTTGAAAACTCTAATATGAATTTTACAAATAAGACAAATAGGCAATTAAAATGGCATATTTATTTTTTCCCCACACGATTACTTATTTTTTTACTAAAAAATCAAATTTGACTATGCATAAAAAGTTTGGCAAAGTTTTTGCATAGATTTAAAAAAATTAACTTTTTTTACAAAAATTAATTTACAAAAACAACGTTTTTCTTAAAATTAAAAGTTTTACCATTTTTTTTTTTTTCTATAACACGTCTACATCTAAAACTTCCCATAACACTTCTTTTGGACTGTTACTGTTACTTCTTTTGGACTGTATTATGTATAGTTTAACATAGACGTGATCAAATTGATAAATTTTAAATTTTTCCACCTAATTTTTGCGATTTACAAGTTTGCAACTTTTACAAGAAGAAGACTGAAAGTCTACAACAATTTTCATAGTCTTCACAATGGTAAGAGGTATGTGCTGTAAAAATTTCAGAAAAAAAATATTAAAATGGAACAAAGTTGTAGCGAGTTAAACCGTGAGTTCATTTTTTTTTTCATTTTTAGGTTAAAATTCCGATTTTGACAAATTTGATTTTTTAATAAAAAAATTAAGTAATCGTGTGGGGAAAAAATAAATATGCCATTTTAATTGCCTATTTGTCTTATTTGTAAAATTCTTATTAGAGTTTTCAAAAAGCGTATATAAGGTGAAATTTTTTCTAAGACCAAAACGAACTAATTTTTTAAATCCGGACCTGATTTTTCTCTAGTTTGAATAAATCAGTTGATTGGATGGTAACATAAATTACTTATTTGTGCAAAAACAAATTAATTTTTGTAATAAAAGTTATTTTTTTTAAATACATGGTTCATTTTACCAAACTTTTAATTCAAAGTGAAATTTGATTTTTTTATAAAAAATTAAATAATCGTGTGCGGAAGAAAATAAATTTGCCATTTTAATTGCCTATTTGTCTAATTTGTAAAATTCATATTAGAGTTTTCAAAAAGCGTATACAGGGTGAAATTTTTTCTAAGACCCAAACGAACTAATTTTTTTAAAGCCGGGCCTGATTTTTTTCTAGTTTGAATAAATTAGTTGATTAGGTGGTAATAGTGTAACGATTGGCCAAAATAAGAGACACATCGATCTGACCGTTCAAAAATTATGACGAATACAAATTTCTGTCAAAATGCGAAACTCGCCCTGTATATTATTAAACAATGGGAGCAGACACTTTTTAATGGTCATTTCTTATTCCCCATAGGAGCCTCTATACGAGGTAGGAGTATGTACAGTTCCTCATGACTCACCCTGTATAAGCACAGAGACGACGAAAATAGGAGAAAGCAAATAGAACACTTTGGCCACGCATTTACCTTCTCTTCGTCAAGGAAAAGGACCGAAAAACAGTTTCTAAATACTCAAAACTGAATAAAAATGAAAAAGATATAACGGCAATTTTTGTTTATATTTGATTCAGAGTTGGACCGCCGTCTCCATATAGCTATTTCAGCATCCTCATGCATCCTCAGTGAAGCTATGCAGTCACAAATTATGATAATGTTTATATTACTCAATAGAGAATTGAATACCCCTTCAAATGAGCTACAACACGACCCCTATTCCCTATTTAAGAATAAGGTGTTAGGGACGTGGAAGGGAGGGGGTTGACAAATGACTGATGCATGTATCATAAAAATGTGTCCCCCTTAGAACAAAAATCGACCTACTTCGTCATTTCCTTAAAATCTAATAACTACTGCCAAATATCGAGGTGGACTCTCTTCTTTGGCTCACCCTGTATAATTACACAAAGATCTATTTTATAAAAATGTGTACCATTTTTATTTCATATTGGTTTTTAGTCCTTTAAGTAACTAGGTCCATTTTCGGTTGGAATTTACCAGTTGAACAGACGGGGTCGTGAATTGTAAGTTTTTTGAATTCCCTCTTGTCTTCTTCGCTTCAGCATCCATCTGGCTTGCAATTTTTAGAAGCCATGGAGGTGTTACCAGGAAAATGGTGGAATACGTTTTCAATTAAATATCTTTTAGGAATATGTTTAATATTTTTCAATATTTTTGATATTTCTATTTGGTTGAAAACTTTAAAACTTTGACTTTCAGTTACCAGATGTCGTTAGACACCTACTCCATAAACTTCAGTTGCAATGCGGGGACAAGCTTTCGGAGATTCATCACTTGGGGCAGCAACCATCCAGGAAAGGCTCCAGTACACACCACTGAGGGAGGTCGCCGAGAAAAGGACTCACTACTTCTTCCACCAGGCCACAAGAAGACTCCTTAGAACCAGAGACATCCTCGAGAATAACAGGATCCAGAGGATGATCAAAGAACAACATCGTCTGATCGACCATATGATCAGACAATAGCCAGGTGGTTGCAAACCGGTCAGGAAAGTAGGTACGGAGCCAGAAAAAGTACCTACAGAAGAAGACGTCCAGGATACAACAAGTGGAGAATCAACGCCGAAAGGATGGAGTTCAAAGGAAATGGTGCACTCGCGGAACATTTAGAAGAAAATAAAGAAAATAAAGTATCTTAGGAATGAAATTTATATATTATTAGTGCAATAAATGTTTTTATTTTTATTTTTATTTTATTTTTATTTTTATTTTTATTTTTATTTTTATTTTTATTTTTATTTTTATTTTTATTTTTATTTTTATTTTTATTTTTATTTTTATTTTTATTTTTATTTTTATTTTTATTTTTATTTTTATTTTTATTTTTATTTTTATTTTTATTTTTATTTTTATTTTTATTTTTATTTTTATTTTTATTTTTATTTTTATTTTTATTTTTATTTTTATTTTTATTTTTATTTTTATTTTTATTTTTATTTTTATTTTTACTTAAGGCAGAGAGCAGCAGACCTACGCCTCTCTGATGATGACTCCAAATAGAGTCGAAAATCGTCAATTTAGAGTGTTGGTCTGCGCTCTCTGTTCTATAAGTGAAAAATAAGGCAGTTCTGCCTTCGCGTTGCAACTGAATAAAAATGGTATACATTTTTTTTGGATCCATATAAATTTAGGAGCCATGTTGTTCTTTTGGGCAATTTAAATTTGTTTTTATTAACAACAAAGTAATATCTCTTGAAAATAACACTATATTTTTAACAGAATTACTAGCAGTTCCTTTTGTTCTCAAGAGGCCTGAAAAGTTATCATCAGATCTGCGTCTGTCTACATAGTTTACATATTTTCATGCAAAAGCAAGTCGAGTTCAGCACACTTGGACAGAGGACTGCTAAATTACTTTCATCAACTTCTCGAAGTACTGTGCCTCTGCTCACAGATCATCAAATTTAACTTTTATGATTAATTAAATGTTAAATTCGCGTTCGTCAAACGTACCGGCTTCCTGAGGAAGTACTATCTCAAAACATAAATTCGCAGAGGAAAAACCTACTTTATTATGAATTCAAAATTTTAATTATTATGCAATTTAACCCGCTAGTAAACTCATTGGTACCTAAACTCTTTCAGAGGCGGCGATTCCCAGAATATACCAGAAAAAGAATCATTGAAACGGGCTGTGGTACACATTTAGTACCGCAATTACATTAATTTTCTCTATTCCTGTCCAATTACGGTAAAATTTGCTGTAGCATTTTTGCCCCAGAAAGAGTTAAGGGCACACTGTTGGACAATCAGCTGATCTATAATGTATTAAAATGCATGACGTTTGAAGTTTTGGAGCTTTCTGAGAGAATGTAGAGAACAATTATTATTGTTAAACGCGGCGTACTAAAAAACACATTTTGATCATTGTATTGTTTTACGAAAAAATTAGTAGATCAAAATCTTTATTTAAAGTTGACGATAAATATCAAAAAGTTGTTTTGAAGACATATTTTCTGTAGTAATATATATTTTGCTAACACTTGTTTAAATGAATATAAAATAAAGTTAAAGCTCCTAGATCTAAATCACTCTCAACTACTTTAAAATTTTGTGTTTTAAGATGCGAGATCTTAATCTCTCAAACGAGACAGGGATAATAATCTAATACTAAACGAAGCCTTGACAACGAAAATATTGACGAACAATTAAGAAAATTACCAAGGCGTCATAGTTTTTATCATGTTTAACATTTGAATATTATCTATCAAAAGTCAAAACATAATGTTAACGGTACGTGGTGGTAAAGACAGAAAAAGATAGCAGGTATTTAATAATATGTGTAGTGTATGTCTATGCTATAATGGCAGATACGTGACGCATTGATATTCGCTCAGCACTAGAATCGTTATAATAATATTATTTAAATTGCTATCTTAATTATCTTTTAATAACACATGAAGTGCGTATTCTCTATGGTTTTTTACTAGAGATAAGAATATAAAACTAACCATAAAGATTTATGATGAATAAACCAAAGTAGAGAGGGATCACGAATATAGTGCTTTTATTATCCAAACAGCCTCTTAAAAATGGTGGTGAAATAAAAATATAGGGTGTCCCAAAAGTAGTGGAACGGTCGAATATTTCGCGAACTAAACATCGGATGGAAAAACTGAAAAATACGTGTTCAATCATTTTCAAAAATCTATCCAATGACACCAAACACCAACTCCCACTACACCCCCTGGAGGTGGGGTGGGGGGTAACTTTAAAATCTTAAATAGAAACCCCTAGTTTATCTTGCAGATTTGGATTCGTTACGTAAAAGTAAGCAACTTTTATTCAAGACATTTTTTCGAACTGTGGATAGATGGCGCTATAATTGGGAAAAACGATTTATCCTGATACCATAGGTAAATTATAGAAACGGTCTAATATCTCAAAAAATACACTTCCAAATAAGAAACCAAAAAGCAGGTTTTTAATATTTTTCGAAAACCTATCGACAAACACTAAACATGACCCTCCAACACACCCCCTGGAGGTGGGGTGGGGGGTAACTTTAAAATCTTAAATAGCAATCCCCATTTTTTATTGCAGATTCAAATTCGTCATGAAAAATTAAGCAACATTTATTCGAAACATTTTTTAAAAATGCTGATAGATGACGCTAATAAATCGTATTTTTCCAATTAAAGCGCCATCTATCAACAATTCTAAAAAATGTTTCGAATTAATGTTGCTTAGTTTTTCATGACAAATCTGAATCTGTAATAAAAAGTGGGGGTTGCTGTTTATTATTTTAAAGTTACCCCCACCCCACCTCCAGGGCCCACCCCACCTCCAGGGGGTGGGTTGGAGGGTCATGTTTAGTGTTATTCGATAGGTTTTCGAAAAGTATTAAAAACAATTTTTTGGTTTCTCATTTGGAAGTGTATTTCTCGAGATATTAGACCGTTTCTATAATTTACCCATGGTATCAGGATAAATCGTTTTTCCCAATTATAGCGCCATCTATCCACAGTTCGAAAAAATGTCTTGAATAAAAGTTGCTTACTTTTACGTAAAGAATCCAAATCTGCAAGAAAATCTAGGGGTTTCCATTTGAGATTTTAAAGTTACCCCCCACCCCACTTCCAGGGGGTGTAGTGGAGGTTGGTGTTTGGTGTCATTGGATAGATTTTTGAAAATGATTGAACACGTCTTTTTTAGTTTTTCGATCCGATGTTTAGTTCGCGAAATATTCGACCGTTCCACTACTTTTGGGACACCTTGTATAATAAATAGGAATATAAAATAGGAATAGAAAATAAAATACTATCTACCCCATACTCCCATACATGAAAAACAACCGGTTAAAAAATAGTCTTTGAATGAAAAAGTTGTTAGAAGTTATTATATTTAGCGAAATATTGTTAAAATCTGGCGTCAATTGTGATAACGATAAGTAACACATAATACCTCTTTTTGAACACGTTGTTGAGAACATTGTCATTTAAAAGAGGCTGGTCAAATTCAAGGGCAAAAAAACATAAAAGCGTCAAAGAAACCATCTGTCGTTTAATGCAAAAGACAAAGTTAATTAATGTTTTTTTAATTTAACTGATAGGCATAATATGAGTAAAACTGTAGCTGTAGAAGAAACTGCCGTTCTGACTTTGACACCAATCTCTACCATTCGAAAAATGATTAGTAATCCAATTCTTTCAATAATTAAAAGAAGTGACAGTGATGTTCCTAGGCAATTGATAGTATAAAGACATAATTTGGTCGTAAAGTGTAAGAACAATGTCGCGACATTAGACAATCTTCTTAATAAACTCAATGTAGGTGGCACTTAAATTAAGTGCGGTAGAGCAAGTGTTTCCTGAGCATATGAATAAGGTTTTAGAACATTGACTAATTGATTTATATAGATGACACTTGGTTACACTCACACGGCACGCCATCAAAAGGTTGGTTTGACAACGGCGAAAACTGTTCAAAAAAAACATCTTCCAATAAAGGAAAACACATAACGATATTCTATGCCGCATCGGGTTCTATTTTGCGCTAGGGCCTTCACCTCACCTCACCTCATGCCGGATCGTAGTTAATCACAAATATCGTTGGTTTGAAAGAAGAACGTCACAATTCAAAAATTTCCATTTTTTAGATTTACCCTTTAACCAACTCTAAAAATGTTAAACTTTATTATGGGAAAAATTGTCAGAAGTTGCACTCATGTAATTACCGCTAGATGGCGGCTTATAACACTTTGACTTTCTCAAACACATAGTTATGTTTCAGTTGTTGTGGAAGTTACCACGTGTTTTTTGGAGAACAGTGTTACAAGTTAAAAAAGGAACGCATTTTTTTGGGATTTTCTGTGTAATATTTAATGCAAGACAGTTACATTTACTGTTACAGTTTACTGCTGAAAATTAGAACTTTTCGACTTGTAACAGTGTTCTTCCAAACCAACGATATAGTGTCAAGTGAAGACACTATAAATGTGAATTATATTTAATTTTGATAACATTACGAAATGCGCGAAAACATTGCAATAGGGCTTTTCATTCACAGTCATTTGTTTCGAGCTTCTGTCATGTGTCACATAATATTAATTTATCTACATTGTACGTTATTGGTATATACCAATGATACAAACCAAAGACGTATGACGTAGATATATTAATATTATATGACACATGACAGAAGCTCGAAGCAAATGACAATCGATGAAAAGCCCTATAGGTATAGATTGACTTCCAGTAGTTCTTTAAGGGCCGGTATTTCCAACCTCACTTAAGCCAAAGCTTACTTTAAGCCTTTGCTTAAGCTTAGATGCCTGTATTTCCACTTCAATTTGAGGCTTAAGCCTAGGCTTAAACCAAACAATTTTAAGCTCGCGCGGGAGTTGGTTTAAGCCTTTGCTTAAAATTTGTTTTTTGTTTTTTGAGGTTATTTCTATAGATTATTAATTATAGAGTTGTTTTTAAAACCAACTTTTAAGTAATAACGTTAGTATTGGATTATTAAATAATAATCTATTAATTTATTAATCGTAATAACGATTATTAAAATTCTTACTACTTTTGGAAGGTGTAGGCACATGAAAATTGTTTATTTCTACAATGCTTGGTAGGTATATTTATTTTACAAAAATAAACTTACATTCCAATTGGACATTTTAAGGAATATATCCAATAAACAAAATTACAAAGTCGGATCTATTGCTTATGCAAAATAACAATAAAAATATAACCAGAGAAATATAGACAATAAATTAAAAACACATGTACCATGTACACAAAATTAACTGAAGTAAAAATAACATTGATACAGATGACAAGATAAAATTAAATGTCAACAGTAGTGGTTTTTACCTCAGAACAGTTAGCTCTGGCACTTTGACGTATCAGAGGTATTACCAACCAATTAACTTTACAGCTGAGCATCAGTTTAGTTAAGAGAATGATGGAAATACGGCACCCAGCTTAAGCTTCTCCTTAACTTTTGACACAGGCTTAGCTAAGCAAAAGCTTAATAGACCGGGCAGTATCGTCGCCCCCGCTAGCAAAATTATTCCGATTCGATTTTTTTGCACAAACTTACTGAAAAAGAGGTCCTTATAACATATCCACAGGGTGCCGGGCGGTGCCGTGGTCGAAAAATTGTTTATAATTTTTTTTTAAACAAATTCACAAAAACAATTTTTGTTATTTCAAACAAAATTTTTTGATAAATTGGCTTATTATGAGCAAAAAAGGTCACTTATCATTTGTTTCTAAAATTGATTGTTGTCGAGTTATATGCGATTAAAAATTTGAAAAATGCGAAAATGGCCATTTTCAAGGCTTAATAACTCGATTAAACATTATTATTATGAAATTCAAAAAGCCACCAAATCAAGTTTCAAATCCCTTCTTCAAGGTCCTGAAGAGATTTTTGTCATTATTTTATTAGAAAGCTGTTATGTTTAATTATTAACAATTAGCGCTATAGTCCGGGATGCATCGTCGCCCCCGTTAGTGAAATTATTCCGATTCCATTTTTTTGCAGAAACTTACTCAAAACGAGGTCCTTATAATATATCTACAGGGTGTCGGGCGGTGACGTGGTCGAAAAATTGTTTAAACAATTTTTTTTAAACAAATTCACAAAAATAATTTTTTCACTTTGAACAAATTTTTTTTAGATAATTTGGGATATTCTGAGCAAAAAATGTCTCGTATGATTTTTTTCTAAAATTGATTGTTGTCGAATTATACGCGATTTATAATTTGAAAAATGCGAAAATGGCCATATATTTTAACACTTTCCTTAGCCCTAGCTCTCTAATGTGCTTCCTTTCTCCCTAATACTTGACATTTTGAAGCACGGTACTAAACTGAAATAATAGACTGGAATATAATGTTGCAAATCTATTGCAGATTGTTGCAAAACTATCTTCTCCACCACTTCTTCGAAGTGTCAAATGAAGATATAAGTTCTTGCATTACATCGGGCGACATACCAGACTGGATTGTACAAAACTATCCCTGACACATGCAAGCTGATGAGAGGTGCCTAAAGTTGGTCACGGAAGCATCATCTAATGCAGGGGAGGCAAACCCGTCGATCGCGACCCCTAGGTCAGTCGATAGATGGCAAGAAAAAAATTTCTACCTACCTACCGATTCCCGTCCTAAATATTACGAAAATTCCTAGTCGGTAGATCGCAGAGAATTAGAAAGGCAGACAGTAGATCTCGTGTCCGATTAAGTTAGTCACCCCTGGTCTAATGTATGTGGGCCCCAATCAAGAGATAGATTCATAAGGGTAACACTTAAATCAAGGTCCATGCTGCCAGATTCTACCACCAAATCACAATAAAAAGTTGACGTTTAAAAGCTGGATACAAACATGAAAAAGAAATTTACTATGTAAATAATGTAAAAATCACACTTATTGGTTGGTTGGAGAGAAGGGTGTGTGTGGAGCTAGAAGGGCAACCACCTCCTCGTTGTGCGTTCTGGGTTGTTTAAGTATTGTCATACAATATATAAACAAGCGAAAAACTTCACAATGTAGGAGAAAAATGAGATAACTAAATGTTTTTAAATCCATCAAAATCATCGAAAATTTCAAATTTTTATAGATTTGGATGGACCTTGCGGGATCGGAAGATATTCGTTAGATGCGTAAACTGTTGTTTTTATTACTCAACCATGCAAACTGTAAATAAATTCTACTATAGCGACAAATAAAACGTACATGGAGAATTAATAAAAATTTCCGAAGAAAAGGTAAAATTTCATTTTTTTCATAATCTTTAGACCCGTTGCGGGATCGGAAGATAAAGTCCGATTTTAATAATTTTTGTTTTGTTTTTCTTGTAATTACCAATCGCAACTTTTCCGCCTATAGCGATACGGGATTATCAATTTGACTTTTTTCGCACCACCCTACTGTAGACGAAACCGCCATCTCCATCAGAACCGGCTACCGATGCACCTTATGCCCAATTTCACTGCTAATCCACGTCAGCTGAAGTTTCGGGGGCATTCGATACAAAACTAATGCAAACAGATTACTCAGAGGGTTTTTGGGGGTGCGGACCAAGAATAGGCCATCAGAACCACATTACCGTCCACAAACCCTCCAAATTTTACAAGATAACATGCATTCGTGGTGACCTTGGGCACCTGGTAGTCCGGAAGTCAGTTATGATTTGCGTTAGTATTCAGCGACCCCAAACATGGCCTAGACCTAGAAATCTAATAGGGAACTTGCATAAATTTTTAAATTCGAAAAAAATGTTATAAATCAGAACAGAACATAATTTAAAACATGTATCAAAGATAAAAAAGTTTTGTTTGTCTTTCGTTTGATCCCCAAAGGTGATTAAAAATTCAAATTAAAACAGGTGGTCCAAAACGCGTCGTGACGTCACTGGGTTGTACATTTACATTTTTCCCACAAAGTAAATAGTATATATTATAGTATAGTTGATCCAAAAGATGGCATAACCCAGACATCCAAAGTGAAAGTTATCCTTCAACACCAAATTGTTCTATATGGTCCACACAATGTCCAGAAAAAAGTCACACCATTTTGAGCGTCGGGTTTGGGGGGAGAGGGGGGAGAAATCGCTAAATTCGTAGTTTTTTAAGTTTTTTGTCAATATTTCTAAAACTATGCGGTTTAGAATGAACAACCCTCTATTCAAAATTGTTCTACATGAAATTTGAAATAAAAAAGGCCCTATGCATAATCTTTCTAAAATGCATGGTTACAAAGTTACGGAGATAGTATAGTATAACTGGTCCAAAAAAGGCCTAACCCAAACATCCAAAGTAAAAGTTTTCCTCCAACACCAAATTGTTCTGTATGGTCCACATATTGTTCAGTAAAAAGTTACACCATTTTGAGCGTCCGGTTTGGGGAGCAGATGGGGGAGAAGTCGGTAAATCAGTAGTTTTTTTTTAAGTTTTCGTCAATATTTCTAAAACTATGCCTTAGCGTAAACAATGTTATATACAAGAATGTTCTACATGAAATTCAAAACAAAAAATCTTGTATACATAATTGTTATAACATCAACGGTTCCAGAGTTACGCAGGGTGAAAAGTCGAGGTGGTTGATACTTTTTATATTTTTTGGGCAATGTATAGTATACCAAAAACCCAGACCTCCAAAGTGAAAGTTATCCTTCAACACCAAATTGTTCTATATGGTCCATATAATGTTCAGAAAAAAGTCACACCATTTTGAGCGTCGGGTTTGGGGGAGGAGAAATCGGTGAATATAAAAAGTATCGAAAACCTCCACTTTTCAGCCTCCGTAACTCTGGAACCGTTGATTTTATAACAATTATGTGTAGAAACTTTTTTTGTTTTAAATTTTATGTAGAATATTTTTCTATAGAACGTTCTTTACGCTAAAGCATAGTTTTAGAAATATTGACGAAAAACTTAAAAAAACTACTAATTTACCGACTTCTCCCCCATCTGCCCCCCAAACCGGACGCTCAAAATGGTGTAACTTTTTACTAAACAATATGTGGACCATATAGAACAATTTGGTGTTGAAGGAAAACTTTTACTTTGGATGTCTGGGTTAGGCCTTTTTTTGGACCAATTATACTATATTACCTCCGTAACTTTGGAACCGTTCATTTTAGAAGGGTTATGCATAGAGCCTTTTTTATTTCCAATTTAATGTAGAACAATTTTGTATAAAAGGTTGTTCATGCTAAAACGCATTGTTTTATAGATATTCACGAAAAACGTAAAAAACTACGAATTTACAGATTTTTCCCCCCTCTCCCCCCCAAACCCGACGCTCAAAATGGTGTGACTTTTTTCTGAAGATTATATGGACCATATAGAACAATTTGGTGTTAAAGGATAACTTTCACTTTGGATGTCTGGGTCTGGGTCTAACTATACCATACTAAAACAGAATTTTAAATTAGACGTTATAAACGTCAGTAGAAAATACATTTATTTGAGGTTACAAGTGTTTTTGATTGTTTGAACTATTCATAGAAAACATGTACTTTTACAAAATGGCTTTCTTTCAATATTAAACCTTCGTTCCTTTCCTTCAAAAACAGTATAGAACTCCAATTTTAACAAACTAGTATAGTATTTTTACTACAAAAGCGATATTACGTAGGTCAAAATTTTTGACGTAAGAGAACTGTCAAAACATTAAAATGTGACGTTATGTGATGTTTATAATAAACATGGCAATAATGAAAAGTCACATTCTAATGTTTTGACAGTTCTCTTACGTCAAAAATTTTGACCTACGTAATATCGCTTTTGTAGTAAAAATACTATATATATTATTACAATGACATACGATAAAAAATATCATTAGAATATAAATATTTTTGACTTATTCCACGACGATGAGCTGGCCAAATACCCAAGTAGGTGGAGGTCAATAAACTAAAGAAAGAGAAGAAGAATATACCTAAATATAAGGTTGTGTCTAGGTATACGCTAACGTGTACGCAAATAAAAAAGTTAGAGTGTCAGTGATTTCCTATTTTTTATTTGTTTAGTGTTTGTTTTTAAATTAACTATGGAGTGTGGACAATTATTTAGTTCTTTTAATGAGTTTAAGAACATTTTAAAACAGCACGAAAAAGATAAGAGACTATAAATTAATATATATTTTTTTTAGTTATAAATGACATAGTATTACCGTCCAAGATTAAAATAAAAGGAGGACCTAAAGCTTTCACAATAATAATTAACCTGTTCTGAAGCTATTATCCTTGTGGCATTTTTGTAATCAACTATTCTAAATGGGAACTAAGCCACAATTTAACTAAAAAATTGGTTTTATTAACGTTTCGACGTCTAAACCGGATGTCGTTGTCAAAATACAAAATATTATTAAATTAAACAAAATATTGTTGCTTAGTAAAAAAATTTTTCTAATAATTTATTTAGTCTGACTAATTTTTGTATTTTGACAATGACATCCGTTTTGGACGTCGAAACGTTAATAAAATAATTTTTTAGTTAAATTGTGGCTTATTTTGCATTTAGAATAGTTGATTGTAATAATTCACTTACGTATAAAAATTATTTTAGCAATATTTTGTACCTACATGTCATGTCAATTAAATACATATAATTATTTTGCTAACCTAAATATATACTTTTATATATATACATCGATTTATTAAAATTAAGTTTGAAACATCTGAATAGTTCTACTTCCCTTCCCTTAACAAATATTTTTCTATCAAACAAACAATAAACATATCAAAATAGCATGTACCAAAATATATAGTCACTGCGCAAGCTAAATAATGACGTCACTCACTTAATGAAGTTTAATTCGCGTCTATCTAACTTTTTTATTTGCGTACACGTTAGTGTGTACTTAGACACAGCGAAATATAACCATAATCAAAACTAATGCAAAACTATGTGACGTCACGGGCCGTTTGAACTATTTTATACCGCAGAAGACTTTAAATATGTATTTCTAAGTTATTACGAGTTTTTTAAGCGTGGAATTTTGGATATCTCATTTTTAAACAAAACTGAACATTATTATCTAATAAAAAAAAATGTGCAAGTTCCCTATTGCATGCATTCAGTACCGAAAACCTTCGAAACTCTAGAACCGTGGACACTAGGTGCTTTGAGAGACTCTTTACTATCTATCTTTTTGAGGACAAAAACAGCAGACGTCATAGAAAAGATTGCACAAACCAAATGTAGATGGCCATATAGCAGTTTAAATGATAATAGGTGAACCAAAAGACTTGGAATGGAGGCCTAGAGAAATCAAGAGACATCTAAGTATACCACCAAGAAGATGGATGAACAACCTACGACAAACGGCAGGAAATTGGACGCAAAAAGCATATGCTAGAGAACACTGAAAGAAGATTAAGGAGATTCATGTCCAAAAATGGATGCAACAGGTTGAAAAATAAATGATGGTTATATAATTTTAGGAAAAAATAGTCCAAAGCAAAATTGATAGTCTAATTGTTAGCTTTTATTAATTAGTTAGTAATAATAGTCAGCAAAACAAATCACCGAGTAAAAATTGCCAAACTCAAACCGAGCTTCACAAGCCACACTGTTAGACAAAAAGACCAACGTTGGACACAATATAACATTGGAGATCTTACGAAGGTAAACTACCAAGAGGAAGAGTACAGATGAGATGGGTAGACGATATAAAAAAATAGGCGGAAAAATTTAGAAGTATGTTGCTCAGGGTTTTATAAGAGTTTTAGGTTCTAAAACCCTTATAGAACTAAGACGACAGATGACAGGAGATACCAGTTCCAGCAAAGAAGCGCTAAATCAAATAAATAAGACGATCACAAAGGCAATAAGAAAAGACATAAGAAACTACAATGTAGAAAAAATAAAACAAGCAATAGAGCAAAATAAGAACATGAAAGTTTTGAAGAAAAGCGTAAAAAAGGAAAAATAGAACTCAACAAACTAAGAAACAGAACTGGAAAAGAAACTACAAACAGAGATGAAATATTAACAATAGTCGAAGAGTTCTACACAGAGTTATACAAATCAAGAAAAAAAAGATGACAATACGCAACTCCCAATTACAGTAAAAACTGGGGTATTAAATCAAGGATCAGATTTAATGCTCGATATAACAAAATCAGAAATCAAAGAGGCTAAGCGAAGATGGAATAGTATCAGAAGCACTAAAAATTGGAGGAAATATACTACTTGAAAAAATTATGCTACTTTTCAATACCTGCCTTCACAACGCCAATATTCCAACAGACTGGAACAACGCTACTATGATTCTATTACACAAAGCAGGAGACAAAGCCAATTTAGAGAATTACAGACCGATTAGCCTCCTCAGCCATTTATATAAGTTATTTACGCGAATAATAGTTAAGAGAATGGAAAGAAAGTTAGAGACTTATCAACCAAGGGAACAGGCAGGATTCCGAAAAAGTTACGGAACAAATGACCATCTACAAAATATAAAAACCCTAATAGAGAAAATAGTGGAATACAATAAACCTCTAGTTCTAGATTTTATCGATTTTCATAAAGCCTTTGACACAGTTGAGCTTAGCAAAATATTACAGGCGCTTAAAAAATGCAGGCTAGATTATAGGTATACAAAATTATTACACAAAATATACTTACAGGCAACAACCACTGTCAAATTACATACTAACAGTAATCGCATAAAAATAGAACGGGGGGTTAGACAAGGAGACCCAATGTCACCTAAACTTTTTAATACGGTCTTAGAACATGCTTTTAAGAGTTTGGATTGGATGAAAAAGGGAATAAAAATAGATGGAGAATAACTAAACAACTTACGCTTCGCCGATGATATGTCATAGTAGTTGAGGATCTGGCAAGAGAGATGGTACAAGAACTCGTTGTGGCTACAGAAAATGTAGGTCTAAATATAAACATATCGAAAACAAAAATAATGGCAAATTTGGTACCCAACCAGAACATCAGAATTGTTGGGAAGGAAATAGAACTCGTAGATAGTTACACCGAGAGAACAATTTCTTTTCTCCTAAAACACCGATTTCTTTGAGCAATATTTCTTAAAAGTTAACATATCCTATTAACTTAAACATACGGGTTCACATATAAAGAAATGAGTTTTTTAAACACAACTCAATAATTGCTTACAGATAATTTCTTCAATACCAAGAAATGCATTAATGGTTACATTTAATTTTCTTATCCTAAAGTTTTTATTTCTTAAATTGAAAACTACAAATATTTTGCAGTATAAGAAATATAATGTTAAGTTAATCCATATTTATATTTGTGAACAAGAAATTTTCTTGCAATCAAATAAATATTTTAAACCACAAGAAATAATTCTTCAGAAATACCCTCTGTAGTAACTGTGGTTATAAAATAAAAACTTTGTCATTAATGCCGAAATGTTACTTACAAAGAGATTTTCTTCCACAAAAGAATTGCGCAGATTAACTATTTATGATTTAGTCGTCAGTGTTTGTCAAGATGGCGTGATATGTTCATGTTCATATAGATGGATTTTTGATTTATTGGTGTTCCTTAAAAATTAACGGATATTTTGAAGGTACGTACATATATAGGTATTAAGTAAAAGTAAATTACGTAATTTAAGATGTAATAATAATATTGTTGCGTATCCGAATGGTTAAAAAAGAAACATAATAGTATCTTTGTATGCTTTTTAGGTATAATGATGGATGACTCTGAAATAAAGGAGCTTATTATTCTAACTGGGAAATATGCCACAATTTAAAGCTGGGACAAAATGATATTAATATATAGCTTCAGAACAATATTAAGGAAGGTGTTATTAACCAACTGCGGGGCCTCCCAGAAATGGTAGAAGTTTATACATGTAAGTACCGTTTTAAAAATGTGTATACTTATGTATCAACTATAATAGGTTTCTTGAATGTATCGTCTTCTATAAAAATATACAATACAACGCTATATCAAACATGGCGGGTGCAACGCTGAGGATGTTTTCTATTAATTTATTTGAGATAAAGAAATCACTTAGTCTAAAAGAAATATATGTTTATGGTTAAGAAATGTTATTGCCGAAAACCGTGAATTAGTTAATATATATTAAATGACTTAGATGTAAACTAATAATACTTTCCCGTAATAAAATTTCTTAATAATTAGGTATGCTGTCTCTTTTAGATTATAAAAATTAAGAAAACTACATATTATTATGTCTGCTTCAATGTTTTCATTGGTTGTATTTTCCCTCTTGTTTTAGCTAAACAATGTTTATTGTGTGACTTAATATTATACAGATAAATAATTAATATTTCATTAACAAAAAGAAAAAAATAAATAAAGATGTGTAGGTTAAATAATGCCATGTTTGAACTAAATATGATTGATTATTATTAGTATTAATAGTTCATATGTAGGCCGTGTATTTGTTTTTTTTTGTATTTCCTAAATTTGTCAAAATAAATATCTATATCTTTATAAAAAACATTTTATTAAAGTAAGTTTACTCTTTCTACATAACGATTTTGTTTTAGTGAATTGCTGATATACAAAGTGCTATTAACAAAAGAAGGAAAATTTGACGAAGTTGGATTTGCCTCTCCATCCTTTTATTGTTGTGTAGAAGCCAGTGGTTTAAGAGTGGAGAAAATATTTGTATGTAATAATACCGTTTTATATATTGTTTTATTAATAAATAATGATTTTACCTTAACACAATGATTTATTTCGCCGTATGTAATATCACTTTATTTTCAAGAAATATCAACTTAACTCTAAATATACGTTTATCTCTGCGAAATATATTTTTTAACATTAAATACATTAATTATTAATAGTAAAATAATAATATTACTTACTAAGAAATATTATTGCTCAGAAAGAATAGTTTTGTAATGTGTAGAAAATATATTTTTATGACTAATAAAATTAATTAACATCAAGTGTAATTTCTTTCTGATAAATGGGTTTGAAGTTTGCCAGAAAGTGATAGTTAAATCATGTTTAAGATATATTTCTTTGGCTATAGTAGAATTTATTTGAAATATTTTAGAAAACTATATCTTACATACAAAGATATATTTCTTAGGCAATATGCCAAGTCGATATTTCTTAAATATTAATAAAGTTTCTTTATGTCAAGAATTTTTTTCTCTCGGTGTATAAATACCTGTGATATGAAATTACGATTGGCAGGGATAACCAGACTCATGAACTGAAGAGAAGAATAGGTCTTGGGTGGCAGCATTTGTAAAACTGACAGAAACTTTTGAAAGTGAGTTGCGCACATGCCTAAAGGGAAAGGTATTTGATCAGTGCGTCCTCCCAGTCTTGACGTACGGATCAGAAACACTCACCTTAACAAAAGCCTCGGTTACCAAACTAAGAGTCACGCAGAGAAGAATGGAGCGGTCAATGTTAGGAATAACTCTGCGAGACAAAATCAGAAACGAAGAAATCAGGAGAAGAACAAAGGTGACTGACGTCATCGAGAGGATAGCCAGGTTGAAGTGGAGATGGGCAGGACATATAGCCAGAATGACAGATGGGCGATGGACGAAGAGGTTATTGGAATGGAGGCCAAGAGAAGACAAGAGAAGCGTCGGTCGACCGATTACAAGGTAGTCTGACGACTTAAGAAAGGTAAATAAAAACTGGATGAGAGCGGCGCAGGATAGATGGAGTTGGAAACGAGGGGAGGAGGCCTATGTTCAGCAGTGGACTTTTGAGGCTGGATGATGATGATGATGTTGCTCAGGACAGAGATCGATAGAAGAAGTTGAGAGAGGTAGGATAGAATGCTAAGAAGAATAGTCAGCACAAAAGCAATATAATATCCTCTATGAAAATTTCCATGGTCTAAAAGTACCAAGGCAAATAACACACACAGAATTTGTTAAACTGTTAATAAAACCATAAAACAACCTGTTCAAATACAAAAAGATTATCTTTATTTTCTAATATTAAGATAAAGGAGCAGTGTGGCAGTTTGAAAGCAACTTGACAGTTTATTAAATGAAGAATTTGACAGACAGCCTGTGAAGTTAACGGAGACAGTAACAGCAATAGTTACCAGAATAACAAACGAGGAAGTGGCTCAAGCGCTTCAAAAGATAAAGAAAGGAAAAGCAGTCGGACCAAATGATATTCCTGGGGAAGTATGGAGAGCATTGGAAGAGACAGGAATAAGTTGTCTAGCAGGTCTATTTAATAGAATTATGGAAGGTGGACAAAAGCCAGACGAATGGAGAAGTAGTATATTAGTACCTGTCTACAAAAACAAGGGAGGCATACAACAATGTACAAATTACAGGGCTATAAAACTACTTAGCCACACCATAAAAATATGGGAGAGAGTAATTGATAGACGGATACGTGAAGAAACCAAAATATCCGATAATCAATTTGGCTTTATGCAGGGCAGATCAACAACAGATGCAATTTTCATTGTAAGGCAACTGATGGAAAAATACCGGAATAAAGAGACCAACGCTTATATGGTATTCATTGATCTTAAGAAAGCATATGATAGAGTTCCCCGAGAGATTCTGTGGTGGGCAGTCAATAAGAAAGGAGTCCCTGGCGAATATGTAAAAATTGTGAGAGATATGTATGAGGGATTAACGACAAGTGTTATGACAGGTGTGGGAGAGACTGATAAATTTCAGGTGAAAGTAGAATTGCACCAAGGCTCGGTGCTTAGTCCTTATTTATTGTCATTAGTCTTGGACCAGATAACAGCGAAACTACAGGGTAGCATTCCATGGTACCTAATGTATGCTGATGATGTAGTGTTAATAGGAAATAGTGAAAGAGACTTAGAACAAAAACCGGAACAGTGAAGACACGCCCTGGAGGAAAAAGGTTTAAAACGTAGTAGGACAAAAACAGAGTATTTGGAATGTTCATTCAAATATGGATTTACTACAAATAAAATGGTACCTTTGGATGGTGAAATTATTGTGAAGAGCAATAGTTTTAAGTACCTAGGATCGGTATTACAGAGTAATGGAGAAATAGATGGAGATGCATGCAGTAGAATGAGGGCTGGATGGATTGAAGTGAAAAGAAGCGAGTGGTGTGTTGTGTGACAGAAAAATTCCAATGAAGCTGAAGGGAAAATTCTATAAAACAGCCATAAGACCGGCTATGATCGACGGAACTGAATGTTGGGCAGTGAAAATGAAAGAGGAACAACGAATGCATGTGGCAGAAATGAGAGTGCTTAGATGGATGAGTGGAGTGGCAAAGAAGGATAAAATTAGAAATGAGTATATTAGGGAAAGTCTAGGTTTAGCACCAATTGATGCCAAAATGAGAGAGCGTAGGTTAAGATGGTTTGGTCATGTTCAACGTCGAGACGTTAATCACCCAATACGAAGAATAGCTGAAGTGCAGATTCCTGGAAGGAGTAGGAGTAGGACAGGGAAACCATAGAAGACCTGGGGGGAGACGATAAGGCAAGACATGTTGGTAAAAGGGATTAACATTGATATGACCCAAGATAGAATTGTGCGGAGAAATGCAATTAGGGAAGCCGACCCCGCATAGGGATAAGGCAAAGAGAATGATGACGATGATTAAGATAAAAGAGCACAGGTGAAACAGTTTTTTTTTTAATTTGTAGTGAAATATAGCATTTTTAAATTCAGATAAAGGAGTACAGGTGAAAGAGAAATTTGTTTAATTTGTAGTGAAATAGATGCATCATCTGTAAAAGGTCCTGCAAAACTGACAATTCAATGGAAGTTACTTAGTTTATTTACTATTTCAGCAAAATTATTATGAGCTCATGCGCAGTGGTATTTTAAAAGGGTTAAAGTATGAATAATAATCAAAAAATTTTAATCGTCTTTTTGAAAATATCGTTATTCGAGTCATTTAAATATTTTTTACTAATTGCATGCTTATCTTACACAACTATAAGTAAATTGGTTTAAAAACTTACGAAGTTTAAGTCTGTTCTTTCTTAACCTCCACTGGATGTAAACATTGAACAAGAAGAAACCAATAAAGATGAGCACCACCCAAATAATGGAGAACAACATTTTGGCTACATCTCTGAAAAACTTATGAAGAAACTGGACGCCTTTGAGTATATAAAAGTTAACAACGATCACATGATTGTTTTTGTGCAAAGGTATTAAAAGTGCTTTATCTTATTTAAACAGGGGATTAGTTGACAATTATAAAGTACGCAGAATAATAACGAACTGGTGAAGTTAACAGTTTATAAATACATTCAAGGTTAGACCACAGGAGAAAGGAGGGGATACCACTCCTCCAAGATGGGAGAACAATTATTGTACTGTTCTGTAATAAAAGGCGCTATAAAAGGTTCGTTTAATAATCGTGTGAGGTTTATGAATCAGCCGTGATAGTTAGAATTTAAAATGTTTATTACTTACACATGTAATAAATTGTGTTTCTCCTTTTCTTCAAACGTAAAAGTATGTTTTGACCATTATTCATATAATAATTTAATGGCAAATTTATAATAAAACTGTAGGTACTAGGGAGAGATATCGCTATCAGTCCGTTTTCCGTCGCTCATATCTTGTGTTAGTACCTATGAGGTGTAATTTATTTCTTCAGAATATTCTATTTTCGACGCTACAATATGAACTTGAGAGTTGGATATTGAAGCAAGAATATAAATAAGCAATAGTCATTTGAAATGTGGTGTTGGTTTCTTAAAATCTAATAGCTACTGCCAAATACCGAGCTCGACTAATTTCTTTGGCCCACCCTGTATATTCATGTTTCTTTCCTACGTATATGGCTGCCAAAATCTCCAATTAATAGAACATGTTCTTTCTCCTTTGCCTTATATAGTAAATCTTTAAGTGCGTTGAAAAAATATTGTCATTGTTTCTTGCTACAAATAATAATGCAGGGGAAGAACAATAAAGATTACCAGAAAGAAAGATTCATTAAATGAGAGATTATTCCTGCTTAACGATGTAATCACTAATCACCTACTTTAAATCAATGCTTGAGCTGTTGAAAAAAGTACCATAAAAACAACAAATTGCAATAATGGTTGGATATCTGGATATTTTATCAATAAATTAGTGATCCCTGATGCTTTCTTGAATTGCTCTTGTACGATAAGAAATATTTTGTTTCTATAGGTACGATCTGTACAGAATTCAGATGACCTTATTTTGTAGAAATAATATATAACAGATAACGTAAATAAATCAGAAATAAGTTCAGTGAACCTTTGAGACACTTTTTACATTACTACATTATTTTTAGATAAATATATTATAATTTTAAATATTTTTCATTGCATACATGTTTTCATGAATTTTTAATCTCAAAGTTAATTAAAATATTTTTTAAATATGTCTGTGTTGATTTTGTAAATTTGTATAGGTATACGGGGTGGTATGTATCTATTCTCTACTTTCTTTTATTTCTCGTGCTATATGGCTTTTCATCGATTGTCATTTGTTTCGAGCATCTGTCATGTGTGTCGTCTAATATTAATATATCTACGTCATATGTTATTGATATATACCAATGATGCAAACCAAAGACGTATGACGTAGATGTCTTAATATTATTTGACACATGGCAGAAGCTCGAAACAAATGACTGTGAATGAAAAGCCCTATTGAAGTAACCTCAATCATCTCAGCAAGAGCTCAATCCTCTTAACCTGAGTTCAATCGTATTAGCAATGTCTTCACATAATATTGTAATAAATTATTACCAAACGTGAAAAAACTATCGATCTGTCAATCTCATATTACACTTTTGTTGTGATCAATTCAAAATGTACATGAAAACACTTATTATTAAAGGTGGATAAATTGATCAGGAAAACAGTATAAATAATAGATAAGATCGTGAAGCTATGGACAAAAGAAGAAAGGCCAAAAATGGCCTGAACAGATATAAAGCAAAAAATATAACATGAAGAAGGCAAATAACAAAAGCAAAAGTAAAGAAAGTGATGGAAAGATGCAAAGAAATTAATATTCTACCGTTAAAATACGATAGTTACATTGTACATAGGATAAGAAATCACAGGATCAACACAGGAGAAAAAAGGAAGAAAATCTGTCTGATTTTGTTGGAAACAAAACAAAATTTTTGAATAAATAGCGTAAAATAATAACGTCTACAGAATACCAAGAGAAATTGCTGGAGGAGCAAAGAGTTAACACATTTGAGCTAGAAGAGGAGGTATGTGAGAGGTCAAGAATATTACGGCAGAAAGTTCATTCTACCATAACACAGTTTAAGGAAGGTAAAGCACCAGGCCCTGATAATACACAAGTAAAAAAACTTAAAAAAATAATGGACAACGAAACTATAACAATAACCAAAAAGTGGAGAAATACGAACAGAATAAGTGAAGTCTGAGATTGTAGCAGTTCCAAAAAAGGCAGGAGCCAAAAAAACATACTTGAATTTACAAGCTGAGATAGAATCATTTAGAAATCTTCAGATGAGCCCCATATAAGTAGTTCGGGTTCATAAATGCTATTGGTATAAGAGAAGCGCTGTTTTCAGTGCATGTCTTCTTCCACAGATTCCAAAGAGAGAGGTCTACGTATGTTTTGTTGATTACGAGAAACATTTGACTGAGTACAGCACACCAATATGATATATAATAAAAGAAGAAAAAATTGGCGGCAAGAAGAAAGAATTGAGAATAATTGGAAACCTCTTTAGGGATCAAACCGCAAATCTAAGCATTGATGGTGAACACACTGAATAGAGAGAGAGAGGTATGCTTTATTGTCAAAAAAATTTTACAATTTGTGGACAAAGCACATACAAAATAAAAAATACAATAAAAAACAAAAAATAATAAAAACTACAAACAAAATAAAAACAGAAACAGACACCAAATAAATGGCGTGAGCTATACTACTTAAATACAATTTTATAGTTATTAAGTACACATTAAAAAATTTTAAAAATTTTGCAAATAATATGTATACAACGTCAGAGCAAAAAGAAGGCGAACGAGGAAAAGGGAAAGGGAAAGTAAATCAAAAGATCTATGCCGCTGCGAATATGTAAAAAAGTACGCGAAAGTAATAATCCTGCAAGTCAATTTGCTGAATTCAAATCGTTTATAAAAAAGTCATTCACTGTATAAAAAGCTCTCTCAAGCAAATAAGCTTTCAAGGCCTTGCGAAAAGCGGGAAATGCTGCAATAGATTTGATGTTAGATGGCAGGTGATTTTGCATTTTTCTCGAATTGTATAGTATAGAGCACTTAACCAGCTCAGACCGTGGGGTTGGCAGATAAAGATTATGCTCCACGTTTCTAAGGGGATAGTTGTGAGTGGGTCTCTCTGGAACTTCTGATGCATGTTTGCGGATTAATCAAACGGATTCAAAAACAAACAAAGAAGGAAGAGTATGGCTTGCAAATTGTAGAAGCCTCGGAGGTGTAACCAGAGAAGGTTCCCATTGTTTTCATTCTGGTGGGATATGTTATATGCCATTAGAGTGAAAACTTAGTCTAAAGAAGGAAGAGTTAATATTTTATATTTTTTAAAGAATTCCTGTCAATGAACTCTCCTATTGAGTCTCAGGGAGTAACGAAGAGCTCTCTTTTGTAGTTTAAAAATACGCTCAAATTGAGTCGCACAACATGAACCCCAGAATGGAAGGGCGTACCGAAGATGAGACTCAAAAAGGGCATAATAAACGGTCCTAGATGTTGACAAATTCATTTCCCTAGCAACTGATCTTAGCGCAAAACAAGCAGAACTTAATTTTTTGTGTAAGGCATCAATGTGCAAGTTCCATTTTAGAGACTTATCCACAATAAGCCCTAAGAACTTCACCGATTCAACTACCTCTAGACTGTTGTTATTAAGTATTAAAGGTTGCATCATACTGTTGTAAGGTAGGACTTTGGTTTTAGAAACGTTAAATAACAGGAGCTTCGAATCGCACCACGATTTAATGGTGACTAGGTCTGTAGCTATGGTATTTCAAAGATCCATAATATCCGTGTTACTCCAAGTAATACTAGTATCATCTGCAAAGAGACATATTTTACCTTTAATGTTCAGACTAAAGATGTCATTTATGTATATCAGAAACAATAAAGGGCCTAGAACTGAACCCTGAGGTACCCCACATTCTAATGGCATGCAAGGCATTGCACGAATATGCAAAATTCAATCGTGGAGTGAGGCAATTCTCTTTTTTGTCTCCTCCAATCTTCAATCTCTATTCTGAAAGATGTTTAGCAAATTTTGAAAATCTCAGGAGGTGTAACCAAAGAAAGTATTCCACCTGTTGTCAATCTGGTGGTATGGGAACGACATTTATTGCCGTTTTCTCTGCTACTTCGATTGATAAATTACTTTGTTTTTCGGTAGATGGCTCTAGTTCATCCGTGACATTTCTTTGTTTGCAATTCGGAAAGGCCCAAAGTATGATACGTGGAGAAATCGGAGAGAAGAGGATATGGGACTACTGATGAGGGGGAAAGGACCTCCGAAACCGGTATAGACTCTTCCTGCACTCTCCGATTTAACCAGAGTATTATGCAGTTGCTGCATTTTCGTGTTGCAAAGAAGTTGAAAATGTTTATACATATTTAGCGAAGTTTTACATAAACTTGAAGCAGGTATCGGCTGAACAACATCAGGTTGTTCCCTGTGATTATATTTGCTGACAACCTAGAATACCTGGACAAATCGATATGAACAAAATCACGTCAACAATATGTAATTAGTGTAAACGTAAAGAAGGTAAATATTAAGATAATTAGCAAGAAAACGACAACAGAAAGTCAACTCTATGTCAACCAAACCCTAGTAAAAAGAGTAAGGCACGACTAGTACTTCGGCACCGTGATAAATGAAGAATGGACCAAAAACCAGAAGATACATAGAAGCGCACATCAGCAAATAACAGATAGATCCACCTTCAATCGGATGAGGGCTTCTTTGAAACCGCAATTTTTTAGAATAAAAGTAAGTATGCTGATATTCTGTCATTTCTGTTCTATCTCCAATTATTGTCCTCTAAAGCTCTTAAAATTTTCGGTAAGTTAAAGTCAATTATTTTGAGTAATTTAATTTTTTTTATCAGGAAATAATTATATTTAAGTTCAATACTTCATTTCTTCGTTTCTGACCCTGTCTCTGGGAGTTAGTCCAAGTAGTAACCGTTCCATTCTCTTTTGAAACCAAGAAATCAGAAGAAGGACAGTCATAGAGTGAGTAGCATGGGTGACGTGGAATTGGGCGGGCCATGTAGCCAGAATGAAGGACGGGAGGTGGACCCAAAAAATTAGAGTGTGGAAACTACCAAGAGCAGACAGAAGAAGTAGAGGTAGACCACCTACACGATGGAGAGACGACGTCAAAAGGATTGCTGTAAATTATTTGCAGGAAGCCCAAGATCGACAAAACTGGAAGAAATTAGGGGAGGCCTATGTTTAACTTTGGATGCAAATGGCTGGATGATGATGATGAAGTTCAATATTGTTAATTCGCGTGTAAACTCCAATTTCTTACTGAAAAGAGACACTTCTTCTTCCTCAGCGATCACGAAAAGAATGCGTGAACACTTTGAACTATCGACAACTCTCGGCTTATGCAGATGCCAATCAGTGCGTGTTCGTTTGGCTTGCCTCGTACTCATCTGAGCCAAAGGGCGAATGAACACTCATTTGAATTCGTCTCAATAAGATCAAGTTTGTCCGCGGTATTACTTACTGAATGATTAAGAATTTTCAACAACAAAACTACAAAATACGTAAGTCGAAAAGTATGGTTTTGAACCAATTAATTACAGATAACTACGTCAAGCATTATGCATTTATTTGTGTAGAATGAGGAACATGCGGAAAGCGATAATAGACCAGGGCGCATCTGTAAAAATATTAGTTCATTTGGATGTTGAGAGGTGACTCATATTTTTTTGCAGAAGTTGCTGGAAATTAACTCATATAATAATAATTGAGTTATCCTCCCTCTCAAACATGTCCGGAACATAAATAATCAAAATGTCAATAAATGAAGAAAAAATTCGATTTTTTCTTGGTTTTTTGCTTATAACTTTAAAAGTATTTACTTCCGAGAAAAGTTGCACTGACATAAACGTTGCATAATTAAATTTCCTACAACAAAGGATTGGCTAAATATTTTAAAAATTGTCACCCTTGTTGCAAAACAGCAATAATTGCGAAAAAAAACATAAAAAACAAGTATTGGCATTTTACGTTTTTCAACAATTTATGCTAAACTTAGGACATTCATATTTTACCCAAATATACTTTATGGCACAGTAAAACAACACTGTAAATTTCATTAAGATCGGTTTAATTAATTTTGCAAAATAAATTTAACAATCCAGCTTTCGCAGAAAAAAATTCATTTCTTCAAAATGTTGCTGGACTGAAAAAAAAAAAGAAGATACCAAGTTAAAACTTTTTTTACATATAAGAGAATAATTTACCTTTCATTTGAAATTCGCAAAATTAAAATCAGTTAACAACCACTGCGTCAGGAATTTTTTAAATAAACATAAATTTTTGGTGCTACGCGCAGGACAGCGGATACGTTTGCTCTGATTGGGCATTCCAATGACCTTGGAATGATAATTATTGATAAATTTTAATTTTTAGTACATTTCGATATAAAGAAATAAATTTGTTTATTGCAAAATAAAAATACATACTCTGTCCTTTGAAGTTATAATCCTTATAGCAAAAACTTTCTTTGTTCATATATGTTAACTTAGAGAATAAAAGCTTATTATTTTTGAACTTATGCAATTGTTTAAACAATATTTCACAAACAATAATCAAATTAGTTTGATTTTTGTGGAATTAAAATATTAAAATACAACAAAATATAAAGTAAGAAAGTAATATATTACATAAAGATTGGAAGAAATTTTGGTGGAAATCAACTTGTTCGAATCGAATACCGCTGCCCTGCGCTTAGCACGAAAAATTAATGTTTATTTAAAAAAATTCCTGACGCCGTGGTAGTTAACCGATTTTAATTTTGAAAATTGTATATGAAAGGTACAGTGTTTTACTATATATAAAAAAAGTTCAACTTGCTATCTGCTTTATTTTCAGTCCTGCAGCATTTTGAATTTTTTTTTTGCAAAAGCTGGATTGCAAAATTTATTTTGCAAACTGTATTGAACCGATCTTGTTTTTCTGGGTAAAATGTGAAGGTCCTATGTGTAGCATAAATGGTTGAAAAACGTAAAATGCGAATACTTGTTTTTTTTATGGATTTTTCGCAATTTTTGCTATTTTGCAACAAGGGTGACAATTTTTTAAATATTTAGCCAATCGTATATTGTAGCAAATTTAATTACGCAACTTTTATATTAGTGCAACTTTTTTCGGAAAAGAACACTTTTAAAGTTATAATCAAAAAACGAAGAAAAAAATCGAATTTTTCCTTCATTTTTTGACATTTTGATTATTTAAACAATGTTACGAAACTTTTTGAGCGGGAGGATAACTCAATTATTATTATATGCGTTAATTCCAAGCAATTTCTGCAAAAAAATATGAGTCACCTCTCAACGTCCATCTCAAAACAGATGCGCCCTGGAGTATAATAATAAACGTTGCAATGTATCAAATGTTTGAAATCTGTGCAATCACTCATTTTCTGTTAAAAATAAAATCCTTGACCTTAACTTTACATCATAAACTTAACAAAGAGTAACAATCTATGTAACACACTTTAAAACATTTTAGTTATATGTATCTATAGGAATTATTTTTTTAGAAATGAAAAATATGACTATCAGAATTCCTTTACTGGAATTAAAAACTTGACCTTTAGTATCCAGCCAATTAAAAAAATTACATTTCTCTGCTAATATAGCTATATTTAGATTTTATAGGGAATTTTTTTATATAATCTATCTCACTTGAGTTATGAGAATTATCAGGCCCATTTGAATTAATAATTGCTAAAACTTGTGACAAGGTGTAAAATGATTTGCCTTTTTCTCCAAAAAGATTCATCCTTTTTTGCAAAGATTATCAAAGATTATGATTATCTGGATTATAAAAATTGATATTGTTAGGAACCTATTTCCTTATTGTATCCTTGTTTATCATGAATAAGGTACAATTGAAAGAGAATCTATAATAAAATTCGAAAGAAATTTTATGTCACGAGACCCAGAAAGATAATAAAGATACGAATATAGTACCTAGTAAAATAGTTGTAGGTGACGTCGACTCCCCTTGTGACAAAAATATTTTTTTTGTCGAAAATTTTGAGGCAACAGATAAAAGAAGTCGCAGGAAACACACTGATTATATTTTTTGAATATTGTTCATATATCTGTACTTTTTTAATCTTTTATTCATCAATCATTCCTAATTTGTCCAATTTTATACATAGAACGTAGCTTAATGGTATTATTCCAGGACTACACTCTAAATATGAGAAAACCTATAAAATTAAAAAATTATCAGTTATCATTCATCATTATTAATCAGCGCTGATATCTCCATTGTTTACCAAAGGTCTCGTCCAAATATTTTCATTTTGTGTTCTGCACCTCTGATATCCAATTGGTCACAATTCTTTCGAGGTCGTCGTTCCATTGTGAAAGGGGTATTCACTTTACAAAAATGGAGGGGACGTAGAATTGTAATCTATCTAATCAGCCCTAAACATCCATCCTTGGATATAGGCCTCCTCTCCCTTCTTCCATGCCTCTCTATCTTGGGCAATTTGCATCCATTTTGACCCAGTGTGTTTCTTCAGGTCATCTGACCATCGCATCTGTGGCCTTCCCCTTTTTCGTTTGTGGTTCCATGGTCTCCAATGTATTACCATCTTAGTCCATCTTTCATCCTTCTGCCGTAGGGTGTGTCCGGCGAACTTCCATTTAAGCTTTGCTACTTGGGTAGAGACGTCTTTCACTTTTGTTTTGTTACGGATCCATTCGTTTCTTTTCCTGTCTGATAATTTAATGTTCAGCATTTGTCTTTCCATGGCTCTTTCTGTCTTTGCTATTTTTTCCATATTCTCTTTTGTAAACGTCCATGTCTAAGAGCCATATATTAAAACAGGGAGTATACATTGATTGACGACTTTTGTTTTTAGGTATTGCGGGTATTTTCTGTTCTTTAGAATATAAGACAGTTTTCCGAATGATGCCCAGGCCAACCTTATTCTTCTCTTTATTTCTTCGGTCTGATTTTCTTTATTTAATCTAGTGATTTGGCCTAGATATATATATTCTTTTACTTGTTCTATTCTTGTTTGTGCCACTGTAATTACTAGTTCTTTTTGTTGATTGGTCATGGTTTTTGTTTTACTGTAATTCATCTTCAGTCCTATCTTTGTCGATTCTCTATCTAGTTCTTCCATCATTCTTTGTAATTCTTCACTTCTTTCTGCTATTAATACAATATCATCAGCATATCGTAAGTGATTCAGATATTGACCGTTTATGTTTATACCTAAACCATCCCAGTGCAGTTGTTTGAACACATCTTCTAGCGCTTGGTTGAGTAGCTTGGGAGAGATGGTATCTCCTTGTCTTACTCCTCGGTTTATTTTAATAGGCTCCGTTTGTTTCATTAGCTTGTTAGTTGTTGTTGCCTTATCATATATATTTGTAATTAAGTCGGTATATCTGTAGTCTATTCTGCTGTTTTGTAGGGAATCCTTTACTGCCCAGTGTTCCACACTATCAAATGCTTTTTCGAAGTCAATAAATGCCATGTATAGCGGGATATGATATTCGTTAGCTTTTTCGATTAATATCTTCATCGTTAAAAGGTGGTCACTTGTACTGAAGCTTTTTCTAAATCCGGCTTGTTCTCTTGCCTGGTATCCATCTAATTTAGTTGTTAATCTGTTTGTTAATATCTTGGTTAATAGTTTGTACATCACATTTAGTAAAGTTATGGGTCTGTAATTCTTTAGATCCTTTTTATCTCCTTTCTTAAATAGTAACAATGTTACTGCTTCGTTCCAAGTGTTGGGTATTTGTTTTGTCATTAATATTTTATTCATAAGTGTGTACAAAACTTCTCTAGTTGTTTTCCCACCATTTTTTAGCATTTCTACAGTTATCCCGTCTTTTATTCCCGTCATTCTTACTGATTTCTGGTTGTAAGTCGGAATTGACATTTTTTATTTTTATTTGTAATTGCTTAAGGATTTCTTGTGTTGGTTTCTGTTTTGTATTGTAGAGTTTTTTATAATATTCTTGTGTTATTTGTATAATTCCTTCTATATTATTGGTCTCTATGCCTTCTTTGTTCTTTATACTATTAATCTGTATGCTTCCAAGCTGTGGTTTTAAGCACTTCATATTTTTATTTTGTTCAATGGTTTTTTCTATTTTTTCGTCCTGTACTCTCCTTTGACTTTCCTTGATGTTCCTTCTGATAGCTTTGTTTACCTCTTTGTAATCTACTGTGTTTCTCTTATCTTGTTCTATTAATGTTTTTCTTTTGCTCATGAGGTTTTTTGTTTCCTGGGATATATAGTTTTCCTTTTTTATTCTTGTTTGTGCTACCTCTTTTCCCGCCTTTGCTAATGTATCGGTTAATAGCTGATTTATTTCATCGATATTTTTGTTTTCCAAATCTCTAGTGGCCGGTATACTTTCCCTTATTTTTTGTTTATATTCCTCTTTTGCTTTCTTAAGTTTTCCCATATCTAGTTTCGATCTATTTTCCATTTTCTTTTTTGTTTCGAATTGGCTATTAATGCTGAGTTTGGCTCTGACAAGTCTATGATCACTACCGGTTGAGAAACGATTCAGCTCTGTAACATCTTTGATGATGGCTTTTTCTGTTGTAAGGATGTAATCTATTTCGTTTTTAGTATTGCCGTTGGGACTTATCCATGTCCATTTTCTTTGTGGTTTTTTGTTAAAAAACGAGTTCATAGCAAAAAGTTGTCTTTCCTCCATGTAGTTCATTAATGTATGTCCTCAATTATTTCTTTCGCCGTATCCATATTTTCCTATTCTGTGTTCGTCTTCGTCTATTCTTACCCCTAATTTGGCATTGAAGTCTCCAATTATTAGCGTCAATTTAGTTTTCTTTTCTTCCACAGCGAGTGTTATTTCTTCGTAGAAGTTTTCAATATCTTCATCTTTATATGTGGTTGTTGGTGCGTATACCTGTATAATTTTCAACGACGTTCTTTGTAATTTAAGCATAATGTAGGCTACTCTGTCTGATATACCCTTGGTGGATTGTATGTATCTAACGATTCTCTTGTTTATTATAAAACCAACTCCGTTGTTGGTGTTATCTTCATTACCTTTGTAGTACAGCATGTTTCCCGAGTTTAATAGTATTTTTTGTTCTCCTTTTCTTCTTATCTCTGACAGACCGATGACATCCCACTGTATATGAGTTAGTTTTTCTTCTAATTCGTGGAGTTTAGTGTCTTCATTCATGGATCTGATGTTATATGTACCTATGTTTAGTTTAGTCGAATGTTTGCCTCTCCCAGAATCCTTGAGGCGGACCGGTTTGTCGGTGTGGGACTGTGAGTTGTTATCTCTACCCACCTGGGGTAATATTCCGTTTGTTTTGTGATTCGACATGTTTTTCTTTGAAGAGGGTTTTTTGACATTAAAACGCCACGCTTGTCAGGCGGGTTGGCGAGTTTTCATTCAGCCGCCCATTCTGGGTCAGACGCTGTTGTCAGCCGCTCATCCTGAGTCAGACGCTGCGCTGTTTTGATTCCATACAAACCCTAAAATCAAGGGGTTGCCACGTCCGCCATCCATACCGTACCGAAGGTGTTCTTCTCCGCCATGGCTGCCGTTGTGGACTTCATCCGTAACCCTGGACAAGGGACCCTAAACAGGTACTAGTTTCCCGGGTCAGGAAACCCCTGGAATCTACGGAGGGTAGGGATTGATTCATTTTCCCTGGTAGGTCCAAAGGAGTTCCTATCCGCTACCCATTGAATTATAAACCCGTAGAATTGTAAACTTTGTCTTATATAATAATAGACAATTTCAACTACCTATTCCCAAATTTTCATCCTTCCTTTATTTTTTTTTGAGGTTTTCGTAAAGTTTTGTGTTCTCTGATCGGGCTATTGGCCGCAGTTGGCACAGTTGGTCGCAGCTTAAAGCTGTTAGAGGAGCGTAAAATACGTTCACAAAAATAATTACATAGATATAGTAAAAAAATTCAAGTAAAACAAAATAAAAATAAACGAGCAAAAAGTCAATCAAGTAAAAAGCAATAATTAATAAACAAATTTTGTTAATCTTTAATATTTGGATGGCGTGGTTTTTATCAAGTAAAATGTGATACAATTGCACAGATCTATGAAGAATGTTTATTATAAAACATTGAAACAGCTAACACTGATTTACAAAATCTTTTAACACTAAATTAAGATTGATCAATTTCGCCTCAAACTTCTATTTCTTCTGTATGACAGATTTGGTTTTTATTGTTAATTTGGCATATTACATCTGAATCTATTATTTGTGCGACGTCATATTTATAAATAATTACCTGCACCTCATTATCTATTCACATAACAAATAGAATATTTGTTATGTAAATTAAAATTTAAAAGGAAATCACATCATCTGATAAGATGCACATAATAGATTAAGAAGACTTCTAAGTTATCCTTCTTTCGTGGAAGAAACTTGAATTAAATGAAACTTAAAACTTGATTTAAACATACAATAAAGCGTCTTAAGGATATGCCAAGTACATGAAAATAAATGAAGGGAACAACACGCTGTTTACTATCGATAACATTCAGATTGAGAATTTGGAACACTTTACGTATCTTGGAAGTGTTATCACCGAAAGCGAAGGTAGAAAAGACGATATTCGTATGAGAAAACGAAAAGCTCAACAAGCATTCAGCATGCTCATTCCTGTTTCGAGGTCTGACGAGTGTACTACTGTAGGGCAAAGATCCTACTATTCCAGTCAAATTTCATGTCTGTTCTATTCTACGGATGTGAAACCTAGAAAACGAGAAAAACTCTTCCAGACAAACTGCAGGTCTTTTTTACAAATCGTCCTATTAGAGGTAAAACTCACTAACTACAATTTTCAGAAAGTGGAGAAAAATCGATTTAAAGGTACAAATTGTTTTTTAAATTAACCTGACTTGTATATTGGAATTTTTTTAAGGCAACATTACAGAATAAATAAAAACAAATATTTTAAGCCATGTTTCGTTACAGGAACTATGATACAATCAATATTAGATCGAGTATCTGGTAATGAGAATGAATGATAATGAATAAAATGTTAATAAACAATTAAATAAGTTTCTACAAAACAGTTCCATTTAAGTATAAAAAAATCACACGCGATAGAAACAGGGGTAAATTATTGTTGAAATATCAACATCCATTTTTATAGTTACTAATTTATTGTTTGAAAGATCACTAATTACCGATCCGGAACTCCGGATTGTAAGGAAAAATTCACAAAGTGCAATAATAAGTTTTAAGGAATTTTACTCTGAAACCGAAATTCACAATAATGCACTTAGTGAATTGTACCATAAATTATCACAGCAATTAGAAGAGTTAGAGCCTCGGGTGATTTCTACAGGGCTGGGCAGTACCGTATTGAGTTCAAATCGATGAAAATGTCAAAATATCGAAAAAAAGTGCCCTTAGTGAGTTTTACCTCTAATAGGACGAAATGTTTATGAAGAATTTTTCGTATTTTCTGGCCAAAAAATTATCAGAAACAAAGATCTGCTACACCTGACCCAACAAAGGGGGGTAGAAAATGAAATAAAGTTCAGACTTTGGATCGGTCACGCACTCCGAAAAAATAGTTCTAGTATTGCAAAGACAGCCCTAAAGTGGAATCCCCAAGGAAATAGAAAAAGGTGTCGCCCAGCACAGAAGATTCATCATGGACGAGATAAGAGGTCAGGGAAAGCCTTGGAATGAAGTGAAAGTGTTAATTGGTTAGGTACCAATATATACCAAAAATAAAAAAGTATATACCTTTTCTTTTCTTCCATTTTTCCACTCCTATGTAACAAAGAATACCACAGAGATACGAGAATCCAGCTCCAAGGCCCGCAAATAAACCACCACTCATATTTATTTGATTTTCACTATTAATTGATTGACGTCAAAAAAATTCCATCAAATATTAAAGTTCTAAATCTTTCAAATAAACGAAAAATTTAGTAGGTATTTTTCTTTTTGGATAGTTAACAAATGTGGTTTCGTTGTAAGATGTTAGCAAAACTTCCACGCTTAAATCTATCACCAACAGATCTAGCCAAAACACTTGCAGCACTAACAATATACTATACTAAGCCTTGCACTGGTGAACAATTTATAGTAGCTATCTTGACCTAACAGATTCAATGAATTTATATCATTAAATTATTAGCAAATCTTTATCTTATCGTTTCTTAGTAGTAAAACTAAACATTGAGATTCTTTGATGTATATTAAATTTTATATTTTAAACGTCTATGAAATAATCATCAAAATTCAGTTTATCAATTAAACTAATAGCAATTAGAGACTTTCTAAAGAAAAACGAGACTGACAATAGAAAAACTAAGTGAAATCTCAGTAAATGTTGGATGTAGGGGAGACCGGGGCTGGTTGACGCACCGGGTTGGTTGACGCAGTGCAATTTTCTTAAAACTAAGAAACTTGGCTATCACGCGTTTACACAAGTTCCAAGGCTCCCCACACAGCGCACTCTCGTTTGGTCACACGTTTGGTGCGAAAACTAATAGGGTGTACGGAGCGTTTTGTAGTTTTTTTACAATAATGAGTAAACTTTTATTATCATACATTTTTTGTTCTAGAAATCCCATTTTTTAAGATAATACTTCGGTCTTTGTTTTTATTGAAGCTTGGAAGTACTACTATAAGATACAATCATTATATTTTCCAAAAACTAATTAATATAGAGTCGATTACCATAATTATCCAAAATTGTTCTCTGGGGCTGGTTGACGCATTCGATTAGGAGCTGGTTGACGCATGCGTCAACCTTCCCCGAGCATAAATATAGTTTTACTGATTTGAAATTTTGCTTTAGGAAATGCGTTCTTTTAAAAGGAAGTCCGAAAAGGGTAAAACTACACCAGCTAGTATGTTAAGAGCAGTTAGTGAGATAAAAATATATGGAAAATCCATAACAGGGACTGCCAAAGAGCGAACCTTCAAGTTTTGAAGATCCCACAAAAGTGTCACACCAATCCAACGAACAGCTGCAACCAGAGTGTTTGAAGGCACTTGATGCTCACAAACATATTGAAAGATCTTTGAGCAAACCTGATGAAGGATCGAAGTAGTGCTCAAAGGATTCTAAAAGTAATCTTACAAAAAAATCAATGCAAAATCAAAAAGAGCAGAGTGTCCGTTCCTTTTGAAACCACTACAAAAAGCAGCGGCTAGAAATCAGGATATAAAATTTAAAAGAAGGAAGCGTGAGGCAGTAATTTTAACCTACACTCCAATAAAAAAGATCTCGAAGAAGTGTAAAATAATAGTAAAACTCTTAAAGGAAGCATTTCCCCAGATAAGAAAGCTGCATCAAAGAAACGAAAAAAGAGGAAAGTTGTTAAAGACATCGACTCGGAGGGTGAAGAATGCTTCTCTTTCTTTTGTTTAGACACGTATCAAAATAGCGCCTCATAAAAAAAGTGGATACAATGTAGTAGTTGCAAAAAGTGGGCACACGAAGCTTGTGCTAGTGATCCTGAAATTTTTTTATTTGCATAAATTGTATAAGCGACTACCTATCTGAAATTAAGTTTACTTATAGAATATGTATTTGGTCATATACTTTTTCTTTAAATCTTTTTTAGTAACTAAAAAACGATTTATAACTTTTATTTTATTCAAAATTTGGTTGCACTTAAAAGTAAAAAAAAAGAAAATATTTTATGCTATTGGTTTTGTACCTAATTTATTATTTGAGTTAAATTTAGATTCTGGAACTTTAAATAAACCAGTGTTTTTCATTAATAATAAGGTTTGTGTTTATTATTTCGTTGTTTTGTTACTTTATAATATGGGCGCCAACCAACCCCATGTGTTGCGTCAACCAACCCCGTGGCGGGGCTGGTTGGCGCACAGTAACATACAATTTTCTTTCTCAAATTGAACGTAAAGTATTGTCTGTAAGATGTTTATTTTTACAACATCTCTTGCGCAAAAGATTAAATTTTCATACATTGAGCAAAAAGTTGTACTAAATCTTTTAATTTAGCATCTAGGTACAAAAATGCAAAAAATGCATCAACCAGCCCCGGTCTCCCCTATATAGTCATGTCATAACACAACATCGATCTTTTGTTTTATCTAGTACCTCGTCGAATATTCCGTCTAATTGCAACTACTATAACGAGGTAGAAGTTTGGACTCTGAAAGCTCAATCCGTAAAAAAGTGAAGCAAAAACATATTGTCTTTCATTTTCAGTTTTATCTGTACTCAGATTTTGAGTATTAGGAACTTTATAGACGAATGAAAGCAGAATATAACTGCATATTGCAAAGTCCTTTTCCCTTTCTTTATTCGTCATCTCTTGCCTTATAAATTGTAAAAGTCAGAGATTAATGCTGTTACCAGAAAGGGGCTCCAATAAGAAAAGTTTCCCATTTATATAATTATTTACTATAATTTTAATAGCGAATTTTGTGTCTGGGAGTTTTCTCTTTTCTTTAAGAGATGTCCTAAAAGTGGATCTTAAACTATTTTTGAAATTCCACTTAAATAGACAGTTTGGTTTCGTGTTGATTAAGAGGTGTGAACGCAGCTCCACTGAGGACGTCGTAAGACAGAAACAGCTGTCTGGATATTGTGTATTGCCTCTGAATCGAAAGGAAACAAACTGTCCTTTATATTTTTCAGTATTACGTTTGTGAAGACTATAGGACCATAAGCCTAATGAGCTATCTTCTCAAGCTGTTTTTAAAAGTCATCCATAATAGAATTTACTGAAAATGCGAAGACAAATTGCGCTCAATCAGTTTGGATTTGTGAATGCTGTTGGTACGAGGGAGGCTTTATTTAGCGTGCAGGTGTTGTTTCAGAAATGTAGAGATATCAGCTGTGATTTTTTGCATGCCTGATTGACTACAAAAAGGCTTTCGATAGAGTCCGACATAAACAAATGATGGAAGTGCTGAAGAGGAGAGGGATTGACGGAAGAGACTTGAAAATAATAGCTAACCTGTAGTGGAATCAATCAGCAGTGCTCCGAATAGATGGAGAATATACAGATCAGGTCAAAATCTTAAGGGGAGTGAGACCGGGATGCATAATTTCACCGCTGATATTCAATCTGTACTCAGAGCACATTTTTGAAGAGGATCTAAAAGATATTGATGTAGGCATCTCAATAAATGAAGTCAAGCTCAGTAATCTGCGATATGCAGATGATACAATAGTGTTTTCCAATACCATAAAAGGGCTGCAAAACTTAGTGAATAAAATAACTGAACCAGCAGAACATATGGACTAGATATAAACACCAGCAAAACCAAGCTAATGATCATCAGCAAGCAAAACATAACTAGAGTAAATCTGTATGTGAACCAAATGAGAATTGAACTTGTCTCACAATACAACTATTTGGGAACTATAATCAATGAGTCGTGGGACAATACTCAAGAGATTAAATGTCGCATCGGAAAGTCAAAAAGTGCATTCTTGACTATGAGCTCTGTGTTCGAAGGCCATGACATCACTCTAAAAACAAAAATAAGGCTCCTTAAATGCTACGTGTACTCTGTGCTTCTATACGGAGTAGAAACGTGGACATTGAAGGCGGAAACTCTATCGAAACTTCAAGCTTTTGAGCTATGGTTATACAGAAGGATCCTGAAGATACCATGGACAGACAAAGTCACCAATGAAGAAGTACTACGGAGGATCAACACAACGGCAGATTTAGTCAACATCGTTAAGGGCCGAAAGCTGCAGTACTTGGGGTATATAATGAGAAATCAAGGCAGATACGAGCTACTCCAGTGCATTTTACAAGGTAAAATTAAAGGAAAGAGGGCCCCAGGACGAAGAAGAATATCCTGGCTTGCTAGCCTGAGAGCATGGTATAGAAAGACCTCAACACAACTATTCCGTATAGCAACTGACAAACTCATCATAGCCAGAATGATCGCCAACGCTCGGAATGGACAGGACCCTAAGAAGAAGTATTACGTAAGTTTAAAATAAAACTACAACATATGTGATAATATATACACAATAGACCAAGAAGATTTCTAAGTCTGCTAAAACTTCTAAATCTTTTTTCCAAGGAAACTTGATTCCAACATAGCAACATAACAAAGAGTTTAGGCACTCGCTGTGTTTTTCCGCGAGTTGTTATCCAGGAGCGGCAAAACATCCCATCTTTAAAATAAATTGGTTGCTGTCTCCGATCGAAGTAATGCGCATCTAGTAATGTGTCACACCGTCACCAATCGGAGGCATGTACACTGAATGTGTTAAGAGTCGAAGTTTTATTTTTTATGTAACAAAATAAAAAAAGTCCGTACCTTTTCTTTTTTTCCATTCTCCCATTGCTATATAGCAAAGAACACCCACGATATACGAGAATACAGCTATAAGAACCATTATTAAATCACTGTTCATATTTGTTAAATTTTCACTATTAATTCAAGCCGAAAACTCCATCAAATATCGAAATATTAAAGTTGGCAAAAGCTTTTCAAATAAATGGAAACTTTAGTATGTTAAAATTTCCAATTACAAAACCTGCAACAGCTATTTTGTTCATGGAAATATAGCAAATTCAGTTTCGCCGAAAAAAAGATAGAAGAAACATGCCCGAATCTATCACCATCAGAACTAGCCAAAACACTTGCAGCACTAACAAGATATTTCCTAAGTCTTGAACTGATAAGCAATTTGTGGTTACTAGCTTAATTTAACAGAGTCAAAGAATTTATAGCATTACATTGTGAGCCAATCTTTACCTTATAATTTCTTAGTATAGTAAACTAAACTTTGAGTTTCTTTGATGTGTATTAAATGTATTTATGTTTCCAACGTCTATTAAATAATCATCAATATGCACTTTAAATAATTAACGTTAATATATTGATGGTAACTAGAGACTTTCTAAATAAATAAAGAAATTGACAGTAGAAAACCAATTGAAATCTCGTTAAATAATGTTGGATGTATACTGTCTTAAAAAAACCAAACTTTTGTTTTATCTAGTACCCCTTGTAGTACCCCGCGGTAGCAGGTAGGTACCCCTCTATGATCCCGATAGAGAGTAGACTTATTTCAGGAATTTAGCGTCACTGCCCACGCGAGCTCCTGGGTTTTCCTCCACTTCCTACTTAGAGGAAACCAAACCCCAGTATTATCCTATCCAAACCCCGAATTTCTTCCCTAATATCTCCCCCCCCCACTAATCCGTCTGGCCAGCGTGTTGGGTTATGGCAAAAACCTCCAAGAATAAAAAATATCGGTTTCAACAGAGATACGGAAGATACCCCAGGTGGGTAGGAAATTTATTCCACAGTTCCACACCGATACATCGGTCTGCCTCGAGGATCCTGGGGGAGGCAAGTCGACATTGAAAAAGGAGAATAACAAACAACTCCATATAGCAACGTACAACATCCGTTCCATGGCAAAAGACGAAAAACTACGAACTTGAAGAGGAATTGGACAACATGAATTGGGATATAATGGGACTATCAGAAGTTAAAAGAAGAGGTGAAGCGTATTTGGACTTACATTCAGGCAACAGGCTCTATTATAAAGGCAATGAAGACTATACATACGGTGGCGTAAGTTTCTTAATCAACAAAAAAAAAATCACAAATTCAAATAATTGACAGCATCTCAGACAGAGTTACATACATGATTTTAAAACTTAATCTTATTTAAGAAATAAATACTTTCTACGAAGATCTTAAAAAAGCTATAGACTCCAACAGAGAATCCAAAATAATAATAATGGAGATTTTAACGCCAAAATTGGAAGTAAGATTGAAGACTCTGAAAGCAAGATTTAATTATTTAATTTTTTAATGTGTACTTAATAACTGTCTTGGTGTCTGTTTCAGTTTTTGTTTTGTCTGTAGTTTCTTATTATTTTTTGTTTTTTATTGTATTTTTTTATTTTGTATAAGCTTTGTCCACAAATTGGTAAAATTTTATGACAATAAAGCATACCTTACTAAGATTGGAAATTTTGGATTCGACACCAGAAACACAAAGGGAGAAAAACTTATGGAATTCCTGGAACAAGAAAACATGTATGTTATGAATACCTTCTACGAAAAGAAGATTAACAGAAAGTGGGCATGGGTTGCACTTAACGGAACCGCCAAAAATGCAATAGACTGTTTTCTCTCAAACAACAAAAGAATATTTGAAGACGTAACAACAATAAACAACGTAACAACAGGTAGTGACCATCGTATAGTTAGGGCAAAAATAAATATTAACATGAAAGAAGAGAGAAAAAGAATATTTAAAAAAACAACGCGGATGGAGGTCTTAGCGGATAAGTTCGAATATGATCCTTCATATAATCAGGATCAAATTGAGGAAATCAACAAAAACATAAATTAGAACCTTCTCGAAGCTTGACTACAGGTCGCAAAGAAAACAAGGACTAACCAAGACAAAATAAGCAACGAAACTAAACAACTAATGACGGAAAGAAGGCAACTACTAGCGCAAAACGAACGCCATACTCAAGAATACATAGAACTTAATAAAACAATTCGAAAAGAACTAAAACGCGACATACAAAAATGGAACGAGAACTTAATAGAGCGAGTCATTTAAAACAACAGAGGTTTAAAATGTCTAAGATACGCACTGGGTGTTCAAAAAATCATCAACATTAAAGATGCCAATAATAAGAAAGAGGAGCACAATAATATAAAATAACAAAAATAGTCGAAGACTTCTACAAAACCTTGTACAACTCGCAAAGCCAGCCTAATGAATCAACAAAGGATAATGTCAAAAGAAAAATAAAAATCGTGGGATCAGAAGTACTACCAAATATAAAGGGATTCGAAATAGAAGGAGCTTTAAACGAACCAAAAAATAATAAAACTCCATCACACGATAATTGCCGATCTCTTGAAAACAAGCAAAACAGTAACAATTCCTATACTAACAGAGCTATTTAATAAATGTCTCCATAATAGAACCCCTAAAGAATAGAACGAAAATCTAGTCATACTTTTACACAAAAAAGGGGACAAATGTGGCCTACACAATTATGGACCTATATAGTTGCTCAGTCAAGTATACAAACTATTTATGAGAATTATTAACAACCGGTTGACCTACAAAATGGACAATTACCAACCAGTGGAACAAGGTGGCTTCCGCAAAGAATATAGTATATCAGACCATCTGCTGACAATGAGAACATTGATAGAGAAAGCAAATGAATACCAACTACCCGTTATTTCTTGCCTTCGTAGACTATGAAAAGGCGTTTGATAGTATCGAGATGTGGGCCATAGAACAAGCTATTAATAATTGTAGAATAGATCCGGGATACAGACGACTAATATAATACATAATATATATGAAAATACAACTATGACAGTACAACTAGACGAAAATACAAATCCCATCCCCATTAAGAGAGGCGTAAGACAAGGAGACGTAATATCGCCAAAGCTCTGTAGCCCTATAAGACGTCTTCAAAAGGACAAATTGGTCAACCTATGACATTAACGTTAATGGCAAGAAGCTAAATCACCTCAGATTTGCTGACGACATTGTGATTATAGCGAGCTCATTCAAGGAACTGCAAATTATGATTTAGAAACCCGCAGGCAGCTCCCAATACGTCGGCCTGAAAATGAACATGAGAAAAACAAAAATAATGACAAACACATATGACCCCAAACGTATTACTATAAATGGCAGTGAGATAGAAAAATTCCAGGAATATATCTACCTAGGCCAAATCCTGAAACTTGACAAAGAGAACCAAAGTGCGGAAATTACTAGGAGAGCAAGACTAGCAAGGGCAGGATTTGAAAAACTTAGTTAGATACTTAAGAACCGCAAAATACCCCAATACTTGAGGAGCAAAGTGTTCAACCAGTGCATCCTTCCTATCATGACATATGGATGTCAAACCTGGACCCTAACCAAGGCAAATATGAATAAACTAGCCACAGTAAATCTATATTAGGACTATAACTATATCCCCTTTTGAGGTTACTTCTCCTATCTTCTTGTTCCTCTTCTTCTTCAGCGGTTCCCTTATCAGGGGTCGCTGTTTCTTACTCTTCTTCGCCACTAATTCCTGATCATCATGTCTTCTTCACCTAATCTTTCTCTTTGAAGTACTCTGCCACACAGTCTTTCTATCTTCTCGGTTTTCTTGCTCTCAGTTGCTCTGGATAGGTTCTCATTCTCAAAGGTTCTCAGATAGCTAATCTTTCGTTTGAAGGAGAATGTATAAATATCTAACCTCTGATCTTTCCTTGTACAATAAGGTTTAACATTTTGTTCTTCTCACATCAACTAAAATAATCCGAGTATTCAAGCTTTCTCACTTTAATTATTTAAATGGCTTCACACGTTCTTCTTTTAGTTGTCACAGCACCTCGGAAATAATAACTCTTTGAATTCACGGTATTTTAAGCGTACATCTGTCACACCTATCTACATTACCAAATACGTCAGGGGCAGGCGGGGGTTTTTAAAGGGTAAAAGTACTCGGGAACAAATCCCGAACCTGAGACAACCTATTGAAAAGTCTAGAGTCATTTCAAGTACCTATGATTATATGCTTCGTTGACTACGGAGGTTCAACAGCTTCAATTTCCATTACATTTATTGTTGTAGATTTAAGATACCCAAGGCACAGGCATAGGCACTTATTTTTCTGTACTTCAATTTTTGATAAATGTGTGTTCGATGCGTTTAAATACAAGTGACAGCTATAATCGAAAAGTGGTCGTATCATAGATCGATAAAACATTAAACTAGTGTTGGGATCTGCACCCCAGTTTGTTTTACAAAAAGCCCTTTACCTAAAATACCTAAAATCTTACAAATCATAAGAAGCAAAACACCTTTTTGTAGCAGCATTTTGTAACAAGTTATATAGTTGCCTAACTGATTAGTGCTTGTATTCTTTATTTTTATTCCAAATAAACAAATTTGTAATACAAATTTTATTTATTTTTTAGTCAAAATTCTGCTAATTATAATTAATAGCCCAATAAATGACCGTTTTGGAGTGTAATTTTCAGGGGCAACTCCGAATTGCATGAAAATTTGGATTCACGTTCTACTTACCCTCCACTTCAAAGTTGAATTTGTCCCATTGGTTGCTTTTACTTGGGGGGTGACAGTCACCCCTTCTCAGCGGGTGAAAAACGCATGTTTAAAATAAGCCCGGAAATAGATAAATTGATCGATTATAAGCAACTTTAGTTCTATAAAGTTTTTTACGTAAGTCAATACTTTTCGCCTTATTCGCAATTGAAAATGTTGATTTTTCGACAAAAAAACTACGTTTTCCGATTGTTTTTTTGCAAATAACTCAAAAAGTAAATATTTTATCGAAAACAATATTCTAAGCAAAAGTGTAGCTTATAAAAAAACAAAAAAAATGGTGTATCAGTAAAGTATATAAATTGAGAAAAAGCAAAGTTGTAGCTCATGAAAAATACGTTCTTATTCCTCTAATTCCAAATCGAATAAGTCATCGCGAAATCACCGAAAGTTAAGGACTTTTCGGGAAAAGCTTATTAACATTTTTAAAATACCCAAAAAAGATTTATATTTGTTTTCTACAAAAGTTTCTAGCACAAAAAATAAAAGAGTTACACTGAAAAAAAAAGTTTGCCCCTTTTTTGGTAAAAAAATTGTGAAAACCTCCCTCTATTTACCACCCTAAATAAAATTAATCGTTACCGCTTTACCATTTATTTTAACTGTATGCATATTGTTTATATGATCTGTAAGTTTTGATTGGCTTGAAGTGCTTATTTTTGAAAAAAATTGGTTTTATATTAAAACAAAATTTTCTAAAAATTTTTGAAAAATTTCCTTTTTTCAAAATAACTTAAAAAGTATAAGTGACAAGAAAAATCTTAAAGAGTACAAAATTATAAGTTTTGTTATTATAAATATGCTAGTTTTATTTTGTTTTTCCGCAAGACAAAAATTGGTTAAGATATGGCTGTTCAAAATTTGCATACACTCGTGATTGGTGACCCGTTCAAGCTTTTTTAACTATAACCTTTTCAAAAATAAGCACTTTAAACCGGTGAGACTGACAGATCATATAACAAATAGATAAGTAAGTAAATTGTTTGTAAAGCAGCAGCGATTAATTTCAGTTGAGGAGCTAAACACTGGGAGATTTGCATGATTTTTTTACAAAAAAAAAGAGGGCCAAATTTATTTTGAGCGCAACTCGCTTATTTTTATTGCTAGATACTTTTATTAAAATTCTAAAAAAGCGTTTTATAAACACTTTAAAAAAGTTTAAATAGGTTTTTCCCGAAAAGTGCTTAATTTTTCGGTGATTTCACCTTGAAATATTCGATTTGGAATTAGACGCACAAGAACGTATAGTTCATGAGCTACAACTTTGTTTTTACTCGATTGATAGACTTTACTGATACACATTTTTTTCAGTTTTTTATAAGCTACACTTTTGCTAAGGATATTTTTTTCGATCAAATATTTACTTTTTGAGTTATTTGCGAAAAACCATCCAAAAACGTAGTTTTTTTGTCGAAAAATAAACATGTTCAATCGAAAATAACTCGAAAAGTATTGACTTACATAAAAAACTCTATAGAACAAAAGTTGCTTAAAATCAGTCAATTTATCCATTTCCGGTCTTATCTTGAATATATGTTTTTTCACCCCCGAGAAGGGGTGACTGTCACCCCCCAAGTAAAATCAACCAACGGCACAATTTCAACTTTGAAGTGAGAACTTTGAAGAACTTAACAAAAACTCTAGTATCAGCCACCTGTGAGCTTGTGAGCAACATGAGTGAGCGACATGACTTATTCGAAATCGTATTACTCGTGTCGGCCATACATATCCAACGTGAAGACCAAAGTGTCAAAGCTCTTATATCTCCTATAGACAAGGTGAAAAGCTCGAGTTTGTTTCTGAAAATCATTCACACGCGATTTGTTTGCATAATCACATAATAACTTTCATGATATACCCCAGATTAAAGTTCACCAAACTATAAAAATCAATATACAAATAAAATAAAAATTTTATTTTTAATTCAGTTGCAATGCGATGGCAAAACAATCTTACTTTTCAATTAGAATACGGAGCGCAGTCCAGCGAAGGCAAAACAATCTTACTTTTCAATTAGAATAGGGAGCGCAGTCCAGTCCCTTGAATCGCAATTTTCGGCTCTTATTGGAGCCTCATCGGAAAGAACGTAGGCTTGTTCTCCATATCCCAATTGATCCGTACTGAGAGGTCTTCCCACCCATTGCAACTGAAGTGAAAATATTAGGTGACTAGCGTCATCTGGCAATTAAAAGATGAAGTTTTCGATCCTAATAGCATTATTAATAATATTTAGAAAATTTTAAAATATTACTAAAAGATTTTTAAATCGAAAACTTATTGGTCCATTTCCTTGGTAGCACCTCCAAAGCTTCTACAATTTGCAAGCCAAATGGATGCTGAAGCGAAGAAGACAAGAGGGAATTCAAAAAACTTACCATTCACGACCCCGTCTGTTCAGCTGGTAAATTCCAACAGAAAATGGACCTGGGAAAATGGGTGGGAAAACCTCTCAGTACGGATCAATTGGGATATGGAGAACAAGCCTACGTTCTTTCCGATGAGGCTCCAATAAGAGCCGAACATCGCGATTCAAGGGACTGGACTGCGTTCCGTGTTCTAATTGAAAAGTAAGATTGTTTTGACTTCGCATTGCAACTGAATTAAAAATAAAATTTTTATTTTATTTTTATATTGGTCTTTACTCCTTCGAGTAACTAGATCCACTTTCTGTTGGAATTTACCAGCTGAACAGACGGGGTCGTGAATTGTAAGTTTTTTGAATTCCCTCTTGTCTTCTTCGCTTCAGCATCCATTTGGCTTGCCAATTGTAGAAGCCTTGGAGGTGTTACCAAGGAAATGGACCAATAAGTTTTCGATTTAAAAATCTTTTAGTAATAATTTAATAGTTTCTAAATATTATTAATAATGCTATTAGGATCGAAAACTTCATCTTATAAAAATCAATTTTTTGGGCCCAGACAGATATACAAATTTATGTAGATTTTTTGTTTATTCTGAATAACAAAACCGTCTCTTGTAATTTTTCTCTAAAAATGACCCTTTTACGAGTTGTAAACAATTTAAAACTGAAATAAATGAAAAAGACTATTTTGAAGGATTAAAACACAAGTAAAAATATTATAAAAATAAAAATGTAATAAAAATTTAACTTGTCTTTTAGTCTTTTAAAAATATTATTTTTGAACTGGTCAAGTGTCTATTCTTCTTCTTTTGGTGCCTATTCGTTTCGATTATTGGCGTTCATTCTGGCTGTAATTATTTTATTAACTGATGCTTTAAATATATTCGCTGTTGTGGAAAACCATTTCCTCAGGTTCTTTCATCATGATATTCTTCTCCCAATTCATCGCTTTTTGAATTCTTTGCCTTGAATGACTATTTTCAGTTATCTGTATTTACTGCCGTTTCTAATTATTTGTATCCGAGATATTCTAACTTTCTCTTTATAATCGTATATTAGCACCTCTCTTTGTTTTCCCATTCTTCGTAGTATCGTCTCGTTGCTTATCTTTTCCGTCCATGATATCCTTAAGGTTAGCATGCATTTCGAAAGCTTAAAGTTTTTTCTTTATCGCTTCAGTGAGTGTCCAGGATTTAACTCCGTATAATATTGAGAAGATATAACATCGTAGGAGCCTTACTATTGTCTCCAGATTGAGGTTATGTCTTTTAAATAGTTTGGCCATGTTGTTGAATGCACTCCTAGCATTTTCTATTCTACATTTTATTTCTTGTAAGTAATACCATTTTTCTTTTGCTATTATTCCAAGATAAGTATAGTGTTTTATTCGGTCCACTGGTGTATTCTTGATAAACAGTTCTTCTTCTTTACGTGTCATCTCCGTGACAGAGGTTGGCAATCATCATGACTATTCTGTATTCTTGATAAGCAGTTCTTCTTCTTTACGTGTCATCTCCGTGACAGAGGTTGGCAATCATCATGACTATTCAGATATTTGATGCTGCTGCTCTGAATAGTTCTGTTGGTGTGCATCCGTAAAATTCCCTTACGCCACCATGAGATGCTTCTCCTTCCTACATTCCTCTTGCCATGGATTTTCCCTTATATATTTAACTGAAGTATGTTGTATCTCTCATTACGCATAACATGCTCCTGGTATTGCAGCTTTCGTGTCTTGATTGTCTCCAATATTTCTATTCTTTTGTTGACTCTTCTCATGACTTCGTTGTTTGTTATATGCTCGGTCAATCATATCTTCAGTATTCTTCTATACACCCACAGTTCAAATGCTTCCAACTTTTTAGTAGTCGACGCGTTAAGTGTCCATGCTTCTATCCCATAAAGCAGAGTCGAGAAAATATAACACCTTGCCAGCCTAACTCTCAAGTCTAATTTAAGTTCTCTTGCACAAAGTACCTTTCTCATTTTATTGAAATTTGTTTTTGCCTTTTCTATTCTAACTTGGATTCCTTTGGAGTAATCGTTTTTGTGGTTAATTATTGTGCCAAGATGGTTATAGTTTTCAACTTGTTCTAAAGTTTTACCTTTTTTTGTCAGCAGATAAGCAGTTGGACTTCTCGAATTTTATTTTTGCTGATAACCATAAGTTTAGTTTTTGATATGTTTACTTGTAGTCCAAATCTTTCACTTACTTCATTTACTTTGTTTTTTAGTTGCTGTAAACTGTAACTGTCTGTAAAAATAACGGTGTCGTCAAGTGTCTATATTTAAGTTTAAACTCTCTTCTATTAGATACCGATAAATTAGGACGTTGGAAAAATTAATCGACGTGCTTGATTCTTTCTACAAAAGCATAATGTTAGTGATAGTTCATACTTTTTAGACTGTCGCCATTTTGAAACCCGACGACAGAATCGCACGAAAATCTGAATATCCTGTATCTGAAAATAAGAGCCTCATCCGGTATTTTGAAAGCACAACCTTCTTAGTTAAGGTAACCATGAATCTATTACTTTTAGTTTTATGGTCCTCTCATAGACATGATAATATAGTCCACATACATAGACCTAGCGTACCTTCCGCGCTTCCTAACGACAAGATCCCTTGGACTGGTTTAATGCTATCTCTTTTTAGGACATTTTATCAAGAAACTAACATAAAACTAAGTGATGGTATAGGCACGGAAGCGCAGTACTCCTGTCGCAGCTTTACTATCTGCAAGAGTGAAACAGCGCTGATCCAAAAAAAAAAAAGATGGTGTCGTCACTTCGCTCAACGTAACACTCTGTCTTTGTTAATATGTATATTATTATGTTACGGACAATGATATAAATTGCCCATTGACGTTATAGACCGGGCATTGTCGTGAATGTCCATTTCCACTGGTTATTAACGACAATGCCTGGCCATTTACGACAATAACTTAGCTATTGGCCAATGTTGTAAAAAAAATAACATTAAATTAGAGTTTTCATCAATAACCGGTATGTATACAACGGTATTTTAGGCGTTAACGCCCTTCAGGTAGGGATCTATGGGGGAGTATCACCGAGCCGCAAGTCCTTATCCCTTGCCGTACTGCTCCCTCATAGGCCGATCAGACGCCCGCATATTCCAGTCATAAATATGAAGCGCCAGATTCATATTTAGAATTTTATACTGACGCGTTAGCCTTTTTGTTTTCCGATGACCTGGCTGGGCTCGAACTCACATACCTCACGTCGAAGTGAAGTGGCGGTCAGCCGCTAGTCCCACTGAGCTGTCCGATCAACTAAAATTAGGTCTGTTGTCCTATTATTTTTTTTTATATAAGATAGCTTTTGAAGGCTATTCATTTTTATTTTGACAAGATAGTGAACCATGGCATTTTGTATCACTTTTTACATAAATTTACTACGAGTGTACAGTAAGGGATAAAACCCTTACTGTATAATATAATATGTATCTAAAAATGTATATAATTTAAGCATAATTAGGTCGTTACAGAAGATGTTGTTTCTACAATCACAAACAAAGCGAAGGTTGATTGACGGAGCTTGTTTGGGTAACCTCGCGTACCGCTTGGATACTCACGTACCGTTTACTTTTAAAGTCCAAATTATAGGAAGATATAAAAAGCCCGCGAAAGGGTAAAATAGAGACATTAATGTTCATATTAAGATTAAGATCATTACTATGCTAGTTAGCAGTCGTGCGAGATGGGTGTCTAAAAGACTACCCCGCGAAACAACATCTTCGTAACTTTACGTATATGGAGGTGTAAACTTTAAATAAAGTTATAACGTTGATTGATAAATACGGAAAGATACGAAAGTCCATGCATTATTTTGTTGTCTTTAAAATCTGCCCGTATAGTGGCGCGCCTAGCTTAAATTTGTTGGAACTAGCCTTAGAGGGAAGTGGAAAATTCTCCCTACTCAAGGAACTAGCCAAGAACACGCGGTCATTTTACGTGGCCCGTATTCAAAATTTTAACGCAGCAGTCACTATCATGTTATATTAATATAATATTAATTTTTTTTGTTTTTGTTTCTGCAAAAATGTTGAAAATATAAATTGACTATAGAGTTTTTTTCACTAGTCTTGACCTCACAAGTAAATACTTTTCGAGTTATTTGTGAGTGAATATATTCATTTCTCAAAAAATAGTACGTTTTTAGACGGATTTTCGCAAATAACTAAAAAGGAAGTATTTCACGAAAAAAAAACATTCATAGCCAAAATACAGCTTATCAAAAAGTGAAAAAAATGTTTTATATAAATATGACATATTAAAAAGTCGTAGACCCAGTAAAAGCAGAGTTGCAGCTTATGAAAAGTAGGTTCTTATTATTAGTCAAATTCAAAATTGAATATTTCTACATGAAATAACCAAAAAATTAAGAACTTTTCGGGGAAAAACTCATCATAACTTTTTTAAAAAGTTTAAAAACAGCTTTATTTTTTTGAGTTTCTAGTATCAGAAGTAAACAAGTTGCGCACAAAATCACCTCCTTATTAGCATCTCAAATGAAATTAATCAGTAGTGCTTCATAAGTTACTTTACGTATTTATGCTTATTATAGAGGATCTGTAAGTTACATCGGTTCAAAGTGCTTATTTTTAAAAGGCTGTAGTTAAAAGGGCTTCGATGATCACTAATCACGAGTATATGCAAATTCGGAACAGCCATATTTTAACCAATTTTTGTATTACAGAAAAACAAAATATTCAGAAAACCAAAACCTTTACACTTTGGGATATTTCGTATCGCTGATAATTAGAAAGTTATTTAAAAAAAAGAAATTTTTTTTCAAAATAAAAAAATACTGTAAAACTAAATTTACGATGAAACTTACACATCAAATGTATTATAAACAATACATAAGTAAAGTCACTTGTGAAGCGGTAACAATAATTTGATTTTATTCGTCTTGAGGGGCCAAACGAAAAACACAAACTACTTTTTTTCTAAAAGATGAAGTTTTCGATCCTAACAGCATTATTAATAATATTTAGAAAATATTAAAATATTACTAAAAGATTTTTAAATCGACAGCTTAACTTACTTTTTTTCTTTTTAAATCGTGTTCGGTTGTGATTTATGGCAAAATTGCATCTCTTTCGACATAAAAATTTTATGCAAGTTCCCTTTTAGAGGGTGATTTTCATGCTTTTTTAAAACTATTTTTACAAAAAAGGACCAACTTTATTTTCAGCGTAACGTACTTACTTTAATAGTAGAAACATTTTTAAAAACAAAAACAAAGCTTTTTAAACACTTTAAAAAAGTTGCTATGAGTTAGCAAATTTATACCATCTCTTTCGAAATAAAAATGTTATGCAAATTCCCTTTTAGAGGTTGATTTTCACGCTTTTTTAAAACTATCTTTTACAAAAAAGGACCAACTTTATTTTCAGCGTAACGTGCTTACTTTAATGCTAGAAACTTTTTTAAAAACAAAAACAAAGCTTTTTTAAACACTTTAAAAAAGTTGCGATGAGTTTTCCCAGAAATGTGCTTTATTTTTTGGTTATTTCTCGTTGAAATATTCGATTTGGAATTTGACGAATAAGAACTTACTTTTTTAGCTACAACTCTGCTTCTACTGAGTATAAAGACTTTATACAGACATTTTTTTTTTAATTTTTATAAAGTTTATTTTTATTGAATACTTTTTTCGATAAAATACTTACTTATTGTGTTATTTGCGTAAAACCGTCTAAAAACGTGTTTTTTTGGTTAAAAAACGAACATATTCACTCTAAACTAACTCGAAAAGTATTAGCTTAGTGCAAAAACTCAATGGAACAAAACTTGCTACAATTAATTAAATTAAAATTAAATTAAAGTTGGTCAATTCCAGGAAATATAAAATTTATTAGTAATTTCCTATATAGACGAACCTTATTCGAAAAGATAACGTTCTTTTAGACTCAAAAATCCAATTAAACGACATTCCTCAATGGTCTACTCGTTGCACTTTTCCTTATTGCCATCAATGACATCGCTAAATCACTTAACCCACTAGTCATTTAGAAATTAGAGAATTGGTCAAACACTACTGGCCTAGAATTTTCACCCACTAAAACGAAAACAATAATCTTCAGTAAAATTCCAAAGAAGCACATTTTACTACCAAAAATCTACCTAAAGAATTTCTTCTTCTACTTTTTCTTTTATATAGGCAGTACTGCCTGTTTTTCTTCAACGGTGCCTTTCATTCTGTCCCTAAATTGTCATTCCATCTTTTCCTTGGGCGTTCTATACTTCTTCGGCCTAACGGTGACTTGTCCCTGGCTATTCTTGCTATCCTTGATTCAGACTTCCTGCTTATGTGTTGATTCCACTCTTCTTTTCTATTCTTTATCCAGGTATTTATATTGTCTACCCCACATATGCATCTGATTTCCTTACTTCTTACCCTCTCCCGTAGTCCTTTTCCAGCAATCCTTCTTAAGATCTTCATTTTGTTGGTATCCATATCCAGACGTCTTTGTATTTTGCTTGCATCTGGTCTTGTTTCGGTAGTGTAAGTCATAACTGGTCTAATAACTTCAGTCAAATGACTTATATATTCGGTCCTTTGTTTCCACTCTAAGGTATTTGTTTTTCCAAATTGTGTCGTTTAGGCATCCGGCCGTTCTACTGGCTTTAATTATTAGTCTTTAACCTCTTCTTCGATATTATTGTCGGCTGATAGATTAATTCCCAGGTATTTACTTTTATTGTCTAAGTCCAATTTGCATCTTATTGGTTCTTTGGATATTACTAAGCTTTTTGTTTTTTTGGGCTGATATTTTCATATTCATTCCTTTTGCGTTAATTTTGAATTCGTGCAGTAATCTTTGTAGGTCCTCTTCGCACTCTGCTAATAACACGGTGTCATCAGCGTAACAGAGTATTTTTTATCTCTTTATCCTCCATTTTTTACCCTCTTTTTTTCTTCACTTGTTTTATTATTGCATCCAGCGTTATATTAAACAGTAGATGACTTAGTGAATCTCCTTGCTTGATTCCTGTGTTTGCTTCTATATGGGTTCTGTTATTATTCCATTGACTTTCATTTCTATTTTATTTCTTACATAAATGTTTTCTATCAGTTTTATAATATCCAGTGGTAAATTTGTGTCATATAGTAGGTGTATCACATCTTTTAATTGTATTCTATCAAACGCTTTCTCTAGGTATATAAAACAGAAAAACCCTCGCTTGTTATATGTATTCTAATGATTTCTCCGCTAATTGTCTTATCACAAAAACTGCATCATTATGATCTTCCCCTTCTAAATCCTTGTTGTTCAACCGATATATTTATGAACGCCATTATTTTCTTCATCAGTATTTTTGTTGGGAGTTTCAGTATAGTGCTCCGTAAATTTATCCCTCTATAATTACTGATGGGGTCTGCTCTATCACTTTTCTTAAATAACGCTATCATCTGAGTGGTACTCCATTCTTCTGGAATTCTTCCTGTATTTATTATTTTACTTATCAGGATATTCAGTTCTTTGTGAAGTCTCTCTCCTCCGTATTTTAAAAGTTCATTAGCTATTCCATCTTTCCCTGGTGCTTTTCGATTTTTCATCTGTTTTAAGGCGTTCGTTATATCTTCCTCTTTAATTTCTGTGTGCTCATCCAATTCTAATCCTGGTTTTCCAGTTCTTCATGATTAGCTGTTTGATACAGGTTTTCTAGATAAGTTGTCCATGTATTTGTATCAATATGTTTTACTTCTATCAATTCCTTCATCTCTGCTGTTTGACCTCTTATCATTTTCCACATTTCCTTTTGCATCCCGTATAAGTCGTGCTCCATCTCTTTTGAAAATGCTTACCAATGTTCTGTTTTCTTCCTTCTTACTATTGAGTTTAACTCATTTCAAACCCTTTTATATTCCTCACATATGTTTGTCTCGTTCTTTTGAATTTGTAATCTATACCCATGGACGAACATATACAACACGCTGTATTTTCCTGTCACCATGTCGCAAAGAAAATTGCCCAGCGCAAGTATATGTAATAATAATTATTACATGTACCTGTGCTAGCCAATTTTTTGTGTGACACGGTGACAAGAAAATACAGCGTGTTTTTTTATGTTCGTTCATGGGTATTCTTTCATTTTTTCTACTGTACAATACGCTAAAGTGTTACGTTTGGCTTGTTCTCTTGTATGTAATGAAAGCATGGATAATAAAGGCCAGCTCCACTAACAAACTTAAAATCTTTGAAATGACTAATGAGGTTCCTGCACCGAATGCTTAAAATATCATGGACATACTTAGGGATATATTGCGAGGAGAACGATATACTTGTCGGCAACTGGAACTCGAAGGAAACATAGAGGGTAAGAGAGGTCTAGAAAAAGATGTCATGGCTGGGTAATATTCGCCAAATAATATTAATGAAATTACTCTTAATAGAATAATGTAATCGTGACTATCTAATATCTCACCTGACAATACAATGCACGGTGGACACCTACGCAGTAATACACGGCACCTTTAAGAAGTAAAGTTAATAATAAATAATTCAATAATTATACTTAGTCACTATTTTCCCCCTAACTCGGAAAATATCGACGGCACGAAAAAACTTGGAAGAAATTGTTGGAAATCGCGATTGCAACAATTCATGAGTCCTTACCATTTTTCTCTCGAAGAGTTTAAAGTGGCCGAGACAAATTCTACTAAGTCAATTACTAAGTCAATTTCATTTAAGTAAATACGTTTGCAATATCTCCAAACAAAATATACAATTATCAGAAGAGACTGTAATTAACGAAAATAACTACCTATTTTTTTATCGAGATTATGAGGCAAATACGAAATGTACAATATCTAAAATCACCCAGTGAGTATTTTTCTCGTTAAATAAATTTTTTATTAAATAAATTATATTATTGTATATATTATATAAAATTATTAAATAAACTTTAGAATATTTAATGATTTGTTTCAAGAATTCAAATTAGAAGACAAATTACAACCTACAAAATTATTCTTGCTAATTTAAAAACGAGTTTAGAAAGTTATACATAGGTACACTCCAATAATTATTTTAAAGATTGCCGCATTGTTATCGTTGAATGAGAACTCAAATTTAAATGCATCAAAAGAATTAAATAATTTTTATTATAATCCGATCGACCCGACCGACCCCAAATTCCGATAACCAAAGCTACCTGAATACGTCTCATCGTTGTCTCAGGTAAATTCAATCTCGCACCTAGAAAGCTGCTAACGCCACCTATTTCTAAAACCACTGGTGTCGTACATAAACGCTCATTTAGTTTCGTATCTTCCAGTATATTTATCAGTCAACGGTTATAAGTTAGAGTCAGTGTTTTCCTAAGTTCCGATAGTTGGCTCCCCTTCCGTACCATTGAGGATCCAACACGAGAACTCGACATGATAACCCTGCAACTCGACAACGAGTAATTTCAGCACGAGCACAGAAATGAAGCAAATAATAAACATATAACCTATCTTTTAGTCTAAATTTCAACATTGACCGATTAACAACGCAACGGGCATTGTTGACATTGACCGGAAAATGATGGAAATGTTATCAAGAAATTAAAATTGTCATCAATGTCCAGTTTCTATGGACAATAACGTTAATATCCGGCAATTGTCGACAATGACTAATTCAACAGGCCATTGTCGATATTGGCCGGTTATTAACGTAGTTATTGGCCGGATTTACGTTATTGCCCGTAACATATATTATGTCTATGGGTCCACTGTAGACGGTCAACAAACGCTAACAATCACAACTGTCAGTTTTAATTTAGAGTTCGCAAAATTACAAAAAATAGTGCAGACGATTAACAAACGTAGATAGTTGCAACTACTGTCAGTTTCAATTTCTGGTTCGATTGAAAGATTTCAAGCACTAGATTAAGTTTTGTTTGTTGCATTAATTTTAACTATTTATCAATTAATGTCTTGGTTATTGTTCTCAGTTTTGTTTATGTACTTGCCATAAAACGGATTATCATGATATGCTGTAATTAAAAGGATAACGATCTCAAGTCTATCTATGGAAATTAATACAAATACGTCATTTTTCTGTACAAAAATTTTTATAAAAAAATTCTCTTTTAAAAAGTATTGTTCCGTCTCCTGATAATTTCATTAAATTGTATTATTTTTAATCTTTTTATGTGTAGTTTTTAATGTTCATTGGGTAAATTTTAATTTCCCGAAAATCTGATCAAAAGACTAAAGTATCTTTTTAAATATTTCTACTACTACTACTACTATCGGTTCACAGCGATCTCCGACGCCTTCCGACTCCTAACCGCCATTCTTCTGTATTTAACCATAGACCTAGAGGGATTCCTCTTTCCTCTAGTTCTTTTTCAATTCCCTACCTCCAGCTTCTTCTCGACCCTCCTCGTTTTCTTCTTCCTTGTGGTGTCCATGCCAAAACCTGTTTAGGGATCCTATCATCTGGCACTCTCTGTACTTGGCCGTATCATACCAGTTGTTTTGTTTTTATTTCATCAATTATTGTATGTGTGACTCCCATCATTTCTCGTATTCTCTCATTTGATATCCGATCTCTTCCTGATTTGCCTGCTGCTCTTTTCTAGGAGTCCATTTCTGTTACTAGTAACATTTTCTCCGTTCTTTGTTTCAGTGGCCAAACTTCACTGCCATACGTGATTACACTTTTAAGTCTGGTATTTTATATGAGCTGTTTGTTCGCTTTAGATATTGTTTGGTCCCACAGAATGCTTCATCATGGGTATGGCTTTTCTACCCTGTATGTTTCTGTCTTTTATAGCAGCATAGATTGCTCCATATTGAGTTGTCTTCATGTCCAGGGCACTTGTATTCATCACAGTGTTTAATTTCTACCCCATCGTCTAACGTAATGGACTACTTTGTCCCTCCAATACACTTGCTTCAGTTTTCTTAATGTTGACTTCGAGAACTCATTTTTTATATTCATTAGCTTCCGCGTCATGTAACTCTTCTTCTTCTTCACTGCTTGCCCGCGACTTGTTTGATATCATCTGCCCATCTCTTCTGCGGTCTGCCTACTCCTCGCCTGTTCTCTCTTGGTCTCCAGTTTTTTAGTCTCTGCGTCCATTTTTCGGGATTATCTCGGCAACATGTCCGACCTATTGCCACTTGAGCCTTGCTATACGTTCTGCGACATCAGTAATCTTTGTTCTTTAGTACTCTTTGTGGTTTTCTTGTTCTCAGTCATGTAACTGAATTCGACTTAAATATTTTTATTGCAATTTTATGTTTAGAAATGACCATAAAATTTACCGCTAGGGCAAAATAATCTGGTTATTGCTTGTGAGTAGTTTCCGTTACTTTGATACTTTGCGTTCGGGAAGGCAATTCACGAATTGCGTAAGTCGGGTCCTCTATCTGTTATACACATACGACATACCTGACCTATAAAATGATTACTATAGTCAATGTTATTCTAGAAGATACTGCTATCCTAGCAGTAGGTGATACCAGTGAAGAAGCAGCAGAAAAGATGCAGTTGTCAGTAAATAAAATCTATAGTAATTGGACTAAAAAATGGAAAATAAAAATAAATAAATCTAAATGAATTTGAAATAATTTTGCAAATAAAGAATCCAAAACATTCCAACTGGGATAAATGATGCCCATAAGATGCATATTCTGCAAAATATTTAGGTATCACACTTGACTCAAGACTTCCATATTAAAAAGAAAAGAACTAGGTGTCCGTTACAAAAAAAAGTATTGACTGATAAGAAGAAACTCAGCATTATCCATACACAACAAATAACTGCTATACAGACAAATACCTACTGATACCACTATGAACGTATGGTTGCCAACTCTGGGGCTGTGCCAGTTCAAGTAATATCCAGATCATCCAGAAATTCCAGAAGAACCTGTTATGGAACATCATTGAGGCTCCTTTGTATATCAAAAATGTCGAGTTCCACAGGGATCTTGAGATGGAAGATGTAGACAAAGTTATCAAGAAGATGGCAGGTAGTCACGAACAGCGGCTGTATAGTCATGTAAACATCGAGGCCATCCAATTCCAGATAATACTGGGTTAGAAAGAAGAGTCAAACGAAGAAAACCATTTGGGTTAGCGTAAAGTGTTCTTCTTCTTAAAGTGCCGTCTCCTCAATGGAGGTTGGCTACTACAATTGCAAACTCTTCTCTGTCCGCAGCTGTTCTGATTAGCTGTTTAAAATTTAGCCCTGTCCATTGTCGGATATTTCTGAGCCACGATAGTCTTTTCCTTCCTAGTCCTCTCCTTCCCTCGATATTTCCTTTCACTATAAGTTGAGCATATTGGTACTTACTATTTCTCACTATGTGGCCCAGGTATGATGTTTTTCTAACTTTCACTGCGTTGAAAAGTTCTCTTGCCTTGCCTATTCTATGCAGCACTTCTTCGTTTGAGGTATGCGATGTCCACGAAACTTTGAGAATTCTCCGGTAGATCCACATTTCAAAGGCCTCCAACTTATTTATGGTTGATGTTTTAAGGGTCCATGTCTCAACTGCATAGAGAAGAGTCGACCAGACGTAGCATTTGGATAAACGTAGTCGAATTTCGAGATTTATTCGAGAATCACAAAGCAGCTTTTTGATTTTTTCGAAAGATTTTCTGGCCTGTTCTATCCTCGATCTTATTTCTAGATCAGGATTTAGGCTGCTATCGATCCAACATCCCAAGTACTTAAATCTATTGACTTGTTCTAAAATTTGCCCATTTATTGTGCAAGGTTGAGGTACGTTTTGGTTTTTTCGGATTGACATCACTTTGGTTTTTTAATGTTTATTTTCATACTTAACTGCTCACAGGTCGAGTTGGTCTTGTAGATGAGTCGTTGTAGACCCAAGTCGGAATCCGCAATCAACACCGTATCATCGGCGTATCTGATGCTGTTGATATTTACGCCATTCACCTTGCCTCCATCCTTGGAGTCCTCCAGTGCCTCTTTAAATAGAAACTCGGAGTAAAGATTAAAGAGCAGAGGCGACGGAACACATCCCTGTCTAACTTCCATCCTAATTTCTACCTCTGAGGATGTGGAACCCTCGACTCTAACTCTGGCGTTTTGATTCCAGTATAAGTTCTTTAGTAAATTGATGTCTTTTCCATCTAAACCGACTTCTTGCAAACGTTCTAATAGATAGTAGGTTGTGTCTTACACTACCAAATGCTTTTTCGAAGTCTATAAAGCATATAAACATATCTTTCTGTTGGTCGTAGCATTTTTGCGCGGGAACTAGTAAATTGAAGAGGTCTTCTCTCGTTCCCATGCCGGCTCTGAATCCAAACTGATCGTCTCCGATGATTGTTTCGCACTTTCTATAGATACGATTATGTACTAGTTTTTTACAGGACTTTTACTGCATGAATCATATGGCTTATCAGACGGAACTCATTGCAGTGTTGTGGGTCTGGCTTTTTTGGTAGTGGGGTGAATATTGACTCTAGCCAGTCTTGGGGTGTTTTACCTGTATTATAAATACGATTGAATAAAAGGATAAATATTTCGATATTTTCTTCGCTGATTAGTTTCAACGTTCCTGGGTATATTCCATCTGGACCTGGGCGTTTATTTGTTTTGAGTGGTTAATTGCATTTATAATTTCAGATTTCAGAATTGCTGACCCTTCGTTGTTATTTTCCAATATTGGTTCTTCTCGTATGTCATGAAAAAAATTTTAATATAGTTTTCCCACTCTTTCAGTTTATCTTCCGTTGATTCTAGCAGTTTGCCATCCGTGTTCAGCATGGTGTGAAAAGTTGTTCGCTTGGTAGTTGATGTAAACTCTTTTACCTTTTTATGTAAATTAAAAAAATCGTACCTTTGTTGCAGTTCTTCTATTTCGACGCATTTTGTTTCCAGTCACTTCTCTTTTGCTGCGGTTATTTTTCTTCGAATTATTCTCTTTAGTCTTTTGTATTCTCCCATCCTGGTCATCTTTTCCTTTAGATTCTTTTCGTTTGTCCATTAATTGTAAAATCTCATGTGTCATCCATTCCTGTTTGTTATTTCTGGATGATACTTTTAGATGTTTTTCTATTGCATTGTTCATTTGTTCTTTAATAGTTTTCCAAAAAACGTTTATGTCATCGGACTCGATAATTCTGTGGTGGTAAACATTTCCTAAATTTTTATTTAATTCTTTATTTACTGAGTGTTGTATGGTGTCGTTTTTCAATAATCGGATGTCTAGTTTGTGTTGAGGTTTTTGTTTCTTTATTATATTCCATCTTGCGCGCACTTTTACAACAACAGGATTATGATCGGAAAGTGTCAAGAAATGTAAAAGCAGAGCATATTACTGTTGCAATTTATGTTGTTCTGAATCTATTTCTTTGTGGAATTTTTATAACTAACTATTCAACTAGGAAATAAGCCACAATTTAACTTGAAAAAATAATTTTATTAACGTTTCGACTTCCACATCGGACGTCGTTGTCAAAATACAAAATATTAATATTTTGCTTTTCAGAAAAGCAAAATATAATCAACTATTTTTATTGGGAATAAGCCACAATTTTACCAAAAAATGATTTTATTAACGTTTCGAAGCCCAAATCGGGTTTCGTTGTCAATATACAAAATACTACTAAAATAAACAAAAATGTTGTTGCTAAGTAAAGAAATTCTTCTAATAATTTATTTAATCTGACTCATTTATATTGGCAATTCAGACGTATATTATACATTTTAAAGTAGAAGACTATTTAGTAGAAGCCAATATTTATGAGTTGCGTTCCTGGGACGACTTTACTAAAAGATAGTTCATTCGATTACATGAAATAAATCCCAAGTCAAGAATATCCGTCACAAAAAAATCTTAGCAGTGATCTGTCTTTAAAAAGACAACAAAAGTCAACGATGACAGTAGAATTCTCGCGTTAGAGATTCCATAGTAAATCACGAGGGAAAACCAGGAAAAAACCTCGTGATACGATCCTGACATCGTAAGTATTTGGTCTTACATTTAATTTACTTTGAAAATACTAATACTAAACTCTGATATTAATATGTTTAAATTTTAAATAATATTAATAATATATAGATATGCAATAAGTAATACTAAAATATAAAATTTGTACTAACTCGATATGGTATTGACTTACTAATCGTGGTATTTTCTTTCTATTGACTTCCTCTTTCAGTATGGGTAACCACATCCTACTGCATTCTACCGAGGAATTTGCGACACAATTGGTTTCATTTGGCATAATTAGAGCCGCTTCTTTGATTTTTCTCTTTTTACTATCTGATTCTTTCTGGGCTATATTTGAATCTCTCCACTGAATTTTTATTCTGAATTCTCCACTGAATAGATCACATGCTATGATTTTTTTGTGACGGATATTCTTGAGTTGGGATTGATTTCATGTAATCGAATGAACTATCTTTTAGTAAAGTCGTCCCAGGAACGCAACTCATAAATATTGGCGATATCATTTTAAAGTCTTCTACTTTAAAATGTATAATATACGTCTGAATTGCCAATAAAAATGAGTCAGATTAAATAAATTATTAGAAGAATTTTTTTACTTAGCAACAACATTTTTGTTTATTTTAGTAGTATTTTGTATTTTGACAACGAAACCCGATTTGGGCTTCGAAACGTTAAGAAAATAATTTTTAGGTAAAATTGTGGCTTATTCCCATTAAAAATAAATGATTATAAAAATGCCGCAAGGAAATAGCTTCAGAACAACATTAAGCAAAAGATAGACGCGAATTTGCAATGGTTATAGCCAACCTTCATAAGTGGAGTCGGCACTAGAAGAAGAAAAATAGAAGAATATTGGATGCGTGAAAATCGCATCCAAGTAATTAATTCCGTCACTGACGACAATGATATATATATCTAATTATTTATTATACTGTGAGGCTATATATTTTTTCTACGACCGTTTAATAACATGCTCATTATTCGCTATTTTTTAATAGATAAAAGCACGTATTACTGTACCCATGAGTAATAGTTCATTATATTAGATTCAAGTGGCGCATGCAAATTTTAATATTAATCGTATATAAACTGAAAATAAAGTTACTTAAACTTGTTTATTTAATACAATAATTATTGTAATGCATGTCAATAACTGGAAACATTTTTAAGGGAATTTTAACTCTAGCAATGTCAGTATATCTTTTACGTTTATATATTGTTTACTAAAAATTTTGACGTTTATCATTTATTTTAGTGACAGTGACATTAGGGCATTTTGTTTGTGTTAATTGGAATTTATAACTAATATTGTGTTTATTTTTCAAGTTATATTGTGTTAAATATGTTTTTATATATTATGGTTATATTATTATCAGAGCCTATTTTAGTTCAAATCAGGCCCGAGGCACTACAAAATTTATCGGGCCCTAAATATCAACGAAATGAAACGAAATGGACGAAATAAAAATCAGATCGACAAAGTGAAAAATGCATGTTCAATATTTTTCAAAAATCCATCGAATGACACCAAATACGACACCTCAACCCCAGAAGTGGCGTGGTAAAACAAGGTAAATCCCTATCAAAATGGAAAACGTAACTTTTTTGGTTTTAGAACCTAATCTTCACAACCTAATAGGTTCCCATGACGCTTTAGTAACTGCAAATTTAGCATCCAAGACTCCCCTACTATTCGTATAAATTTTTTGTAAAATATTATTTTCTATATTTAAAATAGCCAAAGACGACAGACTTTGACAGACTGTTGATGTAGAGAATTTTTTAAATACGACTTTACTCTTTTTAGTACCACAGTAAGTACCAAGAAAGATTTTTCACCTGAAGAAATGCTATTGTTAATGGGTATAGTTAAATAAATTATAAGCAACTTTTCTACATTTGTAAATGTCGATACGATGTTATTTTCAATCAAAAAGCTCATAATACTTTACGAATTTATAGGAGCCCTAAGAAGTACACCGATAAATAATCTACAAGTTGAATGCTGTGAAATGCCGATGGATATAAGACGAAAAAAACTTGGCATCAACCTTTTAGTTAGATTGTATGAAAAAAAGGCAAGTTTAATTTCCAAAATATATCAATTGTTTTTAGCAGACTTGACAGAAAAATATTGGATAAAAAAGAAAACTCTAAATATGGTAGATTTATATTCAAAAATGACAATATATGATAAACAACTTTATAAATATGACATAAACCCAAATTATAATATTGACTTTAATAGTATGGAACAAGTTCAGGTATACTTTTTAAGGGACTATAGCAAGTTGCCTATATCTTTAAGAAAATTAGTGTTTATCTCCGACAGTTCACAAATGTTCAAAGATTATTGTATGCTATATACAGATGCATCAAAAAATATTGAAGGTGTGGGATGTGCCTATTGGGATAGCAGTAATAAAATTAGTAAAATGTTTAAACTAAATTCTATTATGAGTATATACACAGCTGAATTAATAGCGATAATGGAAGCACTAAAATATTTATCTAATATAAATCATTCAAAGTTTATAATTTTTAGTGACAGTAAAAGTTCTCTTAGTAAAATTAGTGCTATAAATCCTAAATCAAAAGTGAACTACATTGAATTATATATCATAAATAAAATTAAAGAACTTCAGCAACAAGGAAAGTCTGTTAAGTTGGCATGGGTTAAAAGCCACTGTGGAATAACCGGAAATGAAATGGTAGATGAATTGGCTAAAAACGCGGTGACACAAGGAGTATTAACCCATTATCTTTGTACGCCAAAAGATATTGAATCAAATTTATTCAAAGAGATTAAGAAAGAATGGAAAGAAAGGTATATTGATGAAAACGTAAATACAGGAAACCACTACAGATCAATCAGAAACTATATAACGGATAAACCTTGGTTTTCTAAAATGGAGTCGACAAAAGATATGTTAAGAACCATATGCAGAATGAGATTTGACCACTGTCTTACTCCATCATATTTATTTAAAATTAATATAGCTGATAGTCCACAATGTATTTGTGGACAGTTGGGCAATCTACAACACAAAATTTTGACCTGTTCTCTTATCTCTAATAAAGTTAATATGTTTTTAAATTCACTGTATTCTTTGACTGATGTCCACCATCCCATTAATTTAAATTATTTATTAACATTAGAAAATAATGAGTTGGTATACCGACTATTGTATAAACATATTTTAGATATTAAGCTTAAATTGTAATTGTAAAATATAGAGTAAGTATTTCTTGTAAATTGTTATATGTTAAAAGAAAAAGAAAAGAAAAGAAAAGAAAAGAAAAAAAAAAGAAAAGAAATATAAAAAAAAATAATAAAATAAAAATAAAAAAAAAAAAAAAATAAAAAAATAATAAAAAAAAAGAAAGAAAAAATATAAAAAAAGATATATAAAAAAAAATTGAAAAAAAATATAATAATTAAAAAAATATAAAAAAAAATATGTAGATAAAAATGAATGACGAACTTGGACAGTCCATAGTAAAATAGCTTTCGAATGAAGTAGAGGGCTAAAGAAGAATGTTGCAGTTTTTGCTGTGGAACTCTGAGAACATCATTTGGAAAAAAATTAATAAAAATATATATATATAAAAAATTATTAAAAAAAAATACAAAAATAATTATTTATTAGTAGAATTGTTTATTATATTAGTATTAGTTTTAGGATAAGATACGAAAAAATGACTAATAAAATAAAAAATAGTAAAATTGGCGAATGGATTTAGTGTCCGCAGTCATATAAACCCAAACAAACAACAACTACTTTACGAATTTTTTAAGATATTAGATGTGCTGCAAATTTCTTTAAAGTATGACACTTCTTCCACTAAATCATCAACATCGATATCGTTCTCATATTATTCAGTAATAGTTTACTGTTTCACTATTGTCTGTGAAAAAGGTATAAAAAATATCGTTTACTGAATTATAAGCATCTTTTCGTTTAAATAGTTGCGTAATTAAAGTATCACAAATAAGTAAATAGTACTTTACTTTAAAAGTTTCATATCCTTTTAAAAAAATCGTTTCGGGAACTCATCAAATATCTCATCAAACACATCAAACTCATCAAACATTTTCATCAAAAAACTGTTTTTTATCAAAAAGCTGGGAGCCGACAAATGCACGAGTTCAAAAACTAAAAAAAGGCAACTTAAAACTACTATCATTTTCTATATCTCGGGATCTACTGAATATATTTTGATCGTTATTTTTTTTAATTTGTATGTAATTTTTCTGTACATTACAAAAATATGCAATTTTTCTAGACATTTATTAATTAATAAACAGTCTAATTTGTTTAAACAATTTTTGAAAAAATAATTTTTTCCCAAAAATCCATGATTTTATTCGGGCATAAGTAAATTGAGTCCCGTATACCTGAATTAAGAAGGGTCAAAATATTTAGATGGTCGAATTGAGTCCCGGGCATCGTAATCCTTCTAATTACCTTTTAATAGCTTTATAATTTGTAAGTATTTTATTGGTAATCAAATACAAAAAGTAATATGTACACCACAAAATATTTATTAGAGTGCGATGTAAGTTGATTGCCAAAATGAGTTATGTGATAATTGTTCTTAGTGAAAAAGGAAAACAACAATTGATTATGTTGAATGGCTTGGCTTCAAATATCGTTTTCACAAATCTTTAAAAAATGACGGCAAGCGTTGGATTTGTTGTGCGCAGACGAAAGAAAAATGTAAAGCATTTTTAAAACCCACGGGGACAACTTAGTGACGGAAATTATGAATGACCACAATCATAGTGAATTAAACGAAGATGTACTCAATTGTCAAATGTTAAGTAACTTCTTGAAGCGAAAGACCGTAAAAGATATCAGTGAACGACCTATAAAAATGACTTGACTTTGACTACCAAAGATGTGGAATTGGTCCAAAAAATATGAGTATAACGCCCGACGATCTCTTCTTTTTAAATTGCCAAAAAGTATGGAAGAAGCTCATGAACATTAAAACATTTCCAGTGAAAACCAACAAAAACGAGGATTTTCTAATGATAAAAGACATAGAAAACCAAATTATTATGTTTTCCTGCAACAACAATTTACAATTTTTAGCAGGTTTGGACACCATTTATATACTTAGATGGAACTTTTGAATATTACATTACACATTTATTTGAAAACAAAAACATACATGTACATAGATTGGCATTTAAATACCTTACTTAGCATGTAAATGTATGTTATATATATTGTTTACTGTAAATATTTTAGGTATACATTTTTGTAATAAAATTATATGTTATAAAATAAATTATGGTTTTCTCATTCCTAGAAATCATTACGTACACCGACTAAGCCCCAGGTAGACACGGGACTCAATTTACCCATCTTCGGAACTCAACTCGGCTATTGGAAAAACGGATTATAAATTCTGGGACTCAACTAGGTTACTCCGTTTTAATCATACTATCCTTATTAATCATAGAAAAAGTTAAGGTATACTTTAATAAATTAATTATTTTCAATAAATAATTATCTAATAAAAATCATTTATTTATTAAAGTGTACTTTAACTTTTTCTGTGATCATTAATGATACTATGATTAAAAAAATTGATTTTTGTAAAAAAAATATTTTTTCAAGAATGGTTTAAACAAATTAGACTGTTTATTAATTAATAAATTTATAAACAAATTGCATATTTGTAATGTACGTAAAAATTACATACCAATTAAAAAGAGAAAGATCAAAATCCATTGAGTTGATCCGGAGATACAGCAAATTATATTCGTTGTAAATTGCTTTTTCGGTATTTTGTAGGTTCTCGCTGGATTTGTAGGTTCCCCCTAGTAATCGTTTGCACTACATTTTTGAAAAATCGTAGAGGGTGCTGTGAAGGTATAATGTTTGTGCAAATTTTTTAAGAAAAAATGCAAATCCCATTCTTTAAAATGGCAATAATGAAATTCCTTAATTATTATAAACAAATAAACAAATAAATTAATGTGAATTAAAAAAAAAACATATGGCTCACTTTGCCCAAATGAGCCCAAGCTAAATTTTTTTTGGGCTAATTATAAGGACAATATTTTTAAAGTTATTCTAAATATTTATAAACTACAAAATTTTAAAAATTTGGCATTAGGATTTTTGATTATGTTAATTATTTTTTTTATTGTTTTTTAATACATTTTGATACTATTACTCTTCTACTTTCATTTGGCATACCTACTCAGAATTGCTCTATCTTCATTATTTTCTGTCTTATCTTATTGCTTAATTATTTATATGGGAAATAAGCCACAATTAAAATGAAAAAAATAATTTTATTAACGTTTCGACGCCCAAATCTGGTGCCGTTGTCAAAATACAAAATATTACTAAAATAAACTAAAGTGTTGTTGCTAAGCAAAAGAAAAATTCTTCTAATACTTTATTTAATCTCACTCATTTATGTTGGCAATTCAGACATATATTATACATTTTAAAGTAGAAGACTTTAAAATGATATTGCCAATATTTATGAGTTGCGTTCCTGGGACGACTTACTGAAAGATAGTTCATTCGATTACATGAAATTAACCCCAACTCAAGAATATCCGTCATAAAAAATTATAGCATGTGATATGTCTTTAAAAAGACAACCAAATGCAACGACAGTAAAATTCTCGCGTTAGAGACTTCATAGTAAATCACAAGGGAAAACCAGGAAAAAACCTTGTGATACTATCCCGACATCGTAAGTATTTGGTCTTACATTAATTTACTCTCAAAAAATAATACCAAATTCTGACTTGTAACATGTTTAAATTATAAATAATATTAATAATACTAGATATATAAGTAATACTAAAATATAAAATATGTACTAGCTCGATATTATTGACTTACTAATCTTGGTATTTTCTTTCTACTGACTTCCTCTTTCAGTATGGGTAACCACATCCTACTGCATTCTACCGAGGAATTTGCGACACAATTGGTTTCATTTAGCATAATTAGAGCCGCTTCTTTGATTTTTCTCTTTTTACTATCTGATTCTTTCAGGACTATACTTGAATCTCTCCACTGAACTCTATGTTCATTATCCCATGCGTGTTGACATATTTGAGATCTCTCAAATTCTCTATTTTTAATATAAGATTGATGTTCACTTATTCTAACGTCTAATGGTCTTGATGTCTCACCTAAATAAAATTGTTCGCATTCACAAGGTATTTTATAAATGCAATTCTTTGTTCTTTCTTGATCATTGTTAGGTTTAGTTTTAGATAGAATAGATCTCAATGTGTTTGTTGTTTTGAATGTTGTTGAAATGTTGAATTTATTTCCTATTGTTTTAAGTTTCTCGGATAGTCCTTTTATATATGGTATTGATATTTTCCTCGTATTATTTCTGGTGAATATTGTAGGATCCCGTTCTAAGTTGTTCTGTTCCATTCGATCCAATCTTGACAATTCCTTATTTATAAACGATAAAGGATAATCATTTTTTAATAAAACAGATGTTAACAATTGTTTTTCTGCTAAAAAGGAATTTTCGTTAGAACAAGTAATTTTGGCTCTATCATATAAGGATTTAATGATTCCCTTTTTAACGTTGATGTTGTGATTTGACTTGTAATTGAGATATCTGTTGGTGTGTGTTGGTTTTCTATACACTTGAGTCTCATATCCAATATCCTTCTTTGAGATCAAAACATCGAGGAAAGGTAGGCTGTTATTGTATTCCTTTTCCATTGTAAATTTTATTGTCTCTTCTTGATCGTTTATAATATTCAGGAACGTATCTATATATTATAAATATATATATATTTATAATATATTATAAATATATATAATATATATATATATTTATAATATATTATATATATATTTATATTATATTTATATATAATGTATATATATATATATATAATATTTATATATATATATATATTTTGATCGAATTATTTTTAGTTTACACATAATTTATGAAAATTCATATCAGAAACAAAGAAATATACATTTAAATAAATTTAATAATCTTTTAGAACAAAATAGTTTACATACTTTTGATAACCTAAATAGAAATAATGACATATTAGCGACAGTTGTCAATCTATCAAATAGACATTTAAATGCAACGGAAAATTTGGTATTGTCAAAAGGTTTAAACTATGCTGTTACTCATCCATCTATTCCAAAATTAGACATAATCAGCTCAGTGGAGAAAATATCCCAGTGTCTACCAACTCATGAAAAAGAACAATATAGGGTACTATGTAAACTTGAATTGGAAAAGTCTAATCAAATTGAACAGAACATCAGCAAAGAGGAAATGAAAGCTTTAAAAACTTTAAGAAATGATGACTCCATAACAATCCTACCAGCGGATAAAGGCAATGCAACTGTAATAATGAATAAAATACAATACGAGGACAAAATTACAGATCTAATTACAAATGGACCTTATAGCAAATTAACGAAGGATCCAACGAAGACACTTGAAAACAAAATATATAGAACTTTATTCAAATTTAAAAATGATCTAACATACTATCAAAGAAAATTAATGACACCTCACTACAGTAAGACACCACATTTTTATGGAGTGCCGAAAATTCATAAAGCGAACATACCACTTAGACCCATTTGTAGTACCATCAATTCTCCTTGTAGTGAACTATCAAAATTCTTATTAAACATTCTAAAACCATTTGCTAATAATGATGACACTTTTATAAAAAATACAAAACATTTTTTAAACAAATTATCAACTATTGAATTTAATCCAAATAATATTTTAGTAAGTTTTGACATAAACAGTTTATTTACAAATGTACCATTAGATAAAACTTTAAACATAATCAAAACGAAATTAGAGAATGATAATACATTGGCAACTAGGACAAGACTAAATGTATCAGCTATAATGGAGTTATTGACATTATGTACCCATAATACCTATTTTCAACTAAACAATGAATTCTATAAACAAAATTTTGGTCTAGCAATGGGCTCTTCTTTATCTCCATTATTGGCTAATATATTTATGGAGGATTTCGAAACTAATATTATTTCTAAACAAAATTTAAAACCCACAGTATGGTGGAGATATGTAGATGATGTGTTTTCAATATGGCCTCATAGATCAGAATTGTTGGATACGTTCCTGAATATTATAAACGATCAAGAAGAGACAATAAAATTTACAATGGAAAAGGAATACAATAACAGCCTACCTTTCCTCGATGTTTTGATCTCAAAGAAGGATATTGGATATGAGACTCAAGTGTATAGAAAACCAACACACACCAACAGATATCTCAATTACAAGTCAAATCACAACATCAACGTTAAAAAGGGAATCATTAAATCCTTATATGATAGAGCCAAAATTACTTGTTCTAACGAAAATTCCTTTTTAGCAGAAAAACAATTGTTAACATCTGTTTTATTAAAAAATGATTATCCTTTATCGTTTATAAATAAGGAATTGTCAAGATTGGATCGAATGGAACAGAACAACTTAGAACGGGATCCTACAATATTCACCAGAAATAATACGAGGAAAATATCAATACCATATATAAAAGGACTATCCGAGAAACTTAAAACAATAGGAAATAAATTCAACATTTCAACAACATTCAAAACAACAAACACATTGAGATCTATTCTATCTAAAACTAAACCTAACAATGATCAAGAAAGAACAAAGAATTGCATTTATAAAATACCTTGTGAATGCGAACAATTTTATTTAGGTGAGACATCAAGACCATTAGACGTTAGAATAAGTGAACATCAATCTTATATTAAAAATAGAGAATTTGAGAGATCTCAAATATGTCAACACGCATGGGATAATGAACATAGAGTTCAGTGGAGAGATTCAAGTATAGTCCTGAAAGAATCAGATAGTAAAAAGAGAAAAATCAAAGAAGCGGCTCTAATTATGCTAAATGAAACCAATTGTGTCGCAAATTCCTCGGTAGAATGCAGTAGGATGTGGTTACCCATACTGAAAGAGGAAGTCAGTAGAAAGAAAATACCAAGATTAGTAAGTCAATAATATCGAGCTAGTACATATTTTATATTTTAGTATTACTTATATATCTAGTATTATTAATATTATTTATAATTTAAACATGTTACAAGTCAGAATTTGGTATTATTTTTTGAGAGTAAATTAATGTAAGACCAAATACTTACGATGTCGGGATAGTATCACAAGGTTTTTTCCTGGTTTTCCCTTGTGATTTACTATGAAGTCTCTAACGCGAGAATTTTACTGTCGTTGCATTTGGTTGTCTTTTTAAAGACATATCACATGCTATAATTTTTTATGACGGATATTCTTGAGTTGGGGTTAATTTCATGTAATCGAATGAACTATCTTTCAGTAAGTCGTCCCAGGAACGCAACTCATAAATATTGGCAATATCATTTTAAAGTCTTCTACTTTAAAATGTATAATATATGTCTGAATTGCCAACATAAATGAGTGAGATTAAATAAAGTATTAGAAGAATTTTTCTTTTGCTTAGCAACAACACTTTAGTTTATTTTAGTAATATTTTGTATTTTGACAACGGCACCAGATTTGGGCGTCGAAACGTTAATAAAATTATTTTTTTCATTTTAATTGTGGCTTATTTCCCATATAAATAATTAATCATAAAAATGCCACAAGGAAATAGCTTCAGAACAATATCTTATTGCAAAATAAAGGTCTCTGGGATAAACAAATTAATAGAATAACTCCTTAACTAATTAACGGATCGGTCTCAAATTTTGAGGGTTTGTTAAGTACCCCAATATCCAACTTTGGATGAAACACTAAAGTTCTAAGGTAGTTTTAGTAAAAGTTATTAACATAATTATAACGATTTTCATTTATTTTGCAGTTTGCGTAGCAACAAATTAACTTTTTAACTTTCAAAAATCGGTATTTTGAAGGTTTTTCAATGTTCTAAAAAACTGAATTTTGTAATTTTATGTCAACTATTTAGTTTTTGAAGGGAGTGCAAAAAATCGAAAATATCGCGATTTTTGCACTAAATTGTTAATAATTAAAAACGGACGCGAACTCTAGGCAGGAAACAATATAGGTCTACAATAACTAAAAAAGTAGTCAGCTACCGTGATCTTTGAGTCTCCCGAGAATATCCTTATTACCCTGGACTATTAATAGATACAAAATATATATTCAAAATTCTATACCTTTATTATTACTACATTTGTCTATTCCTTTACAGCAGAGAACACATGCAACATAGGAAAGTCCAGCTCCCACTCCGGCTAATAAGGCACTAGTCATTTTTGTCTCTTCACGTTAGCAGCACAACAAAAAACTGTGTGGAATTCCACAATTCCACAATATGAAAAAATAGTAAAAAATTCCTTACGTTACGTAGAAACTGTCTATAAAATTCCGGTACTAATCAATTTAGTCTCCGAATTTAGCAGAACTGTTACGCTCGATTAACTTTTGCTTAACTGCAACTAAAAACACTTGTCACTAAAACCGGAAGATCTTGAGAGTTCTTGAACCGTTACACAATAATTGACAGTAGTGGTTTGAATATGCCAGATTCAATAAATTTATACGGTGAAATTGCTTACAAATCCTTATCTTATCATTTCTGAATGGTTATTTGGTACAATATATTTCTAACTTCAATTTATTTAATACTAAAAAAGCGCGCACTACAATTTTATAATCAGGTATTTTAAAAAATCGATTGGTCTTAAAGAAAATAGTTTTCATTGAAACTGTTTCAACAAATAAAAAAAGTTAACAATGGATGATATACATAATAATACACATAGTTTCATAAGTTATGCATCACTTAAAATTATGCTAATTTTCATAGTTGATTTTTTTGTGAACAGATTAACGGATTCCGCTATTTTTTTTATTATATTAGATTTTTCTTTTAGTTTAGGCGCCAGAGGGGTCACCGTGTCATATTCAATTCTGATGGACAAACTCAACGGTTTCTTATGGATTTTTGGCTGCTGATTACGAATTTCTAGGGGGGATTTCGATCCAAGTGGTCAAAAAATTGTCATAAACAATTTAATTGTTTATAAATTGTTCATAAGGCTCTGGCTCATAAACTAAAAGAGATAAAAAAAATGTTTCAAATAAAATTTGTTCCTTAATAAAAAACGAAGAAACAACCGTTTACTAAACTTAAATCTAACAATTAAACTCAAGATATTGTAAAATTAGTGCACAATGCAAATTGCAAATTGCAAAATAAGTATTTTTCGAAGCTTTATCGATCGTAACTCCGCTTCTACGCATGAAAATGAGCCTTAGAAGGTGTCGTTTTAAAGCTTAATTGGGCCTTGTTATGCAAAAAGCAACCAACCCACATTTTTGAGGAAAACAAGATAATGTAACATATCGATTTAAAAATGTGTATTCTACATTGTGTAAAAAGCAACCAAGCCATTCTAAATATTAAACCATGAAAAATACTACTCCAAATTATTTCTGTTTAATAATAGTTCATGTAAGATTTCGCATAAGACAACCAACCCACTTGGATTGTTTGATGTTTGTGTGACTGAACATATTATTACATTGCACTGTCGAAAAGTACCAGCCAAGTGGGTTGATATTGTTATGCCGATTACGGTTCCTGGAATGTTGCATCTTTTTGTTTTTACGTTGAGGTACTGACCAATATTAGTTAGTGCTTAAATATTAAAATATTTGTTGTGTTATATCTATTATATTATGAAGAAATCTTTGAATCTTTAATGCGAAAAATATGTTTAAATCAAGAACTGTTAAAATAATTAAAGCGGCTCGCGAAATTGCAGAAAATGGTAAGTTTTAGGATTAAGGCTATGTTTATCTTACTTTTTAAATATTATGGTTTGTTGTTTTGACTGATTATCGCATATTTTTTATTTGTATTGATATTATGCTTAATAGTAGAAATTCTACTGTATGGTATTACTGAGTTGACTGAAATTATTCGGTTTTATTCATGGATTTTGTGGGTTGGTTGGATTTTGCAGATTGCATTTTATTAGATATATTTCCAAGAGCAAAAAGAGACCAACCCTCAATATGGCTATTTTTTTTGTAAAAATTTATTAGGATAATTTTGATACTACTATGATAAAATTGCTCTAAAATTAAACTATTGATTAGTGAAGTTATCATTTAAAAAAATACGACGGAAAATTAAATATTTAGAAAAACATAAAAAGTTAATTTTCTCTTAATTTACAAATTGAGGGTTGGTTGCTTTTTGTTTAACATGGCCCAATTAACAGGCTTCCAAACAAAGTTTGTTAAATCACTTGATCTTCATTTGTTTTAAAGTTATACCCGTTTGAACTTACAATTTTCTTAAAAATATTGTACATTCATTTGTTTTAATCAAGTATATTCAAATGGGAAATAAGCCACAATTTTACCTAAAAATGATTTTATTAACGTTTCGACGCCCAAGTCGGGTGTCGTTGTCAAAATACAAAATAATACTAAATAAATAAAAATGTTGTTGCTTAGTAAAAAATTCTTCTAATAATTTATTTAATCTGACTCATTTATATCGGCAATTCAGACACGTATTATTCATTTTAAAGTAGACGACTTTAAAATGATATTGCCAATATTGATGAGTTGCGTTCCTGGGACGACTTTACTAAAAGATAGTTCATTCGATTACATGAAATCAATCCCAACTCAAGAATATCCGCCACAAAAAGATCATAGCATTTAATCTGTCTTTAAAAAGACAACCAAATGCAACGGTGGCACTGAAATTCTCGCGTTAGAAAGATTTATTTATAAATTTGTTTATAAGGGTTTCAAGCAAATTTGAGCTATAAACATTTATACTTTAATGAACAATAATGATATAAAAACTCAAAAGGAACAATTTGAGGTTACGAAAATGTTCATAAGTTTATTTTTGGCCAAGATGTCGATATTTTAATGGCGCGCTATGAGGCGGAAGATCGGCTTACAGTCAATTAAGTATTTTTCGACGCTTTATCGATCGTAACTCGGCTTCTACGCAGTAAAATGAGGTTTTCATGGTCTCATTTTAAAGCTTAATTAAAAAACTTCCAAACAAAGTTGTCAAATTACTTTATCTTCATTTGTTCTAAAGGTATACTCGTTTGAAGTTATAATTTTCTTTAATAATTTGTACATTAATTTTTGTATAAGGAATCAATGGGAAAATCCCAATAGTTGGCTGTATACCATAGTTTAAAAAACCAATACAGAAGTAAAAACTTCGAGATGTATTCTGGTGTAAAATCGTTTATTTAAAACTATAAAATGTCATGGAATGCAGAACGTTTTCGTTCTAAACAGAACATCTTCAGTGCATCCTGCCGAGTATTTTAAAACTAGCACACTGTAAATAGTGTTAACATCATCGTATATGGTTTACATAATGTAATATATTAAAATGTTATAACTACAAGTCGATGTTGATAGATAAAGTGGAACACATGCTAAAAGGGTGCCATGGTTCCCTGCTCGAAGATGCTAGGTACTTGCCAATTCAATGGGCACAGACCAACTCTGAGTTGATTATATTGATAATAAATGAGAAAATTATTTATTGTACAAAACAAAAATATTTTGTAGAAATAAATTCCACAAATTTTTATGAGTTTAGTATACATTCCCACTATTTCTAATAATTCTTCTTTTTTTAATAAAAGATAAGTTGATTTGAGCAGTTAATAGTGTGAGATAGGAATTTTTGTGTTGTATGTTGCCTATTCCGAATGTGTCAAAACGAATGTCAGCTATGCGTATTCAGTATAGTTTCCTTGTTAAAAAAGATATAAGAGAAAATAAAAAAATAAAATATTCACAAAAGATAAAACCACAATACGATCTTGATGCATACTCACACTTTTGTACCTTGTTCTTTCTGCAGAATGTTTCAAACTTAACACAAGAAAAACATTTCTTTTCTTCCACCCGATATAACTACAAAAAAGAAGATTGGAGCAACCTTTGCCCAAATGTGTAAACATAGATGAACATTTTTAGATTTGTCAGCAGTCTAACCCGCTTATTGGAATAGCCTTCGTGCCAAGCAAGAGTATTTCTATAACCGGGATATCCTATTAACCGATTATTAGTGGCTAGTAAACCGTTCCGGTACCTCAAATTTATATTCCTTAAACCAGGATATTCCTATAACCGATATTCTAATAACCGGGTTCGGATCTAATACAAAAAATTAGCGGAATCCGTTAATTTGTTCCTGAAAAAATCAGCTATGGAAATGAGCATAATTTTAGGTGATGCATAAGTTTTGAAACTAGGAAACTAGGTAGGTATGTTTATTTTTATTTCAGTATAATAACTACCATAATACGCCAAGAAAATAAGGCAAAAATATGCCATGTTCGGGACACGTGAGCAGCCAGGTTGCAAATGGGTTTTTTTGGGTACTATATACCTAATACATTATAAATACAAAAATGCCCGTCACAGTTCGGACGAGAATTTTAGATATTAAAAAATAAGCTTCAAAAATGGCAGTTTTTTTGTTTAAATCGCTACAGGTGAAAGCAGGGTAATTAAATATTATCTTATTTACAGTATCCTTATTTTAGTAGATGAGCAAAGGTTTAAAATGGCAGGTTTTGAATTTTAGTCCAATCCTTTGTTGCTTCGGAAATTTCAAAATGAAATTAAAATTTAGAAAATAAAAAATTGCTATAATTTTTTTGAAAATGACCCTAAGACTTTCATATTGCATGAAAAGTTGAGCCAAATAGTCCATATATTGAACAAAAAAATTTTAAGCCGATTCGTCAATTAGTTTTTATTCAATTTGTTTTTCCCAAAGAGCTTTTTTTGCAATGTTATTGTTCAGAAAATAATGATGATATAGCAATTCTGTGGAAACCACGTGAAAGAAGAATAGTTACATTTCCAACGAATTTAAAAAAATCATTAAAAAGTCTTTTTTATCATTCCGAAAACATTTTTCTATAGTAGGGTCATTTTTGCCCAAAAAAATTTCGCCTAGGTTAATTACGGACAAAGTTAGAAACTTTTTTTATTTAATTCACAGCTACTTTGTTTATAATAATTAAGCAACCTAACTAGCGCCATCTTGAAGTTCAAGGTATATAGTTTATGCATAAAGTTTGACTAAACTTTAAACTTCAATAAAGTGGTAAATAAAGCTTTAAAAATTACGTCCTAACGAAATCGATTCGTGGTCGGTGGAGGGGAATAATTATTAAAATCCGTGCACTGAAAAATTAATCCATTCTTCAAACGTATGCTGCAATTAATATCTCCGGAGCTTGTTGATGGATTTTGATCATAATTTTTTAAATTTGTATGTACTCACATATACCCACCTAACATTACAAAATGTTATGGGGAACCCTCCTTCTCACTCAGGGATATGAAAAATAGATTACTACCGACTCTAAGACCTACCGAATATACATATATAATTTTATAACAATCGGTCAAACGGTCTTGGAGAAGTATGGCAACTAACAGTGTGACAAGAGAATTTTATAGATGCAAATATATAGATGGGTATTAAAAAATAGGGGTTGGTGATACAAGAGTAAAGTTAAGGGTTGTAGGTATATATTTTTTAATTCTACGCCATATAAAATTAAGGTAGATAATTTTGTCCAAAAAAATAAAAAAAAATGTCAAGGGGGCAATCCTCCTTATAATTAATGGGCATGAAAAATAGATTAGAACCTATTCTCAGTCCTAGATGATATACGTGTAAAATTTCATAAAAATAGGTCAAGCCATTTCGGAAGAGTATGGTAACTAACACTGTTACAGGAGAATTTTATGTATATAGAAGTAACTGTGAATTAAATAATAAAAGTGGCTAACTTTGACCGCAATAAACCTAGGCAAAAAGTTTTCTTTTAAAATTCGTGTAAAAATACCAGTTTTTAAATCACAAAATAGATTTACTCTACAGTCAATATTAACAAAGCATTTCAAATGATTTTAAGCCAAAAAGGACTCTATTTTAGTAAAATGTTTTCGGAATGACAAAAATAAATTTTTATAGTTATAATTTTTTAAATGCTTTGAAAATATACGTATTCTTCTCTCATGTGCTTTCCACAGAATTGCTGTATCATTATTATTTTCTGAACAATAACATTGCAAGCTCTTTTGGATAAATAAATTAAATAAAATTTAAACTAATTGACCAATCGTCTTGAAATTTTTTGTGCATGATACGTACTGTTTTTTTCAACTTTTCATGCAATATCAAGTCTTAAGTTAATTTTTGCAAAAGTTATAGCAAATTTTTTATTTTCGAAATTTTAGTCTTATTTTGCAATTAGCGAAGCAAAATGATCGTACATAAATTCAAAAACTGTCATTTTGAACCTTTGGTCATCTAGTAAAAGACAAATACTCTAAATAAGATATTGAATTTCTATATTTTGACCTGTAGCGATTTAAACGAAAAAACTGCCATCTTTGATGCTTATTTGTTAATAACTAAAATTCTCGTCCGAACTGTGACGGGCATTTTTGTATTTATAATATATTAGGTATAAAGTACCCAAAAAACCCATTTGCAATCTGGCTGCTCAAGTGTCCCGACGAAAACCTTATTTCTCTGGACTATAATGACGACGATGGGATGCGTTAACCCGCGAGTAGTCGGGCGGTGAGATATAATCTCAATTTTTATCCTTTTTCGCGGTAATTTGATGAAAAATTTTGCAATTTTGAAAAAATTTCGTAAGTGCCTCGAGGAAGGGTGTAGTAATGCTTACGAATTTTTTTTTCTTCTTCTTCTTTTTGTGGAATTTATGGCCTTGAGGAGAGCCAATTAGCTTTATCCCGCGAGTAGTCGCGCCGTTAGATAGAATCTCACATTTCTTCGTTTTTCGTAATACAGTAAAACCTGTCAGTAACGGCCACTAAAAATGAAAGAACTATTGGCCGATATAGAAAGGTGGCCGCTATTACCAGTTTTTGTAGTCTACATATAATTGGTTTAGGAAATTTTTAAACTAGCCGTTAGGACAGGTGGCCGATGCTGGCAGGTGGCCGTTAACACAGGTTTTACTGTACAGTAAAATTTGTCAGTAACGGCCACTAAAAATGAAAGAACTATTGGCTGATATAGAAAGGTGGACGGTATTGCCAGTTTTTGTAGTCTACATATAATTGGTTTGAGAAATTTTTAAACTGGCCGTTAGGACAGGTGGACGATGTTGGCAGGTGGCCGTTAACACAGGTTTTTTTAATAAAATTGTTAAAAATATATATTTTCAATATAAAAAGTAGATAAAAATAGTACAAAATAAAAATTTGTTTTAAATTCGTATTTTGAGATAGAATCTCACACGCGACTATCGACGTTACAGAAGTGAGCGCGACTACTCCCGGGTTAAAAACCATTAAAAACAGGTAAGACCCACTAGAAAAGGTACCAAAATCAAATAAAAAATAGATTTAGATAGACGTAATGCACATTCCATTAGGTGCTAGAAATAAACAGTAAATTAGGATTATCACATGTTGCGATAAATAGAATATTATAATTAGTATTAATACTTTTTGTACGAGAATAGAAGGTATTTTGAATATATTCATTGGATTTAGAAAATTTTCTAAAACAGGACGATTTTTACTTAAAATGAGATATTTTTGAGCGATACAGATATCTGTTATTTGTCAACTACCTTCCTTGCAGTACCTCATTCTCCTTATTTTCGTCTTCCTTAGCTTTCCCGCTTAAGGGGTCTCTGTTTCTTACTCTTCCTTGCCACTCATTTCTGTCCTTCGTGTCTTCTTCACCTAAACTTTTCTTTTTCAAGACCTCCGCTACACAGTACTACCATCTTTTCCTCGGTTTTCCTCTACATCTCCTTCCATTAACTTCTAACAGCTCTATCGTTCATCTCACATAGTTTTTATTTTTACGTCTAACGTGATCAAACCGTTGCAATTTTTGTTCTGGAAATTTTTTTAAGACTGTGGTCACTCCGGCTTTTTACTTGTTCAAGTCGTTCCTGTAGCAATATAATTCACCCTGTATTTAAGTAATTTTGTTAAAACAAAACAGACATGTTTTTAAAAAAAAAACATGTTTGTTTTGTTGTTAATTTTTTAAACCTGTAGATTTATGTAATTATTGTATATTATAATTGAAAAAAAAAAGAACAAAAAAAAAGAAAAAAAAAGAAACAAACAACAAAAAAAAGGGAAAAAAACCAAAAAAAAGGAAAAAAAAAAGAAAAAAAACTTAGATGATGTAAACCTCCGACATGTTGAATCGGGTTTATGTCTTAACGTAGTAAAAAAAAAATAAAAAAAAAGAATAAAAAAATAATAAAAAAATATATACAAAAAAAAATATTTACATCCAAAACAGTGTATTTTTTTAGATTGTAATATATTAGTTTGGTATATACCGGGTGTCCCAATAAGAATGGCTCTTGGCCATATCTCAGGAACCGTTTATACTACAGCTTTGGGAAAAAAATTTTATAACAAAAGTTGCCTTGAGAAAAGCCTGGAAGCTATTTTAATAATTGTAGGTCCACCGCTAGAGGGCGTAATTGAATATCAAAAATTCAAAAATCGAAATTTTACAAAATTTGCCTAATGAAAGGACACTGGAAATCCAATAATCGTATTCTTCATACAATTCTGTGCATATTTTATTTCACAAGTTTAAGTCTACCTGTGCAAATAAGAGGTGGGGGTGAGTGGGAACCTTGTTATGAAAAAATCTCTGTAAGTCCGGTTCTGCTTAATCGATTTTTATAAACTTGGTCTTGTTAAAAACAGCTCTTTTTCGTCAATGTAATAGTCAAAATTTGGAAACAGCCTATTACGTAATATGCCGGCTAGAAGGCGCTATATAAAATTTTTTTTGTCATTATTTTTTAAACATCATTAGAAATATGAATTATAATTACCAGACATTTCTGTGATTGCTAAATACGCGCCAGACGCTATTTATTATAAGTAATAATAACAAAATTTAAATCATTTTAGTATGTCTGTAATTTTAATATTATATTAATTACAAGTATTTAAATGCAAAATTAATTTGTCAGACATTTAACTCGGTTGCATTCATCAGCCAGATGGATTTAAAATCATAAAAATGATATATTTATATTTTTAGCAAAACGATCGCTGGCTGTGTTAAGAAATAAGACAAACAAAAGATAACAAAAGTTATTACATTCTCGTTTTTTCCCTTGCAGAACACACATTGTATTTTATTTGCCATTATATTAGAGAGATATCGAAACCCTAAGTTAAAAGTTCCTTTATTGCAGGATCTTTTAATAAAGGACATATATACAGGATATGTCTAATGAGAGTTATCGGAAACGCAGTTTTAAGGAATCTCTTATTTTGACAAATGACACATTAAATATTTTTGTAAATATAAAAATAACTTATAAAATTCTATTTGTTGATAAAAACATAAATATAAGTGAAGTTAGACGCCTTTCTTTCCTTGTTTCTTCACATAATTTGACAAATTTGTCACATTTTTGACACGTTACGTCAAAATAAAATATCCTTTATTAAAAGATTTCTGTCCTCTACTTTTCATTAAATACGGACGGCCAGTATTTTGTTATAGGACAAAAATAAAGGACGCGATACAGCGCTTGCGTATATGGCAAAATAAAGGATCTTTTTTTAAAGGACGATGTTAAATAGGGTTTCGATATCTCTATTTGTATCACAATTATTTCACTCTAAATAGAAACTCGACAAGAATCGTTAACACACTGTGAATTGTGACTGACCCATCTTAATACATGTGCGGACCAGATGCACCCCCGAAATTGTCGTATCTTTTGTTTGTCTTATTTCTTAACCCAACTAACGATCGTTTTGCTAAAAATACACATTATTTTCATTATTTTAAATCCATCTGGCTGGTGAATGCAACCGAATTAATGTCTGGCAAATTAATTTTGCATTTATTTATGTGTAAATAATATATTATTAAAATTACAGACATGCTAAATTGATTCAAATTTTTTAATTATAATTTATAAAAAATAGCGTCCCGTTCGTATTTAGCAACCACAGAAATGTCTGGCAATTATAATTCATTATTCTAATAATGTTTAAAAATTAATGGCAAAAAAATTTTTCGTCTTAAAATAATTTTAAATTCGATATATTTACCTGTACAGGTGCGTTGCGCACTAATGAACGCAACCTGTCTCAGTAGCCAGATGGCCGGTAAGGTGTTCGAGGATGCATAGGGAATAATATATTAATAAACCAAGTGTCTTAAAATTCTTGTTTTCCCGACGTTGCTAGCTCTTGGTCCATTACAAGGAAGGTAATTGGGCCAATACTAAGCTTCAACCGCCTATTATTACCCCTGGTTTTACCCAAGGTACTCATTTTATTCAGGCTGAGTCGACCTGGGGCCTTTAAAAATGTCTAGATGTTCTCTATCTAGAAGGCAATATTTTGAACTATCGACTAGAAATACTCACGGAACAATCATTATAGTCTAAAAGATGTATGAATAATTGAACATAGACCTTCATTGCAAAATTCAGAAAAAAAAAAAGATGTCAACATCATCAAAATACAGAAAAACATAAATACCTTGAACTTGTTGTGGAGCTGTCCAATTATGATCTGTTAGAAAACACAATGGACAGTAAAACAAATAACAGGAAGAGCCACGAAAGAACTTCTTGGTTGAATAATTTAAGAGGTTGGGTTTGAATTACATTACACTTAATATTTAGAGTAGCTGCATATCAAATCAATATTATCAGTTTGATCTCCTGCGTGTCAAAAAAAACCACTACGTACCCAACGTGATCATGTAAGACTTATATGACTTTACAAGCAGAACAATATTGTTCTTTTAAATTGTTTTATTAAAGCTTTTTACTTTTTATCTTAAACACTTTTTATTAAAACTATACTATATAAAGATTAGTGACATCTAAATAATGCTGCGTCAGTTGGTGATATTGTTCTTTTCAATATTGCTTGTGATTATAATTATCTAACTTTTTTTTTCATATATTTTCAGTGATTAAACATTTACTGCTTATGAGTTTTTAAACCAAATTTTTGTTATAGATTTTTTTAATATTCAATTTTACCGATGGGATATTATTCTTCTTCTTGCATTTTATTGTAATTGATTAAGATAATGATGGTTAAGTTTTCAGTACCTCATCAATTATTTAATTTTTATTTTCTGATAAATCTTTTCATTTACAAATTTAAAATTCTTAGGTACATTTGTCAATCCCAAAAATATTTAATTGAAATATTTTTCAAAATTGAAATATTTTTTAAAAAAGCCGTTATAATCCATTGTTTTCTAATGGTTAATAATGAACCCAGAAAAAAATAAAAAAACAATAAATCTTCAATCATGTCAAAATGAAAAACATTAATTGCCGAAACCCATCATAAAGAAAATTGAGACAATAACAATATAATAAAAAAATGTGGTAACTATGTTGTTAAGTTGTAAAAAGTGGAATATAAAACAATTAAGCTATTTTAGCAGATTACCGAGGACCAGAATGCTGTATAACTAGATAAGATAACAGTCTAAAGGCAGTGCAAAATAAAATACAATTCTTATATTAGTAGAGGACCGATATATAGTCCTGTCGCCAGGGGGGGTACAACGGCCTCCTGTATTCAGATGGACTTACCCAAGTTTCTTTTATGTATTTTGACCTGTAGAACACGAATTTTTTGGGTAACAGTTGATCCGGATGTCGATAAGATTGTTATAAACCAAGAAGTTGAGGAATCACATAACAGCGACTTCTCGCAAAACAAAACATTTTTTTGTATTTTTTGGTCCATTTTAACCGAAAAATGTTCCTACAAATTTTTTCGTAGGATGCATAGTTTTCGAGATATACGCGGTTGAACTTTCAGAAAATCGAAAAATTGGAATTTTTGAACCCGAAAAACTTTTGATTGAAAAATAAAATAGCAATTCTGCTTACCGCATTTGAAAGTTCAAGTCAAATTATATCGGTTTTAATTATTTGTATTGCCAAAAATGTATTATTTTATTGTTAAAACAAAGCTATAAACACCTAGTGCTTGAGTGATGTTTCAATGATTTCTCATTTAAAATCAAACGAGTACGTAGAGGAGGTAAAAGTGCAAGCGGGGCTATTTCTAAGTAGCATGCATTAAAACGCATGTATTAGGCACGGGAAACAGTATGTGTTTATAGCTTTTTTTAACAATCAAAAAATAAATTTTTAGCAATGCAAATATTCAAAACAGATATAATTTGAATAAAACTTTTAAAGGCGGTAAGCAGAATTGCTATTTTATTTTTTATTCAAACGTTATTCGGGTTCAAAAATTGCAATTTTTCCATTTTTTGAAAGTTCAACCGCGTTTATCTCGAAAACTATGCATCCTACGAAAAAACTTGTAGGAACATTTTTTGGTTAGAATGACCCAAAAAATACAAAAAAATGTTTTGTTTTGCGAGAAATCGCTGTTATGTAATTCCTCAACTTCTTTGTTTATAACAATCTTATCGACATCCGGATCAACTGTTACCCAAAAAATTCGTGTTCTACGGGTCAAAATACATAAAAAAACTTGGGTAAGTCCATCTGAATTAAGAAGGCCGTTGTACCCCCCTGGCGACAGGACTAATAATAGTCCAGAGAAATAAGGATTTTCTCAGGACACTCAAAGATCCGGGTAGATGACTACTTTTTTATATATTGTAGATCTATAGGAAGAAAACCTACCTGTTTCCGACCTGGAGTTCGCATCCGTTTTTTAATTATTAACAATTTAGTGCAAAAAACGCGATTTTTTCGATGTTTTGCACCCATTAAAAACATAAATAGTTGACATAAAATTACAAAATTTGATTTTTTAGAACATTAAAAAGCTTCAAAATACCGATTTTTGAATGTTAAAAAGTCAATTTGTTGCTTTTAAAATTGCAAAATAAATGAAAATCGATTTTTTTAATAACTTTTACTTAATTTAACCTATAATTTCAGGGTTTCGCCTAAAGTTGGGCATTTTGGTACTTAACAAACCTTTAAAATTTGAGACTGATCCGTTAATTAGTTTAAAAGCTATTCTATTTGTTTATCCCAGAGACCATTATTTTGCAATTACGTAAGACAGAAAATAATGACCATAGGGAAATTCTGACTGTGCTATATGGAAGTAAATTAATTAATATAGCCAAAAATCCTAATGCCACATTTTTTAAATTTTGTAGTTTATAAACATTTAGAATAACTTTAAAAATATTATCCGTAGAAACAATACTTTTATATATTCGAAAAGCTAGTATTTTAACACGATTTTTCAAATAAAGAAATTTAACCTGGGTTCATTTGGGACAAAGTTAGCATGTGTTTTTTTAATTCACAGCTAATTTGTTTATAATAATTGTGTAATCTCCGTAATGCCATTTTAAAGAATGTGACTTGCATTTTTTGTTAAAAAAATTGCACAAACATTGTATCTTCACAGCACCCTCTACCATTTTTCAAAAATGTAGTTCAAACGGTTACTAGTGAGAATCTACAAATCCACAGAGTTAAAATACCGAAAAAACAATTTCAATCTAATACAATTATCTGTATTTCCGAATCAACTCAATGAATTTTGATCTTTCCTTTTTTTAATTTGTATGTAATTTCTACGCACATTACGAATATGCAATTTGTTTATAAATTCATTAATTAATAAACAGTCTCATTTGTTTAAATGATTCTTGAAAAAATATTTTTTTTACAAAAATCTGTTTTTTAATCCTAGTATCATTAATGATCATAAAAAAAGTTAAAGTACCCTTTAATTACTAAATTATTTTTATTAGATAATTATTTATTGAAGATAATTTATTTACAAAAGTATACCTTAACTTTTTGTATAATTAATAAAACAAGGATTTTTGAAAAAAAATTATTTTTTTAAAAATTGTATAAACAAATTAGACTATTTATTAATTAATAAATATCTAGACAAATTGCATATTTATAATGTACAGAAAAATAACATACAAATTAAAAAAAAAGAAAGATCCAAATATATTGAGTAAATTACGAGATATAGAAAATAATAATAGTTTTAAGTTGACTTTTTTAGTTTTTGAACTCGTGAATTTGTCGTCTCCCAGCCCCCCCTTCAGTTACCACGACTAGTTACCAATTGAACTACATTTTTAAAAATTCGTGTAAAATACCAGAATTTTGAATATGTAAAATGATTTTTGACTATATGAGATATATATTTTTTTACCAAGTACATTTGGATAGTATCACTTTTTTGCTTTCATTAGGCATACGCAGAATTGCCCTATCTCCATTTTTTTTCTGTCTTATGTCATTGCAAAATAAAGGTCTCTGGGATAAACATAGAATGATTTTTAAACTAAATAATGGATCGGTTTCAAATTTTGAGGGTTTGTTAAGTACCCCAACACCCAACTTTGGGTGAAACAATAACGTTCTAAGGTAGTTTTAGTGAAAGTTATTAACAAATAACGATGTTCACTTATTTTGCAGTTTGCGTAGCAACAAATTAACTTTTTAAATTTAAAAAATCGGCATTTTAAAGGTTTTTCAATGTTCTAAAAAAATTAAATTTTGTAATTTTATGTCAACTATACAGCTTTTAAATGGGGTGCATAAAATCTAAAAAATCGCGATTTTTGCACCAAATTGTTAATAATTAAAAAACGGACGCGGACTCTAGGCAGGAAACAGGTAGGTATTCTTCCTGTAGGTCTACAATAACTAAAAAAGTAGTCAGCTACCTGGATCTTTGAGTGTCCCGAACATGGTATATTTCTATCTTATTTCCCTGGAGTATAAGTCGATCTGCACCCAAGGGTCTAATGGATAAAAGTTATGGGATATGTAATTTAGTATTTTAACAATTATAAAAAACAAAGGGTGTCCGATTTCATTTTGTTCTGACTATAATTAATGATTAAAAATTGACATTTTTTTATAAATTGAAAGAAGAAAACCCTAACGGGTTTCAAACTTTATTATATATTATGATCAGAGAGTGCATATTTGATTATCTCTGGACACACTAAAATTCGGGCTGCCAGTATCGATTCACAACGAAATAACATGATGGTGTGGTTGTCGTGGCGACATCTGCTAAAGACAAGCGAAAGTTTTGCTTTAATAAAACAATTAAATAATATTAAAAATAAAACTTTATTGGGACCAATTTTCTAACACCTTCGTGCTGTCTCAGCTCCAGCAATTCGTTGGTTTGTCAATTTTAGAAACCACGAAGGTGTTACCAAAAAATTGGTCCCAATAAAATTTTGTTTTTAATAATATTTAATTATTTTATTAAAACAAAACTTTCGCTTGCTTTTAGCAGATTTCGCCACGACATCCACTGTTAATAATCATTGCTAGTTTTTTTAAGTTTTCTAGATTGTTTCTGAAAATTATTGTTCAAAACATTATTTTACAAATGGTTTTGTAGAGTAAACCGCAATAGGAAAGACAAAACTAATAACTATAACTTTTCCACGGAACTAACTAGTTCATTAATTCCAGTCGTGTTTGACACTGAAATAAAAAATATTTATGGGTTTAACAGTATATTATTAATTATTACTTGTCGTTAAGTCGCAGAATAATTGCATACAATATTTGCATAAAGATTATCAATTATGAGTAAAGAAATAATTTATAAATGGTAATTTTAGAGTAATAAAGAAGTAGCAATAAATAAAACAACAACCAGTCAAAGCTTCAGATACTTGCAAAAGATAAGAAATAAATAATGCAAGGGATAAAAAACAAAAAAAAATTAGTTTGCAAAATTTATATTTTGATATCGAAGAAGAGCACAAAATAAAATCAGAAGCCTCTTAGCAGGAATGCAATAGGCGTGTGGCGACACGTTTCAATTACTACTTTTTGAACGCTAATTTTAATTTTTAATTTTTCATAACCTTTACAAGACGAAATAATACGTCCCATTTAAAATTCACATTTAATATACAAACCATATGCACAGAAGGGCCTGTTAAGTTTTAAGAAACGAAATATATCCCTATTCAGGTAAAATGCCTTTGCAGTTTTTAAAACACCAGATCTAATAAATGGTCGCCTGTCTGGCCATATGGTAGAACCACAAAATGACAGATTAGTGTTTGTGGTCTAGTTCAGTACAGTCACAGCGGGCATCCCGTGCGGTCACACCCTCGCTAAAATAACAAACCCCCTTTCGAGACATTTTCACGTTTTATTTACCGATTGAAATAAATATATTATTGACAGACAGTTTGTTGTTTTTACATTTATCTTAATTTTATTTAATTGTTTCCGTAGACAATAAGGTTATCACACACGCAACTTAAGCACCACGGAACATTAGCGACCCCGCGTATTAAAAGATGAGAGTAAAACAACGATACAGTTTGGATGTCTAAGAGAACATACCATTAAAGAAAAGAAAGAGAAATACAAAAAAATATCAAGCCCAAAAACATAAACAACGCAATGAATAAAATGGAGTACAAAAAAGAGTAAGTAATGCAGAAGGTCAGAGAAGACAAAAAGTTAAGGTGGGGACAGCACTTCATTAATGCAGATAACAGAATAAAAGATTCTGAGTCATAAAAGTTTCATCATCAAGAATGCTGAACACAAATCGCACACTATAGAAAAATAACGTTATTAACAATCAATAACTCGTAGTCTACTTAGTCTGTGGTTAGTCACCCTGAACGACCCCTGGATGCTAAAAGTTTTTTTCCCTTCCCTACCCTTGATTGTTCGATTAGGTTCGTACTAGTCTTGGTATATGGGTAGGTTTAGGTAAGCGTTAATTTAAGGCCATAAGAGAAGAAAAAAATAACATTCAAGTTTCGAAATCGCATTGTGAAAACTGTTGACAGAGGGTACATACCTATTGTAAGACAACATCACAACGTACATTAAAACATTATGTTAACTGGTAAAACAAAAATTGATGACTCAGGAGATTCTAACACTAATGGATGAAGGCAGGTAACATGAAGACAAGAATGATGTAGAGTACAAGAGAATTGGCAATGTCATTGGAAACAAAATTAGGGAAGCAAAGGAAAGGTGGATGAAACTAAAGAACAAGATAGGTAGTAAATACGATAGCTAATACGTTCACACGAATATTAAAGAATTTACTTGTTTTGGATTTAAACAAGAAGAAAACATGTTAAAAATGAAAACGGTAGGTACAATAATTATGAACTTTGAAGAAAAACTTAGTATTGGATTAATTACATATGTACCTACCTATGTCAGATCAAGGCTAAGGCTGATAAAATGCAAAGAATTCGACTTCAGATGAATGCTGTAAAAACAAAAATAATGATCATAGAAGGACTAGAAGGAGCAAATCAGAAATAAGCACACGTTGTTTATTATTCTAGTTATAGTGATGGTATAAATATGGGAGATACATTTTAGTGAACTACCGATTGAGCAAAAGAGATGAGCATGAAGTAGAGTGTAAAATTATAACCAATGAGCTCAGAAATAACAAAAGACTGGAAGAAAAAGAAATAGCTGTGGAAATGTTAAAGCATGGGAAGTTGACCTACAAAAAGGATGTATAGTAAGAGGATCTGGGAAGAGGAAAATGAGCCCAAAGGTTGTACCAAATATTTATTACATGCATAGCTTTATTGTTGGATACTTGTTACAAGGCATTACCCATTATTACATAACATTTGCTGAAGATAAACTAGGTTAATATCAGGCCGATTTTGGAGTTAATAGCTGGGTGACAGTGTAAAACTGGTTAGTTTGTAGGAATGACTCTGAATAGCACACGAACTCATGTTGTATGGAGACAGTAATTCTCATTGTACGAATTTGAAGTGAACAGGCGTCTTAAAGGAGATTCGTTATCCACGGTGCTTTTTAATTTGGTATTGGAAACAATAATCAGAAAGAGCCGAGTTACAACGAACGGAACCATCTTCAATAATGAACATCAATGTCTGACCTTCGCTGATGATTTACAAAGATTAGAAAAGGACACAAAATATTTTGACCTAGAAATTAACCAGGAACATGATACTCGGAAATAGAGATCAACAAGAATAGGGGCAGTTTATTTTCATATCTAATAAATCATAGGAATATAATTTCGAGAGACTGGTCCAATTTACGTATTACGTATCAGAGGGTTATTGTAGAAAGGAAAAGTAAAGAAGATCAGAATTGAATGCCAGAATGAGAAAAACAAAGATAAGGATATATAACACTGTAATAAGACCCATAGTGACGTATGTCACAAAAAATTAAAAACGTTATCATGTAAAAGGTATATTTAAAATCCCTAAAAGGGCTATATCACAAAAAAACGTTTTCGGAAACAATATTCCATCATCAGTGTTATCACCTAAAACAAGTATAACTTCTATAAGGAAAGCAAACGTGAGGTTAAATTTTGACAAAGGTAAAAAAGTGAATAGATAGTTAAACTTACAGGTTTACATGCTTTGAGCCACCAAAATATACTGGTAAGTACCCTTGAGTTGTTATTAAATAGTTGAGGTTACATTATATTATCCTATTTTAAAGGATGTTAAAAATATTTCCAGATTAACCCCTGGCATCAAACTTCCATACCTACAAACCAACCAATATGGTTGACGTCATGTTATGCCAGGGGTTAATCTGAAATATTTTTAACATCCTTTAAAATCGGATAATATAATGTAACCTCAACTGTTTAATAACAACTCAAGGGTACTTACCCACCGTAATGGGAGAAAAAACAAAAAAAATAACAAAAAAAAAAACAAAAAAAAAACAAGAAAAAAACCGAAACAAAAAAATAATAAAACAAAATAACAAAAAAAATACAAAAAAGGAAAAAAATAATTGAATATAAAGAATGAATAATATTATAATGAAAAATAGAAGTAAAATGTTAATTTATAATAATAATGATATGATATTGCAATGTATTAATAGGGAAGGAAAATAAACATACGCTTAAATAGAGTAGTTGAAATTTATGTAAAAATGAACAAAATTGGTTAGATGGGCGAATGGACCCTAACCGCAGTCATACAAACCCACGAGAAAAAAAAAGGGTAGTTACTTGTATATTTTGGTGACTCAGAGCATGTAAACCTGTAAGTATAACTATTTATTCACTTTTTTACCTTTGTCAAAATTTAACCTCACGTTTGCTTTCCTTATAGAGTTATACTTATTTTAGGTGATAAAACTGATGATGAAATATATTGATTCCGTAAACGTTTTGTTGTGATATAGCCCTTTTTAGGGATTTTAAATATACCTTTTGCAAGATAAGGTTTTTATTTTTTATTAGATTTTTTATGATTTAATATTATAATTTATTTTATTGTACTTTAGCCCTAGGCTTTCAAGACCTGTTGAGATTTGTAAATAAATAAATAAGTTCTAATAATTTAAAAGCAAGGTTTTAAGTACCTATTCTAGTTATATACGGATTTTCCAATTACGATTTGATAAAATACCTGATTACATATTTCAAAATTATGGATATTCTTACATTCGAATTTTTGTTATTTTCGATATTTAAAATAAAACTTTCTGAGATCACTTTTAAATTACACAGAAATAAACGTGACAACACGAACGCACTACTCACAACGAAACTGATAAACAAAACAATTTTTTTAATTGTCTAATAATATTCCATTAAACGGAGGAATCCCCAGCATCGTCACTGCTTTCAACAAGTTTTTATTGTTAAGTTACAGATACAGATTGCAAGGAACAAAAGAAAATGAATCATCTGTGTATGATGTTAGCACTTTAGCTTGAGTTCGAGCAAAATGTGAAATATTTATGTAGGAGAAATATTGTGAAAAATGGTCTAGTCATACCGGTAAAATCTGGTATACTCGACCGCAGATTTAAATAAGAAGTTTCACATAAAATTATTACTCAACTTGGGTGACAAACCATATAATATTTTCACTCATTTTGAAAATTGTAAAAAGCTTGAATTATCCATGTCTCTTATCCGTCATTAGACCAGATAGGCCAGGGTAATAAGACAAAAATATACCCTGTTCGTGACACTTCACCAGCCGTGAACAAACTATTGTCCTTTTCATGATCATTTTTCAGTGCGTAACAAATGATAGGAAAAAGGGTAAGTCTGTGATAATACACATTTATGTCATTTATTCTAACATAACAATTTAGTTAAATCTGACAGTTGTCACATTTTATTTTCAATTTGGAATAAAAACAAATCAAATGTGTTTCTTGCGTTTATAAAATGGTATTTTCTTTGATTTGTATAGTCTTATAAATTGTACAGATTATATTTGTAATATTATTATCTAATTAAAAAAAAATTAGTTTTTTTATTATGGCGCCATCTATCGACAAGTAAAATAACTAGAATAAATGTTATAAATGTCACCGACGAAATGTAATCACCGACGTGCCTTTTTTTCTGTCACGTACAATTTAATGCGTTAGAAAGAAATCGAAAAACTGTGATGCACTGAAAGATGATAATGAGAAAAATATATAACTATTTTCTGCGTAGGATCTGGCGGCCATTTTTATTTACAAACAATTAACTGTCAAAAAATGGCATTTTCCCCTTTTTTTTTTCAAATCAACGGAAAACAGTGAAACTTATGATTTTTTTAGTACAAATATCTTCGAGATTATGGAAAAAGATTTAAAATGACATATTACAAAGTTTGATATACTCATTTATTGTTAAAATAATTGCGAAAAAAGGTCGGAATTGCAAAAAAAATATTTTCCTAATAACTGTTTTGAAATTTTGGTCAAATGAGGTTTCTTTGGTGCTTAATATGTGATAAAAATTTCAAAGCGATTCATTCAATTGTTTAAATTTTATTCAAATTGTTTATCCCAGACAGCATTTTTTTGGAATAACATAGAACCTTAGAACCATTCCGCAGGTGTCAAATGAAAGAGAATGAGCTACATTTCAACATTGTTTAAAAAAAGTGAATAAAAATGCATTTCTAGGTAATAAATAATTATGCAAAACTATCGTCAATTTTTCTTTATAAACTTTTTGAATAACTTTTTCCAAAAAAAATTAACTTCTTTACCCTGTTTTAAGTGCACAACTACCAAGTAATGTTATCTATATCATAACTGATAAAAAATTGTAATAAATATGTATAATTTCGTATATAACAAAATAAAAATTTTATAAGGAAAGATTTACGATACTTTTGCATAATTATTTATTACTAATAAATGCATTTTTTATTCAGTTTTTTTAAACCAAGTTGAAAATATAGCTCATGTTTCATTTTACAACTGTGAAATGGCTGTAACGTCATTTTCTTCTGACTTATGTTATTGCAAAAAAATGCTCTCTGGGATAAACAATTTGAATAAAATTTAAACAATTGAATAAATCGCTTTGAAATTTTTATCACATATTAAGCACCAAAGAACCCTTATTTGACAAAAATGTCAAAGCTGTACACTAATGTTTACAACAGTTATTGCGAAATAGCTATTTGTATAACAAGGGAGGAAAGTGCTACTTTTCCTCCCGAGAATGAAGTTTACTGCCCGACGCGTAGCGGAGGGCAGTAATCATTCAAGGGAAGAAAAGGCACTTTACTCCCCTTGTTATACATATGGTTTTTCCACCTTCCTCAAATAACAAGTAATTTTTTCATTTTTACTTAATTCATTTATGTAACTAACCAACAAAATTGATTAAAACTAAAACTAACAAGTAGGTAGAATATAACTGTCAACTGTCAAATATCAGTCAAATTATTCATGTAAGCATTGTTAAATCAAAATAACAATTTACGGTTTTTTACCATTCTGCAAAATAGAGGGTGTTATATAAATAAACGTTAAATGTACAGATACTTACGTAATAGAAAATAGATATTGTACAGGGAGTCAATAAGTTATATTTCATGAATGAAATACCATGACGTCGCTTTTACTTTTCCTCTCTAGGGAGGAAAAATATTTTCCTCTCTAGGGAGGAAAAGTACAACTTTGCTCCCTACAATTAGGTCCGGAAAAGTATACTTTTGGTAGAGGTAGGTGGAAAATATTTTTTTTTGCAATTCCGACCTTTTTTCGCAATTATATTAACAATAAACTTTGTAATACGTCATTTTAAAGCTTTTTCCATATTCTCGAAGATATTTGTACTAAAAAAACCATAAGTTTCCCTGTTTTCCATTGATTTGAAAAAAAAGTGAAAATGCCATTTTTTGACACTTAATTGTTTATAAATAAAAATGGCCGCCATATCCTACGCAGGAAATAGTTACAATTTGCTCTTATAAGTATTATTGTACCTGTCGAAAAAACGCTTCAGTACCCTGGCTGTTTAAGTGTCATGGAAAAAACCTTATTACCCTGGACTAAGATAGAATAAGAAATGAGGTGTCAAGGATAGTATTAAAGCTGAGAAGTTTAACATAGGAATACCGATTTTAAAGTCGTCGAAATAGTACACGCGATTTATTACTCGACGCGCCTTAGCAAGACGAGAACAAATGATATATACTTAAGGTTTCATGCCTGTCTCTCCGCCCATCTGTTTGTACGCGAATATAACTCCTCCGTTATTAAAATAGGTAGAATGACAAATGAGCGCATGAGCAAGATGAAAACAAATAAATATATCACACAGAACAAGCAAAAACTTCGTTTGTACAATGGTATAAAAAGTTTATTGAAAAACTATTAAAAAGTCATCCAAAAGGATTCGCAAAACGTTTTCGGTCTAGATCAGATCATATTCAGTGCCCAGAACGAAGTATTTCCGCGTTAGAATGAATGAAAAGTTAAAATTATGACTAGTTAAAGAAAAATGTGGATAATAATTACGTTCTGCTTAGTAGATGAAACTAGCAACTTTATAAAATAGGTAACATCGAGAAATATGATTTACATGTTGATAATCTGATGTTAGTAGCGACTCTCGATGTCGATGTTAAAATATAAATTTGTTAAGAGTGCTCAAAGGGCAACATGATTCACTGATATATAATATGAGTGAATAAATATATACTTCCAATTTCATGCCTCTCTGTCCGCCCGTCTGTCTGTTCGCGAATGTAACTCCTCAGTTATTGAAATAGGTAGAAGAACAAACGAGCGCCTTAGGAATAAGAAAATAATTCAGCGGTCGTTGGCCAAAAACAGATATGGCAATTTTTGTTACTTTTCAGAAGAGCAAATTTAAATTTCCACGACGGCCATAAAATTACAGTTTTTCTTATATGTATGTCAACTGACATAAATAGGTGTATAAACATTAAACTAAACACCAAATATGATACTTCTAACACTGTGATTTTATGGGCAACGTGGACATTTGAAATTGCTCTTCTGAAAAATATCGAAAGTGGACATTTCAGCTTTTGGCAAACGGCCACTCAATTATATACAGTGAGCCCGTAAAGGTTGGAATAAATTTATTTTCTCGAGAATGGGCGACTTTGGAAAAAAATCCCGAAACAGGTCAATTTTTATTTTTAAATTACGACTTTTTGGCATATATGTCATACTAGTGACGTCACCCTCCTGGGCTTGATGACGTAATCGATGATTTTTTTAAATGAGAGTAGGGGTCGAGTGATAGCTCATTTGAAAGGTACTTCAATTCTCTATTCAGTAATATAAACATTAACATAATTATTTATACAAGGTGTCCAAAAAATTTTTTTCTGAATTAAATTTATTGATATAAAAAGAAGAATGTGTGTAATTTTTTTAATTCAAAATACGTTTTACTGCTATTAGAAAACAAAAAAAAATGTTTCTTTGATAAATAAATATTGTTTTTTGCTTAAATTCAATATTAAAGCAGCCATCCATTGGCCTTTTGACAGTTTGAAATTTAATTTAAGTGAAAAGCAATGATTATTTTTCAAATAAACATTTTTTCTGTTTTCTGGGAGCAGTAAAATGTATTTTGAATTAAATAAATAACATACATTCTTCTTTTTATGTCAATAAATTTAATTCAAAAAAATTTTTTTTGGACGCCCCGTATAAACAATTATATTAATGTTTATATTACTGAATAGAGAATTAAATTACCTTTCAAATAAGCTATCACAAGACCCCTATTCTTATTTAAAAAAATCATCGATGGCGTAATCACGCCCAGATGGGTGATGTCACTAGTATGACATATATGCCAAAAAGTCGTAATTTAAAAATAAAAATTGACCTGTTTCGGGATTTTTTTCCAAAGTCGTCCATTCTCGAGAAAATGAATTTATTCCAACCTTTACGTGCTCACTGTATACTGTGATGAGTGCACTAATAGCCGGCAAGATAACGCAAAGGGTGGAAAACATATTAGGCTGTGAGACAAAAAGAGATGAGACTCTTAGAGATGGGAAATTTAGCGAATGAATCCTATAAATTTACATTATATTGATTATTTGCCACCTTAAGACATACCAGAGGAGTATGTCAACTAAAACTGTCACTGTCACAGCGGTAATTGCCAAAGTCGTCCAATACGTCTAAAGGTGGGGAACAATCAATATAATGTAAATGTAAGTTTATATCGCTAATTTCCCACCTCTATTAGTTTCATCACTTTTTATCTCACAACTTAATATGGTTTTCGTCTTTATGACGTTATTTTGCCGATTATTACCGCACTCATCACTGTATACGTATACGTATTTTCGGTTTCATGTCTGTCTGTCAGTCATGACCTTTATGGACATTTTTTTGAATTAGTGACAGATGGCAGTATAAACCGAAAAATACGATTGATTCTGATCTAATAAAATTATAGAAATGGTCTAATCTATAGTCTTAGACTATAGAAATGGTCGATAAAACAGGTATTTAATCTTCAAAAAGCAATTGAATGACACCAATCACTACCTCCATCCCCACTGGTTGGGAGGGACAAAGTGAAACTTTATAATCTGAAATGGTAAACCCCATCTTTCAATAGGTACAGATTTTGCATGAAAAAGTAAACAAGTTTTAACTGATTTTTTTTCGATTTGCGATAGATGGCGCTGTAACTACAGAAAAGCAAGTAAAAATGCTGAATCGAAGTTGTGGACTATGCTGCATTCGCGTGAATCACCCTTTACATTTAAATTTATATTTAAAAGGGCATATTTAAATTTAAAATTTAAAATTTTTAATAATTTTCTAAAATAAGGTCACAAAGAAATTAATTCCATAAGTGGTTTTCACAATTCATAATTTCAGATTCACCCTGTAACATTTTTAACAAACCCTACATGATATAATTCGTTGATATCAGGTTGTTAAGCAGCTTTTAAAAATATTAAAATATACAGGGTATTCCATTAACAATAAAGCTTATGAGCTATGCTAGGTTCGCGTGAATCACCCTGTACATTTAAATTCATGTTTTAAAGCCGGTCCTCACTGGTAAATTTTTCGTGCATATTAAACGCAAGAATTTGTGTTGCAAGAATTTGCGTAGCAAATTTTTATCAGTGAGGACGCGGTGTTCAAATCATTTGATCTTCGACTTAAATTTTTAGCAGTGGGGACGCGGCATAATATATGTTTTATAAGTGTTGAAAACCTTAAATTTCCTGCGTTAGGTACGCGTATGCCAACAAAAACACACCATGGCACGTGAATTTTTAAAATTAGTTTTGTTTTTATTTTTGATAACCGTGTGACGACTTTACCGTGACGTCGTAACTCCATCCGTTTTGTTTTTTAAATAGAAACAATAGAATTCTAAAAACGATAATGTTTATCGCTAAAGTTAATAGTTTTTGATACAAGGTGTTAAAATTCAAAGAAGCCGTGAAAAATTTCAAGAAATTATGTTTAATTTTTAACAACAGAAATAAAGGTTACAATAAAAAACAGTTTATACAGTGTGTTTCTAAACAAGTGTGACAAACTTTAAGGACTAATTCTACATGAAAAATAGTGGTAGTTTTCTTGAAGTTTTTGTTACAAACTAAACGATTTATTTATTGCTCCAAATCCAGTTGATATATGCAAATTTGGTGGGTTTTAAGAGGGAGTAATTGCGCATTTTTTGACATACAACAAAGAATTTTATATTCACTATAATTCATTGAGCTTTCGATTCTTTTAGTATACTGATTTGATCACTCCCGAAATATATTTACTAGATCCACCAAACCTATATCTGACTTATTGTAACAATACTTGTGAAATATTTAAAGGTTTGGCAGATTTTCATTGCTTAGTATCCTCTTTTATGTGTTTGAGGTATTACTTAACGAGTTTAACGTGTCGTATTTGACGTGTTTGGATTTTTCTAATATAAACTGTTTAGTTTTTTATTATGCATGCATATGTGTGAGAGATATGGTCAGCACATTAGTTCATGAATATTCGGTTAAATAAAATTAGGGGCGTAGAAGCAAAATTTCGCGCCAATGTGTTTTAAATGCATTCATTTTTTCCGAATATTGAGAAAATTATTAAGTATTTTTGAAAAAATTAAACGCAGAATGAAAGATTACATTATTACCGAGGGCCAAAAGTCCCTTAGAATAACCAGTCCCTTTCTCTTTTTGTTTCACCCCTGTAACTTAATAAAATAAACATTATAGAAGCTTTCAGGGACTTTCGGCCCTCGGTACTAATGCAATCGTTTATTCTGCGTTTAAATTTTTCAAAAATACTTCGTTTTCTCAGGATTCGGAAAAAATGATTTGCATTTAAAACACAAAGGAACTGGGAAGTTAATAGATCGAGGCAATAAAGCACTAGACGGATCACAAGCACTAGCACAAGACAAGACGGATCTTAATAATTATTTTTGCACGATTGATCATTTTTGACTGTTTACCGTGACACATTTTACGTCAGTAGGTGACATTTACTAGCAACTCGACGGTAAGTAATCCAACTCGACGGTAAGTATTCCAACTCGACGGTAAGTAATTCACTTACCGTCGAGTTAAAAAATCTCTTAATTTTAATTTATTTTTGCAGAATTTCTAAATATGGAATTTTATCGTCTGGTTTATTAAGGACTGTAAAAATACGCTGGATGTTCGTTTTTGTATTGGGTACTTTTACAATCATTAAACCATCGGTTTGTTGGATGTCATTCATAGTAATATTATATAATTCTTCTCTTCTACAGGCACCAGATATTCCCAATATCATTGCGACCTACAAATTATGAAAAAATCTTCATTGGAGTATTTCTTTTACCTAAACTAGCTTATATTACCTTGTGAACTAGAAATTCTTCATCCGGTGCTTCCATCAGAAATTTTTCAAATTGCTCCCGTGTAAAAATGCTCGCTTTCTTAGGCCTATAGCCAACATTTTTTCTCTTCAAATACGCGATCAAAGTTGAAAACTTGGAAATATCAATGCCATCATAAAGAAAAACGGTGGATTTAATCATTGAATATTTTGCCCAGAGGCTTCCAGGAGCTTTCAACTGCATATGTCTTTGAACGGAATATGCCAATAGAGTCTTTTCTTCGATTCTTAAATTCTTGCCTTTGCACCATTTTTTTAAAATTTGGTAGGTATTTTGATAACGGATTTTGGATTTTTCGGGAGTAATTGCGGAACACCCTTCTTCCCAAGCCCGTTCAATTTCTTCAAATTCACTTTCGCTCATATTTTAATTTATAATAATCAAAATTGTACTTAAAATTATTGACAACTAAATAAAAACTCAATTCTCCATTGTTGTTATGCACCCTAGTTACTACCTAACACCCAAAGGATCTATCTTGATAAAATGAATGAAACTAGTGAATATGACGAAAATGTTTAATTTTATAATTTATAATGGTATCAATCGTGAAAAAAAGGTTATAAGCATGTCGAACGTTAAGGGTAACCGATCTCAGACAATAATTGGAGTCGTCGCTCCGCTCCTCCTCCAAACAATTGTCTTCGATCGGTATAAAAACTTTACCGTTCTCCATACTTAATATACCATTTTGCATTCGGTTTGTGAATGCGCCAGGAAACTTTGTGACCCATAGCCATTAGTGATATTGATAACTATTGTTGTTAGTAACTATTCGTTATAAAGTACTCGTTTCTTACGAATACCAAAGTAACGATTACTTTACAGAGAGGTAAATCGTTACTTTGATTACTCTGATTACTTCGCAGCAATCGTATCAGAGCGAGTGCCTATTTTGATTTTGAGTATTGTATCTACTCGGTTGATATCGGTTGATATCGGAGTCGGACCGGTATTCCACGAGTGTTCGGTGTCAAGTACGGTTAACTAAAATTTTATCTATGAAGGGCGAAGGTTATGAAGAGTTTTAGAGGATTACAGGGCGCTGAGAAGTAGCTGAACAAGAGGGAGGTATATCATTTAACAAAGCATGCACCCAGAAACAGAAGATGTTTATACGATTTGTCGAGGTAGATAATTCACAGGATTTCACAGATGTTAGTTCTTTTGAAAATAAAATGCAACACATTAGATTTTAGTAATAAATACACACTATTTTTATCAGGCCTAGAGAAAAATAGCTTAAATTGACCGGAAAATATGTAGAAATGATAATATTTCTAGACTATGATCATCAACTTTAATTTTACATGTAGGTATGGCATTGTTTTTATTTGACCAGGGCATTTAACACTAAAAACACAGGAATAAATATATTTTTAAATACAGTAGGTACATAGAGACTTGCAACTTTTTGCATTGTATTTAGGATTAGTATGACGTCTGGAAAAAAATATACAATAACAAAATAGGTGGAAATGCATTATTACATTTTAAAGTGTATAAAACGCATCGAAAAATGCATAAACATGTTAAAATCAGTATATTAATAGCCAGATTTTCTTATTTCGGGGTATTTGGGGTCAATGAACCCGAATTTGCAATAAAACCGACCTCCGAAGCACCTGGGTGCCCAGAGTTACTACTAATGTACGTCATATAGAGTTTCGAGGGTTTGTTTTTGGCAGTTAATTGATGCAAACAGATTACTCGAGATTACTGATATTGTGGAGCAGCAATGACAGAACAATTACATATCATTTAATTTCTACCCATTAAATAGATCGGTGAAGGTCGTTATATCAGATATTATAATTATACGAAATACTGAAATACTCGAAATACTCGATATGATTACGGCTACTCAAATACAAGAGTAATCATAGTAATCAAAGTAGCCTACTAATAAGTACCAATACAAAATATGTACTGAGAAATGCGATTCTCGATATGATTACTGGTACTCAAATACAAAAGTAATCAAAGTAACGAATACTCTAAATGATTACTTTATACAAAAGTAACGATTTGTAACGAATACTCGAAAGTAACTATAATCAACATCACTAATAGCCATGAGATAAAATTGAAAAAATGCAACAAAAAATTCATTCTTAAAGTGCATCTCAAACAGACAATAAAAAAATTCAGAACTCGTCAATTATCGGCGGAAATGAGTTCAATTTTGTTACTCGGGGGTTTCTGGGGTCGCTGAAATCGAATATGATGTTGGAAGTGATCTCCGGAGCACCTGGTGCCCAGGGTACCCACTGTAAACCTCGTCTTCTAAAGTTTAGGCAAATTCATTCAAAAATTAGTCAAAGTTCATTACTCGGGGGTTCTTGGGGTCGCTGGAAACGAATATGACGTCGGAAATGATTTCCGGAATACCTGGTGCAAAGAGTAGGTACCTACTCTTTACCTCGTCTTCTGAAATTTTCGGTAAATTCATTAAAAAATTAGTCAAAAATCATTACTCAGGGGTTCTTGGGATTGCTGAAAACAAATATGACGTCGAAAGTGATCTCCGGAGTACCTAGTGCCCAGAATATTTACTGTTTACCTCGCATTCTAAAGTTTTCGGCAAATTCATTTAAAAAAATAGTCAAATATCTAACAATAAAACACTGAAAACGTTTCTTTTCTATACTTCCACAAAATTTATTATAACTATGTGACTAAAGCTGTTTCGGCAGAGTGCCTTTCTCAAGTGATTTAGATTACTATGGGTTTGCCTTTTTAAAGTCTTTAACTAAAGAAGTTAAGAAGTGGGGAGCTGTTTGTCTCGAGTTGGTCATTCAGAATTATATCTGTATTTTTCAATTTATTAATTTCCATTGATTCTAATAAAGATAGCTTAAGGCCTTTATTCTGAATATGCAGAATTTGAAACTGTTTATTAAAAGAATAATTATGATCTAGAAGGTGAAGTGCATATGTAGAAGTGTCTGTTTTTCTATTGTTTAAAGCCCTTTTGTGTTCTGCTATCCGTTTGTCAAAGGTTCTGCCAGTTTAACCGATGTAAGTTTCGGACAGTCACCACAAGTTAGTTTGTAAACACCACTCTGTAGTTTTTTTCTCTTTCGGGGTCTTTAAAACATCCCGTATTTAAATAGTTCTTATATTGGTGGAGATACGTGGATGATATATTAGCATGCTTTACAGGAACTAACAGGCAACATGACCAATTTCTCTCATACATTAATTAACTTCATAGTAATATTGAGTTTACAATAGCAACCGAACAGAATAAGTCCATAAACTTTCTAGATGTAACAATTACCAGACTACACAACAAACATGAGTTCTCCGTATATCATAAACCTACCCATACTGACACAAATATAAGCAATTCATCATCCCATCCTACACAACACAAATTAGCAGCCTACCATAGCATGATACATAGACTGACAGAAATTCCCATGTCAAAAAATAACTTCGAGATAGAACTGAACATCATTAAACAAATAGCAGTAAACAATGGCTATAACGAACAAACAATTAAAAAATTTTAAACCAAAAGCTCCATAAGAAAGCCCTGAAACTAGTCTATCCACCACCACAGAAAGAACCCAGTACCTTCTGCTCTATCACATATACTGAAAAGATAACATAAAAAAGAAAGGAGTAACACCAGCTTTCAGAACTAACAACAACTTAAGCAAATATATTAAGAACAATAAGAGCCGAAAGAGAAAACAACTACAGAGTGGTGTTAACAAATTAACTTGTGGTGACTGTCCGAAAACTTACATCGGTCAAACTGGCAGAACCCTTGACAAACGGATAGCAGAACACAAAATGGCTTTCAACAATAGAAAAACAGACAATTCTACATACGCACTTCGCCTTCTAGATCATAATCATTCTTTTAATGAACAGTTTCAAATTCTGCATATTCAAAATAAAGGCCTTAAGCTATCTTTATTAGAATCTATGGAAATTATTAAATTGAAAAATACAGATATAAATCTGAATGACCAACTCGAGATAAACAGCTCCTCACTCCTCAACCTCTTCAGTTAAAGACTTTAAAAAGGCAAACCCATAGTAATCTAAATCACTTGAGAAAGGCACTCTGCCGAAACAGCTGTAGTCACATAGTTGTAATAAATTAATAAATTTTGTGGAAGTATAGAAAACAAACGATTTCAGTGTTTTATTGTTAGATAAAATGAACTTCCATCAAGTAACGGTCGAATCCGTCAATTATAGTCAAATATCTTTACTCGGGGTTTTTTGGGGTCGCTGACGACGAATATGACATTAGAAGTAATCTCCAGAGTACCTGGTGCCCAGGATACGTACTGTTTATCTCGTCGTTTGAAGTTTTCGAATATGGCATCGGAAGTTATCTCTGGAATACCTGGTGCCTAGGGTACCTACTGTTTACCTCGTCTCCTGGAGTTTTCAATTTTGATAAATAATTAGTCAAAACTTGATACTTGAGGGTTTTATGAGCTCGCTGAAAACGTATTTATTTACACTGACACATACCTGTAGGCACATAGTCTGCCTTGGTGTTAAAATGGCCAATGTCAATTTTTTGCGTTTTGTTTTGTCAATATTAAATTTTAAATAAAGCTGTACAAAAAAGTAAAATATTGACATTGGCCCTTTTAGCTCCAAGCCACAGATATAGGGTGTCCCAAAAGTAGTGGAACGGTCGAATATTTCGCGAACTAAACATCGGATAGAAAAACTGAAGAATACGTGTTCAATCATTTTCAAAAATCTATCCAATGACACTAAACACCAACCTCCACTACACCCCCTGGAGGTGGGGTGGGGGTAACTTTAAAATCTCAAATGGAAACCCCTATTTTTTTTGCAGATTTGGATTTGTTACGTAAAAGTAAGCAACTTTTATTCAAGACATTTTTTCGAAGTGTGGATAGATGGCGCTATAATTGGGAAAAACGATTTATCCTGATACCATAGGTAAATTATAGAAACGGTCTAATATCTCGAGAAATACACTTCCAAATGAGAAACGAAAAAACAGAGTTTTAATATTTTTCGAAAACCTATCGATAAACACCAAAAATGACCCTCCAACCCACCCCTGGAGACGGGGTGGGGGTAAATTTAAAATCTTAAAGAGCAACCCCCACTTTTTATTGCAGATTCGAATTCGTCATGAAAAATTAAGCAACATTTATTCGAAACATTTTTTTAAATTGCTGATAGATGGCGCTAATTAATCGTATTTTTCCACTTAAAGCGCCATCTATCAACAATTCTAAAAAATGTTTCGAATAAATGTTGCTTAATTTTTCATGACGAATCCGAATCTGTAATAAAAAGTGGGGGTTGCTATTTAAGATTTTAAAGTTACCCCCCACTCCACCTCCAGGGGATGGGTTGGAGGGTCATGTTTAATGTTATTCGATAGGTTTTCGAAAAGTATTGAAAACCTTTTTTTGGTTTCTCATTTGGAAGTGTATTTCTTGAGATATTAGACCGTTTATATAATTTACCTATGGTATCAAGATAAATCGTTTTTCTCAATTATAGCGCCATCTATCCACAGTTCCAAAAAATGTCTTGAATAAAAGTTGCTTACTTTTACGTAACGAATCCAAATCTGTAAGAAAAACTAGGGGTTTCTATTTGAGATTTTAAAGTTACCCTCTACCCCACCTCCAGGGGGTGTAGTGGGGGTTGGTGTTTGGTGTCATTGGATAGATTTTTGAAAATGAATGAACACGTATTTTTCAGTTTTGCGATCCGATGTTTAGTTCGCGAAATATTCGACCGTTCCACTACTTTTGGGACACCCTGTATATTTTAAGCGGGAGATCGTATTTTTACTTTCTCTATTCTCTCCGTCTTTCCATAGGCAGTGGTACCATTGATTTCATAAAGATTCATCAATGCTAGCAACAGAATTTGAAGCGCCAAATTTAAAAACAATGTGTTATTTTTTAAAGATAACAAATAAAACTCTGTGACGTAGAGGTTGCTCAGAAGATCGTTTTCAAGATTAAATACGTTCTCAGCGAGCACAAAAACCACCAAGTTTCAAGTTTTGACTAATTATTTATCAATATCGAAATCTTCAGGAGACGAGGTAAATAGAAGGTACACTGGGCACCAGGGACTCCAGAGATCACTTCCGATGTCATATTCGTCTTCAGCGACCCCAAAACCCCCATGTAATGATTTTTGCGAAAACTTCAGAAGACGACGTAAACGGTTCCATGACATCCCGTAACGCAACAGTTATTAACCGGAGAAAAGGTAACGGACAGTTCGTAGCAGCGACAGTTTGTAACGGCGACACTTGGTAACGACGACAGTTCGTAACTATACAAATTCGTAACGGACAATTCGTAACGTTCAAATTGAATTATTCTGTTTATTTTTGTTAACGTGGAAACTAACTGGTGTTACCGTTATAAATGAAATTATGTTTATCAATTAAACGAATCAGTATCAGGATAAACTTTTCTAAGGCATTTCATATTTCGTGTTTCAGAATATAATAAAAGTATTTAAACCAATTATTAAAGTTTTAAAAGGCATCCCTCTTATCAGCTGTAACCGTTAATTGAATACCCTAACCATCCCAACGCTATAACCAATCACAAGGTTTATTATAATAACCGGTAATTATAATCTTTCTGTTTTGGCCTCATTAAATTTATTTCATTCGAAGTACCTGACTTATTTTCTTGCCCAGATATTGTACTAAATTTTTTGTTTTCTCTTTAATTATCTTTCGTTAGTACTAACTAGTCGTGGTCCTCAGTAAGTAAGAACCAATTCAATTGTTAAGTCGTTTCGCATAGTTATCAAGTGTCGCAAAAAAACGCCGGTTTCAGTTATAGTAAAAAATGAATTAACCCTTTCTCCCTCCTTCCTTCACCTTACTAATAACTGAAGACTTCTTGACCTACCAGTTAAAATAAGGTAAGATTTTTTTGTTATTATTTCCCTACAGTCCATTTTAAATTTGATTGCGTAATAAACCAGAATTCGCGTAATCGCCACCCCACTTTCATTTACAAAATGTTTACTTAGAAAGTTGGGAATGTCTAAAGACGGTTGTCGGCTTAAAGATTTCATGCATGACTTTATTATTCCTTTGTCTAAATATATGCAAATTTAAGGTACAATCAAAGCGATAAACTTTTAAAAATATTGTTAAAAGTTTGTATGTATTTAAATATTTGTTTGTGTTTAAACAGTTTTATTAATATTCTGAAACACGAAATATAAAATGTGTTAAACCTGTTTATCCCGGTAGTGATTCATTAAATTTATAAACATAATTTCAATTATAACTGTAATGACAGTTATTTTCCACGTTAACAAAAATAAACAGAATAATTCAATTTTGACGTTACGGATTGTCCGTTACGAATTTGTATAGTTACGAATTGTCGCCGTTACGAAGTGTCGCTGTTACGAACTGTTGACGTTACAAGTTGTCCGTTACCAGTAGTCCGTTTACGAATTGTCGCATTACGAGATGTCTGGGCATGAGTATAATTATCTCGAATATGCCTCGTCGATCGATATATAATTTCCCGTCGATTGATACCCGTTTAATATTTCAATCAACGGTACTGGTCGTAGTTCGTTTTGGGTAGGGCCACGGTTTTATCGCATAACTTTTTTGTCTTTAACTTTGAAGCATTTTTGACTTTGGATTATGAAATTGTGAGGTATTCTAGTACTAAAAGGTATGCTTGCTTAAAGTCCGTAGAACACACCGTTTCTAAGGAACTTTGTTTCTTAAGGAACAATAAAAGCGATAAGCTTTTAAAAATATTGTTTAAAGTTTTTATGCATTCAAATATTTGTTTGTGTTTAAAGAATTTCAATATATTCTGAAACACGAAATATAAAATGTGTAAAACATGCCTATCCCGGTACTGATTCGTTAAATTGATAAACATAATTTCAATTATAACTCTAATAACAGTTAGCTTCCACGCTAACAAAAATAAAGAGAATAATTCCATTTTGACGTTACGAATTTTCCGTTACGAATTTGTATAGTTACGAATTGTCGCCGTTACCAAGTGTCGCTGTTACGAACTGTCGCCGTTACGCGTTTTTCGTTACCAGTTGTCCGGTTACGAATTGTCGCCGTTACGCGTTGTTCGTTACCAGTTGTCCGGTTACGAATTGTCGCGTTACGAGATGTCTGGGCACGGAGGTAAACAGTAGTTACTTTGGGCACCAGGTACTCCGGAAATCACTTCCGATGTCATATTCGGTGTCAGCGACCCCAAAAAACCCCCTAGTAATCATTTTTGACTTATTTTTTAGTGAACTTGCCGAGAATTCCTGAAGACGAGGTAAACAGTAAGTACCCTGGACACGAGGTAATCCGGAGATCACTTACGACGCCATATTAGTTTTCAGAGACCCCAACCCCAAAAACCCCTGAGTAACAAAATTAAACTCATTTCCGCCGATAGTTGACGAGTTCTGAATTTTTTTTATTGTCTGTTTGAGATGCACTTTTAGAATGCATTTTCTGTTGCAGTTTTTCAATATTACCTCATGGCTATGGGTCACAAATTTTCCTAGCCCATTCACAAATCGAATGCAAAAATAATTATTAAGATCCGTCTTGTCGTTTTCTTTTTCAGAAGTTCAGTGTTTTATTGCCTCGACTATAATAAAAAAACATTACACAGACAAAAATAATCTCACCAATTGCTATAAATAATTCCGATCAAAATGATAAATATTCTGCAGTAATCCATAAATAAATATTTCTCAACCACAATTAATATAACCAATATAGATATAGTGGATACCACAGTGGTTTATAAAATGCGGGGTTTCACCACAATCAACAGTTATTGAACGTTAAAACACGTAGTAAAAAATTGTTTTTTAGAATAGTGGAAATTACAGAAAGTTTTTAAACCGTTTAGAAAAAAAAAATAAAAAATATGTTTTACCCCGTCTGTGGCTCAGTTGTCTACATTTGGATTCAGGGGTCGTGAGTTCGAATCTTATTAGGGATCGGAAATTTTTCATTAATTAAAAATTAATAATAAGAGATAATAGTTTATATCTTTGTGGGATCGGTACTCACCGGAGATACTGCAGACGTTCGGATGAAATTAGCATAATACCTTTATAAAGAGAATGAAGTCGACTTTTCAAAGTAACAAGACATTTACTCAATACATACACACACTACACACTACACTAAGTATCTGATTGCAAAGTCAACTGTACCATGCGAATGGCCATTAAAGTTGTAGAGGCATAATTAGGCATAACGTAAGAGGTAAACTAAATAAAAAAAATTGTTCCGTTCGCTTTTTGCTCTAAATCCCCAATGAGATCGTGAATGTTACAAATGAAGCAAATAAATTCACTTTAACGTTAACTGTTTAAAATATTTTCAAAACTGTTGTGTACAATAATATATCTATATAGCGGAAATGATTTTTGAAATAAAAAAATTTCCCTTCATGTTTTAAAAACTAATAAAACACGATAAGGTCCATCCATTTTTAAATACAAAAGTGGGCGTTTTAAAGATAGACATAAGCAGTGTTGCCAATCGGCGGATAATTATCCGATTTGCGTACCTTTTTGAGAGTTGTCGTATCTTTAAATAAATCGGATATTTGCGGATATTTTTCAGTGTATCTACCATCGACTAAAGCTTTCTCATCCATATATTCCCAACACCAACAACACATTAATTTTGTTTGGTTCCATCCAAATTTTTATAAATAGCCTATACTGGTTAAATGTTAGTGGCATCCGATACTTTCCATCTTTTGACAAAAGGGACATGTGCCGATTCTTTTGTTTAGAATTTTAATGCACAATTGCATCCACTTAAGGCATACTAATCCAATTCAAATTTCAAAAACCGTCTGTCGTCCGATGTTATTTATGAGTTTTTAGTCTTTAAACTTATGAAAGCTAATTCATGCACGATTTTGTTTTCTTTTCATTTTATGTAGTGCAGTGCTTAAGTAAACGTCTCGTCTGTCGAAATAAGTTTTGGTTTGTGAAAATACTTTTTTATAATGGATAAATGGTTAATAAAAAACGTTAAGGTGGGTAAGGTACTATGCAGAAAAGAACTTTCCGGCACAGAAACGTCACTTTTCTGCACACTACTGTCAGTTATTTTGTGAGAAAATATTAAGTTTGTTAACATAAAATTGTGCAGAAAAATGCATTTGGAATAGTGGTTGTAGAAAAATCTACTTATTTGAAACTAGTAATATCTAGATATCTACTAATGAACTCAAAAATCCTTCAAATTTTTTGCCTATAAAAATTATTTAGTCGGGCATTAACGTTGAACGCACCACGGGTATTATGGATAATAACTTTGATACCTTAATAACTACAAGAATGTCAAATACATTTCCATTGTTTTAGTTGTAATAAATCTTTAGTTCTTAAAAGAGCGTAGGTGCAAAATTTCGGACCAATAATCTTTAAACGTATTCATATTTTTCGAATGCTGAGAAAACTAATAAATATTTTTTAAAAATTTGAACGCTGAATGAAAGATTTCATTATTACCGAGGGCTGAAAGTCCCTAAGAATAAACAAAATGTTTCTTTTGAATGATATATTTGACATTAAAAATCACACTCAATATTATCTTTTCCTTTTACCCCTGTAACATATTAGAATAAAAATTATGACTTTCGGCCCTCAGTAATAATGTAATCTTTCATTCTGAGTTTAAATTTTTAAATAATACTTTAGCTTTCTCAGGACTCGAAAAAAATAATGCATTTTAAAAGCATTGCCCAGAAATTTTGCGCCTATGCAATTAATGTAGCTGTAGTTTATTTTGTATTGATTTATTTATTATTTATTTTTCCAGTACCTAGTTTTAGGTAATTATTACGTTTTAATAAAATAATATTTAAAAGTGTTTTTTTTACTTAAATAATTATAATAAATTAATATAATGATCCAAATAATCAAATATTTAAATTTATTTATTTATTTGAATTTAACACTTACGATAATACAAAATACGAATAATATAATAATAGTAAGTAAATAGTATTTACATACATGAATTAGGTAATAATCAGCTAGGATACGAGATTTTCATCTATAAACGAAAATTTTTAAACTGTGAAATAAAGAATCCAGTAGATTAAAGGGCCGGTTGTTCGAACGCTAATCAGAAATGGAATCAACTGATCATTATCAAATATTTAATTACTGTCAATGTCAACTTTGATTGGGTTCCTGAAAACATAATTGATTACAATTATGAGATTAATTGATTAATTAATCAATTATGTTAATAATTGTTACGCTAATTGATAATTAATAATTAATTAATCAATCAATTATGTTAATTATCATAATATTAATTGATTACAATCAACTGATTGGCGTACGAACAACGGATTTTGTTATTTGATGGTTGTTAAGGGGACTAAAAGAATAACGTTGGCAACATTGATTTTAATAACAGAAAAATTTTTAACTTAGCGTACCTTTTCGTGACAAATCGGATATTTTTCGAGCGATCATCGGATAATCTAGAGAAATGCGATTGGCAACACTGGACATAAGTGTACGCGAGCCTAGCATAGTCTACGAGCTTTATATTTAATGGAACTGCCTGTATATTTTTTTATTTTCTAAAAGCTGCTTAACAACCTGATATTAACGGACTATATCATGCATGATCCATTATGAGTAATACAGGGTAAAACTTTGAAATTAATAAACATTGAATTTATTAAGTGTGGAAACCAGTTATGGAAAAATATTGGTTGTGCCCTTATCTTAAAAAAATATAAAAAACGCTGGGATACGTCAACTTTTAAATTCAAACTTGCGCTTTTGTACAGCGCGAGTCAGGCAATGTTAGCATAGTTCCTCATCTACATTTTTAATGAAGCAGACTGTATTTTTTATATTTTTAGAAGCTACAACAATTTCAACAAGAAATTAAATATCTTAACAATAAAGTTTTTGAACTAGTATACAGGGTGAGTCATGAGGAACTGTACATACTTCTACCTCGTAAAGAGGCTCCTATGGGGAATAACAAATGACTACTAAAAAGTGTCTGCTCCCATTGTTTAATAATATACAGGGTGAGTTTCGCATTTTGACAGAAATTTGTATTCGTCATAATTTTTGAACGGTCAGATCGATGTGTCTCTTATTTTGGTCAATCGTTACACTATTACCACCTAATCAACTGATTTATTCAAACTAGAAAAAAACAGGTCCGGCTTTAAAAAATTAGTTCGTTTGGGTCTTAGAAAAAATTTCACCCTGTATACGCTTTTTGAAAACTGTAATATGAATTTTACAAATTAGACAAATAGGCAATTAAAATGGCATATTTATTTTTTTCCCCACACGATTACTTAATTTTTTATAAAAAAACTTAATTTGACTATGAATAATAATTAAAAGTTTGGTAAAGTGAACCATAGATTTAAAAAAATTAATTTTTATTACAAAAATTAATTTTTTTAACAAATATTTAATTTGTGTTACCACCCAATCAACTGATTTATTCAAACTAGAAAAAAATCAGGTCCGGCTTTAAAAAATTAGTTCGTTAGGGTCCTAGAAAAAATTTTACCCTTTATACGCTTTTTGAAAACTCTAATATTAATTTTACGAATTAGACAAATAGGCAATTAAAATGGCATATCTATTTTTTCCCCACATGATTACTTAATTTTTTATAAAAAAATCACATTTGACTATGAATAATAATTAAAAGTTTGGTAAAGTGAACCATAGATTTAAAAAAATTAACTTTTACTACAAAAATTAATTTTTTTTGAACAAATATTTAATTTATGTTGCCAGCCAATCAACTGATTTATTCAAACTAGAAAAAAATCAGGCCCGGATTTAAAAATATTGTTCGTTTTGGTCTTAGAAACAATTTCACTCTGTATACGCTTTTTGAAAACTCTAATATGAATTTTACAAATGAGACAAATAAACAATTAAAATGGCTTATTTTTTCCCCACAAGATTGCTTAATTTTTTATTAAAAAATCAAATTTTTCAAAATCGGAATTTTAACCTAAAAATGAAAAAAATTAAATCACGGTTTAACTTGCTACAACTGTGTTCCATTTTAATATTTTTTTTTTCTGAAATTATACAGCACATATCTCTTACCATTGTGAAGACTATGAAAATTGTGTAGACTTTCAGTCTTCTTCTCGTAAAAGTTATGAATTTTTACACATAAAAATCCAGATTCGTAAATTGCAAAGTTAAATCGCAAACATTTAGTGAAAAAATTTAAAATTTATCTATTTGATCACGTCTAGGTTAAACTATAGAGTCCAAAGAGAAGTGTTATGGGGAGTTATAGATCTAGACGTGTTATAGAAAAAAAAAATGGTGAAACTTTTAATTTTAAGAAAAACGTTGTTTAATTTTTTTTATTTTTATGGTAAAATTGCGATTTTGACAAATTTGATTTTCTAATAAAAAATTGAATAATCGTGTGGGGAAAAAATAAATATGCCATTTTAATTGCCTATTTGTCTAATTTGTAAAATTCATATTAGAGTTTTCAAAAAGCGTATACAGGGTGAAATTTTTTTTATGACCCAAACGAATTAATTTTTTAAAGCCGGACCTGATTTTTTCTAGTTTGAATAAATCAGTTGATTGGGTGGAAACATAAATAAAATATTTGCTTAAAAAAATTAATTTTTGTAATAAAAGTTAATTTTTTTAAATCTATGGTTCACTTTACCAAACTTTTAATTGATAGTCAAATTTGATTTTTTTATAAAAAATTAACTAATCGTCTGGGGAAAAAATAAATATGCCATTTAATGGCCTATTTGTCTAATTTGCGAAATTCATATTAGAGTTTTCAAAAAGCATATACAGGGTGGAATTTTTTCTAAGACCCAAACGAACTAATTTTTTAAAGCCGGACCTGATTTTTTTCTAGTTTAAATAAATCAGTTGATTAGGTGGTAATAGTGTAAAAATTAACCAAAATAAGAGACACATCGATTTGACCGTTCAAAAATTATGACGAATACAAATTTCTGTCAAAATGCGAAACTCGCCCTGTATATTATTAAACAATGGGAGCAGACACTTTTTAATGGTGATTTGTTATTCCCCATAGGGGCCTCTATACGAGGTAGGAGTGTGTACAGTTCCTCATGACTCACCCTGTATATCGCACTTTAAATAATGCTATTTTTTTTAACAAGATGAGAAAAGTATTATGCAGTAGTGACCTTAGTTTGCAACTCAAAATAAGAATATTACGTTCATATGTGTTTTTTCGGTGCTGCTGTATGCGGTAGAGACCTGAACTTTAGAGAAAGAAATAAGCGATCGACCTAAAGCATTCGAGATGTGGACCTGCCAAAGGATATTAAAAATAAGTTGGGTAGACCGAATAACAAATTCTGAGGTCCTCAGGAAAATAAAAAAGGAAAAGGAAATCATGAATACGATTAAGATAAGAAATTTGCAATACATCAACCTTTGTCAAAGTAGTTAGAAATATCTATCAAATGAGCTCCCGAACAAGTTGATAGCATTAAAATTTATGCTCAAAAATTTTTCGAAATTTATTTTTTAAAAATTTTTTCAAAAAATGTTATTGTTTTTTTTTAATAACTCCGTCAATTTTTATAACATCAGGTTCACCTAAAAGCTTTTTGAAAGCTAATTCCAAGGGCTATTAAACCACGTTGAGTTTAATCTTATAAACCCCTTACTCCTTTAAAAATTAAACAAAATTAAATTAAATTAAAAAATTAAATCAAATGTTAAATGGGCCCGGTTACATGGTTCTCGTAGCAAAATTTAAGCTTTAAACGTTTCTATCTCGGTTATTTTTAACCCTACAGAAATAGTAAAAAAGGTAAAATATTTGATACCGAAAAAGAGTTATATACCTATCATTTTTACGTGTATTGACTGTTTTTGGAGGTATAATCAAAAAAATATGAAAATTACGAAAATTTTAAAAATTCCGATTTTTTAAAATAATATCTTTTTTTTTAAATATGCATTCTGGTATACCGGTCGAAATTGTCAAAATATTATTTACTTATGCTAATATACAGAAATTCTTGTAAGCATTATAATAAATTTTAATTTTTGTGGGAATGACCAGTTTTTCTATATTGGTTACTTGCACTATACACAGTGTATCGAGTACCTGTAAGAACAAAGAAAATAAGGACTCTATAAAAGGCCTTACGAATGTGATTCTCAACCAATTAAAACATCTTCAGAGTATACTAGATTTCCTTCGAGAAACGAATTTGTTTTACGCTATCGTTCTCTTTATTGTAAATTATAACATAATATGTTATAAAAATTATAGTAGCAAAATTGGCCCAGGGTCAATAACCCTGCAGTTTTGACACAATAAAAAATAAAAAAAAAGAAACTTTTTTTTTAATTCAAAATTTCTAACTATCACAACATTGTATACAGGGTGGTTCATCTTATTCGCCTCGGTCTCTGTACGGAAAACCACTGGATATTTTAAAAAAAAAATCTTTACAAAATTATACACGGCCTTTAATACTATAATCTAAAAATAATGTGAATTATACAGGGTGCTCCAAAAAAGATTGGTATATCAAAGTTTTATTTTTTCTTATGGAATGCCCTATATCTGATGACATTATTGAATTGACCTTAAAAAATAAGCTATACTTTCATAAGGGTTTTCTATACCTAAATACAGGGTGTTTTGATTTATTTCGATTTTTATAAAAATGTAAGGTTTTAGAAAAAAATAAATATCTACGGATCTAAGAAGCAGTAACAAATTCTTTCTTGGATGTTAATAACAGACTATTTAGTATACTTAAACAGGTGCTTACTGCTAAAAAATTTCTTACAGGGTGGTCAAAAGATCAGATTGTTTTATTAACAAATTCAAGCTGTAATAACTTACTTATTTTAAATGGAACACCCTGTATATTACTAGTCTATCGCGTAGAAAATTTACTTAGCTTTCAATTTGTATTAGGGTTTCCTATACCTATCTTTTTACAGGGTGGTCAAAATATTAGATTGTTCTATTAACAAATTCAAGCTGTAATAACTTACTTATTTTAAATGGAACACCCAGTATATTACTAGTCCATCGCGTAGAAAATTTACTTAGCTTTTAATTTGTATTAGGGTTTCCTATACCTATCTTTTTACAGGGTGGTAAAAATATTAGATTGTTCTATTAACAAATTCAAGCTGTAATAACTTACTTATTTTAAATGAAACACCCTGTTTCTTACTAGTCTATCGCGTAAAAAATTAACTTAGCATTCAATTCTTATTAGGGTTTCCTATACCTATCTCCCTTCATTTTTTAAATATTTAAATATGTCCTAATTTGTAAGCTTTAAAAATTAGAATTAAGTACCTATGTCGTGGTTATGTACAACACATCAGCAACACCGGCAATATACTTAAATATCTTAGTCAAGATAGTTTCATTAATAAAATTCACATTTTTATCATTTAATCACACAGAGTGTTCTTATTTTAAATGACATACTCGAGATTCTAGTCTTTATAATGGAATATATTTAAAATATTTTCAATTCCATGTAAACATTCTCAATGCACATGTTATTCTGTAAACATAAATTCCCATGTTATTCTGTAAATACCCATTTTTACATATTTTTGTATAATAGGCTCGTTTTCGTCAAAGTCAAAGTAGCCATTGCATTTAATTGTTTGTAATTGCGATTCAAAGATTCAAACAAAAAGTGGTGTTCTTAAATTTACTTTAAGCGTTGGGTTAAGATACGGAAAATACTTATACGGAATGAAATATAATTTAAATCTCTTCCAGAATACGGCATCTAATATAGGGTATGCAGTTTAATGTAAACATATTATTAAATGTCACATGTAGGCCAAAATCAACTAAAATAATACAACACTCTGTGTGATTACATGATAACAATGAAAATTTTATAATGACAGTATCTTGTCTAAGTATATTGCCGGTGTTGGTGATGTGTTGTACATAAACAAGACATAGGTACTTAATTCTAATTTTTAAAGCTTACAAATTAGGAAATCTTTAAATATTTAAAAAATGAAGGGAGATAGGTATAGGAAACCCTAATAAAAATTGAAAGCTAAGTAAATTTTCTACGCGATAGACTAGTAAGATACAGGGTATTCTATTTAAAATAAGTAAGTTATTACAGCTTGAATTTGTTAATAGAACAATCTAATATTTTGACCACCCTGTAAAAGGATAGGTATAGGAAACCCTAATATAAATTGAAAGCTAAGTAAATTTTCTACGCGATAGACTTGTAAGATACAGGGTGTTCCACTTAAAATAAGTAAGTTATTACAGCTTGAATTTGTTAATAGAACAATCTCATATTTTGACCACCCTGTAAGAAATTTTGTTGCAATAAGCATCTGTTTAAGTATGCTAAATAGTCTATTATTGAGATCCAAGAAAGAATTTGTTACTGATTCTTAGATTCGTAGATATTTATTTTTTTCTAAAACCTTACATTTTTATAAAAATCGAAATAAATCAAAACACCCTGTATTTAGGTATAGGGAACCCTTATGAAAGTTTAGCTTATTTTTTAAGGTTAATTCAATAATGTCATCAGATATAGGGCATTCCATAAGAAAAAATATAGCTTTGATATACCACTCTTTTTTGGAACACCCTGTATAATTCACATTATTTTTAGGTTGTAGTATTAAAGGCCCTGTATAGTTCTGTGAAGATTTTTTTTTTAAATATCAAGTGGTTTTCCGTACAGAGACCGAGGCGGATAAGATGAACTACCCTGTATATATACTACAAGAATAAAAAACCGCTAAACGCCGTAAAAATGAGTGGCGCATACAATATTCCAGCTACAAAAGATCTGATATGAAAATTACGTGGCGCGAAAATGTATTTTCATTTTGATGCAAAACAAAATTCTAGTTTTATTTTAAAAGATTTTTCCATAATATTTGCTAAAATTGAAGTAAACGCGCCACAAAAGAGTTTCAAAATTCAAACTGTATCAAATTTACTCTTTTGTGGCGCGTTTACTTCAAATTTAGCAAATATTATGGAAAAATCTTTTAAAATAAAACTAGAATTTTGTTTTGCATCAAAATGAAAATACATTTTCGCGCCACGTAATTTTCATATCAGATCTTTTGTAGCTGGAATATTGTATGCGCCACTCATTTTTACGGCGTTTAGCGGTTTTTTATTCTTGTATCAGGAGTTTTTCAAGTTATATACAAATTAAATGTATGAAGTTGAATGCAATTTTTCTCGATTACACGTCAAGCTTTATAAATGGTCACCTTTGTCGCATTATCTCCCAAATGATCTAGTGACCATCGAATGTATATTAGATTTTTTTTCTAGTCGAAATAGAATAAATAAAAATATTGGGATGGCCGGTAAATGAACTCAGATTATCCGTTACAGATCAAATTTAGCGTCGTAACCACTACAACTACATAAACCATTTTGGGAATAATAGTTAATTGGATTATACATTTCTAACTTAAGACTTCTAAACGGCTTAACCGATTTTGATCACTAAACATGAGTTTGAAACGTATTGACAAGTAGTATCTGATGCATCTGAGTTCAAGTATGAAAACTAAAGTTGTTACAGAAATTATTGAGCTTGAACTGTTTTTCCCCATAGGAAATAGATTTGATCATACTTATGAAGCGTATAACTTAAAATTTCTAATTTTCCCGGATATGAGGTAAACAACGTTAGATTAGCCTAGAGTCCTTCTACAAACGCTCAGTTATTGGCGCAATTCGTAGGTTGAAATTTTGAGTAATTGTCGAAAAACCAAAATTTTCAAAGTTTAGTTTTTCAATTTTTTGGCTATACTGAGCCGTGTGTACGTCTGAGCTTGATCGCTTAGGCAACGTTTGAAAACCTAACTCAACCCTATTGATGTGGTTTATTTGCGATTTTCCTGTCTCTCCTTGAACCTAAGATATATACGCCCAAAAAATTTGCCATTTTGTATCTACCTAGCCCTATAGCTGGCTTACGGGTAGTCAGAAGTCAAAAATTACACCGGTTCTGAATCGGCCCTCACACCCTCTTGAAACACAGAAAAACAATTCAGATCGGTGTAACTTTTCCACATACATACATACATACATACATATTGTACATACATACATACATATGTACATATCCACAAACATTTTCCCCTTTTTAAATAAAAATTGAGTTCTAATTCTGAGCTTGCTAACTTTTAAACGGTATAACCGATTTTCAAAATTAAACATGCGTTGGAAAGGTCATGATCTATGCTATCAGAAGCCGCAAAGGCCGAACTTAAGTTTTTGAAATTTTTGGGAGTTTTGGGGACGAGAACGAAAAACAGACCCTAAATAGGAAAAGCCGTAAAATCCACAGCCTTGGACCAAAATGAAGAAGTAATATATGGATCTAGGAGTCTTTTCCTAAACTTTAAGATGGGATTTGGCTCAATTTTCAATTCAGTCAGGTTTAGAAAATCGAAAATTTCGTGTATATAATATATAGTGTCGCATGTAGGGGTTGTGCGCCACTGGCGAGAACTGTCGTTCTCTGGTAATTTTCAAAATTAGATGTGCGTTGGAAAGGTAATGATCAGTACTAGCAGAAGCCGCAAAGGTCGAACTAATATTTTTGAAATTTTTGGTAGTTTTGAGAACGAGAACCTTGGTCGCAATCTCTCCCAAATGATCTAGAACTTACGACACCAGTGATAAGACAATCCGAGTTCATATCCCAGCCATCCTAATAATTATGTAATTATGGCCGGCAAATGAACTCGGATTGCCCAATCAAACTAGCATCGTAACCACTACAGGTACATAAACCATGATTGATTAATAACATTGATTTTTTCGATATAAACTAAATTTCGATAACCAATAAATCGAAAACTATTAATTTTATCAAAAAAATATAAAACATTTTTTGCTTACAATTAATGTTTTACCAACATTTGCGGTCAAAATATAATAAAAAATTTCCACCCTCGAGACGGTGTTTCAACCACCCCATGGTAAAAGCGTCTTTCGGAATCATACAGATTTTGATCCTTAGACTCTCTACTACTTATTCTCAAATTTTCAAGCAAATCGATCCATTCTGTAAAAATTGCGAATTAAAAAATTTCAATTCCTGGACTAATTATACTTTTGGAGCTCTATAACTTCTGAACGGCTGAACTGATGTTGATCACTAAATATGAGTTTAAAACGTATTGACAAGTATTATCTGATGCATCCAAGATCAAGTATGATAACTGAACGTATTACAGCAATTATTGAGCTTGAAAAACGGTTTTTCCCATAAGAAATAGATTTGATTATACTTATGAAGCCTATAACTAAAAAATTCGAATTTTCCCAGATATGAGATATACACCGTTAGACGCGTCCTGAGTCCTCCTACAAACTCTCAGTTATTGGCGCAATTCGTAGGTTGAAATTTTGAGTAATTGTCGAAAAACCAAAATTTTCAACGTTTAATTTTTCAGTTTTTCGGCTATGGTGAGCAGTGTGTATGTCTCAGGTTGATCGCTTAAGCACCGTTTGAAATCTTAACTCATCCCTATTAATTTGGTGTATTTGCGGTTTTCCTGTCTCTCCTTGAACCCAAGATATATACGCCCAAAAAATATGCTATTTTGTATCTATCTAGTCCTCTAGCTGGCTTACCGGTAGTCAGAAGTCAAAAATTAGACCGGTTCTGAATCGGCCCTCACACCCTCTTGAAACACAGAAAAAAAAATTCAGATCGGTGTAACTTTTCCACACACATACATACATACATACATACATACATACATACATACATACATATCCACAAACATTTTCCCTTTTTTAAATAAAAATTGAGTCATACTTCTGAGCTCGATAACTTTTGAATGGTATAACCGATTTTCAAAATTAAACATGCGTTGGAAAGGTAATGATCTGTGCTATCAGAAGCCGCAAAGGTCGGGCTTAAGTTTTTGAAATTTTTGGGAGTTTTGGGGACGAGAACGAAAAACAGACTCTAAATGGGAAGGGCCGTAAAATCCACACCCTTAGACCAAAATGGAGATATGACATATGGATGGACGAGTCTTTTCCTATTCTTTAAGATGGGATGTGGCCCAATTTTCAATTCAGTCAGGTTTAGAAAATCGAAAATTTCGTGTATATATAGTGTCGCTTGTAGGGGTGTTGTGCGCCACTGGTGAGAACTGCCGTTCTCTGTGGAAAGAGTTTCAAAATTCAAACTGTATCAAATTTACTCTTTTGTGGCGCATTTACTTCAAATTTAGCAAATATTATGGAAAAATCTTTTAAAATAAAACTAGAATTTTGTTTTGCATCAAAATGGAAATACATTTTCGCGCCACGTAATTTTCATATCAGGTCTTTTGTAGCTGGAATATTGTATGCGCCACTCATTTTTACGGCGTTTAGCGGTTTTTTATTCTTGTATCAGGAGTTTTTCAAGTTTTATACAAATTAAATGTATGAAGTTGAATGCAATTTTTCTCGATTACACGTCAAGCTTTATAAATGGTCACCTTTGTCGCATTATCTCCCAAATGATCTAGTGACCATCGAATGTATAATAGATTTTTTTTTCTAGTCCAAATAGAATAAATAAAAATATTGGGATGGCCGGTAAATGAACTCAGATTACCCGTTACAGATCAAATTTAGCGTCGTAACCACTACAACTCTATAAACCATTTCGGGAATAATAGTTAATTGGATTATACTTTTCTAGCTTAATAACTTCTAAACGGCTTAACCGATTTTGATCACTAAACATGAGTTTGAAACGTATTGACAAGTAGTATCTGATGCATCTGAGTTCAAGTATAAAAACTAAATTTGTTACAGAAATTATTGAGCTTGAACTGTTTTTCCCCATAGGAAATAGATTTGATCATATTTATGAAGCGTATAACTTAAAATTTCTAATTTTCCCGGATATGAGGTAAACAACGTTAGATTAGCCTAGAGTCCTTCTACAAACGCTCAGTTATTGGCGCAATTCGTAGGTTGAAATTTTGAGTAATTGTCGAAAAACCAAAATTTTCAAAGTTTAGTTTTTCAATTTTTTGGCTATACTGAGCCGTGTGTACATCTGAGCTTGATCGCTTAGGCAACGTTTGAAAACCTAACCCAACCCTATTGATGTGAAGTATTTGCGATTTTCCTATCTCTCCTTGAACCTAAGATATATACGCCCAAAAAATTTGCCATTTTGTATCTACCTAGCCCTATAGCTGGCTTACGGGTAGTCAGAAGTCAAAAATTACACCGGTTCTGAATCGGCCCTCACACCCTCTTGAAACACAGAAAAAAAATTCAGATCGGTGTAACTTTTGCACATACATACATACATACATATAATATATATGTACATATCCACAAACATTTTCCCCTTTTTAAATAAAAATTGAGTTCTAATTCTAAGCTCGCTAACTTTTAAACGGTATAACCGATTTTCAAAATTAAACATGCGTTGGAAAGGTCATGATCTGTGCTATCAGAAGCCGCAAAGGCCGAACTTACGTTTTAGAAAATTTTTGGGAGTTTTGGGGACAAGAACGAAAAACAGACCCTAAATAGGAAAAGCCGTAAAATCCACAGCCTTGGACCAAAATGAAGAAGTAATATATGGATAGACGAGTCTTTTCCTAAACTTTAAGATGGGATTTGGCTCAATTTTCAATTCAGTCAGGTTTAGAAAATCGAAAATTTCGTGAATATTATAATATAGTGTCGCATGTAGGGGTTGTGCGCCACTGGCGAGAACTGCCGTTCTCTGGTAATTTTCAAAATTAGATGTACGTTGGAAAGGTAATGATCAGTACTAGCAGAAGCCGCAAAGGTCGAACTAATATTTTTGAAATTTTTGGTAGTTTTGAGAACGAGAACCTTGGTCGCAATCTCTCCCAAATGATCTAGTAATTACGACACCAGTGATAAGACAATCCGGGTTCATATCCCAGCCATTCTAATAATTATGTAATAGGTCTGGATCCCGCGTATGAAAAAAAAGTTGATTAATAGCAAGCTGAAAATTTGTTAATAGCTTAAGGGTGTCTAGTCGAATAAAATTTGATATATGGGAACACTGTAACAGGGGCAGTTTTAATTGTGGAACAGGTTAAAAATTTGGAACGGTCACACCACGAAAACGGCACATTTATTTTGTCCGACAGAACAGACTTAAACTCTTCGAACAGAGATTAAACTCTCATGCAAAAATCAGACTGCTATTTATCACCTGTCATCATTCCTGGCATTTGACATATTCGACATGTTCCACTCATTAAAACGCCCATTTGGTGATAAATAGCAGTCTGATTTTTGCATGAAAGTTTAATCTCTGTTAGAAGAGTTTAAGTCTGTTCTGTCGGACAGACTACATGTGCCGTTTTCGTGGTCTGACCGTTCCAAATTTTTAACCTGTTCCACAATTAAAACTTCCCCTGTTCCAGTGTTCCCATATATTAAAGTTTGTCCGACTAGACACCCTTAAGCTATTAACAAATTTTCAGCTTGCTATTAATCAACTTTTTTTTCATACGCGGGATCCAGACCTATAATTATGGCCGGCAAATAAACTCGGATTGCCCAATCAAACTAGCATCGTAACCACTACAAGTACATAAACCATGATTGATTAATAACATTGATTTTTTCGATATAAACTAAATTTCGATAACCAATAAATCGAAAACTATTAATTTTATCAAAAAAATATAAAACATTTTTTGCTTACAATTAATCTTTTTACCAACATTTGCGGTCAAAATATAATAAAAAATTTCCACCCTCGAGACAGGGTGGCAACCACCCCATGGTAAAAGCGTCTTTCGGAATCATACAGATTTTGATCCTTAGACTCTCCACTACTTATTCTCAAATTTTCAAGCAAATCGATCCATTCTGTAAAAATTGCGAAGTGAAAAGTTTCAGTTCCTGGACTAATTATACTTTTGTAGCTCTATAACTTCTGAACGGCTGAACTGATGTTGATCATTAAACATGAGTTTAAAACGTATTGACAAGTAGTATCTGATGCATCCAAGGTCAAGTATGAAAACTGAACGTATTACAGGAATTATTGAGCTTGAAAAACGGTTTTTCCCATAAGAAATAGATTTGATTATACTTATGAAGCCTATAACTAAAAAATTCGAATTTTCCCAGATATGAGATATACACCGTTAGACGCGTCCTGAGTCCTCCTACAAACGCTCAGTTATTGGTACAATTCGTAGGTTGAAATTTTGAGTAATTGTCGAAAAACCAAAATTTTCAACGTTTAATTTTTCAGTTTTTCGGCTATGGTGAGCAGTGTGTATGTCTCAGGTTGATCGCTTAAGCACCTTTTGAAAGCTTAACTCATCCCTATTAATTTGGTGTATTTGCGGTTTTCCTGTCTCTCCCTGAACCCAAGATATATACGCCCAAAAAATATGCTATTTTGTATCTATCTAGTCCTCTAGCTGGCTTACCGGTAGTCAGAAGTCAAAAATTAGACAGGTTCTCAATCGGCCCTCACACCCTCTTGAAACACAGAAAAAAAAATTCAGATCGGTGTAGCTTTTCCACACACATACATACATACATACATACATACATACATACATACATACATACATACATATCCACAAACATTTTCCCTTTTTTAAATAAAAATTGAGTCATACTTCTGAGCTCGATAACTTTTGAATGGTATAACCGATTTTCAAAATTAAACATGCGTTGGAAAGGTAATGATCTGTGCTATCAAAAGCCGCAAAGGTCGGGCTTAAGTTTTTGAAATTTTTGGGAGTTTTGGGGACGAGAACGAAAAACAGACTCTAAATGGGAAGGGCCGTAAAATCCACACCTTTGGACCAAAATGGAGATGTGACATATGGATGGACGAGTCTTTTCCTATTCTTTAAGATGGGATGTGGCTCAATTTTCAATTCAGTCAGGTTTAGAAAATCGAAATTTTCGTGTATATATAGTGTCGCTTGTAGGGGAGTTGTGCGCCACTGGTGAGAACTGCCGTTCTCTGTGGATATTATGTTTTCTAAAAGTTGAAACAAAGTGTAAACAACACTATCAACAATCTATAAAATATAAGGCGTTAATAACAATTAAACTAATTACGTGACTGACTGGTTCATTTAGTTGTTTACATCTTATATACAAGGCAGTTAAAATTTTATGTAGGTGTTAGGCCGTGTCGTAGTTCACTTTTTATAGGCTAAATCAATTTAAGGCCATGATCCATTTCAGAGTGCAACGAATTATTCCACGTAGTGAGATAAAATATTAACGATATTATTTATTAAGCCGAGTGAATACTTAATTCTTAGTAATATAAAACTTAAATTTTAAAGCATAACACAATTAAAAAATTAATGAGTGGGAAAAGAAAAGTATTTTTGAAGTGTGGAAAAATAGATCAGGGCATTTAGAACAGAAACATTTTACATTGTGTTGAAACATAATAATTGTATTTATGATGTATAAAATGCATTCGAAAATGCAGACACATGTCAAAATCAGCATATTAAGGGCAAGTTTTTTTTACTCATGGGTTGTTTCTCGTGGGTTTTTGGGGTTGCTGCCTGGAGCACCTGTGCCCAAGGTTACTGCAAAGGCACTTCATCTGGAATTTCGAGGGTTTTCGACACTAACTTATGCAAAAGGATTACTCGAAAGTTTTTGGGATCGCTTAATATGAATACTCCACCAAAATGAACCAGCAGAGTCTGCAGTGCCCAGGATCACTGCTAAGGCACGTCATTTTCTGGAGTTTCCACGATTTTCGGCAATAAATTGATTCAAACAGATTACTCGGAGGTTTTTGGATCGCTGATCATCAATAACAACCGACACACGGAGCACCTGGTTCTTGGGACACGCAAAGCAGTCACTCTGGGCACTAGATACTTCGAGGGTCGGTATATGCTTGTCCACAAACTCCAATAACCCCCGAATAATCAGTTTGCATCAATTTAGTGGCGAATACCCTCGTAATTTCAGAAGATGACATGCCTCAGCAATGACCCTGGGCATCAGGTGCTAGGGGGTCGCTTTGATGACTTATTCGTGTTCAGCGACCCAAAATTAATATAGGATAAGGAATAGGGAAATCTTGAGTATTCCCTTATACTTTATACTCCAAAAATATAAGCAAAAATTTAGACGTTTCCAGGATATCTCAATAGAATTACTTGACGAGTTTTTCCGTTAAAATGAATGTACCTATCTATAGTAATAAAATCTAAACATTTCTCTAGAAATTTTTGCAATGTTTCGAAATTTTAGAGATAAATTCAATTTTTTCCGAATTCTTACTTTTATCTCTTAAGAAGTAGAATTACAGTATTATAAAAATTTTATACAGTAATGTGTTGCTACAAAATTAGAAAAAACACAAAATTAAGGCAAAATATTTAACTTTGTAGGAATTTTCTAAAAATTAACTTACGTTTTTGCTATTAAGCTCAAAGGAGAGAATTGTAGTGCTAAATAAATTTTTGAAAATTCAGCCCCAGCCTTTGTTAATTCTTTCTTTATACAGTTATACTGATTATAGATAGAATATAGAAAATAATATAGATACTATATATGAAAGAAAATTGTTACGTTTTAGATGCAACAAAAAAGACAAAAAAACATTTTTATAACCAAAAGATACTGTTATTATTAATATTCTCAAGAATGTGAAAACTTGATATAGTCCGTTCTTTAACGGTAAAATGTTGCAAAACCTCTAAATTTTAAAGAACCGCTTGGATTGACATGAAATTTGGCATACACATAGCTAACAAGTCAAAGAAAAAAGTGATATTGTGCCGATATGTGCTTTTGCCCCGGGGGTGCTTTTCACCCCCTCCTGGGGGTGAAAAAGTTTTCGTCCAAAGTAAGTCCGGAAAATGATAAACTAACTAATTTTAAGTTACTTCTGTTCTATAGAGTTTTTTCACTAAGTCAATACTTTTCGAGTTATTTGCCAGTGAATATTTTCATTTTTTCAACAAAATAACCACACTTTTAGACTGTTTTTTGCAAATAACTCAAATAGTACGTATTTTGTCGAAAAAGCATTCATAGCAAAAATATAGCCTGTAAAAAATTTAAAAAATTGGTGTAAATATAACGTTTCTATACCTAGTAGAAGCAGAGTTATAGCTAATTAAAAATAGGTTTATATTCGTCAAATTCCAAATGGAATAATTTAACGTGAAATAACCAAAAATGAAGCACATTTCGGAGAAAACTTATTACAACTTATTTAAGGTGTTTAAAAAAAGCTTCATTTTTGTTTTATAAAAAAAATTCTAGCATCAAAAGTAAACAAGTTACGCTCAAAATAAAGTTAGTACCTTTTTTTTTGGTAAAAAAATCGGGAAAATCACCCCCTAGTTAGTATCTCAAATGAACTTAATCGTTACGACTTCACAAGTCTCTTGACCCGTGTATGTATTGTTTATATGATCTGTAAGTTTCATCGGTTCAAAGTCCTTATTTTTGAAAGGGCTGTAGTTAAAAGGGGTTGAACGAGTCACTCATCACGAATGTATGCAAATTTAGAAACACCAAATCTCAATCAATTTTTGTCTAACAGAAAAACAAAAAAATACATGATATTCAGAAAAGCAATGCTGACTTTTTTTGTGTTTCGAGATTTTTGGTATCTCTAACAATTTTTAAGTTGTTTTGAAGAAATCATATTTTTCAAAATAAAAATTTTTAAAAATTTTATTTTAAAACCAAATTTTTTCCAAAATAAGCACTTTGAATCAATGAAACTTACAGATCATATAAACACAACATAAGTAAAATAATTTGTGGAGCCGTAACGATTAATTTCATTTAAGCTGCTAATTAGGGGGTGGTCTTTCCGATTTTTTTTTTGTCAAAACAAAAGCAACCAACCTTATTTTGAGCGTAACTTGCTTAAATTTCATGCTAGAAACTTTTTATAAAAACAGAAATAAAGATTTTTTTAAACACTTTAAAAAATTTATCGTGGGTTTTTCCCAAAAAGTGCTTAATTTTTTGGATATTTCACTTCGAATTATTCTATTTTAAATTTGGTGAATATGAATCTATTTTTCATTGGCTATAACTCTGGTTTTGCGATGTCCAGAGACCTAACGCGTACACCATTTTTTTTACTTTTTTACATGCTATATTTTTGCTAAGAACGTTTTTTTCGACAAAGTACTTAGTTTTTTAGTTATTTGCGAAAAACCGTAAAAAATGTGGTTATTTTGTTAAAAAATGAACATATTCACTCACAAATAACTCGAAAAGTGTTGACTTAGCGAAAAAGCTCTATGGAACAAAACTTACTTAAAATTAGTCAGTTTATCCATTTCCGGACTTATTTTAGACTTATATTTTTTCACCCCCAATAGGGGGTGAGAGTCACCACCAGGACAAAAGCACACATCGTCACAATATCACTTTTTTTCTTTGACATGTAAGCTATGCGTATGCCAAATTTCATGTCAATCCAAGCGGTTCTTTAAAATTTAGAGCAAAAACCGTGAAAGAATGGACTAATGATATTTTCACGAATTTTAATGAAAGGTGTTCTGGGACGATTAGATAACAAGTAGGTATTTTTTTAAATTCGCAGCTAATTAGTGTATAATAAATTAAGAAACGTAATAATTAGGTAGTCTAATTTAAAAAAAGGAGACTTAAAATTTTAATATAAAATTATATTTGATGTTATACCGGGTGGCCACTTATTTTCCCCCATTTTAACTGCCCATAACTTCTAAACGGCTCAAGATAGAAATATGCGGTGTTCGCTGATATGTTTTATTGTAGTAAAAGTTTTATTTGAACGGATTGCATTTTTATTCCGCTTTTAAAAAAAATGGCGGTGTTTTGAAAAAAACGTCTTTTTAATGAAACACCCAGTATATTTTTTTGTAAATTGAAAGAACGGTCATTCACCTAGTAATATTTTCGGCTACCTGTGCTTCGGCATTCTTTGTACATGCCCGTACCATTTCAGGGCTCTACTTTTACTACCACAACTTTTTTGTAATTGAGCATTCTACTTCTATTCTGTTTCATATTTCCTCTGTTCTTATTCTGTCCTACCTGGTAATTTGTAGACACTTTCTCATAAACTCCGATTTAACTGTTCGTACTTTATTTCGTATTATTGTTGTCACTTGCTATTCTTCCTCTCTTGTAGGAAAATATTCAGCACTATGCCCTGAAAAATGCTGTTTTGTTTTCTTTAGTTAGAGTGTTCTTCCAAATCACTCCATGGAGTGCTTTCGTGGCTTGTTTTCCCCGTACTATTTTTATTTCTATATCTTTCATACAAATACCATCTCGGCTTATTATTTACCCTAAATACTTAAAAGTCTTACAACTCTTAATAGGGTCTTCTAAACTTACGTTTAAATCAGCAATCAATATGTAATCAATTATGTATTTTCGACTAGATTAAATTGGTATAGACTAGGCTAAACCAGTTTATCCTGATACATATAAAAACATACACTTGTGGATAAACTAGTTTGGCCTGAAGTGAGCGTCTTTATATCGGGATAAACTAGTTTCACCTAGGCCAAACCAGTTTGGCCTGAAGTGTGTATTTATATCAGGATAAACTAGTTTGGCCTAGGACAAACTGGTTTGGCCTACGCGCGATAGGACAAACTAGTTTGGCCTGAAATCGGGTTTGGCCGGTAACATATATATGAAGAGTACACGGGAAAAACAAGGAATGTCATATTTTATACATATTGATATAAACACCAGTAAATGTTTAATTCTTATGATATCTAAAAACTACTTAGGAGATTCTTAGCAGAAATATAGAAATTTTTATTCTATAATCTTAATGTAATATTAATCTATATTATCTTAGTAATCTACTAAAGCACCAAAAAATTGCTAAAATTCCGTATTTTTGTTCAGTGTAGTGCGGGAAATCCTGGTTCTTCGCCTTAATAAAAATTTATAGAAAAATTTTATAGACCGATCTTTCTGGTTATTTGTCCTTAATCGATAGGCTAGTCGTCGATAGTACTCAGTTTTTACTACCATATGGCGAGAAAAGCCAAAATTCATGAAAAATTGGCATTCCTTGTTTTTCCCCTGTACTCTTCATATATAAACAATGAATGCATGAAAACATAATACCTATAGATAGATAATATGCAGCTGCATTAAATGAAGAATATTTTTTCATGAAATTATTGTTTGATTTAGTAAAAATATTATAAATTGTAAAGCTGGTCTGTAAAAAACGTCGTAAAACCAGAAAAACTTCCTGCACTTGATATTTCGTTGGCTTCAACAAACCAGAAGCAAAATTAATTTTATCTTTGGAAGATTTACAAAAAACTAAATGTACCGGGTGTCCCAATAAGAATGGCTCTCGGCCATATCTCAGGAACCGTTTATAGTAGAGCATTGAAATAAAAAATTTTATAATAAAAGTTGCCTCAGGAAAAGCCTGGAAATTATTTTCATAATTGTGGGACCACCGCTAGAGGGCGTAATTGAATATCAAAAATTAAAAAATCTAAATTTTACAAAATTTTCCTAATGAAGGGGCACTGGAAATCCGATCGTCGTATTCTTCATAAAATTCTACGCATATTTGATTTGACAAGTTTAGGTCTACCTTTGGAAATAAGAGGTGGCGGTGAGTGGGAACCTTGTTATGAAAAACTGGCTGTGAGTCCGGTTCTGCTTAATCAAATTTTGCAAACTTGGTCTTGTTGAAGACAGATCTTTTTCGTCATTGTAAAAGTTATGATTTAGAACCAACTTACTGAGTAATATGCCAGCTAGAAGGCGTTATTTAATTTTTTTCAGAAATCTAGTTTTCTTTGGAAAATATTAAATACAAACATGCATTTTTAATACCATATTACAAAATTAGACAAAATTAGCAACAGAATAGCGAAAACCGCATGTTAATACCTTTTTTCTATCCCGAGATATCTTACAAAACGTGTAAATTTAAAAACATAACTGTTACTGTCACCGGTAAATGAAATAATTCATTAAAAGTAGTGTGCTATGGAAACAACAAAGAAACATTTTCCACCTGTCAACGTATATTAGGTCTTTTCAACGCTTCTCATTTATTTCGAGCCTCGTTCATATCTCGTATATTAATATTATACACGGATTATACGGCATATGACAGAGGCTCGAAACAAATGAGAAGCGTTGAAAAGCCCTATTAAAAAGAAATAAAAACAACTATTTAGTGATGACATAAACGTTCAAATTTTTGCCCATCATTTTCGTTGCAAACATTTACTCTTTCAAGAGTAGATTGAACAGCAGTCTCAATTTCTGCGCTCGATATGCTTTGAAGGCGTTTAGTATTCTCTGGATAATGTATTCTAGAGTAGTGTATGATGGGCAACAATTTGAATATTTAGGTCGTCACTAAGTAGTTCTTTTTGTTCTGTGTTATATTTAATTTTAATAGTATTGTTTCTCTTTATATTGTTGTTTTAATTAATTATATTTTTATACGTTGACATCTGGAAAATGTTATTTTGTTTTTTTCCACAGCACACTACTTTTCATTAACGTAGTTTACCGGTGATAGTAACAGTTATGTATAAAATTTACACGTTTCTCGAGATATCTTGAGATAGAAAAAAGGTATCGACATGCGGTTTTCGCTATTCTATTTCTAATTTAATCTAATTTTATAAAGTATGATTAAAAATGCATACTTGTATTTAATATTTTCCAAAGAAAACTAGATTTCTGAAAAAAATTAAATAACGCCTCCCAGCTGGCTTATTACTTATTAGGATGGTTCAAAATTATCACGCTTACATTGAAGGAAAAAGATCTGTCTTCAACAAGACCCAGTTTTCAAAATTTGATTTAGCAGAACCGGACTTACAGCCATTTTTTCATAACAAGGTTCCCACTCACCCCCACCTCTTATTTGCAAAGGTAGAGTTAAACTTGTTAAATAAAATATGCGCAGAATTTGATGAAGAATACGATAATCGAATTCCAGTGCCCCTTCATTAGGAAAATTTTGTAAAATTTAGATTTTTTTATTTTTGATATTCAATTACGCCCTCTAGCGGTGGACCCACAATTATGAAAATAATTTCCAGGCTTTTCCTGAGGCAACTTTTGTTATAAAATTTTTTATTTCAAAGCTCTACTATAAACGGTTCCTGAGATATGGCCGAGAGCCATTCTTATTGGGACACCCGGTACAGGGTGAGGCAGATAAAAGTCCTATTAGAAATATCTCGAGAACTAAAGGAAACAGAATCGTTAAAATTGAAATGAAGGGGTTTTGAAGAGTGATCTCTTTAATGAAAATATTTTCATCGATTTGCTATTTCCGGTTATACCGGAAGTGGCTTATAACTTCGTTTTTTTAAATGGAACATCCTGTATATTTTTACATTTTTGGATTCTCATGGAGGTCTGCTTTCTTAAAATATGATGTTTTGTAATGTTATACAGGGTAGTTTAAAAGATAATTACGTTTTTTTCTTAATTTCCTAGCAATATTCACACCCTGTAGAATTGTAGTAGTTTGACATCAAAAACTCTATTTATGTTCAAATGATTTTTAATATAGTCTACTATTGTTAAAAATTGTTAGTATAGCTAAATGTTGAATTGCACTATACAGAGTTGGTCGAAACTCGGAAAGAGTATTTTCTGAGTTTTCTTAAATGGAACACCCTATATTTTATTATTGTAATGAAATGATATTTTATGCTACTTTTTATTTCTTAAGCATTCCCTATGCCTAACTGTTTTAATTTGTGAGTTATTGGTGATTCAAACCAAACATTAATTTCAACAAAAAATACGTGAAATTTTATTAGGTTGGCCATGAAAATATTCAATCACAAATAATTTTTCTGAAATAAATACATATTAATCTAGACTGATCTTTAAAATTGCCAATAATGGTGAGCTGTGAAAATACCTACGTAGTTAACATTTTTGGCGCGATTAACAATTAAGCACACATTAAAGCATTTAGGTATAGGGAATGCTTAAGAAATAAAAAAGTACCATAAAATGTATTTTTACTGCAATACTAAAATGCAGGGTGTTCCATTTAAGAAAATTCAGAAAATCCTCATTCCGAGTTTCGACCAACCCTGTATACTAAAATTTAACATTTAGCTATACTAATAATTTTTAATAACAGTAGACTATATTAAAAATCATTTTAACATAAATAGAGTTTTTGATATCCAACTACTACAATTCTACAGGGTGTGAAAATTGCTACGAAATTAATAAAAAAACGTAATAAGCTTTTAAACTACCCTGTATAACATTACAAAACCGCATATTTTAAGAAAGAGGACATCGAGTAGAATCTAAAAATGTAAAAATATACAGGGTGTCCCATTTAAAAAAAAAACGAAGTTTTAAGCAACTTCCGGTATAACCGGAAGTGGCAAATTGATGAAAATATTTTCATTAAATAGATCACCCTTCAAAACCCCTTCATTCCAATTTTCATGATTCTGTTGCCTTTAGTTCTCTAAATATTTCTAATAGGCCAGTTATCTGCCTCACCCTATATAGTAATAAGTAAAGAGCCGCGTACATAAATGCAAGTTAAGAGTCTCTACCTACGAGTAGAGATCACTAGTGACAGGAATATAAGAACAGAGACCACAACACAAGCAACAAAAGCAGCAAGAGTAAGTGGTTGCCTCCGAGAAACCATATGGAGAAACAAATATCTGACCACGGAAAGCCAAATAAAAGTATACACGACAACAGTACGACCTATCCTAACATATGCAGCGGAGACAAGGACCGATACAAGAAAGACGAAACAACAAATCAACAATATCGAAATGAAAGTATTAAGATCAATAGCGGGCATATCATTAAGAGACAGGCAAAGCAACAGAAGTACACGAGAACGATGCAAAATTCAAAATATTGACAGGTGGATAAAAACAAGAAAGAAAAACTGGAACGAACATGTAAACCGAATGAAACCAGATAGATTAGCGAACATCTGTAAAAACAACAAGCCGGATAGCAGAAGACCCGTTGGAAGGCCGCCGAAAAAGTGGAAAGACAATGTACATTCAACAACAACTGAATCAGAATAAGAGGCAGACAAACGCGAGAAGAAAAAGAAGAAGAAGAAGAAGAAGAAGAAGAAGATTTACAAAGAATTTGACTGTCAACAATACAGTTACCATGACAACTGAGTAACTGACAGTTGCGCGTTAATGGGCGTTAGCAGAAAATTCTAGCACGCGTATTGGGACCGTGCAAGTTGCGCAAAGCGATACCTATTTCTACGCTCTGCACTTTTATTCGCACTTTTAATTGTATTGACCAGTTACGTTAGTCCTGGTTGCTGGATAATTGTCAAGGCCATGGCCCAAAAAAATAATAAGAAGAAAAAATAAGATTCAGGTTATGTGATGAAAACGTAAACAATTGTATGTAGTAAATAAAATTAGTTATTAAAATGCAGTACTGCAAGCAAAATACAATTAATTAAATTTACCTTTATATAATAATTGCATATCATATCAATATTGTGGAGCAACATATAATTTTTCTCTTTCAATGACAGTAGATATGAAATGTACGTCAATTTGACAATTTCAATTGACAATATGAATTATTTAAGAAAGTTGCAATATTTCTCCGCTATTCGCGCACGATCGTTTCACGTATCCCTTCCAAGTACTTGCACACCGCGAACCAAAAGGTTGCATAAATACATATATTATTAATGTTGTTCTAAATAATTATGAGTATGTTGTAAATGTAGTTGTAAGTGTATATGCCTGAGATTAGAAATATATACTTACATATCATATCTAACGCATATCCATTATAATACACATCTAATGACGTTAAAGTTGACAAATTATGAGGGTAACAATCTTCTTTCACTTTCATTCTTCTTTGAATGATCGAATAAAATATTAGCAATAAAATAAATAGTGCCAAAATGAACACAAAGTTTTCCTGTGAAATAGGCATCACAGACTATGAACACTGATTGTGACCGCACAAAACAAATCGACACTTAAGTAATTTAAAATTGAATATAAATAATCAATACATCGTACTAGAGGTACCAATAAAATTCCATTTCAAAATTTCCCGCTTCACTGATTTGAGGAAATAATTATTGTTTATTAATTGTCGTAGTTATCAATACTGTTTCGGTTTAAGATATGTTTTCACTGTACACCAGTTTACACCATTTACATTGTTAAAATAAATAATGCTCTTCATAAACTAACTGACAAATTGTACGTTAACACGAAAACAAGACGCGACTGAAGATAATAATAATAGGATGCCACTACCGATGACTAAATTATCTACCTTAAGTGAATAATAACTTAAATGGTTTATAGGCCAGGGTTTGTTTACTGTGAGTGTGATATCTAGTTGTGTTTGTTTATTTAACGGAATTATACCAGGGCTTAACACTAAGTATTAGAAAACCTAGAAAAAAAAACATTAAATATTAAAATGAAATAAAAATATATACCCTTTTTATACAGTTGCAGTGGGAAGGCAAAACCGTCTTATTTTTCACTTAGAACAGAGAGCGCAAGCCAGCACTCTAAATCGATTATTTTCGACTCTATTTGGAGTCATCATCAGACAGGCGTAGGCCTGCTGCTCTCTGCCCCAAGTGACCAATCTCCGAGAGCTTATCCCCACACTGCAACTGACGTCTATGGAGGTCCTACGTTCATCCACGTCCTGCAAGTTTTTTGAATTCCCTCGTGTCTTCTTCGCTTCAGCATCCATCTGGCTTACAGTTTTTAGAATCTCTCTATCATTCATCGTTCATTGTTGCAACATATCCCACCTATCTCCCTTTTTGCCTTGTAATTTGTTCGATAATACCTTCCACTCCGGTTCGTCGACGAACTTCCTCGTTTCTTACTCTATTTCTTAATTATGCTTATTCCGAGTATTGATCTCTCCATCTTTTGTTGTGTCCTCAATTTTCCTGCTGATGTTTTTCTGAGAATTAAGGTTTCTCCTTCGTATGTGAGAACTGGTGGAACGCATTGGTTAGAAGCTTTCCTTTTTATGCCCATTTCACATCAACGCGACAGTCGTATATATGATTTCGTTAAACGACATCAGTAGTTCAAGTAATCTTAAGCTTAAAATAGGACAAAACCTCGCAATTTTTACAAAATGGATCGATTTGCTTGAACACTTGAGAATAAGTAGTAGATAGTCCAAGGATCAAAATCAATATCATGCCGAAAGGCGCTTTTACGATGGGGGTGGTTGCCACGCCATCTCGGGGGTGGAAATTTTTTATTATATTTTAATCGCAAAAGTTGGTAAAAGCATTCTTTTTTTTTTGAAAAATGGCTTTGGCAGAGCCAATTAACCAGACTTGTTTGTGATTAATTGCAGATTCATAGTCATAAATTTCTTATTTCATAACATAAGTACATACTACAATATTATTTTTAGATACATAGGTACATTGTCGTAAAAGCATTCATTCTAAGCAAAAAACGTTCTATAAATTTTTTTTTATAAAATTGACAGTTTTTGATTTATTCGCTATCGAAGGTGTTAGTTTTATATCGAAAAAATCAATGTTTTTAATAAGTTTTCTGCTAATAACTCCAAAAGTTTTCGTTTTATTAAAACAACTTTATTTAACAAAAATGTACCGTTTGAAAAAATAAACAAAACCGTTGTTTTTAATTTTCTTTAAGACCAATAGTAATCGAGCTATACTTTGTTATATGTTGGCTCTTCTTCGTCAAATGTTAAATATTGTAGTTCAAAGTCACAAGGCTCGAAAACTATCCATTTTTCGAGGACAACTTGTTTAAGTTATTAATTGAAAGTTCTTAAAAATATATATCTCCAGAAATAAAAAAAGTCTCGAGCTCAAAAATTAATTGACTTATAATGAAAAGAATGTCAGTCCCTATTTTTTTCAGCGAAAAAGTGATCGCAAGCAACCCTCTAATCATCACCCTAATTAAAATTAATCATTGACCTTATTTGGACTTTTTTATTTATGTATTATTAATAGGTTTTAGAAGTTTGACTGGCTTAGAATGATTAGTTAAAAAAAATGGAATTAAAGGTTTAGTTAAAGAGTAGTTTGGAAAAAACGGCCTTTTCTTCAGAATAGCAAGATTACCATCAAAGATACGAAAAAATTTTTAAATATCAAATTGTAGCTTATTTAATTCACAAAAACCTGGTTTACAAAAAATTTTTCTGCGGAAAAAATTGAATGAGCTATTTAGAATTAAAACTTGTAATAACATGCAAAAACCACCTTTACCAACCCTTTCAAAGTCACCTCTGTTTGCGACTGAGGATTTTAAAAAGATTTAATATGAAGAGGCTTATAGAGCTTGTAATATCCTACAAAATTATTTTTTACCAAACTTTCTAAGATAAAAAAAATGCGGTTAAAAACATCAATATATTAAAAAAAAAAAGGAAATACAATTGGAAGCATAATAATGTAAGTTAGAGGTGTTTTTAGTCATGGGCCTAATTTATTTATGTATTATTAATAGATTCTAGAAGTTTGACTGGCTTAGAATGATTTGTTTTTAAAAAAAAATAGAGATACGAAAAAATTTTTCAATATAAAGTTGTAGTTTTCCATGAACCTGGTTTTATAAAAGGTCCTACAGGGGCGAGGAGTATACTGAGCTATTCACACTAGTACCTAGTGCGACGTATGTCTTATGTGTCGTCAGAACGATACACTGCAGTCGTGAGATCGCGTAGGGAAGACGACACTTTCCACTGCATTCATCCGGCTGTCGTGTCGATCGAACAACATCGGATAGATGATAGAAGACTGTTCACATCAATCTGGCAGGTTGTGTAGACGACTATGTTATTGGTTCAGCGAACACAAGTGAATTGAATTTTGATGGGGGATATCAACATTTGAAATGTTGATAACCCATTTAGTCTGGATATGTCAGAAAAATATAATTTTTTAATAATTAATAAAAACTTTTCTCAGTCTTGATTTAAATCATCAAAAGTACATAAAATTAATTGGATGCACCCAATGCAATCTATTTCTGCTCTGTCTTCTTTTTAATCTTCTATACAGCATTAGCCAAAGTAGCATAGAACAGCAATCCACATTACTTCTTACTACGAGAACAATATCTTGTCAAATGACACTTCACGAACTGTGACCACACGACTGTCGGATGAATGTCGTGTTGGTGTGAAATGAGCCTTAAATGGAATGGCATATTTGTTTTAACCACGTCTCTCATTTTTCCGAATGCAGCCTAACCTAAAAATATTCTTGTAAGTAGTTCGCATGTTTCGTTGTCTCATGTTAACCTTATTTCGTGACCCAAATACACATATTTTTCCACAAGTCTATGGGTGATATCTAGATTTCTATTAGCTCATTGGGGACGGAATTGGTCATCATTTTTGTTTTTTTTTTATAGTTTATCTTCAAGCAGACCTTCTCTTTTATTTGTTGTAGTTGTTGTAGCATAAATTTAGCTTCTCCTAAGTTCTCTGTTATGGGAACAACGACATCGGCATATCGGAGATTATTTAATATATATTTCCATCAATGCCAATACGCTTTGAATTAGGGATGAGAAAAACCTACCGGTTATAACTATAACCTAAAACCGGTTTTTTACTTCGAAATAATCGGTTTTTCGGTTGTTTTTTGACCCTGTTTTAACCGGTTTTTTCATTTTAAAGTAATAACCGCTGAGAAACCGGATAAGTTACCTCTGAAAAAATAATAAATTCAGAGAAAAAATGGAGAAGTTCTTTTATATATTATGGGGTTTATTTAATTAACTCTCATATATTTACAGAGAAATATCTATAAACTGAAATAAAAGCATCTATAAGCTAGTAGATAACTACTATACAGGGTGTCCCGAAAAGATTGGTCATAAATTATACCACAGATTCTGGGGTCAAAAATAGGTTGAGTGAAGCTGATTTACCTATATACAATAGTGCATACAAAAATAGTTACAGCCCTTTGAAGTTACAAAATGAAAATCGATTTTTTTTTCATATATCGAAAACTCTTAGAAATTTTTTATTGAAAATGGACATGTGGCGTTCTTATGGCAGCAAAATCTTAAAAAAAATTAAAGTGAAATTTGTGCACCCCATAAAAATTTTATAGGGGTTTTGTTTCCTTAAACCCCCCCAAACTTTTGTGTACGTTCTAATTAAATTATTATTGTGGCACCATTAGTTAAATACAATATTTTTAAAACTTTTTGCCTCTTCATATTATTCGATAAGCGAGTGTTTATCAAGATATTTTGAATATTTGTCGAATCCACCACATATTTTTACATGGTAAGTACGATTATAGAAACCTGTTAATAATCTGAAAATTTATTTTTTAATTTACATGTTTAGGTGAATTTTGAAAAAGAAGCCACATCTCGATAAAAGACTAAAACTAAAGACTAAAAAAAGACTAGGAGGCAAAACAGTTTTAAAAACACTGTGTTTAACTAATGGTACCACAACAATAGTTTAATTGGAACGTACACAAACATTTGGGGGGTTTACAGGAACAAAATCCCCATAAACTTTTTATGTAAACATATTAAAAAAGAAGCCGCATCTCGATAAAAACTGGCTTATCGAAAAAACACTGATAGGCAAAAAAGTTTTAAAAATGTTTTGTTTAACTAATGGTACCACAATAATGAATTAATTGGAACGTACAGAAAAGTTTGGGGGGGTTTAAAGGAACAAAACCCCCATAAAATTTTTAGGGGGTGGACAAATTTCACTATAATTTTGCTTTAAGATGATCCTGCCATAAGAATGATACATGTCTATTTTCAATAAAATATCTCTAACAGTTTTCGATATATTGAAAAGAATCGATCTTCATTTTGTAACTTCAAAGGGCTGTAACTTTTTTCGTGAGCACATTTGTACAAGATAAGTAAGGTTCAATCAACTTATTTTTGACCCCAGAATGTGTGGTATAATTTATGACCAATCTTTTCAGGACACCCTGTATAATAAGTAGTATTCTTCAAACCTAGTATTGGCTAGAGAATAAACATGGATTTTATTAGTATAGATCGACTGTCTTTTCATTAGTGTGCCAAAATTAGTCTACGCCAAGTTAGAAGACCTAGTCTACGCCAACCAAATCCCAGTAGAAAGAATGATGAACTACAGCTACCTCGGCACCATAATTAATGAAGAATGAAACAACAACCAGGATAAGAGTGTTATTGAGAAAACTAGATTCACCTTCAACCGGATAAGGGCCTGCTTCAAGAGCCACAACCTCGCTTTTGATATAAAAAGAAGAATGTGGCGATGCTACGTCTTTTCTGTCATTTTTACGATATTTAATAATGGAACTTGAACAAATATATGTACAGAAAATTTGAAGTATTTAAGATATTGCTATGTATATCAAAAAATACTTAAGATTTCGTGAACTGATGAGTCGTAAATGAGAAGATCCTCAGAAGAATGAAGAATAACCGAGCCCACCATCAAATCTCGAAAGATACATTTCGAACACATGAGAAATGAATTCATCCTGAGACTATGCTCTGCTATAAGCCATCCTGAACCCTTTACATATTGATTAATGACCTTGGTATTGATGCATTCTTCCAATAGTATCGATATCGATAACATTGATACCGATTCTAATGGAGTATTGCAAACTACAGTGTAAATAAATATAACTACTGCGTATTGGCTGTTGATTAAAAAAACCGAACACCGGTTATTGCAATATCCGGTTTTTGTGGCCGGTTATAACCGCCAGGTTTAACCGTAAGTAAGTAAAAAAAAGGTATAAACGAAAACCGGTGTTTTGTCAATAACCGCCATCCCTACTTTGAATACCACTCTTGTCATTAAAATGTGTACTCCATGACTGAAGGTCGCAGCATCTTATCATGCTAGGTGCGATTCCAGCACATAGCGTCTGGTTTCCGAAAAATATGATTAATCTAGTTTTAAATATGAACAATTCACACTGTCTGGAACGTATCATATCAGACAGCTTTTAGAAAAATCAGATATTTGGAGACGTGCTGGAAACGCTACGTGTATGATAATATGCAGCGACCTTTATAAATAGTTTTAGCAACAAGATATCTCCCTGCCGCACCCCTATGCCAAGTTTTATCTTCTCAGTCATGCAATAAAGGTTTACATTTGTTGTCTCATTTTCGTATATATTTCAAATGATATTCGCATAATATTATATCTGTGTATTAATCTATTCTTAAGTAATTAAACATTTATTTTGACGTTAATACAAAATGATAAATATCAGCTATTGAATACACGACAGAATCTTCGAAAAATCAATAAAAAGCTACATTAGTTTAGTTATTTAAAAAATAATTTAAATTTGATGAAGAACGGTAGATGTTGAGTCGGTTAGTCTTTAAACAGACATTGTATAATTTAGTATTCGCAGGTTATGAAAAATTTACTGGTTACAGTGAATTTTTTGATGGAATTTATTATAAATAATACAAAAACTGAAACACACTTTTTGCAGTGTCGCATTCATGCCTCAGATAAAAATGTAAGAAGATATAAAGATTGCAGTTTTCCATAAACAAGCAAGTTCAATGCAATGCAATCTTATCTGCACTTTGTTGTGTAATTATATATGTATAAAGAATGTCAAACAATATAAGAATAATAGAGTTGTTTTAATAATGTTTTAAGCTTTTGATGCGCCCGACACCTGTAGTACCCTTAAAAATTTGTCGGACAATATTATTAACAGTTAATTGTAAAAATATTTTTATCAGAAACCATCCTGCATAGAGAATTGCATCAGCGGTGAGGGTATAAATTTTATGACCTTTTATGATGCGTGCGCCCCCTCCCAAGTTCAGAAGAGTTATGGAGTCATAAATTATGATTTTTTTAAAGGGTACTCTATTTGTCGAAAGTCGGAAGCTTGGTGCTTACGCTGGTAAGCACCAAAGTTTGGCGTTGGTTTTGAATATTAGTTTACTTCTATATACTTTAGACATGTACATACACTCAGATGCAAAAAAACCGATACGGAGAAAATGTTGGTCAAATTCAAAGTATTTCAGTTTTTGAAGTGAAAACTTCTTTAGGGACGTTGTGCGATTTTTGGATAGGAGAAAAAGCATTGAATTCGCGACCGTCATCTCGACCGTCATCACGACCGTCATTGCGACCGTCATCGATTGTGCTATATACATTATATTTTTGGTGTATGTACATATAAATTGTGTAGAGGTATTTAAATTTAAAATAAATGTAAATCCTATTTTAGGATGGGGAAAAAGGATTGATTTCGCGACCATCATCGCGACCGTCATCGCTTCGGCGAAATAAATTTTGTACAAAAATATATATTATGTGTATGTATATAATATAAATTTTATAGAAGTATTTAAATTTAAAATAAATGTAAAACCTATTTTAGGATGGGGAAAAGGGATTTATTTTGCGACCGTCATTGCGACCGTCACCTCTTCGGCGAAATAAATTTTGCACGTATCTATATTATATGTATGTATACATAAATTGTATACAAGTACTTCAATTAAAAAGAAATGTAAAACATATTTTTGGATGGAAAAAAGGATTTATTTCGCGATCGTCATCGCGACCGTCATCTCTTCGGCGAAATAAATTTTGTACGTATATTTATAATGTGTATGTATGTATATATTGTGTAGAATTATTTAAATTTAAAATAAATGTAAAATCTATGTTGGAATGGGGAAAAAGGATTGATTTCCCGACTGTCATCGCGACCGTCATCGCTTCGACGAAGTAAATTTTGTAGGTATATTATTGAAGTGAAAACTTCTAGGGACGTTGTGCACTATTTAGATGGGGAAAAAGTATTGAATTAGCGACCGACATCGCTTTGGCGAAATTAATTTTTTAAGTGAAAATTTCTTTAGGGATTTTGTGCACTTTTTAGATGGGGAAAAAGTATTGAATTAGCTGCCGTCATCGCGACCATCATCGCTTCGACGAAATAAATTTTTTTTGGAGTGAAAACTTCTTTAGGTACCTTGTGCACTATTTAGATGGGGAAAATCTATTGTATTAGCGACCGTCGTCGTGACCATCATCGCTTCGGTGAAATAAATTTTTGAAGTGAAAACTTCTTTAGGGATGTTGTGCACTTTTTGGATGGGGGAAAACATTGAATTTGCGACCGTCATCATTTCGCCGAAATAAATTTTGTACGTATTTATATTATGTGTATATATACATAAATAGCTTAGGACGTACGCAACGCGTATATAATAAAGGTATAGCAGTTCTGTTTGGATGGGGAAAAGTATTTGGATGAGGTCGCGACCGTCATCGCTACGGCGAGATATTAGTAATTTATATACTCTAAGTTGAATTGCCTATAAGTTCGACCGAAGTTATAAATGTTGGAAGAGGGATAGTGTGTGTACACGAAGACGCTTGGTTCGCCAGAAGTTTTCACTTCTGTGGGCACTCCCAAGAGTGCCTTAATTTTTTTTTTATTTTTAGCCCTATTTTGATGATTTTTTTAGCACACTGTGTAAAAATTTATAAATTTTAATTTGGTATAGTGAGTTCTTTAATAAAAATTTTTATTTGACTTATTATACGGGGTTAATCGAAAGGTGGTTTTTTATATTAATTTTCAAACATCCTGTGGAATAATTCCGTTAGAGTATTTTCGTATAACCCGGTTTTTAGGTTGCATTAGGTTAGGATGTCTTCTAAGTATTATGTTTTTTGTTTCAAGTGAAAATATGGATTGGTTCATTTTTAGGAGCGAAATGACTTTGCCACCCACAATGTACGACTTTTCCTATTACAGTCAAACCTGCCATATCCGGATCAATGTGGCGACAGACCGATCCGGATATGAAAAAATCCGGATATCAAGACCACTACTTCTTTTATAGTCTCTGAAACGTTTTCTCCTTCATACATTCCAGTAATCAACGCCGTCAATAACTTTCGTCGATAGACACGTTTTATAGATTCTATAATACATTATTTCGCTATCTTTTAGTTCTTCTTTTAGTGCGTTGTCCAACAGCAGGACTGCCTTTCTCGGTAGATTTCGGTAGATCCGGACGGCGCAGAACCGTCCGAATACGGGGAGGTCCGGATATGACAGGTCCGGATATGGCAGGTTGTACTGTATTACCATTATCTTTTGTATTATTTGTAATACGACGATGGGGACTTTGATGACTGATATCGAAGGAATGTCATATCGACATCCCAGAAGTACTGTATTTAACTAATGATTAAAAGCAACGACATGATCTTGGTTTTAATGAACAATGATAAAAATAACAAAACATAAAAAAAACAACTTAAATGTAACTTAACCTAAGTACGCAAATAACAAACAAAAACTACTAAAATATAACTTAATACTTTGTATTGCCTCCTCTAGCCTCTATAACTGCCTATACACGTCGGCTCATGCTGTCTATGAGGTTGCGAATATCATTTTGCTGGATATTTTTTTGCCATTCCTCTTCTAGAGCCAAGCGAAGTTCGTTAATTGAGGCTGGTGCGACTTCGCGACCTCTAATATTTCTACCAAGCATGTCCCAAACGAACTCTATTGGGTTCAGATCTGGCGAACACGCTGGCCAGTTCATTTTATTAATTCCAACTTCCTCTAAATATTGCGTGACACACATTGCAGAGTGGTGTCGCGCATTATCTTGCATTAATAGAAACTCATCGCCGATATATTGAGAAAAGAGTACATGATTCGCTAAAATTTCCTCAATATATCGGTGTGCAGTCAACGAACCCTCAGTAAATACCAATTCAGTGTGCGCCTCTTGGGATATTCCTGCCCATACCATCACTGAACCCCCTCCATGGCTAACGCGGGGACTGAAAGCGCACTCCGCAAATCTCTCTCCAGTTCGACGTCATACTCGTTCTCTCCCATCTGATGAGTGGAGACATTATCTCGACTCATCCGTAAAAAGAACATTACTCCATTGTCCTAAATTCCAACGTAAATGTTCCCTGGAAAATTGTAGTCTAGCCACTCTATGCCGTGGAAGTAATTTGGGCCCAGTTGCTGGTCTGCAACTTTGCCAACCAAATTCATGTAATGTGCGACGAACTGTAAATACACTTACGTTATTGCCTCGAACCTGTTGAAGCTGATTTCTTGTTTGCACCGCTGTTAAATGACGATCCCGCAAATCGTTGACTCGTATAAAACGATCATCTAAAATCTAAAGCGGTAGTTTTGCGCTTCCTGCTACTTCCCGCTTTACGCTTGTTTGTTCCAGTTCGTATAAAACGTTCCACTATTCTTTGGATGGTAGAGCGATGAGTGTGTAGTACTCCAGCCACATATTCATAATTTCGCCCATCTTCAACCAGAGTAACGGCTTTCACACCATCTTCGACACTAAGAACCATGATCAAAGGTAAACAAAATGTGAGTGTCAAAATGACATAATGACAACAGTCAGCAAAGCCACGTCGTCGTATTACAAAATAACTCCTAAATAATCATAATTAAAAAAGTCCTAAATTGTGGGTGGCAAATTCATTTGGCTCTAAAAAATGAACCAAGGCATATTTTGACATAAAACAAAAAACACAATGCTTAAGAGACATGGTTGCAACCGAAAAATAAGGTTTTACGAAAATACAGAATTATTCCAAAGGATGTTTAACAGTTAGGGTAAAAAACCACATTTCGAATAATAGTCGTATAATAAGTTAAATACAAAATTTTATTAAAAAACTCGCTATAGCAACCTAAAATTTATAAATTTTTACACAGTGTGCAAAAAAAATCATCAAAATAAGGATAAAAATAAAAAAACCTGAAACACTTTGAATGTGATCAAAATTTTCTCCGTTGCGTTTTTTTGCATCTGAGTGTATATAGCCTATTTATCTATACCCAAGGGGTTCTAACAAGAAATAATTATGTGAGTAGTAAATGATCAAAAAGTGGAGCTCCTTTGAAACGTCTACCTTTAACAAGTAAAATTTTTTGAATTCTATTTTTGTTCTTAAGTAAAAACTGTAATTTATATTAGTCTTATCATATCATACCTGTTGGGGCAGTAGGCTCATGTTGAGTTTTCTTTTTTTCTCTAAACTTGATCCTTATGAGAATCCCAATCAAAATAACTGTAAAAATAGCACCTCCCAAAGCCAAACCACTTGTCAGGCTCATTTTATCACCACTTTGAAAACTAGGTAACCCAAATTTTACCGGAGTTTTCAATATTCGGTTCGATTAGTGAGATCCCGACTTATAGATAAGATAAAATGGATTATTACTCCAAGACTCACCCAGCCAACACAAATTGGGATTATAATTATTGCTACATTATTTATGACTTATTTTTTAATAAGTGTATTAATTTTTATTGGCCATGTATATGTATATACATACAGTATGACACAAATGAAAGGAATAAATTCGTTTTTTCGTAAACCGGCAAATTTAAAGAAAAATCTTGAAACAGGTCGATTTTTATTTTTAAATTATGTTTTTTGATATACATAGGTTCATATTCGTCAAATTCCAAATCGAATATATTTTAACTTGCCATAAACAAAAAACGAAGCACTTTTTTGGGTAAAACTCATTTTAACTTTTTTAAAGTGTTTAAAAAATGCTTATTTTTGATTTTTTTTAATTTTTAGCATTAAAAGTAAACCAGCTACTCTCAAAATAAAGTAGGTCCCTTTTTTTGGTATGAAATTGAGAAAATCACCCCTAATTAGCATTTCGAACGAACTTAATTGTTACCACTTCACAAGTTTTTTACTTGCGTATGTACTGATCATATATGATCTGTAAGTTTCATCGGTTCAAATTCCTTATTTTTGAAAGAGCTGTAGTTAAAAGACCTTGAACGAGTCACTTATCACGAGTGTATGCAAATTTAGAAACACAGAATCTTAACCAATTTTTGTCTTACAGAAAAACAAAAAAAAATCAAAATATTCAGAAAAGAAAAGCCGACTCTTTTTGTTGTTTAAGATTTTTGGTATCTCTAACAATATATAAGTTATTTAAAAAAAAAAAACATTTTTTCAAAATTAGAATTTTTAAACATTTTACCTTAAAACCAATTTTTTTCAAAAATAAGCACTTTGAATCGAAGAAACTTACAGATCATATAAACACAACATAAGTAAACTAACTTTTGAAGCGGTAACGATTAATTTCATTTAAGTTGCTAATTGGGGGTGAACTTCCTGATTTTTTTGCCAAAACAAAAGGGACCAACTTTATTTTGAGCGTAAAGACAGAAATGAAGATTTTCTTAAACACTTAAACAAAAGTTGTAATGTATTTTCCCCAAGAATGCTTCATTATTTGGATATTTCACATTGAATTATCCTATTTGGAATTTTTCAAATATGAACCTATTTTTCCTTAGCTATAACTCTGCTTTTGTTAGGTATAGAGACTTAATATATACACAATTTTTTCACTTTTTAATAGGCTATAGTTTTACTAAGAATATTTTTTTAGACCAAATGCCTACATTTTGAGATATTTGCGAAAAACCGTCTAAAAACGTGGTTATTTTGTTGAAAAATGAACATTTTCACTTGCAAATAACTCGAAAAGTATTGATTTGGTGAAAAAACTCTATAGAACAAAAGTTGCTTAAAATTAGTCAGTTTATCCACTTTGGAACTTATCTTGGACATATATTTTTTCACCCCCGAGATGGGGTGAAAGTCACCCCCAAGGCGAAAGCACACATCGGCACCATATCACTTTTATTCTTTGACATGTTACCTATGCGTATGCCAAATTTCATGTCAATCCAAGCGGTTCTTTAAAATTTACAGCAAAAACCGTGATAGAATGTACTACATGGATATTTGGATCTGCAAATAATTTTTTGTTGCTTTGGTTAAGTTTATCTTTCAAAAAATCATAATTTAAAAATATAAATCAACTGTTTCAGGATCTGTTTTATTTTTTACAACGCCGTCTCTTCTCAAATAAATAAATATGTATATTTCATAATTTTTCCTCTCACTGTATACGAAGTGATTCTCAGAATTTAAAAGAAAAAATAAGCATACAATAAAAATAAAAATGTGTAAAAAAATTATGCTTTTTGTTGTTATATAAAATAAATTTAATCCACTATATCGTCATTACCTGTTGTTGTTTTGTGAATAATTTAGGTATATTTTGTTTAATTAATACTTAATATGTTTATACACTTTAAACGATATTTATTTCAAAATATTGCAAGTTTTATTTACACAAATTCAAAATACATAAACACTTTTATTTTAGAAAGCGATTACAACGAATTAGTCGTTAAATTGAAATAACATAAATAAATTATAGTATGAGTAATATCATTGGTAATATAATATTTAATTGTTATGGTTCATATCTTCCAATGTTTTGTTATCATGTGTGTTTCAACCAATTATTTGGAAAATTTTCTAATAATTACTGATAATTTTTTTTACAGCGCGTCCTCCAAATACAGGAAGACATTTTTCTTATCTAGAGATTAGAGAAGTGCGATTTTATAAAAAAAAAATAGGTAGCAAGCAGACAGTTGTTTGATAAGCTTATGACTAAATATAGCTATTGTTCAGTTAGGTGGTTTGAACAGGTTGTTGCATTCGATTTTTTAGGAATTGCTATCAAGGTTGACTTCAGTTAAGGTGTGGGGATTCTGGCAGTCTGAAACAAACTGTTTAGTTTTCAGCTAGATATACACGCTATAAATGGCAACACTGGTTCCCCGCTGCCCACCTAATGCACCACATTTGCAACGATTCATTCAGTTATTCGTCATTTTACAGTGGCAATGCAACTCCTTCTCATAAACAATGTTGCCGATTTTAGCGCTTTCTTCATTGGGTATATTTAATCAAACACTAAACAGCCTGAATAGTAGAATAATTGCATAGTCCCAAAGTTGAACTATTACATGGATATCATCTTCACGAATCAGTGGTAATAATTCAATGGGCAGATCATATAGTCCGGTAGTTTTGATGTCATATTATTATTTTATATAATATTTTCTTTGTCATTTTAAGCATATTCACACTTATAATATTTTTGTCATTTCTGTAATTTGTTCTATAAATTAAAGTTGTCGTTCTTTTTATCTAGATCTTCTATTTCTTTGTATTTAGCGGAGGGTCACCTCTTTTTGACCTTTTGAATTTTCTTTCTAATTTTCTTTCTTTTTAATTTCTTTGTATTTATTCGGGTCGTCTGTTTTGTTCTTTTTTATTCTTCTGTAAGCTCAAAAAGTTCTGTTGCCATCTAAAGTTTTAAGGGTTTTGTTTCAAACAGAGACAAAGGTGTTCAATAGTTTCCAATTTATGGTCAAAAGTTTGAGTTTCTGCGCTACTTTCTTGGGCCTTGCTAAAATTATCGTTTATTTTAAATTTCGTTTGGTTGTCCTATTTGGCTCCCCTTCTTCCATAATTTTCTTGATAGTAGAGCTCTCTGAAGTCTCTACTTTTATCGACAAAATTACTGGGTGTTGTTGGAAGATGTGCCTGCTTCTGAATTAGTTTTGGTTGATAGTACATATTTATATAAATATAATATTTATAATATATCTTATATTGATCATCTGTTCAATTTCTATTATATATCTATTTTGCTTTTATGGTGACCTCAGTGTAGACAAGCGAGGTATAAGAATAATATTGACATGATTTGATATCATTATTCTCATGTCGCCGTCGCGCGTTGCATCCAGATTGCCTACTCTATTATGATAAATTTTCTGAATTTTTTTAAATATTTAGGGCGAGAGGGCTATCGCCCGTTGGTATATAAATATACAGTGAGCACGTAAAGGTTGGAATAAATTCATTTTCTGGAGAATGGATGATTTTGGAAAAATATACCGAAACAGGTCAATTTTTATTTTTAAATTTCAACTTTTTGGCATATGTATCATACTAGTGACGTCACCCATCTGAGCGTGATGACGTAATCTATATTTTTTTAATAAGAATAGGGGTCGTGTGATCACTCATTTGAAAGGTAATTCAATTCTCTATTCAGTAATATAAACATTAACATAATTATTTATACACGGTGTCCAAAAAACATAAAATGGTGACTGTGTGTAATTTATTTAACTCAAAATAAATTTTTTCTACAACCACTATTCAAAGTGCACTTTTCTGCACGGTTTTATGTTAGCAAACTTGATATTTTCTCACAGTATAAGATATTTGACATTAGTGTGCAGAAAAGTGACGTTTCTGTGCCGCAAAGTGACGTTTCTGTGCCGCAAAGTTCTTTTCTGCACAGTTGACTACCTCATTCTGAGTAACGTTATATTATGTTTACATCCGTGGACTACCGCATTCTGAGTAACGTTATATTCTGTTTACATCCGTGGTTAAACTTTAGACAAATATATAACCTATAAGACAATTATTATATTTAACTATAGCATAGAAACTAAATTATGGATGTTACAACTGTTTTATTTTACAATTTTATTCTTATTAAACATTTTATAATTATCAAATAACCAATAAGGATTTAGCAACCTGTGCAAGAGACGTCGAATGAAGTAGGTTTTGTGTAAATCCGTGACTGCATAAATATAATGTCAATAATGTGTACTAATTGTTTAAATTTAAAAAAATTAAGGCAGTGCATTAATTTTTTAACTGATTTCTGTGCAATTTATTTAGGTATAAGGAATTTAAATTGATTAGTAGGTATTAATTAAATACAGTTTAAAATTTATCACATAGGTACCTATTATAATTAATCGTCGTTTGGAAATTGTGATTTTTATTTTTAGGAAAAACTGTGCTTGTAGAAAAAGTATAGTGTGAAACACGTGCAGAAAGGTAATTTCTCACTCGTTTGAATTGCGGCACTCGCTTGCGCTCGTACCGCAACTTTTCAAACTCGTGAGAAATTAGTACCTTTCTGCACTTGTTGCACAATATACTATTTTATACGAGCGTGCAAAAATGTCTACTTTCGCGCACGCATTTAGTTTAGAAAGTTTAACTTTTCCGCACGCGTGTTACTTTTCCGCACGCGTGTTACTTTTCCGCACACGGTTTTTACTTTTCCGCACGCGTGTTAATTTAGATATGTTAATATGGCTTTAAAGTAATTATAATACATGCAATAAACTAATAATTGGATATTATTTACTAATTTATTTCAAATATATCTTATTGTGTTCCTGTTTTAATAAAATTAACGCGACAATTCGATGAAATAAAATTATTTTGACATAATATTCGAAAGTCAAATCGGTAGACAATAACAGTCGTTTTGAATCATCGTCATGGCAACCAAGATCGTCGTCATGCTAACTAATTATATTAAAAGTTTGGTTTTGACAACCTTGTCAAAGAATTAATTTGTGTATGTATTTTCATATTAATTAAATTAATTGATTAAGATTTGGTAATTTTTTAAAGACTCTTAGAAAAAATATTGTTCCTAACTCTTGCAGAAAGTCTCTTTTCCGCACTCGACTGCTTGCCGAGCTCCCGCTTCGCGTCGTTCGGCAAACTGCAGTCGCGTGCGGAAAAGAATCACTTTTAACTATTTAGAATGGGAAATAAGCCACAATATTATTAAAAAATGATTTTTATTAACGTTTCGACGCCCAAATCGGGTGCCGTTGTCAAAATACAAAATACTATTAACATAAACAAAAATGTTGTTGCTTAGTAAAAAAATTCTTCTAATAATTTATTTAATTTGACTCATTTATATCGGCAATTCAGATACATATAATACATTTTAAAGTAGAAGACTTTAAAATGATATTGCCAATATTTATGAGTTGCGTTCCTGGGACGACTTTACTGAAAGATAGTTCATTCGATTACATGAAATCAACCTCAACTCAATAATATCCGTCACAAAAAAAATCATAGCATGTGATCTGTCTTTAAAAAGACAACCACATGCAACGGTGACATTAACATTCTCGCGTTAGAGATCTCATAGTAAATCACGAGGGAAAACCAGGAAAAACCTCGTGATACTATCCCGACATCGTAAGTATTTGGTCTTACATTTAATTTACTCTCAAAATTAATATCAAATTCTGACTTTACTATAATTTTGTTTAAATTATAAATAATATCAATAATACATGGATATATAAGTAATACTAAAATATAAAATATGTACTAACTCGACTATTGACTTACTAATTGTGGTATTTTCTTTCTATTGACTTCCTCTTTCAGTATGGGTATCCACATCCTACTGCATTCCACCGAGGAATTTGCGACACAATTGGTTTCGTTTAGCATAATTAGAGCCGCTTCTTTGATTTTTCTCTTTTTACTATCTGTTTCTTTCAGGACTATACTTGAATCTCTCCACTGAACTCTATGTTCATTATCCCATGCGTGTTGACATATTTGAGATCTATCAAATTCTCTATTTTTAATATAAGATAGATGTTCACTTATTCTAACGTTTAATGGTCTTGATGTTTCACCTATATAAAACTGTTCGCATTCACAGGGTATTTTATAAATACAATTCTTTGTCCTTTCTTGTTCATTGTTAGGTTTAGTTTTAGATAGAATAGATCTCAATGTGTTGGTTGTTTTGAATGTTGTTGAAATGTTGAATTTATTTCCTATTGTTTTAAGTTCCTCGGATAGTCCTTTTATGTATGGTATTGATATTTTTCTCGTATTATTTCTTATGAATGTTGTAGGATCCCGTTCTATGTTGTTCTGTTCCATTCGATCCAATCTTGACAATTCCTTATTTATAAACGATAAAGGATAATATTCCCATTCTAAATAGTTAAAATTGTAAAAATGCCACAAGAAAATAGCTTCAGAACAACGAAAACAATCACTTTCTGCACTTGTTAGGAAAATAACTATTACTGCTATCAGAAAACAGGAAATAATGTTTATTTGACAAATAAATATTGTTTTTTGCTTAAATTCAATATTAATGCCGCCACACACCTTCCTCTTGACAGTTTGAACATTTGATTATACAAACATTTTTTTTTGTTTTCTCAGAGAAATAAAATGTATTTTGAACTAAATAAATTACATGCATTCTTCTTATTATGTCAATAAATTTAATTCAAAAAAAATTTTTTTGCACACTAGGTATAAATAATTATGTAAATGTTTATATTACTGAATAGAGAATTACATTACTTTTTAAATGAGTTATCACACAACACCTATTCCCATTTAAAAAAAAATCATCGATGACGTCATCACGCCCAGATGGGTGACGTCACTAATAGGATATATAATATGCCAAAAAGTCGTAATTTAAAAATAAAAATTGACTTGTTTTGGGATTTTTTTTCCAGAGTCGTCCATTCTCGAGAAAATGAATTTATTCCAACCTTTACGTGCTCACTGTATACTTGTTATGTATATAAATCACTATTATGGTTTTTAATCTTGAATCTGAAAAACGTTAAAAAATAAGGCTATAAGCCACCAGATAAGGTAAGGCTAATTTTACTAGTACAGTGGAACCCCGTTAACTCGGATTAATTGGGACCGCGGCCGATCCGGGTTATCGAAAATCCGGGTTAGCCGGAGAAAATGGTAAAAATTAATAAAATATGGTATGCTTACAGATAAACCCCGTTATAATTGTCACACAGACACTGGTAAACCACGTTCGCATTCCACACAAAACCACACATACAAAGCGTCGTCAAAAGTCTCATTCTTAGCTTTATTAGCTTTGCACCGATTAAACTGTCTTTGTTATCATTTTGAAAAAAAAATTCTTCGATTTTAGTTCTATTTTTCTTCCAATCCTATACTGTAGATGTACCGACACCATAATATAATGCTGCAAGATTCACCTTTATCAATTCTACTTAATGCTTCTAGTTTCTTTTCCATTGTCACTACAACATTTTTACGTTTTGTTGCCCTTATAGACAAAAGACACGCAAACACAAAATCTGAATAAATTTACGAACGATTACAAAACGGAAGCGAACAATAATACGACTTTACTACACACAATACCGTCTCTGATGTTATGTTATTTAATAACAGTGATGACTAAGACCATTGTTAAAAAAAGAATTTTAATAGTCTTTTCTAAACAATGCTAACACAGACAGTTTCAAAAAAATAAAGGATAATACAGGTTCCTGTTGTTTTCGACAAGAATGTGGTGTAGGTATTATGAGTCATTTTTACTATGGTATATGTAGTTCAATCCGGTTCCATTATCTCTCAAATATTATATTACATAGAGTTGGTACAAAACCTCGTGAACCTTGAAAATGCGTATGTATAACCGAAATAAAATGAAGCCAAAAACATACGACTATTTTATTTGCTGCGAATTGCGCGACAGGGTCCCATCTGCACCCTGATATTTTCAGTAATGTCGGATTCATCAATCGTTTCGTTCGTATATTGACGTCACCAAATGAATGAATTAGGTTCACGAGATTTTGTAACAGCAACACATTTTTATTGTTGAAATGTTTGTCTGATAAAAATCGGTCCGGGTTAGCCGGAGTTCCGGGTTATCGGGGGCCGACTTATCGGGGTTCCACTGTATAATCATAATATGTTTGTTTACAAATAATGTATATTTACAAACTACTTACCGGATCTATTTAGTATATGTGTAGTATCAAAACATAGTTCTGCAATTTATTATTCATACTATGAGTTTCTTCATGAAAGTTATTAGTTTCTAGATTTTTGGGTAAACATTCCATAAAAACATATAATTTCTACACCATGCAGATTCTATTTTGAAACAATATAGTTTCATATTGTTTCAGATCATCAGCAAATGTGTCCACAAAAGCAAATCTTGTTATTCTACCGATTTTTCGAAAGTTAATTTCAAGTTCTGCAATTTCTACAATGTATCGTCTAATAAGAAATACCTGATGATATGGTGTTGGTGGGAAACAGTGAAGGCGACTTCAAACAAAGAACAGCGGAGACAAGCTATTTAGGAAAAAGTTTTAAAACCTAGTAGGACAAAGATAGAGTATTTGAAATGTTTGTTTAAAGATGGAGTTACTACAAACAAAATGATATCTTTGGATGATGAAAAGTGAGAGATTTTATTACCTGGGATCGGTATCACAGAGTGATGTGGAAGTGGATGGCTATGCATGCAAAAGAATTAGTGTTGGATGGATAAAATGGAAGGAAGCGAGTGGTGTGTCATGTGAGAAAAAAATTCCAATGAATATGAAGGAAAAATTCTATAAAATAGCTTTAAGACTGGCTATGACGTATGAAACTGAAGGTTGGGCAATTAAAAAGAAAGAGGAACAACGAATGCATGTAGCAGAAATGATAATGCTTAGACGGATGAGTGTAGTAACAAAAAAGGATAAAATTAGGAATGAGTATATTAGGAGAAGTCTAGGGGTGACACAAAGTGATACCAAAATGTAGGTTATGTTCGAAGAGTTTGATTATGTTCAATGTTGGGACGTTAATCACCCAATATGAAGAATTGCTGAACTGCGAATTTGATATTTCACAAAAGAATAATGACAACTTATTGTCTAGTTTAATAAAGGAGTAAAGCTCATAAAATATGGTAATGGTAAGAATCCAGCATTCCGACTAATAAAGTTGATTGAGGTGGTTAAGCGATTAACAACGATACATATTCTTGCATTTTAATGAGAAGAGAGCCATTACTCTCGTCATAAATCGTCAAAAAATACTTGAGTTTGGACTAGAACAACAAGTTTATAAAGATATAAAGATACAATAAGCGTTTAAAGAAAAAGCATGCAAATCCGCATGCAGAGTTAGAGTTTACCTCCGAGTCTTTAAAAAATCCCGAAAATGAAGTTTCAAGGGACTAATAAGGGACACATAATGAACCTTTAATAAATTAATAGTACAGAGCCTCTACTATGTGCTTATACGTATTGCGGAATAACCGTTTCCTCAGTAGAGGCTCTGTACTGTAATCAAATCTGAATCATCTTTTCTTTTCTTTTAGTTTATACTTTATTCACCTTTGGTGGATATTAAAGGAAATAGTTCGCTAAAATTATTATCACGGTGAATGACAGGACGTGAAATGCAATTTAGATTTCCCTTGTCCAGTATTTCGCCACTCTGTTATGCTTTATTTTTCCAACTTAAAAAGCTCAGAGGATAAATAATTTCGAAGTTTATTTCCTGACTTATTAGACTTTTAATTCATAGATGGAGCTAGTAGCATATTTGGTAATTATTTTGATTATTTCATTCATAAGAGATTCTGACCAATAGAAAGCTACAGAAATCTGAATTAAATCGATAATTTTTGATAATCTCCCGTCGTTAAGAATATTACGTCAGATGCCCTTCGTTGCTACGAAAAAATACATTCAGTGACATTAATGACAATTAATGTTTTAAAAATTATAAAAGTGATGACTTTCAATCGTCAAATATTTATAAAAACTGTGTGTTTATTGGTACTTACATAAATAAATTACAATAAAATTTTGCTCTTGAACAGTTTTATTCATGAAATAATCGCAACAAATTGCACTCGACCCCTGAAATTAATATAGAATTTTTGCTCTCGTGACACTTTGACATAATTTCACTCGCCTTCGGCTCGTGAAATTAAAACTGTCAAAGTGTCACTCGGGAAAAATTCAATAATTTCAGAGCTCTTGTGCAATTACTAGTGATAATTACCCGGAGAGGATGATAGTCCATGTGGTGAGACCGCTCCCGTCTGAAAAACATTTCTAATTCGGTTTCTCTGCGGATTCATATTAAAAAATTATATCCTTTAAACAAATCTGAAGGGTGCCGGACGAAATTTTTGGGCAGAAATTGTCTAAAAAATTTTTTTATACAAATACATAACATAACCTTTTATTGCTCGAAAAAATATATTTTTAGGTTTTTTGGGTCATTCTAAACAAGAAAGGTATCTGGTGATTTTTCCCAAAAATTGACAGTTTTCGAGTTATAGGCGATTTAAAATCTAAAAAATGCGAAAATACGCATTTTCGAGGCCCAAAATCTTAAATACTATTTAAATAGCAGAGACACAAATACTATTTAAATTAGCATTTTAAAGGGTGCCAATAACTTGGATTAAAGTTTAAACATTCCTTTTCAAGATTCCGACGAGTGATCGGGTCTAACTTCAATTTAGACCGTAGTTTTTTATTTGTTAATTATGCGTGTCCATCCGGCTTTTTGCCGGTGCGGCGCGCACTATTTTCAAAAATCTCCTATTTTCCTCCGAAATATATTTTTTCTAGATTCTTTGGGACATTCTAAATAAAATAATTTTCTTGGAATTTTTCTCAAAAGTTATTAGTTTTAGAGTTATAAGCGATTTAAAATCCGAAAAATGACAAAAAAACATATGTTCGCATTTTAAATTGCTTATAACTTTAAAACTAGTAACTTTTGAGAAAAATGTCAAGAAACTTACTTTATTTAGAATGTCCCAAAGAATCTAGAAAAAATATTTTTCGGAGGAAAATAGGAGATTTTTGAAATAGAGCGCGCCGCACCGGCCAAAAAATCGGATGGGCATGCATAATTAACAATTAAAAAACTACGGTCTAAGTTGAAGTTAGACACGATCACTCTTCGGAATCTTGAAAAGGAATGTTTAAACTTTAATCTAAGTTATTGGTACCCTTGAGATGAGATTTGAAGCCTCGAAAATGCGTATTTTCGCGTTTTTTAGATTTTAAATCGCCTATAACTCGAAAACTGTCAATTTTTGAGAAAAATCACAAGATACCTTTCTTGTTTGTAATGACTCAACAAATCTAAAAATATATTTTTTGGAGCAATAAAGGGTGATCTTATGTGTTTGTTTAAAAAAACTAAACAATTTCTGCCCAAAAATTCCGTCCGGCACCCTTCAGATTTGTTTAAAGGGGAAATTTTTGAATATGAATCCGCAGAGAAACCGAATTAGAAACGTTTTTCAGAAGGGAGCCGTCTCACCACATGGACTATGAAAGGATTTGATTTCAGTTCAGTGCCTCTACCCAGGTGCTCCGATGAGGAAACGGTTATTTCGAAATACGTATAAGCACATAGTAGAGGCTCTGTACTGTAATCAAATCTGAACCATCTTTTCTTTTCTTTTCATATAAATTTAAATTTTAAAATGTAGTGTTTTTGGATTTATTTTCCAATATGAATAAATAAATTATAACAAAAAAAATATATAACTTACACGCATCTGGTGAACGGATACATTTGTGCTTAATCCAAATAATAAAGAACAAAATTATAATAAATCCAACACTCACAAATGAAAAACACAGATCACTACCAGCATTGGTCATTTTTAATACGAGCAATAAAAATTGCACTATTTCAAATATGTGTAATGAATTAACTCCTTTAAATCACTGAATTGAAATAGCGTAGACTCAAGTGTTTTTTGTTTTCTGTTTGAGTATGATTAGATGTAATCTGATATAGCTAACCCAAACAAGACTTTTAGAAAAAAACATGAATCTAAGGTACATTGACCACATTTTAGGTTATCTTGAATCGTACTTTACATTTTATTGAATTATATAGGTACCTTAAAGGGGTGACACACACGCGAGTAAGTACGCGAACTTATGGCTCGACGACATTTTTTCGCGCGTGTAAGTACGCGTACTTTAAGTCCGCCGAGTAAGTATGCTCGAAACAGAAGTGGAAGATCAAGTGAATAGAGCAAACAGAGCCGCTGGTTGCCTGAATGACACAATATGGAGAAATAAAAATATCGGAAAAGTAATGAAAGACAGAATTTACAAAACAGTCATCATACCAATAATGACACACGCAGCAGAAATACAACCCGACACAGAGAGGACAAAAAGATTGCTCGAAATAGCGGAGATAAAAACCCTTCGAAAAATCGATGGTAAGACCAGATATACGACGGAGATGCAAGGCGGATAACATTAATAACTGGGTAAGAAACAGAAGAATAGAATGGAATGACCACATAAGCCGAATGACAACAAATAGGGTAGTCAGGACAGCGAGAGACGGTTCCCCAATAGGAAGACGATCAGTGGCAAGACCACGAAAACGATGGAACGACAACTTACTAGAGGCACATTGAAAAAACAGACAGAGTCATGCCTATACAAAAAGAAGAAGAAGAAGAAGAAGAAGAAGAAGAAGAAGAAGAAGAAGAAGAAGAAGAAGAAGAAGAAGAAGAAGAAGAAGAAGAAGAAGAAGAAGAAGAAGAAGAAGAAGAAGAAGAAGAAGAAGAAGAAGAAGAAGAAGAAGAAGAAGAAGAAGAAGAAGAAGAAGAAGAAGAAGAAGAAGAAGAAGAAGAAGAAGAAGAAGAAGAAGAAGAAGAAGAAGAAGAGTAAATACGCCGTCGATCCAACAAGTCTTACTCGTAGCCTGTACGTGTATCATTGCGTCGAGCAAAGAGCCGCGAGCCGTTATTTTATTGCGTTGAAGTTACACTTATATTTTCACTAATTAAGCAAATTGCCTATAAATAATTGGATCGTTTATTGTTGAAAGGAGACAAGTTACATTTTATAAGTTTTTAGAAAACCTTAAAAAACTATTTTAAGCTATATACTAAATTATTTTAGATTATTTGTTTTTCAGTAAACCTACTTAATTTTTTTATTGAATTAACGTGTCCGGATTACAATGATCATTGACACAGGTACAATAATTATATATTAATAAACAATACATACATACAATAAATACATAGATTCAGGGTACATGAACATTTATACAGGGTGTCCAGAAACTCTACCGACAAACGAAGACAGGAGATTCCTCAAATAATTTTATGACAATTTAACCCAATTCACCTAGTCCGAAAATGCCTCCTAAGGGAGCTAGAGCTCTTTGAAGATGGCGCCATGTAATTAGTTTTTCTTAAATACCTCCAGAACGCTTCTATTTAGAAAAACGAAAATTGGTATATTTATTTACTTTCCTGAAGTGAATCGATTCCATCCATTGCGAATTTCTAGTACCGGTCATAGGCGTACGTTTTGGGTAGGACAACGGTTATTTTATTGCATAACTTTTTTGTCTTCAACTTTTAAGCATTTTTGATACTGGATTATTAAATTGTGAGGTATTCTAGTACTGAGAGGTACTCTTACTTTAAGTCGATAGGATACACCGTTTTCTAGAAAAATCTATTTGAAAGTTTTTAGTTTTGGGAATTTGAAAAAAAAAAAGTTAAAATAAATTTAAAAAAAAACCGATGTATTTTACCAACTTAAAGCAAGAGTAACTTTTAGTACTCTAATATCTCATAATTGAATAATCTCGTGTCAAAAATACTTAAAAATTAAAGACAATAAAGGTATGCTATAAAATAACTCTTGACCTACCCAAAACGGACGCCTATGACCGGTACTAGAAATTCGCCATTAATGAAATCGATTAATCTCTGGAATATAAATATATGTACCAGTTTTCATCTTTCTAAATAGTTTTTTTTAATCTTTTTTTTTTAAATTCAAGGAACGAAAAATTTTCAAATCGATTTTTCTAGAAAACGGTGTGTCCTATCGACTTAAACTAAGAGGACCTTTTAGTACTAGAATAACTCACAATTAAATAATTCAGAGTCAAAATGCTTAAAAATTAAAGACAAAAAAGTTAGGCGATAAAATAACCGTTGCCCTACCCAAAACGGACGCCTATGACCTGTACTAGAAATTAGCAATGGATGGAATCGATTCATTTCTGGAAAGTAAATGTGTATACCAATTTTCGTTTTTCTAAATAGAAGCCTTATGGAGGAATTTAAGAAAAACTAATTACATGAAGCCATCTTCAAAGAGCTCTAGCTCCCTTAGGAAGCATTTTCGGACTAGGTGAATTGGGTTAAATTATCTTAAAATTATCTGAGGAATCTCCTGTCTTCGTTTGTCGGTAGAGTTTCTGGGCACCCTGTATTTTAATGAAAATATTTATATTTCGTAGGTAGCTTATGGTGTGGAGAATATCAGTTGGCGAGTTTAACTGAGATGAAGTCAAGAATTTATAAAGACAGTGTAAGAGCAATAACGTCATATGCATCAGAAACAAAACCTGACACAGCCACAACACAAAGACTACTACAAACGGCAGAAATTAAAGTACTGAGAATAATTACAAGAAATACGCTGAGAGATCGAAAGGGGAATGCAGACAGAAGAAAATGTAATGTACAATACATAAACAAATGTACACTAAATAGAAAAAAAGGATGGAATAGTCACATAAGACGAATGAGGGAGACCCGAGTGGTCAAAATATATAGAAGTATCGGCTGACCGCACAAAAGTTGGATTGACAATCTTCCATAGAGGTCTCGGTCCGCCAATGATTAATAAGAATTGCTTGTAAAGAGGAAAAAGAAGAAATAAAAAAACCATCTCCAAATATATGGAAAGAAGGTACGAAAGAGGCGATGAAAATGAGAAATTTGGATGAAAACTACAAGAATAATAAAAAATACTGGCTTTAAAGTTGCTAGAAGCTGCCAAGTTAGCTGTAAATTATTGCTTTTATAATGGCATAGATATTAATCATTCAGCCAGTCGCAATAAGATTATAGTGTAATGTGCAGTGTGTGTTGATTAAATGTCTTGTTACTTTGTAAAGTCGACTTAATGGTCTTTACAAAGAGATACTTATTATATCCGAACGTCTGCAGTCCGTAAGATGAGTATCGATCCCAAAAGGATAGAAACTATTTTTATTTATTACTATTTTTTAATAATAAACAATTGCTAGAAAATACAGGGTGTCCAGAAACTGTACTGATAAAGGAATGGACTAAGAACGGATATTCGTCAGATAATTTTAAAATAATTTAACCCAATTCACCTCGCCCGAAAATGATTCCTAAGGGAGCTAGAGCTCTTGGAGAGCTCCCAATTCACTATTGGAGACCACAAATTTATAGAAAAATAGTCTTGGTGCGTTTGCCACTATGCTAATTTCCGATTATATAGTACCGATTTCAGTACCTACCAAAAATATTAGTTGCGCTAGTCGATTTAGTATGAAAAATGTGGGTTTGTGTTTGCAACTAATAGCTTGATTTTAATCAGCATATATAGGGTGAGGCAGATAACTGGCCTATTAGAAATATCTCGAGAATTGAAGGCAACAGAATCATGAAAATTGGAATAAAGGGGTTTTGAGGGATGATGTATTAAATGAAAATATTTTCATCTCTTTGCAACTTCCGGTTATACCGGAAGTTGCTTATAACTTCGTTTTTTTAATAGGACACCCTGTATATTTTTACATTTTTGGATTCTCCTCAATATCTTCTTTCTTAAACTATGAGTTTTTGTAATATTATACAGGGTATTTTAAAAGATATTTACGTTTTTTTTATTAATTTCGTAGCAATATTCACACCCTGTAGAATTGTAATAGTTTGACATTTAAAACTCTGCTTACGTTCAAGTGATTTTTAATATAGTCTATTATTGTTAGGAATCATTAGTATAGCTAATTTTGAAATTTTAGTATACAGGGTTGGTCGAAACTCGGAATGAATATTTTTTGAGTTTTCTTAAATAGAACACCCTATATTTTAGTATTGTAATGAAATGATATTTTGTAGTACTTTTTATTTTATAAGTGTTCCCTATACCTAACTGCTTTAATTTGTGAGTTATTGGTGATTCAAGCTAAACATTAATTGCAACAAAAAATACGTAAAATTTTATTAGGTTGGCCGTGAAAATATTAAATCACAAATAATTTCTCAGAAATCAATACATACTAGTCCAGACTAATCCTTAAAATTACCAATAATGGTTTAGCTATCAAAATACCTACGTATAGCCCAGTAAATGAACGGGAAATTCGGCGATACCGTGTAATTTTCAGGGGCAACTCTGAATTGCATGAAAAGTTGGATTTAGGTTCTACTTATCCTCCACTTCAAAGTTGAAATTGTGATTGTTGGTTGCTTTTACTTGGGGGGTGACAGTAACCCCTTCTCGGGGGTGAAAAAACATACGTTCACGATAAGTCCGGAAATGGATAAATTGACTGATTCTAAGCAACTTTTGTTCTATAGAGTTTTTTACGTAAGTTAATACTTTTCGAGTTATTTGCCATTGAAAATGTTGATTTTTCGACAAAAAACTACGTTTTCAAACGGTTTTTCGCAAATAACTTAAAAAGTAAATATTTTATCGAAAATAATATCCTTAGCAGAAGTGTAGCTTATAAAAAACCCAAAAAAATGGTGTACCAGTATAGTCTATCAATCAAATAAAAACAAAGTTGTAGCTCATGAAAAATACGTTCTTATTCGTCTAGTTCCAAATCGAATATTTCAAGGTGAAATCACTGAAAAATTACGCACTTTTTGGGAAAAACCCATTTAAAATTTTTTAAAGTGTTTATAAAAAGCTTTGTTTTAATTGCTAACAAAAGTTTTAGCATTAAAAATAAGCGAGTTACGCTCAAAATAAAGTTGGCCCTCTTTTTTTTTGTAAAAAATCATGAAAATCTCGCCGTGTTTAGCTCCCCAAATGAAATTAATCGCTACCGCTTTCCAAACAATTTACTTACCTATCTATTTTTTACACGATCTGTCAGTCTCACCGTTTTAAAGTGTTTATTTTTTAAGGGTTATAACTGAGAAAGCTTGAATGGGTCACTAATCACGAGTGTATGCAAATTTTGAACAGCCATATCTTAACGAATTTTTCTTACGGAGAAACAAAATGAAACTAGCATATTTATAAGAGCAAAACCTACATTTTTTTAATCTTTAAGATTTCTCTTATCACTAATACTTTTTAAGTTATTATGAAAAAAATAAATTTTTCAAAAATTTTTAGAAAATTATTTTTTACTATAAAACCATTTTTTTTTAAATAAGCACTTCAAACCAATCAAACTTACAGATCATATAAACAATACACATACAGTTAAAATAGATGGTAAAGCCAAACGATTAATTTCATTTAGGGTGCTAAATAGAGGGAGGTTTTCACGATTTTTTTACAAAAAAAAGGGGCCAACTGTTTTTTCAGTGTAACTCCTTTATTTTTATTGCTGTAAACTTTTGTAAAATACAAATAATAAGCTTTTTTTCGATACTTTAAAAATGTTAATAATGTTTTCCCGAAAAACCCTTCTTTCTTCGGTGATTTCGCGTTGAATTATTCGATTTGAAATTAGACGAATAAGAACGTATTTTTCATGAGCTACAACTTTGCTTCTACTCAATTTGTAGACTTTACTGGTACACCATTTTTTTCGTTTTTATAGGCTACACTTTTGCGAAAAATATTTTTTTCGATAAAATATTTACTTTTTGAGTTATTTGCGAAGAACGGTCTGAAACGTAGTTTTTTGTCGAAAAATCAAGATTTTAAATCGCGAATAACTCGAAAGATATGGACTTACGTAAACGTTATAGAACAAAAGGTGCTTAAAATAAGTCAATTTATCCATTTCCGGCCATATTTTAAAGACGCGTTTTTCACCCCCCGAGAAGGGGTAAATGTCACCCCCCAAGTAAAAGCAACCAACGGCACAAATTCAACTTTGAAGTGGAGGGTAAGTAGAACCTAAATCCAAATTTTCATGCAATTCGGAGTTGCCCCTGGAAATAACACTCCAAAAGGGTCATTTATTGGGCTAGTAGTTAAGATTGTTGGTCCGATTAACAATTAAGCACAAATTAAAGCAGTTAGGTATAGGAAATGTTTAAGAAATAAAAAAGAATGTGTGTGTACTTTGTACGCACGTAAGAAGTTATACTTCTATTATATGATTATATGATTAGAAACGAAATTAATATACTTTTTATTTATATTTTATTTAAATATTAAATTAATTTATACTTAATACTTCTCAAACATTTTTATTAAAACAGTGCCAAAAATTAAAATAATAAAAAAATAAAACACACACAAACACATTAAAAATGCCACAAATGATTTCTGAACATTAATTGTCGGAAAATTTTTTAACTAAATACGTATTTTCTGAAAATAAAATTATATAATAAATATACTTACAATCATAAAATGTATAAAAAAAATAAAAAAATAAAAGTTTCTATTGGGATTCGAACCAACTTACCACGCGGCTGGTATTTGCGTTGTATTGGGATTCACCCGCATTAAAACTGCACCACAGAGGCAGCTTGTCATTATGTGCGAAGATCGTCTAACTAAACAGATTAACCTTTTGACATTTTTAACTTATGTAAATCAAATTATTTTGATTTTGAATTGAAATGATTTAGAATTTAAAAAATACAACAAAACATAGGGTAAGAAGACAATATATTAGGTGAATATTGATATAAATTTTGATGGTAATCAAATTATGTAAAAAAAAGTATTACATACTACTTATGTATTTTGGTAGGTTCAAGGTAGGTATCGGAGCCCGTATAACGACTAATACATTTCGCAATCACTTGCGTCGTGCAAAGTGGCTATGTTCAAATATCATAACAAAATTTGATCAACTATTTATAAAACACTTACCAGTGAAAGATTCTTTAGCTTTGAATAAGCGAGATCTGCGGCACTCATACTAGGCACAGTTTGATGAGCTTTCACATTGGCATGCAACAATCATCTCTTCTATGTAAATAAGTCCAAAAATATAATATGAAAACTATTTAAAAAGGCAGTATAACCATTAACTAACTTTTTGTTTGTTGTTTCTCTTCCTACAAATTTTAAAACGCAACAAGCATACATTATAACCAAACACAGTCCCACGGCTGTGCCACAGCTGCCATATTGGATAATTTTTGTCATGTCATTTGAACATCCAATCAGAACAAAGTTATAATGCGCATGCGCCCGGTCGCTAGGTTTTCCCATATAAAATTTCACCGTCATTACGCCCGTAAAGAAGTATAACTTCAAAAAGTGCCATAAAATATCATTTCATTACAATACTAAAATACAGGGTGTTCCATTTAAGAAAACTCAGAAAATACTCATTCCGAGTTTCGACCAACCCTGTATACTAAAATTAAAAATTTAGATATACTAATGATTCTTAACAATAGTACAATATTAAGAATCATTTGAACGTAAGTAGAGTTTTAGTTGTCAAACTACTACAATTCTACAGGGTGTGAATATTGCTACGAAATTAATAAAAAAAAAGTAATTATCTTTTAAAATACCCTGTATAACATTACAAATCCTCATATTTTAAGAAAGAAGACATCGAAGAGAACCCAAAAATGTAAAAATATACAGGGTGTCCTATTAAAAAAAACGAAGTTATAAGCAACTTCCGGTATAACCGGAAGTTGCAAAGAGATGAAAATATTTTCATTTAATAGATAATCCTTCAAAACCCCTGTATTCCAATTTTCATGATTCTGTTGCCTTTAGTTCTCGAGATATTTCTAATAGGCCAGTTATCTGCCTCACCTCGTATAGGCATGAGCTCTACAATTTTGTATTGACAACCTAACCTATCTGAAGTTTGTTTCACGGTTAGAGTAAACAAAACATACAACTAAAAAAGAATTGATTGAAAGTAAGAAAGAAAGAAAGATTGGCATATTTAAACACGGATTTGCTTTATAGCTCGATTAAACTTTCTATTTGATTATGACTCCCCATATTTAAAAACAGAATATTAACAAAAGTAATAGATATAACCTTACGTATAGTTAATACTTTGTCAATTTTAGTACAACAAATTGGAACATGCTGCAATTTTGAGTACTGAATCGGCGCGCGCATCTAATTTTTTGTAGATACAATATTTTATATAGGTACTAAATTAAGAAGTACATACTGAATTTAGCATAATGGCAAGTAGACCTTAGGTCTGTTTTATTAATATATTATCAGCAATGTTGTGATATCCGAATAAAAGTGTTATGAATGTTACTCAATAGGTACTTACGATGTGTACGTCTACCTCTCCTTTCCTGACACTTCTTTCTAATCCAGCTGATACTCAAAAACATCAACAAAAACATTAATGCCACAACAGAAAAAGAGACGGACCCGTTATTAGGTAGACTATACGTTGTCATTTTCTTAGAATATAAAACAACAATAAATCGCGTTGGTTAAAATATTATTTAGATCTATTACGGATATCTTGTATAGAGTAATCTAAAGTGGCCATTGTTGTAACTTTAATATTCGGAGAGATAAAGATACCGAATCAGTAACTAGATCAGTCCATTATGGAAGTATGTACTTAAATTCTAAAAAGTGTATATGTACATTACTTGAATGCTACAGTAAACAAAAAAAGTTTGAGATAATTGGGAATATAGTGGGATAACTGCAAATGGCAAATAGATGCGTTTAATATGGCTATGTCAATATGTGTCACAAAAATTGTAAAAGAATATTATAATCTTTGGCATAAACCTTACCTGATTATGGAAATAGGGTATACCGAAACATAACAAAGTTCTTTATTTTAACGTTCTAGATGCACAATTAAATCAAACGAGGAGATACATTACGGTGACTATAAAGAGTACCCCCAGCTCAATGGTTGACCCCTCCCCCCAGGCTTCCAGTTTTAATGGCAGCTAACCAAAACATAATGGTTAGCTGGCCTTAAAGCTCAATACCAGTAAGGTCAAAAAAATCTATTAGTGCCAATAAATAGTCACGTCTATCAACTAAACCAGAGGCAATTGTAGCTGAGATCTCAATACCCGCCAATAAGAACGGCCAAAAATTTTCCACACAAATTTCAAAATAGATGAGCATTGGATAGGCGAATGGAATTAAGAAGTCAACAAGACACACCTAATAGAAAATTCCACAATCAAACCCAACGGTTTCTCTTTTGCACGCCGTTAAGGCCATCGGTACATAATTCGCAAATATTTTACGGCTATCCCTACTTTTTCTGTCTTTACACGGCAAATTATATGTAGTAAAATTCACACTGATATGGATATGTAAACATTACTAGAATGTCATTCTACTTGAAAATGTCATCATTAACTTAACGAGAATGGCTTTTGAATGTTCTTGGATAACTGTTATTTGTATAATTGCAAATTATTAATTCAGTTAAAAAATGTGATAATTTTTTCACTATGTATTCAGTGATTGTAATAATTTACATGTACAACAAAAACTAATACTCAATCGAGAAAAGAGGAAAAGTGTTAAAGTGGTTTTTTAATATATATTGTTACTATGGAACGCTTACAATTTTGAACATCTTTAACAACAAAATACTTGGATCACAGAATATATTATCCTGATGTATTCTCTGCTTGTAGTATGGTATAACTAGACCCAAACCCAGACATCCAAAGTGAAAGTTATCCTCCAACACCAAATTGTTCTATATGGTCTACATAATGTTCAGAAAAAAGTTACACAATTTTGAGTGTCGGGTTTGGGGGGTAGCTGGAAGATAAATCGGTAAATTCTTAGTTTTTTACGTTTTTCGTCAATATTTCTAAAACTATGAGGTTCAGCATAAACAACCTTCTACATAAAAATGTTCTACATTACATTTGAAATAAAAAAGGCCCTATGCATAATCCTTCGATATAATCGATATCGAAGGTCAACTAATACGATGGACAGAATATATAAAGGAATTATTCGATGATGAAAGAAGCGAACTAGAAACGCTAGATGACATGAGCGGTCCTCCAATAACTAGGGAAGAAGTGCAATACGCTATAAAGAACGCAAAAAACAGCAAAGCGATCGGACCAGATGGGATTTACGTAGAAACACTAAAGCTTTTAGGTACCGAGGGCATTAAGATACTTACGAAATTATTCAACTTAATCTACGAAAGCGGAAAAATTCCTAAAGATTGGCTTAAATTCTCATTTGTTGTACTACCAAAAAAACACAGAGCCACAAAATGCAGCGACTATCCCACCATCAGCCTAATAAGTCATGTATTGAAAACTTTTCTCAGAATAATTCATCAAAGAACATATAGAAAAATTGAGGAAAGAATCTCAAGTACTTAATTCGGTTTTCGCTGTGGCCTTGGAACGCGTGATGCATTATTCGCAACCCAAGTTTTAATTCAAAGATGCAGAGATGTAAATCATGACGTTTTCATGTGCGCGATTGATTTTGAAAAGGCCTTTGATAGAGTTCGTCATGAAAAAATGCTACATATTCTCAAAGCTACTGGTCTGGACGGTAGGGACATTAGGATAATCACAAATTTGTATTGGGGCCAGGCTGCATGTGTTAGGGTTGGGAATCAGTGCTCTGAAGTAGTAAAAATCAAGCGTGGAGTTCGACAAGGCTGTATATTGTCACCAATGTTGTTTAATCTTTACGCTGAAACAATCTTAAATGAAGTGTTGGAAAACGCAAAAGAGGGAATACTCATTAATGGTATGCTTATGAACAATATCAGATACGCAGATGACACCTTGATACTAACAGGATCAATTGAACATCTTTAAGCGTTATTGAACCGTATGGTGGCATTCTGCGCGATATATGGACTCAAACTCAACGCAAGAAAAACAAAGTTTATGGTTATTAGTAAACAGGCGGCCGTAAATAATAATAACTCTAACGTAACAATCGGCAATGACTCAATTGAACGAGTAAGTAATATTGTATATCTGGGTACTCATATTAATGAAAGCTGGAACCCTAGTACAAAAATAAAAAGTAGAATTGCCAAAGCAAGAACAAGTTTTATGAAATTTAAGAAAATCCTGTGAAGTCATGATATAAATTTGGAACTTCGAATAAGAATGGTTCGATATTATATATTCCCAGTACTACTTTACGGGGTTGAAGCATGGACCCTGACAGAATCGCTTTTAAAAAACCTAGAGGCATTTGAGATGTGGGTCTACCGCCGTATTCTGAAGATCAGTTGGGTAGAAAGAGTCACAAACGAAAGGGTTTTAGAACGCTTGAATAAAAGTTGCGAAGTAGTGAACACTGTTAAAAGGCGCAAATTGGAATATTTTGGTCATATAATGCGTCACCCAGAAAAATATGACATATTTCGCCTTGTCATGCAAGGTAAAATAATGGGAAAAAGAAGTGTAGGCCGCCGTACAACTTCTTGGCTCAAAAACCTACGCCAATGGTTTGGGAAAACTAGCACTGAACTTCGTGCAACTGTAAATAAGACAATGATTGTTAATGTGATGGGCAACATGAGAGCCAACGATCGACAAACGGTCTCGGCACCTTAAGAAGAAGAAGATAATCCTTCTAAAATGAACGGTTGCAAAGTTACGGAGATAGTATAGTATAATTGGTCCAAAAAAAGCCTAACCCAAACATCCAAAGTAAAAGTTTTCCTTTAACACTAAATTGTTCTATATGATCCAAATATTGTTCAGTAAAAAGCATTTTGAGCATCCGGTTTGGGGGGGAGGGAGATGAAGGAGAAGTCAGTAAATTAGTAGTTTTTTTTTACGTTTTTCGTCAATAACTCTAAAACTATGCTTTAGCGTAAACAATGTTCTATACAAAAATGTTCTACATAAAATTTAAAACAAAAAAGGTTCTATACATAATTGTTATAAAATCAACGGTTTTAGAGTTACGGAGGGTGAAAAGTGGAGGTTTTCGACTTTTTATATTTTTTGGGCAATTAATAATAAAGAGGATTGTTTTGTGAATAAAATTTGCTATTTCATTGGCCGATTAGTGATAAGCCCTTAAAGAAACGTCAACCTCACCACCCAAAATCATCATCAATTGCCCAAACAATATAAAAAGTATCGAAAAGCTACACTTTTTACCCTCCGTAACTCAGGAACGGTTGATTTTATAACAATTATGGATAGGACATTTTTTGTTTTACATTTTATGTAGAACATTTTTGTATGGAACATTGTTTACGCTAAAGTTTTAGAAATATTGAGGAAAAACTTAAAAAACTACTAATTTACCGATTTTTCCCCCATCTCCCCCAACACCGGACGCTCAAAATGGTGTAACTGAACAATATGTGGACCATATAGAACAATTTGGTGTTGGAGGGAAACTTTTACTTTGGATGTCTGGGTTCTGCCTTTTTTTGGACCAATTATATTAGACTACATCCGTAACTTTGGAACCGTTCATTTTAGAAGGATTATGCATAGGGCCTTTTTTATTTCAAATTTAATGTAGAACATATTTGTATAGAAGGTTGTTTATGCTAAACCGCATAGTTTTAGAAATATTGAAGAAAAACGTAAAAAACTACGAATTTACCGATTTCTCCCCCACTCTTCCCCCCCAAAAACCCGACGCTCAAAATCGTGTGACTGGTATGGAACAATTTGGTGTTGGAGGATAACTTTTACTTTGGATGTCTGAGTTCCAGAAGGCATCCGCCTCACGGATTTTCTACTAGACCTTCCTATCTCACGAATCACCAACACTGAATACACGTTTCTGAACGCCACTGGGGCCTCTATTGTCGACCACATCCTAGTTACCAGTAACATTCTGGATCGGTTCGAGGATAGATGCCACATAGGCGACTAAATAACGTCAGACCACGTACCAATTCTTGTCAATTCCGACATACTAATTCCAAAACAACCCAACCCTCCAAGAACTATAAGAGACTATCGTCACGCTAACTGGACTGGATTCCAAAATTTCATCACGCAAAATCTCCCTATGTTAGGCGAACTCGATACTAACGATAGTATCGACACCAGTGCAACAGAAATTGAGAACCTCATCACCGAGGCGATCACGCACGCAATCCCACTTAAACAAATAACCCATACATCTCCGGCACTTCCACAATACATCATAGCCAAAATCCAACAAAAAAGACGTCTTCTACGTCAATACAAGGCCAACAGAAATCCACTAATCAAAACAGAATACAACCGAATCTGCGCCAGGATAAAGAGAGAGATATCTGACCTAACGGCCCGCCGGTGGGAAGATGCTACCTCAAAACTGGACTACAGAGACGGAAGTAAATTCTGGCACAAATTCAAAGTCCTAACAAAACAAAAACTATCTTACTTATCTAACAGATGACATTTCTAACATCAACTCATTATCCCTTAACTTCTACTAGTCTTCCAAAATAATCTACTTTAACTTTTTCCACAGTTTTTACTAAATCGACCAGTCACAACTCTAACACTATTTGTTCTTTTCCACCCAATTTCATAACTTATCGCCATTTGATCAGGTTTTCGTTATAGGTCCAACTAAACTTCAGAAAAATATTTATAAAAGGTTTTATACTAATTCTTCCACTCTCTTATCCATAGATGTGGGGTCTGGTTTCTGGGGCGCCCAGCCTTTTTCATCACACCTCATTACAGTAAACAATTCTGATATCACATCACAAATTATTCACTACCTTCTAATTTTACACATATTGCTTGTTTTCCAATACACCTTCATACATCCATCCAGTTTTAAACCTTTTCAATTCAACTCGATATCTTGGTATAAAAAAAATAAAAAATAGGAAAAAAAAATCCCTATTTCATAAACATGTTTAGTCCTAGATGCTTATGTTACATAAAAGGACCTCATACTTTTGCCAGGTTATTAGTTCAATTGATATTCTTCTTCACTTCCAATATCAACACTCAGGTACCTTAACCAATTAATTCACATATCATTATATCATATCAGTTTCCTCCTGTGACTCATACAACTTATCTTAATTTCAACACTACTTTAATATCAGACTTCCATTTACTACAGACTCTCTAATTTACTCTGCCATTGGTACAATTTAACCAAACACTCCTTTTAACCTTCGGAGTACGAAGACTGGGTCAAGCGTGACCCGAAATTCACTTATTTCTTAATATTTTATGAAATAATTTTTTTACAAATCCGATTGATCGTAAGTTCTCCTTATTTGTTTCAGTCTATTTTTTCGTATATAATTCGTGAACATGCAAATTACAGTTTTTCCTCTACGTAACATCTATGATGCTGGGTCAGTCCTGACCCGGTCTTCGGATTTCGAAAAATATTTTTAATATGTTTGTAGGTACACGTAAATCGCAGCCGTCTCTGTTTACGGGTATACGTATTCAAATATATGGCCGGAGCGAATTTACCTATGCCCATTTTCTGTAAGGTATTAAAATCTGGCCGCCGCAGCGAACTAGTGTATACCCATGGGAAACCATCTTAAAAAATTTAAATACAATAATTTAGGATTATAATGGTTATGTTTGTTTGTTTTTTGTTGAATTAAAGATACTGTTTATTAATACTGACTATTTAAAACATCCTTATAAATAAAATGAGAACGGGTCACGCTTGACCCATCTTCGTAATCTAAGTAAGTCAAATAATCTCCGTACTCCGAAGGTTAATTCATAGAAATCAAATTTTCCACAGCACAGTTGAACTTACTTCAATTAGAATAGGAACATGTATAGATGGCTGCATAGATTCTGGCTATTTCTCATTATAAAAATCATTTCTTACTTCACGTTCATCTTACATATTCAAGGTACTTACTTAAATGTAATTATAGCCATAACTTTGTTGATGTTTGTTATTACTATGTAAATTTTCATTAAATATTTTACTAACAATTAGTTGGCTGTCGTAATACAGGGTAAATTCCACGTCACGTTGTCTATCTGTCTTTTGACATCTTTCAGAAATATCAATCATTTTGCAATCAGTTGCCATTAAGTCATTGAAATGTGATCAACTCAATTTGGATCCCACGTGTTGGGAAACCTGTATACCTTACCTTAGGGCAATATCCTGTTTGCCATGTGACCATCACAGGCCTTTTTATCGAAGTATGCACTTTTAAGGCATCTATATTATATGTAAAGGGTTTTTACCCAGATATTTTTCTTTTGTGGCTCAGCTAGCATCCAGTTTGTAAGTATAACCAACTTGCTCTAACCTTTGTCAAAATTTAAATAATAACTTTATATTCATTAAATCGGTTATACTTATTTTTAGATCGAACACTGATGATGATTTTTTATAAAAATCGAAAACGTTTTGTTGTGATGTAGCCCTTTTAAGGGATTTTTAATAAAAAAAAAAAAAAATTTTTATATCTTTTACAAAGGATTTCTTTCCAATTTTGTGATTGATGGTATACAGCCAACTACAGGAAAACCTTTTCTTTTCCTTGTGGATTTTTTAAAAACTATCTCAACCATCTCATCTGTTGGTCAACAATCACATAGTCAATTCCCCAGACGGAAAAGCTGAAGCATTCAGAAATTCGCTTCAAAACAACTTTCAAACTCCAGACAACCCGAACTTTGATCGCTTATTTAAACTCCACACAGAATACATAGTAAATGTTACTCTCAACTACCACGTTCCAGTCTATGATCCTATCATGGATCCCCTCACAAACAGGGGAACGGAGAGCTTTTGCCAAATGGGTAAAAACAGCGCTCCCGGACCTGATGGCATCAACCGAAGGTGCCTCAAAAAACTTCCAGAGAGTATCATCCCTCTTCTAACTAAAATATTCAATGCATGTCTCAAAAACAGCCACTTCCCTACTCCTTGGAAAGTGGCCAATACCATCATGCTTTTGAAAAAAGGCAAACCCCCAACCGACGTGGAATCCTACAGACCAATCTCTTTAATAAACACTCTGGGTAAGGTTCTTGAGCTAATCCTAAAAGAAAGGCTCAATAACTTTCTCGAAAACCATAACATCATCCCAAAATTCCAATACGGATTCCAGTCTGGTAAATCTACTAAACATGCATTAATAGATTTCACAACTAAAGTTACTCAAACCATCAACAATGGTTCATTCGCCATAGCCACATTCCTGGATGTGCAGAAGGCTTTCGATCAGGTTTGGCACGATGGACTTGTTCGGAAACTTCTGGACATCGGGCTACCATTACAATTTACCAAAATTGTACACTCATACCTCCACAACCGAACTGTCAGAGTGAAAGTAAGCGATCAAAAGTCTACCCCCTTCACTCCACAAGCTGGAGTTCCCCAGGGTTCAGTCCTAGCACCACTGTTGTACATCATCTACAACAGCGATATCACAAACCAAAATATCCCAGGCACTCGGCTGTTTCTCTATGCAGACGACACGGCTCTACTCACGACAACCTATCGATACAACCCATTACTCATTCACAGAAGAGCCCAGGCTCTGTTGGACGGGGTCGGGGATTGGTGTTGTAAGTGGAGAGTCACGCTGAACGCGAACAAAACAACAACAATTGTGTTTCGCGCCCCTTCTGTGTCACAAAGAATCATAAGAAATGAAGACGACCAATATCCACTGAGATTGTTGGGAGAAAGGCTTGTTGTCAGCCCGACTGCGACCTACCTGGGAGTACTGTTCACCAGGACTCTTAACTGGGACGCAGATCTAAAGGCAACTTTAGATAGGGTAAGGAACAGAGCCAGACTTCTCAACCCTCTCTCTGGACGAATTGGCAAGACACACAAGAAGACTCTTACACACTTACAAGACCTATATTCGACCCGTCATTGAGTACAAATCATGCCTCTACTCTCTTTGCGCTAGAGCACAAAAAGAGAGGTTGTTGCGAGTGGAACGAAGAATCTTGCGTAGATGCAACTACGAGCACTGGAGATATCCCTCAAACGAAATCCATAACATCTCAAACATCCCCAAAATCAGTGAGAGAATAAACTCTCTGAACAGGAACTTCACAACCAAAGTAATCAACGGTCCCCACTCCGACACACAAGAATCTCTCAAATGTTCCTGTTCATCTTCTGGCCACGTATTCTACCACGCAAAGCCCAAGCGCAAAAAGATTCATCCACCGTCTGCTCTAATGCAAACATGCATTGACGAACTCCCGGTAGAATACGAAAACATCCTAGAGGCTATCCCGTTAGCCTACCGCACCCACCTATAACACATCCTCTTCCCTACCCCGAACAGGGAGAAGTTGGTTTTTTGCGGTTTCCCAACTTCATTGCACAATTATATATGTTCGTCCCAAGAAAATAGCCGCAACTATTTTCTCCACTCGAACGCTCACTGTCCACGCTGCGCTCAAAACCACCTCTTGGCCGCCGACGAGGGCCGCTGGTTCTACCAGTTGGCGTACAATGGTTTCTAGAGGGGTGGTCGAGGGCAAAGCACGGACAGTACACGTAAATATCTATGGAACCAACAACAACTCCATCAAACTTTCTTCTCTGTTGTCTTTTTGGCCTTCTGGACACCACCGTCCAGCATAACCCAGGATCACCAGGACACGACACATACCCCAGTATGTGTTCGGACTGTTTGCTTTTGCGGCCACTTGTTCGTTGTTCAACTCAATACATTTACTACAAACCCTGAAGAGGACAAAATCCTAAACGGGGACTCTCATTGATAGCATTTCCACATAGCATTTAATCTATACACGCAAATCAAACAATGAGATGATGATGTCTGAGTTATGCCATCTTTTGGATCAATTGTATCATAATATTGGATCTTCCACAAATAATACACAATAAATAACTTTTTATTAAATTCACGTCTTAAATCAATTATTTATAAAATACACTGTATATCAATATTATTTAATCAACAACTAAATATATTCCCGATGCCATGTCAAATATTTAAAATTATCACTGATTGTCACTGTCTGACTGACAGTATGCTGACAACTGAGTGCGTTGTAAGACAAAGATAGATTTGGAAAATATTACCACGGATATTGTGTTTATTTTTTTCGAATCTTAAAAAAAAAACTGATAAATATTTAAAAAAAATTTAAACGCAGAATGAAAAACTAAATTATTACCGAGGGCCGAAAGTCTATTAGAATAACTAAAAAGTTAACTTTAAATGAGATATTTGAAATTAAAAATCACACTAAATTTTCTCCTAGTTTTTCACCTATGTAACTTATTAAAATAAACATTATAGAAGTTCTCAGGGACTTTCGGCCCTCGCTATTAACGTAATCTTTCATTCTGCGTTTAAATTTTTCAAAAATACTTATTAGTTTTCTCAGGGATCGAAAAAAATAAATCCCCATTTGAATAGCATTGCAGCCGAAAATACGTACCCATCCTCTTAATGGTGTAATCTGAACCAAGTAGCAAAAAACTCAAGCGGGAAAACAAAAATAATAGAAATACAAAAATGAGAAAAACGCCACCGTTCGATATAGAAAGGAAATAAGCGAAGCCATAGAAAAATTCTATACTCCAAATGATACTCGATGAAAATATTAACGGACCAACAGCGTAAAATGAATGAACTATAATTAACACTAAGAAGAAATACCGGACATAACCCACATTGAAATAAGAATGACCCAAAATCAATTAAAAACTATTATGTTGAAATGTTTAACATTATTACCAGAAAAATGGTATGGGTAGTACCTATACAGGGTTTTGGTAAAGAATGGGCCATAGCTTACCTTAGTACAAAAGTTGGTAATAACCGAAATACAGGGTGTCAAAGTTTAACTTTTATTTTATTTATTTTTGAATATTTTCTGACAGGCATGGGACAACAACACGAAATTTGGTCATTGGTGCTGGTATTGTACCATCTATTAAATTATGTTAAACAAACGTTTCTGGAGGAACTGCTATTTTAGTGCAATTTTTTTTATTCTTCAATACTTTCTATGTAAAAAATATACTCTTCATTCGTAACAATAAAGCCATTAGTTTTTGAGATATTTGAAGCTAAAACCGAAGGAGCATAATACATTAATCAAAATAAGTCTGTCTTTTCATTTTTAACTTTAAATATCTCGAAAACTAATGACTTTATCGTTACGAATGAAGAGTATATTATTTGCATATAAAGTATTGGAGAATCTAAAAATTATGCTAACATAGCAGTTTAATCAGTGCCGTAGAATTTGGGAAGGGTCAACCATTCACTTTCCCCTGTCGTACGCCTCTATTAGTAGCCAGAAAAGATTATTTAACATAATTTAGTAGGATGTACAGTACAGTGCCTACACTTTCTGCCAAGTATCACACGGATATGTCAAATTATTTTAAAGTATTCTTTTTTTTTTAAATAATATATTCTTTATTTAAAACTTTAAGAACTCTGTGTGCCCGGTACTATAAAACTATTTGACATATCTTTATGGTACTTGGCAGAAATTGTAGGTACTGTACACCCTACTAAATTATGTTAAATAATCGTTTGTGGTTAATACCAGATGCGTACGACAGGGGAAAGTGAATGGTTGACCCCTCCCAAAATCTACGCCACTGATGAAACTGTTATTTTAGCATAATTTTTAGACCCTTCAATACGTTCTATGCAAATAATATACTCTTCGTTCGTAACGATAAAGTCATTAGTTTTCGAGATACTTGAAGTTAAAAATGAAAATGTACACTTATTTTGATTAATGTATTATGTTCCTTCGTTTTTAGCTTAAAATATCTCGAAAACTAATGGCTTTATCGTTACGAATAAACAGTATTTTTTTTACATAGAAAGTATTGGAGAATCAAAAAATTGCTATAAAATAGCAACTCCGCCAGTGGCGTAGAATTTGGGAAGGGTCAACCATTCACGTTCCCCCGTCGTACGCCTCTGGTAGTAGCCAGAAACGCTTGTTTAAAATAATTTAGTAGATTGTGCAATACCAGCACCACTTACCAAATTCCGTGTTATTGTCCCATGCCTGTCAGGAAATATTCAAAAATAAAAGTTTAACTTTGACACCCTGTACTTAGGTTATTATCAACATTTTTACTAAGTTAAGTTAGCTTGGGTAATCTAAGGTTAGGCTATGGCCCATTATTTACCAAACACCCTGTATATTTTATTTACTAAAGTAATTGAAGAAGCAAAGGTTCCACAAGAATGGTACAATTATTTCTAAGTCACCCTACTATTTAAGATAGGAGACAGAGCGGACTTAGGGAATTACCGACCAATATCCTTATTATCACATCTGTATAAATTACTAACGAAAATCATAACCAACCACCTATGGGCCATTCCACGAACATACGCCTGTTTTGGATTACTTCGACAATGAATATTTTACTATGCAACATAAGAAGTACGAAAGTAAATGGCGCTAATAATTATTCCAATAAACAACAATGTAATTTGCAATTTACTTTCGTTCTTCTTATTTTGCACAGTAAAATATTCGTTGTCGAAGTAATCAAAAACAGGCGTATGTTCGTGGAATGGCCCATAACAAATAAGTTCGACTTCTACCAACCTATCGAGCAGATCGACTCATTATCATTATGGTGTTAATATAGAAACATTTTACGCACGCACGAGATACAGCGCAAAATAGGTTGGGGCTGGTACTCTGGGCTAATTAGCAAAATACAAGGAAAAGTTATTTACCAGCAATTTTATTGCTGAAATCGAATCTTATTATTGTATGTATTAATAATATAGATATGCAAAGTCCGCAGATAGTGTGCTACTTTTTTTATAAACAAAATGGCGCCCGAAAATCGTGTTTTTTTTTTCAATTTTTGCTCTATAACTCCAAAGATTTTAACTTTAGACCAAAAATACCCAAATAAAAATTCACCGAAATTAAATTCTGCATAGAGACATGTTTTTTTCGACTTACTTCGACGAAAACTTTCCCCGGAAAAAGCGGATTTTTCCAACAAGATCTTTATTTTTCAACTAAACTTTTAGGTAAGTAGTTGTTAATCAATAATTAAATAACTTAGTAACGTAAAAGCCCTTTCCATATGTATTATAATTCCAGAAGTATATGGAAATTGAATGAACAGTTTAGCAACAATTAAAATGTTAATTAAAAATTTACGGTCGCTATAATAACGACAATAATTATGATGTATACGAATAACTATGATTTTTTTATAAAAAGACACTATATTTATCTAATGTACTCTACAGAATTGAAATTGGACTATTTAAGCGGCCTCAGGAATATTTTAAAGTTATAAACAATTTTTTGGTTTATAAACAAATATAATATCTCAGGAAATATTACACTAAATTAAATTGCGAAAACAGTATTCGAAAGACAGTGGCAGGACACTTCTTTTAAAAGAAAAAACGTTTAATTATGATGAGTGGTTCCTGAGATACAACCGGTCAAATTTGACCGGAATTTACGGCAAAGATATAAACAATAGGATCATAATTTTCAAAACATCACGTTTTTATTTTTATCCTCTTTCTCCACACCAATTTTCATACCTTTAAAATCCTCATAGCATATATTATTATAATAAAAACTATCGATAATACGTGTGAAACTTGCCAAAAATAGCAAAATTCCAATCAAAAATTAGGTTGGAGAAAATGTAACCCTCAAAGTTCAAAATCGGTATACGTTAACAAAATGCATTTTCTCGGCTTCCCATGGAGCAATTTTCTTCATTCTTTTTTTGTTCCCTAATAACTCGAGTAGAGCCATCGAACTAACGTATTATTAAATGTCAAACTTGCTTTTGTTTTGTTATAATAGATTAATTTATTTATAAGAACAGAAAATTACATATTTTTTCCAGTTGTGGGCTTTTTTTAGATAAACTTACCACAAGTGTACCTTTTACAGTTAAAAACATAAATATTCTCATTTGAAAGCTGTATAATTATTTAAACAATTTTTAAAATCTTTGGAGTTATAGTGCAAAAATTGAAAAAAACACGATTTTTGGGCGCCATTTTGTTTATAAAAAAAGTAGCACACTATCTGCGGACTTTGCATATATATATTATTAATATATACAATCATAAGATTCGATTCCAGCAATAAAATTGCTGGTAAATAACTTTTCCCAAAAATGGCCTATTCTCCGATAATCAGCCCAGACTATGGGCTGAGTTTGGTAAGCTACGGGAAATATTTAAAAATTATATACCCATCCTTCTGAACAGCGCGTATTGCCGGTGGTAACATAGGGAGGAGCCACCATAATATTAACGAAAAGAACAGAGAATCTAAGGGTGAGCCAGATGGCCATAGAGAGAGCTATGCTAGGAATCACAAGGAGAGACAGAATACCAAATACTACCATCATGCAAAGAACAAAAATAAAAGGCATACTAGAATATATAGAAAAAAAGAAAATAAAACGGCCGATCATGTGACAAGAATACCGAACGACAGCTGGAATAGAAGATTGTTAAAATGGAGACCGCGGGCGGACAAACGAAGCAGAGGTTGACCACCAACGCGCTGGAATGACGATGTAAAGAGAACTACCGGGAACTGGATGGTAGTATCTCGAGACAGGCAGACATGGAGAAACAGAGGAGTAGGCCTATCTCCAGCAGTGGTCGATAACGGCTTGATGATGGATGAATAAAAAAGAGAGATGGAAGAAATTGGAAGAGACCTACATTAAGTATGTAGGTAGAATACACACACCCAAACTTATATGGAATCACCTGATATTTCTTATTATTTCGGACGAATTTAAAAAAACGAATACACGAAGTCAAACAATATTTATTTGAAAGCAATTTAATAACAAATACATAACAATTAAATAAAACAATAACGTATTTAACAAACAAATTGAAGCGTGGGCACGCTCCTAATCAAATTATCAACATTTTGTTGTGGTAGGTTGCTCCATCCTTTAAAAGCAGTTTGTACTAGCCTTGTGATGTTTTGTGGATTATCTCGGAGAGCTCCAATTTTTCTTTTAAGCATATCCCACAAATACTCTATAGAATTAAGCTCGGGTGAGCAAGCAGACCACTCCAAACAAGGGATAACTTCTGCTTCAATGATGTCTGTAGTCACTCTAATGGTATGTAGAGGTACATTATCATGCAATAAAATTAAATTTTCTCCTGTTGCGCCTCTCCAGAGCCTGACTACAGGTTATCAACATACCTGTGAGCAGTTAAAGTTGATTGGATGAAAATTAAAGGAGTTTTTTTACGGTCCACAGTTCCTCTCCAGAACATTACACTTCCCCTTGTATATTTGTGAACAGGTCTGACAGTTTTCGTTCTTGCTTGTCTTCCTAGACCTCTAAGTACACGATTTCGTGATTCATCTGATTTTACATCTGATTACATTAAATTCTGACTGTTTTTGAAAATAGCACATTTCGTCAATTCCCAATGTTCCAGTTTTGGTGGTGAAGACACCAATTTAGGCGATCAATCTTGTGCTGCCTGGATAACTCGGGAACCCATAACTGTCACCTGCTGTATACTTCTTGGTACGAACTCTTCTTCTTATCCTTTCAACTGAAACAGTTACACCTGTAGCTTCCAAAAGTTGCCTTTGGAGCTTCAGGTGAGAAATGGTTGGGTGTCTTCCAGCTGATTGGACAATTTAACGATCGTGGAGAGCCGTTATTACTTTTGGCGTCTTTTCCTTGCTTTTTTTTGAGCTCTCCTAGTTTCTGTTACCTAGCATATTATGTTTTGGACATAACGCCCTGTATTACTCCTAGCTCTGCAGCTATGTCCATCTGAGAACATTACTTTCTCCACAAGACCAATAATCTTTCTTCGTTGTAAGTTCTATAACCCCACATGAGGCATATTTTCGTTTTTGGACGCCAAAGTTATTTTATTTATTTTCGTTCAACTTGCAACTCAAGCAAATAATCTATACCGTACCGGGCTGCACTATCCGATTGTCTTCTGTATTTGTTTATTTTCAATAAAAACCTTTAATCTTCGCAACAATGACAAGTTTTTTCAAAAGAAATAAATATTACTTTGAAATACATGGTGATTCCATATAAGTTTGGGTATTGTTAAGCGTATAGAGCTCGAAGTAAATCCCAATGGGCGGGGGGTATAACCTCCAAAACCCCCCTGGTTACGCCACTGAGTGTGGATGGAAAATAGTTGATATAAAAGATATAATACAGATATTCCATGAAGATATGTAGGTAATCTTACCTTGCGCATGTTGCTCCCGTTGCTGAGCCTCGCGTTTAAACTGTCGCCGCTTAACTTGAATATACTTTTTAATAAGCACTAACAATACTACAATAACCAACAATAACACCAAAAACCCCAACTCATCTCTCGAATCCATTCTAATACCATAGTTAAACCAAACGTACATCGAAAACCGTTTAATGTGTTAAATTCGATCTTACATAGCATAACCTTAGTCTTTCTATAACGACCCAAGAAATTTTCAGAATAATTTTGCATACGAGTTTATTTAATTTAGGTGACAGAGATGGGAGATAGATTAGATAAGATGCTTAACGTAAAAATAAATTTACTTAAGGTTCTGTATGCAACAAAAACACTATTCGCAATTATAATTATTCATGTGGGATATATTTAGTCGCAATATATCCCAAAAATAACGTTTGTAATGTCGATGATAATGCACAACTTCATTATCAATTTGTAACGTATTCTAATCAAAAATTTCATGTAGCGGAAGCTGTAAACTTGGAACTAAAAACGTTTTCAAAATGAATAACCATTTTCAATTTCGTTGCAAAACGAAAATAGAGCCAAATCATATTCTAGTCCAATCAGAGAGTGCAGCAAGCACCTCTACCTGTTTCGAAACTTATTAGTCTCTCATCAGGAGGCACATATGCTGCTCTCTCTGATCCAACCAAAACAAACCCACAGCGTGCAGTCCCGGATTGCAACGAACGAAATGGCATAGATGCCCTAGCGGCAACTGCTAGCAAATGACCAAGTTTTCACTCTAATGGCATATAATATAAAACAACCTAATGCTATTCTACATCCCACCAGAATGAAAACAATGGGAACCTTCCGTATGGCTTGCAAATTGTAGAAGCCTCGGAGGTGTAACCAGAGAAGGTTCCCATTGTTTCCATTCTGGTGGGATGTAGAATAGCATTATGTTGTTTTATATGCCATTAGAGTGAAAACTTAGTCTTTTTGCTAGCAGTTGCCGCTAGGGCATTTATGCCATTTCGTTCGTTGCAATCCGGGACTGCACGCAGGGGGTTTGTTTTGGTTGGATCAGAGAGAGCAACATATGTGCCTCCTGGTGAGAGACTAATAAGTTTCGAAACCGGTAGAGGTGCTTGCTGCACTCTCTGATTGGACTAGAATATGGTTCGGCTGTATTTTCGTTTTGCAACGAAATTGAAAATGGTTATTCATTTTTGATTTACATTTACTCTGATTCGAGTATGAAGGAAACCACTCTCGTTGGAACTTTACCGCGCTGAGCAGATGGGACGTGAATTGTAAATTGTAGAATTCCCTCATCTTCCTTAGTCTCAGGATCCGTATGGCTTGCAAATTGTAGAAGCCTCGGAGGTGTAACCAGAGAAGGTTCCCATTGTTTTCATTCTGGTTGGTTGTAGAAGAGCATTATGTTGTTTCATATGCCACTAGAGTGAAAACTTAGTCTTTTTTAAAAACGTTTTTTTCAATTTATATTCTGAAAGTGACAAATATTATTATTATAACATCCTTTAAACTTAAACAATGCCTATTGCTTCTGCTAACATCTAACATATTATAGACATTTAGTGAGGAGTTTTGACTTCCACTTCCACCATCACACTATTCTTTATTGTGTATTTCCTTTTTCATCTGTGATATAAAATGAAAATTATTAAAATGAAACCATTGTATCCAGTCTTCAGCACTCTGAATGCAGTTGTGCTGGATTCGCTTGATCTTTTCAGACCCCCTTATTGGAGGAAGTCTTCGATTGCAATACGCATCCTGTCTAGGTCTCCGTTCTAAAATTTTCTACCTGGCCTACCTTCCATCTTTTAACCTGGCAATATGTCCCGAATAGTTACATTTAACACCAGGTTTTCTCCTAACTGTGTGATTTGAAAATTTGTTTATGATGGATATATACAACATTGACCTCTCCATTGCTCTCTGTGCCACTTGTAGTTTATTGATTACTTTTCTGGTAAGGGTCAGTATTTCTGCTCCAAATGTTAGAACTGGAAGTACACATGGATCAAGCCTTCGTTTTTAAGCACATGAGAATATCTGATTAAAATAATTCCTTCAGAAGCACATGAGAATATCTGATCTAAAGTTTTCCTTAAGCTCCTCATGTTAGTAATGTTCTCCTCTGTAAAGCCCGATTCTCATTAGACGTGCAAGGAACCGGACCGGCAACGGCAAGGCATATGCTCGGCAAAGATTGTTTCGAAAATAACGTCGCATGCAAAGCCCGTCGCTTGCCGGTGCCTGGCACGCATAGTGTGAATTACATCCCGTGAAGTGCATAAGATTTTATGTAAAATGTATCTTGCCGAGCCGATGCCTTGCCCATGCCGAGCACTTGCCTTGCATGCTAGTGAGAATCAGCCTTAACTCTGTTGTTTGATTGTCTCTTTCTAATTTAATCTCGTGTCTCAAATACCTATAAGCATACACTTGTTCAATTTGCTTAACATAAGTTGTTTTTCCATTAGAGGTAATCGTGAACAAAGAGAGTATTGATAATACCTGGAAAAATTACATACGAAATTTATTTTTTGATGGGAGGGAGAACCAGTCCCCATTAGCTACGGACACAGAACCACCTATACTAGTAGCAAAAATAAAAGCAGCCATAATATCACTAAAAGAAGGGAGAGCTATAGGACCAGAAGGAGTACAATTTGAATTTATTAAACTTCTTGATGATGAATTTTTAAAAATAATGTGTTAAATCTTCAATAATATCTAGGACACAAGCAATATCCCAAAAGATTGGCTAGTTTCAGAAATGATTACGTTACCAAAGAAACAGGGAGCAAAAAAGTGAGGAGAATATAGGCTAATTAGTCTAATGAGCTATACATTAAAACTGTTTCTTAAAATTATACATCGTAGAATATACAAGCTATAAAATGAGAGAATATAAGACAGATTACAAGTTTGGATTCATGAAAGGCGTATGTAAAAGTGCACTGTTTAGTCTACAGGTATTATTTCAAAGATGCAGAGATATGACTTATTTTTGCCATAGTGATGCCATATTTACACTTGCTTTGTGGACTACCAAAAAGCATTTGATATAGTTCAGCATCGAAAAATGATGGATGTTCTAACAAAAGGCCAAATGGATGATAAAGACTGGTGTATAATACAAAATTTATACTGGAACTAATCAGCCACAACAAGAACAAATCTTGGAGATGAACCAACGGAAGCGAGCCAGATTCTGCGAGGCGTTAGACAAGGATGTACACTTTCACCTATATTATTTAACCTTTACTCAGAGAAAATATTTAGTGAAGCCTTGGAAAATTGTGAACATGGAATACCCCTAAATGGAGAACGCCTAAACAACATCCGCTATGCAGAAGACACCTTTATTTTTGCAGACTGCAGTTTGAACAGCTTACAGCAACTAATAAACAAAGTAAATGAAGTAAGTGAAAGATTTGGACTACAAGTAAACATATCAAAAACTAAATTAATGTCCATCAGCAAAAATAAAATTAGAGAGGCCCAACTGCTTATCAAGAATACTCAAGTGGACCGAGTAAAACAGTATACCTATCTTGGAACAATAGTAAATGAACAACGGGATCACTCACAAGAAATAAAATGTAGAATAGAGAAGGCTAGAAGTGCATTCAATAACATGGCCAAATTCTTTAAAAGCCGCAACCTTAATCTGGAGATAAAAGTAAGGCTTCGACGATGTTATATCTTCTCAATATTATACTACGGAGTTAAATCTTGGACACTCGCTGAAGCGATGGAGAAAAAGCTTAAAGCCTTCGAGATTTGGCTATACAGGCGAATCCTAAGGATATCATGGACGGACAAGATAACCAACCAGACCGTATTACGAAGAATGGAGAAAAAAAGAGAGGTAACGTATACCATTAAAAGGAGAAAGTTAGAATATCTCGGACACATCATGAGAAACGGTACTGAATGCAGATTACTGAAGGAAATTCTTCAAGGTAAAGTATTCGGAAAGCGAGGAATTGGGAGAAGAAGAATATCATGGTTAAAGAACCTAAGAAAACGGTTCTCCACAACAAGATCTAATCTGGTTAAGCATCAGTTAATAAAATAATTATAGCTAGAATGATCGCCAATATTCTAATTGAATAGGCACTAAAAGAAGAAGAAATTGTTTTTGGTTAGTACAACGTTGGTCTTGTATTGTGGTATGGAAAATTTAATTTTAAGTATAACTTGTGTACAAGAGCTCTGCAAGTCTTGAAGAAATAGGCAAACATGTCCTATCCGTTCTACTTATGTCGTCTTCAAACCTCTCAAGTTATTTAAGAGCTCCCCATTCGTGTTAACTGAAACATGTTCCTAATAATTATTGTTTCTTATAGCACTCTTTAATAAAGCTGTGAGTTGTTTAGAAAATATGGTGTCTCTTTGAATTTCCGTATATATTTCGAAGAAAAGTGGTGTATCTATGATAAATACTCTACTCTGTGACAGCTTTTAAATTGATGCTGTGTAACTATGCTGCGTTGACACAAACGCTTTCTCCAAGTCTACAAATATCAATGGATTGTTGTATCATGTTTCTCTCTCAAGGATTTTATTCCTTGTAGGTGGTCATTCGTTCCAAAGCCATTCCTAAATCACTCTAGTTGTTTTGTGAAAATCCATCTTACGTCCCAGTCTGTTGGTAATTATTCTCATTAAGAGCTTATTTAAATGAAGTACCAAATTAACGGGTCTGTAGTTTTCAATTTCTGTTATATCTCTTTTTTATGCAATATTATTATAATAACATTCCAATTTTCTGGTATAATTCCCTCAAAGAAGCAGGCATTAACAATTTTAAAGTTTTTGAAGCTTTTCTGACGTATTCGCCTCCTAGTTTCATCATTTTATTTAAAATGCCATCTTGTCTGCAATATCTTATATCTGCAAGTTCCTCTGAACCTAGATTTTCGTTTGTATTGCTGAGATTTCTACCTATGGAATATAACCATCTCGACCTCTATAGTAATCTTATGGGTTGTGAATTAGAATCCAGAAAAAATGTGAATTTGTTAATAAAAAATTAGACACTAAATTTAGCTTTGAGTAATGGTTCAAGCCACAAAATAAAAAACTTGTATTTTTAGTTTTTGTTTTACAGTTCCTTTTGTTTTTTTATTCGTTTATAGTCAATATTCTTATTAAACAATTAATTCAGGACACCACAATGATAATAACTCACCTGTTAATTCAACTATAAAAGGATTAGCTAGATTAGTAATAAAACTGACCCCACTATAATGAAGAAGTGACTGTTCATCATAATCGCCTAAAATAATATTCCAGTCAGCTACTAGCCAATGATTTTATTTCACTTATTTTCATTCAATATTCACTCATGACATACTCATGAAATTTAATATTTAATCTTATTAAATCAAAATAATCAGATATTAAATAAGAGAATATGCCTTCCATTTTAGTAATTTGTAGAAAAATACGTGTCGGTCTTGACGGTCCAGTTAGCTGGGGCTCAGTCGATCGACAAGTTTAGTGGATTTGCGATTTGCGGTCGCTGGTTCGAGCCTCAGCTAGGTCATGAAATTTATAAAAGGCCAACGCCGTAGTATAAAACTCAAAAGAGTCTACGGCTTGGTCTGGAATAAACTGGCGTCTGATCGGCCTATGGAGGAGCGGTACGGGAAGGGATAAGGGCTTCCGGCTTGGTGATACTCCTCCATAGATCCCTACCGAAGGGCGTTGACGCCTAAGAACGGTGTATACAGAAAAATACGTTTTTCTACAATCACTTGATAAAGAAGACTTTTTCGCTTGTCAATAGCGACGAAAAGTTGACGTTTACTGAGGAGTACCGTCACTTTATCGCTCTAGAGCGTAAAGTTTGACTTTACGCTCGTCTTCCGTAGCAACCGTACAATCATACAATACAAACACATTCAACATTTAAACTGAAAGATATAAAAGGTAATGTTATGACATTATAATGACAGATATAAAATAGTTACAATAAAGTTAATGATTTAAAAATAGTTTCATTTTATGTTAAGTGATTGTAGAAAAAATGTTGTATGTATTACAAACGCAAAGTGACATTATTGCTTTCAAGTAATTAGCGCTCTCCGCTACGCGTCGAGCGGTAACTCTTACTCTCAAGCAATAATGTATCACTTTTCGCTCTTAATACATAAATAACTATTCATTTGAAAAAGCATATATAAGTATGCCGGGTTAAAACATAATAACGAAATATAGACCAGTAAGGATCGGTTTTTAGTTGGATGTGAGAGGTGGCATTCAGATTTTTGCGGATAAAGTTAGGTGATAACTTCGTCAATAATAATTGATTCATACTCCTTCTCAAATATGCCCGGAACATAAATAAAAAAAATAAAATATTTAAAAATTTCAAAAAATTTCGTTTTTTTTTCTAATTTTTTTACTTATAACTTTAAAACGATTCATTTTGGAACAAAGTCGTATAGGAATAAAACAAAGATAATTAAATTTTCGATCAGATGCGATCAGCTAAAAATGTCTTAATTTATCACCCTTGCTGAAAAATAGCAATAAATATAAAATAAGGGGGCAAAACAAGCCTGTCCTTATTCCATGAGTTTCCATCACTTAGGTTACACTTGGAACCTTCCTAATTCGACAAACTGGAACATGAAGTAAAAACCACTTCTATGTAAAAGGTATATTTACTAAAAATTTTTTTAGAATCCCAATGGATTCAATAAAATGAGTTCATCAGAACGTTTTCAAACCTATCGGTTCATCATCAGTGATTTGAATACTTGCAAAATAGCCCCAGAACCAAACAATGGTTGTGATTATAAATAAATCTACATTATGTTGAAATAAATTTAAAATGGCTAAACGCCGATGTTAAAGGATTAAACCTCTGGGAACATGGTGAAACTCTACCCGAGGACCCAATCAACCATCTTCGGTCAACGATGACTACTAAGTGATGACTTAGTAGTCATCGTTGACCGAAGATGGTTGATTGGGTCCTCGGGTAGAGTTTCACCATGTTCCCAGAGGTTTAATCCTTTAACATCGGCGTTTAGCCATTTTAAATTTATTTCAACATAATGTAGATTTATTTATAATCACAACCATTGTTTGGTTCTGGGGCTATTTTGCAAGTATTCAAATCACTGATGATGGACCGATAGGTTTGAAAACGTTCTGATGAACTCATTTTATTGAATCCATTGGGATTCTAAAAAATTTTTTAGTAAATATACCTTTTACATAGAAGTGGTTTTTACTTCATGTTCCAGTTTGTTTAACTATAAGGTATACAGCCAATCCAGGGAACTACCCCTTTTTAGTTTACTTCCTAATTCGCTTAGAAAATTTTTGTAATGTGCTAAAATCGTACACCAAATTTTATTAAAATTGACTTACTAGATTTTGAATAATAATTTTGCAATCTAAACTTTTTTAAAAAATTAAAATTTTTTAAAATCTTGCACAACAAAAACTAGAACATACAAAGATTTGTCAATTTTTTTAAATATAAAGAAGCACTTCACCTATCTAATGCACTTTACAGAATTGAAATCGGATTGTTTAAGCAGCCTCAGCAATGTTTTAAAAATATAAACAATTTTTTGGCTTATAAACAAATTAGTCCTCTGGCCAGGAGGGGGTGCTACGGGCTCCTTTATTTAGATGGACTTACCCAAGATTTTTATGTATTTTTCGACCCGTAGAACAAGATTTTTTTGGGTAACAGTTTATCCGGATATCGATAAGATTGTTATAAACAAGAACTTGAGGAATTACATAACATCGATTTTTCGCAAAATAAAACATTTTTTGTATTTCTTGGGTAATTCTAAGCAAAAAATGTTTTTACAAGTTTTTTCGTAGGATGCATAGTTTTCGAGATAAACGCAGTAGAACTTTCAAAAATTCGAAAAATTGCAATTTTTGAACGAGAATAACTTTTGAATAAAAAATAAAATAGCAATTCTGCTGACAGCATTTGAAAGTTTAAGTCAAATTATACCCGTTTTACTTATTTGCATTGCTAAAAATTAATTTTTTTATTTATAAACAAAGCTATTTGTTTATAAGCCAAAAAATTGTTTATAAGTTTAAAACATTGCTGAGGCCCCTTAAATAATCCGATTTTAATTCTGTAAAGTGTACTAGATAGGTAGAGCACCTCTTTATATGTAAAAAAATTAGACAACTTCTAAATGTCCTACTTTTTGTTCAGAAAGATTTTTAAAAAATTGAACTTTTCTAAAAACATTTAGATTGCAAATTTATTATTCAAAATCTATTAGGTCGATTTCAATAAAATTTAGTACACGGTTTAGGTATGTTGCAAAGAATTTCCTAAGCGAATTACTAAAGTTCTAAGTGCCACCAAAGTGGTAAAAAATATTGAATAACAACACGCGTATTTTGCCCCCTTATTTTGTATTTATTGATATATTGCAGAAAAGGTAATACGTTAAGACATTTTTGACCAGTCGTGTATCATACAAAATTCAATTATCTTTATTTTATTTCTCTACGACCTTGTTCCAAAGCGAATAGTTTTAAAGTTATAATTAAACATATAACTTTGGAAACTGATAGTTTGGAAAAACTTAATGGGCAATATTAGGCCCAATATTAGGCAATATAGGCAAGTTCTTACTAATATGTCTTGTACACCTCCGGGAGCGAACCATGGCCGGTGAGAGAAACTTTGTCTACATAAAGATAAGGTGGGTGTACGACCGAAGATAGCGTCCAGGTTCGGCCATGGTTCGCTCCGGAAGCAGTATGTAGTTTAGGTTTATCTATGTATTTTATATATTTTGGTTGGTGCTTAACAGGAGGTTCCCTCCCCTCATGGCAAATTCCCACTACCACAAGAAATGTCTCTAAATAGATCCACCAGTGCTATCTAGTAGGTAACTGTTGACAAGACAATTTAGTTTAGAGTAATAACTTCTCGAAAGCTTATAAAATTTTCAACGAAAACATTTCGTTTATAAATTCGCAAAAGTCTGTGTGTTATTGTGTTGCCGCTCCTGCAATACTCAGATCAGATTTATCGATGGATTCTTATGTAGTTTTTTCTTCTGAATCCAAATCTCAAAACGGCATTTCGATATTTTTAACCGTCGTCGAGATAATCGACCCAAAAGTGTAAAATGTGACGTCACAATCGGGTTATTTTCTTCCGACACACTACACGTCCAGCTGAAATCGTTGCTATTAAGTAGGCTAGTTTTTTAATCTCGATTTGTTAAGCAAAGCATAATAGGTTATTTACATTTGAGTTTGACACTTCGTGAATGTCAAAATAAATTTTAAATTAAGTGTTAATAAAACATTAATGACATTTGATAGTGAATTTAATTATTATATAAAATAAATAAGATGTTGAAAAATACAATTTGAGTATATTTTAAAAGCAATTATTTATTAACAGCTTCAAAATGGTTTATACGAGTATGCGGCCTCCCCTTTATGAAAATTGGACTGTTCCATTTGCTATGAAATTAAAATATAGTCGGTTCGCTAAACTCGACACAACTGGCTAGTGATTTTAGTAGGTAATTTTTTTGTTTTTGCGAATTTTGCCAAAATTGACAAAATTACAAATTATTTAGTAATTATTAACTAATTAGTAATTATTTTTTTGCCAAATTGGCAAAATTATTGACTAAAATCACTAACCAGTTGTGTCTGAGTTTAGCGAACCGACAGTATATGAAAGAATATTGTTTGGTATAAACAATAATTATGGTCTGATATGTGCAATTACATCTTTCTAATGGAAAAAAATATTTGAAGATTTTTCTCAAATTATGGATACCAGCAACATTTTCATTTATAACTCTTTTATTTTTAATTTGACGAAGAAAAGTTAATCTTCATAAAAAGCTCTTCATGTTCTAAGATTTATGATGCAATCATCATATGTAAAATTTTATTAATTTTATACGAGGTATATAAAAAATATAAATTTCGATCAAGAGTGAACTGCCTTTATAGTTCATAACATTTAAATTAGAATGATATAATTGCACATTAAAACATAATTATTAATTCTAAACTACTTTTCATAATAGCAATTTTCCATATTATGAATTAAAATACGTAAATAAATAATGTTTTCGTTATGATAATGCTCGCATTTTGAGCTTGTTTATTCTGAATTCTTCACATCGACGAATTGGAAAGTAGACGTTTCACAGCTCGTTCTCTGGACCTTAATACGTTAAATTGTTTTCCTAAGGGATAATCTAAAATCACGTAAATTTTGTTGTTCAACATATTTAGAGCATTTCAAACGAAGAATTTTAATCTTATACAGTGCACTAGAATAAGTGTTACCTCCCTTATTAACTTGATAATTTGCTATGAAATTAAAATATAGTCGGTTCGCTAAACTCGACAAAACTGGCTAGTGATTTTAGTAGGTAATTTTTTTGTTTTTGCGAATTTTGCCAAAATTGACAAAATTACAAATTATTTAGTAATTATTAACTAATTAGTAATTATTTTTTTGCCAAATTGGCAAAATTATTGACTAAAATCACTAACCAGTTGTGTCTGAGTTTAGCGAACCGACAGTATATGAAAGAATATTGTTTGGTATAAACAATAATTATGGTCTGATAATATGTGCAATTACATCTTTCTAATGGAAAAATATTTGAAGATTTTTCTCAAATTATGGATACCAGCAACATTTTCATTTATAACTCTTTTATTTTTAATTTGACTAAGAAAAGTTATTCTTCATAAAAAGCTCTTCATGTTCTAAGATTTATGATGCAATCATCATATGTAAAATTTTATTAATTTTATACGAGGTATATAAAAAATATGAATTTCGATCAAGAGTGAACTGCTTTTATAGTTCATAACATTTAAATTAGAATGATATAATAGGGAACTTGCACATTTTTTTTTGTTACATAATAATGTTCAGTTTTGTTTAAAAATGAGATTTCCAAAATTTCACGCTTCAAAAACTCGTAATAACTTAGAAATAGATATTTAAAGTCTTCTGCGGTATAAAATAGTTCAAACGACCCGTGACGTCACATAGTTTTACATTAGTTATTATTATGGTTATATTTCGCTGTGTCTAGGTACACTCTAACGTGTACGCAAATAAAAAAAGTTAGGTACACGTGAATTAAACTTGATCAAGCCAGTGACTTCATTATTTAACGTGCGCAGTGACTGTATATTTTGGTACATGCTGTTTTGATATGTTTAGTGTTTGTTTGATAGAAAAATACTTGTTAAGGGAAGGGAAGCAGAACTATTTAGATGTTTCAAACTTATTTGTAATAAATCAATGTATATATAAAAGTATATATTTAGGTTAGCAAAGTAAATATATGTATTTAGTTGATATGACACGTACAAAATATTGCTAAAATAATTTTTATACGTAAGTTAATTATTATAATCAACTATTCTAAATGGGAAATAAGCCACAATTTAACTAAAAAAATGATTTTTTAACGTTTCGACGTCCAAATCGGATGTCATTGTCAAAATACAGAAATTAGTCAGATTAAATAAATTATTAGAAAAATTTATTACTAAGCAACACCATTTTTGTTTAATTTAATAATATTTTGTATTTTGACAACGACGTCCGATTTAGACGTCGAAATGTTAATAAAATCATTTTTTGGTTAAATTGTGGCTTATAATAGTTCCCATTTAGAATAGTTGATTACAAAAATGCCACAAGGATAATAGCTTCAGAACAAGTTAATTATTATTGTGAAAGCTTTAGGTCTTCTTTTTATTTTAATCTTTTACGGTAATACATACTATTTCATTTATAACTAAAAAAATATATATTAATTTATAATCTCTTATCTTTTTCGTACTGTTTTAAAATGTTCTTAAACTCATTAAAAGAACTAAATAATTGTCCACACTCCGTAGTTAATTTAAAAACAAACACTAAACAAATAAAAAATAAGAAATCACTGACACTTTAACTTTTTTATTTGGGTACACGGTAACGTATACCTAGACACAACCTTATATTTAGGTACATTCTTCTTCTCATTCTTTAGTTTATTGGCCTCCACCTACTTGGGTATTTGGCAAGCTAATCGTCGTGGAATAAGTCAAAAATATTTATATTCTAATGATATTTATCGTATGTCATTGTAATAATATATACCAGTTTGTTAAAATTGTAGTTTTATACTGTTTTTGAAGGAAAGGAACGAAGGTTTACTATTGAAAATAAAACCATTTTGTAAAAGTACGAATTTTTCTATGAATAGTTCAAATGATCAAAAACACTTGTAACGTCACATAAATGTATTTTCTACTGACGTTTATAACGTCTAATTTAAAATTCTGTTTACTTTATTCGAAAAATGTAAATGTAAAACCAAGTGACGTCACGAAGCGTTTTGGACCACTTGTTTTAATTTGAATTTTTAATCGTCTTTAGGGGCCAAACGAAAGACAAACAAAACTTTTTATCTTTGATACATGTTTTAAATTATGTTGTGTTGTGATTTATAACATTTTTTTTAAATTTAAAAATTTATGCAAGTTCCCTATTGCACATTAAAACATAATTATTAATTCTAAACTACTTTTCATAAAAGCAATTTTCCATATTATGAATTAAAATACGTAAATAAATAAAGTTTTCGTTATGATAATGCTCGCATTTTGAGCTTGTTTATTCTGAATTCTTCACATCGACGAATTGGAAAGTAGACGTTTCACAGCTCGTTCTCTGGACCTTAATACGTTAAATTGTTTTCCTAAGGGATAATCTAAAATCACGTAAATTTTGTTGTTCAACATATTTAGAGCATTTCAAACAAAGAATAAATGTTACCTCCCTTATTAACTTATTTATTTTTAGCACATAAGCAAAACGCTCGGACAGGTCGATTTTTAAAATAATCATAGTATATTCTTCTTCTTCTTCTTTTGCCCTTTAATTCGTCCAATTCTGAACATAGGCTTCCCCCAGTTTCCTCCATTCGCTTCTGTTTAGTGCTTTCTGTTTCCAGTGCGTTCCTCCTATCTTTTTAATGTCGTCTCCCCATCTCATCTGGGGTCGTCCTCTTGCTCTCTTTCCTGTCCATGGTCTCCATTGTTGTATCGTGCTATTCCACCTATTGTCCGTTTGTCTAGCGTTATGACCTGCGAAGCTCCATTTTAGCCTGGTTATATGTTGACCTGCGTCTTTGACTTTTGTTCTATTTCTGACCCAGTTGTTTTGCTTTTTGTCTGTCAATTTTACTCCTAACATTGCTCTCTCCATGGCTCTTTGTGTCTTTATTATTTTATCCATGTTTGCCTTGGTCAAGGTCCATGTTTGGCATGCGTATGTGATAATTGGGAGTATGCACTGGTCAAACACTCTTGTTTTTAAGTATTGTTGTATTTTTTTATTCTTTAGGACACATTTTAATTTTCCAAATCCTGCCCAGGCTAATCTGACCCTTCTTTTTACCTCCGCTGTTTGGTTTTCCTTATTTATTTTTATAATCTGTCCCAAATATATATATCAGTGCTGTTTTTGTGACGGTACGCGCCGGTACGCCGTACCGGCACCTTTTGGGAGAAAAAATAAAAAAAAACAACCAAATTATAGACAAATTCCTGAATTTTTTCCTTGCTCCCAAATAGCTTTAAAACGCCTTTATTGAGGCTAAATTTAAAAAGTTTTCCCGGGGGCAAACCCCCCTTGTGAACGCTCCCCAGACCCCCCGGAACATAGCGTACCGGAACCTCTATTGTTACAAAAACAGCACTGGGTTGATCTGAACCCCCCCAAAAATAAACTACACATTCAAAAAATTTGAAAAAAATTGAGAAGGTATATGTGATCACTAGAAGTATTTTGACAAATTTTGAGCAAACTTCATGTTTTCGTTTTCGAAAAAACTCAAAAAAACTCATTTTTTTCAAGTATAAAGCGGGAAAACTAAACATACAATTTTGTTAATTTTCTTACAGCATAAAGATATAATCCTAGGAAATACTTATGAATTTTTTTTAAATTTTTGAATGTACAGTTTTGCCACAGTAGGAAAAAATAATATGTTTCGGCTTATAATAAAGCTACCGGTAAGAAATTGGATAAAATTTCAATAACAACATATATAAAACTGTAACAATGGAAAATATTTCCAATAAAATGTTGAATATTTTTTCCTAAACATATGAAAAATCTCGTTAAACAAGAATTATATCTTGAATTGCCGCTAAGAATTTGTGCCGCCATGACATTGCGCCATCTACACCATCGGTAATATTTATGTTCGATAGATAGCAGTGCCTTCTGCTTCAATCGCGTCACACAGAACTTTATCCTAACAGCGTTGCCATATCAATTACTTTGTACAACAAAATGTTTTAATGTTAGTAGGTAATATAAGCCTACTACTATAAGGTCTATTTATAACGCATCAACGTGACCTTCTGAAATTAATTTAACTACTTTTGTTGAAATATTTTCAGTCCCCTTGGCCGTATTAGATTTTGATATATTTAGGGCCGGTACTTTCTGTTTCGATTAAACCCTAGTTGGCAATTGGCATTTTAATGTTTTTAAGTACCATAAAGTTGTCTTTTTTTATTTGCATTTTTTCATGTATCTCTGAAGCTTTGTATTTGACTATATTTTGAATTGGAATTGGAGCATAGTCTTCATTTGTCAAATAGTGTTTCTAATAATATCATCCATGGTATTTCTCTTTTGTCGCACTTTTATGTTTATTAAAGATTTTAATTGAAATTATTACTTTATCTTTAAAATTTTCATTGTCCATTACTTTTTGCATTTGTGGTGAGCTAAATTTAAGGGAAAACAATTGGACGATATGTAAATAGATATGGAGTAAGAGCAGTAAATATCCACTTCTAAAATTAATTGAGGAGAGGTTCAAAAAATTTTCACCTTCATATTAAAAATAAAAAAGGATCAATATACAAGGAATAATAGGTAACAATCAATTTTAAAAATCTTACATCTATATTGATTTCTTCTCTGTACGAAAACAACAGAAATAAATAAGACAAAAGAAAAATGTGTTGTCACTTAATAATAGGTATGTTAAATAAACGTATTGATTAGTCTGATGGAAGTAGAACTTAAAACTGTTATATGGAGCTAATCTGGATCGGTATAAATTAAATGAGAAAGAAAAAAATTTAATAAACAGTTTCTTTAAGAGCAGGAATAGAAAGATTATGGAATATTAATAAATGAAAACGGTGCGGCAGAATAATCATCGATAAAGGAGTAAAAAGAGGAAACGCGATAACGATATCTGGAACAATTGTTTTATCTGATAAGAAACGAAGAACAGCCAGAAATTGCTATCAAAATAAAAAATATAGTAAAGCAGTGTGGATTGTTTCTGTGTTTGAAAAAGGTTATGGGTTTTTACGAGCTTGTCCGGACGGGTCAGTAAGTGACAATAATATTGTGGAAGTTAAGTGACTGTATTCATCCCGAGAATATACATCTCTAGAGGCAGCCGAATCCATAAAAACATGTAGCTTGTTAAGTGAATGTCCCTAAAGAAAACAATAACTTCTTCTTTAGCCTGGTTGCATCCACTCCTATACAAAGGCCTCCCATGAGTTCTCCACTCTTCTCTGTTTTGTGCTATTTGGTACCAGTTTCTCCCCACTTTTGCTTTGAAGTCATCTAGCCATCGTCTTTGTGGTCTTCCTCTGCTACGAGTATGCTCGCGTGATCTCCAATGTAAAATGTTTCTCGTCCACCTTTCGTTGTTTTGCCGTGGCACGTGTCCTGTCCTATCCAGATCCATTTCATTTGCGCAATTCTTCCAATAACATATTCCACCTTCGTCCTGTTTCGTACGTCCCATTTCGAATATGTTCTCTCAGAGATACTCCTAAGATAGCTCGTTCGATGGCCCTCTGTGTTGTTCTTAATATATTGGCTGATAACCCTGTAAGTGTCACGGTCTCCACTCCATAAGTCATAACTGGTAGAATACAACTGTTGAGTACCCTTTTTTCTAGATTTATTGGTATCTTTTTGTTTTTCAACACATCACTGAGTCTTGCAACTGCTGCCCAAGTAATTCAGATTCTTATAGCTATCTCGTCCGTTTGATTCTGTTTGCCTAGTTTGATCATGTGACTCTTCGACACTTTCGATCTCACTTCCAACTAAGTCGATTCTGATATTTTGATTTGTCATCACTTTTGTTTTATTTAAATTCATTTTTAAACCGCCTTCCTCAGATTCATGTTTAAGCATCTTTAGTATGTATATTGGTTCTTCTGTATTGTTACTTATGAGCACTATGTCATCGGCAAATCTTAGATGACTTCCTTGCGTTATTCATTCCGTTTAATACGGTCCAGAGTTCTATGGAATCGAATGCCCCATTGTACAGCAAAAACAACAATACAAATGAAATATTAACGGTAGGCGGCCAGCAGTCTGAGAGAGTAAAAAATATATTTACTGGGAACGATAATCACAGAAAATAACGATTATACTCCAGAAATAAGAGAGAGAATTGAAAAAGCACGTGCCAACTTCGTGAAAATGAAAAAGATTTTATGCAGCAAAGATCTGATATTGGCCCTCAGAATAAGGCTAATTATATGTTATGTATATGGTATGTTAAACAGTAAATGGTTAAGTTCAATTAGTTACCACTATAAACAGCCCGGATTAACCGATAATAGTATAAAAGGCCCGGTTTCAGGTAAAATTTATTTTAGGCTTTATTATGGGAGTACCGTCTAGTCAGTGTTAATTGCAAAAGACCAACTCTGTCTACCTCGGTGGCTTATCGCTCCGGGTGGGTCTTAACAATGGGCCAGGTCAGATAAATTTAATAATATTTACGACCGCACTAATTGAACTCAAACCATTTACTGTTGAACAAACCATACACAGTGTGCTTTACTAAGGAGCTGAATCATGGACATTAAATCGAAATGCAATAAATCGACGAGCAAGACAGAGAAGAACTAGTTTTGGTGTTAGTGAAATAGTTTTGAGTATTTTTTTCTGTTAACAATAATTTTTAATATCTTTATTATAACCTTTTTGGACCTTATTCTGCGGTATCTCATGAAACTGATTACGCAAAAAGATCTCATGGGAATATTTTTCCCAAGAAACACGATGTTTTCGCCTTGCTTAAACATATTTTGCCGAATTTAAAATCAAAATCCTATTCTTTTCTTCTATTCTTTTTCTATCATACATTGACTTTATTCTCTCAGATATTTTTAGTTCTTAACACGTTGATGAACAGAACGTCTATAGACGACATTTTTAAAATAACGAGTTATGACAAAAAATCGGTAGATTTTTGTAGATTTTTTGTCACATTACATCTACAGTCGTCTACAGATGCATACGAAATATAATACGACATCCATGGTCGTCGTCCACATGTTTACAAAAAACATATTGTTTCCATAAAACAAATTTAGCAATTTCGCTATTACACTGGCGGACAAAAAATTTAGGTCACTAGATGAATTATTTGATGCCTTGGATTTCCTAAACCTGTTGTCCAATTTGAATGATTTTTTTAGTATGTTATAGCTTTATTATTTAAGAATCTTAATGTGTTAGTATTGTTGCTAGACAGGTAAATGTCATTTTATACCGGGTGTAACAATCATACTGTGTTTTTCCTTAAAGTTCGGAACACTCTGTGGAATATTATAGTATAGATAAAATATTAAGATTAGAACTCAATTGTAGCCTTAGGCTTTCTTAACATTTTCTTTTTTAATTCATTTGCTTATGTTGGATAATAAAAAAGTTAGGTACTTTAACAACTAGCCATGTTCTTCATCAATACATGGTGTTTCTAAATAAGGGAGACAAACTTTAAGGGGTAATTCTACATGAAAAATAATGACAATTTGCTTTATAAACATATGTCCACAAATGCTTAATTTCCGTGATACGGGATGTTGAATTTTTTTCTTACCATCTGACGGTTTATTTCTTGCTCTAAAACCGATTGAGATATGCAACTGAAATTTGGTAGGTTTTAAGAGGTAGTTATTGCGCATTATTTGACATACCATTAAGAATTTTATATTCACCATTGGCGTGCATACGGGTATAAATATTTTAGATACATCCCGTATGCACGCCAATGGCGAATATAAAATTATTAATTGTATGCCAAACAATGCGCAATAACTACCTCTTAAAACCTACCAAATTTCAGTTGCATATCTCAATCGGTTTTAGAGCAACAAATAAACCGTCAGTTGGTAAGAAAAAATTCAACATCCCGTATCACGGAAATTAAGCATTTGTGGACAATGTTTATAAAGCAAACGGTCATTATTTTTTCATGTAGAATTACCCCTTAAAGTTTGTCGCCCTTATTTAGAAACACCCTGTATTGATGAAGAACATGGCTAGTTGTTAAAGTACCTAACTTTTTTTATTATCCAACATAAGCAAATGAATAAAAAAGAAACTGTTAAGAAAGCCTAAGGCTACAATTGAGTTCTAATTTCAATATTTGAGGCGTCCAGAGCAACAGTGGCCTAACCCACATCCCACAATTTTACCAAAATGCTTTTAATACATTAAAGTTATGCATTACTTCAGTGTTTTCAGATGCAGAGTGGCTGAAGCAACCATTGCTTGAACTAGTCTGCATCTGAAAACACTTAAATAAAGAATAACTTTAATGTAATAATCAGAGTCGGATTTAAGGCAGTGGGGGCCCCTGGGCAGAATTGGTGTGGGGCCCCTGGGCAGAATTGGTGTGGGACCCTACCTCCTACCATTAAAAAATTGTTGTTATAACTATGGTATACAGCCAAGTATAGAGTTTTCCCTTTTAAAAATTAAAAAAAAAATGTTGATCTACATTTATAAATATATTTTTAAATAATAAAAAATACAAGAGGTGTAACTTGTTACCATAAAATATTAAAAATAAATATTGTAAAATGTATGGTTAAAGGCTGGGTATTATTTAGATTTTTGAATTGAAAATTCCTTAATTATGTCTGACATATCTATTTAGTTCCTTTAAGACATCGTGTTTGATGCTCATTATAGAGAGATGAAACGCTCTTGGCCCATCATAGACCGAAGGCGATTTTTAATTAACTTTAGTTTTGAGAATTATCACTCTCCACTGTAGTTAGAGACAGCAAGGCTGGACTTGCTCTCGAGAATTCATACATACACCATTTTTTTCACTTATTCATAAGGTCAAACTCGTAACCAAATTATGACTCAACAAAAAAGACTGAATTTCACTTGATTGTGTTCTGACTATTTTGCAATCCATGCAAAAAGTACTCTGTAGCAGGGACATTACAATTTATTTAAAGATCAGACTTCTGAGATGCTACGTGTTCTCCGTATTATTCTATGGGTTGGAGGCTTGGACATTAAAGAAGGATGTTTCGGACAGATTAGAAGCCTTCGAGTTATGGGCCTACAGAAGAATATTAAGAATAAGTTGGGTGGATAGAGTCACGAACATCGAGGTGTTGGGAAGAATGGGAAAAGATAAAGAGGTTTTAAATACAGTTAAAGTCAGAAAACTACAATATCTGGGACATGTTATGAGGGTTATAACTTGTTACAATTAATAATGCTAGGAAGAATACAGGGTAGAAGGAGTCGCGGAAGAAGACGCATCTCTTGGTTAAACAATTTGAGAGCTTGGTTTAATTGCACTTCTGCTGATCTCTTTAGAGCAGCGGTATCGAAAGTGCGAATTGCCGTGATGGTTGCCAACCTTCTTAGAGGAGATGGTACATGAAGAAGAAGAAGCAAAAAGGGTATTTAAAAAATATGCGTGATGTAGAATATGATTTAGAAGACAAATAAATTATATTGTAGGCGTAGGAGGCAAGTTTGGCTCAAATTTAAGTTCAAACTTTGTAAATGTGGAGTAAGCAATGTTTTGATCAATGTTATTATACTCAGTGGCGTAGTGCCAACTCAAGATAACGATAAATAAGAAATTATTTTTGATATACATAATTATGTTTGCATAAAACAAAAATTATCTTATGTGAATAATGTGCTGACTTTTTTATGTTTGGGATTTTGTGGGGGCCCCCGGAATGTGGGGGCTGCCCAGCCTGCCCTCCCTTAAATCCGGCCCTGGTAATAATATCGTTTTGGTAAAATTGTGGGATGTGGGTTAGGCCACTGTTGCTCTGAGCGCCTCATTTTATCTATGCTATAATATTCCACAAGTGTTCCGAACTTTAAGGAAAAACACAGTATGATTGTTACACCCGGTATAAAATGACATTTACCTGTCTAGCAACAATATTAACACATTAAGATTCTTAAATAAAAAAGCTATAACATACTAAAAAAATCATTCAAATCGGACAACAGGTTTAGGAAATCCGAGGCATCAAATAATTCATCTAGTGACCTAAATTTTTTGCGCGCCAGTGTATATTCTACTTTGCAAAATTCATATAGTGTCACAACACTTGCTTATACATTTGACGCACTGTCCGTCAACGTGTTAAAAAGTTTATGTATAAACAAAATTTGTGCGAATACATTTTTACAAGATTGCAAGCGGTCATAAAATTTTATTACCATTTTTTAGTGTGAGATAAGAGATGACTAACAACTGGAATATTTAGTTACCGAGAAACATAATATGCAATTAGTCTATAATGTGAGGCCGCTCTCGTCTGAAAAAAATTCTGATTTGGTTTCTTTGCGGATTCCTTTTCAAAAATGTCCCCTTTAAATAAATCAGAAGGGTGCCGGCGAAATTTTTGGGCAGAAATTGTCTAAACAATGTTTCTAAACAAATTCACAAGATTGGTAATTGGTATTTAGTGTAACTCAATCTGAATCTTTCTGAATCTATTTCGATTATGACTGGTCGATGTTGGCTGCGGGGGGAAACTATGGAGTACGGTTCGGAAGCTTGGGAGTAGTTGCAACTGTGAGTTACTCGAAGCCCAGCATAGATCGAGGTTGCGCCTTTGCGCCATCTCCTATAAAAGAAAGTAGTTTTATCTTTTAGACTATGAATAAGGTGAATATTGATTTCTTCGGCCAACTCCAGGAGTTTCCCCCATTTACATATGGTGACTGCTTAAGTCCTGTAAACTGTAGGTTGGTTGTTGGTTTTCCACAGTTTTGTCGTGCGATATGATTGGCGTATGTAATTGGTACATTGTAAATAATTAAATAAATAAATAAATTGTTTAAAAAACTATGGTAATAATAATATACAAAATTTAAAGAGAAGTAGTCCCGGTTGTGTGGTAGCTCCCGCATGAAAAATGCTTCCCATTCAGTTTCTCTGGAATTCCTGCTCAAAAATGTCTCCTTTAAACATTATGAGAAGGGTGCCGGACAGCATTTTTGGGCAGAAATTGTTTAAATAACTTTTTTCTACAACCGTGTTAAAAATGCAATTTTTAGCACTCCATACGAGCGTTAAAAATGCTACTTTAAGGCACTAGTGCTTTAAAATTTTTAAGGCACTGCAGTTAAAAGTGAATTGTCAAATTGTGTTACGTCAAAATATTTATAATTCATTTTTTATTTATTAACATTAATATTAATAGTACAACTTGCTCAATTTGAAAAAGGTAGTTTAAAAGATTTTGTAAAATTTAATTTAAACTGTATTATTGCATTTTTAACACGTTTGTAGAAAAAACTATTAAAATTTGTTAGAATATACTTACAACAATAAAAGTAGATGTTATTCTATAGTTGTTATGTTATGATTTACGTATTGACAGTATAGACGGTTTTGATGTAATGTCAAGAAAAATATAAAAATGGAATGTCAGTCAAGTTCAAGTAAAAGTTTTTGTAGGTATTGTCATTGTCCTGTAAATGAGAATGAATAAATTACAGTTGAGTCCGCGAGTCTTTACCCGTGCGTCATTAATACCTGGCGAGATAAAACACATACTTTTTAGCTAGCATCATTCTCTTCCACGCATGAAACTCATGATATGACGTGCTGACGTTTGTTATTAACTAAAACCACATGTTATTTTTGTGAACCATCTAGAGTCAGTGCATTGAAAAGAGATACGTACAAAAAAAGACGATTCGGTATGTTTTCATATTTTAAGCACAATTTGTTTGACGTTTCTGCTTTGTTTAATTTTGTGGCTGTCAGTCAGTTGAATTTTTTGCGGTTTTTGTCGAATTTTTGCGTTTTGAAGTTTCATTATATTACACAAACAGTTGTTTTCACAACTAATTTTATATTGGGCTTTGAAATTTTAAGGTAAATAATTAATATTTTGGCAGTTAATATTTAAAACATACAAAGCTAACGTCATTCACACGGTAAAGAAATGACTGTGTTTAGATTTCCGTCAAAGTGAATAAAATAACAAAAATAAAATATGTTATTGAATTTTTTTATTAATTGTTTATTTATTTATTAATCAATAATAATAAAATAATTTATTAAGCTACTTCAAATGTAGCTGTAATTCTGCACAAAAATTTTGAAGCAAAACTTACATTTGACATTCTATATATTTGATAAGATCAAATTTTATAATAAAACCCGTAATCGGAACAGTAGCCACTTTCTGTCAGTTGTTGTTGCGTGAAATAGATTTCCGACTTATTCCGTATGCTTTAAATGATGACGCACGGGTAAAGACTCGCGGACTCAACTGTATAATTGTTGATATATAAGACGTTTGTAGAAAAAATATTGTATGATATACGTGTTAAAAAGTACATTTTTAAGGCACTCATGTGAATTGCAGAATTCGCTTCGCTGATTCTGCAAACTTTCACATGCCTGCCTTAAACGTGTACTTTTAAACTTTTAACACTTATATCACAAATAACTATTAAATTTTATTTTTAACACGCATAATTAACAAGTAAAAAACAACGATATATTTTTGAAATAAGCCCCGGTTACCCAGCAAAATCTTAAAATTAAATGCTTCGATTTTAGGCACTTATCAACTACAAAAATAATAATAATTATCAGTTTTCAAGCCTCTAACTCGAATATGCGTATGTTCGCATTTTTCAAATTTTAAATCGCTTATAACTCAAAAACTGTAAACTTGTCAGAAAAATGAAAACAAACTTTTTTATTTAGTATTACCCGAAAAACCTGAAAAAATATTTTCCCGTGCAAAATAGAAGATTGTTGAAATAGAACCTGCCGCATCGGCATTAAAATTGGATGGACGCATAATAAATAACATCAACGAATTGAACGAATATAATATAGCTCATAGAAGAAGCTTTTATATGAAACAGATGGTCACGTTTATAAGGAGGCTTGTTGACGAGGGATGTTACGGCCGCAGAGCAGGCGGTGGTGAGATGACGGTGACTACGGACGTTGTCAGATGTATGCACCTCCATAGCACCTACTCAGTTGGAACGCAAAATCCTATGCTAAAACGTTACAGGGCCGTAAACTTCTACTCACTATATTATATTCTTTGATACATTTTAAAAAGAACGGTCTAAATTTAAGACAGAACGGACTACTCTTCATAATTTTGAAAAAAAAAATGTTTAAACTTTAATTCAAGCACTTGGCTATTTCAGATATATTAATATACATAAATATAAGTTTTTAAACTTCGAAAATGCGTATTATCGCATTTTTCAGATTTTAAATCGCCCTTAACTCGAAATCTATCAACTTTTGAGAAAAATGACAACATACCTTTCTTGTTAGAATCGCCCAAAAAACCTAAAAAAATATTTTCCGGAGCAAAATGGGTGATCTTTTGAATTTCTTAAAAAAAATTTTTAAACAATTTCTGGCCAAAAATTTCGCCCTGCTCATATTTCCTTAAAGAGAACATTTCTGAATAGGAATCCGCAGAGAAACCGAACCATAATTTTTTTTAGACGGGAGCGGCATCACATCATGGACTAAATGTTTCCTGCTATTAACATTACATTGTTATTAGGCCTTCATAAAATTACTGTCTAAACAATTTGGCAACAGGGCCAATTGAGCCAATGGGTGTAAGGACAGAATAGTGTTCAGGTTTCTACATTATTACAGAGTCATCATGTAGAAATCTACAATTAAGTTGAAAATGTTACCACAGTAACATGCTACAGTACAGCCATCTCTAGGATCAGAAACAAATTAATTAAGGGTTCATATCAACCTTAACCGCTTCTATTGTGGTGTCGTTTAGTATTACGTTTCTATTGTCTTGTGTGTTTGTCATTGTTTTTGTTTTGGCAAAATTCATTTTTAGACCTATTTGTTCGGATTCATTTGCTAGTTCGGTTAGCATGGTTTGTAGTTCTTCAAAACTTGATGCTATGACTACTACATCGTCTGCATATCTTAGGTGGTTTAGTTTCTTTCCATTTATGTTTATTCCCATGTTTGTCCATTCCATTGTTTGTGTATACCATAGTATATTATGCCATCAATATTTCGAACTTTACGCGATCTCTTTTAAGGTGATAGGCATAACTTTTTTTACATCCCTTTTTTTAAATGGGAAAGTACATAACGTGATACTTCATTTAAAATCTTTTGAAATACTGATTACAAAAATGTATAATACTTTAATCCTATTTGAGAGCGTAGGCGCAAAATTTTAGTCGAATTGTTTTTAAATGCATTCATTTTTTTCGGATCCTGAGAAAACTAATAAGTATTTTTGAAAAATTTAAACGCAGAATGAAATATCACAACATTATCGGGGTCTAAAGTCCCTAAGAACTTCTATAATGTTTATTTTAATAAGTCACAGGGGTGAAAAGAAGAGAAAATTCAGTCTGATTTTTAATTTCAAATATATCATTCAAAAGAAACTTTTTGTTTAGTCTAAGGGACTTTCAGCCTTCCTTAATATTATAATCTTTTCGTAATAAATTTTTCAGAAATACTTATTAGTTTTCTCAGAATTCTAAAAAACTGAATGCGTTTAAAAATAATTCGACTGAAATTTGGCGCCTACGCTCTCAAATAGGAGTAAAGTATTATATACTTTTGTAATCATCATTTCTAAAGCTTTTAAATGAGGTGTCACATGATTTACTTTCCCATTTAAAAAAGTCAAAGGTATGCCTGTCACCTGAAGAGGGACCGCTGAATGTTGCGAAACATTGATGCTATAATATACTATGATTATTTTAAAAATCGACCTGTCCAAGCGTTTTGATTTTGTGCTAAAAATAAATAAGTTCTCACGAAAGGACTCACGAATTTAATAATAGGTTTGCACAATTTCAAAGTTTGAACGGCGAGCATTTTTAAACGTTTGAAGTTTTTTTAAACTATTAATCTCAGTCGTCCTAATAAATAATCTTTTTTCTACCCAACTTGGCATGTATGAATTAAAAATAGCAAATTCTTTTAAAATTTGCATAAATATACCTGGTGTTCCATTTAAATTAAATAAGTTGAGGATATTTCGGGTGAAACTGAAAGCAGAGAAATGACAAAAAATATGGCGTCAGATGAATACCTACCTAATGTGTCCGTATAGGTAGGTGCTTGAATGCAAAGTTTAATGAATGGGTTCTTTTTATTTCAAATATATTTAGTTAGTTCCCTAATTTGTCATAACCCTATCTATGTAATGTCGTATTGAAATTTTTTTTTCATCAGTTGATATTTTGTTGTGTAAGTAATTTTCAATTAATCAATTCACTGCATTTTACTCACCATCCCATTATTTTTTAATTCGCGTCAAAAATTAGATATTTGTAAATATTATACTCTTCTGTTTATTCTATTTAATAAGCTTACCTCCTTCATTCTGCAACCTTCGTTGATCATATTTATTCTTCTGCCTAATTACATATAATAATACACAAATTAATACTATCAGAAAAGCAAAAGCAACCACATCTAAGCTATCTACTGGCATTGTCTGACACTTCCCTTCACTGAAGTTTGCAACGGCAACACAATATTTCTTACAGTTATGCAAGGTAATTTAAAAATAGGTGATAAAACCAACTTTGATTAGATAAAGGGAATTATAATGTTTACTGTAACACTCTTTGATGTTAGTAATTAGAAATTAATTTACACAAGTTTTAAAAAATTGTTTTCCTATCACTAGAACATAAACACTTTATCCAGAACATATAAAAAATCAGAACGAATCCTCTTATTACGCGAATCAACCACTAAAACTGTTCACTGTATTTCACAATCTACTGTTGACGGTCTTTCCAATGTTTGAATAATTAAAATATATATTTTACTATATAATAATTATGGTAAAATACACACAAAAATCGGTAAAATCAAGAACAGAGTATTATCGAATATTTAATTAGTCCATGTGGTGAGACCGCTCCCGTCAGGAAAAATGTCTGATTAGGTTTCTTTGTGGATTCCTATTCAAAAATGTCGCCTTTAAACAAATCTGAAGGGTGCCGGGTGGAATTTTTGGGCACAAATTGTTTAAACAATTTTTTTAAACAAATACAAAAGATCCTGTTTTTTGCTCTGGAACATATATTTTTAGATTGTTTGGGTCAATCTAAACAAGAAAGGTTTCTTGTAATTTTTCTCACAAATTTATAGTTTTGGAGTTATAGGCGATTTAAAATCTGAAAAATGCGAAAATACGCATTTTCGAGGCTTAGAAACTCATATTTAAATTAGTATTTTTAAGGTTGCCAGATACTTAGACTGAAGACTGAACATTCAGCTTCAAGATTCTGGAGAGTAATCGCGTCTAACTTTAATTTATACTGTTGTTTTTTAATTGTTAAATATGTGTGTTTATCCGATTTTTTTGCCGGTGCGGCGCGCTCCGTTTCAAAAATCTCCTATTTTCCTCCGAAAAGTATTTTTTCTAGATTCTGTGGGACATTCTAAATAAAATAAGTTTCTTGACATTTTTCTCAAAAGTTAATAGTTTTAAAGTTATAAGCGATTTAAAATCCCTAAATGTGTTTTTTTTGTCAATTTCCGGATTTTAAATCGCTTATAACTTATAAACTATTAACTTTTGAAAAAAATGGCAGGAAACTTATTTTATTTAGATTATCACAAAGAATCTAGAAAAAATATTTTTCGGGGAAAAATAGGAGATTTTAGAAATGGAGCGCGCCGCACCGGCAAAAAAATCGGATAAACACGACACGCATATTTAACAATTAAAAAACAACGGTATAAATTAAAGTTAGACGCGATCACTCTTCAGAATCTTGAAGGTGAATGTTCAATATTTAATCTAAGTATCTGGCAACCTCAAAAATACTAATTTAAATATGAGTTTTTAAACCTCGAAAATGCGTATTTTCGCATTTTTCAGATTTTAAATCGCATATAACTCCAAAACTATCAATTTCTGAGAAAAATTACAAGATACCTTTCTTGTTTAGATTGGCTTATAAAATCTAAAAATATATGTTCCAGGGCAAAAAAACATGATCTTTTGTATTTGCTTAAAAAAATTGTTTAAACAATTTCTGACAAAAAATTCCGCAGGGCACCCTTCTGATTTGTTTATAGGGGACATTTTTGAATAGAAATCCACAAAGAAACGGAATCAGAAATTTTTTCAGACGGGAGCGGTCTCACCACATGGACTAAATTTGAATTTAATTAATTCAATTAAAATATTATCAACATTAGTATCACAAGATAGTGAGAATAAATTGAAAATAATGCGACAATTTTTCGAAAACTTGTTGCCTGGCAATAGACACGCGTGCCCGCAGGGCTGGAGTGGCGCTTGTTACCAAAATGTGGAAGACCATGTGCATTTACTGCAGAAAAGTCAAAGAGATTGGTGGGAAGAGCAAAAAAACCAGGTTGGAATAAATCTAGAAGATTGGCTCGTCAATACAGATCTTCCCAGACTACGGAATCGTTGGAATTGGGAAGGAATGGTGTTAAATATCGAAAGAGACGTAAGTGCCCCAAATACTCTCAAGTGCAACGCCTTCAGACCTAGCATCATACTATTACTCAAGAGATACCCAAAACTGGCTTGTACAACACCAAATACCCTTTGTTCCCAAAATCGATAATCCTCCCAAATTGCCGCAGACTTGCCCAATAGAGGATTTTGGGCTTTTTTGTCTAGGCAATTTTATCATGGAGGTTGGGAAGTGTAACGGTTCGTCACGTTACGAAAGTATTTTTGAACTCTTTAATTATTAATATAATTATTTTTTCTTGATCTCCTAATTTAATTCTCTAATTTTTTCGTAATTAACTATTTACGTGACGTCACACTTCGGTGTAGTTAGAAACATTATTTCGTGTTCTGAGATAATTTGACATTTCCTTGTGGGAGAAGTGTAGTTCGCTGACCAATTGACTTGTGAGCCCGGAATAGGTGAATAGGTCGGTTGTAGTAACCAAAATGGCGGAATCTTTCTCAAAATAAATAAGTCTTTATTGGGAAATAAAGTTCCCTTGGAAGTAAATGGTATCCAGTGTTTTCCCAGAATCCATCCAGTGTTTTCTAGAGGACAACAGTAATGAAGAACTGAGAGATCCGGTAAATAAATCCATCTATTTTTTGACATAAAAAGGTTAATGACCTGGCATGTTACATTATTTTTACATCTAATAAAATATTGCTTCCAATTCAATTTTCCTATTAAATTTATTAGTTGAATTAAGTATCTTTTAATCGTTCTAATGTGTGCAAAATTCATTCAGAGAAAATTGTAATATATTCTTAATTTTTGGTCACCTATACTAAAGTTAAAATTTCTTTCCAACATCATTAATAAGTACCCTATAATTATTTTAAAGAAATCATATTTATTTGGTATTTAAATACCCAAATTCATGTGTCTGTATTTTGAAATTGTCACATACATTCACATTTTGCCAAGGTCATCCACTATTCAGTAATGAGAGATTTTTTGTGTGTGATTAATGGCCTTTTTTTACATTACTATCTATAAAAACACTATATATCTATAATCTGTAAAAACACTCCTAGTTTCTCTTTTTCTCCTTTGAATTTTTCGTACACTTTTTACACTGAAACTAAGACCGGGAAAATATTTGTTTTAGACATTTGGGAAGTACTATAACACGAACATGGGAAGTCATAGACCCCTTACCCACCTGACAGGAACCTATTCCAGCTACAGTCAGTCAACCTGGGAGCAAGCTGGAGCGTTCCAGCTCCATTTTCTATCTTCTTCACTTGTACTTGCAGGAAGCATGGTTTGGTACCCACCTGGTGCTCATTTTCTGGGAACCTTTCATCGAACCTTTTGGTTAGTCGCTCGAGGAATGGGTTTGTTTGGGAACATTCAGTTTTGTGATTTTAGTAACTATTGCGTTTCATATCACAGACATTTGGTTGATGCACTATGTTTATTAATTACATTTTTTAAGATTTAGATTACCTTTGTTTTTTTAGATAACATATTTATATATTAGTGTACTCAGTTCTCAAACTTATCTACGTAGACCGGGCAGTATCGTCGCCCCCGCTAGCGAAATTATTCCGATTCGATTTTTTTGCAAAAACTTACTCAAAAAGAGGTCCTTATAAGATATCCACAGGGTGCCGGCCGGTGCCGTGGTCGAAAAATTGTTTAAAACATTTTTTTAAACAAATTCACAAAAATAATTTTTTCATTTCGAACAAATTTTTTTTAGATAAGTTGGCTTATTCTGAGCAAAAAAATCTCCTGTCATTTTTTTCTAAAATTGATTATTGTCGAGTTATATGCGATTAAAAATTTGAAAAATGCGAAGATGGCCATTTTCAAGGCTTAATAACTCGAGTAAACATTATTATTATGATATTCAAAAAGTGACCAAATCAAGTTTTAAACCCCTTCTTCAAGGTCCTGAAGAGATCTTTGCGATTATTTTATTACAAAGCTGTTATTTTTAATTATTAACAATGAGCGCTATAGTCCAGGATGTATCCGTCGCCCCCGTTAGTGAAATTATTCCGATTCCATTTTTTTGCAGAAACTTACTCAAAACGAGGTTATAACATATCCACAGGGTGCCGGGCGGTGCCGTGGTCGAAAAATTGTTTAAACAATTTTTTTTAAACAAATTCACAAAAATATTTTTTTTATTGCAAGCGATTTTTTTTAGATAATTTGGATTACTCTGAGCAAAAAAGATCTCTTGTGATTTTTCTCTAAAATTGATTGTTGTCGAGTTATACGGCCATTTTCGCATTTTTTAAATTATAAATGGCGTATAATTCGACAACAATCAATTTTAGAAAAAAATCACAAGAGACATTTTTTGCTCAGAATGTCCCAAATTATCTAAAAAAAATTTGTTCAAAGTGAAAAAATTATTTTTGTGAGTTTGTTTAAAAAAATTGTTTAAACAATTTTTTGACCACGTCACCGCCCGGCACCCTATGGATATATTATAAGGTGCTCGTTTTGAGTAAGTTTCTGCAAAAAAATGGAATCGGAATAATTTCACTAACGGGGGCGACGATACATCCTGGACTATAGCGCTAATTGTTACTAATTAAAAATAACTGCTTTCTAATAAAATAATGACAAAAATCTCTTCAGGACCTTGAAGAAGGGATTTGAACCTTGATTTGGTGACTTTTTGAATTTCATAATAATAATGTTTATTCGAGTTATTAAGCCTTGAAATTGGCCATTTTCGCATTTTTCAAATATTTAATCGCATATAACTCGACACCAATCAATTTTAGAAAAAAATGACAAGAGACCTTTTTTGCTCAGAATAAGCTAATTTATCAAAAAAATTTTGTTCGAAATAAAAAAATTATTTTTGTGAATTTGTTTAAAAAAAAATGTTTAAACAATTTTTCGACCACGGCACCGCCCGGCACCCTGTGGATATGTTATAAAGACCTCTTTTTGAGTAAGTTTGTGCAAAAAAAATCGAATGGGAATAATTTCGCTAGCGGGGGCGACGATACTGCCCGGTCTAACGGTAATTTACATTGCGCACAAGATATTATGCCCCAGAAAAATAGGTTCTGATACTTTATTGTTGATTTGATTGGTTTAGGTTATTTATCTAAATTTATTTTGTCATACTAATTGCTTGTCTCCCAAATTTTTTATTGTTACTTTGCTTTTCTTTATTTGTTCGGTCAATTTAAGTCGGTTGTATATATTTATCTTAACTTCATTTATTTAACGTTTATTCACTGTACTTTACTTCATTCAAATTTTTGTTGTATTTCCCTTAGTCAGGTTTGGGCCTGTTTATTTATATTCTTGTTCATATTTTTCGGTATTTAATTTAGTTCTACGTAGCAAGCGTACTATAATCATTTGGTAAAGCTAGTCTCATGTGAGTTGTACCCTCTATATAAGTAAGAGATATTTAATTTTGTAACGTATAACATTACTGTTGTTATATTGTATAATATGTTAAACTACGTCTTTTGTCATTTTATAGTCACATAATATTCACTTTGTTTAACTCAAAGATTGTGGAACAATCTAGTAGTTATATTCAATAAATATTTATTCAATTTGGTATACCATTTATTATTATTATTCCTTATATTTATATTTATATTTACTGTGTTAATATATTTGACAGCAGTGTAAGACACCTGGGAAAGTGATCGAAGATCTTTCCCTGGCGCCCTTGATTTGTTTTGTTTTTATTCAATTTGTTCTTCTTTAGCAATTATTCATCTTTATTCACTTTCAGCACATTATTCTTATTTGAGTATTTTCCCTTTCTTGGTCGTCATCCCTATGTACTTTGATCTATTGTCTTTGACGGGCATGCAAATTGGCCGTATCCATCCTTGAGTGTCAAGTTGTCGTTGTCTTGCATATTCTGCTAGCCTAACTCCATTCAGTTTGCATCTGCCTTTTCTTTCTTGTGTATTAGTTTATTTCACCACTTTCATCTTATCGTTTCCCTATCGTAATACTACTGCAAAAGTATTATTTTTGTTACTTCAGCTTCTTCAACGAGAAGCTAATTTAATTTTTTGTCAGATTAGTTACTATTAGCTGCGTCTAGTTTTTTTGTCCACTTATCTTGTAGTTTATCATTCTCTTTACTTTCACTCCAACAGAAGTTGTCTTTTTTGTTACATTGGCCCACGTTGGGCCAATGTTGACGTGCTTTAGCAGTGACCAAGTGTTTCGGGGTCCGGTTCTGACGGCATATCCGTGTTCGGCAATCCCAAAAACCTCTGAATATTTTTTTTTGCATAAATTTAGTGTCAACAATCCTAGAAACTCCATAAGATGACGTGCTTTAGCCGTGATCCTGAACACCAAGTGCCCCTGGGGTCGGCTCTGATGGCGTATTTTGATATACCGGGTGGTGAATTGGAACACGGGCCATAGGAAACTCAATGTAAAATTCTAAACTGTTGAATTCCTGCTTCCCTAATTATTTGACATCAAAAGTCATAAGAAACTATTTGTAGAGAATTGAAATCTGTATTGAAAACAACTGTTAATATTGTTCTATGAACAATAATTATTCAAAATTTTGTAAAAATATAATACAATTTTCAGAGAAATACGCCAAAGTTCCGCCACACACAGTGCAATAATGTGTATAAGATTGCATTCGGTGACAATGAATTTATTATATTAACAATTTGAACTGTCAATTTCTTTATTTATTTTATCATTTATTGTTTAAAACACAATAAAGTTGATCAGATATCCTCAGTTAAGGAGAAAGTATGAATAATAAAGATATTTTCTTCAGTCAATAGTGTGCTCACTGTCAGTTAAATAGTAACGTGTGGCTTAACATGCCCACACATACCTACTGCGGTAAATACATTATATTTTTCAAAATTTTGGAATGTGTTTAAATCGTAGAACAATTGTAACTTCTGTGTTTTTAATACACATTTCAATCCTCTACAAATAACTTCTCACGACTTTTGATGTAGCATAATTAGGGAAGCAGGAATTCAACAGTTTAAAATTTTACATTGAGTTTCCTATGGCCCGTTTTCCGATTCACCACCCGGTATATGGCTTGATTTCATAGATCCCAAAAGCCCCTGCGTAACAAAATATGACCCGAAACAACTATACAGGGTATCTTATTTAAATTAAAAAATTTGATGATATTTAGCATATATTGCAGGCAAGAAGTAGATATTTTTAAATGTTAACCTGTTCTGTTTATTATATTTCATATCTTACCGTCTTCAGTCTGCAACACTTTTTGATCATACTTATCCTCAGTGCCGGTTTATCCATTGGGCGCTTGGGGCGGGCGCCCAGGGGCCCGGGCCCTGGAGGGGCCCGCAAGGGCCCGTTCCTTTTAGTTATAAAAAAATAAAGTCGCTAAATAATCTACATATTTTCCTAAAATAATCTCATACGCAGATAGGCTAATACACTACCTATACTCTCTTGTTAATTCTATTCACGCCTATACACAGTGGCGTAGCTTAGTCCCACAGGGGCTCCGTGTTAGTGTTTATGGCGGGGCCCTTTTCCAAAAATTACAGAAAGTTCTCAGATTTAGCTAAGTCTCGAATTGTATCAAAAATAATCGCATAAACGGAGTTTTTTTAGTTTCTGAGACAATAATTGTTTCAGTAAAATAGATATACATAAATCTAATTTATAGATAAAGAATAGATTATACTCGAAAATACCAATACCGAAACAATAGGTACACACTATTTCAAATATTCAAAAGTAAAGCGATTACAAAAATTTCAATTTGGCATTATGCAGTGGCCACACACAGCCAACGGTAAATGGGCAATAGGTAATTATCTAAAGAAAGAAACTCTGTTATAACAGCGAGCGGCGGCAGATAGATATTATACCTACATAATAAAATAAATATCATTTAGTATAATATATTATATAGATAAAGAATACATTACACGAAAATGCCAACACCGAAACAATATATACTACTGTTTCAAAACGACCTAATAGTGAAATTGTAGAATATTTTGTTCAACTTTTTTAAATGGATTTTTGTCAGTCACAGAAGAACACACATCAATACACACAGGGCTTCAAGCAAGAATACGAGCATTATCATCAACCGCTATTAATGTCCCATGTGCGAATCATTCTCTAAATCTAGCAGTGAATTTTGCATGTGAATCCAGCTTGGAAGCAACTAGTTATTTCAGAACTGTTCAAAGTATCTACACGTTTTTTCGGCTTCTCCTCAAAGGTGGAATTTACTGAAAGAAAGCGGCAAATGTTGTGTAAAAAGATTAATTGAAACTAGATGGTCCGCCCGATTTGACGCTGTAAATGCATTACTTAAAAACTACGGATCCATCAAACATATTTTTTCCAATTAAGCAATAATAGAGATGAAGGTGCAAATGGAAGGAATAAATTCGTTATTTCGTAAACCCGCGACGTTAAGGAAAAATCCTGAAATAGATAGATTTTTATTTTTAATCTCATTTGAAAGGTTATTTAATTCTCTATTTAGTAATATAAACAATAACATAAATATTTATACAAGGTGTCCAAAAACTTTTTTTTATTTAAATTATTTGACAAAAAGGAACTTTTATTTAAAGACAGGACTCGAGTTCTCTGAAAAGACCATTTTTATTTAATGTGGTTAAGAAAAACATCTGAATAGAGGATAATTACCATTTCCGAAAAAAATTATTTTTAAGGAATTATTTCATGATGAATTCTGAAGGGAGTTTTTTTGTCGGGGCTATTTTGTCGGGGCTATTTTGTCGGCGGGCTATTATTCCGCGGCTATTTTGTCTGCAGGCTATTTTGTCGGAGCTATTTTGTGTGCGGGATATTATGTCGGGGCTATTTTGTCGGAGCTTTTTTGACGGGGCTATTTTGACGGGGTACCCATCCAGGGTGTACAGGCAACTTTTCCCAATATTTTAACTTTACTGCAAATTTATTTGACGACACCAATTTCTAATACGTCAGGCGAGCGGTTTTTTTTCGGCTTTAGAAAGAAAAAAAAACATATTTATGGTCAAATTTGAGTCAAGAAAACCTAGACGCATTATCACTATTTTGTATATAGAGAATGAAGAACTGGAGAAACTGAATTGTGATAATATTAAATGGCAGTTTGCGAACGCCAAGTCAAGAAAAAAAGTGATCTAATTTTTGTCTTTATGTACCTATTTTTTAGAATAGGTTTTTTTGTTTGTCATGTGTTGTTTTGTGGAACTTTCTGTTTTTATTAATGTTTTTTAATGTATTTTTTGGATTATTTTTTAGGTTAGCTATTCTTCTTGCTTGTTTAAAAAAATTTATTTTATGGATTTTATAATAAACCTTTATAGTTAATGCATCTTATTAAAAAAGTGACAACGAATATCAATGAAGGGGGCCCCTAAACCTTCAGCGCCCAGGGCCCGAAGTAAGGTTAAACCGGCACTGCTTATCCTTCAGCCTTAGTACATATAATAAAACACAAAGTAATACAGACACTGGTAATACTATTAAGAAAACAAAAGTAAATACATCAAAGGTATCTATTAGCATTTTCTAAACGGTACTTCATCACTTCACTGAAGTTTGCAGCGGCATCGGCACCACAATATTTCTTACGGTTATGCAAAGTAATTTAAAAATAGGTGATAAAAGCGACTTTGATTAGAAAAAAGGAATTATAGTGTTTAGTGTTAGAGAAGCACTCTTTTATGTTAATAATTTTAAATTAATTATATTAGAAATTAATTTAAACAACTATTATAAAATTATTTTCTTGTCATTGTAACATACACACTCTGATCTAGAAAATATAAAAATCCGAACGAACCCTCTTACTACTACGCCAATCAACCACTAACTTAATACAAATGTCTCACTGTGTTTCACAATTATTTACCCTTGATGGTCTTTCCAATAATTAGGCCAGGGCAATTAGGAAAAAATAAATCTATTTTTTAATACAGCACCTATCGAGATACACAAATTTTTGCATTGCGCTCCGGATGACGTCAGAAAAAATTCTACAATAGAAAAATGTCTAGAAATGCTCAGTTGCATTTACAGCTAATAAAATGCATCCAAAAGTGCTAAAACATATGAAAATCAGTATATTCAGGGCCAAATTTTATTCTTCGGGGTTTTTGAGATAACTCAACAAACTGAACATGGACATAATGAATAATATGACATCAGAACCGACGGCTAGGGTATCTGGTACCCAAGATTACTGCTATGGAACGTCATCTAGAGTTTCGAGGGTTTCCGGCACTAAATTGGCGCAAATAGATTACTCGGGATTTTGGAGTTGCTGAACACGAATGTGACATCAATACCGACACTCGAAGTAGCTCGTGTTCAGAATGACTGATATATACGTCAACTTCTTGAATTTTGATGTTGCTGGACACTAAATTGGTGCAAATTGAGTTCTCGGGGGTATGAAATATAGCAAAAACTTTCCAGTAAACTATTTACATCATTTTAGTGCCGAAACTCTCAAAATTTCAGAAGTGACAAGCTTTAGCAGTGATCCCGGGCACAAAGTGCTCCGGGGATCGGTTTTGAGGGCGTATCCATGTTCAGCAATCCCAAAACCTCCGAGTAATTTTTATTTAAATTTAATGTCGAAAATCCTCGAAACTCCATAAGATGTCGTTGCTTTAGTAGTGATCCTGGGCACCAGGTGCCTTGGGGTCCATTATGATGGCGTGTTCACGTTAAGCAACCCCAAAAACTGCTGCGTAACAAAATCTGGCCCTAAGATATACAGGATGCCTTATTTAAATTAAAGAAGTTGATGCTATTTCCGGTAAAATCGGAAACAGAGAAATTACAAAAATATGGCGTCAGATGCATTATTTGTCTTTGTACTTGCATGCAAAGTTTCACGTATGGAACATTATTTGTTTAATAGTTATTTATGATATAATTGTTAAAAGTACACGTTTAAGGCACGCATGTGAAAGTACTCGCTTCGCTCATTCTGCAATTCACATGAGTGCCTTAAAAATGTAGTTTTTAACACGCATGTCATAAAATATTTTTTCTACAAACGTAATTACAGGACAATACTTACAAAAACTTTTACTTGACACATTTACTGACATTCCATTTTTATATTTTTTTGACATTACATCAAAATTGCTTCAAATTTTGCATCAAAATTTAACGCTCGTATGGAGTGCTAAAAATTGCATTTTTAACACGGTTGTACAGGGTGAGTCATGAGGAACTGTACATACTCCTACCTCGTATAGAGGCTCCTATGGGGAATAACAAATGACCATTAAAATGTGTCTGCTCCCATTGTTTAATAATAGACAGGGTGTCCAGAAACTCTACCGACAAACGAAGACAGGAAATTCCTCAGATGATTTTAAGACATTTTAACCCAATTCTTCTAGTCCGAAAATGCTTCCTAAGGGAACTAGAGCGCTTTGAAGATGGCGCCATGTAATTAGTTTTTCTTAAATACCTCCAGAACGCTTCTATTTAGAAAAACGAAAATTTGTATACTTATTTACTTTCCAAAAATGAATCGATTCCATCTATTGCGAATTTCTAGTACCGCTCATAGGCGTCCGTTTTGGGTAGGGCAATGGTTATTTTATCGCATAACTTTTTTGTCTTCAACTTTTAAGCATTTTTGATACTGGATTATTAAATTGTGAGGTATTCTAGTACTAAAAGGTACTCTTACTTTAAGTCGGTAGGATACACCATTTTCTAGAAAAATCAATTTGAAAGTTTTTAGTTTTGGGAATTTGAAAAAAAAAGTTAAACAAAATTTAAAAAAACGATGTGTTTTATCAACTTAAAGCAATAGTAACTTTTAGTACTCGAATATCTCATAATTGAATAATCTAGTGTCAAAAATACTTAAAAATTAAAGTCAATAAAGTTATGCTATAAAATAACTGTTGACCTACCCCAAACGGAAGCCTATGACCGGTACTAGAAATTCGCCATTAATGAAATCGATTAATCTCTGGAATGTAAATAAATGTACCAGTTTTCATCTTTCTAAGCAATTTTTTTTAATCTTTTTTTTTTAAATTCAAAGAACGAAAAATTTTCAAATCGATTTTTCTAGAAAACGGTGTATCCTATCGACTTAAAGTAAGAGTACCTTTTATTACTAGAATACCTTACAATTTAATAATTCTGAGCCAGAAATGCTTAAAAATTAAAGACAAAAAAGTTAGGCGATAAAATAACCGTTACCCTACCCAAAACGGACGCCTATGACCGGTACTAGAAATTCGCAATGGATGGAATCGATTCATTTCTAGAAAGTAAATAAGCATACCAATTTTCGTTTTTCTAAATAGAAGCGTTCTGGAGGTATTTTAGAAAAACTAATTACATGACGCCATCTTCAAAGAGCTCTAGCTCCCTTAGGAAGCATTTTCGGACTAGGTGAATTGGGTCAAATTGTCTTAAAATTATCTGAGGAATCTCCTGTTTTCGATTGTCGGTAGAGTTTCTGGACACCCTGTACAGGGCGAGTTTCGCATTTTGACAGAAATTTGTATTCGTCATAATTTTTGAACGGTCAGATCGATGTATCTTTTATTATGGCCAATCGTTACACTATTACCACCTAATTAACTAATTTATTCAAACTAGAAAAAAATCAGGTCCGGCTTTAAAAAAGTTAGTTCGTTTGTGTCTAAGAAAAAATTTCACCCTGTATACGCTTTTTGAAAACTCTAATATGAATTTTACAAATTAGACAAATAGGCAATTAAAATGGCATATTTATTTTCTTCCGCACACGATTACTTAATTTTTTATAAAAAAATCAAATTTCACTATGAATTAAAAGTTTGGTAAAGTGAACCATAGATTTAAAAAAAAAATAACTTTTATTACAAAAATTAATTTTTTTTTGCACAAATAAGTAATTTATGTAACCATCCAATAAACTGATTTATTCAAACTAGAGAAAAATCAGGTCCGGATTTAAAAAATTAGTTCGTTTTGGTCTTAGAAAAAAATTTCACCCTGTATACGCTTTTTGAAAACTCTAATATGAATTTTACGAACAAGACAAATAGGCAATTAAAATGGCATATTTATTTTTTTCCCCACACGAGTACTTAATTTTTTTATTAAAAAATCAAATTTGCCAAGATCGGAATTTTAACCTGAAAATGAAAAAAAAATGAACTCACGGTTTAACTCGCTACAACTCTGTTCCATTTTAATATTTTTTTTCTGAAATTTTTACGCAAAAATTAGGTGGAAAAATTTAAAATTTATCAATTTGATCACGTCTATCTTAAACTATAGAGTCCAAAAGAAGTGTTATGGGAAGTTTTAGATCTAGACGTGTTATAAGAAAAATGGTAAAACTTTTAATTTTAAGAAAAACGTTGTTTTTGTAAATTAATTTTTGTAAAAAAAGTTAATTTTTTTAAATCTATGCAAAAATTTTGCCAAACTTTTTATGTATAGTGAAATTTGATTTTTTAATAAAAAAAATAGGTAATCGTGTGGGGAAAAAATAAATATGCCACTTTAATTGCCTATTTGTCTTATTTGTAAAATTCATATTAGAGTTTTCAAAAACGTATACAAGGTGAAATTTTTTCTAAGACCCAAACAAACTAATTTTTTAAATCCGGGCCTGATTTTTTTCTAGTTTGAATAAATCAGTTGATTATGTGATAACATAAATTAAATATTTGTTCAAAAAAAATTCATTTTTGTAATAAAAGTAATGTTTTTTAAATATATGGTTCACTTTACCAAACTTTTAATTATTCATAGTCAAATTTGATTTTTTTTTTATAAAAAATTAAGTAATCGTGTGGGGAAAAATAAATATGCCATTTTAATTGATTATTTGTCTAATTTGTAAAAATCATATTAGAGTTTTCAAAAAGCGTATACAGGGTGAAATTTTTTCTAAGACCCAAACGAACTTGTTTTTTAAATCCGGGCCTGATTTTTTTCTGGTTTGAATAAATCAGTTGATTGGTGGTAACATAAATTAAATATTTGTTAAAAAAAATTAATTTTGGTAATAAAAGTTAATTTTGTTAAATCTATGGTTCACTTTACCAAACTTTTAATTCATAATCAAATTTGATTTTTTTATAAAAAATTAAGCAATCGTGTGCGGAAAAAATAAATATTTTATTTTAATTGCTTATTTGTCTAATTTGTAAAATTTATATTAGAGTTTTCAAAAAGCTTATACAGGGTGAAATTTTTTCTAAGACCCAAACGAACTAATTTTTTAAAGCCGGACCTGATTTTTTTCTAGTTTGAATAAATCAGTTGATTAGGTGGCAATAGTGTAACGATTGACCAAAATAAGAGACACATCGATCTGACCGTTCAAAAATTATGACGAATACAAATTTCAGTCAAAATGCGAAACTCGCCCTGTATATTATTAAACAATAGGAGCAGACACTTTTTAATGGTCATTTGTTATTCCCCATAGGGGCCTATATACGAGGCAGGAGTATGTACAGTTCCTCATGATCCACCCTGTAGAAAAACGATATTTAGTGGCTGAATACACGCATCCGTGTATTCAATCAACGGTTTTACTTAATTGCTTTTTCGTTAGTTGTTCTTTTAGTTTTGTGTTAGTTTGCTTCTGTCAATCTAATACGGTTTAATCATCATCCCGTTACAGTGGAACCTCGATTATCCGTCAGGGCACCGGACCCTGGGTATGACGGATAATCGAAAGGACGGTTAACAGAACATTAAAAATAATTCATAGTGCAACTCTCAAATTTTAGTTGTATGTTTTGTTTGATATTATAAGAGATAGATAATTTGAAAAACTAGATATTATTAAATGTTAAACTGTTCTGTTTATTTTATTTTTTGATAAGCTTACCTTCTCCATTCTCCACCATTCGCTGATCATACTTATTCTTCTGCCTAATTACATATATTAATACACAAAATAATACTATTAGGAAAGCAAAAGCAACCACATCCAAGGTATCTACTGGCATTGTCTAAATATTTTGACCACTTCACTTCACTTCACTGAAGTTTGCAGCAACAATGAAGTATTTCTTAGAGTTTAGTTTAACACTTTTTTTATGTTAATAATTAGATAATTATAAACTAATTTACACAACTTTTAAAAATTGTCTTCTTGTAACTATAACAACACTGTGATCCAGAACATATATAAAAATCCTAACCAATATCCTTACTACGCTAACCAACCACTAACTCTGATGCAAATGACTCACTGTATTTCACAATCTACTTTTGACGGTCTTTCCAATGTTTGAATATTTAAAATATATTTTCTTAATATTGTATGGTAAAGTACGCACAAAGTCGATAAAAGTCAAGAACAGAGTTTTACCGATTATTTAATTAGTATTTGATTCCCCTCATTAAAATATTTTCAGCACAAAACAAATAGTCATAAAATAAACTAAATTAGGAGTGGTTTTCATAACTGGTCAATTTCTTGGTAAGAAATAAAATGGTAGGAATAAAATACATTGGTAAGAAAATTACGAATTACGGAACACTGGACAGTGGACGGAGCCATTAAAGAACGAAATATTCAGGGCAGGAAAGCAATTAAGATTCTAAACTCAGTAACTCTGGGACAAGAAGATAAACAATCAAAATAAGAAAAAGATATACGTCCCCGATATACGGGATGTCCCGAAAAGATTGGTCATAAATTATACCACGGATTTTGGGGTCAAAAATAGTTCGGTTGAACCTAACTTACCTTATTAAAAATGTGCTCATAAAAAAGTTAAAGCCCTTTGAAGTTACAAAATGAAAATCGATTTTTTTCAATACATCGAAAACTATTAGAGATTTTTTATTGAAAATGGACACATATCATTCTTATGGCAGGAACATCTTAAAACAAAATTATAGTAAAATTGATCCACCCCATAAAATTTTATGGGGTTTTGTTCCCTTAAACCCCCCTAAACTTTTGTTTACCTTCCAATTAATTCATTATTGTGCACTGGCAAAGCGTCCATGTAACCACTGTTACCATTGGTAACAGTTAAAAATCTTGCAAATAAATATTTTTTGATAATGAATAATTCCATTTATCTATATTTTTACCAATAGAAATATATTATAATATTATGTGTTAATAGTACCTAATTCTTATACATAGCACACTTATAACACATACCGTGTGTTTTTTGGCCAAAAAGAATTAGCGTCTCGTGGTCATTTTGAGGGCGACGGCTCTGACATTCGAGGCAATTACAGGGAATTGTTACCATTAATTGCCAAAAAAGATCAAAAATTTTGTCAACATCTAGAAATATCAACTGTTTTTTCGAGAGTTTTAAGTGGTATACAAATTGATATTATTGAAGCTATATATACATTTAACCATGTCTTCATTTTTTAAATAAGATTTTTTGCATCTGTTTTTGGTAACACTTTAGAAAAAGTCACGCGTCGCCACTGATATTGTGGTACCATTAGTTAAATACAACGTTTTTACAACTTTTTTGCTTCCTAGTATTTTTTCGATAAGCCAGTCTTTATCGAGATGCGGCTTCTTTTTTAATATATTTACATAAAAATTTTATAGGGGTTTTGTTCCTTTAAACCCCCCAAATGTTTGTGTACGTTCCAGTTAAACTATTATTGTGGTACCACTAGTTAAACACAGTGATTTTAAAACTTTTTTGCCTCTTAGTTTTTTTTGAGAAGTCACCTTCTTTTTCAAAATACATAGGTATACCTAAAAATGTAAGTTACAAATAAATTTTCAGATAATTAACCTTTAACTAGCAGCGCATCAAATTATAACATAACTACACGCGTTTCGTACTTTATATGCCACAAGAAAATACACTTAAAAACAGCGGATTTGTTTTTTTTTTTTTTGAAAAAATACACTTAGTTGTTTGTTATGTACCCTATTCGGCATCAGCGAATACTTGGAGTTTCTTGTCAGTAAGACAAATGGGATTTATAACTGCAATCTGATTCCATGATAAATAAAATTAGTAATAAAAATTTTTTTGAAATGTGATTTTTTACATGAGAAAGAGTATTGTTGATAGAGAAAAATATATTTTGTACCATAAAGACTTAAAAACAATTGAAAAATGTACTTATATTACTACTTATATTACTATAATTGTGGCGTATATTGTGCACCCCCGGTGACAACAAATACTAAAGTATAAATTACGATTTTCCAGAACGCTGATTATAACGAAACTAAAACCAATTGTAAAGCACATTCCAGTGATAGGTTAGGTAGATAAACAAGGTGAAAATACAATTTTTAAATATATTTGTGTAGAATTCTTATATCTGGCGTACAAAATACGCAAGCTCGTGTAGTTAAAGGTTAATAGGTGTCTATAATCATACTTAACCATATTAAACAAATATGTGGTGGATTCGACAAATATTCAAAATATCTCGATAAATACTGGCTTATCAAAAAATTACTAAGAGGCAAAAAAGTTTTAAAAACATTGTGTTTAATTAATAGTACCACAATAATAATTTAATTGGAACGTACACAAAAGTTTGGAGGGATTTAAGGGAACAAAACCCCCAAAAAATTTTTATGGAGTACATAAATTTCACTTTAATTGTTTTAAGATGTTGCTGCCATAAAATTTCCATATGTCCATTTTCAATAAAAAATCTCCAAGAGTTTTCGATATATGAAAAAAAATCGATTTTCATTTTGTAACTTCAAAGGGCTGTAATTTTTTTTGTGTGCACTATTGTATATAGGTAAGTGAGGTTCAATCAACCTATTTTTGACCCCAGAATCTGTGGTATAATTTATGACCAATCTTTTCGGGACACCCTGTATAATGCCGTAGTGAAAAGCATCATAACATCCAGCTGCGAAGTATGGCCTATAAAGGAAAAATCAAAACACATATTAGAGGTCACTGAGCTGGATTTCTGAAGAAGAGCTGCAGGGAGATCAAGAAGAGAATATGTCACCAATGAACGGATACGAGAAATAATGAAGGTCACACATACAATAAATGACGAAATCAACGAAATACAACTAAGATGGTTTGGTCACGTACAAAGAATGCATGAGAACAGAAACACAAGTACAAAACTAGAAACCACAAAGTAGAAGAAGAAGAGGTAGAGAGGAAAAGTTGACAGACAGGAATAAACAAAGCCATGGATGAAAGAGGTCTGCAAGTAGATCAATGTGACTACAGAGAGGAATGGCGAACGGGTATCAGAAGACGGAGAACGTTGTAAACCGATAGTATGTAATTCTTACATAAAATGGTAGGTACATTTTGCCTACATCTTGGCTCAACACTTATGAGTAAAGGCGCAAATACTTTACGGCTATCCCTACTTTTTCTGTCTTTACACGGCAAATTACGTGTAGTAAAATTCTCACTGGTATGGATATGTAAACATTACTTGACAACGTCATGATTAACTTTAAAGAGATGGCTTTTGAATGTTCTTGGATAACTGTTTTAGCTTAAATTATTAATTCAGTTAATTAATAAATATGATAATTTTTTCACTAACAATGTATTCAGTGATTGTAATAATTTATATACTGTACAACAAAAACTAATAGTCAATCGAGAAAAGAAGAAAAGTGATAAAGGTATTTTTTAATAATATATTGTTAAAAATATATATGTATTATAATAATATACATTTAGTATGGAACGCTTACAATTTTGAACATCTTTAACAACAAAATACTTGGATCACAGAATATATCCTGGTATATTATCTGCTTGGATCTTCCATAAATACTAAACAATAAATAAGTTTTTATTAAATTCACGTCCTAAATCAATTATTTATCAAATACACTATCAATCAATACACTTTAATCAACAACTCAAAATATTCCCGATCCCATGTCAAATATTTAAAATTGTCACTGTCTTGTCACCATATTATATTCGACTACAGTGCGTTGTATGACAAAGATAGCGAATGGTTGATTTGGAAAATATCACCACGGACATGCTGTCCATTTTTTTAATCCTGAAAACCTAATAAATATTTTTAAAAATTTAAACGCAGAATGAAAGACTAAGTTATTACCAAGGGTCGAAAGTCCCTTAGAATAAATAAAAAGTTTCTTTTGAATAAGATATTTGAAATTTAAAATCACACTACATTTTCTCTTAGTTTTTTACCCCTGTAGCTTATTAAAATAAACATAGAAGTTTTCAGGTACTTTCGGCCCTCGGTAAGAAAGTAATCTTTCATTCTGCGTTTAAATTTTTCAAAAATACTTATTAGTTTTCTCAGGATTCGACAAAAATTAATCCCATTTAAATATCATTGGAGTCGAAACTATGTACCGATCCCCTTAAAAAAATTATTATCTTCCTCATGAGAATTTTTTTTTAATTCAGGTATTTATGTTGAGTCGGACAAGTTTTCTATTTCGGAAAATTTTCTGGAAGGGGATTTCTAAACTTTGATGGGTCCGACAACTAGAGTAAGTACCCTCAAAAATTTGTAGGACAATATTTTCAGTAAATTTTTAGTATTTTTATTAAACAATCCTGCACAAAAAATCATTATTTATGACTCCATAGTGCGCCTCCCATATGAGGGGTGCACGCATGATAAAAAGTGAAAATATTTATCCTCTCACGGCTGATTTTTGAGGGATTGTTTGATAAAAATATTTACAACTAGCTGACCCGTCGAACTTCGTAGCGCATTAAAAATAAATAATGTGCCAGAGTTCAATAAATAAGAATTAACATGAAACCAAACAAATACTTAAAAATATAACGTTATGATTTTATTAATTAATTTCTATTTAAACGACACCGCGACGGGAGAATGAAATTAATTTAGAAAACGAAACATGGGCTTATGCACAAAAACTTTGCTTAATACTCCGGTCAACTTACGCATCCGAGGCTACAAAAATTACCATCAAGCTGAAACTTGGCAGGATTGTTCAAAATATCATCATAAATGAAATCTAAAAGGTCCTCATAAATCCGATCCCTGCTAAAAATTTTACGCGGGGTCAAAGGTCACCAAATATGGTTTTTAGCGATTTTCAGCGAAACGGTAAGTTTTATCGTAAAATTAGTTCCAACAAAAAATGTAGATTAGATAATTATCTATAAAAAATGCCTTATTACTTTTTTTCCTGAGAGGCACCGTTTTTGAGATATAACGATTCAAAAAGTGGTAATCGTCATAATATGCGCACACGTTTCCACACCGCCTTTGAGGTTAGTGTACTTAGCGCGTTTTTTTTAACGTGGTTTCCCCAGTAGGCCTATTCCACGGATCTGTTATGATTCGTTTAATTTAAGGCTATTTAATAATTGATATTGGCAAGGGTTAAAAATGATAAAAGTTATATAAAGCGGTATAAATTAAAAAAAAGGAAAATTTATCAAACTGGTTCATCATTTTCTAATACTTCTGCTTCCCTTGTTCTTCTTCTCATTGTTCTTCTTCCTCTTCTTCATCTTTTAGTTCTTCTTCTTCTTCTTGTTCTTCTTCTTGTTCTTCTTCTTCTTCTTCTTGTTCATCCTGGGTGCAAGTAAATTGTCATAATAATGACACATCGTATGGCTCCTCGATAGAATCAAATGAATCCTCAATTGTTGGTGATTCAACATTGGAGCACGACCGGTTTTGACAATTAGTGCATGCTACCGAACAAAATAGTCCAACTTTTTTGCAACCACATTTAGCGCTACATCCCTTTTTACAGTTGCAAAAAAATGTGTTCAGGAGTTTTTCCGGCCCAGGGGGGAGTAAAGTTTGAATTGGTTCTAATGAACTCTCGATTAATTTCCATCTCCAGTCTTTTGGATCTAGCTGACAACCAAGCCACACTTGAACTTAATAATATACTCGAAAAAGATGTTGATGAGCAGCCGCTGAGGTTGGAGGAAGACAAGATAACTTCACTTGTTTTTTGTTCGAGTACTTTTAAAAAAACATGCATATCGAAACTTATCTAAACACGTAGTTTTCTTAGGCGCTCCATACATAGAGAGAAGAAAGCTAATTCCATTGGAAATAACTTCTTGTGGAGTTGAATTAGTTTTTTAAAAACCTCGGCACATTCAAGTAAATCTTGTTTTTCAAACATTTTAAAAACAGTTGTTTTACCCCTCCTGAAAAATGCAGATGTCGTATCATAGCCAGTTATTGCGTGTAAAAATAATATATGATTTTGACATTTTGCAAATGTAGAGAAACTTTTCGATGAATATATTTCCGATTGGTGTTGAGCTTCACCAGGTTTTAAAAAAAAGATTGTTTTTTCGATTGGAGTTCTACCAGTGAGTAATACGAGCAAGTTTACATCTTCACCTACAACAATAGTTGTATTTGTTAAATTGAATTGCTCTATGGCTGTTTCAATTATCATTACGTCAGAATCATTATTAGCTTGTTTTACCGATATTATTTTCAGAAATAAACTTATCTTTCAGCATTGAAATGAACCGAGATTTGTTGTGAGTATTTGCAAGAAATTTCTGCTGAGTGGTAGATACTGTCATAGATTGATCAAATAAAATATTAGAAGATGAAGATTTTGCTGAAGTTCAAACCTTTCTGAAAAAAGAATAGGTAGGGTGATTAGATTAGCCGACGAACGTGTTTATTCCGACAAAACCCATCTTTACAAATTGAACTAAGGCGCATAAATAAAAAGAATTATTATAAGTTAATACTTTGTCATATCAATTTACTATTTTTGTTGGGATTAAGCCGTAAAATTCAAATAATTCTTATTATTTTCGCGTTTCATTCACTTTGTAAATATTTTTTTGTGGGCATTGTAATATAATACAGCTTATACATTGCATCCCTTGGTAGACCACAAGCTGTATAGTAGAAACATTATCATATTTATAATCTTATATTATTATGTGTAATATAAGTTAAGTTAACCGATAGAATATTATGTTTACTTGTATTACAGCTTCAGTGATGTATATACCTGGTGTACTAATACATATATTATGACGATTAGAAGTCTTTCAACTCTTTGAATCGTTGTATCTCAAAAACAGTGGCTCCTAGGAAAAAAACTATTAAGACCTTTTTTGTAGATAATTATCTACCCTATATTTTTTGTTAGAACTAATTTTACGATAAAACTTACCGTTTCGCTGAAAATCGCTAAAAACCATATTTGGTGACCTTTGACCCCGCGTAAATTTTTTAGCACGGGTCGGATTTATGAGGACTTTCTAGATTTCATTTATGATGGTATTTTGAACAATCCTGCCAATTTTCAGCTTGATGGTAATTATTGTAGCCTCACTCCTATTTTTGAGTCTAACTAGACCGGTCTATAGATCATCACGTGATGAAATTGCGAGTCTATAAGGTACATAAATAGGTACACACATTCATTTTTATTTATATAAGTAAAGTCTCTCGGTAGCCGCCGAAGAGACAAGACGTGCAGAGTGCGGACGAGCAGCAGTAGCAGCGCAACAAGTCGAGGAGAGGGAAGTGCTTTGGTGTAACGTACTTCTTAGTACGGCTGTGAATGTAAGCACAGCAACACTAGAGCGCTCGCTCTCGCTAGACGCGAAGACGTGGAAGCAGAGGCAAAAGCCAACCTCTTGGATGTGGTGAAACTCAGGAAGTTTGATTTCATTGAATTTTCTGAGACATTGCAAACAAGGGTTGGAAAGCAGAATAAGCAATAGCGGGCTCGACGTGAGCCCGCTACGGGATACTCTCTGTGCCTCCGTTAGGAATGGGTACAGTTTAAAACACTGTGCCTCGACACTGCAAGGTGTAGTTATTTAGAATACATCTTGCAGCCCCGGCCCCTAAGGTCAGAGAGTTGAGAAAATCAAGAGGATCCCGTACCTAGTTCTGTCTAGGTACGAGAACTACCGCGCTGTTGTGCAGGGAGCCAACCCTGAAGTCGATGTGGTGTCGGGCCAATCGGCTGAAAAAAAGGCTTCTTCTAAAAGTTAGGTTACCGCTCCCAACCAAAGATGACACGAGTCAGATCTCGGTCACCCCCCAGATCCAAGGCGCTTTCCCCGCCAAGATATGCAGACTCTAAAGAGTCCCTCCTGTTACAGCACCCTGAAGAGAGCAGCGATGACCACTCGAGCGACCAGGAAGATGGAAAAGACGGTTTTACGATCCAAAATCGTAGAACAAGAAAAAAGAAAAAGAAGTCAAAAGGCAAGGACTCCACGCAGAACGTCGAGACCACCGAGAACGTCACCGAAGCCACCCAGGAAGTCGAGGATTCCCAGAACATCGAGGCCACCCAGGAAGTCGAGGACATGGACGAAGACGTCCCAGGCGCCGAAGGCGGGGGCACTACCAAACGTCAGCGGGTTGAAGAGGATGCCGCCAGCGAAGACGAGCTGACAAGGGCCAACGAAGAAATCAACCGACTCAGAACCCTGATGAAAGAATTTGCAGCAAACGTTGATGCAAACAACAAAAAATATGAAGAGGTGATCGCACAACAGAAGGCAGAGATCAAAGAGCTGAATACGGAGATTCGACGAATGAGCGAAAAGATGGATGCCAGATTCGACGAGTTGATAGCTCTCCAGAAACAACTCGCAAAGAAACCGGAGAAGAAAAACCCCGAAAAGACGGACAAAAAACCACCAGTAGAGCAGCCTGCCACCAAAAAGATGACCACCGAGCAGACTCGACCACCCAGCCAGAAGGCTACCACCTCGACGAAGGAGGCGTCCACCCAACAGAGGAAAAAGAGAAAGGAAGAGTTTCCACCCCTGGTGACACTAACCGACGAGGAAGACGCCACATGGACGTCCAACCAAGAAAAAGCCATGAAACTAGCTCCCCAGGTACAGCTACCCCTCCCCGAAGAACCAGTGCCATCCACGAGCACAGATAGGGACGCGCTTGCCGCTTCCAGTCAAACTGATACAGTGTCAATGGAAACAAACCAAAACGAAGAAGACGCCGAAGAAGCCGTGTTACCTGAAAACCAGGTAACACCATACAGAAAACCGCCTGTAATTAAGTTACAGAGTGTCAGCGAGACAGGGGCTATTCTTACCATAGCCCAGGGCAAAGGCATCATCACCACAAACAAAATCTCCAGAAGTGGCAGAGAGACGCTCATCCAGGCTAAAAGCCCGGATGACTACAGAAAGATGACAAGGATAGTGGAGGAATATGCAGAAGCATACGCCGCCAAAGAGAAAAAGAGGCTACAATGGATAGCCTTTCCACTCGACGAAGACAGGAAACCAAAATTAGTGTTACGAGGATTGCCCACGAATACCACCGAGAAGGCAATCCAAGAAGACATGGCAAACCAATATGGAATAACCTGCCACACAGCACGTAACATGTCTACGAGAGTAGGGAAAAGGAGGCCACTACCCATGTTTGTCATGACACTGGATCAGGAAGACGTGGAAAAAGCAAAGCGGGTAACGAACCTGTGCCACATGAAAGTTGTGGTAGAGGACCTACACAAGGCAGCAGGACCGACGCAGTGCTTCAACTGCCAAGGGTACCATCACGCCCAGAACTCGTGTCACAAGGACCCGAGATGTGTGAAGTGCGGCGAAGAACACCACTCAAAGCAGTGCCAGAGAGCCAGAGAAGTCAAGGCAACGTGTGCCAACTGCAATGGGAGCCACCCAGCCAACTACAGAGGATGTCCTAGGTGCCCAACCTGGGGGAGGCCTCCACCACAGAGGTCACAACAGCGACCACCACCAAACCGAAGACAGCAGGCAACCGGGGTATCCTACGCGCAAGCCACGCAGGGAGACCAACCAGCGCAGAACAACACACCGTCCAACCGACCAACCCTCCCAGACGAAGAGTACCTAGTCAGGATGGTCACAAACATCGTGACTAAGGTAGTCCAAGAGGTGATACTCAGCACCAGGCAGGCACAGAACTAATGGCAGAGAGGGGATACTTGAGGATAGGCTCCTGGAACCCGGGCGGCATAACCACAAATCAGAACATACTAGATGAACTCGCCAATAGATACGAGATGGACATCGTAGCAATTCAGGAAACAAAACTGACCAACAACTTCAACCTAAAGTTTCCTGGATACGACGTATATAGGAACGACCTCACTAGAAGATCAGGAGGAACGGCCATCCTAGTAAAGAAGGGTATTAGACACACCAGTTACACTACTCCACCACTGGTCAACATGGAAGCCACAACAATAGAAGTTAACATGAGGCAAGGCGCAATAAGGATCACATCAGCCTACGTAAGACCACAAGACCCTTTAATGGACGATGACCTAGATGCGTTCCTAAACATCGCCGAACCATCCATCATAATAGGAGACCTGAATGCAAGATCCCCCAACTGGAACGACAGAGCTACGAACAGGAATGGACGACTACTAAACAGATACATAGAAAATAACGAAGACACAATAGCAATGGGCCCAGAAGAACCTACCCACTACCCAGGAAACGCACTTCCGACACACATCGACTTAGTTGTAGCCAAAAACCTAGGACTGCAATCAGAATTAATCACGCTGGACGAAGGATCAACTGACCACCACCCCATCCTATTAGAAATCGGAACATGGGAAGAGACAAACCCGCCAAAAAGAACAAAAAAGAAAATAAAGTGGACTAACTACAAAAGGTTAGTAAGTGAAGGAATAAACATAGTGCCAGTAATAAACAATCCAGAAGAAATAGAAGGAAAAGTCCTAGAGTTCGAAAATATCATCCAAGAGGCAATTAGAAACAGCACAACAGAGGAAGATGTCGAGATATTCATGGGAAGGTTCAAAGACATACCACAAGAAACACAAGAGTTGATAAGGGAAAAAAATAGAGCAAAGAAAACAGCAAAAAGAACAAGAAACAGAGTAGATAAATCCTGGGCAAATACTTTAAATAGGGAGGTCCAAACGGCCCTAAAACTCCACCGTAGCGAAAAATGGGACAACTTTGTACAAGAGATGGAAGAACAAGACTCAAACATGAGAAATGTCTGGAAGCTCCAGAAAATGTTGAGAAGCGACAGGAAACCCATCCCCCCACTACATGGAAGATACGGCATGGTATACACCATAGAAGACAAAGCAGAGGCAATGAGGACTACACTCGAAGATGAATGCAGACTGAACTTCCACCAAGATGAAGACGACGACTTCCTGGAAGAAGTCGAAGAACAAGAAGAAGGACCAGAAGACCCAGAGGACTTCATCCCCCCAACATCACCGGAAGAAATCAATGAACATATCAAAAATAGTTCACCGAGAAAAGCGCCTGGCCTCGACGAAATAACCAACAGAGCCCTAAAATATTTGCCCAGAAAAGCTATAGTGTATTTCACAAATATTATAAACGCAATATTAAGATTCAAGACATTCCCAAACAGATGGAAAGAGGCCCGTGTCATCATGATTCCAAAACCTGGCAAGAATCACACATTCCCACAGAACTACAGGCCAATCAGCTTACTTCCAGCGATCAGCAAGATAGTGGAAAGAGTCATCCTCAGCAGACTGCAAGCGGAAACAACCCGACTAAATATCATCCCAGAGGCTCAATTCGGATTTAGAGCAGAGCACTCCAGCGAACTACAAGTCCTCAGGCTAACCGAGTACATAGCAGCCGGTTTCAATGATAAGCAGTACACTGGAGCAGCGTTCCTGGATGTAAGCAAGGCATTCGACAGAGTCTGGCACAAGGGGCTCCTATTCAAAATGCGGGATTACGGGTACAGCGGAGCGATGACGAGGCTAATCTCGTCGTACTTGGGCGGCCGGAGGTTCAGGATTCGGATAGGACAAGTCCTGTCCGAACTCGGAATCCCGGAGGCTGGAGTACCACAGGGAGCGGTCTTGTCACCCCTGCTGTACACGATATACACCGCAGATGTACCTAGAACACCAGGTACCCTCATGAGCCTCTACGCCGACGATACAGCAATAGCGGCCAAGCATAGAAACGCAGATATAGCAGTGACCAACCTACAAACTGCACTAGAAGAAATTGAAGCATGGTGTATCAAATGGAAGATAGCCATAAATTCAGAGAAAACACAAGCGGTTCTATACAAGAAAGGGAGACAGCAGCCAGAGGAACAATTGAGAGTGCAGAACAGGCCCATCGAGTGGAAAAACGAAGCCAAATACCTAGGAGTCATTATGGATAAAGGATTAACCTTCCAAAAACACGTAGAAGCCACAGTCCAGAAGGCCAACATAGCAAGAGCGAATCTAAGAGGACTCACAGGCAGAAAAAGTAAACTAACACTCAAAACAAGGTTAAGATTGATAAATAGTATAATCCTACCGGTATTAACTTATGCGTCTCTCGCATGGGGACACGTATGTAATACACACAAGAAGAAGATCCAAGCAGTCCATAACAACAGCTTGAGGGAGACCGTCAGAGTCCCAAGATATGTAGCTGAAAGATTCCTGTTCAGAGAACTCCAACAGGTGAGAGTCACAGAAACCATGACAGACAAGGCAAGGGTCAAATTCGCAGAATTAGAACATCACCCAAATTACATACTGCGAGAGACGCTAAGATACGACGAGTTCCACCGATGGAAGCACAGACGCCCGAAACAACAAATTATAGGATAAACTAAAAGTGATAAGTGATAGTAGTGTGTTCGTAGCTCGAAACAAGTGCCGAAGATAGCGTTACCCACGAAGTCCAAGTACCACGACCACCTCCAAGGTAAGCAAATATTAGAAAATTAGAAGGGCCTTAAGCCCCCAAAAAAATTCATATAAAATAAAAAAATGGCGAAAGCCCCCAAAAAAATTAAAAAAAACCAAAAACACAAAAAAATTAGAGCATCGAGTCATCGGGCGGGGCCCAGCAGGGCCCAACAGGGCTCAGTGGGGCTCGGCACGATGACTCGGGGCCCAAGCAAGCAATTTTTAGTACCGCGGATAAGTTATTAAGAAGATAAAGGCATAGAGCGCATCACGCTGGGCCTAGTTTTTTGCATTCGATTAGGATACCACAGTGGAATCTTATTACCCAGGGTTCCATTGTGAAGAGCATTTGGCTACGATAGTTGTGCCTCCATCGCGCATCAGCGTGCTATGGGGGGGAAAGGGATGGCCTGGGGCATTGGGGCGAGGTGGGGTGATCCCTGTATAACTCGGGTCAAAACACCTCGCCCCAATGACTTGTTACACCCGAATGTACTCCTTCGAGAGGGTGAACAAATCCCACAGGTCGGGTTAAATCAAATTGCTTGCTTGCTTGCTTTTATTTATATAGAAGACGCCAATATTTAGATGGCTATTAAAAATAACGGTTGGTGATAGGAAAGTGAAAATTTAAGGTTGATTGTACCTATATTGTATATGTTGGTTCTACGTCAATATGCAATTAAAAAAACAGTTTGCAAAAAAAATAAAAAAAGTCAAGGTGGCAACCTCCTTTTCACTTAGGTTGGTGGTACTAACTCAGAAACCTTCCCGGGCTTATGCACAACTTTGCTTAAGATCATCACGTGATCAAATGCATAGTTTGCGAGTGTATAAGGTACATGTAAACATTCATTTTAATTTATATAGAAGAGGCAAATATTTAGGTGGCTATTAAAAAATAACGGTTGATGATAGGAACGTGAAAATTTAGGGTTGAAGGTACCTATATTCTACATTTTGGTTCTACATCAATATACAATTAAAAAAAAAACAGTTTGCCAAAAAAAAAAAAAAGTCAGGGTGGCAACCCTCCTTTTCACTTAGGTTGGTCGTACCAACTCAGAAGCCTTCCCGGGTTTATGCACAACTTTCCTTTAGATCATCACGTGATTAAATGCATAGTTTACGAGTCTATAAGGTATACAGAGTTGGGATAAAGTATGGAACCAAGCAAATATCTTTGAAACGAAAAGAACAATATTTATGAAACAAGTACAGTAACGCAAAAGGCATCTGTTGCCATATTTTTTGTTACTACGCCACTTCCGGTTTTACCGGAAATACTCTTAACTTATTTACTTTAAATGGGACACCCTGTATATTTTTGAAGATTTTAAAAGAACTTGTTATTTTTAATTCATACATACCAAGTTTGGAAGAAAAAATTATTAAAACAAGAAATAAATCTCTTTAGATTTAAAAAATAGGTTAATTTATTTACGTTATGTTAGACCAATGATATTAAAAATAAAAAAAAATAATTTCAAATGTTGAAAATGTTTACTGTTCAGCTGCTGACAAAGTGCAAGCCTATAAATAAATTCGTGAGTCACTTTTTGCAAGATTTCTCCACGTATTCACATTCATCAATTATTCTTTGTCTCAAATCCTGCAAGAATGTTGATCGTCTAACAAAAATACGTGATTTTAGATAACCCCAAAGGAAAAAAATCTAACGGGTTGAGGTCCGGAGAACAAGCGGGCCATTCTATGAATCCTCTACGTCCAACCCATCGATTTCGAAAGTTCACTTCCAAAAAATGAAAATTCACCATAACCGATTATCACTAATATTACAATACAATCTATTTCACTTAAATGAACCATTTTTAATACAACTTATTTCTGTAAATTAGTTCAGTAACCGTTTTACCTACTATACTCAATTCAATTTCAAAATGTTATTGTTTATTACAATAAAATAACTACGATTTTTATAAAAACAACAACTATGTAACTACAAAAAAAGAATAGATAAAAACAAAGAGATTTATTTCTGTTAAGAAGAACAGTTACCTATGACCCGTTTGCCGCTAGGTGCTCAGTGTACTAAGTCAACATAGTGTTGTTTGCCACCAGCACGCAGTTAGTAACTGTGAGGTTAAAACACCCAAGTTTACATAGCGCTTTTTACCTCTCAAATTATTTGAACATAGTGTTCTATTGTTTTGGTAATTTCGTTTTCGTGGTCATTAGTACCAAGTGTAGTATACCTCTAGAAAGCTCTTGGAGAGCTGAGTGAGTTAAAGGAATAAAAACAAAACAACACCATGTTGACAGTGCAGTTTACATCCGAGATCCAGATTTATGTATTTTAAGTTATTTAATAAGCTTACCTTCTGAATTCTGCGACATTCTTTTATACTTCTGCCTAAGTATATACACTAATATAAAAATTATTACTATTAGGGCACCAACACCAATCATATCCAAAGCATCCAGCATTATATAAAAATGTTTGACAACACTTCACTGTTAAGTCTGCAGCAGCAATGGAAGATTTATGACCGATATGCAAAGAAGTTGAAAAGTAGGTGATAAAACCGATGATTAGATAAAGGAAATTACATATTATAACATCTAGGGAGAACACTCACAATTCGCAACTTAAACTTTTTTTTCTTGTCACTGTAGATATAACACAGTGATTTCACACTGTGATTGTGCACTCTGATTGTACACTGTGATCACACAACGTGATCTAATACATATTATAAAAAATCCGAACCAATCTTCTTAGTAATTACTAAGCTTATCGGTGACTATAATAACCCTAATCCAAATGACTGTATTTCACAATGTACTGCTGACGTTCTTTCAATTTTTGAATATTTGTAGACTAAGAGCTAGAGCCAAAAAATCATCGTTGTAGGCAATATCGAGTTTTTCCTATGAAATGTGTCCATTGTACAGTGGGCTGGAATAAGTATTACGCCCCCCCCCCCCTTATTAACTTATTTATTTTTAGCACATTTATTTCTTTTAGCAAAACGCTCTGACACGTCGATTTTTAAAATAATCATAGTATATTATAGCATCAATGTTTCGAACTTTACGCGATCCCTCTTCAGGTGACAAGCACAACTTTGATTTTTTTAAATGGGAAAGTACATCATGTATAATAATAATATCGTATGGCATTTTTGCCGGGGAGATCCTTTCGGACAGTTCCGGCGCTATTTACATCTTTAACCCTGTTTTAAGTAACTAGTGCCGATGTACACTAGCCCAGGGGGACCGACGGCTTAACGTGCTCTCCGAGGCACGGTGAGACGGCTTGTGTTATTATTGGAACTGAAAATGGTTTGTCTTTGGCAGGGCTCGAACCCACGTGCACTGGCGTATGAGGCCAGCGATTATGCCGTTACTCCACGGCCGCTCAGTACATCATGTGACACCTCATTTAGGAGCTTTTGAAATATTTATTACAAAAATGTCCTTTTTAAAGGTCTTCAAAAATCCTTTTTGAAAGCGTAGGCGCAAAATTTCGGTCGAATTATTTTTCAATGTCGGTCATTTTTTCGAATCCTGAGAAAACTGCTACGTATTTTTGAAAAATTTAAACGCACAATGAAATATTACAGTATTATTGAGGGTTGAAAGTCCCTAAAAACTACCATAATGATTATTTTAATAAGACACAGTCGTGAAAAAAAAAAGAAAAAATTTAGTCTGATTTTTAATTTCAAATAAATTATTCAAAAGAAACTTTTTGTTTATTCTAAGGGACTTTCAGCCCTTGGTAGTAATGTAATCTTTCATTCTGCATTTAAATTTTTCAAAAATACTTATTAGTTTTCTCAGGATTCGAAAAAAATAAATGCGTTTAAAAATAATTCGAACTAAATTTTGGGCTTACGCTCTTAAAGATGATTAAAGTGTTATATATTTTTGTAATCAGTATTTAAAAATCTTTTAAATGAGGTATCACGTTATGTACCTATTTAAAATAATTACACTTTTATAAAAAAGAACTTTTTATAGAAAACCTTTTTATAATTTATAGGAGAGAATATAAAATAATTTAGCGATATTAAATGCTTAAAATTCCAAAAATTACACTGTAATAAAAAAGTACTTTTTATAATATCACGGTTATGTTATTGTATATTATATGACACAACATGTTTGTAAAGAATAATTAACTTAGAGAGTATGATTTTTTAGTAGGTGTAATTTGTTATTTATAATTATGATTCCAAAAATTACACTAGTATAAAATAGTACTTTTAATATTTATTAAAACAATTAAAAAAAGATACGCAACAGCCGGGTTCCAACTCGGGACCTCTCGATCTGCAGTCTAATGCCACTGAGCCACCATCAAGTTTTATGTAGCAGATATCGATTTATTAACGTACTTTAAAATATCATTGCATTAGTCACATTTTTAAAATAGTTTGAAATTTAAAAAAATCGATTTATCCATACAGTGTGATTGGTTAGTGGAGTAAAGTTCTGAAGATCCGTTATAGTAATAGATAGTAATAAAAGTTAATAACAAAAATTGTAACTTTGATTATAGATTGATAATCAGTAATCGTAAATTGTCAGTTTTAGACAATTCAGTCATGGCTTACTTAAAATTTGGAAAGATCTAGACCCGTAATTATTCATAATTTTGCTCTGAAAAATGAAAATATCTCGAAAACTAATAAATTTACACATAGGCAATGTTAGGTATATAAAAATTAAAGTATGGTAATGGTACTTTTCGATGATATAAAATACAGGGTGTTCTATTTAAAATTACTGAGAAAATAATTTACTTGCACTTTGACTCACCCTGTATTCAATATAAAGAAAATTAGCAATATCAATAATTTACGAAAATTTTGACAATAAGTAAAACAATATGACGTCAATAAACCATTGCCCTTGTGCTTACTTTTATTTATACAGGGAGTTGAGCTTGTTACGATTTTCATATAAAATTGGTTATAACTCTGTAAATACCCTGTATAACATACCAAACCTTTATATTTCTATAATGGAAAAGTTATGAAGAGTTCGAATATAAAATAAAATACAGGGTGTACTATTAAAAAAAACATAAGTTTGGTCTGCCACTATGTTATCGACCACCCTGTAATATTCTAACTAATTTTTTATTGTGCAGCTCAAAGTTCGCTACAATTTTTGATATTAAATTTTATCGCTATACATTACTATAAGGGATCTACGGAGCTTTACCCCACTAATTAATCACACTGTATAATAGCAGTTAAATATTGCATTGTTAGCTAGTTCTGAGCTTTTCTGAAAATTTCAGGTGCCTAGGTAGCCTAGAACTATTTTTAAAATGGATTACAAAATTTGCGAAGTCCGTGACACCAACCAAGCCAAGTATATAAAAAGGTTTTAATAATATTCAATAGTTTTCACAAATAAAATATGAAATTAATATGACATATAAAGTAACGCCATCTATTAAAAGTAAACATCAACCGAGTAAACTAGTAGCGTCAACTTTTGTATAAAGCCGCGGCGAAGTAACAAGAACCAATACTGCGGTTTCTGTCGTTGTAATATGGTCTTTCAACCAATTATGAGATATATCAGAGTTTTATCAACATCCTAAGTGCTCCTAACTTTGTTGAAAACACACGCTAAACACAGTTACTCGAAATAATATATAGTGTAGTTTAAACTCCGAGGTTCAGATTATAGTTCCAAATATTACACTAGTATAAAAAAGTACTTTTTATAATACCACGGTTATTTAAAATGCCATATATAATAATTAACTTATAAAGTATGAATTTTAAGTATATTAACTTTTAATTATGTATTAAAAAAATTAAAAAAGGTAAGCGAGGGTAGGATTTGAACTCAGGACCAGTATATCTCCGGCCCAACGTTCTACCACTGAGCTATCAGGACTCGATGTATAATGTTATGTTAAAATGGAATTTAAATGTCATAGCATTAGTCACATTTTTAAAATAGTTTGGAATCTAAAAAAAAATTCATTTATCCATACAATAGCAGGTAATGGTTTTTCAACCAATTATGGGATATATCAGATTTTTATTAACATCCTAAGTGCTCTTAGCTTTATTGCAAACACACGTTAAACACAGTTACTCGAAATAACATAGTGTAGTTGTTTACCTCCGAGTTCAAGATTATTTTCCAAGAATTACACTAGTATAAAAAAGTACTTTTTATTATACCACGGTTGTTTACAATGACATAATATAATAATTAACTTATAAAATATGAATTTTAAGTATATTAAGTTTTAATTATGTATTAAAAAAATAAAAAAAAAGGTAAGCGAGAGGTAGGGGATTTGAACTCAGGACCAGTAGATCTCCGATTTAATGCTCTACCACAGAGCTATCGGTCCTCGGCGTGTTGACGTACGTTAAAATGGAATTCAAATGTCATAGTTAATATAAAATGTCATAAAAATCACATTTTTAAAACAGTTTGAAATTTAAAAAAGAATCCATTTATCCATACAATAGCAGTTAAATATTGCATTGTTAGTCAGCTCTTAGCTATCCTGAAAATTTCAAGTACCTAGTTAGTCTAGAACTATTGTTAAAATGGATTACAAAATTTGCGGAGTCCGTGACACCAACCAAGCCAAGTATATAAAAAGGTTTTAAAAATCAAAGTTGTGCCTGTCACCTGAAGAGGGATCGCGTAAAGTACGAAACATTGATGCTGTAATATATTATGATTATTTTAAAAATCGACGTGTCCGAGCGTTTTGCTTATGTACTAAAAATAGTTAGTAAGGCTGGGAGGGTAATACTTATTGCAGCGCACTGTATATTATTATGATCCCGTGCAGGCTGACAACGCAGCGGATACAGGGAGTAGCAGTAAGGAGTGAAAATCAAAAATTTTCAGAGAGAAAATCTTAAAAACTTTCCTGATTGAAGATCTTAACCCAATTAAACAAAATCCCAAAGGGCAAATTTTTTCCTCCCTTATCCTTATCCACCATCCCTTTCGTATCCACTTAGGTGTCAGGCCTTTGGGATTTTTTTAAATGGGTTGTTAAAAGACCTTCAATCGGAAAAACGTTTAACCATAATATCGATGACGATTTTTTCTCTGAAAATTTTCCATTTTCACTCCTGTATCCACTGCTGTGCCAGCCTGCATTGGATCATAGTTGTTATCATACAATGGACGCAAAGAGAAACCATTGAAGAAAATTCTAAAACAGAACGGTTCACCTGGCCGCTTATGATATTAATACTATGAGTAGAACATCAACAGAAGCACAGGAATCATACTCAGAGTTAAAAACGTAAACGAAAAGGCTAAGTCTGGAAATTAAAGAAAAAACAAAAATAATGATACAGTCGACAAGAGAAATAGTCCCACAACACATTATACATGAAGGTGAAATGGAAACGTTTGGAAAGTTGACATACCTGGTAGTAGAAGTATGTGGCGACGGATCAGAGGATGAAGAAATGCGCAAAGGAATAACGCAGGCAAACTTAGAGACTATTTTACCCACTCCCATATATTTTGGTCTAAAAGTGTCCATCGAAATACAAAGAAGAGAATCTATAAAACCTTAATTCGATTAATAGCATGTTATGGCAGTGAAGCATGGGTCCTGAAAAAAACATCCAAAAGCAAACTCGACACATTCGAAAGGAAAGTATTGAGGAGAATACTAAGACTTGTAAGGGAAAATTCGGACCGCTCTACTATTGACCAGATATTCACAATAAAACAGATAATAGAAAAATGCTGGGAGCTTGATCGTGAGCTTCATCAGATTCATAGAATTTAAACAAGAATTTGATAGAGTATGCAGATCTAGATGTGGACAGAAATGCAGGCACTTGGCTTTCCAAAAAAACTAGTCAGGTTGATACGGATGTATGTATATTGAACGGTTACGATGTAAGGTGAGAGTTAGACAACAATACTCGGAGATATTCGAAATAAACAATGGACTAAAAGAGGTAGATGCACTTTCACCACAACTCTTTAACTTAGCTCTGGAACACATAATCAGAAGTGCAAGAAACGAAAAACCGACTACAGTACTTCATCGACAAGGACCAAATAGTCCATGTGGTGAGACCGCTCCCGTCTGAAAAACATTTCTAATTCAGTTTCTATGCGGATTCATATTCAAAAATGTCCCCGTTAAACAAATCTGAAGGGTGCCGGACGGAATTTTTGGGCAGAAATTGTTTAAACAATGTTTTTAAACAAATACATAATATCACCTCTTATTTCTCCAAAAAATATATTTTTAGGTGTTTTGGGTCATTCTAAACAAGAAAGGTATCTTGTAATTTTTCTTAAAAATTGACTGTTTTCGAGTTATAGGCGATTTAAAATCTAAAAAAATGCGAAATTACGCATTTTCGAGGCTTAAAAACTCATATTTAAATTAGTATTTGTAAGGGTGTCAATAACTTGGATCAAAGTCTAAATATTCCTTTTCAAGATTCCGAAGTGTGATCGGGTCAAACTTCAATTTAGACTGTAGTTTTTTAATTGTTAATTATGCATTTCCATCCGAATTTTTGACCGGTGAGACGCGCTCTTTTTCAAAAATCTCCTATTTTCGTCCGAAAGATATTTTTTCCAGATTCTTTGGAACATTCTAAATAAAATAAGTTTCTTGACATTTTTCTCAAAAGTTAATAGTTTTAAAGGTATAAGCGTATCAAAATCCGAAAAATGACAAAAAAAACACATTTTCGCATTTTAAATCGCTTATAACTTTAAAACTATTAACTTTTAAGAAAAATATCAAGAAACTTATTTTATTTATAATGTCCCAAAGAATCTAGAAAAAATACTTCAGAGAAAAATAGGAGATTTTTGAAAATAGTGCGCGCCGCACCGGCAAAAAAACCGGATGGACACGCATAATTTTAACAATTAAAAAACTACAGTCTAAATTGAAGTTAGACCCGATCACTCTTCGGAATTTTGAAAAGGAATGTTTAAACTTTAATCAAATTTATTGGCACCCTTAAAAATACTAATTTAAATATGAGTTTTTAACCCTCAAAAATGCGTATTTTCGCATTTTTTAGATTTTAAATCGCCTATAACTCGAAAACAGTCAATTTTTGAGAAAAATCACAAGATAGCTTTCTTATTTAGAATGAACCAAAAAACCTAAAAATATATTTTTCGGAGCAATAAAAGGTGATCTTATGTATTGATTTAAAAAAATTGTTTAAACAATTTCTGCCCAAAAATTCCGTCCGGGATCCTTCAGATTTGTTTAGAGGGGACATTTTTGAATATGAATCCGCAGAGAAACCGAATTAGAAATGTTTTTCAGACGGGAGCGGCCTCACCACATGGACTATTTGGTCCTTGTCGATGAAGTACTGTAGTCAGTGTTGCTACACTCTCTCTACTGCATCAGCCACACCTGTTCTTTGTCGTAGCTGGCAGTTTGGGATCTTGTCTCGTAGTGAAACGCCCAACATAGCACGTTCCATCGCCCTTCTTAAGATACACTGATAATAACGTTCTCAAACGTTATCATAGGAATTATATACAAGAAGCACAAGGTCAAAATAGATGGAAACTTATGAGGGAGATTTATGTTCAGCAGTGAACCAGCGAAAATTTAATGATGTATGGAGAAGAGCAGCCACAGATAAACACAGTTGGAGGTAAAAATTAAGGAGGCCAAGGCTCAATTTACGCTGTAGTGCAGTAGAAGACAAAGACTGGACGCATTTCACATGACAAACTCTATATTACTTATGACGATGATTATTCAGCTCGAGCTCTTCGTCTATTATATTTTACTAACACATTTATAGTAAAAAAACAAGAACGAAGTGTTACCAAATTTTAATGGGGATTTAATTACTCCCATTAAAATATTTTGAGTATAAGACAGATAGCCACAAAAATACAAAGGAATACAAGAATAACAGGCCAACGATGAAATAACTTTTTTGATAAGATTACCTCTATCTTATGTATTTTAGTGTGCTGAGTCCGAAAAGCATATTAAAAATGCTGTATCACTTACCATTCTTTCACAATTTAACATTTAAAATTGCATAATTACCTTTGAAACCAAGATGACCACTAAGGAAAAAGAAGCTTGTATTCCATTTAAAAAAGTTGTAACCAAGTTTTTAGGTAATGTGAAAGACCCTAACTGCGACCTTATATTAGCTAATTTATTAGATAAGTTTTTTAAGACATTCGATACGATTTAAGATTTGGGATGTCAAATGAGCCTCAAATCCACCTTTTGCATAACCATCTTGAATTTTTTTTGAAAATCTGGGTGATGTCAGTGAAGAACAAGGCGAACGATTCCACTAGGATATAAGGTGATGGAGAAACGATACCAGGGACGTTGGGACACCAATGTGATGGGTGATTACTGTTAGTTACTTCATCGGGAACAACAGAGTGCCTCGCATGGGAGAAAAATCTACTTCAGAAGTTTTACATAAAAAAGAGAAAGAAAATACAAAAGCATTGACTCCTGAAATGATTGCACAGACCTATACTATTACACGTAAAATCTAATTTCAGATAATTTTTAGCGCCAAAAAACATATATGATTCACATAAATTTGTAAGAAAAGTTTTATAAAAAAATTTTTTGTTTGCCTGTGTACTGGTCAATACTTCTTAATAAGGAATTAAATGGTAGGTCTTTTTGTCTATTAGTCCAAGGTATTTAGCACAAAATAAATTGATTTTTACATACATCACCTAGAGACTTGCAATTTTTTGCATGGAGTTCATAATTATGTCAGGAAAAAAATCTAGGTACTATATAAAAATGGGTGAAAATGCATAGTTGCATTTTAATCCTTTCAGACCTGAATTAATTTGACTACAAAATATTATTTTGTAATATATTTGTAGAGGAGAGTCAAATTAAAAGCCAAAAGTGACATGTATGTATATATTTTTTATGTATGTCTATTTGACAGTTAAACAGTTGCTTAGATTAGCAAATATACTGATTTATACAATTTTTGCCATACAAAGTATGGCAACACGGTAATTTCTCGGAAACGGCTAAAACGATTTTTAAAAATTTTGGTGGTTAACGGTCTTCTAATGCGGCCGATAATATAGTAGTAATTACACTATTGCAAAATCTTCCGTTTTTCTGGAAATCTGATGAACTTTCTTATTTTAAATGAAACACCCTGTATATTTTTTGCCTTTTGAAATCCTTAAAAAATACTGATTATTTTTCGTGTTATATTCCCTATACCTTAATGCCATAAATTGGGAGTTATTGCTACATTTATTAAAAAAAATTTAAACAAATTACAAAAATCTATTTTTTTGGCCCGTGTAGATATTATTTTAGGTTCTTTGGATCATTGGAAACAAAAAAGGTCCTATGTAGCTTTCCTCTAAAGTAAATCGTTTGCGAGTTATAAACAATTTAATACTGAAAAAATGGAAAAATGACGATATTTTAGGCTCAAAAACACAAGTAAAAAATACGATTTTTGAAACTACGAAGTACATAAATTCAAGATTAAACCTTATTTTATCAGATAGCGATAAGCAGTTTGCTTTTGTTTTATTTTAAAATATTGTTTATGTTATTATATTAGGTTTGTTCTAGCATCAGTTTCAAACGGTTTGAAACCATCAGCGAATAGTCGACCAGAGCGAGTAGAGGGGATAGCACTGTGTAGTTATTAATCAATGACTGTATTAGGTTCTCTCACTGACCAACTGTTTGCTGACGGTTTCTGATTAGTTTGACTGTTTGCTAGGACAAACCTAAGACACGGTGTTTCATTAATAATTGTCCATATAGTAACTGGAGAAACCTTAGCACAAAATACGAAGATTTAACCTAAAACACTTAAATAAAATGTGGTTCCTTACTGAGTTACAGGAAAAACTATTTTTGCTCAGCATTTTAAAATTATTCGACGTATCTTTTTCATACTTGGCAGGAAGTATAGGTACTATACAAACTACTAAATTATGTTAAAAAAACGTTTATGGCTATTACCAGAGGCGTACGACGGGGGAAAGTGAATGGTTGACCCTTTCAAATTCTACGCCACTGGCGAAATTGCTATTTTAGTTCAAATTTTTGGATTCTCCAATACTTTCTATGAAAATAATGTACTCTTTATTCGTAACGATAAAGTTATCAGTTTTCGAGGTATTTGAAGTTAAAAATGAAACGACACGGTTATTTTGATCAGTGTATTGTGTCGCTTCATATTTAATTTCAAATATCTCGAAAACTAATCAGTTTTCTTTTTTGATTGTATAATCAAAAAATTACACATTATCAAAATAGCAATTTCGTCAGTGGCGTAGAATTTGGGAAGGGTCAACCAGTCACCATCCCCTGTCGTACGCCTCTGGTAGTAGCTAGAAACGTTTATTTATTTTAATTTAGTAGGGTATAAAGTACCTACACTGTCTGCCAAGTATTATAAGGATACGCCAAATAGCTTTAAAGTACTGGGTACAAATACTTGTTAATTTTTAATCATATGAATCGTATCATAAATTAATCAAAATAACTGTGCCGTTTCATATTTAACTTCAAATATCTCGAAAACTAATGACTTTATCGTTACCAATGAAGAGTATATTATTTATACCTCGTCCAATTTACTTACCGTTGCACGTCATCCGCGCCATAGCCTGTGACACGATACCAACACGAAATATTTAGGCGGTGGGTGTGTTCTTTTTTAGAATCAAAATAATTCTAAAGGGGAACACACCTACCGCCTAGATATTTCGTGTTGGTATCGTGTCACAGGCTATGGCGCGGATGACGTGCAACGGTAAGTAAATTGGACGAGGTATACGTAGAAAGTATTGTAGAATCTAAAAATGGCACTAAAATAGTAATTTCTCTAGTGGCGTAGAATTTGAGAAGGGCCAACCATTCACCATCCCCTGTCGTACGCCTCTGGTAGTAGCTATAAAGTCTTGTTTATCACAGTTTAGTAGGGTGTCTAGTAGTCGCACTTTCTGCTAAGTATGAAAAGGATACGTCGAATAGTTCTAAAATTCTGAGCAAAAATAATTTTTAAATTTTTAGATAAAACACCCTGTAACTCAGTAAGGAACAACATTTTATTTAAGTGTTTTAGGTTAAATCTTCGTATTTTGTGCTAAGGTTTCTCCAGTTACTATATGGACAATTATTAATGAAACACCCTGTATATATTGTTTATGTTATTATATTATTATTAGTTGTGAATGCAGCCCGATCGCCCGTCCTCTCATATTAGGCTATTGATTATGTACTATAGAAAGGAACTACAACGTTAACGGGGTTTTATTATTTCATATGGTCGATGAATCTCTATATATGAAAAAACCGCGGAGTGCTACCATTTAAAGGGGTGCGTTTTTGAGAAATGGGTGAATTAATCCCTGGGCACAGGTTACATTAGGGTGAGTTCTATGCACTTTTGGTACAAACACGTCTACATAAAAATTGTTCCTGGTTAAATTTCCTATCTAATTATAACTTTTTAAAGTCAAACTTTTTTTACTTTTTTACTATACTTTTTTACAAAAATATATTCAAAAGAAAACTCACAAAGAAACCCAAAAAAAGAAATTTTGTTTTTTGTCCCATAACTTTTGTCCACGGGGATATAGATATAGACATTGCTTCACAGAAAAAAATCTTACATATTTTCTCTTTAAATGATGTTTGGTAGGGGTCATTAGGATTTACAGTTTTCGAAATATGATTTTTGAAAATTCGCCACTCACAGCAATTTTGGGCAATTTTCCTTGTTATTTCGCAAATCTTGTTCTGTAACTTTTTTCTACCTAACTTTAGGCATATGCAATGGTACATGTCGTAAGAGGAATAGAAATCAATTACCTTTAAAATGTTCTATTGTATGATGTTGTACGACTCCTTTTCAAGAGGTTATCTTTTTCAAGATTTTATACTTTTAACTTGTTTTTATATTTTTTAAGATTATTTTTTAAATTTCCCATTATAATTTTTTTTTCTACATTTAGGTATATATTATACAGGGTGTCCCGAAAAGATTGGTCATAAATTATACCACAGATTCTAGGGTCAAAATTAGGTTGATTGAACCTCACTTACCTATATACAATTATTAATAGTGCACACAAAAAGTTACAGCCCTTTGAAGTTACAAAATGAAAATCGATTTTTTTTCGTATATCGAAAATTCTTAGAGATTTTTATTGAAAATAGACATGTGGCATTCTTATGGCAGTAACATCTTAAAAAAAAATTGAAGTGAAATTTGTGCACCCCATACAAATTTTATGGGGGTTTTGTTCCCTTAAACACCCCCAAACTTTTTTGTACGTTACAATTAAATTAGTATTGTGGCACCATTAGTTAAACACAGTGTTTTTAAAACTTTTAGTACTTTTTCGATAAGCCAGTGTTTATCGAGATATTTTGAATATTTTTCGAAGCCACCACATATTTGTATACGGTTAAGTACGATTATAGAGACCTGTTATAATCTAAAAATTTATTTATAATGTACATTTTTGGGTATATTTTGAAAAAGAAGCTACATCTCGATAAAAGGTGACTTATGAAAAAAATACTAAGAGCCAAAACTTTTAAAAACACTGTGTTTAATTAATGGTACCACAATAATAGATTAATTGGAACGTACACAACCATTTGGGGGGTTTAAAAGAACAAAACCCCCATAAAATTTTTACGTAAATATATTGAAAAAGAAGCCGCATCTCGATAAATACTGGCGTATCAAAAAAATACTATGAGGCAAAAAAGTTTTTAAAACGTTGTGTTTAACTAATGGTACCACAATAATGAATTAATTGGAACGTGCACAAAAGTTTGGGGGGGTTTAAGTGAACAACATCCCCATAAATTTTTTATGGGGTGGACACATTTTACTATAATTTTGTTTCAAGGTGTTCCTGCCATAAGAATGATACATGTCCATTTTCGATCAAAAATCTCTAATAGTTTTCGATATATTGAAAAAAATCGATTTTCATTTTGTAACTTCAAAGGGCTATAACTTTTTTTATGAGCGCATTGTACTAAAAAGTTAGATTCAATCGAACTATTTTTGACTACAGAATGTCTGGTATAATTTTTTATGACCAATCTTTTCGGGACACCCTGTATAACAAAAAAGAAAGCTTATTCTGTGTACTTTAAAATGATGTATTATAAAAAAAATTTTAGGATTATTTTTGAATAAGATATGCTTTTTCAAAACGTAATAAGTACTTGCAACGATTTTTGATTTTAGGATTACTTTTTAAATTTCTCATTATAACTTTTTATGTGATTGTGTGTTATGATTGAATCTTATTTTTTATAGGTAATACTTTGGATCCACTTGACTCGGCCGGGAAAACTTCAAAATATGGATTAATTCCAATAATTACTGTCAAAGCTCCTGTATCACAAGCTTTGCTTGAAAAAATAGCATGTAAATGTACCAAAGGATGTACAAAAAACTGCGGTTGTAGAAAGATAGGAATTAGTTGTTCAATATTCTGCAAAGGGTGCATGTGCAATGTGCATAGGTACGAATTGTGGAAACTCTAAAATAACTGAGGTGTCAGAGGAAGATATTGAAACTAATGCTAACGAAGAGATGGACTTTGATTTTGAAAATTGTTTAAATGTCACCGTTTAAATAATTTTAACTAAAGTGATGTTTTCTAAGACTAATGTTTATGTAATTTTTGTAAAAGAAATAATTTTAAATAATACAGGTAAAAATATCAAAGAATCACTCGGTTTCCATTATTTAAATATAGATGATACACGATTTTAAAGAACAAAAAGTAAGCCCTCTTTATTGAACAATATACACTGTGTCCGTAAAGTATGGAACAAATTCTTTTTTAGCTAAACAGAGCATTTTAAGAAAAAATACTGAAACACGTCGATTTTTGATTTTAATTTACCGTATTTTAAAATAATATTCTAAAATACAGGGTGAATTACTTTTGAGTAATGACGTCACCGTAATTTTTTTAAAATAGAACACCCCCATTTTGTCTCAATTTTCGGATTACTCTAGCTGAGCTGATTCCAAAAATGTATCACATGTTGATTCAAATTGGTACAGGGTGGACAAAAATACAATAGTTTTGTGTGTGTTCATAAAGTAACGCGTTAGTTAAATTAACAATATTATCAAAAATACCTATTGTATTTTTGATGTTTTAATTAATTTTTGATTTTAATTAATTTTTGATATTGTTTAATTTAATATTTTAATTTAATATCAGAAATTAATTAAAATTTAATATTATGAGCACACATAAAACTATTGTATTTTTGTCCACCCTGTACCAATTGAATCAACGTGTGATACATTTTTGGAATCAGCTCAGCTAGAGTAATCCGAAAATTGAGACAAAATGGGGGTGTTCCATTAAAAAAAAAATGACGGTGACGTCATTACTTGAAAGTAATTCACCCTGTATATTAGAATATTATTTTTAAATACGGTAAATTAAAATCAAAAATCGACGTGTTTCAGGATTATTTCTTAAAATGCTCTGTTTACCTAAAAACGAATTTGTTCCATACTTTACGGACACAGTGTATAGTATATTCATGTACAAGAAAAAAAAGTTTAATGAGAAATTTAAAAAATAATCCTAAAATCAAAAATCGTTGCAAGTACTTATTACATTTTGAAAAATAATATCTTATTCAAAAATAATCGTAGAATTTTTTGTAATACACCATTTTACAATGGTGTATTACATAGTTATTATTACATGTGAATTCATAGTTAACCAAACAGTAAACACGTATTATTTGTGGCTCACATTGAACATTCATTTACTTGAGTTATACAAGTCAGTTTTTAGTGAAATTTTCACAAAGTGTTCATTATTACAAGATACACAACCGTGAGTACCTATTTTTACTGGTTATCCTATGTGAATCCCGATATATGCAATAATTAATTATATTGCCGTTTATATCAGCACACAAGCAAAAAAACTGGTGTAATTTATCATTTGTCGAATATCGAATATCTACCTACAAAGTAAAATTGCCATTTAATTGATTTTTAATTTTGGTTTAAATTGTAAATTGGACGAAGAATTAATTATGCCTGTGTGTATAAACTGTAAACAATCTACCAATAACACACAATTTATAAAATGTTCGGGATGTATGAATTCTTTGCATACTTCTTGCATTGGCTTACAGGGCGATGATGCTAGTCGGATCACACGAATGCGTAGTAAAAATGTAAAAGTACTATGTAATACTTGTAGTAATGGAGAGGACAAGCTCGATCAATTGAAGCAATTTTTAACCAATCTTGTGGAAACGAAATTGCAAGAGTTGGAAAGAAAGATCGCTAATATTAACACTACTATACATTCCGAACATCAGGAAGATATAATTGAAGAAGCCATGGACCGTATTAATCGATCACATAATATCATTTTGTATAACGTCCCAGAAACTAATTCTGCTGTGGAGGACAATAATAAAGTAAACGAGATTCTAATTACAGTACAGGGTGATAATGTAAATCCGATTTCTTCAAGACATGTGCACAGAATTGGTAAACGTTCAAATAAGGCTCGTCCAATCAAAGTGACCTTTTCCACACCCGCACAGGCTAAGTCGTTTTTGCGTGCCAAGAATAAATTAGCCACATCTACTTTCTCCACCATTTCAATCTCTGATGATAAAACACCTCGGCAGAGAGAATACATGAATAAACTTTGAACAGAACTGAAATGGCGAACAGATCATGGAGAACAGAATTTGACGATTAAGTATGTAAGGGGCAGACCTACTCTAGTCAGTAAAACTGATGGCTCTTTAAACTAAACGTGTCCAGCAGTTCCAAATCAAGTAAATCCCAACACGTTGAACTTACATGTTACTACCAAAATGTACGTGGTCTAAATAGCAAAGTTGCATTATTTAATGCTAACATTATTGATTGTGAATTCGACATCATAGCATTAAGTGAAACGTGGTTGCACGGTGATGTTTCGAGCATGGAACTCTTTCCGAATAATTATGTAGTATATAGAAAGGACCGAAAATTCCATGTGGTGGATAAGGTGAAGGGTGGTGGTGTAGTGCTTGCGGTAAAAGACTTCATAAAATCCGAAATATTGGATATTACGGCTTTCGATGCTCAATTTCCATTAATTGATCTAATCATTGTCAAGTGCCAGATTGGGTACAAACATTTTTATACAGTTGTTGTTTATTTACCGGATAGGTTAAGTTTAGTTGACTTTGAATATTTTTTCGATTGCTTAGGGCAACTTGATTATTTATATAATAACTCCATATTACTAGGCGATTTTAATGTTCCAAAGTTCATTGATAATGATATGTCTGATTCCCAAACTTGTGTAGTTTTAAGTTTTACGGGCTCTACTGGACTTAGACAATTTAACAATGTTGTTAATCATTTGGGTAGAGTGCTAGATTTATTCTTATCGCATTTCAGTTGTGAAGTGAAGCATGATGACTCACCTTTGCTCTATGAAGACTCTCATCACCCAGCTCTTCAAATTACATTTACGGATATATTTGTGAAAGAGCCTATATTTAGGTATGGTTCTGAGCAAATAACTTACAACTTTAAAAAAGCAAATTTTCCTGCTTTATATCGAGAACTGTACGAAACGGATTGGAATTTTCTGGATACTACTAGTGACGTTAACGTAATTTTTATGATAAAATGTTTTCTTTGTTTAATACGTATATTCCAGTTTATAAAAATTTTAGTCATAAATATCCACCCTGGTTTGATGCTGACATCATTCAGAACATCAAATTAAAAGCAAAGTTTCGAAAAAAATTTAAAAGATTCAAAAATCATTGTGATTTGCTTGAGTTTCAACGGTTAAGACACCTTGTCAAATCAAAAATCAGTTTGGCATACAATGTGTATGTCGATAACATTCAAATATCTCTATCCATCAATCCCAAGAAGTTTTGGTCGTATGTTAATGCGAAAAATAATAGTTCAAGAGATCCTGGTGTAATGAAATATAATGGCATTACTACCTCCGAACCACAAAATATTGTGAATATTTTTGCAGAATTTTTCAATAGTGTTTTTCTGTCATCTGGTATTAATTTTAAAGCTAACTCTTCATCAGTTAACGCAGGTTACTTAAATTTTTATATTATTGTAGAATCTGAGATAATTTCTGCTAGTAAGAAATTGAAAGACAAAATGACGTGTGGACCTGACAATATACCATCTTTTCTGGTTAAGGAGTGCATAGGCGCCTTAACTGTGCCACTATTAAAAATTTTCAATTTATGTCTTCTGAATAAAGAATATCCAAGTCTCTGAAAGGAGTCAAAAGTGTGCCCAGTATTCAAAACTGGTGAAAGGGATCAGGTAGAAAACTATAGACCAATTTCCATAATTTGCAATCTGTCGAAGATTTTTGAAATAATTTTGTATAATCGTATTTATTCAAGAACTCGTAATCAGCTGTCTCAATACCAACATGGTTTTGTCTCCAGTCGGTCCACTGTAACAAACTTATTAGTGGTCACACAATATATTTCAGAGGCCCTAGATAATAGAAGTCAAGTTGACGTCGTCTATACCGATTTTTCGAAGGCGTTCGATAGAATTCACCACGGAGTATTGCTTTCTAAATTATACCACTTTGGTCTTTCTGAGGATGCTGTTACTTTTATGAGGTCTTACTTGTCAAATAGAACGCAGTTTGTTTCTTACAATGGTTACAAATCGGCAGAGTACCTTGCTCCTTCAGGGGTTCCACAAGGTTCTAATCTAGGTCCATTATTGTTCTTGTTATTTATTAACGATCTGTGTGAATCTATTTCTGCACCATGTTTATGTTATGCTGATGACTTAAAGATTTATTCATTGATAAGCGACCTTAACGATTGTCATTTTCTGCAGAGTGAACTGAATCTCGTACATGAATGGTGTAAGGAAAATCATCTGAATCTTAATGCCAATAAGTGCAAGGTGGTTAGTTATTCCAGGAAACAGTCTACTATATACCATCCTTATATTATTGATGGCAATGAACTGGAACGTTTGACTAGAATTAAAGGCCTTGGAGTTATATTTGATCACAAACTCACTTTTGTTGAACATGTTAATATAAAGGTTAGAGAAGCACTTAAATTTTATGGATTTATAATTAGAAATAGTCGAAATCTCACTAATACTAAGGCCATTAAATTACTGTTTTACACTTTTGTACGCTGTAAACTGGAATATGCCTCTATCATTTGGTCACCGTTTTATGATGTACACATCCAAATTATAGAACGGGTTCAGCGTAAATTTTTAAAATTTTTGTCTTATAAAATTAATGGTATATATCCTACGAGGGGTATCAGCAATAATGAGTTATGTAGCGGTTTGGACGTAGTTTCATTAGAATCTAGACGAATTAATGCCTCCCTGGTATTCCTGTACAAGCTTCTACATAGTCTCATTGACAGCCCTGATATCCTTCGACAAATAAATTTTAACGTTCCGTCTTATCCAGTAAGAAATTCGATTACGTTCAGAAATACACAAGCTAGAACTAACCTTATGTTAAATTCTCCTCTATTCGTCATGTGCAGCTATTATAATGCCTTAAGTATTTACTGCGATATATTTAACTGCAGTTTAAAGCAACTGATTTCTATGGCCAAGATCTACCTAGGTGATTAATAATTTATTTCTTTAGGTTCAAATTTAGTTTTGTAAAATTTTTGTTTTATTATCGATACCTATGAATTACTAATATTTTATTTAATTTTTTATTTGTGTAATATTTTGTCCTGTAAATGGATTCTGTTGGAAAATAAACGCTATTATTATTATTATTATTATTTTAAAGTAAACAAAGTAAAGCTTTTTTATTATATAATATGATATATACCTACCTAAATGTAGAAGAAAAAAAAGTTATAACGAGAAATTTCAAAAATAATCGAAAAAAATGTAAAAAAATCATATTTTTTTGTATTATGTATTATATTACATATAATATAATATTATATAATATATTATATAATAAGATGATTTTATTTTTATATTATATTATTATAACAAATCGTTAAAATTATAAAACCTTGAAAAACCATAATCTCTTTAAAAAAACGTCGTACAGCGTTATACAGTAGACCATTTTAAAGGTAATTGTTTTTATTCCTATTACGTTACATTGCATATACCTAAAGTTACGTAGAAAAAAGTTGCAGAACAATATTTGCGAAATAACAAGGAAAATTGTCCAAAATTGCTGGGAGTGGCGAAATTTGAAAAATCATATTTTGAAAACTATAAATCCTAATAACCTCTACTAAACAACATTTTAAAGAAGAAATATGTAGATTTTTTTCTGTAAAGCAATGTCTATACCTATATCCTCGTGGACAAACGTTATGGGACAAAAACAAAAAATTTTTTCTTTTGGGCTTCTTTGTGCTTTTTCTTTTGAATATATTTTTGTATAAACAAGTATCATTGACTTTAAAAAGTGACATTTAGATAGCAAATTTAACCAGGAACACATTTTCTGTACATATGTTTGTACCAAAAGTGCATAGAACTCACCCTAATGTAACCTGTGTCCAGGGACTAATTCACCCATTTCTCAAAAATGCACGCTTTAAATGGTAGCACTCCGCGGTTTTTTCATATATAGATGTTCATTGACCATATGCAATAATAAAACCCCGTTAACGTTGTAGTTCCTTTTAGCTACCTAAAATCTAACCGGATAAAATGGATAGGAGATGTGGTAAAAGTTCTAAGATAAGAAGAAGACATAATGACATGTTAAAGACAGTGTTGTTTGAGAGACCAGACGCTGGAAGATGAGTAAAACGTTCCAGAAACAGTTGGAAGGGTGATGACGAAGCCGAATTATCTAGCATTGGGGCAAAATAATAGGAAATGAAAGCGAAAGATCGTAGAAGATAGAGGGAGTGTATATGGCGAAAATTCACCTCGAACTGTAAAACGATTTAAGAAAAAAGAGTAAATAGAAGATGTATAAAAAGCCAAGTGGCTACAGCATAACCAGCTGATAACAGGTTGCTTCTAAAAAACCTTAAGTTTCAGTATATATACTTAACTTATGTTTATTAAACAAATAATTTATATTTTTAGCTAAACTGTGTGAGTAAAATAATACACATTTGCTATTCGTTCTGTAGATCTGAACAGTATATATGTTATAGTCAAAGCCCGAATTTCAGGCACTCCTAGGTTTGACTAGGCAATCCTCAGGTCTGACTGACGATCTTAGTCAAAGCCCGAAATAAAGTTACAGTTTCGGACTTTGACTAGTCAAACCTAGGAGAGAATAAGTTGGTCAGGTAAAGGTCGAAATTTAATTTTATGAAATCGGGGTTTGACTAGTCAAACCCCGATTAGCTATTAAAATGTCGTAATTTGTTAGATTAGGTTTATTAAAACGTCATTTTTTTATTTTAATAAAAAATTAGTGTTTATTCTCACATGTTGAGGCAGTATGGCATTTAGTGTTGCACAATACATTGACCTTTTACACTTACATAATTTTGAAGAGCATTTCTTATTGCAGTAGCATTTTGAAAAGTCTTGTCCTCCAAATTTAGAATATTTTGTACTAATTTCTCTTAGAGACAGCTTAACGTCTGGAACATCTTCGAAATTAAGAAAATGCTCTTTGCATTCTCTTACTTGATTTCTTGAAAAGAGTGTGTTTATTGTTCTGTATTTCGTACCAACTCTATATAAACCGTCAATTGTTTTACCTTTTATGATACCCAAAATATTTTGAGCATCTACTTTGGCTCTATTAAAGCTGGGGATAGGTATTGTTACAATTTTTTCGATCGAAATTGGAGGAAATTACACCAAACAAATGTGTGTTACATCATAACAAATAAGAAAATTATTTCATTAAATATTTAAAAATAATATTAAAATTTTTAAACAGAATAAAAGTATTTTAAGGAAATAGCTTCCACAGAATTGTATGAGTTTATTATACACTCCCAATATTTCCAATAATTCTTCTTTTTTTTTAATTAAACGTTATTTGAGCTTGTAATGTTGTGAGGCAGGAAATTTTGTGTTGTACGTTTCCCACTCTGAATCTACCAAAATCCGTCTGAGCTGAGCGAACGGAACTTGATTCTTATTTACACGTAACTTGGTAATTTCTTCAGATGTGGTTTGTTGTATTTGCCAAAAAGAGAGCTCTGACGCATATACGTGCATAATTTGTAATCATGTGGTACATGTTGTGTGCGCTTGCACACTTGATGCATACTATGAAGGGTTTGAAAGAAAAGTTACATGCATGCGTTGTGCACAGACAGAAAATATTAAAATAAATAAAGGAAAGGCGATTGAAGGTCTTCATGTGCAGGCTAATGCTATGAAACAATATAGTGAAAAAAAATTTCCTCCAATTTCGATCGGAAAAACTGTAATCCCTAGCTTTAATATAGCCAAAGGAGATGCTCGAAATATTTTGGGTATCATACAAAATAAAACAATTACGGTTTATATAGAGTTGGTATAAAATACGAAACAATAAACACACTTTTTTCTAGAAATCAAATAAGAGAATGCAAGGGGAATTTTCTTAATTTCGAAGATGTTGCAGATGTTAAGCTGGCTCTAAGAGAAATTAGAACAAAAGATTCTAAACTTGGAAAACAAGGCTTTATAAAATGCTACTGCAATAAGAAAAATGCTCTTTAAAATTGTGTAAGTGTAAAAAGTCGAACGTATTGTGCAACTCTAAATGCCATACCTACTGCCTCAACATGTGAGAATAAGTACTATTTTTTTTTAATTACGACAATATAAAAATAATAAATATTGAAATTAAAAAATAACGTTTTTTTAAACCTAATCCAACAAATAACGACATTTTAATAGCTGATCGGGGTTTGACTAGTCAAACCCCGATTTCATAAAATTAAATTTCGACCTTTGCCTGACCTACTTGGTCTCTCCTAGGTTTGACTAGTGAAAGACCGAAACTGTAATTTATTTCGGGCTTTGACTAAGACCGTCAGTCAGACCTGAGGATTGCCTAGTCAAACCTAGGAGTGTGTAATATATTTTAGCCCTAATTTGAGGGTGAATATTACAAACTATAAATTACTAAAATAAAACACATCTTTCTACAAAGAAGGCTCATTTAATACTCATTTGGCGAATGTAATACTTTTTACAATAATAAGAAATGTGTTACTCTGATAACAGTTGTTAGGTTTTACAGAGTGGTCTACTAAAACTATCTTTACAATATCCAACATCTCCCCCTTAAAAAAAATTATTTTTAACTAGTAAAACAAATATAAGTATTTACAAAATAATAAAAAAGAAATTACTCATACGTTAAACGATCTATGGATTTGACCACTATTTTAGGCCGTTCGGTACTTTCTTTACTTAAATTCTCTTTATTTACAATATTTACATCAGTATTTACCATAGGAGAAACTTCATTTGAACCACTCAGTAGTGAAGATTCCACTATATGAAAATTTTTAATTTGGTTCAAATGACGTTTCCAGTTAACATCATTTAGTTCAGGAATTTTAGCAATATATATTACTTTTCCGATTTTCCTTAAAACTACGGCTTTTATCCACTCAACCGTATTTTTTTATGATAGTCGCGCACAGTCACTTGTTCACCAGGCTGAAACACTAAAAATCTCTTACCGCTAGAATACATTTTTTGTTTATTTTGTATTGTAGTTACATGATTTCTTAAATTTTTTCGATCACCTGGTAATAAAATGTCAAATCTTGTCCTTAAGTTCCTATTTAACATTAATTTTGCAGGACTTACCTTAGTTGTGCAATGAGGAGTGGAGCGATAATCGAAGAGAAAATTATTTAATGCTAAATTAAGGTGTACATTATTTTTATCACCTAAAAAATTTTTTAAAGCATTTTTTACTGTTTTCACAGCATTTTCTGCAGCACCATTAGATGAAGGATGATATGGGGGAGTAGTAATATGAACAATATTATTATTTTTTTAAAAATTTTGAAACTCATCCGAACAAAAAGAACTACCATTATCGGTTACCATTTGACACGGCAACCCAAAACGTGCAAAACATGACCGTAGAACGTCTATAGTCATGGCAGAAGTTATTGAACTCATGGGAAATACTTCTATCCACTTACTGTGAGCATCTAATATTATTAAAAAGTTTTTATTCAAAAATGGACCCATAAAATCCAAGTGAAGTCTTTCCCAAGGTCGTTCCGGCCAAGGCCACGATTGAATTTCGGTTTTTTCAGGTACATTCTTAAATTTTAAACGGTTTTCACAAGTTTTACATATTTCTTCAATTTGTTTTCCTAATCCAGGCCACCAAATATAAGATCGCGCTAATCTTTTCATCTTAACTACGCCCATGTGTGATGAATTTAAACTTTGTAAAATTTTTTGTTGTAATCTAGACGGAATTATAATTCGATTATTCCGAATTAAACAATCTGACTCGATAGATAATTCATTCCTAATTTTATAAAATGACTTAAATTTAATATCTTTTGCAAATTTTTTGTTTATAGACCAACCCACTTCAATAAATTTGCGAACCGCAGATAAAACCTTATCATTTTTGGTTGCCTCCCTAACTTCTTCCAATTTAATAGGAAAATTACAATTTTCTGAAAAATACTCAACATAATTAAATTCAACATTTTCAACTGAATTATTTTCAATACGTTGCGGAAAACGTGACAACATATCCGCTGGATTATTTTCACTTTTTACTACTTGTACATCATATTGATAACTAGATAGAATTATGGCCCACCTTCGCAATCTATTAGCTGAATATTCCGGTATTTTTTTATTTGGATGAAAAATATATGCTATCTTTACAATATCCAACAGAGTGCCTGAAATTCGGGCTTTGACTATAACATATAGATCAAAGAAATCTCGAAACATTGGATTCGTGGTCTCAATATTGCATATAACTGTTTATGTTAAATTATTATCTTAATCTTTAATAAATATTGTAAAATATGAAAATATTGTGAAGTTTAAGGATATGTTTATGATTAACAAACGAAGTGTACATAACCTCACTTTTAAAAACGTCCAATTGAACTTACCGTGATTATGAGGACTGGATTCTTTTTGGAACTGGATATACTTCAGTAGAAACAAAATGAGCATCATTATAAATGACACGCCAAAGAAGAAGATGGTTTCGATCCAATCTTCCAACATATTTGAACGCACACGAAGAAGAATCGGCACTATGTTTACTAAATGGTATTATGCAAATTATATTTTTCATAGAGCTGTTAAAAAGATTAGATAAAAAGATTTGTCTAGATGTTTACTTTTAATTTAAGCATAGCAACGTATAGGGGTAAATATTTAGTTAAAACTTAATGAGTAAAAAATGGGTTGGAATATTTGCGATAAGGTATCTCCTAAAAGTTTTGGTACAAAATGTTTTTTATCGGATCTTTTTTAATAAAGAAATTTATTCAAACACTAACTAGTTATCATAAATTACAATAGTTAACCTTTCGGTGCTGGCATCCAGCTTTAAAAAACAGCACAACAGAGGAAGAAGTCGAGATCCACACGGGAAGGTTCAAAGACATACCACAAGAAACACAAGACTTGATAAGGGAAAAAATAGAGCGAAGCAAATAGCCAGAAGAACGAGAAACCGAGTAGACAAAACCTGGGCTAATACATTAAACAGAGAGGTCAAAACGGCCCTACAACTCCACCGTAGCAAAAAATGGTAAAACTTTGTACAAGAGATGGAAGAACTAGACTCAAACATGAAAAACGTTTGGAAGCTCCAGAAAATGATGAGAAGCGACAGAAAACCCATCCACCCATTACATGGAGCAAACGGCATGGTATACACCATAGAGGGAAAAGTAGAGGTGATGAGGTCCACACTCGAAAGAGAGTGCAACCTAAACTTCCACCAAAACGAAGACGACGATTTCTTGGAAGAAGTCGAAGAACAAGAAGAAAAGTCAGAAGACCCAGATGATATCATTCACCCAACATCACCGGAAGAAATCAACGAACACATCAGAAACAGTTCACCTAGAAAAGCGCCTGGCCTAGACGAAATAACAAACAGAGCCCTAAAGTATTTGCCCAGAAAAGCTATAGTGTACTTTACAAACATAGTAAACGCGATACTAAGATATAAAATATTCCCGAACAGATGGAAAGAGGCCCATGTCATTATGATTCCAAAACCTGGCAAGAACCATACATTCCCGCAGAACTACAGGCCAATCAGCTTACTCCCAGCGATCAGCAAGGTAGTAGAAAGAATCATTCTTAGCAGACTGCAAGCGGAAACAAACAGATTAGAGATAATCCCAGAAGCTCAATTCGGATTTAGAGCAGAGCACTCCAGCGAGCTACAAGTACTCAGACTAACTGAGTACATAGCAGCTGGATTCAACGACAAGCAGTACACCGGAGCAGCATTCCTGGACGTAAGCAAAGCTTTCGACAGAGTGTGGCATAAGGGGCTCTTATACAAAATGCGGGGTTAAGGGTACAGCGGAGCGATGACGAGGCTAATCTCCTCGTACTTAGGCGGCCGGAGTTTCAGGGTTCGGATAGGACAAGTCCTGTCCGAGCTCGGAAACCCGGAGGTTGGAGTACCACAGGGAGCGGTCCTGTCACCTCTGCTGTACACAATATACACCGCTGATGTACCTAGAACACCAGGTACCCTTATGAGCCTCTACGCCAACGACACAGCGATAGCGGCCAAACATAGAAACGTAGACATAGCAGTGACCAACCTGCAAACAGCGTTAGCAGACATCGAGGAATGGAGTATAAAATGGAAGATAGCCATCAACTCAGAAAAGACGCAAGCGGTTCTATACAAGAAAGGAAGACAACAGCCAGAAGAACAGCTGACGGTGCAGAACACCCCCATCGAGTGGAAAAATGAAGCTAAATACCTAGGAGTCATCATGGACAAAGGATTAACCTTCCAAAAACACGTAGAAGCCACAGTCCAGAAGGCCAACATAGCAAAAGCAACATTAAGAGGACTCACAGGCAGAAAAAGTAAATTAAGGCTAAAAACAAGGTTAAAACTAATAAACAGCATAATACTACCGGTATTAACATACGCATCTCTCGCATGGGGACAAGTATGTAACACCCAAAAAAAGAAGATACAAGCGGTCCATAACAGCAGCTTAAGAGAAGCAGCCAGAGTCCCAAGATACGTAGCAGAAAGATTCCTGCTTAGAGAACTTCAACAGGTGAGAGTCACCGAAATTATGACAGACAAGGCAAGGGTCAAATTCGCGGAACTGGAGCACCACCCAAGTCACATACTGCGAGAGATGCTAAGGTATGACATGTTTCACCGATGGAAGCACAGACGTCCTAAACAGCAAATAGTGGATTAAAGTGAATAAAAAAGACAAGTGAAAGTGATAGTAGTTAGTTCGTAGCTCGAAAATCCAAGTGCCGAAGAAAAGACGCATCCCAAGCGTAGGTCCAACACCACGACCAGGTAAGCTAACCAGTAGAAAATAGAGGAAAAGGCATAAGCCAAACAAAAAAACACAAAAAAAAAACAAAAAAAAGGCGTAAGCCAACAAAAAAATCACACAAAAACAAAAAAATCATAAAAATCTTGAGTTCCGAGCCATTGACCCGAGCTCAATTGGGCTTGGTACAATGGCTGGGGGCCCAAGCAAGCAATTTTTAGTTCCGCGGTTAAGTAAGTAAGAGGATAAAGGCATAGAGCGCATCACGCTGAGCCTAATAATTTTTGCATTCGATTAGGGTACCACATGGAATCTTATTACCCAGGATTCCATTGTGAAGAGCATTTGGCTTCGATAGTTGTGCCCTCATCGCGCATCAGCGTCCTATGGGGGGGGGGGAAGGGATGGCCTGGGACATTGGAGCGAGGTGGGGTGATCCCTGTTTGAACTCGGGTCAAAACACCTCGCCCCAATGAATTGTTACACCCGAATGTACTTTTTCGATAGGGTGGACATCTCCCACAGGTCGGGTTGAATCAAATTGCTTGCTTGCTTGCTCCAGTTTTAAAACATAATTGCTCGCGTGCGGACCAATGAACTATCAATGCGGATGGAATGGCCCCGTCCCATTCAAATAGTGAATCGAGATTGACGCCAACATACAAGAGAAAGGTCCTGAGAGAGACAGAAAAGGATCAGGTAAAATTTGACAGGCCTTGTAATTTGAGTTGCCTATATCAACTTAAATCGGGGAAATGGACCTCATATTTTTTTAACTTGGTATCAGGGCTGATAGGCAGTATTTAAAAATTGATTTAAGTTAATAAAGTTAAAAAAATATGAGGTCTATTTCCACGATTTAAGTTGATATAGGCAACTCAAATTACACGGACTGTCAAATTTAACCTGATCCTTTTCTGTCTCTCTCAGGACCTCTCTGTTGTATGCTGGCGGCATTAATTTTCTTCATGCTTATTCCATCCGTATTGACAGTTCGCTGGTGCGGACTGAGAGTCCGCACGTACAAAATGCATGTTTTTTTGTTCCGTAAGTATTTCCCCACAGTTTTTCCTTACATTTGAGTACTTCTACTAGATATAACAACACAGCCTTGATTTCTATTAAGTGCACTCGACAAAATTATTCTATTAACCATGGTATCAGAAAAAAAGATTTTTAAGTTTATAACCTCGTTTAAAATTCTTTAGTGACATTTTGCCAACCATTTTGCTTGCAGATGTTTTATTAAGTTCTTTGTCCTAACTCTACCATACCTGGGTATAGAATGCGTGGCCCATAATTTTGCGAGTAAATATAGGAGTGTGAATTTCAGGCATAATATTTTCTTCTCAATCAGAAATTTCCTGATTATTATCATCAAAAATGTCGACTTCAGCTTCACAAACTTCATTAAAATCTTCTTCTTCATCATCGAATTCAATTGATTTATGAATATCATCTTCAGCCAAGATTTACTACATAAGCTTTTCTAAATATTTCATTATTTTGAAATTTCCTAATTATTATCATCAGAAATGTCGACTTCAAGTTCACAAACTTCGAAAAGCCCCAGATACAAAGTTTACTAATTTTTAAACTATTAGAATAATTGAAATAAAAATATAATAAACAATATTTTAAATCTAAGACTTTTCGTTAATAAACTGCTTTCTGGCTGCATCCCATATCTCCGGATTTTACAATATATAATCACGTAGAGACGACGAAAATAGGAGAAAGCAAATAGAGGACACTTAGGCCACGCATTTACCTTCTCTTCGTCTAGGAAAAGGACCGAAAGACAGTTTCTAAATACTCAAAAACTGAGTAAAATGAAAAAGATTAAAAAGGGTTCAAGGCAGGTTTTGTTTATATTCGATTCAGAGTTGGACTACCATCTCCATATAGCAACTATTTCAGCATCCTTATGCATCATCAGTGAAGATTATGCAGTCACAACTCTGAAGGGAATATAAACATTCTGCCTCTTTTAAGGCAAAACATCACGATGCAATGAACCCACCTTTTGAGACGCAAATCAGCGACATCTCTCGTATTACGAGGAAAACAACGAAAAGCCCCAGATACAAAGTTTACTACTTTTTAAACAATTAGAATAATTGAAATAAAAATATAATAAACAATATTTTAAATCTAAGACTTTTCGTTAATAAACTGCTTTCTGGCTGCATCCCATATCTCCGGATTTTACAATATATAATCACGTAGAGACGACGAAAATAGGAGAAAGCAAATAGAGGACACTTAGGCCACGCATTTACCTTCTCTTCGTCTAGGAAAAGGACCGAAAGACAGTTTCTAAATACTCAAAAACTGAGTAAAATGAAAAAGATTAAAAAGGGTTCAAGGCAGGTTTTGTTTATATTCGATTCAGAGTTGGACTACCATCTCCATATAGCAACTATTTCAGCATTCTTATGCATCATCAGTAAAGATTATGCAGTCACAACTCTGAAGGGAATATAAACATTCTGCCTCTTTTAAGGCAAAACATCACGATGCAATGAACCCACCTTTTGAGACGCAAATCAGCGACATCTCTCGTATTACGAGGAAAACAACGAAAAGCCCCAGATACAAAGTTTACTACTTTTTAAACAATTAGAATAATTGAAATAAAAATATAATAAACAATATTTTAAATCTAAGACTTTTCGTTAATAAACTGCTTTCTGGCTGCATCCCATATCTCCGGATTTTACAATATATAATCACGTAGAGACGACGAAAATAGGAGAAAGCAAATAGAGGACACTTAGGCCACGCATTTACCTTCTCTTCTCTAGGAAAAGGACCGAAAGACAGTTTCTAATTACTCAAAAACTGAGTAAAATGAAAAAGATTAAAAAGGGTTCAAGGCAGGTTTTGTTTATATTCGATTCAGAGTTGGACTACCATCTCCATATAGCAACTATTTCAGCATCCTTATGCATCATCAGTGAAGATTATGCAGTCACAACTCTGAAGGGAATATAAACATTCTGCCTCTTTTAAGGCAAAACATCGCGATGCAATGAACCCACCTTTTGAGACGCAAATCAGCGACATCTCTCGTATTACGAGGAAAACAACGAAAAGCCCCAGATACAAAGTTTTCCTAGACGAAGAGAAGGTAAATGCGTGGCCTAAGTGTCCTCTATTTGCTTTCTCCTATTTTCGTCGTCTCTACGTGATTATATATTGTAAAATCCGGAGATATGGGATGCAGCCAGAAAGCAGTTTATTAACGAAAAGTCTTAGATATAAAATATTGTTTATTATATTTTTATTTCAATTATTCTAATTGTTTAAAAAGTAGTAAACTTTGTATCTGGGGCTTTTCGTTGTTTTCCTCGTAATACGAGAGATGTCGCTGATTTGCGTCTCAAAAGGTGGGTTCATTGCATCGCGATGTTTTGCCTTAAAAGAGGCAGAATGTTTATATTCCCTTCAGAGTTGTGACTGCATAATCTTCACTGATGATGCATAAGGATGCTGAACTAGTTGCTATATGGAGATGGTAGTCCAACTCTGAATCGAATATAAACAAAACCTGCCTTGAACCCTTTTTAATCTCTTTCACAAACTTCATTGAAATCTTCTTCTTCATCATCTAAATCAATTGATTTATAAATATCATCTTCAGCCAAGATTTACTACATAAGCTTTTCTAAATATTCTTGTTCCTTTGTCCAAGAACACATAGTATTTTTTTACAAACCATTTAAATAAAAAATACTACAATTATTGCCTTTCAAAATGTTACAAAACCCGAATACAGAAGTAATTTTAAACTATTCTAAATGGGAAATAAACCACAATTTAACAAAAAAAAATGATTTTATTAACGCTTAGTAAAAAGTTCTTCTAATAATTTAATTTAATCTGACACATTTATATGGATATTCATGGGTTGGGGTTGATTTCATGTAATCGACTGAACTATCTTTCTGTAAAGTCGTCCCACGAACGCAACTCATAAATATTGGCAATATAATTTTTAGACCAGTAAGGATCTGCGAAAAAACGTCTATTTTTGGATGTGAGAGGTGGCATTCGGATTTTTGCAGATAAAGTTAGGTGACACCTTCAGTAATAATAATTGACTTATGCTCCTTCTCAAATATGCCCGGAACATTAATAAAAAAATTAAAATATTTAAAAATTTCGAAAAACATCGATTTTTTTCTGCTTTCTTTGCTTATAACTTTAAAACGATTCGTTTTGGAACAAAAACGTAGAGAAATAAAATAAAGATAATTGACTTTTGTATGATATTCGACTGGTAAAAAATGTCTTAAGGTATTACCTTTTCTGCAATATAGCAATAAATACAAAATAAGGGGGCAAAATAAGTCTGTTGTTATTCAATATTTTTTAACCACTTTGGTGGCACTTAGAACCTTAGTAATTCACTTAGGAAATTCTTTGTAACATACTTAAATCGTGTACCAAATTTCATTACAATCGACCTAATTTATTTTGCATAATAAATTTGCAATCTAAATGTTTTTAAAAAAGTTCAAATTTTTTAAAATCTTTCTGAACAAAAAGTAGACCATTTAGAAGTTGGCTAATTTTTTTAATATATGTAAATCGGTGCTCAACCTATCTAATACACTTTACAGAATTAAAATCGGATTATTTAAGGGGCCCCAGCAATGCTTTAAATTTATAAACAGTTTTTTGGCTTATAAAAAAATAGCTTTGTTTAATAATAAAAAAGTTAATTTTTAGCAATGCAAATAATTAAAACGGTTATCATTTCACTTAAACTTTCAAATGCTGTCAGCAGAATTGCTATTTTATTTTTTAATCAAACGTTATTCGCGTTCAAAAATTGCAATTTCTCGATTTTTTGAAAGTTCCACCGCGTTTATCTCTAAAACTATGCATCCTACGAAAAAACTTGTAAGAACATTTTTTGCTTAGAATTACCCAAGAAATACAAAAAAATGTTTTATTTTGCGAAAAATCGATGTTATGTAATTCCTCAAGTTCTTTGTTTATAACAAACTTATCGACATCCGGATCAACTGTTACCCAAAAACATTCGTGTTCTACGGGTCAAAATACATAAAAAAACTTGGGTAAGTCCATCTAAATAAAGGAGCCCGTAGCACCCCCTCCTGACCAGAGCACTAATTTGTTTATAAGCCAAAAAATTGTTTATAACTTTAAAACGTTGCTGAGGCTGCTTAAATACTCCGACTTCAATTCTGTAAAGTGCATTAGATAGGTGGAGTACTTCTTTATATGTAATAAAATTGACAAATCTTTGTATGTTGTAGTTTTTGCTGTGCAAGATTTTAAAAAATTTTAATTTTTTAAAAAAAAGTTTAGATTGCAAAATTATTATGCAAAATCTAGTAAGTCAATTTTAATGAAATTTGGTGTACGGTTTTAGCACATTACAGAAATTTTCTAAGCGAATTAGGAAGGTTCCAAGTGTAACCTAAGTGATGGAAAATCATTGAATAAGGACAGGCTTGTTTTGCCCCCTTATTTTATATTAATTGCTATTTTGAAGCAAGGGTGATAAATTCAGACATTTTTAACCAATCGCATCTGATATAAAATTTAATTATCTTTGTTTTACTCCTATAGGACTTTGTTCTAAAATGAATACTTTTTAGTTATAAGCAAAAAAAGTAGAAAAAAACGAATTTTTTTGAAATTTTTAAATATTTTATTTTTTTTTATTAATATTCCGGGCATATTTAAGAAGGAGCATAAATCAATTATTATTAACGAAGTTATCACCTAACTTTATCCGCAAAAATCTTAATGCCACCTCTCACATCCATCTAAAAACAGATCCTTACTGGTCTATTTAAAGTCTTCTACTTTAAAATGTATAATATAATATGTCTGAGTTGCCTATATAAATGAGTCAGATGAAATTAAATTAAGAGAAGAATTTATACTAAACAACAACATTTTTGTTTAATTTAATACTATTTTGAATTTTGACAACGACATCCGATGGAGGTCGAAACGTTAATAAAATCACGTTTTTAGTTAAATTGTGGCTTATATCCCATTCAGAATAGTTGATTACAAAAATGCCACAAGGAAATAGCTTTAGAACAACATAAGGTAATCTTCGTCCCACAAATTTAGTACACAAATGCTGGCACGCGGACTTTCCGTCCGCATGAATGAATACTGACCGAAAAAGCGAACGTTTCTAGCGCAAACTTTATACTAACGAAATCAACATAATTTAGGACACTACTAGCACGCACATAGTAAGTTCGACTACGAAAGGACCAGTGGCGGCCGGTGAGGTAGTGCCATGGAGCCATGGCACTACCTTATTTTTATACAGAAATATATTTTTCTTTCTTTAAACCGTTTTAATGCCCGTTCATTTTTGTGCGTATTTCTTTTCTCTTTATAAATTATATAAAATCTGGCAACTGTGCAGTGTAGTACAACCCTCGCCACTCACAGTGGAATGAATGATCGCATCGTGCCCCGTGCCGAAAGCTTAGATGGCTCAGCTGAAAAGAGAAAGATTTTACGGGCATTCTATGTAAGTGACAGAGATAGAGCTATATTGCACTTTTCATACACGTTTAAATTCGACTATTCCTGCCTGGCTCGACAAAGTCGACAAGGAAGTTATATAATATTTTTTACTATGCTCCTCATAGTGAATAGTGGATCGTAGATCCAAATAATTCTCGTACAGGGTAGTACATTATTTTCGAGTTTTTTTACGCGCTCGCTCGCTCGTTTTTGTATTTATAATTATTACATTTTTAATGATTGAACTTTTAATTATAAACTATTATATTTTTAAGTAATTTAAAAATTTTTAATTTTTAATAAAACCCGAGATTAATTCAGCTTATCGTGATAGTCTAATTAAAAACAATGAACAAGAAGTGGATAAAGAATCGATATGTTTTGAATCAAGTTAAAAATTATATCTAAGTATATGGTTTCATGGAGCTTTCGAGTTAGTTTTGAGAAATCACGACGAAAAGGAAAATTCAGAAAATAGAGGCATCTTTATGGAACTGTTCAATGTTAGCCGAATTAGACAACGACTTAGGTTCATATTCAAAGTTCCAAATATTTAAAAGCATGTACCTCAAAACAACACAAATTAAACTCCTTCAGTGCATCTTAGATGTTTATAACGAGGAAATAAGGAAAGAAATTGAAAATTATCTTTGTGTTGCAGTGATTGCCGATGAAACGACAGACGTCGCGTCGCTGGTGAATTTCAGTTAGTTATAGTTGTCCGATATTTGTGTAAAGAGCGATAAGTTAAGAGATTTTGGAGATTTTACTTGTTGGACGGACATGATGTCAAATCAATCACTGAATGCATTTTAAATGTTTAAATTTCTGGACACCCCAGAAATGGTATTATACCTATTTAATGTAAAAGTATCCGTACCTATTTTTTTTTAATTTCTATTTTATACATTTTTTGACAATATCGTGAACCCGTCACTAACAATTTAGGCAGCCGCCCGAATTCTGGCACTACCTACTTAAAGTGATACGAGCCGCCACTGCACTGATAACTATACGACTATGAGATAGAAAGAGGATTGACTGGGTAATATCAAAAACGAAAATCGACGATATCACAATAAAAATTGCCAAATTCAAATATGGAACTTCGTAGGCCACATTGCTAGACCAAAAGGTCAAAGGGATACGGGCAAGAGGAAGACAACAGATGAGATGGGTAGATGACATCAAAAAAATAGCCGGAATAAATGGGAAGGGTGTACTCAGAACAAAGATTGATGAAAGGGGTTGGAAGAGGTCGATGCCCAGAAATGGACCATGAAATGCTAAGAAGAAGATGAATTAGATGTAAAACGACTTAGAGGGGAAAATAATCATTTGCTATAATTTAATTAGGAAGTACAACGAAGGAATAAAATTATTACTTTTGTTTGCTATAAGAACAGGGAAAGCAACAGAAAGAAGAAAAATTTAATGCGTAAATTACTCAAATTAATTAATTGTTAAATCAGTATTTTGTTTATTAAACGTTAATAAACACAACATGAAAAGCGATATTACAAAACAAATAAAGAGAAAATACTGAAGTGGTCTCTTCTGGTCTTAAAAATAGATATCTTATGTTAATCGACAGTATCCTCTTATGGACACAGATCTGTCAAATTGGCTCAACAATTGTAGGGTTCATATTTGGATAACACAAGAAAGGAACTAGTTGAGGAGTGTTGTTTAGTACCTAACATAAGAAAATTGCCATGATTATCACATGATTAAAAAAATTAAAATAAAAATTCAAATATACTACGTAAATAATTTATGTTTATTGTATTTTAATATAATTTATTATAATCATCACAAGTATTTTAAAAGTTTAATGGTATCATTTTATTAACAACTTTTTTTAATAATGGCTTGATTAGGCGGAATTCCTTTGACACCCAATCCTCTGACTTCGAATACACATCCAGCATCAGGTTCATCTCTCAACTGTTTTTCATCAAGATGAGCTTGAGAAGTGGTTACATACAATATATCAAAATTGGGACCACCCCAAGCTACAGATGTGACATAAGTGGCAGGTATTCTAATGTTCCTTAATATTCTTCCATATTTAGTTTCTACTTGGATAACCTTGAAAATATAAAGAAAATATATTAGAATTATGCGACCGCTACTTTAACATCATCTAAAACGCTCACTATACTACTCGCGAAGTCGATGGAAGTTCAGCAAGTACGAGAGTGTAGACAGGCACCTTATGCGACTTCGGTGTGCCTCGGCCTACTTCCATTCGGTGTCGGTTTTTGCGATCAAGTCAAAGGAACCGAAGTCCTTATCGCCCGGCGTGAATGTGTTCCTCGTGAAGTAGAACGAGTGTGTAGTGACGGGTTCTTCGTACTTCGGTCAACTTTGCCGAAGTAACTTCGCCGAGAGTGTGGTGCTTGCTTAAAATACAAACTACAAATTTAATAGCTACTATACATAAATCTACACGAGAGCACAAATAAAATGGACGTCAGAAGAACAATAAGACTAAGCCAAATAAAACTGTTACCAAAATTTTTCTTAACAGTATTAGAATAAAACAAAGTAAGTCATCAATCGAAGTAGCAGAGAAAACGACAATAAATATCGTTCCCATACCACCAGATTGACATCAAGTGGAATACTTTCTTTGGTTACAACCTCCCGAGATTTTTAAAAATTTTAAATCATACAGGATGCCGAGGAAATTAAGATGAGAGAATTTTAAATAATTAACAACCCATCTGCTCAGCGTGGTAAAAGTTCCAACAAGAAAGATTGCTTAGTACTCAACACAAGAGTAAATGAATTAAAATGTATAATCATTTTCAATTTCTTTGCAATACGAAAATGCAGCAGCTGCATAGTACTCTGATTAAATAGGGAGAGTGCAGGAAAAGTCTATACTGGTTTCGGAGGTTTTTCCTCCTCATCAGTAGTCCCATATACTCTTCCCTCCGATTTTCCCAGGCATCATGCTTTGGGCCTTTCCGAATTGCAAAGAACGAAATGTCACGGATGAACTAGAGCCATCTGCCGAAAAACAAAGTAAGTTATCAATTGAAGTAGCACAGAAAACGACAATAAATATCGTTCCCATACCACCAGATTGGCAGCTGGTGGAATACTTTCTTTGGTTAGAACCTCCCAGATTTTCAAAAATTATAAATCATACAGGAAGCCAAGGAAATTAAAATGAGAGAATTTTAAATAATTCACAACTAGGCCAGGGTAATAAGACAAAAATATACCCTGTTCGTGACACTTCAGCAGCCAGGGTACTGAAGCGTTTTTTCGACAAGTAATACCTATAGGAACAAATTGTAACTATTTCCTGCGTAGGATCTGGCGGCCATTTTTATTTATAAACAATTAACTGTCAAAAAATGTCATTTTTCCCTTTTTTTTCAAATCAATGGAAAACAGTGAAACTTGTGATTTTTTTAGTACAAATATCTTTGAGATTATGGAAAAGGCTTTAAAATGACATATTACAAAGTATGATATACTTATTTATTGTTAATATAATTGCGGAAAAGATCGGAATTGCAAAAAAAACTATTTTCGCAATAACTATTGTAAAAATTAGTGTACAAATTTGAAATTTTTGTCAAATGAAAGTTCTTTGGTGCTTAATATGTGATAAAAATTTCAAAGCGATTCATTCAATTGTTTAAATTTTATTTAAATTGTTTATCCCAGAGAGCATTTTTTTGCAATACCATAAGTCAGAAAAACATGACGTTAAAACCATTCTACAGGTGTCAACTGAAAGAGCATGTGCTATATTTTTACCTTGCTTTTAAAAAAAGCGAATAAAAAATGCATTTATTAGTAATAAATAATTATGCAAAAGTATCGTAAATCTTTCCTTATAAACTTTTTGGATAACTTTTTCCAAAAAAATTAACTTTTTTACCCTGTTTTAAGTGCACAACTACCAAGTAATGTTATTTATATCATAATTGATAAAAAAATTTAATAAATATATATAATTTCTTATACAGAGAGCAGGTATATAGCTTATAAGGTTGGAATAAATTCATTTTCTTGAGAATGGACAATTTTAGAAAAAAATCCCGAAACACGTCATTTTTTGTTTTTAAATTACGACTTTTTGGCATATATATCATACTAGTGACGTCACCCATCTGGGCGTGGTGACGTCATGGATGATTTTTTTAAATGGGTATAGGGGTCGTGTGATAGCTCACCTGAAAGGTAATTTTATTCTCTATTCATTAATATAAACATTTACATAATTATTTTTACAAGGTGTCCAAATAAATGTTTTTTAATTAAATTTATTGACATAAAAAGTAGAATGCATGTGATTTATTTAGTCCAAAATACATTTTACTGCTCTCAAAAAACAGCTAAAAAATGTTTATTTGAAAAATAATCTTTGCTTTTCGCTAAAATTAAATGTTCAACTGTCAAGAGGAAGGTGGGTGGCGGATTTAATAATGAATGTAAACAAAAAGCAATATTTATTTGTCGAATAAACATTATTTCCCGTTTTGTGATAGCAGTAAAATGTATTTTGAGTTAAATAAATTACACACATTCTTCTTTTCATGTCAATAAATTTAATTAAAAAAATTTTTTTAGGCACCCTGTATAAATAGTTATGTTAATGTTTATATTACTGAATAGAGAATTGAATTACTTTTCAAATGAGCTATCACACGACCCCTATTCTTATTTAAAAAAATTGTAGATGACGTCATCACTTCCAGATGGGTGACGTCACTAGTATGATACATATGCCAAAAAGTCGAAATTTAAGAATAAAAATTGACCTGTTTCGGGATTTTTTTTCAAAATCGTCCGTTCCCGAGAAAATGAATTTATTCCAACCTTTACGTGCTCACTGTATAACAAAATAAAAAGTTTATAAGGAAAGATTTACGATACTTTTGCATAATTATTTATTACTAATAAATGCATCTTTTATTCGCTTTTTTTAAACCAAGTTGAAAATATAGCTCATGCTCTTTCATTTGACACCTGTGGAATGGTTCTAACGTCATGTTTTTCTGACTTATGTTATTGCAAAAAAATGCTCTCTGGGATAAACAATTTCAATAAAATTTAAACAATTTCATGAATCGCTTTGAAATTTTTATCACATATTAAGCACCAAAGAACCCTTATATGACAAAAATTTCAAAGCTGTACACTAATTTTTACAATAGATATTGAGAAATTATTTTCTTTTGCAATTCCGAACTTTTTTCGCAATTATATTAACAATAAATGAGTATATTAAACTTTGTAATACGTCATTTTAAAGATTTTTCCATAATCTCAAAGATATTTGTACTGAAAAAACCATAAGCTTCACTGTTTTCCATTGATTTGAAAAAAAAAAGGGAAAAATGCCATTTTTTGACACTTAATTGTTTATAAATAAAAATGGCCGCCAGATCCTACGCAGGAAATAGTTACAATTTGCTCTTATAGGTATTACTTGTCGAAAAAACGCTTCAGTACCCTGGCTGCTCGAGTGTCATGGGAAAAACCTTATTACCCTGGACTAAACCCATCTGCTCAGTTCTTTGCAATTCGGAGAGGCCTAAAGTATGCCTGGGGAAATCGGAGAGAAGAGGATATGGGACTAGTGATGATGAGGAAAAAACGTCCGAAACCGGTATAGACTCTTCCTGCACTCTCTGATTTAACCAGAGTATTATGCAGCTGCTGCATTTTCGTGTTGCAAAGAAATTGAAAATATTTATACATTTTAATTAATTTACTCTTTTGTTGACTACTAAGGAAACTTTCTTCTTGGAACTTTTACCACGCTGAGCAGATGGGTTGTGAATAATTTAAAATTCTCTCATCTTAATTTCCTCGGCATCCTGTATGATTTATCATTTTTGAAAATATCGGGAGGTTGTAACCAAAGAAAGTATTGCACCTGTCCACCTGTTGTCAATCTGGGAACGATATTTATTGTCGTTTTCTGTGCTACTTCGATTGATGACTTCTTTGTTTTTCGGTAGATGGTTCTAGTACATTCGTGACATTTCGTTCTTTGCAATTCAGAAAGGCCCAAAGTATGATGCCTGGGGAAATCGGAGAGAAGAGGATATGGGACTACTGATGATGGGGAAAAGACCTCCGCAACCGGTATAGACTCTTCCTGTACTCTCCGATTTAACCAGACTATTATGCAGCTGCTGCATTTTAGTGTTGCAAAGAAATTGAAAATGGTTATACAGCATTAGAATAATTTAAGATACCGAACTGGGGGCAGAGGAATTATCATTGAAGGATAATGCTTAAAATTAATTTCGATTTGTGAACGGCATAGTGTTGATAGCGGATAAATTCTAAGAAATAGCTATTCTAATTGGGAAATAAGCAACAATTTAACTTGAAAAAATAATTTTATTAACGTTTCGACCTCCAATCGGACGTCGTTGTCAAAATACAAAATATTAATAAATTGATAATAATAATTATTATTCAACTGCCTTAAAAAAAGCTACAGATATGCTGGAAGAACTTATTGAAGCAACAATACATGTGGGGTTGGAAATTAATGAAATCAAAATATAAATGAGGACCAACTAAGTAGGGAAGGTATGTGGGACACCATGGGACAATTCGAGTTAACCACCTTAATGTAATTCAATACTTCCCGTGTGTCAGTTATGGGCGCACTGTCAGTCGACATAAAGCCATTGCATTTAAAAATTTTGTGGTCAAGTCAAAATTTTAGGCGTCAAAAGTAAATTTTTTAACATTTCATCATATATGGTAAATATAGTCTGCAAAATAAAGAATGCTGCTCTTCGTGATTCAATGTAATAACCTAAGGCAGTTATAGGCTAAATACCATAATATATTTATGTACAAGTATAGAACGCATTGTGAATTGACGACTTAATTTTTTAGATGCCAGGACCGGTTGGGGCAGATTGGATTAAATAGACGGCGACAAATTGATACAGTGTATCAAACTGCCCCACAAGTAAAATTGTGGATGTTTCTACCCGATACAGGACGATATTAGCTCTAGGTACACTTAAACGCGACATTGTAGCTAAGCTTCCATATCCAAATGAAGTGTCAGGGAGTACCAGAAGGCATCTTTTATTAAACTTTCCTGTTTCGTTTATAAACTGCTTTATAAACTTTGTGTTGTTTTATGAAAACTAAAATAATTTTATCAAAAAGATCAATTTTATTATTAGTTCCATATCTCTCGCCATTGGGACAGCTTGAGACTATTTGTTCCAAACTGCTCCACCATGGGGCACATTGGGAAAATGATGTATGTAAATTTACTCAAAAACTATTTAAAAATTTATGTGTATTTCACAAAAAATAATATCGTTAAACTTCATACAAACTATTCCCATATTATCTGGACTTTCTAATGCAAACAGTACCAAAATATAAAAGTTTACCAAGCTACCCAACCCTACCAACACATCGACAACATCAAGATGGGGCAAAAAGCAATTGAACCCAGTGAAAAATTTACATATATGGTAGGCATATGAAGTGAAAATCACAAGAGATAATAATAGGAACTGTGAGTTACAAAGAAGATATCCAAGTCTATGGTAAATTAAGATACATTTTTAAATTGGAAGTGGCCATTCACATCAGAAGAAGGACGTTCAAACAATGTGCCTTGCCAGCCCTATATACATAGATTGTGGAGCCGAAACTTTTAGCTTACCAAAAAACTAGCCAGATAGTGAGAAATAACCCAAAGAAAAATGAAACGCCCAATGCTTGGCCTCTTGGTTAACACAGACAGATAAGGTAATAAACTAGGAGATATCTAGGTATAAAGTCAATGGTGGATGATATTTTCGAACACATTACAAGGCTTAAATGGAGGCAGATAGGACGTGTAAAAGAATTGCAGGATGGGATATGGACAAGGAAGATTTTGGAATTAAAGATAAGGATAAACAAACGATTTACAATTGAGAAATAAACAAAGACAGAGCTTTTGGTCAGATTGTTCTGATACTCAGCTAGTATAAAGAGAAACTCGATGAATTAGGTTATGACAAAAGAAGATAGAAATTAATGGAAAAACCTTGCGGAGGCCTATGTCAGACTATGGACGCAAACAACGGCTGTATTATTAATAACGACACATAGAAGTAGGCACAATCTTTTTATTATTTTTCACAACAGTCTTACCGCTAATTTATGACCAACATATTTATTATTTTACTAGGTTTAATCGTTTAATGGTTTAAACTAGAACTAATAAACATTTGTTCTTGTTTAAACCATAAGTTGAAATTGGAATTTTAGCAGAGAAAGAAAGTTTAGTCAACTGGGCGTACATATTTAAAATCTATAGGGAATTCTGAAACCACTTATTACTTAAAAATTGTTACTTACTTCATGACCTCCAAATAAGGCAATCCACAAGTTGTCATCTTCATCAATGGTCATTCCATCAGGTATACCTGAGTATCCGTCTTCTTTAATGTTTATCACTATCTTTTTATTACCTGAAAATAATATATAAAAAAATTAAAAATCAATACGCTAAAAATATTAAAAAAAAAAATGCAGGTATAGTAATAGTAGCTATGCTAAATAGTATGCTAAAGTATGCTAAATTTGCAGTTACTCGAGCGTTATGAAAACCTATTGGGTTATGAAGAATAGGTCCTAAAACCAAAAAAGTTAAGTTAAGTTTTCCATAAATGGGGGGACTTTGCATTTTTTAATTTAATTTTCCATTTCAAATAATCGTTTTATTTCGATTATAGCGCCATCTGTCCATAATTCGAAAAAATGTCTCGAATAAAAGTTAATTATTTTTACGTAAGGAATCCAAATTTGCAATAAAAAAAGGGGGTCCCTATTTAATATTTTAAAGTAAGCCACCACCCCACGTCCGTGGTTAGTCGTGTTTGGTGTCATTCCATAGATTTTTAAAAAATATTGAATACGTGTATTTTCAGTTTTTCGATCTGGTGTTCATTTCGAGAAATATCGCGGGGTTCTTATTTAAAATTTTAAATTTACCCCCCCACCACACTCCGTGCGGGGTCGTGTTTTGTATCAATGGATAGATTTTTGAAAAATATTAAATACGGATTTTTTAATTTTTCGATCTAACGTTCATTTAATGGAGTCACTGAAGGTGGATATGAGCTATTACCTCCGATTTCGTTGAACCTCCATCGATTTTCATGAAAATTGGTGAGTAGTTAGAGAATACCTCAAGGAACAAAGGTGACATGATGCCAACTTGCGCTTTTATCCTGGGGGTGGATGCCACCCCTTCTCGAGGGTGAAAATGATTGTTATTAAAATAATACCATAAATCGATAGAGGGACAAATTCTAAGCAAAATTTGTTATATAAAGTTATTAAAATAAATCAAAACTTATTGAGTTATTAAACATCAAAGATTTTAATTTTTCGTGAGAAAAATCCATGTTTTTAACCGATTTGTCATAAATAACTCAAAAACTGTAAGTTTTTAGAAAAAAGTTATATTTACCAAAATTGAAGCTAATTAAAAATGAAATAAACGAGTTACTAAAAAACAATTTAGTTTTAATTTAAAGTGAGTTATAGGTAATTGAATGTATATTTTTTTCGGCGAATCCCCAAATCCAAATATTCAATCTGAAATAACGGGAAAATTATGCATTTTATAACATAAAGTATTAAACATTTGTCAAAGTACTTAAAAATATCTATCAAATGAGTTACCGAACAAGTTGATAGCGTTAAAATTTTATGCAACAAAAATTTTTCAAAATTTATCTTTTAAAAGTTTTTCCAAAAAATGGTGTTGTTTTTTTTTAATACCTCCGTCAGTTTTTACGATATCAGGTTCGCCTAAAAACCATTTGAAAGCTAATTTCAAGGGATAATAAAAAAAGTCAAATTTATCCTTTTAACCCTCTTACTTACTTTTTTAAAAATAAAAGGTTAAATATTCCCGATTACAAGGTTGTCGCAGCAAAATTTAAGATTTAAACGTTTCTATCTCGGTTATTTTTTACCCTAAGGAAATAGTAAAAACGGTAGAGTATTTGGTACATAAAAACCAAAATTTGGTTAAATATCATTTTTTACGTATATTTAGTATTTTTGGAGTTATTATCAAGAGAAAATGAAAATTACAATAATTTTAAAAATTCTGATTTTCTTAAATTATATCTTTTTTTCAAAAATATGCATTCGAAACCGGTCAAAATTATTGAAATCATTAGTTATGCTAATATAAAGAAATTTTACTAAGGATTACTATAAATTTTAATTTTTGTGGAAATGGCGTATGTTTTATTTTTCACTTTTTCCTAAAAAATTCGAAAGGGCTCTCTTATTTTCATCATAACTTGCTTAATTTTGATGCTATTAACTTCTCCTGGAGCTCATTTGATAGGTATTCCAAAGTACTTTGATAAGTGTATGACACGTACATTTTATAAAATGGATCGTTTTCCCGTTATTTAAGCTTGCATACTTAGATTTGACTACTCGTCTAAAAAAATATACATTCAATTACCCCTAACTCACTTTCAATTAACATTAGTTTAGTATTTTAAGCTAAGTGTTTATTTCGTTTTTCATTAGCTTCAATTTTGGTAATTAGAACTTTTTTGTAAAAACTTACAGTTTTTGAGTTATTTATGAAAAATCGGTTAAAAACATGGATTTTTCTCACGGCAAAAAATTTTTTTGATGTTTAATAACTCAAAAGGTTTTTTATTTATTTTAAAAGTTTATATAACAAATTTTGCTTAGAATTTGACCCTCTATAGATTTATGATATTATTTTTAATAATATAATTTTTACCCCCGAGAAGGGGTGGAATCGACCCCCAGGATAAAAGCGCAAGTTTACGTTATGTCACCTTTGTTCCTTGAGGTATTATCTAACTACTTACCAATTTTCATGAAAATCAATGGAGGTTCTACGAAATCGGAGGCGAAAACCTTCAGTGACTGCACTAATTTACGAGTCGCTTTTTTTGTAAAACTTTGTTACTCGCCCATTTCCTTACACCCTGCTTAAATCGCCAGATTTTTTAAATATATACAATGTTTTGCATATACTTAACTTACCTTATCTTAATCTAAATAAGGGTACAAGGTTTCTCTCCATGTGATAATCTGACGCGCTCGAGTAACTGCAAAAATCCCCGCTTAGTCTCCCCTACCATAAACTTGTGCAACAAATAGTTGTGCAGGTGCAGTATATTTTTACATTATAAAATTAATATAGCACCATTTTTAACTATTAATTACAAAAATAAAGTTCATATCAAAATTTTGTTTGGGCACAATCTTTTATCTGGCCGAAGATAAGGGCGTCCAGTAGTCCAGTCAAATTAGACGTAGGTCTAACCTTGCGTGGTGAGCTACCCCAAATATTATTATTCTAACCTTTATAAAGGAGAAGGAGTCAATAGTAGTGTTAATTTAAAATGTCGATCGAATTCCAACGAAATTGTGAAATTCTCGCCATTTTCTGTATACATATATGTATACATATATATCGTTTTATATCGAAGAATTTATAGTTCAATTCGGAAAATGTCAGTTGAACATGGCGAAAAGATTAAGAAAAAATGGGTTCTCTTTTAAATCTAAGATGGTAGCTAACTAAGCGGCGAAATTCAGTTGCGGTTTTAAATTTACACTACTATTGACCACCCCTAAAGGTTAGAATATTAAGATTTGGAGTAGTTCTTCATGGGTAGTCAATTAACATCCAGACAGTTGAATATGTGTAAAGTGAAACTTGTGCCATATTTTTCAGATGAACTTGTTTAACAGTTGAATACGTGCTATTATTCTTATTATTTGGGATAGAGCATAAATTATATGTGTTTTCAGAATTCTGAGTGACAATTGAAGAGTTTTTTTAAGTACAGGACTTAAGTACAGGACCGTTTCTAATTAGACAATTGGAAAATTCTGGTGGCTAATAATCATTTGGTAAAAAAATGCCTGTAAATTTTTTTTTAGACTTTATAAATGCCATCATGGACTACATCATTTATGACTTAATAAATTACTAAAATAAAATTCTTACTTATTTCCCCCGTCTCAGCATCATAGTCCCATTTTTCTATATCCCTTGTAGCACTGTCAATAAAGAAGAATTTTGTATTATCTTTAGACCAAGCTAATCCGTTACTTATACTAACGTTAGGAACTTTTTCATGTTCTCTAAGTTCATGATCAAACATATAAAGTGAGCCACCAAATTCAGGAACTGATAAATCAGCTTCTCTTTTTAAAGTGCCTAAAACATAAAGACATAAAGACATTATTATAGCCTAAAACAGAAAAAAGATGCTCCTAAACAGAAATTAAAATAATTTTAGAGCGTCGATTAAATTAAACACTTTGGGGGTGTTAGTGGACCGCAAAAATGGAAGAAGTGCAGAAATAAGTGAAACAATTAAAGAAGAAAACAGGATATATTTAAGATATCATGGAATTTCCTTCTTCAAGTGCCATCTCAACGATGGAGGTGGACAATCATCATAGCTATTCGGACTTTAGAGACTTTTGCTCAAAAGTTCATTCGATGTAGGTACATCAAAACCATACTCTCAGATTATCCATCCAGGATATTGTACGTCCCCTATCCCCTATATACGCTTTTTCATTGGATCTTTCCCAGCATAATCAGATGAAGTAAGTTGTATTTCTCTCCACGTGTAATACGTCCCAGATATTGCAATTTTCTGTTTTTGATTGTATTTAAGACTTCCATTTCTTTATTCATCTCTCTCAGACAATCTTTGTCGGTGACATGTTCTGTGCATGGTATTTTGATAATTCTTATATACACCCACAACTCGAATGATTCCAGTTTTTTCGTTTATTCCGCATTCAAGGTCCAAGCTTCCATTCCATAAAACGAAGTCGTGAAAACGTAGCATCTAGCCAACCTAACGCTTAGCTCTAACTTGATATCTCTAGTGGAGAGGACTATTCTTATTTTGTAAAAAAATTGCTCTAGCTTTTTCTATTTTAATTTTAATTTCCTGGTAGTGATCATTTGTCACCAACATTGAGGTCCTACAGCGCATGACAAAAGAAAAAGAAGTGCTTAATTTAGTAAAACAACGTAAGCTTGAGTACCTTGGCCACGTGATGCGGAACGAAGAAAAATATCGAGTTCTTCAACTCGTCATGTAGGGCAAAATATTTGGCAGGAGAGGACAGGGACGCCGTCATATCTCGTGGTTGAAAAACCTCCGACAATGGTTTTGGATAACCTCCGCGGAGCTGTTTCGCAGAGCAGTCAACAAAACAATGATAGCCTTGATGATCGCCAACATCCGGACCGGATAAGGCACTGAAGAAGAAGAAGATCATTTGTGGAGTTAATCATTTTTTCAAGTAATGCATACTGGTCTACTTATTCGACATTGGTTCCGCTTATGAAAACTACCTAGAGGTTCCGCATCTTACCGATACACCGGTATTCTGTTCACCAGTTTCTGAATATTTTCAATATGTTCGGCTAAAATGACAGTGTTATCCGCATATCTAATGTTGTTAATGTGTACTCCATTTACCTTTATTCCAGATGTTTCGCCCTCAAGAACTTTTTTACGATCTCTTCTGACTAGGAATTAAAAGAATTGGCGATAATATCGATCACTCGCTCGATACTTTTGCTCGCTGCTTGTCGCATAGATTCGATTCGATATGCTCGTATAATCTCTTTGTAGTCTACATTCTTTGATTTCAGGACATTCGTTAGTTGATCGTGTCTTACTTTATCGAAGGCTTTATTATAGTCAACGAAATATGCATGTAGATCTTGATTAACGTCCGCACCTTTGCATTAGTATATTAAGGAAAAAAAGGGCTTTATGCGTTCCTAGGCCTTTTCGAACTCAAATAGTGTATCATTAATGTAAATGTTCAGTTTATGATATACTCGGTTATGGATGACTTTCAGTAGCAACTTTAGCACACAGGACATAGTGCTGATGGTGCAGCAATCGCCGCATTCTCTTGCGATTTTTTTGGGAGACAAATAAATATGGATGCCCATTCATTGGGTAATGTGCTTGAGCTATAAATTTGTTTTAAGAATATCACTAAAACGTTAATGTGCTGCTCATATGTAATGTTTATTAATTTGATAGGAAGCATCTCCGATTCAAGGCTATTTCCACTCTTTACTGTTTTTAATGCGATTTCTATTTCTTCTCTTGTACTATGTACAACTATGTATTTGGATATATTTCTTCTGAAGTAAGTTCTATGTTTTCTAGGTCTCCTCTTTGATCATCGAAGAGTTCGTCTATGTATTCTGCCCAGCGTTTTACTTTCTGATCGATATATGCTATAGTAATATTGTTTCTATCCAGAAGTGCACCAGCGAGATTTCGTTTCCTTAGTCTTACCATTTCTTTGATTTTCTTGTTTAAACACGCATATCTTTTTATTGAAAGCCCTCGATCTCTTTGCATTTCTCTTCAAAGTGTTTTTCTTCTGTCTGCTTTGTCATCGACTGTTTAAAGACAAATCCTGAGCAAAAAAACAAGATAAACATATATAGAGAAGCAGTTAGACCGATGATAGTATATGAAGCGGATGTAATGTATATTACGAAAAAAAAAATGAAGAAAACCTAAGAATAAATAAGTGAAAGAAAAAATATAAGAAGACTACACCGCCCAATAAAGACAGAAAAAAAAAATATAGAGAACTGGTATCAAAAACATAGACTCCGTTTCTACAAAAAGTATCTAAAAATCTCTAGGGCGCATAACACACAGTAGAGTGAAATCATTTTGTCAAAGGGTAGTTTGCTACCTATGTAATACTAGTATGGTATAACTAGATCCAAACCCAGACATCCAAAGTGAAAGTTATCCTTAACACCAAATTGTTCTATATGGTCCACATAATGTTCAGAAAAAAGTCACACCATTTTGAGCGTCGGGTTTGGGGGGGGGAGATGGGGGAGAAATCGGTAAATTCGTAGTTTTTTAAGTTTTTCGTCAATATTTCTAAAACTATGCGGTTTAGCATGAACAACCTTTTATAAAAATGTTATACATTAAATTTTAAACAAAAAAGGCCCTATGCATAATCCTTCCCAAAGTTACGGAGGTAGTACAGTATAATTGGTCCAAAAAAGGCCTAACCCAGACATTAAAAGTAAAAGTTTTCCTTCAACACCAAATTGTTCTATATGGTCCACATATGGTTCAGTAAAAAGTTACACCATTTTGAGCGTCCGGTTTGGGGGGCAGATTGGGGAGAAATCGGTAAATTAGTGGTTTTTTATGTTTTTCGTCAATATTACGGAGAGTGAAAAGCGGAGGTTTTCGATACTTTTTATATTTTTTGGGCAACTTATAGATTGAAAGACATTTTCTTTAACAGGATTTGCTATTTCAGTGGCCGACGGTATGTTAGTGATAAGCCCTTGAAGAAACGTCAACCTTACCACCCAAAATCATCATCAATTGCCCAAAAAATACAAAAAGTATCGAAAACCTCCACATTTCACCCTCCCTAACTCTGGAACCGTTGATTTTATAACAATAATTATGGATACGACCATTTTTGTTTTAAATTTTATGTAGAAGGTTTTTGTATAGAACATTGTTTACGCTTAAACATAGTTTAGAAATATTGACAAAAAACATAAAGAAACTACTAATTTACCGACTTCTCCCCCATCTCCCCCCCCCCAAAACGGACGCTCAAAATGGTGTAACTTTTTACTGAACCATATGTGGACCATATAGAACAATTTGGTGTTGGAGGAAAACTTTTACTTTGGATGTCTGGGTTAGGCCTTTTTTGGAATAATTGTACTATACTACCTCCGTAACTTTGGAACCGTTCATTTTAGAAGGATTATGTATAGGGCCTTTCTATTTCAAATTTAATGTAGAATATTTTTGTATAGAAGGTTGTTCATGATAGACCTCATAGTTTTAAAAATATTGACGAAAAACATAAAAAACTACGAATTTACCGACTTCTCCCCCCTCTCCCCCCCAAACCCGACGCTCAAAAAGGTGTGACTTTTTTCTGACCATTATGTGGACCATATAAAACAATTTGGTGTTGGAGGATAACTTTCAATTTGGATGTCTGGGTTATGTCATTTTTTGAATCAATTCTATCATACTATACAGTAAAATAGTGAAAATTCAAAATTTATTTTTACTTATAACAATCTGACAGAAAAAATTAAATGAAAACTCACCTCCCCAAATTCTTCCTTGATTATCGGCTTTACCGTCATTAAACTGATTTTTGGGTTTATCTTTTTCTATAGTATGTATTTGTTTGAATTGTAATTTTCCTTTTTCTGGCCATTTTAGTTCATACATATGCCGATCCCCGCATACAACCCATGTGTCTTTTTTATCTTTTATTGGTAATGCAAACCCTACAGTATCATGATTGGCTAAAATATTAAACAACAATGTTATAGAAAAATAATAGAAAAACATACTATATCTAAGTACATTATTTTACTTTAGATTTTATACTTTATTTCTTGTTTGCTATGTGACCGTTTTGTCCGTTTTCAGGAAAACAATATACAGGGTGGGGCATTAGTACGACAAAGTCCAATTACTCGTTTGTCGCAAGAGATAGGAAAAAAAGTTATTTAAGTAAAAGTTGGGGCACTGATAGGACCAAAATTTAAAAATATTTTCAAATATACAGGGGCGTGCGTATTGACAGGGTGACACAAAATTATCTTTTTTTTTAATGGAACACTCTGTATATTTTTACATTTTTGGACTCTCCTCGATGTTTCATTCTTAAAATATATAGTTTTGTAATATTATACGAGGTAGTTTAAAAGATAATTACGTTGTTTTGTTAATTTCGTAGCAATATTTACACCCTGTAGAATTGTAGTGATTTGACATCAAATTTTTATTTTATGTTCAAACGATTTTTAATATAGTCTACAATTGTAAAAGATTAACAGTACAGCGAAATGTTAAACTTTAGTATAAAGGGTTGGTCGAAACTCAGAATGAGTATTTTATTAGTTTTATTAAATGGAACACCCTGTATTTTGGTATTGTAATGAAATGATATTTTATGGTAATTTTTTATTTCTTAAGCATTCAATATACCTAAGTGCTTTAATTTGTAAGTTATTCGTGATTTTTTAAGCGAAACATTAATTGCAATAAAAATTACGTGAAATTTTATTAGGTGGCCGAGAAAATATTCAATCAAAAATAATTTTTTAAAAAACAATATATTATCATAATCTAACCTGATCCTTAATTTATTAATATTGGATGAGATATCCAAATAAATTCGTATTTAAGATTGTTGGTGCGCAAAATATTAATAAAAACATACAATATTCTACCTAGTCTGCTATGACACTAAATTTACTTAAAAAATTTGACATTTTACTATTTTTATAGTTCCAGTTGCTTTGTTACCATTACTAATATGAATTTTTCTAAGGAGAAACTGATAAAATTTTTGTGCTAATGGAGTATAACAAAAATGTGCTACTAGCAATAAGAATTTTTCAAAAGAAATTCCCTGATAGACGACAACTAAGAAGAGAAACATTTAAAAATATACTAGAACGGTTTCAATGGACTGGACACTTAGATTATGATAAATCTGATCGAACAGAAACTATTGTAAGTGAAGAAAACAGGAATTAAATGTAATCCTTAGTGTCACTGAGGATCTGCATATTAGTACAACCGTTCTTACAATATAAGTATCTAGTCTGTTGAAACCGTTTTAGTATACTTTTAAAAGTTTTTTTTTTTGGTTGTCGTCTATCAGGGAATTTCTGATGATAAATTTTATTGCAAGTAGCTCATTTTTTATACTGTCCTAGCACTCTCCATTTTAATGAGTTCTTCATTAGAATAATTAATATTAGTAATGGTAACAAATCAACTGGAACTATATAAATAGTATAATGTCAAATGTTTAAGCAAATTTTGTGTCATAGCCAACTAGGGAGAATTTAGTGTGTTTGATTAATATTTTAAGCACCAACAACCTTAACTACGAATGTATTTGGATATCTCATCCAATATTAATAAATTAACGATCAGGCTAGATTATTATGTATTTTTTTTTTTCGAAAAATTATTTTTGATTGGATATCTTCACGGCCACCTAATAAAATTTCACGTAATTTTTGTTGCAATTAATGTTTGGCTTAAATAATCACGAATAACTTACAAATTAAAACACTTAGGTATAGGGAATGCTTAGGAAATAAAAAAGTACCATAAATATCATTTCATTACAATACTAAAATACAGGGTGTTCCATTTAAGAAAAATCAGAAAATACTCATTCCGAGTTTCGACCCACCCTGTATACTAAAATTGAACATTTCGCTATACTGCTAATGATTAACAGTAGTAGACTATATTAAAAATCGTTAGAATATAAATAGAAAATTTGACGTCAAATCACTACAATTGTAGTGTATCTACCAATCACTATAGGGTGTAGAGTGTAGATATTGCGACGAAACTAACAAAAAAACGTAGTTAACTTTTAAACTACCTCGTATAATATTGCAAAACTATATATTTTAAGAAAGTAAACATTGAGGAGAATCCAAAAATGTAAAAATATACAGGATGTTCCATTTAAAAAAAACCATAATTTTGTGTCACCCTGCCAATACGCACGCCCCTGTATATTTGAAAATATTTTTAAATGATGGTACTATGCGTGCCCCAACTTTTACCTAACTAACTTTTTTTTTAGTATCTCTTACGACAAACGAGTAATTGGACTTTGTCACACTAGTGCCCCACCCTGTAGATCACACTTTGTGAATCCCAGAAAACGGTGGTCATGGACAGTGTCCCGCAGCCACTGTCGCCGCCGAAATTTCATGCAGGATATAACTCACGCAGTATTTTGAGATGTCTACTGTCCCAACTATCTTGCAAACGTGCAGTCGACGGTCTGCCAATAGATGATCGTGGATTTTTTACACCTTATCCTCCGTGGTAGCCGTTTTAGAGGCACCTGGGCGTGATTTATCAAAAAATGACGTGCGGTCACGTTGAACCTCGATACGCCAATTTTTCGTTGGCTTCTGCACACTGCAAAACAAAATACAAGTCTGATTTGGCTGAGATTTGGATACAAGCGGTCTACAAGAATGTATTATTATTAGAGGGTAGTAGATTTCTCTTGCCTTAGTGGCGTCAGTCGACGAAGAGACTAAGTAATTATCGGACTACCCACATAAACCCACACTAAATCGTTTTATATTTTCAAAAAGCGTTTTAGACTTTTTATTTCTGTATTTGCTTGCACAAAGGTTCATTTACCCCAACTATGTTATAGACTATAGACGGGGTTTCTCATTCGAAAGTGTAGTTATCCTCTCAGTGTTAACTGCTTCTCGATTTCTCCTTTCTGTGTTACCTATCCATCCAAGTCTGTGTGCCTTGATAAATTCGACGATGTTTTCTTCTATCAAAAGTTCTCTTATTTCGTAGTTCATCACTTATCTAAATTCATAATTACCTAAGTTTGTTGAGCCTGCTATTTTCCGAATTATTTTGCTATTTAGGATCCTCAATCTTTCTTCATCTTTCTGTGTCAGGCACATTCCTATGTCATTACTGGTCTAATTGCCTCTCTGTAAATTTTCACTTTAATATTCTGAGTACGTTTCTTATCTTTGAGGAAGTTGTTGTATTTCCAGTTGGTTTGGTTTCATACCTGGATTCTTTCTTTAGTTAATATGCTCCTATCATTAGTTCCATTAACCAGTGGCGGCTCGTCAGAGGAGGCAAGGGAGGCTCAGCCTCCCCATAAATTTTTTACACACTCTATACTGTTTTGTTTATCATGAATCGCGAAAACAACAATTACTCTCACTATTATACAACGTGTAAATTCCATATTCAGCCCTATTCTGTAACTTTTAACAAATCGAATAGAAATGACCAAGTCGAATCGTAATTACCCAAAATCGGAATGTTTGATATCTATCGCGTCATTTTTGTGTTTGGATTGGTATTCTGTAACTCATATCGTAATCGAAACCTCTGACTTCTATTTCACGCGGTTCTGAGGTGGTGGCAACCCCGCATTAACCAGAGAAATTATTGTTCTGTGACTGGATCTAAATTTAAAATTTGACACCGTTGCCATATCCTCAATGTTTTCATACTTTCTTCATACTATCCTCAAGTTTTGAAAAGTAAATAAAGTATTAGTGTAAATACTGGATGCAAAAAGCTCAAAAGAGGATAAATGGTTTTAAATTAAAGTTAATTAAAATTGATATAAAAAAAGATAAACTGATAAATAAAAAAGATAAGTGAAGATAAGAAGTATAAATGGTTTTAAATCAAAGATATTTAAATTGATGTTATTAATGCATTATTATTAATCTATAATTTAAAATCGATATTACTAATAATATGCAATCTCTAAGATTCGATTAGAGCTGAAATAACTGCTAAACAACTTTTCCCAAAAATGGCATCTTTTCTATAATTTGTTCAGACTATGAGCGTTGACTGATAAATATACAAGTATACTGGCATTGTTTAAGAAAGGAGTCTAGTTATACAATGATACTGGTATAATATATTTATCCATCAACGCATCAGAAGTCTATCGTATGCTATTCTTGTACATTATACCGTTTATTGAAATTGTACAAGAAATAACTAACAACATTATGGCAACACTGCGAGGGGCAAAGTTCATTCATGTGCCAAGCCAAATAGCAAAGCAAATAAATAAGGTTAGGTCCAAGGTCCAATTCATACTTGTACAACATGTCTAAATTAAATATATAATTACAAATAACACCACAGACTAAAAATTACGCAGCTAAAAAAGGTACAAACACTATAAATAATTATAAAATAAGTAGTAATCAATTATTTTTATAATATAAAATATAAACGTCAAAACAAAACAAAATGCGCTTGCGTCAACCACAATTCCGATAATCGAAATCTCATTTCGACAGGATAAATGCTGTCGAAGTGATTTCTATTCACTATTACGATTGTAGAGATTCCGAAGTAGTTATGGAATACGGATTTGGACTATTTCTATTCGACTTGGCCACTTCTATTCGATTTTACTGACTTCTATCATCGAAATGAATTACAGAATAGGCGTGATTTTCACTAATTATCCATACGTACGGAGCATTAGCATTAGAACGCATGATCGCGTCGGTTTTATTACATATTATTGTAGGCAGGACCCTGGGTTATCCCGAGATGCACGAACGGAGCCGAGAAGCCCAGCTTTCTCCGTTGCTAATGCTCCGTGCAGCGCAGCAGGCGTTTAAGGAGACCCGGTCTCCTAACAGTGGCATCTACGGCGCCATCACACGCTGCCCGGAGATATACCAAGGGAGGCAGTGTAGCTTCTCAGCTCCGTTGGGTGGTTGGGTGCGTCTCGGGACAACGAATTTTAGGGTCCTGACTAAAAATAATGAAAAATCTAAAAGTGCGAATTTTGTTATGAAATTTGGTATGTGGGGTTATAATAATATTTGGAACAACTTGCTCAAATAACTTTTTCCGATATCTCTAACTCAAAGCAAAATATCGGTAATTTATAGTGTGTTTGAATTCGTAGTAGGCCGCGTTAAGAATTAAAAAAATTAAGTTGAGTATCTTAAAAAATTTGAAGCTTCATTATGTATGGACTGCAAAACTTCAAATCTGTATTTATTTTGATATGCATAGGTATCTATTTACAAATAGATGGAATTGTTAACAAATAAACGACACAAATTTTGGTATTAAACTTTTACTATTAGACTAAACTATTTTTAAAATGATGATATCATGAAATTATGAATTAGGATGATATTATGAAATGTAAATAAAAAATGGTCAAAAGATGGGGCCTTAAATTACATTTTTTGGCGCATTTTTTTGCTAGTGCAAATTTGTCTAGATATTTTACAGTTAGGTATAGCCTCCCCTATTGTAAAAATCACGAGCCGCCACTGCCATTAACTGAGACCCCAAGATATTTAAAGTTTTCTACCATTTTAAACTTATATTCACCACTATTTTACCTTGTTATATTAACTGTATCTTTCTTGAACATTATTAGGGGTTTTGATTTATTGCCAAACCTCCCTTGGATGCTTGATTGCACAACTTCGAAAATTCTTCCTTTAAACTGTTTAGGTTTCTGCTTTCTGCGTGCGATCGGTTGGTGGTTCAGGAGTACGTGAGTTGAATTTATTCACTGCGAACTCGAGCTGAGCCGCGGCATGCAAGCTGCTTGCAAGTGACTTGCATGCAATCCGCGTAGACCGAGAGCATGCCAGTTTCTGCTACGCCGCCACGTGCGCGCTACTTGAAAACAAGTCATGCGGTTTGGCAGTACAGTATTTCTCATGATCATCTTTCAGTGCGTCACAGTTTTTCGATTTCTTTCTAACGCAATAAATTGTATGTGACAGAAAAAAAGGCACGTCGGTGATTACATTTCGTCGGTGACATTTTTATAACATTTATTCTAGTTATTCTAGTTGTCAATAGATGGCGCCATAATAAAAAAATATTTTTTTTTAATTAGATAATAATATTACAAATATAATCTGTATAATTTATAAGACTATACAAATCAAAGAAAATACCATTTTATAAATGCAAGAAACACATTTGATTTGTTTTTATTCCAAATTGAAAATAAAAGGTGGCAACTGTCAGATTTAACTAAAATGTCATGTTAGAATAAATGTCATAAATGTGTATTATCGCGGACTTACCCTTTTTCCTATCATTTGTTACGCACTGAAAAATGATCATGAAAAGGACAATATGTGTTGAGTAATCAGTGAACAGTGAGTACACGTTGACTGCGCGATGGATTTCAACGTAGATACAGAGCTGTTAGTATAAGAGCTAGTGAACCCTCCGACTAACGGTCGTCCTGTAAGGCTAGAAATTTGACGGTGCACGTGTATCTACCAGGTGAATCGAAAAGTGCAAATTTAGGGGGTAAAATAAACTTTCTCCTGTAAGGTTTAAATTTAAGTATGTGTTTGAGTAAGTCATTTAGAAAAAATGTGTACAATGACAGGCGATTCTGAAGAGCACAAGACCTTGCCAGGCGAGGGGAAAGATTAGGGGTTTTTCCTAAAATTATTGTTTTTGCATCGAACAAATTTTTTTAGGTTTTTTGAATCATTCCAAACAGAAAAGGTCCTTATTGATTTTTCTCTTAAGTTAATAGTTTTTGTTATATAAGCGATTGAAAATTTTGAAAATTGCGAAATCGCCCATTTTTAACCCTAAATCGGACATTTATCTAAAAATTTCAATATTGGCAAGGTACGTAGATATTCCTTAAACATTGATTGATGAAATCCCGAAGAGTTTTTTGCAATAAAATATCGAAAATTCCTTTGTTTTTTTAATTGCAAATCAAGCGGGCACTACACTGTAGTATAAGTGAGGACGTTTGAGTTGGCATAAATTCATTATCTCGAAAATGGGCAAATTTCAAGAGAAATCCTCAGACAGGTCGATTTTTATTTTTGAATTAGGAATTTTTGGTATATATAATACTAGTGACATCATCCATCTGTCGTTGTGTGATATCTCGTTTGAAGGGTTATGTAATTCTCTATTCAGTAATATAAACATTAACATAATTATTTATACAGAGTGTACAAAAAAAATTTTTCTTCTATTTGTCAAATTTAATCAAAGTTAATTTAAAAAAAAAATTTGTTTGTACACCTTGTATAAATAATTATGTTAATATTTATATTATTGAATAGAGAATTAAATAGCCTTTAAAATGAGCTATCACACAACCCCTACTCTCATTTAAAAAATCATCGATTACGTCATCACGCTCAGATGGATGACGTCACTAGTATTATGTATATGCCAAAAAGTCCTAATTTAAAAATAAAAATCGACCTGTCTGAGGATTGCTGTTGAAATTTGCCCATTCTCGAGATAATGAATTTATGCCAACTCAAACGTCCTCACTTATACTACAGTGTCGCGTCCGCTTGATTAGCAATTAAAAGACAAAGGGGTTTCTGATATTGTATTGCAAAAAACTCTTTAGGATTTCATCAATCAATGTTTAAAGAATATCTACCTACCTTGGCAACTTTGAAATTTTTAGATAAATGTCCGACTTAGGGTTAAAAATGGTCGATTTCGCAATTTTCAAAATTTTCAATCGCTTATATAACAAAAACTATTAACTTAAGAGAAAAATCACTAAAAACCTTTTCTGTTTGTAATAACTCAAAAAACTTAAAAAAAAATTGTTCGATGCAAAAAAAATAAATTTAGGAAAAACCCCTAATTTTTCCCCTCGCCTGGCAAGGTCTTATGCTCTTCAGAATCGCCTGTCATTGTACACATTTCTTTTAAATGACTTACTCAAACACATACTTAAATTTAAACCTTACAGGAGAAAGTTTATTTTACCCCCTAAATTTGCACTTTTCGATTCACTTGGTAGATACACGTGCATCGCTGAGGCCTGCCAGGTCATGGTTTTTAGCCTTGGTGTGCTATGAGTTATCACTAGAAAAATTTCTAGCCTTAGAGGACGACCGTTAGTCGAAGGGTTCACTAGCTCTTAGACTATGTTTATTTCTGGAGTATATTGACCCCGACAAACGGCTCAAATTTATGTTGACGGGAAACTTGGCTTGAAAACAACCAGCTTGGAAAACACGCAAGTGTGCATCGAGACTTAGAAAATAAGATTATACTAAAAATATTTGAGTTATTGATCGTGTTATTATATTTATAAAGTACATAACTTACGTAGTTTAAAACATTCCGGCGATATTTGTATTTCTCTGTCAGTCTTTAATTTGTACAAAGTAGCTTTAAAAGTATCTGTGTATAGCAAAACTTTGGATTCTGGGCACCAATAAGGTCCTTCTCCATGATGTATTGGTGTTATTAATTTCGTTATCTTTACCTCACTGAAAAAAAAAAATAAATAAATAAAAATTACCAAATAATTGAATTTTAATACTTTCTTTACATAAGTATTAAGAGCACATAGTAGCGATCAACAGGTAGCAACAAACGCGTTCCAAGATTGCGGCTCTAATTTTGAATATTTTGTCGAGGTATTTGGCACACATATCCGTAATATAATAAAGAATGGCGGTACAGAGCCCAATTTCAGAAATATTATAGTATGTGGAAATTACTCTATAACTAAATAAAATATTGAAAAAAGAGCCTCTACCGCCATTAAGAAAGACAAAAAAATACAATTTCTTCAAATAAACTTTTTTATCCCGTGCCTAGATTTTGTGTCACATTGGAACTACTAAAAATCGAATGGAACTGCTCTTAAGAGCACACAGTAGCGATCAACAGGTAGCAACAAACGCGGTCCAAGATTGCGAAAGTTCTGGGAACTTTCAAGCGTGAGGCAACAGTGCGTCGGTATTTCGACACTGACAGTGACGTTTATACTATAAAAAACAATAATTTTTATACACATAGGCGCGAAATGTTGCCAGGTCAGTGACGTTCGATTTCTTGTTATAAAAAATCCATTTTTAGTAGTTCCAATGTGACACAAAATCTAGGCACGGGATAAAAAAGTTTATTTGAAGAAAGTGTATTTTTTGTCTTTCTTATGGCGGTAGAGGCTCGATTTTTCAATATTTTATTTAGTTATATAACATATTTCTGAAAAAATTGGGCTCTGTACTGCCATTCTCTACTATATTACGAATATGTGTGCCAAATATCTCGACACAATATTTAAAATTAGAACCGCAATTTTGGAACGCGTTTATTGCTACCTGTTGATCGCTACTGTTTGCTCTTAATAATACCATTGACTTTTACTATAGCATACTATTCATACTACTACTTATGATATTTGGAATGGACCCAAAACAAACCTTTGAGGAAGCACCTATGCAGCCATTCGAAAATTACTATTTTTTATCAAATGGGATAAAGAGAATGGTTTAAAAACTACTGGAACGATAACGATAACTCATATATTTTTCGCATATTTATAGTACATAACTACATAAAAACTCACACTGTGAAAAGTGTTTTAGATATTTTTGTTTTAATAATTATAAACAATTGAATAAAATGATTATTTTAGGGTATAATTTAGAACAGTAATTTCATTTTAACGAAAACGTTTTTTCAAAAAATCGCCTGTTGAATATTTTCAGCTACAATGCGTAGTTGGTTTAAATTATATTGTAATGAATAAAATATATATGATATATATGCCACTTTTTTGCTTATATTCTAATAAAACATCATCACGCAGTAAACATTTTGATACGCATGAGATGATATTATACTTCTTTCTATTGATTTTCACCAGATATTCCAGTTGAAACATAGCGCCCAGTAATTTTTCGATTTTTCAAATGTTTTTTTCTGTGTCTCCTGGGGTATTAAGGTGTCGTACATTTCTGCGTAGGCGTTCACCGTACATTGTTTTGTCAGGTGAGATGTTAACCAGTCAGGAATAAATTATTCTATTTTTAGCGGCATTGCGAATCATTTCATAACTGTGATATATATTTTGTTTCTAATTTTAAAATGTGAAGGCCACAGCTACTTCCTATTGTTGCAAATAACTTTTTTTAATATCTTCTATAATAAAAATATAACAGAAAATACCACACAAGTTGATCACCATATAGCGTATCAGTCTACTTAATAGTAATAAAATCAGAGACGTCAAATCTAATTAAAATAGTTGACACTGAGTGAATAAAGAAATCAACATTTAAGGGGCTATCCTAGTGTAAAAGTACGTTATTCATATACTTTTTTGGGAATTTCTAAAATAAAAATTACAGTACCAATTGCTTTGAAAATTTGCAAGGGTATTTATTATAAAAAGAAGTACACGTGAGACAATCTTGATCAAAAAATATTGAAAATTAAACGATTTATGCGCCATCTACTGGCACCATGAAAATAAAAACATAGCTCCACTGCTGCAGTAATTGGGACTAATAGAGATTCTGGAAAATCCAGAAAATAAAATTTCAAAGTTATTATTGAAACATAAGTTATTTTATATACCTTCAACTAAGGGTTTTTTGGTTGGATAACATTTTTTAGATTGGAAAAATGGCCGTTTGACGGTTTTGAAAATGTTTTAGCTAATTTAAAAAAAAAATTTAACACTTCGTAATTTTTCCAAATTTTAGTATTTTTTATAAATCTGAGTTTATGGTATAGTAAATAACTTATATTTCAATAAGCACTTTGAAATTTTCTGTTTCAGAATTTCTATTAGTCCCAATCACTGCTCTGCAGCAGTGGGGCCATGTTTTTATTTTCACGGTGAGAGTATAAGGCGCATAAATCGTTTAATTTTCAATATTTTTTTATGAAAATTGTTTTCTTTTTATTGCTTTTTATTGTAAATGCTCATACAAATTTTCAAAATAATTGGTACAGTACTTTTTATTTTAGAAATTCCCAAAAATATATACGAATTTCTTACTTTTACACTAGGATAGCCATAGGCGCTCTAGAGGAAGCAACTTATGTAGTTGAGGTTATGAGAGTTTAAATATTAATTTACTGTAGTAAGCTGTATTGTCTTTGTATGTTTAAGTAAGCTGTATGCAGCCAAACATTTAAAAAACTGTTTTAAAAGTCAAATTAATTCTAAACAACAACAAACCCGTTCACCGGGATATTAGCCATCTCAGTGGCGGCTCGTGATTTTTACAATAGGGGAGGCTATAACTATAAAATATCTAGATAAATTTGTAACAGCAAAAATATCGCAAAAAAATGTAATTTAAAGCCTTATTTGTTTTTGACCATTTTGTATTTATATTTCATAATATCTTCATAATATAATTTTAGGAATAGTTAGTCTAATTGTAAAAGTGTAATACCAATGTTTGTGTTGTTTATTTCTTAACAATTCCATCTTTGTTAGTAGATATGCATGTAATTTTGTTCTTATTTTGCTCATACTTTTGTTTTAATAAAATTGTAGACACATCTGATGAAGCGGACATCCAGTTGGCGAAATAATAAGATATCAAAAAAAGTTATTTGAACATGTTGTTCCAAATATTATTCTAACCCCACATACCAAATTTCATCACAAAATTCGCACTTTTAGTTTTTTCATTATTTGTAGTCAGGATCCTAAAATTGGTTGTCCCGAGAGCGGAGGCTGCCGGCAGGGCAGCCAAACAAGTTGTTTATTATTGGCGATCTGTTTCCGTTTATTTGTACTTTAGCGAGTACGTTTCTATAATATGTACTTTTTACCACGCTTACTATCTTTTGCAGGATTTGCAGGTCTTCCATTACTGACCATATTACTTCTCTATTTATAGAATCAAAAGCAGCTTTAATACCTATAAACGTAATGAATAAGTCTTCTATTTCGTTTTTCCTTTCAATTATATCTCTCAATATGTATATATCTGTATAATTATCTGTTGTTCCCATTTCCTTCTTAAAAGCCGCTTGTTCGTCTTCTAGTTTTCCTTCCAGTTCTTTCCTGAGCTTCCGATCTATTATCCCGATGATTATCCCTGATGATAAGCATATAGCCCTATAGTTATCACATTCCACTTCATCTCCTTTCTTGTGTATTGGTATCAGTCTTTCGGACCGTTTCTGTTCTCCATGCTTCGCTCATAATTTCCAGTAGCGCGAATTCAATTTTGGTAAATAGAATTTTTGTCAACTCGACGGTAAAAAAACGGTAAAAAATCGATATCTTCTGATCAAAGATTTTGTACTATCGACAAAAATCAAAAAGAGTTTAAAACGTTTAGAGATCAGATTTCAAGGAGTGTAGATTTCGATCTCCCATCACGGGAAATACTTCCACGAAGACGGCATTAGGTGAAAGTAGCTTATAATTAGTGTGACCAACTAGCCCGAAAAATCCGGGACGTGGCCCGAATTACGAAGTCGTGTCCCTGCGTCCCGGACAAGGCTTCCGGGCCATCCGAATTTTCAACGTTTTGGTAAACTTCAATTTTCAAATTTTGACTACGTTAATCTTCTAAGAATTCACATCAAATTTAATTGGTGGGACGAAAAAAAGTCGATAATTTCTATAGTGTAATACTAATACCACATCCAAAACACATGCATTTTATGTCGTGGTATTTTAGTTCTACGAAAACTAAAACTCTGGACTTTTGCCCGTTTCTGTATTTTAATAAATAATTATTGTCTTCTGAAAAGACGATTCGAAAACACGAATATATATTTTTATAATTTTTTTATAATTATATTTTTATATTAAATTAAGATTCTATTTACATGGAAGTCCAACATCAGTTAATTTTATAATTTTTCTTTTTTTGAAAACGATTTCGGAATTGGAAGTCAAAACGTCAAAAACTAACAAAAATGTGATTATCATTACAACCCATACCACCAAAAAAAATTTTGTCAACATAAAAATGTTAAATAATCAACAAAATGATGATATTAATGTTCTATACAGTGTGGGCCAAAGAAAACAGTCGACCTCGATATTTGGCAGTAGTTATTAGATTTTAAGGAAAAGCCGAAACAGGTCGATTTTTGATCTAAGGTCACATATTTTTACGGTAAATACATCTGTCATTTGTCAACCCCCTCCCTTCCACTTCTCCTACCCCTTATTTTTAAATAGGGAATAGGGGTAGTGTGCTAGCTCATTTGAAAGGTTATATAATTCTCTATTCAGTAATATAAATATTAACATAATTATTTATACAGAGTGTCCAAGAATAAAAATTTTTAAAATAAATTAATGAACACAAAAAGAAGAATGTATGTAATTTATTTAATTCAAAATCAAAATACATTCTACTCCTTTTACAAAACAGAAAAAAATGTTTTTTGATAAATAAACATTGCTTTTCGCTTGATTTTAGTTTTCAAATTGCCACCCTGTCTCTTTTTTTTTTTTTTTTTTTTTTTTATTTAGAAATAACCGCATTAACCACGAAGGTCATCAGCGGGGTAACGAGAATACAATTAATAAGTTTACAAAAGTATGAAATTGTGTACAATTAAATCTTACTTACTAGGTTACATTTATTAAGGAATTGGAAAAGAGGTTTACAGTCGGTTTGCAGGTTAAGAATGTCTTTCATATTGTTTGAATAACCAGATATAGATTGTTTGTAAGCGGCGAATTCATCACATTGTGTTAGCACATGTTTTACTGATACTGGTATATTACATCTTCTGCATTTTGGTGCTTCGGTATGTGTAATGAGATGCTCATGAGTAAGTTTACAGTGTCCTAACCGAAGACGAGATAAGATGACTTGGTTCGATCTGTTGGTTGTATGTGGATTCCATGGACCAGTATCTTCTTTAACGTCTCTTAACTTGCTCGTGGATGTTTTCCATTTTTCACTCCATAAATTGAGAGTCATTGATTTTAGTAATTGTTTTGTATCTGCGGCTGGAATTGATTGTTCTGCCAATGTTGGTAATTGCGCAGCTGTGTAAGCCCAACGATCAGCGTTTTCATTTCCCTCGATTCCAGAATGAGAGGGAACCCATAGAAAAACTATTTTTGAGTCTGTTTGATGCAGACTGTGTAATATTTCTTTGATTAATATGACTATTGGATTTTTCGTAAAGGTTTGTTGTATGAGTCTCAATGAATTGAGTGAGTCAGATATTATTAAGGAGTGTTTGGTTTGTGCATTGGAAATGTGCTTCAACGCTTGTAATATGGCATAAAGTTCACCATTTAAGATGCTGTAGGAGCTGGGAAGCTTAAATAAATATTTGGTTTCATTGTTTATGTATACTGCTGCTCCTACACCTTGGGAAGACTTGGACGAATCAGTGAATAAGTGGGTATAATTTTTATATTTTGCGACTATTTGTTTATAATTTTGATATATAAGACGTGGATTGGTATCGTATTTATTATATTTCGTCAATTGGGTGTTTACATGTGGGGTTCTGATAATCCATGGAGGAATGCTGTGTTCATTCATTAACCACGTTCTGGGGAAATTTTGGAGATTTAACGTTGATATATACCGGTGAATTCTAATATAAAAGGGTGGTGGAGAGGTGCTATGTTGAAAAGTTGATTTGAAACGATTACAGAACGTGTTTTTGCGAGCAGGAATTGATGGTATTGATGCTATTCTGGAGGCATAGGATAAACTAAGAATTTGTCGTCTGAAAGATAGAGCTGGTTCGCCCAGTTCGCAGTATAGGTTTTCTACAGGCGTTGTCCTGTAAGCCCCTAGAATTATTCTTATTGCGGTGTTGTGTATAGTATCTAAGCATTTTAATATTGAAGGACGAGCAGATGTGTATGCAATACATCCATAATCAATTTTCGATCGAATAAGGCTTCTGTATATTTTTAGCAGCATTAGACCATCAGATCCCCAAGACTTGTTTGCTAAGCATCTTAATAAATTTAAGCCCTTTTGACAAGAAAGAGTTAGTGTTTTAATATGATTTTTCCACGACAGACGTTCGTCGAATATCATGCCCAGAAAATTTATGTGTGGAGTATAGCTTAGTTTCTGGTTGTATAGGAATATTGATGGTCGATGCTGCTCTGGTATGTTTCTTTTTGAGAATAATATGCAATTTGTTTTGTTTGGGGAGAAATTGTACCCAGACATTATAGACCAACGTTCGAAGGATGTTATGCATTGCTGAAGGCTTTGAGCCATGGTGCTAAGACATCTTCCCTTGATAAACACGATCATGTCATCTGCGTAAAGTCTGGCTACAACTGGTTTCTTTAAATCTTTTAAGACATCATTCATAGCAATTAAAAATAAAGTTGGGCTGAGAATTGATCCTTGTGGTGTGCCGTTTAATTGTTTCTTGGTTGATGATATTGTTCCAGAAATTCGGACTTGGAATTCTCTTTGAGATAAAAAATTGCGTATGAAATTTATTATATTGCCTTTCAATCCCCAGTGATGTAGTTTATTTAGGATGATTTTATGGCATGTAGAATCAAAGGCTTTATTAATGTCAAAATAAATTGCTAGACATTTATCTTTAGTAGCAAATGCTTCGTGAATATGACTTTCTAGGTCAATAATGTTATCAAGTGTGCTTCTAGATGGTCGAAATCCGGATTGTTCGGGAATTAATAATTTGTGAGTTTCCAAAAACCATATTAGTCTCTTGTTGATTATTTTTTCTAGCAATTTACTCATGGAGCAGGTTAGGGAGATTGGCCTGTAAGATTCAGGCAAGAGTGAAGATTTGTTAGATTTAAGTATGGGGATGATTGTTGCTTTCTTCCAGATTAAGGGTAAGTCACTATTATTCCACATGTGATTAAAGATATTAAGCAGGATTTGTTTCGCCGTTTCTGGGAGATTTTTTAGAAAAACTGGAGGGATGTCATCGGGACCAGAAGAACTGTCTTTTAGTGATGAGAGAGATTCCTCCATTTCTTCTTTTGTCAGTGGCTTGTTTAGAGAATTAAGGTTTGCCAGCTCTTTGAATTCCGTAGGGAGGGCAATGTTATCATTAGTTATATTTCTGTTTATGGAAAGCTTATGATAATAGTCTGCGAATGCTTCACCTATTTCTTTTGTTTGGTTTATTCGTTTGCCGTCATAATCTAATGCTTTAATGACATGGTAAGTTTTGTTTCCATAAATACCTTGTATCTTCCTCCATGCCGATGATATTGTAGTGTTTCTGTTTATGCTTCCTACGAACTTCTTCCATGACTCTTTTTTACTTTTGTTGGTAATATATCTTGCTTTTGCCCTACCTTTTTTGTATTCAATTATACTTGTTGCGGTTTTCTCCCTCCTACATCTATTTAGAGCAGATTTGCTGTTTTGTATTGCTTCGGCACATTCGTCATTCCACCAAGGCACAGGTTTAAATTTCTTGATATGTTTTGTTTTTCCTATTGAAAATTCAGCGGCTTTTATGATTATTTCGTTAAGTTGAGTTACTGCTGTATTTGCGTCCTTCCACTCATTAATTTTGTATATGTTATTTTCAATGGTTTTTGAGAAAGAGCTCCAGTCGGCTTTCTTTATTTTCCATTTCTGATGGATACTATCTCCGTTTGATATTTTGTCTTTTATAATTGAATTCGTTAATTTTATAGGAAAGTGGTCACTGCCTAGTAAGTCATCCATAACTCTCCATTCAAGGTAAGGACTAATAGTTGGGCTACATAATGAAAGATCGATGCAAGAAGAATTGCCAGTAGCTATATTGAATCTAGTATTGCTGCCATCATTCAGTAAACTTATGTTCATGGTGTTGAATATGTTTGATAGAATTCGTCCCCTTCTGTCTCTTTTTTGAGAACCCCAGGAGTAATTGTGGGCATTAAAATCTCCTAGAAGAATGAAAGGAGTTGGAAGTTGATTAACTAGAGACTCCAGTTCATCCTCAGTTAAATAGTGATCAGGAGGAATGTATATGTTGCAGATGGTGTAATTTAGTTGTGCTTTAATTTTTACGGCTATCGCTTCTAGGTTTGTATTTATTCTAATTTGTGTTGCTTGTAGATTCTTTGAGACGTAAATGGCTACGCCGCCACTCGCAACTTGTACATTTCGGTTTTTAACGAATTCATTGTATCCCCTCATTTTGTGGACATTTTCGTCTCGGAAGTGAGTTTCTTGTAGACACAATATGTCCAGAGAATGGAGGGCTATGATATGCTGTAGCATATTTAAACGGGTATAGTACCCATTTAAGTTCCACTGGAGTAATGACTCGAATGTATTTATTGGGTATCTTGAGATGTATTTGAGATATCAGATTGGGTATCACTTAAATCTTGGGATTGCTTTAGTAATTTCTTTTTTAGCCTTGTGACACGAGTTTTTAGCTTCTTAGTGTTTGCGTGAGGATGTAGTTCTTCTAACATATCTATTAGTTTTGGAATATCTTCTGTGAAGTCTTCCGCAATGCTAAGAACATCCCTCGATCCGTATGTATTTTCTAGGAGCTGTTTAAGCTGATGGCTGTTGATTATGAAGTGAGGAGAATGAGAGTCGATATAGTTTATAATAGATTCAGTAAGTTCTATTTCTGGATCTGATGTATTAGATTTGGGTTTTTTGTTTTTCTGAACGACTGTTTGGGGAAGAGAGAAGGTAGAAGTATTGGGTGGCATTTGTTCTTCTGGAGTGGCTGGGGTCATATCTTCAGCTGTTCGTTTTGTTGCGGATGAAGTTGTTGACTTAGTAGTTTTGTTCGAGGTTGGGATATTTTCAGATTGAGCAGTGTGATCTGGATTTGTTACCAGATTGGATGTGATCAAAGCAGTATTGGCGACGTTTGCACAATTTTCTACTACTGAGGAACTTTCGGGTAGAATATTATTTATTGAGTGGGAATTTAAGTCATTAGGCGATGTTTCATCCGGTTGAGATATTGACGAGATTGGAACATTATGTGTGAGTTGTGATGATTGTTGGGAATGTGGGTTAATATTGCCCGAAGGGCATTGGGATGCAACATGGCCCGATAATTTGCAGGTGAAGCAGCGTTGACTGTCTAGGGCTAAAAAGATATGATATGATAGATTATCATGTGTTATTTCTAAGAATTCGGGTATGGTAATATCTGGGGAAGGAGCGATATACACCTGTCTTCTGAAGCTGAGTATGTGTTGGTATTCTGGATTTGATGCACCTATTCTAAGAAAGTTTATTGGAGAAACTAATTTTAATCCAATATTTTCCAGTAAGGTTACAAGAGTTTCGTGTGGGATCGTTGGGCTTACATTCGATAATACTAGTCTGTCTGCTGGTGAAATTAGACGTCTTGCTTTGATGACTTCATTATTGACAACAATTTGACCATGATTAGTTAAAAACTCATCAACCAGTGATTTATTGGTTAGATAAACACATATTCTGTTGTGTGAAATTCTGCTACAGAAAATTATGTTTATTGGTTTTACCAGAGGTCCCAATTGGAGAAGATAATCTTGAAGTTTTGCTCCCTGAATGGAGCCGAAGATAAGTGCCTGGTCTTTGTTAGGATACTTGTAGATATTTTTTGAGACAGTGCTTGCATAATATGTGTTGGAGGTATTCATATTATTTAAATTATTATCTGGGTGAGTGTTGGTGGATGAAGATTGATTTGTAAATGTTGGTTGTGACATTTTATTTAAAATATTCAAATTTGCTAAGTTATTTTGTTAAATATAATTATTGTCCAAAACATTTTTCCCAGGCCGACCCTGCCTTTTGTTGTTAAAAATTCTTTATTTCGCTAGGCGAGTTTTTACTAGCTAATTACTTTTCAGTCTTGTGTATCTGATATGTAACTTCAATCAGCCTAACAAAAATCGTCTGGATGCAGTTAATATTAAAAATTTACTCACAGTTGCTGTTCTTGGTATTTTATGTCACTGCACTAGTAAAACTTAACTATTAAAAGGCTTTTATTTAGCGATAATTTGTTTAAATCGACCGTAAATTATAAAACGTGTGTTTACAAACAGGTCTCACAAACAAGTCCCACCCTGTCTCTTGGTAGGTTGAATATTGAATTTAAGCAACAATGTTTATTTATGAAATAAACATTTTGTTCTGTTTTCTGTCAGCAGTAGAATGTATTTTGATTTAAATAAATTACATACATTCTTTATTTTTGTGTCAATTAATTTAATTCAAAATAATTTTTCTTGGACACCCTGTATCAATAATTATGTCAATGTTAATATTACTGAATAAAAAATTGAATAAACTTTATCGAGGTGGACTGTTTTCTTTGGCTCACACTGTATTTAAAAAAATGGCCCGATTTTCATTGAAAAGTCCCGGGTTTCAGGTATTCTTTTCAGCTTTGTCCCGAATTCGACTGAATTGGAGTTGGTCACACTACTTATAATGTACAGTTTTGAAATAGATACATGTGCAATCGAAAAAAAGTATTTTTTAATATTTTAAATCGATTGGAATGTAAAAGTTTAAATTCAGCGTTTTTAGGCACATCCCAATTGCTTCAAATTCCTTAACAAAACAACTCAAAATCCAAATTTAGAATTGTAGTTTTTGCTGTAGCAATGAAAGTTCCACAGCCACCGCTCAATGGAAGGGGTAAATTTTATTGATCTCTATTGTAAATAATAAAGAAAGGCAACGCGAACGTTTATTTTTTAACAGCTTTATAGATACTTACTTCATTTACGGCAAAACGCAAAAGTTACATACCAAAACTGCACTTTTATTTCATCATCTGCACTTCGTTTTTATAGCGCATTTTGACTTTAGTCGATGGGACAATCGGATCACAGAATCGATTTTTTAACGAGGAAATGATATACATTTTATCTACTTAATTAAAAAATTGATTCCGCGTAACTGAAAAGCAGTTCATTCTACAAAAAAAGTGCTAAGAAAAATTTTTGTTCAGAATGATCTCGGATACATTGTTTATTTGAAAAGTTTTTTTCTGCGGCGTTTAGGTTCTTGGTAAATCGATGATTTCCACCTCCTCTGAGAGCTCACCGAACACCCCAAAGGTTCACTTCAATAAATTTACACTGTTTATCTGTCAGACAGATTCTGGAAGCTAGGACAAATAATCTTCGGTCAAATAATCCCGGACAAAAAATCCCCACAAATTATCCCTGGACAAAAATCCCCGGACAAAAAATCCCCGGACAAAAAATCCCCGGACAAAAAATCACCGGACAAATAATCCGCGGACAAAAAATCCCCACAAAAAATCCCGGAGAAATAATCCTCACAAATTTTTTTGGACAAAATATCCCCACAAAAAATCCCAGACAAAATATTCCCAAGAAATATTTGCTGCCGAACAATTCTCTAAAAGTTTTCCCGTAAATGCAATCGACGCAAATGTTTTTCAGCTTCAGTGCATGAGAGTTATATTATCATAGATATCAATCCCCATGAAACCGATTTTCGGTATGAAAATATTGAATGGCAATTAAGATTATAGTCCAGGGCGCATCTGTTTTGAGATGGACGTTGAGAGGTGACTCAAATTTTTTTGCAGAAATTGCTTGAAAATAAATCAAATAATAGTATTTGAGTTATCCTCCCTCTCAAAAAGGTCCGGAACATTGTCTAAATAATCAAAATGTCAAAAATTTAAGGAAAAATTCGATTTTTTTTCTTGGTTTTTTGATTATAACTTTAAAAGTATTCATTTTCGAGAAAAGTTGTACTGACATAAAAGTTGCGAAATATAATTTCCTACAATACAGAATTGGTTAAAAATTTAAAAAATAGTCACACTAGTTGCAAAATAGTACTAATTGCGAAAAAACCATACAAAAACAAGTATTCGCATTTTACGTTTTTCAACCATTTATGCTACACTTAGGACCTTCATATTTTACTCAGAAAAACTTTATGACACAGTAAAACAACACTGTAAATTTGATTAAGATCGGTTCAATAGATTTTGCAAAATAAATTTTGCAATCCAGCTTTCGCAAAAAAAATTTTATTTTTTCAAAATGTTACAGGACTGAAAATAAAGCAGATATTATCAAGTCGAAATTTTTTTGCTTATAGAAGTGTACTGTATCTTTCATTTCCAATTTTCAAAATTAAAATCGATTAATTACCACGGTGTCAGAAAATTTTTGAAATAAACAATAATTTTTGGTGCTACGCGCAGGACAACGGTGTTCGATTCACACAAGTTGATTTCCACCAAAATTTCTTCCAATCTTTATCTAATATATTATTTTCTTACTCTATATTTTGTCGTATTTTAATACTTTAATTCCACAAAAATCAAACTAATTTTATTATTGTTTGTGAAATATTGTTTAAACAATTGCATATGTTTAAAAATAATAAACTTTTATTATTTAAGTTAAAATATATGAGCAAAGAAAGTTTTTGGTAATAAAAGTTTTATTTCAAAGGATAGAGTATGTGTTTTTATTTTGCAATAAACAAATTTATTTATTTATATCGAAATATAATAAAAATTAAAATGTATCAATCATTATCAAAGGTCATTGGAATGCCCAATCAGAGCAAACTATCCTCTGTCCTGCGCGTAGCACCAATAATTAATGTTTATTTAAAAAAAAAATTCCTGACGCCGTGATGTTAATCGATTTTAATTTTGCAAAAATTGTAAACGAAAGGTATCCCGAAATAACCAAAGTACGTGCCTCCTAGCGGCGGGATACGGGCAACAATACATTGGCTTATAGGGCAGTCCTTACAGTAGGGATCCTGGCCTATACAGAAAAATGCAGGCGGGTGTGGGGTAATACTGCACTTTGGTTGCATTGGTGGTGTATTGGCTAAACGTGCAGGGCAGGGTATGGTGCTGATAGAAAAGGCATTCAGGCATCAAATATCCAAAAATCTTTTCAGGCCATAATAATGAAAAGACCTTCTCCAAACGCAGTAAAAACTTATACTGAAATGATGGCATCTCCTGAGGTAAAATGTTCCGGAAGTAAAATGAGCCTCCGTTCGGATCTCCGGGTGAGGACTATCTCAGGGGGAACACCATTGCAGGTTAGAAAAATCAGGATAGGGTCTTGGAATCTTGGTAGTCTTACAGGTAAGAGTCTGGAGTTAGTGGATGCGCTCAAACGAAGAAGAGTTCAAATTGCTTGTATTCAAGAAACTAGGTGGAAAGGACAAAGGGCGAAAGAACTAGGTGAAGGATACAAATTGTGGTATGTAGGGAGTAGTAACACTAGAAATGGAGTTGGTATAATTGCTGATAGTGAAATGAAAGGTAACGTAGTAGAAGTTGTAAGAACGAGTGATAGAATGATGTCTGTGAAATTTGTAATTGATAAAGAGGTATTGAATGTTGTTTGTGTGTATGCTCACCAAACAGGTCTGGGTGAGAATGAAAGAAGAGCTTTCTATGATCAATTAGGAGACGTACTGAGTGATATTCCAGCAGAGGAGAAAGTTATAATAGGAGGTGATTTCAATGCACATGTGGGCCAAACCAAGACAGGATATGAAACAATACATGGGGGATTAGGCTTTGGAACTAGAAATGAAGCTGGAGATGACATGCTTGAATTAGCAACAGCATTGGATATGGCGATTGTTAACACATTCTTTAAAAAGAGAGAAACTCAACTTATTACCTACAAAAGTGGACAACATCAATCCCAAATAGACTACTTCATGATAAGGAAAGAAGACATACGTGAATGCAAGGACTGCAAGGTAATAGTGAGTGAGACAGTAAGCCAACAACATAAGCTGCTTGTTCTGGACATCGAAGTAAAAAGCGAAACTAAACAAAAATATCGGAGAGGACCACAAAAAATCAAATGGTGGCTGCTGAAAGATGAGAAAGAAGGTCTATTCAGGAGAAGAATAGTAGAAAAAATATGTTGAAACATGAAAGGAAGCCCTAATACAATTTGGAGAAAAATGGCCAGTAGTATTAGAGAGACTGCTATTGAAATACTTGGGAAAACGTCAGGAAAAAAGTTTGAGGATAAAGAGACTTGGTGGTGGTCAAACGAAGTACAAGGAAAAATAAAAGAGAAGAGAAAATTATATAAAAAGTGGCAAGAAACCAGATCCGACACAGATCTTCAAAACTATATGGTGGCGAAAAAGGAAGCGAAAGTAGCAGTAGCAAAAGCCAAAGCAGAAGCGTATTCAAACCTATATGATCAAATTGATACCAGGGAAGGCTAAACGATGATATATAAAATAGCCAAACAGAGAGCAAGGAAAGCAAAAGATTTTAATCAGATTAGATGTATCCGAGATGAAAATAATAAAATACTAGTTCACGAAAGGGAAGTCAAAAAGAGATGGAGAAAGTACTTTGACAGCTTATTAAATGAAGAATTTGACAGACAGCCTGTAGAGTCAACGGAGACAGTAGCAGCAATGGTCACCAAAATAACCAACGAGGAAGTGGCTCAAGCGCTTCAAAAAATAAAGAAAGGAAAAGCGGTAGGACCAGATGATATTCCTGGGGAAGTATGGAGAGCATTGGGAGAGACAGGAACAAGGTGGCTAGCAGGTCTATTTAATAGAATTATGGAAGTCGGACAAATGCCAGACGAATGGAGAAGCAGTATACTGGTACCTGTTTACAAAAACAAGGGAGATATACAACAATGTACAAACTACAGGGCTATAAAACTGCTTAGCCACACCATGAAAATATGGGAAAGAGTAATTGACAGACGGATACGTGAAGAGACCGAAATATCCGAGAATCAATTTGGCTTTATGCAGGGTAGATCAACAACAGATGCAATTTTCATTATAAGGCAGTTGATGGAAAAATACAGGAGTAAAGAAACAAACGCTCATATGGTATTCATTGATCTTGAGAAAGCATATGATAGAGTTCCTCGAGAGATTCTGTGGTGGGCACTCAATAAGAAAGGAGTCCCTGGTGAATATGTAAAGATTGTGAGGGATATGTATGAGGGAGTAACGACTAGTGTTAGGACAGGTGTGGGAGAGACTGATAAATTTCATGTGAAAGTAGGATTGCACCAAGGCTCTGTGCTTAGTCCGTATTTATTCTCATTAGTTTTGGACCAGATAACAGCGAAACTACAGGGTAACATTCCATGGTGCTTAATGTATGCTGATGATGTCGTGTTAGTAGGAAATAGTGAAAGAGACTTAGAACAAAAACTGGAACAGTGGAGACAAGCTCTGGAGGAAAAAGGTTTAAAACTTAGTAGGACAAAAACAGAGTATTTGGAATGTTCGTTTAAAGATGGAGCTACTACAAATAAAATGGTATCTTTGGATGGTGAAATGATTGTGAAAAGCAATAGTTTTAAGTACCTAGGATCGGTATTACAGAGTAATGGAGAAATAGATGGAGATGCATGCAGTAGAATTAGGGCTGGATGGATGAAGTGGAAAGAAGCGAGTGGTGTGTTTTGTGACAGAAAAATTCCAATGAAGCTGAAGGGAAAATTCTATAAAACAGCCATAAGACCGACTATGATGTACGGAACTGAATGTTGGGCAGTGAAAAAGAAAGAGGAACAACGAATGCATGTGGCGGAAATGAGAATGCTTAGATGGATGAGTGGAGTGACAAAGAAGGATAAAATTAGAAATGAGTATATTAGGGGAAGTCTAGGTGTGGCACCAATTGATGCCAAAATGAGAGAGCATAGGTTAAGATGGTTCGGTCATGTTCAACGTCGAGACGTTAATCACCCAATACGAAGAATAGCTGAAGTGCAGATTCCTGGAAGGAGTAGGAGAGGAAGACCAAAGAAGACCTGGGGGGAGGCGATAAGGCAGGACATGTTGGTAAAGGGGATTAACATTGATATGACCCAAGACAGAATTGTGTGGAGAAATGCAATTAGGGAAGCCGACCCCGCATAGGGATAAGGCAAAGAGAATGATGATGATGAAAATTGTAAACGAAAGGTATAGTACACTTCTAGAAGCAAAATAATTTTTAACTTGCTATCTGCTTTATTTTCAGTCCTGTAACATTTTGAAAAAATGAATTTTTTTTTACGAAAGCTGGAATTCAAAATTTATTTTGCAAAATCTATTGAATCGATCTTAATGAAATTTACAGCTTTGTTTTACTGTATCATAAAGTTTTTCAGGTTGAAACATGAAGGTCCTAAGTTTAGCATAAATGGTTGAAAAACGTAAAATGCGAATACTTGTTTTTGTATGTTTTTTTCACAATTATTGCTATTTTGCAACAAGGGTAGCTATTTTTTAAATTTTTAACCAATTCTATATTGTAGAAAATTTAATTACACAATTTTTATGTCGGTACAACTTTTCTCGGAAATGAATACTTTTAAAGTTATAATCAAAAAACCAAGAAAAAAATCGAATTTTTCCTTAATTTTTTGACATTTTGATTATTTAAACAATGTTCCGGACCATTTTGAGAGGGAGGATAACTCAAATATTATTATTTAATTTATTTTCAAGCAATTTCTGCAAAAAAATTTAAGTCACCTATCAACGTCCAAATGTACTAATAGTTTTACAGATGCGCCCTAGTCTATTGAGCATGATTTGTAATTTTGATTACTAAATTTCGAATTCCAATTCCATGTCGATACCTTAAAACTTTTCATGACAAAACAGTGTGAGTTATTTCAAAAATCGTGGAGGATATGGGGATTGAGCTAAGGCTGTGGGAATCGTGTTTTAATTATTTGCTAAAATCTTTTTCTCACTCTGCTTTAAATCACTATGTTCAAAACATTGCGTATTCATGATGATAACTGCTGGTCTTGAAAACGATAATCTTGATTGTAATGCAAAAAAACCTGTTACATTTTGTAAATCTAATGTCAAAAATATATAGTCATCATCATCATCATCAATGTCGTTATGCCTCGAGAGTCTTTGCCGCCTTTACTATTATTCCCTTTCCTGTTTGTCGGTCCTGTGTCACTTTTTCCCATTGTCTCACTCCCATTTTCTCTAGATCTTCTCTGACTGCATCTTTCTACCTTTTTCTAGGCTATTCTACAGACCTTTTTGAATTTTTGAACAGATTTTTGAAAAAACTCACATTTTTTGGTCATGTAAAATTTGAAGTTTTCGGCATGGAATTGGAAATTTAGAAAAATTTCGGAAACACTTTTAGAGAACTATACGGCAGCAAATATTTCTTGGGGATTTTTTGTGGGGATATTTTGTCCAAAAAAATTTGTGAATATTTGTCTGGGATTTTTTGTGGGGATTTTTTGTCCGGGATTATTTGTCCGGGGATTATTTGTCCAGACCCCATTTTTTCGGGCAAGGGGTCAGATCCGGCTTTGCTTAAATAGATGTTGCAACACCGGTCTTGATTTTTCAAAAAGTGTAGCAAATAATATTTTTATTTATTTTAAACTTATTTAACATATAATTTTAATTGAAAATTCGCCTGTAACAGCATTGTACATACATAAAAAAGTGAATTTAATAAATCGCGAAATACGGTAAGAAATCACTTAAGGGTTGGTAGGTACCACTTTAAAATTAGTACTTATTGTACAGTTATTTACTAAAAGTGCTATGGGGCTAACGACTTGTTATAGACCTAACTCTCATATCAGTGTGATTCTTAACATTTTTTATGGATGTTCTCATAATGGAAATGTTGTATATGGATAAAGACCACATGCGTTGCATGCTCCACTTATAGTGCAGTTACTGAAGGTGGATATAAGCTATTACCTCCGATTTCGTTGAACCTTCATCGATTTGCATGAAAATTGGTAAGTGGTTAGAAGATATCTCAAGGAACAAAGGTGATATGGTGCCAAGTTGCGCTTTCACCCTGGGGTGGATGCCACCCCTTCTCGAGGGTGAACATTATTTTATTAAAAATAATATTAGGTGTAAGTCGATAGAGGGACAAATTCTAAGCAATATTTGTTACATAAAGTTATTAAAATATATCAAAACTTTTTGAGTTAATAAAGATCAAAGATTTTAATTATTCGTAAGAAAAATGCATGTTCTTAACCGATTTTTCACAGAAAACCAAAAAACTTTAAGTTTCTACAAAAAAAAAATTATTACCAAAATTGAAGCTAATAAAAAAATGAAATTAAGTCCTTACTCGAAAAACCTTTTATTGTTAACTAAATAGACTTAAACTTATTAAACATTTGACAAAGAACTTAGAAATGCCTGTCAAATGAGCTCCTGAACGAGTCGATAGCAATAAAATGTATGCTCCAAAAATGTTTCAAAATTTATCTTTTAAAAATTCTTCCAAAAAATGATACTGTTTTTTTTTTAATAACTCCGTTAATCTTTAAGATATCAGGTTCAACTAGAAACCATTTGAAACTTAATTCTAAGGGCTATTAAAGCACGTTGTATTTGATCTTTTAAACCTCTTACTTTTTTTAAAAATAAAAGGGTAATGGCCCCCGTTACATGGTTCTCGCATCAAAATTGAAGCTTCTCTACAGGTTCTCTACAGAAATAATAAAAAAGGTAAAATATTTGGTACAAAAAAAACTAAAATTGGGTTATAAATAAGTTTTTACGTATATTGAGTATTTTTGGATTTATTATCAAAGGAAAATGAAAATTACGATAATTTTAAAATTCTGACATTTTTAAATTATACTTTTTTTCAAAAAAATGTATTCTAAACCAATTAAAATCATTGAACTAATTACTTATGATAATATAAAGAAATTCGTGTAAGGATTCCTATAAATTTTAATTTTTGTGGAAATGGCATATGTTTTATTTTTCACTTTTTCCTAAAAAATTCGAAATGGTTCTCTTAATTTCATCATAACTTTCTTAATTTTTGATCCTATTAACTTCTTCTAGAGCTCATTTGATAGGTATTCTGTAGTACTTTGACAAGTATTTGGCAGGTATATTTTATAAAATGCATCGTTTTCCCGTTATTTAAGCTTGAATACTTAGATTTGAGTATTCGTCGAAAAAAATATACGTTCAATTACATATAATTGACTTTGAATAATTGATACTAGTTTAGTTCTTTAACTGAGAATTGTATTAAATTTTTTATTATCTTCAATTTTGGCAGCTATAACTTTTTTACAAAAGCTTATAGTTTTTGAGTCATACGTGAAAAACAGTTTTAAAACATGCATTTTTTTTCATAGTTAATATCAAATTTTCAAGTACCTACCCTATAAGGTATATTATTATACACATTTATAAAAACATTGTGAATTTAAAAATGCTTACCTTGCTTTGTCTTTTGGAAAACGAAAAAAACTGTAGCTGCAATTTGATACACTGATTTCACAGTTGATCGTTGCACAGATTGATCTGCCTTTCTTTTTGTCCATATCCATAATTATTATGGCACAAAAACAAAATCACCGAACAGAACAACACAAAATCAAAGTAATACCGAAACAAGCGTGATCATCTCTGGCGACTGGACTATTTATATTTAATTCATATAAATTAATGTAACTACAATCATACAAATTGAGTGACTGTAAGCCAAATGTAAAATATAATGGAACACTGTGAAAGACTCAGTATTCGCAAAGGCAACAAAAATATTTTTATATTAATTACCTATGTACAATTTCTAAAAAAAATATTACTTACGTCATTTTAGCGTCCGTTGTTCACCCACTCCGAAAAAATAATTCACGAACACGCGCCTTTGTCTTTATACAGGATGCTTTACTACTTAATAATGTTACAATCCTGTCATAAAATATTATATCATTTGATACAAACATGATCTTGGTTTACGATTTGGTATACACTCATAAAACATGTAGTTTTATGGGATTTCTAAGTTCCGCTGAATTAGATAATACTCGTAATACACAGATTTTTGACGACCATGAACCGTTACCGTTATGCTGTATCTGATACACTATACACCAGAGGTTCCCAACCAATGTGTCGCGGCACACTGGTGTGCTCTGAAGTCCCTGTACGTGTGCCGCGAAATTTTACCATCTTTTTTACTAGTAGGTATTTACTTTTTTAATTCGCCGTAATAATAACTTTTACCGACTATTTTTCATGGAATAAAACTTCTGTTCTGCGCGTGTCTGTTGTTTCAATAGTTCAACTCGACCAACAGAATGCGGTGGCAGCAGTATCGGATGCAGACGTGTGTTAGTTCAACATATTACCGCTTGTGGCGATAGAGTTTGAAGACACTCACATCTAGAGATGAGCATCGTTGCAGAAACATCGATGGTCACCAGCGATGGCAATACAACATCGAGCCTAAACATCAATGTTTTCTAACACCATTGTTGACCTTGAACTCGATACAACAGACAACAGAATTAAAGTTATGTCAAAATATTATTATTGCAATGTATAACCAAATCTGTCAAACCTTTTTTTGAAAAGTATTAGTAAGCTGAATGACAATATCAAAAAGTATTTTCCCTCCCTCGATACGTCATCAATGAACTCGGTGCGAAATCCATACATCGAGTCGGCTTATGACACGGCCTTGTTCTCTACTAATGAAGAGGGTGAACTGATAGATACAAAAAATGACCGTGGACTTAAACTTAAGTACAGTAAATTAGTTAAAGGAGCAAAGGCTCAGTTAAAACTGAAGAAAGTCAAAGTTAATGTAGATGTTGCATCATTTTGGAATCTCCTCTTCAATAGATTTCCACTGGTCATAAAGAAAGCTACGAATGCAATTATATCGTTTTCAATTTCTTATATAGTAGGTTCGCTAAACTCAGACACAACTGGCTAGTGATTTTAGTAGGTAATTTGTTTTTTGGCCAATTTTGACAAAACTGGCAAAATTACTAACTATTTAGTAATTATTAACTATTTAGTAATTATTAGGGAGCGGATTTTATGCTAAATGCATATTGCATGCTTATTTCGCATATTTGAGAACTTTATTAATTTTGCATATTTTTAAAGAAACATGCATATTTTGTGCATATTTAAAAACATTTAAGTCAAAAAAAAATTTATTTTTTAATTCGACACAAAATATTTCCCCGCACAGGCTGTCCTATCTATTAATTTGAGAACTACCTGAAGAGAGACGGCTCATTCACTGCCTTTTCATTTTTTCTTAAAAAATACCCGATCTTTACACAAAGTACCTACTTATAGTGCTTATAGTACGCCGTTATAAAATGATTGTAGGATGTTAAAATGATGATGGTTTACCGGGAAATCCGAATTTTATTTAATTTTATTATATTTAGTACAATTTGTATCCCAATTTAATAGCTATAATTGTGGTGCCTCTTTAAAATCCCCTATTGTTAAGAGAATTTACAGCTTTGACCATAGTTTTACTATTTTCTAATGGAATTTGAAATATTCATGCTTTAGATCAGATCCCGTCTTTAAACGGCTTTAAAATTTTGGAGGACATAATATGCGAAATTTTTACTGGAAATTTTGAAATTGATTTTGGTGCAGAATTTTCGGCTTTAACAAATTATTTTAAATAGGCCCAATTACATACTTGTGTTGATGTTGAAAGAAAATATTTTATCTGATCAAAGAAAATGTTTCCTCGTAGAAAATTTGGAAAAACACTTTGTAGTAAATTATAATCGAAGATATAATAGTGATATTGTTGTTTTATTTTAAATAGGTAACTATTGGTAATTATCAGTTTTTGTAAAAAATGTGAATAAATTGCATATATAAAAAATAATGATTTTATTTGACAGATAATAAATAAGATTGCCGCCCCTTCCTTCAAAGAACCCCCTGGAATAAAATAGAACAGAAAATTTGTGGTATCTCGATATGCGCATTTTTTGAATTTTTGTGCATATCTTGCGCATATTTCGTAGTTTTTTACTGCATATATATGCGCATATTTCATCAAAATTTATCGCATATAAATCCGCTCCCTAGTAATTATGTTTTTGCCAATTTTACCAAACTGGCAAAATTACTTACTAAAATCACTAGCCAGTTGTATCTGAGTTTAACGAACCGACTATATCTGTGAATCTGCTTTCTCGTCGATGAACGCCATCAAGAACAAAAATCATTCACAGCTAAAATCTTTATAGACCAGGGCATTTAGCACTAAAAACACCCGAATAAATAAATTTTTAAATACAGCACCTAGAGACTTGCAGTTTTTTGCATTATGTTCAAGATGACGTCAGGAAAAAGTCTACTATTCAAAAATGGGTGGAAATGCATAATTGCACTGTAAAGTGCATAAAATTCATCCAAAATTGCATAAATATAAAAATAAAGTCAAAATCAGTATACTAAGGAACAAAATTTATTATTGGCGGGATTTTAGGGTCACTGAATACGATTACGCCATCAAAACTGATCCCCAGATTACCTGGTGCCCAAGGTCACGGCAAGAGACGTCGTCTTCTGGAGTTTCGATGGTTTTCGGCATTAAATCGATGCAAACGGATTACTCATGTGTTTTAGGGTTGGCTAAATACGAATATGATTTCAGAGTTTACCTCCAGAGTATCTCGTGCCCAGGGTCGCTACTAAGGCACATTATTTTCTGGAGTTTCGAGGGATTTCGGCACTAAATTGGTGTAACTGGACTACTCGGGGGGTTTTTGAAGTGGTTAAACACGAAGATGCCATCAGGATATATCTTAGGATCACCTGATGCCCAAGGCCACTGTAAAAGACGTCATCTTCTGGAGTTTCGAGGGCTTTCGGTATCAAATTGATGCAAACGGATTACTCGGGGAGTTTTTGAGATCGCTAAACACAAATGTGCCATTAAAACAGACCCACGGAGCACCTTTTGCCCGGGGTCACTGCAAGGGGCGCCATCTTCTGGAGTTTCGAGAAATTTCGGCATTAAATTGATGCACATGGATTACTGAGGGGTTCTTGAGGTCGCTAAATACGAATATGCCATCAGAACCTAATCCCGGAAAACCTGGTGCCCAAGGTTATTGCTAGAGGCGTCCTCTTCTGGAGCTTCGAGAGTCTTCGGTACTTAATTGATGGAAACGGATTACTCATTAGGTTTGAACGCGAGTACGCCATCAGATCTCACCTTCGGAGCAGCTGGTGCCTAATGCAGGTCATCGTCTGTAGTTCCGAGCGTTTTCGGCATCCAGTTGATGCAAACGGATTACTTACTAATCCGATTTTGGCGTTGTTGAACACGATTTCGTCATTAGAACAGACACCAGAGCACCTGGTAGCTAGGGCACGTCATCTTCTGGAGTTTCGTGGGTTTTCCGTACTTAATTGATGCAAATGGATTACTCATGGGTTTTTGGGGTTTCTGAACATAAATACGCCATCAGAACAAACACTGGAGCACCTGGTGCCTAAGGCACGTTATCTTTTGTAGTTTGGATAGTTTTCGGTACTAAGTTAGTGCAAACGGATTAATCTTGAGTTTTTGGGTTGCTAAATATGAATATGCCATCAGCCCCAACCCACGCAGCATCTTGTGCTTGCAGCAGGTCATCTTCTGGAATTTTGAGTGTTTTCGGTACTAAATTGATGAAAACGGATTACTCATGGGTTCATCAGGTACCTGAATACAAAAACGTCATCAGAACAGACACCGAAGCACCTGGTGTCTAAAGCACGTTATCTTTTGGAGTTTCGAGAGTTTTTGGTACTAATTGATGAAAAATGGACTACTTTTTGGTTTTGGGGTTGTTGAACACGAATATGGCTTACATGAGGAATTATGTGATTAGTATCTATGAGTATCTAGTGATTACGGTAATCATTAATAATGTCAACGCATAATAAACTCATGTAAAAAAATTAAATAGATCATCATAATAGAGTTCGTATTCCGTAAACCCAAAAACCCATGATCAATTCGTTTATATCAATTTAGTACCAAAATTTTTTTAAACTCCATAAGATGTTATACCTTAGCCACTAGGTGCTCCGATGTTTGTTCTGACAGCATATTTTTCTTCCGCAACCCCAAAAACCCATGTGTAATCCGTTTGAATCTATTTAATGCCGAAAACCTTCAAAATTTCAGAGGATAACGTGCCTTAGGCCCAGATGCTCCGGTGTAACTTCTGATGGCGTATTTGTGTTTAGCAACCCCAAAAACCCGTGACTAATCTCTTTGCATCAATTGAGTACCTAAAACTTTCGAAACTCCAGAAGATGACGTGCGTTAGGCACCAAGTCCTCCGGTGTTTGTTCTGATGGTGTATTCGTGTTCAGCATCCTCAAAAACCTGTAAGTAATCTGTTTGCATCAATCTATTACCGAAAACCTCGCCTAGCGGATGACGTCCCTTGCAGTGATCCTGGGCACCAGGTTCTACGATGGTCTGTTTTGATGGCATGTTAGTGTTTACCGACCTCAAAATCCCCCGAGTAATTTATTTTCATCAATTTGATGCCGAAATTCCTTAAAACTTTAGAAGATGACGTCTCTTGTAGTCACCTTGGGCACCAGGTGCACAGGGGTTGTTTGTTATGGCATATTCGTGTTTAGCGACCTTAAAAACCCTCCAGTAAGCCATTTTCATCAATTAAATTCCGAAAGCCCTCGAAACCCCAGAAGATGACGTGCCCTAGTAGCGACTCTTCTTCTTCTTCTTCTACGGCACTACAGCCCAAATTGAGCCTTGGCCTCCTTTATTTTTTGCCTCCACCCTTGCCTGTCTGTGGCTGCTCTTCTCCATACACGGACTCCTAAAAGGGCTTGTGCGTCGCTGTTTACTGTGTCTTCCCAACCGGTCTCTTTCCTTGCATTCTAGCATTCAGTGCTCGTTTTGGTAGCCTATCCTCTCCCATTCTTATCACATGTCCGGCCCATTGCAATCTTTGTAATCTAATGAAGTCTGACAGGGGCGTTTCCTTATAAAGTTGATAAAGCTCGTTGTTGTATCGACTTCTGAAGATTCCGTTTTCCCTCACAGGTCCTAGTATTCTCCTAAGTACTTTCCTTTCGAATGTGTCGAGTTTGTTTTTGGATGTTTCTTTCAGCACCCAGACTTCACTGCCATAGCATGTTATTGGTCGAATTAAGGTTTTATAGATTCTCATCTTTGTATTTCGGTGGACACTTTTTGACCGAAATATATGGGAGAGGGCAAAATAAGCTCTGTTTGCCTGCGTTATTCTCTTCCTTATTTCTCCATCTTCTGATCCGTCGGCATATATTTCTACTCCCAGGTATGTAAACTTTTCAACCGTTTCAATGTCATCTTCATGTATAATGTTTTCTGGGACTATATTTCTTCTCGTCTGAGTCATTATTTTTGTTTTTTCTGTGTTAATTTCCAGACCTAGCAGTTTTGTTTGTGTTTTTAACTCTGCATATGTTTCCTGTGCTCCTGTTGATGTTCTACTCATAATATTAATATCATCAGCATAAGCGGCCAGTTGAACCGTTCGGTACTCCAGTGCCAGGTTAAACAATGTTGGGGACGAGTAGCGACTCTGGGCACCAGGTATCCCGAAGTTCAGTTCTGATACCATATTCGTGTTTACTGACCCCAAAAAACCCGTGAGTAATACGTTTACATCAATTTAATGCCGAAAACACTCGAAACTCCAGAATATTACGTGCCTTAGTAGCGATTCTGGGAACCAGGTACTCCGGAATTCAATTCTGATGGCATATTCGTGTTTAGCGACCCCAGAAACCCGTAAAAAATCCGTTTGCATCAATTTAATACCGAAAGCACTCGAAACTCCAGAAGATGACGTCTCTTGCTGTGACCTTGGGCATCAGGTAATCCGGTGGTCTATTCTGATGGCATATTCGTGTTTGGCGACCTCAAAAACCCCCGAGTAAACCGTTTGCACCAATTTAATACCGAAAACCCCTTGAAACTCCAGAAGATGACGTGCCTTAGTAGCGACCCTGGGTACCAGGTACTCCGTAGATCAATTCTGATGGGATATTAGTACTTAGTGACCCCTAAAACGCGTAAGTAATCCGTTTGCATCGATTTAATGCCGAAAATCATCGAAACTCCAGAAGATGACGTCTCTTACACTAACCTTGGGCACCAGGTGATCCGGGGCTCAGTTATGATTGCGTAATCGTATTCAGTGACCCCAAAACCCCCCAAATAATAAATTTTGTTCCTTAGTATACTAGTTTTGACTTTATTTTTATATTTATGCAATTTTGGATGCATTTTATGCACTTTACAGTGCAATTATGCATTTCCACCCATTTTTGAATAGTAGACTTTTTTCCTCGTCTATTAGAGGACGTCTTGAGGGTGTGCTGGTCTACAATACGTCCTAAAAATGAATTAAAAATTAAGGGCCACCAAGCACAAATATCGCATTAGATATGGTGTCACTATTTTTAATTAGATGGACGTTTTGTTTTATACTTCATTATTTATTATTATCAACCCGTCTCCTTTAACAAATTGTAAGTGAATTAAAATTTCGTTTTCTAAATTTTTCTAGCACAGCATTAACTAAATGAATTATATTTTAAATTATATTTTTAAAGAAAGTAACATAGTAAAAAAATCACATAACAATATATTCTGATTATGCTCATTATAGTGATTATTTACCCAAGTGTGCAGTGGCTGAACGAGTTTTAAAGTCAGTGTGCCTCAAGCTAAAAAAGTTTGGGAACCGCTGCTATACACTGTTGAACGTGCGGTAATCACGTTTACTCAGTGGAAAACAAAACGCACTTTATAGTCTAAGAGCCAGGGGAGTTGAGTATGCACTTTTATTTCTCCTCGGTACCTTAATTTTTTTTGAGATTTTTTGGTGGAATTGTTTAGATGACCGTTTTCCCTGAACTAGGTGTTAGAGATAGGTATTTAATTTTACCAAAATGAAAATTGTTCCTTTTGAAAAATTGAACGTAATGGCGTTTGATGCACTTTGAAATGATTATTAAACCAAAGTTATAACAAATTTCATAAAAACAATTGCAAAATAGTCATTCGATGGGACTTTTCCAAGTATAACTCAGCTGTCATACGTGCGAATAACTTTCAAAACCCCCTCATTTTAAATGTAATAGTAGGGGAGCAAAGTATGCTAAATATGCAGTCACTCGAGCGTTATGGGGACCTATTGGGTTGTGAAGAGTAGGTCCTAAAACCAAAAAAAGTTAAGTAAAGTTTTCCATTTTAGTGGGCGCTCGCCATTTTTTAATTTAATTTTCCATTTCCAACAATCGTTTTTTCCGATTATAACGCCATCTATCCATAATTTGAAAAAATGTTTCGAATAAAAGTGATTTATTTTTACGTAAAAAATCCAAATCTACAATAAAAAATGGGGGTCCTATTTAAGATTTTAAAGCTACCCCCCACCACACCGCCGTGGGGGGTCGTGTTTGATGCCATTCGATAGATTTTTCAAAAATATTGAATAAGTGTATTTTACAGTTTTTCGCGAAATATCGCGGGATTCGTATTTAAAATATTATATTTACCCCCCACCCCTCTCCGTAAGAAGTCGTGTTTGGTATCATTCGATAGATTTTTAAAAAATATTGAGCACATATTTTTTAGTTTTTCGATCTCTCATTCATTTCGCGAAATATTCGCTTTTTTCTTGTGAAACTTTGGGACTCGCCCATTTCCTTACGCCCGGCTAAAATCGTCAGATTTTTGAAATATACACTCTTTTGCATGTACTTAACTTACCTTATCTTAATCTGACAATTTCGAGTTTTTTTAAGGATAGATTTTTGTTTTCGGGCCCCCCTTAACGAACTCCCCTGTGTTAAGAGCCAATATATGGTATAGGTACATCTGCAGGGTAACAAGTTTCTCCCCATATGATAATCTGACGCGCTCGAGTAACTGTAAAAATTCCCGCTTGGGCTCCCCTACCATAATAATTGTTTCAGCTTTAGAAAATCTTTGCAAAATTACTTGATTTTTATGTTGTTCTGAAGCTATTTCCTTGTGGTATTTTTATAATCAACTATTTTTCAATGGGAAATAAGCCACAATTTTACCAAAAAAATGATTTTGTTAACGTTTCGAAGCCCAAATCGGGTTTCGTTGTCAAAATACAAAATACTACTAAAATAAACAAAAATGTTGTTGCTAAGTAAAAAAATTCTTCTAATAATTTATTTAATCTGACTCATTTACATTGGCAATTCAGACGTATATTATACCTTTTAAAGTAGAAGACTTTAAAATCATATCGCCAATATTTATGAGCTGCGTTCCTGGGACGATTTTACTAAAAGATAGTTCATTCGATTACATGAAATAAATCCCAACTCAAGAATATCCGTCACAAAAAAATTATAGCATTGATCTGTCTTTAAACCGACAACCAAATACAACGATTACAGTAAAATTCTATGATTTACTATGGAATCTCTAACGCGAGAATTTTACTGTAATCGTTGCATTTGGTATTTTCTTTTTAAAGACAGATCACATGCTATGATTTTTTTGTGACGGATATTCTTGAGTTGGGATTGATTTCATGTAATCGAATGAACTATCTTTAGTAAAGTCGTCCCAGGAACGCAACTCATAAATATTGGCGATATGATTTTAAAGTCTTCTACTTTAAAATGTATAATATACGTCTGAACTGCTAATGTAAATGAGTCAGATTAAATAAATTATTAGAAGAATTTTTTTACTTGGCAACATTTTTGTTTATTTTAGTAGTATTTTGTATTTTGACAACGAAACCCGATTTGAGCTTCGAAACGTTAATAAAATCTTCTTTTTTTTTGGTAAAATTGTGGCTTATTTCCCATTGAAAATAGTTGATTACTTGATCTTTATTAGTCAAATAGTTATAATAATAATTATAACAAGTTCGTCTTTCATTTACTATAGCGTTTAGAAACAGTCTTCAAAATGTCAGGAACGTAAATATTTGTGAATGAACTGTTAGAAGACAGTTAAATAAGGCCTGCATGCTCGAGAACCCGCTATAGTACCCGAACTGTCCAGGGAATATGGTGTATAGAGATTACAATTGCTGAATCCAGCATCCAGCTGGATCCAGCATCTTTTTTTGCATGCTGTATCCAGCAAACCGTGCTATATCCAGCAGCTCGTATACGCAAACGTGTCAAATTCGAAATAAGTTACTTCATGTCTTCAGTGGCCTCTTTATTCAAAGCCGTGTGTCAGCAACAGTTTGCTTAGTATGCTGGAACGTTTCTACAGCCTAAAATTTTGCATAGGTAAAGTGTTGATAGACATTGAATCTACGATAAAATTCTCTGCTGGTGAGTGGTCAATAATCCATGACTTGATCGCTACTCTTCAACCGGTGAAACTGGTTGTAAAAGCTCTTTGCAAAAGAGAGTCCCCTTTGATAACGGCCGACGCAACCATGAAATTTGTCTTATAGGTCCGGTTTTCAGGATCCAAATTCCTTCTCTATACCCCCCCGCCAACACTCGCCAACCCCCGTCTTGCCAGCGTGGTGAGCTATGGCTTTTTCACCCCAAATGAGTTTTAAAACCAATGGAAGGACTAAAAATAGTCATGGTTATTTCGCCATGCTGAAAAAGAATGCAATGCGACACGAGATGAAAAAAGTAGTAGAAGATGGGCCGCTAATCCAGAGTCCGTGAATTTTACAGAGCAAGAACTTGATATTGAAGTGAGACGAGAGAGAGAAAATACTTCCATAACGAAAAAAAAAAATTGGTTCTCAAAAAAACTACGCAAAGATTTTGAAAAAGGAAATTACCGTTTATGAGACCGAAAGAGCGAAAGGCGATCATTTGTCCATGGTTTGTAACCATTTGATGACCTTGAAACCGACCAGAGTAGACCTTAAAGCAGACGATAGATAAAATATCTTTTTTAAGGTCTCACTTTCAAAAAACTAAATAATTCAAGTATTTATTGTTTAGAAATTTATAATACTGATTTTTATCATGAGATCCAAAAAGCGTCCTCAGTAAGCCATGGAATAAAAACAAATTACTTGTGTCCGTTCAAAATTGCCTGTAATGAAATTTTCTTCAAAAATGAACCACTCTTGTAACAGATAAGTTCATTTGGATAAAATTTCATTCGTGAAAATTCTCAGCCGACACAAGCAAAGTTGAAAAAAGTTTCGGCATAGTGCCTTTCTCAAGTGATATAATTTACAATGTGTTTGCCTTTTTAAGTCTCTAACTGAAGAGGTTGAGGAGTGGGGAGCTGTTTGTCTCGAGTTGGTCATTCAGAATTACATCTGTATTTTTCAGTTTATTAATTTCCATAGATTCTAAAAAAGATAGCTTAAGGCCTTTATTTTGGATATGCAGAATTTGAAACTCTTCATTGAAAGAATGATTATGATCTAGAAGGTGAAGTGCGTATGTAGAAGTGTCTGTTTTTCTATTGTTGAAAGCCCTTTTGTGTTCTGCTATCCGTTTGTCAAAAGTTCTGCCAGTTTGACCGATGTACGTTTTCGGACAGTCACCACAAGTTAGTTTGTACACACCACTCTGTAGTTCCTTTCTCTTTCGGCTTTTATTGTTCTTAATATATTTGCTTAAGTTGTTGTTAGTTCGGAAAGCTGGTATTATTCCTTTCTTTTTTATGTATCTGGCTATTTTTGTTGTTATCTTGCCAGTATATGTGAGAGAGCAGAAGGTACTGGGTTCTTTCTGTGGTGGTGGATACACTAATTTCAGGGCTTTCTTATGGAGTTTTTGATTTAAAATTTTGTTAACTGTTTGTTCGTTATAGCCGTTGTTTACTGCTATTTGTTTAATGATGTTTAGTTCTATCTCGAAGTTATTTTTTGTCATGGGAATTTCTGTCAGTCTATGTATCATGCTATGGTAGGCTGCTAATTTGTGTTGTGTAGGATGGGATGATGAATTGTGTATAGTTGTGTCAGTATAGGTAGGTTTATGATATACGGAGAACTCATGTTTGTTATGTAGTCTGGCAATCGTTACATCTAGAAAGTTTATGGAATTATTCTGTTCTGTTTCTATTGTTAGAGACTTAAAAAGGCAAACACATTGTAAATTATATCACTTGAGAAAGGCACTCTGCCGAAACAGCTGTAGTCACATAGTTGTAAATAATAAATTTTGTGGAAGTATAGAAAACAAAAGTTTTCAGTGTTTTATTGTGAGATAAAATGAACTTCCATCAAGTAACGGTCGAATCCATCAATTATGAAAAAAAGTTGTTCAAAAATGAACAAAAAAAAAACATTAAAATCGTGTTTTTATTTTGAATCCACATTTTGCTGCATTTGCGCTGGATCCAGCTGGATTCAGGCCAATCTTGCAAAAATCCAACTGGAATGAAAAGGCTGCTGGATTGCTATCCCTAATCGTGTATTCAGATTACATTTCGCTAGGGAGCATCGCGATTGTTACGCAGACAACTGGAGAAATATATTGTTTATCGATAAGTCTAGACTTTGTCTACGTTCCTCGGATGGTCGCGGAAGAGTCTGGAGAAAGATGTTGAACGATATACCGAGTGCACTTTTAGCTCAAGAGTAAGTTTTCAATGGGGTTCAGTTAAGGTGTGGGCTGGTATATCCTCGTAGGTGCCTACAGAATTTTACATTATTACTAGCGGATATGTGAACATTATACATAAATGAGATACTGCAACATTATGTTGTCCCATATGCACCATTTATTGGACAAAACTTCACACTGATGCATGACACTGCACACCCTCATGCTGCCCGCATTGTTAGAGAATACTTTAATGAAGTTGATATTACTCATATTAGTCGAGGAAATGAAGCATTTTGGCTCGCACTTTTTTCGTCCATCATGGATTTACTTGAAATTTTCACAGAAGGCAGGGAATAGTTCAAGGATCATTTTCTATATCATGCCGCTGTAGGCTAAAACCTTGGGGTGGTTGCCACCCCATCTCCGGGATGGGAATTTTTAAATACATTTTAACCATGTAAATCGACGTAAAAAGTAATTCTAAGAAAAAAATGTCTGTTACATTTTCTTCGTAAAACTAATATTTTTCGAGTTATTCGCGCTTGAAAGTAACAGTTTTTTGACGAAAAAATCGACTTTATTAGAGGGTTTTTTGAGAATATCTCGAAAAATATGCGCTTAATCAAAAAAACTGCAGATAATTAAATTGTATCATTTAGTAACACAAACCAAATTATTTTTCTATAGTATCTTTAAGACCAACACAAACCGAGATACGGCATGTTAAAGGTTAGCTTTTCTCGTCAAATGCATAATTTAAAATATTCAAAGCCAAATAACGGGAAAACTTTGCATTTTTTAGAGAAATTTAAATTAGATTTTTTCTATTATACAGTTAAACCTTTTAAACAATAATCATAAAAAATCTCTAGCATGAAAATAGAGCGACTTATAATCAAAAAATGTCGGTACCTGCTATTATCTATGAAAAAATCAGTGAATATAACCCCCTAACTACACTCCTAATTAAAAATTGGTCTTCACCTTTCTGTAGTTCCTTTTATAATTGTATTGTGAATACACCCAAGAAGTAAGACCTATTTAAAGGGCCTACTTTTAGAAAAATTGGAGTTCAAAGGAAGATTGATTCTTTGCAATTTCGTGTTTTTCACCATTTACTTCAAAATATCTCCGAAAATACTGGAGATACGAAAAAAATGATTATATACTAAATTATAGCTTTCTTAATAGCTAAAATTATGCTGTGCATATATTATTACATCATTACTGTGCATCATTACAGTAAAAAGTTAGCGATATACAGATGTTTAAAACCTCAACTTACGAGCAAACACCCCCTTACTCGAGCCCTTTAAACCCACCCTAATTAAAAACTAAGGGATCTTACGGAATTTAATTTAGACAGTCTTATAGTTCTTCAAAAATCCTACAAAATCATTTTTGAAAAAACTTTTTATCGCTAAAATTGAAGGAGCTATATTTATAAAACGAATTTTTTTTTTTTCAAAATATTCGAATAGTCTGCTTATGGAACATTTTCAATGCATATATAATACCACAGAACTGGTTCGTGTACGGGAAGGTGACTTAAAAACTATTTGTATTTGTACTTCTACATATTTGTAAATTCATATTTTTGTGTAAATTAATGCTTTTGTAATTCTTTAATTCTATTTTTTTGAAGTTATACTTCTTTAGGCGCGATTGAGAGTAAAATTTCATAATATTGCGCGCATGCGCACACAGAGAGTATGGCGTTTAGTTGCTGAATCTTTCAAGTTATGTATAAATATATCAATGCAAGAATAGGTGTGAAAAGAATATATTAGTGTTTTTAGTAAATATATTTATTATAATTTTTGTGTCCTTGGATTTGTCTTCCTCATGAGTAAGATGAGTATTATTAAAACATTTTATTGTATATTTATTATACTTGTCTGTTTGTTACCGTGAATTGTCATTAGGTACGTCCGAACCAATACTGACACAGTCCTCGTAGCGTATTTGGTATAGCATTCGGCCAGAGATCGAGAGGTCTTGAGTTCGAGTCCGAAGCAATCCTATACTTTTTTTTTAATTTTTTTGAAAGCGGTAAGCACAACATTAGTTTGGTGTTTAAAAAAATTAAAACAAACTGTTTAAAGTATATTTATTTTATCAGAAATCATATAATAGAAGTATAACTTCTTGCGTGCGTACAAAGTATACACATATTCTTTTTTTTTTCTGTATATATCTATAGATTATCTACTTATAAAAATTGTAATGTTCTTAAGGGTGTTTTTTAAGGGTTGAAATATTATGATATTATATCCTAAAGCATAAAACAATCATTATTTTTAGCCAATCAAAACCAAATTTTACCCATATTAAAGTTTACAATGTTTTTATATAATTTTTGACAATAAGGGGTAGTTTACACCCCTAAAAATAATCGACGAATTATACACAAATATTTATGTAAATCAATGCACAAATATAATACACAAATATTTATGTAAATCAATGCAAGCCGAAATTATTCTTTTAGGATAAGTAATATTTTTATAAACCTATAGCTCCAACAAGGGTGGCTTTAAGGGTTGAAGTATTATGATAGTACCTATATCTTAAAGCATAAAACAATCATTATGTAACTAAAATACGAACCAAATGTTGACAATATTAAAATTTAAAATGTTATTTTATAATTTTTTACAAGTAGTTTTTTAGGGGTAGTTTTCACCCTTAAAAAACCAAAAGCTTACAACGGCTCAATATAGAAAATGAACTAGAGGGTGAAATGAGCCTAATCCCAAATTTTTGTACAAATCAATGCTAAACGAAAAAATTGCGAGGTTTTGCCATTTTTTCAGTTTCATTTCCTCGACTATATGGCATGGGTAGCGCAAAATCCCGATGTAAATCAGTACATGTACTGTACCTTGAACCACGTAGTTTTGTGCATTGAACCACCCTCAAATCTTTAAAAATATATAAAAAAATTGTGTTGCCAATGTCAAATTGTTGACCACTTGGGCCAGAATATGTGTTGCTGTTCAGAATTCTCTTTAGATACTGGACTGGTAAATACGATCTTACAGTAATTACTTGTGCAACCTAAAAATGAGTCTTCTTTTTTTTTCATTGATTTTGTACGGCTCAACGTACAAGACGTGATAGCGGTCCAAGGTACAAGACTTGGCCGAAAAGACAACAACTGTGAATTTAACCTAATAAAACGGTTTTGATATATTTCTCGCTATGTTGTTTAACTACCTACTAGTATAGGCATACACACCTTGTGATTTAATTTACATTATGGTAAGGGAGTTTTTTAATTTACATATTTACATATTTACATACATTATCTGTTAATACAAAATTTAGAAAAGAAAATAATCTATCCTATAAAAATATACTTTTCACGAAATAAAACACTATATTTTTACGATAGCCGCAAACAATTTCTAATCACGTTCAACAACTAACCACAGAATGACGACGATTGTAGAAGAACTTGAGATAAGAAACATAGACAGTTCGCGCGCAAAATAAAAAAAAATGGGGTGGCCCATGGTACAAGCTGGTCCAAGATATAAGGCTCTTCCCTACTGTAATGCTGCAAATATCCTTTTTTATCTGAAACAGATACCTTTAAAATTAGGGGGGTTTGATATTGAAATTTAATAGCACGTATGAAGGCTAAGTTATTCTTAGAAAAGCTCATCGAATGCCAATTTGGCAATTGTTTTTCACGAAATTTCTTATAACTCCGCTTTTAACAATCGGATCAAAGTTTACCAAACGCCATTTTGATCATTTTTTCAAAAGGGACAATTTTCATAAGTTATACTTAGAAAACCCCATCGAATGTCCATTTTCAGTTGTTTTTCACGAAATTGGTTATAACTTCGGTTTTATCAATTGAATCAAAATTTACCAAACGCCATTTAGTTCAATTTTTCAAAAGAGACAATTGTCATTTGGGAAAAAAATAAATATCACTAATAGTTTTAGTGGAGGAAATGAAACTGAAAAAATGACAAAACCTCGCACACCTTTTCGTCCAGCAATTTGCACAAAAATTTGGGATTAGGCTCATTTCACCCTCAAGTTCATATTCTATATTAAGCCGTTGTACGCTTTTGGTTTTTAAGGGTAAAAACTACCCCTAATTTTAAAAAATTATAAAATAACATTTTAAACTTTGATATTGTCAACATGTGGTTCTTATTAGTTACATAATGATTGTTTTATGCTTTAAGATATACTATCATAATATTTCAACCCTTAAAACCATCCTTGTTGGAGCTATATATAAAAAATTTACTTATCCTAAAAGAGAAATTTAGGCTTGCATCGATTTACATAAAAATTTGGGATTAGGATCATCTCACCCTGTACTTCATATTCTATAACATGCTTAAAGGCGTTGATTATTTTTAGGGGTGTTAACTACCCCTTATTGTAAATTAAACAGTATAAAAACAGTGTAAATTTTAATATGGGTAAAATTTAGTTTTAATTGCTTAAATAATAATTGTTTTATTCTTTAGGATATAATATAATATTTCAACCCTTAAAAACCACCGTTAATAACATTACAATTTTTATAAGTAGATAATTTAATAGATTTGTACAGAAAAAAAGTAGAATTAAAGAACTACAAAAACACTTATTTACACAAACATACGAATTTACAAATATGTACAAATACAAATACAAATAGTTTTTTAGTCATCTTCCAGTATACGAACCGGTTCTGTGGTATTATACATACATTAAAAATTATCCATAAGCGGACTATTCTAATTTTTCGAAAAAAATTCGGTTTATAAACGTAGCTCCTATATTTGAGGCGATAAAAAGTTTTTTAAAAATAATTTTATAGGATTTTTGAAGAGTTATAATAAAACTGTGTACTGTGTCAACTAAGTTTCGTAAGATCTTTTAGTTTTTAATTAGGGTGTGTTTAAAGGGCTCGAATAAGGGGGTGTTTACTCGTAAATAGAGGTTTAAACAGCTATATCTCTCTAATTGCTCGCTGTAATAAAAATCAATATACAACAAAATTTTATTTGTTAAAAAAGCTGCAATTTAGGAGTATTTAATTTTTTTAGTATCTTCAGTATTTTCGGAGAATTTTAAAGTAAAAGTTGAAAAATGGGAAATTGCAAAAAATTAAATTTTTTTTAAACTCCAATTTTTCTAAAATTAGGTCATTAAAATAGGCCAATCTTCTTGGGTGTGTTGAAAATACAAATATTATAAGGAATTACAGAAAAATGAAGACCAATTTTTAATTAGGAGGGTAGTTAGGGGGTTGTTCACTGATATTTTCATAGAGAAAAGCAGGTACCGAATTTTTTTGATCATAAGTCGCTTAATTTTCAGGCTACAAACTTTTTGCTATTATTTTTTTAAAGTCCTAACCATATACTTGAAAAAAAGATTTTTTAAGTTTTCCTCGAAAAGTGGAAAGTTTTTCCGTTATTTGGCTTTGAATATTTCAAATTATGCATTTGACGAAAAAATCTAACTTTTAACATGCCGTATCTCGATTTGTATTGTTCTTAAAGATATTACAGAAAAACAATTTGGTTGTGTTACTAAAAGATACAATTTTGATATCTACAGTTTTTTTATTAAATGCATATTTTTCGAGGTATTCTCAAAAAACCCTCTAAAAAAGTCGATTTTCGTCGAAAAACTGTTACTTTAAAGCGCGAATATCTCGAAAAATATTAATTTTACGAAAAAAATGTAGAAAAGATTATTTCTTAGAATTACCTTTTACAACAATCTACATGGTTAAAATGTAAAATAAAATTCCCGCCCCGAGATGGGGTGGAAACCACCCCCAAGGTTTTAGCGTACAGCGGCATGATATAGAAAATTATCCTTGGAGTATTCCCTACCTTCTGTGAAAATTTCAAGTAAATCCATGCTGGACGAAAAAATTTCGAGCCAAAATGCTTCATTTTTTCGACTATTTATGAGATACAATCATTTAAATAATTATATTGTTAATAACAAATTACCTGACGGGTTTTTAGCCCAATACCCTCGGATCGCATCTATGCACCAAAAAAGATAAAAAACTTCAAGGTACCGAGTGGTACCGATGAGACATAAAAGTGCACACTCAATTCCATTGGCTCCTGTACTATCAGTGGCAGAACAAAAGGAACGTATCTAACGTTTTTTATTATTTAGATAATGAAAAAAGCACGCAGATATATATTCATTATATTTATAAAAGCAATAATAAAGCTTAATATTTTAATTGACTTATATAACTAGAATCGTTGGGTATATGGGCCGTGGTGTAATATTTTTTTCTTACTGATTTGCATCAGGAACTGCAGGTGACATCATCAAAGGCGGTGCACTACTGCGACGGCCGATTACTATTTTTATATTTCTCTTTGTCTCTATGTGTTCGGCGTGTGCGCCTAGAGATCCGCAACTGATTGCAATCGATATTAATCTAGTCCAGTGGTTTTCAATATTTTTGAATCATGTACCACAAAATACTTTTTATTATTTTGCGTACCACCTAACTGAAATAACTATCTAGCTAGGTAATGTAATTAACTATAATAATGGTGCTGATTTTGGTTGTTTTTGCGTTTTGTGTACCACAGCAAATAATTATATGTACCACCAGTACCACCAGATTGAGAACCGCTGATCTAGTCTATGCAACAAGTTAACGAAAAAAAGGCTATTTTTGGGAAAAGTTGTTTCGCAGTTATTTTATTACTGGAATCAAAGTCGCAGAAAGTGTGCTATTTTGATTACTAACAAATTATTGCTGTAAACTTATAAATAATATTAGATATGCAGACGATATATTGCTATTTCAATGCGTCTTCTAATTACTTTTGGGTGGTCCAGCTGACTATTTAGCTCTCTACCCAGGTATATGAAGCTTTGGGAACTCTGAAGGGTGATACAGTAAACTCTCTCTTAACAGACACCTCTCTTCGCCGGACACCTCCTCTATATGGACGATTTTTAGAACAAAAATAATTCAGCTATATAATATGAACCTGTACCCTTTAACTCCCTTCGACGGACACTCTTAACAACGGACGCGGACAGTAAATAATGTATAAATGCGGACAGTAAATAAAAAAAATTAAAAATTTTTCCAAATATTTTACAATATAAAACTTCAATATAAAATACATTTATTATTTCAAATCAATACAGATGTCCACGAAATGATATTTGATACTGTTCACGTTATCAAAACTACATAAGTAATAACAATTTAATGTTTTTGTTGGTCGGTGAACGAAATGCGACACCAGGAAATTGTTAATTGTGTTTTGACTGGAACAAGGATTTAAGAATTTTAACCGGAATGTCTGATTAAACATTGCAATAGATGTCGTTGTATTTTTATGAGTGTTTCCTTAAAAAAATCATTTTTGAATTTAATTTCATAATAAATTTTGTGTCCATTAGATTTTTTTAAGTTTGAAAGAAAAAGTCGATGTGGTTCATTACTAGTCCTGTCGCCAGGGGGGTACAACGGCCTCCTTAATTCAGATGGACTTACCCAACTGTTTTTTATATATTTTGACCCATAGAATACGAATTTTTTGGGTAACAGTTGATCCGGATGTCGATAAGATTGTTATAGACAAAGAACTTGAGGAATTACATAACGGCGATTTCTCGCAAAACAAAACATCTTTTTGTATTTTTTGGGTCATTTTAAGCAAAAAATATTCCTACAAGTTTTTTCGTAGAATGCATAGTTTTCGAGATAACGGCGGTTGAACTTCCAAAAAATCAAAAAATTGCAGTTTTTGAACCCGAATAACTTTTGATTAAAAAATAAAGTAGCAATTCTGTTTACCGCATTTGAAAGCTTAAGTCAAATTTTATCGGTTTTGATTATTTGAATTGCTAAAAATTAATTTTTTTATTGTTAAACAAATCTATAAACACATAGTGTTTCCCGTACCTAATACATGCGTTTTAACGCATGCTACGTAGAAATTGCCTCGGTTGCACTTGTAGCTACTCTACCTACTCGTTCGATTTTAAATGAGAAATCATTGAAATCATCACTCACATACTAGGTGTTTATAACTTTGTTTAACAATAAAATAATAAATTTTTAGCAATGCAAATAATCAAAACCGATATAATTTGACTTAAACTTTCAACTGCGGTAAGCAGAATTGCTACTTTATTTTTTAATCAAAAGTTATTCGGGTTCAAAAATTACAATTTTTCGATTTTTTGAAAGTTCAACCGCGGTTATCTCGAAAACTATGCATTCTACGAAAAAACTTGTAGGAATATTTTTTGCCTAAAATGACCCAAAAAATACAAAAAGATATTTCGTTTTGCGAGAAATCGCTGTTATGTAATTCCTCAAGTTCTTTGTCTATAACAATCTTAGCGACATCCGGATCAACTGTTACCCAAAAAATTCGTATTCTGCGGGTCAAAATATATAAAAAAACTTATGTAAGTCCATCTGAATTAAGGAGGCCGTTGTACCCCCCCTGGCGACAGGACTATACGGAGAGAAGCATAAGTTAAATGTTAGACAGTGACAGTTAGCTGAAAAATTTGGAATTGGAAAACCTCATAGTCCAGTCGGGTTAGACGAATAACAGGCCTAACCTTGCATTAGGAGCTGCCTTAAATTTTATTTTTCCAATCTTTAGGGAGGGTTAATATTAGTATAAATTGAAAATCTCGACTGAATTCCACCGTTGAGTTAGCCGCCATCTTGATTTTAAACGAGAACGGTTTTTGCTCAATATCTCTGCCATTTTCAATTTTTTGACAAAAAGTATAGAAACTGAAATTGTTGAAAATGTGATTTTCTATAATTTCATTTATTATTATTTTTTTCGTGCGGTCGATATTTTCCGAGTTATGAGGGGAAAATTGTGACAGTTGGAGCATAATTATTGAATTATTGAATTATCTCGTTTATTATTAGTTTTACAACAAATACGTACCTACACCAAAAATAAAGAGAATTAAATTCTACACAATTTTGATCTCTTTCATTTTTTTGCTAAAATTAATATTTAAGGTAGTACGTATGCGGTAATGGCGCGAGCGTAAGACCGGATTGATTTTATAGCAATTGTTTTTGTTCAATATCTACGCCATTTTCAACTAAAATTGTTCAAAATATAATTTCCTACAATTTCTTTTTAACAATTTTTTTCATGCGGTTGATATTTTCCGAGTTACATGGGAAAATAGTAAAAAGTTGTGGGGGGAGCATAATTATTGAATTGAATTTTGTTTCCGAGCTGCCCCAAATTTTATAATTATATCCTTTAGGAGAGATCAATAGTAGTGTAAATTTAAAATCTCGACTGAATTCCGCGGTTGCATTAGCCGCCATATTGATTTTAAATGAGAACTGTTGTTGCTTAATATCTCCGCCATTTTGAACTTTTCGACATAAATGGTGGGAAAGAAAATTGTTGGAAATGCAATTTCCTACAATTTCCTTGGCACAATTTTTTTATACGATCAATATTCTCCGAGTTTAGGTGGGAAAATAACGGAAGCGGAGGGGAAGCATAATTATTGAATTGTCTCATTTATTATTAACTTAACGACATAATTGTACATAAAAAAATAAAGAGAATTATATTTTATAAAATTTTTGAAACTTCCAATGAAACGTCAACCAAACTAAGTATATAAAAGACATAAAAAGACATTATCTGCATTAAGTTCACTTAATTTTATTAACGAGCGGGTTTTATTGGTTGAATTTGTCGGTCGATATTTTAAGTTTTATGTCAGCTAATATATCGTGATGTTTCAACAATTTTTTTTTTTAATTTTTGACCCTGTTGGGGGGAATTTTCCCATTTCCCCCCTTGTAGACCCGCCACTGGTTCTCTCAAAAAATTGTAGTAAATCGTAATTGCAACAATTTCAGTTCTTACACTTTTAGTCGAAAAGTTGAAAATGGCGGAGATATTGAACAAAAACAATTGCTACAAAATCAATCAGGTCTTACGCTCGCACTTTTACCACATACGCACTACCTTAAATATTGATTTTATCAAAAAAATGAATGGCATCAAAATTGTACAAAATTTAATTCTCTTCATTTTTGTATAGGTGTAAAACTAATAATAAACGAGATAATTCAATAATTAAATAATTATGCTACAACTGTCACTATTTTCCCCTCATAACTCCCTCATAACTCCCCTCATAACATAAAAATATAATAAATGAAATTATAGAAAATCGTATTTTCAACAATTTCAGTTTGTACACTTTTTATCAAAAAATTGAAAATGGCGGAGATATTGAGCAAAAACTGTTCTCGTTTAAAATCAAGATGGCGGCTAACGCAACGGTGTAATTCAGTCGAGATTTTAAATTTATACTAATATTGACCCTCCCTAAAGATTAGAAAAATAAAATTTGGAGCAGCTCCTAATGCAAGGTCAAATGCTATCCCGACTGGGCTATCAAGCCAGTGAAATTTTGAAACATAAAAGTGATTTATTCAATCAGTTTTCTGAGAACGGTCACTTGGAAGCGAAAAGAAATTTTTTGAAAACCGATGGTACTGCATTAGACCTATAAATAATTGTTTTCGATTGGTTTGTGAAGTGCGGTCTAAAAAGATTCCTGTTTCTGGTAAAATTATTCAAGAAAAGGCATTAGAAGTTGCAAGGGAACTAAGCGTTGGGTTTTGTTCCAACACAACGAAGAACCATCATGTAACGATTACGTTACTAAAAAGTAATACGTTCCATGCATTCTGTGTCTGCTTATCGTGCGTTCCATGGGTTATTTTGTTTACTGCGCAGGACGGTGATCGATACATGGACGGTTTTTGTTGTGTTGGAACAAACCTATTATGGTTCTTTTCATGAGCATTTTTCAGTGCGTCACAAATGATAGAAAAAAAGGTTAGTCCGTGATAAATACACATTTATGACGTTTATTCTAACATGGCATTTTAGTTAAATCTGACAGTTGTCACATTTTATTTGCAATTTGGTATAAAAACAAATCAAATTTGTTTATTGCATTTATAAAATGGTATTTTCTTTTATTTGTATAGTCTTATAAATTGTACAGATTAATTTTTTTTATATAAATAATGTAATATTATTCAATATTATATTATTAGCGCCATCTATTGACAAACTAAATTAAATGTTATAAATGTCACCGGCGAAATGTAATCAGAGACGTGCGTTTTTTTCTGTCTCAAACAATTTAATGCGTTAGAGAGAAATCGAAAAAATGTGACGCACTGAAAAATGCTCATGAAAAGAACCATATTAACGCAGATGAGACGGGATTATTTTTTAGAGTTTAGAGCATTTCCCAAGAAAACTTATACTTTGAAAGGATAAAGGGGCATTGGAGGCAAGGCTTCTAAAGATAGAATCACAATTCTATTTTGTACCAATATAATATTTTGATAGAAGAATGCAGAGAGAAAATCGAAAAGTTCAATATTCAATCTTCATAGACAATGCTGCGTGGTCATCCACAATTTGTGTTATGTAATATTAAACGTGAATATATGACATATTGAAAGAATGGGAAGGGAAAGAATGCCAAAAATGGTACTATCACGTAAGCCAATCCAAAAAAGAAGAATAGGTAGACCAAGAAGCAGTACCGGCGCTAGGGTATAAGGCGCCCGCCTGCAAAAGGAGCATAGACGCCCTTCAGTTTCTTTTAAATTAGTATTTTGTATAGCACCGGCATAAAAAAGCTCATTTTGGCGCCCCCCAAACAGGGGCGCCCGCCTGCAGTGCATCCCTTGCAGGCCCGTTATCGCCGGCCCTGCCAAGAAGGAGATGGAAAGAGAGCGTATATGAAGACTTACAAAAGATTAATATTGTGAACTGGAAAGAAAAAGCTTTGGACAGAAAACAAAGGAAGGAAGCACCCTACACACCGACCTGAAAGCATATTTCAAAGTAAATACTTTTAAAATATGGCAGGATACATGGAGGGACTCATCAACCAAGCTATACGAAGTTGACATTAACCACAATCAAATTCCACAATTCAAAAACAGAAGAGAGCAAGTAATCTTCACTCGTCTCCGGATTGGCCATACTCGATTAACCCATGACTACATACTCCAACGTGCCGATCAACCTGTGTGTGATTTGTGTAGAAGTGTCCTTACCGTAAAGCATTGTTTATTGCAGTGTCCGAAGTATAAAGTGCAACGAAAAAAGTGGAACATACCACCAACATTAAATAGTGCACTCGGAAAAGACAGTGATACAAAAAGCATCTTCATTTTTCTCAAAGACTGCAACCTCTTACCAAAAATATAGTATTTTACTTTACTTTGTATAGATTTAGAGCTTTTTATAATTTCCTATTGTTATGCTTAAAATCTATTTTTAAGTTATAATTTTGTAACACAATCCATACACGCTAATAACCCTGCGTGGTTGATGCGTAATGTAAGGAAAAAAAAAGGAAGGAAGTGGTCAAGAAATGTATGGAAAAACTATAAGCAATATTAAGTGTTTGATATAAATGAATGTAATATTGTATATAGTATAGTAGTATAGGATATAGTGTTATAAATATATAATATAATAGTAATTGTAAGAAAAAAAATAAATCTTTTAGCCCTAGGTCTTCAAGGCCTGTTGAGCTTAATAAATAAATAAATGTTAAACGTAGTATCTCTTTTTATATATACATACATACATGCACTTATTTTTAAAACATTTAAGTTAACATATTTTTTTTTTCTTCAACGGACACCTCCTTAAACGGACACTTTATGAGGAACGACTACCGTCCGTTCAAGGGAGAGTTCACTGTACCATTTATTTGTGTCGTGGCTGTAATTTGTTCATGTGGTTTTTGTAAAATACCATGATTTTGGTTTTAGAAAAGTTAATGTCCAAGCCCAACCTGTGACATTCCTCTGATCATAATATGTTCATTAATATTTTTAGTTGGTCTTCTGTTTCTGCTAATACTACAATGTCATCGGCATATCTTACATTGTTAATGATGATTATGTTGACTCTGGCACCTTCAGGACGATCTTCAAGACAAGCTCTGATGATATGTTCGGCATAGATATTAAATACCGTGTCCTGTGTCGTGTCCGTCCAACCCTACTTCTTTTACCACCTCAATCAACTTTTCGTGCCTGATTCTGTCAAGCGCCTTTCCATAATCGACGCAGCACACATACAGCCGTTTTTGAACCTCAAGATACCTTTCTACCATCATCATCATTGGCGCTACAACTCTTCGTAAGTCTTTGCCGCGTTTACTATTGCCTTCCATGTTTGTCGGTCCTGTGCCCTAATTCTCATTGTCGCACTCCCATTTTCTCCAGATCTTCTTTGACTGCATCTTTCCACCTTTTTCTAGGCCGCCCTACAGACCTTCTTCCATGTGGTCTTTCCCAGAACACATTGTTTATAAGTCGATTGTCGTTACGGCGTATCACATGCCCTGCCCATCTGAGTCTATTAGCCTTTATACATATATCTGACTAGATTTTCTTTTCCGAATAGAGACTCTAGCTCGTTATTGTATCTGCGCCTTCATTCGTTTGTCACGTTGTCTCTGCAAGGGCCATATATCATTCGAAGGATTTTACGTTCCCACATCAGCAATTTATTTACTAAATGAATTTCGACTCAATTCAAGCTTTCTGCTTAACCCAGGTATAACATACCAAAAGGCACCGCCAGGAAAACATTCCACTTTGCGGTTCAGAGAGCCCATATGAAACGAGTCTTTGTACTCTATGCACGTACTCTTTGTACGTTAGAGGGCGTTCTATCCATACTGCGATATAAATTATTTTAATTTATATCGACAATCTACGGTCGGAATGGTAAAAATCTGTCTTCCTTAGAGCCTCCTTGACAACAGGTAGACCTAGAAATAGTGCTATCGGGGGATGGAGGAAGACAGATTTTAATCAAAACGAAACCGTAGATTTTCTTATTTTGTTAATGCCATACTCTGCATAGAGTACAAAGACTCGTTTCATATGGGCTCTCTGAACCGCAAAGTGGAATGTTTCCTGGCGGTGCCTTTTGGTATGTTATACCTGGGTTAAGCAGAAAGCTTGAATTGAGTCGAAATTCATTTCGCTTATTCCCCGTTAGAGGGCGTTCTATCCATACTGCGATATAAATTATTTTAATTTATATCGACAATCTACGGTCGGAATGGTAAAAATCTGTCTTCCTTAGAGCCTCCTTGACAGCAGGTAGACCTAGAAATAGTGCTATCGGGGGATGGAGGAAGACAGATTTTAATCAAAACGAAACCGTAGATTTTCTTATTTAATTTATTTACTTCTCTTTTTGTTAGCGTCCATGTTTTGCTTCCATACGCGACATCTGGTCGTATTATGGTCTTATATATCCGGGTTTTTGCACCTTGTGAAAGAAGTTTTGACTTCATTCGATGTTTCATTGCAAAGAAAGATCTGTTTCCTGCCATTATTCGCGTTTCAACTTCTCGCTCTAATTTGTTGTCATTTGTGACTGTTGCTCCTAGATATTTAAATTCTTTAACCACTTCGAAGTTATGATCGTTTATAGTAATATTTTGCCTTATTCGCCGTCTTTCTTGTTTTGAGACGACCATGTATTTTGTTTTATCTTCATTTATTTTTAGACCGATGTTTAATGCAGCTTCTTCAAAGCTCGAGAAAATATCCTTAATTTCTAATGTTGATAGTGCTACTGTGTCTACGTCATCGGCAAAGGCGAGTATGATTTTTGCTCCCCGAGCAGTTATATCTGGTTTGATTTTTGGATACATTTTTCGCATGACATAGTCTAAGGCCAGGTTAAACAACAATGGGAATAACGGATCTCCCTGTCTCAGTCCAGAATTTACGCAGTAAGCATTTTGATATTTTCCCCCTATTCTTGTGCAAACTAGTTTTCCTAACTTGTGCAAAGAAGTTACTTACACACTTACACACATTTGTGTTACCGCAGCTAGTTTCTTGGGTACGCCGAGCTCGATCCGATCATTGCCTTCCATAATGTTGCACGATTAATTGAATCATAAGCCTGTTTGAAGTCTATAAAGATCTGATGAACGTCCTGATTATATTCCAAATACTTTTCAAACATTTGTCTTATTGTGAATATTTGATCAATAGTCGATCTGCCAGGCTTGAAACCACACTGGCAGTCACCAACTATTTCTTCGGCGTATGGTGCTAATCTTTTTAATAATATCAAAGTCAACATTTTATACGTAGTGTTGATTAGTGAGATTCCTCTGTAATTCATGCATGATTCCTTTTTTCTTTTCTTGTGTATTGGTACAATAATACTACCACACCATTCTTTCGGCATTATTTCTGGTTGCCAGGCCTTTTCTATTAATTGATGAATTCTACTCATGAGTTCATGACCACCTGTATTAATTAGCTCGGCATCAATATTGTCCAGACCAGGGGATTTATCATGAGTGTCGATCCCATAATTAATTGAAAAAGACTGTATAACTTGTACACACTTCTCAATAGGTCAAACCGGCAAACAGGTATATGTTCTCAAAGAAATTGAAAGTGTGTAAAATTGTAAGTGTGGTTTGTGTGCCGGTTTGACCTAATCTCATAATTGCTTCTCTGGTGCCTGTACTTTTTCCAAAACCTGGATAAACGATAAAACTTACAAGAATATAATTTCTTCAAAAAGTTTTCTTGCAGCATCTTCATCTTGACCATTCTAATGATGAATATTTTTTTTTTGATGAAGAAAATCTTGTGCTAGAGACTTCATCGATGTTTGACGAACTTTGATTTGATCAACTTGTAGACCAGCAGATATTCTAATTCTTTTCACCTATTTCCAATCGCAATTCAACGATTGCTTTACATTATTACGATAAATATTTCTAATTTCTATTTATTTTTTTATAATACTTTTTCACTGGTTCAGTTAAAGAGGAATTGCTTTATTTCTTGTACCCTTCATATTCTACTATGTACATGAATCTAAAATTCTCTACATACTTTTCTGCAGTCTCCTGGTTATCTTTTCTTTATCTTCATGTGTCATCTCATCTAAGAAGGTTGAAAACCATTGTGGCAATTCGCGCTGTCGATGCCTCTGCTCTGAAAAAATCTGCAGAAGTGCAGTTAAACCAAGCTCTAAAAGTGTTTAACCAGCAGATGCGTCTTCTTCCATGACTCCTTTTGCCCTATACCGGGTGTCCACTTATATTTTCCCCCATTTTAACTGCCTATAACTTCTAAACGATTCAAGACAGAAATATGCGGTTTTCGCTGAAATGTTTTATTTTAGTAAAAGTTTTGTCTGAATGGAATGAATTTTTTATATCGCTTTCAAATACGAAATAAAAAATGGCGGATTTTTGAAAAAAACTTTGTTGACTTTTTTTTAATGGAACACCCAGCATATTTTTTTGTAAATTGAAGGAAAGGTCATTCACCTATCCAGCGATATAAAGTTTTTCAAAATCGGTTGTCAAATCACTGAGTAATTAATTTTTAAAATGAGGGGTGCAACGTGGATATCACATACCTAAATAACAACTGAGCAAAATGATATTATGTTATGTGATTTCCACATTGCATCTCTCATTTTAAAAATTAATTGCTGTCATTTGGCAACCGATTTTAAAATTTTTTATATCGCTGGATAGGTAAATGACCGTTTTTTCAAGTCACAAAAAAATATACTGGGTGTTTTAATAAAAAAAGTCAACAACGTTTTTTTTTCAATAATCCCCCATTTTTTATTTAAAAGCGATACAAAAAATGGTCATTTACCTAAAAACTTGAAAAAACGCTTATTTATCTATCCAGCGGCAGCGATGTAAAATTTTTTAAAATCGGTTGTCAAATGATTGAACAATTAATTTTTAAAATGAGAGATGCAATGTGGAAATCACATAACTTGCTTAGTTATGTTATTTAGGTTATCGATATCCACGTTGCACCTCTCATTTTAAAAATTAATTACTCAGTGATTTGACAACCGATTTTGAAAAAATTTATATCGCTAGATAGGTGAATGATCTTTATTTCAATTTACAAAAGAATATACTGGGTATTCCATTAAAAAAAGTCAACAAAGTTCTTTTCAAAAATCCGCCATTTTTTATTTCGTATTTGAAAGCGACATAAAAAATTCCATCCATTCAGACAAAACTTTTGCTAAAATAAAACATTTCAGTGAAAACCGCATATTTCTATTTTGAGCCGTTTAGAAGTTATAGACAGTGAAAATGGGGGAAAATATAAGTGGACACCCGGTATATTCTTTATTTTATTATTAATTGCAGCAAGTTATAACGCTCGTCCCTCATGACATGTATCAGATATTACAGTTCTCTAACTTTAATTGTCTTTAAAAAGTCTTTATTTTTTCCCATTCTTCTACCCACCCTTCCAGACCCAGAAAATCTAAATGAATACTTTGTAAATGTGAGTAAAAAATATAACACCAATTACATATTATTTTGTCACAACAAGATCCCATTTCCTATTTCCCTAATTCAGGAAAGGTCTCGAATTCATTCTTTATTAGCCCGGTTGATAAATCTGAACTGATCCAAACAATCAATAGTATCAAAAGCAAATCTTCCTGTAGTACCGATGGACTGACTATCCATAAAATTTTTCTTAAATCTCCCAGACAGTGTGTTGGGAGTCCACATCTCTCTAATTAATGATTCTATTGAGAAAGGTAAATTTTCTGAGTGCCTAAAGACGGCCATCATTATTCCTCTTCATAAGGGTGGTGAAAAATCAAATGCCTGTAATTATAGACCTATTGCATTACTATCGGTACTCCCAAAATTATTGAGAAACTCATGAAAGACCGACTTATGTCCTTTCTCGTTGATAACAATATTTTATCACAAAATCAGTTCGGCTTTTTAAATAATAAATGTACCACAGATGCCATATTTTCTGTACTACATGAGGTTTATCAAGCATTAAACAATAATCTGCACACTGCCACTATTTTTTGTGATTATGCCAAAGCTTTTGATTGTGTAAAACATGACATTTTTATAAAAAAACTAGATTTTTATGGAATTTCTTCGAACTGGTTTCAATCTTACTTAGATAATAGGAAACAAAAAGGTCTCAAAAATGTTGTATGTGGAGTACCACAAGGTTCAGTATTGGGTCCTCTACTTTTCCTTATCTTTATTAATAACATCACTAGCTTAAAAATCGAGGGAAAAGTTTTTCTTTTTGCTGATGATACCAGTATCACTTGGAGCAATTCAAATATCGCAACTCTTCATGCCACTATAACTTCTGATCTACTTACAATAAAATCCTGGTCCGATTCAAATTTACTTTCTTTTAACGTAGATAGAACAGTAGCATTGTCCTATAAAGGAGCTCTTCAACCCTTACCTCTTCATAACAGCCAGATCAGTATCGTTGACTCTGTAAAGTTTCTTGGTATTGTTTTAAATAGCAACCTTAAATGGTCCCTTCATATTGGTGTATTAAGCAAGAAACTATCCTAAGTTTGCTTTGCAATAAGATCTGTTTCGAAGGAAATGAATTTATCCTCTTCTAAAATAACATATTTTTTATTGTTCGAGTCCCATCTTCGATATGGTCTCCCTTTTTGGGGTACTGGTACGGCTGCCCAATCCGATGTTATTTTTAAATTACAAAAAGGAGCAATAATATATCTGTTTGGCCTCAGAAGAACAACACATTGCAGAAGCTACTTCAAAGATCACAGGATTCTAACACTACCTTTTTTATATATTTTAGAAACTGTTTGCTGAATTCGTAAACATCTACATGTCTTTCCAGCAAGACCTAGACATGACTATCACACCAGAAATTCTATCTTTGATATCTATTTACCGATCCCGTCCAGTGAGTTACGAAAAAAATCTATATTATATTCTGCAAAAAAACTTTACAAGCATCTCCCTCTACAACTTAAATCTGCAACATTTTCCCAAGTTCCGTAAAATTACTAAAGCCTACTCATCTGAAAGACCATATTATTCAATAGCAGAGTTTCTTAGCCAGTAACTAAGAAAGCACAGCATTTTTTATTTATAAGTAGAATCTTCATCTATATTTGAGTATCATGTGCAGCAGCCTAACTTAACTTATTAAATTTCCTAAGGTAGATTACTTTATTTGCAAATTTTTTTAAATTTTGCAATAGATTTTTAATGTTTTTTGTTTCACTTCATTATATTTTATTTATATTGACGATTTATATCATTTTAGTAAATTGTATTTGTTATTGTTCTTATTTATGATTCTTGTAAGCTTTGTCTATAAAATTGTTAAATTTCTCATGACAATATTTCTATTATATTCTATTCTATTCTATACCCAACGTATTTTTAATAAAAATCCACGAGGAAAATAAAATTCCTGTAGTTGGCTGCCATAGGCATAAATCACAAAAAATACAAGATTCTTTGTAAAAGGTATATTTAAAAACTCCAATAAGGGTTACATCACAAAAGAAAACGTTTTCAGATTAATAGGTAATCCATCATTAGTGTTAAGCCAATAGCATGCATGCGTCAGCCACCAAAAAGTTATGGGTGAAAACCCCTTAACAGTTTCAAGATCTTAAATGATCCTACATATTATTATTATTACAGATGGATGTTGCAAATATTCCTGGATAGAACCCAGGGCAACACAGGACTCTCTTATTTTTAATATTCTTCTGTAGGCCCATAACTCGAAGACTTCTAATCTGTCCGAAACATTTAATGTCCAAGCGTCCAACCCATAAAATAATACGGAGAACGCGTAGCATCCCAGAAGTCTTTTCATTACAGAAATTGTGATGTCCCAACTACAGAATACTCTTTCCAGTTTGCTGAAAGCATTTCTTGCCGGTCCTCTTCTTGTTTTTATTTCCTCTGTTGACTCATTATTTTCATTAATTATTATTGTAGTTGAAAGACTGATAAGTTTGTACACACTTGAATGAATAAGGGAAAATGAAAATGTAGTATGTCAAAGTGTGTAAATAATTTATTTCCTTAGCTGAGCGCTTTCGACATAAACGTCATCATCGGAGCTAATGCTAAAATAAAAAAAGAGATCTTGTAAGAAAAAGAAGTACAAAACTCTTTTTTTACTTACGTCAAATACTAAAAAAGTACCGCTACATAGAGGTGTAAACAAGTGCATCTTAGGAATGTAAATTTGATTTTTAAATTGTGAATGCTAACTTAGTCCTCCGTACAACAGCAAACAGCAAAAAAACAGAAAGAAACGGCCACATACACGTTGCACAAAAACATATAAACTTTTTTCATGGTACGGGTGTCGATATCACCCGTCCATCCTTGGCCTAGTAACAACAGCTGACTGACAAGGTCGGATATTCAAATCTGCTTTTATCTGTTCTGCGTTGACGTTGACAGCTAACGTTGAAACATGAATATTTTAAACATTTTCATTGTAAAAATTTTCAATTTTCCTTTCAATATGTTTAAAATATTCATGTTTCAACGTCAGCTGTCAACGTCAACGCAGAACAGATAAAAGCAGATTTGAATATCCGACCTTGTCAGTCAGCTGTTGTTACTAGGCCAAGGATGGACGGGTGATATCGATACCCGTACCATGAAAAAAGTTTATATGTTTTTGTGCAACGTGTATGTGGCCGTTTCTTTCTGTTTTTTTGCTGTTTGCTGTTGTACGGAGGACTAAGTTAGCATTCACAATTTAAAAATCAAATTTACATTCCTAAGATGCACTTGTTTACACCTCTATGTAGCGGTACTTTTTTAGTATTTGACGTAAGTAAAAAAAGAGTTTTGTACTTCTTTTTCTTACAAGATCTCTTTTTTTATTTTAGCATTAGCTCCGATGATGACGTTTATGTCGAAAGCGCTCAGCTAAGGAAATAAATTATTTACACACTTTGACATACTACATTTTCATTTTCCCTTAATTATTATTGTAATTGTTTATATTTTTCAAATTTTTTAATTTGTTCTCCATGTATTGTTATGCTTTCTTGGCGCTGCTGGGCTTTTGTAATCACAGCGCCAAGAAAGCATTTACATGGCTCTCTTACATTCTGCTTTTCTCTTTTCATCTAAAATCGGGTAAATTTTCTTAAGCATATCACCAACTACTCTTCGTACGTTTAGGTCAATATCATGCCTTTTAGATTCTTCCCCAAAGCCTTCAGATAAATAGGTTGTAGCTTGTTCACTGCTTGGTTCAACGTATCGTTGTTCAGAAAAATGCTAACCCAAAGTTGCTTTTTTCTTGCCACGCCATAAACGACGAAAAGTGTATAATCGGTCTAAAATACATCAAAAGGAATTTAGATAGAAAAATGAACATTAACAAAACTTCTAAGTAGCCTTTATTTACTAGTACCAACATATTTTATTGTTCTTCTAAATGTTAACTTTTTCCTAAATATGTTTACTTTTTTTAACGCGTTTATGAGCGCGCTAATAACCGGCAAAGTAACGCAAAAGATGGAAAACGTAATACATTGTGAAATAATAAGAGATGAAACTAGTAGAGGTGGAAATTATCGATGTAAACGTACAAACTAACATTATATTACACAGTTTTCCACTTTTAGACGTCTGTGACAGGAGTATTTTATAAAATTTTCTTGAAACAGTGACAGTCATACTCAACCGATACATCTAAAAGTGGGAAACTATTAGACGAGGACTGATCTGTCTTGAGGTGGATGTGAGAGGTGGCATTCGGATTTTTGCAGATAAAGTTAAATGACGACTTCAATAAATACAATTGCCTTATGCTTTTTCTCAAATATGCCCAGCACATTAATAAAAAAATTTAAATTTCTAAAAATTTTGAAAAATATCGATTTTTTTCTACTTTCATTGCTTATAACTTTAAACCGATTCATTTTGGAACAAAGTCGTAACGGAAAAAAATAAAGATAGTTGAATTTTGTATAATATATGACTGGTTTAAAATATCTTAAATTATTACCCTTTCTGCAAAATAGCAATAAATAGAAAATAAGGGGGCAAAAAAGACTGGTTCCATTCAATGTTTTTTAACCACTTTGGTTGCACTTAGAAATAGGGATGGGAAAAACCTACCAGTTTTAGCCTAAAACCGGTTTTTACTTCGCAATAACCGGTTTTACCGGTTGTTTTTTTTGTCCCGGTTATAACCGGTTTTTTCTTTTTCAAGTAAAAACCGGTTATTAGGTTTTTACGGTGATTAGGATTAGGTTAGGCGTTATTTTGGATCCCAATCATAATTATTATTCTCAAGTAATTATTCCAAACAAAACCATAATTCAAATTTTATTTTATAAATACAGAAGCAAACTGAAAGTGCAGACTCACATCAGCCAGAAACAATTAAGTCTTATTATAATATTTCGTTGAAAAGATATTTTTCTACGAGCGTTCAAAAATGTCTACTTTCGCGCACGCGTTTTAGTTTAGAAAGTTTTACTTTTCCGCACGCGTGTTACTTTTCCGCACGCGTTTTACTTTTCCGCACGCGTTTCACTTTTCCGCACGCGTTTCACTTTTCCGCACGCGTGTTAATTTAGATATGTTAATATGGCCTTAAAGTAATTATAATACATGCAATAAACTAATATTTAGATATTATTTACTAATTTGTTTCAAATATATCTTATTGTGTTAATGTTTTATTGAAATTAACGCGAGAATTCGATGAAATAAAATAATTTTGACATAATAGTCGAAAGTCAAATCAGTACACAATAACAATGGTTTTGAATCGTCGTCATGGAAACCAAGGTCGTCGTCATGCTAACGAATTTTGCTGAAAGTTTGGTTTTGACAGCCTGGTCAAAGAATTAATTTGTGTATGTATTTTCTTATTAATTAAATTAATTGATTAAGATTTGGTCATTTTTTAAAGACTCCTAGAAAAAATATTGTTCCTAACGCTTGCAGAAAGTCTCTTTTCCGCACTCGACTGCTTGCCGAACTCCCGCTTCGCGTCGTTCGGCAAACTGCAGTCGCGTGCGGAAAAGTATGACTTTCTGCAGCTGTTAGGAAAATAACTATTGTAATCATAATATTTACATAAGAAGTGATCTGGTTGAAGTAGACGCAAACATCATCTATTTTTCACACTTGACTCTTAACATTGAAAGTGGGTGAATGACTTTTTCTGATTACAAAAAATAATGTTCTGACTATGAATATCGAATTACCGATTACAAATAAGAATCCCAAAGGATTTCTCTACGTTTTCAAAACGATACACCCATACAGGAAGTATTAAATGAGTTAAAATGTACCTATTATACAAATATACAAACGTGTTAAAAGAAATACATGATAATTTTTTTTTGATGGTAGTAAAAATAAAAGATAAATTTCATTATCCAATTTATTTTTAAGTAAAATATTTATGTTGATATTATTATTTTTTAAATCCCATTTAAAAGAGTCTGGGAAATTTTTCATGAAAGAAAAAGTTGAAATGGTTGGGTTAAATTGTGTATTATTGCAATATTTATAAAAAACTCTTTCGCTATATTATATTTACTAATAATCAATAAGTATATAATAATAATAAAATAATAAATAAATATAATAATTAATAGAATAAAATGGTTTTATTAAAAATTGTGTTTTATTTATATTGATATTGATGTTCTTTCGATAGTACTAATTTTGAATTGTAAATGTAAAATTGTAACCTATTGGATTAAAAAAAATCGAAAACCGGTTTTTGGAATTTCCGATTTTTTTTTGACCGATTATAACCGCCAGGTTAAACCGTAAGCAAAAACAAACCGGTATAACCGAAAACCGGTGTTTTGTCAAAAACCGCCATCGCTATTTAGAAACTTCATGATTCGCTTAGAACATTCTTATAGCATTCTTAAACAGTCCACCAAATTTATTTAGAATCGACCTCATAGATAATAATAATGCATAATAATTTGGCAATCTATTTTTTTTAAGTTCAAATTTTCTGAATAAAAACTTTCTGAACAAAAAGTAGATCATTTAGAAGTTTGCTATTTGTTTTACATATAAAGCGGTTCTCTACCTATCTAATACACTTTACATAATTAAAATCGGATTATTTAAGCGGTTTCAGCACTGCTTTAAAATTATAAACAATATTTTGGCTTACAAACAAATACAGTGAGAACGTTTGAGTTGAAATAAATTCATTTTCTTGAGAATGGCGACTCTAGAGATAAATCCTGAAACAGATTGATTTTTATTTTTAAATTATAATTTTTTGGCATAAATATCATGTTATTGACGTCATCCATCTGGGTGTGATGACGTAATCTAAATATTGAAATTAATTTAATTCAAATTTTTTTTTAATTTTAACCCTGTATAAACAATTATGTTAGTGTTTATATTAGTGAATACAAAACTGAATAGCCGTTCGATTGAGCTATCACACGGCACCTATTCTCGTTTAAAAAAATCATCGATTACGTCATCACGCTCAGATGGATGACGTCACTAGTATGAAATTTATACCAACAAATTAGAATTTAAAAATAAAAAATTGACCTGCTTCGGGATTTATCTACAGAGACGCCTATTCTCGAGAAAATGAATTTATGCCAACTTAAACGTCCTCACTGTATTTGTTTATAAGCCAAAAAATTGTTTGTAAATTTAAAACAGTACTGAGGTCGGTTAAATAATCCGATTTTAATTCTGTAAAGTGTATTAGATAGGTAGAGAATCTCTTTATATGTAAAAAAATTAGCAAACTTCTAAATGGTCTACTTTTTCTTCAAAAAGCCTTTAAAAAATTTGAACTTTTTTAAAAAAATTTAGATTGCAAAATTATTCTGCAAAATCTATCAGGTCTACTTTAATGAAATTTGGTGAACGATTTAAGTATGTATGTTGTTAGAATTTTCTAAGCGAATTACGAAAGTTCTAAGTCCAACCAATAGGCTATTGATTATGTACTATAGAAAGGAACTATAACGTTAACGGGGTTTTATTATTTCATATTGTCAATGAATCTCTTTTATATGAAAAAACCGCGGAGTGCTACCATTTAAAGGGGTGCGTTTTTGAGAAATGGGTGAATTAGTCCCTGGGCACAGGTTACAATAGGGTGAGTTCTATGCACTTTTGGTACAAAAGACGTCGACATAAAAATTATTTCTGGTTAAATATTATATCTAAATATAACTTTTTAAAGTCAAAGATACTTTTTTTTACAAAAATATATTCAAAAGAATAAGCACAAAGGAACCCAAAAGAAAGAAATTTTGTTTTTTGTCCCATAACTTTTGTCCACGGAGATATAGATATACACATTGCTTCACAGAAAAAAAACTTACATATTTTCTCTTTAAAATGATGTCCGGTAGAGGTAATTGTGATTTACAGTTTTCGAAATATGATTTTTCAAATTTCGCCGCTCACAGCAATTTTGGGCAATTTTCCTTGTTATTTCGCAAATATTGTTCTGTAACTTTTTTCTACGTAACTTTAGGTATATGCAATGGTACATATAAGAGGAATAGAAATCAATTACCTTTAAAATGGTCTACTGTATAATGTTGTACGACTTCTTTTAAAGAGGTTATCTTTTTCAAGACTTTTAGCGAGTTTTTATATTTTTTACATTTATTTTTTAAATTTCCCATTATAACTTTTTTTTCTATATGGTATATATTTTATTATAATAAAAAAGAAAGCTTATTCTGTTTACTTTAAAATGGTGTATGTATTATAAAAATTCTAGGGTTATTTTTGAATAAGATATGCTTTTTCAAATTGTAATAAGTACTTGCAACGATTTTTGATTTTAGGATTATTTTTTAAATTCCTCATTATAACTTTTTTATGTGATTGTGTGTCATGATTGAATCTTATTTTTTATAGGTAAGACTTTGGATCCACTTGACTCGGTCGGAAAAACTTGAAAATATGGATTAATTCCAATATTTACTGTCAAAGCTCCTGCACCACAAGTTTTGCTTGAAAAAATAGCATGTAAATGTACCAAAGGATGTACAAAAAACTGCGGTTGTAGGAAGATAGGAATTAGTTGTTCAATATTCTGCAAAGGCTGCATGTGCATGGGTACTAATTGTGGGAACTCTAAGATAACTGAAGTGTCAGAGGAAGATATTGAAGCTAATGCTAACGAAGAGATGGACTTTGATTTTGAAAATTTTTTAAATGTCAACGTTTAAATAATTTTAAATAAAGTGATGTTTTTTAAGACTAATGTTTATGTAATTTTTGTAAAAGAAATAATTTTAAATAATACAGGTAAAAAAATATCAAAGAATCACTCGGTTTCCATTATGTATTTAAATATAGATGATACACCATTTTAAAGAACGGAAAGTAAGCCCTCTTTGATGCGCAATATATAGATAGTGTATTCATGTACAAGAAAAAAAAGTTATAATGAGACATTTCAAAAATAATCGTAAAAAATGTAAAAAATAACATTTTTTTTATATTAGGTATTATATAATATATAATATATTATATAATAATTTTGTTTTATTTTTATATTATATTATAAAAAAATCGTTAAAAGTATAAAACTCTTGAAAAACCATAATCTCTTTAAAAAAAAGTCGTACAACGCTATACAGTAGACCATTTTAAAGGTAATTGATTTCTATTCCTATTACGTGTACCATCGCATATACCTAAAGTTACGTAGAAAAAAGATACAGAACAATATTTGCGAAATAACAAGGAAAATTGCCCAAAATTGCTGTGAGTGGCGAACTTTGAAAAATCATATTTCAAAAACTGTAAATCCTAATGACCTATACCAAACATCGTTTTAAAGAGAAAATATGTAAGTTTTTTTTCTGTAAAGCAATGTCTATACCTATATCTCCGTGGACAAAAGTTATGGGACAAAAAACAAAATTTCTTATTTTTGGGTTTGTTTGTGCTTTTTCTTTTGAATATATTTTTGTAAAAAAAAGTATATTTGACTTTAAAAAGTTATATTTAGATAGGAAATTTAACCAGGAACAATTTTTATGTAGACGTATTTGTACCAAAAGTGCATAGAACTCACCTTAATGTAACCTGTGCCCAGGGACTAATTCACCCATTTCTCAAAAACGCACCCCTTTAAATGGTAGCACTCCGCGGTTTTTTCATATATAGATGTCCATTGACCATATCAAATAATAAAACCCCGTTAACGTTGTAGTTCCTTTTAGCTATCTTATTTTGAATATAATCAATAGCCTACAAAGTGGTTGAAAAACATTGAATAAAAACAGGCTTATTTTGCGCACATATTTGGTATTTATTGCTATTTTGTGGAAAGGGTAATAATTTAAGACATTTTTAACCATTCGTTTAACATACAAAATTCAATCATCTTTATTTTATTTCGCTACGACTTTGTTCCAAAATAATTCGTTTTAATGTTATAAGCAAAGAAATTAAAAAAAAATCGATGCTTTTCGAAATTTTTAAATATATTAATTTGTTTATTAATGTTCCGGGCATATTTGAACAGGAGCATAAGTCAACTATTTATTGTTGAAGTTGTCACCTAACTTTATCTGCAAAAATCCGAATGCCACCTCGCACATCTAAAAATAGACGTTTTTTCACAGATCCGCCCTGGTCTATAGGTATATGTAATTTAGTGTTAACTTATATGTTTATATCGATAATTTCCACCTGTACTAGTTTCATTTCTTTTTACTTCACAATATATTTAGTTATCCATCTTTTGCGTTATTTTGCCGGTTATTAGCGCGCTCATCATTGTGTACTGTAGGTATCCCTTTGAATATTTCAAATATTTTTTGTGGCTGTAGTCAATGGCAATTGTAACTATTGAACAATAAGTCAAATTTATCTAATCTTAAGAGCTACTGCTGCTGTGGTGTATACCAATTTTGCTTGCTAAAAATAAATAAAAAATAATTAGTAAATAGTTATTTACACAAAAATCGAAGTTCTAGCAAATATTTTTCTTCCTGGTTTTTCCAAAGTATTCTTTGGTGAAAAATCGAAGGGACCTTAGAGCATTTTGAAAAATATTGTAAATGTTTACTAATCACGAGTGGTAAAGACGAAGACTTCTTCTTCTTCTTCTTCTTCTTCTTTTTCTTCTTCTTCTTCTTCGTCTAGCCTTTCACGTCCACATCTGAACATAAGCCTCTTCAAGCCTTCCTTTCCATTGTTTTTTGTTGTACGCTACTTGTAGCCAATTTTTCCCGGCAGTTCGTTTCAGACCATCTGTCCATCTCATAGGAGGTCTGCCTCTGGGTCTGTTGTGTTGGTATGGTCTCCAGGTTAGAATTGTTCTCTACCATTTGTTTAGATCGCTCCTAGCTACATGTCCAGCGTATTCCCATTTCAATTTTAATGATTTTTGTACCACATCGGTGACTTTGGTTTTCTGTCTTATCCATGTGTTTGTTTTCCTGTCCTTAAGTGATATGCTAAGCATTGCTCTTTCCATCGCGTGTTGAGTGACTCTGAGTATGTTCATATTCTTTTTTGTGATTGTCCATGTTTGTGCCCCATGTGTTAATATCGGAATAATGCATGCATCAAAAACTTTAGATCTAAGATGTACTTGAATTTGCTGATTTCTGAGTATATAGTTCAGTTTGCCGAATGCTGTCCATTAGTGCCCATCCTAACTTTCTTCTTCTTTTTATTTCTTCCGTTTGAATTTCCTTATTTAGTATTATTTTTTGTCCTAAGTATACATGTTCTTCAACTTTTTCTATAACTTTGTCGTTTATTATTGTCACGGTTTCTTCAGAGTGCATGACTTTTGTTTTGTTTAAATTCATTTTCAGTCATATTTTAGAAGATTCTAAATGACGAAGACATTATTAGTGTATTGTCGTGAAGGTCTTAATCTATTCACAAATTCTAACTATTCTTACCAATCTTAAAGTGTCTAAATGTACTCACCCTAATTAAAATTTGATGATTAACAGTTATTAAATTAAAAAAGGATATTTGTAGCGGCCTTATAGCTACTAGTATTATCAACAATGCCTTCTTATTTTGTTGATTCCAGTATATCCACGGACAGTGGTATAAAGTATCTCCGAATTTTGTTGACTGAAATTACCAAAATGCAATAAATAAATAGTTATTAATTAATTTAAAATATAATACCTTTTTTTTCGGTTAAAAAATTATTCAAAAGTAAAAGTATCGGAAAAATCTCATCTCTTAACCCGCGAGTAGTCGCGTAGTTAGATAGAATCTCACATTTTATCCTTTTTCGCGATAACTTGATAAACATTTTGCAATTTTGAAAAAATTTCGTAAGTGCCTCGAGGAAGAGTGTAGTAGTATTTCTAACATAACAAGTAAATAAAAATACTTTAAAATAAAAATTTGTTGTAAATTCGTATTTAAATTCGTATTCGTACACGCGACTATTCACGTTACAAAAGTGAGCGCGACTACTCCCGGGTTAAGCCTGTTGTTGGTTCTATAGATAAGCCAAAGAATTTTTTTTTCGTTTAAAAAATTATTCATAACTGAAAGTATGGAAAAAAGCTGATAACTTGAACCTGTTGCACTTAATTAGCTCTATTCATTTGCCCCATTTAAAGTTCCAAGAGAGGCTGAAATAATTCCAGACCAAGGATTAGACATTTTGTTGCCCATCGTAACAAAGAGTGTAACAACTAGTGCTATCATAGCACTAGGTTGTATACCAATGACTTAAACAGCTATAAGAGTGGTGTACATACACAAAATACTACCTCAAGATAACGCACTATCTAAATCATACGGGCCGATCAGGCTTACTTCATTTCTGCTGAAGAAGTAGAAATATTTTGTAATAGGCAAATTAATAAGGGCCCATTGAGGGAGCATCCCCTAAATTACAACCAGTATGCATATCGCTCACTAACTTCTATAATAGCACATTTTTAAAAAATAGTGTTTTGTAATAATCACTACTTAAAAATCACGAAATTTCAGTTTATAGTTGAACGAAACCGGCATGAAGGTAGTTTGCATAGAATCCCGTAGATAGAGATGTACCACGTGCATATTTCACTCTATTTGGCTCGAGCGGCAGCACTATACCGGCAGATATTTAGTATGTCGTAGACTTTGGAATACCGGCACATTTTAATAAAACTAAAGTTATGCCACTTTATAATGTTTATAACTAGAGCTCGGGAAATATGCCCTTACACAACGCTAAAATATGCATGCAAATATGCACAAAAAACAGTTGAAATATGCACTAAAATAAAATATGCTTTTATAAATTTATTGCATATAAATAAAAAACGCAGTAGTCCTTGTATTTAAGGTATTTAATTTATTTTATGCTAAAATCACAAAAGAAATTTATTGAAATTTCAATTACCTACTTCCTACATCATTATATTCATTTATTCTTTATATTTATTTTCAAAAAAGATATTTTTCTACAACCGTGTTAAAAATGCAATTTTTAGCACTCCATACGAGCGTTAAAAATGCTACTTTAAGGCACTAGTTCTTTAAAAATTTTAAGGCACTGCAGTTCGTATTGACCGTATAGGCAATTTTGATGTAATGTCAAAAAAATATAAAAATGGAATGTCAGTAAGTTCAAGTAAAAGTTTTTGTAGTTATTGTCCTGTAATTACGTTTGTAGAAAAAATATTGTATGATATGCTTGTTAAAAAGTACATTTTTAAGGCAAACTTTCACATGCGTGCCTTAAACGTGTACTTTTAACACTTATTCATATAAATAACTATTATAACTAAAAATAATAATTTTAAAACATTGTTTACTTACAATTAGGGGAGTGCAATTAGAACGAAAACATGCATTGTTTCGGAAAAATTCAAACAAGTTAAAGTAAAAAGTTCTACTCGCGGATTTGGCCGCTAATTGTTTATTAATTGTTTAAACAATAACAATTGTTTTGTTTTAATAATTTTAAAAATATCGTTAAATTCATCATGTTACTTTGATCAAATATGTTTTGTTTTTGATTATGCTGAATCCGAATATGGCATTGCAATTTTAAAATTCTTATACAGAAGCTCTTATACAGTATGTCTGCGTAGCTAGGAACCACATGGAAAACTTTTTTATTATCAATTTTACGAAAAAAAGTTATTCTTCATAAAATGCTCTGGATAGTCAAAAATCTAAAACTCAACCATCAGATATCAAATTTTATCAATTTTATACGAGTTCTGTCAAAAATATGAATTTCGTTAAAGAGTAAATGTATGTAACTAACAAAAAAATTTTAGAAAAATATAAGCTTGTTTGAATTTTTCCGAAACAATGCATGTTTTCATTCTAATTGCACTCCCCTAATTGTAAGTAAACAATGTTTTAAAATTATTATTTTTAGTTATAATAGTTATTTATATGATATAAGTGTTAAAAGTACACGTTTAAGGCACGCATGTGAAAGTTTGCAGAATGAGCGATAGCGAGTTCTGCAATTCACATGAGTGCCTTAAAAATGTACTTTTTAACAAGCATATCATACAATATTTTTTCTACAAACGTAATTACAGGACAATATCTACAAAAACTTTTACTTGAACTTGACTGACATTCCATTTTTATATTTTTTTGACATAACATCAAAATTGCCTATACGGTCAATACGAACTGCAGTGCCTTAAAAATTTTTTCTACAACCAATATTCAAAGTGCACTTTTCTGCACGGTTTTATGTTAGCAAACTTGATATTTTCTCACAGTATAAGATATTTGACATTAGTGTGCAGAAAAGTGACGTTTCTGTGCCGCAAAGTGACGTTTCTGTGCCGCAAAGTGACGTTTCTGTGCCGCAAAGTTCTTTTCTGCACAGTTGACTACCTCATTCTGAGTAACGTTATATTCTGTTTACATCCGTGGACTACCGCATTCTGAGTAACGTTATATTCTGTTTACATCCGTGGTTAAACTTTAGACAAATATATAACCTATAAGACAATTATTATATTTAACTATAGCATAGAAACTAAATTATGGATGTTACAACTGTTTTATTTTACAATTTTATTCTTATTAAACATTTTATAATTATCAAATAACCAATAAGGATTTAGCAACCTGTGCAAGAGACGTCGAATGAAGTAGGTTTTGTGTAAATCCGTGACTGCATAAATATAATGTCAATAATGTGTAATAATTGTTTAAATTTAAACAAATTAAGGCAGTGCATTAATTTTTTAACTGATTTCTGTGCAATTTATTTAGGTATAAGGAATTTAAATTGATTAGTAGGTATTAATTAAATACAGTTTAAAATTTATCACATAGGTACCTATTATAATTAATCGTCGTTTGGAAATTGTGATTTTTATTTTTAGGAAAAACTGTGCTTGTAGAAAAAGTATAGTGTGAAACACGTGCAGAAAGGTAATTTCTCACTCGTTTGAATTGCGGCACACGCTTGCGCTCGTACCGCAACTTTTCAAACTCGTGAGAAATTAGTACCTTTCTGCACTTGTTGCACAATATACTATTAAAGCACTAGTGCCTTAAAGTAGCATTTTTAACGCTCGTATGGAGTGCTAAAAATTGCATTTTTAACACGGTTGTAGAAAAATATCTTTTTTGTATATTAAAATTTATGATATTGTCAAAAATAGAGTACACTTCCTATACAACCATTAAAACTTGATATCAGATGCAATATTGTAAAATCTTCTTCCCTGGACATCTACAAATATTTCTAAATCAAAAGTAACCAAATAGGTCTGGGTCCCGCATATGAAAAAAAAGTTGATTAATAGCAAGCTGAAAATTTGTTAATAGCTTAAAGTTGTCTATTCGGATGAACTTTGATATATGGGAACACTGGAACAGGGGCAGTTTTAATTGTGGAACAGGTTAAAAATTTGGAACGGTTAGACCACGAAAATGGCACATTTATTTTGTCCGACATAATAGACTTAAACTCTCCGAACAGAGATTAAACTCTCATGCAAAACTGTCATAATTCCTGTCATTTGACATATTCTGCATGTTCCACTCACTAAAACGCCCATTTAGTGATAAATACCAGTCTGATTTTTGCATGACAGTTTAATCTCTGTTCGGAGAGTTTAAGTCTGTTCTGTCGGGCAAAATACATGTGCCGTTTTCGTGGTCTGACCGTTCCAAATTTTTAACTTGTTCCACAATTAAAACTTCCCTTGTTCCAGTGTTCCCATATATCAAAGTTTGTCCGACTAGACACCCTTAAGCTATTAACAAATTTTGAGCTTGCTATTAGTCAACTTTTTTTTTCATACGCGGGATCCAGACCTAAAATCAACCCAGTCCTTCTAGTTCTTAATAGATTCTAATAATTAGAAATAAGACATTAGATAAGACAGGTGCTGTTTTTTTATAAAAAGGTGAAAAAAGGTTAAAAGCAAAATTGATCAATTAAATTGTGTGTTATGTATATGTACGGTACCTTGTATGATATTCTTCTTCTTCTTCTCCTAGTACTAGGGTGGGTGGCGGTTTTCTGGCACTTTTGTTTGGTTTTAAAACTATATAAAACTGTGTCGTTTTACAATGAATGTCTATACATATCTGATAATGCTTGTATCTCCCTGGCTTGTTTAAGCTATCATGAGTGGCTTTGAGCTTTGGGGTGGCGCCTACAGGGCGGTATTGGTACGTAACATACACACAAATGGTTAAACAAAATAAAAAGTGAATAATAATAAACACTTAGAATATTAATAATTACTAAATTATATATACATAAAAGAAAGAATATGTGGAGGGACGGAACACTTTTCGTGTTATAAAATAAATGAATATAATAAAATTAGAGTAAAAAAGGTAGGATAGAAGATAAAACTAAAGGGTCTCAGAGAAAATGGAAGGGAATAAGCAAAAAATGGAGGGTGTCAGGAAAAATTGGAAGGAGATACGATAAAATGGTATGTCACAAAAAATTGAGTGCACTGACTGTGGAAGGAAATTGGTTGTATTTCCCGTCATGGAGACGGGCAAAATCAGTAGTATTATAATATCTACAAAGTATATTTACGCACCTCATCAGATAAAGTTTGGCCAAACATGCTGAGTATTAAACCGATCGCAGCTACTTCAACAATAACATAAGCAAGTCTATAATTAGTGTCTGGACGAACATCCTAAAATAAATATTTAATAAAAAAAAGATAATATTTCAAACAATATAAAGATCCCAAAAGGATGAAATGTACGTAAAAGGATAGTGGTTGCCTCTGAAATGGAATGAAATATTACCTACCTGTCTTTAATTTTTTTACATTTACTACTATCTGAGTAGAAAAAATTAATATTCATTGGAAATTAACCCTCTAGTGCCCTAGTACGTCTCAAGGCGGGCAGTAATAAAAGTTTCGGACAGCTTGTATATTAGTGCACCCTAATATTTATATAATGTGTAGATTTTGGCATTGGATCCGAGCATTACATGTAACACCGTTGCCATATCCTCTATTTTTTCATACTATCACATTACATAAAGTTTCATTTAAAAAATCGTTAGTTTTGAAACACCAATTAAGTAAAGTTTTTTATGTTATTGTTTTCACCAATTTTGAAAAAATGTGAAAACATTGAATTATCCACGTCCGTCTGTCCGTGCGTCCGTCTTGTCTGTCTGATTTTAAACGCAACTCCTCCGTCACTATACCAGGAAAAATGACAAATGAGGTGTCAAATGAAAGATTGTAATCCAAGGATGGTACTAAAGGTGAGAAATTTGACTAAGGCTGTCTGTCCGTCTGTCCGTCCGACCGTGAATTATCTCCTTCGTCATTATACCAGGTAGAATGACAAATGAGGTGTCAAATAAAAGCTTATAATCCCAGTAAATAATCCCATAGTATTAATGCGATCGGACGGACAGACGGACGGAAAGCCTAGGTCAAATTTCTCACATTTAGTACCATCTTTAGATAATAATCTTTCATTTGACACCTCATTTGTCATTATACCTGGTATAGTGACGGAGGAGATATTTTTGCGGTCGGACGGAGAGACGGACAGACAGCTTAGGAATTTCGCACCTTTGGTACCATCCTTGGATTATAAGCTTTCATTTTATACCTCATTTGTCATTCTACCTGCTATAATGACGGAGAAGTTGAGTTTACAAACAGACAGACAGACGGACGGACGTACAGACGGACGTGGATAATTCAAAGTTTTCACACTTTTTTCAAAATTGGGTTCAATTTAAACGTTCTTATAAAATTATTCTATTATCTTGTAGGTACATTTAACATTGATTGAAATTATGAAAGAAATAAAGAAAAAAGTATGGCAACACTGTGAAGCACAAACATAAGATTCAGCTTTAGGCTACATAGGGTGCACTAAGATACAAGCTGTCCAAAGTTTCCAGGCTTAATATTTAAGTATTTTATAGCTGCAATACCCAATCCAGCCTATGGACTAGATCGGAGAAACATCGACTATTAAAAATTTGGCCGATCAGACAAATTTTTACACTGTAAATTTCAGTTTAGTGTGAAATTTGGTAGTGGTACTAAACTAATTCGGGCACTAGAGGGTTAACATTAGATGAATTTACTAGTGGTGTAATGCAATCTTGAGATTCCCTTTAGTTCATCATTCGTTTCTGGTGACAACCTATGAACAGTTGAACAACTTCAGTTTGTCACCAGAACCTTCATTCCATCGAAAGAAGTTTTCGATTTTCGGATCTAAGACTTCTAATTGTTTTAACTGAGTGTCACGTGGCTGTTATAGAAAACAATACGAGACACAACATGTGTGGCTCACGGCAGCCAACAGTACGTCAGTAGTAATTCAATCAAATTGTGTTTTGACTAGGAAAGTTTTGGGGTAGTTCTGATTTCTTTCATTATATATGTATATTGGGCTGCTGAATCCGAATATTAGGTTTTCGGACAAAATTTGCAAGCTGAACACTGTCGCAAGCCACTGAAAAGCGGATTGAAGCCTTCGAGATGTGGATCTACAGGAGGATACTAAAAATATCTTATGTGGACCATGTCACCAATATTGAGGTCCTACAGCGCATGACAAAAGAAAAAGAAGTGCTTAATTTAGTAAAACAATGTAAGCTTGAGTACCTTGGCCACGTGATGCGGAACGAAGAAAAATATCGAGTTCTTCAACTCGTCATGTAGGGCAAAGTATTTGGCAGGAGAGGACCGGGACGCCGTCGTATCTCGTAGTTGAAAAACCTCCGACAATGCTTTGGGATAACCTCCGCGGAGCTGTTTCTCAGAGAAGTCAACAAAACAATGATAGCCTTGACGATCGCCACCATCCGGACCGGATAAGGCACTGAAGAAGAAGAAGAAGGACAAAATTTCGTGACGGAACATTGAGCAAATCACGAAAAAAGCGAAAAATTTCTGTTTTTCCCGCTTTTTTGCTTAAATCTCGAAAACAGTAAACTTTTAGTAAATGGTCTGTCAACAGAAACTAAATGACTTAAAATTCTATACAAATATAAATATTTACTTTTTTTTCAGACGAACCTTTCGGTCTAAAGAGCAAGTTGAAAGTTGCCAATTTTTAACGGTCTCTGCAAAACCCATTTTTTACATTTCAAAATTTTATTTTTTATTAAAATGCTCTCGTTTGATAAATTTACATCGTCCATCCTGTGGAGGATGCTGATATCCTAATTATCACAACAGCTCTTGAGATGGCACCGTGAAATGAACATGTGAGAGTGGTGGGGGAAGATATTGACCTTATGGTCATTTTGATTGGCCTATGTAAGTAGTCCTAACACAAAAATTGTATTTTTTTTAAAACCAGGAAACTGAAAGGTTTCGCAAAGCTCCTACAACCCTGATATGGCGGCTGAAATGATCCTTATGGACCAGATCTTATTCCTACTTGCGATGAGTGGTTATGATGCTACTTCTGCATTGTTTAATCAAGAGAAACTGACATTTCTTAAAGTCCTTCAGAAGAACACAGACTTGGTACCAACCATTGAGGCTTTTAAAGACCCTAATGCACATCAGAATGGGGTTGGCAAAGCAGAAAACATGTTTCTCATGGCTCTATATGGAAGAAAAAAGAGACCAGTCTGAACGATTTAAGATATAGACAATACGTATATTCATCATACAAATATAAGACCAACATAGCCTCAATACACCCTACCGAATCTGCTGCACGAGAACATTCACTTAGAGTTTAGTATCAGGTGCAGCAAAAGTTATCTTTATATCCAGCCACACCTGACGAACAACAAAAAGCTCCAAGTGAGTGGGGTTGGAAAAAAACTAGAAGTGGTCTCGTGCCAGTGCCAACCACTTTGGACCCTGCACCAAACTTCTTGTAAATGTGAAAAGGGCTACCAACGCAATTGTGGATGCAAAAACGCGGGCCTTCATTGTTCCCCAATTTCCACATCATGCGAAGGAATGCGGATGATTGCTCTGATATAGACGTAGAAGTAACTGAAGAAAGAGACAGAGGTATGTAGAATCTCACAAGTTATTTCGTAATCATTCATCTCTCCTTGATATATGATCAAAAGTCAGTATCTCACTACCTCTGTTATTTTCCAGGAGAACAACCCCTGACGCTGACGATGGAGCAATCAGACCCTGATCCAGGACATGATCCCATCAAAGAACCTCAGCACAATGCGGAAGGTACGTTTAATCTCACAACCTATTTTGCAATCGTCATCTCTCCTTTAGAACTGACACCATCTCTTTTATTTTACAGAACAAGCAGAATATATATCGGACCCATCGCCACGGAAGAATCACAGCCAGGACCTTCTAAAAGACAACGGCTCATATAATTTTATAATATTATACATTTTGTATTTCATTGTTTTTTATTTTAATTTGTAATATTAATTATAATCACGATATTTTTAAGTTTTATTTTGTTACGAGTCCTACTTTTTGTGATACTGAATTTGTACAATAACTTTTTTTTTTCTTTTTAATTATTTGTGCAGAAAACTAGGAGAAATTTATCAAATGACAGCATTCTAATAAAAAATAAAATTTTGAAATGTAAAAAGTGGATTTTACAGAGACCGTTAAAAATTGGCAATTTTCAACTTGCACTTTAGACCAAAAGGTTTGTCTAAAAAAAAAGTAAATAGGGATATTTGTAGAGAATTTTAAGTCAGGTACTCCTAATTATTGTACTCGTGGAAAAATCGGAGATCTAACACATGTCATGTTTAGCACAAATTAAAATATATATTAAAAAAACACAGTAAAATAATTAAAAAAAAAAACAAAATAAAAAAAGCAACACAATGTACCTATGCATCTAAAAATAATATTGTAGTATTAGTCCGTTCTTTAACGGTAAAATATTGCAAAACCTCTAAATTTTAAATAACCGCTTGAATTGACATGAAATTTGGCATGTACATAGCTAACAAGTCAAAGAAAAAAAGTGATATTGTGCCGATATGTGCTTTTGCCCCTGGGGTGGTTTTCACCCTCTCTTGGGGGTGAAAAAATATTTGTCCAAAGTAAGTCCGGAAATGGATAAACTGACTAATTCTAAGTAACTTTTGTTCTATAGAGTTTTTTCACTAAGTCAATATTTCTCGAGTTATTTGCCAGTAAATATGTTCATTTTTTTTCAACAAAATAACCACGCTTTTAGACGGTTTTTTGCAAATAACTCAAATAGTAAGTATTTTGTCGAAAAAACATTCTTAACAATTCTTCATTCAAAATCATATTTTTCAAAATCAAATTTTTTAAAAATTTCACTTTAAAACCAAATTTTTTCAAAAATAAGCACTTTGAATGGATGAAACTTACAGATCATATTATTATAAACACAACATAAGTAAAATAATTTGTGGAGCGGTAACGATTTACTTCATTTAAGTTGCTAATTATGGGGTGGTCTTCCCGATTTTTTTTTGCCAAAACAAAATTGACCAATATTATTTTGAGCGTAACTTGCTTAAATTTAATGATAAAAACTTTTTATAAAAAAAGAAATAAATCTCTTTTTAAACACTTTAAAAAAGTTATAATGGATTTTTCCCAAAAACTGCTTAATTTTTTGGATATTTCACTTCGAAGTATTCTATTTGAAATTTGGTGAATAGGAATCTATGTTTCATTGGCTATAACTCTGGTTTTACGAGGTCCAGAGGCCTAACGCGTACACCATTTTTTTTACTTTTTTACAGTCCATATTTTTGCTAAGAACATTTTTTTCTACAAAATACTTACTTTTTGAGTTATTTGCGAAAAACCTTTAAAGAATGCAGTTTATTCTCTTAAAAAATGAACATATTCACTCGCAAATAACTCGAAAAGTGTTGACTTGGCGAAAAAGCTCTATAGAGCAAAAGTTACTTAAATTAGTCAGTTCATCCATTTCCGGACTTATTTTGGACTTATATTTTTTCACCCCCAAGAGGGGGTGAAAGTCACCCCCAGAGCAAAAGCACACATCGGCACAATATCACTTTTTTTCTTTGATATGTAGCCATGCGTTTGCCAAATTTCATGTCAATCCAAGCGGTTCTTTAAAATTTAGAGCAAAAACCGTGAAAGAATGTACTATATGTACTTATGTTATGAAATAAGAAATTTATGACTATGAATCTGCAATCAGTCACAAACAAGTCTGGCTAATTGGCTCTGCCAAAGCCATTTTTCAAAAAAAAAGAAGACTTCAGCTTTCTATTCGTAGAGGAGTACATTAAAGAGGCATCTACGAATTATTATTCGCATTTCTATGAACAGGAAGGAATAAGTAATAACTTTATATACTTACGGTTGCAACAAAATAAAATATGGTGGCAAAAGCAAATATTCCTGTTACTGAAAGTAACAACATAGAAAAGTTCTGAACCCCATGTATCACTTTGAAAGTGCTGTAAGAGACATAATTAATCATCAAAATATAATATTAACATAACATTAACCCCACAATAAACACAAAAACTGATACCAAATTAACTCCTGGTAAATATAATCCGGTCCACTTAGACATCAATATAGTTGGCAAAAACAAAAATTGCCGGAGATCCAAATTTTGGTGGAGAGCTAGAGTTTACCATAACAAATAAAGTTTTAAATGTCCCTATCGATCCCATGTGTGCAACAAAAGTTATTCGGGGTCAAAAGTAAAAATTTGAGATTTTTTGGATTTTTCTCGAAAACGGTAAGTTTTATAAAAAAAAACATCAAACCAAAGTTGTAGATCTTAACATTCTCTAGAAAAATAGTTCTTACAATTTTTGCCCTAAGAGTTACCAATCCTGAGATATCGCGATTTGAAAAGTTACTTTATACATTATATGCACAATGCACATATCGCACCTTGAAAACCATATGGCAATAACTGCAATTTTTTCACGAAATGACCTTTGAATGCAGTCTAATAGGAAAAAAATCTATTTTTTAATGCTATATAGCACCATCTGCAAAAAAATTTAAGTTCGGCACCAGAAAGATACATCCCTATGACTTTTATCAAAAATCGATTCTTCTTTTTATACAATCAGGCATTATCTGCAGTTGATGCTCTACGGTTTTAAAATTGGAACAAAGACTTAGATCTATATGGCAATATGTGCAAAATGTGACCCACGCTCGTAAAATAAAAGCGAGATGTACTAAGGAAAATCCTTTAAATGCAACAAAACATACGAGTACTGCATAGAGATTTCATTGCAACACTGGAAATAAGCGACAAGACTACAACAAATTAATATACAACGTCGTACTGCAGATGGGTTTATCCCAAAAGAAAAGCGAGGAACTCATAAGAATGGAAAAAGAATCAACGAAGTCGTGAAACAAAACATAATGATTTACATCAGTCTCTTCTCAGAGTGAAATTTCACTACCTAAGAAAACAAACTACCAGATAATTCGTCAGCGATGACAAAACTCTTGCTGATATTCATCGCGATTAATTGTATAAAGTTTTGCAAAGAAAAAGTTTCGGTGTTCGGAAATTACGCTACGATGATGACCATATTCACACAGAATTTAATATACACTTTTTTAAGCCCAAAAATATCTTTGCTTGCTGTGAGAAAGTTACAGAAATTAATTAGATAAATCGACATTAGAAACAGCCTATAATACTCACCGTCAGGAAGTGGAACTCAATAGGAAAGAGAAATAAATGACTTAAAATCTGTAAAATCCAACAATTACATCACTGCTTGTTTTGATTTACAATCATTACTACCGACGCCTTCAGGCGAAGTCTCTTTATTTTATTATAAAAGCAGATTATCAACATTATTTAATTTCACAATTTTTTACCGGACCACAAATGCAGGACACTTCTGTCTTTGGTTCAAGCGAATTGCTAATCTTGATTCAAATGAAATAGCGTCGTTCCTGTTACAATTTTTGAGGAACCATGCCAGGGAAAAAGAAATAATATTATACTCAGATAACTACTGTGGGCGAAATAAGAACAAGTATATTGTCTATCTTTATCAATATGCAGTACAGAAATTGAACATACCTAAAATTACCCACAAATTTTTGATAACGGGTCACTCCCAAAATACGGTAGATAACGTGCATTCTTTGATTGAGAAACAAAAAAAGGCTTTAAAAGATGACCAATTTACGTGGCTGCGCAATGGTTCACAGTAGTTCAAACAGCGAAAAAAACAGGTGAACCTTATATAAAATTAATAAAAGGTGTACATCGGATATATTGGACTTTAAAAAACGATGTAAGGAAATGGGGAACAATAATTATAACATTGACGAAGAAGGAAATCAGGTCGTCTGGAATGACATAAGATGAGCTAGGTGGAGAAGACATTTAAAAATAAGTTTCAGGTTAAGGCAAGCTTCAACGATACAGAGTTCAGAACCATTAATATAAGGCAAAGACAACGAGGGATGGTGGCTAAGATGGAACTAAGTAAAGCAGATTCGCATTCACCAGGAATATGCAATCTCAAAAAACAAGATGTAGACTCTCACTATGTAAGGCTAATGTTATTCAAGAGCACTATCATAGGTTTTATACAGATTTACACGTGACCAATGCAACAATAGAAGACGAACACACAGATTATAATATGCAAGACTTTGATTAAGTGTTAACACTAAAAATTTGTAATAAATAAGTACAATCTTAAATAAAAAAAACTGTTATTTGATATGCATTTTTACTGCGTCATTTGCGAAAAATGATATATTTTTTAAAACCATATGGCCGTATGTGCTAAAATACCTATTAATTTTAGCAAATTTTATGTACTTCTTGATTCATATAAAAATATGCAAAATTAAAGACAATTATACCAAATATCAGGTTTGTAGTTTAATTTTTGGAACTACAGGAAATAAAATTAATTTTACAAAAACTTAAAATGCTCATAACTCGATATTATGATTTTTGCAGTTACTGCCCTATGGTTTTCAAGGTGCGATATTATAAGCCACGTATACCTAGGCATAATGTAGCACTTAAGACAAGTAAAAATGCCCATTTGTGTCTCTTTTATATAATATATTATACTATTCTGAAAATATTTCTTCAAAAGATAATCAGTCCCAAACTGAATTTCCTCTATCCACGTGGCCTTGAAAAACCTTTGGCTATAGGTACCATTGTTTAAAAAAGAACAGATTGTCTATTGTAAACAATGGCTACAGTATTGTCCGTAGGTCTTGTTCATATTATCTGTTTCTTTTAGGCCGATGCCACATTATGCGTTTTGACCGGATGCGGTGAAAACGCATCCGTTTCCAACGCAACCGGACCGACCTGTCACACTATGCGTTTAGTCTGGTGCAGTTTGTAAGCGCGTACCGATGACTCAAAACGCATCCGTTTCCAACGCAACCGGATCGATCTGTCACACTATGCGTTTTCACCGGATGCGGCGGAAACGCAACCGGTCAAAACGCATAATGTGGCATCGGCCTTAGTGCTAAAGGTTCAGTTCAAGTGAATATAAGTACCTACTTATTACAAGCGTCTACCATTTAGCAGACATTACGGGATTACAGTGGCAGTGGTATTTGACGGCTACAGTGACTCGATAAAGAATATTCGCGAACTCAAGCGAGGGTGCTGCCGCCTAATTTGGAACTAGATGAATTGGAATGAAAATATAAACAAATCATCCGTTAACCTATGTATCAACGTTGTTTGAATGCTTGTCGGGTGTGTTCATTTAGTGAATGATTTATTTATATTAACCTTTCCGGAACCGTGCTATAAAAACTTACGCTGCAGGCCGTGCGGGGCAACTATGTTACCCATTAAAATACTTTAATAATTCATTTAAATTTTACATTATTGTTTGGAAAGTTATATAATAAGGCACTAGTAACTGAAATAATTTGTTTTTATTATTAAAAAGATTTACATTTTTTTATTTTTACCTGTAATTACAATTTGATTTTATTCCTGATTTTTACAGTCGGGGCATAAAAATGTTTTACTTTCTTCTCGATGTATGGTACAGATTGGTTTTCTGCATGTACTACATGATATTTGAGTCTTTCTATCACGTGCCCTGGCACAAAAGCTGCATCTTCGACTTGTATATTGTTGAATGTCTCTGGCAGGGGTTTCTGGCATTGTGTGCCCCGAGGAGTTAATTTCAATTTTTGTATAAAATTTAAATTATATTTGATAATTTTTATAAAAAAACGATTTAGTAATATATTTTCTAAGATTACCTGGAGGGATAAAAAAAATTAAAATATTTTGAAAAGTTATAAAGATAAAACCGCATCTGGGGTAACCAAGTTGGCCCGCACGGCCACGGAAAGGTTAATTCATTACATCAATAACAATATTCATTATATCCAAAGACGTTATCCCAATAACATCGGCCATTTTCATGCAGCTGCACTGCCATCTATAGTCGATTTAGTTCGCGAATTAAAGCTGCAGAACAACGTCGTCGAACTACACAAGCATCATCGGGTTCCGAGATTATCTTTGATGGAAATACATATATAACAGTTTCAGCGAATCAATAATAATTTTTCACTAATATTAATAATAAATCTCGTTTCATTTCCATGTTAACTGACAAATTAACATCTGCGAATATTGAAGTGAGGCAAGCTAAAAATGACGCAGATGTCCTTATGATTAAGACAGCAATTGAAAAATTTAAGGCAACAAACACAACAATTGTAGTTGGTGAAGATGTTGATTTGTTAGTACTGCTTACTGCAAGGGCTCCAGTAGATAAATTTATTGATTTTCTGAAACCTGGAAGGGCTCAACAGCGAACAGAGATATATTCTTCGAAAAGTTTATCGGCTTATCCCAAATGCCAAAATTAAACTTTATTTTTACATGCGATAACCGGCTGCGACACTACGTGAGCAATGTACAGAAGGGGCAAAACGTCAGTACTTAAATTATTCGAAAAAAGATTTGACTGACTGCTGTAAAGTTTTTACAGAACTTGATTCCACACCGCAAATAATAATTACGGAAGAAATTCGCTTTCTTCTTGCGGTTTATGGAGCTCCAAAAAAAAATTAGTTGTCTTGAAAAATACCGATACTTAATTTTGTAAAAAATACGCGAAACAAGAAACAAGTACAACTATCATGTCTTCCTCTAACATCAGCATCTGCTTTCCAACATATATTATCAAGTTCAAACATGGCTAGGCAATGAACTGAACCCAGAAGACTGGGGTTGAAAATTAATAGATATTACTCTGAAACCGATTAAAACCATACTCCCACCTGCTCCAGAAAAACTCAATAACACTATTTTTTGCAATTGCAAAGAAGGTTGTAGTGCCGCATGTGGATGTGAAAAAGTCGGGTTGCTGTGTTCTCTAGCGTGTACCAACTGCCAAGGTCAGTCTTGCTCAAATGACCAGTTTAGTACAACAGAGGAAGACTCCTGTGATTTTAATGAAGAGACCAATGACTCAGTCACATTTGAACAATTTTTGAACATCCAGCAAGAGGAAGAGGAAGAAGATGAAATCAAAGAAGACTTGACTGTTGAAGTAGACTTTCAAAAATATGAATCTGATTAAAATATCTAAAGAAATCAAAACAATAGTTAACCTAATAGTCAATAGCAATATCAATAATCAATATCAATAATAAGGTAATATCTAGAACTTGACCGGTATTGTTTCCTTAAATTATCCTAAAATTGTCAAAGCAGTTAGTGGAGGAGTAGGCCTACAGGGAAAACCACGGTAAAAAAGCGCGCCGAGTTGACTACCTCACAGGTGGCAACTCTTAGGAAAAAAATATTAAGGGCTATTTTTGTAGGGAATTTTAAGATCTACAACTTTGGTGCAAGGTTATTTTTTGATAAAACTTACCGTTTTCGAAAAAAAAAATCCAAAAATCTCAAATTTTGACCTTTGACCCCGAATAACTTTTGTTGCACACATGGGATTGATGGGGACGTTTAAAACTTTATTTGTTGTGGTATACCCTAGCTCTCCACCAAAATTTGGCTCTCCGGCAATTTTTGTTATTGCAAATGTCTATATAGACCGGGTTAAATACCAGATCATAAGAGATTACCATTTATACAAGACTTACCATCAAAACATTCCAAATGAAAATTTTTCGATAAATAGGCCAGCAAATGAAAAACCAAAAAACATGTTTTTATTACTTTTCAAAAATCTATCGAATGACACTAAACACGACATTGCAACGACACCTCCTGGTAGTGGGGCCCGGGGCCACTTTGAAATTTTAAATGGCAACTCACATTTTTCTATTGTAAATTATTACTCTACGTGAAAACATAAACAAATTTTATCTGATTTTTCTTTTTAGATTAGGAATGTCTGTCAATCAAGTCGCTATGTAGCCACAAAAAATAATTTTTAAGGTACCGAATTTGGTTTTTTAAGAAAGTTTTGTGTATCAGAATCTGAAATAAAAGCACCCCAGCCTCTCAGAGGCATGTTTGGTGCCATTCGATAGATTTTTGGAGAAGTAATACGCGTTTTTGGTTTTTCATTTAGAAATGTATTTCCCGAGCTATTAAACTATTTCCATAATTAATTTTACTAATTTTTAATTAAATCCATAATTTAATTCAGGGAATATTCTACAATCCCACTTCTTCTATCACACCCTATATAAAATAATAACGTACACTCAAACTACTAATACTTATTTCGCACCAAGCGCGTCCAATCGAGTCCAGTCCTGTCGAGGCAAGTCCGGTAAAATCAAGTCAATCAATAACTTTCCATTTTCCACATTAAATGGATATTTGGAGTCATCAATGTAGAGACACATATGGTTAAAAATAGATGTAGTTTTTCACACAACAGTAATACTACGCTACCTTAGAAGAAGGGGAGTAAGGCAACGAGGAAAACTATCGCGAATTCATCCCATAAATACTAGAAGATCTGTTTTTGGCTCATTCCAAGTCCGTCTAATATACTTACCGTTGCACGTCATTATGTACGTCAGATATCTAAGTTGACACAGTTGTCAAAGTATAAAAAAATTCTGAATCCATTTTAAATAAAATAGATCACATAATTCTTGCAAAGGTGAATTTTACAACAAAACAAATTATCATTCAATGTAAATAAATAAAAACTTTAGAAATAGAGAACAATAATTAAGTTATAATCTTACGCTATAGTTATTAAGGTACCAAGGGTATTATAGGGATAATAACGCTTGAGGTCAATGGTGTACCTATACAGGGTGAGTCACCTCTAACGGGACGGAAAATTACAGCGAAATGGTAAATGATTTGAAAAAATTTTTAAATTAGTAGTTTGTAAGTTGATAAAATCTACATTTTAAAACTATTTTGAAATATACATGGTGTCCCAATAAATGGCGGCGTATCAAAGTAACATTTTTTCTTATGGAACACCCTGTATTTTATTGTATTTTTTAATTGTCCGCAAAAAATAAGGTATAGTTTCATAAGACTTCCCTATACCAATATACCGGGTGTCCCAATAAGAATGGCTCTCGGCCATATCTCAGGAACGGTTTATAGTAGAGCTTTGAAATAAAAAATTTTATTACAAAAGTTGCCTCAGGAAAAGCCTGGAAATTATTTTCATAATTATGGGTCCACCGCTAGAGGGCGTAATTGAATATCAAATATAAAAAAATCTAAATTTTACAAAATTTTCCTAATGAAGGGGCTCTGGAAATCCGATTATTGTATTCTTCATCAAATTCTGCGCATATTTGATTTAACAAGTTTAACTCTACCTTTGCAAATAAGAGGTGGGGGTGAGTGGGAACCTTGTTATGAAAAAATGGCTGTAAGTCCGGTTCTGCCAAATCAAATTTTGAAAACTGGGTCTTGTTGAAGACAGATCTTTTTCTTCAATGTAAGCGTGATAATTTTGAACCATCCTAATAAGTAATAAGCCAGCTGGGAGGCGTTATTTAATTTTTTTCAGAAATCTAGTTTTCTTTGGAAAATATTAAATACAAGTATGCATTTTTAATCATACTTTATAAAATTAGATTAAATTAGCAATAGAATAGCGAAAACCGCATGTCGATACCTTTTGTCTATCTCAAGATATCTCGAGAAACGTGTAAATTTTATACATAACTATACGTTTTTATACGTAAACTAAGTTAATGAAAAGTAGTGTGCTGTGGAAAAAAACAAAATAACATTTTCCAGATGTCAACGTATAAAAATATAATTAATTAAAACAACAATATAAAGAGAAACAATACTATTAAAATTAAATATAACACAGAACAAAAAGAACTACTTAGTGACGACCTAAATACTCAAATTGTTGCCCATCATATACTACTCTAGAATACATTATCCAGAGAATACTAAACGCCATTCAAAGCATATCGAGAGCAGAAATTGAGACTGCTGTTCAATCTACTCTTGAAAGAGTAAATGTTTTGCAACGAAAATGATGGGCAAAAATTTGAACGTTTATGTCATCACTAAATAGTTGTTTTTATTTCTCTGTAATAGGGCTTTTCAACGCTTCTCATTTGTTTCGAGCCTCTGTCATATGCCGTATAATCCGTGTATAATATTAATATACGAGATATGAACGAGGCTCGAAACAAATGAGAAGCGTTGAAAAGACCTAATATACGTTGACAGCTGGAAAATGTTTCTTTGTTGTTTCCATAGCACACTACTTTTAATGAATTATTTCGTTTACCGGTGACAGTAACAGTTATGTTTTTAAATTTACACGTTTTGTAAGATATCTCGAGATAGAAAAAAGGTATTAACATGCGGTTTTCGCTATTCTGTTGCTAATTTTGTCTAATTTTGTAATATGGTACTAAAAATGCATGTTTGTATTTAATATTTTCCAAGGAACACTAGATTTCTGAAAAAAATTAAATAACGCCTTCTAGCTGGCATATTACTCAGTAAGTTGGTTCGAAATCATAACTTTTACATTGATGAAAAAGATCTGTCTTCAACAAGACCAAGTTTGCAAAATTTGATTAAGCAGAACCGGACTCACAGCCAGTTTTTCATAACAAGGTTCCCACTCACCCCCACCTCTTATTTCCAAAGGTAGACCTAAACTTGTCAAATCAAATATGCGTAGAATTTTATGAAGAATACGACGATCGGATTTCCAGTGCCCCTTCATTAGGAAAATTTTGTAAAATTTAGATTTTTTAATTTTTGATATACAATTACGCCCTCTAGCGGTGGTCCCACAATTATGAAAATAATTTCCAGGCTTTTCCTGAGGCAACTTTTGTTATAAAATTTTTTATTTCAAAGCTCTACTATAAACGGTTCCTGAGATATGGCCGAGAGCCGTTCTTATTGGGACACCCGGTACAGAGTGTTCTGAGTTATGGTGACTTTTCTTAAAATGTAAAGTTTTAAAAGAAGGCTTATTCTCAAGGTATTTGGAAATTATGAAAAAATACTTTTACATCTAAATAGTTGGATATTGGTTGAATGTATTCCATGATTAATTATTACAAAATTATTTACAGGGTGTTCAAATTTATAGTTTCATTATTGGATTATTCCATGTGTCATATGATGCTTATTTTAAATAGAACACCATGTATATTAATACAACATTATACTAAACGGAGTCATCTCTTTCGAATGGTATATGGATGTCCTATACCTAGGTCTAATAGTTTTTGCGTAATTTACAATTATTTAAATTCTTATTCTGTAAATCGAGTTTAAAACAAAAGATGTATATCATTGTATGACATCGTCATTTTATGATAGTACGGTCTGGTAATTATCAAAAATATAAACATCCTTGTATGATATTCAAATTTAATTGTTCCTAAAATTGAATAATCACGTTATCTACGAAAGAGTAGACATGGTACTTTGCATTGGGGAGTGTTTCCAAAATTGTATCTTACCTTCTTAAGTTTACGCTGAGAACTATTATGATAGAATACATCCAAAAAGGACGTTTTTGAGAGATTTCAATAGATTTCGTGCTACTGGTAATGTTGCATACGGAAAGTTAAATAAAAATAAACTAGTTATTTGTGATGTCGTCAAGGAGCTTGATGTCCTGCTTTCTGTTACGGAAAACCCAAATACTAGTAAAGGAAAAATTTCGGGTAAATTGTAAATCAGTCAAACGACTGTTAGAATCCTTAAGAGAAACCACTATTATCCGTATAAAACTCAACTACAGCAGTATTAGACCAAACAGGAATATGATAAATATTTAACTTATCGTTTATTGACTTTAGACTTTATAGAAGATCCTGATTTTTTTTAATGTATTGTATACAGACCAATGTACCTACTTTTCATAATAATGGTCTAGTAAATAGACATAATTTTCATTTCATTATGATACAGTAAACAAACATTTATTTCGTACTGTTTAAAAATCGAGAGTGACTATAAATATTATTTTTAAAACCAATTTTCCGTTTAAGAAAATTGTAAATTACGCAAAAACTATGACTCCTAGTTATATAACATCCCTATACCATTCGAAAGAGGAACCTGTGTTTAGTATAATAATGAATTAATATACATGGTGTTCTATTTAAAATAAGTATCATATGACACATTAAATAATCCAATAATGAAACTGTAAATTTTGAACACCCTGTAAATAAATGGGTAATAATCAATCATGGAATACATTAATTATAAAATAATTACCAGACCCTACTGTCATAACGTGACAATGTCATACAATGCCATTAATTAACTACATCTTTTGTTTTAAAATCGATTTAGAGATTAAGAATTTAAATAATTGTAAATTACGCAAAAACTATGAGACCTAGGTATAGGATATCCATATACCATTCGAAAGAGGTAAAATTGTTTAGTATAATTATTTATTAATATAAGCATTATATGACACATTGAATAATCCAATAATGAAACTGTAAATGTTGAACACCCTGTAAATAATTGTGTAATAATTAATCATGGAATACATTCAACCAATATCCAACTATTTAGATGTAAAAGTATTTTTTCATAATTTCTTAAATAACTTGAAAATAAGCCTTCTTTTAAAACTTTACATTTTAAGAAAAGTCACCATAACTCAGAACACTCTGTACATAGGTATAGGGAAGTCTTATGAAACTATACCTTCTTTTTTGCGGACAATTAAAAAATGCAGTAAAATACAGGGTGTTCCATAAGAAAAAATATAACTTTGATACGCTGTCATTTATTGGGACACCCTGTATATTTAAAAGTAATTTTAAAATGTAGATTTTATCAACTTACAAACTACTAATTTAAAAACATTTTCAAATCTTTTACCATTTCGCTGTAATCTTCCGTCCCGTTAGTGGTGACTCACCCTGTATACCGTTACCGAGGGCCTTTGGCCCGAGGGATATACGTTGACCGAAAGCGTTTTTATCTATATTACTGTTGGTGCCTTCAAAGTTTAATGTCCGACTAAATTATTCTTTATATGCAAGAAATTTGAATGAATTTTGAATTATTAATTTTTAAACAAGTACATTAAATGTAAATGTAAATTTTACCAGCAATAGCCGTAACGTAATTGTGGTAACCATAGTTTTCCTTAGGCTGTTATTTGTCAACTTGGCAGTATTTAACTAGTTATTTAAATTTAATACCCTAGGGCGTTATTTTTCAAAATGACGCCCTAGGGCATTATATCCTACTTAATTGAGTTCAAAATCATGTCATTATTTGTAAAATAATATACCAGTCGGACATTAAAGTAAATAATAAAAACAGTAAATATAATAAAACAAATATTTATTTTCAAGAATAAAAACAAATATGAAGTGTCATCACCGCAACTGTCAAATAAATGTTACCAATTTATGCTAAAATGTCACCTTCGTTCGATTACAGTTACAGTGTGTTCAAACAGCCATTTATACAAATTACATGAAACATATTACATATTGTGTATTTCTTTCAGTTAACATTAATAGAAATCTTCAAATATTATTTGTACGCATATATAAAATATGTCTAGCGGCTGTAATTTTAGTGTAATCGGCAAAATGCGATAAAATATACTGTATTATCGCTCTTAGCATTTCATATCGCTGTTCCCTCATTACCCATCCCAGATATTGTAACATTCTTATTTTTATTGTGTGTATTATTTCGCATTCTTTGCACATTCTTGCAATACTTCCGTGCTCGTATTCTTCTGTACCCATGTTATTTTAAGCATCCTTCTGTAACACCACATTTTGAATGTGTGTAGTTTATTTATGTGTTCTTGCTTCAATGTCCAGCCAGCTTTCAAGTCCATATTGCAGTATCGAGAACAGGTAGCATCTCAAAATCTCAACGCTCTTACTCTCAGGTCTAATGTAAGATCTGTGTTGCAGATATATGTTTTTAGTTTTACAAACGCATTTCTTGCTATTTCTATCCTGGTCCTTATTTCTGTTGTTTGATCATTTTTCTCTGAAATGCAGATTCCTAGGTATTTATAATTATCAACCCTTTCCATCGGTATATTTACCAACGGTATGCTTGTTTGTATGTTTATCTTCTTAGTTATTATCATGTATGTGGTCTTTTTTATGTTCATTTTTAGTCCACATGTTTCACAGAATTGACATGTTCTTCGTATTAATACAGATGGACAAATTTTGGAACGTCTGACTGGATTGGACGTGACTGGACTGTACTCGCTTGGCGCGAAATGAGCCTAATACCTATCCTTAAAATAAAGTACTAAAAGTTTAAAACTAGTACACAGCTTTACAATAAAAATTGCTTATGTACAAAATATACCTTCCTTTTAATATTTTCATTATATTTAACAGCTGCCTTTAATTCGTTGTAAACCATGTCTTGGTAAGCTTTGTTGTAAACATATGCATCGTGATCTGTACTAATAACAAGTCTTTGTTCAAGATAATTAGAAATCCAGTAGAATTGAAGACAAACATTATATTTAAAATAGGTCATAAATAGTAGTGAATAGGTAGTAGCAAAACTTCCTAAAAATATATTCTTTCATGATTTAATTCAATTTTATTATAATACACAAACATTAATGACTATATAATTTTTAAGGAAAATTAATTATTGTAGTTTTTGTGTTATTATTATCCTTTTTGTGAGATATTTTTCTCTGGTGTTACTTTCTGCACATTCAAGGACCTCTTGTTATGAGAACATCAGAAAGGGGGTCTGGATATAATAAACTCAGTCTAGAACAGGGGTGGGCAAACTTTTTTTAATAAGAGCCACATAAGGTTTTTGGTCAATTACCAAGGGCCGCAGTGTTTTCAAATTTATAACTTTAAGCTATTTTTAAGGGGGGGTAAGCTATTTTTTTAATTTGTTTGAAACTATGGTAGATTTTGTTTTTAATTAAATAAACATATTCAGTACAATTCAAAGAATATCCGAAAAAATTGTTTCAAGACCAACTATTGAAAAATAAGCCAATGGTGGCAAATTTTTACCGACACCTAAACAAAATGAATTTTTCAGTAGACCAGAGTTCAGAGTATCAGAACTCGTTATTGGATCATATGTAACAAAAATTCAAAAATATTTTATTAGCTTATGAGTTTCTCGATATAACACTGTCGAGTTTTTTTAACTTTTGACGAATTTTGCGTTTTTGATATCACTCAGAAGTGAAAATACCGAAATAGTGATAATCAACACAGTTGTTATTGTTACCTCACGAAATATCTAAAGAAAATATATGAAAAATTTTAGGTGGATCTGTCAAGTAGCCTTTGAGTTACAATGTCCACCACCTATAAAAAGCAGTTGAGCAGCTTTGAGAAAAACACGTTTAGTTTTGACAACTTTTATTTTCAATTTCTTCTGTCTGTCAAATAGTAAAGTGATGCACATTGGAATATGTTTTTAAATCGCAGAGTAATTTACAAAAGAAAATGGAACAGCTGTTGAACGATTCTCAATACGCTCAACAAGCTGCTGCAAAGCGAGTCGAAGGTAGGGATATTAAACATGCTGTATTTCTGGTAGTTTTCCTACGGTCAAACTGAAATGTTCAGAGAATATTTTTGAAATTATGTGTTTTCATACAAAATAATAAAAAAATCGAAAATTTCAAAATTTTCAAACCATATCCCTACCTCACTATACCACATTCGCACTTATTTTAGCACGGTATTTGCCGCAAATATAGAGGGTGTTTCATTTAGAAACGGGAATACTTAAATTGTGAATAGAGGTCACTAAGGCGGTTCTAGATATACTACATTTATCGCATCAATGATTTTTATAACTGCGACAGGGTGTTTTATCGATTTTGCCCATGTCTTTCTGGAAGCATAACTTTAGAACCACCTTGTATATTTTTGATATTTGACATAGATATCTCCCATTTAAAATCCAAACCACCCAACTTCTAATCACAAGAATAATCCAGATCCGGACTAAACAAAATTATTGGGAAATAATTGGACTAATTCTTTCTTTTTAATATGATCAATGAATAGTTTAAAATTTCATTACAAAAGTTTCATTTTGAGATCAACACCTATAAATTTAGCAAAGTAGCAGTGTTTAATTTCTAAATAACTTCCTACGCTAATTTACAGCATCTTCTAAGAACCTTTTCTAAACTTAATTATCGGATATGATTGTTGATTGTTGTATAAGACATCAGTATGTTCTGTCTCTAAATCTTCCAAAAATGCTTTGAATTCACGATGATTTAATCCTATTAAACTAGTACAATTAACAATATTAGTTATAATTGAAATGACGTTGTCCACATGCAAAACATTTTTGCACAATAGCTGATGATGGATTATGCAGTGAAGAATAATAAATCATGTTCTGGAAACTGTTGAACGTAACATTTAAGTTTTCTTAACGGTACAATATTTGTTCCTCTTAAATTTGGTGCTCCGTCAGTTGTTACTCTTACTAGGTGGTTATTTTCCACACAGATCCTGACTACTTCGAAACTATCATTTTCATTTGTTGAAATTTCATGGATTTCATTGCGGGAGCCGATAAACCTCTGCGGAAAAATCACCCGCTGCGAAAGTGATAATATTAATAGCTGCATTATCTATCTATATTTAATTATCAATATTAGCAATAATTAGAAAAAAAATTGAAATGAAAATAATTCACTTTCTCCCCTCGGGCCGCAAAAAAATGTCTAAAGGGCCGCATGCGGCCCGCGGGCCGCACTTTGCCCACCCCTGAGCTAGAGTCTTTTCGGAAAAGAAAATCTAGTCAGATATTATATAAAGGCCAATACACTCAGACGGTCAGGGCATGTGATACGCAGTACGCTATGATACAAAATGGCGCCCCATCCTATTTTGCTCTCGTTTCTTGCAAACGCTTGAATGAAATATTCCCGAATCGATGGATTGGCCGAGATTCTCAAATTTCTTGGCCTCCAAGAAGTCCAGATTTGATAACGCCGGACAATGCACTGTGGGATTTCATTAAAGAGGAGGTTAGAAATGCAGATATATTTCGAAAAAGGACTTGCGAAACGGAGTTCGCCAAGAATTTATGTTAGTAAGTCCGAACATGCTGAGACGGATGAGCATACGAACATGGCGTGGCGCGTCGTACCAAATTGTGAACAATGGAGGTATGCACACCGATGCTTTAGATAAATAAATTAATAATAAATGACTTAAAAAAACCCTATAGTCCAGAGAAATAAGATTTTTCTCGTGACACATCCCCCTCCAGGCCGAAACCAAATTTTTTGAGTAGTATGGACATCTATAATAATAACCTTTATGCTTCGTGTAGCCGATTTTGATGATATACGTAGTTATAAATAAATGAAGATCAAAAAACGGTAAATTTTCGCTTTTTTAGTCTATAACTAAAAAGTTAAGCATTTTGCAAAAAATTGCAAAATAAATAATAAATTTTGAGTTTTTATAAGTATTCATAACTTATGTAAAAATTAACTTAGAACCTTCTTATTACACGAATTGCTGAGACTTCTGGTGCTTAAATTATATTTTAAATTTCAAAGCAGTTGGTCCAATAGTTTAAAAGTTATTTAATTGGTTTATCCCAAATTCATTTTTTGCAACACTGTAAGTCAGAAAATTATGAGGTTACAGTAAGACTTCTGACAGTTTATGGAAGAAGAACATTTATACTATTGACTTAATTTAAAAAAATTACAAAAAGTGAATTTTAAAAAGTGTAAAATTATTTTGTAAGAACACGTCGACTTTTTGCTTACTTAAAAAACAATTAGAATAACTTTTTAACCGTTACCCGTAGAAAAATTATTTTACCATATTTGGAAAGACTTAATTTTTATACACATTTAGAAAGAAAAACAATTGTCCTAGGACAATTAGGGACGAAGTGAGTCCCCCCTTTTTTTAATTCACATGTTTTGCAAAATAATTTTGCAGTATTTAGAATTATTTTTTGTCATTTTTTTTAGTTAAATTAATAGTATAAATCTTCTTCTTTTTATCTACTTCATCATTTTCTGACTTATAGCGTTGCAAAAAAAAATAATTTGGGATAAAAAAATTAAATACCTTTTAAACTATTTGACCAATTGCTTTGAAATTTAGGGTATGATTTAAGCACCAGAAGTCTCAGCATTCTGTGCAACAAGAACGTTCTAAGTTAATTTTTACATAAGTTATGAATATTAATATAAACTCAAAATTTATAATTTATTTTGCAATTTTCCAAGCAACCAATAAGGATAGACATATTCAGCGAACGCCATATTCAAGTTTTTTATATGATTTATGAGTTTTTTTTTCTCAAATTTGTTTAGAATACTAACTTTTTGGTTATAGACGAAAAAAGCGAAAATTTACCGTTGTTTGATCTTCATTTGTTCATAACTATGTATATCATCAAAATCGGCTGCAGGAAACATATAGGTTATTATTATAGATGTCCATACTACTCAAAAAATTTGGTTTCGGCCTGGAGGGGGTTGTGTCACCAACAGGATATTTTTTTCCTTATTTCTCTGAACTACTATGTTATTATTTTCCCTCTGTAGGATAACAAAAACAATTCATTAGTGTAAAGGGACTTTCCGGCCATCCTATACATACAAATATTTCCCCCTTTTTAAATAGAAATTGAATAAAATTTCTGAGCTCGGTAACTTTTGAATGGTATAATTGATTTTCAAAATTTAACATGCGTTGGAAAGGTAATGGTCAGTACTATGAGAAGTCGTAAAGGTCGGACTTAAATTTTCGAAATTTTTGGGGGGTTTGTGGACGAGAACGAAAAACAGACCATAAATGGGAAGGGCCGTAAAATCCACACCCTTGGACCAAAATAAATGGTTGATATATTAAGGTGGGATTTGACGCAATTTTCAATTCAGTTAGATTTAGAAAATCGAAAATTTCGTGTGTGTGTGTGTGTGTGTGTGTGTGTGTGTGTGTGTGTGTGTGTGTGTGTGTGTGTGTGTGTGTGTGTGTGTGTGTGTGTGTGTGTGTGTGTGTGTGTGTGTGTGTGTGTGTGTGTGTGTGTGTGTGTGTGTGTGTGTGTGTGTGTGTGTGTGTGTGTGTGTGTGTGTGTGTGTGTGTGTGTGTGTGTGTGTGTGTGTGTGTGTGTGTGTGTGTGTGTGTGTGTGTGTGTGTGTGTGTGTGTGTGTGTGTGTGTGTGTGTGTGTGTGTGTGTGTGTGTGTGTGTGTGTGTGTGTGTGTGTGTGTGTGTGTGTGTGTGTGTGTGTGTGTGTGTGTGTGTGTGTGTGTGTGTGTGTGTGTGTGTGTGTGTGTGTGTGTGTGTGTGTGTGTGTGTGTGTGTGTGTGTGTGTGTGTGTGTGTGTGTGTGTGTGTGTGTGTGTGTGTGTGTGTGTGTGTGTGTGTGTGTGTGTGTGTGTGTGTGTGTGTGTGTGTGTGTGTGTGTGTGTGTGTGTGTGTGTGTGTGTGTGTGTGTGTGTGTGTGTGTGTGTGTGTGTGTGTGTGTGTGTGTGTGTGTGTGTGTGTGTGTGTGTGTGTGTGTGTGTGTGTGTGTGTGTGTGTGTGTGTGTGTGTGTGTGTGTGTGTGTGTGTGTGTGTGTGTGTGTGTGTGTGTGTGTGTGTGTGTGTGTGTGTGTGTGTGTGTGTGTGTGTGTGTGTGTGTGTGTGTGTGTGTGTGTGTGTGTGTGTGTGTGTGTGTGTGTGTGTGTGTGTGTGTGTGTGTGTGTGTGTGTGTGTGTGTGTGTGTGTGTGTGTGTGTGTGTGTGTGTGTGTGTGTGTGTGTGTGTGTGTGTGTGTGTGTGTGTGTGTGTGTGTGTGTGTGTGTGTGTGTGTGTGTGTGTGTGTGTGTGTGTGTGTGTGTGTGTGTGTGTGTGTGTGTGTGTGTGTGTGTGTGTGTGTGTGTGTGTGTGTGTGTGTGTGTGTGTGTGTGTGTGTGTGTGTGTGTGTGTGTGTGTGTGTGTGTGTGTGTGTGTGTGTGTGTGTGTGTGTGTGTGTGTGTGTGTGTGTGTGTGTGTGTGTGTGTGTGTGTGTGTGTGTGTGTGTGTGTGTGTGTGTGTGTGTGTGTGTGTGTGTGTGTGTGTGTGTGTGTGTGTGTGTGTGTGTGTGTGTGTGTGTGTGTGTGTGTGTGTGTGTGTGTGTGTGTGTGTGTGTGTGTGTGTGTGTGTGTGTGTGTGTGTGTGTGTGTGTGTGTGTGTGTGTGTGTGTGTGTGTGTGTGTGTGTGTGTGTGTGTGTGTGTGTGTGTGTGTGTGTGTGTGTGTGTGTGTGTGTGTGTGTGTGTGTGTGTGTGTGTGTGTGTGTGTGTGTGTGTGTGTGTGTGTGTGTGTGTGTGTGTGTGTGTGTGTGTGTGTGTGTGTGTGTGTGTGTGTGTGTGTGTGTGTGTGTGTGTGTGTGTGTGTGTGTGTGTGTGTGTGTGTGTGTGTGTGTGTGTGTGTGTGTGTGTGTGTGTGTGTGTGTGTGTGTGTGTGTGTGTGTGTGTGTGTGTGTGTGTGTGTGTGTGTGTGTGTGTGTGTGTGTGTGTGTGTGTGTGTGTGTGTGTGTGTGTGTGTGTGTGTGTGTGTGTGTTTGTATTACATTTATTATGGCATCATGTGTGTGCATTTTGCTACGTTATGGCATCTGCGAGCTTTGTGGCATCATACACGCGATGCCATAAAATTTTAAGTCGATTTTTAGCATCTACGGCATTATATTGTCACAGATGGCGTCATTTTAATATTTTGTAATATTTTGGTGTGTATGACGCCATAAGATGATATCGTTGTACATTCACACACATGTATTTGTTATGGCATCATTCTCGCTGCGTATATAGTGCTGCCCCCTACGATTAAAATAATATGTGCATGAAATAATTTACACTCCTTTGGAACATGATGCCATTAGGTACGAGCTATCAGAAGCTAGAGGTGTGTACCTAATTTGCGGAATTATATCGATTTATACTTTGTTAGTTTTTTGTTGTTGTTGTTGTGGCCGTTATAAAGATAATGTAGTGTGTGTGATGTTATCATGACAATGTACGTAAACTTCAAAAATATCACAGGTCAACCAGGGGCAACTGAAGCTCTAATATATTATATTCTCGAATGTTTTGGTTGTTGGTGCACTGAATGTGAAATGGGTCAAAATTGTTGTGTCACGTCGTTTTCGAGATATCCTAACCTTTATTGTATTATTTTTAATATCTCATTTTTGATAACTTTGAAATAAATGAAATATAAAATGAAAATACTGAAAGCCAAGGGTAAACTAATGAACTACACGCAACATAGAGTATTTAATTTTAGAATGTGACCTAACAGTAAAAAATATAGAAATACCTAAGTACAAAGAAACCTTAGGAAGATAGCAACAAATGAAAGACTAATGGAAAAAGGACAAAAATTGGCTATGGTTTCATAGTTATTGAAGGCATTAAATGGAAATGGAACCAAAAAACAAGCAGAATAGAAAAAGTAACAAACAATGCAGAACCAGCTAATTCATAAAACTAGCTGAAGAAAACCGTGACCAGACATCTCGTAACGCGACAATTCGTAACCGGACAAGTGGTAACGGACAACTCGTAATGGCGACAGTTCGTAACAGCGACACTTCATAACGGCGACAGTTCGTAACTATACAAGTTCGTAACGGACAATTCGTAAACGTCCAAATTGAATTATTCTGTTTATGTTTGTTAACGTGAAAACTAACTGTTATTACAGTTATAATTGAATGTTTATCAATTTAATGAATCAGTACCGGGATGAACATGTTTAATACATTTTATATTTCGTGTTTCAGAATAATATATTAAAAGTCCTTAATAACAAACAAATATTTAAATACATACAAACTTTTAACAATATTTTTAAAAGTTTATCCCTCTCATTGTTCTTTAAATTTACATATACCTAGACAAAGGACTAATGAAGTAATTAATGAAAGCTTTAAGCCGGCAACCGTCTTTAGACATTCCCAACTTTTTAAGTAAACATTTTGTAAAGGAAAACAACTTTTCTTCTTCTTCACTTGCCTTGTCCGTTGCGGACGTTGGCTATCATCATAGCAATTTTAATTTTGTTTGCGGCGTTTCTGAATAACTCGATCGATGTTAGTCCAAACCATTGGTGTAAGTTTTGAAGTCATGAGTGTCTTCTTCTTCCGGGTCCGCGTTTGCTTTCTATTTTACCCTGTATTATTAGTTGGAGTATATAATATTTATCATGTCTCACAATATGGCCGAGGTATTCAAGTTTCTGTTTCTTAATTGTGAAAGAGATTTCTTTTTGTTTTCCCATTCGGTGCAGTACCTCTACGTTTGTGGTATGAGTCGTCCCGGATATTTTGAGGATACGTCGATACACCCACATTTCGAATGCCTCCAGCTTTCTCATTAATGTTTCCGTCAGTGTCCATACCTCTGCGCCATACAGCAAGACTGGAAATAAATAGCACTTTTGCAGCCATATTTTTAGTAGGAGAGATATGTCGGATCGGGTGAATATATTATTAATGTTGTTAAATGTTGCTCTGGCATTTCAATTCTAGATCGTATTTCGGTTGTTTGATCCCATTTGGAGTTGACGACTGTTCCAAGGTATATATACGAGTCAACGTGTTTAATTAGTTGGTTTTTTATTTTTAATTGTCTGGCAGGTTTTTGAATTTGGCTGACCAGCATCCATTTTGTTTTATTTATGTTGAGGTTAAGTCCTCTTTCTTCACTCGTTCTTTGTACCATCTCCATTAAGATACTGTGAAAAACAACACTTGTCCAAAAATTAAAATTTTGGCAAATCAAGAAAAACTTCCCAGACATCTGTTGTTTTCTATAGAAACATCCAAATGTTCTATGTAGTTTACTCCGGACATCATAGATTTTTACAAAACTAAATGTGTCGGATGGATAAAGAAACTACTATTCTATGAGAAGAATACATAAAATCGAATTTTCTTAAAATGGACATGTATTGTTTTTCAAATAAACGCTTCAATTTTAAAAATGTTTATTCTGATACTGATTTATTAAATTGATTATTTTTTTCACCCGTCAAATTCTGACGTTTTTGCTTTTTCAGCCAATCACCACGCGTCGTTCTAGCCAATCATTGAGTGTAATACTGATAAAACAGCCTCTTCCTTGATAAAACAGTCTCGTCCCTGATAAAACTTAAGGTACCCTAAATTTCACATAATACGTACATACCTTAATTACGAACGACATTGGAAAATCTCATATTAGTTATAAAAATTTTGTTTTTAATAATTGTTCATTTTCGATTTAAACAGTTTTTTATGTATTAACAATATAATAAATAAATTCGTTCATTTTTAAATCATAAAATAATTTATCTATAACCTACTTAAGACATTGATCCTAGTTGTCTTAAAAATATTTCACAGATGCCGTATTTACTAATAATACATATTGGTTCACAAAATAATCTTTTCAAATACCACTTGTCCTCTAAATTTTGCTTGATAAATTTAGAGGACTCGTGGTATTACCTTTGATAAACATAATTTCATTTATAACTGTTTAACAGTTAGTTTCAACGTTAACAAAAATAAGCAGAATAATTCAATTTGGACGTTACAAATTTGTATAGTTACGAACTGTCGCCGTTATGAAGTGTCGCCGATACGAACTGTCGCTATTACGAATTGTCCGTTACCATTTGTCCGGTTACGAACTGTCGCGTTACGAGATGTCATGGAACCGAAGAAAACACAAAGACGGAACGAGAAACAAAACAGGCACAGTACAGGGACATGAACAGATCTAAAGATAATAACACAAAAGGAAGGAAAACAAAGTACAAGTTAAGCACAGAAAAAAACAAAACAATTCTGAAAATGGCATCATGGAAAGTAAGAGGTATAGATGGAAAGGCAATAGAACTGCGGGAAGAAACTAGAAATAAGAACATTGAAACAGTAGCTTTAACAGAGACAAAGAAGGAAGGAAGAGGATCAATAATATTAGAAAAAGGAATGTTACTAATATACAGTAAAGTGGTAGAAACGAAGAGAGCTCAGGCAAGAGTAGCGTGCATAATAAAGATGAATATTATCAACAAAGTAAAAAATTGGATATATTACAACGAACATATACTAAGAGTAGACGTAGATATGGATATAGAGGAAACCAATACAAAACTAATATATGCTATGGACCAGATGAAGACGAAACAAAAAACGAAAATAATGAGTTCTGGGATAAGTTCCCAGAAGTGATAAATATTTGTACCTACAGAGAAAATTATGATCACAGGAGACATGAACAGTAGAGTGGGAAAAGAAGCAGAAAGAGGGAACAATGTCATTGGACCTTATGGGGAGGAAAAAATAAACAAAACTGGAAATTACCACTCAAATTCTGTCTAGGTCTAGACAATAACCTGGTGATTATGAACACACACTTCCGGCATAAAAGTATACACAAGATCACAAGAAAAGTCAAATCAAGAGAAGAACAATCAATTATGGACTATACTATAGTGCGAAAAGCAGAAGAACTGGATAAGAGACGTAAGGGTGAAAAGGTGTTATGAAATTGGCAGTGACCACTATATACTGGAAACCACATTCAAAAGCAAAAGAAAAGAAATAAAAAGGAATGAGAGCATAAACAGAAAACACAAAGAAATAATAAAAAAATTATAAACTAAGGGAAGAATCAACGAATCAACGAAAATAATATACACAGAGGAGCTAGAGAAAGAGATGGAAAATGAACACGAAACAACAGAAATAATAGAAGAAGAATGGGAAAGATTTAAAAATGCGATGATAAAATCAGCTAATGCAATATGTGGGACTACAAGAAACAATAACAGAGAGAAACGAACATCTTGGTGGAATGATGAAGTGAAAAGATAAATAAAAGAAAAGAAGAAATTATAAAAACAATACGTACAAGACAAAACACAAAAAATATGAAAATTATAAGAGACAAAGAACAAAAATGAAAGAGATAGTGAAGGAAGAGGAAAAGAAAAGTTGGGAAAAATTCGAAAAAATAATGGAAAAAACAGCACAGAAACTGTAAAGTTATTTTATAGAACACTGAAGAACCTAAAAAGCAACAAAGAAACAAAGGTGAAACAAATAATGAACAAGGAAGGAACAATAATAAACGATAAAAAAATAATGGAAAGATGGAGGGAACACTTCGAGCTGATACTGAATGGAAAGCAAGGGAATACAATGGAAAAAGAAAGCCAGATCAATAGAGGGTCCATGAGAAACACGGAAAATCAAGAAACTTTAGAAAAAGAAGAACTGGAAGAAGCAATAAGAAAGATAAAGATTAGAGAAGTACCAGGAAGCGATGAAGTAGCACCAGAAATGATGAAATATATAGAAGTAAAAAAAAATTAATTTTTATAATTTGTTTAATTTGTTTTCATAAAAAAATTACTATGCATATAGAACCTAATATGGAAAATAAAAGTAATACCCAGACAATGGACAAATGCAGTAATTACAGTAGAATTCCGATTATCCGTGCTCCTTGGGACCGGAGGTGGCACGGATAATTGAAAAGCACGGATAATTGAGAAGCACGGATAATCCGAACATATGTGTTTCTTATGTATAATACATACAGTCGGAAAAATGAAAGAATACCCATGAACGATCACATCAAGCACTTATTTTGTATTTTCTGTCTTTTTCTATAAATAACAAACGTTTGTTATAGACAAGGACAGCAAATACAAGGAAAGTGATTGATGTGATCGTTCATGGGTACTCTTTGAGTGTGGCATCAAGAGTGTGGCAAGCAAAACCAATAGCGAAGAACAGAAGACGACGAAGCATTAAAGAATGGAATAGTCACATCTCGCAAATACTAGAAAGTAAGAGAAAAACTTGACAAGAAGCAACACAAATGGCCACCAATAGGAAAGAATGGAGGAAGTTCATTGAGAGTTAGACGAAACTCCCGACACCTCAGAAGATTAAGACACTGATTAAGATTGAATGAATGGCCCAACACCGAAAGGTATCAATGAGTCTACTGATTAAGTAAGTAAAGAAGTAAGTTTTTTCGCATCACCTTTTAGTTCAATTGTCAAACATTAAAGACCAGGTGTACAAGAATCAAGAAAAGAGAAAATCATCGGCAATAGAAGAGGTGTGAGTGATATGAATTAGAAAAAATAATAATAGATTAAACAAAATTGTAGAAATAAATATCTGCAAAAAAAGAAACACAAGTTAAAAAAAAAGAAAAAAAGAAACGCAGTCAGTAAAAACTCTTAAAACACCTCAAAAACCCCATGGATGCCCGAACAAATAAAATCCGTAATGGCTTTCTTTAAATTTGATTTGAAGAAGGAAGTACTACCAGGAAAACAAAAATGTGAATAGTGCAAATCAAAATATCCAGTATTAGAAATGAGAAAATTTACGGATATAAAGTTTTATTTGAAAAACTATTAGAGCCGCAATAAGCGACTAATAAATAATAATGACAATAAATTAATAACATAGATTTTATGCAAATTGTTTGCAAATAACTGACAAAGTTAAAAAAACAAGAATTTGTTCTGTAATTTATTAGTTTTTTATTATCCCAAAAATGTCGGGCATAATAATTCAAGTATTAAGTCATGGTGTGTCAAGTGTGGTATTTATGACATCTCAAGGTACATGTGGCATCTGATGCCACAAGTAATGTTATCATAGTTTTCCCTGTAGTTTTGTTTAGAAGGAGGGTATAACAAAATTAGAAATATATTACTGATCCAGACCTAATTAGAATCAACCTAACGTACGTAGACTTGATGATGCCACTTTGCAGTCTGAAGCACAGATGCCACAACAAATGCGGCGCCGTGTATGTGTGTGTGTGTGTGTGTGTGTGTGTGTGTGTGTGTGTGTGTGTGTGTGTGTGTGTGTGTGTGTGTGTGTGTGTGTGTGTGTGTGTGTGTGTGTGTGTGTGTGTGTGTGTGTGTGTGTGTGTGTGTGTGTGTGTATAGTGTCGCATGTAAGGAGGTTGTGCGCGACTGACGAGAACTGTCGTCATCTGGGATGTTCTATATTCTAGGTCTATTCGGACGTATCCTGCCAATATTGCCAAATTTGATGTAGATTTCATGCACCCCAGGCATAGCTTGTCCCATACTAATAAATAGATATTTTATATATAATACTAAATATAAATTATAAAGTCAGAATTTGGTATTAGATTTGAGAGTAAACTAAATGTAAGCACAAATACTTACGACGTCGGGATAGTATCACGAGGTTTTTTCCTGGTTTTCCCTCGTGATTTACTATGGAGTCTCTAACGCGAGAATTTTAATGCCACCGTTGCATTTGGTTGTCTTTTTAAAGACAGATCACATGCTATTATCTTTTGTGGCGGATATTCTTGAATTGAGTTGATTTCATGTAATCAAATGAACTATCTTTTAGTAAAGTCGTCCCAGAAACGCAAATCATCAATATTGGCAATATCATTTTAAAGCCTTCTACTTTAAAATGTATAATACATGCCTGAATTGCCGATATAAATGAGTCAGATTAAATAAATTATTAGAAGAATTTTTTACTAAGCAACAACATTTTTGTTTATTATTATTATTTTGTATTTTTACAACGACACCCGACTTGGGCGTCGAAACGTTAATAAAATAATTTTTTGGTAAAATTGTGACTTATTTCCCATTAAAAGTAATTGATTATAAAAATACCACAAGAAAATAGCTTCAGAACAACATTTATTAAGTTTGTTGTTACATTTCTGTGATATTGGGTTAAATTGGATAGCTCCATAATCGGGATAAGATCTGATCAAATCATTAAAAACCATTAGGAATGTTAGGGGTCAGCTCCCCACCAGACTTTACATATTGCACTTACGTAGATGCCTATGAAAAATGATGCCTAGAAACTTCACTTCATTTTTTAGGGTGGTTGTGTTGTTGATTTTGACTTCTATTAGTTCATCTCTTTGCCGAACCTTTATGAACCACACAGCTTCACATTTGTCCTTGCATAAGAACAGATCACGTTCTGCAAGCCAGCTTTGTGTGTTTTCCAATTCTATGTGCATTTTACTCATCATTCTTTTGAGTATTATAATATATTATATCCCTCAACATATCAGTTATTTTTTATACCCTAGAAGTTATTTTAAATTCAGAAATTGTTTTTTTATTTAGTTTGATGCCTCGACAACGAATGCCCATTGGCATGGCACAGTTGATTTTGCAATCAGATACCTAGTGAACTGTGTAGTGTGTTTGTTGAGTAAATGTCTTGTTACTTAGAAAAGTCGCCTTTATTGTCTTTACAGAGAAACATTCAAACGTCTATGCTAATGTTTATTAAATAAATAATTGCCCACAGAGCTGACATTCGAACTCACGACCACTGAATTCAAAGGTAGGTTCTCTTACCACTGAGCCACAGAGGGGTTTAAAAAATTATTAATAACTTTGTATATAACATAATTATATAAAATATTTATATTTTGTAATTTATTGAAATTGAGATAAGTGGTTTTGTAGTCCCATCGACCATATATAGACCAGGAAGGATCTGTATTTAGGTGGATGTGAGACGTGGCATTCTCACGCGTGATAACTTCGTTAATAATAATTTACTTATGTTCCTTCTCAAATATGCCCGGAACATTAATAAGAAAAAATAAAATATTTAAAAATTTCAAAAAATTCGTTTTTTTACTTTCTTTGCTTATAACTTTAAAACGATTCATTTTGGAACAAAGTCGTATAGGAATAAAACAAAGATAATTAAATTTTATATCAGATACGATTGGTTAAAAATGTCTTAACTTAACACTTTTGCTGCAACAGAGCAATAAATATAAAATAAGGGGGTAAATCAATCCTGTTTTTATTCAATGTTTTTCCATCACTTATGTTACACTTAAAATCTTCTTAATTCGCTTAGAAAATTTTTGTAGTGTGCTAAAATGTTCTTACAAGTTTTTTCGTAGGATGCATAATTCTCGAGATAAACGCGGTGGAACAATCAAAAAATCGAAAAATTGCAATTTTTGAACGAGAATAACTTTTGATTAAAAAATAAAATAGCAATTCTGCATTTGAAAGTTTAAGTCAAATTATACCGGTTTAAATTATTTGCATTGCTCAAAATTAATTTTTTAATTATCAAACAAAGCTATTTGTTTATAAGCCAAAAAATGTTTATAATTTTAAAACATTGCTGAGGCCCCTTAAATAATCCGATTTTAATTCTGTAAAGTGTATTAGATAGGTAGAGTACCTCTTTATATGTAAAAAAATTAGCCAACTTCTAAATGGTCTACTTTGTGTTCAGAAAGATTTTAAAAAATTTGAACATTTTTAAAAACATTTATATGCAAATCTATTATGCAAAATCTATTAGGTCGATTTTAATGAAATTTGGTAGACGTTTTAAGTAACTTATACGAACTTTTTAAGCTAATTACTAAGGTTCTAAGTGCCACCAAAGTGGTTTAGAAACAATGAATAACAACAGGCGTATTTTGCCCCCTTATTTTGTATTTATTGCTATATTGCAGAAAAGGTAATACCTTAAGACATTTTTGACCAGTCGTATATCATACAAAATTTAATTATCTTTATTTTATTTCCGTACGACTTTTTTCCAAAAAGAACCGTTTTAAAGTTATAAGCAAAGAAAACAGAAAAAATCGATGTTTTTCGAAATTTTTAAATGTTTTAATTTTTTTATTAATGTTCCGGGCATATTTGAGAAGGAGCATAAGTTAATTATAATTACTGAAGGTGTCACCTAACTTTATCTGCAAAAATCCGAATGCCACCTGTCACATCCAAAAATACACGTTTTTTACAGATTAGTCCTGGTCTAATATTATATTCAGCTAATACAAGTTATGATTTAACATCACAAATCATACAGTTTATCACAAATTTATACAGTGATGGCTGCGCTAAGAACCAACAAAATAACGCAAAAGACGGAAACCATTGTACGTTGTAATATAAAAAGAGATGAAACTAGTAGAGGTGGGACATTATGAGTAGAAACCTATATGTTTACGTAGTATACTGATAGTTTCCCACATTTAGACGCATTAGAGTCAAACCTATTACACCTAAAGGTAGAAAGGCTTAGGACTAAGTAAGTAAGAGTCAAATTGTCACAGGAGAATTTTTTATAAAATTCTCCTGTCACACTGGCAGCTGTCAAACTTCTCCGATATCTCCAAACATGGTAAACTATCAATATGACGTAAATTTATAGGTATCTATTGAAATTTTTCCACCCCTACTCTAGTTTCAACTCTTTTTATTTCACAACGTATGATGTTTTCCGTCTTTTGTGTTATTTTGGCGATTATTGGCGCACTCATCACTCTATTAATTTGTAAAAAGACCCTTAATAAATTTTAGCAATTACCTATGAGTATTAAAGCACTAAACATCCAAGTCATAACAAGACTAAAATGTGTGCCATAATAGTTTCTAATCAGCCAATATGCAGCAGCGATATCATAATCATTAAAAACAGTAGGTAAAGCAAACAACAAATGAGCAGTAAAACTATAAATTATACTTGCGATACATATGACTTTCATTTTTTTAGATTCTTTCATAACATTGTTTTCGAACAGCTCGTCCTGATATCGACTCTTCTGTGTGTTACCAGCAATAATATCTAGCATATTCTCAAGCCTCGGTAGTAGTTTCACTATTATAACACAACTAGCACATGCCTAAAATACAATATACATATTTTTTACAATTAGAGATAAATAATGCAAAAATAGGTTTTAGTTATGGACAGCCCAAGTGCATTGTTTTTAACAATATAGCCTTATCGTCATACTATCTACTATACTATATGAATATATATGTATATTGGTCGTCTGCGAAGTCAGAAAATCTGTTTTTTGGTGGAGAGATTGAGTAGTTGCTAGTACATAATTCTTAATCCTGATTAAGTATAATATAACAGATCCTTATTATATAATATTAATTTGTTTCTTGCTTGTTTGTATTGACCTATATTCAATAGGATTTACAATATAAGATTAGTTCTAAAATGAACTTATTACGTGTTTTGTAGGTATATTGTTTGCGTACAATAATTTCATTTTGGCAACTGATTAAACAAAATCAGTTGTTGTCCGTTGTTTTCATGTAGTTTCTAATGTAAATTTTGTTTAATATGGCTGTACAACGCTAATGAGACCCAGGAAGGACGAAACATCTGATGCATACTGTTTTGATATGTGGTATTAGTAATAATTATTATCTAAAAAACAGCTACTGTGAGTATGTACCTGTCGCAGACTTGACCAATAAACAATTTATCTCTCTCTAAATGTAAGCCTGCCACGTAAAATGGTATCCGAGCTTTCGTTGCTATTTTTGCCAATAAAATATTTATTTAATATAATTTGCAAGCGTTAAAATAAATGCGGCAATGTTCTGTAGACGGCCTCACTTTATGACGTCACAAAATTGACCTTCCGCTCATTAAAGATAAGCTAACCACAATAATAATAATATCACTCAAGTGTAGTGTGCCTCACCATCTAATACTATCATGAGCCGCCCCTGTTTCGTATAAACATGTTTTTATTAATTTTTGTTATAGTCCAGGTATATTAGCCAAATCAGCAGTTCGTTGCCCAATTCGACCAATTTAGCTATGGCGATGGTGGAGGTATGAGCCAATGCATTGTCATGGTGGAAGAACACTTTTTTCTTCGTCAAATAGGGCCGTTTTTTTGCAATTTGGCGTCAAATTGACCCAATAATTTCGTCCTAGTAGAGTCATCTTGTCACCATTTTTCCAATCTCTAGGTAGTAGATGCAGATCAAACCTTAATATATTATCATTAAGATAAATAATATAATAAAAAATAATATATAAAAAATAGTACCATAATATAAATATTATATTTACCGGTTGAATCAGGGCAATTAGAGTAGAGTAAGGTAGTAGAGCCTTCCAAGTTTTACCATTCTTGTATATCACAATTCCAGCTATAATTGTTTGAAGTTCTATCATAACCACAACACATATGAAACATTTAGCTAAAATTCCGTGCCATTGTTTTTTGGTACCAAATGATAAAATTTGTCGTATAAATTTTAATTCGTCATCTAAAACCATAAATTTTGATTAATACATATATTTGATAAAAGGTGATTAGTAATTAGCAAATAATTACAGAATATTGTCGTACTAAAAATCTTTTTGAAAATAGCGAAGGACAAATTATCAGTGACCACGCAGCAATAAAAGTTGGTTGGAAATCTATTTTGAGATATCGAGATAGCATATCCGAACCAAAATAATGAACTAACAAATCCACCCACAAGACAGGGGATATTGGATGCCATTAGAGCACTGAAAAATAATAAGGACCCATGGATTGACAACATTCCAGATGAAATTCTTAAAATTGCAGGACACACACTGATAGATAGATTCCAAAAACTCATAAGCGACGAAGAAGAAATTCCGGGAGAATGAAAATAGCAATTCTATGCCCAATCCACAAGAAGGGAGACAAACTCAGCTGCAAAAATTATAGAGGCATATCCTTTCTCTGTGTCAGTTATAATGGGTTTACGTGGATCATAAACCTGCGATTAAGCCACTTTACAAAACAAATCATAGGAAAATACCAGGCCGAATTCAGACCAAGTCGGTCTACTATTATTAACCAGTTGTTCAGCGTCAAACAAATTTTAGCTAAAGCCTGGGAGCACAACATGGATACAGTTGAGTCCGCGAGTCTTTACCCGTGCGTCATTAATACCTGGCGAGATAAAACACATACTTTTTATCTAGCATCATTCTCTTCCATGCATGAAACTCATGACAAACCAGCTGCCGTTTGTTATTAAGTAACAACACATGTTATTTTTATGAACCATGTAGACTCAGTGCATTGAAAAGAGATAGGTACAAAAAAAGACGATTCGGTATGTTTTCATATTTTAAGCACAATTTGTTTGACGTTTCTGATTTGTTTAATTTTGTGGCTGTCAGTCAATTGAACTTTTTGCGGTTTTTGTCGAATTTTTGCGTTTTGAAGTTTCTTTATATTACACAAACAGTTGTTTTCACAACTAATTTTATATTGGGCTTTGAAATTTTAAAGTAAATAATTATATTTATGCAATTAATATTTAAAACATACAAAGCTAACGTCATTCACACAGTAAAGAAATGACTGTGTTTAGATTTCCGTCAAAGTGAATAAAATAACAAAAATAAAATATGTTTTTGGATTTTTTTATAAATTGTTTATTTATTTATTAATCAATAATAATAAAAGAATTTATTAAGCTACTTCAAATGTAGCTGTAATTCTGCGCAAAAATTTTGAAGCAAAACTTATTCTTCTTCTTCTTCTTCAGTTTATTGGCCTCCACCTACTTGGGTATTTGGCCAGCTCATCGTCTCGGAACAAGGGAAAAATCCCTTATTCACTTACAATTTGGAGTTAGTACATTGTACAATTTGTTTCTTCTTCTTCTTCTTCTTTAGTTAACTAGAAATTTTGGTTGGTGTGGGACAAACATGACAAGATAAAAAAAATTTCACGCTAGGGGCAATCTCTCTATCCTTGTCTAAGGGGGCAACTGTCTATCAATACACAATCTTCTTTTTCTTCTTTGGTTTAGGAGAAATTTTGAGTTGGCATGGGACAAATACAAAAACTTAACTTTTTTTTTCAACGACATTAAACTTTTTTCTCTCAAGGGCAACTGCCGACTACTACACAATCTTATTCTTCTACTTCTTTTTTAGTTTACTGGCAATTTTGAGTTGGCATGGGACAAATTCAACAAAGACACAAACTTTGCTCTCAGGAGCAACTGCCGACCATTACAAAATCTTTTTCTTCTATTTATTTTTTAGTTTACTGGCAATTTTGAGTTGGCATGTGACAAATTCAACAAAGACACAAACTTTGCTCTCAGGAGCAACTGCCGACCATTACACAATCTTATTCTTCTACTTTTTTTTTGAGTTTACTGACAATTTTGAGTTGGCATGGGACAAATATAACAAGACACAAACTTTTTTCTCTCAGGGGTAATTGCCGATCATTACACAATCTTATTCTTCTATATCTTATTTACAGGCAATTTTGAGTTGGCATGGAATAAATACAACAAAGGCACAAACTTCTCTTATACAGGGCAACACCTGACCATTACACAATCCCATGTTGTTGCCTCAGATAGGTATAGTGAAAGACCCAGATGATTACAGAATGTTTATATAGAAACAAAAGATTATATTATTCGGTTATACGAATTATATTTTCACGTGTAATTTTGACATATTTTTCAAATTATTTATAATATATTCATTTATACTCATAACTTAATTTTGTGTATATTCAAAAAATGTATTAAAAGTTTAATAAGAACCAACTGCGGTTTATAAAGAAGGGTTGTAAGGGATATGGGTGTTGGGTACCCATTTTCAGTTAATTCATTATATAAATCAGAATTTTGCACAGTATTAATAGGGCATTCAAGAATCACATGTTGTACATCTGCTAATTGACCACATTCACAATAAGGATGTTCTACTATCCCCATTTTAAATAGGTGATTTGGAACCAAACAGTGACCTGTACGCATTCTGATAATAGTTGTTATATGTCTTCTATCTATATAAGGAACATTGAGATACAAAGGGCTATTTTTGAAAACTGGTTGTAGCTGTTGATACCAAATACCTTTATATTTAAAAGATTCCTTCCACTCTTTTTTAAATTCATCCCAGTACATTTTTTTAAAAAAGGGAAAATAGTCATCTTTCTCCACCTTTATGTTTACTGGACAATTGAGACAACGACCTACATTAGCAAGTGAATCAGCTTTAATATTTCCTAATACTTCGGAATGCCCTGGGATCCATGCAATGATAATATCTAAATTAATATTTTTTGCTTCTAATATAAGTCTTTTTGTCATTCCTGAACAACCATTTACTACCTTTAAAGTTTTGTTATTAATTTTCTGGATAGATTAATTACAATTATTAATTACAAATCTTACATTTGACATTCTATATATTTGATAACGTCAAATTTTATAATAAAACCCGTAATCGGAACAGTACCCACTTTTTGTCAGTTGTTGTTGCGTGAAATAGATTTCCGACTTATTTCGTATGCTTTAAGTGATGACGCACGGGTAAAGACTCGCGGACTCAACTGTATCTACCAAATTTTTGTAGATTTTCGACATGCCTATGATAACATACATACAGATAAGATATATATCGCACCTCCGTCATAAGTCAAAAAAGTAAAGTTTCGAGAAAACGACTTTTAAAATTTGTTCTACAACATTTTCGGGTTTAATTCAAAAATTATTAAAATTTAGAATAATAACTACTTTAGTCAGTTACAATGGTTTTTGAAGCTCTATAAAATAGCATATTAAGCATATTAAAAATATTTAAAGAATTTTTTTTTGAGTTGTGACACTATACAGATTAAATACCGAGAATTTACGAAATATTATTTATCAAAAGTGATACTGGCAGTACAGAATATAATATCATTATTATTATCTGCTTAACAGACTTATATACTTTTTAATGATGTAACTTTAAATACAAATAATAACATTAAACACAAAATACTGCAAAAAGAAAGATAAATAAGTGATAAATGTGTCACTTTTCTTGAGCACATACGCAGATTGTTTTGAATAATGTAATCACATACAGTACGTAAATCGTTCAGCTGGACATAGGAAATGTACATTGAGATAATTATGGCAACTGCGCTAACCTGTGTTAGTTGAAGCTTCTGTTCGAGTACGAGTTTTTGGTGCGATAGAGCTGTTAGAACGAATAGAATGAGTTGGTTTTGAAGCAAGGCTGTCCATAAATAAATCAAAAACAAAGTTTACTTTAGCTAATTTTTAAAATATTTTTTATTTAAACACTAATTTCAAAACTAAACAGTTCTCCCATTCCCTTAGGCCAAAAATATTTAGCTACTACATTGTCATATTTTGACGTTTATTTGTATCAGTCGAAATGAGTCGTCAATTTTGAGGTTAATTCCCCTTAATGCTAACAACCATATTATCTTCTAGAGAGCTCAGTTGCCACAATGATCTCAATATAATACAATGCATGAATTTATGTATCTAAATATATACAATGTATGTTCCCTATGTCCAGATGAATGATTTACGTACTGTATACTCCCTTAACTCGACAAACGACGCTTTATATAGTATTTTTACTACAAAAACGTTATTACGTAGGTCAAAATTTTTGACGTAAGAGAACTGTCAAAACATTAGAATGTGACTTTCATTATTGTCATGTTTATTATAAACATGGCAAGTCACATTCTAATGTTTTGACAGTTCTCTTACGTCAAAAATTTTGACCTACGTAATAACGTTTTTGTAGTAAAAATACTATACACATCTTAGATGGACAAATGCTTTGCACAAGTCGCATATATGACACTGTTTGTGTTCGGTGCGTCGTCGTTGATTTTGGATAATGGTATAATGACATTAGTGTCATCTAACGAAAAATATTTCATCCATAGACGTGACACTTTGTGAGATAGAAGTTTATAGTTTTATTAAACTGTTGGAGCAATAAAACCGATTTTAAAATTTTTTGAGTTATGGCACTCTTTGAGCGGAGGTGAGATGTATAGATATGTAATTATGCAAAAATTTGGTATAACAAGGTAATTGGTAAAGCTAGTTAAAGCCACCATGACTCACACAGAAGCTTAAGTACGAGTTCAAAATGAATGGACACTGGACACATCCCTTCCAGATAACTAAAGGGCTAAAACAGGGAGATGGGCTGGCATTGACTCTGTTTAATATACAGTATGTCCCTGTAAGTTGTATCCATATGGAAAACTTTTTTATTATTAATTTTATGAAAAAAAGTTGTTCTTTATAAAAAGTTCTGCATGGTCCACAACCCAAGATTCAACCATCAGATATCAAATTTTATTAATGTTATACGAGGTATGTCAAAAAGGTTGAATTTCATTCAGGAGTAAAGTAGCTTTATTTTTCACAATATTGAAAATTGCTATTATGAAAAGTTGTTTGTAATTAAAAACTATACTCTAATATGCAATTACACCCTTCTAATTGAATTTTTTTTTTTTTTTAATTATGGATAACAACATTATTTTCACTTATTTCAATTCTGATAACTCTGTTATTATTAATTTTACGAAAAAAAGTGATTCTTAATAAAAAGTTCTGGATGGTCTAAAACCTAAAATACAACCATCTTATATCAAATTTTATACGAGGTATGTCAAAAAAGATAAATTTAGATCAAAAGTAAAGTATTTTTATAGTTCAGAATAATTCAATTAAAAGGATGTAATTACATACTAAAACATAGTTTTTAATTTTAAATAACTTTTCATAATAACAATTTTCGATATTGTGAAAATTAAACGTATTTTACTCTTGAGCGAAATTCATATTCTTTCTCATACCTCGTATAAAATTGATAAAATTTGATATAAGCTAGTTGTATTTTAGGTTTTAGATCATGCAGAACTTTTTATTAAGAATCACTTTTTTTCGTAAAATTAATAATAAAAGAGTTATCTGAATTGAAATACCTGAAAATAATGTTGTTTTGAAGCTATTTTCTTATGGCATTTTTGCAATTAACTAGTTTTGATGTGAAATAAGCCACAATTTTACTAAAAAATTATTTTATTAACGTTTCGACGCCCAAATCGGGTGTCGTTGTCAAAATACAACAAATAATAAAACTACTAAGGTAGCCACTTGTGGACACTTTGACCTTTGACCCCCCGAAGACATGCAAGACAGACACACAAATAAACGTCAAAACATGACAGGGTAGTAGCTGAATATTTTTGGCCTGAGGGAATAGGAAAACTGTGTGTATTTAAGAAGAACTATTGATACTGTTATTAATATTTTTTGTATTTTGACAACGACACCCGATTTGGGCGTCGAAACGTTAATAAAATCATTTTTTAATAAAATTGTGGCTTATTTCCCATCAAAACTGGTTAACTGAAAATATTGTTAATCCATAATTTTTCAAAAAAAAATTTTTCAATTAGAAGGATGTAATTGCATACTAGAATATATAGGGTGAGGCAGATAACTGGCCTATTAGAAATATCTCGAGAACTAAAGGCAACAGAATCATGAAAATTGGAATGAAGGGGTTTTGAAGGATGATCTATTAAATGAAAATATTTTCATCTCTTTGCAACTTCCAGTTATACCGGAAGTTGCTTATAAATTCGTTTTTTTAAATGGGACACCCTGTATATTTTTACATTTTTGGATTCTCTTCGATGTCTTCTTTAAAAGATAATAAGTATTTTAAAAGATAATTACGTTTTTTTTATTAATTACCAAATACCTCAGAAAAAAGCGGGATTTGTAAAGGGTAAAGGTACAAGGGAACAAATCCTGAACCTGAGACAACTTAATTAAAAAGTCTAGAGAATTTCAAGTACCTATGATTATATGCTTCGTTGACTACCAAAAGGCATTTGTTGTGTAAGCTGGATAAATCTGTGGTTAATTTTAATAGAAATGGGCGCACCAATCCACCTGGTGACACTTATTAAAAATCTGTACCAGTCTAATATAGCTACAGTACGACTAGATCAGAAGTTCTCAAACCAATTCAAGACCGAGAGAGGTGTTAGACAAGGATGCGTGTTGTCACCTGACTTATTTAACATTTATGGTGAACATGTCATGAGGATGGTTTTAGAAGGATGGGCCGGTGGAGTAACAGTAGCCGGTAGGAAAATCTCCAATTTGAGATTTGCTGATGACACTACACTTATAGCAGCAAATGAGCAAGAAATGTTTGATCTTCTGCGAAGAGTTGAGCACGAAAGCAATAAAGTTGGTCTGAAAATCAATAAAGCTAAGACAAAAATAATGGTGGTCGACAGATTCGACACTATTCAACTGACTAACATGTTACAGGAATACCAGATAGTAAACACCTTTGTCTATCTCGGGTCTAGTATAACTAACGATGGCAACTGTGAAGCAGAAGTTCGGAGACGTACTGGTATGGCAAAAAATGCGATGAGTCGCCTAACTAAAGTTTGGAAAGACATATCTATCTCTCAAAATATCAAGATGAAACTGGTGAATGCCCTTGTATTCTCAATATTTCTATACGGAGCAAAGACTTGGACACTTCGCGGATGCAAGCGCCAAAAAATTGATGTTTTTGAGATGTGGTGCTGGAGAAGAATGCTGCGCATACCATGGACAGCTCATAGGACAAACGTTTCCATTCTAAACCAACTCAATATTAAAAAAAGGCTGTCCACAATATGTCTGCAACGAATTCTGCAATTCTTTGGTCACGTGGTTCGCAGAGATGACGACAGTTTGGAGAGATTAATCGTTTCTGGAAACGTTCCGGGGAGAAGATCAAGAGGACGATCACCAACTAGATGGTCCGACCAAATAAAGAATTCAGCTGGAAACTCATTCTGCGAATCTCTTAGAGCAGCTGAAGATAGATACCAATGGAGAAACATTGTTAGTAATATTGGAAGAAATCACTATCCTCAGTAATGGGGAAACGACAAGAGAGAGATTGAGAAGCAAATTAGAGCATTATTTTCTTATTTATTCTTACTATTGTGCGACATTCGGATGAATGTCGCACGATATTTGGATGACCAATTGTCATCCGAAGTTTAAAAAATAATCTGACGAATGTCGCACAATAGTAAGAATAAATAAGAAAATAATGCTCTAATTTGCCTCTCAATAGGGATGGGAAAAACCTACCGGTTACAACTTAATACCGGTCTTTTTCTTCTGAAATAATCGGTTTTGCCGGTTGTTTTTTTGTCACCTTTATAACCGGTTTTTTCTTTTTAAAGTAATAACCAGTAAAAAACCGAGTAAGTGGAAAAAATACTGAATTCAGAGAAAAAATGTGAAAATTTTTCGACCACCGCGCGAAAATGAGAAATTTTAAGCTGACTGAAACCGAGTTCAAAACACTGATGACTGATTTCTATACTGATATGGACTGATATCCATTCGAATGGAGTATCGCAAACTGAAGCGCAATGTAAATGTAACGTATTGGGTATTCGCTGTGGCTCAAAAACCCGAACACCGGTTTTTGGAACAACCGGTTTTTTGACTGGTTATAACCAGTAGGTTAAACCTTAGGTAAAAAAGCCAGTATAACCGAAAATCGGTGTTTTGTCAACAACCGCCATCCCTACTTCTCAAACTTATTTTCATTCGGCAATTGCCACTCAAGCACTGCGAGCTCTCGTGTCTATTGCCAGTAAACAAGTTTTCGAAAAATTGTCGCATTATTTTCAATTTATTTTCACTCTCTTGTAATATTAATGTTGAGAATTATAATTTATTTTTGGAATAGATTATATTTCAAATTTTGCTTTACCTCTTTCCAGTTTTTTGTGTCTTTGGTCCATAATTATTGGTAACATTAGATTCAACTAGAAGATATATTAGTTTAATGCGTTGGATTGGAAAAATTAAACTCTGATATTTTATTTTGTCCCTGCCTGGCTTCACATCAAAAAATGCTTTAACCTGGTTCATTATTTCAATATTATTTTAATATCACAAAATGTCTCTATAATCTAAATTAGGTGTTTTTGCCTTATTTTAATGCGACAGATTAGGGAAATGAAACTGTAATAATGTATTTTTCCTTTCCTGGTTTCATATTCAAAAATACTTTAGTTTTCTTCATTATTTCACTATTATTTTAATACTACAAAACATTTCCATAATATAAATTAAGTGGAAACTTTATTTTTTTCCCAATCACCCTTAATTACCATCTAAAAAAGCCTGGATAAGGATTATCCTTAATAGCTAATATAAAAGTCTGGATAAATATTATCTCCATTAATAGTTGTGTACACTTTAATTTTTATACATTGGCCTGAAAATAGATCTGTGATGTGGCCTTATTGATGAGGAGTAATTTAGAAGCAGGCCAAACCTGTAAATATAAAATATGATCCAAGTTTATGCTCCCATTGCTGACGCAGATGAGCAGAAAGTTGAAATGGACCAAGAGCTAGCAACGTCGAAAAAAAAAATTATTTTAAGACAACTGGTTCTTTAATATATTATTCCCTATGCTTCCTCGAACACCGTACCGGCCATCTGGCTGCTGATACAGATTGCTGATATCGAATTTAAAATTATTGTAAGACGAAAAATTATTTTGTCATTCCTTTTTGAACATTATTAGAAATATGAACTATAATAATTTCTAGACATTTTTGTGGTCTAAAAAGTAATGACAAAATAAAAAAAAATAAAAAAAATATTTTCAAGACACGCTTTTCTTTAGTTACGAGTGACAAATTAAACATATAAAAAAATCAAGTAAAAAGCAAACAATAAAAAAAAATCGAAAAAATCTAACACATTCGTCAAAGAAAAGCGTGGCCGCGTCTTCATCGAATAAACGGTTTTCGCCCCACGCTTTTCTTTAACGAATGTGTTAGATTTTTCAATTTTTTTTTATTTCTTGCTTTTTAGTTGATTTTTTATATGTTTAATCTTAGTCACTCGTAACTAAAGAAAAGCGTTTCTTGAAAATATATTTTTCATATTTTTTATTTTTTACTTTTTAGTCTTACATTTTAAACATTACAATATATCGTCATATTTTTTAAAATATGTATAAAACATATGATGTACTAACATGAAAAGTATTTGGAATCGGCAAAAAATTTGAAACTTTATTGTTTATTTATGAAGCACAACGTAAACAATTAACGTAAAAAGTGAAATTATGTATAGTTCATATAATTAGCTACAATCTGTAAAAGTTTAAAGTTTCTTCATAGTAAAAAACAAGCGAATTTAAGCGTTTTCCATTAAAATCGTTTTTTTATTTAAACAATTAATAAACAAAAAAAAATTTGTATTGACTATTCGTGTATTGTTCTCGCAAGTGCATATATCTGCAAATTTTTAGTCATTTGCATTGAAGAAAAGCAGTCAAATTAACTTCCAAAGATTTGACCAAAACGATTGAACTAAAGAAAAGCATTTAATTAATTAATAAGACAAAACGAATTCTAATGTTAATATTGTAGCACAAAACGTCTCTACCGGTGGTTTTTCTAAGACTACGATAAAAACACGATTTTTTTGAATTCGAGTTTTGGTTGAAGTTTTGTTTCGTATCGTATTGAAATTTGACACGCATAAACGCCGATTTATACAGAGTGGGCCAAATAAAAGGAGCCACCCCGATATTTGGCAGTATTTATTGGATTTTAAGAAAATAAAAAACAGGTCAATTTTTGATCTAAGGGGGACACATTTTTACGGTACAAACATCTGTCATTTGTCAACTCCCTCCCTTCCACTTCCCCCACCCCTTATTTTTAAATAGGGAATAGGGGGCGTGTGCTAGCTCATTTAAAAGGTTATTCAATTCTCTATTCAGTAATATCAACAATGACATAAAAATTTATACAGGGTGTCCAACAAAAATTATTTTAAATTAAATTAATTGACACAAAAAGAAGAATGTATGTAATTTATTTAACTCAGAATACATTCTACTGCTGATAAAAAACAGAAAACAATGTTTATTTGATAAATAAATACTGTTTGTTGCTTAAATTCAATATTCAACCTAGCAAGAGGCAGAAGGGTGGAAGCTTGAACAATTTAAAATTAAGCAAAAAGCAGTGTCTATTTATCAAAAAACATTTTTTTCTGCTTTCTGTCAGCAGTAGAATGTGTTCTGAGTTAAATAAATTACATACATTCTTCTTTTTGTGTCAATTAATTTAATTCAAAATAATTTTTCTTGGACACCTCGTATACATTTTTAACTCGATATTGATATTACTGAATAGAGAACTGAATAACCTTTCAAATGAGCTAGCACACGACTCCTATTCCCTATTTAAAAATAAGGGGTGGGGGAAGTGGAAGGGAGGGAGTTGACAAATGACAGATGTTTGTATCGTAAAAATGTGTCCCCCTTAGATCAAAAATTGACCTGTTTTTTTATTTTCTTAAAATCTAATAAATACCGCCAAATATCGGGGTGGCTCCTTTTATTTGGCCCACTCTGTATATAAACAAATATATGAGCCTTCAAAATTTTAAACTTTATTGTTTGTTTATCAAGCATAACGTAAACAATTAACGTAAAAAGTGAAATTATGTATAGTTCATATCATTAGCTACAATCCGTAAAAGTTTCAAGTTTCTACATTGTAAAAAACAAGAGAATTTAAGCATTTTCCATTAAAATCGTTTTTTTATTTAAACAATAATTAATAAACATAAAAAAAATTTATTGACTGTTCGTGTATTGTTCCGGTGAACGCATATGTCTGCAAATTTTCATTCATTTGCATTGAAGAAAAGTCAGTCAAATTAACGTCTAAAGATTTGACGCAAACTACTAAAGTAAAGAAAAGCGTTTAAAAATGTTTCGTCCTAAAATAATTTAAATTCAATATATAGGGTGATTGATGAGTGTGATCTCAATAGATCCGCTATAGTAATAGATAGCAATAAAAGTTAATAACAAAAATTGTAGCCAACTTTCAGCTTTACATTACGAAATTAGTTAGAATGTTACAGAGTGTTCGATAACATAGTGGCAAACCAAACTTATGTTTTTTTTAAATGGAACACCCTATATTTTGTTTTATATTCGACATTCTCTTAACTTTCTTACCACAAAAATATAAAGGTTTGTTATGTTATATATGGCTTTAACAAAGTTATAACCAATTTTTTATGAAAAACGTAACAAGTTCAGCTCCCTGTATAAATAAAAATAGGCACAACAGCAATGGTTTATTGATGCTATATTTTTTGTTGATTGTAAAAATTTATAAAAATGGTTGGTATTGTTAATTGTCCTTATATCGAATACAGGGTGAGTCAAAACGCAAGTACATTCCTTTCTCAGAAATTTTAAATGGAACACCCTGTATTTTATATCACCATCGAAAAGTATCATTACGGTACTATAATTTTTGTATAATATTCCCTATGAGTAAAGTCAGTTTTCGCGATACCTATTTTCATTTTTCAGAGAAAGTTATTAATTAAGGTGTTCTATTTAAAATTACTGATAAAACAATGTACTTGCGTTTTGACTCATCCTGTATTCGATATAAAGAAAATTAGCAATATCAACCATTTTTATAAATATTTACAATCAACAAAAAAATATGGCGCCAATAAACCATTGCTGTTGTGCTTATTTTTATTTATACAGGGAGCTGAACTTATTACGATTTTCGTAGAACATCGGTTATAACTTTGTAAATATCCTGTATAACATAACAAGCCTTTATATTTTTGTGAAGGAGAAGTTAACAGGGTTTAGAATTATAAAATAAAATATAGAGTGTTCCATTAAAAAAAAACATAAGTTTGGTCTGCCACTATGATATCGAACACCCTGTAACATTCTAACTAATTTTGTAATGTGAAGCTCAAAGTTGGCTACAAGTTTTGTTATTTACTTTTATTGCTATCTATTAGTATAGAGGATCTACTAAGCTTTATCACACTAATCAATTACCCTGATTTTGTATTTACCTGTAAAGGTGTGCTGCGCAGTAATGAACGCAACCTGTATCAGCAGCCAGATGGCCGGTGCGGTGTTCAAGGAAGCATAGGGAACAAGACAGGGAAGAAGAAATTAAAGTTAGAATAGAAAAGGTGAATACCCCAAATAAGATATTTAATTACCCTATTTTTGCCTGTAGCGACTTAAACGAAAAAACTACAATTTTTGACCCTTATTGGTTAATAACTAAAATTCTCGTCAGAATTGTGACGGGCATTTTTCTATTTATAATGTATTAGGTATATAGTACCCAAAAAACCCATTTGCAACCTGGCTGGTCAAGTGTCCCGACAAAAACCTTATTTCTCTGGAATATAGCTATAATTGAATAAACTCGTTTAATTCGAATTATCTTTAATAATTCATAACCTATAGGAAAGCCTACAATAAGGTCTGCTACTCGTATTTAACAATAATTGCCGTTATCAAATTCACATTAAAAACTAATTATCTCCTTATGAATATTTTAAGTTATCCGAACTTAACTGCAATGTGATAAAAAACCGTACCTTGTCTTTACAATTTATAAAAACAATAAATTATACCATTTTGCTATACAACTAGGAAAACCTATATGCTTCTTTTCATGAGCATTTTTCAGTGCATCACAAATGATAGAAAAAAAGGTAAGTCCGTGATAATACACATTTATGACATTTATTCTAACATGACATTTTAGTTAAATCTGACGGTTGTCACATTTTATTTGAAATTTGGCATAAAAACAAATCAAGTGTGTTTATTGCATTTATAAAATGGTATTTTCTTTGATTTGTATAGTCTTACAAATTGTACAGATTATATTTGTAGATATAATTAGTAAATATTTTTTTTTCGAATATAGCGCCATCTGTTGACAACTGGAATAAATGTTATAAATGTCACCGACGAAATGTAATCACCGACGTGCGTTTTTTTCTGTCACATACAATTTAATGCGTTAGAAAGAAATCGAAAAACTGTGACGCACTGAAAGATCCTCATAAGAAAAAACATACATATTATAATGAATACCGCACAAATGAAGTCAAATACCGCACAATAATCATTTTCTACCAGTACGCTTAATGGGGTATTAGCACGCCGCAGTCAAAATAGGTGGCGAATGTGTAAACTAACGTTTAACAATTCTTTGAATAGATGGCAGCACGTACATATATTTTATTATTAAATTTAGTTCTCTGAACGATACAGCATTGATGCCACGTATTGCAACTTACGCTCGGCACAGCTCGATCTCAATCGTACTTTGTATTTACAGACGACAGTTGTTATTCCTTTCTTTACCTGCCAAGGGTAAATTCTCATTAATAGATACTAAACGTTCATTCATTTGGAAATAGTTTTTTATTTAATATTGTATTTACTGACGGCAATTCGTAATTCCTTACCTGCTCAAAATATTTATTTCAAACTAAAGAAATTTGCAATTATTTGAAATACAAGTAAGTACCTATCTAAATGAGCAAAAAGGGATTATGCTAATTCTCAGAATGAAGATCTAGTAATTATTTATAAAAATAGTATTTTTAATAAATGCAAAATACGTAAGTCAATTGAAAAACAGCGTCACTACAATAACTTTTTTCATATTGAATGTTAACGGGGGAAGTTTTTTCCTCGGAAAATTTCACATTTTCGTTTCATTTCTCATTTCAATATGCGAGGACATAATAATAATTAGCCTAATAAGCCACATACATACTTAAAACATTTTTAAAAGTGATACACAGCAGAATATACCTATAAAAAATGCGAAGAACAAGTATCATGGACAAATATTGGATTCCGCAATGCCTTGCCCTTAGGCACCCGAGAGGCTCTATTGACTGTCCAAGTGCTTGTACAGAGGTGCAGATATGTCAACTATGACGTACCTATATATTTGTTTTATCGACTACAAAAAGGTACTTGATAGAGTACAACATGATAAGCTCATACTCATAACCATCTTGGAGGAAACGGGATTATATTATGACTATGATAGATCTAAACAACATTAGATATGCCGACGACGCAGTAGTTTTTGCAGATATCCTAGATAATTTGCAAAGAATAATGTCGCGCATATAAGATATAAGTAGTGAACATGGACTTAATTTCAATACGAAAAAAAGAAAGTAATGGTAGTCAGTAAGAGGGAAATATATTACATACACGGCTTTTGATTAACCAACAACCAATTGACAGAGTGGACAGCTACACATACCTTGGTACCAACATAAACAGTCAATGGGACCAGTGACAGTTTAAGGAATCATGGGGCCCTAGGCGGTCATAAGAAGTAGGCCCCTTTATAGCGACCATTTACTTAAAAATAAATTTACAAATGAAGGGCACAGGGGAAAAACCCCGTCAGTCAAAAAAAGTAAATTTCGAGAAAACAGCCATTTAAGTTTTTTCAATTCTGGAAGCTAAAAAAAAATAAACAATAAACGTATAGAAAATATCTTAATTCATTTATTGACAATTTTGTTAATATTTTTGCAGTAAAAAATCAGAGTAAAACCTAAAACTATTAAAAAACGGTCTGAAGTCAATTCTCGTCAAAAATAAACAATAAACGTATAGAACAAATTTTAATTAATTAATTGACAATTTTGTTAATATTGTTGCAGTAAAAATAAACAACGAACGTATAGAAAACATTTTAATTAATTTATTGACAATTTTGTTAATATTTTTGCAGTAAAAAACCAGAGTAAAACCTAACAACCTATAAAAAAACGGTCTGAAGTCAATTCTCGTCAAAAATAAACAATAAACGTATAGAAAAAATTTTAATTAATTTATTGACAATTTTGTTAATATTTTTGTTGTAAAAAACCAGAGTAAAACCTAACAAACTATTAAAAAAAACGGTCTGAAGTCAATTCTCGTCATCATCAATTAGGGGGTCGTCAGCGTATTCGTAACGAATTACTACAATATTATTTGACTCACGGGGTTCTTCCATACACGCGCCATGACTGACGGGGTTTTTCCCCAGTACCTCATATTTTCTAACGTGGATTTTTAGTAGATTGACGGTGTTTTGTACAAAAGCTAATAAATGTTTAAAAACTATTCGTTTGAAGCCACTCGATAGCGTCATCAGCCCATTTCATGAAAAAATTGACTAACGGGGTTTTTCGCCTGTGCCCTTCAAATATTTATGTTGATTTGGGAAGTAGTTACTCCAAAAATAAATTACTACAATGTAAAAAAGATCATTTTTCTTTTTTTTATATTTTGCAACCACTTCTCATTAATAGTCCATAGCTAATATGCCAAAAAAAGGGATATTGTGTCGATATGTGATTTTGCCCTGGGTATGAGTGCCACCTATTCGGGGGTGAAAATACATACATTCAAAATAAGTGCGGAAATGGATAAACTGATTAATTCTAAGTAACTTTTGTTCTATCGAGTTTTTGCACTAAATCAATAGTTTTTGATTTATTTGCGAGTGAATATGTTTACTTTTCATTGGCTCCAGTTCTGCTTATACTGTGTCTACATACTCCATACATACTACATACACCATTTTTTAAAATTTTGTATACGCTATATTTTTTCTAAGGATATTTTTTCGATAAAATACTTAATTTTGGAGTTATTTGCGAAAAACCGTCTAAAAACGTGTTATTTTTTGTAGAAAAATGAAGATATTCACTTGTAAATAACTCAAAATGTATTGACTTAATGAAAAAACTCTTTTGAACAAAAGTTGCTTAGAATTAGTCAGTTTATCCAGTTCCGGACGTATTTTGACGGTATATTTTTTCAACCCCGAGAAGGGTTTGACTCAACCGTAGAGCAAAAACACAGATTGGCACAATATCAGTTTTTTTCTTTGACATGTTAGCTATGCTTATACCAAATTTCATGTCAATCCAAGCTCTTGTTTCAAATCCAAAGGTTCTAATCCGGAGGTTTTGCAATATTTTACCGTGAGTAAATGGACTATAAGGCCCATCGGTGGGTAGAAATTGAAAAAAACGTACCATACCAAAATAATTATCAGCTTCTAAGCAAAATTTGCTTGCAAAATTGATTACTAAATTGAGGGAATGATTAGAACATGGAATATAATAAAAAAAAATTGAAAAAATCTAACACATCCGTCAAAGAAAAGCGTGGTGCATGTTCATCGAATAAAAGGTTTCGCCCCACGCTGTTCTTTAACGAATGTGTTAGATTTTTTAAATTTATTTTTATTTTTTGCTTTTTAGTTGATTTTTTTATAATATTTTTAATTTTAGTCACTTGTAATTAAAGAAAAGCGTTTCTTAAATTTTTTTTTCATATTTTTTATTTTTTACTTTTTAGTCTTACACTTTTCAAACATTAAAATATATCGTCATGTTTATTAAAATATGTATAAAACATATGATATAATAACATGAAAAGTAGTCGGAATCGGCAAAAAATGTGAAACTTTATTGTTTATTAATGAAGCATAACGTAAACAATTAACGTAAAAAGTGAAATTATGTATTGTTCATATCATTAGCTATACAATCCGTAAGGGCAGTGTCTATCTCAGCCCAAGAAAGAGGTAGGTCTTTTAAAAATGTCCCAAGTCGGCGCAAAGATTAAAACTGCCCGATATAAAATATACCCAGCTCGGCTCATGAGATATTAATTGTTACAATCAAATAATTTTACATCTCAATGGAAAAAAACACATTTATAGAATAACTTTATTAAATAGATATATAATTATACATAGTCCAATAAAAATAAAAGCTAATATCAAAAATTATAATAATTTGATAATATTTTAACATATTCTAGTTGCGATAACATATGGTTGTGGTATTCATTAACTTTTGTGTTAATAAAATCATTTGCGCTTATTTGAATGTATTATTATAAAGGACATCGCACACATCTTATGGAAAATATAATGTCACTCAAATTCAATAAAATTTATACGATTAGATTCGTTTTAATATAACGATCAATTCTTATCATTGCGCCAACTCTTAATTATGATTAATTACGGCGCAAATTGCAATTAAAGTTTATCGAAATCACATTTTTGGAGTCCATAAAATGTTAGTTTACAATCATTATTGCTCTGAGTGCTATTCATAACAGCTTAAATCCCGCTGGGCCTAAGCGGATTAGTGAAACTAATCCGCTGATTTATGGAGTACCGAAAATCAGTGTATTTTAAAATATTTTTTCTCTCTCTAACTTATGTACCTACCCATTTGATTTCAGATTTATTTATATCAATTTCTGCTCTTATTTTTGAAAATAGAGAGTTGGTGCAATGATAAGATTTGATCTTTAATTTAAAACGAATCTATTGGTATAAATTTTATTGAATTTGAGTGAGATTATATTTTCCATAAGATGTGTGCGATGGGGTGTATTTATACTGTTACACTTAACATGAACTTTAGCTTGTATATTTAAAATTGAATTTAAAAATATAAATAATGAAGGATGAGTTTGATACATTGAATTATTGAAATGGGAATGGAAAGATTCACATGCATTTGTAGTTTTATTTAAAGCCGCGGAATCATCTGCCCATATTTTTGGCGGAAATTTTGAATCAGATATTAAGTAGTTTTGTAAAAGGTAGTCAGAAAATTCTTCCAATTTAGGATGTTCAGGTTTAATTCGATTCTTATTTTCTCCAATTGATTTGATGAATGCTTTGCAATTATCCTTTACACATCTCCACTTTGTTTCACCTAGAGATAATTTTCGTTTTTGTTCTTTAAATTTATAACGTTCACACACTAATAACAATTTTCCTCTTTGACTAAACATTTCATTTATACTGGGCTTTAAAGATGTCATTTAGATTTTGCCTGGATACTGAACTAGTAGTTACTTGAAAGTTACATTAATTACACTACGAGGTGTCGACCTAATAACATGCTTTTTAAAACATAGTACAAAAACAGTGACATTAGTGTATCTTCAACTAGAAATAATTGTTTTTGACTACATGAGCAGTGGCGTGGCAGATACCCAAACAGTTTATTTTCCCTAATCTATAATTCCAAGATAAATTTGTGGGCCAAGATGGGAATACCCCCTAATACCTACCTGTTAATCTTCGAGCCGAGCTGGGGGTTTTTAAAATGTACCTGGGGTATCACAAAGTATTAAAGGATTATAGTGGGCCGAGATGGGAATACCCCATCCGTAAAGTTTTAAGTATTTACATTGTAAAAACAAGAGAATTTAAGCGTTTTCCATTAAAATCGTTTTTTTTTATTTAAACAATTAATAAACATGAAAAAAAATTTTATTGACTATTCGTGTATTGTTCCCGCGAATGCATATGTTTGCAAATTTTCATTCATTTGCATTGAAGAAAAGGCAGTCAAATTAACGTCTAAAGATTTGACGCAAACTATTGAACTAAATAAAAGCGTTTAAAAATGCCTTTGAAGGTAACTGCTTAATTTTTATTAAAGTCGGTTGTATTTTCCTGATATTTGACAGAAGACAAAGCAAAAAACTGAGTTTGATTGGAAACAATAAATTAACCATTCTCTTTTTTTATCTCAGTTAGCCCTATTTAATTTTTTTAACATTTTAATTTTTTTTAATTACTGCTTAAATAATTCAATATTAAATTATGCATTTGTGTGGGATGAGGGCCCCATCAAGTGCCCGGGCCCTAGGCGGCCGCCTAGTCCGCCTAATGGTTAATCCGGCACTGAATGGGACCACTCTAGTGAAATAAAACAACGCATAGGAAAATCGAGATCAGCGTTCATAATGATAAAGTCTCGTTTCAAAAGTCACGATTTACCACTTGGTAGCAAAATTTCTATTATCAGATCCTATGTATTTTCTAGATTATTATACGAAGTAGAAGCATGGACTCTTTTCGAAGCTTCTTTAGGAAAACTCAAGGCATTCGAGATGTGGTATTACAGTCGCATTTTAAGAATTTCGTGGATGGGTCGTGTAACTAATGTTGAGGTCTTACGTAGAATGGGCAATGGGCAAGGAGTGCGACATTATTAACACACATTATTATCAAAGAGCGCAAAGTAGAATATCTTGGCCATGTTATGAGGAATGAACAGAGATTGCCGCTACTCATTCTTCAGGGCAAGGTATTTGGGAAGAGAGGACCAGGGAGAAGAAGAATATCTTGGCATCATAATCTGAGAAACTGGTTCAATACATCGACAAACAGACTATTCCGAATAGCAGCAAGCAAAGTTAAGATAGCCATGCTGATCGCCAACATCCGGAACGGATAACCACCGTGAGAAGAAGAAGAATATCTCATTTTAAATTTTTCTTTTTCTTCTTCATGTGCCTCGTCCGTTGCGGATATTGGCACGTTAGTCCAAACCATTGGCGTAAGTTTTGAAGCCATGAGTATCTTCTTCTTCTGGGTCCACGTTTGCTCTCTATTTTACTCTGTATTGTCGGTTGTATTGTCAACGGAAGAAATAATACATGCGTTAAAAACAATGAAGAACAGAAAAAGCCCAGGACCTGACATGCTTCCTATCGACCTTTTAAAAATTATAGATGAGCAGCATATTGATATTTTAGTAGTACTCTTGAACAAAATTTATAGCTCAGGCACATTACCCAAAGAATGTGTTTGGAATTTACTCGTTTCCTGTCGCTGATAATCGAAATAAACACTAGTGGACTGTATGATACTTGTAATTAATTGAAAGAGGTACAAATTACATAAAATACACTTCTTGGTTCGCGTATTCGTCTGTAGTCTGTTCTCTTGTCTACACTCTTAACAACATTAGTTCCCGAATTCTAGTTTTTAGGTGTCACTGAGGCGCGCGCGGTGTTGCCACCGTTGCCATTTTTTATAAAGGTTAAAAGTCCTAACATAGCCCCCCTTTTGAAGGGCACCTTCAAAAATATATACATAAAATATTGAATAGTAAAATATCTAAATACACAAAAAATAAAACAAACACAAATAATTGTCAATTGTTGATGTCTTCTTGCATTGGTAAAGGACACAAATGTCTTACTGAACGAGTAACTGATCCCTTCATGGTGGTTACTTCTGCTACTCTGGTTTCTCCATCTCTACCTTGACATAACTTAGTGATTCGTCCAGTAATCCATTGACAAGGAGGAACAGAATCATTTTTAATAAGAACCAGGGTTCCTAATCGAATTTTGCCAGCTGGATCCTTCCATTTGTACTGTTGATGTAATTGAGACATATATTGTTTGGAAAATTGACCCCAAAATTGCTGGTACAGCTGCTGCACATGTTGGAATCTGGTTAAGCGACAGCTGGCTATATTGTGAACGTCATACTCTGGCAATGACGTAAGAGGTCTACCAATTAGGAAATGGGAAGGTGTAATAGGAGATAAGTCATTAGGACTATTTGACATGTCAAACAATGGTCGTGAATTTAATATACCTTCTATCTGTACGATAAGGGTGTTAAATTCTTCAAATGTTACATTATTATTAATTAATATTCGTTTCAAATGATGCTTAGTGCTTTTAACAGCTGCTTCCCACAGCCCCCCATGATTAGGTGTATAAGGAGGAATGAAGATCCATTTTATTCGTAGCTCGCTTGTAGCCGTTTCAATAGAATTGTAATTTTTCTGTAAAAAATGTCCTAACTGTTTCAGATAATTGTTGGCTCCTACAAAGGTACTGCCGTTGTCTGAATAAATAGTACTAGGTATACCACGTCGAGCGGTAAATCTTTTTAAACTTGCTAAAAAATTCTTTTTTGTGAGGTCCGACACAACTTCTAAATGGACAGCTTTTGTGCAAAAGCAAATGAATAATGCCAAATAACATTTTAATAGTTTAGCTCCGCGCCCCTTTTTACTAAGAATATTAAAAGGACCTGCATAATCTATACCAGTCACATCAAATGGAAAATTAGGTTTAATTCGATTATTTGGTAGATTTGACATTGGACTTAAAAAGGGTGTAGGATTAAACTTGAAACAAGTCAAACAATTTTTGACAGTTTGTTTTGCTAAGACACGTCCTGCTATAGGCCAGTAACGTTGTCTTACTGATGCAAGCAATAATTGAGGACCTGGATGAAATAGTTGCTTATGTTTATACTCGAAAATTAACTTAATAAAATAGTGTTTGGATAACAGAAGAATAGGATGTCTAGTATTGAACGATAAATACGTATTGTTGAGTCTTCCACCTACTCGAAGAATTCCTTTATTATCCAAAAATGGAGTTAATGAAGAAAGTCTATTATTTTTTGGAAGTTGCTTGCCCCTTTTGAAAAAGGATAATTCGTCAGCAAATGACTCTAATTGAGCTTGTTTGACGATACTAATATGGGCTTCATCTAATTCTGCAATAGATACATTACCCGTACGTTTATTAGATTTATTTCTTAAATTGTAAATGAAACGTAAACAATAGGCTGTTATTCTTTGAAGTGTAATAAAATCTGAGTATCTAGTGATTAAATCTGACAATTGTACTGATATAACTTGAAACACTTTAGAAGTCTTTTTCAACTTTGTCAGTTCTGAAGTTTTTAACTTAAAATCCACATTAGGCCATTCTGACTGTGGCAATTGCAAAAACAGTGGTCCGTTCCACCAAATTGTATTGGAAATTAATTTTTCAGGCATAATACCACGAGATGCAATATCTGCTGGGTTACTTGAACTGTTAACATAATTCCAGGTAAATGTGTTGGACAACGATTGAATTTTGGATACTCGATTAGCAACGAAAACTTGTAATTTACTAGGATCCGTATGAATCCAACTTAGTGCTACCTGAGAATCAGACCACATGAAAATAGGAACATTGACTTGAATGGCTTCTGTTACGGTGTTTATTAGTTGTGCACCTAATAAACAAGCACAGAGTTCTAGTTTCGGAATAGTTACAAGTTTGATTGGTGCAACTTTAGTTTTTGAACACAAGAGATTAATGTGATATTGATTTGAATCATCGATGCTTCGAAGGTAAATGCACGCAGCATATGCAGCTTTTGACGCATCACAAAAACAATGAATATCAAGTAAAGTATTCGAGACAACTTTACGAGGAATAGATATCTGATTAAAAATATTAATATTATTTTGAAATTGTAACCAAGTCTGTTGCAAATCCAAAGGGATTGGAGTGTCCCACGAAATATGAAGAGTCCATAATTGCTGAATGAGCATTTTTGCAATAATAATAGACGGGCTTAACAGACCTAGAGGGTCATATATTTGCGCAATATTCGATAGAATATGTCTTTTAGTAAATGGTTCGTGACTACGTAATTTGTTTATGTTAAAGGTAAACGAATCAGAAGAATTTAGCCACTGGACACCTAATGTTTTACAACTATCGTGATCTCCCAAATTTAATACTGAATTTGAGACATCGGATTCTTGAAAATCTGTAATTACTTGCTGATCATTTGAAATCCATTTTCTCAGAATAAAATGAGCTGATTTGAGCATATTGTAAATAGATTTGCATCTTTCTTGTAGTTCGCTTAGATCATTAAGGCGGACACAGATATCCGCGCCGCGAACTCCGCGCCGTGTGTGCGCCGCGCGTTCGTGGCACGGTTATTGTTCGTTAAAATTTTTCATTTTGACGATCCAGAGGAAACTTACGAACGTTTAGTAATTGTAGATAATCATGTCTCTGTCCTGTACTTCTACTACATCTTATTTTGGTATTGTTCTGAAACTATTTTCTTGTGTCATCTTATGCAATTTACTATTTTATGTGGAATAAGCCACAGTTTGGGAACATTTCGGGAACTACCTTTTTCGCTTCCTGGCAACACAAATATGGATTTGCATATGGATTTGTAGGGGAGCCCAAGCGGGGATTTTTGCAGTTACTCGAGCGCGTCAGATTATCATATGGGGAGAAACGTGGTACCCTGCAGATGTACCTCCACCATATATTGGCTCTTAACACAGGGGAGTTCGTTCAGGGGGGCCCGAAAAAAAATCTATCCTTAAAATACTCGAAATTGTCAGATTAAGATAAGGTAAGTTAAGTACATGCAAAAGAGTCTATATTTCAAAAATATGACGATTTGAGCGGGGCGTACGGAAATGGGTGAGTCAAAAAGTTTCACAAAAAAAAGCGAATATTTCGCGAAATGAACGTCAGATTGAAAAACTAAAAACTACGTGTTCAATATTTTTCAAAAATCTATCGAAAAATACCAAACTTGACCCCCCACGGAGAGGGGTGGGGGGTAAATTTAAAATTTTAAATACAAATCCCGCCATCTTTCGCAAAATAAACATCATATCGAAAAACTGCAAAATACACTTTATCAATGTTTTTGAAAAATCTATCGAATGGTTCCAAACACGACCCCCCACGGAGGTGAGGGGGGGGGGGGTTACTTTAAAATCTTAAATGGTAGACACCGTTTCTTATTGCAGATTTGGATTGTTTGTATAAAAATAAACGACTTTTATTCGAAACATTTTTTTGAATTATGGATAGATGGCGCTATAATCGGAAAAAAGATTGTTGGAAATGGAAAATTAAATTAAAAAATGGGAAGTCCCCACTAAAATGGAAAATTTTACTTAACTTTTTTGGTTTTAGGACCTAATAATCACAACCCAATAGGTCCCCAAAGCGCTCGAGTGACTGCACATTTAGCATACTTTGCTCCCCTACCATAATATATCCGCTTGTTCCTACAACCAGAAACAAAATTAGAGAACTATAGGTACTTCCAAGTCATGCGATACCTTTTTCGTTTTCCGGTGACACAATTGTAATGTATCTGCTTGTGTCAACTGCGTAGCTTCACTAGAAACGAAATTAGAGAACTATAGGTTCTTCCAAGCCCTGTGTTAACTTTTTCGCTTTCCGGTGACCCAATTATAATATATCTGCTTGTTCCAACTCAGTTGCTTCACCAGAAGCGAAGTTAGAAAACTATAGGCTCTTCCAAGATGTGCGTTACCTTTTTCGCTTTCCGACGACACAATTATAACATATCTACTTGTTCCAACTCCGTTGCTTCACCAGAAGCGAAGTTAGGAAACTATAGGCTCTTCCAAGTTGTGCGTTACCTTTTTCGTTTTCCGGTGACCCAATTATAATATATATGCTTGTTCCAACTACGTTGCTTCACCAGAAGCGAAGTTAGAAAACTATTGGGTCTTCCAAGTTGTGCGTTACCTTTTTGGCTTTCCGGTGACCCAATTATAATATATCTGCTTGTTCCAACTCCGTTGCTTCACCAGAAGCGAAGTTAGAAAACTATTGGGTCTTCCAAGTTGTGCGTTACCTTTTTGGCTTTCCGGTGACCCAATTATAATATATCTGCTTGTTTCAACTTAGTTGCTTCACCAGAAGCGAAGTTAGGAAACTATAGGCTCTTCCAAGATGTGCGTTACCTTTTTCGCTTTCCGACGAGCCAATTATAACATATCTACTTGTTCCAACTCCGTTGCTTCACCAGAAGCGAAGTTGGGAAACTATAGGCTCTTCCAAGTTGTGCGTTACCTTTTTCGTTTTCCGGTGACATAATTATAATATATCTGCTTGTTCCAACTCCGTTGCTTCACCAGAAGCGAAGTTAGAAAACTATTGGGTCTTCCAAGTTGTGCGTTACCTTTTTGGCTTTCCGGTGACCCAATTATAATACATCTGCTTGTTCCAACTCATTTGCTTCACCAGAAGCGAAGTTAGAAAACTATTGGGTCTTCCAAGTTGTGCGTTACCTCTTTCGTTTTCCGGTGACCCAATTATAATATATCTGCTTGTTCCAACTCCGTTGCTTCACCAGAAGCGAAGTTAGAAAACTATTGGGTCTTCCAAGTTGTGCGTTACCTTTTTGGCTTTCCGGTGACCCAATTATAATATATCTGCTTGTTCCAACTCTGTTGTTTCACCAGAGGCGAAGTTAGAAAACTATTGGGTCTTCCAAGTTGTGCCTTACCTTTTTCGCTTTCCGGTGACACAATTATAATATATCCGCTTGTTTCAACTGCGTTGCTTCACCAGACACGAAGTTGGAAAACTATAGGTTCTCCAAGTCGTGCATTACCTATTTCGCTTTCCGGTGACACATAATATATATCTGCTTATGAATGTTTTTTTGATATTGATAACTATTTCCGAAGTGAAAGTCGAAAGGTCAAGTAAACTTGATTTCAAACTCGAATTGTGGCTTATGCCCAAATAAAATAGTAAATCTTATTTTTAATACATGTTATTTTTAGTACAACAATGAACTAACATTTTTTAAAAAGGTCCGCATGTACATTTTTTATTTCAGCTTCTATTTCCGTTCAGATCGGATTTAAGTTGTTTCTTTAAATTAAATGGTTCTTTATTGAGGATCCCACAATAATGATTTTCCACGGTAAACATCAATTTCCTTCCGACAGTTCCGACTATTCCATTACTAACAAATATTCAACTCATGCGCGCCAAAACCAACAAACCACTCGCAAACCCGTCCAAATACGTATTGCGAACCATCAAAGCGTTTGTTGAAAAACCGACAGAATTTAGATCGTGGTGCGCCGTGTGCGTGCCGTTTGTGCGTCACTTGAAAACACGTACTAATCTGACGAATACGCTGCGCGCGAGCGGCTCGCACACCGAGCAGAGCGCATATGTATCTCCGCCTTTAGATCCTGTTAATAAATCATCAACATACATATCATTTAAAATTGTGCTAGAAGCTAATGGAAACTTGTCTAAATTGTCTTCAGCTAATGTTCTGATACATTTAATTGCTAAATAAGGTGCTGATCTAGTGCCATATGTGACAGTATTCAGTTGATAAATAGAAAATTCTTCATTATTATTTTCACGCCAAAGAATTTGTTGTAAATATTTATGTTCTGGATGTATGAGTATCTGTCTGTACATTTTAGAAATATCTGCTGATACAACATATTTATAAATTCTGAATCTTAGCAAAATGTTTAAAATATCGTTTTGCACTTTAGGACCTACATATTGAAGGTCATTAAGAGAATATCCTGATGAGCTCTGGCAGCTTCCATCAAAGACAGTTCTAAGTTTTGTAGTTACACTAGACTCTTTTAATATACCATGATGTGGTAAAAAATAGGAATGTTCTGAATTAATAGAAATTTTACTCATATGACCTAGGTTTTCATATTCATGAATAAATTCAAAATAGAGTTGTTTAAAATAGGAATTGGAGAATTTTGATTCTAATGACTTAAATCTTTTAATAGCTGTTTGCTTTGAATCACCTAATAGACTAGGAGAATATTTTAATGGTAATTTTACCACGAATTGTCCATTCTCATTACGAGATGTGTCTTGTTTAAATAAAGATTCGCAAATGAGATCGTCTTGAGACAGAAATTCATTCTTGGTTTGAACATCCTCTAGTTCCCAAAACTTTTTTAATTGATCATCCTCAGGGATGTGTACTTCAACAAAATTGCATACATATTTATCTGAATTAATTGGAACTGTACCTGTTACAACCCAACCTAAATGAGTATTGATTAGTAATGGAAGATTTTTACCTAATGATATTTTATCTTGCAATATAAGATCCCAAAAAATGTGAGCGCCTAATAACAAGTCAATTTCTTTAGGACAATTGAATTCTGGATCTGCTAAATTAATATTGTGAGGTAATCGAATATTATTCATATCAATAGGATAAGCAGGTAATCTACTTGAAATAACGGGTACTACAAGACATGATATACTAGAATTGAAATCTGAAAATTGTGAAAATATTTTTAATGAACATTTTTTACTAATGTTAGATGAACGCTGACTAATACCAGTAATTGAACAGTTTGTATCAGTTAATTGTAGTTTTAATTTATTGCAAAAGCGTTCGGTGATTAAATTCATTTGTGCACCGCAATCAAGTAATGCTCGGCACTTATGAAACTTACCATCTTGGTCTTTAATATTAAACATAACTGTAGCTAATAAAACTTGACTCTCATTTTTTGCAAAATTTATACTTATTTGCTGTTCTACACCATCATTTCTATGATCAAAAGTACTAGGTGAACTTACTTGATGATTAGTGTCACGAATTGAAACTTCTGCATAATCTTTATGAAGCAACGTGTTATGTTTGTGAGTCTTACAAACAGGACATGGACCAAATTTACAATTTCTCTTATCATGACCACTTAATAAACAATTTTCGCATAATTTAAGTTTTCTAACTTCCCGAAACCTCTCTTCGACTGATAACGCTTTAAAGGTGGGACATTTATAAATTGAATGTTCCTTTCTACAAAAATTACATCGGTTTTTAACCACAAAGTGCACTAGATTGTTAGATCTGTTATGATACTTATTTGAACTTGAAGACTGTGATTTAGCCGTTTGAGATTCATCCAAACTTTGTAGTATGTCCGTCTTATTTTTTAAAAAATTGATAAAATGTTCTAAAGTAGGCAAATCGTTTGCAACCTTAGTTTCTTTCCATTCGCGTATAGTATTTTTCTGGAACTTGTTGATTAAGACATGTATCATAAATGAATCATATAACTTTTCTTTTGGTACGTCTATACCTTCCAAGGAAGTTAAATGTTTGGATATCTCGTCTAACATATTTCGAAAACTAGCATAATTATAATTATATTTTTGCATCATGGTTAAATTTAGTAATGATTTAAAGTGGCTGTCTATTAAAAACTGTTTTTTATCGAACCTATCGCATAATAAATCCCAGGCTTTCTGAAATGGTTGATCTACGCTCTCTAAACCTTTGTAGCGTTTAAAAAACCAGTGAAAATATGATCTTTAGATTTGTATAGATTTTACAATCCCTCTCTAAGAAGTCCAAATTTTTTTATTCAGTTTTTTACTTAAATTCAGATTGCAAGGAATTTTCTAAAACCGCACCTGTATACATCTACGAAGTATTCCGCAACATTTCAATGTGTTACAAGATTCCTGTTTATTTGAGACGCAAAAACAGAATTTGTAAGAAGTTTTGACAAAAGTACAGTTCTAATGCGTTGATGAACTTTCTAGAATAAATGTTGAAAATCAATTTGATTGGTTTGTTTGAATTTGGTACAAAGATCGAAGCTCGTAATTGGCTCTGAAGAACGGAAGCCGGAAATTGCGTAGTGACAGGATCAAGGAATTTTGGCAGGAGACGGAGAAGAAAGCAGGCATTCTTACAATGGTAGTGAATCAGTAAACATCGATAGTGAGTTACCGGCTTTTTTGTGACGCAAAAAGAATTTCCAAGTAAATGGGATCTATCAAAGTTCTTCTGTGTTTTTGTTAAGTAGGTGTACCATCAGTTTGATGGTGTAGCAGTTCCTTTTTTGATGGTAAAAGTGTAATATACGCTTTGTAAAAATACTGCGTATGTATTTATGAAAGCCGGCATAGTACTAATATCGTAGTGATGAATTAAACCCAAGCCTCCCGTCTCCTGGATTAGAAAACCTATTTCCCGAGGTAAATAAGCAAATTTCTTTTGTTTTATGGTATTTTCATGGTATAATGGTATATGGTGCAATCAGTAATTTTCCATTGACATTTTCCCCTTCGAGTGACGTATGAACTACGTACGTGCTGTCAAGTGTCATGTCAAGTTTCACAATGGTGAAGTTTTGAATTTTAAGGTATAGTGACTTTTAATAATTATAAAATTCTCAAACTAATAACGTTAATTTCTTTCAACATAAAAAAAATAAATCTTTTTGGAACTTAAAATACAAAGATGAAAAAGTAAATTGTTGAACAGAACAAAGAATAATTTTGCTTCCATCATTAAAATATTATTGTAAAGACATAATTGTAAGTTAATGTTAAAATCCTTTTTGAAACCTTTTGAAATAGTTAAAAATAAAAGATTTACGGAATGATATTTGACAGGTGACATAGTTGTTGTTATTTTCAATAATTAAGTACTACGAGGAGTAGTCAGTAATTCTTTAATGTAAACATTGTTCCCTGAATGAATATAAATTTTTGTTTTAATGCAAATGCTATAATATATGTCATAATTAGGTCAGTCAGTCAGTTATACAAGTCATAATTAAGTCAGATATCAAATCCTCAATGCAATAATATTATTGTTTATCTTTTGGTGCACCATAACCTATGTTCAGAAAAGTAGATGTATTTTTTTTACAGGTAATCTTTTATGTAATCTGAAAGTTTTGTTATGTCAAGGAATAATTTTTCAATAAATGCCATAACTGTGTATTTTGTCCTGTTTATTTACCGCTAACCTATTGGCAAAATTTTAACCACAAACTTTAAAAGCTTTTTAGAGTCAAATTTTAAGATGTTGGATGATCATAGAAAGTAAAACTCCTGGTAAGGCGCCCTAACAAAATATAGCCAGGATTAATATTTAACACCCCAGGATATCTGTAAGTACCCTTGTTTAAATTTTTGATAGTAGTAAATATTCCCTAATCCCTAACTTCTTCTTAACGAACTCACAACCTTAGCTCTCCAACCAAAACACGAGCCGCCGTAGCAAAGTAGTTTTTAGAAATATCCCCTAGTTTTCTCGACCCTTTTGTATTTAAGCAGTATCTAAATTTTCCAAGCTTTTATCTTCCCCCTTATTTCTAAGTGCTACAAAATGTCGCCCTAGAACGTGGGGCCGATTCATTTTTCTGCCTCTTTCAGTGTCCAGTTGTGCGCTACAAAATAGCACCCTCAGACGTGAGGCCAGTCTCTTTTCACCCCCCAGTCATATCGTTAAGTTGTTCCCAAGCAGTTTACATTTTTTTAGTTAGTCCCAACTGTTTTTCAACTTAATTTCCTCTCCTTGCCCCAGATTTGAGACCGATTCTACTATCACAACCAGTATCGCAACATAGTTTAGCCCAAGAGCCCCTACATTTTTTTAGAACGTTACGAAGTGGTATAAAATTTTCAATAGGATGTGTAAATATGTACTCATAGTAGTGTATTAACATTGTTTTTATGTATGTACTTATAGTAGATGTTAATACAGTACCCATGGTGAAAGCAATATTTAAATTTTTTTTAAAAAAGTATTGATTGTATAGACAAGTAGTCTATATAAGTAGCGTTGAACATTCCAATATTGAAACTATTGATAAAGTATAACATTTTAGTTGTATTTGTGCATTTATTCATAATTGATTAACAATTTTTTACAGAATAACTTGTTTTTGTGATTTTTTTTGTTCGTCATTTGAGTATATGTGTATAGTCTGTGTAGTTTCCGTTTGAGTTTTTACTCCCAATGTTGTCTAGTTGTCCCATTATTTTTTTCTCAACTAATCTAGCTTTGTCAGTGTCATAAAGATACCAAAGGTTAGTTGGAGTCTGCCTGTGAAGTAGTTTGAGTGTATCCGTGAAGTAAAGTAGTTAGTCAGTCCAATTACTATTTGTCTTTCCCTTCTTGTACCAGAATAGATCACAAGTGTAATACTCGTGATAAAGGAAGTGTGCTTAGTTGTCTAGGAACGCTCCCAATAGTTATCGGAACAAGAACCGTTGTTGGTGTTATCCCGTGTAAGCTCATTCGAGAAGCAAGTTTCAATATTATTTGTGTTTGTCTATCCCTGTTTTGTCTGAAAATATTTGAGTCTGTTGTTTCCTGTTTGTTTTGTGTACCCTTGTGTTATTCCCTGTTAGTCCGTGTCAGTGGTGGAGTGTGAATTTTTTGACCAATAGTTTATTGACCCCTCTTTTGTTTATTGAGTGATTGCAGACCAAGAGCAGAAGTTGCAACAAAGTCAGTGAGGTTAGGATCTGGCTGCGTGAGAGTGCAAGTGAGGTTTGTGTTCGTTTGATAAATAGAAACGGTTTTTTGTCCGAAAGTCATACTTTCTACTATTCCCTTTGGTCTTTCCCCTGTGTGTTGTTTTCACCCCAGTTTTAAAAATGAAGTCTACCCAAGTTAATGATCTGAAAACCGATGAGTTATCTTATGAACTTTTCATAAGAGGTTTTAATGTCCAAAATAGGACTGTTGAAGAAAAACGTAAGTTGTTGAGAGGTCAGTTAAGTAAAGAGACCATCTCATCTTCCATTAATTTGACTAAAAATGTAGTCGATCCTGATCAAGAGTTACCTACAATCCAGTCAATATTAGCAGATTTGCAAAGTATTGCGCGGGCAATGAGTGCACAGTCATCAAAGGCTGACTTTGCTCGTTTCAAAACAAGGTCCAGTCATCTGGATTTCAGATTGGAAAATTTCCCTGATAATGTAGAAGAAGCTATAAAAGAAGTTATTGACAACTATAAGATGGATTTATTGATGTTGACTGGAGATGTCTTAGAAAAGGAAGAGACATCTGACAATGTGTCCGTCCCATCGACTAGTGGTACAACTTCAGTCCCCGTTGCCCCTATTAGTTCAGTTTCAGCCCCTATTATACAAATTTCAACTCCTGTTAGAGTTTCTGATTTAAATATCAAATTTAATGGTGAGAGTAAAGCCCTTCCCACATTTTTAGAAAAAGTAAGAGATTCTGCTAGATCCAGAAATATTTCTGATGATGTCCTGTTTAGATCAGCTTTTGAGTTATTCGACGGAAACGCTGCTATTTGGTATAGGAGTGTTGGAAATACAGTTAACAGTTGGAATGAGTTGGTAACCCTTCTCAAAACTGCTTTCCTACCCCCAGATTATAATGATAATCTCCTTGATGAAATTAAAGGTCGAAAACAAAAAAAGTCTGAGTCAATCACTATTTATTCCGCAATCATGGAGAATCTCTTTAAACGTTTAGAAGAGTACCCATCTGAAGCCCAACGAGTAAAGATTTTAAGAAAAAATATTTTGGTGGATTATATTCCACTCGTAGCCCTTCAAGATTTTCCCACTGTCGAAATGTTAGTCATAACTGTTAAACGTTTGGAGCAAAATGTTTTGCCCCTGCTTCAAACTACAAAAGGTCTTGCTGGTATTTCATTAGAGGATTCAGAAAAACCCCAAGAGAAGCTTCAGGTACTTGATAAACAAGACAAGCCTGATAACCCCAAAGGAGACAAACGAGAAAAGCAAGATCGTCCCTTTAAGAAATCCAAGTCTACGCAGAGAAATGAGAGACCCAATCCTCCAGTAGATACTGATGAAAGACATCAGTCTTCTTCTTCTTATCCACCCCACAGAAATCAGTCTTCTTATCCACCTCCATTGATGCAATCCCCTCCCTATCGACCGTATGGAAATCAGTCTTCTTCTTATCAACCTCATTCAATGCAACCCCCTCCACAACCCTACCAAACACATGACAACCCTAGAAAAATTATTTTTTGTTTTACTTGTGGTAAGCCCAACCACATTTCTCGCAATTGTACAAACAGAGAAATGTCTTGTTCTCGTTGTGGTAATAAAGGAGTGAGAACGTCCTCCTGTATGTGTCAAAAAAACTAGGTAGTGTGCAGCCAGTCGGCAGTTGCACTCCATATAGAGTTAAGCCCGACAAATTCCCCCAAAACATACTTAACCCTCTTTTTGAAAAGAAAGGTTGTGACAGTCGTCCTCATGTTAGTATTTCTATCTTTTCTAAAAACTTTGTCGCCCTCTTAGACAGTGGTTGCACCACATCCGTAGTAGGTGCCGCTGGAGTTAAATTTTTGGATTCCCAAGGAATTAAATATAATTCTACTCCCTGTAAACACGTCTGCTTAGCAGATGGTTCTCAAAAATCAGTTGTTGGTACTATTGATCTTCCAATTGAGGCTGATGGTGTTTCCCAAGTAGTGAAATTTCTTGTCGTACCCTCCGTTCCCCATAGTTTTATTTTGGGAAGTAACTTTATGCATAAATTTTCAGTGTTCTTGAATTTTAGAGATGGAACATGGCATTCTTCCCAAAAGGAAGAGAAAACAGAAACTTTGTATTCTGTAGACTCATTTTCCCCCACTGAAAAAAATTTAGTAGATTCCACAGTCGCTTCTTTTGAGGAAATTTCTAGTTCCAACTACATTGGAAGAACCAATAAAATTGAAATGGTTATTGACACTGGTGATGCAAAGCCATTTAAGAAAAGACAATATCCTTTATCCCCATACATGAATAAAATACTACATGAAGAGTTAGACGATATGTTACGATTAGGAGTAATCGAACCAGCCCAATCCCCATGGTCAAGTCCCATATTATTAGTCAAGAAAAAGTCAGGTGAATATAGGTTCTGTTTTGATGGTCGTTCATTAAATGAAGTCACTGTTCATGATACATATCCTTTGCCCCAAATAGACAGAATTCTTTCGTTACTTAGAGGAGCTAAATGCATTAGTTCCATTGACTTAAGAAAAGCTTTTTGGCAAATCCCGCTGCATCCTGACTCTAGGAAAAAGACAGCCTTTAATGTTTCTGGTAGAGGTTCCTTTCAATTCACTTCTGTTCCTTTTGGTTTGTGTAATAGTGCACAGATTCAACAAAGATTAGTTGATGCTATCTTTGGCCCTGAATTTGAACCCTATATATTCTGTTATTTAGATGACATCATAGTGTGTACCCCATCTTTTGAAGAACATATCCGATTGTTGAAAATTATAAGAGATAAACTGAAAGAAGCAAACTTGACCATTAACATCGATAAGTGTGATTTTTTTAAATCTGAATTGAAGTATCTTGGTTATGTAGTTGGTAACAATTCCCTTAAAGCAGATGCTGAAAAAATCTTAGCTATGGTTAATTATCCCAGGCCATCTAATTCTACTGAAATTAAAAGATTTATAGGTATGTGTTCCTGGTATCGTCGTTTCATTAGAGATTTTTCCAGTTTAGCCTCCCCTATTAATGACCTCCTTAAAGGTCATAGAAAGAAAAAACAACCAGTAGTTTGGACTAGTGAAGCTGAAAAAGCTTTTTTAAAAATTAAAGAACTCCTAATTTCTGCCCCTATCTTAGCCCAACCCAATTTCGAACTTCCCTTTGTTGTGCAATGTGATGCATCTGACACTGGTCTTGGTGGTGTCTTGACTCAAACTATTGATGGTGAAGAAAAAGTTATAGCTTATGCAAGTAGGTCCCTTTCCCGAGCTGAAAGAAATTATTCAGTTACAGAGCGAGAATGTCTCGCAGTGATCTTCGCTATCGAGAAATTTCGAGGTTATATTGAAGGAGTTAAGTTTTCGGTCATTACTGACCACCATTCACTTCTCTGGTTGAATAAACTGTCCAATCCTACAGGCAAATTAGCCAGGTGGGCTATGCGCCTAAGACAACATACTTTCGATTTGATTCATAGAAAAGGAACATCCCATTTAGTCCCTGATGCTTTATCTCGAGCTCATACCAATGATACACCCAAAGATGCCCAAAAAGTTGATTATCTAGAAATAGATCTTGACAGAATAGACCCTTGGTTCGATGATTTAAGATCAAAGATACTCCGTTCCCCTGGTGATTTTCCACAATGGAAAGTGGAAAATGATTTCATTTACAAGTATGCCCCATCCCCCAATTCTTTCAAGACTAATGATATTGAATGGAAAATTTTAGTTCCCAAACCCCAAAGATTAGAAGTAATGCAATCTTGTCATGAGCCACCTACGTGTGCTCACTTTGGATTCTATAAAACTTTGTCCCGTATTCAAGAAAGGTACTATTGGCCCAAAATGCGTTGTGATGTGCTTAAGTTTGTCAGATCATGTAAAGTTTGTGGTGCTCAGAAAACACCAAATCATGCTCCTTTAGGTAAAATGGGTAAGCAGAGAGAAGCCCAATTCCCCTGGCAAATAGTTGCCATTGATCTGATAGGTCCCTTTGTTCGTTCTAAAAAAGGTTATACATGGTTATTAGTGGTTGCTGATTGGTTTAGTAAATATACCTTAGTCCATCCTTTGAGGAAGGCTACGGCTAAGAGTATTACTGAATTTTTGGAAGATAATGTCTTCCTGATGTTTGGTGTTCCCCAGTATGTGATTTGTGATAATGCCTCAAATCTGAACAACCCTCTTCTAATTAATCTCTGTAGTAGGTATAATGTTCAGAAAGTATGGTTTAGCCCCGTGTATGCACCACAATGTAATTTTGTGGAGAGAAATAATAAAACCATTGGAACAGCAATCCGTATGTATATAAAAGACCACGTAGACTGGGACAAGAATTTAGCAAAGATCAGACAAGCTATTAATACCGCAAAGCACGAAGTAACTGGATACACCCCAGCTTTCCTTAATTATGGCCGTCATGTTCCCCTGAGTGGAAACTACTATGGTGTTGATCAAAACGATCAACGGAAGCAAGATCTAGAAATTATTCCTGGTAACCGTGATATGTATGCTTCAGAAGTAAAAGGATTAAGTCAAGTCTTCGAAAAGGTCAGGGCTAATCTTCGAAAAGGATATGAACGTAACGCTAGAAGTTACAACTTACGAAGAAGAGAAGTCCAATTCCAAGTAGGAGATAGAGTATGGAAAAGGAATAAAGTCCTGTCTAATGCTGCTAACAAGTTTATGTCTAAACTAGCACCGAGGTACATTGAAGCTACAGTCCGTGAAAAGTTGTCACCAGTGGTGTATCGTCTATCTGATTTAAATGGTTCTGATCTTGGTAAATGGCATGTTAAAGACTTAAAACCTTTTGTATGTGATGAAGATAATATGTCATCCCCTTAGTCCTGATCCCCTATTCCATGTTCCCCCTGTATTGTTCTTCAGTTCCTTTAGTCTTGATAAGAAGTTGATATTCTCTTTGATTTTGGTATGTCGTCTTTTGGTCCCTGTTGTTGTCGTATACCCCCTTGTATGAATTTGTTGTGATTTGGCCCTTGTTGTTGTTGTATCCCCTTTGTTAGTCTTCTTTTATTTTAGTCTAGTTGTTGAAGTGAGTATATTCCCTGTGAGACGTTTAACATAAAGTTACCGATCTCGACTTGAGACAAATGTTAAGATTACGTTGTCTCATTGAGGTATTTAGAATGGAGATTCTAAATCCTCATTTTTGCTGAACCGTTGCCAACAAAATTCCCTGAAACTCGCTAGGCGTTTAGTGGAGTTTAGGCAGATGTCTATCTGCCGAGCCTAGAGCTCAAATGATTTGTTTAGTTTTTGAGAACCGCTCGCGGTTAGGCAACGAGGTGACAAGGCTGTGCCTGCCCTGATATTTCACTTGTGTTACTGTTGTGGATGTCAGCGAGGTCCACACAGGGCACAATGTTAGCTTCTTCCCCAAGGCACAGAAACTCTTGTCACCTACAGTTCATTTTAGAGTCATTACACATTTCAGTCTACTCGACTTTAAAGAGTCTGGCGATTGATGGTACGCTAGCCCAATCCCTAACGTTTGTTTGTTTAATTTAATCCCCACTAGCCATCATCTAAAAAAAATTTTGATGTGATTGTTTAGCCTCACTCAAGGAGTCATGGTTGATTTTTGTCTGGTTTATCGAAAACTGGATAGCTATCCGAGCTTTCTCTTTTCGGAGGAGGCTGTGTAGCGTTTAAAAAACCAGTGAAAATATGATCTTTAGATTTGTATAGATTTTACAATCCCTCTCTAAGAAGTCCAAATTTTTTTATTCAGTTTTTTACTTAAATTCAGATTGCAAGGAATTTTCTAAAACCGCACCTGTATACATCTACGAAGTATTCCGCAACATTTCAATGTGTTACAAGATTCCTGTTTATTTGAGACGCAAAAACAGAATTTGTAAGAAGTTTTGACAAAAGTACAGTTCTAATGCGTTGATGAACTTTCTAGAATAAATGTTGAAAATCAATTTGATTGGTTTGTTTGAATTTGGTACAAAGATCGAAGCTCGTAATTGGCTCTGAAGAACGGAAGCCGGAAATTGCGTAGTGACAGGATCAAGGAATTTTGGCAGGAGACGGAGAAGAAAGCAGGCATTCTTACAATGGTAGTGAATCAGTAAACATCGATAGTGAGTTACCGGCTTTTTTGTGACGCAAAAAGAATTTCCAAGTAAATGGGATCTATCAAAGTTCTTCTGTGTTTTTGTTAAGTAGGTGTACCATCAGTTTGATGGTGTAGCAGTTCCTTTTTTGATGGTAAAAGTGTAATATACGCTTTGTAAAAATACTGCGTATGTATTTATGAAAGCCGGCATAGTACTAATATCGTAGTGATGAATTAAACCCAAGCCTCCCGTCTCCTGGATTAGAAAACCTATTTCCCGAGGTAAATAAGCAAATTTCTTTTGTTTTATGGTATTTTCATGGTATAATGGTATATGGTGCAATCAGTAATTTTCCATTGACATTTTCCCCTTCGAGTGACGTATGAACTACGTACGTGCTGTCAAGTGTCATGTCAAGTTTCACAATGGTGAAGTTTTGAATTTTAAGGTATAGTGACTTTTAATAATTATAAAATTCTCAAACTAATAACGTTAATTTCTTTCAACATAAAAAAAATAAATCTTTTTGGAACTTAAAATACAAAGATGAAAAAGTAAATTGTTGAACAGAACAAAGAATAATTTTGCTTCCATCATTAAAATATTATTGTAAAGACATAATTGTAAGTTAATGTTAAAATCCTTTTTGAAACCTTTTGAAATAGTTAAAAATAAAAGATTTACGGAATGATATTTGACAGGTGACATAGTTGTTGTTATTTTCAATAATTAAGTACTACGAGGAGTAGTCAGTAATTCTTTAATGTAAACATTGTTCCCTGAATGAATATAAATTTTTGTTTTAATGCAAATGCTATAATATATGTCATAATTAGGTCAGTCAGTCAGTTATACAAGTCATAATTAAGTCAGATATCAAATCCTCAATGCAATAATATTATTGTTTATCTTTTGGTGCACCATAACCTATGTTCAGAAAAGTAGATGTATTTTTTTTACAGGTAATCTTTTATGTAATCTGAAAGTTTTGTTATGTCAAGGAATAATTTTTCAATAAATGCCATAACTGTGTATTTTGTCCTGTTTATTTACCGCTAACCTATTGGCAAAATTTTAACCACAAACTTTAAAAGCTTTTTAGAGTCAAATTTTAAGATGTTGGATGATCATAGAAAGTAAAACTCCTGGTAAGGCGCCCTAACAAAATATAGCCAGGATTAATATTTAACACCCCAGGATATCTGTAAGTACCCTTGTTTAAATTTTTGATAGTAGTAAATATTCCCTAATCCCTAACTTCTTCTTAACGAACTCACAACCTTAGCTCTCCAACCAAAACACGAGCCGCCGTAGCAAAGTAGTTTTTAGAAATATCCCCTAGTTTTCTCGACCCTTTTGTATTTAAGCAGTATCTAAATTTTCCAAGCTTTTATCTTCCCCCTTATTTCTAAGTGCTACACCTTCAATACAACTGGCTGCGTACCCCTGCAAGGAAGCCTTCAAGAAATGAAACTTCTGCCCATCACTAAGGGATGCATTATTCGCAATGGTCGCATTGAAGCTATTTTTGAAACTAACCCAAAATTGAAACTCCCCAGAGAACGTTTGCAATTTTATTCTCGGTAATAGGACATTTTGCAGGGGATCACTCACTGCTTTAAATTCACTAGATTGACCTAATTGACCGTATTGTACATTATTACTGTTTACCGCTACCGGTCTTAAAATGGTTTTTAAATATGCTTGTGCCGCATAAAATCGATTTTCAAACTCCTCTCTTTCTGAATAGTGCTCCGGTAATTGACCCTCAGAACATTTCTTTTCTATCTCTGTTTGAACTATATCAAAATCATTTAGTAAGTTTATATGATTATCATATCTAAATTGAACATCTTGAATATCAAAGTCACCCTTGTCTTTTGTTTTAGTAATGAATTTCTCTAGCAAAGTTAACTTTTGTTTATTTGTTCCACGAAGTCTAACTAAATCTTTTAAATCGTCTACTACTCCTACTTCATTTGAGGTCGCCATCTTAGTAAATAAAATTGATAAAATCGACAAATGGGTACTTATAATTTAACTATGGATTATTATTGAAATTAAATATGAAAACACATATATAATTGTACACAAATATCGCAAACAGAAGGTAATATCATTTAACTAGATTGATATTGATAGAATTGCATAAAATCGTTTATAATTATTGTCAAATAAACCAACGAATTATAAAATGATCGGTTAAGAATGAAATATATAAAAATGGAAGGATCTGACCTTTATTTGCAGTGGTCCTGATGAATAGCTGTCGCTTGTCGCGTACCTTGCTGTACGTACTTCTCTTTCGCTGAATTGGGCCACTGGAAATGACACTAGAACTTGGAACTATTAACTTGGTTAGCGTCTACTAGTTTTTGGCGCTAATATTGCCTCATGCCGGCTAATAGATAATAAATTCGGCTCTTTTGACCAAAATGTTTGGAATTTACTCGTTTCCTGTCGCTGATAATCGAAATAAACACTAGTGGACTGTATGATACTTGTAATTAATTGAAAGAGGTACAAATTACATAAAATACACTTCTTGGTTCGCGTATTCGTCTGTAGTCTGTTCTCTTGTCTACACTCTTAACAACATTAGTTCCCGAATTCTAGTTTTTAGGTGTCACTGAGGCGCGCGCGGTGTTGCCACCGTTGCCATTTTTTATAAAGGTTAAAAGTCCTAACAGAATGGTTGACGTCGATCTTTATTTGCCTCCCTAAAACGAAAAACGCACGAGCATGCGGCGACTACCGCACCATTAGTTTGATGTCCCATGTGCTAAAGTTGCTACTGCAAGTCATCCATAACCGAATATATCATAAACTAGACATAGACATTAATGATACGCAATTTGGGTTTCGCAAAGGCCTGGGAACTCGTGAAGCTCTTTTTTCACTTAACATACTTATACAAAGGTGCCTGGACGTCAATCAAGATATATATGCGTGTTTTATTGACTATAATAAAGCATTCGACAAAGTACGACATGAACAATTAATGCATGTTCTGGAATCAAGGAAGCTGGACTACAATGACCTCAGGATTATATCGAATTTGTACTATAAGCAACGAGCAAAAGTACGTGTTAACGATCATCTGTCGGACGAAATTGAAATCAGACGTGGAGTGAGACAGGGATGCGTGTTGTCGCCGGTTCTTTTTAATGCCTACTCAGAAGAGATCTTGAAAAAAGCTCTGGATGGTGAAACAGCTGGAATAAAGGTAAATGGAGTCCCCATTAACAACATTAGATATGCGGATGACACTGTCATCTTAGCTGAAAATATTGGGGATTTTCAGAGGCTGGTAACCAGAATAGCAGAGTTTGGAGAAGAATACGGGCTAACAATGAATGTCAAGAAGACAAAGTTTATGAGAATATCGAAAACTCAAAGAAATAACGAAAATCTCGTCATCAACGGATCCAATATCGAACGAGTCGATCAATATGCATACCTTGGAACAATGATCAACTACACAGAAGATTACTTACAGGAAATCAAAATCAGGATAGAAAAGGCTAGAGCAAATTTTAACAAAATGAGGAAAGTGCTCTGCACAAGAGATTTGAAGTTGGAGCTAAGAGTTAGGTTGGCTAGGTGCTACGTTTTCTCGACTCTGTTTTATGGAATGGAAGCTTGGACCTTGAATGCTGCATCAATGAAAAAACTAGAATCATTCGAGCTGTGGGTATACAGAAGAATTCTGAAAATATCGTGGACAGAACACGTTACAAACAAAGAGGTTCTGAGAAGGATGAATAAAGAAATAGAAATCCTAAATACCATCAAAACAAGAAAATTGGAATATCTCGGACATATTACACGTGGAGAGAGATACAGCTTGCTCTAATTGATTATGCAGGGAAAGATTCAAGGAAAGAGAAGCATAGGGCGACGCAGAATATCGTGGCTGCGCAACCTGAGAGAGTGGTACGGATGTACATCAAATGAACTTTTCAGAGCAGCCATCTATAAAATACGAATAGCTATGATGATTGCCGACCTCCGCCGCGGAGATGGCACTTAAAGAAGAAGATTGTCGGTTGCAGTATATGATATTTATCATGTCTCATAATATGATCGAGGTATTCAGGTTTCCGTTTCTTAATTGTGAAAGAGATTTCTTATTTTTGTTTTCCCCTCGGCGCAATACCTCTAAGTTGGTAGTGTGAGTCGTCCAGGATATTTTGAGGATAGGTCGGTACACCCACATTTCGGATTCCTCTAGCTTTTTCATTAATGTTTCCGTTATTGTCCAAGCCTCTGCTCCGTATAGAAAGATCGGAAATATATCATTTTAGCAGCCGTATTTTTAGTGGTATAGATAAAATATGTCAAATTTGGTGAATATATTATTTCTTATGTTGTTAAATGTTGATCAGGCCTTTTCAATTCTAGATCGTATTTCGGACTACTGATGAGGGGTAAACAACCCCCGAAACCGGTATAGACTCTTCCTGGACTCTCAGATTTGACCATAGTATTATGCGGCTGCTGAATTTGCGTGTTACAAAGAAATTGAGAATGTTTATACAATTTTAATTCATTTACTCTTTTGTTTGAGTATTAAGGAATCTTTCTTGCTGGAGATTTTACCACGGTGAGCAGATGAGTTGTGAATTATTTGAAATTCTCTCATCTTAATTTCCTCGGCATCCTGCATGATTCATAAATTTTGAAAATCTCAGGAGGTGTAACCAAAGAAAGTATTCCACCTGTTGCATCCGTATGGAGACGATATTTATTGTTATTTCTGTGCTACTTCGATTGATAACTTACTTTGTTTCTAAGTTTTCAATCTAGTGGCATACAAAACAACATAATGTTACTCTACATCCCACCTGACCGAAAACAATGGGACCCTTCTCTGGTTACACCTCCGAGGCTTCTACAATTTGCAAGCCATAACGGATGCTGAAACTAAGGAAGATGAGGGAATTTTAAAACTTATAATTCACGTCCCATCTGCTCAGCGCGGTAAAGTTCCAATGAGAATGGTTCCCTTCGTACTCCAATCAGAGTAAACATGTAAATAAAAAATGAATAACCATTCTCAATTTCGTTGCAAAACGAAAATACAGCCGCATCATATTCTAGTCCAATCAGAGAGTGCAGCAAGCACCTCTACCGGTTTCGAAACTTATTAGTCTCTCATCAGGAGGCACATATGCTACTCTCTCTGATCCCACCAAAACAAAGCCCGGCGTGCAGTCACGGATTGCAACGAACGAAATGGCATAGATGCCCTAACGGCAACTGCTAGCAAAAGACTAAGTCTCAATCTAATGGCATACAAAACAACATAATGTTACTGTACATCCCACTAGACTGAAAACAATGGGACCCTTCTCTTTCAGCAAAGCTGTTTAAAAAGGCTTGTTTTTAATGGCCTTGATTTTATGTAATTGACCAATCCCACTACTTGATCTAGCACAGGTTTTAAAGCATTTGGCAACGTTTTGCATACTAGTGATTCTCTGTGCAAGAAACAATGCGTAATTATTATGTTTGGGTTTCTCGTTTTCGCAAGTGTAGCAAATCCCTTAATAGAGCCTAACATTGATGGTGCCAAATATGTACAAATACCCACGCACATACTCCATGACATATTATTTTCTTCAAAATATGATGTAATGCACTTAAAAATATTTTAACCCGTTGTATGTTCAGTAAGTTCCTTACAACATAAAAACTGACTTACTATTTTGTTTTCAGAAATAAATCGAATGAATCCTATTAAGTAGGCTTTGCCACTAAAGTCAGTGGATTCGTCAACTTGCAATGTAAAATTTTCTCGTGTCATAATACCAAAAACTGTACTTTCAATAGCGTTTGACATATTTTTAATTCTATTTCTTATTGTATCGTCGGAGTGGGGAATTTTCATAATTTCTTTTTTTGCATCCTCACCAAACATAATTTTTACCATTTCTGCACATGCTCGTAATACCAAAAATTCAGCAATAGTATGCGGTTTCAACCTTATACCTATTAATTCAGCCATTTTATAAGAAGCTAATTGTGCTTTGTCAAAAATTTTAACAATTTTTTCAAAACTTCTTACCTGCTTTTCTTGCATGTTCAACAATCTTTGAAAATAAGATTTGCTATCTTAAGCTTGGAGTTCGCACCATTACCGAAGACCGAGACCAGCAGTGTTGCCAGGTACACCAGAAAACAGGTAACCGGGTAACCGCGACAATAAATACACGCATAGCATACGCCGACGAGATTGTCAAGAGAATTTTTCATTCTTCCCGATCTCTTTTAAGCGACACAATTTCACGTCGGTCTGCGAGATTAACGTATATTTTTCGCGGAACACTTGCAACACATTCGCGGAACACCTGTGTTCCGCGGAACACCGGTTAAGAATCACTGTTCTAACCCATTAAGTCTTTCGCCGTTCCCTTACCCCGGCCTATTCTTTGTATATCATGAACCGAATATGTCACCAACATAGTCACAGAATTAAAAAAAAAAAGAAATCGTGGGCAAAATTAAGCAAAGAAAACTTGAATATCTAGAATCTAGGCCACGTATTGAGACACGATAAGTACTGCAATTGATTATCCAGGGAAAAATAGACAGTAAGCGTGGGCTAGGTAGGAGAAGACACTCGTGGCTCCAAAATTTGCGGAAGTGGTTCGGGCTCACATCGGTCGAACTATTCAGAAATGCCGTAAGCAAGATCAGCTTTGCCATGTTAATAGCCAACGTTCGCAACGGACAGGGCACTTGAAGAAGTCATAATATAAACCCAAACAAACAAACCATAAAATAATTTTATTTAATATAGTTATATATTAACAGTTTTAGATCACAACAATTTATCTAGAACAAAATATTTACTTAAACTTAACAACAAAGGCTGCTATTGAATATAATACTCGGCAGTGCTAAAACAAAAAGAGAAAAAATTAATAACACTATACAGGGTGGCCGGAAAGGGGAGAGATTAAATGTCCAGCAAACGACGGCAATGTTGCCAGATTCCGTTTAGCGGGAATTTTAAAATTTTATAGCAGTTTGCTTTTAAATTTGACAGTTCTGTTTTCTCAAGTCAAAAATCTTAACCTTACTTTTACAAGTGATTAGGATTATTATTATTATTTTATTTACATGTAAATTGAAACAATAAATATTGTGCTGTGTCATAATTTCAAACTCATTATGTTGCAGTCTTTTCCAGTTGATAAAATTGCAATTCAAAAACTTTTAGGTAGGTACGTGTAACTTCCACATTATTATTTATTTTTTAAGTATTAAGGTTGATGTTATCAAAAATTTAGATTTCAAAGATAGTTTTATGTAGGTAGATACTAATAGAGTAATACTAGATAATAGATTAGATACAAAGTAAGCTGTAAGTAGTATAACTACCCATGTAATCACCTGTTCTGTTTTTTAGATTTGCACTGTATGGCTGGCACAGGAAGAGAACAAGAGTACAAGAACATGAAACATCTTATTATGAATGTATATGTATGTGATCCTCAAAAAATCCTGCAAAGGATCCTGCAAAATGTTTATTTGGTGTACTAGTCGAATAAAATATTGAAACTATTTTAAAACACATTACGGGCATGAGGATGATATAGAGCACTTACATAAATACCAAAATCAGATAAATATCTCTTCAAAGTTTATTTTGAGACTTTCTTCAAAAATGTAAGTAAAATATTTGCATATCGACGGCGGAAAGACTTCGTAACTGAAAAAATTTTATAACATGAGTTACTTCAGTTTTCGCTTTAGAATAAGTGTATCGGCAGCTATTAAACAGCGATTACAGCTGGGAAAGTTTCCAGAAGGCTTCCGAAAGGCTTTCCCAGCTCTAAAACTCATTTTATACAAATTTTTCAGTTATGAGGTCCTGCCTTTCCGCTGTCGATATACACAATATAATTTAAAACAAGAATGTTACCACTAAACCACTTTTTAAATATTAATCATGAATATTTACTAGAGTTTACAATTTCAAACTAGTGTGTTTGATTCTCCTATACCTATATTTTACTTTTTTAGTAAACTTCAGACTGTTCAGGATAGCATAATAGCATAGGAGGCGAATTAAAAAGAATTGATTTACTTACAAGAAAAGATATCACAAACATTAAACTCTCTTATGGCATTGATTTGAAAGATGGGTATATGTACAATGATGGTGCAACCAGTGTTTATTTTTGGGTTGAATGCTTACAGACTCATGTCCAATATTATTTTACAAACAACAGGGAATACTAATGGATATTCATTCTGAATTTAACATTTATGATTTTTGTCTTATTTATATGAATGCTGCGCCAAAAGCAAATGTTAATTAAGTTTGGTAAATCCTTTATCGCAATCGATGGAACTCATGGGCTCAATTCCTATTCCTGACTTTGAACTTATGATAGTATTAGTAAAAGATGAATTTGGGAATGGATTTTGTACTGCTTTCTTATTTTCAAATAGAAAAGATACCTACTTTAATTTACCAATTTTTTAAAATACATGTCTGTGTTGGTATTATATGTATAGTCAAATGTTTTCATATCAGGCATAAGCGACACCTTTTACAACGCCTCGTCAAATGTAATGGGTATTGCTCCTAATAGACTGTTAAGTGCCTGGCACATAGATAGGGCATGGTAAGTAAATCTTAATAAAATATCTGATTCTGCAAAAATCGTATTATGTATACAAGATGTATTAATGATGGTTTAGAGAGTATTAATAGCTTTTTGGGTAGACTTCTAAGTGATGCAGATACATACAATTTTAGTAAGTATTTCCAGTAGAACTACTGCAATAACATCCAACAATGGGCCTATTGTTATAGGAAGGGGTTGTGGAATTAATACCAATATGACCATTCAAAATTTTCATAAAATTTTGAATAAAAGGGTATCCATTAGTTGTTATCAGTTAAGCTTGGCACTCATGGCACTCATAACTTGGCACTCATGGAGAGCTATACCATAATATATTTATAATAGGTATATCTCATAATATTACATCTCATATTGTTCACTACAGTAGTAATGAGTGAGCCTGCATACACAGAACCATAATAATATATTATAGTTCGTGTATGCAGGCTCACTCATTACAATAGTGAGCAATATGAGATATAACATATTATAGTATAAGTCTCTGTGCATGGCCAGATTAACATGTGTGGTGCATATCTCGAACAAGCTCCACTTGGCTGGTACCACATAAATCATTTATTTAGTTACACAGTACTACTCACATAACTTATGTGTCGTCAGTACCTTCCGTAAAACCTTCGTGATGCTACCCATACGTCATGGCCACTGAATGTGTTAAAGCTTGTTAATGTAGGAGAGTTATACTAAAATATATATCTTATATTATATTGCCTTAAATAGAAAAAATATCTTATTTAAATTGTATCCATGTAAGTTTTGATTTAATGAAATAAACCTTTTAATCAAAAAAGTGTTGTTTACTTGTGTACACCCAGCAATATCCTGATCATAGATAAATAATATAGTATTACTGGATCCTGATATGCAGACGCCAATAGGGCTTTTCATCGATTGTCATTTGTTTCGAGCTTCTGTCATGAGTCACATAATATTAATGTACGTCGTATGTCTTTGGTTTGTATCATTAGTATATACCAATAACGTACGACATAGATATATTAATATTATGTGACACATGACAGAAGCTCGAAACAAATGACTGTGAATGAAATGCCCTATTGAATAGGGCTTTTCATCAATTGTCATTTGTTTCGAGCTTCGGTCAAGTGTCACATAATATTAATATATCTACGTCATACGTCTTTGGTTTGTATCATTGGCAATATCAATAACATATATGACATAGATATATTCATATTAGATAACACATGACAGAAGCTCGAAACAAATGACTGAGTGAAAAGCCCTATATCATGTAAATACAAGTCATAAAAATGTCTTTCTACGGTTAAAATTTCACAGCCTAAAGACATCATTTATGTAACTTCTTAAGCCGTCACAAAATGACTGCAATAAGAAAATAGAATTTATTAACTCGCCTCGCCCCCAGGCAAAGTAAAGGTGCTAGGACACTAAGAATGTTTTTTAAATTTTTTTATTTTGCCGCTTTAGCGCTTATCTATTTAGCCAGATACATGATGAGAATTAATACTATTATAATACATATTAAAACTAATTCAAATTACTAATAATTTTATTAATATTCTGAATAATTATGTAACCACTTAATACTAAAATAAAAAAGTGTCCATCTATACTATCCCAACACATTTTCACCTTTGAAATCGTAAATTTCCATTCCCATTAAAAAATAATTTGTACTGTATAAGTATATTTCTTTTGAGCTTCATTTTTTTTTCAAAATACTGCAACATGAGTTTTAAATTATGACACAGTACAATACTTGTTTCAATATTTACATGTAAATAAAAATAATCCTAATTACTTGTAAAAGTACGGTTATATTAAAATTTAAGAATACAGAACTCTTTTAAAACCAAAGTGGCATTAGACTAATTTTAAAATTCCCGCTAAAAGGAAAAAGGTAAATCTGGCAACAGTGCCGTCGTTTGCTGGACATTTAATCTCTCCCGGCCGGAAAGTCCCTTTACACCAAAAATAATACTGTTTCAACACCGGGCCAATGTTTGTTGGCGTTCCGGCGCATGCGCATCATTAAGAGCATCTGTCGGGTCACGCAGACATACAACAGATAACAATAGTTGCGATTGAAACGTAATGGCGGTGTCATAACAATAAAACAATGGCCGATAGTATGAATGATTTTGTTGTTCGTTTTGAAAAACCATCACCATTCACAGCAGATTTGCTATAATAGGAGAAGAAGGCTTTTTCATTGGGAACCGTTCTCGATGCACCAAGAAGTGGAAGACCAAGCACTCGAAAACATGTGCTGGTATTGAGGATTCTATTGAACGTTCACCGATGAAGTCGACGCGGAAACGCTCCGCAGAGTTTGATATTGCACAGTTAACAATTCAAGATCACATGCAGAAGGATTAACGAGTGAAGACCTAAGTTACTTTTAACAAGATGGCGCCTCACCCTATTTTACTCTCGATATTCGCAATCGCCTGAATAAAATTTTACCGGATTAATGGATTGGGCGAGGTCCTCCAATTGTGGTTTCCAAAAAGTCCAGATTTGACGCCGGATAATGTACTGTGGGGTTTCATTAAAGGAGATTAGAAAACGCAGATATATTTCAAATGAGGACTTGCGAAACGGAGTTCGCCAACCTTCTACGTCAGTAACTCCGGACACGCTGAGACGGATGAGCAAGAACATGCGTCATATCAAGTTGTGGTACAACAATGGATGTATGCACACCAATATTTTAGATAAATAAATAAGTAATAAATAACATACAAACAAAATTGTGTTATTATTTTTTACCTCTGTAGTACAACAACAGCCATTCTTTAATGTAAAGGGACTTCCCGGCCACCCTATACTTAATTTGAAGAGTACAGGGGAAAAACAAGGAATGTTACTTTTAATTAATTTTGGCTTTTCTCGCCATGTGGTAGCAAAAACTGAATATTATCGACTGGGCTATCGATTTAGGACAATACACAAAAAGATCAGCCTACGAGTATATAAATTTTCTAAGAATTTTTATCCATTCGAAGGACCAGGATTGTCAACACGCCACTGCACAAAAATAAGCAATGTTAGCAGTTTTTTGGTGCATCATTAAGTTAATATACACTCATATTATATTAAGATTATAGAATAATAATTGCTAGAATTCTGCTAAGAATCTCCTAAGTAGATTTTACGATTTTAGATATCATAAGAATTAAACCTTTATTTTGGTTTATCTCAATATGTATAAAATGTGACATTTCTTGTTTTTTTCCCTGTACTCTTCATTTACAACCAAGATGCAGTAGAAATAAACAAACCAAGACACGTTAAATGCTACTAGGAGCACTCCAGATCCATAATTTACAATGAATAAACTTTGGAAATCATAATTTGGGATTTACAATGTATATTATTACAATAAAAACCCGATTTCAGTTCAAACCCGAATTTACTAGGAAAAACTAGTTTTACTGTGGGCTTTAGACAATTCTAGTTTTAACTAGTGAAAACTAGTACTATCAAAAATATTTTCAATTAATTCTAGTTGAGACTAAGCATATTTCAGTCAAAACTAGTTTTTACTAAACTTTTCATTAATTTCCAGATTCAACGAAAACTCGGTAAATAATTTGCTACCCCGGTTGTTTGCAAATAATTTCTCTAAAACGTAAAATACTCTGGACAAGATCATAAACGTAAAAAACTCAAATCTTTTTGACCACGTTGTTGTGTTATTGTCTTGTATCCAGGCTGCTAACATTTTCTTGATATCTTGGTTAGCTCGCTGGACTGAACCTTGACTCTGGCTGTGCCTTGGTTTTCCATCAACTAATTTTTTCTCAGACCAGTATGACATTACCTCATTTATAACTGCATTACAGAACTCTCGGCCAAATGCATGGTGCACCAAAAGTCAAGAATATATCCGTTAATAAAATTGATAAGCAACTTCTTCCGCCCTCTTACGTTGTTATGGTCTCAACAAAACAAATTTTGTTAAATGGTCTTGATAAACTATAATAAATTTGTAGCCGTGATCCTCTTGTGATTGCATATCGATTAAATCTACCTAAGGCAGGCCGCACATCAAAGAAACATGAAAGTTAAATTACGTTTCATGGAAATAAAACACTGCTAAACAAATATACGTCCGGCTATTTATGAAACTCTCCGAAAATAAAAATGTGTCATGAGCATGAATCACACTCGTTTCATTGGTAGGCGAACTTTGAGATTTGTTTAGCAGTGTTTTATTTTCATGAAATATGTTTCACGTTTCATGTTTCATGTTTTTCGTTTCATGTTTCTTTGGTGTGCGGCTTGCCTTACAACGACTATTCATTTTTGAATCCAATATACGTTTCGACACAAGACCCCTCTTCGCGCTACTCTTCTTCCGTTGACAGGTTTCACACATTAATATAAAATTATTGAACATATCAATTGTTATATGTATTGGCGTATTTTCTGGCGATTTTAGTCTTCAACCTATCCCAACCTCCACAACCAATAGTAATGTTTAAAACCTCCATAACCAATAGCAATAGATTCATTTATGTCAAAAATGTCTTCAGCAGGTACACAATATTGAAATTTGTTCAAGATTGTTTTAACTGAATTTAGCAGTCTAATGTAGTTTTGACTAGTTAAAACTAGAATTGTCTAAAGCGCGTAGTTAAAACTAGTTTTTCCCAGTAAATTCGGGTTTTAACTGAAATTGGGTTTTAACGGTAACATATACATTTTAAATTATGATTCAGGAGTGCTCCTAGTGGCATCTGACGTGTCTTGGTTTGTTTATTTCTACTGCATCTTGATTGTAAATTTAGTATAGATTTATTTTCTATTAGAAATATTAATCATAATATTATGTAAGTGCAATAAAATATTTATATTCGGGAAAGTTTGCATTACCAAAAATTCTTCTCAAGTCTTCTAAAAAAAACGCCAGCACTCCTTACAAAACCAGCAGTAATGATTTTAAATGATCGATTTACTACAAAAATTAAAAACAAAAATAAAAAAAAGGGAAAAAATTACTAAAGATGATACTTATTTTCAGAAACAACGTTTAAAGGACTGGACCAGAACTGGACCAGAAGAGGCCGCTAAAGAGAGGAAGAATTTAAGAACTTATTTTCAGATGCAGGATTAGACATCAACTATACATCGCGATATTTGCGCAGTAGATGAAGCAACACCATTTACATTGAGCAAAGTGAGGAGAATGTATCAAAGTTAAGAAAATAAGTAATTCCAGAAAATCTAAGTCAACAATATATAGATAAAGGCATTATTTTTATTTTCAATTCAGAGATCATTACCATCTTTCTATGGACCATTTCGAACTCCTTAGTTCTCATCGGGAAAGCTACCGTAATGATGCTCTGAATTGAAAATTAAAATAATGCCTTTATCTACCTACGTTCTTACTCACGTATTGAGTACAAGGAGACAGTTTCGTTGATCTTTGCCTCGGTGAATTGATGTGTTGTGGAGTGCAACTATATAGACTCCCCATGTCTCTGCATTCATCACCCTTTATTCCTTGCAAATTTTAGAAGGATGGGGAATAGGTATAAGAGAGAATCTGTTTCCGAACTAAGAAATCCAAAGATTTTATTATTTTTAAACATTTATTTGTTTGAAAATGGAGTATTTTGATTTCGACAAGTTGTCAACAATATATATTGACAGGCTTGAGAACGAAAACTGGCAAGTTCTAGAAGAGAGACAAAAAATAGCAGCATTTTATTCCAGCAATAAAATAGCTGGTTTATAACTTTTCCTTTGATAGATGCCAATTGATACCAATTAATGTGACGACACCTAACAAACAATAATCTACGTGTTAAATATAACAAAAAGATCGCCTAAGTACATCTGTAAATTCAAATACGGAGAAAATGGATAATGGAACGTACCCAAGCCATACCTAGTATTACCTTTACTACTGGAGTCGTTATGAAGAACTTCTGAGAACATATAAAAAATGTGAATTTAAGTAAAATCTCTATAAGACCATGCAGAAAGCTGTACTACTCTCAATATCCAGATCTGTACGAAAATATTTGCGAGATATACCAGCCTATCGAGTTGCCTAGGGCTCTATAACATGGAAAGCAGACCCCGAAAGCTCAATCCTTTTGATGTCATAGGTACTTGTATTTAATATAACCGTCAGAAAATTGAACACGTTAATTTTTCCAAAAAGGACAAAATGCATGGTTATAACAGTAAATCCAATAAGATGTAAATTGGAGCTGGTGTGTCATAATCGGCAGACTGAAAAGTTCGTAGGCTGACACATAGATGGCGCTACTGGTAATATATCCATATGATTTTTAGTCAGCCCTAACATTCAAAAGATGCGTTTATAAATTTGACAGCTATTGAACTGTTAGTTTAAAAGATATAGATAGCATTTTAAGTGAAGCAACTTATGTTAGTTAAAAAAAATGGATAAAAAGAAATTTCGTACCATAATAATTTATTGATTTTTGGCAAAAAAAAAACTTTTGAAGCCAAAGTTTGGCTTGATAAACAATATTTCGAGTCTGCACCGGGAAAAGAAAACATTGAGAAATGGCTTGCTAAGTTTAAACGAGGCGAAATAAGCACCGAGGACGATGCATGCAGTGGACGCCCAAAAAGGCTGTTACCGATGAAAACATCAAAAAAGTCCACATAATAATTTTGGATGACCGTAAACTGAAGTTGTTAGAGAAAGCTGATACTGTAAAGATATGGAAGGAACGTTATGGATATAAGGTGCATGAATATTTGGGTACGCGAAAGCTCTGTGCAAAGTGGGTGCCGCGAGAGCGCACAATCGATCAAAAACAACAACGAATTGGTATTTCTGAGAAGTATTTGAAGCTATTCAATCGTAATAGAACCAAATTTTTGCGTCGATATATTACAATGGATGAAACATGGCTCCATCACTTCACACCAGAGTTCATTCGACAGTCTGCCGAGTGGACTTTACGTGATGAACTGACTTCAAAGCATCGAAAGACGCAACAGTCGGCTGATACGGCTGTATCATCAGTATTTTGGAATGCTCATGGTATAATATTCATCGACTCTCTTAAAAAGGAAAAAACCATTAATAGCGACTATTACATTGCGTTATTGGAGCGTTTGAAGAACAAAATCGCGTAAAATGGCCACATTTGAAGAAAAATAAAGTTCTGTTTCATCAAGACAACGCACAGAGTAACGAATTAATGAAAGTGATGGCAAAATTTCATAAATTGGGTTTCGAAATGTCTCCGCAGCCACCATATTCACCAGATATGGTTCCCGGCGACTACTACCTGTTAGCTGACCTCAATAGAATGCTCACTGGAAAGAAATTTAGCGCCAATGAAGAGTTAATAGCCGAAACTGAGGCTTATTTTGAGGCTAAAGACAAATTGTATTATAAAAATGGTATTGATAAGTTGTATGGCCGTCATAATCATTGTATCACCCTCAAAGGTAACTATATTGAATAAGAAAATCAAAATTTATCAAAAAAAATGTCTTTCTATGTTAGCCTACGAACTTTTCAGCCAGCCTTATAAATAGAACAAATGATGGAGTTTACATAAAATATCTAGGCCTCACACTATCTAGCTACGGAAAGATTGAAACAGAAGTGGAAAATCTAGTTAATAGAGCAAACAAAACCGCAGGTTGCCTGAATGACAACCGCGAACAAAACCGCAGGTTGCCTGACAATATGGTTTAATAAAAATATCGGAATAGAAATAAAAGGCAGAATTTACAAAACAGTCATCAGACCAATAATGACATACGCGGCAGAAACAAGACCTGACACAGAAAGGACAAAAAGATTGCTCGAAACAGCGGAGATGAAAACCCTTCGAAAAATATATTGTAAGACGCTGCGGACAGAGCCAGAAGTACAGATATACGATGGAGATGCAAGGTGGAGAACATTCATAACTGGATAAGAAACATAAGAGTAGAATGGAATGACAACATAAGCCGAATGACAACAAATAGAGTAGTAAGGACAGTGAGAGACGATTCCTCCATAGGAAGACGATCAGTGGAGGGACCACGAAAACGATGGAATGACAACTTAGTGTAGGCACATTGAAAAAACAGACAGAGTCATGTCTATACAAAAAAAGCAAATAGGAGGTTTTGTGATGGGTTAATTTTCCCCTAACAGGGAATGTGGGCCGAATGGCCTAAATTTGGTAATAAAAGTAATATATTCAAAAACTTACTGTTATTAAAACGGTATGATTAACAGCCACTAAATTAAAAAATGATACTATCAGTCCTTTTCTATAAAGTAAAGTTATCAATAGAGCCTTTTTATTTTGTTGGTTCCAGTATATCCAAGGGCAGTGGTACAAAACATCCTCGAGTTTTGTTGACTGAAACAGTAACAATGCAATAGACATGTTGCATACCCAAGTAAATTTTAAATAAAATATGACAAGAGCTACACCTTATAATGAATGTAATGCAAAAAATATAAGTAACAATAACAAACACTGTTTGTTGTAAATATGAGTCCGTGGCAGGAATGTAATAGACTTTGTGTTCGAAACGGCAGAGGAGATCGTATCAAAGACTTCTAAAAACACAACGTAGTAACTTACCTGCTTGCTTATCCATGGCTTTACAGATCATAATCTGTTTTCTATTACTACTCTGGTTTGAACGCTCATCCGTAGAAATCTTTGGTGCAGCAATTTCTGAAGCCACAATTGCCATTTGGATCACCAAACTTTCAAAGGAGACGACAGAATAAGAAGATGACGCCAAGCTTTTTATTATGAGTAGCTTAGAGTTCGGGCAATTTTAATATCTGCTAATGTCAGAAATTAGTGAAAGCTGTAATCAGAGTCAAAAGTAACCAACAGACAAGGTAAGGGAACATGTCTTATGAGCTGATATAATATTTTATCAGATAGAAAAAATAGAAAAGATCAGACTGTGTTAGTGCAGGGAACAATATAGAGATTTGATTTAATATAGTACTTTTCGGTTTATTAGGGGAAAGAATAGTAGAAAAAATATTTTGGAACATGAAAGGAAGCCCTAACACAATTTGGAGAAAAATGGCCAATATTATTAGAGAGACGGCTATTGAAATACTTGGGAAAACGTCAGGAAAGAAGTTTGAGGATAAAGAGACTTGGTGGTGGTCAAATGAAGTAAAGGAAAAATAAAAGAGAAGGGAAAATTATATAAAAAGAATGTGTGTGTACTTTGTACGCACGTAAGAAGTTATACTTCTATTATATGATTTAAACGAAATTAATATACTTTTTATTTATATTTTGTTTAAATATTAAACTAATTTATACTTACTACTTCTCAAACATTTTTATTAGAACAGTGCCAAAAATTAAAATAATAAAAGAATAAAACACACACAAACACATTAAACAAGCCACAAATGATGTCTGAACATTAATTGTCGAAAAATTTTTTAACTAAATACGTATTTTCTGAAAATACAATTATATAATAAATATACTTACAATCATAAAATGTGTTAAAAAAAAAACAAAAAAGAAAGTTTCTATTGGGACTCGAACTAGCGCTGATAAGCACGGTTGGTATTGGAATTCATTCGCTTTCAACGCTTAGCCACGGACACTATGTGTCATTATTTACGAAGATCGACTAACTAAACGGATTAAACTTGTGATATTTTGATATTTTGAAAATTGATCAAATTATTTTAATTTTGAATTGAAATGATTAAGAATTGAAAAAATACAACAAAACATAGCGTAAAAAAAACAATATATTAGGTGAATATTAATAGAAATTTTGATGGTAATCAAATTATATAAATAAAAGTATTACATACTATGTATTTTGGCAGATCAAATAGATAGGTTTATACCCATGATACATTAACAATTATTACGTACCTGTTGCTTTTAAAAACTATTTAAAAGTCACTACAATATTATAAACTTTTTTGTTTCTGTCCTCACAACAATAAAACTAATATATTATACATTTGTTTACCTTTACCTCCAAACCACAGCTGCCATATCGGATAATTTTTGACATGTCATTTGAACATCCAATCAGAACAAAGTTATAATGCGCATGCGCCGGGCTGATAGGTTTTAACATATAAAAAAATCACCCTCTATCGCCGGTAAAGAAGTATAACTTCAAAAAGTGGCAAGAAACCAGATCGGACATAGATCTTCAAAACTATATGGTCGCCAAAAAGGAAGCGAAAGTAGCAGTAGCAAAAGCTGAAGCAGAAGCGTATTCAAACCTATACGATCAACTTGATAACAGGGAAGGCGAAGCAAAGATATATAAAATAGCCAAACAGAGAGCAAAGAAAGCACGAGATTTTAAAGAGATTAGACGTATCCGAGATGAAAATAATAAAATTCTTATTCACGAAAAAGATGTCAAAAAGAGATGGAGAAAATATTTTGACAGTTTATTAAATGAAGAATTTTACAGACAGCCTGTGGAATTAACGGAGCCAGTAACAGCAATGGTTACCAGAATAACAAACGAGGAAGTGGCTCAAGCGCTTCAAAAAATAAAGAAAGGAAAAGCAGTCGGACCAGATGACATTCCTGGGGAAGTATGGGGAGCATTGGGAGAGAGAGGAATAAGTTGGCTAGCAGGTCTATTTAATAGAATTATGGAAGTTGGACAAATGCCAGACGAATGGAGAGGCAGTACATTAGTACCTGTCTACAAAAACAAGGGAGACATACAACAATGTACAAACTACAGGGCTATAAAACTACTTTGCCACACCATGAAAATATGGTAAAAAGTAATTGATAGACGAATACGTGAAGAAACCGAAATATCCGATAATCAATTTGGTTTTATGCAAGGCAGATCAACAACAGATGCAATTTTCATCGTAAGGCAACTGATGGAAAAATACAGGAATAAAGAGACCAACGCTCATATGGTATTCATTAATCTTGAGAAAGCATATGATAGAGTTCCTCGAGAGATTCTGTGGTGGGCACTCAATAAGAAAGGAGTCCCTGGCGAATATGTAAAGATTGTGAGAGATATATATGAGGGAGTAACGACTAGTGTTAGGACAGGTGTGGGAGAGACTGATAAATTTCAGGTGAAAGTAGGAATGCACCAAGGCTCCTTAGTCCTTATTTATTCTCATTAGTTTTGGACCAGGTAACAGCGAAACTACAGGGTAGCATTCCATGGTGCCTAATGTATGCTGATGATGTAGTATTAATAGGAAATAGTGAAAGAGACTTGGAACAAAAACTGGAACAGTGGAGACAAGCTCTGTAGGAAAAAGGTTTAAGACTCAGTAGGACAAAAACAGAGTATTTGGAATGTTCATTTAAAGATGGAGTTAATACAAATAAAATGGTATCTTTGGATGGTGAACTGATTGTAAAAAGCAATAGTTTTAAGTACCTGGGATCGGTATTACAGAGTAATGAAGAAATAGATGGAGATGCATGCAGTAGAATTATTGCTGGATGGATGAAGTAAAAAGAAGCGAGTGGTGTGTTGTGTGACAGAAAAATTCCAATGAAGCTAAAGGAAAAATTCTATAAAACAGCCATAAGACCCGCTATGATGTACGAAACTGAATGTTGGGCAGTAAAAAAAAAGAATGTGTGTGTACTTTGTACGCACGTAAGAGGTTATACCTCTATTATATGATTTAAACGAAATTAATACACTTTTTATTTATATTTTGTTTAAATATTAAACTAATTTATACTTACTACTTCTCAAATATTTTTATTAGAACAGTGCCAAAAATTAAAATAATAAAAGAATAAAACACACACAAACACATTAAACAAGCCACAAATGATGTCTGATCATGAATTGTCGAAAATTTTTTTAACTAAATACGTATTTTCTGAAAATACAATTATATAATAAATATACTTACAATCATAAAATGTATTAAAAAAAAAACAAAAAAGAAAGTTTCTATTGGGACTCGAACTAGCGCTGATAAGCACGGTTGGTATTGGAATTCATTCGCTTTCAACGCTTAGCCACGGACACTATGTGTCATTATTTACGAAGATCGACTAACTAAACGGATTAAACTTGTGATATTTTGATATTTTCAAAATTGATCAAATTATTTTAATTTTGAATTGAAATGATTTAGAATTGAAAAAATACAACAAAACATAGAGTAAGAAAACAATATATTAGGTGAATATTGATAGAAATTTTGATGGTAATCAAATTATATAAATAAAAGTATTACATACTATGTATTTTGGCAGATCAAATAGATAGGTTTATACCCATGATACATTAACAATTATTACGTACCTGTTGCTTTTAAAAACTATTTAAAAGTCACTACAATATTATAAACTTTTTTGTTTCTGTCCTCACAACAATAAAACTAATATATTATACATTTGTTTACCTTTACCTTTACCTCCAAACCACAGCTGTCCTACAGCTGCCATATCGGATAATTTTTGACATGTCATTTGAACATCCAATCGGAACAAAGTTATAATGCTCATGCGCCGGGCTGATAGGTTTTAACATATAAAAATGCACCCTCTATCGCCGGTAAAGAAGTATAACTTCAAAAAAAGAGGAACAACGAATGCATGTGGCAGAAATGAGAATGCTAAATGGATGAGTGGAATGACAAAGAAGGATAAAATTAGAAATGAGTATATTATGGGAAGTCTAGTACGAGACGTTAATCACCCAATACGAAGAATAGCTGAAGTGCAGATTCCTGGAAGAAGTAGAAGGAGAGGAAGACCAAAGAAGACGTGGGGGAGACGATTAGGCAAGACATGTTGGTACAGGGGATTAATATTGATAGGACCCAAGATAGAATTGTGTGGACAAATGCAATTAGGGAAGCCGACCCCGCATAAGGATGAGGCAACGAGAATGATGGTGATCGTAGTTTTCGGTCATTTTCATTCGTTGTCTTCTTCTTCATGTGCCTTGTCCTGCGTACGTTAGCTATCATCATCGCAATTGGCTGCTCATCATAGCAATTTTGTTTGCTGCGTTTCTGAATAACTCGATCGATGTTAAGCGTCGTTTTCACGCTACGTCTTATTGTACGTTTTGTGTGTCATGCAAAACGTACGACAAAACTTACGTTTTGTAAATAAGCGGATTTAATTTTTTCGATTCGACAAGTCGTACGTTTTGCTGTTTTCACGCTACATCTTATCGTACATTTTGTGTGTCGACAAGACATACGTTTTGCTTTACACGCCACATTATACACTGGACAAAACGTACGTTTTGTCGTACGTTTTTCATAACACACAAAACGTACAATAAGACGTAGCGTGAAAACGAGCCTTTAGTCCAAACCATTGGCGTACGTTCTGAAGCCATGAGTGCCTTCTTCTTCCGGGTCCGCGTTTGCTCTCTATTTTATCCTGTATTATCAGTTGGATTATATGATATCTATCATGTCTCATAATATTAACGAGGTATTCAAGTTTCCCTTTCTTAATTATTGTGAAATATTTTTTTTTTTTTTTCATTCGGCGTAATACCTCTACGTTGGTGGTGTGAGTCGTACAGGATATTTTGAGGATACGTCGGTACACCCACATTTAAAATGCCTCCAGCTTCCTCATTAATGTTTATGTTATTGTCCAGGCCTCTGTGCCATACAGCAAGTCGGGAAATACTGGCATTTTAGCAGCCGTATTTTTAGTGGGAGAGATGCGTGAATATATTTCTCATGTCGTTAAATAAATGGTGCTCTGGTCTTTTCAATTCTAGATCGTATTTAGGTTGTTTAATCCCATTTCGAGTTGACGACTGTTCCAACGTATATATGTTACGCTCAAACTCCGAATTCGGACAATGTCCGAAATTTTTACTCACTTCGCGATATGTACAACGTGAATTACCCACGTCGCGAAGTAAGCATTTTATTCGGACATTGGCCGACGCGAAATACCCCGAACGCGTTGTGGATAAACGAAAGTGCTCAGTTGCCGAAATAAACACGTTCACCGGAGATTGAGCAAAACCGTAATACCATAACCCGACGTGGGTAATCTATTTTACCCACGTCGGGTTTTGGGTATTTCTAGTTTGCGCAAACGCCCAAATAAAATCGCCTTTGACAGCCGACGTCTTAAAAAAATAACTACCGAGGAAGAACTAGAAGGAGAGTTCTCTTAGCTTGAAAGAAGTTTTAGTGAATAAGATAACGAAGAAATAAATGTTGTGAATGAAGATGCTTTGGATATTTTGACAAGGACTGTAGAAAACAATAACCACGCAGAAAAAGAAAAAAATGTCCAGCGATAACTTAACACTCTGTGATATTGATTGTGACAAAGCAACCAGCTGTTTTAAAAATGTGGTCAGCACATCCATGATGAAGATTCAAATTCCAAAGACTTAGACTTACCTTTGTGCACTCTTTAGACACAACACGAGAAAACTATGTAACTGCATTAAAAATATGTAGGAAGCCCAAAATGTTAAAGCTTACTGAAATAAAATTAACCCCAGTTTCAGTGGGCGATAACGTTTTGGTAAACATTCCTGATATCGACCGGGGCCGACTAGCTCCAAGAAATGTAATGGCTGTTGTAATAAATAAAAACGATGATGCCTATACCATTGGTACAAAGCATGGAGTTCTTGACAAACAGTTTTCTAGAAACCAGTTCCAGGTAGCTTCTAATAAATTTATTAATAACATCGATGTACCTGATAAACAGCTCAATGTCCGTATAGAAGCAATGATGTCATCCGGGTCCAAACAAAGTTTCATCAGATGTGGATGCAAGCAGAACTGTTCGGGCAAATCTTGCAAGTGTGTAAAATCAAACATAAAATGCAATTATAAATGTCACGGTAGCACTTCTTGTGATAAAAAGTCAAGTGAATATTTTCTAAAAAGAACTGTAATAAACATTGAAAGTGGTACAGGTGTACGAAAAAGACTCATATAAAAGTCGTATACAGTCGAACCCGCTTATTAGAATCCCTGTTATAGGAATATCCCGGTTTATGGAATATAAATTCAAGTTCCCGAAACATTTCCATTTACTTCTTAATAAATTCATCTGTTTATTGGAATAGGATCTAACTAGATAATACCGCTTATTAGCATATTTTGCAGGTCAAAGAATATTTTTTTTTACAATTTACTAAAAATTTAAATTATGTATGTTTGGTATTATGGTTTGTCGTCAACGGCTTGCTTGTAGTGCTGGATTAGATATTATTAGGGTAATAAATATTTATTACTTTGTTACGAATACCAATTCGATCTTTAGCAAGGCCGACAAATGCATGGGTCATAAAATAATTTTTATTTGTCTACACAAAGGCACTGTTGCCTGTTATAAAATTGTTAGAAGCAGTTTATTTATAATTCACTCAGAGAGTACCTATAATACTTGTTTGCAAGATGGAATTATGGCTTTGTTAAATTCGAAAAGAAGAGAAAAGAACAAGAATGTAACAATCCATTTCTTGACGCCAATAAAACTTCTATTCAACCAATGGATTAAGGATGACCACACGGATTAACAACGAAAAAGCTATAATTACCAATAATTTCTCAAGAAAAAAAAAGTAATTTTGTTATATATGCATTTTAATAAGAAAATATTTACATATCTACATATTGCATACATTTCATATTAATTACCTAATGTATTCATTCACATACATGTAATGTAATTTGGTATTTAACACATACATAAATAAGTACTAGTTACACTACTGTATTATTGACGTAAAAAGACCTAAAACCATTTACATACACTGATTATGTAGGTACATATATGATATACATATTGGCATAGTATGTAATAAAACTACATATTGGCATAGTATGTAAAACTACACATTGGCATAGTATGTAAATAATATTATTACGTATATTCGGTAACACTTATTTCGACTAGCCACCAATGATCGGTTATTAGAATATCCCGGTTATAAGAATATTTTTGCCTTGCACAAAGGCTATTCCAATAAGCGGGTTCGACTGTATTATGTATGAAAACCTTTAATATATTTTTTTCTATTTTCAATAATAAGATACTTGTTGTAATTTAGTGTTTAGTTTTTTTTATTAAATTAAATGGAATTTCAAGGAAAGTATAATTTAATTTTAATTATTATGGAATTAGTGTAGGTTATGGTTGTGTTTGGAGGCTTTTCGGCGTTTACGCCAATTACAAATACAGTGGAACCCCGATAAGTCGGCCCCCGATAACCCGGAAGTCCGGCTAACCCGGACCTATTTTTATCAGACAAACATTTCGACAATAAAAATGTATGTAATATAATATTTCAGAGATAATGGGTATTTGTGTAATTTGATCTAAACGATAGTAAAAATGACTCATGGCACACGGCGGCAGAGCCGATTATCGGAAACAACAGACACCTGTTATTCCTTTTTTGTACACCTATTTATTTCAAACTGTATTAGCATTATTTAAAAAATACTAAAAACTACATATTTAAAAAATTCTTTTTTAAACAAAGGTCTTAGTCTGTTCTTAAATAACATGCGATTGTGACCACATTGTGTGTAATACACAGTCGTATTGTTCGCTTCCGTTTTGTAATCGTGCTTCAGATAAGTTTGTGATTGCGTGTTTTTGTCTACGTAATGGCAACAAAACGTAAAAATGTTGTAGTAACAATGGAAAAGAAACTAGAAGCATTAGGTAGGAATGATCAAGGCGAATCTTTAAAACCAATTTCAGCATCATAATGATGTTGGTATATCTACAAAATCGGATTGGAAGAAAAATAGAACTAAAATCGAAGACTTTTGTTTCAAAATGATAACAAAAGACAGCTTGGACAGTTGGTGCCGGTGCAAAGCTAATAAAGCTAAAAATGAACTCTCGACGACGCTTTGTATGCGTTTTTCTGTGCGGAACGCGAACGTGGTTTACCAGTGAAGAAATGAACAGTACTCTATACAACTATACGTAATTTAGATGTGTACTGTGCATATATATTTCATGTTATTTCAATTATAACCGAATTTACCTGTAAGTATACCGTATTTGGTTAATTTTTACCATATTCTCCGGCTAACCCGGATTTTAGATAACCCGGATCGTCCGCGGTCCCGATTAATCCGAGTTATCGAGGTTCCACTGTACACACAACCCGACATGGGTAAAATAGATTACCCAAGTCGGGTTAAAGGTATTATGATTTTGATCAATCTCCGGTGAATGTGTTTATTTCGACAATTGAGTACTTTTGTTTACCCACAACTCGTTCTGGGTATATCGCTTCGGCCAATGTCCGAATAAAATGCTCACTCCGCGACGTGGGTAATTCACGTTGTCCACATCGCGAAGTGAGTAAAAATTTCGGACATTGTCCGAATTCGGACTACTACTATCATTGTTTGATTTGCGTGTATAGATATAATGCTATGTGGCAATGCGATCAATGATTGTCCCCGTTTAGGATTTTGTCCTCTTCAGGGTTTGTAGTGAATGTATAGTGTTGGCAGCAAAAGCAAACAGTCCGAAAAACACACTGGGGCAAGCGCCGTGTCCTGGTGTTTTTTGGATCCTGGGTTATGCCGGACGGTGGTGTCCAGAGGCTAAGAAGTCAACAGAGAAGAAAGTTTGATGGATTGTTGTTGGTTCCATAGACATTTACGTGTACTGTCCGTGCTTTGCTCTAGACCAATCTCCCTAGAAACCATTGTACAACGACAGGCGAACCTGCGTTCCTCGTCGGCGGTCAGGAGGTGGCTTTGAGCGCAGCGTGGACAGTGTGCGTTCGAGTGGAGAAAATAGTTGCGGCTATTTTCTTGGGACGAACAGGTATAATTGTGCAATGAAGTTGGGAAACCGCAAAAAACCAACTTCTCCCTGTTCGGGGTAGGGAAGAGGAGATGTTAAAGGTGGGTACGGAAGGCTAACGGGGTAGCCTCGAGGATGTTTTCGTACTCCACCGGGAGTTCGTCAATGCATGTTTGCATTAGAGCGGACGGTAAATGAATCTTTTTGCGTTTGGGCTTTCGGTGGAGTACGTGGCCGGAAGATGAACAGGAACATTTGAGAGATTCTTGTGTGTCGGAGGGGGGGCCGTTGATTACTTTGATTGTGAAGTTCCTGTTCAGAGAGTTTATTCTCTCGGTGATTTTGGGGATGTTCGAGATGTTATGGATTTCGTTTGAGGGATATCGCCAGTGCTCATAGTTACATCTACACAAGATTCTACGTTCAGCGCTCAACAACCACTCTTGCTTTGATCTAGCGCAAAGAGAGTAGAGGCAAGATTTGTACTCCATGACGGGTCGAATAAAGGTCTTGTAAGTGTGAATGAGAGTCTTCTTGTGTGTCTTGCCAATTCGCCAATTTGCCAATTCGCCAATTCGCCGAATTCGGAGTTTGAGTGTAACATATATACGAGTCAACGTGTTGAATTAATTGGTTTTTTATTTTCAATTGTTTGGTAGGTTTTTGAGTTTTGCTGACCAGCATTCATTTTTTTTTATTTATGTTAAGGTTAAGTCCTCTTTTTTCACTCGCTCTTGGTACTCTGTCCACAAGATGCTGAAGTTCATCGATACTACTGGTAAGTACGACTGTATCATCCCCATATCGGATATTATTTGTCAATTCTCCATTAATTTTTGTGCCTTTGTTTGCTTCATCTACAGCTTTTTAAAAATTTGTTCGGAGTAAATATTAAAAAGGAGAGGGCAGAGAACACATCCCTGTCGCACACCTTTTCTGTTGTCAATGCTCTCTGTGGACGAATTGCGAATTTTTACCCTGGCTGTCTGATTCCAGTATAACCTTGACACAATTCCGATGTCCTTATCATAAATTCCTCTGTTTTGTATAATTTCCATTAGTTTCATTAGTTGTAGTATTAGTAAAATCTTCCGTAATAATTTATCTTTCATAAATGTTTACTTATTCTTTTGTTAGATTTTTCATCTATCTGTTAAAGGATTTTTACAGCCCTTCCTTTTTTACAGATTTTACTTCCTATTCTGATATTCTCCACTTCTAAGGTTTCGTCTTTCCATGACCTCGTCCAGTTCATCCCTCCATAATATTCGGGGTCTACCTCTTCTTCTCTTTTCTATTGGGATTCAATCCGAAATTTTTGATATCCACCTTATACGACCGTTTTTCTTTGATGTATCTGAGTATGTCTTGTTCAACTGCCACTCCTCGTTTTATCTCCTCATTTCTGATGAGATCTATTTTTGTCATTTGGCAGCTTCTTCTCATGAACTCCATTCAGTTGCTGTAATTTAGGACCTGCTTCGTTTATGTATTACCCAATTATCTGCTACATAATTCATTACACTACGTACCAAGGTGTTATATATTTTCTTCTTTATATTTCTGGTAATCTATCTACCCCACAATACCCCGTTCATTTGTTTAATACATGCTCTTGTCTGTAACCTGCTGGGTATCTCTTGCTCGGTGGTTCCATTCTTTGAGAGTATGAATCCTAAGTATTTGGATTTTTCAGTGCCGTTAATTTCCCTATCATCGTCCATTTCCAACTTTCTCACTGGTTCTTGTTCTATTGATATGCATTCAGTCTTTTCTAGGTTCATTTCCAGTCCATTTTTTGTGTATTCCTCTTCTAATTTTCGGAGCATATTGGGACCGTGCAAGTTCGAAAAAGCGACAGCTGGTTTCCACGCTCTTCAACTTTATTCGCACTTTTAATTATATTGGCCAATCATATGGTCCTGGTTGCTGGATAATTGCCAAGTCCATAGTACAAAAAAATAATAACAAGAAAAAATAAGATTCAGGTTATGTTATTAAAACGTAAACAATTGTATGTAGTAAATAAAATTAATTATTAAAATGCAGTACTGCAAGCAAAATACAATTAATTAAATTCACCTTTATATAGGGTGTCCCAAAAGTAGCGGAACGGTCGAATATTTCGCGAAATAAACATCGGATCAAAAAACTGAAAAATACGTGTTTTCAAAAATATATCCAATGACAACAAACACCAATCCCCATTACACCCCCCGGAGGTGGGGTGGGGGTAACTTTAAAATCTCAAATGAAAACCCCCAGTTTTTCTTGCAAATTTGGATTCTTTACGTAAAAGTAGGTAACTTTTATTCCAGTCATTTTTTCGAACTGTGGATAGATGGCGCTATAATTGGAAAAAACCATTTATCCTGTTACCATAGGTAAATTATAGAAACGGTATAATATCTCACGAAATACACTTCCAAATGAGAAAACAAAAAACAGATTTTTAATCTTTTTCGAAAACCTATCGAATAACACCAAACATGACCCTCCAACCCACCCCCTGGAGGTGGAGTGGGGGTAACTTTAAAATCTTAAATAGCAACCCCCCCTTTTTATTGCAGATTCGGATTCCGCATAAAAATTAAGCAACATTTATTCGAAACATTTTTTAAAATTTCGTATAGATGGCGCTAATAAATCGTATTTTTCCAATTAAAGCGCCATCTATTAACAATTCTAAAAAATGTTTCGAATAAATCTTGCTTAATTTTTCGTGACGGATCCGAATCTGTAATAAAAAGTGGGGTTGCTATTTAAGATTTTAAAATTACCCCCCACCCCACACCCAGGCGGTGGGTTGGAGGGTCACGTTTGGTAATATTCGAAAGGTTTTCGAAAAAGATTAAAAATCTGTTTTTTATTTCTCATTTGGAGGTGTATTTCGTGAGATATTAGACCGTTTCTACAATTTACCTATGATATCAGGATAAATCGTTTTTTCCAATTATAGCGCCATCTATCCACAGTTCGAAAAAATGTCTTGAATAAAAGTTGCTTACTTTTACGTAACGAATTAAAATCTGCAAGAAAAACTGGGGGTGTCCATTTAAGATTTTAAATTTACCCCCCACCCCACCTCCAGGGGGTGTAGTGGGGGTTGGTGTTTGGTGTCATTGGATAGATTTTTGAAAATGATTGAACACGTATTTTTCAGTTTTTTGATCCGATGTTTATTTCGCGAAATATTCGACCGTTCCCATACTTTTGGGACACCTTGTATAATAACTGCATATCATATCAATATTGTGGAGCAACATATAATTTTTCTTCTTCATTGACAGTAGATATGAAATATACGTCAATTTGACAATTTCAATTGACAATGAATTATTAAAAAAGTTGCAATATTTCTCCGCTATTCGCGCACGATCGTTTCTAGTATCCCTTTCAAGTACTTGCACACCGCGAATGGACAGAGCATATAGGTAATATATTAGATTTTAGTTAGAATAAATCTGTTAAAATCACTTCTCTCTTTATATTTATTGGGCTAGATGTAAGCCTTATAGAAAGCAGTCTAGCTTCCTAAAACACCACCCGGTGGTACCTTAAGAGGCTACATCAGAACGTTATCAAGACGGAAGACGCATTCCAAGATTGCAGCTTTAATTTTGAATATTTTGTTGAGTTGCTTGGTACACATATATATGTAATATAGTGAAGAATGGCGGTACAGAACCCATTTTGAGCCCATTTGAAATATGTTAGTATGTAGAAATTAGGTACTCTATAAATCAATAAAATATTACAAACAGGAGTCTGTACCGCCATTAAGAATCGCAAAAAATACATTTTTTTCAAATAAAATGTTTTATCCCATGGCTAGATTTTGTGTCACATTAAAACTACTAAAATCGATTATTTATAACAAGAAATCGAACCTGACTGATTTGGCAACATTTAGCGCGCCTATGAGATATTATACGTTATCAAAATATTGTGCCTTCGTCTCTAATGGTGTCACGTACTACCAACGCACTGCTGCCAAAGGTTCACAGAAACATAGAAATATAGAAATATTGATAATGCGCTGATGTAGCCTCTTAAGTACAAAGCTAATTACCTTTTCTCAGCGAAACGGCATGCCACCTGAAGGACCTGCGATTGATTACTAATTTCATAACCAGCAGCTAACCAGCTTCCCAACATAAACTATACAGTGATGAGCGCGCTAATAACCGGCAAAATAACGCAGAAGATGGAAAACATATGAAGTTCTGAGATAAAAAAAATGAGACTCGTGGAGGTGGGAGATTTAGTGATAAAAACCTATAAACTTACAGTATATTTATTATGAACTATTTTAAATGGGAAATAAGCCACAATTTTACCAAAAAATGAATTTATTAACGTTTCTACGCCCAAGTCGGGTGTCGTTGTCAAAATACAAAATAATACTAAATAAACAAAAATGTTGTTGCTTAGTAAAAAATTCTTCTAATAATTTATTTAATCTCACTCATTTATATCGGCAATTCAGGCATGTATTATTATACATTTTAAAGTAGAAGACTTTAAAATGATATTGCCAATATTGATGAGTTGCGTTCCTGGGACGACTTTACCAAAAGATAGTTCATTCGATTACATGAAATCAACCCCAACTCAAGAATATCCGCCACAAAAAATCATAACATGTGATCTGTCTTTAAAAAGACAACAAATGCAACGATGGCAGTAAGATTCTCGCGCTAGAGATTCCATAGTAAATCACGAGGGAAAACCAGGAAAAAACCTTGTGATACTATCCCGACATCGTAAGTATTAAAGCTATTTAATACTTACGTAAACTACTATATACTTACGTATACTACTATAAATATTAAAGTAAGTATTTAAGCTATTTTAAATTATAAATAATATTAATAATACATAGATATTATATAAATAAAACTAAAATATAAAATATGTACTAACTCGATATGTTAATGACTTACTAATCGTGGTATTTCCTTTCTATTGACTTCCTCTTTTAGTATGGGTAACCACATCCTACTGCATTCTACCGAGGAATTTGCGACACAATTGTTTCCATTTAGCATAATTAGAGCCGCTTCTTTGATTTTTCTCTTTTTACTATCTGTTTCTTTCAGGACTATGCTTGAATCTCTCCACTGAACTCTATGTTCATTATCCCATGCGTGTTGACATATTTGAGATCTATCAAATTCTCTATTTTTAATAAAAGACTGATGTTCACTTATTCTAACGTCTAATGGTCTTGATGTTTCACCTAAATAAAATTGTTCGCATTCACAAGGTATTTTATAAACACAATTCTTTCTTCTTTCTTGTTCATTGTTAGGTTTAGTTTTAGATAAAATAGATCTCAATGTATTTGTTGTTTTGAATGTTGTTGAAATGTTGAATTTATTTTCTATTGTTTTAAGTTTCTTGGATAGTCCTTTAATATATGGTATTGAAATTTTTCTCGTATTATTTCTTATGGATGTTATAGGATCCCGTTCTACGTTGTTCTGTTCCATTCGATCCAATCTTGACAATTCCTTATTTATTAACGATAAAAGATAATCATTTTTAATAAAACAGATATGAGACTGGATATGAGACTCAAGTGTATAGGAAACCAATGCACACTAACAGATATCTCAATTACAAATCAAATCACAACATCAACGTTAAAAATGGAATCATTAAATCCGTATATGATAGAGCCAAAATTACTTGTTCTAACGAAAATTCATTTTTAGAAGAATAGTACATTATATACCGCGGGACTGAAGTAGTACATTTAATCCTGAAGGTAAAGTTTATGGCCCGACCGCAGGGAGGGCCATAATTTACCTGAAGGATTAAATGTACTTCAGTCGCAAGGTATATACGATACTTTTCGTACTTCCGGTATGATTTTATTAATTATTTCAATAATTTCAATCAGTTTTTTCTCTCTTCAACTCATTTAATAAACTGTCTTTAAAATAAGTTACCATAGTAACATTGCGTTGTGACAGTTATAATTTAGAAACATTGTCATTACTAGTGTCATTGTAAAGAAACATTGTTATTGATAATTATTGGTATCATGAGTGAAGAAGGTGTATCTGATATTGATAAAAGAGCAGCCGAAGTAGGTGAAGAATTGTTACCACCGAAATCTAGAAAACTATACGAGCAGCAGTACGATGCTTTTAAAAAGTGGTGCCGCTTAAAAAATGTGAGACAACCTACTGAAAATGCGCTGTTAGTCTACTTCGATGATAAATCAAAAGCGGTTTGTGCCTCAACTCTCTGGGCACATTACTCAATGCTGAAATCGGTTATTAACATTAGAGAAGATATTGATATAAGTAAATTTCCAAAATTATTAGCTTTTTTGAAGAGAAGAAATGGGGGATTTAAGCCAAAGAAGTCAAGAATTCTCACGTCTGAGCAGGTAGATCAGTTCTTACGGGAGGCTCCGGATGATAAATATTTAATGCTTAAGGTAAATTTGGAAATTTGTTTATATTCAGAAATTTTAAGAAATCAATTTTTTTGTAGGTTGCACTTATTTTGGGCGTTGCGGGAGCTTGTCGTGGAAAAGAGTTGGTTGATTTAGAAATCGACGATGTGAGAGATTTGGGCGATTCCTTCCTAATTGCGATTAGAAACACCAAAAATAAAATTGACCGAAATTTTGTGATCAAAAATTCAGAAAACAGTGCCATCAGTTTTGTGGCGATATTTCGGAAATATGTGGCATTGCGAAAGACAGGGACAACTCATTCAAAATTTTTTGTTCAATACATCAACAAAGAATGTACTACGCGAGTAGTAGGAAAAAACATGTTTGGTACAATTCCACGGCAAATAGCAGCTTTCTTGAAATTAGAAAATGCGACGTCTTATACGGGACATTGTTTTAGACGCACATCTGCGTCTTTGTTAGCTGATTCGGGAGCAACAATAGACGTGCTGAAGAGACATGGAGGATGGAAATCCTCCAACGTGGCCGAGGGATATATTGAATCGTCTATTAAAAATAAACAAAAAATTTCAGATAAAATATTTGGTCAAGTCGCCGATTCGTCCACTATAGTTATGCCACAGTCCTCATTCTCGCTTCCTGTTTCCGCAGGATCTTCGAAACAAACACCAGTTCAATATGAAAAGGACCTATCTGTTACTCGTCAGTTACCTGCTGCATTAACCCAGGAAAGACTGGTCAATATGACGAACTGTCACAATATTAATTTGAATATTAACGTTAATTACCATTCTAATTAATTATATTTTTCAATAAAATATCCCTTAAATTCGTTTGTTTGTGATTTAATCGTTCCGGGAGTTTCGTCAATATTTAATCCCGGAGGGATTAAATGTGACACTTTAGTACCTGTCACAAGGGAGTGAAGTTGTCACTTTAGGCCCGGAAGTACGAAAAAACATTTGTTAACATCTGTTTTATTAAAAAATGATTATACTTATCGTTTATAAATAAGGAATTGTCAAAATTGGATCGAATGGAACAGAACAACGTAGAACGGGATCCTATAACATCCACAAGAAATAATACGAGGAAAATATCAATACTATATGAAAGGACTATCCGAGAAACTTAAAACAATAGGAAATAAATTCAACATTTCAACAACATTCAAAACAACCAACACATTGACATCTATTTGTGAGAACACATTGAGAACACATTGAGAACATTTGTTTTATTAAAAAATGATTATCCTTTATCGTTTATAAATAAGGAATTGTCAAAATTGGATCGAATGGAACAGAAGAACGTAGAACGGGATCCTATAACATCCACAAGAAATAATATGAGGAAAATATCAATACTATATGAAAGGACTATCCGAGAAACTAAAACAATAGGAAATAAATTCAAGATTTCAACAACATTCAAAACAAAAAACACATTGAGATCTATTTTATCTAAAACTAAACCTAACAATGAACAAGAAAGAAGAAAGAATTGTGTTTATAAAATATCTTGTGAATGCGAACAATTTTATTTAGGTGAAACATCAAGACCATTATACGTTAGAATAAGTGAACATCAGTCTTATATTAAAAATAGAGAATTTGATAGATCTCAAATATGTCAACACGCATGGGATAATGAACATAGAGTTCAGTGGAGAGATTCAAGCATAGTCCTGAAAGAAACAGATAGTAAAAAAAAATCAAAGAAGCGGCTCTAATTATGCTAAATGAAAACAATTGTGTAGCAAATTCCTCGGTAGAATGCAGCAGGATGTGGTTACCCATACTAAAAGAGGAAGTCAATAGAAAGAAAATACCACGATTAGTAAGTCATTAACATATCGAGTTAGTACATATTTTATATTTTAGTTTTATTTATATAATATCTATGTATTATTAATATTATTTATAATTTAAAATAGCATACATAAATTAAAGTCAGAATTTGGTAGTAGTTTTGAGAGAAAACTAAATATAAGCCCAAATACTTACGATGTCGGGATTGTATCACGAGGTTTTTTCCTGGTTTTCTCTCGTGATTTACTATGGAATCTATAGCGCGAGAATTTTACTGCCATCGTTGCATTTGTTGTCTTTTTAAAGACAGATCACATGTTATGATTTTTTGTGGCGGATATTCTTGAGTTGGGGTTGATTTCATGTAATCGAATGAACTATCTTTTGGTAAAGTCGTCCCAGGAACGCAACTCATCAATATTGGCAATATCATTTTAAAGTCTTCTACTTTAAAATGTTTAATAATACATGCCTGAATTTCCGATATAAATGAGTCAGATTAAATAAATTATTAGAAGAATTTTTTACTAAGCAACAACATTTTTGTTTATTTAGTATTATTTTGTATTTTGACAACGACATCCGACTTGGGCGTTGAAACGGTAATAAATTAATTTTTTGGTAAAATTGTGACTTATTTCCCATTTAAAATAGTTCATTATAAAAATGCCACAAGGAAATAGCTTCAGAACAACAGTATATTTATGGTTTCCCACCTTTAGACGTATCAGAGGAGTATGCCAACTAAAACTGTCACTGTCACAGTGGCAGTTGCCAAACTCGTCCGATACGTCTAAAAATGGGAAACAATAAGTAGAATGTAAATTTATATGTTTTTATCGCTAAATCTTCCACTTCCGCTAGATTCATTTCTTTTTGTGTCACAACTTAATGTGTTTTCCATCTTCTGCATTATTTTGACGGTTATTAGCGCGCTTATCACTGTATAACTACTAACCTCATCGTATATATTTTGACCAAATATGCTATAAAATATCGTCATGAAAACTACTTCCAAAAGTGCATAAAACATTCTGTAGTTAGTATCTGGACGAATATCCTAAAACAAGTTTTTAATTTTTATAGGAGAATTGAATATATGTAGACTTGGCAAATATGCAAATAAAAAGGTATGAAATATGCGCATAAATATGCAATATTTTACCCAAAAATATGCATGTTTACCTAGAAGATATGCATGTAATAAAAAATATTTACAGTAACTTCACATGTTTCTTAATTAACATGTACAGTTACGGTCACTGAATAGTTTACACTTTAATTTTTACATTGTAATACTGCAAAAATAGCAGTGTCGTACGGATTTGATAAATGTCAAAGTCAAAAATTTAAAAAAGTCAATGCTTGTCAAAATTTCAGAAGTGTTGAAAAATAAAATAAAACGATATCAAACTCCTCCAAAGTGATTCGAATGCATTTGAGTGATGCGCAAAAAGAAAGAGCAATTGCCAAACTCTAAGAAGGTTGGTCACTAAGGCAAGTTGCTGCAGATTTAAACGTGAGCCATATTTGCATATGGAAAATCAAACAAAGATGTGTTTATCAATATTTAATATATAACAGATTTAAAATAAAAGGGTATTTTAAAACCAGACTTCCTTATTTTCGTTATTAAGACCATAATCAAGTTTATTCAAAAACACTTCTTTCTATACTTTTCATTTTGTTAAATTTTGTAAAGTATATTATTTATATTATTTTAATTTTTTAATTTTAATCAACCTATTCTAGGTACACCACTGGTAACGTCACTTTGACGTAATAGGTGCGTTTACACGGGGTAAAAATTTTAAAAATCGGCTCCTAGATACTAGTCCTATCGCCAGGGGGGGTACAACGGCCTCCTTAATTCAGATGGACTTACCCTAGTTTTTGTTATATATTTTGACCCGTAGAATACGAATTTTTTGGGTAACAGTTGATCCGGATGTCGATAAGATTGTTATAGACAAAGAACTTGAGGAATTACATAACAGCGATTTCTCGCAAAACAAAACATCTTTTTGTATTTTTTGGGTAATTTTAAGCAAAATATATTCTTACAAGTTTTTTCGTAGAATGCATAGTTTTCGAGATAACCGCGGTTGAACTTTCAAAAAATCGAAAAATTGCAATTTTCGAACCCGAATAACTTTTGATTAAAAAATAAAGTAGCAATTCTGCTTACCGCATTTGAAAGTTTAAGTCAAATTATATCGGTTTTGATTATTTGCATTGCTAAAAATTAATTTTTTTATTGCTAAACAAAGCTATAAACACATAGTGTTTCCCGTGCCTAATACATGCGTTTTAACGCATGCTACGTAGAAATTGCCTCGCTTGCACTTGTAGCTACTCTACCTATAGACCAGGGCGCATCTGTAAAAATATTAGTACATTTGGACGTTGAGAGGTGACTCAAATTTTTTTGCAGAAATTGCTTGAAAATAACTCAATTAATAATATTTGAGTTATCCTCCCTCTCAAAAAGGTCCGGAACATTGTTTAAATAATCAAAATGTCAAAAAATGAAGGAAAAATTCGATTTTTTTTTGGTTTTTTGATTATAACTTTAAGAGCATTCATTTCCGAGAAAAGTTGTATTAACATAAAAGTTGTGTAATTAAATTTCCTATAATATAGAGTTGGTTGGAAATTTAAAAAATAGTCACTCTTGTTGCGAAATAGCAATAATTGGGAAAAAACTATACAAAAACAAGTATTCGCATTTTACGTTTTTTAAATATTTGTGCTAAACATAGGACCTTCAAATTTCACCCAGAAAAACTATATGATACAGTTAAACAATACTGTAAATTTCATTAATATAGGTTTAATAAATTTTGCAAAATAAATTTTGCAATCCAGCTTTCGCCAAAAAAATTCATTTTTTCAAACTGGTACAGGACTGAAAATAAAGCAGATAGCAAGTTGATTTTTTTTTCTTATAGAAGTGTACTATACCTTTCATTTTAAATTTGCAAAACTAAAATCGATTAACCACCACGGCGTCAGGAATTTTTTTAAATAAACATTAATTATTGGTGTTGCGCGCAGGACACCGGATAGTTTGCTCTGATTGGGCATTCCAATGACCTTTGATAATTATTGATACATTTTAATTTTTATTACATTTCGATATAAATAAATAAATTTGTTTATTGCAAAATAAAAACTCATAATCTATCTTTTGAAATAACACTTTTTTTAGCAAAAACTTTCTTTGTTCATATATTTTAACTTGAGAATAAATGTTTATTATTTTTAAACATGTACAATTGTTTAAACAATATTTCACAAACAATAATAAAATTAGTTTGACTTTTGTGGAATTAAAATATTAAAATACAACAAAATATAGAGTAAGAAAATAATATATTAGATGAAGATTGGAAGAAATTTTGGTGGAAATCAACTTCATGTGAATCGAACACCGCTGTCCTGCGCGTAGCACCAATAATTAATGTTTATTTTAAAGAAATTCCTGACGGCGTGGTAGTTAATCGATTTTAATTTTGCAAATTGCTAATGAAAGGTACAGTACACTTCTATAAGCAATAAAAAATTCAACTTGCTATCTGCTTTATTTTCAGTCCTGTAGCATTTTGAAAAAATGAATTGTTTTTGCCAAAGCTGGATTGCAAAATTTATTTTGCAAAATCTATTAAACCGATCTTAGTGAAATTTACAGTATTGTTTTACTGTATCATAAAGTTTTTTTGGGTAAAATATGAAGGTCATAAGTGTAGCATAAATGGTTGAAAAACGTAAAAGACGAATACTTATTTTTGTATGGTTTTCTTTCGCAAATATTGCTATTTTGCAACAAGGGTGACTATTTTTTCAACTTTTATCTAATTCTATATTGTAGTAAATTTAATTACGCAACTTTTATGTCAGTACATCTTTTCTGGGAAATGAATACCTTTAAAGTTATAATCAAAAACGAAGAATAAAATCGAATTTTTCCTTCATTTTTTGACATTTTAATTATTTAAACAATGTTCCGGCCCTTTTTGAGAGGGAGGATAACTCAAATATTATTATATAAGTTATTTTCAAGCAACTTCTACAAAAAAATTTGAGTCACCTCTCAACGTCCATCTCAAAACAGATGGGCCCTGGACTACTACTCGTTCGATTTTAAATGAGAAATCATTGAAAACATCACTCACGCACTAGGTGTTTATAGCTTTGTTTACCAATAAAATAATAAATTTTTAGCAATGCAAATAATCAAAACTGATATAATTTGACTTAAACTTTCAAATACGGTAAGCAGAATTGCTACTTTATTTTTTAATCAAAAGTTATTCGGGTTCAAAAATTGCAATTTTTCGATTTTTTGAAAGTTCAACCGCGGTTATCTCGAAAACTATGCATCCTACGAAAAAACTTGTCAGAGCATTTTTTGTCTAGAATGGCCCAAAAAATACAAAAAGATGTTTTGTTTTGCGAGAAATCACTGATATGTAATTCCTCAAGTTCTTTTTCTATAACAATCTTATCGACATCCGGATCAACTGTTACCCAAAAAATTCGTATTTTACGGGTCAAAATAAATAAAAAAAAACGGGTAAGTCCATCTGAATTAAGGAGGCCGTTGTACCCCCCCTGGCGACAGGACTATACGTAATCCTGTAAACTATTTAATGACCGCAACTGTACCTATATATTTTACAAACTACGCTTATATAATTAAATATTAAGTATTTTAACAAATAAATGATATTATTTTGAATTATGGCAACAATAAATATTATCAAATGCTGTTCAAAATTTTCTAATAAAAATTTATGGCTTCCATCTGAGTACAAAGAAAAACGTATTTCGACATCAACTGATGTAACTGGGGTTTTTTTCAAATTCACGATAATAGTTGGTTCTAAATTAAATGGTTCGGAAAATGTCCCAGCTAACACTGATGTAACTGGGGTATATTTCAAATTTACTATAATAGTTGGTTCTAAATTAAGTGGTTCGGAAAATATTCCAGCTAATACTTAAACCACTTCAGAAAGAAACTAGTAGCCACTGTTTTTTGCCATGGTTGCTTTAAATTTTTGGAAAATTTTCTTTCCAATATGTATTACTTTTAACGTTTCACGTTGACACAATGATTCAAATTCTTTTATTAAAAATGTACTGTGTAACAATGATAATTTGGAGTATTCTTAATTCGTAATAGTTTTCTGAAGTTAGTTGTCAAAGTAGGTATCTTAACTTTTTTATTATCCAACATAAGCAAATGAAGAAAAAAAAAGAATATTAACAAAACCTGAAGCTAGAGTTGGGTTCTAATTTCAGTATTTTATAAACACTAGAATATTCCACAGAGTGTTACGAACTTTGAGAAAAAAAAACACATGTTGATTGGTCCACCAAGTATACAATAAAAATTTATCTATTTAGGAACATTATTAAAACGATATTGCTAAATAACAAGGCTATAAAATTTTAAGAAAATAACTGGAATCCGACAACAGATTTAATAAATTCGGGACATCAAAAATGACCAATTTTGTAGGCCGTCCGATTCTTTTTGACGCACAGTGTAGTTTGATTATATCAATTACACTGAACTGTTTATTTTCAGCATTTTCAAAGCCAAATAATTATTCACAATTATAAAGACACGGGTTCACTGCTTATTTGACAACAAAAGTAAAATGTACTGTCAAAATAAAAATTTTTACCTAAATATAATATATTTATATAGTTTATATTATAAACTGGCAGATCCCTTGGAGGAACCCTTGTGCCAAGGACAAAACGTGACAAAACTATCTTCTTCTTCAGGTGCCGTCCTCGTTCCGAAGTTTGGCTATTATCAAGGCTATGCGTATTTTTGACACCGTAGATCTAAATAATTGGCAGCTGCTGTACTTGTACCAATCCCTTAAATTTTTCAACCATGAATGTTTTCTTCTGCCAATGGATCTTTTACCTATTATTTTTCCCTGAATAGTTAATTGTAGTAGCTGGTACTTTTGTCCCCTCATTATATGTCCCAAGTATTGCAGATTGCGCTTTTTAATAGTAAGCGCAAGTTCTTTTTCTTTCTGCATCCTTCGCAACACTTCCATGTTTGTCACTCTCTCTGTCGTACATCCACATCTCGAATGCTTCTATTTTTCTTGTATCGATCTTTTTAAGTGTCCAAGCTTCCATTCCATAGAAAAGAACTGACAGCACGTAACATCTCATGAGGCCAATTTTAAGATTTAAACTTAGCTCTCTTCCGCATAAAACTGTTTTCGTTTTGGTAAAAGTAGCTCTAGCTTTTTATATTCTGATCTTGATTTCTTCAGAGTTGTCGTTGTTTTCATTAATAACAGTTCCCAGGTAATTATATTTTCTAACACGCTCAGTTCGTTGATCATGTACGGTTATGTCAGAAAAATTTTGTGGATATTCCGACACCATCATTATTTTTGTTTTTTTGATGTTAAGTGATAAACCGAACTTTTCGCTGCACTCTACTATTCTGTATATCAGTGTTTGCAGATCTTCCGGGGTTTCTGCTATTAATACTGTGTCATCAGCGTATCTCAAATTGTTTATGAAAACTATGTGTAAGCCTATAAATCTTTTATTAGTTACTACATTCCGATACCAAAAATTTGAAAACCAAGAGAATATAAAATAAAATGAACTATTAAGATTTCCAAGTATTTGTTAAATGAATATAAAAATACGTGTATAGTTACAATCAAAATTTCAAACTATATGCACTTTATGCACACTTATAATATAAAAATATGCAAAATTAGACATTTTTGCATTTTTTATGCTTAATATACAAAATAAGCATTGTGCATATTTGCCTAAGTCTAAATATATGTAATAAATTATTTAGAACAAAAACTAGTATTTCTAGATCCTTCAAAAGCTTTGTAATAAATCCAGTGCGTTTAGTCCAACAATTTAGTAACCATAACTAATACGAACTTTACAGAGTATAAAGGTTTGCGAGAACAAATCTCTTTAAAATCTACAAAAGACAATAAACCTGAAATGAATACTTTTAAAAGAAATATATTAATAGTTCAGGGCGCATCTGTTTTGAGATGAACATTGAGAGGTGACTCATATTCTTTTTCAGAAATAGTTTCGAATTAACTCATATAATAATAATCGATCTATCCTCCCACTCAAAAAGGTCCGGAACATTGTTGAAATAATCAAAATGTCAAAAAATGAAGGAAAGATTCGATTTTTTTCTTTGATTCTTGATTATATATAACTTTAAAAGTATTGGCTTCCGAGAAAAGTTGTACTGACACAAAAGTTGCGTAACTAAATTTCCAACAGCATAGGATCGGTTAAAATTTTAAAAAAATTGTCACCCTTGTTGCAAACTAGCAATAATTGCGTAAAAACCATAAAAAAACAAGTATTCGCATGTTACGTTTTTTAACCATTTGTGCTAAACTTAGGTACTTCATATTTTACCCAAAAAACGTTATGATATAGTAAAACAATACTGTAAATTTCGTTAAGATCGATTCAACAGATTTTCCAAAATAAATTTTGCAATCCTGGTTTCGCAAAAAAAAATCATTTTTTCAAAATGTTGCAGGACTAAAAATAGAGCAGGTAGCAAGTTAAAATTTTGTTTACATATAGAAGGATACTGTACCTTTCATCTGCAATTTGCAAAATTAAAATCGGTTAACTACCACGGCATCAGGAATTTTTTTAAATAAACATTAATTATTGGTGCTACGCGCAGGACAGCGGTGTTCGATTCACTCAAGTTGATTTCCACCAAAATTTCTTCCAATCTTTATTTAATATATTATTTTCTTACTCTATATTTTGTTGTATTTTAATATTTTAATTCCACAAAAATCAACTTAGTTTGATAATTGTGTGTGAAATATTGTTTAAACCATTGCTTACCTATGTTTAAAAATAATAAATTTTCATTCTCTAAGTTACAATATATGAACAGAGAAAGTTTAAGCTAAAAGAATTTTATTTCAAACGACAGAGTATGTGCTTTTATTTTGCAATAAAAAAATTTATTTATTTATATCGAAATGTAATAAAAATTAAAATTTATCAATTATTATTAAAGGTCATTGGAATGCCCAATCAGAGCAAACTATCCGCTGTCCTGCGCGTAGCATCAAAAATTAATGTTTATTTAAAAAAAATTCCTGACGTCGTGGTAGTTAACCGATTTTAATTTTGCCAATTGCAAATGAAAGGTACAGTATTCTTATACTGTCTGCTTTATGTTCAATCCTGCAACATTTTGAAAAAATAATTTTTTTTTGCGAAAGCTAGATTGAAAAATCTATTTTGCACAATCTATTAAACCGATCTTAATGTTTACAGTATTATTTTATTATATCATATAGTCTTTCTGAGTGAAATACGAAGATACGCAAGCTACGCAATTATTGCTATTTTGCAACAAGGGTGACAATTTTTAAAATTCTTTGCTAATCCTATATTGTAGGAAATTTAATTACGCAACTTTTATGTGGTTACAGCTTTTCTGGGAATTCAACACTTTTAAAGTTATAATCAAAAAACACAGAAAAAAAATCGAATTTTTTCTTCATTTTTTGATATTTTGATTATTTAAACAATGTTCCGGACCTTTTTGAGTGGGAGGATAACTCAAATATTATTATACGAGTTAATTCCAAGCAATTTCTGCAAAAAATATGAGTCACCTCTCAACATCCAAATGTACTAATATTTTTACAGATGCGCCCTGGTCTATAAGGAGGATGTTGAAACCCATTTGCGAGAATGGTATATGGAGAATAAGGTTCAACCACGAGTTATACTAGTTTTACAAAGAACCGTCTATAGCAAATTATGCAAAAATACAAAGATTCCGCTGGGAAGGTTAACTTATAAGAATGGATAACGACAGAACACCTACTATAACTTTAAACAGGGAAAACCCTGTAGTTGGCGGTATACCTTCGATAAAACAACGTGAAAAGAAGTAAACACTTCTGTTGTATTTAGGTATATAAACAAGTATATTCAAATGGGAAATAAGCCACAATTTTACCTAAAAATGATTTTATTTTTTTTTTTTTTTTTTTTATTAAACATGTAGAATTCAAATTTAACAATACAGTTCTCTTCAACTTCATTTAACTTTGTTGACATTTAATGTTGTGTTACAAATTGACATTGACAGCTGACAATGACAATTTCTTCTTCTTTTATGTTGACATTGACAGCTGACAAACGACAATGATAATTTCTTCCATCTTTGTTGAAATTGACAGCTGGAAACGACAATTTTTTCTTTTTCTGTTGACATTGACAGCTGACAATGCCAATTTCTTCTTTTTTTTTTGTTCTATCATACACGGAAGAGTAAACAATTGTATTTAAAAAACGAGTTATAGTTCACCAGATTCTGAAGATGTTATGATGGCGTTAGCGTGCAATGAAGTACAAAAACCAAGATATTGGATTCATAATATAAATTTAAAGCGAGATACTTATAGGGAGTTTTATCATTTGTTTTCCGACCGACTCGAAGATGACGAAAAGTTTTTCAAATATTTTCGAATGTTTAGTATTAAATTTTATGAACTCGTTGAGCTGTTACCCTTTCTAAGCAGGACACAAACTTTCTAAAATCAATATATCCTGAAGAAAGGTTATCGGTCACTCTAAATTATCCCAATTTTCATCTAAAATAAATTAGGCTAAACGGTGTAAGGTCGAACACCTAGCTAAGGTGTTCATCTAGCTATTTATTGGATAAAAATTATTAGATATGAAATTTAGCATGTTAGCAATTACTAAAAACAAGGGGTGCCCGATCTAATGTTGATCTAACTAATTAATTAGTAATTAAGAAATGTTTCTTTTTATAAATTTGAAAAAAAATCGGCCAGCGCAGATATTGTTTCAGATTTTTTGGATCATTCTAAAGAAAAAAGTTCTTATGTAATTTTTATTCAAAGTTAATCGTTTTCGAGTTATAAACAGATTAAAATTGAGAAAAGAACGAAAGATGACGATTTTCAATGCTCAGAACCATAAGTAAAAAAAACTATTTTTGAAATTACGAAGAACCTAAATACAAGTTAAAACTATTCTATCAGTTCTTGATAAGTATTTTGGACTTATTTCATTTTGAAACATTGTTTTTTAGTTGCTAATGCCCGTCTCCTCACAAGAAAACTTCCTCGTTAACAATTAATTTCTCATTAACATTAACAATAATATTACAAATTACATATTCCCGCACATTTTCTATAAGAAGTTCGTCAGCCATAGTGCGTTTATTAAAAATCAGACGTGTACATTTCAATGCATAAAATACTACAAAAAACTCCCAGTCCCTGCTAAAATACACAACGGCATCGGAACGTTCGGTGGTTTTTGCCTCTGCATTGCTATCATTCTCGGCCGTTCCGAGTCGAACGTTCTTAAGTGGTGCGCGGTGGCTCATTTATTTCCTATGTATGTATAACAAAATCTGCCGATTGCTCTTAGCCGAGCCACAGTATAGAGGTTCCAGTAAAACTACTCCTCTGTCGGCGCTTTGATCTAAAGAAGTAATACCGGCAGTACGCAATTGGTAATTCACCAGTGGTGGATGCGGGTTGTCCCTGTTAAAATCCGTACGTTTCTATGCGACTAGCAATGCGAGAGTGGGGCAAAAGCGACTAAGAACATTGCGCGGTCGCCATGCGCGATTGCAGATTTTACTTCCAATTTTTCGGAGAGTGGTTCTACTGTCCTCTTTATACTGTCCCTCTTTATACTGTGACCGAGCGATTCAGTGCGCGGCCTCCTTAAATTTTGTTGCTGCCTGCCAATCGTTTGCACCAACCTAAAATCCGCGCCAATTTTAGTACACATCATCGATAAAACTGCACAAACGAACTGCGCAGTCACATCGCTACGATAAATTGATGTCGTGTATACCCGGCATAATAAGATTTCGGACATCTTGGATTTTAAAGCACCCTATGTAACGCACAGCTGGCACAGCTGAATGTGGTTGCATTTTTATGTTTGTGCATCACAGTGTTGCCATGCTGTTTTCTATATATTTCTTCCCTAATTTCAATCAATGTTAAATATACCTACAAAAATAATAGAATAATAACATTTACTTCTCCGTCATTATACTAGGTATAATGATAAATGAGGTGTCAAATTAAAGCTTATAATCCAAGGATAGTACTAAAGGTAAGAAATTAGACCTAGGTTGTCTGTCCGTCTGTCTGTCTGACCGCGAATATAACTCCTCCGTTACTATACCAGGTAGAATGAAAAATGAGGTGTCAAATGAAAGCTTATAATCCAAGGATGGTACTGAAGATGAGAAATTTGACATAGGTTGTCTGTCCGCCTGTCCGTCCGACCGCGAATATAACTCCTCCGTTACTATACCAGGTAGAATGACAAATGAGGTGTCAAATGAAAGCTTATAATACAAGGATCGTACTAAAGGTGAGAAATTTGACATAGGCTGTCTGTCCGCCTGTCCGTCCAACCGCGAATATAACTCCTTTGTCACTATACCAGGTAGAATGACAAATGAGTTGTCAAATGAAAGCTTATAATACAAGGATGGTTCTAAAGATGAGAAGTTTGACATAGGCTGTCTGTTCGTCTGTCCGTCCGACCGCGAGTATAACTCATCCGTCACTATACCAGGTAGAATGACAAATGAGGTGTTAACTGAAAGTTTATAATCCAAGGATAGTAGTAAAGGTGAGAAATTAGACCTAGGTTGTCTGTCCGTCTGTCTGTCTGTCCACGAATATAACTCCTCCGTCACTATACCAGGTCGGACGGACAGGCGGACAGACAGCCTGTGCCAAACTTCTCATCTTTAGTACCATCCTTGGATTATAAGCTTTCATTTGACACCTCATTTGTCATTCTACCTGGTACAGTGACGAAGGAATCATATACGCGGTCGGACAGACAGACGGACAGACAGCCTAGATTAAATTTTTCACCTTTAGTACCATCCTTGGATAAGCTTTCATTTGTCACCTCATTTGTCATTCTACCTGGTATAATGACGAAGGAGTTGAGTTTGAAAACAGACAGACAAGACGGACGGACGGACAGACGGACGTGGACAATTCAATGTTTTCACATTTTTTCAAAATTGGTGAAAACAACAACATAATAAACTTTACTTAATTGGTGTTTCAAAACTACTTACTTTTAACACATTAGGTACACAATATTACAAGGTTTCTAGCAAGTTAAACGTCACAATGATTTAAAATATTCAAGTAAAAACCTATATATCTACATAACATATTAGAACATACCTAAACCTAAAATACACAAAAATGATACATTTCACACACAAATATAATATCCCAAAAAATTGTAACGTGATAGTATGAAAAAATAGAGGATACGGCAACGGTGTTACATGTGACGGTCGGCCCGGGTCGGATTCAATGCCAATATCTACACAGACATATATTAGGGTGCTTTAAAATCCAAGATGTCCAAGATTTCTTAGTACGTTCTTAAGGCTACGGCTCCACGGGCTGGAAATTGACGCTAGCAGTAGCCGCAAAACGAAATTAAGGTTCCACGGAACGGAATAGGAATAGCCGAACTGAACCGACTACGCACAAGTCCTGTAGTCGGTACAGTTCGGTATTCCTATTCCGTTCTGCGGAACCTTAAGTTTGTTTTGCGGCTACTGCTAGCGTCAATTTCCAGCCCGTGGAGCCGTAGCCTAAGGCTTTGGCCACACGGGCAATTTTTTACGGCGCCCATTTGTTTGACCATCTCCTCCACCAATTTTAGATTAAATCATTTCCTCTAAAATTGGTGGAGGAGCTAGTCAAACCAATGGGCGCCGTAAAAAATCTAACGTGTGGCCAAAGCGTGTGGCAGCTGTGGCACAATATTTTTTGTTTTATTTACAAGACTCTGTCACTGGTGAGACTCACATTTGCAACAAAGTAGAATATTCCGACACCAGCTGAAACTCCACTTGGTGAAATCACCATCATCCAAAAGTTTTGAACATCAAGAAGAACTTTGAAGGTTCTGTAAAAATAATGATAATTTAAAAATGTTATTTATAAATGTAGTACATATATGTATAATGCATACAGAGTGAGTCTGTAATTTGGAATAAATTCAATAGTTCAAATATTAATTGTTTTTTGAAAAATGCTCAGACCTGTCGATCAGTATTTTACATCGAAATTTTTTGCATACAATAATAAAGTATACAGGGTGTCCCAGTTTAGAGCTATGACGTCATCGTTGATTTTCTTAAAAGGCAACACTGTCATTTTGATAGCTATTTTGATAGGGTGTGTAAAGTTATACATTACTGCAAAATATCAAATTTTTATTCCCTACCATTTACAAGATAATAAATAATGACAATGTTATGAAAAACTAGAGTCTGTAATTTGGAATAAATTCAATAGTTCAAATAGTAATTTTTTTGAAATGCTCAGACGTGTCAATTAGTATTTTAAATCGAATTTTTTACATAGAATAATAATGTATACAGGGTGTCACAATTTAGAGATATGAGGTCATCGTTGATTTTCTTAAATGGCAACACTCTCATTGTGATAGCTATTTTTATAGGGTGGGTAAAGTTATACATTACTGCAAAATATCAAATCTTTATTCCCTACCATTTACAAGACAACAAATAATAACAAAGTTATGAAAAACAAGTAATGAAATAATTAAATTTAATTATTTCAATTCATAATGTTGCCCATTGACTATTTGACAATATCCTAAACGCGATCGAAATTCGTTTTGAACATTATGAGCATCTGCTTAATTGAAATAATAATTAAATTCAATTATTTGATTACTTGTTTTTTATAACTTTGGTATTTTTTATTATCTTGTATATGGTAGGGAATAAAAATTTGATATTTTTCAGTTATGTATAACTTTACCCACCCTATCAAAATAGCTATCAAAATGACAGTGTTGCCATTTAAGAAAATCAACGATGACGTCATATCTCTAAATTGGGACACCCTGTATACATTATTATTTTATGTAAACAATTTGAAATACTAATCGACAGGTCTGAGCATTTTTCAAAAAAACAAGTAGTATTTGAACTATTTATTCCAAATTACAGACTCACTCTGTATACACAGGAATACTAATGAAATTGTATGGAGCAAATTTTCACCTCTAACGGCCTCACCCTATCTATGAAAATCCGACTTCTCAAATTTTGTATGTTACTTTTCCTCCCTATGGAGTATTTCGTTCATGAAATATAACTTATTGACGCCCTGTACAATATCTATTTTCTATTACGTAAATATCTATACATTTTAACGTTTATTTAAAAAACGCCCTGTATTTTGCAGAATGGTAAAAAACAATAAATTTATACTAATAATTTGACTTATATTTGACAGTTGATAGTTATATTGTAAAGTACCTACTTGTTAGTTTTAGTTCTAATAAATTGTATTGGTTAGTTACATAAATAAATTAAGCAAAAATGAAAAAATAACTTGTTATTTGAGGAAGGTGGAAAAAGCATATGTATAACATGGGAGTAAAGCGCCTTTTCCTCCCTTGAATGATTACTGCCCTCCGCTACTCGTCAAGCAGTAAACTTCATTCTCGGGAGGAAAAGTAGCACTTCCCTCCCTTGTTATACAAAGAGCTATAATTCAATTTTTATAATAGGATACATCGATAATATAATGCACGTCTATTCTCCGGCATTTTAGAATTTCCGAGTCATAAACATTGTCGTAATCTGTTATTTATTTCCCTACACTAAAGTATACCACCCAGATGCTTACCTATTGAGTGGATTCTTCGATTGAGAATCTTTAAGAGGATTCATTAGATTCATGATTCAGTGAGAATTTTTAAAATTTGAAATGATTTTTTTTAATTATTATTTTCTTTGGTCTTAATAAATAAAACCATTTCTTTAAATAAAGTGCTTTATTTCTTGTTTTAAAAAATTTTTCTACTGCCATTGTTAGTATGTATGCATTAGTAATAACAAGTTCTTATAAAATCATCAAAAATATACAGAGTTGATCACTTAAATGAATTAGGTTAGAGGAATTTCGGTCAAACTAGAAGTAGAGCAGTAACAAAAAATAAAATATGTCGTCAGATGCGTTATGTCATTTTACTTGTATGCAAAATTTCATAAATGGCGTCTTTTTTGTTCCAAAGATATTAAGTTGGCTTTATAGTTTATTTGTGATAACAAATTAGTTAAACTGTTTATAGTCCAGGCCGTATCGACACCTGATATGAAAAACATTGTATCTCCACTTACAATGTTTTTCAACTATGGCTTAAATAGCATCTATAAACGATAACCTTCAATTTGGTCTAAGAACTTTTATCCTATCTTATGCAATTATAAAGTTATTCAACAAAATAACCTCATTGTAAGTGCAAATTTTTGATCACTGGGTGGAAAAAACATTGTAACCAATGTTACAATATTAAATTTTTTTATTATTGATGAAAATTTTTTAACATGGATACAATGTTTTTCTCGAAACATTTATTGAGTAAGTTTTTATAACTGCATTGTAAGTTGTGATACAAGAAAGCAAGGTAGTGGAATATTACAATGAACAACATTGTAAGTCAATATAGTCAGGAGGTAAATTCTACATTATTAACTGCTGAGCATAGTAAGCATGCCTAAAATCGTAAAAACTCACATAAAAATACTAGTTTAGAATTTCAAACAAAAATAATAACACATATATCATTCACTGCTGAACTAACTACTACTGATGAAACTCAGATAATCAATGGTCACAGTGGATTGCACGCTGAAGATACATCGACAGTGGAAAATTCTACATGCACCTAAGATACCAGTTCACCATTAGATACCTCAAGAAGAAAAATCTTGGAAGGAAGAGACAAAGGGATCCTAATGTTTTGAAAATGAATGTCTTGAAGAAACTGAGGAACTCTGGCCAAGAATATACTGGAAAAACTGGAAAATTATCGAAAATTAGAGAACTGGGACCTGGATGTAACATAAATGTATCAGAAAATGTAAATCTAAATTATCTGAAAATGATAGACACAATTTATTTAATAATTTTTGGGCAATGGCTGATCATGACCAACAAAGCGAATATTTATGTAGATATGTTCTCAGACAAGAGAGGAAAGTTGCAAAACTAAAAGAGTCCAGAAGACACTGGACATATAAATATAATTTGCAGTTGGCAGAACACCGACTTCAAGTTTGTAAGAAAACATTTTTGGACACTTTTAACATAACAGGTATGTGGTTAACTACACTATTCAAAAAAATTGATAGTCATGAAGGCGGAGGCAGTATACATGGAGATATGCGTGGTCGCCACAAGAGCAGGGCAAATGCTGTAGACGAAAGTATTAAAAATTCGATTCGTGCGCATATTAACTCTGTTCCAGCAAAAGAATCCCATTACGTAAGGCAAAGAACAAGTAAGATGTATTTTGATGAGTCTTTAACTTTTACCAAATTGTATTCACTATATAATGAATGGATGTTAGAGAATCACCCATGCGATAAACCAACCACCAAAAGTCAGTACAGAAACATATTCAATACTTAGTTTAATATCGGTTTTTTGCACCGAAAAAAGATATGTGTCTTACTTGCAATCTACATAACACTAAAGCAGAGAAAGACCAAATAGAAAAAGAATATGCTTTACATATTGCAAATAAATGTGTTGCACGTGAAGCCAAAAATCGCGATAAAGAGGTTTCTAAGAAAACAGAAACGGTTGTAACTGCCTGCTTTGATTTGCAAAAAAGATTAACTACGCTCCAATCAGAGGTATCATTGTTTTATTATAAAAGGAAGTTTAAAGTGTATAACTTTACTATCTTTGATCTTGGATCTGCGGAAGGTTATTGTTATGCATGGGATGAAACCACAGGTAAAATGGGGCCTAATGAAATAAGTAGTGCGCTATTTGATTTTATTAAGAGAAAAGTTGCTGGTGGAGCATTAGAGTTTATTCAGATTGTTGTGGAAGACAAAATCGAAATCGAATAATATTTTTAATGTATATTTATGCAGCTATGATCATGAATATTAATATTACACACACGTTTTTTGAAGTGGGCCACTCTCAACCTGAGGGTAATTCAATGCACGCCCTTATTAAGCGAAGAAAAAAGAACCAAGTTGTTTATGTACCACAACAGTATATACACTGATAAGGTGTACTAAAGTCACAGGAAAACCATACGATTTGAAAGAACAAAGGCAAGACATCTTGGACTTTAGATCAATGTTAAAGAAAATGCCGAATTGGGATTTAGATATAGATGAACGCCAAGTTTTCTGGTCTAAAATACAATACGTAAAAATATATAAAGAACAACCACATATTATTAGTTTTCAGTACGATCTTATTTCTGATCTATTATCGTTTATAAACTTAGAATCAAAACCAAAATCGAGCAAAAGGGCTACCAAATCCAGGAATAAAAATATACACGATTTATGGGAAGTACAAATTCCTTTAGCATATAATGGGTTACTTCCCATAACCACTTCAAAATAAAAAGATCTTGTTGCTTTGTGCTCTGGTAAAGCTATACCAGAGCAATATTGCAGTTTTTATTTAAATCTTCCCCACTCTCAACAAACGGAATATTCGGATGAAGACTCTGAATAAAAGTTTGCAAGGGGTTAATTTTGTTTATTTTTTAATAGAATATAAACTGTTTTATAATTTGTAAATGTTTTGTAATAAATAAATCTAAAAGATATTATTTTATTTACCTACTTCTTGTTAGTATGCATGACGTAAATCCTTAAATACTACTTGTCTGAGCAAAAAAATCACTTTCAAGTAAAATCAATAAAATAAATTAATTATAATCTCTTTATTTGGATATTTACTGATTAGTTACAATTTATATCCACCTAACCAAAGAAACATACTTTGTTGAAATATCATTGTATGAACCACTTACCTAACATTCTGAAAAAATTTGCTATTGTAACTCGACCTAAATCAGGACCAGTAATGTTGACAACAATGTGATATGTAAAAGTGAAAAGCTGAGAAAAAGTTATAAAATATGGATTAAGAACATCACAAAAAATGTAAAAGCTGACCCAGTAAAAAAATAAAATGTTTTGGAAATTTTTTTAAATCACTCAACTGTAAACTAAGCAAAAGTGAGTTACAATGTTTTTCATATCAGGTGTCGGTATACTCGCCCCCGTTAGGCTGTATACCGACTCAAAAAGAGGTCTTTATAACAAATTCACAGGGTGCCGGAAGGTACCGCGGTCGGAAAATTGTTTAAACAATTTTTTTTAAACAAAGTCAAAAAATAAATTTTTTCACTTCGGATTTTTTTTTAGATTTTCTGGGTCTTTCTGAGCAAAAAAGGTCTCTTATGATTTTTCTGTAAATGGATTGTTCTCGAGTTATATGCGATTCGAAATTTGGAAAACGCGAAAATAGCCATTGTCACGGCTTAATAACTCGGTTAAAAATTACTATTATGAATGTCAGAAAGCGACCAAGTCAAAGTTTAAAGCCCCCCCCCTCCCGAAAAGATGCTGAAGAAATTTGTGTCATTAATCTGTTACTCAGCTGTTATTTTTAATTATTGACAATCAGCGATAAATTTGATAATGACATATGGGGCGGAAACATGGATTGTGCAAACGAAACATGAATCAATAATAAACGTGACCGAGATGAAATACATGAGAAGAATCGCTGGAGTTACGAAGTTTGATAGATTTAGAAATGAGGATATAAGAAGAGAGCTGGAACAAGAACCGATAATGAGGAAGATCGAAAACAAACAATTGGGCTGGTTTGGACACATACAACGAATGCAGCAAAAAAGACTTACAAAGAAGGTAAATGAAGCCAAAATGGGAAACAAAAGAAAAAAGGGAAGGCCGAGGAAGACATGGATGGACCAGATCCAGGATATAGGTGAAGGGACACACATGATTATGAGGGATATGAAGTACCTGGCCACCAATAGAAGCGATTGGAAGAAATGGATAAAAGGCGGAACCCGACATCCGACGCCTGAAGGGCACTAAGCATTCTGAGAAAGAAGAAAGACAATCAGCGATAAGCGCTTAAGGAGGCGGCCGTCAATGTGAGTGCGAGTGAGATTCACCATTGGACGGCCGGAATGGTCCATCTCTTTGGCACTCACTTGGTGATTCACATTGGTGAGAAAGTGATGCACATGGTGCATCACTTTGCTGTCTTATCCCATTGCCAGCTTCAATTGGGTCGGTTAGTTCTTCATCTACTTTTACTTTTATTATGTTGTTCTGCCTGTCTTCCCGACCTAAATCCATGTTGTTCTGGTGCTAATGCTATACTTTTATTCAGTTTGTTATCGCTTTGGTCGTTAGTTTTAGTGTTGTGTTTAATAAATTAATTCCTCTGTAATTCTTCGGGTCCGATTTTTCTTCCTTTTGGAAGAGAGGTATTACGATGCTTGATCTCCATGGTTGTGGTATTCTGTTTTTTTTTTATTATTTTTGGATTAGTTTTAATAGTTGTTTGATATAGTTGTTTTTCTTGTCCTACGTACTTTAATAATTTTCTTAATACTTCCGTTACCTCTGCTTCCTCAATGTTTATTTCTTCGTTTGTTGTCACTTCAGGTGTTGGTCGTTCGTTATTGTCACCTTTAGCAAACAGAGATCGAAAATAGTCTGCCCAAGTTTCCTTCTAAATGCGTTTCGTTTTTATTAGTGCGTTCATCTCTTTTCTTTGTCCTCTGATCATTCTCCATATTTCCTTTTGTGTTCCGTAGAAGTCGTGTTCCATCTGTTTTGAGAAGTATTAGCAGTGTTCCCTTTTTGTTTGTCTGACTAAAGTGTTCGTTTCGTTTCTAATTAGTTTATAGTGGTTGTATGGCCTGAGGGACTAGAATCCTCAAATTGTTTTAGTGATAACAACTTTAGCATGGTTCTAATTAATATTCGTTTTATAAGATACAAAACTGATGAATTATTTTTGTTCCTAGAGGAATTAGGATTTCCCCGGTAGTTGCGGTTACAGAGAACTGGCTTGAAGTCGACGAGCCTTTTTTTGTAGATAAATACACCACAATTGCTAGGTATGATCGTCCAAGCTCAGCTTATGGGGGAACACTAATTCTGTATACGAGTAATGATTTTTCTTTGGTAACAAAATATGACTTTTGTTAAGTGAAGCCTTCTTTGAGTTTTCCTTAGTTTACAATAAGAATCTTAATCTCTATATTATTTGCATTTATAGATCACCTGACTCTTCCGTGGAACTATTTTTTCAGAACCTGCTAAATTTGTTAGATGACCTGCCCCATAAAAGTAGAAAAATTTTATGCGGGGACTTTTTACATTGATTATTCCGGTGCTTGTGCTAAACAAATATCCTTGGTCATTATATTTAAATCGTATGGTCTAACAATGCACGTTGACTCTCCTATAAGGATTACAAAAACTTCATTTACCAAAATTGATTATACTGTCTCAGATTTCTCTCTTCTTGATGTCTACTCTACAATTATTAATGCTGGACTATCTGATCACAAAGCAGTTTATACAAAGTTTAATATCTTCAGTAAACCCTCCTCGAAAACCCGACGTTTAAGCAGGATTTTTTCCACCCGGAACTTTCGTAAATTCCAAAATGTATGCTTTACCTCTGAGTGGCGCTTTCCTGCTGAGGACGTGGATATTAATTTCAGTGATTTTTTAGATAAGCTTGCCTGTATCTTCAATAAAACATTTCCTTTAATTGCAATTAAGCCAAAACATCACAAACCCTGGACTACTAAAGGTATCCGAATATCTTCCAAGAATATGCGTTCTCTTCTCTATATCAAGAAATTTTTTACCAACGTCTCTATCACTAAGTACAGGGCAACCTATCTTAAACTTATAAAATCTTCGAAATAAAACCACACTGCTCAAACAGTTTTCCTTCCAGACCCTGAAAATCTAAATGAATACTTTGTTAATGTGAGTACAAATATTACATCAACTATTTTGCCACAACAAGATCCCATTTCCTATCTCCCTAATTCAAGAAAGGTCTCGAATTAATTCTTTATAAAACCAGTCAATAAATCTGAACTGATCCAAACAATCAATAGTATCAAAAGCAAATCTTCCTGTAGTACTGATGGTCTATCGGTAAAATTTTTTTCTAATCTTCCAGAAAATGTGTTAAAATTTCTCATCTCACTAATTAATGATTCTTGTGAGAAAGGTAAATTTCCAGAGTGCCTGAAGACAGCCATCATTATTCCTCTTCATAAAGGTGGTGAAATATCTAATACCTGCAATAATTATAGACCTATTGCACTACTACCGGTACTCTCCAAAATTATTGAGAGACTCATAAAAGCCCGGCTTATATGTTGTTTCTAGTTGAACATAACATTTTATCACAAAATCAGTTCGGCTTTTTAAATAATAAACGCACCACTGATGCCACGTTTTCTGTACTATGTACATGAGGTTTATCAAGCACTGAACAATAATCTTCACACTGCCACCGTTTTTTGTGACTAGGCCAAAGGTTTTGATTGTGTAAATCACAACCCTTTGATAAAAAAACTAAATTTCTACGGAATTCGAAGTATTTCTTTAGATTGGTTCCAATCTTACTTGGATGATAGGAAACAACTGGTTAGAGCAAACGATACAGACTCTAGTCTCAAAAACATTGTATGTGGGGTACCTCAAGGTTCAGTATTGGGTCCTCTACTTTTCCTTATCTTTATTAATGACATCACTAAAAACCGATGGAAAATCTTTCTTTTTGTTGATGATACCAGTATCACTTGGCGCAACTCAAACATTGCAACTCTTCATGCTACTATAACTTCTGATCTACTTACAATGAAACCCTGGTCTGACTCTAATTTACTCTCATTTAACGTAGATAAAACCTGATTAAAGGAGCTCTTCAACCCTTGCCTCTTAATAACAGCCAGATCAGTACCATTAGTTCTGTAAAATTTCTTGGTATTTTTTTAGACAGCAACCTTAAATAGTCCCTCCATATCGATTTGTTAAGAAAGAAACTATCTTCAGCTTGCTATGCTATAAGATCTGTTTCGAATAAACTCAATCTAGCATCTTCCAAAATAACATATTTTTCTTTGTTCGAGTCACATCTTTGTTATGGTCTTCCTTTTTGGGGTTCTGGTACAGCTGCCCAATTCGATGTTATTTTCAAATCACAAAAAAGAGCAATCAGATATCTGTTTGGCCTCAGAAGAAAAGCACATTGCAGAAGTTACTTCAAAGATCACGGAATTTGAACCCTTCCATCTTTGTATATATTAGAAACTGTTTGCTTAATTCGTAAACATCTACATGTCTTTCCACCAAGAACTAATCATGACTACTTCACGAGAAATTCTACGTTTAACGTCTATTTGCCGACCCCGTCCTCAGAGTTAGTAAAGAAATCTATATTATTCTCCGCAAAAAAACTTTACAACCATCTCCCTCTACAACTTAAATCTGCAGCATCTTTCCCCAAATTCCGTAAACTGACAAAAGCCTACCTATCTGAAAAACCATATTATTCAGTAGAAGATTTTCTTAATTAATAACTAAGAATTTAAAGTACCCTTTGCACAAGTAGTATTTTTATTATTTTTTTATCTATATTTGGGTGTCATATGCATCAGCTTAACTTTTAAAAAATTTTTATTAATTACTAGGTAGACTATGCATTTGCAATTTATTTTAAGTTTTGCAATTGATTATTTGTGTTTAACTTCATTATTTTTATTATTATTTTAAATATATTGACGATTTATGTAATTTTAGTAAATTGGATTGTTATTGTTTTGTTCTCTTGACTTTTATAAGCTTTGTCGATAAAATTGTACAATTTTTCATGACAATAAAGCATATTTCTATTGTATTCTATTCTATGCCTGTTGTGTTTGTTTTGTTTTGTATTGTATTCTCAAGAGTTAAAATGTATAACGGCTATATCATTAAAAAAATTAAAACAACTTTTATCTAAAATATAGGTACTTACTTTTCAATACTTAAACTATATTTTACGGCTGCCTTCATTTCGACGTAAATCATATCCTGGTATGCTTTGTCTTGATATGATTCATGATCTGAAGTAATAGTGAATCTCTGTTCAAGGTATTTTGCGATCCAACGTAATTGAAGACAAATGTGGAATTTAAAATATCCAACAAAAATCAGTGGGTAAGAAGTGGTAAAACTTCCTAAAAATTCACTTTAGTTAGAGACTATACGTATAGCAATTAAGTAGAAAATATAATATGGTAAAAATATGGAAGGCAACGGTAAATACGTATTTCTGACTTGGTCGTCATCAACACGGTAAATCCAAGTTCAAAACAGCAGCAAATTAAATTGGGAAAGGATCACTACAGGAGCAATGCGACCATTTGTGACAAAATATCAGAAGAGCCTGTCTTTCAGGGCTACGTAATCTACGTATCTACGTAAGTAATAAGGAGGGTCAATAAAGATAGAGGACTGCTAAAGACTGTTAAACATCGAAACATGTCTTATCTTGGACATGTAGTGACGGGAAGTCGATATAAAATATTACAACTAAACTGCTCACTAAAGGCAAAATAGAGGGCCGTAGAGGTGTAGGAAGAAAACAAGTTTCTTGTTTGAAACACATTCGTGAATGGACTCAGTTATCAAATACAGGACAATTATTCCATATTGCAGAAGATCGAGAAGCTTTCGTAATGGTGATCGCAAACGTTCGGATAATTCTGATATGGCACGTGAAGAATAAGACATATGTACGGTATAAATACATATTATAGGTTTGTTCGTAGAACGATCAGCAACCGTTGCCAACCATCAGACGCATGCGCGTTCGTAGTCTATGAACTCTAACTGTTAACTGCGCAACGCCAACTGTTAACTGCTCATGCGTCTGATGGTTGGCAACGGTTTCTGATCATTTGGATCGTACTACGAACAAACCTATATCTACGATATATCTACGATTGCCTTTTACGGAATCAGTCGAACTGTGAGTGTATAGAAGAATTTTGAAAATATTGTGGGCAGAACACGTCACAAACAAAGAGGTTCTGAGAAAGATAAATAATTTTTTTTTGGCATAGGCTTTTGCCATTCAGCCAGTCACAACTTTTTTAAGTTCTTCCTAAAGCAAAGAAAAGAAAGTAATTATCACAATACCTATTTGATTATCAGTAAGGAATAACATGGTTACTCGCTTCTCGTCTAGGGACCCATCAAGACATTAAATTAATACACAAACTAGACTGGGTCACGGAAAGAAGGTTTTAAACAAATGGGGTAAAACAAAGGTTACTAGTTTAACTGTGCTCACAATTTAAGGTTACTTTTTGAAATAAATTCTGTTAAATAGTCATATACGGTTTTATTATTTAATGACAAAAGGTAGCAAATGTTATAGGAAGGAAGGATTTTATGATTGATTAAATTTTTTATTAAGTCATCAGTTTGTTGTAATTTTTGACTAAGATATTGTCTTCTATATCTCAATGGAAATTCAAGAGATTCAACATATAACGAATTGATTGGAGTTGACTTCATAGTACCCAGGCAAATACGTAATATTGTATTTTGAAACACATCTATTTTTCCCAAGATATACTTAGCTGCTGAACCATACAAAACACATCCATAATCGATGATTGATCTTATGTACGATCGATAAAAAAGCAATGCCGTTTCTACATCGGCTCCCCATCAAGTTTTAGAAATTTCTTTAAGGAAATTTAATCCCTTGTTGCATCTGTTTAACATGAATTCGATGTGTAGCTTCCAAGTTAATTTACGGTCAAGAATCATCCCTAAATATTTAATTGAGGCACAGAAATTATACTCACGACTGCTTACTGTTATTTTGTCTATTTTTGGGAGATTATGTCTCGTGAAAATACATATACTGGATTTGCTCGGTGCTATTTCAAATCCATTTTCTTTGAACCAGCTATTAGAGAAGTCGTCCATTTTTCCTAAAATCTGTAAACACTTTTCGTATGATTTGGAAGATGAGTATATCAGAAAATCATCAGCATATTGTATTATATTAAAGCTGTTATTTACCATTGAAATATTATGTAAGTCAGCTGTATACAGATTAAATAATAGAGGGCTTAAAACTGACCCCTTTGGAAGTCCTAGGTTATTATATCGAGGACCTATCAGTCTATTATTATTAGATCTCAGATAAATTTTTCTGCAAGTGTAAAAGTTGAGTATGGTTTTCGCTAATGCAGCTGGTATGTGAAAATTTATAATCATTCTTTCCATTAGGATGTCAAGACACACACTATTATATGCACCTTCTATATCTAAACATATTGTAGGTAGATATGTATTATTGGTAAATGTATCCTGAATGTCTGTTACTAATGTAGCAATAGCGTCTATAGAACCACATCCTTTTTTGTATCCAAACTGAAATTCTGGAAGTAAGTTATTCCTATCTAACCACCATTCTAATCTGTTTGATCATTCGTTCTAATGTTTTAAGTAAACAAGACATAAGGGAAATGGGTCTATACGAATCTGCTAAGTTGGAATTTTTACCTGGTTTGAGAATAGGAATAATAATTACTTCTTTAAATTCATAAATAACTGAATTATTAATAATTATGTCGTTAAATATATCTAATAAAAAGAGTTTAGCAATTTTAGGAAGAAATTGAATCATAGGATATTTAATATTGTCTAATCCTGGGCTTGTGTTGCATCTGTTTTTGAGTGCATATTCTAACTCAGCGATTTTAAATGGTTCTAGTAAAAATTCCTTTTCATTATTTTTTGTAGTAGGTATTATAGTTTCTCGTGGTTTAACAGATGGTGGTGCTATCTGGTAAAAAATTCTTCCTCTAATGTACTGTCAAAGCATTTTGTATTCGATATTGGTTTTCTGTTTATTTTCCTGACTTGATTCCATAAGGATGATGATGGAGTATTTTTGTTAAGGGTGGAGACAAAATTTTTCCAACTTTGTTTTGCGATTGCTTTCAGTTTTTTCTTACCGTTTGCTATGGTCTCTTGGCATTTCAAATAGTTCTCAAAATTCGAATTGTGTTTATAATTTGAAAGTGATTCTTGTCTCTCACTGATAATTTTGTCACAATCTCTATTCCACCAGGGGGAGGGGTTCGAATTTTGTTTTTAAAAGGTTTGTACCGTGGAATTGAAATTTCTGCTACCTGGTTGATCCCATCTATTAAGAAATTGTATTTTTCTGATATATTTTCCATTTGGTTAAAAATTGTTCTACACAAGATGTATATAAATACCAGTTGGCCTTTTTTACGTTCCACTTGCTCGCAGGATTAATCTCCTCATTTTTATTGTGGCAATTTATTTCCATGTTGATGATAAAATGGTTTGAACCTAAAGTGTCAGGATAGACGGACCAGTTTATTTTACTAGTTAGTTCAGGCGAAACAAAAGTTACATCAATGGCTGAAGTATTTTGGTCAGGTCGGGTAAAAAATAGTTGGTTGACCATTATTCATTACTATATAATCCAAGTCATCTGCAACTGTTATAAGTTGTTTTCCAATTTTGCAACTGCGTCATTAAAAGTCGATCCCCAGATTGCATGATGTGCGTTGAAGTCTCCACCTATAATTGCTGGTTTACTGACTCCCGAAAAAATATTTTTCCAATCATCTACTCTGCTCTTACTTTTAGGTGATCTGTATATAGATAATATGCTTAATTCACTTTTTCCATATTTAATCTTTGTACCACCAACTTGAATATCCTTATTAAAATTACAATTTAAGTTTAATTCACTAAAAGAAATTGAATTATGAATTAATATACCCACACCGCCAAAACCATCTTGGCGATCATTTCTGATAAGATTGTAACCATTAAATCGATACTGCAAATTTCTTTTAAACCATGTTTCACTTAAGAGGAGAATATCTATTTTTTCTTTGTTTAAATAATTCATTAAGCTACCTTTATTGGCAACCGCAGATCTAGCATTCCATTGACTTATTTTAAAAGTATTTTTAAGAGACATTAAAATTTACTATTATCTACTTTATCCAATACTTGTTCTAAACCTGAAATTATTGTTTTATCGTCTATTGTTTTTATGTCTTCCAATGTACGAATGTTACTTAAAAGATTGATTATAAAAGATGACACACATTTAGCTAATTTATTTTTGTTGTCAGTTTTTCCATAGTTTGGTTTGTATGGGTTAGGAGGTAAGGGTTGTGAGGGTCCAAATGTGAATGGAAAATGTGGTTGATGTGCTGGTGATTGCATAGGAGGGGTGTTGGCTTTTCTTTTCTTTGCTGTAGGAAGGTTTTCACTACTAGAAATAGTTTGACGGTGTTTTGAAAATTGGGTTTGTTTCATACTTATATTAGGCCGATTTAAAGAAACATTATTGTTATTTACAGGGAGTGTGGGAAATTCTTTATCATAACTTGAAAGAACAGAAAAAGGATTGTGACTGATTTGGCCGGAGAATGAATTTTCGCAATATAATTTTGCTTCTAAAAAGGTAGTTTTTTGCTCTATCATAATGGTCTTGATTTTCTTCTGCTTTTCATAAAAAGGGCAGTTTTTAGATATTGTTACATGGTTACTATTTTTACAGTGAATGCAAAACATACTTTTCTCACATTTATGATCTGGATTTTTTATTTCACCACACTGTATACAGGATTCCTGTGAGCTTTTACACTGCTTAGAGACGTGCCCAAATTTCAGGCACCGGTAACATTGAACAACCCTACCAACAAAATGCTCAACAGGAAAATAAACACGATTGAAAGCAACGAAACTGAGTAGAATATTTCCCTCAAAAGTAATGACTACAGTTTTCTTATCTACATATTCTATTGTATTTTCTTTTTGAATCCTACGTTTGGTTCTATATATATTTAAAACTTTTGGCGTGCATTCAATATTCTCTAAAAGATAATTAACATCAAACGTCGTATCCACGTCTCTTACCAACCCTTTCACTTCTAACAAATGATTTGGTATATAAGCTCGCAAATTATGTTCTTTTAGAGACTTATTATTTACTAAGTTGTTAGCATCTAAACGAGAATTTAATAAGCCTTTTATCCTATTCTTCCCAATACTGCGTATTTGCTGTATGTGAGTAAATTTTAACTTTTTAAATAATAAATCCCCTAAAACCATGGGGTCTAATCTTGATACATTACTTAAATCACCAATTCTTTCAATATATACCCAGATATTATTTAAATTGTACTTATCTGACTGCAAATTAAAATGTTTTATCTCCTTTTCCTTGGACTGTAAATCATCTTTTTCCTGAGTTGTTTCACCACTATTTTCCAATACACTATTTCCACTAGACACGTCCATATCAATTTCTTTCGTCAAAGAGGACGTCTTTAGATTTTTATCCCCCATTACGGGGTCTATTTATTTAAAAATACACAATTTATGTATTTATGTTTAAACGATCACCAAAACAAAAAGAAAAAACTAGAACTAATTAACAAGCTATTAAACCAAATACGATTACTACTAGACACGTCCGTATGGCTTAAAAGTATGCGGTAGAATGAAAGATAAATAAAGAAATTGAAATTTTAAATACAATCAAATGTAAGGAAAGATACAAGGAAAAAGAATATCACGATCACGCAACCTGAGAGAATGGTACAGATGTAGGGGAGAGTTGGACAAAACCGGGTAGGTTGATAAAACCGGGTACCCTTTAATTCTTCTAATTGTCTGCTACTATCTATAAGACAATGTTAAAATTAGTGTCCCTTTACCACCAACAATTGTGTGTATTAATTTCTACCTCATTTGAGTAATCTGTGCCGGAGCAGTAAGACCTCACCTGTTTTTTGATGCAAGAAACTCGATTTTTAAGGTAAGTTCATAGCTGTTTTCTCCTCTAATGAATAACTAATGACCATTTCAAAATTTAATACATGTAACCTAGTATATTAACTTTAATTTAATTTAAATAAAAATTTTGAATATTATTTCATAACTTAAAAATTTAAATAACAATTAATGTCTTGTTTACGAGTTTGACAAAACCGGGTAGTCCGAAAATCGACAAAACCGGGTACCCCATTTTATCAGACCTGTTGTTACTTCTAGTTTCTGCAGTGGTTATTTTTGCTTTTAGTTAACTACAACATGTGACTTCTTCTCTGTTGAAGAAGCTATAGTAAGAAAGCTAGTAGGAAATATTTAAAAAAATCTCCAGTCAAAAAAAATTAAAACTAAATGAACTGGACAAAAAAACAAGAAAAAACGTGTAAAAAGGGCTGCACCAAAAACAAAATTTTGGAGTATTTGGAGGAAGAAGATAATAATGACTATGCGTGTCTATATTACAATTAACTATTTTCAAATTATGATGCGAAGGAAGGCTGGATAAAATGTGTGTCTAGCACCAAATGGGCTTATGACGCCTGTAGTGCCTATGATGATGTAGATGAAGTTTTTATTTGTGACTTCTTTTCATAGATTTTCAATTTTTGTTCACATACTTTTAATAAATATTTTATTTTCTGCCCATTAGTCTTTTTACATGGTAATTAAGTTACTACCCGGTTTTATCATACCGGTTGGACAAAACCGGGTATTTTGCAATATTTTCATAAAAATTAAAAAAATTAAAAATCTAAGAATATTTCTAAAAATTGACTTTGGCATATCAAACTTAAGTCATTTGAGAATATTTCAATCTACAGTAAACATTTGCTACTCTCACATAGCAAAAGATACAGACGGTTTTTGGAGTGGTACCCGGTTTTGTACAACTCTCCCTTACATCAAATCAACTTTTCAGAGCAGCAGTCTCTAAAGTTCGAACAGCTATGATGCTTGTCGACCTCCGTCGCGAAGATGACACTTGAAAAAGAAGAAGTCTTTTTTTCTCGAATTACAAGTCATATTAAGCTATGATTAGTAATAGGCCTAGATCCCGCGTACCAAAAAAAAGTTTATTAATAGCAAACAGAAAATTTGTTAATAGCTTAACGGTGTCTAGTCGGACAAACTTTGATGTATGGGAACACTGTAACAAGGAAAGATTTAATTGTGCAACGTGATTTTATAATTGTAGGACGTGTCCTCCTAGCAAGTTTATGATTGTGAAAACTAGCAGATATTAGTAGCCCTACGTTCAAAACCTGTAACATGTTCCACAATTAAAACTTCCCTTGTTTCAGTGTTCCCGTAGGAACATCAAAGTTTGTCCGACTAGACACCGTTAAGTTAATAACAAATTTTCCGCTTGCTCTTAATAAACTTTTTTTTGGAACGCGGGAGCCAGGCCTATAAAAACACAACTATACAAAAGACGACAAGATTTAAAAACATATAGAAATTACCTATTAGTATAGACACACTAGTTATCCAAGTCATAACTGTAGTCAGTGGTGCTCCACAATATTCTTTTATTAGCCAATAAATCATATGTATATCATAGTCGTTAAAAATAGATGGCATAGCAAATATTAAATGGGCCGTAAAACTGATAATTACAATTGCCGCACTTATTATTTTCATATTTTTAACGTCTGTTTTAACACTATTTTCAAATAATTTATCTAGATGTGGAAGCTCCCTTGAATTTTCCGTAATGCTATTTAGCATGTTCTCCAGTTTGGGAAGAATTGTGATTAATATAAGCATACCAGCACATGCCTAAAATAACAAAATATATTATTTAAAATGTTCTGATTATCAAGTCATTGGTGCATAATATACTGTTGTTTACATACAAACATACAAACAATTTTTTTTTCAAAAATATTGCCAGAGTAGGGATGGCGGTTGTTGACAAAACACCGGTTTTCGGTTATACCGGTTTTTTCCACCTACGATTTAACCTGGCGGTTATAACCGGTCAAAAAAACCGGTTATTCTAAAAACCGGTTTACGGTTTTTCAGTCAATAGCCAATACCCAATGGGATACATTTACATTGAGCTTTAGTTTGAGATACTCCATTCTAATCGATGTCAATTCATATCAGTATAGAAATCAGTCATCAATGTTAAATCGGTTTCGGTCAGCTTAAAATTTCTCATTCGTGCTTGTGGAAGTAAAAATGTTCCCATTTTTTCTGAATTCATTATTTTTTTCCACTTATCCGGTTTTTCACCGGTTAGTACTTTAAAATGAAAAAACACGTTATAACCGGGACAAAAAAACAACCGGTAAAACTGATTATTGCGTAGTAAAAACCGGTTTTAGGTTATAACCGGTAGGTTTTTCCCATCCCTATGCCAGAGTATCTATTTATTAGTCCAATCGTCAGAGAGTTGTCCTCAAAAATCATACCAAGACGTTGAATTTTGATGAGCACATTTATTAGCACTTTTTGAAGTTATACTTCTTTAGGCACGAGTGTGAATTTTTACATTACCTGGCGCATGCGCACACCGACAGTATGTTATTAGTCGCTCAAACGTTATACGGGATCTGATTGGGTGTTAAAATCATCTGTCAATAATTGTTCAATATGGAGATTATAGATAAAAAATGTTGTGTATATTAGTTTTTATTGTTGTGATGGCAGAGAAAAGAGCAAGTTTATATAATTGTAGTGACTTTTTAAATAGTTTTTAAAAGCGGCAGGTACGTAATAATTGTAAATGTTTGAGTATCCTAATAAAAAATTACATAGGTACCTACCTATTCGGAAAATTTAAAATAGTACGTAATCCTGTGATTTACATAATTTGATTACCATCAAAATTTTTACCGATATTCAACTAATATACTGTTATTCCACAAAATTTTCCTTTAATTCCACAAAAATCAAACTAACTTCATTAAATTCATATAAGTAATAAACAACTGTCAAAAAGTTTATGGTGTAAAGGTTCAGTTGGTGTATATTCCCACATGACAGATAAGCGAAGGTGGCGCAATCGGAAAGAACTTCGAATTTCGATCGGCGGGATCGACGGGAAGCGGGTTCGAATCCAAATGCAAGTTACTACTTTTTTATACATTTTATGATGGTAAGTATATTATTATATAATTTTTTCAGAAAATACGTATATAGTTAAAATTTTTGGCAACAATTATTGTTCAGAAATCATTTCTTTGTGGCATTTTTCAATGTGTTTGTATGTGTGTTATTCTTTTATTTTTTAATTTTTGGTATTGCTTTAATAACAATTTTTGGAAAGTAGTATATATTAAAATTAGTTTAATAGTTAAATTAAATATAAATAAACTGTTTAAAGTATATTGATTTCGTTGAAATCATATAAGAGAAGTATAACTTCTTACGTGCGTACAAAGTACACACACTCTTTTTTTATATATGTATAATGAACCGTTCTCTCAGAAACAATGCCTGAAGCGACTGGAGATTTTTATTGTCAGTTACGCGCCCGAAATCAGTATCAACTAAACGATAGAAATTCGATATCTTTGATCAGAGTATCTTGTTGACAATTTTTGAATTTTGCCGCAAATGAAGTCCTTTTGGGATAAAGCTGTTAAATAAATAAACGTTGCTCGATTTTTGTCATTTGTTAGGATTCTAGTGTCAAATTAAACCGGAGCATTTTAGCATGGCTGTTTTCTTCTTATTTATTAATTAGGTGTCGCAAAGCTTATTAACAAATGATGTGTCAGCTAGCCCAAAACCGGGGATTTTAGGCAAGAAAAGGTAAAATATGAAACTTGATGGAAAAATGCTACAACTTATATGTCAAATATTTATCTCCGTGACTTGCTTGTATAATAGCCAAGAATACAACCTTAGCTACTGGCATTCACCTAGACGACTCGGGTTCAATTTCTGGCCCTGAAAACCTTTTTTGTTTTTAAAATTGACATTTAGATTTGAAAAATAATTATTTTTTGTCATAATTAAGCCATTTTTTAAGACATAAAAAAGTCTGTATGTCTTTTATAGAATCATAAACTTTGCATTTGATCATATATATTCAGCTGACGCTTTTTTCTTACAATCTAAAATTCATAAATTAATTATTTATAAAATCTAATAAGTCAGGAAATAAAATTAGAAATTATTAGAATTTTGGTACATAGATGGTGCTAGTAGCATCTTTGGTAATTATTTTGATAATTACCCGGATAGGATGAAAGGATTTGATTTCAGCTCAGTGCCTCTACCCAGGTGCTCCGATGAGGAAAGGGTTATTCCGAAATACGTATAAGCACATAGTAGAGGCTCTGTACTGTAATCAAATCTGAACCATCTTTTCTTTTCTTTTAATGATTTATACTTTTTAATCTTTGCCAAACTATATAGTTTAAGAATATTTTTTTATTATTAACTACTTAGCTGACCCGGCCACCTTCGTACCGCCTTAGAACTAAAAAATAATGTTTAAAAGTAAAATACCTAAAAATTACCAGAATGCCAAAAAATACTCAAAAATATTGCGTATACTTTTTTCTAATAAACAATATTTTTTGTGGTGTCTGCGTAAATAATGACTACTTAGATTGGTCGTATTAACTCAGAAACCTTCCCGGGTTCATGTACAACAACTTTGCTTGAGGTCATCATATTATGATCAAATACATAGTTTACGATTCGATAAAGGGCATACAGACAAACATTCATTTTTTTTTTCTATTCTCATACTATAATATTTCAATTATGATGTCACTACCTGTATCATAATGAACTTCATTATGATACAGATTTTCATTAAGGCTATGGGTACATAATTCGCAAATATTTTACGTGTATCCCTACTTTTTCTGTCTTTACACGGCAAATTACATGTAGTAAAATTCACACTGGTATGGATATGTAAACATTACTAGAATGTCATTCTACTTGAAAATGTCATAATTAATTTAAAAAGATGGCTTTTGAATGTTCTTGGATAACTGTTATTTTGTGATTGTAATAATTTATTTGTACAACAATCAATCGAGAAAAGAGGAAAAGTGTTAAAGTGATTTTTTAATAATATATTGTTATTATGGAACGCTTATAATTTTGAACATCTCTAACAACAAAATACTTGGATCACAGGATATATCTGATGTATTCTCTGCTTGGATCTTCCACAAATAATACACAATAAATAACTTTTTATTAAGTTCACGTCTTTAATCAATTATTTATCAAATACACTATATATATATATCAATAATATTTAATCAATTTCTCAAAATATTCCCGATGCAATGTCAAATATTTAAAATTGTCACTGATTGTCAGTGTGTGACTGACAATATATGCTGACAATATTATATTCGGCTGAGTGCGTTGTAAGACAAAGACAGATTTGGAAAATATTACCACGGCATTGTGTTCATTTTTTTCGAATCCTGAAAAAACCAATAAATATTTTTGAAAAATTTAAACGTAGAATGAAAGACTAAATTATTACCGAGGGCCGAAAGTCCCTTAGAATAAATAAAAAGTTTATTTTGAATGAGATATTTGAAATTAAAAATCACACTAAAATTTCCCTTAGTTTTTCACTCCTGTAACTTATTAAAATAAACATTATAGAAGTTCTCAGGGACTTTCGGCCCTCGCTAATAACGTAATCTTTCATTCTGCATTTAAATTTTTCAAAAATACTTATTAGTTTTCTCAGGATTCGAAAAAAATGAATCCCCATTTGAATAGCATTGCAGCCGAAAATACGTACCGATCCTCTTAAGATACAGATTTTTAATCAATAGAATCGCGATATGGCATTCGCGATAAAGGTGGTACACGCGCAGTGACCAATGGCGAGTCAAATACATACGCTTTTACAGTTCTCAATATGTACACAAACCGTCAAACTGACAAACTACTTAATTTGTTTGCGTTACAAAATTAATAAATTTGAATATATTTTTTTGTTGTGATTGATCATAAAAAAATAGTGTATACAACTTGCATTTAATTATCATTATGAAGCTCGTACTCTATACGAAACTCGCCGCATACGGCTCGTCTCGTTACCCTCATGCTCGCTTCATACTGACAATCATTAAATGCTCGTTGCATAATATACTAATATATTAGAGAGAACAATGAAATATTTAAATTAATAAGGGGTTGGTGATAGAAAACTAAAAAATTAGGGTCCAAAAAAATAAAAAAGAACGTCGGTGGGGGGTGGGGGGGGGAAGCAACCCCATTTTTCATTTAGATTGGTCGTACTAACTAAGGAAGCTTTAGGGGATTATGTACAACAACTTTGTTTATTAAGGAGTTCAATCATAACAATATTATGATATTATTATATTATTATCAAATGCATAGTTTACGATTCTATAAAAGAAATACAGACTTTTTCCATTGTGTCGTATAAATAATAAAATGTGGTATTTTCAAAAAATAATTATTTTTCAAATCAAAATGTCAATTTTAAAAACAAAAAAGATTTTCAGGGGCAGAAATTGGACCCGAGTCGTCTGGGTGAAAGCCAGTAGCTAGGTATTCTTGGCTATTATACACGTAAGTTACGGAGATAAATATTTGACATATAAGTTGTAGCGTTTTTCCATCAAGGTTCACATTTTACCTTTTCTTGCCTAAAATCCTCGGTTTTGGGCCAGCTGACACATCATTTGTTAATAAGCTTTGGAACACCTAACTAAATAAAAAGAAAACAGCCATGCTAAAATGCTCAGGTTAAATTTGACACTACCTCCCGGGCTAAATATGAGGCATTTAAAATAGTATACTACATAGTATTCTACATAGTATACCCATTAACAACTATACAAAAATGAATTTATTAGAAGACTTAGAAATTAGCAAGGAATTAAAAAGAAATCCTCAAAATTGTGTTAACACCCAGGTTCAATTAAATTGTAAATTTGATCCAATTTTTAAGAAGTTTCTTTAATACTGTTATATTCAGCATGCCCAACAATTGCTCTAGTTTTTTGAACATTACTTTATAACATATTTGAATTTTCTTTCATTGATTACAATAAGTAAATATTTTCGATTTGCCTTTTAATAATAATATTGTTTTCAAACAGTTTTGGAACTCTGAGCTTGTCCAACGGTGCTTCTCCTTGGTTTTCATCTATCTCACTTCTATATTTGGTCAGAACTGACTGGTTGTTTGGTTTTTTAATAAGTAATAATACTTTGATAATTTGATTATTTTCACATTTAACTTTACTTTAAACTTAACAATTGTCATTAAAATTTAACTTCAGTTTTTCATATTAACTTAACTTCATACCAATTAGTAACCTACATATGACAACTTAGTCATTTTCAAAAATTTTAAATAATTTTAATAACACAGATGTCGCTAGGAACTATTGTTTCCGTCAGCAGCCTGTCGTTTTTGAATATTGTCAGTAACAGCTGTTTGTAAGAATGGTAGCCATTTTATAAAAACACATTAAATGTGATTTTTTAAACATTTAAGGGTTTTTACCCTAACCAGTGGTTATATCCCTGGGTTTATTTTAAACTATAGAATGTGTTTGTTCGAAGTTTTCTCTTCTTTTGAGGTTTTTACACCTATAAGACGTAAGTTTCACTTTATAATTTTTTATGAATAAGATTTTTCAACTTAGTCTTTTTATAGGATAGCTCTGATGATGGCATTAATATGCTGAAAGTACTTAGCTGATTTAATAAATTTATTTACACACTATCAGTCTTTTGAAAACATACACCAGTTCCCGTTTAGATTTAAAATATGCCTAAAAACGCTGAATTTTAACTATCACATTACAAATAATAATCTCATGTCACGGAAAATACTTCTGGTAGGGGAGCAAAGTATGCTACAGTCACTCGAGCGTTATGGGGACCTATTGGGTTGTGATTATTAGGTCCTAAAACCAAAAGTAAAATTTTCCATTTTAGTGGGGACTTTCCACTTTTTAATTAAATTTTCCATTCCCAACAATCTTTTTTCCGATTATAGCGCCATCTATACCCAATTCGAAAAAATGTGTCGAATAAAAGTTGCTTATTTTTACGTAAGGAATCCAAATCTGCAAAAAAAATGTGGGGGTCTCGATCTGATGTTCATTTTGCGAAATATTGCGGGGTTTGTATTTAAAATTTTAAATACACCTCCCACCCCTTTCCGTGGGGGTCATGTTTAGTACCATTCGATAGATTTTTGAAAAATATTGAGTGGCCAGCATTATGCTGGTCACTCACTTACGGATATCGAAGAGGCCATGGCATGCAGGCCAGGACTGAAGGCCGTTATTTGAGCAGTTAGGTTAACGAACTGCAGTTGAGACGCCACACGCATGCAGTTTTGTGATCGAGCGTGCCAACGCCTTTACGAAAACTGCGTGTATGTGGTGATTTTGGCTTCAATTAACCGCCTGTCAGTCGCCCGGCCTCTTCGATATCCGTAAGTGAGTGGCCAGCTTAAGGTCAGTCAGGCGGCGTTCTGGACTGAGATCTTTTGAAGATTCCAGACCCCCCTCTTTAAAGATGAAAAAAAAGCTTTTAACGTTTTAGATTTTAGATCGTTTTTAACGTGAATGTTTAAATTCAGCGTTTTTTAGGCATACTTCAAATGCCTTATAGTTGTTGTTAACAGTGGCGACGCGTGACTTTTTCTAAAATGTTACCAAAACCAGATGCAAAAAATCTTATTTAAAAAAATGAAGATATGGCTAAATGTATATACATATAGCTTCAATAATATCATTTTGTATATCACTTGAAACTCTCGAAAAAACAGTTGATGTTTCTAGATGTTGGCAAAATTTTTGATCTTTTTTGGCAATTAATGTTAACAATTCCCTGTAATTGCCTTGAATGTCAGAGCCGTCGTCCTCAAAATGACCACGAAACGCTAATTCTTGTTCGGCCAAAAAACATACGGTACATATCTATTATAAGTGAGCTAAGGATATACGAGTACCTATCTATTTTTTTAACAAACTCATTATGTTTAGCAATATTTGCTTTAAATGCTTGGTTAAGAGAACTTTTGATTTTTGTTTTGCCAAACTGAATCAAATTGGGTATACATCTTACATGTAGGTAACGGAGAAATTTCATGTCTCTTTTTTAAAACTCTAAAACTATTTAAATCGTGAACCTGGTCCACCCATTTTTCTGTAAAAACCAGAAGACATGGTCAACAATACAGTCTATTTTTCTTGCAACCACATAACCAAGAATTTTCACTATACCAACTAAATTTAAAATATCGAGCTAACTTTTTAAATTCCTTTTTTTAATTGTTTAAAATAGGTCTTTCATTTTCAATAATCTCATTTTATTTTTCAATCAGAATTACTTTTCAAGTAGTTGATCGATTACGCAGCGACACGCATCCTTAAAAAGCAAAAATATTGACAGTCGTGACATAAAAATTATATCTAATATATATTGGAATCAAACTGCCAAGATAAGAGTTGACAACCAGGACACCCAAGATATCAAAATACAGAGAAGAGTCCGTCAGGGTTGCGTGCTGTCTCCACTACTTTTCAATGTCTACAGTGAAGCGGTATTTCAAGAAGCGCTCTCAAATTCAATAGAAGGTATATCTATCAATGGAGAAGTTTTGAACAACTTACGTTTTGCAGACGATACAGTAATAATAACAGATAACAACAATGATTTACAGAACGTAATGCAACACCTTAATGAACGCTGTCATGAGTACGGACTGAAGATGAATTTAAAGAAAACTAAATGCATGATCATAACTAAATCAGCACACGTAAAGATCCAATTAACTATTGAAGATACTGTGATTGAGAGTGTGGATAACTACAAATACTTAGGAACATGGATAACATCAAATGTAGACCAAACCAAAGAAATTAAGACACGTATTGAAATAGCATGTGCATCATTCATTAAACTTAAAAAGTTTCTTTGTTGTCGGGATATAAGGTGAGAACTACGCTTAAGGATGCTTCGATGTTACGTGTTCTCTACTCTTCTTTATGGATTGGAAGCGTGGACGTTGAAACAAGTCCATTTGAATAAGTTGGCCGCCTTTGAATTTTGGTGTTACAGAAGAATCCTACGAATATCATGGATTCAAAGAATGTCGAATGTGGAAGTAACTAGAAGGATAGGAAATCAACCGGAAATAATACTAACTATCAAAAGACGAAAACTTGAGTACTTGGGACATGTGATGAGAGGGCAAAAATACGCATTATTACAACTTATTATGCAAGGCAAAATCCGAGGAAAGCGAAATGTGGGAAGACGAAGAACATCCTGGCTTAAGAACTTACGGGAATGGTTCGAATGCAGTAGTGCAGAGATATTTAGAGCGGCAGTCAACAGGGTCCGCATTGCCATGATGATTTCCAACCTTCGATAGAAGATGGAACTTAAAGAAGAAGACTCATCCATGGTGAACTGCACGCACACTTTTTATTATAGGTACTGTTAGCAAATTTAAATCTGGTAACAGCCCTACTGATATACACAGCGCGCTTACGCCCATCGCTCCTTCAAAATTTTCACTAGCCGGTTCCGAGCCGCCCGAGCGACAGCGAGATAACCATTCATTGTCACCACAAATGAGACTGGTAACAGAATATAATAAAGTGCAACTGAGTCACATAAACTCGCCAATATTTTCGTGTGTCTGGCTATTTACTGAATTAGGTACTATTAACACATAATATAATAATATATTTCTATTGGTAAAAATAAAATAAAATAATAAATGGAATTATTCATCGTCATAAAATACATATTTATTTGCAAGATTTTTAACTGTTACAAATGGTAACAGTGGTTGCATGGACGCTTCGCCAGTGGTTGTTAACACTCAAAATCGAAAAAATATGTTATAGATTTTGAACACTATAACGGGTAGTTCTTTTTGGAAACAGACTTAGTAAAATACTGGTTCATCTTCTTCTTCTTGACGTGCCATATCAGAATTATCCGACGTTGGCGATCACCATTCCGAAGGCTTCTCGATCTTCTGCAATATGGAATAATTGTCCTGCATTTGATATCTGAGTCCATTCACGAATAGTTTTTAACCAAGAAACCTGTTCTCTTCCTAAACCTCTACAACCCTCTATTGTGCCTTTGAGGATCAGTTGTAATGTTTTATATCGACTTCCCGTCACTATATGTCCCAGATAAGACATGTTTCGATGTTTAACAGTCTTTAGCTGTACTCTATCTTTTTGACCCTCCTTAGTACTTCTTCATTAGTTTTTCTTGCTGTCCAGGGTATCTTCAGCATCCGTCTATGAATCCACATTTCCAATGCTTCAATTCTATTCATGATCGATACTTTTAGTGTCCACACTTCTGCGCTATACATCGTGCCGGATTAACCATTAGGCGGACTAGGCGGCCGCCTAGGGCCCGCGCGTGTTATGGGGCCCGCACTCAGCTAAAATACATTAATTAATATTGAAATATTTTTATTATCATAAATTTCAAATTAAATACTGATTTTAAGACGGGTCTGTAGATAAATAATTTAACCAGGTCGTCGCACCCCTGAGTAAAGCTATAATTCAAGAAGTTATATCTTTAAATACATGCCGATAGAGAGTTTATGACATACAAAAATTTCGTAGTTTACTCTATGATGATTTACGTTTAACCACTTATTCTGAAAAAATAATACAGACGTCTATAATATGTAGGCGCCACTTTAATTTACCCCAAGTAATTAAAAAAAAATTTTTGGCAATCATTATCTGTACTAAGGACCCACTTTAATTTTCCGAATAATTTTCAATTAAATGTAGGACGTTATAAAAAATGTAGAAACGCGCCTATCTAGCCAGAGTATTCTCTTGGTGTTCCTTGTAATAAGGTGACCAACTATTGGGACCGTGCAAGTTCGGCAAAGCGACACCTATTTCTACGCTCTGTAACTTTATTCGCACTTTTAATTATATTGGCCAAATATATTAGTCCTGGTTACTGGATAATTGTCAAGGCCATAGTCCAAAAAAATAATAAAAAGAAAAAATTAGAATCAGGTTGTGCCATTAAAACGTAAGTAATTGTATGTAGTAAATAAAATTAGTTATTAAAATGCAGTCCTTTTTTAGGACAAAGGACAAAGGACAAAATATCCCTGATGATTGGAATGTTGGATACATCAGCTCAGTATTCAAGAAAGGGGATAAACGCATATGCTCTAATTATAGAGGAATCACTGGTCGAATAATAAAGAAAAGAATCAGAATACGAAGACATGGAAGAACAAAGTGGATTTCGTGCAGGAAGATCGTGCACTGATAATATATTGGTTCTGCAGCAGGTAATAGAAAAACGGAAGGCAAGGAATCTATCTACCCACCTATTGTTTGTAGATTTGGAGAAGGCATACGATACGGTACCTTTGAAAAAACTGTTTCAAACATTGACGAAGGTAGGTCTCAGTAGAGAGTATGTGGATGCTATTGCAAATATATACAAAAATGCAAGAAGTGTCGTTAAAGAAGGAAACTTTATATCTGAATCATTCCCTATATCAAAGGGGCTTAAACAAGGATGTTGTCTGTCTCCGACTTTATTTAAAATATATATTCAATCATCGCTAGAGCAGTGGAGGAAAAAAGTATCCGGAATGGGAATAGACATAGGCAGTGGTAAATGTCTAACAACTTTGTTTTTTGCAGATGATCAGGCAGTCGTAGCGAATGATGAGGAAGACATGGACTACATGTTTAGAAAACTAAAGAAAGAATATGAAAAATGGGGCCTCAATATGAATATGTCAAAAACAGAGTATCTTAAAATAGGGGATGATGAAGAAGATCCAGAGTTAGAAATTAGAACCACGAAAAGATGTAATGAATATAAATATCTCGGATCTATAATATCTAAAAAAAGGCACTACCAAAAGAGACATCGAAAAGAGAACGCAGCAGGGCAAAAGAGCGGTAAACGTTCTGAGCTCTCTACTGTGGTCTAAAGATATAAGGCAAGAAACGAAATTGACAATCTATCGTACCTTGGTAGAGCCTATTATGACTTATGGGGCAGAAGTTTGGCAGATGACAAAAAAAGATAGGAAAAGAATAGAAGTAGTAGAAATGGATTATCTAAGGAGAGCGTGTGGTATATCTAAAAAAGATCACATCAGGAATGAAGATATTAGAAGGAGGACACATACTGTATATTCCAGTGTAGATAAAATAGAAACTAGACAACTAGTGTGGTATGGTCACGTGAAACGAATGAATGAAGATAGATGGCCAAAGAAAGCTTTAAATTACATACCACACCAAAGAAGAAGAAGGGGAAGACCTTCAGTTGCCCTGGAAGAAAATGTACGGCACATCATGAAAGATAGAGCCATCAAAGAAGACGAATGGATGGACAGAAAACGATGGCGGTCGAAATGCGAGAAGCGGCAGAGGCTGTAGGAACCTCGCTGATAGATAGAAAATGCAGTACAAAATACAATTAATTAAATTTACCTTTATATAATAATTGCATATCATATCAATATTGTGGAACAACATATAATTTGTCTTCTTCAATGACAGTAGATATGAAATGTACGTCAATTTGACAATTTCAATTCACAATATGAATTATTTAAGAAAGTTGCAATATTTCTCCGCTATTCGCGCACGATCGTTTCTCAATTCCCTTCCAAGTACTTGCACACCGCGACTACTCATTTACTGAGTTTTGTACTATTTTTTCGCAAACCGTACCTACCCTTTGTGAAAGTAGGTACTCATTTGTATAATTTATTGAACATGTACTTTAGAGCATTAAATTGTTTTAAATGGACCCTTCTATATAATATGTAGTAAAATAGAATGGAAAGAAGTTTCTTCAGCAATCGAATTTGTAATGAAGGAAGTAAAAGATATTGATATTAATGACAATTTTTTCTTTGAAGAACTTCGAAGAGTAAATTTATAATTAGGTAAATGAAGAAAATTTGAATAAATGGAACGATGAGAAAATAGAACTTGACAAAAGATGGGTAGAAATCTTTGGGCATTTTAGAGTAGAACGTATCCTACATGAAAATTTAAAAGTTTTAATAGAAATTTCCTTATGTTGTCCCAGCCCTAATGCTGCTGGTGACAGGGTATTTTCACTGGACTAGACTAGAGGATAGTTATTGGAGCTGTGAGAAGTCGCAATTTTCTGTAACAAGATTATCTGCCGTGTTAACAGAGAAGTTTAATATGCAAAATGAAAGTTGTTCGGATGTGGCTACATTATTAGAGGAACATCCTCATTTTGCAAAAAAATTCACTCCTAAGAAAAATATGTTTTTAAAAGAAAATAAAGTTTTTATCGTTTTTTCTTTTTTTTTTCTTACCTATGAAATACGTGCAAAGTGTAGGTACTCTTTTTGAACAAAAAATAGTTGATCACCTTACTTGTACCCACTTGTTCTTAATCCAGTACAAATGCACAAAAATGCATATTTTCGCTTTTTCAGATTTTGAAACAAAATATTTGATATTAAAAACCACACTAAATTTTATCTTTTTTTTTTTTCGTCCCTGTAACTTATTAAAATAAACATTAGGTATAGAAGTTTTCAGGGACTTTCGGCCCTCGGTAATAATGTAATTTTGTATTCTGCGTTTAAATTTTTCAAAAATACTTCGAAAAAATGGATGCATTTAAATAGCATCGGACCAGTATTAATTTTAAGATAAGTAGTTTTAATTCTGCTTACTACGTTTAAAGTACCTGATAATAAATGATCTTTTTTACATTCTCGTAATTTATTTTTGTAGTACATAGCTACTTCCCAAAAAACATAAATATTTCAGACCTTGGGCCTGCACCCCACACTTATGATTATCTCCCTCAGGAGACTACGTTTGTTCAGTTATTCATGTTGAGTTTGACAACTTTTCTAATACGGAAAAAATTCAGGAGGGGGGCGTTTCATAAATATATAGGTTTCTAAACTTTGGTGTGTCCGACAACTGAAATACCCTTAACATTTGTCGAACAATATTACCAGTTAATTTTAAACATTTTTAGTAATTAATCCTGCAAAAATCAGCTGTAAGGGTAATCAGATTCAACATGAATAACTGAATAAACGAAGTCTGACGAGGGCGGTAATCATGATTTTTTTTTAATTGTGTTTGCAAGACCAATTTGTAAATTTATTTTAATGTAAAGGCTGCTATAAAGGGGCCTACTTCTTATGGCCACCTAGGGCCCCATGATGGCCTAAACCGTCACTGACTATACAAAAGTAAACTGGTTCATAATAAATAAAAATATATTTTATTATTTCAAAAATAATATAACAAAACAATATTCTGCTCTTTTTCTCGCTCCTGAAGAAAGTCCCCTTTGCGGATGTCTGTAAAAGAAAAACAAAAAAGTATTTACTACTACTACCAAAAATGCCATAACAATGTTAGTATAATACAAGAAGCAATCACTCTATAATTACGCACAGACTCGCAACCACGCTCTCCTATACCAGATAACTACACACAGTTCAGCAATCACGGAATCAAAATATCAATAACCATCAATTCGACACAGATCCCTGCAAGGATTCGATCCTCTCCTGGAGGTCGTTCATCACTCAGTACGCGACCACCAATGAAGCAGTCCTTCAACACAGGATCGCTCCGTGACAGGATCCGACTCAATACGTCGCAACACTGTGGTTGTTCTCAAGTCAATCTGTTGGGAACGGGTTGCCACTGGCTAGTGGTCGAGTTGCGTTTCTTTCAGCTCAGTACGCTGGGTGGAAATTATTTTCCTTTACTTCGCTCTCTACTAAATACCATTTTCAGCGATTCATCCACTGGCATTCATCGCTAGTGGTGGAATCTTAGTGGGACTGCGTCGGTATCGATGTGCGCTCGATTCTTGCCGGCGAGCTAAATTCGTAGCTAGAGAGGCCAATCATTACAAGATTATACTCTAAAAATGAAAATTCCATAGTGACCTGTAAATGGAAATAATAAATCTTATTGGTCTTACAAGAATCGCAATAAATGGCAAAAATCGCTTAATGTCTATATATTTAACAGCTTTATTGAAATTGACTTCGTTTGCGACAAAACTCAAAAATTAGATACGAAATCAGTACTTTTCACCTTTAAAACTCATTTTGATTTTTGTCGATAGAACACTTTAACCAACAGATATCAAATTTTTACCGTTGAGTTTCGCGCGCGTAACTGAAATTCAAAATCGCCGGTCGCTTCAAGCGTTATTTCTAATAGAACAGTTCATTCTACACAAAAGTGTTAACAAACATTTGTGGTTTTATTTATCCCGAAATTAAACTACTAATTATTTTAGCCTTTGTCGAGCGGCATAATCTTACCCCGCCAACAGACGGCATAGGTACAATTGTACCTATTATATAGTTTCTTAAAAATTCCTTAATCTAAAGGGAAGTATGGGTTAGTTTTATGATAATATTATTTTATTAGTGTCATAACTGGTAAAAATTCTTGAATATTGCCATAAAAATAAATACTAATATAAGGTAATTTGATCTTGTACCCATTAACAAAGCTTAAAAACCGCTTTTACGTGACCCGCCATAGCTATCGTAAATTATTGAAATTACTGCAACAATAAACTTGGAAACAGACGTTGTAAGCAAATTCTATGAAGAGTGGCATTGTCCATCTAGTTTACCGGAATGGCGACGAAAGAGGTTAGAGGTTATCTAGTAGTAGATTTATATTTTTTCTTGATAATATATTATAGTACACAAAATGACGGTAAATAATGATAAAGGTTATTCACAGATATATCTACGGGGGTCCTACAGCCTCTGCCGCATCCCGCATTTCGATCTTCACCTTTTTCGGTCGCTCCATTCTTCCTCATTTATGGCTCTATCTCTCATTATTTCTCTGATTCCTTCTCTCCATTCCAGTGCTGGTCTTCCTTTCCTTCTTCTATTCCATGGAACATAGTTTAAAGCCTGTTTTGGCCATCGTTCATCATTCATTTGCATTATATGCCCGTACCATAAAAGCTGTTTGGATTCTATTGTATCTACGGTATTGTACATTCTTCCTCTTCTTCTTCTTATTTCTTCATTTGGGATGCGGTAAAGTCTAGATATCCGACACACTAGGTTACTTACATAACATGACATGTAACGTTTTGTTACAGGTTAACGTCCGCTGAACTACTAAAATTGGCTGAAGAATCCGATTCAGATGAAGAAGTGTTCATTGCATCTGATGATGAAAGCTATGTTCCACAAGCAAATGCTAAGGAGTCCGACATTGAAGATGAATTTATTATAGAACAGGCAGACGAGTACGAGTCAGACGAACATATACAGAATAAACCTCAATCTTCAAGCAACATTTTGATATCCAAGGATGGAACTGAATGGAGTAATGATCCAATGCGCAGTGCTCAAACAAAACCTCGCAATCTTCTACGACAAAAAGGTGGGCCCGCAGCTAAGAGTAATTTATTTACACCTAAAGAAGTATTTATGTCAATTATGAGCCCAGAAGTTTGTGACATAATTTTGCTCGAATACAACAGAAAAGGCAAAAGAGTCTGTGAGGCTTTTAACAAAGAATTGGAGTAAAGATTCCCAAATGCTTCAAGACGGACTCCACAAAAAAATTTGAACCATTTACTGAATGTGAGCTCAACGCATTTTTTGGTATTCTAATTGTTGCTGGTGTACATAGAAGTAACAAAGAAAACTTGTGTGAGATGTGGAGTATGGATTCTCTGCTATTAATACGTGCAACAATGTCTCGTGATCGTTTCAAGACCATGTTACGATTTATCAGATTTGACAATGAAAGTACCCGGAAAGAAGGCAAAAAAACCGATAAGGCTGCACCCATAAGAGATATCTAGACAATGCTAAATAAAAATTTGCAACAAGGCTACAAACCATTTGAAGACATAACCATCGACGAACAATTGTTTCCGTATAGAGACCGTACAAGTTTTACGCAATACATACCTTCCAAACCCGCTAAATATGGTATCAAGGTTTTTTGGGCTTGTGATGCATCAAATGCGTATCCCTTACAAGGTCAGCTTTATATTGGAAAAGCAGCAGATGGTTCACGATAAGTTATGATGGCGAACGAACAGTTTTGGATCTGGTCACATCTTATAAAGGTTCTGGTCGGAATGTTATAACAGATAACTTTTTACCAGTTTTAAACTAGCTAAGTCTTGAACTCATGGCAAATGACTTTAGTGGACACAGTTAGAAAGAACAAAAGAAAAGGAAAGAGCTCTTTTTTCTACTAATTTCGCATACAATCCTTATGCTATTGTATGTTCTTATGTGCCAAAGAAAAATAAAGCAGTAGTGTTACTTTCATCCATACATACTACAGGCAAAGTAGAAGACACTACTGAAGTAGCAAAACTGGAACTAATTAAGTACTACAATGAAACCAAAGGGGGGGTTGATACCATGGATAAAATGCTGAGTGAGTATACGGTCAAGCGTCGAACATTACGTTGGCCTTTTTTATAATATGATTGACGTCACTGGCTTAGCATCCTACATTATATATCGAGATCACAATCCATCACTAAAAACAAAGGACCAACGCAGGAAATTTTTGAAAAATCTTGCTAAAGATCTTTGTTTGCCTTCAGTTCAATCTCGAAGTAAAAACCGGATGATGATGAGGAGTCATTTTCTTCGTAGTGCTGTAGAAATGGTCCTTGGTCGAAACATAATATTTTCTGTAGTTGCTCCACCTCAAGTATCTCACAGCACTCGTGGATATACGCCAAAAACCGGACAGTTTTGTATTTTTATTTAAATAAACTATCATTTAGTAACAAAATATATTTTTTTCTATAACCTTTATTTAAAAAAATTAACAAGGTACAAATGTACCTATGCCGTCTTTTATGGGGGTCGCAACTATTTAGGCCTCCTTCTAGGAACTGAATAAATATTTTTTTGTTATATTTGGTTCACATAATCTACTGGATAAATGTAGAGATGTCACAAAGTTTCAAATCTCTACCTCTTTGAAAAAGAAAGTTATCCCAATTGGAAAACTCAAAAGTTACAATTGTACCTATGCCGCCCGACAAAGGTTAAAAAGATGTCGCCCGACGGCTGCGACATCGAGTTATTTTGTGATTGTGATTCGGTATAAGGAGGCTTGATTTGTTCTTTCAGAGATAGTCATATATACACCCTCTGGAGGTCTCTAGTGAGCGTTAAACTAGTAAGGGGATTTATGACGCTCTCTGAACGAACTGAAATATAGGACGTTTCTTAATTTCATTTTACAGCGAATTCTTTTGTATTTGTTTTAGTTTTAACTGAGTATCGGGACCAAGTTTTAGTTGGAATTTTGCCATGCTGAATTGGCAGGTAATGAGGTGCAAATTTTAGATTTCACCGCGTCTTCTTGTATATATCATTTGCTTGGATTGCAAGTAATAGAAACCACGAAGGCATAACCAGAAACTTGGTCTCCTTAGGGGTTTTATTTCTCCGGAAATAAAACTTCGAATTGTTAAAATGAATTAAATTATACGGAGACGGGGCATTTCGAATGACGTTAGTCTAGATAGTGTAAGATAGTAAATAAATAAATAAATAAATAAATAAATAAACAAATAAACAAATAAATAAATAAATAAATAAATAAATAAATAAATAAATAAATAAATAAATAATTAAATAAATAAATAATTAAATAATAGCTTTATTACCCAACAGTTTCTCATTTCTAAGGTAAAAATTTGAAATATATTTTTTAGTTAGTATACAATCAGTATGTTGAAAATAAAGAGTGATAGCAATTTAATTAAACAAATAACTATGTAAATAAGAAATAATAAAAATAAATAAGAAAAAATTAACAATTTAAGGTACTCCATAAACCAATGCGGTATCAACTAGATGATTAATTGAGCATGAAAATTAATATGAGCACATAACATAAATAGGTGACTTTAGTAACATGTTTCTTCTCACGCGTGGACAAGTAAACACGATAGTTGACCTGGAAGTTATTCGTGGCACATTAAATCTAATTTGGTCTAATATATCGCTGCAGTCAATACAGTTGTGTAATAACTTAAATAAAAATAAAACCGAAAATATAACTCTTCTTAACGCTAAACTTACAATATCAAATCTGTTACATAACAAATCGTAATCATAACCATGGCAGGATATACTCCATCAACCTTAAATGCTAAATATTTTAAAAGTTTCCGTTGCACCTTTTCAATATGTTGCATATAACATTTATAAATAGGATACCAAATTAAGCTACAATATTCTAGTTTTGTTCGCACTAACGATAGATACAGCAGTTTAATCGGTCTTATATCGCTAAAATTTCTACAATTTCTGATGATAAAACCGTACATTTTCATAGCATCAGATACTTTCTGCTTAATATAGTCGTTAAAGTTTAATTTTGAATAAAATATAACTCCTAAATCTTTAATGCTGTTACATTTGTCCAGTTCTGACCCCTGAATTACATAATTAAAATCAACCTTATTTCCCTTTCTAGAATATCTTCCTACTTTACATTTATTGACATTAAGAAAAAGTTTGTTTTTTTATACACCAAGTATCTATATAATGTAGATCGTTCTGCAAATCTATACAGTTAGCAATTGTTTTAATTTCACAGTATATTTTAAGATCATCGTTGATTGTATAATAGGAACAACAATGGACCTAAATTTGATCCCTGTGGAACGCCGGATGTAGTAAAGATCATTCTGATGTGAAACCATTATATGATACAAATTGGCTCCTACCTATTAAATAGCTATCAAGTAACTTTAAAATTTTTCCAGAAAATCCTAAATTTGATAATTTAAAGAGAAGGTATTTGTGATCAACCTTGTCAAACACCTTAGAAAAATCAGAATATATTACATCTACTTGACCTTGTACATCCAAAACATCTGAAATATATTGAGTTATTACAGCTAAGTTTGATCCAGTAGAGCGTGTATCTATAAAGCCATGTTGATAAGGTGATATTCATCCCTTAACATAAGGCTATATACGATTATATACAGTTACTTCGAAAACCTTTGAAAAATTGGATAACAAAGATACCGGTCTGTAATTGGATATATCAGATTTCGTTCCGTTTTTGAATACAGGGCATAGTGCGGCCGATATGTGAAACAATTGCACATTTAATAATACAAGCATATAATTTGGACCACATATATTACACATATGAAGGTTCAAATTTAGATATGAGGCCATCTCAGATTTTGCTTTTTACAAAAATGGCGGGCATTCAAAATGGCGACTATACAAATGTGGTTAATAGTACCATAACTTTTGAGCGAAACTTCCGATTTCAACTAAATTTGGTATATAGGTTCTTTTTTTTGGATTTACAAGATGGATGTGGTGAACCAGAAGAATCGGTTTACCAGAAATTGTGTTTTTACTAGTTGTTTTTGTAAAAATGTTTTTTTTTTTCAATTTTGTCCCTCTGTATATATTAATTTTTCAAAAAGGTAATACCGCAATTGAAAAAAACGTAAAATATTTTGTAGAAAATATTTTGAACTTTTTAGTTATGTTAATTACCATAACGTATTAATAAATGCAAAACGTATCTTCACATGTACCCTATGTGTGGCCGATTCGTGGAAATATTATAAGAATTATTGTGCATTTAATGGTAGAAGCATATAATTTGGACCACATATACCACACATCAAGGTTCAAATTTAGATATAAGGCCATCTAAGATTTTACCTTTTACAAAAATGGCGGGCATTCAAAATGGCGACTATACATATGTGACTAATAGCGCGATAACTTTTGAACAAAAAGTCCGATTTCAACCAAATTTGATATATATAGGTTCTTTTTTTTATGTGTAAGACCAAGGTCTTGAACCGGAAGAATCGATTTACCAGAAGTTGTGATTTTCCTGATTTTTATGTAAAAACATGTTGTTTTTTTACCGATTCTTTCACCCTGTATATATTAATTTTTTAAAAAGTTAATAAAGGCGTCGAAAAGAGCGTAAAAGAATTTTCTAGGAAATATTTTGAACTCTTCAGTTATGTTAATTACCAATTAATAGATGCATAACGTATCTTCACATGTACCTATGAACCTATGTGCGGCAGATTCGTGCAAATAATATAAGAATTATTGTGCATTTAATGGTAAAAGCATATAATTTGGACCACACACACTACACATACAAAGATTCGAATTTAGATATGAGGCCATCTCAGATTTTGTCTTTTACAAAAATAGCGGGCAGTCAAAATGAATCTGCCGCACATAGGTACATGTGAAGATACGTTATGCATTTATTAAATGGTAATTAACATAACTAAAAAGTTCCAAATCTTTCCTAAAAAATATTTTTACACTCTTTTCAATGACGGTATTACATTTTTTTGAAAAATTAATATATACAGGGTAAGAGAGTTAAAAAAAAACAACATATTTTTACATAAAAAACAGTAAAACCACAACTTCTGGTAAACCGACCCTTGCAGTTTAAGATCTCGATCTTATTCATTAAAAATAGAGCCTCAATGCCAAATTTGGATGAAATCGGACTTTTCGTTCAAAAGTTATCGTGCTATTAGTCACATATGTATACTAGCCATTTTGAATGCTCGCCATTTTTGTAAAAGGCAAAATCTGAGATGGCCTCTGACTAAATTTGAACTTTTGTATGTGTAGTATATGTGGTCCAAATTATATGCATCTACCATTAAATGCACAATAATTCTTATAATATTTGCAACAATCTGCCACACATAGGTACATGTGAAGATACGTTATGCATTTATTAAATGGTAATTAACATAACTAAAAAGTTCAAAGCATTTCCTAAAACATATTCTTACGCCCTTTTGAATGGTGGTATTGTCATTTTGAAAAATTAATACATACAGGGTGAAAAAATTGAAAATAAATTATTTACATAAGATAAAATAGTTTTATATAAAAAACCAGGAAAAACACAACTTCTGGTAAACCGATTCTTCCAGTTCACGACATCGATCTTGTAAATCACAAAAAGAACCTATGTACCAAATTTGGTTGAAATTGGACTTTTCGTTCAAAAGATATCGTGCTATTAGTCACATATGTATAGTCGCCCATTTTGAATGACCGCCATTTTTGTAGAAGGCAAAATCTGAGATGGCCTCATATCTAAATTTGAACCTTTATATGTGCGGTATATGCGGACCAAATTATATGCTTGTATCATTAAATGTGCAATTCTTATAATATTTGCACGAATCTGCCGCACTAGCATACTTTTGCATTTTTCCACAGTTCGGGACAAGTTCCCGTTTTTATTGATAAGTTAAAAATTTTTGGAGGGGCTTTACAAACACCCGATAACAATCTTTGATTAAAAATGCTGGAATATTCTCCGGTCCGGACGTCATTTTATTTTTAATTTTTTTAAATGCTACCAAAATTTCGTTTTCTTGAAATTCGCTAAAATTAATAGTGGGTAAATAGATATCTCTACATTCTTGATTATCAAATGCATTGCTTTCGACAGGTAGGTATATAAACTTTTTCAAAAACATCTAAAAGCATGGATTATATCGTGAGGATTATTAAATGTATCGCCGTTTAACACATTTCATCTGGGATTCTAGAAGTTTTATCCTTTGCATGAACATATGCCCAGAAATTATTAGATTCGTTAGAAATACTATTCTGAATTTTTTCAAGATAAGCGAAATTATAAGTTTTAATCATTTGTTTTATTATTATGGTAACATCAGTACAAATATACAGTGATGAGAGCGCTAATAACCGGCAAAATAGCGCAAAAGATGGAAAACATAATATATTGCGTAACATAAAGGGATGAAACTAGTGGAGGTGGAAATGATCATTATATTCTTATAAATTAACATTACATTACATACTGTGACATGAGTATTTTATAAAATTCTACTGTCACAGTGACAGTTGTCATACTCCTCTGATACATCTGAACGTGGGAACCTATGTATTGTAATGTTAATTTATACTTTTTTAACGATCATTTCCATCTCCACTAGTTTCATCTCTTTTTGTTTCGAAATGTATTATGTTTTCCATCTTTGCCGCTATTTTGCCGGTTATTAGTACGCTTATCACTGTATATGTTTTAAAAATTATTTATTTTTTGATAGTAAAGGAAAATGAATTTACCGGCTGTATGAGAGTGGCTATTGTAAAGTAAGGTATAAGAGCCTTCCAAGTGCCATTTTTACTATATATCAGAATTGCTGCTATAATTATTTGAGATTCTAGCACTGCAATCGCACATGCCAGACACACAGCTAAAATTCCATAATACTCTTTGCTGATTCCGAAAGATAAAATTTTCCTTATAATGTTTAATTCATCGCCTGAAACCAAAAATTTTAAATATATTATACAGAGTGTTGTTGTCACGCACGGAGAGCTGTAGTTGGAGCACGCAAAATAGAATTCTATTTTAGTAACGTCAGGTTGCGTTGCCTAGCAACCGTCGATTCTCCCATTATGACATTCTATTTTCTGGCCCTGTACTATAATACATACAGTCCGTAAATCGTTCAGCTGGACTTAGCGAATATAAATTTAGATAATTCTGGCAACTTCGCTCTCTCGATGAGGATATGGTTGTTGCATTAATAGTCAAGAGAAATAAGATTTTTCTCGTGACACATCCCCCTCCAGGCCGAGACCAAATTTTTTGAGTAGTATGGACATATATATTATTAACCTATATGTTTCCTGCAGCCAATTTTGATGATATACATAGTTATAAACAAATGAAGATCAAAAAACGGTAAATTTTCGCATTTTTCGTCTATTACCAAAAAGTTAAGCACTTTAAACAAATTTGAGAGTAGGAAACTCATAAATCGTATAAAAAACTTCAATATAGCGTTCGCTGAATATGTCCATCCTTATTGGTTGCTTAGAAAATTGCAAAATAAATCATACATTTTGAGTTTTTATAAATATTCATAACTTATGTAAAAATTAACTTACAACCTTCTTATTACACGGAATGCTGAGACTTCTTGTACTTCAATTAGATTTTAAATTTCAAACAATTGATCAAATAGTTTAAAAGTTATTTAATTTGATTTCCCAAATTCATTTTTTTTGCAACATTTAATAAGTCAGAAAATTATGAGGTTACAATAATACTTCGGAGAGTTTATGAAAGAAGAACATTTACACTATTACCTTAATTAAAAAAAATGAAAAAAGAACAGTGTAAAATTATTTTGCAAAAATAATGTCGACTTTTTTATTACTGAAAAACAATTAGAATAACTTTTTAAACGTTACCCGTAGAAAAATTATTTTTTCATATTTAGAAAGACTGAATTTTTATACACATTTAGAAAGAAAAACAACTGTCCTAGGACAATTAGGGACAAAGTTAGCCCCCCCAGTTTTTTAATTCACATGTTTTTGCAAAATAATTTTGCAATATTCATAATTATTTTTTGTCATTTTTTTTAATTAAATTAATACTGTAAATTTTCTTGTTTCATAAACTGTCTAAAGTATTACTGTAGCTTCATCATTTTCTGACCTACAGTGTTGCAAAAAATTAATTTGGGAAAAACAAATTAAATAAATTTTAAACTATTTGACCAATTACTTTGAAAATTAGGGCATGATTTAAGCACCATAAGCCTCAGCATTCCGTTTAATAAGAAGGTTCTAAGTTAATTTTTACATAAGTTATGAATAAAGCTCGGATTTTTAGGCAACAAAAATTGAAGAAAAAGGCGCCTATATAGGCAAATATTTTTATTAAAAAAGGCAGGAATATTAACATTTAGGCAAAATATAGGCAATAAAGGAATATAACTTATTATTTATTGTAAAATGTGAATTAACGTAATATCACAGATTAACCCAATGTTGGGTTAATCTGTGGTAATATTAACTTAAGGCAGGTATATTTACACATCATAATCATAACATTAGTATAAATAAACTAGTAACTAAATAACTGTTAATTAATAATTAAACATTGTAACCACTTAAAATTTTATCATTAATAGAAACAACTAAATGTTTTTCAATATTTTCGGTCTTAAAACTATGTCTTCGATCACTTAAAATTAATTTGTACATTGAAAACGAACGTTCGACATCGACAGATATAATTGGAGCATATTTCAGAGTGGATAGTAAATCTGGCATAATTTGTAATTCCTCGGAAAATGTCCCATTCAAAACTTTAGCAACATTAGATAAAAACGAAAAACCTTCATTCTTGTCGAAAACATATTTCATTTTTTTAAAAATTAATTGACCGTTACTTCCAGGTGCCGATTTAATTTTCGTCTTTAAATTATCTATTAATTTTACTGACTCACATAAATTTATCTCTTGTTTTTCTAATAAGGTAATTGTGGTAACTATTAATTTATAATTGTCATTGATATAAGCGAGTTCCTGTTTCAATTTGGGATTTTTTAATATTTTTTTGCTTCTCGAATGGCTTCGGAAATATCATCATCAAATTTTGACATAACTAATTCTATTTCATTGCAGTGTTCTAAGTAAAAAAAACTGCTTCGAGCAAGGTTCCCCACCTTGATATTAGTGGTTTAGGTGGCAAAGGGACACTGGGAAGTTTTTCTTTATATATTTGCCCCCTCAACGGAGCCTTTATAAAAACTATTTTCATAAAATTTATAAAATATTTACCAACGGAAACAGATTTCTTATTTCTTCAGCCATTCTATTTACCCCGTGGACTACACAAGTGCAATGAATTAAATTAGGATATAAAAATCTAAATTAACAGCAGCTTTTAACATATATGCCGCAGCATCTGAAAGCATTAAAACTATTTTATTCACTGGTATAAGGTTGGGTAAAAAGAGGTTTGTTAAACTATCTTGTATAAATCGACTTATTGTTAAATTGTTTGTTTTTTCCAATTCTTTAACGGCAACTAAATAAGGCTTTCTCGCAAAGTTTTCGTTCAAAATTCCAATCATTAAATTAGCTATATACCTGCCGCATACATCTGTCGCTTCATCCAGGATAATATACAAAAAAATTGACCTCTAACTCCCGCTTAATTTTTGAAATACATTCCACATAACATTTTTCCACAGTATGTTTTCTCAATGTACTCTCGTCCGGTAAGGATTTATTAAGATATTTTTCGAAAAAGCATTTAAAACTAGGGTTATTAACTTTATATAGAGGAATGTTGGATGCAATCATCATCTGGCATAAATCAAATTTAAATGCGTCTTCCTCCTTTTTTTTTGAACTGCTTAAACTATCCCGCAGAGATATTTGGGCTAACTTAGAGGAATTTAATTTTTCCAAATTACGTTTATGAAGTGGGGTTCCACAATGCTGGTCAATAAAGTACTTTTTTCTACTTGAAATCTGAGAATTTAAAAAATATAATTAGAATTCTAAAACCGCTTTAGAATTTAGTTATGTTGTGGGACGAGAAAAAAAGAGAAAAAAATAAAACTTACCGATTTGCCGCATGGTTTACAAAATGCTCCATCTCCTTCTAGAGAAAATTCCGAATAAGGTGCCATCCATAGCCTTAATTTAGATGCCATCTTTTCACAAAAATGTCTAAAACGTTTTAAAACGTGTTCTTTGCTTTTCGGTATACGCAACAAAACTAAACTAGGATATAGCAATTTGTGACTAAACTCTGATACAGTAACCGACTGTACAACTGATAATAAACTAATAAAGCTTAGGGATTTCCAAATAGTTAACCCTCAAGTCTCGATCAGGTACATTTTCCTAGAAATCTGTTATATAAACAAACCATTGATATTTTATTATTGACCCAAAATTTTATTATAGAATGGTTTAGTAATAGAATAATATCATGGGTAGTACCATGAAATTTTAAAAAAGGCACAAATAGGCGGAATTTACGAAAAAAGGCAAAAAGTGCAAAAAACAATTCTTCTTCTTTGAGTGCCTCTCCTATCGGAGATTGGATATCATTAGGGCGATTCTAATTTTATTTACTGCTGTTTTGAACAATTCGTTAGTGGTACAGCCAAACTACTCTCTCAAATTTCTCATCCAGGACATTCTTCTACGGCCTGGATTTCTTCGTCCTTGGATTTTTCCTTGCATTATATTTTGTAGGAATGTGTACTTTTGTCCTCTCATCAGGTGGCCTAAGTATTCAAGTGTTCTCTTTTTTATACTCCGTAGAACTTCTGGCTCGTTATTTATTCTGCGTATTACTCCTTCATTTGTAATTTTATCCACCCAACTTATTCGTAGTATACGGCGGTAGCACCACATCTCAAAGCTTTCAAGATTTTTAATATTCCTCTGTTTAAGAGTCCATGACTCCACACCGTAGAGCAAAGTACTGAATACATAGCATTTTAACATTCTAGTTCGTAGATGAATACTAATATCACGATTACAAAATAATTTTTTCATTTTTATAAAAGTAGACCTGGCAATTTCAATACGTCTTTTTATCTCGTGATTTTGGTCACCTGTTTCATTGATAAGGGTTCCCAAGTATTTGTATTCGTTTACTTTTTCAAGTTGGGTACCGTTTATTGTGATACTAGTGTCATTTATTGGATTCTTACTGAAGGTCATATATTTGGTTTTTTTGACGTTCATCCTTATGCCGTAGTTATTACATATCTCATTCATAGTTTCAACTAAATGTTGTAGATCTTCCGCTGTTCTTGCCATTATCACAGTATCGTCAGCATATCGAATGTTATTGATAACTTCTCCATTGACTATTATCCCTTCGTTTGCATATGAGAGAGTTCTTGGCATATTTGTTCGCTGTAGATATTAAATAAGAGCGGTGACAATATACAACCCTGTCGTACTCCTCTACGTATTTCTATTTCGTCCGATGTTTGTTCTTCTATTTTTATATTAGCTCGCTGATTCCAGTACAGATTTAATATTATTTGTATGTCTCTGGTGTCAATGTTCTTACTCTCCAGGATTTCTTTGAGTTTACTGTGGCGTACTTTGTCAAAGGCCTTTTCAAAGTCTACAAAGCAGGCGTGTACCTCTTGATTAACATCTAGGCATCTCTGTGTTAGAACGTTCAAGGCAAAGAGAGCATCCCTTGTACCTAATCCTTTTCTGAATCCCATCTGTGTATCGTTAATATCGATGTCTAGTTTTTGATAGATTCGGTTGTGAATGACTCTAAGAAATATTTTAAGCAGGTGACTCATCAAGGAGATTGTTCGATGATCTGAACATTGCATTGCCTTAGTTTTCTTCGGTATGGTGACAAACGTAGAAAGCAACCATTCTTGCGGTATTATACCAGTACTGTATATTGTATTGAATATATGCAATATTATGGTTACGGATTTATCATTCAAAAGCTTCAGCAGTTCTGTAGGGATTTCATCAGGTCCGTTTGCTTTTCCATTTTTAGCGTTTCTTATTGCGTATTCTACTTCTTCTTTCAATATGTCTGGCCCAGTTGCATTGATTATCTGAGTTAAGTTGTTTCTATCGTCTTCAAATAATTCATTCAGGTATTCTGTCCATCTTTTTATTTTATTCTCTAGATCTACAATAAGATTTCCATATTTGTCTTTAAGTTTACCTATTTCGCATTTCTTTATGCTTCCTGTTATCTCTTTTACTTTTTTGTGCATATTGAACGCATCGTACTTTTTCTTATAGGTTTCCATTTCTTCACACTGTTCTTTAATCCACGCCTCTTTGGCTTCTTTTATTCTCTTTTTTATGTGTTTGTTTATTTCTTTGTATTTGTCTAGGTAATTCTTCATCTTTCTTCTTTGTTCCATCAAGTCTAGTATGTCCTGTGTCATCCACCCCTTGTTCTTTGTTGTTGTTTTTGTCAGATGTTTCTTTCCTGCTGTTTGTATAGCTGTATTTATGTACTTTAATTTTTGGTTAACGTTATCCGTATCATTAATTTGTTGTTGCACTGAACTGAGGTTTTCATTTATTTCTTCTCCTGTTTCTTGTCGTATATTTTTATTTCTAAGTTTATCTAAATCTAGTGTCTTTCTGTGTGGTCTCCTAATCTTTTTTGGTCTCGCCTCTATCACAGTAACTACCGGGTTATGATCTGAGCCTATATCAGCTCCTGGGTACGTCTTAGTACATTTAACAGCATTACGATACCTCCTTGCTATCAGAATGTAGTCTATTTGATTTCTCACTATTTTTTCTTTGGTATGTTGTGGAGATGTCCATGTATATAATCGCCTAGGAGGTAATTTGAAAAGGGTGTTTGTTATTACGAAGTCTTCGCTCTGGCAAAATTGAATCAATCGATCTCCTCTGTCGTTTCTGTTTCCAAGTCCATAGTTTCCTACATGTTCTCCTACCTTACCTTGACCGACCTTGGCATTAAGATCGCCCATTATTATGTTAATGTGTTGCTTTTTTATTGCTTTCAGCATTTCTTCTAAGTCGTTGTAGAATTGTTCTATTTCATCGTCATCTTTATCTGCTGTTGGTGCATAGACTTGAATAAGATTTATTAAGTTATGTCTTTCTTTAATTTGTATTAATATTAAGCGTTCTGAGTAAGGAGTACAGGTAATTAGAGAATTTTTCCATTTCTTTGAAATGATGATTCCAACTCCGTACCGATGGGTGTTGTTGTCGATTCCGGAGTAATAAAATACGCCATCATTTCGTGTTGAACATTTCCCAGATCCTGGCCATTGTGTATCGCTGATTCCTAAAACATCGATGTTTAGTCTATTCATTTCTTGTTCAACATTATCCAGTTTTCCTGCAGAGAACAAACTTCTCACATTCCACGTTGCAACTCTTAAAGTTGTTGGTTTCTGCATTTTTGTACAAGGATTTTGCAGGTTTACGACCGAGTGAGCCTTGTAGTCTTGTGCTTTTCTCTCTCTGTCGGATCTTGGTATCCGATTCCCATGATCAGTAGAGTTTCCACTATTTTTTGTGTACACCGTAATGACTTAACTAGGGGTACTCTATGAGTCTTTAATGCAGTGGTTCCCCGTTGCCTTCTGCATCCTTCCACCGTTGACCATCCTTGGTTCATCCGCCTTCAAGACCGATTTCTCGATCTCAGGACAAAAGAGTGCCCTTCCACATACTAGCTCATTCGCCCGAAGCCGTTGGCCAGTAAGTGGTGGGATTGCTTATACCGGCAATCATTCGGTAGATTTCACCATATCTGGTTACCCTCACTTAGTTTAGCCTGCAGACCAATGCAGTTGCCCGGGATGTGGCACGAGGAGCCATAAATGAGAGTTGGATGTCTTATGGGGACCAGTTATCAAGAACCATCTCCCGTCTATGAGGCTCGATGTGGCCGTTTCGATAGAAAGGTACTACCCCTATAACACATCCCATACATCCCAAAAAAACAATTATAATAGGCAAAATAGGCAAAAAAGGCATTTTGCCTATAATCCGAGCTTTAGTTATGAATATTTATAAAAACTCAAAATTTATGATTTATTTTGCAATTTTCTAAGGAACCAATAAGGATAGACATATTCAGAGAACGCCATATTGAAGTTTTTTATACGGTTTATAAGTTTCTTACTCTCAAATTTGTTTAAAATGCCTAATTTTTTAGTAATAGACGAAAAAAGCGAAAATTTACCGTTTGTTGATCTTCATTTGTTTATAACTATGTATATCATCAAAATCGGCTGCAGGAAACATATAGGTTATTATAATAGATGTCCATGCTACTCAAAAAATTTGGTTTCAGCCTGGAGGGGGTTGTGTCACCAACAGGTTATTTTTTTCCTTATTTCTCTGAACTATAACTCTTTCGCTGCCGTCTCGGTGAATACAACCGATAATTGTTTTTTTTTTTCATTTTCATGCCAGAGTTTTCACACATTTCCACAAATTTCTTAATATGGGTTGATTACACTAGTTTACAACCAATTTGCGACTGGAATGCAAAATGGTGTTTTTTGTTAATTTATGCTCTCTAAATATGATTATGATGGTAAAAAGTTCCCAACACGTAAGATTTTTGAGTTATGATTTTTTGAAAAAAAAAATGATATATGATTTTTAAGTTATGAGTATTTTACAATTTTTTTTTAAACAGTCATTTGTAATATATCGGGGCGTGATCTTATCAAATTAACGTTTTTCCTAAAAATTGTGAATAATTTGGCCACACTGGGATATCTAATGTCTACGAATCACACATTAACATTTAAATAAAGAACAAACCAGAGGTAGTCCTTAATCAGTAAACCTTACCATTTAAACTTATAGAGTTCTAAACCATTTTAACGACTGTTACTCTTGCATGACAAAAGTGTCTGGGTTTTCAAGGAAGAACAAGCATAAAATTAAATATCCAGATATTTCCTCAGCAATAAAACCGGTTTTTCATGGAGAAGATTTACCAGTTCTAGGACCTCGGCAAATCAGGAGAAAGATTTGGAAATGTATGGTGACAAAAAATGAATCTGATGATGTATCAGAAAATAATGATTCTTATTTTCCCGAAAGCGACGTAAAAGCACCTTATTGCATCCAAAAAGCCGAATTACATGGTTTAGTTCGAGACCTTCACTGGTCCAAAGGACATGCTTAACCCAGTGGCGGCTCGTACCACTTTAAGAAGGTAGTGCCACAACTCGGGCAGCCGCCAAAATTTTTAGTGACGGATTCACGATATTGTCAAAAAAAGGTATACTGACAACAAAAACTAAAAAAAATATGCGCGGATACTTTTATCTTATGTACATATCTTAAGTTTATTGATCTGAGGTGCCAAGCAATTGTCCAACATTGATCAAAAGAGTTCCGTAAATTAATTAATAATAAAAACCTCTTAACCTACCACCAGCATTTACTGCTGATAGTGCTTGAAAATTGTTATTACGATTTAGTCTCTATTTACCAATTTATAAAAATAATACTATTTCATTATTCACACACATGCACAAATTTTTGTAATGTCACTTTTAAAGTTTACGATATATGAAGTTCATTCTTAAGTTTTCAATGACTTTATAATTAAAATTATCAATACAATTTACAAAATGCTTTTCTGCAGATAGCATACCTAAAGCACTAGGTTTCGATGTAAACATCGAAAAACAGCGTTCTGCTTCAGATGTTGATATAGGAATGGTAACTAAAATACTTAAAAGTTTAATAGTTTCTTCAAATATGCTTTTTGAACCTTCCCTCTACAATAAAACCGATAGCGAAACAGCCCCAGAGGTAGTACTTAATTCGTCTCGCTAATACAGTACCTACTTCTAATTCAGTTTTAAACCGAGTTTTGCTTAAAAATTAAAATTGTCTCCATGGTTCATTAAGAAATGATTCGGAGAACTGATGCTTATAAGCAGAAAACTTCTCCGACATAAATAAATTAGAAGCAACTAAATGTCCGGAGAAGGTAGACCTTTGAAAGATCTGGTACTTTGAATAATATGAACCTTTAAGTCGTTGTCTAATTCGGCGCTAAAATTGACCAGCTCCTTAAATATGCCTCTATTTTCTGAATTTTCTTTTTCGTCGTGACCTCTTAAAGCTAACTCGAAAGCTTCACAACACCTTATAACATTTGTAGTTTTTTTTTCTAGCGAAAAACCACCAAAAAAATGTTTAAAATACTAATCTTTATTGTCAATTAATAAATTAAACTTAAGAAATAATCAAAATATCAAAATACCCACGATCATGATGCACCAAAAGTTTAATTATAAATACAAAAACTTTTTAACAGAAAATATACATAATAAAAGCGACAAACCAGCACGTAAAGAAACTCAAAATAAATAGACCTGGCTTCATACCCTCGTGCCTGGCACAGAGATTCTAATGTTAAGGTATACTAATAGTCCAATATAGCCCTTTCTCTGTCACTTACATATATAATGCTCGTAAAATCTTTCTCTCTTTACTCGTGCCAGTACTGACTTCGGCGCGAAGGAGATTCTCCTGTCGAATACTCTCCGCTGTCGGCAGGGATGGTATTGCGCCCATAGTTGCCATATTTTATATAATTTATGAAGATCAAAAGAAATACACACAAAAAAATTAATAGGAATTAAAAAGTTTTGAAGATAAAAAATATGTTTATGGATAGTTAGCAAGGTAGTGCCATGGCTCTATGGCACTACCTCACGGGCCGCCATTGGCTTAACCCATAGGCTCTAGATTAAAATAATGGATTTTTTAATGGAATTTACTAGCCAGGACAACTTATAACATTTAAGAACTGTAACCAGGAGCTATCCTCGTTTTTTACTATGCAGGATAAAAGTGTGTTTGTGTTAATCCAAATAGTGATATCGGAAAATTGGGATATGCAAAAAATTGTGTACAAAAGACTTAATAATTTTTGTTTCTAGTAGTGTTGAACTTATATGTATATAGTATATAAGAATTTTTATAATAAACAGCCATATTTGATGCATTATATAACTCCAAATCTAATATTTCACATGACCAGACAATGTACGGTGGACGCATAAGCAGAAATACGCGGCGCTTTAAGAAGAAGATAACTCAAAATATATACGTGGTGGAATATTTTGGTGTTTGAATTTGCATTCAGGATGCTTTAAACTCCCCGATACAGCCATTTTAACATCAGTCGCAACTTTTTTTTGTTAATTTGTTGACTAGTGTTATTAATTAATTTTTGGGGCATTAACCTCAAAATTGACAATTAATTTCGGCTAACACTAATAAACGTCAAAACATGACAATGTAGTAGATAAATATTTTTGGCCTAAGGGAATGGGAAAACTCTGGAAAACTCCTTCTTCTTGCAGTACCGTCTTCTATCGGAGGTAGGCTACCATCACAACATTTTAACTTTGTTGGCTGCAGCTCTGAACAATTGTATTGAACTGCACACATATTACTACTCCCTTAAATTTCGCAACCAGGAAATCCTCCTACATCCCACATTTCTCTTTCTGTGGGAAACTGTTTTTGTTTAATTTTAAAATTAGTTTTTAAATAAAAAATATTTTAAAAATTAATGTACAATTATTGTTAACTCATTAATCATAACCTTTGTTTTTGATTTATTTATGGACAGCCTTGCTTTCAAACTTACTAATTCTATTCGTTCTAATAGCTCTATTGCACCAGAAACTAGTACTTGAACAGAAGCTTCAACTACTAGGCCTGGGTCCTGCATACTAAAAAAAAGTTTATAAAAAGCAAGCTGAAATTTTTTTAATAGTTTAACGGTGCCTAGTGAGACACACTTTTATGTATGGGAAAACTGGAACAGGGGAAGTTTTAATTGTGGAACGTGATTTTAATTGTGGAACTTGTCATCTTGACAAATTTATGATTGTGAAAACTAGCAGGTTGTTTTTAAGTTTATTAAATAGCAAACTCTATATTTAATAATATATGAAAAAATGTTAGTCCGACAAATATGTTGGGTATTTTAATACGTCAGACACGTAGAAGATGTCAAATGGCAGGAATTATGTTGGTGATAAAAATATCAGTCTGATTTTTGCATGAGAGTTTAATAACAGGGTAACAAATCAATTCGAACTTCTGTCCGACAAAATACATGGCGATGGCTTAGTGTGAAAACCTCGTATCTCATTAAATTACAATTTTACAGGAGAGGCAAAAAACTGATTTTTGCATAATATAATCTAAGAACAAAAACTACTGTTACGTATTTTAATTTGAGCACATTGAGACAAATATCTGATCTTGGCCCAGAGCTGAAAGTGTTAAATGTTGCTATTAAATTGAAAATAAAAATATTAACTATGAAAAACACGTAAATACCCTTGCAGTACATAGAGCATTTGCCCAAGTAACTATGATAACCTCGTATATCTTGATATACGTGTTTATTCATCTAAAATGAGCTTGTGTTTTTGATTATTTACGTTTTCATTTTTCATAGCTTATTGCACACCTCCAAATACTAGGTTGATAGAGTACAAATCTTTTGACTTAAGGTTCATAAAATGTTTCTATATATCGGACTACCTTTTGTTGTTCACAAAAAAACATTTCTCCAAGTCGAATTTTTTAAACAAACACTCCAAATTAAGTACCAAATTCGTGGTTATAAATATACGTGGTATTCACACTAAATCAAGAGAGCAATTGATATACGTGGTTTCTTTTTTCGGCTGTAGAAAATAGTCTGTGTATTTGGATTTTTTCTAACAGTTGTAAATCATGAGATACAAGGTTTTCAAACTAGAACCACCAAAATGTCATTTTCGAAAAAAAAAGAGATACGAGGTTTTCACACTAAGCCATCGATGGGACGTTTTCGTAGTCTGACGTTCGAAACCTGTAACCTGTTCCACAATTAAAACTTCTCCTGTTCCAGGTTCCAGTGTTCCCGTATATCAAAGTTTGTCCGACTACACACCGTTAAGCTGTTAACAAATTTTCAGCTTGCTAATAATAACCTTTTTTTTTTTGGTATGCGGGATCCAGACCTATAACACAGGTTCGCGAAGTAGTCACAATTATCTCAATGTATGTTCCCCATGTCCAGTTGAACGATTTACGTACTGTAGAATAATATACTGTTCATAAAGTATCTAGTGTTCATAAAACATGACCGACTCATGGAAATTCTAAAAACTAAAAACCTAGATGAAAGAGATTTAAGACTAATAACACATCTCTATTACAATCAGCGAGCAATAGTAAGAATTGAAACAGAAACATCTGAAGAAATGGAAATAAAAAGAGGAGTCAGGCAAGGCTGCATACTATCACCTCTATTATTTAACGCTTATTCTGAAGAGGTAATGCGAGAAACTCTGGAAGATGAAACAGTCGGCATAAGAGTAAATGGAGTCTTAGTTAACAACATCAGATATGCAGATGATACAGTAATAATAGCCGATAATTTACAAGACCTGCAAATACTCATGAGTAAAATAGTAAGGTGTAGTAGGGAGTACGGACTCTCTCTCAATATCAAAAAGAAAAAGTTTATGAAAATTAGTAAAAACAACCATAATACTAACGAAATCTTGATAGTAGAGGGCCAGCAGATCGAAAGAGTAAAAAAGTACACTTACCTAGGGACACTTATAACCGAAAATAATGACTACACTGCAGAAATCAAAGTCAGAATCGAGAAAGCACGTTCTAATTTTATGAAAATGAAAAAAGTCCTATGTAGTAAAGATTTAACATTAGCTCTTAAAGTACGCCTAACAAAATGCTACGTATATAGTGTACTATACTATGGACTGGAATCATGGACGTTAAATGTAGAGACAATGAGACGACTTAACGCCTTTGAAATATGGACGTATAGAAGAATTATGAGGGTTTCCTGGGTAGATAGAGTTACGAACAATGAAGTACTGAGAAGAATAGGTAAAGAGAAGGAAGTTGAACTGACAATTAAAGAAAGAAAACTACAGTACCTCGGACATGTGATGCCGGGCGAGAAGTATGGCATCCTGCGACTCATAATGCAGGGAAAGATAGATGGCAGAAGAAGCATCGGCAGAAGACGAATTTCATGGCTGAAGAACCTGAGAGAATGGTTTGGATGCAGCTCAAAACAACTATTTAGAGCTACTGCCTCAAAAATTAAAATAGCTATGATGATTTCCAACCTCCGTAGCGGAGATGGCACCTGAAGAAGAAAGTATCTAGTCCAGAGAAATAAGATTCTTCTCGTGATACATCCCCCTCCAGGTCGAAACCAAATTTTTTGGGTAGTATGGACATCTATATTAATAACCTTTATGTTTCCGGCTGCCGATTTTGATGATATACATAGTTATAAACAAATGAAGATCAAAAAATGGTAAATTTTTGCTTTTTTCGTCTATAACCAAAGAGTTAAGCATTTTAAACAAATTTGAGAGTAAAAAACTCATAAATCGCCTAAAAGAATTCAATATGGCGTTCGCTGAATATGTCTATCCTTATTGGTTGCTTAAAAAATTGCAAAATATATAATAAATTTTGAGTTTTTTAAATATTCATAACTTATGTAAAAATTAACTTAGAACCTTCATATTACACGAATTGCTGAGACTTCTGGGCCCGGATTAGGAACACTCGATACGAATCGTATCCGCCATGTTTTCTCATAAGGCGCTACGGTAAAACATGGCGGATACGATGCGTATCGAGTGTACGTAATCCGGGCCCTGCTGTTTAAATTATATTTTACATATGGTAAACATCAGCCATTGTTTGTTGAGTACTAATACTTCAAAAAGAGTGAATTAGCATCGTTTAAAAATAGTGAAAGTGGTCCAGCAAGAACATTACACTATCCACTAGCTAAGTGTTTGCCAAATTCAAAGTGTCCAAATAGACTATTAATTAGAATTAGAATTACACAAAGACTATATAGACTTTTTATCAGCAATTTATTTTCAAATGTTTTTATTTTATTATTCTTGGGTGCGACTCAATTGCACTAGACAAGATATATTAATCATCCATTTATAAAAATGTTTTTGGCTGGAAATGGGAACGGATCCGGTCCAGTCAACAATATATATAATGCACAAATGAATCAACCCTCAAATACAATGATACCAATGCAACCAAATCATCAATATATGCAACAACACAACTCTGTATCAGCAGACATGATGCACTATTATCAAAATCAATTCCCACCTCTTCCAAATATGTACACTCATCCATCTAATTTCCAAAATTTATCCTTACCTCAAATGAGCCAAAACTCAGTTCCTCCGCAGCCAGAGATACACTCAAAAACTTTCGAAGAAGGAATAGATTATTCCCTACCGTCCTCATCAAGTGACGATGAAAACATGGAAAGTGATGCAAATGCTTGTCCGTGGCAACAACTAAAAGAGTCGAGATCAAAAAGAAAACGTAGAAAAATAGCAGAAACTACTGAGCAAGGTGCTTCAGTAAGCACATCTAATAGGTTTCAAACTCTCTCAGAAGAAAACGCAGATAAAAACCAAATCCATACCAGTAAAAGAAACGATGACAACCCAAATACCCAAACGAAAGATCCCAAGCCGCCCCCTATTTATGTTTACGGAGTAATAGACTACAAAGCAATGACTGACTCTATAGCGCAAGTTACTGAAGATGAAACATATTATACTACCACTCTTCCTGAAAATATTAAAATAAATGCTAAAACACCTGATTCTTATAGAAAAATAATAAATTACATGAGTGAAGAAAAAATAGTACACCATAGCTATCAACTCAAACAAGAAAGAGCATATAGAGTCGTCCTAAGAGGTTTACACCATTCTATACCCTTAGAGCAAATAAAATCTGAATTATTAAGGCAAGGCCACACAGTCAGAAATGTTTTTAACATCCGGCACAGAGTAACAAAAGAGCCCCTACCATTATTTTTCGTCGATTTGGAACCAAAAAACAACAATAATAAAGTTTTTAATGTGGAATTTATATACAATACCAGAATTAGAGTAGAAGCTCCGAAACACAAGAACACCATTGTGCAATGCACTCGATGTCAGGCACACGGACACTCTAAGTCATACTGTTATAAACCTTATAAATGTGTTAAATGTGGAGGATCACACGACACCAAAAGTTGCACAAAGCCGAAAGACACACCTGCAACATGTACTCTTTGCAAGGGCAACCACCCAGCGAACTATAAAGGCTGCACTGTTTATCGAGACTTATTAAAAGCAAAGAACAGGAATAACGACACAACTGGACCTAGAAACACACAAGGATACATAAATCGCAATCCAGCACTGCACCAAATGACTCAACAATATGCGCAAAATGGAATGAATTATGCTCAAGTAACTTCAGGAAACATCAACAGTCCAAATAATGGTGAAGATATAACACACATGAACACATCAAGCTTCTTAAATGAACTCAAAAATCTATTTAATCAACTTCTGAACCAAAATAGCATGATCCTGATCATGCTAACAACAGTCATTAGTAAAATAACGAATTAATGGCTCCATCAATTAGAATAGCCGCCTGGAACGCCAACGGGCTACCAAACCATGTACAGGAAATCACAGCATTTTTAAAAGTAAATAAATTAGATGTTCTTCTCATCTCAGAATCACACTCAACCGAAAGAACAGTAGTAAAAATCCCTTTATACACAACGTACCTTACTCATCATCCTGATGGAACTGCTCACGCAGGAACAGCAATTATTATTAAATCTTCTATTAAACACTATTTCCCACAAAATTACGCCACACCTAAAATACAAGGAACCATACTAAAAATAGAAACATTCACATGGCCACTTGCCATTGCAGCAATTTACTGTCCTCCTAGACATCCATATCAATTGAAGAATACGAGACCTTTTTTCAAGAACTAGGACCCCAATTTATAGCAGCTGGAGACTGGAACGCCAAACACACCGTATGGGGATCGAGGCTTATAACACCAAAGGGTAGAAATTTATTGGCGTGCTCGCAGAGAAATAATTTAAACTTCCTTTCGACAGGTCAGCCAACGTATTGGCCGACCGATCAAAACAGGATTCCTGACCTGCTAGACTTTGCCGTTATCAAAGTTATCTCAAATATACATTACAAAATAGAACCCAGTCTTGATTTAAGTTCAGATCACACCGCAATAATCATAACACTAAGTACAACTGTAATTTGGAAGGAACCTGTGGCAAAACTCTGCAATAAAAGAACCAACTGGGAACAATTTCAAGCTATTATTAACACAAATATAAACTTAAAATATCGAATTAAAGAACCCCATGAAATAGAAAAAGCAGTGCAACATTTAACAGAAGTAATACAAGATGCTCGGAAGTCGGAAGTCAACTCCAGATGATAAAAAAATAACCACCCATGATCATAACATTCCTTTACAAATTAAAGAAATTTTAAATGAAAAAAGAAGAGCTAGAGCCAAATGGCAGCGGTCAAGGAATCCCCGGGATAAAACACAATTAAATCGGTTAACACATCAACTGCGTACAGCTTTAATCCAGGCCCGTAATGAGACTTTTAAATATTACATCTCCAACCTAACACCTAATGACCATTCATTATAGAAAGCGACCAAAAAATTCAAGAGACCAATAACATCTATTCCACCAATTAGAAAATCGGATCTAAGCTGGGCAAAAACTGATGAAGAAAAATCAAACACATTAGCACAACACCTCGCCCAGGTATTTAGTCTACATACAGAAGTCAATGCTGAATTGATTTCTCGACGCTCCTTGTCAATTATCACTACCACTGAAACCATGTACACCAACAGAGATCTGGAAGGCGATAAATAAAATAAACCCTCATAAGGCTCCAGGTTATGACTTAATTAATGGTGATGTACTAAAGCATTTGCCTAGAAAAGCGATAGTCCTGCTAACTATTGTATATAACAGCATGATAAGACTGTGGCACTTTCCTATTCAATGGAAATACGCACAAATAATTATGATTGCGAAACCGGGCAAACCGCCTACAGAACCCTCCTCCTATCGTCCTATAAGCTTTCTACCAATAATGTCAAAAATTTTCGAAAGACTTCTTTTAGTCCGAATTCTCGAAAGAATAAACATAAATAACATAATACCTGACCATCAATTTGGCTTTCGACAGAACTACTCAACAATAGAGCAGTGCCATAGGATTGTAAATTATATAAAAGAAATTTTAGAGGGAAAGAAAATGTGTGCGGCAGTATTACTTGATGTGGAAAAAGCATTTGATAAGGTGTGGCATAAAGGCCTGTTGTATAAAGTGAAACAGAATATGCCTAATGAAATATACCTGATATTAAAATCATATCTGAACGAGCGATTTTTCCAAAGCAAAGTAAATACCTGACTTTCCAAATATCATCCTATACAATCCGGAATACCTCAAGGTAGTGTCCTCGGTTCCTTCCTTTATCTCCTTTACACTGCTGATATACCTGCTGATGATGACATTACTATGGCCACATTTGCCGACGATACAGGAATCCTTACATCAGACGATAACCCAGATAGAGCTTCTAACAAACTGCAAAACTATTTAAGTTCACTTCAAACATGGTTAACAAAATGGAAGATTAAAGTAAACGGTGAAAAGTCTTCACAAATTACGTTCACAACAAGAAGGATCGACTGTCCACAGGTTCATATTAACAACATTCATATCCCCTTAAAATCAGATGTCAAGTACCTGGGACTCCATTTGGACCGAAAGCTGACATGGAAGAACCATATCAAAACCAAGAAAGCTCAACTAAATTTAAAAGTCAGACAAATGTATTGGCTGCTAGGTAGAAGATCCCAGTTATCATTAGAAAACAAAGTATTACTATACAAAATCATACTAAAGCCGATATGGAGTTATGGTATAGAGTTATGGGGCTGCAGCAAACCGAGCAACACTAAAATACTGCAAGCTTTTCAATCAAAGACGCTGCGCATGATAGCGAATGCACCATGGTACGTCTCCAATATAACTATCCATAATGACCTTGGGATACCATTCATCGAAGATGTTATTAGACTACAGGCAACCAAAGCCCAAGAAAGAAATTTCGCCCATGAAAGTCAAACTATTCAACAACTCTGTCTACCAGCCGCCACTTGTGGGAAGAAGACTGAAAAGGACATGGCCAGAGGACCTAACTGATTAGGTGTATTGGAGAACCATCGATGGATGATGCCCAAAGCATGCCAGGATTCAAGACTTTGTTACTATTTGCTAAATACTCTGTGTTGTAATTGGAGTAGATTGTAAATTTGCACTTAATAAAATGAAAAAAAAAATTATATTTTAAATTTCAAAACAATTGGTCAAATAATTTAAAAGTTATTTAATTTGATTATCCCATTTCATCTTTTTTGCAACACTATAAGTTAGAAAATTATGAGGTTACATTAAGACTTCTGACAGTTTATGGAAGAAGAACATTTATACTATTGACTTAATTTTAAAAAATGACAAAAAGTAATTTTAAATAGAATAAAATTATTTTGCAAAAACACGTCGATTTTTTGCTTGCTTATAAACAATTAGAATAACTTCTTAACCGTTACCCGTAGAAAAATTATTTTTTCATATTTGGATAGACTGAATTTTTATACACATTTACAAAGTCAAACAAATGTCCTAGGACAATTGGGGTCGAAGTTAGCCCCCCTTTTTTTAATTCTCGTGTTTTTGGAAAATAATTTTGCAGTATTTAGAATTATTTTTGTCATTTTTTTTAATTAAATTAATAGTATAAATCTTCTTCTTTCATAAACTATCCAAAGTATTAAGGTAACTACATCATTTTCTGACTTATAGCGTTGCAAAAAAAATTAATTCGGGAAAAACAAATTAAATTCTCACTCTCAAATTTGTTTAAAGTAGGTACCTAACTTTTTGGTTATAGGCGAAAAGAGCGAAAATTTACCGTTTTTTGATCTTCATTTGTTTATAACTATGTATATCATCAAAATCAGCTGCAGGAAACATATATGTTATTAATATAGATGTCCATACTACTCAAAAAATTTGGTTTCGGCCTGGAGGGGGTTGTGTCACCAACAGGATATTTTTTTTCCTTATTTCTCTAAACTAATTTCCTATATTACAGAAATATCGCACACTATACTAATGAGTCTAAAAAATAAAGATTATAGTCTAAAACCAGGTAAAGGACATAAATATGACATACATAGTTGAAGAATTTTTGTTATGTTTATAATGTGTCTGTAAACCTGACATATTGATATATATGAACGATTATTTTTATTGACAAAAATTACCTCGTCCTCTTATTGTGTCCATGGTTGTTTTTAGTATTAAATTCCTCTAAAAATGTTACTTTGTATCTGAAAGAAATTATATTAACTACGAAAATATGTTCTAACTTATTAATTTCGTACATTTATACTAATAGTAAATAATTATTATAATAATGGAAATGAATAAATAAAACATGTTTTACATTAATTTTTTCCTATGTAAATAATTAATTACTTCCCAAAAAAAGTTTACGTTATTGACTACCCCTGGTTGTCCAGAGGCAGAACGAGATTAATACAAAAATTTTAATTTAGTAAATCAGTGAACAATTAATTTAATATCTAGAATAGTATACACGGTGTCTCAAAAAAACTTTCTACCGCCCTAAAACATAGGGGCTGCAGGACCTTGACGCTGGTTCAGGGGCTTAACCAATTCTCTGCGGATGACGTCAAAAGACGTCATTTGTTTTTTTAACTCGGCCGATGACGTCTTTCGACGCCTTCGGCATGGGCACATAACTTACTGTAGCGTATCGTCAGCCTCAAGTAAACGACATCTTTAGAGTCATCCACAGCGAAAGGGTTAAGCTGGCTGTTCAGATAGCGCTGTAGTCTGGCGCAGGAAGTGGAACAAGTATGTATGTGCGAAATAATGGGATCTCCCTAATGAATGAAGGAACCCCCTATAAACGGGCTAGGTCTGGTGAATGGAAAGTATGTAAGGATGTGAAACGACCTCGCTAGAGCAGTGCCTGTCACGACAGCTCTTTGGAATATCTGGGAATCTTTCCTAGATATAGATAGGGACTATAAATGGATGAACTGCTATAGCGACCAAGAAGCAGCCTACATTAAGGTAACCCACCCCAGTTATCCCTCGCGTAAATTCAAGTAGAAGACCATATTGCCTTCACTGCCAAATCTCCAATTTACGGCACTGCTCACATCGCCAATAAATGGACAACCGACCCGATATTCTCTACCAGTTGTACCTATCCTATACTCTGAGTACAACCAAGAATAGGGTTATCTCTCCTTCATCATTTCTCTCACTAAACCTACAACCCCCAACACATAAAATGAAGGTATAATTGTACCGTGCTTAGACCTGCATGGCAGTTATTTGTCTAAATTGAACTGTCTCAAGCGGTCACCTGGGTGAACATTTCCTTTCATTTAAGGCCTTGTACTGGCACAGCGAGCGCTGCTGGTATGGATAGACTACTTTTCCCGTATTTGTGGGGTCAATGAAGAACCATGCACAAATTTTAAAGATTTAGTCCCTGGGGTCTCCCAGGGGCTTAACTTAACTCTAATACTTCCACTGAGGCTATTCGGCAGAATTTGAAAGGAAATTAACCCACCACATCGGATAATAAAAATACTCTATCATATATCCTTCCTACCCATCAGGAAGAACATCAACAATACAAGATGCAAGTGGATTTTTCAAATACTTCACAATAGAATAATATCCAGGGATACGTATTAAGGTGCCATAAATCTGAGGTAAACTAAGGAATGCCCTCAAGGGGGTGTATTGTCACCGTCATTATGGAAAATAGTTGTCGATGAAATGATCCATGAACTAGGCGCCCAAGGAATCTGGGTCCAGGGTTTCGCAGACGATATAGTAATAGTAACTAGGGGAAAATTTCCCAGTACTAGTGCGGATCAGATGCCATATGCCTTTAATTACATAGAAAACTTGTGTCTGAAAGAGAAATTCTCCCTTCCAATCCATTTCAAAACTAAATTGGGAGCCTTTACAAATAAGAGGAAGCTTACTGGACTGACTGAGCTGAAATGATTTGGAGAGGTACCGGAAAGAACCAATGAGGTCAAGTATCTAGGGGTAACCCTGGATTCCAAACTCAATTTGAGCATTCATATTAACAATATAACCAATCGGACTAAGCGACACACCTGAAGTGGTCTGACCGAGGGATTGACAAAGGTCGCGCTTTGTCAAGCCATCGATTTTATAGTGCGTGCACACACAAGGACGCAGACACGTCGCGGACCAGACAACTTTAAGTTTTCGTGTATTTTCGACAATAAACGAAAGAGCTCGGCTGATTAATAAAATAAATAAAACTCTCACGTCATTTAATTTGTAATGGTTATTTGTGTAAAAAACTCTTGAGTGTGATTTACACTCAGTCCTGTTGGACAGGGAATTGGGCAGGGAAGTGGGCAGCTTGAATGTGTAAATAGCTGAGTCACACTGCCGCTGCTCATGCTACTGCCATTGCACGGCGCTCCCCAAAAGGTCGGTTTCTGGGACGGAAGTCAAAGGAGAGGCAGCGCGAATGTGAGTATTATTCATGAGGAATTGCCGAAATTGGTGAGGACTGGTGTGAACATTTCACTCGCGTCGATATCGTATTTCGGGCAATATTTCCGACAGCGGCAGTAGCAGTGGCAAAGGCTAAGTATATATCCGGCAATATTAATATTACCAAGCAGCAGCGTGATGACAGTATATAAAATTTTCTATTATATGTGCACCCCGACCGGAGACGTGAACATACATTCTCTGCCTCTTTTATAGTCAAATTCTGTAACAAATATCCTACGAATTTTATGCTTAGTGGCGTTAGCGAACTTAAGTGTTCACTATACATACATAAAATTTGTAACAGATTTTTTCAAAAATTTGACTATAAAGGAGGCAAAGAAAGTTTTTTTTTTGAGTTTTTAAATGTTCCTTTCTTTTTGTTCTAATATAGCAGCTTAGAAAAACAATTCTTCCAAATCCTCACAAGCCACTTTTCTTTTCACCCTGTGGCTATCGAAAACTGTGAATTTCTACGTAGACTGCGATGAGTCCGCGACTGCCAAGTGCGAATACCTACCTTAAAATCTTGGTCTTATGCTAATCAAATGCATCCATTTTTTTAATTATTAAGTATTTCTGAAAAATTAAAATGTAGAATGAAAGATTACATTATTACCGAGGGCCGAAAGTCCCTGAAAACTTATATAATGTTTACTTTATTAAGTTACAGGAGTAAAAAGAAAACAGAAAATTTAGTATGCTTTTAATTTCAAGTGTTTCATTCAAAAGAAACTTTTTTTTATTCTAATAAACTTTCGGCCCTCGGTAATAATGTAGTCTTTCATTCTACGTTTAAATTTTTCAAAAATATTTATCAATTTTCTTACGATTAAAAAAAAAAGGATGCATATAAACAGCATTGGACCACGATTTTGCGCTACCTCCTTACGAGACTGGGACCCTCTTGTTCGCTCCTTTAGAGGTAACACAGACAGGGCGGCGTACGTCGACTGAACCCCCGCTGAGATGTCGAAAGCGACGCATCCCTTACTATACTTTGATGCAGTAACACACACCAGACGCTCTTGGAATTTTTGATGCAGCGTCTTTCTGGCGACATATCCTGGAACCCATCCACCGCCAATCGGTTTTATGACTTCGACGGCATATCATAAATGCATGTATCGTGGTGCAACACAGAAGTTTGAGCTGTTTTCTAGCGAATTCTGTAGTGAGTGTTGTCAGATCGTGTTTTTGTGATGGAAAATACAGATGTAGAAAAATTAATTAATGAAATTCAGATGAGACCAGCTATTTGGGATATGCGTATTGATGAATATTCAAACAGAATAATAAAAAACAGGCTTTATTTATTATTTTATTTATTATGCTCTACAGGCCTTGTACTTAGAATTTTATATATAATTGTATTTGATGTCTATGTAAAAATTTCTGAACTATGGTTCTCCACTATATCCTATTTTTCACCTCATCTTTCCAGTGTGTAATTTCCATCGATACTATACCCTCCTGAAACTTTCTTGCCGTCTTTTTCTTGGTCTACCTCGTCTCCTAGTCCAAACTGGTCTTCTGTGCAGTACCATCTTTGGCATTGTTTCCTTATCAATCCCTTCGAAATGACCTGCCCACCTGATTCTTTATGACTTTGTGTATCTTGTTACACTTGGTTCCTTGTAAAGCATCCTTAATTCTTGATTGGTGCTTCTATGCCAGCCGTCTTCTGTATCTGTATTCTTTCCCCTAAAAATAGCTCCTAGTACGTTCCGTTCTCAACTCTATATCATTTTTTCTTCTGTTTTATTTAGCACCCATGTCTCACATCCGTAGGTGACTGTTGCTCTTATTACGGTTTTTTATATTCTGGTTTTCGTCTTTCTCGATACGTACTTTGGCTTTAATTTGAATAATTTTTTTGTTAATATTAATTTGTGAAACATCACTATTTCCCAATAGATGGGGTACAATAGAGGGGCATCAATTTAACACCTGTATTTGCTCAGTGGCGTACCATAGAATGGACAGCCTCTTAGCGTTATAAATAGTTTTTCTTAGGTGATATGCTTTCCCTCATAACGGTTTTATTTCTTGAATACAGCTCTTTAATACGCACTAATAACTCCTAAAAAGATTTTTTAGACATTCTTGTAAAATTAAAAAACATCTCTGGGCCTTTATTATATTAATTTCGTTAATATAATGTGTAAAAAATCCCTTATAATTTCGTTCCTTTATGATGGGATGTATCCAATATCTGCGTTTTTTTTTCTTTAACCTTCGGAGTACGAAGACTGGGTCAAGCGTGACCCGAAATTCACTTATTTGTTAATATTTTATGAAATAATTTTTTTACAAATCCGATTGATCGTAAGTTCTCCTTATTTGTTTTAGTCTATTTTTTCGTATATAATTCGTGAACATGCAAATTACAGTTTTTCCTCTACGTAACATCTATGATGCCGGGTCAGTCCTGATCCGGTCTTCGGATTTCGAAAAATATTTTTAATATGTTTGTAGGTACACGTTAATCGCAGCCGTCTCTGTTTACGGGTATACGTATTCAAATATATGGCCGGAGCGAATTTACCTATGCCGGTTTTCTGTAAGGTATTAAAATCTGGCCGCCGCGCGCCGGAGCGAACTAGTATATACCCATGGGAAACCATCTTAAAAAATTTAAATACAATAAATTAGGATTATAATGGTTATGTTTGTTTGTTTTTTGTTGAATTAAAGGTACTGTTTATTATTACTGACTATTTAAAACATCCTTATAAATAAAATGAGAATGGGTCACGCTTGACCCATCTTCGTAATCTAAGTAAGTCAAATAATCTCCGTACTCCGAAGGTTAATCTAAGATAAAATAAATTTGTATTTATTACAAAAGCCAAATCGTCATAACTTTCAGACATCGTATCGTACATCAGCCAACACGTGACTAAATTTGGCAACAACGAAATACAAATACTTTAAATCGTAGCATAGCTGCCGCTGTTATACCGCGCCATGTGTTTTACGCTGCCTCGACGTCGATTCGACGCGCGCCGCCTGGTGTGTCCTTGCTCTTAGGGTAAGAACAGAACAAGTGGGTCGCGGTGGAGATGGAGGTGGAGGTCGCGGTCGATGTCGATATCCATGTAAAACAAACACATTGTAGTGAATGAAAGCGAACAGAGCAGGTAAGTCACGGTGGAAGTTTAGCGCGATGCCATCCAGGAGGTTTACATCGATGCTTTTAAAAATAAAATGAGTTTGTTTAACATGGATGTCTACTGCGCGGCCTACAAGGATGCTTCCCTGTGATTGTTCCGTTCGAAGACAAGTTGTCATTAACTGCCCTATCTGAGTTGATACTTTTTATATAATCCCTTTTTTGTATTTAATTCATTTTTGAATTTCTAAAGCACTTAAATACAGTAAATTTTTGAAATATGAAGGAGGATCTGATTATCTACAGCTGACATTTCATCACTATCATCACTTGACTGACATAACATCTCAAAAGCACAGTATTTTTTCATTCAAACATTAAACTACATCACTGGATAGTGGTTATAGCTCGACTGACAGCGCAGGTGACCTCCTTGCTATGTGCTATCGACATCGACCGCAACTTAACTAGTAGCATCCACCGCGACCTACACCTCCACCTCAACCTACTTGTTCTGTTCTTACCCTTAGTGTCCGTAGTTATAAATATAAACTCAAAAAAACAACAACATAATTTTATTTAATATAGTAATAACATTTTTAGATGACAACTATTTATCTAGAACACTATATTTACTTATAGTTAACAACAACGGCTACTATTGAATACAATACTCGACAGTGCTAAAAAAAATCAGAAAAAAATTAATAACACTATACTAAATTTACAATCAAGATGCGGTAGAAATAAACAAAACAAGATACGTTAAATGCTACTAGGAGCGCTCCCGAATCATAATTTATAATGTATATACTATTGTGTTTTCAATTTATCAATCAAAAGCAAAATGAAAATTAAATTAATTTTTTTTTTAAATAACGCGGGCACATAAATTTGATACACCCTGTATATTGAGCTGTAAATATTTATTAGAATTTAGTTTGGATGTAAGTGGATTTCTCTTTTAATGAGCTTTCCGATGAACCATTAAAGACTATTGTGAATAATTAAAGTGAAAAGGACGATGTATTTAGATTTAAAATGGAAATAGATTGTTTATTACGAGAACTATAGAATCCACAGGTAGATGTAATTATCACTTTCTAGAAAAGGTGATTTAAAAGAAAGTTTGGAATGTTAATATCTTTGTTTCAACCCGAGTAAATATTGTAGAGTTTCCCCGAAAGTAATTAGGATGGTCGGAATAATTTTGAAAATGACTGTTTGTTTGTCGAATGGAAAAGATTGTTTCTGATTCTTGGCAAGTTGGAAGGGGAAAGGTAGTTTGAATGATTGAGAGAGTTTGAAAAAGAAGTCAGTATGTTATTTGGCAGCGCTGAGGAGCGGTCGACGTTTTGGTGGATAAGTAGTTAGCAAATACCAGTGGTTGTTTGATAGTGGAGAATAGTGGTGAAAGTGGAACGAGAGACAGATCAAATTGAGACGAAATACCTCTTTGATTCTGTATTATTGTGAGAAGGAGAGCAGAGAATTTTTGGAGTATTGTTTGAATCGAGTACGTGTCAAAAGAGGCCCGGCTTGTTGGAGAATTGGTGCTGTTATGCTGATAGTTTTGAAGCTGGAGGACGGAGAGGGCTTTGATGAGTAGGCTTTAACATAGTCAACGAGGGAGAGCTGTTTTGGGTCACGAAAAGACATTAGAGTGAGTGAAGCAAAAGGTCAGTCAACTTATGTGAAAGATATTTTTATGTTCGGAAACTAAAATTTTGAGTAAAAGGCATATGAATTAAAATTCCAATATTTCTAAAAGTTAATAGAAAGTATAGCTAATCTTGCGAATACATAAATTTGTTTTGTTTAGTTTGTTTTACCAAAGTCATCGGGAACAAAACCGATAAATTGTTTTTTTTTAACTATAATAAATTTAAGTGGTAAAAATTTCATTCGGACATCTGTGTCCACAGGTTTTAGATTTGATAGATTTTAGAGTATTGATTTTGACAAATAAAAGACAATTCTGTATGTTTATTTTAATATTTTGCTTTATTTCTTTTCCCTATTTTATCCCGATTAGGGGTTAACTAAGAGATACTGAACCCACGAGAGAAGATAAGTATAACGTGAGATAATTTAGATTTTTTTTAATAGTATAAAAAGGCACCCTGAGATTTTTTATTCATTTTTATGTATGATTTGCGACAATTAAATAATTAATCAGATAAATAATAATTAATATAAAATTAATAAAAAGCAGATCATAACAATACATAACATTGTAAATCCCAAATCATGATTTCCAAAGTTTATACATTGTAAATTATGATTTGGGAGTGCACCTAGTAGCATTTAACGTGTCTTGGTTTGTTTATTTCTACTGCATCTTGATTGTAAATTTCGTATAGATTTATATTAGAAATATATTTGGCATACTATTATTTTGTAAGTGCAATAAAATATTTTATAATCGGGTAAGATTGCAGTATAAAAATTTCTTCTCTTAATCTTACAAAAAACGCCAGCACTTCTTATATAACCAGCGGTAATGAATTCAAATGATCGATTTACTACAAAAATAAAAATAAATACGACAGTGGCAAAAATTATTAAAGATGGTACTTTCAGTTCCAGAAAAAGAAGTTTAACATAATTGTTAAACATCTCCTGTTCTGCAAAGCTGATAGAAAAACAAACTACTGATTCCAGAACTTATTTTCAGATGCAGGCTCTGACATCAACTATAAATCACGGGATTTGCGCAGTAGGTGATACAATACCATTTACATAATCTGAGCAAACCAGAAATTCGCACAAACCTCCTTTAGAAGGAGAAAATGGCGCACCTAGATAGATAAACCTTTGCATGGACGACATCACACTGAAGTCAGCCAACACTATGTTGACAATTCATTGACGAACTATTGATTGATATCAAGAAAGATGTTTCCTAAAACAGAAGGTTCGCTCGTAGCCGCTTAAAATCAGGTTATGCTAACTAAAAATTACCTGAGATTTATATTCAAATACCCTCTTATGTTCAAAACGACAAATGCCGATAGGTATGTCGAGTCCAAGGAACCACCAATATCGTACCGGGGGGCTTCAGGCAGAAATATTGTTCATCAGCAGATAGCTAGTAAACTGGAGTTCTTCAAACCAACCATATCCGTTTTTATTAATACGTTCCTGACAGTATCACTGAGAATTTCAGCTGCAAGCTAATTGATGTGGTGATACCTAACAATAATAACCTATTTGCTAAATATAACGAAAAACTCGCTAAGTACAGATATCTAGTAACTCAAATACGGAGAAACTAGAGAATGGCATCTTTCCCAGGCGATATTATTAGCTAGTATTCTCTTTATGGGAAATGGGAGAATAAAATGCGAAATCTCCAGGTTCTGACCAAATACCATTAGACTGACTCAAACTTCTAGATGACGACAATATCTCAGTGTCTCAGAACTAACAAACATTTACAACCACATATACGAAACTGGAATAATGTCACAAACATGGTTGGAGTCTACAGTTATCCCACTTCCAAAAAAACCTAATACATCATCATGTAAAGACTTTATACTAATTAGTCTCATGAGCCACTCTCTCAAGTTACTTCTTAAGATAATTCTTAATAGAATCAAGCAGGAATGTGAAGAGACAATGGGAAACAAACAATTCGGCTTTAGAGAAGGATTGGGAACAAAGGAAGCTTTGTTCTCAATGCTAACATTACTTCAATGATCATGGGAGGTACAGAAACCAATTTACATCTGAAAAGGAAGTACAAAACTCAAAGAAGTACCACAAAATGTATATGTTAATAAAATGGTCATATAAGGACGCGTTTCGGCTCTTCACGAGCCATCACCAGCTTAAAAATACAGGAGCAAAGACAAAACTGACCTACAATGTAAAATGGAAATTTTAAGCATGTGGTGATAACGCTCACCTCAGTAAAGGAACTTACCAGACCAGGAAGGAAAAGAACTTAAATTCCTTTACTGAGGTGGGCGTTATCACCACATGCTTAAAATTTCCATTTCACATTGTAGGTCAGTTTTGCCTTTGCTCCTGTATTTTTAAACTGATGATGGCTCGTGAAGAGCCGAAACGCGTCCTTATATGACCATTTTATTAATATATACATTTTGTGGTACTTCTTTGAGTTTTGTACTTCCTTACCTCGAGATCACATTTGAGAATGGATAATTCTCTTCATGTTTAAAATTTACATCTTCTTTGTAGATTTTGAAAAGGCGTTTAATAGGGTTCAACATGATAGGCTGTTTGAATATCTAGAAATGATTGGAATAGATGATAAAGATCTGAGACTTTTTCAACATTTTTACTGGAATCAAGAAGCTTCTATTCTGGTAGACGGCAAAGAAACAGACAAAATTTGTATTCAAAAAGGTGTCAGACAGGGTGTGTGTTATCCCCAACTTTGTTTAACGTTTACTGAGAAATAATTTTTAACGAACCCTTGGAAGGGCAATGTGGAATTCGAATCGGGGGAGAAACTATTAACAACATCAGATATGCAGACGCGATCGTGGCTGAAAGTGTCGAAGATCTTCAGTTCCTTATAGATCTAGTCACTAGAGAATGCTCCAGTAACGGACTTGGCATAAATACAACAAAGACTAAGTTATTTGTGGTTAGTAAACAAGACGTCGGCCCTATGCAACTAATAATTGTCAGTAAGGAACCGATACCAAAAGTTAACCATTTCAAATACCTAAGCTGTTGGATAAACGAGACACTAAATCCGGACGAGGAAATTAAAACTCGTATAGAAATTGCAAGAGGGGCATTTATGAAACTCAGATCTATTCTGAGCAATTCTCAGCTGAATTTACAACTAAGAATCAAGTTCCTAAAATATTACGTGTATCCTGTATTACTATATGGATGTGAAACCTGGATCATGAAGTTTAACATGATGAAAAAATTAGAAGGCTTCGAGATGTGGTCATATCGTAGAATGCTCAGAGTATCTTGGGTTCAACGCGTTTCAAACAGAGAAGTTTTAAACAGAGTAGGGCAAGGCGAAGGTGACTTAATGAAGATGACAATGAAGAGAAATCTTGAATATCTGAAGCATATTAAAATGAGAGGTAGCAGATACAATATACTGCAGTTAATACTCAACGGAAAGATCGACGGAAAAAGAGGAATTGGTAGGAAAAAATATTCATGGCTCCGAAACCTTCGTCAATGGATTGGTTTATCAGCAGATCGAGAACGATATTGGCAAATTGTTATGGAAGCTACTCACGCCTAAAATTTGGGCACGGTACTTAAAGAAGAAGATTCTCTTTATCAGTAGATTCATTCCAAAGAACCTTCAAGAAAACATAGAAAATCTTGATTTAAGTGAACAACCCTATAAGAGCATGCAGAAACCTATACTAATCTTGACATCCAGATGAACACAAAAATGTGGGAGATATCCATGCAGCTTATTAACTCATCCAAAGCTTGATAATATGGAAAGGGTCCAACAGAGCTTAAATTTTTTGATAACGTGGCTGTCTGGGATAACTAAGGGAATTTTTCCTGAGAGGGTTGTGACCCATATAGCTTAAATGTGACAATAAAAGTATATATATTCCTAAACTTACTGTTATCAAAACCTCATGATTAACATCTACTAAATTAAAAAATGATAGCACCAATCCCTTTCTAAAAAGTAAAATTAACAACAGAGCCTTTTTATTTTTGTGGTTCCAGTATATCCAAGGGCTGTGGTACAAAACATCCTCGAGTTTTGTTGACTGAAACAGTAACATTACGATAAACATATTATGTATCTACATAAATTTTAATTAAAGTATAACGGACGTTACACCGCTTAACGAAGTAACGTAACCAAGATAAACAACAACAAATACTGTTAGATGCTCCTGTAAAGTGGTGTAAATATGAATCAATAGTAGGGATATACGGACTTTGTGTTCGAAACGATATAGCAGATCGTCTCACAGATTTCTTCTAAAAACACAACGTAGTAACTTACCTACTTACTTATCCATGGCTGTGCAGATCATAATATTCTGTTTTTTATTACTTCTATGGTGTGACCGCTCATCCGCCGAAATCTTTACTGCAGCAATTTACAAAAGGCACAATTGCCATTTGGAACTTCGAAAGAAGACGGCAGAATCAGAAGAAGATGCTGACGCTAACAATATACGGGCAATTCAAATAACTAGCAGTTAAGGTAAGGGCATAAATATGGTTTATGAGCTCATATAATATTTACCACTAAAGGCCTGAAGATAGAATAGATCAGATTGTATTAACGCACGGAACATTATAAACATAATATCGTAGGATTTGTTTGATATATATACATGAACATGAACAAGCATTATGACGTCAATATATAGGAAAGAAAATAGAAAAAACTGCAAAAACTATCGAGGAATCAGCTTTATCTATAGGCTGACTGTATGGCAAGACCATAAAGAATAAATTAGAAATTTATACACAGGATAAAATCAGAGATCAGGCAGTATTTATAACGGGAAAAGCATGCTCAGATCAAATTTGCACGGTCAAACAACTAATAGAAAAAAGAATGGCCAAAAAAAGATATGTCCATCTGGTTTTTGTAGATCTTAAGAAGGCATATGACTCGATACCTAGAACCAAGCTATGGGAAGCAATAAAAGACATCGAAGTTCCACGAAGAACAGCAGTAAAAGCACTCTGCGATAATAACACAGTAGCTATTAAAACGCGCAATAGAATATGCAGTTCATTTACGAGACAAAGGGACTACTACAGGGCTGCTCCACAACCCCTACTACCCTGTTCAATACACTCAACGAAAAAGGTACGTAATATCAATAAACAATTTTAAATCCCCCTTTTTTGTCCTAAACCTAATGGACTTTACACTGTGTGATTTCTCATAATATGAGAAATCATATTATGATTTCACTTATACAGTGCGCTGGAATAAGTGTAACACTCTCCCCCCTTATTAACTTACGACAGGTCGATTTTTAAAATAATCAAGGTATATCATAACATCAATGTTTCGAACTTTACACGATCCCTCTTCAGATGACAGGCATAACTTTAATTTTTTTAAATGGGAAAGTACATCATGTGACAGCTCATTTAAAATCGTTCAAAATAGTGATTTCAAAAATGTATAATACTTTAATCCTTTTTGAGAGCGTAGGCGCAAAATTTTGGTAAATTTTTTTTAAACGCTTTCATTTTTTTAAATCCTGAGTAAACTAATAAGTATTTTTGAAAAATTTAAACGCATAATAAAAGATTACATTATTACCGAGGGCTGAAAGTCCCTTAGAATAAACAAAATGATTCTTTTGAATGGTATATTTGAAATAAAAATCATACTAAATTTTCTCCTTTTCACCCCTGTGACTTATTAAAATAATCATTACAGAAGTTCTCAGGGAATTCAGACCCTCGATAATACTGTAATATTTTATTCTGCGTTTAAATTTTCAAAAATACTAATGAGTTTTCTCAGGATTCGAAAAAAAATTTAAAAAGAATTCGACCGAAATTTCACGATAATGGACACACGAAAACTTCATTCTACTACGGACTACACTTGGAAACGAAATGAAATCATTATTCTGCACTTGGGCAGAGGTAACAGCATTGTTTAACAAAGAATTCTTTTTTAAACAATGGTAACACAGAGAAGCTAGGAGTATCACGATAAGGAAAAGCCGTTACATTTCAAATTGTCAAGCAAAACATTTATTGTCTCAACAACTACGGTTATTGTCACCATGAACGTATTGATTGTGGTTATTAAACGCAGCAGCAGATTGATTAATGCATTCGTTGTCACAACAATCAGTTTACATCTATACATTAATCATAATATATTACTCTATATTAACAACATTTGTACATTGTTTTAATGAAATATGTACGTTGTCACGATAAACCAAGGTAATTGCTTGTCATCTACGAAATCAAGAAAGTGAGTTTCTGCCAGAATTAACATTATTTATTAAATATACGAAACTAAGTTATTGGCTGAATATATTGAGTGTTATTTATTAATGTACTCTAGTTATTTTCACAATTATTATTCAATCATTGTGACACTAACCAAATACATTCGACAATGTCTAAAAGTTCGTTGAAACAAAAAATTAAATTGTTGTTACAACGAAATACTATTCAATAATCACTGTTAATCAATATTACGAACTAAATGTTTTTGAGTGTATATTCCTGGGAGAACCCCTGAAACCATGGAAAAGGAAGTGCGAAGGAATGGGTATACCGGTAAGGAACGAATATCTATATGTATACCTAAGTTTTGCTGACGACCAAATGAGGCGCTCAGAGCAACAGTGGCCTAACCCCAAAAACGAAGTTTTGAGATAAATGCAATCTTTGCATTCGTATTTGCATTATGCTTATGGGATGGCGCTACAAATTATGTAGCGCCATTTAGCCAAATATAGAGGTAGGTTATGTAGACCATTGTTAATCCGAAGATATATTGTTGCTACTTTTATTGATATATTAACCCAAAAATATCGTAGATAGCTAGAATTATCGTAGATAATAAAATGAAGCACCTGATTACAGATTTTCAAGCCATCAATGAAATAATCTACAAGCTTAAGATAAAAACGCATTTCTTTAACATAACCCTTATAAATGTACACTGTGCCACAAATGAACAGGAAGAAGACACTAAGGTAGCCTTTTATCAAAATCTAGAACGAATCTATGACTCAGTACCAAGAGACGACATTAAAATGGTGATAGGCGACACAAACGCCAAGATCGGAAAAGAAGAAGAGTACATAGGGGTAATAGGGAAACATAGTTTGCATAGAGACACAAATGAGAATGGTGAGTTTCTAATAGATTTCGCAGCTGGAAAGAATATGATTATCAGTTCGACATGCTTCCCACATCGAGACATACATAAGGGCATTTGGATATCACCTAACGGAAACACAATAAATCAAATAGACCATATACTGACTGAACAAAGCATGGCGACGAGTATATTATATGTAAAAAGCAGACGTGGCGCAAGCTGTGACTCAGACCATCTACTAGTACAGACACGGTTTAGATGCAAAATCAGTCGACAGTTAAAGGAAAAAAATCCAAAACAAGAAAAACTAAACTTAGATAACCTAAAAGCCTCTGAGGTACCAGAAAGATTTGAGAGAACAGTGGATGAAAATTTCCTAGAAGAAAACAGAGCAGACTCAACAATAGAAAATCAATGGAACAACATAAGCAGTATCATACTAAACACATCGAAAGAAGTCCTAGGAACAAAGACACAACGGAGAAAAGAAACATGGTTCGATGAAGAATGCAAACTAGCTATACAGGAAAGAAATGAAGCACATAAGAATTACATACTCAGACGTACTAGAGAGAGATAAACAAAATTTTAGAACAAAAGACGAAGAGCAGATACACTGTGCAGACAGAAAAAGAGAAAGTACGAAAACCAACGGATACTAAACATAGAGAGAGAGTTTAAGGAAAACGAAACACGTAGTGCATACCAATTTATCAAACATTTAAGACAGGGATACAAACCGAAGACTAGCCTCTGCAAAAATAAGAAGGGTAAAATCATCAGCGATATGGACGAAATTAAGATAACCTAAATGACATATTTTAAGGAAGTATTAAACAAAGGGGCATAACCACCATTACAACAACAGAGGCAGCAGCAGGCACGGCAGGAGGTACAACAACAAGAGCTGGGGGAAGAAGAATAAGAAAATGAATTAACTAGACCCCCGACGCTAGAGGAGGTCCAAACGGCAATCCACATATAAAAAAGTCATAAAGCACCGGGAATAGATAAAATACCGGCAGAACTACTCAAGCAAGGAGGAAGGAATTTGACACAACAGATGTACCAGCTAATACGAGAGATATGGATAGAAGAAGAAATCCCCAACAATGGAAGAAAAGTATAATCTGCCCTATTCATAAAAAAGGAAACAAACTGTTGTGTCAGAATTATAGAGGCATCTCTTTACTTTGTTCGGGATACAAAATATTCACAAACATCCTTAATCGAAGACTTCAACCTCGCACGGAAAAAATTATCGGGGAATATCAAGCAGGGTTTTGGCAAAATAGATCAACCATTGACCAACTATTTACAGTTAAACAAATACTAGCCAAAGCATGGGAATATGACATGGACGTTTACAGCCTCTTTGTAGATTTTAAGCAAGCCTATGATTCAATAGATAGAACAATTATTCTACCTAATATATTGGAAGAATTTGGCATACCATCAAAATTAATACGACTAGTGCAAATGACAATGACAGAAACAGAAGCACAGGTATGTATTCAAGGACAGATCATTGATGCGTTTACGATAACGCAAGGACTGAAACAAGGCGACGGACTGGCTTCAACGCTTTTTAATCTTGTTCTTGACTATGTCATTAGACGGTTGACGGTGAGCAGAAATAACATACTTACAAACAAATCTACCAAATTAGCAGCATACCCAGATGATATAAACATAATGAGCAGAACAATGAATGCAGCGGAAGAAACCTACGTTGAGATGAAACAGAGTACAGAAGCAGTAGGGCTAGCAATAAATACAAATAAAACAAAGCTACTCATACAAACCAGATCAAATAGACCGGCGCAACAATACTTTATTGACGATATAGAACATGTGAATAGATTCACGTACCTAGGAATGGATCTGGTCGCAAACAATAAAGAAGAACCGGAAATAAATAGAAGGCTTGTGCTGGCAAATAAAGCCTATTTCACGATGGGCCACATATTTAGATCGCGAGACGTACACCTGAAAACAAAACTTCGGGTCTATAAAACAATAATCAGGCCCATAGTAAGTTATGGCTGTGAAACATGGGTGGTGACACAGAAATCTGCCAATGTATTAGATGTGTTTGAAAGAAAAATATTACGTAGGATACTGGGCCCAATAAGTGAAAATAACAACTGGCGAATTAGGTATAATAGAGGAATATACGAGCAATATAGCAAACCAACTCTAGTACAATCCACTAAACTGCAGAGATTACGATGGGCAGGGCACGTGGTCCGATGCATGAGAATAAGGTAAGTAAGTAAGGTAAGCTTTATTTTCAAAAAATTTTACCAATTTGTGGACAAAGCTTATACAAAATAAAAAAATACAATAAAAACAAAAAATAATAAAAAACTACAAACAAAACAAAAACAGAAACAGACACCAAGTAAATGGCGTGAGTTATACTACTTAATATAATTTTATAGTTATTAAGTAAACATTATAAAATTAAAAATTTTGCAAACAATATGTATACAACGTCAGAGCAAAAAGAAGGCGAACGAGGAAAAGGGAAAGGGAAAGTAAATCAAAAGTTCCCGAAAGTAATAATCCTGCAAGTCAATTTGCTGAATTCAAATCGTTTATAAAAAAGTCATTCACTGTATAAAAAGCTCTCTCCAGAAAATAAGCTTTCAAGGCCTTGCGAAAAGCGGGAAATGCTGCAATAGATTTGATGTTAGATGGCAGGTGATTGTACATTTTTCTCGAATTGTATAGTATAAAGCACTTAACCAGCTCAGACCGTGGGGTTGGCAGATAAAGATTATGCTCCACGTTTCTAAGGGGATAGTTGTGAGTGGGTCTCTCTGGACCTTCTGATGCATGTTTTCGGATTAAACAAACGGATTCAAAAACAAACAAAGAAGGAAGAGTTAATATTTTAAATTTTTTAAAGAATTCTTGGCAATGAACTCTGCTATTGAGTCTCAGGGAGTAACGAAGAGCTCTCTTTTGTAGTTTAAAAATACGCTCAAATTGAGTCGCACAAAACGTACCCCAGAATGGAAGGGCGTACCGAAGATGAGACTCAAAAAGGGCATAATAAACGGTCCTAGATGTTGACAAATTCATTTCCGAAGCAACTGATCTTAGCGCAAAACAAGCAGAACTTAATTTTTTGTGTAAGGCATCAATGTGCAAGTTCCATTTTAGAGACTTATCCACAATAAGCCCTAAGAACTTCACCGATTCAACTACCTCTAGACTGTTGTTATTAAGTACTAAAGGTTGCATCATACTGTTGTAAGGTAGGACTTTGGTTTTAGAAATGTTAAATAACAGGAGATTCGAATCGCACCACGATTTAATGGTGACTAGGTCTGTAGCTATGGTATTGCGAAGATCCATAATATCCGTGTTACTCCAAGTAATACTAGTATCATCTGCAAAGAGACATATTTTACCTTTAATGTTCAGACTAGAGATGTCATTTATGTATATCAGAAACAATATAGGGCCTAGAACTGAACCCTGAGGTACCCCACATTCTAATGGCATGCAAGAAGACGTCTTCGTGTCAACCCTTACAAACTGACTTCTTTTATTAAGATATGATTTAAGCCATTTAAGAGCCTTTCCCCTAAATCCATAGTGCTGTAATTTGTCAGTCAAGATGTTATGGTTTACACAATCGAATGCTTTAGAGAAATCACAGAAAATTGTTGCTGTAGAGTGATGGTTGTTTAGACTGGAGTAAACATGATCGAAAAGGAAGAACATAGCATAATTCGTGCATTTGTCACTCAGGAATCCAAATTGATGTGGAGTAAGCAAATTGTATTTCAACAGAAAAGATAAGATTCTTTTTTTTTACCAGACTTTCAATTATCTTCGACAACGTGGGCAGAAGTGCAATAGGGCGATAATTCGAAGCAAGATCTTTATCGCCTCCTTTGTGTATAGGAATAATTATCGCTGTCTTAAGGCAACTTGGAAAAACCCCAGTTTCGAATGACCTGTTTATTAAGGTAGTAAGATGGTTTAAATTGCAATCAGGTAGAGCAGAAAACATTTTAAGAGTGAGGCCATCAGTCCCAGATGACGATTTATTTTTAATGTCATTTATTGTAGAGCGTAGTTCACCTAATACTATGGGTGTAAAAAAGAAACTATTTACATTCCTATGAGAAAGATATGAAATCGGATCCTGAGAAGGAGGTATAGTATTTGTTAAATTTTTTGTCACATTTACAAAGTAATTGTTCAGGGTCTCAGGAGAAGTCGGGATTGTGGTGAGAGAAGAAGTCTTATCTCTCAGTTCATTTACGATAGACCACGTTTCCTTAGCAACATTACCTGATTTAGCCAGCCTCGCATTGTAATAAATTTCCTTGGCGGCCTTTATGGCTTTATGGTAAATTTTCTTGTAAAGCCTAACGTAATCATGGAAGGATATGTTGTCCGAGATTTTTTTTAGGTACGATAATGAGCGCAATAGAATCCCCAGAAAATTGCTAAATGCAAGAATACAGGGAAAAAGACCTGTTGGAAGACCTAAAAAGAGATGGGAAGACGAAGTCGATGGGGATGCCAGGAACTTCCTGGGAACGCGTTCATGGAAAAGAACAGCGGTAAATCGAAATGATTGGAGAAGCTTGTTGAAGGAGGCCAAGGCTCGATTTGGGCTGTAGTGCCATTGGATGGATGGATGGATTAATCTAAAAATGCTCAATTTGTGGATTAGGCCACTGTTGCTCTGAGCGCTTCAAATAGTGATAGCACAAGACGAAGATGACCTCAGTTTTATGATAAAAAAAATGGAACAGGAATATAAAACGAATGGGATGGAAATGAACCTAAAGAAAGTGAATACCTGAATACAACGGAGCATAAAGAAACAAAACAGCTGAAAACAGACAAGGGTAAACAAATCAGAGGAAGAGACAAGTACAAGTATTTAGGTTTTATAATATCAAACAAAGGAACAACTGAAGAAGATGCAAAATATAGACTAGGACAAACAAGAGACCGTATACGAAAATTAAACCCGGTACTGTGGGATAAAAACATCAGCATAGAAACAAAAAGAAGGATATATATATAATACAAGAAGTATCCTCACTAATGGTTGTGAAAATTGGACAATAAATAAGAAAACCAAAAACAAAATAGCCAAATCGGGATAGCATTTGACCTTGCATTAGGAGCTGCGCCAAATTTTATTTTTCTAATATTTAGGGAAGGTCAATATTAATATAAATTTAAAATCTCGACTGAACTCCACCGTTGCGTTAGCCGCCATCTTGATTTTAAACTAGAACCGTTTTTGCTCAATATCTCCGCCATTTTCAATTTTTTGACAAAAAGTGTAGAAACTGAAATTGTTGAAAATGCGATTTTCTATAATTTTATTTATTAAAATTTTTTTCGTGCGGTCGATATTTTCCGAGTTATGAGGGGAAAACAGTGACAGTTGTAGCATAATTATTGAGTTATTGAATTATCTCGTTTATTATTAGTTTTACAACAAATATTTACCTACATAAAAATGAGGAGAATTAAATTTTGTACAATTTTGATGCGGTTCATTTTTTTGATAAAATCAATATTTAAGGGAGTACGTATGTGGTAGAAGTGCGAGCGTAAGACCTGATTGATTTTGTAGCAATTGTTTTTGTTCAATATCTCCGCCATTTTCAACTTTTCGACAAAAAGTGTAAGAACTGAAATTGTTGCAATTACGATTTACTACAATTTTTCGAGAGAAGCAGTGGCGGGTCTACAAGGGGAGGAAATGGGAAAATTCCCCCAACAGGGTCCAAAATTAAAAAAAAATGTTGGAACAACACGATATATTAGCTGACATAAAACTTAAAATATCGACAGAAAAATTCAACCAATAAAACCCGCTAGTTAATAAAATTAAGTGAACTTAATGTATATAATGTCTTTTTATGTCTTTTATATACTTAGTTTAGTTGATGTTTCATTGGAAGTGTCAAAAATTGTGTAAAATATAATTCTCTTTATTTTTGTTTATGTACAATTATGTCGTAAAGTTAATAATAAATAAGACAATTCAAAAATTATGCTTCCCATCCGCTTCCATTATTTTCCCCCTTAACTCGGAGAATATTGATCGTATAAAAAAATTGTGCCAAATAAATTGTAGGAAATTGCATTTCCAACAATTTTCTTTCCCACCATTTATGTCGAAAAGTTGAAAATGGCGGAGATATTAAGCAACAACAGTTCTCATTTGAAATCAATATGGCGGCTAATGCAACTGCGGAATTCAGTCGAGATTTTAAATTTACACTACGATTGATCTCTCCTAAAGGATATAATTATAAAATTTGGGGCAGCTCGGAGACAAAATTCAATTCAATAATTATGCTCCCCCCACCACTTTTCATTATTTTCCCATGTAACTCGGAAAATATCAACCGCATGAAAAAAATAGTTAAAAAGAAATTGTAGGAAATTATATTTTGAACAATTTTAGTTGAAAATGGCGTAGATATTGAACAAAAACAATTGCTATAAAATCAATCCGGTCTTACGCTCGCGTCATTACCGCATACGTACTACCTTAAATATTAATTTTAGCAAAAAAATTATATATAAAGGGTTGTCTACAGCTAATGCCGTTTCCCTTCCGTCAGCCAGGACTTCCATTTTTTCGATCTTCCCAGTCTCCGTCTTCCAATCCTTTCTTTCTGGAAAAAAATTAAAGAGATTAAAATTGTGTAGAATTTAATTCTCTTAATTTTTGTACAGGTACGTATTTGTTATAAAACTAATAATAAACGAGATAATTCAACAATTCAATAATTATGCTCCAACTGTCACTATTTTCCCCTCATAACTCGGAAAATATCGACCGCACAAAAAAAATTATAATAAATGAAATTATAGAAAATCATAGTTTCAATAATTTCAGTTTGTACACTTTTTGTCAAAAAATTGAAAATGGCGGAGATATTGAGCAAAAACGGTTCTCGTTTAAAATCAAGATGGCGGCTAACGCAACGGTGGAATTCTGTCGAGATTTTAAATTTATACTAATATTGACCCTCCCTAAAGATTAGAAAAATAAAGTTTGGGGCAGCTCCTAATGCAAGGTTAGGCCTGTTATTCGTCTAACCCGACTGGACTAAAATAAGAGCAAGAGAGATGGAATTCCTAAGGAGAAGCTGCAGAGTAACAAGAAGAGATAGAATACATAGAGATTAAGAGAAGAATGAGTGTGAACACAGACATAATAGATTACATCGAACAGAAGAAATTAACTTGGTACAGCCATGTCAGAAGAGCAAACCAAAATAGTTGGATAAACAGAATACCAGAGTGGAGCCCGATAGGAAGAAGGAAAAGGGGCAGACCCCAAAGATCCTTTAGAGATGAAGTGGACAAAGCAATGAAGAGAAGGAATCTACAGGAAGGGGACTGGCAAGACAGAAGGAGCTGGAGAGAACGGTTGAGTGAAGGAATACAGTGAAAACTGTGGAAATCCTTAATACAGTATGAAAAATGAAAGAATACCCATGAACGAACATATAAAACACGCTGTATTTTCCTGTTACCCTGTCACACAAAAAATTGGCCAGCGCAAGTACATGTAATAATTATTGTTACATGTAATTGCACTGGACAATTTTCTTTGTGATACGGTAACAGGAAAATACAGCGTGTTTTATATGTTCGTTCATGGGTATTCTTTCATTTTTCTGACTGTATATTGGATTTGTTTCCGGTCATTTTCATTAGTTGTAGTACCAGTAATACCTTTTGTTATTATTTACCTTTCATATATGTTTACGTGTCCTCTATTTATATTAAGGGCTAGATTTAAGCCTTTTAGGAAGCAGTCTCGCTACCTAAAAGGCCACCCAGTGGTACCTTAAATACATAGCTAATTACTTTTTATCACCGACACAGCATCTAAAGACCCTGAGATTAATTACTTACTAACTTCATACACATTGGGTCTTGGTATTTACCAGCTTCCCAACGTAAACTATATAACTACTAACCTCATCGTATATATTTTGGCCAAAGCTGCCGAAAGATACCTCCATGACAACTACTTCGAAAAGTGCATAAAATATTCTGTAGTTAGTATCTGGACGAATATCCTAAAACAAATTTTTAATTTTTATAGGACAATATGTGGCGTACAAAACCGAATCTATATAAAAAAAAATACAAAATGTACCACATATAAATCAGACGTAAACCCGGAAAGAAAAGTACTATACGGTGACAGTCTGGGAATGGCTCGCGGCTAGACAAAACAGTGGAGATGATCGTGCGGTCCACAAGACAAAAATAATCTGAAGTTATATACGGGGCGCCAGGTAAATTGGCCCACAGCCTTCCCTACGTTATTATTTAATAAACCACCAACTTACCAATAGGTTTACTACCAAAATACTAAGTATAGTATACAACCTGAATAAATAAAAAAATAAATGAAATTGTCTGAGATTAGCAATTATTCAATTTTAATAAATATGTTCCCAAGATATTTGAAAACAATTACATATTACAATATTTTATTTAACTTTACCATAGGTTTAATACAAAAAGAATATAAAAATGCGGCTTCTACTTGCCTAACAACAATGCATATGTTATTTTTATTTGATTGCACGGTAAAAGGTAAGACGTATCAAAAGTACCGGACGCTAAGGGGTGTGTGGTTCAATACCAACAAAAAAATAATTAACCCAAATAGGACACCACGAGAGCTCAAGTGCGTGCGCAGACAATAATATAAAAAAATAAATCTATTTCAAGTATTTAACCCCCCTTAGACGCAGTTTACAAAATTTTAATAGGTATGTGTAAATATTAAACGAATAAACTAAACCGCAAATAATCTTTTTCTACAACCGTGTTAAAAATGCAATTTTTAGCACTCCATGTGTGCGTTAAAAATGCTACTTTAAGGCACTAGTGCTTTAAAATATTTTTAAGGCACTGTAATTCGTATTGACCGTATAGACAATTTTGATGTAATGTCAAAAAAATATAAAAATGGAATGTCAGTCAAGTTCAAGTAAAAGATTTTGTAGATATTGTCCTGTAATTACGTTTGTAGAAAAAATATTGTATGATATGCGTGTTAGAAAGTACATGTTTAAGGCACTCATGTGAATTGCAGAATTCGCTATCGCTCATTCTGCAAACTTTCACATGCGTGCCTTAAACGTGTACTTTTAATACTTATATTATAAATAACTATTAAAAACTGTGTAAAGTATTTGTAAATATTAAAATGAAAATTTTTTGCTCAATTAGAAATCCAATGAAATCAATTAATTTGTGGTCATCTGATTGAATACAACCAATAAAACCAACATTATACTGAAAACAGATCCCATGGGCTGTTTTCACTCAATCATGTAGCTATGGATACCTACATTTCGTTTCATTTCGATTTTGACATTTCAAATATTCAATATTTCAAAATGTCACGATTTGGTTGTAATACTGATGAGAATATTAATGAAATTATCGAATCAAATATACCAAAGAATACTGTTTACAGTAAAAAATTTGTATGGAAAGCGTTTATGGACTTTTGCAATGATAGAAAATATGAATTAGATGGAAATCGGACGGTGGAAGAATTGTTAATTGCACATTTAAATAAATTGTTTCTGCTCTGTATTTTTTTTCATAACCAGCAAAAAATTTTCTATCCGAATACCCTCGAACATTGATAAATGCTCAAAAATTTTTTAACAACTTTCTCAAGCTTGTTGCTTACAGGCAACAGAACTCAGCCTAAGCTTTCGAAATCTGTTATAAAATTTTTTCGAAAAATTATCAATGTCCTTGGGTTATTACTACTGAAAACAAACCGCAAATAACCTTAAAAAAAAAACTATTGTATCCCATAAACAAATTAGACGGCGAGGCGCTTAAATTTTCCGTCGAAAATTAATTATCGATCCATACCTCGAATATTCAATCAAATATACAGGGTGATTGATTAGTGTGAGGAAGCTCGGTAGATCTGTTATAGGAAAAATTACAAAAAAAAGTTATTGACAAAAATTGTAGGCAGCTTTAAACTCCACATTTTAAAATTAGTTACAATCTTACAGGGTGTTCCATAAGATGGTGGCAGACCAAACTTATGTTTTTTTAAATGGAACACCCTGTATTTTATTTTAAATTTGAAATCTGCTTCAGTTCCACATCACAACAATGTAAATTTTTATTATGTTATACCGGGTATTTAAAAAGTTATAACCAATATTACCTGAAAATCGTATCAATTTTAACTCCCTGTATAATTAAAAAGGAGTATAGGAACATTGATCTATTGCAACCATAGTTTTTTAATAATTATTAAAAATTATAAAGCATGTTCGTTTTCATAATATTCGTTAAATCAAATACAGGGTAAGTCAAAATGCAAGTACATTATTCTCTTGGTAATTTTAAATAGAACACCCTGTATTTTATATCACTATCGAAAAGTACTAATGTCGTACTTCAAATTTTATGAAGTACTCCCTATACCTAAAGTTACCAGTTTTGTAGATATTTTTATTTTTCCATCAAAGTATTAATTTGGTAGATATTTTAAGTTTTACCAATAATTATTATTGTGAGTTGGCCATGATTGATTTGTCAGAAACTGACAGTTTGACATTATTGTTTATTAATTCAGTATTTGGATACACCGTAAATTAGCAACAATTATTATTTAGTAATTCAGTAATTAATTAAATTTAAATTAGCAATAATTAATTTTACTAGTGATGAAATGGTAGATATGATCTGGATTTTGGGGGAATGGAATAAAAATTCATTACTATCAGCTAGCATTTATCAAGAACGGTTTCCAGATAAGCGGCAACCTAGACAAGATACGAATTATGAAAAATATAAACGAACAAAAACTAGTTTGACAGAGGAAAACGAAATGAGTGTGTTGATGGCAGTTACAGAAAACCCACACACAAGTATAGGGAGTGTTTCCAATGAACAAGAACTTAGTTACTACTCGGTTCAAAACATTCTATCTATAAAAACAAGATGCACCCTTATATTCAAAAGCACCAAGAATTAAATAATGATGATTTTCAGAAACGAATAGTATTTTGTGAATTGGCCTTAGAAAAAATTAATGAGCAGAGGGATTTTTTGATTATGTCCTATTGGGTGATGAAGCTACATTCCATCGAAACGGTTCTGTTAATAGGCATAACTTTCTCTACTATTCAACAAGTAATCCATACCACATAGTAACACATAGTCAAACAAGACGGTCTCTAAATGTGTGGATAGGTATCGTCGGTAACCATGTAATAGGACCATATTTTTTTGAAGATAACTTAAATGTTGAGATTTATTTAGTTTGTATCGTAAATCAGTTACCGATATTATTAGAAGAGGTTCCACTTAATATACGAGAACAAATGTGGTTTCTACATGACGGTGCTCCTGAGCACCACAACGAATTAGTACGTGGTGAACTTAATGATCAGTTTGGTGAAAGATGGAAGAAGGAAGGGATGGACCGGTAAGGTGGCCCTCAAGGTCACCAGATTTCAATAAAATCATTTTTTTGGGGTTACGTTAGGAAAGAAGTATATAAAATACCTCCAACAACAAGGGATGATATGAAAAATAGAATCCGAATTGCATTTCAAAATATTTCTTTACAAATGCTTAGTAATGTAAGCAACTATTTCAATGACCGCTTTCAAGTATGCATAGATGTTTTGGGAGGTCATTTTGAACACCTTACTTAAGTAAGATAAGTTAAAATTACTAATTAATGCCAAACTGTCAGTTTCTGACAAATCAATCATGGCCAACTCACAATAATTATTGGTAAACGTTAAAATATCTACCAAATTAATACTTTGATGGAAAAATAAAAATATCTAGAAAACTGATAACTTTAGGTATAGGGAGTACTTTATAAAATTTGAAGTACGATATTAGTACTTTTCGATAGTGATATAAAATACAGGGTGTTCTATTTAACATTACCAAGAAAATAATGTACTTGCATTTTGACTTACCCTGTATTTGATTTAACGAATATTATAAAAACGAATATGTTTTATAATTTTTAAGAATTATTAAAAAACTATGGTTGCAATAGATCAATGTTCCTATACTCCTTTTTAATTATACAGGGAGTTAAACTTGATACGATTTTCAGGTAATATTGGTTATAACTTTTTAAATACCCGGTATAACATAATAAAACTTTACATTGTTGTGATGTGAAAGTGAATCAGACTTCAAATTTAAAGTAAAATACAGGGTGTTCCATTTAAAAAAACATAAGTTTGGTGTGCCACCATCTTATGGAACACCCTATAAGATTGTAAATAATTTTAAAATGTGGAGTTTAGAGCTGCCTACAATTTTTGTTAACAACTTTTTTTTTGTAATTTTTATTATAACAGATCTACTGAGCTTCCTCACACTAATCAATCACCCTGTATACTTCACCGCGTGGCCTCCTAGTTATGGGACAGTGTGCCTCCAATCTGAAAGTACCATTCGTAAATCCACTGCGACTTAAGTAGACAGTGACTCCAAAAACACGATATGCCGGTGGCATATTTACAGATGCTAGCGTGTGTAGACACCAGGGTGTTGAAATCAGTTAGGGTTTGGAAAAACAGTACATTTACTGATGCTAGCGCATGTGTACACCACGGTGTTGAAATCAGTGAGGGTTTGGAAAAACAGTACGTTTACAGATGCTAGCGTGTGTTGACACTATGGTGTTTAAATCAGTTAGGGTTTGGAAAACAGTACATTTACAAATACTAACAGATTTGGACACCAGAGTGTTGAAACCAGCTAGCTCTTTTAGTGATTATACATGCATATATGCTAACGGCTATTGACATTGATTTTATATACCTACTGCTGTGGAAAAATATTTAAGTGATTTAGGTATTAATAAATAATTAAACGTTGTTGGGATATAAACAATAATATATTAACACAAAAGAACAACATAAAAAATAATGTTGTTCTGAGGCTATTTCCTTGTGGCATTTTTATAATTAACTATTTAGATGGGAAATATGAATAGTTAATAACACCCAATACTTTACCCGTGAGGAATACTTCATTACTCACGGGCTGAAGTAAGGTTCAAGTAGTGCATGCCATTTTTAGTATATTAGTTGTATATAAACCGCAGATAATAGTATATTATTCAACGAGCTTCATCATGTAATGATTATTACTCACGATGATGAAGTTTGCGACACGAGCCAAAGGCGAGTGTCGTAATTCATCAGAGTGAATAATAGCCATTACATGCGAGTATAATCCTATACTTTTTCTACGACCCTTTTTATTTTAATTAGTGAAAAAAGATGATTATCAACTACTCGAGATTAAAATTATACAGAATTATAAAAAATGTAACAATGGGTGAGAAGTGAGTATACTTTTACGTGTATACCTTGTTTAATATTGTTATATTTCTATTTGATATGAAAATTAAATTTTGATAATTATAAACAGAATTCAATTTAATATAAAATATTTTCAATTTTCTCAACCACGGGCATATAAATTTAGAACAACCTGTATACAACAAATTGTTATATTTAATTTTAAGAAGTGATTAAACGAAACTCGGGACAATGCGCTTAGAATAAACAAAGTGAATGGCGCGTACCATTATCGTTGTTCGCGGAAGGTTAGATCATAAGCCTATGCTAAATAAAACTCAAGTGAAATCGATAATAGGTCATTATCGTTGTTCGCGGAAGGTCGATCATTAGCTTATGCTAAATAAGACTCAGTTGAAGTAGATAATAGATCATTAAATTTTGTAATTAGTAGAAAGTAATTTTAGAATGGAAATTAACTATTTTTCTTTTGAAATCCATTAAGCATATTTAGAAAGATTAAAAATTGGTTTTGAGGAATACTGCGAATGAGAGTTGGTGGTGGAAGTTTGATTTGTGAATCTGGAAGGGATATTTAGAAAGTAGGGGAATGAATGACAAATAGAGATCAGAATGTTTTGAGCTGTCGAGAAGTGAAGTCCAGTAGTAGACGGTAGTGCACGGAGAGTGAGAAAGCCGGTGTAGTTCCGTGAGTGTGGAGTATCTATCGTGGAACGAGAGGTAGGCCAGGTTGAGAGTAAAAGAACCTCCTTGAGCCAAGAGTTCCCGGTAGCTGATTGCAGTTTCGAAAAAGGTAGAACACAGCATCACGACAGAAGCAGGAAACGAGAGCTATACGAGCTAGTTTCAAAGGAGAACATTACTGGAAGCCAGGACGAGGTTTTGATTGCAGCCAAGGATAGCAGGAAACGGGTCTTGTGTGAAGACATTCTCAGTTCACCAGAAAAAGGTCAGTCTCATTTGTTTGGACATGAATGTATGGGTTTTTCGTATTAAATACCACATTTAAATTTGAAGAAACATAATCAATAATATCAGAAAAGCTTCATCAAACTTAAATAGAATTGTTGCTAATAAATCATAATAGTTAAATGTTAATAAAAACTTTCAATTGGAAACCAAAAGGAAATAAGATTCCCATGTGTAAATGTTATGTTTAAGAATAATAAGATATAGCAAATATTAAGCAGTGATTGCCATTTAAATAAAATAAACAATATTTTGATTACAATTGTAACCCATATGTGTTATTATTTTACTCTTTTCTTTCCTATCCCGATTAGGAACCATTGAGAAATACTTAGAAGCCACGTAAGTAAGTAATTAATTTTATAAAAAGCCCTGAGATTGAAAACATATTGATATGTGATCTGGTAAATTAATTAGATTATTATTAATGCATTGATTAAATTAAATGACATATAAAAATATTATCTCATATCAATAATCAAGATCACATCAATATGTATGAATTTTGACGTTTATCATTTTTAGTGAGAGTGACAGCGCATTTGCTGTGTTTATTGGAATTTATAACTTACACTTATTGTGTTTATTTTATCAAATTATATTGTCTTAAATATATTATAACATAGTTATATTATTATATTATATTATATTATATTATATTATATTATATTATATTATATTATATTATATTATATTATATTATATTATATTATATTATATTATATTATATTATATTATATTATATTATATTATATTATATTATATTATATTATATTATATTATATTATATTATATAGTTAAATTTAAAAACGTGCATTACAACTTTATAACATACGTCCACCAATAAAAGCCATTTATTATTTATTACATTGACAATAGATACAAAGTGCTTAAAATTTTCGGAAACGAAAAAAACTTGAATTGACTATTTCTTGTTGTATTTTTACAATACATACGACAGTATTTGCCGTTTTTTTAATTTTATAAAGCAACATTTATTTTTGTATATTATAATTTTAATCTCGAGTACCTAGCTGACAATATTATTTTTTTACTAATTAAAATAAAAAAAGGTCGTAGAAAAAGTATAGTATTCTACTCTCATGTAATGGCAATTACTAGCTCTGATGAATTAGGACACTCGCCTTCGGCTCGTACATGGCTCGTACAGCAAACTTCATCGTGAATAGCAGATGCCTCTCAATGCATGCTCGTTGAATAATATACTATGAAGAACTAAGTGGAAGGAGTGGGTATGTATCATTTTCTAAAATTTTGAGTTTCTTAGTGAATGAAGGTGGTATGTAACTGCACTATCATATGACGCCTATACTGTACCTCTAAAAAGCTTAATAAGAGAGATATTCTAGTGGATGAAGGAGGTATGTAACATTTAAAATACAATTCTGGAATGGAAGAAGAAGGTATGAAATATTTTTCGTCTTTTTCAGGTTTAAATTGTTTATAACTCGAAAACTATTAGGTAACTTTAGAGAAAAATTACACAAGACCTTTTTGTTTCCAATGATCAAAAGAACCTAAAATAATGTACCCGGGTTGAATAAATTGATTTTTTTTAAATTTATTTAAATTTGTTTTAATAAATGTAGCTTAATAACTACGAAATTATGGCACTCAGGGAATATAACACAAAAAATAATCAGCATTTCCTAAGGACTTCAAAACGCAAAAATATACAGGGTGTTCCATTTGAAATAAGAAAATTCATTAGATTTGCAGAAAAACGGAAGTTCTGACAACAATGTAATTGTCACTATTATATAGGCCGCATTAGAAAACCCTTTGTCACCAAAATCTATAAAAAATCGTGCATGCCGTTTCCGAGATAATTGCGGCTTTCCATATATAAAACTCAGTCTGTGTAATATACTCCATTTAATAATACAACAAGGCAAGGTAGACGGAAGAAGAAAGGCCAGGTCGAAGAAGACCGTCATGGCTTAGACACCTGTGCTAGTCATGGTTTAACAGATCCTCTGCATCCCTTTACCAATCTGCCATTAACAAAATTACTATAGCCAATTTGATGGCAAATTCTCAATAATCGAGCACGGCACATGAAGAAAACGATTATTTTGTATTTAATTACATAAATTTCTGTAAAACTGATTATAGAGTATTATTTCATGCCACATACCCTTTTCATCCATTCAGATAAAAGATAGTTATACAAACTAAAATTACTGTAAGAAGGCGGTATGTACAGTTTTTATTTATTTTTAGAAAAAATACTAAACATAAAAACAAATTATCAACATTACATGTAAAGGAATGCTTATAGCAGTATAATTAAAACCAAATAACACAAACAATATTTTCATGATAAAAGTAGAGGAATAAAAACTTTAACTGCCCATATATCAAAAGGTAGGCTTTGTAACATACCTTCTTCTTCCACTTAGGTCTTCAATTAATAATAACAAAATTAAGTGATATCGATAAAAGTCTAAATATTTTACCTCGCTTATTGATTAATGTAATTAATTTTGTTTATTAACGAATTCTTCATACTAATTTATTTAGACTGTTATATTATCCCAATATTCCTGCCAAACCAGCAACGCAATAGCCGCCATGCCAGTTGCATTTAAAAGCAGTGTCAATAGCCGTTAGCATCTATGCATGTATGTCAATACACATCTCGTCGGCTTACTGCCAAAACCAACCAACTCCATTTTTAAATTTTTGAGAAATCTACCTTTTAAACTTTAAATTGAAATGAAAAATCGTCTGAATTTAAATAATGATTTAATAATTGAAAAATATGACAAAAATATTTTTCAGTTATTAAATAATTTTTTTAAATTCAGTCGATTTTCAATTTCAAATTAAAGTTTAAAAGGTAGATTTCCCAAAACTTTTAAAATGGAGTTGGATGCATGTATGGCTAGTGTCAACACACGCTAGCATCTGTAAACGTACTGTTTTTCCAAAACCGAGGCAACAAAAGGAAAAAAGAAGCAGAAACCTGATGATAAACATCACAGAGAACCAACCTAACGCTAAAGGGCATGGATATGCTCATTAACCTAATATTTTTTATGTTGTTCTTTTATGTTAATGTATTATTGTTGATGTCCCAACAACGTTTAATTTTATTTGTTCATACCTAAATCACTTAAATATTTTTCCACAGCAGTAGATATATAAAATCAATCAATAGCCGTTAGCATCTCTGCATGCAGAACCACTAAAAAACTGCTTTCAACACTTTGGTATCCAAATCTGTTAGTATTTGTAAATGTACTGTTTTTCCAAACCCTAATTGATTTGAAAACCCTAGTGTGAACACACGTTAGCATCTGTAAACGTACTCTTTTTCCAAAACCGAGGCAACAAAATGGAAAAAAGAAGCAGAAACCTGATGAGAAACATCACAGGGAACCAACCTAACGCTAAAGGACATGGATCTGCTCATTAATCTAATATAATTTTTTAAAATTAACTATTTAGATGGGAAATAAGCCACAATTAAATTGAAAAAAAAATTTTATTAACGTTTCGACGCCCAAATTGGGTGTCATTGTCAAAATACAAAATCCTACTAAATTAAACAAAAATGTTGTTGCTTAGTAAAAAATACTTTAAAATGTATAATATATGTCTGAATTGCCAATATAAATGAGTCAGATTAAATAAATTATTACAATAATTTTTTACTAAGCAACAACATTTTTGTTTAATTTAGTAGTATTTTGAATTTCGACAACGACACACGATTTGGGCATCGAAACGTTAATAAAATTACTTTTTTCAATTTAATTGTGGCTTATTTCCCATCTAAATAGTTAATTATAAAGATGCCACAAGGAAATAGCCTCAGAACAACATTATTTTTTATGTTGTTCTTTTGGGTTAATATATTATTGTTTATATCCCAACAACGTTTAATTATTTATTAATACCTAAATCACTTAAATATTTTTCCACAGCAGTAAGTAGGTATTATATAAAATCAGTGTCAATAGCCGTTAGCAACTATGCATGTATAACCGCTAAAAAAACTAGCTGCTTTCAACACTCTGGTGTCTAAATCTGTTAGTATTTGTAAATGTACTGTTTATCTAAACCCTAACTGATTTCAACACCCTAGTGTCAACACACGCTAGCATCTGTAAACGTACTGTTTTTCCAAACCCTAACTGATTTCAACACCCTAGTGTCAACACACGCTAGCATCTGTAAACGTACTGTTTTTCCAAACCCTAACTGATTTCAACACTCTAGTGACAACACACGATAGCATCTGTAAACGTACTGTTTTTCCAAACCCTAACTGATTTCAACACCCTGGTGACTACACACGCTAGCATCTGTAAATATGCGTACCGGTGATCATAAACTTGTATTAAAATGTTGAACAAGTTGGAAATTACAGCCTGACAGGAGCAAAAAAAACCCTGAAGCAAGAAAATGCTAATTACCATAGGTACATGATTAAAATAATTATTTGCAAATAAAGATATTGATTTTAACAATTTGTTTATCTGGATACGGAAACGGTGGATATTTCAAAAAAAAACTCTTCCACGAAGGCGGCAAATCCCCTTGAACATCCACACAGTTTGTACTAGACCAGATCACACATGGAACAGCAGCAAAAAAACAAAATGCCGTTTTTAAACTAGCACTAACTTTTCGGTACCACGGTCCAACCCAAAATCACGTTCTTCTCCGTTGTGTTCCCGAACGTTTGACACACGGAGGTCACCGAATAATACCGAAATTCAAACATTTAAATTTTGTGATCCTAAATATTCCAAGATATCTCTAGGAAGAACGATCTAAATTAGTTTCTTCACAAAAGAGGACATTTTCCCTTAACTTCAGAAAAAATTGATAGGCATTACCCCTATTTAGAAACTACTAAGGTTTCATTTTCGCCACCTTGATTGTAATGTCAATTATAATTAAAATAGGCAACCGATTTAACATGTCAAAAATTGTTTAAATTATTGAAAATAGAGGTGGGACTTCCTACTTCAAATTTGGAACGCAACAAGTATCCAATAATAATAGTAAACAAAAAAACAATGTTTTAGTCCATATAACGGTCCATTTATATTAAAGTTCAAATATATTTCCATTTTTCTAATACATCGTTTTCTATGTTTTTAAGGTTTATTTCTACTTATTTATATACTTTACATATTAACTTACACAACCTCAAAGCTGACTTACCGTTCATCCAAATAGGTTGCAATATCTACTAGAGTCATTCCTAAAATAAGTTTCCCTATGCCGCTGAAAAAGAGTGCGACGTGCTGGGAGAAATCTGGCAACACTTCCTTATATATCAACTCTCCCTCTCTCTCACTCCACCACTTTGGCCTTGCTATATTGCTCAGTATCGTCCTAGCAGAATTTGAACGTGGAGGTTACGGTCACTGTTACGTTAAATTCATGCTGTGATATGTTTTTTAAATGCAAAATGGATTTCACCTAATGACAGTCCTCGTCCTTTGAAATTATATAAAACCTTCCCAGAACTGCTGGATTTAAGATCGGTAATACTTTTTTAGAGTCGTTTGTTACGCTAACGGTGCTGTCCTTATCGCCAATTCTGAAGGCAATCTCCAAAGGCTACTGCATGCATTTAACACTAAATCTAAAGAACTAAATATGCTCTAATGCTTCTCTGTTAGCAGAGAAGCATTGTGGGAGACTATGGTAGAAACAGGAGTACCTGGAAAGCTGGTACGATTAGCAAAGGTGAGCACAGAGAACGCTTCCGCACAAATCAGAATTGGCAGCACCACGTCGGAGGAATTCCTCATTGACACCGGGCTTAGAAAAGGAGATCCTCTCGCCCCCCTCCTGTTAAACTTCGCACTGGAACATGCAGTAAAGAAAACTCAGCCACAACTGACAAACCGATTTGCCGCCCAATGATCAAAAATAATATTAGCCTTTGCGGATGACGTGGACACAGTTGCATAATCCACCAGAGATGCAAAAGAAATTTTCACCCTATTCGAGAACGGAGCCAAGGAAATTGGTCTTAAGGTCTACGAGGACAAGACCAAGTACATGGTGGTTACGAAGAACCCAAGACCAAGGGTTAGACAAAACGTAACAATTAATGAACATAATTTTGAAGTCGTCAAAGAATTTAAGTACCTGGGAGCGATCATGACATCTGAAAATAAATATGAAAAGGACGTGGCAGCCAGGATCATTGCAGGAAACAGGGCATGTTACTCGATAAAAGACCCTACTTAAATCAAAAATACTATCAAGATCAGCAAAAATAAAAGTATATAAGACAATAATTCGTCCCACAAAAACGTATGGAACAGAATACGATGAGCGGGTCACGTACTAAGATCAAGTGACGAAAGACTTCTGAACTGCACATTCCGGGAAAGGCCCGATGGAAAAAGGTCAGTTGGTCGCCCAATAAAGAGATGGAAGGACATGGAAGGACGCAGTACCCAGTGATTTACGCAAAATGGGAGTACAGCCATGGGAAATAGCTGCTCAGGATCGACAACAACGGAGGGAAATAGTAAACGCTGCCAAGACTCACATAGAGTTGTAGAACCAAATGATGATGATGAAATATGCTCATCAACACAGAGATGACTAAGTGTCTAGTAATTTCAAAAGAACGGATAATATGTAAATTGGAAAATGACTCCAAAACTGTGGAACAGGCGAATAACTTCACATATATCTTGGAGCGGAAATAAGAAGCTATGTAAATCTCTTAAAAGAGGTCAGAAAACAAACAACCAAAGCAGCTAGAATCTGGGGACGCCTCAAAGAAATCGTATGAAAGAACAAATATCTAAATACTGAAAGCAAAGTCAAAATATATAAAACAACGATAAGAACTATTATAACATATGCGGCAGAAACAAAACCAGACACAAATAGAACGTTACAAACGTTGAGAAGAGTTTAAATGAGAACACTAAGAAGCATAAAAGGCAAAACTCTACCTGACAGAATAAAAAGTGAATACATCAGACAAAACTGCGGAATACAGGACATAGAAAGGTGGGCCACACAGAGACGAAGGTATTGAAACAAACACATAAAGAGAATGGAGGACAGCAGACTCATTAAAAGCGCAAAAACGAATAACCCAGTAGGTAAAAGGCCCTTGATAGTAGAGGGCCAGTACTGTTAGTAGAGATCCAGCACTTGATAGTAGAGGGTCAGCAGATCGAAAGAGTAAAAAAGGATACTTACCTAGGAACACTTATAACAGAAAATAATGACTACACTGCAGAAATCAAAGTCAAAATCGAAAAAGCACGTTCCAATTTTATGAAAATGAAAAAGGTCCTATGTAGCAAAGATTTCACATTAACTCTTAAAGTACGCCTAAGAAAATCTTACGTATACAGTGTACTATACTATGGAGTGGAATCATGGACGTTAAATGTAGAGACAATGAGACGACTTCATGCCTTTGAAATGTGGACCAATAGAAGAATTATGAGGGTTTCCTGGATAGATAGAGTTACTAATAACGAAGTACTGAGAATAGGTAAAGAGAAGGAAGTTGAACTTACAATTAAAGAAAGAAAACTACAGTATCTCGGACATGTGATGCGGGGCGAGAAGTATGTCTGCGACTCATAATACGAGGAAAGATAGATGGCAGAAGAAGCATCGGAAGAAGACGAATTTCATGGCTGAACAACCTGAGAGAATAGTTTAAATGCAGCTCAAAACAACTATTTAGAGCTACTGCCTCAAAAATTAAAATAGCTATGATGATTGCCAACGTCCGTAGCAGAGATGGTACCTGAAGAAGAAGAAAAAGACCACAGGGTAGAAAACCAAAATGATGTCGAGAATGCTGGACCTCATCGTCCGTGGAAGACTTAATGGCAATGAACAGATAGTAGCCTACTAGCCTGACCGATCATGCTAGAAAGAAGAAAAAGAAGACATTTATCGCCAGTTAATCGCAGTTTATAGGTAAGAAGGCATACCTGCTCGATTTCAACAAGTTCGCAACAGGGCCGTAAGTACAATGTTGGGGGCCCCGAGGCAAACGTGATCTCCTCAGGCTTTTATCCCCAGCGGAAGGGGGTAAACCCCCATATTTATCATCTGGAATCATTTGGAAAACATTTTACGTAGTTGATAGCTTATTTTTGAAGGTCTTGTTCGTTTGTATTCAAAATTAAATCAGGTTGAACAATTCGGTACGTATCTAACACTGCTCTCATTCCTTGAAAGTGAGGTCTAGCTGATGGCATAATGTGTCGATCATTGAGTAAAACACGAATACTCTAAAGCACGACTTGGGAACTTGAAGTCTTTCATCTTCGCACAGTTCATCGAAATGCGAACCCTACGGGTATTCCCCAACGTTGACACATATTTGAAGCCTTTTCAAAGAAGGGTTCAAATTGTCCTCTCATTTCAATTGGAATTAAGAGGCCTTCTTCGAGGCCATACAGGTTCTCGTATTTCCATTTGCCTGTTCATTTTACAATAGTCCGATTTCGAAATAGACACGGAAACGGCAAGACATATTTGGTTCCGAACAAGTGTTGACTTGAAAGAGACCGAAACTTCTAACTACGTGCGGGTCTGTACCGGAACTGTTTATTTGTTTCATGTGTTGTTTATTAATTTGCATTTGTTAAAAAATCACCTTCAAATTAATGTATTTGTGTTTTTTACTATTTCAAAGTTCAAAAATTTGTATTATTTCCAAATCGACACTTTACTACCAACACTTCCTATATACAAATTTTATGCAAAATGACATTACATTTAACCAAAAAATTATCATTCATTGGATCTGTGGAAACAAAACATTATTTGGTAATACCAAAGTTTCCTTCCTTTTTCTTTATAAATGTTCAATAAACTCAAAGTAGTACCAAAATAAAGAGTGTAACAAAAATACAGGTCATAAATTGTACCACGTATTCTGTGACCAAAAATAGTTCGATTTAACCTAACTTACCTTAGTACAAATGTGCACATAAAAAAAGTTATAACTCTTTGAAGTTACAAAATAAAAATCGGTTTTTCCAATATATCGAAAACTATTCCGGATTTTTTATTGAAAATGGACATGTGCTATTCTTATGGCAGGAAACTCTTTAAAAAAAATTATAGTGAAATTTGTGCACCGCATAAAAATTTTATGGGGGTTTTGTTTACTCAAACCGTAAACTTTTGCGTACGTTGCAATTAAATTAATATTGTGATAGCATTAGTTAAACATAATCTTTTTAAAACTTTTATGCCTCTTAGTATTTTTCGTAAAGTCAGTTATTATCGAGATATTTTGAATAGTTTTCAAATCCACCACATTTTTGTATATGGTTACGTATGACTATAGAGACATGGTAATAACATAAAATTTTCCATTTTTAGCTATGTTTTGAACCAATTTAAAAAAGAAGCCACATCACGATAAAAGATGCCCTATCGAAAAAATAGTAAGAGGTAAAAAAAGTTTTAAAAACACTGTGTTTAACTAATGGTACCACAATAATAGTTTAGTTGGAATGTATACAAATATTTTGGGGGTTTAAAAGAACAAAACTCCCATAAAATTTATTTTTAAACATATTAAAAAAGAAGCCGTATCTCGATAAAAACTAGATTATCCAAAAAATACTAGGAGGCAAAAAGGTTTTAAAAATATTGTGTTTATCTAATTGTACCACAATAAAAATGTAATTGGAACGTACGCAAAAGTTTGGAGGGGATTAAGGGAACAAACCCCCCATAAAATTTTTATGGGTTGCACAAATTTCACTATATTTTTTTTATTTTCCTGCCATGAGAATACCACTTGTCCATTTTCAATAAAAAATCTCTAAGAGTTTTCGATATATGGAAAAAAATCGATTTTCATTTTGTAACTTCAAAGGGCTGTCACTTTTTTTATGTGCACATTTGTACTAAGGTAAGTAAGTTAAATCTATCTATTTTTAGTCCCAGAATATGTGATTTAATTTATGACCTGAATTTTTGTTACACCCTGTACTATCTTTAACAACTACTAAAGGTCCATATACATTTTTTGCAATGCACAATAATACTTTAATGTTCTATTAAAAACATAATTTAATTTCAGCTGAATAATAATTTGTGATTCTGCAGATAGGAGCTAATTGTGAAAAAATAAACAGTTGAAATGGAACACCGATGACAATTTAACAGATAATATTTGTGATTTTATGTGCGTGTTGTAAAACAATGTATACGTATCATATTTTTTTAAGATAGAATATTTTGATACTACTTTGAGTATTTTGAAAATCTATAAAAAAGAAATTTTGATATTACGAAATTATGTTTTGATTCCAGAGATCCAACGAATGAAAATTTTGTGGCTAGATGTGACATTTTGCATAAAATTGGTATAGGAGGTATTGGTAGTAAGTAAATGGTAGAATTGTAAAAAATAATGGCGTAAACATTTTTGAATTTTGAAGTGTGTAGTCTAAAAAAAATACATTTATTTAGAAATGCTGTTTGTACACATGTAAATAAATAAACAGCACGTAAACCGAATAGACGTAGTAGAATATACTTACTTCCCACTGGTATGTAGCATTACAACGCCGCATGTTTTGGTACAATAAAAACCCATACTTAGTTTGGAGGTTAGCTCTTTCAAATTAAAACTTGTTTGGAACCAAATATGTTTTGTCGTTTCCGTGTCTATTTCAAAACCGCGCTGTCGTGAAATGAACACGCAAACAGAAATACTCTACCGGTTTAGCTGTACGTTCTTAAGTAACAATAACTCGTTTTATGTGCAGTATTTGCAGAGACTTACAATTGCAATAAAGTAGATTATTCCGGCACCAGCAATCATTCCACTTGGTGAAATCAAAAGCATCCAAAAGTTTTGAATATCGAGAAGAAGTTTGAAGGATCTGTAAGAGGAGTGATAATTTAAAAATGTTATTTATTAACGTATTATATGTGACTTGGATGAGCTATGAAACTAAGTACATAGATATCTTTGAAACAAAACAATTAATTCATTAGAAAAAAAAATAGCCAAAGATACGAACATTTTACCCTTTATTTTTCTGAATTATGTCCGATGTCAAAAGACTTATTTAATTACCACCCCCTGTATATTATAGCAAATTCTTAAGGTGGCGGCATAGTATCATGCACGTATCGTTTCCATCACGTAGCGTAGTCTCCGAAAACCTGATTTTACGTCTGATACGATACGTTCCAAGCAATGTGAATTGTTCATATTTAAATTGTTGATCATTAAAATCAATATTCTTCGAAAACTAAACACTACGTGCTGGAATCGCTACCTGCGTGATAATATGATGCAACCTTTATAAAATTCCACGCCGCATCGTAATATATACCTGAGTGCGTAGATTCTCACGTCTTAAAAATTTCCAATTATTGCTTATTTTTCCATCGTAATCACGAAAACGGTTCGATTTTGACGGTAAAAGAATCACGCGTTGTTTTTCTCTTGAGATATATTGTAAGCGGCATGTATTCAAAAGAGGGCTTGCCTTAACAAGACATTTACTCTGGGCTAATTAGCAAAATTCATGGAAAAGTTATTTACCAGCAATTTTATGGCTGGAATCGAATTATAAGATCCCATATATTAATAATATAGGTATGCAAAGTCCGCAGATAGTGTGCTACTTTTTTTTATAAACAAAATGGCGCCGACAAATCGAACTTTTTTCAATTATTGCTCTATAACTCCGAAGATTTTAACTTTACAACAAAAACACTCAAATAAAAATTAACCGAAATTAAATTCTGCATAGAGATATGTTTTTCCCGATTTGCTCCGATGAAAACTTTCCTCGGAAAATGCGGGTTTTCCCAACAAAATCTGTCATTTTCAAATAAAGTTTTAGGTAAGTAATTATTAATCAATAATTAAATAACTTAGTGACATCAAAGCTTTCTTAGTATAGATTGTAATTCCAGAAGCCGGTGAAAATTCAACTAATATTTTAGCAACAATTCAATTGTTAATTAACAATTTACGATCGCAATAATAACCAAAATAATCATGATACATTGATCAAACTTATAAAGATTATAAAGATGAGATGCTTATTTAATATTTTATCGACAAAATATAAATTTTTCGTTTTTTTGCATAGTCTTTAAATTTTGAAAAAAAAAAGGTATAATACGCTGGTCTAATTAATAAAGTACAAAGAAAGGTTATTTATCAGCAATTTTATTGCTAGAATCGAATACTATTATCCTATATATTAATAATATAGGTATGCAAAGTCCGCAGCTAGTGTGCTACTTTTTTTATTAACAAAATGGCACCCCCAAATCGTGTTTTTTTCAATTATTGGTCTATAACCCCGAAGATTTTAACTTTACACCAAAAACACTCAAATAAAAATTCACACCAATTTAATTCTACATAGAGGCATGTTTTTCACGATTTGCTCCGACGAAAATTTTCCTCGGAAAATGTATGTTTTCCCAACCAAATCTCGAATTTTCAAATAATTTTTTTGGGCAAGTAATTATTTATCAATAATTAAATACCTTGGTGAAATAAGAGCTTTTTTGGTATAGATTATAACTGCAGAAATCGGTAAAAATTAAACGAATATCTTAGCAACAATTCAATTGTTAATTAACAATTTACAGTCGCAGTATTAACCAAAATAATCATGAGACATTGATCAAACTTAAAAAGATTATAAAGATGTGATGCCTATTTAATATTTTGTCAACAAAATATTAATTTTTAATTTTTTTGCATAATCTTTAAATGTTTAAAAAAATAGTTATAAACAAATAAATATTTCTCAGAAATTGTTTATTATGTTATAATTTTTAAAAAATACTTAAAATGCGTATTTCAAAGGTCTTGAAAATGAATGCTTTAAAAAAATTTTCCAACCATTCGCAAAAAAGGTGGTATGGGTTGTTTTTTTTGGTGGTATGGGTTGTAATGATAATCACATTTTTGTTAGTTTTTGACGTTTTGACTTCCAATTCCGAAATCGTTTTCAAAAAAAGAAAAATTATAAAATTAACTCATGTTGGACTTCCATGTAAATAGAATCTTATTTTAATATAAAAATATAATTATAAAACAATTGTAAAAATACATATTCGTGTTTTCGAATCGTCTTTTCAGAAGACAATAATAATTTATTAAAATACAGAAACGGCAAAAGTCCAGGGTTTTAGTTTTCGTAGAACTAAAATACCACGATATAAAATGCATGTGTTTTGGATGTGGTATTAGTATTACACTATAGAAATTATCGACTTTTTTTCGTCCCACCAATTCAATTTGATGTGAATTCTTAGAAGATTAACGTAGTCAAAATTTGAAAATTGAAGTTTACCAAAACGTTGAAAATTCGGATGGCCCGGAAGCCTTGTCCGGGACGCCGGGACACGACTTCGTAATTCGGGCCACGTCCCGGATTTTTCGGGCTAGTTGGTCACACTACGTATAACTCAAAAGCTATAAGATTTTACAAAAAAGTTATTATTTTCAAAATTGAATATAATAAAAAATTTAATAGACTCACTCCTCACTTAAAGAACTAAGTTAATGTAACTACAAAGTGAGTTATGGGTAATTTAATGTATATTTTTTTCGACGTTTACTCAAATCTAAGTATTTAATCTTATATAACGGAAAAACTATGCTTTTTATAAAATATACATGCTAAACACTTGTCAAAGTACTTCGAAATACCTTTCAAATCAGCTCCAGATACGAAAGTTATGATGAAAATAAGAGAACCCTTTTGAATTTTTTAGGAAAAAGTGAAAAATAAAACATACGACATTTCCACAAAAATTAAAATTTATAGTATTCCTTACCATAATTTCCTTATACATATTAGCATAATATGTAATGATTTCAACAATTTTGACCGGTTTAGAATGCATATTTTTGAAAAATAGGTATAATTAAAAAAAAATCAGAATTTCTAAAATTATCGTAATTTTTATTTTCTTTGATAATAACTTCAAAATACTCAATATACGTAAAAATGATATATAACCAAATTTTAGTTTTTTCTGTATTGAATATTCACCAGTTTTACTATTTCTGTAGGGCAAAAAATAACCGCGATAGAAACGTTCAAAATTTAAATTTTGATGCGAGAACCATGTAACCGGGGCCATTTAACATTTTTTTTTTTATAAAAGTAAAGGGTTTTAAAGATTAAATTCAACGCGGTTTAATAGCCTTTGGAATTAACTTTGAAATGTTTTTCAGGTGAACCTGATATCGTAAAAATTAACGGAGTTATTTAAGAGGAAACAGTAGCGATCAACAGGTAGCGAAAACGCGTTCCAAGACTGCGGCTGTAATTTTAAATATTTTTCGAGATATTTGGCACACGTATTCGTAATATAATAAAGAATGGCGGTACAGAGCCCAATTTAAAAAATATATTAATATGTGGAAATTACTCTGTAATTAAATACAATATTAAAAAAACGAGCCTGTACCGCCATTAAGAAGAACAAATTTTTTATTTCATTAGTAGTTCCAAAATGACACAAAATCTAGGCATCGGATAAAAAAGTTTATTTGAAGAAAGTGTATTTTTTTGTTCTTCTTAATGGCGGTACAGGCTCGTTTTTTAATATTGTATTTAATTACAGAGTAATTTCCACATATTAATATATTTTTCAAATTGGGCTCTGTACCGCCTTTTTTTATTATATTACGAATAAGTGTGCCAAATATCTCTAAAAAAATATTCAAAATTACAGCCGCAATCTTGGAACGCGTTTTGGCTACCTGCTGATCGCTACTGTATCACCTTAAAGCAACACAATAACATTATTTGGAAAAATTTTAGAAAAAAACATAAATTTTGAAAAATTTTTGGGGAATAAATTTTAATGGAATCAACTTGCTTGGGGACTCAGTTAATAGATATTTCTAAGTGCGTTGACAAATGTATAATAAGTTTATGTTATAAAATGCATCAGTCTTCCGTTAAATAAGCTTTAACCCTTAAACGCCCAACCTTTTTTAGGTTCCATGTACGCCCAAGGGTGGGTAAAAAATGTCCACCTCGAAAAGAGCTAATATATTTATTGAGAGTTGTTGGAAATGGATTAAACTTAAGGATCTTAGCTTAATAAGCACAGCATCCTGTAAAATATTAATATAAACAATTTACAAACCTGACAACAAAATTACAGTGTACATCAAAATTAACATACCAGTAAAAGCCAGTAATTCAAATTTGTCGATTTTCTCCATATTCGTCCTTTCAGCCTCCTCATTGGCGGATAATTATGTCGATTATATAATTATACGTCGATAATTATATGGATTATATTCCTAGCAACGAGAAATTATATATAAACCTTTAGTAACAAGTTTTACCAAGGGTGTACTTTTTATGCCCACCCATGTTTAACTTAAGCTATTACTTTTATTTTCACAAATATCGGTAGAAACAATTTAACATTCGATAAAAAGCTGTGTTTTTAACAATAAATAATTTTTGGAAAATTTTTAAACACGTAATAAATATGTTACAAGGGAATACGCATTAGGTGGACATTTTTTACCCACCCTTGGGCGTTTAAGGGTTAATACTTAGATTTGGGTACTGGCCGAAAAAAATATACATTCAATTATCTATAACTCACTTTTAATTAACACTAAAACATTTTTCTAGTAAGTAGTTTAATTTATTTTTTATTAGCTTTAATTTTGGCACTAAAAACTTTTTAGCTGAAAGTTATAGTTTTTGAGTTATTTATCAAAAATCGATTAAATACATGCATTTTTCTCACGAAAAATTCAAATGTTTGATCTTTAATAACACAAAAAGTGTTGATTTATTTTAATAACTTTATATAACAAATTTTGCTTAGAATTTGTCCTTATATCGAAGTATGGGTTTATTTTTAAGAAAATAATTTCCACCCCCGAGAAGGGGCAAGGTAAAAGCGCAAGTTGGCACCATGTCACCTTTGTTCCCTGAGACATCCTCTCTAATCACTCACCAATTTTCATGCAAATCGATGAAGGTTTAACGAAATCGAAGGTAATAGCTCATATCCACCTTCAGTGACTGCACTACTTAAAAATAGGTCATTTTGGATGTCTGGAATATCCTAAACCTGTAGTCCGATTTAAGTGATTTTTTAATACGTTATAGCCTTGTTCTTTAACAATATTTATAGCAGTAATAATATTGTTGCTAGGCAGGTAAATTGTCACTGTGTACCGGGTGTACCAATCAAACTGTCTTTTCTTCTCAAAGTTCACCATACCCTATGGAATATTGTAGCATTTATAAAATACTGAAATTAAAACCCAACTATAGCCTCAGGTTTTCTTAACATTCTGTTTTTTTATTCATTCGCATATGTTGGATAATAAAAAAGTTAAGTACTTTAAGTTTAGAAAAAACGAAACTTGATAGGGTTCGAAACAACACTGTAAAGAAAGAAATGGATCTAAAATAAACTGTGACCGATTGCATAGAAAGAAAACAGCTTACATGGTACGGGCATGTTAAAAGAATGTCACAAGAAAGACTACCAAAGAAAGTAGCAAAATGGATACCACCGGAACACAGAAAACGAGGAAAGCCACAGAAATCGTGGATGGAAGGAGTTAGAAGATCTATGAGCGAACGAGTATTGAGAGAAAAATATTGTAATGATAGGACGCGGTGGCAGTTGGGCATCGGACAACGTTGCAGAACGTTCTAACCCGAATTTATATAAGTACTCTAACAACTAGCCATGTTATTCATCAATACTATTTTCTAAATAATTGTATTTCTAAATAAGTGCGACAAACTCTAAGGGGTAATTCTGCATGAAAAAATAATGACAGTTTGCTTTTTAAACATATGTCCGCAAATGCTTCGTTTCCGAAATACAGGTTGTTCAAATTTTTCTTACAAACTGACGATTTATTTATGGCTCTAAAATCGGTTGAGATATGCAATTGAAATTTGGTAGGTTTTAAGAGGTAGTTATTGCGCATTGTTTGACATACAGTAAATAATTTTATAATCTCCATTGGCGCGCATGCGGGTTATATTAAGACAGGTTTTGCTTATGTGCTAAAAATAAATGAGGATAAGGAGGGTAACACATATTCCAGCGCACTATATGATATTATATATTAAATAAATTAAATCGTATTGAATCGAATGGAATTGAATTAAAACGAATCGAATATAATAGAATATATAAGAAGTATTCACTTCTGTCGGCACGCCGCAAGTGCCACCCTCTATCGTTTTTAATATAACGTACCTATACAGGGTGAGTCATGAGGAACTGTACATACTCCTACTTCGTATAGAGGTCCCTATGGGGAATAACAAATGACCATTAAATGTGTCTGCTCCCATTGTTTAATAATATACATGGCGAGTTTCGCATTTTGACAGAAATTTGTATTCGTCATAATTTTTGAATGGTCAGATCGATGTGTCTCTTATTTTGGTCAATCGTTACACTATTACCACCCAATCAACTGATTTATTCAAACTAGAAAAAAATCAGGTTCGGCTTTAAAAAATTAGTTCGTTTGATTCTTAGAAAAAATTTCACCCTGTATACGCTTTTTGAAAACTCTAATATCAATTTTAGAAATTAGACAAACAGGCAATAAAGCTGGCATATTTATTTTTTCCCCACACGATTACTTAATTTTTTATTAAAAGATCAAATTTGTCGAAATCGCAATTTTACCATAAAAATAAAAAAAAAATAACCAACATTATTCTTAAAATTAAAAGTTTCACCATTTGTTTTTCTAAAACACGCTTAGATCTAAAACTCCCCATAACACTTCTCTTTGGACTCTACAGTTTAACATATTATACATGATCAAATAGATCAATTTTAAATTTTTTCACTTAATTTTTGCGCTTCAATTTTCACTTTGCAATTCACAAATCTGCACCTTTTATTTTTTAAAATTCATAACTTTTACAAGAAAAAGACTGAAAGTCTACAACAATTTTCATAGTCTTCACAATGGTAAGAGATATGTGGTGTAAAAATTTCAGAAAAAAAATATTAAAATGAAACAGAGTTTCATTTCAAATTTGATTTTTTAATAAAAAATTAAGTAATCGTGTGGGGAAAAATAAATATGCCATTTTAATTGCCTATTTGTCTAATTTGTAAAATTCATATTATAGTTTTCAAAAAGCGTATACAGGGTGAATTTTTTTCTAAGACTCAAACGAACTAATTTTTTAAAGCCGGACCTGATTTTTTTCTAGTTTGAATAAATCAGTTGAGTGGGTGGTAACATAAATAAAATTTTTGTTTAAAAAAAATTAATTGTTGTAATAAAAGTTAATTTTTTTAAATCTATGGTTCACTTTACCAAACTTTTAATTCATAGTCAAATTTAATTTTTTTATAAAACATTAAGTAATCGTGTGGGGAAAAAATAAATATGCCATTTTAATTGCCTATTTGTCTAATTTGTAAAATTCATATTAGAGTTTTCAAGAAGCGTAGACAGAGTGAAATTTTTTGTAAGACCCAAACGAACTAATTTTTTAGAGGCGGACTTGATTTTTTTCTAGTTTGAATAAATCAGTTGATTGGGTGGTAATAGTGTTACTATTGACCAAAATAAGAGACACATCGATCTGACCGTTCCAAAATTATGGCAAATACAAATTTCTGTCAAAATGCGAAACTCGCCCTGTATATTATTAAACAATGGGAGCAGACACTTTTTAATGGTCATTTGTTATTCCCCATTGGAGTCTCTATACGAGGTAGGAGTATGTACAGTTCCTCGTGACTCGCCCTGTATAATTTGTTTAAGTACCTAGATAAGTTTACGTTACGTACTTATACCGAGGGTTAACCGCAACCTAACCTTTCGCGTCACGGTTTTTGAATAACGCTCTAGCGTCACGACTTTTTAATGACGCCCAATACGATTTTACACCCGCCAAAATTCCATACCGAACGATAAGAAGTATTCACTTTAAAAATGACATGTAAAATATACTTACTTTTCAACAATTAAACTATATTTTATGGCTGACTTCAATTCGGTAGACACCATATCATGGTATGCTTTGTTTTGAATATTATATGACTCATGCTTTGCAGTTATAGTGAATCTCTGTTCAAGGTAAGTTGCGATCCAACGTAATTGAAGACAAATATGAAATTTAAAATATGCGAAAAAGATCAAAGGGTAAGCAACTGAAAAACTTCCTAAAAATTCAGGTTGGTCATATTGGTTATACAGGATCAACAAAAGGGCAGGAAATAAACTAAATCACATATTCTAGAACCAAAAATAATTCGACTGAACCTAACTTACCTTAGTACAAATGTGCACATAAAAAAAGTTACACCCTTTGAAGTTGGGTCAATCCAAGCCAAGTGGTCAAAAGGGGGTTGCTTGTCTATTGTTAATATTTTTTATTTTTCTACCTTTTAAACTTCAGTCTATAGAGAGTATGAAATTGCGTTCATTTTATTTTTAAAAAATTTAGTTTGCCGATGACGGCCATTTTTGTTAAAGCGTGTCGATCATGTTCACGGAAAACCTGGCTTCGCTCATTAGCCAATATTTTTTTTGAGGTTTGTCCTAGAACAATAAATCAAAAACCAAACTTTTTAGAAAAGTATGCTCTAAAAAAACAGTCTTTAGCATTATTTAATTTCAAACTACCCTTAAAGCCTTAAATGAACCTCATTTGAATAGGTAAACTGATAAAATTCCGTTTTCAGATTTTTTTTACAGCATAAGGCAAGCCGATATTCGTTTGTAATTTTTTTCTAGAAAAGACATACGTACATAATTTAAAAAAAAAGTTTGGGCTTTGAGACTTGAGTAAATTTTTTCAAAAAAAATCTCAAAAACCTAATTTTTTGAAAAATCTCAAAGTTTGACCCATTATATCTCTGATGGGCACAGATGAAAAAATTTGAAATTTGGCAGAATATTAGCCCCTAGCAAGTAGAATAAGGAGTAAAAATTTGAAGTTGCAGACTTACATCATATAGGAGTTACAGGCCTGAAAATATGGTCAAAAATCAAAATGGTCAAAATTTTAGCGTTTGCGGGCAGGGTAATTAAAATTTAAATAAACTGTCTAATGAAATAAAAATTAATCTATTTTCACCAGATTTCACAATTAATATAAATTTATACAAGGTGGGCCAAAGAAAAGGGTCCACCACGATATTTGTCAATACATACCTATTAGATTTTAAGGAAATGCCGAAATTGGTCCATATTTATTTTTATTAAATTGCAACATTTTGGGATATATTTCATACTACGTGACGTCATCCATCAGAACGTGATGACGTAATCGATGATTTTTTAAATGGGGATAGGGGTCTTGTGGCAACTAAAAATAAATTGTACTGCTGTCAGAAAATAGAAAAAATGTTTATTTCACAAATAAACATTTCTTTTCGCTTAAATTAAAACACAAACAGCCTCCCACTTACCTCTTGACAGTTTGAACATTTAATTTAAGCGTAAAGCAATGTTTATTTGCCAAGTCATAATTTTTTTTTCTATTTTATGACAGCAATAAAATGTATTTTGAGTTAAATAAATTACATACATTATACCTTTTGTGTCAATTAATTTAATTAAAAAATTATTTTTTGGCCGCCCTGTATAAGTAATTATATTATTGTTTATACTACTGAACAGAGAATTGAACACTCTTTCAAATGAGATAACATACGACCCCTATTACCATTAAAACAATAATCGATTACGTCATCATGCCCAGGTGGATGACGTCACTAACGATGACACGTCATGGAGACGTATGAAATATATATAAAAAAATTGTAATTTAAAAATAAAAATCGACCTGTTTCTGCATTCCCTTAAAATCTTATAACTGCCAAATATCAATGTGAATTCTTTTCTTTGGCCCACCCTGTATAAATTTGTATTCATTGTGAAATCTGGTGAAAATAGATTAATTTTTATTTCATTAGACAGTTTATTTGAATTTTAATTACCCTGCTTGCAAACGCTCAAATGTTGACCATTTTGATTTTTGACCATTTTTTCAGGCCTGTAACGCCTATAAGACGTAAGTCTGCAACTCCAAATTTTTACTCCTAATTCTACTTGCTAGGTGCTAACATTCAGTCAAATTTCAAATTTTTTCATACGTGCCCATCAGAGATATCAGGGGTCAAACATTGGGATTTTTCAAAAAATTACGTTTTTGAGATTGTTTTTGAAAAAATTTACTCAAATCTCAAAGCTCAAACTTTTTCTATTTAAAGTATGTATGTATGTCGGCTTGCCTTAGGCTGTTAAAAAAATGCTGAAATGGAATTTTATCAGTTTACCTCTTCAATTTTTGGGGTTCATTTAAGGCCTTAAGAGTAGTTTGAAATTAAATAATTCTATAGGCCATTTTTTAGAGCACATTTTTTAAAAAAGTTTGGTTCTTGATTTATTGTTCTGGGACAAACCTCAGTGAAAATATTAACTAAAGAACGAAGCCATGTTTTCCGTGAAAATGATCGATACGCTTTAACAAAAATGGCCGTCATCGGCAAACTAAATTTTTTAAAAATAAAATAACTGGAATTCTGTACTCTCTATGGACTGAAGTTTAAGGGGTAGAAAAATAAAAAATATTAAAAATAGTCACTTAATTTATATTGGACCACTTGGCATGGATTGACCCAGTTACAAAATGAAAATTGATTTTTTCATAGACATAGATAGAGACCTGGTAATAATAATTAATATGAAAATAATACTCTACAATCTCACTATCATTAAAAAACAAGTGTTGGATTTTATAAACATTTGGGGGTCTTAACAGAACCAAACCCCATAAAATTTTTATATTTCAACTTTATTTTTTGTAAGATGTTCTTCTGCCATAAGAATGCCACATATCCATTCTCAATAAAAAATCTCTAATAGTTTTTGGTGCTGCTTTTTCAAAGGACTGTAACTTTTTTTGTGCGCGTTTGTACTAAGGTAAGTTAGGTTCAATTTTAGTTTATAACCTGCCTTTTTATTAGACCCTGTAGTTTATATAACAAATACAGTGAGGACGTAGAGATGTGCATAAATTCAATATTTTTGTAACTAAAAATATTTTGTCGAAATGTTCAGACAGGTTAATTTATATTTTTAAATTACGTCATCCATTTGGGCGTACTAACGTAGTAACTAATAACGTAGTAACTGGGCGTTACTAGTATTAACGTGGAGTCCCGTTCTTGTTGCTGCTGTGATGTCGATGTCATCCGTATACGCTAGTATTTTTTGTATACTCCTATAAATAATGGTTTCTTTTGTTGATATTCCAGACTCTCTAATAGATTTCTCTAGATCAATCATCATTATCTTTGCCTTATCCCTATGTGGGGTCGGCTTCCCTAATTGCATTTCTCCACACAATTCTCTCTTGGGTCATATCAATGTTAATCCCCTTTATCAACATGTCCTGCCTTATCGTCTCCCCCAGGTCTCCTTTGGTCTTCCTCTCCTACTCCTTCCAGGAATCTGCACTTCAGCTATTCTTCGTATTGGGTGATTAACGTCTCGACGTTGAACATGACCAAACCATCTTAACCTATGCTCTCTCATTTTGGCATCAATTGGTGCCACACCTAGACTTCCCCTAATATACTCATTTCTAATTTTATCCTTCTTTGTCACTCCACTCATCCATCTAAGCATTATCATTTCCGCCACATGCGTTCGTTGCTACTCTTTCTTTTTCAATGCCCAACATTCAGTTCCGTGCATCATAGCCGGTCTTATGGCTGTTTTATAGAATTTTCCCTTCAGTTTCATTGGAATTTTTCTGTCACACAACACACCACTCGCTTCTTTCCACTTCATCCATCCAGCCCTAATTCTACTGCATGCATCTCCATCTATTTCTCCATTACTCTGTAATACCGATCCTAGGTACTTAAAACTATTGCTTTTCACAATCATTTCACCGTCCAAAGATACCATTTTATTTGTAGTAACTCCATCTTTAAATGAACATTCCAAATACTCTGTTTTTGTCCTACTAAGTTTTAAACCTTTTTCCTCCAGAGCTTGTCTCCACTGTTCCAGTTTTTGTTCTAAGTCTCTTTCATTATTTTCTATTAACACTACATCATCAGCATACATTACGCACCATGGAATACTACCCTGTAGTTTCGCTGTTATGTGGTCCAAAATTATGAGAATAAATAAGGACTAAGCACCAATCCTTGGTGCAATCCTACTTTCACCTGAAATTTATCAGTCTCTCCCACACCTGTCCTAACACCAGTCGTTACTCCCTCATACATATCTCTCACAATCTTTACATATTCGCCAGGGACTCCTTTCTTATTGACTGTCCACCACAGAATCTCTCGAGGAACTCTATCATATGCTTTCTCCAGATCAATGAATTCTAGATTTCTCTAGATCAATGCTGAATGGAAAACTATCTCTATCTTCCTCTCGAAATCTTATTTTTTGTGTCTGAAAAATTCTTGATACTCTGCACTCTGCTTACACTCTACTGTTGAGAGGATCGTTTTCACCAATTTGACTTAGTGTATTGGGATATTGAATTCTACCATTGCATTATATAGTGCGTTTAAATATATTTACACTACCATAGGTACATCTCTTCTTAAAGTGCCTATCCGTTTCGGGATGTTGGAGATCATCATGGCTATCTTGACTAGAATAGGTACATCTAAAATCCACAAACTGTCAGTATTAATAATTGCATACCTTATGTTTTTTCAAATGTAGAGTACAAAAAAATAATAATTAATTTCTTTGTTTTAGGTACAAGGTAGGTATTGTATTAAAAATGTAAAAAAAAATATGTGAATTAAAAATACGTAGACATTACCTATAAGTAGTGATGCACTAGATATCCAACTCATAATTGCAGTTAAAGGTGCTTCACAATATTCTCTTGTTAGCCAATAGATCATATGTATATCATAGTCGTTAAAAACAGATGGCATAGCAAATATTAAGTGGGCAGTAAAACTGATAATTATAATTGCGGCACTTAGAATTTTTATATTTTTGACGTCTTTTTTAACACCTGTTTCAAATAATTTATCAAGATATACAAGCTCCCTTGAATTTTCCGTAATAGTATCAAGCATATTCTCCAGTTTGGGAAGGATTGTGATTAATATAAGCATACCAGCACATGCCTAAAATAAAAAAAATATTTAACATATTTTTATTATAAAGTCATTTGTGCATAATATACTATTGTTTACATACGCACATACATACACAACAAAATAATTCCCATGTTCAAGAAACATGATATTCTCAGAGTGAGATGAGGGTGGGGGATCTATGGGGAGTATAACTGAGCCGCAAGTACTTACTATATATTTTGCCCCAAGGCTCTCCCATATACCGATTTGACGCCCGCATATTCTAGTCTAATCCTCATATTCTTATGAATTGTAAACTGCTGCGTTAGACTTTTTGAGGTATAACGTCAGAGAGGATAGAAAGGATTTATTTTGATGCCCTTGAGAAATGTGATATTCGAGGGGACTTTTTCATCCATCAGTATCCTAAGATCACACTTGTAAAAATATAGCAGAAATATCCCAACGGCTCAGAACAAATGGCTGAGAGTATCAGCAAAAGTACCCAACTTCATAACGGACAGTTTGCTGTATACAGGGTGATTGATTAGTGGGGTAAAACTCAATAGCTCCGCTATAGTAATAGATAGCAATAAAAGTTAATAATAAAAATTTTAGCCACCTTTGAGCTTCACATTACAAAATTTGTTAGAATGTTACAAGGTGTTCGATAGCACAGTGGCAGACCAAATTTATGTTTTTTTAAATGGAACACCCTATATCTTATTTTAAATTCAAAATCCTGTTAACTTTTCCATCACAAAAATATTAAGGTTTGTTATGTTAGACATGGTATTTACAAAGTTATAAACAATTTTATATGAAAATCGTAACAAGTTCAACTCCCTGTATAAATAAAAATAAGCACAATAGCAATGGTTTATTAATGTCATATTTTTTTATTTATTGTCAAAATTTTTAAGAATTGTTGCCATTGCTAATTTTCTTTATATCAAATACAGGGTGAGTCAAAACGCAAGTTCATTATTTTATCAGTAATGTTAAATGGAACATCCTGTATTTTATATCATTATTGAAAAGTAACATTACCGTACTTTAATTTTTGTATAACACTCCCTATGCCCAAATTTATTAGTTTTCGAGGTATTTTCATTTTTCAGAGCAAATTATTTTAGGTGTCTAACACAACATGCAACATTTTTGAAACAATTAAAAACTATCTTTTTACGTAAATGCAACAAATAAACAAAGAAAATTAGTAATAAATTTTACAAATAAACACAAACACAAAATACAACATTTTGTGAAGACAACTAAACACTACTTTGGTATGTAAATGTAACAATGTAACAAATAAAGAACGAAACATAATTTATCAGTAATACTTTTTGCAAAAAAAAACATGTTTGAAAAAATTAGAAGCTACTCTTAATAAAATATTTTTAATATTAATTACATAAGGAGTTCAAAATTATCTCCTAGCATATTTATGCACGCCTAAAAACGTTCATTGAATGAGCTACTTACTCTACGAAGCATTTGTAAATTAACACATCGAAATACACTTTGTATTTTATTTTTCATCTCATTTCTTGTTGTTGGAGGTATTTTATAAACTTCATTATTAACGTAACCCCAAAAAATCAGTCCAGTTTATTAAATTCTGGTGATTTGGGTGGCCACGCTACTGGTCCATTGAAAAATGAAAATATCTCGATAACTAATAAATTTAGACATAGGGAATGTCACCTAAAAATTAAAGTACGGTAATGGTACTTTTCAATAGTGATATAAAATACAGGGTGTTCCATTTAAAATTACTGAGAAAATAATGTAATTGCGTTTTGACTCACCCTGTATTTGATATAAAGAAAATTAGCAATATCGACCATTCTTGAAAATTTTAACAATGCGTTAAAAAGTATGGCATTAATAAACCATTGCTGTTCTGCTTATTTTTATTTATACAGGGAGTTGAACTTGTTACGATTTTCATATAAAATTGGTTATAACTTTTTAAATACCCTGTATAACATAACAAACCTTTATATTTTTGTGATGGAGAAGTTAACAGGATTTCGAATTTAAAATAAAATATAGGGTGTTCCATTTAAAAAAACATAACTTTGTTCGGCCACTGTGTTATCGAACAACCTGCAACATTCTATCTAATTTTGTAATGTGAAGCTCAAAGGTGGCTAAAATTTTTGTTATTAACTTTTATTGCTATTTATTACTATAGCGGATTTATTAAGCTTTACCTCACTAATCAATCACCCTGTATACCGATTGGGTATTTTCTTATGGTTAGTCTTAAAGAGACATGTATTTATTATACATTTAAAACGGGCTAGAAGATATGGGACGAACGAACTATAAAAAAATAGGAGGGGTCACCCAACAATTTCGCGTCGTAGGTATGGCTGTGTCAGACAGAGTTGCCAAAGTTGAAAATTATCAAAAGAAAATATTAAAGTAGAAAAAATAATATATTTAACTTTTTGTAAACAGAAAATAAACAAATTATTTAAATGAAAAAAACTTTAAGTAAAAAAATATTGTTTTCACCAATTTTAAAAAATGTGAAAACGTTGAATTATGATTCAACGTTTGGTTCAAAATAATTTGGTTAGTACACTATTTGTTAACAAAAATTAATTTAAACTGTTTCTCCTCTAATGGCTAATTATGCAAGTTTGCCTGTCCCAGAGACTTTGTAAACACAACTTTTCCGTCATTAGATAAGACAGACGGACAAATGAGGTGTAAGAGGATGTTATTAGGATGTTTACTCTTAACCCAAGGATGTTATTAGGTGAGAAATTTGATCGCACTTCCGGTTTTAGAGTTAAAATTAGAAGTACTATTTTAAAGTCGTTGAAATAGTACAAGCGACATATTATTCGAAGCGCCTTAGCAAGATGATTCATTCAAGTAGGTCCGTCCGCCTGTCCGTTCGCGAATATAACTCTTACTTTATTAAAAGAGACAGAATGACAAGTGATGTGTCGAATGAGAGTTTATAACCCAAAGATGGTATTAGAAGTAAGAAATTTGATCTCGGACCTCCGTTTATAGAGTTACAACCGCCCAAGTAGCAATTTTTCGACGCATTGGTTGTCAGTACAAACAAATGCACTGTATACAACGTTGCCTGAGAGCATTTTCAGTTGTTTCGGCCAACGTCCCCTACCCCGACTGACATTACGATGTTACAACCTTTAGTTATACGGGCAACTAATTTATTACCATTGCGTCACAATGATTGTGACAACTACATAATATCACAGTTCAGTGTGGTTCAGTTTTTTCAACAATCACAACGAGTTAAAAATGTTATAATGCTAAACTAATTTACGCCCTGGCCGACTCTGTAGTTGTAGTTGAGTAGTTATCTGTCACGTCACGACCCTTGTGTTGTTCTAGAGGTGTGACACGTTTGCGGCAACTAGGAGAAAAAGAATTTACTTTATAACCTTATTTTTTTCTTATTATTATATATTTTATTTTGATGGAAATTTTCGGTTTATTTAACAACCTGTTTATTTGTTTTTTTAATAGCTGGTTTCCATTCCATTGCTTTATCAGTAGATTTGAGATTTGACAACCTAATCTTTGTATCAGCTTTCGTAGACAGGGTTTCCAGGTCAGTTTTTACTCTTTCAGTAGTTTTGTTTTCACAAAATCAGTAGATTCTTTTTAGGCCATGTAAATATACAGTAATACAGTGATATGCACATCCGTCATAAATGTCCCAAGAGGTCAATGTCAATTCCACAAAATTGGAAACCTAATTATTCCAAACTAGTGATGTAACGAATATTCGTATTCGCATTCGCATTCGCGAATATTCGCATGTTATTGCATATTCGCATTCGCATCCGCATTCGCGAAATTTGTGCGAATGTTTTGCGAATATGAAAACAAGAAAAAAAATAATTTTAAGATAATATTAGGTTAATAAAATCAAAATCTATTCACTTCACATCTTTTTTTATTAAGAAAAGGTAACTTAACCTCAAACATGCAGCTACTCTCAAATGGAAATATGCAGGACACAACAGCAGACAAAGAGACGGAAGGTGGAATGAAGCGATAACTCACTGGAGACCTTGGGACTACAAAAGAGGAAGGGGCAGACCACAGACGAGATGGTCGAATGACCTAAAAAGATACGCAGGGACCAGATCGATAGCATTAGCACTGAACCAAGAAGAGTGGAAAAATAAGGGGGAGGCCTACGTTCAACTTTGGACAAATGAAGGGCAATAGATAGATAGAACTTAACCTTGTATCGTAATCACATTATCAGCCTTCACTTTTTTTTATTATTTGATATTATGTAATAAAGCTTAAGATTCAGATTGATTTACACTAAATATCAATTAACTTTCATTAAAAATTTAGGAAACATTACAAAAATAGAAACAAATTTAAAAAAAAACTGAATATTCGCATTCGCATCCGCATTCGCGAATGTCGGTAGCAGATATTCGCATTCGCATTCGTATTCGCGAATGTTCGAAAAATGACATTCGTTACATCACTATTCCAAACCACCAACTGGTATTACCATTTTTTAGCTAGAATCTACTAAATCAAAAACTAAAACATACTTAAGGATTTTTGGGATATATTTGGGATTTTTTATAATAAAAACAACAGCTAACTTAAGGGGATAGGCGCAAAATGTCGTCTGTTAAAATATCCAATGTATTTTAAATGTTTTCATTTTTTGCGCATCCTTAGAAAACTAATAAGTACTTTTGAAAAATTTAAACGCACAAAGAAAGATTACGTTATTACCGAGGACCGAAAGTCCCTGAAAACTTCTATAATGTTTATTTTAATAAGTTACAGGGGTGAAAAAAAGAAAAAATTTAGTGTGACTTTTAATTCCAAATATCTCGTTCAAAAGAAACGTTTTGGTTTTTCTAAATAATGCAGTCTTTCATTCTGCGTTTAAATTTTTCAAAAATACTTATTATAGTTTCCTCATGATTCGAAAAAAATGGATCAAATTCTGTTGAAATATACCAAAAATCTACTAAAAAATATTGCCTACTAATGGTTTGTTTTTAACCAAGAGGAGTGATTCAAATTTACCGCGCGTAATGCTTGTTTGTAATTGGTCCAACTGCAGGCAAGTTTACTCCCACGGTTGTTTACTCCACTCTTATAAAATTTTGACACTAATGACATTTATCAAATTTTGACCCTAGTGGAATTTCATAGGTTCGTTAAGATATACCGGCGATTTTTTGTGTTATCTGTGTTATTCCTTTAATTTTTAGATTGTTAGTCTGCTTTTATATAAAAAGCAGTCGTTTTTAGAACTATTTAGCGACGTATTAATATAATATAATATTCATGGATTACCGTTGAGGGCCGACATGATCAACCAAAAAGAAGATGTATTTGGTTATTATTCAAGTGACTTTCTTAGGCCCTGGTTAAAAAATAAACTATAGAATTTTTTAAAAAAATATCAAAAATCTACCAAAAAAGTAGAAATCTACTAAATGTGGCAACGCTGTTAATGAGAATGATACACTTTTGACACTGGTCACATGACCTCTGTCACCCAATAAGAGGGTGCGTTCTAAAATGGTTTTGATAGTCGGCGCAGCCGGGCTTGGTTGGCGATTGGACTTCTAAGTTGTCTTATCCGTCTAAGGTTGGTGATAAGGTATTTTTTTAGTAATATTGGTAATATTGTTTAATGCGCCATTTTGGTTTTACTTGAGACTTTTGGGATGTAAAGAAAATGACAACACAGAATATAAAAAATGCAGGCATTTTCTGATATCTTTAAAAGCACTCTAAATACATTAAATTTATACAGAACATCTTTAACATAAATTTTGACTTTTATATTAAAATTTGATTTTTTAAATTTGCATATTTTTTGTCAAAAATGTCATAAAAAAAGGAGCGCGTGTGTTTTTTAAAGGTGAAATATCCATATTTGACGGTAATCTGAGATGCGTTTATAAATTTCACATCAGGTAATAAGTCTTTTATGTATTTATATAAATTTAAATACCGAATACGATGTCAAAACAGTTTACTTTTTGGTTTTCGCATTCACCATACAGGTGTTAAAAATATAGGTAAAAAAACATAACTAGTCTGACTCCTTGAGCAACCATTGCACGCGCAGGTGCTTTTTATAGTCGCTTCAGTTGTCTTATGCAACGCGTACGAAACGATGTTGCTTAAACAGGAGGTTGCCTAGGCAACGTTAAGACAACTCAAAAATCGTCCACCAAATCAGTGCAGAATAGGGTCGTCTTCTAGGCAATAACAACGTTGTAAGAAAACGTTGCCACGCGGTAGATAACGTTGTCGCGTCGACAAATTGCTACTTGGGCGGAAGTACGGTTTTAAAGACGCCGAAATAATACAAGCAAGGTATTATTTAACACGCTTTAGCAAGACGAAAACAAATGTAATATACTATTTCAGTGATTTTAAAACAGTACTTCCGGTTGCAACTCTGATACCATTTTTGGGTTATAAGCTCTAATTTGATACCTTGTCTTCGTCTTGCTAAAGCGCATCGAATAATATGTCGCTTGTACTCTTTCGGCGACTTTAAAACACCACTTCCAGTTTCAAGTCTGCTCATACTTACTCCGTGGCGTTACAACCCTTCGTGGGTTTTAGCCGACTCGACAACATGTCTTCACTCTTCTCTGTCTTGGGCAATCTCTGTCCAGTTCTCATCGCCCGTAGCTTTCAGGTCTCCTGATATATCTCTCCCATCTAGTTTTGGGTCTTCCTCGTGGTCTGCCTTATACAGGTCTCCATTTGGAAATTTTCTTGATAACAGCTTCTGTATTCCTCCTTTCTATATGTTCCATCCATCTGAGTCTCTGTGCCTTGATAAATCTGACGATGTCTTCTCCTTTCAGAAGTTCTCTTACTTTGTGGTTCATGAGTTTTCTAAATTCATTATTACCTAAGTTTAGTGGTCCTGCTATCCTCCGAATTATTTTCCTTTCTAGGATCCTCAATCTTTCTTCCTCTTTCTGTGTCAGACACATTACTTCAGCACCATATGTGATTACTGGTCTAATTGCTGCTTTGTAAATTTTCAGTTTTGTATTCTGAGTAAGCTTCTTATCTTTGAGGAAGTTACTGTACTTCGGGTGTGTTCTGTTTCCTGCCTGGATTCTTCCATTAATTTCGATACTTCTATCATTAGTTCCATTAACTGAGACTCCAAGTTATTTAAAATGTTTTACCTTTTCAAATTCATATTCACCAATATTTAAGCTTATCATATTAACAGGGTTTCTTCTTGAGCATATTAGGTATTTTGTTTTGTTTTGATTTATTTCTAAACCCCTTTTGGATGCTTCTTTGCATAACTTCGTAAATTCTTCCTTCAAACTATTTAGATTTCTGCTATTTAATGCTATATCGGCAGCATACGCCACATGTTGCGACGTCGATGTTATAATTGTCCCTTTTATTTCTGTAGCTCTTATTGTTCCTTCTATAGCGACATCAAATAGTGACGTTGATAGAGAGTCGCCTTGTCGTACTCCACTTGCTATTTCAATACTTTTGGTGATTTCGTTGTCTGTTATTATTGCTGCAGTCGATCCTTTCATTGTCATTTTAGTAAGCTTTATAAGTTTAATTGGTATATCTAGGTTTTTCATGTCTTCTATTAGGTCGGGTTTTGTTAAGCCGTTAAAGGCTCGCTTAAAGTCTATGAAAAGGATGTGTAAGTCGATATCATGTTCGTAACATTTTTCAATTGTCTGTGTGATTATGTGAACCGCGTCTATTCTTGACCTTCCCTCTCTTAATCCGTACTGGTAGTCTCCTATTTTAGTTTCAATGTACCTATTTTGAGAGTTAGTGTCTGATTAATGATGTCAATATTGTGTAGCAGCTGTTTAACAGTGCTATAGTTGTTACATTTTGTGGTGTCCCCTTTCTTAAAAATCGGAAATAGCCATCCAGTTTTCCATTCTTCTGGCATTCTTTCTTCTTCCCAAACCCTTATTATTAGGTCGTATATTTTCCGTTGTAGTTCTTCTCCGCCTCGTTTTATTAGCTCATTTGGTATTTCATCTGGGCCTGCTGCTCTTTTGTTTTAGATTTCTTATCACACGTAAGAAGTCCTCATATGACGGCTTTTCGATTTCGATTTCATCATCAAGGTCTGTTTCTTCTGTATATTCGAGAGAACTTTCTCTCGCCTTAACTATCTCTTCGTAGTATTTCTCCCATCTTTGGGCATCAATCTTAACTGTTGGTTTCTTCTTGTTTTGTGATTTTATATATTTGTAAAGTTTTACATTATTCTTGCTATTTACTTCCAACTCTTCTATAACTTCATCAATCCATATCTTTTTTTATATGTACAGCATTTGTCTGAGTCTTTCATTTTTCTCCTATACTCTTAAAGATCTTCTTATCTACCTGTCTTCAGCCATTTCTTTCGAGCTAGGTTTTTCCTTGGTTGCTGTTTCGCAGTCTTCGTCATACCATTATTTTTGCCATTTTATTTCTCTGTATCCAATTACTTTTCCTGCTGCTACCGAAATGTGACCTTTTATTTCTTTCCACGTTTCTTCTATGTTATTAGGGTTCGAAACTTTTAAATTCGCTTCAAACTCTTTAGAATAATCTTTCTGAACAGTATCCGAATCTAGTTTCCTTACGTTCCAATTTTTTCTTTTCGTGAATTTCTTTGTGTCTTTAATTATTTTCATTTCCATATTTCCTATAACTAGGAAGTGGTCAGCATCTGCATTTGCACCACGACACGACCTCATTACTGTAGATTAATATTTTGCAAACAAATAAATAGGTACATCTACTATACAAATTATTTAACAGAAAAATATAAGTAAAAAAATAAACGTTTAATTATAAATCAACGTTTTCACATTTTTTTAAAATGGGTGAAAACAATATTTTATTTTTAAATAATTTAAAGTGTGGCTCACAGTCTCTCATTTCAATCATCAATCTCAATCACTCTGCTGTCTGATTTACTTTTTCCACAACTTAACTGCATTTATTTACTTTTCATCAATCTAATCTTTAACTTTTTAACATTAAAAAAAAAATTTTTTTAAACAACAACTTTTACTCAACACCCTCTTTTAGTCCAGAAAGCCACTGCGCATCCGCTAGGAAAAATATTCTAATTCGGATTTTTTGCACAATTTTACTCAAAAAGGACCCCTTTTAACAAATTTGCATGTTGCCAGGACCAAAAGTTGGTCAAAAATTTTTTAAACGTTTTTTTTTTGTTTTTTTCCTAAAATTATTTTTTTTGCATGGAACAAATTTTTTTTAGGTTTTTTGAATCATTCCAAACAGAAAAGATTTTTAGTGACTTTTCTCTAAAGTTGATAGTTTTTGACATATAAGCGATTAAAAATTGAAAAATTGCGAAATCGGCCATTTTTAACCCTCAAAAACTATGTGAAGAACTGAAAATTTGAATGTTGCCAGAGTAGGTATATATTCTTTAAACATCGATTGATGAAATCCAGAAGAGTTTTTTGCAATACATCAAAAATCCCTTTGTTTTTTAATTGCCACTCAAGCGTGCGCGACACTATTTTCCACCGTTGCATGTGTACAGTATGGTGCAAATGAAAGCAATAAATTCGTTATTTCGTAAACCGGTCACTCTAAGGAAAAATCCCACAACAGGTCGGTTTTTATTTTTAAGTTATGATATTGCGGCATATAAGGTATACTAGTGACGTCACCCGTCTGGGCGTGATGACGTAATCAATGATTTTTTAAATGAGAATACGGGTCGTGTGCTAGCTCATTTGAAAGGTTCTTCAATTCTCTATTCAGTAATATAAACATGTATATAATTATTTATACAGGGTGTCCAAAATTTTTTTATTAATTTAAATCATGTGGCAAATTGACAAAAAAATTAAATTATTGGACACCCTGTATAAATAATTATGTAAATGTTTATATTACTGAATAGAGAATTGAAGAACCTTTCAAATGAGCTAGCAGACGACCCCTGTTCTCATTTAAAAAAATCATCGATTACATCATCACACCCAGATCGATGACGTCACTAGTATCCCATATATGTCACAATATCATAACTTAAAAATAAAAATCGACCTGTTTCGGGATTTTTTCTTAAAGTCGCCAGTTTAAGAAATAAAGAATTTATTCCTTTCATTTGCACCATACTGCATACACATGCAACGGTGGAAAATAGTATCGCGCACGCTTGATTAGCAATTAAAAAACAAAGGAGTTTTGAATACTGTGTTGCAAAAAACTCTTCGGGATTTCATCAATAGATGTTTACGGAATATCTATCTACCTTGGCAACATTCAAATTTTCAGTTTTTCACATAGTTTTTGAGGGTTAAAAATGGCCGATTTCGAAATTTGTAAATTTTTAATCGCTTATATGTCAAAAACTATTAACTTTAAAGAAAAGTCACTAAAGACCTTTTCTGTTTGGAATGATCCAAAAAACCTAAAAAAAATTTGTTACATGCAAAAAAAATAATTTCAGGAAAAAAACAAAAAAAAAACCTTTAAAAAATTTTTGACCAACTTTTGGTCCTGGTAACATGCAAATTTGTTAAAAGGGGTCCCTTTTGAGTAAGATTGTGCAAAAAATCCGAATTAGAATATTTTTCCTAGTGGATGCGCAGTGGCTTTCTGTAGTATTTCTTTATTTTCTCCATAAAGGTAATAACTAAGAAAATCATACCTAATTTTTCATTGTCCAAGATATACACATGTAAGGACAGAATAACTATTCTAAACCTTTTATAACAACTATGATTCCTAATCAGTGTTGAGTAACCCTTACATACTCCATAATATACTTTACTATAGTACGAATTTCAGTTACATCAAATTATCCTCCATATTAATATTAAAATATCAGACATACGGAGCCCTTGCCTCATAGTCCTACCAATAGTAGTAATACTTTTATCGACTTTTCATTTCATTCAGTCAGGTACATCAATCATCTTTGCGCTGGATGTCAAGTGACTACATGCTTATAAGAATAAAAACTTCAACTTAGACATTGTCCTCATCATTTTTAATAGTTTAAAAAATCTACTTATTTTCTCTGCCCTAAATGCATTTTAGCATATGGGCAAATTATCCTTTTTCAACTATTAAAACAAAATAATATTTTAAATTCATCGCATGTATGGTTGGTTGCCTATCTTCAGTAATACACTCATTTGAACCCTGTTGACAATTCATTTTTAAATAACGTTAACTTCACTCTGTATGTTGTTCTTGTCAGCTTAATGTGGAATACTTGTAGTCCTGGCAGGAGCGTCATTTGAAATTTTGTTTGGGGGGGGGGGGGGCAAGCACTATATATATTATACATTATATATGATGTTATGATGAATATTGATGTATTTTTTGTAACTTTCAGTCATTTTTTAGGGTCAGCCCAAATGACGCTCCTGAGTCCTAGCACACGATGTTGGTTGTTATTATTGAATTTTACCACAAATAAAATTTTATAAATTTTTGGCTAGTGTACCAAACTGCATATTAGTTCACACAACTTCATGTTACACTTTCAAGTACTGTCATTAGTCACAAACGCTATCACACCTGTCACCTGTACTCAGTTGGCTTTTACCGTTCTCTTTGTGAAGACAGAGAAATCAACTCAACCACCCACATGCTTGTGGTATAGTCATATGGTGCCTTGAGGTTTAGCCTTTAAATTTCACCCATCGCCAGGGTTTAATACAGGGCCCCCGCAAGGCTGAGCGGCGTCCGCGTGCGGCATATATTTTAGCGCCCTTAAATCTACTATATGAACAATGTATTCATTTTTTTCGAACCCTGAGAAAACTAATATGTACTTAAGTATATTTCAAAAATTTTAACGCAGAATGAAAGATTACGTTATTACCGTGAGCCGAAATTCCCTGAAAACTTATATAATGTTTATTTTAATATGTTACAGGGGGTAAATAAAGAGAAAATTTATTATTATCTTTAATTTTAAATATCTCATTAAAAAAAAAATTTTGTTTATTTTAATGGACTTTCGGCCGTTGGTAATAATGTAATCTTTCATTCTGCGGTTAAATTTTTTAAAAATATGTATTAGTTTTCTCAGCATTTGAAAAAAATGAGTACATTTAAAAAACATTGGTCCGAGATTTTGGGCCTTCGCTCTTAAATCTAGAAAGCGACAGCTAAATCTAAATTGAATTAAATGGGTGTTTTCTAGATTGGACTGCAGCAAATTCTTTTATATTATCTTCAGAGTCAATAACATTGACGAGCTCTTGCTATATAGCTAATATTGCCAAACCAGATAATATTTCCTCTACCACAGTAGAACTCAAATAATTTTTAATAACATTCATTTTGAAAATGATCTCTCACCACCAGAAGCAACGGACAGTTAAAGTGAGGAGAATTCTTAATGAAAAAGTATTATTTAGTAGAGATGTAGTTAGATATTTTCAAATATATATTGATTATCAAGAGTTTTTAGTAGTGAGTTCAGTTTTTACTGGATCAGTTAGCTTTTGTTGAAGAGCAAGACAGTTTTTTTAAAATATCATCGTCACTTAATGTAATAATATCACTAAAAAACCAAAAAAAAAATTATCATAAACCAAACATCATATCAAATCTACTATTTAACGAACTTAGGATTTGATCAATTATTCTAATACTGTCTAATTTTTATGTTAAAGGTATCATTGTTAGTTATATTTGTAAGATTCTCACAAACTTTAATTATATGAAATTTATATGGCTTTATAGCTTCTATCCTACTCGACCATCTTGTATCACTTAGGGGTTTTAGATTTAACCCAGGAACATGTAGTTTTATAATATCGAATCTTTTTGTGGAGGAAGAGAAAAATACGTAAAGTTCTTTATTAAACAAGTTTACTATTTTATTTGACACTTTAGCAGCATCATTCATTACTAAATTTAAGCTGTATGCAGCGCGCGAAACAACAAAACTCGAGGATTATCCTACCCTTATCATATATGCATATTGGCATCGCTATCATACCCTTGACCTCTCATGTCTTTTATATTTTAAATTTTGTAATAGTTCAACTACAAAATTAAATAATCCTTCCCCTGTAGTATCAAATATTATTCTAGCAATTAAAAAACTCTCTTGTATTTGAACTTTTTTAGAATTATCGTTTTTAACAACATAACTCAAAATTAGGCTTATTACCATGCTTTGTATCACTTGAATCTGAGGTACAGTCCATAATTATTGAATACAATTTAGAACTATGCTACTATGCAGCATACCCTAAATATTACTTTTACTTTAGAAAACATTAGTACTGAAAAACGGATCTTCGAAAATTATATTGTTTTTAAAAATACAATAATAGTAGAAATTTTTTATTAACACCAAATATAAAATAAGATTTTAATAATTGTTTTTTCAGTAATAACAAAATATTTGATTTTTTTGAGATTTCTCTAGGAGTCAATGGAAAAATTAAAATTAAGATTGAATAAAAAAATGATCTCATTTAAAATAAATATTTCTTAACCAAACCTTCGGTTTGGCGCCCTTTAGGGGTTACGCCCGCGTGCGTCGCACGCGTTGCACGCCCGGTCACGGGGGCCCTGGTTTAATAAATAATATGCCAATGTCAGACCTTTGGTCGGCATTTTAAGGGTTATAATTCATATATTTTTGGTGGTTTAGCATGTAGAGCGTGTAAGTATAACCTAATTTTTTATCTTGGTCATCCTTTAAAAAATTTTTTACTCTTGTCTTCACTAATTATGGTTGTACTTCTTATTTTAGGCTTAGAACACTGATGATGGTCTCTTTAGAGCGAAAACGTTCTGTATTTTAATGTAGCCCTTGATTGGGGTTTTCAAACTAATATACCTTTTACACAGAAGATCTTTTTCTTCAATTTTTGTAATTAATGGTATACAGCCAGCTACAGGAAAATTTTTCCTTATGGATTTTGAATAATTTGTTTATTATATCTGTTTACAAAAAGTTAAATATTTTTTCTACTTTAATATTTTCTTTTGATAATTTCTTTTGATAACTTTGGCAACGCTGTCTGACATAGCCATACCTACGACGCGAAATTTTTCGGTGACCCTTCCTATTTTTTTATAGTTCGTTCGTCCCATATCTTCTAACCCGTTTTAAATGTATAATAAATACATGTCTCTTTGTTGCTCTTATTAAAAGCGCATACCAACCATAAGAAAATACCCAATCGGTATCTTCTTCTTCTTAAAGTGCCTATCCGTTCCGGATGTTGGCGATCATCATGGCTATCTTGACTTTGTTTACCGCAGCGCGGAACAGTTCAGTGGTAGTCGTGTTATATCACTTACGTAAATTTTGAAGCCAGGAAATGCGTCTTCTTCCCGGTCCTCTTTTACCATTTACCTTCCCTTGGAGAAACAGTTGGAGAAGGCCGTAACGTTCTTGATTTCTCATTACATGTCCCAGATATTGTAATTTTTTTGTTTTTGTGGTTATCAGAATTTCACACTCTTTCCCCATTCTACGCAGGACTTCCACATTGGTAATTCGGTCAACCCAGGATGTACGTAAGATGCGCCTATAACACCACATTTCAAAATCCTTGAGCCGATTCATAGATGCAACAGTTAGTGTCCATGCTTCCATTCCGTAGAGCAGAACTGAGAATATGTAGCATTTCAACAGACGGTATTTTGTTTTTAATGTTATGTCTCGACTGTTGAAAATGGGTCTCATTCTAACGTATGCTGCTTTCGCCCTTATTATTCGCTGTTTAATTTCTGTTGAGTGGTCCCATTGGCTATTTAAATTCGTACCCAGATATGTATCTTGCTCAACTCTTTCGATATTCTGTTGATTGATTGTAAGTTGAGCGTTTAGTATTGGTTTCTTACTAATTGTCATAAATTTGGTCTTCTTTATGTTAAGGGCTAGTCCGTATCTGTTGCTGACTTTTGCTATACGATTTGTTAATATCTCTAAACCATTGAGATTATCGGCAAAAACTATGGTGTCATCTGCATATCTAATGTTATTCAACCATTCACCATTTATTAATACTCCTTTGGCATAACCGTTTAAATTTTCTTAACCCGGGAGTAGTCGCGCTCACTTCTGTAACGTCGATAGTCGCGTGTGAGATTCTATCTCAAAATACGAATTCAAAACAAATTTTTATTTTGTACTATTTTTATCTTCTTTTTATATATACAATATATATTTCTAACAATTTTATTAAAAAAACCTGTGTTAACGGCCACCTGCCAACATCGGCCACCTGTCCTAACGGCCAGTTTAAAAATTTCCCAAACCAATTATATGTAGACTACAAAAACTGGCAATACCGTCCACCTTTCTATATCGGCCAATAGCTCTTTCATTTTTAGTGGCCGTTACTGACAAATTTTACTGTACAGTAAAATCTTTGTTAACGGCCACCTGCCAACATCGGCCACCTGTCCTAACGGCCAGTTTAAAAATTTCCCAAACCAATTATATTTATGTAGACTACAAAAACTGGCAATAGCGGCCACCTTTCTATATCGGCCAATAGTTCTTTCATTTTTAGTGGCCGTTACTGACAGGTTTTACTGTATTACGAAAAAGGATGAAATGTGAGATTCTATCTAACGGCGCGACTACTCGCGGGTTAAAGCTAATTGGCTATCTCCAAAGCCATAAATTCCACAAAAAGAAGAAGAAGAAAAAAAAATTCCTACGCATTACTACACCCTTCCTCGAGGCACTTACGAAATTTTTTCAAAATTATTTTTCATCAAGTTATCGCGAAAAAGGATAAAAATTGAGATTCTATCTCACCGCGCGACTACTCGCGGGTTAAATACCCATTCAGAGTAAATATTGAATAGTAGTGGAGATAGAATACAGCCCTGTCGTACTCCTCGTTCTATTGCAATTTTATCAGTTAAACTGGTCTTCTATTTTGATTTTGGCCGTTTGATTGTATTAAATGTTTCTGATAATTCTTAGATCTTTGTTGTCAGTTCCAATTTCTTGCATTAAAGTTATTAATTTGTCATGTTTTACTCTGTCAAATGCTTTCTGGTAATCTATAAAGCATACGTATATATCACAATTTATATCCCTGCATCTCTGAAATAGCCCTTGCACAGCAAAAAGGGCCTCCCGTGTTCCCAGAGCATCACGAAATCCGAATTGTGTTCTTGTTAGTTGTTCCTCGCACTTTTTATATATTCGTTTGTGAATGACCTTTAGAAATGTTTTAAGTAAATGGCTTATAATTCTATAGTCTTCGCACTTTCTCGCACTGGTTTTTTTAGAAGATTTATAAAAGTTGATTCTAGCCATTTTTGGGGAATTATGCCTGTGTCATACCTATATATTGTTAAATATTTTTGTCAACCATTTTGTGCCGTCGTAGTCGAAGTTTTATGCCGATAAGTTTTAAGAATTCGGAATGAAAATGATCAGGGCCTACTGCTTTACCATCTTTGGTACTTTTGATGGCATACGTTACTTCTTCAACTGTAAGTGGAGGTCCAGATTCGAAAAATGTGTTTTTTGTGATGCCAGTGTTACTTTTCGTATATCTTGAAAAGTTTTTTCCACGTATTTAATCCAAATATCCCTTTTCTGTTCTATTTCCAATACTATGTTTCCTTGATTATCTGTCAGAAATCCAGTGTTCTTGTGTTTATATAAGCCTGCAGCTTCTTTGATCTTTTTATGGAGGTTAAACGAATCATGTTTTTGTTGTACTAACTCCATCTCTGTACATTTCGAGCTTAGCCAATTTTTTTTGCTATTTTAATAGCCCTTTTAATTTCGTTATTTAATTTGTTGTAGTTATTCTTATTATCTTTAGCCTTTCTTCTGTCTTCCATCATACATAGAATCTCTTCTGTCATCCATTATTTTTTCTTTGTTCTTTCAGGTCTTAAGTATTTCTCTGATATTTCTTGACTTACCTTGTGTATCTTTTCTAGTTCTAACTCTGTGCTATCTATTTCTGTATGAACCCACGTTTCTTCTTTTAGGCGTTTTTGTACCTTTTCTTTTACTGTTTTATTTTTCAGTTGATTAATATCGTATTTCCAAATTATTGGTCTTTGAATTTTCTTTAAACTAAGTTTCATTTTGGCGACAAGTGGATTGTGATCCGATTTTATGTCGGATCCCGGGTACGTTTTTACAGATGTTATAGAGTTTCGAAATCGTTTGTTGACAAGGATATAGTCTACTTGATTTCTTACTGTGTGATCTGGCGTATCCTGAGGAGATTTCCACGTATACAAGCGTCTTGGAGGAAGATCATAAAAGGTGTTTGTGACTACGAGCTGTTCTTCAGTTGCAAATTCAATCAAACGGTCTCCACGTCCGTTAAGTTCCCCTAGCCCAAAGGATCCTACTAAATTTCCACTTTGTCCTTTGCCAACTTTGGCATTAAAGTCGCCCATTATTAGTAGTATTTCGTTTTTCCGAATCCTTTTGACAATATTAGTAAGGTCACTGTAAAATTCTTTTATAATCTTTTCTGGGGCGTCAGCTGTAGGAGCGTACACTTGAATAATATTTGTTTTTATGGGAGTTGTGTTTAGCTGAACTAAGAGCATTCTTTCTGACACAGGTACAAAGTGATTGACATAGTTGGCGATTGTAGTATTAATAATTAGACCCACTCCATTTACATGTTCGTTTTTAAGATTTCCGGAGTAGAATATTTTGTGGTCTTTGATAACTCGGTGTCCCGTATCTGTCCAACGTATTTCGCTTATTCCCATAATACTAATCGAGAGTCTTTCCATTTCTTGAATGGCACTATAGATTTTTCCCACTTTGTACATTGTTCTAACGTTCCATGTACCCTTTACGGCTGCTCGCAAAACTCTTAGAGATCTATCATCTAGAATGTATTCTGGTTCGTGAGGATTTTTCTTGTTGACGACCTGGAAGGCCTCACGGTCTGAATTGGATTTACCTTCCCTGCCGGATCTTGAATTCCGATTTTCATGATCAGTAGTCAAAATCTTTAAGTTTTTTATCACCATGATAATTGTACTAGAGATACTTGCAAGAAGTCTTTAATGCAGTGGTTTCTCCTTGCCTTCTGCATCCTTATGCCGTTCACTAATATCATAGTTCCTCCGCCTTTGAAGCCAATTTCTCAGCTTCTTTTCAAAAGAGTACCCTTCGATCCCATACAAACCCTAAGATCAAGGGGTTGCCACGTCCGCCATCCATACCCTACCGAAGGTGTTCTTCTCCGCCATGACTGCCGTTGTGGTCTTCAATCGGTATATTATAGTTAAACCTCGAAGCTCCGGTGCTCCTAGGTTTAACTAGTCAATCCTTAGGTCTGACTAACGGTCTTAGTCAACCCCCGAAATAAATTCCATTTCGGCCTTTGACTAGCCAAACTTAGGAAAGACTAATTTAGTCAGCCAAACGTCGAAACTTAATTTTATGAAATCGGGATTTGACCAGTGAAACTTCGATCAGGTATAAAAAATATCATAATTTCTTACAAAAATTGAAGAGAAAAACTTCTATGTAAAAGGTGTATTTATTTGAAAACCCCAATAAAGGGCTACATTAAAAAACAGAACGTTTTCGCTCTTAAGTATCTTTGCAAGCTCTACATGCTAAGCCACCAAAAATACATGGGTTAAAACCCTTAAAATGTCGACTAAAAGTCTTACATTGACATAAAAAAACAAAAAACAGTAAATCCTGTATAAAAGGTATATTTAAAAAATCCTCAAAAGCGCCACATCAAATTCACATAACTAGTTTTCGACTGGTTTACCAGTCATCATCAGTGCTTACGTGCAATGCACATGCTAACCACCAAGATAGTATTATACAAAAATATGTAGGTCAAAGCCCAGTAAAAGTAGTCCGTCAAGGAAACATTGGTATAAAATGCTACCTTAAGCCTGGATGTTTAAAATATTATCTAATTTGCCCTAGGTAACATCTGAGATCTAGATGTGACTTGTTCACATGTTGGAAGTGAGACGGCAAGTGAAAAAAAAAAGAAAAACATTTTTTCACTTGCCGTCTCACTTCCAACATGTGAACAAGTCACATCTAGATCTCAGATGTTACCTAGGGCAAATTAGATAATATTTTAAACATCCAGGCTTAAGGTAGCATTTTATACCAATGTTTCCTTGACGGACTACTTTTACTGGGCTTTGACCTACATATTTTTGTATAATACTATCTTGGTGGTTAGCATGTGCATTGCACGTAAGCACTGATGATGACTGGTAAACCAGTCGAAAACTAGTTATGTGAATTTGATGTGGCCCTTTTGGGGGTTTTTTAAATATACCTTTTATACAGGATTTACTGTTTTGTATAACATGGTATACAGCCAACTACAGGAAAACTTTTTCCTTGTGGATTTTTACATTGACATGTTGTATACTAAATCCTGACGATGGATGAAATTTAGAGAATACCTCATAGCATTATTTAACTATAAATTCCACGAAGCACGTGAGTGATTTAGCCGATTTCTCTGTCTTCACAAAGAGAAAGGTGAAGGCCTTCACCACTCAAAGCTAGCGAATGTTCGATTTGGAAAATATCACCACGGACTGAAACGGTTCAAATCCTGAAAAAACTAATAAATATTTAAAAAAAAAATTTAACGCAGAATGAAAGACTGAATTATTATCGAGGGCCGAAAGTCCCTTAAAATAAATAAAAAGTTTGTTTTGACTGAGATATTTGAAATTAAAAATCACACTACATTTTCTCTTAGTTTTTCTGTATATTATTAAAATAAACATTATAGAAGTTTTCAGGGACTTTCGGCCCTCCAAAAGAGCGTAATCTTTCATTCTGCGATTAAATTTTTCAAAAATACATTTAGTTTTCTCAGTATTCGAAAAAATGAATCCTATTTAAATAGCATTGAAGTCGAAACTTTGTACCGATCACCTTAATAGAACGTCATTTTTTAATTTTAATGTTGATTGTTTTTATATCGACGTACTTAAAAAACAAACAAAATAAATTTTTTAAAGAGCATTTTTTATTGCAGTAGCATTTTATAAAGACTTTTGTCCTACTTTAGAACAATTTGCATTGATTTCTCTTAGAGATAACTGAACGTCGGTGTCGTGCACATCTTCCTAATTAAGAATATTCTTTTTGCATTCTTTTATTTGATTACTCGGAAAAAGTGTTTATTGTTCGGTGTTTCTTCCTATACTCTGTATAAACCCGAAACTGTTTTACCTGGTGTGGTACCAAAAATATTTAGAGCATCTCCTTTAGCTCTATTAAAGCTGGGAATACGTATGGTTATGGTTCTTTTGATCGTAATTGGCCAAAGATTTTTGATCAGTTAATGGTTTCATAACATTATCCTGATCATGAAGACCTTAAATCGCTTTTCTTTATTTATTTTATATTTTCTGTCTGCTCACAAAAGAATAAAAAACCGCTAAACGCCGTAAAAATCAGTGACGCAGACAATATTCCAGCTACAAAAGATCTGATATGAATATTACGTGGCGCGAAAATATATTTTCATTTTGATGCAAAACAAAATTCTAGTTTTATTTTAAAAGATTTTTCATAATATTTGCCCAATTTGAGGTAAAACGCGCCACAAAAGAGTAACTTGAGACAGTTTGAATTTTGAAACTCTTTTGTGGCGCGTTTACTTCAAATTTAGCAAATATTATGAAAAAATACTTAAAAATAAAACTAGAATTTTGTTTTGCGTCTAAATGAAAATATATTTTCGCGCCACGTAATATTCATATCAGATCTTTTTTAGCTGGAATATTGTCTGCGCCACTCATTTTTACGGCGTTTAGCGGTTTTTTATTCTTGTATCAGGAGTTTTTCAAAGTTATTTATAAATTAAATGTATAAAGTTGAATGCAATGTTTCTCGATTACACGTTAAGCTTTATAAATTTTCGCCTTTGTCACATTATCTCCCAAATGATCTAGTGTCCATCGAATGTACACTAGATTTTTTTATATTCGAAATAGATTGAAAACAATATTGGGATGGCCGGTAAATGAACTCGGATTGCCCGTTGCCAGATCAAATTAGCGTCGTAACCACTACAGCTACATAAACCATTTAGGGAATAATCGTTAATTGGATTATACTTTTCTAGCTTAATAACTTCTAAACGACTTAACCGATTTTGATCACTAAACATGAGTTTGAAACGTATTGACAAGTAGTATCTTATGCATTTAAGGTCAAGTATGATAACTGAAGCTATTACAGGAATTATTGAGCTTGAAAAACCGGTTTTCCCATAAGAAATAGATTTGATCATACTTATGAAGCCTATAACTTAAAAATTCGAATTTTCCCGGATATAAGGTATACACCGTTACATTCGTCTAGAGTCCCTCTATTCCAAGTAATGAAGCTTAAAATAGGATAAAACCTCGCAATTTTTACAGAATGGATCGATTTACTTGAAAATTTGAGAATAAGTAGTGGATAGTCCAAGGATCAAAATCTATATGAGGCCAAAAGGCGCTTTTACCATGGGGGTGGTTGCCACCCCATCTCGGGGGTGGAAATTTTTTATTTTATTTTGACCGCAAAAGTTGATAAACACATTTATTCTAAGCAAAAAATGTCCTATACATTTTTTTTTGATAAAATTAATAGTTTTCGATTTATTCGCTACCGAAAGTGTTAGATTTATATCCAAAAAATCAATGTTTTTAATCAGTTTTCTGCTAATAACTTAAAAAGTTTTCGTTTTATCAAAACAACTTTGCACAGCAAAAATGTAACTTTTGAAAAAGTAAACAAAACCGTTTTTTTTATTTTCTTTAAGACCAATATAGTAATCGAGCTATACTTTATTATATGTTAGCTCTACTTTGTCAAATGCTAAATATTGTAGTTTCAAAGTCAAAAGACGGGAAAACTATGCATTTTTCGAGGATAACTTGTTTAAACTAATTTAAAGTATTAAAAAATATCTATCTCTAGAAACAAAAAAATAGTCTCTAGCTCAAAAGTTATGTGAATTATAATAAAAAGAACGTCAGACCCTATTTTTTCAGCGAAACAGTGATCGGATACTTCCCTCTACTCGCCACCCTAATTAAAATTATTCATTGACCTTATTTGGTCTTCTTTATTTATGTATTATTAATAGATTCTAGAACATAAACCGGCCTAGAATGATTTTTTCTTAAAAATATGGAGTTAAAAGCAAATAACGAATTTTTGTAGTTTGGTAAAAAATTTCCATTTCCTTCAGAATAGAAAGATTACCATCAGAGATACGAAAAAATATTTAAATATAAAATTGTAGCTTATTTAATTACCAAGAACTTGGTTTGCTAAAATTTTTTCTGCGGTAAGAATTAAGTGAGCTGTTGACAATTAAAACTTGTAATAACATGCAAAAACCACCTTTACCAACCCTTTCAAAGTCACCTCTTTTTGCGACAGAGGATTTTAAAAGGATTGAATATTAACAGCATTATAAACCTTGTAAGAACCTACAAAATTATTTTTTACCAAACTTTCTAGGATAAAAAATAAAAAAGTTACGGTTAAAAAATCAATATATTTTTTTGAAAAAAAAAAAAGGAGAAATAAAATTGGAATATAGTTATGTAAGTTAGCGGTGTTTTTAGTCATTGGCCTTATTCATTTTTCTTTATTTATGTATTATTAAGATAGTTCAGAAGTTTAACTGGATTAGAACGATTAGTTTTAAAAAAATGGTGATAAAAGCGAATAACAAATTTTTGTAGTTTGGCAAAAAATGCCATTTTCTTCAGAATAGAAAGAATAGCATCAGAGATACAAAAAAATATTTAAATATTACATTGTAGGTTATTCAATTTCCAAGCACTCGGTTTAAAAAAAAATTTCTACGGCAAAAATTGAGTGAATTGTGAATGAATATAATATCGAAAAACATTGATTTTTTCGATATAAAACTAACACTTTCGATAGCGAATAAATCGAAAACTGTTAACTTTATCAAAAAAATGTATAGAACATTTTTTACTTAAACTGAACGTTTTTATCAATCTTTGCGGTCAAAATATAATCAAAATTTCCACCCTCGAGATGGGGTGCCAACCACCCCCATGGTAATAGCGCCTCTCGGTGTCATATAGATTTTGATCCTTAGACTCTCCACTGCTTATCCTCAAATTTTCAAGCAAATAGATCCATTCTGTAAAAATTGCGAGGTGAAAAGCGCTTTGGTTCCTGGATTACTCTACAAACGCTCAGTTATTGGCTTAATTCGTAGGTTGAAATTTTGAATAATTGTCGAAAAACCAAAATTTTCAAAGTTTAGTTTTTCAGTTTTTCGGCTATACTGAGCCGTGTGTATGTCTGATCCTGACAGCTTAGACACCATTTAAAAGCTTAACTCAACGCTATTGATTTGGTGTATTTACTGTTCTCCTGTCTCTTCTTGAACCGATGATATATATACCGCCAAAAAATATGCCATTTTGTACCTACCAAGTCCTATAGCTGGCTTATGGGTAGTCAAAACTCACAAACTACACCGGTTCTGAATCGGCCCTCACCCCCTCTTCAAACACAGAAAAAAATTCAGATCGGTTTAACTTATACTTACTATCCATATACTTTACATACTATCCACAAACATTTTCCCTTTTTTAAATAAAAATTGACTCATATTTCTGAGCTCGGTAACTTTTGAACGGTATAACCTACTTTCAAAATTAGACATGCGTTGGAAAGGTAATGATCGCTTCTATTAGAAGCCGCAAAGGTCGGAGTTAAATTTTTGAAGTTTTTGGGGGTTTTGGGGACGAGAACAAAAAACAGACCCTAAATAGGATGGGCCGTAAAATCCACACCCTTGGACCAAAATGGATGGTTGACATATGAGTGGGTGAGTCTTTTCCTGAACTTTAGGATGGGAGTTGGCCCTATTTTCAATTCAGTCAGATTTAGAAAATCGAAAATTTCGTGTATATATAGTGTCGCGGGTAGGGGGTGCAGGTGTGCGCCACTGGCAGAACTGCCGTTTACTGGTAATATATCATTAATATTACTTTCGTAGCCTTCATAGTCAGAACCAAGTATGCTGCAAGCCCTTATATGTACAATGTACAACCTGATTACAAATTATGCACGTATGTACGCCAGAGCTCTCTTTTTTTGCCAAACACAACAAACCACATCTGACTTTTTCTCTTAGTAATGACGGTCCAGAGGATTTGTCAGTATGGTGATTCTTAGTTTTTCCTCCTATTGTAGTGTAGTATTTGATTTAACAGTTTGTTAAGCTTATGTTTTGTTGTTAAGGGCGGATAACTGTGACTACTGTAATTTATTTTCTGATAGTAAAGGAAATGGAATTTACCGGCTGTATGAGAGTGGCTATCGTAAAATAAGGTGTAAGTGCCTTCCAAGTGCCATTTTTATTGTATATCAAAATGGCTGCTATAATTATCTGAAGTTCTAGCACTGCAATCGCACATGCCAGACACACAGCTAAAATTCCGTAATACTCTTTGCTGACTCCGAAAGATAAAATTTTCCTTATAATGTACAATTCATCGCCTGGAACAAAAAAATTTAAATTTATTTTACAGAATATTGTGTAGTAGCTATTTGTATAACAAGGGAGGAAAAGGCACTTTACTCCCATGCTATATATATGGTTTTTCCACCTTCCTCAAATAACAAATCCTTTTTTTATTTTTACTTAATATATTTATGTAACTAACCAACAAAATTTATTAGAACTAAAACTAACAAGTAGGTACAATATAACTGTCAACTGTCAAATCGACACCCCCATCGAACAAGGTTGTAACTCAAGTTACATCTGTTTTCAGATTTCAACACAGGCGAATTCAGCAAAAAATTGGGCACACGTCAATATAAACGACATACTTTAATTCTCAATAGTTTGGCTAATACTCCATTAAAAAAAGTTCTATTTTAACTTACGTGTGCCATTTTAGCGTGAGAAAGGCAGTAACACTGGATACTCCCTATGTTAAATATTTACTTTCTTTATACTTAACGATTAACAAGGTTGTTAAATGAGTTACAACTTTGTTGCACGTATGTTTAATTTATAAAGTATTTAAACATATGGTGTATCTTAGAAGTCAATTTATCGAAATGAAAATAAAAAAAGGATTTAAGGACTTTTTCCATTTTGATAGTTGCGGTGGACAAAATAAATATAGAATAGTTTTTGCTAAATACTTCTATATAGTGAAAGAGTGTAATATTACATTACACAAAACATTAAGTCGTATATGCTCCAGACCAATGGATAACCATGATACGATATGACAAAGCATCAGGCAAGCCTAAATCCGTAACTGAATTAAATCAGAACCAAATTCTAAATTTTAACCTATTTAAGGACACACATGTTAATTTTGAAGTAGATATTAATAGTAAAAGACTAAAGTAATCAAGTAAAATGGTCTAGCTAGAATTAAATATTTACAGATATGTAATTAAAATGCGAAAATTTGAGATATTTTATACCATGATTTTTTCATAGTGATAGAATATTGTTATTGTAACATTTATAATTTCCAATTAAAATTGTGAAAACTGTTAGTTGATATTTTGTTTAAATATCCCATAAAAATTAATTTTTTCCTAGCTATTATGCAAATAACTCAAAACATACAACCTTTCAATAGCTAAACGGGAAAAATAATTAACACAGAGAGTGTAAAATGGTTGTTAGGCGACTTACAACTTTTTCTACGAATACTCATGTATAATCTCAAGGTTGTATCTCCATCAAACTCAAGATTTTCAATAGTTATTAAAATTACAAAACATACATCTCACAGTAATCCCTTATTATGATATAAATATCATATCACGTTAGTTTAAAAGAGTCTAATCATTTCGCTACAAATTTTTAAAAAGTCATGTTTTCGTTTTTTGTCTCTCCTGTAAAATCGCTAAAACTGAGTTACAACCTTGTTCGATTGGGGTGACGAAATATAAGTCAAACTATTAATGTAAACATTGTTAAATCAGAATAACCATTTACTGTTTTTTACCATTCTGCAAAATACAGGGCGTTGTGTATATGTGTTGTTGTGTATAAGGCAGTTGATGGAAAAATACAGGAGTAAAGAAACAAACGCTCATATGGTATTCATTGAACTTGAGAAAGCATATGATAGAGTTCCTCGAGAGATTATGTGGTGGGCACTCAATAAGAAAGGAGTCCCTGGTGCATATTTAAAGATCGTGAGGGATATGTCTGAGGGAGTAACGACTAGTGTTAGGACAGGTGTGGGAGAGACTGATAAATTTCATGTGAAACTTGATTGCACCAAGGCTCGGTGTTTAGTCCGTATTTATTCTGATTAGTTTGGACCAGATAATAGCGAAACTACAGGGTAACATTCCATTAATGTATGCTGATGATGTCGTGTCTGTAGGAAATAGTGAAAGAGACTTAGAACAAAAACTGAAACAGTGGACACGAGCTCTGGAGGAAAAAGGTTTAAAACTTAGTTGGACAAAGACAGAGTATTTGGAATGTTCATTTAAAAATGGAGTTACTACAAATAAAATGGTATTTTTGGATGGTGAACTGATTGTAAAAAGCAATAGTTTTAAGTACCTGAGATTGGTAGTACAGAGTAATGGAGAAATAGATGGAGATGCATGCTGTAGAATTAGGGCTGGATGGATGAAGTGGAAGGAGCGAGTGGTGTGTTGTGTGACAGAAAATTTCCAATGAAGCTGACAGGAAAATTCTATAAAACAGCCATAATACCGGCTATGATGTACGGAACTGAATGTTGGGCAGTGAAAAAGAAAGAGGAACAACGAATGCATGTGGCGGAGATGAGAATGCTTAGATGGATGAGTGGAGTGGCAAGAAAGGATAAAATTAAAAATGAGTATATTAGGGGAAGTCTAGGTGTGGCACCAATTGATGCCAAAATGAGAGAGCATAGGTTGAGATGGTTTGGTCATGTTTAACGTCGAGACGTTAATCATCCAATACGAAGGGTAGCTGAAGTGCAGATTCCTGGAAGGAGTAGGAGAGGAAGACCAAAGAAGACGTGGGGGGAGACGATTAGGCAGGACATGTTGGTAAAGGGGATTAATATTGATATGAGCCAGGATAGAATTGTGTGGAGAAATGCAATTAGGGAAGCCGACCCCGCATAGGGATAAGGCAAAGAGAATGATGACAGTGTTTTTAAATAAACGTTAAACTGTATAGATACTTACGTAATAGAAAATAGATATTTTACAGGGCGCCAATAAGTTTTATTTCATAAATGAAATACCATGACGTCACTTTTATTTTTCCTCCCTAGGGCGGAAAAATATTTTCCTCCCTAGGGAGGAAAAGTACAACTTTGCTCCCTACAATCAGGTCCGGAAAAGTATACTTTGAGTAGAGGTAAGTGGAAAAATAGTTTAAAGTTTCCTCTATAAAGCTTTATCCCTAAGATCGACGACTTCTGTTTGACACAGTGATGGCGGTTGTTGACAGAACACGGATTGGCGGTTACAACGCTTTTTATTTTAAATTACGGTTTAACCTGTCGGTTATAAGTGGTCAAAAAACCGATTAGTCCAAAAACCGGTGTTCCGTCTTTTTAGTCAATAGCCAATACCCAGTAGGTGACAATATTACATTTAATAATTATACTTTAGTTTGCCATAATCAATTACTATTTAGCATGTCTTTTACCATTTCCGGTTCAATTTCATTATCTCCATCTGCCTTCCCTATAGGAAAGAAGATATTATCCACAAAAATAATAAAAAAACAGAGATGGATGACTTCAGAAATCCTAGAGCTAATGGAGGAAAGAAGGAAACATAAAGGCAGGAGTAAGGCAAAATACAAGGAAATCCAGAGATTAATAAGAAAGAAAATAAAAGAGGCCAAATCCACCTGGCTGGCAAATCAATGTAGTGAAATAGAAGAATATTCTAAAAAGTATGATAGCTTTAACATGCACAAGAAAATTAAGGAAATCACAAATACACAGCGAAAAAAGAGAGATGGCCTTCTTAAAGATATAAATGGAAAAATTATTATAGAAGTCAAAGAGAAATTAAAAAAGTGGAAGACATACATAACAGATCTGTTTGAGGATAATAGACAAGAACCGGAAGAAATCGACAGCGAAACGGGACCAGAGATTATAATGGAGGAAATCGAACAAGCAATACAAAACGCAAAAAACGGAAAAACTGTAGGTCCAGACGAAATACCTGCGGAATTACTGAAATGTCTAGACGATGAAACTCTACCGGTACTACTGGATCTGTTTAATGAAGTATATAAAACCGGAAAAATCCCTCAGAAATGGTTGGTGTCCACCTTTGTAACAATACCAAAAACAATATACGCCAAAGATTGTTCGGACTACAGGACAATATCACTAATAAGCCATACCCTCAAAATATTTCTAAAGGTGATTCATGGAAGATTATACAGAAAGCTAGAATATGATATGGATGATACCCAATTTGGGTTCCGCAAAGGACTTGGAACAAGAGAGGCATTGTTTGCGTTTAATGTCCTCTCTCAAAGATGCTTAGTTTAGATATGAACCTGGATATTTACTCCTGTTTCATCGACTTCGAAAAAGCGTTCGACAGGGTCCGACATGAAAAACTAATAGAATTATTGAAAAACAGAGATATAGACAGACGAGATTTACGAATTATCATCAATCTGTATTGGAATCAAAAGGCCAATATAAAGATAGAAGAACAGGAGTCCGAGAATATTGATATAATGAGAGGAGTAAGACATTTTTGTGTTCTGTCGCCGCTACTGTTTAACCTGTACAGTGAAGCCATATTTCAGGAAGCGATAGCGGAGCTAAGTGATGGAATCTCTATAAACGGAGCAATAGTAAATAACATAAGATTCGCTGATGACACCGTTATAATGGCAGATACCCTGGAATCACTACAAGAATTGCTAAATAGAATTAACGATTATTGCATTCGATACGGACTAAAAATAAACAAGAAAAAAACTAAATTTATGATTGTCTCAAAAACAGAACATGGAAATGAAAGGTTAATGATAGAGCAAACCCAAATAGAAAAAGTTAAGACATACAAATATCTGGGAACCTGGGTTGATGACAAAAATGACCAAAGCAAAGAAATTAAAGTCCGAATTGAAACTGCAAGGCAAGCATTTATAAAAATGAAGACACTGCTTACAAACAAAGACCTTCAGTTGCCTCTCAGATTGAGGGCTCTAAGATGCTACATATTTTCTATATTGCTATACGGAATGGAAGCTTGGACATTGAAGAGACAACACATAAGAAGAATAGAAGCGTTCGAAATGTGGTGTTACAGAAGAATATTGAAAATTCAGTGGGTTCAAAGGATTACCAATGTTGAAGTGCTACGACGTTTAAATAAGGAGTTAGAAATTATGAAAAGTATAAAAACTAGAAAACTGGAATATTTGGGTCACATTACCAGAGGAGAAAAATATGAGTTGCTGAGAATTATTATGCAAGGAAGGATCCAAGGAAGAAGAGGCATAGGAAGAAGACGCATCTCCTGGCTGAGGAACCTTAGAGAATGGTTTAACTGTAGTTCATTACAACTATTCAGAGCAGCAGCCAACAAAGTGACCATAGCCATTATGATATCCAACCTCCGATAGGAGAGGGAACTTTAAGAAGAAGAAGCCTTCCCTATTTTTATTTTTGATAAATTCTTTTTCCTTCTATTTTTTCTTGTATTAACTACTTCTTCTTTACTTATTTACTCTAGCTCTATGTTTTCTTCGCCTTCATTTACTACATTGTCTTCCTTTATTTTTTCGTTATCAAATTTTTTCGTACAATATTGTTTCTATCTATTTAATGAGTTTATTTAGATTTGCTATGGTGTATCTCTTACTGCGTTTATTTCCTTTAATTTTCTTCCCTTTATCTATCATATTTTCGTCCAAAAGTTTCTATTATTTGTTACATATGAATCTTTTAATTTTTCTCCAAATTCTTTGCATGATCTAACTTTTGCTTTTCTAACTGTCTTTTACCAATCGTCTCTGCCTGAAATATTTTTATTTATCTTCTTCTAATCTATTTTTTTATGCCATATTGTTTTTATTATTTCTGCCTTCACTTCTTTATCACACCGCCTTTTCCTATTCAGTTTTTTATTATATTTGTTGATTTCACACTCTTTATCTGCTGTTTCCTTTAACAATTTATTAGAGGTATTCCTTGTCTGTCTTTCACTTTCCATGTTTCTTTTTGGCCCTCTTTTTTCGCACACTTTCTATCTTGAATTTTTTTATCTTTGTTTAATTTTTCTTAAGAACATGTATAAAATTTAAATGTTTAAATAAAGATATATAAATAAATATAGTCTAAAAGCAGTTAAAAGCAATGAAATTAAAAAAAATATTAGAAATACATATTTGAAATTTTTGACATGGTTGAAAAAATGTTTTTCTACGGCCGTGCTAAAAGACCCACTTTCACACATGCATTTCGTTTCCGAAATTTGCACTTTCCCGCACGCCGTGCGGGAAAATTTATTTTCACGCACAAAAAGTAAAATACCTTGTAATATGGCATTATATTATAATACATGCAGTAAACTAATATTTAGATATTGTTTACTAATTTATTTCAAATTTATCTTATTGTGTTCATGTTTTAATGAAATGATCGCGATAATTCGATGAAATAAAATTATTTTGACATAATATTTAAAAGTCAGATCAGTAGACAATTTCAGTGGTTTTGGAACGTCGTCATGTAAACCAATATCGTCGTTGTGGTAGCCCATTATATTGAAAATTTGGTTTTGACAACCTTGTCAAAGAATTAATTTGTGTATTTTCCATTCTAAATAAAAATTGATATAACTCTATTTTTTGTGGCTTTTTTCCAAACGTACGGCCCTAGAAAAAATATTGTTCCTAACTCATGCGGAAAGTGTCTTCCCCGCACTCGACTGCTTGCCCGAACTCCGCTATCGCGTCGTTCGGGTCAACGGCAGTCTCGTGCGCGAAAGTATCACTTTCCGCACTAGTTGGGAAATAGTTATTTTCCTAAAATAGTGATACTTTCACGCACGAGACTGCCGTTGACCTGAACGACGCGATAGCGGAGTTCGGGCAAGCAGTCGAGTGCGGGAAGACACTTTCCGCATGAGTTAGGAACAATATTTTTTCTAGGGCCGTACGTTTGGAAAAAAGCCACAAAAAATATAGTTATATCAATTTTTATTTAGAAGTGAAAATACACAAATTAATTCTTTGACAAAGTTGTCAAAACCAAACTTTCAATATAATGGGTTACCACGACGACGATATGGGTTTCCATCACGACGATTCAAAACCATTGTAATTGTCTACTGATCTGAGTTTTAAATATTATATCAACATAATTTTAGAGATCGAGTGCAATTTGTTGCGATTATTTCATGAATAAAACTGTTCAAAACCAAAATTTTATTGTAATTTATTTATGTAAGTACAAATTAGTACTGTTAAACACACAGTTGATATAAAATATTTTACGGTTGAAAGTCATCACTTTTATAACTTTTAAAACATTAATTGTCATTAATGTCACTGAATGTATTTTTTCGTAGCAACGAAGGGCATCTGACGTAATATACTTGACGACGGGATATTATCAAAAATTATCACCTTAATTTGCATTTCTGTAGCTTTCTATTGGTCAGAATCTCCTATGAATGAAATAATCAGTAGTAATGGCACAAGAGCTCTAAAATTCTATATTAATTTTAGAGATCGAGTGCAATTTCTGTTGAAAACTGTTCAAAACCAAAATTTTATTTTAATTTATTTATGTAAGTACAAAATTAGTACAATTAAACACACAGATGTTATAAATATTTGACGGTTGAAAGTCATCACTTTTATAATCTTTAAAACATTAATTGTGATTAATGTCACTGAATGTATTTTTTCGTAGCAACGAAGGGCATCTGACGTAATATACTTGACGACGGGAAATTATCAAAAATTATCAATTTAAGTTAGATTCCTGTAGCTTTCTATTGGTCAGAATCTTCTATGAATGAAATAATCGCGCTAATTTCATTAAAACATGAACAATATAAGATAAATTTCAAATAAATTAGTAAATAATATCTAAATATAAGTTTATTGCATGTATTATAGTACATTATAATGCCATGTTAAAAGGTGTTTTACTTTCCCGTAAGCCGTGCGGAAAAGTGCAACTTTCGGAAACGAAATGCGTGCGTGAAAGTGGCTCTTTTAGCATGGCCGTAGAAAAATAACTATTTAATTTATTTATGTTGTAGGTATCTATAAACCTGATATGTATATTAGTCCGTTCTTTAACGGTAAAATATTGCAAAACCTCTAAATTTTAAAGAACCGCTTGGAATGACATGAAATTTGGCATATACATAGCTAATAAGTCAAAGAAAAAAAGTGATATTGTGCCGATATGTGCTTTTGCCCTGGGGGTGGTTTTCACCCCCTCTTGTGGGTGAAAAAAAAATTCGTCCAAAGAAAGTCAGGAAATGGATGAACTGGCTAATTTTAAGTAACTTTTGTTCTATAGAGTTTTTTCACTAAGTCAATACTTGTCGAGTTATTTGGCAGTGAATATGTTCATTTTTTCAACAAAATAACCACGCTTTTAGACGGTTTCTCGCAAATAACTCAAATAGTAAGTATTTTGTCGAAAAATCATTCTTAGCAAAAATATAGCCTGTAAAAATTTTTAAAAAATGGTGTATACATCACGTCTCTGCACCTAGTAGAAGCAGAGTTATAGCTAATGAAAAATAGGTTCATATTCGTCAAATTCCAAATGAAATACTTTAACGTGAAATAACCAAAAATGAAGCACATTTCGGGGAAAACTCATTACAACTTATTTAAATTGTTTAAAAAAAGCTTCATTTTTATTTTTAAAAGAAAATTTCTAGCATCAAAATTAAACAAGTTACGCTCAAAATAAAGTTAGTCCCTTTTGGTTTTGGTAATAAAATCGAGAAAATCACCCCCTAATTAGTATCTAAAATGAACTTAATCGTTACGTCTTCACAAGTTTCTTAACTCGTGTATATATTGTTTTATGATCTGTAAGTTTCATCGGTTCAAAGTCCTTATTATTGAAAGGGCTGTAGTTAAAAGGGGTTGAACGAGTCACTGATCACGAATGTATGCAAATTTTGAAACACCAAATTTTAATCAATTTTTGTCTAACAGAAACACAAAAAAATACATGATATTCAGAAAGCAAATCTGACTTTTTTTGATTTTTGAGATTTTTGGTATCTCTAACAATTTTTAAGTTATTTTGAAAAAAAGCATATTTTTCAAAATTTAAATTTTTAAAAATTTTAATTTGAAACCAAATTTTTTCAAAAATAAGCACTTTGAATCGATGAAACTTACAGATCATATAAACACAACACAAGAAAAATAATTTGTGGAGCGGTAACGATTAATTTAATTTAAGTTGCTAATTAGGGGGTGGTCTTCCCGATTTTTTTTGCAAAAACAAAAGGGACTACCTTTATTTTGAGCGTAACTTGCTTTAATTTAATGCTAGAAACTTTTTGTAAAAACAGAAATAAAGCTTTTTTTAAACACTTTAAAAAAGTTTAAATAGGTTTTCCCCAAAAAGTGCTTAATTTTTTGGATATTTCACGTCGAAATATTCTATTTGAAATTTGGTGAATATGAATATATTTTTCATTGGCTATAACTCTGGTTCTGCGAGATCCAGAGACCTAACGCGTACACCATTTTTTTTACTTTTTTATAAGCTATATTTTTGCTAAGAACGTTTTTTTTTCGACAAAATACTTACTTTTTGAGTTATTTGCGAAAAACCGTCTAAAAATATGGTTATTTTGTTGAAAAATGAACATATTCACTTGCAAATAACTCGAAAAGTGTTGACTTAGCGAAAAAGCTCTATAGAACAAAAGTTACTTAAAATTAGTCAGTTTACCCATTTCCGGACTTAGTTTGGACATATATTTTTTCACCCCCAAGAGGGGGTGAAAGTCACCCCCAGGGCAAAAGCACACGTCGGCACAATATCACTTTTTTTCTTTGACATGTAAACTATACGTATACCAAATTTCATGTCAATCCAAGCGGTTCTTTAAAATTTAGAGCAAAAACCGTGAAAGAATGGACTATATTGATATATTGCAGAATTAAAATTATTATATCTATTGTGAAATAACAATACCTCGTCCTCTTATTGTGCCCATTGTTATTTTCAGTATTAGTTTCCGCTGAAAATTATACTTTAGTGTGGAGTATTAAAAAAAACTACATTAAATACAAAAATGTATTATCATTGATTACTTTTATTCTGTTATACTAATAGCATACCATTACTACAATTTTTTAAGTTAAAGGAAATTATTAGAACATGTTTTACATTAATTTTTTCCGGTATAAATCATTAATTACTTTTTAAAAAAGTTTAGGGGAGAGTAGTACAAAATTACACTAATTTACCGTCTAACTTAAAATCTGCATCCGTGTCTGCAACCAACATTATCTCAGAAATGTCATTTTTCTGCACCTGTCAAAATACCACCATTTCATTCGTGACCTCGTAAAAGTTACAGTGATAAACTGTTTAATTAAGGTAAGAAGTTACTTTTTTATAGTTTTGTTGACTTATTATCGAAACTATTTATTGACTTGTGTAAAGTTGTAATTCCATGCGTGAAATACCCATAGATATAATAACAAGTAGATTAGGCCAGTTCCGCAAAATAGCAAAAGGCCAGTTCCTTAACGCGGAGAAGTTCGGGTCAGTGGTCTTATCTATCTCTCTCTACCGACGCTTAGCTTTCTCTCTCTAGCATTATGATGGCCGCCGCCTCTGAGTTTGTGTCGTTCCATTACTCCCACCTCTTAATAAATACCCTCACACTCGCACGACAGACAAATATAACTCGAAGTAAAAACCACTTCTATGTAAAAGGTATATTTACTAAAAATTTTTAGAATCCCAATGGATTCAATAAAATGAGTTCATCAGAACGTTTTCAAACCTATCGGTCCATCATCAGTGAATTTGAATACTTGCAAAATAGCCCCAGAACTAAACAATGGTTGTGATTATAAATAAATCTACATTATGTTAAAATAAATTTAAAATGGCTAAACGCCGATGTTCAGGGATTAAACCTCTGGGAACATGGTGAAACTCTACCCGAGGACCCAATCAACCATCTTCTGTCAACGATGACTACTAAGTCTCTTAGTGAGACTACTAAGAGACTTAGTAGTCATCGTTGACCGAAGATGGTTGATTGGGTCCTCGGGTAGAGTTTCACCATGTTCCCAGAGGTTTAAGTCTCTTAGTAGTCATCGTTGACCGAAGATGGTTGATTGGGTCCTCGGATATAGTTTCACCATGTTCCCAGAGGTTTAGTCCCTGAACATCGGCGTTTAGCCATTTTAAATTTATTTTAACATAATGTAGATTTATTTATAATCACAACCATTGTTTGGTTCTGGGGCTATTTTGCAAGTATTCAAATTCACTGATGATGGACCGATAGGTTTGAAAACGTTCTGATGAACTCATTTTATTGAATCCATTGGGATTCTAAAATTTTTTAGTAAATATAGCTTTTACATAGAAGTGGTTTTTACTTCATGTTCCAGTTTGTTTAACTATAAGGTATACAGCCAACCCAGGGAACTACCCCTTTTTAGTTTACAAATATAACTATTTGGACTTCCTTACTTGGTATTGGCGTTAGACAAATATAACTATTTAGACCACCGTACTTGGTATTGGCGTTAGCGAGCTCGCATACCGAAGCAATATCCTACATCGCATGCGGCATGCATTGCGAAAAGATACGCACTGAGTGTCACATCTGGTTTTCGGTGAATCTTCAGTGACTTTCGGTGGAATTTCGTTCACCGAAAACCAGATGTGAGACTCAGTGCGTATCTTTCCGCAATGTATGTTATGCGATGTAGGGATATTGCTTTGGTTTGCGAGCTCCCTTACACCCCGATACATTGAGTGGCATATAACTAGCCTGGTCTATTGTTAACATGTCTCTAACCTCTAATAGTCGTGTCTGAAAACTAAAACAAATATTATAATTTGCATTTTTTGTTTACAACAATGCTACTTGTTACACAATGAGCCACTGGGTGATAGTACACAACACAATGCGAATGTCCCATTGTGTACTACTAAAGTTTGTACCTACTATAAAAAGTGTTTATGCTATATTTTCAATGTTGGCCATTGAAATCCAATATGTGAGGTTTTCTCCAAAAAAATTCCAACCACGTTTTTGGCTTTTAAACACTGATGATGGATTCCTTAATCCGAAAACGTTTTGTATTGTGACCCTTATTTAGGGTATTTTAATATATACCTTTTACAAAAAAACTACAGCCAGCTACAAGAAGTTTATTTTCCTCGTGGATTTTTTTAAAAATTTACGGTTAAAAAATCAATATATTTTTTTGAAAAAAAAAAAGGCGAAATCTAACTGGAAGCATAATAAGGTAAGTTAGCGGTGTTTTTAGTCCTTGGCCTTATTTATTCTTATTTATTTATGTATTATTAATAGATTCTAGAAATTTGACTGGCCTAGAATGATTATTTTTTAAAAAACTGGAGTTAAAAGCGAAAAACAAATTTTTGTAGTTTGGTAAAAAATACAACTTTATTCAGAATAGAACGAGATACGAGAATAGAAAGAGGTCAGAGATACGAAAAAATGTTTTAATACAAAATTGTAGGTTATTTTATTCCCAAGAAATTTGTTTGAAAAAATTTTTTCTACGGCAAAATTTGGGTGAATCGTAAATGAGTATATAGAAAAATATTTTTTCTATATACTCATTCCACTTCTTATATACTCATTCCACTCATTCACTTCCATTTTTTTCTATACAAAACTAAGACTTTCGATAGCGAATATATCGAAAATTATTAATTTTATCAAAAAACTGTATAGAACATTTTTTGCTTACAATGAATGTTTTTATCAACTTTTGCGCTCAAAATATAATAACAAATTTCCACCCCCGAGATGGGGTGGCAACCACCCCCATAGTAAAAGCGCCTTTCGGAATCATATAGATTTTGATCCTTTGACTATTTACTACTTATTTTCAAATTTTTAAGCAAATCGATCCATTCTGTAAAAATTGAGAGGTGAAAAGCTTCGGTTCCTGGCCTATATTAAAAGCTACACTCTATGTACTTACTGTAACAAAATATTGAAATAACACCACCTGACTCATCGTAGAAGGTTAAAAAAATAATTATATATTTTTCACTCATGAGGGAATATTTATTTCAGGTTATATTGAGCAAAGAATCATATTGATGACTGGTCAACTCAGTTTGTAGACAAATTCAAAAATGCTAATGTAAGAAATACAAAATGCATTTTTGTCTCATTGTGTACTATCCTCCCCTACTTTATTTTATTCGCTACTCGCTGTTGTCCCGATGCAGAAAGAAACCGATATAAAAATTTTAATTAAGTTGGTAAGTGTATTAATATAATTACAATTGTAAACACAGTGTGCCAACATAAATTTATTCCACTTTTTGTATTATAAAAATATAAAAATTGTTATGTTAGCATATTTTTCTCTATGGAATATTTCAAGATCACACCATTCATGGTTATAAAATGTATTATTAATTGTTTTTCTTTGTGTTTACGTGTACTTTACAACTAATTTATATCTTTCATAATAGTATTCTAATAATTAAAATTTTGGATAGTATCAAGAATTTGTTTCATTAAAAAAATAGAATTTAATATCCGACTAGTATATTACTTGACAAATAATGACATGATTCCGAAGTCAGTTAATACTCTGGGCCAGAGATTCTCAATCTGTGGTACATGTACCACTGGTGGTACATATCATTATTGGCGGTGGTACACAAAACACAGAAAAAATTAAAATAGTAGTACTTAGTGAGTATTGATAATACAATTTAAAAATATAGGTGGTACCAAAAATAATAAAAATAACTGTAGGTGGTACATCACTCAAAAAGATTGAGAACCGCTGCTCTGGGCTAATTAGCAAAATACATGGAAAAGTTATTTACCAGCAATTTTATTGCTGGAATCGAATTATAAGATCCTTCATATTAATAATATAGGTATGCAAAGTCCGCAGATAGTGTGCTACTTTTTTTATAAACAAAATGGCGCCGACAAATCGTATTTTTTTCAGTTATCGCTCTATAACTCCGAAGATTTTAACTATACAACAAAAACACTCAAATAAAAATTCACCGCAATTAAATTCTGCATAGAGGTATGTTTTTCACGATTTGCTCCGACGAAAATTTTCCTCGGAAAATGCGGGTTTTCCTAACAAAAACTCTAATTTTCAAATAAAGTTTTAGGTAAGTAATTATTAATCAATAATTAAATGACTTAGTGACATCAAAGCTTTCTTGGTATATATTGTATTTCCAGAAGCCGGTGAAAATTAAACGAATATTTTAGCAACAACTCAATTGTTAATTAACAATTTATGATCGCAATAAAAACCAAAATAATCATGATACATTGATCAAACTTATAAAGATTATAAAGATGAGATGCTTATTTAATATTTTATCGACAAAATATAAATTTTTCTTTTTTTTGCATAATCTTTAAATTTTGAAAAAAAATAGTTATAATACGCTGATCTAATTAGTAAAGTACAAAGAAAGGTTATTTACCAGCAATTTTATTGCTGGAATCGAATTATAAGATCCTATATATTATTAATATAGATATGCAAAGTCCGCAGATAGTGTGCTACTTTTTTTATAAACAAAATGGCGCCGACAAATCGTATTTTTTTCAATTATTGCTCTATAACTCCGAAGATTTTAACTTTACACCAAAAATATTCAAATAAACATTCACCCGAATTTAATTCTACATAGAGGAATGTTTTCCTGATTTGCTCCGACGAAAATTTTCCTCGAAAAATGTGGGTTTTTCCCAACAAAATCTCGAATTTTCGAATAATTTTTTGGGCCAGTAATTATTTATTAATAATTATATAGCTTAGTTAAATAAAAGCTTTCTTGGTATAGATTATAAATTCAGAAGCCGGTGAAAATGAAACGAATATTTTAGCAACAATTCAATTGTTAATTAACAATTTACAGTCGCAATAACAACCAAAATAATGATGAGATATTGATCAAACTTAGAAAGGTTATAAAGGTGTAATGCCTATTTAATATTTTGTCGACAAAATATAAATTTTTCATTTTTTTGCATAATCTTTAAATGTTTAAAAAAATTGTTATAAACAAATTAACCTTTCTCAGAAATTGTTTATAATATTCTAATTTTAAAAAATACTTAAAATGCGTATTTCATAGGTCTTGAAAATGAATGCTTTAAAAAAATTTTACAACAATTTGCAAAAAAGTTATGAAACAGCAAAGTAAATATACGATATCTCCGTTGTTTATAATTTGTCTTAATTGTTTCAAAGCTTAAAAGTGAGTCTATGGTACAATCTAATTACTCACAAATAATGTCAAAAATTAGTGCAATTTTTATATTTTAATCAAAGATTAAAAATACTTTTTTTGTAATTTTTAGCGCAAAAGTAGGCCTGATATAGAGTCGGAGCTAAAATGTTCACTCGAAGCGACTGACACGCAGCATACATTATTTATTAAAAATGTACGTCGCGCGGCCGCCGGTCGTCGCTCCGAGTGAAAATTTTAGCTACAGTACTGTATTATTCTACTTTCGCGCGTGTAAATTACAAAAAAATATATTTATAATCTTTAATTAAAATATAACCATTAAACTTATAATCGATATTTTTTTTGCAAATAATTAGCTTGTGCTTTAAACTCACTTCTACGCTTTGAAAGAATTATAAATTATAAACACCGTAGTAGTCGTATGTTTGTTTATTTTGCTGTTTCATAACTTTTTTGCAAATGGTTGCAAAAAAGTTTTAAAGCATTCATTTTCAAGATATTTGAAATGCGCATTTTAGATATTTTTTAAAATTATAATATAATAAAAACTTTCTGAGAAACGTTAATTTGTTTATAACTATTTTTTTTAAAACATTTAAAGATTAGGCAAAAAAATTAAAAATTTATAAAAAATGAATAACCATTTTCATTATTGGTGGGATATGTTATATGCCATTAGAGTGAAAACTTAGTCTTTTAAAAATTTATATTTTGTCGAGAAAATGTTAAATAGGCATCTCATCTTTATAAGATTTCAAAGTTTGATCAGTGTATCATAATTATTTTGGTTATTAATGCGACCGTAAATTATTAATTAACAATTGAATTGTTGCTAAAATATTCGATCAATTTTCATCAGCTTCTGGAACTATAATTTAAACCAAGAAGGCTTTTAAATCACCAAATTATTTAATTATTGGTAGATAATTACTTATCTAAGACTTTATTTGAAAATTAAAATTTTGTTGGGAAAACCCGCATTTTCCAAAGAAAATTTTCGTCGGAGCAGATCGGGAAAAACACGTCTCTATGCAGAATTTAATCACGGTGAATTTTTATTTGGATGTTTTTTTGTAAAGTTAAAATCTTCGGAGTTATAGAGCAATAATTGAAAAAACACGATTTTCGTGCGCCATTTTGTTTATAAAAAAAGTAGCACACTATATGAAGACTTTGCATACCTATATTATTAATATATAGGATCTTATAATTCGATTCCAGCAATAAAATTGCGGGTAAATAACTTTTCCCAAAAATGGCCTCTTCTCCGATAATCAGCCCAGGCTATAAGTATGATATAACGCCATAGGGCGTTATTTTGAAAAAATTACGCCCAAGGGCATTACATTTAACTTATTGAGTATGCATTATTATTGAATATACAGTATAGTGAAAATGTAAGGAATAAATTCATTTTTTCGTAAATGGGTGATTTTGAAAATAAATCTTGAAATAAGTCGGTTTTTACTATTAAATAATAATTATTATTTTTTTTTCTTTATATCATATTAATGGCGTCATCCATCTGAACGTAATTATGACGTAATAAATTATTCTTTTAAATGAGAGTAGGTGTTGTGTGCTAGCTCAAGTGAAAGGTTATTCAATTCTCTATTCAGTAAATAAACATTAACAGAGAGAGAATTTAACTCTATATTTTTTTCGGCTAGTACTCAAATCTTAGTTTAAATAACGAGAAAACGATGCATTTAATAAAATATAGGTACTTACTAAGCACTTGTCAACGTACTTAAGAACACCTATCGTGTGAGATATAGATGAAGTTAATAGAATCAAAGCTAAGCGAGTTATGATAAGACAACCCTTTCGAATTTTTTAGGAAAAACTGAAAAATAAAACATACGCTATCTCCACAAAAATTAAAATTTATAGTAGTCCTTACAAGACTTGCTTTATTTTAGTATAAGTAATAACCTCAAAATTTTTAACCAGTTTACAAAGCATAGTTTTAAAAAAAATATGATTTAAAAAAATTTTGGTTTTGTAAGTTTCATTTTCCTTTGATAATGACTCCAAAAGTAATCGATATACGTAAAATATTATTTTACATATATGATTTTACATGAATGTAAAAAAAAACAAATTTTAGGTTTTTTTTACCAAATATGTCACTTTTTTTATTATTTTCGTGGGATAAAAAATAACCGCGATAGAAACGTTTAAAACATAAATTTTACTGCAATAATCATGTGACCGGGGCTCGTTAACCTTTTATGTTTAAAAATAAGGGGTATAAGAGATTCAATTTAATACTATTTTATAACCATTAAAATTACCCTTTTCAAACATAGCCATTTAAACGGTTTTTAGCTAAAACTGATATAAAATTTAATTCTAAAAAAAGGTATTCTAAAAAAAAATAACATTTTGGAAACATTTTTCGAGCATAGATTTTGAAAATTTTTGGAAAATAAATAGATTTTAATGCTATCAACTTCTTGGAGGGCTCATTTGATAGATATTTGTGAGTACTTTAATAAGTGTTTAGTAAGTATATGAACTGCTAACTGCAAAAAGGGGACTTCCAACAAATTTTCATAAATTCACTTTTTGTTATTTTTGCGTTCTATACATGTACACAGATCATTTTCAACAAAAAGGGGACTTCTGCGTCTATTCTAAGTATATTGAATATGCGGATAAAATTTCTCTAACTGCAAAAAAGGGGACATTTACAGCAGAAGTATAACGAAAATTAGCCGAAGAAGTGACAGTTTTGCCTTCACAACGCGAGTTTACTACTCTGAAACACGCCCATTAATGGCATCCAAAGTTGAAAACAACAAAAAAATGCTCAGATTCATAGACGATGGCAGTATCCCATTTTGGAGGGAAATAACAGAATGGCCTACTGTTCAACAAGTTGATAATTAATACTATGGACTATTTTCCATTCCTTTCTTTATGTTACATGTTGATAATGGCAAATAAAGGTGTTTTCTGGCAAGTAGTGTTTATCTAATTGAATTATTCCTAATAATTTTTATTTTTATTACAGTTAACTGCAAAAAGGGGACTTCTACACAACATTAAAATGTGAATATTATACAATTATAATTAAAATTATTTACCACTTATTTACATAATTATGTATACAGCTATATTGAACATGTATACCAAGTTTTCCGTTTCTAAGAGATTTGGTTACATAATTATTTAGTTTTTACTTTCTCCTGTAAAATTTGCTTTTATGCAGATGTCCCCTTTTTGCAGTTAGCAATTCATATGTCATAAAACGCACTGTTATTTAAGCTTGAATACTTAGACTGGAGTAGGTACTCATAGACAAAAATATACATTCAATTACCTATGACTCACTTTCAATTAATAGTAAACGGTTTTTTTAACTAAGAGAAACGTTATGGTTTTTAAGTTATTTACGAAAAGCTGCTTTAAAAGTTGCATTTTTTTTAAGAAAAATTGAATTCTTTCAACTTTAGTAACTTAAAAAATATTGATTTATTTTAATAACATGATATAACAAATTTTTGCTTAGAATTTGTCCCTCTATTGTATTTTGGGGTTATTTTTAATAAAATAATTTTCACTCCTGAGAAGGGGTGTCATCCACCCCCAGGATAAAAGCACAATTTGTCACCATGTCACTCTTAATTTTTACTTAAGGTATCCTCTACCGACTCAACAATTTTAATTAAAATCGATGGAGGTTCAACGAAATCGGAGGTAATAGCTTGACATAGTGACTGCACTATATTATGTAAGTAGTTGAATAGATATTATATTAAAGAATTCGTATATTTTTATTTATTGGGTTTGATATAACAACTACTAACATTTTGCTGTTGTCTTGCTGTGCAGTAAGTTGATTGTGCAGTTTGATCCATCAATACTACATTTGACAGATATTTGCAGGGAAAGAAAAATACTTGTTGGTATGAATCTTTCAATTTTTTATTTAGTTAAAGGATTTGGAATGCGCTTTTTTCCAATAATATCACAAAAAATTGTTATATCTCTTCGAGGTAGATGCAGCACTTTTATTATGTATCAGCATCCTTTCGTCATTATCGATTCCATGAACTTCATTAATTTTATTATGAAAATTAAAAATCAACAAAAATTCTCAAGACGTTAATCAACAATTCGTATTTATTAAATCATTAATGAACGGGCGCTCAAAAAATATGCACTACGTAAATACTTTTCTTTGTTTAAACGGAAATGATATAATATTGATGGTACTTTTAAATACATTTTAATAAATAGTTGAATATTGACCTGAACAGTTGAATAGGTATGATAAAGAATTCATATATTTTTATTTAACCAGTTTCTTAAAACAACTACTACATTTTACTGTTGTCCTGCTACGTAGTAAGTTGATTGTGCAGTTCTATCCATGAAGACTACGTATTGCAGATATTTTAAAAAAATACTACTTCTGGTTGGTATGAATATTTATTTTATTTTTATTTAATAAAAAACAAGCTGAAAATGCAAGCATTATCATAACGGAAACTTTGTTTATTTACGTATTTTAATTCATAATATGGAAAATTTCTATTAAGAAAAGTTGTTTACAATTAAAAACTGTTTTAATGTGCAATTATATCATTCTAATTTAAATTTTGTGAACTATAAAGATACTTTAATCTTGATTGAAATTCATATTTTTTTATACACCTACCTCGTATAAAATTAATAAAATTTGATATATATGATGGTTGCATCATAAATCTTAGACCACAAAGAGCTGTTTACGAAGAATAACTTTTCTTCGCCAACTTAAAAATAAAAGTAAAAATGTATACCATTTTTATTCAGTTGCAATGCGAAGGCAAAACAATCTTACTTTTTAATTAGAATACGGAGTGCAGTCCAGTCCCTTGAATCGCGATTTTCGGCTCTTATTGGAGCCTTCATCGGAAAGAACGTAGGCACCGTTCTCCATATTTTAATTGATTCGCATCGAGAGGTTTTCCCACCCATTGCAACTGAAGTGATGATAGTAGGTGGCTAGCGCCATCTGGCATTGAAAGACGAAGTAGTTTTCAATCCTAATAGTAAATTATTAATATTGAAAATATTAAAAATATTACTAAAAGATTTTTAAATTGAAAACTTATTGGTACAATTTCCTGGTGACACCTCCAAGACTTCTACAATTTGCAAGTCAAATGGATGCTGCAGTGAAGACGAGAAGAAAGGAATTCTACACTATGAAATTCACATCCCCCGTCTGCAGCTGGTAAAGTTCCAACGGAAAAATGCACCTAGTTACTCTACGGAGTAATACGACTTAGCAATACCAACTGCAATGTTTATCATTCTCAACCCTTGTCAGTATCAATTATTCAATAGCTTCAAATTAAACAGAATCATAATAGATTCGTTGAAAAATTGCTACTGGTACAATCATGTTAAAAAAACGCTCTAAGTACACAACCTCAAAGGTGGTGTGGAAACGTTTGCATATTATGACGATTACAACTTTTTGAGTCGTTATATCTTAAAAACGGTGACTCTTAGAAAAAAAAAATTAAAATATTTTTTATGGATAATTATCTTCTTCTTCTTCTTCTTCTTCTTCTTCTTCTTCTTCTTCTTCTTCTTCTTCTTTTTATATAGACATTACTCTGTCTGTTTTTCAATGTGCCTCCAGTAAGTTGTCATTCCATCTTTTTCGTGGTCTTCCCACTGATCGTCTTCCTATTGGGGAACCGTCTCTCGCCGTCCATACTACTCTATTTGTTGTCATTCGGGTTATGTGGTCGTTCCATTCTACTCTTCTGCTTTTCACCCAGTTATTAATGTTGTCCATCTTGCATCTCCTTCGTATATCTGCACTTCTAGCTCTATCCCACAGCGTCTTACCATCGATTTTTCGCAATATTTTCATCTCTGCTGTTTCTAGCATTCTTTTTGTCCTTTCTGTATCAGATCGTGTTTCTGCCGCGTATGTCATTATTGGTCTGATGACTGTTATGTAAATTCTGCCTTTCACTTCTTTTCCGATGTTTTTATTTCTCCATATTGTTTCATTCAGGCAACCTGCGGCTCTGTTTGCTTTATTCACCTGATCTTCCACTTCTGTTTCGAGCTTTCAGTAGCTGCATAGTGTGATGCCTAGATATTTAAACTCCATGACTTGTTCTATTATTTGACCCTCCAGCTCTAATTTACACCTTATTAGATCTGCTGTTATAGCCATGCATTTAGTCTTTTTTGGGGAAATTAACATGTTAAATTTTCTAGCGGTTATAAAATTCGTGCAGCATACGTTGTAAATCATCTTCATTTTAAGAGGTTCGAATTGCGTTGTCTGCCTAGCAGATTATTTTAAGTTGTTTTTCTCCCATTTGGTATCCTTTTTTTGTTCTTACTTTTTTATTATTTCGTCCATGATCAGGTTGAACAACAGAGGACTCAGGGAATCTCCCTGTCTTATCCCATTGCCAGCTTCAATTGAGTCAGTTAGTTCTTCATCTACTTTTACTTTTATTGTGTTGTTGTTGACCTTGTCAAATGCCTTCTTAGGTCCACGAAACATAAGTATGCCGGTTTGTTGTATTCTAAAGATTTTTCTTGAATCTGCCTCATTATAAATATAGCGTCGGTGGATGATCTTCCCGACCTAAAACCTTGTTGTTCTTCTGCTAATATTATAATTTTATTCAGTTTGTTTGTTATCACTTTGGTCGTTAATTTTAGTGTTGTGTTTAATAAATTAATTCCTCTGTAATTCTCCGTGTACGATTTTTCTCCCTTTTTGAAGAGAGGTATTACGATGCTTGATCTCCATTCTTGTGGTATTCTGTTTTGTTCTATTATTTTTTGGATTAGTTTTAATAATTGTTTGGTCAGGTCTTGTCCTCCATATTTTAGGAGTTCATTCGATATTCTGTCCTCTTCTGGTGATTTTCTATTTTTTAATTTCCTTAATGCTTCCGTTACCTCTGCTTCTTCAATATTTATTTCTTCGTTTGTTGTCACTTCAGGTGTTGGTGGTTCGTTATCGTTTAGCAAACAGAGATCAAAAATAGTCTGCCCAAGTTTCCTTCTGCATGTGTTTCGTTTTTATTAGTTCGTTCATCTCTTTTCTTTGTCCTCTGATCATTCTTCATATTTCCTTTTGTGTTCCGTAGAAGTCGTGTTCCATCTGTTTTGAGAAACTCTCCCAGTGTTTTCTTTTTATTTGTCTGACTAAAGTGTTTGTTTCGTTTCTAATTCTTTTATAGTGGTTGTATGCCTGTTATGTTTGTTGTGTTCTGTATTGTAAAAAGGCTTTCTTCTTTTCTTCACATTTTATCTTTACTTTCTCTCGAAACCAGTACTCCGTGGATTCCGTACTTAATCATTCGACTTTGATTTTTGTTAATAAGCTTGTTTTGAGAATTATCTAATCTATATTTTTTGTTAGAAATAATTTTATGATAAAACTTACCGTGTCGCTGAAAATCGCTAAATAGTATATTAAGTATGGAGAACGGTAATAAGGGTTTTATACTGATCGAAGACAATTGTTTGGAGGAGGAGCGGAGCGACGACTCCAATTATTGTCTGAGATCGGTTGCCCTTAACGTTCGACATGCTTATAACGTTTTTTGCACGACTGATACCATTATAAATTATAAAATTTAGCATTTTCGTCATATTGACTAGTTTCATTCATTTTATCAAGATGGGGGAGTGCAATTAGTACGAAAAGGTACAATGTTTCGGAAAAAATCAAACAAGGTACTATTTTTCTAAAACTTTTTTTGTTAGTTTATAAATATGTTAAAGTAAAAAGTTCTACTCACAAATTTCGCCGCTAATTGTTTATTAATTGTTTAAACAATAACTATTGTTTTGTATAAATAATGTTAAGAATATGGGTGAATTCAACATTTTATTTTGCTAAAAAATATTTTTATTTCAGTTTCGATTATGCTGAACCCGAATCTAAAAATCCTTAAAAAGTAGTTGTAAAATCCGAATTTTTTTTATAAAACGTGTTTGTTTACATATATGTGGATATTTTTAAGAGGTTGCTGAACCTGAATCAAATTTTGATAATTTAAATTATAAAATGACAGATCCGAAATGGCGGGTAACTTAAAAAATAGTTGTAAAATCATAATTTCTTTACAAAATATATTTATTTCTACAAATATTTATTTTTGAGAGCTTTGATAAACCTAACTTAAATGTTAACATTATAAACTATAAAATGGCGGATCCAAAATGCGGATTTTCTAAAAAGAACATAAAAAAGAACATTTTTCTAAAACATTTATTGTCTTTATTTTTAACAGGTTGTTGAATTTGAATTAAAGATTAAAAATTTAAATTTCAAAATGGCGGATATTTAAATGAAAAACAAGTAGAATCCAATCAAACAAATATGGAATTTCATTCTTAAAAAAAAAAGATAAACAAATAATTTTCACAATAATATTAAAAATTAAAATGTATTAGAAAGAATATTTAAAAAAAAAACAAATTTTCGATTCGGATATAATTACATATTGGAACATAGTTTTTAATTCCAAACAAATTTTCTTTATAAAAATTTTCGATATTGTGAAATATAAAGGTACTTTACTCTTGAGTTAAATTCATATTTTTTGACATACCTCGTACAAAATTAACAAAATTTGATACTTGATGGTTGCATCTTATGTTATATACGATGCAGAGTATTTTATAAAGAATAACTTTTTTTCGTAAAACTGATATTAAAAAAGTTATCAATAGGTTCCAAGTTACGCAGACATACTGTATAAGAGCTAAAAAAATTTTTTTGTTGAACATTTATTATTGTTGAAGCTTATTATTAAATGTATTTTGGGTAAGTTTTACAGAAAAAGTTTTGATCACTCTGTATATACATTTTTTTAGCTGGTAATTTTCGGTTTTTGTATTACATTTTTGCTATCTTTCTTAGTTTTCTCAAAAAAAAATTGTTTATTTCATCTTTAAACTAAAATAGTTCAGTGATTTTTAAAGACTACATCCCAAGCTTTAAAAAAATAGCAAAAAATTTTTAGTAGATATATTCAAACTTGAGTAATACCGTCTTAAAATGGTGGGAATTCTGTAAAACTACGAAGTTTTCAAAAATTACATTTTTTGAGACATCGTATTATTTGAATTAAATTTTTGAGATTTTTTTTGAATAAAATATCCTTTAGTAAGAAGATTGAGAGGTAAGGTGTGCAAATTTGAGATTTTTATAAGTAAAATTGTATTAGTTACACATTTTAAAATCATTTTTAAACAAAATTCATGTAAGGCTCAATTTCCGCCCACACCGTACTTATGTCCATAGATTTTATTTCTTTATATTACAACCATAAGATAGCTTATTTCATCTTGTTTCATGTCCAATTTGTAAAATTTCTTTCGATCCATTAGTTAAAAAATTACATTAAAAAAACTCAACTGTGCAATTCTTCCAACGCTAGTTTACAGTGCGCCTATGTGTGTGAGAAGGGTGACTTTAGCGTTATAAATAAAAAATTACAGAAGCTAGAGATTTAATTTTAGAAAAATCTTTATATAAGGTTTTTTTTGTAAAATTTTCTGAATTTTTCAATGGTCAAGTCAGTTTTTTTCTAAAAATTATATTTTCGGAGTTATTTAAAAAAACATCTAACTTCGCTGTTCATTTGTTTAATAAAAAATGAAGCACCCACTTCTCGAGTAGAACTTTTTGATATGTTGTTTATTAAATATTTCTTAATGAAATTACAAAAAGTTTTATCATGTTTGATTTTTTCCGAAGTGAAAATCTAAATGCACTCCCCTAAGATGGATACTTTGGTTGTTAGGTAGTAACTAGGGTGCATAACAACAATGGAGAATTGAGTTTTTATTTAGTTGTCAATAATTTTAAGTACAATTTTGATTATTATAAATTAAAATATGAGCGAAAGTGAATTTGAAGAAATTGAACGGGCTTCATACGTGCATCGGTATGTATATTGTACGAACCATACAATTAATTATTTTAATGCTTTTTTGTTAGATTTCCATTTTTATTTTATTTTTTATTTTTAGATGATAAATTGGATATTATGAGAAGAATTATATCAATGGGCCGGAGGGGGCAATACGATTGGTTACTAACTAGCTGCTTCTTTTCGTCAATGGCAACTATAGAATTTCAGGGGTTCTTAGGGATAATTCTGTTATGGTATAGGAGTGTTAATTGGAGAACTCTTATTCCTTATATGATATCATTTACTCTTATACAACCGGTAATTATAATGACACTACAATAAATGAAAAATTAATAAAATCAAAGTTTTACTTTGGTAACACCTTCTACCTTTTACTAGTAACACCTTCGTGGCGTCTAAAAATTTGCAATCCAAACGAATGCCGAAGCAAAGAAAGCTGAGGGAAATCTAGTAATGGCATTTTACTTCTCGCCTGTCCAGCGCGGAAAAACTTCAAACGGAAAATGATTTCCACACTGAGTTAGGAGTAAAACTAACAGAAATAAATAATCGGCATTCGTTTGGTTTGCACATTTCAAAAAGCCACGAAGGTGTTACTAGAAAATTGGCCCCAACAAAGTTTTATTTTGATATTATTTTATATTTTATTAAAGTAAAACTTACGTTTGCTTTTAGCAGATGTCGCTACGACACCCATGCCACGTTATTTCGTTGCGATTCGATACTGACTGATTGAATGATTGAATATTACTGATTGAATATGCTTTAGTTGGTTCAAAGAAAGTCATATATTATATATACATTCTCTGATTATAACCTAACAAGGTTTGAAACCGGTTAGGGTGTTTATGACGCTCTCTGAACGAATTGAAATATAAGACGACTTTCGGCGTCGTTTTGCAATGAAATTATTATTTAAGAAAAATTAATACCTTTTTTAATTTATGATTTGGTTTTTTATTACAAATGATTTGATTGTAGTAGGTATTTTATTTGTTTCTTTAAAACAGACAATCACTCTATTTAAGTGATATACCTGGTGTTTCAAAAAGAAAGTACCACCGTCTCTAAAATGGGTAAAAATGGGTTTTAAAATTAATTCTAATTCTCAACTGTTTCGAACTTATTCATTATACCGGGTGTCCACTTATATTTCCCCCATTTTAACTGCCTGCAACTTCTAATCGCCTCACGATAGAAATATGGGGTTTTCGCTGAAATGTTTTATTTATGCTTGAATGGATTGAATTTTTTATATCGCTTTTAAATAAAAAATGGCGGATTTTTCAAAAAAAAAAAACGTTGTTGACTTTTTTTATTGAAACGCCCAGTATATTTTTTTTGTAAATTGAAAGAACGGTAATTTACCTATACAGCGATATAAATTTTTTTTATCTACTCTATGTCATATTATGTATAAGTTTTTAGTTTGTGAAAACTGTCATTATAGATAGCAGTGCGTGAAGGATTTAAAGTGTGCGTGAAGTAACAATGTATTTTAAATGGGATTTACTTTTTCGCACTGTTTTTAACTTTCGCGTTGTCATGGTGACAATCTTTACTTTTGCGTTGTCACGGTGATGTCAATATGAGCAATGAATTACAACAAAAGTTTTGACAGTTTTGTGGTTTGAAAGTAGTTAGAATTTTTAAGAGGATCGGTACGTTTTTTCGGCTGCAATGCTATTCAAATGGGGATTCATTTTTTTCGAATCCTGAGAAAACTAATAAGTATTTTAAAAAAATTTAAACGCAGAATGAAAGATTACGTTATTACCGAGGGTCGAAAGTCCCTGAGAACTTCTATATTATTTATTTTAATAAGTTACAGGGGTGAAAAACTAAGAGAAAATTTAGTGTTATTTTTAATTTCAAATATCTCATTCAAAATAAACGTTTTATTTATTCTAAGGGACTTTCGGTCCTCGGTAATAATTTAGTCTTTCATTCTGCGTTTAGATTTTTCAAAAATATTAATTGGTTTTTTCAGGATTCGAAAAAAATGAACACAATGTACGTGGTAATATTTTCCAAATCTATCTTTGTCATACAACGCACTTAGTCGAATAGAATATTGTCAGTCAGACACTGACAATCAGTAACAATTTTAAATAATTATTTGACATGAATCGGGAATATTTTTAGTTGTTGATTAAATAATATTGATATATAGTGTATTTGATAAATAATTGATTTAAGAGGTGAACTTTATAAAAAAATATTTATTGTGTATTATTTATGGAAGATAGAAGCAGAGAATAGGGCTTTTCATTCACAGTCATTTGTTTCGAGCTTCTGTCATGTGTCACATAATATTAATATATCTACGTCGTACGTTATTGGTATATACCCATGATACAAACCAAAGACGTATGACGTAGATATATTAATATTATGTGACACATGACAGAAGCTCGAAACAAATGACAATCGATGAAAAGCCCTATACATTAAGATATATTCTGTGATCCAAGTATTTTGTTTTTAACGATGTTCAAAATTGTATGCGTTCCATAGTAACAACATATTATTAAAAAATCACTTTAACACTTTTGCTCTTATCTCGATTAAGTATTAGTTTTTGTTGTAGGTACATATTATTACAATCACTGAATACATAGCTAGTGAAAAAATTATCACATTTATTAACTGAATTAATAGTTTGCAATTATACAAAAAATAACAGTTATCCAGTAACATTCAAAAGCCATCTCTTTAAGCTAGTTATGACATTGTCAAGTAGAATGACATTCTAGTAATATGTACCATGCCCCGCGCACTCTAATAAAAAACATGTAATCGTATTTATTTTCCTTCCATTTTGTCAGAGGCGCTGATGTCGGCATTGTGATTGGTGGAACATGACTTTTGACAAATCCTGCGCTATCTGTGAATCTGTATTCAGTGTTCGTGTTCGTTCGTTCGTTGTCGTTGTTATTTTATATGGTCGGTTATGTGATGTGTTTGTGTCACCATAAAAAGCTGATATTCAGTCGTGTTTTTTGATATTTTGTAATCGAGTACCTTTTTAAAGGTAAGTTTTTCTGATTGTAAGGTAGAGATTTTCTGATTGTAGGTACTGTTATCCAACAGCTTTAAAATACACACTTTATTTCGCGATTTGTTGTTAGGTCTAATGGCTCCGTTCAGCTGTTGTGTGCAGACGGTGGAAAAGTTCAACAAGTAAACATTTATTTAATCCAAATTAAATACTCATATTTCTATGTAAAATGTCACATTATTTTATAAATAAATAAGTAAGAAACAAAAGTTGTTTGTGTTTTGCCTTTATTGTCCACTTAAATAAAATATTAAATATTGGAAGTACCGTATGGAGGCTATGTACCTAGCATGGAGGCTAGATTATGGCACCCTTCCTACCCAATCAACAACAAGAACGTTTAAAATTTCACACCTATCATGTCAAAGCTACAGACCACTTATGTGGAGGCCAGATTTGTAGTATCCTTTCATTTAACCAGGTGCTGAGCGGCCGTGGTGTAACGGCATAATCGCTGGCCTCATACGCCAGTGTACGTAGGTTCGATCCCTGCCAAAGACAAACCATTTTCATTTCCAATAATGACACGAGCCGTCTCACCGTGCCTCGGAGAGTACGTTAAGCCGTCGGTCCCCCTGGTCTAGTGTACATCGACACTAGTTACTTGAAACAGGGTTAAAGATGTAATTGGCGCTGGAACTATCCGAAAGGATCTCCCCGGCAAAAATGCCATACGATATTATTATTATTACCAGGTGCTGAGATGGCGCTGAAATACGTGACATGTTTTTTAAAGAGTAAGATCGCATTCTACCAAATCACACAACACTTTTTTCTATGATATGTACGGATCCATACCAGTGTGAATTTTACTGCACGTAATTTGCCATGTAAAGACAGAAAAGGTAGGGATAGCCGTAAAATATTTGCGAATTATGTACCCATAGCCTTAAATGTCAAAGTTCTAAAAATTGTAGAATAGAAATGAATTCCAGTGACGAAGAGTTGCAGCTTTTTTTATTTGTTTATCGTAGATAAAATGTTGTATGGAACTGTGTGTGAAGTACTTTTGCGAAATTACGCGATTTATAGCACTCGCTCCGTTGTCGCTCGTGCTCTAAAAATCGAGTGCGTTCGTAAAAAGCATACTTCACGAACTGTTTCATATATAACTATTAAAATCGGTTGTCAAATGATTAAGCAATTAATTTTTAAAATGAGAGATGCAATGTGGAAATCACATTAAATCAATTTGCTTAGGTATGTTATTTAGTATGATTTAGTTATGTGATATATAGGTCTGGATCCCGCGTATGAAAAAAAAGTTGATTAATAGCAAGCTGAAAATCTGCTAATAGCTTAAGGGTGTCTAGTCGGATAAACTGATATATACTTAGGAACACTGGAACAGGGGAAGCTTTAATTGTGAAACAGGTTAAAAATTTGGAACGGTCAGACCACGAACGTCGTATGTATTTTGTCCGACAGAACTTCAAATTGATTTGTTACTCTTTCAGTAGATTCTCACGCAAAAATCAGACTGCTATTTATCACCAAATTGGGAATTATAATGAGTGGAACACGTAGAATATGTCAAATGACAGGAATTATGACAGGTGATAAATAGCAGTCTGATTTTTGCATGAGAGTTTAATGAAAAGGTAACAAATCAATTGGAAGTTCTGTCGGACAAAATACATGTGAGGTTTTCGTGGTCTGACCGTTCCAAATTTTTAACCTGTTCTACAGTTTAAACTTCCCCTGTTTCAGTGTTCCCATATATCAAAGTTTGTCCGACTCACCCTTAAGCTATTAACAAATTTTCAGCTTGCTATTAATCAACTTTTTTTTTTCATACGCGGGATCCAGACCTAATACACGTTGCACCTCTCATTTTAAATATTAATTGCTCAGTCATTTGACAACAGATTTTGGATGACCGTTCTTTCAATTTTCTGAAAAATATACTAGGTGTTCCATTAAAAAAAGTCAACAAAGTTTTGTCAAAAATCCGCCATTTTTTTCGTAACTGAAAGCGATATAAAAAAACTCTATCTATTCAGACAAAACTTTTACTAAAATAAAACATTTCAGCGAAAACCGCATATTTCTATCTTGAGCCGTTTAGAAGTTATAGGCAGTTAAAATGGGGGAAAATATAAGTGGACACCTGGTATTATATATATTTCCTTGTATTATGATAACCCTAATAACGCCCACGCCCAGCATTCTCTTATTTATAAATCCGGTCATAATTATTCAAAAATACAAAAATGTAAATTAATATAATGAATATTTCCTTATCGACCAGTAAGGATCTGCGAAAAAACGTCTATTTTTGGATGTGAGAGGTGGCATTCGGATTTTTGCAGATAAAGTTAGGTGACACCTTCAGTAATAATAATAATTGACTTATGCTCCTTCTCAAATATGCCCGGAAGATTAATAAACAAATTAAAATATTTAAAAATTTCGAAAAACATCGATTTTTTTCTGCTTTCTTTGCTTATAACTTTAAAACGATTAGTTTTGGAACAAAATCGTAGAGAAATAAAATAAATATAATTGAATTTTGTATGATATACGACTGGTAAAAAATGGTATTACCTTTTCTGCAATATAGCAATAAATATAAAAAAAGAGGGCAAAATTAGTCTATTGTTATTCAATATTTTTTAACCCCTTTGGTGGCACTTAGAACCTTAGTAATTCGCTTAGGAAATTCTTTGTAACATACTTAAATCGTGTACCAAATTTCATTAAAATCGACCTAATAAATTTGGCATAATAAATTTGCAATCTAATTTTTTTTAAAAAAGTTCAAATTTTTTAAAATCTTTCTGAACAAAAAGTAGACCATTTAGAGGTTGGCTAATTTTTTTACATATAAAGAGGTGCTATACCTATCTAATACACTTTACAGAATTAAAATTGGATTATTTAAGGGGCCCCAGCAATGTTTTAAATTTATAAACAATTTTTTGGCTTATAAACAAATAGCTTTGTTTAATAATAAAAAAATTAATTTCTAGCAATGCAAATAATTAAAACCGGTATAATTTGACTTGAAACTTTCAAATGCTGTCAGCAAAATTGCCATTTTATTTTTTAATCAAACGTTATTCGCGTTCAAAAATTGAAATTTCTCGATTTTTTGAAAGTTCCACCGCGTTTATCTCGAAAACTATGCATCCTACGAAAAAACTTGTAAGAACATTTTTTGCTTAGAATTACCCAAGAAATACAGAAAAAATGTTTTATTTTGCGAAAAATCGATTTTATGTAATTCCTCAAGTTCTTTGTTTATAACAATCTTATCGACATCCGGATCAACTGTTACCCAAAAAATTCGTGTTCTACGGGTCAAAATACATAAAAAACTTGGGTAAGTCCATCTAAATAAAGGAGCCCGTAGCACCCCCTCCTGGCCACAGCACTAATTTGTTTATAAGCCAAAAAATTTGTTTATAATTTTAAAACATTGCTGAGGCTGCTTAAATAACCCGATTTCAATTCTGTAAAGTGGATTAGATAGGTGGAGCACTTCTTTATATGTAAAAAAATTGACAAATCTTTGTATGTTCTTGTTTTTGTTGTGCAAGATTTTAAATATTTTAATTTAAAAAAAAAGTTTAGATTGCAAAATTATTATGCAAAATCTAGTAAGTCAATTTTAATGAAATTTGGTTGTACGGTTTTAGCATATTACAAAAATTTTCTAAGCGAATTAGGAAGGTTCCAAGTGTAGCCTAAGTGATGGAAAATCATTGAATAAAGACAGGCTTGTTTTGCCCCCTAATTTTTTATTTATTGCTATTTTGAAGCAAGGGTGATAAATTAAGACGTTTTTAACCAATCGCATCTGATAGAAACTTTAATTATCTTTGTTTTATTCCTATAGGACTTTGTTCTAAAATAAATAGTTTTGAAGTTATAAGCAAAAAAAATAGAAAAAAACGAAACTTTTGGAAATTTTTAAATTATTTTATTTTTTTTTTAATAATGTTCCGGGCATATTTGAGAAGGAGCATAAATCAATTATTATTAACGAAGTTATCACCTAACTTTATCCGCAAAAATCTAAATGCCACCTCTCACATCCACCTAAAAACAAATCCTTACTGGTCTATTATTAAAGGCAAGCTTACTGATAATTGTAATAGGTATATAATATGTAAAAATTTTAAACGTGAAAAACAACAAATTTGGGCGTTACTGGGTTAAAGTACGAGTATATTTTTTGTATAAATAGCGAGTGTTGCATTTTCAATATCGGGCGGTACATTTGGCCATATTTCAGTTTAATTTCCACCTCTCTTTTTTTACCAAAGGAAACAGCTAATAGATCTATTCAAAATTAGCCAACTGGTCGACTATTTAAAAAAAAAATTGAAGGCACTCGTGGGAGTGCCGACAGAAGTGAAAACTTCTTATAGTATATACATTACGAGCTCAATGATTTTACCCCATCCTAAAAGAAGTGCTGTACCTATATCATATAAGATATGCGCGATGCGTATGCCCTATGCTATTAATGTATACATACACATAATTTATATATGTACAAAATTGATTTCAGCGAAGTGATAACCATAAAGAAATTTTCAATTCAAAAATTTATTTCGTCGAAGCGATAACGGTCGCTAATTTAATAATTTTCCCCATCCAAAAAGTGCACAATGTCCCTCAAGAAGTTTTCACTTCAAATATTTATTTCGTCGAAGCGGTGATAGTTGCTAATTTATTACTTTTTTACATCGAAATAGTGCACAACGTCCCTAAATAAGTTTCACTTTAAATATTTATTTCCTCCATACAAAAAGTGCACAACGTCCCTAAAAATGTTTTTACTTAAAAAATTTATTTCGTCGAAGCGATGAAGGTCGCTAATTTAATAATTTTTCCTTATCCAAAAAGTGCACAACGTCCCTCAAGAAGTTTTCATTTCAAAAATTTATCTCGTCGAAGCGATGAAGGTTCGCTAATATAATATTTTCCCCATCCAAAAAGTGCACAACGTCCCTCAAGAACTTTCCACTTCTAAAATTGATTTCATCGAAGCGATGACGGTCGCTAATTTAATACTTTTTTCCATCGAAAAAGTGCACAACGTCCCTAAAAAAGTTTCACTTCAAATATTTATTTCGTCGAAGCGATGGATGACAGTCCCTAATTCAATACTTTTCGCCCATCCAAAATGTGCACAACGTCCCTAAAGAAGTTTCACTTCAAATATTTATTTCGTCGAAGCGATGACGGTCCCTAATTTAGTAATTTATCCCCATCCAAAAAGTGCACATTCCCTAAAGAAATTTTTGACTTCAAACATTTATTTTGTCGAAGCGATAAAGGTCGCTAATTTAATATTTTTCCCCATCCAAAAAGTGCACAACGTCCCTCAAGAAGTTTCCACTTCAAAAATTGATTTCATCGAAACGACGACGATCGCTAATTTAATACTTTTTTCCATCGAAAAAGTGCACAACGCCCCTAAAGAAGTTTCAATTCAAATATTTATTTCGTCGAAGCGATGACGGTCTCTAATTCAATACTTTTCCCCCATCCAAAAAGTGCACAACTTCCCTCAAGAAGTTTTCACTTTACAAATTTATTTCTTCGAAGCGATGACGGTCGTGATGACGGTCGATAATTTAATACTTTTTTCCATCCAAAAAGAGCACAACGTCTCTAAAGAAGTTTTCACTTCAAATGTTTATTTCGTCGAAGTGATGACGGTCGCTTATTTATTATTTTCTCCCCATTCAAATTTAATAATATTTCCCCATCCAAAAAGTGCACAACGTCCCTAAAGAAGTTTTCACTTCAAAAATTTATTTCGCCGAAGCGATGACGGTCGCTAATTCAATACTTCTTCCCCATCTAAAAAGTGCACAACGTCCCCAAAAGAACTTTTTACTTTAAAAATTTATTTTGCCGAGGCGATGACGGTCGCGATGACGTTCGCTAATTCAATACTTTTTCCCTATCTAAAAAGTGCACAACGTCCCTAAAGAAATTTTCACTTCAAAAAATTATTTCGTCGAAACGATGACGGTCGCTAATTTAATACTTTTTCCCCATCCAAAAAGTGCACAACGACCCTTAAGAAGTTTTCACTTCAAAAATTTATTTCTTCGAGGCGATGACGGTCGCAACGGCGGTCGCCAATTTAATACTTTTCCCATCCAAAAAGTGCACAACGTCTCTAAAGAAGTTTTAACTTCAATACATATACGTACAAAATATTTATTTCGCCGAAGAGATGACGGTCGCGAAATAAATCCTTTTTTTCTATCGAAAAATAGGTTTTACATTTATTTTAAATTTTAATACTTCTACACAATTTATATCTCGTACATACACATAATATATATATATATATATATATATATATATATATATATATATATATATATATATATATATATATATATATATATATATACATCCCGCTATCATTATGTCATCTTTTCATGTTGCAGTCATTTGGCATCACCAAGAAATACTATCATTTTCGAATTTTAATTCGTGTATGTTTGTTGAGCGCATTTTTTAACGCCCTGTATCGTTCTCAGTTTTCTAAAATTTTAATTTTAAAAATTTAAATTATATACAAAAATTTTTACACTTCATAACCATTTTGACTTCCACCACATAAAAATGTGTATTTCCCATCATTTTGCCGCTTTTCGACGTTGCCACGAGTTAAAAATACCGATCTTTTGAGGACAGGTAGAAAAGGTCTATTGTAAACTTAGAGGATGGAATATTTTGGTAAAATATTCCATCCTCTCAGATTATAAACTACATAAAAGGTAGGTTCTTTACCTGTTCAGCTGGATTACCAAGCAAGGGTCTAAATATTTTACGAGTTGAATTGTGTTTATTTGATTTCATCTGTTAAATTAAAATTTCTCATACCGACTTAAAATATTTGTTTGAAAAATTCATTTTATATTTTCGTTTAATTTACTTAGGGTTTTTGGTCAGAATTTTGAAGAAACGCTTGGTTTGACATAAAATTTGGGACACGTACCTATAGCTAATATGTTAAAGAAAAAAAGTGATATTGTGCCGATATGTGCTGTTGATCTGGAGGTGAGTTTCGTCGGTTATAGGGTATGAAAACAAATACGTTCAAATAAGTCCGGAATTGGATAAACTGACTAATTCTAAGCAACTTCTATTTTATAGAGTTTTTCACTAAGTCAATACTTTTAGAGATATTTGCGAGTGAATATGTTCATTTTTCAACAAAAAAAAAAACGTTTTTATACGGTTTTTCGCAAATAACTCAAAAAGTAGGTACTTTATTGAAAAAAATTAGCAAATAGTAAATATAGCTTATAAAAAAGTGAAAAAATGGTATATGTGTCAGGTCTGTAGACCCAGTAGAAGCAGAGTTATTGCTAAGCTTTGTTTTAAAACCAAGAGGAGTAGGTAAACTAAATGGCAGATTCACACCCAAGAAAGTCACTAGAAATATCATCAGATAAATCTTCTTTTTTGGTTGATCATATCGGCCTTTGACGGTAATCTTGACTAAAAATCTAAAAATAAAAGAAAGAACGCAGAAAATACAAAAATTGCTGATAAAATAAATAAACTAACCTATGAAATGCCAATAGTGTCAAAATTTGATATGAGTAAAATTGCCTGAGGTTGTACCAATTACAAACAAGGTGTACGGCGCGGGAAATTTGAATGACTCCTCTTGTTTAAAAACAGACTATAGTGAAAAATAAGCTCTTATATCTCAAATTCCAAATCGAATATTTTAACGTGAAATAAAAAAAATGAAACACTTTTCTGGGAAAACTTATTACAACTTTCTTAAAGTGTTTAAGAAAACGTTTATTTTTATTTTTTTTTAAAGTTTCCAGCAGCAAGAGTAAGCAGGTTACGCTCAAAATACAGTTGTTCCTTTTTTTTTTGGTTAAAAATATTCTAAAAACTCCCTCTAATTAACAGCCCAAATGGAATTAATCGTTACCACTTCACAAGTAACTTTATGTATTGTTTGTGTTTGTAAGTTTCATCAGTTCAAAGTGCTTATTTGTGGAAAAATTTGGTTTTAAAGTAAATTTTTTTAAATCTTTAATTTTGAAAAAAAGATTTTTGTCAAAATAACTTAAAAATTATTAGTGATACCAAATATCTTAAAGAGTAAAAAATGTAGGTGTTGCTTTTTTAAATATTTGGAATTTTTTGATTTTCTGGAAGACAAAAATTGGTTAAGATATGGCTGTTCAAAATTTGCATATACATACTCGTGACTAGTGATTCGTTCGAGGCCTTTCAACAAAACCCCTTTCAAAAATAAGCATTTTGAACCAATGCAACTTACAGATCATATACAGGGTTTCCCCGAAAATAGTGCGTTCCTTAAAGGTATAGATAGAAAGCACAATGTAGAGCAAAAAAGTCTTATAACATTTTATTCTAAATTCAGCCGTTTGACCAAAAAACGAAAATACATTTTGATATGCAAATTGATACTCAATTAGTAAATAAACAAGGGGTCCCATTAGATTAAATTTCACAGTCACAGGTTCTTCTACGCCATGTTGCCAGGTCATATAAATTTATGAAAATAAAAATTTACTCTTATGGAGAACAACGTAATTTTTGTTGAAACGGTTAACTTTAGGAAAAAATGTTACAACACCTTTTTGTTCTAAATTGTGTATTATATCCACACCTTAAAGGAACGCACTATTTTCGGAGACACCCTGTATAAACAATACATTTATCTAAAGTAACGTGTGAAGCGGTAACAATTAATTTTCATGACTTTCTTTTGCCAAAAAAAAGGGAACGATTTTATTTTCAGCGTAACTTGCTTACTTTTCACGCTAGAAACTGTTTTAAAAACACCAAAAAAAATTTTTTTTAAACACTTTAAAAGAGTTATGATGAGTGTTTCCCGAAAAGTGCTTTATTTTTTTGGTTATTTTACGTTGAAATATTCGATTTGGTATTTGACGAATAAGAACCTATTTTTCATTAGCTGCAACCCTGCTTCTACTGGGTCTACAGACCTTATACTGACACCTCTTTTTCATAAGCTATATTATTGCTAGGAATATTTTCTTCGATAAAATATGTACATACTTACTTTTTGAGTTATTTGCGAAAATCCGTCCAAAACGTGTTTTTCTATGAAAAATAAACATATTCACTCGCACATACCTCGAAAAGTATTGACCTAAAACTTTTATAGAACAAAATTTGCTTAGAATTAGAATTAGTCAGTTTATCCACTTCCGGACTTATTTTGCACGTATGTTTTTTCACCTCCAAGAAGGGGTGAAAGTCACATCCAGGACAAGAGAACATATCGGCATAATCTCACTTTTTTCTTTGGCATTTTAGCTACGTGTGTGCCAAATTTTATGTCAATCCAAGCGGTTCTTTAAAATCTGGAGGTGTTGCGATATTTTATCGTGAGTGAATGGAATAATAATTATTACAACGGCAATTATTGCCGTTGTCACTTTTAGATAAGAAGTCATTATCACAATGATATAGTCAGGTTAACTGAATTGTATAATTATTGTTTTTATCATTAAATGTGAAAACCTAGAATTATCCATGTCTGTCCGTCAATAAACACAACTCGTCTATTAGTAGGACAGAAAGAATGACAAATAAGGTGTCAAATGAAAGCCTATAACCAAAATATGATATTACATGTGAGAAGTTTGACCTCGGACTGCCTGTTCCAGAGTTGCAACCGAAAGTACTGTTTTAAATTCGTCGAAATAGTACAAACTATTGGTCAACACGACTAAGAAAGACCAGAACAAATACATACTTCCGGTTTCATGCCTGTCTGTTCGTCCATATCTGTAGGTGAACAAAATTCATCCGTCATATCAGCTGACAAAAAGTTACACGAAGGGTTCAAATATCGACTGCCGGTTCAACTTCCGGTCACTTTTTGTGAAAAATTAGAACTTACGATGACCAATTGCTTGTTACAATTTTTTTTATAAGTGTTCTACTCTATCTATTCTGACTTTTCATTAACTTACTTAGATCACATATAATTTAATACAGTTTTGATGTCAGGGTCTTCAAAATTTATGTGGTGAGTTCCGGTATGTGATGAATGAAAAACGACTCCATAAGCAGAAGAAAAAAGTGTTCTCAAGACCTAAGACAATACATCGACTCACAAGAGCGTTGTGACAGTAGCAAAAATTCGAGTTGGGGTTCTAATTACTTTCTCATGCGGCTTACTCTCCTGACTTGGCCCCCTCCGATTATTAAGTGTTCCCAAATCTGAAGAAATGATGGGCGAGTCACAAAGTTTCACAAAAAAGCGAATATTTCGCGAAATGAACGTCAGATCGAAAAACTAAAAAATGCGTGTTCAATATTTTTCAAAAGTCTATCGAATGATACCAAAAACGAACCCCCACGGAAAGGGGTGAGGAGTAAATTAAAATTTTTAAATACGAACCCTGCGATATTTCGCGAAATGAACATCAGAGTGCCAGTGTGTGCTTTTTTTCTGGGGATGAGTACCACCCCCTTCTCGAGTGTGAAAAAATATAGGTCCAAATAAGTCCGTAAGTGGATAAACTAATTAAATTCCTTGTAACTTTTGTTTTTAGATGGTTTTTCGCAAATAAATCAAAAAGTAAGTATTTGATCGAAAAACTATTCCTAGCAAATATAAAGCTTATAAAACAGTAAAAAAAAATGATGTATGTATGAAGTCTGGACACACAATAAAAACAGAGTTGGAGCTAATCAAAAGTTGGTTCTTATTCGTCAAATTCCAAATCGACTAGTTCAACGTAAAATGTCCAAAAAATAACGCACTTTTCGGGGAAAACCCGCCACAAATTTTTTAAAGAGTTTAAAAAAAGTTTTATTTTTGTTATATAAAAAGTATCTATTCTATCACCATCAGCATCAAAAGTAGACCGGGCAGTATCGTCGCCCCCGCTAGCGAAATTATTCCGATTCGATTTTTTTGCACAAACTTACTCAAAAAGAGGTCCTTATAACATATCCAAAGGGTGCCGGGCCAATTTTTTCATTTCGAACAATTTTTTTTAGATAACTTGTGTCATTCTGGGCAAAAAAGGTGTCTTGCCATTTTTGTTTAAAATTGATTGTTGTCGAGTTATATGCGATTAAAAATTTGAAAAATGCGAAATTGGCCATTTTTAAGTCTTAATAACTCGATTAAAAGTTATTATTATGAAATTAAAAAGTGAGCAGATCAAGTTTCAAACCCTTGCTTCAAGGTCCTTAAGAGATTTTTGTCATTATTTTATTACAAAGCTGTTATTTTTAATTATTAATAATTAGCGCTATAGTCCCGGATTTATCGTCGCCCCTGTTAGTGAAATTATTCCGATTCGATTTTTTTGCACAAACTTACTCAAAAAGAGGTCCTTATAACATATTCACAAGGTGCCGTGGTCGAAAAATTGTTTAAACAATTTTTTAAACAAATCCACAAAAATAATTTTTTCACTTTGAACAATTTTTTTTTAGATAATTTTGGACATTCTGAACAAAAAAGGTCTCTTGTCAATTTTCTCTAAAATTGATTGTTGTCGAGTTATACGCGATTTAAAACCTGAAAAATGCGAAAATGGCCATATAACTCGACAAAAATCAATTTTAGAGAAAAATCTCAAGATACATTTTTTGCTCAGAATAACCCAACTTATCTAAAAAATCGTTCGTAATGAAAAAATTATTTTTGTGAATTTGTTTAAAAAATTGTTTAAGGTGATACAGTAGCGATCAACAGGTAGCCAAAACGCGTTCCAAGATTGCGGCTGTAATTTTGAATATTTTTTCAAGATATTTGGCACACGTATCCGTAATATAATAAAAAATGGCGGTACAGAGCCCAATTTGAAAAATATATTAGGTAATATTTGAAAATTATTCTGTAATTAAATACAATATTAAAAAAACGAGCCTGTACCGCCATTAAGAAGAACAAAAAAATACACTTTCTTCAAATAAACTTTTTTATCCGATGCCTAGATTTTGTGTCATTTTGGAACTACTAGAATGTTTTATTTCATTAGTCCAAAACAAAATTTAAATTTTTTAATTCGACAAAATATTTCCACGCACAGGCTGTGGTCTGTATTAATTCGAGAACCAAGAGAGACAGCTCATTAACCGCCTTTCATTTTTTCTTAGAAAATAAACGATCTCTACACAAAGTACTTATAGGATAATACGCCGCCGTTATGAAATGATTGTAGGATGTTAAAATGACGAAGGATGTTTTACCCGGAAATCCGAATTTTATATACTTTTGTTATATTTAATACCCTAATAGCACACGACGTCCTTTGGACGTCCAAAATAGGTCAATTTTTGGTCCTAACGTCCATGGACCATAAACGGACGTCCTTTGGACGTCCGACGCTGGACGTACTTCGGGTGTACTAAATATGTACGTCCTTTGGACGTCCGGCGTTGGACGTCCGGCGTTGGACGTCCTTCAGGTGGACTAAATATGTACGTCCTTTGGACGTCCGGCGTTGGACGTCCTTCGGGTGGACTAAATATGTACGTCCTTCGGACGTCCGGTGTTGGACGTCCTTCGGGTGGAATAAATATGAACGTCCTTTGGACGTCCGTACTCGGACGAAATACGGACCTTTTCCAATCGTCCATATTGGACATATTCTACCAATAAGGGGATTAAACAGCAAAATTATTTAATAAAATATTAACTTAATTATGTTAATAAAATAGTTTAAATGGAAAAGATTATAAATCATATTTAATTCAAAACTGTATATGTAGTTTAATATCTAATACATGTTTTTGTTTTTATGTAAAGTGTGAAAATCTGATCGGTAAATTATTCGTTATGTCCACTCTACATCAACAATAAATTGAACAAGAAATTGACTAAGTTATTCAAGGCCAAATTTGACGAGTACAAAATGTATGATTTGTAAAAGAAAATGAAGGAATTTGATGAAATTGAACAATTGGATATGTTTTATTTTGTCAAATTTCTTTATTTTCTGTTTATTCACGGCAAAATTGGAAGTAGAATTGTGTTTTGTATAAGCCAAATTTGACCTTGAATAACTTGTCGTCAATTTCTTGTTCAATTATTGTTGATGTAAAGTGGACTTTATAATGTTTTATTATTCCCGTTACCAAGATGATAGAAGTTTGGTGGTTAATTCTAATAAGCAAAAATATAATTTTTATCAATGTATCCTTACTACAGATGAATATTGAGAGCATCTTTTTGAAGTTGAGCGTACGTCTGCCCAAAATAGGTCCAGTTTTAGTCCTAATGCGGATGGACTATAAATGAACGTCCTTCGGACGTCCGACGTTGGACGTACTTACGTGTTGAATAAATATGAACGTCCTTTGGACGTCCATTGGACGTCCGTGCTCGGACGTCCGTTGGACATTGACATCGATCCGTGAGCGTCATCTGCAAAGAAGAAAATCACAAGCCAGGACAACCAATCCAAATAGTGAGTGTTACAAACTTTTGTGTTGTGTTGTCAAAAGTTTATTTAATTATTTATGTTTTTCCTTACATACTTACATATTTTTTCAAGCTTTTTGGTATATTTTTCATATTTTTTACTATATTTCGATAAAAAAATTCTTCGCAGTTTTATCCTAATCAACATCATCATCATTCTATCCAAAAAGGCAAATCGCCAAAATCGCAATTTTATCATAATATGATATGTATATTTGCATTTTACCACATTTTTTCGATGTTTTGAAACATTTTTGTATATCTTTTGTGTATCTATCTATATTTTGTATATCACCCCTCCTCGGGGTGAAACTCACCCCCCAAATTCACATACTAATTTGTAAGTACACATACTTTGTAAGTATGGAATAAAGGTTGCTTAATATTAATCAGTTTATCGAAGTCCGGACTTATTTTGAACGTTTTTCACCCCAGAGAAAGAGTGAAACTCACCCCAGGGCAATAGCACACATTGGCACAATATCACTTTTTTTCTTTGGCATGTTAGCTATGCGTATGCCAAATTTCATGTCAATCCTTTAAAATTTACAGCAAAAACCATCAAAGAATGTAGTAATACTTGTTTTCATGAAGTCGGTGATAGAGTTTGACAAATCTTTATGGTTGTTAAATATCTTTTAATTTGTGTATTCGATTTTTAAAGGTAGGTACTATATACGTCCATTTGGCACAATAAAAAATAACCTTCGACCGGTACATATTGCTTGTATCGATGCTCGGTGCATTGTTCAGTCATAAATTTTACCTGTCCCTATAGCGTCGGCCGTCGGTCGGGTCCTATTGTAAATTATTATAATAATAGTCCGTCTCGGTATTTTATTATTTCTGTCATAAGTATCTCTGTGGAAATGCAAATGCTGCTTGTAACATCCCAAAAACCAGCTCTACTATTAATTGTACTCGTATAAATAAGTGTATAATATGTACCTACCTACTTATTTATTGTATTCATTTATAGACCTGGATCCCGCGTAATAAAAAAAGTTGATTAACAGCAAGCTGAAAATTTGTTAATAGCTTCACGGTGTCTAGTCGGACAAACTTTGATGTACGGGAATACTGGAACCGGGGAAGTTTTAATTGTGGAACAGGTTAAAAACTTGGAACATCAGACTACCGAAAACGTTCCATGTATTTTGTCGGACAGAACTTCCAATTGATTTGTTACCATTTCATTAAACTCTTATGCAAAAATCAGACTGCGTACCAGTCTACTTTTATTCTCTTAATATTTTTACTTAAAAAAAGTGTACTACAATCATCTCGCTAAACTTAATATAACTGTTTTCGAGATAAACCCATTTTAAATCTGCGATATAACATAATTTTTTGCATAATATTGTAGTTAAATCCGAAAAATCAACTTAAAACCATAATAATAATTGTGCCAATTCTCATTTATGTCATTTATATTTTTGGAGATTTTTATGGTTTATAAGTTATTTTTCGAGTTTAGCGAGACGAATGTAGTATATATTTTTTAAGTAATAATATTAAGAGAATAAAAGTTTTGATTCGAAAAGTATATGTAATGTAGAGTTCCCTCAGCGATGTGATATAATATTATTACAGTATAGCTCCCCGTGCATGACAAGCTTATGGAGGTAGCCCATATAGCCTAGGCTATAATATTATTAAAAAAATCACTTAGATGGGACAATGGCTTTAGGAAATTCGAGACATCAAAAATGGCCCATTTTTAAGGTGGTGCGTTAATTTCTTGGAGAAATGTAATTATAATTTAATGTAAATAATCTAATATCCAATAATTGTAAATTAATATAAGATGTAATATAAGTTCCTTAAAAAATATATTTTTTATTTCCCACAATACATTCTCCACAGGTATAAATATCGTCTCTAGACGTCCACCGAACGTCCTCCCAGGACGTTAGATGGATGATCGGCAGCAATACATTGGACCAAACTGGGACGTCCTATGAAGGCCCAATTGACGTCCACCGAACGTCCCTTCGGACGTTAGGTGGACCTACATTGGGCGTTTGGCAACGTGGAATTTGGACCAAAATTGGACGTCCTGTTAAGGTCCAATTCACGTCCCCTAAGACGTCCGATTAAGATCCAATTTACTCCGATTAAGGTCCAATTTACGTCCAATTAAGGTCCCATTTACGTCCGATTAAGGTCCAATTTACGTCCGATTAAAGTCCAATTTACGTCCGATTAAGGTTCAATTTACGTCCGATTAAGGTCCAATTTACGTCCGATTAAGGTTCAATTTACGTCCGATTAAGGTCCAATTTACGTCCGATTAGGGTCCAATTTACGTCCCCTAGGACGTCCGATTAAGGTCCAATTTACGTCCGATTAAGATCCAATATATGTCCCCTCGGACATTAGATGGACGTCCAATGGACGTTCGGTAGCGCGACATTTGGACCAAAATAGGACGTATAAAGGACGTTCCTCGGACGAAAACGGACGTCCAATGGACGTCCCTAAAGTCCGTGAAGGACGTCCATTGGACGTCCTTGTGCTATTAGGGTAGGTACCTACCTATAATTCTGGTGATTTTTTAAATCCTCTATTGTTAAGAGAATTTACACCTTTAGCCAAAGTTTTACGATTTTCTAACGGAAATTAACAAGTTATTTTAAATACGCACCAATTATCGATGTTGAAAGGAGTTTTTCAAGTTATAAAAATATTTTGTCTGATCAAAGAATATGTTTCCTCGTAAAGAATTTGGAAAAACACATTGTAGTGAATTATAATCGAAGATATATTTATAGTGATATTGTTGTTTTATTTTAAATAGGTAACTATTGGTAGCAGTTTTTGTAAAAACTGTGAATAAATTGCATATATAAAAAATGATTTTATTTGAAAAATAATAAATAAGATTACTAAATAAGACAGAAAATTTGTGGTTTCCCGAAATGCGCATTTTTTGAATTTTTGTGCATATCTTGCGCATATTTCGTAATTTTTTACCGCATATATATGCGAATATTTCATCAAAATTGATCGCATATAAATCCGCTCCCTAGTCATTGTATTCTGTTGGCTGATTCCAATGATTTGAGCCGCCGTACGACACGTTGGGACCAATGGGAGTGAAGATACGTAACTAATACCTATCAAGAGGTTTACTCAAACTTCTTTTCTGTACTTATACCTACCACTCGGTATAAGTACAAAAAAGAAGTTTGTGTAAACCTTTGCACAACTGTGTAAATACTAAAGAAAAATCTAAAATATTAAAAAAAAATAGTGGAATCCGTTAATCTGTTCTCGAAAAAATTAGCTATGAAAATGAGCATAATTTTCTATATCCCTAACTTTTGACGAGCAGTTTAGCTTAAATGGGGAAAAGCGGTAAGCTTAGACCAAACACCAGTAGGAGGCATTCAATTAATTGAGGAAAAAAATTAAATGGATAACAATATTCATTTCAGTTATAGAAAAGGCATTGCCCCGCTAGAATGGTTGAAATCACAAGTAACAATTAATAGTCCTACAAAAAAGACAGGCGCTTGAAAGTGATAAGACCATTGAACAATAAGCCTGCGAACTGCCTTTTAAACACATTCTTAAAAATAATCCATAACACAATTAAAAAAAGGTTTGTTAAGAAATTCTTTTATAGACTTCAGAAATTCAACAACTTCTCCTGATTATGTTTAAAAAACGTACGGAATGCACTAAATGAAAAAAAGAAGAAAAATATTTATCATACCGTTATACTCTAATATATTCTTACGTTGAATATTTGATGCTTCCCTGTAGAGTATAAAACGGACAGTTGTGTTTTTCCCGTGAGCTGCCTTGTTTAGTCTTCTTTGTCGTTCTATTCGTTAAATCCTATCCTCTCAAGTCACAGCGTCAGAAAGCAGTGGGTATATGCAGTGAACGGGAGGCCTATGTCGAGCAGTGAACGTTGGGGCCCTTTCGCGTTTATCATATGTATCATAGTCGCTTGTCAAAAACTGGACGTATTTAATCGTATTCTATTTGTTAAATACTCTCACCTAATATGTCATACCATGTGTGTTAATCCATTTTATTTCTACAATTTTAAAGTGTTATTACATGCCGTCATTTTCATTTGTCTACACCATCTTATTCTGCCAGTTAAATCCCATCATTTCAGACGCTGTACGTCACGATTGAACCAATAGAACCGTAGATACAAGACTAAGGCCCTTTTGACATGATGCTGTAATTGATTTTCATACGTCATTGTATTATATTAGTCAAATCCAGTTATTTTAGGTGCTGTACGCCACGATTGGACCAATAGGAGCGAAGATACGTAAATAAGGCCCTTTTGACATATTGCTGTATTTGATTTTTCTGTGTCATTGTATTCTGTTCATTAAACCCTACCATTTGAGCTGCTGTACGTCACAATTGGACCAATAGGACTAGATATACATAACTAGGGCCCTTTTGACTTGTTGCTGTATTTGATTTTTCTGTGTCATTGTATTTTATTTGTCAAGTCCTATTATTTGAGATGCCGTACGTCACGATTGGTCTTATAGGACCGAAGATACGCGACTAAGGCCCTTTTGACATGAGGTTGTATTTGATTTTTCTCTCATTGTATTCTGTTTGTCAAATCCTATCATTTGAGGTGCTATACATCACGATTGGACCAACAGGACCGAAGATACATAACTAAGGCCCTTTTGACATATTGCTTGTTTGATTTTTCTGTGTCATTGTCTTCTATGATGTCTAAGGCATATCTCTGATATGCCCTATTTTTAAATTGGACTTCGTAAGTCCTAGGTTTTCACCCACAAGCTTTTATTTGACACCTCATTTGTCATTCTACCCGGTATAATGGCGGAGGAGTTATATTGGCGGTCGTACGGACCGACAGAAAGAGTACCCAGCTCAAATATCTCACCTTTAGTACCATCCTTGGATTATAAGCTTTCATTTGACACCTCATTTATTATTATAGCTGGTATAATGATAGAGGAGTTACATTCGCGGTCGGACGGACCCACCGACAGACCGCCTAGGTCAAATATCTCACCTTTAGTACCATCCTTGTATTACCAGCTTACATTTGACACCTTATTTGTCATTCTACCTGGTATAATGACGGAGAAGTTATATTCGCGGTCGTACGGACCGACAGAAAGACAGCTTAGGTCAAATCGCTCACCTGTAGTACCATCATTGGATTATCAGCTTTCATTTGACACCTCATTTGTCATTCTACTTGGTATAAAGACGCAGAAGTTATAGTCGCGGTCGTACGGACCGGCGGAAAGACAGCCTAGGTCAAATCGCTCACCTGTAGTACTATCATTGGATTATCAGCTTTCATTTGACACCTCATTTGTCATTCTACCTGGTATAACGACGGAGGGGTTATATGCGCGGTCGTACGGACCGTCGGAAAGACAGCCTAGGTCAAATATCTCACCTTTATTACCATCCTTGGAATATAAGCTTTCATTTGACACCTCATTTGTCATTCTACCTGGTATAATGATGGAGGAGTTATATTGGCGGTCGGAGGGACCGGCGCACAGATCGCCTAAGTTAAATATCTCACCTTTAGTACCATCCTTGTATTATAAGCTTTCTTTTGACACCTCATTTGTCATTCTACCTGGTATAATGACGGAGGAGTTATATTCGCGGTCGGAGGGACCGACGGAAAGACAGCCTAGGTCAAATATCTTACCTTTAGTACCATCCTAGGATTATCAGCTTTCATTTGACACCTCATTTGTCATTCTACCTGGTATAATGACGGATAAGTTATATTCGCGGTCGGAGGGACCGAGTCACAGACCGCCTAAGTCAAATATCTCACCTTTAGTACCATCCTTGTATTATAAGCTTTCTTTTGACACCTCATTTGTCATTCTACCTGGTATAATGACGGAGGAGTTATATTTGCGGTCGGAGGGACCGACGGAAAGACAGCCTAGGTCAAATATCTCACCGTTAGTACCATCCTTGGATTATATGCTTTTATTTGACACCTCATTTGTCATTCTACCTGGTATAATGATGGAGGAGTTATATTCGCGGTCGTAAAGACCGACGGACAGACCGCCAAGGTCAAATATCTCACCTTTAGTACCATCCTTGGATTATCAGCTTTCATTTGATACCTCATTTGTCATTCTAGCTGGTATATTGACGGAGGAGTTGTGGTTACAGACAGACAGACAGACGGACGTGGATAATACAAAGTTTTCACATTTTTTCAAAATTGGGTGAAAACAATAAAACATGATGCCAGACTGATTTCTTTATGAAAATAATATATACATTCTCAAATTGTCTATTTTTCGTTGTGAATAATATTGTATTCAACAGTGATGCCAAATTTCTGATGCCAAAATGATTGATAATGAAAGTGGGATATACGTTTTCATGTATATAACGGCAGCGACAAAACGGTAAAACACTGAACTAAATGTATATAATATTTTCACTGTACGATCATTTTGGACTCAAACATTTTATGGAATAAACTTATATAACTTAGTAAGAGGTAAACAAGGAAAGCTGATATATTAAAGTAACATCAAGGAATCAAATCTCTAACTACCGAGCTGATTAGACTTCTGGTAGCAAGTACAGGAATAAAGTTATTAAGGTAGTGTAAAGTGGCATCGATATACAGATGCCACTTTGCAAGACGATGCCAAATCGATGGTAAATGCATAATGTATCGATGCCAAATTGATAGTAGGATGTATATATATATATATATATATATATATATATATATATATATATATATATATATATATATATATATATGTACCTACAAAATTTATTTCGCCGGAGAAATGACGGTCGCTATGATGGTCGCGAAATTAATCTTTTTTCCCCATCGTAAAATAGGTTTTACATTTATTATAAATTTAAGTACGTCTACACAATGTATATATACATACATATAATATATAGCATGAGCGATGACGGTCGCAATGACGGTCGCAATGACGGTCGCGATGAGGGTCGCGATGACGGTCGCGAATTCAATGCTTTTCCCCCTATCCAAAGAAAGTGCACAACGTGCCTAAAGAAGTTTTCACTTCAAAAATGTATATGTACCATTTTTATTCAGTTGCAATGCGAAGGCAAAACTGCTTTAATTTTCACTTAGTTTAGAGAGCACAAACCAGCACTCTAAATCGACGATTTTCGCCTCTTATTAGAGGCATCATCAGAGAGGCATAGGTTTGCTGTTCTCTGTCCTAAGTGAAAATCTTCCGAGAGCTAGTCCTCGCACTGCAACTGACGTTATGGAGTAGGTGCCTAGCGACATTTGCTAAATAAAAGTCAAAGTTTTTCAACCTAATAAAAATATATATTAATATTTTTAAAAGATATTTAATTGAAAAATTTATTGGACCATTTTCCTGGTAACATCTCCATCGCTTCTATAAATTGCAAGCCAGATGGATGCTGCAATGAAGACAAGATTGAATTCTAAAAGTTTAGTAAGAATTTACCAAGCTGTGCAGAGGGTTATGAATTGCAACTTTTAGAATTCTCTCTTGTCTTCATTGCACCATCAATCTGGCTTGCAATTTTTAGAAGCCATGGAGATGTTACCAGGAAAATGGTCCAATAAGTATTTTAAAAATATTTTGAAATATTGACTTTTCTTTTTCTTTTTGTTTATAGGCAATTGATTATGTACTATAGAAAGGAACTACAACGTTAATGGGGTTTTATTATTTCATATGGTCAATGAATCTCTTTATATGAAAAAACCGTGTAGTGCTACCATTTTAAGGGGTGCGTTTTTGAGAAACGGATGAATTAGTCCCTGGGCACAGGTTACATTAATGTGAGTTCTATGCACTTTTGGTACAAACACGTCTACATAAAAATTGTTCCTGGTTAAATTTCCTATCTAAATATAACTTTTTAAAGTCAAAGATACTTTTTTTACAAAAATATATTCAAAAGGAAAAGCACAAAGAAACCCAAAAGAAAGAAATTTTGCCCCATAACTTTTGTCCACGGGGATATAGGTATAGACATTGCTTTACAGAAAAATAACTTACATATTTTCTCTTTAAAATGATGTTTAGTAGAGGTCATTAGGATTTACATTTTTCGAAATATAATTTTTCAAACTTCGCCACCCACAGCAATTTTGGGCAATTTTCCTTGTTATTTCGCAAATATTGTTCTGTAACTTTTTTCTACGTAACTTTAGGTATATGCAATGGTCCATGTAAGAGGAATATAAATCAATTACCTTTAAAATGGTCTACTGTATAATGTTGTACGACTTCTTTTAAAGAGGTTATCTTTTTCAAGACTTTTAACGAGTTTTTATATTTTTACGATTATTTTTTAAATTTCCCATTATAACTTTTTTTTCTATATGGTATATATTAAATAATAAAAAAGAAAGCTTATTCTCTTTACTTTAAAATGGTGTATTATAAAAAATTCTAGGATTATTTTTGAATAAGATATGCTTTTTCAAAATGCAATAAGTACTTGCAACGATTTTTGATTTAAGGATTATTTTTTAAATTTCTTATTACAACTTTTTTATGTGATTGTGTGTTATGATTTAATCTTATTTTTTATAGGTAATACTTTGGATCCACTTGACTCGGCCGGGCAAACTTCAAAATATGGATTAATTCCAATATTTACTTTCAAAGCTCCTGCACCACAAGCTTTGCTTGAAAAAATAGCATGTAAATGTACCAAAGGATGTACAAAAAACTGCGGTTGTAGGAAGATAGGAATTAGTTGTTCAATATTTTGCAAAGGGTGCATGTGCATGGGTACTAATTCTGGGAACTCTAAGATAACTGAGGTGTCAGAGGAAGATATTGAAGCTAATGCTAACGAAGAGATGGACTTTGATTTTGAAAATTTTTTAAATATCAACGTTTAAATAATTTTAACTAAAGTGATGTTTTCTAAGACTAATGTTTATGTAATTTTTGTAAAAGAAATAATTTTAAATAATACAGGTAAAAAATTTCAAAGAATCACTTGGTTTCCATTATTTAAATATATATGATACATCATTTTAAAGAACAGAAAGTAAGCCGTCTTTATTGAGCAATATATTATAGTATATTCATGTATTAGAAGAAAAAGTTATAATGAGAAATTTAAAAAATAATCCTAAAATCAAAAATAGTTGCAAGTACTTATTACATTTTAAAAAATAATATCTTATTCAAAAATAATCTGAGAATTTTTTGTAATACACCATTTTAAAGTAAACAAAATAAGCTTTTTTTGTTATACAATAAAATATATACCTAAATGTAGAAGAAAAAAGGTATAATGATAAATTTCAAAAATAATCGTAAAAAATGTAAAAACTAATATTTTTTATATTAGGTATTATATAATATTATAATATATAAATGTACTATATATAATATAATATTATATAATATATTATATAATAATATTATTTTATTTTTATATTATAAAAAATCCTATTGAAGTATAAACCCTTGAAAAACCATAAACTCTTTAAAAAAAAGTCCTGCAACGTTATACAGTAAAACATTTTAAAGGTAATTGATTTGTATTTCTATTACGTGTACCATTGCATATACCTAAAGTTAAGTAGAAAAAAGTTACAGAACAATATTTGCGAAATAACAAGGAAAATTGCCAAAAATTGCTGTGAGTGGCGAAATTTGAAAAATCATATTTCGAAAACTGTAAATCCTAATTACCTCTACTAAACAACATTTTAAAGAAGAAATATGTGGTTTTTTTTTCTGTAAAGCAATGTCTTTACCTATAACCTCGTGGACAAAAGTTATAGGACAAAAACCAAAATTTCTTTCTTTTGAGTTTCTTTGTGCTTTTTCTTTTAAATATATTTTTGTAAAAAAAAGTAACATTGACTTTAAAAAGTGATATTTAGATAGGAAATTTAACCAGGAACAATTTTTATGTAGGTATGTTTGTACCAAAAGTGCATAGAACTCACCCTAATGTAACCTGTGCCCAGGGACTAATTCACCCATTTCTCAAAAACGCACCCCTATAAATGGTAGCACTCCGCGGTTTTGTCATGCATGGATGTCCATTGACCATCTGAAATAATAAAACCCCGTTAACGTTTTAGTTCCTTTTAGCTATCTTATTTTGAATATAATCAATAGCCTATTATGTATTTATTTGAAATGCTTTTAGGCATGTGCTTCTTTGATGATAGTATTATTATCTGTGAAAAAACGCCACGACATGCTTAATAACATTACGAGAAATAGCATGATTGTTCCAATTTGTGATAATTTATTTGAGAAAAATTGTATAACTCAAGCTAGAAAGATAAAAATTATAACGTTTGGAATAATGTTTTTAAGTTTTTTGGGTCACACGCTGGTTATTTTGCCATCGGCCCTCGACGATGATATAAATATTTTATCTTGGATTGGCAGAGAATTAGAGAATTATTATGGAGCAGTATTTGGAAATATCATGACTTGGCAATGTCGTGTGTCGATGCTTATAGGTAACTAATATATATTTTCTTGCATAAAACCCCTTCAAAATTTTAAATTTCATTGTCGGAAACAAAGGACTCATCACGGGATACGGACGGAAATCATTGGTTGGTGCAATGGACCGCGAAGAGGAATGAATAAGAAGTTTATCATCAATGTCATCATAATCATGGCATTTACACTCCTAGCGGAGTGATTGCCGCACTTCTTGGGGTCTTCCAATTCATTTGTCGCGGTGAATCAATCCGCATTAACATTTTGGTTTTACAATTGGTTGTGTGACTTATCATCTTCTACAATTTTTCTCCATTCGTTCCTGTTTTTGCTTATGGTTACCCATTATCTAACTCCCATCTTCTTAGGGTCCTCAACTATCTGGTTCTCCCATCTAGTTTTGGGTCTTCCTCGTGGTCTGCCTGATACAGGTCTCCATTTGGTAATTTTCTTCATAAAGGCTACTGGATTTCTCCTTTCTATATGTCCCACCCATCTGCAACTCTGTGCCTTGATGAATCTGACGATATCTTCGCCTTTTAAAAGTTCTCTTACTTCGTGGTCCACCAGTTTTCTAAATTAATTATTATCTAAGTTTAGTGAGCCTGCTATCCTCCAAATTAATTTCCTCTCTAGGATCCTCAATCTTTCTTCATCTTTCTGTGTCAGTCACATTACTTCAGCACCATAATAATATAATGATTACTGGTCTAATTGCTGCTCTGTAAAATTTCAGTTTAGTATTCTGAGTAAGCGATTTTGAGGAAGTTGTTGTATTTCCAGTAGGTTCTGTTTCCTGCCTGGATTCTTTCATTGATTACTATGCTTTTTTCATTAATACCATTAACTGAGACCCCAAGATATTTAAAATGTTCTACCCTTTCAAACTCATATTCACCAATATTTAAAATTGTCATATTAACTGGATTTTTTCTTGATCATAATAGGTATTTTGTTTTGTTTTGATCATCAACTGTCAGAGTTTGTAATTACTGTCCGTAAGGTGAGGATCTAACCTCCGGGCGAATCAACCTACTAGTCCAGGAACCGAAGCTTTCACCTCGCCATTTTTACAAAATGGATCGATTTGCTTGAACATTTGAGAATAAGTAGTGGATAGTCCAAGGATTAAAAATATATGATGCCAAAAGGTGCATTTTCTATGGGGGTGGTTGCCACCCCATGTCGGGGGTGGAAATTTTTTATTATATTTTGACCGCAAAAGTTGGTAAACACATTCATTTTAAGAAAAAAATGTTCTATATATTTTTTTGATACAATTAATAGTTTTCGATTTATTCGCTATCGAAAGTGTTAGTTTCATATCAAAAAAATCAATGTGTTTCGATACAGGTAGTCATATACGATTTACTCAATTTTTGCCGTAGAAAAAATTTTTTTCCACACTAAGTTCTTGGAAATTAAATAACCTAGAATTTCATATTAAGACATTTTTTCGTATCTCTGATGCTAATCTTTATATTCTGAAGAAAATGACATTTTTTACCAAACTACAAAAATTCGTTATTCGCTTTTAAATCCAGTTTTTTAAAAACTAATCATTCTAAACCAGTCAAACTTTTCTAGAATCTATTGACAATCCTCAGTCGCAAAAAGAGGTGACTTTGAAAGGGTTGGTAAAGGTGATTTTTGCATGTTATTACAAGTTTTAATTTTAAATAGCTCACTCAATTTTTGCTGTAGAAAAAATTTTTGCAAACCAGATTCTTGGGAATTAAATACGCTACAATCTCATATTTAAACATTTTTTGTATCTCTGCCATTCTACTGTGTTCGTTCCACTCCTTTTCCGGTTTGTCACCCATCCATTTATGTCTTCCACATTGCATGATCTTCTTATGTTTTCGCTTTTCTCCCTATCCAACAGACTTTTCCCTGATATTCGTCGGAGTATTTTCATCTCTGTTGTTTCTAGTAGTCGTCTCGTTTTAGATGTGTCAAGTCTTGTCTCCGCCGTGTATGTTAATATAGGTCTAATTGTTGCTTTATTGATTCTTGCTTTTGTGTCTTACCTTAGGTGTTTGTTCTTCCATATTGTGTCATTAACCTATCCCGCTGCTTTACTTGCTTTTAAGCTTTGTTGTCGTACTTCCTCTTCAACATCTCCGTAACTGGCTATACCTATTCCCAGATAATCTAAACCTTGCTTTCTGCTTTATTATTTTCCCATCAATTCGATTTTACATCGTAGTGGGTATTTAGATGTTATCATACATTTGGTTTTTTCTGCTGATATTATCATATTGTATTTCTTGGCTGGTGTATAAAAGATGTATGTTAATTTTTGGAGATCGTCTTCTGTCTGGGCGATTAATACGGCGTCGTCTGCATAACGTAATATTTTAATTTCTTTGTTCCCTATTCTGTAACCATGCCTTTACGTACTGCTTCTATTATTTCGTCCATTATTATGTTAAAGAGCAGTGGGCTTAATGAGTCACCTTGTCTGACTCCGCTTTGTACTGGTATTACGTTATTGTCAATTTAGCTTAATATAAACCTTCTATCTGGGGTCGATGATCATAAATACAGGGTCATTACAGGAAGAGATTAAACGTAGATGTGATTTGGCCAGAGGGGCAGTACCTATCTCGGCCCAAGAAACAGATAGGTCTTTTAAAAAGTCCCAAGTCGGCGCAAAGATTAAAACTGCCCGATATAAAATAAACCCAGCTCGGCTCATGGGATATGAATTGTTACTATAAAATAATTTTACATCTCAATGGAAAAAAATACATTTATAGAATAACTTTATTAAATAGGTCTATAGTTATACATAGTCCAATAAAACTAAAAGCTAATATCAAAAATTACAATAATTTGATAATATTTAACATATTCAAGTTGCGACAACATTATTATGGTTGTTGTATTCATTAACTTTTGTATTAATAAAAGCTTGTATATTTAAAATTGAATTTAAAGATATAAATAATGAAGGATGAGTTTGATACAATGAATTATTGAAATGGGAATGGAAAAATTCACATGCATTTGTAGTTTTGTTTAAAGCCATCTTTATATTCAGTAACCAAACCTAAGCTTTGGATCTTTCTAAACCAAGCCTGTGTTAAAAATGAAGTCAACAGCCGGTAATTTTACAATTTGGCCAAATTTTTACAACAGCATTATGAATAGCAATTTCAAAATCAATGACTACTTCTTGTGGCAAAAATATAAAACTTCTATTCACGCAATATTGATAAATATTCATAATGCATTGTCTGTAAGCCCTTATCGTTTTAAATGCCTTTCGTTTTATCCCGTGACTTAAACTTGTCTTTCTAATAGGTTTTCTGCTTCTGGATTATTATTATGATTATTATATAGTTGCCATAGCAAAAATAACCAAAATATAGAAGCACTGTCAAATATCAGGAGCGTTGCGGTTGCTCAGCTGCTTAATATTCCCAATACTGTTCTACGGATGTGAATCTTGGACCCTGAGACAATCGGAATAAAGAAAGATAGATGCCTCTGAAATGTTCTGTTGGAGACGAATGCTACGAATTCCTTGGACCGACCGTAGGACACATAATTCAATTTTAAGAGAGCTACAAGTTAGTCAACGACTCTCCAGTAAAATCCATCTTCAACAATTTAAATACTTTAGATATGTTATGGGAGCAAACACACGAAACATGGAAAGACTCATTATACCACGAAAGGTGGAAGGCCGAAGATCACGAGGAAAATCCCCAACAAGATGGATCGATCAAATTACAGGAATATGCAAAAGATCTGTGCATGAGTTAAAAAAAATGACCGGAGACAGAGATTATTTGGAGACAGGCCTGGATCCCGCATACCAAAAAAGTTGATTAATAGCAAGCTGAAAATTTGTTAATAGCATAGCGGTGTCTAGTCGGACGAACTTGGATGTATGGGAACAGTGTTAACAGGATTAACATCATCCAATATAAGAGCAAGACATATTCGTTTAATTTTGAAATGTCCTACAAAACAAACATTACGTTTGTTTTTAAATAATTGAGGTGACACCGATTACTTAACACAAGTGCACCAGTTTTCAATAATGCCTTGTCAGCTAAATCAATGTTATCATAATTCACGGTCACGCTGAATTAGCAGTATAAACAACCACACTTTACGAGTTTATGTACAGTTACAGCAAAGCATTGTGGATCATTCTATTTCATTAGTTTATCAATTATCATTCGTGATTCAGATACATAATTAGACAGCTAGACTTCGAAGGCACCAACTAGTTACTGTCGTATTTAGAGTTGGTAAATAAATAAGTATTCAGTAAAAGTGTTTACTTCATCAACCCCTATCAAAGGGTGTAACTACCCCAACTAACGTAGGATGTTCCTGAGGGTGGAATAACACCATATGCCGATCTAAGACCAGGGATGAACACAGGAACTGGCAGTCTGGAACGAGAAATGGAAGGAAAACGTCGAAGGACGAGGTTTCCTGTACCTCGACCGTCCAAGAAATGGTAAATAGAAACTACATGGAGACATTAGGCCTGACACGGAGCTGAGCAATCCTATGGAAATAGAGTATGGTATGGAAAAGGGACCCGCATTGCAAATTTTTGGTGATACGAAGATAGACGTTTTAAGTAGTAAGTCCATATTATTTATCCTTATGATATTTCCACGATATAGTCCTAATTCGTATAGTCGTATTATAATATAATAATAATATAACCCTAATATAAGATACACATAATCTAATTTTTACCTATTTTTATCTACTTAATCTATTTTTAATTACTTATCTATTATCTAGAATCTATTATCGAGAATTTTTTTTCTTAAGTATTATCGTATTGATTTTTTATTTATTTATTTATTGATTTATTTATCTGTAGGACGTATTGATACATTTTTACATTTTTATACGATTTTTATATATTTACTCATTTTTATGACCTTTTGATTTACTTACTGATTTTTATGATGATTTATACTGATTGATATAATGATTTTTATTGCAATTTAATATTTTTGACATACTATTTTATTTGACAATTTTGCTGTACCTCGTAAGACTATCAAATTTATGCGTTCGTTACGAAGTACTATAAATAAATGAGTAGCAACAAGGTTTATTGGGAAGACTTCGTCAAAATAATTGAGGAGATTACACAAGAAGTTACAATGCAAAGCAAAAGGGTGTTGAAGAAGAAATTATCAATCTAAAACTAAGGAAGTACAAGAAGAGGTAACGACGGGAAGTTTTAATTGTGGAACGTGATTTTAATTGTAAAACGTGTCATCCTGACAAGTTTATGATTATGAAAGATAGCAGGTTGTTTTTAAGTCTTTTCAATAGAAAACTTTATACAATATTTGAAAAAATGCTTTCCGACAAATATGTTGGACATTTTAATAAGTCCGACACATAGAACATGTCAAATGACAGGAATGATCTTGGTGGTTAATGGCAGTTTTATTTTTGCATGAGAGTTTAATGAAAAGGTAACAAATCAATTGAGAGCTCAGTCAGAAAAAATACAACGTTTTCGTAGTCTGACGTTCGAAAACTGTAACCTGTTCCACAATTAAAAGTTACCCTGTTCCAATGTTCCCTTACATCAAAGTTTGTCCGACTAGACACCGATAAGCTACTAACAAATTTTCAGCTTGCTATTAATAAATTTTTTTGGCACGCGGGATCCAGGCCTATCCTATAATTATAAAATAGTTAAAGAGTTTTCTCTCATATATCTTGGTGACACTAGCATGTCAAAAACCTGCAAAACGCATTGATGATGAACGTTTTAGTTCGAAAACGGTCTGTGATCTAGCTTTTTAAAGGATTTTAAATAAAATATACCGTTCATAAAGGATTTAATTTTTTTTATTACCAGAGAACGGCAGTTCTTGTCAGTGGCGCACACACACATCTCCCTACACGCGACACTATATTATACACACCAAATTTTCGATTTTTTTAAATCGACTGAATTGAAAATTGGGCCAACTCCCATCTTAAACTTCAGGAAAAGACTCACTCATTCATATGTCAACCATCCATTTCGGACAAGGGTGTGGATTTTACGGCCCTTCCTATTTAGAGTCTGTTTTTCGTTCTCATCCCCAAAACTCCCAAAAACTTAAAAAATTTAAGTCCGACCTTTACGGCTTCTTATAGTACTGATCATTACCTTATTAACGCTTGTCTAATTTTAAAAATCGGTTATACCATTCAAAAGTTACCAAGCTCAGAAATATGACTCAATTTCTATTAAAAAAAAGGGAAAATGTTTGTGGATATGTATTGTTGTGATCTACTTTGATTAATTAATCAATTAATTATCTCATTAATCAAACGAATCAAACATAAATAAATTGTAAATCTCAGGGCTGAATTATGCTACCAATACTTACTTTCGTAGCTTCAAAATATTTCTCAGTGGCTTCCTAATAGGGATAGATAAAAGAATAAATTAATACACATATGAATTTCAATTAGAAATTATAAAAGTCGTTTATTTTATCAAACGGAAATAAATGTTTTATATTGCAAATTTTATTTATTCCTCTAACTTTATTTTATCTAATAAATATGAAAACAGGAAACTTATTTCTTTTTGTCTCCAAATTTGTTTTTTTAAATAATAATTAACTATTCTCATGTCAAATAGGAATATAACAGTATGTGTGTGGAAAAGTTAAACCGATCTGAATCTTTATCTGTGTTTGAAGCGGGGGACAGGGCCTATCCAGAATCGGTGTAGCTTTTAAATTTTAAACAACCATAAGCCAGCTATAGGACTTAGTAGGTACAAAATGGCATATGTTTTGGGGGTATATATCTTCGGTTCAAGAAGAGACAGGAGAACTGCAAATACACCAAATCAATAGTGTTGAATTATCCTTTCAAATCGTGTATAAGCCGTCAGGACCATACATACACGAGGCTCAGTATAGCCAAAAAACTGAAAAACAAACTTTAAAAATTTGGGTTTTTCGACAATTACTCAAAATTTCAACCTACGAATTACGCCAATAACTGAGCGTGTGTAAAAGGACTCTATACAAATCTAACAGTGTATACCCCATATCCGGGAAAATTCGAATTTTTAAGTTATATGCTTCAAAAATATGATCAAATCTATTTCCTATGGGAAATATTTTTCAAGCTCAATAATTCCTGTAATAGCTTTAGTTATCATACTTGACCTTAGATGCATCAGATACTACTTGTCAATACGTTTCAAACTCATGTTTAGTGATCAATATCAGTTAAGCCGTTTAGAAGTTATTAAGCTACAAAAGTATAATCCAGTTAACGATTATTCCCGAAATGGTTTATGTACTTGTAGTGGTTATGATGCTATATTTGATCTGGCAACGGGCAATCCGAGTATATTTACCGACCATCTCAATTTTTTTTTCAATCTATTTCGAATAGAAAAAATCTAATGTGTATTCGATGGACACTAGATAATTTGGGAGATAATGAGACATAGGCGACCATTTATAAAGCTTAAAGTGTAATCGAGAAACATTGCATTCAACTTCATACATTTAGTTTATAAATAACTTTGAAAAACTCCTGATACAAGAATAAAAAACCGCTAAACGCCGTAAAAATAAGTGGCGCATACAATATTCCAGCTACAAAAGATATGATATGAATATTACCTTTTGTAGCTGGAATATTGTACGCGCCACTCATTTTTACGGCGTTTAGCGGTTTTTTATTCTTGTATAATATATGTAAATAATATTTGTAAATATATGTAATCTGTATAATATAATTTTTAGGGTGTTATGCGCTTGTCCTCCCAGTAGTATTTCTCGGGTACTTTAAATTCCATGTGTGTCTTCAATTAAGTAGCTTGGTTCATTATATTAATCACAGTTTTAAGATCTCTTCAAATCACGACACCTATGTACAAAACTTTGAATATCAGGAAATGGTTAACTCGAAGCTGAAGGCAGTTGTCAAATATTATTTAAGCATTAAAAGGAAAGTATATATTCTATAATATAATGTTTATAGAGACTGATTATTTTATTTTTTGATTATAATTTCCTATAACGTTGTCATCAGATAGCATCCTTAAGATAAGTAATTTCTCTTCAAACCAAACTGCACATCAAAAGTTAGTAGTTCATTGAATTTTTTTCCATTTCTTAAATGACGTAATCTTATTGTTTTAATGTTCAGTGGAGCCAGTAGATGCTTCAGTTCAAGATTTTGGGGTCGCCACACTTGTCTCCCGGCCGCCATCTTGGAAAAAGGGGTGCAAAGTGTTTTCACGCTGTATCTCGTAAACTAGCAACCCTACAGAAAATTTAATTCAACATAAAATTAAATTATATTTCTACAAATTTATTTCTATTACTTTTTATCGTTTAGTAACCAACAAAAAAGTTATAAAAAAAGTAAGTTTCATAACAAGTTTCCTTTTGGAGGTTATAACTTTTTTTCAGTTCATTTTACAATAAATTGACATCATAGCAATTTTGTAGAGCATTTGTTAACGAACAATAACAAACAACACTATAAAGTTGTTTAATTTTTTTATTTTTCTATATTTTACAGCGTTCCAAAAGGAATACAATAAAAACAAAACTTTAGGCTTACTTTTTTATCTATCGTTTTATTCATACAATTTATTATGAGCTTAACATTCCAATAGTATTATTAACCTATTTTTGACCCTTTTCCCCGCCACCTATGAGGTGGAGTCTGGAGGCGCGTTTTTTGTGTGGTATACCAGTAGGCCTAATCCACGGACAATTTCTAGACAAAATAATATTATATTATTTAGGTATTATTATAAAACTTAAACTACTTTTCACAACTTTTAATACGACTGCACGTGGCAAAATATGCAGTGCCGGATTTACCACTAGGCCTACTAGACCGCGGCCTAGGGCCGCAGCGTTTTGTAAAAAAACTTTTTTGGTAAAAAAAATGTGTAAAAAAAGCCGTGTCCGAATATGGACACGGCTTGGCGCATTCTATTATGCATGATGACATCTAATACATCTGGAGAAAGGTCATTCAGCGTGTTAAAAAGAATAAAAAATTGACGAAGATTCTAGATTGTCTAGTTTGGTTAGTTTTGTTTCAAATGCTAAGAGCTTTTTTGCCTTAAGCTAAATGCTAAGAGCCTTATACTTTAACGAATTGATTAAAGATTTTGCAGCAAAGAAAGCTAGAAAAGTGAATGTTTAGAGTTTATATATGAGATTTATTATGAGTATGGAGTGGAGTGAGTGTCAATGTTAATCACTAATCCAACTTTATCCAAATTTAGAACATGAAATTGACGTTTTTCAGTATAAGGGAATAATGTGACAATTTAACGATCTAAAAGTTTATTTGTGGTATTCTTGATATTTTTATTTTTCAGTACCATAGCCTATTACTGTTATATAGTTCATATTATTTTGCTTGTTTTTTTACTTATAATGTCTTTTCAACTCGGCTTTTTTTAGTCTTTTGCTGTCACCTGTATCTACTTTTCCCTGGGATGAAAAAATGCTATTTAATTTTAACAATTAAGGGCAGAGGCGCAAAATCTCGCCGGTCAAAATGTTCAATGTGATTTACCAATGTACGTTTTGTAGTACCAATATTGTACCAATTTTAAAAAGTAAAATTAAAATAAACGTTATGTATTAATATTATGTGCTTTGTGCTTTAAATACAAATCGTGAAGTTATTGGGGGCCGCTCGGGGTAATTTGGCCTAGGGCCGCAAGTATCCGAAATCCGGCACTGAAAATATGTAGCACAACTACACATATGTGGCACAACTAAGAAAAAGTAGAGGGGAACCGCCTGATATGCCACCTAGGATAAATTATAATAATAACAGTAATAGCAGGCAGATGTTCAGTCCGGTTCGGACGAATAATCACGTAACTGAAAAGTTTGTGAATTACTGTTTATTGCGTAATTAACTTTTAAAATACTATGTACATGTACAGATGATACAAAACGACAGAACTGTAACTATGTGCTGGACCACTATAGGGTAGCTGCCGTTATTAAAATACGTGCTATGTTAGACCTTGTTTCAGAGGCTAATGACGAAACTGTAGATAGGTTTGAAAATGTGGGGATTAAATTAAGATAAAATCACTTTTCAACTTCAATTGTGGCTTATTTAAAGATTGACTAACCGAGAAACTAAACATTGCGATACATTAAAACTCTCGCCTACATCTGCTTGCCCAGCGCCAGCCTGGATCATACTAACAGCCATATTTAGCCTTAACACTCAACTTCCATCTTTCCATACTTCCACCCTAAAAAACTTCGAAATGCTAAAGATTGTTTAGATTGCTGTTCAGTTCAGAGGCAGTCTGAACATACGGTAACTCATGCCTTGTAAATTATAGTGATAAAAATGTTCCGATAATTTTTTGTAAATAAAAAATAATTTAATAATCTGGGTAGGTTATCAGTGAACAGGCCATTTTGGGAAAAGTTATTTACCAGCACTTTTATTACTGGAATCGAATCTGATGATTGTATATATTAATAATATAGGTATGCGAAGTCCGCAGATAGTGTGCTACTTTTTTTATAAACAAAATGGCACCCCAAATCGTGTTTTATCGATTTTTGCTCTATAACTCCAAAAATTTTAAATTTACACCAAAAACACTCAAATAAAAATTCACCGTAATTAAATTCTGCATACGTGTTTTTCCCGATTTACATCGACGAAAATTTTCCCCGGAAAATGCGGGATTTTCCAACAAAATCTTTAATTTTCAACTAATATTTTAGATAAGTAACTGTTTATCAAGAATTAAATAAGTTGGTAATATAAAAGCTCTTTTCATATAGATTATAATTCCAGAAACCGATGGAAATTAAATGAATGGTTTAGCAACAATTGAATTGTTAACTAAAAATTTACGGTCGCTAAAATAACCACAATAATTATGATACATAAGAATAACTACGATTCTTGTATAAAAAGACACTGCACCTATTTAATGTACTTTACAGAATTGAAAATGGACTATTTAAGCGGCCTCAGGAATATTTTAAAATTATAAATAATTTTTTGGATCATAAACCAATAGAATATCTCGGAAAATATCAAATTAAATTAAATCATGAAAACGGTATTGGAAAAAAAGCGGCAGGACGCTTCTTTTAAAAGAAAAAACGTTTATTTATAATGAGTGGTTCCTGAGACATAACCGGTCACATTTGACCGGCATTTACGACAAAGATATAAACAATAAGATCATAATTTTCCAACCGTAACCTTTCTATTTTTGTATTCTTTCTCCACACCAATTTTCATACCTTTAAAATAATCTTAACATATATTATTATAATAAAAACTATCGATATTACGAGTGAAAATTGACAAAAATAGCAAAATTCCAATCAAAAATTAGGTTGGAGAAAATGTAATCGGTATACGTTAAAAAAAATCCATTTTCTCGGCTTCCCATGGAGCAATTGTCTTCATACCCCAGGCTGTGGGTGAAAAATAGGTCGATTTCAGGATATAATTCAGGAATTTTTGAAACCTATCAGGTGTTGTAAAGGACGAAGCCAGGAATAACTTCTACTAAAATGTAACCAAAAATATTGTGCGCTTTTTTTTTAATTGCGATTTTTATTTGTTAAATTTGCAATTTTTATTGATTTTTAATTTTGTACCTTAGGATATTGATTTTAGAGAAAAACTTTTTAATAGAAAATTGTAGTAAATTAAAAAACCTACAATTTGAGCTATGGTAAGTTTAATTCCGTTAATTGGTTATTGCAAAACAGCCTGCGAAATGTCCAAAATTGCCGTTTTTTACAATTGCATTATTTATTGTACAAATATTTTTTTTTTCATTTTTTAAAGCTTTAAAATGAAGATCTTTCAATTCCAAACATAAAAAAAAATTGTAAAGCTAGATTAACGAATTTGTTGCTTAGATATTATAAATTGTTTATCACAAGAGGTCAAATGTCGAAGGCTATAACTTTAAAAAAAAAATCGTAGAAAGTTAGTCAAACATCCAATCTCCTTCGAAAGATTTATATTTTCATATTCTGATGTCAATAAATGCGTAAAACTATTTTAAACCTCTAATTTTTGGGTTTGAAAATAAGGGGGCAAATTTCGTTATAAACATTTAGAGCTGAAGTGGCCCTGTACATCCTATGAGTTTTTAACTTACAGATTATTGTTGCTAAAGATGAAAAATGATTTATAAAAAAATAAAAAATTTCTACGACCAACTGAAGCCGAGATAATTTTTGGGTTTGCAAATAGGGGGGCAAATTTCGTTATAAACATTTAGAGCTGTAGCGGCCCTGTACATCCTAGGAGTTTCTAACTTACAGATTATTGTTGCTGAAGACAAAACGAAGATTTATAAAAAAAATAAAAATTTTCTACAACCAACTGAAGGCGAGATAATTGTTTTTTTTTTTTTTTCTTAAGTCGCAGTGCCTTTATTTATAACAATTAAGAAATAATTTTACAGTCATTGACTAAAGAAAGACTTATATTATCTTAAAATAAAAATTATTATAAAATATAATTACAGTTAATTATTAAAAATTATTTTTAAAATCGGTGCATTTGCGAGCGGCCGAAAAATTCGCGCGGTCGGAAAATTTTTACGTAACTTGTATTAAATTTTGACAGAAAACAATTTAATAATATTACCGTTATAATATACAATCTATTTACCACTGTATTTGTTTTTCTTGATAAACTTTTATATGTGAAATTTCATTTCTGAAAAAATAATATTACAAAAATGATACATATATATGAAATATATAACTATATTTTTAATTTTTTCATTGTTATATAAATATAATAATAATAATGTTACTTCTTACTATAATATACATAAAACTTTTTCTTCTTGTAGTGACTATTCTTTTTGGATTTCACATATAAAAGTTTATAAAGAAAAACAAATACAGTGGTAAATAGACTGTATATTATAATGGTAATATTATTGAACTGTTTTCTGTCATTTAATACAAGTTACGTAAAAATTTTCCGAGCGCGCGGTTTGCAAAATTCGGCCGCTTGCAAAAGCACCGATTTAAAAAATAATTTTTAATAATTAAATATAATTATATTTTATAATAATTTCTATTTTAAGATAATATAAGTCTTTCTTTAGTCAATGACTGTAAAATAATTTCTTAATTGTTATAAATAAAGGCACTATGATTAAGGAAAAAAAAACAATTATCTCGGCTTCAGTTGGTTGTAGAAAATTTTAATTTTTTTAAAAATCTTCGTTTCGTCTTAAGCAACAATAATCTGTAAGTTAGAAACTCATAGGATATAAAGGGCCGCTTCAGCTCTAAATGTTTATAACGAAATTTGCCCCCTTATTTGCAAACCCAAAAATTATCTCGGCTTCAGTTGGTCGTAGACATTTTTTATTTTTTTATAAACCTTCGTTTCATCTTCAGCAACAATAATATGTAAGTTAAAAACTCATAGGATGTACAGGGCCGCTTCAGCTCTAAATGTTTATAACGAAATTTGTCCCCTTATTTTCAAATCGAAAAATAAGAGGTTTAAAAATGTTTTACGCATTTACTTACATCAGAATATGAAAACATAACTCTTTAGAAGGAGACTGGATGTTTCACCAACTTTCTACGATTTTTTTTTCAAAAAGTTATAGCCTTCGACATTTTACCTCTTGGGATAAACAATTTATAATATCTAAGCAACAAATTCGTTAATCTGGCTTTACAATTTTTTTTATGTTTGGAATTGAAAGATCTTCATTTTAAAGCTTTAAAAAATATTAAAAAATTATTTGTACAATAAATAATGCAATTGTAACAAACGGCCATTTTGGACCTTTCGCATGCTGTTTTGCAATAACCAATTAACGAAATTAAACTTACAATAGCTCAAATTGTAGGTTTTTTAATTTACTACAACTTTCTATTTAAAAGTTTTTCTCTAAAATCAATATCCTAAGCTACAAAATTAAAAATCAATAAAAATTGCAAATTTAACAAATGAAAATCGCAATTAAAAAAAAAGCGCACAATATTTTTGGTTACATTTTAGTAGAAGTTATTCCTGGCATCGTCCCTTACAACACCTGATAGGTTTCAAAAATTCCTGAATTATATCACGTTTTTTCACCCACAGCCTGGGGTATCATTCTTTTTTTGTTCCCAAGTAACTCGAGTAGAGCCATCTAACTAACGCAATATTAAATGTCAAACGTGCTTTTGTTTTGTTGTAATACATAAATTTTTTTATTAAAACAAAAAATTTTAATTAGTTTAAAATCCTATTTTTTTTTTTCAAATCCTGAAAAACCTAATAAATATTTTTTAAAAATTTAAAGGCAGAATGAAAAACTAAATTATTATCGATGGCAGAAAATTCCTTAGAATAAAGAAAAATTTTCTTTTGAAAGAGATATTTGAAATTAAAAATTACACTACATTTTCTCTTAGTTTTTCACCCGTGTAACTTATTAAAATAAACATTATAGAAGTTTTCAGGGACTTTAGGTCCTCGGTGATAACGTAATCTTTCATTCTGCATTTAATTTTTTCAAAACTCCTTATTAGTTTTCTCAGGATTCGAAAAAAATCCCATTTAGACAGCATTGGAGCCGAAAGTTTGTACCGATCCCGTTAATGAAATAGTTTCATAAGCATAAGTATAACATATAGGCCTGGATACCGCGTACCAAAAAAAGTTGATTAATGGCAAGCTAAAAATTTGTTAATAGCTTAACGGTGTCTAGTCGGACAAACTTTGATGTACGGGAACACTGGAACAGGTGATGTTTCAATTGTGGAACAGTTTAAAAATTTGGAACGTCAGATTACGAAAACGTCCCATGAATTTTGTCGGACAGAACATCCAATTAATTTGTTACCCTTTCATTAAACTCTCATGCAAAAATCAGACTGCTATTACTAACCCACATGATTCCTGTCATTTGACATATTCTTCATGTTCCACTCATTAAAATGCCCAGTTGTTGATAAACACCAGTCTTATTTTTGCATAACAGTTTATTGAAATGGTAACAAATCAATTGAAAGTTCTGCCAGACCAAAATATATGGAAGGTTTTCGTAGTCTGACGTTCCAAATTTTTAACCTGTTCCACAATTAAAACTTGCCCTGTTCCAGTGTTCCCATACATCAAAGTTTGTCCGACTAGACACCATTAAGCTATTAACAAATTTTCAGCTTGCTATTAATCAACTTTTTTGGTACGCGGGATCCAGGTCTAATATATTTTAACTGTTTATCACATTTCTAGGACATTTGGTGTTATTGCATCTTTCCAGGATTTTTATGTATTGCTATTGGCAACAACTGGTGTATTATCTAGTGTGGCATTATTATACTTTATCATTGCAGTAAGTATAAGTAAAACAAGAAGTCGTGGTAAAAATTCATAATATTTTTTGGAGACCCTTTTGAATGACTTGCAGTGGATATTCTCGGTCTACTCCTGATGAGAGAGAGGAAAAACAAGGACCTGATGAGTGCAATGGACCATTTTTCAAAATGGCCGAAATTTCACCCCTTGCTAATCAAAGAGCGACTACAGTAGTAGAAACATTTATTATTATGTCATATAGTCCAAAAAAATAAGGTTTTTGTCGGGACACTTAAGCAGCCAGGTTGCAAATGGGTTTTTTTGGATACTAAATACCTAATCCATTATAAATACAAATATGCTTAACACAGTTCGGACCAGAATTTTAGGTATTAACAAATAAGGGTCAAAAATGATAGTTGTTTCGTTTAAGATGGTGGGAAAATGCCTAAGTATTGTCTCGTTTAGAGTGTAACTTAAGTTATTTTTTATTATGGTAAACAGCCAATGAGAGGGATTCATTCCTTTTTATATGAATTTTATTAATACTATTGAAGTTTAGAGCACCCAAGAAATATTTGTTTTTATTTCAACGGGTATAGAAATATAAAATGTTACACAAGATGTGAGATAAAAGCATGACCATAGCATCAACTCTGATTATTTTCTTATATTTTAATATACCTACTCAATTTACAATCAAGATGCAGTAGAAATAAACAAACCAAGACACGTTAAATGCTACTAGGAGCACTCCCGAATCATAATTTACAATGTATAAACTTTGGAAATCATGATATGGGATTTACAATGTATACAGGGTGTCCCAGACTAATTTAGCCACGCTATATCTCTTAAACGAATAGAGATTTTTGAATGGGACAAAAAGTTATCTATTCTACTTGTAGGTAATACACTTTAATATGGCGTAGAAAAAAATTATCTCCTAAATATTTATCCCTTAGTTACAATCCCTAACTTTAATTTTTTAATAGCACCCTGTACGTTTTTTTATAGTTTTGGATACGGTTTTCTATCGTCTATTCAACAGATTTATTAAAAATAAAATCGGTTTTTAAATAATCAAGAAATCAATTTCTTTGTTATTTTTGTTGATTAAGTTTCCAGACTAATTTATCCAGGCTATATTCCTTAACAAAATAGATTTTTTAAAGGGAAAAAAACTGATCTATTCCGTTTTAATATTAAACTATTTCCACTTTAATATGGCCAAGAAAACATCATCCCCTTAATATTCATCCCTCAGTTACTAAATTAATTAACATCCTAACTTAAATTTTTTTAGTGGCACCCTGTACATTTTTTTATAGTTTAGGTTGGGGTCTTCTATCGTCTATTCAACAGATCTTTTAGAAATAAAATCGGTTTGTAAGTAATCAGAAAATATCAGTATGTTTCTTATTTTTGTCAATAATTACGTGTCCCAGACTAATTTTTCCGGGATATTATCTCTTAAACGAATAGAGATTTTCGAATGAAAATTGTTTTTGTTTTACTTTCATTTTTTTATTTTGTACTATTGACGATTTATCTAATTTCAGTGACAATAAAGCATACTATTGCTTTTCTGTTCTATTTTTAAGGCTATTTTGATTAATTTAACAAAAATAAAAAATAAATTGATATTTTCTTGATACCTTACAAACCCATTTTATTTTAAACAATCTGTTGAATATATGACAGAAGACAACATTCACAACTATAAAAAAATGTACGGGTGCTATTAAAAAAATTAAAGTCAGGGGTTGTAACTAAGGGATGAATATCTAGGGAATGCTTTTTTTCTGCGCCATATTAAGGTGTATTACAAATGGAATAGATCAGTGTTTGCCTCATTCGAACATCTCTATTCGTTTAAGAGATATAGCCTGGAAAAATTAGTGTGGGACACATACATAATTGACAAAAATAAAAAATAAACTGATATATTCTTGATTACTTACAAACCGATTTTATTTTGTAAAAAATCTGTTGAATAGACGATAGAAGACCCCAACCAAAATTATAAAAAAATGTACAGGGTGCTATTAAAAAAAATTAAGTTAGGGGTTGTAACTAAGGGATGAATATTAAGGGGATGATGTTTTCTTCGCCATATTAAAGTGGAAATAGTTTAATATTAAAACGGAATAGATCAGTTTTTGTCCTTTTAAAAAATCTATTTTGTTAAGAAATATAGCCTGGATAAATTAGTCTGGGACACTTAACAAAATAAAAAATAAATTGATGTCTTGATTATTTACGAACCGATTTTATTTTTAATAAATCTGTTGAATAGACTTTAAAAGACCACATCCAAAACTATAAAAAAATATACAAGGTGCTATTTAAAAAATTAAAGTTAGGGGTTGTAACTAAGGGATAAATATTTAGGGGATGTTTTTTTCTACGCCATATTAAAGTGTATGGCAAGTAGAATAGATCACTTTTTGTTCCATTCGAAAATCTCTATTCGTTTAAGAGATATAGCGTGGCAAAATTAGTCTGGGACACCCTGTATACATTGTAAATTATGATTCGGAAGTGCTCCTAGTAGTATTTAACCTGTCTTGGTTTGTTTATTTCTACTGCATCTTGATTGTAAATTTAGTATAGTATGGTATATGTATGCGTGCTATTGAGCGTTACGTACAATGCTAATATTATCATTAGTCGAGGAAATGAAGGTAAAAAAACGGCAAAACCTCGCAATTTTTTCGTCCAGCAATGATTTGTACAAAAATATGGGATTAGGCTGATTACACCCTCTAGTTCATTTTCTATAGGAGCCGTTGTACGCTTTTGGTTTTTTAAGGGTGAAAACTACCCCTAATTGTAAAAAATTATAAAATAACATTTTAAACTTTAATATTGTCTACATTCGGTTCTTATTAGTTACATAATGATTGTTTTATGCTTTAAGATATACTATCATAATATTTCAAACCTTAAAACCACCCTTGTTGGAGCTACATATAAAAAATTTATATATATATATATATATATATATATATATATATATATATATATATATATATATATATATATATATATATGTATATATATAATCGGTTCATAACGTTCTACGACGTCTTCCGATTCCCAGTCGCCATTGCTCTCGATCGTAGCACATGTCTTCGTTCAAGCCTCTTTCTCCGATTTCCCTATGGATTCCTTCTATCCAGCTTTTCCTAGGTCTTCCTCTCTTCCGCCGTCCTTTTGGTGCCCATCGTAGCACTTGCTTGGGTAATCTGTCTTCTTCCATACGTTGTACGTGGCCAAACCATCTTAGTTGCTTTGTTTTTATATCGTCCATTATTGTATGCTTTACATCCATTATCTCCAATATTCTTGTATTTCTGATTTTTTGTATTCTTGATATACCAGCAGATCTTCTCCAGAAGTCCATTTCAGTTGTTCTGAGCATATTTTCGGATTTTTCTTTAAGTGGCCAAACTTCGCTGCTGTATGTTATAATGCTCTTAACAATGCTGTTATAGATGTTACGTTTATTTTCTTTGGAGATACTTTGGTCCCATAGGATTTTGTTCAATAATGCGATAGCTTTCCTTCCTTGTGTGCACCTTTCTTGGATATTCTTGTCCAACGTTCCATCTTGTGTAATTGTAAGACCCAAGTATTTATATTCCTGACAGTGATTAATAGTTATTTCATTTTCCAACGCTAGATCCTGCTGTATACCTCCAACGCACATATATTCCGTTTTCTTGGTATTCACTTCTAAACCCCAGTTCCGGTACTCTTTTATGATTTTTCGGGTCATATATTCAATATCGTGATAATCCTGGGCCATAAGAATCTGATCATCCGCAAAACATAAAGTGTCTAGCATGTTATCATCATTTAGCGGTATACCCATATTCTTACATTTCCTTTTCCAGGATTTCAAAACTTGCTCTAAATATATTTTAAATAGTGTCGGCGATAGACAGCAGCCCTGTTTAAGACTCTTATTCACTTCAAATCCTGACGAGATTTCCTTGCCTAGCTTAACTTTTGCTATATTATGTTGGTACAGATTTTTTACGGCTTTAATAAAAAATTTACTTATCCTAAAAGAATAATTTCGGCTTGCATCGATTTATATAAATATTTTAGATGAGGGTCATCTCACCCTGTACTTCATATTCTATATCATGCTTAAGGGCGTTGGTTATTTTCAGGGGTGTAAACTACCTCTCATTGTCAAAAATTATATAAAAACCTTGTAAGCTTTAATATGGGTAAAATTTGGTTTTGATTGGTTAAATAATGATTGTTTTATACTTTAGGATATAATTATTATAATACATATTTCAACCCTTAAAAGCCACCCTTAATAATATTACAGTTTTTATAAGTAGATATTTTAATAGATCTATACAGAAAAAAGGTAGAATTAAAGAATTACAAAAACATTTTTTATACAAAAATACGAATTTACAAATACATATGTGCAAATACAGATACAAATAGTTCTTTAGTTTTCTTCCAGTATTCGAACCGGTTCTGTGGTATTATACATACATTGAAAATAATTATCCATAAGCGAACTATCCGAATTTTTCGAAAAAAAATCGTTTTATAAACATAGCTCCATCATTTTTGGCGATAAAATGTTTTTTCAAAAATGACTTTGTAGGATTTTTGAAGAGATGTAAGACTGTGTAAACTAAATTTCGTAGGATCCTTTAGTTTTTTATTAGGGTGGGTTTAAAAGGCTCCAATAAGGGGGTGTTTGCTCGTAAATAGAGGATTGAAACAGCTATATCTCGCTAACTGTTCATTGTAATGAAAATCTATGCACAAGAAAATTTTTATTAAAAAATTTTTCGTATCTCCAGTATTTTCGGAAATATTTTGAAGTAAAAGGTGAAAAATGGGAAATTCCAAAAAGTTAATTTTCTTTTAAACTCCAATTTTTCTAAAATTAGGCCTTTTAAATATGTCAAACTTCTTGGGTGTATTGATAATATAAATATAAAAGGAATTACAGAAAGGTGAAGACCAATTTTTAAGTAGGAGGGTAGTTAGGGGGTTGTTTTCACTAATTTTTTCATAGAGAAAAGCAGGTACCGAATTTTTTTGATCATAAGTCCCTTAATTTTCAGGCTAGAAACTTTTGATTGTTATTTTTTGAAAGATCTAACTGTATACTTGAAAAAAGAATATTTAAGTTTTCCTCGAAAAATGCAGAATTTTTCCGTTATTTTACTTTGAATATTTCAAATTATGCATTTGACAAAAAAGCTAACTTTTAACATGCCGTATCTCGATTTGTATTGGTCTTAAAGATATTATAGAAAAAGAATTTGGTTTGTGTTACTAAAAGATACAATTTTGATATTTGCAGGTTTTTCGATTAAATGCATATTTTTCGAGGTAGCCTCAAAAAACTCTAAAAAAGTCGATTTTTTCATCCAAAAACTGTCACTCTTCAAGCGCGAATAACTCGAAAAATATTAGTTTTACGAAGAAAATGTAAAAAACATTTTTTTCTTAGAATTACGTTTTACATCGAGTTACATGGTTAAAATGTAATAAAAAATTCCCGCCCCCGAGATGGGGTGGAAACCACCCCGAAGGTTTAAGCGTACAGCGGCATGATATAGAAAATGATCCTTGGACTATTCCGTACCTTCTGTAAAAATTTCAAGTAAATCCATGTTGGCCGAAAAAATTGCGAGCCAAAATGCTTCATTTCCTCGACTACATATAAAACACTGTACACCTGGAAACACAGGACGTTACCACAGCATAATAAACGAAACCAGCAAGGACACTCCCTGATGCCGCTTTTGAAGTTGAAAAGTATAGGGTCGCCATTTTTCGCGTAGTACATCTCAGTGGTGATGTGATGTGTTGGTTCATCAGTGTTGCCGATGTCACCAACTTTATTACCCGTAAGAGATTCTTTTTGAATAATTTCTGGAATTTATGCAAAAAATTAACAATACAATCGCCATTCATCGTCAATATTTTGTGTTATGTCCCAATTATTGACATAATTCCCACAGGCATAAGTATAAAATTATGTTAAAAAATATGAATGTCATAAAAGTTAAGTAAATCTGATAATTATGTACAAATCGGCAACACTGTCGATTTGCTACATTGTCTGGTACTACGCACAAAATGGCCGACGATCTGCGCAGTAATAGTGCGCGAACTTTTCCCGCCTACTAGTGAGTCACTGCTGTTGCGTTTTCTATGCTGTGACGTTACTTTAAACAGAGTTAAATTCGATCGGAAACATTCGGGCTTCAATCGGCAGACTAAGGGGAAATATAATTGAATCGTTTATTTCAGAAAGGGGTCAAGTCACAAAAACCTGCTTTTGAGAAAAACAAAAAAAAACGTGTTTACATTCAACAAAAATTTTATTTATCTTATATATAAAAATCTATTGCTGTGCGTTAGTCTCGCTAAAACTCGAGAATGTGTGGACCGATTTGGCTAATTTTGACGTTGAATTATTTGTGGAAGTTCAGGGAAGGTTTATACGGTTTTATATTGTCATTTTATTAGCCACCAAAATTTTAACAGCTATATGTATAAAATGCTCTTTTTACAGTGTTTGTTGCCATACTCCTCCGAAACGACTTGACTGATTTTTATGAAAGTTTACAAGTGTACTCGACCGGACCGGGAGTGGGTCGTTATCTATATTTCATACCCGTGCGTCTTAAGGGGGCTTGCCACCCTTATATTTATTTCTATTTTTTCAGACAAACTCTTTTTTTTTAATTGCATATGATGTGGAACGTAAAGATACATACAACCCTAAATTTTCACTTTTCTATCACTAACCGTTATTTTTTAATGGCCATTTAAATATTTTACATCTATATAAACAAAAGAAGGTCGTGACAGTTACCAACACATAACTCGAGAACGACTGAATAGATTTTTATGAAATTTTCCGCGTGTATTTGACCGGACCGAGAATAGGTTGTTATGTATTTTTCATATCCGTACGTCGTAACGGGGGCTGCCCCCCTAAAATATTTTATTGTTTTTTTGATCAAACTGTTTTTTCTTAATTTTATGTGATGTGGAAGGCAAAGGTAAATACAACCCTAAATTTTCACTTTTCTATCTTCGACCGTTATTTTTTAATAGCCATCTAAAGTTTTGCATCTTATATATAAAAATCTATTGCTGTGCGTTAGTCTCGCTAAAACTCGAGAATGTGTGGACCGATTTGGCTAATTTTGATGTTGAATTATTTGTGGAAGTTCAGGGAAGGTTTATACGGTTTTATATTGTCATTTTATTAGCCACCAAAATTTTTACAGCTATATGTATAAAATGCTCTTTTGACAGTGTTTGCTGCCATACTCCTCCGAAACGACTTGACCGATTTTTATGAAATTTTGCAAGTGTACTCGACCGGACCGGGAGTAGGTCGTTATCTATATTTCATACCCGTGCGTCTTAAGGGGGCTTGCCACCCTTATATTGATTTCTATTTTTTCAGACAAACTCTTTTTTTTAATTGCATATGATGTGGAACGTAAAGATACATACAACCCTAAATTTTCACTTTTCTATCACTAACTCTTATTTTTTAATGGCCATTTAAATATTTTACATCTATATAAACAAAAGAAAGTCGTGACAGTTACCAACACATAACTCGAGAACGACTGAATAGATTTTTATGAAATTTTCCACGTGTATTTGACCGGACCGAGAATAGGTTGTTATGTATTTTTCATATCCGTACGTCGTAACGGGGGCTGCCCCCCTAAAATATTTTTTTATTTTTTTGATCAAACTGTTTTTTCTTAATTTTATGTGATGTGGAAGGCAAAAGTAAATACAACCCTAAATTTTCACTTTTCTATCTTCGACCGTTATTTTTTAATAGCCATCTAAAATTTTGCATCTTATATATAAAAATCTATTGCTGTGCGTTAGTCTCGCTAAAACTCGAGAATGTGTGGACCGATTTGGCTAATTTTGATATTGAATTATTTGTGGAAGTTCAGGGAAGGTTTATACGGTTTTATATTGTCATTTTAGTAGCCACCAAAATTTTTACAGCTATATGTATAAAATGCTCTTTTTACAGTGTATGTTGCCATACTCCTCCAAAATGACTTGACCGATTTTTATGAAATTTTGCAAGTGTACTCGACCGGACCGGGAGTAGGTCGTTATCTATATTTCATACCCGTGCGTCTTAAGGGGGCTTGCCACCCTTATATTGATTTCTATTTTTTCAGACAATCTCCTTTTTTTTTAATTGCATATGATGTGGAACGTAAAGATACATACAACCCTAAATTTTCACTTTTCTATCACTAACCGTTATTTTTTAATGGCCATTTAAATATTTTACATCTATATAAACAAAAGAAGGTCGTGACAGTTACCAACACATAACTCGAGAACGACTGAATAGATTTTTATGAAATTTTCCGCGTGTATTTGACCGGACCGAGAATAGGTTGTTATGTATTTTTCATATCCGTACGTCGTAACGGGGGCTGCCCCCCTAAAATATTTTATTATTTTTTTGATCAAACTGTTTTTTCTTAATTTTATGTGATGTGGAAGGCAAAGGTAAATACAACCCTAAATTTTCACTTTTCTATCTTTGACCGTTATTTTTTAATAGCCATCTAAAATTTTGCATCTTATATATAAAAATCTATTGCTGTGCGTTAGTCTCGCTAAAACTCGAGAATGTGTGGACCGATTTGGCTAATTTTGATATTGAATTATTTGTGGAAGTTCAGGGAAGGTTTATACGGTTTTATATTGTCATTTTAGTAGCCACCAAAATTTTTACAGCTATATGTATAAAATGCTCTTTTTACAGTGTATGTTGCCATACTCCTCCGAAACGACTTGACCGATTTTTATGAAATTTTGCAAGTGTACTCGACCGGACCGGGAGTAGGTCGTTATCTATATTTCATACCCGTGCGTCTTAAGGGGGCTTGCCACCCTTATATTGATTTCTATTTTTTCAGACAATCTCCTTTTTTTTAATTGCATATGATGTGGAACGTAAAGATACATACAACCCTAAATTTTCACTTTTCTATCACTAACCTTTATTTTTTAATGGCCATTTAAATATTTTACATCTATATAAACAAAAGAAGGTCGTGACAGTTACCAACACATAACTCGAGAACGACTGAATAGATTTTTATGAAATTTTCCGCGTGTATTTGACCGGACCGAGAATAGGTTGTTATGTATTTTTCATATCCGTACGTCGTAACGGGGGCTGCCCCCCTAAAATATTTTATTATTTTTTTGATCAAACTGTTTTTTCTTAATTTTATGTGATGTTGAAAGCAAAGGTAAATACAACCCTAAATTTTCACTTTTCTATCTTCGACCGTTATTTTTTAATAGCCATCTAAAGTTTTGCATCTTATATATAAAAATCTATTGCTGTGCGTTAGTCTCGCTAAAACTCGAGAATGTGTGGACCGATTTGGCTAATTTTGATGTTGAATTATTTGTGGAAGTTCAGGGAAGGTTTATACGGTTTTATATTGTCATTTTATTAGCCACCAAAATTTTTACAGCTATATGTATAAAATGCTCTTTTGACAGTGTTTGTTGCCATACTCCTCCGAAACGACTTGACCGATTTTTATGAAATTTTGCAAGTGTACTCGACCGGACCGGGAGTAGGTCGTTATCTATATTTCATACCCGTGCGTCTTAAGGGGGCTTGCCACCCTTATATTGATTTCTATTTTTTCAGACAAACTCTTTTTTTTAATTGCATATGATGTGGAACGTAAAGATACATACAACCCTAAATTTTCACTTTTCTATCACTAACTCTTATTTTTTAATGGCCATTTAAATATTTTACATCTATATAAACAAAAGAAAGTCGTGACAGTTACCAACACATAACTCGAGAACGAGTGAATAGATTTTTATGAAATTTTCCACGTGTATTTGACCGGACCGAGAATAGGTTGTTATGTATTTTTCATATCCGTACGTCGTAACGGGGGCTGCCCCCCTAAAATATTTTATTGTTTTTTTGATCAAACTGTTTTCTCTTAATTTTATGTGATGTGGAAGGCAAAGGTAAATACAACCCTAAATTTTCACTTTTCTATCTTCGACCGTTATTTTTTAATAGCCATCTAAAGTTTTGCATCTTATATATAAAAATCTATTGCTGTGCGTTAGTCCCGCTAAAACTCGAGAATGTGTGGACCGATTTGGCTAATTTTGATATTGAATTATTTGTGGAAGTTCAGGGAAGGTTTATACGGTTTTATATTGTCATTTTAGTAGCCACCAAAATTTTTACAGCTATATGTATAAAATGCTCTTTTTACAGTGTATGTTGCCATACTCCTCCGAAATGACTTGACCGATTTTTATGAAATTTTGCAAGTGTACTCGACCGGACCGGGAGTAGGTCGTTATCTATATTTCATACCCGTGCGTCTTAAGGGGGCTTGCCACCCTTATATTGATTTCTATTTTTTCAGACAAACTCCTTTTTTTTAATTGCATATGATGTGGAACGTAAAGATACATACAACCCTAAATTTTCACTTTTCTATCACTAACCGTTATTTTTTAATGGCCATTTAAATATTTTACATCTATATAAACAAAAGAAAGTCGTGACAGTTACCAACACATAACTCGAGAACGACTGAATAGATTTTTATGAAATTTTCCACGTGTATTTGACCGGACCGAGAATAGGTTGTTATGTATTTTTCATATCCGTACGTCGTAACGGGGGCTGCCCCCCTAAAATATTTTTTTATTTTTTGATCAAACTGTTTTTTCTTAATTTTATGTGATGTGGAAGGCAAAGGTAAATACAACCCTAAATTTTCACTTTTCTATCTTCGACCGTTATTTTTTAATAGCCATCTAAAATTTTGCATCTTATATATAAAAATCTATTGCTGTGCGTTAGTCTCGCTAAAACTCGAGAATGTGTGGACCGATTTGGCTAATTTTGATATTGAATTATTTGTGGAAGTTCAGGGAAGGTTTATACGGTTTTATATTGTCATTTTAGTACCCACCAAAATTTTTACAGCTCTATGTATAAAATGCTCTTTTTACAGTGTATGTTGCCATACTCCTCCGAAATGACTTGACCGATTTTTATGAAATTTTGCAAGTGTACTCGACCGGACCGGGAGTAGGTCGTTATCTATATTTCATACCCGTGCGTCTTAAGGGGGCTTGCCACCCTTATATTGATTTCTATTTTTTCAGACAAACTCCTTTTTTTTAATTGCATATGATGTGGAACGTAAAGATACATACAACCCTAAATTTTCACTTTTCTATCACTAACCGTTATTTTTTAATGGCCATTTAAATATTTTACATCTATATAAACAAAAGAAAGTCGTGACAGTTACCAACACATAACTCGAGAACGACTGAATAGATTTTTATGAAATTTTCCACGTGTATTTGACCGGACCGAGAATAGGTTGATATGTATTTTTCATATCCGTACGTCGTAACGGGGGCTGCCCCCCTAAAATATTTTTTTATTTTTTTGATCAAACTGTTTTTTCTTAATTTTATGTGATGTGGAAGGCAAAGGTAAATACAACCCTAAATTTTCACTTTTCTATCTTCGACCGTTATTTTTTAATAGCCATCTAAAGTTTTGCATCTTATATATAAAAATCTATTGCTGTGCGTTAGTCTCGCTAAATCTCGAGAATGTGTGGACCGATTTGGCTAATTTTGATATTGAATTATTTGTGGAAGTTCAGGGAAGGTTTATACGGTTTTATATTGTCATTTTAGTAGCCACCAAAATTTTTACAGCTATATGTATAAAATGCTCTTTTTACATTGTTTGTTGCCATACTCCTCCGAAACGACTTGACCGATTTTTATGAAAGTTTACTCGACCGGACCGGGAGTAGGTTTATGTCTATATTTTATACCTCTACGTCATAAGAGGGTTGCGTGTGACGTCATAACTCTCGCAATAAGGACGTGAAAAATACGAAATTAATTCGGTGTACTCCTTGCTTACTAAATTCCGAACAGAACCTTACTAAATTTTTTTTCTAGCTCAATCGGTGTCCAAAATACAATATCTTAAGCCTTAGAAATATTCTGAGAACAGAAGAAGAACGAGCAACAAATTTCATCGAAGAAAAGTGCAACTGTTTAACTTTTGGACTTAATTTGGGCAAAATATGAATTTCTTAATTTTTCGAAACTTTAAAAAAATATCTCTACTGAACTTTTCTGACGAACGGCAAGCAGAAGGAAAGTTCTGAGCACACGAAAAGAACAAGCAGCAAATTATAAAATTTTATTTAATTTTAATTAATTTTGTTTCATTTTATTAAATTTTAATTATTTTTATTAGATTCTATTAATTTTTTTTAATTTTATTATTTTTTTAAAATTATTTATTATTTTTATTTAAGTTTATTCAGTTTTATTTATTTTTATTAACTTTTATTCAATTTTATGAAATTTTGTTTCATTTTATTTAATGATATTTAATTTTAATTTTATTTTATTTTTCAACACCTATATAGTTGGACAACCCCGAACCCAATTATAAATACAGGGTTGTTTTGAATGTAAATAAAATAAAGCTGTTTTATTCATTATAAGAAAAACAAATTTAAGATTGCAACTATTGCACTGCAAACTTTTTCTAACTAAACTTTATTACTTCAAACATTATGTGTAATTCATTAAAAATAATAATAAAAACTCATTCACATCGAGCATTTTTGTTTATTAATTACGAATTCCTTTTGTTTATTTTAAGTTTATTGTTTACAAAGGTTTGTTCTTATCTATTGAGGCAGTACGAAGTCTGCCGGGTCAGCTAGTATAAAATAAAAATTCTCACTAATAACCTGTAGTGTTTGTCAAAATGTATTGTATTTTTAAACGCTTTTATTTAGTTCAATAGTTTGCGTCAAATCTTCTGACGTTAATTTGACTGCCTTCTCTCCAATGCAAATGAATGAAAATTTGAAGACATATGCATTCGCGGGAACAATACACGAATAGTCAATAAATTTTTTTTTATGTTGTAAATTCTCTTGTTTTTTTACAATGTAAAAACGTGAAACTTTTACAGATTGTAGCTAATGATATAAACTATACATAATTTCACTTTTTACGTTAATTGTTTACGTTATGCTTCATAAATAAACAATAAAGTTTAAAATTTTTTGCCGATTCCGACTACTTTTCATGTTAGTACATCATATGTTTTATACATATTTTAATAAACGTGACGATGTATTTTAATGTTTGAAAAGTGTAAGACTAAAAAGTAAAAAATAAAAAAATGTGAAAAAAATTTTTAGGAAACGCTTTTCTTTAGTTACGAGTGACTAAAATTAAAAGTATAAAAAACCAACTAAAAAGCAAAAAATAAAAAAAAATTAAAAAATCTAACACATTAGTTAAAGAAAAGCGTGGAGCGAAAACCGTTTATTCGATGAAGACGCGCCACGCTTTTCTTTGGCGAATGTGTTAGATTATTTAATTTTTTTTTATTCTTTGCTTTTTAGTTGATTTTTTTATACTTTTAATTTTAGTCACTATAACTAAAGAAAAGCGTTTCCTAAAATTTTTTTTTCACATTTTTTTATTCAAAAATTTATCTTGTTAATTTGTTTAAGAAAAAAATTAATAATTTTTTGCACTTGGCCCCTTTCTGAAATAAAGTTGGTGTTTACATCCAACAAAAATTTTATTTATATAAAATAAAAATTCTCACTAATCACCTGTAGTGTTTGTCAAAAAGTATTGTATTTTTCAAAAATTTATGTTGTTAATTTGTTTAAGAAAAAAATAAATATTTTTTTGCACTTGGCCCCTTTCTGAAATAAAGTTGGTGGTTACACAATTTTTAAGCAAGGAGTCATGCGTTGCATGGCCCCTTTCTGCACTAAACGCTAATTTCTCTGCGCTGCCAAAGCAACACTATGGCAGCAATTGATTCCTTTCTGCAACAAAAGCTGTATTTACGTTTAAATTAAAAAATTTCACCAAAAACTCATTTTGTCAAAATTAGTCACTTAACCCCTTTCTGAAATAAACGATTCAATTGTGATCTCTTTCTATTAAGTGGGAACTTAATTCTAGTATTTCTCTTAGTATCTCTGGCTAATTGTGTAATACTAACGATAAACTTTCTCCGTATCTGTATATATATATATAATATATTTTGTCGCCAACCGTCACTAAAGTCATTCATTAGTGTACTCATTTGCGGCAGTAAAGTAACACTTTATTGTACTGAAAGAAGAATTTTACTTTACCTGCCGCGATTAATCGAGATTGAATGTAAGTGGTCGGTGGCAGTAATCGATTATTCATTTGAGTTAACTTACAATTTATGTACTTTAATTATTAAAAATATTGTACAAAATTTACGATATTGTTAATTAAATTTATGCCAAAAAGTGAAATTCTGTAGTATTTTGTAATTATATTCATATAACATAAATCAAAACTTGACCGATTTAGTAATTATTCAATATTGATAAATATCGATTAAAAATCGAAAGCGGCCATCATGCAAAAGTCATCTGTCATCACTGTCATAAAATTGTTATTACGTCTAAAATTAAAAAAAAAATCTTAAATTTTAAATTGTAGGTAAGTGTTATTAACCAATATCAAACTGTTGTATGTTGGCGATAAAATTTTGTATGCACCACGTCAGTAAAGACTCTTTATCGAACTCGTCTCTTATTCGCCTCGCTCGATACGCTCGCTCGGCTCATAATATCAGACTAGTTCGATAAAGAGTAACTTTACTGACTTGGTACATAAATAACTATTAATTATTTAAAATATAAAGGAAAAGATGCCTCTCATTGGCTGTATACCATAATAAAAAACTTACTAAGTAAAACCTCAGTTGTAGGTAAATGGTATACAAATTTATTAAAATTTTTATCTAAAATGATCAAAATTGGATTTAAGTGGGTACATCTATGGTACAAAAATCACACAAACGTTTTCGGACCAATCAGTCCATCATCAGGTAGAAAACTTTAGATCCAAAGTAGTTGGAACTAGCTACATAGTTAGGTCAAAAGACCTTAAAATTACAATAATCAGACCATTTCGGCTACAACAATGTCGACAATAAGTCGATGTTTAAAGAATTTATAAATGTAGTGTTACTATCAACAATAAGTAACACTACATTTATAAATTCTTTAAACATAGACTTATTGTCGACTTTGTTGTAGCCGAAATGGCCTGATTATTGTAATTTTAAGGTCTTTTGACCTAACTATGTAGCTAGTTCCAACTACTTTGGTTCTAAAGTTTTCTACCTGATGATGGACTGATTGGTCCGAAAACGTTTGTGTGATTTTTATACCATAGATGTACCCACTTAAATCCAATTTGGATCATTTTAGATAAAAATTTTATTAAATTTATATACTATTTACCTACAAGTGAGGTGTTACTTCCTTAGTAAGTTTATTAATTATTTGTTTTAGGAAATTCGTCCGGACGCTAACTGCAGATATTCTCTTTGTATTCTTCTACTTGTTATAACTGTAGCAGTACTGACCACTTATAGTCAAGAAATATATGATGAGGTTTGTAGTGTATATGTTACCGGCCAAACCCGATTTCAGGACAAACTAGTTTGTTCTAGGCAAAACTAGTTTGTCCTGAACGCATTAGGATAAACTAGTTTGGCCTATTCCAAACTAATTTGTCCTAAACGTGATAGGATAAACTAGTTTGGTCTAGGCCAGACTAGCTTATTCTGATATTAAAACGGATACTGCAGGACCCACTAATAGTATGGCCTAGTATAAACATTATTGTATACCTACAAAGTTAAAATAAATAGATAACTGAATAAAATACTCTGTAATTGGAAAATAATTATTTTTATTAAAACGATAACGAATCGTCGTTAAAACTAATGGACAATTGATAATACAAACATTCATATTATAAAAAATAATACGTGTTTTTTTATAAAAGCAGTAATTATTATACCTCAATTATAAAAATTATGATACAGGGTGATTCATTAGTGGGGTAAAGTAAAGCTCAATAGATCCGCTATAGCAATATATAGCAATAAAAGTTATAAACAAAAATGCAGCCAACTCTGAGCTTCACCTTTTAAAATTAATCAGAATGTTACAGGGTGTTCGATAACATCGTGGCAGACCAAACTTTTGTTTTTTTTTTTAAATAGAACACCCTATATTTTATCTTATCTTCGAAATCTTCCTAACTTCCCTATTACAAAAATATAAAGGTCTGTTATATTATACAGGGTATTTACAAAGTTAAAGCCAATTTTCAATAAAAATCGTAACAAGTTCAGCTCCCGGTATAAATAAAAATAAGCACAACAGCAATGGTTTACTGATGTCATATTTTTTTATTTGTTGTCAAAATTTTTAAAAATGATTGACATTGCTAATTTATTTATATCTAATACAGGGTGAGTCCAAACGCAAGTACATTATTTTCTCAGTGATTTTAAATGGAACACCCTATATTTTATATCACTATTGAAAAGTACCATTATCGTACTTTAATTTATATACAACATTTCCTATGTCTAGATTTATTAGTTTTCGAGATATTTTCATATATCAATGGACCAGTTGCTTGGCCAATCACCAAAATTTAATAAACTGGATTAATTTTTTTGGGGTTACGTTAAGAATTAAGGTTATAAAATGCCTCCAATAACAAGGGATGAGATGAAAAATACATAAAATATTTTACTAAAAGTAGCTTTTATTTTTTCAAAAATATTTTATATTTTTGTTTGTGTTCATGTTTTTTTTTGTAAAATTGTTTACTGATAAATTATTTTTCGTTCTTTATTTGTTAAATTGTTACATTTACATACAAAAAATTTTTTAATTGTTTTCACAAATTGTTGTATTTTGTGTTTGTGTTTTTTTTTTGGAAAATTTATAACTAATAAATTGTTTTTCTTTCTTTATTTGTTACAGTTACATTCAAAAGTAGTTTCTAATTGTTTAAAAAACGGTGTATGTTGTGGTTGTGTTTTTTTTTGTAAAATTTATTACTAATAAATTATTTTTCTCTCTTTATTTGCTACATTGTTACATTGATTGCCGGATTGATAATCAGTTACCTTAAATTATCAGTTTTAAAAAATTCAATCATGGCTTACTTAAAATTTGGAAAGATTTAGACCCCTAATTAATAATTTGCTCGGAAAAATGAAAATATCTCGAAAACTAATAAATTTAGACATAGGAAATATTATACAAAAATTAAAGTACGGTAACGGTACTTTTCGACAGCAACATAAAATATAGGGTGTTCCATTTAAAATTACTGAGAAAATAATGTTCTTGCGTTTTGACTCACCCTGTATTCGATATAAAAAAATTAGCAATATAAACCATTCTTAAAAATTTTTACAATCAACAAAAAAATATGGCACCAATAAACCATTGCTGTTATGCTTATTTTTATTTATACAGGGAGGTGAACTTGTTACGATTTTCATAGAAAATTGGTTATAACTTTGTAAATACCCTGTATAACGTAACATTCTTTTACATTTTTGTAAGGGGGAAGTTAAGAAGATTTCGAATATAAGATAAAATATAGGGTGTTCTATTTAAGAAAGCATAAGTTTGGTCTGCCACCATGTTATCGAACACCCAGTAACATTGTATTTAATTTTAAAATGTGGAGCTCAAAGTTGGCTACAATTTTTGTTATTAACTTTTATGGCTATCTATTACTATATCACATCTATTGAGCTTTACCCCAATAATCAATAACCCTGTATAGGACAACATGGCTATGACAGTTATATTGCAGATAGTTACCTTTGTTTCACACCCTTAAAGACAAAGAGAAACAGTGTAGCCGGTTGTTGCTTTGGTAAATACATAATACGTTTTTTATTTGGCAACAGCGCTTTCCTGCTAAACTTAACGGTAGCAAAGAAACTAATATATGAGGAAAAATTTGTTGAATTTGTTTGCCGTCAAGTTTGTACCGGTGGATTATGATGTCATTAAATCTATGAAAGGCATGCCCAATAATTGTTCGACTTTTAGTTTAACAGTTTATTGTTCTTAATTTCTTGTTTTGACAACGATTTCTAGAGTGGAAATCTAAACAGTAAGTATTTTTACGTAAATTATGTAATTGTCATTATAACCAACTCGTAACTGTGGCTAATCCCGTATAAACAGCGACCCGTCAAAATGACCCGGTCAAAACAGCCCCGTCAAAATAGCCCGGATACAAAATAGCCTCGACAAAATAGCCCTTAAACAAAATAGCCCCGACAAAATAGATTGAACACAAAATAGCCCCGGTCAAGACAGCCCCGGCTAAAACAGCCCCCGCCAAAACACCCCCAATAAAAAGTTTTACCTTTTAACGGAGTACCATTTAATCTAAATTACTATTCTAATTGGGAAATGAGCCACAGTTTAACTTAAAAAAATTAATATATTAACGTTTTGACTCCCACTTCGGGCATCGTTGTCAAAATAAAAAATATTAATAAATTAAACAAAAATGTCGTTGCTTAGTAAAAAATTCTTCTAATAATTTAATGACTAATTCTGACTCGGTCATATCGGCAATTCAGACATACATAATGGTGCAAATAAAAGAAATAAATTCGTTATTTAGTAAACCCGCGACGTTAAGGAAAAATGCTGAAATAGGTCGATCTTTATTTTAAAATTACGATATTTTGGTATATATGTTATAGTCAAAGCCCGAGTTTCAGGCACTCCTAGGTTTGACTAGGCAATCATCAGGTCTGACTGACGGTCTTAGCCAAAGCCCGAAATAAGTTTGCAGTTTGCCTTGGCCTTTGACTAGTCAAACCTAGGAGAGACTAAGTTGGTCAGGCAAAGATCGAAATTTAATTTTATGTGTCAACTAGTCAATAATACTAGTCAAACCCCGATCAGCTATTAAAATGTCGTAATTTGTTAGATTAGGTTTTTTTACTTTTAATGTTTATTATTCTTATATTGTCGTAATTAAAATTAAAAAATTAGTGTTTATTCTCACATGTTGAGGCATTATGGCATTTCCAGTTGGACAATACGTTAGACCTTTTACACTTATGTAATTTGAAAGAGCATTTATTATTGCAGTAGCATTTTATAAATCCTTGTCCTCCAAATTTAGAATCTTTTGAACTAATTTCTCTTAGAGACAGAGACAGCTTAACGTCTGGAACATCTTCGAAATTAGGAAATTTCTCTTTGCATTCACTTATTTGATTTCTTGAAAAAGTGTGTTTATTGTTCCGTATTTCGTACCAACTCTATATCAACCGTCAATTGTTTTATCTTGTATGCTGCTCAAAATATTTCGAGCATCCTCTTTGGCTCTATCAAAGCTGGGGATAGGTATTGTTACAGTTTTTCTGATCGAAATTGGAGGAAATTTTTTTTCACTTAATTGTTTCATAGCCTGAGCCTGGGCATGAAGACTCAATCCTTTATTTATTTTAATGTTTTCTGTCTGTGCACAACGCACGCTCGAACGCGTGCCAAAGAGATGCTCGAAATATTCTGGGTATCATACAAAATAAAACAATAATTTTTCGTTTATATAGAGTTGGTACGAAATACGGAACAATAACCACACTTTTTCAAGAAATCAAATAAGGGAATGCAAAGAGAATTTTCCTAATATTGAAGATGTTCCAGACGTTAAGCTGTCTCTAAAAGAAATTAGTACCCTCTAATCTAACAAATTACGACATTTTAATAGCTGATCGGGGTGTGACTAGTCAAACCCCGATTTCATAAAATTAAATTTCGACCTTTGCCTGACCAACTTAGTCTCTCCTAGGTTTGACTAGTCAAAGGCCGAAACTGCAATTTATTTCGGGCTTTGACTAAGACCATCAGTCAGACCTGAGGATTGCCTAGTCAAACCTAAGACTGCCTGAAATTCGGGCTTTGACTATAACATATACGTCATGTCATACTCGTGACATCATTCATCTGGGCGTGATGACATAATTGATGATTTTTTAAATGAGAATAGTTGTCGTATGCTAGCTTAATTGAAAGGATATTTAATTCTCTATTCAGTAACATAAACATTTACCTACATAATTATTTATACAAGGTGTTCCAAAACTTTTTTTAATTCATTATTTGACAAAAAAAAGAATATATGTAATATATTTAATTCGAAATACATTTTACTGCTGTCAGAAATCAGACAAAAATGTTTATATAACAAATAAACATTAATTTTCGCTTCAATTAAATGTTCAAACTTCCAAGAGGCAGATGGCTGGCGGGAGCTGGCTTGAACATTGAATTTAATCGAAACAGAATGAAGACAGAATGAATCAAAACAGAAGACAGGGTTCGAGTTCTCTGAAAAGACAATTTTTATTTAATGTGGTTAAGATAAACATCCGAATAGAGGATGATAATTATAATTTCCGAAAAAATGTATTTTTAAGGAATTATTTCATGATGAATTCTGAAGGGAGCTTTTTTGACGGGACTATTTTTTCTGCAGGCTATTTTGTCGGAGCTATTTTTATGCGGGATATTATGTTAGGGCTATTTTGTCGGAACTTTTTCGACGGGTCTATTTTGACGGGGTACCCATATAAACATAAAATTTAACCGATAGGTCTTTATATTTCTTTTTATTATAGTCCAACAAACTAAATGATGTAATATTTGAATGCCCCTGGATATACTGGAATACTAAAAATAGGAAAATGCTACTAACAATACTACTTTGTACAAAGCCACTCGAAATTTCGTTCTATAACTTAGTAATAATAGATTATAAAATACTTAAAAAGGTAAGTTTAAATTAAAATTGCACTTCTTGGATAGAGTTCGGAGATAATATCCTGTATTTGCTCTGATTGACTGGCGTATCGTGTTGTTTAGTCTACAATAATTATTATTGTGACTACTTTTTAGATAGAAGAACGGTGATCACGGTTAACGTCTAAAATCACCGTTATTAAAAAATCACGGTCACTGATCACGGCGCGATTTAAAAATCACCACATTCATCATCATTTATGTACATATTATCTATTTTTTAAGAAATTTCTTTTATCATAGTTTGAGAAAAGGGTTCTCAATTAATTATTTTTGCATTTATGAACTTTTACCACAATAAAAAGATAAGCCCTGCTCTGCGTATACTTACCCCATTTTGACTGGGCAAGTACAGGCAAATGTTTTTTTTTTGAATAAATGTGTAGTTCTAATTTTGTGGATAAATACTCAGATAGGTACAGCATATTATACTCAACAGCAATGTTGGATAATACATTTGCTAGATATTTGCACAATAATTAAAAAAAATATGTATCCGATTTCTCACTCCATTAACAATAATAAAACTTGCAGATTTTTACCCCTACCTCTAGGGGCCGACTATGTCACCATGGTTTTTTTCCATTCTGATGAGCAAACTCAACGATTTGTTATGTATTTTTGGCTGCTGATTACGAATTTCCGGAGAAAATAAAAACTTTTTCAAACAAAATGTGTTCTCTAATAAAAAGCAAAGAAAATGGCGTTTATTTAACTTAAATTCAACAATTCGAACTCAAGATATTGTAAAATTAGTGCAAAATGCAAATTGAAAATTGCAAATGAGTAATTTTCGAAACTTTTTCGATCGCAACTCGGCTTCTACGCACGAAAATGAGTTTTGCAAACACTCATTTTAAAGCTTATTTCCACAGACTTCCAAACAGTGTTTGTTAAATTACTATATCTTTATTTGTGTTAAAGATGTACCCGTTTGAGTTTATAATTTTCTTAAAAAGTTTGAGCAATAAACATTTATACTTTAATAAACACTAATGATAGAAGAATTCACAAGGAACATCCTGAGCTTAGGAAAATGTTTTTCGGTTAATTTTTGTCCAAGATATCGATATTTTAATAAGGCGCTCTGAGGCGCCAGATCGGCTGAAAACGAAAAGGTTCGCGCGCTGACCTCTCGAACCAAATTATAATTTATATGTATAATTTTCTTTATTTTTTATTTTTGAAGATCCTAATACAATTCATCATCATCATCATCAACCCGTACGCGTCCACTGTTGGACATAAGTCTACCTCAGACAGGACCATTCATTCATTATATACGGTGACATCTGGACAATGTTCCTTTGTTTTTTCCATAGCACACTACGTGCTTCTATATATTTCCACTTATATGACAGCAACAGTTATGTTTAAAATTTACACGTTTCTTAAGATATCTCGAGATAGAAAAAAGGTATCGACATGCGGTTTTCGGTATAATGTTGCCAAGTTGGTCTAATTTTGTAATACAGGAAAAAAAATACACACTTGTATTTAATATTTTCCAAAGAAAACTAGGTTTCTAAAAAAATAGCCTTCTAGCCGGCATATTACGCAATAGGCTGTTTCCAAATTATAACTATTACATTGACGAAAAAGAGCTGTTTTCAACAAGACCAAGTTTGCAAAAATCGATTAAGCTGAACCGAACTTACAGCGATTTTTTCATAACAAGGTTCCCACTCACACCCACTTCTTATTTGCACAGGTAGACTTAAACTTGTGAAATAAAATATGCACAGAATTGTATGAAGAATACGATGATTGGATTTACAGTGCCCTTTCATTAGGCAAATTTTGTAAAATTTCGATTTTTAATTTTTGATATTCAATTACGCCCTCTAGCGGTGGACTTACAATTATGAAAATAATTTCCAGGCTTTTCTCGGGGCAACTTTTGTTATAATTTTTTTTTCCCAAAGCTGTAGTATAAACTGTTCCTGAGATATGGCCGAGAGCCATTCTGATTGGGACACCCGGTACAAATTTTTTAAGAAAATTATTACTTCAAATTGGTATAACTTTAATACAAATAAAGATAATGTAATTTAATGAAATTTGTGATGAAGTCTATGAAAGAGCCTCGAAATAGTTATTTTCCTAACTAGTGCGGAAAATGATACTTTTCCGCACGAGACTGCACGAGAAAGGCACTTTCCGCATGAGTTAGGAACAATATTTTTTCTAGGGCCGTTCGTTTGAAAAAAGAGACAACAAATAGAGTTATCTATATCAATTTTTATTTAGAAGTGAAAATACACAATATATGTTCTTTGACAAGGTTGTCAAAACCAAACTTTCAATAAAATTGGTTACCATGACGACAATATTGGTTTCCATGTCGACGATTCAAAACCATGTTATTGTCTACTGATTTAACTTTTGAATATTATGTCAAAATAATTCTATTTTAACGAATTATCGCGTTAATTTCATTAAAACATGAACACAATAAGATAAAGTTGAAATAAATTAGTAAATATTATCTAAATATTAGTTTATTGCATGTATTAAAATGTATTGTATGGGAAAGTGGCTGTTTTAGCACGGCCGTGGAAAAAATACTTATTTTGCAATTTTTAATTGGGCAATTATTATTATTTTATTAAACCTGTCTATTTATTTTTAATATTAAAAAATACCCTGTCAAAATAACAATTGCACCTCCCTGCCCGGAAGGAATGTACATAGCTATGCATGTATAGTTGTATATTTTATACTTGTTAATAGTATTTACGGATTCAGATGAAATCTTTTGAAGTTCAGATGCACCCCCTGAAAAGAATCCTGGGGCGCCCATACAAGTATCTTGCAGAGTTAAAATCGCTCTCAAATCGCCTGGCCTGTTTATTTTCTTTATATTTGAATATTTAAATTAACTTTAAAGTCACGTCAATAATATTTTTTGTAATAATAATTTTTACCCTTTTTTAACTTTGGGGGGGGGGGATTTTTGGGGAAAATAACCGCTACCCTCCAGCTAGACCGGCATTTTTGTATTACGCTATCATGGAAGAGTCACCTGAAAAATTTTCAGGTGGCCTAAAATACCTACTCAAAAATGTCTCACAGCTTTTTTGCTAAAACGTCAGTAGAAAATACAGAAAATGTCTCACAGCTCTTATGCTAAAACGTCAGTAGAAAATACAGTTATGTGACTTTAATTGTTTTTGATCGTTTGAACTATTCATAGAAAACTTGTACTTTAACAAAATGGTTTTATTTTCTATAGTAAACCATCTTTCCTTTCCAAACCAAGTGGTATATATTATTACAATGACATGCGATAAAATTTATTGTTATTAGGATATAAATATTTTTCCTTTATTCCCTGCCGACGAGCTGGCCAAATACCAAGTATGTGGAGGCCAATAAACTAAAGAAGAAGAAGAAAAATATACCTAAATATAACCATAAACGTAACCATATAGTTAAACTATGTGGCGTCACGGGTCGTTTGAACTATTTTAAAATACAGAAGACTTTAAATTTGTACTTCTAAGTTATTATGAGTTTTTGAAGCGTGAAATTTTGGAAATCTCATTTTTATACAAAACTGAACATTATTATGACATGTAATAAAAAAATATGCAAGTTCCCTATTGCAAATTCTTCTCTGACTTCGGCGGTTCTTATTAGCTCTTCAGAATTTAGCCCTGTCGATTGTCGGATATTAATTTCTTCTGAGCCACGATAGTCTTTTCCTTCCTAGTACTCTCTTTCTCTCGATCTTTGGTTTCACTTACACACACTTATAAAATTTGTTTAATAAATATTTATTTTTAGGGGGCTAAATTGGTATATTCCTTACTAGCTATTGCTAATAAATTTAAATAGCTTATTTGATTTTGCTATTCTAAAAGGAGACTTATGTGTTAAGTATATATTAATCTAAGAGCCAGACTAACCCAACTTCATAATGTTTGTTAATATTGAGTTATAGGTATACATGTATAATACCACAGAACCGGCTTGTATACTGGAAGATGACTAAAAAACTATTTGTATTTGTATTTGTATTGGTACATATTTGTAAATTCGTATTTTTGTGTAAATAAATGTTTTTGTGATTCTTTAATTCTAGTTTTTTTTTTTGTATAGATCTATTAAAATATCTACTTATAAAAACTGTAATGTTATTAAGGGTGGTTTTTAAGGGTTAAAATATTATGATATTATATCCTAAAGTATAAAACAATCATTATTTAACCAATCAAAACCAAATTTTATCCATATTAAAGTTTACAATGTTTTTATATAATTTTTGACAATAAGGGGTCGTTTACACCCCTAAAAATAATCAACGCCTTTAAGCATTATGTAGAATATGAAGTACAGGGTGAGATGATCCTAATCCCAAATTTTTATATAAATCGATGCAAGCCGAAATTATTCTTTTAGGATAAGTAAATTTTTTATATATAGCTCCAACAAGGGTGATTTTAAGGGTTGAAATATTATGATAGTATATCTTAAAGCATAAAACAATCATTATATAACTAATAAGAACCAAATGTTAACAATATTAAAGTTTAAAATGTTATTTTATAATTTTTTACAATTAGGGGTAGTTTTCACCCTTAAAAAACCAAAAGCGTACAACGGCTCAACATAGAAAATGAACTAGACGGTGTAATGAGCCTAATCCCAAATTTTTGTACAAATCGATGCTGGACGAAAAAATTGCGAGTTTTTGCCATTTTTTCAGCTTTATTTCCTCGACTAAAAATAATCAAATGTAAAATATTATCTTACCATAGATATCAAATTTCTAATATAAACATACTAGCAGGGCTGTCGCCAAATTATGTTAAAACGTCTATTGACGTTACCCGTCTCGAAAGCTGTCGGTTATGTCGTAACGTCTATAATAAATATTTTAGTATACATTTCTAAGAAATTGAATGTTAAGTATTTAAGTTTTTGTAAATTTAGTGTTTGTATGTAAAATAATATTAATTAATTCTTTTTATTTAAATGTAAGTGTGGTTAAAAATATAATAATAATAATAATAAATCAGTAAATTCAAAATAATCAAATCAGTCAAATATTGAAATCAGAAAATTTGGATATTTAAAAATAAAAAAGAAAGTAAATCTCGAAAAATAAATTCAGTGAGTCGGATTCGAATATAAATTGTGTAAGTATGTCCTTAACAAGTGATTTAAGTGTTACAGAGTTAAGAAAGAAGTTAGAGGATCGGTAAAAAGACTGCTGGAAAAAGGGCTGATTAAGTCCAACGTCTGAAGGCCGTCCTAAAGGAAGAGGGTCAGCTGCCGATGTCACGATATGAAATTATGTTAATCCGCTGCTAGAATTATCAGATTTTGCCAAAAATTATGTTTTAGGACAAGAATGCTGCTTTAACTTCGTCAATTTCGAAAATAGAAAGCAAAGTTTCTGGTGAAATCTCCCAAGCTACGATGGATATCACATCATTAGAAAATAGAGTTTCTGCTGAGATTTCGAAGGTTTCTTTCAACGTGACCAAAGTTTCAGATCATTTTTCATCACTGGAAACCAAAGTCGCTAACAAGATTTCTTCTCTAGAAAGCAAAGTATCTGCTAACACCTCTAAGGTCACTACTGACTTCTACGACAAAATATCGTCGTTAGAAAACCAATTCTCTGCTTTTAAAGAAAAAATAAAAGAGATAAAGAAGAAAATAGAGGAAACCCACAATGTAGGCCGAGGAATGGAATCCATCTTAGCAGAGATAAAAGACGACGAGCCCAAATACAAATTGGAGCCACGGCCGATAGTTGAAAGGAGTGTAAGTTCTGCTCACGTTAAAATTACAACTTTCGACGAAAAATCTGCATGGAACAATTTATACGAAACAGTTCGAGTTAGCTGCAAGAGCAAACGGAAGGTCCGAAAAAGAAACGGCTGTAAACCTCACTATTGCTCTTCGAGGAGATGCTTTGGATGTGCTCTTTACCACAGGCGTAGAGAAGACAGATGACTACGAACAAATTAAGAAGAGTCTAAATGTAAATATTCGATATGGTCTCGACCATTTGGAACATGTCTTTCAGTCGCAGTTTAAAAATCGAAGATAAAACAAAGATGAAGCTCTTTAAGAATATGAGGTAAATATTGCTAGGTCAGTAAGATATATGCTTCTAGTACACGTAAGTTCACGTAAGTACTCACGTAAGGTACAATACAAATCAAGAGCCTTATCAGCAGGAAAACTAGAACGGGTCGGCTTTAGTGGGCAGCTTCGACCCGCATCTTGTACAATGACCCACTTATACAAATAGATTCTTTGAAATATCGTGAAGTTGGTGTATATGTATGTAGAATTCGTTAAAGACACTCGTAATAAAAGTCCGTATGATGCTTAACAGTTTTAAATAATAAAATATACAGCTAAGTTATAGATTACTGATAAGTTGGCGAAATGTAAAATGATTGTGTAATTGCGACTAAAATTTACTGGTCCTTACAAAAGAAAAGTCTTTGAAATAATCGCGTTTATCTACTTAATATGACCGGCTTGTCACTATATAAGTACGTCTTAAAGCATAGTTACGTCTATTTGCAATTATTCCAAATACAACCTCCTTCGTTCAAATCTCAAAATCGACTGAAAATATTGGCACACACCAACTAAAAACTTACATCTAATTCGCCTATTCCTCACGCTTAAATTAGTTCTTTACTCTATGTGTTCCGACTCGTTCCCAAGAAGAAGAAAAGCCGTAAAATCTTAAGGGTATTTAATGCTCCCTAAACTATTAGGTAATTAAAATTGGTTCAAACAATGGTGACTGTTTCTTTCAAAATCCACAGTAGTTTTCTAGCCCTACTAATCCCCAATTAGCTACACACACATCTGGGCCTATTTCATATATACCTACATGTGTTCATATGCGTGGGACCCTTATTTGCTGCTCGTAATAATATTTAAAAAATTAAATACAAAAAACTTAAAATATAAGATAAAATATTTACAATTCTACATGTGTATGGAAAAATAAGTGGTAAAAAGTATACATTGTTGGTGGATACCGGAGCGACCAGGATCATTATAAGACCGTCAGTTATAAACAGACGTAAGAAACTCTTACCAACGAGGCTGCGACTGCGGAGTGCCTCAGGTAAAAATGTCAACACCCACGGAGAAATCCAGATACAATTAGGAATTGGAGCAGAAAAGTTCGTCCATACTGTCACAGTTGCTGATATACCATGACAAACCATAAAAAAAAAAACAAGTACTGGCATTTTACGTTTTTCAACCATTTATGATACATTTAGGAGCTTCATATTTCACCTAGAAAAATGTCATGATATGGTAAAACAATGCTGTAAATTTAATTAAGATCGGTTTTATTGATTCTGCAAAATAAATTTTGCAATCCAGCTTTCGCAAAAAAAATCATTTTTTCAAAATATTACAGTACTGAAAATAAAGCAGAGGCAATTTGAATTTTTTCCATATAAAAGAATACTGTACTTTTCATTTGCAATTTGCAAAATTAAAAATGGTTAAATACCACGGAGTCAGGAATTTTTTTAAATAAACATTAATTTTTGGTGCTACGCGCAGGACAGCGGATACGTTCGCTCTGATTGGGCATTCCAATGACCTTTGATAATGATTGATAAATGTTTATTTTTAATACATTTCGAAATAACTAAATAAATTAGTTTATTGCAAAATAAAAACACATACTCTGTCCTTTGAAATAACACTTTTTTAGCAAAAACTTTCTTTGTTCATATATTTTAACTTAGAAAATAAAAGTGTATTATTTTTAAACATATGCAATTGTTTAAACAATTTTTCACAAACAAATTTGATTAAATTAGGTTGATTTTTGTGGAATTAAAATATGAACATACAACAAAATATAGAGTAAGAAAATAATATATTAGATAAAGTTTGGAAGAAATTTTGGTGGAAATCAACTTGTGTGAATCTAACACCGCTGTCCTGCGCTTAGCACCAAAAATTAATGTTTATTAAAAAAAAAAAATATGACGCCGTGGTAGTTAACCGATTTTAATTTTGCAAATTGCAAATGAAAGGTACATTATTCTTCTATTCGTAAAAAAATTTTAACTTGCTATCTGCTTTATTTTCAGTCCTAAAACATTTTGAAAAAACGATTTTTTTGCGAAAGCTGGATTGCAAAATTTTTTTTGCAAAATCTATTGAACCAATCTTAACTAAAGGGCCTAGCCGGGTAAGATGGTGAAAAGTGCCCCCAACCCAATCTAAATTCCATATAGGCCACTTTTTAGCACATATAGAGGAACTCACTTTCTGAAATTTTTAGCCCCCTAGGTGGTCACGTGACCCCCCTAGAGCCTAATTAGGCTCTTTATGTTTTTATTTTTTATCTCAGCCGCATTAAGAGCTAGCCAAAAACTTTATTTAAAAAAGTTGTAAGTTTCAAAAAGATCTATATGAAATTTTTTTTTTTTATTTTTTTGGCGGGAAATTCGAATTTTTAGAACAATTTTAAACTTTTAAATAAATCTGAAAAAAAACTAAGACACTCGTTTTTACGAAAATTAATCATAATGTGTATTTTTGCACAATCTTTCACCCTGAATTTTTTCAGATTTTTAAAATTGGTGAAACGTTCCTTTAAAAATAAAAAACCGCATTTTTTCGGTTTTTTTTTTCGTTTTTTTGATACAATTTTATACATATTTTTCAAAAAATTTAACACCGTCACTAGAATAGGTAAAAAACTGAAAAATAATTGGGATTTGCTTCATAAAAATTTTTTGTAACGCCATCCATTTTCAAGATACAGGGCGTTGAAGAAAACAAAATTTTACATATTTTTTACGATTTTGCCGAAACTACTGGCAACATTGTAATAAAACTTGTAATAGTACATTGCAAACTTGCAATAGTAATTGTAATAATACAACTAAGGATTTAATATTCATCATTGGCGCGCATAGGGGTAATGGTCTGAACTTTTCAAAGAAAAAAAGATAGTACGCCACTGACATATTTCAAATTAACAATCATTTTTGAATTCCTCGTTCAATTTGCAATAAAAAATCTATCTTCTCATGTTTTCATACGACGCGCTGTTTTGCTGCAAAAAATAAAATATCTTAACGCTTCCAAAGTATTCGAATTAATTTTGATAATGGATGTATGAGTTTATTATGTATGTAGATGTAGAAACTACTAGAAGTTCGAATACTTTGTAAGGGTTAAGATCTTTTATTTTTTGAATAAAAATGGCGCGTCGTATGAAAAAATAAGAAGATTCATTTTTTGTCACAAATTGAACGAGAAATTAAAAAACGGTTGTTAATTTGAAATATGTCAGTGGCGTACTATCTTTATTCTTTAAAAAGTTCAGACCATTACCCCTATGCGAGCCAATGATGAATATCAAATCATTAATTGTATGTCAAAATATGCACAATAACCAGCTCTTAAATCCCGCCAAGTTTTATTACTATGTTGCCAGTAGTTTCAGCAAAATCGTAAAAAATGTGTAAAATTTTGTTTTCTTCAACGCCCTGTATTTTGAAAATGGATGGCTTTACAAAAAATTTTTATTAAGCAAACCCCAATTATTTTAAAATATGTATAAAATTGTTTCAGAATACGAAAAAAAAAACTGAAAAAATGCGGTTTTTTATTTTTAAAGGTACGTTTCACCAATTTTAAAAGTCTGAAAAAATTCAGGGTGAAAGATTGTGCAAAAATACATATTATAATTAATTTTCGTAAAAACGAGTGTCTTAGTTTTTTTTTTCAGAGTCATTTAAAAGTTTAAAATTATTCTAAAAATTCGAATTTCCCGCTAAAAAATTTAAAAAATTTTTTTTCTTATAGATCTTTTTGGAACTTACAACTTTTTTTAATACAGTTTTTGGCTACCTCTTGATGCGCCTGAGATAAAAAATAAAAACATAAAAAGCCTAATTAGGCTCTAGGGGGGTCACGTGACCACCTAGGGGGCTAAAAATTTCAGAAAGTGAGTTCCTCTATATGTGCTAAAAATTGGCCTATATGGAATTTAAATCGAGCTGGGGGCACTTTTCACAATCTTACCCGGCTAGGCCCAATTTACCGCTTTGTTTTACCATATCATAAAGTTTTTCTGAGTGAAATATGAAGGTCCTAAGTGTAGAAGAAATGGTTAAAAAACGTAAAATGCGAATACTTTTTTTATGTTTTTTTCGTAATTATTGCTATTTTGCAACAAGGGTAACAATTTTAAAAATTTTTAAGTAATCTTATATTGTGGAAAATTTAATTACGCCACTTTCATTTTTGTGCAACTTTTCTCGGAAGTGAATATTTTAAAGTTATAATGAAAAAACGAAGGAAAAATCGAATTTTCCTTCATTTTTTGACATTTTGATTATTTAAACAATGTTCCGGACTTTTTGAGTGGGAGGATAACTCAATTATTATTATATGGGTTAACTCCAAGCAATTTCTGCAAAAATTAGAGTCACCTCTCAACGTCCATCTCAAAACATATCCGCCCTGGACTAATTTGACGAAGACGGGCTAACATATAAAAATGTTTAGTTCGGTTACTATTTGTCTTATAAAGTATTAAAAAGAACCGTTTATTTTTTCAAAAGGTTTATTTTTGTTAATGATGAGAGTTGATGTTATGGTAAAACGAATAGTGTTTGAGTTATTAGTAGCAAACTGATTTAAAACCTCGATTCTTCCGATATAAAACTAACACAGATAGCGAATAGATCGAAAACTATTAATTTTAGCAAAATAGTATATAGGTCATTTTTTGCTTAGAATTAATTTATTTACCAATTTTTGCGGTCAAAATATAATAAAAAATTTCCACCCCGAGATGGGGTGGCAACTATAACCATTGTAAAAGCGTCTTTCGGCGTCATATAGATTTTGATCCTTGGACTATCCACTATTTATTCTCAAATTTTTAAGCAAATCGATCTATTGTCTAAAATTATGAGGTGAAAACCTTCAATTCTTGGACTACTCAGAATTAGACCAGGGCTCATCTGTAAAAATATTAGCACATTTGGACGTTGAGAGATGACTCAAATTTTTTTGCAGAAATTGCTTGAAAATAAATCAAATAATAATATTTGAGTTATCCTCCCTCTCAAAAAGGTCCGGAACATTGTTTAAATAATCAAAATGTCAAAAAATGAAGGAAAAATTCGATTTTTTTCTTCGTTTTTTGATTACAACTTATAAAGTATTCATTTCCGAGAAAAGTTGTACTAACACAAAAGTTGCATAATTAAATTTTCTACAATATAGAAATGGTCAAGAATTTAAAAAATAGTCATCCTTGTTGCAAAATAGCAATAATTGCGAAACAAACATACAAAAACAAGTATTCGCATTTTACGTTTTTCGAACATTTATGCTGCGTTTAGGACCTTCATATTTCACCCATAAAAACTTTATGATACAGTAAAATAATACTGTAAATTTTATTAAGATCGGTTCAATATATTTTGCAAAATAAATTTTGCAATCCAGCTTTCGCAAAAAAATTCATTTTTTCAAAATGTTACAGAACTGAAAATAAAGCAGATAACAAGTTACATTTTTTTGCGTATAGAAGTGTACTGTACCTTTCATTTGCAATTTGCAAAATTAAAATCGATTAACTACCACGGCGCGGCGTCAGGATTTTTTTTTAAATAAACATTCATTATTGGTGCTACGCGCAGGACAGCGGATAGTTTGCTTTTATTGGGCATTCCAATGACTTTTGATAATGATTGATACATTTTAATTTTTAATACATTTCGGTATAAATAAATAAATTTTTTTATTGCAAAATAAAAACCCATACTCTATTCTTTGAAATAACACTTTTATTAGCAAAAACTTTATTGTTTATATATTTTAACTTAGAGAATAAAAGTTTATTATTTTTAAACATATGCAATTGTTTAAACAATATTTCACAAGCAATAATAAAATTAGTTTGATTTTTGTGGAATTAAAATATTAAAATACAACAAAATAAATAGAGGAAGAAAATAATGTATTAGATAAATATTAGAAGAAATTTTGGTGGAAATCAACTTGTGTGGATCGAACACCGCTGTCCTGCGCGTAGCACCAAAAGCTAATGTTTATTTAAAAAATTTGGTGACGCCGTGGTAATTAATCGATTTTAATCTTGCAAATTGCAAATGAAAGATACAGTACACTTCTATAAGCCAAAAAAATGTCAACTTGCTATCTGCTTTATTTTCAGTCCTGTAACATTTTGAAAAAATGATTTTTTTTTGCGAAAGCTGGATTGCAAAATTTATTTTGCAAAATCTATTAAAGTGATCTTAATAAAATTTACAGTAATGTTTTACTGTATCATAAAGGGTGACTATTTTTAAAAAATTTTACCAATTTTATATTGTAGGACATTTAATTACCCAACTTTTATATCAGTACAACTTTTCTCGAAAATGAATACTTTTACAGTTATAATCAAAAAACGAAAAAAAAATCGAATTTTTCCTTAATTTTTTGACATTTTGATTATTTAAACAATGTTCCGGACCTTTTTGAGAGGGAGGATAACTCAAATATTATTATCTGATTTATTTTCAAGCAATTTCTACAAAAAAAATTGAGTCACCTCTCAACGTCCATCTCAAAACAGATGCGCCCTGGACTAAATCTTAATTATGAGATTAACTTCCCAATTTGTCTACATTTGGACAAAATCAATTTTTATGAATATTTAAAAATTCTGGTCATTATTTGGTTAATGATGATCCATCATAATTGATTAGATATAGTAATTATTTATCTTAGAACATATTATGATAATGAATTAATGTAGTTTCAGTGTGCCACCTTAAGTGAATATAAATTATATTTTTTCAGCTGTTTAATGTTAGTTTGTTAGTTGTTAGTTGTTGTTAATTTTATGTTTGTAGTCAGTTTATGTCCAGTTAGGTTGTTTCTGTAATTTTGATCATGGGAAACGTACGTAAAAGGAAACATCAAGGTAAGAGCAATTTGTTTATTTATTTTTTTAATACTTTTTAATAGTATACTTTATACCCACACGGGTATAAATGCACTATATGGCCTCACAGGCATAAAGCCAAAAAATTTTTGATGATACCATTTTATTATTAAAGCTGCATACTATGGTATTAAGTCTCCAGATTTAGCCATAGGGCTCACACTCCCTCTAAGAGGAAAATTGACTCATCCCAGATACATACGGTATCAAAAGGATTGAGCTCTGGTGGGACTCTTTCCGTGTTATCGAGCCCTAGGTGACTTGGTATGCAGGTGTATCTCCCAAAAATTTTCGTACACATCTGGCCGTTGCGAGTAGTACAGCTTTCTGCATAGTCTTGTAAAGATGTTCATTTAGACCCAGCCTTTTTATGCTTTCGAGGAGGTTCTTCGGAATGACTCCAGTAGTAGACATAACAATAGGTATCGTCTGGGTACTTTGCATTCTCCATTGTCTTCGTATTTGAATTTCCAGATCTCTGTACTTGGCGATCTTTTCAGTAAATTTACTACGTAGATTATTATTGTTAGGTATCGCCACATCAACTAGTGTTGTTTGTCAGGTTAATTTATTAACTAGTTCGAGATCTGGTCTATTATGTGCAATTGTTTGGTCTGTAAGCACAGTGAGTCCCAGTATAACTTGTAGTTGCCATCGTCAAGCATACTCTCAGGGATGTATTGATAATATGGGAGAAGTCCCAGCTTGATAGCAATCTCCTGATGAAGGATTTTTCCCACTGTGTTATGCCGTTCCTTGTTTTCAGTTGCAACAAATGCCTGGCAGTTCCCTGTAATATGTTAGATGGTTTCTTGGGCTTGACATCCATATGGGCATCTGTAGTTTTGAACCTGAGGGTCTTTGACGATATATTTCAGGTAATTTCTGGTTGGTATAACCTGATCCTGAATGGCCAGTAATGAACCCTCCGGTTCAGGGAACATCTTTCCTGATGTCAACCAATGGTTCGACGCTGTATTGTCGACATAGTCTTGGCTGACCTCATTGGTATGTCGCCCGTGCAGAGGTTTACCCATCCAGGTGCGCAAGGTGCGCATTTTTTTGTCTTTAGTGAGGTGGTTTATGCGCATTTCTGGTTCCCTCAGTTTGATCGGTGTTGTGTCATCTACTACGCAGATAGCGCGATGTAGAGTAGATGTCTCATCTTGCATCTGAAAATAAGTTCTTAAATTAGCAATTTGTTTATCTAATTGCTCACCTATATCCATAAGTCCTCTTTCTTCTAGATTCCGTGGTAATGTCGTTCTTTCTACTGCACTTTTAGGATGGTGTTTTTGTGCCTTTGTGAGGTGTGTTATTACTTTTCGCTGAAGATTGTCTATGTCCGTTTTTGTCCACTTAATAATGCCAAACGAATAGCTAAGCGCGGAACATGCGTAGGTGTTTAGTGCCTTAAACAAATTTCTACTGTTAAAGTGTGAACTAAGCAGCTGTTTTACCTTTCATATAAACTCCACAGTTATCTCAGTTTTCATTTGCTGATGGTCAATTTTCCGCGCTTGCTTTACTTCAAGATATTTATACATTATCGTTTTCACCCATGGCCTCGATATTCTGGCCATTTTGCATATCGAATCCTCCGGGCTGTAATTTTCCTCTGACTGTATTTAAAACACGGCACTTGTCTAGTCCGATGTGCATACTAATGTCATTTGAAAAGGATTCTACAGTTCTTAGCATCTCATCTAGTTGGTTTCGAGTGGAAGCCATTAATTTCAAATTATCCATATACAACACATGATTAAGCTTCGCCACCACATTGTTGTTATTTTTGATGCTAAAACCTGCTTCAGTGGAGTTCAACAGCTGTGATAGTGGGTTCATAGCTAGACAGAACCACAGTGGACTTAAGGAATCTCCTTGGAACAGGCCCCGGCTGATTGCGATATTTTCAGTTTTGATATTATATTCACCAGGTATTTGAAAGTGAATTCTAGTCTTCCACTCCGTCATTATATGCTGTAAAAGGTCACTATATTATCATCAACTTTATGTATATATTCTCAATATATCTATAAGCCATTCATGCCGCACTGAGTCAAAGGCCTTCGGTTAATCAATGAAGGCAGTAAATATGTTCCTCTTTTGGAATATGTTTGATTAGAAATAATGACTGAGTCGATGATAAGTTGTTCTTTGCAACCCATGGAACCCTTAGCGCATCCTTTCTGTTGAGGCTCTATGATATTGTTCAGTGCACATTGTCGGTAGATACGCCGGGCTACACAGGATGTGACCAATTTATACAAAGTTGGAAGACAAGTAATTGGGCGGTATTTGGCTGGATCTTGGGTGTTACTTTGATACTTCGGTATTAAATAAGTGGTTCCCTGAGTTAGAAATAATGGTGTTTCCTGCGGATTAGAAATAACATTATTAATTAGTGTTGATAAGGAATAATGAACACTCCAAAACTTCTTAAGCCAGAAGTTTTGAACTCCGTCTGGTCCAGGAGATTTCCAGTTATGAAGCTCTTTGATGATATTTGAGATTTCTTCAGTGGTGAAGGGTTCGTAGAGAGTAGTAGTGTAGTGTTGGCAGTTCTGTATCGTATCTTATATCCATCCAGCATTGTTGTTAAGAGCAGCTGGTGTGGAAAGTTGATTTCCCCAAAACTCATGAATTTCTTCTTGGCTTGGGTAAGACTTATCGAGATTTTCTACGGTGGAATTGAGTTTTCGATAGAAGGTTTTCTCAGCAGTCTCAAAAAAGGCATTGTCGGATTTTCGGTTGTTACTGACTTTGTGTTTGTTTTTAAAATTATTATTATCCAGATTTAGCCATACGGCTCACACTCCCTCTAAGGGGGAAATTAACTCATCCCAGATACATACGGTATCAAAAGGATTGAGCTCTGGTGGGACTCTTTCCAGTTTATCGAGCGCTAGGTGATTTGGTATGCAGGTGTATCTCCCAAAAATTTTCGTACACATCTGGCCGTTGCGAGTAGTTCAGTTTTCTACATGGTCTTGTAAATATGGTCATTTAGACCCAGCCTTTTTATGCTTTCGAGTAGGTTCTTCGGAATGACCCCAGTAGTATACATAACAATAGGTATCGTCTGGGTACTTTGCATTCTCCATTGTCTTCGTATTTGAATTTCCAGATCTCTGTACTTGGCGATCTTTTCAGTAAATTTACTACGTAGATTATTATTGTTAGGTATCGTCACATCAATTAGTGTTGCTTGTCTGGTTAATTTATTAACTAGTACGAGATCTGGTCTATTATGTGCCTTTGTTTGGTCTGTGAGCACAGTGCGGTCCCAGTATAGCTTGTAGTTGCCATCCTAAAGCATACTTTCAGGTACGTATTGATAATATTGGAGATGGTCGGTTTGGAGAAGTCCCAGCTTGATAGCTATCTTCTGATGAAGGATTTTTCCCACTGCGTCATGCAGTTCCTTGTATTCAGTTGCAGCAAATTCCTGGCAGCCCCCTGTAATATGTTGGATGGTTTCTTGGGCTTGGCATCCATATCGGCATCTGTCGTTTTGAACCTGAGGGTCTTTGATGATATATTTCAGGTAGTTTCTGGTTGGTATAACCTGATCCTGAATGGCCAGTAATGAACCCTCCGTTTCAGGGAACATCTTTCCTGATGTCAACCAATAGTTCGACGCTGTATTGTCGACATAGTCTTGGCTGACCTCATTGGGATGCCGCCCTGCAGAGGTTTACCCATCCAGGTGCGCATTTTTCATCTTTAGTGAGGTGGTTTATGCGCATTTCTGGTTCCTTCAGTTTGATCGGTGTTGTGTCATCTACTGCGCAGATAGCGCGATGTAGAGTAGATGTCTCAGCTTGCATCTGAAAATAAGTTCTTAAATTAGCAATTTGTTTATCTAATTGCTCACCTATATCCATAAGTCCTTTTCCTCCTAGATTCCGCGGTAATGTCGTTCTTTCTACTGCACTTTTAGGATAGCGTTTTTGTGCCTTTGTGAGGTGTGTTCTTACTTTTCGCTGAAGATTGTCTATGTCCGTTTTTGCCCACTTAACAATTCCAAACGAATAGCTAAGCGCGGAACATGCGTAGGTGTTTAGTGCCTTAAACAAATTTCTACTGTTAAGGTGTGAACGAAGCAGCTGTTTTACCTTTCATATAAACTCCGCAGTTATCTCAGTTTTCATTTGCTTATGGTCAATTTTCTGCGCTTGCTTTACTCCAAGATATTTATACATTATCGTTTTCACCCATGGCTTCGATATTCTGGCCATTTTGCATATCGAATCCTCCGGGCTGTAATTTTCCTCTGACTGTATTTAAAACACGGCACTTGTCTAGTCCGATGTGCATATTAATGTCATTTGAAAAGGATTCTACAGTTCTTAGCATCTCATCTAGTTGGTTTCGAGTGGAAGCCATTAATTTTAAATTATCCATATACAACACATGATTAAGCTTCGCCACCACATTGTTGTTATTTTTGATGCTAAAACCTGCGTCAGTGGAGTTTAATAGCTGAGATAGTGGGTTCATAGCTAGACAGAACCACAGTGGACTTAAGAATTCTCCTTAGAACAGGCCCCGGCTGATTGCGATATTTTCAGTTTCGATGTTATTTTCACCAGGTATTTGATTAGGTATTAAATTATTATTATTATTAATATTATTAATCCTTAACTACTTACTAACGTGGATGTTTCAGGACGTAGACACTGACATGCGGTATGTCATACCGTTGCCTATTCTCCTTTGTTTTTCACTATTAAGTTGTCTTATACGACATATACATCAACTACAAAATGATTCTTTACACTGCTCTAGAATAAAATACAGGTCCAAATAAAACAAACTTATGAACGTTAGGGTGGTCCGTTGAGTAATGTGTTTTTATTTTGTTTTTTTTTTAATTAAGTTTCCTGACCCCAAAAAAAATGTATGATAAGGTAACTTACTTCACAGTGTTTTGTTTTATAATTAATTTTATTTTTTTCCACTGCCACAGAGCTGTATAAGAATGAGATTTTTTCGAAAAAATCTAAGCATCTAATAAATGTCAAATTAGTTTTTTTTTTTAATTTATTATGGTCGCCTGAGCCCAAAAACGTTTTTAATAAGATAACTCCCATGATAGTATGTTTTTTATCCGATAAATAATTTTTTTCACTACCACAGAGCTATATAAAACTAAGGATTTTTCAAAAAAAAATATATTTTTTGTACGGTAGATTTTTTTGCATACAAAAAAATAAATTGAGCTAAAGCTGACTTTGGTTTGAACACAAAAAGTAAACGAAAATACGCCCTCTCAACCACTTGTGTATGACAATCGTATGCTGTTACATATGCCAAAAGACCGGTGTCGGGTTTTCAACAACTTCCCTTAGTTGGTCTTTTGATAGCTTTATAGCTACACGAGGCTCTGTTCATAAAACTTTCTGACAGTCGATAATCTCAAAGTATTCCTTAGCGCATAAAACAATAATTCTGCTACTATGAAATATCGCTTAACTTTGTAATTTAATTATTTCCTCTTAAAAATTGTTTAAAATCCCAGTTGTCTTGTGTTTTTACGTTCACCAAATAATAGCATAATCAAAATAATATTCTCTGGACTGCCAAAGTATCCCTTTCCTTAAATATTTTTTTAGACTATATCTTTTAATTCTGGTATTAAGAAGAGGTCTGCTCGCAGAGTCATATTGTCTTCAATAGATGTCTTGCACCATAAAGTCATGATGGTTGGGTCTTAATGCAAAACCACATGGGCGCATACACTTTTATTCTAAAATGGCTTAGTATTTGTAAATTTTCCGAGGGGTTTCCGATTGCTACATATAACCAAAAGATGCGGGAAGCAGTTGTAAGCCAGCAAGAATGAACCATTTTCCCAGGCTGTCTCTTAGAAAGTTGTTCTGAACAAACACCACTTTCTGTTTTGTCAAATATCGTTCAGAAATTCTTGATCTGTAATAAGATCGTCACTGCGAAAATCGTCAGCTGATGATTATACTTTTGAAAATGAAGCTAAGATAGAGTTCCGCAAACATACAGTCGTTCTCCAAGAGGCCCGAAAATGCACGTGGTCCACTGGTACTGCTATCCAGTTGTTCAAATAGATGTATTATAGGCAACTTGTTGGCAGACAAACCACTACAGGGACCTTTCGATTTTATTCTCCAGTAGGTAACAATATAATGCCTCCTTTACGCCTGTATTTATGACAGTACCGTTCAGTACAGAAGCGTTGACGTCCAAGGTTACGTTATTTTAGAAGTGAAATAACGATTGGTAATGTTAAATTTTTTACACTATCGTATATTTAATTTGAGTATATTGAGCGACATAGCCAAATAAAATATACGTTAGTATATAACGTATACACAAATGAACCAGCCACAACAATACAGATTTTATTTAAACTTTTTTTGGGGTACAAAATCAATAACCCTGATGTTTCAAAAATTAGATAATAAAAAGACATGAAGATCTGTGGTTGAAAAAGTTTATTTTTTTATTTTTTCCTCTGCCACAATGACATTTTATATTAAAATAATATAGAGCCTTTGTGGCAGTGGAGAAAAATATTTTTAGCTACTCATTTTGGGCTTAAAATTTGTGTTTTAGTACAACGCAACTTTTTTCACCTCAGGTGTTGTTATTTTACAAAAAAAAAATTTTCGGCCCACCCTAATGCATAATATTGAAAAAATGGTGGAGGTTCTAACAAAATCCTTTAAAAAAACTTGAGTATTTGTAACTCAAAAATAGTAAAATAGTGCTTTCCACTTGAAGGTAGCTTGATTAACTTGCTCCCATACTAGCGAAATAATACACATGACTACTTTGACTATAAAAACGTAGACACTGACTTGCGGTACGTGATACCGCAAGAAAACTTTGCATCAACGTAGCTCAAAGACTTTTTCTATTCTATTGCGACATCCAATATTGGACATAGGCCTCCCCTTCGCTCCTCCATCTTTATCTATCCTGAGCCATATGCATTCATTTTGAGCCGGCTTGGTGTTTTAGGTCATCTACCCATCTCATCTGTGGTCTCCATCTCTTTCGTTTGTATGTCCATGGTCTCCACTCAGTAATAATTTTATTCCATATTTCGTTTCTTTGTCTAATAGTATGACCGGAGAATTTCCATTTTAGTTTAGCTGTTTGACGAGAAGCATCCTTAACTTTTGTGATATTTCTTACCAAGGAATTCCTTTTTCTATCTGACAGTCTTATGTCTATCGTTTGTCTTTTCATTGCTCTTTGTGTTTTCGCAATTCTGTCTATATTCGCTTTTGTGATCGTCCATGTTTGTCATCCATATAATATAAGGACCGGAAGAATACATTGGTCGTAGAGTTTCGTTTTTAGATATTGAGGGTATTTTTTATTCTTCAGTATGAAGCTGAGCTGACCAAACGAGGCCCACGCTAACTTCGTTCGTCTCTTTATTTCTGCTGTTTGGTTGTCTCTATTTAATTTTATTATTTGTCCCAAGTATATGTATTCATTCACTTCTTCTATTTGGTTTTGTTTAACTACGATTCTTAACTCATCTTCTTGACTTGTTATCATTTTTTTTTGCTGTAATCCATATTTAGTCCAACTTTACTGGCTTCTTGGTCTATCTCAAAGACTAAACCATACTAAAACTGCAGCAATTGGATGCAGGTACAATTACACACCACTTGAAGGTACACAGATAGTGTTCTAAAAATCTTTTATAAAACACGTTTTACAACAATAGTTATTTATGAAACAGTTCGTGAAGTATGCTTTTTTCGAACGCACGCGACGTTTAAAGCACGAGCGACAGCGGAGCGAGTGCTATACATCGCGTAAGTTGTCAAAAAACAGTGCGGTGCAAAGAAGTTATAATTTTTAAATGTCAAAGTTCTAAAAATTGTAGAATAGATATGAATTCCAGTGACGACGAGTTACAGTTTTTTATTTGTTTATCGTACATAAAATATTGTATGAAACTGTGCGTGTAGTACTTTTTGCAAACTTACGCGATATATAGCACTCGCGCCGCTGTCGCTCGTGCTCTAAACATCGCGTGCGTTCGCAAATAGCATACTTCACGAACTGTTTCATAAATAACTATTTCGGTCAGGTGTGACATACCGCGTTGTTGTGGTTAAGGGTTAATTACACATAACCTTATTTAATTGGATTTACATAAAACTGACCATTCTGGGAAGATTCGGTGATAGATTGCTACTCTGGGCTAATTAGCAAAATACAAGGAAAGTTATTTACCCGCAATTTTATTGCTGGAATCGAATCTTATTATTGTATGTATTAATAATATAGGTATGCAAAGTCCGCAGATAGTGTGCTACTTTTTTTATAAACAAAATGGCGCCTGAAAATCGTGTTTTTTTTTTCAATTTTTGCTCTCTAACTCCAAATATTTTAACTCTACACCAAAAATACCTAAATAAAAATTCACCGCAATTAAATTATGCATAGAGACGTGTTTTTCCCCGAAAACTTTCCCCGGAAAAAGCGGGTTTTTGCAACAAAATCTTTAATTTTCAACTAAAATTTTAGATAAGTAATTGTTAATCAATAATTAAATATCTTGGTAATGTAAAAGCCCTTTCCGTATAGATTATAATTCCAGAAGCCGATGGAGATCGAATGAATAGTTTATCAACAATTGAATTGTTAATTAAAAATTTACGGTCGCAATAATAACGACAATAATTATCATGGATAAGAATAACTATGATTTTTTCATAAAAAGACACTATACCTATCTAATGTATTTTACAGAATTGAAATTGGACTATTTAAGCGGCCTCAGGAATATTTTAAAATTATAAACAATTTTTTGGCTTATAAACAAATATAATATCTCGAAAAATTATTAAGCTAAATTAAACTGAGAAACGGTATTCGAAAAACAGCGGCAGGATGCTTCTTTCAAAAGAAAAAACGTTTAATTATGACGAGTGGTTCCTGAGATACAACCGGTCAAAATTGACCGCAAATTACGGCAAAGATATAAACAATAGAATCATAATTTTCAAACCATCACCTTTTTATTTTTGTCCTCTTTCTTCACACCAATTTTAATATCTTTAAAATACTCATGACATATATTATTATAATAAAAACTATCGATAATACGTGTGAAAATCGCCAAAAATAGCAAAATTCCAATCAAAAATTAGGTTGGAGAAAATGTAACCCTCAAAGTTCAAAATCGGTATACGTTAAAAAAATGCATTTTCTCGGCTTCTCATGGATCAATTTCCTTCATTCTTTCTTTGTTCCCTAATAACTCGAGTAGAGCCATCGAACTAACGTATTATTAAATGTCAAACTTGCTTTTGTTTTGTTATAATAGATTAATTTATTTATAAGAAGAGAAAACTACATATTTTTTCCAGTTGTAGGCTTTTTTTTAGATAAACTTACTGCAAGTGTACATTTTAAAGTTAGAAAAATAAATATTCTCGTTTTAAAGCTGTATAATTATTTAAACAATTTTTATTTAAACAAATTAAAATTTTGTGTTAGAATAAATAAATAAATTTATTATAACAAAACAAAAGCAAGTTTGACATTTAATAATGCGTTAGTTCGATGGCTCTACTCGAGTTACTTGGGAACAAAAAAAGAATGAAGGAAATTGCTCCATGGGAAGCCGAGAAAATGCATTTTTTTAACGTATACTGATTTTGAACTTTGAGGGTTACATTTTCTCCAACCTAATTTTTGATTGGAATTTTGCTATTTTTGGCAATTTTCACACGTATTATCGATAGTTTTTATTATAATAATATATGTTATGAGTATTTTAAGGATATGAAAATTGGTGTGGAGAAAGAGGACAAAAATAAAAAGGTGATGGTTTGAAAATTATGATCCTATTGTTTATATCTTTGCCGTAAATTCCGGTCAACTTTGACCGGTTGTATCTCAGGAACTACTCACCATAATTAAACGTTTTTTCTTTTAAATGAAGCGTCCTGCCGCTGCTTTTCGAATATCGTTTTTACAATGTAATTTAATTTAATATTTCCCGAGATATTCTATTTGTTTATAAGCAAAAAAATTCTTTATAATTTTAAAATATTCCTGAGGCCGCCTAAATAGTCCAATTTCAATTCTGTGAAGTACGTTAGATAGGTATAGTCTCTTTTTAAGAAAGAATCAGTTATTCTTATGCATCATAATTATTGTGGTTATTATAGCGACCGTAAATTTTTAATTAACAATTCAATTGTTGCTAAACTGTTTATTCAATTTCCATCGGCTTCTGGAATATAATCTATATGAAAAAGGCTTTTACGTTACCAAGTTATTTAATTATTGATTAACAATTACTTATCTAAAAGTTTAGTTGAAAATTAAAGATTTTGTTGGAAAAACCCGCTTTTTCCGGGGAAAGTTTTCGTCTAAGAAAATCGGAAAAAACACGTCTCTATGCAGAATTGAATTGCGCTGAATTTTTATTAGAGTGTTTTTGGTGTAAAGGTAAAATCTTTGTAGTTATAGAGCAAAAATTGAAAAAAACACGATTTTCGGGCGCCATTTTGTTTATAAAAAAAGTAGCACACCATCTGCGGACTTTGCATACCTATATTATTAATATATACAATCATAAGTTTCGATTCCAGCAATTTTATTGCTGGTAAATAACTTTTCCCAAAAATGGCCTATTCTCCGATAATCAGCCCAGACTAATACTCTAGCAGTTTGTGGAGCGTATTCGAGGGATGAATTTATAAAAACGCGAATTGATTCCAGAAAAACTATGCCTCACTTTAATGCTAAATCGGAAGACATCTTCGCACAGAATGCTTTTACCATATTTTTGTAATAATTATATACCTAATGCACTATTTTAACATTATAGTAAGTTTTTATTTTGCTTTATATTTATTTTAGTAATAAAATACTTTGGTGACGTCAGGGAGACGGATAAGTACATACTTTGTTATAAAAAGAATCTTGGAGCATACTTTTCTTAAGTAAAATTTTTAATTGTGAAACCAGAAAATATTTTCCAATTTAAACCGAATTTATTTATTCAAATTTTATGAGGTATTACATTTCTCTTACAAAAGAAATTCGTATATTAATGTATTTTTTCTAATTTTTAGTTGCCGTGGGGGGCAGAAAATATTTTTTTTATGTCAACGCAATTTTACTAAAATACTAAATAGTGTGTTAGGCAACTTTTGTGAGTTATTACATTATCGTTTTAAAATAAATTTTTTTGTCTGTTAATAATTTTTCAAAATTTTTAATTGTCTTGGGGAGGCAGAAGATATTTCCCAATTTCGACCAGATTTTACCAAAATACTTAACAGTTGATTGCAACTTTTGTGAGGTATTACTTTTCCATCGCAAAAAAAAAAAACTTTTTTCGTCTTTTTCGATGCACCCTACTGAACAGGATTCTCGTAACTTAGAGGGCTATGGCGCGCCAGATGTTGTGTGTCTCTCTGAAAAACCGACTCCAAACGAAAAAATACATCATAGCACCACAACAAGAGACGCTATCGAAAGAATCGCGTCGCCTAAAGTGGAATTGAATTATCAGACAACCCATGGACACAACGTATTGTCGAGTGGAGGCCACGATAAGAAGCGTTACGGAGCATAGAACAGCCATCAATCTGATTAACTGACGATCTGAAGCATGTTATCCTTATCAGTAACTGGACGCAAGCTGCATATGTACGAGACAGGGACATATTGGGAAAGATCTGAGGGTGACCTATGTTCAACAGTGGACATGTACAAGTTGCTGTTGATGATGATGATTTATTTATATCGCACACCTAGTTCAATAGTGCCACAAGTGCAAAACACAATATTCTCGAGAAATGAGCAAACCGTTCTGTAGCAAACGCGTTATGACCTGTAAATCTGTAAATAATTTATTTTGAGAATGACTGGCTTCAAAATTACAATTTAGGTAGAAAATTATACAGTTATTCGCTGGATCTTATTACAATTTATTAAAATTGTGAAGAAAGTCATTTATAAAACGATACCTAGGAGATACGGCGGCAAGATAATGAAAAAATCAATTAATTTTTGCAGTTGTGGCCGTATTGAACGTATTGAATAATTACATCGGTTGTATTGTGGCAGTGCATATTATCGCCACATCTCCCAGTTATGGCCATATTGCATTTTAAAAACCTCCAAAAATTCTACAGTGAAATACCGAAGTAACTTACTTTATATTTATCCAAAACAATATTTTTGTTCAGGCTGTATTGCATAAGATGGGGCATTATATAGGCAATATTTTACAGCCTTGACACAAAATTCGAATTTTTTGCAGTTGTGGCACAATTGAACTAGGTGTGCTATATATTTTCAGTGTTCCAGTATAAGTAAATATTTATCACATTTATTTCAGTTGTATTGGAGGCTGCTTCTAAAATTATGATCATAAAAAATCTGCTTGAACGAAGTCATCAAGGTAAGAGCACATAAGTATGGTTTTTTAGACAATTTTATTATCTACCCGGTCCAAAATCATACCGTACCTTATTATAGCATAGATAAACTTATCTATACAGAGAGAGTCTGTAATTTGGAATAAATTCAATATCTCAGATACTAACTGTTTTTTTGAAAAATGCTAAGACCCGTCGATTAGTATTTGAAATTGTCCTTTTTGACATACAATAATAATGTATACAGGGTGTCCCAATTTAGAGATATGACGTCATCGTTGATTTTCTTAAATGGCAACACTGTCATTTTGATAACTATTTTGATAGGGTGTGTAAAATTATACACAACTGCAAAATTTCAAATTTTTATTCTCTACCATTTACAAGAGAATAAAAAATATCAAGGTTATGAAAAACAAGTAATCAAATAATAATTGAATTTAATTATTTCAATTAAGCAAATGCTCATAACGTTGCCCATTGAAAATTTGATAATAATTTAGGGCAACATTATGAGTATTTGCTTAATTGAAATAATTAAATTCAATTATTTTTAATTACTTGTTTTTCATAACTTTGTTATTTTTTATTATCTTGTAAATGGTAGGGAATAAAAATTTGAAATTTTGGAGTTGTGTTAAATTTTACACACCCTATCAAAATAGCTATCAAAATGACAGTGTTGCCATTTAAGAAAATCAACGATGACGTCATATTTTTAAATTGGGACACCCTGTATACATTATTATTGTATGTCAAAAATGATAAGTTGAAATACTAATCGACGGGTCTGAGCATTTTTCAAAAAAACAATTAGTATTTTAATTATTGAATTTATTCCAAATTACAGACAACTTTGTTATTTTCTATTATCTTGTAAATGGTAGAGAATAAAAATTTGATACTTTGCAGTTGTGTATAACTTTATAGACAAGGCGGAAACGGCGGGTTCGTTGGGAAAAATATTCCCATGAGATATTTTTCCATAATCACATTCGTGAGACGTCCCAGAATAAGGTTCAAGAAGTCGCCCACGTGAAAAGTGGGCCAATTTTTTTTAACAATTTTTTTTTAATCAAATTGCAAAAATCGATATTTTTGGCCCGCACTATTTTTTTTAGGTTTTTTGGGCCATTCTGGACAAAGAAGGTCTCTTATAATTTTTCTCGAAAGTTGATCTTTTTCAAGTTATAAGCAATTTAAAATTTGAAAAACGCGAAAATGGCCATTATTAAGACTTAATAACTCGATTAAAAATTATTATTATGAAAGTCAGAAAGCGACTAAATCAAAGTTTAAAGTCTCCGCTACATGATCCTGAAGAAATCTGTGTCATTAATTTACTACTAAGCTGTTATTTTTAATTAAAAACAATGAGCGGTTAGATCGTATTGACGCGGTTGTAAATGTGAGTGCGAGCAAGATGCACAATTGGACTGCTGGAATGGCTTCTCTCTCGCACTCAGCATTTACAGTGGCCGCACACATGCATGGCGCTTATTATTTTTATTTAAAAATAACAGCTTAGTAATAAAATAATGACAAAAATTTCTTCAGGATCTTGTAGGGGGCTCTTTAAACTTTGATTTAGTCATATATTGACTTTCATAATAATAATTTTTAACCGAGTTATTAAGCCTTGAAAATCGTCATTTTTCGTTTTTTTCAATTTTAAATTGCTTATAAGTCGAAAACGATCAACTTTAGAGAAAAATTATAAGAGATCTTTTTTGTTCAGAATGGTCCAAAAAATTAAAGAAAAAATTGTTCGGGCCAAAAATATTGATTCTTGCAATTTGATTAAAAAAAAATTGTTAAAAAAAAATTGGCCCACTTTTCACGTGGGCGACTTCTTGAACCTTATTCTGGGATGTCTCACGAATGTGATTATGCAAAAAAATCTCATGGGAATATTTTTCCCTTCGAACCCGCCGTTTTCGCCTTGTCTATTACCCACCCTATCAAAATAGCTATCAAAATGACAGTGTTGCCATTTAAGAAAATCAACGATGACGTCGTATTTCTAAATTGGGACACCCTGTATACATTATTATTGTATGTCAAAAAGGACAATTTGAAATAACAAGCGGGTCTAAGCATTTTTCAAAAAAAAATGGGTATTTGAGATATTGAATTTATTCCAAATTACAGACTCTCTCTGTATATTCGTTTTAATATTTATTTTTGTAGTTACTCTACTAAAAAGAGGCACTAGAAATACATAAACCAAGACACGCTGAATGTTATGAGAAGCATTTCCCAATCATGATTTACAATGTATAAACTTTGTAAATCATGATTTTTGATTTACAATGTATAATAAATATATGTATTGTAAATTATGATTTGTGAGTGCTCCTCCTAACATTCAACGTGTCTTGGTTTGTTTATTTCTAAAGCATCAATTAAAATACTCATAATAATTCGACAATACTGCATTTATTTCGTTTAAATCGGTACAAATTTATTCAATAAGTTAGCTCTCGTGAGCAGCTAGATCTGCAAAGGCCTGAATTCTGACTTAGAAATCCGAGCCCAAATTGAAATAACTCGGACAAACATTTTGAAAATGAGAAAATGAGATCTGAAAATAAGATACAATTTTGTGAAGTGATATTAGTGACGTCATTCATCTGGGCGTGTTAACGTAATGGATGATTTTTTTATATCAGATTAGGGGTCGTGTGCTAGCTCATTTTCAGTGTTATTCAATTCTATATTCGATAACATAAACAACATAGTTTTTATAATTTTTCTGCTTGTAGTGCCTACCTTTTACTAAGCCATATTCCCTATTCCTAATCAGCAGCCAAAGATACATAAAAAACTTGGGTAGACCCATCAGAATTAAAAAAGCCACAGTGGCTCCTCCCTGACTCCTAGAATATTATTTGAAAGTCAAATTTCTAGTTTTATTCTTTGGACAATTTTTCTTCTTTTGGTGCTCATTCGTTTCGAATATTGGCAATCATTCTGGCTATAATTATTTCATTAACTGATGCTTTAAATAGATTAGTTATTGTAGAGAACCACTGACTCGATTACTTTAACCGTGATGTTCTTCTTCTCCCTATTCCTCGCTTTCAGAATACTTTGATTTGAAGGAGTATTTTCAGTAATTTGTATTTGGCGTCGTTTCTCATTATGTGTCCGAGCGGTGGCGCCCAAAATCTCGACAGCCAAAATACCGACAGCCAAAATCCCGACGGCCAAAATACCGACATGCAACAATCCTCGCATAAGTAAAAATTCCGAACACTACATTTTGAATATTTATTGTTTTCTTTTCAAATGCAATACCAAATCATATATTAAAGAGTATAGAGTATTGAAATTAAAAAATTATTACTTACTAATAAGTATGGGTACTAATTATTATGTATTTTAAAAGAAAAAATTATTTAAACACTTCATTTTATATAATATAAAACTATACTTACTGAAATGGAAGTTTGTAAGTGACATGATAATATCTATTATATGAAAGTAAACTTGAATTCAGGATTTGATTATACATATTATATATTATTGGACTATTATATTGGCAAAAAAAATTTAATTCATATACCCATGTTAGAAATTTTATATAGAAAATTAGTTCATATTAAATGGTAAATACTTTTGTTTAGTAACAAAAAATAAAAAACAGATGGCCATAAACAAAAAACAAGAAATAAATGTAATTATATGTTAAAAAGAAATTTATCAAACGTGTCTGGATTCTGGCCGTCGGGATTGTGGCTGTCGGGGTTTTGGCTGTCGGGGTTTTGGGGTAGATCCGTGTCCGAGGTATACTAACTTTCTCCTTTTAACCGTAAACATCACATATCTTTCTTTCCCCATTCTTGTCTCGTTGGTTATCTTGTCCGTCCATGATATCTTTAGGCTGTATAGCCATATCTTGAAGGCTTCAAGTTTTTTCTCCATCACTTCAGTGAGTGTCCAGGATTCAAATCCGTAGTATAATATTGAAAAGATATAACGTCGTAGGAGCTTTACTTTTATCTCCAGATTAAGGTTGATACTATTAAACCTATGTAATATTTTTTTTTTTTTTTTTTTTTTTTTATTGACATCCCAATGTATTACAATCTGCCGTTTTTTACAAAGTAATAAGCATTAAATAATATTTATGTCGGCTAAACTATTGACATGGGGCGAACATACCCATTAATATGCCGCTCTTAATGTTAGTCTACTAAACTATTATTGGTTCTGGGAAAACATAAATAAGTACTACACTTTTTTTTAGCTCACACTAAATCACTGGTCACTTTACGTTTTAACCTGCGCACTGCACACATCTGCATCAAGTTCCTTGCTAGGTGGTTTGGGTGTTCCCGCAATCGGTCCTTGTATTTTTTTATTCGATATGTAATTTCTTCCTTTACATAAGTTACCTCTGCATCTCGATGTACGGCGTTGTTGGTGATGTACCAAGGTATATTTAAAATCATCCTTAGTATTTTGGATTGGAACCTTTGTATTATTTCAATATTAGAATTTGCGGCTGTTCCCCACAGTTCTACCCCATAGGTCCAAATTGGCTTCAACACCGCTTTGTATAGGAGTAATTTATTTTGTGTTGATAACTGGGATTGTTTTCCTATTAGCCAGTATATGTCTCTCACTTTATGGCCCAATTGTTTTCGTTTGGAAAATATGTGTTTTTTCCAGGTCAGTTTTCTATCCAGGTGAATCCCAAGGTACTTTACATCGTCTTTCTGTGGTATTTGTTTGCGGTTAATACATACAGGTGGACAGGTTCCTCTACGGGTTGTAAATGTTACATGTATTGACTTTTGCTCATTTGGTTTAATTCTCCATTTTTGTAACCATTTTCCGACTTCAGTTATGTTATTTTGTAGTAGTTCTGATGCGATGTTTGGATTCTTGTTGGAGCATAAGATCGCAGTATCATCTGCAAATGTAGCTGTTGTTGTGGCAGGTGATGTTGGAAGGTCGGCAGTATAGAGTAGGTACAGGACAGGACCCAGAACACTTCCCTGGGGGACACCCGCTGTTATGGGTTGAAGTTCTGATATTTCATTGTCGTATTTGACTCTAAAGCGTCTATTTGTAAGGTATGACTTTAGTAGTGTGTAATAATTTAGAGGCAAACAACTCCTCAGCTTATAGAGCAACCCCTGGTGCCATACCTTGTCAAACGCTTGTCCTATGTCTATGAATAGGGCGGAGCAATATCTGGATGCTTCGAGGTCTTTATGGATTCTGTTTACTAGTCGATGTACTTGTTGAATGGTAGAATGTTTCTGCCTGAATCCAAATTGGTGAGTTGGAATTATTCCCTCGTCTTCTAGGAGAGGTGTTAGTCTTGTTAATAAAAGTTTTTCGAACACTTTGGATAGCACGGGTAGTAGACTGATGGGCCGGTATGATTCTACCCTTTCAGGTGGTTTGCCTCGTTTTAAAATGGGTGTTATTTCGGCAACTTTCCATTATGGCGGGAAATAGCTGATTTTCATGATTGAATTGAATAATTGTGTTAAGTATGTATATCCTATTTCCGGCAGTTCTTGTAATATTTGTCCTGTGATTAGGTCGTACCCTGGAGCTTTTTTAGAATTGGTATTGAATCTTATTGTGGCCTTTATTTCACTTTTTTTGAATCTTTTTTCTGGTAATTCTAGCTGGTATGATTCTTCAAGTGCTTGGTTTACTGTTTCCTCTTGGTTGGGGTCAGTTGTTTCATTGGGAATGAACACAGTTCTTAGGTGGTTTGCAAATGTCTCTGCTTTTTCCTTTGGTGTTTTTAACCATCCGCCCTGCTCTTTTTTTAATGGTGGTATATTGTATTGGGGTCTTTTTAATTTTCTAGTAGCCTTCCATAGGGAGTAGTTTGTTTGTTCAGTTGTATCTAGTTGTTTTATGTGTTCACTGAATTGAAGATTCTTTTCTGTTGCTATCATTTCTTTTAGCTCCTTAACAGCATTGTTCAACTGCGTTTTTGTTTGTGGCGCTCTAGTTGCTTGCCACTGTTTTCTGAGTTTTCTTTTCTGGGCTATTTTCTCTCTTATTGATAATGAAGTGTATTCATTCTTCATTTCATTGTTGCTGGGTGTTGTTGAGTCCCAGGCAGCTTGTTGTATAACTAAATTTAGGTGTTCTACTGCATATTCGATCTCCTCATTGGTCTTTAGGGAAATATTTAGTTGAAGTCGCTCCTCGACCAGTTGTTTAAAGATGTTCCAGTTTGTTTTTCGATTATGCAATACACATGGTTTTTCCCTGTGGAGAATTTTTTTATTTAGTGTTATAACAACTGGCGAATGATCGGAAGAAAGTTCATAACATGACTCCGCATGCATATAGTTCCTGTTAATTTGTTTAGTTATGCTGAAGTCCAGAAGATCGGGTGTTTTATTTAAGTCGGTTGGCCAGTACGTTGGTTCTCGTGTTGTTACTACTTCTAGATTATCGTTGTTTATTGCTTTGTATAGCTCTCTTCCTCGGGTCGTATCTAGTCTAGAACCCCAACTCTGATGCTTGGCATTATAGTCATTATTAGTTTATACTTGACAAATCATAAAATTGATCTAATATTAATATCAGAAACGCACTTCACGAAAAAGAATGTCTTAAAAATCCCATATTATACAGTTCACCATACCATGCATCCTGATGGAACCGCCCACGGTGGCACGGCAATCATTATTAAAAACACAATCAAACATCACCTCGCAACTTGTCTTGCAAAAGAATACATACAAGCCACAAACATAGTTGTAGAAGACTGGACAGGCCCCATTACTTTCTCTGCGGTTTATTGCCCTCCAAAGCACAAAATAACAAAAGAAGACTTTAAAGTGTTCTTCGACGAACTAGGCAACCGATGTAATATACCTGTTATATTGTTTTATTCGGTCTACTGGTGTAATCTTGATAAAGAGTTGGACGTCTCTAATTTTATTTATGTAAATTTTGTAAATTTTTTCTGCAAAAATAACAGTGTCGTCTCCATAGAGGATGTCGTTTAGGCGTTCTCCATTCAGGAGTATTCTATGTTCGCAATTTCTCAAGGACTCACTAAATATTTCCACTGAATATAGGTTAAATAATATAGGTGAAAGTATACATCCTTGTCTAACATCTCGCAGAATCTGGATCGCGCCCTTGGGTTTTGGATAATTAGTGTATTGGTAATTGTTTAAATTTTTAATTTTTAATAAAAAAATAAAAATGTATACCATTTTTATTCAGTTGCAATGCGAAGGCAAAACAATGTTATTTTTTACTTAGAATACGGAGCGCAGTCCAGCACTCTGAACCGACGATTTTCGACTCTTAGAGCCGATTTTTCATTGATGGGTTAACCTATTTATTTTTCGGTCACCGAAATATTTATGGTTAATCAGTTTTTCAGTACTACTTTAGCGTTTAAACCCGTTTAAGTTGACCAAGATTTTAACCGATACCCATTAGATGGTTTATCTCCGAATTTTTTGGTTATGCTTGCGCATAGGTGTAGTGAATGCATCAGAGTCGAATTTGTTTATTTTGAGAATTGCCTGACAGAAGAGATTAGTTAGGTTATGTTATTTTGTTTTTATCGCGGGAGATATTTTATTTTTTTATCCTGCTATTATAAGGAAATTATTACAAATTGTTGTTATATCGTTATTATATAGAAAGGCATTATAAGGAAATATATTATTTAAAGATATCATAACTGTAACAGGTATGTTTACACATACCTACTGTAACAGGATTCAAATGCATGATTCGTAGAAATATTTTAAAAAGATAATTATACAATTGTCCCTGCAGCAAAATAATTATTTACCAAACAGTTAAACTTCTTATTTCCTGGTCAATCTGTTCCTAATAGCGATACCACCGTGGTCTTTGACAAGCGAAATCGACAAAGTCTAAATCGTCCCAGTAATTGTAAATAGTCTCTTCTGTTGTAAAACCGAGGTAGATAATATATATTATGAACCAAATGAAGATTTAAATAATTTTTTTAATTTGGTTATGAAAATGTTTTTATTTTTCTGTCAAAATCATAATTTCTCGAATTGCACACATTGCACATGCGCAAGTACAATTACTGCAGCCAACGGCAAAGAAAAAAGTGGTTAGCTAACCGAGATTTTTTTAATCTAGTTTAAAGCACTGAAAAACGCTAGGAGGGTTAAAATATTGGTTAAAATTTAAACTAGGTTAGCTAACCAAAATTTTAACCAGTCACGAAAAACTGGGCCTTATTGGAGTCATCTTCGGAGAGTGGTAGGCCTGCTGCTCCATACTTAAAGTGACCAACCACGAAAGCGTATCCCAAGATTGCAACTGACGTGTATGGATTAGGTGACTAGCGTCATCTGGCAATTGAAAGGTAATTTTTTTTTACTTTTAAGGTGATAAATTTGGAATTGTCAAAATAATTTTAATATTGGGCCCCAACAGGCAACATGATTGGCTGCTATACATTTGTCTTATATTTCTACTAGCATTTATCGAAATGCATACGATTGCAGGGCTAATTATTTTATATAATAAAACTGGTACTTGGAAAGCTCTACTTCCTTATATAACAACAATGGCCGTTACACAACCGGTAATTATATATTATTATCTTAACAAAAAATATTCATCGTTCACTCATAGTCTAAGATCCGAATCAAGATCGACCTTCGGCCATCTGCTTTCCGGATAAAACATTTTTTTATTAAATTTCATACATAAAAAAATAAGACTTGCATGGGTTGCCGATAAGAATCTTATCATAGTTATCCATAATGGGGGGCGTAGGCATTGAAATTAACATTTCAAGCACATTTTGGTGATTTTATCTGAAATTATGGTTGAATTATTTTATTTTTAAATTAAGTGAGCATATTCAGTACAATTCATAGAACCTTAAAAAAAATTCAAGCAAAAATATTGAAAAATAAGCCAACGATGATGACAAGATTTTGATAGGTAATGTTGTTCTGAAGCTATTTCCTTGTGGCATTTTTATAATTAAGTATTTTCTATGGGAAATACGCCACAATTTTGCTAAAAAATGAATTTATTAACGTTTCGAAGCCCAAATCGTGTTTGGTTGTCAAAATACAAAATACTACTAAAATAAACAAAAATGTTGTTGCTAAGTAAAAAAAATTCTTCCAATAATTTATTTAATCTGACCCATTTTTATTGGCAATTCAGACGTATATTATACATTTTAAAGTAGAAGACTTTAAAATGATATCGCCAATATTTATGAGCTGCGTTCCTGGGACGACTTTACTAAAAGATAGTTTATTCGATTACATGAAATCAATCCCAACTCAAGTTTTTTTATATTTTATTGCAAATTATTATGAATTTCAAATAACTCAATTTTTTTGCGACTGATATTCTTGAGTTGGGATTGATTTCATGTAATCGAATGAGCTATCTTTTAGTAAAGTCGTCCCAGAAACGCAACTCGACCTTAATAAATATTGGCGATATCATTTTAAAGTCTTTTACTTTAAAATGTATAATATACGTCTGAATTGCCAATATAAATGAGTCAGATTAAATAAATTATTAAAAGAATTTTTTTACTTAGCAACAACATTTTTGTTTATTTTAATAATATTTTGTATTTTGACAACGAAACCCGATTTGGGCTTCGAAACGTTAATAAATTCATTTTTTAGTAAAATTGTGGCTTATTTCCCATAGAAAATACTTAATTTGATAGGTAACCCATGCAAGTCATATTTGTCTCTTTATGAAATTTAATAAAAAAAATGTTTCGCCTGGAAAGCAGATGGGTGAAGGATCGAACCTTGTACTATAACTAGGGAGCGGATTTTATGCTAAATGCATATTGCATGCATATTTCGCATATTTGAGAACTTTATACTAAATTTTGCATATTTTTAAAGAAACATGCATATTTTGTGCCTATTAAAAAACATTTACGTCCAAAAAAAGTTTTAATTTTTTAAATTTTACACAAAATATTTCCCCGCACAGGCTGTCTTATCTATTAATAGGAGAACTACCTGAAGAGGACAGCTCATTCAATGCCTTTCATGTTTTCTTAGAAAATACCCGAGCTTTACACAAAGTACTTATAGTGCTTATAGTAACCCGTTATAAAATGATTGTAGGATGTTAAAGTGATGAAGGATGGTTTACCCTGAAATCCTAATTTTATTTACTTTATTATATTAAGTAGGTACCTATAATTCTGGTGAGTCTTTTAAATCCTCTATTGTTAAGAGAATTTACACCTTTAACCATAGTTTTACGATTTTCTAACGGAAATTAACAAGTTATTTTAAATACGCCCCAAATACTTCTATTGGTGTTGAAAGGAGTTTTTCAAGTTATAAAAATATTTTATCTAATCAAAGAGTATGTTTTCTCGTAATGAATTTGGAAAAACACATTGTAGTGAATTATAATCGAATATAATAATATATTTATAGTGATATTTTTGTTTTATTTTAAATAGGTAACTATTGGTAGCAGTTTTTGTAAAAACTGTGAATACATTGCATATATTATAAAAAAATGATTTTATTTGAAAAATAATAAATAAGATTGCCGCCGCCCTATAAAAAACCCCTTAGAATAGAATAGAACAGAAAATTTGTGGTTTCCCGAAATGTGTATTTTTTGAATTTTTGTGCATATTTCGTAATTTTTTACCGCATATATATGCGCATATTTCATCAAAATTGATCGCATATAAATCCGCTCCCAACTATAACATTACTGTTATTTTTAACGTATAAACCATTACAATAACTTATAATAGTCCAGAAAGCCACTGCGCATCCGCTAGGAAAAATATTCCGATTCGGATTTTTTGCACAATCTTACTCAAAAAGGACCACTTTTAACAAATTTGCATGTTGCCAGGACCAAAAGTGGGTCAAACATTTTTTAAACGTTTTTTTTTGTTTTTTTCTTAAAATTATTTTTTTGCATGGAACAATATTTTTTGGGTTTTTTGGATCATTCCAAACAGAAAAGGTCTCTAGTGACTTTTCTCTAAAGTTGATAGTTTTTGACATATAAGCGATTGAAAATTGAAAAATTGCGAAATCGACCATTTTTAACCCTCAAAAACTATGTGAAAAACTGAAAATTTGAATGTTGCGAAGGTAGGTAGATATTCTTTAAACATCAATTGATGAAATTCCGAAGAATTTTTTGCAATACAATATTCAAAACTCCTTTGTTTTTTAATTGCTAATCAAGCGTGCGCGACACTTTTTCCACCGACATTATGGTGCAAATGAAAGGAATAAATTCGTTATTTCGTAAACCGGCCACTTTAAGGAAAAATCCCGAAATAGGTCGATTTTTATTTTTTCTACGAGCGTGCAAAAATGTCTACTTTCGCGCACGCATTTTAGTTTAGAAAGTTTTACTTTTTCGCACGCGTGTTACTTTTCCGCACGCGTGTTAATTTAGATAGGTTAATATGGCCTTAAAGTAATCATAATACATGCAATAAACTAATATTTAGATATTATTTACTAATTTATTTCAAATATATCTTATTGTGTTCCTGTTTTAATGAAATTAACGCGACAATTCGATGAAATAAAATTATTTTGACATAATATTCGAAAGTCAAATCGGTAGACAATAACAGTCGTTTTGAATCATCGTCATGTAAACCAAGATCGTCGTCATGCTAACTAATTATATTGAAAGTTTGGTTTTTACAACCTTGTCAAATAATTAATTTGTGCATGTATTTTCATATTAATTAAATTAATTGATTAAGACTTGGTAATTTTTTAAAGACTCTTAGAAAAAATATTGTTCCTAACTCTTGCAGAAAGTCTCTTTTCCGCACTCGACTGCTTGCCGAACTCCCGCTTCGCGTCCTTCGGCAAACTGCAGTCGCGTGTGGAAAAGAATGCCTTTCTGCACTTGTTAGGAAAATAACTATTTAAGTTATGATATTGTGGCATATATGGTATACTAGTGATCTCATCCATCTGGGCGTGATGACGTAGTCGATGATATTTTTAAATGACAAGAGGGGTCGTGTGCTCGCTCATTTGAAAAGTTTTTCAATTCTCTATTCAGTAATAAAAACATTTATATAATTATTTATACAGGGTGTCCTTCTACTTCTTTTTTTGTCAAATAATTTAATTTAATAAAAACTTTTTGGACACCCTGTATAAATAATTATGTAAATGTTTACATTACTGAATAGAGAATTAAAGAACCTTTTAAATGAGCTACCACACGACCCCTATTCTCATTTAAAAAAATCATCGGTTACGTCATCACGCCCAGACGGATGACGTCACTAGTATGCCATATATGCCACAATATCATAACTTAAAAATAAAAATCGACCTGTTTCGGGTTTTTCCCTTGAAGTCGCCGGTTTATGAAATAACGAATTTATTCCTTTCATTTGCACCATACTGTATACACATGCAACGGTGGAAAATAGTATCGCGCACGCGTGATTAGAAATTAAAAAACAAAGTAGTTTTGAATATTATATTGCAAAAAACTCTTCGGGATTTCATCAATCGATGTTTAAAGAATATCTACCTACCTTGGCAACATTCAAATTTTAAGTTTTTCACATAGTTTTTGAAGGTTAAAAATGGCTGATTTCGCAATTTTTCAATTTTTAATCGCTTATAAAATATTTCAAAAACTATCAAATTTAGAGAAAAGTCACTAAAGACCTTTTCTGTTTGGAATGATCCAAAAAACCTAAAAAAACTACTTTGTTTCATGCAAAAAAAATAATTTTAGGATAAAAACAAAAAAAAAAAACGTTTAAAAAATTTTTGACCCACTTTTGGTCCTGGCAACATGCAAATTTGTTAAAAGGGGTCCTTTTTGAGTAAGATTGTGCAAAAAATCCGCATCGGAATATTTTTCCCAGCGGATGCGCAGTGGCTTTCTGGAGAATAAGCTATTTATAATTATTCGTAGACGAAATATTTTTAAATATTTAAAAATCTGACAATTTTACACGAATATATTTAATATTCAAGAACGATTAGGTACAAAGTAGGGGTAGGATTAAACTTAAGCAGCATTATCTGTGGCAGCTAAAAATGAAGCTGAAATAATTATTGTTGGCCTATGTTAGTGGGAACTAAAAATTCAAGCTTTCAAAAGTGTTAATGAACTTCAAAATACTGCAAGTTTTTTCTCTCGAGTTCTAGTTGATAGATTTTTATCTTTGTTTTCGTACGTAGGTACTTTTTGCGTATATGACAAATATGTAAGGTTTGAATAATCTTATTTATTAACAAACAATGTAAGTTGTTTGCACAGTTAAAAAAGAGTATAATATTCAACGAGCATATGGATCGATGGATATTACTCACGATGATGAAGTTTCTGACATGAGCAGAATGCCCGTGTCGTAATTCATCAGAGTGAGTAATAGCCATTGCATGCTTCTTCTTCTTCTTCTTCTTTTTCTTCCTCTTCTTCTTTTTGTATAGACATGACTCTGTCTATTTTTTCAATGTGTCTCTAGTAAGTTGTCGTTTCATTGTTTTCGTGGTCTTCCCACTGATCGTCTTCGTATTGGGGAACCGTTTCTCGCTGTCCTGACTACCCTATTTGTTGTCATTCGTCTTATTTGGTCATTCCATTCTATTCTTCTATTTCTTACCCAGTTATTGATGTTATCCACCTTGCATCTCCGTTGTATATCTGTACTTCTCGCTCTGTCCCATAGAGTCTTACCATCGATTTTTCGAAAGGTTTTCATCTCCGCTGTTTCGAGCAATCTTTTTGTTCGCTCTGTGTCGGGTCGTGTTTCTGCCGCGTATGTCATTATTGGTCTGATGACTGTTTTGTAAATTCTGCCTTTCAGTTCTTTTCAGATATTTTTATTTCTCCATATTGTGTCATTCACTTGATCTTCCACTTCTGTTTCGAGCCTTCCGTAGCTAGATAGTGTGATGCCTAGCAATTTAAACTCCATCAATTGTTCTATTATCTGACCTTCCAGCTCCAATTTACATCTTATTGGATCTGCTGTTATAACCATGCATTTTGTCTTTTTTGGGTAAATTACACGTTAAATTTTCTGGCGATTATGTTGAATTGGTGCAGCGTACGTTGTAAATCATCTTCACTGTGAGAGATTAGTATTGCATCGTCTGCATGGCAGATTATTTTAAGTTGTTTTTCTCCCATTTGGTATCCTTTTTTAGTTCTTACTTTTTTTATTATTTCGTCCATGATCAGGTTGAACAATAAAGGACTCAAGGAATCCCCCTGTCTTATCGCATTGCTGGCTTCAATTGGGTCAGTTAGTTCATCTTCCATTGCATGCAAGTAGAATAATTTACTTTTTCTACAACCAACTTTTTTTATTTTAATTAGTAAAAGATATAATGATCATCACTACTCTAGATTAAAATTATCTTCTAGACCAAAATAGATTGTTCACATATGGATTGGCGAGTCTTTTCCCAAAGCTTAAGATGGAATTTGGCCCATTTTTCAATCCAGTCAAGTTGACAAGTTACATTATAGTGTCACATGTAGGGAGAGGCGCCACTGGCGAGAACTACTGTTCTCTGGGATGTAAATTTATATTGTAACCCAAGTTTTTGCTATAAATAAACTCGATGATTATTATTATTTAAAATATTGATTTAAACTCTATAATTATTTTTAGGGTTGCGTTAGTTTCATTTTATTGATAAGATTCCTGAATGTAATGCACGAAGTTATTGATACTATATCAAGAGATAGCAAGACACTGCCACTGCAAGATACACTATTTGAGAAGTATTGTATAAAACAAGTCAGAGATACAAAAATTATTATGTTCCTACTTGTGATGTTCAGTTTTTTCGTCCACCTGCTAATTGCTTTACCCTCAGTGTTCAAGGATTATAATATAAATATTTTATATTGGTTGTTCAAAGAATACTATGTACCACCGTATCAGGAAATGACATTATGGATATCTTGTATAGCAGTACTCATAGGTAACACATTTAACAATTATTGCTACGCTTTGCGAAAATCATTATATTTTTTAGTTAAGGTAAATGCTGTTTAATAAATTTAAACGAGAAAGGAAAACTTAAGTTATTTTTCTTTAAGTGCGTCTCCCAATCGGAGGTTGGATATCATCATCACTATCTTTATTCTATCTACCGCTGCTCTGAAGAGTTGTATAGAACTGCATTTAAAATATTTACTTAAATTTCAACCACGACACTCTTCTTCTTCTTATACTTCTTCCTCCTTTTATCTTTCCCTGTATGATCAGTCTTAGCGAAAGGTCACACGGGCGATAATTTACGGGGGTCCGGACAAATAATCCCCGGACAAATAATCCCGGACAAAAAATCCCCACAAATTATCCCTGGACAAAAATCCCCGGACAAAATATCCCCACAAATAATCCCCACAAATATTCTCCGGACAAATAATCCCCGGACAAAAAATCCTCACAAAAAATCCCGGACAAAAAATCCCCACAAATTTTTTTGGACAAAATATCCCCACAAAAAATCCCCAAGAAATATTTGCTGCTGCATAGTTCTCTAAAAATTTTCCCGTGAATGCAATCTACGCAAATGTTTTTCAGCCTCAGTGCAGGAGAGTTGTAATAGCAATCGGCATGAAACCACTTTTCGTCACGAAAATAATGATTAAAAAATAAAATTAAGCATGAATTATTGTAATTTCGATTACCAAATTTCGAAGTCCAATTGTGAGTTTTTTCAAAAATGGTGGATGTGGGGAATAAGATAAGACTGTGGGAATCATGTTGTAATTATTCGCTTAAATATTTTGCTCACTCTGCTTTGAATGACTCTGTTCAAAACATTGTCTATTCGTGATGATAACTGCTGGCTCTGAAAACGATAATCGTGATTGTAATGCCAAAAATCCATTCCACGCTTCGAAAAAAAAGTTATACAAAGCTTTTCGATTATTTTGAGTTTTTGGTGTTTTTTGGGAACAAATTTATGAGCATTACTATTCGATATCCGGTTTTTAAAAAGCGTAATTGAGGATCTGTGTACATCCATAAAAAAACTTTAAAACATTTATCCATAAATCAAACCAGACACAGCTGCTCGCGGAGAGCCCAGATGGGAGAAGGTCTGTAGGACGGCCTAGAAAAAGGTGGAAATATGCAGTCGGAGAAGATTGGGAGACAATGAGAGTAAGACAACTGGAAATAGTGGCACAGGACCGACAAACAAAGAAGGAAATAGTAAACGCGGCAAAGAGTCTCGAAGAGTTGTAACGCCATTGATGATGATGATGACTAAATATTAACAAAAAGGAACAGTATCTTTTGCATTACAATCAAGAATATATGTAGTTTTCAGGACCAGTAGTTATCATCACGAATAGACAAAGTTTTGAACATGTTTTGAGTTCGACACAAAAATTCAAGAATTCAGCAAAAATTTGCGCACACGTCAAAATAAATGACATAGTTTAATTCTCAATAGGTTGGCTAATAAGAAGTTGTGTTTTAAGTTACGTATGCCATTTTACTTCATTTTAGCTTGAAGAAGGCAGTAACACTGGATACTCCCTATGTAAAATATTTACTTTCTTTATACTTGACGATCAAAAAGGTTTTTAATGAGCTACAACTTTGTTGCACGTATGTTTAATTTATAACGTATTCAAACATAAGGTGCATCTCATAAGTCAAATTATCGAAATAAAAGTAAAAACGGATTTACGGAGTTTTTTTTCTTTTTGGTAGTTGCGGTAGACAAAATAAGTATCGAATAGTGTTTGCTACGTACTTATATGTAGTGAAAAAGTTTAATATTAACATTGCACATGTATTTTTAGAAATAGCACATTCACAAAACGAGGGTGATTCAATGCATGCCCTTATAGAAAAACAGAAAAAACATTGAGTCGTATATGCTCCACACCAATGGTTAACCATGATACGATATGCCAAAGCATCAGGCAAGCCTAAATCCGTAAATGAAATAAATCAGAAGCAAATTCTAAATTTTGACCCATTTAAGGGCACACATGTTAATTTTGAAGTAGATATTAATAGTAAAAGAGTAAAGTAATAAACTAAAATGGTTTAAAATTAAATATTTACAGATACGCAATAAAAATTCGAAAATTTTGAGATATTTTATACCATGATTTTTTCATAGTGATAGAAGTTGTGTTGAATATTATTGTTATTGTAAAATTTATAATTTCCAATTAAAATTGTGTAAACTGTGAGTTGATATTTTGTTTAAATATACCATAAAAACTAATTGTCTCCTAGCTATATTGCAAATAACTCAAAACATACAACCTTTTACTAGTTAAACGGAAAAAATAATTAACACGGAGAGTGTAAAATTGTTGTTAGGCGAGTTACAACCTTTTTCTACGAATATTCATGTTTAATCTTAAGGTTGTATCTCAATCAAACTCAAGATTCTCAATAGCTAATAAAATTACAAAGCATAAATCTCACAGTAATCCCTTATTATGTTATAAATATCATATCAAATTAGTGTAAAAGGGTCTAATCATTTCGCTACAAATATTTAAAAATTCTTGTTTTCGTTTTTTGTCTCTCCTGTAAAATCGCTAAAAATGAGTTACAACCTTGTTCGATGGGGGTGTCGAGTTATTCAAAGCAGAGTGAGCAAAATATTTAAGCGAGTAATTACATGATTCCCACAGTCTTAGCTTATTCTTATATCTTCCACGACTTTTGAAAAAACTCACAATTGGAATTCGAAATTTGGTATTCGAAATTACCATTTATGCTTAATTTTAATAGCTAATCATTATTTTCGTGCCGAAAACTGGTTTCATGGCGATTGCTATAACTAGGGAGCGGATTTTATGCTAAATGCATATTGCATGCATATTTCGCATATTTGAGAACTTTACTAAATTTTGCATATTTTTAAAGAAACATGCATATTTTGTGCATATTCAAAAACATTTAAGTCGAGAAAAAAATTTTAATTTTTAATTCGACACAAAATATTTCCCCGCACAGGCTGTCATATCTATTACTTCGAGAACTACCTGAAGAGAGACGGTTCATTCACTGCCTTTTCATTTTTTTCTTAGATAATACCCGATCTTTACACAAAGTACCTATAGTATACCGTTATAAATTATTGTAGGATGTTAAAATGTTGAAGGATGGTTTACCCGGAAATTCGAATTTTATTTACTTTTATTATATTTAGTACATTTTGTATCCCAATTTAGTAGGTACCTATAATTCTGGTGATTCTTTTAAATCCCCTATTGTTAAGAGAATTTACACCTTTAACCATAGTTTTACGATTTTCTAACGGAAATTGAAATACTCATGCTTTAGATCAGATCCCGTATTTAAATCAGGTCCCGTCGAGGACATAATATGCGAAATTTTTAATGGAAATTTTGAAATTGATTTTGGTGCAGAATTTTCGGCTTTAACAAGTTATTTTAAATACGCCCCAATTACTTCTGTTGACGTTGAAAGGAGTTTTTCAAGTTATAAAAATATTTTATCTGATCAAAGAAAATGTTTCCTCGTAAAAAATTTGGAAAAACACATTGTAGTGAATTATAATCGAAGACATATATTATAGTGATATTGTTGTTTTATTTTAAATAGGTAACTGTTGGTATCAGTTTTTGTAAAAAAGGAAAATAATTTGCATATATAAAAAATAATGATTTTATTGGAAAGGTAATAAATAAGATTGCCGCCCCCTATAAGAGAACCCCCTAGAATAGAATAGAACAGAAAATTTGTGGTTTCTCGAAATGTGCATTTTTTTAATTTTTGTGCATATCTTGCGCATATTTCGTAATTTTTTACTGCATATATATACGCATATTTCATCAAAATTGATCGCATATAAATCCGCTCCCTAGCTATAACTCTCATGCACTGAGGATAAAAAACATTGGCGTCGATTGCATTCACGGGAAAACTTTTAGAGAACTATTCGGCAGCAAATATTTCTTGGGGATTTTTTGTCTGGGATTTTTTGTTGGGATTATTTGTGGGGTTTTTTTGTGGGGATTTTTTTCTGGGGATTTTTTGTCCAGGAATAATTTGTGGGGATTTTTTGTCCGGGATTATTTGTCCGGGGATTATTTGTCTTAGCTTCCCGTATGGCACCGTAAGAGCAGTAAACCTGACCTGAACCAATTGTAGATGAAGTAGGATTTTGCCAACCAATGCCTCGTCAAATCTTCAGGTTTACTGCCCTTAACCCTTAAACGCCCAACCTTTTTTAGGTTACATGCACGCCCAAGGGTGGGTAAAGAATGTCCACCTCGAAAATAGCTAATATATTTATTGAGAGTTGTTGGATATGGATTAAACTTAAGAATCTTATGCTTAATAAACACAGCATCTTCTAAAATATTAATATAAACAATTTACAAACCTTACAACAAAATTACAATGTACATCACAATTAACAAACCAGTAAAAGCCAGTAATTCAGATTTGTCGATTTTCTCCACATTCTTCCTTTCAGCCTCCTCAGTGGCGAATAATTATGTAGATTATGTAATTATACGTCGATAATTATATGGATTATCTTCCTACCAACGAGAAATTATATAGAAACCTTTAGGAACAAGTTTTACCAAAGGTGTACTTTTTATGCCCACCCATATTTAACTCACGATGCTACTTTTATTTTCAAAAATATCGGTAGAACCAAATTAACATTCGATAAAGGGATGTCTTTTTAACAATAAATAATTTTTTTAAATTTTTTAAACACGTATTAAATATGTTACAAGGGAATACGCATTAGGTGGACATTTTTTACCCACCCTTGAGCGTGTAAGGGTTAATGCGCCTTAAATTATCGCCCGTGTGGCCTTTCACATAGCAGTTCATATCGCTGTCCCCTCATTACGTGTCCCAGCAATTGTAACTTTCTTATATTTTTTGTGTTTACAATTTCGTATGTTTTGCCCATTTTTCGTATTACTTCCTTGTTAGTTTTTTTTTTTCTGTGCCATGCTATTCTAACCGTCCTGCTGTAATACCACATTTTAAAGGACTGTAGCTTATTTATGTACTCTTGCTTCAATGTTCAGCTTTCAAGTACATATTGCAGTATCGAAAACACGTAGCATCTCAAGCCGGATTATGCCGGATTTATACTCAGCCATTGCCACTGCTGCTGCCGCTGCCGGAAATATTGCCCGAAATACGATATCGATGCGAGTGAGTTGTTCACATCAGTTGCTCGCCAATGTCCTCACAACTCATTTACCAAACGACTCTCAAGAATGCAATGTGACGACAGCATCGTCTTGCTCCCTTACTTACTTGCCCCTTTGCCGGCGGCAAGTGAGAGAGAGTAGTTGAATGTGAATAATTACTCGCGCTCGCTCTGCCAGTCCTTTGACTTCCATCTCGAAAACCGACTTTTGAGGAAGCGCCGTGCAATGGCAGTAGCATGAGCAGCAGCAGCGCGAGTGAGCTATTTACACATTTACGCTGCCCACTTCCCTGCCCAATTCCCTGTCCAACAGGACTGAGTGTAAATGCGGTATCAGTTCTAATCTAATACCGGATTTACACTCAGTCCTGTTGGACAGGGAATTAGGCAGGGAGGTGGGCAGCTTGAATGTGTAAATAGCTCACTCTCGCTGCAGCTGCTCATGCTACTGCCATTGCACGGCGCTCCCCAGAAAGTCGATTTTGGGACGGAAGACAAAGGAGAGGCAGCGCGAATGCGAGTGAGTATTATACCGCATTTATACTCAGTCCTGTTGCACAGGGAATTGGGCAGGGAAGTGGGCAGCGTGAATGTGTAAATAGCTCACTTGCGCTGCTCATGCTCATGCTACTGCCATTGCACGAGATGCCTCAAAAGTCGGTTTTCGAGATGGAACTCAAAGGACTGGCAGCGCTAGCGCGAGTAAGCATTCACATTCAACTACTCACTCTCTCACTTGCCCCCGGCAAGTGAGTAAGGGAGCAAGACGATGCTGTCGTCACATTCCATTCTTGTGAGTCGTTCGATAATGAGTTGTGAGGGCATTGGCGAGGAACTGATGTGAACACCTCACTCGCGTCGATATCGTATTTCGGGCAATATTTCCGTCAGCGGCAGCAGCGGTGGCACTAGCTGAGTATAAATCCGGCATTTTCATGAGGACATTGCCGATATTGGTGAGGACTGGTGTGAATACTTCACTCGCGTTGATATCGTATTTCGGGCAATATTTCCGACAGCGGCATTAGCAGTGGCAAATGCTGAGTATAAATCCGGTATAAGGTCATTCTTGCAGAGAATTGTTTTCATTTTGAATCAGTTGGAAGTTCTGTCCGACAAAATACATGGAACGTTTTCGTAATCTGACGTTCAAAACCTGTAACCTCTTCTACAATTAAAACTTACCTTATAGTAGAGGAACCGAAGCTTTTCACCTCACAATTTTTACAGAATGGATCGATTTTTTTGAAAATAAGTAGTGGTTAGTTTTACCATGGGGGTGGTTGCCACCCCATCTCGGGCGTAGAAATTTTTTATTATATTTTGACCGCAAAAGTTGATAAAAACCTTCATTCCAAGCAAAAGAAAATTTATACAGTTTTTTAATAAAATTAACAGTTTTCGATTTATTCGCTATCGAAAGTGTTAGTTTTATATCGAAACAATCAATGTTTTTCGATATTATACTCATCTATGATTCACTCAATTCTTGCCGTGGAAAAAATTTTTTTAAACCAAGTTCTTGGTAATTAAATAACCTACAATTTCATATTGAAACATTTTTTCGTATCTCTGATGCTAATCTTTCTATTCTGAAGAAAATGGCATTTTTTACCAAACTACAAAAATTCGTTATTCGCTTTTAACTCCAGTTTGCTTTAAAGTGATTTTTCTACGCCAGTCAAGCCTCTTGATTCTATTAATAATACATAAATAAAGAAGAATGAGTAAGGCTAACATAGGCGTAACCAGGGAGGGGTTTTGGGGGTTGTAACCCCCCCCCATTGGGATATACTTTGAGCTGTATACGCTTAACACCATAGCCCTCAGAAACCTCACAGTAGTTGTAACCCCCCTTTCAGGTAGTTGTAACCCCCCTTAGGATCATCCTGGTTACGCCTATGAAGGCTAATGACTAAAAACACCGTTAACTTATATTTCCTTCCAATTGGATTTCTCTTTTGTTTTTCAATAAAATAGAAAATTTGGTAAAAGAGAATTTTGTAGGTTTTTGCAAGGTCTATAAGGCTCTTAATATCAAATCCTTTTAAAGTTCTCAGTCGCAAAATCAGGTGCCCTTGAAAGGGTTGGTAAAGGTGGTTTTTGCATATTATTACAAGCTTTAATTGTCAATACCTCACTTAATTTTTGCTGTAAAAATTTTTTGGCAAACCAGCTTCTTGGGAATTAAATAAGCTACAATTTTTTATTTAAACATATTTTCGTATCTCTGATGTTAATCTTTTTATTCTGAATAAAAGGGCATTTTTTAACAAACTACAAAAATTCGTTATTCGCTTTTAACTCCATTTTTTTAAACTAATCATTCTAAGTCGGTCAAACTTCTAAAGCCTATTAATAATACATAAATAAAGAAGAGCAAGTAAGGCCAATGACTAATTTTAATTAGGGTAGTGATTACAGGGTTGTGTCGGATCACTTTATCTCTGAAAAAAATAGGGACTAAGATGGTGTTCATTATAAATCACTTAATTTTTGAGCTAGAGACTTTTTTTATTTCTGAAGATAGATATTTTTAAATACTTTAAATAAGTTTGAACAAGTTATCCTCGAAAAATGCATAGTTTCACCGTCTTTTGACTTTGAAACTACAATATTTAGCCTTTAACGAAGAAGAGCTACCATATAATAAAGTATAGCTCGATTACTATTGCTCTTAAAAGAAATTAGCAAAAACGGCTTTGTTTATTTTTTCAAAAGGTACATTTTTGTTAAGCAAAGTTGTTTTGATAAAACGAAAACTTTTTGAGTTGTTAGCAGACAACTGATTAAAAACATTGATTTTTTCGATATAAAACTAATATTTTCGATAGCGAATAAATCGAAAACTATTGATTTTATTAAAAAAATGTATTGAACGTTTTTTGCTTAGAATTAATGTTTTTACCGACTTTTGCGGTCAAAATATAATAAAAAATTTCCACCCCCCGAGATGGGTGCAACCACCCCAGTGGTAAAAGCGCCTTTCGGCGGTATATAGATTTTGATCCTTGGACTATCCACTACTTATTCTCAAATGTTCAAGAAAATCTATCCATTCTGTAAAAATTGCGAGGTTTTGTCCTATTTTAAGCTTCATTACTTGGACTATTATTCCCGTGTACCTATACGCTCTGAGCTTCGCTGGTGTCGCTCCTAGCGGTTACTAATTCAACTTTCACCGGTAATTTTTAAATTTATTATTTAATTGTTATCGCTTAATATTTACAACGCTATAAAGTAATTAAATTGTAATAGATTTTTTTAAGATTTTGCTAATCATTTTGACGTTCTATTGATGAAATATTAATTTCTTACTTCGGATACTTTCACAATTATCATGTAGATGGCGCTAAGAATAATTGGACCGTGTTATGTAATAACGGATTAACCGCCAAAAGTCCAAAATCGAGATAATAGTGCCATCTTGCAGCTAGGGTGCAAATCTATGTATAAAAATATGTTTTTTGTAAAAAAATTTAAAAAAAAAAGCTGTTTTAAATGCCTGTATTAAGCGACATTTTTTATTTTCTTAAAAAAATCCCACACTAGGATTTGTAATATCGAACTAAACGCCAATAATGGTACATAATCCATTGTCATAAACAAAAATCCGCATCTTTGTAAGTGTATTAGCGAATCAAGCGCCACGAATAGTCGGTTAATTCTTTATTACAAAACATAACATATTTACTAACGTTAAAGATATCGAATTAAAAGACATCCTTTGTAAGGTAACATCAGATTAAGCGCCAAATATGCCTCTTAATCCGGTATTCGGATCTTAACTCATGCATATCTTAAAAAATCATTAACGAATTAAGCGACATTTGATCGAATAACTTTTAAAATATAAATTATTTTTAAAAAATTTTAAACACATGTAAAAGTCTATTTACATTTGCATTAATATATTAAATATGAAACATGTCAGTACTATATTTTAGAAATAGTACCAAAAACAAATTTAAAATCTTTAAACCGATTTATCTCAAAACTACATTTTGGCGCTTAATCCGCTATTACATAACGCGGTCCAATTTATAATTACATATTACAGAACATTAAAAAACGCAATTTCAGTATTTAAAACGTAAGTATATTTAAGATAAAAATATAAACCACAGCTTTGATCAACTAATATTTTTTATAATTAATGTTTTTAATTTTAATTTAAAATTAATCACTTTGAAATGTATGTCAAATTTCCGGTAAACGTTTACAGACTTTTCACTACTGGCGCTCACGAATTTATAAATATCCCCTCTACGTACGAGCTCACAGCGTATACGTCAAATTTGTCTGACTAGATACCATTAAGCTATTAACAAATTTTCAGCTTGCTATTAACAAACTTTTTTTTGGTACGCGGTATCCAGGCCTAAATAGTCTATAGAATAATATGTTCTGATTACTAATAAATATATTTTTTTAGTGACACTTTTATAAATAAAAAATAAAAATAAGTTATACTTTTTAGAGTCCTTTGTAATTGTTTATCCACTGATATTTATGGGATATTTTAACTTCCACATTTGCCATAGATTTCGTTGCTTAGCAAATTATATCGAACACAATTTTGATATCAGATCAAATCACGACACCTATGCTCAAAATTCCGAAGACCAGGAAATTATATATACCAAGTTGAAGGCAGCAGTTGAATATTATTTAAACATCACAAGGAAAGTATCAATTTTTCAATATACATAATAGATCTTTCGTAGTTTGACACTCTATGTTTCAGATCACATAATTTGGTTTCTTTGTTCATTCTTCTTCTAAAAGTGCCTATCTTCTGGGGATGTTGGCGACCACATTGACCCATCTTATTCTATTCTATTCTATACGGCAGCTCGAAATAGATCAGTTGACGTTAGACCAGTCCACTTCCTAAGATTGGCCAGCCAGGATATACGTCTACATCCAGGGCCTCTCCTGCCCTCAATCTTGCCTTGTAGAATCAACTGTAGCAGTCGGTATTTTTCATTACACATAATGTGGCCGGAGTAAGCCAATTTTCTGTTCTTTACGGTGTTAATTATTTCTTTGTCTTTTCTTAGCCTCTAGAGAATAGTTATATTAGATGTGTGGTGTATATATCCCTCAACATACGTCGCTAGCAGCACCACATTTCAAACGCCTCTAACCGTTTTATGGCATCTTCTGTCAGACTCCAGCTTTCAACTCCGTAGAGGAGGACACTTAAGACGTAACATCTAAGAATTCTCATGCGTATATTGATACTTAAAGACAAGTTGCACATAATTTTTATAAGACTGTTAAAAGAGCTTCTGGCTTTTTCAATACGAGTTTTTATTTCGTAGTTATAATCCCAAGTATCCTTAATGTTGCAGCCCAGATAGCATATTTTCCGTACTCTCTCTAGGGGTGTATTGTTTACGGTAATTTGGGCGTTTATGTTGGTGTTTTAACTAATGATCATAATTTTTGTCTTCTTACAATTTAGTTTTAGGCCGTATCCATTACATACTTTTAAACATTATCCATGATCCTTTGGAGCCCTGCATAATTAACCGAAAAGATGAAGATATCTAGCAAAAAGCTGTGAGTTCTGCAATCAACATAGAGGGTGGCTACTTAGGAGCAACATAAGAAGAGATTTAGCTCTAGTCATGAACCAACTCTTCTTCAGCTATCCTTCCGTCAACGGTAATCACTTCTTCGGGAAAAAAGAAGACATCTAGCAATAAACGCCGACTTTTCACAACTCGCTGATCATTGAACATCAATGCTTGTACTTCTTCACCGAGCCAAGGTCATTCAAGGACAACAATATTATCCAAGACGGAGAACTCTATGGAATGCTAACCAATTGATCCAGTACTATGCCAGATATACTATTATATTAACATTTCCTATAATTTTATTTAATGTGCTTTTAAATGAACAAAAAATTCTACTTACAGGTCTTTTAGTGCAGTAGCGGCGGTTCAGAACCTTTCTATTTTGTTATTAGGAACCAGTGGTCTTTTTGTTAGTGTAGCAGTATTATACTTTATTAGTACAGTAAGTATTACTGTTTATATTACTATAATATAAATTCAGTTTACTCTCTGAACCCTCAATTGGTATGATGGATCAATATTGACCCAACAAAATTAAGGTTGACAATTTAACCCATATTGCAATCGACGCACGGCATTGGCTATCTATGAATTCTCCTACTTTCTACAGTACTCTCAGTTGACCTACAACCATTGTAGGATACGTACCGGGTGTCCCAATAAGAATGGCGCTCGGCCATATCTCAGGAACCGTTTATAGTACAGCTTTGGAAAAAAAAAATTATAACAAAAGTTGCCTCGAGAAAAGCCTGGAAATTATTTTCATAATTGTAAGTCCACCGCTAGAGGGCGTAATTGAATATCAAAAATAAAAAAATCTAAATTTTACAAAATTTGCCTAATGAAAGGGCACTGGAAATCCGATTATCGTATTCTTCATAAAATTCTGCGCATATTTTATTTAACAAGTTCAAGTCTACCTGTGCAAATAAGAGGTAGGGGTGAGTGGGAACCTTGTTATGAAAAAATCGCTGTAAGTCCGGTTCTGCTTAATCGATTTTTGCAAACTTGGTCTTATTGAAAACAGCTCTTTTTCGTCAATGTAATAGCTATAATTTTGAAACATTCTATTACGTAATATGCCGGCTAGGAGGCGCTATTTATTTTCTTTTTAGAAATCTAGTTTTCTTTGGAAAATATTAAATACAAGTATGTATTTTTTTTCCTGTATTACAAAATTAGACCAAATTAGCAACAGAATACCGAAAACCGCATGTCTATACCTTTTTTCTATCTCGAGATATCTTAAGAAACGTGTAAATTTTAAACGTAACTGTTGCTGTCATAGTGGAAATACATAGAAGCAAGTAGTGTGCTATGGAAAAAACAAAGAAACATTTTCCAGATGTCACCGTATATAATAAATCAAAACAAAATATCGACGCTGCCAAGCCAAAACGGCATAAACGCCAAAATAACCACTTTTTAGTTAGCTGCACTAAAAAATAGGATTTTAATTTCCGCACCAGACAGTCAACGCGGAATAACCGCAGAAAAAGTGAAATAGGTGTAATATAGGTTTAAAATTTTTATAAACGCCAGTCTAGTCACGCACGTGAACACCGACGTGAACACCGATTGACATAATCGCCAGTGCCCGTAAGATTATCATTATGTACATTTCGGTCCAGTAATAATAGTAAAGGTATGTATTTTTACAATTTTTATGGATAACTAACATGGTATTATCTACCTTTGCAATATTTTCAATTTGTATTGATTTTTGAAGCGTAAACACACTGAATTTCTTTAAAAACTATGAGGCGTTTATGCCAAAACCACATATTTACATCGTGGTTGACACAAGTGCCATTCCTCAATGGTATTCTTATGCAGGTTTCTTATTTAAAAATTGCGCAAATAAAAAGTTTATTTTAAAATATTCTATTGTAACTTTGTACTAGTGTGATGAACAATTAATTTTGTATTACAGCATAGAGTTCAAATCAATTTTATATAGCTAAAAATGGCGATCGATTTTTGGCGTTTATGCCATTTTTTTGTTGCACATGAATAGCAGAATTAAAAAAATCATGGCCTTACTAAATTAAAATAAAACATATACAGAATCAGTACAAAATGATATACTGACTGACAATAATCCCCCTATATTTCCCTTAAAGGTTTATGACATTTATAATGCCAACATTTCAGAAGCTTTTAGCAATGACATTATCATCTTTGAAGAACCACCAGACGTTGCAGTAGAAGAAGAAATATTTAGTCACGATCTCACATCATGTTTCAACTTAGCAGCAGATAATGGTTTGAATGCCGGTATAAGTAGCGATCAAAATAAGGAAAATACATACAATAAAATCAATACGGATGTTGAACCAAATATTGACAGTGATTATGAATTAGAATCCACTACTTATTATTAGATATCCACTTTTAAGTATTTCATATTTACTTTTAAGTATTTCATCCTAGCACCAAAACATGTTTAAAGAATTTAAAGTTTTGTTTTTAACTTAGAATGTATTTTTGATTAATAAAAAATAAACCCTATTAAAAATCTTCGTAATTTCATCATTTTTCTTGTTGTCATAAACGACAATTTTTAATTTTCGTTTCTTTTTTCATTAATGGCATATATCCCTTTTAAGCGCCATATTGACTAACCTTACAACGATGCGATCGACACAAACGCCAGAGGTAAGTTTGGCATATTCACCAATGTTTTATCTTGATTGGACATAAGCGCCATTTTATAGTTTTTAATTTATTTCAGACAGTATTTTCAGCCACATTAATATTCACGATATATTAAAATTTGAAAAAAAAATCACCAATTTTTTTGAGTCACTGTGCAGATAAGCAGAATTGGTAAAAATAAAAATAATCAGTTTTTTGTGTTTCCTGAAAAATCAAGTTAATGTCGGTTATGCCGTTTTGGCTTGACAGCGTCGATATGAAAAACTCTACTACTGGGGTGACGTCTTTGGGGATATTGCATTGCATATATTCTAGCCGCCACAGTTACATATCTTATGCATTCAAAGAATGTGGCTATTATGTCAAATGCTTCTTAGTTTGTAAGAATCATCTTGAATTTCACTCTGTATAAATTTTATATAAAATTTAATAGAAACAAACCGCAACAAACCATCAATGAACAAATTTTTATGTTTTACTTATTTGACACATAATTTGACACATGATGACTTTTTGAAGTTATTACTTCTAATCTATTTTTTCCATAGCACACTACTTGTTTCCACTTTGACTTCCTTAACTTAGTTTACCGGTGACAATAACAGTTATGTATTTATCTTAGTTGGGAATAGGATAATTGATATTAAAATATAACGAAATAAAAATTAAAAATTTGTGTAGAAAATCTGACGTTTTTACATTTTCTACGATTCATAGAGAGAAAAGCAAATTCGCGGAGGCAAAAATTCATAAAAATTTACATATTAACGCTATTTTTTTTGGTATTATTTTAAGTATTAAAACTAGTGTAATATTTAAATAAAAATAAAATTAAACTTTTTAAAATATATTTATTTCGTTAAAATCATAATAATAGAAGTATAACTTATTACTTGCGTACAAAGTACGCACACTCTTTTTTTAGTTATATTTTATAGTGTTTATTTGTCTTATTGTTGATTTGATTCATTATATACGGTGACATCTGAACAATGTTCCTTTGTTTTTTCCATAGCACACTACGTGCTTCTATATATTTCCACTTATATGACAGCAAGAGTTATGTTTAAAATTTACACGTTTCTTAAGATATCTCGAGATAGAAAAAAGGTATCGACATGCGGTTTTCGGTATTTATTCTGTTGCTAATTTGGTCTAATTTTGTAATACAGGAAAAAAAATACATACTTGTATTTAATATTTTCCAAATAAAACTAGATTTCTAAAAAATAATAAATAGCGCCTTCTAGCCGGCATATTACGTAATAGACCGTTTCCAAGTTATTACATTGACGAAAAAGAGCTGTTTTCAACAAGACCAAGTTTGTAAAAATCGATTAAGCAGAAACAGCCTTAAAGCGATTTTTTTATAACAAGGTTCCCACTCACCCCCACCTCCTATTTGCACAGGTAGACTTAAACTTGCGAAATAAAATATGCACAGAATTGTATGAAGAATACGATGATTGAGTTTCCAGTGCCCTTTCATTAGGCAAATTTTGTAAAATTTCGATTTTTTAATTTTTGATATTCAATTACGCCCTCTATCGGTGGACTTACAATTATGAAAATAATTTCCAGGCTTTTATCGGAGCAACTTTTGTTAAAAATTTTTTTTCCCAAAGCTGTAGTATAAACGGTTCCTGAGATATGGCCGAGAGCAATTCTTATTGGGACACCCGGTACAAGCATAATGATCTGGCTTTATCTATTATTTAGTTTTCTTCGCAGACTTCTCGGGCCTTTATTATTTTCTACGGTTTATTCGATTTTTAGTGTATTATACTTTCTCAAGCCTTTCCTTATTGCTTTCTTGACTTCTCTGTTTATTTTTTAAATATGAATTATCCTATTTTCTACAGTACTCTCAGTTGACCTACAACCATTGTAGGATACGTACAACCATAATGATCTGACTTTTTCGATTATTTAGTTTTCTTCGCAGACTTCTTGGGCCTTTATTATTTTCTATGGTTTATTCGATTTTTGGTGTACCTATTATACTTTCTCAAGCCTTTCCTTATTGCTTTCTTGACTTCTCTGTTTATTTTTCTTTTTTCTTTTCCATTGGGATCATTTATTTCTGTAATAAGATATCTTTGTTTCATTAAATTCCTGGTATTAGTACTAAGTTTTTCTTTGTTCGTATTTATTGGGCAGTGGTCAGGGCATCTCTGTTTTCGTTGAGAATTATGTCTGTGTTGTTTCTCAGTTTGGTTTCGATGTCGTTTTGATATTTTTTAATAACACTAAGTTGCGTTCATATTCGTATTGGTTTCGCATTTACTAATTTTCGTCTCTCTTGTTTTGTGTTTATTTTAACTTCTGCTCTTACGATTCTGTGGTCACTACCAATGCTGAATGCATTTAGGACCGTTACGTCTTGAATGATTTCGTTTTCGTATTATTATCTGGGCTTGTCCAGGTCCATCTCCAATACGGTTTCTTAAAGAAAAAGCTATTCATTTGGAGTAGATTATTCTGAACTAGAAAACCAATTAAGGTCTATGCTCTTTCGTTCCTTCCATTTAGCCCAAATTGTCCAAGTGATGTTCCTTCTGGACATGTTTTGATTCCTATTTTCGCATTGAGGTCACCAAATATTATCACGTATTGTGTGGGTAAGTCGTTTATGTCTATGGAGATGTCTTCGTAGAATTCTTCGACTTATTCATCTGAATGGGTGGTGGTTGTTGGTGCATAGACTTAATTATCTTAATGCTGTACCTTTAATTGGGTCGTAATTTTAAGTAGGTAACTCAGTTCGATATTCCCTCAATAGATGTAATTTTATCGCTATTCTGACTGACGGGGGTCAATTTGGCAATTAAAACACCACGCTTGCCTTGCGAGTTGATGATTTTCTAAATCAGCCGCCTACTCCTGTTTGCCGCCGTCTATTCTGGAGCAGACGCTGAAGGTTTGGTTTGAGTCTATATGAACCCTAAAATCGAGGGTTGCCACTTCCGCCATCCTTACCGTACCGAACCTCTGCTTCTCCTCCGTAGCTGCCGTTGTGGACTTTATCCGTAGCCATGGACAAGAGCCCCTAAACAGGTACTAGTTTCCCGGGTCAGGAAACCCCCGGAATCTGCGGACGCTAGGGATTGATTAATTTTCCCTGATACGACTATCTTCAAGTATTTAAAGAGTTTCTACCTGCTACTCGTAGTTGAGGGTTAAGAATGTTTTATTTGATATTCGTTTATTAATTAGTTTAGCTAAAGGTATAGTAATCTTACACTCCCATTTTATTTCATTTTCTGAGTTCTTAGCCAATATGGCACCAGACTTTACACTACAAATGCAGTTAAAGAGTTTCATTCGTGAAAGAGCCTACAAATGGTGGTAAGTTTGAAGTATTCCTTATAATTCATTTAAAATGATATAAAAGAAGTATTTTTTTCTCTATACAGTTTTTTCGACTACAACTGTTTTGATCTTTGGCTCTGCATACTTATCTTTTACGCATATTGAACATACCGTAAGGTTAGTCTGCCCTTATTTTTGTCGGCCTCTCAACGCCCGTCCTCACCATCCATATGGTATTCAGGGTTTACTGACTTTTAAATTATTTAGGTATCTTCTATATGATATCTCTATGAGACTAAATTCTTTCCTAGTTATCATTAGATACAATATCATCTGCTACATTCTGGACCCAGATTACTTGGCTGCTAAGCCGATGAATCAGGTTATTATATACCACAGATATACACCCTTTTAGTTGTATACGTATTGTTGTATAATTTTTCTTTGGAAAAATTTAAAAAATAAATTTATATCAGAGACCACGAAAATTTGACATTGAGTGTGTTTAATTTCCCTGTTTTGTCCTGGATGGAGTAAGCAACTAGAGATACCAGAAGCCACAAACCAAAGGTAAAGCATCAAAAATAAAAGAGCACTGAGAATAAAATTTATTAGAAAATTTAATTTAAATTTGGTTTTGTTTTACATAAACAGTAATTAAAATAATTGAGTCATTAATTAAATTAAGAATTTGCTCATCAATCTCATAAAAGAGAGAAATACAGAGCATAACAGTATATACATTTTTACTACAAAAACACGCTTATGTCATTCAAGATTTTTGACGTCAAAGCATTGCCGAAACCTTAGAATATGACTATTCACCATGGCAATGTTTATTGTACAGTGATTAAATTAACCTCAGTTGTACAAAAATAATCAAAAAGTAACTTACCCCTGCTGTTTATATCTTTGCTACCGCAAATGATATGGTAAGCGTTGGGGTCGACTCCATTAATAAATTCTGGACGTTTTATTTTTGGTATATTCTAGAAGGTTCTCTACATTGCTACATTCCTTACGAATAATACATATGAATGTATCAATCTACTGAACTTATTTTAACAAGTAAACTAACTTAACAATTTACTCACTAAACCGACATAAATACTTTGCTTTTTCTAGGATGTTCGTCCAGATGCTAATTACCGAATGTTTTTTGTTCTTATCGAAGTCATAGTAATTGTATCTGGCTTAAGCATTTATGGTCAAACTATATCTGATGAGGTTTGTATTGTATATCAATTTAAAATTGAACTTGCACATAATATAAGATTAAAGTTGGATTTATAGTTTGACGTAGCGTAGACATAGACGTAACGTAGACGCACTGGAAAAGTTCAACACCGAGTTTTGTGTACTCTTGTTTATAAATGAACGCAAGCGCCTGACGGAACGCAAGAGAAACGTAACGTAACGGAAGAGTTCACCAACTTTCATCTTTTACAGTGCGTTTCTTATGTCTGGCCAATCAAAATCAAGAATTTTGTTCTGTCACCCAAAGCCCAAAGTGGACACGCTCTCATCCATTTTGTAAGGTTAAGGTGTTTATTAACATATTCAAATGTTGTTAACTATTTGTTACAATTAAGTTATTAATTTAATAAAAATATATCATGGTGTAGTTTCAATTTAATTCTGGGTTATCCACACATATACGATAGGTAAATCCAATAAACATTAAACATTTTAAAGACTAGGAACTGAAACAAAATAGTTGGAAATACCACGGCACTAAGGAGCATACCTTCGTGTATTTCCTAATCCATGTAACGCCAAAACGGATCGGATACCTATATATTATAATAAATAATAGTATAAATGAATAAACACAAAGTTTGTTTACGGTTCGAATCGTATAATGTATAATTTACAGCATAGGCTATGTTGTTGAATTAAGTCATTCTTTCTACTCATGCGCAAAAATTCCGCTACGTCGAATTATAAATTGGCATATTATTTTCTTACGTTTCCAGTCCGTTTCTTCCGTCTCCGTTGCGTCTACGTCTACGCTACGTCAAACTATAAATCCAACTTTTCATAAAAATTACCTATTTTATTTAAAAGCTTCATTTTTATACAGTGCGCTGGAATAAGTGATACCCCCCATGTTAACTTATTTATTTTTAGCACATAAGCAAAACGCTCGATTAGGCCATTTTTTTTAAATAATCAAAGTATATTATAGCGTCAGTGTTTCGAACTTTACGCGATCCCTCTTCAGGTGACAGTCATAACTTTGACTTTTTTAATGGGAAGGTACATCATGTGACCCCTCATTTAAAAGCTTTTGACATACTGATTTTGACAAAAATGTATAACACTTGCGCAAAATTTCCGTCTAACGCTTTTTAAATGCATTTATTTTTTTTTTGAGTCCTGAGAAAACTATAATGAATTTTGGAAAAATTTAAACCCAGTATGGAAGATTACATTATTACCGAGGGCAGGAACGTCCCCAAAAACTTCTATAATATTTATTTTAATAAGTTACAGGGGTGAAAATAAAGAGAAAATTTAGTATGATTTTTAATTTTAAATACAGTAAAACCTGTGTTACGGGCTACCTGCAAAAATCGGCCACCTTACTAACGGCTAGTTTAAAAATTCCCCAAACCAATTATATGTAGACTACAAAAACTGGCCATACCGGCCATCTTTCTATATCGGCCAATAGTTCTTTCATTTTTAGTGGCCGTTACTGACAGATTTTGCTGTTGTATATCATTCAAAAGAAACTTTTTGTTTATTCTAAGGGACTTTCAGCCCTCGGTAATAATGTAATCTTTCATTCTGCGTTTAAATTTTTCAAAAATACTCACTTGTTTTCTTAGGATTCGAAAAAAATGAATGGATTTAAAAAGCATTTAACCGAAATTTTGCCCAAGTATTATACATTTTTGTAATCAATATTTCAAATGCTTTTAAATGAGGTGTCACTTAATGTACTTTCCCTTTTAAAAAAATTGAGGTTATGACTGTCACCGGAAGAGGGATCGCGTAAGTTCGAAAAATTGATGCTATAATATACTATGATTATTTTAAAAATCGAGCTGTTCGTGCGTTTTGCTTACGTGAAAAAATAAATGAGTTAATTTAAGGGGGCACTTATTCCACCGCATGTATAATTAGTAACAGTAAGTGTGTTATACTAATTATTTTATCAACAAGTTCTGAGCCTACAAGCTGCTAATAATCTTATTTATGGTTACGCCGATTCGTGGTTTCTATTATTGGCAAACCAAACGAATGCTGAATAAAAGAAGACACGGGGAGGTCTATAATTTGCACCTCACTTCCTGCCTATTCATCATGGCCAAATTCCAACGACAACTTGGTCCCGATTCTGAGTTAGGATTAAAACTAATATAAAAAATTCGCTGCAAAACGATATTAGGAGACATCTTATATTTTAGCTTCTTCAGGGAGGACCATAAACGCCCTTACGTACGTTTCACTCTCATTAGTAGAGTCCGGATTTCTAAGCATAATGCTTATGGTAAATAATACAAGCAGGACTATTTTATTTTTAAATATGAACGAAATATGCAAAAGTAAGTCATTTTGACAGCCCTCTTTTATGCTTTTTTGCTTTTTTTTTATTATTATGCCTTTTTTGAATTTTTGTGCTTATTTGGTGGTTTTTATATACTATTATCATTTTTTGCATTTGCGAACAGCAGAAATTTAAGTTTGATCTATGTAGTGCAATTGTGAACTCTGATCTCCCATTAAATCAATTTCAAAATGAAAGTTTTAAATCATTTTTGCAAAAGTACCTACTATCGAAGACATGTGCCGGATGAAAGTACTCTGCGAAAAAATATGTTAATTGCATTTACAATAAAACCACAAAAAAAATAAAAACACTAGTGAGAAACAATTACACCTGGTTTGCTGTGGACGAGACTACGTATATTTGTGGAAGATACGTCGCTAATTTAATCATAGGCGTACTTCACGAAGAAATCTTGACGAAGGGTTATTTAGTGTTGTCAAAAGAACTAGAAACAACAAATAACAATACAGTTCCAAGATTCGTAAATGACGCTTTAACAAATTTTTATCTTCCCGAGGCTGTGCCCACCAACAAAACAGTAGTAATGCTTTTCGACGCTGCACCATATATGATCAAAACAGCATCAAATCTTAAAGTGTTTTATCCAAATCTAATTCATTGTACGTGTCTAGCACACGGCCTGAATCGCGTTGCTGAGACTATACATACGGCTGCAATTTCCACTTGTTAATGAGTAGATAAAAAATGGAAAAAAATTCATTAAAGCTCCTTTAAGGGTGCAACTTTTTAGAGACAGATTCCCTAACACTCCATTACCATCGGAACCAGTGTTAACTCGGTGGGGTAGATGGTTAGATGTAGCTTTATACTACGCCGAATATTTCGAAAATTTTAAAAGCTTCGTATTGGAACTTAAAGTGAAAGCTAGCAAATCGATAAAATATTGTCAGGATGTTTTAGGTGAAACATAATTACAAAACAATCTTGCTTTTATCAAAAGCAACTTTTGTTCTGTGAGTGAAACAATAAAATATTTGGAGGAACAGCAAATGTCATTAGTTGAGTCGATCCAAAAAATAAACAGTTTTGAAAAAAAGATGGAAGGTATCCCTGGAAAAATTGGTCAGATAATATTAACAAAATTCAAAGATGTATTAACAAAAAACGAAGGATTTCAAAAGATGAAGAAAATATTTTCAGTTTTAAATTGAGAACACGTTGAAGATATAAATATGGATCCGGCAGTAGTGGCAAAGTATATGTAAGTATGCAACGATAACCAGTGTGGACGTTAAAAGAAGCTTTTAGATATACAAAAATGTTTTGAGTGATAGGTGCCGAAACTTTACGATGGAACATTTAAATGAGTAATTAGTTATTTCATGCTTTAAACAAAAATGTTATATTTTCCTTCATCTAAAGCGTGTCGATAAAAATTAGGTAAAAGCATTTTTGTTTCAGTTATCTGTTTTTGTTTGTCAAAATTATATGCCTATTTTCATGCTTTTTTTGTATAATTAAATGCTTTTTTTCGTAAAATTGTTATGCTTTTTAAGCGCTTTTTTGCGTTTTTATGCTTTTAAACCCGAACTCTACTCATTAGAGATCTTCAGAAGGTATATATAATATGGTTACCTCAGAACAAACTAAAACATATTCAGCCTCCCAATATCGACAAATAAATCGATTTGGATGCCGTAGCAACATCTGCGTAAAAAAATTATTCGAAGTTTTATTTCCGGAGAAACAAAACCTCCAATGGGACTAAGTTTCTGGTTACGTCGATTCGTAAATCTTATTGCTGACCTTTTACATCATTGTTGGCCTTTTATTTACATTATTGCTCCCATTTTCTAGCATTGTTTAGTTTTTGGTACACTGCATACTAGGCCTTGTCCAATAAAATAGGTATTACCTACCTCTTTTTTAGCAAGACTATTTTAACAATATTACGACATACCAACATAATTGATTTATATCATAGCATCTTCAGTAAACTTATTTTGTATTACAGTTACAGTTGCTAAAGTTATTGTTTATACTAATCTATTACCCATTCATTAATTGTAGACTTCAGAGCCTTCAGTGAAACTTTACTGTCTAAGGCAATAAATATTTTAAAAAAATTAAGAAATTTTTAGGTACTTTTGAGCACACAGGTTGACGGCTAACAGTTCCTCCTTAAAAATTCTAAAAAAATTGTATTGTGTTTATGAGGAAATACAGCTTAAATTTAATTTCGGTAAATATGTGATCAACCATTGCCTTACGTACGTTTTAGTCTCCGTAGACCTCATCAGAGGAGCTACAGAGGAGCCGTGAATCGAAGTGAAACCAAACTGTCTATTTAAGAAGAATTATAAAATTAGTTCGCGTATTAGCGACATCTATTAATGAAATGAAAAGTCCCGGATCAGTAAATCTGAAACCTCTCGTGGAAAAAGTTTCTGGGTATATCATTAATCTTTGCCTTTTGCAATTTAAAAGGCAAGGAGATGACGAATGACGAATAAAGCAGACGCGACTCTACAATATGTAGTCACATTCCGTCCATTCTTCTAATAACGAAATTTGCTTGCGTATACTCACAATATGAATAAACTAAGAAAATGAAAAAGAGAGCCTATCGACGGTTAAATTGCAATACCTCGTAAGTCGACTTTTGGTCCATTATTACTTTTATACTTTGTTGGTATATACTTTTACATATTATTATCTTTTAAACTACGAAAGCTTGTAAGTCAATATTTAAATTCAATGGTACTAGCGACATCTACAAAAGTAAGATTTTAAGTTATGAAACCTCGTAAGTTGTATTTTTATGAGACAAAACCTTGTAATTTTAATGATAATTTAAGATTTTAAATAACAAAACCTCGTAAGTCGCTCTTTGACAAAAAAAATTAATATTACTTCATTTTACTTAATGGTAATGGAATCGTTACCTAAAAAAACCCTACACACACAAACCGAATAAATTGAATCTTATATAAAGAAGCCAAAATGTTTTTCGTCTCTCCTCTAAAGTTACATAAAACTGAATTACGAGGTTTTGCAGTTTAACTGTCGCTATAGGTGGGTTCTCACTTGTCAGTTTCGCTGACGCAGTCTGACTGATTCATTGATAATGAAAAATAAAAAGCACCGTTTGTATTCACACGTTTCATGTTTGGCTACATTCAGTATGCAGTTAGTCCAAACATTTTTTATCATGGTTATGAAAATGGTTAAAAAAAATTGAGACCAGTTGTTCGCGAAGTATTTATGTTTACAATTAGTAAATGGTATACAGAATATTCTAGTGAATCAAAAGAAAAGAAATCGTCGTAGATGGTGGGTCAGGTCCTGGATATTGCGCAGAAATAAATGGGGTGCCAGTGAAACTATATTGAAAGAATTAGCTTTGGAAGATTGTGATTCATATACAAACCACACTACAAGAATAAACGAAGACAAATTTCAAGAGATTCATGAGACATCATGAGAGAATGATCAGTCAAAATGATAAAAATTAGAATTGGGTTTTACTTTAACTGAAAGTACGAATGTATTATTATTATTACTGATCATTTAAAATGAAAATGTGTTCTCATGTTCATTATTTGTTTAGTATAACTGAATCAGTTAGTGAGAACCCGCCTTATGTTTCATTTCGGTTAAGAGATGATTAGTTATCCCCTTATGCATGTTTCACTCTCCCCTGACCTCATCAGAGGGGCTATATGACGCATCAGTAACATCAGCTATAAAATGTGTTGTAATTTTGTTTTGTGCTGTGTTTGATATTTTTTTATTTTTGCTAAAAAAAAAAGAGGTTGTGTCAATAGGTCAATTGTTTAACTAGGAGATTCTTCCACGGCTCCTTCTACTTTGTATACATCCGAGTATTGTTAAATAATGCAGTAGCTGAAATGCTCACCCCTCATGGTATGTTCCAGATGTTGAAATTTTTCTATTTTAATAGTATCTACTTAAAACCATTTTGGTTTTTTTTATTGCATTTTCTGTTTGCATTTCTAAGGCGAAATTGTTTTTAGCTAATGTCTTGATCCAGTTTGTTGTATATCATTCGATATATAATTTTGAAACATATTTTACAGACCAGGGCTGATCTGTGAAAAAACTTCTATTTTTGGATGTGAGAGGTAGCATTCGGATTTTTGCAGATAAAGTTTGGTGACACCTTCAATAATAATAATTGACTTATGCTCCTTCTTAAATATGCCCAAAAACATTAATAAAAAATTTAAAATATTTAAAAATTTCGAAAAACATCGATTTTTTTCTATTTTCTTTGCTTATAACTTTAAAACGATTCGTTTTGGAGCAAAGTCGTAAAGAAGTAAAATAAAGATAATTTAATTTTGTATAATTTACGACTGTTTAAAAATGTCTTAAAGTATTACCCTTTCTGCAATTTAGCAATAATTACAAAATAAGGGGGCAAAATTAGCCTGTTTTATTCAATGTTTTTTAACCACTTTGGTGGCAAACGTGAGTAGTGGTATCTAAAAAATAGTAAAGCAATGTTGATAGCAGCTGGATACAATAAGTGGATGAACTTGATGCCATAATAACAGCGAAAAAATTCACTCGACTGTTTTTATCTATAGAAAAGTAAACACTGGAATGCGGTACGTGATACCATAAGAAAAATTTACGTCAATGAACCTTAGAGACTAAACCATACTAGAACACGTTTTACAACAAAATATATTTTCGGTGCGGTATGCCATACTGCATGCAAGTGGTTAAAGTTTTATGTGTGTGCATTACGAACATTGGTCTGCTGTGCAACTCCGGATGATGAAATATTATTTTTTTTTTTTGATTACTTGATTCTTGACTTTTATTATTTTAATTAAAATCAAGTAATCAAAGAAAAATAATATTTCATCATCCGGAGTTGCACAGCAGACCAATGTTAGTAATGCATACACCTACATGATTTTAATTAAAATAATTAATAATGCAAACACCTTATGCAAACACCTACCAAATTTTAATTAAAATAATAAAAGTCAAGAATCAAGTAATCAAGGAAAAATAATATTCCATCTTCCGGAGTTGCACAACAGACCAATGTTCGTAATGCAAACACCTACAACCCGAAGTAGCCGGTACTTTTTTATATACTTTGACCATTAGCTCTGATGATGACACATATGTCGAAAGCGCTTAGCTAAGGAAATTAAATATTTTTACACACTTTAATATACTTCTCTTTTTTTTCACTTTCTTCATAAATAAGTTACGAGCATTTCCCGTAAAACCGGAAGAAGGGTAGTGTTACAGAAAGATTTGATAATAGAGGTATAAACATAACATAACATAATCGATGATCCTCTTATACCGTGGTGTAAGGTGGTATAAGGTGTCGAGGTGTCTTCTTTAGTCGTTATTCTTTGCGAACTTACGCCACTTTTTTCGGTCCCTAGCTAATTCTTTGGCTTCCTGCCCCGATTTTCCTCTATTCTGCAATATTTCCATCACACTGGTAGTTATTCCACGTTTTCCTTGGTCGGCCTCTCCTGTTTTTCCCTATGGGCCTCGCTTCCCATGTCATTTTAGCCTGTCTGCCGTCGTTCATTCCAAATAAGAGCCCAGTCCATTTTAATTTCTTCTCATGAATTTTTTTCTTTAATGATTTTACTTTTAATTCTCTTCTAATATCTTCGCTACGTCTTTTATCGGTTCTCCTAGCTCCCACGACTTTTCTTAAATACCTCATTTCCACGGCTTGCAGTCTCTTTTCTTGTTTGCCGTTCAATACCCAATTCTCTGCTCCATATTTAGTGATAGGTACGTAAATTGTTTTAAATATTATCATTTATGTTTTTTCTTGTTATTTCTTTTTTATTTAAGAAGTTTTTATACAGCGAATGATATGTTCTTGTGGCTGCTTTTATCCTATTTCCAATTGCATCTTCTTGTGTCCCCTTCCTATTTAAAATTATTCCAAGGTATTTAAATGTACGTACCTGTTCTATTTGTTTGCCTTGGATTTCAATATTTAATTTTTTAATTCTGCCTCCCAAATTCTTATGTTCTCTTCCAGAGCTCTTTCAGTTCTTGCCACAATAACAATATCATCTGCAAATATACAGGCTTCGATTTTTATTTGTTGTAGGATTCTGTATCCTATGGTATATTCTTTTGTTTTTGGCCAGCACTTTTTAAAAACTTCGTCTAAATACACAGATAAACAGTAGGGGGCTCAATACCCCTCCTTGTCTGACTCCGTCGTTATTTGTAAATTTGCTGGAAATAAGATTGCCTGTTCTTACCTGATTTATGGTATTGCAATACAAACTCTGGATTGTGGTTATAAGTTCCATATCCACTTTCTTATTTGTCAAGCTTTGCCATATTCCCTCTCTGCTCACCATGTCAAAAGCTTTTTTCGTATCTAGGAATCCCAAATATACCGTTTTATCTTTTAGTATGGCTTTTTCGATGATCTGCTGTAGAATGAAGATATGGTCCTGGACGCTATGTGCTGGTTACCGGAATAAATTGCTAAAATTGTTAATCTCTCTTTATCTTATCTCTTATCTCAGGGATTTATTAGTGAGTTCAGCAGAAGGTGACCTGGTTATTTCTGAGCATTAAAACAACCTAATAGCTACAAAGATTGACTTAACATAAACTATAAAATAAAACAGAAATGGGGAATTGAATCATAAATATATGAAAAATGTATTGACTATTGAACTACATATTAAATATAAAATATTGTTATAACTTAAAAGCCCTAACTTGTGACACACACTACAACGTTGTTAGCTTACAGTACAGAAAATATGACTATTCGCGGTGTGCAAGTACTTGGAAGGGGAAACGAGAAACGACGCTGCGCGAGTCGCGGAGAAATATTGCAACTATTTTAAATAATTTATATTGTCAATTGAAATTGTCAAATTGACGTATATTTCATACCTTCTGTCAGTGAAGCAGAAAAATTATATATTGCTCCACAATATTGATATGATATACAATTATTATATAAAGGTAAATTTAATTAATTTTATTTTGCTTGCAGTACTGCATTTTAATAACTAATTTTATTTCCTACATACAATTGTTGACGTTTTCATAACATAACCTGAATCTTATTTTTTCTTCTTATTATTTTTTTGGACTATGGCCTTGACAATTATCCAGTAACCAGGACTAATATAATTGGCCAATATAATTAAAAGTGCGAATTTTAGTATAGAGCGTAGAAATAGGGGTCGCTTTGCCGAACTTGCACGGTCCCGGATAAGTAAAATACACCCGGATAAGTAAATGATAAAATATACCCGGATAAGATACACCCGGATAAGTAAAATGTACCTACGTTAAGCAAGAATCAGTATGTAGCGTACCAACCTATATTAATAATATTATTACCAAATAAATGTAAATAATTTATACCATGAAGTGTCAAATAACTACTTCTGTAAGTCTACCTGTAAAATTAACTACGTACAATAAATATATACCCTGGGAGAAAGGAAGGACTTAGATCTGAACAAAAATGGTAGGTATAGACACACTATAGGATATTAATATGGTACATAATACAAATAGAGGTTATGTTGTTATTGGTACCGACTTATGGGCCTCTATTCTTGCTTACGGTCTTGTTGGTGGGTGTTCCAGTGGTGGTGACTCTGCTTACAACTAAGTGCTGGTTACTAGGGTACCATGTCTTGAGTGTTAGGACAGCCACTAGTCTCGAAGGTGTGTCCTCAAGGAGTTGGACTACCAAGGATAGAAAATAAAACTGTCAGTAGGGACCATACGAGACAGTAGAAATACGAGAGGCTATAAGCCTAATAATAGCTTTAAAGATATTTACCTGAGGTGTTAGGTGGCCACCAGAGAATTGTAGAGGTTATGTCTCATAACTATATAAAATTTTCATCGGCACAACAAAATATACAGCCCCAAATCCGTCACTGGCAAAAGCTTTTCCAGACGATAAGTTTTCATAAACTTGGGCTGTATTTTCTCACCAATGGAAAAAGATTAGGAAAATTTCACCCTTTGCAATCGGACCTCGTTCCAAAACAATCGAAGACAGACCGGATATCATCCGTCTTTGCTTAATGTCATTCGATCTGAGTTCCAACTCAGACGAACCATTCAAGCACGGAATCACTGATTGATTCAGTTACGTGACAAGGACCTATGCACAGACGGTCAACCAGAGAAAGACAGCACATTTCTACAATCTCAAACCATTCCTAAACAAAGTAAGTTATCAATCGAAGTAGCACAGAAAACGACAATAACTATCGTCTCCATACCACCAGATTGACAACAGGTGGAATACTTTCTTTGGTTACACCTCCTGAGATTTTCAAAATTTATAAATCATACAGGATGCCGAGGAAATTAAGATGAGAGAATTTTAAATAATTCACAACGCATCTGCTCAGCGTGGTAAAAGCTCCAACAAGAAAGATTCCTTAATACTCAAACAAAAGAGTAAATGAATTAAAAATGTATAAACATTCTCAATTTCTTTGCAACACGAAAATGCAGCAGCTGCATAATACTATGGTCAAATCTGAGAGCGCAGGAAGAGTCTATACCGGTTTCGGGGATTGTTTCCTCTTTAGCAGTAGTTCCATATCCTCTTCTCTCAGATTCTTCCACGTACCACACTTTGGGCCTTTCCGAATTGCAAAGAAAGAAATGTAACGGATGAACTAGGGCCATCTACCGAAAAACAAAGTAATTTATCAATCGAAGTAGCACAGAAAACGACAATTCATATCGTCTCCCTACCACCAGATTGACAACAGGTTGAGTACTTTCTTTGGTTACACCACCTGAGATGTCCTGGGAAAGGCCCAACGTGTGGTACGTGGAAGAATCTGAAGAGGATATGGGACTACTGATGAGGGGTAAACAACTCCCGAAACCGGTATAGACTCTTCCTGCACTCTCAGATTTGACCATAGTATTATACAGCTGCTTCATTTTCGTGTTGCAAAGAAATTGAGAATATTTATACATTTTTAATTGATTTACTCTTTTGTTTGAGTATTAAGGAATCTTTCTTGTTGGAGCTTTTACCACGCTGAGCAGATGAGTTGTGAATTATTTAAAATTCTCTCATCTTAATTTCCTCGGCATCCTGTATGATTTATAAATTTTGAAAATCTCAGGAGGTGTAACCGAAGAAAGTATTCCACCTGTTGTCAATCTGGTGGTATGGAGAGGATATTTATTGTCGTTTTCTGTGCTACTTCGATTGAAAACTTACTTTGTTTTTCGGTAGATGGCCCTAGTTCATCCGTGACATTTCTTTCTTTGCAATTCGGAAAGTCCCAAAGTGTGGTACGTGGAAGAATCTGAGAGAAGAGGATATGGGACTACTGATGAGGAGGAAACAACCCCCGAAACCGGTATAGACTCTACCTGCACTCTCAGATTTGACCATAGTATAGTGCAGCTGCTGCATTTTCGTGTTGCAAAGAAATTGAGAATGTTTATACATTTTTAATTCCTAAACAAATCAACAGAACCTTTCTTCCTAACAGTGTAGGATTTTTGCCACATCGGATCGATATGACATGCCAACTTTTTTTATGGGATCTAGCATAGGCGTAACGACAGGGGTTTTAAAATATTTAAATATGTCTCAATTTATGAAATATAAATGAATTGTGAAAGTTTAAAAAAACTGTAACAGTAGTAACAAATAATATGGCATTATATGCATTGTGTATCATCATAACTGCATAACTAATATACATATAGAATTTTATATAATTTTTGTTTATTTTAGTCAGCCAAATTAAACAATGTGTTCTATAAGTGTCCCTGGATATACTGGAATAATAAAAATAGGAGGATGTTAATAATAATCCTACTTTGTACTAAGGAATTCCACGTTTCGTTTTATAATTTGGTTAATCTTAATCATCAAATTATTACAAAGGTAGGTATAATAACAAATTATATTATTTATTACTTAATATATTTTTATTTAAATATATTAGGGGAGTGCATATAGATTTTCACTTCGGAAAAAATCAAACAAGATAGAACTGTTTGTAATTTCATTAAGAAATGTTTAATAAACAACATGTCAAAAAGCTCTACTCGAGAAGTGCGTGCTTCATTTTTTATCAAACAAATGAACTACGAAATTTGATGTTTTTTTAAATAACTCCCAACATATAAATTTTAGAACAAAACTGACTTGACTATTGAAAAATTCAGAAAATTTTACGAAAAAAAAAACTTATATAAAGAATTTTCTAAAATTAAATCTGTATTTTCTATAATTTTTTATTTATAACGCTAAAATCACCCTTCTCACAAACATTGGCGCACTGTAAACTAGCGTACGGCGAAGTGCACGGTTGAGTTATTTTAATGTTATCCTTTAACTAATGGATGAAATGAAATTTTACAAATTGAACCTAGAAAAAATAATTAAGCTATCTTATGGTTATAATAAAAAGAAATGAAATTTATGGGCATAAGTACGGGGGGGGGGGGATTAGACTTATATGAATTTTGTTTAAAAATGGTTTAAAAATGTGTAACTAATACAATTTTTCTTATAAAACCTTCAATTTTGCACAACTTACCTTTCAAGCATCGTAATAAATGATGTTTCATTCAAAAAAATCTCAAAAATTTAATTCAACTGATATGACGTCTTAAAAAATGTAATTTTTGAAATCTTCGTAGTTTCATAGAATTACCACCGCTTTAAGACGGTATTACTCAAGTTTGAACATATTTATTACATTTTTATAAGTGCACTTTTAAAGATTAGGATGTAATCTTTAAAATGCACTAGATTATTTTACTTTAGAGATGAAGTAGACTATTTCTTTTTGAGAAAATTGAGAAAAATAACAAAAATGTCATACAAAAACCGAAAATTACCAGCTAAAAAATGTTTATATAAAGTGGTCAAAACTTTTTCTGGAAAACTTACCTAAGATACATTTAATAATAAACTTCAAGAATAATAAACGTTCAGCAAAAACTTTTTTTTAGTTCTTATAAAGTATGTCTGTGTAACTTGGAACGTATTGATAATTTTTTTATTATTAGTTTTACGAAAAAAAGTTATTCTTTATAAAATACTCTTCATCGTATATAATCTAAGATTCAGTCATCAAGTATCAAATTTAATGAATTTTATACGAGGTATGTCAAAAAATATAAATTTCACTCAAGAGTGAAATATCGTTAAATTTCACAATATCGAAAATAGTTATTAAGAAAAGTTGGTTGGAATTAAACAATTTGTTTTAGTGTTCAATTACATTCTTCTAATTAAAATATTGTGAATAATAAAGGCACTTAACCCTTAAGAAAAATTCAAATTTTTTACATACCTTGTATAAAATTAAAAAAGTTTAATATCTGATGGTTGTATCTTAGATTTTAGACCAGGGAGAGCATTTAATGAAGAATAACTTTTTTTTGTTAAAGTAATAATAAAATAGTTATCATAATTGTAATAAAATGATGATGAGTATCCGTAATTTGAAAAAAAAAATTGAAAAAAAATTTCGATTAGAATAATGTAATTGTATATTTAAACATAGTTTTTAATTTCAAACAACTTTTCATAATAGCATTTTTTGATATTCTGAAATATAAAGGTATGGTTTGTTCAGCAGTAAATGGTTCAATTAGTGCGGTCGTAAATATTATTAAATTTATCTGACCTGGTCCATTGTTAAGACCCACCCGGAGCGATAAGTAACCGAGGTAGACAGAGTTGGTCTTTTGACAATTAACACTGACTAGACGGTACTCATATAATAAAGAAAAGAATCCACAAAATTTACAATAATTACGACGACAAAAACAGAAAAACGGACGTAAAATATATTGCTTTGCCTCATATACCCGAAATTAATGTTTTCAAATGAGTTTTAAAATAAATTAAATTTATTTTAATTGCTAACATTATAGAAAAACAAACATTCAAACATATTTAAATTTTACCTGAAACCGGGCCTTTTATACTATTGAAGTACCAGTACAAGTATTGACCATTGAAGTCAACCATTTACTGCTAAACATACCATATTTTACTCTTTAACGAAATTCATATTTTTGACATAACTCGTATAAAATTGATAAAATTTGATATCTGATGGTTGAGTTTTAGATTTTTGACTATCCAGAGCATTTTATGAAGAATAACTTTTTTTCGTAAAATTGATAATAAAAAAGTTTTCCATGTGGTTCCTAGCTACGCAGACATACTGTATAAGAGCTTCTGTATAAGAATTTTCAAATTGCAATGCCATATTCGGATTCAGTATAATCTAAAACAAAATAGAAACATATTTGATCGAAGTAAAATGATGAATTTAACGATATTTTTAAAATTATTAATTTAAAACAATTGTTATTGTTTAAACAATTAATAAACAATCAGCGGCCAAATCTGCGAATAGAACTTTTTACTTTAAAATGTATGTATATATATATATATATATAAACTAACAAAACAAGTTTTAGAAAATTATAAGCTTGTTTGGATTTTTCAGAAACAATGCATGTTTTCGTTCTAATTGCACTCCCCTATATGTTGAATTGATGTTTTTGGAGAAGGATTGAAGGATAGTTTTTATTGATTAATTGATCAATTTAATTTCATAAGTGTGCTGAAATAGATGGAATTTTTAAAATGCAATTAATAACTATTTTTAGTAGAATTGATTTTTTGAATGTTTACTCAATGGAACTCAGAACCAAACGAAACCACCGGTCACTCAAAATGTAATGTGACTCCCCCCCCCCCCAGTTTTTTTGGTTTAGTACCGCCTCCGCAAGTATCCAATATAGCTACACCTCTGAAATTTTTACATTTTATTCCATCCCCCTTTTTGAATATGTGGCATAATAAAGCTTTGCCCAATCTTTGAACACATTTTTTTCTTCCAATACCCTCTTGATGAGGCTATACATCATTTTTTGTAGTTCTTTTCCTACATTCTTTAGCGATATTTTGTTATGTCTGAGCCCATTTATTATACTTTTAATCTCGCCTTTACTAGACAGTTCTACTATTATTCTATCATCCTCTATAAGGACATTTTCATTATCATCTGTATTTTGCCCGTTCTGTAGTTCGCTAAATATCTATTCCATTATACTTATCACTGATTCGTTTTCACTCGTAAGTGTTTCATGCTCTTTTTTCATGTATGAATTGTAGTTCTGGCATCCCCTTTCAGTTTTTTTGACTTCTTGATAAACCGACCGTATTGAAACAGTATTTATTTTTAAATCAACTTTAACGACGTTCTACACCTTCGGCAAAGAATTAAGGATTTGCATGAAATTTTAGTATGTTATAGTTTACTTCAAAAAACTAAGACTTGATTTTTTAAAAATTGTTTTACCGTGCCGTTTAATTACTATTAAGGGTCAAAGTTAAGTTTTAACATGGGCCCTTATGGGAATTCTTAAAAAGTTAATCACTTTTGACCCAAATTTACCATTTTTAATTATTTGTGCTTAAATTAAAGGTTTTTTTGTAAGGAATAACATATTAAAAAATGAGGATTGTTTACCGTACCATTTATGTTTAATTTATTTATTATAATTAATTCCGTAATTTATTCCGTAATTTCCGTAATTTATTATAATTTATTATTATAATCAATACTGAAACATATGATTTGAGTATTCTGCTATAAATAAATAAAAATAAAAATAAAAATAAAAATAAAAACATTTATTGCCATTAATAATTACAGATTATAAACTTAAGATATTTTAGCCTTCTTTCTTCATGGATGTTCCGCGTAGCACCATCCCCTCTTGGCTGTCTCCTTGGTCGGTTCTTGGTCCTGGCTGTGGGTGGCGTCCTCGTCTTCTTCTGTAGGCACTTTTTTCCGGCTAAGTGCCTACTTCCCTGGTCCGGTTCTTATCCTAGTTGTTGATCGCCCAGTCGATCAGTCGGTGTTTTTCTCGAAACATCCTCTGGGCCTGGTTGTCTGCGAGGATGTTTCTGGTTTTCCTGAGTCTTCTGGTGGCTGTGTTGAAGAAGTGCCTGGTCCTGTTCACGGCGACTTCTCTTAGTGGGGTGTATTGCAGTCTGTCCTTGATTGTCTCGTTGCTGATCCGGTCCTGCCATGATGATCCCTCGATGAGTCGGTAGCATGATGTTTCGGTCCTTTCCAGTCTTCTCCAGTTGGTTTCGGCCGTGGAACTCCAGATTGGTGCGGCATACAACATCACTGGTCGTACGTATGCCTGGTACAGTTGTATCTTCTTTTTCCTGGAAAGTGGAGATGTCCTGTAAATAAAAGGTTGTATCAGTCTTTTTACCTGAGCTGCCCTGGATTTAATTTGCTTTGTATGCGTATGAAATGTCAGCCCTTTATCCAGGTGGACGCCTAGGTATTTGATGGATGGGCTGGCCTGGATGATGTTGTCTCTCATTGTTAGTGGTGGAGCTGGCAGGTTGTTCTTCGTGAAGATGGTGTACTGCGTCTTTTCCCTGTTGATCCTTATTTTCCATTTGTCCGTGAATTGGTGGATCCTTTCTAGGTGGTCTTCTAATCTTTCGATTATCCTCCCCTCGTCCTTTCCTGATGTATAAATGGCTGTATCATCCGCATACAAAGCAGTATTAGTTCTGGCGTCCGTTGGCATATCTGAAACGAAAATATTATATAAAGCTGGGGATAAAATGCTGCCTTGTGGCATCCCCTCCTGGACTTCTTGCATCCTAGACATCTTTCTGTCGGCAGAGACCTGAAATGTTCTATTACTAAGGTAATTGTTACAAATATTAGTAATGTAATGAGGTAAACCAGCCCTGTTCATCTTGAAGATTAGTGATTTTTTCCAGACTGTGTCGTAGGCTTTCTCGATGTCCAAGATGGCCATTGCTGTTTTGTTGTTCCTGTTGAACTGGATTTTGGCGTCGCTGACTACTCTGGCTAGTTGTAGTTCGCAGTTCCTTCCTTTTCGGAATCCAAATTGGTCGTCTTGGATAACTCTTCTTCTTTCTGCGTGTTTCATCAGTCGCTTGAAAATGATCTTCTCCAGTATTTTCCCCAATGGTTCCAGGAGGGATATTGGCCTGTAGTTTTCTGGTCTTCTTCCATCCTTCTTTGGCTTTAGGAGAGGTATCGTCTTGGCATGCTTCCAGTTGTTCGGGAAGTGGGCTTTTTGCAGACAGAACCGGAAGATGTAGAATAGGTGGACCATCATCTTCCTTGGTAGTTCCTTGAGGACTATGTTGTGAATTCCTTCTTGGCCTGGGGCTCTGGAACCTTTGAGCTTTTTAATGATTTTGATGACTTCCTGTGGGTGTAGTTGGTCTTCATCTTCAAGTTGGAACTCGTCTCTTGCTGTGATTCTCTCGTACTCTCTGTTGACTTGACGGATGGTCCTCGGGTCCGACATTTCCCTGTTCTGTCCATGGATGGCGGCTAGCCTTCTAGCTATGGCGTCTACCTTTCCTTGTGCTTCGAAGTGGATTCCCTCTTCGTCTATGATCTGTGGCATTCTCTGTTTTCCTCTCTTCTTGGATTTGATCATCTTCCATACGTTGCCGTGGTTTTCTTCTGCTTTTCGGATGAGGCTGTGCCACTTTGCTTCGTTGAGGGTGCTGAGTCGTAGTCTTATCTCCGTTGATAGTTCGTCAGCATATGTCTTGTATTCTTCCCTCCTGGTTCTTTGGTAGGTTCGTCTGGCTCTGTTTCTGTCTTTGATGATGTCCTGGACTTCAGCTGGTACGACTATCCCTTTGTGGTTGGTCCTTTCCTTTGGGATGTGGTCTTCCATGGCTTGTTTGATCCTTCTGGTGATGTCTTCTCCGTTCCTTCTATGTCTTCCGTGGTTTCGAAGTCTCTCTTCATCTGGAATTGGTTGAGTTGTTGTCTGTAGTTGGTCCAGTTTGTTTCTTTCCATTTCCATCTTTCTTCTGGTTCTACTGTTGGGAGGTCCACCGTTGTCGTCAGGGTTCCGGTGACTGGTTTGTGGTCCGAGCTGCACTCGTAGTGGGTCCTGGTGTCCTCTATAATGGCTTCCTTGGTGATGAAGAGGTCCAGGGTGTTGTCTCGTTGTCCTCTGATTGGATTTATTCTGGTTGGTTCATCTGGTGCGAAGATCATCCATTCTCTGTCTTCGCAATGTCTTAGTAGTGCTTCTCCTTGGCGGTTGGATTCTGGGCATCCCCATGCTGTGTGGTGGCAGTTGAAGTCTCCGGCTAGCACTACACTCTCTGAGGTATTCATTAAAGCAACTAATTCTCCAAGATCTGGTAACTCAATCTGACGCTTCCTATAGCAAGAGAAAATATTAGTATCACCTATTCTAACACCAACATTTTCAAAATTGTGAGATACAACCTCTACCTGATACCATACCAGGCTATTTCTGATGTAAATAGCTACTCCTCTATCGGTGTGAGCATCCCTCTTTCCAAATCCCTCGTAGTTGGTAATCCTAGGGAGCTGAGTTGTCGTCATGTAGTTTGTTTCTGACAGGCAGATGACATCTGGTTGGAGTCGGATAACCACTTCCCTCAATTCGTTGATTCTTAGCTTCAGGGACGCTATGTTGAACTGCAGGATCTTCAACTTCTTATGGGGCATTGTAGAGAGCTTCGTATTTGGCGAAGATGGCTCCTCGCGTCCTTAGGTCCTTGTTGCATCTTAGCTCGTCCCTCATGGCGGTCAGCAGCTGTATCATCCTGTCGTAATCAACCATGTCGTTGATTTCAGCCCATAGGTCGTTGATCTGGTCCATCTTGGATGGTTGGCTTCCTGATGTCTTCGGTTGGTTCGTCCTCGGTGGATTGAAGGGCATCCTGGTCTGCTGTGGTACACTCCTTGACGCCTGGGCATAGGACATCCCTCCTGCGGATGTTCTGTGGACTGCGGGGTGGACTGGTCTTGGGGCTTGTGGCACTGGAATGCTCCTTTGGTTCCTCTTTACCTGTGAATCAAGAAAGTCGATGTGCTTGGGGCACATCGAATAATTACTAGTATGGTCACCTCCACAGTTGCAGCATACCACCGTATTGACCACGTTTTTGGGAAGTGGACAATCCCTTGTTGCGTGTCCTCTGGCGCACTTCATACATCTTGGTGCCCTAAAACAGTTCCTGGCGCTATGTCCGAAATTTTGGCAGTTGAAGCACTGCGTGGCTCTGGATGGTCTGCTGTAAGAGTCCCATCTGACTCTCACGTTCTGGACTCCTGTGATCCTTTTCACCTCTTTGATGTCCTGGTCCTTGGGCATCTGTAGAAGGTATGAGACTCCTGTACCTCCGTTTTTGGGCTTCATGGCTGTGACCGTGGCTTCGATCCCTTCTGCTTTTAGTTCAGCCTCCATCTCTGCTGTATCCATGTTGGGGGCTGCTCTCATGACGATCTTCTTCTTGATTTCTTCTCTCCTGGCGAAGGTGTGGAATGGTTCCTGCTTCTGTTTGAGTCCTTCCTGGAGCTTCCTGAAGTCGTCCAGGCTGTAGGTGTAGACCCTTGTCGTTCTTCCAGCAGGTGCTATCTGGAATTGCTTGTGCCCTAGAATAGAAGATATATTTGATACCACATTCTTAAACTCGCCAATGTTACCTTCAAGGATTACGGGAGGTATCCTTTCTTTCTTCACCACCTTCGTGGTTGGGTCCTCGTTTCCACTGTTCCTTTGGTCTGGTTTGGCCAACCTCTCGAACCTGTTGCTTGTAGGCACCGTCGATGTTCCTGGTTGTTGTTCATCGGGTTTCTGGGTCCTGACCTTCTTTACTGGTACCTCGATCATCGGTGGTTCGTTGCTGGTAGTGTCCATTTCGTTCCTGTCTTCGCTCGCGTCCCTGGTTTTCCTTTCTACGCTCTGTGCCCTCATCCTGTATGTCTGCAAGGTAATTCTTTTCTTGTCCTGAGTTGATTTGCTGGTCTTACTAAATGGCTTCTTTTTGTGGACCTTGTTTGTGACAAACTTCGTCAACTTCGTGATTATTTTTTCCTTCAAAATTGGATCTGAAACATTCCTTAATTTGGGTTTAGATAATGTAGTTTCTACGTTAGTCTTGAAAAAGACTAAAGAAGAAATATCTGAAACGGTTTTCACCGCTTCCACTGAATCTACACTCGTTTTTTCGTTTTCTGACAGTGCAAGTATCCGTCCGCCAAAAGACTTAGGAAAATTCCACTGCAAAATTCAAAAGTATACACGTCAAACGTGGAGGTTGCCCACCAAATTCTCAGAGTATACTCTGCTATAAATGCATTGTTACTAACTTTTGCTTGCATATAAGTTTCCCCCCTTTCCTCTGAGAGGCATACCCCGCAACGAAGGTGTAGAACGTCGTTAAAGTGAATATTGTTCCCTGTTCTCAGTACTCGAAAAAGTTCTCGATTTTTCGAAGTTTATAAGTACTGAGTAGTTTCTTGAAAGTATTCAATACAGATTCTACCCTTCACTATCAAGAACTGTAGACAAATGATAATGATGATTTGATGATACAAATAAAATGATGAATGTTCTTAATTATTTTTTATTTTAGGGAATTAAATGGGTCTACAGTTTATTAGCTGTTGCTGTTAAATATAAATAATTTATATTTTCTTCATATCTCTCAATACACATGTACGTGCATGAAAGGAAAATATGACAAATTATAGCATATTACATAAGTATCTTTAATTTTTAAACTAAAAAATTGACAAAAACACTGAAAAATCTGAACACTGTCAATTCTCCTTTGTTGCATGGATATTTAAATTCTACACTGTTATTAATAAAACACTCGTATTCTAAGGTTATTCCGTATTTATATCTAGAATAGTTATCCTTAATATTCCCACTTTATTCAGAAATAATAGGTTGGCAACATCGAAATCTTCTGCACAAATACATAGAACAACAATATATTGTGTCAAAAATGTCAATTTTGATTTTTCTCTGTAACTGACAAACCAAATTAACCTAGGCGAAAAGTTTTTTTGAAAATTCGTGTAAAAATATCAGATTTTCAAATCTCAAAGTAGGTTTAGTCTACAGTCAATATTAGCAAAGTATATATTGTTTACAAAAAAAAGCAGTGTACAGTTTTTTTTTGTTTTGGTTCCGATTTCAATCTGTGGTTGGCACCAAGTTGAAATCGTGGGGGTACCGTGTAACGGTACCAAAGTGATTTGAAATTTCGATCCAGTTTACATTTGTAACACTTTCGTTACACTCTATATGTTAGAATCATTGAAATCATATTTGTTTATCGAAGAATCGTAAGTTCTCACAAAAATTTCGTCTTACGTGATTTATTCTTGATTCTCAAGAATAGTCGAATGCATAATCTGTTTTACGCAGAATGTGACGTAATTGTTTTTAAATGTATCAGCGGTGTTTGCCGAGAGGCTCACCGCCAAAGGCATCAAAGTCATAGATCTTTCAGTAAATTGTTTTTACCGACAGAAAGTCGGGGTTTTATTTATTTTAGGGTTGTAATGTCGATAAGAGGCTCTGAGTGTGTTTATGTAATCCAACAAGTGTTCTTATAGCTGACCTAAGCATTTTTGATGGGAACAGGCCTGAGTTGTAAATGCAGCTGATTTGACACTTACCATGGGAAGAATGGGTGGAGTGAAATATTGAGGTCTCTTTGTGTATTCTTTTCATTGATTGGATGAGCGTTTTTTGGTATACGCCAGAGGGTTCAACTTAAAGCGTAAATTGCAACTTCTTATTGGCAAAGATTTAATTGATTGAGTGTTTGGAATCTGTAATTGGTCGTTGGATTGTCAATGGGGAAGATCGTGTGATGATTTTGGATAGGGCGTTTTGGTTACAGTCTGAGAGAGAATATTAAGTTCCGTTAGGGCCGTCTTCAAGTTAAGTTCTGTTGTAGTCGTCATGAAGTGAAGTTCCAGTTAGTTTTCAGTGAAGTAAAATGTAGTTACAAGTTCTTCGGCCGGCTGATAGAACTCAGCCCAGCGACACATGGCGGACAGAGACGTGAACTCCGGCAATTATTTTAGCTGTTGTTAGGATATTGTCGATATTTGTTTACCACTTTTGGTATCAGTTTTTTTACATGCAGTCATATCCAGGAATTATGCAGAAGAAGTTTTCGTTTTGTGTTACTAGATTCAACACCCTAATTAAAGCATGAAGTTTGCTTCCATTCTAATATTTTTTTGATTCCGTTTAATGAACAAATCACTTTTAATATTTTTATTCGAGTAGAACTAATTTGCTTTTGAGAATGCAGAATGCATACAATGCTGAATTTTTCTATAAAGATTTTTCAATGAAATATGGTTTCTTCAATTATGTACTGTTGCTGTATCAATCATTTATAAAGTGACTTTAAAGTGAAGTGAATTCGCACCAAGAAGAGCCAGGACAATGATTGTAAGACAAGGTATAATTTTTTGTTATGTAGAACTTTTCTTTCATTTTTTTTTGTTTGGTAATCTCGATCTCAATTTGTGACAGATCCAAACACCATGAGATCACAGATTCATAAATTCATTTTTTTGTTCTAATAAATAAGGCTTGATTTTCAAAATACAAATTTATTATTTCTCTTTTCCTTCTCTCTTGTATCGTAAGAACAATAAAGAATTGGCTGAGTATAGAGTAGATAAGGTAAGTCACGATATATTTGTTTTCACGATATATTTGTTTTCACACCATATTTGTTTTCATATAAAAAGATTAAGCTACAGATATTAAGCCTAAGACGTAGGTACCATAAGCTTAAATATAAATGAAAATCCTTATGCTAGGACCACACCGGCGTCTAAAGCCGTTTATTATCGCATTATTTGATATATCTCTGATACAAATAATGCGATAATCGGTAATTATTAACGGTATTAGACGCTAGTGAAGCCCCAGCATTAAAATGTAAGCTGAGCTTAGCTAAGCTGTAGCTTAAAATCTATTGTGCAACCAATCATTAAAGACTTATTAACTCCAAATTATTATGTATACAGGATGAGTTTTATGTAGGGAATTTTATAAGTTCTTGTGATCCGGTCGACATTATGGTGGTATTTGCATTGCTGTCTGTTGTTTCGTTTTTTAGGAAACATAAGTAAATGATATAGTCCAGGGCGCATCTGTTTTGAGATGGACGTTGAGAGGTGACTCATTTTTTTTGCAGAACTTTCTTGAAAATAACTAAAATTATAATATTCGAGTTATCCTCCCACTCAAAATGGTCCGGAACATTGTTTAAATAATCAAAATGTCAAAATATGAAGGAAAAATTCGATTTTTTTATTGGTTTTTTGATTATAACTTTAAAATTATTCATTTCTGAGAAAAGTTGTACAAACATAAAAGTTGCGTAATTAAATTTCCTACAATGTAGAATTCGTTAAAAATTTAAAAAATAGTCACCCCTGTTGCAAAATAGCAATAATTGCGAAAAAAACCATACAAAAACAAGTATTCGCATTTTACGTCTTTCAACCATTTATGCTACACTAAGGACTTTCATATTTTACCGAGGAAAACTTTATGATATAATAAAGCAACACCGCAAATTTCATTAAGATCAGTTTAATAAACTTTGCAAAATAAATTTTCCAATCCAGCTTTCGCAAAAAAAATCACTTTTTTTTAAATGTTGCAGGACTGAAAATAAAGCAAGTTGATTTTTTTTTATTATAGAAGTGTACTATACCCTTCATTTACAATTTGCAAAATTAAAATCGATTAATTACCACGGCGTCAGGAAATTTTTTAAATTAACATTTTTGGTGCTACGCGCAGGACAGTGGGGTTCGATTCACACAAAGTGATTCCATCAAAATTTCTTCCAATCTTTATCTAATATATTATTTTCTTACTCTATATTTTGTTGTATTTTAATATTTTAATTCCACAAAAATCAAACGAATTTTATTATTGTTTGTGAAATATTGTTTTAACAATTGCATATGTTTAAAAATAATAAACTTATATTCTCTAAGTTAAAATATATGAACAGAAAGTTTTTGCTAAAAAAGTGTTATTTCAAAGGATAGAGTATGTGTTTTTATTTTGCAATAAACAAATGTATTTATTTATATCGAAATGTAATAAAAATTAAAATGTATCAATCGCTATCAAAGGTCATTGGAATGCCCAATCAGAGCAAACTATCCGCTGGCCTGCGCGTAGCACCAATAATTTATGTTTATTTAAAAAAATTTCTGACGCCGTGGTAGTTAATCTATTTTAGTTTTGCAAATTGCAAATGAAAGGTGCAGTACACTTCTACAAGTAAAAAAAATTTCAACTTGCTATCTGCTTTATTTTTAGTCCTGTAACATTTTGAAAAAGTGAATTTTTTTTGCAAAACCTGGATTGCAAAATTTATTTTGCAAAATCTATTAAACCCATCTTAGGGAAATTTACAGTATTGTTTTACTGTATCATAACGTTTTTCTGGGTGAAATATGAAGGTCCTAAGTGTGGCATAAAAGGTTAAAAAACGTAAAATGGGAATACTTGTTTTTGTATGTTTTTTTTTGCAATTATTGCTATTTTGCAACCAGGGTGACTATTTTTTAAATTTTTAACCAATTCTATATTATAGGAAATTTAATTATGCAACTTTTATGTCAAAACAACTTTTCTCGGAAATGAATACTTTTAAAGTTATAATCAAAAAACGAAGAAAAAAATCGAATTTTTCCTTCATTTTTTGACATTTTGATTATTTAATCAATGTTCCGGACCTTTTTAAGAGGGAGGATAACTCAAATATTATTATTTGAGTTATTTTCAAGCAATTTCTGCAAAAAAATTTGAGTCACATCTCAACGTCCAAATGTACTAATATTTTTACAGATGCTCCCTGGTCTAATAGGTGAGGATTCAATATTGTTTATTACTGGCTTCCCTAACGATTTTACATCAAAGGTCAAGAGAAACTATTTGTAGAGAACAAATATCTATTACAAACCAATGTTATAGTTGTGATACAAATTAAACACATTTCAAAAGTTTGTAAAAATATAATACATTAGCCAGAGTATTATTAGTCCAATCGGGAGAGATTTGACCTTTAAAAACAATGCGAGCAAACTGAATTTTTCTGATAATATCAATATTGGTGCCCCAAATAGGTTCAAAAAAGATTTCCAATCCTACCCCCAAGCTTCCTCTAAAACCACCGATATAAATCGTAAAAAACGGCAAAAATCGTGCAATTTTTATCTATTTAACACATTATGTGTAAAGACTGACTTAATTTGCGGCGAAATCCAAAAAAAAGCCAAGAAACAGTTTTCGTCAAAATTATCTCAGCTTTAATTCTTGTTTGAGACTTTTTTTTCTATGGTATGCAGATTATTGCTAATTCGATGTTTTTCGCCCTCCCCCCTTTTAGGGAGATTTTAGGGGGAAGGTTGGTGGTAGAATTGGCAAACTCTTTGCATCTTTTCTGGAGTCCTAAAATTAACATTCTCAGCAAAATTCAGCTTATCCATACATTTTTTAAAATTGTGGAATATCAGTCCTACAAATAGTTTCTCATGACTTTTGATGTAAAATAATTAGGGAAGCATGAATTTAACAATTTCGAAATTCCCATTGAGTTTCCTATGGCCCGTTTGACGATTCAGCACCCTGTATGGTCCAAAGAGTACATGGGAGTGTTGCATTAAGTGAATGGGACAGCAGCAATGTTGATTAAAATTATTAAAGGGCGCTACTGAACTCAATTTGTATATTAGTCCAGAGAAATAAGATTATTCTCGTGTCACATCCCCCTCCAGGCCGAAACCAAATTTTTTGAGTAGTATGTATACAGTAGGAAAAATTAAAGAATACCCATGAACGAACATATAAAACACGCTGTATTTTCCTGTCACCGTGTCACACAAAAAATTGGCCAGCCTGTAATAGTTATTATTGTTACATGTACTTGCACTGGACAATTTTCTTTGTGACACGGTGACAGGAAAATACAGCGTGTTTTATAGGTTCGTTCATGGGTATTCTTTCATTTTTCCGACTGTATCTATGGGCCACTCCACGAACATACGCCTGTTTTGGATTATTTCAACAACGAATATTTTACTGTGCAACATAAGAAGTACGAAAGTAAATGGCGCTAATAATTATTCCAATAAACAACAATGTAATTTGCAATTTACTTTCGTTCTTCTTATTTTGCACAGTAAAATATTCGTTGTCGAAGTAATCCAAAACAGGCGTATGTTCGTGGAATAGGGTATATAATAATAACCTATATGTTTCCTGCAGCCGATTTTGATGATATACATAGTTATAAACAAATGAAGATCAAAAAACGGTAAATTTTCACTTTTTTCGTCTATTAATAAAAAGTGAAGTATTCTAAACAAATTTGAGAAAAACAAACTCATAAATCATATAAAAAAGAATGTGTGTGTACTTTGTACGCACGTAAGAAGTTAATACTTATATGTAACAGAATAAAACACACACAAGCACATTGAAAAATGCCACAAATGATTTTTTCTGAACAATAATTGTTGGAAAAATTTTAATTAAATACGTATTTTCTTAAAAAAAATTATATAATAATATACATACAATCATAAAATGTATAAAAAAAAAATAAAAAAAATAAAAGTTTGTATTGGGGATTGAACCCACGTGAATTGTGTTCAAGTTCCAGCACCTTTGGATATCGGCTGCGGGGACATAATATGCATTATACTGGAAGATAGAGCAACTGAACAACTTGACACTTCCGAATTTAACCACATTAGTTTGATGTCTACGGAATTCAAATATTACAACACAACAAAACAGAGCAAGAAAACAATATTAGATGAATATTTTTAGAAATTTTGTTGGTTAGGTAGGTAGGTTTATTTTACATACTCGTACATACTAGGTAGGTTTATTTTACATTTTCCAAATAGGTTATGTAATTTTTTAGTGCGATACACATTTACAATTATTATTACGTACCTGTTGCTTTTAAAAACTATTTAAAAAGTCACTACAATTATAAACTTATTTGTTTCTGTCCTCACAACAATAAAACTAATATATTATACATTTGTTTACCTCCATATTCAACAATTATTATTGACAGATCATTTCAACACCCAATCAGAGACCGTATAACGACTATTACCATACTGTCAGTATGCGCATGCGTGCATATTAATAATAAATAATCACCCTCAATCGCGCCTAAAGAAGTATAACTTCAAAAACTTCAATATGGCGTTCGCTGCATATGTCTATCCTTATTTGTTGCTTAGAAAATTATAAGTCATAAATTTTGAGATTTTATAAAGTAACTTCTCATAACTTATTCTTCATAATTTATGTAAAAATTAAGTTAGAACCTTCTTATTACACGGAATGCTGAGACTTCTTGTGCTTAAATTATTTTTTAAAATTTCAAAGCCATTGGTCAAATAGTGTAAAATTTATTTAATTTGTTTATCCCAAATTCATTTTTTGCACCACTATAAGTCAGAAAATTATGAGGTTATAGTAATACTTCGGACAGTTTATGAAAGAAGAATATTTATACTATTAACTTAGTAAGCAAAAATGACAACAGTAATTTTAAACAGCGTAAAATTATTTTGCAAAAACATGTCGATTTTTGCTTACCTACTAAAAACAATTAGAATAACTTTTTAACCGTTACCCGTAGAAAAATTATTTTTTCATATTTAGAAAGACTGAGTTTTTATACACATTTAGAAAGAATAACAATTGTCCTACGACAATTAGGGACGAAATTAACCCCCCTTTTTTAATTCACATATTCTTGCAAATTAATTTTGCAATATTTAGAATAATTTTTATCATTCTTTTTTTAATTACATTAAGTAATAGTATAAATCTTCTTCTTTCATAAACTATCCAAAGTATTACTGTAACTTCATCATTTTCTGACTTACAGTGTTACAAAAAAATTAATTTGGGATAAAGAAATTAAATAACTTTTAAACTATTTGAATGATTGCTTTGAAATTTAGGGTATGATTTAAGCACCAGAAGTCTCAGCATTCCGTGTAATAAGAAGGTTCTAAGTTAATTTGTACATAAGTTATGAATATTTATAAAAACTCAAAATTTTTGATTTATTTTGCAATTTTCTAAGTAAGTAACCAATAAGTATAGACATATTGAGCGAACACCATATTAAAGTTTCTTATACGATTTATGAGTTTCTTACTCTCAAATTTGTTTAAAATGCTTAACTTTTTGGTAAAAGACGAAAAATCAAAAATTTACCGTTTTTTGATCTTCATTTGTATATAATAATATAATATAACAATAATAGAGTTTATTTGTAGCAGTTAGTACATAATAATGATAATAAACCCAAGTTCTCACTGAAGTTGTTAGTCACATGGACTACATCTTGTGCGTGAGGGTTAAATTTCGATTATAAAACAACAATAATTTTTCTTAAAGTTTACAAAAAGGTATTAAATTAGTCTGTTTTGCTCATCTGTCTTCATATAACTATGTATATCATCAAAATCGGGTGCAGGAAACATAAATATATGTTATTATTATAGATGTCCATAATATTCAAAAAAATTGGTTTCGGCCTGGAGGGGGTTGTGTCACCAACAGGATATTTTTTTTCCTTATTTCTCTGAACTATAAATATTATAGAACATTTTTTTGCGAACTCTTAGAAATAAAAAAAAACCTTAATTATGTTAATATTTATTAACTATTCTAGCTAATGGTATACATGTACATTTTTATAAACGCGTGTCTACGTTTACCTTCGCGTACATGTTTAAAAAATGACAGATTGCTTAAGCTTAGCCACTATAGCATATAACGTGTATACCAGTTTGATTCCCTAAAATTAATAAAATATATATTAGTGTTAATAAAAGTGAGTTTTATGAAAAAGGTAAAAACTTGGGACCATTCAAACCTCTCTCTACTCTAATAGATCACTATTGAATTAAAAAGTTTACAGTGTACTGCTTGAATTTCGTTGTGTCAAGTAGGTGCATATTAAATCAAAATAAATTGTTATAATACATAGTCCAAGTAATGAAGCTTAAAATAGGACAAAACCTCGCAATTTTTACAGAATGGATCGATTTGCTTGAAAATTTGAGAATAAGTAATGGATAGCCCAAGGATCAAAATGTATATCATGCCAAAAGGCACTTTTACCATGTGGGTGGTTGCCACCCCATCTCGGGGGTGGAAATTTTTATTATATTTTGACCGCAAGAGTTGGTAAAACCATTCATTATAATTAAAAAACGTCCTATACATTTTTTTGATAAAATTAATAGTTTTCGATTTATTCGCTATCGAAAGTGTTAGTTTTATATCAATAAAATCAATGTTTTTATCAGTTTTCTGCTAATAACTCAAAAAATTTTTGTTTTATTAAAACAACTTTACTTAACAAAAATGTACCTTTTGAAAAAATAAACAAAATCGTTGTGTTTATTTTCTTTAAGATCAATAGTAATCGAGCTATACTTTATTATATGTTGACTCTTCTTCGTCAAAAGCTAAATACATATTGTAGTTTCAAAGTCAAAGGACGGGAAAACTATGCATTTTTCGAGGACAACTTGTTGAAACTAATTTAAAGTATTTAATAATATGTATCTCCAGAAATAAAAAAAATCTCTAGCTAAAAAAATTAAGTGACTTGAGAGTGAAGTGAGAGAATGAAAAGAATGTCAGTCCCTATTTTTTTTTTCAGCAAAAAAGTGATTGTAAACAATCCCCTTATCACCACCCTAATTAAAATTTGTCCTGACCTGATTTGGTTTTCTTGATTTATGTATTGGTAATAGGTTCTAGAAGTCTGATCGGTTTAGGGTGATTAGTTTTTAAAAAAATGGAGTTAAAAGCTAATAACGAGTTTTTGTAGTTTGGCAAAAAATGTCCTTCAGAATAGATAGATTAGCATCAGAGATACGAAAAAATATTTAACTATGAAATTGTAGCTTATTTAATTCCCAAAAACATGGCTTGCAAAAATATTTTTTTACGGCAAAAATTGAGTGAGGCTATTGATAATTAAATCTTGTAATATCATGCAAAAACCACCTTTACCAACCCTTTCAATGCCACCTCTTTTTGTAACTGAGAATTTTAAAAGGATTTAATATTAATAGGCTTATAGATCTTGTAAAAACCTACAAAATTATTTTTTAACGAACTTTCTAAGATAAAAAATAAAAAAAGTTACGGTTATAAAATCAATATATTTTTTTGAAAAAATAAAAGGAGAAATTCAATTGGAAGCATAATAATGTAAGTTAGCGGTGTTTTTAGTCATTGGCCTTATTTATTCCTCTTTATTTATATATTGTTAATAGATTCTAAAAGTTTGACGGGCTTAGAATTATTAGTTTTTAAAAAACTGAAGTTTAAAGCGAATAACGAATGTTTGCAATTTGGTAAAAACGGCCATTTTCTTCAGAATAGAAAGATTAGCATCAGAGATACGAAAAAATATTTAAATATGAAATTGCAGGCAATTTAATTCCCAAGAACTTGGTTTCATACAATTTGTTCTACGGTAAAAATTGAGTGAATCGTAAATGAGTATACCATCGAAAAACATTGATTTTCTAGATATAAAATTAACACTTTCGATAGCGAATAAATCAAAAATTATTAATTTTATCAAAAAAATGTATAGAATATTTTTGGCTTAGAATGTATGTTTTATTTACTTTTGCGGTCAAAATATAATAAAAAATTTCCACCCCCGAGATGGGGTGGCAACCACCCTCATGGTAAAAGCGCCTGTCGGCATCATATAGATTTTGATCTATAGACTATCCACTAGTCATTTTCAAATTTTCAAGCAAATTGATCCATTCTGTAAAAATTGCGAGGTGAAAAGCTTTGGTTCCTGGACTAATAGTAAATTTGTATTTATCCATTTTAAAAATAAAAGGTAGTTTCTAGTATAGGGCCTAAAACTAGTACGTCAAAAATAGTACGATAAATCAAGATTTGCTGCATACTGTCTTAGATTCAATACATTTATTGTAATAAAAAAACTGAATCTCTAATAATAAAAGTACCTAGAGAAAGATATCACCTCTTAAATCATGAAGGAAAAAAAAATAAGGCCGGCCAAAAAGGTTAAATACACTAAGCGCCAAAATTAACGCACCACCTTAAAAATGGGACATTTTTAATGTCTCATATTTCCTAAACCTATTGTCCGATTTGAGTGATTTTTTCAATATGTTATAGCCTTATTCATTAACAATATCGGTGTAATAATAAGGTTGCTAAACAAGTAAACTTTCATTGAATACCGGGTTTACCAATCAAACTGTGTTTTTCTCACAAAGTTCGGAACACTCTGTGGATTATTCTAGCATCTATAAAACACTGAAATTAAAAACCTAGTATAGCCTCAGGTTTTCTTAACATTTTGTTTTTTGATTCATTCGATTATATTGGAAAATAAAAAAGTTATGTAGTTTAACAACTAGCCATGTTTTTCATCAATAAATTCTCATTTTCTGATCAGTTTAATAAACATGCCTAAAGTTGGCTATGAGAAATTAACAATTTTATAGATGTCAAATTGAAATAAAATATTGAAATTAAAACTCAATTGTAGACTTCGGTTTTCTTAACATTTTAGTTTTTGATTAATTAGCTTCTGCTCTATAATAAAGAAGATATGTAGTTTTATAATAAAAAACGTTTTTATTAGCATAACCTAAGAAATAACACATAACATAATTCAATTAAAAAAAGCAAACCAATACAATTCGGATCAGAAGCGCGTATTTCCGCCTCTACTTCTAATGACGGCTTCACATCGACGAGGCATACTAGAAATAAGGTTTGCTATATGGTCCTGATCAATATCAATCCAAATTTCGAGAACTGCTGTTTCTACCTCTTGTAATGTTCTAGGAGGTGGCAAACGCTGGTGTAGTCTTCTGCCAATTATGTCCCACAAATATTCGATCGGGTTAAGATCTGGACTGTGCGGTGGCCAATTTAATGTCCGAAGATTTACCTGCTGCAAATATTCGCTTACAGCTCGTGAAACGTGAGGTCTTGCATTATCATGCATCAGCAAAAAATTGTTACCAATATACGGAGCGAAAGGTACAACGTGTTCAGATTAAATATCAGTTATGTACCTTTGTACTGTTTACAGATCCTCCTCGTAAAGAAACTAGATCTGTCCGCGCCGTTAAAGAAATTCCTCCCCAAACCATTATAGACCCTCCATTAAATAAAGTCGTTCTACGTATGTTACACTGGGCATAACGCTCATTTGGTCGTCGGACTACTCTTAAACGTCGATCGGAACTATACAGGCAAAATCTGGATTCATCTGTAAACAGAACGTTTTCCCAGTCGTCATTAGTCCAGTTTACGTGCGCTCTGGCAAATTGTAATGTAGCTCTGCGGTGGTTTGCAGTTAATGCTGGACCTGTTGCTGGTCTTCGAATATGCAAATCATGTTCTATAAGACGTCTCCTCATAGTAGTAAGACTGGGCTGGATATTTTGAACCACACTAAGTTCAGTTAAAAGATACCTTGAGGTGGTAAATCGTTCTCTTAAAGCACTTAACCTAATAAAACGGTCTTGAACGACCGTAGTAACTCGAGGTCTACCTTGTCCGCGACGTCTGCTGTAGTTGTTCATTTCTCTAAAGCGTCGAACAATCCGGGAAATTGATGTATGTGAAACTCCAAATCTCCGACCGATTTCATGGTAGCTAACTCCTTCGTTATTTAAGGTCACTGCTTGAACACACTCATCACGTGTCAAATTCCTTTTAACGCGTTCCATTTTCATCAAACAACAACCAAAATTACGGACTTAATAAATAATAATAATAAATAACCTAGTTAACTAATTAATCTTCTAATTTTCACAACTAATCAGACACTTTGTGATTATTAACAGTGTGACATTAATTTCACAACAAACTATACACATTTTAACTTTTAACAATTTGACATCTACCAAATTGTTAATTTTTCATAGCCTTCCTTGGGCTTGTTTATTAAACTAAGCAGAAAATGAGTATTTATTGATGAAAAACATGACTCGATGTTAAAATACATAACTTTTTTATTTTTTAACATAAGTGAACTAATCAAAAAACAGAATGTTAAGAAAATCTGAGGCTATAGTTGAGTTTTAATTTTAGTATGTTACAGTTGCTAGAATATTCCACAGGGTGTTCCAAACTTTGAGGAAAAAACACAGTATGATTGTTACACCCGCTATACAATGATGTTTACTTGTCCAGCAACAATATTACCACATCTATATTTCTAAAGAATGAGGCTATAACATACTGAAAAAATCACTAAAATCGGACAACAGGTTTAGGAAATATAAGAACTCAAAAATGTCCAATTTTTAAGGTGGTGCGTTAATTTTGGCGCTTAGTGTATTTTGCACTGATGTCGGGGAGTAAGCAGATATATATTTGGCGAACACGTCTAATATGCCGCAAACGAGGCCGAACAGAGAACAACAGCATGGGCAATAATAATTGTCCCAAATGTAGGACGGAGATGTAAGGTGGAGAACATTAATAACTAGGTAAGAAACAGAGGAGTAGAATGGAACGGCCACATAAGCTAATGACAACAAAATAGAGTAGTAAGGACTACGAGAAACGGTTTCCCAATAGGAAGACGATCAGTTGGAAGACCACGAAAACAATGGAATAACAACTTACTGGAGGCATATTGATAAAAACACAGTTATGCCTACACACAAAGAAGAAGAAGACGAGGAAATGATAGTTTAGCTGATATGTAAACGATTAGATTAAATATTCTAATATTAGATGCAGATAATCCTAGCTAAGAACTACGATCGAGAACAGGAGTAATAGACGGAGAGGCAGCGATGAAAAATCTCTTTGAATTTACTAAAGCTAGATTTTTCACATTTGATTATTGTGAGTGTGTGGAGAAACATACTGCGGTCGGTCAAGCGAAACGTAGAACAGGGGTTACTGAGAGGGTTTCAAAGTTGATTTCCTACGAAAGTAATTAAATCCATTTACTAAGGCTTAAAATCAGTACACACATTCTAAATTAAATATAAATAAAAGTTATTATAGTCGGTCAGCTGTATGACGGGGCAGAGCCGGTCGGTCGGCCCCAATAGTCGATTGAGGAAATGAAGCATTTTGGCTCGAAATTTTTTCGTCCAGCATGGATTTACTTTAAATTTTCACAGAAGGTAGGAAATAGTCCAAGGATCATTTTCTATATCATGCCGCTATCCTACGCTAAAACCTTGGGGTGATTGCCACCCCATCTCGGGGGTGGGAATTTTTTTATTACATTTTAAACATGTAATTCGATGAAAAAGGTAATTCTAAAAAAAAGATATTTTTTACATTTTCTTCGTAAAACTAATATTTTTTTGAGTTATTCGCGCTTGAAAATAACAGTTTTTCGGCGAAGAAATCGACTTTTTTAGAGGGTTTTTTGAGAATACCTCGAAAAATATGCATTTAATAAAAAAAACTGTAGATATCAAAATTGTATCTTTTAGTAACACAAACCAAATTGTTTTCCAATAATATCTTTAAGACCAATATAAACCGAGATACGGCATGTTAAAAGTTAGCTTTTTTCGTCAAATGTGTAATTTGAAATATTCAAAGCCAAATAATGGGAAAAATTTGCATTTTTCGAGGAACACTTAAATAATCTTATTTCAAGTATACAATTAGACCTTTCAAAAAAAAGTAATAAAAAGTTTCTAGCATGAAAATTAAGCGACTTGTAATCAAAAAAATTGTCGGTACCTTCTCTACGAAAAAATCAGTGAAAACAACCCCCTAACTACCTTCCTAATTCAAAATTGGTCTTCACCCTTCTGTAGTTTCTTTTATATTTATATTATCAATACACTCAATGAGTTTGACCTACATATACTCCATCTAATTTACTTACCGGTGCACGTTATCCGCGTCATAGCCCGTGACGTGACATGATACCAACACGAAATATTTAGGCGGTAGGTGTGTTCTGTTTTAGAATCACTTTGCCGAGTACACTGGCATTACAGCCACTAGACAAATTTTATTATATACGCGTAGAATTAATATTTAAAAATTTCTACTAATGTTAACTTAAAAAAATACACAATAATATGTTTCATTTAATTTGTATAAATGTATTATAAAGCCTTTTTATGAAGCACATTTGTTCGAAATACACTGTAACTATAATCGAACGAAGGTGATATTTTGGCATAAATTGGTAACATTTATTTGACAGTTGCGGTGATGACACTTCATATTTGTTTATATTCTTCACTATAAGTATTTGTTTCATTATATTTACTGTTTTTATTGTGTACTTTAACGTAAGATTTTAACTTAATTCTTGTTTTCTATTTCTAAAGTTTTTATTTATTTACATTGAATATTAATTTGTTTTGCTGTATAATCCACTTCCGCAAAAATTGTGTGATGTATTTGATTTAAAATGAATTCAAGAATTTTTTGTAATTGGACAACAATGTCAACTTAGATCTCTAACGTAGATAATGACGTGCAACGGTAAGTAAATTAGACGGACTTTATTTAAAATGCCTAATTTTGGAAAAATATTATTATATATCTCACTGTGTACTGATTTTCAGCCTTAGTAAATGGATTTAATTACATTCGTAGGAAAGCAACTTTGATACCCTCTCAGTAATGAGACCCCTCAAAAATGATTTTATATGATTTTTAAAGAGCTATAAGACTGTGTAAATTAAATTCCGTAAGATGCCTTAGTTTTTAATTGGGGCGGGTTTAAAGGGCTCGAAAAAGGGGGTGTTTGCTAGTAAATAGAGGTTTTAAACAACTATATCTGGCTAACTGTTCACTGTAATGAAAATCTATGTACAGGGTAATTTTAGTCATTAAAAAAGCTACAATTTAGGAGTTTATAATTTTTTCATATTCTTAGTATTTTCGGAGATATTTTGAAGTAAAAGGTGAAAAATACCAAATTGCAAAAAATCAATTTTTTTTTAAACTTAAATTTTTTCAAAATTAGGCATTTTAAATGGGTCAAACTACAGAAAGGTAAAGACCAATTTTGAATTATGAAGGTAGTTAGGGGGTTGTTTTCACTGATTTTTTCGTAGAGAAAAGCAGATACCGATATTTTTTTGATTATAAGTCGCTTAATTTTCATGCTAGAAATTGTTTATTATTTTTTTGAGAAGTCTAATTGTATACTTGAAAAAGGATTATTTAATTTTTTCTCGAAAAATGCAAATTTTTCCCATTATTTGACTTTGAATATTTCAAATTATGCATTTGACGAAAAAGCTAACTTTTAACATGCCGTATCTCGGTTTGTATTTGTCTTAAAGATATTATTGAAAAAGAATTTGGTATGTGGTACTAAAAGATACTGTTTTGATTTTTACAGTTTTTTTTATTAAATGCATATTTTTCGAGGTATTCTCAAAAAACCGTCTAAAAAAGTCGATTTTTTCGTGGAAAAACTGTTATTTCAAGCGCGAATAACACGAAAAATATTAGTTTTATGAAGAAAATGTAAAAAACATTTTTTCTTAGAATCACCTTTTCCATCGAATTACATGTTTAAAATGTAATAAAAAATTCCCACCCCCGAGATGGGGTTGCAACCACCCCCAAAGTTTTAGCGTATGATAGCGGCATGATATATAAAATAATCCTTGGACTATTCCCTACCTTCTTTGAAAATTTAAAGTAAATCCATGCTGGACGAAAAAATTGCGAGCCAAAATGCTTCATTTCCTCAATCGATTATTGGGGCCGACCGACCGGCTCTGTCCCGTCATACAGCTGACCGACTATAATAACTTTTATTTATATTTAATTTAGAATGTGAGTACTGATTTTCAGCGTTAGTAAATGGAAATAATTACCTTCGTAGGAAAGCAACTTTGATATCCTCTCAGTAACCCCTGTTCTACGGTTCGCTTGACCGACCGCAGTATGTTTCTCTACACCAGTGGTTCTTAACCTTTTCAAAGCTGGGGAACACTTGACAAATTTTGAAAAAGTCGCGAAACACCATTGTGTTATTTTATAGGAAACACTAAATAATGGGCGCAAATGTAAATAAAACACGTTCTTTAACTGCAAATATATGCAAAAACAAAATATAAGAATAAAAACATATTATAAAATAGGTATTAACAGAAAATATATGGATTAGTAAATACATTTTATTACATTTTATTTTACAATTAGATGTATGGGCATAGCTAACATAATAACATAAAAATTACACAAATTTAGTGCGACACTTGAGCCTGATGACTTTTGCAAATTTTAACAATGTCCGGTCTAATATGCGATAGCGCTACCCTCATTTCTTCATCAATATTCCCAAGTCTTTCACGTTTCTTTGTTTTTATGTTTGTGAAGGTTGAAAAACCTAATTCACACAAGTATGAAGTTGCAAACTGTAGTAATACCTTTAATGCTCTTTTAGAAAGAAGTGGGTGTTCAGCTTGTACAGAAATCCAAAATTCTTCAAGTGACATTTCAGAAAACTTTAGTTTCAGAGTGCGATCCGTTGACAAGCCTACTAACTCTTCTTCCTCTTGTAATGATAGCTGGTATTTCGACATATTAATCGAGATAAAAGGATTTCGAATCCAATCGTAATTATCTGTATTTAGGGAAGAAAAGTAGTGATCAATTTTTTCTTCTAATAGCGTCAAATGTTCAATGATAACGGATTTCATCTCTTCAATATTTGCGCTAATACTGGGAAACATATCCAATGTACCTTTTTCTAATATGCGATTTTTCCAAAGATATATTTTCTTTTGAAATCCTGATAATTTGTCAGTACAAGACAAAATATTTTCAGATTTTCCTTGGACACTCGTGTTAATATTATTGAGGTATTTAAGCTAATATTATTAATATTATTGAGCAATCTTAAGCTTGGAGTTCGCACCACTACCGAAGACTGAGACCAGCAGTGTTGCCAGCTACACCAGAAAACAGGTAACCGGGTAACCGCGACAATAAATACACGCATAGCATACGCCGACGAGATTGTCAAGAGAATTTTTCATTCTTCCCGATCTCTTGGAAGCGACACAATTTCACGTCGGTGTGCGAGATTAACGTATATTTTCGCGAAACACTTGCAACACATTCGCGGAACACCTGTGTTCCGCGGAACACCGGTTAAGAATCACTGCTCTACACACTCACAGTAATCAACTGTGAAAAATCTAGCTTTAGTAAATTCAAAGAGATTTTTCAGCGCTGCCTCTTGGTCTATCACATATTATATTGTATATCAGGTGGCTAAACTTAAATGGAACTGGGCCGTTCATGTGTTCCGTATGACAGAAAAGAGGTTGCTCGAATGAAGACAAAGAGCCGATAAAAATAAAAAAGTAGCGGAAGACCACACACTCGAGGGACGGACGATATAAAAAAGAGTGACCACTAATTGGATTTTAAGTCGCCAGGACAGAAGACAGTGGACGGAAATAGGGGAGGCCTATATCCAGCAGTGGATGCAAAGGGCTGATTGATGATGATGATGATGATGAATGCTAACTAACTTGCAAATATTTGTTGTTCTGAAGCTATTTTCTTGTGGCATTTTTACAATTTTAACTATTTAGAATGGGAAATAAGCCACAATATTATTAAAAAATGATTTTTATTAACGTTTCGACGCCCAAATTCGACGATTTGGGCGTCCAAACGTTAATAAAAATCATTTTTTAATAATATTGTGGCTTATTTCCCATTCTAAATAGTTAAAATTGCAAATATTTTTTTTCTATTTGTTCGCTTTGGTGATGAAACTTTGGTAAAGGTTGTGGTGAAATAGAAGAATTTGTTTAAAAAACTTACCTTTGTCAAAATTGTATGATCTAAAATTACCAAATTTAAAAAGTTCAAAGTAATCGGCCTAGTGCAAGGAAGTATTATCAAGAGCGTCTTTTTATTTCTTTGGTTCCAATATATCCAGGGGCATTGATAAAACATATCATGAACTTTACTAGACTGGAATATTAAAAATATAAAATAGTTATTTTTCTACGGCCGTGCTAAAAGAGCCACTTTCACGCACGCATTTCGTTTCCGAAAGTTACACTTTCCCGCACGGCGTGCGTGAAAGTAAATTTTCCCGCACGGCGTGCGGGAAAGTAAAATACCTTTTAATATGGCATTATAATATATTATAATACATTCAATAAACTAATATTTAGATATTATTTACTAATTTATTTCAAATTTATCTTATTGTGTTCATGTTTTAATGAAATCAGCGCGATAATTTGATGAAATAAAATTATTTTGACATAATATTTAAAAGTCAGATCAGTACACAATTACAATGGTTTTGAATCGTTGTCATGGAAACCAATATCGTCGTCGTGGTAACCCATTATATTGAAAGTTTGGTTTTGACAACCTTGCCAAAGAATTAATTTGTGTATTTTCACTTCTAAATACAAATTGATATAACTCTATTTTTTGTGGCTTTTTTCCAAACGTACGGTTCTAGAAAAAATATTGTTCCTAACTCTTGCGGAAAGTGTCTTCCCCGCACTCGTCTCCGCTATTGCGTCGTTCGGGTCAACGGCAGTCTCGTGCGCGAAAGTATCACTTTCCACACTAGCTAAGAAAATAACTATTTCCTAACAAGTGCAGAAAGTCATACTATTCCGCACGCGACTGCATTTTGCCGAACGAAGCGAAGCGGGAGTTCGGCAAGCAGTAAAGTGCGGAAAAGAGACTTTCTGCAAGAGTTAGGAACAATATTTTTCTACGAGTCTTTAAAAAATGACCAACTCTAAGGGCCGGTTGTTCGAACGCTAATCAACAATGATTATTATCAAATAATTAATTACTGTCAATTTCAACTTTGTTTGGGTTGTTAAAAAGTCTGTGGAGTCTATAATCAATTAATATAACAATCATTATTAACATAATTAATAATAAATCTCATAATTGTAATTAATTATGTTTTCAGCAACCCCAACAAAGTTGACATTGACAGTTTTGGTGACAGTAATTAAATATTTGATAATGATCATTGTTGATTAGCGTTCGAACAACCGGCCCTTAATCAATTAAATTAATGATTATGAAACTACATACACAAATTAATTCTTTGACAAGGTTGTCAAAACCAAACTTTCAGCATAATTGGTTAGCATGACGACGATCTTGGTTTCCATGACGACGATTCAAAACCACTGTTATTGTCTACTGATTTGACTTTCGAATATTATGTCAAAATATTCTTATTTCATCGAATTGTCGCGTTAATTTCATTAAAACAGGAACACAATAAGATACATTTGAAATAAAATAGTAAATAATATCTAAATATTATCTAACAATAAAACACTGAAAACGTTTGTTTTCTATACTTCCACAAAATTTATTATAACTAAGTGACTACAGCTGTTTCGGCGAAGTGCCTTTCTCAAGTGATATAGTTTACGATGTGTTTGCCTTTTTAAGTCTTCAACTGAAGAGGTTGAGGAGTGGGGAGCTGTTTGTCTCGAGTTGGTCATTCAGAATTATTCATTAACAACAGTGCAGGACTTATTATGGGTAATCCTCTAAGCCCATTGCTATCAGATATATTTATGAACCAACTTGAAACAACAATTTCTAAACATCCCGTATTTAAACAGTTCTTATATTGGTGGAGATACGTGGATGATATACTAGTATGCTTTACAGGAACTAACAGACAACTTGACCAATTTCTATCATATATTAATTCACTTCATAATAATATTGAGTTTACAATAGAAACAGAACAGAATAACTCCATAAACTTTCTAGATGTAACGATTTCCAGACTACACAACAAACATGAGTTCTCCGTATATCATAAACCTACCCATACTGACACAACTATACACAATTCATCATCCCATCCTACACAACACAAATTAGCAGCCTACCATAGCATGATACATAGACTGACAGAAATTCCCATGACAAAAAATAACTTCGAGATAGAACTAAACATCATTAAACAAATAGCAGTAAACAACGGCTATAACGAACAAACAGTTAACAAAATTTTAAACCAAAAACTCCATAAGAAAGCCCTGAAATTAGTGTATCCACCACCACAGAAAGAACCCAGTACCTTCTGCTCTCTCACATATACTGGCAAGATAACAACAAGGATAGCCAGATACATAAAAAAGAAAGGAATAACACCAGCTTTCAGAACTAACAACAACTTAAGCAAATATATTAAGAACAATAAAAGCCGAAATAGAAAGCAACTACAGAGTGGTGTGTACAAACTAACTTGTGGTGACTGTCCGAAAACGTACATCGGTCAAACTGGCAGAACTTTTGACAAACGGATAGCAGAACACAAAAGGGCATTCAACAATAGAAAAACAGACAGTTCTACATACGCACTTCACCTTCTAGATCATAATCATTCTTTCAATAAAGAGTTTCAAATTCTACATATTCAAAATAAAGGCCTTAAGCTATCTTTTTTAGAATCTATGGAAATTAATAAACTGAAAAATACAGATATAATTCTGAATGACCAACTCGAGACAAACAGCTCCCCACTCCTCAACCTCTTCAGTTGAAGACTTAAAAAGGCAAACACATCGTAAACTATATCACTTGAGAAAGGCACTTCGCCGAAACAGCTGTAGTCACTTAGTTATAATAAATTTTGTGGAAGTATAGAAAACAAACGTTTTCAGTGTTTTATTGTTAGATAAAATGAACTTCCATCAAGTAACGGTCGAATCCATCAATTATCTAAATATTAGTTTATTGCATGTATTATAATTATTTTTCTACGACCGTTTAATAACATGCTCATTATTCGCTATATTTTCATAGATAATAGCACCCATTACTGTACCCGTGAGTAATAATTCATTACTCACAGGCTGAAGTTACTCACGGGTCATTACTCACGGGCTGAAGTTAGATTCAAGTGACGCATGCCACTTTTAATATTAATCGTACATAAACTGCAAATAAAATTACTTAAAGTTGTTTATTTAATACAATAATGATTGTAATTTATATCAATAATTAACTTTAAAAAATTTTAAAGGAATTGTAACTGTAACAATGTCAGTATATTTTTTAAGTTTATATCTTGTTTACTAAAAATTTTGACGTTTATCATTTATTTTAGTGACAGTGACATTAGCTCATTTTTTTATTTATGTTAATTGGAATTTATAACTAATATTGTGTTTATTTTTTAAGTTATATTTTGTTAAATATGTTATAATATATTATGTATAGTTATATTATTATATTATATATAGTTAAATGTAAATATACATTATACCTATTGAAATACGTCCAACAACAACAGCCATTTCCTATTTATTAGATTAATTGACAGTAGGTACAAATTTAAGCTTATAATTTTTCGGAAAAGAATAGAACTTATATTGACTATTTCTAGTTGTATTTTTACAATAAATAAAAATTTGGTAATAGTAGGCAACCAATTATTCAGCCACGTACTAGGGGTAAATAGCATTTAGGTATTCTTGTAAATTATTATAATTTAAATCTTGAGTAGTTGATAATTAATTTTTTACTAATTAAAATAAAAAAAGGTCGTAGAGAAAGTAGAGTATTCTACTCGCCTGTAATGGCTATTACTCACTCTGATGAATTACGACACTCGCCTACGGCTCGTGTCGCAAACTTCATGATCGTGAGTAATAGCCATCATTATATGCTCGTTGAATAATATAATATTTACGGCCTATTAAAATATCTAAATGCAGTGCGGAAAAGTAAAACGCGTGCGGAAAAGTAAAACGCGTGCGGAAAAGTAAAACTTTCTAAACTAAAACGCGTGCGCGAAAGTAGACATTTTTTCACGCTCGTAGAAAAAAGTTTTTATACTCATTTTAAAATAACATACAAGCTACGTCAAAAACAAAAGGTGACACAACTCAAAAATGCATAATTCTATTGATCTTGTTCAATTGGCTCTGAATATTCTATATTTTTACCAGGAAAATGTCACATAGATATTTACTTCCAACTTTGAAAGATGGCGGTAGTGTTATTAATCCCTAATTTTGGCGGCAAAATGAATACTTTTATTCCGGAAAAATGACACTTTTCAGTTATGCTCTGACATTCAACATAAACGTATCGATATTTATCACAAAACCGTTGTATTTCAAAAGATGTCCTAGGTGTATTTTTCATTAATTAAAAAAATGTAACCAATATTTTAAAAGTAAAGTGACATTACTCAAAATTTTGTTCCTTTTCTTTGTTAAACTAGATATAATATTTTCTGGTTTTGCCCCTTATAAAATTTAGAAACATTCATTTATCCACATTCTTCGTTTAACTAACTAACTTAAATAGCCTTTTCCTCTTAAGCCATCTAATCAAATCTGTATTATTTATAGGCTGAATGGTCTGAAAACTTTTCCTATTTCCATAGGAACAATTATCGTTTGAAGTTTCTAACTTCACCCTAGGTATGCAAGCAAGCAAGCAAGCAATTTGATTCATCCCGACCTGTGGGAGATGTCCACCCTATCGAAAAAGTACATTCGGGTGTAACAATTCATTGAGGCGAGGTGTTTTGACCCGAGTACAAACAGGAATCACTCCACCTCGCTCCAATGCCCCAGGCATCCCTTCCCCCCCCCCCCCCATAGCACGCTGATGCTTGATGGGGGCACAACTATCGTAGCCAAATGCTCTTCACAATGGAATCCTGGGTAATAAGATTCCATGTGGTACCCTAATCGAATGCAAAAAACTAGGCCAGCGTGAAGCGCTCTATGCCGTTATCTTCTTAATTACCTACTTATCCGCGGAACTAAAATTGCTTGCTTGGGCCCCAAGTCACTGTACCGAGCCCCATTGAGCTCTGTCCAATGACTTGTTGCTCGAGTTGTTTTGGGTGTTTTTTTTTGGTTTTTTATATTTTTTTGGGGGCTTACGCCTTTTTTTGTATTTTATATATTTTTTTGGGGGCTTACGCCCTTCTGTATTTTTCTATTTCTGACTTACCTTAAAGGTGATCGTGGTATTGGACCTACGTGTGTTACGTTTTCTTTGGCACTTGTTGTTTTCAAGCTACGAACCGTTCACTGTTTACACTATTTTATTTATTTATCCCTCTTTATAATATTTGTTGTTTTGGACGTCTGTGCTTCCACCGGTGGAAAACGTCGTACCTTAGCATCTCTCGCAGTATTGGGCTTGGATGGTGCTCCTGTTCTGCAAATTTTACCCTGGCCTTGTCTGTCATCATTTCCGTGACTCTTACTTGCTGTAGTTCTCTGAAGAGGAATCGTTCGGCTACGTATTTTGGGACTTTGGCTGCTTCTCTTAGGCTGTTGTTGTGGACCGCCTGTATCTTCTTTTTTTGTTGTGTTACACACGTGTCCCCGTGCGAGAGATGCGTACGTTAGTATCGGTAATATTATGATGTTTATGAGCCTTATTTTAGTCTTTAGTCTCAGTTTATTTCTTTTTCCTGTTAATCCTCTTAGTGTTGCTCTTGCCATGTTGGTTTTTTGGACTTTGGCTTCTACATGTTTCTTGAAGGTTAATCCTTTGTCCATGATGACTCCTAGATATTTGGCTTTGTCTTTCCACTCGATGGGGGTGTTCTGCACCGTCAGTTGTTCTTCTGGCTGTTGTCTACTTTTCTTGTATAGTACCGCTTGCGTTTTTTCGGAGTTGATGGCTATCTTCCACTTTATACAGCATTCCTCTATATCTTCTAACGCTGTTTGCAGCTTGGTCACTGCTATGCCTACGTTTCTATGTTTGGCCGCTATCGCTGTGTCGTCTGCGTAGAGGCTCATAATGGTACCCGGAGTTCTGGGTACGTCTGCGATATATATTGTGTACAGTAGGGGTGACAGGACTGCTCCCTGTGGTACCCCAGCTTCCGGGCTCCCGAGCTCGGACAGGACTTGTCCTATCCGAACCCTGAAGCTCCGGTCGCCCAAGTACGAAGAGATCAGCCTCGTCATCGCCCCGCTGTACCCATAGCCTCGCATTTTATATATGAGTCCCTTATGCCACACTCTGTCGAAAGCCTTGCTTACGTCCAGGAATGCTGCTCCAGTGTACTGCTTATCGTTGAAACCAGCTGCTATGTACTGAGTTAGTCTGAGTACTTGTAGCTCACTGGAGTGCTCTGCTCTGAATCCAAATTGAGCTTCTGGGATTATCTCTAGTCTGTTTGTTTCCGCTTGCAGTCTTCTGAGGATGATTCTTTCCACTATTTTGCTGATCGCTGGGAGTAAGCTGATTGGCCTGTAGTTCTGCGGGAACGTGTGGTTTTTGCCAGGTTTTGGGATCATGATGACATGGGCCTCTTTCCATCTGTTTGGGAATCTTTTGTATCTTAATATCGCATGCGATTACGTGGAAGAGCGCTTCTTAGCTGGTGTTTCTAGGAACATCATCTAAGAGCGAACGTCGCCTTTTGCTTTATTATAATTATTACTGTTTGTCTAGTTTGTATTTTTTTTTTTGAAAAAAAAGCAATAAAGTCATTATTATTATCCAGATTTAGCCATACGGCTCACACTTATTATTACACGGCTTATTATTATTATCCAGATTTAGCCATACGGCTCACACTCCCTCTAAGGGGAAAATTGACTCATCCCAGATACCTACGGTATCAAAAGGATTGAGCTCTGGTGGGACTCTTTCCGTGTTATCGAGCCCTAGGTGACTTGGAATGCAGGTGTATCTCCCAAAAATTTTCGTACACTTCTGGCCGTCGCGAGTAGTACAGTTTTCTGCATGGTCTTATAAAGATGTTCATTCAGACCCAGCTTTTTGATGCTTTCGAGGAGGGTCTTCGGAATGACTCCAGTAGTAGACATGATAATCGGTATCGTCTGGGTACTTTGCATTCTCCATTGCCTTCGTATTTGAATTTCCAGATCTCTGTACTTGGCGATCTTTTCAGTAAATTTACTACGTAGATTATGGTTGTTAGGTATCGCCACATCAATTAGTGTTGTTTGTTTTGTTAATTTATTAACTAGTACGAGATCTGGTCTATTGTGTGCCACTGTTTGGTCTGTGAGCACAGTGCGGTCCCAGTATAGCTTGTAGTTGCCATCCTCAAGCATACTCTCAGGGACGTATTGATAATACGGGAGATGGTCCGTTTGGAGAAGTCCCAGCTTGATAGCTATCTCCTGATGAAGGATTTTTCCCACTGCGTCATGCCGTTCCTTGTATTCAGTTGCAGCAAATGCCTGGCAGCCCCCTGTAATATGTTGGATGGTTTCTTGGGCTTGACATCCATATCGGCATCTGTCGTTTTGAACCTGAGGGTCTTTGACGATATATTTCAGGTAATTTCTGGTTGGTATAACCTGATCCTGAATGGCCAGTAATGAACCCTCCGTTTCAGGGAACATCTTTCCTGATGTCAACCAATAGTTCGACGCTGTATTGTCGACATAGTCTTGGCTGACCTCATTGGGATGTCGCCCGTGCAGAGGTTTACCCATCCAGGTTCGCATTTTTTCGTCTTTAGTGAGGTGGTTTATGCGCATTTCTGGTTCCCTCAGTTTGATCGGTGTTGTGTCATCTACTGCGCAAATAGCGCGATGTAGAGTAGATGTCTCAGCTTGCAACTGAAAATAATTTCTTAAATTAGCCATTTGTTTATCTAATTGCTCACCTATATCCATAAGTCCTCTTCCTCCTAAATTCCGTGGTAATGTTGTTCTTTCTACTGCACTTTTAGGATGGTGTTTTTGTGCCTTTGTGAGGTGTGTTCTTACTTTTCGCTGAAGATTCTCTATGTCCGTTTTTGTCCACTTAACAATGCCAAACGAATAGCTAAGCGCGGAACATGCGTAGGTGTTTAGTGCCTTAAACAAATTTCTACTGTTAAGGTGTGAGCGAAGCAGCTGTTTTACCCTTCGTATAAACTCTGTAGTTATCTCTGTTTTCATTTGTTTATGGTCAATTCTCCGCGCTTGCTTTACTCCAAGATATTTATACATATCGTTTTCACCCATGGCCTCGATGTTCTGGCCATTCTGCATATCGAATCCTCCGGGCTGTACTTTTCCTCTGACTATATTTAAAATACGGCACTTGTCTAGTCCGAAGTGCATACCTACTAATATCATTAGAAAAAGTTTCTGCAGTTTTTAGCATCTCATCTAGTTGGTTTCGAGTGGAAGCCATTAATTTCAAATCATCCATGTACAATAAATGATTAAGCTTCGCCACAACATTGTTGTTATTTTTGATGCTAAAACCTGCGTCTGTGGAGTTCAATAGCTGAGATAGTGGGTTCATGGCTAGACAGAACCACAGAGAACTCAACGAATCTCCTTGAAACAGGCCCCGGCTGATTGCGATATTTTTAGTTTCGATGTTAATTTCACCAGGTATTTGAAGGTGAATTCTAGTTTTCCACTCCGTCATTATATGCTCTAAAAAGGTCACTATATTATCATCGACTTTATATATTCTCAATATATCTATAAGCCATTCATGCGGCACTGAATCAAAGGCCTTCTTGTAATCAATGAAGGCAGTAAAAAGATTCCTCTTTTTGGAATATGCCTGGTTAGAAATGACTGAGTCGATGATGAGTTGTTCTTTGCATCCCATGGAACCCTTAGCGCATCCTTTCTGTTGAGGCTCTATGATATTGTTCAGAGCACAGTGTTGGTAGATACGCTGGGCTACACAGGATGTGACCAATTTATACAAAGTTGGTTATTATTATCCAGATTTAGCCATACGGCTCACACTCCCTCTAAGGGGAAAATTGACTCATCCCAGATACCTACGGTATCAAAAGGATTGAGCTCTGGTGGGACTCTTTCCGTGTTATCGAGCCCTAGGTGACTTGGAATGCAGGTGTATCTCCCAAAAATTTTCGTACACTTCTGGCCGTCGCGAGTAGTACAGCTTTCTGCATGGTCTTATAAAGATGTTCATTCAGACCCAGCTTTTTGATGCTTTCGAGGAGGGTTTTCGGAATGACTCCAGTAGTAGACATGATAATCGGTATCGTCTGGGTACTTTGCATTCTCCATTGCCTTCGTATTTGAATTTCCAGATCTCTGTACTTGGCGATCTTTTCAGTAAATTTACTACGTAGATTATTGTTGTTAGGTATCGCCACATCAATTAGTGTTGTTTGTTTTGTTAATTTATTAACTAGTACAAGATCTGGTCTATTATGTGCCACTGTTTGGTCTGTGAGCACAGTGCGGTCCCAGTATAGCTTGTAGTTGCCATCCTCAAGCATACTCTCAGGGACGTATTGATAATACGGGAGATGGTCCGTTTGGAGAAGTCCCAGCTTGAAAGCTATCTCCTGATGAAGGATTTTTCCCACTGCGTCATGCCGTTCCTTGTATTCAGTTGCAGCAAATGCCTGGCAGCCCCCTGTAATATGTTGGATGGTTTCTTGGGCTTGACATCCATATCGGCATCTGTCGTTTTGAACCTGAGGGTCTTTGACGATATATTTCAGGTAATTTCTGGTTGGTATAACCTGATCCTGGATGGCCAGTAATGAACCCTCCGTTTCAGGGAACATCTTTCCTGATGTCAACCAGTAGTTCGACGCTGTATTGTCGACATAGTCTTGGCTGACCTCATTGGGATGTCGCCCGTGCAGAGGTTTACCCATCCAGGTGCGCATTTTTTCGTCTTTAGTGAGGTGGTTTATGCGCATTTCTGGTTCCCTCAGTTTGATCGGTGTTGTGTCATCTACTGCGCAAATAGCGCGATGTAAAGTAGATGTCTCAGCTTGCAACTGAAAATAATATCTTAAATTAGCAATTTGTTTATCTAATTGCTCACCTATATCCATAAGTCCTCTTCCTCCTAGATTCCGTGGTAATGTTGTTCTTTCTACTGCACTTTTAGGATGGTGTTTTTGTGCCTTTGTGAGGTGTGTTCTTACTTTTCGCTGAAGATTCTCTATGTCCGTTTTTGTCCACTTAACAATGCCAAACGAATAGCTAAGCGCGGAACATGCGTAGGTGTTTAGTGCCTTAAACAAATTTCTACTGTTAAGTTGTGAGCGAAGCAGCTGTTTTACCCTTCGTATAAACTCTGTAGTTATCTCTGTTTTCATTTGTTTATGGTCAATTTTCCGCGCTTGCTTTACTCCAAGATATTTATACATATCGTTTTCACCCATGGCCTCGATGTTCTGGCCATTTTGCATATCGAATCCTCCGGGCTGTACTTTTCCTCTGACTATATTTAAAATACGGCACTTGTCTAGTCCGAAGTGCATACTAATATCATTAGAAAAAGTTTCTACAGTTTTTAGCATCTCATCGAGTTGGTTTCGAGTGGAAGCCATTAATTTCAAATCATCCATGTACAATAAATGATTAAGCTTCGCCACCACATTGTTGGTATTTTTGATGCTAAAACCTGCGTCTGTGGAGTTCAATAGCTGAGATAGTGGGTTCATAGCTAGACAGAACCACAGAGGACTCAACGAATCTCCTTGAAACAGGCCCCGGCTGATTGCGATATTTTTAGTTTCGATGTTAATTTCACCAGGTATTTGAAGGTGAATTCTAGTTTTCCACTCTGTCATTATATGCTCTAAAAAGGTCACTATATTATCATCGACTTTATATATTCTCAATATATCTATAAGCCATTCATGCGGCACTGAATCAAAGGCCTTCTTGTAATCAATGAAGGCAGTAAAAAGATTCCTCTTTTTGGAATATGCCTGGTTAGAAATGACTGAGTCGATGATGAGTTGTTCTTTGCATCCCATGGAACCCTTAGCGCATCCTTTCTGTTGAGGTTCTATGATATTGTTCAGAGCACAGTGTTGGTAGATACGCCGGGCTACACAGGATGTGACCAATTTATACAAAGTTGGAAGACAAGTAATTGGGCGATATTTGGCTGGATCTTGGGTGTTATTTTGATCCTTCGGTACTAAATAAGTGGTACCCTGAGTTAGGAATGCTGGTATATCTTGCGGATTAGAAATAACATGATTAATTAATGTTGATAAGAATTCATGAACACTCCAAAACTTCTTGAGCCAAAAGTTTTGAACTCCATCTGGTCCAGGAGATTTCCAGTTATGAAGCTCTTTGATGATATTTGAGACCTCTTCAGTAGTGAAGGGTTCGTAAAGGGTAGTAATGTAGTGTTGGCAGTTCTGTGTCGTATCTTCTATCCATCCAGCATTGTTGTTAAGAGCAGCTGGTGTGGAAAGTTGATTTCCCCAAAACTCATGAATTTCTTCTTGGCTTGGGTAAGTCTTATCGACACGTTCTACAGTGGAATTGAGTTTTCGATAGAACGCCTTCTCAGAACTCTCAAAAAGAGCATTGTCGCTTTTGCGTTTGTTACTAACTTTGTACCTCCTTAGTCGCCCTGAATAAACGGATAGTTTTTGTTTTAATGTATCCAGACACTGATGGGCTGTGTTGTTTTCTGGATCATATCTTGAGTGTCTTGCGGTACTCAGCATTATTTCTTCAGCTCTCCTGATAACTTTTCTACTTGTTACACCTCGTATGTGTTCTGTGATTATACCAATATCCTTACGTAGTAATTCAATCTTTCCGAGCAGTCTTTTTTCCCAAGGTGCAATTCTGTTACCAGTTCTTTCGTTATTAGTACCCCGTCGTGTTCTGATCTTAACGCCCATTACATTAGCAATTGCTGTTGCTGCACAGTAGATTAGCATGTGCAAATATTCTAATGTGTGGGCTTATTATTATTATTATTATTATCCAGATTTAGCCATACGGCTCACACTCCCTCTAAGGGGAAAATTGACTCTTCCCAGATACCTACGGTATCAAAAGGATTGAGCTCTGGTGGGACTCTTTCCGTGTTATCGAGCCCTAGGTGACTTGGTATGCAGGTGTATCTCCCAAAAACTTTCGTACACATCTGGCCGTTGCGAGTAGTACAGCTTTCTGCATGGTCTTGTAAAGATGTTCATTTAGACCCAGCCTTTTTATGCTTTCGAGGAGGTTCTTCGGAATGACTCCAGTAGTAGACATAACAATAGGTATCGTTTGGGTACTTTGCATTCTCCATTGCCTTCGTATTTGAATTTCTAGATCTCTGTACTTGGCGATCTTTTCAGTGAATTTACTACGTAGATTATTGTTGTTAGGTATCGCCACATCAATTAGTGTTGTTTGTCTTGTTAATTTATTAACTAGTACGAGATCTGGTCTATTATGTGCCACTGTTTGGTCTGTGAGCACAGTGCGGTCCCAGTATAGCTTGTAGTTGCCATCCTCAAGCATACTCTCAGGGACGTATTGATAATACGGGAGATGGTCCGTTTGGAGAAGTCCCAGCTTGATAGCTATCTCTTGATGAAGGATTTTTCCCACTGCGTCATGCCGTTCCTTGTATTCAGTTGCAGCAAATGCCTGGCAGCCCCCTGTAAGATGTTGGATGGTTTCTTGGGCTTGACATCCATATCGGCATCTGTCGTTTTGAACCTGAGGGTCTTTGATGATATATTTCAGGTAATTTCTGGTTGGTATAACCTGATCCTGAATGGCCAGTAATGAACCCTCCGTTTCAGGGAACATCTTTCCTGATGTCAACCAGTAGTTCGACGCTATATTGTCGACATAATCTTGACTGACCTCATTGGGATGTCGCCCGTGCAAAGGTTTACCCATCCAGGCGCGCAGTTTTTCGTCCTTAGTAAGGTGGTTTATGCGCAGTTCTGCTTCCCTCAGTTTGATCGGTGTTGTGTCATCTACTGCGCAGATAGCGCGATGTAGAGTAGATGTCTCAGCCTGCATCTGAAAATAAGTTCTTAAATTAGCAATTTGTTTATCTAATTGCTCACCTATATCCATAAGTCCTCTTCCTCCTAAATACCGGGGTAATGTCGTTCGTTCTACTGCACTTTTAGGGTGGTGTTTTTGTGCCTTTGTGAGGTGTGTTCGTACTTTTCGCTGAAGATTCTCTATATCCGTTTTTGTCCACTTAACAATACCAAATGAATAGCTAAGCGCGGAACAAGCGTAGGTGTTTAGTGCCTTAAACAAATTTTTACTGTTAAGGTGTGAACGAAGCAGCTGTTTTACCCTTCTTATAAACTCAGTAGTTATCTCAGTTTTCATTTGCTTATGGTCAATTTTCCGCGCCTGCTTTACTCCAAGATATTTGTACATATCGTTGTCGCCCATGGCCTCGATGTTCTGGCCATTTTGCATATCGAATCCACCGGGCTGTACCTTTCCTCTGACTATATTCAAAACACGGCACTTGTCTAGACCGAACTGCATACTAATATCATTAGAAAATGTTTCTACAGTTTTTAGCATCTCTTCTAGGTGTTCTCGAGTGGAAGCCATTAATTTCAAATCATCCATATACAACAGATGATTGAGCTTCGCTACCACAGTATTATTGCTTTTAATGCTAAAACCTGAGTCAGTGGAGTTTAATAGCTGGGAAAGGGGGTTCAAAGCTAAACAGAACCACAATGGACTCAACGAGTCTCCTTGAAATAATCCCCGGTTGATTGCGATATTTTCGGTTTCGATATTGTTTTCACCAGGTATTTGGAGGTGAATTTTAGTCTTCCAATCTCTCATTATATGCCTTAAAAAGGTCACTATGTTATCATCTACTTTGTATATTTTCAATATATCTATTAGCCATTCATGCGGTACTGAATCAAAGGCCTTTTTATAGTCAATAAAATTATTATTATTATTATTATTATTATTATTATTCACTATGTTTGTAAAATACACTATGGCTCTTCTGGGAAGGTATTTTAGGTCTCTATTTGATATTTCGTCTAGACCAGGCGCTTTTCTCGGTGAACTATTTTTTATATGTTCGTTTATTTCTTCCGGTGATGTTGGGGGGATGATGTCTTCTGGATCCTCTGGTCTTTCTTCTTGCTCTTCGACTTCTTGCAAGAAGTCGCCGTCCTCGTCTTCATGGAAGTTTAGCCTGCATTCACTTTCGAGTGTGGACCTCATCGCCTCAGCTTTTTCTTCTATGGAGTATACCATGCCGTTTGCTCCATGTAATGAGGGGATGGGTTTTCTGTCGCTTCTTAGCATTTTCTGGAGCTTCCAGATGTTTTTCATGTTTGGATCTGATTCTTCCATCTCTTGTACGAAGTTGTCCCATTTTTCGCTGCGGTGTAGTCGAAGAGCCGTCTTCACCTCTCTGTTTAGTGTATTTGCCCAGGTTTTATCTACTATGTTTCTCGTTCTTCTAGCTATTTGCTTCGCTCTGTTCTTTTCCCTTATAAGATCTTTTACTTCTTGTGGTATGTCTTTGAACCTTCCCGTATGGATCTTGACTTCTTCTACCGTTGTGCTGTTTCTAATCGCTTCTTGTATGATGTATTCTAGCTCTAAGACTTTTTCTTCTATTTGTTCTGGATCGTTTATAGTTGGCACTATGTTTATTCCTTCACTAACTAATCTTTTATAATTTGTCCACTTTATTTTCTTTTTAGTTCTCTTCGGTTGATTTGTTTCTTCCCATGTTCCTAGTTCCAGTAGAATGGGGTTTTGGTCTGTGTTCCCTTCGTCTAGTGTGGTTAGTTCTGCTTGAAGTCCTAGGTTCTTTGCAACAACGATGTCTATATGTGTGGGTAGTCCATTTCCTGGGAAGTGTGTTGGATCTTCTGGGCCCATTGCCATTGTATCTTCGTTATTTTCTATGTAGCTGTTTAATAATCTTCCGTTTCGGTTCGTAGCTCTCACCCTAGGTATTCGGATGGTGAATTCCAGTTTATATTAACGATGGTTCCGGTCTTTTCGGCTCGACATTAATTGCAATGAATTGAAAAAGACTTCATGACTTGTACACACTTCTAATAGCATGAGAGCTGTTAGACATTTTTGAGTAGGTATTTTAGGCAATCTGAAAATTTTTCAGGTAACTCTTCCATGATAGCCTAATACAAAAATGCCGGTCTGGCTGGAGGGTGGCAGTTATTTTCCCTAAACACCCCCCTCATAGTTAAAAAAAGGGTAAAATTGTTATTACAATAAATAGGTATCATTGACGTGACTTTAAAGTAAATTTAAATATTCAAATATAAAGAAAATAAACAGGCCAGGCGATTTGCGAGAGATTTTAACTCTGGAAAATGCTTGAATGGGTGCCCCAGGATTATTTTCAGGGGGTGCATCTGAACTTCAGAAGATTGCATCTGAATAAATATGTACATACTATTAACCAGTATTAAATATATAACTATACATGCCCAGCTATGTACTTTCTTTCCGGACAGTGGGGTGCAATTGTTATTTTGACAGAGTATTTTTTAATATCCTCGCCTGTTCTCTCTTGGTCTCCAGAGAGAGAACAGGCGAGGAGTAGGCAGACCGCAGAAGAGGTGGGCAGATGATATCAAACAAGTTGCGGGCAAGCAGTGGATGAGAATTGCCAAGAGTAGAAATCGATTGAAGCAAATGGAAGTGGCCTATGTCCAGCAGTGGACGAACACAGGCTGAAGAAGAAGAAGAAGATTTTTTAATATTAAAAACAAATATTCTAAAAAAGACAGGTTTTCTTTTTGGTGAAATTGTCTAACTGCCAGGTGATCAAACAAATTACGCGTGCATGTGAATGAAAACTGCTATAGGTAAGCAGCGGTGTGAGAAAGAGCGTATACCGATAGCTGTTTGCGTCCTCTATCGCAGAAAAAGATAAATTTGTTATTATAAATATATAGGTAGAAAAGTATAAAAATATAAACGAAATTAATGTGTCCGAATCTTATACTTCTTCTTCAAACCCTTCATCTGAGCTAAAATATTCATTTTCTTTATATTTTTATGCTTTTCTATTATATTTATAATAATAAATTTAACTTTTTTATTCATATTTGCACAATTTGATTATTATAAATTAAATTATTAAATTAATATTATTAAAAAGATATCTGAGAGATCTAAAATATATGATAATTACTCCAACATTTTGAGGCACAACAACATGGGTATCGCCAGGTCACGCATGGGTATCGCCAGGTCACGCATGGGTATCGCCAGGTCACGCATGGGTATCGCCAGGTCACGTGATTTTGCTCGAGCGAACCGACTCGCTGCGATAGATGACGCAAACAGCTATCGGTATACGCTCTTTCTCACTGCTGCTTACCTATAGCGCTTTCATTCACATGCACGCGTAATTTGTTTGATTACCTGGCAGTTAGAAAATTTCACCAAAAAAACCTGTCTTTTTTAGAATATTTATTTTTAATATTAAAAAACACCCTGTCAAAATAACAATTGCACCCCCTGTCCGGAAAGAAAGTACAGTGGAACCTCGATAACTCGGATTAATCGGGACCGCGGCCGATCCGGGTTATCGAAAATCCGGGTTAGCCGGAGAATATGGTAAAAATTAATAAAATATGGTATACTTACAGATAACCTCCATTATAATTACAAAAACATGAAACACATATGCACAGTACACATCTAAATTACGTATAGTTGTATAGAGTGTAGAGTTTTGTTCATTTCTTGGTAAAAAACTCAGTCATACTGTAGAGATGTACCGACACCATATGATGCTGCAATAAATTGATTTTAAATATTCGCCTTTATCAATCCTACCTAATGTTTCTAGTTTCTTTTCCATTGTCACTACAACATTTTTACGATTTGTTACCATTACGTAGACAAAAATCACGCAAACACAATCTGAAGCACGATTACAGAACGGAAGTGATTAATACGACTGTACTACACACAATAAGGCCGATGCCACATTATGCGTTTTGACCGGATGCGGTGAAAACGCATCCGTTTCCAACGCAACCGGACCGACCTGTCACACTATGCGTTTAGTCTGGAGCAGCTTGTAAGCGCGTACCGATGACTCAAAACGCATCCGTTTCCAACGCAACCGGACCGATCTGTCACACTATGCGTTTTCACCGGATGCGGCGGAAACGCATCCGGTCAAAACGCATAATCTGACATCGGCCTAAGGTCACAAGGAACAATATTGTTATTTAAGAACAGACTAAGATCATTGTTTTAAAAAAGAATTTTTAAATAGTCACGTCTATTTTAAACAATGCTAAGACAGTTTGACATAAATAAAGGAAAAGGAATACAGACAGGTGCCTGTTCTTTCCGATAAGCCGAGACGGTCGCTCTGCTGCCGTGTGCATGAATCATTTTTACTATTGTATATGTAGTTCAAATTACACAAATACACATTATCTCTCGAATATTATTTTGCCTACATACATTTTGATTTGATAAAATTGTTAAATTGTTTATTTGTTAAATTTTTGTCTGATGAAAATCGGTCCGGGTTAGCCGGACTTCCGGGTTATCGGGGACCGACTTATCGGGGTTCCACTGTACATAGCTATACACAGTGCTGTTTTTGTGACGGTACGCGCCGGTACGCCGTACCGGCACCTCTTGGGACAAAAAATAAAAAAATCAACAAAATTATAGACAAATGCCTGAATTTTTCCCTTGTTCCCAAATAACTTTAAAACGCCATTATTGAGGATACATTTAAAAAGTTTTGCCGGGGGTGGAACCCCCTTATGAACAATCCCCAGACCCCCAGGAACATTGCGTACCGGAACCATTGCGTACCGGAACCTTATATTGTTACAAAAACAGCACTGGCTATACATGTATAGTTGTATATTTTATACTGGTTAATAGTAGGTATGTACAGATTCAGATGCAATCTTCTGAAGTTCAGATTCACCCCCTAAAAAGAATCCTGGAGCGCTCATGCCAGCATCTTGCAGAGTTAAAATCTCTCGCAAATCGCCTGGCCTGTTTATTTTCTTGATATTTGAGTATTTAAATTTACTTTAAATTCACGTCAATGATATTTTTTGCAATAACAATTTTTACCCCCTTTTTAAATTTGAGGCGGATTTTTGGGGGAAATAACCGCTACGCTCCAGCCGGACTGGCATTTTTGTATTAGGCTATCATGGAAGAGTCACCCGAAAAATTTTCAGATTGCCTAAAATACCTACTCAAAAATGTCTAACAGCTCTCGGACCATAATATATTGGTCAAACTGGCAACAGGTATATTTTCTGAAAAACCTGATAGTGTGTAATTTTTTTATTAAAATCAGCTAAGTACTTTCGGCATGGTACATGCCATCTGCAGAGCTTTGTCTTATTGGTCGTAAATGCCTCATAAAAGAGTAATTGTCGACATACTTCTTCTTCTTTAGGTGCCGTGTCTGTATTCAGACGTTGGCCGTCATCATGTTTACAATTTCCTGAAATCTCTCTCTATCGACTGCTGCGCGAAATAATTCTTCTACTGTGCAGCCACATCATTGTCTAATATTACGCAGCCATGAAAGTTTCTTTTGACCAATCCATCTCTTTCCTTCCACTTTTCCTTGTATTATAAGGCGAATCAGATGGTATTTAAGTCCTCTAATTATATGGCCGAAGTATACTGTTTTTCTCCTCTTTATGATGCTTATGAGCAGACGTTCCGAATTCATCATTTGAAGAACATCTTCATTGGAAGTGTGCGAAACCCACGATATCTTTAGGATTCGTCGATAGTACCACAATTCGAATGCTTCTATTTTGTTTAGCATTGTGGTTTTTAACGTCCATGTCTCACAACCATACAATAGGATAGACCACACATAACATTTCAGCACCTTCTTTCGAATATTCATCGACAGGTTTCTATTACATAAAACTGGTTTCCAAGTCATAAAAGCCTTCGGTGATATTTCGATCCTAGTTATTATCTCTTCATCAGAGTCACAATTTACATTTAACCAGCTGCCAAGGTACTTGAAATGATTGACTACAACGACATATTGTCGACATACAACATATTAAAATTATTATAGGCTAAGCCTCTGATCTTATGGTAAAACCCTTTCGAATATTAAAAATTCACATCTTATGTGATTACAGTACAGATCAATATGGCTACCACATGTTACCAGGTTACAATGACAACAGCTGTTATAATACAATGATTTTTTTAAATTTCATCGAGACCATTGAGCAACATCAATCCCTCTGTTCAGAGGCCGTCTGGCTGGATTATGTTGCTCTGCGGGCTTAATCATCTTAATAACACCCCTCGTGCATAAATAAAAAATATTATTTGCATGTTGTATTTTCACCCACGGTATTGACATAAGTTCTTAAAGCCCGTGTTGTCAGGTTCTCCGTTCTCAGAAAAAGTGTCGTCAGTTTATATAGGATGAACTTATTCTATGATTCCTTATTTTGTTTTATATAAAGTACTAAAAGCAGAACATAAATTATTAATTTCAAACAAATCTATTGTCGTTAGTTCACATTATTTAATTATTTAATCTCAAAAATAATTTTTTCTGTTTTCTGTATTCGTTTTTTGTTATGTAGGTACCTAGACACATATTATTTCTATGCACCTCTTTTTTGTGCTTTATTGTAATAAATAATAATAATAAATAATTTATTCACCTTTTGTGTCATACATGTATGAAGGTAAGTCAACATCGAATTACATAATAAATATTACATAAAAAAGTATACAAATTACACAAATCACTTGCACAATTAAAATACAAAATAAAAACAGAAATAATACAATACTCTCATATCCGCGACTACCCAGCTGTCTCTTGGATGAATTCCTCCAAGGAGTAAAATGCATTATTCAACAAAAACTCTTTCAGCTCTTTTTGGAATTTTCTTAAGTTATTTTGATTTTTTAAACTTAGCGGTAGTCTATTATATTGAGAAGGACCAGTATAGTAAGGGGATTTTTTAAAACCGGCATGGTTACATTTCATCAAACGAATTTTGTCACAGTTCCTCGTGAAGTGTGAATGAAGATCGCTATTTTTCTTAAACAGTTCAACCTTCTGGAAAATAAAAGTTAACAGTTTATATATGCCCCAAATAATGATGTTCTGCGCGATACGGGAATATACCTGCGCATAGTAAACAGAGATCAATGTACTTGATGGCATATCATTTTTTAATGCCGCTATCGCAAAATACGTCTTATTAAGCTGCTTACATAAATGATCTATGTGTTTATCGAAACTTAAATTAGCGTCTATAACTGTGCCTAAAAATGTTGTATATGTTGCTGTGTTTACTACCACATCTCTGTTACTGATTTTAAGTTCAAAAACGGGTTGGGTCGTTCTTCTCTCACCGTATGAAAAGTTTACAATCTTGGTTTTTTCCAAATTTACAACCAATCCATTCCTATCACACCACTCCTTGAATCGCCTTGTTAAATATTTTACTTTTATAACTACTTGCTCCAAAGTTTCTGCGGAAACTATCATGCTGGTGTCATCGGCACACATAAATAGGTTTTTTTGTTCTCTAAAATACTCTGGTAAGTCATTTACATATAAAAGAAAAAGTAGTGGACGTAATATTCCTCCTTGAGGAGTTCGTAGGCTATTGTGAAAGATATCAGAATATACATTGTTTATCGCAACGTAAAACGGACGATTACAAACATATGAGAGTATCCAAGAATTCACTGGATTTCTGATACCGACTGCCTCAAGTTTTTCACGCAAAAACTCCGGTTTTAAACAGTCAAATGCACGCGATAAATCAAAGAACAAACCATATGTAAATAAATTTTTATCAATTTTATCATGGATAGATTGTACAAACTCGATAGTGGCGGTCTCACAGGAATGCCCCAGCCGAAAACCATGTTGTTTACTCGTAATAATATTTTCATTATTTAAATAAGGCATATTTTGGTTATAAACAGCCTTTTCAAATGTTTTTGCAAATGTTATTCCAGCAGTGTTTGCAGTGATATTCCTCTGTAGTTAGACAGGAGATTTTTTTCTCCTCTTTTGTAAACTGGAACTACCTTGGCCATCTTTAGTATATTTGGAAATGTTCCTGTGGATACAGAGTAGTTTATTAATTCAGTTAGAACGGGGACGATCTTATCAGAACATTCTTTCAACAAGAACAGTGGTACATCATCAAACCCTGTAGATCTCTTATTTCTGAAAGTATTTATAATTTCCAATATATCAATTTCAATTACTGGCCTATAAAAGAATGACCCACCAGGTGTGTTTTTGCTAATTGTACATGTATTGCTGTGATTTGGTACAATTGATAACACCGAACTAGTGAAAAAGTCTGCAAAGCCATTACTAGCATCTTTTTTGTTTTCATATTGCCGACCGTTATGTTCAAGTTTTTCTGGAATGACGTGGTTTTTGTTTTTTCTTTTGGTATAACTTGACTTCTAACTTTCTTTATACATACTGCATTAATTTTGTTTATTTCCATAATTACATGTAGTATAGTATAGTTGATCCAAAAGATGGCATAACTCAGACATCCAAAGTGAAAGTTATACTTCAACACCAAGTTGTTCTATATGGTCCACACAATGTCCAGAAAAGAGTCACACCATTTTGAGCGTCGGGTTTGGGGGGAGAGGGGGAGAAATCGGTAAATTCGTGGTTTTTAAAGTTTTTCGCCAATATTTCTAAAACTATGCGGTTTAGCATGAACAACCCTTTATACAAAATTGTTCTACATTAAATTTGAAATAAAAAAGGCCCTATGTATAATCTTTCTAAAATGAATGGTTCCAAAGTTACGGAGGTAGTATAGTATAACTGTAAAAGTTATAGTAAAAGTTTTCCTCCAACACCAAAATGTTCTATATGGTCCATATATTGTTCAGTAAAAAGTTACACCATTTTGAGCGTCCGGTTTGGGAGGGAGATGGGAGAGAAGCCGGTAAATTAGTAGTTTTTTGAAGTTTTTCGTCAATATTTCTAAAACTATGCTTTAGCGTAAACATATATATATATTTTATATATTTTATATATTTTATATACAAAAATATTCTACATGAAATTTAAAACAAAAAATTTTGTATACATAATTGTTATAAAATCAACGGTTCCAGAGTTACGAAGGGTGAAAAGTCGAGGTTTTCGATACTTCTTATATTTTTTGGACAATATTTATGATATAACTATACCAAAAACCCAGACATCTAAAGTGAAAGTTATCCTCCAACAACAAATTGTTCTATATGGTCCACATAATGTTCAGAAAAAGTCACACCATTTTGAGCGTCGCGTTTGGGGGGGAGAGGGGGGAGAAATCGGTAAATATAAAAAGTATCGAAAACCTCCACTTTTCACCCTCCGTAACTCTGGAACCGTTGATTCTATAACAATTACGTATAGAACCTTTTTTGTTTTTAATTTTATGTAGAACATTTTTCTATAGAACATTCCTTACGCTAAAGCATAGTTTTAGGAATATAGACGAAAAACTTAAAAAAACTACTAATTTACCGACTTCTCCCCAATCTCCCCCCCCAAACCGGACGCTCAAAATGGTGTAACTTTTTACTGAACAATATGTGGACCATAAAGAACAATTTGGTGTTGAAGGAAAAATTTTACTTTGAATGTCTGGGTTAGGCCTTTTTTGGACCAATTATACTATACTACCTCCGTAACTTTGGAACCGTTCATTTTAGAAGGGTTATGCATAGGGCCTTTTTTATTTCAAATTTAATGTAGAACAATTTTGTGTAGAAGGTTGTTCATGCTAAACCGCTTAGTTTTAGAAATATTGACGAAAAACATAAAAAAACTACGAATTTGCAGATTTCTCCCCCCTCTCCCCCCAAACCCGACGTTCAAAATGGTGTGACTTTTTTCTGAACATTATGTGGACCATATAGAACAATTTGGTGTTGGAGGATAACTTTCACTTTGGATGTCTGGGTTTGGGTCTAACTATACCCTACTAATGATATATTTGCATCTCGATAACATTGGTACTTACATAAAAAAGCACAATATTTAAAATATTCTAAAGTAAAAAAAAGCATTTATTTTAAGGCTGTATGACACTATGCATTTTCTTGTATCATTTCTAATATTGTTTCTGATATCGTTTCTTGTATCATTTCTTGTACGTACATTTGTGCCCTGTATGACACTATGCAAGTTCTTGTATCGAAAATTGTATGAAATTCGGCACGTGATTGGTCGATATTTTGTTTGTCACCCCGCGTCACGTTATGGTAGTACTGCATCTACATCTACAGCTGATTTTAAGGATTTTATAAAATTTATAAACTTTTAATTAACATTTTAATGTTAGAATTTTACGTTGACTGTTTGAGGTTGATTATTTGGGTTTTTATTTTGTTTTGATATTTGTGCTAAAATATTTGCATTAGAATTATCTTCAGTTTGATCCAAATTAGGAGCTATTGTATTTTGTAAAAAATTATGCATCATGAAACCTAAATTTATAGTTTGAACTTTACTAGGAGCTAAATATATGGTTATTAGTAGAACAGTAGTCCATACCAAACGGTATATTAAGTATCAATATAAGATTTATAAATAATACCTACAAAAACACAAATAAATTCATCAATACATGATCTCATTTTCATTTCAGCCGCCATTATGAGTAAGTAATTATGACATTTTAGATGTTTTCCCAGCAGGTTTTACGTTTTTGCTCTTTGCGCAGAAATTGGCGCAGTTCTTGGACAAGAATCTGTGTCTGACTCAAATTCTTGTATCGCTTCTGATATCGTTTCTTGTATCTGTGTATGACACTATGCATTTTTTTGACATATCAGAAACGATATTAGAAATGATACAAGAAAATGTATAGTGTCATACAGCCTTTACACTTCGCACCCCGACTTCAATAGTGTCATTACCCTAAAAAATGGAAAATCTTTTTTATTTGTACGTAGGCAGCGCCCAAAGGTATTAGCCTTTTATGATACAATCGTACCTAGTGCACCTGAGTCGTTACTACCGTTTCCGATTTTGACTCTCTCAGCATTAACAAGATCGACACAGGACAGTTTTCATTGCCGTGATACCTAAGTACCATTCATTTTAAACATTGCCCTAACATGTAATAATTCATTTGTTAGCCAAGAAAAATTACTCGAATAAAACTGTTCTATAGCCTGTGAGGGCAGTGGCACTAGAGAACCCAAGCCTTGAATTTTGAATATGGGTGCCTTAGCAATAACTCCTTATCATATTTAAGGGTTAATTTCAGAATAAATCAATAATTAAAACTAAATACTAGCATTAGATAGACACACACGTAATCAATATGAGTGCAGAATTTGGTTGGCTTAGATAAGGAACTTATTATAAGTAAAAAGAAATGAAAAGTTCACATAAAATCTTGTTTTTACTCTCATGAAAAGTTTGCGATTTCAGGGTTACGCCAGTAACGAAGTCGGGGTGCGACTTGCAAGTTACGAACCTGATCGTATATAGTTCCACCCATAAAACCTAGTGCTGAAAAGAATAAAACCACTACTAAAATTACGAAAGAAATTCTATAATTATCTACTGGACGAACATCCTAAAACAAAAAAATCGTTTAAATATTAAATATCATTTTTAAATTAGTTTGTTATCTACATAAATAGTATACTTGCGAATCTATACAATAAAATCCTCCTCCTCCTCTGTCCCTTATCCTTCGTAAGGATGTGATGACGTTATGGTATTTGACGAATGGTTGCTATCCATTCTTCTCTCTCCTGGGCGCGGTTTGCTGCCTCAGACAGAGAGTAACCGGTGGCGCATTTTATTTGGTCTGACCATCGGAGTGGCGATCTTCCTCGAGTTCTTTTACCCTCTACCTTGCCTTCAACTACTAACCTCTCCATGCCTTCTCTTCGTCTGGTAATGTGTCCAAAGTACCTCAATATATTTTGGTTGATGATGGTGGTAAGCCTAGTGTTGATGTCGAGTTCTGATAATATTGAGATATTTGTGCGATGTGCTGTCCAGGGTATGCGCATCATTCTACGATATACCCACATTTCAAAGGCAATTATACGTCGTGAGTCGGACTTTTTAATGGTCCAAGTTTCTAAAGCATAGGTAGCGATAGGAAAGATAAGCGTCCGTACAAGGGCAGCTTCGTGTTTTTGGTTATGGCCGTATCTTTCCATATTTTAGTGAGTTTGACCGTTGCTGATCTGGCCATTGTAAGGCGTCGGCGTATTTCTTCTTCGCATCCACCATTGTTTGTGATAACAGAACCTAAGTAATTGAAACGGCTTACCACTTCAAACCCCGCTACGTTTCGTATTTCCTGGTGGTTATTTCTAATTCGATCGATTATCATTACCTTGGTCTTCTGTGCATTAATTTTAAGTCCATATTCACGACTAATAGTATCTAGTCTGTATATGATGTATTCAAGTTCATTTGTTGATGATGCCAGTACTAAAGTGTCGTCAGCATAGCGGAGATTTCTGATTTTTCGGCCTCCGACTGATATTCCTCCTAGCCATCCGTCGAATACAATGCGCATGATGTGTTCGCTATATATATTGAATAACGTGGGAGAGATAATACATCCTTGACGAACACCGGCTTTTAGTTTAAAATTATCGGAGTATGTGTTGTTGACTCTTACGTTTGCTGTGTTGTTGATATACAGTTGTTTCAGCAGGTATATTAAATGTTCGGGGGTACCCATGTCTCTCAGTATTCCCCACATTTATGCCACTTTACATTATCGAACGCTTTCGAGTAGTCGACGAAGCACAAACATGTTTCTAGATTAAATTCTCTAGATTTTTCTATAATTTGTCTGAGATTAAGAATTTGTTCTCGTGTGCCTCTTCCAGGGACAAATCCACATTGTTCTTGTGGGATCTGTGGTAAAAGTATTGATTTTAATCTCTCGTTAATTATAGTTAGAAGGACTTTACTTGCGTGGGAGATCAGGGCTATAGTGCGGTAGTTATTACAATCAGTTGGTGAGCCTTTCTTATAAATGGGTATGAAAGTAAGCTTACACCAATCATCTGGCCATTTTTCTGTGTTCCAGATTTCATTACGCAGTTTGAACATCACTTCAACTCCTACGTCTCCCATTTCTTTAAGTGCTTCCGCCGTGATTCCGTCTTCTCCTTGAGATTTTCCAGTTTTCAATTTTTTTATTGCGGTTTCTATTTCCGATTTTAAAATAAGTGATTCCTTTTCGTCATTTATTTCTTCTGGGTTCACATCTTCATGGTCACTATGAAACAGCATTTTACAGTATTGTTTTCATGTCGCTGCTATGCCCTCTGCATTGGTGATGATCGTCCCCAAGTTATCTTTAATGACCTGCGTTTGTGGTTTAAACTCTTTAGTTAAGTATTTCACTTTGGCAAACAGTTCTCTAGATTCTTGACGGTCGGCGTGTTCTTCTAGTTGTTTGCATATTTCTTTAATATGATTATTTTTGTCTCTTCTACTTGATGATTTTATGCGTCTGTTTACATCTGCTATCTTGTTTTCAGTTTCTGTTGGATTTGCAGCGTTGTTTATAATGTTTCTTCGTTCTTCTACTAGGTTCAGTGTCTCATCAGTCATCCAGTGTTTTTCTTTCCGTTGGGTTTCTTTGGGGTTTGTAATATTTATTGCGTCTATAATCCACGTCTTTGTATGTTCCCATGTTTGATTGGGATCGCCAGTAATGTTTGGTGTGTTACTATGTCTTAGTGTTTCTTTGTATTTTCCAGGCTCTTTAGGAATATATTTAATTGTTCTAGTTCTTTCAATTTTCTTACAAAATTTGATACGGAATTCGTATTGTAACAGTTTATGGTCTGTTACACAATCCGCCGCTGGTTTTGTCTTTACGTTTACTACCGAACTTTTCCATCGTTTGCTGACAAGAATATAATCTCTTTGATTTTTATATCTTCCCCCTGGTGAAGTCCAAGTTGATAGTCTTCGCGGGTGATGTTTAAACATGGTGTTCGTGATACTAAGTTCAGTGTCGATGGCAAATTGTAATAGCCTTTCTCCTCTCTCATTTCGCTCGCCTATTCCAAACCCACCAACTGTTCCTTTCAATAGCTCTTCTGATGTTGTTTTGCCTATTTTTGCGTTCCAGTCACCCAATATTTTGACTGGCTCTTTTTTAGGTATGTTAGCGATGTATACAATAAAATACAGTCTGTCAATTTGAAAAGGTACCATCCTGTATAATTTGGTCCCTATAGAAAATCTTAAAATATACAAAAATACGTCAAATTTATTTGTGAGGGGACATTTGATAGACCAGTATTAATCTAAATTACATCAACCCTCTAGCGGGGCGGACACAACCCCCAAAATCTTCAATATAAAGGGGAGTTGAGTGATACCTAAAAATCCCACATATTTATACGTATTATATTTCTTTCCAGTACTTTTGGAAAAATCTTTGACTCAATCCTCCAAAACAATTTTGGAGCTCTGAACTCGATACTTAATATATTTAAGATTTTACTTAATTTTCCAAAAATACTCCAAAAATACTCAAAATACTATAATGCTCCAAAAAAATCCAATTTGGAGGTCAATACTCCAAAAAATTCTGAAGTTTTAAACTCGATACCTACTTAATATCTTTACGGTTTTACTTGATTTTTCTAAAAGTACTAAAAAGAGATATCTAACAATAAAATACTGAAAACGTTTGTTTTCTATACTTCCACAAAATTTATTATAACTAAGTGACTACAGCTGTTTCGGCGGAGTGCCTTTCTCAAGTGATATAGTTTATAATGTGTTTGCCTTTTTAAGTCTTCAACTGAAGAGGTTGAGGAGTGGGGAGCTGTTTGTCTCGAGTGAGTCATTCAGAATTATATCTGTATTTTTCAGTTTATTAATTTCCATAGATTCTAAAAAAGATAGCTTAAGGCCTTTATTTTGAATATGTAGAATTTGAAACTCTTCATTGAAAGAATGATTGTGATCTAGAAGGTGAAGTGCGTATGTAAAAGTGTCTGTTTTTCTATTGTTGAATGCCCTTTTGTGTTCTGCTATCCGTTTGTCAAAAGTTCTGCCAGTTTGACCGATGTACGTTTTCGGACAGTCACCACAAGTTAGTTTGTACACACCACTCCGTAGTTGCTTTCTCTTTCGGCTTTTATTGTTCTTAATATATTTGCTTAAGTTGTTGTTAGTTCTGAAAGCTGGTGTTATTCCTTTCTTTTTTATGTATCTGGCTATCTTTGTTATCTTTCCAGTATATGTGAGAGAGCAGAAGGTACTGGGTTCTTTCTGTGGTGGTGGATACACTAATTTCAGGGCTTTCTTATGGAGTTTTTGGTTTAAAATTTTGTTAACTGTTTGTTCGTTATAGCCGTTGTTTACTGCTATTTGTTTAATGATGTTTAGTTCTATCTCGAAGTTATTTTTTGTCATGGGAATTTCTGTCACTCTATGTATCATGCTATGGTAGGCTGCTAATTTATGTTGTGTAGGATGGAATGATGAATTGTGTATAGTTGTGTCAGTATGGGTAGGTTTATGATATACGGAGAACTCATGTTTGTTGTGTAGTCTGGAAATCGTTACATCTAGAAAGTTTATGGAGTTATTCTGCTTGACAGAAAATAACTTCGAGATAGAACTAAACATCATTAAACAAATAGCAGTAAACAACGGCTATAACGAACAAACAGTTAACAAAATTTTAAACCAAAAACTCCATAAGAAAGCCCTGAAATTAGTGTATCCACCACCACAGAAAGAACCCAGTACCTTCTGCTCTCTCAAATATACTGGCAAGATAACAACAAAGATAGCCAGATACATAAAAAAGAAAGGAATAACACCAGCTTTCAGAACTAACAACAACTTAATCAAATATATTAAGAACAATAAAAGCCGAAAGAGAAAGCAACTACAGAGTGGTGTGTAGAAACTAACTTGTGGTGACTGTCCGAAAACGTACATCGGTCAAACTGGCAGAACTTTTGACAAACGGATAGCAGAACACAAAAGGGCATTCAACAATAGAAAAACAGACACTTCTACATACGCACTTCACCTTCTAGATCATAATCATTCTTTCAATGAAGGGTTTCAAATTCTACATATTCAAAATAAAGGCTTTAAGCTATCTTTTTTAGAATCTATGGAAATTAATAAAAAATACAGATATAATTCTGAATGACCAACTCGAGACAAACAGCTCCCCACTCCTCAACCTTTTCAGTTGAAGACTTAAAAAGGCAAACACATTATAAACTATATCACTTGAGAAAGGCACTCCGCCGAACCAGCTGTAGTCACTTAGTTATAATAAATTTTGTGGAAGTATAGAAAACAAACGTTTTCAGTATTTTATTGTTAGATAAAATGAACTTCCATCAAGTAACGGTCGAATCCATCAAAAAGAGATATTATAATGTATGTGGTATTTTTGAAAAGGTAGTTGAACTTTCTTTAAATTGAGGTATCACTTAACCCCCGTTCTATTAAAGAGTTTGGGCGTTGCGTCCGCTCCGCTATAGGATCGATGTAATTTAATTGAAAACTAGTCTACAAAGTGTCCTAATAACAAATACATTTAACCTGTTTTTGCAGTCTCCTAGTTTTAGATTTTCTATATACTGGGCTAATTTCCTACTCTGGGCTAATTAGCAAAATACAAGGAAATAGTTATTTGTATAACAAGGGAGGAAAGTGCTACTTTTCCTCCCGAGAATGAAGTTTACTGCCCGACGCGTAGCGGAGGGCAGTAATCATTCAAGGGAGGAAAAGGCACTTTACTCCCATGTTATACATATGGTTTTTCCACCTTCCTCAAATAACAAGTCATTTTTTCATTTTTACTTAATTTATTTATGTAACTAACCAACAAAATTTATTAGAACTAAAACTAACAAGTAAGTACAATATAACTGTCAACTGTCAAAAATAAGTCAAATTATTAATGTAAACATTGTTAAATCAGAATAACAATTTACTGTTTTTTTACCATTCTGCAAAATACAGAGTGTTTTTAAATAAACGTTAAAATGTATAGATACTTACGTAATAGAAAATAGGTATTGTACAGGGCGTCAATAAGTTATATTTCATGAATGAAATACCATGACGTCACTTTTACTTTTCCTCCCTAGGGCGGAAAAATATTTTCCTCCATAGGGAGGAAAAGTACAACTTTGCTCCCTACAATCAGGTCCGGAAAAGTATACTTTCGGTAGAGGTAGGTGGAAAAGTTATTTACCAGCAATTCTATTGCTGGAATCGAATCTTATGATTATATATGTTAATAATATAGGTATGCAAAGTCCGCAGATAGTGTGCTACTTTTTTTGTAAACAAAATGGCGCCCGAAAATCGTGTTTTTTATAAATTTTTGCTCTATAACTCCAAAGATTTTAACTTTACACCAAAAACACCCAAATAAATTCACGGTAATTAAATTCCGCATAGACGTGTTTTTCCCGATTTACTTCGACGAAAATTTTCCCCTGAAAATGCGGGATTTCCAACAAAATATTTAATTTTCAACTAAAATTTTAGATAAGTAATTGTTTATCAGTAATTAAATAACTTGGTAATATAAAAGTTCTTTTCGCGTAGATTATAATTCCAGAAGTCGATGGAAATTGAATGAACAGTTTACCAACAATTAAATTGTTAATTAAAAATTTACGGTCACTATAATAACCACAATAATTATGATACATAAAAATAACTATGATTTTTGTATAAATAGATACTGTACCTACCTAATGTACTTTACAGAATTGAAATTGGACTATTTAAGCGGCCTCAGGAATATTTTAAAATTATAAACAATTTTTTGGCTTATAAACAAATAGAATATCTGGGGCAATATTACATTAAATTAAATCATGAAAACGGTATTAAAAAAAGTGGCAGGACACTTGTTTTAAAAGAAAAAACGTTTAATTCTTATGAGTGGTTCCTGAGATACAACCGGTCAAAGTTGACCGGCATTTACGGCAAAGATATAAACAGTAGGATCATAATTTTCTAACCATCACCTTTTTATTTTTATCCTATTTTTCCACACCAATTTTCATATCTTTAAAATACTCATAACATATATATTATTATAATAAAATCTATCGATATTACATGTGAAAATTGCCAAAAATAGCAAAATTCCAATCAAACATTAGGTTGGAGAAAATGTTATAGGTCTGGATCCCGCGTATAGAAAAAGTTGAATAATAGCAAGCTAAAAATTTGTTAATAGCTTAAGGGTGTCTAGTCGGACAAGCTTTGATATATGGGAATACTGGAGGAACAGGGGAAGTTTTAATTTTGGAATAGGTTAAAAATTTGGAGCGGTCATACCACGAAAACGTCACATGTATTTTGTCCGACAGAACTTCCAATTGATTTGTTACCCTTTCATTAAACTCTAATGCAAAAATCAGACTGCTATTTATCACCAAATGGGCATTTTAATGAGTGGAACACGTAGAACATGTCAAATAACAGGAATTATGACAGGTGATAAATAGCAGTCTGATTTTAGCATGACAGTTTAATGAAAGGGTAACAAATCAATTGGAAGTTCTGTCGGACAAAATACATGTGACGTTTTCGTGGTCTGACCGTTCCAAATTTTTAACCTGTTCCACAATTAAAACTTCCCCTGTTTCAGTGTTCCCATATATCAAATTTTGTCCGACTAGACACCCTTAAGCTATTAACAAATTTTCAGCTTGCTATTGATTAACTTTTTTTTCATACGCGGGATCCGGACCTAAAATATTTTCTCCAACCTAATTTTTGATTGGAATTTTACTATTTTTGGCAATTTTCACTCGTAATATCGATAGTTTTTATTATAATAATATATATGTTATGAGTATTTTAAAGATATGATAATTGGTGTGGAGAAAGAGGTTAAAAATAAAAAGGTGATGGTTAGAAAATGATGATCCTGTTGTTTATATCTTTGCCGTAAATGCCTGTCAACTTGGACCGGTTGTATCTCAGGAACCACTTATCACAATTAAACGTTTTTTCTTTTAAAAGAAGCGTCCTGCCGCTTTTTTTTCAATGCCGTTTTCATGATTTAATTTAATTTATTATTTCCAAAGATATTCTATTTGTTTATAAGCCAAAAAATTCTGTAATGTACATTAGATAGATAGGTACAGTGTCTTTTTATACAAAAATCATAGTTATTCTTATGTATCATAATTATTGTGTTTATTATAGCGACCGTAAATTTTTAATTAACAATTCAATTGTTGCTAAACTGTTCATTCAATTTCCATCGGCTTCTGGAATTATAATCTATACGAAAAGAGCTTTTATATTACCAAGTTATTTAATTATCGATAAACAATTACTTATCTAAAATTTTAGTTGAAAAAAGATTTTGTTGGAAAAACCCACATTTTCCGGGGAAAATTTTCGTCGAAGTAAATCGGGAAAAACACGTCTCCATGCAGAATTTAATTACGGTGAATTTTTATTTGAGTGTTTTTGGTGTAAAGTTAAAATATTTGGAGTTATAGAGCAAAAATTGAAAAAAACACGATTTTCGGGCGCCATTTTGTTTATAAAAAAAGTAGCACACTATCTGCGGACTTTGCATACCTATATTATTAATATATACAATCATAAGATTCGATTCCAGCAATAAAATTGCTGGTAAATAACTTTTCCAAAAATGGCCCATTCTCCGATAATCTGCCCAGACTAATAGGGATCAAATTATAGATAGTGGTACCTTTTCAAATTGGCCCATCAAATATAGACAGAAATTTGACGAGTTCTAAATTCCAGGTAAACTAGTAAGACTAGGAAGGGTTCTTTTTTCTTTTACGGCCTTCGGGAACTGCGCCCATCTAGTCAGCAACACTTCTTAAAATCAACGCCTAACCAAACCTACCATACACCAGGTCCATTACGAATCCAATCGAACAATCAAGGGTAGGGAAGGAAAAAAACTTTTCGCACCCAGGTCGTTCAGGGTGACTAACCACAGACTAAGTAGGGATACGGGGTAATATTACCAGGGAGATAAGGCAAAGGTAGCAAAGCTAGACCTAATCTAAAATTTCAATTTACACGACTTAACATAATCTAGAAGGATCCTAAAGATTGACGGTTTGTTCAAAACCGTAAAAACTTAGTAAGTTCATCAGATTATTTGGTAGATAAACGTTTTCTTTCAATAGCTGCATATTCAATAGATTTAAGTTAATAAGGGTTACAATAGGTAAAGTTGTTTGCAAATTAGAAATACAGTGTGAACAATCACAAGCGTTTGAGACACATGTCGGACTACGAACGGCAGGAAGATGCACCAGAGTGTCTCCTTTCGAATATTGTCTTGGAAAAGGCGGATAGAGATGTCAGAGTAAACAACAGACAAAAAGTTTTTAATATATCCTAACAAATTATGGTCTAAGCAGATGATCTAAACCTAATTGCTGAAGATGATCTGACAAACATACATCTGCTTAAAGAAATATCTTATTTTTCTTCAAATGCCATCTTCGCGGCGGAAGCCAGCAATCATCATAGCTATTCGGACTTAAGAGACGGCTGCTCTGAAAAGTTTAGTTGATGACATGATGACATATGAAAAGGCATACTTATTATTCGCTCAGATAGCGTAGCCATGATATTCTACGTCTTTCTATGCTTCTTTTTCGTTTAATCTTTACCTGCATAATCAATTGGAGAAAGTTGTACCACTCCGCGTGTAGTAGATTCATGATATTCAATTTTTCTTGTTTTGGTGTATTTAAGATTTCCATTTCTTTATTCATTGTTCTCAGAACCTTTTTGTTTGTAACGTGTTCTGTCCACCATATTTTTATAATTATTTTCCGATAAGGTCCAAGCTTCCATTCCATACAACAAAGTCGTAGAAAAAAAGAAAACGTAGCACCTGGCCAACCTAACTCTTAGCTCCAACTTCAAATCACTTGTGCAGAGCGCACTTCTCATTTTTTTTTTTAATTTGCTGTAGCGTTTTCTATTGCAATTTTAATTTCCTGGAAGTAGTCACTTGTGGAGTTGATTATTGTTCCAAAATATACATATTCGTCTAGGAACTCGTTCGAGATTGGTTCAGTTTACCCTTATTCCGGCTGTTTCACCCTCAAGAGCTTTTTTTTCAGAATCTTTTCCGAGTAGGTATTAAAAAGAATTGGCGACAACACGCATCCCTATCTCACCCCACGTCTGGTTGCAATTTTCTCTACCATATATTCTTAACACGTACTTTTACTTACAGTATAAATTCTATATTATCCTGAGGTCACTGTAGTATATCTTCATTGATTTGAGGACATTCGTTAATTTTTGATATCGCACTTTATTGATTGATTGATTGATTGCTTTATTACAGTCAATAAAACACTCATTGTAACATTTTAGATACTTAATATCTACCATCTATGTAAGTTCGATGATGAATATAATATGCAAATTTGTTGCGCACTTACTGTGTTAAGGAAGTACAATATTCCAATACTAGTTAATACAGCAGCTGCCATAAACAGTCCCATCATAGAACTTTGGAGCTCCTCCAGAATAATAAATGTTCTATAAAAATTAAAAAAATAAACAAAATAAGTAACGAATTCAGGTCATGCATGTAATTTTCATTTGTATGTTACGGTTATATACACACACACACACACACACACACACACACACACACACACACACACACACACACATATATATATATAGGGTGTCCAGGATGTGATTTATGTGTCATGCATGTAATTTTCATTTGTATGTTACGGTTATATGCACACACATATATACAGGGTGTCCAGAAACTCTCCCTACAAACGAAGACTGGAAATTCCTCAGAATATTTTAAAATAATTTAACCCAGTTTATCTAGTCCTAAAGTGTTTTCTAAGGGAGCTAGAACTCTTTAAAGATGGCTTTTTTTTAATGGCTTCATAACGCTTCTAAATAGAAGTTAGAAGTTACTCGGTTACTCATGTTATTTAATAACCTTACGGCTTTTCCTTTCCTCAGGTAACCTTACCTCCTTGGCAGTGTTAATTGTATGTCGGTTCGCTAAACTCGGACACAATTGGCTAGTGATTTTAGTAAGCAATTTTGCCAATTTGGTAAAATTGGCAAAAAAAAAAATTACTAAATAGTTAATAATTACTAAATACTTAGTAATTTTGCCAATTTTGGGAAAATTGGCCAAAAACAAAAAAATGACCTACTAAACTCACTAGCCAGTTGTGTCTGAGTTTAGCGAACCGACTATAGCCATGAGATGACAGGGTCTTCTAACAATATGACTCCTGTCAGGCTCCTGTAGTGATCATTCCCCAAGTTAACACACAACTTTTTAACTTGGCTATACTGTACTGATGATGGACCAATTAGTCCGAAGCACGTGTATACAGTTGCCCAGAAATATATGGAATGATGGCACTTCATCATTTTATATATTTCCATTTATATTCACATTCACTTTGCGAGTTTTTGCCAATCATTTTGCTTACCTATATTTATATTTCTGGACCTCGGAGGTAAACTACACTATGTCGACATAGTGTTGTTTTGTTTTGTTGATTTTATCCGATTATTTGATTAGTTGGATTAAACAAATTGGTTATATATTATTATTAAAATATAATCATATTGTCTTTTAAACAATTATGGGATATATCGGATTTTTATTAACATCCCAAGTGCTCTAAACTTTGTTGCAAACATAAGCTAAACACAATTGCACGAAATGACATAGTGTAGTTTACCTCCGAGGTCCAGATTTGTACTCGCTTACTCAACATCATTTTTTATTAATAGCGTTATAGCTTTTCATTTCCTCAGGTTGCCTTACCTCCGTGGCAGTGTTAGCTGTAGCCCTTAAACAGGGTCTTCTAACAATATGACCAAAAATGGTAACATTGCTCCTGTAGTGATCCTTTCCCAAGTTAACATAAGTACAACTTTTTTAACTTACATAGTTACACTGTACTGATGGTGCACCTAGTTGTCCGAAACACCTGTATACAGTTGCCCAGAAATATATAGAATGATGACACTTCATCATTTTATATATTTCCTTTTATATTCACATTTACTTTGCGAGTTTTGCCAATAATTTTGCTTATCTATATATATATATATATATATATATATATATATATATATATATATATATATATATATATATATATATATATATATATATATATATATATATATATATATATTATATATATATATATATATATATATATATATATATATATATATATATATATATATATATATATATATATTTATTTACGGTAACAATTGACTTCCCACATGTAAAGTTGTAGGTTCAATTGGCTTCCGCTGGTCAATTGGCATCCGGTATTCGGATGCCAATTGACCTCTTCAAAATAATATCAGAAACGCATAGTGGATGATATTATAAGGCTCTCTACGCGATATGAACCCGGAATCCAATTGGACCGTTTTTTGATTCGTAAATAAATCGTAGTTCGAGGCAAAAAATAAGCAGCGCCACCATCGATTTGTGTATATTGAGTTGAAGCGATATTCATGTCGTTACAGCTTAGCGGTTCAATTGGCATCTACAGGATGTGATACGATTTTGGAAGCCAGTTAGTCACTTAGATTGTCTTAGATTCCAGGTTTATAAAGGTTCGAGTAACATCTGGTCGATTCGCGTTTGAGTTTAATTCTTAGAATGGATATTTTTTGTTTAGTTTTTGGATTTACAATATATTATTGGTTTTATCTTACTTTCTTGTTATCTGCAGTCTTTTATTCTTTTTGAAAGGTTTTATAACCTTATTTCTCAGCGCCATGTGTATAATTTTTTGAAGCACATTGCTAAAACGTTGTGTATTAAAAATCATTTAATGTTAGGGGTTGTAAATGCATTAAAAATGTTGTGAATTTTGAAAATGTGGTTTGGCGCTGTGTTAATAAGATTCTTTCGTTAAGATGCTTAGTTTTTATCTATCTCTGGTTATGCTTTGTCTTTTTTTCTGTGAAAATATTAACTAATATTATAAATGTGAGTGTAAGGTGTTTGTCGGCTTGTTTTTTTTTCGCATTCCCTGCTTAACTTTTTAACCGATCATATTGATTATTTTTGCAATTTTGACAGGGACACAAATAAGCACAGATGATACATTTTATTAAAAAAAGTTGTATTTTCAAGGGATACTTCTCGGCAGAAGACGCCATCACAATCGAATCGAGGATAAAAGCTAGTATTTTATATGTAAATGAGAATGCAATCCACTCTTAACTGATCAACATTTAATATGTCATCACAGGTGTTCCGTGTGCAATGCTGCCAGGTCACCCATGTACAGCTTGGAACAACAAGAGCCATTTGCTGATCGGTTTAGGTCACCGAAACCCAACCAATTATGATTGGATCAACAGAAACAACTACTCCGTGGGCTAATACCCCTACCGGCATTGAATTATACTATTGATCCAATGGTCGCAGAACAACACAACCCATCAAGTGTGAAACGCCAAACAGCTGTTTCGGTCCGCCAGACCTTATCAGTGACGCTTGGCTTCTCCATTGGAAAGTTGTCCGTTCTGCTTAAGGGGACAAGGTCCTCTGAATCTCAAATGTAAATGAGAATGCAATCCACTCTTAACTGATCAACATTTAATATGTCATCACAGGTGTTCCGTGTGCAATGCTGCCAGGTCACCCATGTACAGCTTGGAACAACAAGAGCCATTTGCTGATCGGTTTAGGCCGCCGAAACCCAATTAATTATGTTTAGATCAACAGAAACAACTACTCCGAGGGCTAATACCCCTACCGGCATTGAATTATACTATTGATCCAATGGTCGCAGCACAACACAACCCATCAAGTGTGAAACGCCAAACAGTTGTTGCGGTCCGCCAGACCTCATCAGTGACGCTTGGCTTCTCCATTGGAAAGTTGTCCGTTCTGCTTAAGGGGACAAGGTCCTCTGCATCTCAAATGTAAATGAGAATGCAATCCATTCTTAACTGATCAACATTTAATATGTCATCACCGGTGTTCCGTGTGCAATGCTGCCAGGTCACCCATGTACAACTTGGAACAACAAGAGCCCTTTGCTGATCGGTTTAGGTCACCGAAACCCAACCAATTATGTTTGGATCAACAAAAACCACTACTCCGAGGGGTAATACACCTACTGGCATTGAATTATACTATTGATCCAATGGTCGCAGATCAACACAACCCATCAAGTGTGAAACGCCAAACAGCAGTTTCGGTCCGCCAGACCTCATCAGTGACGCTTGGCTTCTCCATTGGAAAGTTGTCCGTTCTGCTTAAGGGGACAAGGTCCTCTGAATCTCAAATGTAAATGAGAATGCAATCCACTCTTAACTGATCACATAGGTGACCTAGCAGCATTGCACACGGAACACCTGTGATGACATATTAAATGTTGATCAGTTAAGAGTGGATTGCATTCTCATTTACATTTGAGATTCAGAGGACCTTGTCCCCTTAAGCAGAACGGACAACTTTCCAATGGAGAAGCCAAGCGTCACAGATAAGGTCTGGCGGACCGAAACAGCTGTTTGGCGTTTCACACTTGATGGGTTGTGTTGTTCTGCGACCATTGGATCAATAGTATAATTCAATGCCGGTAGGGGTATTAGCCCTCGGAGTAGTTGTTTCTGTTGATCCAAACATAATTGGTTGGGTTTCAGTGACCTAAACCGATCAGCAAATGGCTCTTGTTGTTACAAGCTGTACATGGGTGACCTGGCAGCATTGCACACGGAACACCTGTGATGACATATTAAATGTTGATCAGTTAAGAGTGGATTGCATTCTCATTTACATTTGAGATTCAGAGGACCTTGTACCCTTAAGCAGAACGAACAACTTTCCAATGGAGAAGCCAAGCGTCACTGATGAGGTCTGGCGGACCGAAACAGCTGTTTGGCGTTTCACACTTGATGGGTTGTGTTGTTCTGCGACTATAGGATCAATAGTATAATTCAATGCCGGTAGGGGTATTAGTCCTCGGAGTAGTTGTTTCTGTTGATCCAAACATAACTAGTATTTTATATTATAGCAAAGTAATACATTTTCGGGTAGATCAGATATGTAGGATTTAGTGCTCGCTCTTCTACCTATATTTTATTAAAGTGTCTTATGAAATTTCAATTTCTGGATCATTTTTTGTCTTTAACTGGGATATTATTACTCTCCTGCCTTCTACTATTCTTTGCTTTTCTCACCACTCCTGCTGATATCTCTATATTTGTGTTTCGTTTATTTATTCGTTCATAGTTTGTTATTAATTTTGCCTCACACATATTTGCGTCTTAATAATTTTAACAATATAGAAATCTTATTACCTGAATAAAGGAATCATGTTTTGTTCAAATAAATTTAATAAATTAAAACCATTTCTACATACCATTTTGAAGATAATCATAACAACTTGAAAACACTACAACAAATGAAATGGAATAAGCAGTTGTTCCACATCTCTAACGTAAGGATATGAAGAAAAAATTGATTCTTAATATCGTGTGTATTTTTCACCAGCGCGAATTAGTGCTTGAAATCTACGTGGCATGCTGCGTATAAGCCTGTCGATATCTTGTTGAGGTACCTATATTTTCCCATTCTTCGATTAGAGTTTGTTTTAGTTGTTGAAGGATTTGAGGTGGATGTGGGCGCCTCGGGACACATCTATCTAACATATCCCAAAGATGTTCAATTAGTATAAGCGAATAAATGCAATACACTCTTAACTGCTCAACACATCAAGGTGTTATAGCAGGTGTTCCGCGTGCAATGCTGCCATGTTCACTATTGGAGTCACTGGAGTAGTTGTTGCTATTGATCCAAAAAGTTAAGCTTTGCTTGGGTTTTCGGTAACCTTAACCGACAGCAAATAACTCTTGTTTTCCACGCTGTACAGGTGAACATGGCAGCATTGCACGCGGAACACCTGCTATAACACCTTGATATGTTGAGCAGTTAAGAGTGTATTGCAATTTTTCGCTTATATTTTATAGTCAGAGGACACAGTCCCCAAAGCAGAACGGACAACTTTCCAATGGTGAACCCAAACGTCACTAATGATAGTCTGGGTGGACCGAAACAGCTGTCTAGTGTTTCACACTTGGTGAGTTGTGTTGTTCTGCAACCATTTGGATCAATAGTGTAATTCAACACCGGGAGAGGCATTAGCCATCGGAGTAGTTGTTGCTATTGATCCAAAAAGTTAAGCTATGTTCAATTATATTTAGATCGAGACTCAGGGGTGGCCAATCCATGGTTTGAATCCCGTGCTGCTGAAGGAAGTTCTTGGGTTTGATTTCCTTTTACGACCCTGTCCAATGCGTCTTTTATATCGACCGGTTTCTACATATCGATTCCAAGCATGATGGATGACGGAAGAACTGACGATAAAATTCCTTGCCACCTGTCGAATACTGGTACCATTTTCATTAATAACAACAAGAACGATTTCTTGCTTATTTGTATATCATTCTGTCATCTCTCATTTTGAAAAACTGGTGTGAAACTTAACAATTTATGATGAAATGTAAAATTTCTAGAATAAAACAACTGAAAACTTTTGTTTTCTGTACTTCCACAAAATTTATTTAGTAATTGTCACTACAGCTGTTTCGGCAACTTGCCTTTCTTAAGTGATGGTTAACCTACTGTGCGTTCAGGTTATATAGTTTCACTGAACAGGTTGAGGAGGGGGGGAGTTGTTAGTCTCAAGTTCGTCATTCAGAATTGGTGTCTTTTAATTTTCATAGATTCTAATAAAGATAGCTTAAGGCTTTTATTTTGGACGTGAAGAATTTGAAATTGGTCGTTAAAAGAATGATTATGATCTAGAAGGTGAAGTGCATATGTGGATTCTGTTTTCCTATTATTGAAAGGCCTTTTATGTTCTGTTATACGTTTGTTGAAGGCCCTACCGGTTTGACCGATGTAAGCTTTTGGACAGTCTCCACAGGTGAGTTTATAAACCCCAGTGTGTAAGTGCATGTTTTTCGTTTGGCTCTTGTTGTTCTTAATATATTTAAATGCTGGTGTTATTCTTTTCTTTTGATCTGTCTGGCTATTTTAGTTAATATATTACCTGTATATGACGTGATCGAGCAATATATTGTATTGGGCTTTTTCTCTTGTGGTGGGAAGATTGATTTAAGGGCTTTCTTGAGTAGTTTTTGCTGTAACATTTTGTTTATTATGTGTTCGTTGTATCCAATATTTATTGCTATAAGTTTAATGATATTCAATTCTACTTCGAAGTTATTATTTGACATTGGGATTTCTGTCAATCTGTGGAACATACTATAGTAGGCTGCTAATTTATGTTGTGCAGGATGGGATGAACTACTGTGTATGGTTGTGTCAGTATGTATAGGTTTATGAAATACAGAGAACTCGTGTTTGTTTTCAATTCTTATAATTTTTAAGTCTAGAAAATTTATTGACTGGTTTTGTTTTATTTCTCTTGTAAATTTAATATTACTATGGATTGAATTAACGTATGATAAGATTTGGCCAAATTCATGAAACATAAAATAATGCAATGTCAAAACCTGTAGCATGTTATTAATTATTCATACTTTATAGTACATTCTTAACTTTTGTTAAAGGTATTTCATACCGAAATTAAGAAGTATTCATGGTTTAGCCTATTTCTCCTTCGTGGCTATGAGTAATTGCATTAAATCAGAGTTGTGCAGCTGATTTGTAAAATGGGATTATTTCGTAAACTGTTAAGTTTTGAAGTTATTAACAATTATACCTTTTTTTGTTAAAATCATGTAACTCTAATATTTTTTTACCCAAATAGTGCTAACTTAAAGAGCAAAAAAGTTAAACGCAAATGTATGCCGCCTATGTGGCGTATGTGGCGTCCTCAATCAGCTACATCAGTCATCAAAGTATGCATCAAATTATAATTCCTCGTACTCAAAAGCCCTCAGTCATAAATTTTAATTCGTAAAAATGTCTACAAACATGAAAGTTGTAGCGAAAAATAAAATTTTAAATTTCAACTTTAACACCCTGTATCTTTCTTAATACATATTTACATTTTAAGCAAACTGGCTTAAATGGGAATATTTTGAAGTCGACTGTTTCTTTTTGTACAATTACTTACGGATCACCCTGTATAAAAATATGAACAAAAATGGAGCAAAAATGATATTTATTTAATACTTAGGTATAATTTATTTCATGAGAAGATAAAAATCGTGATTACCAATTTCGACATGATGTTTTTTAGTTAATAAAAATAGAATTGGATGCAGATTAAGGATTTATTAGATTCTGTAATGAAATATATTTAAAACAGTAAATATTCCAGATGAAAAATAAAGTGATAACGACAGCTTACAAGGTACCTACCTGTAAAAATATAATCCCTTTCTGAATAACATAATACGTCATTTTATAAAAAGGTAACTATGGATATTGTGATTTGTCACGTTTATTTCTTTTGAAAATACACAACAATATTACTGTTTAATCTCCTTGTCTCCCAATAATTTACCAATTTCATTGTTAAGTTATATTATCTTCCTAATTCATTGTTTAGTTTTCGGAAAATATGTAAATGTGCAGAACAGCCAACTCTTTATCTCACTTTTCTTAACATTGCTTTTAGGAAAGATTATTTAAATAAGATTTCAAAAGGTTTTACGACATGAACGTGTATTATTATATTATATTGTATTTTGGTAATCCTAAGATAGGCCCTTAATTTTTGTAAAATCGTAAATCCTCTTTTAGTGGATTTTTCATAACATCATGAAACATCTTTGTCCGATAATTTAGTATAAATACGGTAACTTACTCTTAAAATTTTAAATCAGTTTTAAGTGTAGTACTGAAATATTTCGAGGCCTGTTAATATTTGTGGAAGTGATCTACGTACGATGAATATGAACAAAATTAAACATAAATATAAGTTTCGTTCACGTACAGTGAAATTAGTGAATGAAGCCTTAAGTACAGGTAAGTTACATGTTAGTTATAATAGATCTTAGTCCATATCTTATTGCAAAGCTATCTATTTGGGTATTTTCCATTTTTACTTTTTACTGTGTACCTTTTACTGTCATCCTTATTAACATTACAAATTTCCAATTCATAAAAAATGTGGTCAATGTCTTACACATTTATTCATCTCCTCGTCTTATCATATTTATGTTCTCCTAAATTAAATAAAAATTACAAAAAGTTGTTTGCTTGCTTCTGGAACGTCTGTCATTATTATGTATTACATATATCACTAATCTTTCTCTTATAAAACCCGTTTGGTAATCCCCTAAAAAATTCTCGGTGTAGTGCCATAGTAATTATTACATTTCGTGCTATATTCTTTTTGTAGTATAGGATAAATCACTGACTCTTATAACGGTAAATAAATATTCTTTAAAATTTCACTAAAGTTACTTAATAGAAGTTAAAAACTTAAAAGAAGTTAAAAAAACTATTAAACGGTTTCTACGGGTTTTAATGCTACTGCATCAATTTCAAGGAATAAATCACAAAACAACTTAATTCCAAGGAAACTATTTAAAATTAAGTTAATAGGTTGGTTAAAAAGGTAGTGTATTTAAAAAATCTTAAAAGGAATAACTAAAACGAAAAATACCGTAGTAACTAAACAGACATTTTGATAAAATAACTCCAATAAATTAAACAAAACTCTCAATAAATTTTCTAGATCTAAAACTTACTCGTGAAAATAATGCACTGCTGGTCAAAAAAATCCGGACACCTGAAAAAATGTGGTTTTATTCCCAAAAAACATTATCAATTGTTACATCAATCTTTGGAAGATTAACAATTAATGTTTTCCAGCTTTGAATACTATTCATCCTTTTCTTCCCCTTGTTTTATTTTCTATTTCTAGGGTTGCTAAAATATTTTATTTTTCTGTAGCTGTAAATTAAATATAAAAACTTGACTGTTCCTTAATTATCGTCGCATTCCAAGTCCTAATCTTTTAATATGGCATTTCTTGTTTTTTGTTTGCATCTATCCTAATTAACTTACACAAATTATCGCGTGTTTTCTATTCGACTGTTCTTTCACCATTATTCTCCGTTTTTTTTTTGTATTTCAGTCCTTGTAAATGTTCCTTTCTTTTCCAATTCCCATTCTTCCAAATCCACTGTACACTGTTTACAATTTATTTTATATTTTTACATGAATTCCTAACATTATTTATGTATAATATCTTTCCTCAGTTGTCTGTTTTTCTCATTAATTTTTTTACTTTTTTTACAAGTTAAAGCCAGACTTTTTAACGCATAATTTTGTTTCCTTTTCTATGTTTACCACCTCGTTTATATGTATAATGTTATAAAATTGTTCTCTCTTCTTTAATTTTTCACTACTCATTCGTATCAATGTTTGATATTCCAATCAGTATCAATCAGTCCACATATTTAAAGTTTTGTGTGGTTTTTTAAAATTTGTTTTCATCGGCAAATTTGGTTTTTATAGCTTTTTAATTTCTTCTCTATATTCTCTATTTTTGTTTTATTATTTCTCTTAGTTGTTTAGATACCGATTTTCTTAATAATATCTCACTGGAGAACTCGTTGATTTTTGCTATTCTTAAAAACCTGAGTTACTATTTTTGTTTTTTAATAGTCACTTATTTTTGTCACTATGTGCAACCATCTTAAACTGGTTTCAGAATAAACCCTTATTAGGCGTCGTTTTCGATATATCTTTAACACAATTTTATTTGCAGCGTTGATTATAATTTTATTTTATACTTAATTTTGCGTTATATTATTATGATTAGGCCATCTGCGTAAGCTATACAATGGCAATATACTTTGAACCTTGTCAGTTTTATTTCGATTTTTCTATACCTACTAATGTTCTTTTTTAGAGTGCCATTCTAAGCCTCTCGATCAATCAAGATCATCAAACGGTAGCGAATATACTCCTACCTGTTTCAGTGGTAATACATATTTATTTTTGATTTCAAACACTTTAACTATAACTGTAATATATTTTAGATGATTTGGATGACTCATATGAAATGCACTCTATTTCTATTGAAACAACAGATGACAGTGTGGCAAATAGTAAGTTTCTTTGAATACAAATTTTGGTCAAATTAATAAGCATATTACGTACTCACGCTTGACAAAAAATAGTTATCTTATCTCCATCTTCCTTATTTTACATGTGTCTATGAACTAATCGGTGGCTTAATTTTTAATAATTATTTTAGAACAACAAACAGATTGTGACTTGATGTATGAAAATGATGCTATTTTAGATGACTCTACCCCTAATCCAATATATCAAGAACTTATAGCATCATCTTCTCTCGGTAATTGAAAAGACCAGCTTTCAGTATTTTATAATAATACTTATTATTATCATTACAGATAATATAGAAAAATCAGCGGATGAAACTAATTCCTCACTTATTGACAGTGTATGTTTGAAGAAAAGAAGGATACGAAGAAAACACAATTGTATTTACTGCGACATCCCTGTTTTAAATTTTGCTAGACACCTTGAAAGAATTCATAGTGATGAACTTGAGGTTCAAAAATACTTATCTCTTGACAAAAAGGATCCGAAACGAAAATATTTCATTGATAAAATACGAAAGGAGGGAGACTTCTGCATTGGCAAATCCGTACCTGTGTTTCGTAGAAATGTTTTAAGTAATAGTGATGAATCTTCGACTAATTCAAACATGCTTCCATGTATACACTGTAAAGGTATTTGTCAAATTTTTAGATAAATTGTTATTTTAAATGTTTATTTTTAGGATATTATGCCAAAAAATCGCTTCGGCGCCACATTAGACGGTGCTATTTTAATGAAAAAAAGGCAACAGGAAAAGTACGACATCAGTCCGAAGCCCAAAACCTAATGGCTACTAATTTTGGATCAACCGATCCACTAAGGACTTCGGGTGTTTTAAATTCACTAGCTGCGGATGACATCTCTTTAGTAGCAAAGAAAGACAAACTTATATGCGATGTAGGAAGGAAATATGTAAAAAGTCATAAAGACAGACATCTGATTTAAGTAGCCAAACGACAAATGCGGCGTTTAGCACGTCTTCTAATACAATCCAGGAAAATTGAAAACAATAGCAATTTAACGTTATTTTTCCTCCTACATCCCTCAAAGTTTAAAACAATTGTGTCCGCAACTCGGTCAATTGCGAATTATAATACCGAGAGCAAATGTTTCCAGTCACCATCACTTGCTCTTCAGATGGGTACATTAATTAAAAAAGCAATCAGTTCTGCTTATTCTATGGAGGTTCAAAGGGATGTCGATTCTGCTAATATTAAGAGCTTAGACGTCATGAAAAAATTTATCGATGATCAATGGGCGTTAGAAATATCGACTGAAGCTGGACAGAATATTCAAATCAATCGATTTAATAAACCGACCCTGATTCCCATGGCTGAGGATATTGCTGTAAGTAGACTGTATAACAACTGTCATTCTTTCAAAGCCTACCTGTTGTTTTGCTATATCATTATGAATGTTTTACTGAAAAATTCTTTGGTCAGAATACTGTCATTAGCACACTAATTTAAAAATTGATAAATTCATTGTATATTCAAATTATGAATCGGTTGCACTTGTGAGTCCATTTCAAAAGGTACGTAAAATGAAAGAAATGTTATATAGACTTACTCACAATCGTTTATTTAACTATGGACGACCGGTTTCGACCAATACACTTTACTGGTCATCATCAGGTCTCCGGTACAGTTAATTAAAATGCTAAAAAATCAACAACAAATCAGGACAACAAAAGCTTTATGAGGTCTAATAAGTAAGATGCCAATCTAACCTAAATATGGTTTGAGGGTTATCTAATATACTTATATGCCGGTACAAGCTATGGAAACTATCGTGTAGTAAAAATTTCATTTGTGTTACTTGGTTCAAACTATTGGGTGATAACTGTATTATAGAACGATCAACTTTAGGGTAAGATCTCGAGGAGTAGATATTTGGGATAGTACATTTCCCAAATATCTACTCCTCATGATCCTACCCTTAAGTTGATCGTTCTATAATACAGTTATATACTCTCCAATATCGGAGACCTGATGATGACCAGTAAATTTTAGTGGTCGAAACCGGTCGTCCATAGTAAAATAAACGATTGTGAGTATGTCTAAATATTTCTTTCGTTTTACATATCTTTTTTTAGTGTATTTGTGACATTTTAGTTCATAGAGATTTCGAAATTAAAATGGTCATAACTCGTTAAATGCTCTGTATAGTAATATAGAACCCTATATTTTAAGAACAGGGATTATAAGAGAAATGTACATATGAGAATATATACAGGGTATCCCATTTAAAAAAATGTATTTTTGCTTTACCACGCAGTTATGAACCACCCTGTAGAATTGGGCATATTTTCAAAGCAAGGAGCATATCATTGCCTACAATTTTTCTTAAAAACTTTTTTTGGATATCTTGTACTCTAACGGAGTGATCGACCAATCTCACACTAAAAACTCACCCTGTAGATAATGCACCTAGAATACTAATAACAGTTTATGTACGAATATAAATTACTAATACTAATATCCATTTCATATTTTTTTCAGAAAATGAAGACTTATCTGGATGAGCTTATAACATCTTCAATAACTCACCTGGATGAAAATGTGAATAACACACAAGCGTACAAATGTCTACTCGAAGGTACATATTGCAGCTTACTACTTTTTAATAAGAGACGAGTAGGGGAGCTGCAGAGATTACCTTTAGATATTTATTTAAAACATCATGATTCTCAATCTTCTAAAGGGTTTGAGAAAGTCCTAACAGAAACCGAGAAAATTTTAGTTCACTCTTTAAAACGCATAGTAATAAGAGGTAAGAGAGGTAGAGGCGTACCTGTTCTGTTTGACAAATTGACCAAAAGTGGAGTTGACACTTTAATTAAATATAGGAATAATTTTTTTACCTCTTACAACGAATACCTATTTGGCATACCGAATACTATTAACTGCATCAGTGGATATCATGTTCTCAGAAAGCATGCTTCTAAGGTGTTGAATGATGCAAACAAAATCACTACCCTCACGTCAACTCGCCTCAGAAAACACTTAGCAACAATAATACAAATTTTAAAAATGGAAAAGGGTGAACTAGAACAACTAGCAAAATTTATGGGGCATACCTCAAAAACTCATGATGAGTGGTATCGTCTCCCGTCAGACATTTACCAAACCGCAAAAGTTTCCAAAATATTATTGCTCGCTCAAAACACTAATATTGACCAATATAAAAATCGAAATTTAAATGAGATTGAAGTCGTTAACGAGATATTGGAAGACGCAGAAGAAGCTGATAGTGACGAAGAAAATACTAATCAACCTATTCTTCAACAAAATGAAGTAAACATCCCGTCACAAAATAGAATAAAGGAGAAAGGTAAACGTATTTTAGTTCCATGGACAAAAGAGGAAAAAGAACTTACGCAAAAATTCTTTGCACGTCATATTAAGAAGAAAATTCCGCCAAAAAAAATGGAAGTTTTAAATTTGGTAGAAAAGTATCCAAATGTTTTTAAAAACAGGAAATGGGACACAATAAAAGTATTTGTACAAAATAAATATAAATCACAATAATTCATTCAAGTGATTACGATTTTCAATAAAATATTCTATTACAATCCTATAGTTTTAATGTATCCTTCATTACTTTCTTATTGAATTAAACCTAATTTTATTAACGTTTTAAAACGTCGTCATATTAATATTTTCTCTTGGATTTTGTAAATCCAATGAAATGTTGTAGATAGAATTTGAGGTTGGACAAACATTCATTTTTTCTTAGCTGTTCTAGTTTTAAAATAAAGTTTCTAACTAGTCTATGTTTCTAATGGTAATAGTGGGTTTTGTACAATTGCTAACGTATAGACTTTACCTATTTTACGTTTTTATCGAGGCTATTTTTTTTTAAATAAACCCGGTGTGGTCAATGTTGATTATTTCCATACGACATGTGAGTCCTAAAGTAACGGATAAATTCAATATTTTTGTAACTAAAAATATTTTGACGAAATCCTCGTACAGGTCGATTTTTGTTTTTTGTTGTGCATTTTTTCAATATAATCTTTTTATACAGGGCGTGTCGTGTAAGAGTGGCCAATACCAACTTTCTTATTTTAAATACAACACCCTGTATATTATTATATCTTTTGATTTCTAAGAATATTCTAGATAAAATTTATATTTAATCTTCTATTCCTATCTTTAACTGTTTTTGAGTAATCGAGGTTGGAAAAGTGACAATTGCTCACAAAATCGATCTAGAGTAAACAGTTCGATCTAGAGTAAAATGGTTTTTATATTAAGACAAAAGCTTTTTGTATTTACAAAAAGCTTTTGTCTTTATATTGATTCAAGGTATACAGCCAACTATTGGATTTGGTCCATTTTAATTAGTTTTTATATTACTATCTTAGTTTTTAATATGCTATCTAGTGGTATTAAATAAAAATAAAATACGAAAATTGTCGTGGTCGGCCCTAAATTTCAAAATTTGTCATTTTGAATATAATCCTATCATCTCTGGGTTTGATACCACTAGATAGCATATCAAAAAGTAAGATAATAATGTAAAAACCATTTTACTCTAGGTCGAACTGTTTAGATTTTGTGAGGAAAAATACACGAAATGTCACTTTTCCAACCTCGATTACTTAAAAACGGTTAAAGATAAGAATAGAAGATTAAATATAAATTTTACCCAATATTCTAAGAAATTCAAAAATATAATAATACACAGGGTGTTGTATCTAAAATAAGAAAGTTGGTATTGGCCACTGTTACACGACACGCCCTGTATAAAAAGATTCTATTGAAAAAAATGCACAACAAAAAATAAAAACCGACCTACATGAGGATTTCGTCAAAAGATTTTTAGTTACAAAAATATTGAATTTATCCGTTACCTTAGGACCTCACTGTATATAAATCACAATGGATCATTTTATGTACCATTATAGGTATGTGCCATGTATAGCCTTGATAAAGACTTAAAATAAAGTAAAAACATTGGCAAATTTTAAACATTAACTAGGTTTTAATTGTCCCTAACCCACTATTACCATTAGAAGCTATTAAGTGGACACTACTCCTAAAACGTTGTTTACGTTGAAAGCTATGTATCGCCATTTTAAAAAGAGAGACCAAGAAATTTTGTAAATTATATGTTTGCAACTGTGTTTCTTACAAAAACCTTTTGTATGTATATAACTTCTTTATTATTCACTTCTAATGAAGTTAAGAGATAAAATACTGATTCTGAATTTTGTTTAAAAGAAGTGTACCTTTAAACATTTGATTTTCAACTTCTTCAAAGTTACAGTAATTTCAACATCTTTTCAATTCTTGAGTACTTCAATTCCCAAGAGATTTCAGTAATTTTATTTTATTTTTTTCTACGTAGGGCAAACACAACCATGATATATAATCGAGACTCCATATATTTCAAACTAGGTTGATTTTGATAAAATTGGTTTTTGTTAGGTACAGATAATAATTACCTATGTAGTGCCTTCATAACAGGTAATTCTTATTTTTATGTTACAGCCTTAAAATAAAACATACATTATGTCGAATAAATTTTGATATATTATTTATTAACAAACGGTTAAAGAAAAACAAATATGTGTTAAAATACGACTCTTTTTTAATTATTGCTTTTCATAGTATATGGACATAATATTTTATCTCTTTTTAATGTAAAAGAATCTGGTTCGTTTTGATTGTGCATCTATTATTATATAATACCACATCAAACCAGATTCAGTACGAGAAGTATGGGCAGAGGAAAGAAAAATACACACAGTTGTAAGAAGTCAGATACCAAAAAATAAAGGAGAAAGTTATGTGCACTTTGCGTTCGGCAATAATGTGCCTGTTGTCTTAAACATCTTCACTTGCAAAAATTTTCACAGTGAGTGTTATCAAATGGTCGTATACTCTTATAAGTACTTTTGTTTGCTTTCTAAGTATTTTTCATGGACTTTGAATTTGCTAAAATATTGGAAAGTGTCATCGAAAATGCAAATCGAAGAGAAATACGAACAAGAACGAGAAAATACAGCCCATATAGCCCATAATGCGACGTAACAGCCCAAGACATGAAGTTACAATCATTGTAACATTTAATTTTAACATTTAATCCTACTATACCAGAATTTCTTTAGTAATACCAAATAATTCATTACAACAGAGCTCTTTTACTCAGGGAATAATCAGACTAGAAGTTGTTAAAAGACGATAAAACATTTTTAAATTACTGAGCTTAAAAAATGTAAAATAAAAGTATTTAGCAAATTAAATCAAATTTGAAGCTGTCATAATTTTAAAAGAAAAATATTCAATCTCGAAAAAAGCAATAACTACCTGCCTACAATTTATAGATAAAGAGTAATATACTCTAACAAGTTAAATTTTTAAACATCCGTTTCGACAACAAAATATTACAATGACTGAACAGATGAATTGACTCAGGTAGAATTCCACCGAAACCTTTAGGTATTATTGTCGACTTGAGTCATAAACCAATGGATGCTAAAGGTCCAAAGCCAATCGATGCCAAAGAAACCGCAACAGCGATTGATGCCAATTGGTACCGCAACAGAATTCGCTGTATATTGTGGCCCGTGAATATTCACGGATGCCAAATGGGAATACTTTTCGTCCAGAAGTCAATTGGTACTACAAAGAAATATATATATATATATATATATATAAATCCTACTATCAATTTGGCATCGATACATTATGCATTTACCATCAATTTGGCATCGTCTTGCAAAGTGGCATCTGTATATCGATGCCACTTTACACTACCTTAATAACTTTTTTCCTGTACTTGTTAGCAGAAGTCTAATCAACTCTGTAGTTAGAGATTTGATTCCTTGATGTTACTTTAATATATCAGCTTTCTTTGTTTATTCCTTACTGACTTATATAAGTTTATTCCATAAAATGTTTGAGTTCAAAATGATGGCACAGTGAAAATATTATATACATTTAGTTCAGTGTTTTACCGTTTTGTCGCTGCCGCTATATACATGAAAACGTATATCCCACTTTCATTATCAATCATTTTGGCATCAGAAATTTGGCATCACTGTTGAATACAATATTATCCACAACGAAAAATAGGCAATTTGAGAATGTATATATTATTTTCATCAACAAATCATTCTGGCATCAAGTTGTTTTCACCCAATTTTGAAAAAATGTGAAAGCTTATAATCCAAGGATGGTACTAAAGGTGAGAAATTTGACCTAAACTATCTGTCCGTCGGTCTGTCCGACCGCGAATATAACTCTTACGTCATTATACCAGGTAGAATGACAAATGAGGTGTCAAATGAAAGCGTATAATCCAAGGATGGTACTAAAGGTGAGATATTTGACTTAAACTTTCTGTCCTTCGGTCTGTCCGACCGCAAATATAACTCCTCCGTCATTATACCAGGTAGAATGACAAATGAGGTGTCAAATGAAAGCTTATAATCCAAGGATGGTACTAAAGGTGAGAAATTTGACTTAGGCTGTCTGTCCGTCGGTCCGACCGACCGCGAATATAGCTCCTCCGTCATTATACCAGGTAGAATGACAAATGAGGTGTCAAATAGAAGCTTATAATCCAAGGATGGTACTAAAGGTGAGACATTTGACTTATGCTGTCGGTCCGTCCGACCGCGAATATAACTCCTCCGTCATTATACCAGGTAGAATGACAAATGAGGTGTCAAATGAAAGCTTATAACCAAAGATGGTACTAAAGGTGAGAAATTTGACTTAGGCTGTCTGTCCGTCGCGTCGGTCAGTCCGACCCCGAATATAGCTCCTCCGTCATTATACCAGGTAGAATGACAAATGAGATGTCAAATGAAAGCTTATAATCGAAGTATGGTACTAAAGGTGAGACGTCGGTCCGTCCGACCGCGAATATAACTCCTCCGTCATTATACCAGGTAGAATGAAAAATGAGGTGTCAAAAGAAAGCTTATAATCCAAGGATGGTACTAAAAGTGAGAAATTTGACTTAGGCTGTCTGTCCGTCTGTCCGTCCGACCGCGAATATAGCTCCTCCGTCATTATACCAGGTAGAATGACAAATGAGATGTCAAATGAAAGCTTATAATCCAAGGATGGTATTAAAGGTGAGAAATTTAACTTGGGCTGTCTGTCCGTCGGTCCGTCCGACCGCGAATATAACTCCTCTACTATACCAGGTAGAATGACAAAAGAGGTGTCAAATGAAAGCTTATAATCCAAGGATGGTACTAAAGGTGAGAAATTTGACTTACGCTGTCTGACCGCCGGTCCGTCCGACCGCGAATATAGCTCCTCCGTCAATATACCAGGTAGAATGACAAATGAGGTGTCAAATGAAAGCTTATAATCCAAAGATGGTACTAAAGGTGAGAAATTTGACTTAGGCTGTCTGTCCGTCGCGTCGGTCAGTCCGACCCCGAATATAGCTCCTCCGTCATTATACCAGGTAGAATGACAAATGAGATGTCAAATGAAAGCTTATAATCGAAGTATGGTACTAAAGGTGAGACGTCGGTCCGTCCGACCGCGAATATAACTCCTCCGTCATTATACCAGGTAGAATGAAAAATGAGGTGTCAAAAGAAAGCTTATAATCCAAGGATGGTACTAAAAGTGAGAAATTTGACTTAGGCTGTCTGTCCGTTTGTCCGTCCGACCGCGAATATAGCTCCTCCGTCATTATACCAGGTAGAATGACAAATGAGATGTCAAATGAAAGCTTATAATCCAAGGATGGTATTAAAGGTGAGAAATTTGACTTGGGCTGTCTGTCCGTCGGTCCGTCCGACCGCGAATATAACTCCTCTACTATACCAGGTAGAATGACAAAAGAGGTGTCAAATGAAAGCTTATAATCCAAGGATGGTACTAAAGGTGAGAAATTTGACTTACGCTGTCTGACCGTCGGTCCGTCCGACCGCGAATATAGCTCCTCCGTCAATATACCAGGTAGAATGACAAATGAGGTGTCAAATGAAAGCTTATAATCCAAGGATGATACTAAAGGTGAAAAATTTGACCTAGGCTGTCTGTCCGTCGATCCCTCCGACCGCGAGTATAAATCCTCCGTCATTATACCAGGTATAATGGCAAATGAGGTGCCAAATGATAGCTTATAGTTCAAGCATGGTATTAAAGATGAAAAATTTTACCTAGGCTGTCTGTCCGTATGTCTGTCCATCCGCGAATACAACTCCTCCGTTATTAATACAGATAGAATGACAAATCGGGTGTCGAATGAAAGCTTTTAACTTAAGGATGGTATTATTAAAGATGAGAAATTTGACGTCGGAGTTCCGGTTTTAGAGTTGCAACCGTAAGTATTTACTATTTTAAAGTTGCCGAAAGAGAATAAGTGATATATTATTCAACGTGGCTTAGCAAGATGAGAACAAATGTAAAATTTTGGTTTTTACGTAATTTCCGCTTAAAAAGTTATAACCGGAAATGCCATTATTCGCGGTGTGCAAGTACTTGGAACGGATACGAGAAACGATCGTGCGCGAATAGCGGAGAAATATTGCAACTTTCTTAAATAATTCATATTGTCCATTGAAATTGTCAAATTGACGTACATTTCATACCTACTGTCATTGAAGAAGAAAAATTATATGTTGCTCTGCAATATTGATATTATATGCAATTATTATATGAAGGCAAATTAAATTAATTGTATTTTGCTTGCAGTACTGCATTTTAATAACTAATTTTATTTACTACATACAATTGTTTGCGTTTTAATAACATAACCTGAATCTTATTTTTTCTTCTTATTATTTTTTTGGATTATGGCCTTGACAATTATCCAGTAACCAGGACTAATATAATTGGCCAATATAATTAAAAGTGCGAATAAAGTTGCAGAGCGTAGAAACCAGGTGTCGTTTTGCCGAACTTGCACGGTCCCAATAGACTCAGAAATAGTATACGAACACATAAATCGAAGCGTATTGAAAGGTTTGAATCTTTAGAGTTATTTCTGTGTAAACAGTTTAGTAAAAATGGCTCAAAATTAGTAAATTTGTATATCAATCCACGCAAAGTTACACGAAGAATTCAAATATCGACTTCCAATTCTACTTTCGATTACTTTGGGTGAAAACCTAGGACTTACGAAGTCCAATTACTTGTTTTCTTTAAAAATAAGACATGTCATAAATATGCCTTAGGCATCATAGAAGACAATAACACAGAAAAATCAAACAAGCAGCAGGTCAAAAGGGCCTTAGTTATGTATCTTCGGTCCTATTGGTTCAATCGTGACGTACAGCGCCTGAAACGATGGGATTTAACTAGCAGAATACGATGGTGTAGACAAATGAAAATGACGGCATGTAATAACACTTTAAAATTGTAGAAATAAAATGGATTAACGCACATGGTATGACATATTATGTGAGAGTATTTAACAAATAGAATACGATTACATACGTCCAGTTTTTGACAAGCGACTTCTCTACATATGATAAACGCGAAAGGGCCCCAACGTTCACTGTTCGACATAGGCCTCCCGTTCACTGCATATACCCACTGCTTTCTGACGCTGTGACTTAAGAGGATAGGATTTAACGAATAAAACGACAAAGAAGACTAAACAAGGCAGATCACGGGAAAAACACAACTGTCCGTTTTATACTCCACAGGGAAGCATCAAATATTCAACGTAAGGATATATTATAGTATAACGGTATGATAAATCTTTTTCTTTTTTTTTTTTCATTTAGTGCATTCCGTACGTTTTTTAAACATAATCAGGAGAAGTTGTTGAATTTCTGAAGTCTATAAAAGAATTTCTTAACAAACCTTTTTTTAATTGTGTTATGGATTATTTTTGAGAATGTGTTTAAAAGGTAGCTCACAGGCTTATTGTTCAATGGTCTTATCACTTTTAAACGCCTGTCTTTTTTGTAGGACTATTAATTGTGATTTCAAACATTCTAGCGGGACAATGCCTTTTGTGTAACTGAAATAAATATTGTTATCCATTTAATTTTTTTCCTCAATTAATTGAATGCCTCCTACTGGTGTTTGGTCTAAGCTTACCGCTTTTCCCCATTTAAGCTAAACTGCTCGTCAAAAGTTAGGGATATAGAAAATTATGCTCATTTTCATAGCTAATTTTTTCGAGAACAGATTAACGGATTCCACTAATTTTTTTTAATATTTTAGATTTTTCGTTAGTATTTACACAGTTGTGCAAAAGTTTACCCAAACTTTTTTTTGTACTTTTACCGAGTGGTATAAGTACAAAAAAGAAGTTTGAGTAAACCTCTTGTTAGGTATTAGTTACGTATCTTCACTCCCATTGGTCCAAACGTGTCGTACGGCGGCTCAAATGATAGGAATCAGTCAACAGAATACAATGACACAGAAAAATCAATTACAGTAAAATATTGAAAGGGCCTTAGTTACGTATATTCGCTGCTATTTTTCCAATCATGACGTACGGTGGCTAAAATGGTAGGAATTAACCAACAGAATACAATGACACCCAAATCCGGTGTCGGAAAGCTGGTCGAGAACACTTCGTCGACGGAAAATTGGTCGACAACAGTTGGTCGACAAACAGTTGGTCGAATGCACAATTCATCGAATGGACAATTCATCGACGAACATTTGATCGAATGGAATTTTCGTCGACAAACTGTTATTTATCTTTAGGATAAAGGGATTAATGGTGACAAACGACGGGTAACTGGAATATTGTATTATATATTTTTTTTTGGGTTTTGTTAATTTTGTACCTAAATCTTACCGGAGGTATTGCGCCTTTTATAAATGTGTAGTTGTGAATTAAGTTTTTGATAATAAAATCAAGAGGGTAAGAATCGCTTTACTTTTAAACTCTTCACTTTTGGCGCATCATGGACGGCTCGTTTTTAAAAGAATCGTTTTAATTTTTTTTTTGTATAAACATGCTCTTTCATTCGTTTAAATGTTGCTTTTCAAATTTTCTAATATTTATAAACAAAGCCCCGGTGAATTTTTGAAAAAAGTGGCTAACTCGGGTTTTAAGGGTTGTAGGGCATTAAATTTTTGTTTCAGTTTCTATAAGAATACCAACATGTCGAATAAAAAAAATTAACTTCCTACGTGTTGTTGTTCTGAAGCTATTTTCTTGTGGCATTTTTGGAATTAACTAGTTTTGATGGGAAATAAGCCACAATTTTACTAAAAAAACTGATTTTATTAACGTTTCGACGCTCAAATCGGGTGTCGTTGTCAAAATAAAACCATTTTTTTTTGTAAAATTGTGGCTTATTTCCCATCAAAATTAGTTAATTCCCACATGTTAATGCGGTTGTTATTTTAATTGTTTATTCGCGAACTCAATCGACTATAGGTGGCAGTGCAGTTGCATGAAAATGGCCGATGTAATTGGGATAATGCATTTTGATATAATTAATATTTTTATTGATGTAATTAATTAATATAAATAAATCATTCATTAAATGAACACACCAGACAAGCATTCAATCGACATTGATATATAGGTTAACGGATGTTTTGTTTAAATCTTCATCCCAATTCCTCTAGTTCAAAATAAGCGGCAGCACCCTCGCTTGAGTTCGCGAATAAGCTTAAAATAACACTACTTTTTCAAAATTATTTTATAATTATTTATAATATTTATTATAAACTTTTTATTCAAGACTTGATCTAATTTGATAAATTGAACCTTTCTCTTTGGTTTGATGTCTTTAGAATTTATGTTGACCTAATAGTTTATGCATAATAACGCTGTAGATAGAAGCTTTTTGGGATAAACAATTTCAATTTTGCAATAACTATTAGGTAAAACTTCTTGAAATTTTAACGGCTGAATACTTCTAATATTGTTCCTTTACTTACGCGAAAATAAAGCTTTTAGTGTATTTTTAGAAAAGTTATTAATTATTTTCAAAAAATCGACTTTTGAAGCTATTTTCCCAATAACTAAGCAACAAATTAACAAAAAGAACTTTCCAAACACTCATTTTAAAGAATTTTCTATGCTCTTCAGTAAAATTGTATCACCTTTCCATACAGCATACCGGTCTCCACCTTTAATATTTACAATCAAATAGCGATCTTTAATTGTTTATATATTGTTTATAAGTTAAAAAGTACGTTTGATTTTTTGCATAATTTTTATATTGGATACTGTTGTAACTAAATTTACCCTAATGCCATAAGCAGTTCTTAGATACCTGTATCAACGGATGTCACGAAAGAGGCCATTTATTTGCTAATTTCTCTGGTCTATCACACCCTTTCTTATCTGTGTTTACAATCCAAATCATTAAGCCACATAAAGAGGTAGGGCAATAAACTCACTATAGCTATAGAAATGCTTTTACTACAAAATTTTAAAAGATAAGAGTTATAACGGAACAAGTATGCATACCTGCATTTTAAGACCCAGGTAGATTTTTGGGGATGACACAATGACACTAAAAGATGGCTTTGCCGATGATTGCATTCAATTGAGATGGTAAGTAGGTATGAATCACCTCTAGTTATATTTTAATGGCTTTGTAATTTAACTTCATGGGGTACGAAAGAATTAAGAAACTTTTAAGAATTTGAAAAAACATAGTTTTTGGGGGGTTTAGGTGTTTTACACAATTTTTGAATATCCCTAAAAACTCAGTTATTTCAAATTATATATACGTAACCTATAAAAAACCTTGAGTTAGTCTATTTTGAAGTATATAAAATGGAGAAAATCCCAAAAAACTACCGAAAAAACCAGTTTTCCGGATTTTTGAAGATGGCGCACCTTACGAATAAATCTGAAAAAAGTCAGAAATACAGATTTTGATAAAATTCACAAAACGCAAAAAAATTAGACATGCAGCCATCGCCAAAAAAAGTTATACGTACCTATTAAAAAAACAAAAAACATTGAGGTTATGTACACTCGACCTTCGGGTCCATAAAAATATATGTTTTGTAAAAGCCTCAGCTGTGCGTGTGAATTTTTTGTAATTTATAATTTAATTGCAAACCAACTTAAAAAAAAAATAAAATCGAAAAATTGACATTTTTTGATGTGGGGAAAGGGGAAGGGGGTGGTGGGCTAAAATTGCGGTGATTCTTAATTTTTTTAATCACATAGAACGTAAAAAAATAAAAAAAAATATTCAGGCTGTATCGACTTCAAAATAATACAGCATCATGCCAAAAGGGCCTTAGTTATGTATGTTCGGCCCTATTGATCCAATCGTGACGTACGTCGGCTGAAATGATAGGAACTAACCAATAGCATACAATGACATAGAGAAATCAAATACAGCCTCATGTCAAAAAGAATAGAATAAACAAAAATTTCTTTTGAATTAAATATTTGAAATAAAAAATCACACTAAATTTTCTTTTTTTTTCACCCTTTCACTTATCAATATAAACATAAAAGTTTTTAGAGAGTTTCGCCCTCGGTTATAATGTAATCTTTCATTCTGCGTTTAAATTTTTCCAAAATTCTTATTAGTTTTCTCAGGATTCGAATAAACTGAATGCATTTAAATAGCATTGGTCATAATTTTGCGCCTACTCCCTCAAGGCTTAAAAAATGTAACATTTCAAAGGAATGGAGATATTTCAAAGATTCGCTGAGACTATAATTTTTATCTAATATACATATATCTGTAGTCCATCCACTCACGGTAAATATTGCAAAACCTCCGAATTTTAAACAACCGCTTGGATTGACATGAAATTGGGTATGCACATAGCTGACAGGTCAAAGAAAAAGTGATATTGTGCCGACGTGTGCTTTTGCCTTGGGAGTTAGTACAACCACTTTTATAATGTGAAAAGACATACATTCAAAATAAGTCCTAAAGTGGATAAACTGAGTAATTCTAAGCTAGTTTTTGTTCTATAGATTTTTTCTTAACATACTGTTTGAGTTATTTGCAAGTGAATATATTATGTTCGTTTTTCAACAAAAAAGTCACGTTTTTAGACGGTTTTAGAAAAAAACTCAAAAAGTATTTTAACGAAAAATATTCTTAGCAAAAATATAGCGTATAAAAAAGTGAAAACAATGGTGTATGTATGAAGTCTGTAGACCCTGTAAAAGTAGAGTTGTAGTTAAGAGGAAACAGTAGCGATCAACAGGTAGCGAAAACGCGTTCCAAGATTGCGGCTGTAATTTTGAATATTTTTTCGAGATATTTGGCACACGTATTCGTAATATAATAAAGAATGGCGGTACAGAGCCCAATTTGAAAAATATATGAATATGTGGAAATTACTCTGTAATTAAATACAATATTTAAAAAACGAGCCTGTACCGCCATTAAGAAGAACAAAAAAATACACTTTCTTCAAATGAACTTTTTTATCCGATGCCTAGATTTTGTGTCATTTTGGAACTACTAAAATTTTGTATTTCATTAGTAGTTCCAAAATGACACAAAATCTAGGCATCGGATAAAAAAGTTCATTTGAAGAAAGTGTATTTTTTTGTTCTTCTTAATGGCGGTACAGGCTCGTTTTTTAAATATTGTATTTAATTACAGAGTAATTTCCACATATTCATATATTTTTCAAATTGGGCTCTGTACCGCCATTCTTTATTATATTACGAATACGTGTGCCAAATATCTCGAAAAAATATTCAAAATTACAGCCGCAATCTTGGAACGCGTTTTGGCTACCTGTTGATCGCTACTGTATCACCTTAATGAAAAGCAGGTTCTACTTCGTCAAAATACAAATCGAATATTTTAACATGAAATAACCATAAAACGAAGCACTTTTCGGGAAAAACTCATGACTTACAACTGTTATAAAATGTCTAAAAAGTTTTATTTGTATTTTTATAAACGTTTCTAGCATCAAAAGTTAGTTAGCATCAAAATGAAGTCTCTTTTTTGTTAAAAAAATGTAAAAATCACCGCCTAATTTACTTATGTATTGTTTATGTGATATGTACATTTTTTACTCTTTGAGATATTTAGTATCACTAATGTTTAAGTTATTTTAAACCAAGGCATTTTTTTTCAAAATTAAAATTTTTTTATTTTAAAACCAATTTTTTTTAATAAGCATTTCTTGCCAATAAATCTTATAGATCATATAAACAGTATAATATAAGTAAATTAACTAGGGCGGTAACTATTAATTTCATATGGAATGCTAATTAGGTGGTGATTTTCACGATTTCTTTTAGCAAAAAAAGGGACATATTTTATTTAAAGCGTAACTTACTTTTGATGCTGATGGTGATAGAATAGATACTTTTTAAATAACAAAAATAAAACTTTTTTAAACACTTTAAAAAATTTGTGGCGAGTTTTCCCCGAAAAGTGCGTTATTTTTTGGATATTTTACGTTGAACTAGTCGATTTGGAATTCGACGAATAAGAACCAACTGTTGTTCAGCTCCAACTCTGTTTTTATTGTGTGTCCAGACTTCATACATACATAATTTTTTTTACTGTTTTATAAGCTTTATATTTGCTAAGAATAGTTTTTTCGATCAAATACTTACTTTTTGATTTATTTACGAAAAACCATCTAAAAACAAAAAATACAAGGAATTTAATTAGTTTATCCACTTACGGACATATTTTTACCTATATTTTTTCACACTCGAGAAGGGGGTGGTACTCATCCCCAGAAAAAAGCACACACTGGCACAATATCACTTTTTTCTTTGACATGTTAGCTATGCTTATGTCAAATTTCATGCCAATCCAAGCGATTTTGTAAAATCCAAAAACAGTGAGTAAATTGTCCAATGATATCTTTAAAAAAGACTAGTGCATTTTACAAAAACTTAGGTCAATAAATAATATGAAAACAGCGGAATATCAACCAATGTTGAATGTTTTTACAAAGTATTGTTTATTTTTCGCTACTCGAAGGGGACAACTATTAAACTGGTTTCTTCCACTTCCAGACAATTTTTTAACCGCATATGACATCAAAACCAGAATTAAAAAAATTCGGTTTCGACCTCTTAATACACGTAAATTGATCAAGTATATTTTTCTGTGACTATGTGTGTCACTTCCGGGTACACCATTTTAACCGGAAGTGGTGTAAAACTAAAAAAAGTATTTCTTTGTTCTCATTTTTCTAATGCGCGTCAAATTTCTAATCGCTAGTACCATCTATGGGTTATAATCTTTCATTCAACCTCTGTGATTATATCTGACAGACGGACGGACAGACAGGCATAAAACCGGACAGGCATAAATATTTGTTCTCGTCTTTCTAAGGCGCGTCGAGTAATACATAGTTTGTACTATTTCTGCGAATTTAGAACAATACTTCGGGTTGCAACTCTTTATCCTGAAGTCGGAGGCCAAATTTCTCACCTTTAGTACCATCTTTGGGTTATAAGCTTTCATTCCACATCTAATTTGTCATGTTTTAACCCGGCATCCGACAGGTGAACTTTTTTGCCACTAACAGACAGGTGGGATGTGACAAACCCCAGCATTGAAAGAGTTAAAGAATCTCAAAAAATATCTCTACGTTTAGATTAGTTAACAGAAACAGTAAAGATGCAGTAGAAATAAACAAACCAAGACACGTTAAATGATACTAGGAGCACTCCCGAATCATAATTTACAATGTGTAAACTTTGGAAATCATGACTTGGAATTTACAATGTATATACTGATGTGATCTTGATTATTGATATGAGATAATATTCTTATATGTCACTTAATTTAATCAATGTATTAATACTAATCTAATTAATTAACCAGATCACATATCAATATGTTTTCAATCTCAGGGCGAATTATAAATTAATTACTTACTTTCGTGGCTTCTGAATATTTCTTAATGGTTCCTAATCGGGATAGAAAAGAAAAGAGTAAAAAAAAATACAAATATGGGTTACAATTATAATCAAAATATTTTTTATTTTATTCAAAAGGCAATCAATGCTTAATATTTGCTATTTCTTATTATTCTTAAACATAACATTTACAACTGGGAATTTTATTTCCTTTTGGTTTTCTATTGAAAGTTTTTATTAACATTTAACTATTAGGAGTTATTAGGGACAACTCTATTTAAGTTTGATGAAGCTTTTCTGATATTATTGATTATGTTATTCAATTTTTTATGTGGAATTTAATACGAAAAACCCATACATTCATGTCCAAACAAATGAGACTGACCTTTTCCTGGTGAACTGAAAATGTCCTCACACAAAACCCTTTCCTGCTATCCTTGGCTGCGATCAAACCTCGTCCTGGCTTCCAGTGATGTTCTCCTTTGAAAAACTAGCTCGAATAGCTCTCGTTCCTGCTTTTGTCGTGATGCTGTGTTCTACCTTTTTCGAAACTGCTATCAGCTACCGGGACACTCTGGGCTCAAGGAGGTTCTTTTACTCTCGACCTGGCCTACTTCTCGTTCCACGATAGATACTCCACACTCACGGAACTACCGGCTTTCTCACTCCTCGAACACTACCGTCTACTACTCGACTTCACTTCTCGACAGCTCAAAACATTCTGATCCCACTTTGTCATTCATTCACCTACTTTCTCAATATCCCTTCCAGATTCACAAATCAACCTTCCACCACCAACTCTCATTCTCAGTATTCCTCAAAAACCAATTTTTAATCTTTCTAAATATGCTTAATGGATTTCAAAAGAAAATATTTAATTCCCATTCTAAAATCACTTTCTACTATTTACAAATTTTAATGACCTATTCTCTCTTTCAAATGAGTCTTATTTAGCATAGGCTAATGATCGAAACCTTCCGCGAAAAACGATAATGAACTATCATCTATTTCACTGAGTTTTATTTAGCATAGGCTAATGATCGACCTTCCGAGAAGAACGATAATGGTACGCGTCATTCACTTTGTTTATTTTAAGCGCACTGTCCCGAGTTCCGTCTAATCACTTCTTAAAATTAAATATAACAATTTGTTGTATACAGGGTGTTCTAAATTTATATGCCCGTGGTTGAGAAAATTGAAAATATTTTATATTAAATTGAATCCTGTTTACAACCATCAAAATTTAATTTTCATATCAAATAGAAATATAACAATACATTGTAAATAATTATGATTCGGGAGTGCTCCTAGTAGCATTTAACGTGTCTTGGTTTGTTTATTTCTACTGAATCTGGATTTTAAATTTAGTATAAATTTCTACGTATTATGACTGTTTCTTGTTGAGAATAAAGAAAAAACTTCACCAATTATGGTTTCATTTCGAAAACAACGCACACATCTTATGGAAAATATAATGTCACTCAAATTCAATAAAATTTATACGAATAGATCCGTTTTAATTTACCGATCAAATCTTATCATTGCGCCAACTCTCTATTTTCAAAAATAAGAGCAGAAATTGATACAAATAAATCTGAAATCAAATGGGTAGGTACATAAGTTAGAGAGAGAAAAAATATTTTAAACTACCCAGATTTTCGGTACTCCATAAATCAGCGGATTAGTTTCACTAATCCGCTTAGGCCCAGCGGGATTTAAGCTCTTATGAATAGCACTCGGAGCAATAATGATTGTAACTTTAACACTTTTAACACTTTATGGACTCCAAAAATGTGATTTCGATAAACTTTAATTGCAATTTGCGCCGTAATTAATCATAATTAAGAGTTGGCGCAATGATAAGATTTGATCGGTAAATTAAAACGGATCTATTCGTATAAATTTTATTGAATTTGAGTGACATTATATTTTCCATAAGATGTGTGCGTTGTCCGTATTATGACTGTTTCTTGTTGAGAATAAAGAAAAAACTTTACCAATTATGGTTTCATTTCGAAAACAACATAAGTCCACAAACTTTAAAACATAATATCAAAAAAATAAGCAACATTTAAACTTTTTTGGTCTTTCAGATATAGGTCTGGATCCCGCGTATGAAAAAAAAGTTGATTAATAGCAAGCTGAAAATTTGTTAATAGCTTAAGGGTGTCTAGTCGGATAAACTTTGATATATGGGAACACTGGAACAGGGGCAGTTTTAATTTTGGAACAGGTTAAAAATTTGAAACGGTCACACCACGAAAACGGCACATGTATTTTGTCCGACAGAACAGACTTAAACTCTTCGAACAGAGATTAAACTCTCATGCAAAAATTAGACTGCTATTTATCACCAAATGGGCCTTTTAATGAGTAGAGCATGTAGAATATGTCAAATGACAGGAATTATGACAGGTGATAAATAGCAGTCTAATTTTTGCATGAGAGTTTAATCTCTATTCGGAGAGTTTAAGTCTGTTATGTCGGACAAAATAAATGTGCCGTTTTCGTGGTGTGACCGTTCCAAATTTTCAACCTGTTTCACAATTAAAACTGCCCCTGTTCCAGTGTTCCCATATATAAAAGTTTATCCGACTAAACACCCTTAAGCTATTAACAAATTTTCAGCTTGCTATTAATCAACTTTTTTTTCATACGCGGGATCCAGACCTAATAGATGCATTTATAACCCATAATACTTATATAAAATATAGTATTACTATCAGAATCTCTAACTACTAATGGAAAGATTTTTACGTTTCCTGAAAAATTTACACATTGTAACATACAGTGCTTCCATAAAGTAACGCATAATTTCATTATTTCGTAAACCGGCGACTTTAAGGAAAATTTTCGAAACAGGTCGATTTTTATTTTTAAATTACAATTTTTTGGCATATTACATATCATACTAGTGATGTCATCCATCTGGGCTTGATAACGTAATCGATGAATTTTTTAAATGAGAATAGGGGTCATGTGATAGCTCATTTGAAAGGGTATTTAATTCTCTATTTACTAATACAAACAATAACATAATTATATATACAGGGTGTCCAAAAAGAATTCTTTAATTAAATTAATTGAGACAAAAAGAAAAATGTATGTAACTTATTTAATTCAAAATTCGTTTTACTTTTGTCAGAAAATTAAATGTTAGAGCTGCCATCCACCTGCCTCTTGGAAGTTTAAGATTACGCTTAAGCGAAAATCAATATTTAGGTTTTAAATAAAACATTTTTATGTTTGCTGGCACCAATAAAATATATTTAGAATTAAACAAATTACATACATTCATCTTTTTATACCAATTAATTTAATTTAAATAACATTTTTTGGACACCCTGTATAAATAATTATATTAACAATTATATTATTGAATAGAGAATTACATACCCTTTCAAATGAGCTATTACATGCCCTTTATTCTTATTTAAAAAAATCAACGATTACGTCATCACGCCCAGATGGATGACGTCACTAGTATGATATGTATGCCAATAAATTGTAATTTAAAAATAAAAATCGACCTGTTTCGGTATTTTTCCTGAAAGTGTCCGGTTTGTGAAATAATGAATTTATGCGTTACTTTATGGACGCACTGTATATTGTTTCGCAATGACCCATTAAATTATTATAAATGCAATTAACCATTGACCATGTCATGAAAATGGCAATATAAAATTAATTTTTCAAATGTCAAACTTTAAAATTTGTTTTTGTTAACAAAAAAATAATTTAAATATCTATTATGAAATTCGTTACAAACAAAATCTGATATTTCAACTAAACGAAACAAAATACACAATAAAAGTGAATTATTAAACTCATTCAGGGACCCGTTCAGACAAAAGAGCCTACAACTGGTTTTTACCTGAGTGCGAGTGGAAGACTTGTAACGTGAAGCGATCGATATTATGTATCTAACTAGGTACTGTCTTTTCCGTAAAAATGTATATCTTGGCAACATCCTGTTGTTGCCAAAGTGATGTTTAAGCAATGTTTTTGACCTACGGGGGTCAAATTGTCGTTATAGTGTAAGGAATAAAATATATAAATAAATCGGATTACTGAAAATCCGACAACGGTGCCAAGCTTAAAGAAGTGTACTAAGCGAACATTCACGGATTATACCTAGAAAATGATAGCATTTCTAGGTGATGTCAAATGACTGCAACGTGAAAAGATGCCAATTTAATAGCGGGATGTATATATATATATATATATATATATATATATATATATATATATATATATATATATATATATATATATATATATATTTATATATATATATATATATATATATATATATATATATATATATATATATATATATATATGGATTCCGACTTTAGGAAGCCAAAAACGCTATATCGCACCGGTCATACGAAGCCCGACACCTCCTTACGAAGCCCGGATTCGGGCTTCGTAATTCTTTAATGTTATTTCCCCAAAAAACGTACTTTACACCATCTCTCGATATTTTAACCAAGCTCAGAACATGTAAATACGCTTGGGCTTCATATATATTCGGACAAATTTTAGAAATGTACCATAGGTAGCTCTGAAATCATGATTAACAATACGAAGCCCGGGCTTCTTATGCCTGGAATTATTATCAAAACATACACTCGTAGTTCATGGTATCTACCACCAGTTTGCGCTGCGAAAAAAAGTATATACTCTGTAGAAGTTCAGCAGCGTTAGGAAGCCCACATTGAGCTACCGATTATAAGAAGCCCTGAAGTTTGGCAACGTTTTTGCGTATGCCTCAAAGTATTATAAGGTTATAAACATTTTTAATATTACCTGGCAATGCACATTTTTCGTATTTTTGGGTCGTTCATCGTCATTTATCTTGTGTACTAAGACTCCCGAGAACAGATTATGGTAATTCTTAGCATTACCTATACACAGTAAGATACCGACAGAAAAAAGATTTAAAAATTGAATCGCAAAAGAATTATTTATTTTAATTGATACAATTAATACAAATTAATAGTTTGTATTACTAATTTACTACTTTAGTTTGTAATAAGCCACAAAATTTGCCACCAAATAGGAAATTAATATGACAAATTAAATTATTGTTTTTTTTTAAAGGTTAATGCCTCGACAACTAATGGCCATTGGCATGGTAGGTATGGTAATTTTTAACAGTTAGGTACCTAGTGTAATGTGTAGTGTGTGTGTGTTGAGTAAGTGTCTTGTTACTTTGCAAAGTTGACGTCATTGTCTTTGCAAAGAGACGCTAACTGTATCTGAACGTCTGCGGTCCCTCCGGTGAGTACCGATCCCACAAGGGCAGAAACTATTTTCGTTTATTAATTTATAATAAATGAAACATTTCTGACCCTGGTGAGATTCGAACTCACAACCATTAGGATTTTTCGATCCAAAGGTAGGCGCTCTTACCACTCAGCCAAGGACGGGGTTAAAGTTATTATTATTAAATATTACTTTATAAAATTAAAAATAGTCATTCTTACGAATTATGCGTATTATTCTGATTCTGATACGATGAACACTTGTTTGTTGGGTCTGAGCCACACAATTGAGGGTTAGGCCACTGTTTCATTCGTATTTTTAGTATTTGTCAAGGCAACAATACATTATGTAGTGCCATCTTGCCAAATATAGAGCTAGATTGTGTAGACCACTGTTGAACCATATATCCAATTTTTCTGCTTTTATTGATGTATTAATCTAAAAATGCTCAATTTGTGGACTGTGCCACTGTTGCTCTGAGCGCCTCATTTAATACAAATACAAAATATTTAATACAAATGCATATAGATTTTCCCTTCGGAAAAAATCAAACAATATAGATCTTTTTTAATTTCATTAAGGGGATGGGTACGTAGTTTCTGCTGAAATGCTACTCAAATGGAATTCATTTTTTTTTTCGAATTCTGAGAAAACTAATAAGTATTTTTGAAAATTTTAAACTCAGAATAAGAGATTACGTTATTAGCGAGGGCCGAAAGTCCCTGAGAACTTCTATAATGTTTATTTTAATAAGTTACAGGGCTAAAAAAACTAAAAAAAATTTAGTGTGACTTTTAATTTCAAAATATCTCATTCAAAATAAACTTTTTTTTATTGTAAGAGACTTTCGGCCCTCGGTAATAATTTAGTCTTTCATTTTGCGTTTAAATTTTTCAAAAATATTTATTGTTTTTTTTTCAGGATTTGAAAAAAAAAATGAACACAATGTCCGTGGTAATATTTTCCAAATCTTTGTCAGTAGTAAATAGAATATTGCCAGCATATTGTCAGTCAGACAGTGACAATTTTAAATATTTGACCTGGCATCGGGAATATTTTCAGTTGTTGATTAAATAATATTGATAGTGTGAGTGTGTTTGATAAATAATTGATTTAAGACGTGAACTGTTGTTACAGATGTTCAAAATTGTAAGCGTTTCATAGTAACAATATATTATTAAAAAATCACTTTATCACTTTTCCTCTTTTCTCGATTGATTATTAGCTTTTGTTGTACAGTAGATAAATTATTACTGAATACATAGGTAGTGAAAAAATTATCAGTAGTAATTGCACAAGAGCTCTGAAATTATCGAATTTTTCCCGAGTGACACTTTGACAGTATTAATTTCACGACCCGAAGGGGAGTGAAATTACGTCAAGTGGCACGAGGGAAACAATTCGATAATAATTTCAGAGATGGAGCTGCAATTTGCTGCGATTATTTCATGAATAAAACTGTTTAAAACCAAAATTTTATTGTAATTTATTTATGTAAGTACAAATTAGTACAATTAAACACACAGTTGTTATAAATATTTGACGATTGAAAGTCATCACTTTTATAAGTTTTAAAACAGTAATTTTCATTAATGTCACTGAATGTATTTTTTCCTAGCAATGAAGGGCATCTGAAGTAATATACTTGACGATGGGATATTATTAAAAATGATCAATTTAATTTGTATTTCTGTAGCTTTCTATTGGTCGGAAATATGAAATAATCATATTAGTTAACTGAATTAACAATTAAGGTAATTAATTATACTAGTAAAAGTTATCCAAGAACATTCAAAAGCCATCTTTACAGTTAATGATGAAATTGTCAAGTAAAGTTTACATATCCATACCAGTGACAATTTTACTACAAGTAATTTGCCGTGTAAAGACAGAAAAAGTAGGGATAGCCTTAAAATATTTGCGAATTATGTACCGATGGACCTAAGAAATGTTTAATAAACAACATATTAAAAAGTTCTACTCTAGAAGTGGGCACTTAATTTTTTATTAAACAAATGAACTGCGAAATTAGATGTTTCTTTAAATAACCCCGAAAATATAAATTTTAGAAAAAAACTGACTTGACTATTGAAAAATTCAGACTATTGAAAAAAACCTTATAATATAAGATTAAAATTTTTATAAAATTAAATCTGTAGCTTCTATAATTTTTTATTTATAACGCTAAAGTCACCCTTCTCACAAACATTGGCGCACTGTAAACTAGCGAAGTGCACGGCTGAGTTATTTCAGTGTATTTATCTAATTAATGGATCAAATAAAAGTTTACAAATTGGACAAGAAAGAAGGAAATTAAGAGAAGGAACAAGAAAGGATAGATTAATTGGAAAGAAGAACAATTAAGCTATCTTATGGTTATAATAAAAAGAAATAAAATGTATGGGCATAAGTACGGTGTGGGTTGAATTTTGTTTAAACATTATTTAAAATTGTGTAACTAATAAAATTTTTCTTATAAAGCTCTCAAATTTGCACAACTTACCTTTCAAACATCTTACTAAACAATGTTTCATTCAAAAAAATGCCAAAAATTTAATTCAAATGATATGACGCAAAAAATGCAATTTTTGAAAACTTTTACGTAAGTTTTAAGTAAAAACGTAGTTTACAGAATTACCAGCACTTTAAAACGGTATTACTCAAGTTTGAAAAATTTTTTACAATTTTATAGGTGATTTTTTAAAGCATTTGATGTATTTTTTAAAATGTACTCAATAATTTTATTTTAGAAATGAAATAAACTATTCCTTTTTGACAAAAATTAAGAAAGATAACAAAAATGTAATACAAAAACCGAAAATTACCAACTAAAAAATTGTTTATAAAAAGTGATCAAAAATGTTTTCTCTAAAATTTAATAATAAGCTTGAACAATAATACATTTGTAATATTTATACATTACCAGACGTCTTTCATTTGATAAAAAATAAAATAAGATTAAAATGGGAACGACAGTGGGAAAATACTGTAGAAAACTCACAAAATACCTACTTTAAAATACATCCTACCCTACCATCCCCACCTCTATATATTTTCAACTACCCTACTTCAAAATTCTTTTCGGCAAGTGTTTTTCGACTTAAAACAAATCATGGGCGATTTCCATCGCACCTTGCTAAGCTGGGCATTATACAGTCCTCGGCCTGTAGTTGTGATCAGAACTCTTACGGAGATCTAAATCATATATTTTTCGGTTGCAAAAAACATTTTAAAAAATCCAATGATTTAATTCGTACACTTATTGAAATGAAATATTTTCTTCCATTAAATCTCACACACATTTTGTTAGCTGCCAATAAAAACACCTTGGAACTTTTAGTAAATTTTATTAAAGAAAATAAAATACAAATTTTAAACGGCATAACCCACATCTCTGTAGTTATACTATAAGAAAATTCCTTTTACAACTTTCTGTGGCAAATGGACTTGATTCCTTGCCATTATCTTTCCACACACACAATAACACATTTTCAACAAAAAAATATTTTTAGCTCTTAAACATTATATCTGCGTAACTTCGAACCTATTAATAACTTTTTTATTACCAGTTTTACGAAAAAAGTTATTCTTTATAAAATACTCTGCATCGTATATGATCTCAGATGCAACCATTAAATATAAAATTTTAGTAATTTTACATACGAGGTTTTACATACGATTTTACATTTTGACATACGAGGTATGTAAAAAAATATGAATTTCACTCAAGAGTAAAGTACCTTTAGATTTCACAATATCGAAAATTGCTATTAAAAAAAGTTGTTTGGAATTACAAAATATGTTTCACTGTTCAATTACATTCTTCTAAATGAGATATTGTGAACTATAAAGGTATGGTATGTTTAACAGTAAATGGTCGAGTTCAATTAGTTACCACTATAAACATCCTGGAATAACCGATAATAGTATAAAAGGTCCGGTTTCAGGTAAAATTTAAATATGTTTTCTGGTAAAATTTCTTTGCTTTATTATGGGATTACCTATACCGTCTTCTTCTTCTTCTTCTTCAAGTGCCGTCTCCTAATCGGAGGTTGGATATCATCATCACTATCTTTACTATATCCACCGCTGCTCTAAAGAGTTCTATAGAACTTCATCTAAACCAGTCCCTTAAATTCTTACCGTCTAGTAAGTGTTAATTGTCAAAAGACCAACTCTAATCGCACCTTGCTAAGCTGGGCATTATACAGTCCTCGGCCTGTAGTTGTGATCAGAACTCTTACGGAGATCTAAATCATATATTTTTCGGTTGCAAAAAACATTTTATTTGTCAAAAGACCAACTCTATCTACCTCGGTTGCTTATCGCTCCGGGTGGGTCTTAACAATGGGCCAGGTCAGATAAATTTAATAATATTTACGACCGCACTAATTGAACTCTACCATTTACTGTTGAACAAACCATACTGAACTGTTAAGCAAAAGTCATATTTTTTACATACCTCGTATAAAATTGAAAAAGTTTGATATCCGTAATTTGAGAAAACATTGAATTTTTTTTTTCAATTAGAATGATGTAATTATAATAAAACATAGTTTTTAATTCCCAACAACTTTTTATAATACCCATATGTTGATATTCTGGAATATAAAGGTACTTTACTCTTTAACAAAATTCGAATTTTTGACATACCTCGTATAAAATTGATAAAACTTGATATCTGATGATTGGGTTTTAGATTTTAGACTATGCAGAGCAATTTATGAAGAATAAACTTTTTTTCGTAAAATTTGTAATAAAAATGTTTTAAATATGGTTCCTTGCTACGCAGACATAGTGTAGAAGAGCTTCTTTATAAGCATTTTCAAATTGTAATGCCATATTCGGATTCAGCATAATCAAAAACAAAATAGAAACAAAATTCAACGATATTTTTAAAATTATTTTAAATTATATAATTTAACATGATTGTTTGGAATTAAGAACTATATTCTGATATGCAATTTCATCCTTCTAATACAAAAAAAATTTTGAAAATTTTTCTAATCAATATTATTTTTAGTTGTTTATTTCAATTATGATACATATAGCTATTTGTATAACAAGGGAGGAAAGTGCTACTTTTCCTCCCGAGAATGAAGTTTACTGCCCGACGCGTAGCGGAGGGCAGTAATCATTCAAGGGAGGAAAAGGCACTTTACTCCCATGTTATACATATGGTTTTTCCACCTTCCTCAAATAACAAGTCATTTTTTCATTTTTACTTAATTTATTTATGTAACTAACCAACAGAATTTATTCGAACTAAAACTAATAAGTACGTACAATATAACTGTCAATTGTCAAATATAAGTCAAAATAAAAATGTAAACATTGTTAAATCAAAATAACAATTTACAGTTTTTTACCATTCTGTGAAATACAGAGTGTTTTATAAATAAACGTTAAAATGTATACAAACTTACGTAATAGAAAATAGATATTGTACGTCAATAGGGCGTCAATAAGTTATATTTTTATGAATGAAATACCATGATGTCACTTTTACTTTTCCTCCCTAGGGAGGAAAAGTACAACTTTGCTCCCTACAATCAGGTCCGGAAAAGTATACTTTCGGTAGAGGTAGGTGGAAAACTCTTTTATTATTCATTTTACGACTAACAGTTATTCTTTATAAAATGGTCTACAGGGTCTAAAACCTAAAATACAACCGTCTTATATCAAATTTTGTCAATTTTATACGAGGTATATAAAAAAAATATGAATTTGCTCAAGAGTACTTAAATAATACACCCTTATTTTTCACAATATTGAAAATTGTGCTTATGTAAAGTTGTTTAGAACTAAAAACCATAATTAACCAGCCAGTGGTGGCTATATGAGATTTTCTCTCACGGTTTCAGAAAATTGCACAGAATTTTTTTTCTGGGAAATTATACGATCTGTAGTTCCTTCTAGTCTCCTAACTATCCTCCCTCGACAATCTAATAGAATCGTCCGCTTAGATAGTGACTCAGTTGACCTAATATCACCCAATTGTTGAGTCAGCGCGCTTCAAGTGAGACATTCTCTCATCAAGCGACCACCCGCGTTACGAACTGTACATAAAAATTAATTTTATTTTGGCACTTAAAACCTGAAATAATGTAAAAAAAAATTGTAATTGTCATCAATCAATTTTTGCAGAGCATTTTTGTTATGCTGTGCTGTAAATAATCAAGATACGGAGATTGATTAATATTGGTTTAATTCCGATTATTTCTTTTTATTTTATTATATTATTATCTATATTATGTTATATTAATAATTAATAAAAAAAGTTTAAAAGCTGTTTTAAAAACTTTATTTTGTAAAAAAGGTAAAATTTGGATATGTGAGAGAAAATCTCACGCGCGACAACTCGCGTAACAATCTACCTAGCGACCAATGCCGGGTCGCTAGGTTGGGAATCTATCTTTGGTTGGGAAATAAGCCACAATTAAATTGAAAAAATAATTTTATTCGCGTTTCGACGCCCAAATCGGATGTCGTTGTCAAAATATAAAATATTACTAATATTTACTAGGTAATATTTTGTATTTTGAAAAGGACATCCGATTTGGGCGTCGAAACGTTAATAAAATTATTTTTTCAATTTAATTGTGGCTTGTTTCCCAATCAAAATAATTATAAAAATGCCACAAGAAAATAGCTTCAGAACAACACTAAAAACCATCTTCCAATATTCCATCCTTCTCATTGAAATATTCTGAACTATAAAGGTACTTTATTCTTGATCGAAATTAATCTTTTTTGACATACCTCGTATAAAATTAATCAAAATTGATATAAGATGGTTGTATTTAAGATCTTTGGCCATGCAGAACTTTTTACAAAGGATATCTTTTTTTCGTATGATTAATAATAAAAGAGTTATCATAATTGAAATAACTGAAAATAATGTTGTATATCCATAATTAAAAAAAATTCAACTTTTTTTTAATTAGAAAGATGAAATGGCATATTAGAATATAGTTCTTAATTCCAAACAACTTTTCATTATAACAATTTTCAATATTTTGAATAATAAAGCTACTTTACTCTTGAGTAAAATTCATATTTTTTGACATAATATCTCGTATACGGCTTAAAAAAATGAACTGATGGTTCTATTTTTAATTTAAACCATGCACAACTTTTCACGTTGACGAACAGAACGTCTATAGTCGTCTAATTTCCATTGATGTAATGTGACACTACGTCTATATACGCTGAATTTTTCCCTATTCTACTTTGCAAAATACATATAGTGTCACAACACTTGCTTATACATTTGACGCAGTGTCCGTCAACGTGTTAATTGGACACACTGTACAAAACAATTATTGTTATTGTTTAAACCAATAATAAACAATTAGCGGCAAAATCTGTGAGTAGAACTTTTTACTTTAACATGTATATAAACTAACAAAAAAAGTTTTAGAAAAAGATAATCTTGTTTGAATTGCTCCGAAACAATGCATCTTTTCGTTCTATCTTGACTCTTCTAAAATGCTTCGTATAGATTGCTGAATAGAATTGGGCTTCTTATAACAGGCAATATGACGACTTATATACACATATAAGGATCTCGTAGAACAGTCGTATTATTCAAACGTAAATTAAAACATGGCAACATCGTCGGGCTTCGTATAATGCGTAATCCATATACACTGTGAACGAGTTTATACGAGTGGGCTTCGTAAGACTGTAGGAATAAGACAGTGCTACAATCGACTTACCCCGTAAACCGCGGGCTTCCATTCATCTGCAGGTTGTAGCGGGCTTCCTATCATTTGTGAGCCATATATATATATATATATATATATATATATATATATATATATATATATATATATATATATATATATATATATATCTTTACAGATACTTTAGACCAGGGTAATAAGCTAGAAATAGACCATGTTCGGGACACTCAAAGATCCAGGTAGCTGACTACTTTTTCAGTTACTGTAGACCTATAGGAAGAAAACCTACCTATTTCCTGCCTAGAGTTTGCGTCCGTTTTTTAATTATTAACAATTTAGTGCATAAATCGCGATTTTTTCGATTGTTTGCACCCCATTCAATAGTTAAATAGTTGACATAAAATTACAAAATTCCATCTTTTAGAACGTTGAAAAACCTTCAGAATTCCGATTTTTGAAAGTTAAATAGTTAATTTGTTGCTACGCAAACTGCAAAATAAGTGAAAATCGTTATTTATTAATAACCTTTACTAAAAATAACTTAGAACTTTAGTGTTTTACCCAAAGTTGGGCATTGGGGTACTTAGCAAACCCTCAAAATTTGAGATCAATCCATTAATTAGTTTAAGAGTTATTCTATTTGTTTATCCCAGAGACCTTTATTTTGCAATAACATAAGACAGAAAATAATGAAGATAGGGCAATTCTGCGTATTTCAAGTGGATGTAGAAAACTTATGCTATCAAAATGTACTAAAAAAGATAAAAAAATTATCTAGTATAGTTAAAAATCTGAATGCCAAATTTTTTAAATTTTGTAGTTTAAAAACATTTAGAATGACTTTAAAAATATTGTCCGTAGAAAAAATCCTTTTACATATTAGAACAGCTGGTATTTTACACGAATTTCTAAAAATGTAGTTCAATTGATGACTACTCGTGGTAAGTAAAGGGAGAGCTGGGAGCCGACAAATGCACTAGTTCAACAACTAAAAAAGGCAACTTAAAACTACTATTATTTTCTATATCTCGTGATCTACTGAATATATATTATTTTTACCGTTCTTTTTTTAATTTGCATGTAATTTTTCTGTAAATTACAAATATGCAATTTGTCTAGATATTTATTAATTAATAAACAGTTTTATTTAAACAAATTTGTTTATACAATTTTTGAAAAAAAATTTTGTTTGCCAAAAATCCATGATTTTAATCATACTATCATTATTAATCACAGAAAAAGTTAAGGTATACTTTAATCAAAAATTATCTTCTATAAATAATTATGTAATAAAAATAATTTATTTATTAAACTGTACTTTAACTTTTTCTACGATCATTAATGATATTATGTTTAAAAAAATAGATTTTTGTAAAAAAAATATTTTTTCAAGATATTTTAGACAAATTAGACTGTTTATTAATTAATAAATTTATAAACAAATTGCATATTTGTAATGTACGTAGAAATTACATACAAATTAAAAAAGAAAGGTTAAAATCCATTGAGTTGATCCGGAGATACAGAAGATTGTATTAGTTTGAAATTGCTTTTTTGGTATTTTAACTCGGTGGATTTGTAGGTTCCCCCTAGTAATCGTTTAAACTACATTTTTGAAAAATCGTAGAGGGTGCTGTGAAAGTACAATGTTCGTGCAAATTTTTTAAGAAAAAAGACAAATACCATTCTTTAAAATGGCATTAATTCGATTCCTGAATTATTATAAACAAATTAGCTGTGAATTAAAAAAAAACATATGGCTAACTTTGTCCCAAGTGAGCCCAGGCTAAATTTTTTTATTTGAAAATTCGTGTTAAAATACCTTTTCTAATGTATAAAAAGATTGTTTATACGGACAACATTTTTAGAGTTATTCTAAATGTTTATAAACTACAAAATTTCAAAAATTTTGCATTAGGATTTTTGACTATAGTAATTAATTTTTTTATCTTTTTTTAATAAATTTTGATACCACCACTCTTCTACTTTCATTTGGCATACTCGAAATTGTCCTATCTTCATTATTTTCTGTCTTATGTTATTGCAAAATAAAGGTCTCTGGGATAAACAAATAGAATAACTCTTAAGCGAATTAATGCATCGGCCTAAAATTTTGAGGGTTTGATAAGTACCCCAGTACCCAACATTGGGTGAAACACTAAAGGTCTAAGGTAGTTTTAGTAATAGTACATTGTTTACCGGGTAGGAAAAGCTTAACATTCCTGGACGACTGTGAAGATTGCTAAGTCGATGCGCAAGCCGAGACTTAGCAACACAGAGTCCAGGAATGTGGCTTTTCCTACGAGGTAAACATACTATTTTTCCGCAAATCGTTTAAAATTCGACAGATATTGATTGATTTAAAAAAAAACGCGATAATTTTATTCCCAAATAAATGGTGCTTTGAAATTCCTAATAAAATTACTTGGGTTACTATGGAAACGTATTGAGGTTGAATTGTCAAACTTGACGCTTATAAATTTAATTGCTGGTGTTCTCGAAAGTAAAATGATAAGTGATGATGAAATTTCCATTCCTGGGACTCCTCCAGAGCTGGTTGAGGCAGTGAATACTGCTTAAGAACAAGAGAAAAGTACGAAAATGCATACAGACGTTTTATGGATTATCGCATGAGTAAAAATACGAGTTCTTTCTCAGAAAATGTTGTAATGGCATACTTCCTAGACCTTTGTTTAAAGATGAAATCTTCAACATTATGGGCCAATTATTCAATGCTGAAGTCAACCCTTCACTTAAACACAATGTAGATATATCTACATACTCAAAACTTCGTTCTTTATTGAAACGGCAAGCTCAAGGTTATAGGGCAAAGACATCTAAGATTTTAACGAAGGAAGAAATTGAAAAATTTATCCAGGAAGCTCCAGATAAAGAAAATTTAATGATTAAGGTAATTTACAAGGTTTTAATAGCAATGTGTTTTCTATCATTCATGTAGAACACTAACAACTGTACGGAAATATCATTTCCTTACAGTAAGGAAATGACATTTCCTTACAGTAAGGAAGTCCTGACTTTTTCTTCAAGAAATTTTGACAGGAATGTCAAAATTTCCTGGCGATTTGCGGAAAAAGTTATTAATAAATAACGATTTTCACTTATTTTGCAGTTTGAGTAGCAACAAATTTACTTTTAACTTTAAATAATCGACATTTTGAAGGTTTTTATATGTTCTGAAAAATTAAATTTGTAGTTTTATGTTATCTGTTTAGCTTTTGAATGGGGTGCAAAAATTCGAGAAAATCGCGTTTTTTGCACTAAATTGTTAATAATTAAAAAACGGACGCGAACTCTAGGCAGGAAACAGGTAGGTTTTCTTTCCATAGGTCTACAATAACTATTAAAGGTAATATCTGCCTGGATCTTTGAGTGTCCCGAGAAAATCCTCATTACCCTGGACTACTTGGGCTGACGATGTTTTGAAGACTTAAAACAATACGTTTCCTTTAATGTTACAGGGTATTACTAAATAAGTATGAGAAATTTTAAGGGCTAATTCTACATGAAAACATAATGCGGGTTTGCTCTATAAACATATATCCGCAAATGCTTCGTTTGCGAGATACGGGGTGTTGAAATTTTTATTTCAAACTGCCAATTTATTTATTGCTCTAAGACCAGTTGAGCTATAAAAATAAAATTTGGTGAGTTTTAGGAAGTAGTTATTGCGCATTTTTTGACATACCATTAAAAATTTTGTATTCATCATTGGCGCGCATACGGGTAATAGTCTGAATTTTTTAAAGAAAAAAATAGTACGCCACTGAGATATTTCAAAATAAATTATTTTTAAATTCCACGTTTAATTTTTGATAAAAAAACCTTTCTTGCCTTTTTTTCATATGATGCACCCTTTTTATGCAGAAAAATAAAACATCTTGGCGCGTATTTTTCATTTCTTAACACATCATCAAGAACTATCCAATATAATCAGGGGCGGCTCGTGATAGTAGAAGGTGGTGAGGCCCACTACACCTCAGGAATTTTATTATTATAGTTAGCTTCTCTTTAATTTCCGAAAAGTCGATTTTGTGACGTCATAACGCTAGGACGAAGCTAGGACAAATAATCCCCACAAATTATCCCTGGACAAGAAATCCCCAGACAAATAATCCCCGGACAAAAAATTCCCACAAAAAATCCCCGGACAAAAATAATCCCCGGACAAAAAATCCCCACAAAAAATCCCGGACAAATAATCTCCACAAATTTTTTAAACAAAATATCCCCACAAAAATTTGCGGACAAAAAATCCTCAAGAAATATTTGCTGCCGATTAGTTCTCTAAAAGTTTTCTCGTGAATGCGATTGACTCAAATGCTTTCAGCCTCAGTGCATAGAGTTATTTTGAATTCCAATTTCATATCGAAAACTTCAAAGTTTACATAACAAAAGAGTGTGAGTTTTTTCAGAAATCGTGGAAGATATGGGGAATGAGCTAAGGGTATGGTAATCATTATAATATTATTACAATATACACTGTGTCCGTAAAGTATGGAACAAATTCTTTTTTAGCTAAACAGATCATTTTAAAAAATATTCCTGAAACACGTCGATTTTTTATTTTAATTTACCGTATTTTAAAATAGTATTCTTATATACAGGGTGAATTACTTTCGAGTAATGACGTCACCGTCATTTTTTTTTAATAGAATACCCCCATTTTGTCTCAATTTTCGGATTACTCTAGCTGAGCTGATTCCAAAAATGTATCACTTGTTGATTCAAATTGGTACAGAGTGGACAAAAATACAATTGTTTTGTGTGTGTTCATAAAGTAACGCGTTAGTTAAATTATCAAAAATACTTATTGTATTTTTGATATTTTAATTAATTTTTGATTTTAATTAATTTTTGATATTGTTTAATTTAATATTTTAATGTAATATCAAAAATTAATCAAAATTTAATATTATGAGCACACACAAAACTATTGTATCTTTGTCCACCCTGTACCAATTTGAATCAACATGTGATACATTTTTGGAATCAGCTCAGCTAGAGTAATCCGAAAATTGAGACAAAATGGGGGTGTTCTATTTAAAAAAAAATGACGGTGACGTCATTAGTCGAAAGTAATTCACCCTGTATATTAGAATATTATTTTAAAATACGGTAAATTAAAATTAAAAATCGACGTGTTTCAGGATTATTTCTTAAAATGCTCTGTTTAGCTAAAAAAGAATTTGTTTCATACTTTACGGACACAGTGTATATACAAGCAATATTATTCGCTTACATCTTTTGCTCACTCTGATTTGAATAACTATGTTCAAAAAATTTTTACAAAAAAAACACAACCACAACATACAACATTTTTGAAACGCTTAAAAACTACTTTTGTATGTAAATGTAACAAATAAATAAAGAAAAATAATTTATTGGTTATATATTTTACAAAAAAAAAAACAAACACGAAATACAACATTTTTGAAACACATAAAAACTACTTTTTTATGTAAACGTCCGATGTGGAAGTGGAAACGTTAATAAAATCATTTTTTTAAGTTAATTGTGGCTTATTTTTTATTTAGAATAATAAATTACATAAATGCCACAAAGAAATAGCTTCAGAACAATATATTAGGTGATAATGAACAATGATTTCAAATGAACAATGTTTTAAATACTGTTTCTATTTCGATGTAGTGGACTGTAATTCACTGGTTTTTATTTAAATCGAGATGTACACAATAACTTTATTGACTTATTAAAAGAAAAAAACATTGAATTGTAAAAGTAAAATGTTAAATTGAAAAATTGTTCTTGTTCTTCACTCGATGCCGTCAAAATTGGAATAGAATTTTCTCAGGGCACGCAATCTCGTTCCGCCGTCGCTCTAGCGCCCTCTCAAACACTTGACAGTGGAAGTCGACGTTGCCGTACTTTTTTAGTCTCCAGGATCTTAACAAATACATATCCATAAACTTCTAAAACATAATAATCCATGCGTATACACCGCGTATGCATAGAAAGCTATGATCTGCAATCGACTTGTGCTTGTAGTCAGTTTAGTTCGGATATTCCTATTCCGTTCCGCGGAACCTTAAGTAAAAAAAACACGTGTTTGAGGCCGGCCTCAAGGATCGATGAATTTTGTTCCCAGAATCGGTGGCACATTTTTCAAATTTTGCCGGTTTTACTCTTGTCGTTGTCCCATTTTAAGAAACAGTAGTATGCTGGACAAGGATGGTGTGAGGCTAGCTTCAACTGTAATGATTTGAGAAAGTTGGAATGAGATGCATGATGTATATAATACTGGCACGTGGAAGACGGATACAAAGATAAAGAGTCAGTGCCGTACCGATTTTATTTTTTTCATAAAAATAAAGTTATTTAGGAAATTTCAAAAAGCTAAATTATATTTAAAAAACTGATTATAAAACAACGAAATAACGTAAATAGTCGATTGATATACTGGTGAGGCAGTGCCTCACCAGTATATCATAGGACAAGCCGCCACTGAATATAATAATACTAAACTAGAACAATAACAGAAAATATTACTAATAAGATTTCAACTAGGTGCAAAGTTGCAAAAAATGTTTAAAATGATCTCCTTTACAGGTAACAGAAGAATTTTATATTCATCATTAGCGCGCGTACGGGTAATGGTCTGAATTTTTTGAAGAAAAAAATAGTACGCCACTAAGATTTGTCAAACTAAAAATCATTTTTGAATTCCTCGTTTAATTTACGACAAAAAATTTTTCTTACCATTTTTTCATGCCAGGCGCCGTTTTTATACAAAAAAATACAACATCTTAACGCTTACAAAGTATTTGCGGTAGATTCCATATGCATAGAAACTTAGTTCAAATACTTTGTAAACGTTAAGATGTTTTATTTTTTTACATAAAAACGGCGCCGCATATGAAAAAAAGGCAATAAAGATTTTTTTGTCGTAAATTGAACCAGCAATTCAAAATGATTTTGAATTTGACTTATCTCAGTGGCGTACTATTTCTTAAAAAAATTCAGACCATTACCCGTACGCGCGCCAATGATGAATATAAAATTCTTCTATAAAAGGAGGTAATTTTTAACATTTGTTGTAGCTCTGCACCTAGTTAAAATCTTATTAGTAATACTTTCTGTTATTGTTCCAGTTTAGTATTATTATATTGGATATTTCTTGATAGTGTATTTAAAAAATGAAAAATACGCGTCATGTTTTATTTTTCTGCATAAAAACGGTGCACCATACGAAAATGAAAAAAAGGCAAGAAAGGGTTTTTATCATAAATTAGACGTGGAATTTAAAAATAGTTTTTAATTCGAAATACCACAGTGGCGTACTATTTTTTTCTTTAAAAAAATTCAGACCATTACCCGTAGGCGCGCCAATGATGGATACAAAATTCTTAATTGTATGTCAAATAATGCGTAATAACTACCTCCTAAAACGCACCAAATTTCATTTTCATAGCTCAACTGGTCTTAGAGCAATAAATACATTGGCAGTTTGAAATAAAAATTTCAACACCCCGTATCTCGGAAACTAAGCATTTGCGGAAATATGTTTATAGAGCAAACCGGCATTAATTTTTCATGTAGAATTAGCGCTTAAAATGTTTCATACTTATTTACTAACACCCTGTATATTGTAATAGTATAACAACTTGGCTTTTCTTTTTTCTCATTCTTTTACTGAAATTTTCAAATCATACTTTCCTTCTAATTTTTAAATAACATTTAACAGTTTTCTTCAAATTACTGTAAACGGTTTCCTGGCATTCAAAGTTTCGAAGATATTGTTCTTGATTTTCAGTTACGGTAAAATTATCTTCAATATACTTGGCTATCCAACGGGTTTGAAGACAAACGTGATATCTCAGATAACTTACAAAAAAAATTGAATAATCCAGTCCAAGTGACACTAAAAGAATATTTCTTTATGTATTGGATCCAAAAAGTTTTGATATAAATGCATACATATTTTGAAAAATGCAATATAAGTTTTTTTAAATATATCTGTGAAAAATAAGTAATTGTGTTATTATATTAATAATAATATGGTATAATATACTTTATTCGAACACTTAAAGATGTTTTAACATCTTAAAGTAAAGGTCGGATCCAGGGAGGGGGCTATGGGATCCGAGAATTTAAAAAAATATAAATTTAAATATTTGCAGTTCAAATGTTTTTAGTTTAAAACACATTTACCTATATGTACAACAGTGGATAAGTACATATTGTGTCTTCTGGACTAGAACTGAAAAAAAGCAGTAACGGAAACTTCAAGAATAACATAGGACATTTTGTAAATCAAAATGTTAGAACGACCTTGACAGCCATCAAAATCGTATCAATTTCCATATTCTGTACACACAAAGAATAAAAAAGAAATGTAGCGTTACTTGGGTCACCAGAACTTAGAACAAAGGAGTTGGTTGGTACTTTCGCATATACAAAAGGGATTGATCTGCTAGTACTTCGTTTTATTTTTCTAATGAAAAATATGGTCACAATAAAGGGATGGCAGCCCAAAGCCTTGTCACGAAAACTTTAACATCTTTCACCAAACTCATGGACAAAGACGGAGCCACACAAACTCATGAAAAAACATTATATCACAAGAAGTGTGTTCAGGTTGGGCTGGATTTTCTACAAAGTTATCTCAATCCGCAAAGTCAGTCATTAACCAAATAGACCCTCAGAGGTGTAAACAGATACAAGAAAATAGAGAAAGACTACGATCAATAGTATCTAGCTAGAGTCTATAATGTTTTTAGGTAGACAAAATATTTCTCTAAGAAACCATCGTGATGATGGCCTTCTGCTTCTGGACGAAGATACTAGACCTAGTAATGAGGGGAATTGTTAAGGTTTAAAGATGCATCAGAAGATAAGACTCTTAAGCAACACCTATCCGTAGCATCTTCCCGAGCAACATAAATTAGTAGCACAATCAAAATCAATTGATAAGATGTTGTGGTGAAGAAATAATTGAACAAATAATGAAACAACTTCAAACTGCAAAATATTACTCCGTTATATTTAAAAAAAACGACCGAGGTATTCCACGTGGAACAGTTTCCTTTAAATTTGAGATACATACACAATAACAACATTCGTAAAGACGCTGGTCAAGTTGATTGACGCTTACGAGAACAGAAAAATAATTAGTGAAAATCAGCGCCCCCGCTACCATATGTGCAAAGTGTGCAATGCACACGGGCGCCATCCTCTAGGGGCGCCATCCTCTAGGGGCGCCAAAACCCGGGGTCAAAAATTGCAAAAAAACACAAAAATTAATTTTAAAACAAAAGTTGAGAAATTAAATAGGATTAGAATCATGAAATTTTATTAGTATATCATCCAGTTACTGCCGATTCACATTTGCGAGAACATGTCGGAAGTCAGGCATTTTAATTTATTTTGTTATGATTTTATTCTGTTTGTTTCATGTTGATATTTTAGTCTACAAATAGTCGTCTATTTACTTATGGTTTTTGCTGTGAATTTTAAAGGACGGCTTATATTGACATGAAATTTGTCATATACACAGCTAACAAGAAAATGAGTGATATTGTGCCGATGTGTGCTTTTGTCCTGGGGGTAAAAGAGGTACTCTCAGGGGAATACGCCCGAGAATACCTGGGGGTATTCTCGGGGATGAAAAAACATACGTTCAAAATAAGTCCGGAATTGGATAAACTGACTAATTCTAAGTAACTTCTGTTTTATAGAGATTTTCACTAAGTCAATACTTTTCGAGTTATTTGCGAGTTAATATGTTCATTTTTCAACAAAAAACCCCGTTTTTAGACGGCTTTTTGCAAATAACTCAAAAACTAATTATTTTATGGAAAAATATAGTCTTAGCAAAAATATAGCTTACAAAAGAGTGAAAAAATAATTTATATATGAAGTTTGCAAACCCAGTAGAAGCAGAGTTGCAGCTAATGAGAAGTAGGTTCTTATTCGTCAAATTTCAAATCTAATATTTCAACGTGAAATAACCAAAAAATTAAGCAGTTTTTAGGGAAAGCTCATTACAACTTCTTTAAAGTGTTTAAAAACTTTGTTTGATTTAAAAAAAAATTCTAGCAACAAGAACATGCAACAAGCAACCTTTTTTTGGTAAAAAGAATCGTAAAAATCATGCCCTAATTAGCATTCTTTGCTATAATTGAAATTAATCGATACCGCTTTACCATTTACTTTTATATGATAATATGTATTATTTATATGATCTGTAAGTTTCATCGGTATAAAAGGACAAAAATGATAATAGAAGGAATGAACAGGAAAATCGGGGAAACCGATACGGGTCCGACAGACAAAGAGAAAACAGAAGAAGAAGCGAAGAAGAACAGCAAGCGTTTTGTTCACGAAAGCAATCACTAAAAACAAAAGAACAAACAGGAATTTTTTGTCACCCGAAGGAATTTATTAAATTAGCAGGAAAAATTGATAAAAGAAGTGGATCTAATTTAAAATTTGTAGATGGTTTTATCAATGAGAAACCGATTAAAATTATGATTGATACTGGGTCAGAAATTACTTTGATTAACAGGAAATTAATAGAAGAGGTTGATTTGATGAATTTAATTTACAAAATTCCCAGGGTAAAATTAGTGGGCGCAAATAAACGGACTTTGGCAACAATAAATGAAGGAATACGAATAAAGGTTCGATTGGGGAAGAAATTTTATGCACTACAATGTGTTATAATGCCAAACATGATTCATGATATGATCGTAGGAGTGGATGAATTGTCAGAAAATCATGTGGTGATAGATTTCAAAAATAATACAATGAAAATCACAGATGAAAAAGAAGAAGAACCGAACATTCTGGAAATGGACAAGGAACATGAGAAACGAAAAAAGGATAATGCAGACAAAAAACAAACGGTGGAAATGAATTTGGCAATGAAGCAAGGACATGGAAGAAAGAGGAGAAAGCAGCAGAAGATAAGTAAAAACAATGAAGCCTGGGATTCCTCGAAAAAAGAGATGAGCCCAGAGGAAGAAAAACAAGAAAAAAGAGCGACAAAAGAAATTGACGATTGGGATTCCTCCAAAAAAGAGAGGAGTCCAGAAGAAGAAAAAGAAGAAAGAAGATTGATAAAAGAAAATGAAGATTGGGATTCCTCGAAAAAAGAGATGAGCCCAGAAGAAGAAAAAGAAGAAAGAAGATGGATAAAAGAAAACGAAGATTGGGATTCCTCGAAAAAAGAGATGAGCCCAGAAGAAGAAAAAGAAGAAAGAAGATTGACAAAAGAAAATGAAGCTTGGGATTCCTCAAAAGATGAGATGAGCCCAGAAGGAGAAGAGATCAGAATAGAAAAAGAAGGCGGAAAAGATACAATTGAGACTGCGGTATTTAAAGAGGAAGTATGCAAAATGGAGAAGACAGAATACACAATAAACATGTGTAGAGAATTGGAGGAAAAAGAAAGAAAATTGATATGTGGAGAAGAAAAGGAGAAGGAACTGCGTGTAATATTGAGGGAATGTGAAAATTTAATAAATGAAGAAAACAGAGTAGCCAAAAAGTATGAAAATTCATTTGAGACTAAAGACTTAGGAAATTTTCGATCGAAAACTTACCCTATCCCATCTAAGTACAGACACTGGGAAAAAGAAAGCAATTGTTTTTCAGGTGGGACTAAATATTTTGACACAATAGAAAAGTGTTGTTGTCGAGAGAAAATCATATTTTTTTGCACTTATTAATACTGATTTTATCTCAAAACAAGGCGGGGATGTTATTGTGTTTTCAATTTTATCAATCAAATGCAAAATAAAAATTAAATTAAATTTTTTTTTTAAATAACGCGGGCACATAAATTTCATACACCCTGGATATTGAGCTGTAAATATTTATTAGAATTTAGTTTGGATGTAAGTGGATTTCTCTTTTTAATGAGCTTTCCGATGAACCATTAAAGACTTTTGTGAATAATTAAAGTGAAAAGGACGATGTATTTAGATTTAAAATGAAAATAGATTGTTTATTACGAGAACTATAGAATCCACAGGTAGATGTAACTATCACTTTCTGGGAAAGTGGTTGAAAAAGAATGTTTGGAATTTTAATATCTTTGTTCAACACGAGTAAATGTTGTAGAGTTTCCCCGAAAGTAATTAGGATGGTCGGAATAATTTTGAAAATGAATGTTTGTTTGTCGAATGGAAAAGATTGTTTCTGATTCTTGGCAAGTTGGAAGGGGAAAGGTAGTTTGAATGATTGAGAGAGTTTGAAAAAGAAGTCATTATGTTTTTGGCATCGCTGAGGAGCAATTCGACGTTTTCGTGGATAGATAGTTAGCAGATATGTTGAAAAGTGGAACGAGAGACAGATCAAATTGAGACGAAATACCTCTTTGATTCTGTATTATTGTGAGAAGGAGAGCAGAGAATTTTTGGAGTTTTGTTTGAATCGAGTACGTGTCAAAAGAGGCCCAGCTTGTTGGAGAATTGGTGCTGGTATGCTAATAGTTTTGAAGCTGGAGAACGCAGAGGGCTTTGATGAGTAGCCTTTAACATAGTCAACGAGGGAGAGCTGTTTTAGGTCACTAGAAGACATCAGAGTGAGTGAAGCAAAAGGTCTATTCTGTATCTATATCTGAAGCAAAATACTATTAAAATAAACAAAAATGTTGTTGAAAATACTTAACTATAAAAATGCCACAAGGAAATAGCTTCAGAACAATATATAGGAACTTACACTAATTTTTTCACTTTTTTATAAGCTATATTTTTTTAGTTAAAATACTTTTTCAGTTATTTGCGAAAATCCTTCTAAAATAGTTATTTATGATATAAGTGTTAAAAGTACACGTTTAAGGCACGCATGTGAAAGTTTGCAGAATGAGCGAAGCGAGTTATGCAATTCACATGAGTGCCTTAAAAATTTACTTTTCAACACGCGTATCATACAATATTTTTTCTACAAACGTAATTACAGGACAATATCTACAAAAGCTTTTACTTGAACTTGACTGACATTCCATTTTTATATTTTTTTGACATTACATCAAAATTGTCTATACGGTCAATACGAACTGCAGTGCCTTAAAATTTTTAAAGTAGTAGTGCTCTAAAGTAGCATTTTTAACGTTCGTATGGAGTGCTAAAAATTGCATTTTTAACACGGTTGTAGAAAAACGAGTTTATGACAATGGACATATTTAGGTATTCGGAAATAACTTGAATAGTATTGAAAAGTATTGACTTAGTGAAAAAACTGTATAGTTTTTTCTGTAGACAAAAGCACACATCGACAAAATATCACTTTTTTCTTTGACATGTTAGCCAAATTTTATGCCAAAGTTGTATGCCAAATGTCATGTCAATCCAAGCGGTTTTTAAAATTCGGAGGTTTTACAATATTTTATCTTTAGTGAATGGACTGTAAATATGACTTCTAAAGTTCAGTTTTTTGTTTTATTTCAAGCACCCACCTACCTTCAAAAAATAAATAAAAAACATGATCCAAAATGCCTTAAGGGGCGCCAAAATACTTTTTTGCACACAGGCGTTAGTAATCCTTACGGGGGCCCTGGTGAAAATCAATAAAGATGGGAAGAGTAAGGCCTGGTAGAGAGAAGCATTTGGAAAAATAAATATTATACTTGTTAAAAGAACTGAACTTGGATCCGAAGAAATGTGTAGGAGTCGGTACTGACTTTAATAATACTTTAATAACGATAAATTTTGAATGTCTTTATGGCACTCCAAAGCTTGTGAAAAGTACCTTAAAACACCATTGTAACCTTAATTTTTAAAAATTATCCCCTGACCCCCCGGTACCCCTCCCCAAAAAAGTTTATAGCCCCTCCCGAAAATCGGTCCTGTATCCTCCCTTACTTTAAGTGATGATGGTTAAGACTACTTTTTAAATTAAAAAAGATTCTAGTAAACGTATATTAACTACAATGTACTGTTACATACAAAACTAATGCGAGGTTATGGGTACAGCGGGGCGATGACGAGGCTGATCTCTTCGTACTTGGGCCGCTGGAGTTTCAGGGTTCGGATAGGACAAGTCCTGTCCGAGCTCGGAAGCTCGGAGGTTGAAGTACCACAGGGAGCAGTCCTGTCACCTCTGCTGTACACAACATACACCGCAGACGTACCTAGATCACCAAGTACCCTTATGAGTCTCTACGCCGACGACACAGCGATAGCAGCCACACATAGAAACGTAGATATAGCAGTGACTAACCTGCAAACAGCGTTAGAAGACATCGAGGAATGGAGTATAAAGTGGAAGATAGCCATCAACTCAGAAAAGACACAAGCGGTACTATACAAGAAAGGAAGACAACAGCCAGAAGAACAATTGACGGTGCAGAACAACCCCATCGAGTGGAAAAATGAAGCCAAATACCTGGGAGTCATCATGGATAAAGGATTAACCTTCCAAAACACGTAGAAGCTACAGTCCAGAAGGCCAACATGGCGAGAGCAACAGTAAGAGGACTCACAGGCAGAAAAATAAATTAAGACTAAAAACGTGGTTAAGATTAATAAACAGCATAATATTACCGGTATTAACATACGCACCTCTCGCATGGGGACAAGTATGCAAAACTCACAAAAAGAAAATACAAGCGGTTCGCAACAGCAGCCTAAGAGAAGCAGCCAAAGTCCCGAGGTACGTAGCAGAAAGATCCCTGTTCAGAGAGCTACAACAGGTGAGAGTCACCGAAATGATGACAGACAAGGCAAGGGTCAAATTCGCGGAGCTGGAACACCACAAAAGCCCCATACTGCGAGAGATGCTAGAGTATGACGCATTCCACCGATGGAAGCACAAACGTCCTAAACAGCAAATAGTGGAATAAAGTAAAGGAAATAAAGTGAGAGACAAAGAATAAAGAGAAAGTAAAGTGATAAAGAAATAAAAATTAAAAAATAGTAGATAGTTTGTAACTCGAAACATCAAGTGCCGAAGAAACACGTAACGCAAGCGTAGGTCCTACACCACGATCAGTTAAAGTCAGCCCTTAAAAAATAGAAGAAAAAGGCGTAAGCCACCAAAAAATATAAAAAAATAAAAAAAGGCGCAAGCCACCAAAAAAATATAAAAAACATAAAAACAAAAAAAATACTTGAGCACCAAGCCATTGGACTGAGCTCAGTGGGGCTTGGTACAATGACTTGGGGCCCAAGCAAGCAATTTTTAGTTCCGCGGATAAGTAATTAGAAGATAAAGGCATAGAGCGCTTCACGCTGGCCTAGTTTTGAATTCGATTAGGGCACCACATTTGAATCTTATTACCCAAGATTCTATTGTGAAGAGAATTTGGCTAAGATAGTTGTGCCCCCATCGCGCATCAACGTGCTAAGGGATGGCCTGGGGCATTGTAGCGAGGTGGGGTGATCCCTGTTTTTTACTCGGGTCAAAACACCTCGCGCCAATGAATTGTTACACCCGAATGTACTTTTTCGATAGGGTGGACATCTCCCACAGGTCGGGTTAAATCAAATTGCTTGCTTGCTACATACAAAACTACACACAAAAAAAAACACAAACAAAACGAACAGTATATGTAAAGAATATGGACTAAAAATGAATATAAATTAGACCAAATACATGATAATAACTAGGAAAACAAACATACAAATAATCATACATTTGGGAAATGTACCGATAGAATGGGTTGATAAATACAAATACCTATGATGATATCCAACCTCCGATTTGGAGACGGCACTTAAAGAAGAAGACCCAACATCATAGTCTCTGGACTTCTTCTTCTTCTTAGGGTGCCTTTTCGTTCCGAACGTTGGCGATCATTCTGGCTATGATGACTTTGTTAGTTGCTATACGGAATAGTTGAGTTGAGGTCTTTCTATACCATGCTCTCAGGTTAGCAAGCCAGGATATTCTTCTTCGTCCTGGGGTCCTTTTTCCTTCAATTTTACCTTGTAAAATACACTGGAGTAGCTGGTATCTGCCTTGATTTCTCATTATATGCCCTAAGTACTGCAGCTTACGGCCCTTCACGATGTTGACTAAATCTGCGGTTGTGTTCATCCTCCGTAGTACTTCTTCATTGGTGACTTTGTCTGTCCATGGTATTTTCAGGATCCTTCTGTACAGCCATAGCTCAAAAGCTTGAAGTTTCGATAGAGTTTCCGCCTTCAAGGTCCACGTTTCTACTCCGTATAAAAGCACTGAGTACACGTAACATTTAAGGAGCCTTATCTTTGTTTTTAGAGTGATGTCATGGCTCTTGAACACAGAGCTCATAGTCAAGAATGCACTTTTTGCCTTTCCGATGCGACATTTAATCTGTTGAGTATTGTCCCACGACTCATTGATTATAGTGCCCAAATAGTTGTATTGTGAGACACGTTCAATTCTCATTTGGTTCACATACAGATTTACTCCCGTTATGTTTTGCTTGCTGATGATCATTAGCTGATGATCATTAGTCTCTGGACTAATGGAAGAAAAGTTGGAAACGAATAAATTGAACTAATTCTAAATTACTACATACTTCATACAGGGTAGCGAGAAAGTATGGAAACACGGTAATTTCTCGGAAACCGCTGGAACGATTTTTATAGATTTTGGTGGGTAAGTGCCGGCGCAAATTGATTCTAAGCGAACACAACCTGGCACCAGCCAGGTGCGTAGAGGGTTCTGCGCATCCTAATATCAGTGAATACAGTGCCAGGTCTAGCATGCGAACGTTTGTCATCGGCGTACAGTTTTCTGGTGTCGTGGGACGCGTGACTCAATTCTCAGTTGCGGTTTTGTTTTCGAGATGGACGTAGAAAAGCTAATAGAACTCGTTCGGAGTTACTATTATTATAAACAACACTGATTGTGATTGGATTGTCGTTGCAAAAACTGCTTACCTATTACATATATTTATATCTTGTCTACATATTTTATTTTTAAGCATGAACAAGCCCGGTATGATGACACATTTTATTTGAGGGTTGTGCGATATTCACAGATATGCTTAACGGTTTTTAATGATAATGTTGTGTAGACTTAAGAAATGAATGATATTTACAAAAATTTTATACCTATAGAAAAGGGATTACGCCATCATTTGTGACATTGTATTTCTAGGCCTGGATCCCGCGTACCAACAAAAAGTTGATTAATAGCAAGCTGAAAATTTGTTAATAGCTTAACGGTGCCTCGTCAGACAAACTTTGATGTACGGGAATACTGAAACAGGGGAAGTTTTAATTGTGGAACAGGTTAAAAATTTGGAACGTCAGACTACAAAAACGTTCCATATATTTTGTCGGACAGAACTTCCAATTGATTTGTTACCATTTCATTAAACTCTCATGGAAAAATTAGACTGGTGTTTATCACTAACTGTGAAACAGGAAGAACATGTCAAATAACAGGAATCATGTTGGTTAGTAATAGCAGTCTGATTTTTGAATGAGAGTTTAATGATAGGGTAACAAATCGATTGGTTGTTCTGTCCGACAAAATACATGGGACGTTTTCGTAATGTAACATTCCAAATTTTTAAACTGTTCCATTATTAAACCTTCCCCTGCTCCAGTGTTCCTGTACATCAAAGTTTGTCCGAATAGACACCGTTAAGCTACTAACAAATTTTCAGTTTGCCGGATCCAGGTCTATAAAGTATGTTTTGCTTTTAAAATAAAAGGTGTCCTTCATTTTGTGAAGGTTCATTTAATAAAAATAAAAGTTAAGTTTCTGTAATACTTAAGAGGCGGCATTTCGAAGACTTGCATCATATTGAAAATATGTACCGTACGGCTCTGTAGTTAGTGTGGCTTTTGCCAATAAATCAAAGTTATGCGTTTACAAGAGCATATTATTTGAAAACTAAGGAGTACCATAATGTGTCATAATTATAATCTCCTTTATACAGATCAAAAAATTGTTTAGTATGTATTTCTAAATCCACACAATCATTGGAAAATGATTCATGGTAAAAAATATCTATTAATGACACTGTTATCGACAAAGTCGATCAATTTTAAACTTGTCATCATATATTTATTAGACTTTTGTTTATCGTTAAAAATTAAATGATGGTTGTGAATTGTATTTTTTGTGTTATTTAATATTTTAGCAAAAAGATAATCAGCAAAAATCTTATTTAAAACATGCGAACCGTTTTTGCAATCACAATCAATGCAGTGTTTAGCTTATGCTTGTTATTATAAAGGTATGTATAAATAGAATATCAGTGTAAGATATCTTTTTATGCACCCCGCTCATGATCAAATTCGATGTTTTCGAAAGTCATACCGCTACGACTACTAGGGACGTGTAAGACATTTTTAAAACGTTACTAGTTACATGTACGGAACTACCGTCTTTTAGTTGCCTACTCAATTCAGTACAAGGATCAGATACATCAGTATTTTGTAATCAGTATTTGTACTCAGTACCACTGAGAACCGGTATCAATAGTAACCGTTACACGTTTGCACTTATTTTGCCCGTCTCTATTCGTTACTGCGACAGTCGCCGGTCGGGTTAGCTTGTGTTTAATATGCGGCACGCTAGAAAAATAACTGCACAGGTCACCCGTCCCACCGGCGCAGGTTGTGACTCGCTTAGTTTCAATATGCGCCGGGGCTAAGGGTCTTCTAATGCGGCCGATATTATAGTGGTAATTACATTGTTGTCACGTCTTCCGTTTTTCTGGCAATCTAATTAACTTCCTTATTTTAAATGGAACACCCTGTATATTTTTTGCGTTTTGAAGCTCTTACAAGTTACTGATTATTTTTTATGTTATATTCCCTGTACCTAAATGCCATTATTTCTGAGTTACTGCTACACTTATTAAAAAAAAATTTTAACCAAATTATCAAAATCAATTTTTTCGGCCCGGATAGACATTATTTTAGGTTCTTTGGATCGTTGGAAATAAAAAAAAAGTCTTTTGTAATTTTCCTCAAAAGTTAATGGTTTTCGAGTTATAAACAATTTAAACCTGAAAAAAATCAAAAAATGATGATTTTCAAGGTTCAAAAAACATAAGTAAACAAGCTGAAAATGCGAGCATTATCATAACGAAAACTTTGTATATTTACGTATTTTAATTCATAATATGGAAAATTGCTGAAAAGTTGCTATGAAAAGAATTTATAATTGTTTTAATGTGCAATTATATCATTCTATTAAATGTTATGAACTATAAAGGTACTTTATTTTGATCGAAATTCATATTTTTTATATACCTCGTATAAAATTAATAAAATTTTTTATATGATGGTTGCATCATAAATCTTAGAACATGAAGAGCTTTTTATGAAGAATAACTTTTCTTCGTCAAATTAAAAATAAAAGAGTTATAAATGAAAATGTTGTTGGTATCCATAATTTGAGAAAAATCTTAAAATATTTTTTTCATTAGAAGGATGTAATTGCACATATCAGACCATAATTTTTTATTCCAAATAATATTATTTCATATAGTCGGTTCGCTAAACTCAGACACAACTGGCTAGTGATTTTAGCCAATAATTTGGCCAATTTTTCAAAAAAAAATTACTGAATAGTTAATAATTACTAAGTAATTAGTAATTTTGCCAATTTTGGCGAAATTCGCAAAAAACAAAAAAAATACCTACTAAAATCACTATCCAGTTTTGTCGAGTTTAGCGAACCGATTATAATAACAATTTTCATTTCATAACAAATGGAACAGTCCATTTATCATTAAAGGGGAGGCCGTATACTCGTATAAACCATTTTAAAGCTGTTAATAAATTATTGGTTTTAAAATATACTTAAATTGTATTTTTGAACATCTTATTTATTTTATATAATAATTTAATTCTCTATCAATAAATGTCATTGATATTTTATTAATACTTAATTTAAAATTTAGTTTGACATTCACGAAGTGTCGAACTCAAATGTAAATAACCTATGCTTCGCTTAACAAATCGAGATATAAAAACTAGCCTAATTACTAGCAACGATTTCAGCTGACGTTTAGTGTGTCGGCAGAAAATAAAAGGATTGTGAGGTCACATTTTAGATTTTGAGGTCGATTATATCAAAGACGGTTAGAGATATCGAAATGCCGTTTTAAGATTTGGATTCAGAAGAAAAAACACTACATAAGAATCCATCGATAAATCTGATCTGAGTATTGCAGGAGCGGCAACGCAATAACACACAGACTTTGCGAATTTATAAACGAAAAGTTTTCGTTGAAAATACTACTTTTGAAACCACAAAGTGTCTAAATTTAAGTTCAAACCTAATTTTATCAGATACCGATAAGTAATTTGGTCTTATGTAATTTTAAAACATTCGTTTTTAGTTGTTAATTCAGCCGATCACCCGTTCTCTCACAATTCGCTTTATTAACAATTAAAAAAAAAAACAATGTTTAGAACAAAATATGCCAAAAATTCTTTTATGGAGCTGATCGAGGATGGTTTGAGCTTAAATTTAGGTACTTTGTAATTTAAAAAAAAAAAATTTTTCTTGTGTTTTTGAACTTTGATTATTGTCATTTTTCGACATTTTTCAGATTTAAATTGTTTATAACTCGGAAACGATTAACTTTTGAGGAAAATTGCAAAAGATCTTTTTTGTTCCCAATGATCTAAAGAACCAAAAATAATTTATACACGGACCGAAAAAATGTGATTTTTAAAATTTGTTTAAAATTTTTGTAGCTAACAATAAAGCAAAAATAAATGTAGCAATAATTTCGAAATTATGGCATTTAGGTATAGGGAATATAATATGAAACATAATCAGAATTTGCTAAGGACTTTAAAAGGTAAAAAATATACAGGGTGTTCCATTTAAAATAAGAAAGTTCATTAGATCTCCAGAAAAACAAAAGATGTGACAACAATGTAATTACCACTATAATATCGGTCGCATTAGGAGACCTTTATCCACCAAAATCTATAAAAATCGGTCTAGCGGTTTCGGAGAAATTACCGTGTTTCCATACTTTCTCGCTACCTTGTATAATTTTTATTCTAGTTCTCCCACTAGTCTCCAAATCGACTTTATATTATTATTGCAGAAGATTTAGAAACGCACTGGTAAAAGACTAAAAACTGATCAATATTAAAAATTTTATATAGTGTGTTTTAACAAATGCGCTGCTGTAACGAAAAATTCGTTTCTGTTAAACATGTTAAGTCTTGCGTGACACAGACGCTGTGTCACGTTGCTGTGATCTTGGCGCACCGCGTGTCTTTACCGGTGTGTCATACAATCTTATTAAAATTAATTTCCGGTCCACAGATCTCATAAAAAAAATCATGACGGGGCTTAACGTGTTAAAGAAAGTACGTTACCTAAAAGTATTCCTGCACTATATAACCATGACAAAATTAATGCACTAAGTGACGATCCATAGTATTCTCTAATAAACCAATAACTCAGACTTATTTCATAGTCGTTAAATAATTGTGGTAAAGCAAATATTAAGTGAGCTGAAAAACTAAAAGTTGTTGCCAATAAACACAATAATTTTGTATTCTGTGCCTCTCTTTTAGATAAATTTTCGAATGAACTATCCTGTATGTCAAGCTGCTCACTTGTTTCGCTTGCAATATCAATGGCATCCTTAATTCTTTCAGAATAGATTCCTAATATGAGTAAAAAAGAGGAACCCTAAAAAACATTATATTTGAATAGGTATTGGAATGTTGAAGACGGGGAAAATGGGGAAAGATCAGGCACGTTTAAATTGGATAAGGAAATTAAACTAGGAGATGGACTAATTCCTCTCCTATTTATAATAGTCATGGAAGCCTAAATTAAAAATACAAAAGATCAAACAAAAAACCTTCAATATATAGTAAGTTACAAAAACTTATATGCAGTCAACTCATAAACGCCAACTCCCTTATAAACGCTGATGATGTAGCTTTAATCACAGACAGGGTAGAAAAAAAATGCAAAAATTAATAGACATTTGGCAAAAATAGATACAGAAGTTAAAAATGGAAATGAACCTCAATAAAGCTAAACTTATGATAACATTATGAAGATAAGAGAAAGAAAGGAATACCAATATAATAATAAAGGAACAAGTAATAGAACAAGTAGGTATCTACTTTTGAATATTTGGGAAATATAATACCAGATGATGGGAAAATGGACATGGCAATAAATAATAAACTGAAGAAGGCTACTAACGTGTATTACTCATTAAATAAAACAATTTTTGGGAAATTAGAAGTAGATAGAAAAACTAATGACATAATGGGGCGAAAACTTTTATTGCGCAAAAAAAATCATGAATTAATGATAAACGCGACCGAGATGAAATACAATGAGAATAATAGCTGGAGTTACGAAATTTGAAAGATTTTGAAATGAAGATATAAGGAGAGAGCTGGAGCAAGATCCGATAATGAGGAAGATCGAAAAAACCATTGAAATGGTTTTTCCACATAGAGCGAATGGAGCAAAGGAGACTAACAAAAAAGGTAAATGAAGCCAAAATGGGAAACAAAAGAAAAAAGGGAAGGCCGACCCTACAACCCTACATCCTACATCCGACACCCTGAATGGCACTAAGGATTATAAGACAGAAGAAGAAGAAGAATATTGAAGACAATCAGTTTTGTTCAAATAAATAAATACTTTTAACCCGGCACCTGCCACGTGGGGTGGCAGAAGAAGAAGAAGAATATTGAAGACAATCAGTTTTGTTCAAATAAATAAATACTTTTAACCCGGCACCTGCCACGTGGGGTGCTACCAGCACCCCATAACACATTTTTATCAAATGGTATTTATTGGTATTTCAAGTTTGGTAACGGAGCTGTGCGTCATAGTAGCTTTCTATAATATTATATAGCATAGATGTGTTAGTGTTTGAAGTGGTTATTTAGTGTCATTCTGAACTTATAGCACTAAAATCGAATTGGGGTGTCATCATCTGGCACTTTAAGTTTTAATTTTTTTTTTTGTATTTTTGATAAACAGGTCAAATTTACATTTTTTATTGAAATAACTTATTTAAATTATTAATAGAGACTCTATACTCACTAAATATTAATTTTTTTAGATATTTTACTTGACTTCATTTATTATGGCTTGGTACTTGCTAATTTGCTTATAAGACCTTTTTCTAATTAAGTATTTTCTATGCGAAATAAGCCACAATTTTACTAAAAAATGAATTTATTAACGTTTCGAAGCCCAAATCGGGTTTCGTTGTCAAAATACAAAATACTATTAAAATAAACAAAAATGTTGTTGCTAAGTAAAAAAATTCTTCTACTAATTTATTTAATCTGACTCATTTATATTGGCAATTCAGACGTATATTATACATTTTAAAGTAGAAGACTTTAAAATGATATCGCCAATATTTATGAGTTGCGTTCCTGGGACGACTTTACTAAAAGATAGTTCATTCGATTACATGAAATCAATCCCAACTCAAGAATATCCGTCGCAAAAAAATCATAGCATGTGATCTGTCTTTAACAGTCGTCCCAGGAACGCAACTCATAAATATTGGCGATATCATTTTAAAGTCTTCTACTTTAAAATGTATAATATACGTCTGAATTGCCAATATAAATGAGTCAGATTAAATAAATTATTAGAAGAATTTTTTTACTTAGCAACAACATTTTTGTTTATTTTAATAGTATTTTGTATTTTGACAACGAAACCCGATTTGGGCTTCGAAACGTTAATAAATTCATTTTTTAGTAAAATTGTGGCTTATTTCCCATAGAAAATACTTAATTATAAAAATGCCACAAGGAAATAGCTTCAGAACAACAACACCTTTTTCATTTTATTTTTTAACTTTTATAACATATTAGTGGCTAATAAGTTAATAAAACATGTTTTTTTATATTCTTGTGTTACTGAACACATTATTTTGTTTTTTAAACAAGGAGATCACAGAAAATTTTTAAGGGGTGCTGTGAGCACCCCACGTGGCAGTTTGCGCCTTGCAAAGCCACGTGGCAGGTGCCGGGATAAGGATTATGAAAGTACGGCTTGTAGATAAGTAGAAATACGCCAGTAAATGGGAGCAAGAATAGGATATTACCTCCGAATTCTATCTTACTGCATGGATTTTAATAAAATTTTGGGAATATCTTCTATTTATCTTCTAATTAAAAGTCTGCCCTATGCCGATGTGAGGTTTTATCTCGGGGGTGGAAAATTTTGTGTTTAAAATTTCCGCGGAAATGGCTAGAGAGCTTAATTCTAAGCAAAAACTGTTCTATAAATTTTTTTCAAAACTCGATACTTTTTGAGTTATTCGTGGTTGAAAATTGGCCATTTTCATTGAAACATAACAACTTTTCTAACGGTTTTTTGCGAATACCTTAAAAACTATGCATCTAACTAAAAAAACTATATAAAACATTTTTGTAGCTTATAAAAAACAAAGATACCCGTTCCTTCGCAAATCTTCTAAAAGTTTTAGTTCGTATTTAGTTCGCATTTTAGTTGTTATACAAAAAGAGATATGGTAGGTGAAAAGAGTTTGGTTTTTGGTGTATGCCCAAATTAATGTATTTAACATGAAGTAACAAAGAAACGGTCCATTTCAGGTGTATAATGCTACCAATACTTCTTGTAGTGCTTGAGAAGACCTTTAAAATGAGCAATATTGAAGGTCGATTACATTCAAACTAAGCGAGATATGTTGCAAAAAAATTGACGACTAATATATTTTAAGAAAAAATGAGAGGTATATTTAAACCCCATCCACCAGAATTTAAAGTCATCGTTTTTCTTCTACAATACCTTTTACTATAGTGTTATTTATATGTTCAAAAAGTTGAACGGGTTTAAAATGAATGGTATTTGAGAAAAAATAAGATCAAATCGACACCCCCATCGAACAAGGTTGTAACCCATTTTTAGCGATTTTACAGGAGAGGCAAAAAACGAAAACAAGAATTTTTAAAAATTTGTAGCGAAATTATTAGACCCTTTTACACTAATGTGATATGATGATATTTACAACATAATAAGGGATTACTGTGAGATGTATGCTTTGTAATTTTATTAGCTATTGAGAATCTTGAGTTTGATTGAGATACAACCTTGAGACTAAACATGAGTATTCGTAGAAAAAGGCTGTAACTCGCCTAACAACCATTTTACACTCTCCGTGTTAATTATTTTTCCCGTTTAACTATTAAAAGGTTGTATGTTTTGAGTTATTTGCAATATAGCTAGGAGAAAATTAGCTTTATGGTATATTTAAACAAGATATCAACTCACACTTTACACAATTTTAATTGGAAATTATAAATTTTACAATAACAGTAATATTTAACACAACTTCTATCACTATGAAAAAATCATGGTGTAAAATATCTCAAATTTTTCGCATTTTTATTGCGTATCTCTAAATATTTATTTGTAAACCATTTTACTTTATTACTTTACTCTTTTACTATTAATATCTACTTCAAAATTAACATCTGTGCCGTTAAATGGGTTAAAACTTAGAATTTGCTTCTGATTTATTTCATTTATTGATTTAGGCTCGCCTGATGCTTTGGCATATCGTATCATGGTTATCCATTGGTGTGGAGCATATACGACTCAATGTTTTTTCTGTTTTTCTATAAGGGCATGCATTGAATTACCCTCGTTTTGTGAATGTGCTATTTCTAAAAATATATGTGTAATGTTAATATTAAACTTTTTCACTACATAGAAGTACGTAGCAAACACTTTTCGATACTTATTTTGTCCACCGCAACTACCAAAAAGGAAAAAACTCCGTAAATCCGTTTTTACTTTTATTTCGATAATTTTACTTATGAGATGCACCATATGTTTGAATACGTTATAATTTATACATACGTGCAACAAAGTTGTAACTCATTTAAAAACCTTGTTAATCGTCAAGTATAAAGAAAGTAAATATTTTACATAGGGAGTATCCAGTGTTACTGCCTTCTTCAAGCTAAAATGGAGTAAAATGGCATACGTAACTTAAAATACAACTTTTTATTAGCCAAACTATTGAGAATTAAACTATGTCGTTTATATTGACGTGTGCGCAATTTTTTGCTGAATTTTTCGCCTGTGTTGAAATCTGAAAAAAGATGTAACTTGAGTTACAACCTTGTTTGATGGGGGTGTCGAAATTATAGAGCGCATTTTTAAATTTTCTTAAAAAATTCCTTTGTCTCCATGTAACTTGAAAATGTAAGTATTGCGAAACAAAAACAAGATTTTTATCTAAAAATACACTACATTTTTGTGCGGTTTTTTTTCGTATCTCTTATCATTTTCGAGGTACATGGAGAAAAAGGAAGATTTTTAAGAAAATTTAAAAATGCGCTCTATAATTTGATATTATTTTTTTCAAAAACCATTCAGTTTAAACCCGTCCAACTTTTTGCACATAGAAATGGCACCATAATAAAAAGTATTGTAGAAGAAAAACGATGCATTTATATTCTGATGGATGAGGGGTTAAATATGCTGCTCATTTTTTAAATACATTAGTCATCAATTTTTTGCAGCATATCTCGTTTAGTTTTAACGTAATCGACATTTAATATTGCTCCTTTTAAAGGTGTATTGAAGCACTAAAAAAGGTATTAGTATCATTATACACCTAAAATAGACAGTTTCTCTGTTATTTCAAGTTCAATACACCGATTTAAGCATACACCAAAAAAACAAACTCTTTTCACCTACCATATCTCGTTTTGTATAACAACTAGAAGATTTGCGAAGAAACGAGTCTATTTGTTTTTTTTTATAAACTACAAACATGTTTTATATAGTTTTTTTCGTTAGACGCATAGTTTTTAAGGTATTCGCCCAAATCGGTCCAAAAAGCTGTCATTTTTCGATGAAAATGACCAATTTTCAACCACGAATAACTCAAAAAGTATTGAGTTTAAAAAAAAATTATAGAACAGTTTTTGCTTAGAATTGGGTTATTTAGCCACATCCGTGGATATTTTAACCAAACAATTTTGGAATGGAACCACCCCCAAGATAAAAGCATACATCGGAATAGGGTAGAGCCAAATACCCTCATTGACTGCCCTAAACATAATTTTGTCAATAGAATTTGAATATTGATTTACAAGGAAATACGGTGAATTTGGTTTCGTCGGAAAAGGAAAAATAATTTGGATATGCAAGCATATCTCTTTGAATAAGAACCAAGAGAGGGTATGAGCTGAGTCGAGAGTTGATAAAAAAGCGGGGAGTCAGAAAAACGGTTCTTAGTACCTATATATTTTTTGAAGAAGTGAGTTTCATGGGTGGGAGAAGTCGTAGTTAAACAAAAAGTTTCTTTAAGTCATAAAATAAGTGAGTGAAATTGTTTTTTCCACCTACCTCTACCGAAAGTATACTTTTCCGGACCTGATTGTAGGGAGCAAAGTTGTACTTTTCCTCCCTAGGGAGGAAAATATTTTTCCTCCCTAGGGAGGAAAAGTAAAAGTGACGTCATGGTATTTCATTCATGAAATATAACTTATTGACGCCCTGTATAATATCTATTTTCTATTACGAAGTATCTATACATTTTAACGTTTATTTATAAAACATCCTGCATTTTGCAGAATGGTAAAAAACAGTAAATTGTTATTTTGATTTAACAATGTTTACATTAATAATTTGACTTATATTTGACAGTTGACAGTTATATTGTACCTACTTGTTGTTTTAGTTCTAATAAATTTTGTTGGTTAGTTACATAAATAAATTAAGTAAAAATGAAAAAATGACTTGTTATTTGAGGAAGGTGGAAAACCCATATGTATAACATGGGAGTAAAGTGCCTTTTCCTCCCTTGAATGATTACTGCCCTCCGCTACGCGTCGGGCAGTAAACTTCATTCTCGGGAGGAAAAGTTACACTTTCCTCCCTTGTTATACAAATAGCTATTTCGTACGTGTCCAGAGATATATGCTGAAGACAGCTAAGTTAGAGATAAAACTGTAAGCTATTTGCTTTCCTTAATTGATACGGTTTCGGGAACCATTGAGTAGCCTTTCAAATGAGCTATCACCTATCACACAACCTCTACTCTCATTTAAAAAAAATATCGAATACGTCATCACGCCCAGATGGATGACGTAACTAGTATAAAATATATATGCCAAAAAATCATAATGTGAAAATTAAAATCGACATGTTTCGGAATTTATTTCCTAAATCGCCCAACCTATACGTGCTCACTGTATAATTGTGTAACATAAAACAAGTTCATAAAGATAAGAGTATAATTACCGGTAGTAATAGAGTAAACGTTGTCATATAAGGAAGAAAAGCTTTCAAAGTACCATACTTGTTATATAATAAAGTTCCTCCTATAACCATTAACCCTTCTAAATTTGCCAATGTAGATATAATAACCAATAATTGCCAATGCAGAAAGTTGGGTAAAAACCAGTTAGATTGCTCTTTGAGAAACAGACGTAAAAACCTTTTTATTATTTTTAGGTTATCATCTAAAAAATACATATTTAGTAAAAGGTGAAATAGACCACGGCATTTGAAAAAATAAATCGATAAATGCAGCACCTCTCGACTTGAAATTTTTTGCAAAATTTTTAGGATGATTCCAGGAAAAAAGTCTACATTAGAAAAATAGGTGGAAGGACATAATTGTATTTTCAGCCCATAAAATGTATCCAAAACTGCATGAACATGTCGAAATCAGTATAGTAACGGCCAGATATTTTTATCGGGGATTTTGGGGTCTCTGAACATGAATATGTTTTCAGGACCAATCCCCCGGTGCATATGGTGTCCGGGGTTACTATTAATGCACATGGTCTGAAGTTTCGACTGCCTTCAATACTATATTGATGCAAACAGATAACTCTCAGGGTCTATTGTAGTTTCTGAACAGGAATACGTCACCAGCACCGACCTTCGCAGCACCTTGTGCCCAGGGTCGGCCCGTCAGGGTAGGCAAGGTAGGCGCTGCCTAACCTCTTCAAATGTGCAATAATAAATTATTTATTAATATAAATTACTTATTTCAAAACTGTAATTTATAAATTTTGATACAATACCCCTAAGTACCTAAAATCTACAATAAAACAAAGCTACTTTTTAATTCATCTCCGAAGTTGTAATAATTATTGTACGCTCCCCGTAGCGTAGCACTACTAACGATGGCTCTACCCTATGTACCACTAGGGCAGGCGCGAACAGAATTCACATTTTTTTGTCTCACTCTTTAAGCTAAGCAAAGCCAGAGAACAGGTCCTTGTTCTCTGGCAAAGCCCTGTAATTATTGTCGCTTCCCTAGCCGTGTTGCGAGCATTTCCAATATTTTCGGGCTATAGGTAGGCTAGATCAGCGATTCTCAATCTGTGGTACATGTACCGCTGGTGGTACAATTATTCATTATTTGCGGTGGTACACAAAACACAAAAAAATTAAAATAGTAGTACTTAGTAAGTATTGATAATACACTCTAAAAATACAGGGTGTAACAAAAATACAGGTTATAAATTAAATCACATATTCTGGAACCAAAAATAGTTCGATTGAACCTAACTTACCCTAGTACAAATATGCACACAAAAAAAAGTTACGGCCCTTTGAAGTTACAAAATAAAAATCGATTTTTTCCAATATATCGAAAACTATTTGAGTTTTCTTATTGAAAACGGACATTTTTTTAATGTTGTAATATTTACAATCTAGGTAAATTGAGGTAAATTGAGGTAAAAATCTAGGTAAATATTGAGAACAATAGGTAAATTATTTGACAAAAATTGAAAATTTGACCTGTAGAGGGAGATCCAGTGATCACCCTCTTTACATAAATTAAACTAAAACAAATTAAAATAAGTTAGTTATCACAGATTATTCGAATCTTCTTGCTAGGTCCACTACTTTGAATCTCTTCAGGCGTCGTACATAATTGTGGTCATCAGTGAGGTTGCTGGCTAACTCGTTTGGATGAGACTCTAGTCTCTTGGAATATTTTTTGTAATATTCTGTTATTACTGGTTTTATGAATGGAACATTGAGGTCCTGCTCTATCACATAGTTTGGCACGTACCAAGGAGCATTCAGCATTGTTCTAAGGACTTTGTTCTGGAATCTCTGCAGTATTTCTAGGTTAGTTTGACTGGCTGTCCCCCAAAGTTGGATACCATAGGTATACACTAGTTTTAATATAGTTTTATATATCAGCAGTTTGTTTTCAAGAGATAGTTGAGATTTACGACCGATGATCCAGTACATTTCTCGGAATTTTATTCTTAGTTGTTTTCTTTTTGTAAAAAATATGCTTTTGCCAAGTTAATCTCCTATCAAGATGGATTCCTAGGTACTTGACAGTATCGGTTTGTGGGAGTTGCGTTTCATTTAGTGTTACAGATGGACATGTTTGTCTTTTCATGGTGAAGGTTACATGGATGGATTTACTCTCATTCGCCTTTATCTTCCATTTTTTAAGCCATCTTTGTATATTATTAAGGTCTTTCTGAAGGGTTCTGGATGCTGTGTTTGGATCATGGTGAGAGGCTAGCAAAGCAGTGCCATCAGCAAAAGTTGCACACGTTGTTCTGTTACTTGTGGGTAGGTCAGCAGTGTAGAGCAAGTACCATATCGGTCCCAAGACACTTCCTTGTGGTACTCCGGCTTTTATTGGTCTTAGGCTTGTGTATTCGTTATCCTGCTTGACTAGGAAATGTCAGTTGGAAATATAGCTTTTTAGGATTTGATAAAAAGGATGGGGAAGGTTTTGCTTTAGTTTAAAGATCATACCAGCATGCCATACCTTGTCGAAGGCCTGACCAATGTCCAGGAATGCAGCAGAACAATACCTTTTATTTTCTAGATCACTTCTGATGTGTTTTACTAGTCTATGTACCTGTTCAATCGTTCCGTGTTGTGCTCTGAACCCAAATTGGTGTTGGGGAATTAGTTTCCTTTCTTCTATAACTGGGGATAATTGTTTAAGGAGAAGTTTTTCCAATATTTTTGATAGAACAGGTAGCAGGCTTTTTGGCCTGTATGAAGTCACCTGAGTTTTATTTTTCCCTGGCTTGGGTATGAGAATAATTTGAACAACTTTCCATTGTTCTGGGTAGTAACCTAGCCTAAATATTGCATTAAATACTTGCGTTATCATTTTCAGACCTTTGCATGTCAATTGCTGTAGTACTTTCCCGTTGATCAGGTCATACCCTGGAGCTTTTTTGGACTGATTTCATGCTGGATCATATTTCTAACTTCTTTAGTGGTGATTTTTTGTATAGGTAAGTCCATCTGGTAGGACGATTCCAGGAAGTAATTTATTTCTTCCTCTGTGTCACCATCTTCCATGGTATGTGGCTGGAATACATTAGTGAGGCGATCTACCCTCTGACCACTCTAGCCTAATCGCGACATGGTATGCACAAATAACAAACAGTACTAAACAACTATCACTATACAATAACAAAACAGACTGGAGCAGTTTCAAGAATAAACAAACTAGATGAACTAATTGACATAAGCATCCCATTGAAAACAGAAAGTGACATCTACGCAGCAGTAGAAAATCTTCAGAAATCTATACAAGAAGCTGCTTGGTATGCTACCCCTGACTGCTACCAAACAGAATTTAAAGAGCATTGCCCAACTGTAATAAAGTAAATGATTGCTAGAAAGAGAAAAATAAAGGAGGAGTGGCGAAGAAAAAGAACACCTAAGAACAAGACGAAATTAAATAAAATCACCAAGGAAATTAAACTACAATTGCATAATATCAAAAATAATAAAATACAAGAATATCTTACAGGTTTATCAGCAAACGCAGATAGTGAATATTCCCTTTGGAAGGCCACGAGAAAAATCAAACAGCCGAAACAACGAATACCACCAATACGAAACCAAGAGGGAAACTGGTGTAGAAATAATAAGGAAAAAGCCGAAAACGGACATGTGGCATTATTATGACAGGAAAATCTTAAAAAATAAATTCTACAGCTCATAAAAATTTTATGGGGGTTTTGTTCCTTTAAACCCCCCAAAATTTTGTGTACGTTACAATTAAATTATCATTGTGGCACCATTAGTTAAACACAATGTTTTTAAAACTTTTTTGCCTCTTAGTAATTTTTCTAACTAGTTTTTATCGAGATATTTTGAATATTTGTCAAATCCACCACATATTTGTATACTGTTAAGTACGATTATAGAGACCCTATAATAATATGAAAATTTATTTATAAATTACAGATTTTATAAGTATATTTTGAACCATCTTAAAAAAGAAGCCACATTTCGATAAAAGGTGCCTTATCGGAAAAATACTAAGAGGCAAAAAAGTTTTAAAGACACTGTGTTCAACTAATGGTACCGCAATAATAGTTTAATTGGAACATACACAAACATTTGGGGGGTGTAAAGGCACAAAATCTCCATAAAATTGTTATGTTAACATATTAAAAAAGAAGCCGCATCTCGATTAAAACTGGTTTATCTAAAAATACTAAGAGGCAAAAAAGTTTCAAAAACATTGTGTTTAACTAATGGTACCACAATAATAATTTAATTGGAACGTACATAAAAGTTTGGGGGGGTTTAAGGGAACAAAACCCCCATAAAATTTTTATGGGGTGCTCAAATTTCACTATAATTTCTTTTTAAAATGTTCCTGCCATAGTCATGCCACATGTCTATTTTCATTAAAAAATCTCCAATAGTTCGATATATCGGAAAAAATAGATTTTCATTTTGTAACTTCAAAGGGCTGTAACTTTTTTTTGTGTGCATATCTTTTTTTTGTGTGCATATTTGTACTAGGGTAAGTTAGGTTCAATCGAACTATTTTTGGTTCCAGAATATGTGATTTAATTTATGACCTGTATTATTGTTACACCCTGTATATGTGGTACCAAAAATAATAAAAAGAACTGCAGGTGGTACGTGACTCAAAAAGTTTGAGAAGCGCTGGGCTAGATGGTTTTGCGCCTTTGACATTGGTTGTGCCGAGCTGCATCTCGGGACTCCCAATTGCGTGTTTAAGGATTCTGACTACCAATTCTGAAAAAATAGAAAAGTTCGAATTTTGTCATGAAATTTGGTATGTGGGGTTAGAATAATATTTCTAACAATTTTTCCAAATAACTTTTTGCGATATCTCTAACGCGAAACAAAATATTGAAAATTAATCCTGTTTGTGAATTCGCAGTAGGCCGCGTTTAAAATTTAAATTTCAGTTGACTATCTTAAAAAATGTAAAACATCAAAATGAATGACTGCAAAATTTCAAATCTGTATTTATTTTGATAGCCGAAGTATAAGGGTGTCTTCATCTTAAATGCGACACACTGTGTACAGGGTGTTTGGTAAAGAATGGGCCATAGCTTAACCCTAGATTCCTGAGGTTAAAATATGTCGATTTAAGCTAACTTACCTTAGTACGAAAGTTGATAATAACCGAAATACAGGGTGTCAAAGTTAAAACTTTTATTTTATTTATTCTTGAATATTTCCTAACAGGCATGGGATAATAACACAAAATTTGGTAAGCGGGGATTTTTTGGAACGAGAAATCTAAATTCTCCACCAAAAATGATGTATTATCCAGAGGGCACCACATACGCCTTTCAGTGCTCATTTAATAGGTTCAATTTTTTATTACCCACTCTACATACTTTATGAATCAAAAATTTTATTCTGTTAATATTTTTACTTAAAAAAGGTATACTACATTCATCTCACTAAACTCAACCCTTTCCGAGATAAACGCATTTTAAATCTGCGAGGCAACATAATTTTTTGCATAATATCATTGTAGTTACACCCGAAAAATAACTTAAAAATAAAAATTTACAAAAATGTTTCTCAAATTTCTTCAAATGGAATTTGCGATGCAATGACAAATATGAGAACTGGCACAATTATTATGGTTTCAAGTTTATTTTTCGGGTCTATAACTACAATGATATGCAAAAATTACGTTGTATCGCAGACTTACAATGCGTTTACCTCGAAAACAGTTGAGCTTAGCGAGATGAATGTAGTATACCTTTTTTAAGTAAAAATATTAAGAGAATAAAAATGTTGATTCAAAAAGTACGTGGAGTGGGAGATAAAAATAATTGAACGTATTAAATGAGCGCTGAGAGACGTATGTAGCGCCCTCTGGGTAAGACATCATTTTTGGTGGCAAATTTATATTTTTCATCCCAAAAAACCCCCGCTTACCAAATTTCGTGTTGTTATCCAATGCCTGTCAGGAAATATTCAAGAATAAATAAAATAAAAGTTTAAGTTTGACACCCTGTATTTCGGTTATTATCAACTTTGGTACTAAGGTAAGTTAGCTTAAATCGACCAATTTTAAGCTCAAGAATGTAAGGTTAAGCTATGGCCCATTCTTTACAAAACACCCTGTACCTATATACAGGGTGATTGATTAGTAGGGTAAAGCTCAATAGCTCCGCTATAGTAATAAATAGCAATAAAAGTTAATAACAAAAATTTTAGCCACCTTTGAGGTTCACATTACAAAATTAGTTAGAATATTACAGGGTGTTCGATAACACAGTGGCAGACCTAACTTATGTTTTTTTAAATGGAACACCCCATATTTTATTTTATATTCGAAATCCTGTTAACTTTTCCATCACAAAAATATAAAGGCTTGTAATGTTATACAGGGTATTTACAAAGTTATAACCAATTTTGTATGAAAATCTTAGCCAGTTCAACTCCCTGTATAAATAAAAATAAGCAGAACAGCAATGGTTCAATAATGCCATATTTTTTTATTTATTGTCAAAATTTTTAAGAATTATTGGTATTGCTAATTTTCTTTATATCAAATACAGGGTGAGTCAAAACGCAAGTACATTATTTTCTCAGTAATGTTAAATGGAACACCCTGTATTTTATATCATTATTGAAAACTAACATTAACGTACTTTAATTTTTATATAACATTCCCTATGCCCAAATTTATTAGTTTTCTAGATATTTTCATTTCTCCGAACAAATTATTTTAGGTGTTTAAATTTATCTAAATTTTAAGTAAGCCATGACTGAATTGACAATTGAAGATTACTGATTATCAATCCGGTAATCAATGTAACACTGTAGCAAATAAAGAAATAAAAATAATTTATTAGTAATACATTTTACAAACAAAAACACAACCACTACATGCAACATTTTTGAAACAATTAAAAACTATCTTTTTATGTAAATGCAACAAATAAACAAACAAAAAAAAGAAAAGTAATGTTACTTTTAAATAGTGATATAAAATACAGGGTGTTCCATTTAAAATTACTGAGAAAATAATGTACTTGCGTTTTGACTCACCCTATATTTGATATAAAGAAAATTAGCAATATCGACCATTCTTGAAAATTTTGACAATAAGTTAAAAAATATGGCACTAATAAACCATTGTTGTTTTGCTTATTTTTATTTATACAGGGAGTTAAACTTGTTACGATTTTCATATAAAATTGGATATCTATAACTTTGTAAATACCCTGTATAACATTACAAACCTTTATATTTTTGTGATGGAGAAGTTAACAGGATTTCGAATATAAAATAAAATATGGGGTGTTCCATTTAAAAAAACATAAGTTAGGTCTGCCACTTTGTTATCGAACACCCTGTAACATTCTAACTAATTTTGTAATGTGAAGCTCAAAGGTGGCTAAAATTTTTTTATTAACTTTTATTGCTATCTATTATTATAGCGGGGCTATTGAGCTTTACGCTACTAATCAATCACCCTGTAGGTATAGTCTGTTCGCTAAACTCAGACGCAACTTTCTAGATGTTTTAGTCGGTAATTTTGCAAATTTTAGTAAAATTGGCAAAACATAATTACTAAATAGTTAATAATCGCTAAATAGTTAGTAATTTTGCCAATTTTTGCAAAATTGGCAAAAAACAAAAAAATTATCGACTAAAATATCTAGCCAGTTGCGTCTGAGTTTAGCGAACCGACTATATGTACATATTGTACACTGTATGTGTCGCCTACCCGTATACTGAGGTCACGAGCCGCCACTGCCTTGTGCTTAGTGTCACAGCTCAGGCAAGTCATCTTCTGGAGTTTCGAGGGTTTTTGATACTAAACTGATGCAAATAGTTTACTCGAGTGTTTTTGGGGTTGATGAACACGAATATGACTTCAGAACCGATCTTAAGATTGTGACCAGTGTGACTGATATACCAGAGTACTCTGAGCACCAGCTGCTCCGGGAATTGGTTCTGACGGCGTATTCACGTTCCGCAACTCTAAAAACCCCAGACTAACAAAATCTGGCCTTAATACATTGATTTTTACATGGTTGTGCACTGTAAATGCAAGCATGCATTTATGCCCATTTTTTTATTACAGACTTTTTTCCTGACGTCAAATAGTTTTGAAGAAGTCGAGGAGAAACTCAAAACTCGAAACAATAACAGCGTAAAATCAATGGAAAAATCCCAATAGTTGGCTGTATACCATAGTTTAAAAAAACCTATACAGAAGTAAAAACTTCAGATTGTATTTTGGTATAAAATAGTTTATTTAAAACTTCTAAAAGTCATCCACATGGATTGCAAAACGTTTTCGTTCTGAACAGAACATCTTCAGTGCCTGGAATGAAGTATTTCCACGTTAGATTAAGGCAAAAAGGTTAAAATTGTGACTGTTAATGAGAAAATTATGTGGAGAATACTTACATTCCGCAAAGTAGTTGTAACTAGCACACCAATGAAGGTGGTAACTTCAAAATATATGGCTTACATTATACCTTATGGTAAAATATTATGACTACAAGTCGATGTTACTAGATTAAAATATGTATGTGCCTAAAGAGCAACATGCTTCCCTGCTCGAAAAAACTAGGTACTTGCCATTTGAATTAGCACAGACCAACTGATGTAAAATGAAAAGGAATGACAAAGAGTGACATGACAAGACAAGGTAAAGTCAATTTTTGGTTACGAACTTCAAAAAGTGTAGTTTTAATTTTTTTGGATTTTAATAAAATGTAAAGGTAGGTAATAGCTGATTGAAAATATAATTAAAATTGTTTAAAAAATATAAGTTGAGAATCTATTGTAAAGTCTAAATAGCAACTCTCTAATCCAGAAAAAACTTTAGGTTTGTTGGAAATAAGATCGGTATAAGTCATGGTTAGAAGCTTGACGTCATTGATTGTTAAATTTAAAGGTGAAAGTTTAATTTGGTGTAATAGAATGAGGTTTATACTATATGTAAACAATAAATGACCTGAAGTGGAGAGATTGGATGGTAAATAAAGCGGATTTTAATGAAAATGTTATTTATAGATATATGTAATGTTGGTTGCCTAACATGGTGAGGAATGTTTAAATTTGGCTGTATACTGTTGTAATGATGATTCTGTCTGTTAAAATTGTAAAGGAAATTATGGAAAAAATTAAAGTTAAAATAACTAAAAGAATACAGATCAAGAGTAAATTACAATATTAAAGAAATAATTGTAAACAATGGAATTAATAAAATAATAATGGATTAGTAACGAAAAGGAAAATAAAATATGTGACAGCAAAATCTAATTACACTTTATGTTGTTTAGGATGGAATAAAATCGTTCAAGAAGAAATACCATGAAGGCTTCCAGCAGCAGTGGTTAAAGTGTGGGTGAATAATGTAATGATATCTAATCCCTAATAGCACACGACGTCCTTTGGACGTCCAAAATAGGTCCATTTTTGGTCCTTACGTCCATGGACTATAAACGGACGTCCTTTGGACGTCCCATTTTGGACGTCCTTCGGAAGGAATAAATATGGACGTCCTTTGGACGTCCGACGTTGGACGTCCTTCGGACGGAATAAATATGGACGTCCTTTGGACGTCCGACGTTGAACGTCCTTTGGACGTCCATACTGGACGAAATACGGACGTTTTATGAACGCGTATATATTATATTGGACACATTATACCAATTACGGGATCAAAATAGCAAAATAATTCAATAAAATATTAACTTACCTACGCGTTAACTTTACGTTAATGAAATACAGTCAAACCTGTCAGTAACGGCCACTAAAATGAAAGAACTATTGGCCGATATAGAAAGGTGGCCGTTATTGCCAGTTTTTGTAGTCTAGATATACAGTAAAACTTGTGTTACTGGCCACCTGATAAAATCGGCCACCTGTACTAACGGCCAGTTTAAATATTCCCCAAACCAATTATATCTAGACTACAAAAACTGGCAATACCGGTCACCTTTCTATATCGGCCAATAGCTTTTTCATTTTTAGTGGCCGTTACTGACAGGTTTTACTGTAATTGGTTTGGGGAATTTTTAAACTGACCGTTAGTACAGGTGGCCGGTGTTTGCAGGGGGCCGGTAACACAGGTTTTACTGTAGTTTAAATCGAAAAGATTAAATCTTAATTCAAAATTGTATATACAATTATTACAATTATAAACAAACTATATAGTTTAATATCCAAAAAATGTTTTTGATTTTATGTAATGTAATGAAAATCTTATTTGTAAATTATTGGTTACAATGTTTAACAATAGGAAATATTCAAGAATAAATAAAATAAAAGTTTAATCCTAACAACACAAAACATTCCAGGAATGTAGGTACTACCGTTCTATTCCGTGAACATCTATCTGATTAAATTATGGGTGGAAAGTTACCACAAGATATTCTATGAACATAGTACAATGTCTTCCTGGAGGGGTAAAATTTTCCATTACAAGATTTTAAGAGAGGCCATTTATTGTACTGTTCAATTTGCGTTCATTTTCAAATTTGCCGCGCGAGTATCTATGTAACGTCTCGTGGTCATTGGTCATCACATTTCATTTTCATAACATAACCGATAACCTAAAAATTTAGTAAAAAAGTAAAAATTTTGATTGGAAAAAAATGCATCGATAAGGGGGTGTGGGAAATGGAAATTAGTGGCTTTTTTGCTGTACTGTCTGCTAGTTTTTGCTCTGGGCACTGGCTATATCTCTTGTTTAAACAATTTTGTAAGTATTATAAAATCCGTTTTCAATTTTCTTTATTCTTTATGAAACGAATCATTTATACATGCATATTATTACCTGTAAATAGGTACCTATTTCTTTTGATTTTTAATTGTAAAGAATAGAAAAATTACCGTTCATTTTAATTTTTTTTAGAATCAGCTGAAAGTGGCCTACAAAAAAAAACCAAGAAGGAAATGTATAGCCTTGTGGCTATGAAAGGCAAAAGAGAGATATAAAAAGTGTATTGGCTAGTTGGAAGAAAGTCCACATTGTCCATGCATAATAAGTTATTACATTATCAACAAATATCAAGAAGATAGCAGGGTCACGAGCATCAACTTCATGAGTTCAAGAATATCGAGGAAATCCAGCTCCTCGATACTACTGGGCAAACTAGAAGATTGAAGAGGACAAATCCTTTTGAACTAGTTTGAGTGATAGGTGATAGTGAAAAACGGAGCATAGTGCTTGTGTGCTGTGCCTGTCTATGTTAGAATAGTGCACGATCTTGTTAGATTAGATAAGAGACGCTATGGGGTAAGCTCTTCATTTTAAGAAACAGTAGTAATTTAGGCTAAATTAAAATTGCTCATTGGTCAGTTATGACCAGATTGTTTTTTTATGTTTGGCAAAAAGGACTTAAGTCAGAATTGCACATTGATAATGTTTTGATGATTTCTGGACCAGAAAAAAACTGTTGTAGATGTAAACTGTATGTACAGTAGAATCTACTACAGTACTGTAGAAATCATCAAAACATTATCGATGTGCAATTCTGACTTAAGCCCTTTTTCCCAAACATCAGAGAATTGTAATGTACAATAATTCTCCTATCTGCTTTTTCATGAATTTTGTAGGAGACGAAAAACCATTTTTAGGATCATCTGCTTTCACATGTTTTGTAGTAAATAGATAGTTGAATTTACTACAAAACATGTCAAAAAATATATGAAAACAGGAGGTGACTATAAAAAAAGTTTTTAGTCTCTCTTACAAAACTCATGAAAAAACAAATCGGAGGTATGTCACATCAGTAACTAAGAATGTCTAAAAAATATACTTTGATGTCCCAAGAACCAAATATAACCTACAGTCCATCTAATTTACTTACTGTTGCACGTCATTATCTACGCCAGAGATCTAAGTTGACATAGTTGCCAAAGTATAAAAAGATCCTGAATCCATTTTAAATCAAAAATGTCACATAATTATTGTAAACGTGGATTATACAACAAAACAAATTAATATTCAATGTAAATAAGTAAAAACTTAAGAAATAGAGAACAAGAATTAAGTTATAATCTTTTAAGATTTGCAGTGCAAGAGTTTTTGCACTGCATTGTTAATAATTAAAAAACGGCTCCGAACTCTTGGCAAAAAGCCGGTAGGTTTCTTTGTATAAGTATGTCTACAATAACAACTAAAAAAGTTGTCAGATACCTCGATTATTCCAAGTCGTTATAAAATTAGGTGAAATTTATATTTTTATAGTAGAGGATCTTTTTATAGTAAAGTAAATAATAAAAACAGTAAATATAATAAATAAAACAGATACTTATAGTAAAGAATATAAACAAATATGAAGTGTCATCACCGTAACTGTCAAATAAATGTTACCAATTTATTCTAAAATGTCACCTTCGTTCGATTACAGTTACAGTGTGATCCGAACAAATCTGCTTCATAAAAACGCTTTATAATCCATTTATACAAATTAAATGAAACATATTATTGTGTATTTCTTTAGGTTAACATTAATAGAAATCTTCAAATATTATTTCTATGCGTATATAATAAAATATGTCTAGTGGCTGTAATTCCAGTGTACTCGGCAAAGTGATTCTAAAAAAGAACACACCTACCGCCTAAATATTTCGTGTTGGTATCATGCAACCTCACAGGCTACGACACGGATGACGCGCAACAGTTAGTAAATTAGACGAAGTATGTAGATATATACAGGGTGTAACAAAAATACAGGTCATAAATTTAATCACATATTCTGGGACCAAAAATAGTTTGATTGGACCTAACTTACCTTAGTACAAATGTGCACACAAGAAAAGTTACAGCCCTTTGAAGTTATATATATATATATATATATATATATATATATATATATATATATATATATATATATATATATATATATATATATATATATATATATATAATAGCACCAAGGGTCTTAGAGGCCCATGGCTTGAAAAGTTTGTTTTTTTTCTTCATTTTCACGTTTCTTTATGTACTGAGATCTTCTCTGGCTTGATATGTGATTTTTCTCCATTCCTTCCTGTTATTCATTTTTCTTTTCTGACCCTGTAGCACCATTCTTTCCAAATCTTTTTCGACCTCTTGCTTCCATCTATTTTTCGGCCTTCCTCTTCTCTTTCTTGAAGCTGTAGTGTAGTTTAGTACCATTTTTGGAGTCCTCGTGTTTGGCATCCTTTCAATGTGACCTCGCCATCTAAGTCTCTGTGCCTTTATCATTCATTTGAAGTTACAAGATGAAGTGATTTTTTCCAATATATCGAAAACTATTAGAGATTTTTTATTGAAAATGGACATGTGGCATTATTATGGCAGCAGTATCTTACGAAAAAACTATAGTAAAATTTGGACACCCCATAAAAATTTTATGGGGGTTTTGTTCCTTTAAACCCCCCCAAACTTTTGTGCACATTTCAATTTAATTATTATTGTAGTACCATTTAAACACAACGTTTTAAAAACTTTTTTGCCTCTTATTGCTTTTTCGAAAAGTCAATTTTTATCGAAATATTTTGAATATTTGTCAAATCCACCACATATTTGTATATGGTTAAGTACGATTATGGAGACTTGGTAATAATATGCAGACTTATTTATGCTTTACATTTTTAGGGATATTTTGAACCATATTATAAAAAAGAAGCCAGATCTCGATAAAATGTGCCTTATCGAAAAAATACAAAGAGGCAAAAAAGTTTTAAAAACATTCTGTTTAACTAATGGTACCTCAGTAATAGTTTAATTGGAACATACACAAACATTTGGGGGGTTTAAAGGAACAAAACCCCCATAAAATTTTTATGTAGACATGTTAAAAAAGAAGTCGCAACTCGATAAAAACTGCCTTATCTGAAAAATACTAAGAAACAAAAATATTGAATTTAACTAATGGTACCACAATAATAAAATTGAATTGGAACATACACAAAAGTTTGGGAGGATCTAAGGGATCAAAACCCCCATAAAATTTTTATGGGGTGCACAAATTTCACCATAATTTTTCTTTAAGATATTCCTGCCATAATACTGCCACATGTCCATTTTCAATAAAAAATCGCTAATAGTTTTCGATATAATCGAAAAAATCGATTTTCATTTTGTAATTTCAAAGGGCTGTAACTTTTTTTATGTGCATATTTGTACTAAGGTAAGTTAGGTTCATTCAAACTATTTTTGGTCCCAGAATATGTGATTTAATTTATGACGTGTATTTTTGTTACACCCTGTATATACAGCCGATTACGCACCACCTTAAAAATTGGGCATTTTTGATGTCTCGAATTTCCTAAACCTGTTGTTGCATCTAAGTGATTTTTTTATAATATTCTAGCCTAGGCCCTAGGCTATAGGTTAAGTACCTCCTTATGCTTGTCATGCACGGGGAGCTATACTCTAATATATATTATATCACATCGCACTCTATAGTAATGAGTGAGCCTGCACATATGGAACCATTTGTTTTCTGTCTGCAGGCTCACTCATTACTATAGAGAGCGATATGATATAATGTACATATATTACAGCATAGCTCCCTGTGCATGACAAGCTTAAGGAGGTAACCTATAGCCTAGGCCAGCAGTTCTCAACCACCGTGTCGCGACACACTGGTGTGCCGGAAGAACCTATCAGGTGTGTTGCAAGATTTACGAATACGATATTTTTATTTATATTTTTTTACTTGTTATAATATACCAATCATGCATTCAACCATTTTTTTAACTATTAGGTATATACCACGTTATACCAATCAATAAAGTGCCAATCCGTAATTGTTTCCTCTCTACAGTCGGAAAAATGAAAGAATACCCATGAACGATCACATCAATCACTTATTTTGTATTTGCTGTCTTTTTCTATAAATAACAAACGTTTGTTATAGAAAAAGATAGCAAATACAAAATAAGTGATTGATGTGATCGTTCATGGGTATTCTTTCATTTTTCCGACTGTAACTGTTTTTAATATACAGTACGTAAATCGTTCTGCTGAAATAGGGATTATACATTGAGATCATTGTGGCAACTGCGCCAACCTGTGTTAGGTGAAACTTCTGTTCGAGTACGAGTTTCTGGTGCAATAGAGCTGTTAGAACGAATAGAATGAGTGATTTTGAATGCAAGGTAGTCTATAAATAAATCAAAAACAAAGATTTTGACTGATGAATTAATAATTTTACTTTAATTTTTAAAATATCTTTAAAAATTAATTTCCAAATTAAACAGACTCAGTTTTCCCATTAGGTCAAAAATAGTTCTACTACAATGTCATGTTTTGACGTTTATTTGTGTCACCCAAAATTAATTGTCAATTTTGAGGTTAATGCCCTAATGCTAACAACTATATACTATATTGTCATTGAGAGAGCGAAGTTGCCACAATTATCTTAATATAATACAATGTATGTATTTATGTATCTAAATATATACAATGTATGTTCCCTATGTCCAGCTGAACGATTTACGCACTGTATATCTTTTTAATATATTCATCTGTTCTTACCTACCACTAGCAAAAATTTGTACATATAAGGGTGTCGCAAATCTGTAAGGAGTACGTTAGTGCGTCGTTGAGTAAAAAAGGTTGAGAACCGCTGGCCTAGGCTATAATATTATAAAAAAATCACTTAGATGAAACAACAGGTTTAGGAAATACGAGACATAAAAAATACCCCATATTTAAGGTGGTGCGTTAATTTCTTGGAGAAGTGTATTGTAATTTAATGTAAATAATGTAATATCCAATAATTGTAATTTAATATAAGATGTAATATAAGTTCCTTAAAAAATATATTTTTTATTTCCCACGACATTAGATGGATGTTCGGCAGCAAGACATTGGACCAAACTGGGACGTCCTATGAAGGCCCAATTGACGTCCACCGAACGTCCCTTCGGATGTTAAGTGGACCTCCATTGGGCGTTTGGTAACGTGGCATTTGGACCAAAATTGGACGTCCTGTTAAGGTCCAATTCACGTCCCCTAGAACGTCCGGTTAAGGTCCAATTTACTTCCGATTAAGGTCCAATTTACGTCCGATTAAGGTCCCATTTACGTCCGATTAAGGTCCAATTTACGTCCTATTAAGGTCCAATTTACGTCCGATTAAGGTCCAATTTACGTCCGATTAAGGTCCAATTTACGTCCGATTAAGGTCCCATTTACGTCCGATTAAGGTCCAATTTACGTCCTATTAAAGTCCAATTTACGTCCGGTTAAGGTCCAATTTACGCCCGATTAAGGTCCCATTAAGGTCCAATTTACGTCCTATTAAGGTCCAATTTACGTCCGATTAAGGTCCAATTTACGTCCGATTAAGGTCCAATTTATGTCCGATTAAGGTCCAATTTACGTCCGATTAAGGTCCAATTTATGTCCGATTAAGGTCCAATTTACGTCCGATTAAGGTCCAATTTACGTCCCCTAGGACGTCCGATCAAGGTCCAAATTACGTCCGATTAAGGTCCAATATACGTCCCCTCGGACCTTAGATGAACGTCCAATGGACGTTCGGTAGCGCGACATTTGGACCAAAATAGGACGTATAAAGGACGTTCCTCGGACGAAAACGGACGTCCAATGGACGTCCCTAAAGTCCGTGAAGGACGTCCAATGGACGTCCATTGGACGTCCTTGTGCTATTAGGGATAATATAGGATAATTATGTGTTAGTGTCAATATGTAATGGAGAATCTAGAATGCTGAGTATCTGAGATAGCGAACTATGAGTTTGATGTGGTATATGGTAGGGGAGTGAACAAACTGAACCAAGTTTGATGTAATCTTAGTGCAAGTTTATAATCTTAAATGACAGAGATGTTAACCAGAATTAAGAATGATGTAAAAGAACTAATATGAAATTAAATTAAAATAGCTGAGTAATGTGGGTTGCCTAATATGTAGATGAAAAAATGAAAAATGAACAGACTGAATTTAAGCTAATGGATTTATGTTTGCAGTACCCTATTGTTTAGTATAGTCTAATAAAATTATTTTGAAAGAGAAAAAGGTAACATCAAAATAAAAAAGTTAGTAAAATGTGTAGCAGACCAAAGGAGTTGACTGTAGTAGTTATTGAATGAGATGAATGAAGCAAAGGTGACATAACAGGCAACAAAACAAAGTGATTATGTGGTAAGAGAGAGAACATTCCAAAGAGAGACAAGTAAACCAGATCAAGATTTAAGGGCTATTATCAGTAAGAAAATGAGAGTCTAAATAAATTAAGATAAAAATTTTTTTGTGATATAAGAGCTGTAGGACCCGAAATGACAGAAACATGAGGTAAGACAAGAAAAAACACACAACTATAGGAATAGAAAATAAATGTAAAAGAAGATGGGAAATAAAAGAAAGAGGAAAGTAAGAAAATGTAAAGAAGAAGAAATGGAAAAGAGGAAAAGAAAAAAGAAAAGAAGGAAAAGAAGAGAAGAAAGAGGAAAAGAAAAACAGAAAAGAAGAATCGAAACTATGGTAGGAATCGGATAAAGTAGGAGACAAGAGTGAAGGTAAAGAGAAGGTGCAAGTCTAGATGTGTGTTAATGGGTGATTAGTAAGGAAATAGAAGAATGTTAGAAACTAGTGGGGCGTTGGGAAAGAGGGAACAAGGTAATGAATAGAAATAACGGAAAATGAATATGGGAGAGTATAAGAAGGATTAAAGTTGGGTTAGGGGAATAATAGGGCTGATAAAGGTAACTGTTTGGTCATTCTGGACCAAGATTCTCACAACAATAAAGTCTCATCTTTTCTAGAGGAAAATCACTTCACTCTTATACCAACTGATCCCTCTAAGAGATTCATAGGTAAATTGAAAGATAATATCAAAAAATACTCTGAATTTTTATCTGATCATGAGGCTCCTTACCATAAACTCCCTGGTAATCCCCTCATTCCAAGGCTATACGGTTTGCCTAAGATACATAAAGTTGGAATTCCTATACGCCCAGTCGTCAGTTTCATCAATACTCCAGTGTCTATTTTATCTAAATTCATACTTAATACCTTAAAAAATCTACTTAACTTCACCCCACATTTTACTGTATTAAATTCATATCAATTAGTTGACAAACTTCAACTCATCAACCTTACTCCTGACATAACTATGCTATCTTTTGATGTTAGCAACTTATTTACTTCAGTACCCAAACTTGAAACTTTAAGTCTGGTAAAATCACTCTTAGTCAACAAATCTATTCATCCCAATGTCATTTCACCGATACTAAATATCCTTGAATTATGTCTATCTCAAGATTTCTTCCAATTTAATAACAAATTCTACAAACAACCCGATGGTTTAGCAATGGGCAGTTGCTTGTCCCCATTCCTAGCTGATGTCTTTATGGATCATTTAGAGTCCAATCACATCATGAAAAATCCAGAAATTCTACATTGGTTTCGCTATGTAGATGATTGTTTGGTCTTCATTGCTGGTAACCCTGACTCAGCTCAACAACTTCTTCTCAAAATTAACCAAATCCACCCTAATATCAAATTTACCATGGAACTAGAATCTTCTCAGTCCATTAACTTTCTTGATTTATCTATTTCCAGACTTAACGACCAATTCAACTTTGGTATCTTTCGTAAACCCACCCAAACAGACCACGTTATTCATTTCTCTTCTAATCATCCTCTATCACACAAATTAGCAGCTTTTAGAAGTTTCATACACAGACTTTTTTCTATACCTATGCCAACAGACTCATTCAATAATGAACTCAACATCATAAAACAAATAGCTGTCAACAATGGTTACGATCCCTCTATAATAGTCAAACTCATCCGTAAAAGAGAATCTAGAATGTTACAAAATTCGGCTTTCCGTCAGTCCTCTTCCTCTTCACCCATTTACAGGTCATTACCATATCACAACCCTACTCTATCTGAAAAGATTAAACGTATTGTATCTAATTCTTCAGAAAACATACATATTTCTTTCAAAGTTGGTAACACCCTTGGCCACTTTTTGACAAATACAAAAGATACAATACACTATATGAACCGTAGTGGAGTCTACAGATTGACTTGTTCTGATTGTGATGCCTCTTACATCGGCAGGACTTGCAGATCACTATCAACCAGATCTGCTGAACATTCTAAGAGAGATACTACTTCAGCTTTTTCTCATCACCTAAAAGTTAACAATTACAATCTCAGCATCCCTGATGGTATTAAATTAATCCACAACATCCAAGACAGGAACACTCTACGGTTGGATCTGTATGAGGACCTTGAGATTTCTAGAGACATGAGAACTAGCCCTAATTGTGTTAATCGTCAAACCACTCTTAATCGTCCTTTTACTCCTATCCATCGACAATTATTCCCCTAACCCAACTTTAATCCTTCTTATACTCTCCCATATTCATTTTCCGTTATTTCTATTCATTACCTTGTTCCCTCTTTTCCAACGCCCCACTAGTTTCTAACATTCTTCTATTTCCTTACTAATCACCCATTAACACACATCTAGACTTGCACCTTCTCTTTACCTTCACTCTTTTCTCCTACTTTATCCGATTCCTACCATAGTTTCGATTCTTCTTTTCTGTTTTTCTTTTCCTCTTTCTTCTCTTCTTTTCCTTCTTTTCTTTTTTCTTTTCCTCTTTTCCATTTCTTCTTCTTTACATTTTCTTACTTTCCTCTTTCTTTTATTTCCCATCTTCTTTTACATTTATTTTCTATTCCTATAGTTGTGTGTTTTTTCTTGTCTTACCTCATGTTTCTGTCATTTCGGGTCCTACAGCTCTTATATCACAAAAAAATGTTTATCTTAATTTATTTAGACTCTCATTTTCTTACTGATAATAGCCCTTAAATCTTGATCTGGTTTACTTGTCTCTCTTTGGAATGTTCTCTCTCTTACCACATAATCACTTTGTTTTGTTGCCTGTTATGTCACCTTTGCTTCATTCATCTCATTCAATAACTACTACAGTCAACTCCTTTGGTCTGCTACACATTTTACTAACTTTTTTATTTTGATGTTACCTTTTTCTCTTTCAAAATAATTTTATTAGACTATACTAAACAATAGGGTACTGCAAACATAAATCCATTAGCTTAAATTCAGTCTGTTCATTTTTCATTTTTTCATCTACATATTAGGCAACCCACATTACTCAGCTATTTTAATTTAATTTCATATTAGTTCTTTTACATCATTCTTAATTCTGGTTAACATCTCTGTCATTTAAGATTATAAACTTGCACTAAGATTACATCAAACTTGGTTCAGTTTGTTCACTCCCCTACCATATACCACATCAAACTCATAGTTCGCTATCTCAGATACTCAGCATTCTAGATTCTATATTGACACTAACACATAATTATCCTATATTATTACATATCATTACATTATTCACCCACACTTTAACCACTGCTGCTGGAAGCCTTCATGGTATTTCTTCTTGAACGATTTTATTCCATCCTAAACAACATAAAGTGTAATTAGATTTTGCTGTCACATATTTTATTTTCCTTTTCGTTACTAATCCATTATTATTTTATTAATTCCATTGTTTACAATTATTTCTTTAATATTGTAATTTACTCTTGATCTGTATTCTTTTAGTTATTTTAACTTTAATTTTTTCCATAATTTCCTTTACAATTTTAACAGACAGAATCATCATTACAACAGTATACAGCCAAATTTAAACATTCCTCACCATGTTAGGCAACCAACATTACATATATCTATAAATAACATTTTCATTAAAATCCGCTTTATTTACCATCCAATCTCTCCACTTCAGGTCATTTATTGTTTACATATAGTATAAACCTCATTTTACACCAAATTAAACTTTCACCTTTAAATTTAACAATCAATGACGTCAAGCTTCTAACCATGACTTATACCGATCTTATTTCCAACAAACCTAAAGCTTTTTCTGGATTAGAGAGTTGCTATTTAGACTTTACAATAGATTCTCAACTTATATTTTTTAAACAATTTTAATTATATTTTCAATCAGCTATTACCTACCTTTACATTTTATTAAAATCCAAAAAAATTAAAACTACACTTTTTGAAGTTCGTAACCAAAAATTGACTTTACCTTGTCTTGTCATGTCACTCTTTGTCATTCCTTTTCATTTTACATCAGTTGGTCTGTGCTAATTCAAATGGCAAGTACCTAGTTTTTTCGAGCAGGGAAGCATGTTGCTCTTTAGGCACATACATATTTTAATCTAGTAACATCGACTTGTAGTCATAATATTTTACCATAAGGTATAATGTAAGCCATATATTTTGAAGTTACCACCTTCATTGGTGTGCTAGTTACAACTACTTTGCGGAATGTAAGTATTCTCCACATAATTTTCTCATTAACAGTCACAATTTTAACCTTTTTGCCTTAATCTAACGTGGAAATACTTCATTCCAGGCACTGAAGATGTTCTGTTCAGAACGAAAACGTTTTGCAATCCATGTGGATGACTTTTAGAAGTTTTAAATAAACTATTTTATACCAAAATACAATTTGAAGTTTTTACTTCTGTATAGGTTTAATAACAGCGTACTACCTGCAGAATTCCCTGTGACTCAATTATTCTAAAACAAAAGTATACGTCTTCCACCTTCGCGCAAAGGAACCCAATTGAAAACTCTAAATTGCGTAAAATGGTAATAAAGGGTGGTTCATTTAGAAGTACTTTTTTTGGTGAGGATTTGTTGGGAGATCGTGCATGAATGGTATCACCTAAAGTTGCTTTCTTATTCAGTATTGTTTGACATTTCATCCTAGAAAGACTTAACTCAGCACAACGTCTAGAAATTATTTAGCTGCATTACGAAAATAGGCGTTCAATGAGGAATGTGTTTCGTGCGCTTAGAGCAAAAAAAAATGTTTTCCGATGAGGCCCGTTTTTGGCTTAATGAGGACGTGAATAAACAAAATGCCCGTATTTGGGTTGATGAGCAACCCAAAGAGGTCCAGGAGTTGCCAATAGATTCAGAAAAAACCACTGTTTGGTGTGGATTATGGGCCAGTGTCTATTTGGCAGTATTTGGTACCAGAAATTGAAGTCCTTAGTTTAAGTAAAGTTGGTTCCAAAAATACGGCGCCAACTGCCATACATCCCGTGAAAGCATGGTTTTACTGAGAAAACGGTTCGGTGAGCAATTTATTTCACGCTTCGAACCAGTGACTTGGACTTGGCCGCCTATATCCTGTGACATCACACGTCTAGTCGTTTTGCTCTGGGGCTACCTCAAGTCCAAAGTCTACATGAATAAACCGGCTACGATTGAGGCATTGGAGGCCAGTATTACTCGAGTCACTGGTCAAATACCAATCGAAAACTCGAACGCGTCATCGAGAATTAGACCTTCAAAATGGACAGTCTTAATCGCAGTCATGGTCAACATTTGAAAGAAATTATCTTTAAGAAATAATAATTGTAAGGAATGGTTTTTTTACGACAATAAAAATTTTCAAGTAAAATTCATTTTTTCATTGTTTTTTCTTTTTTAAAAAAGTACCTCTAAATGAATCACCCTTTATATAAGAACACACAGACCAACCTATAAATCTTGGAGTACCTCCTGACTGGTCCCATACCTACAGACAACATTGCTTAAAAACAAGAGGGAAAGTAAAAATAATTAGGAACAGCTTACTCAAAAAGCTAATGGGAAGTAAATGGACAGCGGAACAGGCACTGTGTTGCGCTGAATGATATTCCTATTAAAGCTAATAAAAAATTGTATTAAAATGCTACAAAAATATCTTTAATAGTATATTATGCAACAAGCATTTAATGATGGTCATTATGAAGCGAGTATGAGGGATACGACACGAGCCGTATGCGGAGAGTTTCGTATAGAGTACGAGCTTCATAATGATAATTAAATGCAAGTTGTATACACTATTTTTTTTATGATCATTCACAACAAAAAATATATTGAAATTTATTAATTTTGTAACACAAATTAATTATTTTGTCAGTTTGACAGTTTGTTTACATATTGAGAACTGTCAAAGCGTACGTATTTAACTAGCCATTGGTAACTGCGCGTGTACCACCTTTATCGCGAATGCCATATATCGCGATTCTATTGGTTAATAATCTGTATCTTAACGAAAATCTGTATCATAATGAAGTTCATTATGATACAGGTGACATCATAATTGATATATTAATCATAGTATGAGAATAGAAAAAACACCTTAAATATGTAGTAACATTATAGCCCAGTCGGGATAGCATTTGACCTTGCATTAGGAGCTGCCCCAAATTTTATTTTTTCAATCTTTAGAAGGGGTCAATAGTAGTGTAAATTTAAAATCTCGACTGAATTCCACCGTTGCGTTAGCCGCCATCGTGATTTTAAACGACAACGGTTTTTGCTCAATATCTCCGCCATTTTCGACTTTTCGATAAAAAGTGTACATACTGAAATTGTTGAAACGACGATTTTCTATAATTTCGTTTATTATAATTTTTTCGTGCGGTCGATATTTTTCGAGTTATGGGGGGAAAATACTGACAGTTAGAGCATAATTATTGAATGATTGAATTATCTCGTTTATTGTTAGTTTTACAACAAATATGTACGTATACAAAAACGAAAAGATTTAAATTTTGTACAGTTTTGGTTTCCTTAATTTTTTTGATAAAATCAATATTTAAGGTAGTACGTAGGCCGTAAAGGTGCGAGGGTAAGGCCTGATTGACTTTATAGCAATTGTTTTTGTTCAATATCTCCGCCATTTTCAACGTTTTGACAAAAAGTGTAAGGACTGAAATAGTGGCAATTACGATTTACTACAATTTTTTGAGAAAACCAGTGGCGGGTCTACGAGGGGGGGGAATGTGGAAATTCTCCCCAACAGGGTCCAACATTTAAAAAAATTGTTGGAATGTAAAAATATATATTAGCTGACATAAAACTTAAAATATTGACAGACAAATTCCACCAATAAAACCCGCTAGTTAATAAAATGAAGTGAACTTAATGCATAATATAAGATATTATTTATGTCTTTTATGTACTTAGTTTGGTTGGTGTTTCATTGGAAGCTTTAAAATTGTATAAAATATTATTCTCTTTATTTTTCTTTATGTACAATTATGGCGTAAAGTTAATAATAAATGAGACAATTCAATAATTATGCTTCCCCTCCGCTTCCACTATTTTCCCCCTTAACTCGGAAAATATTGATCGGATAAAAAAAACTGTACAGTAGAAAATGTAGGAGATTGCATATCCAAAAATTTTATTTCGTATCGTTTTTGTCGAAAAGTTGAAAATGCTGCAGATATTAGGCAATAACGGTTCTCCTTTTCAGGAGAAATTCAGTCGCGATTTTAAATTTACACTACTATTGATCTCTCTAATGGATAGAATTATAAAATTTGGGGCAGCTTAAAAACAAGATTCAATTTAATAATTATAGGTACTCCCTCCAGTACTTTTTACTATTTTTCCACTTATCTCGGAAAATATCAACCGCATGAAAAAAATTGTTAAAAAGAAATTGTAGGAAATTATATTTGGAACAATTTTAGTTGAAAATGGCGAAGATATTGAACAAAAACAATTGCTCTAAAATTAATCAGATCTTACGTTCGCGCAATTACCGCATACTTACTACCTTAAATATTAATTTTAGCAAAAAAATGAGAGAGATCAATATTTTGTAGAATTTAATTCTCCCTATTTTTGTATAGGCACATTTTTGTCGTAAAACTAATAGTAAACGAGATAATTTAATAATTATGCTCCAACTATCACTATTTTCCGCCATAACTGGGAAAATATCGACCGCACAAAAAAATGTAATATAGAAATTATAGAAAATAACCTTTTCAACAATTTTGGTTGGTGTACTTTTGTTGAAAAATTGAAAATGGCGGAGATATTGAGCAAAAGCAGTTCTAGTTTAAAATCAAGATGGCGGCTATCGCAACGGCGGAATTCAGTCGAGATTTTAAATTTACACTACTATTGACCCCATCTACAGATAAAAAAAAATAAAATTTGGGGCATTCCTAATGCAAGGTTAGGCCTGTAATTCGTCTAACCCGACTGGACTATTAGCAAATGTAGTAGAAAGAAAAAGATTAAAATATTTTTTTTTACTGTTTGGTCAGTCAAACTGGTTACTAAAAAATAATTATTAACAAAGAAACAATGTCCTTACCTCGCCTCTTTTTGGTATTAGAATCCTTCATAATTAACAAAACTGTAAAATTAGAAAAATTATCTTGAAAATGATCTTTTACAAAATACAGTTATAAAAAAGTTTAAAGATTAGCCTAGGAGCCGGTATAGGTCATCATCATCATCACCATCATCATCATCATCACGTAGCGCTACAACCTTGGGTGGGTCCTGGCTGACTGTATAACTTTCTTCCAATTTGTTCGGTCTTCCATCAACCTAGTGTCAAATGGTATGTTCATTTTTCGGAGATCTGCTTGGATGTTATCTCTCCATCGCATTCTGGGACGTCCGAGTGGTCTTGTGCCTGTTAGTCCAGGGCGCATCTGTTTTGAGATGGACGTTGAGAGGTGACTCAAATTTTTTTGCAGAAATTGCTTGAAAATAAATCAAATATTAATATTTGAGTTATCCTCCCTCTCAAAAAGGTCCGGAACATTGTTTAAATAATCAAAATATCAAAAAATTAAGGAAAAATTCGATTTTTTTCTTGGTTTTTTGATTATAACTTTAAAAGTATTCATTTCCGAGAAAAGTTATACTGACATAAAAGTTGCGTAATTCAATTTCCTACAATATAGAATTGGTTAAAAATTTAAAAAATAGTCACCCTAGCTGCAAAATAGCAATAATTGCGAAAAAATCATACAAAAACAAGTATTTGCATTTTACGTTTTTCAACCATTTATGCTACACTTAGGACCTTCATATTTCATCCAAAAAAACTTTATGATACAGTAAAACAATACTGCAAATTTCATTAAAATCGGTTCAACAGATTTTGCAAAATAAATTTTGAAATCCAGCTTTCGCAAAAAAATTCATTTTTTCAAAATGTTACAGGACTGAAAATAAAGCAGATAGCAAGTTGAATTTTTTTTTTACTTATAGAGGTATACTGTACCTTTCATTTGCAATTTGCAAAATGAAAATAGATTAATTCCCACGAGGTCAGGAAATTTTTTAAATAAACAATAATTTTTGGTGTTACGCGCAGGACAGCGGTGTTCGATTCACACAAGTTGATTTCCACCAAAATTTCTTCCAACCTTTATCTGATATATTATTTTCTTACTCTATATTTTGTTGTATTTTAATATTTTAATTCCACAAAAATCAAACAAATTTTATTATTGCTTGTGAAATATTGTTTAAACAATTGCATATGTTTAAAAATAATAAACTCTTATTCTCCAAGATAAAATATATGAACAAAGAAAGTTTTCGCTAAAAAAGTGTTATTTCAAAGGATATAGTATGTGTTTTTATTTTGCAATAAACAAATTTATTTATTTATATCGAAATTTAATAAAAATTAAAATGTATCAATCATTATCAAAGGTCATTGGAATGCCCAATCAGATCAAACTATCCGCTGTCCTGCGCGTAGCACCAATAATTAATGTTTACTTAACCCTGCTGTCCCGTTCGAGTCAACTACACAAATGTACTGTTCGGGTCAATATGACCCAACTATGGTTTACGCTCCTTAATCGAAATAAAATAAGCTAATGGTGATAAATAAAACTTTATTAACAAGAAATTATGGTTAATTAAACAAAAATTATGTTGTTAATGTAAATTAAACCTTATTAAAAAAACAAAAGGCATTTTTTCTTTCAAAAAATCCTAGTAACAAATATCTACAAAAATTTAATTCAGTTTACAACTGGGACAGTAATAAAAAGAATGGATTTTACAAATATGTTTGTGATATAATACAACATAATAATTAGTCTTGTTATCGTTTTTACGGCAAGTTTACAGCGTGTTCGTTTAGCAGGCGGAGTTAGATTTAATAGACGGTTCACTAGCATTTCCATCTTGTCTACTTGTTCCTGCTCGTGTCCTTTTTACCAGTTCGTAAGAGCCTTTAATTATCGGTATATTTTTTCTGGAAATGATGACTGGATTCATTAGTTTTTTCCCAATTCATCAAGAAAAATTCGCCGTTTTCCCAATTGATTGGTATTCCATTGGATATTTATTGATGCCCATAACACGAACGCGTTGTAGGCAGAAATGTCCAGTAGATTATAAAAAACAATCATTGGCCAGCGATTTATCTCTTCTCACATGTATACGTGCCAACAAGCTAATTATAGAGTATCCACTGCTCCCTTATTTGAATTGTAATCTAAAACAATTTGGGGCTTTTTCATTTGATGAAAGTGATGCATGATGCATCGATTCATGATGCAAAGTACTCATAAGAACAACATTTTTATTATTTTTGGGAATATTGTCAAATCTTGCATGAAGCAAAAAAGTCGAGCTATGAACTTCTTTATTCGCGATTTTTGCTGAAAGCTCCGGTTTATTTTACTTATAATCCCCGGTATTGTATCTACATATTTTGTTTTAGGAGAAATTGTCCTAAATTTTACAATGTAAAAAAGTTATACACGTAATATTGTGGCATTCCAGATCACTACTCAAGTCACACATCACACGCATTTCTGTATAGATCTGCAATTTTAGAGCATAAGAAGTTTTAATGTTCATAATTACATAAACCCCAAAGTTATGTGCCATATTTCGCTGGCTTGCTGAAATGTACCATTTGAAGGGAGAGCGGCCTGTAAAGGCATTTAGTTGCTTATCGACGGTAACATTTTCATCAGGGTTAAAATTTCTTTTTACATTTTCTACCCATGTTTCATAAATTTCACGTATTGCCGCAAGTTTATTAAAACGTCTTCTATCCTGTCTAGTAGTTTTGTTATCAAAACGTATTACTTGCAAACTTTTTGTAAATATATCAAGCGACATTGTTGATCGAAATATAGTACGACCCGTTTCTTTATTCCATAAACTTTTAGTTGATTCACCATGCGACTTATAAACTCGAGCTAAAAATAAAAGACCAATGTATGCTTGGAAACCAACTTTATTCATGTCTTTCCAGTTGGTTCCAAATACATGCTGTCCGTCCATGTTGGTCATATTTATAATTTGGTTTGCAACATCGTCCAGCTATACTTACTTACTTACTTAGTCCTAAGCCTTTCTACCTTTAGGTGTAAGGCTGGTGGAGTTGAGTTTGGCATTGTAGTCTCCATGCTTTCCGATCTTGCGCTAGGTTTCTTGCACTTTCCAATGTCAATCCCTTCTTCTCGACTTCTTTCCTGATTTCATCTACCCACATAACTCTTGGTCTCCCTCTTTTGTTTTTCCCCTGCACTCTCGTTTCGAACACTCGTTTTGTTAGCCTCTCGTTCGACATTCTACACACGTGCCCGAACCATCTAAGTTGTCCTTCTACTATTTTTTCATTGATTGGTTCTAGTTTTAGGTTTTGTCTAATTGTTTCGTTTCGTATTTTGTCTGTCCTTTTTCTGTTTGCTATTTTCCTCAGGAACCTCATTTCCATAGCATTGACTCTGGATTTTTGTCTCCCCGTCAATGTCCATGTCTCGCTGCTATACATGATTGTTGGTCTAACTACTGATTTAACGACTGCCGTTTTTACTTTTTCCGGTATCCCTTTTTTCCCAAAAAATGTTGTTTTCATAGTGTTAAATAAGCTTCCTGTTCGTCCCATTCTCTCGTTTATTTCCATGTCTTGTTTACCATTTGATTCGATTATTACTCCTAGGTATTTAAAATATTCCACTTGCTCTAGTTGTTTCCCGTCTAATTCTATTGCGTGTGTCTTCCTCGTATTTGAAATTATCATTGTTTTTGTTTTCTCTGTATTAATTTTCATATTTATGTTTGATAGTTCTTCTTCTAGGATTTCAAGATTGTTCTGTAAGTCTTCTCTGTTTTCTGCTATCAATACCATGTCGTCTGCAAATAGTAGCTCCGATAGTTGAGTCTGTTTCATTTGCCAGTATCCTAATGTTAGTTTTCTCATTCTTCTCTTGGCTTTCTTTATCGCTTCATCCAGTACCACTGAGAATAGCAGTGGACTCAGCACGCATCCCTGTTTGACGCCTTGACTTGTAGAAAATTCTCTGGATTCCTCGTTATTGGTTCTTACTGTATTTGTATTATTTTTGTACATATCCTTTATTACTTCTATTATGTGTCTGTCGACTCCCCTTTCTGTCAGTGTCTTCCAAACGTCCTTTCTTCGGATTCTGTCAAACGCCTTTTCCAGGTCAATGAAGCACATATGTATCTCTCTATTTTTCTTGATTACCTTCTCACTTACTTGTCTTAATGTGAATATTAGGTCTTGCGTGCTTCTGTCCTTCCTGAATCCACACTGTGTGTCTTCCATAGTTGTTTCTATTTGTGTTTTTATTCTTGTCTCTAGTATTCTTGCTAATACCTTCCCAGGGATACTTGATATGGTGATACCTCGGTAATTATTACAGTTTCTCTTGTCTCCCTTTTTGTGTATTGGTAATATAATGTCTTTCTTCCAGTCCTTTGGTAATTCTGCTCTATTTATGATATCATTCATTAGTTCTTTCATGCTATCCATTCCCTCTGTCCCCATGAATTTTATCATTTCCGGGGTGATATGATCCTTGCCTGGTGCTTTGCCCAGTTTTACTCTTTCTATTGCTTTCTCTAATTCCTCTCTTGTTATGGATTCCACTTGTTGTTCTTCATTCCTTTCTTGTATCTCCCCTATGTTGTCCTTGTCTACATGAGTTAGCTCTTTGAAATGTTCTCTCCATCTTTCCATTATTTGTTTTTCTTCTGTTAGTACGTTTCCATTCTTGTCTTTTATATTCGGCATCGTGTGCTCTTTCTTTTGTCTGAGTTGTTTTAATGCGCCGTAGAAGAGTTTTTGGTTTTCCCTATAATTTTTTGTCATTTTTTGTCCAAATATCTCCCATGACCTTTCCTTTCCTGCTTTCACCGCTATTTTAACCTCTTTCCTTTTTTCTTTATACGCTTCGTAATCTTCCGGGTGTTTTGTGCTTAGGTATCTTTTCCATTTGTCTTTTTTGTTCTTTATTTTCTCTCGTATTTCTTCCGTCCACCATTCTGTTCTCCTCATGTTAGTGTTTGCTATTTTTGCTTTCCCGCAAGTTTCCTCAGCTGCTTTGATTATGCTGGTTTTTAGATATTCCCATTTTTTTTCTATATTTGTATTTTTTGCCCTACCTTTCAAAGTATTATCTAATTTTTCTTGGAATTTCTTCTTATATATTTCCTCTTTTAATTTGTAACTTTTTATTTTTTCATTTACTACCTTTCTTCTCTTTTCTTCTTTTTCCTCTGTTGTTCTCATTCTCATTATTACTAGATGGTGGTCACTGCCAATCTCCGAGCCTCTTTTCACTTTCGTATCCTGTACTCTTTTCCATTTGTTGCTGCTTACCAAAAAGTAATCTATGATTGATTTTTCGTTTCTGCTGTCTTGTACTCTCGTGTATTTGTGTACTTCTTTATGTTTAAATTTTGTATTTGTTATAACTAGTTTATTCTCCATACATATTTCTATTATTCTTTCACCATTTCTGTTTAGCATTTCTTCTCCTTCTTTTCCCATGCACTCCTCTATTCCGCTGTTGTTGTTTCCGACTCTACCGTTTAGATCTCCCATTACAATTATGTTTTCTTCCCCATTATCAATTTGCATTTGGAGCTCCTCGAAAAATTTATCTTTCTCTTCCTTTCTTGCATCTTCATTTACTCCGTAGGCTGTTATTATTGTCCATATTTCTTCGTCCATCAGTTTAATTTTCACCGATAATATTCTCTGGTTAACATATGTTTCTTCTATAACGTGTTGTAGTCTATTCGGTGCAATTATTATCCCGACTCCTTCTTTTGCTCTCTCTTTTGTATCCGCTCCTACCCAAAGTAACCAATATCCTTTGTGTATTTTCTTAAGACCTTTTCCTTTCATCTTCGTTTCTGTTATTCCTAGTATTTCTATTTTTTGTCTTATCATATCTTCTACCAGTTCTTCCTCTTTTCCATTGATGCTTCTCACATTCCATGTTCCCATTTTTATCTCTCCTTTTTTCTGCAATCTAGCTTTCCCCTTTTTCCTATTTTCATCCTTGTTTACCTTTGCATCATCTTTTTCCCTATCGCTTTTCCCATTCATTGCCTTGGTTGTCATTGTTGTGGGTCCGGTCTCATTATTTTCTTTTAGTTTTTTGAAGTCCCTTCCCCGATATTTCTGTGAGTTAGTATAAGTTTCTCTTTATTATGGTCCCATTTCCACTCCTTTCCATTAATCTCCAGTTTCATATATCCTATCTTCGTAGTATTACCTTTGTCTTTTTCTTCTTTTGCCATTTTCCTAATTTTTGCTTGTATTTCCCTTTCCTTTCTTGTTAAATCTGATTCTATATACACCTTTTGTCCCTGTAGATTTTTCAGTTTTCCTTTGTTTTTTAGTACACTCATCTTATCCGTTACGTTTTCCATTTCTGCTACAAAGATTTGGTCGCCGATCTTCACCGCTCCTCTCAGTCTGACCTCTAATTTCAGATTTCTTCCTATGAAGTGTTCTACTGACTCCTTTACAGGCTTTCCGTCGGTAGCATCTAGTGTTAGGCCTTTTAATACTATATTATTTCTCCGTCTATCTTTTTCCAATTGTTCTATTCTATTGTTTGCCATTTTTAAACCTTCTTCCAATTTTTCGTTTTTTTCTTTCAGCTCCTTAATATATTCCATCGTTTCTTTTTGGTCTTTCCGTATGGTTCTTATTTCTGCCATCATTTCATCATTTTTCCACATAACTTCCCGCATCATTTTTATCATCTCTTCATTTGTGTCGTTGCTTTTATTCGGTGTTCGTCTCGTCAGGTTACTCTTTTCAAAATATAATTTATCTTCTTTATATTTTTTCTTCTTAGATTCTTCGTCGCCACTATCAGCTAGTTCTTCATTCTTTCTATAGGTTTCCTTTCGGATTGTCCCTGTTCCGCCACTGGCCATTTTAAATTAAATGTTAACCTCAGCACTAATATAAATATTATTATTATACACTTAGAAGTTTATTTTTATTTCGCACAAGAACGCTTTTTAAGTTTAACGATTATCGATAACGATAGGTCTTTTAAAAAACCGGTGTTTTTATTGTGATAGGTTTCGAATTCGAAATTACCTTATCGCCAATACACCTGCCACACGACCTCTCGCCTCGCTTGCCAAACTCGAACTCCAGCTCACCCTAGCTGCAAAATAGCAATAATTGCGAAAAAATCATACAAAAACAAGTATTTGCATTTTACGTTTTTCAACCATTTATGCTACACTTAGGACCTTCATATTTCATCCAAAAAAACTTTATGATACAGTAAAACAATACTGCAAATTTCATTAAAATCGGTTCAACAGATTTTGCAAAATAAATTTTGAAATCCAGCTTTCGCAAAAAAATTCATTTTTTCAAAATGTTACAGGACTGAAAATAAAGCAGATAGCAAGTTGAATTTTTTTTTTACTTATAGAGGTATACTGTACCTTTCATTTGCAATTTGCAAAATGAAAATAGATTAATTCCCACGAGGTCAGGAAATTTTTTAAATAAACAATAATTTTTGGTGTTACGCGCAGGACAGCGGTGTTCGATTCACACAAGTTGATTTCCACCAAAATTTCTTCCAACCTTTATCTGATATATTATTTTCTTACTCTATATTTTGTTGTATTTTAATATTTTAATTCCACAAAAATCAAACAAATTTTATTATTGCTTGTGAAATATTGTTTAAACAATTGCATATGTTTAAAAATAATAAACTCTTATTCTCCAAGATAAAATATATGAACAAAGAAAGTTTTCGCTAAAAAAGTGTTATTTCAAAGGATATAGTATGTGTTTTTATTTTGCAATAAACAAATTTATTTATTTATATCGAAATTTAATAAAAATTAAAATGTATCAATCATTATCAAAGGTCATTGGAATGCCCAATCAGATCAAACTATCCGCTGTCCTGCGCGTAGCACCAATAATTAATGTTTACTTAACCCTGCTGTCCCGTTCGAGTCAACTACACAAATGTACTGTTCGGGTCAATATGACCCAACTATGGTTTACGCTCCTTAATCGAAATAAAATAAGCTAATGGTGATAAATAAAACTTTATTAACAAGAAATTATGGTTAATTAAACAAAAATTATGTTGTTAATGTAAATTAAACCTTATTAAAAAAACAAAAGGCATTTTTTCTTTCAAAAAATCCTAGTAACAAATATCTACAAAAATTTAATTCAGTTTACAACTGGGACAGTAATAAAAAGAATGGATTTTACAAATATGTTTGTGATATAATACAACATAATAATTAGTCTTGTTATCGTTTTTACGGCAAGTTTACAGCGTGTTCGTTTAGCAGGCGGAGTTAGATTTAATAGACGGTTCACTAGCATTTCCATCTTGTCTACTTGTTCCTGCTCGTGTCCTTTTTACCAGTTCGTAAGAGCCTTTAATTATCGGTATATTTTTTCTGGAAATGATGACTGGATTCATTAGTTTTTTCCCAATTCATCAAGAAAAATTCGCCGTTTTCCCAATTGATTGGTATTCCATTGGATATTTATTGATGCCCATAACACGAACGCGTTGTAGGCAGAAATGTCCAGTAGATTATAAAAAACAATCATTGGCCAGCGATTTATCTCTTCTCACATGTATACGTGCCAACAAGCTAATTATAGAGTATCCACTGCTCCCTTATTTGAATTGTAATCTAAAACAATTTGGGGCTTTTTCATTTGATGAAAGTGATGCATGATGCATCGATTCATGATGCAAAGTACTCATAAGAACAACATTTTTATTATTTTTGGGAATATTGTCAAATCTTGCATGAAGCAAAAAAGTCGAGCTATGAACTTCTTTATTCGCGATTTTTGCTGAAAGCTCCGGTTTATTTTACTTATAATCCCCGGTATTGTATCTACATATTTTGTTTTAGGAGAAATTGTCCTAAATTTTACAATGTAAAAAAGTTATACACGTAATATTGTGGCATTCCAGATCACTACTCAAGTCACACATCACACGCATTTCTGTATAGATCTGCAATTTTAGAGCATAAGAAGTTTTAATGTTCATAATTACATAAACCCCAAAGTTATGTGCCATATTTCGCTGGCTTGCTGAAATGTACCATTTGAAGGGAGAGCGGCCTGTAAAGGCATTTAGTTGCTTATCGACGGTAACATTTTCATCAGGGTTAAAATTTCTTTTTACATTTTCTACCCATGTTTCATAAATTTCACGTATTGCCGCAAGTTTATTAAAACGTCTTCTATCCTGTCTAGTAGTTTTGTTATCAAAACGTATTACTTGCAAACTTTTTGTAAATATATCAAGCGACATTGTTGATCGAAATATAGTACGACCCGTTTCTTTATTCCATAAACTTTTAGTTGATTCACCATGCGACTTATAAACTCGAGCTAAAAATAAAAGACCAATGTATGCTTGGAAACCAACTTTATTCATGTCTTTCCAGTTGGTTCCAAATACATGCTGTCCGTCCATGTTGGTCATATTTATAATTTGGTTTGCAACATCGTCCAGCTATACTACTACAGTTTATTTTACAAGTTTTAGCTTGCAGAAACCTGTGTTTATTTACAGACGTATCCGGCTGACAAACACACAGGTACTGCTAATATAGAATACTGCCACCTAAACACACATACACAGGTAATTTTTAACGGTTTAAATACGCGGGTCACATTGACCCGAACGTACCCTAGGTAACAATTTCATTTTTATCAAAAAAATCAGGAAGTTGAATGTTTATCTCACATGCAATTGAAAGACTTCATATTAGGTAATAAAGTCACGAAACACCAAATCGTTCCGCCGCGTAATAATTTGTAAAATAAGAAATAAATTATTTTTTGGGTCAAATAGACCCGAACAGGACAGCAGGGTTAAAAAAATTCCTGACGCCGTGGTGTTAATCGATTTTAATTTTGCAGAATTGCAAATGAAAGGTACAGTACACTTCTATACGCAAAAAAAATTTCAACTTGCTATCTGCTTTATTTTCAGTCCTGTAACATTTTGAAAAAATGAATTTTTTTTACGAAACCTGGATTGCAAAATTTATTTTGCAAAATCTATTAAACCGATCTTAATGAAATTTACAGTATTGTTTTAATGTATCACAAAGTTTTTCGGGGTGCAACATGAAGGTCCTAAGTGTAGCATAAATGGTTAAAAAACGTAAAATGCGAATACTTGTTTTTGTATAGTTTTTTCGCAATTATTGCTATTTTTCAACAAGGGTGACTATTTTTTAAATTTGTAACCAATTCTGTATTGTAGGAAATTTAATTGTGCAACTTTTATGTTAGTACAACTTTTCTCGGAAATGAATACTTTTAAAGTTATAATCAAAAAACCATGAAAAAAATCGAATTTTTCCTTAATTTTTTGACATTTTGATTATTTAAACAATGTTCCGGACCTTTTTGAGAGGGAGCATAACTCAAATATTATTATTTGATTTATTTTTAAGCAATTTCTGCAAAAAAATTTGAGTCACCTTTCAACGTCCAAATGTACTAATATTTTTACAGATGCGTCCTGGTCTATGTAGGAATCTCCTCCCATCATACCAGTCTCACAAGTCTCTCGTTATGAAGTCTGTGCTCGTGGTCTGCCCATCTTAGTCGCTGTGATTTAATTTCTTGGACAATATCGGTGTCATTGTAGAGTTCTTATAAGTCGAAATTGGTTCTGATCCTATACTGGTTTGCGTTAATATCGTGGTGAGGTCCGAAAATTTTTCTAAGTATTTTTCGTTCAAACCGTCTGAGCTTTTCTTCGTTTGATTTGGTCATGGTCCACGTTTTGCAACCATATGTTAGTACAGGTTTGACGATGGATTTATAGATTTTGATCTTGGAACTTCTTGTAAGATTTTTTGATTTTATAAGCTTATCCAGTGCGAATAGACAGGTATTTGCTGATTGGATTCTGCCTTTTATTTCTTCAGTAACATCGTTGTCAGCTGTGATTACTGCCCCCAGATACTTAAAACGTTGAACGGTATTATAGGTGAAATTTGTAATAATTTTAGTCTATAACTTAAATAGTAGAACCTAAAAAACGTATGAACACTGTGCAGGCACTTTTTATTGGGACATCCGTCTAGAGTGGCGCATCAAACTTTCCACTTATGGACGGGATAAATAAATTAAAAGCTACCCTGCCTCACTCCTAGAATTCATTATTTTCTTTCATTTTTTTAAGTTGTATGTGATTAAAAATAAGACTCAGAGTCATTTTAACCCACCACCCCCTTTACCCTTCCGCCGTCATGAAAAACTTAATTTTTCGTTTTTATTTTTTTTTTAGGAGGGATGAAATCAATTTTGAAATTTTTAAAAATTCACAGGCATAAAATAGGTCTTTTTTATAGATCCGTAGATTGAATGAACATAACCTCAAAAATTTTCTTTAATTCTTTTTTTTTTGGAAAAATACCTAGCTTCTTTTTTTGAGATGGCTGCAGGTCTAATTTTGTTTCTACTTGATGTATTTTACCTCTATATTTTAAATTTTTTCGATTTTTCCGTAACGTTCACCATTTTTAAAAATCCAAAAAACTCTTTTTTTAGGGGGTTTTTGGGGGTGTGAAAGTATTTCTCCCATTTTTAAAAATTATAAAGAACTCAGTTACGTCAATTTACATATCAGGAGCTTGGAGGAGTAAGGGCGAACCCGAAAAATGGTCATTTCAAAAACAGTCTCATCTTCCTCACATACTTTTAAAGAATGCGTCTGTACAATATAACAACATGTTTCGCCCTTAGTACTCCTAAAATTTCGTAAGAAATAATATACCAATCCATTCATGTCAGAAACTGAACTGCATAATCGTCTAGAAGAGTAAGGGCGAACCCACAGGCTTTCGTTGCGTTTTCGTTCAAGGTTCGCCCCTTCTCTGTTAACGCGCCGGTGTTTCTGTAATTCTGTAGCTTAGTAGTTTTAATTGGTGAGATACAGTGAGATACAGAAGACGAAGAAACCGTAGACGATGAAAATCAAATTGATTAAATTGAAGCTTTATTTGTGAATTTTATTAAAAACACTAGGGATGGTTAAAAATCGTTTTTAAATTTTTAAGATCTACCTGAAGGATTTCCATACCGTAGGAAAATATTACAAACTGAAATATTACTGAACTAAAATACTACTGAACAAGATCAAGAATAACGAAACACGCAACGACAAACTACAATTAATACCAACAGATAAATGGGTTCAACATTATAAGGACTTATTAACTGAACAAAGGCCCGAATACTCACAACCAACACAGACGGAAATACAAATTGTAGGGGAAGAAATAAACATAAACAGTGTAGCAGTTAAAAATGCAATTAAACAACTAAAAAATGGAAGATCTCCTGGTCCAGGTGGGATCAATGCCGAACTACTGAAAAATGGAACTAAAAAATTTTTCGAATCTCTGGCATATGTATTTACAAAGTACATCAATGGCGAAAATGTACCCAGTGACTGGAAAATAGCTTATATTATATATCATCGATTCATAAAAAGGGCAATAAACTAAAATGTAGCAATTATCGCGGAATATCAGAAACAAATACAATAAGCAGGGTATATACAAAAATTTTAAGAGAACTGATTGAACAAGAATACTCAGGATACGAAGAAGAAGAACAATGCGGGTTTAGAGCTGGAAGGTCCTATACGGATAATGTATTTTCGTTAAAGCAAATCATCGAAAATAAATTGGAACGGAATAGGCCAATACACCTAGTTTTTATAGATTTGCAAAAAGCATATGACAACATACCGATACCGAAACTATGGGAAGTACTGCAAAACTCCAACATTAACTTTACTCTCATAAAAGCTGTCCAAAATTTATACAGTGACATGAAATCTGCAGTAAAATTAGGAAACAAAATAACAGATTTGTTTACAGTCAACAAAGGTCTACGACAAGGATGTTGCATATCACCAAGTCTGTTTAATATTTATGTCGCCAAAGCCCTTAAAATATGGAAACGAAAATGCTGTTTAATGGGCATCCAAATCGACGACAACACCTGCATGTACACCCATCAGTTTGCAGACGATCAGGTAATATGTGCAAACGATAAACAAGATTTGGGATATATGATTCGCAAATGGAAGAAAGAATACGAAAAATGGGGATTGCAGATGAATGTAGAAAAAACACAATATTTATGCCTAGGTGAGGATTCAACTGATATGATATTGGACAATAATCAGAAAATAACTAGCTGTGATAAATATAAGTATTTGGGCATTAATTTCAACAAGGAAGGTAGTGACGATGCAGAAATTAAGAGCAGAATAAATAAAGCCAGAACGATAATTAAATCATTGAACGGAGTTTTGTGGAGTACCGAGATAGGTAAACAAAGAAAAATGCGAATATACAACACCGTGATTAAGAGCACATTGGTATACAGATCCGAAACATTGAGAATAAAGGAACACCAAAAACGAAAAATAGAAGCTACTGAGATGGACGCCCTAAGAAGAGCTAGTAGAACATCGAGATTGGACCGGGTTAGAAATGAGGAAGTAAAGCGAAGAACGAATTTACAGAAAACGGTTGTAGAATGCATTGAGAAGAAACAATTAACGTGGTACGGACATGTTCAGAGAATGGGGGAGGGAAGACTGCCAAAGAAAATTATGAAATGGATACCTACAGAAAACAGAAAAAGAGGAAGGCCAAGAACGACATGGATACAGGGAGTAAGACGATCAATGAGTGTACGAGGATTAGAAGATGAAAACTTCAATGATAGAAGATATTGGCAACAAGGCATCGGACAACGTCGGAGGACGTTTTGAACCCCAATCTATATATATATATATATATATATATATATATATATATATATATATATATATATATATATATATACTGATAAATGACACGTAACGGAGCCCGAAGACAAACGGGCAGTTTCAGAGCCCTGCACTTCCTATTGGTTACGGCGTGTATACTTTGTACCTATCGCCTTAAAATCACTTAAAACCTATAGAGGGGAAAGCAGAGGGGTAAAGTTTTTTCCGTAGAATTGTCGTTAGAAACGAACTTCACCTTTTGAAGCCCAAAAGATATTACTTGAACCTTTAGAAGCCCACTGTTTAAAAATCTATATACTATTGCAACGTTTTAAAGCCTTGCGGTGTTGCCAGGTTACTGATACTATTAATAGTACATCTATTTTTAGACTCAAGGTTATATTTGAATATTGTCCATTATTATTATCAGTGTTATAGGAGAAGAACCGGGCTTCTCACAGTTGCATTCGTGTTGTTTGCTTTTATATGGTAGTATTACTACTTTGATATTGGGAATAAAGTAAGTATTATTTTACTATTTATTTTAAACGATTTTTTCAGTTTAATATGGACTGAACCGTATTATAACGAAGATAGATTATAGAGGCTCTCTATCAGATTATCAAACATTGCTTAGGAACTATTGCTCATCTACGGAAGATGATGAGAGAAGGTTAATAAAACTCTTATACAGTGTATTTACATAAGTTTTAGCATACAGGGGAAAATATTTTATTATAATAATTAAGAGAAAAAATCATTTTCCATCAAGATTTTATCAATATTATACTAGTTTTGCCTGTGAATGTGATTATTGCTGAAAGTAAAGTACATTTATTTTCGACAATATTAAAAATCATTATAAAGAAAAGGGGTTTAGAATTGAATATATTGTTTATTTACATAAAAAAAGTTAAAATAATTTTTATTTTTTTGTCATTTACTTTGCGATAAACTTTTAAAATATAAGTTTGTACCTACCTACATTAATGTATAATAAATATGGGAATATTGTTTATGTTTGAAAAGGTAGAACTACAAGCAGCATTAACTACATAAGGAAGATAAAATTCACCTAATCATCATGGCCTATGAATGAATACTTTGGATGTTTTTCTCATTATATATTTGTTATAATCTGACCTTGACTCCAATTGATTGACTTGCTCTTTTCCAGAATAAATTAACCTCCATCAGTCATGAAAAAACGAACGGAAAAAATACTAAATCTGACGCGGCGTGACGAGAGTAATCTACTTTTTTTACCAGATTACGAGACAACAAAGGGTTTACAAACATATTATAAAAATAAAGCATTAACCCATCTAAGTTTGACAGCTGCTGCAAAAGGTGAGCTAAAAGATGTCTATGATTTTGAAGATCATGAAGAAAAAGATGTACAGCTAGTTAAGAGACACAATATTGAGAAATCCAATGAAGAAATAAATAAAAAAATAGTTGTATTGCAAGATCAACAAATAAGACCGCAACCAGACCACACCAGTGAGAAAATTTTAGAAGCGTACTCTCCTCTTAGACATGTACCTCGAAGACAAAGACCCAATAAAGAAATGGAGAAAAAAATAGTTATATTGGAAGATCTACAAATACTACCACCATCAGACATCACCAGTAAGGACATTTTAGGAGCGTACTCTCCTCTAAGAAATGTAACTCGAAGACAAAGAGAACCGTCAGAAGAATCTAAAGAAAACTATGATATTGATGAAATGGAAGAACCTTCTCAATCTTCTGGGAGTGAGTATCTACCTTCAAGCGATGATGAGGAAAATGAAGAATTTCCGCTTATACGTTATGAAAGAATTAGTAAAGCTGAAGGTAAAAGTACCAAAAAAACAAAAAAATATATAAGCAACAATTATTCTTACAAGTCTAATGAAATATCCACAACTACTACCTTGCTTGATCAAAATTTAAAACCAAAAGAAGAAAGCTTTGAATTAGAAACTACAAGTAAGCACGTAGACCCTTTTATAGTTAACTTCGGTAAATTTGTAGGACCCTCTCATGTTAAAGTTGAGTCACACTTCAGTCGTTCACAAGACAAAAAAACAACATGTCCGTATTGCTTGGACGATGTAACCCATTTTGCACGACACTTGATTAGAAGACATTGTGATCAAGGTGCTGTTAAGGAATTTTCGTCATTTCCTCCAAATTACCACAAAAGAAAATTATTGTTAGATGCTATTCGCCGTCAGGGAAATTTTGTTAGTTCCTTATCAACTAATAATATAAGACCTGTACGAAGACCCAAGGAAGCTGAAGATGTAGATACATCATTATTTGTTTCTTGCCCCGATTGCATGGGACTCTTTAGAAGAACGTATTTAAGAAGACATAGAAAGCAATGTCCTGCCAGATCTAAATGTAAAACTGTCAAACGTGAAAATCATTTATCTTTATCACAAGTATTCACTGTATGTTCAGGTGTACACGGTGATTTTCTTGCTTCTTTGCGTTTAAAAAAAGAAGTTTTTCCAATTATGCGAAGTGACGAGATTTCAAGAACTGCTATGAAAGATATGCTCATTTGCTCATATGCTGAAAGCTTGCTAAGAAAGCACAAGCGTGCTCAAATAAGAAATGTTATCTCAAATAAAATGAGAGAATTGGGACGACTTCTTATAAGTTTGAGAAATACAACTGGAATTCAACTACTATTTGATGCTTTGAAACCACAGTTTTTTGATAATATTGTCGGAGCTGTAAAAGTTATTAGCGGATATTGTGAAGAAACCAAAACCTTTCAAGCGAGCAGTTTGGCACTACACATGGGGACCACGCTTAAACAAGTTTGTAACATAGCTACAAAGAATATTATACAGAAAAGTCCTATTATAATCTGTACTACTGCCGAAGAAAGTCTTAAAGACATTAAGCGTTTAAAAAATCTTATTGAAAACCATTGGACATCTGAGATTTCAAGCCTTGCACTGAAAAATTTAAAGGAAAATAATTATGTTTCTCCAAAATTGTTGCCATTGACCCAAGATGTTATAAAATTCCAAACTTTTGTAATGAACGAAGCCCATGAAGCTTCAGATGCATTGAAGAAGAATATCCACATTAAGTTGAACTATCGAAAGCTGATCGAGTCTGTCTTAGCATTGACATTATTAATAAATAGAAAGCGCATTGGGGAAATTCAGTACCTAAAAACCGAGACTTATAATTCAACAGTCAGTGAAAACCAGCAAACCGAGTTTCTAGATTGTCTTTCAAAAACTGAACAAACTTTGTGCAAGAATTACAAAAGAGTAGTGACCGGTGGAAAAGGAAGCAGACCTGTTGCAATTTTATTTCCACCGGACCTTCAGAAATTCATTGAACTTCTTCTATGTTTCCGAAGTATTTGTGTGACTCCGACAAATCCGTATTTATTTGGCAATCCTAACACAGAGCTGTGGTTGAGTGGCTATCATATTGTGAAAAAGCTGGCGACAAAAGCTGATGTTTCGGATACAACTCTGTTTACATCAACCCGTTTAAGAAAACAAATTGCCACATTATTGCAAGCAATCAATATTAAGGATGACGAAATGGAACAGTTTGCTACTTTCATGGGACACACCAAAAAAACACATGAATCGTATTATAGGTAATTATAAATTCAATTTTTTTATCATTTTTATCAACGACCATTTAAAAACTACATTCACTTGTGTTTTATCAAGTATAATGATGAACTTTATTTAGTCGTGAATAATGAATCATAATTCACAGGTCATAAATAAATGACAATTTGAGTTTATTTATATAAAAATACAACAACTTACATCTGAAGAAAAAATAAAAAACTTCTTACACCGTAGGGGATCGAACCTATATGTTTAGAATAGTATTTGGGGTTTAAAATCTTAATTTCATTGCTTTTGTTCCAATTAAACAAGTTACACCAAAATCAAGTAGTATCTACTACATTTTTGATTTAAAAAAATTCATGTGTAGTACAAAAACGTTTTCATTTTGCTTTATTTATTTAAAAACCGTGCTTATTACCTATTTTTTGTGGCACTGTCCATATTTCGCATACATTTTTAATGGGAAAGTTCTGTTTTCCAATCCTCTTTTAAAAAACAGAAACTAAAGGTCAGTCTACTTGGCTACATACTCAAATGTACGTACTTCTGATACTTTAACTAGTTCTGTCTCGTAGGCTTCCTCAAGACTTGTATCAGACAGCAAAAGTTGCCAAATTACTTATCGCTGTTAATAGTGGACAAGTAGCAAAGTATAAAGGAAAATCCCTTGACGAAATAACTTTGTCAGACAATGAATCATTGCTGGATGAAACTGGAGCAGAAAAACCTTTATTTCATGGTAAGAAATTCATAATTATTTATTTTCTTTTAAGGTACCAGAATGAAGGAAACTTTTTTATGACAATAAAGTTTTTTGTAAAATCAACAACATAAATTCCAATACCGTAAAAGTGAATATTTTGTTTGAAAATTAATAGGTTAATGAAATCGTTTGTTATTTGCTGTCATTAGAACACGAAGTACTGCGCCAAATTCATTACTGTAATATTGATTCGGAACACAAACAATAGTGCAATGAAAATTTTTAAATTTCAGTTTATTTTCAAAATTCGCCCCGTTAAAAAAATATAGATGCTTAAATTTTCAGTTAATACGTTAACTAGTATCTACGAAATATGGAGGAATTTAAAACATGCTTTACTCACCACGTAACTTTAGCAAATCAGGTTGATATTTCATTAGGATTACTAGAAAAAATTAATATATGCAGGCATGAAGATTTAATATATATATTGTTTTTAGATCAAAATATTAATGAAAATGAAATAGAAGAGACGTGGGAACAGCAATTCGGAGAACAAGCAATGAAAAATGCGGTATTAGGTAATTATCTATTTTTCCTTATCCAGAACTAAGAATTTAAAGAACGTGGAATGAAAGATAAACTGTTATGTTTTAGATGAAAGGGAAAATAGTATAAAAAAAGGAAAGCGAGGAAAGTGGAATTCAGAGCAAAAAAATGTATTGAAAACAGCTTTCAAAGATCACATAAAAAACAAAAAAGCTCCGAGAAAAGAAGAAACCGAGTTGATAATGAAAAAAGCTTTTGTTTATAACTGTTATAAAGGTTAAACAATTGCTAATTTACTTTAAATATTTTAGACTTGCACTGCGCTAGTATAAACGTTTAATTTTATTTCAATGTTTAATAATTATTTTAGTCATTCTCAGCATTAATTATAAATAAGATAAAATGTAAAATAGCTATTAACCAAATATTTAATGAAGTACTCGTATTTACTTTTGTACTTTTTTTTTCTTGCAGCTGTTTGTATTTTCAGTTTAAATTTTTTTCCATAATTCGAAATATAATATTTTATTTATTATTTTGTATTATTTTCTGGTTTTTCAGACATTTTTTTTTTTAAATCTGTAATACCTGTTGCAGGAAATTTACTCAATGAAATCGAGTAAAGAAATATCTAACAATACATATAGGTATAGGTTGTTTTATTATAAAACAATGTATTTGTTTTATTTTATACTAAATACTGTATCAAATTTTGTTTTCAAGATGAAAAGAAGGAGAACTTTATATTTCACCAATACTGTCGATTTTTCCAAGGTGGGCATTACCCACTCGTGTCCCTGAGAAGCTACACCGATGTTTGTGTTCTTTATTGAATTAGGCACTCTGTATAGTATTTTTAAGATTGATTATCTTTATATATGTGTGTCGTTCTTACTTCTAACAATTGTGATTTACGCCCAATGGTATATATGTGAAAATAAATTTCACTCACGTTTTCAAGCCCAGCGGCGTTGTCAAATGTCGGGCTTCATAGCGATTTTTTTAAATATAATAGTTCAAATGTATAAAACTTATACACGAAAGCGCCCCCTACCGCATGATTTTGGAAACTTTTTGTATAAGTGTATGTATAAGCTGTACGTTGTGAAGCCTTCGCAATAATTTGTCCAGTTGGGTAAGAAAGTAAGGGGAATCCAATGGTTGTTAGATACTCGGGCGACGTTTCGAAACCCGCAGTCGGGCTCCAAAAGGTAGTTGCGGGCTTGTAAACGTTCAAAATATATCTTGTACGGGCCTGTATAAGAGCGTTTATATGTGTATATATATATATATATATATATATATATATATATATATATATATATATATATATATATATATATATAGGAAAATATTAGGGTGTAATTATTTGCATAATAGTAGAGAAACTAAATTTGCATAAAGTTTATCAATCAATGTGTGGATTTGCGTGAAAGATTTGGTATGCTTTGTTGAAATGCTTACATTGAGTGTCCCTATTTAGGATTTTGCCCTCTTCAGGGTTTGTAGTGAATGTGATATGTAGTCAAACATCAGACAATGGCCGCAAAAGCAAACAGTCCGAAAACACAATGGGGCAAGTGTGGTGGTCCTGGTGTTCCTGGGTTATGCCGGACGGCGGTGGTCCAGAAGACTATCAGAAAACAGGGAAGAAAGAATGATGGAGTTGGTGTTGGTTCCATTGACATATGTGTGTACTGTCCGTGCTTTGCCCTCGACCAAGCTCCCTAGAAACCATTGTACGCCAACTGGTAAACCAGCGGCCCTCGTCGGCGATCAGGAGGTGGCTTTTGAGCGCGGCGTGAACAGTGTGAGTTCGAATGTTAAAAATAGTTGCGGCTATTTTCTGGGACGAACAGGTATAATTGTGCAATGAAGTTGGAAAACCGCAAAAAACCAACTTCTCCCTGTCATAAAGTTTATTGTATATGGTAAGTTTTATTAGTACTTGGCGATAAACTTTCCGCTTACAAAGGCGCCTTTCATAATTCTGTTCAACGATTCTGAGAAAATTGATTTCAAACCAATCAACAAGCGCATGTGTTCTCTAAGGCTTAAAGGAAAATGGTTTAACCTAACCCTCTTCTCAACCCACGCACCAACTGCAGAAGCAAATGAAGACGACAAGGAGGAATTTTATGAAATTCTAGAACAACAGTACAGAATGGCACCCAGACACGACGTCAAAATCATACTGGGAGACTTCAATGTCAAACTAGGTAAAGAGGACCATCTTAGAGCGGTGATCGGTACACATAGCTTACACGATAACACCAATTATAACGGATCAAGATTGGCAGAGTTCGCTGTAGCCAACAATATGGTAGTGAAAACTACACAGTTCCAAAGGAAAAATATACATAAAGTAACCTGGGTGTCAAATGACGGAATCACACGAAACCAGATAGACCACGTGCTCATCGACGGAAGACACTCTAGCAATATCATCGGCGCACACAGTTTAAGGGGAGCAGAAAGTGACTCTGACCACTTCCTGGTCAGAATAAAAATGAGAACAAGGCTAAACACGAGACATCCAAAGCAACTCCAACAAGGAAACAGATGGGACATTTCAAGGCTCGATCTACCTGATAATGAACGCCAATATCAGTCACTGATCCAAAATAAATTGCAGACAATGGAAGAAGAAGAGACATCAACACCAGAATTGACCATAGACCAGAAATTGCAAAATATAACAAACGCCATAGAAAGCGCCGCAGCGGAAACGATAGGGAAACAAAAGAATAACAAGAAGAAAAACCAGTTGTTTGACCAGGAGTGCGAACAAAGCTTACAGCAGAAAGCAATCAAGAGGCTGGAGCTACTAACGCGACCTACAGAAGAGAACAGGGAAGACTACAACAGAGTAAGGACTCAAACGAGAAGACTTTTGAGAAGAAAAAAGAAACAGTACCTAGAAGCACGAATACAGCAACTCGAGGAGGAACATAGAACCGGTCAGTCTAGACAGTTTTATAGGGACATAAAAACAATGACGGGCAACACGATCAACAGCCCAAGATTTATAAAAGACGATGCAGGACAATTGCTCACTGACGACGAAGAGATAAGCCGCCAATGGAGAAAGTATTTTGAGCAACTCTTAAATACAGAAAACCCCACAACGACAGGGCAACAAAGACAGTACCAGTTATCCGAACCTGAAATACCAGGGCCCACACTAGCTGAAGTAAAGTCCGCAATTTCGTCCCTAAAAAACCATAAAGCCCCAGGCCCAGACGGCATACAGGCGGAACTACTAAAAAAAGGGGGAGACAAACTACATCTTGAGATATATCATCTTATAAGAGAAGTCTGGGAAAGAGAAGAAATACCGAAACACTGGCATGAAAGCCATATAATACCTATTCACAAGAAGGGAGACAAACAAATATGTCGGAACTATAGAGGAATATCGTTAATTAATACAACATACAAGATTATATCCATAATACTGTTTAGAAGATTAACTCCATATGCAGAGGAAATAATAGGCGACTACCAAAGCGGTTTCAGACCGGGAAGGTCGACTATAGACCAGATCTTCGTCCTACGCCAGGTATTGGAAAAAACTGGGAATTCAACCGCGATGTACACCAAATCTTCGTGGACTTCAAACAAGCTTACGATTCTGTTAGCAGAGAAGCATTGTGGGAGACTATGGTAGAAATGGGAGTACCTGGAAAACTGGTACGATTAGCAAAGGTGAGCACGGAGAACGCTTCCGCACGAATTAGAGTTGGCAGCAACACGTCGGAGGAATTCCTCATTGACACAGGACTTAGACAAGGAGATCCTCTCGCCCCCTGCTGTTTAACTTCGCACTGGAACATGCAGTAAGGAAAGCTCAGCCACAACTGACAAACGGATTTGCCGCCCAAGGATCAAAAATACTATTAGCCTTTGCGGATGACGTGGACACAATTGCACAATCCACCAGAGATGCAAAAGAAGTTTTCACCCTATTCGAGAACGGAGCCAAGGAAGTTGGTCTTAAGGTCAACGAGAACAAGACCAAGTACATGGTGGTTACGAAGAACCCAAGACCAAGGGTTAGACAAAACGTAACAATTAATGAATACAATTTTGAAGTCGTCAAAGAATTTAAGTACTTGGGAGCGATCATAACATCTGAAAATAACTATGAAAAGGACGTGGCAGCCAGGATTATTGCAGGAAACAGGGCATATTACTCGTTAAGGACCCTACTTAAATCAAAAATACTCTCAAGAGCAGCAAAAATAAGAGTATATAAGACAATAATTCGTCCCACAATAACGTACGGAAGCGAAACCTGGACTCTGAATCAGCGGGAAACAACAAAATTACTGGTACTTGAAAGAAAGATACTGCGGACTATCTATGGGCCTTGCAGAGAAGAGACAACAGAGACAACATGGAGAATAAGACACAATGATGAACTCCAGACAATATACGGAGATGAAAACATAGTACGCTACATTAAATCATACAGAATACGATGGGCGGGTCACGTACTAAAATCAAGTGACGAAAGACTTCTAAACACCACATTCTGGGAAAGGCCCGATGGAAAAAGGTCAGTTGGTCGCCCAAGAAAGAGATGGAAGGACGCAGTAGCCAGCGATCTACGCAAAATGGGAGTACAGCAATGGGAAATAGTTGCTCAGGACCGACAACAATGGAGGGAAATAGTAAACGCGGCCAAGGCTCACATAGAGTTGTAGAGCCAAATGATGATGATGATGATGATGATGATGATTCTGAGAAAAGATTGTAGTGACGAGCCGATGTACCGATAGAACGTGACACCGACAAAAATCATCTTCACAAAGTGAATAATAACCTAGGAGCCCGTATAGGTGAAATTTGTAATCATTTTAGCCTATAACTTAATAGTAGAACCTAAAAGAACGTATGAACACTGTGCAGTCACTTTTTAGTGGGACATCCGTCTAGAGTGGCGCATCAAACTTTCCACTTATGGACGGGATAAATAAATTAAAAGCTACCCTGCCTCACTCCTAGAAGTAAATTATTTTTTTTTTAATTTTTTTAAGTTGTATGTGATTAAAAATAAGACTCAGCGTCATTTTAACCCACCACCTCCTTTACCCTTCCGCCGTCATGAAAAACTTAATTTTTCGTTTTTATTTTTTATTAGGAAGGATTAAATCAATTTTAAAATTTTTAAAAATTCACCGGCATAAAATATATCTATTTTTTATAGATCCGTAGATTGAGTGAACATAACCTCAAAAATTTTCTTTAATTCTTTTTTTTTTTAAGCGTATACCTAGCTTCTTTTTTTTGAGATGGCTGCAGGTCTAATTTTGTTTCTATTTGTTGTATTTTATCTCCATATTTTAAATTTTTTCAGATTTTTCCGTAACGTTCACCATTTTTAAAAATCCAAAAAACTCTTTTTTTAGGGCGTTTTTGGGGGTGTGAAAGTATTTCTTCCATTTTTAAATATTCTAAAGGACTCAGTTACGCCAATTTACATATTACCTATACAAAAACATTAATATTATTTTAATCGATTTTAAAGTCTATAGATTAGGGAAAATCCCCAAAAAAACTCTAAAAGCAGTTTTTAGGATTTTTGATGTTATGTACACTCAACCTACGGATATATAGGGTGTCCCAAAAGTAGTGGAACGGTCGAATATTTCGCGAACTAAACATCGGATCGAAAAACTGAAAAATACGTGTTCAATCATTTTCAAAATTCTATCCGATGACACCAAACACCAACCCCCACTACACCCCCTGGAGGTGGGGTTGGGGGTGACTTTAAAATCTCAAATAGAAACCCCTAGTTTTTCTTGCAGATTTGGATTCGTTACGTAAAAGTAAGCAACTTTTATTCAAGACATTTTTTCGAACTGTGGATAGATGGCGCTATAATTGGGAAAAACGATTTATCCTGATACCATAGGTAAATTATAGAAACGGTCTAATATCTCAAGAAATACACTTCCAAATGAGAAATCAAAAAACAGGTTTTTAATATATTTCGAAAACCTATCGATAAACACCAAAAATGACCCTCCAACCCACCCCCTGGAGACGGGGTGGAGGGTAAATTTAAAATCTTAAATAGCAACCCCCTGTTTTTATTGCAGATTCGAATTCGCCATGAAAAATTAAGCAACATTTATTCGAAATATTTTTTAAAATTGCTGATAGATGGCGCTAATAAATCGTATTTTTCCAATTAAAGCGCCATCTATCAACAATTCTAAAAAATGTTTCGAATAAATGTTGCTTAATTTTTCATGACCAATACGAATCTGTAATAAAAAGTGGGGGTTGCTATTTAAGATTTTAAAGTTACCCCCCACCCCACCTCCAGGGGGTGGGTTGGAGGGTCATGTTTAGTGTTATTCGATAGGTTTTCGAAAAGTATTAAAAACTTTTTCTTTGTTTTCTCATTTGGAAGTGTATTTCTCGAGATATTAGACCGTTTCTATAATTTACCTATGGTATCAGGATAAATCGTTTTTCTCAATTATAGCGCCATCTATCCACAGTTCGAAAAAATGTCTTGAATAAAAGTTACTTACTTTTACGTAACGAATCGAACGAACTTACTTACGTTTCCATTTGAGATTTTAAAGTTACCCTCCACCCCACCTCCAGGAGGTGTAGTGAGGGTTGGTGTTTGGTGTCATTTGATAGATTTTTGAAAATGATTGAAAACGTATTTTTCAGTTTTTCCATCCGATGTTTAGTTCGCGAAATATTCGACCGTTCCACTACTTTTGGGACACCCTGTACAAAAATTGAATTGTTTTCTAAAAGTCTCAATTTTTTGAAATTTTAAAACTGATTGCATCCCACATAAAAAAATAAAAACGAAAAATGAGCTCGCTTAAGACTACCTGTTTTTCGACTTACCTGGTTGTGTTTGGGTTTATGTTTTAATACAAAAAAGCTGCAGGAAAGAACAATGTAGTGATAATATACTAAAAGTATCAATTCTTATACTGTATTAAAGGATAAACGTATAAAAGGACTGTATAAATGTTAAAATATTGGATTGTACTTAAAGCTAGTCCATTACTATTTATTAATTTTTGATGATAATGACCGTGTCATAATTATTCCCTGATAATGAATATATTTCTACATCAACAAAGGAATTTAGAACGTCGTCTCCCTGTTTGTTATTAAAAGCAAAAAATTCTAATAGTAATAATAATTATAGTGTCTAGTTATGCATAATTGTGATACAAAAGCGTAAATCAAGCAATAAACACAGTGGGGTTTAAGTAGCTTTTAAGCCTTTAGGGCCTTCAAAGGGCCTTCAAAGGGCTTTCATAAGGACAGAACATTGAAGTGTTGTGAGAAATAGGCAAAAAGTACGAAAAGTAAGAAATAATAGACACAATAAAAATAAGAAAGTTATGATAGTCCAGAAAGCCACTGCGCATCCGCTAGGAAAAATATTCTAATTCGGATTTTTTGCACAATCTTACTCAAAAAGGACTCCTTTTAACAAATTTGCATGTTGCCAGGACCAAAAGGTGGTCAAAAATTTTTTAAACGTTTTTTTTTTTGTTTTTTCCTAAAATTATTTTTTTTTGCATGGAAAAAAGTATTTTTAGGTTTTTTGGATCATTCCAAACAGAAAAGGTCTTTAGTGACTTTTCTCTAAAAATGATTGATATGAGTTTTTGACATATAAGCGATTAAAAATTGAAAAATTGCGAAATCGGCCACTTTTAACCCTCAAAAACTATGTGAAAAACTGAAAATTTGAATGTTGCCAAGGTAGGTAGATATTCTTTAAACATAGGTTGATGAAATTCCGAAGAGTTTTTTGCAATACAGTATTCAAAACCCCTTTGTTTCTTAATTGCTAATCAAGCGTGCGCGACACTCTTTTTCACCGACGCGACAGTATGGTGCAAATGAAAGGAATAAATTCGTTATTTCGTAAACCGGCGACTTTAAGGAAAAATCCCGAAACAGGTCGATTTTTATTTTTAAGTTATGATATTGTGGCATATATGGTATACTAGTGACGTCATCCATCTGGAAAGTGATGACGTAATCGATGATTTTTTTAAATGAGAATAGGTGACGTGTGCTAGCTCATTTGAAAGATTCTTCAATTCTCTATTCAGCAATATAAACATTTACATAATTATTTATACAGGGTGTCCAAAAAATTTTTATTAAATTAAATTATTTGACAAAAAAAAAGAAGTAGAAGGACACCATGTATAAATAATTATGTAAATGTTTACATTACTGAATAGAGAATTCAAGAACCTTTCAAATGAGCTAGCACACGACCCCTATTCTTATTTAAAAAAATCATCGATTACGTCATCACGTCCAGATGGATGACGTCACTAGTATACCATATATGCCACAATATCATACCTTAAAAATAAAAATCGACCTGTTTCGGCATTTTTCGTTAAAGTCGCCGGTTTACGAAATAACGAATTTATTCCTTTTATTTGCACCATACTGTCGGTGGAAAATAGTGTCGCGCATGCTTGATTAACAATTAAAAAACAAAGGACTTTTGAATATTGTATTGCAAAAAACTCTTCGGAATTTCATCAATCCATGTTCAAAGAATATCTACCTACCTTGGCAACATTCAAATTTTCAGTTTTTCACATAGTTTGTGAGGGTTAAAAATGGCCGATTTCGCAATTTTTCAATTTTTAATCGCTTATACGTCAAAAACTATAATTTTTAGAGAAAAGTCACTAAAGACCTTTTCTGTTTGGAATGATCCAAAAAAAACCTAAAAAAACTTTTTTCTGTGCAAAAAAAAAATAATTTTAGGAAAAAAACAAAAAAAAAACGTTTAAAAAATTTTTGACCACCTTTTGGTCCTGGCAACATGCAAATTTGTTAAAGGGAGTCCTTTTTGAGTAAGATTGTGCAAAAAATCCGAATTAGAATATTTTTCCTAGCGGATGCGCAGTGGCTTTCTGGACTATGATATCTGGGATGCGCACTGATGGGACAGCGGTATGGAATATTAAGAGAGATAATAAAGAAAAATATCAAAGGAGAAAGAAGTATAGGAAGAAGGAATGTCTGTGTACTTTGTAAGCACGTAAGAAGTTATACTTCAATTATATGATTTCTTAAAAATAAATATACTTTAAACAGTTTTTTTTATTTTTTTTAACACCAAACTAATTTTGTGCTTACCGCTTTCAAAAAAATAAAAAAAAAGTATAGGATTGCTCCGGATTCTAACTCAAGACCTCTCGATCTCTGGCCGAACGCTATACCAAATACGCTACGAGGACTGTGTCTGTATCGGTTCAGACGTACCTAATGAAAATTCACGGTAAAAACAGACAAGGTGAAGTATAATAAACATACAATAAAATATTTTAATAATACTCTTACTCCTGAGGAAGACAAATCCAGACACAAAAATTATAATAAATATATTTACTAAAAACACTAATATATTCTTTTCACACCTTTTCTTCCACTGATATATTTATACATGAAAGATTTAGCAACTAAACGCCATACTGTCTGTGTGCGCATGCGCGCAGTATTATGAAATTTTACTCTCAATCGCGCCTAAAGAAGTATAACTTCAAAAAGGTCTCATGAAGGAAAGTATCATGGTCATTTAAAAAGGACTTGTATAAATTCAGTTCAATAGAACTCTTTAGGAGCGGTATCTATCTTTGATATCTATTTTTGCTAATTTTATTTTCTTAATTTTTAATAAATTTTCTCAAAACGAAACATTAGTCATTTAAAATTCACATGTAATACACAAACCATATGCCAACAAGTGCCGTTGATTTCGAGAAACGAAAATATATCCATAAACAGATTGTATAAAATTAAAGTTATTTTAAAGGAAACACTAATTGATTACGATGCCAGATTGCCACACTCTTCATGTCAACTTCTTAAAATACAAAAAGGTTCTCATCTTTTAAAAGGCAAATGCAGTAATTTATGGCCCTTCTGGCCATTATCGCAAAACCGCAAACCAGTTGACATAATAGTTGGTGGTCCGGCCAGTCAGTCTCTACACAGAATGCGAACGATTCAGACACACCCTTGCTCTCGCTAACAATACCCCTTCGAGATATAAGCAAAACACCACGCTTGTTTACCCAACATAAATAAATATATTACTGTCCGTTGTTACACTTATTTTTAATTAATTCCGTCAACACACACCACCGGAATAAAAATATTTACCAAAAAAATCTCTTCCTTATTGACATTGTATGGACTTTACGGTCATTAAACTTTTATTGATTAGTCATGACAAATAAAACAAGAGTGATGACAAATCAAAATATCACAATCGCCTTTGACGGGAGTGACATCTAATGTGTCCGAATATTGTGTATACCTAGGTCACACTATCAAACTAGGCAAGTAGAAGAAAATGGCAGAGATAACTAGAAGAATCCAAATGACTTGGCAGCAGTAGCAAGACTCAGGGACGTGCTTAAAAAAAATACCAATAAATATAAAGAAAGGGGTATTCAACAGTGGTATTCTACCAGTTATGACCTATGGAAAGATCATAACATCATGGAAGGCAATAGTAACTGCGGCAAAGACTCACGAAGAGTTGTAATGCCATTGATGATGATGAGGTAAGACCTATCTATGGAATGGACACCATAAAACTTACACAGTTATTAGCCAAGAGATTGAGAAAAATACAGAGGGCGATCGAACGAGCTATGTTAGAAGTATCTCTAAAGGCGCATTTAAATCAAAGCGAACACGAACGAACGAACGAATTCGTTCGTTAACTTTATTGTATTTGTACAGCGAATCGAGCACGACCCAACGAATTCGTTCGCATTCGCACATGTTCCAACCGATGTCGGTAAGTTAGCGAATCATCAAAGGAAATCGTTGTTCAATGTGGACAGTGGATAGACGGCAGCGAACGAATTCGTTTAGAAGTACTGATTTAATTTATTTACAAACATTAGTTTGAGAGAGTTTTTTATTGTGTAGTCGTGAAAACATAATTTTGCAATATGAACTGGACCAATGAAAAGATACTTCAATAGATATATAGAAATGAAGAATGCCTATGAAACCCGAAATCGAAGCTATATAAAATAATAAACAGAAAAACTGATGCTTGTTTTAACATTTCTTTAGGAATGGGTTTTGATGTCTCTGAACTAAAAAAATTTAGTAGCTTCTGGCATCATTTAGACGAGAAAGACAAAAAGAGTATTCGAAGTGGTTTGCTTTTAAAAGCCTAAGGTTTTTATTGGGTAAATTTTAACCCAGAAATACTAATGAGGTAAGAAAATTAAATTAATTGCTAAAATTAATTAAAAGCAAATTTATTTTGATACACCAATTTTACAATTTATTATTTGAACATAATATAGTCATAATACCAGTAGCAAGCAACTTTTTCGAGGAAGAATTTTAAGAAAGCTGGTTCTTTAATATATTATTCTCTATGCTCCCTCAAACATTGTATGATACCTGCTACCTGGCTGCTGATACAGATTGCGTTCATGAGTTCGAAGCACATAGGTACCTACCTAAATATATTGAATTCAAAATTATTTTAAGAAGATAATTTTTTTTGTCATTACTTTTGTCATTTTTAGAAATATGAATACAAATATTATGTCAGTAATTTATATGCTAAAGAGTGTTACGTTTGACCCGTGCTCTTGTACGGAATGGAAGCATGGACATTAAAGGCCAGTTCCATTAACAAATTTGAAGTGTTTGAAATGTGGTGCCTACGTCTAATGCTTAAAATATCATGGACGGACAGAGTCAGAAATGATTAAATACTGAGGAGAGCGGTTTTACAGGATAGGGAACTTTTTAATTATGTTAAAATAAGAAGACTGCATACTTGGGGCACATAATACGAGGGCACATAAACACTTTTCAGCAACTGATACTCGACGGAAAGATAGAGGGTAAGAGGGGTATGGGAAAAAGGTGCCATTGCTGCGTAATCGCCATCGCCAGTGTACAATAATCCACGGCTATCAAATTATTTGCAATGCTGCTATAAAAACAGTAATATTTTATAAACAAGACAATGTACGGTGGACGCCTACGCAGAAATACACGGCATCTTAAGAAGAAGAAGAAGAAGAAGAAGAAATATGAATTTATAATTGCTACATATTTTTGGACGTTTTATTTGTCTCAAACTTTAGTTGGTAATGCGAGATTTAAATAAAATATTAATAAATAAAACTCTTCATCAAAATTTATCAGCAAAATAATAAAAAATACTTGGATAAATTATTTTTGAGTCTAGAAATAATTTTTATTTTATTTTAATTATTAAAATCAAATTTTTAAATTAAATAATTATAGAATAGAGACAAGACAAAATGAAATTATTGAAGTCGTATCAAAATTTATACTTATATTTATGAATATGACATATTTGTTTCCTTACAGAACACACATTGCATTTTATAAGCTATTATTGTATTAAAATTTACCCAACATGAAACACGACAATAAACTTGAAATAATGTGTGACTGCCCCATCTTAAATACATCTGCGGGCAATATGCACTCCCGATCATCAACGATTGCGAACGTTCGCTTCAATGTAAATGGCCCTACTTTGTAGCGAACGAATTACCAAGCGAACACCAACGAACTCGTTCCTTCGTTCGTTCGTTCGTGTCCGCTTTGATTTAAATGCGCCTTAATACTACGCGAGCACAGTCGTAGTAGCGGAAGACCACACAATAGGGAACTTGCATAAATTTTTAAATATTAAAATGATATTAAAAAACATAAGGTAACATGATCTTAAAACGCTTGCATGCGAAAACAACAAATATTTTTAACCCGTGCACTAATTACGACGCTTTGAAAATGCTATAAAATTCAAATATCTTAGGAGGCTCTTGAACGTCCTTCTATTGGTTTGACGTCACGGGCCACGCTCAAATGGGCTAGCTAGTCGGAAACAACGCGATTAGGGTAGGTATCACGGGTATATTACATTTTAATCGTCTTTAATGGAAAATTCCTAGGTATTATTTATGTTCATCTTATATATTGTAATAAGTAGTTCCCCAATCAGCTTAGTTTTAAACTGAAATTGATAAAGTTGAGTGCTACTTTGTAAAGAGTTTAAAACGCATAATATGACGGACGAGGGTTTTTCAAAAGGTCAATCTGACTAACTTACCTACCGTTGATGTCTTCATCGTGGCAACTTTTATAAAAAGTAGTGAAAGCTATTCTATTGGAGAAATGCGAGGTGTCAAGGCATGTAGAGACTGGAAAATATGCACTAAAAAATGTCTAAAATATGCATGCAATATGCATTTTAAAACAAGCTGAATATGCACAATTAACATGCAAATATGCATTTATATATGCACTTATTTTTATATGAATAATTTTATGGTTTACGTTAAATACATAAATAAATAAAAAATAATAAAAATAAATAAATAGGTTTGAATTTAAACCAAATTGTATTATTATTTCTTAATATATTTTTTTAACTTCAGGTTTTGTGACAAATAAAACGGCAAAATATTTTATTTTGACCACAAGATAAATAAGAGTACAATAAAATAAATGTACATATTTTTATTGTTACAATATTGATTCATATTTTCTAAACTAATATTATAAAAAGAGTACAATAAAACAAATTTACATATTTTTATTGTTACAATAAATAATCATATATTGATTCATATTTTCTAAACTAATATTATGTCTTCTATCTGTTAATATTTGTTTATAGGCAGAAAAAGATCTCTCAACGTCACAAGATGTAATTGGGGCATATTTAAACTTTGCTATTAGAGACGGATCCATATTAATATTTTCATCGAAGTTTCCAAAATTGATTATATTATTTATTGAACGCAATAAAGTGAAACCCTCATTTTTGTTTAAAACGTCATCAAGTTTATCTTTAATTTTTACTCCAATTTCCCCATTCAGATTTGTTATTTTCTGTTTAACCGAATCAACAATAGACATACTATTGTGAAGACATAAATTTTGAGCCTCTAATTTTGTAATTGAACTTTCAATGATATCGAAATTCGATTTTATATACAACAATTGATTTTTAATAGACTTTTCTTTAAAAATATTTTGACAGTTATCAATAGCGGTACAAGTCGGATCAAAACTTGAAATAACGCTTTTGATGTCGTCGTAGTGTTCAGATAAAAATATAGCACTTTTAAGCCAAGTTCCCCATCTGGTTAATACTGGTTCTGGTGGTAAAGGAATATCGGGAAGCATCTCCCTATATACCTGTACACGTAGTGGTGCTTTCAGAAATACTTTTTTTACATTATTTATTAAGGTGTTTACATTGGGAAATTCAATTCTAACTTTCTCTGCAACTCTGTTTAGGCCGTGCGCCAAACATGTACAGTGAATTAAATTAGGGAAAAAGATTTTAAGATTGGATGCAGCTTTCATCATATATGAGGCGGCATCACTAAGCATTAATAATATTTTTTCAAATGGTACTTGATCAGGTAAAAAAAAATTTGTTAGGGATTCGTTAACAAATCTAGCTATTGTAGCATAGTTTGTTTTTTCCAAACATTTTACACTAATTAAGTATGAGTTTTTAAAATCGCCAGAGTCGTTAAGAACTCCAACAATTAGATTCGCAATTTGTCGACCCTTTGTATCCGTTGTTTCGTCGACGGAAATCCAAAGATATTCGGCTTTTAACTGATTTTTAATACTCGTCATCACATCTTTGTAACATGCACTGACATATTTTTTCCGAAGAGTTGAAGAACTTGGTATTTGAGCTGGTTTATCTTTAATCTTGCAATAAGTTTTTAAAAAGTTTTGACACGATTTATGTTCTAACTTGTGCAGAGGGATATTGCAGTTCAAAAAAAAAATGGCATAAATCCTTTGCAAAGGTTTCTTGCCCAACTGACGTATTCTGAATCTGCAAACTATTCTGTAGAATCTGCTGGCGAGGTTTATTATCATTTTTTGATAGCTTAGTTTGGTGAAGTGAAGTTTTTATGTGTTGAACTACTTGGAATTTCTTTTGACATGGAATCTGGAATATAATGATAATGATGTTTTAGATGTTTTCGTAAATAGATACCTACATTAAAATGATCAAACTTTTTAAACCTCCCCCAATTTTTTTTTATTTCTCAAAGTGAAATTGAAATCGTCAAACAATAAAGTACAGTCAGTGTACCGTAGTATACAGGGTGGGCCACTCTCAACACCTCGCTCTGTATAAGCCAAACCGTTGCGAACTTTAAAAAACAGTTTTTGAAGAAATGGGACGGTTTGTCATTTTAGAATAGACAGACACATAGATGTGCAAAGAAGTTTGATAAGTTTAAAAATCTATTGAAGTGGAGAACTTACCTTTTTATCACAAATGGTGCAAAACATACTTTCACTGTCGATAACTTTTAGATGATTGTTACTTCCAATCCAACTTCTGAGAAGACTTGATTTTTCCCTTGCTACTTTAGGCATTTTCACAATAATAATAAAATGATTTTTTTACACAGTATAGTCAATAACTTGCAATCACAAAAGTTGAATAATCGGCGATTGATTTAAGACTAACCATTCATAAAATAAAATAATCTATCCTACCCTTAAAATGCTTAAAATTTCGTTTTGGTTGGTTTTCCCAGAATAATTCATAGTTGGCCGACACTAGCAGAAAGTACAGGTAATATTTGTAATGTTATTCAAAATATAATCGGTATTTACTTAGGTAATTTGTAAATTCTGAGAAGTCTATAAATCTTAAATATCCGGATAATGATACCTGCAGCTATAAATAACGCCCATTATGTTTATGGGTACAACAACAAAGGAGCTTAACAGCAAAATATTTACTTTCACATTTTATTTTAATGGATGTTGATGTTACTAATATATACCTTATTTTTAAATGGGGTAGAGTAAATTCCCATCAAAATATGCATTTATATGCTCTTAAATCTCCAAATATGCAAGGCATATGCATTTATGAAAAACATGAGAAATATGCAGCATATATATGCATATGCATTTTGCATATAATCCAGTCTTTACATATAAGTAAGAGTTATTAATAAGCATGTTTAAACCGTTTATAACAATAATTTGGTACCATTATATTATAGTATACGGTTTACCCCGTGGGTTTGATCTACCTACCTCTAATCCAAGGATTTCGTATATCCTGGAAAAGATTACGGTGTAATTTGCATTATAATAAAGATTATATTTTATTGTAATATTTATTAGTACTTACTGGAGCCTTTCATTATTGTGTTCAAAGCCTTCTGAGAAAAGATTATGGTGATTAGCAGACGTACCGATAGAACGTGTACATAGCCAACAAAATCCTTCTTTACAAAGTTAATAATACGCATAAATAAGAAGAATCATTATTGTAATTTTACAAATTAATATCTTTATCATCTCCGCTTATACTTACACCGCATCCCTCGGTAGACCGCAAGCTATAGTAGAAACCCTACTGTAGACCGCATACTATAGTAGCACCAATACTTTTTAGTTACTCTTACTTTTATTACTAAAAGTTTTGTTTATTTTTAAGTTACTTGTTTCTTCTTTGTTCTTCGACACAAGAAACGATAAAAGTAATTTCATAAAAATTTCTTTTTGATACATGTCAACAGAGATAAAATGTTAATATTTTGCCTAACAAAGACTTCTGAGAAAAGATTATGTGATTAGCAGACGTACCGATAGAACGTGTACATAGCCAACAAAATCCTTCTTTACAAAGTTAATAATACGCATAAATAAGAAGAATCATTATTGTAATTTTACAAGTTAATATCTTTATCATCTCAGCTTATACTTACACCGCATCCCTCGGTAGACCGCAAGCTATAGTAGAAACCCGACTGTAGACCGCATACTATAGTAGCACCAATACTTTTTAGTTACTCTTACTTTTATTACTAAAAGTTCTGTTTATTTTTAAGTTACTTGTTTCTTCTTTGTTCTTCAACACAAGAAACGACAAAGTAATTTCGTAAAAAAGAACTTTTTGATATATGTCAACAGAGATAAAATGTTAATATTTTGCCTGTCACAGAAAAAATTATTTTTGCCACAGAGTAAAACAAGATATTTCAACTATATTATTTATCTATGGACAAACTGCATTAAATGCAATAGCCCACCCCGAACGGGCAAACGATACGAGTGGCCTGTGACGTCAGACCCCCAGGTCCCGCTTTTGAAAATGTTTAAAACGGAAATTTTAGGCGCGGAACTTTGATTCGATGTTGTACGTACACTATTCATTGTTAAGACGTAATATTTTGAATATAGCATTTTAAAACATAATTTAACAATTTTATGCAAAAAAAATTTTTAGTGCAAGTTCCTTATTGATGGATAGACGACATCAAAGCAAAAATGGGGAGAAACTGGCACCAAATAGTACAAAACAGAGAAGGATTGAAAACTCATGGAGAGGCCTTTGTCCAGGAGTGGACGCAAACAGGCTGAAGAAAAAGTTAAACCATTGGTAATAGCTAATGCGTTTTAGTTAAATTTTTTAATTATCAGCTTCAAGTAGTCTGTCATTGCTTGAATATAATCAATATGTATAAATATTTAAACATTTTGGATAGTAATAATTCAATATAAATTATAATTCAATATACATTTATTAATAATTCAATAAAAGTATTTTCCTGCAACAGAATATTCTGATAATGTCGTATATTTTTTCAGTGAGACTAAGTTAAATTTAATTTAGTGCAGGTGGGATTTGTTTTGAATTGAAGATTTTCCATGAAATTTGAAATGGAATCAATTCAGGATGTACGGTATGCGGCAAAATAAACAGTACTGACATTCGTATGCCTCAAACTTGTATTAGTCCAAGTAATGAAGGTTACAATAGTACAAAACCTCGCAATTTTTACAGAATGGATACATTTGCTTGAAAGTTTGAGAATAAGTAATGGATAGTCCAAAGATCAAAATCTATATGATGCTGAAAGGCGCTTTTACCATGGGGGTGGTTGCCACCCCATCTCGAGGAGTGTAAGTTTTTTATTATATTTTGACCGCAAAAGTTGGTAAAAACATTCATTCTAAGCAAAAAACTTTCTATACATTTTTTTGATAAAATTAATAGTTTTCGATTTATCCGCTACCGAAAGTGTTAATTTTATATCGAAAAAATCACTTAACTTCACTTAACAAAAATGTACCTTTTGAAAAAATAAACTAAACCGGTTTTATTAATTTTCTTTAAGACCAATAGTAATCGAGCTCTACTTTGTTATATGTTGGATCTTCTTCGTCAAATGCTAAATATTGTAGTTTCAAAGTCAAAAGACGGGAAAACTATGCATTTTTCGAGGATAACTTGTAGAAACTAATTTAATGTATTTAAAAATATTTACCTCCAGAAATAAAAAAAGTATCTAGCTCAAAAATTCAGTAACATAATGAACAGAATGTCAGTCCCTATTTTTTTCAGCGAAAAAGTGATCGGTAGCAACCCCATAATCACCATCCTAATTAAAATTATTCATTGAACTTATTTCGTCTTCTTTATTTATGTACCTATTAATAATAGGTGCTAGAAATTTGACCGGCTTAGAACGATTAGTTTAAAAAAAAATTGAGTTAAAACCAAGTAACGAATTTTGGTAATTTGGAAAAAAATAGCCTTTTTCTTCAAAATAGAAAGATTAGTTTCAGCGATACGAAAAAATGTTTAAACATGAGCTTGTAGCTTATTTAATTTCCAAGAACATGGTTTGCAAAAAATTTTTCTACGCCAAAAATTGAGTGAGCTATTGACAATTAATTATTGTGATAACATGCAAAAACCACCTTTACCCACCCTTTCAAAGTCACCTCTTTTTGCGACTGAGGATTTTAAAAAGATTTAATATTAATAGGCTTATCGATCTTGTAAAAACCTAAAAAATTGCTTACCAAACTTTCTAAGATAAAAAATAAAAAGATACGGTTAAAAAATCAATATATTTAAAAAAAAAAGGAGAAATCAAATTGGAAGCAGAATAATGTAAGTTAGCAGTGTTTTTAGTCATTGGTCTTATTCATTATTCTTTATTTTTGTATTAATAATGGATCTACCCCAAAATCCCGACAGCCAAAATCCCGACACGCCAGAATATCGACAGGCCAAAATCCCGACAGGCCAGAATCCCGACAGGTTTGATAAGTTTCTTTTTAACATATAATTACATTTAGTTCTTGTTTTGTGTTTATGGCCATCTGTTTTTTAATTTTTGTTACTAAACCAAATGTAGTGGTCGGAATTTTTACTTATGCAAGGATTGTTGCATGTCGGGATTCTGGCGTGTCGGTGTTTTAGCCGTCGGGATTTTGGCTGTCGGGATTTTGGCTGTCGGGATTTTGGGCGGCACCGATTAATAATAGATTCTAGAAGTTTGACCGGCTTAGAGTTATTAGTTTTTAAAAAACTGGAATAAGGAATTTTGTTAAAAAATGCCATTTTCTTCATAATAGAAAGATGAGCATAAAAAATGCAAAAAAATATTTAAATATGAAATTATAGGTTATTTAATTTCCAAGAATATGGTTTGAAAAAATTTTTTCTACGGCAAAAATTGAGTGAATCGTAAATGAGTATATCGAAAAACATTGATTTTTTCGATATACAACTAACATTTTCGATAGCGAATAAATCAAAAACTATTAATTTTAGCAAAAAATGTATAGAACATTTTTTGCTTAGAATGAACGTTTTTATCAACTTTTGCGATCAAAATATAATAAAAAGTTTCCACACCCGTGATAGGGTGGCAACCACCCTCATGGTAAAAGCGCTTTTCAGCGTCATACAGATTTTGATCCCTGGACTATCCACTACTTATTCTCAAATTTTCAAGCAAATCGAACCATTCTGTAAAATTTGCGAGGTGAAACGCTTCGGTTACTGGACTATAATATGTGTCAGGCGTCGAAACGTACTGAGTGGTTTCCGAACGTCGTTATAACGTATAGTCTAAGAGCTAGTGAACCCTCCGACTAACGGTCGCGGTCGTCCTGTAAGGCTAGACATTTGTCTAGTCATAATTCATAGCACACCAAGGCTAAAAACCATGACCTGGCAGGCCTCAGTGGTGCACGTGTATCTACCAGGTGAATCGAAAAGTGTTACCAGGACATCGCACACATCTTATGGAAAATATAATGTCACTCAAATTCAATAAAATTTATACGATTAGATTTGTTTTAAAATGACGGTCAATTCTTATCATTGCGCCAGCTCTTAATTATGATTAATTACGGCGTAAATTGCAATTAAAGTTTATCGAAATCGCATTTTTGGAGTCCATAAAGTGTTAGTTTACAACCATTATTGCTCTGAGTGCTATTCAAAACAGCTTAAACCCCGCTGGGCCTAAGCGGATTAGTGAAACTAATCTGCTGATTTATGGAGTACCGATAATCTGGGTATTTTAAAATATTTTTTCTCTCTCTAACTTATGTACGTACCCATTTGATTTCAGATTTATTTATATCAATTTCTGCTCTAATTATTGAAAATACAGAGTTGGCGCAATGATAAGATTTGACCGTTAATTTAAAACGAATCTATTCGTATAAATTTTATTGCATTTGAGTGACACTATATTTTCCATAAGATGTGTGCGCTTTAGGGGGTAGAATAAACTTTCTCCTGTAAGGTTTAAATTTAAGTATGTGTTTGAGTAAGTCATTCAGAAGAAATGTGTACAATGACAGGCGATTCTGAAGAGCATAAGACCTTGCCAGGCGAGGGGAAAGATTAGGGGTTTTTCCTAAAATTATTTTTTTTGCATCGAACAATTTTTTTTTAGGTTTTTTGAATCATTCCAAACAGAAAACGTCTTTAGTGATTTTTCTCTTAAGTTAAAAGTTTTTGTTATATAAGCGATTGAAAATTTTGAAAATTGCGAAATCGGCCATTTTTAACCCTAAATCGGACATTTATCTAAAAATTTCAATGTTGCCAAGATACGTAGATATTCTTTAAACATTGATTGATGAAATCCCGAAGAGTTTTTTGCAATAAAATATCGAAAACGCCTTTGTTTTTTTAATTGCTAATCAAGCAGGTGCGACACTGTAGTATAAGTGAGGACGTTTGAGTTGGCATAAATTCATTATCTCGAGAATGGGCAAATTTCAAGAGAAATCCTCAGACAGCTCGATTTTTATTTGTAAATTAGGACTTTTTGGAATATATATAATACTAGTGACGTCATCCATCTGAGCGTGATGACGTAATCGATGATTTTTTTTAATGAGAGTAGGGGCTGTGTGATAGCTCATTTGAAAGGTTATTGAATTTTCTATTCACTAATATAAACATTAACATAATTAATTATACAGCGTGGACAAAAAATTTTTTTTATTAAATTAACTTTGATTAAATTTGACAAATAGAAGAAAATTTTTTTTTGTACAGCCTGTATAAATAATTATGTTCAGTATATTACTGAATAGAGAATTAAATAACCTTTCAAATGAGCTATCAAACAACCCCTACTCTTATTTAAAAAAATCATCGATTACGTCATCACGCCCAGATGGATGACGTCACCAGTATTATATATATGCCAAAAAGTCCTAATTCAAAAATAAAAATCGACCTGTCTGAGGATTTCTCTTGAAATTTGCCCATTCTCGAGATAATGGATTTATGCAAACTCAAACGTCCTCACTTATACTACAGTGTCGCACACGCTTGATTAGCAATTAAAAAAACAAAGGGGTTTTCGATATTTTATTGCAAAAAACTCTTCGGGATTGCATCAATCAATGTTTAAAGAATATCTACGTACCTTGGCAACATTGAAATTTTTAGATAAATGTCCGATTTAGGGTTAAAAATGGAGGAGTTCTCAATTTTCAAAATTTTCAATCGCTCATATAACAATCAATGGGATTGCATCAATCAATGTTTAAAGAATATCTACGTACCTTGGCAACATTGAAATTTTTAGATAAATGTCCGATTTAGGGTTAAAAATGGAGGAGTTCTCAATTTTCAAAATTTTCAATCGCTCATATAACAAAAACTATTAACTTAAGAGAAAAATCACAAAAGACGTTTTCTGTTTGAAATGATTCAAAAGCTATTAACTTAAGAGAAAAATCACAAAAGACGTTTTCTGTTTGAAATGATTCAAAAAACCTAAAAAAAATTTGTTCGATGCAAAAAGAATAATTTTAGGAAAAACCCATAATCTTTCCCCTCGCCTGGCAAGGTCTTATGCTCTTCAGAACCGCCTGTCATTGTACACATTTCTTCTAAATGACTTACTGTAACGGTCACGTTACAAAATTAGCTCTTTAATTATTATTATAATTATTTTCCCTCGGTCTCCATTTAAATTCTCTAATTTCTCGTATAGGACTACTGGGGTGACGTCATACCTCGGTGATGGAACGTACTCCACCTATCGAGAATGATTTCGTTTTCTGAGAGAATTTGACGTTCACCTTGGCGGAGAAACGTCTCTCGTTCGTCACTTGGTTTGTGGCTGCTAATTAAGTGGGTTGGTTTGGTACTTGGTACTGGTACCATGAAATGGCGAATGAGTTCCATACACCTTATTTTATAACATCAATCCAGTTTTTTTAAGTAAAAAGTTACCAGCAAGGGTTGTCTGGAGTTAGGGAGACATGTGTGTGACAACTCCTGTTGGAGCCTAATAGGAATCATTTGGTGAGATTTATTTTTTTTTGTAATAATTTTTTAATTAGCCATTGTCATGTGTTTTTTGTTGTGGAATATTTAAAATATTAGTCCCATTGTTAAACTTTCTTAGTCAATCTATTAAGGGAAGGGTGTAGATGATTTCGATCTTTATATTATCTTTATATCGATCTTTATATTAATGGGGTTTTTGGTTTTACATAACCAAACATTTTTGAAGTCCTCAAATTAATATTGGAAATAATTACCATTTCTCTGTAGGTTTTAAATTTATTGAACATCCAATATTTTATAAATTCAATATATTTTTACAGATATTTCCTCAAATAAATCATTTCAGTGTCATTTATTCATGTCTTCACACTTAAAATAGTTCAAGGTTACCTGAGATTGGTTTTTTGTTCCATTTTTAATGGCCGGTTTTTCTATACTATTGCTTCTAAAAAGTATTTCTTCTTCCCTTTACTTTTTGCTCATGTTTAAAATGGGAAATAAAACTGGGAATGTTTTTAGCCATTTGGAAGAAACCCTAACATGAAACCGTAGCCCTTTGACCACCCAAGGAAACCACTGCAGCCACGGCCAAGTCACCATTGGGAGTATGTCGATTTGGGAGCAAGCTATGGGAGCGTTCCAGCTCAATTTTCGTCTTGGCACCTGGGCCTACAGGAGTCATGGGGTCGCACCATCCTGGTGCATCATTTTCTAGGATGCAACCGCAACCTCGTTTGGGAACATTTAGTGAGGTGTTTTAGTAACTATTGGTTTTTTTTATATTTCAGACTATCTGTTAAATACGCTATGTTTTTTTTCCAGATTTAGGTTACCTCTGGTTTTTTTTTTGACATATTTGTATATTAGATTATTTGGTTCCCAAACTTTGTATCTACGGTAACTTCTTGTGCACAGGAATAAGCCTAGAGAAAATTAGGTTTTTAATACTTTATTATTGGTTTATGTAATTCGGGTAAATTTATTTTTTAATATTACTAGCTTGTTTCCCAAATATTTTACTGTTATTCGCTTTATTCCATTTGTTCGGTTAATTTAGGTCATCGTCGGTATTCATCTCAACTTCATTTCTACTTTAGTCAATTGTATATTTAACTTTATTTATTCATTATTGTATTTTCCCTGGCTTCCCTGGTTTTATAGACCTGACAAAGGCTTTCGATCGCATCCAAGTCGAAGACGTCTTACATTTACTGTATGGAAGAAACATACCAATCAATATTATACAAACCATCGAAAACATCTACTTTCATAATCGAATGCAGGCAAAGATAAATGGAAAACTAACGCAGTTTATACCAGTACAAAGTGGAGTCAGACAAGGTGACTCATTAAGCCCACTGCTCTTTAATATAATAATGGACGAAATAATAGAAGCAGTACGTAAAGGTCGTGGTTACAGAATGGGGAATAAGATGGGTTATGCAGACGACGCCGCATTAATCGCCGAGACAGAAGACGATCTCCAAAGATTAACACACATCTTTAATACAACAGCCAAGAAATACAATATGATAATATCAGCAGAAAAAACCAAATGTATGACAACATCTAAATACCCACTACGATGTAAAATCGAAATTGATGGGAAAATAATAAAGCAGGAAGCAAGGTTTAGATATCTGGGAATTGATATAACCAGTTACGGAGATGTTGAAGAGGAAGTACGACAACAAAGCTTAAAAGCAAGTAAAGCGGCGGGATCTCTTAATGACACAATCTGGAAGAACAAACACTTAAGACAAGACACAAAAGCAAGAATCTATAAAGCAGCAATTAGACCTATATTAACATACACGGCGGAGACAAGGCCTGACACATCTAAAACGAGACGACTACTAGAAACAACAGAGATGAAAATACTCCGACGAATATCAGGGAAAAGTCTGTTGGATAGGGAGAGGAGCGAAAACATAAGAAGATCATGCAATATAGAAGACATAAATGGATGGGTGACAAAACGGAAACAGGAGTGGAACGAACACATTAGTAGAATGGCAGAGGATAGGATAGTACGAATAGCACGAGATAAGTCACCAAATGGACGAAGAAGTATTGGCAGACCAAGAAAAAGGTGGTGCGATAACCTAAACAATTTAGGAGGATAATATTGAAGAAGAAACAGGCTTTAAAGCCTACATACAAGAAGGAAGAAGAAGAAGAAGTATTTTCCCTTAGTGAGGCTTGGGCCTATTTATTTGTAGTATTTTCATCTTTGTGAGTTTCCTTTAGTTGTGCGTAGCAGGCGTACTATAACCATTTGGTAGAAGACTTATGTAATTTTGTACCCTATATATATGTAAGAGGTATTTAAGTTTGTAACAGATAACATTATTGTTGTTATCTTTAAAATATATATAGCTTCTTGTATAACTTAGGTCATTTTAGAGTCACATGATATACACTTTGTGTAACTCAGAGATTGTCAAAAATCTAGTAGTTATTTTTAATAAATATGTATTTATTTTTTATATCAATTATTTTATAACTCCTTTATGTTCATTATTACAGGTTTAATATATTTAATATTTGACAGCAGTGTAAGATACCTGGGAGAATGATCGAAGATCATTTTCATGGCGCCCATGATTAGTTAGTTTTATTTATTTTGTTCGTTTTTAGTCAGTCATCTCCATTCATTTTCAGTACATTATTCTTATTTTATTATTTCATCTTTTAGTCATCATTACTATCTATATAGAGATACTGTTCTTCGACAGGCATGCAAACGAGCCGTATCCATCCTTGAGTGTCAAGTTGCTCTCTTGCATCTATAGCTAGCCAACTCTATTCAGTTTGCCTCTGTCTCTTCCCACTTCTACTTCTATCCCTTCTAATTCCCCTTTCTTCAGTACTACTGCACTTTAGTAGTACTTTTTTTTTATTTTTCCTATTGCGGCTTCTCAACGTAGAAGTCACTTCACTCTTTTCTTTACACACCCCACACTCTCTTCCTTTCATTTTTATTTTCATAAGAGCCACAACTATCTAGTCTTTTCTATCTTTTTTCCTTACTTCTGTTGGAGTACCTATATCTTTCTTTTTACTTTCACTCCAACAGAAGTTTTCTTCTTTTTGTTACATTACTCAAACACATACTTAAATTTAAACCTTACAGGAGAAAGTTTATTTTACCCCCTAAATTTGCACTTTTCGATTCACCTGGTAGATACACGTGCACCACTGAAGCCTGCCAGGTCATGGTTTTTAGCCTTGGTGTGCTATGAATTATCACTAGAAAAATTTTTAGCCTTACAGGACGACCGTTAGTCGGAGGGTTCACTAGCTCTTAGACTAGTATGTGAATGTGGTGATAATATTGGTGCTTCAGAATGGTTCTCAGTTTTGCCGAAAAAATTTTTATCTTATTTTACTATTCTTATAGCTATTCTATTCTAGCTATTCTTATTTTACTGGTGGCCGCCCTAAATAGGTCGATGGAACTGCAGCCGAACCATTCCCTCAGATTTCTTAACCAAGATATTCTGCGCCTACCGATACTTCTCTTACCCCTGATTTTACCCTGGATGATCAGTCTCAGCAGCGAGTATTTGTCACCTCTCATAACATGGCCAAAGTATTTAAGCTTTCTTCTTTTAACAGTAAGTACAACTTCACATCCTTTCCGATCCGACGTAAAATTTCGGCCTTCGTCACGTGGTCCACCCAAGATACACATAGCATTCTACAGTAACACCACATCTCAAGAGCTTCAATGTTTTTAATGCTGCCCGTCTTCATGGTCCATGACTCAATTCCATATAATAAAGTGGAGATGTAACACCGCAGCTTACGCACTCTCAGATCAAGATTTATGTCACGACTACAGAGAAATATTTTCATCTTGTTAAATGCTGATTTAGCTATTTATATTCTGGCTCTTATTTCTTCTGTTTGATCGCCTGTATGATCCAGGTAAGCTCTAAGGTATTTATAGGACGATACCCTTTCTATAACGGTGTTTGGATTGACAACCAAATCATTCCTGGCGTGTGGATCTTTTGTTATTACCATCCATTTAGTTTTTCTGAGGTTAAAAATTTTTATGGCGGAGTACTATTTTCGGTCATACGCAGTAGGCCACTAAAACGATCCAAGCTTAAAATCAATAATGGTTTCAGCAGGAAGGGACAACCTGTCACATTGTCAGGGAGTCTCGGCGAATACTGCGCGATCATTTTGGGAGTTGCCACTTACCAGAACTAACGCCAACAGACGCGTACATATGATGAATGTTGAAGGAGTCAGACAGGTTCACTCTCTGCCTTTCGAAATTGCGGACTAGAATTAAAGATTTATATTTGTGCCAGATGCAGTGGCCGGTCTATAAATTGGTCTTCGGAGGAAAATTTGCCTACGGAAACTTCCAATGAAAAACCGACCAAAAGACACAAAAAGGATAAACTCAGTTTACATAAAGGATATAAATAATAACTTATAGGCATTAAGTTCCCTTAATTTTCCTAACTTGTGTGTTTATTGGTTTGAATTTGTCTTTCTGTAGTTTTGGTTTCATGTCAGCTAATCTGATTCAATATGATTCAATTTTTTTTTTAATTTTGAACCTTCTTGGGGGGGGGGGGGGGGGAATTTCCTCAATTTCCCCCTCCCCGTAGATCCGTCACTGGCCAGAGAGCATCTTTATAATCTGTTTCATCGGGAACGTGCGTCGTCGTGAATAATGTTTGCTAGGCTCTATCATGTATACTAGATATAAAATAAATAATCATAAACATTTTAATATTCATTTCAGTACTGTTTATTTTACCGTATACTGTACTTTCTAACGATCACGATATGGCTAGTCACAAAACTTGTGCTTAATTTTTTCTTCAACAAAATCTGGTAAAATCGAAAATTTTCGCTTTTTGTGCCCATATTTTTACCTCACAAAAAAAGTAAACAGTTTACTTCAAGCCACAGCGAGAAGCGGAACTACCTGACCTGACAATGGCAAGTGCGACCTTGTCTAAACGTCGTCAAACTAATGGTTTTCTAATAACCAAAATTATTTAACGCGGAGTCAAACCCGGAAAACCACAGAAAGTACATATATAATCTTAACAGTGAGATAAAACAAAAGAAGTGAAAAACAAGTGAACATGGCGAACAGAACAGCAGGATGTCTCAAATACCTCACACCGAAAACAAAAACCAGGATATACAAATCAACAACCATACCTATAATGACGTACACAGCGAAAACAAGAGCAGATACGGCGAAAACACAAAGACTTCTGGAAACAGCAGAAATAAAAGTCCTACGAAATATAACAAACCAAAGTCTAAAAGACAGAATAAGGAGTGAGGAAATACGAGCGAAATATGGTATAGAGAAAATAAAAGTGTGGACGAAAAGAAGAAAATTAGAATGTAATCAACATATTTTATAGAAAGAATGACAAAAAATAGAATAGTACCTACTAATAGCAAGAGACAGATCATTAAATGGAAGATCATTTGGACAACCAAGAAAAAGATGGTCAGCGTCAGACAACGTAAATTGAGGGTAAAAACCGAATTAAAAGAGGCATGAGATTATTTATAAAGTAAGAAGAAGAAGAAGAAGTATTCTCTTGTCTCAGTTTCGTGAAAACGCCCTATACTATTTTATAGGTTTAATCGTGGAATATAATAAATTTTGCATTTTAGTATGCATACAAACTTGACCTAAATTAACTTTGCAAACTCAATAACTACGACCTAACCCAATAATAAGGAACTTAAAACTGTTTGCAATACAATTGTACATACAGTTATATTTTAAATGTAATATTGTCCAGAGAAATTCTTTTCCATTTAAAATGTAAGTACAGTAAGTGTAAAAATGATGAAATTACTAATGTTTAGAATTACATATTTTCACCTATATACAGTCGGACAAATTAAAGAATACCCATGAACAATAGGGTGGAGCGCTGTTATATGGAGAAAAATGAAATAACAATTATTGTCACAAACGAGGGGTGCGGAATCGATGCTACTGTGGAAAATATTCGAAAAGTTAATTGTCATTTTTTATATTTTCACTCCAACAACTGCCCCAACGTAATATTAATTTTGAAATTTGAAAAAAAAATTTTTGCTTTTTTACATACGCGGGTTGCGGTATCAATTCGCTTCTAGGATATGAACCGAAAATTTCAATGGTGCTATAGTTTGGAATGGTAATTGAATTTTCCAAGTTAACCGTGCTTCTGATGTTCTTCGGATTTATATTTGTCTCAGATGAAGTCGTTGGTTCGGCGTATAAGGATTCTGTAGACCACTTAACGTTTACACCCAATGGCCAAATTTCTCTATTAAATAATAAGGCAATATATGTTTTAGACTTAATACCTATTTTGAATGAGGAGCCAGTTTCTGAGTTGGCATCTTTAAGGAGGGCGTAACATCTTATATATTCCTTGATACCTAGCTTCTCTTTAATGTAATGAACTACTTGTATAGGTGTGTATATTGGGTTTAAGTTGCTAATGACGACAAAGTGACATTTATCTTCTGCAATTTTTGTTTTTTTGACTGTACTGGTTTCGAAATGCTTGGTGTCTTCAGTTTGGGTACTTGAAGTAGCATACACTATGTTTTTCTTCGATACCTCTTTCTTCGTTGGTATATAGTAGGTAGTTTGTTGGATTAGATTTTTCATTTGATTAGATATTTCACTGATGTGTGAAGAGAGCCTCTCTAATCCCAACTTTATCTCAGATGAATTTGTATCTTGGACTTGTACCTTAATCGTGTCATTGGAACAGCCGAAAAAAACTGACGATATATTAAAAATATCTTGTTCCATCTGCCTTATAGATTTTAAAAGATATTCAGGATTTAACAGGTTATTTAATTTATGAATCTCGTCAATTTTTCTTGTAAGATAGTCTAATTTGCCGTCTTTTTTACTAATAAATCATATGTCTCGATAAAAACAGGCAAATTAGCTGTGAGTTTTTAGAATAACTTGAATTAAGGCGTCAAAGTTCTCTTGTGGTATTTGATTTTTTGATAAATTTGTTACTTTTTCGTTTAAACATCTGAGGCTAGGTGAGTCACGTAATGTACAGAAATATCTTAAATGTGCATTTTTTGGATCTAGTAGAGTTTTGAGGTGGTTTTATTGAGGCCCGAAGTTCTAGAAGTTTGACCGGCTTAGAATTTTTGGTTCTTAAAAAATGGAGTTAAAAGCGAATAACGAATTTTTGTAGTTTGGAAAAAATGGCATTTTCACTAGTAATACCACTAGAGGTCAAATTATTTCCGGAAATTTTTTTGAGATCATGAATATTTTGAAAATTTCCCGAGTCGCAGACGAGGGAAATTTTCTAAAAATATTCATGATCAAAAAAAAATTTCCGGATATTAATTTGACTTCGCGTGGTATTCGGTAAGAAAATTCCACACCAAATTTGCATTTGAAAATCCAAAGCTGCATGAACAGATTAATAGCGCGCCATAGCTTTGTCAGCAATTATTTAGGCTTTCAAATTCCTAATTTCTACTCATTGTAGTTGCATGGGAATACCATTTCAAGATAGAAAATAGTATATTCTTCAATTTTACATAAGTTTTGAGTAACTACAAGTGATAGAAAATGAATCAAAACTAAATTATGTAAACAAATAAAAACCAGTCTGTCAAAAATGTTTTGTTATTGTAAACGTCAAAAAATTTCCACTATAATTCGCTGTTAGGTACCCCACGAGCAAAAAATTTCCGATAAAATACCTCCGTTGCCATGGTGATCTGTCAAAATAACGTATTTTGATTGGTTCAAAATTACAGGTGTGGAATTTTCTTCAGAATAGCAAGATTAGCATCAGAGATACAAAAAATATTTAAATATGAAATTGGAGCTTATTTAATTTCCAAGAACGTGGTTTGCAAAAAATTTTTCTACGGTAAAAATTGAGTGAGCTATTGATAATTAAAACTTGTAATAATATGCAAAAACCACCTTTACCAACCCTTTCAAAACCACCTCTTTTGCGACTGAGGGTTTTAAAAAGATTTAATATTAGTAGGCTTATAGACGTTGTAAAAACCTACAAAATTATTTTTTACCAAACTTTTTAAGATAAAAAATAAAAAAGTTACTGTTAAAAAATCAATGTATTCTTTTGGAAAAAAAAGGAGATATCCAATTGGAAGCATAATAATGTAAGTTAGCGATGTTTTTAGTCATTGGCCTTATACATTCTTAGTTATTTATAAATCATTAGTAGATTATAAAAATTTGACTGGCTTAGAATGATTCGTTTTTTAAAAACTGGAGTTAAAAACGAATAACGAATTTTTGTAGTTTGGTAAAAAATGCCATTTTTTTCAGAATAGAAAGATTAGCATCAGAGATACGAAGAAATGTTTCAATATAAAATTATAGGTTATTTAACTCCTAAGAACTTGGTTTGAAAAAAAATTATTCTATCGCAAGAATTGAGTGAATCGTAAATGAGTAGGTATTTCGAAAAACATTGAATTTTTCAATACAAAACTAACACTTTCGATAGCGAATATATCGAAAACTATTAATTATATCAAAAAAATGTATAGAACATTTTTTGCTTAGAACGAATGTTTTTAACAACTTTTTCGGTCAAAATATAATAAAAAATTTCCACCCCCGAGATGGGGTGGCAACCACCCCCATGGTAAAAGCGTCCTTCGGAATCATATAGCTTTTGATCCTTACACTATCCACTACTTATTCTTAAATTTTCAAGCAATTCGATTCATTCTGTAAAAATTGCGAGGTGAAAAGCTTCGGTTCCTGGCCTATAGGTTACAATGTACATTTACATTGCACTTTAATTTGCGATAATTCAATCGAATCGGCATGAATATTATCGATATCGATATCGATGTTATAGTCAAAGCCCGAATTTTAGGCATTCCTAGGTTTGACTAGGCAATCCTCAGGTCTGACTGACGGTCTTAGTCAAAGCCCGAAATAAATTACAATTTCGGCCTTTGACTAGTCAAACCTAGGAGAGACTAAGCTGGTCAGAAAAAGGTCGAAATTTAATATTATGAAATCAGGGTTTGACTAGTCAAACCCCGATCAACTAATAAAATGTCGTAATTTGTTAGATTAGGCTTAATAAAACGTCATTTTTTAATTTAGATGTTTATTATTTTTATATTGTCGTAATTAAAATAAAAAATTAATGTTTATTCTCACATGATGAGGCATTATGGCATTTAGGGTTGCCCAATACGTTAGACCTTTTACACTTTCCTAATTTTGAAGAACGTTTCTTATTGAAGTAGCATTTTATACAGCCTTGTCCTCCAAATTTAGAATATACTAATTTCTCTTAGAGACAGCTTAACGTCTGGAACATCTTCGAAGTTAAGAAAATTCTCTTTGTATTCTCTTATTTGATTTCTTGAAAAAAGTGTGTTTATTGTTCCGTATTTCATGCCAACTCTATATAAACCGTTAATTGTTTTATCCTGTATAATACCCAATATATAATCAAAGCTGGGGATAGGTATTGTTACAGTTTTTCCGATCGAAATTGGAGGTTTGTGGTTTTTTGTACTTGCCACAAAGAGAGCTCATACGTTTTTAATTTGTAATCAGTTGGTATATGTTGTGTGTGCTGACATCACACTTCATGCTCAGACTAATGATATAAAACAATTAAGTAAGTGAAAAAAAATTCCTCCAATTTCGATCGAAAAAACTTCAAACAAAACCTATCCCCAGCTTTGATACAGCCAGAGATGCTCGAAGTATTTTGGGTATCATACAAGATAAAACAATTGACAGTTTATATAGAGTTAAATGGATGGGTGACAAAACGGAAACAGGAGTGGAACGAACACATTAGTAGAATGGAAGAGGATAGGATAGTACGAATAGCACGAGATAAGTCACCAAATGAACGAAGAAGTATTGGCAGACCAAGAAAAAGATGGTGCGATAATTTAAACAATTTAGGCGGCTAATATTGAAGAAGAATCGGGCTTTAAATCCTACATACAAGAAGGAAGAAGAAGAAGAATCTTAAATAGTGAGAGTAGAGTCACAATTTATCTTCGTTTTGCGTAAAAATCAATGTTTGTGAATATTTAAATATTTTGATCATTATTTGTTTATTTATCTTCCATTATTAAATTATTAAATATAATTAATTCCGATAGAACTAATTATTATGATAATAAAATATATTTTCAATGTGCGACTCTAAGTAATTCTTAATTACACTTGTTTCAGTGGTATGTTAAGTTCATTCCAAAATCATGGAAAATCCACATAAACAAAATTATCAAGGTAAGAGGAAATATTGTTCGTTAAGGTTTTGTGTTTATTTTTTAATTTTTTTTTTATTTTTTCGAACCATCAGTTTAATGAGCCATATTTCAAAATTATTTCTAAAAATTATATATCAAAGGATATATTATACACTGTGCAAAGAAAAAAAATCAGCCGTACACAGTTTGGTTTTCGGAATGCAGTGGGTACGAGAGAGGTTCTCTTTAGTATATCTACAATCGACAAGTGCTATTTCAACGATGTAGAGACGTAAATTGCGATATTTATGCATGCTTCACAGATAATCATAAAGCGTTCGATACAGCACACCTGTGATCTGTGATTTCAGAATTATGAGTAATCTGTAATGGAATAAAACATCGTCTATTCGGACAGAAGCAGGAGAATCCGACGATATCAAAATCAAACGTGGGTCCGTGAGGCATGTATACTGTCAGCACTGCTGTTTAGATACTCTAAGCAAATCTTTCAAGAAGCAGTGGAAGAGGTTAAAGCCGGAATTCGAATTAACGGAAAATGTATCAACATAAGATACACATAAACATAAGATACACGGTGGTACTCGACGACAGTTCTGAAGCCCTTCAGGAATTAATGAATATAATCACAGACGTAAGTCAGAGATGCGGACTTTCACTAAATACTAAGAACACAAAATATATGATTATTTCTAAGAAGGAACAGCAATTTGGAAAGATCAGGGTGCGCTAGTAACAAATAGAACGAGTCAAAACGTACACCTGCCTTGATACGAACATCAATGAAAATTAGGACCATAGAAATCAAATGTAAGATATAGAAGTCAAGTTCTGCATTTTAGAAATGGCTAAGCTATTCAAGTATTATTATTTATTATTACCCACAAAAATCAGGTTACTACTATGTTATATTTTTCCTATACTGTTGTTTGGAGTTGAGCAGTAGACTCTTACAGACGCAACCTGGAAGAAAATTGAAGCTTTTGAAATGTGGCTTTATCGCCGAATCCTGAAGATATCTTACGCCGACCACGTTACTAATCAGGGTGTTTCGTTAAGAATGCAAAAAGGAAAAGAGCTGTTAATCAAAATATAAACAGCGAAAATCAAATACCTCGGTCCAATCATGAGGGACAGCAAAATATATGGCCTGCTGCAACTAATCTTGTAGGGAAAAGTAGAAGGAAAACGAGGACCAGGGCGAAGGACATTTTGGCTCAAAAAATCTATGTACGTGGTTCAACACGTGGTCTCTACTTTGTTTCTATTGAGACCATGAAGAATTGCCATTCTAATATTTGACACTACAGCCCAAACAGTTCAGTTGAGCTGCATCCGAACCATTTTCTGAGGTTTCTCAGCCAGGACATTTTTCTTCTACATTATCTGCATCTTTCTGCATATGGAATATTTCCCTGCATTATTAACTTTAGGAATTCGTATCTGTCACCAAGTGTTATATGACCCAAATATTGTAGTTTTCTTATTTTGATGGAAGCAAGTATCTCCCTGCGGTACTCTATTTTCCTTAGTACTAATTCATTGGTTATTCTGTTTGTCCAGGAAATTCTCAGCATTCTTCGATATATCCACATTTAAAATGCTTCCAATCTATTGAGACATTGTTTGTTAATAGTCCGTGTCTCCAAACAATATAAAAGAAGAGAAAATACATAATAGCCTAGTAAAATAATACAGTGCGTCCATAAAGTAACGCATAAATTAATTATTTCGTAAACCGGCGACTTTAAGGAAAAATCCCGAAACCGGTCGATTTTTATTTTTAAATTACGATTTTTTGGCATATATATCATACTAGTGACGTCATCCATCTGGGCGTGATGACGTAATTGATGGTTTTTTTAAATAAGAATAGGGGTTGTGTGATAGCTCATTTGAAAGGTAATTTAATTCTCTATTCAGATATATAAACACTAACAGAAATATTTATACAGGGTGTCCAAAAAAATTGTTTAAATTAAATTAATTGACACAAAAAGATAAATGTACCTATGTAATTTGTTTGATTCTAAATACATTTTACTTCTCTCCGAAAACATAAAAGTTCTTAATTTGAAAAATAAACATTGATTTTCGCTTAAATATAATGTTCAAATTTCCAAGAGGCAGGTGGGTGGCAGCTTTAACATTGAATTTAAGCGAAAAGGAATATTTATTTGTCAAATAAACATATTTTTCCTGTTTTCTGACAACCATAAAACGTATTCTGAATTAAATAAATTACATACATTCTTCTTTTTGTCTCAAATAATTTAATTAAAAAAGCATTGTTTGGACACCCTGTATAAGTAATTATGTTAATGTTAATACTAGTGAATAGAGAATTGAATACCCTTTCAAACGAGCTATCACATGACACCTATTCCCAAAAAAAAATCATCGATTACGTCATCAAGTCCAGATGGATGGCGTCACTAGTATAATATATATTCCAAAAAATTTTATTTTAAAAATAAAAATCGACCTGTTTCGAGATTTATCCTTAAAGTCGTCGGCTTACGAAATAATGAATTTATGTGTTACTTTATGGACGCACTGTATTACACTACATGTAAATCAAAATGTAAATTCGTACAGGTTGGAACAAATTTTATATCAAAGTTTAGGTGAGTACAAAAGATATTTTCAAGAAAGTATCCAAATCATATAAAGGGATCATTGTTTAAATAATTAAAAAGGGGTCATTTTTGCACAATATTTACTTTTTTAACTGCTGAGGTAATTTACATTTTAATGAAGACCTTCAGGGTTTTTTTCTACAAAGCTGAAGGACAAATCTTTCACCTAAGACTTACTAAATTAAATTTGACTCCCATTTTATTTATTTAAAAATCAAATTTGCAAAAAAGTATTTTTTGCGTTTTAAATAAGCACTATAAATTATTTTATTTAATATGATAAGTTGGACTATATTACCAGTATTAAACAAAAAAAAATTGGTTAAAAATATTTAATAATTTATGAGATATTTCATTTGTTTATCAAATGTTACTATATTTTCAATTGCAAAAACGCGGCTGTTACGAAAAGAAAATAAAACTGTTTAAAAACTCGTTACTTTTATTTTTATGTATATTTTCGATAAATGTATTAATAAATTCAAATTTGAATTTAACTCCCCTCTAAAATTACATTTAAAAATGAATTGTTCTAATTTGTTTATATTTTTTTTAATAAGGTCACGGCGATTAAACATTTTGAAGTGCTGTTCCGATAATCCGATTCCTGGAAATTTTTCACTAATTAACAAATTGTTTTTTTCGTTTTTCCTTCTTTTTTTCTCCTTATAGTAAAAGTTATAGTTTTGCTTACAGAGGATGTCCAATCCCTGAATTGTCGATTCTAGATCTCAAAATATTAAGATTTAACCAAAATCACTTCAGTAAAATATGGCTTCCCTATTGAGTTACAGGGTGTCTTATTTAAAAATTTAAAAACTATTTTTGCCCAGTACTTTAAAACTCTTCGACATATCCTTTTCAAACTTGGTAGAAAGTGTAGGTACTATACACTCTATGAAATTATGTTAAATACAGGTTTCCGGCTATTACCAGAGGACCAGAGGCGTACGACAGGCGGACAGGGGAAAGCAAATGGTTGACCCTTTCCAAATTCTACGTCACTGGCGAAATTGCCATTTTAGCGCAATTTTTAGATTCTCCCATACTCTCAATGTATATAATTACTTTTTACTCGTAACGATAAGGTCATTAGTTTTCGAGATATTTGAAGTTAAACATGTAACGGCACAGCTATTTAGTTGTTTTGATTAATATATTGTGCCGCTTAATTTTTAGTTTCAAATATCTCGAAAGCTAGTGATTTTATCGTTAAGACTAATGAGTATATTCTTAACGATAAAATCATTAGTTTTTGAGATATTTGAAACTAAAAATTAAGCGGCACAATATATTAATCAAAATAACTAAATAACTGTGCCGTTACATGTTTAACTTCAATTATCTCGAAAACTAATGACTTTATCGTTACGAGTAAAGAGGATGTTATTTACATAGACAGTATTGGAGAATTTAAAAATTGTGCTTAAATTGCAATTTCACCAGTGACGTAGAATTTGGGAAGGGTCAACCATTTACTTTCCCCTGTCCGCCTGTCGTACGCCTCTGGTAATAGCCGGAAACCTGTATTTAATATAATTTCATAGGGTGTATAGTACTTACATTTTCTACCAAGTATAAAAAGGATGTGTCGAACAGTTTTAAAATACTGAGCAAAAATTATTTTTAAATTTTTAAATAAAACACCCTGTAACTCAATAAGGAGCCATATTCTATTAAAGTGATTTTGGTTAAATCTTAATGTTTTGAGGTCTAGAACCGACAACTCAGAGATTGGACATTCTTAATGAGACCCCCTCTATAAGCAAAATTATATCTTTTACTATAAGGAAAAAAAAGAAGAAGAAAAATCGACAAAAAAAAATTGTTGATAAGGAAGAAATTCCCAAGAACCCGATTATCGGAACAGTATTTCAAAATGTTTAATCCCCGGGACGTTATTAAAAAAACAAATTATAAACAAATTAGAACAATTTCCAAATGCCATTTTAGAGGGGAGTTAAATTGAAATTTGAAATTATCAATACATTTATCAAAATCATACATAAAAATAAAAGTAATGAGATTTCAAGCAGATTTATATTCTTTTGGTAACAACCGCGTTTTTGCAATGGAAATAGAGTAACAATTGATAAACAAATTAAATATCTCATAAATTATTAAATATTTTTTAACCATTTTTTTTTCTTTAATACTAGTAACATAGCGCAACTTCTCCCATTAAATAAAATAAATTTATAGTGCTTATTTAAAACGCAAAAAATATTTTTTTCAAATTTTATTTTTAAATTTTATATATAATTATTTAAATAAACAGGGGGTCAAATTTAGTTTATTAAGTCTTGGGTGAAAGATTTGTCCTTCAACTTTGTAGAAAAAAAAACCTAAAGATCTTCATTAAAATGTAAATTACCTCAGCAATTAAAAAAGTAAATATTGTGCAAAAATGACCACTTTTTAATTATTTAAACAATCGTCCCCTAATATGATTTGGATACTTTTTTGAAAATATCTTTTGTATTCACCTAAACTTTGATATAAAATTTATTCCAACCTGTACGAATTTACATTTTGATTTTTTTTATTTTATTAGGCTATAACACTTTAGTACTCGTTTTCTAAAATTTAAGCTGACGTCTCTACTACAAAATAATTATTTGTTTCATTTTATTAAATACACATCTAGCCTTTTCTATTCTAACTGTGATTTCTTTGGTATAATCGTTTGTTTAATTAATGTTTGTCCCTAAATAGTTATAATTCTGAACTCGCTCTATCGTCATATTATTTACGTGTAGATTGATGTTTCTGATATTTTTCTTTGATATAACCATGAATTTTGTTTCCTTTATGTTTAGTGACAGACCAAATTCTTCACTCGTTGCAATAACCTTATCTAAAATTCTTTGTAAATGTCACTATTTTTTTTAATTCGTTTAGTCTTGTTCATTGTAAAATAATTGTAGTGTTAGTTTTTAAATTTAACTTTATCTTTTTTTTTTAACTTTTAAGGCGATAAAGTGAGAACTGTCAAAAATATTTTAAAAATGCTTCCCAACGAGCAATACGATTGGTTACTAGCCATTTGTTTTATATCCGTATTAGCATTTATAGAATGTAATGCGATTGTAGGATTTATTATATTTTACAATAGAAGTGATACTTGGAGGTCTATAATTCCTTACATACCAGTAATTGCCATTGCACAACCGGTAAATATATTTTTTAATCATAATTTTTATTTAATAATAAGAATATTATACATCCTATAAGTTAATGTGTTGACTTGGGAGCTGAGCTCCTCATTGACGTAAAGGGATTAGGTACTCCCAGTGAAAGAGTCACTTTAACCTTCGGGCGATTGGTGACTGTACTAGCGGCTGTAAGACTGCGTTTCCATTTTCTAGTGGTGTTTGCTGTATGTACTTATTTTTTTTACGACATCTGTAACGAATGAAACCTTTAGGTAATATTAATGACGAATTCAACATGTAATGTTAAAGGGAGGTCGTAATGAGGTCGTAACATTGAGCCTGTAATGACGAACCGAGGTGCATTTGTGATAATACGTGGTATTTTTGACTGGCTCTTTGATAGCAATATTAGGTTTGCTTGCACATCCCCAGTCTTTGATACCATACATCCATATTGGATTAATTATGGTTAGTCCATTGAAATGTTACATTTTTTAGGCCATACCTTGCATTTGTTAGATAAGTCAATTTTATTTTTTAATGTATAGGGGGAATCAGTAGAAGCTTAATATTAAGTTTTTGGGGTCGCCACCCTTGTCCCCCGGCCGTCATCTTGGAAAAGGGGTGCAAAGGGGTTTCGCGCTATATCTCGTAAACTACCAACCCTACAGAAAATCTAATAAAAGATAAAATGTAGTAAATTAAATTTTCTACAATTTTGTTTCTATTACTTTTTATCGTCAAGTGACCAGAAAAAAAGATATAAACAAAAATAAGTAAAAATTTTTTAACAAGTTTTCTTTTGGAGGTTATAACTTTTTTCAGTTCATTTTACAATAAAATATCATTATAGCTATTTTATAGAGGGTTTTTCAGCGAACAATTTCCACTATGGGCCATTCCACGAACATACGCCTGTTTTGGATTACGACAACGAATATTTTACTGTGCAACATAAGAAGCACGAAAGTAAATGGCGCTAATAATTGGACCGCGTTATGTAATAACGGATTAACCGCCAAAAGTCCAAAATCGAGATATTAGTGCCATCTTGCAGCTAGGGTGCAAATCTATGTATAAAAATATGTTTTTTGTAAAAAAATTTTAAAAAAAAAGCTGTTTTTAAATGCCTGTATTAAGCGACATTTTTTATTTTATTAAAAAAAATCTCACACTAGGATTTGTAATATCGAACTAAACGCCAATAATGGTACATAATCCATTGTCATAAACAAAAATCCGCATCTTTGTAAGTGTAATAACGAATCAAGCGCCACGAATAGTCGGTTAATTCTTTATTACAAAACATAACATATTTACTAACGTTTAAGATATCGAATTAAAAGACATCCTTTGTCAGGTAACATCAGATTAAGCGCCAAATATGTCTCTTAATCCGGTATTCGGGTCTTAACTCATGCATATCTTAAAAAATCATTAACGAATTAAGCGACATTTGATCGAATAACTTTTAAAATATAAATTATTTTTAAAAAATTTTAAACACATGTAAAAGTCTATTTATATTTGCATTAATATATTAAATATGAAACATGTCAGTACTATATTTTAGAAATAGTACCAAAAACAAATTTAAAATCTTTAAACCGATTTATCTCAAAACTACATTTTTGCGCTTAATCCGCTATTACATAACGCGGTCCAATTATTCCAATAAACAACAATGTAATTTGCAATTTACTTTCGTTCTTTTTATTTTGCACAGTAAAATATTTGTTGAAGTTATACTTCTTTACGCGCGATATGAGGGTGAATTTTTATATGTTAAAACCTACGATCCGGGCGCATGCGCATTATAACTTTGTTCTGATTTGATGTTCAAACGACATGTCAAAAATTATTCAATATGGCGGCTGTGGCACAGCTGTGGTTTCATAGAGAAATAAAAAAAATGTTGTTTTTATTTCTCTATGTGTGGTTTGATTATTTATGGTTGTTGCGTTTTGAAAGTTGTGGGAAAAGAAACAACAAACAAAAGTTAGTTAATAGTTATACTGCCTTTTTAAATAGTTTTCATATATATTTTTGGACTTTTGGACAAGGAAAACTCACTCTAATTTGGTAAGTAGTTTTTATTATAATCATAATGCAATTATACATTTGTATTAGGTTGGAATAAATTTATTTTCTCAAGAATGGGGATTTTAGAAAGAGATCCTAAATTAGGTCCGATTTTTATTTTTAAATTATGATTTTTTTGCGTAGACTTAGTTATCTAGTAGGTATGTAATGCTTTGATTTACATACTTAATTTGATTACCAACAAAAGTTCTACCAATCTTCATCTAATATATTGTTTTCTTACTGCTTTGTCATATTTTAATATTTTCTTCCACAAAAATCAAACTACATAATTTGATTAGGTAAATTCAGAACAACTGTCAAACAGTAAAACGTTCAGTTGCCCTACTTTTCCACATGACAAATAATGTGTAATTGGATGAGTGAGTCTAGGCTTCGATTACGAATCAAAGCGTCCCCAAATTCGCGGGTTCGAATCCCGATGGAAGTTTTTATTTTTTTATGCATTTTATGATTGTAAGTATATTTGCTATATAATTTTTTTCAGAAAATGCGTATTTAAAATTTTTGCCAACAATTATTTTCGTTCAGAAATCATTTTTTCTTTGTGGCATTTTTCAATGTGTTTGTGTGCGTTTTATTCTTTTATTTTTTAAAATTTTTGGTATTGCCTTAATAAAAATTTTTGGAAAGTAGTAAGTATTAAAATTCGTTTAATATTTAAATGAAATATAAATAAACTGTTTAAAGTACATTATATCAATTTCGTTAAAATCACATAATATGTAATAGAAGCATAACTTCTTACGTGCGTACAAAGTACACACACATTCTTTTTTGTCGAAGTAATCCAAAACAGGGGTATGTTCGTGGAGTAGGGTATATAAAGGTGTTTAATTCTATTTATTTATCTAGGTTTTACAGCGCTCCAAACTTGATCAGATTCTCGAATGCTCATAGGGATACAATAAAAACAAAACGTTAGGCTTACTTTTCTATCTTAATATTTTTTTGTTCAAACAATTTATTATGTTTTTAACATTTCTATCCTATTATTAATCTATTTTTAACCTTCCTATCCACTATAAAACTTAGAATCCTAAGCATATGTAGAAAAAGCCCAAGAAGTTGTTTGAGGACTAATTCGCAGGTCCAGAAGAAGAATGACGCAACCGCAAAATTCAAAATTCTTTAGAAGAGCAAAAAACAATTTTTAAATATTTAAAATAGGGATAACATCAAGAGTAATTGTCCAGGAGCATCGGTATGGCGTTTGTTTTTTGGTAACGAATTTATTTTCATCGATGTTGGTTCGAATTTCATTTTCTTAATTTAATCGTCCCATTTTCAACCCTGTCTACAGTTGCGTCATTATGCATCTGAAACAAGGTCTAACATAGCGTGTATTTCAGTAACAACGCAACTACCCTATAGTGGCCCAGCACATTTTTACAGTTCGGTCTTTTTGTATCATCTTTACATAGTATTGTAGAAGTTAATTGCGCAATAAACAGGAATTGACAAAATTTGCAGGTACGTCATTTTTCTTCCCTACCGGACTGAATATCTGCCTGCTATTACTTTTATTATTATAATTTATCCTAGGTGGCACAGCAGTTGGTCCCCTCTACTTAACTTATTCTTACAGTTGTGCTACCGCTACGTACTTGGCCACGTGCAGTCATATTAAAAATTGTGAAAAGTATTTTGAGTTTTATAGATAATACATTAAGAGTCTTGCGGGTATATTTTTGTGATTAGATAATATTTTGTGTTTTTGGTAAGAGCGCATCATGAGTGGTGGTTATTTTATTTGTAAGAAACCTCTAGGGAAAATTATTTGTCAGTGGGAAAGTCTATCCATCTTTACTCACTATTGTCGGCGAACGATTTTCGTCTCTTTATATGGTGGAAATAAAGACGATTCTCTGGAAACCCTGAGATACAAACGATTCGATAAAACAGTTACAAAAAATGCATTTAACCCATTAACCGCCAAGCAAAGGAATACTGCAATAATATGTAATATATTTGATTAACTAGAGTAAAATAAACTTAAACATTCGTAAAAAAATTATTTTACACTTTGATAATGGCAGGTGTCACAACAACAAAATGGTTCGTTTTCGAACCTTTGGCGGAAATGAGATATAAAAATTGAAATACACAATTTTATTTTTTGTGAAAAGTCTCAAAACATTTAGAGTGTAAATGGACCTTTAAGTTTTGATAAACAAAAATAGTATGGTTAGAACATTGCCTACACCTTCTTCAGCTTCTTTCTCAAAAACGAAGTCGAACGGCATTCTATCTTTTTTAGAAATTATTTTAGATATTTCCAGTTTACACTTTCCAATCCTGTATCTTGCACTGTGCCAGTTGCATAAATTCGACAAATCGACATATTGTCTACAACACTACACAACCTCCCTTATGTAACCCCCTCCCCCACCCTATATTATAACAAAACTGAATACCAAAATACCCGTCTTTCTAAAGGTACGTATCCACTACGTTCGTAATATTGGACCACCGAGGCACTGCCGCACGGTCGTTGGCGCACTGTTGCACGGTCCGGGAGCGCCAACCATCCAATATGTTCACGAACTTCTTGCACTCCGCGCTCCCTACAACTGCTCCAATCGATACGGTATGCGCTCCTCTACATATAAACCGACACCACTTGGAACACCGAGGCGGAGCGCGCACTGTTGCACGGTCTGGGAGCGCCAACCATCCACTATGTTCACAAACTTCTTGCGCTCCGCGCTCCCTGCAACTGCTCCCATCTACATGCATGCGCTCCTCTACATATAAACCGCCACCTATTGGACCGTTGAGGAGGAGCGCACACTGTTGCATGGTCCGAGAGCGCCAACCATCCACTATGTTCACGAATTTCTTGCGCTCCGCGCTCCCTGCAACTGCTCCAATCGATACGGTATGCGCTCCCTTACATATAAATTGTCCACAGATTGGAGCGCCGAGGCAGAGTGCGCACAATTGCACAGTCCGGGAGCGCCAAACGTGTCCACTATGTGGAGCAGTTGCAGGAGCTCGGAGCGCAAGCACAGTGGATACGTGTTTTTACACATAATAAAGAAATATCCCAACAAATTACTGCCTGTGCATCACCTTGAACTTATTCCTGATCAGACAGGATTATATTATGTCGACTTCCGCCAATGGTTCGTTATCGAACCATTATTTTCAAATACGAGATTTGATGACTCAGAAATTATTTTTTTTTGTATTATTATAACAATTGGTGTAAAAATATCTTAAAAAAATAATATTTTAATTTATTTGACCACAAAAGTGTTATGCCAATAAAATTACTACAGTAAAAATAAAGTTGTGTCGAAGGATTGAAAATGTCGGACATTTAGAAAATATTTTTGTGATGAAAGCACGAGTTTGGAAATTAAACAAAATTAAATTTAGTTACACTTATATCTTGTGGTTGCTTAAAAAATACAAAGATTTAAAAAAAAATTAACGAATTGTCAAAAAAAAATCTACAAAAAAATGGTGCGTTTTCGCACCTTTGGCGCTAAATGGGTTAATCTCTTCTCACTTCCTCCAACACAAGATGCAGCCCATTTCCACAGACTCCGAGTGTATCACCAGATTCAATCATGGCTCGGTAAACATTGTGATCCAGAAAATTGGGGATGGAAAAAGCATGGAAAATTTTGGATACCAATCCAAACTTCCAATCCTCCAGTACTCCCGAGCTTATGAAATTTATCTTTAGCAGATGCAATGGGAACTGGAAGTGCATCTGGTTGCCAAAAAGTAGACCTCAAATGTTCAGCAGTGTGCCTCTATTGTGGTGGTGAAAATTGCAGCAACATCGTGGATATATCAACATTAATTATTGAAGAAAATGAATTGGTAGATGAATTACCGACAATGACGCCAACTCTAACTCTCATTATACCACAAAGATTCACCTAGGATACTGATTCAGATCTTGACTTGCAGACCGTCGAAAAAAATTAAAAAATAATAACTATGATAGATATTTTTCAACATACAACAATAATAGTTATTTATGTATCAAGTCAGTAAAGTGACTTTTTATCGAACGAGTCTGATGTCTGATATTATGAGCCGAGCGAGTCTAGCGAGCGAGGCGAATAACAGACGAGTTCGATAAAGAGTCTTTACTGACGTGGTACATACAAAATTTTATCGCCAATCATAAAAAACATTAACGTTTACTTAATTATATCCTAATGAAAAAAGAGTGTGTGTATTTGGTACGCACGTAAGACGTTATACTTCTATTATTATGATTTCAACGAAATAAATATAATTTAAACAGTTAATCGTATTTTAATTTAAATATTAAAAAAATTTTAACACTTAAAATAAAATACTAAAAATTAAAAATACCGTTAATAGTTACGTTATGTTTATGAAGTGTGGCCTCCCGCAGCGCAGTTGCTTAACCCTTGATGAATAGTAGAAAATATAAATAAATATGAAAAATAAAGAAAAAGACAGACGTACTCTCAATCATTTAATTGTGTACTTCCGACGACCGATTTCGCTCTCTATAGGTTGCAGAGCATCATCAGGTCAACGGTTACAAGTCACTAAATGCTACAAATAAAACCAGAGTTAGAACAATGTCTGGTTATAAAAGATGCTAAAGATCCATAAGATCAAGCCAATGTTGAACAACAGACATAAAATAGTAAAAACAGCAGACAAATACATATGCATGTAAAAAGGGGGGCAGTAACAAACGTCCCCAAGCTTACAAACACATGCAGATATATACTGTCAACAATCATGCAATTATAACGTGTCGTACTTACATTCGGATACAAGGAGCTATAACCTCATTATTCCATAACATGATGTTTCTGCTTAAGTTATGCTAACGGGATATGGTGGAAAAGACGGAGAATGTTACAAAGGTAAACAAGTTTATAGTATTTGGGATTTCTTGAGGGTGAAGAGATAGTTGTTGATAAATAAATATATTTGCTAACAAATTATCACTAGTAATACCACTAGAGGTCAAATTGAAATTTTTTTGAGATCATGAATATTTTGAAAATTTCCGGAGTCGCAGACGAGGGAAATTTTCTAAAAATATTCATGATCAAAAAAAAATTTCCGGATATTAATTTGACTTCGCGTGGTATTCGGTAAGAAAATTCCACACCAAATTTGCATTTGAAAATCCAAAGCTGCATGAACAGATTAATAGCGCGCCATAGCTTTGTCAGCAATTATTTAGGCTTTCAAATTCGTAATTTCTACTCATTGTAGTTGCATGGGAATACCATTTCAAGATAGAAAATAGTATATTCTTCAATTTTACATAAGTTTTGAGTAACTACAAGTGATAGAAAATTATTTTTTGGCGTTTTATTTTAAATTATGTAAACAAATAAAAACCAGTCTGTCAAAAATGTTCTGTTATTGTAAACGTCAAAAAATTTCCACTATAATTCGCTGTTGGGTACCCCACGAGCAAAAAATTTCCGATAAAATACCTCCGTTGCCATGGTGATCTGTCAAAATAACGTATTTTGATTGGTTCAAAATTACAGGTGTGGAATTTTCATTAAAATCTATCACCGTCCTATATACATATAATCGAATTAACAAAAACACCATTTCATAATATACAATATGTATTTGAATTAATACAAAACTTAAAAGATTTAAGAATTTTTTTAATTTTAGACGAAATAAAAATTTCTTATGACAGTAATGACGATGACAGTGACAGAAAGCTTTTGCATGATGGCCGATTTCGATGTTTAATCGATAGTTGTTATCAATATTGAATAAGTACCTAATTAATAAATCTGTAAAGTTTTGATTTGTTTTTCGAATATAATTGCAAAATACTACAGAAGTTCACTTTCTTACATAAATTTAATTAATAATAACGTAAATTGTATACAATATTTTTAATAATTAATGTGAATAAATTTTAAGTTCACTCAAATAAATAATCGATTACTGCCATAGACCACTTACATTCAATCTCAGTTTATTTTGATTAATCGCGGCAGCTAAAGTAAAATTCTTCTTTCAGTACAATAAAGTGTTACTTTCCTGCCGCAAATGGCGTCAAATGAGTACAATAATTAAATGAATGACTCTAGTGACGGTTGGCGATAAATAATATTATTTTGTCTAAAAATTGTCCGTGGATTAGGCCTATTGGGGATACCACAAAAAAACGCGCCTCCAGACTCTCTCTCATAGGTGGCTGGGAGAAGGGTCAAAAATAGCTTAATAATAGCATAGAAATGTTCAAATCATAATAAATAAATATATCGATAGAGAGATAGAAAAGTAAGCCCAAGGTTTTGTTTTTATTGTATTCCTATGAGAATTCGAGAATCTGGTCAAGTTTGGAGCGCTGTAAGACCTAGATAAATAAATAAAATTAAACAACTTTATAGTGGAAATTGTTCGTTGTGAAAAATCCTTTATAAAATCGCTTTGATGTTATTTTATTGTAAAATGAACGGAAAAAAGTTATAACCTCCAAAAGGAAACTTCTTACAAAGTTTTCTCTTATTTTTGTTATAACTTTTTGTTGGTCACTTGACGAAAAAAAGTAATAGATATAGAATTGTATAAAATTTAATTTTCCACATTTTATGTGTAATTAAATTTTTTGTATGGTTGCTAGTTTAGGAGATACAGCGCGAAAGCCCTTTGCACCACTTTTTCCAAGATGGCGGCGGGGGACAAGGGCGGCGACCCCAAAAACTTAAACATAAGCTTCTACTGAACCTCCCTACCCATTAAAAAAATAAAATTGACTCCTCTAAGAAATGCAACCCTAAATGTAACATTTCAATGGACTAGGTGTTGTTTATCAGTAGTTTATTTTCCAACCTTAGTTTTGATTTTCTACCCGTTAACTAGTGGAGTTATTTTACTTTCATGTCGATTTGTTTTCTCTTCTTTGTTATGTGCACATTCCAAGTAAGTTTAGAGTCTAGTTGTATGCTGAGGTATTTGGAAGAGTTATCTTTAGCATGGGCGCCCATACCCATCAGAAGGGAGCTGTGTCCCCTGGCTTTTCGGGTGCTTTAAATTAGGTTATCCAAAGTATACAAAATATAATATGCAACATATTCATGTCTAGGCCCCACTTTAAAAAAATTTATATGGGCGCCAGTGATCTTTAGTAATAACTTTGTTATTTATGTATAGTGGTGGACACTGATATTTTCTTATCGTAAACTTTCTAGCTTTATTAAGTCTTTTTGTAGGATGTTGGAAGCTTCTACTGGGTCTTAGTGAATTACTAAGATGACGGTGTCGAACCGCAAAGATTCCTATAACAGTGTATGGAGACGTAGGAATATATATGACGTGAATATATTACACATAAAATGGGACCCAGGACACTGCCTTGCAGGACTCAGCTCTTGACTGAAAATTATTGCGAATATTCATCATTCACCTTTACAATAAACTGTCTGTATTTTAGTCATGAAAGATCACATCAAAGAAACATGAAACGTAAATTAAGTTTCATGGAAATAAACCACTGCTAAACAAATATATGTCCGGCCATTTATTATACTCTCCGAAAATAAAAATGTGTCATGAGCATGAATCACACTCGTTTCATTGGTAGGCGGACTTTTAGATTTGTTTAGCAGTGTTTTCTTTTCATGAAACATGTTTTTCGTTTCATGTTTCATGTTTTTCGCTTCATGTTTCTTTGGTGTGCGGCTTGGCTTATAAAGATATAATTCGAGCAGTCAATTCAAAAGTTCAGATCAATTTCTACCCAACGTTCCGACAGTAGAAGTCGAGATGAGTGGTGTCTTTTCCGTTACGAATGTTGGAATTTTAACAAGTTATATTTTGTTTTATTTCTTGTGATGTGGCCGATATATTCTAATTTTCTTCTTTTCACCGTGCACATTATTTCCTTCTCTTCCATATAATAAGATGGAAAATATATAACATCGGGGGAGTCTGAGTTTCAGTTCTAAATTCAAATTGTATGATTTGAACAGCTTGAAATTTGGATGTACGCTGCCCTTGCTTTTTCTTAATGTTGTTCTGAAGCTATTTTCTTGTGGCATTTTTTATTCAATTAACTTTAATGGGAAATAAGCCACAATTTTATCAAAAAATGATTTTATTAACGTTTTGACGCCCAAGTCGGGTGTCGTTGTCAAAATACAAAATAATACTAATAAACAAAAATGTTGTTGCTTAGTAAAAAATTCTTCTAATAATTTATCATCGGGACGCCGGACTACCATAGTCAAAGACGACATCAAAAAGTGCACGAAAAAACATACAGGGAAACTTAAAGTGCATCCAAACGTGTTAGCAAAAAATTTAGTGAATAAACCGCGTACTGTTTGTAGGTTAAAACGAAAAGTTCCGTTAGAGTTAAGTGAACAATAGGTACTAAATTAATGTGTATAAGTTTATGTCAGAAATAGTCAGTGTTGTAGGCTAAGTTTTAAAAAAGGGGTGCATCACTGGATGCCTCCCTGCATGTCATTCCAAATTATTGTCAGTCCTATCACTTATTGTCTGTTATCTACCTAAACATTTAGGTTTAGATTGTATAGATAGATTGTAATAAATGTGAGGTTAATAAAAAAAATAATTTATTTAATCTGACTCATTCATATCGGCAATTCAGACAGATATTATACATTTTAAAGTAGAAGACTTTAAAATGATATTTCCAATATTGATGAGTTGCGTTGAGCTTTTTTTGCTTTTTCTATTAGGCTATAGCTTTTATTTATTGGGAGTGGTCCCACTGCTCATTTAATGTAGTGCCAAGGTACATGTATTTTGGCACACATTCCACTACTTTTTGGTTGACGGTAAACTGTACCCTCTCAATTATTTATTTGCTGATTAGTTAGAGAATACCAATGTGATGCGTTACGGAATACCAATTCCTACAAAATTCCGATCCGACTTGCTGACTGACCTCTATTCGATTTAACTCATTTGTATTCGATTTGTAGTTACAGAATAGGCCTGATTGTGTCTTTAAACAAGATTTGGAGCTCACTTTAAACATGGTCGGTGTACATCTAGGGGAGTGCAGTTAGAACAAAAATATGCATTGTTTCGGAAAAATTCAAACAAGCTTATATTTTTCTAAAACTTTTTTTGTAAGTTTATATACATGTTAAAGTAAAAAGTTCTACTCGCGGAGTTGGTCGCTAATTGTTTATTAATTGTTTAAACAATAACAATTATTTTGTATAAATAATTTTAAAAATATCGTTGAATTCATCATTTTACTTTGATAAAATATGTTTCTATTTTATTTTGATTATGCTGAATTCGAATATGGCATTTCAATTTGAAAATTCTTATATAGTACCTCTTATACAGTATGTCTGCGTAGCTAGGAACCGCATGGAAATCTGTTTTATTATGAATTTTACGAAAAAAACTAATTCTTCATAAAATGCTCTGGATAGTCAAAAATGTAAAACTCAACCATCAGAGAGCAAATTTTATTAATTTTATACGAGTTATGTCAAAAATATGAATTTCGTTAAAGAGTAAAGTATTGTACCCTCGGAGATCCGTGGAAAAAATTTACACCCAAAATAACAAAATTCAGTTTAGCAACACTGTGTGAATGTTGATAGTAACAAGATAAACAGAACTGTAGTTTAGTCCAGAAAAATTAATATATTTTTGTGCCAACAAAAATGAGATTTTTCAACCTAATATTTCACATATGACGTGCAAAATAATTTTGAATTGGTTTCTGCTAATGAGCTTGCTTTTTTTGTCATTAAAGCAGAAAAAACTTTATAATGTATTCTTTATAATCATTATCGTCCAGTTTTCGTCTTATTATTTTCACTGTACTAATATCCGTCGAATAATTTACAATGATTAATGCGATGTTAAAACATTTTATCGTTAGCGGCTTCTGGAGTGTCTGAGACATATCTTATTTCATTGATAAAATGCACAGTCCCACCGATTTCCACTTGAACCATACCTTTATATTCCAGAATATCAAAAAATGCTATTATGAAAAGTTGTTTGAAATTAAAAACCATGTTTTAATATACAATTTCATCATTCTAATCTAAAAAAAAGAATGTGTGTGTACTTTGTACGCACGTAAGAAATTATACTTCTATTATATAATTTCTTAAAAATAAATATACTTTAAACAGTTTGTTTTAATTTTTCTTAAACACCAAACTAATTTTGTGCTTATTGCTTTAAAAAAAAAATTAAAAAAAAGTATAGAATTGCACTGGATTCGAACTCAAGACCTATCGATCTCTGGCCGAATGCTATACCAAATACGCTACGAGGACTGTGTCTGTATCGGTTCGGACGTACCTAATGACAATTCACGGTAACAAATAGACAAGGTGAATAAATATACAGTAAAATTATTTAATGATACTCATCTTACTCCTGAGGAAGACAAATCCAGAGACACAAAAATTATAATAAATATATTTACTAAAAACACTAATATATTGTTTTCACACCTTTTCTTGCACTGATATATTTATACATAACTAGAAATATGTAGCAACTAAACGACATACTCTCTGTGTGCGCATGCGCGCAGTATTATGAAATTTTACTCTCAATCGCGCCTAAAGAAGTATAACTTCAAAAATTTCAATTATTTCGCAAATTACGTATACCCATCATCATTCTATTACAATTATGCTAACTATTTTATTATTAATTTTACGAAAAAAAGTTATTGTTCATAAAATGCTCTATCTGGTCTAAAATTTAAGATACAACCATTAGCTATCAAACTTTTTCAATTTTATACGAGGTGTGTAAAAAATATTAATTTTTCTTAAGAGTTAAATGCCTTTATTATTCACAATATTTTAAATAGAAGGAAATAATTGAACACTAAAACACATTTTTTAATTCCAAACAACTTTTCTTGATAACAATTTTCGATATTGTGAAATATAAAGGTACCTACTTTACTCTTGAGTGAAATTCATATTTTTTGACATACCTCGTATAAAATTAATAAAATTTGATATTTGATGGTTGCATCTTAGATTATATACGATGCAGAGTATTTTATAAGAAATAACTTTTTTTCGTAAAACTGATAATTAAAAAGTTATCAATAGGTTCCAAGTTACGCAGACATACTGTATAGGAGCTAAAAAAAATTTTTTGTTGCAACATTTATTATTATTGAAGCTTATTATTAAACAGTAGCAATCAATAGGTAGCCAAAACGCTTTCCAAGATTGCGGCTGTAATTTTGAATATTTTTTTGAGATATTTGGCACACGTATTCGTAATATAATAAAGAATGACGGTACAGAGCCCAATTTGAAAAATATATTAATATGTGGAAATTACTCTGTAATTAAATACAATATTAAAAAACGAGCCTGTACCGCCATTAAGAAGAACAAAAAAATACACTTTCTTCAAATAAACTTTTTTATCCGATGCCTAAATTTTGTGACATTTTGGAACTACTAATGAAATAAAAAATTTTAGTAGTTCCAAAATGAGACAAAATCTAGGCATCGGATAAAAAAGTTTATTTGAAGAAAGTGTATTTTTTTGTTCTTCTTAATGGCGGTACATGCTCGTTTTTTTAATATTGTATTTAATTACGGAGTAATTTCCACATATTAATATATTTTTCAAATTGGGCTCTGTACCTTCATTCTTTATTACATTACAAATACGTGTGCCAAATATCTCGAAAAAATATTCAAAATTACAGCCGCAATCTTGGAACGCGTTTTCGCTACCTGTTGATCGCTACTGTTTCCTCTTAAGTATTTTAGGCAACTTTTACAGGAAAAAGTATTGATCATCTTGTATAAATATTTTTTTAGCTGGTAATTTTCGGTTTTTTATTACATGTTTTTTATCTTTCTTAATTTTCTCAAAAGGAAATAGCCTATTTAATTTCTAAAGTAAAATAATTTAATGCATTTTAAAGATTACATCCTAAGCTTTAAATAAGCACTTATAAAACTGTAATAAATATGTTTAAACTTGAGTAATACCGTTCTTAATTGGTGGTAATTCTGTAAAACTACGAAGTTTTCAAAAATTACATTTTTTGAGACGCCGTATCATTTGAATTAAAGTTTTGAGATTTTTTTTAATAAAATATCAATAAGTAAGATGTTTAAAAGGTAAGCTGTGCAAAATTGAGAGTTTTATAAGAAAAATTGTATTAGATACACATTTTTAAATCAGTTTTAAACAAAATTCATGTAAGACTCACTTTCCGCCCACACCGTACTTATCCCCATACATTTCATTTCTTTTTATTACAGCCATAAGATAGATTAATTGGTCTTCTTTCATGTCCAGTTTGTAAATTTTCTGTTGATCGATTAGTTAAAGAATTACATTAAAATAACTCAACCGTGCACTTCGGCGTACGCTAGTTTACAGTGCGCCAATGTTTGTTAGAAGGGTGACTTTAACGTTAGAAATAAAAAAATTATAGAAGCTACAGGTTTAATTTTAGAAAAATCTTTATATAAGGTTTTTTTTGTAAAATTTTCTGAATTTTTCAATGGTCAAGTCAGCTTTTTTCTAAAATTTATATTGTCGGAGTTATTTAAAAAAACATCTAATTTCGTATTTCATTTGTTTAATAAAAAATGAAGCGCACCCACTTCTCGAGTAGAACTATTTGATAATATGTTGTTTATTAAACATTTCTTAATGAAATTACAAAAAGTTCTATCTTGTTTGATTTTTTCCGAAGTGAAAATCTATATACACTCCCCTAATTTGCATAAAACCCAAATACAAATCCACAGTTTTTCAAGGGAAAACTGTAAATGTATTTTCGAAATAAAAGTTGATTCCACACATCGTCCAATAGCTCAAGTAAACTTTCATTTGCAATTCGCCTAATATGCTATCGAAGAGAAGTCTTTTCACTTCTCGTTGCTCCATATAGAGGTCACTGCTAGCGTTCTCATTCATGTTATTTTACTTCTTCTTTGCCCTTTAACTCGTCCAATTTTGAACATAGGCTTTCCCTAGTTTCCTCCATTCGCTTCTGTTTATTTCTTTCTGTTTACAATGTGTTCCTCCTATCTTTCTAATGTCATCTTCCGATCTCATCTGGTGTCGTCATCTTGCTCTCTTTCCTGTCCATGGTCTCCATTGTTGTATAGTGGTATTCCATCTATTGTCCGTTTGTCTGGCGTTATGACTTGCGAAGCTCGATTTTAGCCTGGCTATATATTGTCCTCCGTCTTTGACTTTTGTTTTATTTCTTACCACTGTTTGGTGTTCCTTATCTTTATTTTTATTATCTGTCCCAAATATAATCATTAATCGCTTCTAGTGTGGTTTCATTTAGTATAAAGTTTCTATTATCTTGTGTGTCTGTCATTGTTTTTGTTTTAGTAAAAATCATTTTTGGACCTATTTGTTCGGATTCATTTACAAGTTCAGTTAGCATGGTTTGTAGTTCTTCAAAACTTGATGCTATTATTACTACATTCCCTGCATACCTTAGATGGTTTAGTTTCTGTCCATTTATGTTTATTCCCATGTTTGTCCATTCCATTGTTTTGAAAACATCTTTTAGTACTAATGTAAAAAGTTTAAGAGAAATAACATCTCCCTGTCGCACCCCTCTGTTAATTGGTGTAGGTTTTAGGGTTTCTTCCAATTGTACTGTCAGTGTTGCTTTCTTATATTATGTATTAGAATTCTGTATCTGGAATCTCTTTGACAGTTGTTTATAGCTTTTTCTATTGCCCACATTTCCACCCTGAGAAAAGTTTTTCGTGGTCGACGAAAGCTAAGTGCAGATCTATATGGTATTCTTTAGCTTTCTCTATTAGTGTCCTAATTTTTAGAAGATGGTCAGTGGTGCTATATCCTTTTTGTAATCCTGCTTGCTCTACTGATTGATATGAGTCCAATTTGTGTGTTAGCCTGTTGTTGATAATCTTCATGTATAGTTTATCCCTTTGCGACAACAGTGAGATGGGTCTGTAATTTTTTATGTCATAGGATTGTAAGACTTTCGTTTCATTGGTCGGGTATTTCCCCTTTATGTGGACATTGATTAAATAGATTTCTTAATATTTGCAAGATTTCTGCTTTCCCTTCTTTCAACATTTCAGCAAGGATTCCATCTGGTCCCGGTGCTTTATTGTCCTTTAGTTGTGATAATGCTGCTTCTACTTCATATTTTTCTATTTTTCGTAGTGTTTTTAAGTTTACATTCGTGGTTGTTTTATTAATATATTCTTGATTGTTGAAATTTATGTCTTTCTTTGAGGTGTATAGTTCTTTATAAAACCTTTCTACTTCTTCTGGTATCTTATCTTTTCTTCTCGCATCCTTTATTAAAATGTGTAGTGGTTTCCCTAAATTTGGTCGTAAATATTTTAGGCTCTTATTTCTCTCAATTACTTTCTCGATTTCATTTTCAGTGTGTTTTCTTGGATCTTCTCTTGTTTTTCTCCTAATAAGTTTGTTTAGTTCTACTAGTGGAGTCAATGAAGGTGGATATGAGTTATTACCTCAGATTTCGTTGAACCTCCATCGATTTTCATAAAAATTGGTGAGTGGTTAAAGGATACCTCAAGGAACAAAGGTGATATAGTGTCAACTTGCGATTTTTGCATTTTAGGGGTGAAATACACCCCTTTTTAAAAAATTATTTTTTAGATTTCTGAAAGTGCAGTCACTGTAAGTTTTCACTTTCTATTTTGTTGAACCTTCATCGATTTTCATGAAAATCGGTAAGTAGTTAGAGAATACCTCAAGCAATAAAATATATATAGCATCAACTTGCCCTTTTGCATTTTAGGGGTGTACTACACCCCTACTTTTTAAATTGTAAAAAATGCAGATTTCCGCATTATGGCGCAAGTAATCTCGTTTAATTAAGAAAAATGAATATATTTTTTTTATATTTATGTGCATGAATTACATTTTTTTTTATTTTTCAAACCTTATACCAACCAAAAATCCGAATATTAACAAGTCGAAAATCACGAAAACCTTATTCTTCTATATTTCTGAAAGTGTAGTCACTGAATGTTTTCACCCACGATTTTTTTGAACCTTCATCGATTTTCATGAAAATTGTTGATTAGTTAGAGGATACTTCAAAAAACAAAAGTGATATGGCACCAAGTTGCGCTTTCTGCATTTTAGGGGTGAAATCCACCTTTTTTTAATGATAAAAATGCAGATTTCAGCATTCTGGCTCAAGCAATCTCGTTTAATTAAGTAAAATAAATATTTTTTTACATTTATGTGCATGATTTATAATTTTTATTAATTTTTTAAACCTTATAGCAACCAAAAATCAGAAAATTAGCAAATCGACAATCACGAAAAAAATTAATCTTTTATATTTCCAAAAAGGCAGTCACTGAAGGTTTTCACCCCTGATTTCGTTGAACCTCCATCAATTTTCATGAAAATTGGTAAGTAGTTAGAGGATACCTCAAGAAACAAAAATGATGTGGTACCAACTTGCGCTTTTATCTTGGGGGTGGATGTTACCCCTTCTCATGGGTGAACACTATTTTATTAAAAATAACCCCATAATTAGATAGAGGAGTAAATTCTAAGCAAACTTTCTTTTATCAAGTTTATAAATTTTTTATTTAAATAATATTTCATAATTTAATAAAATATTATTGGTACAGTAAAACCTGACAATAACGGCCACTAAAAATAGAAAAAAATTGGCCGTTATATAGAAATGTGGCCGTTTTCCTTTTCCACAAATACATAAAATATAATTGAAAATTTATTTATGTGAGTAATTAAAGCAAATCTTATTAAATATAATTCTACAAACAAACGGAACATACCAAAACTAAACTCAATTTACTACAATATAAAACAATATCTATACGAAAAAACAACTACAAGAAAAACAGAATTTTTGTTTGTTTTACATTTTTTTAGATAAACGAAACATACTAAAACTAATTTAATATAGGTAATACATAATATAAAACAACATACTATAGCTACTACGAAAAATACGCTTATTACTAAAGTATCGTCGTGCTTCCATGCTATATTCAACAAAACCAACTTGGTAGGGCCTTTAATTAGATATCGCAAATCACTTTGGCTGATTTTGTCTGCATATATATTATGTTTGAGGAATCCCTTTTTTTTGTGAGACTGGATATAGGACATTTCTCAAGTATGAATTCACATTCATGGTATATCGTTGCTATACAGGGATAATAATCTGTGCAATGTTATGGTACAGGCTACGTTAAATATTAAGTAAATGTGGAAGATATACACTGGTTATTCATTTCAATTTAATTTGATTGTTTTTTAATCGTTTAAAATATTTAAAATAATTAAAGACATAAAGTTAGGGATTTCAAAAATAAATTCAGTTCTCACTGGCAGGGTGGGAAATAATAAAGTGCCATAAAATAGCATTTCATTACAATGCTCATTACAGGCATTACAGGCTGCTCCGTTTGAGAAAACTCATACTCTCAAACTTTGAGAAAACACTCATTCAGTTTCGACCAACCCTGTATTAGCTAAAATTAAACGTTTTGATGGATTTATAATTTTTAACAATAATAGATTATATTAAAAAGTCACTTGAACATAAATTGATTTTCTGATGTCAAATCACTACAATTATACAGGGGGTGAATATTGCTATGAAATTTGAAAATAAAAACGAAATTATCTTTTAAACTACTTCGTATAGCATCACAAAACCTGATATTTTAAGAAATAAAACATAGAGGAGAATCCAAAAATATAAAAATATACAATTAAACAAAAGATAATTTTGTTTCAGCCTGTCAATATGGGTGGCCCTGTATATTTGGAAATGTATTTAAATTCTGATATTATCTATGCCCCAATCTCACCTAAATAAACTTTTTCGTATCTCCTACAACAAACGACTAATTGGACTTCCCACAACCTGTATACATACAAAATTTCCGCTATAAAATTTTTTCAAAGAAAATGTTATTGGATTTTTTTTTAAATAACTCCATTAAATTTTGAAATATAAGATTTATCCAGAGACCATTACAAAGCTAAGTATAAGTTCTATAACACTGTATTAAATATAATTTTCTAAATCCTTTATTTTTTTTAAATTCAAGGTGAAAGGGCCCCGGTTACATGGTTCTCGCAGTAAAATTTAGGTTTTAAATGTTTCTATATCGGTTATTTTTTGTCGTAAAAAAATATTAAAAAAGAAAAAGCTTAAATGAAGTTAAAACTAAAATTTTATTCTCTACCATTTTTTAAGTATATCGAGTATTTTTGGAGTTATTATCAAAAGAATATGAAATTCACGAAAATTTGAAAAATTCTAATTTTTTTAATCGTATATTTTTTTCAAAAATATGCATTCTAAACCGGTCAAAATTGTTGAAGTTATTACTCATGTTAAAATAAATAAAGTTTTAAATGGGTTAATATAAATTTTAATTTTTGTGGAAATGATGTATGTTTCATTTTTCATTCTTCCCTAAAAAATCTGAAAGGGTCCTTTTATTTCCATCATAACTTGCTTAATTTTGATGCTATCGACTTCTTATATAGCTTTTTGATAGTTACCTTTAAGTACTTTATTAAAATGTTTAATATATATATTTAACAAAGTGCATCGTTTTCCTGTTATTTAAGCTTGAATACTAAGATTTGAGTACTAGCGAAAAAAAAATACATTCAATTGTATATAACTCACTTTGTATTTGTAATAAAGGATTTTTCGAATAAGAAGCTTATTTATTTTTATATTATCTTCGATTTTGGTAATAACAACTTTTTTGAAGAAACTTATGGTTTTTGAGTTATTTATGAAAAACTGCTTTAAAACATGGATTTTTTTCAGGAAAAATCAAAACTTTTGATCTTTAATAACTCAAAAACTATTGATTTATTGAAATAACTTTATATAACAAATTTTAATTATAATTTGTCCCTCTATCGATTAGTGGTATTATTTTTAATAAAATAATTTCCACCCCCGAGAAGGGGTGGCATCCCCCCCCCAGGGTAAAATCGCAAGTTGGCACCATGTCACCTTTGTTTCTTGAGATATCCTCTACATACTTACCAATTTTCATTAAAATCGATGGAGATTCAACGAAATCGGAGGTGAAAACCTTCATTGACTCCACTATACGTATTCTATCGGTTACGTTTTGTTTAATTTTCTTTTTGATCGCAAATCGATTCTAGTTCTATAACATTTCTCCTCTTCTTTTGACCTCTGACAATCCTACAACATCCCATTTGATTTTAGTTAATTCGTCTTCGAATTCGTACAGCTATTTTACTATAATTGCCAAATATTTGAGAGCATTATTTACAATAGTTTTTATGTTATTCATTTAAAATGTTTATTATTGTTTTAGGGCTGCGCCGGTTTGATTATAGTGACAAAATTTCTTAGTATTCGTAACGAGATTTTGGACACTGTATCAAGAAACGCCAAGATTTTTCCAATACCAGACATATTATTTGAGAAAAATTGTATCAAAGAAGCCAATACGACTAAAACTGTAACTTTTCAACTGCTTGCCTTTAGTTTATTCGTCCACTTGCTATTTGCTTTACCGTCAATGTCCAAAGATTACGATATAAATATTATATATTGGCTTGCGAAAGAATACTATACACCACCTTATGGAGAAATGACGCAATGGATATTACTTATAGCTTTAATCGCAGGTAACTCTTCTTCTTCTTTAAGTACCGTGCCCAAATTTTAGGCGTGGGTAGCTTTCATGACAATTTGCCGATATCGTTTTCGATCTTGCCAGCCATGTAATAGTTGATCTGCTGATAAGCCAGTCCATTGACGAAGGTTTCGGAGCAATGAATATTGTGCACGACATCAAGAGCCCCTAATGTCTAGGGTCACTGCTAAGGCACGGCCTCTGGAGATTGGAGCGCTATAGACACTACATCGATATAAACAAATTACTTAGAGGATTTCAGAGTCACCAAACACGAATACGCTATCAGAACCTACCTCCGGAGTACCTGGTCCCAGTGTCATTGCCAAGGCACATCATCTTCTGAAATATTGAGGATTTTCGACATTAAATCGATGCAAATATAAACTGCTCGTCAAAAGTTCGGGATATAGAAAATTCTGCTGATTTTCATAGTTGATTTTTTCGCGAACAGACGGATTCCGCTATTTTTTTTTTATTTTAGCCTTTTCTTTAGTATTTACACAGTTGTGCAAAGGTTTGCTCAAACTTATTTTTTGTACTTATACCGAGTGGAAGAAAAAATATTTGTCACGAGCGCAGAAGTTTGTTGGCACGAGCCGAGGCACGAGGCAAATCAAGCGAGAGAGAAATATCTCATTTTCTCTCGTGTTGTACACTGTACTTTTTCTATGGATGCGTTTTTGTCAAGAGTTCAAATTTCAAAATTAAATAATTTAGTTGCTTTTAGGTATATTATATGCCTTAATTGAAATAAAATTCATATATGCACATAGGTATTTAATATTCTTAATATTTATATACTTTATTTATTTAAAATTATAATTCACAGTTGAGTAGTTTTAAAAGGTAATTTTTGATAAGTTTTGACAAGTTTGAACACATTTTATTTGACAAAAATAATTGTGTTTGTATTGTGCATGTTGCCATGGAAATGGCGATCCTATGTATGTAAACGGGCGGTGAACCTGTGAGAAAAAATATTTCTCACTGCAATGGCCGACTTTTCTCACTGCCTGAGAAATTGTTCGTTTTGAATGCATGTAAGTAGTGAGAGAAGTTGCACATTGCATAGCATCCATAGAAAAATATGTTTTTCTTGTTGTCCAATATCAAATATTCAGTATTCATATCCGAAATTGGAGAGTATCATTTTATCACCCAGTAGATCGAATGCATTTATTTGTTATTAAACACACACACGTAATTAATTAAATTACATACACATTTGGTCAATTAACAATAATATAATTTGGACATCAGCAAAAAGTTGCTGACATAAGATAAACAATTTACTTTAATTAGATACACAAAATCACGCGGGGCCCGTGTTTACATTGACTCAATTTAAACTTATATAAAACTAAGATCTCTTGTCTAGAAATTCAATTATTATTAATTCATTAACGCGAGTGATTGTCTTCAACGCTCATCATTTAAGTCTCTACTCAAAGTACCCCGGGTCAACATCCATAGTGTAAGTCTCATCAATAAACTCTGCTACTATTATTTGGTGTTTCCATCACAACTTAAAGACCAACTACACTGAGCCAACGAAGGGAAATTGTTCATGGTCCTATCGAGAAAAAGAATACTTCAAGGAAGTTTGAGAAAGCCTATACAGTCCACACCAGCAACACCCTCAGTAGCAGAGAGAGACCACTAGACCCGGGAGAACGAGAGCCGATTGCAGAGCTAAGAGCAGTACCATAGCCGAGAGCCGATTGCAGAGCTAAGAGCAGTACCAAAGCCGAGAGCCGATTGCAGAGCTAAGAGCAGTACCAAAGCCGAGAGCCGATTGCAGAGCTAAGAGCAGTACCATAGCCGAGAGCCGATTGCAGAGCTAAGAGCAGTACCAAAGCCGAGAGCCGATTGCAGAGCTAAGAGCAGTACCATAGCCGAGAGCCGATTGCAGAGCATAGAGCAGTACCATAGCCGAGAGCCGATTGCAGAGCTAAGAGCAGTACCAAAGCCGAGAGCCGATTGCAGAGCTAAGAGCAGTACCATAGCCGAGAGCCGATTGCAGAGCTAAGAGCAGTACCAAAGCCGAGAGCCGATTGCAGAGCTAAGAGCAGTACCATAGCCGAGAGCCGATTGCAGAGCTAAGAGCAGTACCATAGCCGAGAGCCGATTGCAGAGCTAAGAGCAGTACCAAAGCCGAGAGCCGATTGCAGAGCTAAGAGCAGTACCAAAGCCGAGAGCCGATTGCAGAGCTAAGAGCAGTACCATAGCCGAGAGCCGATTGCAGAGCTAAGAGCAGTACCAAAGCTGAGAGCCGATTGCAGAGCTAAGAGCAGTACCATAGCCGAGAGCCGATTGCAGAGCCTACCAGAAGCGAGGGACCCTAGACGTCTAAGAAAACAAAAAAAACCGTAAGTTTTTGAATAATTACAAAATCTTCCAACTGTTACAATCGTACAATTTAACAAGTTTTTATTTTATTATAATTCAACAATCTAGAACAACAATCTCCACTCTATCAATAGTAAAATAATGTACTTTAGAATGTATACCATATAAATAATAAAGAGACAAAAATATATTTGAAAAATAATTTGAAAAAAAAAAGAAACGTTCATAAACATATAGCTTGCTTTAATTTCAATTAAATAATTTATTTCGAAAAAATTAAAATACTACGTAACTTATAGAACGATAAAAGTCCACTCTATATAATAATTTCAGTTAAATTTTCACTATTTTAGAAAATGAAAATATTTTACCTACTTCTGTAAAAATTAATCACATAGATATCTACTTGCCAAATTTGAATAAGATTCCAGTAGTAATATTAAATATATCATTTACAGATCTTTTATAAATACAAAGGTTCATTACATTATCCAACCAAAGAATTTCAATTTTAGCGTTAGTGAAATCGTAATACTATTCAGTTTATTTACAAACAGAAATCACTTAGTCAGGCAAGCGACCTACGGTAACGTTGAAAAAATTGCAAACTTGACAAGGGCATACAATTACATTTTTATTTATATACATTCTGGCTTACGAGAGAGCGTGATAGTACAGGTATAGAAAATTAATATAGTTGTTAATAAGCAGATATTTTTTTTGTGTGAATTTGATGGCCTTGGACTAGCCAATTAGCCAGACATTATAGGCATATTTAAGTACATTGCTTAATAAATAAAATACAGTTCATATTGTTTAATATATTTACCGCTGAATTTAAAATTTTATAAAAATAACCATGGAAAGTGTTTACGTTAAGCAAGCGGAGATAGGAGCAGAATTAGCGAAACTAGTTTCTAATACTAAAAAGGATTCTCAATCTCGGAGGACTCAACAATACATCCGGGATAGGCAGGAAAAATTAGAAGAATATTGGGCAAAATTTCTGAATAACCACGAAAAGCTGCTAGAAGGAGGTATAACGAAAGAAAAATATTTTGAAACAAAATACCATGATCAGGTATTTAAGACATATATTGAGGGAAAACCCCTGTTGGAAGAATATGGAAGGGTGCTGAAAAGAGGAAAAGCACCGAAAGTAAAGGAGATACAGATAAGGAAGCAAAGAATCGAGGAATTATTACGGCCAGAGAATGAACAAGATTTGCAGGAGGATGAAGAGCTGCAGTCAGAGTTAAGAGAATACATGGAAAAGGTGAATACACTAATAATTGAAGCAGCAGTAAATGAGGAACTAGACGCTATAGATAATGGAGAAGTAGAGAGAATAAATCAACTAAAGAGGAGAGTCAGGGAAACCTTGAAGAAAATAAGGCCAGGAATGCAACGGCCAGAAAGCACACAGAGGAGGGACGGTGTGACATTACCGCAGGTAAAAATCCCTGTGTATGAAGGCAGGTATGAAACGTGGAGAACTTTCCACGATCTGTTTACTAAAGTAATACATGAAAACGACCAGTTATCAAACGCAGAAAAAATGCAGTACCTAAAAACTCAACTAAGAGGGGAAGCCAACAGAATGATACAACACTTAAACATATCCGAGGCCAACTACGAAGTGGCCTGGAACATGCTAAAAGATAGATATGAGAATCCAAGGATGATATTGTTTAAATTGATAGACAGGATGCTACTAGCACAGGAAGTAAAGGAATCTTCTGCTAGAGCATTGAAATCACTACATGACACCTTCCACGAAAGTCTGGAAGCCATAGGAGGGTTAGGAACAGACACGGAAGCGTGGAGCCCATTGGTAGCCCGAATTATCATAACGAAATGGGACAATGAAACCAGGAGGCTGTACGAAAACCACGTTGGAGACAGTAGAGAGATACCGACGTACAAATCGACACAAACATTCTTACAGCGAAGATTCCAGACACTGGAACTGCTGGAGTCAGAAAAAAGACAAGAGAAGCAAGGAGGATCTGGGAGGAAACCAAGAACACGTTGCGTGATATGCAACGGAGATCACGGAGTACCGAAATGCAGAGAATTTCAGGAACTCAATGTAAGAGACCGAAACAGGATGATAAAAGAAAAAGGATTGTGTGCAAACTGCCTAGCTCATAAAAAAGAAAAACAATGTTATGTACAATATAGTTGCAGACACTGTGGCGGAGACCATCACCATATGTTGCATTATGAGAAAGGAACCACAGGCAACAAAAGAAACTCCAATGAAACGAAAGGAGAACAAACACAAGAAAGAAATGGAAGAGATTCGAATAATAGAAGAAACGGGTATCAAGCTAATAGGTACAGAGGAGGAAATAATAATCCATACAACGCCAGAGAACATAATAACGGAAGGCGAGAAAATACACAAGATACCAATGGGCATAGGAATATCAACGACCACCAAAGAGGGCAGAATTCAGTAAACTGTGCAAGCCATAAGGAAGGTGAAGCATTACTAGCGACAGCTGTTGTACGCATAAGAGATGCGAAAGGAGATTCACACATAATGAGAGCATTAATCGACCAGGGGTCACAATGCGCATTTATAACGGAACAAGCTGCGACGACGCTAGGAACAACAAGGAAGCCTATACAGGCGACCATATCCGGGATAGGCTCGTCAGGAGAAAAAACAGCCAATTGGAGTATGAAACTTTTAATCGAAACTCATTACGAAAGTGACTTCGAGATGGAAATAGAAGCACTAGTATTACCGAAGATAACGAGGAATTTACCGGAACAGGATATAATTCTACCGGACTATAACGAGAAAAATGCAATACTGGCAGATCCAAGATATTACAAGGTAGGGAAAATAGACTTACTACTAGGAGTAAAAGAATACAGTTACATATTGACAGAAGGGATGCACAGAATAAGTAATGGACTCCTGAGTCAAAACACCAAACTAGGATGGATAGTTTCGGGGATAGCACGAGAGAAGGAGACTACAAAAGCAGAAGTATGCTGTATGATATCCAGACAAGAGATGGACATACAAATAAAGAAATTCTGGGAATTAGAAGAAGTAAATCAGGAAACAAGTTTGTCAGTAGAAGAACAAGAATGTGAAGAAATGTATCGACAGACAGTAAAAAGAGATGAAGACGGGAGATACGAAGTGAGAATTCCGTTTAAGGAAGACGTAACAAAGCTAGGAGAATCTAAGCAGCAGGCATTCGCCAGATTGATGCAACTAGAAAGAAAGTTTGCAAAAGACAAACAGTTAGAAGCGAATTACAGACAATTCATGGAAGATTATGAAAACCAAGGTCATATGGTAATAGCAGAAAACCAGGGAGATGGGTACTACCTACCTCATCATCCAGTGAGAAAAGAGGACAGTACTACAACGAAAATAAGAGCCGTGTTTGATGCATCAAGTAAAAGCTCATCGGCAGTAAGCCTGAATGATATTATGCACACAGGGCCGAAATTACAACAAGATTTGACAAATATACTATTACGATGGAGATCCAATAAGATAGCATACTCAGCGGATTTGGAAAAAATGTTTAGACAAATCGGAATGGCAGAAGAAGACCAAAAATATCAAAAAATTTTGTGGAGAAAGGACACAAAAGACCCAATACAAGAATATAACTTAACGACGGTGACATACGGCACGGCAGCAGCACCATTTTTAGCGTTGAGAACAATACAGCAATTACAAGAAGACGAAGGAGCGAGGTTCCCGTTGGCATCGAAAATTGTAAAAGAAAACATGTATGTAGACGATATACTAGGAGGAGCGGAGACAGTGCAGGAAGCAGAAATAGCCCAAAAGGAATTAATACAACTGTTCAGAAAAGGAGGTTTCATTCTCAGAAAATGGTTGAGCAACGAAGAAAAAATAATGGAGAACGTACCGGAGGAAATGAGGAACGTAGACTCCAAAGCATTCAAAAAAGAAGAAGTACGGAAAACGTTAGGAATACACTGGTCCCCTAAAGAAGATATAATCACATTCAAAATAGGGATAACGACAGCAAAGAAAATAATGAAAAGACACGTACTGTCAGAAGTAGCAAAACTATACGACCCACTAGGGTGGATAGCACCTGTAGTAATTCAGGCGAAAATGTTCATACAGGAATTATGGGAGCAAAAAACCAGTTGGGATAAAGAATTAATTAGCAACCAACAAAGCAGGTGGAATACATACCAGGCGCAATTAGTAAATCTGGAGAAAATAACATTGCCCAGGTGGAACAACTTAAGCAAGACAAACAGAGTAGAACTACATGGAGTTGCAGATGCATCTATGAAAGGATATGGAGCGGTAATCTACTCAAGGATGTTAGGCCCAGAAATCAAAACGAATCTAATGATAGCAAAATCGAAAGTCGCACCATTGAAAGGAAAAACGACATTACCGAGGCTCGAGTTGTGTGCCGCGGTGCTATTAGCAAATTTAATGAAGAAAACCCTACAAGCATTGAATAGGGAAAACATTGAGGTATATGCATGGTCAGACTCAATGATAACCCTGGCTTGGATAAGGGGATCATCAAAAAGGTGGAAAATGTTCGTCGCCAACAGAGTAGAGGAAATAAGAGGCGTTATAGGACCGAAAAATTGGCATAAGGTAGATACGAAGGAAAACCCAGCGGATATCCTCTCACGTGGAAGTACCGCATCAGAATTATTAGAAGCAGAGCTATGGTGGAAGGGACCAACTTGGCTGACTAGTAACAAAACTTTAACGCAGGAATCAGAAGAAATACCAGAGACAAATGAGGAGGAAGTCAAAACGAAAATAACGGTGCACACGACAACGATAAAGGAGGACATATGCGAGAGATTCTCAAATTTAGAAAGAATGAGAAGAGTACTTGCATACTGTAGGAGATTTGCAGACAAATGCAGAAAAAAGAAGGACAGTAAACAAAGTCAGCTGACAGTCCAAGAATTAGAGGAAACGCTATTAAAGGTGATAAAGCACTCACAGCACGCCTACTTCAAACAAGAAATAAAGAAGCTGGAGAAGAAACAGCAGTTAGACAAGAAAAATAAATTAGCGTCATTGGTACCATTCCTGGATAGACAAGGAATTCTAAGAGTCACCGGAAGACTGAGACACACGAATCTAAAGTACGGAGAAAAACACCCGATAATTTTGCCAAAGGATAGTGCATTAACAAAGTTACTTATAGCAGATAGTCACGCAAAAAATCTACATAGCGGATTACAACAAACACTACAGTATATAAAAAGGAAATACTGGATAATCAACGGCAGAAGAACCGTGAAAGATCATCTAGCAAAATGCTTAAGGTGCAGGAGGTATAAAAGCCAAGCAGCACAACAATTAATGGGAGATCTACCGAAAGACAGAGTGAACCCGAGTCATCCCTTTACTAACACAGGGATAGATTATGCCGGGCCAATAAAAATAAGTACCACGAGAGGCAGAGGACAGAGGAGCTATAAGGGCTACATCTCAGTATTTGTGTGTCTGTCAACGAAGGCAGTACACCTCGAAGTAGTAAGCGATATGTCTACGGATGCATTCATCGCGGCATTCAAGAGATTTACGGCACGCAGAGGACAGTGCAACAACGTATACAGCGATAACGGAACCACATTCGTAGGAACAGCAAATTTGTTGAAAAAAGAAAATCAAAAAATAGATGACGAGATAAAACAAGGATTACTGGCACTAGGTACCCAATGGCATGTCATACCTGCATATGCACCACATTTCGGAGGACTATGGGAGAGCGCAGTGCGGATAATGAAATATCACTTGAAAAGAATCATCGGGGAAACAGTTCTAACATATGAAGAATTGAGTACGGTGCTGACACAAATAGAAGCATGTATGAACTCGAGACCATTATGTGGGTCAGCAGAAGACCCTGAAGGGAAAATAGCCCTGACACCAGCTCACTTCCTTATAGGGAGAGAAATTATATCACCAAATCGGGAAGAAGAGCTTACGACTTATCTGAAGATGCCGACGAGGTGGAGATTATTGGAGAAAATAAAAAGAGACTTCTGGAAAATTTGGAAACAGGAATACCTGCACCAATTACAACAGAGAAATAGATGGCATAAGGCGCAGTCTAACATAAAAGAAGAAGAAATAGTTATAATAAAAGAAGAAGATACACCTCCAGGCAGATGGCCATTAGCGAGGGTAACAGAAACACACCCTGGAGCGGAGGGACTAACCAGAGTCGTAACAGTGAGAAAGGCGAACGGGAAACTGACAAAAAGACCCATACATAAACTAATACGACTGGAAGAAGAGAAACAGGAAAAGCCGAAGAAGGCAGCAGCACTAAGATGGAAGAAAATACTAGTAGCTATAATGTTTTTAACGATGTTAAAACCCATAAAGGCAGAACCGTATAAAATATATAATCCGGAACCAGGATTTTTCACAGAAGATCTTGGAGAGGTCGTTATAGACTGGGGAACATTTCGAATAAAGGTGTTACTAGAAAAGGGAAGAATTCGAACAGAGCACCAACTAATAGGAAATATGATACAAGGAGTACGAGAACTATGTCAGGATATAAAAATCGTGAATTGTAAGGATATAATAGGGAAGTTAGAGGAACGACAAAGAAAGGCGGAATCAGTAAGCGAGGGGTTGACAGTAGAAATAAAAGCAAGGGAAAGAAGAGGAATATTAGGAACAATATTAACCTCAGTATTTGGAGTCAATGACGAAGCCTACAGTAACATTGAAGCATTAGACAATAACCAAAAGGAGCTAATAAAGGGATCACAGCATCAAGCGAAGATAATGTTAGAAACAATAACATCAATCAATCACACAGAGAACAGGATAAAAGAGCAAATGAACAAGTTTAACAAAGCACTAATCACAGGCCTACAAGAAATATCTAAAGGACTTAACGAAGTAGAAGACAAAGCACAGAGACTAGAAACCGAATATAGCACGTTGCGAATACAAACGATAGCGTTGCAAGTTATGGAATTCATAAACGAATATACTCAATTTTACGAGGGAATATTAAACCTTCACTATAACCACGGACACTTCATTGATATAGTGAAACCGGGTGAGATAACCAAATTGATAGAAAAAGCAGGGCAGATACTGCCACAAGGGGTCGAAATACGACGACAGCCCATTATAGAAACAGAAGTCAGTCATGACGACAGATATATAACAGTCATCGGCTATTTCATAGTGACAGGGAAAATTAAGTACAACATGCTGAAAGTCACGGCCATACCACTTAACGTTGAGGGGACGGTGTTGCGCACATTTGTCGCCCCAAGGAATCTACTGGTCGTAGATTATAACACACTGCACTACTTCGAATTGACCGCAGAAGATAGGGAAACATGTTTACTGTTGACAAAGACGCAGATAGCGTGCTCACCAACGGCTATAAGGAACATGGATACCCAACCAAACTGCATACTTGAAGAAATTTATGAGCGATCTAAGAATAGCACATGTCCAGTGGTAGCCAGGACAATACAGACAGCTCAATGGAGTAAGATGGGTACCCCCAACCTCTGGCTCGTTATCACGCCAGTCACGATACACATATCCATTATTTGCGATGGAAATCGGAGCGAAAGAGTACTGGAACGAGTCACATTCCTGAAACTTTCACCCAAATGTATCGCCCAAACGAAAAATATTACATTACTCCCCACTAGCACTGGGATGGAGAGAGCGGTAACAAGCTACCTGAAGGCGCCAATCACTCCCGTGGCCCAATTGGTGGCGAGGACACCCCGCAGGTTTAACATGCCCCTAAACACCTACCTGGACATACCAGGAGGAGAGCTACGTCACGCGTTACTTGAGGAGGAAAGTCTAGAACAAGAAATGACGCATACGCAGTGGCAATCGATTCCAGAATCTAATTGGCATTATTTTGTAGCCACCGGGACCATCACTATAATGGTAATTATTGGGATACTCACGTTATGGAAATACCGTCCTGTTGTACGACTATGTCGTTCAGGGAATCCACATACTCAGACTAACGAACAGGAAGTACCTGTATTAAGTAGTAATCGGCATAACAATGTACCGTCGACTTCAAAGGCCGACATCCCACTCTCCACATTTTCATCCAATTGCCCTAATTTTAATCTAGAGATAGAGTCGGACATTGATAGCTAGAGTACGGTTGGAAGATTGTTGATTATTCTTAAACTATTTATTTATTAACAGGTTTGAATTTGACTATTTTATGTAATACTTATATGTAAACTTTGAGTATTGACACTTGGGCCAGTTTTTGCCCGAGTCCGCAGTATGTCCAATATCAAATATTCAGTATTCATATCCGAAATTGGACAGTATCATTTTATCACCCAGTAGATCGAATGCATTTATTTGTTATTAAACACACACACGTAATTAATTAAATTACATACACATTTGGTCAATTAACAATAATATAATTTGGACATCAGCAAAAAGTTGCTGACATAAGACAAACAATTTACTTTAATTAGATACACAAAATCACGCGGGGCCCGTGTTTACATTGACCCAATTTAAACTTATATAAAACTAAGATCTCTTGTCTAGAAATTCAATTATTATTAATTCATTAACGCGAGTGATTGTCTTCAACGCTCATCATTTAAGTCTCTACTCAAAGTACCCCGGGTCAACATCCATAGTGTAAGTCTCATCAATAAACTCTGCTACTATTATTTGGTGTTTCCATCACAACTTAAAGACCAACTACACTGAGCCAACGAAGGGAAATTGTTCACTTGTGTTAGGTTTGAGACGCCCTGTAGGGAGAACGAGGTACAAATGTGAGTATACATCAGAATAATATTGTAGTCTTATGTTTTGTGAACATGCTGTTGTTTGAAGGTCCCCGATATCTTTGGAAACAAAAAAAAATGGACGGTTTTGTAATTTAACATGTGTTTTAACCTAAACAAAAGTTTCAGACACCTTGTAGAGAGAAAAAGGCACAAAGGTGAGTATACCCCAATATTATGTTGTAGTCTCATCTTTTTTGAATATTTTATTTTTTTAATTTCTCTGATATCTTTAATAACAAAGAAACTATACCGTATTACTCTTTAATATGTTTTTCTATGTTTCACATGTGTGATGTGACGCATGTCCTCAGTTAAAAGACATATTAAAGAGTATAATCGTCTAGTTTCTTTGTTATTAAAAAAATCAGACAAAAAAAAATAAAATATTCACAAAATATGAGACTACAACAAAATATCGAGGTATGCTCACCTTTGTGCCTTTTTCTCCCTACAAGGTGTCTCAAACTTTTGTTTCGGTTAAAACACAGACATGTTAAATTACAAAACCGTCTATTTTTTTTATTTCTAAAGATATCAGGGACATTAAAAAAATGTTCATAAAACATAAGACTACAATACGATTTCGATATATACTCCCATGTGTACCTCGTCCTTCCTACAGGGCGTCTCAAACTTAGCATAAGAAAAACATTTCTTTTCTTCCACCCAGTATACGTACACAAAAAAAGTTTGAGTAAACCTTTGCATAACTGTGTAAATACTAAAGAAAAGTCTAAAATAATAAAAAAAAATTAGCGGAATCCGTTAATCTGTTCACGAAAAAATCTACTATAAAAATTCAGCAGAATTTTCTATATCCCTAACTTTTGACGAGCAGTTTTTTATTCGGGTTGTTGAAATTGAAAACGAATATGCCAACAGAACAGACACCAGGGCTACCTGGTGTCCAGGGTCACGTCATCTTCTGGAGTTTCAAGCGATTTCGGCCCTAAATTGTTGCAAATAGGTTGCGCGAGGAACTTTAGGGGTTACTGAACATGAAGACGCCATCAGAACTGACCACTGATTAAACTACCAGGCGGTTTTTGGGGTCTCTGAAAATGAATACGCCATCAGAACCGATGCGACACCCCGGATGCAAGGTTACTGCTAAAGCATGTTATCTTCTGGAGTGTTTGTATGTCTTTTCGGCATCAGGTGCACCGGCGGTCGGATTAGAATAGAATAGAATAGAATAGAATAGAAATATGCTTTATTGTCACTGAAAATTATACAATTTTATGGACAAAGCTTAACATGGAGTCACAAAAAATATATATATACAGTGTGTCCACGGTTGGGGTGCCCAAGAGGGAAAACTTTTTTATTTTCAATTTTAGCGAAAAATGTCATTCTTGACAAAAAGTTTTGCTTGTTCTAAAACCCCATAAATCGAAATAAAATTCCAGTTTTTCAAATCATGCTTAATTTTATAGCCAATCTTATGTAAATCCCTATAAATTTTTGCACTAAGTTCGAAATTGTAACAATAATAACTTGGGAGAACAACCCTTTCGCTTCTTTGGTTTATGAAACTAGACTTTGTCGTTCTCCTTTAAACATCCAATTATTTAATAATTAAATAATTAATATTCCAATAATTTTAACAATAGAATTGATCACAAGATAAATTCTTTTTTCTACGAGCGTGCAAAAATGTCTACTTTCGCGCACGCATTTTAGTTTAGAAAGTTTCACTTTTCCGCACGCGGTTTTTACTTTTCCGCACGCGTGTTAATTTAGATATGTTAATATGGCCTTAAAGTAATTATAATACATGCAATAAACTAATATTTAGATATTATTCACTAATTTATTTCAAATATATCTTATTGTGTTCCGGTTTTAATGAAATTGAAGCGACAATTCGATGAAATAAAATTATTTTGACATAATATTCGAAAGTCAAATCGGTAGACAATAACAGTCGTTTTGAATCATCGTCATGGAAACCAAGATCGTCGTCATGCTAACTAATTATATTGAAACTTTGGTTTTGACAACCTTGTCAAAGAATTAATTTGTGTATGTATTTTCATATTAATTAAATTAATTGATTAAGATTTGGTAATTTTTTAAAGACTCTTAGAAAAAATATTGTTCCTAACTCTTGCAGAATGTCTCTTTTCAGCACTCGACTGCTTGCCGAACTCCCGTTTCGCGTCGTTCGGCAAACTGCAGTCGCGTGCGGAAAAGAATGACTTACTGCACTTGTTAGGAAAATAACTATTTTGAACGCTTAACATTGTCGAAAAAAAAATGACAATTTGCAAATTATTTATCGGAGTTGACAGTTACTAAGCTACATTGTGGCTTAGCAACACTAGATTATTGTTACGATTTCGAACTTATTGCAAAAATTTATAGGGATTTACATAAAATTGACTACAAAATTAGGCAGGATTTGTAAAACTTTAATTTCGTTTCGTTTTATGGGGTTTTAGAACAAGCAAAACTTTTTATCAAGAATGACATTTTTCGCTGAAATTGAAAATAAAAAAGTTTGTCCTCTTGGGCACCCCAATCATGGACACACTGAATAACAATAACAAATACAATTTTCTGAAATTAGATAAATCGTCAATAAAAAAATATAAACAAGTTAAAAAAGTGAAGCAAAAAACAAAATCAGTATATTGCAAAATTACTATAAATTGCAAAATTGAACAAACAACATAATAATAAAACACAAACAAAGGAACTAATAAGTTTAAGCTGCTGCATGTGACACCCAAATATAGATACATATACTTTTGTACATTACTGTAATTTCTTAGTTAGTCATTAAGAAACTCTTCTACTGAATAATATGGTCTTTTAGATATTTGAGCTTTTGTCATTTTACGGAACTTGTGGAAAGATGTTGCAGATTTAAGTTGTAAAGGAAGATAGTTGTATAGTTTTTTTGCGGAATATATTATAGATTTCTTTACTAACTTAGAAAACGGGATCGATAAATAGACATCAAAAGTTGAATTTCTGGTGGAGTAGTCATGATGAGGCCTTGCTGGAAGGACATGTAGGTGTTTACGAATTAAGCAAACCGTTTCTAAAATATATAAAGATGGAATGGTTAAAATTTCGTGATCTTTAAAGTAACTTTTGCAATGGGTTGTTCTTCTGAGGCCAAACAGATATCCTATTGCTCTTTTTTGTAATTTGAAAATAACATCAAATTGGGCAGCTGTACTAGACCCCCAAAAGGAAGACCATATAGAAGATGAGACTCGAACAAAGAAAATATGTTATTTTAGAAGATGCTAAATTGAGTTCCTTCAAAACAGATCTTATGGCATAGCAAGCTGAGGCGAGTTTCTTACTTAACAAATCGATATGAAGGAACCATTTGAGGTTGCTATCTAAGAGAATACCAAGAAATTTTACAGAATCAACGGTTGACATCTGACTGTTAGTCACAAGCAGGGGTTGAAGAGCACCTTTATATGATAATGCTACCGTTTTATCCACGTTAAAGGAGAGTAAATTAGAGTCAGACCAGGTTTTTATCGTAAGAAGATCAGAAGTTATAGTTGCTTGAAGAGTTGCAATAGTTGAGTTGCTCCAAGTGATACTGGTATCATCAGCAAAAAGAAAAATTTTTCCATCGATTTTTAACTTAGTAATGACATTTATAAAGATAAGTAAAAGTAGAGAACCCAAGACCCAACCTTGTGGTACTCCAAATACAATGTTTTTGAGACTAGAGTCAGTATCATTTTCTCTATCCAGTTGTTTCCTATTATCTAAGTAAGATTTGAACCAATTCAAAGAAATACCTCGAATTCCATAGAAATTTAGTTTTTTAATCAAAATGTCATGATTTACACAATCAAAAGCTTTGGCATAGTCACAGAAAACAGTGGCAGTATAAAGATTATTGTTTAGTGCTTGGTAAACTTCATGAAGTACAGAAGACATGGCATCAGTAGCACATTTATTAGTTAAAAAGCCGAACTGATTTTGTGATAAAATGTTGTTATCAAAGAGAAAGGACATAAATAAGTCTGGTCTTTTTGAGCTTCTCAATAATTTTGGAGAGTACCGGTAGGAGGGCAATAGGTCTATAGTTGCAGGCATTAGATTTTTCGCCACCTTTATGAAGAGGAATAATAATGGCTGTCTTTAGACACTCTGGAAATTTACCATTTTCAAAGGAATCATTAATTAGTGAGACGAGGAGTTCTAACACATTATCTGTGAGATTTGAGAAGATTTTTATGGATAGTCCATCAGTACAACAAGATGATTTGCTTTTGATACTATTGATCGTTTGGATCAATTTAGATTTATACATTGGTATTATCAAGAATGAATTTGAGACAATTCCTGAATTAAGGAGATAGTAAATGGGATCTTGTTGAGACTGAATAGTTGATGTTATATTTTTATTCACGTTAATGAAGTATTCGTTTAGATTTTCAGAGTTTGGAAGGGCAAATGTTTGAGCTGCGTGGGTTTTATTTCGAAGATCGTTTATTATGGACCAAGTTTCTTTTGCAACACTTTTGGAGCTTTCCAGACGATTTTGATAGTAGGCTAGTTTAGCTGATTTGATGAATTTTATGTAGGTGACTCTGTAATTGGTGATATATTGAGCGACAGAGACGTTGGTAGTAAATTTCTTGATATACATTAGTGAACGCATATTTTTGGCTGATATGCGGATACCTTTGCTAGCCCAGGGTTTGCGATGTTTTGGCTTAATCGTAATTACAGGAAATGCCTTTTTGAAGATACAGACAAGCTTCTCTAAAAAATCACTGATATTATAGTCCACGTCCGTAGAAGAAAAATGCCAGTCAGAAGTTAAACATAAATTTTGGAATTAATGAAAATTCCGAGCGGAAAAAATCCCATCTAAACGTCGGGTTTTCGAGGAGGGTTTGCTGAAGATGTTAAATTTCGTATATACTGCTTCACGATCCGATAGTTCCACATTAATAACGGCAGAACAGATATTAAGGGGTGAGAAATCGAAGACAATATAATCGATTATGGTAGATGTAATTTTTGTAATTCTTGTAGGAGAATTAACGTGCATTAAGAGACCATATGATTCAAATATGTTGACCAAGAATATTTGGGTAGCACAAGCAGCAGCATAATCTGTGTTGAAGTCCCCGCATAGAATTTTTCTGTTTTGTGAGGCAAGTCATCTAACAAATTTAGCAGGTTCTGAAAAAATAGTTCTACGGAAGAGTCGGGTGATCTATAGATGCAAATAGTATAAAGATTAAGATTTCTATTAAAAACTAAGGAAAACTCAAAGAAGGCTTCATTCAACAAAAAGTCATATTTTGTTATCAGAGAAAAATCATTGTTTGCAGAAAGAATTAGGGTGCCTCGATGAGCTGAGTTTGGACGATCATACGTAGCAATTGTGGTATATTTCTCTACAAAAAAGGCTCGTGGACTTTGAGCCAGTGTTCTGTAACCGCAACTATCTGGGGAAATCCTAATTCCTCTAGAAACAAAAATAATTCGTCAGTTTTATTTCTTATATTGTAGAACGAATATTAATCAGAACCGTACTAAAGTTGTCATCACTAAAATTATTCGAGGTTTCTAGTTCCTTAGAACACGTCGTAATATTTAAAAATTTCGTCTTAGAGAGCTAGTGGAATAATAATTTTGGTGGCATTCCCTTGATTTTTGCAGGTGAATAATTCTTTCCGAAGCGAGAAAAAACCTAAAATCAGCCAGATCAGCGTCTACCTCATCTGCACCAATTCCATAAGCATCGTTAAATTCTAGAAAAAATTTTCTTAGATCTTCACTCTTAGTCGGAATTCCTTCGGAAGCCAGAAACAGTTTAACACTTGTGTTAGTATACCCATCATGAAATACTGAAGCAGACTGGTCTTGTAGAAAAGCAGGATGATGTTTAATGGCCTTTAAGATATCCTGCTCCCTTAATCTGGCTAAAAGATATCGGCTATTCGAGTTATTGGTTAATCTAACTCTTGGTGAGGTCAAAGGATCCAGATTTATCGATGGTTCTAAAGTATCCTTCTTAATGAAATTAATATGAGAACGGACAGGATCTTTGGATTTGCAAATTGCGATGGGCTGCTTGTCTGTCAGTATATTTGTGGTATCAACTTCATTCTTGTGGTTACTTGAAATGGTAATTGAATTTTCCAAGTTAACCCGTCAATTGGCAGTTGGATTTGGGCCGTACTCCAAAAACCTTCCGATTAATTTGGTTGCATCAATACAGAAAACCCTCCAAACGAGATTACGTGCCTTAGCAGTAGGTGCACATGTGGTCAGATCTGATAACGTATTCGTTCTCAGCTACCCCAAAAACCCCCCGAGTAACCAAATCTGGGCCTTAATACACTTATTTTGACATGTTAATGTAATTTTGGATGCATTTTATGCGCTATAAAATGCAACTGTGCATTTCCACTCATTTTTGAAGTTATACTTCTTTAGGCACGAGGGTAAATTTTTACATTCCCTGGCACATGCGCACACCGACAGTATGGTATTAGTCGCTACATCTTTTAAGTTATGTAGCGCAAATAAGGTGTGTGAAGAAAATATACACACACCGGCAAAATTAGCCGAACACGTTAAAAATGGGACATGTTTGATGTCTCGTATTTCATAAACCAGTGGTCCGATTTGAGTGATTTTTTCAGTATGTTATAGCCTTATTATTTAAGAATATCATTGTAATAATATTGTTACTAGACAGGTAAATACCATTTTATACTGGGTGTACCAATCATACTGTGTTTTTTTCGTAAAGTTTGGAACACCCTGTGGAATATTCTAGCACAGCGTTTCCCAAATGGTGGGTTGCGACCCGGTACCGGGCCACGGACGCAAAATGCCGGGTCGCCTCGCCATTTCACATCTTGCTTTTTAATACCGCGCTCTGACTGACGCTGTCTTCTCCGAGGATCAAAGCTGTAGCACCAGAATGTGTTTGGGTGCATTGTAGCACCCACAGAGGCATTAGCTGTCAAAAAAAAAACGCCACCGTTTTTAACCAAATCTATGCAAGAGTGTGTAAAACTTACCTTCATAAAATCTTGCCCACTGAACTCAAGAGTATTCTCTGCTTTGTGCAAAGAAATGGGAAGTGAACATGAACATCTTCTTTTACACTGCTAAGTGCGTTGACTATAAAAAGGAAATGTTTTAAAAAAACTTAATGAATTGAATGAACAAATTTCAACGTTCTTAGAACAACCTCCACCAACGGCTAGGGATGCAATATTTCAATTTAAAAACAGTTTTCATGATGTCAATTAGTTAATCAAGGCATATTTTTGATATTTTGATACTTTGACCTCTTGAACAATTTAAATATGACCTTACTAGGTAGCAATGTAACAGTATTTAAAGTACAAGAGAAGGTGGAAGCTGCAACAAAAAAAACTTAGTTTGTGGACACGCCGCGCGGAAGCAGAAAATTACAAAGCTAACAGAACTATAAAAAGGGTATAACGTGAATTCAATGCCGAGTGATATTCCAGCGGCTTTCAAGGAAAACCTGCTAGGACTGGAGGCAAATCTTGAGGAATATTTTCCCCCATCCACAGCAAAAACGCATGGGAAAGAAATACATTTATAATAGACGTAGAATCCGAGACAGGATTTCCGGATTTAGCTATTGAGTCAGTAATTGAACTATCGTGTGATTAGGGCACTCAAAGACATATTTGACAAAATACTGAAAATATTAAAAGCGATAAAGTTTCTGATTCCTTTTGTTGCAACCTATAAGGGTGAGGCAAAGTTTTCAACACTAGTTTTCCTCAAAAATAAATATAGAAACCGTTTGGAAGTGGCACCGGAACTGAGGATAAAATTAACATCTTTTCCTCCAAACGTAAAGTTTAGTTAAACGTAAAGTTTTTAGTTAACCAGAAATAACTGCATACTTCTCAAAAGTAAAAGGGGTATGCAAAAAAAATAGTGGGTCACGAAGGATAAGCACAAAAATAACCGGGCCACGGAAAAATAAGTTTGGGAAACGCTGTTCTAGCATATGTAAAATATTAGAATTAATATTCGATTGTAGACTTAGGCTTGCTTATCATTTTCCTTTTCGATTCATTTACTTATGTGAGATAATAAAAAAGTTATGTACGTTAACAGCTATCCATGTTTTTCATCAATAAATCCTCATAGTAGGGGAGGAAAGTATACTAAATTTGCAGTTACTCGAGCGTTATGGGGACCTATTAGATTGTGAAGAGTATATGTGCTAAAATCAGAAAAAGGTTAAGTTAAGTTTTCCATAAAGTGGGGGACTTTTCATTTTTTAATTTAATGTTCCATTTGAAACAATCATTTTTCTCCGATATATATATTTATGTCTATCCATAATTCGAAAAAATATGTCGAATAAAAGTTGCTTATTTTTACGTAAAGAATCTAAATCTGCAATAAAAGTTGGGGGCTCCTATTTAATATTTTAAATTAAATCCCCCACCCCACCTCCGTGACACCCCACGGAGAGGGGTGGGGGGTAAATTAAAAATTATAAATACGACCCCGCGATATTTTGCGAAATGAACATCAGATCGTAAAACTGCAAAATATACCTATTCAATATTTTTCAAAAATCTACCGAATGGCACCAAACACAACCCCCCACGGAGGTGGGGTGGGGGGTTACATTAAAATATTAAATAGGAGCCCCCAATTTTTATTGCAGATTTGGATCCTTGACGTAAAAATAAGCAAGTTTTATTCGCAACGTTTTTTCCTATTATGGATAAATGGCGCTATAATCGTAAAAACGATTGGTGGAAATGGAAAATTAAATTGAAAAATGGAGAGTCCCACACATTACGGAAAACTTAACTTAACTTTTTTTGGTTGTAGCACCCACTCTTCACAATCCACTCCAGGTCCCAAGAACGCTCGAGTAATTGCAAATTTACCATACTTTTCTCCCCTACTATGAGGATTTATTGATAAAAAACATGGTTAGTTGTTAAAGCACATAACTTTTTTATTTTCCAACATAAGCAAATGAATCAAAAAGGAAAAAGTTAAGAAAGCATAATTCTACAAGCGAGTTTTAATTTTAATATTTTATATACGCTGGAATATTCCACAGGGTGTTCCGAACTTTAAGAAAAAAACACAGTATGCTTGTTACACCAGGTATAAAATGACATTTACCTGTCTAGCAACAATATTATTACACCGATATTCTTAAATAATAAGGCTATAACATACTAAAAGAATCACTCAAATCAGTGCCGGTTTATCCACTGGGCGCTTGGGGCGGGCGCCCAGGGGGCCAGAATGGACCCGTCGCTTTTATTAATAAAAAAAGTTTGCTAAATAATCTAGGTACATATTTTCCGAAATAGAGAAAAAGACGACGAAATACCTGTGATTTCAAAATAGTCTGATTTTAACACTGATGGCTTTATAAGAACTGTGATAACTTTTAATCCAAAAATTAATTCCTTAGAAAATTGGAAAACATGCATGAAGCTGGAGATAAAGCTTATTATAGAAGATGATATAGAACTAAATGGAAGCAACTTTTATAGAATAAAACCCAATGAAGGTAAAGAGAAGAGAGATTGGCCGATATACGACGCAAGTGTTAAAGCTGTTTATTGTTAACGATGCAAATTATTTTGTATTGAAAAAAAAAAATAGTTTAACTGATTTTGGATATATCCACTGGCAACATTTAAATAGATTGCTCAAATCTCACGAAGAAAGTAAATTTCATCTGAACTCTATGGTTTTATTAATAACAATAAATATCATCATTAATTGGAGTTATAGACGCTGGCACAGTATAAAGAGGGAACCTCTATATACTGTGACGCTGGCTTGAAAGAGAAAATAGAACGCGAAGCTGACTATTGGGTAAAGGTCCTAAGAAGAGTTGTTGTCACCATTAAATTATTTGCTTTTCAAGGACAAGCTCCCACGAGGATTTAACGAGTCGTCATAAAGGAAATTACTTAAGTTTTCTTGTATACTTGGACTTTGACATCTTCTTATCTGAGCATTTACAGCGGAATGCGATTAAAGGAAAATATTCAGTTAGCTGTCTGACCAAATTTGCAATGAATTCCAGTTAAGCAATAATAAAGACAAAAAATTAGCACTTAAAATTGAAGCCAAGGCAGTGCAGAATAAAATGGATACTTTTGAGACAGTTCTATTGACACTAATTTGGGCAAGAATTTTAAAACGAGTGAATGCAACAAGTAATACGTTAAAAACTGTGGACTTGAACGTGTCAACTGGAGTAGAATTAATGGCATCTGGGCCCGGATTACGTACACTCGATACGCATCGTATCCGCCATGTTTTACCGTAGCGCCTTATCGGAAAACATGGCGGATACGATTCGTATCGAGCGTTCGTAATCCGGGCCCAGTTTTGAGCTTTGTTGGAGACGTAGTAAGAAATAAGTTAAGCAAAATTGAAGTAGAAGCCAAAAATATTTTGGCGAGGATATCTCAAACATATCCTTTAGAATTAACCTTCAGAGAACAAAGAAAAGAGAAACATTTTTCGATGAAGCAGGTGAAAGTGAAACAATTTTAAAGGGGCAAGTGAGATTCAGAATTGAAGTATTTAATGTTATATGCGACAATATTACTCAAGATCTTTTAAAGAGAAATGAATGATACAAAGGTGTTACATCAGCTGTTAGATGCTTTTTGAGCTAAATATGTAAAGAAGAAGTCAATAAAGACGTCAATTGATTCTTTATGCGAGAAATATAAAAAAGATGTTGATAAAACCAAAGAGAACTTGCATAATGAAATTACTCAGTTTATAACGTTATGCCAAAATTTAAATAAACATTTGAAACATTTGGTGTCATACAGGATGTAAACTCAAATTTTCCCTATATTTTAACTTTATTGCAAGTTTATTTTACAATACCAATTTCTAATGCATTAGGCGAGCAGTCTTTTTCGGCCCTAAAATGAATAAAGATATATTTAAGGTCAAATTTGGGTCAAGAAAACTTAGACGCATTATCAGTATGGTATTATAGAAAATAAAAAACTGGAGCAACTGAACGTTGCTATTTAGTAGTATATAGCAGTTGGATAATTATTCAGTCATGAAAACATTGACAGTAAAATTGACATTGACATGAAAACCGTATCATTGGATAAGTCATGAAAAAAAGTGATCTTATTTTTATCTTATGTATTTTTTAGAATATTATGTTTGTTTGTTTGTCATGTGCTGTTTTGTGGAACTTTCTGTTTTTATATATTTTTAAATGATTTTTGGTATATTTTTTTGCTTTTATTTATGTGTGTTTTACAAAATTTATTGTATAGATTTTAAAATAAACATTTATAGTTAATGCATGTGTTTTCTTGTTAAAAACTGATAACGAATAGCAATGAAGGGGGCCCCTAAATATCCAGCGCCCAGGGCCCGAAGTTAGGTTAAACCGGCACTGACTCAAATCGGACCACTGGTTTATGAAATACGAGACATCAAACATGTCCCATTTTTAACGTGTTCGGCTAATTTTGCCGGTGTGTGTATTATTAGTGTTTTTAGTAAATCACAGTCTTTATTATAATTTTTATGTCTGTGGATTTGTCTTCCTCCTAATAACTATTATTAAAAATGTTTAATTCAATTAATTTATCTGTCACCGTGATTGTAATTATGTCTGAGAAATGATCGACTGAATACAAAAACCGTGGTAGCTGATCGGTAGAGCATTCGCCTAGTGATCAAGAGGTCCCTTGTTCAAATCTGGACAAAGTCATATATTTTTTTTAATTTTTGGTATTATTTTTGTTCTTTCTAAAATTAGTTTAATATTTAAATACAACACAAAAAACATCTGTTTAAAGTAGATAAGTATATTGATTTCGTTGAAGTCATAATATGAAGTTAGATTATATTAGAATAGAAGTATAGCTTCTTACGTGCGTACAAAGTACACACACATTCTTTTTTCTATAGTTGGTAGACTTTTTTCCTCGCATCATCCTGAACACAATGCAAAAATTTGCAGGTCTCTAAGTGCTGTATTTAAATGTCGAGTAATTTTGTGCTAAATGCCCTGATCATCACAATAGAATATACAGTGATGAGCGCGCTAATAACCGGCAAAATAGCGCAAGAGACGGAAAACATAATACATTGCGTAACAAAACGAGATGCAACTAGTGGAGATGGAAATGATCTTTATAAACGTATACGCTCTGAACTTCGCTGGTGTCGCTAACTAGCGGTTTACTAATGTAACTTTCTCCGGAAATTTTTATATTTATTATTTAATTTTTATCTCGTAATATTTACAAAAAAAGTAATTAAATTATAATCGGTTTTTTTTTACATGTTGCTATTTATTTTGACGTTCTATTGATGAAATATTAATTTCTTACTTCTGATACTTTCATAATTATCGTGTAGATGGCGCTTAGATTTTTATAACTACATCATACGAAATATTAAAAAAAACTTAAATTCAATATTTAAAACGTAAGTATATTTAAGGTAAAAATATACACCACAGCTTTGACAAACTAATATTTTTTTCTATTAATGTTTTTAATTTCAATGTTTTAAAGTAATCACTTTGACATTTATGTCAAATTTCCAGAAAAAATTCACTTACTTGCCACTACTGGCGCTCACGAACTTTTAAAAATATCACCTCTACGTACGAGCTCATAGCGTATATAGCCCGATCAAGGAATACAAAACTTAACGAAAACCTCCAAAAAAATAAAGGAAGGATGAAAATTTGGAAATAGGCAGTTAAAATTGTTTATTATTATATAAGAAAAAGTTTACAATTATATATCCCCTCCATTTTACAAAAATGGAGGGGAATACCCCCTTCTCAGGGGTGAAAATATACATTCAAAATAAGTCCGAAATTGGATAAAATAACTAATTTTAAGCAACTTTTGTTCTATAGAGTTTTTTCACTAAGTCAATACTTTTCCAGTTATTTGCAAGTGAATATGTTCATTTTTAACAAATACAAACATGCTTTTGCACGGTTTTTCGCTAATAACTCAAAAAGTAAGTATTTTATCGAAAAAAGTATTCTTAGCAAAAATATAGCATATAAACAAGTGAAACAAATGGTGTATGCACGAAGCCTGTTGACCCAATAGAAGCAGAGTTGTAGCTAATGAGGAGTAGGTCCTTCTTCATCAAATTTCAAATCGAATATTTCGATGTGAAATAACCAAAAAATGGAGCCCTTTTCAGGGAACTTTAATACAACTTTTTTAAAGTGTTTAAAAAAAGGTTTATTTTCGTTTTTTAAAAGAACTTCTAACATTAAAAGTAAGTGAGTTACGGTCAAAATATTGTTGGTCCCTTTTATTTTTTGGTATAAAATTCGCGAAAATCACCCCCTAATTAGCATCTCAAATAAATTTAATCGTTACCGCTTCACACTTTACTTTTCTTATGTATTATTCATATGATCTGTAAGTTTTCATCGGTTCAAAGTGCTTCTTTTTTAAAAGGCTGTAGTTAAAATGGCTTGAACAAGTCACTAATCACGAGTGTATGCAAATTTTGAACAGTGATAGCATAACCAATTTTTGTCTACCAGGAAAACAAAAAATCCGAAATAATCAGAAAACCAAAACATACATTTTATTACTGTGTGAGATTTTTGGTATCACTAATCATTTTTAAGTTATTTTGAAAAAAAAGGATTTTTTTTTTTCAAAATCGGAAAAAAAAATTTATTTTAAAACCAATTTTTTTCAAAACTGAACAGTTTGAACCAATAAAACTTATATATCATTATAATGAATATATAAACAAAGTTACTTGTGACACGGTAACGATTAATTTTGTTTGGGATGCTAATTAGGGGGTGATTTTCGCGATTGTTTTTACCATAAGATAAAAGGTAGCAACAATATTTTTAGCGCAACTCACTTACTTTTAATGTTAGAAGTTAAAAAAACAAAAATAAACCTTTTTTTAAACACTTTCAAAAAGTTTTAATGAGTTTTCCCCGGAAAGTGCTCTGTTTTTTGATTATTTCACTTTGAATTATTCCATTTGGAATTGGACGAATAAGGACCTACTTGTCATAAGTTACAACTCCGCTTCTAGTACTCCGTCCTAGACTTCATGCGTACACCATTCTTTTCACTATTTATAAGCTATATTTTACTATAAATATCTTTACTAAAAACATTATTTTTGTTGTTAAAAATGAATATATTCACTCGCAAATACCTCTAACAGTATTGACTTAGTGAAAAAACTCTATAGAACAAAAGTTGCTCAGAATTAGTCATTTTATCTAATTACGGACTTATTTTGAATGTATACTTTTTCACCCCCCAGAAGGGGTATTCTACAAAAATGGAGGGGGTGTAGAACTGTAAACTTTTTCTTATATAATAATAAACAATTTCTACTACCTATTCCCAAATTTTCATCCTTCCTTTATTTTTTTTGGGTCAGATTGTTCTTTGATCGGGCTAATAAATTAACGTTACATTACCTAGTTTCCCACCTTTAGACGTATCAGAGGAGTATGACAACTGTCACTGTGAGAGTAGAATTTTATGAAATACTCCTGTCACAGACGTCTAAAGGTAGGAATCTATGTAATGTAATGTTAATTTATACGTTTATAACGATCATTTCCACCTCCACTAGTTTGATCTCTTTTTGTTCCGCAATGTATTATGTTTTCCATCTTTTACGCTATTTTGCCGGTTATTAGTGCGCTCGTCTCTGTAGATAGTATGTTCTGATAGCTAATAAATATATTTTTAAAAATTCTACTTTTAGAGATAAAAATAAAAATATGTTATATTTTGTAGAGTCCTTTGCAATTACTTATCCAATGATATTTATAGGATATTTGAAATTCCATATTTGCCATAAATTTCGATACTTAGCTCATTATTTGGAACATAATTTTGACATCAGATCAAATCATGACACCTATGTTCAAAATTATGAATATCAGGAAGTGGTATATACGAAATTGAAAGCAGCAGTTGAATATCATTTAAGCATCACAAGGAAAGTATTCATATACAGTCCGTATAATATACATACCTTTGCATGTCATCCGCGTCATAGCATGTAACGTCACATGATACCAACACGAAATATTTAAGTCGTAGGTATGTTCCTTTTTAGAATCGTGTACAGTCCGTCCAATTTACTTACCATTGCACGTCATAATCTACGCAGAGGTCTACGTTAACATAGTTGCCAAAGTATAAAAAAATCCTGAATCCATTTTAAATCGAATAGATCACATAATTATTGTGAACGTGGATTATACAAGAAAACAAATTAATATTCAATGTAAATAAATAAAAACTTTAAAAATAAAGAACAAGAAATAAGTTATAATCGTACGTTAAAGTAAATAATAAAAACAGTAAATATAATAAAACAAATACTTATAGTAAAGAATATAAACAAATATGAAGTGTCATCACCACAACTGACAAATAAATGTTACCAATTTATTCTAAAACGTCACCTTCGTTCGATTACAATTACAGTGTGTTCCGAGCAAATGTGCTTCATAAAAACGCTTTATAATCCATTTATACAAATTAAATGAAACATATTATTGTGTATTTCTTTAGGTTAATATTAATATAAATCTTCAAATATTATTTCTACGCGTATATAATAAAATATGTCTAGTGGCTGTAATTCCAGCAAACTAGACAAAATGATTCTGAAAAAGAACACACCTACCGTCTTAATATTTCGTGTTGGTATCAATCATATGACATCATAGACTATAACCAAAGACCTTATACACATAGATTTGGCCAACTCCGAAAAATAGCGTAACGCGGAGCAGTTCGGGTCGGTGGTCTATCTGTCTCTCTCTACTGGCGCTTAGCTTTCTCTCTCTAGCATATGATGGCTGCCGGCTCTGTGTAACTGTCGTTCCATTACTCCCACCTCTTGGTAGATACGCTCACACTCGCACGACAGAAAAAGATAGCTAGACCACCGTACTTGATATCGACGTTACACAACGATGCATTGTTTAGCATATCCCTAGCCAGATCTATTCTTGACATATCTCTGGCTATGACGCGGATGACGTGCAACGGTTAGTAAACTAGATGAAGTATAGTTGAGTATACTGTAACTACAGCCACTAGACATATTTTATTATATACGCGTAGAAATAGTATTAGACGATTTCTATTAATGTTATTTTAAAGAAACATACCCTAACTTATTTCACTTTAACTTGTATAAGTGGAATATAAAGCGATTTTATAAAACAGACTTGTTCAGATTACACTCTAACTGCGATCGAACAAAAGTGACATTTTGGCATAAATTGGTAACATTTGTTTGACAGTTGCGGTATTGCCACTTAAGATTTGTTTTTATTCTTTGCTCTAAGTATTTGTTTTATTATATTTATTGTTTTTATTAGTTACGTTAACGTAAGATTATAACTTAATTCTTGTTTTCTATTTCTAATGTTTTAATTTATTTACATTTACATTGAATATTAATATGTTTTCTTGTATAATCCACTTCGCAATAATTATGTGATATATTTGATTAAAAATAAATTCAAGAATTTTTTGTAATTAGGCAACAATGTCAACTTAGATCTTTGACGTAGATAATGATGTGCAACGGTATGTATATTGTACGCACTGTAATGTTCTTCCACTCTTTTCCCATGCATGAAATTATTCACGAATTACTTTTTATACTACATAGGTCTCTTTTTTACTTACAGGAACTAGTATCACAAAATTAAGTAGGTTGTCCATAAAAACCACAATAAGTTAAACAAGGATAAACATTTAGTCCAGAGTAATAAGGTTTTTTCCATGACACTTGAACAGCCAGTCCTTTTTTTCAAATCAATGGAAAACAGGGAAACTTATGGTATTTTTAGTACAAATATCTTCGAGATTATGGAAAAAGCTTTAAAATGACGTTTTACAAAGTTTGATATACTCATTTATTGTTAATATAATTGCGCAAAAAGTCGGAATTGCAAAAAAAAAATATTTTCGCAATAGCTGTTGTAAAAACTAGTGTACAGCTTTGACATTTTTATCAAATAAGGGTTCTTTGGTGGCTAGGTGCTTAATAGGTGTTAAAAATTTTAAACCGATTTATTCAATTGTTTAAACTTTATTCGAATTGTTTATCCCAGAGAGCATTTTTTTGCAATAACATAAGTCAGAAGAAAATGACGTTAGAACATTCCACAGGTGTCAAATGAAATACCATGAGCTATTTTTTCAACTTTGTTTAAAAAAAGGGAATAAAAATGCATTTATTGGTAATAAATAATTATACAAAAGTATCGTAAATCTTTCCTTATAAACTTTTTATTTTGTTATATAAGAAATTATACATATTTATTACAATTTTTTATCAATTATGATATAGATAACACTACTTGGTAGTTGTGCACTTAAAACAGTTAATTTTTTTGGAAAAAGTTATTCAAAAAGTTTATAAAGAAAAATTGACGATAGTTTTGCATAATTATTTATTACTTGTAAATGAATTTTTTATTCACTTTTTTAAACCATGTTAAAAATGTAGCTCATGCTCTTTCAATGGTTCTAAGGTCATTTTTTTCTGACTTGTTATTTCAAAAAAAATGCTCTCTGGGATAAACAATTTGAATAAAATTTAAACAATTGAATGAATCGCTTTGAAATTTTTATCACATATTAAGCACAAAAGATTCCTCATTTGACGAAAATTTCAAAGCTGTGCACTAATTTTTACAACAGTTATTGAGAAAATATTTTTTTTTGCAATTCCGAACTTTTTTCGCAATTATATTAACAATAATGAGTATGTCAAACTTTGTAATACGTCATTTTCCAGCTTTTTCCATAATCTCGAAGATATTTTTACTAAAAAAACTATAAGTTTCACTGTTTTCCGTTGATTTGAAAAAAAAGGGGGAAAATGCCACTTTTTGACAATTAATTGTTTATAAATAAAAATGGCCGCCAGATCCTACGCAGGAAATAGTTATGTTCCTATGGGTATTAACTGTCGAAAAATCGCTTCAGTACCCTGGCTGCTGAAGTGTCACAAACAGGGTATATTTTTGTCTTATTACCCTGGCCTAATTGTTTACTATGAATTTTGACGTTGATAATTTTAAGTGACAGTGACATTAGCACATTTGTCGTGTTTGGTTTATTTGCATTTATTGTTTATTTGGTTTTATATACAATACATTTTATTTATTTATCAATAAAGTTTATTTGGTTTTATATTTTTATACCGCGAGGAGTAACCAAAAGCTAAACTCTCGCGAGTTGGAATACGAATTCCAATACGATACGAAATCCAATAAGATTTTACAGTCGCCAAAATTCTATACCGAACGATAAGAGGTATTCACTTCAAAAATATAACTCTTAACATTAAGAATATAATTGAGCTAACATAAAATGGAAGCTAGGACAAATAATCTGCTGGCAAATAATCCACAACAAAAAATCCCCACCAATTATCCCTAGACAAAGATTCCCCCGACAAAAAATCCCCACAAATAATCCCCGGACAAAAATCCCCACAAAAAATCCTGGACAAAAATTCACACATTTTTTTTGGATAAAATATACCCACAAAAAATCCCGGACAAAAAATCCCCAAGAAATATTTGCTGCCGAATAGTTCTCTACATGGGTCGATCGAAGACACGTCTCAAAGTTCGCGCGTCTTGCTCGTCTTGTACGAACCCTGCGTCACAAGCGATTGCCCTCCGCACACTAGTCGATTCTGTTTTTATAAATTAACACATTTTTTATATAGTAACCAAAACGACTATTTCGATCTGTGAAGAGTACGGTATTATTACATTTTTATACAGTTGCATTATGCAGTTGAGGGTATTTTTCTACTTCCTCAACGAATTTTATAATAAACACCTAGAAACAGAAGTTCAATGTTTTCAGAATTTTACATTACAAACAATATATTTTCACAAATCTAATAGTACTACAATCAACGAACACAACATTCACCGATCTTTAAAAAGACTAAAATTTAATTTAGGGCAAAAATAAACAAAAACGAAGCAAACAAATAAAATAATGACTGTAAACGTGCGTCTCACTCGAACTTTCTCGTTCGCTTCAGATCGCACGGAACGAGAGTCATACAAAACGAGGAGATTTTGCAATTCTAAACGCCTCGTGTACGGAGCCCAATGCCACAACAAAGGAACTTGAGTGGCAGGGAGAGATCTACGCGATTTGAATCGAGTCGAGTGCTTCGAGCGTCGCTCCATGTGCGGACGGCCTAAGGCCGTCCACACATGGGTCGATCGAAGACACGTCTCGAAGTTCGCGCGTATTGCTCGTCTTGTACGAACCCTGCGTCACAAGCGATTGCCCTCCGCACACTAGTCGATTCTGTTTTTATAAATTAACACATTTTTTATATAGTAACCAAAACGACTATTTCGATCTGTGAAGAGTACGGTATTATTACATTTTTATACAGTTGCATTATGCAGTTGAGGGTATTTTTCTACTTCCTCAACGAATTTTATAATAAACACCTAGAAACAGAAGTTCAATGTTTTCAGAATTTTACATTACAAACAATATATTTCCACAAATCTAATAGTACTACAATCAACGAACACAACATTCACCGATCTTTAAAAAGACTAAAATTTAATTTAGGGCAAAAATAAACAAAAACGAAGCAAACAAATAAAATAATGGCTGTAAACGTGCGTCTCACTCGAACTTTCTCGTTCGCTTCAAATCGCACGGAACGAGAGTCGTACAAGACGAGGAGATTTGCAGTCCTAAACGCTCCGTGTACGGAACTCAATGCCACAACGAAGGAACTTAAGTGACGGGGAGAGATCTACGCGATTGGAATCGAGTCGATTACTTCGAGCGTCGCTCCATGTGCGGACGGCCTAAGGCCACTCCGCACACTAGTCGATTCGGTTTGCTCACATCTTTTTTATTTATCAACCCAAACCACTATTTAGATCTGTAAAAAGTACGGTATTGTTACATTTTTAGTATCATTTGTATACAATGAGCATTATACAATTGAGGGTTCTATTGCCCCAACGAATTTTATAATAAACATCTAGAAACAAAAGTTCAATGTTTTCAGAATTTTATATTACAAACAATATATTTCCACAAAGTTAGTAGGTAGTACTACAATCAATGAAAATAACATGCACCGATCTTTAAATAAAAGTAAAATTTCATTCAGCGCAAAAAAACAACAAAAACCGAAGGAAACAAATAAAATAAACTACCTATTATGACTAAAAACGTGCGTCTCACTCGAACTTTCTCGTGCACTACGGATCGCAAGAGACGAGAGTCGTACAAGACGAGGAGATTTTGCAATCGTAAACGCCTCGTGTACGGAGCCCAATGCCACAACGAAGGAACTTGAGTGGCAGGGAGAAATCTACGCGATTTGAATCGAGCCGAGTAGACCAGGGCGCATCTGTAAAAATATTAGTACATTTGGACGTTGAGAGGTGACTCAAATTTTTTTGCAGAAATTGCTTGAAAATAAATCAAATAATAATATTTGAGTTATCCTCCCTCTCAGAAAAGTTCGGAACATTGTTTAAATAATCAAAATGTCAAAAAATTAAGGAAAAATTCGATTTTTTTCTTGGTTTTTTGATTATAACTTTAAAAGTATTCATTTTCGAGAAAAGTTGTACTGACATAAAAGTTGTGTAATTAAATTTCCTACAATATAGAATTGGTTAAAAATTTAAGAAATAGTCACCCTTGTTGCAAAATAGCAATAATTGTGAAAAAAACATACAAAAACAAGTATTTGCATTTTACGTTTTTCAACCATTTATGCTACACTTAGGACCTTCATATTTCACCTTGAAAAATTTTATGATACAGTAAAACAATACTGTAAATTTCATTAAGATCGGTTTAATAGATTTTGCAAAATAAATTTTGCAATCCAGCTTTCGTAAAAAAAATGCATTTTTTCAAAATGTTACAGGACTGAAAATAAAGCAGATAGCAAGTTGAAAATTTTTTTGCATATAGAAGTGTACTGTACCTTTCATTTGCAATTTTGCAAAATTAAAATCGCTTAACACCACGGCGTCAGGAATTTTTTTAAATAAACATTAATTATTGGTGCTACGCTGAGGACAGCGGATAGGTTGCTCTGATTGGGCATTCCAATGACCTTTGATAATGATTGATACATTTTAATTTTTATGACATTTCGATATAAATAAATAAATTTGTTTATTGCAAAATAAAAACACATAATCTATCCTTTGAAATAACATTTTTATTAGGAAAAACTTTCTTTGTTCATATATTTTAACTTAGAGAATAAAAGTTTATTATTTTTAAACACATGCAATTGTTTAAACCATATTTCACAAACAATAATAAAATTAGTTTGATTTTTGTGGAATTAAAAAATTTAAATACAACAAAATATAGAGTAATAAAATAATATATTAGATAAAGATTGGAAGAAATTTTCGTGGAAATCAACCTGTGTGAATCGCTGTCCTGCGCGTAGCACCAAAAATTATTGTTTATTTCAAAAATTTTCTGACGCCGTGGTAATTAATGGATTTTAATTTTGAAAATTGCAAATGAAAGGTACAGTACACTTCTATAAGCAAAACAAAAATTTAACTTGCTATCTGCTTTATTTTCAGTCCTGTAAAATTTTGAAAAAATGAATTTTTTTTGCGAAAGCTGTATTGCAAAATTTATTTTGCAAAATCTATTGAACCGATCTTAATGAAATTTACAGTATTGTTTTACTGTATCATAAAGTTTTTCTGGATGAAATATGAAGGTCCTAAGTGTAGCATAAATAGTTGAAAAACGTAAAATGCAAATACTTGTTTTTGTATGGTTTTTTCGCAATTATTGCTATTTTGCAACTAGGGTGACTCTTTTTTAAAGTTTTAACCAATTCTATGTTGTAGTAAATTGAATTATGCAACTTTTATGTCAGCACAATTTTTCTCGGAAATGAATACTTTTAAAGTTATAATCAAAAAACGAAGGAAAAAGTCGAATTTTTCCTCCAATTCTTGACATTTTGATTATTTAAACAATGTTCCGGGCCTTTTTGAGAGGGAGGATAACTCAAATATTATTATTTGATTTATTTTTAAGCAATTTCTGCAAAAAAATTTGAGTCACCTCTCAACGTCCATCTCAAAACAGATCCGCCCTGGACTAGAGTGCTTCGAGCGTCGCTCCATGTGCGGACGGGCTAGAGTTTTCCCGTGAATGCAATCGACGTAAATGTTTTTCAGCCGCTAGTGTAGGAAACAGAGGTTGATCCTAGCAAAAGGGACACAAGTCCTGTTTTATTTCTTTTTCTGGTATATCAAGGGGTGCTTATTATGAGACTAACTTTTTCTTAAAAATCTTCGCCCCGGAACCCCCCTTTTCATCCCTTTAAAGAAGGTAATTTGTGGTTTTTGCGAAACGTAGCCCTTTCTGTACGTTTTGCAAAAAATTTACTTAATAGTAAAATTAAGGGGACTATATTTCCTACTATTTATTTCCCGACAGCATATGTCTATCACCCACCGTTTAGCGGGGGTGGCGCCCCAAAGTTGACAAATTTTTAAAAAATATATTTTTAAAAAAAATACTTTTCCCTAACTGTAATGAAAATTAAGAAGAAACCCTAGGGAAATTAATCACAAATAAGCGGCTGATTTTTTGGTGTACGTTTGATTTAAGGGGAATTGCCCATTTTATTAATTACGGTGTGTTACATTTAAAAAACCCCTTTATACCATCTGAACCGCCTATGCTAGAGTAAAAAAACTTTCAGCGATTATCCATGTACTGGTGTTATTTACAAATTTCTATAATGCACCCCCATTTTTTTCCGGAACCATCCCAAAAATAAGGAGAATTAATAAAGAGAGTGATTTTCTTGGAATCCTTCGCATACCATGTCCTTTATTAAAAGGCTTCATATACCATTTTGTGCACGTTCGTATTACCCATGCATGGACAACAAAAGCGATTTCTTAATACAACCCCTGTAGCCAAAAAAATAAATAAAGGGGGGTTAAAAAAATATATTTTTTGCCTTTGGACCCATATGGAGATATGCTCCATAAATAGAGTTTTTAATAAATATATATATGATTATTGCAACATCCCTGCGGAAACTACCCCTATCCTTGAAAATAAACTGCAGAAAGTACCCCTATCCCTTGGAGAGCATGTTTTGACGATTTTCTCATTACCTATGCATTTTTTTTAAACAAAACTTATAGTACTCTGCATTTTTTTGCATAAGCAACCGTTACGACACAGTGGCGCCGCAAACCTCAGAAATGCTTTGACGAGATCCAGTTTTTTTTCGTCACCTATTCATTTTATGGATAATGTACTTATGGAAAATAAAAGAACACACTGTCTACTTCACATTATGACCTATGCATATTTTATTTTCTTTGCACCCTAAAGCCACAGTGGTGGCCCAAAATAAATTTTTGATTATTTCCTTTATTAATTCTCCTTTTTTTTTTAGAGGTTTCGGGGAAATATGGGGGTGCATTATACAAATTTGTAAATAACACTAGTACATGGATAATCGCTGAAAGTTTTTTTTACTCTAGCAGAGGCGGTTCAGATGGTATAAAAAGGGGTTTTTTAAAATAAAAATAAATAAAAAATAAATAGTAAAAATAAATAATAATAAAAAAGTTGGGTATTCTAACAACTAGCAACGTTTTTCATCAATACAGGGTGTTTCTAAATAAGTGCGACAAACTTTAAGGGGTAATTCTGCATGAAAAAATAATGACCGTTTGGTTTATAAATATATGTCCGCAAAGGCTTTGTTTCCGAGATAAGGGATGTTGAATTTTTTCTTACAAACCGACGATTTATTTATTTCTCTAAAACCGGTTGAGATATGCAAATGAAATTTGATAGTTTTTAAGAGCCAGTTATTGCGCATTTTGACATAAAATTAAGAATTTTATATTCACCATTGGTGTGCATACGGGATGTATCTAAAATGTTTATACCCGTATACACGACAATGGTCAATATCAAATTCTTAGTTGTATGTCAAAAAATCCCAATAACTACCTCTTAAAACCTACTAAATTTCATATGCATATCTTAACCAGTTTCAGAGCAATAAATAAATCGTCAGTTTGTAAGAAAAAATTCAACATACCGTATCTCGGAAACAAAACATTTGCGGATATATGTTTATAAAGCAAACAGTCATTCTTTTTTCATGCAGAATTACCCCTTAAAGTTTGTCGCACTTATTTAGAAACACTCTGTATTGATGAATAACATTGCTAGTTATTAAAATACCTAACTTTTTTATTATCCAACATAAGCGAATAAGTCAAAAAGAAAAATGTTAAGAAAGCCTAAGGCTACAGTTGAGTTTTAACTTCATTATTTTATATACGCTAGAATTTATTATTACATAGATATCCTTGAAAAACAAAGCTATAATATACTAAAAAAATCACTCAAATCGGACAACAGGTTTAGGAAATAAGAGACATCAAAAATGTCCCGTTTTTAAGGTGGTGCGTTAATTTTGGTTTATTCCTTTATTCCTTTACCACCCCATTCGAGGGATAAAGGAATAAATGTGGACGGAGAGATGCTACACCACCTAAGCTACGCAGACGATATAGTCCTGATTGCAGACGATTTGGGACAAATAAAGAAAATGTTGGAAGAACTTGGTACGGCATGTCATAAAATAGGCTTAAAAATGAATATAACAAAAACAAAATATATGACGAACTTAGTACCAAGTAAACACCTTGAAATACAAAATGAACAAATAGAACTGGTAGACAAATATATATATCTGGGTCACGAAATTAAGATAGGTAAGGACAATCAAACAACAGAAATATCCAGAAGAATAATACAAGGATGGGCAGCATACGGAGCTCTTAGGGACATTTTTAAGAGTGACATTCCAACTAACATGAAGAAAAAAGTTTTCGACCAATGCGTGCTACCGGTGATGACCTATGGTGCAGAAACATTATCGCTCACAAAGAAAAACGCACAAAAACTAAGAGTAGCGCAGAGAAGAATGGAGCGATCAATGATAGGGGCCACTCTGCGAGACAGGATTAGAAACGAAGATCTACGAGCTAAGACCAAAGTCATAGACGTCATTGAAATAAGCTGTAACTTAAAATGGAAATGGGCTGGACACTTTGCTAGAATGAAGGACGGAAGATGGACTCGCAAACTAGTTGAATGGAGACCAAGAGCCGATAAACGTAGCAGAGGAAGACCACCAATACGATGGCAAGACGACTTACGAAAGACAACAAAAAACTGGATACAAAAAGCACAAGATAGAACACTTTGGAGACAAACAGGGGAGGTCTATGTCCAGCAGTGGATTGAGAGAGGCTGATGATGATGATGATGATGTTAATTTTGGTGCCTAGTGTACATTTGCGTCGATTGCATTCACGCGAAAACTTTTATAGAACTATCCGGCAGAAAATATTTCTTGGGGAGTTTTTGTGTGGATATTTTGTCCAAAAAAATTTGTGGGTATTATTTGTGGGGATTTTTTATCCGGGGACAATTTGTTCGTGGATTATTTTTGGGATTATTTATGGGGATTTTTTTGAGTTGATTTTTGTCTGAGGATTTTTTGGTCCAAGTATAATTTGTGGGGATATTTTTGTTTGAGGATTATTTGTCCGGGGATTATTTGTCCGGACTCCCATAAAATATTGTGTAAACCTAAATTTGAATTTCAGATCGTTTAGTGCAGTAATGGCTGTTCAGAACTTTTCTATATTGATATTAGCAACGAGTGGTGTGCTTGCCACAGTAGCAGCATTATACTTTATTATCACAGTAAGTGCTATTAAAAGTTGCCTGTAGTTGTCTGTAAAAATATTATATTACAAAAAACAAGTAAAATCCTTTATACAAGGTATATTTTTTAATATTCATTTAAAAGGGCTACATCACAGAGCTAGTTTTCGATCTGATAACAGATCATCATCAGTGCTGACCTAAAATAAGTATAACCTGATAAGTTAACACAAAGTTTTTGAAATGTTGACTACGATTTTAAAAAAGGTTATATTATGTTGTACTCCACCTACTCCACACCAAAATACAAAATACAAAAATATTCGGATAAAAACCCTTTGAACTTGATCAGTCATGGAAACATTGACTATAATGGTGAAATTGAACATGGATGCACAAAATATCACATATATTCTGCCCAGGGTACCATTTGAGCTCAAATTGAGTTGTTCACATGTTAAATAGTTGGTGGCAACTGGCGACTGATAATATGTATAACGAAAATCCTGAATGATGGCATGACAGTTCCACAGGAAGTTGAAATATTTGCTTATTATTTATGTAGCCACTGGTGTACGGCTTATTAAAATTGAAAACAGTAACGAACATCACTCCACTGTGATAAATAATCAAATAAAGTAAAATTAAAGTTACTGTTACAGTTATGTGTTTAGAGTAGCTGTATTAAAATGCAGTCACGTGGTGTTTGTCCATGATGGAAGTTGGCAAACAGCATTACACATACAATCAGAAACTGTGAAAATCGATAATAAATTCTTTTGTGATTGTCATTCCTGTCATGTCGTCATTCAAGATTTCCGTTAGATACACATATTATCAGTTGCCAGTTGCCACCAACTATTCAGCATGTGAACAACTAAACTTGGGCTCAAATGGTACCCTGGGTAGAATAAATGTGATAGTTTGTGCATTTATGTTCAATGTTAAAGTCAATGTTTCCATGACTGATTAAGTTTAAAATGTTTTTACCCGAATATTTTTGTTTTGGTGGTTAGCATATCAGCATCTTGTGAGTACAAACTATAACCTTTTTTTGAAACCGTAGCCAACACTTTAAAAACTTTGCGTTAACTTATCAGGTTATAGCCCGTTTTAAGGAATTTTACAGTTTTTAAGGAATGTAACTTATTGAAATAAACATTATAGAAAATTTTAGGGACTTTCTGCCCTCGGCAATAACGTAATCTTTCATTCTGCGTTTAAATTTTTCAAAAATACTTATTAGTTTTTTCAGGATTCGAAAAAAAAATGAATCCCCATTTGAATAGCATTGCAGCCGAAAATACGTACCCATCCTCTTAATTTCATTAATTGCGGCAGATAAAGTAAAAAATCTTCTTTCAGTACAATAAAGTGTTACTTGACTGCCGCAAATGAGAGCAAATGAGTACAATAATAATTAAATTTAGTGACGGTTAGCGATAAAATAACTTATTCACTTAGCCAAATATTTTTCAGGATATTCATCCTGATGCTAATTATAGATTATTATTTACTCTTTTGGAAGTGATTGTAATTGTATCTGGACTGAGCATTTATGGGCAAACTATATCTGATGAGGTTTGTATTGTAAATAGATTTAAATATTACGTTAAAAATATGTTGCCACAATATATGATGAACTTAGATATACACACAAGATATACACAAGAACTAATCTTCACTGAGAAGATTAACACAATTATACCATCTAGAGAACAAAAAGTCCCAAACATTAATGGAGACTTAATATTGTTCACTGATGGATCTAAAACTGCCCATGGTACTGGATCAGGAGTCTTTGGGCAAACATGTAACTATAATAAATCTTACAGCCTAGGTCAACATACAACGGTGTTCCAGGCTGAAGTTTTTGCTTTGGTGGCCTGCATTGATGAAATCATTGATGAGGACCCTAAAGCTAAGAGAATCAACATTCTGGCTGTAAAGAACCCTCTCACCAAATCAAAACTGGTGAGTAACTGCAAAGATCTCCTCAATAACCTGGCAAAAGAAAATAAAGTGTCTTTAATATGGGTGCCGGGTCATAAAGGGGTGCATGGGAACGAACGAGCAGATATGTTAGCGAAACAAGGCTCGAGAAAAACTTTTGAAGGCCCAGAACCTTGAACCATTCTGTGGCATCACTAAAGATGCTATGAAAAACGAAGTTCAGAAATGGCTGATAAAGAATCATCAAAATAAATGGAGAACCACTCAAGGGCAAATCCAGACTAAAAAATAATCAAGAATATTGATAAAAAACTCTCGAACAGTTTGATGAACCTCAATAAACGAGAGATCAAAACGGTCACTGAAATGGTGATTGGACATTGTCGTTTAAGAAATCACCTATACAAACTAGGTAAGGTGAATGAACCATGGTGCAGAAAGTGCAAAATGGAAGAAGAAACTGCCATACACATACTATGCTATTGCAGTGTGCTAGGTGATGTAAGGCAGAACTTCACTGGTCAAATGAGATTTGAACCAGAAGAGATCCTAAAACTACCAATAAGAAAACTGTTGGCCTTCGTTGAGGCCACAGGACTTATTAAAGTTTAAGGAGAAGAACAGGGTTTGGTACAAAGGTCTTATGACCAAGTGCCAGAGACTAACGAGTCTCGCCTGAGTTAAGAAGAAGAAGAAGAGGAGATGTTGCCACGAGAAGTACTTAACTTTATTTATGAGCTTTATTTGGATTTAATTTATATAACTAATTTATTTATGTGGTAAGTTTCGTGGATAGTGGGACATGGTTGTGAGTTCACGTAGTGTGTGTCGTATTGTGTTTGTGCTTTTCAATGATTTTTCTTTCGCTTCCTTTACTCCTTAATTGCTGGCATGTTATTTTTGTTAACTTCTTCTTTTAGTATTGGCAACCAGAGCTTGTCGCATTCCAATTATGGGTTTCCTATTTCTTTTTCTTCGTTTAATATGAGGGTGTTTGGTTGTCCAAAGTCTACCAAAGACAACCAACACATACCAACAAATATTTAAATTACCCCTCCATATTTCTATGACATGGAGAAGCACCTGCTCCACTGAATATATCTTCCACTAAGAAAAAACCTTTTAGCAAAGGTCTGTACTAAAAATTACTACCCGTTGGTTTAGTGCCCTTTGTAAAAGTTCTTTTTGTTCTAGCCTCATATTATTTTGCAAACAGCAGCCTATCTCTTCTTTGTCACTCATTGTTAGGAAGTTCTTCATGTTCATCCTATTGTTATGTTGTAGATTTAATATTTCCTCAACAGATAATAACTAACTCATCATCTATTTTTTACCATTTTTATTTTAGTCAATGAAATTAAATGACGTATTATACAATAAATGCCCCTGGATATACTGGAACATTAAAAATAGGAAGATGCTAATAACAATTCTACTTTGTACTAAGCAGCTCGATGTTTCGTTTTATAATTTAGTAAATATCAATCATCAAATTCTTACAAAAGTAAGTATAAGTAAACATTTGAGCACTAGTTATTATCATGTTACAACAATATATAAAGAGAACACTAAACTTATTACAAATCTCGTAATGAGGTAGAAATATAACTATTGACAATAATAACATACAATAAACAGACACTTAAAAACATCTGGGATACAAGATCAAAATAAGCAGAGACAAAACATGAAATACAGAGGCGAATATGCTTGAAATGAGCACGAGCAGCATTTGGCAAACTAAGCCATATTCTAAAAAGTTCAATTTTCATGTGCCCAAGCGAAAGGTTTATAACCAATGCGTTTTGCCCGTACAAACTTATGGAGCAGAGACTTTAACATTGACGCAAAAATCCGCGAGTAAACTCAAAGTTACTCAACGAGCCATGAAACGTGCAATTCTGAACGTGAGCCTTCGAGACCACATGACAAACCAACTAATCAGGCAAAGATCACGAGTTCAAGATGTCATCGAAAGAATTACGAAACTTAAGTAAAACTGGGCAGGGCACTTAGCTAGAATAAAAGATGAATGGTGGACAAGACGAATCATGGAATGGAGGCCCAGAAACTACAATAGAAGCCGAGGACGACAACCGACCCAAATGGATCGACGACATAAAAAAGTAGTGGGAAATAGCTACAAGCAGTCCATTGTAGACAACACTGAAAATAACTGAGGGAAGTCTATGTCCAGCAGTGGACGTTATTGGCTGATTGTTGAAGATGATGATAAAATCAACTACCGAAACCAGTATTCGCAAAAAAATATGCAATACAAAAGTAAATATTTTATATATACATTTGAAAAATTTTATTTGTATAAATATTTTTTTTGTATTATTAAGGTTTCCATATTTTTTAAAAATAAAACAGAAAACATTAATACGAAAATCAAATCACCAACCAACAGAAGTGGCAACACCCTGTATATTAAGCATTAGATGTAGAAAGTGTTTTTCGGAATTAGTGAATCGTATTCGGTTAAAAAAACATTCTTAGAAACTAAGAAGACAATATTCTACCGTTTATTTAGATAGACGTTTGTAATAGTATATTAAGTATGGAGAACGGTAAGGGTTTTATACCGGTTTTGGTGGAAAGAACGAAGTGGAGATTTAATGATTTGGATGGAGTTTTGCCATGAGAGGAGAGGGCATTTTGAATTGAATATCGCGCGAGAACACTACAGTTTCTGCTGAGACGACGTTGCTAATTTGCTAAGATTTTGAAAAAAGTATATGTTGTGAAAAGTTGTATTTGTGTTTGGTGGAAGGAGTTCCAACTGTGATAGCAGACAGAAGAAATAACTGACGTTCTGTAAGTAATAAACAGATGTATAGTTTTATACTGGACCAAGTCGATTAGTTGAGATATCCTTGTGTCTGGAGAGAAGGGGTTTATTCATGTAGTTAAGATTTGGATCAGAGGAGTTAGTAGGAATATTTGGAGAAACTGGAAAGTACGAGCAAAGTGTATAAGGCACAATCAAAGGAGAGAGAGGTGAAGTCATCAATTTTGGAGACAAAAGGTTAGTTTCGTCATTTTAGAAAACAGAGACTATCAATCACGACCACCTATTTTAAATTAGAGTTATTCGTTTTGTTGGTGTTATTGAGAATAAAAATAAATGAAATTTTATCGTGAATCACTAAAATTAAGAAATCTTTGATTTGGATATAAGTTTGATTAATTTGTATTGATAATTTTGAATGTATCATTTGATGGATGTTTGACATTTTGATTATTCTGATCATTGTATATGGCATATGTTTATTAATTTTTTTTTACTTTTGAGATTTGATTGGTTTTTAAAATATAACATTTGCTTTGTAAGTTCATAATTGTGCTTTAAATTTATTTTGTTATTGTCTATCCCTTTCCTCAAAGGCAACTAGCAAAAAATACTTTGAAGCCAGGTTTTGTTTTAATTAGTAAAAGAGCCCTGAGATACCATATTAATTTGTTATAAAAATAGATAAGTCCAAGTAAAGAGAAGTGAAGAGAAGTTTAAAATAAATATTAGAAACATACATTTGAGCAAATCATAACAATATTTTTTAAATTATATTATCTACCTGTTCAAAATGTGCGGCGTAAATAATCTTCGTAACGGTATTAGTTATTAGATTATAGAATATTATATACATAGAGACTGGTTGCTGAATTTGTTAAAAACAGGATATTATCTTATGTCACAGACTTCTGATATCTGCTGGCGGAACTTCCTTCTGAACTGATTTCTTCAGCATGCTCCAATGGTATGTAGTAAGGGTTGTAGTAAGCTCAGATCAGTAAGCTGGAAGTTTAACATCTGTTTCCCTAGAATTTATATTATTTCCAATATGGCATGTTTCGCCATCCTGTTACTTTACTTTATCGTGCCCGGACATTCATAAAATTTCGGCCCAGTATCGGGCTATGTCGATTCGATCTTTGTTGGTGAGTCACAAATCTTCGAGTGTACACCAATGAGGACAGTTTCTGCACGTAAGAATTTCATAATCTGTGTTTTTCCACAGTCACAGTTCACATCATCAATGGACTATTTTCCCCCATTTTACCATGTTTGATTTTACTGAAGCGACCCCCGTTCTTATAGTTTTCGTTATTGGCCGTCTAGAGGTTGGCCGGTCCGTTGAACATTTTTTTATTGAGGTGGAACGCTCTTAGCAGACTAGGGAAGGTGTTTCTAGTACTGTTGGACTTGGACAGGAGAGGAGAACACGCTGGGGCCCACAGACCAGAGTATGGATCATGCGTCCCACGTGCCCCCCATAACCAGCCGCCTACCAACTAAAACCACCCCCTCTTCCGGCCCGGAACATCCCTGGACGTGTTCATTAGTGAACGATACATAGGGATATTCCGCGCGGTCTGTAAGTAGGTCCCAAGAAGATTTGCATAAGCCCTGCTATGCTATCCTCCTCACCTTCCTAAGAGCGGATAGGAGGATAGGGGAGGTCTTTAAGTGACGTGTTGAATTGCAAATAAAGATAAAGTAGGGATTGAGGTCATGTGTATCTGTGTACAATATTACTAAATCTTATTCTTAACGTAAGATAGGGGAATAGGGGTATATCTCTGTATACGATGTTTTAAATCTTACTGAGAAAAGTATTGTTCTTTTTGTATTTTTTTAATTTCTTTTACTTTTTTATTTATTTTTTATTGTTATTTTTATTTTTTTAAATTTTTAATTCTGCTGACTTTGAGGACCCACTTCACCCGTTTTGTTGTTCTACCCGTTCTAGAGCCGCTTTACGTTTTACGATGGCCGTAACGATGTCAATTATAAATTCAAAATTTGATTTGTTCTCGATCGCGACGTTAATTATATTATCTGGGCCTACCTCACCGAATCTGTTCCTGAGTTTGGCCTGTTCGCGAGCGAAGACGCTACACCGGAAGACACAGTGTTCTGCGTCTTCCCTCACGTGACAGGTCCGGCACACGTCGTCATCAGTCTTGCCGGTTCTGTGAGTGAACGCCCGGAAGGACCTGTGCCCAGTTAAAAATTGAGTAAAATAAAAATTAACCCTCTTAAACTTGCAAGCGTACCACGTCCCTACATTCGGGATGAGTTTTTTTTTGTCCATTGGGCTTTGTTATTAGCCCAAAAGGGGAGAAAGGCTCTAGTAGAGTGGGAACCAGTGTCAGAAAGGATTATTTGGGCGAGACTGAAGGCAAGATATTATAACATAATAGTAATAAATGTATATGCTTACACAAATAAAAACGACGAAAATGAGAATGAAGAATTTTACGAGCAACTACAAACAACGTTTAATAAGATTAATAATAAATATAGAAGAGATATAAAAATAGTAATCGGAGACTGTAATGCAAAAATAGGAAATGATAATAAAGGACATGAACATGTGATGGGAAAGGAGGGAATCGGAGAGAGAAACGACAATGGAAATCGATTAATCGAATTTTGTGAGCAAAATGAACTTTTAATAGGCGGAAGCATCTTTAAACATAAGCGGATACATAAGGAAACATGGAAATCACCGGGAGGGAGATACAAGAATCAAATAGACCACATAAAAATTGAATACAAATGGAGAAGCTGGCTGCAAGATGTCAGGAGCTTAAGAGGTGCTGATGTGGGATCAGACCACATGCTAATCAAAGCGAGACTAAAAATTAAATTAGCCAGAGATAAGAACCAAAAAATCAGCAGAAGGAACAAGTACAACGTTGATGCCCTAAAACAAGAATGTATAAGAAATAAATTCAGTGAGAAACTGGCAATTAACCGAACAGTATCACAACAAACTGGAGAGTCAGTCGAAGAAACATGGAAATATTTTAAAGAAGTGATGATGAATACAGCAAAAGAAACAATCGGATTAAAAAGAAGACAAAATAAAAAATGGATTACCAAAGACACTCTACTACTGATAGAAGAAAAAAAAATCAAAGAAGAAATTCTACAAAAGGAAGGATCCGAAGAAGAGAGGGTACTTGAAAGGAAATATTAGGCAAAAAACGCAGAAGTAAAAAAACAAGCCAGAAAAGATAAAAGAAACTATATAAATGAGATGCTAAATATATCAGAAGAAGCAGCGAAAGAAAACGACTTACGAACACAATATACAATCATACGAAACTTAACAGGAAAAGCACAACGAAATATACGAGAAGTAAAGGATAAACAAGGAAATACAATAAAAAATGAGAAAGAAATAATACAAAGAAGGAAGGAATAATTCGAAGAGATATACGCTAAGCATGAAATAACTCAAATCATAGAAGATGAAGTAGAATCACCAGAGCTAGAAGTGAATATTGGAGAAATTACAATGGAAGAAATTGGAAACACCTTAAAACTACTAAAAAATGGCAAAGCCGCAGGAATCGACAATATACCCATTGACATAATAAAAGCAGACACCGAGCAGTCAGTAGAGATGCTACATACACTTTTGAATAAAATATGGACGGACGAAGAATTGCCAAAGAAGTGGAAGGAGGGATTGATTATAAAAATACCCAAAAAAGGAGACCTGAGCAAATGCAACAATTGGCGTGCAATAACACTACTAAGTGCCACATCCAAAGTGCTGACCAAAATCATTTTGGAAAGATTGAAGCCGGAACTAGATAAAAAACTGAGAAACAACCAAGCAGGCTTCCGTTCCAACCATTCCACTATTGATCACATTTGCACCCTTAGAATTATCTTGGAACAAACAAATGAATGGAATAAAGATATAGATGTGAGTTTTATCGACTTCGAAAAGGCCTTTGACCGTGTAAATAGGGCACAGATGTGGAAAATCCTTAGATTATATGGGATACCACAAAAAATCATAAACTTTATTAAACTCTTCTACGAAGGATACAAGCCAAACTAGAACATTCAGGTGAAGTAACAGAAGAAATATCCATAGAAAGTGGAGTCAAACAGGGTTGTGTACTATCCCCTACCCTATTTCTTATTATGATAGATTGGGTAATGAGGAACGTAATCGACGATCGAACAGGCATCAGGTGGAACCTTTTCAAACAGCTAGAAGATCTCGAATTTGCAGATGACATCTGCCTGATAACTGAACACCGAAATCATATGCAAGCAAAAATTGACAAATTGGCACAGTACTCCGACACGATCGGACTTCGAATAAACACAGAAAAAACTAAACTTCTAAAAAATAATAACCATCCAAATAATAAAATAATGATAAATGGTAAAGAAGTAGAAGAGGTAGACAAGTTCACATATCTGGGATCTGTCATGGAAAGGAGCGGGGGTGTAAAAAGGATATACAGACGAGAATAACAAAGGCGCAACACGCATTCAACGCTTTAAATAAAATTTGGCAAACAAACGAAATATCGGAAACAACAAAAATTAAAACCTTTAACAGTTGCATTAAAAGTATACTGCTCTATGGAGCAGAAACATGGAAACAGGACGAAAATACAACTAAAAACTACAAACATTTGTAAACAAATCTCTAAGAAAAATCCTGAAAATATATTGGCCAAACAAAATAACTAATACAGAACTATGGGAAATGACAAAGCAAACTAACGTATCTACTACAGTCAAGGAAAAAAAAATGGAAATGGATCGGCCACACTTTAAGGAAAGACCAATGCAGCATAGCAAGACAAGCACTTGAATACCAACCAGAGGGGAAAAGAAAGAGGGGCAGACCAGACAACAGCTGGAAAAGAACAACAACGAGAGAACACGAAAAAATTGGACTAAGATGGGGCGAAGTCAAAAAGAGAGCAAAAGATAGAAGAGAGTGGAGGGAATTAGTTCACAATTTATCCAGAGAATAAAAACAAAAGAAGATGCGCTGTCCCGGCCAGACAGCAATCTTACAATTTTGGCCAAGAAACGCATAAGCGCCCAATACTCCACAAGGAGGGATGGAACGAGAGAGGGCTTTGTTATGTTCCGCCTCCCATTTTGCCTGCCAGTCCGTGAGAAGCTGCTCTCTGGCAGCCGCTCTTACCTCCGGAAGGTGACCGTTTTGTTGTTCGTATAATGTTTTTCTTTCCCTGGCTATCAGGTAGATAGGAGGGGCGCCTGCTATCACCTCTAAGGCCGTGGTAGACGTAGTCTTGTATGCGCTGACTACGTTCAACAGAAGTTTCCTCTGCGCCTTGTTTAGCACGTCTCTATATTTCTTATAGCGTAGAACCTCGACCCAGACTGGAGTTCTGTAGAGAAGGGTGGACTGTATAGTGTGGAGGTACAGTCTCCTTTTAGCACTACCTGGCCCTCCGATATTTGGTGTTATTCTTCGCAGGGCCCCGGTTTGTGCCTCCGCTTTCCCTACCACCCTCAAAGGTGCTTGGTGAACCTCAGTCCTCGCTCGAGGACTACGCCCAGATATTTGGCGCAAGAGGAACGTTTGACTATGTTATTTCCAAAACGGAATAACAGGTCTGGTCCGCCTCTGGGTCGGTCCGTTGAACCTAGGGAAGAGGAACTTATTTAGACGGTTTATCCTGCACTGTTCCAAGAAAGTCTTTTCTGAATTTTAGTCACTTTCGTGGTATTTGAGAATTGTATAGGGATAGGGTATGCCGCTCCTCCGCGATCTGTTTAATTTTCTCTACGTGCCCTGCAACGCATCTGCGCGTTGAGGGTTCTGCAAAATCCGCTGTTTTATATAAATTTTATAATGGCGTGGAGTTGGTCATGCATCCCGTTACTCTCCTACAAGTCTCATTTAGCGTAGTATCAACTGGTTTCGTGTGGGCAGATCTGCTCCAAACAGGGCACGCATATTCAGCAGTTGAAAAACACAGTGCATGTGCCATTGTTCTTAAGGCGTCAGTACTTGAACCTCATTTACTTCCCGTTAGCTTTCTGAGTATGCTATTTCTAGCTGTTACTGCTCATGTCCTGTTGAAACCATTGCTTGCGCATACGCAGGTTTGGCGCCCGGCAAAAATTTCATAAATTTCTAACGAATGGCTGAATTTCTAATGTAGCTTCCTGTTGCTTCCCTAAACTGGATGCTCGTTCTCATCTTCAATAAAATAAGGATCAATAATCCTATACCCAGATACAGTACACCACATGTTAACTCGTTCACTGAGGAGTGGTTCCTTTACAATGACACCCTTATATACAAGATATCGAGTTTGTATATTGATATAGACGTTAAGATATGTGTTACTTTCGTGGATACATACTCAAGAAATCGTTATCTTCGTACACTAGGCTCAACACTCCTCCACAGCAAAATGCTCTTGCAAGTTTGTCTGTAACGTTTTGTCTTTGTTAAGTTTGAATAAGATAGGGCTAACAACCAAGAGATTTTTGTAATACTCGGTTACGATAAGTGCAAAATTGTCTATAATAGTGAGGAGTAACTTATATTTAATGTAATTTAAATAAATCATAAAAACCAATTGCAATATTTCCTGTTAGAAAACAATATTGACATCATGCTAATATCAGAGACACATTTAACAAGCAACCACAACCTTAAATTTTATGGATATATAATTTAAAATGCACCACACCCTGATGCTGAAAGGCATGCTAGAGCAGGTGCAGCCGTTATTATTCGAAAAGGGATTAAACACTATCACCTTGGTAACATAAAAGAGCCACACCTGCAGGCAGCAAGTATTATCATAGAAGATTGGCTTGGACAAGTAGCAATATCTGCAGCATATCTTCCACCAAACTATCCACCGAATAAAGAATCATTTACTAATTATTTTAATTCACTAGGTAATAGATTTCTTGCCGGTGCTGACTATAATGCAAAACATGTTTTCAAGTGATGCAGGAACTACATCTCAAACACTTATCTAGTTACACACCTACTTACTGGCCTACTGACCCTAGTAGACTTCCGGACTGTCTTGACTTCTTTGTAAGCAAAGGTTTTGGAGAAGGCTATCTAAATATTGTACCAAATTATGAAATTGCTTCAGACCATAACCCTGTAATAGCGACGCTAAATTCAAGATTTGTTGAGAAGGAACATCCAGCAAAACTGCACAATCATAAAACTGACTGGAATGAGTTCAGGGAAGAAATACATCAAAAAATAAACCTGAATATTTCTCTCAAAACAAAAGATGAACTTGAATTGGCAGTATCTGAATTTACTACACATCTCCAAGAAGCTGCTTGGAATGCCACTCCAAAATGTAAAGATACACATAATAAAAGAAACAATCCTATTAATATAAGAAATCAAATTAAAGATAAGAGGAGACTAAGAAAGATATGGCAAAACACAAGGCAGCATCAAGACAAAATGAACTACAATAGAGCCGCAAGACAGCTGAAAAATACAATACTACAGCACAAAAACTACTACATCGAAAATTATCTTCAAAATTTAACACCAAGAGCAGATACCGATTATTCACTTTGGAAGGCAACTAGGAAATTAAAACAACCCAGTAAACACATACCAGCATTAAGAAATCCAGATGGCTCATGGTCGAGAACAGATCAAGAAAAAGCAGAGGCATTTGGAAAATATCTTGAAGAAGTTTTTCAACCTCTGCCCTCTGTCAGTGCTGAAGAAGATGAGGCTATCTATGAAAGTCTAGCAACAATCCAACAGCCAAGTGAGCAAATGAAGCCAGTAACAAAAAGAGATGTAAAAAATACTATTCAATATAGATTAAAAACCAAACAGCTCCTGGCTATGACCTTATAACAGGAACTATCTTAAAAGAGTTACCAGATAAAGGTGTAATTATGATAACACAACTATTCAACGCCGCAATAAGGCTGAAAATTGTACCAACGAAATGGAAAATTGCTGATATAATAATGATCCATAAACATGGTAAACCACCTCACGAACATACCTCTTATCATCCTATTAGTCTCTTACCGGTACTAGCTAAACTATTTGAGGAGCTATTAGCGACCAGGCTAATGAAGATAATAACTGATAATAATCTTTTTCCGGATCACCAATTTGGTTTCAGAGAGAAGCATTCAACAATAGAACAAGTTCATAGAGTCGTTGATATAGTAAATAAAACTTTTGAAGAAAAAAAGTACTGTTCTGCACTTTTTCTTGACGTCAGTCAGGCTTTTGATAAAGTCTGGCATGAAGGGTTGCTCTTCAAAATAAAAATGAACGTTCCTGATTCAATGTTTACTATACTAAAATCATATTTAGAAGAAAGGTACTACCGTGTCAAGCATGAAGCAGATACATCGAAAATCTACCCTATACGATCTGGAGTCCCTCAAGGTAGTGTTCTGGGTCCTATATTATATTTAATATTTACACACGACATACCAACAAATGAAAATGTAACGACTACAACATTCGCAGATGACACAGCTATGTTAGTCACAGATGAAAATCCCGCAACAGCTACCGAATCTCTTCAAAGGCATATTAGGAACATTGAAAAGTGGACAAAGAAATGGCGAATAAAGATCAATGAATCAAAATCACAACATATCATATTTACAAAATGTCGTAAAATATCGCCTAATATAGAAATAAATAACAAAGCAATTCCACAAGCCGAAAGCGTTAAATACCTTGGTATGCACCTGGACAAAACTTTGACATGGAGAACACATATATGGAAAAAGCGCCAACAGTTAAATTTAAAATTTCGTCAACATTATTGGATACTGGGCAGAACATCGAAGTTGTCTATACGTAACAAACTGTTGGTATACAATACAATACTCAAACCGGTCTGGACCTATGGGATTCAGCTATGGGGTACAGCAGCAAAATCCAACATATCCATAATGGAAAGATTGCAATCCAAAGTGTTACGCTCTATAACAGACGCCCCATGGTTCGTGTCAAACAAAGACATTTATTGTGATCTACAAGTACCTACGATCAGTGAAGTGATAGTTCAGTGCAGTGTTCGGTACATAAAACGCCTAGAAAGCCATCCAAATGCCCTGGCAATAAACTTGCTTGATAATAGTCAACAAACTCACAGACTAAAACGTAAAAATCCACTGGACCTTATTTATAAATAAGTTTTATACCTCACCGTAATGTGTTTATATTTTAGATATATGTATTGTTTGTAAATGTAAAATGTATGTTTGTATGTAGCATATTATCGGAATGTCATGTTTGTTCCATACTAGAGGTCCAGTCATTGGACTGACCTCTCTAACGTCAATTCTTTTTTATTTCGAACCCCAAAGACGCTTATTGTTAGAATTTTTATAACTAACAGATTGCTGAATAAACGATTCAAAAAAAAATATTTAATGTAATTTAAATAAATACATATTTGGGAGCTCCAATTTATAAGGTTGCTTAATCATTTTTTTTATTTTAGGGAATTAAATTGGTCTACACCTTATTAGCAGTTGCTGTTAAATTTAAATAATTTGTGCATTAGAAGAAAATATACTTATTATGAAATATGGCAACAAAATAAGTAACTTAAAACATAAACATAAGCTAATATTAGAAGATGTAGTCAACGATTAGTCTATACATATTATTATGTTTCTAAATAACTATTAACACGTTGACGGACAGTGCGTCAAATGTATAAGCAAGTGTGGTGACACTATTGCAAAGTAGAATAGGGAAAGTGCAACATCTATAGACGTTGTATCACATTTCATCAATGGAAATTAGACGTCTACAGAGGTTCTGTCCGTCAACGTGTTAAAAGAAAGTTTTCGAAAAAGAAAACAAGAAGAATGTATTTCTTTTAAATTCGAACTGGAAATGAACCTGTTTTCCCATTCGGTTATAATTCAAAATATCTAAAGGTTTGATTGCTGGATAAATCGCCTATTAAAGAAATGTCTCGACTCTGGCATTTCGGGAATCATTAACTAGAGTTATGGTATGGAGGGTTTTTACAAGAAACATGCTGGAGAGAAAGATTGGTTATGACGCATTATATGCCGCATTGCTCAGAGAAGAATTCTTATACATATTTAATTCCAAGGAGTCAGTGGATTAGTGGATTGATATATTCGGAGATATATAACTTTTTTTTTTGACTACATAACCATCAGTGAGCGTTACAGAAATGCAGTAAAGTCTGTAAAAACCTATCCTGGCGCCGATGTGCCATCTGATCACAATCTATTGTTAGCCGAAATAAAATTAAAACTTAAACGGATAAAACAACCACGATCCTCTAACAAACTGGATACCGATTTTATTAGAAACAACAGTCAGGGGATTTCAAACAATTTAGAGAGCAATTTTGAGAATAGCGAACAACAAGAATCCATCGAGGATCATTGGAACCAAATCAAAACGATTATAAACAACTCAACTCCAAACTTCAAAGAGAAAAATCAAAAGAAGCAACAGTGGATGAACGATGAGATTTTGAATTTGATGGAAAAAAGACGCAAATTTAAGAATCAAAACATCGAAATGTATAAACGCATTAATAAAGAGATAAGGACTAAAATACGAGCGGCAAAAGAAACATACTTTGAAAAAAAATGTTTAGAAATTGAAGAGTTGCAGAGAAAACATGATTCATTTAATATGTATAAAAAAATAAAAGAACTCACCGGTCAGAACAAAAAACATGCAAATAACATCGTTGATAGAGACGGAAAACTGATTATCACTGATTTGGATAAAATAGACAGATGGAAAGAATACATTGAGGAACTGTTTAATGATGAAAGGCCCGAGCTTGAAATTAACGAAGTAGTTACAGGACCTGACATAACTATGGACGAAATTGAACAAGCAATAAGATTAGCAAAGACCAGAAAAGCGACGGGACCAGACGAAATACCGAATGAAATAATAAAGCTCTTCGAAAATTCAGGTAAAAGATCTCTCCTTCATCTTTTTAATAAAGTTTATCAAACTGGCTATATACCAACGGATTGGCTGCTGTCGACTTTTGTGACGATACCTAAAAAGGCAAACGCGAAAATATGTAGTGACTACCGCACCATTAGCTTGATGAGTCATGTTTTAAAGATATTTCTACGAATTTTGCACTCTAGGATGTACCAAAAAATAGAAGAACAGCTTGGTGATACACAGTTTGGATTCCGCAATAACCTTGGGACCAGAGAAGCACTGTTTAGTATTCAGGTTATGGTACAGAGATGCAGAGATGTCGGACATCCGGTTTATATGTGTTTCATTGACTTTGAGAAGGCCTTTGATCGGGTAAAACATACGGAAATGATTGCTATTCTTCAGAAAGTGGGTATTGATGATAAAGACCTACGCATTATCAAAAATCTTTACTGGCATCAACGTGCAAACATCAGGATTGGCTGGGACACGTCTGAAGAACTTCAAATACGAAGAGGAGTAAGGCAGGGCTGCATTTTGTCCCCACTAATATTTAACATCTATTCTGAGTTTGTTTTTAATAAAGCAGTGGATAATGCTCAATGTGGTATCAAAATGAATGGCGTCAATATTAATAATTTGAGATATGCGGATGACACGGTGTTAATTGCGAGCAATTATGAAGAACTTCAACATCTGATTAATAGGATTACCACAACGTGTGATGAATATGGACTCAAGCTAAACACCGCAAAGACCAAGGTGATGGTTGTCAGTAAGACGCCAATACAACCGGAAGTAGTAACAGCTTATGGTGAACAATTAGAAAGAACTAACAGTATCACCTACCTTGGTTGTAATCTAAATGAGAACTGGGACATGAGCAAAGAAATTAGAATACGTATAGAGAAGGCCAGAGCTGCATTCTTTAAGATAAAGAAACTTTTATGTGGAAACAACATTACTTTGAATCTTAAAATTAGATTAGTGAGATGTTATGTGTTCTCTACTCTTTTGTACGGTGTCGAAGGTTGGACTTTAACAGATACTCTTCTCAAGAAATTGGAAGCCTTTGAAATTTGGGTATACCGAAGAATCCTACGAATAAGTTGGGTGGATAGAGTTCGTAACGAAGTTGTTTTGCACCGGATGGGAAAAGTCACAGAAGTCGTCAGAACAGTTAATAATCGAAAACTTGAATATTTTGGCCATGTTATGCGACACCCAGAGAGATATAATATACTCCATTTAATAATACAAGGCAAGGTAGACGGAAGAAGAGGGCCAGGTCGAAGAAGAACGTCATGGCTTAAAAACCTGAGAGAATGGTATAACAGATCCTCTGCATCCCTTTTCCGAGCTGCCGTTAACAAAATTACTATAGCCAATTTGATAGCCAACGTTCGATAATCGAGCACGGCACATGAAGAAGAAGAATAACTTTTTTTGGTGGCTGCAGGTCTATTTTTTTTGTTTTTTTTTTATGTATTTTATCAAACACTATATTTCTATTTTTTCAGATTTTTCTGTAAGGTTGGCCACCTTAAAAAATCCGAAAAATTGTTTTCTATGGTGGTTTTTGGGGATTTGAACGTGTTTCTTCCATTTTTGGATATTCGTTATAACTCATTTACTTCAAATTACATATTACCTATAAAAACATTGATTTATCTATTTTGAAGTCTATAAAATAGGGAAAATCACCAAAAACCCCATAAAAAACAGTTATTCGGATTTTTGAAAGTGGCGGCGAATCTTAAGGAAAAAAATTAGAGATATAGTGTTTGATAAAATACATAAAATATATAATATAATAATCTTAAAAAAAAGATATTAATACGCTTGTGTTAAAAAAAACAAAAAAAATATTTTTGAGGTTATGTACACTCAACCTACGCGTCTATAAAAAAAAACCTCAACTAAGCGTGTGAATTTTTTTAAATTTTAAAATTTATTGCATCCCACCTTAAAAAAAATAAAAACTAAAAATTAATTTTTTGATGGAGGAGGAAGGGGGAAGGGCGTGGTGGGTTTAAATTACGCTGAGTTTAATTTTTTAATCACATAGAACTTAAAAAATAAAAAAAATATTAATTCTGCGAATAAGGGAGGGTACCCTTTAATTTATTTATCCCGTCCACAAGTGGAAAGTTTAATGCGCCACTGTCGACGCATGTATCACTAAAAAGTGACAGCATAGTGCTCATGCGTTTTCTTTTGGATTTTACTATTTAAGTTATAGGCTCTCATGGTGCCTATAGGCTATTGATTATGTACTATAGAAAGGAACTACAACGTTAACGGTGTTTTATTATTTCATATGGTCAATGAATCTCCATATATGAAAAAACCGCGGAATGCTACCATTTAAAGGGGTGCGTTTTTGAGAAATGGGTGAATTAGTCCCTGGGCACAGGTTACATCAGGGTGAGTTCTATGCACTTTTGGTACAAACACGTCTACATAAAAATTGTTCCTGGTTAAATTTTCTATCTAAATATAACTTTTTAAGGTCAAAGATACTTTTTTTTACAAAAATATATTCAAAAGAAGAAGCACAAAGAAACCCAAAAGAAAGAAATTTTCTTTTTTGTCCCATAACTTTTGTCCACGGGGATATAGGTATAGACATTGCTTCACAGAAAAAAAACTTACATATTTTCTCTTTAAAATGATGTTTGGTAGAGGTCATTAGGATTTAAAGTTTTCAAAATATGATTTTTCAAAATTCGCCACTCACAGAAATTTTGGGCAATTTTCCTTGTTATTTCGCAAATATTGTTCTGTAACTTTTTTCTACGTAACTTTAGACTTATGCAATGGTATATGTAAGAGAAATAGAAATCAACTACTTTTAAAATGTTCTACCGTATAATGTTGTACGACTTTTTTTTAAAGAGGTTATCTTTTTCAATATTTTATACTTTTAACGAGTTTTTATATTTTTTAGGATTATTTTTTAAATTTCCCATTATAACTTTTTTTTTCTACATTTAGGTGTTTATTATATAATAAAAAGGAAAGCTTATTCTTTTTACTTTAAAATGGTGTATTATAAAAAATTCTAGGATTATTTTTGAATAAGATATGCTTTATCAAAATGTAATAAGTACCTGCAACGATTTTTGATTTTAGGATTATTTTTAAATTTCTCATTATAACTTTTTTATGTGATTGTGTGTTATGATTGAATCTTATTTTTTATAGGTAATACTTTGGATCCACTTGACTCGACCAAGAAAACTTCAAAACATAGATTAATTCCAATATTTACTGTCAAAGCTCCTGCACCACCAGTTTTGCTTGAAAAAATAGCATGTAAATGTACCAAAGGTGTACAAAAAACTGCGGTTGTAGGAAGATAGGAATTAGTTGTTCAATATTCTGCCAAGGGTGCATGTGGTGCATGGCTACTAAATAATTGTGGGAACTCTAAGGTAACTGAGGTGTCAGAGGAAGATATTGAAGCTAATGCTAACGAAGAGATGGACTTTGATTTTGAAAATTTTTTAAATGTCAACGTTTAAATAATTTTAACTAAAGTGATGTTTTCTAAGACTAATGTTTATGTAATTTTTGTAAAAAAAATAATTTTAAATAATACAGGTAAAAAAATATCAAAGGATCACTCGGTTTCCATTATTTAACTATAGATGATATATCATTTTAAAGAAGAGAAAGTAAGCCCTCTTTATTGAGCAATATATAGTATATTCATGTGCAAGGAAAAACAGTTACAATGAGAAATTTAAAAAATAATCCTAAAATCAAAAATCGTTGCAAGTACTTATTACATTTTGAAAAATAATATCTTATTCAAAAATAATCCTAGACTTTTTTGTAATACACCATTTTAAAGTAAACAAAATAAGCTTTTTTTATTATGTAATATAGTATATACCTAAATGTCAAAGAAAAAAAGTTATAATGAGAAATTTCAAAAATAATCGTAAAAAATGTAAAAAACAATATTTTTTTTATATTAGGTATTATATAATATATAATATTATATTCTATATACTATATATAATATAATATTATATAATATATAATATATTATATAACAATATTACTAGTTTATTTTTATATTATATTATAAAAAATCGTTAAAAGTATAAAAACTTGAAAAACTATAATCTCTTTAAAAAAAGTCGTACAACGTTATACAGTAGACCACTTTGAAGGTAATTGATTTCTATTCCTATTACATGTACCATTGCATACAGGGTGGTGAATTGGAAAACGGGCCATAGGAAACTCAATGTAAAATTCTAAACTGTTGAATTCCTGCTTCCGTAATTATTCTACATCAAAAGACATGAGAAAATATTTGTAGAGGATTGAAATATTTATTGAAAACAATTCTTAAAATTGTTCTACGAATTAAACACATTCTCCAAAATTTTGTAAAATATAATAAATTTTATCAAAATATTTGCCAAATTTAGGCCACACACAGTGAAAGAATGTGTATAAGGTTGCATTCGCTCACAATGAAATTATTATATTAACAATATTTTGAACTGTCAGTAGTTTTATTTTATCGTTTTTATTGTTTAAAAACAATAAAGTCGAAAAGATGTCCTCAGTTGAGGAGAAAGTAGTAATAATAAAGATGTTTTATTCAGTCAATAGTTTGCGTACTGTCAGAAATAGTAACGTGTGGCCTTACTTTTACGCACTTACTTAGGTATGGCAAATGTATTCTATTTTTCAAAATTTTGGACTCTGTTTAAATCGTAGAACAATTTTAACTTTTGTTTTTAATACAGATTTTAATCCTCTACAAATAGTTTCTCATGACTTTTTATGTAAAATAATTAGGGAAGCAGGAATTCAACAATTTAGAATTTTACATTGAGTTTCCTATGGCCCGTTTTCCAATTCACCACCCGGTATACCTAAAGTTACGTAGAAAAAACTTACAGAACAATATTTGCGAAATCACAAGGAACATTGCCCAAAATTGCTGTGAGTGGAGAACTTTGAAAAATCATATTTCGAAAAATCTAAATCCCAATTACCTCTACTAAACATCATTTTAAAGAGAAAATATGTAAGTTTTTTTTCTCTGAAGCAATGTTTATACCTATATCATCGTGGACAAAAGTTATGGGACAAAAAACAAAATTTCTTTCTTTTGGGTTTCTTTGTGCTTTTTCTTTTGAATATATTTTTGTAAAAAAAAGTATCATTGACTTTGAAAAGTGACATTTAGATAGGAAATTTAACCAGGAACAATTTTTATATAGATATGTTTGTACCAAAAGTGCATAGAACTCACCCTAATTTAACCTGTGCCCAGGGACTAATTCACCCATTTCTCAAAAACGCACCCCTTTAAATGGTAGCACTCCGCGGTTTTTTCATATATAGATATTCATTGACCATATGAAATAATAAAACCCCGTTAACGTTGTAGTTTCTTTTAGTTATCTTATTTTGAATATAAGGAATAGCTTACTAAAATGATTAGCACATTTCACCTATCTCGGCTTTTAGCTATTTAGATATACTTAACGTATAAAATCTTAATTTTGGTTTGTAACTATTGCAAATGATATCGTGAATAAATATCTGCAAATTCTTAGTGTTTATTTTTGTTTTATTGTTACCTAGACACAACTATCCTAAATATTTTATTAATAGCTAAATTCTGACAAACTATCTAAGACAGTCCTTAATATTCAGCTGAGCGGGTGTTATTGTCCGAGTTAAGAAATTCCATGAACAATGGATCTACCTGTTTCATGAAATTAAACCCTTGTTTATATAATTTCACAATTCGGATAATGGCATGCCGCTCAGCAAAAGTACAGTGAACTCTCCCTTGAACGGACAGTAGTCGTTCCGCATAAAGTGTCCGTTTAAAGGAGGTGTCCGTCGAAGAGAAAAAACTTAACTTATTTTTTTTTTAAATAAGTGCCTGTATGTATGTATATATAAAAAGAGATACTAGTTTAATATTACATAACACAAGTTGTGGATGACCACGCAACATCGTCTATGAACATTGATTATTATTGAACTTTTCGATTTTCTCTCTGCATTCTTCTATCAAAATATCATATTGGTACAAAATAGAATTGTGATCCTATCTTTAGAAGCTTTGCCTCAAGTGCACCTTTCTACTTTCAGGGTATAAGTTTTCTTGGGTAATATTCTAAACTAAACTCTAAAAAATAATCCCGTCTCATCTGCGTTGATAATGTCTCGCGGAGAGTACCTACCTATACTGTCATTAAAATAAGCAGTTTTTCTTTCCAATTAAAAACTACTAATTAATCTAGAGCAGCTGCTTCGCCACATACAGATTTGAAGGAAATACTGTGTCGCTTACAAAATTTCTCTAGCCATCCACCAGAAGCTTTCATATCAACGCTTACCCAAGTAGCACCGAACGGGTTTATTAGGTCTTTTAAGGATGCTTTAAAACTGTAGAATAAAACTAAAATTAAAACCATTTGGTTTTTAAGTAAACCTTAAGGTTGCAATAAAACCGCTTTCAGCATAAAAGTGCCCACTCTGAAAGAGGTCAATAAAACCAAAATAAAAACCTTCTTAAAACTTTGTTTTCTTAAGCAACTGGTTTTAAAGCTGCTGTGAAGGTACTTTTAAAACCATGTTAAAAGACACTTTAAGTGCAGGCAGTTTTATAGCAAACTTAAAAAGGTTTCTTAAATGAAGACTTTTAAAGACAATTTACCATATTAAATGATTCTTTAAACCCATATACTCTATATATAATATGCCAACGAATTTTTACATGTGTTACGATAGGTAGATACGTATTTTTGTAACCATAAAATAATAAAAAGTACTTGGTTCTTTCGGACTGTCAAGGTAGAAAAACACTTGCGTACCCAACTTTATTGATAATATAAACAAAAGTAGGTCTAAATAACTCACGCGCCCTAAAATTTCTGACTTTTGACGATTAAAAAAATAAAAATAATACAAAATTTAAATCCAAAAAATATTAATTTGAAAGAAAAATAATTTTATCTACAATTTTAATGTTTTAATGTTAAAATAAATCGAATTTATGTCTTTAAGTCGCTTATTTATAATTTTTATGTAAGCCTTATATTGTATCATCATTCAGCATCTCCAGAAAGCAATATGGCCGAAATCCAAATAAAACTATTTGGTCTATCGACAGAGAATTGTTAAGATCAAATAATTTTATTTTATACCTTTCCAAGAGCATATGTCCTACATAAAAACAAGGTTGCCTTGGAATTAAAACTGTTTAGTTTTAATGCTGCTGTCAATAATGCCACTCGGTTTTAATGTGAATCTAACCTAAAATCGATAAATCTATTTTGTCGATCATTGGTAACTCGGAGTCTACCAGACCGACTCTCTATTCCGTATCGAGTTTGTCTCCAGGAACCTATTCCATATCCGTGAGACATTACTCTGAGAAACACCCACTCTTTCCTCCACGAACCGCTGTGAATCACCTTCTTCAACTAAATCGATAATTCTACGGTCCAACTCAGAAATTAAAGTACGATTAAGACATAGAAGAATTTCTACCGATGGAAATTCTGATAAATCTATTCTGTCGATCATTGGTAACTCGGGGTCTACCAGACCGACTCTATTCCGTATCGAGTTTGTCTCCAGGAACCTATTCCATATCCGTGAGACATCACTCTGAGAAACACCCACTCTTTCCTCCACGAACCGCTGTGAATGGCCTTCTTCAACTAAATCGATAATTCTTATACGGTCCAACTCAGAAATTAAAGTACGATTTATTTTTATTCACGTTTTAAAAAATTTCACCAGAATAATTTATTCAAATGTTTACACTTTTGCAAAACCAGGTCAATTAAATGTGTATTCAAATAAAATAAAAAACTAAAAAAGGTATATTTTTTATAAAAAAGGCTCATTAAATATGTGATAAAGATACGGATTTATAAAAGCGTAACATCGTGAATACGAGGGGTGATGCATAATTTTTTAAACTATGTGTAGTAATTTTCTTTACCATTTTTACTTACCTATTGTTTTTTTATAATACCTAATATCGCCCGTGTCTAGCAAGTGTCTGCGTAGGCTAGCGGTATGTGTATCTAGTTACGGATGTGTTAGTTCTTGGTTCGATTCCCCCTAAGGAAAAATTTTTTGTTTAATATTAATGGTTATTGACATACTTAGACCATTATAAGGACTTAAAAAATGATTAAAAATAATTAAAATAATTAAGCGGGGTTGTGGCCCAATAACGTCACCCAACAAATCCCGACAAGTCACCCCAGTGACGTCACCCGACAAGTCCCGACAAGTTACCCCAATGACGTCACCCCGACAAGTCGGAGTCGCGCGTGTTGCTGTATCGAAAGGCCGTCACGCGCGATGCTGTATCGCGAGGGTTCAAAGGTCAAAGTGTCCTGAAGTGGCTTATCTTCTACTGTTTAAAAAATCTATCGAATGGCATCAAACACGACCCCCTAGGGAGGTAAGGTGGAGGTTACTTTAAAATTTTAAATAGGAGCCCCCATTTTTTACTGCAGATTTAGATTCCTTATGTAAAAATAAGTAACTTTTATTCGAGACATTTTTTCGAATTTTGGATAGATGGCGCTACAATCGGAAAAAACGATTGTTGGAAATGGAAAATTAAATTAAAAAATGGAAAGTCCCCACTAAATTAGAAAAGTTTACTTAACTGTTTTTGGTTTAGAACCTTCTCTTTACAACCCAATAGGTCCCCATAACGCTCGAGTGACTGCACATTTAGCATAATTTCCTCCCCTACTATAATAAGCTGTTTTTTATTTTTTTATTTTAATTTTTAATAAATGATTACATTGTGTTTCTCACGTTTCTTATCTCTAGGAACACGTCATTGACAAAAGCTCGATTCAAAGAGAAAATATCGTTGCGCTTTCTTCACTTATTCTTCCTCTTCAGCCTGTTTGCATCCAATTCTGGACAAAGACGTCCCCACAAGTTCTCCATTCTTTTCTGTTTTGTGCTATTTGGTGCCAGTTCCTCCCCATTTTTTTTTCTTTGATGTCGTCTAGCCATCCTTCTTGCGGTATTCCTCTACTACGACTGTGCTCACGTGGTCCCCAATGTACAATTTTTCTCGTCCACCTTTCGATGTTTTGTCGTGCCACGTGTCCTACTCATTTCATTTCATTTGGGCAATATTATTCTGAAGCTATTTCTTTGTGGCATTTAATTATTTTGCTGACGTTTCTACTTCCACTTTAAACGCCATTATCAAAATACAAAATATTAATAAATTAAACAAAAATGTTGTTGCTTAGTAAAAAAATTCTTCTAATAATTTAATTTAATCTGACTCAATCATATTGGCAATTCAGACATGATATACATTTTAAAGTAGAAAATTTTAAAATCTTTTTCAATATTTATGAGTTGCGTTCTTGGAACGACTTTATTGAAAGATAGTTCATTCGATTACATGAAATCAACTTTAACTTAAGTCAATTAGATCTCTAACATAGATAATGATGTGCAACGGTATTTATACATATTGTACCAACTAAACTTACGTGCATAGAAATCGGCCCACTTAAAAATTTGGTCATTTTGATGTCTCATATTTCCTAAACCTGCTGGCCGATTTAAGTTATTTTTTGAACATGTTATAGCCTCATTCTTTGACAATACCATTGTAATGATATTGGTGCTAAGCAGGTAAATTTTCATTGTATACCGGGTGTACCAATTAAACTGTGATTTTTTCTCAAAGTTCGCATCACCCTGCGGAATATTCTAGCAGTAATAAAACACTGAAATTAAAACCCAACTATTGCCTCAGGTTTTCTTTACATTCTCTTTTTTGATCTATTCATTTATGTTGGATAATAAAAAATTTATGTACTTTAACAACTAGACATGTTCTTCATCAATACACGGTGCTTCTAAATAAGTTCGACAAACTTTAAGGGGTAATTCTGCATGAAAAAATAATGAAAGTTGGCTTTATAAACGTTCAGCAAATATTTCGTTTCCGAGATACGGGATGTTGAATTTTTTCTTACAAACTGACGATTTATTTTATTGCTTTAAAACCGGTTGAGATATGCCAATGAAATTTGGTGGGTTTTAAGACGTAGTTATTGCACATTTTTTGACATACAACTAAGAATTTAATATTCACCATTAGCGCGCATACGTGTAATATGGCCGATCATATTACCCGTATGCACGCTAACCGTGAATATAAAATTCTTAGTTTTATGTCAAAAAATCCACAACAACTATCTCTTAAAAACTACCAAATCTCATTTGCATATCTCAACTGGTTTTAAAACAATAAATATATCGTCAGTTTATAAGAAAAAATTCAACATCCCGTATCTCAGAAACGAAACATTTGCGGACATACGTTTATAAAGCCAACTGTTATTATTTTTTCATGCAGAATTACCCCTTTAAGTTTGTCGCACTTATTTAAAAAGACAGTGTATTGATGAAGAACATGTCTAGTTTTTAAAGTACCTAACTTTTTTATTATCCAACATAAATGAATAGATCAAAAAAGAGAATGTAAAGAAAACCTGAGGCTATAATTGGGTTTAATTTCAGTATTTTATAAATGCTAGAATATTCCACAGGGTGATGCGAACTTTGAGAAAAAAACACAGTTTGATTGGTACACCCGGTATACAATAAAAATTTACCTGTTTAGCAACAATATTATTACAGTGGTATTGCTAAAGAATCAGGCTATAACATGTTTAAAAATCACTTAAATCGGCCAACAGGTTTAGGAAATATGAGACATCAAAAATGACCAAATTTTTAAGTGGGCCGATTTCTATGCACGTAAGTTTATATGCATGTATTCGTCAATATATGCCATAGTTTCGATAACAGTGACATTACTCTTTACAGGATATTTAATGTTATTCTGGCTGTTCAAAACTCTTCTATAATAATTGTGCTCGCTACAATTGGAGTAACATCAAATGTAGCCATGTTATATTTTATCATTGCAGTAAGTACTACAGCCAAAATAATACTTAAAAAGGATATTTGTATATTTTACTGTTAGCACCGATACTCAGCACCGTTAATCTTCTTTTATAAGAACAATAGAATTATATTACTAATTTCTGGAACTGGAATTTCAAATAATTTGACATCAAACATCTGCAAAAATAAACAAAAGGATATGGTGTCAATTAACGCTAAACTGAATAATACGAAAGGTGAGAATTATTTTTAAAAAGGATAATACACAAAAAAACGTATTTGAATAAAATACTGTTAAATAATTTTTATGGGGAGAATTTGAAAATAATTTTATGTCAAAGACCACGAAACCTTGGATTTTCACGACCCTGTATATCAGGGGTGGGCAAAAGCCGGCCCGCGGGCCGGATCCGGTCCTTTTGCTTACTTTATCCGGCCCTTTGAGAAATCCAGCAAGCAATTTTTTTGAAGAGCATAGGCGCAATGATTTTTAAATGCATGAATTTTTTTTTAATCCAGAGAAAACTCATAAGTATTTTTGAAAAATTTAAACGCTGAATAAAATATTAAATTATTGCCGAGGGCCGAAAGTCCCTGAAAACTTCTATGTTTATTTTAATAAGTAACAGGGGTGAAAAAAAAGAGAAAATTTAATGTGTTTTTTAATTTCAAATATCTCATTCAAAAGAAACTGTTTGTTTATTCTAAGGGATCTTCGGCCCTCGGTAATAATGTAAGTAATCTTTCATTTTGTGTTTACATTTTTCAAAAATATTTTTTAGTTTTCTCAAGATTTGAAAAAAGGAATGCATTTAAAAAGCATTGGTCCGAAATTTTGCGCCTACGCTCTTCATCTCTTTTATGCGATTTTGTTGAAATCAACAGTATTAGTGTTCGTAGTGTTCAATGAAATGAATCTCTATCTTCTGCTTTTCTTAAAAGATTTTCCTCATCTATGTTTAACACGGCTCAGGAGCGAATATTTTTCGGCCAGGGTATTTGTCGTCTACCAGGACCCTTTTCTTTCGATTTTACTCTTCATAATCAGCTTCTGCAACAACTTACAACAACGTACTTATATTTCTAAGTATGTGCCCTTTCTCCTTGCTGTCTTTCTCCTTTTAATGATTTCTCACCATTTCGTTCGTAATATGATCGGTCCATGGTATTTTCAAAATTCTCCTAAAAAGCCACATCTCAAAACCAGCTTTCTCATTAATTCAGCATTAACAATCCAATAAACAAGAATAGAGTGGACATGCCATTTTTATTATTATCCCGGTTTTTTATAGGGTTCTCTGCCTTCCGGTTCCCAGTTTCCAGCTTCGTTCGTCCGTCGTTGCGTTCGCCAGGGTGAAGGTTCCTTTTTGACATCACCTTCTGAATGCCACAGAGCTAGGATTGTTTCGGCCGTCCTCTTTTCTTTCCCTTGGCGTCAATTTTAAAATTTGTCGTCGTCCATTCTTTTTCTACATGACCATACCAGAGCAACTGTCATCTTTGAATTTCGTCGATGATGATTGATTTTACATAACGTTCTACCATAATATATCAGATTTGCAGATTGAATTTTTGGTTACTCAGAAATTTCCTTATCTTCATAAAGGCTGCTCTTGAATTTCTGAATTTCAGTTTTTAGCTGGATCCTTGTTATGGCTTAATATAATGGATCACTTTAAAAATTTCGTAGTTTTCCTGGGAACAAATGGTTCGCATGTACATCCACACCCAACTATGCAATTTATTATTAGTATTATCTATTATTAACAGTCAAATGTCTTTGTCCAAATTCTTTAAAATGATACTTATAGTATTGTTGTCAAAAAAATTTCTTGAGCAGAGAAAAACATCCACCAAAAACATTAGTGTGTGCGCAGCGTACATACTGGATATGGTATAGGTCTCCGGCCCGGGAGACCTTTTGAAAATTTCATTTTGGCCCGCACTTAAAAGTATTTGCCCACCCCTGCTTTAGACCACGAATCAGGTGTTAAAAAAACAAATCTTACCTTAAGGATAGCGTATGGCCAAAAAGAAAGGTCTTGAAGACCTAAATATCCGAGAATTATAAATCCTTGGCAAGCAAGATACTATAAAACTTCAGAAAGTTGAATATTTCTTGATTAATTCTCTGGATGACTTCCGATTTAAAATCCTTAGACAGTTTCATAAGACAAGTCTTGTCCTCATGAAGTGAAAATCGAAAGTGTCCAAGATATGACACTAGACAGGTAAATACAAATTCTTCTTCTTCTTCAGTTTATTGGCCTCCACCTACTTGGGTATTTGGCCAGCTCATCGTCTCGGAACAAGGGAAAAATCCCTTATTCACTTACAATTTGGAGTTAGTACATTGTACAATTTGTTTCTTCTTCTTCTTCATCTTTTTCTTCTTCTTCTTTAGTTAACTAGTAATTTTGGTTAGTGTGGGATAAACATGACAAGATAAAAAAAAATTTCACGCTAGGGGCAACCTCTCTTTCCTTGTCTAAGGGGGCAACTGTCTATCAATACACAATCTTCTTTTTCTTCTTTGATTTAGTAGAAATTTTGAGTTGGCATGGGACAAATACAAAAACTTAACTTTTTTTTTTCAACGACATTAAACTTTTTTCTCTCGAGGGCAACTGCCGACTACTACACAATCTTATTCTTCTACTTCTTTTTTAGTTTCTGGCAATTTTGAGTTGGCATGGGACAAATTCAACAAAGACACAAACTTTGCTCTCAGGGGCAACTGCCGACCATTACACAATCTTATTCTTCTACTTTTTTTGAGTTTACTGGCAATTTTGAGATGGCATGGGAAATATAACAAGACACAAACTTTTTTCTCTCTTGGGAAACTGCCGACCATTACACAATCTTATTCTTCTATATCTTATTTACAGGCAATTTTGAGTTGGCATGGAATAAATACAACAAAGGCACAAACTTCTCTTTTCTCTTATACAGGGCAACACCTGACCATTACACAATCCCATGTTGTTGCCTCAGATAGGTATAGTGAAAGACCCAGGTGATTACAGAATGTTTATATAGAAACAAAAGATTATATTATTCGGTTATACGAATTATATTTTCACGTGTACTTTTGACATATTTTTCAAATTATTTATAATATATTCATTTATGTTATTAATTTACTTTCAATATTTTACTTTCCTCATAACTTAATTTTGTGTATATTCAAAAAATGTATTAAAAGTTTAATAAGAACCAACTGCGGTTTATAAAGAAGGGTTGTAAGGGATATGGGTGTTGGGCACCCATTTTTAGCTAATTCATTATATAAATCAAAATTTTGCACAGTATTAATAGGGCATTCAAGAATCACATGTTGTAAATCTGCTAATTGACCACATTCACAATAAGGATGTTCTACTATCCCCATTTTAAATAGGTGATTTGGAACCAAGCAGTGACCTGTACGCATTCTGATAATAGTTGTTATATGTCTTCTATCTATGTAAGGAACATTGAGATACCAAGGACTATTTTTGAAAACTGGTTGTAGCTGTTGATACCAAATACCTTTATATTTAAAAGATTCCTTCCACTCTTTTTTAAATTCATCCCAGTACATTTTTTTAAAAAAGGGAAAATAGTCATCTTTCTCCACCTTTATGTTTACTGGACAATTGAGACAACGACCTACATTAGCAAGTGAATCAGCTTTAATATTTCCTAATACTCCGGAATGCCCTGGGATCCATGCAATGATAATATCTAAATTAATATTTTTTGCTTCTAATATAAGTCTTTTTGTCATTCCTGAACAACCATTTACTACCTTTAAAGTTTTGTTATTAATTTTCTGGATAGCACTTTGAGAGTCTGTAAAAATGATAGCTTTGTTAATATTTTATTTTTTTCTATGCAAATTGATACTGCTTTATTTATTGCGATTATTTCAGCATTACAAATTTGAATATGGCTAAATAACTTGGCGGAAAAATTATACTCTAAGGATGGGATATGTACACCCATACCTGAAGTATTTAATATGGGATCTACTGAACCATCAGTGTAAATCCATGTATATGTATGATATTTTTCACAAAATTCATTATAAAACTTTTGTTGACTATAAATTTCTGTTTTGGTAACTTTAGATGATATAATATTGACTGGTTCTACAAGATATTTTATTTCATAAATGGGATTTATTTCTGATTGTTTAATATTTATAATTTCATTTTGGGAATTAATGTTTGCTTCTATTAAATATGGATATTGTCTATATTTCCAATAGCCAATATTTGATTTACAATAATTTGTAATATTATTAATTATTTCCTCTAATGGATTACCCTTTAGTTCTTTAATTTTAAGTAACATTTTCATAGAAAGAATTTTTCTTCTATATTCTAGAGACATTTCACCACATTCAGATAATAATGCATTTGTAGGAGTTGAACGCATACAACCAGTAACAATTCTTAAAGCTTGAAATTGTATGGAATCCAATTTTTTTAAAACCGTTTTGTTTCCAGGTGTTAAGATACTACCAGCATAGTCTAGATGTGATCTCACTAAACCTTTATAAATGGTTATTAGGGTCTTAGGATCCGATCCCCACCAGGTTCCACATAATGCTCTCATTATATTAAGCCCCTTCTCCGATTTATTGCAAGTATTCTGAATGAACTCTGACCAGTTTAAAGACCCAGTTAAATTAGCCCCTAAGTATTTAACTGATTCCGACCAGTGAATTATATTATTATTATACATAATATAAGGAATATATTTGTAACTTTTCCTTTTTCTGAACAATACAGCTGATGATTTATTAATAGAAATTTGTAAATTATGCTCAGTTACCCAAGCATGAATCTTTTTTAAATTATCATTTATCTCTGTTATTAGTTTATTTGGATCTTCTCCTATTATTGTCATAACTATATCATCTGCATATTGAATTAATTGAGCCCTACCTAATGGAATTTGGTGAATATTTTTGGTATAGATGTTAAATAATGTGGGGCTTAGTGGGGATCCTTGCGCTAAACCTAAATTGGACACCTTTGGGCCAATTATATTATTCTTACAATCTTTAATAAAAATTTCCCTATTATTTAAAAATGCAAAAATAAGATTTACTAAATCAATCGGAATATTCATCTCTATTAGTTTTTCATACATCAAATATATATTAACATTATCATAAGCTGCTTTGATATCCAAAAATACTGCAATTAACTTTTTATTCTTACTAAAGGCTTCCAATACTTTATGTGTTAGTAGATTTACTGCCTCCATACTTCCTTTTCCTCTTCTAAAACCTATCTGTAATTTAGGCAGTAATCTATTGCCCTCTATAAACCACTCTAACCTATTTTTTATAAGATTTTCTATTATTTTTCCCACACATGATGACAATGCAATAGGTCTATAATTCTCCCACAATCCTATATTTTTCAGTGGTTTTAATATAGGTATTATTAATATTTGTTTCCACTGATATGGAATAGTCGCTGTTAATAAAAGTTTATTATAAAACTTTAAAAGTAATGACAAAGCAATATTAGGAAGATTTTTGATCATTGAGTAGGAAATTTGATCTAAACCAGAGGCTTTATCCTTTTTTATGTTTAAAATGTTTTGTATCTCTGCCATAGAGAATGGTTCAGTAATTACTGTTGAAGCGAGAATATTAAAGCTAGGATCTATATTAGTGATTGACATATTATCTAATATTTGTAATGCTACAGTTGGATTTGGTAATTTATTTGTATTACTCGAATTTTGATTATTTTTAAATTTTTTAACGGTTTTCCAAACTTTACTAGTAGGAGTATCCCTGTTAATAGAAGAGCAGAATTCTCTAAAACTATCCTTTTTCTTGCGTTTTAAATTCCTTTTGACATATGCTTTTACTTTTTTATACTCTATATAATTCTCTATGGTTGAATTACTTTGATAATTCTTGATAGCATTCCTTCTTAAGCATATTAATTCATCACACTCTGCATCCCACCAGGGATTACTTTTTGTAGTGGATGTTCTAGTTTTATAAAAAGGAATAGTTTTAGAAGCCGCATCATTAATAATATTAATTAACTCTTTATAATCTACCTCATCCCTACAATTATTTACTAATGAGTTTTCTATATACTGATAATATTGACCCCAGTTAGCCCTTTTGTAATTTCTTTCATTAGAGATTTTTAGTTGGCTAACATTATTTAAATTTTGTTGATTTATATTAATTTTGCAAATCGTTGGAAAATGATCGCTACCTCCAGTATCCTCATATACTTCCCATACACTATTCATAGCCAATACAGCAGACGAAATGGTCAGATCCACTGCGGATGGATTTTGACCTGGTTGACCCAATCTTGTAGGTGTACCATCATTAAGCACTACTAAATTTTCCTCTTCAATAATTTTTATTAAAATTTTACCATTTATATCAGAATGATTACTTCCCCACAGTGGATGATGGCCATTCAGATCTCCCATGATTATGAATGGATGGTGAAGAGAATGTAGTACCTCTTTAAAACCATTTTCCTGTATCTTAATGCCAGATGGGTTATATACATTCAGAATCTTTATATCATATTCTTCTAAGAGAATACCAATGGCTTGAAAATTTTTATGAGACCTTGAATTATCTATGTTAGTTCTGCTATGTATAATTTTTGATTTTATTAAAGTTGCAATTCCCCCATAATTATCATTACGATCATCTCTATGTATTATATAGTTATTAATGGTAGAATAAAAATCTGGTTTCAGCCAGGTTTCATTTAATATAATTATGTCCGGGTCTATTTCTTTGATAAAAATTAACAAGCTATCTCTATTACTATTAACACTGTGCAAATTCCATTGTAAAATTGATAATTTACAGTTACTAATATTCTGAGTCATCGTCATCATTTATTTTATTTAAGGTATTTAAATTTGTAACATTATTTAGCCGGGTCTTAAAACTTAAAACATGAGATCTATCAGAATCTTCTAGCTTTCTTGCTAGATTTATTATATCGTCTAACATATTAGAGTGGTCCCTATCAATCCGATATGAGTCCAGTCGCTGAGAAGTCATTCCCCTACTAGATCTTTCTATAGAATCAGAAACGTGATATGTATTATTTGTACTTGTTCCTATTATTGGAGATGTATTATACAATCTGCCGTTTGGACTTATTAAACATTCTTGATAGGATTTTTTATCATATGTTTGTTTTATATCTGTATTTTTTCTTTTTTTGTTATTACTTACTGTCTCCCTGTATGTACTTTTCTTACGACTCACGTCAATGTTATGTATGTCCCTTCTCTGATTAATAGCTACCTCATTATCTTCAGATCTAATATTTTTTAATGCAGGAAAATCCTGTTTGTATTTTACAAATTCTTGGTTTTTATTTATTTTAGGAAAGAATTCTGATGCTTCATAAAATGATAAATTATCTAGTGACATATATTCCCTAATATTTTTTTGTCTTTTATACTCTGGACAGCTCCTGTTTGTGCTATTATGCTCATTACTATCACAATGTATACATTTAGTGAAACAAATTATGGACCCCCTCTCATGTTCTGAAGAACCGCAATTTAAGCATTTACTTTTGTTACTTTTACAGATTTTTTTTACGTGACCATAATTTAAACAATTATAACATTGAACAACCGGTAATATATAAGGAAGAACCCTATGTTCTATGCCACAAATATATATACTTTTTGGTAAAGTAGTTCCCGAGAAGGTGATACTTATGGTACCTGTAGGTATATATTCAGCCTCTATATTTTTAGTAGTGATCGCATTATTTTCTAATGAACTTTCCTGATTAGATGTGGTGATTCTATTGGAATTCTTTTTTTTCGTACTTAATCTTCTAGCTTCAATAATTTTACAATTATCAATTTTTGTTTCAGAATATTTGACAATCATTTCATCTGTAAAACTCTTATCGATAAATCTTACAACCCCCTTACAGGTAACATTTTTATATGGAATAAATAAATCATAACCCTTCTTTATAACCGCTTCATTCTTTAAAAATTTATTGGCTTCTGAACTAGTTATAAATTCCACACTAATTCGATTTTTACCTTTTTTATTAATTTTTTTAATAGAATTTAATTGAAGATCAAAAATTTCTCGTGCAATAGCCAAGTAATTATAATTTCCTATATTTTTGTCACTATTGCTGGAAATGTATACTTCATACGGACCTTTATCTTTATAACTATATTCAGAAACCTTTTGTAAAGGTTTTTTAAGTGGTTTTTCAGTATTTATCTCACCACGTGAGGTTAAATTTTCAGATTCCATCTTTTCGCCTAGATTATAAGATATGTTTTTAATTTGATTTTCAAGTTTGTCTAACGGGGGAGGTCCCCCGCTAGTTTCTGCCATAATGGAAACCCCCTTAAACCCCTTAGTTAGTAGAAACTTTTATTTTTACGTACTTCAAATTCAATTAAGTAATTTATAATTTATTTAAGAGAAAGAATAAGTTAAATTTAGGATGTATTAATACTGAATATTTACCGTTTACACACTCTGTAATCACTTAACCCTCCACCAACCTTGTTTTCCTTTCTCTGGTAGATGGACGTTGAACAACTCCAAAACTGACCTCCAAATAACTCCAGAAGTGTTAATATTACTGAAAAAGTATAAAAACTTTCTTCCGATAATGAAAACTTGGCAGTTCAATTTGAATTTTTTTGACAATCCGGTAAATACAAAGAGATGACACTTACTAGACAGGTAGCAATTTTATACCTAAAGCCTACTTCATGCCTGATTTTCCTATATGATTTCGGACTTAAAAATGGCTTGATAGCAGCTAATATTCAAGACAATATAGAAGCTTGATTTTTATAATTATTTAGGCCAGTACTTGTGACAAAGTGCCAAAAATTATGACAATCTGATTTATAAAAATAGTTTCTAGTTGCTTAGCGACTTTTAACCCGTAACATCCTCTGGCCCGGAAGACATTTTGAAATTTCATTTTGGCCCGCGCTTAAAAGTATTTGCCCACACCTGCTGTATATGGTCAAATTTTGTAAATAAAATAATTTAGCCGTAAGAAGTGTTTCGCGGAAGATTAAAATTTTAGTGGTAAAGTTTCTAAGAGCGTTTTATAAATTTCAACAGAACCGTTTATAAAGTTAATGTATACCGCGGTTGATTGAACAAAAGACAGTGCCTCCTAAATGGTTTCCTAGAAAGAAACGATGATAAACATTTTTGTTTAGTTTAGGATAGAGAGTTTTTTAGATTGTAAATAAAAATAATTTTAATATCTCCTAGAAATTGACAAGAAAGAAATTTTGTGTACAATACTATTTTTTCTTAAGAAACTAAAGTAGGGATATGATGTGTGGAGAATACTTGTGGTTGGCTATGAGAGCGATGGAAGGAGAATAGAGTGGTGAGTTTCAAATCGATGAGAGAAAAAGGAATTCATTGTGTAATTACCATCCATAGCAATCAGTCCAGATTGAAAGTAGTGTATTTGTGCAAAGTATGTTAGTTTGGTGACCGTGGAAGCCTATGCGTGTGAGACGAATACGAGATCAAGTCGAGAAGTACAAACTCCTTGTGTCCGAACAGATTCCAGTGTCTGTAACGAGTATCAGTATTATATAAACTTGCACGAGATACCCAGCTGAGGAAAAAGATCTTTGAATTCTAAAGATTGATATTATTTTATCGAGTCAGAGATTTTAATTTAAGGAAAAAATTCGAAAGTGTGCTATTTTTTTAAACAGTTTGAAGGAGAAAGGCAGTTTGCAGAATCCGAGGCGCACGTTGTGGGAGAACTAAGGACAACACAATCCAGCAGAAGAAATAAGGACGTTGGTAACAATTTAATTGTTTATAAATTGTTTATAAGGCTCTGGCTCATAAACTAAAAAAGATAAAAAAAATGTTTCAAACAAAATTTGTTCCTTAATAAAAAACAAAGAAAAAACGTTTACTAAACTTAAATCCAACAATTAGAACTGAAGATATTGTAAAATTAGTGCACAATGCAAATTGCAAATTATAAAGTAAGTATTTTTTGAAGCTTTATCGATCGTAACTAAGCTAGTACGCATGCAAATGAGCCGTAGAGGATTTCATTTTAAAACCTAATTAATAGGCTTCCAAACAGCGTTTGCTAAATTACCTTATCTTCATTTGTTTTAAAGTTATACCCGTTTTAATTTATAATTTTCTTTAAAAAATTGTACGTTAATTAGTTTATAAGGGTTTCAAGCAAATTTGAGCTATAAACATTTATACTTTAATTAACAATAATGATATAAAAACTCAAAAGGAACAATTTGAGCTTATGAAAATGTTCGAAAGTTTATTTTTGGTCAAGATATCGATATTTTAATGCGCGCTATGAGGCACAAGATCGGCTCACAGTCAAGTCAGTACCTACTTTTCGACGCTTTATCGATCGTAACTCTGCTTCTACGCATGCAAATGAGCTTTTCAAGATTTAATTTTAAAGCTAATAAATGGACTTCTAAACAAGGTTTTTCAAATTACTTTATATATGATATTTTTTAAAACATATAATAAACAATTTTTTATTATTTCAATTATTCATTATCGCAACAAATCCATATTACATTACACTAATAAGAAAAAATTACTTTGTTGTTACAAATAGACAGAATTGGCAGTAGCATGTTATATTTGTAGACATTGACAGACATATTAGGCCCGGGCAAGGCCTCCTGAGCAAAATAGTGTAACACGAGAGCAGTCAATCGGTGTCTTTACCGTGATATTACTTGACTGTGAGCTGATCTTGAACCTCAGAGCGTGCTATTAAATTATCGATATCTTGGCCAAAAATAAACCTACGAACACTTTCCTAAGCTCAAAATATTTCTTTTGAGTTATTCTATTATTAATGTTAATTAAAGTATAAATATTTATTGCTCAAATTTACTAAAAACCCTTATAAACAAGATAATGTACAGGGTTATTCACTATATTTTGACCCCCATGTAAACTGTTTTATTTATAGAATTGGAAAAAAACGTGAAATACAACAGTTATAAGATTTTTAAATTATGATTTTTTGACATATATATCGTGATGTTTTTATCGTATACTAGTGATATCATCTGGGCGTAATGACGTAGTCGATGATTTTTTAAATGAAAATATGGGACGTGTGATAGCTCATTTGAAAGGATATTCAATTCTCTATTAAGCAATATAAACATTAAAATAATTATTTTTACACGGTGTCAAAAAAAAATTATTTAATTTATTTAATTTAAAAATTTAATTTGTTTAATTCAAAATATCTTCTACTGCTGTTAGAAAACAGAAAAAAATGTTTATTTGATAAATAAACATTGTTTGTTGCTTAAATTCAATATTTAAACTGCCAAGAGGCAGATGGGAGGCAGCTTGAACATTGAATTTAAGTAAAAAATAATGTTTATTTGTTCAATAAACATTTATTTCTGTTTTCTGACAGCATCAGACTATATTTTTGTCAATTAATCAGTCAATTAATTTAACTAACTAATAAAATTTTGGACACCCTATATAAATAATCATGTTATTGTTTATACTACTGAATAGGGAATTGAATAACCTTTCAAATGAGCTAGCACACGATCTCTTTTCTCATTTAAAAAAATAGTCGATTACGTCATCACGCCCAGATGGATGACGTCACTAGTAGGATATATATCGCACCCTCAGTGCAAGACTGCAGTAAGTCAAAATAAGTAAGTTTCGAGATAAAGACGATTTTGTTTATTTTCGTGCTAATATCGGTGAAATAAGACACAAGTTTTAAGAAAAATTAACATTTGATTATAATTTTGCATGCTTTTCAGCCTATATTACATTAACCAAAAACAGAAATTTAAATAAAATAATATTAATGCAAAAAAAAATAAGGAATTTCAAAGTTACAACACTTTTGCATGGAAAAAATTGTTAATCACTACACATTTAGTATTAGAATTTCAAAGTTACAACAGTTTTGCACGGAGAAAATCGTAAAAAGTGTAGACACATTTACTTTTACAGTAAAACCTCTGTTACCGGCCACCTGCCAACATCGGCCACCTGTACTAACGGCTAGTTTAAAAATTCCCCAAACCAATTATCTATATCTAGACTACAAAAACTGGCAATACCGGCCACCTTTCTATATCGACCAATAGCTCTTTCTTTTTTAGTGGCCGTTGCTGACAGGTTTTATCGTAGTTGTTGTCCTCTTCTCGTACATCATCTTGTGCCAAAATATTTTTATAAAAACTATGGTGGGCTTCTGGTATCATACCCGAATGGCATTTTTTTTTGTTTTTCTGTTAGACAAATTTGATTAAGATTTGGTGTTTCTAAATTTGCATACATTCGTGATCAGTGACTCGTTCAACCCCTTTTAACTACAGCCCTTTCAATAATAAGTACTTTGAACCGATGAAACTTACAGATCATATAAAAAATATATACACGAGTCAAGAAACTTGTGAAGTCGTAACGATTAAGTTCATTTAAGATACTAATTAGGGGGTGATTTTCTCGATTTTTTTAACAAAACCAAAAGGGACTAACTTTATTTTGAGCGTCACTTGTTTAATTTTAATGCTAGAAATTTTTTTTATAAAACAAAAATGAAGCTTTTTTTAAACACTTTAAATAAGTTGTTATGAGTTCTCCCCGAAATGTGCTTCATTTTTGGTTATTTCATGTTAAATTATTCCATTTGGAATTTGACGAATATGAACCTATTTTTCATTAGCTATATCTCTGCTTCTACTAGGTGTAGAGACGTGATGTATACACCATTTTTTTAAATTTTTTACAGGCTATATTTTTGCTAAGAATGTTTTTTCGACAAAATACTTACTATTTGAGTTATTTGCGAAAAACCGTCTAAAAGCGTGGTTATTTTGTTGAAAAAATGAATATATTCACTGTAAAATAACTCGAAAAGTATTGACTTAGTGAAAAAACTAGCCAGTTTATCCATTTCCTGACTTTATTTGGACAAATATTTTTCACCCCCAAGAGGGGGTGAAAACCACCCCCAGGGCAAAAGCACATATCGGCACAATATCACTTTTTTTCTTTGACTTGTTAGCTATGTGTATGCCAAATTTCATGTCAATCCAAGCGGTTCTTTAAAATTTAGAGGTTTTGCAATATTTTACCGTTAAAGAACGGACTATCCAATCTAACAAATAAATGGTCAAACGACATCGCACACATCTTATGGAAAATAAATATAATATCACACAAAGGACATAAAATTTACATGAATAGATTGGTCTCCAAAATCTTTGTTTATTGTCTCAGCCGTTAATGGATTACGTAGACGCGCTGTATATTAAAATTAAACACCACAGATATAGATATTAAAATAACAATTATCTTACTTTTTCATTGCTTGTTATTGCTTGTTATCGAATCCGTTGCAATGTTCCGTGCAAAACTGTTGTAACTGTGTTACATTAGAGTTACAACAGTTTTGCACGGAACTTATGTTCAAAAACGCAAAATTGTTAAACTGTTGTTGTCGTAATATTAAGCCCATTAAGCATTTGAAAGTTACTAAAGTTTTACAGGGGATAGTATGCATGTTTACAATCGAATTCCACGATTACTTCATTTTCATAAAATTTTGAGTTACTGCAGTCTTGCACTGAGGGTGCGATATGTACAAAAATCATAACTTAAAAATGGAAAAAATGGAATAACTTTTGTATTTTACATTTTTTTTTCTAATTCTGTAAATTAAGCAGTTTACAGGGGGTCAAAATGTAGTGAATAACCCTGTACAAATGTTTTAAGAAAATTATAATTTCAATATAACTTTAAAATAACAAATAACAAATATAACTTTAAAACAAAATGAAGATAAAGTAATTTGACAAACTTTGTTCGGAAATCTATTAATTAAGCTTTAAAATGAGATCTTGAAAATACGTTTGCATCCGTAGAAGCCGAGTTACGATCGATAAAGCGTCGAAAAATAGGTACCTACTTGACTGTGAGCCGATTTTGCGCATCATAGCGCGCCTTTAAAATATCGATATCTTGGCAAAAAATAAACGTACGAACATTTTTATAAGCTCAATTGTTCCTTTTGAGTTCTTCTATCATTATTGTTAATTAAACTATAAATGTTTATAGCCCAAATTTGCTTGAAACCGTTATAAACAAATTAATGTACAATTTTTTTAAGAAAATTATAACTTCAAACGGGAATAACTTTAAAAGAAATGAAGATAATCTAATTTAACAAACTTTGTTTGGAAGTTTATTAATTAAGCTTTAGAATGAGACCTTCTAAAGCTCATTTGCATGCGAACAAGCCGAGTTACGATCGATAACGCTTCGAAAAATACTTATTTTGCACTTTGCAATTTGCATTGTGCACTAATTTTACAATATCTTGAGTTATAATTGTTGGATGTAAGTTTTTTATTAGCGAACAAATTTTATTTGAAACATTTTTTTTATTTTTTTTAGTTTATGACCCAGAGTTTATTTATAAACAATTAAATTGTTTATAACAATTTTTTGACCACTCGGATCGAAATCCACCCTCGAAATTCATAATCAACAGCCAAAAATCTATAAGAAACCGTTGAGTTTCTCCATCAGAATTGAAAAGGACACGGTGACCCCTCTGGCGCCTAGACTATAACTCGGAATACCGTAACTTCCTCCTGCTATATAATCCTTGGGCACGGCAACTCTTCTTCTTATCGGTTCAACTAAAATACTTGCACCTTAAGCTTCCAAAACCTATAGATTTTAAATACATAGTGATTCCATACAACTTTGGTTGAGTGTACCAGAGTGTACAAGAATAAAAAACTGCTAAACGCTGTAAAAATGAGTGGCGCATACAATATTTCAGCTACAAAACAGATATGAACATAAGGCACGTGGCGCGAAATAGTCCAGAGAAATAATATTTTTCTCGTGACACATCCCCCTCCAGGCCGAAACCAAATTTTTTGAGTAGTATAGACATCTATATTATTAACCTATATGTTTCCTGCAGCCGATTTTGATGATATACATAGTTATAAACAAATGAAGATCAAAAAACGCTAAATTTTCGCTTTTTTCGTCTATTACCAAAAAGTTAAGCACTTTAAACAAATTTGAGTGTAAGAAACTCATAAATCGTATAAAAAACTTCAATATGGCTTTCGCTGAATATGTCCATCCTTATTGGTTGCTTAGAAAATTGCAAAATAAATCATAAATTTTGATTTTTGAAAAATATTCATAACTTATGTAAAAATTAACTTAGAACCTTCTTATTACACGGAATGCTGATACTTCTTGTACTTAAATCATATTTTAAATTTCAAAGCAATTGGTCAAACAGTTTAAAAGTTATTTAATTTGTTTATCCCAAATTCATTTTTTTTTGCAACACTACAAGTCAGAAAATTATGAGGCTACAATCATACTTCGGACAGTTTATGAAAGAAGAACATTTATACTATTGCCATTATTAAAAATAAATGACAAAAAATAATTTTAAACAGTGTAAAATTATTTTGAAAAAACATGTCGATATTTTGCTTACTTAAAAACAATTAGAATAACTTTTTAACCGTTACCTACAAAAAAATTATTTTTTCATATTTAGAAAGACTGAATTTTTATACACATTTAGAAAGAAAAACAACTGTCCTAGGACAATTAGGGACAAAGTTAGGCCCCCCCCCCATTTTTTTAATTCACATGTTTTTGCAAAATAATTTTGCAATATTTATAATTATTTTTTGTAATTTTTTTTTAATTAAATTAATACTGTAAATTTCCTTCTTCCATAAACTATCCAAAGTATTACTGTAGCTTCATCATTTTCTGACTTACAGTGTTGCAAAAAAAATAAATTTGGGATATACAAATTAAATAACTTTTAAACTATTTGACCAATTTCTTCAAAATTTAGGGTATGAATTAAGCACCATAATTCTCAGCATTCCGTGTAATAAGAAGGTTCTAAGTTAATTTTTACATAAGTTATAAATATTTATAAAAACTCAAAATTTATGATTTATTTTGCAATTTTCTAAGCAACCAATAAGGATAGACATATTAAGCAAACGCTATATTGAACTTTTTTATACCGTTTATGAGTTTCTTACTCTCAAATTTGTTTAAAATGACTATTTTCTTAGTAATAGACGAAAAAAGTGAAAATTTACCGTTTTTTGATTTTCATTTGTTTATAACTATGTATATCATCAAAATCGGCTGCAGGAAATATATAGGTTATTATTACAGATGTACATATTACTCAAAAAATTTGGTTTCAGCCTGGAGGGGGTTGTGTCACCAACAGGCTATTTTTTTTCCTTATTTCTCAGAACTAAAAATATTATTTTCATTTTTGTGAAAAATGAATTTCTAGTTTTATTTTAAAAGATGTCTCCATAATATTTGCTAAGTTTGAAGTAAAACGTGCCACAAAAGAATAACTTTGATAGAGTTTGTATTTTGAAGCTCTTTTGTGGCGCGTTTTACTTCAAATTTAGCAAATATTATGGAAATATCTTTTAAAATAAAACTTGAAATTTATTTTCCACCAAAATGAAAATACATTTTCGCGCCACGTACCTAATATTCATATCTGCTTTGTAGCTGGAATATTGTATGCACCACTCATTTTTACGGCATTTAGCGGCTTTTTATCCTTTAGCTAAAACTCTCAGGAGTTTTTCAAAGTTATTTAAAATTAAGTATATACAGTTGCATGTAATGTTTCTCGATTCCACGTTAAGCGTTATAAATGGTCGCCTTTATAGCATTATCTCTCGAATGATCTAGCGTCCATCGAATGTACACTAGATTTTTTTCTATTCGAAATAAATTGAGAAAAAAATATTGGGATGGTCGGTAAATGAACTCGGATTGCCCTATCAATTTAGCATCGTAACCACTACAACTTTTTTTTTTCATATTTTTAGAGGTGGGTGGGAAATCTTCTTAAGATACCGGTCTTATGCCTGGTTATATGGAATTCCCCTGCCGCCGCTGGGATGGCTGCACAGCCCACCACGTGTGGTACGCTGAACCGCAATCCCCGCCGAGGCAAGAACCTACCCACTAAAAACCCTCCGTCCTCTCAACCAAACATACTTGTGATCTGGGAATGCAGGCCGGGATCCGCTCTGGTGAGGGCATATCTGCGACACTGCATCCGCCTCACGTCTCATTTAAATATCTACAGTGTTACATTTATATACATACACAGCTCGACTTAAATACCACATATATACACATATATACACATACATTCCCATATACACATATATTATTTTTTTCTTTATGGGCGTTGTTGTCTTCCTTTAGTCTCCTTGGATTGGAGCGTTTGTCTCACGAACGCATGGGTCCTTGCCCACGTACCTTCATCCTCACACATCCTCGCAATCATATCACTCACAGAGTCAAAACGAACACCATTCCTTCTCTCCAATTGTAATCTATCCACACTCCATCTTGCACATTCCAGCAACGTATGTGACACGGTGTCGACCAAACCACAGTACGGGCAGTTTTCTGTAGCTGCTTTCTTGAACCTGAAGAGATACGAATGGAAACAACCGTGACCGGTGAGCACCTGCGTCAGGAAATAGTCCAAGCGCCGGTGCCCACATTCGAGCCACGTCTTCAGGTCCGGTATAAGTGATCTGGTCCACTGCGCCACATCCGCAATTGCCTCCCATTCAATTTGCCACATCCGTATGGATGTGGCTCTCTCCTCGCGTCTTGCACTCTCGGTCGGACCGTTGTCCCCAGTACGATAAAATAAACGGGCCCTTCGGAAGCCAAGATGTGAGAGGGTACGCAGCCGGTGATGGCCCACAATGCTGCCGCAGACACAGTCCTGTAGGCGCTTGCCACACGTAAGAGACTTGCTCTGCCTGTGCGCGTCAAGAGCCTCCGGTAGGACGATATTTCTACCGCCTCACTCCAGACTGGGGCCGCGTAAAGAAGAACAGACTGTACCACACCGTGTAAAGCCCTCCTCCTCTCAGATTTGGGCCCGCCAATGTTGGGCATTATCCACCCCAACGCGGCCGCTCTCTGCGTGGCAGTGCGCGTCACCACCCGCAGGTGCTCGCCCCAGCTCCCATTCGTGTGGAGAGTCACTCCCAGATACTTAACACACTTTTTCGGGATGATCTCTGCTCCGCCACACTCAAATATCACGTTCTCGCGTTTCCGTGGTCCCTTGAGAATCACTGCCTCGGTCTTCTCCCCAGCGAGTTTCAGACCGCGCTGATACATCCAATCTTCCGCGAGGTCGCATGCTCTCTGTGCGTTGTACAGAAGTTCATCCGTATCCCGCGCTACCACCAGCATAGCAAGGTCATCCGCGAACGCGAAAGGAGTAACCCCCTCACCGTATTCGAGACGCAAAACCCCGTCATATGCCAGGTTCCACAGCGTCGGGCCAAGGACGGACCCCTGCGGCACCCCAGCCGTGACATCCACATAACACTACAACTACAACCACTACAACTGCATAAACCATTTCGGCGATAATGGTTAAATGGAATATACTTTTGGAACTAGATAACTACTGAACGTCTTAACCGATTTTGATCGTTAAACATGAGTTTGAAAAGTATTAAGAAGTAGTAGCTGATTTATCTGAGCTTAATAACTGAAGGTATTATAGTAATTATTGAGCTTGAAAAACCGTTTTTCCCATAAGAAATAGATTTGATCATAATTATGAAGCCTATAACCTAAAAATTCGAATTTTCCCAGACATGTGGTATACACCGTTAGATGTGTCTAGAGTCTCCCTACAAGCGCTCAGTTACTGACGCAATTCGTAGGTTGAAACTTTGAGTAACTGTCGAAAAAGCAAAATTTTCAAAGTTTAGTTCTTCAGTTTTTCGGCTGTACTGAGCCGTGTGTAGGTAAGATCTTGACCGCTTAAGCACCATTTGAAAGATTAACTCAACACTATTGATTTGGTAAATTTGCGGCTTTCCTCTCTCTCCTTGAACCTAAGATATATACGCCCAAAAAATATGCCATTTTGTATTACCTAGCCCTATAGCTGGCTTATGGGTGGTCAAAAGTCACAAACTACACCTGTTCTAAATCGGTCCTGACCCCCTCTTGAAACATAGGAAAAAACATTTAGATCGGTGTAACTTTTGCACACACATACATACATATCCACAAACATTTTCCCCATTTTAAATAAAAATTTAATCATATTTCTGAGCTCGGTAACTTTTGAATGGTATAACCGATTTTCAAAATTAGACATGCCGTTGGAAAGGTAATGATCAGTACTATCAGATTCCACAAAGGGTGGACTTAAATTTTTGAAATTTTTGGGAGTTTTGGGGACGGGAACGAAAAACTGACCCTAAATGGGAAGGGTCGTAAAATCCACACCCTTATCCCAAAATAAATAGTTCACATATGGATGGGCGAGTCTTTTCCTAAACTTTAAGATGGAATTTGGCCCAATTGTCAATTCAGTCATATTTAGAAAATCGAAAATTTCGTGTATATATACACATCCCCAAACTTATATGGAATCACCATGTACTTCAAAGTAATATTTATTTCTTTTGAAAAAACTTATTATTTATTGTTATTGTTGTGAAGAATAAAGGCTGTTATTGAAAATTAACAAATCTATAAGACAATCAGATAGTACAGCTCGGTACGGCATAGGTTATTTGCCTGAGTTGCAAATTGAACGAAAATAAATAAAATAACTTTTGCGTCCATAAACGAAAATATGCCTTATGGGGGTTATAGACCTTACAAGGGAGAAGATATTGGACTTGTTGAGAAAGTAATGTTCTCAGAGGGACATAGCTGTAGAGCTATGCGTAACACAGGGCGTTCTGTCCAAAACCTATGCTAGGTAACAGGAACTAGAAAAGCTTAAAAATAAAGCAAGGGAAAGTCGCCAAGAAGTAATAACCGCTCGCTACGATCGTTTAATTGTCCAGTCAGCTGGAAAACACCCAACCATTTCTCACCTGCAGCTCCAAAGGCAGCTTTTGGAAGCTACAGGTTTAACTCTTTCAGTTGAAACGATAAGAAGAATAGTTCGTGCAAAGAAGTATACGGCAGGATACAGTTAAAACTTCCCGAGTTATCCAGGCAGCACAAGATTGATCATCTAAATTGGTGTCTTCACCACCAAAACTGGAACATTGGGAATTGACAAAATGTGCTATTTTCAGGACAAGTCAGGATTGGTGTAAAATCAGATGACCCACAAAATCGTGGACTTAGAGGTCGAAGAAGACAAACAAGAACGAAAACTGTCAGATCTGTTCACAAATATACAAGGGGAAGTATAATGTCCTGGAGAGGAATTGTGATCCGTAAAAAAATCCTTTAATTTTCATCCAATCAACTTAAACTGCTCACAGGTATGTTGATAACCTGTAGTTAGGCTCTGGAGAGATAAAACAGAAGAAAATTTAATTTTCATGCATGATAATTGACCTTTATATACCATTAGAGCGACTAGAGACATCATTGAAGCAGAAAATATCCCTTGTTTGGAGTGGACTGCTTGCTCACCCGAGCTTAACTCTGTAGATTATTTATGGGATATACTTAAAAGAAAAATTAGAGCTCGCCGGGATAATCCACAAAACACCGCACGGCTAGTATTAGCTGCTCTTGAAGAATGGGGCAACCTACCACAACAAAGTGTTGATAATTTTATTAGGAGCGTGCCCACGCAAACTAAAGCTTGCATAAGACTAGAGATGATAACACTGACTACAAAAAAAAATAAAATAAATAAATAAAAACAATTTAGGGGAAGGTGTTGTACCTTGGACAGTGTTGTACCTTGGTCACAACAAACTTTTCAGTATTTCTGTTTGTTTCATAATCAATTGGCAACGCTGCTAAAATCTGTGTTTCAAAGTCTATAAAGTGTGCATAGTGATAACACGTCAAACTAAACCTGTTTTTTTTCGTTAAAAAGTAAGTTTTTTTGATAATCTTTAAGTCATGTTTTTAATCTATAGCTTTGGTTTTATGAAAACATTAGTATTTCGGAGACCATATTATTTAATTAGCTTGCAAATGTTTGAAGGTTAGGACAGTGTTTCTCAACCTTGTACCATTTGCGACCCAATTTTCCATAATTATTTTCACCGCGCCCCCCCTGGTACAATAACAATCTATTTGTGCAATAATAATGTACCTTGAGTATTTTGACCAAAAACAGTATGATGTTTTCTGCACTGAAAACCAAAGCGTTTCGTATACTATTACCGTTTTCAACATCCTGCCTTTGCGAAACAGGATTTTCCGCGATAGCTGCTTTGAAGGCCAAATATAGCTCACAGATAAATATAGAAAAAGAACGTATATTTCTTATATTTCACCCTGTTTCGATAAACTTTGCTCTGCAAAACAGGCCCAAGGAAGTCTATAATTTACATTAAACTTGTTGATAATTAATTTAGTATCTCTTTATAACAATAGCTCCTTATCAGTGTTCATGTGTATTTTATTTTTCATTTTGTCAGAATTTTGTTTTGATTTGATTTTAGTAAATTAGTTAATATTGTTGGCGTTTTTTCTTTGATATGCTCACGGCCCCCCATTACTAAAAGCGCGCCCCCCTAGGGGGGCGCGCCCCACAGGTTGAGAATCACTGGGTTAGGAGGTTGTACCCAACAGTTTTAAGAATGTTGCCACTTTTACCAAATTTAGTAAGGTAGATGTACTTCGGACACAACACACTAGTTGTACCTAGGACATGTCCTAGGTACAACTTATTGATTTAATATTTAAAATCAGTTGTCGAACGTTTATATTTATTTTTTATTTTCTTAATAATTGCAGGCTCTAGAAAATATGCCACGCAGTAAACAAGGTATAAAACGAACACCACTTGATAAAGAGCAGTTGCGGCAGGCCGTTCAGATGTTACGAGAAAAGAAAATGTCTTTATTTGCGACAGCTAAACATTTTAATATTAGTAGAACTACTCTGAGGCGTCATTTTGAACATTGTACTGATACAGGAAAGGAAATTAGTACCTTACACGATAATTTAATGCACCATAAAGTCTTTACAGATGAAGAAGGGCTAATGTTGTGCGATTATATTAAAGAGGCTGCAGATTTACAGTATGGATTGACCCTAAAAAACGTTCAAATTGTAGCCTATCAGTTTGCAAAGCATAATAATAAAAAGTATCCGAAAACATGGGATGAGCACAATATGGCCGGAGATTACTGGTTACGCATTTTTCGCAAAAGACATCCACAACTTAGTTTACGAAAGCCAGAAGCCACAAGTTTAGCCCGTTCGACTGCTTTCAATAAAACCAACGTAGCTGCAACATTTACAAACTATAAGACTGCATTGTCAAAGTTTTCTGAGATTTTACCTTCTGCTATATGGAATATTGATGAAACCGGACTCTCCACTGTACATGCTCCACCAAAAATTTTAGGACCTAAAGGCGCTAAACAAATCGGTTCAATGACAAGTGCTGAGCGAGGTTCTACTGTCACAATGATAGGTGCTATTAATGCTGGTGGAGGTTTCATACCTCCTTTGCTAATATTCCCGCGAGTCAACTATAAAGACTTCATGATAACCAATGCTCCACCTGGTACAATTGGAGGTGCAAATCCTTCTGGATGGTCCAACGAAAATTTATTTTTCCAGTTTATGGAACACTTTATTAAACATGTAAGGCCTTCTACTAACGCACCGTGTATTGTGCTCTTTGACAATCATGAAAGTCACATGAGTGTGCCTGTTATAGATCTAGCTAAGCGAAACGGTATTACTTTAGTGACATTTCACCCACATACAAGCCACAAGCTACAGCCAATAGACAAAGGGGTATTTGGTCCATTTAAAAAATATTATAGCACTGCAACAAATGAAATGATGTTTACTCCAGGATATGTGGGTAAACCAATCACTATTTACAATGTGGCTTCATTAGTTGGGAAAGCATTTCCACTAGCTTTTACTCCCAATAATATTATGCAAGGATTTAAAGCTACGGGAATTTATCCAGTTAACGAAAACATTTTCGACGATTCGGACTATTTATCACCACAGGTAACTGATCGTCCATATGATGTTACTTCTGATAAAACCGAAGATACAAATACAGCCGCTAATTCTGACATTTTACCTCAATTAGCTACAGAGGCTGAGATTTCGTCTCAATCAGTTGCAGAAGCTGATATTTCATCTCAATCAGTCCCAGAGGCCGATACTCCATCCACTTCTGCAGTTAAAAATATTATTACACCAAGTATGATTAGACCTCATCCTAAAGCTGCACCAAGGAAAAACAATGGAAGGGGAAGACAGAAAGGAAAGTCGCGCATTTTAACAGATACGCCAGAGAAAATCAGGATTGAAATGTTAAAAATGGCGAGTCTAATAAAACAAAAAAAGAGAAAAACAAATGTTAAAGTTTCGCAACAAAATTCAACTAAATGCAAAAACAAGAAGAAGTCCGTTAAGAGAAAAATCGTCTCTGATTCTGAATCTTCCATATCAGATGATAATTTTTCGTTACAAGAATCAGATATGTCTGAAATGTCTTTTGAAATTTATGATAACGAAATTGAAAACACAGACAGTAATTCCGAAATTTTGAAATTTCAATTAGGCGATTTCGTGATTTTCGTTTACGAAAATAATTATTTTCCTGGAAAAATGGTTGATATTAAAGAGCAAGAATTTGTAATAGCGTCCATGGAAAAATCGCTAAAAAATTGGAAATGGCCTGAGAGGGAAGATCGGAACTTATACCCATCATGCGATATTAAACGCAAAATTGGACCTCCAAAAAAAATTCGTTGCTCTAGGGAGGTCTATGAAGTTCCAGAGATGTTAAGCTTTTTAAAATTAGTTTAAACTACTTTCTGTTTTTATTAATATGTATAACAGTTTTATTTTTTTACTAACTTTAATTCATTTAATTTTGCGTTTATCATTTTATAAAGGTTCGTTCAAATAAAATTAATTTTTATATTCATCATATACTGTGTCCATGGTACAACATCTTTGTGTTCAAGGTACAACACCCATGTTGTACCTTGGACAATTCGTCACAATTTTTTGAAGTGACCTAATTTTTTTAAATACATATGTTATAAGCATCTAAGGAAAATTATATTGTTATGTCATAGTTCAATATTACACTACAGAAGTGAGGTTGCTTTATTGCATATAACAACTTCCCAAACCCTAATTTAGTAAAAATGTGTCCGACGTACAACACCTTCCCCTAAACATAATCAGTTTTACATTGAAATTTTTTATCCTATCGACTTTAAAACAACTAGTTTCAATTTGTTTGTTAAATACTTTATTGTTTTATTTAATTATTACGTATTTGTTATTAAATTACTTTAAAATAAATTATGTTTGACTTCGTGTGTTTGTTTTTTTAAATTCGCACGAAATAATAAGAAATGTCAGATGATTCCATATAAGTTTGGGTGTGTGTATAGTGTCGCATGTAGGGGTATTGTACGCCACTGGTGAGAACTGCCGTTCTCTGGTAATATCATACATTTTGTATTAATCAGTCTTACCTTAACCCTTACAACATAATTTACAAAATTGCCTTATTATTTATACATCCGATTTTTAATTGTGTTAGTGTCAGCACTGGCTACAAGAAAATTATTTATTAAGGTTGATTTGCACCTCCCAAAAAAACTACCCATTTAAAAAATTTGAAAAAAATTGAGAAGATATATGATCACTAGAAGTATTTTGACAAATTTTAAGCAAACTTCATGTTTTCGTTTTTGAAAAAAACTCAAACAAACTACTTTTTTCCAAGTATAAAGCGGAAAAACCAAACCTACAATTTTGTTAATTTTCTTACAACATAAAGATATACTCCTAAGAAATACTTATGACTTTTATACATGATATGTTCATAATATGTTGTTAAAATTTTATTCGGTTTCTTACCGGTAGCTTTATTATAAGCCGTAACATATTATTTTTTCCTATTGTGGCAAAACTGTACATTCAAAAATTTTTAAAAAATTCATAATAAGTTTTTCTTAGGAGTATATCTTCATGCTGTAAGAAAATTAACAAAATAGTGTGTTTGGTTTTCCCGCTTTATACTTGGAAAAAAGTAGTTATTTTTTTGTTTTAACAAAAACATGAAGTTTGCTCAAAATTTGTCAAAATACTTCTAGTGATCATTTCTCAATTTTTTCAAATTTTTTGAATGTGTATTTTTGTTTGGGGGTGCAGATCAACCTTAAGAACTTATCAATAATCCTTAAAATTTTGTTTGTCTATATTATTTCTAATAAATTTCAAGCCATTATTTCTCTTCATCGTGACCAACACTTTAATGTCTTTTATAACTTTATTTTATGGACAGTTAGATAAAGTAATTATCTTATTCGATGAGTTTATATCGGTAATATCAATTTTTTGCTGTAAAGACATGTAAAAAATTATGTTACGTTTTATTTCTAATGTTCTCTTCCAACTTTTTAAACGAAAATACAACTCACTGAAATGTAGGTAAGTTATTATGTTCTGAATTGTTTTAATTATTGTCATAAAAAATGTACGATATTTCACAAAGTTTTTTAACAAAAAAATTTAGAGAACAGATTAATTGCCTACCATTAGATCGAAAGTCGATTTTTGTATCTGCATTGATCTTTGTTTTTGGCTTATTCTAGGTGAACACATTTCACTCACCTTTCGGACATTGATTGAACGTCACTCTTTCAATTGCCAGAAAAACGACAAGCAATTTTCCAGACATGAGTAAGTCGAATCTGTTTTCTTATCATTACTCCAGGGAAATAGGGCCAAATATTATCCTGTTCGGGACACTGACTGAGTAGTTTACAAATGGGTTTTTTGGGTACTATTATAGGGTGAGGCAGATAAAGGGCCTATTAGAAATATGTCGAGAACTAAAGGTAACAGAATTATGAAAATTGGAATACAGGGGTTCTGAGGTGTGAACTATTTAATGAAAATATTTTGGTCTCTTTGCTACTTCCGGTTATACCGGAAGTTGATTGTAACTGCGTTTTTTAAATAGGACACCCTGTATATTTTTACATTTTTGGATTCTCCTTGATGTCCTCTTTCTTAAAATTGTAGGTTTTGTAGTATTATACAGGGTAGTTTAAAAGATAATTACGGTTTTTTTTTAAATTTTGTAGCAAACTTCACACCCTGTAGAATTGTACTTATTTGATATCAAGAACTCCATTTATGTTCAAGTGATTTCTAGTATAGTCTACTATTATTTAAAATTATTAATATAGCGAAATGTTTAATTTTAGTATACAGGATTGGTCGAAACTCGAAATGAGTATTTTCTGAGTTTTCTTAAATAGAACACCCTGTATTTTAGTATTGTAATGAAATGATATTTTATCGTACTTTTTTATTTCCTGAGCATTTCCTATAGCTAACTGCTTTAATTTCTGAGTTATTCGTGATTCTTTAAGCCAAACATTAATTTTAACAAAAATTACGTGAAATTTTATTAAGATGGCCGTGAAAATATTTAATCAAAAATATTTTTTTGAAAATAAATACATGTTAATCTAGAATGATCTTTTATTTATTAATATTGGAGGAGATATAAAAATGCCTACATTTTTAAGATTGTTGGCTATGACTTTGACGCCAAACTTGCTTAAACATTAAACATTACATTATACTATTTTTATAGTTCCAGTTGCTTTGTTACCATTACTAATTAGTGCGGTCGATATGTGAAACAATTGCACATTTAATGATACAAGCATATAATTTGGACCACATATACTACACATATAAAGGTTCAAATTTAGATATGAGGCCATCTCAGATTTTGCCTCTTACAAAAATAGCGGGCATTCAAAATGGCGACTATAAACATGTGTTTTATAGTACCATAACTTTTGAACGAAAGGTCCAATTTCAACCAAATTTGGTATATACGTTCTTTTTTTGATTTACAAGATGGATGTGGTGAACCAGAAGAATCGGTTTACCAGAAATTGTGTTTTTACTAGTTGTTTATGTAAAAATATTTTTTTTTGTCAATTTTTTCCCTTTGTATATATTAATTTTTCAAAAAGGTAATGCCGCAATTGAAAAAAACGTAAAAATATTTTGTAGGAAATATTTTGAACTTTTTAGTTATGCTAATTACCATTTAATAAATACATAACGTATCTTCACATGTACGCTATGTGTGGCCGATTGGTGGAAATATTATAAGAATTATTGTTCATTTAATGGTAGAAGCATATAATTTGGACAACGTATACTACACATATCAAGGTTCAAATTTAGATAAGGCCATCTCAGATTTTACCTTTTACAAAAATTGCGGGCATTCAAAATGGCGACTATACATATGTGACTAATAGCACGACAACTTTTGAACAAAAAGTCCGATTTCAAGCAAATTTGATATATTGGTTCTTTGTTTGATGTGTAAGATCAAGGTCTTGAACCGGAAGAATCGATTTACCAAAAGTTGTGTTTTTCCTGATTTTTATGTAAAAACATGTTGTTTTTTACCGATTCTTTCACCATGTATATATTAATTTTTTTAAAAGTTAATAGTTGAAAATAGCGTAAAAGAATTTTCTAGGAAATATTTTGAACTCTATAGTTATGTTAATTGCCAATTAATTGATGCATAACATATCTTCACATGTACCTAATAACCTATGTAAGGCAGAATCGTGCAAATAATATAAGAATTATTGTGCATTTAATGGTAAAAGCATATAATTTGACCATACACACTACACGTACAAAGATTCAAATTTAGATATGAGGCCATCTCAGATTTTGTCTTTTACAAAAATACCGGGCATTCAAAATGAATCTGCCGCACATAGGTACATGTGAATATAGGTTATGCATTTATTAAATGGTAATTATCATAACTAAATAGTTCAAAATCTTTCCTAATAAATATTTTTACACTCTTTTCAATGACTGTATTACTTTTTTTTTGAAAAATTAATATACACAGTGTGAAAGAGTTGAAAAAAAACAACATATTTTTACATAAAAATCAGTAAAACCACAACTTCTAGTAAACCGACCCTTCCGGTTCAAGACCTCGATCTTATTCATCACAAAAAGAGGCTTAATGCCAAATTTGGCTGAAATCTGACTTTTCGTTCAAGTTATCGTGCTATTAGACACATATGTACAGGGCCGCTTCGTCCATAAGGGCGAAGAGGGGCGGTGCCCCCCGGCGCCGTATTGAAAAGGCGCCGGTAGGTGCCGAAAAAATTTTTTTGGCAATACCGAAATTACCAGACTTTTTTTTATTACCAGAAACAATAAACAAAAGTAATGACATCGACTAAGGACAAGAAGGATTTTACCCACTGGTGAAATTAAACCAGAAATATTAACAATATTTTATTGTAAAATTGAAAATTTCCCAATCGTAGGTAAATAAAAATAGCAGCTAATATTACTTTGGTCCCATAAGTGTACGAAACCTCATTTATCTCATTAATCTGAACTATAATATGTTTGTTCTGTAATAGTGTAATCGTCGTTTTTTGTAAATAACCAAGTGGTTCAAGCACTTCAAGAATAAAGAAAGGAGAAGCAGTTATAAAAAATGATATTTCTGGGGAAGTGTGGGGAGCATTACGAGAGACCTATAGACAGTATATTAGTACCTGTTTACAAAAACATGGAAGATACAACAATAACAATGTACAAACTACAGGGCCATAAAACTACTTAGTCACACCATGAAAATATGGGAGAGAGTAGTTGATAGACGGATACGTTCAGAAACCGAAATATGCGATAATCAATTTGAGTTTATGCAGGGCAGATCTACAACAGATGCAATTTTCATTATAAGGCAGCTGATGGAAAAATACAGGAGTAAAGAAACAAACGCTTATATGCTAAATCTTGAGAAAGCATATGATGATAGAATTTCTCGAAAGATTCTGTGGTGGGCACTCAATAACAAAGGAGTTCCGGATGAATATGTAAATATTGTGAGGGATATGTATGAGGGAGCAACAACTAGTGTTAGGGCAGGTATGGAAGAGACTGATAAATTTCATGTGAAAGTAGGATTTCACGTGTACCAAGACTCAGTGCTTAGTCTTTATTTGTTCTTATTAGTTTTGGATCAGATAACAGCGAAGCTACAGGGTAAAATTCCCTGGTTCTCAATGTATGCTGTTGATGTTGTGTTAGTATGAAATGGTAAAAGCAACTTATAACAAAAACTGAAACAAGGGAGACAAGCTAGAAAAGAGTTTAAAACTTTTTAAATAGTAATAGTACTACCTACTATCGGTATTATAGAGTAATGGGGAAATATATGGAGATGCATGTAGTGGAATTAGAGTGGGATGGATGAAGTGGAATGAAGCGAGTGGTTTGTTGCGTGACAGAAAAATTCCAATGAAGCTGAAGGGAAGATTCTATAAAACAGCTATAAGGCCAGCTATGATGTACGGAACTGAATGTTGGACACTTAAAAAGAAAGAAGAACAATGAATGCATGTTGCTGTTGCGAAAATAGGAATGCTTAGATGGATTACTGGAGTGACAAAGAAGGATAAGATTGGGAATGAGTATATTAGAGGAAGTCTAAGGGTGACACCAATAGATGCCAAAATGAGAGAGCATATGTTAAGATAGTTTGGTCGTGTTCAACGTCGAGACGTCAGTCACCCAATACGAAGAATTCTTGAACTGCAGGTTCCTGGAAGGAGTAAGAGAGGAACACCAAAGAAGACCTGGGGTGAGACGCTTAGGCAGGACGTGTCGGTAAAGTGGATTAATATCTATATGATCCAAGGCAGAAACTTATGGAGAAATGCAAAAATTACTGAAGCTGACCCCGCATAGAGATAAAGACAGGAATAACGATGAAACAAATAGTTTGTAGGTTTTCGCTTTGTGCATGACTGACGTGGCACCTAGCGCCTTCATCTGACGTTTTTGGATCTCACAATTTGACGTTAAGCATATGATAAATAGGTAGTAACAGTTATATACCATTTTTGACAAAAATTTTTATACAAACAATGACAATGACATTACAAAGATAGCTCCAATATTGTCATATTTCGCCACTATTCACGTTGGCATCGTTTCAGGGTACCCCACCATAGTCACGCACGGAGCGAATACGGTATACCGATTCACTAAGTTGCAAAAAACTACTTACAAATAGAGGAGGAAAGGGGCGCCTAAAATTTCTTGCCCCGGGGCGCTTTAAAGCCTAGGCGCGGCCCTGCATATGTATAGTAGCCATTTTGAATGCTCGCCATTTTTGTAAAAGGCAAAATCTGAGATGGCCTTATCTCTAAATTTAAACTTTTGTATGTGTAGTATATGTGGTCCAAATTATATGCTTCTACCATTAAATGCACAATAATTCTTATAATATTTGCAAGAATCTGCCACACATAGGTACATGTGAAGATACGTTATGCATTTATTAAATGGTAATTAACATAACTAAAAAATTCAAAATATTTCCTAAAACATATTCTTACGCCCTTTTTAATGGTGGTATTACCATTTTGAAAAATTAATATACAGGGTGAGGCAAATAAAGGGCCTATTAGAAATATCTCGAGAACTAAAGGCAACAGAATCATGAAAATTGGAATAAAGGGGTTTTGAAGGATGATCTATTAAATCAAAATATTTTCATATCTTTGCAACTTCCGGTTATACCGGAAGTTGCTTATAACTTCGTTTTTTTTAATGGGACACCTGTATATTTTTACAGTTTTGGATTCTCTTCGATGTCTTCTTTCTGAAAATATGAGGTTTGTAATATTATACAGGGTGTTTTAAAAGATAATTACGTTTTTTTATTAATTTCGTAGCAAAATTAACACCCTGTAGAATTGTAGTCTTTTGACATCTAAAACATCTCCTTACGTTCAAATGATTTTTAATATACTCTACTATTGCTAAGAATCATTAGTATAGCTAAATTTTTAATTTTAGTATACAGGGTTGGTCGAAACTCGGAATGAGTATTTTCTGAGTTTTCTTAAATAGAACACCCTGTATTTTAGTATTGTCATGAAATGATATTTTATGGTACTTTTTCATTTCTTAAGCATTCCCTATACCTAACTGTTTTAATTTGTGCTTAATTGTTAATCGCACCAACAATCTTAGCTACGTAGGTATTTTGATAGCTAAACCATTATTGGAAATTTTAAGGACCAGTCTGGATTAATATGTATTTATTTCTGAAAAATTATTTGGGATTGAGTATTTTCACGGCCAACCTAATAAAATTTTACGTATTGTTTGTTGCAATTGATGTTTAGCTTGAATCACCAATAACTCACAAATTAAAGCAGTTAGGTATAGGGAATGCTTAAGAAATAAAAAAGTACTATAAAATATCATTTCACTACAATACAAAAATACAGGGTGTTCGAGTTAAGAAAACTCAGAAAATACTCATTCCGAGTTTCGACCAACCCTGTATACTAAAATTAAAAATTTAGCTATACTAATGATTCTTAACAATAGTAGAGTATATTAAAAATCATTTGAACGTATGTAGAGTTTTAGATGTCAAACTACTACAATTCTACAGGGTGGGAATATTGCTACGAAATTAATAAAAAAACGTTAATTATCTTTTAAAATACCCTGTATAATGTTACAAAACCTCATAATTTAAGAAAGAAGACATCGAAGAGAATCGAAAAATATAAAAATATACAGGGTGTCCCATTGAAAAAAACGAAGTTATAAGCAACTTCCGGTATAACCGGAAATTGCAAAGAGATGAAAATATTTTCATTTAATAAAGCATCCTTCAAAACCCTTTTATTCCAATTTTCATGATTCTGTTGCCTATAGTTCTCGAGATATTTCTAATAGGCCAGTTATCTGCCTCACCCTATATACAGGGTGAAAAAATTGAAAATAAATTATTCACATAATATAAAATAGTTTTACATAAAAAACCAGGAAAACACAACTTCTGGTAAACGGATTCTTCGAGTTCACAACATCGATCTTGCAAATCACAAAAAGAACCTATGTACCAAATTTGGTTGAAATCGGACTTTTCATTCAAAAGATATCGTGCTATTAGTCACATATGTACAGTCGTCCATTTTGAATGACCGCCATTTTTGTAAAAGGCAAAATCTGAGATGGCCTCATATCTAAATTTGAACCTTTATATGTGCGGTATATGTGGACCAAATTATATGCTTGTATCATTAAATGTGCAATTCTTATAATTTTTGCACAAATCTGCCGCACTAAATATACATTTTTCTAATGGAAAACTGATTAGTAAGGTTTTTGTTCTAGGAGAGTATAACAAAAATGTAATACTAGCAATAAAAATTTATCATCTTCAATTCCCTGATAGACGACAACCAAGAAGAGAAACTTTTCAAAGTTTACTAGAATAGTTTCGACGTTCATACCAAGATGCAGAATCTCAGTGACACTAACGATTATATTTAATTCATTTTAGTCATTTACAATAGTTTTTGTTCAATCAGATTTCTCGTAATCTAAATGTACAGTCCGTTGGAACCGCTCTAGTAAATTTTGAAAAGTTTCTCATTTTGGTTGTCATTTATCATGGAATTGCTGATGATAAATTCTTATTATTTCTAGTAGCACATTTTGTTATACTCTCCTAGAACAAAAAACATCTTAATCAGTTCCTCATTAGAAAAATGCATATTACTTAGTAATAGTAGCAAAGTAACTGAAACTACAAAAATAGTAGAGCGTTTAAGCAAAGCAAATGTTTAAGCATATTTAGTGTCAAAGTCATAGCCACTAGACAGAATATTGTATGTTTTTATTAATAATTGAACGCACCAACAATCTTAACTACGTAGGTATTTTGATTATATATCGGTTCGCTAAATTCAGACACAACTGTCTAGTGATTTTAATAAGTAATTTTGCCAATTTTCTAAAATTGGCAAAAGAATAATTACTTAATAGTTTATAATTACTAAATAGTTAGTAATTTTGCCAATTTTGGCCAAATTGGCAAAAAACAAAAAAATACCTACTAAAATCACTAGCCAGTTGTGTCTAAGTTTAGCGAACCGACTATATCAACCAGTATTAATAAATTAATACTCCAGGGAAATAAGGTTTTTGTCGGGACACTTGAGCAGCCAGGTTGCAAATGGGTTTTTTGGGTACTATATACCTAGTACATTATACACACAAAAATGCCCGTCACAATTCGGACGAGAATTTTAGTTATTAACAAATAAGTGTCAAAAAATGGCAGTTTTTTCGTTTAAATCGCTACAGGTAAAAATAGGATAATTAAATATCTTATTTAAAGTATTCTTTTTTTATTAGATGAGCCAATGTTTAAAACGGCAGTTTTTAAATTTTGGTCCGATAATTTCTTGCTTCGAAAATTGCAAAATAAAACTAAAATTTCGAAAATAAAAAATTTGCTATAACTTTCGCGAAAGTGACCTTACGACTTTTATGTTTCACAAAAAATTGAGTCGAAGAGTCCATATACCGCACAAAAAATTTTAAGACGATTCGTCAATTAGTTTAAATTTTATTCAATTTGTTTTTCCCAAAGAGCTTTTTTTTGTAATGTTGTTGTTCAGAAAATAATAATTATATAGAAATTATGTGAAAACCACATGAAAGAACAGTAGTCTTGTTTTCAAATTATCGAAGAAAATCATTAAAAAGTAATTTTTGTCACTACGAAACATTTTACTAAATTAGAGACATTTTTGGCTTGAAAACAATTGGAATAGCTTTGTTAATATTGACTGTAGAGTTTTACCTTGGAATTTCAAAATTTTACACAAATTTAAAAAAAAAAACTTTTCGCCTATGTTAATTACGGTCAAAGTTAGCCACTTTTATTATTTAATTCACAGTTACTTCAATATACATAAAATTCTCCTGTAACAGTGTTAGTTACCATACTACTCCGAAACGGCTTGGCCGATTTTTATGACATTTTACAAGTATATCCTATAGGACTGAGAATAGGTTTTAATCTATTTTTCATACCCATAAGTTATAAGGGGGGTTGCCCCCCTGACATTTGTTTAAATTTTTTTGGACAATATTGTCTATCTTAATTTTATATGATGTAGGATCAAAAAATACATAAAACCCTTAATTTACACTGTTCCATCACCAACCCCTATTTTTTAATACCCATCTATATATTTACATCTATACAATTCTCCTGTCACAGTGTTAGTTGTCATATTCCTCCGAGACCGCTTGACCGATTTTTATGAAATTATGAAATTATATATGTATATTCGGTAGGTCTTAGAATCGGTCGTAATCTATTTTTCATATCCCTGAGTGATAAGGGGAACTCCCCCTAACATTTTGAAATGTTAGGTGGGGATTTGCGTACATGACGTACTCTACAAGACCACGAGAACATACAATTTAAAAAAATTATGATCAAAATCCATCAACAAGTTCTGGAGATATTAATCGCAGCATATGTTTGAATAATCAGTTTCATTTTTTGAGTGCTCAGATTTTAATAATTCATTTCCACCGACCACAAATCGATTTCGTTAGAACATTATTTTAAAGCTTTATTAACAACTCTCTTGAAGTTTAAAGTTTACTTAAACTTTTACACTGTTTTATCATTTTATCATTGTTGGTAGTTGCTAGTAAAATCTACGAAATAATACTAGAGAAAAAGCTGCGAGAAAAGATCGAGGCCACACTGGATGACAGCCAATGCGGCTTTAGGCCAGGGCGAGGTACAACCGATCTCATATTCACGGTGAGACAGTTATCAGAAAAAGCCCTAGAGCATAACAGTAAGTTGTATCTCTGTTTTGTGGACTTGGAAAAAGCATTTGATCGGGCGCCACGTAACAAGATCTGGGAAATATTAAACCGTAGAAATGTGAAACCGAAGTTAATCCAAGCAATAAAGAGTATATATAAATGTACACGTAATAATGTAAGAACGAACAATTGCTCATCTCTTGAATTCTACACAAGGACAGGTGTAAGACAAGGTGGTGTTCTGAGTCCTTTGTTATTTATCACTCTAATGGACGAAATTGCAAAAGAATGCAGGGGTAAGGTAAAAAGAACTAGGGTTGGGGTGTATAAACTTCGACAAGTTTGCGTGTCAGAGTTGATATATGCCGATGACCTGGTTATTGTGGCAAAATCAGAAAAAGACTTGCAAGTAAATGTGAATGTTTGGAATGAAGCCTTTAAGAAATTTGGGATGAGAATAAATATTGAAAAAACAGAAGCTTTAGTAATATCGAAAACACAAGAAAATATAAATGTTAAGTTGAATAATGAGACCATTACACAAGTTGAGGACTTCAAGTATCTAGGATCAACAATGAATGGGCAAGGAAATATAGAACCAGAAATAAACAGCAGGGTAATGAGTGCAACAAAATTATACTATGCACTAAATAAAAGTTTTATTAGGAAGAAAGAAGTACGCCTGAAAACAAAAATGAAAGTATTTCAAACCGTATACGAGCCGGTGCTACTCTACGGTAGTGAAACGTGGACAGTGAACGACAACATCCGTAGTAAAATCCAAGCATGCGAAATGCGATATTTACGTGCGTTATCCGGGGTGACCAGACGTGATCGTATAAGAAATGAAGACATACGTGAAAGGTGCGGTGTTGGAAGGACCTTAGACATACTTGAAACGAAACAGTTATCGTGGTTCGGACATATGGCGAGAATGAGTGAAGGTAGAACTGTAAAGAGGGTATGGAAAGCGGCATCTGACAACAAACGAAGAAGAGGCAGGCCAGCAAGAACGTGGAATGCAAATATTGGAAAGGCTTGCGGAAAAAGAAATATTGGGTGGAGAGAAGCAGAAAGACTAGCTACCGACCGAAAGGCATGGAGACGTCTCATTTCTCCACTTACCTCGACACCGTAAGGTACAAGAGGACGGCTTAAGTAAGTAAGTAAACTTTTACACATAAACTATATACCTTCAACTTCAAAATGGCGCTAGTTGGGTTGCTTAATTGTTATAAACAAAGTAGCTGTCAATTAAATAAAAAAGTGGCTAACTTTGGCTGTAATTAACGTAGGCAAAATGTGTTTTTTTTAAAATTTGTATAAAAATACCAGATTTTCAAATCCCAAAGTAGTTTTAATCTGCAGTCAATAGTAACAAAGTTATTCAAATTGTTTATGAACTAAAAATGACCCTACTTTAGTAAAATGTTTTCGGAATGAAAAAATGACTGTTTAATAATTTTTTTAAAATACTCTGAAAACATGAATTTTCTTATTTCATGTGGTTTTCACAGAATTGCTATTACATTACTATTTTCTGAACAACAATATTGCGAAGCAAAAACTCATTGGGATAAACAAATTGAATAAAATTTAAACTAATTGACGAATCATCTTAAAATTTTTTGTGTATTATACGGACTATTTGTCTCAACTTTTTGTGCAATATGAAAATCTTAAGGTTATTTTCACAAAAGTTATAGCAATTTTTTTATTTTCAAAATTTTAGTCTTATTTTGAAATTTCTAAAGCAACAAATGATCGAACCGAAATTCAAAAACTGCTATTTTAAACCTTGGCTCATCTACTAAAAGAATGACAGTATATATAAGATATTTAATTACCCTATTTTTACCCGTAGCAATTTAAACGAAAAACTGCCATTTTTGACACCATTTGTTAATATCTAAATTTCTCGTCCGAACTGTGACGGGCATTTTTGTATGTATAATGTATTAGGTATATAGTACCCAAAAAACTCATTTGCAACCTGGCTGCTCAAGTGTCCCGAACATGGTATATTTTTGCCTTATTTCCCTGGAGTATAAGGGTCAGTTGAGATCAATATGTATTTATTTTCGAAAAATTATTTATGATTGGATATTTTCATGGCAAACATATAAAATTTCACATAATTTTTAAAACGTTTGTATATACTTGGCTTGGTATGTGTCACTGTCTCCGCAAATTTTGTAATCCATTTTAGAAATAGTTCTAGACTACCTAGGCACCTGAAATTTTCAGAATAGCTCTGAACTAGCTAACAACGCAATATTTAACTACTATTATACAGGGTGATTGATTAGTGTGGTAAAGCCCCGTAGATCCGCTATAGTAATAGATAACAATAAAAGTTAATAACAAAAATTGTAGCCAACTTTGAGCGTCACATTAAAAAATTAGTTGGAATGTTACGGGGTGTTCGATAACATAATGGCAGACCAAACTTATGTTTTTTTAATGGAACACCCTGTATTTTATTTTATGTTCGAAATCTTCTTATCTTATCCATTACAAAAATATAAAGATTCGGTAAGTTATACAGAGTATTTACAAAGTTATTACCAATTTTATATGAAAATCGTAACAAGTTCAACTCCCTGTATAAATAAAAATAAGCACAACGGCAATGGTTTATTGATGCCATATTTTTTCATTTATTGTCAAAATTTCCATAAGTGATTGATATTGCTAATTTTCTTTATATTGAATACAAGGTGAGTCAAAACGCAAATACATTATTGTCTAAGTACCATCATTTAAATGGAACAACCTGTATTTTATATCACTATCTAAAAGTACTATTACCGTAGTTTAATTGTTGTATATCATTCCCTATGTTTAAATTTATTAGTTTTCGAGATATTTTCATTTTTCAGAGCAAATTATTAATAACGGGTCTAAATCTTTCCAAATTTTAAGTAAGCCATGACTGAATTGTCAAAAAATTAACAAATTACGATTACTGATTATCAATCTCTAATCAAAGTTGGCTACAATTTTTTTTATTAACTATATCTATTACTATAACGGATCTGCGGAGCTTTACCCCACTAATCAATCACCCTGTATTGATAAATCGATTTTTTTTTAATTTCAAACTATTTTAAAAATGTGACTAATGCAATGATATTTTAAAGTACTGCAGATCGAGAAGTTCCGGGTTCGAACCCGGCTGTGGCTATTGCGTACCTTTTTTTAATTTTTTTAGTAAATAAATAAAAGTTGGTATAATTAAAATAATTAAAATTCATATTTTATAAGTTAATTATTATATAATATAAAAATTATATATACCATTCTAAACAACCGTGGTATTATAAAAAGTACTTTTTTCTACTATGGTTTGTTTTTTAACCAAGAGGAGTGATTTAAATTTACCGCGCTTTATTGCTTGTTTGTAATTAGTCCAACCGCAGGCAAGTTTACTCCACTGTTATAAAATTTTGACACTAATGACATTTATCAAATTTTGACACTAGTGACATTTCATAGGTTAATGAAGTTATATCGGCGATGTTTGTGTTTTCTGTGTTGTTCCTTTAATTTTTAGATTGTTAGTCTGCTTTTATATAAAAAGCAGTTGTTTTTTGGAAGTCTTTAGCGACGTATTAATTTAATATAATATTTATGGATTACCGTTGAGGGCCGACTAGATCATCCAAAAAAGAAGATGTATTTGGTTATTATTCTAGTGACATTCTTGGCTGTGAATCTGTCTTTTTAGTTTACTCCTCCTGGTTAAAAAAAAATAAACTATAGTGTAATTTTTGGAATTATAATAAATTATAACAGTTAATACACCTACTAAAAATTCATATAAGTTAATATTCTGTCGAAACATGCTGTGTCCTATATATAACAAAACCGTGTGGTACTATAAAATGTACTTTTATATTATAGTGTAATTTTTGGAATTTTAAGCATTTTATATCGTCAAATTATTTTATATTCTCTCCTATAAATAATAAAAACGTTTTATTATACAAAAAGTTCTTTTTTAAAAAAAGAATGTGTGTGTACTTTGTACGCACGTAAGAATTTATACTTCTAAATATGATTTCAATGAAATAAATATACTTTCGGACAGTTTATTTGCATTTTATTTAAAGATTAAATTAATTTTTACTTACTACTTTCCAAAAATTTTTATTAAAACAATACCAAAAATAAAAAAAGATTAGAAAACATCAGGATTCGAACCGGGGTCCTCTTGATCTCCAGTCCAACGCTCTACCACTGAGCTATACCCTTTTGTTTATCCGGGCTACAAGATTTCTCAGACATAGTGACAAACAGACGAAGTGAATTATAAAATACTTTAAATATTATTACTTATTACCTTATTCCCGAGGTAGACAAGTCCAAATACACAAAAATTATAATAATAGTTACCTATTTATGATATAAATGTTAAAAATACAATTTTAAGGCACGTATGTGAAAGTTTCATGTGAAAGATTCGCTTCGCTCATTCTGCAATTCATATAAGTGCCTTAAAAATATACTTTTTAACACGTACCTATATCATAAAATATTTTTTCTACAAACGTCTTATATATCAACAATTATAATTTATTCATTCTCAATTACAGGACAATACCTACAAAAACTTTTACTTGAACTTGACTGACATTCCCTTTTTATATTTTTCTTGACATTACATCAAAACTGTCTATATTGTCGATACGTAAATCAGAATAACATCTACTTTTATTTTTGTATATTCTAACAAATTTTAATAGTTTTTTTCTACAAACGTGTTAAAAATGCAATAATGCATTTTAAATTAAATTAAAAAAAAATCTTTTAAACCACCTTTTTCAAATTGCGCAAGTTGTATTATTAATATTAATGTTAGTAAATGAAATATAAATATTTTGACGTTTCACAATTTGACATTTCACTTTTAACTGCAGTGCCTTAAAATTGTTTAAGCACTGGTGCTTTAAAGTAGCATTTTTAACGTTCCTATGGAGTGCTATAAATTGCATTTTTAAATTGCGTTTGTAGAAAAATATATTAAAAAACACTAATATATTCTTTCCACATCTTTTCTGGACTGATACATACATAAATTAAAACGTTTAGTAACTAACTCCTAACTGCCTATGTGCGCATGCGCGCAGATTAATAATATTTCACCCTCAATGAAATCGCGCCTAAAGAAGTATAACTTCAAAAAGTGTAATTATTGTTGCAATTAATGTTTGGCTTAAAGAATTACGAATAACTCACAAATTAAAGCAGTCGGGTGGAGAGAATGCTTAAAAAATAAAAAAGTATGATGAAAAGTCATTTCAATACAATACTAAAATACAGGGAGTCCCATTTAACAAAACTCAGGAAATACTAATTCCGAGTTTCGACCAACCCTGTATACTAAAATTAAATAGAAAAAAGACTAAGTTTTCACTCTAATGGCATATAACATATCCCACCAGAATGAAAACAATGGGAACCTTCTCTGGTTACACCTCCGAGGCTTCTACAATTTGCAAGCCATACGGATGCTGAGACTAAGGAAGATGAGGGAATTCTACAATTTACAATTCACGTCACATCTGCTCAGCGCGGTAAAGTTCCAACGAGACTGGTTCCCTTCATACTCCACACAGAGTAAATGTAAATCAAAAATGAATAACCATTTTCAATTTCGTTGCAAAACGAAAATACAGCCGAACCATATTCCAGTCCAATCAGAGAGTGCTGCTAGCACCTCTACCGGTTTCTAAACTTATTAGTCTCTCATCAGGAGGCACATATACTGCTCTCCCCGATCCAACCAAAACATACCCCAGCGTGCAGTCCCGAATTGCAACGAACGAAATGGCATAGATGCCCTAGCGGCAACTGCTAGCAAAAGACTAAGTTTTCACTCTAATGGCATATAACATATCCCACCAGAATGAAAACAATGGGAACCTTCTCTGGTTACACCTCCGAGGCTTCTACAATTTGCAAGCCATACTGATGAGAGACTAATAAGTTTCGAAACCGGTAGAGGTGCTTGCAGCACTCTCTGATTGGACTGGAATATGGTTCGGCTGTATTTTCGTTTCGCAACGAAATTGAAAATGGTTATTCATTTTTTATTTACATTTACTCTGTGTGGAGTATGAAGGGAACCAGTCTCGTTGGAACTTTACCGCGCTGAGCAGATGTGACGTGAATTGTAAATTGTAGAATTCCCTCATCTTCCTTAGTCTAAGCATCCGTATGGCTTGCAAATTGTAGAAGCCTCGGAGGTGTAACCAGAGAAGGTTCCCATTGTTTTCATTCTGGTGGGATATGTTATATGCCATTAGAGTGAAAACTTAGTCTTTTGCTAGCAGTTGCCGCTAGGGCATCTATGCCATTTCGTTCGTTGCAATTCGGGACTGCACGCTGTGGTATGTTTTGGTTGGATCGGGGAGAGCAGCATATGTGCCTCCTGATGAGAGACTAATAAGTTTCGAAACCGGTAGAGGTGCTTGCAGCACTCTCTGATTGGACTGGAATATGGTTCGGCTGTATTTTCTTTTTGCAACGAAATTGAAAATGTTTATTCATTTTTAAAATTAAATAATTCGCTATATTAATAATATTATAATTTTTAACAATACTAGACTGTATTAAAAACCATTTGAAGATAAAGAGAGTTTTTGATGCCAAATCAGTAGGTACAATTCTACAGGGGGTGAATATTGCTATGAAATTAATAATAAACGTAATTATCTTTTAAACTACCCTGTATAATATTACAAATTTTCATATTTTAAGAAAGAATAAGACATCGAGGGCAATCCAAAATGTAAAAATATACAGGGTGTCTCATTTAAAAAAACGAAGTAACAATCAACTTCCGGTAAAACCGTGAGTAGTAAGGAGACCAAAATATGTTCATTAAATTTAATAGTTCACACCTCAAATCCCCTGTATTCCAATTTTCATGATTCCCCTACCTTTAGTTCTCGAGATATTTCTAATAGGCCCTTTATCTGCCTCATCCTGTATACCTAATACATTCTAAATACAAAAATACCCGTCACAGCTCGGAGGCATATTATAATAGTTGTTATTAACAAATAAGTGTCAAATACAAATAAGTGTCATAATAATGTTCAGTTTTGTATAAAAATGAGATTTACAAAATTTCACGCTTCAAAAACTCATAATAACTTAGAAGTACAAATTTAAATTCTTCTTTATTTTAAAATAGTTCAAACGACCCGTGACGTCACAGAGTTAACTATGTGGTTCCGTTTATGGTTATATTTATGTATATTCTTCTTCTTCTTCTTCTTTAGTTTATTGGCCTCCACCTACTTGGGTATTTGCCCAGCTCGTCGTCGGGGAATAAAGGAAAAATATTTATATTCTAATGACATTTTATCGTATGTCCAATCGAAACCAAACACAAAGGCGAAAATAAAAGGATTAACTAAAGGAGAATTACAAACAATGGGAGAAGTTGAAACAACACTAGAAGTAAAAGGATCTCGATTTGAGCATATCTTTCAATTAGTTGAACCTAGCTTTCCTATTCCAACCGACGGAATCATTGGGAGATACTTTATTTCAAACTTTCAATGCATACTAGACTACGCTAACCTTAAAATGCACATTAAAGAGGACAACGATTGTTACATTAGTACGAATATTTTGGATAATATAGATAATGACACGATAATAATACCGCCTAGATGTGAAATTTACAGAGTCGTAAAAATTTTTCAAACGCTGAAGAACGACAGGATAGTGGAACAACAGGAAATACAACCAGGAATATTCATAGCGAGAGCAATTATTTCAAGTAATAATCCGTACATCAAAATTTTGAACACAACCTACGAAACAGTAAAAGTAGAGACAAACGCAATCAAAACATTAGACATTAAATTATTCAACATATATAGACTGATCAACGACAGCAAGGATAGGAAAAAGGAATTACGGGAATCATTGAAGTTAGACATTCCAGAGTACCTACATACGCGATAAATTAGTATCTATATGCGAAGATTATTCAGATATATTCGCCCTAAGGCATGACATGCTAATATGTAACAACTTCTACGAACAGAAACTGAGAGTTAAAGACCAAACTCCGGTATATATTAAAAATTATAGGACACCTCATGCACAAACAGAGGAATTAAACCGTCAAGTACAAAAACTGAGAGCCCAAGGAATAATAGAACCGTCCACATCAGAATACAACAGCCCAGTAGTGCTGGTTAGACCAAGGATAGACTCGATACTAGATCAACTAGGAAGAGCAAAATGGTTTTCAGTTATAGACTTAATGTCAGGTTTTCACCAGATACCATTAGAAAAATCATCGAGAAAATACACATCGTTTAGCACAGAAAATGGAGCATTTCAATTTACCAGATTACCTTTTGGATTAAATGTAAGCCCAAATAGCTTTTCAAGGATGATGTCAATAGCATTTTCGGGATTAACACCGGACAAAGCATTTCTTTACATGGACGATATAGTAGTAATAGGAATATCCGAAAAACATCACCTAGACAACCTTAAAAAGACATTCGAGACATGTCGAAAATTCAATTTGAAACTTAACCCAGGAAAATATCAATTTTTTAGAAGAGAATAACCTATTTAGGGCATGATCTTTCTCAGGAATGAGTATCACCGGACAAAGCGAAATATGCAATGATTGAACAATACCCGACACCTAAGACAGCGGAAGAAACAAAAAGATTCGTAGCATTTTGTAACCATTATAGACGTTTTATTCAAAATTTTGCTGAAATATGCAGACCACTCAACAGATTATCGAGAAAAGGAGTAGAATTTTTTTGGTCAGAAGAATGTGAAAAAGCATTCAATAAGCTTAAATCATCTCTAATGAAGCCACCGATCCTAAAATATCCAGATTTCAATAAACAATTCATCCTAACAACAGACGCATCCAACGAGAGTTGTTCAGCAATTTTAAGTCAAGATTATAGCGGAATAGACCTACCAATAGCATACGCATCAAGAAGTTTCAATAAAGGAGAATGTAATAAACCTATAATCGTTAAGGAATTACTAGCGATCCATTGGGGAATTAATCATTTCAAATGTTATTTATATGGAGCACCAACATTTTTAGTCAAAACGGATCATAAACCACTAACACATTTATTTGCAATGAAAAAACCAACTTCGAAACTTACAAGGATCACATTAGATTTAGAGGAATACGATTTCGAAATAGAGTATATAACAGGGAAAAATAACTATGCAGACAGTCTTTCAAGAATAACATTACATCAACTAAAGAACCTATACATAGACAATACCCATATATTAGCTATAACACGAGCTTAAGCAAGAGAAAAGAAGAAGGAAGCAAGGCAAACGAAGGCAGAAAGTGAACTCGCACTACAGCCAGAAGCCCCCAGACTAGCGTTACCAGGTGTCCCGATTTGCGCGGGACGTCCCGATTTTCAGGGGTCTGGGGACGCGTGCCGATTTGTACCTGATCGGGACACTAAATGTCCCGATTTTCACCCACAAAAACCAATTTCAGGAGGACTTGCAGTGAATTTTATAACTATGTTATAAAAACAAGGCACTCCTAAAAGCGGCAAAATCGAATGAAAACTATAATTTTAATAAAACATAAATAATTTACTTAATCTACGATTTTTTTTGTAATTTCGTCTGAATATTATTATGTAGGATTAAATACAGATTACATATAGAAACACCTTGTAGTCCAGTAAATGAACGGGAAATACGGCGATACCGAGTAATTTTCAGGATAAACTCCGAATTGCATGAAAATTTGGACGGCTTGTGCCGTTGGTTGCTTTTACTCGGGAGTGACAGTCACCCCTAGTTGGGGTGAAAAACCGCGCGTTTAAAATAAGTCCGGAGATGGATAAATTGACTAATTCTAAGCAGTTTTAGTTCTATAGAATTTTAACTTGCGTAATACTTTTCGAGTTATTTACTATTGAATTTCGTTAGTTGAAAATTTTTCGTTTTGAAAATGTTTATTTTTCGACAAAAAAATCACGTTTTCAGACGATTTTCACAAATAACTCAAAAAGTAAGTATTTGATCGAAAAAAATATTCTTAGCAAAAATGTAGACTAATATAAAAAAAATGAAAAAAATTGTGAACTCGTAAAGTCTATAGACTCAGCAAAAGCAAAGTTGTAGCTCATGAAAAGTACGTTATTATTCGTCAAATTCCGAATCAAATATTTCAACATGAAATAACCAAGAAATGAAGCACTTTTCCGGAAAAAACTATTAAAACATTTTTAATAAAGCTTTATTTTTATGTTTTAAAAAAGTTTCTAGTATCAAAACTGAGTGAGTTATGCTCAAAATCAAGTTGACTCCTTTTTTTTTTGGTAAAAAAATCATGAAATTCTCCCGCTACTTAGCACTCCAAATGAAATTAATCGTTACCGCTTTACAAACAATTTACTTTACTTATGTATTTCTTACATAATTGAAAGGGCCTGAACGACTCGCTAATCACGAGTGTATGCAAAATATGAACAGCCATATTTGAACTAATTTTTGTCTAACAGAAAAACAAAATAAATCTATCATATTTATAAAAGCAAAACCTACCTACTTTTTACTCCTTGAGATTTTCAGTATCCCTAATACTTTTTAAGTTATTTTGAAAAAAGGGCATTTTCCAATATTTTAAGAATTTTTTTTTACTATAAAACCAATTTTTTTCAAAACTAAACACTCCCAACCCGTAAACCTTACAGATCGTATAAACATTACACATATAAAGTAAATGGTAAAGCGATAACCATTAATTTTATTTACGGTGCTAAATAGGGGGAGATTTTCACTTTTTTTTTACCAAAAAAAGAAGCCAACTTTATTTTGAGCGTAACTCGCTTCGTTTTAATGCTAGATACTTTTATTTACTACTGGGCTATTGTTGTTTATTTGTCCCGATCTACAACCCTACATCCCGATTTGTTTTTGCTTATGTACCGATTAAAAACAAATCGGACCTGGCAACACTACCCCAGACAGACAGTAAGAAAGGTACTAAATAATTTAGAGGCGCATAGACTACCAATTTTGTCTTTTGGAGCAGAACTAATCTCACCAAGGCTGAGCATTAGGGTCAAAAACAAAATTAAATGCAGCAAGAGCATAGCCGCAGGATTCAATCATTTCGATTTAAACCAAATGTTGACACAGCTTGATAAGCTGGCGGTAGAGAATGCAGTACGTAAAGTAAAAATATACGTAAACGATATTATTTTTAAAGTGTGCACAATTGAGGAATTTATTAAAGAAGGAAACAAAATATTGAAGAATGTAGAAATATGCATATGTGAAGTACCAGAAACAATAGAAGATGACAAAGAAAAACACAGATTAATAGAAGAATACCATAACCACCCGATGTTTGGAGGACACGTAGGAAATAATAGACTAATAAAGAAGCTAAAAGCAAGATTTAGATGGAAAAAATTGGAAAAAGACGTAAGAAAATACATTAAACAATGTCATAAGTGTCAAATTAACAAACCGAAAAGAACACATGTCGAAGAATTCGTGATATCGGACACTTCTTCCAAACCATGGGACATAGTATATATAGATACGATAGGTCCATTCACTAAAAGTAACGAAGGTAATAGATACTATATAACAATGTTATGTGAACTTACTAAATACGCGGTCAGCATACCCGTGTGCAATAAAGAAGCAGAGACAATAGCCCGAGGAATTTTTGATCATTTTATACCAACATACGGACTCATGAAGCAAATAAGAACAGACCAAGGCACATAGTATAAGAATGAAGTAATGCAGGAACTAACAAAGCTACTTAAAATAGAGCACAACTTCACAACGGCATACCATCCACAGTCCATTGGAAGTTGCGAAAAACTGCACAGAACATTAAATGAGTACGTAAGAGCATTCATAGACGAAGACAGAGAAAATTGGGATGTGTGTTGCAGGATGTTCACATACTGCTACAATACAACCCCTAACGCGTATCATGGTTACACACCGTTTGAACTGTTATATGGCAGGAAGGTTAACCTACCAGAAGACCTTACACAGGAGATTCAACCATGTTACAATATAGATGCTTACTACAATGAGTTACGTTACAAACTACAAAGCGCACACGAGAGAGCTATAACCTTCTTACTAAAGCACAAAAAAGAGCGATAAGAAAAGAATAAGCTCAAAGCAACACCACAACATTTTAAAATAGGAGACCTAGTCCTGGTAAAAAGGGAAGAGAATGGTAAGTTTGATAGTCTTTATGTAGGTCCCTTCGCAATAACAGAGGTAAACAACGTTAATTGTAAGATCAAAACAGAAAACAATAAAATCAAGGAAATACATAAGAATAGAATATATGCTTACTGTCCGAGGACACAGTGAGTGACAGTGAAACGGGAACAGTGTTGATGTAGAACATTTTTTTGTACCTTACTTTATTTACTAATTAGTTATAGGAAATAAATATTTAATTTTGTATCGATTAAAACACAGTAACCAGTTGGTGGCGCTATTAAACAACAATTTTCTTCCTTGCATGTAGTCAGAAAATTTCCCGAAGGGGATGGATGTAACGGTTTATCAACATCCAAAATTGAGATCAACACATATTCATTTAATTCTTAAATGTACTAGAAACGAAAACCAAAACATACACATTTGTTTACATTTTTACTGGGTCACCTAGTTTTGTTAGAAACACCAGTCGACGATATTGCATAGTCAACTAATTCATATTTTCGTATGTCATGGCCACGCTGAGTCGACAATATAAACAAACTAGTTGTTATAAGTTTGTTTATATAAACACGAAGGTATGGTGATTCATTCTAATTCATTCGTATTATTAAAAAGAGCATTCTTAATCCAGATGCTCTAGCAGATAGTTGGTAATAAATAAGCAGTTATACATATTGGTTAATTCAGCAACCCCTATTGGTAGGGGGTAACTACCCCCAACTACCCTAAGATGTTTCCCGAGGCTACATACCCGCATATCATGACGTAACTAAGTAATATTTCCAGGGGCGGAAGGCTGCGTGGCCAACAAAGGGGTGGGGACTGAGCTGAATATAAAAATTTTAAACGGTTTTTTGTGACGTTCGTGATCGAGATAGTGTACCAAAATTTGGGAATAAGTATACGATGACGTCACTAAATAAAATCCCCAGAGGCGGAAACCAGAGTGGGGGACGAGGGTAGTTATAAGGGATCATAATCGCGGTTTTTATTATTTTTTTATGATGCTCATGATCAAGATAGTGCACCAAAATTTGGGAATAAGTAGGTCATGATGTAGGTAAGTAAAATCTCCAGGGGCGGAACGCTGCGTTTCCGACAAAGGGGTGGGCGCAGGGGTGAATATAAAAATTATAAGGGGCTTTTGTGACGTTGGTAATTGAGATAGTGCACCAACATTTGGGAATAAATAGACCACATAGCTACGTAAAATCCCCAGAGGCGGTTACCAGAGTAGGAGACGAGGGTAGATATAAGGGGTCAAAGTCGCGGTTTTTATTATATCTTTTTGTGAGCTCCTTATCTCGATAGTGCACCAAAATTTTGGAATAAGTAGATCATGACGTAACTGAGCAAAATCTCCAGGGACGGAGCGCTGCGTGGGGGCCAAAACACAGACCCCTGCTCGCCATACCTATGTCCCCCACATGTCATTCCGCACCTGGAGATTTTACTTAGTTATGTCATGATCTACTTATTCCCAAATTTTGGTGCACAATCTCGATCACGAACGTCACAGAAAATCCCTTATAATTTTTATATTCACCCCTGCCCCTACCCCTTTGTCGGTCACGCAGCATTCCGCCCCTGGAGATTTTACTTATTTACGTCATGACCTAGTTATTCCCAAATTTTGGTGCATTATCTCGATCATGAGCGTCACAAAAAAAATAATAAAAACCGCGAATTTGACCCCTTATAACTACCCTCGTCCCCCACTCTGGTTTCCGCCTGTAGGGATTTTACTTTAGCTATGGCATGGTCTACTTACTTCCAAATTTTGGTACACTATCTCAATCATGAACGTCACAAAATACCCCTTATAATTTTTATATTCACCCCTGAACCCATCCCTTTGTCGGCCACGCAGCGTTCCGCCCCTGGAGATTTTACTTAGTTACGTCATGACCTACTCATTCCCAAATTTTGGTGCACTATCCCTATCATGAACGTCACAAAAAAAAATAATAAAAACCGCGATTTTGACCCCTTATATCTACCCTCGTCCCCCACTCTGGTTTCCGCCCGTTGGGGAAACTCATGTACACAACTAATTTAACACATTACCGTATAGTTTTTCCATATTACTTATCACGCACAAAATCCGCTTCTATCTCTCCGACTATAAGTTTACACGAATTTAAAAAAGCAGTTAAAGGTTTATAGTTTATTTGTAAAAGTTTGAGTAAACTTTGAACTTCAACAAAGCGGTCAGTAAAGCTTTAAAACTGAAGTCCTAATGTAATTAGCTCTAAGCCGGTATAGGGCAATTATAAAATCCGTGCACGTAAAAAATGATATTGGTTCTTCAAATACATGCTGCTTGTAATATATCCGAAAGTAGATGATGGATTTTGATCATTCTTTTTTTTTTTATTTGTATGTACCTACTCGTGAAGTACAGCTACTAGCAACTAGCACTGTGACAGAAGAATTTTAAATGGCAAACTTTGATCCTAATTGACCTAGGCAATATTTTTGCCCATTCATGCCACTAAAGTCATTCATTATTGTACTCATTTGCCCTCATATGCGGCAGTAAATTAACACTTTATTGTACTGAAAGAAGAATTTTACTTTACCTGCCGCGATTAATCAAATTAACCTAGATTGAATGTAAGTGGTCGATAGCAGTAATCGATTATTTATTTGAGCGAACTTGAAATTTATTTACTTTAATTATTAAAAATATTGCACAAAATTTACGTTATTATTGATTAAATTTATGTCAAAAAGTAAAATTCTGTTGCAATTATATCTATACAACATAAATTAAAACTTTACAGATTCAGTAATTAGGTATTTTATATATTGATACCAATTATTAAACGTCGACACCGCCCATCATGCAAAAGCATTCTGTCATTACTCTCATACGAAATTTTTATTTCATCTAAAAAAAATTAATATCAAAAAATTCTTAAATCTAATTTAGGTATTACCTAATGCAAATGAAGTGTTAAATGGTGTTTTTGTTAATTCGATCATTTATAGAAAGGTGATAAATATTTAGAAAATAGTTAACAATAACGAAATAGTTATAGACAAGGCGAAAACGGCGGGTTCGTTGGAAAAAATATTCCCATTAGATTTTTTTGCATTATCACATTCGTGAGACACCCCAGAATAAGATTCAAGAAGTCGCCCACGCGAAAAGTGGTCCAATTTTTTTTTAATCAAATTGCAGAAATTAATATTTTCGGCCCGGAGAAATTTTTCTTAGATTTTTCAGACCATTCCGGGCAGAAAAGGTCTCCTATAATTTTTCTCCAAAGTTGATCGTGTTCGAGTTATAAGCAATTTAAAATTTGAAAAACGCGAAAATGGCCATTTTTAAGACTTAATAACTCAGTTAAAAATGATTATTATGAAAGTCAGAAAGTGACTCTATCAAACTTAAAGCCCCCCTTTATGATCCTGAAGAAATTTGTGTCACTAATTTATTACTAAGCTGTTATTTTTAATTATAAATAGTGAGTGGTAAGATCGTATTGACGCGGCTGTAAATGTGAGTGCGAGTGAGATGCGCCATTGGACTGCCTGAACTTTCGCACTCATCATGGACGGCCGCCTAATACGTGCATGGCGCTCATTATTTTTACTTAAAAATAACAGCTTAGTAATCAATTAATGACAAAAATTTCTTCAGGACCTTGTAGAAGGGGTTCAAACTTTGATTTAGTTACTTTCTGGCTTTCATAGTGATAACTTTTAACGGAGTTATTAAGCCTTGAAAATCGTCAATTTTCGTTTTTTTCAATTTTAAAATGCTTTTACCTTGACAACGATTAACTTTAGAGAAAAATTATAAGTGACTTTTTTTATCCAGAATGGTCCAAAAAACCTAAAAAAAATTGTTCCGGCCAAAATAATGATTTTTGCAATTTGATTAAAAAAAATGGAAAAAAAATTTGGACCACTTTTCGCGTGGGCGATTTCTTGAATCTTATTCTGGAATGTCTCACGAATGTGATTATGCAAAAAATCTCATGGGAATATTTTCTCCAAAAAACCCGCCGTTTTCGCCTTGTCTATTAGCAATTTTGCCAATTTTGGCAAAATTAGCCAAAAATAAAAAAATTACCTACTAAAATCACTAGCCAGTTGAAATAGTTATTTATCTACTCTATGTCATATTATGTATAAGTTTTTAGTTTGTGAAAACTGTCATTATAGATAGCAGTGCGTAAAGGGTTTAAAGTGTGCCTGAAGTAACAATGTATTTTAAATGGGATTTACTTTTTCGCACACATTCAATGGGTTTTTTGGCACACTTTCATATAATAAAATATCCTTAACCTTCGCGTTGTCATGGTGATGACAATATGAGCAATGACTTACAACAAAATTTTTGACAGTTTTGTGGTTTGAAAAAAGTTAGAATTTTTAAATGTCAAAGTTCTAAAAATTGTAGAATAGAAATGAATTCCAGTGACGAAGAGTTACAGTTTTTTTATTTGTTTATCGTAGATAAAATATTGTATGAATCTGTGCGTGAAGTAATTTTTGCGAACTTACGCGATGTATAGCACTCCCTCCGTTGTCGCTCGTGCTCTAAAAATCGCGTGCGTTCGCAAAATACATACTTCACGAACTGTTTCATAAATAACTATTAAGAATTCGTGTTCTACTGGTCAAAATACATAAAAAAACTTGGGTAAGTCTATCTAAATAAAGAAGCCCGTAGCACCCCCTCCTGGCCACAGCACTAATTTGTTTATAAGCCAAAAAATTGTTTATAACTTTAAAACATTGCCGAGGCTGCTTAAACAATCCGATTTCAATTCTGTAAAGTGCATTAGATAGGTGAAGTACTTCTTTATATGCAAAAAAAATGACAAATCTTTGTATGTTCTAGTTTTTGTTGTGCAAGATTTTAAAAAATTTTAATTTTTAAAAAAAAGTTTAGATTGCAAAATTATTATGCAAAATTTAGTAAGTCAATTTTAATGAAATTTGGTGTACGGTTTTAGCACATTACATAAATTTTCTAAGCGAATTAGAAAGGTTCCAAATGTAACCTAAGTGATGGAAAATCATTTAATAAAGACTGGCTTGTTTTGCCCCCCTATTTTATATTTATTGCTATTTTGAAGCAAGGGTGATAAATTAAGACATTTTTATCCAATCGCGTCTGATCGAAAATTTAATTATATTTGTTTTATTCCTATACGACTTTGTTCTAAAATGAATAGTTTTTAAGTTATAAGCAAAAATTTGAAAAAAAGGAAATTTTTTGAAAGTTTTTAATATTTTATTTTTTTTTTATTAATGTTCTGGGCATATTTGAGAAGGAGCATAAATCAATTATTATTAACGAAGTTATCACCTAACTTTAACCGCAAAAATCTGAATGCCACCTCTCACATCCACCTAAAAACAGATCCTTACTGGTCTATAATTTTCATAGAGACTTTTATCAAAGCTTATTTTGAAGGTATAAAAAAGTACTTTAAAAATATTTATTAACGTTCTCTATGAAAAATTAATCATTTTTCCGTTATTTGAGCTCAAATATTTGCATAAATTTACGAAAAACAAAAAAATTTGTTTTCAATGACTCATAAATTGCTTAGCATTATCTAAAAAATTTAATTAAAACTAAATAGTTTCTTTATTTTTTTATAAGCTTCAATTTTAATACGAATAATTTTTTCCTGAAAATGCGTAATTTTCGAGTTATTCGCGAAAAACTATTGAAAAATATGTTTTTTTTAATCTTCAATCGCGAATAACTCAGAAATTCTTAAGTAATAGTATATTGTACAACAAGAGAGAAAAAAGACATATTTCTCACGAGCGCAGAAGTTTGTTGCAAAATTTGCAAATCAAGCGAGGGAGAAATATGTCGTTTTCTCTCGTGTTGTACACTGTACTTTTTCGATGGATGCGTTTTTGTCAAAAGTTCAAACTTCAAAATTAAATAATTTAGGTGCTTTTATGTAGACTATTGCCAAAATTGAAATAAAATACATATCATACACATAATATGTAGGTATGTAATATTCTTAATATTTATATACTTTTATTTATTTAAAATTATAGTTACCAGTTATATTTGAACAGTTCTGAAAGGTAATTCCTGATAATTTTGTTCTGAAGCTATTTTCTTGTGGCATTTTTATAATCAAGTATATTCAAATGGGAAATAAGCCACAATTTTACCTAAAAACGATTTTATTAACGTTTCGATGCCCAAGTCGGGTGTCGTTGTCAAAATACAAAATACCGACTTGGGCGTCGAAACGTTAATAAAATCATTTTTAGGTAAAATTGTGGCTTATTTCCCATTTGAATATACTTAATTCCTGATAAGTATCGATTTGACACATTTAATTTGACAAAAATATTTGTGTTTGTATTGTGCATGTTACCATGGAAACCGCGATTCTACGTATGGAACCCGTGAGAAAAAATATTTCTGACTGCAATGGCCGACTTTTCTCACAGCCTGAGAAATATTTCATTTTGAATGTATGTAAGTAGTGAGAGAAGTTGCACATTGTATAGGATCCATAGAAAAAACATTTTATTCAACATTTTCTTTATAAAATTCAATTCACCATCAATTCCCGGTGTCATATTGAAATTTTTAATTTCCACCCCCGAGAAAGGGTGGCATTCACGCACCAAGTCAGGCTTGTTATTTGCATCATTTTGGGCTACTGTCAAAATTTCAAACAAATCTATGTATTTAGAATTGCGAGGTAAATTGCTTGAATGAATATACTATTATTATTTTACGACCAATAACATTACGAAAAAGCTGTGAGGGATAAACAAATTGAAATAAATTACTCCAGGCTGTGGGTGAAAAATAGGTCGATTTCAGGATATAATTCAGGAATTTTTGAAACCTATCAGGTGTTGTAAAGGACGATGCCAGGAATAACTTTTACTAAAATGTGACCAAAAATATTGTGAGCATTTTTTTTTATTGCGATTTTCATTTGTTAAATTTGCAATTTTTAAAGATTTTTAATTTTGCAGCTTAGGATATTGATTCTAGAGAAAAACTTTTTAATAGAAAGTTGTATTAAATTAAAAAACCTACAATTTGAGCTATGGTAAGTTTAATTTCGTTTATTGGTTATTGCAAAACAGCCTGCGAAATGTCCAAAATGGCCGTTTCTTACAATTGCGTTATTTATTGTACAAATCATTTTTTTTATTTTTAAAGCTTTAAAATGAAGATCTTTCAATTCCAAACATAAAAAAAAATTGTAGGACCGGATTAACGAATTTGTTGCTTAGATATTATAAATTGTTTATCCCAAGAGGTCAAATGTCGAAGACTATAACTTTTTGAAAAAAAATCGTAGAGAGTTGGTGAAACATCCAATCTCCTTCTAAAGAGTTATGTTTTCATATTCTGATGTAAATAAATGCGTAAAACATTTTTAAACCTCTAATTTTTGGGTTTGAGAATAAGGGGGCAAATTTCGTTATAAACATTTAGAGCTGAAGCGGCCCTGTACATCTTATGAGTTTGTAACTTACAGATTATTGTTGCTGAAGACGAAACGAAGATTTATAAAAAAAAATAAACATTTTCTACAACCAACTGAAGCCGAGATAATTGTTTCGTTTTTCTTAAATCGTAGTGCCTTTATTTATAACAATTAAGAAATTTTGTTCTGAAGCTATTTCCTTGTGGCATTTTTATAATTACGTATTTTTTATGGGAAATAAGCCACACTTTTACTAAAAAATGCATTTATTAACGTTTCGAAGCCCAAATCGGGTTTCGTTGTCAAAATACAAAATACTATTAAAATAAAACCAACATGTTGTTGCTAAGTAAAACAATTCTTCTAATAATTTATTTAATCTGACTCATTTATATTGGCAATTCAGACGTATATTATACATTTTAAAGTAGAAGACTTTAAAATGAGTTCGCCAATATTTATGAGTTGCGTTCCTGGGACGACTTTACTAAAATATTAAAATAAAAATTTACTTTTCCCTCGTGATTTACTATGGAATCTCTAACGCGAGAATTTTACTGTCATCGTTGCATTTGGTTGTCTTTTTAAAGACAGATCACATGCTATGATTTTTTTGCGACGGATATTCTTGAGTTGGGATTGATTTCATGTAATCGAATGAACTATCTTTTAGTAAAGTCGTCCCAGGAACGCAACTCATAAATATTGGCGATATCATTTTAAAGTCTTCTACTTTAAAATGTATAATATACGTCTGAATTGCCAATATAAATGAGTCAGATTAAATAAATTATTAGAAGAATTTTTTTACTTAGCAACAACATGTTTGCTTTATTTTAATAGTATTTTGTATTTTGACAACGAAACCCGATTTGGGCTTCGAAACGTTAATAAATTCATTTTTTAGTAAAATTGTGGCTTATTTCCCATAAAAAATACGTAATTAAGAAATTATTTTACAGTCATTGACTAAAGAAAGACTTATGTTATCTTAAAATAAAAATTATTATAAAATATAATTACATTTAATTATTAAAAATTATTTTTAAAATCGGTGCTTTTGCGAGCGGTCGAATTTTGCAAATCGCCCGACTCGCTTCAAATCCGCGCGCTCGGAAAATTTTTACGTAACTTGTATTAAATTGTGACAAAAAACAATTTAATAATATTACCATTATAATATACAGTCGATTTACCACTGTATTTGTTTTTCTTGATAAACTTTTATATGTGAAATCTCATTTCTGGAGAAATAATATTACAAAAATTATACATATATATAATATGAAATATGTATATAACTATATTTTTAATTTTTGCATTGTTATATAAATATAATAATAATAATGTTACTTCTTATTATACAATACAAAACTTTTTCTTCTTGTAGTGACTATCCGTTTTGGATGTTGGCGACGATCATGGCAATCTGTACTTGTACACTAAATCGGTACTGCTGCTCTAAAAAGATTTGTAGTTGTTGTTGAACCTCGTACGTAAATTTTCTAGCAAGGTAATCCTTCGCCTTCTTGGTTCTCAGTTTCCAAATGGGGTTTGCCAAATTGCCATGATGGTCGCCAACATACAAAACGGGTAGTCACTACAAGAAGAAAAAGTTTTATATTGTATAATAAGAAGTAACATTAAAAATATAGTTATATATTTCAAAATATATGTATCATTTTTGTAATATTATTTCTTCAGAAATGAGTTTTCACATATCAAAGTTTATCAAGAAAAACAAATACAGTGGTAAATAGACTGTATATTATAATGGTAATATTATTAAATTGTTTTCGGTCAAAATTTAATACAAGTTACGTAAAAATTTTCCGAGCGCGCGGATTTGAAGCGAGCCGGGCGATTTGCAAAATTCGGCTGCTCGCAAAAGCACCGAATTTAAAAATAATTTTGAATAATTAAATGTAACTATATTTTATAATAATTTTTATTTTAAGATAATATAAGTATTTCTTTAGTTAATGACTGTAAAATAATTTCTTAATTGTTATAAATAAAGGCACTACGATTTAAGAAAAAAGAAACAATTATCTCGGCTTCAGTTGGTTGTAGAAAATTTTTATTATTTTATAAATCTTCGTTAAGTCTTCAGCAACAATAATCTGTAAGTTGGAAATTCATGGGATGTACAGGGCCGCTTCAGCTCTAAATGTTTATAATGAAATTTGCCCCCTTATTTTCAAACCCAACATTTAGCTAGGCTTCAGTTGGTCGTAGAAATTTTTTATTTCCTTATAAATTTTCGTTTCGTCTTCAGCAACAATAATGTGTAAGTTAAAAACTCGTAGGATGTACAGGGCCGCTTCAGCTCTAAATGTTTATAACGAAATTTGCCCCCTTATCTTCAAACCCAAAAATTAGAGGTTTAAAAATGTTTTACGCATTTATTTACATCAGAATACGAAAACATAACTCTTTAGAAGGAGATTGGATGTTTCACCAACTCTCTACGATTTTTTTTTCAAAAAGTTATAGTCTTCGACATTTGACCTCTTGGGATAAACAATTTATAATATCTAAGCAACAAATTAGTTAATCCGGTCCTACAATTTTTTTTGATGTTTGGAATTAAAAGATCTTCATTTTAAAGCTTTAAAAAATAAAAAAAATTATTTATACAATAAATAACGCAATTGTAAGAAACGGCCATTTTGACCCTTTCGCAAGCTGTTTTGCCATAACCAATAAACGAAATTAAACTTACCATAGCTCAAATTGTAGGTTTTTTAATTTAATACAACTTTCTATTAAAAAGTTTTTCTCTAGAATCAATATCCTAAGCTGCAAAATTAAAAATCTTTAAAAATTGCAAATTTAACAAATGAAAATCGCAATAAAAAAAAGCTCACAATATTTTTGGTCACATTTTAGTAAAAGTTATTCCTGGCATCGTCCTTTACAACACCTGATAGGTTTCAAAAATTCCTGAATTATATCAGGTTTTTTCACCCACAGCCTGGGGTAAATACAATTTAAACTAATTGACGAATCGTCTTGAAATTTTTTGTGCATTATAAGGAGTACGTGATTCAACTTTTCAACAAATGTTTAACTTTCGAAGTTTTAGCCTTATTTTGAAATTTCCTAAGCAACAAATGATCGTATCAAAATTCAAAAACTGCCATTTTAAACATTTTCCAACATGAGAAAAGATGTGTACTGATAAAATATGAATAAATAATATACAATGATGAGCGCGCTAATAACCGGCAAAATAACCCAAAAGATGGACAACCTAATGCGTTGTGTAATAAAAAAATTGACAATATAGAGCTGGGAAATTATCGGTATAAGCCTATAAAACAGGGCCACTTGCAATAGTCTCCCACTTTAGATATTAGCTTTTTTCGTTTCGACTGACAGAAATAAACGTCAAAAGTACTAGGTGAGTATTGTTTGCCTGAGTGAAGAGGACAACTGTGTCTGTGTAATTTTTAAATTAGTTTTTAAATAAAAATATTTTAAAAATTAAAATAAAATTATTAACTTATTAATCATAATCTGTGTTTTTGATTTATTTATGAACATCCTTGCTTCCAAAATCACTCCTTATATTCGTTCTAACAGCTACGTCAAATTTTTTTTAAATCTAAAAAATATTATTGTCACGTTAACGTCCTACATATGAGTAAAGTCAACTAGCTCGTAACTGACGTCTACAGTTAAGAAACTATCGTAAGTGGTAATGTTTTATAGGTTAATACCGATAATTTTCCACATCTACTCTTTTTATCTCTTTTTATGTGCCCTCCGTGTGGAGGGCACATAGCCGTCGGTCTTGGTTACATAATTAGTCGTTAAGTCATGCTAGGGGCACTTGCGCGACCTGAAAACCCTAACACTAGACTTAAGCAAGACTAGAACCTTAGCCAGAAGGTTACACGAACTTTACTTTTTTTGTCTCTTTTTATTTCAGAACGCATTATGTTGTCCACATTTTGCGTTATGTTGCCGGTAAATAGCGTGCTTATTACTGTATATATTTGAATTCCTCACTTTGACCTTAAGCGATTTAAAGAAAAAAGCTACCATTTTTGACCCTTATTTGTTAAGAGGAAACAGTAGCGATCAACAGGTAGCCAAAACGCGTTCCAAGATTACGGCTGTAATTTTGAATATTTGTTCGAGATATTTGGCACACGTATTCGTAATATAATAAAGAATAACGGTACAGAGCCCAATTTGAAAAATATATTAATATGTGGAAATTACTCTGTAATTAAATACAATATTAAAAAAACGAGCCTGTACCGCCATTAAGAAGAACAAAAAAATACATTTTCTTCAAATAAACTTTTTTATCCGATGCCTAGATTTTGTGTCATTTTGGAACTACTAAAATTTTTTATTTCATTAGTAGTTCCAAAATGACACAAAATCTAGGCATCGGATAAAAAAGTTTATTTGAAGAAAGTGTATTTTTTTGTTCTCCTTAATGGCGGTACAGGCTCGTTTTTTTAATATTGTATTTAATTACAGAGTTATTTCCACATATTAATATATTTTTCAAATTGGGCTCTTATAACATTCCGTTAATTTCTAATTATCTTTATAGTTATTTTATTTAAAATTTAATAACGGTTTGTCATTAAGTTATACTCAAAATCAATAAGATCTAATTAAAATAAATCTTTGACTGACGTCATACTTAACTAGTAGTTGGCACGAGTTCTTCAGTTGGTATTAGACACCATTCGCTGTCATGTAAGTTTGTTCTGTGAGGCTCCTCGTCTAACGACGGGAAATAATGGCTGCGTTCACCAGAAATAATCGGTTTAAGTTTCAACTAAACAGCTATGTTGCAGCGCTTTAAAACTACGTTTAGTCTGGTGAATGGTGTTTTTTCGTTTGACACTTTCATAGTTGATTTTTTTGTGTTCCCACCTGTTCTATGTATGAACCTAACCTAAAACGAGATTCGTTGTTTTTGTTGATTTATTATACTTATCGTTCAACGATAAATTGGACGTATCTTAAACAAATTTAATTCAAAAATGGATAATATACTACTTTTATTGATGTTTGATAATGAAATGAACAAGAAATAATTTTTGGTGCTGCTGGGCTGTGCTGGACTTGGCAGAGCAGAACCATTGGATGGCCCACCATAAATAAATAATAATTATCACGTAAATATGAATTATGTTGAAAATATTGTTCCTTAATACACAGACTTACAATTTCGTGAGCATCTACAATTATGTCTCTCCTAAGTTTCAAATACTTTATAATTAAAACCATTGTAAAATAAATATTTTCAAATAATCGCGCCGTTACAATATATTTCTTAAACACGTTCAATATTGAAGCGATACAAATACTACGTTCAATAAAATGGCGACCGCTTCGTCAACACGTTGAAGTTTAGCCTAAATTGACATGACGTTCACCCGAAAAATCTTAAACAGTTTCAGAGCGCTGACGTAGCGCACTGGTCTGGTGAACGCACCCATTGACACTTCGCTCAGGGTTACCATGTCTAGGGATTTTCCCCGAATCTAGGGATTTTTTGAAGCTTTTTCAGCTCTGGAAGGATTTTTTTTGAAATCTAGGGATTTATTAAACTGTGCTGGCGCCATTTTTTGTTGTTATTAAATATCTTTTTGTTCAAATATTATTATTATTGTCATTATTTATTGTTTCCTGACATAAATATTCCTAAGTAAACATTAAAACATTACCTAATCAATGATTAAAGTGGATTAAACATAGTGTTTAATAGGTTATAAATTCAATTGACAGCTGTCATCTGTCAATTTCTTCTTTTTTAGGTCAAATTAATACGATTTAGGGATTTCTAGGGGAAATTGAAGTTCCCGTCTAGGGATATTCTGAAATTTCATCTGGCAACCCTGACTTCGCTTGGTTAGCTAGAACGGAACGGCAGATGGTTGATCGAAAATTACGGGAATTTTAATACGGAGTTTCAAGCTCCTATAAGTATTTAGTGGAAAAATTAATAATGTTGTTGTTTGGAAGAGCTAGGAGACAAAGTGTGGAAGATCCCGTAGAAATTGAAGTCACACCATCTGGTAATTTTTTTTACTTTTAAAAGGTTTGAGAAAAAAAACGAATATGGCCGCCATCGTGTCATATTAAATTCCTATCGAATTTATTTCTGTACATTTATGAACCAAAGTTGTTATTTGAATTTAGTATCTTTAATTCTATCCATGGTTCGAAAATATACACTCAGATGAAGGATTATCTTGTCACATATTCTGTATCTATTTAATTTGTGGGGTTATGCTAACCTCATAAAATTCAATTCAAATTTTACAGATTACATTCATTATTATCTAAAGTCTACTAAATTGCGTGCATTTTAGCCACCTTAAATTTCGTTCCCATCATTTTTCCTAAATTTTACAACATATTACATTATCCCATATCATTTTTATTAATAAAAAAATACCCTTTATAGAAATATTGCTTTCAGATACAAATCATATTCTGTATTAAATATTGAATTTAAAGTTAAATTCCAAATTATTGTGTCCGTAGTGTGAATCAAGGTCAAATCCATCAGTGTTTTTACTAATGATCTTTTTTGTTGTGCATTCTACAAAAAGATATCTCATTTCTTTTTCTTTTTTTTTCTCTTTTTGCCATTCCGGAGATTTTACATTGAAAGTAAAACGGGAAATGTTTGTTTTAGCCGTTTGGGTGAAATTATAAAGTAACCAGTCCATCAGCTCCCCTAACAACCGGGAGCAACCGTTCTAGGCCAAGCCAGGTCACTTGGAGACCAGCCTGGAGAATCTCCTCCCACGTAGCGTTGAATTCTGCACTTCGCCCCCGAAGGGCACCTTGAATAATTGGTACAAGCTAGCACCATCCCTGTGCTAATTCTACTACCAGGGATTTTGGTATCCATAACAAGGACACTTATGGGAACCATAATATAGGGTTTGTTTTGGGGACACTTGGTACTTATTTGCAAGTGATTATTACTCTACCATCACAACACGTTAATATTTTTGTGTAATAATCAGGACATTTAGTTCAAACTAAGTTTTATATTTTAATCACACATATTTTTGTTTCAAGATTTAGGTTGCATTTTTTTTCATATTAATTTTTGATAGTGTTTCCCAAACCAGTAAACTCTCTGGTCAAGGAGGTTTGAGCTCAGATCATCTTTTCCCTCATATGAGATTCTCTTTACCTTTGTATTATATTACCTGAAATTTACTTGTACCATTTATTTATTTAATTAACTTTATATTTTTTGTTACTAACCTTGCTAGTCTCCACTTATCAATTTAAATTTATATATTTTTACTCTTTATTGCTAATTTATTAACTTATATAACTTTAACGTACTTTAGCCAATCATTCTAATTAATTAAACTTATTTGCTTAACTTTTTACTTAAATTCATTTATTTAACTTTTAATTATATCCCTGGACGCTATTCCCTTTGAATAGCTATCCATTTTACTTGTGATAAATTTTTAGTGACTACGCGTCGAAGCAACTGATTTTTATATATCAAGTAGACCGTAGATTCACATTAAGGAGGCTGGTGCCTATTTAACTCTTTGAGATTTTATATTATTGTTCATTCGTTTGTAGTTTAGCGTTGCTGTACGTATTTTAATCGTACAATTATTTGGTGAAGGTTGTTATTTAACCTAGTATATGTAAGTTGGGGGTATGCTTCCTAGAAAAGCTACTCCAATACTAATTTAATAGGTAATTATATTTATACTTAGATAGGTAATTATTTCCCATTGTCATTTTATAGTTACATAATTTGTATTTTTCTAACTCAGAGGTTGTCAAAAATCTAAGTAGTTATATTTAATAAATATTTATTTGTTTTGTATATCAATTATTTTTTTCCCCTTTTTGAATTTAATATATTTACTATTTAACAGCAGTGTAAGATACCTGGAAGTTTGGTCCATTCCAACTTCTGGCGCCCATAATTCAGTCTATTTTATTTATCTTCTATATTCTTCTATTTTTATTATATTATTATATTTATCTAATTTATTTTCTGAACATATATTTTTATCTTAAAAGATTTCCCTTTTTCTAGTCATCATCTCTCTTTAGGTTGAGCTACTGTTCTTCGACAGGCATGCAAACGAGCCGTATCCATCCTTGAGTGTCAAGTTGCTCTCTTGCATCTATAGCTAGCCAACTCTATTCAGTTTGCCTCTGTCTCTCCATACTTCCATTATCAGTTCATCACCCTTCCTTCATTCATTTCATCTTATCATTTTAGTTCAACAAATACTACTGCAAAGTAGAATTTTTGTTACACTCTGTACCGCCATTCTTTATTATATTATGAATACGTGTGCCAAATATCTCGAAAAAATATTCAAAATTACAGCCGTAATCTTGGAACGCGTTTTGGCTACCTGTTGATCGCTACTGTATCACCTTAATATAACTATTATATAGGGTGTCCCGAAAAGATTGGTCATAAATTATACCACAGATTCTGGAGTAAAAAATAGGTTGATTGAACCTGACTTACCTATATACAATAGTGCACACAAAAAAAGTTACAGCCCTTTGAAGTTACAAAATGAAAATCGTGTTATTTTCATATATCGAAAACTCTTAGAGATTATTTATTGAAAATGGAAATGTGGCATTCTTATGGCAGCAACATCTTAAAAAAAATTAAAGTGAAATTTGTGCACCCCATAAAAATTTTATGGGGGTTTTGTTCCCTTAAACACCCCCAAACTTTTGTGTACGTTCCAATTAAATTATTATTGTGGCACCAGTAGTTAAACACAATGTTTTTAAAACTTTTTTGCCTCTTAGTACTTTTTGGATAAACCAGTATTTATCGAGATATTTTGAATAATTTTCGAATCCACCACATATTTGTATATGGTTAAGTACGAATATAGAAACCTGTTAATAATCTGAAAATTTATTTATAATTTATATTTTTAGGTATATTTTGAAAAAGAAGCCACATCTCGATAAAAGGTGACTTATCAAAAAAGGCTAAAAGGCAAAAAAGTTTTGAAAACACTGTGTTTAACTAATGGCACCGCAATAATAGTTTAATTGTATATACATAAACAAAACCCCCATAAAATTATTATGTAAACATATTAAAAAAGAAGGCACATCTCGATAAAAACTGGCTTATCGAAAAAATACTAAGAGGCAAAAAAGTTTTAAAAACGTTGTGTTTAACTTATGATATCACAATAATGAATTAATTGGAACGTACACAAAAGTTTGGGGGGTTTAAGGGAACAAAGCCCCCATAAAATTTGTATGGGGTGGACAAATTTCAGTATAATTTTGTTTTAAGATGTTCCTGGCATAAGAATGGTACATGTCCATTTTCAATAAAATATCTCTAATAGTTTTCGATATATTGAAAAAAATCGATTTTCATTTTGTAACTTCAAAGGGCTGTAACTTTTTTTATGAGCACATTTGTACTAAGCTAAGCTAGGTTCAATCGAACTATTTTTGACCCCAGAATGTGTGGTATAATTTATGACCAATCTTTTCGGGACACCCTCCTATACCTCTGAACTGTGATGGGCACTTTCGTATTGATAATGTATTAGGTATACAGTGATGAGCGCTAATAACCGGCAAAATAACTCAAAAGATGGAAAACATAATAATATGATAATACCTACATTATGAAGTAAAAAGAGATAAAACTAGTAGAGGTGGAAATTATCGATATAAACGTATAAATTAACATTACATTACATAGTTTCCCACCTTAAAACGTATCGGAGTAGTGTGACACCTGTCACTATGAAAGGTAGAATTTTATAAAAAATACTCCTACCACACACGTGCAAAGTTGGGAAACTATCTACTGTAATATTAATTAATACGTCTATATTGATAACTTTTACCTCTACTAGTTTCATCTCTTTTTATTCACAATGTATTATGTTTTCTATCTTTTGCGTTATTTTGCCAGTTATTAAAGCGCACATCACTGTATAGTACCCAAAAACCCATTTCGATGGCTTAACTTGCACAGCGGCTAACTCCGTTTTTTAAAACTTTACAGGAACACAAACAAACTTCTTAAAATCACAGAATTGGTATATTGGGTAACTCCTCAATTCACATAGTAAATAGTTACGTTAAAAATGGACAACTCCATCCTCAACATATTATGTTATAACTAGGATATTTCTCACAAAAAGTTATATTATTTCATTAAAACTACTTACCGGTAAAATGGAGTTAGCCGATTTGCAAGTTAAGCCATCGATTTGCAACCTGGCTGGGTCAGTGTCCAGACAAAAACTTTATTTTCCTGGACTACATTTTCTACATTTTCTTACTGTTTACCAAGTTGCAACTTTCAATCTTACCAATTTACTATTGCAGATGATGAATTAAACATTATAAGAAAATTGTTATTATTTGGAATAAAAAAACAGCATCGTAGGTTTTTGGCTGTATTTTTGATGTGCGTGCTCTTATACATAGAAGTTTATGCAATAGTAGCAGGCCTTCTGCTATATAACAAATATAGGACTTTCAACGTTTTTATACATTATGTTACAATCGCTGTGCTCATCCAACCGGTAAGTGAAAATATACTCACAGACAAAAATATTGCATATGAATGTGGAATAAAATTTTTATGCAGCTATCCTTAGCCCACATGTATCATAGGCATAGGACTTCTTTTCTGAATGCAATGTATCATATAAATGCTATAACCAGGTTTAAATCTGATCTGGGCTCTTACCCCAGGCTGTGGGTGAAAAAACGTGATGTAATTCAGGAATTTTTGAAACCTATCAGGTGTTGTAAAGGACGATGTCAGGAATAACTTCTACTAAAATGTAACCAAAAATGTTGTGCGCTTTTTTTTTATTGCGATTTTCATTTGTTAAATTTGCAATTATTAATGATTTTTAATTTTGCAGCTTAGGATATTGATTTTAGAGAATAACTTTTTAATAGAAAGTTGTAGTAAATTAAAAACCTAAAATTTGAGGTATGGTAAGTTTAATTTCGTTAATTGGTTATTGCAAAACAGCCTGCGAAAATCCAAAATGGCCGTTTTTTACAATTGAATTATTTATTGTACAAATAATTTTTTTATTTTTTAAAGCTTTAAAATGAAGATCTTTCAACTCCAAACATAAAAAAAATGTACAGCCAGATTAACGAATTTGTTGCTTAGATATTATAAATTGTTTATCCCAAGAGGTCAAATGACGAAGGGTAGGTATAACTTTTTGAAAAAAAATCGTAGAGAGTTGGTGAAACATCGAATCTCCTTCAAAATAGTTGTGTTTTTATATTCTGATGTAAATAAATGCGTAAAACATTTTTAAACCTCTAATTTTTGGGTTTGAAAATAAGGGGGCAAATTTTGTTATAAACATTTAGAGCTGAAGCGGCCTTGTATATCCTATGAGTTTCTAACTTACAGTTATTGTTGCTGAAGATAAAACGAAGATTTATAAAAAAATAAAAAATTTCTACGACCAACTGAAGCTGAGATAATTTTTGGGTTTGAAAATAAGGGGGCAAATTTTGTTAAAAACATTTAGAGCTGAAGCGGCCCTGTACATCCTATGAGTTTCTAACTTACATATTATTGATGCTGAAGACGAAACGAAGATTTATAAAAAAATAAAAAAAAATTTACAACCAACTAAAGCCGAGATATTTGTTTTTTTTTTATCTTAAATCGTAGTGCCTTTATTTATAACAATTAAGAAATTATTTTACAGTCATTTACTAAATAAAGACTTATATTATCTTAAAATAAAAATTATTATAAAATATAATTACATTTAATTATTAAAAATTATTTTTAAAGTCGGTGCGTTTGCAAGCGGCCGAATTTTGCAAATCGCCCGGCTCGCTTCAAATCCGCGCGCTCGAAAAATTTTTACGTAACTTGTATTACATTTTGACAGAAAACAATTTAATAATATTGCCATTATAATATACAGTCTATTTACCACTGTATTTGTTTTTCTTGTTAAACTTTTATATGTGAAATCCAAAACGAATAGTCACTACAAGAAGAAAAAGTTTTATATTGTATATTATAGTAATAAGTAACATTATTATTATTATATTTATATACCAATAATATATTTATTAAGAATATATTTCATATATATGTATCAATTTTTTAATATTATTTCTTCAGAAATGAAATTTCACATATAAAAGTTTATCAAGAAAAACAAATACAGTGGTAAATAGACCGTATATTATAATGGTAATATTATTAAATTATGTTCTGTCAAAATTCAATACAAGTTACGTAAACATTTTCCGAGCGCGCGGATTTGAAGCGAGCCGGGCGATTTGCAAAATTCGGCCGCTTGCAAAAGCACCGATTTTAAAAATAATTTTTAGTAATTAAATGTAATTATATTTTATAATAATTTTTATTTTAAGATAATATATATAAGTCTTTCTGTAGTCAATGACTGTAAAATAATTTCTTAATTGTTATAAATAAAGGCCCCACGATTTAAGAACTAAAAACAATTATCTCGGCTTCAGTTGGCTGTAAAATTTTTTATTCTTTTATAAATCTTCGTTTTGCCTTCAGCAACAATAATCTGTAAGTTAGAAACTCATAGGATGTACAAGGCCGCTTCAGCTCTAAATAAATATAACGAAATTTGCCCCCTTATTTTCAAACCCAAAAATTATCTCGGCTTCAGTTGGTGGTAGAAATTTTTTATTTTTTTTTATAAATCTTCGTTTCATCTTCAGCAATAATAATCTGTAAGTTAAAAACTCGTATGATGTACAGGGCCGCGTCAGCTCTAAATGTTTATATCGAAATTTGCCCCCTTATTTTCAGACCCAAAAATTAGAGGTTTAAAAATGTTTTACGCATTTATTTACATCAGAATATGAAAACATAACTCTTTAGAAGGAGATTGAATGTTTCACCAACTCTCTACGATTTTTGTTCAAAAAGTTATAGCCTTCGACATTTGACCTCTTGGGATAAACAATTTATAATATCTAAGCAAAAAATTCATTAATCTGGTTTTACAATTTTTCTTATATTTGGAATTGAAAGATCTTCATTTTAAAGCTTTAAAAAATAAAAAAAAATTATTTGTACAATAAATATTGCAATTGCAAAAAACGGCCATTTTGGACATTTCGAAGGCTGTTTTGCAATAACGAATTAACGAAATTAAACTTACCATACCTCAGATTGTAGGTATTTTAATTTACTACAACTTTCTGTTAAAAAGTGTTTCTCTAAAATCAATATCCTAAGCTGCAAAATTAAAAATCATTAAAAATTGCAAATTTAACAAATGAAAATCGCAATAAAAAAAAGCGCACAATTTTTTTGGTTACATTTTAGTAGAAGTTATTCCTCGCATCGTCCTTTACAACACCTGATAGGTTTCAAAAATTCCTGAATTATATCCTGAAATCGACCTATTTTTCACGCACAGCCTGGGGTATGATATGCTGGTAAGTATAATTTTTAAATTTAATCTCATCAAGGTAAGGATTCATTATACTAACAGCATGAAGACGCGCATTAGCACCAATATCCAATATGTCTTTCAAATGGCAAAACATGATCTTCTAAAATGTTTTCAATGTACATATCAGTTGGCATTCGTCTAATCACCTCCACGTGTTCGGTATGTCCTTTCAAAGCAATACCGCTTTGTAGCACTATGCCGCCACCATCAAAACTAACGCTATGTATGAGGTTACAACTGACATACTGTTCACCAACCATTCTGTAGACGAAGTTTTTTAAATCTTGCTTCAATATGGTGAAAGGTATGCCAGATATAACCTCATACACAGTGTTAATTTTGGTGGTGGCGGCATAGTGATATGGAGTGGTATTTCTTGGAAAGGAGAGACCGAACTTGTGGAGGTGATTGGCTGAATGACAGCTGATCTGTACGTTAAAAACATTTTAGAAGATCATGTTTTGCCATTTTCCAGCCATATTAAATTTAAAAATTATATTGGCCACCATGTAGCCCATATCAAACTTAAATCCGATTATACTATTTAAATATATGATACAATATAACATCGCATTAGATAAAGAAATCCTATTTCTATGACACTGGGGGCAGCACAAGAAATTTTATTTCACATGTTAATTTAAAAATATGCAATATTTTTGTCCGTGAGTGTATATTAATTATTGCACTTTGCAGCACTATTTCTCAACAGTTCTTAATCGCTAGTATGCAGTGCCGTTTTATCCATAGGGCGCTTGGGGCGGGCGGGCCCCTAGGACCGTTCCTTTTATTAATAACAAATTAAGGTCCGCTAAATAATCGAGGAGCATATTTTTTTAAATAGAGGAAAAGACTACGAAATACCTGCGATTTCGATATGGTCTGATTTGAAGACTGATAAATAAGAACTGTGACAACTTTTAAACTAAAGAGCGATTCCTTAGAAAATTGTAAAAAAAATGTATGAAGCTGGAGACTGATTATTATAGAAGATTAAATGAAAGCAACTCTTATAGAGTAAAAGCCAGTGGAGGCAAAGAGAAGTGTTAAAGCTGTTTATTGTTACCCGTGCCAATTATTTTCAATTGAAAAAAATAGTTTTTAACTGATCAGTTAAATTGGAGTTATAGACGCTGGCTTGAAATAGCAAGTAGAACGCAAAGCTGACTATTGAGTAAAGGTCCTAAGAAGAGTTGGTGTCACCAACTTGTGCTTGCTTCTCAAGGACTAGCTTTTCGTTGATCCCATCAGAATTTAACGAGTCGTCATAAGGGAAATTACTTAAGTTGTCTTGTATACTTTACTTTTGACAACTTCCTAGCTCAGAATTTACAGCGGAATGCGAATAAAGAAAAAGGTTCAGTTAGCTATCTGTCTGACCAAACTTGCAATAAATTCCTGGAAGCGATGAAAACAAAACATGTAGAAACTTTTGACGCTATAAATGCTTTATTTAAAAACTACGGATCCATCAAACATATTTTTCCAGTTAAGCAATAATAGAAACAAAAAATCAGCAGTTAGAAGTGAAGCCAAGGCACTACATAATAAAATGGATACGTTTGAGACAGGTTAACTTGGATAGGTACTCTATTGACACTGATTTGGACAAGGATTTTAAAACGAGTGAATGCAACAAGCAAAACGTTAGAAACTGTGGACTTAAACGTGTCAATTGGAGTAAAATTAATGACATTTGAGCTTTGTTGGAGACGTAAGAAATAAATTACGCGAAATTGAACTAGAAGCCAAAAATATTTGTTTGTGAAGGCAATAATCTCAAACATATTCTATAGAATTGGCCTTCAAAAAACAAAGAAAAAACATTTTTCGATAAAGCAGTTGAAACTGAAAGAATTTTAAAGGGGCAAGAGATATTCAGAATTGAAGTACCTATTTAATGTTATATGCCACAATATTTCTCAAGATCTTTTAAAAAGAATATAATGCTACAAAGATGTTACATCAGATGTTTTTTTACGCTAAATAAAGAAGTCAAAAAGTGAATTAATATTTTATGCAAGGAATATAAAAAAGATGTTGATGAAACCAAAGAGAACATGCACAATGTAATTATTCATTTTATACCGTTATGCGAAAATTTGAATGAACATTTGAAAATTTGGGGTCATCCAGGATGTAAAGGCCACTTTTGCCAATTTTACTGCAAGTTTATTTGACGATACCAATTTCTAATACGTCAGGCGAGCGGTCTTTTTTGGCTTTAAAAAGAATAAAGATACATATATTGAAGGTCAAAGGGTCAAGAAAACCTAGACGCATTATCACTATCGTATTAATTATTATAAAAAAAGTGAACGAATTTTTGTCTTATATTATATTTTTTAGAATATGTTTTTTCGTTTGTCATGTATTGTTCTGTAGAACCTTCTGTTTTTGTTTTACATTTTTAAATCTATTTTTTGCTATTTTTGCTATTTTTCTCGTTTGCTTTAAAAACCTTTTTTTAAATTTTTAAAAATGTATGGGTTTTACAATAAACGTTTATAGTTAATGCAGGCTAATGCAAGCGTTTTTTTGTTAAAAAAATTTACAACGAATAGCAATGAAGGGGGCCCCTAAATCTCTAGTGCCCAGGGCCCGAAGTTAGGTTAAACCGGCACTGCTAGTATGCAACTTAAAGTAAATTCTTCTTTTTCTTCCTCTTCATAAGCAATTCTGCTTGTTCGTTCGCGGATTGATACCTCTATAAAAGGTTGTCACATAGAATTACCAGAATTACTAATAGAACTCTTCTTGATTATGTGTTAGTTAACCAAAATAATTGCGTGTCTGATATCCATTCTTCACCTGCAATTACCGATCATTCAATAATTTCAGTGAATTTTTCAAACTGTATTAATAACTTTACTAATTTATCAAGAACTTTTAGGAACTTAAGTAGTACTAATATGAATAAAATTAAAACTGATTTGATTTCATACCGTTGGTCTTTGGATAATGTTGATGCAAATATTTTATACCAAGAGTTACATGATACTTGTGGTAGAACATTAAATAATGTAGCTCCCATCCAAACGTGTGGTTATAGGGGTCACTTGCCATGGTTTGATAATGAAGTAGCCAATAAAATAAGAGCTAGGGATAGCACCTACAAGGTGTTTAAGAATTCTTTGGGTAAAGAGAGGGATAATAGTTGGTTAACTTTTAAAAAACTTAGAAATGAGGTTGTGAATGTGTTGAAAGTCAAAAAGGACCAATACTACTTTGATAAAATTGACAGAAATAAAAATAACTCTAAATTAATGTGGAAGACTTTAAAAAAAATTAGTTAACAGGAACGGTCGGGATTTTCCAAATAATATAGAATTTGAGTTTAATGGTCAGAAAAGCGTATGTCATGATAAGGTGGACATTGCAAACAATTTTAATGTGTATTATGTTAATAGCATAGAGGATATAGTTAACAGTATGGAATTACAAGATTCTTGGATTAACGTTAATAGTAATTTATATATGCCCTTTACAAAATTTAAATTAATATCACTTTCTGACCTACGACACATCATTAACTCTCTTGATAGTAAGTACAATCCACAAGACATTCTTTGTAGTAAAATGATTAAAGAAGTATTTGAAACCATAGGTCATGTTATTTTAAATTTAATTAATACTTCCCTAGATGGTGGCATTGTTCCATCTGACTTAAAAATAAGTACAGTTGTTCCTATCCCTAAAGTGACAAATACTATTAAGTCGAGCGAATTTAGACCTATCAACATGTTACCGGCTTTGGAGAAAGTATTGGAGAAGGTTGTCTACGAGCAAATTCTTGATCACATAGATTTGAACCATATTTTAATTAATCATCAATCCGGTTTTCGTAAGAATCATTCATGTGAAGCGGCTGTTCAACTCTCAATATGTAAATTTAAACAAGAAATAGATAGAAATAATTATACAGTTGCAGTTTTTCTAGATCGTAAACGAGCGTTTGAAACGATTGATAGATACATTTTATTGGATAAGCTAAAAACCTATGGCATTAATGGAGCTGTTCTGAATTGGCTAAGGAACTTCTTAACTGACAGAAAGCAAAGAGTAAAAATATCTGATGTATTATCCGAAACTGTCAGTAATAACGTTGGTGTACCGCAGGGTAGTGTACTTGGACCAATGCTTTTTATATTATATTTAAATGATATAAATTTGTTTGTGGACTGTGAATTTATTAACCTTTTCGCTGATGATACCCTCTTGGCTTGTAGCGATAGTTCTATTGAAGGGGCGGTTGACAAAATAAATCACGTTTTATGTTCAGTGTCTAAATACTTAAAACTTAATAAACTTAAATTAAACGTAAGTAAGACAAAAGCCATGATAGTTACATCTAAATTTAAGTACAGGAGTCTTGATACTAACAATATAATGTTAAACATTGATGGGGAACCAATTGAACTAGTGACACAAACTAAATATCTTGGTTTTCAATTAGATAATACTCTATCATTCGACAAGCATCTCGAGTATACGTGTAAAAAACTCGCAAAAAAATTGTATTTCTTCACAAAAATTTCTAAGAATTTGTCACTTCAGTCAAGGAACGTCTTTTTTATTTGACCATGATATTGATTTTTAGAATTGTACATGGATTGGCACCTAAATATTTTCTCGATCTTGTTAGTTACAATTCAGATATTCACCCTTATTTTACGAGAAATTCTAATAATATTTACATCAGCAGAACCAATACTACAGGTGCTATGAACTCACTTCTCTATAAAGGTTTTGATAATTTCAATAAGTTGCCAACGGAATGGCATCTATGCCATTTCGTTCGTTGCAATCCGGGACTGCATGCTGGGGTTTGTTTTGGTTGGATCAGGGAGAGCAGCATATGTGCCTCCTGATGAGAGACTAATAAGTTTCGAAACCGGTAGGGGTGCTTGCAGCACTCTCTGATTGGACTAGAATATGGTTCGGCTGTGTTTTCGTTTTGCAACGAAATTGAAAATGGTTATTCATTTTTGATTTACATTTACTATGTGTGGAGTATGAAGGGAACCATTCTCGTTGGAACTTTACCGCGCTGAGCAGATGGGACGTGAATTGTAAATTGTAGAATTCCCTCATCTTCCTTAGTCTCAGCATCCGTATGGCTTGCAAATTGTAGAAGCCTCGGAGGTGTAACCAGAGAAGGCTCCCATTGTTTTCATTCTGGTGGGGTGTAGAATAGCATTATGTTATTTTATATGCCATTAGAGTGAAAACTTAGTCTTTTTGCTAGCAGTTGCCGCTAGGGCATCTATGCCATTTCGTTCGTTGCAATCCGGGACTGCACGCTGGGGTTTGTTTTGGTTGGATTAGGGAGAGCAGCATAATATGTGCCTCCTGATGAGAGACTAATAAGTTTCGAAACCGGTAGGGGTGTTTGCAGCACTCTCTGATTGGACTAGAATATGGTTCGGCTGTGTTTTCGTTTTGCAACGAAATTGAAAATGGTTATTAATTTTTGATTTACATTTACTCTGTGTGGAGTATGAAGGGAACCATTCTCGTTGGAACTTTACCGCGCTGAGCAGATGGGACGTGAATTGTAAATTGTAGAATTCCCTCATCTTCCTTAGTCTCAGCATCCGTATGGCTTGCAAATTGTAGAAGCCTCGGAGGTGTAACCAGAGAAGGTTCCCATTGTTTTCATTCTGGTGGGGTGTAGAATAGCATTATGTTGTTTTATATGCCATTAGAGTGAAAACTTAGTCTTTTTGCTAGCAGTTGCCGCTAGGGCATCTATGCCATTTCGTTCGTTGCAATCCGGGACTGCACGTTGGGGTTTGTTTTGGTTGGATCAGGGAGAGCAGCATATGTGCCTCCTGATGAGAGACTAATAAGTTTCGAAACCGGTAGGGGTGCTTGCAGCACTCTCTGATTGGACTAGAATATGGTTCGGCTGTGTTTTCGTTTTGCAACGAAATTGAAAATGATTATTCATTTTTGAGCTGCACTTTTCTTCGATGGAATTTGTTGCACGTTCTTCTTCTGTCCTCAGAATATATCAAGGAGTATACCTACTTAATTTCATATTTTTCACGTCATTATTGTGAGAGTTATGACGTCATACGCAACTCCCTTATGACGTACGGGTATGAAATATAGATAACAGCCTACTCCGAGTCTGGTCGAATATATCTGCAAAATTTCATAAAAATCGGTCAATTGGTTTTGGAGGAGTATGGCACAAACACTGCGACCGGAGAATTTTATGTATTTATATAAAATATATGTTAGATATTTAAATGGCTATTAAAAAATAACGGTTGAAGTTAAAAAAGTGACAATTTAGAATTATATGTATCTTTTGGTTCTACATCATATAAAATTTAGAAAGAAAATTTTGTCCAAAAAAATAAAAAATAATTATGGGGGGACAAGCCCCCTTTTTACTTAGTTTACTCGTACCAACTCAGAAACCTTCCCGGGTTAATGTACAACAACTTTGATTAAGGTCATCATATGATGAAATGCATAGTTTGCGAGTCTATAAGGAACATACATACATACAAACATTCATTTTTATTTATATAGATAGTAAACAAACATAAAAATAACATAAACCTTACGCCAATCAATAATTATTTATTTACACCATTATAATGTATTGATAACAAATGAGAGAATTATTTATTGTACAAAATAAAAATATTCTGTAGAAATAAACTTTACAAAATTTTATGAGATTAGTAGACACTCTCACTATTTCTAATAATTCTTCTTTTTTTAATGAAAGATTAAGTTGATTTTAGCAGTTAATAGTGTGAGGTAGGAATTTTTGTGTTGTATGTTTCCTATTCCGAATGTGTCAAAGTGAATCTCGGTAGAGCGAATTCAGTATACTACTGTTTAAGCTATAGACTCTAAGGGCGCGTCCATAGTGCATGCTGGTTTCCGAGTCAGAAAGATGACGCCGAGTCGGTGTAACTAAATCCAGGGCCGGCGATAGCGTGCCTGCAAGGGATGCACTGCAGGCCGGCGCCACTGTTTGGGGGGCGCCAAAATGAGCTTTTTTCTGCTGGTATCATATAATATACTAAAATAGAAAAATTAATTTTTTAAATATGGTTTAAGTTCCAAATAATGCTAACTATGTGTTTGTTATTTTTGCACCTCACACACGTAAATACACAAACGTATACAACGCATAGAATTGTATTCCTACGGTGTCGTAAAAAATTTATTGGTCAATATTATGTTTCTAAAAACCAAACATATTTGCGCTTAGGTACTGGGAACGTTTTGTTTATTTTCTTCAAATTTCTTTCAAGTTGTTTATAATTTTTGTGTCAGCAGTTATAGGAGAGTACATTAATGATTTGTGGTAAAATAAACATGGTTCTGAATTTCTGAAACTGATTCTGTCCCCTGTGGCCTATCTAATCTAAGTAGCGTGTAGTTAAATAAAAATGGATTAAAAAGTTATCCGGGGTGCAAAATCGAAAAAGACGAGCCGAAAAAGAAGAAATGGAAAAGAAAATCTGGTTTAGACTTGATAGTTTAGCATTAATTTCAATAGAAAATTAGTTGAGTCACTGAAGGTTTCCACCTCCGATTTCGTTGAACCTCGATCGATTTTCATTGAAATTGATGGAGTAGTTAGAGGATACCTCATGAAAAACAAAAGTGAGTTGGTGCCAACTTGCGCTTTTACCCTGGGGTGGATGCCACCCCTTCTCGGGGATAAAAATTATTTTATTAGAAATAGCCACATAAATCGATAGAGGAATAAATTCTAAGTAAAATTTGTCATATTAATTTATTAAAATAAATCCATATTTTTTGAGTTATTTAAGATTTTAATTTTTCGTGAAAAAGTTGCATATTTAAAAGCGGTTTCTCATAAATAACTCAAAAGTTTTTACAAAATAAGTATCATTACCCATTCCCAAATTGAGGGTAATAAAAAATCGAAAAAATTCCTTACTTGAAAATTTAAGTGTTCAAGTTTAAATAACGGAAAAAGATACATTTTATAAAATATGAGCTTCAGAGAAAGTTGATAGCTTTAGATGAATTAATAATAAAAGGATTTTCAAGTAAGAAATTAATTTCTTTTATTAGCTTGAATTTTGGAAAAGATTTATAGTTTATGAGTTATTTATGAAAAAGCGCTTAAAAAGTATTGATTTATTTTAATAGCTTAATAGTCAAATTTTGATTAGAATTTTTTTCTCTATATCGATTTCTGGCGTTATTTTTAATAAAATAATTTTAACCTCAGAGAAGGGGTGGCATTCACCGCCAGCGTAAAATCGCAAGTTGGCACCATGTCACTTTTGTTTTTTTAGGTATCCTCTAACCACTTACCAATTTTCATGAGGGTTCACCGATCATTTTCATGATTTTATGAAAGTTCACCGAAATCGGAGGTAACAAATTATTGATGTTTACGTTCATTCACTGTAGTAAATGGTGTTTGGTAATAAATTAGATATTAATCTTTTTGATAATTTTGTAAACATCGAAACAATGAGAATTTATTTTTTACCTAATTACATCTCATTTAAATTTTGTACCATTGCCAAAAAATGGAATACCTAAATCTAATTAAATTAAAAAAAAACGAAGGGCGCCTGTGCTAGTTTTGAAGGCGGGCGTCTTATACCCTAGCGCCGGCACTGACTAAATCCTTCGTATTTAAATGGGCCTGTCCAAAATGCACCAGCGCGCTGACAACTAAATACGAATGATAATTCGCACATCGACTCTGCGCTGGCTGTGTGACTCAGAAACCAGCGTGCACTATGGACACGTCCTTAGTCTGTGCATGCTGCTTTCCAAGTCAGAAAGCTGAGTCCGTGTGCGAATAATCCTAATAACAGCGCGTAGATGCACTTTAGCCATGCCTATTTACATACAAGGATTATTTTTTGTACACGGACTCGGCGCTGACTTCGGAAACCAGCGTGCACTATGGACGCGCCCTTTTAGACAAGCCACAAGAAATCGAAAATACATATATATGTAATTACATAATAATTATAGTCTGGGCTGATTACCGGAGAATAGGCCATTTTTGGGAACAGTTATTTACCAGCAATTTTATTGCTGGAATCGAATTATAAGATCCTATATATTAATAATATAGGTATGCAAAGTCCTCAGATAGTGTGCTACTTTTTTTATAAACAAAATGGCGCACGAAAATCGTGTTTTTTTCAATTATTGCTCTATAACTCCGAAGATTTTAACTTTACAACAAAAATACCCAAATAAAAATTCACCGTGATTAAATTCTGCATAGAGACGCGTTTTTCCCGATCTGCTCCGACGAAAATTTTCCTCGGAAAATGCGGGTTTTCCCAACAAAATCTTTAATTTTCAAATAAAGTTTTAGATAAGTAATTATCTACCAATAATTAAATAATTTGGTGACTTAAAAGCCTTTTTGTTTTAGATTATAGTTCCAGAAGCAGATAAAAATTAAACCAACATTTTAGCAACAATTCAATTGTTAATTAATAATTTACGGTCGCAATAATAACCAAAATAATTATGATACACTGATCAAACTTTGAAATCTTATAAAGATGAGATGTCTATTTAATATTTTGTCGACAAAATATGAATTTTTTATTTTTTTGCATTATCTTTAAATGTTTAAAAAAAATAGTTATAAACAAATTAACGTTTCTCAGAAAGTTTTTATTACATTGTAATTTTAAAAAATAGCTAAAATGCGCATTTTAAATATCTTTAAAATGAATGCTTTAAAACTTTTTTGCAACCAGTTGTAAAAAAGTTATGAAACAGCAAAATAAACATACGATTACTACTGTGTTTATATATTTTTTAATTCTTTCAAAGCGTAGAAGTGAGTTTAAAGTACAAGCTAATTATTTACAAAAAAATATTGATTCTCAGTTTAATGGTTATATATTAATTAAAGATTATAAATATATTTTTCCGCAAATCGCCAGGAAATTTTGACATTCCTGTCAAAATTTCTTGAAGAAAAAGTCAGGACTTCCTTACTGTAAGGAAATGTCATTTCCTTACTGTAAGGAAATGATATTTCCGTACAGTTGTTAGTGTTAAATTTATAAGCGTCAAGTTTGACAATTCAACCTCAATACGTTTCCATAGTAACCCAAGTAATTTTATTAGGAACTTCAAAGCACCATTTATTTGGGAATAAAATTATCGCGTTTTTTTTTAAATCAATCAATATCTGTCGAATTTTAAACGATTTGCGGAAAAATAGTATGTTTACCTCGTAGGAAAAGCCACATTCCTGGACTCTGTGTTGCTAAGTCTCGGCTTGCGCCTCGACTTAGCAATCTTCACAGTCGTCCAGGAATGTTAAGCTTTTCCTACCCGGTAAACAATGTACTATTTTTGTAAATTATACGCGCCAGAGTAGAGTAACACAGTACTGTAGCTAAAATTTTCACTCTGAGCGACGACCAGCCGCGTGATGTACACTTTTAATAAATAATGCATGCTGCGTGTCAGTCGCTTCGAGTGAACATTATAGCTCCCACTCTGTATCAGGCCTACGTTTGCGCTAAAAATTACAAAAAAATGTATTTTTAATCTTTGATTAAAATTTAACCAATGCACTAATTTTTGACATTCTTTGTGAGTAATTAGGTTGTACCATAGACTCACTTTTAAGCTTTGAAACAATTAAAACAAATTATAAACAACGGAGATTTCGTATATTTATTTTGCTGCTTCATAACTTTTTTGCAAATGGTTGGAAAATTTGGAAAATGTTTTTAAAGCATTCATTTTCAAGACCTATGAAATACGCATTTTAAGTATTTTTTTAAATTAGAATATAATAAGCAATTTCTGAGAAATGTTAATTTGTTTATAACAATTTTTCTTAAACATTTAAAGATTATGCAAAAAAATGAAAAATTTATATTTTGTCGACAAAATATTAAATAGGCATCACACCTTTATAATCTTTCTAAATTTTATCAATGTCTCATGATTATTTTGGTTGTTATTGCGACTGTAAATTGTTAATTAACAATTGAATTGTTGCTAAAATATTCGTTTTATTTTTACCGGCTTCTGAATTTATAATCTGTAACAAGAAAGCTTTTATTTCACCAAGCTATATAATTATTGATAAATAATTACTGGCCCAAAAAATTTATTTGAAAATTCGAGATTTTGTTGGGAAAACCCACATTTTCCGAGGAAAATTTTCGTCGGAGCAAATCGGGAAAAACATGCCTCTATGCAGAATTAAATTGGGGTGAATTTTTATTTGAGTGTTTTTGGTGTAAAGTTAAAATCTTCGGAGTTATAGAGCAATAATTGAAAAAAATACGATTTTTCGGCGCCATTTTGTTTATAAAAAAAGTAGCACACTATATGCGGACTTTGCATACCTATATTAATAATATATAGGATCTTATAATTCGATTGCAGCAATAAAATTCCTGGTAAATAACCTTTCTTTGTACTTTACTAATTAGACCAGCGTATTATAACTATTTTTTTTTTCAAAATTTAAAGATTATGCAAAAAAAAGAAAAATTTATATTTTGTCGATAAAATATTAAATAAGCATCTCATCTTTATAATCTTTATAAGTTTGATCAATGTATCATGATTATTTTGGTTATTATTGCGATCGTAATTTGTTAATTAACAATTGAATTGTTGCTAAAATATTCGTTTAATTTTCACCGGCTTCTGGAATTACAATCTATACCAAGAAAGCTTTGATGTCACTAAGTTATTTAATTATTGATTAATAATTACTTACCTAAAACTTTATTTGAAAATTAGAGTTTTTGTTAGGAAAACCCGCATTTTCCGAGGAAAATTTTCGTCGGAGCAAATCGTGAAAAACATATCTCTATGCAGAATTTAATTGCGGTGAATTTTTATTAAGGTGTTTTAGTTGTAAAGTTAAAATCTTCGGAGTTATAGAGCAATAATTGAAAAAAATACGATTTTTCGGCGCCATTTTGTTTATTAAAAAAGTAGCACACTATCTGCGGACTTTGCATACCTATATTATTAATATATATGATCTTATAATTCGATTCCAGCAATAAAATTGCTGGTAAATAACTTTTCCATGAATTTTGCTTATTAGCCCAGAGTATTATTATAATTTCGTATTGTTTCCTTTTATTAATAAAAATATCTATGGAGTGTGTTCCATTAATAATTGGAAATATTTTAATTGTAGATTCTTGTGCTCAAAATATTAACATTTAACCCAAATCACTTATATCAAATATTGCTCTTTACTGAGTTACAGGGTGTTTTATTAAACAATTTAAAAACTATTTGTACCCAGTACATACTTTAAAACCATTTGAAATATCCTTGTCATCCTTGGCACCAAGTGTAGGTACTATACAGTGTACTAAATTATGTTAAACAAACGTTTCTGGCTACTACCAGAGACGCACGACGGGGCAAAGTGTATGACTATGTAACAAAAATGAGAAAACTTCTGTTGGAGTGAAAGTAAAAAGAAAGATATACTCCAACAGAAGTAAGGAAAAAAAAAGACTAAGTAATAAAAAGGAAGAGAGAGTGGGATGTGTAAAGAAAAGGGTTGGTGGCTTCTAGGTTGAAGCCGAAGTAAGAAAATAAAAAGTACTACTTTTCAGTAGTACTGAAGAGTGTACTGCCAGTGTAACAAAAATAAGAAAACTTCTGTTGGAGTGAAAGTAAAAAGAAAGATATAGGTACTCCAACAGAAGTAAGCAAAAAAAAGACTAAGTAACTAAATAGTTGGGATGAAAAGAGAAAGGTGAGATGGCTTCTACGTTGAGAAGCCGCAATAGGAAAAATAAAAAAAAAATACTACTAAAGTGCAGTACTGAAGAAAGGGGGATTAGAAGGGATAGAAGTAAAGTGGGAAGAGACAGAGGCAAACTGAATAGAGTTGGCTAGCTATAGATGCAAGAGAGCAACTTGACACTCAAGGATGGATACGGCTCGTTTGCATGCCTGTCGAAGAACAGTAGCTCTATATAGATAGTAATGATGACTAAAAGATGAAATAATAAAATAAGAATAATGTACTGAAAATGAATGGAGATGAATAATGACTAAAAACGAACAAAATAAATAAAACTAACTAATCATGGGCGCCATGAAAATGATCTTCGATCATTTTCCCAGGTATCTTACACTGCTGTCAAATATTAAATATATTAAACCTGTAATAATGAACATAAAGGAGTAATAAAAAAATAAATGATATACAAAATAAATAAACATTTATTAAAATGAACTACCAGATTTTTAACAATCTCTGAGTTAAACAAGTTCATATTATGTGACTCTAACATGACAAAAGTTTGCAAAAGTTATGTTCAACCTAAGATAACAACAATGTTACCTGTTACAAAATTACAGGTATAAATACCTTTCACTAACATATAGGGTACAAAATTACATAAGTCTTCTACCAAATGGTGATAGTACGCCTGCTACGTACAACTAAAGGAAAACCGATGAATATTAAAAGTAATATAAATAAATATATGTAAATAGGCATGAGCCTAACTAAGGGAAAATACTAAATGAATTAAGCAAAGTTAGATATACAATGAATAAAGTAGAAATGAAGTTGAGATAAATACCGACGATGACCTAAATTAACCGAACAAACGGAATAAAGCGAATAACAGTAAAATATTTGGGAAACAAGCTAGTAATATTAAAATATAAATTTACCCGAATTACATAAACCAATATCAAAGCAATAATAAAGTATTAAAAACCTAATTTTCTCTAGGCTTATTCCTGTGCACAAGAAGTTACCGTAGATACAAAGTTTGGGAACCAAATAATCTAATATACAAATATGTCAAAAAAAAACCAGAGGTAACCTAAATCTGGAAAAAAAAACATAGTGTATTTAACAGATAGTCTGAAATATAAAAAAAAACCAATAGTTACTAAAACACCTCACTAAATGTTCCCAAACGAGGTTGCGGTTACATCCTAGAAAATGATGCACCAGGATGGTGCGACCCCATGACTCCTGTAGGCCCAGGTGCCAAGACGAAAATTGAGCTGGAACGCTCCCATAGCTTGTTCCCAAAAAGACGTATTCCCATGATGACTTGACTGTGGCTGTAGTGGTTTCTCTAGGTGGTCAAATAAGGTCTATGACTTCATGGTAGGGTTTCTCCCAAATGGCTAAAACACATTCCCAGTTTTATTTCTCATTTTAAACATGGGCAAAAAGTAAAGGGAAGAAGAAATAATTGAGGAACTTTTTAGAAGCAATAGTATAGAAAAACCGACCATTAAAACTGGAACAAAAACCAATCTCAGGTAACCTTGAACTGTTTTGAGTGTGAATACATGGACAAATGACATTGAAATTATTTATTTGAGGAAATATCTGTAAAAATATATTGAATTTATAAAATATTGGATGTTGAATAATTTAAAACCTACAGAGAAATGGTAATTATTTTCAATATTAATTTGAGGACTTCAAAAATGTTTGGTTATGTAAAACCAAAAACCACATTAATATAAAAGATCGATATAAAGATAATATAAAGATCGAAATAATCTACATCCTTCCCTTAATAGATTGACTAAGAAAGTTTAACAATGGGACTAATATTTTAAATATTCCACAACCAAAAAACACATGACAATGGCTAATTAAAAAATTATTACAAAAAAAAATAAATCTCACCGAATGATTCCTATTTATACTCCAACAGGAGTTGTCACCCACATGTCTCCTCACTCCAGACAATCCCTGGTGGTAACTTTTTACTTTACGTTAAATTTCTTATGTGATAAAATAAGTTGGAGGAAATCATCCGCCATTCTATATGATATATCTATTCGACACCACAGCTCACAGTCAAGCATAGAAAAAAGTGTTGTCTGATTTGGTAGAATGCGATCTTACCCTTCAAAAAATATGTCACGTATTTCAGCACCTGGGAAATTGGAAGGATACTACAAATCTGGCCTCCACATAAGTGGTCTGTAGCTTCGACATGATAGGTGTGAAATTTTAAACGTTCTTGCTGTTGATTGGATAGGAGGGGTAGCGTTATCTAGCCTCCACGCTAGGTACACCATAGCCTCCATACGGTACTTCCAATATTTAATATTATTTTATTAAAGTGGCCAATAAAGGTAAAACACAAACAACTTTTGTTTCTTAATTATTTATTTATACAATAATGTGACATTTTACATAGAAATATTAGTATTTAATTTCGATTAAATATATGTTTACTTGTTGAATTTATCGGCTGCACACAACAGCTGATCGGCCATTAGACCCAACAACAAAACGCGAAATAAAATGTGTATTTTAAAACTGTTGGATAAACAGTACCTACAATCAGAAAAACTTACCTTTAAAAAGGTACTCGATTATGAAATAACAAAAATATCAAAAAACACGACTGAATATCAGCTTTTTATGGTGGCACAAACACAAACACCAAACACATCACATCATAACCGACCATATAAAATAAGTGAACGACAACGAACGAACGAACACGAACACAGATTACAGATTCACAGATAGCGCACGATTTGTCAAAAGTCATGTTCCACCAATCACAATGCCGACATCAGCGCCTCTGACTAAACGGAAGGAAAATAAATACGATTACATGTTTTTTATTAGAGTTAGCGGGGCATGCAGTCAAGTAAAGAACGAGAGGCGTTTCTCCGCCAAGGTAAACGTCAAACTCTCTCAGAAAACGAAATCATTCTCGATAGGTGAGTACGTTCCATCACCGAGGTATGACGTCACCTCAGTGGTCCTATACGAGAATTTAAATGAGAGACCGAGGGAAAATAATAATAATAATTATTAAAGAGCTAATTTCGTAACGTGACCGTTACAACTAACCCTTCCCAAATTCTACGTGACTAGAGAAATTGCTATTTTAGTGCAATTTTTGGATTGTCCAATACTTTCTATGTTAATAATATCCTCATCTTTCGTAACGATAAAGTCAATAGTTTTCGAGATATTTGAGGTTAAAATGAAATGGCACAGTTATTTTGATTAATGTATTATACCTCTTCGTTTTTAACTTCAAATATATCTAAAACTAATGACTTTATCGCTATGAATAAAGAGTACACTATTTATACGGAAAGTATTGGAAACCCTAAAAATTATGCTAAAATAGTAGTTCCGTCAGTGGCGTAGAATTTGGGAAAAGTAAACCATTCAAAAAACAGTAAAATCCTGAATAAAAGGTATATTTAAAAACCCTCAAAAAGGCCACATCAAAATCACAACTAGTTTTCGACTGGTTTACCAGTCATCATCAGTACTTACCTAAAATGAATATAACCTGATAAAATAATACAAAGATATTGAAATTTTGACTACGGTTAAAAAATTATCAGTTATACTCACGTGCAATGTACATGCTAACCACCAAGATAGTATTTAACAAAAATATATGGGTAAAAGCCCAGTAAAAGAAGTCCGTCAAGGAAACATTGATTTTAAAAGCTGCATTAAGTATGGATGTTTAAAATATTTAGCTAATCTGCCCCAGGTAACATCTGAGCTGTGGATTTGACTTGTTTACATGATGAAAGTATGACGGCAAGTGACAATGAGATGGATAGCACTTCCGAACGATGACAAGACAGAAATGACAGTTCCACAGGAAGTTAAAAATTAACCTGTCATATTTAAAGACTAAGGTGTACAGCGTATTAACATTAGAAATGATGTAACAACACACTCCATTGTGAAAATTATAATTTAAAATTCCTAGCTGTTATAATTAAAAATGTATTCACGTATACTGTAAGTGAAGTTAGGCAAACCACATTACACAAAAGTTTCGTATTCAATAACTAAATTCAGTAAACAAATCTTATTTTCAAGAGATCTAAGATTTAAAAAAGGCAATTTTGTGTTGATTTAAAGTTATCGAATTTATTTAACTTAGGGGTAGCTGTTGGAAATTGTTTGGGTAAGTGTGTAAGAAATCACAATGGGGGTGACTGAGGTGTAAAAATGTCTTAAATAATCTAGGGGATGTATCATTAAGAAAGCACAAGCTCAAACTTAGGCGACTAATTCTTAAAGACCTCGCAGGCTGACCGGATCCCTAAGGGTCAAAAAAACAAAAACCGTAATAGGATGATGACAGTAGGGGCTGGGGGTATGAGATGTCTGTGAGGGAATTAGTGGGAAAGGAACATGAACGAGACACAGAAAGAAAATTAGACTTTTGAAATGGTTTTACTAAAGATGAGTGTTATATTTGGTAATGACAAATTGATTAGGTACGGTGAGCATAGCCGTATATAGAAATATTATGATGGGTTTTATGTAGATGAAAATTTGTATAATGTGGATGTCTGTGGATGATGATATCAGTAATTTATATGTAGTTATGAATAGATAAAATTGGTTAGCTGGCTGAAGATGACAAAAGGATTATTGTGGCTAGTACCAGATAAATTATTATAAGTGTGAATGTGAACGAAGCAGTAGAAGGGTTGTGAAAAGTGATATTGTAAATGTGTTAAGAAAAAAGTTGTCGATGGAGTGGTTGGAAGTCCCGATTGAACGAAACATGGCGGTTGACACAATTCGGACTTTTCTGTTTTTCTTTTATTATTTCTAGGTCCTCGTACAAGTCTAATTTTAAGAAGTCTTTCTGTGGGATATTGTGAAGTAGAGCGACATCATCTGGGATATTCAACGTATGATTTTTTTGTTTGAGATGTTGAGAAAAGGTAGAGGTGTTCTCTCTTTTGGTGTGTTCAAGAGAGCGAGAAGCAAGTGATCTACAAGTTCTTCCCATGTAAGTAGCATCACAGTCAGAACATAGTAGTCTATAAACACCACTACGATTCATGTAATCGATTTTATCTTTGGAATTGGATAGAGAATGTTCTAAGTTGTTGGATACTTTAAATGAAATTAGGATGTTGTCTACTGATTTTTTGATAATGTTCGAAATATCCCCAGATAGACTATCTTGGTGAAAGGGTATAAAGCATAAGTAGGTTTGGCTGTCGAATCCCTAGGGAACGCAGCATGTCGTAAGACTCTAAGCTGTCATTTATGAATGAGCTTGTCTATGATGTGTGGATCGTAACCGTTATTAAAGGCTATTTGACGAAGTATGTTTAATTCTTTATTGTAATTAGATTGTGACAAGGGAATGGTTTCAAGGCGGTGTATGTAACTGTGAAAAGCGGCAATTTTGTGTGACATAGGGTGGTTAGAGGATGGTGGTATGACATGGTCAGTCTGTGTCGGTTTCCTAAAGATACTGAAATCGAAGTGGTCATTTAATCTGGTAATAGTGAAGTCAATAAAGTTAATTGATTGGGATGACTCTAATTCCATGGTGAGTTTAATATTGGGGTGGATTTGATTAATTTTAGAAAGTAATAAATCAGCTGTATTTGAGTTACCTGAGATTATCAATAAACAATCATCAACATAACGATACCAATGCAGAATTTCAGGATTTTTCATGATATGTGCGGATTCCAAATGATCCATAAAATTGTCAGCTAGAAATGGAGATAGGTAACTACCCATGGCTAAACCATCAGGTTGTCTGTAATATTTATTGTTGAATACAAAGAAGTCTTGAGCTAGACAAAATTTTAATAATTGAATAATTGAATCAGCGGTGGAAATGGTAATGGAACTTGCTCTTAGAAGAGAGTGTACCAGATTGCCAGAAGTAAAAAGATTGCTAACATCAAATGAAAGCATGGTAATGTTAGGGCGAAGTTGGATTTGTTGGAGATTGTTGACAAGATGACTTGTGTTTTTGACAGAGAAACGAGGGGTGAAGTTCGTCATGTTGTTAATAAGATTGAGTATGAATTTTGAAAGAATGGAAACAGGAGTGTTTATGAAGTTAACAACTGGACGAATGGGGATCCCCTCTTTATGTATCTTAGGTAAACCATACAGTCTTGGTGTTAAAGGATTACTAGGTATTTTATAGTAAGTTGCAAATTGTTCAGAAAAAAATTCGGTAAATGGTTTGAGGTTAATGAATTTCTTGGAGGGATCTTCTGGGAGTCACACGAAATTATTATCAGAGGGAAAAGTAGTGACTTTGTCAACTTTCACTCCCAGAAGATCCCTCCAAAAAAATTCATTAACAAACTCAAAGATAACCTCAAACCATTTACCGAATTTTTTCTGAACAATTTGCACCTTACTATAAAATACCTAGTAATCCTTTAACACCAAGACTGTATGGTTTACCTAAGATACATAAAGAGGGGATCCCCATTCGTCCAGTTGTTAGCTTCATAAGCACTCCTGTTTCAATTCTTTCAAAATTCATACTCAATCTTATTAACAACATGACCCTCGTTTCTCTGTCAAAAACACAAGTCATCTTGTCAACAATCTCCAACAAATCCAACTTTTTACAATCTTTTTAATAATTAATAATAAATATTCATTTATTAAAATTTTGTCTAGCTCAAGACTTCTTTGTATTCAACAATAAATATTACAGACAACCTGATGGTTTAGCGATGGGTAGTTGCCTATCTCCAATTCTAGCTGACATTTTTATGGATCATTTGGAATCCGTACATATCATGGAAAATCCTGAACTTCTCCATTGGTATCGTTATGTTGATGATTGTTTATTGATCATCTCAGGTAACTCAAATTCAGCTGATTTATTACTTTACAAAATTAATCAAATCCACCCCAATATTAAATTCACCATGGAATTTGAGTCATCCCAATGAATTAACTTTCTTGACCTCACTATTACCAGATTAAATAACCACTTAGGTTTCAGTATCTTTAGGAAACCGACACAGACTGACCATGTCATACCACTATCCTCTAACCACCCTATGCCACACAAACTTGCCGCCTTTCACAGTTACATACACCGCCTTGAAACCATTCCCTTGTCACAATCTAATTACAATAAAGAATTAAACATACTTCGTCAAATAGCCTTTAATAACGATTACGATCCACACATCATAGACAAGCTCATTCATAAAAGACAGCTTAGAGTCTTACAACATGCTGCGTTCCCTAGGGATTCGACAACCAAACCTACTTATGCTTCTATACCCTTTCGCCAAGATAGGCTATCTGGGGATATTTCGAACATTATCAAAAGATCAGTAGACAACATCCGAATTTCATTTAAAGTATCCAACAACTTAGGACATTCTCTATCCAATTCCAAAGATAACATCAATTACATGAATCGTAGTGGTGTTTATAGACTACTATGTTCTGACTGTGATGCTACTTACATAGGAAGAACTTGTAGATCACTTGCTTCTCGCTCTCTTGAACACACCAAAAGAGAGAACACCTCTACCTTTTCTCAACATCTCAAACAAAAAAATCGTACGTTGAATATCCCAGATGATGTCGCTCTACTTTACAATATTCCACAGAAAAACTTCTTACAATTAGACTTGTACGAGGACCTAGAAATAATAAAAGAAAACAGAAAAGTCCGAATTGTGTCAACCGCCATGTTTCGTACAATCAGGACTTCCAACCACTCCATCGACAACTTTTTCTTAACATATTTACAATATCACTTTTCACACTCCTTCTACTGCTTCGTTCACATTCACACTTATAATAATTTATCTAGTACTATCCACAATAATCCTTTTGCCATCTTCGGCCAGCTAACCACTTTTATCTATTCATAACTACATATAAATTACTGATATCATCATCCACAGGCATCCACATTACACAAATTTTCATGTACATACAACCTATCATCATGTCTCTACATATGGCTATGCTCACCGTACCTATTCAATTTGTCATTACCAAATATAACACTCATCTTTAGTAAAACCAATTCAAAAGTTTAATTTTCTTTCTGGGTCTCGTTCATGTTCCTTTCCAACTAATTCCCTCACAGACATCTCATACCCCCAGCCCCTACTGTCATCATCCTATTACGGTTTTTGTTTTTTGGACTAAGTTTGAGCTTGTGCTTTCTTCATGATACATCCCCTAGATTATTTAAGACATTTTTACACCTCAGTCACCCCCATTGTGATTTCTTACACACTTACCCACACAAAATTCCAACAGCTACCAATAAGTTAAATAAATTCGATAACACAAAATTGCCTTTTTTATTATTAAATCTTAGATCTCTTGATAATAAGATTTGTTTACTGAATTTAGTTATTGAATACGAAACTTTTGTGTAATGTGGTTTGCCTAACTGCACTTACAGTATACGTGAATACATTTTTAATTATAACAACTAGCTTAATGAATTTTAAATGATAATTTTCAGAATGGAGGGTGTTGTTACATTATTTCTAATTTTAACATGTTGTACAGCTTAGTCTTTAAATATGACAGGTTAATTTTTAACTTCCTGTGGAACTGTCATTTCTGTCTTGTCATCGTTCGGAAGTCCTATCCATCTCATTGTCACTTGCCATCATACTTTCCACTATGGACAACGTCAAAAAAACTGTCAAAGTGTTTAGACAAATTTAAGAGTTCCTCGGGAAAATTTGTAGATTTAGTTAGTTCTAAAGTCTTTTTTCATTCAACTCAAATCGATTGTGAAGTATTAAAGTGTGTTTCAAGAGATTCTACAGAGTGTTTAGCCGATTTTGTTTGTTTTTCCGTATATTTTAAGTTTTGTTATTTGACAACTGTACTGTAAGTAGAAATTTTTTTATATACTTATATTTGAACGTCGCTCGTGCCCCGGGATGTCCGTGGGCAAAAATGGAAAGGATCCACCAGATCCTGGTGTGGAAAATATTGGGTTCACAGATGAGAGCGATATAATTATGCAGACAAATGATTTAAATCAGAATAATTCTCATAGTGAATGTTTAAATGATACTAGTAAAAGTACTAATGATACCATAAACTTGACATCTACTTCAAATAAAACAAATACTATTCAAAAAAGTCAGGAATTTAATTCGTCTAATCGATTTAGTTTAAATGATACTGGTCCGTTTTTTATATTTGTTCAACACATAAATTTGAGTATCGGTCGTTTGCATCCAATGAAACTTGGAGAAAAACTACTTTCGCTATCTAGTTATGATAAACATATTATTGAAATTGTTAGTGTAGGTAAAAATCGCATTAAAATTCAAGTCAATTCAGGTGCTGTTGCGAATAAATTTGTAGTTGAAGATTTTTTCGGAAAAAATAACCTAATTGCATATATTCCAAATTATTTAACGGAAAAAAAGGGTCTCGTTCGCGGAGTGGACACTACTCTAACTGAAAGTGCACTACTTAATACTATTAAATCTAATATTCCAATAAAAAAAGTTCATAGAATGACTAGAATAGTTCAAAGTGACGGTGTATCAGAAAGAGTTCCTAGACAAATGGTTATTATTAGCTTTGAAGGTAAATTAATTCCCCAATATATTTACATCAACAAAGTTAGGTGTCCAGTTGAAATATATGTTAGTCCTGTTATGCAATGTTTCAACTGTCTTCGTTATGGCCATTCAACGACTCAATGCAAGTCAAAAAAAAGATGTAAGAAGTGCGGTAATGAAGGTAACACTGATTGTCCCGATAAATGTACTACATTTTGCGTTTATTGTAAAAATAGTAGCCACGAGTCAGTTTTTAAAGAATGTCCCGAATATGTAAAACAAAAAAAGACTAAAGAAGCTATGGCTAACTTAAATATTTCATTTAAAGAAGCCGAAAAAGCTCTTGAAAATCCATGTTATTCCAGTTTAGTCCAAAAAAATAAATTTGCACCTTTAATGACCTGTGACACAGACTTTCCTCCATTAAAAAGCTCCTCCCCTAAACCCTCGAATTCCACCACTACTTATAAAAATAATAATCATCTGAATATAGCCCCCCCTAACGATAACCCCCCAAAAAAAGGAAGACTACTGATACAACTCCTAATTTTCCTCCTGTGCGTAGGGAATACCCGACCAGTTTCTGTTCGGGATCTGTATTTCAATTTGGAAACCATGAGCCCCGTAATGAATTTGATATATTTATAGGCCAGCTCAGTTCTTCACTCAAAAATTTAATCAAACAGAGTATCCTTGACTATTGTAATTCTTCATCAAATGTAGAAACTAATTTTAAAAATTACGAAATTGAATTAGAAAATAAAATTAAAGATATTATAGGTAATATTTTTACATAATTTTAATGGCTGACAAAAGTATTAAAATTATTCAATGGAATATTCGTTCGCTAAATGCGAACCGATATTCTTTACAGCAATTACTGTTTGAAGAACGTTTTGACATAGGTCTTTTATCAGAAACTTGGTCAAAACCATCTGATACTGTTTGCTTCAATAATTTCAATGTAGTTAATAAAAGTAGAATTAGAGGATATGGAGGAGTTGCCATAATTTTAGCAAATAACATTATTTATAATCCCATTTCATTTGTTAACAATTTCAATCCTAATTTAGAAGTTTGTGGTGTAGATATTAAAATTGACCAAAAAATGTATACTATCCTGAGTGTGTACCGTCCATCAAATGTTAGAGTAACAGTGCAAGATTACGTTAGTCTTTTTTCTCAAATTAGCAATGATTGTATTATTACCGGAGATTTTAATGCACATCACGGATTATGGGGATCAAATTCATGTTGCGTCGATGGTAATATACTAGTAGAAGCATTAGATTTCTTTCCTAATTTAATTGTTGTTAATGACGGGTCGGCTACTAGAGCTACTCCTCCAGGGAATATGAAATCTGTTGTAGATCTTACTATTATATCCTCTAGTTTATGTCCATCCTTTGACTGGACTGTTCTTCCAGATACCTATGGATCTGATCATTTTCCAATTAGACTTTCTGTGCAGAATATGAAAATTGAAAAAGAACTTTTATATCTTCGGCTAAATGGTCGATGTCTAATGCAAACTGGGATAATTTTAGAAACAACGTAGAAAGTGCCTTCAGACACGAACCAAATAAAAACCAAACAAACGAAATGATTTTCTTTTTATTAGATTCTATTACTGATGCAGCCAACAAATGTTTCAAAATTATCAAACCGTCAGTCAAATCTTTCAAATCGCCACCATGGTGGGATGATGAATGCCTCACTGCTTCTAACGCTAGAAAAAATTCCTTTAAAATTTATAAATCTAATCTTACCCTTTCAAACTTCATGGAATATAAGAAGAATGAAGCTATATGTAAACGAACTTTCCGCTCAAAAGCTAAATCTAGTTGGGCTCGGTTTTGTTCCTCACTTACTAGGCAAACTTCACCTTCAGAGCTTTGGAAAAGGGTAAACAAAATTCAAAGTAACAAAAAGTACACCGCTAATGATGAATGTATGGTAGAAAGGCTCTTTACAAAAATCTCTCCGGATTATGTCCATTTACCACTATTTATGCCGAGCATCTCTACTAATGAACACTTTTTACTAACCCCCATTTCAGCTGACGAACTTAAAGCAAATATCAAGAGTTCTAAAAATACAGCCCCTGGTATTGACGGCATTAACTATAGTATGCTATTAAACCTACCTGCAATTGCTATATATTATTTGTGCAAAATATACAACAATATTCTACTTAAAGGAGATCATTGTGACGCCCTCAAACAATGCCTGGTTATTCCTATACCCAAACTAAACCAGCGTACCGACTTAAGGCCTATCTCTCTCATGTCCTGTTTGCTTAAAACATTTGAACGAGTTATGAAAAGCAGATTAGAATGGTGGTGTGAGAACAAAAATATATTTCCAGTGTCTCAGTATGGCTTTCGTAGGAACAAGGGAACTATTGATTGTGTTTCTCAATTAACAACTGATATTCAATTATCATATTCAAATAATAATTATCTATCTGCCATTTTTCTTGATATTTCTGGGGCTTATGACAATGTCAATTTAAATCTATTGTTCGAAAAACTGAAGCACATAGGTATTCCACCTTTGTGTGCTTATGTATTAGTAAACCTATTCCTTAATAGACAGGTATTTATTAGATGTAATGATAGATTGATTGGCCCAAGAGTAGTGCATCAAGGTTTACCACAAGGATCAGTCCTCAGTCCCTTGTTGTTTAATCTATACACTCTAGATCTCCACAGTATAGGAATTAGATGCAGTATATTACAATATGCAGATGATTTCTGCTTTTACAATGTGAATAAGTTGTACCAACAAAGTATTAATTCAACTAAGATGGTACTGGGTGATGCAAGAGAGTATTTTTTTAAACAAGGATTTGACCTTACTGCAAATAAATCAGCGGTGGTGTTTTTTACGCGACATCGCTTACCAGTTATGACCAGCATCATGATTAACAACCTAAGTATACCCGTTCATAAGCACTACACTTATCTTGGTATTACATTGGACACCAAGTTAACATGGGATGAACACATTAATAAGTGCTTAATAAAATGTGAGAAAAGTTTAAATATTCTTAAAGTAGTTAATCGCTATGGATGGGGTGCTGACCCTAAAATTAATTTAATGTTTTATCGTGCATATACCAGATCCATTCTCGACTATGGAAGCATTCTATATGGATCTGCCACAAACAGTCGCCTTAAAAAACTAGATCGCATTCAATATAAGGCTCTGCGGTTAGTTCTAGGTGCGCTCAAGTCTACGCCTATAGAGAATCTTTTAGCTGAATCCATGGAGCCTCCTTTACATTTAAGACGACTATTTTTGGCTGAAAAATTTATTCTTAAATGCCAATCTTACAACCAAACTGAACTACTACAAAAAATATGTGACATCTCTGTTTCTAATCTTGTCGACAAATGGTGGCACAACAGGAATTCTCCTATTTTAGCAGTAGCATACTCGAACGTTTCTCAGCACCTAAACAGTCCAGGTGAATTAACTTTCTTTAAATCGAGTTTTAATATATCTTATGCCAATGTTAATGTTTGGTTCCCAAATTTTGACAGTGAGAATCCAGTTGACTTTCAGCAACATATAGCCAAGCTTGATAATCCATGCAGGATTTTCACGGATGGTTCAAAATCAAGATTGGGAGTTGGATGTGCTGTATATATTCCGGATCACCAAGAATCCTTGATGTTCAAGTTAGATAAACAATGTTCCATATACTCTGCAGAAATGTTCGCGATTTATCAAGCTCTAGAATGGGCTGTCAACAAAAAAATTTCTAACAAGCAAGTTGTAATTATGTCAGATTCAAGATCTTCGTTATTAGCTCTAGAAAACACACGTAAACATTTATATAAAAATAGCCTTGTCGTCAAAATTTTAGAAAACCAACTAAAGCTACTGGAAAAACAGACTTCTGTAACTTTCGTCTGGGTAAAAGGACATATTGGTATTTCCGGTAACATAAAAGCAGATTTTTTTGCTAAAGAGGCAATCTTAAAAGGATCGGAAATAACTTGGCTAGATAGAAGCGATCTAACAGCTACTCGCAAGAAAAGTTTGAAACAAAATTGGGATATTGAGTGGCACGCTTTCTGCAATCGAAGCAACAATCTCTACACCAAAATTCATCCTAGTTTACCTACTGAGCCTTTTGCTATCAGAAGTTATCCCAATAGAAATATATATGCCATGTTTATTAGATGTCTCTTTAATCATGCCACTGTCAAGTCATACCTCTATAGATTTAACCTATCCGAATCAGATCTTTGCGATTGCAATGGATATGTTGACGATATTAATCATTGGTTGTTTGGATGCAAACATAATGATGTTGCAATTAAGTTTTTGATGAACAATCTGGTTCAAGAAGAAATACCTTTCCCACAAAATAATGCTTCTCTTTTATATTTGTCTCGTAGAAATTCTAAAATTAAACAAATCATCTGGGAGTTTTTAAAAAGGACTAAGAGGAAAATTTAACTTGCACTGAATGAGTCCGGTTGAATGTGTTTAGCAATAATTATTGTTTTTTTATGTTTATCCTTATTATGTAATATTGTCTCCCTGTGAAAGTTCATTAAGTAGATTTTGCAGGGAGGTAATAAGAATAGAATTGTATAAAAGTTTATATTAAAAAAATTAAAAAAAAAAAAAAAAAAATTATACAAAAAAATATGTATACAAAAAAATGTATAAAAAAAATTAAATCTTATTAAAAAAAAAAATAAATAAATAAATAAAAAAAAAGTATAATAAATTATAAAAAAAATAAAAAAGAGAAAAAAAAAAATTAAAAACACAAAGAGGGTGTAAACCTCCGCGGGGTTGATCCGGGTTGAAGCCTTATCGCTGTGTAAAAAAAAAACATATATTTATTAGCATTTAGTGTTAGTATTTAGTATTAGCATGTAGTTTTTTTTGTCGATTTAATTATTTGTAAATTAATTTAAGTTGGTTAGGGCCATGAATGAGGAGTATACCTACTGGTCAATTAAATGTTTCCACTTCTACATATGTATGTATGTATGTGCGTGCATAAGTATTATATGTGCGCACATGTACCTAATGTATTATGTAATGCAATGTATTATATTTGGAATATTGTAGCAAACAGTAATTTATTATCTATCGTGGCTGAATGGATCAAGTAATCCAAAGCCAATAAGAAAGAAAAAAAAATCATACTTTCAACATGTAAACAAGTCAAATCCACAGCTCAGATGTTACCTGGGGCAGATTAGCTAAATATTTTAAACATCCATGCTTAATGCAGCTTTTTAAATCAATGTTTCCTTGACGGACTTCTTTTACTGGACTTTGACCCACATATTTTTGTTAAATACTATCTTGGTGGTTAGCATGTACATTGCACGTGAGTATAACTGATAATTTTTTAACCGTAGTCAAAATTTCAATATCTTTGTATTATTTTATCAGGTTATATTCATTTTAGGTAAGCACTGATGATGACTGGTTTTTAAATATACGTTTTATACAGGATTTTACTGTTTTTTGTATTACATGGTATACAGCCAACCACAGGAAAACTTTTTCCTTGTGAATTTTTAAACCATTCACTTTCCGTTGTCGTACGCCTCTGGTAGTAGCCAGAAGCAACTATTTAACATAGTATAATAGTGTGGACAGTACCTACACTTTCTGTCAAGTATGACACGGATACGGATATGTTTAATAGTTTTAAAGTATTATTTTTTTTTAATAATTTATTCCTTTTAATACTTACTTCAAGAACTATTTGTATCCTGTACTTTAAAACTATTAGACATATCTTTATCTTACGTGGCAGAAAGTGTAGATACTGTACACCCTACTAAATTATGTTAAATAATCGATTCTGGCTACTACGAGAGGCGTACGATACGGGATAGTGAATGGTGAACCCTTCCCAAATTCTACGCCACAGACGGTACTGCTGTCTTAGCATAAGTTTTAAATTATCCAGTACGGTCTATGTAAATAATATAGGTACCTCCTCTTTATTCGTAACGATAAAATCATTAGTATTAGAAATATTTGAAGTTAAAAACAAAGCGACATAATTATTTGATCAAAATAACTGTGCCGTTTCATTTTTAACTTCAGATATCTCGAAAACCAATGACTTTATCGTTACGAATGATGACTATATTATTTGCATACAAAGTATTGGAGAATCGAGAATTTGCACCAAAATAGCAATTCCTCCAGTGGCGTAGAATTTGGGAAGGGTCAACCAATAACTTTCCCCTGTCGTACGCTTCTGCTAGTACCCAGAAACATTTGTTTAACAAAATTTAGTAGGGTGTACAATACCTACACTTGCTGCCAAGTATGACAAGGATATGTCAAACGGTTTTAAAGTACGGAGTACAAAATAAATAGTTTTTCAATTTTTATATAAAACGCCCTGTAACTCAGTAAGGGCAACATTTTATTTGAGTGATTTGAGTTAAATCTTAATATTTTGGCCCCGAAAACCTGCAGTTAAAATATGGTCAATTATTAATGAACCACCCTGTATATTAGATTTTTAATTTTAGGGATGTGCTGGTATGCTCCTTAGTATCATCTATCTTTCTAAAGTTGAACGGATGCTGGACAATATTAATGAAAATACGAAGAATCTCCCACCCCAAGATGTGTTCTTCGAAAACGCCGTTAGAAGAGAAGCTATAAATATTAAAATCATAAGTTTCACAGTAATAATTTATAGTTTAGTGGTGCATCTTATATTTTCTTTTCCAAGTGTATTTAACGATTATGACCTAAATATTTTATATTGGTTAGCTACAGAATATTTTGGAGCACATGTTACTATAGTTATGATTTGGATATCTCGTGCATGTATAGCTATAGGTAATTTCTAAAAATGTGTTCGATATTTTTAAAACTTTCCAAAATAAAGTAAGATAAGAGTAAATTAGAACATTAACACAGATATTAGGGATGAAATTCAAATTGCCAGGGACAATCAAACTGCCGAACTGCAAAAATCACCATGGGTCGCATATGGAGCTCTGTCAGACATGTTCAAGAGAAACATGCCAAATTATCTAAAAAAGAAGACTTTCGACCAATGCGACTTTTATTCTGTATAAAATTATGTGTGTTCGTTGGAGAATTAAGTAGTTTATTGAGTTGTTAGCAGCTTAGGGTACAAAATGATACTAAATTAATAAATACAAACTATTTCTTAAAATCTTTCACAGTCATGGAACATATCATTGGCACCTCGAAATTATCAGCGTGGGTGTTTCTCATCTCCGATGTAGTCTAGATATTGAAATAAAAACACACACAGTGGCGTGCTCGCCGTAGCACCTCCCTCCTGAAGACCAAAGCTGGGGTTTCCAAGAAGGGCTTCTTTTGTAGCTTCGAAGTTTTGGCTTGTAGTGTAGAGCCTCTCTGGACATGCTCCGCACAGGGCAGGTAGGGCCACATGAAACAAAGAAACCAACCGGCAATAACTCATTCTACATTTGTTGTTATGAGAAGGCCGTAGATGAAGTTTACCACAAGGAAATCGAATTATATGTTGCAGTTATTGATTAAAATCCCTTTATAATATGCAGAATGAAACCTCATACATGCTGTGTTACACTTCAACTTCGTTTAGTTAATCGCATGTTTTTACATTATTAAAATAAAATTTTCGAATAACCTCGTTATCTAATTTAATTTTTAGAGTTTTATTGGTTTCATTGACTTTAAGAACAACATAATATGGTCCTGTATTTAATACAGATTTTGGTGTATTTGGATTTCTTCGCCTTTTTAAAAGAATTTTATCGCCAACTTTATACTTTACTTCCAAGTTGCTCGTTTTTAAGTTATAAACACGGTTCTTTTGCTTTTCCTTTTGATCGCATTGTTTTCCCTTATATTTTCTAACTGATTATTATGCGAAATTTCATCAAATTCCCTATCATTTTTATATGGAAATACTAAACTATACGGGGTAGTGGATGTTGAATGATGTTTACTAGAATTATATGAGTGTATAGCGACTAAAAGTGCATCTTCTAAGTCGCACTGCTTATGTTCTAAAAGATAGCTTCGCAAATTATCTGTTATGATAGCATGGAAACGCTCAATTATACCGTTAGAGGCATGGTACTCAGACTAAGTAAGATGCCATTCGATATTCAACGAATTAATAAAACTTTGCACCTTTTTATTATTAAATTCACCCCTGTGACCTGACATAATCATCTTAGGAAGGCCAAAAAGCGAAAAATAATGTTTTAGTTTACTAATTATCGTTTCTGGGTTTCTATCTGTTAAAATATACGCTTGCGCAAATTTTGTTGGATTATCTAAAATGGTGAGCATTTTTTATTTATCAAAAAAGGACAGGGCTACAGATAAAGTCTCAAATGGTTTCTCCGGAGAATACCTTAAATTTAAAACTTGAGTACGATTCCTGCGATTAAATTTTAAGAGTTGACAAGTAGGGCATAAAGTAATAAATTCGGTTATTTCTCTAAACATATTTTTCCATTTATAAAGTTGTCGAATTTTGTCTGCAGTTTCATTAATTCCTTTGTGATAATTAGTCGGGTCGTTGTGATATTCGAAAATTATCCTTTGCCTATCTTCTACAGGCGGCATAGTAACGATATTTTTACAAATTATAAAGTTAACGTCTGGATAAAGGAAACAGCATTTTATAATAAATATGGCTTTCAAAATAAGGTATGTAATAAGTTTTATTTCGAACTAATACCAGCTTTTTAAAGTATTACAATTTTTAAGGCAATGGTGTGGCTTAATTTTAACTGTAGTAATCTCTCTACTACGATTTTCGTTATATAACTTTAATATTTTTCAAAATCCGAGTCACCAACAGTGGAACAATCATCATTGATAATTTAGAAATGATTTACATTTCTGTCATTCTCATCGTATAGATATAAAATACTCTTATTGTTAACGTCTAAGATTTGCTCATTAGAGTAGGAAAACTTATTTAAAACTAAGTTAGTTTTAATATTCTCAAATTCGGTATATTCATTTTGTTTTTGATAGACATTTAATCGAATTCTTGACAGAGAGTCTAAAACTCTGTTTGCTTTACCTGAAACATACTGAATATCAAAATTATATTCACCTAATTTTAGTCTCCATCGTGATAATGTAGAATTAGGATCTTTTAAATTTAAAAGCCATATAGAATTGAGTCCGGGAATCTTTACCCGTGCGTCATCATTTAAAGCATACGAAATAAGTCGATGATAAGTCGGAAATGGAAATTTACTAAACGCAACAGCAAGTTACAGTAATGCCCGATTTCACCAACGATACCTAAACAGTTGTCTTATTAATTTCCAATTTCTCATATCGAGTTCAACTCCAGTTTAACCTGAACTTCTAGTAAACGTCAGTTTAAAGTCAAAATCGTCTTTCTCAAATCACGATCAACCGATGGCAGTTTAAACTTGAACGATCCTTGAACGGTGGAATTCGGCCGTTCAAAGATTTCAGAACTCAGTTCAGATGATTCCATGGACTACGCATGCGTTTTATTAACACGAACCGCTGTCATAATATAAATATATCCTATTTTATTATATTAAGCCCAACGATAAACGATAACATTATTTTTGTTTTTATAATATTTATTTATAATTATTAAAATGACTATTTGACTATAAATACTTAAATTTAACTTTATTCAAAAACAGCATAAAAATGGTAGTTCAAAATGGCGACAGTTTTTTACCTTTTGCCATCTATTGGCATTTCTCGAAAACTGTAGAACGAGCGCTGACATGAACGCGCAATGAGAAATGCATTTCAAACAAAACCACAGATCACGGGTGAACCTGGTTCAACTGAACCATAGATTAACGCAGGTATGAGAAATCGACCCTAAGGGTAATCTATGGTTCAGTTGAACCGGGTTCACGGGTGATCTCCGGTTCTGTTTGGAATGCATTTCTCATTGCGCGTTCATGTCAGTGCTCGTTCTACAGCTTTAAAGAAATGCCAATAGATGGCAAAAGGTAAAAAACTGTCGCCATTTTGAACTACCTCTTTTATGCTGTTTTTGAATAAAGTTAAATTTAAGTATTTATAGTCAAATAGTCATTTTAATAATTATAAATAAATATTATAAAAACACAAATAATGTTATCGTTTATCGTTAGGCTTAATATAATAAAATAGGATATATTTATATTATGACAGCGTTTCGTGTTAATACAACGCATGCGTAGTCCATGAAATCATCTGAACTGAGTTCTGAAATCTTTGAACGGCCGAATTCCACCGTTCAAGCATCGTTCAAGTTTAAACTGCCATCGGTTGAACGGGAATTGAGAAAGACGATTTTGACTTTAAACTGACGTTTACCAGAAGTTCAGGTTAAACTGGAGTTGAACTCGATATGAGAAATTGGCCCTAAGTAATTCCTATCGATAGGAACTGTCAATCGATAGGAAGTCAATACTTACGAACAATAGCGTTTCACAACTTTAAGAACTGCTTATCTAGGAAATTCTTTCCTAGGTATTAATTTAGGTACGTTTGAACTATTTTTAATAAATAAAAAGAAGAATAAGATGACATTACCTTACTTTTTCGATTATTTGTCATTACTATTTGTTTGCCAAGTTGGTTTTATTCAGTTTTGTACTGTGATATTTAGTTATTTTATTTGGTAGTTAGTTATTTGTGAATTAAGTTTGTCAAATCTTGTATGTTATTTGAATATGTACAGTGAAATGGAGGAAAAGAAAAGACTTGTAAATTTCACATGTGACGAAAAAAAGTTAGTTGAATTGTCGTTAATGAAATAATTTTAAAATAAATAATATATTGAAAATTGCTTCTTTTATTATTAATTTTTAATGACACGACACACTTTTAGTGATATCATGAATGGGTTTTTGAAACACAACACTAATTTCTTAGGTAGTAGGTAGACTACATAATTTTGTCAATAGACCTGTAAAAAACTCCAAATGATTTTCTATGTTTTCCAACACATATTATATTATTAATATAAAAGATAATACAAAATTACAACTAATATACCTAAGATTACAGAATAACAGAAAAATTAAGGTAAGAAGCAAATTATTGACAAACGTCACAAGTACATTAGTCAAAATTGTAAAAATATAATCTGACTGTCAACGATAAGTAATACCTAAAATTTAGGGAGATCGAAAACCGTATCCTAACATAAGGTAATGCTTAAGCGGTTTAGGCAATTCTTATCGTATGGTGAAATCCGTTTTAGAGTTAAGTACCTAAACCCACTTAGGTAATTCTTAAATATTTAGGTATCGTTGGTGAAATCGGGCATAAGTGACTTACTGTTGCGTTTTAGTCCAATAAAATTGTCCAAAATAAACAAAACAAAAGTTACGAAGTGGCTGTAACTTGGTATAGACCTTTGAAAATGTATATATTTCAAGAAACCAAGGAGTCTCTAGTCATAAAGGGTGTGCTGGAGTGGCCACGCTTAACCTTTTGCAGTACAACGGGTCTCTCAGAGACCCACAAGTAAATAGTATAATGTTTTAATTTTTTTCATGTAAATCACTATGAGTATCGACAAGTTTGGTAAATTTAGCATCCTAAAATCTAAAATAATAAGAAGTAATATAATTTTGTGATTTTTTTTCAAGTAAATCACTATCAGTATTGATAAGTTTGGTAAATTTAGCATCCTAAGATCTTAAATAATAAGTAAAGAGACAGTACCATAATTTTGTTTCTGTTAATAATATTGTTGAAATAAACAAACAAAATTGAAATTATGTAAATAAATTTAATTTTTCAAAAAATATAAAAAGTTATAAATTGAAATTTCTTACTCTGAGGTTTTCGAGGTCTGTTTCGATTACTTTTGATACTTTATTCGATTGTGATAAATATTTTCATCCTTGTACATTTATTTTCTTAATAGAACTGCTTCACTAGGTGTGAATATTCTGTAAAAAAAATACACATTAATTGCATAAGTGACGATTTTTAAGTAGATTGAAATATTATATTATATTGCATGCATATCCTTTATACCTAAAAAAATCGGAGTCGGTAGCATCTGCCTCGTAAAAGATATCTTCTAATTCTTTGCTCGTGTACTAATGCCCACTAGCCTGGAAATAAGGGATCATTAACTTTATGGTGTACATTTGTTTATCCCAGTCTCCAGTCCTTTCAGCTTCGATGAATTTTTTCAGCAAGGTTACCATATTGAAGTACTCTACCCACAACTTTGCAGTAGGACTATTCTCTTCCATTTTATCCAACTTTTGTTTGAATTTCTTCGTAATGTTTTGTAGTAAATCTATTTCTTCGATCGTTTTTCTTGCTGGAGGGTTGTCTCCGAAATTCACAAATATATCTGCGATAACATTACATTCTTCGTCGTTGAAATTTATATCATTTAATACACATTTTGCAAGAGACAATTGACTAATAAATGCCCTCTAATAGCTCGAGCATAAGCATGTCCTGTTAACATTTTGTCAACTGAATTGGGTGCGTAGATAGTACTCAGTAATTCTTTCAATCCACTACCCTTCATTATAAAACCAATGCAGCCTAAAAATGACATTACCAAATGAAATCTTCCCAGTCTGATTATAACATTACTTAATTCAGAGTCCGGCTCCGTGGAAAGCACTATATCAACAGCAGTCATGTACAAGGGTTGATCAAACGTGGTCTGAATTTGCAGTTCCTTGGACTTTTTAAAAGCCATCATTATGGACGTGTAAACGGTGTTGTAATTACTTGGTGGAGCTATTATAAACGGCAATAATTGTATTCCGACAGGTGTGTTGCTGGAATTTAATTAAAAATGAATATAATAAAACAAACGGCAATTTTATTGTTGTAATGAAAATGTGTTTCGTTAGGTCTCTCGGAGAGGGTCGAGTCGGTGTGTGTGTGTGTGAACCGTTAACGTGTTGTGCAGTGACTAAAGAAAACAACCACAAACGATGATAATGTTTGTGTTCCTTTCCCTTTGACCAGATGAGCAAAAAAATCACTAAATCTGGCGTCTACTTTTACAGTTTTAAGAAAAACAATTTCGAATGCATAGCGAGCTGTTGACACAATAACTGTCTGATAAAGTACTCAATTAATGAGGGTGCAGCCTGTTGCACCGCACAGACGAAAAACAGATGTGACAGGTCAAAGCCATGTCTCTTAATATTTTGTATTTGAATGACTAACGCTGTTTCGTTTTTGAGAAAAAATATTAAAATTAAAATTAGCAAAAATAGTAATTAAAGCGTATCGCTATAATTGTATTTTCGTCTGATCAAAAGATTCAGTAGACGTGATTGTTTCCATATATCCTTGCCATCCAGCAATATTTTCGAATGTTTTCCATTTTCCGCACATCCACAATACATCATACACACTTGGAACTTCATCGTATTCTTTAGAAGGAAACAGATCATCTAAATTCTCAAAAAGAAGGTTCTTCAATCCCATTCCGTCTTTTTTTTCAAACACACGAAGTTCAACAATACCTTTTTTATCGACAATTGCAGACTTCTTTAACTTTTTGCGTCGCTCAATTACATCTGAAGAGTATGCTATCGAGGTAGCCGGGGTTATGCATTTACCAGCCATGTTATGGAACGTATTGTAACCATCAATTGAATTAACGTTGAAATCGCAGTTATCAAAAACAAAGGCAGAATGCTCTAGGCTCAATTGCTTCTGGTGGAGCCATTATTAGTGATGCTTCGAGGATTTGCACGTCATTATAACTGGAGCAAATGCCCAGCTTGGATAGCATTTGCACTAAATTTTTGGAACCCATCTTTTTTATAAATAAATGACGCAATAATTAGTTGTAAAGGAGAATTAAAAGAACGGGGCTTAACTGCAGATATTATAGAATGTCCTATCATAACACATTTTTTTTAGTAACTTCGAATTAGATTTTCGTTTATCCATGATGACTTTTTCCAAAAAAAAACATTAGGGAATCAGGAACGTTGTCTTCAATGTTACTCAAAAATTCGGTGCTCTGAGGATAAGATTTGTTCTCATAAATACAATCAACGATGTCAGAATTTTTATTATTTCAGCTGCTTTTTTAACAATTCTGAGTTTTTCTTCAACTTCATCGACTTTTCGTGAATCATACCAATGGTCACTTAAAATAGCATGTCCAATATTTCGGAAGCAGCCAGTGGGAGTTTGTTTACGGTTCACTGTTATAATTATATCATCTCCATATTTCTTTTCAATTTATATTTTGTAGTTGTTTCATGCGGTACACAACCTTCGATTTGATTTATTAACTCGTGTAATGAGAATTGACAATCGTCGCTATTTTCTAAATAATTATAAATCGTTTCCATAGCAGATGTTAGGTCTTCTGATAAGGGGCGCCCAGACTTGATACTTTTCTCTCGTTTTACTCGAAAGAATTCTCGGTAGCATTTATCGTGGTAGACAGCTTTTTCTGCGACCAAATCTATTGCGTTACTTATACGCCACTTGACATCTCTTCCCCATTTGTCATTTCTCTCATTAGCTTGTTTTATAATACTATTTTGAGTACTTACATTGTCGACAGTAGTGATTGAAATTCTTCTGCTTACCGGTAATTTTTTCTGTTTTTCTTTAAAAACTTCATCTATTTTTTCCGTACAAAAAAAGCATGTACTTTTCAAATCAAATGATGATTCAGATCTTATTTTTTTTTGTTGGTGACAATTTTGGCGTAGATGCTTCATCATCAAAAAATATCTTTTTCGCTGCTTTCACGTTGCTTGGTTTTGTATAATCTTTACTACAATTTCTGTGGACAACTATCAAATCATTTTCGCTGAGTAACTGGTGTTTGCCATCTCCTCGTTCTTTGCTGCAATTGCTTAAAGTTTGTATGGCTTCCGTTGAAAGGACCAACGTATGGACCAACCGTTACTGCATCATCCGAAATGGGTTTTCACAAATAAAACACTCATTGTTTTCAGTCATATTAAAAAGTGTTCATGCACATACAAACTCACTCACAGAATGTTTAAAATGCACAATAATAATTGTTGATTGTCAAATTTTTCTAATACTGCTCAACCGAAATATCTTACACTATACGATACTAGACGCACACTGTATAAAAGACAACTAACCAGTACGCAAGCATTTGGTCGACTGCCGGTGACCTTTACGTAGTTGAGGAAGGGAGCGCCAGGGTCTTTATACCTGGATTTCGGGTAGAGCACATTTTAATGCTCGGAACTCGTCGGATTTTTCAAAAGAATGTGTTTGTTTATGAGTGTAGGAAGTTACAGCCACTTCGCAATTTTTTTGTTTATTTGATGATTTACGGCTTAATTTGCCTGTATTATTTGGTAAATTTCAATTTCCAACTTATCATCGACTTATTTCGTATGCTTTAAATGATTACGCACGGGTAAAGATTCCCGGACTCAACTGTAAGTGGCCTATGATCTGTGACTAATCGAAATTTAACTCCAAATAGATATGGACGGAAGTAATTTGTAAAGTGGACAACAGACAATAATTCCTTTTTTGTAGTAGTGGAATATTTTATTTCCGTTTCATTTAATGTTCTCGATGCAAAAGCTATCGGTCGATCCTCACCGTTATCGAACATCTGTGACAAAACCGCGCCGATAGCAAAATTGGATGCGTCGGTCCTCAAAATAAATTGCTTAAAGAAATTAGGATAAGCGAGAATTTTTTCTGAGGTCAAAAATTGTTTACATTTGTTAAAGGATTCCACTACTTCGGGTGTTACATGAAACTTTATATCTTTTTGCAACAAACCCGTTAAAGGTTTAGTTAAATCAGCAAAATTATTTACAAAGGACATCGCACACATCTTATGGAAAATATAATGTCACTCAAATTCAATAAAATTTATACGAATAGATTCGTTTTAAATTAGCGGTCAAATCTTATCATTGCGCCAACTCTTAATTATGATTAATTACGGCGCAAATTGCAATTAAAATTTATCGAAATCACATTTTTGGAGTCAGTAAAACTGTCAGTTACAATTACTATTGCTCTGGGTGCTATTCAAAAGAGCTTAAAAACCCCGCTGGGCCTAAGCGGATTAGTGAAACTAATCCGCTGATTTATGGAGTACCGACAATTTGGGTATTATAAAATATTTTTTCTCTCTCTAACTTATGTACGTATCCATTTGATTTCAGATTTATTTATATCAATTTCTGCTCTTATTATTGAAAATATGGAGTTGGCGCAATGATAAGATTTGACCGTTAATTTAAAACGAATCTATTCGTATAAATTTTATTGAATTTGAGTGACATTATATTTTCCATAAGATGTGTGCGATGTCCTTTCCTATAGTAGCCGAATAAGCCGAGAACTGATTTACATTAAGTTTGATTTTGCGTGACTGGAAAATCTAAAATAGCTTGCATCTTTTTCGGGTCTGGTTTAATCCCTTCCGGTGTTAATAAATGACCTAAGAAAGTTATTTCATCCGTTAAAAATTTACATTTATCATGTTCGATTTTTAAATTATTTTTTTGTATTAATTCAAAAATTATTTCGATATTTTTAAGATGATCTTCGACAGTATTACTAAAAATTAAAATATCGTCCATATAAATGAAATATATATAGCTTAGCTATCATAGCTATATATCATATCATCGACCAAGTAATAGCTTACAAATATCTAGGGCATGAGATTCGCTTAGGCCGAGATAACCAGAACTGAAATACAAAGAAGGATAGGTCTCACATGGGCTGCCTTCGGTAGATTAAATAACATTTTCAAGTCTAATATTCCAGTTTGTTTAAAAAGAAAGGTTTTTGACCAGTGTGTTTTGCCGGTTCTTACATATGGTGCAGAAACACTAACTCTGACAAAAAGAACAATAAATAAAATAAGAGTTACACAACGCGCTATGGAAAGATCAATGTTAGGTATTACCATCAGAGATAAAGTACCGAACCTAGAAATAAGAAGAAGAACAGGAGTCACGGAGGTAGTTGAAAGAATAGCCATGGCTAAATGGGCTTGGGCAGGACATGTTGCCAGACTGACGGATGACAGATGGACCAAAAAGATTCTGGAATGGCAGGAGGCATATCGAAGCAGAGGACGACCACCGACTAGATGGACGGATGATATCAAGCGCATCACCACAAATTGGATGCAAGAAGCTCAAGATAGAAATAGGTGGAAATTTTTACGGGAGGCCTACGTTCAGCAGTGGACAAATATAGGCTGGTTGATGAAATGAAATATATTTTGCCTATGTGCTCTCGAAATATATCATTCATAACTATAGCAAAGGTACTAGGAGCGTTTTTAAGCCCAAACGGCGTTCTAGTAAATTCAAAGTGGCCGTTTTCTGTGGAAAATGCTGTTTTTTCGATATCTTCGGGATTCATGGGGATTTGGTGAAAACCCGATGCTAGATCGATTGTCGAAAAAAATTTAGAGGTATTGAGAAGGTCGAAAATATCGCTAATATTCGGGATAGGAAATCTATCGTCAACCATGATGAGATTTAATTTTCTAAAATCAATTACTATCTAAAGGAAAAGATTCCTCTCATTGGCTGTATACCATAATAAAAAACTTGTAGGTAGATAGTACCTATATAAATTTCTTAATTTTTTTTTTTCTAAAAGGATCCAAGTTGGATTAAAGTGGGTACATCAATAGTACAAAAAATACAAACGTTTTCGGACTAATCAGTCCATCATCGGGTTGAAACCTAAAATAAGCAAACCACTGTATAAAAAGGCAAAGTTGAAATTTTGACTGTTAGAAAGTTAGGAAAAATTAAAACATGTGGTTACTTACTTCAGATCCAAAGTAGTTGGAACTAGCTACATAGTTAGGTCATTGATTAATAAGTACATAGATATCTCACCTTTAGGTAAAACCGAATTCAGTGTTAAACTCCGCCCACTTACACCTCTTTGCCCCTCAAGTCTAAGTACTAACTGGCTGGTCGGTGGCGACATTTATTGAAATTTTTGCCAAGATTGAAAAATAAATTTGAGTCGCTTGGCTGGCGTAATAGACAACGATATAAGGGTAGTATTCAGCATTTTAACAAATAATTTTAACGCGATTGTAATCTCTATTTTGGAATTCCGATTTTACTTCAGATAAAACGCTAAAAATTGATTAATAAAAATAGTGAAGAGGTTTCTTAAAAATTATTTAATTATTAATACACTACAAAAAAACAACAAAATAGAAAATACATAATAAAATTAGCAGTGATAATTCACATGTAAATTATTTTTTGCAATTTGTAAAAGAATGATATTTTCAGAACTAATGCGAAATAAACTATTTGAAGTTGATATACAGAATTTCTTTCCAGATCTAACCCATTCACCCCAGGTAAAATATTGCAAAACCTCCGAATTTTAAAGAATCCATTGGATTGGCATGAAATTTGGTATACATATATACTGATAAAATGACAGGGAATTTCCAACATATAAATAGTTGAGGGCCATCTGCCTAGGAACAATAGGTAAAAGCTGATAAACGGACAGGATTAGAAAGTTTAAAACATCACTAATTAGATCATATTTCAAAACAAAGTAAATAAGTATATTTGAATGTTAATTCTTTTCAAACTAAGATAGTAAAATTAAAATTTTAGGAAAAAAAGATATTTATTATTTCTTGTTCTCAAGAAGTACTTTCATTATTGACAATATCGAAACATTTTATTATTAAAAGTCGAGAACAATTAAAAACCACGTTCATGTTTATATGAAAGTACTTTAAAAATGAAGGTACATTACTCTTGAGAAGAATTAATATTTTTTAACAAACTTGGTATACGACTCATAATATTTGACATCTGATTCTTTCATTTTGAGTTTTAGGACGTGCAAGTTTTTATCAATAATACATTTTTCCCTAAACTGAATAAAAAAGTTTCCATATGATTCCAATGTTTTAAGACATACTGATATTGTTTTCCTGATATTATAAAATACTTGTTAATATCTACTCTATATATAAACTAAAGCTAATAGTGTAGTTTAACATTCAGTTGAGTCCACGATTATTTACCCGTGCGTCATTAATACCTGACGAGATAAAACACATACTTTTGATCTAGCATCATTCTCTTCCACGCATGAAACTAAAGACAAACCAGCTACCGCCTGTTATTAAGTAAAAACACATGTTTTTTATGAACGCACTAGACTAACTATTGCGCACAATAGAGAAAAAATTTTCTAGAGGATTTTGGTTCAGAAAAGATGTTAAAAGATATGACACATTATATTATTTTTGAAGTTCCTCCCACAAACATAAAACTGAGAAAATGGTCCACTGAAAGCCGTGTAGACAGTGAATATTATTTCTCTCTATTTGATTTTCAAAAACTTTAATTTTTTTAAAATATTCTAAACCTGCTTTTAAGTTTTCAGTTGACTTGCTTAAAGTTGACATTGGCTTTCTGTTTGGATTACTATCACTACAATATTTGCTGTTAAGACCATCAAAAATATTATTTATAATTTTCAAAAATTCGGCAGTAACAGAAGCCGTTTTGGTGTGTAACTGCCCTACAGATATTGCTGTTGATATTGCTGAGGCAATTGAGTTGGAAAAAATTTGTGCTGCTAATTTTACACTCATTTTTTGAAAATTATTAGGGTTTATATGAACGTTTGTCATTTTCACCATGCATCGTGCTCTCACACTGGTTCTATCGATGTTGTATGTGTATTCAATATCTTGCCACGATATTTGTTTAGAATCGGCAAAAAACGTCAACTTTTTGTTAAGAAAATTATTTCTTAGACTTTTTAATAAGTGGGGTGTATCGAACACAGTGAAAATCCTCTGATTTCCTATTTCTATTGCAGGCTGATCCTTACATGCGCCTAACAGCTTAAATAAAGCTCTATTATTAGATGCTTGATCACACAACACTTTTGGTATATACCCAATATTTTGTAATTTTGAAACAACTTCAACTACAATGTTTTTTAAGTTGTCGCTATGTATTGGACCACCTGTAGCAAACCGCGTAGCCTTATGTAGCAAGCTGCGCATCATGAAAACCAGACCTGTGTTGGCAAGTTTGTTTGTTCTGTTCTTCCTAAAGCACCTAAATCTTGAAACCCTTCTACAATGTCATCTAATTTATTGTACTCCAATTGTTTTTTCAAATAAATTTCATCAAACATTAACACACAAATTTTTTTCCACTCATCCATTGTCTCTACTTTTTTCTTCAACTTGTCAATTAAGGAAATGTTTAAACCAGTTATTAATTTTATGACATGCAACCAAGTTTGAATTGTTTTTAGTGAAGGTAAGATAAAGTTAAGAGATCTAATTAAAAATTTTTAACAACTAGGAGACTTATAATAAATGGCCAGAGCTAAATCCTTTTCATTGTGACTCCATTGTGAACCGAGTTTTGTGTGAAAACTGCATATTAACAAAAGTCTGCACGTATATGCTTTTATTTTCTAACAGTACCTCTATCATGAATTTGGTTGCCGATTTTCTGTTTTTTTGTTGTTTTTCTACAACGCTGACTGTTCTTCTGACGGCACTTCTTCTTTAAAGCATTTACTTGATACTCCAATCTTTTTACCTTCTCCGTCAATTCAGTTTCAAGTTTTGTGGGCAAATTAATATCAAAACTGGAAATATCACTGAGACTACTACTTGATCTCTTAGACGATGGAGTTGACCTAACCATACAATCGCCACTTGTAGATTTTTTTACGTTTCGTACCGCAATAAACGTATGTAGAGCATAATACTGGTGGGGTATCGCCTAAAATAGGTAATCATTGAAATGTATGTGTAATAATTTTAATTAAAGCAAAACAAGCGTCTCCGTTATTTTTGGAGAGATACTAACAACGCATTCATATTTAAAAAAATCTCTTTTGATTTAATTGTATAAAAAATACATAAATCACTCAATATCAACTGATTTTATATAAAATATATTTTAATAGTATTATTCTCATTGACAAAGCGCATTAGGCAAACATAAAAATATTTCCAAAGTTGAGTACTCACCTAAATCAGTTGCTAACTGTACAAATTTTAGAGGAACAGCATTTTTCCTTAATAACTTTGTTTGGCCACTTTGGTAAATATGTTCCACTGCATAATGATGCTGGCAAATTACCCTCTGTTTCAGGTCACTGATATCCATCAATATAATATCAATATTTCCGCAGTTTTTTTGCCAAATTTTTGTGCGCTCTACTAGTCCGTTCTTTAACGGTAAAATATTTCAAAACCTCTAAATTTTAAAGAACCGCTTGGATTGACATGAAATTTTGCATACACATAGCAAACAAGTCAAAGAAAAAAAGTGATATTGTGCCGATATGTGCTTTTGCCCTGGGGGTGGTTTTCACCCCCTCTTATGGGTGAAAAAATATTCGTCCAAAGAAAGTCAGGAAATGGATAAACTGGCTAATTTTAAGTAACTTTTGTTCTATAGAGTTTTTTCACTAAGTCAATACTTTTCGAGTTATTTGGCAGTGACTATGTTCATTTTTTCAACAAAATAACCACGCTTTTAGACGGTTTTTCGCAAATAACTCAAATAGTAAGTATTTTGTCGAAAAAACATTCTTAGCAAAAATATAGCCTGTAAAAAATTGAAAAAAGTGGTGTATATATCACGTCTCTACACCTAGTAGAAGCAGAGTTATAGCTAATGAAAAATAGGTTCATATTCGTCAAATTCCAAATGGAATATTTTAACGTGAAATAACCAAAAATGAAGCACCTTTCGGGGAAAACTCGTTACAACTTATTTAAAGTGTTTAAAAATCTTCATTTTTGTTTTATAAAAAAAAATTCTAGCATCAAAATTAAACAAGTTACGCTCAAAATAAAGTTAGTCCCTTTTGGTTTTGGTAAAAAAATCGAGAAAATCACCCCCTAATTAGCATCTTAAATGAACTTAATCGTTACGACTTCACAAGTTTCTTGACTTGTATATATATTGTTTATATGATCTGTAAGTTTCATCGGTTCAAAGTCCTTATTATTGAAAGGGCTGTAGTTAAAAGGGGTTGAACGAGTCACTGATCAGGAATGTATGCAAATTTAGAAACACCAAATCTTAATCAAGACTATTTTTGTTTTTCGAGATTTTTGGTATCTCTAACAATTTTGTAAGTTATTTTGAAAAAAAGCATATTTTTCAAAATTTAAATTTTTAAAAATTTTACTTTACAGATCATATAAACACAACATAAATAAAATAATTTTTGGAGCGGTGACGATTAATTTCATTTAAGTTGCTAATTAGGGGGTGGTCCTCCCGATTTTTTTTTGCAAAACACAAGGGACCAACTTTATTTTGAGCGTAACTTGCTTAAATTTAATGTTAGAAACTTTTTGTAAAAACAAAAATAAAGCTTTTTTTAAACACTTTAAAAAAGTTATAATGGGTTTCCCCAAAAAGTGCTTAATTTTTTGGATATTTCTCGTCGAAATATTCTATTTGAAATTTGGTGAATATGAATCTATTTTTCATTGGCTATAACTCTGGTTCTACGAGATCCAGAGACCTAACGCGTACAACATTATTTTTTACTTTTTTATAGGCTATATTTTTGCTAAGAACGTTTTTTTCGACAAAATACTTATAGGTCTGGATCCCGCGTATGAAAAAAAAGTTGATTAATAGCAAGCTGAAAATTTGTTAATAGCTTAAGGGTGTCGAGTCGGACAAACTTTGATATATGGGAACACTGGAACAGGGGCAGTTTTAATTGTGGAACAGCTTAAAAATTTGGAACGGTCAGACCACGAAAACGGCACATTTATTTTGTCCGACAGAACAGACTTAAACTCTCCGAACAGAGATTAAACTCTCATGCAAAAATCAGACTGCTATTTATCACCTGTCATAATTCTCTAATAGAACTAATAGAATAATAAAGCTCTATAGAACAAAAGTTACTTAAAATTAGTCAGTTTACCCATTTCCGGACTTATTTTGGACATATATTTTTCACCCAAAAGAGGGGGTGAAAGTCACCCCCAGGGGAAAAGCACACATCGGCACAATATCACTTTTTCTCTTTGACATGTAAGCTATACGTATGCCAAATTTCATGGCAATCCAAGCGGTTCTTTAAAATTTAGACCAAAAACCGTGAAAGAATGGACTATACGTCTTTCAGGGGAAATTTAAAGAAAGATATATTATTATTTGTTCCATCGTTTCTTTCAAAACATCCCGCGTAAACACACTTATGCGTTACAGAGGCCATTTTATCTAAAATGTGAGTCCTTTTTTTAAATTTTGCTATAACTTGTCACAACACTTGTCACAGATAATACACCTATAGGGTAAGTTCGGCCCTGACACTACTCCTACCTCCTCGCAAGTCAGAGAGGGAATGAGAAATCTCGATACGGTTTTCGAGTAGCGCCATCTAGTTGTTGATACGTCTTTCGGTTACCAAGAGGTGAGCTATCTAGAGGAATATTTATAATCAATGGTTAGGTCGAATGACCTTAGTTTTACAAAAATTAAGCAATTTCGGCTACAACAATGTCGACAATAGGTCGATGTTAAAAGAATTTAATGAGACTATAATGGAGTTTTCATCTTGGCTTCAAACTGACAGACTGAAATATGACATTGAAAGAATATTGACAACACCTTCTAGATAGGGAATTTTATGTGAATACAGTTATTTTATATTGTAAAAAAAAATTTAACTTAAAAAAATTAATTTAATTTAGCTATTAAATAAATGAGTGAGAATAAAACAATTTAAATTAATAATAACATAAAATTATTTATGATAATTCTATGACTATATGTTGATGACTAATGATAAAATGACTAATGAAAACAAATAAAAAATTAATATAATTCGACTAACCTCAAGTACTTCCGTGAGAACGTGCCTTTACACCGGATCGGGTCGAAAACGTTGCAGCGTCTCAGATCAAGTGGATTTACACTGCAACGGGTAGAGAACGGGTGGAGAACGTTGTACCTTCTGGATCAAGTGGCTTTACACTGGAACTGGTCGAAATTCTAAACTGTATGTAGGTATGGTAAACGGGATGTTGTTGCTTCTTCTGTGGAAATGCTTCACCGTTTCCAGGGTCGAGTGGCTTTTCACTGAAGCTGGTTGAGAAGATTTCACGAAGTTGCTAGTTGCGCCTCCCCAGAACTTCCGAATTACTTTGTGGCTTTACACAACAAGTGGCCTTACACTTGGAATTCTCCAAAGTTGATTACGGGTTCCTTCAGTTTTCCTTCCTCGTGGCCTTACACTCGGAACTCAAATACTAGGTCACTAATTCTCCAATTTCCCAATTAACGATTAAAATCGATTAAAAAAGGCTTTACTTTTTCTAATTGGAAATTCTACTGACTGCGCTACTTTTATTCTGTATAAAATGATGTGTGTTTGTTGGAGAGTTAAGTAACGAAACTCGAAGGAAATTCACAAGATTATTGAGTTGCACATTAGTATGCACAAAACGATACTAAATTAATGAATACAAACTATTTCTTAAAATCTTTCATAGTCCTGGAACATACCATTGACACCTCGAAATTATCAGCGAGGGTGTTTCTCATCTCCGATATAGTCTAGATATTGAAATAAAAACACACACACAGTGGCGTGCTCGCCATAACATGTGTGCTTCCAGAACGAACTTACTGTATGTACCGAAACACTATCATTAACCCAGGCCTCAGCAACCAAATTTAGAGTGGCCCAAAGAAGAATGGAATGGTCATTATTTGGACTGACTCTCAGAGACAGGGTAAGAAACGAGCAAATCAGCAGAAAGACAGGCTTCATAGATCTTATAGAGCGAATAGAATAGCTGAAGTGGAACTGGGCGAACCATGTTGCCAAGCAGACAGAAGAAATAGAGGTAGATCACCTACACGATGGACAGACGACGTCAAAATGGTCGCTGAGAATTGGTTGCAGGAAGCTTAAGGCCGACAGAACTGACTCGGTTCTAAATCCTAGCCCACTACTTTGTGCCGTGTAATTTAGGTTGCCTATATGAACTTGAATCGGCGAAATGGGCATATAAATAGTAGTTTTGCTGTATTATTAACCACTTTAAAAATTCACATTGTAAGGCTTGAATGAATCAAATAATAATATGTAGTATACCTCTTTTGTAGATGTATTTAAAAATGAAACTGAAAAGTTATTACTATAGACAGTGATATCCCAGATAGCATGTAAACTTGTGGCAAGTTTGATTCTTCTTTTATTTTAAATTGCTGCGTCAAATATGACGAGGCAAGTTTGTGTCAAGTTTTCTCAAAGATGATGATTCAAGTTTGTAGCAACTTTGCTACAAGCGTACAGTTGCAAAGCCACGTCACGCGTGCCATCTATTTGATTGACTGACACGTTACGGTCGGTTCGGTTCGGATTCGTTCGTTACCCTGACTGATGTCACGCCCAGGAAAACGAGAGTGTTGCCACCGGTTTTAAATTTCCCTTTCTGCGAGAATTTTCAACATAAAGGGAAAAAGTTAAGTTATAAGGGAATCTTTGCTCCAGTCCAAATTGTAAAATATTTATAAATATCAAAATATTTGAAAATAATTCAACATATTTTCACAGATTTTTTAAATAGGAGCATAGGAGGGAACTTTATCATAAAAGTGGGAATTTTTAAGGTACGTTGAGGGAAAAAGCTTACTCGACAGCTGGCAACACGGGAAAAGTAACCTGCCATCCTGCCAAGCGGTGATAATTTGTGATTAGGTATGTATTATCCTATGTTGATATTTTTCTTTGATTTTTTTACAACGTTTACCGTACAATTCTCCGATACTATTACTTTAATTACTAAGCTGAAACTTGTTTCCTTCAGTTTTTCATAGACCCACCTGATTGTGGTGATTAGGTCCAGATTGGTATTCTTTTTTGCTTTGGTGAAATTGAGGTAAGTTTTTTTTATGTTTTTCGTAGCTTCTAACTGTATTTACATACATACTATCTAAAATAAACATATTATAATATATTATTTATAAATAAGTTTTAGGTTTTATTTTAAAATTGTTACTTTAACATGTTTTTATCTCTTTTAATAGCAAATATTAATTCTGTTCACACAGCGAGACTTTATAACAATTTCATTTATTTGTTTCAGAGCTGAGACAAAACTGAGCATCGGAATCTGAAGCTAGCGGGCTTAATGTAAGTTCCAATAAATAATTTTAGACAATAGATTGTATTTTAGTTAAGGGATTACTGAATAAATAGTTATATAAAATGGTTTTGTATTTTTTATTCACATTGTTTTATTCAAATTGTGGCTAGTATGTCTAAACAAACCTTAAGCAAGTTTGTATCAAGTTTGAAAAAACAAAATTCATGCAATAAAACAAAAACAAACCTTCAGCAAATATATTATATCAAGTTTGTATCAAGTTTGAAAAAACAAACCTCATGCAATTTTGTCACACTCCAACCAGCAAGTTTGATTTAAACTTGCTGCAAGCTTGCAAAGTTGCCATGGCAAACCTGCACCAAGCTTTCATGTTTGATGTATCAAACTTGTTGCAAGTTTGAAATAAGTTTATATTGCTATCTGGGATGTAGGTACCTATAAACGTGGCTCTGCTTGACTTAAATGAAACAATTAGATATAAAAAATCACAAATTTTAGTAAATTTGGTAAAGTATCATAAATACAAATACCAATAAGACTAAGTTTTCACTCTAATGGCATATAAAACAACATAATGCTATTCTACATCCCACCAGAATGAAAACAATGGGAACCTTCTCTGGTTACACCTCCGAGGCTTCTACAATTTGCAAGCCATACGGATACTGAGACTAAGGAAGATGAGAGAATTCTACAATTTACAATTCACGTCCCATCTGCTCAGCGCGGTAAAGTTCCAACGAGAACGGTTCCCTTCATACTCCACACAGAGTAAATGTAAATCAAAAATGAATAACCATTTTCAATTTCATTGCAAAACGAAAACACAGCCGAACCATATTCTAGTCCAATCAGAGAGTGCTGCAAGCACCCCTACCGGTTTCGAAACTTATTAGTCTTCATGAGGAGGCACATATGCTGCTCTCCCTGATCCAACCAAAACAAACCCCAGCGTGCAGTCCCGGATTGCAACGAACGAAATAGCATAGATGCCCTAGCGGCAACTGCTAGCAAAAAACTAAGTTTTCACTCTAATGGCATATAAAACAACATAATGCTATTCTACATCCACCAGAATGAAAACATTCCCAACGAAAACACAGCCGAACCATATTCTAGTCCAATCAGAGAGTGCTGCAAGCACCCCTACCGGTTTCGAAACTTATTAGTCTCTCATGAGGAGGCACATATGCTGCTCTCCCTGATCCAACCAAAACAAACCCCAGCGTGCAGTCCCGGATTCTACATTCATCGGAACATTCCCATTGTTTTCATTCTGGTGGGATGTAGAATATCATTATGTTGTTTTATATGCCATTAGAGTGAAAACTTAGTCTTTTTGCTAGCAGTTGCCGCTAGGGCATCTATGCCATTTCGTTCGTTTCAATCCGGGACTGCACGCTGGGGTTTGTTTTGGTTGGATCAGGGAGAGCAGCATATGTGCCTCCTGATGAGAGACTAATAAGTTTCGAAACCGGTAGGGGTGCTTGCAGCACTCTCTGATTGGACTAGAATATGGTTCGGCTGTGTTTTCGTTTTGCAACGAAATTGAAAATGGTTATTCATTTTTTTACAAATACCAATGTTGAAACGTGTTTAAATACCAAGTATTTAAATACTAAAAATGTAAGTATCCAAGTTCTTGGGTAAATTTTTTTCTTAATAATTCACCCTTTTTGTACATTTCATTTTTTTAACTGTGTATCGAAGCTAATGAGCCGTATTTCAAAATTTAAATACATACTTATTTCTAGGTATTTAAATACTTTAGACTTTAGAGCATTTAAATACCAAGTACTAATTTTAATTATTGGGACCGTGCAAGTTCGGCAAAGCGACCCCTATTTCTACGCTCTATACTAAAATTCGCACTTTTAATTATATTGGCCAATTATATTAGTCCTGGTTACTGGATAATTGTCAAGGCCATAGTCCAAAAAAATAATAAGAAGAAAAAATAAAATTCAGGTTATGTTATGAAAACGTCAACAATTGTATGTAGTAAATAAAATTAGTTATTAAAATGCAGTACTGCAAGCAAAATAAAATTAATTAAATTTACCTTTATATAATAATTGCATATCATATCAATATTGTGGAGCAATATATAATTTTTCTGCTTCATTGACAGAATGTATGAAATATACGTCAATTTGACAATTTCAATTGACAATATGAATTATTTAAGATAGTTGCAATATTTCTCCGCGACTCGCGCAGGGTCGTTTCTCGTTTCCCCTTCCAAGTACTTGCACACCGCGAATAGAGTATTTAAATACTTGGCACGAAATACTTACTCTAAAGTCCAAAGTTTTAAATATTTACAACTTACAACAAAGTATTTAAATTTTGAAATAATGCCCATCAGTTCTGATACCAAGTTAAAAATATGAAATGTACAAAAAGAGTGGATGGTTAAGAAAAAAATTACCCAAAAACTTTCCCAAATGAATAATATTTGTGATTTTTATTTATATCTAATCCTTGTTTTATTTTAGTCAAGCAGATAGCCACATATGCATTATAGCATATTATGCAGTCGGGAAAATGAAAGAATACCCATGTACGATCACATCAATCACTTATTCTGTATTTGCTGTCTGTTTCTATAAATAACAAACGTTTGTTATAGAAAAAGACAGCAAATACAAAATAAGTGATTGATGTGATCTTTCATGAGTATACGCTGTGAGTTCGTACGTAGAGGGGATATTTATAAATTCGCGAGCGCCAGTAGTGGCAAGTCTGTAAACGTTTACCGGAAATTTGACATAAATGTCAAAATGATTAATTTAAAATTAAAATTAAAAACATTAATTATAAAAAATATTAGTTGGTCAAAGCTGTGGTATATATTTTTACCTTAAATATTCTTACGTTTTAAATACTGAATTTACGTTTTTTTAATGTTCCGTAATATGTAATTATAAATTAATCTTAGCGCCATCTACACGATAATTGTGAAAGTATCCGAAGTAAGAAATTAATATTTCATCAATAGAACGTCAAAATGATGAGCAAAATCTTAAAACAATCTATTACAATTTAATTACTTTTTAGCGTTGTAAATATTAAGCGATAACAATTAAATAATAAATTTAAAAATTACCAGTAAAAGTTGAATTAGTAATCCGCCAGGAGCGACACCAGCGAAGCTCAGAGCGTATACGCTGTGAGCTCGTACGTAGAGGAGATATTTACAAATTCGCGAGCGCCAGTAGTGGCAAGTCTGTAAACGTTTACCGGAAATTTGACATAAATGTCAAAGTGATTAATTTAAAATTAAAATTAAAAACATTAATTATAAAAAATATTAGTTGGTGAAAGCTGTGGTATATATTTTTACCTTAAATATACTTACGTTTTAAATACTGCATTTAAGTTTTTTTAATGTTCCGTAATATGTAATTATAAATTAATCTAGCGCCATCTACACGATAATTGTGAAAGTATCCAAAGTAAGAAATTCATATTTTATCAATAGGGCTTTTCATTCACAGTCATTTGTTTCGAGCTTCTGTCAAATGTCGTATAATCCGTGTATATTAATATTATACACAGACTATACAACATATGACAGAAGCTCGAAACAAATGACAATCGATGAAAAGCCCTATAGAACGTCAAAATGATTAGCAAAATCTTAAAAAAATCGATTACAATTTAATTACTTTTTTGCGTTGTAAATATTCAGCGATAACAATTAAATAATAAATTTGAAGTTACCGGTGAAAGTTGAATTAGTAGTCTGCTAGGAGCGACACCAGCGAAGCTCAGAGCGTATACGCTGTGAGCTCGTACGTAGAGGGGATATTTACAAATTCGCGAGCGCCAGTAGTGACAAGTCTGTAAACCTTTACCGGAAATTTGACATAAATATCAAAGTGATTAATTTAAAATTAAAAACATTAATTATAAAAAATATTAGTTGTCAAAGCTGTGGTATATATTTTTACCTTATAATATACTTACGTTTTAAATACTGAATTTAAGTTTTTTTACTGTTCCGTAATATGTAATTATAAATTATTCTATTAATCTTGGCGCCATCTACACGATAATTGTGAGAGTATCCGAAGTAAGAAATTCATATTTTATCAATAGAACGTCAAAATGATTAGCAAAATCTTAAAAAAATCAATTACAATTTAATTACTTTTTTGCGTTGTAAATATTAAGCGATAACAATTAAATAATAAATTTAAAAATTACCGGTGAAAGTTGAATTAGTAATCCGCTAGGAGCGCCACCAGCGAAGCTCAGAGCGTATACGCTGTGAGCTCGTACGTAGAGGGATATTTAAAAATTCGCTAGCGCCAGTAGTGACAAGTCTGTAAACGTTTACTGAAAATTTGACATAAATGTCAAAGTGATTAATTTAAAATTAAAAATAAAAACAATGATTATAAGAAATATTAGTTGGTCAAAGCTGTGGTATATATTTTTACCTTAAATATACTTACGTTTTAAATACTGAATTTAAGTTTTTTTAATGTTCCGTAATATGTAATTATAAATTAATCTATTAATCTTAGCGCCATCTACACGATAATTGTGAAAGTATCCGAAGTAAGAAATTAATATTTCATCAATACGCTGTGAGCTCGTACGCAGAGGGGATATTTACAAATTCGCGAGCGCCAGTAGTGGCAAGTCTGTAAACGTTTACCGGAAATTTGACATAAATGTCAAAGTGATTAATTTAAAATTAAAAGTAAACACATTAATTATAAAAAATATTAGTTGGTCAAAGCTGTGGTATATATTTTTACCTTAAATATACTTACGTTTTAAATATTGAATTTAAGTTTTTTAATGTTCCGTAATATCGTTGATTGAAATAAACGGTAATCTTAGCGCCATCTACACGATAATTGTGAAAGTATCCGAAGTAAGGAATTCATATTTTATCAATAGAACGTCAAAATGATTAGCAAAATCTTAAAAAAATCGAATACAATTTAATTAATTTTTTGCGTTGTATATATTAAGCGATAACAATTAAATATTAAATTTAAAAATTACCGGTGAAAGTTGAATTAGTAATCCGCCAGGAGCGCCACCAACGAAGCTCAGAGCCTATAGAACGTCAAAATGATTAGCAAAATCTTAAAAAAATCGATTACAATTTAATTACTTTTTTGAGTTTTAAATATTAAGCGATAACAATTAAATAATAAATTTAAAAATTACAGGTGAAAGTTGCATTATTAATCCGCTAGGAGCGACACCAGCGAAGCTCAGAGCGTATACGCCCCCCGATACATTTACAGGGTACAAGGCTCCCCATATAATAATCTGAGGCTCTCGAGTAACTGCAAAGATCCCCGCTTGGGCTCCCCTACCATTGTCGACGTCATGGAGACCTAATATGGCACGAAGCAAAGAAGATGGCAACCTGGCAAGACTTATATCTTTTGTGCAATTCTTTTAAATCGTCTTTCCATACTTATCTTCTAGAATTAAGAAAAATAAATAATTAAAGTTTTGTAAATTTAAATTATGTTATATTATAGTGAATTACCTACTGGGGGGAAAGGAGCAAAATGTCGCCTGTCAAAATTTTCAATGTGTTTTAAATGTATTATTTTTTAGAATCCTAAGAAAACTTATAAGTATTTCTGAAAAATTTAAACGCAGAATGAAAGACTACATTATTACCGAGGACCAAAACTCCCTTAGAATAAGTGAAAAGTTTCTTTCAAATAAAATATTTGCAATTAAAAATCACACTAAATTTTCTCTTTTATTTTCACTCCTGTAACTTATTAAAATAAACATTATGGGAGTTTTCAGGGACTTTTGGCCCTCAATAAAAATGTAGTCTTTCATTCTGCGTTTAAATTTTTTAAAAATATTTATTAGTTTTCTCAGGATTCGAAAAAAAAATGAATATATTTAAAACACATTAACAATTGTGATAGGCGACATTTTGCGCCTTTCCCCTTAAAATAATTTTTGAAAACTAATTATTATTTTGTATTTTTTAGGAGCTTACACGGTTACTTACCCACTGATATTTGTCGGATACTTTAAATTTCATTTTTGTCTGCAATTTCGTTACATAGTAAATTACATTGAGCAAAGTTTTAGTATCAATTTAAATCATGATATATCTGTTCAAAGTTTAGAATACCAGGAAGTAATTAGCTCCAAATTGAAGAAAACAGTTCAGTATTATTTAAACATTAAAAGGAAAGTATTAGCAAAAAAATCTTATATAGTTCAGAGAAATAAGGAAAAAAATATCCTGTTGGTGACACAACACCCACCAGGCCGAAACCAAATTTTTTGAGTAGTATGGACATCTATAATAATAATAATAACCTATATGTTTCCTGCAGCCGATTTTGATGATATACATATTTATAAACAAATGAAAATCAAAAAAACGGAAAATTTTCGCTTTTTTCGTCTCTTACCAAAAAGTTAAGCATTTTAAACAAATTTGAGAGTAAGAAACTCATAAATCGTATAAAAATCTTCACTATGGCGTTCGCTGAATATGTTGTCTATCCTTATTGGTTGCTTAGAAAATTGCAAAATAAATCATAAATTTTGAGTTTTTTTAAATATTTATAACTTATATAAAAATTAACTTAGAAGCTTCTTCGGAATACTGAGACTTCTACTGCTTAAATCATACTCTAAATTTCAAAGCAATTGGTCAAATAGTTTAAAAGTTATTTAATTTGTTTATCACAAACTACTTTTTTTGCAACACTATAAATCAGAAAACGAAGAAGTTACAGTAATACTTTGGATAGTTTATTTAAGAAGATTTACAATATTAATTTAACTAAAAAAATTACAAAAAATAATTCTAAATATTGCAAAATTATTTTTCAAGAACATGTGAATTAAAAAACGGGGGGCTAACTTCGTCCCTAACTGCCCTAGAACAATTGTTTTTCTTTCTAAATGTGTATAAGAAATCAGTCTTTCTAAATATGGAAAAATAATTCTTCTACGGGTAACGGTTAAAAAGTTATTCTAATTGGTTATCAGTAAGCAAAAAATCGACATGTTTTTGCAAAATAATTTTACACTGTTTAAAATTACTTTTTGTCATTGTTTTTTGTCCAATATCAAATATTCAGTATTCATATCCGAAATTGGACAGTATCATTTTATCATCCAGTAGATCGAATGCATTTATTTGTTATTAAACACACACACGTAATTAATTAAATTACATACACATTTGGTCAATTATCAATAATATAATTTGGACATCAGCCAAAAGTTGCTGACATAAGATAAACAATTTACCTTAATTAGATACACAAAATCACGCGGGGCCCGTGTTTACATTGACCCAATTTAAACTTATATAAAACTAAGATCTCTTGTCTAGAAATTCAATTATTATTAATTCATTAACGCGAGTGATTGTCTTCAACGCTCATCATTTAAGTCTCTACTCAAAGTACCCCGGGTCAACATCAATAGTGTAAGTCTCATCAATAAACTCTGCTACTATTATTTGGTGTTTCCATCACAACTTAAAGACCATCTACACTGAGCCAACGAAGGGATTTGTTCATGGTCCTTCGAGCCGGATTATCCAGTATTTCCTTTTTATATACTGTAGTGTTTGTTGCAATCCGCTATGTAGATTTTTTGCGTGACTATCTGCTATAAGTAACTTTGTTAATGCACTATCATTTGGCAAAATTATCGGATGTTTTTCTCCGTACTTTAGATTCGTGTGTCTCAGTCTTCCGGTGACTCTTAGAATTCCTTGTCTATCCAGGAATGGTACCAATGACGCTAATTTATTTTTCTTGTCTAACTGCTGTTTCTTCTCCAGCTTCTTTATTTCTTGTTTGAAGTAGGCGTGCTGTGTGTGCTTTATCACCTTTAATAGCGTTTCCTCTAATTCTTGGACTGTCAGCTGACTTTGTCCACTGTCCTTCTTTTTTCTGCATTTGTCTGCAAATCTCCTACAGTATGCAAGTACTCTTCTCATTCTTTCTAAATTTGAGAATCTCTCGCATATGTCCTCCTTTATCGTTGTCGTGTGCACCGTTATTTTCGTTTTGACTTCCTCCTCATTTGTCTCTGGTATTTCTTCTGATTCCTGCGTTAAAATTTTGTTACTAGTCAGCCAAGTTGGTACCTTCCACCATAGCTCTGCTTCTAATAATTCTGATGCGGTACTTCCACGTGAGAGGATGTCCGCTGGGTTTTCCTTCGTATCTACCTTATGCCAATTTTTCGGTCCTATAACACCTCTTATTTCCTCTACTCTGTTGGCGACGAACATTTTCCACCTTTTTGATGATCCCCTTATCCAAGCCAGGGTTATCATTGAGTCTGACCATGCATATACCTCAATGTTTTCCCTATTCAATGCTTGTAGGGTTTTCTTCATTAAATTTGCTAATAGCACCGCGGCACACAACTCGAGCCTCGGTAATGTCGTTTTTCCTTTCAATGGTGCGACTTTCGATTTTGCTATCATTAGATTCGTTTTGATTTCTGGGCCTAACACCCGTGAGTAGATTACCGCTCCATATCCTTTCATAGATGCATCTGCAAATCCATGTAGTTCTACTCTGTTTGTCTTGCTTAAGTTGTTCCACCTGGGCAATGTTATTTTCTCCAGATTTACTAATTGCGCCTGGTATGTATTCCACCTGCTTTGTTGGTTGCTAGTTAATTCTTTATCCCAACTGGTTTTTTGCTCCCATAATTCCTGTATGAACATTTTCGCCTGAATTACTACAGGTGCTATCCACCCTAGTGGGTCGTATAGTTTTGCTACTTCTGACAGTACGTGTCTTTTCGTTATTTTCTTTGCTGTCGTTATCCCTATTTTGAATGTGATTATATCTTCTTTAGGGGACCAGTGTATTCCTAACGTTTTCCGTACTTCTTCTTGTTTGAATGCCTTGGAGTCTACGTTCCTCATTTCCTCCGATACGTTCTCCATTATTTTTTCTTCGTTGCTCAACCATTTTCTGAGAATGAAACCTCCTTTTCTGAATAGTTGTATTAATTCCTTTTGGGCTATTTCTGCTTCCTGCACTGTCTCCGCTCCTCCTAGTATATCGTCTACATACATGTTTTCTTTTACAATTTTCGATGCCAACGGGAACCTCGCTCCTTCGTCTTCTTGTAATTGCTGTATTGTTCTCAACGCTAAAAATGGTGCTGCGGCCGTGCCGTATGTCACCGTCGTTAAGTTATATTCTTGTATTGGGTCCTTTGTGTCCTTTCTCCACAAAATTTTTTGATATTTTTGGTCTTCTTCTGCCATTCTGATTTGTCTAAACATTTTTTCCAAATCCGCTGAGTATGCTATCTTATTGGATCTCCATCGTAATAGTATATTTGTCAAATCTTGTTGTAATTTCGGCCCTGTGTGCATAATATCATTCAGGCTTACTGCCGATGAGCTTTTACTTGATGCATCAAACACGGCTCTTATTTTCGTTGTAGTACTGTCCTCTTTTCTCACTGGATGATGAGGTAGGTAGTACCCATCTCCCTGGTTTTCTGCTATTACCATATGACCTTGGTTTTCATAATCTTCCATGAATTGTCTGTAATTCGCTTCTAACTGTTTGTCTTTTGCAAACTTCCTTTCTAGTTGCATTAATCTGGCGAATGCCTGCTGCTTAGATTCTCCTAGCTTTGTTACGTCTTCCTTAAACGGAATTCTCACTTCGTATCTCCCGTCTTCATCTCTTTTTACTGTCTGTCGATACATTTCTTCACATTCTTGTTCTTCTACTGATAAACTTGTTTCCTGATTTACTTCTTCTAATTCCCAGAATTTCTTTATTTGTATGTCCATCTCTTGTCTGGATATCATACAGCATACTTCTGCTTTTGTAGTCTCCTTCTCTAGTGCTATCCCCGAAACTATCCATCCTAGTTTGGTGTTTTGACTCAGGAGTCCATTACTTATTCTGTGCATCCCTTCTGTCAATATGTAACTGTATTCTTTTACTCCTAGTAGTAAGTCTATTTTCCCTACCTTGTAATATCTTGGATCTGCCAGTATTGCATTTTTCTCGTTATAGTCCGGTAGAATTATATCCTGTTCCGGTAAATTCCTTGTTATCTTCGGTAATACTAGTGCTTCTATTTCCATCTCGAAGTCACTTTCGTAATGAGTTTCGATTAAAAGTTTCATACTCCAATTGGCTGTTTTTTCTCCTGACGAGCCTATCCCGGATATGGTCGCCTGTATGGGCTTCCTTGTTGTTCCTAGCGTCGTCGCAGCTTGTTCCGTTATAAATGCGCATTGTGACCCTTGGTCGATTAATGCTCTCATTATGTGTGAATCTCTTTTCGCATCTCTTATGCGTACAACAGCTGTCGCTAGTAATGCTTCACCTTCCTTATGGCTTGCACAGTTTACTGAATTCTGTCCTCTTTGGTGGTCGTTGATATTCCTATGCCCATTGGTATCTTGTGTATTTTCTCGCCTTCCGTTATTTTGTTCTCTGGCGTTGTATGGATTATTATTTCCTCCTCTGTACCTATTAGCTTGATACCCGTTTCTTCTATTATTCGAATCTCTTCCATTTCTTTCTTGTGTTTGTTCTCCTTTCGTTTCATTGGAGTTTCTTTTGTTGCCTGTGGTTCCTTTCTCATAATGCAACATATGGTGATGGTCTCCGCCACAGTGTCTGCACCTATATTGTACATAACATTGTTTTTCTTTTTTATGTGCTAGGCAGTTTGCACACAATCCTTTTTCTTTTATCATCCTGTTTCGGTCTCTTACATTGAGTTCCTGAAATTCTCTGCAGTTCGGTACTCCGTGATCTCCGTTGCATATCACGCAACGTGTTCTTGGTTTCCTCCCAGATCCTCCTTGCTTCTCTTGTCTTTTTTCTGACTCCAGCAGTTCCAGTGTCTGGAATCTTCGCTGTAAGAATGTTTGTGTCGATTTGTACGTCGGTATCTCTCTACTGTCTCCAACGTGGTTTTCGTACAGCCTCCTGGTTTCATTGTCCCATTTCGTTATGATAATTCGGGCTACCAATGGGCTCCACGCTTCCGTGTCTGTTCCTAACCCTCCTATGGCTTCCAGACTTTCGTGGAAGGTGTCATGTAGTGATTTCAATGCTCTAGCAGAAGATTCCTTTACTTTCTGTGCTAGTAGCATCCTGTCTATAAATTTAAACAATATCGTCCTTGGATTCTCATATCTATCTTTTAGCATGTTCCAGGCCACTTCGTAGTTGGCCTCGGATATGTTTAAGTGTTGTATCATTCTGTTGGCTTCCCCTCTTAGTTGAGTTTTTAGGTACTGCATTTTTTCTGCGTTTGATAACTGGTCGTTTTCATGTATTACTTTTGTAAACAGATCGTGGAAAGTTCTCCACGTTTCATACCTGCCTTCATACACAGGGATTTTTACCTGCGGTAATGTCACACCGTCCCTCCTCTGTGTGCTTTCTGGCCGTTGCATTCCTGGCCTTATTTTCTTCAAGGTTTCCCTGACTCTCCTCTTTAGTTGATTTATTCTCTCTACTTCTCCATTATCTATAGCGTCTAGTTCCTCATTTACTGCTGCTTCAATTATTAGTGTATTCACCTTTTCCATGTATTCTCTTAACTCTGACTGCAGCTCTTCATCCTCCTGCAAATCTTGTTCATTTTCTGGCCGTAATAATTCCTCGATTCTTTGCTTCCTTATCTGTATCTCCTTTACTTTCGGTGCTTTTCCTCTTTTCAGCACCCTTCCATATTCTTCCAACAGGGTTTTCCCCTCAATATATGTCTTAAATACCTGATCATGGTATTTTGTTTCAAAATATTTTTCTTTCGTTATACCTCCTTCTAGCAGCTTTTCGTGGTTATTCAGAAGTTTTGCCCAATATTCTTCTAATTTTTCCTGCCTATCCCGGATGTATTGTTGAGTCCTCCGAGATTGAGAATCCTTTTTAGTATTTGAAACTAGTTTCGCTAATTCTGCTCCTATCTCCGCTTGCTTAACGTATACACTTTCCATGGTTATTTTTATAAAATTTTAAATTCAGCGGTAAATATATTAAACAATATGAACTGTATTTTATTTATTAAGCAATGTACTTAAATATGCCTATAATGTCTGGCTAATTGGCTAGTCCAAGGCCATCAAATTCACACAAAAAAAATATCTGCTTATTAACAACTATATTTATTTACTATACCTGTACTATCACGCTCTCTCGTAAGCCAGAATGTATATAAATAAAAATGTAATTGTATGCCCTTGTCAAGTTTGCAATTTTTCAACGTTACCGTAGGTCGCTTGCCTGACTAAGTGATTTCTGTTTGTAAATAAACTGAATAGTATTACGATTTCACTAACGCTAAAATTGAAATTCTTTGGTTGGATAATTTAATGAACCTTTGTATTTATAAAAGATCTGTAAATGATATATGTAATATTAATACTGGAATCTTATTCAAATTTGGCAATTAGATATCTATGTGATTAATTTTTACAGAAATAGGTAAAATATTTTCATTTTCTAAAATAGTGAAAATTTAACTGAAATTATTATATAGAGTGGACTTTTATCGTTCTATAAGTTACGTAGTATTGTAATTTTTTCGAAATAAAGTATTTAATTGAAATTAAAGCAAGCTATATGTTTATGAACGTTTCTTTTTTTCAAATTATTTTTCAAATATATTTTTGTCTCTGTATTATTTATATGGTATACATTCTAAAGTACATTATTTTACTATTGATAGAGTGGAGAGTGTTGTTCTAGATTGTTGAATTATAATAAAAATACAAACTTGTTAAATTGTACGCTTGTAACAGTTGGAAGATTTTGTAATTATTCAAAAACTTACGGTTTTTTTTTTGTTTTCTTAGACGTCTAGGGTCCCTCGCTTCTGGTAGGCTCTGCAATCGGCTCTCGGCTATGGTACTGCGCTTAGCTCTGCAATCGGCTCTCGGCTTTGGTACTGCTCTTAGCTCTGCAATCGGCTCTCGGCTTTGGTACTGCTCTTAGCTCTGCAATCGGCTCTCGGCTATGGTACTGCTCTTAGCTCTGCAATCGGCTCTCGGCTTTGGTACTGCTCTTAGCTCTGCAATCGGCTCTCGGCTTTGGTACTGCTCTTAGCTCTGCAATCGGCTCTCGGCTATGGTACTGCTCTTAGCTCTGCAATCGGCTCTCGTTCTCCCGGGTCTAGTGGTCTCTCTCTGAGGGTGTTGCTGGTGTGGACTGTATAGGCTTTCTCAAACTTCCTTGAAGTATTCTTTTTCTCGATAGGACCATGAACAATATCCCTTCGTTGGCTCAGTGTAGATGGTCTTTAAGTTGTGATGGAAACACCAAATAATAGTAGCAGAGTTTATTGATGAGACTTACACTATGGATGTTGACCCGGGGTACTTTGAGTAGAGACTTAAATGATGATCGTTGAAGACAATCACTCGCGTTAATGAATTAATAATAATTTTTCACAGAAGATCTTGGAGAGGTCGTTATAGACCGGGGAACATTTCGAATAAAGGTGTTACTAGAAAAGGGAAGAATTCGAACAGAGCACCAACTAATAGGAAATATGATACAAGGAGTACGAGAACTGTGTCAGGATATAAAAATCGTGAATTGTAAGGATATAATAGGGAAGTTAGAGGAAGGACAAAGAAAGGCGGAATCAGTAAGCGAGGGGTTGACAGTAGAAATAAAAGCAAGGGAAAGAAGAGGAATATTAGGAACAATACTAACCTCAGTATTTGGAGTCAATGACGAAGCCTACAGTAACATTGAAGCATTAGACAATAACCAAAAGGAGCTAATAAAGGGATCACAGCATCAAGCGAAGATACTGTTAGAAACAATAACATCAATCAATCACACAGAGAACAGGATAAACGAGCAAATGAACAAGTTTAACAAAGCACTAATCACAGGCCTACAAGAAATATCTAAAGGACTTAACGAAGTAGAAGACAAAGCACAGAGACTAGAAACCGAATATAGCACGTTGCGAATACAAACGATAGCGTTGCAAGTTATGGAATTCATAAACGAATATACTCAATTTTACGAGGGAATATTAAACCTTTACTATAACCACGGACACTTCATTGATATAGTGAAACCGGGTGAGATAACCAAATTGATAGAGAAAGCAGGGCAGATACTGCCACAAGGGGTCGAAATACGACGACAGCCCATTATAGAAACAGAAGTCAGTCATGACGACAGATATATAACAGTCATCGGCTATTTCATAGTGACAGGGAAAATTAAGTACAGCATGCTGAAAGTCACGGCCATACCACTTAACGTTGAGGGGTCGGTGTTGCGCACATTTGTCGCCCCAAGGAATCTACTGGTCGTAGATTATAACACACTGCACTACTTCGAATTGACCGCAGAAGATAGGGAAAGATGTTTACTGTTGACAAAGACGCAGATAGCGTGCTCACCAACGGCTATAAGGAACATGGATACCCAACCAAACTGCATACTTGAAGAAATTTATGAGCGATCTAAGAATAGCACATGTCCAGTGGTAGCCAGGACAATACAGACAGCTCAATGGAGTAAGATGGGTACCCCCAACCTCTGGCTCGTTATCACGCCAGTCACGATACACATATCCATTATTTGCGATGGAAAACGGAGCGAAAGAGTACTGGAACGAGTCACATTCCTGAAACTTTCACCCAAATGTATCGCCCAAACGAAAAATATTACATTACTCCCCACTAGCAGTGGGATGGAGAGAGCGGTAACAAGCTACCTGAAGGCGCCAATCACTCCCGTGGCCCAATTGGTGGCGAGGACACCCCGCAGGTTTAACATGCCTCTAAACACCTACCTGGACATACCAGGAGGAGAGCTACGTCACGCGTTACTTGAGGAGGAAAGTCTAGAACAAGAAATGACGCATACGCAGTGGCAATCGATTCCAGAATCTAATTGGCATTATTTTGTAGCCACCGGGACCATTACTATAATGGTAATAATTGGGATACTCACGTTATGGAAATACCGTCCTGTTGTACGACTATGTCGTTCAGGGAATCCACATACTCAGACTAACGAACAGGAAGTACCTGTATTAAGTAGTAATCGGCATAACAATGTACCGTCGACTTCAAAGGCCGACCTCCCACTCTCCACAATTTCATCCAATTGCCCTAATTTTAATCTAGAGATAGAGTCGGACATTGATAGCTAGAGTACGGTTGGAAGATTGTTGATTATTCTTAAACTATTTATTTATTAACATGTTTGAATTTGACTATTTTATGTAATACTTATATGTAAACTTTGAGTATTGACACTTGGGCCAGTTTTTGCCCGATTCCGCAGTATGTCCAATATCACATATTCAGTATTCATATCCGAAATTGGACAGTATCATTTTATCACCCAGTAGATCGAATGCATTTATTTGTTATTAAACACACACACGTAATTAATTAAATTACATACACATTTAGTCAATTATCAATAATATAATTTGGACATCAGCCAAAAGTTGCTGACATAAGATAAACAATTTACCTTAATTAGATACACAAAATCACGCGGGGCCCGTGTTTACATTGACCCAATTTAAACTTATATAAAACTAAGATCTCTTGTCTAGAAATTCAATTATTATTAATTCATTAACGCGAGTGATTGTCTTCAACGCTCATCATTTAAGTCTCTACTCAAAGTACCCCGGGTCAACATCAATAGTGTAAGTCTCATCAATAAACTCTGCTACTATTATTTGGTGTTTCCATCACAACTTAAAGACCATCTACACTGAGCCAACGAAGGGATTTGTTCATTTTTAATTGGGTTAATAGTATAAATGTTCTTCTTTCATAAACTGTCCGAAATATTACTGTAACCTTATAATTTTCTGACTTTTAGTGTTGCAAAAAAATTATTTTGGGATAAACAAATTAAATATATTTTAAACTATTTGACCAATTGCTTTAAAAGTTTAAAATATAACTTTCTATAATAAGTCTCAGCATTCCGTTTAATAAGAATGTTCTAACTTAATTTTTACATAAGTTATGAACATTTATATAATCTCAAAATTTATGATTTATTTTGCAATTTTCTAAGCAACAAATAAGGATAGACATATTTAGCGAACGCCATATTGAAGTGTTTTATATGATTTATGAGTTTATCTCTTTGTTTAGAATGCTTCACTTTTTAGTAATAGACGAAAAAACAAAAATTTACCGTTTTTTGATCTACATTTTGTTTATAACTATGTATATCATCAAAACTGGCTGCAGGGAACATACAGGTTATTAATATAGATGTCCATACTACTCAAAAAATTTGGTTTCGGCCTGAAGGGAGATGTGTCACGAGAAAAATCTTATTTCTCTAGACTAATATAGAAATTTGTTGAAATTTCTATATAATTAGTATTTCTATATAATTTTAATTATAATTATAATTTCTATATAATTATATAATTACTATATAATTAGTCTCCAAATGTAACCTAACGCTTCTAATATTTAAACGCTTCTCTTCTTCTTAGGTGGAATCTTCTTAGCGAAGGTTTGTGATGACTTCTGAAAAATTTTCTCTATTTTGGGTTTTTCGTATTACAATTGTAAATTTTAAAAGTCTAATCCTGTCCATTCTTTAAAGTTGCGCAGCTAAGACTCGATGCACATTTGCGTGTTTTTAAGCTGCGTGTCCGCTGCGGGCGATCGCTGGCGGGTCAGCAGTACATGAGTTGAATTTATTCACTGCACACTCGCGTGCACGCCGCGGGCTCTCCGCAGGTCAGCTCGAGTGTGCAGTGAATAAATTCAACTCATGTACTGCTGACCCGCCAGCGATCGCCCGCAGCTTACCTGCAGCGGATCCGCAGCTTAAAAACACGCAAATGTGCATAGAGCCTGTTATCGACAAGTCATTTGTAGTCTACCCGGGCCGCGAATTTACAAAACCTATACTATTTCAGTCATGGGGGCGACTGAATTCGAGTAGTTTTTGTATGTAGAATATTAGTTACATATCCTATGCTATTTCGGTCCAGACAGTAACTGTATCGGTGTAGGATTTGTAAGCGAAATTTTTGATTATTATTCAGCAAATGTCTATACTGTTTCAGTCATGTAAGTAAAACTAATCAAATGTTTACTAAGTGGATTTATTATTATATCATAAAATTTAGATATGTTTTGAAAATTAAAATGAATAATATATATTTGGATAATATTAAAAATTAAAAACAAATGAATAATTACTTATATACGAATATATACAGTATGTCCCTGTAAGTTGGAACCATATGGAAAACTTTTTTATTATTGATTTTATGAAAAAAAGAAACATATTCTTCATAAAAAGTTCTGCGTGGTCTAAAACCGAAGAGGCAATCATGTGATATTACTTTTGCATTAGTAAGTTTTATTAATAGTATATGAGAAATGTCAAAAAATATGAATTTCTGTTAAGAGTAAAGTATCTTTGGAGAAAAAATTTCATTTTTTTTTTCAATTAGAAGAATGTAGTTGCATATTAGAAAATTATTTTTAAGTCCAAACAAATTTTCGTAATTACAATTTTCAATCGTGTGAAATATATAAAGGTACTTTACTCTTGAAACAAATTCATATTTTTTGACATCCCTCTTATACTATTGAAAAAGCTTGATATCAGATGAATGCATCTTCGGTTTAAACCATGCAGAACTTTTTATGAAGAATATATATTTTTTTCGTAAAATCAATAATAAAAAAGTTTTTCATATGGTTCCAACTTACAGGGATATTCTGTATATATTCGTACATTAGTAATTATTCATTTGTTTTTAATTTTTAATATTATCCAAATATATATTATTAATTTTAATTTTCAAAACATATCTAAAATTTATGATATAATAATAAATCCACTTAGTAAATATTTGATTAGTTTTACTTACATGACTGAAACAGTATAGACTTTTGCTCAATAATAATAAAAAATTTCGCTTACAAATCCTACACCGATACAGTTAATTTCTGGACCGAAATAGCGTAGGATATGTAACTAATATTCTGCATACAAAACCTACTCGAATTCAGTCGCCCCCATGACTGAAATAGTATAGGTTTTGTAAATTCGCACCCGGGCCGTGTCTGCCTTCTATATTCCCTTCTATAATAAGCTATAGAAGTTATACTTATGTGTCCAAGATAAGATGTTTTAAGTTTCTTGACAATCTCTGTGAGTTCACTTTCTCTATTCATACGCCTTAATACTTCTTCATTTCTGACGCGGTCGGTCCATGGAATTTTCAGCCTACGACGAAATACCCGCATCTCAAATCCATCTAACCGTCGTGACGAGCTGACTGTTAACGTCCAAGTTTCCATGCCATGTAATGTGCAGTACACTAATCAACTATTTTCAATGGGAAATAAGCCACAATTTTACCAAAAAAATGATTTTATTAACGTTTCGACGCCCAAGTCGGGTGTTGTTGTCAAAATACAAAATAATACTAAATTAAACAAAAATGTTGTTGCGTAGTAAAAAATTCTTCTAATAATTTATTTAAACTTATTTATTTAATTTATTCCCATTGAAAATAGTTGATTATAAAAATGCCACAAGGAAATAGCTTCAGAACAACATGTAGAGTACACTACATGTATATTCCGATGGGTGAGTTGCCGGAATTTAATTAAAAATGAATATAATAAAACGAACGGTAATTTTATTGTTGTAACGAAAATGTGTTTCGTTTAGGTCTCTCGGAGAAGGTCGAGTCGGTGTGTGTGTGAATCGATCACGTGCTGTGTAGTGACTGAAGAAAAAACCACAAACGATAATAATGTTTGTGTTCCTTTTCCCCTGACCTGACCAGATGAGCAAATAAATCACTAGGTCAGGCGTCTACTTTTGCAGTTTTAAGAAAAACGATTTCGACTGCATTAAGTGAGTTGTTGACACAATAATTATCTGATAAAATACTTATTTAATGAGGGTGCAGCTTGTTGCACCGCACAGACGAAAAACAGATGTGACAGGGTAAAGCCATGTCTCTTAACATTTGTATTTAAATGTGCATTTCGAATGACTAACGTTGTTTCGTTTTTGAGAAAAAATATTAAAATTAAAATTAGCAAAAATAGTAATTAAAGCGTATCGCTATATGTATACATAACACTTTATCATGCGGTGTCGTAGGGACAGATCAAAATTACGGGTAGTAACTGTCGCATCTTTAAGAAGGTGGTTCTTGCCTGTTCTATTTTGCATTTAACCTCTTTTTCTTGGTCTAAAGTTTCTTATATCCAACATCCGAGATACTTAAACGTTTTCACTTGTTTAACGAGATTTTTGTTGACTAGTTTGTTTAAAACTGATTTGTCCTGTTTTGGAATTACCATTGTTTTAGTTGTTTTTACATTCACCTTAAGGCCATATAGTTCTCATTCTCGCACTACTTTGGTTAACAGAATTTGTAGTTCTTCTTCACTACCAGCAATCAGTACTGTATCATCGGCGTGCCTGATGTTGTTCACGATTTTTCCATTGACTTTTATTCTTTCTTGTGCTTCATCTAGAGCTCGTGCAAAGCTTTCCTGTGAATACAAGTTGAATAATAATGGTGATAGTATACAACCTTGTCTAACTCATCTTTGGATGTTTATGGTTTCAGTATCACCCATTTCGGTTCAGACAGAGGCGGTTGGTTCCTGTAAAGTGTACGTATTATACTAATGTCGTTTTGACCCAGGTTCTTTTTTGCAAGCATTCTCTTAGCTGATCGTGTTTAACTTTGTCAAAAGCCATTTTTTAATCTATAAAGCACAAGTAGATATATTTTTGTTGATTCCGACACTTTTGCAGGAGACCAATGAAACAAAACTTCTTGTTCCGGGTTGTTCCAAATTGTTCCGGACCCATATCTTCTTCGCATTTTTTTTAAATTCTGTTATGATATTATGAAAAACGTAAACTATTAACTAAAATGTTTTAATTAGATTTAGATAGATGTATTAGATTTGTTCAATTCTTCTTGATGTGCCTATCCGTGACGAATGTTGGCGATCAACATGGCAATCTTTATCTTATCTGCAGAAGCGCGGAAGAGATGCACAGAAGTTGTGTTGAACCAGGTTTCTGAGGTTCTTTAACCAGGACGTTCTTCGTCTTCCTGGACCTCATTTTCTATGCAGGATGGCTTGTAGTAGAGCATAAATATCTGGATTTGTTTCGCGTATGGTGTCCGAAGAAATCTATCTTTCAAGATTTGATGGTGATCAGTACCTCTTGGTTCTTCTTCATTTTTCTGAGGACGTCTTCATTTGTGGCCTGGTCAGCCCACGGGATTTTTTAAGTATTCGCTGATAAAGCCACATCTCAAATGCTTCCACAATTTTCTGCACATATCCTCGTTCAAGGTTGACGATTCAGCACAATAAAAAATAACAAAGACGTAGCATTGGAGCATTCTTACTTTTATGCCAAAATAGAGGTTGTGGCTCTTGTAGAAGATTGTTGGGGCGTTCTTCATTTATTATGGTGTCTATATTGTTGACTGTAATACGTGATTTTGTTCACAAGAGCTCGTGGGTATTACTATAATTACTCGTTAAATCACAAACACAACTTTAGTATTTTTTACGGTTATCTTAGTTTAGGAAAAGGCTACTTTAGATTATCTTAGTTTTCTGTACTTATAGGTATTCATATTTCATATCTCCGACTTTTAAACTTTCAATAATAGTCACATTACCCTTTGCAGGACATTTAATGTTATTTTGGCCGTCCAGAGTTCTTCTATAATTGTGATGGCTACAGTTGGAGTAATATCAAGTGTATCAATGATATATTTTATCAGTACAGTAAGTATCTACTACACACAAAATAATAACACAATGTTTACAAATACAAATTTGCAGTTACTCGAGGCGTTATGGGGACCTATTGGGTTGTGAAGAGTAGGTCCTAAAACCAAAAAAAGTTAAGTTTACCATAAAGTGGGGGACTTTACATTTTTTAATTTAATTTTCCATTTATAACAATGGGTTTTCCGACTATAGCGCCATCTATCCATAATTCAAAAAAAATGTCTCGAATAAAAGTTGCTTATTTTTACGTAAAAATCCAAATCTGCAATAAAAATTTGGGGCTCCTATTTAAGATTTTAAAGTCATTCCAAACCCCACCTACGTGGGGGGTCGTGTTTGATGTCATTCGATAGATTTTTCAAAAATATTGGATATGTGTAATTTGCAATTTTTCGATCGGATGTTCATTTCGCGAAATATCGCAGGGTTGGTATTTAAAATTTTAAATTTACCCCCCACCCCTCTTTGTGGGGGGCCATGTATGGTATCATTCGATAGATTTTTTAAAAATATTGAACACGTAATTTTTAGTTTTTCGATCTGACGTTCATTTCGCGAAATATTCGCTTTTTTTTGTAAAACTTTTTGACTCGCCCATTCCTTACGCCCCGCTCAAATCGTCAGATTTTTTAAATAGGTATACACTCTTTTGCATGTACCTACTTAACTTACCTTATCTTAATCTGACGATTTCGAGTTTTTCTAAGAATACATTTTTTCTCGGACCCCCCTTAACGAACTGTATTAAGAGCCAATATATGGTAGAGGTACATTTACAGTACTAGGTTTCTCCCCATGTGATAATCTGATGCGCTCGAGTAACTGCAAAAATCCCCGCTTGGGCTCCCCTAACATAAGTATGTAATAGTCCAAGAGCTGGGAGCAGATTTTGATCGTGATAAGTAATATGGACAAACTATACGGGGATGTGTTGAATTAGTTCATTAGTTCATAGTGCATATGACTTTTCCCTACGGACGGAAAATAGAGTGGGGAACAAGGGTAGTTATAAGGGGTCAAAGTCGCGGTTTTATTTTTTTTTTGTGACGCTCATGATCGAGATAGTGTACCAAAATTTGGGAATAAGTAGGTCATGACGTAACTAAGCAAAATCTTCAGGGGCGGAAAGCTGCGTGAGTGACAAAGGGGTGGCGAGCAGGGGTGAATATAAAAATTATAAGGAGTTTTTTGTGGCGTTCGTGATCGATATAGTGCACCAAAATTTGGGAATAAGTAGATTGTGACGTAGCTAAGCAAAATCTTCAGGGACGGAAACCAGAGTGGGGCACGAGGGTAGTTTTAAGGGGTCAAAGTCGCGGTTTTTATTATTTTTTTTTTATGACGCTCACGATTGAAATAGTGAACCAAAATTTGGGAATAATTAGGTCATAACGTAACTAAGCAAAATCTCCAGGGGCAAAAAGCTGAGTGGGGGACAAAGGGGTGGCGAGCCGGGGTGAATATAAAAATTTTAAGGGGTTTTTTATGACGTTCGTGATAGAGATAGTTAACCAAAATTTGGGAGTAAGTAGAACATGACGTAACTAAACAAAATTTCCAGGGGGCGGAAACCAGAGTGGGGGACGAGGGTAGTTATAAGGGGTCAAAGTCGCGGTTTTTATTTTTTTTGTGGCGCTTGTGATCGAGATAGTGAATCAAAATTTGAGAATAAATAGATCATGACTTCAGAATAGAATAGATCTTCAGGGGCGGAACGCAGCGTGGGGGACAAAGGGGTGGTGGGCGGGGGTGAATATAAAAATTATAAGGGTTTTTGTGACGTTCGTGATCGAGAGAGTGCACCAAAATTTTGGAATAAGTAGATCATGACGTCACTAAGCAAAATCTCAATCACGAGCGTCGCAAAAAACCCCTTATAATGTTTATATTTACCTCTGCCCGCCACCCCTTTGTCCCCCACGTAGCGTTCGCCCACTGGAGATTCTGCTTAGTTACGTTATGATCTACTTATTCCAAAATTTTGGTGCACTATCTCGATCATAAGCGTCACAAATATACCCTTATAATTTTTATATTCACCCCTGCCCGCCCCCTTTTGTCCCCCACGCATCGCCCCGCCCCTGGAGATTTTGCTTAGTTACGTCATAACCTACTTATTCCCAAGTTTTGGGGCTCTATGTCGATCACAAACGTCACAAAAAACCGTTATAATTTTCATATTCACCCCTGCCCGCCACTTTGTTGTCCCCTACGTAGCGTTCATCCACTGGAGATTTTGCATAGTTAGGTCATGATCTACTTATTCCAAAATTTTGGTGCACTGTCTCGATCACGAACGTCACAAAAACCCTTATAATTTTTATATTCACCCCCGCCCACCACCCCTTTGTCCCCCACGCTGCGTTCCGCCCCTGAAGATTTTGCTTAGATACGTCATGATCTACTTTTTCCCAACTTTTGGTTCAGTATCTCGATCATGAGCGTCACAAAAAAAATAATGAAAATCGCGACTTTGACCCCTTATACTTGCCCTTGTCCCCCACTCTGGTTTCCGCCCTTAGGGGAAAGTCATGTACACAACTGATTCAGATTCAACGTATGCCCGTATAGTTTGTCCATATTACTAATCACGAGCTTCTATCTCTCCGACTATAAGGAATAGCGCTCGAAGATGGTGGAGTTATCCCAGATTTTGGAGGGAGAATGCGGAGGTTAGGACCTCCTAGCTTGGGTTGCCTAGGGGCATCAAGATTCTTAATCTGGGACTGATCGCAGTGTGTACATTTATAATTTAAATAATTGATATTAGTCCAAGAGCTGGGAGCGGATTTTGCTCGTGATAAGTAATATGGACAAACTATACGGGGATATGTTGAATTAGTTATGTACATGACTTTCCCCTAAGGGAGTAACCAGACTAGGGGACGAGGGTAGTTATAAGGGGTCAAAGTCGAGGTTTTTATTATTTTGTGGTGACGCTCATGATCGAGATAGTACACTAAAATTTGGGAATAAGTAGATCATGACGTAACTAATCAAAATTTCTAGGGGCTGAGAGTTCCGTGGGGGACAAAGGGGTGGCGAGCAGGGGTGAATATAATAATTATAAGGGGTTTCTTGTGATGTCCGTGATCTAGATAGTGCACCAAAATTTGGGAGCAAGTAGATCATGACTGGCAAAGACAACAAGCTGCCTGAAAGTTACCGGCCAATTGCTTTACTCAGTTGTTGTTATAAATTATTTTAACAACACTTATGTACCAATATTATTGAGGTCGATGTACCAATTAAGCATAAGGGGGGACAAAGGGGTGATGGGCAGGGGTGAATATAAAAATTATAAGGGTTTTTTGTGACGTTCGTCCTTTTGTGACCAACGTCATAAAAACCCTTATAATTGTTATTTTCACCCCTGCCCACCACCCCTTTGTCCCCCACGCAGCGTTCCGCCCCTGAATATTTTGCTTAGTTACGTCCTGATCTAGTTATTCCCAAATGTTGGTGCAATATTTCAATCATGAGCGTCACAAAAAAAATAATAAAAACCGCGATTTTGACCCCTTATAACTACCCTCGTCCCCCACTCTGGTTTCCTCACGTAAGGGAAAGTCATGTACACAACTGATTCAACATAAATATCCCCATATAGTTTGTCCATATTACTATCACGAGCAAAATCCGCTTCTAGCTCTCCGACTATATTGGTAGCATTAAAATTAAATATTATATTTTTTTCAGGGCATTCGTCCAGATGCTAACTACATAATTGTTATGGCTCTTTTCGAAGTTATTATAATAGTATCAGTATTCAGTAATTTTGGTCAAACTATATATGATGAGGTTTGTAGTTACTTTTGTATATGAAAAAATAAATAAAAAAAAATTAATACATAATTTTATCGAATTATTTTCTTTTAGTCAATCAAACTAAATGACGTATTATACAAATGTCCATGGATATACTGGAACAATAAAAACAGAAAAATGCTAATAATAATGCTAATTTCTACCAAGCCACTTGAAGTATCATGTTATAAATTAGTTACTCTTGATCATCAAATCCTGAAGAAAGTAAGTTTAAACTTTTCTTGATTTATTTATGATATAAAGTTTGATAAGCTTCACGTAATTTAAATATTGTGTCATGTTCTTCTTCTTCTGATATTTTTCGCATTACGAGCTCGCCGTTCTCGTCCTCAATGGCACTCTATTCTCTTAGTCACCTTTTCTAAGGTCTTTATACACTGCGATGCAAAAAAATCGATCCACTAAAAATTTGGACATATTTCGAAATTCCTAAACCTGTTGTTCAATTTAATTGATTTTTTACCACCATATAGCCTTATTCATTGACAATATCGCTGTAATAATATTGTTGCTAGACAGTCAAACTGTCATTGTATACCGAGTGTACGAATCAAACTGTGTCTTTTTCTCAAAGTTCGCATCACCTTGTGGACTATTCTAGCACTTATAAAATACTGAAATTAAAACCTAACTGTAGCCTCAGGTTTTCATAATATTTTGTCTTTCGATTCATTCGCTTATGTTGGATAATAAAAAAGTTAGGTACTTTAACAACTGGCCATGTTCGTCATCAGTACAGGGATTTTTTGAAATAAGTGCGGCAAACTTTAAGGGGTAATTTTACACATGAAAATAATGACGGTTTGCTTAATAATCATATGTCCGCAAACGCTTTGTTTCCGAGATACGGGATGTTCAATATTTTTTTTTCAAACTGACGATTTATTTATTGCTTTAAAACCAGTTGAAATATGCAAATCAAATTTGGTGAGTTTTAAGACGTAGTTATTGCACATTTTTTGACATACAATTAAGAATTTTATATTCACCATTGGCGTGCGTACGGGTAATATTATCGGTCATAATACCCGTTTGCGCGCCAATGGTGAATATAAAATTCTTAATTGTATGTCAAAAAATGTGCAATAACTACGTCTTAAAACCCACCAAATTTGATTTGCATATCTCAACTGGTTTTAAAGCAATAAATAAATCGTCAGTTTGAAAAAAAAATATTGAACATCCCGTATCTCGGAAACAAAGCGTTTGCGGACATATGATTATTAAGCAAACCGTCATTATTTTCATGTGTAAAATTACCCCCTAAAGTTTATTACACTTTTTTAGAAACACCCTGTACTGATGACGAACATGGCCAGTTGTTAAAGTACCTAACTTTTTCATTATCCAATATAAGCGACTGAATCGAAAGACAAAATATTAAGAAAACCTGGGGCTATAGTTAGGTTTTAATTTCAGTATTTTATAAATGCCAGAATAGTCCACAGGGTGATGCGAACTTTGAGAAAAAGGCACAATTTGATTCGTACACCCGGTATACAATAACAGTTTGACTGTCTAGCAACAATATTATTACAGTGATATTGTCAATGAATAAGGCTATAACGTGGTAAAAAAATCACTTAAATCGAACGACCGGTTTAGGAAATTCGAAACTTCAAAAATGACCAAATTTTTAGTGGATCGATTTTTTTGCATCTGAGTGTATATCATAGCATTTCTTATGTATGTTTTTCATCTCATAGCATGTCTTTCTCTCCATCTTCTTCCGGGCGGGTCCCTGTCACATAATATACATTCGAAGAATTGAATTTAAAACTCACGATATTTATTTTTTTTACGGTCGTGCGAAAACAGCCACTTTCCCGCACGCATTTCCTTTCTGAAAGTTGCACTTTCCCGCACTAATGCGGGAATAGCGGGAAAATAACTTTCAGAATACCTTGTAATATGGCTTTATTTACACTATATTTTAATACATGCCATAAACTAATATTTAGATATCATTTACTAACTTATTTCACATTTTTCTTATTGTGTTCATGTTTTAATGAAATTAACGCGATTATTTCATTCATAGAGTTCCTGACCAATAGAAACCTACAAGAATAACAATTACAGCCGTAATTTTTTACGAGTATTTCATTCATAGAGATTCTTACCAACAGAAACCTATAAGAATAAAAATTACAGCGATTATTTCATTCATAGGAGATTCTGACCAATAGAAAGCTACAGAAATCTAAATTAAATCGATAATTTTTGATAAGTGCCCGTCGTCAAGTATATTAGGTCAGATGCCCTTCGTTGCTACGAAAAAATACATTCAGTGACATTAATGACAATTAATGTTTTAAAAATTATAAAAGTGATGATTTTAACCGTGTAATATTTATAACAACTGTGTGTTTAATTGTACTAATTTGTACTTACATAAATAAATTACAATAAAATGTTGGTTTTGAACAGTTTTATTCATGAAATAATCGCAACAAATTGCACTCGATTTCTAAAATTAATATATAATTTTTACCCTCGTGACACTTTGAAATAATTTCTGTCAAAGTGACACTTTCGTCGTAAAGTATTTCACGTCAAATGCCCTTCGTTGCTACGCAAAAATACATTCAGTGACATTAATGACAAAATTAATGTTTTACAACTTGTCACAAGGAACAACAAGAAACAAGTTTAGCAAATATTCAGGCGAAGATATCAATAAAATATTAGTTAAAATGATTTAAAAATACAGTTTTATTCATGAAATAATCTTACCAAATTACTCTCGAGCTCGAATTATCGATTAATTTTGCCCTCGTGGCACTTTGACATAATTTCACTCCCCTTCGGGTCGTGAAATCAAAACAGTCAAAGTGTCACTCGGAATACAAATCGATAATTTTAGAGTTCTTGTGTAATTACTACTGATAATACTAATAATAAAATGGTACAAAATGATATGTATTTCTTATTTAGTAATTTATTTTTTAGGGAATTAAATTGGTCTATTCCTTAGCAGCGGTTGCAGTCAAGTTCAAATAATTTAGCATTAAACATTTGCAAATAAAAAGGAATACATTTTGAATGAATACTAAATTGAAAAAAATTCAAAGTATGATTATTTTTTAAAATAAAAATACATAAACGAATATGTTTAGATACAAATATTATAAGATCATATACAGTCGGAAAAATGAAAGAATACCCGAACGATCACATCAATCACTTATTTTGTATTTGCTATCTTTTTCTATAACAAAGTGATTGATGTGATCGTTCATGGGTATTCTTTCATTTTTCCGACTATAGCAGGCACGTAGCCAAGGGAGGGGTCTATGGGGTCCGGACCCCTCCCAAAACTGTCTCGGCTTTGGTACTAAGGCAGCAAGTTTATCCCCAAGTTATTTTTATTTATTTATTTATTTTTTTTTTTTTGAAAAAGTGAACGAAATTTTTATTATTTTTTACTAGGATTATTTCTGTTTTTATTCAGTGTAGGTACGGATCGTATATTTACAGATGCTCCTATACTACGGCACCAGAGTGCCGAAATCGGTTAGCATTTGATATACACTCTTATAGATTACAGGCCCATGTCCAAAATGGATGGGTCATATGAACCACAAGGTGACGTATATAGGACGATATAAGAGCATAAAATAATAAGATTCAGCGCTATGCCGTCACTTGTAAGCAGTCCAACTGAGTGCTGGTGAGAATTCAAAAGTGCAGGTAGAGGGGGTACATTTTGGTTATATATTTTTGTACGGCATTTTTACCATAGATAGATCCATGAAAAATAATAATAAAGCGCGCAGTGCCGTACAAAAATGGCGAGCCACAAAGTTGGTAAATTTTTTTGATTATCTGACAATTTCTAGGGTAAATTTGGTCATTTGATTCTGTACGGCATCATTTTCATACTGTTTCAATACAACTTCTAATCCATTATTCCGCAACGCCGTACAAAAATCAAGCGACAAGGGGAAAAAATCGAGGGTTGCAATTCTCTCTTTCCGTGGTCCGGGGGGTGATTTGAAACAACATAAAATTAATTTATTTTGAAAGTATGTTATGCATAGATAACATTATTTTACATGCCGTACATTTTCGTTGGTCCAAAGGTTTGTAGGAAAAAAAAGCTCAAGGAAAAATGCACAGAATGAAATGTACGAAAAATCCATATAACGAAATGTAAGGTGAAATTTATGACGATATTTTTTTATGCGGCATTTAGATAGTTCATTTGTACTTAATGCAATCATTTATAAAAAGTTAACGCAGTACAAATCTGAAAGTTCATATTGATAAAAAAGTAATAAAAATATTAAATAAATATAATTTACATATATTTATATCGCTTAAGGAGCAACGTTATGTTACGACGTTTAGCATTTGTAGGCATATTATCTACACCTGCCTATGACACTGTACTGTGTGCTAAGTAGTCGTTTTCTAGTAGTAATTTTTCTAAAAAATAGTAGTTGTTTTATTTATTTACATCATTACAATGAAACAAATCAATTATATACATGTAACAATAATGCTTGAAGTATATATTAAACCCAAAAGTATACAAAACTGTTGATACTGGGATTTACAGTTTCAATTCTTGGATATTATATACCTACACACCCTTTCACTTCAGTTAGACATCATAATGATTTTATCATATATTATCAATAATAATTGTTCTCTTCAAAAATATGTTAATACCGTACAGTATCAAATGATCATAAAATACTATGTACCTTTAAAATGGTAGCGTCATTATCATCAACCTAAAAGATATGGTATGTATTAAAATATACGGCATCATTTTTTCCTAATTTATTTATCTTAATACTATTTAAAACAAAGGATAAATGTATAAAATTGCTATATTTTATTAATCTATGAATATTTAAACTGTAGCAATATTTTAAAAAATTTCTGTTTTTGTATTTCTCTATAATTTTCTTAGGACAGTTTCTTTTGAACGACAATACTATATAACAATTATATTTTACAATATAATGTTAAAGAAAAAGTTGCCGTACAGAGTCAAATGATTTTTTTAGCTTTATAAATCAAGTATACCATGAAATTAACATAAGTATTAATATACATTCAAATGAACAATAATTTTTTGACTGCATTATTTTTAATAGTACTTTTGAGTACTAAATAATGTTTTGGAACCGAAGCCGTACTTTTTCAAATCACCCCGCGGACCACGGAAAGAGAGGGAATTGCAACCCTCGATTTTTTCCCCTTGTCGCTTGATTTTTGTACGGCGTTGCGGAATAATGGATTAGAAGTTGTATTGAAACAGTATGAAAATGATGCCGTACAGAATCAAATGACCAAATTTACCCTAGAAATTGTCAGATAATCAAACAAATTTACCAACTTTGTGGCTCGCCATTTTTGTACGGCACTGCGCGCTTTCTTATTATTTTTCATCGATCTATCTATGGTAAAAATGCCGTACAAAAATATATGACCAAAATTTACCCACTCTACCTGCACTTTTGAATTCTCACCAGCACTCAGTTGGACTGCTTACAAGTGACGGCATAGTGCTAAATCTTATTATACTATGCTCTTATATCGTCCTATATTCGTCACCTGGTGGTTCATATGACCCATCCATTTTGGGCATGGGCCTGTAGTCTATTACGCTACAAACCCTCATTGATTTCGGCACCTATTAAATTATAAGACATCCATTAAATTTTGGTGTCTAAGTTTTTATTGCAATTAATATTATTTTAAGTATTGTATATTTATATTTCAATTTATTGCTTGAAAAACAGGAATAGAAATGTCTTTTCTTTTCTGAAAAATGTCTTTGGCAGAGCCAATTAGCCAGACTTGTTTGTGATTGATTGCAGATTCATAGTCATAAATTTCTTATTTCATAACATAGGTAAGTACTACACTATTATTTCTATAGATACATAGGTATTCTTGTTCTCATGATCATTTTTCAGTGCGTCACAGTTTTTCGATTTCTCTCTAATGCATTAAGTTTGATGAGACAGAAAAAGCGGTAGCTCCGTGATTAAACACAAAAATAATGCAGCATTACAATGGTTATATACATAAGATGTCTATTCCTAACCTACGTTTGATTCGTTGATATTTAGAATGCGCGTTATTTGTAGCCAATCAAATACACGTATTACGAACATTTGACGAAAACTTCGTCCATTTTGGCCATTTTTTAGAAGTGTCAAAGAGTCAGTGACGGTTATTATTCAGGTCAGTATTTTGTGTACCTGTCATTTTGAAATTTCGAATTCGACTTCCCTTGTGTTTCACAACGTTTTTGTGCATTATTTTGTGTTTTGCTTTAGAATTTAGTTCGTTAAAAGTTAGTTTTGTATTTTGGTTTAGAATTTAATTCGTTAGAAGTTAGTTTATACTCCAGGTCATTATGCAAGAAAAATATTCATAGTAAGGAGACGTAACTCATGGTTGAAGAACCTTAGGAACTGGTTTGGATATAATAACAATGAATTATTTAGAGCCGCGGTTTCAGAAATAAAAATCGCTCTGATGATTACCAACTTTTGAAGCGGATACAGCACCTAGAGAAGAAGATAAAAACACAATTTATGGATAGTTTTGTGTCATTTTTTAATGTTTCCATATTTATAAATTTAATTAACAATATTGTTTACTTTTTAATTTTATTCCCCTTTATAAAAAATACCTACATGTTAACATATTGTGTTAACCTAATTACTAATTAGTTTAATTCCACAAGCTTTTCACCTATGGCTAAGTACGATTCGGGCATCTGTCAGATTCGTCAATAATTACATGAAATAAGTCTCGACACACCCAATACAGTATATGACGTCATAATTAATGACGCACTGAAAAATGATCATGAGAACAAGAATATGACCATACATTTTGTTGCTTTACTTTTATTTTTTTTATATAGAAATGTCGAAATTTTTGTAGAAATGTCTAAACTGCAATAAACCTAGCATATTTAAGAATGTATTTTTTGATCCTAACCCGAGAAACAAATAAAACAAAAATTATAAAAAAACGCCATTGAATAAAAAAGAAATAAATGTTTTTATTTTTATTTATTTATAGGTACAGACATAATTACTCGTATACAGTGCGTCCATCAAGTATCGCATAAACCATTATTAGCTAAATAAACAACATTATTAGAAATTACCGAAACAGGCCGACTTTTGATTTTAATTTATGATATTTGGCATATATATCATACTAGTGATATCATCCGTCTGAACGTGATGACGTAATCGATGGTTTTTTAGGGGTCGAGGAAGGAGAATAGGGGTCGTGTGCTAGCTCATTTGAAAGGCAATTAATTCAATTCTCTATTCAATAATATAAACACTAACATAACTAAAAAATGAAAAAAAAAACTAACTAACATAATTATTTATACAGGGTGTCCAAAAATTTTTTATATTAAATTAATTGACACAAAAAGACGAATGTGGGTAATTTATCTAATTCAAAATACATTTTACTGCTGTCATATAACAGAAATAAAATTTTTATTTGGCAAATAAACATTGCCTTTCCCTTAAATTAAATGTTCAAACTGTCAAGAGGCAGGTGTGTGGCAGCTTAAACATTGAATTTAAGCAAAAAGTAATGTTTATATTTGAAATAAACATTTTATTTCTGTTTTCTGACAGCAGTAAAATGTATTTTGAATTAAATAAACTACGTAAAGTCTTCTTTTTGTGTCAATCAATTTAATTAAAAAAATATTTTTGGACACCGTGTATAAATAATTATGTTAATGTTTATATTACTGAAGAGAGAATTGAATTGCCTTTCAAATGAGCTATCACACGATCCCTGTTCTTATTGAAATAATCATCGATTACGTCATCACGTCCAGATGGATGACGTCACTAAAATGTTATATATGCCAAAAAATCATAAATTAAAATCAAAAATCGTCCTGTTTCAGTAATTTCTAATAATGTTGTTTATTTAGTTAATAATGAATTTATGCGTTACTTTATGGACGCACTGTATACGAGTAATTTTATCCGTACTTATAAATAAATAAAAATAAAAAGTATTTATTTGCTTTTTATTCATTGGCGTTTTTTTTTTAATTTTTGTTTTATTTGTTTCTCGGGTTAGGGTCAAAAAACACATTCTTAAGTATGCTAGGTTTATTGCAGTTTCGACATTTCTATTTGAATACAATAAATTGAAATATACAATAATATTAATTGCAATAAAAACTTAGATACCAAAATTTAATAGATGTCTTATGCCCTCGCTGACTCGACATAACTTCAACATTAGAAAACATATTCGCTAACAAAAATTTTTCACTTGTTTGCACTTCAACCTCTATATTGGAACTGATGGATCGCCCGAAAATATTAAATAAAGTTATTAAATATGTACGAAAGTCATTAAATTTAGATTAAAAGGTACTTAGTGCCTACCTAATTAGAGTCGTAGTACCTGCGCTTGTTGTGACCACTTTCTTACATATTTATTTGTAACCTGCACTTACCGGAGGGTAAAAGCGTAAAATTATTAAAATGTGACCAGATTCATTACGCACTATAATTTAATAGGTGCCTAAATCAATGAAAGTTTGTAGCGTAAAGGCTGATTCACATAATAGCTCAGGTCACGCTCCGCTCACGGTCAGCTCAAGCCACGATCAAAATATTCTCTCGGAGAAACCCTGCGATCAAAAAAAAAGGATCGGAACTTGACCGTCGTGTTTAGTGCGGATAGCATGATTAAGATGCGTGTAAGAATAGTTGACCGAACCTTGAGCTGAGCGTGAGCGGACCGTGACCTGAGCTATAATGTGAATCAGCCTTAATAGTGTATTTTAAAGGCTAACCGATTTCGGCACTCTGGTGCCGTAGTATAGGAGCATTTGTAAATATGCGTACGGATCAACTTATATCCAATTTAAACATCAGATTTACCAAAAACGAACGTATTCTATCAGCATTTCAAATTCTTTTACGTTTACTTTTTATCGAAGACCAGGTGTACTCTCTTCTACGGAATCCTATATTTCGTTAGTACTCACTAACATCACCAGGGACGCTAAAATGATATTAAAGATGCAATTGTGAAATTGGGTATTAAAAACAACTTACTAGACTAGAGTGAGATTGTCGTCATATATGTATATGTTATATCTCACCCTAGTAAGTTGTTTTTAATATCTAGTTTCAACATTGTATCTTTAATATCATTTTAGTGTCCCTGATGATGTTAATGACTACTAACGAAATATACGATTCCGTTTTTTACATTCTGCATTTTACATCTTGTACTTAGACGAAGTAATTTGAAAATTTTTAAAAATGTAAGGTTTACATGGTTAAAATATTTGAAATTTAAAAATATTTTTTAATTAAATGATAAAATAAGAACAAATTGCAATTTTTAAAATATTAACAATAGAGTACTAATAGGATTTGAAGATCCTTTAATACTAATACTATAATATATTAAGGTCAGCATAGATGTTATCATCTCCTAAGAAAATGGACATACTGGACAGCAATTATTCTTGTTGTGTTCACAGATTGCTCGTTTACACTGTACACAAAAGTTTGTCGTCATTTTTTAGACGGCTACGGCATAAGTAGCATTCTGTCCGTTTTTTTTTGATAGGATTATTGGGCTGAGAAACTGATTGTATATTTAGGATTTCGTTTATGTCTTGTCGAATATTGTGCGGTAACTTTGATAATGTTTAATGTTTTGCGCATCTATGACTCAGCAAGGCTTTTTCCCAAATCAAACATAAAGTGAGAGTGGAAAACTGGCTTCCTATTTGTTTTGTGCGAATTATGGCAGTGTATTGATAGTAGGTACTTTTGCTTATCATTCCATAAAAAACACACAGTATAGTAGATAAATAAGGCGGATTCCCGCTCACCGTGGGAAAAAAGTGAGCCAGAATCGGTATGCGGATTCTCGCTCACCGTGGGAAAAAGTGAGTCAGAATCGGTATGCGGATTCTCGCTCACCGTGGGAAAAAAGTGAGCCAGAATCGGTATGCGGATTCTCGCTCACGATGAGCCAGAATCGGTATGCGGATTCTCGCTCACGATGATCCAGAATCGGTATGCGGGTTCTCGCTCACGATGAGCCAGAATCGGTATGCGGGTTCTCGCTCACGATGAGCCATCAGGGTCCTTGGCATCGATGGACCATTCTGAACATGAGAAGAAGTGAAAGATCAACAATGACCAGAGGATCGTAAGAAGATTGTTGATTTTGAAAAGGCAACACGGCAATGACAATGGCCCATTCTGAACATGAGAAGAAGTAAAAGACCATCAATGACCAGAGAATCGTAAGAAGATTGTTGATTTTGAAAAGGCAACATGGCAATGACAATGGCCATTCTGAAAGTATATAAAAATGCTATATAATCATCAACATGACAATGGTCCATTCTTAACATGTATAAAAATGCAATATAATCATCATCATGACAATGGACCATTCTGGGATGAAGATCATGACAATGGACCATTCTAGGGTGAAGTACATAACAATGGGCCATGCTTAACATGTATAATCATCATCATGACAATGGACCATTCTGGGATGAAGATCATGACAATGGACCATTCTAGGGTGAAGTACATAACAATGGGCCATGCTTAACATGTATAATCATCATCATGACAATGGACCATTCTGGGATGAAGATCATGACAATGGACCATTCTAGGGTGAAGTACATAACAATGGGCCATGCTTAACATGTATAAAAATGCAATATAATCATCATCAGCATGGCAATGGACCATTCTGGGATGAAGATTATGACAATGGACCATTCTGGGGTGAAGTACATGACAATGGACCATTCTGGGATGAAGAGCATGACAATGGACCATTCTGGGGTGAAGTACATGACAATGGGCCATTCTTGGATGAAGAGCATGACAATGGGCCATTCTGAACATGTATAAAATGTGAAATGCTATACGATCATCATATATAGAGATGAAAATATAATATTTGTACAAAATTACGAAAAATCAAACATTTTGAAATATTTACAAAAATATTTTAAGTTGTTTGTTAACATGCCGGATGCGTATGGTTGATAAGAAAGAATGTAGACGTTATTTTTGCAACAACAGGAAACCGCTAAAGATATGACAAGCCACAATGCTAAAAGGCCGGATGGAGTCGGATGATAATACGTAACCACAGTTGTTATTTGTGTAAATGTTATCGCATATTTTTAAAACCACAAGGTCTTGTTTTCATGTTTGTCAGGAAACTATTTTTGCAACAACAGGAAACCGCTAAAGATATGACAAACCACAATGCTAAAAGTCCGGATGTAAGAAACTGATAATACGTAGCCACAGTTGTTATTTGTGTAAATGTTATCGCATATTTTTAAAACCACAAGGTCTTGTTTGTCATGTTTTTTGCAAAACATGGAAATCTTATCTCTGAAATGAACAACGTAACCGTGAGAATGTAAACATGTGATCACGTTCGTGCCGCGTGGGGGTAACGAGCTGCGGAATCCTTTAAAAAACGGAGCAGCGCAATTGCCAAAACGGCATTACAGCATATCTTCTTTGCTAATGATCCGATTTTGACGTATGGGGTGTCAAATGAAAGCAGTGGCGACACAGAAGCCAACTGTCAATTCTTCTTTTGTCAACGTTCAATATTAACTGTCAATTCTTCTTCTTCTTTTCCGTATAATGCCTAACAGAACATGACAGTGCCTAACGTGACGTAAAATAACGTGACGTAAAATAACGTGACATTTGAACGTGAATGATGTGACATTTACACGACGTTCGACGCAGGAGGTATGCTCCAAAGTTGGAATTTATTGAGACATTTCACGCAGAACATGATCAGTACTAGTATGAATCCCATCGAGTACATACATAGGGTAATGGAATTTCAAAGTAAACTCAGCCTGTTAAATAAAGATATTAAATCATATGAGGATTTAAACAAATTAATAGGCAATTCGATAGTCTGCATATTGAGGGGCAAACGTGGAGGTCTGAAGAGCAGCAGCAAGGTCTTTACGCCTTTAGAAAACTACCACAAGCTACATATCCGTTAAGACGTATTCAGCCTACACCATGGGAGCCAGCAACAACACCAACAGCGAGAATATGAAAAGTGAAATAGACAATGTCTTTGCAATGTCTTGTGTAATATTAGCATCTGTATTTATTTTAATTTTAAAAATTATTTTTTAAATTGTAAAAAGAATATTTGAATCTTCATGTAATATAAGACTTGATCACTAAATAAGGTGTTTAAATAAAAACCAAAAAAAAATCTCTAAATTATTTATTTATACATAGAAAAAATTACAACGGTATTACAGTAGAAGAAAACCAGTGCCGTAGACGATCCACATTTCTTTCGGTGCATGAAAATAGTCCAACAGCGTGACAGGTGTTTGTAGCAGGACCAACGTTTCCAGTAGCAAGAGGCGTACCATCAAACTTGCAAACATCAATAAGAAGGGGAAAAACTCCAAAAATGTGGCATTTCTTGCTTAAAAATTCGGCCTTTTGTTCTCCTCGGACATATATGTAATCAGCGGCATACAACAACTTGGTTTCAAGTATTTCATTTAGTTTGGACAATTCTACATCTCCATCAGAATACCGAATACCAAGCAGTTTTTTCTCCACAGGGTTCGATTGTATGACAAATTCGTAGATCGTGTGAGCAGGTCTGTTACCGTCGAAGGCTCCGGTACTAATGTTGCATTCAAAGCGTATGCTAGATACTTTAATAATCCTAACAGGTAGATCTGAAGAATATGTTTTGCCGGGAGTAAGTATTGCCGGAGAAAATCCTAATGTGGTGCCAAGACTATCTGGTTGCTTAAACGAAATCTTATATTTGCTGAATATTTGGCACTGTAACGTGTTGTGGTTAGGTTTTAGACTAAATATCGTTTCCGGTCGAAGCTCATTGTCAGCACCCAGTTTCTTTTGTATGTATTCTTCAATATCGACAATTTCATAACATCCATCGGGAAAATCAAATTTTGTCAATTGGTTTTTGTCATTGTAGTAATAAAACTTGTTATTTTCAAGGTTTGGTATACTGTTGTAGGAATGAAAGGCACGAAGAGCTATTTCATAATCTTTGTTCGGATCCAACACGATTGGTGTGAAAGGTTGAAATGAAAATGTATAATTGGTACTAACTACTCTCAACAACTGCGACATGATGACTGATTCATGCCAATAGATTAATAGGTTATATATAGTTGAATAAAAATCAATTTTATGTTCGCATATTTTTTATTTGTTCCACAGCAAGTTTACATAAATGGCAAGATGCTTGAGAGCCGGCTGGTCCATCACAATGAGTCCTCCAATCTGGCCTGTTGTAATGTACGAAGCACGGAAGTAGTATCTGCAAGTTCCATTCTCCTCGATATTCCCCCGGCAACTTATGCCATATATATAACAATTCTATAGGTTCTACAGTTCGTATAATATAATCTAGCGGTATTAATTGTAGTTCTTCTTTACTGAATTCCTCAAAACGTTTTTTATGAAACATGTGATCCATAAGCAGTTCCATGCCTTTAATATGCTCCATTATATAAAAACTTTAAGCATAAATGTCCACAAATGATTTGATTATAAGTTTGATACTGATGATTATTGTAGAAAATTCTGGCACGTGCACCCAAATATTTCACAAGTTCTTTGGTCGGCTTCAGATTACCAAATGAATCGAAATACTCTACGTCATCGTTTATCTTTCTATATGCTACCCAATGTGTTCCGTTATGTGTTGACACATCCAAGTTAACTATTGCACATTCTCGCTGTCGAGGACCGTCTCTAGGCAGAGTGTCATTCATGAAAACTCCTCGAAAATGTGGTATTTTAAGCATTTTTGCGTAATGTGCAATGTCCAAGTCGTACAGCGGACGATTGGGTAGCTTTATTGGAAGTTTTTTTTCAAATACAAGCCAAATCCACCTCTGGGTTTCTTACGCAGGTACAGACCTGATCCGATGTGTTCCATCGCCTTGTTATGACGTATGTCTTCATCCAATTTCTTTTGAGCATTCTTTGCGTCAACCACAGTCTTCGCCACCCCAGCTGCACCACCGGCTAAAGCCCCCAAAGCAGAAAGACCGGCAAATAGAGGTATGAGGGGTAGGAAACCTCCAGATTTTAGTGGCAATACTCGTGGGACATCAATTTCTTTGCGACCACCAAGTCTTTTAATTACCGATTTTGCTATTCGTACAGCCGTCAAAGCAGTATCTCTTAACGATGCTCCTCTCTTCATGGACTTTGTGATTTGTGAGACAACATCTCGATTGAAAGAATAACGTCACTTTCTTCCACGATGATGAGGACATCCCATTCCCAACTTTCTTTTGGTTTTCATTCCACCGGTTACAAGTAAAGCAGCACTTTTTTCACCAAAACTAGCGTCCTTAGACTTGAATCGCTCCCAAGCCCTATCTTCCAATTCTTTATCAGCCTTGTGACGTTCTTCGAGAGATGTATGATGCGAATAAGCGATATCGTGCTGTTTACAAGCTGCGTCTAATGGATTAATTCCTGGATCTCCGCGTGCAAGACGTTTTTTTAGTTTTGTTCCAGGCCCACAATACTGATAACCACCAGGAATATGAAGCTCAATCGGCAGTTTATTAATGAGAGTGTTCAAGAGACCGCCTCCTTCGAAGACCAACATTGGACTGATGACATGCAAGTGGCGACATCTATAATATATTGCCGTACTTATTTACTACACATGTCACACGATGAAGGTCGTTCAACAAGAGCAGACGCTGCCAATTGATAATCTAGACATTGTCCAGAAAGTGACAACCAGTAAACATGGAAAATTATTACCAAACTCATTCAGAGCCATTATTTGTGGTCCAAGCGGATGTGGAAAAACTAACATCATGCTATCACTTTTATGTAATCCAAATGGCGCCAAATTCAAAAATGTCTATGTTTATTCGAAATCCCTCTTTCAACCGAAATACCAACTACTGCAAGATGTAATAGCTCAAGTTAAAGGTGTTGGGTATTTGCCATTCAAAGACAATGATGAAATTATTGATCCCAACGAAGCTCAACCAAACTCCGTGTTCTTATTTGACGATGTTGCATGTGATGGACAGCAGAAGATTCGCGAGTATTATTCCATGTGCAGACATAAAGATATCGATGCCGCCTATTTATGCCAAACTTATTCAAAAATACCGAAGCAGCTAATAAGAGACAATTGTAACATGATTGTATTATTCAAGCAAGACGAGATAAATTTAAAACATATATTTGATGAACACGTATCACCAGACGTGTCATTTGATCAATTTAAAAAAATGTGTTCAGAATGTTGGCGTGACAGTTATGGCACGCTGGTAATTATGAAAGATTTTGCCCTCAACAATGGCCGATACCGCAAAGGATTTGATAAATATATAAAATTGTAAGCTAATTGTTTAGTCGTCAACAAAATGTCAGATGATACGGTTGCCATTGCCATGCGCAAGAAGAAAGTAGCCGAGTTGGCTAGAGCAATTCGCAAGAAATATTTGGCATTGAAATTAGGCAAGACTGAACGAGATGAGTCACTAAATAAACTTTTTAAACCAATCTCGACACCTCTCAAGGATATTGCTCAATCATCAAAAACGTTACATCATGCTATCGATAACAAGTTTAGACAAGTTAAAAAAGAAGAGGTGAAAAAGGAGGAGCAGGATGAGGAGGATGTATTTCTTGATGCACCCGATATAGCGACACCTGATGAAAACATTATTCAAGAGCCACTCTCCGGTTCTAACGAGATTCCGATGGATGCCACAGAAGAATTTATCGACCGCTATCCTCCACTAAGTCACAAGTACATAAAAGAATATTTGAGAAAAGATGACAAAATCGATAGAAACTATGGTCCATTTTATGATACTATTAGTGGATGGATATTGGGAAAACGTCGAATAAACTTTGACAAAACCAATGGAGACATAGTAATAATTGGAGAACGTGATTTTGAAGAACGTAGGTTAGGTGGTACGCCAGGCCTATACCACCTGTTATTTTATGCCAGCCCAGAACAGTATAATGAAGACGATTTACAAAAGTATAAAACACTGTTGATTAACACAGAAATTCATCTGGATGCCTTAGGACGTCTTAAAGGTTCCAGCGGAGAAAAATACCATGCAATTATTAAACCTCTATTCAAACCATCTGAGACAACAATGAAAAAGCATGCAACTCGATCACAAAAAGAACTTGAACCCAGAACGAAAACAGCTCGGTCAGCATCTTCATCTATGGTCACAGGAACGGGGTTGGATGACTGTCGTTTAACATACAACGCTGCACCCTTAGAGTATATTTATTGGGATGACGTCAATGAGTTAGTTGATCGGCTGAAACTCTTGGTGGCTTCAAAAGACGCCGGCAACACATCTCACGACAACGAAATCGTGGCTATCATCAATGAACTAAAAGAAGCTAATATAATAGAGTAACTGGGAATGACAGCATCATTTCCATTATGAGCGTCGACAAATTCGGTCATCATTCTCGTGGTGGTGGTGGTAGCGCCCAAAAGGTGATGCGAGTTACATTTCCACATACTTCTGACGGTAATATTAATGCCGAACATGTAAAAATTTGTAATGTTAAGGACCCATCGGAAAATGGTGATGCTGCAACGAAAAAATACGTTGATATACAAATAATAGAGTTGCGTAACGTACACCTGCCATTAATTCAAGCACATGGTGTGATATTGGGGCAAAAAACTGATGATATACATAATTTAGCCATCGGCCTTAATGAAGTAAGAAAAGAGCTTCATAAAACCACAGTCCCACTTCTCGAGCAAAAGTTGCAAAAAATAATCAAAGATGATTTGAATACAGTAAAAAAGGATACGGAGAATAATATAAATAAGTTGTTGCAGCAAAAAACTAATGATATACAGGATTTAACCATCGGCCTTAATGAAGTAAGAAAAGAGCTTCATAAAACTACAATTCCCATTCTCGAGCAAAAGTTACAGAAAATAATCAAAGATGATATGAATACACTAAAAAAGGATACGGAGAATAATGTAAATAAGTTGGTGCAGCAGAAAACTACTGATATACACGAAGAAATTGAGGCGCTTGCGGCATTCGAGATGACGACGAAAAATGAAATAAAAAAAATGAACGCGGCATTACAGGGTGTAGTAGACAATCTTCATTCGATGAATATAGATACTCGCCTAAAAGCAATTGAAAGTCGTATATAAGAATGTCTAAAGAACAGGTGGTGAACGAATTGCATAAACATGCACGCAAAAACTATCCTCGTCGCCGAACAATAATCAAAGGACTCGATGACTTGTGGCAGATGGATTTGGCTGAAATGCGTCCTTATGCGCACCAGAATAAAAATTACAAACTACTACTAGTTGTCATTGATTGTTTTTCAAAGTTTGTTTGGACACGCCCTCTAAAGACTAAAACCGGTGAGGAAATTACTCGGACATTTTCGGATATTCTCGCCCATACTCGACGAGTGCCGAAGAACCTACAATCCGATCAGGGGACCGAATTTTACAACAAAAAATTTCAAAATTTAATGAAAAAACACGAAATTAATCATTACAGCACCTACACGATTAAAAAGGCTGCCATTTGTGAAAGAGTTATTAGAACGTTGAAAGCAAAGTTGTACAAATATTTCAGTTTACATGGATCATACAAATGGCTGGATGTCCTACCGATAATCACCGAGGAATACAACAATACGAAGCACAGTAAAACGGGATTCAAACCATCTCAGGTCAACAAATCCAACGAAAAAGTTATTTTACACAAAAGTTATAGTTACTTAAAGATTGCCGGCCCGCGAAAATTTAAAGTTGGTGATATTGTACGTGTATCAAAGGCAAAACATTTCTTTGAAAAGGCCTACACACCCAATTGGACTACAGAATTATTTAGAATTGTACAAGTGAAGATAACAAATCCTATAACGTATTTGCTAGAAGACATGCAAGGTGCGCCGATTAGCGGTGGGTTTTACGAAGAAGAATTGCAGAAAACGAAAAATCCCGACATTTACTTGGTTGAAAAAGTACTTAGACGAAAAGGCAGCAAGATGTATGTTAAATGGCTAGGACTGGATAGCAAACACAACAGTTGGATCAATAGTTCAGATGTAGTTTAAGGATCTACCTTTTAATCCACCGCATAGCAATACATTTTTTTTTTTTTTTTGGAAAGGATTGCCCGCTGTGGTGCTATATTCTCCAGAATGTAAAGAAGCGGACCAGAGCATAATATCCCATAAAGTGGTGCTGTTGAAGAGTTTACAATTTCGCGAATACTATATAAACATTTCAACTTTCATTAAGAAAAATTTGTGTGTCAAAGACTCTTTGTATGGCCCAGTTGAAGCCTTTAACGCATATTGTGCTATTTGTCCAGATACTTTGTTAAGTTTAGCTTTAAGAGAATATGTATTTTATTATAAAATTAGAATGATTTAACAGATTGCATGTAAAACATAAATGGTATTATTATTAAATATGTTGTCTTTTATTTTTATTAAATACAACCAAAACCTGGAAAAACATAATTTTTGCGGTTAACGAATACTGATAACAGTTTATAATACTAATATCTGTGGTTACATGTTATCATCTGACTACATCCGGTGCTGGTAACAAACACTTTGTTTAAACATATTTTTATTTAAAATATTTATATAAAAATAATTCCAAGTCTTTGATTATTAGTTTTGTACAAATATGATATATTTTTTAAAACATTCATTTTATGTTGGTGACGTTCGGCCTAGGATATACGAAGAATGCGTTGATGCATTTCGAATGCTTCCTCTTCTTCCTCTTCGTGAGCACATTTGACAGCATCCAGACCTCCATATTTCCATATAAATTTTATATAGATATAATGTGTATTAGTATGAGAGTAGTGAGAATTTATCGTTTTTAGTCATAAATAATGACCGTAACACACTTGGTCAGTGATTTTCTTAATATACATGAAAATACCTTTCTAATGATATTTTGCACGGAGCACTTGGTGCAAAATTGAGCGAATTAGGATTTGCTAGAGATCAAACTGCGATAAGAGATTTTTCTGTGCTAATGGCTTTGTTTTAACGTCAATAACAATAAATAAGCATTTACAGTTCAACCAAGTTATCCCTTAGGCCGTTATGGCAATGTACCATGTATCTTTGGAATGGATAATCAGAAATCAATGTGTGACCCATCAAATTAAAGGATTTTGAATGATGAATTACGTTGTGGTGTCTGTTTTAACGCCATGTCATGTATAACGCCCTTTTGACACATTATCGTTTATTATTAGCATTGTATGGTGAATCTCATCGTATGACACCACAAATTACAGGATTTTGAATGACAAATTACGTTGTGATGTCTGTTTTAACAACATGTCACGTATAACGCCTCTTTGACCCTCTATCTTATATTATTCGCATTATATGTAGAATCTTATCATGTAGCACCTCAAATTACAGGATTTTGAATGACAAATTACGTTATGACGTCTGTTTTAACAACATGTTATGTATAAGGCCACTTTGGCACTCTATCATATGTTTTATGGGATTATATATAAATTGATGCTTACACAAATATAGGTTAGTCTATTTTTGTATGTAAACAATGATGGAGGTGTTTTTCATGTGTATGCTACTCCTGCGTTTTATAGCAGCAACCGACGCCTTTTCCGAAGACGATGCTATGAGGTTTTTTCATCAGTATGGGTATATAGAAAATGGTTCTCTAGCAGATTTCAATACAACGCTCCTACATTTCCAAGAACGATATAATTTATATGTTGATGGTACATTAAACGATGATACCATAGCATTAATGCAAAAACCTCGATGCCAAACTGGTGAAAACGATTACTCTCTTACTGGAAAATGGTATAAACATAATCTACGATGGTATTTTCCTCAGGCTGATCGAGCGCACCATATAATTCAAATAGTTGAACGAGCCTTTAAAATGTGGAAAGATGTTTCAAATTTGCATTTTAGCAGAGTAACTCTTCCTGTTCCGACACCAGATATCACTATAACAGCCGTTAAAGGAAAGCATTATTTTCGCTCCAACTGTATGGGTAACCGAGAGTGTGGACAGCAGTTTGATGGTCGTGGTGGAAAATTAGCACATGCATATTTTTCCCTCATTAATGATACTTGCGTAGAAATACATGTAGACTTGGATGAAAAATGGAGTTATAATGTGAACGATACAGATTATGATTCTGCCAATCTCTTTATGGTTATTCTTCACGAAATTGGTCACAGTTTAGGTTTATCTCATAGTAACGATAAGAATGCTGTAATGTATCCCTGGTATTCACATAAATTACTCACTATTACTCAGGATGATATTAACGGTATGGAGGCTTTATACGGACGCAAAAGTACATATATTACTACGCAGCAAACTAGTGCATCAACCCAGGCAACACCGCGAAAAAGTACATCTTATATTCCTACACAGGCTAGTACATCAACTCGATCGCATAAATCGAGGGTGCATACTACAAGACCCCGTCCTATACCAACCGAGATTATACCTCACCAAACAACGAAAACTGCACCGTCTTTTTGTGCTATTGAATATCCTAATATTCTCTTTCTGGCATATGATCCTCAGTTTAAGAACCATCATATGTATATAATACATGACTGATTTGTATGGAAGAATGATCTAAATGGTCACATGGTACCGAATAATCCCGAACATTTGAGTACTTATTTACCTAAACAAATAAGAAATATTTCGTATATGTTTCAGAATACGGCTGGTAACTTAATTGTTACATCAAATAATACTATGTACTCAGTATCATTTCCCAGCATAACTATTTCAAGAGATATACCTCTGTTTATATTACCACCCCATGCCGAGATAAACGTTGTATTTCAGACTCATACAGGAAAGACATATATATGGTATGACAATACATCATTCATTGAATATGACGACATAATAGACCTAGTCATTAGCAGAGGACTTATAAAGGACATATTCCCTGGAGTACCGACCACCGTTAAATCGGTATTTAAATATATAGATGGACATTTATACTTTCTAGATGGCAGCACGTATTACAAATATAATGAATTTACAAAGAAGATCATCGAAATTGGCAGATTTAATTGGAACTTATTCGGAATTCCTTGTCCAGATGACAGCCTGATTACACAGTTGAAATATTTACTGAATAAAGTTGGCTCTTTTTATACATAACTTTGTAATATATAACATGAAATAAAAACTTATGGGGATGTAGAATTGTCCAAACTAAATGAAATACTTGAAACCAAGTTGTTGTATGCCGCTGATTACATATATGTCCGAGGAGAACAAAAGGCCGAATTTTTAAGCAAGAAATGCCACATTTTTGGAGTTTTTCCCCTTCTTATTGATGTTTGCAAGTTTGATGGTACGCCTCTTGCTACTGGAAACGTTGGTCCTGCTACAAACACCTGTCACGCTGTTGGACTATTTTCATGCACCGAAAGAAATGTGGATCGTCTACGGCACTGGTTTTCTTCTACTGTAATACCGTTGTAATTTTTTCTATGTATAAATAAATAATTTAGAGATTTTTTTTTGGTTTTTATTTAAACACCTTATTTAGTGATCAAGTCTTATATTACATGAAGATTCAAATATTCTTTTTACAATTTCAAAAATAATTTTTAAAATTAAAATAAATACAGATGCTAATATTACACAAGACATTGCAAAGACATTGTCTATTTCACTTTTCATTTTCTCGCTGTTGGTGTTGTTGCTGGCTCCCATGGTGTAGGCTGAATACGTCTTAACGGATATGTAGCTTGTGGTAGTTTTCTAAAGGCGTAAAGACCTTGCTGCTGCTCTTCAGACCTCCACGTTTGCCCCTCAATATGCAGACTATCGAATTGCCTATTAATTTGTTTTAAATCCTCATATGATTTAATATCTTTATTTAACAGGCTGAGTTTACTTTGAAATTCCATTACCCTATGTATGTACTCGATGGGATTCATACTAGTACTGATCATGTTCTGCGTGAAATGTCTCAATAAATTCCAACTTTGGAGCACACCTCCTGCGTCGAACGTCGTGTAAATGTCACATCATTCACGTTCAAATGTCACGTTATTTTACGTCACGTTATTTTACGTCACGTTATTTTACGTCACGTTATTTTACGTCACGTTAGGCACTGTCATGTTCTGTTAGGCATTATACGGAAAAGAAGAAGAAGAATTGACAGTTAATATTGAACGTTGACAAAAGAAGAATTGACAGTTGGCTTCTGTGTCGCCACCGCTTTCATTTGACACCCCATACGTCAAAATCGGATCATTAGCAAAGAAGATATGCTGTCATGCCGTTTTGGCAATTGCGCTGCTCCGTTTTTTAAAGGATTCCGCAGCTCGTTACCCCCACGCGGCACGAACGTGATCACATGTTTACATTCTCACGGTTACGTTGTTCATTTCAGAGATAAGATTTCCAAGTTTTGCAAAAAACATGACAAACAAGACCTTGTGGTTTTAAAAATATGCGATAACATTTACACAAATAACAACTGTGGCTACGTATTATTAGTTTCTTACATCCGGACTTTTAGCATTGTGGTTTGTCATATCTTTAGCGGTTTCCTGTTGTTGCAAAAATAGTTTCCTGACAAACATGAAAACAAGACCTTGTGGTTTTAAAAATATGCGATAACATTTACACAAATAACAACTGTGGTTACGTATTATCATCCGACTCCATCCGGCCTTTTAGCATTGTGGCTTGTCATATCTTTAGCGGTTTCCTGTTGTTGCAAAAATAACGTCTACATTCTTTCTTATCAACCATACGCATCCGGCATGTTAACAAACAACTTAAAATATTTTTGTAAATATTTCAAAATGTTTGATTTTTCGTAATTTTGTACAAATATTATATTTTCATCTCTATATATGATGATCGTATAGCATTTCACATTTTATACATGTTCAGAATGGCCCATTGTCATGCTCTTCATCCAAGAATGGCCCATTGTCATGTACTTCACCCCAGAATGGTCCATTGTCATGCTCTTCATCCCAGAATGGTCCATTGTCATGTACTTCACCCCAGAATTGTCCATTGTCATAATCTTCATCCCAGAATGGTCCATTGCCATGCTGATGATGATTATATTGCATTTTTATACATGTTAAGCATGGCCCATTGTTATGTACTTCACCCTAGAATGGTCCATTGTCATGATCTTCATCCCAGAATGGTCCATTGTCATGATGATGATTATACATGTTAAGCATGGCCCATTGTTATGTACTTCACCCTAGAATGGTCCATTGTCATGATCTTCATCCCAGAATGGTCCATTGTCATGATGATGATTATACATGTTAAGCATGGCCCATTGTTATGTACTTCACCCTAGAATGGTCCATTGTCATGATCTTCATCCCAGAATGGTCCATTGTCATGATGATGATTATATTGCATTTTTATACATGTTAAGAATGGACCATTGTCATGATGATGATTATATAGCATTTTTATATACTTTCAGAATGGCCATTGTCATTGCCATGTTGCCTTTTCAAAATCAACAATCTCCTTACGATTCTCTGGTCATTGATGGTCTTTTACTTCTTCTCATGTTCAGAATGGGCCATTGTCATTGCCATGTTGCCTTTTCAAAATCAACAATCTTCTTACGATCCTCTGGTCACTGTTGATCTTTCACTTCTTCTTATGTTCAGAATGGTCCATCGATGCCAAGGACCCTGATGGCTCATCGTGAGCGAGAACCCGCATACCGATTCTGGCTCATCGTGAGCGAGAACCCGCATACCGATTCTGGATCATCGTGAGCGAGAATCCGCATACCGATTCTGGCTCATCGTGAGCGAGAATCCGCATACCGATTCTGGCTCACTTTTTTCCCACGGTGAGCGAGAATCCGCATACCGATTCTGACTCACTTTTTCCCACGGTGAGCGAGAATCCGCATACCGATTCTGGCTCACTTTTTTCCCACGGTGAGCGGGAATCCGCCTTATTTATCTACTCAGTATACATGGTAATGTTACGATTACTACCATCGACCGATTTTGTCAATTCCTTCACATAAAAATTTGTAAGAGAATCCTTCGGTATCGGAGTTTTTGCCAAGATAGGGACTGGCATAAATTATATATTTGGAGAATGAATCGCAAAGCATAGCAATCTTTATGCTGTACTTAGAAGGATTATGTTAATATCGTTAACACTAAAGCTTCGTAATATTTACGACAGGATGCCTAATTCACACACTTCCGCACAAAATTTAACTGAAGTTTAGACACCAACGTTTACTATAGTACTAAAGAACTGTGGAACGCAAGTTCTTGGAATTTTCCTTTGTTGAGAAATTTCGCAGAAAATAATTCGGAGTCGTATATTTTACGAGTATATATGTATTTAGTACTCGAGGGTTTTTAATTTTACATATGGATCTAAAATTTATTCTGAATATTTTTTCAATACAATATCGTCTAATCTAACAAAAATATTGAGTTGTGTTTGGACCCCCCTCAAGCATAATATGTCCTGGCTACGTGTCTGGACTGTAGGTACACATCACATTGTTGTTAATGTTAATGTTAGTGAAAAAATTCAGCTTGTTTACTCTTAATAAAATATAAAATATTGTTAGTTAAATATCTTTTAATAACTTGGAAACCCAATAAGGCCTCCTTTGCACGTAAGTTAAAAAAGTGTCCTGTTAAAACTAAAAGTTAGGGCTACTCAAAATTTGTTGACATATTGACTCCTTGCAATCACATTCTGTTTTCATTCGTCTAGGAAAAGGACAGAAGAGGAACTTTCTAGTACTCAAATCTGAGTAAAGATAGAAAAGTAAATAGATGGTTTTGCTTGTTTTTGATTCAGAGAGTTGCACAATCACTAGACAGCTGTTTCCACTATTTCAGGCTTCCTCAACAGCGCTAGCATGCACTCCTCTGAATCGAAAAACAGCTCAACCATCAATTTCAGGGAACTTCAAAAATTATTGAATTCAATTTAATTTGTTAAGAGATGTCGCTGCATCGCGTCCCAATGGGAAATTCAATGATTTTCGAAGTTTCCCTTAAATTGATGGTTGAGCTGTTTTTTGATTCAGAGGAGTGCATGCTAACGCTTTTTAGGAAGCCTGAAATGGTGGAAACAGCTGTCCAGTGATTGTGCAACCCTCTGGATTAAAAACAAGCAAAACCATCTATTTACTTTTCTATCTTTACTCAGATTTGAGTACTAGAAAGTTCCCCTTCTGTCCTTTTCCTAGACGAATGAAAACAGAATGTGATTGCAAGGAGTCCTTTTTGTTTTCTATATTCGTTGTCTGCGGTCTTATAAATTGTAAAAGTCGCAGATTAAGGATGTACCAGAAAGAACTTTCAACACGAAGAGTCTCAAATTTAAATAACTATTTACCATTTTAATTTTATTGAGTGGTGAATTCTGCATTTGAGACTATTCAATTTGTTTATTCAATTTGTTTATTCAATTTGTTTATCCCAAAGAGCTTTTTTCTGCAATGTTATTGTTCAGAAAATACTAACGATATAGCAATTCTGTGGAATCCACATGAAAGGAGAATAGTCATGTTTTCAAACTTTTTTTTCTCTGATTTTGGCCTTGGTTTAGAACTAGAACCTTTAGCCACGTAATTGTATAACTTATCACTAAGTCAGGGGAGTAATGTGTAGTGTGTGTGTTGAGTAAGTGTCTTGTTACTTTGCAAAGTCGACGTCATTGTCTTTGCAAAGAGACGCTAATTGTATCCGAACGTCTGCGGTCCCTCCGGTGAGTACCGATCCCACAAGGACAGAAACTATATTCATTTATTAATTTATAATAAATGAAAAATTTCTGACCCTGGTGAGATTCGAACCCACAACCTTTCGGATTTTTTCGATCCAAAGGCAGGCGCTCTTACTACTGAGCCACGGAGGGGGTTTTTCAAACTATTAAAATAAAAACACTAAAATGTCATTTTTATCATTCCGAAAACCTTTTACTAAAGAAGAGTCATTTTTTACTTATAAACAATTTGAATAACTTTGTTAATATTGACTGATGGCTAAACCTACTTTGGGATTTAAAAAGCTGATTTTTTACACGAATTTTGAAAAAAAGCTTTTTGCCTAGGTCAATTACGGCCCAAGTTATCTACTTTTTTTTTATTTAACTCACAGCTATTTTGTTTATAACAATTAACCAACCTAACTAGCACAATTTTGAAGCTAAATATATATAGTTTATGTAAAAATTTTGAGTAAATTTTGAACTTCAACAGAGTGTTTTCATAAAGCTTTAAAATTGACGTCCTAACGAAATCGATTCGTGGTCGGTTGAGGGGAAATTATAAAATCCGTGCACTCAAAAAATAAAATTAATTCTTCGAAAATATGCTGCGAATAATATCTCCGGAGCTTCTTGAAGGATTTTGATCATAATTTTTTTAGTTTGTATGTACTCGTAATATTGTAGAGTACCTAATATTCCAAAATTTTAGGAGAAACCTCCTTATCACTCAGGGATATGAAAAATAGATTACGATTGGTACCGTATCCTTGATACGGTACCAAATGTAATAGTCAAGGACGTTGGCCATTACATTTGCCCATTTAATCCTATTTGTAGCCGCCCTGAATAGTTCTATGGAAGTCATATTCGTCCATTGTCGTAGGTTTTTATTGTGACCAAAATATTGTGTTTTCCGTTCTTTTATTATAATCATAAGCTCTCTGTCCTTGTTCATCCTCCGCAACACTTCCGCATTTGTCGTATGGCTCATATAGGATATTCTGAGCATTTTACGGTAGCACCAGAGTTCACCCGTGTTGAAAAAAAAAACAAATAGCCCTGATTTATGAGCTATTTATGAGCTTTCATATTCCGCAAACTAAAAATTTTGAGCTCGTTCCACTGAGCAGGAATTTGATACTTTAGTGGGGGGGCTGAGTCAGCCCCCCCACTACTTAAAAATAGGAATATTGAATCGGTTTTTGCGGCAGAATTACGAGCTATTTATGAGCTCTTGAACTTATATAGTTTCGATTTTTGAACTAATCCCCTTCACCCCCAAACAACCCTTTAATTGATTTAACTTAAGAGAAAAATGCTCAGAAAACTTAAAATATATCGTATTACGGATATAATTCCTATAGCGTATATACTCTAAGAATAAACGATTAAATCACGTGCATTTCGATAACTGAGCTACAACCCCTTCGCAAGAAAACCACCCTACCTTCCCGGCTTAAGCGAAAATTGTACTTAAAATGCATTAAATTAATTATTTGGCGACTACATATCATTCAATAATTTATAAGCTTCCAAATTACGCGCATCAGTAAATTGCAATTTATTTTGTATAGTGCAGTCACTGAAATTAAAAAATCAACGATTACCTTCAATTTCGGTGAACCTTCATCGATTTTCATGAAAATTGGTCAGCGGTTAGAGGATACCTCAAGAAACAAAGGTGACATGGTACCACCTTGCGCCTTTACCCTGAGGGTGGATACCGCCCCTTCTCGGGGGTGAAAATTATTTTATAAAAAATAACTGCATAAATCTATTAAAGAACAAATTATCAGCAAAATTTATTATATAAAGTTATTAAAATAAGTCAATACTTTTTAAGTTATTAAAGATCAAAAATTTTAATTATTCGTGAAAAAAATGCATGTTTTGAAGCGGTTTTTCGTAAATAACTGAAAAATTGTAAGTTTTTACAAAAAAGTTAATAGTAGTTTTATTCGTATAGCTTATAATCTAAGAATAAACTCTTAAATCACGCGCCTTTCGATTATTGAGCTACAACCTTTCGCAAGAAAACCATCCCATATTCCCGGCTTAAGAGAGAGTTGTACTTAAAATAATTTAAATTAATTATTTGGCGACTAGATATCGTTTAATAATTTATGAGCTCGCAAAATATACGCATCTCAATTATTGAATTGCCATTTTCTTTCTATAGTGCAGTCACTGAAGGTAAAAATCAACTATGACCTTCGATTTCGGTAAATCTCCATTCATTTTCACGAAAATTGATGAGCGGATTTTGATGCTGTCAACTTTTTCTGGAGCTCATTTTTGATAGGTATTTCTAAGTACTTTGACAAGTATTTAGTACCTAAGTGTTATAAAATGCATCTCTTTCCCGTTATTTAAGCTTGAATCCTTAGATTTGAACAGTCACAGAAAAAAATATACATTTAATTACCAATAACTTACTTTAAATTAACATTAAAGGGTTTTTCAAGTAAGTAATTTATTATATTTTTTATTAGCTTCAATTTTAGTGATGAAAACTTTTTTGTAAAAACTTTCAGTTTTTGAGTTATTTATGAAAAATCGCTTTAAAGCATGCATTTTCTTTCACAAAACTTAAAATATTTGATCTTTAATAACTCAAAAAGTATTGATTTATTTTAATCACATTATATAACAAATTTTGCTTACAATTTGCCCCTCTCTCGATTTGTGGGGTTATTTTTAATAAAGTATTTTTCACCCCCGAGAAGGGGTGACATATACCCCAGGTTAAAACCCCAAGTTGTTATTGTTAATTCGTGAAAATGAATGGAGATTTACCGAAATCGAAGGTCATAGTTGATTTTTACCTTCAGTGACTGCACTATAGAAAGAAAATGGCAATTCAATAATTTAGATGCGTATATTTTACAAGCTCATAAATTATTAAACGATATGTAGTCGCCAAATAATTAATTTAAATTATTTTAAGTACAACTCTCTCTTAAGCCGGGAATATGGGATGGGTTTCTTGCTAAGTTGTTGTAGCTCTATAATCGAAAGGCACGTGATTTAAGAGTTTATTCTTAGAATATAAGCTATACGAATTAAACTACTATTAACTTTTTTGTAAAAACTTACAGTTTTTCAGTGATTTACAAAAAACCGCTTCATAACATGCATTTTTTTCACGAATAATCAAAATATTTAATCTTTAATAACTTAAAAAGTATTGACTTATTTTATTATCTTTATATAATAAATTTTGCTTTTAATTTGTTCTTTTATTGATTTGTGCAGTTATTTTTAATAAAATAATTTTCACTCCCGAGAAGGGGCGGTATCCACCCTCAGGGTAAAGGCGCAAGGTGGTACCATATCACCTTTGTTTCTTGACGTATCCTCTAACCACTGACCAATTTTCGTGAAAATCGATGAAGGTTCACCGAAATTGAAGGTAATCGTTGATTTTTACCTTCAGTGACTGCACTATACAAAATAAATTGCAATTTACTGATCTAAATGCGCGTAATTTGGAAGCTTATAAATTATTCAATGATATGTAGTCGCCAAATAATTAATTTAATGCATTTTAAGTACAACTTTCTCTTAAGCCGGGAAGATAGGGTGGTTTTCTTGCGAATGGGTTGTAGCTCAATAATCGAAATGCTCGTGATTTAATAGTTTATTCTTAGAGTATATAATCTATAGGAATTATATCCGCAATACGATATATTTTAAGTTTTCTCAGCATTTTTCTCTTTAGTTAAATCAATTAAAGGGTGTTTGGGGGTGAAGGGGATGAGCTCATAAATCGAAACTATATAATTTCAAGAGCTCATAAATAGCTCGTAATTCTGCCGCAAAAACCGATTCAATATTCCTATTTTTAAGTAGTGGAGGGGGCTGACTCAGCCCCCCCCCCACTTAAGTATCAAATTCCTGCTCAGTGGAACGAGCTCAAAATTTTTAGTTTGCGGAATATGAGAGCTCATAAATAGCTCATAAATCAGGGCTATTTGTTGTTTGATTTTTGCATGGGGGGGGCAGCTCAACACGGGTCCAGAGTTCAAATGCATGGATTCTTTTTTGTGTGGCTTCTGCCATTCTCCAGGCTTCAACACCATAGAGCAAGGTAGAGAAAACACTTAAGTAAACACACATAGCACTTAAGTATTCTAGTTCTCATTGAGCTATCTAGCTGACAGTTTCATAGAACTTTTTGCATTTTATAAAACACTGTACGTGCCTTTTCCAGACGTGTTCATATCTCTAGTGAGTGGTCCCAAATTCCATCAAGGTCACTTCCACGGTACGTTATTCTTGTTACTCTTTCCAGATCTGTTCCGTCGAAATTTACCTTCACCCTTCTGTTTTGGTGCTTGCTGATGACCATCGTTTTTGTTTTCTATGTATTTAATTTCATTCCAAACTCTCTACAGGCTGTCGTAAACAAGAAAACTAAGAAAAACTTACGGAACCTTTTTTCAAGTATACAATTCAAAAAAATATATATAAAGTTTCTAGGTTTCTAGTTATAGGTCGGTACCTACTTTTTTCTACGAAAAAATCAGTGAAAACAACCCCCTAACTACCCTTCTAATTAAAATTGATCTTCACCCTTGTGTCATTCTTTTTATATACGTATTATCAATGTACTCAAGAAGTTTGACTTAATTAGAAGGCCTAATTTTAAAAAAATTGAAGCTAAAATATAAATTGATTTTTTGCAATTTATTATTTTTCACCCTTATCTTCAAAATATCTCCGAAAATACTAGAGATACGAAAAAAATAATATAATACTAAATTGTAACTATTTTAATAACTAACATTTCTTTGTGCATAGATTTTCTTTACAGTGAATATTTAGCGAGGTATAGCTGTTTAAAACCTTTATTTACGAGCAAACACCCCCTTATTCGAGCCCTCTAAACTCACCCAACTTAAAAACTAAGGGATCTTAGGGAATTTAATTTACATAGTCTTATAGATCTTCAAAAAACTCTACAAAAACATTTGTGAAAATATGTTATCACCAAAAATTAAGGAGCTATGTTTATGAAACGAATTTTTTTTTTCGGAAAATTCGAATAGCGCGCTTGGGAGTGTAAGTAATAGACCATTTTCAATGTATATAATACCACAGAACCTGACTGACGTCGATCTCGATGAAGATGACTAAAAACCTATTTGTGTTTGTATTTTTATTTGTGAATTCGTATTTTTATGTAAATAAATGTTTTTGTACGTAATTCTACTTTTTTTCTGTATAGATTATTTAATTTATTTACATTACTTATAAAAATTGCAACGTTATTAAGGGTGCTTATAAGGGTTAAAATATTATGATGTTATGTCCTAAAGCATAAAACAATCATTATTTAACCAATCACACGCAAATTTTACCCATATTAAGTTTACAATGTTTTTTAGAAAATTTTTGAAAATAAGGGGTAGTTTACACCCCTAAAAATAATCAACGCCCTTGAGCATGATATAGAATATGAAGTACAGGGTGAGAGGATCCTAATCCCAAATTTTCATGCAAATCGATGCAAGCCGAAATCGTTATTTTAGGATAAATAATTTTTTTATTAATAGCTCCAACAAGGGTGGGGCCCAATAAAAACCAAATGTTGACTATATTAAAGTTTAAAATATTATTTTATAATTTTTTAAAATTAGCGGTAGTTTTCACCCTTAAAAAATTAAAAGCGTAAAACGGCTCAATATAGAAAATGAACTAGAGGGTGAAATGAGCATAATCCCAAATTTTTGTACAAATCGATGCTGGAAGAAAAAATTGCCATGTTTTGCCATTTTTTCAGCTTTATTATTCCTGACCTATCTAGAGCATTCCAACATTCTTCTGTGCAACCACATCTGTAACACCTCTAGGCCAGAGGTTCTCAATCTGTGGTACATGTACCACTGGTGGTACATATCATTATTGGCGGTGGTACACAAAACACAGAAAAGATTAAAATAGTAGTACTTAGTAAGTATTGATAATACAATTTAAAAATATAGGTGGTACCAAAAATAATAAAAATAACTGTAGGTACATCACTCAAAAAGGTTGAGAACCGCTGCTCTAGGCGATTGATATTATAAAGCATCAGAGTCCCGGTCTTGATTTTATGTAACATTATTCACCAAATTTAGCATTTGACCATTCTTTGACGTCAATTTATGTTTAAGGTATGGTTACAGAACGGTGACTTTATTTTTAGAAACTTTGAACAAGGTGCTTTCAATTCTACATTTTTTCTCCTTACTTGGGTCTAATTTGTCTATAATGTAGCACCCCAGATACTTAAAGTGAGTCGCTCTCTTATTGTTTTTTTGATCTATCTGGAATGCGTTGCATGCATTGTCATGAGGTTGGCGACTAAATAATATCATACATTTTGTATTAGAAGCATTCATTTTTAGACCCATTTCTCTTCCTGTCGTATTAACGCAATCCGATAATTTTAGAAGTCCCAGGAAACTATAGCATAAGGCAATATGTAGTGTCGTCAGCGTATGTAAGATTATTATTCAGTTCGTCATTGATTTTCACTCCAGGCTGTTAAATAACATGCATCTCTACCTCTTTGAATGTAACATTTTTTTGTTATTATCCCATTGACTTATCCGACTGCTTTCTGCTTCCAATACCTACAAGATTTCTAAGATACTTGTCGTGGATCTCTACCATCAGTGTCTTTGGTTCTTAGTACGTTCAAAAGTGTTTTTTTTTAAGAAAAGAAAAGATGGTTCAGATTTGATTACAGTACAGAGCCTCTACTATGTGCTTATACGTATTTCGGAAAAACCGTTTCTTCATCGGAGCACCTGAGTAGAGGCACTGGACTGAAATCATCCTGTCAACCTGTCATCCTTTCCGGGTAATTATCAAAATAATTAGCAAAGATGCTACCAGCACCATCTATGAATCAAAAGTCTAATAAGTCAGGAAATAAAATTCGAAATTATTTATCCTCTGAGCTTTTTAAGTTGGAAAAAATAAAGTATAACAGAGTGGCGAAATACTCAACAAGGGAAATCTAAATTGCATTTCACGTCAAGTCATTCACCGTGATAATAATTTTAGCGAACTATTTCCTTTAATATCCACCGAAGATGAATAAAGTATAAACTAGAAGAAAAGAAAAGATGGAAGATTTGATTACAGTACAAAGCCTCTACTGTGTGCTTATACGTATTTCGGAATAACCGTTTCCTCATCAGAGCACCTGGGTAGAGGCACTGAACTGAAATCAAATCCTTTCATCCTTTCCGGGTAATTATCAAAATAATTAGCAAAGATGCTACTATCACCATATATGAATCAAATTTTTGATTATTTGATAATTAATTACACCATTATTTTGATAATTACCCGGAAAGGATGAAAGGATTTGGTTTCAATTCAGTGCCTCTACCCAGGTGCTCCGATGAGGAAACGGATGTTTCGAAATACGTATAAGCACATAGTAGAGACTCTGTACTGTAATCAAATCTGAACCATCTGTTCTTTTCTTTTAGTTTATATTTTATTCACCTTTGGTGGATATTAAAGGAAATAGTTCGCTAAAATTATTATCACGGCAAATGACAGGACGTGAAATGCAATTTAAATTTCCCTTTCCGAGTATTTCGCCACTCTGTTATGCTTTATTTTTCCAACTTAAAAAACTCAAAGGATAAATAATTTCGAATTTTATTTCCTGACTTATTAGACTTTTGATTCATATATGGTCCAGTGGCGTGCGGTGACTTTTTCGAAAGGGGAAGCGATTCAATAAGGATATAAAAATATTTTTTTAAGGGTCGAGCAACTTTCCACCTGATAACACTCTGATGCGCAAGGGCTCTCTATCAGCAAAGTACTTAATTATGTGAGACGTCCTGCGTACAAGGACTCACACACTAAATTCGTGACGCGTGAATGCGTGAGGCACTCTATTCCCGCTATTTCTAGTGACTAGTGACCTATCATTGATCTGTATTGCTAGCTTGGGCCTTGAGGCCTCGCTCCGGGCTTGGTTTTCTGAAGAAGAATCATATTTAAAAAAAATATACTCCGAGGCATTTTCCACAACACACAACTTTCACTAAAATGACACTTATTTATACTCGAGGTCTATTCTCCTATCAACTTCTGATAAATTGTTGAATGCAGTCTTTTTTAATGGATAATAGGGCTAACTTTCAAAGTCTGTCTTCGCTTGTTGAATTTCTTTTAAACTCTTAATTTGAAACTTTTAATGCATCTTAATACTGCAAAACTTCGTTCAACTGATGCACTTGTGGCTGGGATTGTTAGTAGTACTAATTCACACAACTTGACCACTTCACACAGCGACTTGTTTAAACCAGTAGTTATAAAGAAATTCCAGATTTCTGGGTATTTCTTTATCATTCATGTCAGTTGTTTCATAAATAATACTTAACTGAGAATGCTAAGCTGGGATATCAAAAAATTTTCATTATTTAATCGTTATGACATAAATTCCTCTGTGGGAAATTTTGATGAATTATAATTAGAAATATTAAGATTATATATAATTCTACAAATTTTAAATCGTTAAAATTTTGAAAGCTAGAATTCATTTGTTGTAGAATATTATCAAAAGGTCTCTTTGTTTCCTCTGTTTCCTCTGTCTCTCTGTTTTCGAAATTATCAATCTTCATTATTTTTCTTTCATGTTCAAACCCCATATGTTCAGTTTTATCCCAAATATTTTTAAACTGCTCTCGTTTTTTTAATTATCGTATTAATAAAGTCATCAATTTGTCTTATACAAAATGCAATACCATTTCATTTCTGTAAAATGTCAAATAAAAGATCAGTAAAAGGAAATATCTCTGCAAAAAATTTAAATCGAAATATTCGTTAAGCTAATGTATGTAATACCTAAGCACCCCTTAGCAGCAGTAACAGTCGGAGCATCTCACTTTCGGGAAGGCGATACGACGAGCGCTTCCATGGCATACCAAAATTCGCGCGACTAGTGGCTGCGGTCATTGAACCCTGACCAATTTTAAATGGGACAACTGCATGACAAGCGGCGATTTTGAGATGCGCTTCTGTCAGGAGTGGACCAAATAGTTGAATTGTGTGCATATTGAGTTCGTTCGTACGCGATTAATTTTTAATATTCTTCAATGCGTGTTGGCTAGGTAATATGTAGATTATTTGGATTAGGGAAAAAATTTTATTTTTAAATATTAATTAATAATATATTTTCTTGTATCGACGAATAAATAGGGAAGCGGCGCTTCCCACGCTTCCATGGACCGCACGCCTCTGCTAGTAGCATGTTTGGTAATTATTTTGAAAATTCCACACCTGTAATTTTGAACCAATCAAAATACGTTATTTTGACAGATCACCATGGCAACGGAGGTATTTTATCGGAAATTTTTTGCTCGTGGGGTACCCAACAGCGAATTATAGTGGAAATTTTTTGACGTTTACAATAACAGAACATTTTTGACAGACTGGTTTTTATTTGTTTACATAATTTAGTTTCGATTCATTTTCTATCACTTGTAGTTACTCAAAACTTATGTAAAATTGAAGAATATACTATTTTCTATCTTGAAATGGTATTCCCATGCAACTACAATGAGTAGAAATTACGAATTTGAAAGCCTAAATAATTGCTAACAAAGCTATGGCGCGCTATTAATCTGTTCATGCAGCTTTGGATTTTCAAATGCAAATTTGGTGTGGAATTTTCTTACCGAATACCACGCGAAGTCAAACTAATATCCAGAAATTTTTTTTGATCATGAATATTTTTAGAAAATTTCCCTCGTCTGCGACTCGGGAAATTTTCAAAATATTCATGATCTCAAAAAAATTTCCGGAAATAATTTGACCTCTAGTGGTATTACTAGTGAAAACACCAACTGTCTTTCAATTCTGATTGGTCTATCAGCTTCGTGTTTTCCACGACGTAACCATGGATACCGATCGCAGAGCAAAGTTTGACGTTTGCCAAAAAAATTATTGTAGCTGTATACGTCAAAATGAGTCGTTTCGGTGGTACTTCAAACGAAGTTATAAACCAAAACATTGAAGAAAATATACCGAGTAACACAAGAAAATCTAAATCTTATATATGGAGACAATTTATGATGTTCTGTGTGGATCGCAACTACAAATTAGATGCAGAAAATAACAACGAAAGACTAGCATTCATTCTAAAAGACTGGGCTTTCAACTATTTATTGTTATAGGTAAAAAATAATTATAACAAATTATTTATAGTTATAATAAATATTTCATAATTATGACTAATTGTGAATTATTCAAAAAATGGGTAGATTTGGGTTACCTAGATCAAATGTATTATTATTAAATTCCTTCCTCTCATTCTACTGAATTTTTGACATATCACTTTGTTCGTGAAATAGTCTAATAAAATACCACTCGTGATTTAATTTATCTTATAAGTCTGTCTTTTATTTCTAAACTCAACTGAGTTGCTTAAAGAAAACACCACTCGTCCTACGGACTCGTGGTGTTTTCAAGCAACTCAGTTTCGTTTAGAAGTAAATCGACAGACTTATCGCGAAAATTGAATCACTAGTGGTATTACTATTGATAATTACCTGGAAATGATGAAAGGATTTGATTTCAGTTCAGTGCCTCTACCCAGGTTTTCCGATGAGGAAACGGTTATTTCGAAATACGTATTAGCACATAGTAGAGGCTCTGTACTGTAATCAAATATGAATGATCTTTTCTTTTCTTATAGTTTATACTTTATTCACCTTTGGTGGATATTAAAGGAAATAGTTTGCTAAAATTATTATCACGGCGAATGAGAGGACGTGAAATGCAATTTAGATTTGCCTTGTCGATTATTTCGCCACTCTGTTATGCTTTATTTTTTCCAACTTAAAAGGCTCAGAGGATAAATAATTTCGAATTTTATTTCCTGACTCATTAGACTTTTGTTTTTTTTTTATCCTTTTTCTATTTTATCATTTAGTTCTGGCATGACTTATTTTAGTTAATTTCTGTTTTAAGTCATCAGATTCCTCCCATTTTTAATAGATAATCCTCTGGACTTCCATTTAGTTTGAGTTCTTAAAGAGTAAGCAGTACTACCACTATAATTTTACCTCTTTAAATAAGAATTTCTTGAATCATTTTTTTAGTTATAGGATTGCCCGTTTGAGCCATTTGTAAAATTTAATATGAAAGATGCTCATTTACTAATTCCTGTCAAAAAGCCGTAAGACGGTAAAAAAATCAAACACAGTAACAAATTTATGTTGATACAGGATTTTATTAATAATATAACAATCAAAATAATAAAAATAATTGCATTAATAATACAAACTTACTCAATTAAATAATTAATTTAAGTCGTCATTTAAATTTAATAACAACCGCTAACAATGAATAAACCCATTTAAGTCCCTAAAAAAATAATATTCAACTGATATTTATTTAAAAAATAATTAACAATGTATCGAAATAAATAAAATATGGCATACATATTTTTATGTCATACAGGTTTAATATTGTGTATGGGTCATTCCATTTCAAATCACTCAATTTTGGAGCAAAAAAAATTTTGGACCTTCGATTTGTCTGAAAATTGGTATATAGCTTCTGCGGGACGTAAAAATAAGATATTTAAGGTCAAAAAATCGTCTTCTTCTTTTTTTCTCAAAATGTTATTTTATGCGATTTTACAGTGATTTGGTGTTTATTTATACAAATTTGCATTTTCTATTGTAAAGTATCAATGTAAAACATAATATTTTTAATGAAGGGACTCAAAAATGTCAATATATGGCATTATAATAAGTTACTTTAATTCAAAACAATTCTGTTGATTAAATTTTATAGTGTAGAGAACGTTAAAAAACGTTCAAATTTACATTTTACTCCATTCCCAAAATACATCATAATCAATTTGGCTGAAAATTTGCCCACAGATAGACAAAACATAGGACTTTAAGTGGTGAGAAGGATTTGAACTATATTACAATACCAAAAAAGTTACATGCAATATTATAGTCAAAAATATAGGCGTCTACTGTAAGTAAAATTAACTCGAAAATATCGACCTCACGACAAAAATTGTTAAAAAGAAATTATAATAATTGTAAATACGATTTATTTGGAACAATTTCAGTTCCTACCATTTTTGTCGAAAAGTTAAAAATGGCGGAGATATTTAGCAAAACAGGTTCTCCTTTAAAATCAAGATGGCGGCTAACGTAACGGAGGAATTCATTCGTGATTTTAAATTTAGGCTACTACTGACTCTACTAAAGATCAGAAAAATAAAATTTGGGCAGCTCGGCATTCAAGGTCAAATGCTATCCCGACTGAACTAATATATACTTTTGAGTCTGATATTACTGCATGTAACTTTTTTGGTATTGTAATATAATTCAAATCCTTATAACCACTTAAAGTCGTATCTTTTGGCTATCTGTGGGCAAATTTTCAGCCAAATCGATGATGTTGTATTTTGGGAATGGAGGAAAATGTAAAAAACGGTATTTTAACGTTTTTACACTATAAAATTTGATCAAAAACTTGTTTTGATTCAAAATAACTTGTTATAATGCCATATAATGACATTTTTTAGTCCTTTCTGTTAAAATATTATGTTTTTCATTGATACTTTACGACAGGAAATGCAAATTTTTTTAAGTAAACACCAAATCACTGTAAAATCGCATAAAATAACATTTTGGGAAAAAAAGAAGAAGATTTTTTGACCTTAAATATCTTATTTTTACGTCCCGCAGAAGCTATATACCAATTTTCAGACAAATCGGAGATCCAAAATTTTTTGCCTGAGTGATTTGACATGGAATGTACCGTATTTATTACTTAGTTACGAACTTAGTGGAATATTCTAGCATTTATGCTTTGGCCACACGGGCGATTTTTACGGCGCGATAATTTACCGCGCCCATTGGTTTGACTACCTCCTCCACCAATTTTAGATAAAATCATTTCATCTAAAATTGGTGCAGGAGATAGTCAAACCAATGGGCGCCGTAAATTATCGCGCCGTAAAAAATCGCCCGTGTGGCCAAAGATTTATAGAATTCTGAAATTAAAACCCAAATATAGCATACCGTTTTCTTAACATTCTGCTCTTTAATGAATTCGCTGATGAGGGATAATAAAAAAGTTAGATACTTTAATAACTAGCCATGTTCTTCATCAATACAGTGTGTTTCTAAATAAGTGCGACAAACTTAAAGGCGTAATTCTATATGAAAATATAATGACCGATTGTTTTGTAAACATATATCCGCAAATGCTTCGTTTCCAAGATACGGGTTGTTGAATTTTTTCTTACAAACTGATGATTTATTTATTGCTCCAAAACCGGTTGAGATATGCAAATCAAATTTGGTAGGTTTTAAGAGGTAGTTATTGCGCATTTTTTGACGTACCATTAAAAATTTTATATTTACCAATGGCGTGAATACTGGTAACATGACCGGGTATTATGACCCGTATGCACGCCAATGGTGAATATAAAATTTTTAATTGTACGTCAAAAAATGCGCAATAACTTTCTCTTAAAACCTACCAAATTTCATTTGCATACCTCAACCGGTTTTAGAGCAAAAAATAAATCGTCAATTTGTAAGAAGAAATTCAACATCCCGAATCTCGGAAACGAAGCATTTGCGTACATATGTTTATAAAGCAAACGGTCATTATTTTTTCCATGCAGAATTACCCCTTAAAGTTTGTCGCATTTATTTAGAAACACCCTGAATTGATGAAGTACAGGGCTAGTTGTTAAAGTACCTAACTTTTTAATTATCCCACATAAGCGAATGAATGAAAATACAGAATGTTAAGAAACCCTGAGGCTATAGTTGCGTTTTAATTTCAGTTTTTTTTATAAATGCTAAAGGATATTCCACAGGGTGTTACGAACTTTTCGAAAAAAACACAGTTTGATTGGTACACCCGGTATAAAATGACAATTTCCTGTCTAGCAACAATATCATTACACATATATTTCATATATCTTTATTTCAGTTTCTCTGGTATGGTATAAGTTGATCGTTTTCATTATTTGTCATTTGGTCATTTTATGTAATAAAGATAAAAAGTACCTATATTATTAAAAACTTACCACTGACATAATCTGATGATTTAAAACTACTAATTTATAACAAGATATCTCAAGTGGCATAGTACAGGGTAGTATTATTAATAGCACCCTCCTATTTTTCATGTTCCAGTACATCCAGGGACATTCGTATAAGATATCTTTAAGTTTTGTTGACTACAATGATAAAGATAATAAAAATATCGTTCCTGACATGAAAGATGGTTTAAAAAAATAATGTGAACTACAAGGTTATTGCAAAATAAAAAACACTATAAAATTTGAGCCTACTAGTGGTAGGGGAGCCCAAGCGGGGATTTTTGCAGTTACTCGAGCGCGTCAGATTATCATATGGGGAGAAACGTGGTACCCTGCAGATGTACCTCTGCCATATATTGGATCTTAACACAGGGGAGTTCGTTTAGGGGAGGCCGAAAAAAAAAATCTATCCTTAAAAATACTCGAAATTGTCAGATTAAGATAAGGTAAGTTAAGTACATGCAAAACAGTGTATATTTAAAAAATCTGACGATTTGAGCGGGGCGTAAGGAAATTGGTGAGTCACAAAGTTTCACAAGAAAATAGCGAATATTTCGCGAAATGAATGACAGATCGAAAAACTAAAAAATACATGCTTAATATTTTTCAAAAATGTATCGAAAGATACCAAACACGACCCCTCACAGAGAGGGGTGGGGGGTAAATTTAAAATTTTAAATACAAATCCCGCGATATTTAGCAAAAAAAACATCAGATCGAAAAACTGCAAAATACACTTATTTAATATTTTTAAAAAATATATCGAATGGTACCAAACGCGACCCCCCAAGGAGGTGGGGTGGGGGGTTACTTTAAAATCTTAAATGGGAGCACCCATTTTTTATTGCAGATTTGGATTATCTGCATAAAAATAAGCAACTTTTATTCGAAACATTTTTTCGAATTATGGATAGATGGCGCTATAATCGGAAAAAACCATTAATGGAAATGGAAAATTAAATTAAAAAATGGCAAGCGCCCGCTAAAATGGAAAATTTTACTTAACTTTTTTTGGTTTTAGGACCTAATAATCACAACCCAATAGGTCCCAAAAGCGCTCGAGTGACTGCACATTTAGCATACTTTGCTCCCCTACCATAGGTAACTTCACCAAAGGACCCCGCACAAACCTTATGGAAAATAGGTCCCAGTGGATTTCGTTCATACTTTGGGAAAATACTCTTTGAAGCATCCTGATAAAAAGTTCTCATGGGCACAACTCAATCGTATAAAGGATTTTCAAGATATAGAGGCCCAAACTCGGAAAATTATAAGATTTACGGGGTATTCCAATTCCGTGAGTTACTGGTTATTTAGCAACATGTAGAAGTTTTGATCAAGGAAAAGTACTAGTAGTCTAGGATTTTTTCCTGGCTATCCAATGGAGACTTTTAGTTTGACCTTGACCTTCAACGGACGTCATCTTCTAGAGTTTCGAGGGTTTTCGGCATTCAATTGATATAAACAGATTACTCATGGGTTTTTGGGATCACTAAACATGAATATGCCATCAGAATTGCCTTCCGGATGACGTGGTGGCCAGGGCCTCTGCAAGGGACGTCATCTTCTAGAGTTTCGATGGCTTTTGGCATTTAATTGATGCAAATGAATTACTGGAGGGTTTTTTGAGATATACACGAATATGCCACCAGAACAGACTCACACCAATGAAAGGAGCTCATGGAGTTTCGAGGGTCTTTGGTACTACATTAATTCAAACGGATTAGTTATAGGTTTTTGGGGTTGCTGAACACGAATACGTGATCAGCACAGACACAGGAGCACCTGGTGCCTAAGACAGGTTATCTTCTGGAGTTTCGGAGGAATCAAATGGATTACTCTTAGGTTTTTGATAGTCCAGAGTCTTTTATCTAAGTCATATACGTGTTCAGCAACCCCAAAACCAGAAGAGTAATCCGCTTGCATCAATTTAGTACCGAAAACTCTCAAAACCCCAGAAGATGACGGGCCTTAGGCACCAGGTATCTCGGTGTCTGTTCTGATGGCGTATTTGTGTTTAGCAGCCCCAAAAACTAATGAGTAATACCCATCTGCATCAATTTAATGCCGAAACCTGTCGAAACTCCAGAAGAAGACCTGCCTTAGGCACCAGGTGCTCCGTGGATCGGATATGATATCGAATTCACGTTCAGCAACCCCAAAAACCTGTAAGTAATCAGTTTACATTAATTTAATACCGAAAGCTCTCGAATCTCCAAAGTATGACGTGCCTTTGACACCGGGTACTCCGATGTCTCTTCTAATGGGGTGTTCGTGCTCAGCAACTCCAAAAACCTATGAGTAATCCATTTGCATCAATGTAGTACCAAAGACCCTCGAAACTCCAGGAGCTTCTTTCATTGACCTTGAAAACCAGGTGCTCCGGGAGTGGGTTCTGGTGGCAATTCGTGTTTAGCAACCTCAAAAACCTCTAGAAGATGACGTCCCTTACAGTGGCCCTGGCCACCACGTCATCCGGAGGTCAATTCTGATGGCATATTCGTGTTTTGCGATTCCAAAAACCCATGAGTAATCTGTTTATATCAATTTAATGCCTAAAACCCTCGAAACTCTAGAAGATGACGTCCGTTGAAGGTCAAGGTCAAAGCAAAGGTCGCCATTAGATAGCCAGGAAAAAAATCCTCGACTACTAGGTAGTACTTTTTCTTGATCCAAAGTTCTACATGTTGCCAAATAACCAGTAACTCACGGAATTGGAATACCCCGCAAATCTTATAATTTTCCGAGTTTGGGCCTCTATATCTTAAAAATGCTTCATACGATTGAGTTGTGCCCATGAGAACTTTTTATCAGGATGCTTCAAAGAGCATTTTCCCAAAGTATGAACGAAATCCACTGGGACCTATTTTCCATAAGGTTTGTGCGGGGTCCTTTGAACATAACTCCGAATAGAGAGGATGTAGCCTCTTGAAACTTTTTACGCAGCCCCTTAAATTTGCTGTGTTAAATTTAGGGTCAAAAGAACAATATCGGTTTAAATCCAGTTTTATCAGAAATTGGGTTAGGCAAGAAATGTACCCTTTGCAACCTTGCAACCTTTTTACACAGTTGACGGTGTTAATATTTTTCTTCTGTGCTTCAAGTGTCATACATTTACAGCACGTGGACAGCAAGAAATCCAGATAGAGCCCAAAACTTTCGAAGTCAGCTTCAAATTATCTAGCAACTGGTGTCTATCAAAAAACACAGAGTACAATTCTATAGTTTCTGAACAACTTAAATTTCTCAAAAAGAGGATGCTGTTCCAATGAGTGAAAATCAATTATGAAAAATACTGTAATCAAAATCATACCGCAATGAAATTCAACTCATACATACTTATAGACGTTTCACAACCATGTTAATTTTTCGGATCGAATTAACGCCATCTCTTGATTGGAATGGGAACTAAATTGACAAATTTTACTTACGTGGGAATTTCAAATTATAAATTTTGCGGGATTTTTGATGAAATTTCGCAGGAAATTAAAACAACAGAAAGACAATTCAATGTTTTATTCAATATTTTACTGAAAACTTCAAATATTCCAATTTGTTTTCAAAATGCTAAACACTACTGCCATGTGTCAAATGAAAGCACTGATGTGTAATATTGAGTTGAATGAAAATTTTTGGAAGAATCTTGTAGGATGATTGTTTAGATAAATATTATCTACCTTATAATCTTTTACAAACTTCCAAAAATATATAGGCCCGAAATGTTGATGGCACACTTGTCTATTGGAATAAACTGTTTCAGGATCTATTATATTGTTTTTTTTAATGTGAAGAAACACAACAGGGGATGATCAATGTAAACTAAAAATTCTACTCCTAAAAACGGGGAGGAGGTTAATACAATTATTGGTTAAAATTGTGATTAAATCTAATTAAAAACGTAACACCACTATAATAAAATAAATAAGCCAGAAACTGTAAAATAAAAAGTAAATAACAAATTAATTTAATTGTCAACTCTCAGTTGTTAAATATGACAAGAGAATTGACTGACAGCGACATCTCTGGATTGGAAGGATAACTAATTTGCTGTCTTGACCTTGAGAATTTACGTGAAACGTCTATGAGTTCGAATGACAGGTAACAAATGGACAAAGTGGATACTGGCATTGACACCAAGAGATGCATACCGATGCAGAGGTAAAAGATCGAAACAAGTATAAATGTATACAAGTTGTTTGGTAAAGAATGGTCCCTTAGATTTCTGAGCTTAAAATAGGTCGATTTAAGCTAACTTACCTTAGTACGAAAGTTGATAATAACCTAAATACAGGGTGACAAAGTTAAACTTTCATTTTATTTATTCTTGAATATTTCCTGTCAGGCATGAGCTAATAACAGGAAATTTGGTAAGCGGGGGTTTTTTGGGACGAGAAATCTAAATTCGCCAACAAAAACGATATATTACCCAGAGGGCGTCACATACGTCTTTCAGCGCTCATTTAATACGTTCAATTTTTTTTATTACCCACACTACATACTTTTTGTATCAAAACTTTTATTATTTTAATATTTCTACTAAAAAAAGGTATACTACATTCATCTAGCTAAAATTAACCGTTTTCGAGATAAACGCATTTTAAATCTGCGATGCAACATAATTTTTTGCATAATATCATTGTAGTTACACCCAAAAAATAAACTTAAATCCATAAAAATTGTGCAAGTTCTCATATTTTTGTTATGGCATCGCAAATTCCATTAAAAGAAATTTGCGATACATTTTTGGAAATTATTATAGCTTTAAATTTTATGGCGCTGAAAGACGCATGTGGCGCCCTTTGGATAAAAAAGATCATTTTTAGTGGCTAATTTAGATTTCTGGTCCCAAAAAACCCCGCTTATCAAATTTCGTGTTGTTAGCTCATGCCTGTCAGGAAATATTCAAGAATAAATAAAATAAAATTTTAACTTTGACACCCTGTATTTCGGTTATTATCGACTTTAGTACTAAGATAAGTTAGCTTAAATCGACCTATTTTAAGCTCAGTAATCTAAGGTTAAGCTATGGCCCATTCTTTGATTTTCCTTAGTTTATAATACAAATCTTAATCTTTACATTATTTGCATTTATAGATCACCTGACTCTTATGTGGAACTATTTTTTCAGAACCTGCTAAATTTGTTAGATGACCTGCTCATAAAAACAGAAAAATTCTCTGCGGTGTTTTTAACATTAATTATGCTGCTGCTTGTGCTACCCAAGTGTCCCTTGCCAACATATTTGAATCCTATGGTCTCTCAATGCACGTTAATAACTCTCCTACAAGGATCACAAAAACTACATCTACCATAATCGATTATATTGTCTCCGATTTCTCACCCCTTGGTGTCTGCTCTACAGTTATTAATGCGGAACTATCTGATCATGAAGCAGTGTATACGAAGTTTAACATCTTCAGCAAACCCTGCTCAAAAACCCGATGTTTAGGTAGGATTCTTTCCGCCCAGAATTTTCGTAAATTCCAAAATTTATGCTTAACTTCAGAGTGGCATTTTCCTTCTATAGACGTGGACTATAATTTCAGTGTTTTTCTAGATAACCTTCTCCGCATCTTCAATAAGGTATTTCCTTTAATCCCTATTAAGCCAAAACATCGAAAACCTTGGGTTACGAAAGGTATTCGCATATCAGCGAAGAATATACCTTCACTACTATACATGAAGAAATTTACTACCAATGTTTCTGTCACTGAATATTTCACGAAGTACAGGACAACATATCTAAAACTTGTCAAATCAGCTAAAAAAGCCTATTATCAAAATCGTCTGGGAAGCTCTAAAAGTGTTGCAGAAGAAACTTGGTCTATAGTAGACGATCTTCGAAATTAAACCCACACAGCTCAATCATTTTCCCTTCCAAACGTGAAAGTCTAATCGACTACTTCGTTAATGTGAGTAAAAATATAACATCAACTATTTTGCCGCAACAAGATCCCATTTCCTATCTCCCTAACTCAAGAAAGGTCTCGAATTCATTCTTTTTAAGACCAGTCGATAACTCTGAACTGATCCAAACAATCAATAGTATCAAAAGCAAGTTATCTTGTAGTACTGATGGACTATCTATAAAAATTTTCTCTAATCTCACAGAAAATGTGTTGGAAATCCTGGTCTCTCTAATTAATGATTCCTTCGAAAAATGTAAATTTCCAGATTGCCTAAAGACAGCCATTACTATTCCTCTTTATAAGGGTGGTGAAAAATCTGGTGCCTGCAACTATAGACCTATTGCCTTACTACCGGTACTCTCCAAAATTATTGAGAGACTCATTAAAACTCGACTTATATCCTTTATCGTCGTTGATAACAACATTTTATCACAAAATCAGTTCGGCCTTTTAACAAACAATTGTACCACTGATGCCATGTTTTCTGTACTACATGATGTTTACCAAGCACTAAACAATAATCTTTTTACTGCCACTGTTTTCTGCGATTATGCCAAAGCTTTTGATTGTGTAAATCACGACATCTTGATTACAAAACTAGATTTCTATGGAATTCGAGGTATTTCTTTAAATTGGTTCCGATCCTACTTGAATAATAGGGAACAACTAGTTAGAGCAAATGATACTGACTCTAGTCTCAAAAACGTTGTATGTGGAGTACCACAAGTTTCAGTATTGGGTCCTCTTCTGTTCCTTGTCTTTATAAATGACATCACTAATTTAAAAATCGATGGGAAAATTTTTCTTTTTGCTGATGGTACCAGTATCACTTGGAGCAACTCAACTATTGTATCTCTTCATGAAACTATAAGTTCGAATCTACTGACGATAAAGACCTGGTCCTACTCTAATTTGCTCTCTTTTAATGTAAATAAGACAGTAGCATTATGCTCTTCAACTTTTGCCTCTTAATAACAGCCAGCCAGATCATTACCGTTGATTCTGTAAAATTTCTTGGTATTTTTTTAGACAGCAACTTCAAATGATCCCTTCATATCGATTAGTTAAGAAACTCGCCTCAGCTTGCTATGCAATAAGATCTGTCTCAAGTGAACTCAATTTAGCATCTTCTAAAATAACATATTTTTCGTTGTTCGAGTCTCATCTTCGATATGATCTTCCTTTTTGGGGTTCTAGTACAGCTGCTCAATTTGATGTTATTTTTAAATTGCAAAAAAGAGCAATAAGATATCTATTTGGCCTCAGAAGATCTACACATTGCAGAAGTTACTTCAGGGATCACGTAATTTTAACACTTCCATCTTTATATATTCTAGAAACGGTTTGTTTAATTCGTAAACAACTGCGTGTCTTTCCAGCAAGGCCCAATCATCTTTACTCCACCAGAAATTCAATCTTTGACATTTATTTACCGATGCCATCCACTGAGTTAGTAAAGAAATCTATATTATATTCCGCAAAGAAACTGTACAACCATCTCCCGTTACAACTTAAATCTGCAACATCTTTCCCAAAGTTCCGTAAAATGACAAAAGCCTATCTATCTAAAAGACCCATACTATTCAATTGAAGAATTTCTTAATGAATAACTAAGAAATTACAGTAATGTACAAGTAACCAAACTTATCTATATTTGGGTTGCATACGCATTTGAAAATTGGGTTGCATACGCAGTAGCATAAACTTGTCAGTTTAGTATGGTATAACTAGACCCAAACCCAGACATCCAAAGTGAAAGTTATCCTCCAACACCAAATTGTTCTATATGGTCCACATAATGTTCAGAAAAAAGTCACACCACTTTGAGCGTCGGGTTTGGGGGGGAGAGGGGGGAGAAATCGGTAAATTCGTAGTTTTTCACGTTTTTCGTAAATATTTCTAAATAGTCTAGGCGCCAAATAGAGGTCACCGTGTCATTTTCAATTCTGATGGACAAACTCAACGGTTTCTTATGGATTTTGGGCTGCTGATTACGGATTTCGAGGGGGGATTTCGATCCGAGTGGTTAAAAAATTGTTATAAACAATTTAGTTGTTTATAAATTGTTTATAAGGCTCTGGCTCACAAACTAAAAGAGATAAAAAAAATGTTTCAAACAAAATTTGTTCCCTAATAAAAAACGAGGAAACAACCGTTTACTAAACTTAAATCCGACAATTAGAACTCAAGATATTGTAAAATTAGTGCACAACGCAAATTGCAAATTGCAAAATAAGTATTTTTCGAAGCTTTACCGATCGTAACTCGGCTTCTACGCATGCAAATGAGCCTTATAAGGTGTCCTTTTAAATCTTAATTAAGAGGCTTCCAAACAGAGTTCATTAAATTATTTGATCTTCATATGTTTTAAAGTTATACCCGTTTGAAGTTATAATTTTCTTAAAAAAATTGTACATTAATTTGTTTATAAAGGTTCCAAGCAAACTTGAGCTATAAAGATTTATACTTTAATTAACAATAATGATAAAACAACTCAAAAGGAACAATTTGAGCTTACGAAAATGTTCGTAAGTTTATTTTTGACTAAGATGTCGATATTTTAATGGCGCGCTATGAGGCGCAAGATTGGCTCACAGTCAAGTAAGTATGTATTCTTCGACGCTACGTCTATTACGCCAGATCATCCATTTCATAAGTCCATATTTGGAATAGTTTCATATTTTTTTGCTAATTTTTTGCTAATTTATTACCACAAAAACAAATTTTTTGCTCCACCCCTAACCGAGAAACAATGGTTGATGTAGCGTAATATTACGTCACATCAACGATAGCCATATCTCGCGAACCTAAAGAGCTAGAAAATCGTACTACGCGGCATATTTTTTTGCTAATTTATTGCTGTCGATCTGCATATGCAACATACCCCAACACCACCCCTGCTTCCCTTACAGCTAAACAACACCCCCAAAAAACAAAGAAAAATCTTGAAAAATGATTTTTGTGATATAGTTGACGGTTGATATTTAATTGCTAATTTTTTGCTGCCATTAGCCGCAAAAAACAATTTTTTTGCTCCACCCCTAACCGAGAAACAATGGTTGATGTAGCGTAATATTACGTCACATCAACGATAGCCATATCTCGCGAACCTAAAGAGCTCGAAAATCGTACGACGCGGCATATTTTTTTGCTAATTTATTTCTGTCGATCTGCATATGCAACATACCCCAACACCACCCCTGCTTCCCTTACAGCTAAACAACACCCCAAAAAACAACGAAAAATCTTGAAAAATGATTTTTGTGATATAGTTGACGGTTGAGATTTAATTGCTAATTTTTTGTTGTCATTAGCCGTAAAAAACAATTTTTTTGCTCCACCCCTAACTGACAAACAATGGTTGATGTAGCTTAATATTATGTCACCTCATCGATAGCCATATCTCGCGAACCTAAAGAGCTAGAAAATCGTACGACGCGGCATATTTTTTTGCTAATTTATTGCTGTCGATCTGCATACGCAACATACCTTAAAACCATCCCTGCTTCCCTTACAGCTAAACAACACCCAAAAAACAACGAAAAATCTTGAAAAATGATTTTTGTGATATAGTTGACAGTTGATATTTAATTGCTAATTTTTTGCTGTCATTAGCCGCAAAAACAATTTTTTTGCTTCACCCCTAACTGAGAAACAATGGTTGATGTAGCTTAATATTACGTCACATCAACGATAGCCATATCTCGCGAACCTAAAGAGCTAGAAAATCGTACTACGCGGCATATTTTTTTGCTAGTTTATTGCTGTCGATATGCATATGCAACATACCCCAAAACCACCCCTGCTTCCCTTACAGCTAAACAACACCCCCAAAAAACAACGAAAAATCTTGAAAAATGATTTTTGTGATATAGTTAACGGTTGATATTTAATTGCTAATTTTTTGCTGTCATTAGCCGCAAAAAACAATTTTTTTGCTCCACCCCTAACCGAGAAACAATGGTTGATGTAGCTTAATATTATGTAACATCATCGATAGCCATATCTCGCGAACCTAAATAGCTAGAAAATCGTACGACGCGGCATATTTTTTTGCTAATTTATTGCTATCTGAATATGCAACATACCCCAAAACCACCCCTGCTTCCCTTACAGCTAAACAACACCCCCAAAAAACAACGAAAAATCTTGAAAAATGATTTTTGTGATATAGTTGACGGTTGATATTTAATTGCTAATTTTTTGCTGTCATTAGCCGCAAAAAACAATTTTTTTGCTCCACCCCTAACCGAGAAACAATGCTTGATGTAGCTTAATATTACGTCACATCAACGATAGCCATATCTCGCGAACCCAAAGAGCTAGAAAATCGTACTACGCGGCATATTTTTTTGCTAATTTATTTCTGTCGATCTGCATATGCAACATACCCCAACATCACCCCTGCTTCCCTTACAGCTAAACAACACCCCAAAAAACAACGAAAAATCTTGAAAAATGATTTTTGTGATATAGTTGACGGTTGATATTTAATTGCTAATTTTTTGCTGTCATTAGCCGCAAAAAACAATTTTTTTGCTCCACCCCTAACTGAGAAACAATGGTTGAAGTATCTTAATATTATGTCACATCATCGATAGCCATATCTCGCGAACCTAAAGAGCTAGAAAATCGTACGACGCGGCATATTTTTTTGCTAATTTATTGCTGTCGATCTGAATATGCAACATACCCCAAAACCACCCCTGCTTCCCTTACAGCTAAACAACACCCCCAAAAAACAACGAAAAATCTTGAAAAATGATTTTTGTGATATAGTTGACGGTTGATATTTAATTGCTAATTTTTTGCTGTCATTAGCCGTAAAAAACAAATTTTTTGCTCCACCCCTAACTGAGAAACAATGGTTGATGTAGCTTAATATTATGTCACATCATCGATAGCCATATCTCGCGAACCTAAAGAGCTAGAAAATCGTACGACGCGGCATATTTTTTTGCTAATTTATTGCTGTCGATCTGAATATGCAACATACCCCAAAACGTATTTCCCAAATTATTTCCCATTTAGAATAGTTGATTATAATAATTAACTTACGTATAAAAATTATTTTAACAATATTTTGTACGTGTTATGTCAACTGAATACATATATTTATTTTGCTAACCTAAATATATACTTTTATATATACATTGATTTATTACAATTAAGTTTAAAACATCTGAATAGTTCTGCTTCCCTTCCTTTAACAAATATTTTTATATCAAACAAACACTAAACATATCAAAATATCTTGTACCAAAATATACAGTCACTGCGCACGCTAAATAATGACGTCACTGGCTATCTGAATAGTTCTGCTTCCCTTCCTTTAACAAATATTTTTCTATCAAACAAACACTAAACATATCAAAATATCTTGTACCAAAATATACAGTCACTGCGCACGCTAAATAATGACGTCACTGGCTTGATGAAGTTTAATTCGCGTGTATTCTTTTCATACCTAACTTTTTTTATTGGCGTACACGTTAGCGTGTACCTAGACACAGCGAAATATAACCATAATAAAAACTAATGCAAAACTATGTGACGTCACGTGCCGTTTGAACTATTTTATACCGCTGAAGACTTTAAATATATATTTCTAAGTTATTACGAGTTTTTGAAGCGTGAAATTTTGGAAATCTCATTTTTAAACAAAACTGAACATTATTATGTAATAAAAAAAAATTGTGCAAGTTCCCTATTGTTCGAAAAAATTTTATAACAGATTTCGAAAGCTTGTTGCTTGGAAACAGACCGACGCTGTAGGCGGAGGTCTGTTGCCTGTAAGCAACAAACTTGAGAAAGTTGTTAAAAAATTTTTGAGCATTTATCAATGTTCGAGGGAAGCAGGGGTGGTTTTGGTGTATGTTGCATATTCAGATCGACAGCAATAAATTAGCAAAAAAATATGCCGCGTCGTACGATTTTCTAGCTCTTTAGGTTCGCGAGATATGGCTATCGATGATGTGACATAATATTAAGCTACATCAACCATTGTTTGTCAGTTAGGGGTGGAGCAAAAAAATTGTTTTTTACGGCTAATGACAGTAAAAAATTAGCAATTAAATCTCAACCGTCAACTATATCACAAAAATCATTTTTCAAGATTTTTCGTTGTTTTTTGGGGGTGTTGTTTAGCTGTAAGGGAAGCAGGGGTGGTTTTGGGGTATGTTGCATATTCAGATAGCAATAAATTAGCAAAAAAATATGCCGTGTCGTACGATTTTCTAGCTATTTAGGTTCGCGAGATATGGCTATCGATGATGTGACATAATATTAAGCTACATCAACCATTGTTTCTCAGTTAGGGGTGGAGCAAAAAAATTGTTTTTTACGGCTAATGACAGCAAAAAATAAGCAATTAAATATCAATCGTCAACTATATCACAAAAATCATTTTTCAAGATTTTTCGTTGTTTTTTGGGGGTGTTGTTTAGCTGTAAGGGAAGCAGGGGTGGTTTTGGGGTATGTTGCATATTCAGATCGACAGCAATAAATTAGCAAAAAAATATGCCGCGTCGTACGATTTTCTAGCTCTTTAGGTTCGCGAGATATGGCTATCGTTGATGTGACGTAATATTACGCTACATCAACCATTGTTTCTCGGTTAGGGGTGGAGCAAAAAAATTGTTTTTTGCGGCTAATGACAGCAAAAAATTAGCAATTAAATATCAACCGTCAACTATATCACAAAAATCATTTTTCAAGATTTTTCGTTGTTTTTTGGGGGTGTTGTTTAGCTGTAAGGGAAGCAGGGGTGGTGTTGGGGTATGTTGCATATGCAGATCGACAGGAATAAATTAGCAAAAAAATATGCCGCGTAGTACGATTTTCTAGCTCTTTAGGTTCGCGAGATATGGCCATCGTTGATGTGACGTAATATTACGCTACATCAACCATTGTTTCTCGGTTAGGGGTGGAGCAAAAAATTTGTTTTTGTGGTAATAAATTAGCAAAAAATTAGCAAAAAAATATGAAACTATTCCAAATATGGACTTATGAAATGGATGATCTGGCGTAATAGACGTTTCGACGCTTTATCGATCGTAACTCGGCTTCTACGCATGAAAATGAGCCAATATGTGATATCCATATAAAAATGGATCGAGTTCTTTTGCAGCATCATCATTGCATATAAAACGAGCATTTATGATGTGGCGGCATACACGCAATTGACGGGCCTTGATGATGCTGCAAAAGAACTAGATCCACTTTATATGGATATCATATAGATAATTAGACTCTGAAGCCTCAAAAAGTTTTAGTTTTACTGCCTACAAGAACAGACTTGTACCACCATGTAACTGTTAAAATGTCGCTAAGAACTTATGCAGATGTAATAAAGCTGATATTCCCTGTATATCTCTATGCAGATTTGCAGATGCATGAAAAAAAATGTTTGTAAAAATAGTATTAATAAATAATATCAACTTTTTTCTCATTTAGTGCAAAAAATAGAAGACAATGTAACTAGAATGAAAGGTGATACGAGGTAAAGTATGACGAGTGAATTATAAGAATTATATGATAAAATTTTATTAGGATCTTCAAAAATGAAAAATGAAGATAACGTATGTATACATAGAAATTATAATTTGCATCGAGAAGTTAGCGCGTGAACCTTTACGCGGTGAGCCGATCTTGCGTCTCATAGCGCGCGCCATTTAAATATCGACATCTTCGCCAAAAATAAACTTATGAACATTTTCATAACCTCAAATTGTTCCTTTTGAGTTTTTCTATCATTATTGTTCATTAAAGTATAAATGTTTATAGCTCAAATTTGCTTGAAACCCTTATAAACAAATGAATGTACAATATTTTTAAGAAAATTTTAACTTCAAACGGGTATAACTTTAAAAGAAATGAAGATCAAGTAATTTAACAAACTTTGATTGGAAGCATGTTAATTAGGCTTTAAAACGACACCGTCTAAGACTTATTTGCATGCGTAGAAGCCGAGTTACGATCGATAAAGCTTCGAAATAATATACTTATTTTGCAATTTGCAATTTGCAATTTGCATTGTGCACTAGTTTTACAATATCTTGAGTTCTAATTGTTAGATTTAAGTTTAGTAAACGGTGTTTCTTCGTTTTTTATTAAGGAAAAAATTTTATGTGAAACATTTTTTTATCTCTTTTAGTTTATGAGCCAGAGTCTTATAAACAATTTATAAACAATTAAATTGTTTATAACAATTTTTTGACCACTCGGATCGAAATCCCCCCTCGAAATTCGTAATCAGCAGCCAAAAATGAGTTGAGTTTTTCCATCAGAATTGAATATGACACGGTGACCCCTCTGGCGCCTAGACTAAAAACTATACGACTTAGCATAAACAACCTTCTATACAGGGTGTTTCATTAATAATTGTCCATATAGTAACTGGAGAAACCTTATCACAAAATACGAAGATTTAACCTAAAACACTTAAATAAAATGTGGTTCCTTACTGAGTTACAGGGTGTTTTATCTAAAAATTTAAAATTTATTTTTGCTCAGCATTTTAAAACTATTCGACGTATCCTTTTCATACTTGGCAGAAAGTGCGACTACTAGACATTCTACTAAATTATGATAAACAAACGTTTCTAGCTACTACCAGAGGCGTACGACAGGGGATGGTGAATGGTTGACCCTTCTCAAATTCTGCGCCACTGGAGGTATTACTATTTTAGTGCCATTTTTAGATTTTAAATTACTTTCTACGTAAATAATATGCTCTACATTGGTAACGATAAAGTCATTAGTTTTCGAGATATTTGAAGTTCAATATGAAAAGGCACAGTTATTTTGATTAATTTATGATATTATGATTCATATGATTAAAATTTAAAAATTATTTGTACACCCAGTACTTTAAAACTATTTGGCGTATCCTTCTCATAATACTAAATTAAGATAAATAAACGTTTCTAGCTACTACCAGAGGCGTGCGACAGGGGATAGTGGCTGGTTGACCCTTCCCAAATTCTACGCCACTGATGAAATTGTTATTTTAGTGTAATTTTTTGATTTTGCAATAGTTTTTATGTAAATAATATACTCTTCATTCGTAACGATAAAATGATTAGTTTTCGAGATATTTGAAATTAAAAATGAAGCGACACAATACACTGATCAAAATAACCGTGTCGTTTCATTTTTAACTTCAAATATTTCGAAAACTAATGATTTTATCGTTACGAATGAAGAGTATATTATTTTCATAGAAAGTATTGGAGAATTCAAAAATTGAACTAAAATAGCAATTTCGCCAGTGGCGTAGAATTTGGAAAGGGTCAACCATTCACTTTCCGTCGTCGTACGCCTCTGGTAATAGCCATAAAAGTTTGTTTAACATAATTTAGTAGCCTGTACAGTACCCATACTTTCTGCCACGTATGAAAAGGATACGTCGAATAGTTTTAAAACGCTGAGCAAAAATAGTTTTTAAATTTTTAGATAAAACACCCTGCAACTCAGTAAAGAACCACATTTTATTTAAGTGTTTTAGGTTAAATCTTCGTATTTTGTGTTAAGGTTTCTCCAGTTACTATATGGACAATTATTAATGAAACACCCTGTATACAAATGTTCTACATTAAATTTGAAATAAAAAAGCCCTATGCATAATCCTTCTAAAATAAACGGTTTCAAAGTTACGGAGGTAGTATAGTATAATTGGTCCAAAAAAGGCCTAACCTAAACATACAAAGTAAAAGTTTTCCTCTATAGTCGGTTCGCTAAACTCAGACGCAACTGGCTAGATATTTTAGTCGATAATTTTTTTGTTTTTTGCCAATTTTGCAAAAATAACTACTAACTATTTAGTGATAACTACTAACTAATACTAACTATTTAGTGATTATTAACTATTTAGTAATTATTTTTTGCCAATTTTACTAAAATTGGTAAAATTACCGACTAAAATATCTAGAAAGTTGCGTCTGAGTTTAGCGAACAGACAACACCAAATTGTTCTATATGGTCCACATATTGTTCAGTACTAAGTTGCACCATTTTGAGCGTCCGGTTTGGGGGGGAGATGGAGGAGAATTCGGTAAATTAGTAGTTTTTTTACGTTTTTCGTCAATATTTCTAAATAGGCCAATCAAGTTAGGTTTTTACTAGATATAACGGAAAAGACGAGGTTTGACAGTTGAAATATGTAGTATGAGATATTACAAAAAGACTACCATCTTGGGATTCATCAATTTTTTAGTGGAACATTTTTTAAATAAACAATCAAAACGTCAAACTTGGTTTTTTGCTCATAACGTAAAAACTTGTATATTTAGAAATTTGACGTCTACAGGTAACTTTTTCAGAAAAAGAAGATACATCGAATGAGATACGCTAAATGAAAATCGGTTAATAAACAAAGAAGTTATTGCAAAACGGGTGACAAAATCACTGTTTTTGAATATTGTTAATAACAATTTTATTATTTATTAAAATATGTTTTAATATACCTAAAATTGAGGGCATTATGGTGTTTGAATGGTGTGCAAAAAATGGTCCAGATCTGTTAAATAGTTTTCGCAAAATTGAATTTGTTTATAAAATTTTTTGAAAAACGAGCTAATTTCTGAGGCTGGTCCAGTTAATATGGTTGAATGTATCTCAATAATCCGGGGTTCATTTCCTTCGTTAAGATGTATACTGACAGCCTATGAAAAAAAAAGTAAAAAAAATACATATACGTACACAAAATTATTTGTTAATAAATAGCAGTTTTTAAACTTATAAACAATTACAATAATTTCGTAGAAATTACATCAAATTAAATGGCAATAAAAAATACGAAAAGTTGGTTAAAATACACAACTTCTAAAAAAAATTTTTGGGTCCTACGACCCTTTGGGTCTAAGATGGCCCCTTTTTTGAAAAAATCACTGTTACGTTAATTAACAACACTAAGAGCTGAAATTAACCAATCTTTTATAAGAAAACTCAAAGTTTGTAACAAAGTTTTTAGTAAGAAAAAATGTTAAAAATTGTTTAAACAGTAATGTTATAAACAAAGAGTATTTTGCGTTCCGACTAAAGTAAAAAATAGCGGGCGTAATCGACTGACTGAATAGTGGACGCGGTTGGCGACCGGCAGCAACTCCTAAAATTACGTTATACCGACCACAAAAATCAACTTTAAGGTGAATGAAAAATTTTGGTCATTCCTTATGTTTTCGAGGTCTTTGAATCCGAATATGGAGTTTATTTTTTTCTAGAATTAGTGAAACATGTTGTGAAACGTGTAGTGAAAAATCAAATTTTATGCAGAAATGCGAAAAATCAATTTTGATGATTTTTCAATTTTAACTCACTGTATATTTGGTCGCTGTAAATATTTCCTTTTGAAAATTTTACTGTGTTATCTTCGAAGCATTTAGATAACAATGAGATTTGTCCAAAATGATTAAACACATTAAAAGAGAGGTTGTTAATTTTGAAAAATTTTGTCGTCAGATTTCGTTAGTTTCGTGTTTACTTAAAAAAGTTGGGTGACAAAGTTTTTAGTTTATAATTTTAACTAACAGAGAAATAAAATATAATTCATGAAGAAGTTGTCCAAAAAAATTTAATTTAAAATATGCAATAGGAAAAATGTTATGTGACTTTATAGACGAGCGGCACACCCCAAAAAAAGCTTATTTCTCGAGATACTGATACTAATTTTGGTCATACTTTATATTTTTGATGGTGCTGAAAACGAAAATTAGGGTTGTTTTGAATTTTACGTGGGGAACATTATCAAAATCGCAACTTTACCCTAAAAATAAAAAGAATCACGTTTTTTGCATTTAACTTGCTACAACTCTGTCCCATTGTAATATTTTTTTCTGAAATTTTTATAGTATATATTTCTCACCTTTCTGAAGACAATGGGACCTGCTTCAATATTTCTGTCTTGCTATAAAGTTATAAATTGTTTGAAGGAAAAGGTGCAGATTCTTGAATTGCAAAGTTTAATCGCAAAAGTTTAGTGACAAAATTTGAAATTTAGCTGTTTAATTAATTTGATGTTAAAATCTAGAGTACAGAGAAAATGTTTCATAGAAAAAAAGTGGTGTAACTTTTAATCTTAAGAAAAACGTGGATTTCATTTTTTTTATTTTTAGGGTAAAATTGCGATTTTGACAATGTTTCCCCATCTAAAATTCAAAATAAAACTCATTTTCGTTTTCACCACCATCAAAAACATAAAGTAAGACCAAAATTAGCCATTCACCACACCGTGGTTGATATCTCGAGAAATGAGAGTTTTTTTTTGGGGGGAGTACCACTCGTCTATAAGGTCGCGTAACTTTTTCTCTGTTGCATATTTTGACTTAATAATTTTCCAGAAAACTTCTTCAGGACCTATGTTTTAATGCTGCGTTGATTAAAATTATAAACTAAATAGTTTGTCACCCAACTTTTATAAGTAAACATAAAACTAATGAAAACATAGTTTAAACAATTTTCCGGCCGCGGTAGCTCTTGGTACCCTCTGGATTTGTTATAAGGAAGTTTTTTTTGAGTAAGTTTGTGCAAAAAATACGAATCGGAATAATTTACCTAATGGGGTCGACGATACAACCTGAACTACACACGGATTCAAAATAGAGAAGAAAAAATGGCCTATACCTACCAATCGGGTTCTACTGTACCAAGTTTACTATTTTTTTTTATCTATTGTACCACATTAAAATAATAACATTTATCTTATTTTCATTGCAAAATTATCCAAAACAAAGCAGCTAATGGGATGTATAAACCTTTTTTGAAGTGGCCTTTTTATTGTTATTTTTTAAATTTATTTATTTAAAATATAATTTTACTAAATAAATGTGCAACATAATAATATTCATGAAATTCAAGTTTCTACCAAAATATATAAATATAATATTAATCTTCAAATCCGGTATACTGTCAATGTTAAAAATGGGCTGAAACGGTCTAGCGCTAGCGAATGGTAGTCCGCGAATTTATTCTCATTCGGCTACGCCCATTATTTTTTTTACTTTAGTCGCAATGCAAAATACTATTTGTTTATAACACTACTGTTTAAACAATTTTTAACATTTTTTCTTGCTAAAAACTTTGTTAAAAACTTTGAGTTTTCTTATAAAAGATTGGTTAATTTCAGCTGTCAGTGTTGTTAATTAACGTAACAGTGATTTTTTCAAAAAAAGGGTCTATCTCAGACCCCCAGGGTCGTAGGACCTAATTTTTTTTTTGAAGTTGTGTATTTTAACCAGTTTTCCGTATTTTTATTGCCGTTTAATTTGATCTAATTTCTACGATATTATTGTAATTGTTTATAAGCTTAAAAACTGCTATTTATTAATAAATAATTTTGTGTACGTACATGTAATTTTTTTTACCTTTTTTTTATAGGCTATTAGTATACATCTTAACGAAGGAAATGAGCCCCGGATTATTGAGATACATTCAACCATATTAACTGGACCAGCCTCAAAAATTAGCTCGTTTTTCAAAAAATTTTATAAACAAATTCAATTTTGCAAAAATTATTTAACAGATCTGGACCATCTTTTGCACACCATTCAAACACCATAGTGCCCTCAAGTTAAGATATATTTAAACATATTTTAGTAAACAGTAAAATTGTTATTAACAATATTCAAAAACAGTGATTTTGTCGTATGTTTTGCAATAACTTTTTTGTTTGTTAACCGATTTTCATTTAGCGTATCTCATTCGATGTATCTTTTTGTTCTAAAAGTTACCTATGGACGTCAAATCTCTAAATAAACAAGTTTTTAAGTTATGAGCACAAAACTAAGTTTGACGTTTTGATTGTTTATTTAAAAATTGTTCCACTAAAAAATTGATGAATCCCAAGATGGTAGCCTTGTTCTAATATCTCATACTACCTACTTATTTCAACTGTCAAACCTCGTCTTTTCAATTATGTCGAAAAACGGCTTATTTTTTACTAACTTGATTGATCTAAAAACTATGTTTTAGCGTAAACAATTTTCTATACAAAAATATTCTACATAAAATTTAAAACAAAAAAGGTCCTATACATAATTGTTATAAAGTCAACGCTTCCAGAGTTACGGAGGGTGAAAAGTGGAGGTTTTCGATACTTTTTATATTTGTTGGGCAATTTACTACTGATTTTTTATAACAGAATTGGGTTTTATGAATCAAATTTGCTATTTCAGCGGCCGATGGTATGTTAGTGATAAGACCTTGAAGAAACGTCAACCTCACCATCCAAAATCATCATCAATTGTTGAAAAAATTTAAAAAGTATCGAAAACCTCCACTTTTCACCTTCCGTAACTCTGGAACCGTTGATTTTATAACAATTATGTACAGGACCTTTTTTGTTTCAAATTTTATGTACAACATTTTTGTGTAGAATATTGTTTACGCTAAAGCATAATTTTAGAAATATTGACGAAAAACGTAAAAAAATTACTAATTTACCGACTTCTCCCCCATCTCCCACCCCCCAAACCGGACGCTCAAAATGGTGTAACTTTTTATTGAACCATATAGAACAATTTGATGTTGGAGGAAAACTTTTATTTTTGATGTCTGGGTTAGGCCTTTTTTGGACCAATTATATTATATAATACTACCTCTGTAACTTTGGAACCGTTAATTTTAGAAGGATTATGCATTGGACCTGTTTTATTTCAAATTTAATGTAGAACATTTTTGTATAGGAGGTCGTTCATGCTAAACCGCATAGTTTTAGATATATTGACGAAAAACGCAAAAAACTACGAATTTACCCTCTCTCCCCCCAAACCCGACGCTCAAAATGGTGTGACTGTTTTCTGAACATTATGTGGACCATATAGAACAATTTGGTGTTGGAGGAGAACTTTCACTTTGGATGTCTGGGTTATGCCATCTTTTGGATCAATCTTATCATACTAGTTCCTTATGTATTTTATTTTATTTGTTGTATGTTCAATTTGCAATTTATATAAATTTTGCAATAAATTGTTTTTGTCTTGGTTTTTATAACTTATATTATACTATACGTATATTGACGATTTATCTAATTTTAGTAAATTGTGGATGTTATTTGTTATTGATATTATGTTTTCTTTTGATTGTATGTAAGCTTTGTCCATAAAATTGTATAAATTTTCAGTGACAATAAAGCATATTTCTATTCTATTCTATTACCAAACACCCTGTATAAGCAGAATTTCAATTGAATATTAAACAGATTTATTTAAAAAATTATAAAGTGTATTATTACCAACCTCATCACACAAATTTTGACCATACATGGCTAGTACTAAGCAAACTATCGCAACTTCGAAGAGCGCTAAAACTAGTCTCCAATTTGTGTCTGGACTAATATGCTAAAAAGTTATTTTATTTTTACTGTGTATTCAAATTAAACATTATGTATGATTTTGTTAGTAAATTCAATACGATACATTTACGTATGATCGTATGAAACAAAACAAAAATTACTAATTAATTTATATGACTTCTTTTTTAAACATATCCAAGTATTACTAAGATACTTTACTGTTTGTACCGGTTGTCCCAATGAGAATGGCTCTAGGCCCTAGGCCATATCTCAGGAACCTTCTTTTATAGTACAACTTTGAGAAAAAAATATTTTTAACAAAAGTTGCCTCGGGAAAAGCCTGGAAATTATTTTCAATTCTAGGTCCAGCGCTGGGGGCGCAATTGAATATCAAAAATTAGAATATCAAAATTTTACAAAATTTACCTAATCCAAGGGCACTGGAAATTCAATCATCGTATTCTTCATAAAATTCTGCGAATATTTGATTTCACAAGTATAAGTCTACCTTTGCAAATAAGAGGTGGGGGTGAGTGGGAACCTTCTTATGAAAAAATGGCTGTAAGTCCGGTTCTGCTAAATCGAATTTTGCATACTTGGTCTTGTTGAAAACAGCTCTTCTTCGTCAATATAAGAGTCTTATTTTCGAAATAGCCTAATTAGTAATATGCCAGCTAGTAGGCGTTATTTAATTAATTTTGGAAATCTAGTTTCCTTTGGAGAATATTAAATAAAAGTATGCATTTTTAATCCTGTATTACAAAATTAGACAAAATTAGCAACAGAATACCGAAAACCGCATGTTGATATCTTTTTTCTATCTCGATATTTCTTAAGAAACGTTGTAAATATAAAACAAAAAATGTTAATGAAACCGGTAAAAGAAGTTAAGGAAAAGTATCTAGTGTGCTATAGAAAAAACACAGAAATGTTTTCCAGATGTAAACGTATATAATTAATTAAAACAACAATAAGACAAACAACACTATAAAATATAACAAAGAAATAAAAGCAACTACTTACCTAGTGACGAACTAAATGTTAAAATTGTTGCCTATCATTTTCGATGCAAGCATTTACTCTTTCAAGAGTAGATTGAACATGAGTCCCAATTTCTGCCTTCGCAATGCTTTTAATGGTGTTTTGTATTTGAATCGTAAATTTCAGAAAGGGGTCAAGTCACAAGTATCTAATTTTGAGAAAATCAAGTTTACACACTGTTTACATTCAACAAAAAATCACTTTATATAAAATAATAATTCTACCTCACAACCTGGAGTATTTGTCAAAAAGTGTTATATTTTTTTAAAATGTATCTTGTTAATTTGTTTAAGAAAAAAAATTTATTTTTTGCACTAATTTTGTCAAGATTTGTCACTTGACCCCTTTCTGAAGTAAACGATTCATTTTCTAGATCATGTTTTCTCGAGTAGTGGGCCTAGCGGCAAAAACAAGGTCTTTAATCCGTCCCCATAAATAAAAGGCTAAAACAGTTAAATATGTTGCTATTCAATCTACTCTTGAGGACAACATCTTGAAAATGATGGACAACAGTTTGAACATTTAGGCAGTCACTAAGTACTAAATAATAAGTTGCTTTTATTTCTTTGTTATATTTTATACTGTTGTTTGTCTTATTGTTGTTTTAATTAATTATATACGTTTACATCTGGAAAATATTTGTTTGTTTTTTACATAGCACACTAGTTTTCCTTAACCTCGTTTACCGGTGACAGTAAGAGTTGTTTAATATTTACACATTTCTTAAGATATCTCGAGATAGACAAAAGGTATGGACATGCGGTTTTCGGTATTCTGTTTCTAATTTGGACTTATTTTGTAATAAAGGATTAAAGAAGCATACTTGTATTTAATACTTTCCAAAAGAAACTAGATTTCTGAAAATAATTAAATACCACCTTCTAGTTTGCATATTACTTATTAGGCTATTTTGGAAATAAGACACTTACATTTACGAAAAAGAGTTGTTTTCAACAAGACCAAATATGCAAAATTCGATTTAGCAGAACCGGACTTACAGCCATTTTTTCATAAGAAGGTTCCCACTCACCCCCATCTCTTATTTGCAAAGGTAGAATTAAACTTGTGAAATCAAATATGCGCAGAATTTTATGAAGAATACGGTGATGGGATTTCCAGTGCCCTTTCATTAGGCCAATTTTGTAAAATTTTGATTTTTAAATTTTTGATATTCAATTACGCCCTCAGTCGGTGGACCTACAATTATGAAAATAATTTCCAGGCTTTTCCTTAGGCAACTTTTGTTTAAAATATTTTTTTCTCAAAGCTGTACTATAAACGGTTCCGGAGATATGGCCGAGGGCCATTCTTCTTGGGATACTCGGTACAGACTATTATATCAATGGTCCATACGTTTTATAGTTCAAATTTTTTTCAATAGTTGACTTCTGTTGTAATTTTTTAATTCAAATTACTTCAGTGTTTTGAGAATATAAGTAGAGCAATATTGTGCCTAATGTTTGACCAGATACTAAATATAGATGTATATTTTTGATTTAATTGAGATTTATTAGACATTTCTACTTACAGATATAACAAAGTATAATATTGCTACACAAGAGCATATACCACTTGAAGTAAGTGCCACTAGAACGAAATTCTGAACACTCAGCAAAATATTAAATGTTCTACAAAAAAAATAGTTAAAATATTTCATAAATAACTATAACGATAAATAGTGATTGCAAAGATCCAAAAATTAGAGTAAATTATAAACATAAAACAAAATAAAAATTGGCTTCCTATTAGTCCGTTCTTTAACGGTAAAATATTGCAAAACCTCTAAATTTTAAAGAACCGCTTGGATTGACATGAAATTTGGCATACACATAGCTAAAAAGTCAAAGAAAAAAAGTGATATTGTGCCGATATGTGCTTTTGCCCTGGGGGTGCTTTTCACCCCCTCTTGTGGGTGAAAAAATATTCGTCCAAAGAAAGTCAGGAAATGGATAAACTGGCTAATTTTAAGTAACTTTTGTTCTATAGAGTTTTTCACTAAGTCAATACTTTTCGAGTTATTTGGCAGTGAATATGTTCATTTTTTCAACAAAATAACCACGCTTTTAGACGGTTTTTCGCAAGTAACTCAAATAGTAAGTATTTTGTAGAAAAAAGATTTTTAGCAAAAATATAGCCTGTTAAAAATTTTAAAAAATGGTGTATATATTACGTCTCTACACCTAGTAGAAGCAGAGTTATAGCTATTGAAAAATAGGTTCATATTCGTCAAATTCCAAATGGAATATTTTAACGTGAAATAACCCAAAAGTGAAGCACATTTCGGGAAAACTCATTACAACTTATTTAAAGTGTTTAAAAAAGCTTCATTTTTGTTTTGTAAAAAAAAATTCTAGCATCAAAATTAAACAAGTTACGGTGCGGTAACGATTAATTTCATTTAAGTTGCTAATTAGGGGGTGGTCTTCCCGATTTTTTTTTGCAAAAACAAAATGGACCAACTTTATTTTGAGCGTAACTTGCTTAAATTTAATGCTAGAAACTTTTTGTAAAAACAGAAATAAAGCTTTTTTTAAATACTTTAAAAAAGTTATAATGTGTTTTTCCCAAAAAGTGCTTAATTTTTTGGATATTTCACGTCGAAATATTCTATTTGAAATTTGGTGAATATGAATCTATTTTTCTTTGGCTATAACTGTGGTTCTACGAGATCGAGAGACCTAACGTGTACACCATTTTTTTACTTTTTTATAGGCTATATTTTTGCTAAGAACATTTTTTTCGACAAAATACTTATTTTTTGAGTTATTTGCGAAAAACCGTCTAAAAATGTGGTTATTTTGTTGAAAAATGAACATATTCACTCGCAAATAACTCGAAAAGTGTTGACTTAGCGAAAAAGCTCTATAGAACAAAAGTTACTTAAAATTAGTCAGTTTACCCATTTCCGGACTTATTTTGGACATATATTTTTTCACCCCCAAGAGGTGGTGGAAATCACCCCCAGGGCAAAAGCACACATCGGCACAATATCACTTTTTTCTTTGACATGTAAGCTATACGTATGCCTAATTTCATGTCAATCCAAGCGGTTCTTTAAAATTTAGAGCAAAAACCGTGAAAGAATGGACTATATGATATTATATTGTATTGGCTCAATATTCGCCATATTTTATTCTCTATTGCACGGTGAGACTTCAATATAAATTGCAATAATATGTTTTAATTAATTTTTTTATTTTATAAAAAGCTATACTTTTATGGTTGTCAGAATGTCTTAGTCTTATAGTATGAATAAAATTAATAAATTAATTAATAAAATAGTAATAATAAAAGCGTATTGAAAAAATTAAAAAAAAAAACAAATTGTGCTTTGGTTACCGGTATGAAGATTTTTTAAAAATACTTTCCTTTTTATGCTTAGATAATAATTAACTATAGCCGTTAACTTGACATAAATCATTTCCTGGTATACGTGGTCTTGAAGGTATGCTTCATGATTTGAAGTAATAGAAAAATTGTGTTTAATATAATTGGTGATCCAATGTAATTGAAGACAAATATGAAATTTAAAATATCCCATAAAAATTATGGGATACACAATTGCAAATGACTCTAAAAAAAATTTATAAATATTAAAATATAAAAATAAAAGCAAACCTACTGTACAAGAATTCATCTGTACTCAGTAGATATATCTTAAAAACACCCTGTAATTATCTACGATAATTACTTTCAGTTATTTATGTCATCAAAACAACATTACAACCTTCATTCGATTATATAAATATTGTTAGCCAAGATCACGATTCACTAATAATTGCAGAGTCAATTATAAACACTTTTCATGGTCGATGCTGAATAGGCAGTTCTAAATATATAAACAGTTAAACTATAACAAGGGAATTCTTTATTATTATATTAGACATTCGTCATTCTGTTTTGGTGATCAGACGTAATATTTCCACATTAAAGATAGTGTCTCTTTCTACACGAGATGTTCTTTGGGTGAGGTGCTACCAGCTTATACTAATGCGAGTGTAAATAAACCAACTCAACAAGTAAGCGTATCAATTATTCCACCCCTCGGATAAGGGATAACCACCCTCACCGGGAGAAGATAGCCTTAGTGCCCAGGGCTGTCATATGGCGATCCAGAACCAGGGAAGAACTCAGGACTGGTAAACAGGACAGGTATGAAGAAACACGTCAATGTTCAGGCACCTAGACCACCTTAGACAACAGTGTGGTATATGTAAAATGGATGGAGACATCAGGCCGACGCGGAGCTGAAAATGGAATAGGATGGAGATGGAACATCGTGGGACAATGGAAAATGGACAATGCTATGGAATGTGCAGCGAGGACTTGTGATACGAACAAAGACGCGTAAAAGTGGTAAGTCCATATTAGCTATTTTTATGGTATTTCCTGATTAATATAAAGTATAAAGTATAAACATTATGTGCTACCTTAATTACATTAATATATGTTTCAAGTTTACCTATTTTTACTTAATTATTCTATTCTATTACCAATATTTATCAATATAAAAAGATTTTTTTTAACCTCATATTAAGTTATTATAGGACGCAATGATACAATTTTATATGATTTTTACATATTTATCAACGTATACTTTATCCTTGCTGACTTTTATTCATTTATTATTTGACTACTGATTTTTAGTACATTTTTGCAATTTTTTATGATTTTAATATTTGCTATCGTAAATATACCTATCAAAATAAATATACGATATAACAAATATACGCTATATCCATAATACATTTAAATTATTATTCTAACTACTTATTTACAAGGGTTAATATAACGTTATTTATTTTTGAATTTTTATTACTACTGCAATTTTTACATATTTTTACCATATATTGACGTATTATTTTATCTCTATATTTTTACTATATATCTATATACTACATATCTATATACACCGTAAGACTATCGAATTTATATTTTCGCTAAGAAGTGCAGAAGCTGAAAAAAATTATGTATAAATGAGTAGCAACAAAGTTACTTGGGAAGATTTTGTCAAAATAGTTGAGGAAATTGCACAAGAAATAGACAGGCAAAGCAGAAGAGTCTTAAAGAAAAAAGTTCCGAAATCTAAGGACATAAAGGAAGAAGTAACAACACAGCTAATTAAAGCTTATAACAAGTTCACACAATTGACTAGGAAAAACTGGGAAGCACTTTCGGACAAACAAAGGGAATCGTGCAACAAATATTTTGGAAAAATCAGAGACAAAGTTATACGATCATTTCAAGCAGTAAATGTGAGAACAGTGGTTCCAAGTTCAATACATCAACCAATCGACAAGGAAGTTGAAGAGGAACAAAGCGATGAGGAAATAGAAGAAGGAAAAAGCGACGAGGAAGGAGAAGAAGAAATAATTAACGACGGAATAAAAGAGGAAAAAGGTGACATAAAACAAGATATAACAATATTAAACATGGCTTTGACAATCACTGAATTTTTGAATATAGCAAGCAAGATATTGCCCAACGAGTTCGATGGAAGCGCAGGGAAATTACAACCATTTTTAGACGCATTAGAACTACTTGGAAAATTGGCAGAAGGTCATGAAGACACAGCTGTGACGCTAATAAAAACGCGACTCACCAATAAGGCTAGGAACCTAATAACCACAGAAGATACAATTCCACGGATAGCTGAAGCACTAAAGAAAGAATTAAAAGGTGATAATCCGAAGAATTTAATAGCCAAATTAGCAAAAAAAAGGCAAGGGCATAGAGATGCAGCAGTGTACGCATCTGAAGTGGAAGATTTAGCAGAACAATTAAAAGTAGCATACATAGCGGAAGGAATGCCACTTGACTTAGCAAAGAAATATACGACGGAAGCCGTAGTAACAACAATGAAACGAAACGCTAATGCAGAGAAAGCTAAGCTAATACTGGAAGCAGGTAACTTTACATCACCGCAGGAAGTAGTATCTAAATTTTTGTCGATCGATACGACTGAAGAAAATGCACAAGGAAGAGTCTTAAATTATAGGACAAACTACGAGAATAGGAGAGGACAGCAGCAATACAGAAGAGGATATCATAACAAATATGACAGAGGAAGAAGAAATAACTTCGGACAACGGAACGAAGGAGAAGCAACGGACAATCAACGAAATTATTCGAACAGAGGATACAGACAATTTAACAAGCAAACATACAGAGGAAACCAGAGAGGCGGACGTAACAGGAACGTAAGATTACTAGAAATAGAGAACAGTCAAGAAGAGCAAGAAAACCAGCAGTTGGGGTTTTGAATGAACAACAAGTTGGAAGCACACAGGCAGAAATAAAATATAACATTTACAACTTCGACCTAAACCTAACGAACTTTGTACGAATGAAAACAGGAATTCTTGAAAACACAAGCACTTTTATCATAGACACAGGAGCTGACATTTCAATACTAAAATGTTCACAAGATTTTATGAAGGAACAGGTGAAACCAAACACAAAGGAGAAAATAAAAGGAGTCACTAAAGGAGAGTTGCAAACAATGGGAGAAGTTGAGACAACACTCGAAGTAAAAGGAACTCGATTCGAACACATCTTTCAATTGGTAGAACCTAACTTTCCAATTCCAACAGACGGAATCATTGGGAGAGACTTTATTTCTAACTTTCAATGTATACTAGATTACGCAAACCTTAAAATGCACATTAAAGAGGACAACGATTGTTACATTAGTACGAAAATTCTGGATAATATAGACAATGACACCATAATAATACCGCCTAGATGTGAAATTTACAGAATCGTAAAAATTTTTCAAACGTTAAAGAAAGACAGGATAGTGGAACAGCAAGAAATACAACCAGGAATATTCATAGCAAGAGCAATTATTTCAAGTAATAATCCATACATCAAAATTTTGAACACAACGTACGAAACAGTAAATGTAGACGCAAGCACAATCAGGACGTTGGATATTAAACTATTCAATATATATAGGCTAGTCAACGACAGCAAGGACAGAAAAAAGAATTACGAGAATCACTGAAATTAGACATACCAGAATACATACGAGACAACTTAGTATCGTTATGCGAGGAATATTCGGACATATTCGCCCTAAGGCATGATATGTTAACCTGTAACAATTTCTACGAACAAAAACTAAGAGTTAAAGACCAAACTCCGGTATATATCAAGAATTATAGGACACCTCATGCGCAAACAGAGGAATTAAATCGACAAGTACAAAACCTAAGAGACCAAGGAATCATAGAACCATCTACATCCGAGTACAACAGCCCAGTAGTACTGGTACCGAAAAAAGCTATAGATGGAGGAAAAGCATGGAGATTATGCATAGATTTTAGACAACTGAACAAGAAGATAGTTACAGACAAATTTCCATTACCAAGAATAGATTCGATATTAGATCAACTAGGAAGAGCAAAATGGTTTTCAGTTATAGACTTAATGTCAGGCTTTCACCAGATACCATTAGAAAAATCATCGAGAAAATACACATCGTTCAGCACAGAAAATGGAGCATTTCAATTTACCAGATTACCTTTTGGATTAAATGTAAGCCCAAATAGCTTTTCAAGAATGATGTCAATAGCATTTTCAGGATTAACACCAGACAAAGCATTTCTTTACATGGACGATATCGTAGTAATTGGAATATCCGAAAAACATCACTTAGACAACCTGAAAAAGACATTTGAGACATGTCGAAAATTCAATTTGAAACTTAACCCAGGAAAATGTCAATTCTTTAGAAGGGAAGTAACATATTTAGGACATGATCTTTCTCAAGAGGGAGTATCACCCGACAAAGCGAAGTATGCAGAAATTGAACAATATCCGACACCTAAGACAGCGGAAGAAACAAAGAGATTTGTAGCATTTTGCAACTATTACAGACGTTTTATTAAAAATTTTGCGGAAATATGCAGACCACTCAACAAATTATCGAGGAAAGGAGTAGAATTTTCGTGGACCGAGGAGTGTGAAAAAGCATTCAAAAAGCTTAAAGCATCTCTGACGAAACCACCAATTTTAAAATATCCTGATTTCAACAAACAGTTTATCTTAACAACAGACGCATCCAATGAGAGTTGTTCAGCAATCCTAAGTCAAGATTACAACGGAATTGACCTACCTATAGCATATGCATCAAGAAGTTTTAGTAAAGGAGAATGTAATAAACCTATAATCGTTAAGGAATTACTAGCGATTCATTGGGGAATTAATTATTTTAAATGTTATCTATATGGAGCACCAACATTCAAAGTAAAAACAGACCATAAACCTTTGACACACCTATTTGCAATGAAAGAACCAACCTCAAAACTCACGAGGATCAGATTAGACCTAGAAGAATATGACTTCGAAATAGAGTATATAACAGGGAAAAGTAACTACGCAGATAGTCTTTCAAGAATAACATTGCATCAACTAAAAAACCTATACATAGACAACGCCCATATACTAGCTATAACAAGAGCTCAAGCAAAAGAAAAGGAGAAAGAAGCAAGACAAACAAAGGCTGAAAGTGAACTCGCACTACAGCCAGAAGCCACCAAACAGACAGTAAGGAAGGTACTAAATAATTTAGAGGCGCATAGACTACAAATTTTGTCCTTTGGAGCAGAACTAATCTCACCAAGACTGAGCATTAGGGCCAAAAACAAAATAAAATGCAGCAAAAGCATAGCCACAGGATTGAATCATTTCGATTTAAACCAAGCGTTGGTACAGCTTGATAAGCTGGCGGTAGAGAATGCAGTACGTAAAGTAAAAATATACGTAAATGATATTATTTTTAAAATGTGCACAATTGATGAATTTATTAAAGAAGGAAATAAAAAATTGAAGAATATAGAAATATACATATGTGAAGTACCAGAAACAATAAAAGATGACAAAGAAAAACACAGATTAATAGAAGAATACCATAATCACCCGATGTTCGGAGGACACTTAAAGAAAAATAGACTAATAAAGAAGCTAAAAGCAAGATTTAGATGGAAAAATTTAGAAAAAGACGTAAGAAAATACGTTAAACAATGCCATGAATGTCACATTAACAAACCGAATAGAACACTTGTCAAAGAAGAAGTGATATCGGACACTTCTTCGAAACCAGAGGACACAGCGTACATAGACACGATAGGTCACCTCACTAGAAGCAATGAAGACAAAAAAGAGCGGCAAGAAGAAAAGAATAAGCTCACAGCAACACCACAACACTTTAAAAGAGGAGACCTAGTCCTTGTAAAAAGGGAAGAGAATGGTAAGTTTGATAGTCTTTATGTAGGTCCTTTCACGATAACAGAAGTAAATAACGTTAATTGTAAAATCAGAATAGAAAACAATAAAATCAAGGAAATACATAAGAATAGATTATATGCTTACAATCCGAAAACACAGTGAGTGACAAGTGTTACGAAACAATGTTGTTAAACGAACATTTTATATTATTTATGTATTTGCGTAGGCTTAGGAAGTTTGTATATAAAATAAATTTTTTGTATTGATTACAACACAGTATGGGTTGGTAGTACGACTTGCAAATTTCCCTCCCCGTAGTCGGAAAATTCCTAAAAAGGGAAGGTGTACAAGAATTCATCTGTACTCAGTAGATATATCTTAAAAACACCCTGTAATTATCTACGATAATTACTTTCAGTTATTTATGTCATCAAAACAACATTACAACCTTCATTCGATTATATAAATATTGTTAGCCAAGATCACGATTCACTAATAATTGCAGAGTCAATTATAAACACTTTTCATGGTCGATGCTGAATAGGCAGTTCTAAATATATAAACAGTTAAACTATAACAAGGGAATTCTTTATTATTATATTAGACATTCGTCATTCTGTTTTGGTGATCAGACGTAATATTTCCACATTAAAGATAGTGTCTCTTTCTACACGAGATGTTCTTTGGGTGAGGTGCTACCAGCTTATACTAATGCGAGTGTAAATAAACCAACTCAACAAGTAAGCGTATCAATTATTCCACCCCTCGGATAAGGGATAACCACCCTCACCGGGAGAAGATAGCCTTAGTGCCCAGGGCTGTCATACTACGCGTCTCTGATGATGACTCCAATTAGAGTCGAAAATCGTCGATTTAGAGTGCAGATTTGCACTCTCTGTAGATCTATCTATCTAATCAGCCCTAAACATCCATCCTTGGATATAGGCCTCCTCTTCCTTCTTCCATGCCTCTCTTGGGCAATTTGCATCCATTTTGACCCAGTGTGTTTCTTCAGGTCATCTGACCATCGCATCTGTGGCCTTCCCCTTTTTCGTTTGTGGTTCCATGGTCTCCAATGTATTATCATCTTAGTCCATCTTTCATCCTTCTGCCGTAGGGTGTGTCCGGCGAACTTCCATTTAAGCTTTGCTACTTGGGTAGAGACGTCTTTCACTTTTGTTTTGTTACGGATCCATTCGTTTCTTTTCCTGTCTGATAATTTAATGTTCAGCATTTGTCTTTCCATGGCTCTTTCTTTCTTTGCTATTTTTTCCATATTCTCTTTTGTAAACGTCCATGTCTGAGAGCCATATATTAAAACAGGGAGTATACATTGATTGAAGACTTTTGTTTTTAGGTATTGCGGGTATTTTCTGTTCTTTAGAATATAAGACAGTTTTCCGAATGATGCCCAGGCCAACCTTATTCTTCTCTTTATTTCTTCGGTCTGATTTTCTTTATTTAATCTAGTGATTTGTCCTAGATATATATATTCTTTTACTTGTTCTATTCTTGTTTGTGCCACTGTAATTACTAGTTCTTCTTGTTGATTGGTCATGGTTTTTGTTTTACTGTAATTCATCTTCAGTCCTATCTTTGTCGATTCTCTATCTAGTTCTTCCATCATTCTTTGTAATTCTTCACTTCTTTCTGCTATTAATACAATATCATCAGCATATCGTAAGTAATTCAGATATTGCCCGTTTATGTTTATACCCAAACCATCCCAGTGCAGTTGTTTGAACACATCTTCTAGCGCTTGGTTGAATAGCTTGGGCGAGATGGTATCTCCTTGTCTTACTCCTCGGTTTATTTTAATAGGCTCCGTTTGTTTCATTAGCTTAATAGTTGTTGTTGTCTGATCATATATATTTGTAATTAAGTCGGTATATCTGTAGTCTATTCTGCTGTTTTGTAGGGAATTCTTTACTGCCCAGTGTTCCACACTATCAAATGCTTTTTCGAAGTCAATAAATGCCATGTATAGCGGGATATGATATTCGTTAGCTTTTTCGATTAATATCTTCATCGTTAAAAGGTGGTCACTTGTACTGAAGCTTTTTCTAAATCCGGCTTGTTTTCTTGCCCGGTATCCATCTAATTTAGTTGTTAATCTCTTTGTTAATATCTTGGTTAATAGTTTGTACATCACATTTAGTAAAGTTATGGGTCTGTAATTCTTTAGATCCTTTTTATCTCCTTTCTTAAATAGTAACAATGTTACTGCTTCGTTCCAAGTGTTGGGTATTTGTTTTGTCATTAATATTTTATTCATAAGTGTGTACAGAACTTCTCTAGTTGTTTTCCCACCATTTTTTAGCATTTCTACAGTTATCCCGTCTTTTCCTGGTGATTTATTATTCTTCATCTCGTTGAGTGCTCTTTTTATCTCATTCTTACTGATTTCTGGTTGTAAGTCGGAATTGACATTTTTTATTTTTATTTTTAATTGCTTAAGGATTTCTTGTGCTGGTTTCTGTTTTGTATTGTAGAGGTTTTTATAATATTATTGTGTTATTTGTATAATTTCTTCTATATTATTGGTCTCTATGCCTTCTTTGTTCTTTATACTATTAATCTGTATGCTTCCAAGCTGTGGTTTTAAGCACTTCATATTTTTATTTTGTTCAATGGTTTTTTCTATTTTTTCTTCCTGTATTCTCCTTTGACTTTCCTTAATATTCTGATAGCTTTGTTTACCTCTTTGTAATCTACTGTGTTTCTCTTATCTTGTTCTATTAATGTTTTTCTTTTGCTCATGAGGTTTTTTGTTTCCTGGGATATATAGTTTTCCTTTTTTATTCTTGTTTGTGCTACCTCTTTTCCCGCCTTTGCTAATGTATCGGTTAATAGCTGATTTATTTCATCGATATTTTTGTTTTCCAAATCTCTAGTGGCCGGTATACTCTCCCTTATTTTTTGTTTATATTCCTCTTTTGCTCTCTTAAGTTTTCCCATATCTAGTTTCGATCTATTTTCCATTTTCTTTTTTGTTTCGAATTGGCTATTAATGCTGAGTTTGGCTCTGACAAGTCTATGATCACTACCGGTTGAGAAACGATTCAGCACTGTAACATCTTTGATAATGGCTTTTTCTGTTGTAAGGATGTATTCTATTTCGTTTTTAGTATTGCCGTTGGGACTTATCCATGTCCATTTTCTTTGCGGTTTTTTGTTAAAAAACGAGTTCATAGCAAAAAGTTGTCTTTCCTCCAAGTAGTTCATTAGATACTAAGTGATACTAAGTACTTCTAAGTACTTCTCTGTAGATACTAAGTGAAAAATAAGACAGTTTTTCCTTCGCATTGCAACTGAATAAAAATGGTATACATTTTATTTTATATTAGTATTACTCCTTTGAGTAGCATAGGTCCATTTTCTGTTGGAATTTATCAGCTGAATAGACAGTGTCGTGAATTGCAAGTTTTAGAATTCCCTCTTGGCTTCTTCGCTTCAGCATCCATCTGGCTTGCAATTTTTGGAAGCCATGGAGGTGTTACCAGGAAAATGGTACAATAAATTTTCAATTAAATATCTTTTAGGAATATGAATACGACAACAAAGAACAAGGGGTGGATGATACAGGACATACTAGACTTGATGGAACAAAGAAGAAAGATGAAGAATTACCTAGACAAAAACAAAAAAAAAACAAACATATAAAAAATAGAATAAAAGAAGCCAAAGAGGCGTGGATTAAAGAACAGTGTGAAGAAATGGAAACCTATGAGAAAAGTACGATGTGTTCAATATGCACAAAAAAGTAAAAGAGATAACAGGAAGCATAAAAAAATGCCAAATAGGTAAACTTAAAGACAAAGATGGAAACCTTATTGTAGATCTAGAGAATAAAATAAAAAGATGGACAGAATACCTGAATGAATTATTTGAAGACGATAGAAACAACTTAACTCAGATAATCAATGCAACTGGGCCAGACATATTGAAAGAAGAAGATGAATACGCAATAAGAAACGCTAAAAATGGAAAAGCAAACGGGCCTGATGAAATCCCTACAGAACTGCTAAAGCTTTTGAATGATAAATCCGTAACCATAATATTGCATATATTCAATACTACTGGTATAATACCACAAGAATGGTTGCTGTCTACGTTTGTCACCATACCGAAGAAAACTAAGGTAATGCAATGTTCAGATCATCGAACAATCTCCTTGATGAGTCACCTGCTTAAAATATTTCTTAGAGTCATCCACACAACCGAATCTATCAAAAACTAGACATCGATATTTAATTAACGATACACAGATGGGATTCAGAAACGGATTAGGTACAAGGGATGCTCTCTTTGCCTTGAACGTTCTAACACAGAGATGCCTAGATGTTAACCAAGAGGTACACGCCTGCTTTATAGACTTTGAAAAGGCCGTTGACAAAGTGCGCCACAGTAAACTCAAAGAAATCCTGGAAAGTAAGAACATTGACACCAGAGACATACAAATAATATTAAATCTGTACTGGAATCAGCGAGCTAATATAAAAATAGAAGACCAAACATCGGACGAAATAGAAATACGCAGAGGGGTACGACAGGGTTGTATATTGTCACCGCTTTTATCTAATATCTACAGCGAACAAATATGCCAAGAAGCTCTCTCATATGCAAACGAAGGGATAATAGTCAATGGAGAAGTTATCAATAACATTCGATATGCTGACGATACTGTGATAAGGGAGCGTTCAAGTATTACATAACGCGATGTTTGAAGATGTTTAACCCCCCCCCTACGTAACGCACTCTTATGGGAGTTTAACTATTGCGTAACGCAACTTTTGAAGATTTTTTACCCTCCCCCCCAACCTGCGTTACGTAATACTTGAACGGTCCCTAATGGCAAGAACAGCGGAAGATCTACAACATCTAGTTGAAAGTATGAATGAGAGATGTAATAACTACGGCATAAGGATGAACGTCAAAAAAACCATATATATGACCTTCAGTAAGAATCCAATAAATGACACTAGTATCACAATAAACGGTACCCAACTTGAAAAAGTAAACGAATACAAATACTTGGGAACCCTTATCAATGAAACAGGTGACCAAAATCACGAGATAAAAAGACGTATTGAAATTGCCAGGTCTACTTTTATAAAAATGAAAAAATTATTTTGTAATCGTGATATTAGTATTCATCTACGAACGAGAATGTTAAAATGCTATGTATTCATTACTTTGCTCTACGGTGTTGAGTCATGGACTCTTAAACAGAAAAATATTAAAAATCTTGAAAGCTTTGAGATGTGGTGCTACCGCCGTATACTTAGAATAAGTTGGATGGATAAAATTACAAATGAAGGAGTAATACGCAGAATAAATAACGAGCCAGAAGTTCTACTGAAAATAAAAAAGAGAAAACTTGAATACTTAGGCCACCTGATGAGGGGACAAAAGTACACATTCCTACAAAATATAATGCAAGGAAAAATCCAAGGACGAAGAAATCCAGGCCGTAGGAGAATGTGCTGCATGAGAAATTTGAGAGAGTGGTTTGGCTGTACCACTAACGAATTGTTCAAAACAGCAGTAAATAAAATTAGAATCGCCTAATGGTATCCAATCTCCGATAGTAGAGGCACTCAAAGAAGAAGAAGAAGAAGAAGAAGCAGAAGAAGAAGAAGAAGAAGAAGAAGAAGGAATATTTTTAATATTTTTCAATATTTTTAATATTTCTATTAGGTTGAAAACTTTTACTTTCATTTAGCAGATGTCGCTAGGCACCTACTCCATAAACGTCAGTTGCAATGCGGGGATAAGCTCTCAGAGTTTCGTCACTTGGGACAGAGAGCAGCAAACCTACGCCTCTCTGATGATGACTCCAATTATAGTCGAAAATCGTCGATTTAGAGTGCTGGTTTGCGCTCTCTGTACTAAGTGAAAAATAAGACAGTTTTGCCTTCGCATTGCAACTGAATAAAAATTGTATACATTTTAGTGTATACATGCATTGTATTAGTATTCATCTACGTATACATGCATTGTATACATGCAGAAAGTGTACAGTCCTACCATCCTATTAGTCTTCTTCCAGTGGTATCCAAAGTTTTTGAAAGCTGACACTTACTAAGCTAATGCCTATACTAGAAAACAAAGAACTAATACCACCACACCAATTTGGGTTTATAAAACAACAATCAACAATATAACAGGGACATAGAATTGTAGAGAGAATCAACGAGGACTTTGAAAATAATAGGTACTGCTCGGTGGTATTTCTGGAAGTAAGTCAGGCATTTGATAAAGTCTGGCATAAAGGCCTATTATGTAAACTAAAACAGAATTTACCTACATATTACTATATACTCTTAAAGTCATATATCACCAACAGAAACTTCCAGGTAAAGTATGAGAATGAATACACAAGCATACAACAAATTCTCGCTGGGGTGCCCCAAGGAAGTGTACTAGGACCTATATTATACCTTATATTTACTGCTGACTTACCGACAGAAATTCTTTTTCTCATGATCATCTTTCAGTGCGTCACAGTTTTTCGATTTCTTTTCGCATTAAACGCATTAAATTTTATGTGACAGAAAAAAAGGCACGTCCGTGATTACAGACATTTACAAAATTTATTCTATTTATTCTAGTTGTCGATAGATGGCGCCATAATAAAAAAAATAATTTTTTTTAATTAGATAATAATATTACAAATATAATCTATATAATTTATAAGACTATACAAATCAAAAAAAATACCATTTTATAAATGCAAGAAACACATTTGGTTTGTTTTTATTCCAAATTGAAAATAAAATGTGACAACTGTCAGATTTAACTAAAATGTCATGTTAGAATAAATGTCATAAATGTGTATTATCACGGACTTACCCTTTTTCCTATCATTTGTTACGCACTGAAAAATGTTCATGAAAAGGACAATACACATATCACTACAGCCACATTTGCGGATGATACGGCAATACTATCATCGAACAAGAATCCCAAAATAGCCTCAGAAATCTTACAAAATAATCTAAATAAAATTCAACAATGGATGACAAAATGGAGAGTCAAAATTAATGAAATCAAATCGCTACACCTAACATTTACCACGCGTAGGGAAACATGTCCGGCTGTATACTTAAACGGTAAAGGAATCCCACAAGGGGATGAAGTCAAATATCTAGGTATGTACTTGGACAGAAGATGGACCAAGATGGAAGACCGGGATGGCGGACTACCATACGTCAAAGATGATATCAAAAAGTGCGCGAAAAAAACTACAGAGAAACTTAAAGATCCAAACGTCTTAGCAAAAAATTTAGTGAATAAACCACGTACTGTTCGTAGGTTAAAACGAAAAGTTCCGTTAGAGTTAAGTGAACAATAGATACTAAATTAATGTGTATAAGTTTATGATGTCAGAAATAGTCAGTGTTGTAGGCTAAGTTTTAAAAAGGGGGTGCATCACTGCACCCCACTCTAAGTTTTAGATTGTAATAAATGTGGGATTAATAAAAAACATCCTACTTACTATTCTAAAAACTAAGAATTTTATAAATACCTACCTATAAGTAAACAGCCACTGAATATCCATGACATAATTATAGCCAATGGTGTTACATAATATTCTCTCATAAACCAATAGCTAATAGATATGTCATAGTCTTTGAAAAATGTTGGTAGAGCAAACATCAAATGAGCTGAAAAGCTTAAGATTATGAAAAATATAGTTATACTTTTCATATTTCTGGCCTGTTTTCTAATTGTATTTTCGAACAATATATCCTGAATTGGTAGTCTATTCGAATTTGTTGTTATAGTATCAAGCATATGTTTAAGTTTGTGAATAAATCTGCATATTATAAACAAACCAATACAACCCTAAAATCAATCATATATTATGTTTTAAAATAACTCCAACTAAAAGGTTATTAATATTAAGCTGAAAATTTGTTTGTAGCTATAGCGATATGCTTTAATTACTATTTTTGCTAATTTTAATTTTAATAATTTTTCTCAAAACGAATTAATATTAATATGGGCCATATAAAAGTCACAGTTAATATACAAACCAGATGCTAAGAAAGACACGGTTTTACGAAACGAAATGCATCCCTAACCATATGTTTTTGCAGTGTTCAGTTTAACAAACTTAAGTCCCCATAAATTAATTACCATATCAGACCATTATGCCAACAACTCACTTTGGACATGCATTCGTTTTAAAACTGCAGAAGTGTTTCTGTTTTTATACGCCAGATCTAAATAATTTGTTGCCCATCTGGTCAGAGGGTAGACACAAACAGATTAGCGTCCGTGGCTTTCTTACAGTCTCTTCACAGCATGCGAACCACGCGGACACACCCGACTCTCGTTAACAATCGACCCTCTTCCGAGACCTAAGTAAGACACCTTTTTGTTACCAAAATAAATAAATATGTTACTGTTTTTAAGTTTATAAGTTAAGCCACGTTATAAATAATATTTATATTAAAAATGTTTGTCCGACCAAAATGTTGGGCATTTTAACCAGTCCGACACGATACTGTCAAATGACAGGAATTATGTTGGTGATAAATAGCAGTCTTGTTGTTGCATGAGAGTTCAATGAAAGCGTAAAAAATAAATTTAGTCCGTTCTTTAACGGTACAATATTGCAAAACCTCTAAATTTTAAAGAACCGCTTGGATTGACATGAAATTTGGCATACACATAGCTAACAAGTCAAAGAAAAACAGTGATATTGTGCCGATATGTGCTTTTGCCGTGGAGGTGGTTTTCATCCCCTCTTGGGGGTGAAAAAATATTCGTCCAAAGTAAGTTAAGGAAATGGATAAACTTGGTAATTTTAAGTAACTTTTGTTCTATGGAGTTTTTTCACTAAGTCAATACTTTTCGAGTTATTTGGCAGTGAATATGTTCATTTTTTCAACAAAATAACCACGCTTTTAGACGGTTTTTCGCAAATAAATCAAATAGTAAGTAATTTGTCGAAAAAACATTCTTAGCAAAAATATAGCCTGTAAAAAATTTAAAAGAATGGTGTATATCTCACGTCTCTATTCCTAGTAGAAGCAGAGTTATAGCTAATGAAAAATAAGTTCATGTTCGTCAAATTCCAAATGGATTATTTTAACGTGAAATAACTAAAAATAAAGCACATTTTGGGAAAACTCATTACAACTTATTTAAAGTGTTTAAAAAAAGCTTTATTTTTGTTTTATAAAAAAAATGTCTAGCATTAAAAATAAACAAGTTACGCTCAAAATAAAGTTAGTCCCTTTTTGTTTTGGTAAAAAAATCGAGAAAATCACCCCGTAATTAGTATCTTAAATGAATTTATTCGTTACGACTTCACAAGTTTCTTGACTCGTGTATGTATTGCTTATATGATCTGTAAGTTTCATCGGTTCAAAGTCTTTATTATTGAAAGGGATGTAGTTAAAAGGGGTTGAACGAGTCACTGATCACGAATGCATGCAAATTTAGAAACACCAAATCTTAATCAATTTTTGTCCAGCAGAAAAACAAAAAAATACATGATATTCAGAAAAGCAATGCTGACTTTTTTTGTTTTCCGAGATTTTTGGTATATCTAATAATTTTTAAGTTATTTTGAAAAAAAGCATATTTTTCAAAATTAAAATTTTAAAAAATTGAAACCAAATTTTTTCAAAAATAAGCACTTTGAATCGATGAAACTTACAGATCATATAAACACAACATAAGTAAAATAATTTGTGGAGAGGTAACGATTAATTTCATTTAAGTTACTAATTAGGGGGTGGTTTTCCCGACTTTTTTTGTCAAAACAAAAGGGACCAACTTTATTTTGAGCGTAACTTGCTTGAATTTAATCCTATAAACTTTTTGTAAAAACAAAAATAAAGTTTTTTTAAACACTTTTAAAAAGTTATAATGGGTTTTCCCCAAAAAGTGCTTAATTTTTTGGATATTTCACGTCGAAATATTCTATTTGAAATTTGGTGAATATGAATCTATTTTTCATTGGCTATAACTCTGGTTCTACGAGATCAAGAGACCTAAGGCGTACACCATTTTTTTTTACATTTTAGAGGCTATATTTTTGCTAAGAACGTTTTTTTCGACAAAATACTTACTTTTTGAGTTATTTGCGAAAAACCGTCTAAAAATGTGGTTATTAGGTTGAAAAATGAACATTCACTCGCAAATAACTCAAAAAGTGTTGACTTGACGGCGGCCGTTATTTTGGTTCTACGACGTATTTCTTCGTTTGGGATTCGATCCCTCAGGGAGACACCCAACATCTGGCGCTCCATAGCCCTCTGAGTTATGCGAATCTTGTTCACTACCTTTTTTGTGAGTGTTGATGTTTCCGCTCCATAAGTGAGTACAGGCAATACACACTGGTCAAAGATTTTCCTTTTCAGCATATGGGTAAGTCCGATTTAAATACATAACTCAGTTTACCAAATGCTGCCCAGGCTACTCCTATGCGACGTGGGAGCTCGCACGTCTGGTTATCTCTTCCCAACCGAATTTCATGTCCCAAGTACTTATAAGATACAGTCTGCTCAATATCCATTCCATCAACAACAATATTATGATTTAGCACCAGATTAGTAATTATTTGCGTCTTGTTGATATTAATCTTTAGTCTGACCTCTAAGGAAGCCTGATATAGCTTGTTCAATATTATTATTGCATCATCCATACCATCGGTTATAAGCACGATGTCATCTGCGAAGCTCAAATGACTGAGCTTTTCTCCATTTATATTGATACCATATTCGTTCAGGTCTGCCTTCTTAAAAGTGTTTTCTAAAAGGGTTGTGAACAGCTTTGGTGAGATGGTGTCTTCTTGCCGTACTCCTCGCTGCATACAGAATAATATTAGTTTGTTGATCAGAGAGTCTTACGCTAGCCGTTGCATTGTGGTAGATATGTTTTATCATGTTAGTGTAGCGATGGTCTATTCGACATTCTTTCAATGCTTTTAAAATTTTCTGCTGGTTTATGGTATCGAACGCTTTCTCGTAGACCACGAATATCAGTGCCAATAGTTTGTTGTATTCCGCCGACTTCTCGATCAAGTTTTTTATTACCAGTAAGTCGTCGTCAGTGCTATATCCGGATCTAAACCCACACAATGTCAAATAAACGTCAAATTGAAAGGCAGTTTATTTAGAAGTTCTCCTAAAAATTATTAATTTTTAAGGTTTTTTCTTAACTTTTTGAGTATTACGAGTAGTATAAAGAAGTACTAAACCAGTGATCTGTAAGAAAGTGTGAAATTTAGCGCCTAGAAGTTAAATTTCAGAAAACAAATAATATGGAAGGTATACCACCCGAACCTCCAGATAAAGGTAAATTTTATGTAGAAATGGAAGGAGATGGGATGATGGAATATGAGGAATTAAATAAAAATAACAATAGAGTAAATAATAAGGTAACAAACAAACAAAACCAAACAAGTAGTACTATTGAGGTAAGTAACAAATTTAGTTGTAATAACGATGAAACTTTGATAAATTTAAATCAAACAGATAAGTCAGGTAAGCAAAATTTAAATAAAGTAATAAATTTAAGATTAAAACATAGATATCAATTTGGAGATAATGCACCTTATATAGTACACATAGAAAATAAAAACGGTAACATTGGTCGATTACACAGGATCGGCACGGCCCGTTTGATTTTAAGTGCAGTACCTGAAATTGAAAATAATATCACACAAATTACAGTAGTTGGTAGAAATAAAATCAAGGTAGAACTAAATAATTTTGCTAGTGCTAATAAATTAATTGATTCTCAAATTCTTAAAAGCAAAGAGTATGAGGCATATATTCCAACGTTTTTTACTCAAAAGAAAGGTGTTATAAAATGGGTAGATAAAGAGATAGAAGATAATGATTTATTATCATTAATTAAACCTAGATTTGGAATTAAATTCGAAGTATTACATGTAAAAAGAATTATGCGGAAAGTGATTCAAGATAATGGTAATACTAATTATGTAAAAACAGGAACCGTAATTGTCACTTTTAAAGGTCAGTCTATACCAAAAAATGTAATAATAGAAAAAATGATATACGAGGTGGAAAATTATACACCCAGAATAATCCAATGTTTAAAGTGTTTGAGATTTGGGCATATAAGTGCCCAATGTAGAGGAAAAGATAGGTGTGAAAGATGTGGCGAAGAACACAACAAATCTAATTGTTCCAATCCGAATAATTTACTTTGTGTATTGTGCAAAGGAAAACACAGCGCTACTGACAAGGGAGCAGATTGTACAGAAAGACAAAAACAGGAATATATTAAAAAAGTTATGAATAATGAAAATATAACATATTATGAAGCTAATAATAAATATAAAAAATGTTATTCCACAGTAAGTAAAGACCAAGAAAATAATTCAAATAAATATACAATATCTAAACGAAAAAGATCAAGTAGTATTGATTCTAGTAGTGTAGATAAAGAAACAATGGAAGCACGCAGAAAAATTTTGCAAACACCAAGAATACAAAGTCAGCCTTGTTATAATTTTAATAATCCCATTTATTCTAACACAACACAAACACAAAACGATAATCAAAATAATATAGGAGAAATAATAGTAAACTTTATTTCAGCAACATTAAATCAAATTAATCACAATTTAGATCAAAAAACGTTGGAATTATTAAAAAACAATATTTCACAATTATTATTACCTCGTGATGGCTAACGTTTCATTTCTTCAATGGAATGCGAGATCAATTAAAACAAATAAGGGTTATTTAGAAAAATTCTTGTATGACAATAAAATAGATATAGGATTAATATCAGAAACTTGGTTAAAAAAAAAGTAATTTTATTAACTTTACTGGTTATAATGTCTTTAGGAATGATAGAGATGATGGATATGGTGGAGTAGCCATCCTTTTGAAAAAATTAATAAAATTTTACAACAGTCGTACTTTTCACCAAATTAATGACATAATGTGCAATAGCATATCAATTAAAATTCAATCCGGAAAAAAGTTAAACATTTATTCAATATACGTAAAACCAAATCTTAAAATCACTCTAAATGAATGGAAAAAGTTTTTTAATAGTCTAGAGAAGCCTTTTATAATCGGTGGTGATTTTAATAGCCACAATTATGTTTGGGGTTGTAGTACTGTAGATACTATAGGAAAAAATCTGTTAGAAGCTATTGAGGACCGTAATCTTGTAATTTTAAATAATGGTAAAGAAACTTTGATGCGTAGACCGAATAGCAATAATAAATCTGCAATAGATCTTACAATATGCTCAGCAAATATTAGTCATTTTTTCGATTGGGATGTTGTGGACGAGACATTAGGATCAAATCATTTTGCTATTATTATTAAGTCAAATATTAATGTTAATAAAGCGGAATGTGTAAATACAAAATTCCAATGGAACATAAATAAAGCGGATTGGTCTCTTTTCTCTTCTATCACTGATAATTTCATGGAAATAGATAATAATTTAAATTACCAACAATTTTTAAATAAATTAAACGAATATTGTAAGATATGTATACCGGAGAAGAGAACAGGGACTAATCCACGATTTAGAAAAACTTGGTGGAATGACAATTGTAAAAAGGTAATAGAAGAACAAAAACTAGCTTTACGCAAGTTTAAACTACAGTCTAATATACAAAATTATATAAATTATAATAAATGTGTAGCGAAAACCAAAAAAGTTGTATTAGAGAGTAAGCGTAATGCATGGAGAAATTTTTGTAAAACTTTAAACAAAAATACACCAATTAAAGATATGTGGAATCAAGCCAAACGATTACAAAACATTTTTAAACCACAAGTAAATCCAGTGACTGAAGGAGAATGGGTTGAGGAGTTTTTAAGAAAATTATGTCCAGATAATATATTTTCAAAAATTAATGTAATGGAAAGAAAAAACTCTATGCATCCACTTTCAATTCCATTTAGTTTCTGTGAATTAGAAATAAGCCTTAAGAATAAGAAAAATACTTCTCCAGGTATAGATAATGTACATTATATTATGTTGACCAATTTACATCAAAAAGGGAAAGAAACACTATTAAATTTTTTTAATCAAATATGGTTATCAGAAGATATTCCAGATAACTGGAGAGAGTACCGGGTGATTCCTATTCTCAAAACAAATCGGAATCCTGATTCAGCAGAATCTTATAGAGGTATTTCATTGAGCTCCTGCATAACAAAAACACTGGAAAGAATGATAAAACTTAGGCTCGAAAGTTGGCTAGAAAAAAACAATAAATTATCACAAACACAATTTGGATTTCGAAAAAATCATTCTACTGTGGAAGCTGTGAGTCATTTGGTAACAGATATAAATTTAGCGTTTACGAAAAATTCTTCAGTAATCGCTCTTTTATTAGATGTTGAAGCAGCATACGACAACGTTAATTTAAATATACTATATAACAAAATGATACAAATAGGTCTGCCAGAATGCTTCTGTCAAAAAATAATAAAATTGTATGACTGTAGAAAAATTTATATATCGGTAAATAATAACACATTTGGTCCAAGACTAGCGATGGGTGGTTTACCTCAAGGAGGAATATTAAGCCCTTTGTTATATTTAATTTACACTTCTGATATAGAAAAAAATTTAAACTCAACAAAAATTTTACAATTTGCAGATGATATAGTTATTTATCAAGAAAATATTAAAATAGAAAATGCAGTCAAATCCATTGAAGAAGGAGACAAACATATTAAAATATGGAGTGAATTACATGGACTAAATATATCTGATTCCAAAACCAAATTATGTATTTTTACAAGAAAACGAAAAGAAATACCCAATCACATCTTAATAAACAATATATCCTATCCTGTACAAAGTTATGTTAAATATTTGGGTATTACTCTGGATAGACAGCTTCTCTGGAAAGAACATATAGACCATATAGTTAAAAAAACAGAAAAAGGAATAAACCTTCTTCGATTCGTATCACACTTACGTTGGGGAGCAGATCCAAATATTTCTTTGTTGTTATTTAAAAATAATATAAGAGCTATATTCGACTACGGATCAATATTATACAGTGACGCATCACAGTGTCATTTAAATAAAATAGACAAAATCATTAATAAATCCCTTAGATTGTGTATAGGAGCCCTAAGAAGTACACCGATAAATAATCTACAAGTTGAATGCTGTGAAATGCCGATGGATATAAGACGAAAAAAACTTGGCATCAACCTTTTAGTTAGATTGTATGAAAAAAAGGCAAGTTTAATTTCCAAAATACATCAACTGTTTTTAGCAGACTTGACAGAAAAATATTGGATAAAAAAGAAAACTCTAAATATGGTAGATTTATATTCAAAAATGACAATATATGATAAACAACTTTATAAATATGACATAAACCCAAATTATAATATTGACTTTAATAGTATGGAACAAGTTCAGGTATACTTTTTAAGGGACTATAGCAAGTTGCCTATATCTTTAAGAAAATTAGTGTTTATCTCCGACAGTTCACAAATGTTCAAAGATTATTGTATGCTATATACAGATGCATCAAAAAATATTGAAGGTGTGGGATGTGCCTATTGGGATAGCAGTAATAAAATTAGTAAAATGTTTAAACTAAATTCTATTATGAGTATATACACAGCTGAATTAATAGCGATAATGGAAGCACTAAAATATTTATCTAATATAAATCATTCAAAGTTTATAATTTTTAGTGACAGTAAAAGTTCTCTTAGTAAAATTAGTGCTATAAATCCTAAATCAAAAGTGAACTACATTGAATTATATATCATAAATAAAATTAAAGAACTTCAGCAACAAGGAAAGTCTGTTAAGTTGGCATGGGTTAAAAGCCACTGTGGAATAACTGGAAATGAAATGGTAGATGAATTGGCTAAAAACGCGGTGACACAAGGAGTATTAACCCATTATCTTTGTACGCCAAAAGATATTGAATCAAATTTATTCAAAGAGATTAAGAAAGAATGGAAAGAAAGGTATATTGATGAAAACGTAAATACAGGAAACCACTACAGATCAATCAGAAACTATATAACGGATAAACCTTGGTTTTCTAAAATGGAGTCGACAAAAGATATGATAAGAACCATATGCAGAATGAGATTTGACCACTGTCTTACTCCATCATATTTATTTAAAATTAATATAGCTGATAGTCCACAATGTATTTGTGGACAGTTGGGCAATCTACAACACAAAATTTTGACCTGTTCTCTTATCTCTAATAAAGTTAATATGTTTTTAAATTCACTGTATTCTTTGACTGATGTCCACCATCCCATTAATTTAAATTATTTATTAACATTAGAAAATAATGAGTTGGTATACCGACTATTGTATAAACATATTTTAGATATTAAGCTTAAATTGTAATTGTAAAATATAGAGTAAGTATTTCTTGTAAATTGTTATATGTTAAAAGAAAAAGAAAAGAAAAGAAAAGAAAAAAAAAAGAAAAGAAATATAAAAAAAAATAATAAAATAAAAATAAAAAAAAAATAAAAAAATGATAAAAAAAAAAGGAAAAAAAATATAAAAAAAGATATATAAAAAAAAATAGAAAAAAAATATAATAATTAAAAAAATATAAAAAAAATATGTAGATAAAAATGAATGACGAACTTGGACAGTCCATAGTAAAATAGCTTTCGAATGAAGTAGAGGGCTAAAGAAGAATGTTGCAGTTTTTGCTGTGGAACTCTGAGAACATCATTTGGAAAAAAATTAATAAAAATATATATATATAAAAAATTATTAAAAAAAAAATACAAAAATAATTATTTATTAGTAGAATTGTTTATTAAATTAGTATTAGTTTTAGGATAAGATACGAAAAAATGACTAATAAAATAAAAAATAGTAAAATTGGCGAATGGATTTAGTGTCCGCAGTCATATAAACCCAAACAAACAACAACAACGATCTAAACCCAGCTTGTTATCTAGGCTGATAGAAGTCTAACTTAGCATCCAGTCTTTTTTTATTAGATCTGTTATGTCACCTTTCTTGTGCAATAAAGCAATGACTGCATTGTTCCATTGGGAAGGGGTTTTCCTTGGTAAATGCATTTGGTGAAAAGTTTGGCCAAAACCTGGATAATTTTATTTCCACCTTGTGTGATTGCCCCGGTCACTACTCCGTCATCGCCAGGGGATTTATTATTTTTCATTTCTGGAAGTGTATTTTTAACTTCGTATGGTGTTACTTCTGGCATTAATTCTAATGGTTTGTTATTTTGGGCAGGGGCTGATCTTGCCTTGCGATGGTGCTCTCATACATTTCGCGATAAAATAATTCGACAACCTTAAGGATTTCGGCTATTAGTCCAAGTAATGAAGCTTATAATAGAACAAAACCTCACAATTTTTACAGAATGGATAGTAGTGGATAGTCCAAGGATCAAAATCTATATGATGTCTAAAGGCGCTTTTGCCATGGGGTGGTTGCCACCCCATCTCGGGGATGGAAATTTTTTATTATATTTAGACCGCAAAAGCTGGTAAAAATATTTATTCTAAACAAAAAACGTTCTATACATTTTTTTGATTACATCAATACTTTTCCATTTATTCGCTATCGAAAATGTTAGTTTTATATCGAAAAAATCAATGTTTTTAATCAGTTTTCTGCTAATAACTCAAAAAGTTTTCGTTTTATCAAAACAACTTTGCTTAATAAAAATGTGTCTTTTGGAAAAATAAACAAATCTGGTTTTTTTAATTTTTTTTAAAACCAATAGTAATCGAGCTATACTTTTTTATATGTTAGCTCTTCTTCATCAAATGCTAAATATTGTAGATTCAAAGTAAAACGACGGGAAAACTATGCATTTTTCGAGGATAACTCGTTAAAACTAATTTAAAGTACTTAAAAATATCTATCTGTAGAAATAAAAAAGTCTCTAGCTTAAAAATTAAGAAACTTATAATGAAAAGAATGTCAGTCCCTATTTTTTTCAGCAAAAAATTTATCGGAAACAACCCCCTTATCACCAGCCTAATTAACATTAGTCATTGACCCTATTTGGCCTTCTTTATTTATGTATTATTAATAGGTTCTAGGAGTTTGACCGGCTTAAAATTATTAGTTTTGAATCAAATGGAGTTAAAAGCGAATAATTGATTTTTGTAGTTTGGTAAAAAATGCAATTTTCTTCGGAATAGAAAGATTAGCATCAGAGATACGAAAAAAATGTTTAAATATGAAATTGTAGTTTATTTAATTCTCAAGAACATGGTTTGCAAAAATTTTTCTTACAGCAAAAATTGAGTGAGCTATTGACAATTAAAACTTGTAATAACATGCAAGAACCACCTTTACCGACCCTGTCAAAGTTACCTCTTTTTGAGACTGAGGATTTTAAAAAGATTTAATATTAATAGCCTCATAGATCTTATAAAAACCTATAAAATGTCTTTATCACCAAACTTTCTAAGATGAAAATTAAAAAGTTACGGTTAAAAAATCAATATATTTTTTTGAAAAAAAAAAGAGAAATCCAATTGGAAGCATAATAATGTAAGTTAGCGGTATTTTTAGTCATTGGCCTTATTCAGTCTTCTTTATTTATGTATTTTTAATAGATTTTAGACGTTTGACTGGCTTATAATGATTAGTTTTTAAAAAACTGGAGTTAAAAGCGAATAACGAATTTTTGTAGATTGGTAAAAAATGCCATTCTCTTCGGAATAGAAAGATTAGCACCAGAGATACAAAATAATGATTCAATATGAAATTGTAGATTATTTAATTTCCAAGAACTTGGTTTGAAAAATTTGTTCTGCGGTACCAATTGAGTGAATTGTAAATCAGTGCCTATACTGAAAAACATTGATGTCTTAGATAAAAACTAACACTTTCGATAGCGAATAAATCGAAAACTATTAATTTTATCAAAAAAATGTATAGAACATTTTTTGCTTAGATTGAATGTTTTTATCAACTTTTGCGGTCAAAATATAATAAAAAATTTCCGTCCCCGAGATGGCGTGGCAACCACCCCCATGGTAAAAGCGACTTTCGGCATCATATAGATTTTGATCCTTGGACTATCCACTACTTATTCTTAAATTTTCAAGAAAATCGATCCATTCTGTAAAGATTGCGAGGGGAAAAGCTTCACTTCCTGGACTATTCGCACTAATAATACAATAGTGTCGTTAACTCAAAAAAGATGGTTTTTCAGAATCAACGAAAAACTGATTACTCATTTCATATTGCAGGTAAACAAAAAATTAATGCATAATGTGTTTCTAGTTAATATTAAAGGAAGTTTCTTTGTACTCTTAGTTAAATAAAAATACTGTCAGTGAAGTTATTTAAGAGTTTTGAGTTAAAACGGTATTGCTCTAAGCAAAATGTTCGGAATGAAATATTATTTTTAGTTATGACATTATTTATGAAATATTTTGTGTTACTACAATTTGATTTACTAATTTTTTTCCGGGGTTTACGTCAGTTTTTGGGAAATTTTGCGGACTCTTTGTCGCTCATTGTAAAATTAAAACAGTTAAATTCTACTTTTATAAAAAAAATAATAAAACTTGGCCTCTTGGTACTTATAGCACAGCTTGCAAGTCATATACGGCGAATATTGTTGAATCTATGTTAGCATTTTTGTCTTTTTCTTTCTCCTTTCTGGAGAGTTCTTTTTCTTTCAAGTGGTTTTCGTACGTCACATCAATATTGTTTTTTCCATCCTCATCAGCATTTTTGAAATTTTCACAAAGATCACATTGATATTTTTTGGTGTATGGAAGGAGATGTTAAAATCTTTAGTAAAAATGCAGTTAAAAGTAGTTTCAGACGCAAATGATTTGAAGTTTTCTTCTGTACATTTATCTTTGTAGTCTCGATAGGTATATACAGGGTGTCCAGAAACTCTACCGACAAACGAAGACAGGAGATATTTTAGATCATTTTAAGATTAATTAACCCAGTTCACCTAGTCCGAAAGTGCTTCCTAAGGGAGCTAGAGCTCTTTTAAGATGGCGTCATGTAATTAGTTTTTCTTAAATAACTCCAGAACGTTTCTATCTAGAAAAACGAAAATTGGTACGCATGTTTACTTTCCAGAAATGAATCGATTCCATCCATTGTGAATTTCTAGTACCGGTCATAGGCGTCCGTTTTGGGTAGAACAACGGTTATTTTATCGTATAACTTTTTTGTCTTTAACTTTTAAGCATTTTTGACACTGGATTATTAAATTATGAGGTGTTCTAGTACTAAAAGGTACTCTTGCTTTAAGTCGTAGGACACACCGTTTTGTAGAAAAAGCGATTTGAAAGTTTTTCGTTTTTGGAATTTGAAAAAAATTGAAAAAAATTTTCAAAAAAACACGATGTATTTTACTAACTTAAAGCAAGAGTAACTTTTAGTACTCGAATACCTCATAATTTAATAATCTAGTGTCAAAAATGCTTAAAAATTAAGGACAAAAAAGTTACGCTATAAAATAACTGTTGACCTACCCAAAACGGACGCCTATGACCGGTACTAGAAATTCGCAATTAATGAAATCGATTCATCTCTGGAATATAAATAAATGTACCAATTTTCGACTTTCTAAATAGGTTTTTTTTGAAATTTTTTTTTGAAATTCAAAGAACGCAAAATTTTCAAATCGATTTTTCTAGAAAACGGTGTGTCCTACCGGCTTAAAATAAGAGTACCTTTTAGCACTAGAATATCTCACAATTTAATAATACAGTGACAAAAATGCTTAAAAATTAAAGACAAAAAAGTTATGCGATAAAATAACCATTGCCCTGCCCAAAACGGACGCCTATGATCGGTACTAAAAAATCGCAATGGATGGAATATATTTATCTCTGGAAGATAAATAAGCCTACCAATTTTTGTTTTTCTACATAGAAGCGTTCTGGAGGTATTTAAGAAAAACTCATTACAAGACTCCATCTTCAAAGAGCTCTAGCTCCCTTAGGAAGCATTTTCGGACTAAGTGAATAGGGTTAAATTGTCTTAAAATTATCTAAAGAATCTCCAGTCTTCGTTTGTCTGGAGAGTTTCTGGACACCCTGTATATAAGCTAAAAACTTGTCACACTGGATATATTCCCATGACGTCTGAGCTCTAAGGTAATGTAATTCAACGCGTAGTATAGCGTTTATAAAATGTTTGACACCTTCATAGATCTCCGATTCCACAGTATGTTGTTTGCCATGTCTCCCGCGCAATTTGCTATGTTTTCTGAGCTACTCGATGAAGAAGAGCTTCTGCTCTTCTTGAAGAACAGCTTCTTGAGGAAGAACTACTTGACGGTTTTACTGTTCGGCCTCGAAACAAACTATAGGTTTTCCTTTGCACAACAGAAACGAAATGCGGATCTCAGTCGGAATCATCGGAATCAAAGTCGCTCTGGTCTGAGTGCACCAGTGAAATGTGATATTGTCTTTGGTTGGATTCTGTAATAGGTTTAACATTACTGACCTTACTAAATGCCAATGTTTACGTGAATTTCTTGAAGTACTTTGACGGCTCGTAAATGATGAAGGTACCTATAGGTGCCGGTTGTACTTTCGTAACGTCACTGTTCTCTATCTGGGCACCAGGTTCATTATTTGTACTCACCAGTGGGAATAACGACAATGAAGAGTTTTCCTGCTCGCCATTCTCAACATTTGTTGCCATAGCAACAAGTAATCGCCCACGATCACTTGTTGCTATGAATCGCCCCCTTAAAATTGAATTAAGTAATTATTAACATAGGTAATTGACGAAATGAACACGAATGTCAAGAAGAGTGTGATAACTCTAAATTTATAAAATAAGTAGTATTTTATAAGCTTTTTTAATAACACTGCTGCACATTTTACATGAGTTATTTCTATACGTTGATTGACAAATAGATAATGATTAATAAATGTTTTACAACCAACAAAAAATTGGTTTATAGGTATGATTCAACAATAGTGTAGCATGTCAAAAATAATGAAATGAACCAATAATAGTGTCGTTAGTAAAAATATTATTTTAAAACGTGCCTGTGTAAATCAGTAATAGTGTAATAAGTAGAAAAACAATAATGTTATGGTTAGGTTTAAATCAACAAGAATGCAATAACTCAAAATATAGATATGCAAATTACATACCTGATTCAGTAATAACGTGAAAATGATGAGCAAAGCAACACGTACGTTCCCGATCACTGTTGGCCGCAACTAAAAATGGCACAATATTGTGAGGGTGATAACGACAGTCTGTAAGTCATGAATAACGTCTTATGGTGCCATTTCTTATTCATTTTTTGCACTATTAAAACGACGGTTTTATTGACTTGTAGGGAATTGAATTTTACGTCTGAATGTAAGTAGTATTATGTCAAATTCGAAACATTTTGAGTTACGACACTATTGTATTATTAGTGCGATATATCTGTAGCAATGTTTTTGTCTTTGTTTCTTATTCTGTACATATTTCTGTTGCCAATGTTATTCGTATTTCGCCGCAAAACTTTCAAACTTTTGTTTTCTTGAATTATTTGAGTTATTTCTTTTGTATTGTTTTCTCTTATATCTTTTCGGATTGATCGGTGGATATCTTTATTTAATTTCCTCAGTGTTGTGTAGTTGGAGTCGTATTTTTCCGTCAGTTGTTTTCTTTTACTTAGTAACTCTTTGGTATTTTGGCTTAATTTTTCTTTATGGGTCACGACCGTCGGGCAGCACTCCCTTTCAGTTTCTTTTAGTGCCTTCGTTATGAGATTATTTGCTAGTTTGATGTCGTCTATTTCGTTTTCTAAGTCTTGTATACGTCTACGTGTCGGACTGGTAAAAATGCCCAACATTTTTGTCGGGCACGCATTTTTTTTTTGTATATTATATAACGTTGGCTATTGAATAAACTTAAAAACAGCCTGCTATGTATTTTTCACAATCATAAACATGTGCGATTGACACGTTTATCACGTTCCACATTTAAAGCTTCCCCTGTTCCATTATTCCCATACCTCAAAGCTTCCAAATTTTCAGCTTCCTATTAATAATCTTTTATTTAAAATAATAAATGGTTGAATGCTCGAATATATTAATTTTACTAAGTGAAAGGCAGATATCAAGCTCTAGATTTATTTAATCTTGCCCAAGTATACTTTCGCTATCTAGAGCATCTTCAGGGGCAGTTCGTCAATAAAATGAAGGTGTCCTCGAATGGAATTTATTATGATATTAAGATTGTTGGCAACTTAAATTAACATATAATTAAGAATACACTAAACAAGGAACAAACACATAAAGGGTTCCCCCGTTAAGATAGGCAAAATGCCCTCACTCCCAGAATTCAATATATTTATTTTTTTACGTTCTATGTAATTAAAAAATGAGATAACGCGGATTTTTAGGTCGCCACCCCCCTTACCCCTCCCCCACAGCCAAAAAGGTAGATTTTTAGATTTAATTTTTTTTAGTTGGGTTGCAATTGATTTAAAAATTTTAAAAAATTCACACATGTATCTGAGACTTTTACAAAACGTGTCCATTTCTTATGGACTCCTAGGTCGAGTGTACATAACCTCAAAATTTTTTTTAACTTTTTAAAGCTTATAACTTTTTCTTGGAGGGGGCTACAGGTCCAATTTTTTTTGCATTTTGTGTATTTTATCAAAAGCTATCTCTCTGATTTTTTTCAGATTTTTCCGTTACCTGCGCCATGTTGAAAAATCCGGAAAACTGTTTTTTTAGGGGGTTTTTGGGGATTTTCTCCATTTTATAGACTGCAACATAGATCAACTCAAGGTATTGTTAATAGATTATGTAGAATTTGAAATAACTGAGTATTTTAGGGCTATCAAAAATTGGGCAAAACACCCCAAGCCCCCCAAAAACCATGTTTTTTAAGTTATATAAGGGTTTTTGTTGGCTTAATGATATTTTTTGAAGTCGATACAGCCTAAAAATTTTGAATTTTTTTCATTTTTTTACTTTATATGTGTTTAAAAAATAGGACTCATCGCATTTTTAGCCCACCACCCCCTCCCCCTGCCCCCACAAAAACGACAATTCTTCTATTTTTTTATTTAGTTAAGTTGCAATTAAGTTAAACATTTTATGAGGCTTCTAAAAAACATATCTATTTTTATAGACCCGTAGGTCAAGTGTACACATAACCTCAAAATTTCTTTTTTATTTTTTTAAAACGTATTTTTGACTTCGATCGATACTTGTTTTATCGATATTTTTTAGAACGTCCAATGAATTGTACATCTCTCTTGCGGACGACCGCCTCAATACGTGCTTAGCGCTCATTTTTAATTATTAAAATTATTAGTTAGTAATAAAATAATGACAAAAATTTCTTCAGGCTCTTGTAGGGGGGGCTTTAAACTTTGATTTGGTCACTTTCTGACTTTCCTAATAATAATTTTTAATCGAGTTATTAAGCCTTGAAAATGGCCATTTTCGCGTTTTTCAAATTTTAAATCGCGTGTAACCGACAACAGTCAATTTTAGAGCAAGATCACAAGAGACCTTTTTTGTTCAGGTTGATCCAGATAATCTAAAACAGATTTGTCCGAAGTGAAAAAATTAATTTTTTGAATTCGTTTAAAAAATTGTTTAAACAATTTTCCGACCGCGGTACAGGTGAATTTGTTTAAAGGACCTGTTTTTGAGTAAGTTTGTGCAAAAAAAACGAATCGGAATAATTTACCTAACGGGGACAAGCATACGTCGTGGACTATTTGCATTATGAGCCAAATGTAGATGGTTTGGAAAACATTAAACGATAGATATATATGTCTTGTATATATCTTGTAGATGCGAGTTGCACAATCGGCAACATAACCATAGGCTGTTCTGTTGTTCGCATGTAGCTGCCATAGTATAATATTTATGGCATGGAAGATATTCTACAAAAATCATCATGCCAGCAGAATATCTTGCAAAACTGTTTGACAATACAGATGTTATACCTGTAATAGACGAAGACAGCGATGAAGACTTTAGAACTGTTAAGTGTAATACCAACGAATATAACCCTCCGAATACTCTATGAATATACCTATACGGAGCTATATATTCTTTGGTAATACTTTCCTCATTCTTTTTATGGTGTTTATGTGGCAGTAAACGTGAAGCAAAGTGTCATTATAGGCATAGATACATATAGGTTATGTAGATGGTACAAGCAGATGTTTGAATAATTAGAATATGTATAATGTAAGGTAATATTAGGGTACCTACTAAATACAAACTAATGAACAAAGGACAAAATGTTTTGATTCACAAAACTACAAGAAGTATGATATATTAAAATGTACTTTTTGTAATTTATAATTTAATAATTATTAACTATTCTAAATGGGAAATAAGCCACAATTTAACTAAAAAATGATTTTATTAAGGTTTCGACGTCCACCAAGTTGTAAAAATACAAAATATTAATAAATTAAACAAAAATGTAGCTTCGTAAAAAATCTTATCTTAAAAATATCTATTAATTTAATTTAATCTAACTTATTTATATAGATCGCCCCGAACCCTTTTTTCAGTGCGTCACAGATTATCGAATTCTCCCTAACGCATTACAGATGGAAAATAAAATCATTTTTTAGTTAAATTGTGGCTTATTTCCCATTTAGAATAGTTAATTACAAAAATGCCACAAATAAATAGCTTTAGAACAACATTTTCGATTTAATTGCAAGCCAACTTAAAAAAATAAAATCGAAAAATTTACGTTTTTGACTGTGGGGAGGGGTAATAGGGGAAGTGGGCTAAAATTGCGGTGAGTCATAATTTTTTAATCACATAGAACGTAAAAAAATAAAAAAAATATTCAGGCTGTATCGACCTCAAAAAATATGATTAGACCCGCAAAACCCTTACAAAACTTTCACTAAATAAAAAAATAAAAGAAATGACGTTTTTGTGGGGGCAGGGTTGGTGGGCTAAAAATGCGATGAGTCTTATTTTTTAATCACATAAAGTAAAAATATGAAAAAAATTCAAAATTTTTAGGCTGTATCGATCTCAAAAAATATCATTAAGCCAACAAAAACCCTTATATAACTTAAAAAAAAACATTGTTTTTGGGGGGCTTGGGGTATTTTGCCCAATTTTTGATAGTCGTAAAATACTCAGTTATTTCAAATTCTACATAATCTATTAACAAAACCTTGAGTTGATCTATGTTGCAGTCTATAAAATGGAGAAAATCCCCAAAAAACCCCTAAAAAATAGTTTTCCGGATTTTTCAAGATGGCGCAGTTAACGGAAAATCTGAAAAAAATCAGAGAGATAGCTTTTGATAAAATTTACAAAATGCAAAAAAATTGGATCTGCAGCCCCCTCCAAGAAAAAGTTATAAGCTTTAAAAAAGTTAAAAAAATTTTTGAGGTTATGTACACTCGACCTACGGGTCCATAAAAAATGGACGTGTTTTGTAAAAGTATCAGATATATGTGTGAATTTTTTGAAATTTTTATATCAATTGCAACCCAACCAAAAAAAATTAAATCTAAAAATCTACCTTTTTGGCTGTGGGGGGAGGGGTAAGGGGGTGGCGATCTAAAAATCCACGTTATCTCATTTTTTAATTGCATCAAACGTAAAAAAAATAAATATATTGAATTCTGGGAGTGAGGGCATTTTGCCTGTCTTAAGTGCCTACCCTTGAGTGCCGGTTGCCGGTATAATTCTACATTGTTTGAAGATGGAGATAGAATGAAGTATTTCTTATTTAACGGAAATGTTTGAGTGGTGACTGACATATGACAACTTAATAAGACTATGACTACGTGATATGTACGTACAGTCACTACATGGTGAACTGCATAATCAAAAAATAGGTCCATGTCACCAGCCCCCCCCCTTTTTCAATTTGAGGGTCAAGAAAAAGCTCATTCGTTTGTATTGCGTTAGTACTGGATTGTATCACCCTTCATTCGTTTGTACTGCCCCCACCCTTTTAAATCTGCCTGGAGGGGCTGGTGACATGCCATCCCTCCCTTTTTCGATTTGAGGGTCAAAAAAAAGCTCATTCGTTTGTATTGTGTTAGTACTGGATTGTATCACCCTTCATTCGTTTGTACTGCCCCACCCTTTTAAATCTGCCTGGAGGGGCTGGTGACATGCCATCCCCCCCTTTTTCGATCTGAAGGTCCGGGATAGGTATGTTCGTTTGTACTGCGTTAGTATCGGATTGTATCGTCCTTATTTTGTTTGTACTGCCCCCACCCGTCTAGATTGGCCTGGGGGGGCCAGTGACATGCTACCCTCTACTCTGCACTTTTTGCCTTCTGAATGTCGAAAATAGGCTATTTCGTTTGTACTGCGTTAGTACTGGATTGTATAACCCTTCATTCTTTTGTACTGCCTCCACCCTTTTAAATCTGCCTAGAGGGGCTGGTGACATGCCATCCCCCCTTTTTCGATATGGGGCTCCGGGATGGGTATATTCGTTTGTACTACGTGAGTATCGGATTGTATCGCCCTTATTTTGTTTGTACCACCCCCACCCGTCTAGATTGGCCTGGGGGGCCAGTGACATGCTACCCCTCTAATCTGCACTTTTTGCCATCTGACGTCGAAAGTAGGCTATTTCGTTTGTACTGCGTTAGTACTGGATTGTATCACCCTTCATCCGTTTGTACTGCCCCACCCTTTTAAATCTGACAGGAGGGGGATCCCTTTCTTCGATCACGGGGTCCGGGATGGGTATGTTCGTTTGTACTGCGTTAGTATCGGATTGTATCGCCCTTATTTTGTTTGTACTGCCCCCACCCGTCTAGATTGGCCTGGGGGGGGGGGCAGCGACATGCTACCCTCTACTCTGCACTCTTTGCCTTCTGAACGTCGAAAATAGGCTATTTCGTTTGTACTGCGTTAGTACTGGATTGTATCACTCTTCATTCGTTTGTACTGCCTCCACCCTTTTAAATCTGTCTGGAGGGGCTGGTGACATCTCATCCCCCCTTTTTCGATATGGTGGTCCGGGATGGGTATGTTCGTTTGTATTGCGTTAGTATCGGATTGTATCGCCCTTATTTTGTTTGTACCGCCCCCACCCGTCTAGATTGGCCTGGGAGGCCAGTGACATGCTACCTTTCTACATTTAAAACAGGGGAGGATTAATGCTAGGAGTAAGGACACAAAATTAGCCAAAACTATTATAGTAACACCGCGGGTGTAAAATTTGGTAAATTCGTCAAAAATGTAACGAATTACATTTTGAAACTGAAAAACAGGCTTGCAAGCCACTCTCCATGGGGAATGGAAAGTTACACCCTCAGATGGGATGGATCTCGGAGTAGTTCTACGCTACCGATTTGAAAAATGGTACATGTATTTGTTGGAGATATTTTGAACACCATTTTCGATCAGAAATCAGAGGAGCGACCTTTCCTTTTCCTTCTTCTTCTTCTTTAGGTGCCGTGTCTGTATTCAGACGTTGGCAGTCATCATGTTTACAATTTCCTGAAATCTCTCTCTATCGGCTGCTGCGCGAAATAATTCTTCTACTGTGCAGCCACACCATTATTCCTTTTCCTACTAGGAAGAAATTTATCCATCCCCTCAATAAATTTTACAGTTTTACACTCTATCGATATGAAAATCAAAGATCTCATGCGGCGTATTCCGAAATGCACTCTTCGTTGTACAATTTCAACCTCTCTGGATGACTGATTAACTGAAACATACATACGGAAGAATTCATTGGAATCGAAAATTATTAAAAGTATTTGGAACATTAAATGAAAAATTCCCACAATCAATGTCTTTCCTACCATCTAATACCAGAGACCAGATAACAATAATTGCCGTTGCTATGTTATGGTAATTTGTTTTCTAGAAAGGTTTGTATTGTTCATTTATGACTGCAATGAGATTCAGAATTACCGTATTCCATTTGCAAAATAAATATAGTGTCAAAAACTTGCTTATACATTTGACGCACTGTCCGTCAACGTGTTAATTGACTCTACAGATTCAGTGCCAAAACGAGACATTTTTATAGAAAAATATTTGCAAATATATGAAATGCCAAACTGACCTATTAAATAAAAAATGACAGTGCAATTTTCGATTTTTTTACTATTAAATTATCGCTGCATAGACCAGGGCTGCTCTGTTTTGAAGTGGATGTGAGAGGGGGCATTCCGATTTTTGCAGATAAAATTAGGTGACAACTTCAGTAATTATAATTGGCTTATGCTGCTTCTCAAATATGTCCGCAACATTAATAAAAACATTCAAATAATTAAAAATTTCGAAAAACATCGAATTTTTTCAGCTTTTCAATCGTTTTTAAAACGATTCATTTTGGAACAAAGTCGTAGGGAAATAAAATAAAGATAATTGAATTTTTTATGATATACGACTATAAAATACACTTAATAGATTTTGCATAATAATTTTGCAATCTAAAATTTTTTAAAAAAGTTAAAATTTTTTATAAACTTTCTGAACAAAAAGTAGACCATTATTGAGAAGTTTGCTAATTTTTTTACATATAAAGATACGCCCTACCTATCTAATACACTTTACAGAACTTAAGTTGGTTTATTTAATCGGCCTCAGCAATGTTTTACAGTTATACACAATTTTTTGGCTTATAAACAAATACAGTGAGGACGTTTGAGTTAATAAATACGAATAAATTCATTTTTCTGTTATTTATCAAATAAACATTTTTTTCTGTTTTAGGACAACAGTAAAATGTATCTCGAATTAACTAAATTAAATACTTTCTTCTGTTTGTCTCAATTAATTAAAAAAAAATTTGGGCACCCTGTATAAATAATTATGTAATAAATAGAGAATTGAATAATCTTTCAAATAAGCTAGCAGACGACCCACATTTTCATTTAAAAAAATCATCGATTACGTCATCACACCCAGATGGATCACGTTAGTAGTATGATAGATATCCCAAAAATTATAATTTAAGTATAAAAGTCGACCTGTCTAGGGATTTATCTCCAGAGTTGCCCATTCTCGAGAAAATGAATGTATTCCAACTCAAACGTCCTCACTATATTTGTTTATATGCAAAAAAATTGTTTATATTCTTAAAATAGTGCTGAGGCCGCTTAAATAATCCGATTCTAATTTTGTAAAGTGTATTGGATTGGTAAAGTACCTCTCGATATGTAAAAAAATTAGCAAACTTCTAACAGGTCTACTTTTTGTTCAGAAAGTTCTTAAAAAATTTGAACTTTTTTAAAAAAATTTAGATTGCAAAATTATTATGCAAAATCTATTATGTCGATTTTAATGAAATTTGGTGGAAGGCTTGAGTATGTCGTAAGAATTTTCTAAGTAAAATACGAAGGTTCTAAGTGCAACCAAAGTGGTTGAAAAACATTGAATAAAAAGAGGCTTATTTTGCCCTCTTATTTTGTATTTATTGCTATTTTGCAGACACGATAATCATTTAATATATTTTATACCAGTCGTGTCGTATATCATACAAAATTCAATTATCTTTATTATATTTCCCTATGACTTGTTGAAAAATTTGAAAAAAATCGATGTTTGTTGAAATTTTTAAATATTTAAATTTTTTTAATAATGTTCCAAACATATTTGAGAAGGAGCATAAGTCAATTATAATTACTGAAGTTGTCACCTAATTTTCAAGAATCCACCTCAAAACAGATCCGCCCTGGTCTATACAGCGATAATTCCATAGTAGAAATCGAAAATTGCAATGTCATTGTTTATTTAATAGGTCAGTTGGGCATTTAATATACTTACAAATATTTTTCTATAAAAATGTCTCGTTTTGGCACTGAATCTGTAGAGTCAATTAACACGTTGACGGACAGTGCGTCAAATGTAGGTATAAGCAAGTTTTTGACACTATATTTATTTTACAAATGAAATACGGAAATTCTGAATCTTATTGTAGTCATAAACGAACAATACAAACCTTTCTAGAAAACAAATTACCATAACATAGCAGCGGCAGTTATTGTTATCTGGTCTCTGACATTAGATGGTAAGAAAGATATTGATTGTGGGAATTGTTCATTTAATGTTCCAAATACTTTTAATAATTTTCGATCCAATGAATTCTGCCGTATGTATGTTTTAGTTAATCAGTTATCCAGAGAGGTTGAAATTGTACAACGAAGAGTGCATTTCGGAATGCGCCGCATAAGATCTTTGATTTTCATATCGATAGCGTCTGAAACTGTAAAATTTATTGAGGGGATGGATAAATTTCTTCCTAGTAGGAAAAGACAAGGTCGCTGCTCTGATTTCTGATTGAAAATGGTGTTCAAAATATCTCCAACAAATACATGTACCATTTTTCAATTTGCTACTACTCCGAGATCCATCTGAGGGGGTAAATTTCCATTCCCCATGGAGAGTGGAGAGTGGCTTGCAAGCCTGTTTTTCAGTTTCAAAATTTAATTCGTTTCATTTTTGACGAATTTACCAAATTTTACACTCGCGGTGTTACTATGTGCAAGGTTTGGCTGATTTTGTGTCCTTACTCCTAGCACTAATCCTTCTCTGTTTTAAATGTAGAAGGGTAGGGGTAGTACAAACAAAATAAGGGCGGTACAATCCAGTACTTACGCAGTACAAACGAAATAACCTATTTTTGACATTCAGATGGCAAAGAATGCATAGTAGAGGGGTAGCATGTCACTGGCCCCCCAGGCTAATCTAGACGGGTGGGGGCGGTACAAACAAAATAAGGGCGATACAATCCGATACTAACGTAGTACAAACGAACATACCCATCCCGGACCCCCATATCGAAAAAGGGCGGATGGCATGTCACCAGCCCCTCCAGGCAGATTTAAAAGGGTGGAGGCAGTACAAACGAATGGTGGGTGATACAATCCAGTACTAACGCAGTACAAACGAAATACCCTATTTTCGACATTCAGAAGGCAAAAAGTGCAGAGTAGAGGGTAGCATGTCACTGCCCCCCCCCCCAGGCCAATCTAGACGGGTGGGGGCACTACAAACAAAATAAGGGCAATACAATCCGATACTAAAGCAGTACAAACGAACATACCCATCCCGGACCCCCAGATCGAAAAAGGGGGGGATGGCATGTCACCAGCCCCTTCAGGCAGATTTAAAAGGGTGGGGGCAGTACAAACGAATGAAGGGTGATACAATCCAGTACTAACGCAGTACAAACGAAATAGCCTATTTTCGACATTCAGAAGGCAAAAAGTGCAGAGTAGAGGGTAGCATGTCACTGGCCCCCCCAGGCCAATCTAGACGGGTGGGGGTAGTACAAACAAAATAAGGGCGATACAATCCGATACTAACGCAGTACAAACGAACATACCCATCCCGGACCCCCAGATCGAAAAAGGGGGGATGGCATGTCACCAGCCCCTCCAGGCAGATTTAAAAGGGTGGGGGCAGTACAAACGAATGAAGGGTGATACAATCCAGTACTAACGCAATACAAACGAATGAGCTTTTTTTTGACCCTCAAATCGAAAAAGGGGGGGATGGCATGTCACCAGCCCCTCCAGGCAGTTTTAAAAGGGTGGGGGCAGTACAAACGAATGAAGGGTGATACAATCCAGTACTAACGCAATACAAACGAATGAGCTTTTTTTGGCCCTTAAATCGAAAAAGGGGGGCTGGTGACATGGACCTTCAAAAAATCTATGAATAAACGAGCAAAGTCCTCAAGTGCGACAGAACAGTAGTAAGTAGTAGGGCAAAAGGTGAAGTTAGAGGTAATTATAATTATTTTAAATTATTTCTTTGTAGTTATAGTCCTGTCGCCATGAGGGGTACAATGGCCTCCTGTATTCAGATGGACTTACCCAAATTTTTTTTATGTATTTTGACCTGTAGAACACGAATTTTTTGGGTAACAGTTGATCCGGATGTCGATAAGATTGTTATAAACCAAGAAGTTGAGGAATCACATAACAGCGATTTCTCGCAAAACAAAACATTTTTTTTGTATTTTTTGGGCCATTCTAACCAAAAAATGTTCCTACAAATTTTTTCGTAGGATGCATAGTTTTCGAGATAAACGCGGTTGAACTTTCAAAAAATCGAAAAATTGCAATTTTTGAACCAGAATAACTTTTGATTAAAAAATAAAATAGCAATTCTGCTTACCGCATTTGAAAGTTCAGGTCAAATTATATCGGTTTTAAATATTTGTATTGCTAAAAATGTATTATTTTATTGTTAAAAAAAGCTATAAACACCTAGTGTTTGACTGATGTTTTCAATAATTTCTCATTTAAAATCGAACGAGTAGGTAGAAGAGGTAAAAGTGCAAGCGGGGCTATTTCTACTTAGCATGCCTTAAAACGCATGTATTAGGCACGGGAAACACTATGTGTTTATAGCTTTTTTTAACAATAAAAAAATAAATTTTTAGCAATGCAAATATTCAAAACAGATATAATTTGACTCAAACTTTTAAAGGCGGTAAGCAGAATTGCTATTTTATTTTTTATTCAAAGGTTATTCGGGTTCAAAAATTACAATTTTTCGATTTTTTGAAAGTTCAACCGCGTTTATCTTGAAAACTATGCATCCTACGAAAAAACTTGTAGGAACATTTTTTGGTTAGAATGACCCAAAAAATACAAAAAAATGTTTTGTTTTGCGAGAAATCGCTGTTATGTAATTCCTCAACTTCTTTGTTTATAACAATCTTATCGACATCCGGATCAACTGTTACCCAAAAAATTCGGGTTCTACGGGCCAAAATACATAAAAAAAACTTGGGTAAGTCCATCTGAATTAAGAAGGCCGTTGTACACACCCCCCCTGGCGACAGGACTATTAAATGTGTAAGCCAGTTCCCACATTTAAACCTGTCAGAGATAAGCTAAGATGATACTTCGCGACAATATTTATGGACATATAGAGTGAATGAGAGACTGGTTGACATCTTAAGAGTGGTTGGACTTATTAAAATGGACTGAATAAAATTTTCAATTTAAAAAACTTATTGAAATATGAAATAAAATCAATGGAAAAATTCCAATAGTTGGCTGTATACCATAGTTTAAAAAACTCATACAGAAGTAAAAACTTCAAGTTGTATACTGGTATAAAATCGTTTATTAAAAAACTTCATAAAATGTCGTGCAAAACGTTTTCGTTCTAATTCACAACATCTTCAGTGCCTAGAATGAAGTATTTCCACGTTAGATTAAGGCAAAAAAAGGGTTAAAATTGTGACTGTTAATGAGAAAAACATGTGGAGAATACTTACATTCTGCTAAGTAGTTGAAACTAGCACACCAATTAAAGTGGTTACATCGTAGCATATGGTTTACATGTTAGATTTAATAAAAATATGGTGAATACCAGTCGATGTTAAAGGATTAAAATCAGTACATGCTTAAAGGGCAACACGCTTCCCTGCTCGAAAAACTAGGTACTTTCCAGTTCAATGGGCACAGACCAACTGATAAAATAGGAAATGTACTTTCAATATGACATGACAGAGAGTGACATGACAAGATAAAGTCAATTTTTGGTTAAGAACTTCAAAATGTGTAGTTTTTAGTTTGGATTTTAATTAAAATGTAATGGTTGTTAATAACTGTTTAAAAATGTAATTAAAATTGTTTAAAAAATTAGAATCTATTGTAAAGTCTAAATTAGCAACTCTCTATTCCAGAAAAGAAAACTTTTGGATTGTAAGATTTGAGGTTGGTATAATATATTGTTAAAAGTGTGACGTCATCGGTTGTAAAATGATAAGGTGAAATATGAAATATTATACCACTGTTAAGTCAAACTTGAAGTCCATGATCAGAGTGGGTGACCCGATCAGAATACAAAATTGAAGTGTCAAGCATTATCCAAGATAGTATGTCAAAGAAATATTTAAATTTCAATATAATCAAGGATATACATAGAAGTTTTAATTAAGGCCAGCTGTAAAACAATTAATCTCAAATAAGCTTGTCTAACATGTAATGTGTTATGGATGATACAAATGTAGTGAAGAAATATAAAGCTATGAATGTACATAGAGTCAATGTAGAAAACCTATACAGCCCAGGTGGGTCCATTGCGAGGTGATGCTGTAATAAAGTTTTTAAAAATTGGTTTAAATTTAGTGCAATTTAAATTAATCTGCGTGTTAAGGCAATGAGACTTTTCATTTGATTCCTTGGTAATCTCTAAATCCTCTAATAAGTCCAACTAAAAGTAGTTTTTCTTCCTACTGACATCATGTAAGATGGACGAGCCTGTATTGATATTGAAATTATGTTTGCTGGAATCTAAGTGTTGACCGAAACTTGAAGAGTTTGATCTTTTCAAATGTTCTGTAATTCTAGTTGACAACTTACTAATGGTTCTACCTGGTACACGACAATAAGACCGAAATCATTGGACCGAAAGCAGTAGACCGAACTCATTAGACCGAAAAGCACTTTACCAAAACCTCACTAGACCGAACAGCATTAGACCGAAATGGTAAATAAGTTTAAAAAGTTTGCAGTAAATTATGCTAAGATTTTTTATATCTGTCTTTTTGTTTATTGTATTTCTTTTGTATTATTTTATATATAGACTGTGTAAATTGTTACTCCGTACAGTCTGATATGAAATAATTTTCATCCGTTAAACAAATTAGTGAAGGTAAAAATAAATTAAGGGTAAAGTGACGTTAACACCATTTTAGCTGTTTATAATAACCATCCAATAACATTTAGTTGTAATTACATTGGTCTTATCTCTTTTACTACTACAAGTAAAAAAAACTGCTTTTCGGTCTTCTGCTGTTCGGTCTAGTGAGGTTTCGGTAAAGTGCTTTTCGGTCTAATGGGTTCGGTCTACTGCTTTCGGTCTAATGATTTCGGTCTCTTTACAGTAAACCGTTCTACCTTCGTAGGACGCATCACAATCGTCACATCTTAATTTATATATATACCACTCTTATCCAAGGTATTCATCCTGTCTTTGGTGTTAATTAGAAAGGAGCCTAAAGTATTATGTGACTTGAAAGATATCTTGATATTGTCAATTGTGGAAGTAAAAGTTTGGATATTTTTTTAGAAATGTCACTGATCTAAGTAAAGGAGAAATACCTGATGTTATTATTGGTATTGAGTGGGATGGATGTTTGAGAATAGGCAAGCTTTTCTGCAAGTTTACATTTTGTTCTATTAAGAAGTCTATCTATAATATTGGGATCATAACCATTGTTGTAAGCAATTTGTTTAAGAATACAAAGTTTTAGATTGAAGTTTTCATTAGAAAGTCGAAATTTGAGAAATCTATAAATGAAACTATTGAAGGCTGCCATTTTATATTGTATTGGATGGTTGGATGTTTCATGTATAACATGATCTGTTTGAGTAAGCATTCTATAGATATTATACTCTAGAGAATTGTTCTTCCTTGAAGAGTTCCGTCATTATTTCTGTAGTAGGTATGTTTGGTCCATATGTTATCAGTTCGATGGGGATATTTCCAGGCCCTGCTGCTTTCCCATTTTTTGATTCTAATAAGGCTTCTAGTATTTCTTTTGTAGTTATTTTCCTAACTTCTTCATTTACATTCGTCTGCATGTCTATTTCATTTACCTAAAATTCGGGTCTAGTCTCCTTCCTAAACTCATTTTAGAATAAAAAAATAATATTCAACAAAAAATTAAATTATGTTACTTACTGACTGGGCAATCGCAGATGTAGTTGTGTACGGAACGAGAGGTTTCCACGTACCGTATTTATGATACATAACAGTTCCCGCTAAAATGATTTGACCTTCAATAACTGCTATTGCAGTTATGCAGCAAGTGACTATTAACCAATAATATTGTCTTTTAATTCCAAATGATAAAATTTTATTTACTAGTTCCAACTTATCACCTAAAATACTTTGCATTTAAGCATTAAAGGGTATGGACTCACCGTTATAATTTGCAAAATATCTTCACTCCAGAATTTAACGTTTTCATTTTTTTTTCTTTTCGTTCTATGTGGTTAAAAATAAGACTCAGCACAATTTTAAGTATCTGCCGCTCACCAATTACCCCACTACCAAAAACGTAATTTTTTGGATTAAAAATAAAAGTAGAAGATGAACTAACTGATCCAATTAAAGCTGGCAATGGAATAAGATAAAGGATTCCCTGAGTCCCTCATTGTTCAATCTGATCGTGGACGAAATAACAAAAAAAATAAAAACTAAAAAAGGATACCCAATGGAAGAAAAACAACTTAAAATATTCTGTTATGCAGACGATGCAATACTCTCACAGTGAAGATGATTTACAACGTATTCTGTACACATTTAATATAACAGCCAGAAAATTTAACATGTTAATTTCTGTAAAAGAAGTGAAAGGCAGAATTTACAAAACAGTCATCAGACCAATAATAATAATAATAATAATAAAGGACTTTATTTAAGGGGAAAAAATTACAGTCAGTTACAATAATAAAAAAAAATGTTCCCTATCATGTCCTGGTTTGGCGCAAGTCTAGCTCAAGGCTACTCAACTGAACCAAACCAGAACCCTAATACATTTATATTTTTTGTCACTTACATGATAAGTTACACAAAGGCTTTTATGTTAATTTATACTGATAAAAGAAAATTACGGATTGACAATTAATAATAACATTGAATAAATATTTTATTTGGTCTACAAATTAGCTAATAAATTAAAATTTAATAATTTAGTTGGTTTTTAAGATTTAAGATTACTTATTTAACAGGTATTTTTTATATTTGATTTTAAAGGTATTTATATTTAATGGGAGGAAATCATTAGGAATGGAATTAAAAATTTTAACAGCATTATATGAGAAAGATATCTGAAATATAGCGGTGCTATGTTGAGGCATTGTTAGTTTAATCCTGTTTCTGATGTTAAGGTTATGTATATCGTTACGAAATATAAGGCGTTCCCTAAGCGTAGTTGGTGAAGTAGGATTATTTATTATATTTAATAAAAAGGTAGCAAAATGAAGAGTTCTTCGGTCATTCATTTTAAGCCAATTAACATCCTTATATAAATGTGATATATGATCAAATTTGCGCAAACCATAAACAAGCCTGATACACGCATTCTGGACTTTCTGTATACGGTTTTTACTGTCACTGTGTAAACAAAAACCATAAATAAAATCACAGTAATTAAAATTAGATAAGACGAGAGCTTCACATAAATTTTTTCTTAATTTTTTGTTTAGGACATGTCTATTATTATATAATATTTTTAGAGAACAAAATGATTTTTGAACTAATTTTTTTACATGTTCTTTAAATCTAAGCTGTTCATCTAAAATAACGCCCAGGTTTTTGTTTTTCTCTACAAAGTTTAGTTTGGAATTATTAAATAAAATACTTAAATTTTTTTTAAGAAACTCTGTTTTACTTTGATTACCAAAAATCATAACACACGATTTGTCAGGGTTTAGCTTTAAATTATGATCCAAAGAAAGTTTATAAATCATCTGAAGATCCTGATTAAGGCACTCCTGAAATTCTTTATAGTGCTCTAATTCAAAACATACATAAATCTGGGTATCGTCAGCAAACGCTTGCAGTTTGCAATATTTTATAGATTTCAATATATCAGACGTGTAAATAAGAAATAGCAAAGGACCCAATATCGAACCCTGAGGAACGCCAGCAAGTATTTCTGCTCTATTAGAATACTTATTATTAGAGAAAATTGACTGAAATCTATTGCTTAAATAAGATGCAATGAGCAAAAATGATTCTTCGCAAAATCCATAGTATTTAAGTTTAGCTACCAGCAACTCATGGTTAATAGTATCAAACGCTTTAGAAAAATCCAAAAGTACCAAAGCAGAACACATTTTATTGTCATATGCTCTAAAGATATCATCCAAAACATTCGTTAGTGCTACTGATGTTCCAAAACCTTTACGAAAACCACATTGTGAGTCTGGAATTATGTTGTTCATAGTAAAATAGTCATACATTTGTTCATAAAGTACCTTCTCAAATATTTTTGACAGAGCAGGGAGAATACTTATAACTCTAATGTCATTATAACTTGTTGGGTTAGATGACTTTGGGAGTGGCCTTCCTACAGAAATTTTCCATTGGTCTAGAAAATAGCTTATCTCGATGCAACAGTTTATAATATGTGTTATGTATTTATCAATGAACGGACTACAGTATTTTAACATAAGAGGTGAAATTTCATCCATACCAGTTGCATTGCTTTGTATTGAATTAAGAACTTTATTAACTTTATGTACAGTCACCATTTTAAATGAAAATTTTAAATTTTCTTCATAAGTATTATTGTCATAAAAGTTAATTTTTTCAGTACAGTTGGATTTTTGTTGTAAGAACGTCGCAAAAAACTGGTTGATGTCATTAGGTTCAGATAAACTAGAAGGTATTTCATTATTTTTATTGGGACATATGCTAAGATTTTTTAAAGCTTTCCATTGCTGCTTTGTATTACCCGTAAAAGAGTCTATGTACTTCTTCTTTTCTCGTCTGACTGCGGCAACCGCCAAATTTCTCAAACGCTTGTACTCTATCCAGTCCAATTGAAGTTTGGAGTTTTTAAATTTTTGTAGTGCTCGTTCTTTTTGTTTTAAAATCATTTTTATGTTTTCCGTTAGCCATAGAGCTTTGGGTTTGGTTACTAATGAGTCTTTAAAAGGTGCATGAACATCAAATAAACTTATAATTAAATTGTTAAAAATTTCAACTTTCTTTTCAATATTATTTTCATAAATTATATCATCCCATGGCAATTGTTGTAAATCGAGTAAAAAGTTGTCCAGTCTAAAGTGCTTAAAAGAACGATGTTTTATAATTTTGGGTGTTTTAGTTATTTTATGCAAGCTTAGGTCACAATAGGTTAGTTTATGATCAGAAATAGTATCTGCCGAAAATACTCCAGATTTAACGACTAACGATTTATTGGTTAAGAAAATTGGATCTAACAGTGTGCTCACTTTTCCAGAGATGCGTGTAGGTTCATCAATGATCTGCTCAAAATTATAATTTTCAAAAAGAGGTATCAATGGATTTTGAAGATTGAAGAGATTAATATTGAAATCACCTAAACAAAAAATGTCGTCAACAACTGGATAAGGATATGAAAAAATGTTGTCAAAATCAGGAATTAAACTATTAAAATTAAGCTTAGGTGGCTTGTAAAGCACACATATTCCATAAGCTTTATTCAATATTTTTAATTTAAATACCAAAAACTCAAGTTGCGCATTAATAGAAAAATCGAAATTTAGAATTTCCACGGAATACTGTGTTTTAATGTAAGCTGCCACACCTCCGCCCCTACCTAGACGATCTTTTCTAATAAAGTGATAGTTAGGAATATTAAAAACAGCTGTATTATCCATAGAATTTAACCAAGTCTCCGATAACAATATAATATCAAAATCTTTCTCTTCAATTAAGTTTTTAAATTCATTAAAATTGGAAAATAAAGAGCGAACATTCAGATGACCAATTCTGAAATTATTTATTGCCATTATATACTAATTACTATGATGTTATTTATTTTATAAGTGACAAAAATAGCTTAAAACCTACGTTTAACTATATTGGCTCTAAATATGCTTTTTATTAGCTAATATGAAACACATGTGTCACATTGCTAGAACAGCTTATAATGAAAATTAAATAAGATTATAAACAAACAAAAAGATAAATAACTGGATGTTAAACCACATTAGTAGTAAATTATCAAAACATGGTCTATATAAAAAGGAAAATTCATTAGGTATTACTTACAGTTTTGACCAGTAAACAATATTGATATATATATCACCAGAACTATTTTTTTAATCGATTAATATCGGATTCATCCGAAATTCTATGAACGACATTTTCACAATTAACATAAACATTTCCATTAATCACCCACGCACTTTTAAATGAAAAAGCCTTAATGGCTTGATTAAGTAGTAACAACCTCGATTTTGTCAAATCTTCTTTAATAGATATGCCCGAGTTTTTCAGATGTTTTTTGTTCTTTAACACAGATAGACGAGCTGTGTCCGAAGCGAACCTCACCATCACTGCAGCCGGCTTATTACCTGGATTCTTATCATTAACACGATAGCACTTTTTTAGATCGCTATTTTGAATGTTTATTATTAATTTACTATTAAATAAGTTAATTACTTTAGAACGAAGATCTTCACCATTTTCAGCTTTTATTCCCAATATGCGCACGTTCATATTGCGCAGTGACTGTTCCTGTGAGTCTAATATTTTGCGCAAAACTAGGTTATCCTTCTGCAGTTCCTGAGATATGCAACGAAGTGATTCAATTTCATTTCTTTGAGCAGAAAGCCGTTCTTCAAATTTTGCTTCGACCGCTGCGGCTACCTTTTCGACGATTTCCTGAAGAAATTTTTCATTGAAAATATTGATGATTGTTGTTTTAATTTCGCGCAAGTCAGTTGATGACAGGCCCATTGCAAATGGCTACAAATCACAACCAAATCACTTTAATTTTCTACAACAGGAAAACACAGAGGTGGATGGCACTAACCAATACGTCAATCCACAGTGGGCACCACAAGGCACTTTTTAGCACAAAAAATTTAATTTTCCGTAATCTGGCTTGTTTATAATTCTGGAAAACTTTCCTAGCAACCTCGACACGTGTTTTGCTATTAGAACGCCATCTAGTCTAATACGGCAGAAACACGACCTGACACATAGAGGACAAAAAGATTGCTCGAAACATCGAAGGAAGGTGTAGACCCTTCGAAAAATCGGTAGAAAGACACTATGGGACAGACCTAAAAGTACAGATATACGACGGAGATGCAAGGTGGAGAACATAATAACTGGACAAGAAACAGAAGAGTTAAATGACAACAAATAGGGTAGTAAGGACAGCGAGAGACGGTTTCTCGATAGGAAGACGATCAGTGGGAAGACCACGAAAAAGATGGAATGGCAACCTACTGGAGATACATTGAAAAAACAGAGTCATGTCTATACAAAAAGATGAAGAAGAAGAAGAAGGTATCGAGGTTTTTATACATACGAATACGAGTTACGAATTTATATGTATATATAAGAAAAACTGTTTTTTTGAGCGGTTTAAATGTGTAACGTGTCTCACCCAAATTTTGCATGTCCTAAAGTTCTAAGTTACTTTAAATTATATGTATATGTTATAGTCAAACCCCGAATTTCAGGCACTCCTATGTTTGACTAGGCAATCCTCAGGTCTGACTGACGGTCTTAGTCAAAGCCCGAAATAAATTACAGTTTCGGCCTTTGACTAGTCAAACCTAGAAGAGACTACGTTGGTCAGGCAAAGGTCGAAATTTAATTTTATGAAATCGGGGTTTGACTAGTCAAACCCCGATCAGCTATTAAAATGTCGTAATTTATTAGATTAGCTTTAATAAAACGTCATTTTTTAATTTTAATGTTTATTATTTTTATAGTGTCGTAATTAAAATCAAAAAATTATTGTTTATTCTCATATGTTGAGGTATTATGGCATTTAGAGTTGCACAATACGTTAGACCTTTTACACTTACATAATTTTGATGAGCATTTCTTATTGCAGTAGCATTTTATAAAGCCTTGTCGTCCAAATTTAGAATCTTTTATACTAATTTCTCTTAGAGACAGCTTAACGTCTGGAACATCTTCGAAATTAAGAAAATTCTCTTTCCATTCTTTTATTTGATTTCTTGAAAAGAGTGTGTTTACTGTTCCGTATTTCGTACCAACTCTATATGCTATATTTCGAGCATCTCCTTTGACTCTATCAAAGCCGGGGATAGGAATTGTTACAGTTTTTCCGATCGAAATTGGAGGAAATTTTTACGCTAATAAATAATTATAATGTATTTACATATAACAAATGAGAAAATTATTTAACATTAAATATTAAAAATATTATTAAATTCTTTACACATAATAAAAATATTTTGAGGTAATAGATTCCACAGAATTGAGGTAACAGATTGCACATTATGCACGTGCATAATTTGAAATCAGGTGGTACTTTTGTGTGCCGATAGCACACTGGTGCATACTATGGTTTTGAAATAAAAGTAACATGCATGCGTTGTGCACAGACAAAAAACATTAAAATAAATAAAGGAAAGGCGATTGAAGGTCTTCATGCCCAGGCTAATACTATGAAACAATTAAGAAAAAAAATGTCCTCCAATTTCGATCGAAAAAACTGTATCTCCAGCTTTGATAGAGCCAAAGGAGATGCTCGAAATATTTTGGATACTATATAAGATAAAACAATTGACGGTTTATATAGAGTTGGTATGAAATACAGAACAACAAATACACTTTTTTCAAGAAATCAAAGAGAATTTTCTTAATTTCGAAGATGTTTCAGACGTTAAGCTGTCTAATTGTACAAAAGATTCTAAATTTTGAGGACAAGGCTTTATAAAATGCTACTGCAATAATAAATGATCTTCAAAATTATGTAAGTGTAAAAGGTCTAACGTATTGTGCAACCCTATATGCCATAATGTCTCAACATGTGAGAATAAACACTAATTTTTTTTATTTTAATTACAACAATATAAACATAGTAATCATTAAAATTTAAAAAATGCGATTTATTAAACCTAATCTAACAAATTACGACATTTTAATAGCTGATCGGAGTTTGACTAGGCAAACCTAGGCAAACCCCGATTTCGTAAAATTTAATTTCGACCTTTGCCTGACCCACGTAGTCTCTCCTAGGTTTGACTAGTCAAAGGCCGAAACTATAATTTATTTCGGGCTTTAACTAAGACCGTCAGTCAGACCTGAGGATAGCCTAGTCAAACCTAGGAGTGCCTGAAATTCGGGCGTTGACTAAAACATATATATACATATAAAATATAGTCCGTCCGCTATAACTTTTCGCATGCTGTACGATTCATTTTCAATTAAATTAAATCAAAACATAAATTGAAACGAACGTCAATGTGTATATACATTTTCTATAATCTATACTATATACTACACACATCGGCGTACGTTTCACTTTCTGTTTTGACTTAATTTGATTGAAAATTTTTTGCTCAATTAGAAATCCAATGAAATCAATTAATTTGTGGTCATCTGATTGAATACAACCAATAAAACCAACATTATACTGAAAACAGATCCCATGGGCTGTTTTCACTCAATCATGTAGCTATGGATACCTACATTTCGTTTCATTTCGATTTTGACATTTCAAACATTCAATATTTCAAAATGTTACGATTTGGTTGTAATACATAAAAATTATTTATAATAAAACATCATAATAAAATTATTAACAGCATGCGTAGTGGAAACACATCTTCATCAGTTATAGAAACTAACATGTCTGGATCTTCATTAAATTTTTCTAATTGTTCCTTTGTTAATTGCACATTTAAATAAATTGTTTCTGCTCTGTATTTTTTTTCATAACCAGCAAAAAATTTTCTATCCGAATAACCCTCGAACATTGATAAATGCTCAAAAAATTTTTAACAACTTTCTCAAGCTTGTTGCTGACAGGCAACAGACCTCCGCCTACGGCGTCGGTCTGTTTCCAAGCAACAAGCTTTCGAAATCTGTTATAAAATTTTTTCGAACAATTATCAATGTCCTTGAGTTATTACTACTGAAAATGAATCGTACCGCATGAGAAAAGTTATAGCGGACGGACTACACATAACCTATAAAAATGTTGTTTTGATCTATTTTTGAAGTCCATAATATTACAAGCTATACGCTCCCGAGGAAGCTGAAGCTATTTTCACTTGAAGATCCTTTTTGTGGGTGATCATCCCATTCTGATTTAGGTTTAACAGTTGCTGGTGTGACTTCGCTGTTTCCACTACTTTTTTCCATTCTTCTCTCTCTTTGATTTTCCTTCCTATATTTCTAATGCCCATACTTCTTAAGTCTTCTTCCATTTGTTGTCTCCATCTGAGTTTAGGTCTGCCTCTGGTTCTTGTACTTGGTGGTATCCATTCGGTTATAACTCTTAACGGATTGTTCTTCTCTCTTCTCATTATGTGTCCATACCATCTAATTGTCTGTGCTTTTGTTGCTCTAACTATGTTCTCTTGACCCATCCATTCTTGTATTTCGTGGTTCATCCATTGTTTTGCATCCTCTTCGTTTTCCCTCTTTGGTCCCAGAATTTTTCTCATAATTTTTCTCTCAAAGACTTTCAGCTGATCTTCTTTTCTTGCTGTTAATGTGAATGTCTCCAAAGCATATAGCACTATTGGTCTAATGGTCGTTTTGTAGATTTTCATTTTTGTGTTTCGGCTCATCTTCTTATCTATGAAAATTTTTTTCTTTCTGTAGAATGCTTTGTTTCCCGCTTGAATTCTTCTTTTCATATCTACACTTTCATTTCTTCTGTTGACTAATACTCCCAAATATTTGAACGTTTTAACCTGTTCAAAGCTGCGTGCGTCTATTGTTATTTCTGTCACTTGTGTCTTCTTTTTCTTGCTTACATTCATGTATTTTGTTTTATTTCCATTTATTTCCAGTCCTCTCAGTTTGGATTCGTTTTCTATTTCTTGGAAGGTTTTCTTTAATGCCCTTTTATCTGTTGCTACTATGGTTATATCGTCCGCATATCCAATTATTTGTACTGCATTTTTATTTATAGTTCCTGCGTTTGACAACTTTTTTTATTATCTTGTCTAATGATGGAATAAATAGTACCATTGAGAGCGCATCTCCTTGTCTTACACCATTTTTTATTTTTATTATTTCTGTTCTCCCTCTTCCGGTGTCTATTGTTGCTTGGAAATCTCGCATCGTTATCACTCTTATAATTTTATTTGTTATTTTTCTCTCTTGTAAGTCTTGGATTATTCTTCTTCTACTTAGTTTGTCAAAGGCTTGTTTAAAGTCTAGGAAAAGTATATGTGCTTCTCCGTTGTACTTGTATGTTTTCTCTATCGCTTATTTTAGTGTATGGATAGCATCTATCGTAGATCTTCCTTTTATGAAACCGTACTGGTTGTCTCCTATGGTTTGTTCTGTGTGTATTGTTAGTCTCTCTCTAATTACACCAGTCATTACTTTATATGTTACATTGAGTAAATTAATTGCTCGGTAGTTTTTCCATATCCTGTGGTCTTCTTGTTTTGGGATTGTCACAATAATTCCTTTCTTCCATTCTTCGGGCATTGTTTCCTTACTCCATATATTCTGTATTAGTTCATAAATATTTCTGTATAGTGCCCCACATCATTTTATTAAATTCTGCACATATTCCGTCGTCTCCCGCTGTTTTCCTGTTTTTCAATTTGCATATTTTATCTTTTACTACTGTATAAGTCAATTTTTCTTCTTCACCTTGTTCCGGGTTTATTATTGTTTCTTTTTCTTCTTCTATATCTGTTTCTTGATACATTTCTTCGAAATACTTCTGCCATGTTTCTGCTTCTATGGCTATATTAGCTGTCCGTTTTCGACTAACTAGCTTTAAGTATTGGTACAGTGGTTTTAAATTGTGTCTTTTATTTTCTGTTTCGATCTCGTTAGAAGGATAATTTCTCCAACTTTTTTATTTTTCTTTGATTTAAACAATTTCTTTGTCTTTTTCCGATCTTGGTATTTTTCTCGCTCCTCTTTTTTGCCTGTGCTTAGCCATTTCAATCTTGTTTTATTCTTTTCGTCCACTGCTAATTTGCACTCTTCGTCAAACCAATGGTTTCTTCTTGATCTTTGCATTTTTCCAACCACTTTCTCAGCTGCTTTGTTTATTCCTCGTTTGATTTTTTTCCACTGTTCCTCCATTTCTTGTTCCTTCTTGAAATGCATCTCTGCATTTACCTCTTTTACAAATCTTCTTTTTACTCCTTTCTCTTTCAATTTATCTACGTCCCATCTTGCCTGTGCTTTTCGTCTTTCATACTTTGTTGTTTTTATTTCATATTTTGCAATCACTAGCATATGGTCCGAATCGATGTTTGCCCCTCTGTGGGATCTAACGTCATTTATCGACTGTTTGTGTGACTTTTTATTAAGTACATGGTCTATTTGATTCCCCTCCAGACTGCCTGGTCTCACATATGTTATTTTGTGTATATTTTTGTATTTTTGTATCTCGTGCTACTTATGTCCATGTTTAATGCCGCTGCTAAATTACATAGTCGTTCTCCATTATTGTTTTTGTGCTATGTAATGAGTTGTCCCCTGTAACCTCCCTAAAGCATTTTTCTTTGCCTATTTGGGCGTTGAAATCGCCTATAAAAATTAGTATATCTTCTGGAAATTTTTCGGCATTTTCTTCTAGTGTTTCATAGAATTGTTATTTAATTAAATCATCACTGTTTTCTGTGGGTACATAGACATTTATTATGGACAACTTGTTCAGTTTCACTTATGGGTTTAAATTCCATAACTTTATATCTCATTTCCCCTAACACCATAAAAGCCGTTCCTCCATATCCCTGTTTTTCTTATCCAGCATACCATAGTGTATAATTGTCTTTTTCGATTTTGCCATGTCCCCCCAACCTGGTTTCCTAAATTCCTTGCAATATCTATCGTGTATTGTTTTAACTGTGTCGCTAGATCTTCCATTTTTCCTTCTTCTAGCAGTGTCCTGACGTTCCATGTTCCAATTTTTTTGTCATTTTCTTAATTCTCTTTATTTTTTTTGTAACTTTCTTATTATTTTGAATATACCGTAACGCTTCGTTTGTATTGTCTGTTTCCTTTTCATCCATCCACTCTATTTTGTCTAGTTTTTTGGAACATTTTCAATTTCTATGAGTTTATTTTCTCTTGCATTCACATGGACCGACATTCTGGCCGGTCCAAGTGGACCGACGATAACACCGCCCGTAAACCACACCAAACAGTAGTTTTTTCTGAATATATTGGCAACTCTCGAACCTCTTTGGGTTGCTTATCAATCCAAATACGGGCATTTTGTTTATTCACGTCCTCATAAGCCAATAACGGGCCTCATCGGAAAACATTTTTTTTTGCTCTAAGCGCACGAAACACATTCCTCATTGAACGCCTATTTTCGTAATACAGCTAAATAATGTCTAGACGTTGTGCCGAGTTAAGTCTTTCTATTATGAAATGTCAAACAATACTGAATCACAAAGCAACTTTAGATGATACCATTCATGCACGATCTCCCAACAAATCCTCGCCGAAAAAAGTACCTCTAAATGAATCACCCATAATGAGATGCCAAAGGTGAGCAAGTTGTCTTCTTTTGATAGAGCTACGATTATCTATTATTTATTATATATTTACTAATATTTGCTGGTTGGGTCTTCTGTGTTTCCATATATGGTACACATTACACCTTAATATCTTCTTCTAGTTCAGCAAATTTTTTTCTGACCTTTTCCTCCATCATATCCAGTACTCTTATTTGTTTAGGTCTCTAAATAAGAACCGACGGCGACGTATCTGGACACGTTTGCAGCTTCTCTGAGGCAGTTGTTGTGTGCCGCTTGTATCTTCTTTTTGTTACTTTGACTTGTGTGACCCCATGCAAGAGATGCGTATGCAATAATTGGCAGTATAATACTCTTTATTAGTCTTAATTTTGTTTTCATAGCCAATTTGCTTCTTCTTCCTGTGAGTCCTCTTATTGCCGTTTTGTCCGCTGCTGTTTTCTGGACTATTGCGTTGGCATGTGATGTGAATTTCAGACCTTGGTCTGTTGTGGCTCCTAAATATTTAGCTTCATTTTGCCATTCGATGGGTCTGTCTTGCAATGTTAGCTGTTCTTCTGGGTTATATTTTCTCTTTTTGAAGATAACCGCTTGGGTCTTATCTGGATTTATTGCTATTTTCCATTGGATACTTCATTCTTCTATTGTATCCAATGCCGTCTGTAGATTTCTTACAGCTATATCCAGGTTCATGTGTTTTGCAGCAATTGCAGTGTCATCTGTATAAAGGCTGAATAATGTTCCGGGTGTTCTCGGAACATATGCTCTATATACACTATACAGAAGGGGTGATAAAACTGCCCCTTGTGGTACTCCACCTTCCGGCATTCCGTGTTCCGATAGAACTGGTCCTAACCGGACCCTGAACTTGCGGTCGCTTAGGTACGAGGAGATGAGTTTCGTCATGGCCCCGCTCTATCCATAATCTCTCATTTTGTATGTCAGTCCTTCATGCCACACTCTATCAAAGGCTTTGATTATATCCAGAAAGGCTGCTCCCGTGTATTGTTGGTCGTTGAATCCAGCTGCTATATATTCTGTAAGTCTTAATATTAAAAGCCTTAACTATGCTTGTGAATTTTTTGACATTTTAAATTGATTGCATCTCACCTAAAAAAATAAAAACGAAAAAATAACTGTTTTGATGCTAGGGGGTAAACGGTTAAAACTGTGCTGAATCTTTTTTTAATCACAGACAACGTAAAAACGAAAAAGAAATCATTTTGGGAGTGGGTATTTATTAACCTCCGTTTAGGTAGGTATTTTGAATACATTAAGGAGGGGTACTCTTCATTTTGAAGTAAGAGCCCATAGCACGCACATCAGAAATATAATATTAGTACCTGATCAAAATAAACAACAAAAGACACTCATACTCATCTCATTTTATCGCATTTCATCTCATCTCATCATCAACATCTCATGCAACTAAATTTATGAACACACCAGACACTAAATTCTTACCTCTCGCTTGTGTTTCCTTTGCAAACATTGTAAATATATTTAACAAAACTTAAGCAATATCTATAACTGGCAAAAGCGTAGTTTACCATGTGTTTAGTCCACGTTGACTAATCCACGGTAAATCAATCTATTAATTCGGTCCTTACTTTTTAGGTCAACAATAATATTTATTTTGTGCCTATTACTGGAAACATCCTAATGGATGTTATTTATTCCGTATATTTGATTAATATTTGATTCAAGTAAATATCTAATAATGGTAAAATAATACAGGGTAGTTCATCCTATTCGCCTCGGTATCTGTACGGAACACCACTTGATATTTAAAAAAAATTCTTCACAGAAATATACAGGGCCTTTAATACTACAATCTAAAAATAATGTGAATTATACAGGGTTCTCCAAAAAAGAGTGGTATATCAAAGTTATATTTTTTCTTATAGAATGCCCTATATCTGATGACATTACTAAATGGACCTTAAAAAATAAGCTTTACTTTCATTAGAGTTCCCTATACCTAAATACACGGTGTTTTGATTTATTGCGATTTTTATGAAAATGTAAGGTTTTAGAAAAAAATAAATATCTACGAATCTAAGAATCAGTAACAAATTCTTTCTTGGATCTTAATAATAGATTATTTATCATACTTAAACAGATGCTCACTGTAACAAAATTTCTTACAGGGTGGTCAAAATATGAGATTGTTCTATTAACAAATTCAAACTGTAGTAACTTACTTATTTTAAATAGAACACCCTGTATCTTACTAGTATATGACGTAGAAAATTTACTTAGCTTTCAATTTATATTAGAGTTTCCTATACCTATCTTTTTACAGGGTGGTCAAAATATTAGATTTTTCTATTAACAAATTCAAGCTGTAATAACTTACTTATTTTAAATAGAACACCCTGTATCTTACTAGTCTATCGCGTAGAAAATTTACTTAGCTTTCAATTCTTATAAGGGTTTCCTATACCTATCTCCCTTCATTTTTCAAATATTTAAAGATTTCATAATTTGTAAGCTTTAAATTTAGAATTTAGAATTTAGAATTAGAATTTAGAATTAACTACCTATGTCGTGGTTATGTACAACACATCACCGATACCGTCAATATACTTAAATATCTTAGTCAAGATACTTTCGTTAATAAAATTCACATTGTTATCATTTAATCACACAGAGTGTTCTTATTTTAAATGACATACTCGATATTCTATTCTTTATAATGGAAGATATTTAAAATCTCTTCAATTCCATGTAAACATTCTCAATACACATGTTATTCTGTAAATATAAATTCCCATGTTATTCTATAAATACCTATTTTTACATATTTTTGTACAATAGGCTCGTTTTCGTCATAGTAGCCATTGCATTTAATTGTTTGTAATTGCGATTCAAAGATTCAAACAAAAAGTGGTGTTCTTAAATTTACTTAATAACCGTCGGTTTAGGATATGGAAAATACTTATACGGAATGAAATATAATTTAAATATCTTCCAGAATACGGCATCTAATATAGGGTATGCAGTTTAATATAAACATATTATTCAATGTCACATGTAGGCCAAAATCAACTAAAATAATACAACACTCTGTGTGATTACATGATAACAATGAAAATTTTATTAATGACAGTATCTTTGTCTAAGTATATTGCCGGTGTTGGTGGTGTGTTGTACATAACCACGACATAGGTACTTAATTCTAATTTTTAAAGCTTACAAATTAGGAAATCTTTAAATATTAAAAAAAATGAAGGGAGATAGGTACAGGACACCCTAATAAGAATTGAAAGCTATATAAATTTTCTACGCGATAGACTAGTAAGATACAGGGTGTTCTATTTAAAACAAGTAAGTTATTACAGCTTGAATTTGTAAATAGAACAATCTAATATTTTTACCACCCTGTAAAAACATAGGTATAGGAAACCCTAATACGAATTGAAAGCTAAGTAAATTTTCTACGCGATAGACTAGTAAGATACAGGGTGTTCTATTTAAAATAAGTAAGTTATTACAGCTTGAATTTTTTAAAAGAACAATCTCATATTTTGACCACCCTGTAAGAAACTTTGTTGCAGTTAGCATATGTTAAAGTATGCTAAATAGTCTATTAAAAAGATCCAAGAAAGAATTTGTTACTGATTCTTAGATTCGTAGATATTTATTTTTTTCTAAAACCTGACATTTTTATAAAAATCGAAATAAATCAAAACACCCTGTATTTAGGTATAGAGAACCCTTATGAAAGTATAGTTTATTTTTTAAGGTCAATTCAATAATGCCATCAGATATAGGACATTCCATAAGAAAAAATATAACTTTGATAGACTACTCTTTTTTGGAGCACCCTGTATAATTCACATTACTTTTAGATTGTAGTATTAATGGCCCTGTATATTTCTGTGAAGAATTTTTTAAAAATATAAAGTGGTTTTCCTTACAGACACCGAGGCGAATAAGATGAACCACCCTGTATACAAGGAAACCAAGATAACATTTAATAACAGAGACATTTACATATAGTTTTTCATTACACTTCTCAATGAAAAATTAATTGTTTTTATTTTTTATTGTTTTGTAAAAAATAATATAAATCGATAAATTGTAAATAAATTAATTGATATTAGGCCAGGAATCAAAGCTTTTCACCTCGCAATTTTTACAGAATGGATCGATTTGCTTGAAAATTTGAGAATAAGTAGTGTATAGTCCAAGGATCAAAATCTATATGATTCCGAAAGGCGCTTTTACCAGGGGGTGGTTGCCACCCATCTCGGGGGTGGAAATTTTTTATTATATTTTGACCACAAAAGTTGATAAAAATACTCATTCTAAACAAGAAATGTTTTCTACATTTTTTTGATAAAATTAATAGTTTTCGATTTATTCGTTATCGAGAGTGTTAATTTTGTATAGAAAAAATCAATGTTTTTCGATATGTTATAGTCAAACCCCGAATTTCAGGCACTCCTAGGTTTGACTAGGCAATCCTCAGGTCTGACTGACGGTCTTAGTCAAAGCCCGAAATAAATTACAGTTTCGGCCTTTGACTAGTCAAACCTAGGAGAGACTAAGTCGGTCAGGCAAAGATCGAAATTTAATTTTATGAAATCGGGGTTTGACCAGTCAAACCCCGATCAGCTATTAAAATGTCGTAATTTGTTAGATTAGGTTAATAAAACGTCATTTTTTAATTGTAATATTTATTATTTTTATACTGTCGTAATTAAAATAAAAAAAAAAGTTTATTCTCACATATTGATGTTGAGGCATAATGGGATTTAGAGTTATACAATAGATTAGACCAGCGGCTTTCAATTTTTTTGAGTGATGTACCTAGCACAAAATTCTTATAATTATTTTTGGTACCACCTAACTAAAATACCTATAACGGTAGTTAATCTAATTAACTATAAATATGACAAATTTTTGCTGTTTTTGCGTTTTGTGTACCACTGCACATAATGATATGTACCGCCATTGGTACATGTACCACAGATTGAGAAGCCCTGCGTTAGACCTTTTACACTTACACAAGTTTGAAGAGCAATTCTTATTGCAGTAGCATTTTAGATCTTGATCCCCAAATTTAGATCTTTTGTACTAATTTCTCTTAGAGACAGAGCGTCTTCGAAATTAAGAAAATTTTCTTTGCATTCTCTTATTTGTTGAAAAAAGTGTGTTTATTGTTCCGTATTTCGTACCAATTCTACATAAACCGTCAACTGTTTTATCTTGTATGATACCCAAAATATTTAGAGTAGGTATCTCCTTTAGCTCTATCAAAGCTGGGAATAGATATGGTTATATGGTTAAAGTTTCTCTGATCGAAATTGGAGGAATTTTTTTTCACTTAATTGTTTCGTAGCATTGGACTGGGCATAAAGACGTTCAATCGCCTTTCCCTTTATTTATTTTAATCTTCTCTGTCTTTGCAAAACGCATGTCTATACCATCTGATTACAAATTATGCTCGAATATGCGTCAGAGCTCTCTTTTTGGCAAATACAACAAACCACACCTGAAGAAGTAATCTGAATTGTTTGACAATTTTCTTCCTCCACTAGTGACGACAGTCCAGGGCCTTCGTTAGTACTATGGTGATCCTTACTTTTGATAGTGCTCAGCCTACAGGTGGGTTGACATTACGAGTGTATTACATTTATGCAATGCATAGATACAAATGTACCTACTGCTTGAGTTTGAAAATAGATAATAAAATATCTGACAATAGCACGGGCAAAATACTTAAGCGTCATCCGCCTTAATGCTATGAAACAATTAAGTGAAAAAAATTTCCTGCAATTTCGAATGAAAAAACTGTAACAATACCTATCCTTAGCTTTGATAGAGCCAAAGAAGGTGCTCGAAATATTTTGGGTATCATAAAAGATAAAACAATTGACGGTTCATATAAAGTTGGTACGAAATACAGAACAATAAACACACTTTTTTTAAGAAATCGAATAAGAGAATGCAAAGAGAATTTTCTTAATTGTCTCTAAGAAAAATTAGTACAAAAGATTCTAAATTTGGAGGACAAGACTTTATAAAATGCTACTGCAATAAGAAATGCTCTTCAAAATTATGTGTAAAAGGTCTAATGTATTGTGTAACTCTAAAAGTCATAATGCGTCAACATCAACATGTGAGAATAAACACTAATATAAAAAAAATTTATTTCGACAATATAAGAATAAAATTAAACATTAAAATTAAAAAATGACGTTTTATTAAACCTAATCTAACAAATTACGACATTTTAATAGCTGATCGGGGTTTGACTAGTCAAACCCCGATTTCATAAAATTAAATTTCGACCTTTGCCTGACCAACTTAGTCTCTCCTAGGTTTGACTAGTCAAAGGCCAAAACTGTAATTTATTTCGGGCTTTAACTAAGACCGTCAGTCAGACCTGAGGATTGCCTAGTCAAACCTAGGAATGCCTGAAATTCGGGTTTTGACTATAACAGATATACTCATTTACGATTCACTCAATTTTTGCCGTAGAAAAATTTTTTTCAAACCAAGTTCTTGGGAATTAAATACCCTACAATTTTATATCAAAACATCTTTTCGTATCTCTGCTGCTAATCTTTCTATTGTGAAGAAAATGGCATTTTTTACCAAACTACAAAAATTCGTTTTTCTCTTTTAACTACAGTTTTTTAAAAACTAATCATTCTAAGCCAGTCAAACTTCTTGAATCCATTAAAAATACATAAATAAATAGGAATCAATAAAGCCAATTACTAAAAACACCGCTAACTTACATTATTATGCTTCCAATTGGATTTCTCCTTTTTTTTAAATATATATTGATCTTTTAACCGTAACTTTTTTATTTTTTATCCTATAAAGTTTGTTAAAAAATTTTTTTGTAGGTTTCCACAAGGTCTATAAGCCTATTAATATTAAATTTTTTAACCCGGGAGTAGTCGCGCTCACTTCTGTAACGTCGATAGTCGCGTGTGAGATTCTATCTCAAAATACGAATTTAAAACAAATTTTTGTTTTGTACTATTTTTATCTACTTTTTATATTGAAAATATACATTTCTAACAATTTTATTAAAAAACCTGTGTTAACGGCCACCTGCCAACATCGGCCACCTGTCCTAACGGCTAGTTTAAAAATTTCCCAAACCAATTATATGTAGACTACAAAAACTGTCAATACCGTCCACCTTTCTATATCGGCCAATAGTTCTTTCATTTCTAGTGGCCGTTACTGACAAATTTTACTGTTCAGTAAAACCTGTGTTAACGGCCACCTGCCAACATCGGCCACCTGTCTTAACGGCCAGTTTAAAAATTTCCCAAACCAATTATATGTAGACTACAAAATCTGGCAATAGCGGCCACCTTTCTATATCGGCCAATAGTTCTTTCATTTTTAGTGGTCGTTACTGATAGGTTTTACTGCATTACGAAAAAGGATAAAATGTGAGATTCTATCTAACGGCGCGACTACTCGCGGGTTAAAGCTAATTGGCTCTCCCCAAAGCCATAAATTCCACAAAAAGAAGAAGAAGAAAAAAATATTCCTACGCATTACTACACCCTTCTTCGAGGCACTTACGAAATTTTTTCAAAATTGCAAAATTGTTCATCAAGTTATCGCGAAAAAGGATAAAAATTGAGATTCTATCTCACCGCGCGACTACTCGCGGGTTAAAATCCTCAGTCGCAAAAAGAGGTCGCAAAAAGAGGCAAAAGAGGAACCTATTAATAATAAAAAAAGATGAAGTTTTTCAATCCTAAAAGCAGCATTAATAATATTGAAAATATAAAAAATATTACTAAAACATTTTTAAATTAAAGAACTTATTGAAAAGTAAGATTGTTTTGCCTTCGCATTGCAACTGAATAAAAATGGTGTACATTTTTATTCTATTAATAATACTTAACAAAAAAAAGAGAAAATAAGGTCAATGACTAATTTTAATTAGGGTGGTAATTAGGCGGTTGCTTGCGATCACTTTTTCGCTGAAAAAAATAGGGACTGACATTATTTTCATTATAAGTCACTTATGCCTGGTTGCACCAACAGATCTTAAGCTCCAGCTTAGCTAAGCTCTACTTATAGATAGAGCCTCCTTGAGTATTACTTATGTTGCACCATAATTTTAGATTCTTACCTGATTATCAATTATAATCTATTATTATATTATGGTATTCTTATTGTAATATATTATAATTATATTATATTATTTCTTATGATATTCTCGACTTAAGCTTAAGATCTGTTGGTGCAACCAGGCTTTAATGTTTGAGCTATACAGTTTTTTTTAGTTCTGGAGATATACATTTATGATTTCTTTAGTTTAAGCAAGTTATCCTGGAAAAATGCATAGTTTTCCCGTCTTTTGACTTTGAAACTACAATATTTAGCATTTGACGAAAAAGAGCCAACATATAATAAAGTTTAGCTCGATTACTATTGGTCCTAAGGAAAATAAAAAAAGGTTTAGTTATTTTTTTTAAATGGTACATTTTTGTTAAGTAAAGTTGTTTTGATAAAACGAAAACTTTTGGAGTTATTAGCAGAAAACCTATTAAAAACATTGATTTTTTCGATATAAAACTAACACTTTCGATAGCTAATAAATCGAAAACTATCAATTTTATCAAAAAAATGTATACAACGTTTTTTGCTTAGAATAAACGTTTTTAGCAACGTTTTCAATTAAATATAATAAAAAATGTCCACCCCCGAGATCTGGTGGCAGCCAGCCCCATGGTAAAAGCGCCTTTCGGCACGATATAGATTTTGATCCTTGGACTATCCACTACTTATTCTCAAAGGGCCTAGCCGGGTAAGATGATGAAAAGTGCCCCCAACTCGATTCGAATTCCATATAGGTCACCGTTTAGCATATATAGTGAAACTAACTTTCTGAAATTTTTAGCCCCCCAGGTGGTCATGTGACCCACCTAGAGCCTAATTAGGCTTTTCAAGTTTTTATTTTTTATCTCAGCCGCATCGAGTACTAGCGAAAAACTTTAAATGAAAAAGTTGTAAACTTTAAAAAGTTGTGACCGAAAATTTTTTTTTTTTTAATTTTTGACGGGAAATTTAAATTTTGGAACGGTTTTAAAATTTTAAATGATTATAAAAAAATAACTAAGAAATTCGTTTTCACGAAAAAAATATATAACATGTATTTTTGCATAATATTTCACCCTGATTTTTTTCAAATTTTTAAAATTGTTGAAACACACTTTTAAAAATAAAAAACTGCATTTTTTCTGTTTTTTTTTTTTCGTTTTTTGATACAATTTTATACATATTTTTCAAAAAAGGTAATACCGTCACTAAAATAGGTAAAAAACTGAAAAATAATTGGGGTTTGGTAATAAAAATTTTTTGTAATCCCATCCATTTTCAATTTACAGGGCGTTGAAGAAAACAAAATTATACACATTTTTTACGATTTTGCCGAAACTACTGGCAACATTGTAATAAAATTTGGCGAGTTTTAAAAGGTAGTTGTTGTGCATTTTTTGACATACAATTAAGAATTTTATATAAATCAATGGCGCGTATACGGTAAATAGTCTGAACTTTTTAAAGAAAAAAGATAGTACGACACTGACATATTTCAAATTAACAATCCTTTTTGAATTCCTCGTTTAATTTGTGACAAAAAATCTATCTTCCTATTTTTTCATACGAAGCGCCATTTTTATTCAAAAAATAAAACATCTTAACCCTTACAAAGTATTCGAACTTCTATTATAAGTTTCTACATCTACATACGTAAACTCGTACGTCCATTATAAAAACTAATTCGAATACTTTGGAAGCGTTAAGATATTTTATTTTTTGCAGCAAAACGGCGCCTCGTATGAAAAAATGATAAGATAGATTTTTTATCGCAAATTGAATGAGGAATTTAAAAATGATTGTTAATTTGAAATATGTCAGTGGCGTACTATCTTTTTTTCTTTGACAAGTTCATTACCCCTAAGCGCGCCAATGATGAATATCATATCCTTAATTGTATGTCAAAACATGCACAATAACTACCTCTTAAAACCCGCCAAGTTTTATTACGATGTTGCCAGTAGTTTCGGCAAAATCGTAAAAAATGTGTAAAATTTTGTTTTCTTCAACGCCCTGTATCTTGAAAATGGATGGTGTTACAAAAAATTTTTATTAAGCAAACCCCAATTCTTTTTAAATTTTTTACCTGCACCAGTGACGGTGTTACCTTTTTTGAAAAATATGTATAAAATTGTATCAAAAAACGAAAAAAAAAACAGAAAAAATGCGGTTTTTTATTTTTAAAGGTGCGTTTCACCAATTTTAAAAATTTGAAAAAATCAGGGTGAAATATTATGCAAAAATACACGTTATATATTTTTTTCGTGAAAAGGAATGTCTTAGTTATTTTTTTATACTCATTTAAAATTTTAAAATCGTTCTAAAATTTAAATTTCCCGCCAAAAATAAAAAAAAAAATTTCGCACAGAACTTTTTAAATCTTACAAATTTTTTATTTAAAGTTTTTCGCTAGTTCTCGATGCGGCTGAGATAAAAAATAAAAACATAATAAGCCTAATTAGGCTCTAGGTGGGTCACATGACCACCTAGGGGGCTAAAAATTTCAGAAAGTTAGTTTCACTATATATGCTAAACGGTGACCTATATGCAATTCGAATCGAGTTGGGGGCACTTTTCATCATCTTACCCGGCTAGGCCCTTTTCAAGCAAATCGATTCATTCTGTAAAAATTTCGAGGTTTTGTCCTATTTTAAGCTTCATTACTTGGACTATAGGTACCGAACTACATGAATAGATACTAATATTTGGAGACTTTGTGTCCGAATAGGTTAAAAAATCATTACAAACTTCGACAACGTCCTACATGATTGTTGTTTTGAGGCTGTGACAGGTAGTCCTTTCAGGACAACAGACTCAGTAAAACATAGGTTAAAATAAAATAAAATAAATATATTCTTGTTATTCATACTTATACAAAGTAAAATTCTTCTTCTTCTTCTTCTTCTTCTTTTTGAATAGAGATGACTCTGTCTGTTTTTCAATGTGCCTCTAGTAAGTTGTTGTTTCATCGTTTTCGTGGTCTTCCCACTGATCGTCTTCCTATTGGGGAACCGTCTCTCGCCGTCCTTACTACTCTATTTGTTGTCATTCGGCTGATGTGGTCATTCCATTCTATTCTTCTTTATCCAGTTATTAATGTTGTCCACCTTGCATCTCCGTCGTATAACTGTACTTTTTTCTCTGTCCCATAGAGTCTTACCATTGATTTTTCGAAGGGTCTTCATCTCCGCTGTTTCGAGCAATATTTTTGACCTGTCTCTGTCAGGTCGTGTTTCTACTGCATATGTCATTATCGGTCTGATGCCTTTTTTGTAAATTGTGCCTTTCATTTCTTCTCCAATATTTTTCTTTCTCCATATTGTGTCATTTAGTCTCTATTTACTCTATCCACTTGATTTTCCACTTCTGTTTCGAGCTATCCATAGCTAGATATCGTGATTCCTAGCTATTTAAACTTCATCACTTGTTCTATTATCTGACTCTTCACCTCTAATTTATACATATCTGATTGGATTTGCTGTTTTATCCATGCATTTTGTCTTTTTTGAAGAAACTAATATGTTCAATTGTTTGGCGGTTACATTAAATTGGTGCAGCATACGTTATAAATCATCTTCACTTTGAGAGATTAGTATTGCATGGTCTGCATAGCAGATTATTTTAAGTTGTTTTTCTCCCATTTTGCATTCTTACTTTTTTTAACTGTTTGATCCATGATCAGGTTTGAATAAAAAAGACTGATGAAATCCCCATTCTTATCCCATTGCCGGCTTCAGTTGGGTCAGTTGGTTCATCTTCTATTTTTACTTTTATTGTGTTCTTATAGTAGATGTTTTCGATCGTTTTTATGGACAACGTCGTTTAACTTGACCCTGTCAAAAGCCTTCTTGGGGCCGGTACTTTATGTCTCGATTAAACCTCGGTTAGTTAACCGGGGTTTAATCGGGACCTCTTTAGGGTCTCCACTGTCTCCAGCGTTGTAATAAATGCAATTATAATAATTATTCTTATACTTATTTATAATTATAATAATAATTGTAATTGCATTTTTTACAACGCTGGAGACAGTGGAGACACTAAAGAGGTCCCGATTAAACTCCGGTTAACTAACCGAGGTTTAATGGAGACATAAAGTACTGGGCCTTAATGTCCCCGAAATATAACTAGGCATATTTCTTGTATTCTAATGATTTTTTCTGAACTTGCCTTGTTATAAATATAGCGTCGGTGGATGATCTTTCGGAAGTAAAACCTCATTGTTCTTATGAAATGTTATATATAATTTCATTGGGTTTGTTTCTTACCACTTTGGTTGATAATTTTAATGCTGTGTTTAGTAATTTAATTCTTGTGTAATTCTTCGGTTCGGAGTTCTCTCCTTTTTTCAAGAGATTTACAATATTATTTGAAAAGGCCAATTGAAAATTTTTAATTAAAACTATAGGGCAGTGATAAGCTTAAATTTATTTAATTATTATAGAGTATTCTTTATTTTACACATAGTAAAAAAATTATGCTAGATATGGATTAACTGTTCTAGCTAATGGTGTTTGCATATACATTTTTATACTCACGTGTATACGTTTACATATTGTTCGTCCGCTATAACTTTTCCCATGCGTCACGATTCATTTTCAAACAAATTAAGTCAAAACATAAAGTGAAACGTACGCCGATGTGTGTAGTATATAGTATACAGTATACAAAATGTATATACACATCGACGTTCGTTTCACTTTATGTTTTGACTTAATTTGTGTGAAAATGAATCATGACGCATGGGAAAAGTTATAGCGGACGAACAGTACGTGTACACGTTTAAGGCCATGTGCCCATGCTAACGCGCCTTTAACGCGCGTGAACGTGGTCTAAATAGGTAGATCACTTAAACTTAGCCACTACAGCATATAATGAATATACCAGGTTGATTCCCTAAAATTAAAAACTATTTATTAGAAGTATATTATAATTGTGATTTTTCAGAGAAAGATAAAAATTTGGGATTATTCGAACCTCTCTAGTGTAATAGATCAGTCGAATTATAAAGTTTATACAGTAACAACGTAATAATGAAGTAAAGACTTTTATTGTATGTTGACAACATACAAGATACAAAAGGTTTTCAGTCATGACTGGCCATCCTAAATATGAAACGTCCAGTATACATGTAGTTGAAACTAGCTACGTTGAAATGTCTGAAAACCTTTTAGTTACATTTTTAAACTATTTAACTTTAAAAATAATGTGACATTAAGTCTATGGACTTAGAATTCGATACATCTTATTTTTCTTTTTCTTCTTATACTTGTTGTAGATCTGTTAATTCCGACGTTGAAGTATTTCTTGAGAAATAGACTGTCAGCTATCTTGGTGGCCACTTGCCAGCTGGTTTTCCCTCTAGCGCAATTCTTAGTAGTATGTGCTCCTCCATTCTGTTTACATGACTGAACCATTCTCTTTGTCTTTGCCTACCCCATCTTACTACATCTTGCACGCCACATTGTTACCTGATGATGTTGTTTTGTATTCTATTCCTTATTGTCTTCCCTGCAATTACTCTTAGTGTGTTCATTTCAGGTGTTAGTAGCATGCTTTTGGTTTTATTGACGTCTTCTCTTGATTCAATACCATAGGTCATAACAGATCTGATATTCTCATATATGGGTTATTCCAGACCACATCTCTCAAACATGTGGACATGTGACAGCGGCCTTGTTTATTTGTCCTCTTAGGTGTTTGGCTGGGTCATGATAATTTCATTAATCATATCATCATCAGTGACGTTACAGCTCTTTATGAGCCAAAGCCTACTTCAGAACAATCCTCCATTCGCTCCTGTATCTGGCAACTCTTCTCCATGCTCTAATTCCAATAGATTTCAAATCACCCTCTAGGTTGTCTTGGTACCTAAGTCTCGGTCTTCCTCTTGTTCGTTGTCCTATCGGCCCTCTTCGGTCAAAGACTTTTCTGACTATGGCATCTTCCTCTCGTCTGATTACATGACCTATCCATCTAAGGGGTGCTACCTTAATGAATTTTACAACGTCAGGTTCTCCAAAATTTCTATACAACTCAAAGTTGTAACGCTTGCGCCACAAACTCCATATATTCGTCTTAGTATTTTTCGCTCAAAACGTTTGAGCAGTTCTTGGTCATTCTGTGTAAGTGACCAAGTTTCTGAACCATATGTTAGCACTGGTCTTATTAGTGTTTTGTATACAGTCAGTTTAATTTTTCTAGTCATTTTTGAGACCATCTGTCTTCTTAAGCCATAGTAACACTTATTGGCGAGCACTATTCTTCTTTTAATTTCTTCACTGACATTGTTATCTTTAGTTAGCAGCGAGTCTAAGTATATGACGGTGTCGACACCTTCCAGTTCTAGGTCATCAATTATTATGCTTGTAGGTGTCGGGTTGCTTGACCTAGTGCAACACATATTTGGTCTTTTGAACATTTATATTTAGTCCCATTATCTGTGCAGATACCCTTAACGACCGAATTGCTTCAGTCAGAGATTCTGTGGACCTACCTATGATGTCTATGTCATCTGCGTACCCGACAATTTGTACTGATTTCTTAAAGATAGTACCATTCGTAGTAATCTGGGACTCTCGAATTATTTTTCCTAATGCCAGGTTAAATAAGAGACACGATAGTCCATCATCCTGTCTTAGTCCATTTTTGCAATGGAAGGGTCTTGAGATATCGTTTTGGATTTTTACTATGCTCTCTGCACCTGAGTGTAAGTTCAGTTAATGGGACAAGATGAAACGGTATTCGAAATTCTACCATAGCAAGTAGAAGTTTATTTCTATTAACGGAGTCGTATGTGGCTTTGAAGTTAACGAATATGTGGTGGGTGTCGACGCCGAACTCTACGGTTTTTTCAAGGATCTGCCTCACTGTAAATAATATCTGGTCCGTTGTTGATTTATTAGGACGGAAACCGCACTGATATCCTCCCACTATTTGTTCGGCGTAGGGGAGGAGTCTTTTGTACAATACGTTGGACAACACTTTATATGCCATATTGAGTAGAGTGATGCCTCTATAATTATCACACACCATCATGTCTCCATTTTTGTGTAAAAGACACAGTACACCTAACTTCCAGTCTGTGGGTGTTTCTTTCTGTTGCCAGATTGCAGTTATCAGTTTATGCATGTGTTTCAGGAGGGTGTCGCCGCCGTTTTTGAAAAGTTCGGCAGGGAGATTATCCGAACCGGAGACTTTATTATTTTTCAGTGTTACGATGGCTTCTCTAATGTCTTCTTCGGTGGGGAGTGGTTGCCGATCATCTTCATTCATTTGAAACATGGGATCCACAATCTCGCCATATTCATGATTGCCGCTAAGTAGTTCTTCAAAATGGTTCGCCCATCTGTTTAGTATCTGTTCTTTGTTACTAATTATAGAGCCGTCCCTATCTTTACCTGCTACTATTCTGGGTTTGAATTCTTTTCTGCAGCTGTTTATCTGTTGGTAGAATTTTCGTGACTCTTTTCCATTGTGGTAGTTAACAATTTCGTTTAGAGCTTGTTCGTATTCTTCTTTCTTTTTTCTTCTGAACATTCTCTTTCCTTCTCTTCTAAGATTTTCATAATCTTCCAGAGTTGGTCTTGTTCTGCGCTACTGGAGTCTCTTATATGCTTCATTTTTTTGTTGGTTGATATGTCTACACTCTTCATCGAACCAATCTTCGTTTTTTCTGGTCTTGATAGGTTTTAATACAGTTACAGCCGCTGTGTGCATAGCTTCTTTACATTTAGTCCAATCTTCTTCTATACTTAAATTTTCTTCGATTTTTGGTAACGCTTCGTTTAATATTGTCATGTAATTAGCTCTAGCAGTTTCAGATTTTAGCACCTCAGTACTATATGTTGTGGATTTTGTGCTGTGACTTTTTTGCGTTAGATATGCGTGCTCTAATTTCATTAATCTACACCTAGATATTTGAACTGGTTCAAATACAACATGAGGAACCAGTTCAGACACAACATGAGGATGTAATTCATACCTGATGGAATCAAGGCACCTGATGCTTTTGTGTGAGGTAAAGACCAACTATGAAGAACGAGATATGTAACCATTATAGCAAATTAAACTACCTTAACTGTCAACTGAAGGTAATGTACGATTATTTGCTCGAAACACTAGGTTTCATCAACATTAACAACTTTATGTCAGATGTTCATGACAAGGTGGAAATTTCTAACTGAATTGCGTGTTCTGTACGAAGTCCACAGAATTGTTCAGTGGCCGAAAAAACATACAAAATTCTTTAATTTAGACTTTAAAATGCCGTGATTAACCTAAGTGATGATAACCTCTTAGGAACGATAAATGAGTAATCATTTTCTATAATTTCCTAGGTGTAGTTACAGATTGTGGTGAAAAAAAAATTATTTAAAAAACTTACCTTTGTCAAAATTGTATGATCTAAAATTATTAAATTTAAGAAGGACAAGTTAATCGGCTTAGTACAAGGAAGTATTATCAATAACGTATTTTTATTTCTTTGGTTCCAATACATCCAAGGGCATTGATAAAACATATCATTAATTTTAGAAGACTGCAATATTAAGAACATAAATAGATTTCAACCATATAATAATTTTAAAATAGTAAGTAATATACAGGATATAACAAAAAGGTAGGTCATACATTTAAGCACATATTCTTCTCCATTGAATATATCTTTATTTGTACAATTATATTTTTTGCTTTAATCAACTACTAAAGGGTCTAACCCAGGGGCTCCCAAACTGGGGGGCGCGCCCCCTGGGGCGTGAGGACATATCAGGGGGGCGCGAGACAAGTTGAACATTAAATTAAATTTAGATATTTTTCTAAACTTCAAAATTAACCGCTTGTTAAACTGTGTCTGGTAACGCAGAGTAAGCAAAAGTTATCTCAAATACCTCTTTTTGACAACACTGTGAAACGCCGCATTGATGATATTACCTAAGACATACAAAACCAGGCAGTTGAGGCAGTAAACTAATCGCCATTTTTTGCTATTCAGCTAGACGAGAGTACTGACATAGAACAATGTTATCAGTTAATAATTGTTTATGTTCGGTATATTTAAGACGGAAGAATGAAAGACGAGCTACTCTTTTCTACAGAGTTGGAGACTGGAGACCACGACAAAAGCTATTAATGTTATGAGAGCAGTGGGAGAGTTTTTTGACAAACAACTCTCTTGGCAAAAACTGATCAGTTTATGTACAGATGGCGCACCTTCAATGTTTGGTTTTCGCTCAGGCTATTTGCAATTAGTAATAGAGAAAAATGGTGATGTGATTGGAATACATTGTTTTATACATCGACAAGCCTTGGCAGCGAAAACCCTTCCATATGAACTTATGGCTGTCTTAAAGTTGTGTATTAAAGTAGTGAAGTACATAAAAAAAACAGTGCGTTGAATACTCGACTGCTTAAAACACTTTGTAAAGATTTAGAAAGTGATCACAAAACACTGCTACTTCATACAGAAGTACGATGGCTCTCAAAAGGAAACATGTTGGCAAGATTATTTGACCTTTGAGATGAAGTAATCACCTTGAAACATCAAAAGCAAAATGAGCTAAACATGGCGTTCAAAAAGCATTGTACCCAAATAATATTGGCTTATTTGTCAGACATCTTTGACTCGTTGAACATCCTTAACCTAAAACTGCAGGGTGGAGACTCAAATATAGTAGTTACTCATTGTGATGGAGGATTAGTTACTCAACTTTGGAGGCGTAAAATATCAACAAACCCCTGAAATTATTCAAATTTCTCTAAAGTAGAGCCAATCTTAGAAGAAATACGCTTCAAGGACATTTATGAAGGATCAAGTTTGAAAATCCAAATATCAAACCATTTGGAGAGCCTAATTGAAGAGTTCCAGAAATACTTCCCAAACACTTGTGACAATTTTATTTATATAATATCAACTGATCCATTCCATGTCAACATAGACTCCCTGCCTGAATCACTTCAGGAAGATGCTTTGCAAATAAATCCAAATGAATTTTTGCATGATTCCTCTGCCAAATATTTTGTTATAATGGACAAACCTTCATTTTGGTTAAAATATTTCAAAGTGTATTTTTGTGTATCACGGGAAGCTCTTCATTTATATTTGCCTTTTTCAAGTAACTATTTGTGCGATTTTCAACACTTGTGGCAATTAAAACAAAGTATCGGAATAAACTTGATGTTGCTAGTGACTTGTGCTGTGCACTTACTAAAACACAGCCACAAATAGGCGTACTAGTAAATAAAATGCAAGCACATTCATCTCACTAACCAACCTAATCTATTTTTATTTGATTGAAAATTTTTTGCTCAATTAGAAATCCAATGAAATCAATTAATTTGTGGTCATCTGATTGAATACAACCAATAAAACCAACATTATACTGAAAACAGATCCCATGGGCTGTTTTCACTCAATCATGTAGCTATGGATACCTACATTTCGTTTCATTTCGATTTTGACATTTCAAATATTCAATATTTCAAAATGTCACGATTTGGTTGTAATACATAAAAATTATTTATAATAAAACATCATAATAAAATTATTAACAGCATGCGTAGTGGAAATACATCTTTATCAGTTATAGAAACTAACATGTCTGGATCTTCATTAAATTTTTCTAATTGTTCCTTTGTTAATTGCACATTTAAATAAATTGTTTCTGCTCTGTATTTTTTTTTCATAACCAGCAAAAAATTTTCTATCCGAATAACCCTCGAACATTAATAAATGCTCAAAAATTTTTTAACAACTTTCTCAAGCTTGTTGCTTACAGGCAACAGACCTCCGCCTACGGCGTCGGTCTGTTTCCAAGCAACAAGCTTTCGAAATCTGTTATAAAATTTTTTCGAACAATTATCAATGTCCTTGGGTTATTACTACTGATAATTTTTGTATTTTATGGAAACTGATATTGTTGTATCTTATGGCAGAATAAATAAATGTTTTGTTTTCAAGCTAATACTTATTTGTTTTTGTTTTGTTGCTATTTAGGCGCATACAATTTATTGTAAAGGGTTGGGGCGCGAGAAGCTTTCATTTCAACAAAAGGGGGCGTGGTATAATAAAGTTTGGGAACCCCTGGTCTAACCGAATAAGAGAGTGCAAAATGCCCCCAGCGATATTCCACAAATAAAAATACCATACTATTCTAAATCAAAAAGTGTTCGACCAAAAAAAATTTCTAGACGCCTAGCCCCACTCATTATCCCCAAAAACTATAAACGTTTTTTTTTTTTGTTTTTTGACTACATCTTCGTTTCTAATCATCGTAGGAACTTCATTTTTCTTTTTGTTTGTAGGTTTTTTTATTGCCAATAGCATAGTATTTTTTCCAAAATTTTTGGCGCGAAATTCAATTTTTTTCTTTTGAAATTTTAAATAGGCTGAACAAAATGCAGAAAGTGTCAATTTATTTCCATAATTTTTTTTTCGATTTTTATAGGTGGGACATCATGCTTCAAATAACAAAAAATCATTTTTTGGCATTTTCTTTAGCCGTTTTGACTCCTGATTCAATTTTAAAAGCATCTTATTTTCCTTCAAGTACATTCCAAAAAAGATTAAAAACATTTTTAGGCCCGTAGGTCTGAGCGTAACCTCAAAAAAAATCAAAACGTCTTATCTTGTGTTTTGACAATATCTTCGATTCTTATTTACTTATTTTCCTTTTAGTTTGTGGGTCTTTTGTTACCTACATGTTATTTTTTCCAAAATTTTCGGCGCGAAATTAAAATATTTTAACGCTTTTTAAGGTAAAAAACTTACAAATTATAATAAGTTTCTACAATGATTAGAAACGAAGATATCGATAAAAAGCGAAAAACACGTTTTAATTTTTTTGGGGAGTTTTGGATGGGTCTAGTGGTCTAAAAATTTTTTGGTCAAATACTTTTTGATGTGGAACAGCATGTTTTTTTTACTTTTGGAATATCGCTGGGGGCATTTTTCACTATCTTAACCGGCTATACCCTTTGTACATTAACATTACAATTTGTTCAGTTTTTATCAATCAGTAATTTTTCTCTACTTCTTTTTAAGTTTTTACGTAACTAACTCAAATTGCTTCTTTACCTTAAGCAATGGTCTAAGAGCTGGGAGCGGATTTTGTGCGTGATAAGTAATATGGAAAAACTATACGGAGATATGTTGAATTAGTTGTGTACATGACTTTCACCAACGGCCGGAAACCAAAGTCGGGGCCGAAGGTAGTTATAAGGGGTCAAATTCGCGGTTTTTATTATTCTTCTTTATGACGCTCATGATCGAGATAGTGCACCAAAATTTGGGAATAAGTAGGTCATGACGTAACTAAGTAAAATCTCTAGGGGCGTAACGCTGCGTGGCCAACAAAGGGGTGGGAGTAGGGGTGAATATAAAAAATATAAGGGGTTTTCTGCGACGTTCGTGATTGAGATAGTGCACCAAAATTTGGGTATGAGTAGACCATGACATAGATAAGTAAAATCCTCAGAGTCCGAAACCAGAGTGGGGGAGGAAGGTAGTTATAAGGGGTCAAGTCCCGTTTTTTATTTTTTTTTTGTGACGCTCATGATCGAGATAGTGCACCAAAATTTGGGAATAAGTAGGTCATGACGTACCTAAGTAAAATCTCTAGGGGCGTAACGCTGCGTGGCCAAAAAAGGGGTGGGGTAGGGGTGAATATAAAAAATATAAGGGGTTTTCTGCGACGTTCGTGATTGAGATAGTGCACCAAAATTTGGGTATGAGTAGACCATGACATAGATAAGTAAAATCCTCAGAGCCCGAAACCAGAGTGGGGAGGAAGGTAGTTATAAGGGGTCAAAGTCCCGTTTTTTATTTTTTTTGTGACGCTCATGATGGAGATAGTGCACCTAAATTTGGGAATAAGTAGGTCATGACGTAACTAAGTAAAATCTCCAGGAGTGGAACGCTGCGTGGCCGACAAAGGGGTGGGAAGGGGTGAATATAAAAAAATGTAAGGGGTTTTTTGCGACGTTCGTGATTGAGATAGTGCACCAAAATTTGGGAATAAGTCGGCCCCCACTCTGGTTTCCGGCCGTTGGTGAAAGTCATGTAAACAACTAATTCAACATATCCCCGTATAGTTTTTCCATATTACTTATCAAGCACAAAGTCCGCTTCTATCTCTCCGACTACAAGTATCTAATCAGATATCTATTATTAAAAAGCTTAATGATCTTTAAACTTTTCACAAAAATGTTCATAGAAAATATTATCGTTTGAAGTTATTAAAATATCCCTCTGCTTAAAGTGAATTTCAGTGTGTATTAACGATCGTCTTTTATTGATACGACAGCCATATTTTATATTAAAAATAAGTATCTTATATGTTTGTTTAAAAGGTTTTTGTTGATATTCTAAATACAAACAAATAAATAAATATCTACTTATTACCTGTTACTCATTAGTGCAGTCATTGAAGCTTTTCAGCTCAGAAATTTTTTACTATCAACCGATTTACATATATGAAATTTTGGAATTAGGCTTATCCTACCCTTAACTTCAAAAGTGAGATTGACTCGAACTCCGTTTTCACCCTGGGGGTGGTTGCCACCCCTTTTCGGTGGTGGAATTTTTTTTTTTTTCAAAATAACCTCAGATATCGATAGAATGTCTAATTTTAAGCAAAAAATGTTGTATAAAGTTTTTTCAAAAACCCAATACTTTTCAAGTTATTGACAATTGAAAATTCGGAATTTTCTCACGATTTTCAGCACTTTTTGCAAATATCTCCAAAAATATGCATTTTAACAATAATATACTGAACAAAATTGTAGCTGGTAAAAAAATAAACAAATTGCTTTTAATAATAAACTCATTAGTGCAGTCATTGAAGCTTTTTAGCTCAGAAATTTTTTACTATCAACCGATTTACATACATGAAATTTTGGAATTAGGCTTATCCTACCCTTAACTTCAAAAGTGAGATTGACTCGAACTCCGTTTTCACCCTGGGGGTGGTTGCCACCCCTTTTCGGTGGTGGAATTGTTTTTTTTTTTTCAAAATAACCTCAGATATCGATAGAATGTCTAATTTTAAGCAAAAAATGTTGTATAAAGTTTTTTCAAAAACCCAATACTTTTCAAGTTATTGACAATTGAAAATTCGGAATTTTCTCACGATTTTCAGCACTTTTTGCAAATATCTCCAAAAATATGCATTTTAACAATAATATACTGAACAAAATTGTAGCTGGTAAAAAAATAAACAAATTTCTTTTAATAATAAACTCATTAGTGCAGTCATTGAAGCTTTTTAGCTCAGAAATTTTTTACTATCAACCGATTTACATACATGAAATTTTGGAATTAGGCTTATCCTACCCTTAACTTCAAAAGTGAGATTGACTCGAACTCCGTTTTCACCCTGGGGGTGGTTGCCACCCCTTTTCGGTGGTGGAATTGTTTTTTTTTTCAAAATAACCTCAGATATCGATAGAATGTCTAATTTTAAGCAAAAAATGTTGTATAAAGTTTTTTCAAAAACCCAATACTTTTCAAGTTATTGACAATTGAAAATTCGGAATTTTCTCACGATTTTTAGCACTTTTTGCAAATATCTCCAAAAATATGCATTTTAACAATAATATACAGACAAAATTGTAGCTGGTAAAAAAATAAACAAATTGGTTTTTTGAAGAGTCTTCTAGGTGCAATATTAAGCGAGATATTGAAGATCAAAGCCGTTTTTTATTTTGTGTGAAATTTAGTCGATGTATTCAATGCCATCTAGCGGAAAGCGAATAAATTTTATGCATGCTACTGAGAAAGTATTTTATAGTGCTTAAAATAAGCTTTAAAATGAGTACTGTTAAAAGTCTTTTGTACGTAAAATGAGTGAGCTGTAATGAAAAAAAGAGGAGCATCTAATGGTTTTTTTAAATCAATGGATTTCATAAGTGCCATTTCCACCAAAATTAAAATTAATCGTATTCCGTCTAGAATCAACTTTAATATAAAGAGTTTGATGGATTCTAGCAGTTTCGCTCCTTTGGAACACATATTTTTTGAAAAAATCACGATTTTAAGAAAAATAAATTTTCGAAGTTTTAAAAAACCACCTTCTTTTCATAATATCTCAAAAATAATGAAAGATGCATAAAAAAGTGTAATAATAAAAAAAATCGGTTTTTTTACAAAAATTTTGGTTTGTTTGTTTTTCCTATCACACAAGAATTGACGAAGAGATGATTGATTAAAGATCGCGCGGTAGCGCAACCACAGTCTCTCTCGAGCCCTTTGACCCTTCACCGTTTCAAAATAAAAGGTTTTTCACTACATATTATAATAAAAAAAGTTGTAGCTCTTTTAATTACCTTCAAAATGGTTTTTATAAGTTGTGATAGTTTCAAAATTTAAGTAGTTATGGCCCAAAAACTAATCGTATTTTTTTCTACTTAGTAAATTAAACATTTTTAAATGTATAATCATACATATTCAATGTTTTATTTTATGGGTAGTTTTAAGGGTTAAAGAACTTAAATTATAATTTTCCAGCATAGCTTTTTCGAGAAAGTGGAACGATATTTAAATCCTTTTTAGTTTATCAAAAGAAATTTTTTATACAATTTTTAATCGAGGGGTTGGTTTTAAGGTTTTAATATATTATTTACTCTATATTTAAGTCTTCTTGCCAAACCAAATGAATTTTTTGTAAATTTTTTCTATTTAGGGGTTGTTTTTAAGGGTTGAAAGGGTGTTAACAATATGATAATTAAGATAGAGAACGTAAAATGTCATTTACTCTATATTTAAATCTTTTTATGTCATACTAAATTAATTTTTTGTAAATTTTTTTGATTTAGGGGTTATTTACAAGGGTTGTACGGTTTTCAAGAGGATGAAAATAAGTTTAACATGAGGTAGGTAATTGTATTAAAAATCACTTCACAATGTCACTCTTTATTATTAAACACGTTTTCTGGCGATAAAATGGCTCAATGTCAATTTTTCCATTAAGGTGTTGTTTTCACTCCTTAAAAATAAACAACATAGTTCGGGTCAATATTACTTTTAAAGTTAAGCGTAAGGTAAGCATAATTCCAAAATCTCATGTAAATCGATTCATAGCAAAAAATTTAGGAGGTAAAAACCTATTTTACGCTTCAGTGACTGCACTACATCAGTCATCACCATGGATAGGCATGCTGCTAATTATCCGTTTTTTTTTTTAATTTAAATACTGATACTGGATATAATAATATCGTATGGCATTTTTGCCGGGGAGATCCTTTCGGATAGTTCCAGCGCCAATTACATCTTTAACCCTGTTTCAAGTAACTAGTGTCGATGTACACTAGTCCAGGGGGACCGACGGCTTAACGTACTCTCCGAGGCACGGTGAGACGGCTCGTGTCATTATTGGAAATGAAAATGGTTTGTCTTTGGCAGGGATCGAACCCACGTCTACTGGCGTATGAGGCCAGCGTTTATGCCGTTACCCACGGCCGCTCACACTGATACTGGATACATAGTGTGACCAACTAGTCCGAAAAATCCAGGACATGGTTCGAATTACGAAGTCGTGCCATCCGACACCGGAGGCTGTGCCATCCGGAAGGCTTCCGGGCAGGCGCGGATCCAAGGTGGGGTCAATGGGGTCAATTGCCCCCTCCTTGAGACTTCGCCTGGTGTCGCCTTTTTTTAAGAAAGGGATAATTACGATTGAAAATAAATAGTGAGTTTTGTGTCCTGTTGACAACTGAATAACGGAATGAAACATAAAACAGAATTCCTTCTCCAAAGTACGTGTTCTCGGTCTAACTGTATGGTGTCGAGTCTTGGACTGTGAATAAAATCGACCTACTTACCTAAATCGCCTTGAGGCTTTCGAAATGTGGTCCTATAGAAGAATTTTAAAAGTATCTTGGGTGAGGAAGATTCGAAACTCCACATTACTAGAACGTCTCAGCAAGACTACTGAGATTATAGAAGGCATCAAGAAGAGAAAAGTGGAGTATTTTGGACATGTAATGAGAAGTTTTAAATATAGGTTGCTACAAAATATTATGCAAATGAAAATAGAAGACAAACGCAGTCCAGGACGAAAAAGCACTTCGTGGTTGATTTAGGGTGGCAGTGAATAAAATTAAGATAGCTATGATAGTAACCAACGTTCTGAAAGGACATGCTACATGAAGAAAAATAAAGTAACAGCCCATACCGAAAAAGAATCCTGCGTACGCGAGTGACGAGAAAATTTTTATTTCATTGCCCCCTCCTTGCAAGAGTGCTGGATCCGCCGTTGCTTCCGGGCCATCCGAATTTTCAAAGTTTTGGTAAAATGCAATTTTGAATAATATGTTATTCTTCTAAGAATTCACATCAAATTGAATTGGTGAGACAAAAAAAGGTCGACAATTTCTGGAGTGTAATATTGTCCTTTTCATGATCATTTTTCAGTGCGTAACAAATGATAGGAAAAAGGGTAAGTCCGTGATAATACACATTTATGACATTTATTCTAACATGACATTTTAGTTAAATCTGACAGTTGTCACATTTTATTTTCAATTTGGAATAAAAACAAATCAAATGTGTTTCTTGCATTTATAAAATGGTATTTTCTTTGATTTGTATAGTCTTATAAATTATACAGATTATATTTTGTAATATTATTATCTAATTCAAAATAAATTATTTTTTTATTATGGCGCCATCTATCGACAACTAGAATAAATGTTATAAATGTCACCGACGAAATGTAATCACCAACGTGCGTTTTTTTCTGTCACATAAAATTTAATGCGTTAGAAAGAAATCGAAAAACTGTGACGCACTGAAAGATGATCATGAGAAAAAGAATACTAATACCACATCCAAAACGCATGCATTTTATATCCTGTTATTATACATAGTTCTAGTTCTACCCAAACTAAAAACTATGGACTTTTTTTTGTTTCTGTATTTAAATAATCAAAAAACATGGCTTAATTCCATCAAAAATATCATTATAAACATAATAATGTTAAATAATCAATAAAAGTATGGTAGTAAATTTCTGTATTTAAAGGAAATGGCCCGGTTTTCATTGAAAAGTCCCGGATTTTAGGTATATTCTTCGCCCATGTCCCGAATTTGACAGATTTGGAGTTGGTCACACTATAAGAGGGGTGGTGTGGCTCGCGAGCCACATGCGGCCCTTTGAAGGATTATTTGTGGCTCTCAATAAATAATGTCCTGAATTACTTTCAATTTTTGTGTTTCAAAATGTCTTAAATTACTAACAACAAATTTAAATAACTAAGTGTAACATTAGGACTTAGACAAGGAGACCCCTTCACCGTTGCTATTCAATTTGGCCTTAGAATATGTAATAAGTAAAATATCATATATCCCGTGGACTTACCGGGTCACAAATGAGGAGATCCTTAGAAAAATGGGGAAGAACCGAGAGCTACTAGAAGCCATCCCGCAAGGAAAAATAGTTGGAAAGCGAGGTCCAGGAAGAAGAACATTCTGGTTAAAGAACCTCAGAATCTGGTTCAAAAAACATCTGTGCAGCTTTCTCGCGTTGCTGCAGATAAAATAAAGATTGCCATGATGATCGTGAACATTCGTCACTGACAGGGGGATTTGCGAATCGAGGATCAAATTGCTGGAATTTCATGTTGATCTAGATGCAATCCCCCATTCTTCAATAGACATGAGAGAGGTGTTTTCACAACTCAATGAAGAAGCAGGTAGTCTGGGCCTTCGAATAAATCAAGATAAGAGAAATACAACTGTATTGGTGACTCTGTATGGTACTGAAAACATCGTCAGACATATAAAAGCTTAGATAAGATGGACAGGTCATGTAGTAAGATCAGAGGAAGACAGAGTGTTAAATACAGTGTTTTTTGAAGATCAGCGTTTTATTATTTCGGTAGATCAGTAGGCCGTCCCAGAAAAAGATGGAAGAATGATGAAGAATCGAAGTACCCTGAATTAGTAAAGGCGGCTTATAGCATTATTTGAAACAACGATGTGAACCATTTTATTTCACTTTAAAATTCATGAAATCCAAATAGTGAGAGAAAATTTTGATACCTTTTTGCACTTTTTAAATAATTGTTTAGTTACGGCTCCCGAAAAATTTCAAATTTTGAAAAATGGCTCGGACTATCAAGGAGCTTGGCCACCCCTGTACTATAGGATACGGCAGTTGATACTCAACGGAAAGATCGACGGAAAGGAGGAATTGGAAGGAAGAAATATCCGTGGCAAACTGTCATGGAAGCTACCCAAGCCTAAAATTTGGGTACGGTATTCAAAGAAGAAGGCATTTAACAGAAAGTCGTCGGGTCATCATCCTCATCAGTAGCTCGACAACCCTTTTTGGGTCCTGGCTTGTTCTAGGATTTTCCGCCATTCTGTTCTGTTCCTTGCTTTGTTCTTCCAGTGGGTAATCTCAAGTGTTTTCAGATCTTGTTCCACTTGTTCCATGTATCTAAGTTTGGGTCTTCCCTTTGACCTTCTCCCTACTGGTGCTTGCCTCATTATATGTTTTGGTATTTCGGTCTCCAACATCCGTTCAACATGGCCCATCCAGCACAGACGTCCGATTTTTATGGATGTTATGACGTCGGGTTCGTTGTATGCTGCGTATAGTTCAAAATTATATCTTCTGCTCCATACGTCATTTTCTTTCACCCCCTTATAATATGTGTCTGAGGATTTTTCGTTCAAACGTACCTAATAAGTTCTCATCGCTTTTCGTCAGTGTCCATGTCTCTGATCCATATATAAGGACCGGTTTTATCAGGGTTTTGTATATTTTGCCTTTGGTTTTACTCGTGATGTTGTTAGATCTTAGATGTTTCATTAGTCCATTATATGTTTTATTGGCAATATGTATTCTTCTCTTAACTTCTTCACTGACATTGTTATCTGCGGTAACTAGTGAACCTAGGTATGTAAAATTTTTTACTCTTTCGATGTTATAGTCTCCTATTTTCAGATTCTGTAGGTTTCTTTAGTCTGTCGATTTGCTGGCCTTCATGTATTTGGTTTTTATTTCATTAATATTTAGGCCACTGTTTTGTGCCGCTCTTTCTATCGCATTAAATGCTTCTATCATTTCTCTTTTGCTTCTAGCTATGATATCAACATCATCTGCAAATGCCAATATTTGTACACCTTTTGTTATTATTGTTCCTCTGGTGTTGACTTTTGACTCTCTAATTATTTGCTCTAATGTGATGCTGAATAGAATACAGGATAGGGCATCTCCCTGTCGTAGGTCCGTTCTAACATGGATTGTATCTGTTAGTGCGTTTTGAATTCGAATTTGGCTCTATACTTTAAGTTTTTCTTTTACTATATCAATGAGTTGAGTTGGAATATTAAACTCTTTCAGGGCGTGGATCAGAAATTCTCAATGGATACTATCGTAAGCACTCTCAAAATCAATGAAGAGATGATGTGTGTCTATATTAAATTCACTAGCCTTTTCCAAGATTTGCCTCAAGACGAAGATCTGATCTATTGTGGACTTCTGCCTGCAGAAATCACATTGATATCTCCCAACTATTTGTTCCGCATATGGTCTCAATCGCTCATACACAATATCGGGTGTCCACTTATATTTTCCCCCATTTTAACTGCCTATAACTTCTAAACGGCTCAAGATAGAAATATGCGGTTTCCGCTAAAATGTTTTATTTTAGTAAAAGTTTTGTCTGAATGGATTGAATTTTTTATATCGCTTTTAAATACGAAAATAAAAATGGCGGATTTTTTAAAAAAACGTTGTTGACTTTTTTTAATGGAACACCCAGTATATTTTTTTGTAAATTGAAAGAAAGGTCATTCACCTATCCAGCGATATAAAGTTTTTTAAAATCGGTTGTCAAATCACTGAGTAATTAATTTTTAAAATGAGGGGTGCAACGTGGATATCACATACCCTAAATAACATAATATGTTAACCAAGTTATACTAAGTTTACTAATTATGTTAGTTATTAACTAAGCAAATTAATTGATATTATGTGATTTCCACATCGCATCTCTCATTTTAAAAATTAATTGCTTAGTCATTTGACAACCGATTTTAAAAAATTTTGTATCGTTAGATAGGTAAATGACTGTTTTTTCAAGTTTTTAGGTAAATGACCATTTTTTATATCGCTTTTAAATAAAGAATTGCGGATTTAAAAAAAAACGATGTTGACATTTTCTATTAAAATACCCAGTATATTTTTTTGTAACTTGAAAAACACAGTCATTTACCTATCCAGCGATGTAAAAAATTTTAAAATCGGTTGTCAAATGACTGAGCAATTAATTTCTAAAATGAGAGATGCAATGTGGAAATCACATAACATGATATCAATTTGCTTTTTTATGGTATTTAGGTATGTGATATCCACGTTGCACCTCTCATTTTAAAAATTAATTACTCAGTGATTTGACAACTAATTTTCAAAAACTTTATATCGCTGGATAGGTGAATGACATTTCTTTCAAATTGCAAAAGAATATACTGAGTGTTTCATTAAAGAAAAGTAAACAACGTTTTTTTCAAAAATCCGCCATTTTTATTTTTGTATTTGAAAGCGATATAAAAAATTCAATCCATTCAGACAAAACTTTTACTAAAATAAAACATTTCAGCGAAAACTGCATATTTCTATCTTGAGCCGTTTAGAAGTTATAGGCAGTTAAAATGGGGGAAAATATAAGTGGACACCCGGTATTTGACAGTATTTTATATGTCACAGTCAGTAGCGTTATACCCGGTGACTTTTACATTCAAGCTGATCTCCCTTTTTATGTAGTGGAATAATTACTCCGTTATTCCAGTCTTGTGGTAGTTGTTTATTATTCCATATGTTCACTATTATTTCGTGTATCGCATTCAATAAGGAGTCTCCGCCTTCTTTTATTAATTATGCGCTAATATTGTCTAATCCAGGTGACTTGTTGTTTTTCAGTCTGGTAACTGCTTCTTGCATTTCAGCCACTGAAGGGGGGGGGGGTTGTTTCTCTGGTATCCGTTTGATCCAGTATAATTCCATCGTATAGTGTATCTCCGTTTTGTTCAAACTTTTCTTTGAAGAATTCAGTCCATCTTTGTAGTATTTCAGTTTGTTGAGTTACTATATCTCCTTCTTTGTCTCTGCACTTCATTGTTCTTGGTTTAAATTATTTTCTGCTTTTGTTAAGTTTTTGGTAGAACTTTCTGGTTTCTGTTGGTTTATTTAATTCTTCAATTTCTTTGAGTTCGTTTTCAATATGTTTCTCTTTTTTTTTCTGCGATGTATTTTGTTTTCTTCCCTCCTTAGCATTCTATATTCCTCCTCTGCCTGTCTTGTTCTATGTCGTTGTTGTAATGGTTGATATGCATTATTTTTTCTCTCTGTTATGTTACGACACTCTTCATCGAACCACTTCCCTTCAGTTGATTTGACCTTTTTTTGTAGACCCAAGGTCTCTTTGGCACCGACTTGTATGATGTTTTTACACGCTTCCCATTCTCTGTTATATACTCGTGATTTTGTCTGTTTTCTAGCCTTCCTTTTATATATCTTTGTATTTGGCCTTTTTGCTGTTGTATGGCCTTTTTGGTAGGATAGGAATTTATTGATTTCGTTTAGCTCACCAAATCGACGGGCTTCGGAACATGTTCAGGTCACCTGTTCTGATAGGTAGGTAGTTATTCTCCGTTCGACACACCGAGAATGATTACAAATAAAATTCTGTTCCGTCTTTTGTACTGTCAGTGACGGTGTAAGAACATGTCCTGTTGAATACCTAGACGTACTCTAGACGATAAGATTATATTATCGGCACAAATCTCAAAGCTAATTTTTAGTTTTGCTATATTCATTTTTTTTATATTTTCTTTCTATATACTTTTTTTGGTATATACTTTATTTTATTTTGCTATACTTATTTCAAAAGTCAAACATTTCAAATATTTAAAAAAAAAATTTTAATTGCATTTATTTTATACTTTTGGCTTACGAACCTGATCACTTATAGTTTGGCCCATAAAACTTAATCCTGAAAAGAATATTATCACTACTAAAATTACAAAAAAAATTCTATAGTTATCTACTGGACGAACATCCTAAAACAAAAAATCACAATATCATGTTTAAATCAGTGTTTTGCTACATAATACAGTGATGAGATACAAAATGACGCAAAAGATGGAAAACAATACATTGTAAGGTAAAACGAGATGAAACTAGTAGAAGTGTAAAATTATTGATAGGAACCTATAAATTTACATTAAATTACATAGTTTCCCACCTTTAGACATATCGGAGGAGTATGACAACTGTTACTGTCAGTGGCGAATCCAAGGGGGATGTCACGGGGTCATGACTCCCCAGACGAAAATAAATATTAATTCAATAATCCTAAAAAAAATCCGAGGGCCGTCAAACAAAAAAATTTTAGGCTCGTCCAAAAAATAATTTAATGGCTCCACCGAATAACGTTGTAAGCGCCAAATTGTTCGCTTCTGAGAAGTCGAAGAAAAAGTTTTAAAATTGTGATAATAGTGAGTTTATACATTAGAAGAGTGAGTAATACAGTTTGTAGTTTGTATTTATAAACAATATTAGTAACCTTTAAAATGTATAAGTTTGCCATTCTTATAATTTTAACACTTTCTTTTATTTCTTAAAAACAAGTGATGTGGGGCTAACAACGTTATTCGGCGGACCCATTCAATTGAAAACCCACTTATTCTAGGGGTGGTAGGTGTCAATATCCACGACCCCCTCCAAAAAAAATTTCTGAATCCGCCACTGGTCATTGTAACAGAAGAACTTTATAAAATTCTCCTGCCACAGACGTCTAAAGGTAGGAAACTATGTAATGTAATGTAAATTTATAGAATTGTAGGAAGTACAACGGCTGACCAAATTATACCTACTTTCTTATCAATAATAATAAGATAAGATAAGAGTAATCCTCTGCCACAATCCCTCAGAAAGGTTTAGGGAGTACTGAATTACAAAATCCGTTTTCTCTCTTTGACACAAGTACATTCCCATTTGATTTTAGATTTATTTTTATCAATTCACGCCGTTATTATTTAAAATACAGAGTTGGCGCAATGATATGACATTATTGTATTTTCGAGGCAAATTTACTCATGTATTTTTTTTTTTTTATTTGAGTAACAATACATTTTCTTTATTAATTGAAGATTAATAAGTGAAGATTGTGTGTGTGCTCAAAATTGTCGATGAAAGAATGATAGAATAGCGTTGTATTATTAATCTAAAATGCAAAGGCTATAGCGGGATAGGATGGTAAAATCTGAACTCTAATCGATTCTTACTTGGTATAGGGCAATCGAAAGTACATACCTAAAAACCCCCCTAACCAAAATTTTAGCTCCTTACGTGGCCTCAGGTGTACCCTATCGCAAAAAATGTGTTTTTTCGAAAAAAATTTTTTTGACCGAACCTTTGCCTTAGAAACTGTGAAAAAATTTGTAAATATAGATTTTTATGCCCAAAAACATACTGATTTTTTTCAGATTTTTCTGATCAAAATTGTGCTCAGGAAAAATTTTTGAATTTTTCAAAAATTTTTTAGGTTATGTAGTTAATTTTTGGCTAGCTGCGAAATAATTTTTTTAGTGTATTTTTTTCCACTCTTTTGAAAGGCGAAGATATATTTGCCATTTTATCGCCGGAAATTCCTCAAAAATTCGAAAAAACTCATTCTTTAGTACCCTCCCCCCAGAGCCGGCCCGAGGGCCGTGCGAGCCGTGCGCCCGCACAGGGCGCCAGGGGTTTGGGGCGAATTTCCCCTCCCAAAAAAAAAATTAAAAAGCGATCAATTATTTAAAATGTCAATTTTTTAAGCCAATTATTCATTCATTTATGATGAATCAGTAATATTTCAGAAAGCTTTAGTCAGTTTTAATTTTATTATAGACAAAAAGACATAATTGTATGTGTGGCAGAATACTGCGCACCCCGCGCCATTTCTTCTACTGAGCGATGGGGGACTGGCGCGGTGTGTCGCCTTGCTCTCTGCATTGTGTGCAACGTGCTTTTTAAATGTAGTCAAGACCAAAAAAGGCTAGACGCATATGCAAGAAATATAGAGACAAGTTTGGCCAAAAAGTTGAAAGACTTCCGATTCATCTGCTGCTTAGTAACGTGGCATATGATTTTGTTTAATATAAACCTCATAAGCAAGAAACTTCAAGAGGTTGACATGGACATAGCAAACTCTCTTGCTTTGGTTTCTTCAACGAAGCAATTTTTTCAAGAAACAAGGAGTGATGAAGGATTCAACAGAATATTAGTCGATTGCAGGGAAGTGGCCGAAATGATTGAAGTTGGCCCAGCATTCCCTAAAGAAAGTGAAGTGTGGCCGAGAAAAAAGAAGAAAATGTTTTCTTATGAATCAAGTGATAAAACAGTTCTTGATCCTGAGATCGTGTTCAAAACTAAATTCTTCTACGCGGTCTTGGATCAATCTATCTCTTCTCTGGGAGACATATTTGAGCAGCTTCAATACTATCACCAACTGTTTGGGTTTCTAAATTCAAAGACCACAAGTGATGACAAAACCTTATTAAAATGCTGCTAGGACCTACACATTGCTCTTACTGATGGCCAGCATAGTGACATTGATGGTCACAATGTCGAAAAAGAAGACAAAGGCAAAATCAAAGGCCCAGTTGACATGTTGAGCTACTTAGCAGACAACGAATTTGTAGAGAACTTTCTAACCTGTGTGTAGCACTGCGAATCCTTCTTACCCTCCCAGTGTCTGTCGCGAGTGGAGAAAGGAGTTTCTCCAAGTTGAAAATAATAAAAAATTATCTGAGGTTTTCATTGTCGTAAGACAGATTGGTGGGACTAGCTTTGATGTCAATTTAGTTTGCAATGCTCGAGAATATTGATGTTAATGCAATTGTAAATGAGTTTTCCTAAAGAAAATCTAGGAAAGTTAACTTTGTTAAGGAATAACACTTTATGTCCAAAGCTCAACATTGTCATTTTTAAGTTTAATTAATTTTCAAGTTCAATTCTTATTAACTTAAAACTATTTTTAAACGCTTTTATTTAGTTCAATAATTTGCGTCAAATTTTTAGACGTTAATTTGACTGCCTTTTCTTTAATAGTCGGAGAGATAGAAGCGGATTTTGTGCGTGATAAGTAATATGGAAAAACTATACGGGGATATGTTGAATTAGTTGTGTACATGACTTTCACCAACGGCCGGAAACCAGAGTTGGGGCTGAGGGTAGTTATAAGGGGTCAAAGTCGCGGATTTTATTATTTTTTTTATGACGCTCATGATCGAGATAGTGCACCAAAATTTGGAAATAAGTAGGTCATGACGTAACTAAGTAAAATCTCTAGGGGCGGAACGCTGCGCGGCCGACAAAGGGGTGGGGGTAGGGGTGAATATAAAAAATATAAAGGGTTTTTTGCGCTGTTCGTGATTGAGATAGTGGACCAAAATTTGGGAATAAGTAGATCATGACATTACTAAGTAAAATCCCCAGAGCCGGAAACCAGAGTTGGAGATGAGGGTAGTTATAAGGGGTCAAATTCGCCGTTTTTATTATTTTTTTTGTGACACTCATGATCGAGAGGGTGCACCAAAATTTGGGAATAAGTAGGTCATGACGTAACTAAGTAAAATCTCCAGGGGTGGCACGCTGCGTGGCCGACAAAGGAGTGGGGCAGGGGTCAATACAAAAAATATAAGGGGTTTTTTGCGACGTTCGTGATTGAGAGAGTGCACCAAAATTTGGGAATAAGTAGACCACGACATAACTAAGTAAAATCCTCAGAGCCGGAAACAAGAGTTGGGCATGAGGGTAGTTATAAGGGGTCAAAATCGCCGTTTTTATTATTTTTTTTTTGAGACGCTCATGATCGAGAGAGTGCACCAAAATTTGGGAATAAGTAGGCCATGAGGTAACTAAGTACAGACTCCAGGGGTGGAACGCTGCGTGGCCGATAAAGGGGTGGGGGTAGGTGTGAATATAAAAAATATAAGGTGTTTTTTGCGACGTGCTAGATTGAGATAGTGCACCAAAATTTGGGAATAAGTAGACCATGACTTAGCTAAGTAAAATCCCCAGAGCCAGAAACCAGAGTTGGGGATGAGGGTAGTTTTAAGGTGTCAAAATCGCAGTGTGTATTATTTTTTTTGTGACCCGGCACAACATTTGTCGCCCACGCAGCGTTCCGCCCCTGTAGATTTTACTTAGTAATGTCATGATCTACTTACTCCCAAATTTTGGTGCACTATCTCGATCACGAACGGCAAAAAAACCCCCATATATTTTTATACTCACCCCTGCCTACCGCCCCTTTGTACCCCAAGCAGCGTTCCGCCCCTTAAGATTTTACTTATTTACGTCATAACCTACTTACTCCCAAATTTTGGTGCACTATCTCCGTCATGAGCGCCACAAAAAAAATAATAAAAACCGCGACTTTTACCCCTTATAACTAACCTCGTCCGCCACTCTGGTTTCCGCTTTTGGGGATATTACTTAGTTATGTCATGGTCTACTTATTTCCAAATTTTGGTGCACTATCTCAATCACGAACGTCGCAAAAAACCCCTTATATTTTTTTATATTCACCCCTGCCCCACCCCTTTGTCGACCACGCAGCGTTCCACTCCTGGAGATTTTACTTAGTTACGTCCTGACCTACTTATTCCCAAATTTTGGCGCCCTATCTCGATCATGAGCGTGACAAAGAAAAATAATAAAAAACGGAACTTTGACCCCTTATAACTACCTTCCTTCCCCACTCTGGTTTCCGGCTCTGGGGATTTCAATTATTTATGTCATGGTCTACTTATACCCAAATTATGGTGCACTATGTCAGTCACGAACGTCGCAAAAAACCCCTTATATTTTTTATATTCACCCCTACCCCCACCCCTTTGTCGGCCACGCAGCGTTCCGCCCCTAGAGATTTTACTTAGGTACGACATGAACTACTTATTCCCAAATTTTGGTGCACTATCTCAATCATGAGCGTCATAAAAAAAATAATAAAATCCGCGACTTTGACCCCTTATAACTACCCTCGGCCCCAACTCTGGTTTCCGGCCGTTGGTGAAAGTCATGTACACTACTAATTCAACATATTCCCGTATAGTTTTTTCATATTACTTATCACGCACAAAATCCGCTCCCAGCTCTTAGACTATAATGCAAATGAATGAAAATTTGCAGACATATGCATTCGCAGTAACAATACACAAATAGTCAATAAAAAAAATTTTTCATGTTTATTAATTGTTTAAATAAAAAAAAACGATTTTAAAGGAAAGCGCTAAATTCTCTTGTTTTTTACAATGTAAAAACTTGAAACTTTTACGGATTGTATAGCTAATGATATGAACAATACATAATTTTACTTTTTACGTTAATTGTTTACGTTGGACTTCATTAATAAACAATAAAGTTTCAAATTTTTTGCCGATTTTGACTACTTTTCATGTTAGTACATCATATGTTTTATACATATTTTAATAAACATGACGATATATTTTAATGTTTGAAAAGTGTAAAACTGAAAAGTAAAAAATAAAAAAATAGAAAAAAAAATTTTAAAGAAACGCTTTTCTTTAGTTATGAGTGACTAAAATTAAAAATATTATAAAAAAATCAACTAAAAAGCAAAAAATAAAAAAAAATGAAAAAATCTAACACATTCGTTAAAGAAAAGCGTGGGGCGAAAACCGTTAATTCTATGAACACGCGCCACGCTTTTCTTTGACGAATGTGTTAGATTTTTTCAATTTTTTTTATTTTTTGCTTCTTAGTTGATTTTTTTATAATATTTTTAATTTTAGTCACTCATAACTAAAGAAAAGCGTTTCTTAAAAATTTTTTTTCGTATTTTTTTATTTCATTATTACGTTTGATTAATAATCATAGTCATGAAAATTGTATAACCATTCTCCAAACTGTATTCAGGACTTGTAAATAAAATCTAATTGTATTATTTGTCAACTAAGTTCAAATAAAACATGTTGCTGTATATTATATACCTTACTTTTACAACCATGATTTTCCTATAAAGTTGTGCCAATTGTGGGGGGCACCAAAATAGTAATTCGCACGGGTGAAATATTACCCAAGGGCCGGCTCTGCCTCCCCCCCTCATATTTTTAGCGTTTACTGAGCGATCCTTTGATTTAAAAAATTCGAAAAAATTTTTGAATTGAACATACATTGTTTTGCCCAAAAATATCCTGATTTTTCAGATTTTTTTGATTAAAATTTAGCTCCGGAAGATAGATTTGCCATTTTCTCGCCGGAAATTCCTCAAAATTCGAAGAAACCCATTTTTTAGTGTGTCCCCGTCATATTTTTAGCGTTTACTGAGCGATCCTTTGATTTAAAAAATCTGAAAAAAAATTTGAACATACATACATTGTTACGCCCAAAAAATACTGATTTTTTCAGATTTTTTGGAAAAATTGAGCAATCCTTTACTTTAAAAAATCCGAAAAAAATTTTGAACGTACATTGTTTAGCTCAAAAGCATCCTGATTTTTTCAGATTTTTTTGATTAAAATTGAGCTAAGGAAAATTTTTGAATTTTTCAAAAAAAAAATTAGGTTAGGTATGTAAGTAATTTTTGGCAAATTTCGAAATAATTATATTTTCGTGTATTTTTTTTCGTTTTTTTTTTGAATGGCGGGGTTAGATTTGCGATTTTCTCTCCGGAACTTCCTCACAATTCGAAAAATAAAAAACACTTTTTTGGCGTCTCCCCTCCCCATTTTTGAGCCCATAAACTGCATATCAATAAATAACGATTTTTGCTATTTTGTTTGTTATTATTTCTACTGACATGAACAGGTTTGCCGTTTTCAAACCAAAACATGCTCAAAATACAACAAAAGTTCTTTTTTGATATTTTCTCCCATATTTTAACCACATAATCTAATTTATACGTGACTCTTTTAATACTTTTTACACCAAAATATTTTGGTAAAACATCATTTTTTCAAATGAGTTAATAACCGATGACAAAAATGTGAAACTTTTATTTCATTTTTTAATATGAAAACAGATGAAATACGATTATTTGATGATCCAGTTCGTAATTTACTTACTTACTTAGTCCTAAGCCTTTCTACCTTTAGGTGTAAGGCTGGTTCGTAATTTAAGTAGACATAATATAACCAATATCTGCGGAATATCTCTAGAATGCTATGTATTAAATGGATGATTTAATAATCAACCACACTTCAGTTTATGTAAAAAAGCTTTTCAATGATGAACTTGCTTTGGTTTTTGATGGGACATATTTACGTCGTCAAAAATGTAAAAATAATTACCAAAATCGACACAACTATTATGAGAAAAGTAATGGATGATCCAGTTGGTATAAGAACTGGATCATCACTGGTATCATGAAGGAAGGTGATGTTTGCATCGTGGACAGAGGTTTTAGGGATGTGATGCCCTACCTAAAAATCAAGGATTCAAGGTTCTTAAGCCTGCCTTAAAAGGAAAAAGGTCTAATTTAAGTGCGATTGAAGCAAATGAATCTTGCTTCGTCACAAAACTGATATGGGTTTTAGAGGCAATCCATAGCATCCTTAGCAAAAAATACAAGTTCTTTCACCAGCAATTGGACAATAGACTTATACCAAAAGCTGCTTCATATCCTAAGATTACATGTTTCCTCAATATCACTTTTGGTAAATGCTTATTGTGATAAATATGATGATGGATTGCAAGAGATAATAATTCGAAGAATTTTGGACTCGAAACCAAAGGAAAATACATTAGCATTAGAGGTTAAGACACAGAGAAACTACGAAAGAAAAAATTTACGAAAATATAATTATTTCGAAGTTTGCCAAATATTACTTACATACCTAAACTTTTACTAACTAACTTTTACTAACCTAAATTTTTTGAAAAATTCAAAAAATTTTCCTGGCCTCAATTTTTCAAAAAAATCTGAAAAAATCAGTATTTTTTGGGCGTAACAATGTATGTATGTTCAAAATTTTTTTCAGATTTTTTAAATCAAAGGATCGCTCAGTAAACGCTAAAAATATGAGGGGGGGACACTAAAAAATGGGTGTTTTTCGAATTTTGAGGAATTTCCGGCGAGAAAATGGCAAATCTATCTTCGCCATTCAAAAGAGTGGAAAAAATACACTAAAAAAATTATCTCGCAGCTAGCCAAAAATTATCTACATAACCTAAAAAGATTTTGAAAAATTAAAAAAATTTTCCGGAGCTCAATTTTAATCAAAAAAATCTGAAAAAATCAGGATGTTTTTGGGCAAAACAATGTATGTTCAATTCAAAAATTTTTTCGAATTTTTTAAATCAAAGGATCGCTCAGTAAAGGATTGCTCAATTTTTCCAAAAAATCTGAAAAAATCAGTATTTTTTGGGCGTAACAATGTATGTATGTTCAAATTTTTTTTCAGATTTTTTAAATCAAAGGATCGCTCAGTAAACGCTAAAAATATGACGGGGACACACTAAAAAATGGGTTTCTTCGAATTTTGAGGAATTTCCGGCCAGAAAATGGCAAATCTATCTTCACCATTCAAAAGAGTGGAAAAAAATACACTAAAAAAAATTATTTCGCAGCTAGCCAAAAATTACCTACATAACCTAAAAATTTTTTGAAAAATTCAAAATTTTTTTCTGAGCTCAATTTTAATCAAAGAAATCAGGATGCTCTTAGGAAAAACTGTATGTTCAATTCAAAATATTTTCGGATTTTTTAAATCAAAGGATCGCTCCGTAAACGCTAAAAATATGAAGGGGGACACTAAAAAATGGGCTTTTTTCGAATTTTGAGAAATTTCCGGCCAGAAAATGGCAAATCTATCTTCACCATTCAAAAGAGTGGAAAAAAATACACTAAAAAAAATTATTTCGCAGCTAGCCAAAAATTACCTACATAACCTAAAAATTTTTTGAAAAATTCAAAAATTTTTGCCTGAGCTCAATTTTCATCCAAAAAATCTGAAAAAATCAGTATGTTTTTAGGCATAAAATTCTATATTTACCAATTTTTTCACAGATTTTAAAGCAAAGGTTCGCTAAAAAAAAGTTTTTCGACAAAACACATTTTTGCGATAGGGTACACCTGGGGCCACGTAGGGAGCTAAAATTTTGGTTAGGGGGGTTTTTAGATATGTACTTTCGATTGCCCTATCCCAAGTAAGAATCGAGCCGAGTGCAGATTTTACCATCTTATCCCGCTCTAGCCTTTGTGGGGCACTTACTGTATTAAGAAAGCATAACACTCCGATACTAGTTAATATACCAGTTGCCAAAAGGATCCCCATAGTAGAACTCTGAAGCTCCTCCACAATCATAAATATTCTATAAATAATAAACAAAATAAGTAATCAATACAGATTTTGTTTGATGGAAAACGATTTTATTAAAAGTTCATGGTCATCAAACTAGATGGAGCCGTTGTATGCTAACCACTGAAGTGGGAAATATTCCGGAGACATTAGTTGGACCTGTCGAGTTTGAATTTGAATAGGATAAGACAGGGACACTCCCTGAGTCCTCTATTGTTCAACCTGATCATGAAAAGAAAACCAACTTAAAATAATCTGCTATGCAGACGACGTAATACTAATCTCTCAAAGTGAAGATCATTTACAACGTATGCTGCGCCAATTTAATATAACCGCTAGAAAAAAGACTAAATGCATAGTTATAACAGCAAACCTAATTAGAGCTGGAGGGTCAGATGATAAAACAAGTCATGGAGTTTAAATATATAGGCATCACACTATGTAGATATGGAAAACTCGAAACAGAAGTGGAAGATCATGTGAATAAAGCAAAGAAAGTCGCAGGTTGCCTGAATGAAACAATATGGAGAAATAAAAATATCGGGAAAGAAGTGAAAGGCAGAATTTAAACTTACTTTACTTTTTCGTGTCTGGATCCGACTACAGTTTTTCTGCCCAATGTCGGGCTACGTCTACACCCTTTGTATTTGCGAGCCATAAATCATCGAGGGCGCACTGTGATGGGCAAAGTCTGCATACTCTCAAATGCTCCACGCTCTGTATTTCCCCACATTCACAAAGTGCGTCGTTATCTGTCTTGATGCCCCATTTAATAAGGTTCTGTTTTACAGGGGCAACACCTGTGCGCATTCGGTTGAGTGTCCGCCAGGTTCTCCAGTCCAGGTTCATTCCATTAGGTCGTTCTGGATTTAGGGTGAACAGTTCGGGTGGTTCGACGCTGAAATTTCTCATAAACCTTTTCCTTGATTTAAGTCGGCTGATTCCTGGCGGTTCGTCAAACCCATATAATTGGTGCCTTTCATCGAAAGTTTGCCTGAACTTCTCCACATATTGTGATGCGCATCTACGGTCGTCTGGTGATGCGAATCCAGCTGCCCGGTACAGTAATGGTAGAGGGGTAGGCTTCATACAACCGGTAATTATTCTACATGTTTCATTTAACGCCGTAGTGACTTGTTGGGCGTGTCTAGATCTACCCCAGACGGGACAAGCATATTCCCCTGTTGAGAAACATAAGGCCTCAGCTGTTGACTTTAAGACCTGGGGGTTTGCACCCCACTTGCTCCCTACAAGTTTCCGGAGAAGATTGTTTGTCTTAGAAACCTTTTGTCTTGTGCTCTGACAGTGGAATTTATACGTCAGTATACGTGGTCTAGTATCACTATAAGATATTTCGGCCTATCAGTATGTACCAAGCATTGTCCCTCCCAAGAAACATTCAGTTTTACATGCGCCAGATGGTTGTTGAGGTGGAATGCACATACTTGGGTTTTAGTAGGGTTTGGCTTTAATGAGTTTTGTTTGTAGTAAGCTGACATCATGTTTAAAGCCTCTTCCATTGTCGACTCTACTTGTGTGAGTGTTTTCCCCTTTACGGCAATACCAAGGTCGTCAGCGTACACAAAACTCTCAGTCCGAGGGTGCATTGGTTGGTCATTGGTGTAGATGTTAAATAGGGACGGCGCCAGAACGCTTCCTTGAGGTAGGCCATTTTTGGGTTCTCCATCTGCTCTTCTTTCCATTTAGCACAACGTAGAAGCGTCTATTACACAACAGTGATCTAATGATATTTACCAGGTCATAGTCAAGCACAGTGTTATAGATCTTACTTAGCAAGGTTCTGTGGTTTATCGTATCGCAGGCCGCTGTGAGGTATATCAAGGCTACTCCCACTATCTCCCTCTGCTCAAATCCCTCCTCTATGTGCTCTGTTAAGTTCAGCACTTGGCCTGTGCATGATTTACCTGGTCTGAAGCCTGCTTGTTGTGGGATTAGTTTTGCATCTAATGTTTCCTGGATGCGGTTAAAAATGAGGCTTTCATACAATTTATATAAATGACATAGAAGAGATATCGGACGGTAGCTACTCGGTAGTTCAGGGTCTTTACCAGGTTTCAGAAGGGCTACTACTTTTGATTTACGCCACATTTGTGGAATCTGGTAGCTAGAACGACAGATGTTAAATAGATCGAGCACCCATTACCTCTCTTTTTGCCCGAAGTGTTTTATCTTCTCTGTTAGGATTTGGTCCACCCCAGGGGATTTTCCATTTTTCATACAGTCAATACCATTTTTAAGATCTTCGATGGTAAATGGGTTTCGCAAGAGAGTTGTTTCCTGGTCTTGAGTTCTTATAATCTTTGGCGTTTTGCAACGACTGTTTGTTTTGCCATTCAGAAGCAGTTGGTGGGCTATCTGATTTGGCGTTATTGCACATGGCTCTTTCACCTCTGTGAGATCACCATTAAGTTTTTTGATCATATTGCAAGCCTGCTTACTACTGTGCGTCATATCCATTTTACTTAAAGTCTCGCTCCACCGTTCTTGTCTGGAGGCGCTTAGTATTTGCTGCAGTCTCTCCCCTATCTCTGCCGTAACTTCGCTAAATGGGTCTTTACTATATTCTTCGGTGTACTTTGTCATAATGTATTTTGCTTCATCGTTCAGACCAGATATGTAATGTTGTTGACATCCTCTGGGTATGTGTTTACATGAGGTTCGTTTTACAAGTTTGATGAACGCATCATAGTTTTTGGGGATCGCGACTATATTTTTCACTTGTGTTTCCAATTCATCAGTATATTTTTCCCAGTTCGCCTTTTTGAAATTAATCCTTCGTTTGAAAGGGATTTTGGGAGCTTTTATAGCGCTGTATACGGATATTCCCACTCACCTATGTAGTGTCTTTGGTATAGGCTTATATATCTTTCTGACGCAACGGTCCTCTAAAGACATGCTGATGAAGGTGAGATCAGGGTTGTAACCTTTCTTCCATATTTTGCTTTGGAATGAATATGGCAGTTTTGGGTTATGCAGCAGTGCCAGGTTGTTTTGTTCAGCCCACGATTCCACAAGATCTCCATTTTTATCAGTTGAAGCGTAACCCCAATGAACATTATGACTATTAAAATCCCCGAGAAAGAATCTGGTTTTTTGAGAAGCAAAATTTTTTGGAGGGGAGAAAACAAAGTCTCTCCAGGGTGGTTTATACACAGATGTAACTGTGCAGGCTCCTATTTCGACGGTCAGAATTTCAATGTCATTGTAGCATGTTTTTTGAGCTGATGTTACATGAATATCTCTTTTCACGAAGATGGCGCTTCCGTGCTTTGCACTTGGATGTTCAATGATAAGCTGCATTCCCTCAATGCTAGGTCTATGTGCTGATATATGTCACGGTGAGTCTCTTGTATGCATAATATATCACATCTGTGGATTTGACACAGTTCAGACAAAACTTCCTGTTTATTACAAGTAATACCCTCAATGTTTATGGTCATCATTGTCAATGTAGGCTCTGAGAAGAGCCGTTGATTCTCGTTTGTTTGTTCGGATCCAGTGGTGGAAGGATTGGCCGCCCGAGGGGCGTTTCCAGGGAGCGCCAGTGACAATTTGTTCTTATAATATCACTTGCGTGGAGGCTCCTTCCGTGCTCCCCCAGAATTTAAAATTTAAAATTTAAATTTAAAAAACAGTCATCAGACCAATAATGACATACGCGGCAGAAACACGACCTGATACAGAAAGAACAAAAAGATTGCTCGAATCAGCGGAGATGAAAATCCTTCCAAAAATCGATGGTCAGACTTTATGGGACAGAGCTAAAAGTACAGATATACGACGGAGATGCAAGGTGGACAACGTTAATAACTGGGTAAGAAACAGAAGAATAGAATGGAATGACCACATAAGCCGAATGACAACAAATAGAGTAGTAAGGACGGCGTGAGACGGTTCCCCGATAAGAAGACGATCGGGAAGACCACGAGAACAATGGAATGACAACTTACTGGATTCACATTAATAAACAGAGGGTAATGTCTACACAAAAAGAAGAAGAAGAAGAAGAAGAAGAAGAAGAAGAAGAAAGGAAGAAAAAGAAAAAGAAGAGTTTGAATTTGTATCATCCCGAGTTGTCTGATGAAGCCGAGACGCTGAAATAACATTCTATTGATACCGATTCACACTGCGAAAGGTCTGAATAATTTGTCCTCGAACGCCATATAATGACTTTTAATTCGTATATTAATATATCGTGAGCAACTGGGATAGTCCATGGTGGCCAACTGCGGCTTTTGAACTGAGTAGAGAGCTGTGGAAGAGTTTGCTACGGAACTCTAAGAACCTCATTGCCTTCTTTATGTATGAATAGAAAACAAAAAAGTTGTGACTGGCTAATTGACACCCAAGTCTATTCCATAAAACAAAAAAAATCATATATTATTATGTATACAGTGATGAGAACGCTAATAACCGTCAAAATAGCTCAAAAGATGGAAAACTTAATACATTGCGAAACTAGTGAAGGTGGAAATTATCGTTATAAACGTATTAATTAACATTACAATCCGACAAGCGAGAGTAGGCGGGTGACCTTCTTGTATTGTGTATTTCTCGTTGTGCATTTTAACGCAAGGTCACCCGCCAGGTCTCGTTTGTCGGATTGTACATTACATAGTTTCCCACCTTTAGACGTCTGTGACAGGAGTATTTTATAGAATTCTACTGTCAGAGTGACAGTTGTCATACTTCTCTGATACGTCTTAAGGTGGGAAACTATGTAATGTAATGTTATTTTAACCGTTTATAACGCTAATTTCCTCCTCCACTAGTTTCATCTCTTTTTGTTTCGCAATGTATTATGTTTTCCATCTTTTGAGCTATTTTGCCGGTTATTAGCGCGCTCATCACTGTATAATACTTTCCTTTTAATACGCAAATAGCATTTAACAGTTTTTTTCAAGTTACTGTAAACGGTGTCCTGGTATACAAAGTTTTGAAGATATTCTTCATGGTTTTCAGTTAACGTAAAATTATCTTCTATATATTTAGCTATCCAACTGGTTTGAAGACAAACGTGATATTTTATATAGCTTACAACATTAATTGTAAAAGCAGTTCCAAATGCCTCTGAAAGAATATTTCATTTGAATTCAAAAAGTTTTGATATAAATACAAAAATATTTTCAAAAACAGTATATTAATATTATATTATAGTTTATTTTATACAGTGATGAGCGAGCTAGTAACCGGCAAAATAGAGCAAAAGATGTAAAACATAGTACATTGCGAAACAAAAAGATATGAAACTAGTGGAGGTGGAAATTATCGTTATAAACGTACAAATTAACCTCGCTTTACATAGTTTTTCACCTTTAGACGTATCAAATGAGTGTGACAATTGTCACTGTGACAGTAGAATTTTATAAAATACTCCTGTCACAGACGTGTAAAGGTGGGAAACTATGTAATGTAATGTTAATTATTTATACAGGGTATTTCATTAATAATTGTCCATATAGTAACTGGAGGAATCTTAGTAAAAAATACGAAGATTTAACCTAAAATACTTAAATAAAATGTGGTTCCTTACTGAGTTACAGGGTGTTTTATCTAAAAATTTAAAAATTATTTTTGCTCAGCATTTTAGAACTATTGGACCTATCCTTTTCATACTTGTCAGATAATGCGACTACTATACACCCTACTAAATTATAATAAACAAAGGTTTCTAGCTACTACCAGAGGCGTACGACAGGGGATAGCGAATGGTTGACCCTTTTAAAATTCTACGCCACTGTAGGAATTACTATTTTAGTGCCATTTTTATATTCTCCAATACTTTCTACGTAAATAATGTTATTCTCACAAGTAACGATAAAGTCATTAGTTTTCGAGATATTTGAAGTTAAATAGGAAACGGCACAGTTATTTTGATTAATTTATGATATGATTCATATATGATTAAAATTTAAAAATTATTTGTACCCAGTACTTTAAGACTATTTGGCGTATCCTTTTCATACTTGACAGAAAGTGTAGGTACTGTACTGTACACCCTACTAAATTAAGATAAATAAACGTTTCTAGCTACTACCATAGGCGTACGACAGGGGATAGTGGCTGGTTGACCCTTCCCAATTCTACGCCACTGCCGAAATTGCTATTTTAATATAATTTTTTGATTTTTCAATACTTTTATGTAAATAATATTAGACAAGGCGAAAACGGCGGGTTCGAAGGGAAAAATATTCCCATGAGATTTTTTTGCATAATCACATTCGTCAGACATCCCAGAATAAGGTTCAAAAAGTCGCCCACGTGAAAAGTGGGCCAATTTTTTTTAACAATTTTTTTTTTTAATCAAATTGCAAAAATCAATATTTTTGGCCCGAACAATTTTTTCTTTAATTTTTTGGACCATTCTGGACGAAAAAGATCTCTTATAATTTTTCTCTAAAGTTGATCGTTTTCGACTTATAAGCAATTTAAAATTGAAAAAAACGAAAAATGGCGATTTTCAAGGCTTAATAACTAAGTTAAAAGTTATTATTATGAAAGTCAATATATGACTAAATCAAAGTTTAAAGTCCCCCCTACAAGATCCTGAAGAAATTTTTGTCATTATTTTATTACTAAGCTGTTATTTTTAAGTAATAATAAGCGCCATGCACGTGTGCGACGTATGTAAATGCTGAGTGCGAGAGAGAAGCCATTCCAGCAGTCCAATTGTGCATCTTACTCGCACTCACATTTACAACCGCGTCAATACGATCTAATCGCTCATTGATATTAATTAAAAATAACAGCTTAGTAGTAAATTAATGACACAGATTTCTTCAGGATCATGTAGCGGAGATTTTAAACTTTGATTTAGTTACTTTCTGACTTTCATAATAATAATTTTTAACCGAGTTATTAAGTCTTAAAAATGGCCATTTTCGCGTTTTTCAAATTTTAGATTGCTTATAACTCGAAAAAGATCAACTTTGGAGAAAAATTATAAGAGACCTTTTTTGTCCAAAATGATCCAAAAAACCTAAAAAAAATTAGTCCGGGCCAAAAGTATTGATTTTTTGCAATTTGATTAAAAAAAATTGTTAAAAAAAAATTGGCCCACTTTTCACGTGGGCGACTTCTTGAACCTTATTCTGGGATGTCTCACGAATGTGATTATGCAAAAATATCTCATGGGAATATTTTTCCGAACGAACCCGCCGTTTCCGCCTTGTCTATATACTCTTTATTAGTAACGATAAAATGATTAGTTTTCGAGATATTTGAAATTAAAAATGAAGCGACACAATACATTAATCAAAATAACCGTGTCGTTTCATTTTTAACTTCAAAGATCTCGAAAACTAATGACTTTATCGTTACGAATAAAGAGTACATTATTTTTATAGAAAGTATTGGAGAATCCAAAAATTGAACTAAAATAGCAATTCCGCCAGTGGCGTAGAATTTGGAAACGGTCAACCATTCACTTTCCCCCGTCGTTCGCCTCTGGTAATAGACAGAAACGATTGTTTAACATAATTTAATAGTTTGTATAGTACCTATACTTCCTGCTAAGTATGAAAATAATACGTCGAATAGTTTTAAATTGCTGAGCAAAAATAGTTTTTAAATTTTTAGATAAAACACCCTGTAACTCAGTAAGGAACCACATTTTATTTAAGTGTTTTAGGTTAAATCTTCGTATTTGGTGCTAAAGTTTTTCCAGTTACTATATGGACAATTATTAATGAAACACCCTGTATATGTTTATAACGATAATTTCCACCTCCACTAGTTTCATCACTTTTTGTTTCGCAATGTATTATGTTTTCCATCTCTTGCGTTATTTTGCCAGTTATTAGCGCGCTCATCACTGTATATTCAATTTAAATATGTTTTTCAATTGTTGGGTTTCAATAGAAGAGGAAAATGGTCACAAAAAAGGAAAATAAAAATATTCCATTAAAACAAAATAGTATATTGTGCAACAAGTGCAAAATGGTACTAATTTCTCACGAGTTTGAAAAGTTGCCGTACGAGCGCAAGCGAGTGCCGCAATTCAAACGAGTGAGAAATTACCTTTCTGCACGTATTACACACTATACTTTTTCTACAACCACAGTTTTTGCTAAAACTGCAAATCACAATTTCCAAACGAAGATTTATTATAATAATAAATTGTAAATTTTAAACTTTATTTAATTAATACTAATCAATTTAAATTCCTTATACCTAAACAAATTACACAGAAATCAGTTAAAAAATTAATGCACTGCCTTAATTTGTTTGAATTTAAACTATTTTTTCTACAACCGTGTTAAAAATGCAATTTTTAGCACTCCATACGTGCGTGCGTTAAAAATGTTACTTTAAGGCACTAGTGCTTTAAAATATTTTTAAGGTATCGTTCGTTAGTTCAGTTCGTATTGACCGTATAGACAATTTTGATGTAATGTCAAAAAAATATAAAAATGGAATGTCAGTCAAGTTCAAGTAAAAGTTTTTTTTCAAGCAAAAGTATTGTCCTCTAATTACGTTTGTAGAAAAATTATTGTATGATATGCGTGTTAAAAAGTACATTTTGAAGGCACTCATGTGAAATGCAGAACTCGCTATCGCTCATTCTGCAAACTTTCACATGCATGCCTTAAACTTGTACTTTTAACACTTATATCATAAATAAATATTAAATAAATTATTACAAATTAATGTCATATCTGATGTAATATTTATGCAGTCATGGATTTCCACCAGACCTACTTCATTTGACGTATCTTGCCAAAATTGCTAAATCCTTATTGGTTAATTAATAATTATAAAATGTTTATTAAGAATAAAATTGTAAAATAAAACAGTTGTAACATTCATAATTTAATTTCTATTGGATAATTAAGTACAATAATTGTCTTACAGGTTTTATATTTGTCTACATTTTAACCACAGATGTAAACAGAATATACAGGGTGTCCCGAAAAGATTGGTCATAAATTATACCAGAGATTCTGGGGTAAAAAATAGGTTGATTGAACCTCACATACCTATATACAATAGTGCACACAAAAAAAGTTACAGCCCTTTGAAGTTACAAAATGAAAATCGATTTTTTTTTCATATATCGAAAACTCTCAGAGATTTTTTATTGAAAATTGACAAGTGGCATTTTTACGACAGCAATATCTTAAAAAAAAATTAAGTAAAATTTGTGCACCCCATACAAATTTTATGGGGGTTTTGTTCCCTTAAACCCCCCCCCCCCCCAAACTTTTGTGTACGTTCCAATTAAATTATTATTGTGGCACTATTAGTTAAACATATTATTTTTAAAACTTTTTTGCCTCTTAGTACTTTTTCGATAAGCCAGTGTTTATCGAGATATTTTGAATATTTGTCGAATCCACCACATATTTGTATATGGTTAAGTACGGTTATAGAGACCTGTTAATAATCTGAAAATTTATTTATAATTTACATTTTTAGGTATATTTTGAAAAAGAAGCTACATCTCGATAAAAGGTGACTTATGAACAAAAGACTAAGAGACAAAAGTTTTAAAAACACTGTGTTTAACTAATGGTACCACAATAATAGTTTAATTGGAACGGACACAAACATTAGGGGGGTTTAAAGGAACAAAACCCCCATAAAATTGTACGTAAATATATTGAAAAAGAAGCCGCATCTCAATAAAAACTGGCTTATCGAAAAAATACTAAGAGGCAAAAAAGTTTTAGAAACGTTGTGTTTAACTAAGGGTATCACAATAATGAATTAATTGGAACGTACACAAAAGTTTGGGGGGGTTTAAGGGAACAAAATCCCCATAAATTTTTTATGGGGTGGACAAATTTCACTATAATTTTGTTTTAAGACGTTCCTGACATAAGAATTATACATGTCCATCTTCAATAAAAAATCTCTAATAGTTTTCGATATATTGAAAAAAATCGATTTTCATTTTGTAACTTCAAAGGGCTGTAACTTTTTTTGTGAGCACATTTGTACTAAGGTAAGTTAGGTTCAATCGAACTATTTTTGACCCCAGAATGTGTGGTATAATTTATGACCATTATTTTCGGGACACCCTGTATAACGTTACTCAGAATGAGGTACCTAGTCATTTGTAAAATACCAAATGTAAAGTTCAAAAATAATGTGTTAAAGTAACGAATTTTGCAGACTTCTCGAACATGAGTTAAATCGGTTCTTTTTTGAAAAGCACTATCAAATCTAATATCTTAAATAAAACCATTTCATCTAAACATGTTATAATAATTATATTTATGATTTTATTGTGGAATATAATGGTACTGTGTAGAAAAGAACTTTGTCTACTCTATCTCATATTATGCATAAGTTTTTAGTTTGTGAAAGCTGTCATTATAAATATACGCCAGTCAATGGGAGCAAGAATAGGATATTACCTCCGAATTTTATCCTACTGCATGGATTTTAATGAAATTTTGGAAATAGCCTCTACTTATCTCCTAATTCAAAGTCTATCCTATGCCGATGTGTGCTTTTATCTTGATGGTGGTCCCCACCCCTTCTTAGGAGTGGAAAAATTTTTGGTTAAAATTACCACGGAATTCGCCAGAGAACCTAATTCTAAGCAAAAACTGTTCTATATTTTTTTTGAAAATTCAATACTTTTTGAGATATTCGTGGTTGAAAATTGGCTATTTTCATTGAAACATAATATCTTTTCGAACGGTTTTTTGCGAATACCTTAAAAATTATGCATCTAACTAAAAAAACTAAAACATGTTTGTAGGTTATAAAATAACAAAGAGACACTTGCCTTCATAAATCTTCTATTTATAACACAAAAAGAGATATGGTAGATGAAAATAGTTTGTTTTTTGGTATATTCTCAAATTGGTTTATTCAACTTGAAATAACAGAGAAACGGTCGATTTTAGGTGTATAATGCTACTAATACCTTTTGTAGTGCTTGAAAAGACCTTTAAAATATTAAAGGTCCATCACATTAAAACTAAGCGGGATATGCTGCAAACAAAATTGATAACTAATGTATTTTAAGAAAAAATGAGAAGTAATTTTAACCTCTATCCACCAAAATGTAAATGCATCGTTTTCCTTCCACAATACCTTTTATTATAGTGTTATTTCTATGTTCAAAATATTGGACGGGTTTAAAATTAATAGTTTTTGAAAAAAAAAAGATCAAATTATAGAGAGCATTTTTAAATTTTCTTAAAAAATTTCTTTTTCTCCACGTAATTTGAAAATAATAAGATATACAGTAATAAAAAATACACAGAAAATTTTTATCTGAAAAAGCCCTACATTTTTGTGTGGTATCTTTTTTTTGTATCTCTTATCTTTTTCGAGTTACATGGAGAAAAAGCAAGATTTTTAAGAAAATTTAAAAATGCGCTCTTTAATTTGATCTTATTTTTTCAAAAACCATTCATTTTAATCCAGTCCAACTTTTTGAACATAGAAATAACACTACAATAAAAAGTATTGTAGAAGGAAAACAATATATTTAAATTTTGATGGATGAGGGGTTATATTCTCATGTCTTCATAAAATACATTAGTCATCAATTTTTCGCAGAATATCTCGCTTAGTTTGAATGTAATCGACATTTAGTATTGCTAATTTTAACGGCCTTTTCAAGCACTACAAAAGCTATCAATACCATTATCCACCTAAAATCGACAGTTTCTCTGTTATTTCAAGTTGAATAAACCGATTTGAGCATGCAGCAAAAAAACAAACTGTTCTTACCTACCATATCCCTCTTTGTATTTTAACTAGAAGATTTATGAAGGAACGAATCTCTTTGTTTTTTTATAACCTACAGAAATATTTTATATAGATTTTCTGTTAGATGCATAGTTTTTAAGATATTCGCAAAAATCCGTCCGAAAAGGTGTCATTTTTCAATGAAAATGGCCAATTTTCAACCTAGGCTATTGATTATGTACTATAGAAAGGAACTACAACGTTAACGGGGTTTTATTATTTCATATGGTCAATGAATCTCTCTATATGAAAAAACCGCGGAGTGCTACCATTTAAAGGGGTGCGTTTTTGAGAAATGGGTGAATTAGTCCCTGGGCACAGGTTACATTAGGGTGAGTTCTATGCACTTTTGGTACAAACACGTCTACATAAAAATTGTTCCTGGTTAAATTTCCTATCTAAATATAACTTTTTAAAGTCAAAGATACTTTTTTTTACAAAAATATATTCAAAAGAAAAAGCACAAAGAAACCCAAAAGAAAGAAATTTTGTTTTTTGTCCCATAACTTTTGTCCACGGGGATATAGGTATAGACATTGCTTCACAGAAAAAAAACTTACATATTTTCTCTTTAAAATAATGTTTGGTAGAGGTCATTAGGATTTACAGTTTTCGAAATATGATTTTTCAAAGTTCGCCACCCAAAGCAATTTTGGGCAATTTTCCTTGTTATTTCGCAAATATTGTTCTGTAACTTTTTTCTACGTAACTTTAGGTATATGCAATGGTACATGTAAGAGGAATATAAATCAATTACCTTTAAAATGGTCTACTGTATAATGTTGTACGACTTCTTTTAAAGAGGTTATCTTTTTCAAGACTTTTAACGAGTTTTTATATTTTTACGATTATTTTTTAAATTTCCCATTATAACTTTTTTTTCTATATGGTATATATTAAATAATAAAAAAGAAAGCTTATTCTGTTTACTTTAAAACGGTGTATTATAAAAAATTCTAGGGTTATTTTTGAATAAGATATGCTTTTTCAAATTGTAATAAGTACTTGCAACGATTTTTGATTTTAGGATTATTTTTTAAATTCCCCATTATAACTTTTTTATGTGATTGTGTGTTATGATTGAATCTTATTTTTTATAGGTAATACTTTTGATCCACTTGACTCGGCCGGGCAAACTTGAAAATATGGATTAATTCCAATATTTACTGTCCTGCACCACAAGCTTTGCTTGAAAAAATAGCATGTAAATGTACCAAAGGATGTACAAAAAACTGCGGTTGTAGGAAGATAGGAATTAGTTGTTCAATATTCTGCAAAGGGTGCATGTGCATGGGTACTAATTGTGGGAACTCTAAGATAACTGAGGTGTCAGAGGAAGATATTGAAGCTAATGCTAACGAAGAGATGGACTTTGATTTTGAAATTTTTTTAAATGTCAACGTTTAAATAATTTTAACTAAAGTGATGTTTTTTAAGACTAATGTTTTTGTAATTTTTGTAAAAGAAATATTTTAAATAATACAGGTAAAAAAATATCAAAGAATCACTCGGTTTCCATTATGTATTTAAATATAGATGATACACCATTTTAAAGAACAGAAAGTAAGCCCTCTTTTTTGCGCAATATATAGATAGTATATTCATGTACAAGAAAAAAAGTTATAATGAGAAATTTCAAAAATAATCGTAAAAAATGTAAAAAATAATATTTTTTTTATATTAGGTGTTATATAATATATAATATATTATATAATAATTTTGTTTTATTTTTATATTATATTATAAAAAAATCGTTAAAAGTATAAAACCTTGAAAAACCACAATCTCTTTAAAAAAAGTCGTACAACGTTATACAGTAGACCATTTTAAAGGTAATTGATTTCTATTCCTATTACGTGTACCATTGCATATACCTAAAGTTACGTAGAAAAAAGTTACAGAACAATATTTGCGAAATAACAAGGAAAATTGCCCAAAATTGCTGTGAGTGGCGAACTTTGAAAAATCATATTTCGAAAACTGTAAATCCTAATGACCTCTACCAAACATCATTTTAAAGAGAAAATATGTAAGTTTTTTTTCTGTGAAGCAATATCTATACCTATATCCCCGTGGACAAAAGTTTTGGGACAAAAAACAAAATTTCTTTCTTTTGGGTTTCTTTGTGCTTTTTCTTTTGAATATATTTTTGTAAAAAAAGTATCTTTGACTTTAAAAAGTTATATTTAGATAGGAAATTTAACCAGGAACAATTTTTATGTAGACGTGTTTGTACCAAAAATGCATAGAACTCACCCTAATGTCACCTGTGCCCAGGGACTAATTCACCTATTTCTCAAAAACGCACCCCTTTAAATGGTAGCACTCCGCGGTTTTTTCATATAGAGAGATTCATTGACCATATGAAATTATAAAACCCCGTTAACGTTGTAGTTGCTTTTAGCTATCTTATTTTGAATATAATCAATAGCCTAACCACCAATAACTCAAAAATTATTGAGTTTTAAAAAAATAATTTTAGAACAGTTTTTGCTTAAAATTAGGTTCTCTAGCATCTTCTGTGGCTATTTTAACCAAAACATTTTTCACCACCGAGAAGGGGTGAGAACCACCCCCAAGATAAAAGCGCACATCGGCATAGGGTAGACCTTCTTGTGAAAATATCAAGTAAATCGATTTAGTACGATGGAATTCGGAGCCAAATACCCTCATTGACTGCCTTAATAGCAGTGCGTGAAGGATTTAAAGTAAGCGTGAAGTAACAATGTGTTTTAAATGGGGTTTACTTTTTCGCACTGTTTTTTTGACACCCTTTCATAACGAGCGATCCAAAATTATTGGGATCAAAGCTGGCCGTGCAAAAAATTACGTATGTCTTGTTTTAATCTGAGTTTATATCATTGGTTTATCAATTAATTTTGATTAACATTATAAAACATACAAAATCAGTGAAAACCTTTAACACAGAAATTTATTCAAAAATAAAAAGAATTAACAAAAATATAAGTAACAATTAACAAGTGATGACATTTGAGCAATAAATTACAACAAAATTTTGACAGTTTTGTGGTTTGAAAGAAGTTAGAATTTTTAAATATCAAAGGTTTAAAAATTGTAGAATAATAGAAATGAATTCCAGTGAGGAAAAGTTACAGTTTTTTTTATGTTTATCGTAGATAAAATATTGTATGAAACTGTGCGTGAAGTACTTTTTGCGAACTTACGCGATGTGTAGCACTCGCTGTCGCCCGTGGTCTAAACACGCGTGCCTTCGCAAAAAGCATACTTCACGAACTGTTTCATAAATATCTATTCCGGCACAGAAACGTAACTTTTCTGCAGTCTAATGTCATAAATCTTATACTGTAAGAAAATATCAACTTTGTTAACATAAAACTGTGCAGAAAAGTGGACTTTGAATAGTGTTTGTAGAAAAACTAACTAGATGAGGAGAAAAACAGTTATGAGAAAAAATCTTTTCTAAGCAAAAAAGCAGACCTAAAGGCGAAATTACACGGTTCACGAATAAAGCAACCAAACTGATCCATGTAAACATAAAAGTGAATCATTTCATGTCATTGAATGTTGCCATTCAATGGCGCTCAAAGAATTGAATATGCTCAATATTCTCACTTTTAGCGTTCAATCTTCAACGCGGTTGAATGTGAAATAAATGTGCAAACACAAGAATTGAACTAGGTTTGTGGAGTTATTGTGAAATCGTTCAATGGATCTATGGAATTATAAAATAGAGGCCTATAAGAACCGAGATTGTCGTAGAAATGCTATTAAATCGCTAATTTAAGATTTGAGCATTAGTGGTATATCCGAAGAAGACATAAAATTAAAAATATCACAAGGAAAAATTCCTGTACTGGCTGTATACCATAAATCAAAAAAATAAAAACCTTATCTTGTAAAAGGTATATTTAAACCTTATCTTCAGTGGCGTAGCTATCCACACAGGGGCCCCATATCAAACTTTGTCGTGGGGCCCTTTTCCACGACTGATATGGGATATATGTATATGGGATATACGGCTAACAAAATGTTCCATAAAAGAAGCAATAGTAAAAGTATAGAATAGAATAGAAATATGCTTTATTATCACTGAAAATTTTACAATTTTATGGACCAAGATTCGAAAAAAGAACAATAATAAATACAGTTTACTGAAATTATATAAATCATCAATATTATTACAAATATTAAGGCAGGGTGATCCTTTGTAATAATTACTCTTCAACTTATGCCTAGAAAACATTCTGCGAGAAGTGAAAATCAATATAGAAGGACTCCTATATCTAAAAAAGGACACCAAGTTTTATCATTTGCGGATGATGTGGTGTTGCTAGCAAGAAAAAAAAGAGCTACAGGATAGGTATATACAGAGAATAGTAAAAGCAGCGAAGAAAATGGGACTGCACATTAATGAAACTAAAACAAAGTACGGAGTGGACATATGGTCATTTCAGGAATGAACAAAAGTTTAAAGTAGAAGTAGAAGAAGGAACATCATACGAATTCCAAATGGTAGAAATATTTACATACCTAGGAGCAATAATATCACGTAAACCGAACATTAAAGAAGAAATACAAGCTAGAATAATATCAGGCAATAGAAGTGTACATGCGCAATAGTAACATACTGCAGTGAGACATGGACAATGACAAAAAATGAACAAAATTTACTGACTGCATAATAAGGTACGGTTTATGGATAAGAAGATCAAATGATGAGTTCAAGGAATTATACAAACAACACAATATAATAGGTGTGATAAAGGCACAACTTATATGGAGAGGTCACCTAGAAAGGATGCCGAACACGAGGACTCCAGAAAGGCTAATAAAGTACACTATAGCTTAAAAAAGGAAAAATAAGGCCAAAAATACATAGAAGCAAGACGTCGAAAAATACATGAAAAGAATGGGACTAGAAGACCAGAAAAGAAACATGAATAACATTAAGGAATGGAGAAAAATCACATATCAAGCCAAAGAAGATCTCAGTAGGTACATAAAGAAGAGTGAAAATTAAGAAAGAAAAAACTTTTCAATCCATGGGCCTTTAAGATCTTTAGTGCTATTGTATATACGTAAATTATTACAAAATAAAAGATACTGAAATAAAACAAAACAATCGATTGCAAAATTAAAATAAATTGCAAATTGCGCAATACAACCTATAACTAATAAGTTCTGCGTATAACACCCAAATATAGATAATAATAATAAATCTAATAAACTCTACAAAAGTCGAAAAATAGATTTGAATTGTTAAGACTCATTGTTTGAAAACAGATTTAGCTTTTCAAGTCAAGGATGAAATTACATTGAAAATGAGCTTAAAGAGAGAAGCTCTGTTCTTTTGATATAACAGCGAGAGGTCGTCAAATAGATATACATAAATAAAATTTATAGATAAAGAACAGGTTACACGAAAATATACCCAAACAATACACACTGTTTCAAAAATTCAAAGGTAAAGCGATTACAAAAATTGCAATTTGGCATTATACATTATACAATGTCTCACATACAGCCAATGGTGAATGAACAATGAAAGGTAGCTTAAAAAAGGTCTGTTGTTATTGAATAACGGCGAGCGGCAGAGAATAGAAAATAGATAAAAATATAATTTATATATAGATAGAGAATCCATTACACGAAAATGTTGATATCCAAACAATACGCACTGTTTTGAATATTTTATTTACTTTTTTTTTTAATGTAATTTTGTTTCGACATGCCGCGCTGGGGCCCCTGAATGTCGGGGGCCCCGTATAATTGATACGGCTGATACGGCGGTAGCTACGCCCCTGCTTATCTTGTAAAAGGTAAATAGGTATACCTTTTAGCTGGGTACTCACTTGAGCACGAAGACGCATGAGGCAAGCCGAGGCCGCACCGAATGCCTCGGGTCGGGGAAGAGGACCCGCATCCCGCATGAGGCTTGCCGCAGCAGTGATCCATTTATTCGTCCTGAGACAACGAATATGTCGAACGAACAATTGTCTCTGGCTTGTGCTAGTTTTATAATCATTTATAAATTATTAAATACTAAAAAACATAAACAGCAGAGACATATACGGTCCTCTCAATTTTATTTATAAAGAAGAGGCGTAAATAATATTAATACTTCGTTTTTGTTAAACGACCCCTGTCAGCTGATAAAACTGACAGTTTAGTAATTTCACGAGAATGTCTCAAGAAGATTTTAATTTTATTTTGGATGACCTAAGAAACATAATTAGTAAAAAGAATACAAATTTTTAAAAGCTAATTTCTTAACTCCGGTTTTTTCTCTTCTGTAGGATCCCTTCAAGCTATCAATTTTTTTAACCAGTTGTGTCCAACTTTTTTTTTTATGTATTAGATATAATAGCTAGGTTTACAAGGATTCAATAGTATTTTCATATTTTATATTTATCAATAAGTTCTAAACACAACTCTTGGCTCCATTCCATTTTTTATAGGTAGATTTATAAATTTGTCTTAAATTTTTAAACGCTTTTCTTTACTTCAATAGTTTGCATCAAATCTTTAGACGTTAATTTGACTGACTTTTCTTCAAGGCAAATGAATGAAAATTTGCAGATATATGCATATGCATTCGCAGGAACAATACACGAATAGTCAATAAAAAAAATTATGTTTATTAACTGTTTAAATAAAAAAAAAACGATTTTAATGGAAAATGCCAAAATTCTCTAGTTTTTTACAATGTAGAAACTTGAAACTTTTACGGATTGTAGCTAATGATATGAACTATACATAATTTCACTTTTTACGTTAATTGTTTACGTTATGCTTCATAAATAAACAATAAAATTTCAAATGTTTTGCCACTTTCGACTACTTTTCATGTTTGTACATCATATGTTTTATACATATTTTAACCTTCCGATAACCAACCTTTTTTTGTTACACGGATGACCAACGGGGGGAAAATGACCCCAGGTCAAAAATGACAATTAACAAAAAAATGAAATTTTTGAAGTTATACTTCTTTACCGGCGATAGAGGGTGAATTTTTATATGTTAAAACCTATCAGCCCGGCGCATGCGCATTATAACTTTGTTCTGATTGGATGTTCAAATGACATGTCAAAAATTATCCGATATGGCAGCTGTAGGACAGCTGTGGTTTGGAGGTAAAGGTAAAGGTAAACAAATGTATAATATATTAGTTTTATTGTTGTGAGGACAGAAACAAAAAAGTTTATAATATTGTAGTGACTTTTAAATAGTTTTTAAAAGCAACAGGTACGTAATAATTGTTAATGTATCATGGGTATAAACCTACCTATTTGATCTGCCAAAATACATAGTATGTAATACTTTTATTTATATAATTTGATTACCATCAAAATTTCTATCAATATTCACCTAATATATTGTTTTCTTACTCTATGTTTTGTTGTATTTTTTCAATTCTAAATCATTTCAATTCAAAATTAAAATAATTTGATCAATTTTCAAAATATCAAAATATCACAAGTTTAATCCGTTTAGTTAGTCGATCTTCGTAAATAATGACACATATTGTTCGTGGCTAAGCCTTGAAGGCGAATGAATTCCAATACCAACCGCGCTTATCAGCGCTGGTTCGAGCCCCAATAGAAACTTTCTTTTTTGTTTTTTTTTAATACATTTTATGATTGTAAGTATATTTATTATATAATTTTATTTTCAGAAAATACGTATTTAGTTAAAAAAAAATTTCGACAATTAATGTTCAGACATCATTTGTGGCTTGTTTAATGTGTTTGTGTGTGTTTTATTCTTGTATTATTTTAATTTTTGGCACTGTTCTAATAAAAATGTTTGAGAAGTAGTAAGTATAAATTAGTTTAATATTTAAACAAAATATAAATAAAAAGTATATTAATTTCGTTTAAATCATATAATAGAAGTATAACTTCTTACGTGCGTACAAAGTACACACACATTCTTTTTTTTTATGTTATGGACTTTATGTCATTCAGCCAGTCACAACATGAGTATTAGTGTCATGTGTAGTGTGTATGTTGAGTAAGTGTCTTGTTACTTTGCAAAGTCGACGTCATTAGCGTAAAACTACTTGGAATTACACATAATAGACCGTATTTTACTAAACATCAACTTCAGAATATATTTTTTATTCGTAAAATATAGGGAATTTTTTTTATTTCAAAATATGAGGATATCTAGAATGATATTAAAGTCAAATAAAGAAATAATGAGTTAAAAATTGAAAATACTTTTGAATTTATTAAAGAAAAACATAAGCTGGCGTCCAAATTTCCCCCGCTTGGTCATCCGAAGGTTAATAAACATGTTTTTAAACAATCATATATTTTAATGTTTGAAAAGTGTAAGACTAAAAAGTAAAAAATTAAAAAATATGAAAAAATATTTTTAAGAAACGCTTTTCTTTAGTTACGAGTGACTAAAATTAAACATGTTATAAAAAAATCAACTAAAGAAAGCAAAAAATAAAAAAATCTAACACATTCGTTGAAGAAAAGCGTGGTGCGAAAACCGTTTATTCGATGAAGACGCGCCACACTTTTCTTTGACAAATGTGTTAGATTTTTTCAATTTTTTTTTATTTTTTGCTTTTTTTGGTTGATTTTTTTATAATGTGTTTAATTTTAGTCACTCGTAACTAAAGAAAAGCGTTTCTTAAAAATATTTTTTTATTAAGTGTATAACTTTCCAATCCAAAAAATCCAAATCTTTTAACACCCTTTTGTATTATCATATTATATAGGCTACATTAATTGCTTGTACAGTCTGTTTAAAAATGTATATATGAATCGAAACGCAACCGCATGTTTAAAAATACTTCAATAACGTCCACACTGAGGCACGAATCCCTTTGATGAACCGACAACAAATAGATCGCTCCGAGGCGTGCGGCGAACGATTTGAGCATATTTGCCGCGCCTCGGATGACGTCCTCACTGACTGCCTCGTACGGCCTCGGCTTGCCTCATGCGCGTTCGTGCTCAAGTGAGTACCCAGCTTAAGGCTTGTCTTCTTAATACCCATGATCGCATTCACCAGCGACGTTTGCTTAGACTCTTTTTTCGATAATTCTTTAATTAAATGATCACATATTTTAATGCAACTCCTAAACTCATGACTTCATTCGAGGACATCCTTCAAAGAATATGTGTTGAACAGTTCACTTTGCAGATACCGTGTAAATAGCATTGCTTTCATTAATTTCTGCTCCATTCAACCAAAGTGATTCATTTCGGTTGAACAACCCTGTAATTTCGCCTTTAGTCGGAGGAAGCGCAGCAAAAACTGACCAAGATAACTTGAATATTTATAAGTTTGTTTTAGAGAATGATGTGCGGTGTATGGGAATAAGTCTGCAAGTGTTTACAAAAGTAGGGTACCTAAAAGTATTGCTGCACTAAATAACCATGACAAAATTGATGCGATGAGTGATGATCCATAATATTCTTTTATAAGCCAATAACTCAGAAATATGTCATAATCGTTAAATAATTGTGGTATAGCAAATAATAAGTGGGCTAAAAAGATTAAAGTTGTTGCTATTAAACACAATAGTTTTACTTTTCTTGCCTCTTTCTTAGATATAATTTGGAATGAACTATCATGTACATCAAGCTGCCCACTAGTTTCGCTTATAATATCAAGCAATTCCTTAGTTTTTTTATAATGGATTCCTATCATGACTAAAATAGAGGCGCCCTAAAAAATATTATATTTTATATACCTATGTATAGTAAGAGCCATGTTAGTAGACACGCGGGAACCTAATTGCTAGACTTATGGGCTAAGCCGGTCCATAACTTTAACACAGTTACAACTACATACAGTGAGCACGTAAAGGTTGGAATAAATTCATTTTCTCGAGAATGGACAATTTTGGAAAAAAATCCCGAAACAGGTCAATTTTTATTTTTAAATTACGACTTTTTGGCATACATATCATACTAGTGACGTCATCCATTTGGGAGTGATGACGTCATCGATGATTTTTTTAAATGGAAATAGGGGTCGTGTGATAGCTGATTTGAAAGGCTATTTAATTCTCTATTCAGTAATATAAAGATTTACATAATTATTTATACAGGGTGTCCAGGAAAACATTTTTTTTTTATTTAATTTATTGACAAAAAGAAGAATGCTTGTAATTTATTTAATCCAAAATACATTTTACTGCTCTCAGAAACAGAAAAAAGTGTTTATTTGAAATATATTCATTGCTTTTCGCTTAAACTAAATGTTTAAACTGTCCAGAGGAAGGTGGGTGACGGCTTTGATATTGAATTTAAGCAAAAAACAATATTTATTTGTCAAATAAACATTATTTCCTGTTTTCTGATAACAGTAAAATGTATTGTGAGTTAAATAAATTACACACATTCTTCTTTTTATGTCAATAAATTTAATTCAAAAAAATTTTTTTTGGACACTCTGTATAAATAAATATGTTAATGTTTATATTACTGAATAGAGAATAATTACCTTTCAAATGAGCTATCACACGACCCCTATTTCTATTTAAAAAAATCATCGATGACGTCATCACGCCCAGATGGATGACGTCACTAGCATGATATGTATGCCAAAAAGTCGCAATTTAAAAATAAAAATTGACCTGTTTTTGGATTTTTTTCCAAAATTATCCATTCTCGAGAAAATGAATTTATTCCAACCTTTACGTGCTCACTGTATAAACTTCAAATACAATAATTATTGTTCTATAAACTGTCTACTCGTTATGTTTATATACATTTTCTGACGTTCTAGATGTCACTGGACATTTCTGGGTTGTTCCATGACATGTAATTGTCCATGTGGTGAGACCGTCCCCGTCTGAAAAACATTTCTAATTCGGTTTCTCTAAGGATTCATATTCAAAAATGTCCCCTTTAAGCAAATCTGAAGGGTGCTGAACGGAATTATTGGGCAGAAATTGTTTAAACAATTTTTTTAAACAAATTCATAAGATCACCTTTTATTGCTCCAAAAAACATATTTTTAGGTTTCTGGGTCATTCTAAACAAGAAAGGTATCTTGTGATTTTTCTCAAAAATTGACAGTTTTCGAGTTATAGGCGATTTAAAATCTAAAAAATGCGAAAATACACATTTTCGAGGCTTAAAAACTCATATTTATATTAGTATTTTTAAGGATGCCAATGACTTGGATTAAAGTTTAAATATTCTTTTTCAAGATTCCGAAGAGTGATCGGGTCTAACTTCAATTTAGACCGTAGTTTTTTAATTGTTAATTATGTGTGTCTATCCAGTTTTTTTCGCCGGTGCGGCGCGCCCTATTTTCAAAAATCTCCTATTTTCCTCCGAAAAATATGTTTTCTAGATTCTTTGGAACATTCTAAATAAAATAAGTTTCTTGACATTTTTCTCAAAAGTTAATAGTTTTAAAGTTATAAGTGATTTAAAAGTCGAAAAATGACAAAAAAACACATTTTTGCATTTGAAATCGCTTGTAACTTTAAAACTAGTAACTTTTGAGAAAAATGTCTAAAAAAGAAACTTATTTTATTTAGAATGTCCCAAAGAATCTAGAAAATATTTTTGGAGGAAAATAGGGGATTTTTGAAAATAGTGCGCGACCGACCGGCAAAAAACCGGATAGACACACATAATTAACAATTAGAAAACTACGGTCTAAATTGAAGTTAGACCCGATCACTCTTCGGAATCTTGAAAAGGAATGTTTATACTTTAATCCAAGTTATCGGTATCCTTAAAAATACTAATTTAAATATGAGTTTTTAAGCCTCGAAAATGCGTATTTTCGCATTTTTTAGTTTTTAAATCGCCTATAACTCGAAAACTGTTAATTTTTGAGAAAAATTACAAGATACTTTTCTTGTTTAGAATGACCCAAAAAACCTAAAAATATATTTTTTGGAGCAATAAAAGGTGATCTTATGTATTTGTTTAAAAAAATTGTTTAAACAATTTCTGCCCAAAAATTCCGTCCGGCACCCTTCAGATTTGTTTAAAGGGGACATTTTTGAATATGAATCCGCAGAGAAACCGAATTAGAAATGTTTTTCAGACGGGAGCGGTCTCACCACATGGATTATTAACGGTATTATTAAATTAATTTGTTGAATTAAAATTGTAGTTTTTCTGGTAGGTTTACGAGCAAAAGAATATCAAAACAAAACATATCCATAGCACTGTAATGTTTTTTACAAATACTTGATCTGCAGTTAACTCAATTAAAAAAAAATTGCCAGTCTAATTGTTTACTTTTGTGAACTGTTTACCTCTCGGCATAAAAGTAAACATACCCCAGGCTGTGGGTGAAAAAACGTGATATAATTCAGGAATTTTTGAAACCTATCAGGTGTTGTAAAGGACGATGCCAGGAATAACTTCTACTAAAATGTAACCAAAAATATTGTGCGCTTTTTTTTAATTGCGATTTTCATTTGTTAAATTTGCAATTTTTATTAATTTTTTATTTTGTAGCTTAGGATATTGATTTTAGAGAAAAACTTTTTAATAGAAAGTTGTAGTAAATTAAAAAACCTACAAATTGAAGTATGGTAGCTTAATTTGGTTAATTGGTTATTGCAGAACAGCCTGCGAAAAGTCCAAAATGGACGTTTTTTACAATTGCATTATTTATTGTACAAATAATTTTTTTTTATTCTTTAAAGCTTTAAATGAATATCTTTCGATTACAAACATAAAAAAAAATTTTAAAGCCAAATTAACGAGTTTGTTGCTTAGATATTATCAATTGTTTATCCCAGGAGGTCAAGTGTCGAAGGCTATAACTTTTTGAAAAAAAATCGTAGAAAGTTAGTGAAACATCCAATCTCCTTTGAAAGAGTTATGTTTTCATATTCTGATGTAAATAAATGCGTACAACAATTGTAAACCTCTAATTTTTGGATCTGAAAATAAGGGGGCAAATTTCGTTATAAACATTTAGAGCTGAAGCGGCCCTGTACATCCCATGAGTTTTTTACTTACATATTATTGTTGCTGAAGATGAAACGAAGATTTATAAAAAATTTCTACGACCAACTGAAGCCGAGATAATTTTTGGGTTTGAAAATAAGGGGGCAAATTTCGTTATAAACATTTACAGCTGAAGCGGCCCTGTACATCCTATGAGTTTTTAACTCACAGATTATTGTTGCTAAAGACAAAACGAAGATTTATGAAAAAATTAAAATTTTCTACAACCAACTGAAGCCGAGATAATTGTTTTTTTTTTTTTTCTTAAATCATAGTGCCTTTATTTATAATAATTAAGAATTTATTTTACAGTCATTGACTAAAGAAAGACTTATGTTATCTTAAAATAAAAATTATAATAAAATAGAATTACATTTAATTATTAAAAATTATTTTTTAAATCGGTGCTTTTGCAAGCGGCCGAATTTTGTAAATCGCCCGGCTCGCTTCAAATCCGCGCGCTCGGAAAATTTTTACGTAACTTGTATTAAATTTTGACAGAAAACAATTTAATAATATTACCATTATGATATACAGTCTATTTACCACCGTATTTGTTTTTCTTGATAAACATTTATATGTGAAATCCAAAAAGAATAGTCACTACAAGAAGAAAAAGTTTTATATTGTATATTATAGTAAGAAGTAACATTATTATTATTATATTTATATAACAATGAAAAAATTAAAATATAGTTATATATTTCATATATTATATGTATCATTTTTGTAATATTATTTCTTCAGAAATGAAATTTCACATATAAAAGTTTATCAAGAAAAACAAATACAGTGGTAAATAGACTGTATATTATAATGGTAATATTATTAAATTGTTTTCTCTCCAAACTTAATACAAGCTACGTAAAAATTTTCCGATCGCGCAGATTTGAAGCGAGCCGGGCGATTTGCAAAATTCGGCCGCTCGCAAATGCACCGATTTTAAAAATAATTTTTAGTAATTAAATGTAATTATATTTTATAATAATTTTTATTTTAAGATAATATAAGTCTTTTTTTAGTCAATGACTGTAAAATAATTTCTTAATTGTTATAAATAAAGGCACTACGACTTAAGAAAAAAAAAACAATTATCTCGGCTTCAGTTGGTTGTAGAAAATTTTTATTTTTTTATAAATCTTCGATTTGTCTTCAGCAACAATAATCTGTAAGTTAGAAACTCGTACAGGGCCGCTTCAGCTCTAAATGTTTATAACGAAATATGCCCCCTTATTTCCAAACCCAAAAATTATCTCGGCTTCAGTTGGTCGTAGAAATTTTTAATTTTTTTATAAATCTTTGTTTCATCTTTAGCAACAATAATCTGTAAGTTAAAAACTCATAGGATGTACAGGGCCGCTTCAGCTCTAAATGTTTATAACGACATTTGCCCCCTTATTTTCAAACCCAAAAATTAGAGGTTTAAAAATGTTTTACGCATTTATTTACATCAGAATATGAAAATATAACTCTTTAGAAGGAGATTAGATGTTTCACCAACTCTCTACGATTTTTTTTCAAAAAGTTATAGCCTTCGACATTTGACCTCTTGGGATAAACAATTTATAATATCTAAGCAACAAATTAGTTAATCTGGCTTTACAATTTTTTTTATGTTTGGAATTGAAAGATCTTTATTTTAAAGCTTTAAAAAATAAAAAAAAATATTTGTACAATAAATAATGCAATTGTAAAAAACGGTCATTTTGGACCTTTCGCAGGCTGTTGTGCAATAACCAATTAACCAAATTAAACTTACCGTACCTCAAATTGTAGGTTTTTTAATTTACTACAACTTTCTATTAAAAAGTTTTTCTCTAAAATCAATATCCCAAGCTGCAAAATTAAAAATCAATAAAAATTGCAAATTTAACAAATGAAAATCGCAATTAAAAAAAAAGCGCACAATATTTTTGGTTACATTTTAGTAGAAGTTATTCCTGGCATCGTCCTTTACAACACCTGATAGGTTTCAAAAATTCCTGAATTATATCCTGAAATCGACCTATTTTTCACCCACAGCCTGGGGTAACAGTGCAAAAAGTGAAGGAGCCAGGACTGTATTAGCTCAATGTGCCCGTGTGTCTACTAAAGTATGACGGTATGATTAACTAAATAGATTTTATCGCCAACCGTCACTAAAGGCATTCATTATTGTACTCATTTGCCCTCATTTGCGGCAGTAAAGTAACAGTTTATTATACTGAAAGAAGAATTTTACCTTACCTGCCGCGATTATTAATCAAATTAACCGAGACTGAAGGTAAGTGGTCGATGGCAGTAATCGATTAGTTATTTGAGTGAACTTAAACTTGATTTACTTTAATTATTAAAAATATTGTACGAAATGTACGTTATTATTTAAATTTATGTGAAAGGTGAATTTCTGTAGTATTTCGCAATTCATACAAAATAAATCAAAATTTACAGATTTCGTAACTATGTATTCAATATTGATAACTATCGATTAAGCATCGAAACCGTCCATTATGCAAAAGTCATCTGTCATTACTGTCATACGAAATTTTTATTTCGTCTACAATTTAAAAAAATTTTAAATTGTAAGTTTTAATGTTTTTTAAGATTGGCGATAAAAATTTTTATGCACCACGTTGGTAAAGACTCTTTATCGAACTCGTCTGTTACTCGCCTCTGCTCGTAATATCAGATTCGTTCAATAAAGAGCCGGTTTACTGACTTGGTACATAAATAACTATTTTTTTAATTTCTGGTCTGATCTAACATCTTAAATTAACAATATTCTATTAAAATGAAAAAAACAAAGCTGTTTTTTATATTTTATTTTACTATTAAACCATGTGTAATAGTCCAGTCAACAGCCATTTTCTCGTGGAATTTTCAGAATCAAGATCGATTTCCTTGAAAATTTGGATTTAGGTAGTAATTATAATCTTTGTCAAAATCTACCCTACGCCGAACTGCGCTTTTGCTCTGGGGGTGAAAGCAACCCCATCTAGGGGATGAAAATTTCTTCAATCAAAATAATTATGGAAGGCGATAAATTGACCAATCCTGATTAAATTTTATTTTATGTACGTTCTTTAACGGTAAAATATTGCAAGACCTCTAAATTCTAAGGAACCGCTCCGATTTAGAAGAAATTTTGCAAATAAGCTCATCTTGTCCTCCTCTTCAAAAGTGATATGACTAAAATGTGTGCCTTTTATTTTTAAGGGGTGAAAACTACGCTTTTTTACCAAAAATTAAAAACAGCAAATATAAGCGTTATTTAAATCTAAATTATGTGTAGGTATGTTAAATAGAAGGTTGAATATAGGAATTTGATTGTTTCTCATAGTAAAATTAAAATGTATTTTATAGTTTATAAATATTTTTAAACCCTTTAAAACTACCCTCTAAATCAGAATTTGTATAAAAATATTTTGTAACTTTAAATTAGGTAATGATGTATTTTGTAGTGATTTAAACTTTATTTTAAGTTTGTAATTTAGTTTATTAAGTATTTAATATTTTCAACCCTTATAAACTACCCCTACAAGGACATTTATCAGATCATTCACTCACTGTAAAATATTGCAAAACCTGTGAATTTTAAACAACCGCTTGGGTTGACATGAAATTTGACATTCACATAGCTAATAAGTCAAAGAAAAAAAGTGATAGAGTACCTATGTGTGCTTTTGCCCTGGGGGTGAGTTTCACCCCTTTTCGGAGGTGAAAAAATATAGGTCCAAAATAAGTCCGGAAATGTATAAACTGACTTATTTTAAGCAACTTTTGTTTTATAGAGTTTTTTCACTATGTCAATAATTTTCGAGTTATTTGCGAGTGAATATGTTCATTTTTCAACAAAATAACCACGTTGTTAGATGGTTTTTCGCAAATAACTCAAAAAGTAAGTATTTTATCGAAAAAATATTCCAAGCAGAAATATAGATTATGAAAAACTGAAAAAATCTGTGTATGTATAAAGTTTGGAGACCTAGTAGAACCAGAGTCGTAGCTAATGAAGTTCCAAGATACGGGGTGTTGAGATTTCTCTTACCAAGTGAACATTTATTGATTGCTCTAAAACAGGTTGAGACATGCAAATGAAATTAGGGGGGTTTTAAGAGGTAGTTATTGCGCATTTGTTGACAGACTTACTATTAAGAATTTTATATTCACCATTGGCGCGCATACGGGTACTAGTCTGAATTAAAAAAAATAGTACGCCACTGAGGTATTTCAAATTAAAAAGCATTTTTGACTTACTTATTTAATTTGTGACAGAAAATATATCTTCCCTTTTTTTCATATGACGCGATTTTTTCAAGAAAAAAAAAATAAAATACTTATATCAACGCTTAAAAAGTATTTGACATAAGTTTCAATATGGTTTTTTAACGATAACTTCTGTAATTGTTAAGATATTTCATTGTTCCAAAGCTTATTTTATGGGAAATTGTAAGTGCTAAAATATTTTAAAAGTTGGACTTTCTGGAGGTCTTTGATTTTTAAAGCATGCGATTCAAAGGGCTTAGAAAACTGCTTCTCACACTTACGTGCAAACTTAAAATATAAATATCTCACTCAGTTTTTACTCTAGAGACATTGAAAAAACTGAAAAAGTTTCATTGCGAAAAATGCTAGATTTAAATATTGATAATGTTTTTCAAATTTCTTTTAGTTTTCAAGTAATTTTGAAAAATGGAAAAAATTTATAAAATAATTTAATACTAAATTGAATTTTTTTTTTCAAACTTAAGCACTTTAAACTGGTTAAAATCTCAGCACACGTAGTCAGTTATAAATAAACCTAATTGTGTATGGAATAATGTTAATTTTTATTTTTGTGGAAAGTTCACCAATTTAAGTAATTATTATTTTGTTTTTTCAACGACATAATCGTTTTGTTTTTGTAATAACTCGGCCATTTTTTATCCAAATCACTTTTATCATAGCACCTTTTAAAGGTATCAGTAAAATCTTTAAAAGATGTCTACGTCATTTTTTCTTAAAATCTTATATTATTATTTAATGATACAATGTTTGATTTAAGGTTAATTCGAAGAAACCCCGATTTTAAGTAGGCTGTAACTTAGCTTGTGTTATTGCTACGATAATTTAAAGAACACCACTTCATTCATTAATTTAAAAGGTTTCTTTTTGATTGTAATGACTTTTTCGTAAAAATGCATAATTTTAGAGTTGTTTTTGAAAATCCACTCAAAAACATGTATTTTTCATGTAGTTTTAATTTCGATCATGAATAACTTGCTAAATATCAATTCACCGAAAAAGTCGTATATAAGATTTTTTACTCAGAATTGAAATATCTATTAATTTCCGAGGGGATTTTGAGGTTAAATATTTCCACCCCCGAGAAGGGGTGGTACCCACCCCCAGAGCAAAAGCACACGTCGGCACAATATTACTTTTTTTCTTTGACATATTATGTATATGTATACCAAATTTCAAATCAATCCCAGCGGTTCTTTAAAATTTACCGCAAAAACCGTCAAAGAATGTACTAAAAATTTTTTTCGAAGTTAATAGTTTCCAAATTATTAGCGATTGGAAGTATCCATTTTTCATTGAAAAACTCACTACTCCAGGCTGTGGGTGAAAAATAGGTCGATTTCAGGATATAATTCAGGAATTTTTGAAACCTGTCAGGTGTTGTAAAGGATGATGCCAGGAATATCTTCTACTAAAATGTGACCAAAAATATTGTGAGCTTTTTTTGTTATTGCGATTTTCATTTGTTAAATTTGCAATTTTTAATGATTTTTAATTTTGCAGCTTAGGATATTGATTCTAGGGAAAAACTTTTTAATAGAAAGCTGTAGCAAAATAAAAAAAACCTACAATTTGAGCTATGGCAAGTTTAATTTCGTTTATTGGTTATTCCAAAACAGCCCGCGAAAGGTCAAAAATGGCAGTTTTTTACAATTGCGTTATTTATTGTACAAATATTTTTTTTATTTTTTAAAGCTTTAAAATGAAGATCTTTCAATTCCAAACATAAAACAAAATTGTAAGGCCGGATTAACGAATTTGTTGCTTAGATATTATAAATTGTTTATCCCAAGAGGTGAAATCTCGAAGGCTATAACTTTTAAAAAAAATCGTAGAGACTTGGTGAAACATCCAATCTCCTTCTAAAGAGTTATATTTTCATATTCTGATGTAAATAAATCGTTAAAACATTTTTAAACTTCTAATTTTTGGGTTTGAAAATAAGGGGGCAAATTTCGTTATAAACATTTACAGCTGAAGCGGCCCTGTACATCCTATGAGTTTTTAACTCACAGATTATTGTTGCTAAAGACAAAACGAAGATTTATAAAAAAAAATTTCTAAGACCAACTGAAGCCGAGCTAAATGTTTAGCTTGAAAATAAGGGGGCAAATTTTGTTATAAACATTTAGAGCTGAAGCGGCCCTGTACATCCTATGAGTTTCTAACTCACAGAATATTGTTGCTGAAGACGAAACGAAGATTTACAAAAAAAATAAAAATTTTCTACAACCAACTGAAGCCGAGATAATTGTTTCTTTTTTCTTAAATCGTAGAGCCTTTATTTATAACAATTAAGAAATTATTTTACGGTCATTGACTAAAGAAAGACTTATATTATCTTAAATTAAAAATTATTGTAAAATATAGTTACATTTAATTATTAAAAATTATTTTTTAAATCGGTGCTTTTGCGAGCGTCCGAATTTTGCAAATCGCCCGGCTCGCTTCAAATCCGCGCGCTCGGAAAATTTTTACGTAACTTGTATTATATTTTGACCGAAAATAATTTAATAATATTACCATTATAATATACAGTCTATTTACCACTGTATTTGATTTTCTTGATAAACTTTTATATGTGAAATCTCATTTCTGAAGAAATAATATTACAAAAATGATACATATTGTTATATTTCTATTTGATATAAAAATTAAAATTTAATAATGATAAACAAAATTCAATTTAATATAAAATATTTTCAATTTTCTCAACCACGGGCATATAAATTTAAAACAACCTGTATACAACAAATTGTTATATGTAATTTTAAGAAGTGATTAGAATAAGCGTACGAAACTCGGAACAATGTGCTTAGATAAACAAAGTGAATGACGCGTACCATTATCGTTCTTCTCGGAAGGTCGATCATTAGCCTATGCTAAATAAAACTCAGTGAAATAGATGATAGTTCATTATCGTTTTTCGCGGAAGGTTTCGATCATTAGCCTATGCTAAATAAGACTCATTTGAAAGAGAGAATAGGTCATTAAAATTTGTAAATAGTTAGAAAGTATTTTAGAATGGGAATTAAATATTTTCTTTTGAAATCCATTAAGCATATTTAGAAAGATTAAAAATTGGTTTTGAGGAATATTACGAATGAGAGTTGGTGGTGGAAGATTGATTTGTGAATCTGGAAGGGATATTTAGAAAGTAGGGGAATGAATGACAAAGTGAGATCAGAATGTTTTGAGCTGTCGAGAAGTGAAGTCGAGTAGTAGACGGTAGTGTACGGAGAGTGAGAAAGCCGGTAGTTCCGTGAGTGTGGAGTATCTATCGTGGAACGAGAAGTAGGCCAGGTCGAGAGTAAAAGAACCTCCTTGAGCCAAGAGTGTCCCGGTAGCTGATAGCAGTTTCGAAAAAGGTAGAACACAGCATCACGACCGAAGCAGGAACGAGAGCTATTCGAGCTAGTTTTTCAAAGGAGTACATTACTGGAAGCCAGGACGAGGTTTGATCGCAGCCAAGGATAGCAGGAACGGGCTTTGTGTGAGGACATTTTCAGTTCACCAGGAAAAGGTCAGTCTCATTTGTTTGGACATGAATGTATGGGTTTTTCGTATTAAATTCCACATAAAAATTGAATAACATAATCAATAATATCAGAAAAGCTTCATCAAACTTAAATAGAGTTGTTGCTAATAACTCCTAATAGTTAAATGTTAATAAAAAACTTTCAATTGAAAACCAAAAGGAAATAAGATTCCCATTTGTAAATGTTATGTTTAAGAATAATAAGAAATAGCAAATATTAAGCAGTGATTGCTTTTTAAATAAAATAAAAAATATTTTGATTATAATTGTAACCCATATGTGTATTTTTTTTACTCTTTTCGTTTCTATCCCGATTAGGAACCATTAAGAAATATTTAGAATCCACGAAAGTAAGTAATTAATTTATAATTCGCCCTGAGATTGAAAACATATTGATATGTGATCTGGTTAATTAATTAGATTAGTATTAATACATTGATTAAATTAAGTGACATATAAGAATATTATCTCATATCAATAATCAAGATCACATCAATATATATGAAATATATAACTATATTTTTAATTTTTTTATTGTTATATAAATATAATAATAATAATGTTACTTCTTATTATACAATATAAAACTTTTTCTTCTTGTAGTGACTATCCGTTTTGGATGTTGGCGACCATCATGGCAATCTGTACTTGCACACTAAATCGGTACTGCTGCTCTAAAAAGATTTGTAGTTGTTGTGTTGAACGACGTAAGTAAATTTTCTAGCAAGGTAATCCTTCGCCTTGCTGGTTCTCAGTTTCCAAATGGGGTTTGCCAAATTGCCATGATGGTCGCCAACATCCAAAACGGATAGTCACTACAAGAAGAAAAAGTTTTATATTGTATAATAAAAAGTAACATTATTATTATTATACAGTGCGGTGGAATAAGTGTTGCCCCCCCCTGTTAACTTGTTTATTTTAAGAATATAAGCAAAACGCTCGGACAGGTCGATTTTTAAACTAATCATAGTATATCATAGCATCAACGTTTCGAACTTTACGCGATCACTCTTCAGGTGACAGGCATAACTTTGATTTTTTAAATGGTAAAGTACATCATGTGACACATCATTTAACAGCTTTTAAAATACTGATTTCAAAAATGTATAATACTTTAATCCTTTTTGAGATCGCAGGCCTAAAATTTCGGTCGAACTCTTTTTAAACGCATTTATTTTTTTTCGAATTCTGAGAAAACTAATAAGTATTTTTGAAAAATTTAAACGCAGAATGAAAGATTAGATTATTACCGAGGGCTGACAGTCCCTTAGAATAAACAAAAAATTTCTTTTGAATGATATATTTGAAATTAAAAATCACACTAAATTTTCTCTTTTTTCCACCACTGTGACTTATTAAAATAAACATTATAGGAGTTCTCAGGGACTTTGGACCATCGAGAATACTGTAATATTTCATTCTGCGTTTAAATTTTTTAAAAATATTTATTAGTTTTTTCAGGATTCGAAAAAAATTATTGCACTTAGAGAGAATTCGACCGAAATGTTGCGCCTACGCTCTCAAACAGGATTAAAGTATAATACATTTTTGAACTCAGCATTTTAAGAGCTTTTAAATGAGGTGTCACATGATGTACTCTCCCATTTAAAAAAAATCAAAGTTATGGCTGTCACCTGAAGAGCGATCGCGTAAATTTCGAAACGTTGATGCTGTAAAATACTATGCTTAGTTTAAAAATCGACCTGTCCGAGCGTTTTGCTTATATTTTTAAAATAAACAAGTTAACAGGGGGGGGCAACACTTATTCCACCGCACTGTATTTATATAACAATGAAAAAATTAAAAATATAGTTATATATTTCATATATATGTATCATTTTTGTAATATTATTTCTTCAGAAATGAGATTTCACATATAAAAGTTTATCAAGAAAAACAAATACAGTGGTAAATATACTGTATATTATAATGGTAATATTATTAAATTGTTTTCGGTCAAAATTTAATACAGTTAAGCAAAAATTTTCCGAGCGCGCGGATTTGAAGCGAGCCGGGCGATTTGCAAAATTCGGCCGTTCGCAAAAGCACCGATTTTAAAAATAATTTTTAATAATTAAATGTAATTTAAGTTATAATAATTTTTATTTTAAGATAATATAAGTGTTTTTTTTAGTCAATGACTGTAAAATAATTTCTTAATTGTTATAAATAAAGGCACTACGATTTAAGAAAAAATAAACAATTATCTCGGCTTCAGTTGTTTGTAAATTTTTTATATTTTTTTATAAATCTTCGCTTCGTATTCAGCAACAATAATCTGTAAGTTAGAAACTCATAGGATGTACAGGGCCGCTTCAGATCTAAATGTTTATAACGAAATTTGCCCCCTTATTTTTAAACCCAAAAATTAGAGGTTTAAAAATGTTTTACTCATTTATTTACATCAGAATATGAAAATATAACTCTTTAGAAGGAGATTGGATGTTTCACCAACTCTCTACGATTTTTTTTCAAAAAGTTATAGCCTTCGACATTTGACCTCATGGGATAAACAATTTATAATATCTAAGCAACAAATTCGTTAATCCGGCCTTACAATTTTTTCTTATGTTTGGAACTGAAAGATCTTCATTTTAAAGCTTTAAAAATAAAAAAAATTATTTGTACAATAAATAACGCAATTGTAAAAAACGGCCATTTTGGACTTTTCGCAAGCTGTTTTGCAATAACCAATAAACGAAATTAAACTTACCATAGCTCAAATTGTAGGTTTTTCAATTTACTACAACTTTCTATCAAAAAGTTTTTCTCTAAAATCAATATCCTAAGTTGCAAAATTAAAAATCTTTAAAAATTGCAAATTTAACAAATGAAAATCGCAATTAAAAAAAGCTCACAATATTTTTGGTCACACTTTAGTATAAGTTATTCCTGCCATCGTCCTTTACAACACCTGATAGGTTTCAAAAATTCCTGAATTATATCACGTTTTTTCACCCACACCTGGGGTAACGTTTTATAACCATTTTTCATGAATACCTTAAAAAAATTTAATTTTATAGAAAAAATCATTAAAAACAAAATTATAGCTAATAAAAAAACAAAGAGATTCGCGTCTGAAAGACCTATATAAACCCAATAACGACCGAGTTATTGCTCTTTAAAGTGTGGTTTTCGAAGAACATCGAAATGGAGAATCTTTAATCTCAAATAACTCAAATGTAGTGCAATTTTTTGGGAAAGCTCAACAGACATCTTTCAAGGCTCATTAAAAAAACCTTTCAAATAAGCTCTGATAAAAGTTTTTGCGTAAGAACTGACTGACTTATGACGAAAACAAAAGTTGTTCTCTGCTTTTCCTTTTTGAAATGTAAAAATTAAATCCTGCCTCGCCGTAAACAATCCTAATAGAAATGAATAGCTTCCCACTTGAAATTAACTTTACTTAGGTATAATTGATACGATCCATGTGATTTGACCGATTTGGAATGCTTAATTTGGAAAAAATAGTTGAATAAATCGAAAACATTTTTAAAATTTTTAAAAATAGTGCATTTTTCTTAAATAAATCTAAAAGTATTCATAATATGAAAAAATGTTTCAAATATTAATTGTAGAATTTCTTTTACTAAAAATTATTTTGTTTTTTTTTTGTTTTTGCATCATGAATGCTTTTCGGTTTATTTAAGAAAAATGCACTTTTTTTAAATTATAATAATGTCATTTTCGATTTAATCAGCTATTTTTTCTAAACTAAGATTCCAAACCGGTCGAATCACATGGATCGTATCAATTATACCTCAATAAAGTTAATTTCAAGTGAAAAGCCATTCATGTATATTAAGAGTGTATTGACGAGGGTCTAATTGTTACATTTCAAAAAGAAAAAAGAAGAGAGCGACTTTATTTTCGTCATGTCAGTTAGTTCTCATGCAAAAAACTTTTGTCCGAGTTTATTTGAAAGATTTTTTAGGATCTTTAAAAGGTGTCTCTTAAGTTTTCCCAGACAATTGCACCATATTCAAGCTATTTGAGATTGAAGGTTCTCCATTTCGAGGTTCTTCGAAAATATCCATACTTTAAATAGCATTAACTCAGTTGTTATTCAGTTTACATAGGTCTTTCCGACGCGAATATCTTTGATTTTTTATTAGCTATAATTTTGTTCTGAATGATTTTTCCATAAAATTAAATTTTTTCAAGTTGTTCGTGAAAAACGGTTATAAAACGCGAGTTTTTCAATGAAAAATGCATAGTTTCAATCGCTAATTACTTGGAAAGTGTTAATTTTGCAAAAAAAATTATAGAACAAAATTTACTGAGAATTGGTCCCTCTATCGATTTCCATAGTTATTTTGATTAAAAAATTGTCATCACCTAGATGGGGTTATTTTCACCCCCAGGGCAAAAGCGCAGTTTGGCATAGGGTAGATTTTGAGGAAGAGGGTCAACAGAGCTTACACGCAAATTTTTATTAAAATCTGTGTTGATTCTCAAAATTCCACGGTTTTACAGTTTTTTACTGCTGATTAGTGGTCTATAAAAAATGTAAAAAAGAAAAATAAGTAAGTACAATGTTACCGGTAGTGATAGAGTAAATGTTGTCATAAAAGGAACCAAAGCTTTCAAAGTGCCATACTTATTATATAAAAGAATTCCTCCTATAACTATTGGCGCTTCTAGAATTGCCAATGTAGATATAATAGCTAATAATTGCCAATGTATCCAGGTGGGTAATAACCAGCTAGATTGATTTTTGAGGTATATCGATAAGAACTTTCTTATAATTTGTAGGTTATCACCTAAAAGAGAATATGTTTAACTAAAAGGTAAAAACAAAATTTTTAAATCGTTTTATTTTACGACGATTTTTATACGAGAAAATAAACGACGGATTAGATGTAAATCAGCTAATCACCATCAAATCAAAATTTCTATTGGGTGGTGATTTTCACGAACAAATGGAAAATCAAGATCAACGCAGACAAGACGCAGTTTATCATCTCTATGCAGCATAATAATCCACCAGGCAGTAGAACTCACGATGAAAGGAAACGTCATCTAAGCAGAAACATCCGTCAAATACTTAGGAGGTCACCTAGACAGAAAGGTGAACTTCACGCTGCATACAAAGCAAACCAAGGTAAAAGCTGCATTAGTAAAAAGACTAATACAACCTTACATTTTTAGGACCACACCACTGTCGAAGAAGAAGAAGATGCAACTTTACCAGACCTATGTTAGGTCTGTGATGCTGTATGCGATCCCAGTATACGAAAACCAACTGGAAGAGGCTAGAAGGCACAGAGACGTCATGCTACCTACACCGGCTCATTGACGGGACAGCATGGCAAAACCTAGTTACCCAGGCAATCATCACAGAAAGGCTCCAAGTACACACCACTGAGCGAGGTGACCGAGAACAGGACCTCATATTTCTTCCACCGGGTCACGAGAAGGCTCCTTAAGACCAGAAACATCCTCGAAAGTATTCATGTATAGAGGATGTACAGAGAAAAACACCGCCTGATGGACCATCTGATCAAACAACAGCCAGGTAGTTGTAAAACCGGTACATGAAAGTAGGTACGGTCCGCATCTAAACATTCCGTATATGTATTTGGAACCTAGGAGTTTTCTATTGGTTCGTTGCAGCACGCGGTCATATTTTAACCAATAGGCGGCGAGGTCCCAAACGCATATACGGAATGTTATTCGGTTCCAAATTCATATACGGAATGTTAAATATTCGTACACTGAAAAAGATAAGTTTTTATTAGAGTCTGTTAAAAGGAAATTAATTTTAAAATACTTGTTACTGAATTATTAAATAAAAATAAAACAATTATAGTATTTGGAATGTTATTTGGTGCGAAATTCATATACGGTATGTTAAATATTCGTAGAAAAAAAGACGATTTTTAATAAAGCCATTTAAAATGAGACTGGTTTTTAATAGTATATTATACATTTTATATACATTTTATTATACATTTTATTATACATTTTATTATACATTTTATTATACATTTTTAATAGTATATTTAATGATGGTCATTATGAAGCGAGTATAAGGGATACGAAACTAGCCGCCTAGTGGCGAGTTTCGTATAGAGTACGAGCTTCATAATGATAATTAAATGAAAGTTGTATACACGATTTTTTCTATGATCGTTCACAAAAAAATATATTAAACTTTATTAATTTTGTAACGCAAACAAATTAAGTACTATGTCAGTCTGACAGTTTGTTTACATTTTGAGAACTGTCAAAGCGTATATATTTGACTAGCCATTGGTTACTGCGCGTGTGCCACCTTTATCGCGAATGCCATATCGCGATTCTATTGGTTAAAAATCTGTATCATATTGAAAATCTGTATCATAATGAAGTTCATTATGATACAGGTAGTGACATCATAATTGATATATTATAGTATGAGAATAGAAAAATTATTGTTAATGTATTATTAACGATCCATAAGGAAAAAGGTTTTCCTGTAGTTGGCTGTATACCATATAATACAAAAAAAAACGAATAAAGTCCTTTATAAAAGGCCTATATTTAAAATCACTAAAAAGGGCTAGATCACAGAACTAGTTTTCGATTGGTTGACCAATCATCATCAGTGCTTTCCTAAAATGAATATAACCTTATAAAATGGTGCAAAGGTTTTAAAATTTTGACTACGGTTAAAAAAAGTTGTACGGTATACTCACGTGATCTTACATGCTAACCACCAAAATATTTGTAATTATGTAATATATGTAAATAAAATTTGTAATATTATATTTTGGTGGTTAGCATGGTAAGGACACGTGAGTAGGTATAACCTACGACTTTTTTTAAACGTAGTCAAAATTTTAAAACCTTTGCATCATTTTATCAGGTTATATTCATTTTAGGAAAGCACTGATGATGATTGGTCAATCAATCTAAAACTAGTTCTGTGATGTAGCCCTTTTTTAGGGATTTTAAATATAGACTTTTTATAAAGGACTTTATTCGGTTTTTTGTATTATATGGTATACAGACAACTACAGGAAAACCTTTTTCCTTGTGGATCTTTAATAATACATTAACAATAATTTTTTCTATTCTCATACTATACTATATCAATTATGATGTCACTAGCTGTATCATAATGAACTTCATTGTGATAAATATTTTCATTATGATACAGATTTTTAACCAATAGAATCGCGATATATGACATTCGCGATAAAGGTGGCACACGCGCAGTAACCAATGGCGAATCAAATACATACTCTTTGACAGTTCTCAATATGTAAACAAACTGTCAGACTGACAAACTACTTAATTTGTTTGCGTTACAAAATTAATAAATTTGAATATTTTTTTTTCAATGATCATAGAAAAAATCGTGTAAACAACTTGCATTTAATTATCGTTTCGTATCCCTTATACTCGCTTCATAATGACCATCATTAAATGCTCGTTGCATTATATACTATTAAAAACCAGTCTCATTTTAATTGGCTTTAATAAAAATCGTCTTTTTGTTCTACGAATATTTAACCTACCGTATATGAATTTCGCACCAAATAACATTCCAAATACTATAATTGTTTTATTTTTATTGATTAATACAGTAACAAGTATTTTAAAATTAATCTCCTTTTAACAGACTCTAATAAAAACTTATCTTTTTCCGTCTACGAATATTTAACATTCCGTATATGAATTTCGCACCGAATAACATTCCGTATATGCGTTTGGGACCTCGCCGCCTATTGGTTAAAATATGACCGCGTGCTGCAACGAACCAATAGAAAACTCCTAGGTTCCAAACACATATACGGAATGTTTAGATGCGTACGGTCCCACAAAAAATACCTACAGAAGAAGAAGTCCAGACGAACAAGGCATGAAGAACCAGGAATTCACAACGGAAGCAGTCCAAAGGAGAGGGTGCAGAAACGGAACATCACAAGAAGGCTAAAATATCTTAAGGAATGAAATGTGTATATTATTAGGGCGTAGAGATGTTGGAATTTACTTAATACTCAACTATAATATATTTTTGTTAAGTGTCAGCATGAACACGTGGAGTCTTTCTTCATTGGTGAGCCACTTCTTAGAACCATTAGGCCGATACCCTCTTACGTAGAATTGCATATAAAAGTATCATGTTAGAAGGGATGTGAATGCGAGAAATGTGTTTTAGTTCGGTTTAGTATTTAGTCTGTAAAAATATTTTGTGGATCAAAAACACTTATCTTAATTTCTCTGTATATTATTGTTATAATACGGTTCGGTTAAAATAAATAGTTTTTATCTTTATTTGTACCTTTTATTATCTTATATTTCTAATAAGAGATGTTTTTATTTTTATTTTTATTTTTATTTTTATTTTTATTTTTATTTTTATTTTTATTTTTATTTTTATTTTTATTTTTATTTTTATTTTTTTATTTTTATTTTTATTTTTATTTTTATTTTTATTTTTATTTTTATTTTTATTTTTATTTTTATTTTTATTTTTATTTTTATTTTTATTTTTATTTTTATTTTTATTTTTATTTTTATTTTTATTTTTATTTTTATTTTTATTTTTATTTTTATTTTTATTTTATTTTTATTTTTATTTTTATTTTTATTTTTATTTTTATTTTTATTTTTATTTTTATTTTTATTTTTATTTTTATTTTTATTTTTATTTTTATTTTTATTTTTATTTTTATTTTTATTTTTATTTTTATTTTTATTTTTATTTTTATTTTTATTTTTATTTTTATTTTTATTTTTATTTTTATTTTTATTTTTATTTTTATTTTTATTTTTATTTTTATTTTTATTTTTATTTTTATTTTTATTTTTATTTTTATTTTTATTTTTATTTTTATTTTTATTTTTATTTTTATTTTTATTTTTATCTTTATCTTTATCTTTATCTTTATCTTTATCTTTATCTTTATCTTTATCTTTATCTTTATCTTTATCTTTATCTTTATCTTTATCTTTATCTTTATCTTTATCTTTATCTTTATCTTTATTTTTATTTTTATTTTTATTTTTATATATACACCGCTATTAGGCGTCAACGCCCTTCGGTAGGGATCTATGGAGGAGTATCACCAAGCCGAAAGCCCTTATCCCTTGCCGTACCGCTCCTCCATAGGCCGATCAGACGCCAGTTTATTCCAGACCAAGTCGTAGATTCTATTGAATTTTATACTACGACGTTGTCCTTTTTATTAATTTCAAATGACCGGGTTGGGGCTCGAACCTCGATCGCAAATTCACTAAACTTGCCGATCGACTGCTCCTCGGCCAACTGAGCCGTCTGACCGACTTATTTTTCTTTTTACTTTTATTTTATATTGATATTTCACTGTATTGGTTCTTTTTGAGTAGTCGTTCAATGAGAGATACAGAAAAATTACGTACCCAAGTAAAAACGTAAAATTAAGTAAGTAAAAATTACAGAGAAGTAAAAGCTTCGTTTGTGTACTGGTATATGTTTTTATTAATAACGTCAAAAAATCATCCAAATGGATTTTATACAATTCAAGAACGTTTTCGATCTTATCAGATCATCGGCAGGGAAACATATTTGGTAGTTGAAACCAGCCCACTATTGTATATTAAACTTTAATGTCACTGGTTTTTAATTAATAATTAAATAAAATTTTGAAGCGACAATAGATCGATGTTATTGGATTAAGGCTATGGGTACATAATTCGCAAATATTTTACGTGTATCCCTACTTTTTCTGTCTTTACACGGCAAATTACGTGTAGTAAAATTCACACTGGTATGGATATGTAAACATTACTAGAATGTCATTCTACTTGAAAATGTCATCATTAATTTAAAGAGATGGGTTTTGAATGTTCTTGGATAACTGTTATTTTTATAATTGCAAATTATTAATTCAGTTAATAAATGTGATAATTTTTTCATCAACTATGTATTCATTGATTGTAATAATTTATTTGTACAACAAAGACTAATACTCAATCGAGAAAAGAGGAAAAGTGTTAAAGTGATAATATATTGTTATGGAACGCTTACAATTTTGAACATCTTTAACAACAAAATACTTGGATCACAGAATATATTATCCTGATGTATTCTCTGCTTGGATCTTCCACAAATAATACACAATAAATAACTTTTTATTTAAGTTCACGTCTTAAATCAATTATTTATCAAATACACTATATATCAATAATATTTAATCAATAACTCAACATATTGCCGATACAATGTCAAATATTTAAAATTGTCACTGATTGTCAGTGTCTGACTGACAATATATGCTGACAATATTATATTCGCCTGAGTGCGTTGTAAGACAAAGATAGCTTTGGAAAATATTATCACGGCATTGTGTTCATTTTTTTCGAATCCTGAAAAAACCAATAAATATTTTTGAAAAATTTAAACGCAGAATGAAAGACTAAATTATTACCGAGGGCCGAAAGTCCCTTAGAATAAATAAAAAGTTTATTTTGAATGATATATTTGAAATTAAAAATCACACTAAATTTTCTCTTAGTTTTTCACCCCTGTAACTTATTAAAATAAACATTATAGAAGTTCTCAGGGACTTTCGGCCCTCGCTAATAACGTAATCTTTCATTCTGCGTTTAAATTTTTCAAAAATACTTATTAGTTTTCTCAGGATTCGAAAAAAATGAATCCCTATTTGAATAGCATTGCAGCCGAAAATACGTACCGATCCTCTTAACTTATGGGACAACATGGTTCCCAGCTTGAAAACAAAAGAGGTGCTTCTCTTGTGAAGGATATAGCCCGACTCAGTCGGTCTCTATTACGCTAAATATTGTCTTCACATTGTGAAATTATCTTGAGGAAACAGTAGTGAAACGCGTTTCAAGATTGCGGCTGTAATTTTGAATATTTTTTCGAGATATTTGGCACACGTATTCGTAATATAATAAAGAATGGCGGTACAGAGCCCAATTTGAAAAATATATCAATATGTGGAAATTACTCTGTAATTAAATACAATAATAAAAAAACGAGCCTGTATCGCCATTAAGAAGAACAAAAAAATACACTTTCTTCAAATAAACTTTTTTATCCGATGCCTAGATTTTGTGTCATTTTGGAACTACTAAAATTTTTTATTTCATTAGTAGTTCCAAAATGACACAAAATCTAGGCATCGGATAAAAAAAGTTTATTTGAAGAAAGTGTATTTTTTGTTCTTCTTAATGGCGGTACAGGCTCGTTTTTTAATTTTGTATTTAATTACAGAGTAATTTCCACATATTAATATATTTTTCAAATTGGGCTCTGTACCACCATTCTTTATTATATTACGAATACGTGTGCCAAATATCTCGAAAAAATATTCAAAATTACAGCCGCAATCTTGGAACGCGTTTTCGCTACCTGTTGATCGCTACTGTTTCCTCTTAATATTTTTTACTAAGTGGAAATCGAAATGTTAAAATAAATCTATTATCAGCTGAAATTATTATTATTTGCTATTAAAGATGGTAAATTTTATTACAATGCCACCAAAATAACCTCAAAACACCTTAACTATGTGGTAACATCAGCAACTGTACCGGAAAGAAATAAGTTAATGATAGAGCGATAATAGGCCAGGAACCGAAGCTTTTCACGTCGCAATTTTTACAGAATGGATGGATTTGCTTGAAAATTTGAGAATAAGTAGTGGATAGTCCAAGCATCAAAATCTATATGATTCTGAAAGGCGCTTTTACCATGGGGGTGGTTGCCACCCCATCCCGTGGGTGGAAATGTTTTATTATATTTTGACCGCAAAAGTTAATAAAAACATTCATTCTAAGCAAAAAATGTTTTATACATTTTTTTGATAAAATTAATAGTTTTCGATTTATTAGCCATCGAAAGTGTTAGTTTTGTATAGAAAAAATCAATATGTTTTTAGATATACTCATTTACGATTCACTCAATTTTTGCAGTAGAAATTTTTTTTTAAACCAGGTTGTTGGGAATTAAATAATCTACAATTTTATATTGAAACATTTTTTCGTATCTCTGATGCTAATCTTTGTATTCTGAAGAAAATGGCATTTTTTACCAAACCAAAAAAATTCGTTATTCGCTTGTAACTCCAGGTTTTTAAAAACTGATCATTCTAAGCCAGTCAAACTTCTAGAATCTATTAATAATACATAAATAAATAAGAATTAATAAGGCCAATCATTAAAAGCACCGCTAACTTACATTATTATGCTTCCAATTGAATTTCTTCTTTTTTTTTTCAAAAAAATATATTGATTTTTTAACCGTCACTTTTTTATTTTTTATCTTAGAAAGTTTGGTAAAAAATAATTTTGTAGGTTTGTATACGATATATAAGCCTATTAATATTAAATCTTTTTAAAATCCTCAATCGCAAAAAGAGGTGACTTTGAAAGGGTTGGTAAAGGTGGTTTTTGCATGTTATTACAAGGTTTAATTGCCAATAGCTCACTCAATTTTTGACGTAGAAAATTATTTTGCAAATCAGGTTCTTGCGAATTAAATAAGCTACAATTTCATATTTAAATATTTTTTCATATCTCTGATGCTAATCTTGTTATTCTGAAAAAAATGCCATTTTTTCCAAACTACAAAAATTCGTTATTCGCTTTTAACTCCATTTTTTTTAAACGAATCATTCTAAGCCGGTCAAACTTCTTGAACCTATTAATAACACAAATATGAAAAATACCAAATAAGGTTAATGACTAATTTAAATTAGGGTGGTGATTAGGGGATTGCCTGCGATCACTTTTTCGCTGAAAAAAATAGGAACTGACATTCTTTTCATTATGTCACTTAATTTTTGAGCTATAGACTTTTTTATTATTTCTGGAGATAGTACTTTAGATATTTTTAAGTACTTTAAATTAGTTTAAACAAGTTGTCCTCGAAAAATGCATAATTTTCCCGTCTTTTGACTATGAAGCTACACTATTTAGCATTTGACGAAGAAGAGCCAACAGATAATAAAGTAGCTCGATTACTATTGGTCTTAAAGAAAATAAAAAAAAAGTTTTTGGTTTATTTTTTCAAAAGGTACATTTTTGTTAAGTAAACTTGTTTTGATAAAATGAAAACTTTTGGAGTTATTAGCAGAAAACTTATTACAAACATTGATTTTTTCGATATAGAACTAACTTTTTCGATAGCGAATAAATTGAAAACTATCAATTTTATCAAAAAAATGTATAGTACGTTTTTTGCCTAGAATGAATGTTTTTACCAACTTTTGCCATTTAAATATAATAAAAAATTTCCACCCCCCCGAGATGGGGTGGCAACTACCCTCATGGTAAAAGCGCCTTTCGGCATGATATAGATTTTGATCCTTGGACTATTCACTACTTATTCTCAAATTTTTAAGCAAATCGATCCATTCTGTAAAAATTGCGAGGTTTTGTCCTATTTTAAGCTTCATTACTTGGACTATAATATAGAAATAGAAATTGTTAATAAAATCATTTTTAGGTAAAATTGTGGCTTATTTCCCATTTGAATATACTTGATTATAGAAATAGAATCGATTAAAATGATTTGATGGCTGTTCGGACAGTCAAATTGGTTATTAAAAAATAATTATTAACGACAGAAATATTATTCTTACCTTGCTTCTTCCTAGTATTAGAATCCTTCATGATCAATGAAACTGTAAAATAAGAAACATACTGAAAATAATATTTTACAAAATGCAATTATAAAAAATTATTCTGTAGATTGTTCCAAAATAATATAAGGTGTATATTGTTTAAATTACGCTGATCAAAAAAGTATCGCAAAATTTTTGAACCAAAAAAAGTTTAAACATTATTTTTAATTTTTTGTAAAATGTTATACTACTCGTCTATCGTCTCCTTTAGGTGTCTTCAAACCCATAACATTTCAAGTTGAAGCGCGTTTTTGCCGAAAAAACAAACAGTAAACAAAACGTTGTTAAAGGAGAATATTCATCAGTATGCATTAGTAAAAAGAAGATTAGGCCAGTCGTTAATATCCCAATCGATATGTTCTGGTGCAAAACTTAAACGTGCTATACGGTGTGCACTCGTTAACAGTGGAGCAGTAGCAGGCATTCTGGCTCTGATTCCAAATTCCCTTAAGGCTATGGGTACATAATTCGCAAATATTTTACGTGTATCCCTACTTTTTCTGTCTTTACACGGCAAATTACGTGTAGTAAAATTCACACTGGTGTGGATATGTAAACATTACTAGAATGTCATTCTACTTGAAAATGTCATAATTAATTTAAAGAGATGGCTTTTGAATGTTCTTGGATAACTGTTATTTTTATAATTGCAAATTATTAATTCAGTTAATAAATGTGATAATTTTTTCACTAACTATGTTTTCAGTGATTGTAATAATTTATTTGTACAACAAAAACTAATAATCAATCGAGAAAAGGGGAAAAGTGTTAAAGTGATTTTTTAATAATATGTTGTTATTTTGGAACGCTTACAATTTTGAACATCTCTAACAACAAAATACTTGGATCACAGGATATATCTGATGTATTCTCTGCTTGGATCTTCCACAAATAATACACAATAAATAACTTTTTATTAGGTTCACGTCTTAAATCAATTATTTATCAAATACACTATATATCAATAATATTTAATCAATTTCTCAAAATATTCCCGATGCAATGTCAAATATTTAAAATTGTCACTGATTGTCAGTGTCTGACTGACAATAAGTATATGCTGACAATATTATATTCGGTTGAGTGCGTTGTAAGACAAAGACAGATTTGGAAAATATTACCACGGCATTGTGTTCATTTTTTTCAAATGCTGAAAAAACCAATAAATATTTTTGAAAAATTTAAACGCAGAATGAAAGACTAAATTATTACCGAGGGCCGAAAGTCCCTTAGAATAAATAAAAAGTTTATTTTGAATGAGATATTTGAAATTAAAAATCACACTAAATTTTCTCTTAGTTTTTTCACCCCTGTAACTTATTAAAATAAACATTATAGAAGTTCTCAGGGACTTTCGGCCCTCGCTAATAACGTAATCTTTCATTCTGCGTTTAAATTTTTCAAAAATACTTATTAGTTTTCTCAGGATTTGAAAAAAATGAATCCCCATTTGAATAGCATTGCAGCCGAAAATACGTACCGATCCTCTTAATTAGTACGTTCTTTAAAGGTAAAATATTGCAAAACCTCTAAACTTTAAAGAACCGCTTGGATTGACATGAAATTTGGGGTAGACATAGCTAACAAGTCAACGAAAAAAAGTAATATTGTGCCGATGTGTGCTTTTGCCCTAGGGGTGAGTTTCACCCCCTTTTGGGGGTGAAAAATATATGTTCGAAATAAGTCCGGAAATGGATAAAATGACTAATTCTAAGCAACTTTTGTTCTATAAAGTTTTTTCACCAAGTTAATACTTTTCGAGTTATTTGCGAGTGAATATGTTAATTTTTCTACTAAATAACCACGTTTTCAGACGGTTTTTCGAAAATAACTCAAAAAGTAAGTATTTGGTCGAAAAAAAATTCCTATCAAAAATATAGCACGTAAAAAAGTGAAAAACATGGTGTATATATTAGGTCACTATACCTAGTAGAAGCAGAGTTATAGCTAATGAAAAATAGGTTCATATTCATCAAATTCCAAATCGTATATTTTAACGTGCCATAACCAAAAAACGAAGCACTTTTTTGGAGAAAACTCATTTTAACTTTTTAAAGTGTTTAAAAAATGCTTATTTTTGTTTTTTAAAAAAAAAATTAGCCTAAAAAGGAAACAAGTTACGCTTAAAATAAAGTTGGTCCCTTTTTTGGTAATAAATCGGGAAAATCACCCCCTAATTAGCATTTCAAATGAACTTAATAGTTACCACTTCACAAGTTTTTTACTCGCGTATGTATTGATCATCTGATCTGTAAGTTTCATCGGTTCAAAGTGCTTATTTTTGAAAGAGCTGTTGTTAAAAGGGCTGGACCCTTTTGGGTTGAGTCACTTATCACGAGTGTATGCATATTTAGAAACACCGAATCTTAATCAATTTTTGTCTTACAGAAAAACAAGAAACTATAAAATATTCAGAAAAGTAAAGCCGACTTTTTTTATTGTTTAAGATTTTTGGTATTTCTAACAATTTTTAAGTTATTTAAAAAAAAATTTCAAAATTAAAATTTTTAAAAATTTTACTTTAAAACCACATTTTTTCAAAAATAAGCACTTTGAATCGATGAAACTTACAGATCGTATAAAAACAACATAAATAAAGTAACTTGTGAAGCGGTAACGATTAATTTCATTTAAATTAGTAATTGGGGGGTGATCTTCCTAATTTTTTGCCAAAACAAAAGGGACCAACTTTATTTTGAGCGTAACTTGCTTACATTTGATGCTAGAAATTTTTTATAAAAACAGAAGTAAAGCTTTTCTTAAACACTTTAAGAAAGTTGTAATGTGTTTTCCCTAAGAATGCTTCATTATTTGGATATTTCACATTGAATTATTCTATTTGGAATTTCTCGAATATGAACCTATTTTTCATTATCTGTAACTCTGCTTTTGCTAGGTATAGAGACCTAATATACAGGGTGTTTCATTAATAATTGTCCATATAGTAACTGAAGAAACCTTAGCACAAAATACGAAGATTTAACCTAAAATACTTTAATAAAATATGGTTTCTTACTGAGTTACAGGGTGTTTTATATAAAAATTTAAAAAGTATTTTTGCTCACCATTTTAAAACTATTTGACGTATCCTTTTCATACTTGACAGAAAGTGCAACTACTAGACACCCTACTAAATTATGATAAACAAACGTTTCTAGCTACTACCAGAGGCATACGACAGAGTATAGTGAATGGTTGACCCGTCTCAAATTCTACGCCACTGGAGGAATTACTATTTTAGTGCTATTTTTAGATTCTCCAATACTTTCTACGTAAATAATATACTCCTCATTGGTAACGATAAAGTCATTAGTTTTCGAGATATTTGAAGTTAAATATGGAACGGCACAGTTATTTTGATTATTTATTTATGGTATGTTTCATATTACTTATGATTAAAATTTAAAAATTATTTGTACCCAGTGCTTTAAAACTATTTCGCGTATCCTTATCATACTTGGCAGAAAGTGTAGGTACTGTACACCCTACTAAATTAAGATAAATAAACGTTTCTAGCTACTACCAGAAGCGTACGATAGGGGATAGTGGCTGGTTGATCCTTCCCAAATTCTACGCCACTGACGAAATTGCTATTTTAGTGTAATTTTTTGATTTCGCAACACATTTTATGTAAATATAATACTGTTCATTCGTAACGATAAAATGATTAGTTTTCGAGATATTTGAAATTAAAAATGAAGCGACATAATACATTAATCAAAATAACCGTGTCGTTTCATTTTTAACTTCAAAGATCTCGAAAACTAATGACTTTATCGTTACGAATGAAGAGTATATTACTTTCATATAAAGTATTGGAGAATCCAAAAATTGAACTAAAATAGCAATTTCCCCAGTGGCGTAGAATTTGGAAAGGGTCAACCATTCACTTCCCCCCGTCGTACGCCTCTGGTAATAGCCATAAACGGTTGTTTAACATAATTTAGTAGTTTGTACAGTACCTATACGTCCTGCTAAGTATAAAAAGGATACGTCGAATAGTTTTAAAATGCTGAGCAAAAATAGTTTTTAAATTTTTAGATAAAACACCCTGTAACTCAGTAAGGAACCAAATTTTATTTAAGTGTTTTAGGTTAAATCTTCGTATTTTGTGCTAAGGTTTCTCCAGTTACTATATGGACAATTATTAATGAAACACCCTGTATACACCATTTTTTCACTTTTTTATAGACTATAGTTTTGCTAGGAATATTTTTTTCGACAAAATGCTTACGTTTTGAGTTATTTGCGAAAATCCGTCTAAAAACGTGGTTATTTTGTTGAAAAATGAACATATTCACTTGCAAACAACTCGAAAAGTATTGATTTGGTGAAAAAACTCTATAGAACAAAAGTTGCTTAATTTCTTTGACATGTTAGCTATGTCTATGCCAAATTTCATGTCAATCCAAGCGGTTCTTTAAAATTTACAGCAAAAACCGTGAAAGAATGTACTAAATCTGTTCCTAACCGAATTGGCACTTTACGAACCGAACCTTACCGGCTACGGTCTGTGGAAAGATCATTTCGCGGTTGCGTAGCAGTAACATGAGGTGTACCCAAAGTCTGCAGATGTAAATAACACTTAACGTTCCCGAAAACGGAGTGGGACAAGCCGAACTGAACCGACTACAAGCACAACCAAATTGTTGATCTTTCGATGTATACGCGGTATATTAGGTACGAATGGATTATTATTAGTATTTTAGAAGTATAAAGGATTATTATTATTAGAACTTCTAAAAATCTTATAAGTTTAAAAGTATTTGAAACATTGTTTATGTTAAATCATTGTTCATTATCACCTAATATATTATTCTGAAACTATTTCTTTGTGGCATTTATGTAATTTATTATTAATTCTAAATGGGAAATAAGCCACAATTTAACTTAAACAATGATTGTAGATTGTATACTTTTTTTGTTAAAAATGAACAAATTCTACTTCGAATAACTCGAAAAGTACCTATCTATTGACTTCGGATCGAATCTAGTATCATCAAAGAGTTCTTGTATGTATTTTGTCCATATGCAGATTTCTTAATTTTTGTCTGTGATAATATTCTCCTGTTGTTCTCGCAGTTTGCTAGCTGTGTTGGATTTCGGAAGACTAGCTGCTTGTTTCACCTTTTTAAGCATGTTACCTATTATGTCCTTGTTCTAACAAATCTTTTTCTAAGAATCACTTTATCATGTGATTTTAACCATTTTTTTGGCTTTTCGTATTTCGGTTTTTATTTGTCTCTGAATCGTGTTGTACATTGTTGTTCTTTGATTTTCTTCTTTCTTCGGTAAGTTGCAGTATAATGTCATTAATCCAAATCTTTCTCTTCTCTTTTTTTCTATTGCATGTTCTTCTCTGATCTTGTTAAAGGTTTTACATATATTTTATTACATACGCCTTTTAGGGACCGCAGACGTTCGGAAACAATTAGCGTCTCTTTGCAAAGACAATGACGTCGACTTTGCAAAGTAACAAGACACTTACTCAACACACACACTACACATTACTCCCCTGACTTAGTGATAAGTTATACAATTGCGTGGCTAAAGGTTCTAGTTCTAAACCAAAGCCAGAATCAGAGGAAAAAAAACATACGCCATTTTTTTCACTTTTATATAAGCTACTTATATGTTTGCTAAGAATATTTTTTTCAATAGAATAGGTACTTACTTTTTGAGTTATTTGTAAAACACCGTCCAAAAATTTGTTTTCTTTTTGTTAAAAAACATATTCACTCGCAAATAACTCGAAAAGTACCTACCTATTGACTTAGTAAAAAAACTCTATAGAACAAAAGTTACTTAGAATAAATCATTTTATCCAATACCGGACTTATTTTGAATGTATATTTTTCACCCCCGAGACGGGGGTATTCCCCTCCACTTTTGTAAAATGGAGGGAATGTACAAATGTAAACTTTTTCTTATATAATAATAGACAATTTCAACTACCTTTTCCCAATTTTCATCCTTCATTTATTTTTTTTTGGGTCAGATTTTTCTTTGATCGGGCTATGTAGCAAATAAAGAAAGACAAATAATTTATTAGTAATAATTTTACAAAAAAAAACAACCACAACTTTTGATACACTGAAAAACTACTTTTGTTGTATGTAAACATCTGATATGGAAGTGGAAACGTTAATAAAATAATTTTTTAAGTTATCTTTCATCCTTCCTTTAGTTTTTTTTTGGGTCAGATTGTTCTTTGATCGGACTATGTAGCAAATAAAGAAAGACAAATAATTTATTAGTAATAAATTTTACAAAAAAAAAAACACAACCACTACTTTAGAAACACATAAAAACTACTTTTGTATGTAAATGTAACAAATAAATAAAGAAAAATAATTAATAGGTTATAAATTTTACAAAAAAAAAACACAACCACAACATACAATATTGTTTAAACACTTAAACATTTTCTGAAAGCAGTTATTAAAAACTACTTTTATCTACTCTATGTCATATTATGTATAAGTTTTTAGTTTGTGAAAACTGTCATTATAGATAGCAGTGCGTGAAGTGTTTAAAGTGTGCGTGAAGTAACAATGTAGTTTAAATGGGATTTACTTTTTCGCACACTTTCAATGGGTTTTTTGGCACACTTTCATATAATCAAATATTCTTAACTTTCGCGTTATCATGGTGATGACAATATGAGCAATAACTTACAACAAAATTTTTGACAGTTTTGTGGTTTGAAAGTAGTTAGGATTTTTAAATGTCAAAGTTCTAAAAATTGTAGAATATAAATCAATTCCAGTGACGAAGAGTTACAGTTTCTTTTATTTGTTTATCGTAGATAAAATATTGTATGAAACTATGCGGGAAGTACTTTTTGCGAACTTACGCGATGTATAGCACTCGCTCCGTTGTCGCTCGTGCTCTAAAAATCGCGTGCGTTCGCAAAAAGCATAATTCACGAACTGTTTCATAAATAACTATTATATGTAAACGTCCGAAGTGGAAGTGGAAACGTTAATACAATCATTGTTTAAGTTAAATTGTGGCTTATTTCCCATTTAGAATAATAAATTACATAAATACCACAAAGAAATAGCTTCAGAATAATATATTGAGTGATAATAAACAATGATTTAAAATAAACAATGTTTTAAATACTTTTAAAACTTATAACATTTTTAGAGGTTTTAAACTTCTAAAATACTAAAATAATCCATTCGTACCTAATATACCACGTATAAGTACATCGAAAGATCGACAATCTGGTTGTGCTTGTGCTTATAGTCGATTCAGTTCGGCTTGTCCCACTCCGTTTTCGGGAACGTTAAGTGTAAATAACGTTCATCCACCTGGAACGTCCTGAAACTGGTCTTCTCGTGTATCCTCCACTTTCTCTATAACTTCTTAAAGCTCTTGAAACGCTATGGTGAATTCCCACAACATCAGCAAGATATTGCTGCGATCGTCCATCTCCAATTAAACCTACAATTTGGGCTGCTTGTTCTGACGTTATAGACGGAGAGGCAGCGCTGAAAAATCTCTTTGAATTTACTAAAGCTAGATTTTTCACAGTTGATTAATGTGAGTGTGTAGAGAAACATACTGCGCGGTTGGTCAATCGAAACGTAGAACAGGGGTTACTGAGAGGGTATCAAAGTTGCTTTCCTACGAAGGTAATTATTTCCATTTACTAAGGCTGAAAATCAGTACACACATTCTAAATTAAATATAAATAAAAGTTATTATAGTCGGTCAGCTGTATGACGGGACAGAGCCGTTCGGTCGGCCCCAATAGTCGATTGAGGAAATGAAGCATTTTGGCTCGCAATTTTCTCGTCCAGCATGGATTGACTTGAAATTTTCACAGAAGGTAGGGAATAGTCCAAGGATCATTTTCTATATCATGCCGCTATCATACGCTAAAACCTTGGGGTTGGTTTCCACCCCATATCGGGGGTGGCAATTTTTTATTACATTTTAACCATGTAATTCGATGGAAAAAGTGATTCTCAGAAAAAAATGTTTTTTACATTTTCTTCGTAAAACTAATATTTTTCGAGTTATTCGCGCTTGAAAATAACAGTTTTTCGACGAAAAAATCGACTTTTTTAGAGGGTTTTTTGAGAATACCTCGAAAAATATTCTAGATATTTTTGGCGATAAAAAGTTTCTTCAAAAATTATTTTGTAGAATTTTTAAAGAGCTATAAGGCTGTGTAAATTAAATTCCGTAAGATCCCTTAGTTTTTAATTGGGACGAGTTTAAAGGGTTCGAATAAGGGGGTGTTTGCTGGTAAATAGAGATTTTAAACAGCTATATCTGGCTAACTATTCACTGTGATGAAAATCTATGGACAGGGTAGTTTTAGTCATTAAAAAAGCAATAATTTAGTAGTTTATAATTTTTTCGGATCTTCAGTATTTTCGGAGATATTCAATTTTTCTTTAAACTCTAATTTTTCCAAAATTAGGCATTTTAAATAGGTCAAACTCCTTGAGTGTATTTATAATATAAATATAAAATGAACTACAGAAAGGTTAGGACCAATTTTGAATTAGGAAGGTTGTTAGGGGGTTGTTTTCACTGATTTCTTCGGAGAGAAAAGCAGGTACCGACATTTTTTTGATTATAAGTCGCTTAATTTTTATGCTAGAAACTTTTTATTATCTTTTTTCGAAAGACCTAATTGTATACTTGAAAAAAAAATTATTTAAGTTTACCTCTAAAATGCAAATATTTCCCATTATTTGGCTTTGAATATCTCAAATTATGCATTTGATGAAAAAAAGCTAACTTTTAACATGCCGTATCTCGGTTTGTATTGGTCCTAAAGATATTATAGGAAAAGAAATTTATTTGTGTTACTAAAAGATACAATTTAGATATCTACAGTTTCTTTGATTAAATGCATGTTTTTCGAGGTATTCTCAAAAAACCCTCTAAAAAAGTCGATTTTTTCGTCGAAAAACTGTTATTTTCAAGCGCGAATAACTCGAAAAATATTAGTTTTACGAAGAAAATGTAAAAAATATTTTTTTCTTAGAATCACTTTTTTCATCGAATTACATAATTAAAATGTAATAAAAAATTGCCACCCCCGAGATGGGGTGGCAACCACCCTCAAGGTTTTAGCGTATGATAGCGGCATGATAAAGAAAATGATCCTTGGACTATTCCCTACCTTCTGTGAAAATTTCAAGTAAATCCATGCTAGACGAAAAAATTGCGAGCCAAAATGCTTCATTTCCTCAATCGACTATTGGGGCCGACCGACCGGCTCTGTCCCGTCATACAGCTGACCGACTATAATAACTTTTATTTATATTTAATTTAGAATGTGTGTACTGATTTTCAGCCTTAGTAAATGAAAATAATTACCTTCGTAGGAAAGCAACTTTGATACCCTCTCAGTAACCTCTGTTCTACGTTTCGCTTGACCGACCGCAGTATGTTTCTCTACACACTCACAGTAAATCAACTGTGAAAAATCTAACTTTAGTAAATTCAAAGAGATTTTTCAGCGCTGCCTCTTGGTCTATTATATTACTCATTTTTTGTAAAAACGCACCTCCTTATTGAAAACTCAGGCAGACATAGTGCATAGATCAAATTTTCGAACAAAAATGTCCAAAATAAATATTCTCCCTTAACAATGTTTTGTTTACTGTTTGATTTTTCGGCAAGAACACGCTTCAACTTGAAACGTAATGCGTTTGTAGACATCTAAAGGAGACGATAGACTAGTACGAGTATTATAACTAAAGTCCGGATTATAAGCATGACAGAAAGGTGAAAATAAGCACTTATATATGCAAAAAATGCCGCAAAATAAGCAAAGATTTTATGAAATAAGCAAGGGTAAAAAAAACCTGTGGGTGAACATGGATATAATGATATAAATATGAATAACGGACATTAACATTAAATTACATTTATTTTTAATTATCGTATTATTAACAATAAATAAAAAATTACAAAATTGTTAAACTGTAATATAATCAAAAAAACAAATATATTTTTTATTCATGGCCATTAGCAAAAAACAGTTAACAATACTATGTTTTTCAAAATTTTCTTGTAAAAGCTATGTATTCTATATTTATACGTAGAAAGAGTTCTTTCAACATCTACAGATGTGATTGGTGCGTACTTAAATTTAGACAAATATACCGATACTGAATGATTAGAATATTCTCCGAGAATATTCTTTGAGAAAAGTAGGTATCTATTTTACAACAACATAATAAATTTGGGCTGTCTGCAGATAAATATTAGTTTATTATATGAACAGGTATAACGATGGGTGTTCCCGTTTATCTCGTAAGCCTTAGGGATTGAAATTCTTATGGTTTATGGTTTATTGAATTATTAGAGTTTTATAGCTCTGTATACTTCATAGAATTTTGCAAGGCAGGAAGTATACATGCTATTTAACTATAGTTTATCATAAGAAGTAAAATAAACAAAGATAGGCAACATATTTTTAAAATAAGAATTTTCACTAAAAATCCTAATTATAAGCAAAAAAGCAAAAAAAGCAAAATGCTTATAATCCAGACTTTAATTATAACATTCTGCTAAATATTGAAAATTATTTATAAACTTTTCTTCTGTTTCAAAAATTATGCGATACTTTTTGTGATTAGTGTATTACGTATTATGGAAGAATGATAACTTTATTTAATAAATTGTCTTGTATTTAATCTTACCTGGCTCTGTTGGAATTTTTGTGTTCAATACAATAAAGCTGCTGGTAAGAACAGTGATTATTGTCAAAGTATATTTATTAGTTTTTTATTAAAGATAACAAATAATGTCAAATAATGAGTATTAAAGGTGATAAATAGTGAAATATTGGATTTTACTTAAAGCTATAGCCCATTAGTATTTGTTCTTAATAGTGTTAATTTGTCTGGAAATTATCAATTTGTCAGGAAACCAATATTTTTTGACCATACACAACATTGTATTCAAGGATATACTTTTAAACAAAAAGAGAGTTTTAGATTGTATTCTTGTTTTTTGTGGGTATTAACAGCAAAATTTGACATTGAAATCAAGATTGAAAGCAGTAGACCGAACTCATTAGACCGAAAAGCACTTTACCGAAACCTCATTAGACCGAACAACATTAGACCGAAATAGTAGATAATTAAATTAAAAAAGATTGCAGTAAATTATGTTAAAATTTTGTATATCTGTCTTTTTGTTTACTGTGCTTTTTTTGTATTATTTTATATATTATTGTATATTGTGTAAATTGTTACTCTGTACAGTCTGATATGAAATAATTTTCATCCGTTAAACAAATTAGTGAAGGTAAAAATAAATTAAGGGTAGAGTGACGGTAATATAATCTAATATAATACCGGGTGTCCACTTATATTTTCCCCCATTTTAACTGCCTATAACTTCTAAACGGCCCAAGATAGAAATATGCGATTTTCGCTGAAATGTTTTATTTTAGTAAAAGTTTTGTTTGAATGGGTTAAAATCGGGGGAAATATAAGTGGACACCCGGTATAATAGAGAGGGTAGTATTGTATTTAATTTTTAGTATTGTAAATAATAAATAAATAATAAACCAAAAACAAATAAAAACAAAAAACAAAGCAAAAAACAACCTCTAAACCCGCCAGTACTTTGGGCTGCCAGTCCTTAGTCTGGATAAATGGTGAAGGAAGGTTGATGCTACCCTTGCTCAGATTACAATCCTGTTTGAGCACCCTGTATTATGTACCTAATGCTTTTTGGTCTCCTGCTTTTCGGTCTCCTACTGTTCGGTCTAGTGAAGTTTCGGTAAAGTGCTTTTCGGTCTAATGAGTTCGGTCTACTGCTTTCGGTCTAATGATTTCGGCCTCTTTGCAGTAAACCGTTATAGGCATAAAGATCTTAGTCAACGTTGGGCGCCAATTTTATTCGAAATGTCTTTTTGTTTTTATGTTTTGACAGAATACTAACGTATCTCGTTATAGAACTTGATTAGTCCAGACTTAATTCTCCTCTTCTTCTTCTTCTTCTACTTCTTCTTCTTTTTGTATAGACATGACTCTGTCTGTTTTTTCAATGTGTCTCCAGTAAGTTGTCGTTCCATCGTTTTCGTGGTCTTCCCACTGATCGTCTTCCTATTGGGGAACCGTCTCTTGCTGTCCTGACTACCCCATTTTTTGTCATTCGGCTTATGTGGTCATTCCATTCTATTCTTTTTTTTTTTCTTACCCAGTTATTAATGTTATCCACCTTGCATCTCCGTCGTATATCTGTACTTCTAGCTCTGTCCCATAGAGTCTTACCATCGATTTTTCGAAGGGTTTTCATTTCCGCTGTTTTGAGCAATCTTTTTGGCCTCTCTGTGTCGGGTAGTGTTGCTGCCGCGTATGTCATTATTGGTCTGATGACTCTTTTGTAAATTCTGCCTTTCATTTCTTTTCCGATATTTTTATTTCTTAATGTTGTGTCATAGAGGCAACCTGCGGCTCTGTTTTCTCTATTCACTTAATCTTCCACTTCTCTTTCGAGCCTCCCGTAGCTAGATAGTGTGATGCCTAGGTATTTAAACTCCATCACTTGTTCTATTATCTGACCTTCCAGCTCCAATTCACATCTTATTGGATCTGTTGTTATAACCATGCACTTTATCTTTTTTGAGGAAATTAACATGTTAAATTTTCTGGCGGTTATGTGAAATTGGTGCAGCATACGTTGTAAATCATCTTCACTTTGAGAGATTAGTATTGTATCGTCTGCATAGCAGATTATTTTAAGTTATTTTACTCCCATTTGGTATACTTTTTTAGTTCTTACTTTTTTTATTATTTCGTCCATGATCAGGTTGAACAATAAAGGACTCAAGGAATACCCCTGTCTTATTCCATTGCCGGCTTCAATTGGGTCAGTTAGTTCATCTTCCACCTTCACTTTTATTGTGTTGTTCTGGTAGATGTTTTCGATCGTTTTAATTATTCCTAGAGGTACCTCTCTCGAGTATAACAAATAGATAACGTCCTTAAATGTGACCCTGTCAAATGCTTTCTTAAGGTCCACGAAACATAAATATGCCGGTTTGTTGTATTCCAACGATTTCTCTTGAACTTGCCTCATTATAAATATAGCGTTAGTGCATGACCTTTCCGACCTAAAACTTTGTTATTCTTCTGCTGATGGTATAATTTCATTCAATTTGTTTGTTATTTATTACTTTGGTTGTTAATTTTAATGTTATGTGTAATAAGTTAATTCCTCTGTAATTCTCAGGGTCCGATTTGTCTTCTTTTTTTGAAGAGAGGTATTAGGATGCTTGATCTACATTCTTGTGGTATTCTCTTTTGTTCTATTATTTTTTGTATTTGTTTTAAAAATTGTTTAGTTAGATCTTGTCCTCCGTACTTTAGAAGTTCGTTTGATATTCCGTCCTCTCCTGGAGATTTTCTATTTTTTAATTTTCTTAATGCTTTCTTCACCTCTCCCTCCTCAATGTTTATTTCTTCGTTTGCCGTAACTTCAGGTGTTGGTGGTAGGTGGTTCATTATCGTCGCCTTTAGCAAATGGATCTCGGAAGTAGTATGCTCATGTTTCCTTCTGAATGTGTTTCGCTTTTATTAATTCGTTCATCTTCTTTCTTTGTCTTCTGATCATTCTCCATACTTATTTTTGTGTTCCGTAGAAGTCGTGTTTCATTTGTTTTGAGAAACTCTGCCAGTGCTCCCTTTTTATTCGTCTCACTAAAGTATTCGTTTCGTTTCTGAGTCGTTTGTAGTGGTTGTATGCCTGTTGTGTTTGTTTTGTTCTGTATTGTAAAAAAGCTTTCTTCTTTTCTTCACATTTTATCTTCACTACCTCTAAACCACGGGGTTTTCTTGTTTAATATGTGAGTATTCGTTACTTTTCTTTGTCCAAGTGATTCTGTTGCAGCGTTCATTATGTTATTTTTGAGTTTTTGCCAGCTTTCATCAATGTTATCGTTTTCTAATATTCCATTCTCAGCAATATTCTCTGATATTCTTTTCCTGTATAAGTATTCCGTGGATTCCGTATTTAGTCCTTCAACTTTGATTTTGGTTTGTGTTGGTGCTGCCCTCTTGTGTGTAAAGTATTTCATAATGATTCCTATTTTACATAATACTAGGCTATGGTCGCTACCTACATCTGCTGAGTTGACGCATCTTACGTCGATTATTTTTGATGGATGTATATCTCTGTTGGTTACAACATATCTATCATAGATCTTTGTCCACTGGTGTTATTAAATGTATATTTGTGTTGGTCTTTGTGGTCAAAGTGTGTTGTTTATTTCAAGTTCGTTATTCGTGCAGAAGTTTATCATCAATTCGCCATTTTCGTTTTTTACATTTTCATTGTCTTTTTGCTTAATTCCTGGTATTACTTGGTTACCTATTCGAGCGTTAAAATCACCCAGTAATATCATCTTCCCTCTAACTTGATCTACTACTTGTTGTAATTCGTAATAAAAGATTTCCCTTATCGTTTGAGGCTTGTTATTTTCTGGGCCGTATACTCCGACGATGTTCAGGTCTTCCATTTCCATTCTAATTTTTACTGTGACATTCTTTCCGATATAATTGACACTCTTTGATGTGATTTTGGTATTTTTAATGTATTAGTAACGCTACACCTTCTTTGGCCCTCTTTTCTTTTGCTACTCCACTGTAGATTAGTATATATTCGCCTAATCTTAATTGTCCTTTTCCTTTCTTTTTTGTTTCCTGTAGAGCGCATATATCTCTTTGTTTCTCTTTTAATACTTAAGTGATTTCTTGATCTCTAGTGTTGAGTGATCTGATGTTCCATGTGGTAATTCTCATTAATGTTTTTGGGCCATTCCATTTCAAATCACTCAATTTTGGAGCAAAAAAAATTTTGGACCTCCGATTTGTCTGAAAATTGGTATATAGCTTCTACGGGACGTAAAAATAAGATATTTAGGGTCAAAAAATTGTCTTCTTCTTTTTTTCTCAAAATGTTATTTTATGCGATTTTACAGTGATTTGGTGTTTATTTATACAAATTTGCATTTTCTATCGTAAGTATCAATGGAAAACATAATATTTTAATAGAAGGGACTCAAAAATGTCATTATATGGCTAATATGGCATTATAACAAGTTACTTTGATTCAAAACAAGCTTTTGATCAAATTTTATAGTGTAGAAAACGTTAAAATACCATTTTTTACATTTTTCTCCATTCCCAAAATACATCATAATCGATTTGGCTGAAAATTTGCCCACAGATAGACAAAATATAGGACTTTAAGTGGTGAGAAGGATTTGAATTATATTACAATACCAAAAAAGTTACATGCAATATTATAGTCGAAAATATAGGCGTCTACTGTAAGTACAATTAACTCGAAAATATCGACCTCACGACAAAAATTGTTAAAAAGAAATTGTAATAATTGTAAATACGATTTATTTGGAACAATTTCAGTTCCTACCATTTTTGTCGAAAATTTAAAAATGGCGGAGATATTGAGCAAAACAGGTTCTCCTTTAAAATCAAGATGGCTGCTAACGTAACGGAGGAATTCATTCGTGATTTTAAATTTAGGCTACTATTGACTCCCCTAAAGATCACAAAAATAAAATTTTGGGCAGCTCGGCATTCAAGGTCAAATGCTATCCCGACTGGACTAATATATACTTTTGAGTCTGATATTACTGCATGTAACTTTTTTGGTATTATAATATAATTCAAATCCTTCTAACCACTTAAAATCCTATCTTTTGGCGATCTGTGGGCAAATTTTCAGCTAAATCGATGATAATGTATTTTGGGAATGGAGGAAAATGCAAAAAACGGTATTTTAACGTTTTTTACACTATAAAATTTGATCAAAAACTTGTTTTGATTCAAAATAACTTGTTATAATGCCATATAATGACATTTTTGAGTCCTTTCTATTAAAATATTATGTTTTTCATCGATACTTTACGACAGAAAATGCAAATTTGTTTAAATAAACACCACATCACTGTAAAATCGCATAAAATAACATTTTGAGAAAAAAAGAAGAAGAAGATTTTTTGACCTTAAATATCTTATTTCTACGTCCCGCAATGGTTATTGGAAATGGTTATTAATAAAGACAGAAATAGATAGATGTCAAAAAGAAATTCTTACACCAACCAGATACAAAAAGAAACAATGGATGACGGAGGAAATCTTAGATTTAATGGAAGAAAGACGTCAGCATAAAAACAAAGATAATCAGATGTACAAAAATGCGGATAAACAAATAAAATCCAAAATTAAACAGGCTAAAGAACAGTGGTTAAAAGAACAATGCGCAGAAATAGAAGAACACCAGAAAAGACATGATAATTTTAACACACATAAAAAAATTAAAGAATTAACGCAGATCAACAGAAAAAGAAAACCGGGAATACTAAAAGATATAGATGGGAAACTTGTGTTGAGTACTAACGAAAAATTAAAGAGATGGACAGAATACATAAATGAATTGTTCAAAGACAATAGAACAGAGCAGATGGAAGTCGAAGTAGAAGATGATACGGTTTTGAAGATATTAAACGAAGAAATTAAATCGGCATTAAAAAACAGCAAAAATGGTAAATCAGTAGGTCCAGACCAAATCCCAGTAGAAAGCTTAAAATGTATAAATGATGAAACCTTAGACATTATCGTAGACTTGTTTAACACAGTGTACAAAACAGGAAACATACCAAAACAATGGTTACTCTCAACCTTTTGTGCTATCCCTAAAAATACAAACGCTAAAGATTGCAGTGAATACAGAACAATATCATTAATAAGTCACATTCTCAAATTATTCTTGAAAATAATACATGGTCGTATAAACAAAAAACTAGAAGAAGGAATAGATGATAGTCAGTTTGGGTTCAGAAACGGACTAGGAACCAGAGAGGCGTTATTTGCTTTTAATGTGTTAGCTCAAAGATGCATGGACATGAATGTGGATGTGCATGTTTGTTACGTTGATTTTGAGAAGGCTTTTGACAAAGTAAGACATGAAAAATTAGTCCAAATTCTAAAGACAAAAAACATAGACAAAAGGGACTTACGAATAATAACAAACCTTTACTGGAATCAAAGAGCACAAATTGTAATAGATAACGAACCCAGTCCAGAAATTGAAATCAGGAGAGAAGTTCGGCAGGGATGTATTATGTCTCCATTACTCTTCAATGCATATAGTGAAGCCATTTTTGAAGAAGCATTGCTATCTCAAAGTGAAGGAATAATAATTAACGGAAGATCTATTAACAACATAAGATATGCAGATGACACCGTGATTATAGCAAGCTCTGCTGAACAACTCCAACTACTACTGAACAAAACAAACAATTTCTGTAAAGAATATGGACTAAAAATGAATATAAAAAAGACCAAATACATGATAATAACTAAGAAAACAAACATACAAACAAGCATACATTTGGGAAATGTACCGATAGAAAGGGTTGATAAATACAAATACCTAGGAACCTGGATTTCAGAGAAAAATGATCAAACAACAGAAATAAGGGCCAGGATAGAAATAGCAAGAAATGCGTTTGTAAAAATGAAAACAGTTCTCTGCAACAAAGACCTTAGCTTAGAACTGAGAGCAAGAGCTTTGAGATGCTACGTGTTCTCGATACTACAATATGGACTTAAAAGCTGGACATTAAAGCAAGAACACATAAATAAGCTACAGTCATTTGAAATGTGGTGTTACAGAAGAATGCTTAGAATAGCATGGACACAGAGGAAAACGAACACGGAAGTACTGCGAGAAATGGGTAAAGAATGCGAAATAATAAACACAATAAAAATAAGAAAGTTACAATATCTGGGACACGTAATGAGGGGACCGCGATATGAAATGCTAAGACTGATAATACAGGGAAAGATAAGAGGCGGAAGGAGTATAGGAAGAAGGAGAGTGTCATGGTTAAAGAATTTAAGGGACTGGTTTAGATGCAGTTCTATAGAACTCTTTAGAGCAGCGGTGGATAGAGTAAATATAGTGATGATGATATCCAACCTCCGATTAGGAGATGGCACTTGAAGAAGAAGAAGACGTCCCGCAGAAGCTATATACCAATTTTCAGACAAATCGGAGATCCACAATTTTTTGCCTGAGTGATTTGACATGGAATGTACCTTTTCTTTTGATCTTATTTCTCGCCATGGTCGTCTTCATATGATCAATCCGGTTCCGAGGCTTCACATTGTTTCTTTGAGCAGTATTAGTTTTTACGATTGGTAGGTTGCTAACCTTGCCAATCAACCCTCCACATTTTATCCGGGCTTGGGACCGGCTGTGGTAACCGCAGAGCTACTCGATCCACCCCGCAATTAGTGCAGTGTTGGACTTAGTTCTCGATCATGATAATAAATTGCATCATTTCTTTCATTGAAAGGAAGGATAGTCGATGAACTTTGTGAAGGCTATTAGCAAGCTTTTCCATGGTTACTTTCCTGTTTTTGTTGCAAATTAACGATATTTCTGTATCAGAAAAGATCTATTTTTAGTAATATGTTTCTTTCTTTGAAAAATTTGAAACACTTGTAACGGTTCGATACATTACTGAACCATTTTTGAACTTATTAATTATTTTTATAAATATTTTCCCTTAATCTCATTTAAATTGTCTAATTTTCTCGTAAAGTACTACTTACGTGACGTCACATTTCGCCGTCTACGGAACATATGTACTTGTTGAATCGTTCCTTGACGTTTAATTCGTGTTCCGTGATCGTTTGACGTTCTCCTCTTTGAACGAGAGCGGCTTGAAAGAGACTTGGCTGCTGGCTGTCTCGACGAATGGCGGGTTGATAATTTCAACGAAATTACTTATATTCAACATCTCGAGTTTAATTTGAAAGTAAAAAGTAATTATTATCAATTGTTGTTTGGAGAAATGAGAGAAGTGTAAAAACACGAATGGGATCTGGATAAGAATCACCCGCCATTTGGAGGAAATATATGAAGTCATAGCCCTTTAAACATCTCAAGGAGCCCTGAGACAGCCATAGACAAGTCACTCTGGGAGTATGTCATTTGGGAAACATACTCTGGGACGTTCCTGCTCCTGATTTTCGTACTACACTTGGGCCTACTGGAGACATGATTTGGCGCCATCCTGGTGCTCATTTTCGAGGATACAACAGCCACCTGTTAGGAGTCGTTTGGGTTTGTTTGGGAACAATTAGTGTGGTGATTTCAGTAACTGTTGCATTTTATATCTAAGACATTTTGGTTTAATGCACTGTGTTTATTAATTACTTTTTTTTCAGATTTAGCTTACCTTTGTTTTTTTATATGACATATTTGCATATTAATGTATTAGGTTCCCAAACTTATTTACAATCTACGGTACGTTTCTGTGCACAGGAATAAGCCCAGAAATTTAGGTTTTATACTTTATGATTGGTTTGATATTTATTGTGTAATATTACTTGCTGGTTTCCCAAATATTTTATTGTTTATTCACTTTATTCCATTTGTTCGGTTAATCTAGGTCGTTGGTTAGGTATTTATCGTAACTGCAATTTATTTCACTTTCATTGGTATATTTAACTTTGATTAATTCATTGTATTTTCTCTTAGTAAGGCTTATGCCTATTTATTTGTATTATTTTCATCTTTGTCGGTTTCAATTTAGTGGTACGTATCAAGCGTACTATAACCATTTAGTAGAAGTCTCATGTGAGTTGTACCCTATATGTAAGTAAGAGGTACTTATATAATTTTGTAACCGGTAACACTATTGTTGTTATCTTAGATATAATTTTGTATAAGTTTGTCATGTTAGAGTTACAATATTCAATTTGGTTTAACTCAGAGATTGTTAAAAATCTAGTAGTTATTTTTAATAAATGTTGATTAATTGTGTAAATATATCATTTCTTCTTATTCCATTATATTTACATTTACCTATATTATTTAATGTATTTAATATTTGACAGCAGTGTAAGATACTTGGGAGGGTGATCGAAGATCATTTTCTTGGCGCGCATAATTTGTTAGGTTTATTTAATTTGTTCTTCTTTAGCAATTATTCTCCTTTATTTCTTTTCAGAACATTATTCTTATCTTAGTATATACCTTTTCTAGTCATCATTATCTACTTTGAGCTACTGTTCTTCGGCAGGCATGCAAACGAGCCGTATCCATCTTAGAGTGTCAAGTTGTTCTCTTGCATCTCTTGCTAGCCAACTCCATTCAGTCTGCCTCTGTCTATTCATACTTTTATTATTTCCGTCCATCTGTTCTACATCTTATCATTTTTCCCCTACATAATACTTCAGCTCTATCCTCATATTCTTTATTACTTCGGCTTCTCCAACGAGAAGCTATTTTCATTTTTGTTTGATTTAGTTACACAATCAGTTCATTTTTTCCTTACTTCTGTTGGAGTTTATCTTTCTCTTTACTTTCACTCCAACAGAAGTTCTATTTTTTGTTTCACACTGTTAATTCATATAGTAACTTTCACCCCGAAGTTCCAATCTTAATTAGTTAAATCCTACTATAGCAAACCCTTTTTCAGAATCTGATCTAAGAGATGTATGTATAGTATTTTTACTACAAAAACGTTATTACGTAGGTCAAAATTTTTGACGTAAGAGAACTGTCAAAACATTAGAATGTGACTTTTCTTTATTGCCGTGTTTATAATAAACATAGCAATAATGAAAAGTCACATTCTAATGTTTTGACAGTTCTCTTACGTCAAAAATTTTGACCTACGTAATAACGTTTTTGTAGTAAAAATACTATACTTAAAAATCGATTGTCTCGATATGAATATCTTCAGATGATGCATCAGCACATATTGCGTCGCTGATCCAAAAAGTACATGGGAGAATTGCAGCCACCAGAGACGGTTTTTACAACTTTGATCCAATATACAAACGGTACAATTTATTTAGCGTATGGACTTCGCCGCAGCTGCATGACGGTGATGGTACCCACCCCATGTGTGCAATATGTACGCACATCGACCACGTTGAGTTCTGATGCGATTAAGTGTGCACCAGGTCTTACGTGGTAGATCAAATCCAGGAGGTGTCTCTGTGTAGTCCAGAAAAATAAGATTTTTCTCGTGACACATCCCCTCCAGGCCGAAACCAAATTTTTTGAGTAGTATATAATAATAACCTATATGTTTCCTGCAGACGATTTTGATGATATACTGTTGTATAATTTTTTTGTGGGAAAAATGTAAATAAATTTATATCAAAGACCACGAAATTATAGATTTTCATCGCCCTGTATATGGCCAAAAATTGTAATAGGATAATTTCGTGAGTAATCAGTGTTTTCGCGGAATAGTGAAATCGTTAACCCGCGAGTAGTCGCGCGGTGAGATAGAATCTCAATTTTTATCCTTTTTCGCGATAACTTGATGAAAAATTTTGCAATTTTGAAAAAATTTCGTAAGTGCCTCGAGGAAGGGTGTAGTAATGCGTAGGAATTTTTTTTCTTCTTTTTGTGGAATTTATGGCTTTGGGGAGAGCCAATTAGCTTTAACCCACGAGTAGTCGCGCCGTTAGATAGAATCTCACATTTCATCCTTTTTCGTAATACAGTGAAACCTGTCAGTAACGGCCACTAAAAATGAAAGAACTATTGGCCGATATAGAAAGGTGGCCGTTAGGACAGGTGGCCGATGTTGGCAGGTGGCCGTTAACACAGGTTTTTCTGTACAGTAAAATTTGTCAGTAACGGCCACTAAAAATGAAAGAACTATTGGCCGATATAGAGAGGTGGACTTTATTGCCAGTTTTTGTAGTCTACATATAATTGCTTATTTCCCATTTGAATATACTTGATTACATATAATTGGTTTGGGAAATTTTTAAACTGGCCGTTAGGACAGGTGGCCGATGTTGGCAGGTGGCCGTTAACACAGGTTTTTTTAATAAAATTGTTAGAAATATATATTTTCAATATAAAGAGTAGATAAAAATAGTACAAAATAAAAATTTGTTTTAAATTCGTATTTTGAGATAGAATCTCTCACGCGACTATCGACGTTACAGAAGTGAGCGCGACTACTCCCGGGTTAAGAAGGTGGTTTTTCTTAACGGGTTTTTGAACGGACTAAAACAATGGTGCGGTCAGAGTAGACAATAGAGTTTTATTTCGCTTTGCAATGGACAATAAGATATTTTATAAAAAAATTCGAAGAAGGTTAAGCGGTAAACAAATTTATTAATTTTAGAATGTAAGGCTTTTTGTTTAGCAACGAGAGTAATTTGATGTCTCCCAGAATTTAACAAATTGGAAGGTTGTATACAAATTAAATCGTTTCTTAAGAAATAATAATATGGGTGTATTGGGTAGAAAGGATGTTTGGTGATTGGTGGAAATTATGGATGGAAGGGATGAGAGTGTTGCGTCTGATTTTGACGAGAGAAAAAATAGGCACTGTGAAATTAATATCTGAAGACAGCAGTCCAGTTTTTGAAAAGTGAGAAGTCAGTGTAAAGTGGTGAAGTTGGCCTTTGCGAGCAGAATCAAGTTGAAACGAAATCGTTGACCGGTTTGAGAAGTTAATTTTTCTGTGTCCGAGGAAGATTCCTGTTTCTGTCTAGAACGAGTAGCCGATTGGTATCTATTTGCACAAGATATCGAGCAGAGAGAAAACTGAGTCGAGAATTCGAGCGAGTCCTGTTTGTTTGTGTGTGAAGCAGTTTGGACGAGAGGGACCTTTCGCAACATCCAAGAATACGTGTGGGAGAATCGAGGACGACGCAATCCGGGAAAAGAAGTAGAGAAGAAACAAAAAGGTTTGTCAAATCATTTGTGAAACGGAGAGAGTTTGTTTATATCCACACCATATTTGCGTAATTTTTGTATTGAACAGTTCTATAACATAATTAGTCATTCCAAATTTTAAAGAAGAAATAAGTAATCAATAAAAAAAAAGAGAAAAGTAAATTTTATTAAAATTTGTAAGAATAAATAACGAATTATTTAAATAATTTTTTTTTGTTAAAACAGAGGAAATATCAGAATTAAAGTTTAATTTAGTAGATGAGAAATAGTTGCAACAAATTTAGATTTTAGCATATTTTTAAATCCTATGTTTATGGTATTTTGGATAAATAAATAATATTTTTAACATTTATATGACATTGAGTGTGTTTAATTTCCCTGTTTTTTCCTGGATGGAGTAAGCAACTAGAGATACCAAAAGCCACAAACCAAAGGTAAAGCATCACAATAAAATAGCCCTGAGAATAAAGTTTATTAGAAAATTTAATTTAAATTTGGTTTTGTTTTACATAAGCAGTAATTAAAATAATTAGTAATTAATTAAATTAAGAATTTGCTCATCAACCTCATAAAAGAGAGAAATACAGAGCATAACAATACATAGTTATAAACAAATGAAGATCAAAAAACGGTAAATTTTCTTTTTTTTTCGTCTATTACCAAAAAGTTAAGCATTTTAAACAAATTTGAGAGTAAGAAGCTCATAAAACATATAAGAAATTTCAATATGGCGTTCACTGCATATGTATATCCTTATTGGTTGCTTAGAAAATTGCAAAATAAATCATAAATTTTGAGTTTTTATAAATATTCTTAACTTATGTAAAAATTAACTTATAACCTTCTTATTACACAGAATGCTGAGACTTCTGGTGCTTAAATCATACCCTAAATTTCAAAGTAATTGGTAAAATAGTTTAAAAGTTATTTAATTTGTTTATCCCTAATTCATTTTATTTGCAATACAATAAGTCAGAAAATTATGAGGTTACAGTAATACTTCGGACAGTATATGAAAGAAGAACTCTTATACTATTAACGTAATTAAAAAATGACAAAAAGTAATTTTAAACAGTGCAAAATTATTTTGCAAGAACATGTCGATTTTTTGCTTACTTATAAACAATTAGAATCACTTGTTAATCGTTACCAGTAGAAAAATTATTTTTTCATATTTAGAAAGACTGAATTTTTATACACATTTAGAAAGAAAAACAAGTGTCCTAGGACAATTATTAGGGACGAAGTTAACCCTCCCTTTTTTTAAATCACATGTTCTTGCAAAATAATTTTGCAACATTTAGAACTATTTATTTCATTTTGTTTTATTTAAACTAATAGTGTAAAACTTCTTCTTTCATAAACTATCCAAAGTATTACTGTAACTTCATAATTTTCTGACTTATAGTGTTGCAAGGAAAATTAATTTGGGATAAACAAATTAAATAAATTGAAACTATTTTACCAATTGATTTGAAATTTAGGTTATAATTTAAGCACCAAAAGTCTCAGTATTCCGTGTAATAAGAAGGTTCTACGTTAATTTTTACATAAGTTATGAATATTTGTAAAAACTCAAAATTTATGATTTATTTTGCAATTTTCTAAGCAACCAATAAGGATAGACATATTCAGGGAACGCCATATTGAAGTATTTTATGCGATTTATGAGTTTCTTACTCTAAAATTTGTTTAAAATGCTTAACATTTTGGTAATAGAAGAAAAGTAGCGAAAATTTACCGTTTTTTGATCTTTATTTGTTTATAACTATGTATATCATCCAAATCGGCTGCAGGAAACATATAGGTTATGATTATAGATGTCCATACTACTCAAAAAATTTGGTTTCGGCCTAGAGGGGGTTGTGTCACCAACAGGATATTTTTTTTTATTCTCTGAACTATGTGATGCAACGTATGACTGACTGTATTTAGTTGAACTTCCGCCCATTCATGAATCCATTTGGTGATCATGTTGGATCCGGTGGCTGTGGCTAATTTTGCAGTTTGTGTTGGAGATATTCTGGAGCGCAGTCGACTTTTGGTAGCATGTTCTATAATATAATAATGAATCGGCAGCGCCGTGTTACTAAGGACGGGACAATAATTAATTTTAACCAAAAACATGAGTCCATGAGTTGGTAAATGTTGAGAGGACAAGAAAACAAATATAACAAAAAATTTAGAATCAATTTAATACTTTATTGAACTAGGAAGTCCTAATATTTTACATTTACTACAAGTTATATACTAGGTGCTCCGGTGATCGGTTCTGATGGCGTATTCATCTTTACCGACCCCAAAACATAGGCGTAACCAGGGGGGGGTTTTGGGGGTTGTAACCCCCCCCATTGGGATGTACTTTGAGCTCTATACGCTTAACACCATAGCCCTCAGAGACCTTCCAGTAGTTGTAACCCCCCCCTTTCAGGTAGTTGTAACCCCCCCCTTAGGATCATCCTGGTTACGCCTATGCCCCAAAAACCCCCGAGTAACACCCCGTAGTAATTGGACCCCATGAGCTGTAGTCTTATGTATCCCGTAATATCAGTCCTCTTTCTGTTTCCATTCAAAAACCGAAGCCTTGTGGTCGTATGGGGTTCATCAAGGATACTGGTATTTTTGTAGGCAGAAAAACCAAAAAAAAAACAAAATCTGGCGCTTAATACACTTATTTTGACATTTATTTATCACTTTTGGATGCATTTTATGCACTTTAAAATGCAACGATGCATTTCCGCCCATTTTTCTCTAGTAGACTTTTTTCCTGACATCATTATAAACACAATGCAAAAAGTTTCAAATCTCAAGGTGCTGTATTTACGATTTATTTTGTGCTAAATACCCTGGTCTAGATGAAACTAGACTCACTAACGAGAGTTCAAACAGGTTGATGATAATTATTATTATTTCTGTTGATATAACCAATTGCTGTGTAATCAGTTACATAAAACCATAAAGTCGACTTTAGTAAGTAACAAAATATTTACTCAACACACACACACACACACACACACACACACACACACACACACACACACACACACACACACACACACACACACACACACACACACACACACACACACACACACACACACACACACACACACACACACACACACACACACACACACACACACACACACACACACACACACACACACACACACACACACACACACACACACACACACACACACACACACACACACACACACACACACACACACACACACACACACACACACACACACACACACACACACACACACACACACACACACACACACACACACACACACACACACACACACACACACACACACACACACACACACACACACACACACACACACACACACACACACACACACACACACACACACACACACACACACACACACACACACACACACACACACACACACACACACACACACACACACACACACACACACACACACACACACACACACACACACACACACACACACACACACACACACACACACACACACACACACACACACACACACACACACACACACACACACACACACACACACACACACACACACACACACACACACACACACACACACACACACACACACACACACACACACACACACACACACACACACACACACACACACACACACACACACACACACACACACACACACACACACACACACACACACACACACACACACACACACACACACACACACACACACACACACACACACACACACACACACACACACACACACACACACACACACACACACACACACACACACACACACACACACACACACACACACACACACACACACACACACACACACACACACACACACACACACACACACACACACACACACACACACACACACACACACACACACACACACACACACACACACACACACACACACACACACACACACACACACACACACACACACACACACACACACACACACACACACACACACACACACACACACACACACACACACACACACACACACACACACACACACACACACACACACACACACACACACACACACACACACACACACACACACACACACACACACACACACACACACACACACACACACACACACACACACACACACACACACACACACACACACACACACACACACACACACACACACACACACACACACACACACACACACACACACACACACACACACACACACACACACACACACACACACACACACACACACACACACACACACACACACACACACACACACACACACACACACACACACACACACACACACACACACACACACACACACACACACACACACACACACACACACACACACACACACACACACACACACACACACACACACACACACACACACACACACACACACACACACACACACACACACACACACACACACACACACACACACACACACACACACACACACACACACACACACACACACACACACACACACACACACACACACACACACACACACACACACACACACACACACACACACACACACACACACACACACACACACACACACACACACACACACACACACACACACACACACACACACACACACACACACACACACACACACACACACACACACACACACACACACACACACACACACACACACACACACACACACACACACACACACACACACACACACACACACACACACACACACACACACACACACACACACACACACACACACACACACACACACACACACACACACACACACACACACACACACACACACACACACACACACACACACACACACACACACACACACACACACACACACACACACACACACACACACACACACACACACACACACACACACACACACACACACACACACACACACACACACACACACACACACACACACACACACACACACACACACACACACACACACACACACACACACACACACACACACACACACACACACACACACACACACACACACACACACACACACACACACACACACACACACACACACACACACACACACACACACACACACACACACACACACACACACACACACACACACACACACACACACACACACACACACACACACACACACACACACACACACACACACACACACACACACACACACACACACACACACACACACACACACACACACACACACACACACTACACGTTACTCCCGTGAGCAAACGAACATAATATAATTAAGTAGCTGCTAAAGGTTCAAAATCAGGGCCATAAAACAAACAAAAAAACTTAATTACCTACAAATGTATTACTGTTAATTTTACTTGACGATGATAAGCTTAAATTGACATAATTATTATAGCACATTTTTATGTGAACTATTTTTAGAAGTAAAAATATTTAAACTTTTAAAATTAAAAAACAATAATTATTATGCTAAAATATGGATTAACTATTCTATCGTGGATACGTATACATACGCTTACATGTTTAAAAAAGAAGAGATTGCTTAAACTTAGCCACTACAGCATACAACGAATATACCAGGTTGAGTCCCTAAAATTAACAAAATATTTATTAGTATGTATGGGCAGTATCGTCGCCCCCGCTAGCGAAATTATTCCGATTCTATTTTTTTGCACAAACTTACTCAAATAGAGGTCCTTATAACATATCCACAGGGTACCGGGCGGTGCCGTGGTCGAAAAATTGTTTAAACAATTTTTTTTAAACAAATTCACAAAAATATTTTTTTCGTTTCGGACAATATTTTTTTAGATAAGTTGGGTCATTGTGCGCAAAAAAGGTCTCTTGTTATTTTTCTCTAAAATTGATTGTTGTCGAGTTATATGCGATTAAAAATTTGAAAAATGCGAAAATGGCCATTTTCAAGGCTTAATAACTCGATTAAAAATTATTATTATGAAATTCAAAAAGTGATTAAATCAAGTTTTAAACCCCTTCTTCAAGTTCCTGAAAATATTTTTGTCATTATTTTATTACAAAGCTGCTATTTTTAATTATTAACAATTAGAGCTATAGTCCAACTGTATCGTCGCCCCCGCTAGCGAAATTATTTCGATTCGATTTTTTTGCACAAACTTACTCAAAAAAGGTCCTTATAACCTATCCACAGGGTTCCGGGCGGTGCCATGGTCGAAAAATTGTTTAAACCATTTTTTTAAACAAATTCAAAGAAATCATATTTTTATTGCGAACGATTTTTTTTTTAGATAATTTGGGTTATTTTGAGCAAAAAAGGTCTCTTGTGATTTTTCTCTAAAATTGATTGTTGTCGAGTTATATAGCCATTTTCGCATTTTTCAAATTTTAGGTCGCGTATAACTCGACAACAATCAATTTTAGAGAAAAATCACAAGAGACCTTTTTTGCTCAGAATGTCCCAAATTATGTAAAAATAATTTTTTCGGAGTGAAAAAATTATTTTTGTGAATTTGTTGAAATAAAATTTTTTAAACAATTTTTAGACCACGGCACCGCCCGGCACCCTGTAGATATGTTATAAGGACCTCTCTTTGATTAGGTTTGTGTAAAAAAATCGAATCGGAATAATTTCACTAACGGGGGCGACGATAAATCCTGGACTATAGCGCTAATTGTTAATAATTAAAAATAACAGCTTTATAATAAAATATTGACAAAAATCTTTTCAGGACCTTGAAGAAGGGGTTTGAAACTTGATTTGGTCACTTTTTGAATTTCACAATAATAATTTTTAATCGAGTTATAGTATAGTATAGTTGATCCAAAAGATGGCATAACCCAGACATCCAAAGTGAAAGTTATCCTTCAGCATCAAATTGTTCTATATGGTCCACACAATCTCCAGAAAAAAGTCACACCATTTTGAGCTTCGGTTTTGGGGGGGAGAGGGGGGAGAAATCGGTAAATTCGTAGTTTTTTAAGTTTTTCGCCAATATTTCCAAAACTATGCGGTTTAGCATGAACATCCTTCTATACAAAATTGTTCTACATTAAATTTGAAATAAAAAAGGCCCTATGCATAATCTTTCTAAAATGAATGGTTCCAAAGTTATGGAGGTAGTATAGTATAACTGGTCCAAAAAAAGGCCTAACCCAAACATCCAAAGTAAAAGTTTTCCTTCAACACCAAAATGTTCTATATGGTCCACATATTGTTCAGTAAAAAGTTACACCATTTTGAGCGTCCGGTTTGGGAGGGAGATGGGAGAGAAATAGGTAAATTAGTAGGTTTTTTATGTTTTTCGTCAATATTTCTAAAACTATGCTTTAGCGTAAACAATGTTATATACAAAAATGTTCTATATGAAATTTAAAACAAAAAATGTTCTATACATAATTGTTATAAAATTAATGGTTCCAGAGTTACGGAGGGCGAAAGGTCGAGGTTTTCGATACTTTTTATATTTTTTGGGCAATATTTATGATATAACTATACCAAAAACCCAGACATCCAAAGTAAAAGTTATTCTTCAACACCAAATTGTTCTATATGGTCCACATATTGTTCAGGAAAAAGTCACACCATTTTGAGCGTCGGGTTTGGGGGGGAGAGGGGGGAGAAATCGGTAAATATAAAAAGTATCGAAAACTTCCACTTTTCACCCTCCGTAAGTCTGGAACCATTGATTTTATAACAATTATGTATAGAACCTTTTTTGTTTTAAATTTTATGTAGAACATTTTTCTACCGAACATCCCTTACGCTAAAGCAAGGTTTTAGAAATACTGACGAAAAACGTAAAAAAAACTACTAATTTACCGACTTCTCCCCCATGTCCCCCCCCCCAAACCGGACGCTCAAAATGGTGTAACTTTTTACTGAACAATATGTGGACCATATAGAACAATTTGGTGTTGAAGGAAAACTTTTACTTTGGATGTCTGGGTTAGGCCTTTTTTTGGACCAATTATACTATACTACCTCCGTAACTTTGGAACCGTTCATCTCCCCCCCAAACCCGACGCTCAAAATGGTGTGACTTTTTTCTGAACATTATGTGGACCATATAGAACAATTTGGTGTTGGAGGATAACTTTCACTTTGGATGTCTGGGTTTGGGTCTAACTATACCATACTATTAGTAAGCCTTGAAAATAGCCATTTTCGCATTTTTCAAATTTTTAATCGCATAGAACTCGAGAACAATCAATTTTATAAAAAAATGACAAGAGACCTGTTTTGCTCAGAATTACCCAATTTATCTAAAAAAATATTGTCCGAGATGGAAAAACTATTTTTGTGAATTTGTTTTAAAAAAAATTGTTTAAACAATTTTTCGACCAAGGCACCGCTCGGCACCCTGTGGATATGTTATAAGGACCTCTTTTTGAGTAAGTTTGTGCAAAAAAATAAAATCGAAATAATTTCGCTAGCGGGGGCGACGATACTGCCCAGTCTAATTATCTAACTATGATTTTTAGGAAAAACAACATTTGGGACCACTCAAGCCTCTCTACTCCAAATAGATCATTATTGAATTATAAACTTTAGACAGTACTGGCTGAATCTCGTTATGTCAAGTTAAATCATATTAAATCAAAATAAATGGTTTTAAATCATTTAAATATTTGGGAGTAATTATTGTGAATGGCAAAATAAGAGGAGTGAAGAAGTAACGGAGCAAATACTAGCAGGCACAAAACATACTGGAGATATCATGAGCTAACGAAGGACAAGAACTTATCCAGAAATACAAAACTGAAAATATACGAGTTGCAATCAGACTAGTAGTTACATACGCAGCTAGCTGAGACAACGTGCCTCTCAGATAAAGACAAACAAAATTAAAAATATTCGAAAAGAAAGTTTTCAGAAGAATTATGTGCTTGATCAGAATGCAAAAAGGAGAAATGAAAGAATAATGAACCATGAACTAAGAGACATAATCAAGGGAGAAGATATATTTAGATTTATTAAAGCGCAGATAGTGATAAATATGGCTGGGACACATAGAGATAATGAAAAACGAACTATTGATTAAGAATGTCGCCAGATGGAAGCCAGAAACCGAAAGACCAAGGGGAAGATCCAGAGAGAGATAGGATGATTAAAGGATGAATCAGGGATAATATATCAATATCCTGAAAGTGAGAAACTGGAGGTAACTTTGCACATATCTAAATGAGTGAAAAAACACACAAAAGGAATGTGGCGTGATTCACCTTAATCAGAATCAGTAGCTGAAATAGGCCAGGGTAATAAGCCAAAAATATACCCTGTTCGTGACACTCGAACAGCCAACTATTTCCTGCGTAGGATCTGGCGGCCATTTTTATTTATAAACAATTTAATGTCAAAAAACGGCATTTTTTTCCTTTTTTTTCAAATCAATGGAAAACAGTGGACCTTGTGGTTAACTTTAGTACAAACATCTTCGAGAGCATAGAAAAAGCTTTAAAATGACGTATTGCAAAGGTTGATATACTTATTTATTGTTAATATAATTGAGAAAAAAGGTCTAAATTCCAAAAAAAATTATTTCGCAATAACTATTGTAAAAATTAGTGCACAGCTTTGAAAGTTTTGTCAAATGAGGGTTCTTTGGTGCGTAATATGTGACAATAATTTCGAAGCGATTCATTCAATTGTTTAAATTTGATTTAAATTGTTTTTCCAAGAGAACTTTTTTTGCAATAACATAAGTCAGAAAAACAGAATGTTAGAACCATTCAGCAGGTATCAAATGAAAGATCATAAGCTAAACTTATGGTTATGGGCGGTACAAAATTTTTTTACACATTCTAAAAGATGGCCTTTTTACACGAAAAAAAATAAGTTAGCCTAGGTCAATTAGGGCCAAAGTTAGCAACATTTTTTTTTTAAATTCATAGCTAATCTGTTTATAATAAATAAGGATAGAAAATAGCGCTCTTTCGCTTTCAAAGACACGAAGTATTCATAAAAAATTTTGGTTTTATTTGCTCTTCAAGGGAGTTGTCACTAAACCTTCAAAAATGAAGTACAAACGCGACCCGCTTGCAACCGACGAAGTAGAAGCATAAAACCTAAAATTGGAATATCAACTTCAAAATCCTACAGTTTTTGTATCTTGAGTACCAACCAATGGATTTTAATGTTTTTTTTAATTTGTATGTGCTTGTAGCGTACTTTACAAATATGGAGTCAGTTGATTCGTAAATTATAATAAACAATTTAATTTGTTTAAACAAAAAAAAAACATTTTATTTAATTTTTACCGTGTTTTAGGTGCACAATTATAAACGTAAAACACTGTACTTATTTGAAAATAAAAAAAAAATAAATTGAAATGTATGTTTTTATAATAATTTCATAACGTTTCACATATATTTTTAATTTAAGGCATGTTTTTTTTTATTTAGCTAATGCCTCGACAACTAATGGACATTGGCATGGTAGGTACGGTGAATTTCTGCAGTTAGGTACATAGTGTCATGTGTAGTGTGTGTGTTGAGTAAGTGTCTTGTTACTTTGCAAAGTCGACGTCATTATCTTTGCAAAGAGACGCTAATTGTATCCGAACGTCTGCGGTCCCTCCGGTGAGTAGCGATTCCGCAAGAACAGAAACTATTTTCATTTATTAATTTATAATAAACAAAAAATTTCTGACCCTGCCTGGTGAGATTCGAGCTCACGACCATTCGGACCGTTTAATCCAAAGGTAGGCGCTCTTACCACTGAGCAACAGAGGAGGTTTTAAGGCATGTTAATGATTTGTTAAATAGTCAATCAAAAGATTCAAATTACTGCAAATCTAAACAAATTTATAGACTAAAAGCATTGATTATAAATATTCCTGTAGTTATTAATCAATGCTAAAAGTCGCACTTTTATTAAAATGTTTCTTTTTTATATAGTAATTTATACTGAGTGAGTCTGTAATTTGGAATAAATTTAATAGCTCTAATACTAATTCTTTTTTTAAATTCTCAGACCTATCGATTAGAATTTCAAAACGAAATTTTTTGCATACAATAATAATATACAGGGTGAGGCAAATAAAGGGCCTATTAGAAATATCTCGAGAACTAAAGGCAACAGAATCATGAAAATTGGAATAAAGGGGTTTTGAAGGATGATCTATTAAATGAAAATATTTTCATCTCTTTGCAACTTCCGGTTATACCGGAAGTTGCTTATAACTTCGTTTTTTTTAATGGGACACCCTGTATATTTTAACATTTTTGGATTCTCTTCGATGTGTTCTTTCTTAAAATATAAGGTTTTGTAATATTATACAGGGTATTTTAAAAAATAATTACGTTTTTTTATTAATTTCGTAGCAAAATTAACACCCTGTAGAATTGTAGTAGTTTGACATCTAAAACTCTACTTACGTTCAAATGATTTTTAATATACTCTAGTATTGTTAAGAATCATTAGTATAGATAAATTTTTTATTTTAGTATACAGGGTTGGTCGAAACTCGGAATGAGTATTTTCTGAGTTTTCTTAAATGGAACACCCTGTATTTTAGTATTGTAATGAAATGATATTTTATGGTACTTTTTATTTCTTAAGCATTCCCTATACCTAACTGCTTTAATTTGTGCTTAATCGTTAATCGCACCAACAATCTTAACTAAGTAGGTATTTCGATAGCTAAACCATTATTGGTAATTTTAAGGGCCAGTCTGGATTAATATGTATTTATTTCTGAAAAATTATTTGGGATTGAGTATTTTCACGGCCAACCTAATAGAATTTTACGTATTTTTTTGTTGCAATTAATGTTTAGCTTGAATCACAAATAACTCACAAATTAAAGCAGTTAGGTATAGGGAATGCTTAAGAAATAAAAAAGTACTATAAAATATCATTTCACTACAGTACAAAAATACAGGGTGTTCCATTTAGGAAAACTCAGAAAATACTCATTCCGAGTTTCGACCAACCCTGTATACTAAAATTAAAAATTTAGCTATACTAATGATTCTTAACAATAGTAGAGTATATTAAAAATCACTTGAACGTAAGTAGAGTTTTAGATGTCAAACGACTACAATTCTACAGGGTGTGAATGTTGCTACGGAATTAATAAAAAAACGTAATTATCTTTTAAAATACCCTGTATAATATTACAAAACCTTATATTTTAAAAAAGAAGACATCGAACAGAATCGAAAAATGTAAAAATATACAGGGTGTCCCATTTAAAAAAACGAAGTTATAAGCAACTTCCGGTATAACCGGAAGTTGCAAAGAGATGAAAATATTTTCGTTTAATAGATCATCCTTCAAAACCCCTTTATTCCAATTTTCATAATTCTGTTGCCTTTAGTTCTCGAGATATTTCTAATAGGCCAGTTATCTGCCTCACCCTATATAGAGGGTGTCCCAATTTAGAGATGTCCCATGTCGTCATGGTTGATTTTCTTAAATGGCAACACTGTCATTTTGATAGCTACTTTATTAGGGTGTGTAAAGTTATACATAACTGCAAAATATTAATTTTTTATTTCCTACCATTTGCAATATAATAAAAAATAACAAAATTATGTCTGTAATTTGGAATAAATTTCAATAATTCAAATAGTAATTGTTTTTTGAAAAATGTTCAGAACTCTCCATTAGTATTTCAAGTCGAAATTTTTTACATACAATAATAATGTATACAGGGTGTCCCAAATAAGAGATATCACGTCATCGTTAATTTTCTTCAATGGCAACACTGTTATTTTGATAGCTGTTTTGATAGAGTGTGTAAAGTTATACATAACTGCAATATATCAATTTTTATACCCTACCATTTACAAGATAATAAAACGTAATTTTAAATCTCTAGATTGGGACACCCTGTATACATTATTATTGTATGTAAAAAAATTCGATTTGAAATACTAACCGACAGGTCTGAGCATTTTTCAAAAAAAAAACAATTAGTATTTTAACTATTAAATTAATTCCGAATTACAGACATAACATACACGCCCTATCTAAATAGCTATCAAAATAACAGTGTTGCTATTTAAGAAAATCAACGATGAAGTCATATCTTTAAATTGGGACACCCTGTATACATTATTATTGTATGTAAAAAATTTAAATTTGAAATAATAATTTATTCCAAATTACAGACTCACTCTGTATATATATTTATAACAATTTTTTATCAATTATTACATACATAACATTATAGTTATGCACCTAAAACACGGTAAAATTTTTTTAAAACAGATTAAATTGTTTATTACATAATTTATGAACCAACTGACTCCATATTTGTAAAGTACGCTAAAAGTACGTACAAATTAAAAAAAAACATTAAAATCCGTGGGTTGGTTCCCAAGATACAAAAAACTGTAGGATTTTGAAGTTGATATTTCAATTTTAGGTCGCACGGATTTTATGCTTCTACTTCGTTGGTTGCAAGCGGATCACGTTTGTACTTCATTTTTGAAGCTTGATTGACGACTCCCTTGAAGAGAAAATGAAACCAAAGTTTTTTTTAATACTTCGTGTCTTTGAAAGCGAAAGAGCGCTATTTTCGATCCTTATTTATTATAAAGAAATTAGATATGAATTTTTAAAAAAATGTTGCTAACTTTGGCCCTAATTTATATAGCAGGGATGGCCAAACTGTGGCTCGCGAGCCACATGTGGCTCTTTGAAGGATTATTTGTGGCTCTCAATAAATATACCTGAATAAAAAATGTATACCATTTTTATTCAGTTGCAATGCGAAGCCAAAACTGTCTTAATTTTCACTTAGTTCAGAGAGCGCAAACCAGCCCTCTAATCGACGATTTCGCCTTTTATTAGAGGCTCATCAGAGAGACATATGCTGCTATCTCTGACCTAAGTTAAAATCTTCAGCCAGCTAGTCCCCGCATTGCAACTAATGTGATGCTAGTAGGTGCCTAGCGGCAACTGCTAAATAAAAGTCTTCAATAACAGTTTTCAACCTAATAAAATATTTAAAAATATAATATCAAATTGAAAACTTATTGGACCATTTTCCTGGTAACACCTCTATGGCTTCTAAAAATTGCAAGCCAGATGGATGCTGCAAAGTACCTGAATTATGTTTAATTTTTGTTTCAAAATGTCTTAAATTACTCACAAAAAATATAAAAGACTAAGTGTAACATCAGGATGTAAACAAGGCTATCACCGTTGCTATTCAATTTAGTCTTTGAATATGTAATAAGTAAAATATCATCTGAGCTGACAGGGAATTTACGAATTGAGGATCAAAGCTATTTGCTGGTGATCTAGATGCAGTTGATCATTCTACAAGAGACGTGAGAGAGATATTTTCAGAACAAACAGGCAGTCTGGGCCTTCGGATAAATGAAGAGAAGACGAAATACATGTTAATAACCAGAAATCCAAGACCAAGAGTTAGGCAGAATATGACTATTTTTTTATAGTAATGACCACAACTTCGAAGTAGTTAAAGAATTTAAATATCTAGAGGCGGTAATCACAGATGACAACCACATATAAAAAGAGGTCTGAGCATAAAGAGCTTCGTGGAATAAAGCATTATACTCCTTATCATCATTATTAAGATCTCATATAAAAGCTAAGATAAGATGGACAGGTCATGCGGTAAGATCAGAGGAAGACAGAGTGTTAAAGACAGTGTTTTTTGAAAGACAGTAGATCAGTAGGCCGTCCCAGAAAAAGATGAAAGGATGATGAAGAATCGAAGTATCCTGAATTAGTAAAGCTGCTTGTAGAATTATTTGCATATTTGAAACACCGATGTGAACCATTGTATTTCAAATAATAAAGGCAGTTTTTGTTTTTATTCGATTCAGAGTTAGACCACTATCTCCATATAGCTATTTCAGCATCCCATGCATCTTCAGTGAAGCTATGCAGTCACAACTCTGAAGCGAATATTAACAACCCTGCCTATTTAAGGGAAACCATCACGATACAATGATTCCACCTTTTGAGACGCAATCTAGCGACATCTCTCGCAAAACGAGGAAAACAACGAAAAGCCCTAGATACAAAGTTTACTACTTTTTAAAGTAGTACTCTTCATTTTATTTCACTTTAAAATTCGTGAAATCGAAACACGGAGAGAAAAATGTAATATCTTTTTTACACTTTTTAAATAAACTTGTTTAATTGCGGCTCGCAAAAAGTTTCAAATTTTGAAAAATGGCTCGGACTATCAAGGAGCTTGGCCACCCCTGTTATATAGTCTAACTTATTTTTTCGTGTAAAAACGCCATATTTTAGAATCTGCAAAAAAAAATTGTACCAGCCATAACAAGAAAGTTATTCAAATTGTTTATAAGGAAAAATTGACGAGACTTTTGCATAATTATTTATTACTAATAAGTACATTTTTTATTAACTTTTTTTAAACATGTTTGGAAGTTTAGCTTATGTTCTTTCATTTGACACCTGCAGAATGGTTCTAACATTCTGTTTTTCTGACTTATTTTACTGCAAAAACAGCTCTCTGGAATAAACAATTTGAATAAAATATAAACAATTGAATGGTTCGCTTCGAAATTTTTGTCCCCTATTACGCACCAAAGAACCCTCATTTGATAAAAATTTCAAAGCTGTACACTAATTTTTACAATAGTTATTGAAAAATTAATTTTTTTGCAATTAAGACCTTTTTTCTCAATTATATTAACAATAAATACGTATGTCAACCTTTGTGATACGTCAATTTAAAGCTTTTTTTATGCTCTCTAAGATGTTTGTTCTAAAATAACCTTAAGGTCCACTGTTTTCCCTTGATTTGAAAAAAATTGGAAAAAAAGGCCGTTTTTGACACTACATTGTTTATAAATAAAAATGGCCGCCAGATCCTACGGAGGAAATAGTTACTCATAGGTATTACCTGTTCTCATAGGTATTACCTGTCGAAAAAAGGTTTCACTACCCTGGCTGCTCGAGTGTCATGGAAAAAACCTTATTACCCTGGACCAGCGGTCGGCAAAGTGCGGCTCCGGAGCCGCATGTGGCTCTTTGCCTCCTTAGGTGCCGCTCTGGCACAAATATCTACGGAAAGCACAATAATATTTTCCTTAAAAAAAATTGATAGGAAAAACATTATATCTTATTCTGATAAATTAGCTTTTATCAACTTACAAACATTAGCATTTGTCTAAATCCTCTTAATGCTACAACAACCGAGATGAAATTTTCTCCTTTTGAAATTGGCATTAATAACTTTAAAATACAATTTCTGGATTTGAAGAACAAGAAGGTATGGAGCTCTAAATGCGAACATCTTTGTGTTACATTGGAAATATTGGAAAAGAAAAAATATTCACAACACAAGAAGTGGTCTGCTTTGAATGACCTGGAGAAAGAAGACATGATCATTTTCAACACTTGAAATAATATTCCTGATTCTTATGATCAGCTTAAAAAGCTCACGTTTGCTGTTCTTTCCCTTTTCGGTTCTACATATCAACATTTAAAAAAAATGGATTTTGCACCAAAAATTTTGTAAAAAACACAGTGTTGTATGAAATAAAACCAAAAAAAAACGAAAGAAAATAGAAGTTTATACGATGATTAGAAACGAAGATATATATCGCCAAAAAACGAAAAAAGACATTTAAATTTTTTGGGGGTTATGGATGGGACTAGGAGTTTAAACATATTTTGGTCAAATACTTTTTGATGTAGAACATGTGGTTCTTTTATTTTTGGAATATCGTTGGAAGCATTTTTCACTATCTTCACCGACTGACTAGACGCTTTAGTTTTATTTAGCGTAATAAAAGTTTGCTGAAGAAGCAGATTTGGCTCCCATTTTTTTTTAATTGTTGTAATGTTCGTATTTGGCTCTTTGGCTAAAAAGTTTGCCGACCACTGCCCTGGACTATAAGTAAGAGCAGCAATAATCTAGATTTAGATCTAGTCTTTTTATGTCTAAAGGTGGGAAACTATCAATATAATGTAAATTTATTCATTCCTATTGATAATTTCGCACCTCTAACAGTTTCGTCTCTTTTTATTTTACGGTTATTAGCACACTATTCACTGTATATATAAGGTGTCCCAAAAGTAGTGGAACGGTCGAATATTTCGCGAACTAAACATCGGATCGAAAAACTGAAAAATACGTATTCAATCATTTTCAAAAATCTATCCAATGACACCAAACACCAACCCCCACTACACCCCTTGGAGGTGGGGTGGGGGTAACTTTAAAATCTCAAATGGAAACCCCTAGTTTTTCTTGCAGATTTGGATTCGTTACGTAAAAGTAAGGAACTTTTATTCAAGACATTTTTTCGGACTGTGGATAGATGGCGCTATAATTGGAAAAAACCATTTATCCTGATACCATAGGTAAATTATAGAAACTGTCTAATATCTCGAGAAATACACTTCCAAATGAGAAACTGAAAAAGAGGTTTTTAATATTTTTCGAAAACCTATCGATAAACGTCAACATGACCCTCCAACCCACCCCCTGGAGGTGGGGTGGGGATAAATTTAAAATCTTAAATAGCAACCTCTACTTTTTATTGCAGATTCAATTTCGTCATGAAAAACTAAGCAACATTTATTCGAAACATTTTTTAAAATTGCTGATAGATGGCGCTAATAAATCGTATTTTTCCAATTAAAGCGCCATCTATCAACAATTCTAAAAAATGTTTCGAATAAATGTTGCTTAAGTTTTCATGACAAATCGGAATCTGTAATAAAAAGTGGGGGTTGCTATTTAAGATTTTAAAATTACCCCCCACTCCACCTCCAGTGGGGTCATTTTTGGTGTTTATCGATAGGTTTTCAAAAAATATTAAAAACCCCTTTTTAAGTTTCTCATTTGGAATTGTATTTCTCGAGATATTAGACCGTTTCTATAATTTACCTATGGTATCAGGATAAATCGTTTTTCCCAATTATAGCGCCATCTTTGCTTACTTTTACGTAACGAATCCCGATCTGCAAGAAAAACTAGGGGTTTCTATTTAAGATTTTAAAGTTACCCCCCACCCCACCTCCAGGGGGTGTAGTGGGGGTTGGTGTTTAATGTCATTGGATAGATTTTTGAAAATTATTGAACACATATTTTTCAGTTTTTCGATCCGATGTTTAGTTCGCGAAATATTTGACCGTTCCACTACTTTTGGGACACTCTGTATTATGTTCCCAACATTTATTTTTCTATCTGTCATTTTGGTAAAGAAAGTTAAAGGTTGTGGCGAAAAAGAAGAAATTCATTTATAAAACTTACCTTTGTCAAAAACGTATGATCTAAAATTATCACATTAAAAAAGGACAAATTATTCGGCTTTGTGCAAGTAAGTATTATCAATAGCATCTTTTTATTTCTTTGGTTCCAATACATCCAGGGGCATTGATAAAACATATCATTGATTGTAGAAGACTACAATATTAAAAACATATTGTAAAATGTTTAAACCATATATTCATTTTAAAATGGTATATAATATACGAGGTATAACAAAAAGATCATGACCATGGTATGAGGAATGAACGGAGATATGGCTTGTTGCAGCTGATTCTTCAGAGCAAGTTATTTGGAAATACCAGGGAGAAGAAGAATAACTCCGCCTGTGGTGACAAATGGGTGAATCGAGTAGCTCAGGAGTCACCACTGCCGGTTCTAAGCCCGGATAAAGGAGGAAGGTTGAACAGTGGGCTGACAACCCACTCCCGGAAAAAAACACACTGTTACGAAACCTGAACATTTGCCTCGGAATACAGGACGGAACTTTCGGAAACGACTCAAGCTACGAAACATGGACTATGCATTTGGAAACTGGAATGTGAGGACGCTAAATAGACCAGGAGCTCAAACCGCACTTCTGCAAGAACTAAAAAGATGTAAGCTCATGATTACTGCTCTTCAGGAGACAAGATGGCTGGGGAAAGGTGTCAGGGACACTAAGACGCACACAATTCTATATAGTGGGAAGGAACAAGGAAGCAAAGAATGTGGAGTCGCATTTGTGGTGGATAATGATTTTAAGTCAAAAATCATCGACTTCCAGGCAGTCAGTGAAAGGATATGTAAGTTGAGAATTCGCACCCACTTCTTCAACCTAACAATGATAAGCATTCACTGTCCAACAGAAGATCAAGAGCAACATACAAAGGAAAGCTTTTACCAACAGCTGGAGATAGTATATGATAATGCGCCAAAAAATGACATCAAGATTATAATGGGTGATATGAATGCTAAAATAGGCAAGGAACCGCAGTTCTATGGCACAATAGGAAAACACTCTCTGCACAATGAAACAAGCGAGAATGGGGAGTTTTTGATAAACTTTGCCACCAGTAAAAACATGGTTATAAGTTCCACATGCTTCCCATATAAAGGCATACACAAAATGACATGGATTTCACCAGGTGGAACCACAACCAATTAAATTGACCATGTGCTGATAGACAAAAGGGCAGCCAGTAGTATCTCCGATGTGAGAACACGACGAGGAGCATGCTGTGGATCAGACCTTCTTTTAGTACAAACCAAATTTAGATGCAGAGTTAACAGGAAAAGAAACGAAAGACAACAAAGAACAAACAAACTGGACCTGGAAAAACTGAAGATTCAGGAATGTAAAGAGAAGTTCGAACAAGAAGTCGCAAATGAGTTAAGGACGCTAGAACTGCACTCCATAGAAGGCAAATGGACTAATATCAAAACAGCAGTACTGACAGCAGCAGCGTCCACCCTGGGAAACAGGAAAAGGGAGAGAAGAGCAGCATGGTTTGATGACGAGTGCAGACAAGAAATAGAGGAAAGAAATGAAGCACACAAAATGTACATAACAAGAAGAACACGGGAAAGACGAACATTATTTGAAGTCGCAAGACGGAAAGCGGACAAGACATGTAGAAATAAAAAGAGAGCCTATGAAAATGGACAAATAGAAAAAATGGAAGAAAATTTCAAAAACAACGAAATTAGAGGGGCTTACGAATACCTAAAAAAGATAAAAAGTGGGTATAAACCTCAAACAAGTCTATGTAAAGATGAAAGTGGGCAAATAATCAGTGACCAACAGAAAGTCACAGAAACCTGGAAGCATTATTTCCAGACACTACTTGGAACTCAAGTAGATATGGAAGATGAAATGGGTATGATCTACGTAGAAGAGAATGGAGTAGAAGCTCCAACCATAGAGGAAGTTTTCGAAGCCATTAAGGCCCAGAAAAACAATAAAGCTCCGGGAGTTGATGAAATACCAGCAGAACTATATAAGGTAGGTGGCGATCACCTAGCAAGTCACATCCACGCGCTCATCAAAGACGTATGGCAAGAAGAGAAAATACCCGACGACTGGAAGAAAAGTATAGTATGCCCGATCTATAAAAAAGGAGACAAACTCCAGTGCAAAAACTACCGTGGAATCTCTCTACTATGTACAGCATATAAAGTCCTCACGTATATTATAAACCAGCGGCTCCAACCACTAGCAGAAAATATTATTGGAGAGTATCAGACGGGCTTCCGACGGGGAAGATCGACACTGGATCAAATATTCACAGTGAAACAGATCTTGAGCAAAGCATGGGAACACGATGTTGATGTTCACAACGTGTTTGTAGACTTCAAACAGGCATACGACTCAGTCAAAAGGAACAAACTATACTATATATTGGCTGAATTGGCAATACCACACAAGTTAATAAGACTCATTAAAGCCACAATGGATGAAACTCAGGTATGTGTACGAATACAAAACCACCGGACAGACTTTTTAACATTTCGCAGGGACTAAAACAGGGAGATGGGCTGGCCCCAACATTGTTTAACCTGGCACTGGAGTATGCGGTTAGGCAAATGCAAACTGGACGAGGAAATCTACTGAGCAACCGAACGGTTCAACTGGCCGCTTATGCTGATGATATTAATATTATGAGTAGAACATCAACAGGAGCACAGGAAACATATGCAGAGTTAAAAACACAAACAAAAATACTAGGTCTGGAAATTAGCACAGAAAAAACAAAAATAATGACTCAGACGAGAAGAAATATAGTCCCAGAAAACATTATACATGAAGATGACATTGAAACGGTTGAAAAGTTTACATACCTGGGAGTAGAAATATATGCCGACGGATCAGAAGATGGAGAAATACGGAAGAGAATAACGCAGGCAAACAGAGCTTATTTTGCCCTCTCCCATATATTTCGGTCTAAAAGTGTCCACCGAAATACAAAGATGAGAATCTATAAAACCTTAATTCGACCAATAACATGCTATGGCAGTGAAGCCTGGGTGCTGAAAGAAACATCCAAAAACAAACTCGACACATTCGAAAGGAAAGTACTTAGGAGAATACTAGGACCTGTGAGGGAAAACGGAATCTTCAGAAGTCGATACAACAACGAGCTTTATCAACTGTATAAGGAAACGCCCCTGTCAAACTTCATTAGATTACAAAGATTGCAATGGTCCGGACATGTGATAAGAATGGGAGAGGATAGGTTACCAAAACGAGCACTGAATGCTAGAATGCAAGGAAAGAGACCGGTTGGGAAGCCACGAAAGCGCTGGGAAGACACAGTAAACAGCGACGCACAAGCCCTTTTAGGAGTCCGTGTATGGAGAAAAGCAGCCACAGACAGGCAAGGGTGGAGGCAAAAAATAAAGGAGGCCAAGGCTCAATTTGGGCTGTAGTGCCGTAGAAGAAGAAGAAGAAGAAGGGAGAAGAAGAATATTTTTTATTTCAAAACCTGAGAAAGTGGTTTAATACATCGAAAGCCGGAGTATTCAGAATAGCAGCAAGCAAAGTTAGGATAGCCATGATAATCGCCAACATTCGGAACGGATAGACACCGTAAGGAGAAGAACAAAAAAGTAGGTCATTTTAAACACATATTCACTTCCACTGAACCTAGCTTAATATGTGTAATTGTTTTTATGATAAACAACTACTTAACATTATAATCTGGTCAGTACTCATCAATAACTAATTTTTTCTACTTCTTTTTAAGTTTCAAATAGCTACTTCCTCTCAATATCTGTGTTGTAAGAAGCTGAATGGTCTTAAAACTTTCCACAAATGTTTCTCAGAACAATGTTATCGTTTGAAGTTACTAAACTAATCCTGTATTTAATCATCATCATCATCACTGGCTCGACAACCCTTTCTGGGTCTTCGCTTGTTCCAGGATTCTTCTCCATTCTGATCTTCTTCGTGCTTTATTCTCCAGTTTTTTTATTTTTAAGGTTACTGTATCATTTTCTATTTGTTCTAAATATCTCAGCTTCGGTCTTCCTCTTGTTCTTTTTCCTACTGGCATCTGTTTGGATATTTTGTTTGGTATTTCGCCTTCTTCCATCCTTTCTACATGTCCCACTTTCTACATGTCCCATCCAACGCAGCCGTCCTATTTTAATGAATGTTATGATATCCGGATCCTGGTATATTTTGTATAGTTCAAAGTTGTACCTTCTTCGCCAAATTCGGTTATCTTTTGTGCCCTTATATATGTGTCGAAAGATTTTTCTTTCAAAGGTGGCTAGCAATGTTTCCTCTCTTTTAGTGAGTGTCCAGGTTTCTGAGCCGTATGTGAGTACCGGTCTTATTAAGGTTTTGTATATTTGGCATTTTGTTTTTCTTGCGACGTTATCTGATCTTAGTTGCCGAATTAAGCCATGGTAACTTTTATTGGCAATAAATATTCGCCTCTTCACTTCCTCGCTACGTTATTATCAGACGTGACTAGGAATCCCAAGTATCTAAAGTTTTTTACCCCCTCAATGTTGTATTCTCCTATTGTTATATTTTGTGGCTGCCTTATTTCTGCGTTATTACTTACCTGCATATATTTTGTTTTGTTCTGGTTGATTTTAAGGCCACTATTTTGTGCAGCTCGTTCTATTTGATTGAATGCCTCTATCATTTCTCTTCTTGATCTTGCGATTATGTCAACATCATCTGCAAATGCTAGTATTTGCACGCTTTTATTAATGATTGTTCCTCGAGTATTGACTGTTGTGTCCCTCATTATTTTCTCGAGTACGATGTTGAACAAGATGCATGATAGAGCGTCTCCCTGGCGTAGTCCATTTTTCACATCTATTGTTTCCGTTAGTTCGTTTTGTATCCGGATTTTACTTTCTACTTTTAGAGATTCTTTTATCGGTTCTATTAGTTGTGTTGGTACATTAAATTCTTTCAGTGCTTTTATTAAGAATTCTCGGTTTATATTGTCATATGCGCTTTCGAAGTCTATGAAGAGATGATGTGTGTCGATGTTATGTTCACTTGTTTTTTCGAGGATCTGTCGCGGAACAAATATCTGGTCTAATCCTGTATTTAATAGTCCAGACAAATAAGATTTTTCTCGTGACACATCCCTCTCCAGGCCGAAACCAAATTTTTTGAGTAGTATGGGCAACCTATAAAATGCAGTCACTGAAGGTTTTCACCTCCGATTTCGTTGAACCTTCATCGATTTTCATGAAAATTGGTGAGTAATTAGAAAATACATCAAGGAACAAAGGTGATATGATGCCAACTTGCGTTTTACCCTGGGGGTGGTAGCCACCCCTTCTAAGGAGTGAAAATTATTTTATTAAAAATAATACCATAAGTCCATAGAGGGACAAATTATAAGCAAAATTTGTTATGTAAAGTTATTATAATAATTCAACACTTTTTGAGTTATTAAAGACCAAAAGTAATTGACCAAGTATCGTATTCTTCTTCCGATTCTTTATTGGTCCTTCCTCTCCACTGATCTTCTATTTTCACACCTCCATATATTGCTCTTTGCATTTTCTCTCCCATCTTTCTAAAAGGTCTGTTTCTGACTTTTTCAGCACCCATGTTCCGCATGCGTAGGTATGTTACAGGTTTATTCTACATACTTTTCCTGATTATTCCTTCTAATGTCATATTGAATGCAGTTGTTGATAGTGAGTCTCCTTGTCGTAATCCTTCCTTGGTTTCAAACTTTTTTCCCTTTCCATACTATTTCGTTTGTTGTGTTTTCCATCGTCATCTTTACCATCCTGACAATTTTACTTGGTTCCTGTAAAATATAATATTTTTAGTCTTGCGACAGCGCTCATTTTTCTCCTAGTCCTTTGCGCATTCAAAATTTTGTCTCATGAGTGGATTGCAAAATTGAAACCGTCAAAATTTGAGAGTGGATTAACTGATTCTTTATCATTGAACTGTAGGTAACTCTACATTTTATGATGTTATATACAGGGTGTTTCATTAAGAATGTCCAATCTCTGAGTTGTAGATTCTATATACCTCAAAAAATGAAAATTTAACTCAAATCACTTAAAAAAATGTGGCTCGTTACTGAGTTACAGGATGTTTTATTTATAAATTTAAAAACTATTTTTGTTCAGTTTTTTAAAACTATTCGAGATATGCTTTTCATACTTAGCAGAAAGTGTAGGTACGATACAGCCTATAAAATTATGTTAAATAAACGTTTCTAGCTATTACCAGAGGCGTACGACATGGGACAGTGAATGGTTGACCCTTTCCAAATTCTACGCAACTGGCGGAATTGCCATTTTAGCGCAATTTTTCGATTCTACAATACTTTCTATGTAAATAACATACCTACTCTTCACTCGTAACGATAAAGTCATTAGTTTTTGATAGGGGTCGCCAACTTCTTGAAAATTTCAAGATCTTGTCTTGATATTGTCTTGATTTCAAGACAAGATCAAGACAAGAAGTAATTTTCGATTTCAAGATAAGACAAGAAATTGTATGTCAATACCAAGATTTCTTGTCAAGAAAACGAGAAATCTTGAAATATCTTGCCTAAATAATGAAAACTCTAAAACGTATTTATTTGTGAAAAAGATAACATTATTTTGATATAATATAAACATATTATTTTAATTCGTTGAACATTTTTTTTTGCTAAAACCATTTACAAAAATGTAAATTAAAAACAATAATTACTAATACTTAAATACCTCATCCTGTTGAAAATAAAATTGCAAACTTGATTTTATGTCAAATAACAAATTTAACACATTTTTAAATCGGAATTGATAAGCCGTGAATTAGGGCAAATAACACTTCTCATGGAGTCAACGCCTAGCCGATTTCTTGGCTTTGTTATTGAAGCTGCGCTTGAAAATAGGCTTTCCGCAGATACAGAGGTTGCTGGCGTTCTGAGAAAATCCTTGGCCGTTTTCGATAATAACGGGTAGATATTTTCGTGTCTTCTTCAACAATCAAGTATATTCTCAGAATCTTTAGACCTAGGCTCATTTATTTATTTTCAGTCTCATTCTTCCAACATTGTAAGTTATTATTTTATCATTATCAGCTTTTTTTAAAAAGGTAAGTAACATCTAAATCAAATTCGTTATCTCCTTTTTTCAGACTAAGTGGTATTGGACTTCTGTATTGGATTCTGTATTGGTCTGGTATTGGATTCTTTAGATCATTCTGGGATTTATTAAAGTAGTTATCTTTAAATATTTCTTCACATTTTTGTACTGCTTCTGATTGTATAAGCTTTCCCAAGATGAAGAGCAACATGCCACTACTTTATGCCGAGGATCAAAAATAAGAACTATACAGTATATCCAATTAGTTTTGTTATGTTTCATCGGTTGCGCCTCTATTAATTTTATTATCAAATTCATGAGCCCAATATTTCCAGTTTGTCTAAAAGTAAGCTTACTCCAATTACCACCAATGGGAGTGTGCAATATTTTCCCCTTGCGAAACATACAAAATGCTTATTTTAAGCATGCAACTACACATCAATTTTGCGTTCGTCAGGAAACAAATGCAGATCGGGTACTCCCCCAAGTGGCAGTGGAGGCCGTGTTACCACGCAACGCAATAAAAAGGTCGCCGGTGAATCACCGGACCGGGTTATCAAGAAATTTCAAGATCTTGAAATTTCTTGAGTCAAGACAAGATATAAGATGTCAAGAAAACGTCAAGACAAGATTTTTTAAGATTTCTTGATTTTTTCTCAAGACAAGACAAGAAGTTGTTGTCAAGACAAGAATTCTTGTCTTGTCGACCCCTAGTTTTTGAGGTATTTGGAGTTAAACATGTAATGACATAGATATTTTGATTAATGTATTGTGCCGCTTAAATTTAAAGAGTATATTATTCATTCTTGACAACAAAAAATTGAAAATCAAAAGAATTGATGTCCTTACCTCGCTTCTTTCTGATATTAGGATACTTCATGATCAATAAAACTGAAAAATAGAAAAATGATACTGAAAATGATCTTTAACAAAATACAATATTATAAAAAAGTGTTTTGTATACACTATTAAGAGTGAAGTTGCATCGTGATAAAAATTAAAGGCGAAGAGTAAACTCAGGCATCTAATTATATGCATAAGACACAACTTTTACAAAATTTGTGCTAACTATTTTATTATTACTATTATTAGTGTTAACGGTTTTTAATTTAATGTGGTCTTTTTTAAATATGTGCACTAACTAAGGCATTTGTTTCTTTGCTTGCAAAAGTAAGCATTTTTCTAAAAATTACCAATTACCAAAAAGTATTTATTTCGATGAGGTACGTCTAAAAAATTGATGTAGAAGCGAATTGGTTATTTATAAGTCACATCAATTTTTTATTTTTTAGACGTACCTCATCGAAATAAATACTTTTCCCCTCTTGGTAATTTTTCGAAAAATGCTTACTTTTTGACCTATGTGCATCTTTTTTTTCTTCAAACAAATTCCTTAGTTAGTGCACAAATTTTGTTAATAACAGTTGTCGGTACACTGGGAAAAATTAAGAGAAAAATACATTTGAACTTAGAAAAATATATCGAATTGAGTAAAAATGGTTTGGTGTATTAGAAATTAAAAAAAAAATCGATATTTTCCGTTTATAAGTGTCTTTTTATGGGCAAACCGCTCGCCTATTGAGAAAATCAAGAGAGTAATTAATAGACGGGGCTGTACCGTCGAGCGTCGCCCCCGTTAGCGAAATTATTCCGATTCGATTTTTTTGCACAAACTTACTCAAAAAGAGGTCCTTACAAATAACAAATAGTAATATCTAACAAATCCACAGGGTGTCGGGAGGTGCCGTGGTCGAAAATTTTACAATTTTTTTTAAACAAATTCACAAAAATCGTTTTTTTACTTCGAAGAAAATTTTTTTTTGAGGTTATATTTCTTTAGGCGCGATTGAGAGTAAAATTTCATAATACTGCGCGCATGCGCACACAGACAGTATGGCGTTTAGTTGCTGAATCTTTCAAGTTATGTCTAAATATATCAGTGCAAGAAAAGGTGTGAAAAGAATATATTAGTGTTTTTAGTAAATATATTTATTATAATTTTTGTGTCTTTGGATTTGTCTTCCTCAGGAGTAAGATGAGTATTATTAAAACATTTTATTGTATATTTATTATACTTCACCTTCCAGTCTGTTTGTTACCGTGAATTGTCATTAGGTACGTCCGAACTGATACAGACACAGTCCTCGTAGCGTATTTGGTATACGCTCTGAGCTTCGCTGGTATCGCTCCTAGCGGATTACTAATGCAACTTTCACCGGTAATTTTTAAATTTATTATTTAATTGTTATCGCTTAATATTTACGACGCAAAAAAGTAATTCAATTGTAATCGATTTTTTAAAGATTTTGCTAATCATTTTAACGTTCTATTAATGAAATATTAATTTCTTACTTCGGATACTTTCACAATTATCGTCTAGATGGCGCTTAGATTAATTTATAATTACATATTATTATTACGAAGTATTAAAAAACTTAAATTCAGTATTTAAAACGTAAGTATATTTAAGGTAAAAATATACACCACAGCTTTGACCAACTAATATTATTTCATTTCCTATTATTGTTTTTAATTTCAATGTTTTAAATTTATCACTTTGACATTTATGTCAAATTTCCAGTAAAAGCTTACAGACTTGTCACTACTGGCTCTCGCGAATTTTTAATTATCCCCTCTACCTACGAGCTCATAGCGTATAGCATTCGGCCAGAGATCGAGAGGTCTTGAGTTCGAGTCCGGAGCAATCCTATACTTTTTTTTATTTTTTTGAAAGTGGTAAGCACAAAATTAGTTTGGTGTTTAAAAAAATTAAAACAAACTGTTTAAAGCAGCGTTTCCCAAATGGTGGGTCGCGACCCGGTACCGGGCCACGAAAGCAAAATGCCGGGTCGTCTCGCCGTTTCACATGAAAATCTTCTTTTAGACTGCGAAGTGCGGTGACTATCAAAAGGGAATGTTTAAAAAACTTTAATTGAATTAATTGAATAATTGAAGGAAAAATTTCAATATTCTTAGAACAACATCCACCAACGGTTAGGGATGCAATATTTCGATTTAAAGACAGTTTTCATGATGTCAATCGGTTAACCTTCGGATAACCAAGCGTGGGAAATTGTGACCCCAGCGTATGTTTTTCTTTAATAAATTCAAAAGTATTTTTAATTTTTAACTCATTATTTTTTTATTTGACTTTAATATCATTCTAGATATCCTCATATTTTGAAATAAAAAAAATCAAAATCCCTATATTTTACGAATAAAAAATATATTCTGAAGTTGATGTTTAGTAAAATAGCGTCTATTATGTGTAATTCCAAGTAGTTTTACGCTAATGACGTCGACTTTGCAAAGTAATAAGACACTTACTCAACATACACACTACACATGACACTAATACTCATGTTGTGACTGGCTGACTGACATAAAGTCCATGCCAAAAAAAAATTAAAAAATTTAAAAAAAAAACTTTATTTTTTTGTTAATTATCATTTTTGACCTGGGGTCATTTTCCCCCCCCCTTGGTCATCCGTGTAACAAAAAAAGGTTGGTCATCGGAAGGTTGATTAAGGTAGCCTATATTTGTTATATTTTTGACTTCTTCAACAATTTAAATATGACATTACAAGGTAGCAACGTAGTACAAGAGAAGGTGGAAGCTGCAACAAAAAAATATTTGCTTAATTTGTGGACACGTCGCGCGAAAGCAGAAAATTACAAATCTAACAGAACTTCAAAAAGAGTATAATGTGTATTTATGTTATTTCAGCGGCTTTCAAAGAATACCTGCCAGGACTGCAGGCAAATCTGAAGGAATATTTTCCCCCATCCACAGCAACAAAGCATGGATAAGGAATCCATTTACAGTGGACGTAGAATCCAAGACAGGACTTGCGGATTTAGATATTGAGTCAGTAATTGAACTATCGTGTGATAGGGTTCTCGAAAGATATATTTGACAAAATTCCACTGATATATTTTTAGCTGTCCTGCTGCCAGAAGTACCCAGTTTTAGCAGAAAAAGCGATAAAATTTCTAATTTCTTTCGTTACAACCTGTAAGTGTGAGGCAGGGTTTTCACTGTTCAACACTGGTTTTCCCCAAAAATAAATATAGGAACCGTTTGGAAGTCGAATCGACCTGAGCATAAAATTAACATTTTTTTCTCCAAACGTGAAGTTTTTAGTTAACCAGAAACAACTACATACTTCTCATTAATAAAGTATTTGATTATTAATTTGTTTTGTTACATTTTTGTTGGAGCTAATGATTTTTTATTAATAGGTATATAAAACTATAATAGATATTTAAATATGTTTACATGTATACGTACGCCAGGATATGCCAAAAAATTAGTGGGTCACGAAGGATGACCACAAAAATAACCGGGCCACGGAAAAATAAGTTTGGGGAACGCTGGTTTAAAGTATATTTATTTTTAAGAAATCATATAATAGAAGTATAACTTCTTACGTGCGTACAAAGTACACACACATTCTTGTTTTAACACTTTCAGTCTGGTGGGATATAGAGTAGCATTATGTTGTTTTATACGCCATTAGACTGAAAACTTAGTTTTTTGTTAGCAGTTGCCGCTAGGGCATCTATGCCATTTCGTTCGTTGCAATCCGTGACTGCACGCCGGGGTTTGTTTTGGTTGGATCAGAGAGAGCAGCATATGTGCCTCCTGATGAGAGACCAACAAGTTTCGAAACCGGTAGAGGTGCTTGCTGCACTCTCTGATTGGACTAGAATATGATGCGGCTGTATTTTCGGTTTGCAACGAAATTTTTTTAAATAGTTTTGGATCATTCTGAGCAAAAAAGGTCTCTTGTGATTTTTGTCTAAAATTGATTGTTGTCGAGTTATACGCGATACGCTTATATATTAAGCCTTGAAAATGGCTATTTTCGCATTTTTCAAATTTTAAATCTCGTTTAACTCGACAACCATCAATTTTAGAGAAAAATCACACGAGACCTTTTTTGCTCAGAATGACCCAAATTATTTAAAAAAAATTGTTTGAAGTTAAAAAACTATTTTTGTGAATTTGTTTTAAAAAAATTGTTTAAACAATTTTTCGACCAAGGTGCCGCCTGACACCATGTGAATTTGTTATAAGGACCTCTTTTTGAGTAACTTTGTGCAAAAAAATCTAATCGTAATAATTTCGCTAACGGGGGCGACGATACATCCTGGACTATACCGCTACTATAGCGCTTGATAATTAAAAATAGCTTTGTAATGAAATACATAATGACAAAAATTTCTTCAGGATCTTGAATTTTTGATTTGGTCACTTTTTGACTTTCATAATAATAATTTTTAATCGAGTTATTTCAGTTATGTGAATTTGTTTAAAAAAATTGTTTAAACAATTTTTCGACTACGGCACCGCCTGGCACCCTGTGGATTTGTTATAAGGACCACTTGAGTAAGTTTGTGCAAAAAAAAATCGAATCGGAATAATTTCGCTAACGGGGGCGACGGTACAGCCCGCTCTATAATAAATTGTTCGATATTTTAATCTAATGTGATCGATACTAATGATATGATAAAGCAAGTCAAAGTAGGTACCTACTAATAAAAAATATGGTATGTAAGTATATATCTATTGCAGAAGAACGATTTTATTTATCATTTAAACATTTGTTTTTTGTCTTACCTGGCTCTGTTGGGATTCCAGTGTTCAACACAATAAAGCAATAAAGAATGAACAGTGATAATTATTCTCAATGTATATTTATTAGTTTTTAATAAAGGTAATAAATATTGAAATATTGGATTGTACCTACTTAAACCTGATCCATTAATATTTAATAATAATAGAATGAATTTCTCAGATAATGATGGCAATAAATATATTATAAGAATATTTTTTATAAACAATCTCCAAAATTTTATCTAATGATGTGTTTCTAAAGGAATAACAGTCTTAGATCGTCTCCCTGTTTATTATTAAAAGCAAAAAATGATAATACTTCTTACGGTAGGGGAGCCCAAGCGGGGATTTGAACAATTACTCGAGCGCGTCAGAAAATCACATGGGGAGAAACCTTGTACCCTATAAATGTACCCCTACCATATATGGACTGTTAATACAGGGAAGTTCGTTAAGGGGGTATGAAAAAAAATCTCCTTAAAAAACTCGAAATTGTCAGATTAATATAAGGTAAGTTATTAAGTTAAGACAAAAAGCAAAACAACTGGGTAAGAAATAAAACATAAGTCAAAGAAGAAGGACAACATATAGCCAGACTAAAATGAAGCTTCGCAGGTCATAACGCTAGACAAACGGACAATAGGTGGAATACTACGATACAATAATAGAGACCATGGACAGAAAAGAGAGCAAGAGGACGACCAAAGATGAGATGGGGAGACGACATTAAAAAGATATGAGGAACGCACTGGAAACAGAAAGCACTAAACAGAAGCGAATGGAGGAAACTGGGGGAAGCCTATGTTCAAAATTGGACGAATTAAAGGGCAAAAAAGAAGAATAAGTTGTTAAGTACATGCAGAACAGTGTATATTTCAAAAATCTGACGATTTGAGCGGGGCGTAAGGAAATGAGCGAGTCACAAAGTTTCACAAGAAAAAGCGAATATTTCGCAAAATGAACGTCAGATCGAAAAACTGAAAAATACGTGTTCAATATTTTTAAAAAATCTATCGAATGACATCAAACACTACCACCCACGGAGGTGGGGTGGGGGTTACTTTAAAATCTTAAATAGGAGCCCCCACTTTTTATTCCAGATTTGGATTCCTTACGTAAAAATATGTAGTAACTTTTATTCGAGGCATTTTTTGAATTATGGATAGATATGGCGCTATAATCGCAAAAAACGATTGTTGCGGAAATGAAAAATTGAATTCAAAAATGGAGAACTTAACTTAACTTTTTTTGGTTTTAGGACCTAATCTTCACAACTACATGCTTGAGAAACTACAAAAGCATACTTGCATCCTCTACTATTAGTACTGTTGGGAGCATTAGCTATTAATATCAGAGATGGTGAAATGCTATAGTAATTACTTGTACATTTTTTTTACTTTTTATTTTCATATCTGTAATAGAAATTTTATCAACAAAAAACAAATTAGAACTGAAAAAGTCTAATTAAAAAAAAACTAAAATGGATACAAAAATGTACCTATCCAGGCAACCAAACGACGTTATTATAACGTAGATAACACGTCATAAAAATGATCAATTGACGTGTTTCTATGACGTAATATCGACGTTGAAAATCACGTGTATTTGTCTCATCGATTTGACGTCATAATTGTGACGATTTTAAAACGTCTAAAAGGTGACGACTTTTATACGTCGGTAAAATCACGTCTTTAATACTTTCAAAAAGTGACCTCTTTCAGATGTTTCAAAATAGGTAGTATAAAAAATAGGTAACATGAAACCTATAGGTCTACGTCCCATGTGTCGAATATATACTACCATTTGTTTAAGATCGCTTGTGCATTAGGAGCAATCTAACATTGATTATGCATGATTGTACCAGCCCTCGCATTATAGAATTTTCACTATTTATATAAGTATACCTACTTACTGTGTGAAAACTGAAAAACATACAAACTAATAAATAATTTATTAACAAATTACTCGATAACACATAGTTAGTTCATTAACAGAAAATAAACATAACCTCAAACAGTTGTCAAGAAGAATACTTCATTAAACTAACTCACTGAGCAAAAACGAATACAAATCTCTTAATTAACACGTTTCTTCAACTAAATATCTAAATGAAAAGTCTTATTTTATCAGACAAGACACAAACCACGTAAACAATAAATGAGAAATTTCTTATGAAAATTATTTAACGAAATTGTTTGGAGTAATACAAACAAGCTCCTCCCAATTTTGTGACGTCAGACTTAAACTGTCTGAAACGAAAACGTTTTTTAAACGTAATTTTAACGTCATTAATCTTACGTATTTAAAATCACCTACAAAAGACGTCTATATGACGTAATTTTCAAACACGTGTATATATTCAACCAAAACTGACGTTTCCTCGACGTTATATGACGTCAGCTGGTTGCCTGGGACCTAGTCCGTTAATATAAATATATTTAAAATTTTATATCCCAGAGAGTGGCAGTTCTCGATCTAGTCCAGAAAGCCACTGCGCATCCGTTAGGAAAAATATTCTGATTCGGATTTTTTGCACAGTCTTCTCAAAAAGGACCCCTTTTAACAAATTTGCATGTTGCCAGGTCCAAAAGTGAGTCAAAAAATTTTTATAAGTTTTTGGTTTTTTTTTCCTAAAATTATTTTTTTTTGCATCGAGCAAATTTTTTTTAGGTTTTTTGGATTATTCTAAACAAAAAACGTCTTCAGTGACTTTTCTCTAAAGTTGATAGTTTTTTAAATATAAGCGATTAAAAATTTAACTTGCTATCTTGCGAAATCGGTCATTTTTAACCCCTTAAAAACTATGTGAAAAACTGAAAATTTCAATGTTGCCATGGTAGGTAGATATTATTTGAGTCGTATAATTCCAATATGCGCTAACTCCACTTTTTGCATATTTTGAACTATCTTTGTTTTAAGATAGTTTGTGCGATTTTTTACATGTTATTATGTTCGTTTTGTACCTAAAACCGCCAGATTCCGAATAAATTTGACAGTAAGGTTAAGAATTTTTTCCAAAACCCGCCAGCTCCTTTCATTCTGAAGATTTCAATATGGTGGTATAGTTCCAAACTGTGTGAATATTGTTGTCCGTAATTTTCTTTTATTAATTAAAATATTGGAAGAAATAACTAAACAAGTTGAAAAAGCATGTCCTAATAAAAAAAGAAAAAGGAAATTCCCTTGTAGTTATATCCAAAATTCGCTAATTCCACTCTATCTCCACTGGTTAGTTTCAAAACCTGGTAAATCCAATTTTTATACTTAAATAAATTTTTATCTTTTGTTTTATTAACCAAGTTACGTAAATCAGGTTTATCAACGAATTAGAATTATATTCCCTAATGGAATAATTTCAATTAATTTATACAGGTGCTCTGAAATAAAAAATACAGTTTTTTGCTTTTACTGAAAATTTGTTGCGTGTGGATTTAGCGGAGATTGGAATTATACGACTCATTTATACATCGATTGATGAAATCCCGAAGAGTTTATGGCAATACAATATCGAAAACCCATTTGTTTTTGAATTGCTAATCAAGCGGGCGCGACACTATTTTCAACCGTTGCATGTATATAATGTAATATGCGTAAATCTACAGTGCGCTGGAATAAGTGTTAGCCCCCCCCCTTATTAACTTATTTATTTTCAGCACATGAGCAAAACGCTCAGACAGGTATATTTTTAAAATAATAATAGTATATTATAGCATCAATGTTTCGAACTTTATGCGATCCCTCTTCAGGTGACAGGCACAACTTTGATTTTTTTAAATGGGAAAGTACATCGTGTGACCCCCCATTTAAAAGCTTTTGAAATACTGATTACAAACATATTAATCCTTTTTAAGAGCGTAGGCGCAAAATTTCGTTCGAATTATTTTAAACGGATTTATTTTTTTCGACTCCTGAGAAAATTAATAAGTATTTTTGAAAAATTTAAACGTAGAATGAAATAATACAGTATTATCGAGGGTCGACAGTCCCTGAGAACTTCTATCATTATTTGAATAAGTCACAGGGTTGAAAAAAAGAGATAATTTAGTCTGATTTTTAATTTCAAATATATCATTCAAAAGAAACTTTTTGTTTATTCTCAGGGGCTGTTTAACCCTCAAAAACTATGTGAAAAACTAAAAATTTCAATGTTGCCAAGGTAGGTAGATATTATTTAAACATCTATTGATGAAATACCGAAGAGTTACTTGCAATACAATATCCTTGCAATACAAGCGGGCGCGACACTATTTTCAACCGTTGCATGTATGTAGATGTAATCGGAAAATATTTGAAGTTTAAAAAAATTGTTTAAAAAATGTTTTACCTATTTTTGACTCAGGCAACATGCAAATTTGTTAATAGGGAACATTTTCAAGCAAGATGGTGAAAAAAATTGAATCAGAATATTTTTCCGCACATATATTTACGCATGTTACATAATATTTACAGCATATTACATATGAAAATAGTGTAGCGGCCGCTTCATTAGCAATTAAAAAACAAAGGGGTTTTCGATATTGTATTGCCAAAAACTCTTCGGGCTTCTACCTACCTTGGCAATATTAAATGGTCAGTTTTTCACATAGTTTTTGAGGATTAAAATTGACCGACTTGGCAATTTTTAAATTTTTAATCGCTTATATGTCAAAAACTATCAACTTTAGAGAAATGTCACTAAAGACATTTTCTGTTTGTAGTGATCCAAAAAATATAAAAAAACTTTGTTCGATGCATAAAAAAAATTTAGGATAAAACCTAAAAAAAAAACGTTTAAAAAGTTTTTGATCCACTTTTGGACCTTTCAACATGCAAATTTGTTAAAAGGGGTCGTTTTTGAGTAAGATTGTGCAAAAAATCCGAATCAGAATATTTTTTCTAACGGATGCGCAGTGGCTTTCTGGAGTTATGGGGGCGCACAGCCGTGGCGGCTCGTGGCTTTAGAGACAGGGTCGGCAAGGTTTTTTGTCTCCTCAGATTGGTATACCATCTAATTAAAATGCTTCAATCCTCATATGAGATTTTTGTTTTCAATATCAAAAACGACGTAAAACTACTAATTTTATAATTTCATCCCGCGCGCACTGGCAAGGTACCAGTCCTACATAGCTATTTTATGTGCCTTGCTGCCGTCTGCCGATCATCACCGATCGGCAGATTGAAATTTGCCGGACTTGCCATTCAAGTGAATACGGTGAAATGGTTAATTGGTTGCCTATCGACTAATATTCCGTAGATACATAACATGTAAATCGTCAATCTGGGGTCGGCTTGTCTTCCTTGTCGAAGCGAGTATAAGAATTCACGCCCTCGGATGCATGGCTGCTGGGATCATTTGAAAAGTGTCTTTTTACGCGCAGGGACCACTTCACGCTCGGATTGGTCGAATTCTTTTAAAAACCATGAATAAAATTTAGTCTGTATTATCTCACAGATATTTTTTTTTATTTCACAGAAACGAATATCATCAACTCTGATTAAATTAAATATTTAACAAAAATCTATAAATGTGTGGGTCGGCACTGCCGACCCTGATCGGCCGCCACTGGCACACAGGCCCCCTACATGCGACACTATGTATACGCGTAGTTTTCGATTCTTTCAACCTGAATAAATTGAAAAATGAGCCAAACACCATCTTTTAGGAAGTTTAGAAAAACATCCACCAATTCCATATGTCAAACATCCATTTTGGTCTAAGGGTGTAGGTTTCACGGCCCTCCCCAGTTAGGGTCTGTTTTTCGGGTCGTCCCCAAAACTGCCAAAAATTTCGAAAATTTTAGTCCGACTTGTAGTTCATGACATCCCGATCAAGTATCGAAGATCGATGAGAGTATCGAAGATCGTCAATTCCTTGTAGATTGAATCACTAGAGAATGCTATAATAACGGACTTAGCATCAATATAGCAAAGACTAAGTTACTTAGTTACTTGTGGTTAGTATGTTAGTAAACAAGATATCGGCCCTACGCAACTAATTGTCAGTAATGAACCGATAATAAAAGTTACCATTTTAAATACCTAGGATGTTGGATAAACGAGACACTAAATACGGATGAAGAAATTAAAACTTATAGAAATTGCAAGAGGGGTATTTATGAAACTTAGATCTATTCTGAGCAATTCGCAGCTGAATTTACAAATAAGAATCAAGTTCCTAAAATGTTATGTGTATCCTGTATTACTATATGGATGTGAAACCTGGATCATGAAGGTTTAACATGATGAACAAATTAGAAGCCTTCGAGATGTGGCCATATCGTAGAATGCTCAGAATATCTAGGGTTCAACGGATTTCAAACAGAGAAGTCTTAAACAGAGTAGGAAAAGGCGAAGGTGACTTAATGAACATGATAAAATAGAGAAAACTTGAATATCTGGGGCATATAATGATAGCTAGCATTTTGCTGGTATCAACCAGACATGCGTATACGTCGCAATTGACTTCTCTGCATCCCTGGAATAAGACTTGTATTGAAAACAAAGCCTCTCTCGTACCAACAGCGTTTATGAACCAGTGGCGGCTGGTTAGGATCGGCAGTGCCTACCCACACATTTATGGACACATTATAGATTTTTTTTAAATATGTAATTTAATCAGAGTTGATGATATTCGTTCCTGTGAAATAAGAAAAGAATCTGTGATATAATACAGACTACATTTTATTCATTGTTTTTAAAAGAATTCGATCGATCCCATACGTTAAGTGATCACTGTGCGCTGTGCGTAAGAGACTTTTCAAAAATAATAGCCTATGATTTCCTATAGCCATGCACCCGATTGCGATTGTGTGTTTTCGGCAAGCCGTCCCCAGATTGAAGATTTGCTTGTAATAAGAAGCTATGGAATATTAGCCTATAGGCAACCAATTATACATTTCCCGTATTTATATGAATGGCAGGTACGGCAGAAACCAATCTGCCGAGCGGCGATCTGCAAACGGTAGCAAGGCACGTACCTAAGCGCGCCCGGGATAAAATTATGAAATAGGTAAGTAGGTAGTTTTACGTCGTTTAATGATTGATATTGCAATTTTTTTAAGTTGTTAGGAATTAGGAATTTTAAGGACATATTAAAATTTTTTGATATCAAAAATAAATTGGTAAGGCAAATTTATGACGGCGCTGCCTTGATGTCCGGTGAATTGTATGGTCTCCAGGCAAAAGTTAAAACTATTGCACCAGGCAAAACTATTATTTACTGACTGTTATAAGTCATTGACCTCTTTGACGATTCAAAATTTAAAAGTTACGCCAAAAAATTTTCAAAATATCTATTTAATAGACAAGTTCATTAAAAAGTATCCATCATTCTTTAATCAAATAAAATAAGAAAATGGATTAACACGTTTATATACTGATCCAAATATTTTCGGAAGGTGGGATAAGTTACAAAATATGTATAATTTTATATACTGCAATTCATTAGGTACAACAAACTGTTCCCGAAATTAATAAATTATTGTGCTCAAATGTGGGCAAATTCTGCCTCAAATGAACGGGATTTCTCTTGTCTCAAAAGAGTCAAAACGTATTGTCGAAACACCATGTAACAAGAGAGAATGTCAAACTTGTCTCAAATTTCAAATGTCAATAGAAAAAAACTTTTAAAATCTCTCCAAAGCAATAATAAATTTTACAATGACGTTATAACTAATTTTGCTACTTCGAAACAACATAGACTAAATAGACTTAATTTATAAACAGGTTTAGGTTCTAAATTTATAGGAAAAAAACAAAAAAAAAACAAAAAAAAAATAAAAAAAAATAAAAAAAAACAAAAACCAAAAATCTCCTATGAAATTGAGGCCTTTTAATTAGATGGCATACCTATCTGAGGAGACAAAACCTTGCCGACCCTGTCTTTAAAGCCACGAGCCGCCACTGTTATGAACCAGAACTGGTTGGGCGAAATTTGACTATCACATAGCTTGTAAATTCTGGTATGGATTACCTTTAGGAAGAATTTTAGGAGATGACTCATCAGGCTTATCGTACGGTATTCTTCGCATTTTTTGGCTCCTGGTTTTTTTCGGAAGTGCAATAAACTCAAACTTCAGCAATTCTGTTGGTCTTTCTCCAGAGTTGTATATGTTGTTGAATATCTTTGTGATTATTGCTATTGATTCGTTGATGTGACTGAGGTATTCGATTTTGGCTGTTTTTATGTAACAGCTCTTTTTGTATTCTTAATAAAACGCCCTAATTGTTTTGCAGGTGGCGTCTGTGAAAGTCCACGACTAAACTCCGTACAACAGTACCTATAGGAAAGATGTTACATCGTAGTAACCCGATTTTTATGAGTATTGATAAACCACAAGATTTGAATACCTTAGCCATTTTTTTGAATTGCAGATCTTGCTTTCTCTATCCCACACTTTATTTCTAGGCAAAGTTGTTAATTTTCATTGACGTTCGTACCAAGGTAGGTGTATGTTTTTACTCTTTCTATTTGTTAAACAACAGGATGCATAGAAAAAAATACTAAAAAACTAATATAAAATATAATAAAACTAATACAAAGTATCGTTTAATAACAAATTCTATCTAGCTAAAATCTTCTGGAATAACCGTTAGGTTGATATTTTTTCCACTTCTGTTCACAGATATATTCAGTTCTCTTGATTTACTTTCAGCTAAAATTCCATATACATCATTTGAGTGCTGTATTCTTTTGCCGTCTATATGAGTTACAATATCCCCTGGTCGCAAACCTCCACTAAAAAAAATTATTTTTTAAAATGAATTGTACTAGAATTACCTCATTAAAAAAAACTAAATACTAGAGGTAACCGCCTAAGGATGCTTTGGTGTTATGTTTTCTCTACTCTTCTTTATAGGGTCTGAATAAGTTCGCTGCCTGTGAATTTTGATGTTACAGAATAAACTACAGAAATCTTGAGTACTTAGGACATGTGATGAGAGGGCAAAAATACTCATTATTACTACTTATTACGCAAGGCAAAATCCGAGGAAAGCGAAATGTGGGAAGACGAAGAATATCCTATTTAGAGAGGCAGCCAACAGCGTCCGCAGAGCCATGATGATTTCCAATCTTCGAAAGAAGGTGGAGCTTAAAGAAGAAGAGGTAACCGAAAAATATCATACCGCGTAATTTTTCCATTTCACTTAAACCAGGGGTCGGCAACCTGCGGCTCGCGAGCCTCATGCGGCTCTTTGGATGTGAAGCTGCGGCTCTTTAGATCCACACGCAAATATTATTTAGTTTACAAAAAAAACATTTAAAAGTTTTTTTAATCTATTAACGAGGATTAGACACCGATCCCCTCAGTCACTTGCTTCTTCGTTCTCCACCGAACGATTCATAAGTGCATCTGAAGAACTGTTTCATGATTTCAAAACAAACCAGAAATCTTGAAAAAATTCAAAGATTTGCTACTATCCGCTAAAACAGTACAAGATAGAATAGCTAAAATGTCTTCAAATGTATCACAGTAGCATCATACGCATTCATACGCAGTAGCTTAAACTGTCAATTCCTAATGTTGTATTTTATTTGTTGTATGTTCAATTTGCAATTTGTATAAATTTTGCAATTAATTGTTTTTGTCTTTGGTTTTATATCATATTTACTGTATATTGACGATTTATCCAATTTTAGTAAATTGTAGTTGTTATTTGTTGTTGACATTATTTTTCTTTTGACTGTATGTAAGCTTTGTCCATAAAATTGTAAAAGTTTTCAGTGACAATAAAACATATTTCTATTCTATTCTATTCTATCATATCTGCAGGTGGAAAATATAGAACTTTCTTTTGCCTTATCACTTGCTATAGATGAGTCTTGCGACGTAAAAGACACGGCACGCATAAGTTGCCCTTTTTGTCAGATAATGTCTTCCCAAGGTCCCAAAGAAGAACTTCTGGGATTGCTACCGCTCTCTGGACAAACTAGAGGGGAAGATATAGCGAATGCCGTGCAAAAATGACTTGAAGACAATGAGATCTGACAAACTGATGGAACCAGAAAAAAGACAGGAAAAAATAAAGGGGCAAAAGCGATTCTTCAAAGCAAAATAAATGACTAAAACGCTTTGTACACAAACATTTCCAGCCGAAATAGTTGAGGCCATGAATTTGGTTATCAAGATTATTAATAGCATCTTGTCAAAAGCATTCTACCATCGTCAGTTTAAAAAACTCTTTAACGAAATTGAGACAGTATTTCGACCTCCTTCACAATAAAGTGCGATGGCTTTCCAAAGGTAAGGTGTTAAAACGTTTTGCTTTGTGCTTGAATGAAATAAATACATTCGTAAATGAAAAATGCATTAATCAACCTGAATTAGGTAAAGACAAATGGTTGCAAAAATTTTACTTTATGGTGGATATCACAGTGAAATTAAATGAGCCGAGTCTAAAACTGCAAGGAAAGGGAAACCCAGCCTATGTTTTGGTGGAAGAATTGGTTTGTTTGGAAGAAAAATTAATTTTTTTTTTGCAGAAGTTATTCAGAGCGGTAAATTACTTCATTTTCAATTTCTAAAGCAATATTGCGATAAAACCGGTGCAACTGTTGACAAGAATTACTTCAGCACAGTTACAAAAAAAATTAAAGATGAATTTGCTGGCAGATTTGAACAATTCTAAACCAACAAAACCACTCTAGCATTCATAGTTATTTCTCTGAACACAAATAGTAACGAAATCTACTTTGAGCCATTTGGAATTGATACTGGATCTTCAGAAATGCAATTGACCGATTTCAAAAAGTAAAACTTTGTGGAGTGGAAAATTTACAGAATTGAAAAGCAATTTGGAAGAGTTGGAGGTCCAGAACAGTATGTACGTAACGCAACAAAAGTGGATAGCTTTGAAAGAAATGCCGCGAATTGAGGGACTTACATTCGACGCATGGAATAGTCTTCCAGATTGCTACAGTGAGGTGAAGAAGTTGGCATTTGGAGTGCTAACTATCTTCGGATAGACATATTCTTACGAGCTAGCGTTCTCTTGCATGAATATAATTAAATGTAAATTAAGAAGCCAACTATCAAATGAAAATTTAGAGTCGTGTTTGAAACTTAAAACAACTAAAACCATGCAAAGCCAATGCTCACATTGAGATTATTTGCTCAATTGTTTGTCATTGAAGTACAAGCTAGTGTTGTAAGTGAATATTTAGTTGTTTTAATTTTTTACTTGAATAGATGAAATGTATGAAAATATATATGTATATAAAAAACACTATATACATATGAATAAATAGATTAATTTTTTTTATGAAAGAACTTTATTTATGCGAGTACTAATTATTGTTGACAAAAAAAATTGTGGCTCTGTATGTAAAATTGTAATTTTTGACTCTTCCGACTCAAAAGTTTGCCGACCCCTGACTTAAACTATAATTTTTATAATGGTTTTTATGCATATGGCATAATATTAATAATTCAAGCTTTAATAAACCTGTATTATACTATTATACAGGGTGTTAGTAAGTAAGTGCGAGAAACTTCAGGGAGTAATTCTACATGAAAAAATAATTTTTGTTGCATGTCCGCAAATGCTTCGTTTCCGACATATACGCCAATTAAGTTTGGTGGGTTTTAAGAAGTATTTATTGCGCATTTTTTGACATACAGTACCGAATCGCCGCTCGTGCTGTGCGGATGTATTGCCTTAATCATCAAGCAACGTACGCCACGATAAAAATTTCGAACCGGAATTTTTGTTAAAAACCGATACCTACAATTTAAAAACAATTAATGAAATATTTATTTTCATTTACATTGAAATTTAATGAGTTTTTGAACCCAGTGCTAATTTAAGTGAAATAAAAACATGAATGTGTTACCAGCTAGTAATGGACCTGGAGATTCTTATAGCCAGCCAGTTTCGCAAACCAACATACAGGGTGTAGCAGATACAAATATGCAAGTACAACAATTTATTAATTCTCAACCAATAACTCAAGCAGCATTGAATAATAATAATTCTTGTTTATCTCAACAACATTTTGATGCTTCTCAAGCAAATTACACTCAGCAGGTACCAGTTAATCAACAAAATTACATACATCAGGTACCAATGATCCAAAAATCACAACATATACCATCAACCACTCAGAAATATTATCACAGATTGTCCTCTACAAGTGACGATGAGGAGCTAGAACAACACGCAGCCAACGAGAACGAATGGCAACAAGTAACGAATAAAAAAATAAGTAAGATCAGAAGAAGCAGCTCACAAAACTCCGACATAGATATAAGCAATAGATATAGTCAGCTTCCTGTAGAAGAAACTGTACAAGAGAGTCAAACAGACCAACAAATAGATATCACCGAAGCTAAAACTATAAAACCTCCTCCAATATTTGTGTACGGAGTAACAGATTACCAGAAAATGATACTAAGTTTAAGAGATGCCATTGACGATGAGCACTACGGTACAAAAACACTTGCAGATAATACAATTAAAATAATTAGTGATACTGTTGAGTCTTACAGGCATCTAGTAACGTATATGCGTGAGAAAAAAAATGTACACCACACATACCAACTCAAAGAAGAACGTGCATTCCGAGTAGTGATCAGACACCTTCACCACACTATGGATATAAAAGAAATAGTGAAAGAACTCAATGCAAAAGGCCATCAAGTCAGAAATATCCTCAATACCAAGGACAAAAGAACTAAGGAGCCTCTTAATCTGTTCTTTGTGGATTTAGAGCCTGCGGTAAATAACAAAGACGTATATAAAATACAAAAAATGCAAAATTTAATCATACAGGTAGAACCTCCAAAACCTAATTATGGACCAGCTCAATGCACGCGATGCCAACAATATGGACACACCAAGGGTTACTGTTATAAACCTTTTGTCTGCGTTAAGTGTGGAGGAGCCCATAGTACATCAACCTTTACAAAAACGCGAAATATCAATTTTGATGATTTTTCATGTTTACCTCGCTATATCTTTGGTCGCTATAAATATTTCCTTTTGAAAATTTTATTGTATCATCTTTCGAGTATTTTGATGACTATGAGATTTCTCCAAAATGTTTAAACAAATTAAGAGAGAGGTTGTTAATTTAACATTTTGTCGTCAGATTTCGTTAGTTTCATGTTTACTTAAAAAAGTGGAGTGACAAACTTTTTAGTTTATAATTTTAACCAACACAGCAATAAAATATAATTCATGAAGAAGTTTTCTAGAAAAAATCAAGTCAAAATATGCAATACGAAAAAAGTTATGTGACTTTATAGACGAGCTCTTTCAAAAAAACTCTTTTTTTCTCGAGATACTGACCACGGTATGGTGAATGGTTAATTTTGGTCTTACTTTATGTTTTTGATGGTTCTGAAAACGAAAATAGGGTTTATTTTTAATTTTGGATGGAGGAACATTGTCAAAATCGCAATTTTACCTTAAAAATAAAAAAAAATGAAATCACGTTTTTCTTAAAATTAAAAATTGCATTTTTTATGAAACATTTTATTCTTTGTACTGTGACATAATTCTGTAACCCGACTGTTTTCAGCTCCCGGCCTAACAGACGCCGAAGATATTTACCAAGTAACCATTTTTTATACAATGATTTATGAGGGACCCTAATTTAAAGAAAGATCTTGATCGAGTTGTTTACATACCTTTTTCTAATAATTGTTCTTTTGTTATTGTACTAGTAAATACGATTTTACGTGCTTTAAGTTATTATGTAAATACTCGTTTATTCTGGATAATTCTTTTGTATTCGAGATGATGAAGCATTGTATAAATAAGAGGGATTTTGAAATTAGCAGTTATTTGTGAATTTGAATACGTCGGTGTACTTTGATATGTATCGGGCGCGGTATATTTTTGAATTTGTAATTATGTGGATAAATTATTAGATTTAATGTAATAAATAAATTAGATATCGTAGTTTGTAAAATAAAGGATATAAATTCAGTGTTGTTCATTTGTTTAGAAGTAAGTTATTCAAAATAAAGTCAACTAAAACTAGACATTAGTGCCTAAAAGATCATAGAAAAGTCAGTTTTGTAACAGTACCCCTATATTTTAACATAAACTGGATTAAAAAGCTAAATTTCAAATTTTGTCCCCCAACTTTTGCGATTAAACGTTGAAATTCAGGAATCTGCACCTTTCACTTTAAACAACTTTTATTATAATGAGACAGAAACATTGAAACAGGTACCATTGTCTTCAGAAAGGTAAGAAATATATACTCTAAAAATTTCAGAAAAATATATTAAAATGGAACAGAGTTATTACACGCTAAAATTGTGATTTCATTTTTATTATTTTTAGGTTAAAATTGCGATTTTGCTCATGTTCCCCCGTGTGAAATTCAAAATAAACCTAATTTTCGTTTTCAGCACCGTCAAAAACATTAAGTATGACCAAAATTAGCCATTCTCCACACCGTGGTCATCACACCACACAGTATCTCGAGAAATAAGCATTTTTTGTGGTGTGCCGCTCGTCTATAAAGTCACAGAACTTTTTTTCTATTGCATATTTTTACCTAAAATTTTCCAGAAAACTTCTTCATTAATTATGTTTTATTGCTGTATTGGTTAAAATTATAAGCTAAAAAGTTTGTCACTTAACTTTTTTAAATAAACATGAAACTAACGAAATCTGACGACAAAATGTTTAAAAATTAACAACTCATCTTCTGATTTGTATAAACATTTTGTACAAAGCTCTTTGTTATCTAAACACTTCAAGGATGACACAGTAAAATTTTCATACGGAATTTTTTACAGCGACCAAAGATACAGCGAGGTAAAGTTGAAAAATCATCAAAATTGATTTTTCACATTTTTGCATAAAATTTGATTTTCGAACTTGTTTCACCAATTCTAGATAAAAATAAATTTCATATTCAGATTTAGCCACCTCTAAAACATAAAGAACCACCAAAATTTGTTCATTCGCCTTAAAGTTGATTTTCGTGGTTGTTATAACGTAATTTTAGGGGTTGCTGCCGGTCCCCTAATATAAGTATAAGGCCCGGCGCAAATTGAACCTAAGCGAGACACAATCTGCACTGGCTAACTGCGTAGACAGTTCTGCGCATCCTACTATCAGTGTATTCGCTCGCAGGTCTCGCTTGGGAACGTTTGTCATCGGCGTAAAGATTTCTTGTTTATTTTTACTTGTTTTTGTTTGCGAGATGGACTTATCTGAAATGAATACGGATGATACCTAAGTACAATTTATTATGATAGATAAAAATATTAGCATAGTCAACACCCCGAGTGAAAACTGCATTGTCTTTTGTCATTAAATTCTGATAACTTTTGGTAGACTAAATAAACGGCGATACGAAATTAATAATCAAAGTTATGCCTTTACAAAACACATTATTAGAAAAATAAGGTGAAAAATTATTCATGTTACTTAAATCCGTGATCGATAAAAATATCGTATTACCCTCAAATTCAACTTGTCGGCATATTACATTTTTGTTTATTACATATTACATTTTTATGCTTAAAAATTAAAAACGAAATATGCAGATAGTGTTATTTTTTACGACCGATCAGTAGCGGAGGGATTATGAATTATTATGACCTGCAGTAATTGTAAATGATTGCGATCCTGCAGTAATTGTAAATGATTGTGATCCGAGCAGTAAATTGAGGAATATGAGTTATGACCGAGCAGTAGGGGAGAGATTATTTTAAATATGTAGGTATTATGTGCAGCAATAAAATACTCAGTGTAAGATATCTTTTTATGCACCCGTTTATGATCAAATTCGATGTTTTCGAAAGTCATACCGCTACGACTACTATGGACGTGTAACATATTTTTAAAACGTTACTAGTTACAAGTACGGAAATACCGATTTTACGTTGCCTACTCAATTCAGTACAAGGATCAGATGCATCAGTATTTTGTAATCAGTATTTGTACTCAGTACCACTGAGAACCGTAAAAGTAACTGTTACATGTCCGCACTGATTTTGCCCGTATCTATTCGCCACGTCGATAGCCGTAACGGTTGGGTTAGGTTGTGTTCAATATGCGGCACGCTAGAAAAATAAATGCACGGGTCACCCGTCCCGCCGGCGCAGGTTGTGTCTGGCTTAGGTTCAATTTGCGCCGGGCCTAAATGAAAAAAACCTACTTGTGTGCTGGTGACCCATAAATAACTTTCCATATCAGCACTCCCCTTTCAATATCCCTTGGAATTTGATGGTCTCTTTGTTGCAATTCGTGTATGATCTGAGGAGTAAGCGTTAACATCGTTATTCCCATGTATATCCTCTTGGGCTTATCAATTGACTTTCTAGGACCTTTCGTAGTCTTAAGAAATTCCTTAACATAATCTATAGGTATTGCGAAAGAAATACCTGCCGTTACTTTCATACTGTTAACACCAATTGCTTCTCCATCTAAATTTACTAAGGGGCCTCCTGAATTACCGAATGTAATGGCAGCATCTGTTTGGATGTAATGCATATCTTTTCCAACTAAACCTGTAATAATTTCGTTAAAAGTGAATTATTTATAATCTATATTGGGTTTTGAAAAGATATTGATATCAGTATTTAAAAAAATCGCAAATGGCATGACAACAGGACTAAATATTATAGGCCAGCAAAGAAAAAAAAATACTTTGACACTATAATATCAAAAAAAAAAATTGGTTTATTATGATTGGTATAGTAGATTTAAAGAAAAACGTCTCCTAGTTTTGAAAAATGTCTCCAGTAAAAGTCCCTTAAAAGGTACTAATATAATATGTACATTCTTGTTTATATGTTATTACTTATATGCTTTTTATATTCTAAGTACAGTATGCAGCAAAATAAACAGTACTGAAATCAATATTGAAATATTTATGATTATTTATATATTTGGTGAGTGCATTTAGATTTTCACGTCGGAAAAAATCAAACAAGATAAAACTTTTTGTAATTTCATTAAGAAATGTTTAATAAACAACATATCAAAAGTTCTACTCGAGAAGTGGGTGCTTCATTTTTTATTAAACAAATGAACAGCGAAGTTAGATGTTTTTTTAAATAACTCCGAAAATATAATTTTTAGAAAAAAACTGACTTGACCATTGAAAAATTCAGAAAATTTTACAAAAAAAACCTTATATAAAGATTTTTCTAAAATTAAATCTCTAGCTTCTGTAATTTTTTATTTATAACGCTAAAGTCACCCTTCTCGCACACATTGGCGCACTGTAAACTAGCGTTGGAAGAATTGCACGGTTGAGTGTTTTTAATGTAATTCTTTAACTAATGGATCAAAAGAAATTTTACAAATTGGACATGAAAGAAGATGAAACAAGCTATCTTATGGTTGTAATAAAAAGAAACAAAATGTATGGACATAAGTACGGTGTGGGCGGAAAGTGTCCTGATGGTATTTACATGAATTTTGTTTAAAAATGATTTAAAAATGTGTAACTAATACAATTTTACTTATAAAACTCTCAAATTTGCACAACTTAACTCTCAATTATCTTACCAAACGATGTTTTATTAAAAAAAAATCTCAAAAATTTAATTCAAATGATACGATGTCTCAAAAAATGTAATTTTTGAAAACTTCGTAGTTTTACAGAATTCCCACCACTTTAAGGCGATATTACTCAAGTTTGAATAAATCTAATACAATTTTTTTGCTATTTTTTTAAAGCTTGGGATGTAATCTTTAAAAAACACTAAATTATTTTAGTTTAAAAATGAAATAAACAATTTATTTTTGAGAAAACTAAGAAAGATAACAAAAATGTAATACAAAAACCGAAAATTACCAGCTGAAAAAATGTATATACAGAGTGATCAAAACTTTTTTCTGTAAAACTTACCTAAAATACATTTAATAATAAGCTTCAGCAATAATAAATGCTCAACAAAAAAATTTTTTTAGCTCTTATACAGTATGTCTGCGTAACTTGGAACCTATTGATAACTTTTTTAATATCAGTTTTACGAAAAAAAGTTATTCTTTATAAAATACTCTGCATCGTATATAGCATAAGATGCAACCATCAAATATCAAATTTTGTTATTTTGTACGAGGTATGTCAAAAAATATGAATTTCACTCAATAGTAAAGTACCTTTATATTTCACATTATCGAAAATTTTTATAAAAAAAAGTTGTTTGGAATTAAAAACTATGTTCCAATATGTAATTATATTCTTCTAATCGAAAATTTGTTTTTTTTTTTAATATTCTTTCTAATACATTTTAATTTTTAATATTATTGTGAAAATTATTTGTTTATCTTTTTTTTAAGAATGAAATTCCATATTTGTTTGATTGGATTCTACTTGTTTTTCATTTAAATATCCGCCATTTTGGATCCGCCATTTTGAAATTTAAATTTTTAATCTTTAATTCAGATTCAACAACCTGTTAAAAATAAAGACAATAAATGTTTTAGAAAAATGTTCTTTTTAGAAAATCCGCATTTTGGATCCGCCATTTTATAGTTTATAATGTTAACATTTAAGTTAGGTTTATCAAAGCACTCAAAAATAAATATATGTAGAAATAAATACATTTTGTAAAGAAATTATGATTTTACAACTATTTTTTAAGTTATCCGCCATTTTGGATCTGCCATTTTATAATTTAAATTATCAAAATTTGATTCAGGTTCAGCAACCTCTCAAAAATATCCACATATATGCAAACAAACACGTTTTATAAAAAAAAATCGGATTTTACAACTACTTTTTAAGGATTTTTAGGAAAAAATCCGCCATTTTGAATTTGCAAATTGTAATGTCAGATTCGGGTTCAGCATAATCAAAACTATAATAAAAACATTTTTTATCAAAATAAAATGTTGAATTCACCCATATTCTTAACATTATTTATACAAAACAATTGTTATTGTTTAAACAATTAGCGGCGAAATTTGTGAGTAGAACTTTTTACTTTAACATATTTATAAACTAACAAAAAAAGTTTTAGAAAAATATAACCTTGTTTGATTTTTTCCGAAACATTGTATCTTTTCATTCTAATTGCACTCCCCTATATAGCTTTGCAAAGATTATTCACAATGACATTCCAGATAAAACAGATGTTAAAAATGCCCTCTAGAACGAAGAAATCTTTAATTCTGTCCACAATTCTGGAATATCATACAGTGGATTGGTCTGTCTCCTTCAGCATTCCCCATATGTATGCATCAGATAGTGTTAGTGTATCTGGTTAGTGGCAATCTCTGAAAATAATCTCGCAGCATTCGAAGAGGCTCTCTTTTCCGAATGACCAAAAATAGTACTCCAAGATAAAAAATTTTTCTGCAAAACTGAGAACCATCCTGAAGCAACTAACATTCACATACATTACAACAACGTTCGGCACATGACACATACAAATTTGAAGCATACGCATTTCAGTTCTGTTTATTTTGCTGCATACTGTACTTATTAGTCCTTAAACAGATTGTAAGCATTAATGAAAAACTGACCTAATTCAGCTGATCCCCTTTGAGTGGAACTGACTACACCACTGGTTACAGTATTGCTAAGGGCCAAAGGGCTACCGATAGCTACAACAAATTCTCCAGGTTTCAAATCTGATGAACTTCCCAGTTTCATGACAGGTAGTTTCTTTGCTGGAATCCTCACCGTTGCTAAATCACTTACCAGATCAATGTCTTCCACAACTCCATTGTAAATTGATCCATCTATGAGTTTTACCTCTACTTTAGCATTGGGTTTGTTTGTAACTACATGGGCATTTGTAAGGATTAGGCCATTTTCTTCTATTATAAAACCTAAAAAGTTCAATCAAAAATAAAAATCAACAACAGATTATCTGATAGCTTCATGATGAATAACGAACTACTACAGAGATGCAGCTTATCGTCAACCCAACACTGTTTAAAATCTATATAAATGAGGTCTTGAATAAATGGCGGAAATCGTGTTCTGGCATGGGAATACAGCTAAACAACGACACAACACTATACACACTACATTTTGCTGAAGATCAAGTGGTGATTGCACAGGATAAAAATGATCTAATATTTATGACAAACCGGCTGTTCCTAGAATACAAAAAATGGGGCCTATATGTCAATATAAGAAAACCAAATATCTGGACCTCGGAGTTAAACTACACTATGTCATTTCTAGCAACTGTGTTTAGTGTGTGTTTGAAACAAAATTTAGAGCACTTAGGATGTTAATAAAAATCTGATATATCCCATAATTAGTTGAAAACTTATTCAAAAAAACACCATGTCCCCATAGTGTACAGTCGGAAAAATGAAAGAATACCCATGAATGAACATATAAAACACGCTGTATTTTCCTGTCACCGTGTCACAAAGAAAATTGCCCAGTGCAAGTACATGTAATAATAATTGTTACATATACTTGCTCTGGCCAATTTTTTGTATGACACGGTGACAGGAAAATACAGCCTGTTTTATATGTTCGTTCATGGGTATTCTTTCATTTTTCCTACTGTAGTTTACCTCCGACGTAAAAATGAGTTACAACTATACAGTTATCGAACTAAGCTCTGATTGTGTATACCTACCTTGGAATGATAATCCAACAAAGTGGAAGGACAGAATTCTAAATAGACTCACTATACTAAATTTACAGTCAAGATTCAGTAGAAATAAACAAACCAAGACACATTAAATGCTACTAGGAGCACTCCCGAATCATAATTTACAATGTATATACATTGTAAATCCCAAATCATGATTTCCAAAGTTTATGCATTGTAAATTATGATTCGGGAGTGCTCCTAGTAGCATTTAACATGTCTTGTTTTGTTTATTTCTACTGCATCTTGAATGTAAAAAATTTAGTATACTTTGGTCAAAACACATATCAAAAGAAAAAAAAATACAGCTACATAATAGCATCTTAACAATAAGCGGACAGAAGAGAAGTTGCTTGTACTGGAAATGAACCTCTGGCGAAAATCATACTGCATTTACAATTAAGATGCAGTAGAAATAAACAAACCAAGATATGTTAAATGCTACTAGGAGCACAGCCGAATCATAATTTACAATGTACCTATATAAATTGTAAATCCCAAATCATGATTTCCAAAGTTTATACATTGTAAATTATGATTCGGGAGTGCTCCTAGTAGCATTTAACATGTCTTGGTTTGTTTATTTCTACTGCATCTTGATTGAAAATTTAGTATAGAGTCTCACACATAACGAATGAACAAGTATGAGATATTTATTATGAATAAGAAAACAAATGTAATAGAAGAAATCCAGGGAAAACAGCTGTGTTGTTATGGCCATGTACAAAGAATGGAGGAACATCACTCCCAAAGCTGATAATGGAATGGCAATCCCCGGAAAGAAGGAAAAGGGGCAGACCAAAAATTACCTGGATAAGTGGAATCCAAAAAGCAATGTCTGAGAGAGATCTAGATCTCTAGATGTAGAGATCTGTAGAAACTAGAAAGCACAGGACACTATAAACCGTTGTTACATATAGATCGGGTTCTTACCTGATCCATTTGATATCGTTTTTGGCCTTCCAGTGAAAAAATCAACTTTTCTTGAATCTTTGATTTCTATGTAAACTACTGCTGGAGCTGAGGTTTCAACTACATCTGCAATAAAGTTGTATTGTTTTCGCCTACCAGCTAAAGGAGTAGCACCACCAAAGAGAGTAGCTGCATTTACGACGGGAACACAGGAGAACGTTTTACTTGCCTTATAAGAGAGGTAACCTGTCATTAAGAATAGAAAAAGTTTAAAATGTGTTATTTTGCCACTTGAATCTTCCTGAAGTATATTCTTGATGACAACCTTGTTGACTTGCGTGTTTCCCGCATTTTTAAATTGATAAAAACTATTAGCTACAAATTTAGATCTTAACAATTTCTTTAAATAGAACATTTAAATATTTTTCATAACCTCTTTTATTTCAAAACAGAAGGGTGTCAGAACGACAGAACACAAAAAGGCAGTATAGCCAACATCTCAAAACAAATGTGTTATGGCCTTCTTTTACTGCAGGTCGGAACAGTCAGACATTTTTCGTCTATTTTATGAGGGTAGTCTTCACTGTCACTACTCTCATAAAAAAGGCGAAAAAAATTTTCACACCACACTGTAGGTTGTAAAAAGGTTCGAAACATGTCTCGGTTATGCAGGTTTTGGACTTCATTAAATTGGATGGTCCGAGAAGTTAGCCACATTAGATTTTCATAGAACGTTGAATTGAAGTTTGACAGTGTTGCCATGTGATTATAATGTATATAATGTATAATATGTTGCACGCTTCAAATATACAGAGAAAGCTTTGAAAACTATCTTTTTTACATTATTTTGTGGATTTTGCTATTTTTTAATGTATGTAAAATACGAACGAATAAATATTTGTTGTTTGTTTTGATATTAATTGCAGTTAATTATTAGAAATTGTTTTGTGGCAATTGTCCTGATACGTTACTGAGTAGTTTTGGCAATAGAGTGAGAACGTTTAAATTTGCGTTTGCCAGATTGCACAGATGTTCCGCAGATATACATTTTATGACTTTCTTTTTATTATATTATATTTCTTTTTATTATTTGAAATGAATGTACCTGAAATGCTTTTAGTTACTGAAAAGTGTTTACTTCGTCAGTACGTTATTTTTGTGTTCATTTTATATTTTTTAAAATATTAAAATGCCTACAACTATTGTAGCACGTGAAAGACTTTTTAACATAGCGCAAATGCGGGAAGAGCGATTCACTTTAGATTAACATATATTTCTTTTAATTAATTATTAATGTTCTGACAGTTTTATGTAAATTATTTATACTTATTACAAATAGCAATTTTTTTTAATTTCTGCGTTTGTCGGTTTGATAAATAAAACACATTATCATAGGCGTAACCAGGGGGGGGGTTTTGGGGGTTATAACCCCCCATTGGGATGTACTTTGAGCTCTATACACTTAACACCATAGCCCTCAGAGACCTTCCAGTAGTTGTAACCCCCCCCCCCCCTTTCAGGTAGTTGTAACCCCCCCCCCCTAGGATCATCCTGGTTACGCCTATGCACATTATTATCGCGATATTTGTCATTTCAAATAAGTACTTTAATTAATAATAATAAACATTACATTATAATACACAACACTAATTTACATTTGTTACCAGGTTGACGTTTTGTTATGGAATTATAATACATATTATATATTTATACAAAAAAATATATATACCTACCCTTTACCCATATAAATAGTTACCACTTCCATTTTAGACAAATTATATATTTTTCCTATACGCTATGAGCTTGTACGTAGAGTGGATATTTATAAAATCGCGAGCGCCATTAGTGACAAGTCTGTAAACGTTTACCGGAAATTTGACACAAATGTCAAAGTGATTAATTTAAAATTAAAACTAAAAACATTAATTATAAAAAATATTATTTCTCCAAAGCTGTGGTATATATTTTTACCTTAAATATACTTACGTTTTAAATACTGAATTTACGTTTTTTAATGTTCCGTAATATGTAATTATAAATTAATATTAGCGCCATCTACACGATATATGTGAAAGTAGCCGAAGTAAGAAATTAATATTTCATCAATAGAACGTCAAAATGATTAGCAAAGTCTTTAAAAAATCTATTACAATTTAATTACTTTTTAGCGTTGTAAATATTAAGCGATAACAATTAAATAATAAATTTAAAAATTACCGGTGAAAGTTGAATAGTAATCCACTAGGATCGACACCAGCGAAGCTCAGAGCGTATAATAGTACTGTGGACTTGTATGTTGTATATCTGTATTTTTAGTTGCATATAGTCTGGAGCCTGTATCACAGCTTTATTATTTCTGTGGACTTGTATATCTGTATTTTCAGTTGCATATATTCTGGAGTCTCTTATTATCACAGCTTTTTAATATTTTTGTCTTTAATCGATGTTAGAGTTTTTTCGATTGCTATAAGTTCAACTGAAAATATGCTATGTAATAATATTACTAGATAATCTGTAATTATTGTATTGGCGACTTTATTATTTACACAAATCTTATTTTTATATAGATAATAAATAAAGTATATAGTAAAATCTTAAAACAGCAGAATTTTACTTACTTTGCACTTTATTTTACAAATTTCATTTTCATATAGATTATAATAAACAAAAAATATATAGTAAAATAAGCAGCAGAATTTTACTTATTTTACACTTTTTAACTTTATTATTGATACTAAAATCTTGGTATTTCGAGATAATTAGAGAACATTAAAAATTTAAAAAATTTTGTCGTTATTTTATCTTTATAGTTAATGTTTTACATTTATTGTCAATAAATAAATTAATAAAAACATATCACATGCTCTTTCCCGATTTATTCTAAGAACACATGGCAACGCTGTTAGGCCTTCATTTCCTTGTATCTGTAGCTAACTTCTCGGACCCCGCAATTTAATGAAGTCCCAGGTTTTTTATATACCGCTAATGTCAGAGACCTACCTGCTAAAACATATCCTCCTCAACTATGAATTATTATCGACTGGCAGGGGCGTGCGGTGAAATTTGAAACAGGGGAAGCAATTTATAAAAAAATTGTAAAAACACCTATTTATAATGTAATTCAATACTTCTACCTGAACGAAAGTCTCAGTCATCAAAATTCTTAAACCTGTTTTCCATTCGTTGGCATATTTGATTTAAAATCTAATAATATAGTCGGCGGTAGCACGATTGGACATCTCCAACATTATCAGTGCGTATGCGTTTCCTTTTTAGGTTCAAAACTTCTTGTCATCATATTATTCCAGCATTTTTCAAAGTCATCTCTCTCCTTTTGTTAATAACATCTTGAAATTCGCAAATTACACAGAAACCAATCTCGTTTATCTGGCATTGCAATACATTAAATAAATTATCTGAGAATGGAAATATTTCTGGAAAAAGCAAAGTTAAAAAATTAAAATTAAAATAAGTTTTTAAACTATCCAAAAATCCTCTCGAGGTATTTATGGTTTCTGTATCCCACTTTCATATTTTTACCATTCTCCAAAACCCTAATACATATATATTTATAATATATTTATATAAATATATTTATAATATATATTTAGTATTTATAATGTAAATAATTCTATATATTTATTTATATAAATAATTAAATAAAATCAATCTTCATAATTCCACAAAATCAGTCGACGAAGCCCCTCATTGTCAAATGCTGGTAAATCCCATTTAAATTCACGAAAACAGCTCCTTGTATGCAATTGACAGAATTGCTTATAAGCGGTACATATGCTCGAAATTTGAACTGGTCACTCAGCGTGTAACCCCCGTGATTTTTACATGGGCCGAGAAGAAGCAAATTTGAAATCAGATTATCTGCCGACATGACTCCGAATACCGACGTAGAAATACGATCATGGCCTACGGGCCCGCGTACGGAAGGAAAGCTAGATATATGCAGCATTCAGCGCTGCTTATGAGAATTACTTTGCTTTGTTGTTTACTGTATGACAAAAATAGAGTAAAATACGTTTTTATTTTATTACTTACTGCTTGTATTACATAATTAAATATTCTGGTATGCAACTTAAAATCTTGCTTATGTGTTTGTTCATTTTTTTTTAAATAATCTCAGTTACTCAGTTGGTACGGTATTACCTGCGGAAACCAAGGGAAGCAATGCTTCCCTTGCTTCCATGGACCGCACGCCCCTGTCGACTGGACAGCCCTGACGATTCTCTCGCATGTCGCATGTTTACCAGTATTTTAGAAACTATTACAAAGTCATTTGTATTTGAGTAGTACGGTCAAATTTTCATATTGAACAGCAGGTATAATAATTATTAAAAGTACAATATAGATTAAAATTTATCAATTTCTACCTGGGCCGAAAACGTAACCACATCATTCAAATACAAAAATGACTTTGTAATAAGTTTAATATTAAGGTTTTCTAAACTTATTTGTTACGTACTACACACTTTTTGCTGGACACTAAATCCTTTTCTTCCTCTAGTTTTCCCTATTCATGTTCAATCTCGTCATCTCTTACCTCTCTCTTATTTTTCTACTTAAGAATTGTCTCCGTTCGAGTCGCCTTTCTGACTGTATTTTCCTCTCTAGTGTCCTTTTCATATAGGTATTCCTGTATTCCTGTCCTGAAGTGTTCACCGAACTTGAAATGTCAACATCTCCTTCACCAGTTACCCCATCTGAACGAATGTCTGCGTATCGGTGTTCAAACATTCGTAATTTTCTGCGTTTTTCTGCAATCTGTTGGCAAAAGGTATGCCCTAGATGTAAAGCTGCTCTAATGATATTATCTGATCTAACTAGAAGATGAATGGACTGCGGGCTGGAGCGTTCGGATTACCTACTGTCTGATTCAAAGGATAACAGGACATTGCTATTTTAGTCTGGGCTGATTATCGGAGAATAGGCCATTTTTGGGAAAAGTTATTTACCAGCAGCAATTTTATTGCTGGAATCGAATCTTATTATTGTATGTATTAATAATATAGGTATGCAAAGTCCGCAGATAGTTTGCTACTTTTTTTATAAACAAAATGGCGCCCGAAAATCATGTTTTTTCAATTTTTGCTCCATAACTCCAAACATTTTAACTTTACACCAAAAACACGCAAATAAAAATTCACCGCAATTAAATTCTGCATAGAGACGTGTTTTTTCCGATTCACTTCGACGAAAACTTTCCCCGTAAAAAGCGGGTTTTTCCAACAAAATCTTTAATTTTCAACTAAAATTTTAGATAAGTAATTGTTAATCAATAATTAAATAACTTGGTAATGTAGAAGCCCTTTTTGTAAAGATTATAATTCCAGAAGCCGATAGAAATTAAATGAACAGTTTGGCAACAATTGAATTGTTAATTAAAAATTTACGGTCGCTATAATAACGACAATAATTACGATGTATAAGAGTAACTATGATTTTTTCATAAAAAGACACTATACCTATCGAATGTACTTTACAGAATTGAAATTGGACTATTTAAGCGGCCTCGGGAATATTTTAGAATTATAAACAATTTTTTGGCCTATAAACAAATAGAATATCTCGGGAAATATTAAACTAAATTAAATTGTAAAAACGGCATTCGAAAAGCGACATGGAGCTTCTTTTAAAAGAAAAAATGTTTAATTATGATGAGTAGTTCCTGAGATACAACGGGTCAAAGTTGACCGAGATTTACGGCAAATATATAAACAATAGGATCATAATTTTTAAACCATCACCTTTTTATTTTTTTCCTCTTTCTCCACACCAATTTTCATATCCTTAAAATACTCATAACATATATTATTATAATAAAAACTATCGATAATACGTGTGAAAATTGCCAAAAATAGCAAAATTCCAATCAAAAATTAGGTTGGAGAAAATGTAACCCTCAAAGTTCAAAATCGATATACGTTAAAAAAATGCATTTTTTCGGCTTCCCGTGGAGCAATTTCCTTCATTCTTTTTTTGTTCCCTAATAACTCGAATAGAGCCATCGAACTAACGCATTATTAAATGTCAAACTTGCTTTTGTTTTGTTATAATTAATTAATTTATTTATTATAACTCGAAATTTTAATTTGTTTAAATAAAAATTGTTTAAATCATTATACAGCTTTCAAATGAGAATATTTATGTTTTTAGCTTTAAAAGGTACACTTGTAGTAAGTTTATGTAAGAAAAAGCCTACAACTGGAAAAAAGATGTAGTTTTCTGTCCTTATAAATAAATTAATCTATTATAACAAAACAAAAGCAAGTCTGACATTTAATAATGCGTTAGTTCGATGACTCTACTCGAGTTACTTGGGAACAAAAAAAGAATGAAGGAAATTTCTCCATGGGAAGCCGAGAAAATGCTTTTTTTAACGTATACCGATTTTGAACTTTGAGGGTTACAGTTTCTCCAACCTAATTTTTGATTGGAATTTTGCTATTTTGACAATTTTCACACGTACTATCGATAGTTTTTATTATAATAATATATGTTATGAGTATTTTAAGGACATGAATGGTGTGGAGAAAGAGGACAAAAATAAAAAGGTGACGGTTTGAAAATTATGATCCTATTGTTTATATCTTTGCCGTAAATTCTGGTCAACTTTGACCGGTTGTATCTCAGGAACTACTCATCATAATTAAACATTTTTTCTTTTAAAAGAAGCTACCTGCCGCTGTTTTTCGAATGCCGTTTTTACAATTTAATTTAGTTTAATATTTTTCGAGATATTCTATTTGTTTATAAGCCACAAAATTGTTTATAATTTTAAAATATTCCTGGGGCCGCTTAAATAGTCCAATTTTAATTCTGTAAAGTACATTAGATAGGTATAGTGTCTTTTTATGAAAAAATCATAGTTATTCTTATGCATCATGATTATTGTCGTTATTATAGCGACCGTAAATTTTTAATTAACAATTCAATTGTTGCGAAACTGTTCATTCAATTTCCATTGGCTTCTGGAATTATAATCTATATAAAAAGGGCTTTTACATTACCAAGTTATTTAATTATTGATTAACAATTACTTATCTAAAATTTTAGTTGAAAATTAAAGATTTTGTTGGAAAAACCCGCTTTTTACGGGGAAAGTTTTCGTCAAAGTGAATCAGGAAAATACATCTCTATGCAGAATTTAATTGCGGTGAATTTTTATTTGGGTGTTTTTGGTGTAAAGTTCAAATCTTTGGGTTAGAGCGAATACGCCCCGAGCGTTAACAAAGTGTCAAAGCAAAATCGACCGACCTGCTCATGGTGGCGGTTTTTTGAAATTTTATTAGGACGCTTTATGTATGTTTAAATGAGACATTTAAAAAAAATGCCGTGTCACGCTAGTGATATTATGTATTAATATAAACAGAAAATAAAAACGCACTTAATGTGATATAAATTCTTCACTTTCCAATATTGATTATCAGTTTGATTTTGTATACATAACCTCACTATCGCAGTTTATGTCAATAAATATTTATTAACGAAAAAGAAAATATTTTGTTGCACTATAAATTACATTATAAATTAATAACTAATGAATTCTAACAATTGTATTCGGTTATTATCACTACAAAATAAAATATTCAAGTTTAACAAAATAATCCCATAAGACTCAATGTTAAAACTTCCTGACAAATCTGACATCGTGTCACGTGACTGTAAGTAGAGGGGAGACGCACGGAGCCAATGGACTTCCTAAGTCTTGACGTCACAAAATTGGGAGGAGCTTATATTTGGCTCCAAACAATTTTGTTTGTAATGTTAAACACTCATAAGGAATTTTTAATTTATTGTTTACGTAGTTTGTGTGACAAAATAAGACTTTTCATTTAGGTATTTAGTTAAAGAAACGTGCCAATTAAGAGATTTTTATTCGTTTTGGCTCAGGTGAGTTAATTTATTGCAATGATTAGAACGTAAACAGTGTTGAGGTTATGTTTATTTTCAATCACTAAGGAATAAAAACCACCTGAGCAAAAACGAATAAAAATCTCTTAATTAACACGTTTCTTTAACAAAATACGTAAATGAAGTCTTATTTTGCCACACAAAGCACATAAATGAAAAATGTCTTATGACCATTTAACCTTACAATCAAAATTGTTTGGAGCCAATATAAGCTCCTCCCAATTTTGTGACATTTGTGACGTCAGACTTAGGCTGTCCATTTATGTACATATGGAAAAAGAAGAAGAAGAAGATGTATGGGAAAATGTGGTGAGCAACTTGGATAGTCCATAGCCAAGGTCCCTATACCATAGGTTGTATGGTAACTTTGACATTGACAAATGAAATATTGTCATCGTGACGTCACCCAGACGATCAATTTTACGAATTGTTTGTAAACATAATAGGATACGTGGTTTGGAGGCTATATTTTGTTATTAAATATCGTTAGTGTTTTAATTTGTGTTTATATCTTAAGATATAATGTATCTATAGATATTATTAAGTGTTTTTAGTATAATAACTTTAACCGAAAACTCTTTTACAAGTGTTAAGATACATTTTGATGTGGTTGTATTAAGTACCTACTTACTTTACTGGATTTTCTTTCTGCTGTATTGTATAGTAAAGGACATTCGTGTATAGAGACATTACAGTTCTGTAATGTCTCTTGCGGTTCTTCACATCAAGTTTACATCATCTGTGTAGGTTACAATCTGCTTAGACTTATTGAACAATATATCTAATTAAGTCTATAGATAATAGATCTATTATATGTAATTGTTTCATATAAAATTATAACCAATATTGCAGCCATCTGAAGATCGTTTGAATAAACAATTATAAACTAAATGAATATATAAAATGGGCAAAATTCCCTTTATTGCGCTGAAATTGTATTTTTTTTATAATTTACTGTTAATGTAAAATTTCACAGGTACCTATTGAATGGAATCATAATGTTTTAATAGTTTTAGATATTATAATCCAGTACCTAACGTAATCAGATGCTCTTATGTTAAACTTAAGGGAAAAACTACTAATTTTGATACATAAATCTTTAGTTGAATCTCTTTTTCACCATGGTTTACATGTTAGGAGGAATTTACAATAATGTACTACATGCAGTATCCCCAATTCAAAATTATTATATACCTACTCAAAATCATTTAAAAAAGTAAATTGTATTCAACCCATTATTAATATACCTAGGATATTTGAATGATTTAGTCCCATATATACACAAGAAAGAATCTCCTTCTGCTTTAATTAAGTAGTAATGCTATTCTACTGCATATATTTAATTGCAATTATATTCTATGATTTTTGTAACTCTACAGGTATCTACCACATTTTTTAACGAATATATGAAATAAATAGTTATTAAAAATCCAAACGTATTTTTTTTAAATATACACATTTTCAATACATTCCTACTTTCCGAGTTCATTTCAATGAGTGAAGTGAATGAATTTGAATGCAGCATTCTGGGTGACGTCACTCCCGCCATTAGATTCTCGACGCTGATTGGTGGAAAGTTACCATGCAACCTGTCTATTTATGAACCTTGGTCCATAGCGGTCACCTGCAGCTTTTGAACTGAGTAGAGAGCTGTGGAAGAGTTTGCTATGGAACTCTATAAGGACCTCGGCATTGCCTTCTTTATGTATTAATAGAAAACATAAAAAATGTGACTGGCTAATTGACACTCAAGTCTATGCCATAAAAAAATTATCAGAAAATTTTAAACCGCAAGAGAGCGCTATCGTCGAAACTCACAGCCAATAAAATACTTCCGAAAAATTTTTCGAACATTTTCGCACCCCTCCACCCAAGTTTCCTATTGGCTCCGTGCGTCTCCCCTCTACTTACAGTCACGTGACACGCTGTCAGATTTTGTCAGGACGTTTTCACGGTTCTTAGACATTACTACGGTTGCCTCAATCGACTAACCAATGAAAATTAAGGGTGAGATTACGTCACGAGAGTTTACTGTCATTTGAATCGTAATATGATTTTTTTCGAATCCTGAGAAAACCAAGTATTTTAGAAAAATTTAAAAGCAGGATGCAAGATTACATTATTACCGAGGGCGGAAAGCCCCTTAGAATAAACAAGCAGATTCTATTGAATGAAATATTTGAAATTAAATATCACACTTCTCTTTTATTTTCAGCCCTGTAACTTATTAAAATAAACATTATAGAAGTTTTCAGGGTCTTTCAGCGCTCGGTAATAATGTATTCTTTCATTCTGTGTTTAAATTTTTCAAAAATATTTATTAGTTTTCTCAGGATTCGAAAAAAATGAATACAATTAAAACACATTGAGAATTTTGACATGCATCCAAATTTTGCATTAACTCAATGTAAAATTCTGAACTGTTGAATTCCAGCTTCCCTAATAATTATTTTACATCAAAAGACATTAGAAACTATTTGTAGAGGATTGAAATCTGTATTGGAAATAACTGTTAAAATTGGTCTACGTAATTAAACATATTCCAAAATTTTGTAAAAATGTAATACATTTTAGTTTTCAGCCCAAACTTAGGCCACACACAATGCAATAATGTTCACATTTTTGAACTGTCAATATTTTTATTTTATCATCTATTGTTTAAAAACAATACAGTTAATAAGATACCCTCAGTTGCGGAGATAGGATTAATAATAAAGATTTTTTATTCAGTCAATGGTGTGAGCACTGTCAGTTAAATAGTAACGTGTGGCCTTACTTTTACACGCATACTTATTGTGGCAAATGTATCATATTTTTCAAAATTTTGAAATGCATTTAAATCGTAGAACAATTTTAACTTTTGATTTTAATACAGATTTTAATTCTCTACAAGTATTCTCTCATGACTTTTGATGTAAAGTAATTAGGGAAGCAGGAATTCAACAATTTAGAATTTTACATTGAGTTTCCTATGGCCCTTTTTACGATTCACCACCCGGTATAAGATAAAATGTGTACTACCCACATAACAATTTCATGTTCTTAGTATATTCATAGAACATACTTTTCAGAAAAAGTATATGCTGAGAATATGCGTAATTACCATTGGGAATGTGCAGAGCAGATGCTGAGTATATACTACATTACAGTACTTAAACGTTCTATGTATATACTTAGAATGTACTACCGCACTTCTTTTCAGTATATACCAAGAATATCCGTTTTAGAACATTCTAAGGAGGTGCTGTAAACCTTCTATTTATATACTTAGAATGTACTACCGCACATCTTTTTAGTATATAGGAAGAATGCACTTTTTAGTATATGGGAAGAATATTCCAAGGAAGTGCTATATATTGCTCAGAAGTATGTTTTCAGCATCACCGAATCTCATCCTAGGTTCTACTTTCTACTAAATTTACATATTATATATGAGAATGTAGTTTGTACATTCTACAATATTACTTAAAAAGTAAATATGAAATATATAAATTTTTGTTAGTTATATAAATATTATATAGGTAAGTAGGTATATATATTTACGTATATATTATATTTAGTTTATTTGCATATAAAAATAAAAATGCTGAATATACCTATATGTAGTACCCAAATATATATTATGTAAAATATGTATGTAAATAACTAAAATTTATATGTTGTTTATATGTACCTATATACATACTTACTATTTAAGTAATATTGAAGTACCAAAATGAATTTTTTATTTGTAAGTTGACCGCAAACAAAATAAATAGGTTAATTATGCATGTTCCTATTCCTTGTAGAAATACTCGGTCTTCCTCATAACACAGCACAGACCAAAATACACAACCCGCATACAGTGATAGTGTTGAGTGTAGATACAAATACAAATGCCAAATGTTTTTCATATTTTGTATTTTGCCTTTGTTCCCAACCCCTTATGCAGGTATGAAGCGGTCGTTTCCTCTTTGTTTGTGGGTTTTGGCTCAGCTTATCTGAATGTCAATTCCATGTAAAAATAAAATTCTAAGAATACTCATGATAAACTTATTAAACCAAAATAGTAAATGCATTTCAATGATGAAAGCGAAACCAGAATTTCTCCTTTTTCGTTAATACAATTAATTTTTAAACGTTTTTACCATACAATTAAAACAATTTTAAATAATGAATTCGGTAGTTCAATAGTACTGCCTACATACATATATTTTTAAATTTTATTAATTATTCATAACGAAGTTGATAATCTGTTAGCCTATATTATAGGCTAACATTATTCTTCCTATCCATACACATATTCCTTTTAAGATATTTTAAAAGTACTTATAAGTATGTGTCAAGTATATACTTTTATGTAATATTCGATAAAGGTATATTCTAAGAATAAACTTTTTTGAATATTCCGAGATACTACTTACACGAATGTACTCAGTATATTCGGTACGAGGATATTCCTTAAAGTATATGCAAAGAACATGAAATTTAGAATATTTTTTATGGTACATGCTACGCTTGTACTACGCATATACTAAAAAGAATATACTCCGACGAATGTTGGTAGTATATGCTTTGAACATGATGCGAACATCATTGTTATGTGGGTATTTGTCTTATTATTTCATAATAACACAAATAATACACATATATACACAATAACACACATTCAATGATCGAAAATCATTTAAAAATATGGGATTGTAAACTCTTGTGACGTAAAGTCAAAAATATAAGTCTCCCCACCACCGTCGGACAAGACAACCGTAATAAAGTCTAATAACCGTGGGACGTTTTAACATTTAGTCAAAAGGCCGCGTCTCACCATCAAATAATTTGATCAAACAGTTCTAGCAAACTCCGGAAGTACGTCAAAGTGACGTCACAATTGCAGTTTTTTGAAATTCTAAAAATCTGTGCTCTCACTATCAGTCTAGTTTGATCAAATTTTTTGTATTGAGTTGTCTAAAGGCCCCGTCTCACCATCAAATAATTGACAGTTAATTTGATCAAACTTGACAGTCAAACTTGACTAGTGACACAAACTATACATACTAACTGTCACTTTGTGTCACTAACTGTCAAGTTTGATCAAATTAACTGTCAATTATTTGATGGTGAGACGGGGCCTTAACTTGTTTGTACTTTATTTAAAATTAAATTTTTTCATTATCCACTTTATTATCCATTTTTATTATCATTATCCATTTTTATTATCCACAATAAACACTCAGGATGTGACGTCACTAACTGTCACTTTCAGTTTGCTCAAATTGATCAAATTATTTGATGGTGGGACGCGGCCTTTATGGGATTATTTTGTTAAACTTGAATATTTTATTTTGTAGTGATAATAACCGAATACAATTGTGAGAATGCATTAGTTATTAATTTGTGCTCTAATTTATAGTGCAACAAAAATATTTCCTTTTTCGTTAATAAATATTTATTGCCATAAACTGCGATAGTGAGGTTATGTATACAAAATCAAACTGATAATCAATATTGGAAATAGAAGAGTTTATATCAGATTAAGTGCGTTTTTATTTTCTGTTTATATTAATACATAATATCACTAGCGGGACACGGCATTTTTTTAAATGTCTTATTTAAACATACACAAAGCGTCCTGATAAAATTTCAAAAAACCGCCACCATGAGCAGGTTTGTTAACTGATGTAAAAAGGTCAAGCTAGGCAAGAGATATGCCATGCAAGACGGACTTGCATAGCCTTGATGTAAAGCTGCTTTCAGAGCGAATTCTGTGGCCCAAGCTTGTCACGCATGATTACAAAAAGACAAAAAGTACAATTTTATGAGTATTCTGGACTGGAGCCTGGAGCTGAAGAAGGCCATGGACCAACATGTCACATGTCATTGTCATTATTTTTTTAAGATGTTGATGGTGGCCAAGCTGCCTGTCTACAGGCTCAACAGGCTGTCTATTTTGAATCTTTTCTGTTTTCTGTTATAATTTGAATTTTAACACAACAAAAAACAGTTAGATAAAGTGGAATTTAAAATGATTTGTGATTATATTTTAAAAGATCTTCCATCATATCTAAAAGATCTGCTTTCAGATACTGATTTAGATAAGGTTCAGTTAGTTTGCAAAAAGAAATCATTGAATAATGAAAATGATTTTACAGAACCAGTATCATCCATTTGCAAGGAAGAAATTGATAGTGAAATTAAATTAGATGTAACAGGGAGTCCTTTAAAAGTAACTTTGTCTGGAAACGAGTCACTAAACGTAGATGTCCGAATAGTTCAGACTTGGACAGAGTTAGAGGCAAAACAAATCCCTATGACCATACAAGAAGCAAGAAATTATTTAAACAGTAGACAAACAAGAAATGGAGGAAACCTTCCGGTTTTTGTAATATGTGATGGTTGTAACCCTTTAAAGACTGTTATCTTGGGCATGCAGGAACGTAGGAATGAAATATTCACTTGCACGGTAAACATACTTGGATGTTTCTCTAAATCAGATGAAAAAGTGGCTCTCAGTGCAATGGAAAAAAGTCATCTACTGCTAACCAGAAGCCGAAAGTGTAAAATAGATTATATAGTTACATTTAAATATTTTATTTTTGGATCATTTTTACAAAACGTTAAGGACATTTATAGTTGTGAAGATTCTGGTAGTGTATGTATAGAGACAAGTGTTAACAAAAAATGTGCTTTCGATAATCCCTGCACTTTACCTGATGTGATGAAAATAAACGTACAAGTTATCACTGGGCACAGAAACTCTTCATTATTTTTTCTGTGGGATGATTTAATATTATTAAATAATTATATTAAACTTACAAGCTCTGTCAATAAAAAAAATCCTGAAGCAGAAATATGTAATAATCCTTTGTCAAGTGAAGATGTTTATAATAACTTAAATGATATTGTGAATACGAGCCTAGTAAAAAGGGAACTAAAATCAGAGTTCGGATTAAACAATATGAGATTACCCAATATCATAGATAAGCTGTGGAGTATTTTGAAGAATTGTCAAGATTTGAGATTTCTCAGGGAGGCTTTTCACTTCTTTTTTGAGGAACTTGCTGAATCAACGTCAAATGTCAGACTTCCACCAGGTATGTTTAAAACTAAAGTACCTTTGTGGTTGATTAATAATTAGATATTAACACCACATAAGCAATGGTCACTTGATATTATTACACAGATACTTCGCATTATGGCCTACATATTCCACAAAACTTGGCCGTAAGGTGATAAGTCATATAAGTAATCAAAGATTCTAATACAAATTCAATGTTCAATTCAAATTTGTTATATGTGTAACATAATTACTTATTCCTCATCATTCCAAGAGGAGCATAGGGTGTCAACTGTGTCTCCATTCTGTCCTAACCTTTGCACGAATCTTTATTTCTGCCCTGGTTTTCCTAATAGCATTAATTTCTTTCTCTACACTTCTTGTCCACGTTTCTATAGGTCTACCTGGTTTTCTCTTTCCATGTGGTGTGTATTCTAGGGCTTGCCTCGCTATGTCTTTATCAGGTCTCCTTAGTGTGTGCCCCATTCAACTCCATTTCCTTTTGCATATTGGCTTAGATATAGGTTCCTGCTTAGTTCTTGTCCATAACTCTTGGTTTGATATTCGGTTTGGCCAGTAAATGTTAAGAATCTTCCTTAGGTATTTATTTATGAACATTCGCATGTGTCCAATACATTTTCTTAACACTTTCCAAGTTTCTGATCTGTATAGTAGCACAGTCTTCACATTGCTGTTGAATAATCTTATCTTGGTTTTACTTGTCATCTGACATGAAGACCACATTTTCCTTAGCATATTGAATGAGTTTTGAGCTATTCCTATTCTCTGTTTTACATCCTCCTCCGTCCCTCCTTTGTTGTTCAAAATACTGCCCAAGTAGTTAAATTTCTCTACCGATTTTAATTCTATGCCTCCCTGTGATATTCCCATTTCTCTTGGTGTATTTATTTTCATTATCTTAGATATTATGACATTTATGTTAACTGTCTGACCTTCTTCCCTGCCTTTGCTACTTTTTCAGTTTTGCTTTTACATGTGTTGTCTTGTTTCTGTTAACCCTTAAACGCCCAACATTATGCAGGTTATATGTATGCCCAAGGGGGTGGGTAAAAAAATGTTCACCTTGAAAATAGCTAATATATTTATTGAGAATTGTTACAAATGTTAGAAATGGATTAAACTTAAGAATATTATGCTTAGTAAACACAGCATTTTCTAAAATATTAATATGAACGATATACTTACTTTAATTCAGTGAACAAAAATATTGATATACCAGATTTTATGTCTTTTGACAACGAAGAAGGTTTCGGTGGTAAATCTGTCACCACATTGTTTGCAAAGTACTTTGCAAACAACTACTCTAACGATAATGTTAATTTGAATAACTTCTCTTTTGCACCCAACTCTTTTGTTGACATTCCATTCATATCGTTTAACATTGAAGAGATTTTTACTGGAATTTGTTCTCTAAAAGATAAATTGAGCTCTGGTCCTGATGGCATTGCAAATATTATTTATTTGTTCTCTTGAAACTCAACAATGTCCTAACTTCTGGAAAGACAGTTATGGTATACCAATTCACAAAAAAGTGGTTCGAAACAAGATGTAAGAAATTACAGACCAGTTTCGATCCAGTCAGCAGTTCCGAAATTGCTTGATAAATTAATTGCTCAAAAATTATCTTGGCGTTGCAAAAATTTATTCATTGATCAGCAACATGGCTTCATAAGTGGAAAATTGACAATTTCAAATCTCATTATTTACCACAATCATCTAATTACTTCAGTCGACAATGGTCAACAAGTTGATGATATATATTCAGATTTTTCAAAAGCTTTTGACCGGGTTAATCATGAGCTATTATTATACAAGTTGGATGCCTATGGATTTCAGTCTTACCTAATATCTTGGTTGCGTAGCTTTCTTGTTGGTAGAACACAAAAAGTCAAAATAAAGAATTATTTTTCAAATAATATACAGGTTTCTTCTGGTGTTCCTCATGTACTCATCTAGCCCCGATTCTTTTTAATTTGTTCATTAATGATGTTAATTCCATTTTTAATTACTGCTCTTTTTTATTATTTGCTGATGATTTGAAAATATATGATATTATAACAGTTCAAGGCATAAACAGCTGTTTTAATCTTCAGAACGACTTTGATGCATTGAGCAATTGGTCATCTCTTCACCTTCTCCCATTGAATCCCAATAAATGTCATTGCATAAGTTTTTCAAGAAAGCAAACTTAATTAAATTACGACTACTATTATGTGAACAATGATCTGTCTTTAATTCGTGTTACTGAAATAAAGGAAATAAAGGGATTCTTTTCAATTCTGATTTAACTTTTAACACCATTGTGCCAGGAATGAGAATGTTGGGATTCATAATTCGTAATACTCAGTCCTTATCAGCTTATGCATCTAAAGTAGTTTTTACAGTCTATGTCAGATCCATTTTAGAATATGGGTCTGTTATATGGAACCCACACTATTACGATTCAGTTAAATGACTGGAATCAGTTCAGCATAAATTCTTTAGGTATATTGCATTTAAACTTTCTTTAAACAGAATTACAAAATCTTCTGAAACTTACATCTCTGGCAAACCGTAGATTGCCAGCAGACTTAATTTCTTTGTTTAAAGTTATATCCGGAATTGTTGGTTCAGAAGAACTGTTATCTTTGTTTAGATTTCGTGTGTCTTTAAAAGTTACAAGGAACAATGTTTTGTTTGCCACTAATAGTCATATAACCAACTATGGATACCATGTTCCATTGCCACGGCTCATGAGATTAGGTAATTGTTATAATCTAGATGTAACAGGGGTTTCTTTAGCGAAATTTCGTAAGGTGAACAATCTACTAATTTGACTGTTCTTAGTGTTTTTTTTTCTCTTATTGTTTATGAATCAATATATACTTGTTACATGGTTTTAAGTAGGTTACATTTATTTAAGTAGGTTAAATATTTTATTTTATTTTTACTTCTATTTGTGTAATTTTTATTACTTTTGACATTTGTAAATACGAAATATTTCTATATGATCTAATTTAACTATTTTTGTATGTTCTATTTCAATATTATATGTATTCGCGGTGTGCAAGTACTTGGAAAGGGAAACGAGAAACGACTGTGCGCGAGTCGCGGAGAAATATTGCAACTATCTTAAATAATTCATATTGTCAATTGAAATTGTCAAATTGACGTATATTTCATACCTTCTGTCATTGACTTAGAAAAATTATATATTGCTCCACAATATTGATATGATATGCAATTATTATATAAAGGTAAATTTAATTAATTGTATTTTGCTTGCAATACTGCATTTTAGTAACGGATTTTATTTACTACATACAATTGTTTACGTTTGCTAAACATAACCTGCATCTTATTTTTTTCTTCTTATTATTTTTTTGGACTATGGTCTTGACAATTATCCAGCAACCAGGACTAATATAATTGGCCAATATAATTAAAAGTGCGAATAAAAGTACAGAGCGTAGAAATAGAGGTCGCTTTGCCGAACTTGCACGGTCCCAATAGATTCAATATGTATAGATTCAATATTCAATATTATATGAAGAGGGCGAAACACATTATATGTATAATTGTAAAAAAAAGGTTTTACCATTTAATAAATAAATAAATAGATGTATAAACCTTAAACGAAATTATGATGTACATCAAAATTAAAATACCAGTAAAGACAGTAATTCAGATTTGTCGATTTTCTCCACATTCTTGCTTTCAGTCTCTTCATTAGTGTGGCTGATAATTATGTGGATTATGTTCCTGCCAACGAGAAATTATATAAAAACCTTTAGTAACAAGTTTTACCAAGGGTGGACTTTTGTACCTACCCATGTTTAACTCAAAATATTACTTTTATTTTCAAAAATATCGGTAGAGCCAAATTAACATTCGATAAAGGGACTACTATTTAACAATAAATAATTTTTGAAAAATTTTGGAACACCTAATAAATATGTTACAAGGGAATGTGCATTAGGAGGACATTTTTTACCTACCCTTGGACGTTATAATATATAATAAGCGAGTCTTCTACAGCTGTCGCCGCTTCTCGCATCCTAATTTCCAGCGTTTTCTGTCGAAGCAATCTTCAGTTTTTAGGTCTCTGGCGGTCATTGCTTCTTCGACATCTTCTCTCCAGGATCGTCTTGGTCTACCTCGTTTTCTTCTAGTGGGTAGAGTCTATTTTTTTATTTTTTTCGGCCATCTATTTTCAGGCATTCTCTGTAGGTGTCCATACCAGTTAAGTCTTTTGGCTTCGATTGTATCTATTATATCTAGATCAATTTCCATTTGTCTCCTAATATCTTCGTTTCTCACCCTATCAAGTCTAGTGAGTCGGTAACATCGTCTTCAATAGTTCATTTCCATCGCCTTAATTTTTGACTTGTTTCTTTGGTTGATTTCCCAGAGTTCAGCGCCGTACAACCCAATACTTTCTATTATTGTTTTATACATTCTTCTTTTATTTTCTTTTGTTATTTTATTACTCCACAATAGTCCGTGTAGCTGTCTGGTGGCTGATCTTGCTTGGCCGATCCTGGAATGTATTTCGTCGTTACTCCCTGCTTTTGAAGTTATTTGGACTTCTAAGTATTTGAAGACCTCTGTTGGGTTTATAGTTCCCATTTCAATCTGTAGGCGTTCTGGTGTTTCTCCTACAACTAAGTACTCGGTTTTTTGTATATTAATTGTAAGGCCCCACTTAGTGTACTCCTCTTCCAGTTTTCTGAGCATATAGTCTATATCACTCTCGTCTTCAGCTAGAATGGCTTGGTCGTCAGCAAAGTGTATTGTGTACAATCTATCGTCATTGATTGGGATGCCCATATTGCAGCACTTTCTTCTCCACAGTGAGAGTGCCTCATTTAAATATATTTTAAAGAGTGTAGGTGCTGTGCAGCAGCCTTGCTTTAGGCCCTTACTAATAGGAATTTCTCTTGTTAATTTGTTTCCAGTTTTAATGTTTACCATCATATTTTTCTAAAGCTGTTGTACTGCTTGTATATTTTTTTGCTTATTCCTTGTTTTTCCATTGCTATCCAGAGCATTGAAAGTGGTACACTATCGTATGCTTTTGTCAGATCAATAAAAACTATATGGGTGGAAAGGTTGTGGGCTAATCTTTTCTCAATAACCTGCTTTATAGAAAATATGCTGTCCATACAGGATCTGCCTGCACGAAAGCCATTTTGTTCTTCTACATCTGTCATCTCTTTTTCAATTTTATTTTTTATTATTTTTCCATAGAGTCTTGAGAGTGAGTTTATGACACTAAGCCCCCTGTAGTTTGAACAATTTTTTCTATCTCCTTTTATGTATATGTTGTTAATATGTGCTTTTGTCCACTCAGGTGGTAAATTATGACCTTTATAGAATAAGGTGAAAACATACGCAAGTATTTCTCGTAATACTTGTGGGCTGTGTTTTAGTAATTCGTTCGGTATTCCTTGTGGTCCGCATGACTTTCGATTTTTTAGAGTTCGTATTGCATTCTCGACGTCCTGTACTGTTATTCCATCGTCTTCATCGTATTCTACTTCATATGTTGTTGTACTGATGTTCGTGAATTGCGCTCTTGTTTCAGTCAAAAATTGCTAGTAATGTTCGATCCAAGATCTTTCTTCTATTAAATCTATTCTACTAGTTTCTTTTCTGTTTGTTCTCAGATCTTTTATCGTTTTCCATGCTTCTCTTGATCTTGTTGACCCTATATATTTTTTGAGTCCTTCGCATTTACTTTCCCATGAAATATGTTTTGCTTTCGTTGCTAGATTTTTTACTTCTTTGTTTGATCTTGCATACGTTCGTCTATCATCTGGGTCATTTGTTTGCAGCCATTTTTGATACGCTTGTTTCTTGTTATGTACTGCATTAGCAATGTCATGCGTCCACCACAATGGAGTATTCTTTTTGTTCATTTGGATTGTGCCGAGCGCCTCATAAGCTGCTTCATTGATTTTATTTAATATCTCGTTATAGGTATTCTGGGCTGAGGAGTAGATCAGGTTCGACAATTTTTGGCTAAGCCGCAGCTTATATAAAAATGATGTTGAGTCGTTTTGCAGTGCATCAATATTGTATTTAGGTAGATCCGTCTCGAGTGATTTTGATTCGAGCTGGTTGGTTGTCATTTTGATGTAGTAGTCGCTGTCGATACTGTAGAAAACATTTTGATCTTACCATATATTGGTCAGTTCCACACTCCGGTCCTCTTAATACTCTTACGTCTTCAACTTGTATGTGTGTTTCTTGTTTAGTGATAACATAATCTATAATTGACTTGGTTTTTCTCGTTGGTTGGACCCAGGTATACTTATGTATGTTTTTATGTTGGTAGAATCCGTTTAGAATTTTCAGAGAGTGCTGTTCGCAGAATTCGATTAAATGTTCCCCATTTTCATTTGTTTTAGCCTCACCGTATTTATGCATATATATTCGTATATATTCACCCTTGGACGTTTAAGCGTTAAAAAGGCATATATTTTATCTTCTGCAAATTCTAAGTCCTCAAATTGGTTAAGAACATTCCATCTGATTCCAGTCTTATTACTAGTAGCCTGAGATAAGATCCAGTCAATTACTATCAGGAATAAGGTCGGAGAGAGCACACAGCCTTGCCTTACTCCTGTACAAATATCTATTTGTTCTGTTATCACTTCCCTCTGTGGACTATGTGTGCTGTGGACCCTTCGTAGAACAGTTTTATAATTCTGATATACTTGGGAGGTATTCCGTATTTCTCTAGTAATTTCCATAAGGCATTGCGATCTACATAATTAATTTAGCCTCTTTGGATTGCTAATCTCGAGACATTTAACCGCTTAACGCACACATTTATTTGCAAAAATACGTCAAAAAATTACCTATTTATTTTATTACAGTAAAATAAACTACGAACAAGACTATTGTCACTAGATATAATCTAAAGTAAAAAACGCATATTTTTTTAGAAAAATATAAAATATCAAATACCCTCATGCGCTCACCCGAGTTAACTCTGTCGTAACTTTTTACATACAAAATACTACAGTAAGAGAAGAAAATTGCAATTATTCAAGTATACAGTCGGAAAAATGAAAGAATACCCATGAACGAACATATAAAACACTATGTATTTTCCTGTCACCGTGTCATAAAGAAAATTGTCCAGTGCAAGTACATGTAACAATAATTATTACATGTACTTGCGCTGGGCAATCTTTTGTGTGACAAGGTGACAGGAAAATACAGCGTGTTTTATATGTTCGTTCATGGGTATTCTTTCATTTTTCCTACTGTAATAATGTTAAATAGTGCTAACAGTGTGATACACTCTAAAACAAGGGGTTACACACAGAGGTACGTCAGTCAGGGCAGAACGTGACGTCAGCAAAATAGAATTCTACTCATCATGATCCCACCCCAGTCGGCAGTCGATCGTAGAAAGTTTAAAATTAGAAACGAAAAAACAAGTGGGCACGGGCGCCATATAAAAATTTTTAGGGGGGGGGGCAGACGTGAAGATGTTGCAGATTACATTTCGTATACTTTGGATAACCATATATAGCTTAAAGGCCGAGGCCCAGAACCATATATAGGTATGGCCGACCATGCAAGTGGGGATACCGTTATTTAGCGCTAGAGGAGTTAAAACACGTAGGCGCCTTATATATCGTACAAACATTTTAAACACGAGTTGTTAACTCGGTTAAGCGAAAATAGAAACGTAGTTTAAAACCGAGTTAACTCGGGTAAGCACGTTAAGCGGTTAAAGGTGCAGCAGATTGCAAATATATGTTTTAATGTCTTCTTTTTATGGCAACTAGTTTGAATGGTAGATTTCGCAGTCGCAAGTCCCGTTTCCTTGCAAATTTCAAAAATTTTCTCTCTAGCTAGCCATTAGAGCAGAATATTTTAGGCTGTACATTGAAAACGTGCCTTAATTGGAGAGGGCCGTTATAGCGAAATGCCGTATAAAGAGCGGCTGTATAGCGAGGTATGGGTGTATTCAGATTTTAACAAAATTTCGTTATTTCTTTGATAAAGCTTATTATGTTTTGTTGAAAATTATTTTTCCAAAATACACTCAGCGGCAGAGAAAACGGGCACCCCAAAAAATGGGTCATTTTTAATGTCTTGTATTTCCTAAACCTGATGTCCGATTTAAGTAATTTTTTTAATATGTTATAGCCTTATTCTTTATCAATATCGCTGTAATAATATTGTTGCTAGACAGGTACATTGTCATTGTATACAGGGTGTACGAATCAAACTGTGTTTTTTTCTCAAACTTTGGAACACCCTGTGGAATGTTCTAGCTTTTATAAAATACTAAAATTAAAACCCAACTGTATCCACAGATTTTCTTAACATTTTGTTTTTTTATTCATTCGCTTATGTTGGATAATAAAAAAGTTAGGCATTTTAATAACTACCCCTGTTTTTCGTCAATACAGGGTGTTTTTCAATAAGTACGGCAAGCTTTAAGGGGTAATTCTGCATGATAAAATAATGACAGTTTGCTTTATAAACTTGCCCGCAAATACTTCGTTTCTGAGATAGGGGGTGTTGAAATTGTTCTTACAAACTGACGATTTATTTATTGCTCTAAAACGGTTTGCGATATGCAAATGAAATTTGGTAGATTTTAAGAGCTAGTTATTGAGCATTTTTTGGCATACAATTGAGAATTTTATATTCACCATTGGCGTGCATACGGGATATATCTAAAATATTTATACCCGTATGCACGCCAATGGTGAATATAAAATTCTTAATTTTACGCCAAAAAATGCGCAATAACTACCTCTTAAAATCTACCATATTTCATTTGCATATCACAAACCGTTTTAGAGAAATAAATAAATCGTCAGTTTGTAAGAACAATTTTAACACCCCCTATCTCGGAAACGAAGCATTTGCGGGCATACGTTTATAAAGCAAACTGTCATTATTTTATCATGCAGAATTACCCCTTAAAGTTTGCCGTACTTATTTAAAAACACCCTGTATTGACGAAAAACAGGGGTAGTTGTTAAAGTGCTTAACTTTTTTATTATCCAACATAAGCGAATGAATCAAAAACAGAATGTTAAGAAAACCTGAGGCTATAGTTTGGTTATAATTTCAGTATTTTGTAAAAGCTAGAACATTCCACAGGGTGTTCCAAAGTTTGAGAAAAAAACACAGTTTGATTCGTACACCCTGTATACAATGACAATGTACCTGTCTAGCAACAATATTATTACAGCGATATTGATAAAGAATAAGGCTATAACATATTAAAAAAATTACTTAAATCGGACATCAGGTTTAGGAAATACAAGACATTAAAAATGACCCATTTTTTGGGGTGCCCGTTTTCTCTGCCGGTGAGTGTAGAACATCTTCTTCTTCGTATTGTAATATTCAAACGAGCGTTCATATTTATATACACTTTTATTAATTTATTTATACAAGTTTTCTTTACAAATCTGTAGCTTAAACTAACTCAAATAAAAGCGAGGTCCGCTTAAATAGCGAATAACTTTGTTCTCGATAATTCCAGACTTCGCAACCTCTAGCTATTGTGTGACCTTCCACATACCGCACGTCTTTCTCCACCCATTCCACGTATGTCGTGCTTCCGCCAGAATGTTCTGGAGATGGAACCGTTTGGAGCTGCTACTTGCGGCCGGTGATTCATTCTTTTGCTACAGTATTAACTCAGGAGATACTCATTAGTCTCTGGCAACTCTAATAAGTTCTGTGGCCTCAACGAAGGTCAACAGTTTTCTTATTGGTAGTTTTTCAGGATCTTTTCTGGTTCACCTCAGTTGACTAGTGAATTCCTGCCTTACATCACCTAGCACACTGCAATGGCATAGTATGTGTATGGCAGTCTCTTCTTCCATTTCGCACTTTCTGCACCATGGTTCATTCTCCTTACATAATTTGTATAGGTGATTTCTTAAACGGCAAAGTCCAGTCACCAGTTCAGTGACTGTTGATCTTATGTATTGAGGTTGATCAAACTGTTCGATAGTTATTTATCAATATTCTTAATTATTTTTTAGTCTGGATTTGCCCTTGTGGCTCTTCATTTCTATTGATGATTTTTTACCAGCCATTTCGATACTTCGTTATTTGTAGCATCTTTAGTGATGCAACAGAAAGGTTCTGGGCCTTTAAAAGATTCTCTCGAGCCTTGTTTCGCTAACATATCTGCTCGTTCGTTCTCATGCACCCCTTCAAGACCTTTTTTTTTCTGAGGTGAGAATCTTCTAAAGAGATCTGGGAAGGTGACCCAGATACTGTTGGATTCGTCCTAGCTGTAACGTTTGAATGTTGCTGAGGTTAACTCGAACGCCTACCAATTAAACTCACCCCCTCTTCCAGCAGCGCACCAGGGACATTTCTTGGCGAAAGTAACTTCGAAGCGCACACCTCGGCCCTCAAATTAAACGGTGACAAAGTATAGTTTTCAGTATACCCCTTCATGACCTGGCACCCATATTAAAGACATTTATATGCTCTAATTATAGAGGAATAACTGTTACCAGCTCAGTAGGGAGGTTGTACGGTCGAATAATAAAGAAAAGAATAGAATCAGAATACGAAGACATGGAAGAACAAAGTGGATTTCGTGCAGGAAGATCGTGCACTGATAATATATTCGTTCTACAGCAGGTAATAGAAAAACGGAAGGCAAGGAATCTATCTACCCACCTATTGTTTGTAGATTTGGAGAAGGCATACGATACGGTACCTTTGAAAAAACTGTTTCAAACATTGACGAAGGTAGGTCTCAGTAGAGAGTATGTGGATGCTATCGCAAATATATACAAAAATGCAAGAAGTGTCGTTAAAGAAGGAAACTTTATATCTGAATCATTCCCTATATCAAAGGGGCTTAAACAGGGATGTTGTCTGTCTCCGACTTTATTTAAAATATATATTCAATCATCGCTAGAGCAGTGGAGGAAACAAGTATCCGGAATGGGAATAGACATAGGCAGTGGTAAATGTCTAACAACTTTGTTTTTTGCAGATGATCAGGTAGTCGTAGCGAATGATGAGGAAGACATGGACTACATGTTTAGAAAACTAAAGAAAGAATATGAAAAATGGGGCCTCAATATGAATATGTCAAAGACAGAGTATCTTAAAATAGGGGATGATGAAGAAGATCCAGAGTTAGAAATTAGAACCACGAAAAGATGTAATGAATATAAATATCTCGGATCTATAATATCTAAAGAAGGCACTACCAAAAGAGACATCGAAAAGAGAACGCAGCAGGGCAAAAAAGCGGTAAACATTCTGAGCTCTCTACTGTGGTCTAAAGATATAAGGCAAGAAACGAAATTGACAATCTATCGTACCTTGGTAGAGCCTATTATGACTTATGGGGCAGAAGTTTGGCAGATGACAAAAAAAGATAGGAAAAGAATAGAAGTAGTAGAAATGGATTATCTAAGGAGAGCGTGTGGTATATCTAAAAAAGATCACATCAGGAATGAAGATATTAGAAGGAGAACACATACTGTATATTCCAGTGTAGATAAAATTGAAACTAGACAACTAGTGTGGTATGGTCACGTGAAACGAATGAATGAAGATAGATGGCCAAAGAAAGCTTTAAATTACATACCACACCAAAGAAGAAGAAGGGGAAGACCTTCAGTTGCCTGGGAAGAAAATGTACGGCACATCATGAAAGATAGAGCCATCAAAGAAGACGAATGGATGGACAGAAAACGATGGCGGTCGAAATGCGAGAAGCGGCAGAGGCTGTAGGAACCTCGCTGATAGATAGATATCTGCATGTAAGACATCTTTGCAGTTTCTCACCGGTTTTGATTTGGTGAGTGGGTTCTTTACACCCAGAATAGCCGATTGGTTATCTGTGTAAATGTCGATTCGCTTAGCTTTAGTAGTGCAGTCATTGAAGCGTAAAATAGGTTTTTACCTCCGAAATTTTTTACTATGAACCGATTTACATGAGATTTTGGAATTAGGCTTATCTTACCCTTAACTTCAAAAGTGATATTGACCCGAACTCCGTTTTTTTATTTTTAAGGGGTGAAAACAACCTCTTAATGGAAAAATTTACATTGAGCCATTTTATCACCAGAAAACGTGTTTAACAATAAAGAGTGACATTGTGAAGTGTTTTCTAACACAATGACCTCATGTTAAACTCATTTTCATCCCCTTGAAAACCGCACAACCCTTGCAAACAACCCCTAAATCAAAAAAATATACAAAAAAAGTAATTTAGTATGACATAAAAGATTTAAATATAGAGTAAATGATAGTTTACGTTCTCTATCTTAATTATCATATTGTTAACGCCCTGTCAATCCTTAAAAACAACCTATAAATAGAAAAAATTTAAAAAATTAATTTGGTTTGACAAGAAGACTTAAATATAGAGTAAATGATATTTTACGTTCTCTATCTTAATTATTTAATTGTTAACCCCTTTCAACCCTTAAAATCAACCCGTCGATTAAAAATTGTATAAAAAATTTCTTTTGATAAACTGAAAAGGATTTAAATATCGTTCCACGTTCTCGAAAAAGCTATGCTGGAAAATCATATGCTCAAGTTCTTTAACCCTTAAGACTACCCCTAAATTAAAACATTGAATATGTATGATTATACATTTAAAAATAATTCAATTATAGAGTAAGAAATCACCATTCATTGAATAAAATATAAACTTACAAGTTACGTGGAAGTGTACTAGACTAAATTAGTAATACATTATAAAAAAAATCTGCAACAGGAGCATTGCAATAGATAGAAAACCCATAAATGAACCATAAAATACATTAAAAAACCATAAAAAATCATTTACTTTTACAAAACATTAGAGTCATTATTTTACATAAAAAAACATTATCCTTCATGACTCAATGTCGGAGTCATGAAGGAGTCATATAATTAAATAAAATATTTAATTATATTATAAACACGTGCTTATTCCTTTGCAGACGGAAATGGTCACATTATTATAGTATACATACTTTAAAAAATTCGTAACGGAAAAATGGAGCACGCACAGTAGACCACCAACAATACACATACTTTGAAATGTTTAGTTTACTAAGGCCCGGTTTTTCAGTGAGCGGTTAAAATTTTCGTTAGCTAACCTAGTTTAAATTTTAACCAATATTTTAACCCTTATATCGTTTTTGAGTGCTTTAAACCAAGATGTGCAATTCTATAGATTTTTGACAGAAAAATAAACAAAATAGAATTTCATAACCTATTTTATAAATAACAAATAACATAACATTACAAAAATGATTAATGCATTCAAGTTCCGATTCTTCATCTGATGATGAAGATATAATCAAGAATATAATAATACATAATACAATATTTCCCGCGATAACACAAAATGTCATAATTTAACTAACCTCTTCTTTCAGCAAATATAAACGTCTGTCGGAAAATTCGGAGTTAAACCACCTATGATAGCGAGTATCGGTTAAAATCTTGGTCAACTTAAACGGGTTTAAGCGATAACCTAGTACTGAAAAACTGATTAACCATAAAAATTTCGGTGACCGAAAAATCTGGGTTAACCCAGCACTGAAAAACCGGCCCTAAGTAAAAAAAAAATACGATTAGTTTTTGGGCCATAACTACTTCAATTTTGAAGCAATCACAACTTATAAAAAACAATTTTGAAGGCAATTAAAAGAGCTACAACTATTTTCATAATAAGATGTAGTGAAAAACTTTTTATTTTGAAACGGTGAAGGGTCAAAGGGCTCGAGAGAGACTGGTTGCGCTACCGCGCGCTCTTTAATCAATCATATCTTCGTCAATTTTTGTGTGATAAGGAAAAAAAAACCAAAATGTTTGTCAAAAAAGCCTTTTTTTTTATTATTACACGTTTTTAAGTATCTTTCATTATTTTTGAGATATTATAAAAAGAAGGTGTGGGTTTTTAAAAATTCGAAAATTGTTTTTTCTTAAAATCGTGATACAAAATCGTGATGTGTTCCAAAGCAGCGAAACTGCTAGAATCTATCAAACTCTTTATATTAAAGTTGATTCTAGACGGAATACGATTAATTTTAAGTTTGGTGGAAATGGCACTTATGAAATCCATTGATTTAAAAAAGCATTAGATGTTCCTCTTTTTTTCATTACAGCTCACTCATTTTACGTACAAAAACTTTTAACAGTGCTCATTTTAAAGTTTATTTTAAGCACTATAAAATCCTTTCTCATTAGCATGCATAAAATTTATTCGCTCCCCGCTAGATGGCATTAAATACATCGATTAAATTGCACACAAAATAAAAAAGAATGTGTGTGTACTTTGTACGCACGTAAGAAGTTATACTTCTACTACATATTATGTGATTTTTAAGACGATACCAAAAATTTAAAAAAATAAAAGAATAAGGCCCGGTCTTTTCACCTCCGGATAAAAGTTATTCGGAGGTTTATTTGACATATTTACATGTAATCTGCCGGATAAAGTTCCTAATAAATATTTTATTCGGAGGTGAAAAGACCGGGCCTAAAACGCACACAAACACATTGAAAAATGCCACAAAGAAAAAATGATTTCTGAACGATAATAATTGTTGGCAAAAATTTTAAATACGCATTTTCTGAAAAAAAAAATTATATAACAAATATACTTACAATCATAAAATGCATAAAAAAATAAAAACTTGCATCGGGAATCGAACCCGTGAATTTCGGGGCGCTTTGATTCGTAATCGAAGCCTAGACTCACTCGTCCAATTCCACATTATTTGTCATGTGGAAAAATAGGGTAACTGAACGTTTTACTGTTTGACAGTTGTTTTGAATATAATTAAATTATGTAGCTTAAATTTTGTGGAAGAAAATATTAAAATATAATAAAACAGTAAGAAAACAATATATTAGATGAAGATTGGTAGAACTTTTGTTGGTAATCAAATTAAGTATGTAAATCAAAGCATTACATACCTACTAGATAAATAAATCCACGCCAAAAAATCATAATTTAAAAATAAAAATCGGACCTAATTTGGGATTTCTCTCTAAAATCCCCATTCTTGAGAAAATAAATGTACAGTAGAGCGTCGATTATCCGAACGTCGATCAACCGAACGACCGCTTTTTCGAACTATCGACTCCCGCGTCCCGCACTCGAATACCGAGCAAGCGTTAGTAATTGACGCTTAAAATATCTACTATTAAAAAGCGCAAACTGCAATACTTGGGACATATAATGAGGGGACAAAAGTACCAGCTACTACAATTAATTATTCAGGGAAAAATAATAGGTAAAAGATCCATTGGCAGAAGAAAACATTCATGGTTGAAGAATTTAAGAGATTGGTACAAGTGCAGCAGCTGCCAATTATTTAGATCTACGGTATCAAAAATACGCATAGCCTTGATGATAGCCAAACTTCGGAACGAGGACGGCACCTGAAGAAGAAGAAGAAAATATCTTCAATTTTCTTCAGTATTGTATCCAAAAATAATTATGTTGTTGCAAAGACTGCACTCTTTTGTTTAGTTGCTAGTTGTCATTATCAGGATATAAATAAATATGTAGGTATATAAATATGGCTTTTATTCACTTGTGGATAAATATGTATGACTATTAATATGTATCAATATATTGTAGTTCGATTATCCCAACAAATCGGTTTTCCGAACACCTATGTCCCCCAATTAGTTCGGATAATCGACGCTCTACTGTATTCCAACCTAATCCAAATGTATAATTACAATATGATTATAATAAAAACTACTTACCAAATTGAATGAGTTTTCCTTGTCCAAAATAGTCCAAAAATATAGGTATATGAAAACTAAGTATTTTCTATGGGAAATAAGCCACAATTTTACTAAAAAATGAATTTATTAACGTTTCGAAGCCCAAATCGGGTTTCGTTGTCAAAATACTATCGAAACGTTAATAAATTCATTTTTTAGTAAAATTGTGGCTTATTTCCCATAGAAAATACTTAATTATAAAAATGCCACAAGGAAATAACTTCAGAACAACATATATGAAAACTATTTAAAAAGGCAGTATAACTATTAACTAACTTTTGTTTGTTGTTTCTTTTCACACAAATTTTAAAACGCAACAACCATAAATAATCAAATTACAGCTGTGCCACAGCCGCCATATTTGAATAATTTTTCACATGTCATTTGAACATCCGATCAGAACAAAGTTATAATGCGCATGCGCCGGGATCATAGGTTTTAACATATAAAAATTCACCCTCATATCGCCGGTAAAGAAGTATAACTTCAAAAACGGCTTTGATCTTCAATATCTCGCTTAATATTGCACTTAGAACACTCTTTAAACAACCAATTTGTTCATTTTTTTACCTGCTACAATTTTCTTCAGTATAATATTATCAGTAGTAATTGCACAAGAGCTCTGAAATTATTGAATTTTTCCCGAGTGACACTTTAAACGGAGTTCGGGGTCAATATCACTTTTGAAGTTAAGGGTAGGATAAGCCTAATTTCATGTAAATCGGTTCATAGTAAAAAATTTCTGAGCTAAAAAGCTTCAATGACTGTACTATAGGGTCTTCATCAATGATTTCATCAATAGAGGCCACCAAAGCAAAAACTTCAGCCTGGAACACAGTTGTACGTTGACCTAGACCTAGGCTGTAAGATTTTTTGTAAAGTTTATGTATTGTATTGATTAAAATGTAACATAAAATATGTTTGGTTGTTTTAGATAATACATCGAACATGGCATTCATAATAAATGGTATTTTGGATGGAAAACTAGCAGTACCAACAATTGACTGTGGACAGGCCTTGGAATTCTTAATCGAGATAGTAGCGGAGAAACTTAAAAATGATTATCAATCAATACTAAAAAATTTCTGTGTATCACTCTCCAAAGTAATTTCGTCAAAATGGAAAGAACTTGAAGACAAGTTATCTGTAGAAGAAACTCACAGAAAGACCAGAATAACACATGTTTTAAAAGAAGATAAAATAACACTCAAAAATTCATTAGCAAAATTAGAATTTTTATCCAGGCTTCATATTATATCAGAATTTATTTATTTGGTAAAAGATGGAGCGTTCTTTCCAGAAAAAACATTTGGGTATTTTTGTGAGAAGGTCTGCAAAGCTTACTTAGTTGAAAATGTTGCATTACCTGAATTTAAAATTTTATTAGAAAAACCTGTTTGTAATTTCAGTATGGAAATTAATAGCTCAGATAACGATATTGTTGAAAAAAAGATGACACCTGATTTTTGTTCTGTTAAGATGACATCCATAAAAGATAACTCAGAGACTAAAACTATATATTTATTATCTAAAAATAAGATTTTTCCTCCAAATGTGTTTGATGATTACGATATTGTTGAAAAAGAAGAAAGTATGCTTTATTATGTTTATAAAATGGAGAGCAAATGTGTCAAAATTTAATTGTTTTTATTCAAAACTTAGTATTGTTTTTTTGTATCAGTTTTTATTTTTATATTTCTTAAAACTAAATTAAAACATATAGATACTTTTAAATTACCTATCTGTTTTTTATGTCCATTTTATACCTTTTTTCTTGTGACTAAAAAAACCTTTTTCTGCAATAAAAAGTTCAAACCTCAAAGTACTTGTTGCTGTGGGTTATTTTCCAATAGTCTAAGAGACGATATAAGGTCGAGCTTCACCGCTCTGTTTAATGGATAAAAATTATTGAAAATTTAATTTAGTATGTAAACAGTAATTATAAAAAACAAGGGGTGCCCGATTTGATTTTGTTTTGATTGTAATTAATAATTAAAAAATTATTTTTTTTATAAATGAAAAAAAAATATTTCGACCCGGGCAGATTATTATTTCAGATTTTTTGGATCATTCTAAACAAAAAAAGGTGTTTATAATCTTTAAGTTGATAGTTTTTGAGTTATAAACAATTTAAAACTGAAAAAATTACGGAAGATGACGATTTCCAAGACACAAAAACGTAAGTAAAAATATTATTTTTGAAATTACGAAGTACCTAAATTCAAGTTCAAACCTTATTATATCAGTTCTTGGTAAGTATTTTGGACTTATTCCATTTTAGAACATTGTTTTTTAGTTGTTAATACATATTCGTCTTCCCATAAGGAACCTTCCTCATTAACATTTAAAAAAATATATTTTAGAATAAAACCTGGCAAAAATTCTTATCTGGACCTATACTCTGGGCTAATTAGCAAAATACAAGAAAAAGTTATTTACCCGCAATTTTATTGCCGGAATCGAATCTTATGATTGTATACCTATATTAATAATATGGGTATGCAAAGTCCGCAGATAGTGTGCTACTTTTTTTATAAACAAAATGGCGCCCGACAATCGTTTTTTTTTCAATTTTTGCTCTATAACTCCAAAGATTTTAACTTTACACCAAAAACACCCAAATAAAAATTCAGCGTTATTAAATTCTGCATAGAGACGTGTTTTTTCCGATTTACTTCGACGAAAATTTTCCCTGGAAAATTCGGGTTTTTCCAACAAAATCTTTAATTTTCAACTCAAATTTTAGATAAGTAATTGTTCAATCAATTTTAGATAAGTGTTTGTTAATCAATAATTAAATAACTTGGTAATATAACAGCTCTTTTCGTATAGATTACAATTCCAGAAGCCGATGGAAATTGAATAAACAGTTTAGCAACAATTGAATTGTTAATTAAAAATTTACGGTCGCTATAATAACCACAATAATTATGATATATAAGAATTATCTATGATTTTTGTATAAAAAGATTCTGCATCTATCTAATATACTTTACAGAATTTAAATTGAACTATTTAGGCGGCCTCGGAATATTTTAAAATTATAAACAATTTTTTGGCTTATAAACTAATAAAATATCTCGGGAAATATTAAATTAAATCATGAAAACGCTATTGGAAAAAAATCGGCAGGACGCTTCTTTTAAAAGAAAAAACGTTTAATTGTGATGAGTGGTTCCTGAGATACAACCGGTCAAAGTTGACCGGCATTTACGGCAAATATATAAACAATAGGATCATAATTTTCGAAACCTCACCTTTTTATTTTTGTCCTCTTTCTTCACACCAAGTTTCGTATCTTTAAAATACTCATAACTAAAGACCGGATTATATGTTTTTTGCATATCGATAACCATCAAAGATACAATCAAACGCTTCAGGATGTGGACGAATTATGATAATTAAAGGCGTTTGACACTAATTTAATTTTACATATTTAGAATATTTTCGGTTTTTTAACATATTTTCGACCGTTTGACATATTTTGGCATATTTTTAACATATTTTGGCATATTTTTAACATATTTTGGCATATTTTGACATATTTTTGGCTGTAAACAGCTTGACACAGTTAACCATGTAACAATGGTTAGGTTTATAAATGATGCATTCATGAACTTTTTCCTTCCCGACATTGTTCCAGCTAACAAAATCTTGCTTATGGTTTCCGATGCTGCGTCATACATGGTCAAATCTGGCCAACAACTAAAAGTTTTATATCCCAATTTAATTCATGTGACGTGTTTGGTGCATGGTTTAGACAGAGTGGCGGGAGAAATTCGAAATTCATTTCCTACATTTAAAAGTTTAATTAGCAACGTGAAGAAAATATTTGTAAAATCGCCTTTAAGAATTCAGATATATAAAGAAAAATTACCAAATACTCCTTTGCCACCGGAGCCTATAATCACAAGTTAGGGAACATATTTAAAAGCTGCCTGTTTTTATGCGGAACATTTTCTCCCTATAAAAGAACTAATTCTATGTTTTGAAGAAACAAGTATTGGTGCGATTTCAAAATGCAAATCAAGTTTAGAAAACAGATCACTGCACAATGAGCTTTGTTTTATTAAATCGAATTATGAATTTGTTTATAAAACCATCCTCAATCTTGAAACTGAATCGTTTCCACTACAAGAGTCCCTTAATTTAATTCAGAAATTAAAGGAAAACGCTGAAGAAGTTTCTGGAAAAATTGAACAATCAATAAATAAAAAATGGATTGAAACTTTACAGAAAAATGGTGATTTAAAATTATTATTACAGGAAGCAAACCAAATTATTTGTGGCGATTTTGATGTCAATACCAATTTAAATGCGGAGATTGTTAATGTTTGCACCAATCACATCAGTTGATGTTGAACAAAAATTTTCAACATACAAATTAGTACTAACGGATAGGCGACATAATTTTACTATTGAAAATATTTAAAAACATTTGATTGTGAATTGTTTTTATAAGAAGGAATAAAATGTAGAAACGTAAGTAATACATTCGTATATTTAGGTTAATTTTGTCAATATATGTACTTACCGTTATTTAATAAAACTTTTATACATTTTTTAATGCATATTTTCTTGTTACTTTAAAATGTTTTTTACATATTCCACATATTTGGAACATATTTTAAACTTTCAGGGAATATTTTCAACATATTTTACTCATATTTCAGACATATATATATGCACATATTTCAGTCAAAACAGGAACATATAATCCGGTCTTTACTCATAACATATATTATTATAATAAAAACTATCGATATTACGAGTGAAAATGGCAAAAAATAGCAAAATTCCAATCAAAAATTAGGTTGGAGAAAATGTAATCTCAAAGTTCAAAATAGGTATACGTTAAAAAATGCATTTTTTCGGCTTCCCTTGGAGCAATTTTCTTCATTCTTTTTTTGTTCCCAAGTAACTCGTGTAGAGCAATCTAACTAACGCATTATTGAATGTCAAGCTTGCTATTGTTTTGTTATAATTTATTTATGAGAAACGGAAACTACGTATTTTTTTTTCAGTTGTAGACTGTTTCTAGATAAACTTACTACAAGTGTACCATTTAACGTTAAAAACACAAATATTCTCATTTGAAAGCTGTATAATTATTTAAACAATCTCTATTTAAACAAATTAAAAATGTTGTTATAATAAATAAATAAATTTATTATAACAAACCAAAAGCAAGTTTGACATTTAATAATGCGTTAGTTAGATGGCTCTACTCGAGTTACTTGCGAACAAAAAAATAATTAAGAAAATTGCTCTATGGGAAACCGAGAAAATGCATTTTTTTACCATGGAGATTACATTTTCTCCAACCTAATTTTTGATTGGAATTTTGCTATTTTTGGCAATTTTCACTCGTAATATCGATAGTTTTTATTATAATAATATATGTTGTGAATATTTTAAAGATATGAAAATTGGTGTGGAGAAAGAGGACCGAAATAAAAAGATGATGGTTTGAAAATTATCATCCTATTGTTTATATCTTTGCCGTAAATGCTGGTCAACTTTGACCGGTTGTATCTCATGAACCACTCATCACAATTAAACGTTTTTTCTTTTAAAAGAAGCGTGCTGTCGCTTTTTTCCAATACCCTTTTATGATTTAATTTAATTTAATATTTCCCGAGATTTTCTATTTGTTTATAAGCCAAAAAATTGTTTATAATTTTAAAATATTCCCGAGGCCGCTTAAATAGTCCACTTTCAATCCTGTAAAGTACATTAGTCAGGTACAGTGTCTTTTTATACAAAAATCATAGTTATTCTTATGTATTATAATTATTGTGGTTATTATAGCGACCGTAAATTTTTCTTTAGGCACGAGGGTGAATTTTTACATTCCCTGGCGCATGCGCACACCGACAGTATGTTTTTAGTTGCTAAATCATCCAAGTTATGTATGTATCAGCGCAACTAACGTTTGAAAATAATATATTAGTGTTTTTAGTAAATATATTTATTATAATTTTTGTGTGTTTGGATTTGTCTTCCTTGGGAGTAAGATAATAAGTATTTTAAACATTTTTATTTTCAATACTTCACTTGATCTATTTGTCACCGTCGTTTGTAATTACGTCCCAGAAGCCGTAAAAACAAAACCCTGATGGGTTATTGGTAGAGCATTCGACTACACATTAAAATCTTAACTTTACTATAGAAACACGCCTCATACTTTTCTTAAAACATTTGTCGTCTAAGTTGAAAGTTGAACCAAAGCACATCATTTATAGGATAGGGTTAGTGAATATTGGATACACATATATTTATTCACCACTACTTCACTGTGTATCAACTACATTTATTAATATGGATATTACTCAGTTAATGACGGTAACCATTGTATTCTACCCAAGGTGAACCACCCAGGCAAGCCCCAAATCTACCTAACTCCTTCCCAATCTATTCACGTCTCTTTTTGAAGTTATACTTCTTTACGGGCGTAATGACGGTGAAATTTTATATGGTAAAACCTAGCGACCGGGCGCATGCGCATTATAACTTTGTTCTGATTGGATGTTCAAATGACATGACAAAAATTATCCAATATGGCAGCTGTGGCACAGCTGTGGGACTGTGGTTTGGTTATAATGTATCCTTGTTGCGTTTTAAAATTTGTAGGAAGAGAAACAACAAACAAAAAGTTAGTTAATGGTTATACTGCCTTTTTAAATAGTTTTCATATTATATTTTTGGACTTATTTACATAGAAGAGATGATTGTTGCATGCCAATGTGAAAGCCCATCAAACTGTGACTAGTATGAGTGCCGCAGATCTCGCTTATTCAAAGCTAAAGAATCTTTCACTGGTAAGTGTTTTATAAATAGTTGATCAAATTTTGTTGATATTTGAACATAGCCACTTTGCACGACGCAAGTGATTGCGAAATTTATTAGTCATTATACGGGCTCCGATACCTACCTTGAACCTACCAAAATACATAAGTAGTATGTAATACTTTTATTTACATAATTTGATTACCATCAAAATTTCTATCAATATTCACCTAATATATTGTTTTCTTACTCTATCATCATCATTCTCTTTGCCTTATCCCTATGCGGGGTCGGCTTCCCTAATTGCATTTCTCCACACAATTCTGTCTTGGGTCATATCAATGTTAATCCCCTTTACCAACATGTCCTGCCTTATCGCCTCCCCCCAGGTCTTCTTTGGTCTTCCTCTCCTACTCCTTCCAGGAATCTGCACTTCAGCTATTCTTCGTATTGGGTGATTAACGTCTCGACGTTGAACATGACCAAACCATCTTAACCTATGCTCTCTCATTTTGGCATCAATTGGTGCCACACCTAGACTTCCCCTAATATACTCATTTCTAATTTTATCCTTCTTTGTCACTCCACTCATCCATCTAAGCATTCTCATTTCCGCCACATGCATTCGTTGTTCCTCTTTCTTTTTCACTGCCCAACATTCAGTTCCGTACATCATAGCCGGTCTTATGGCTGTTTTATAGAATTTTCCCTTCAGCTTCATTGGAATTTTTCTGTCACACAACACACCACTCGCTTCTTTCCACTTCATCCATCCAGCCCTAATTCTACTGCATGCATCTCCATCTATTTCTCCATTACTCTGTAATACCGATCCTAGGTACTTAAAACTATTGCTTTTCACAATCATTTCACCATCCAAAGATACCATTTTATTTGTAGTAGCTCCATCTTTAAATGAACATTCCAAATACTCTGTTTTTGTCCTACTAAGTTTTAAACCTTTTTCCTCCAGAGCTTGTCTCCACTGTTCCAGTTTTTGTTCTAGGTCTCTTTCACTATTTCCTACTAACACGACATCATCAGCATACATTAAGCACCATGGAATGTTACCCTGTAGTTTCGTTGTTATCTGGTCCACAACTAATGAGAATAAATACGGACTAAGCACAGAACCTTGGTGCAATCCTACTTTCACATGAAATTTATCAGTCTCTCCCACACCTGTCCTAACACTAGTCGTTACTCCCTCATACATATCCCTCACAATCTTTACATATTCACCAGGGACTCCTTTCTTATTGAGTGCCCACCACAGAATCTCTCGAGGAACTCTATCATATGCTTTCTCAAGATCAATGAATACCATATGAGCGTTTGTTTCTTTACTCCTGTGTTTTTCCATCAATTGCCTTATAATGAAAATTGCATCTGTTGTTGATCTACCCTGCATAAAGCCAAATTGATTCTCGGATATTTCGGTCTCTTCACGTATCCGTCTGTCAATTACTCTTTCCCATATTTTCATGGTGTGGCTAAGCAGTTTTATAGCCCTGTAGTTTGTACATTGTTGTATATCTCCCTTGTTTTTGTAAACAGGTACCAGTATACTGCTTCTCCATTCGTCTGGCATTTGTCCGACTTCCATAATTCTATTAAATAGACCTGCTAGCCACCTTGTTCCTGTCTCTCCCAATGCTCTCCATACTTCCCCAGGAATATCATCTGGTCCTACCGCTTTTCCTTTCTTTATTTTTTGAAGCGCTTGAGCCACTTCCTCGTTGGTTATTTTGGTGACCATTGCTGCTACTGTCTCCGTTGACTCTACAGGCTGTCTGTCAAATTCTTCATTTAATAAGCTGTCAAAGTACTTTCTCCATCTCTTTTTGACTTCCCTTTCGTGAACTAGTATTTTATTATTTTCATCTCGGATACATCTAATCTGATTAAAATCTTTTGCTTTCTTTGCTCTCTGTTTGGCTATTTTATATATCTTCGTTTCGCCTTCCCTGGTATCAAGTTGATCGTATAGGTTTGAATACGCTTCTGCTTTGGCTATTGCTACTGCTACTTTCGCTTCCTTTTTCGCCACCATATAGTTTTGAAGATCTATGTCGGATCTGGTTTCTTGCCACTTTTTATATAATATTCTCTTCTCTTTTATTTTTCCTTGTACTTCGTTTGACCACCACCAAGTCTCTTTATCCTCAAACTTTTTTCCTGACGTTTTCCCAAGTATTTCAATAGCAGTCTCTCTAATACTACTGGCCATTTTTCTCCAAATTGTATTAGGGCTTCCTTTCATGTTCCAACATATTTTTTCTACTATTCTTCTCCTGAATAGACCTTCTTTCTCATCTTTCAGCAGCCACCACTTGATTTTTTGTGGTCCTCTCCGATATTTTTGTTTAGTTTCGCTTTTTACTTTGATGTCCAGAAGAAGCAGCTTATGTTGTTGGCTTACTGTCTCACTCACTATTACCTTGCAGTCCTTACATTCACGTATGTCTTCTTTCCTTATCATGAAGTAGTCTATTTGGGATTGATGTTGTCCACTTTTGTAGGTAATAAGTTGAGTTTCTCTCTTTGTAAAAAATGTGTTAACAATCGCCATATCCAATGCTGTTGCTAATTCAAGCATGTCATCTCCAGCTTAATTTCTAGTTCCAAAGCCTAATCCCCCATGTATTGTTTCATATCCTGTCTTGGTTTGGCCCACATGTGCATTGAAATCACCTCCTATTATAACTTTCTCCTCTGCTGGAATATCACTCAGTACGTCTCCTAATTGATCATAGAAAGCTCTTCTTTCATTCTCACCCAGACCTGTTTGGGGAGCATACACACACACAACATTCAATACCTCTTTATCAATTACAAATTTCACTGACATCATTCTATCACTCGTTCTTACAACTTCTACTACGTTATCTTTCATTTCACTATCAGCAATTATACCAACTCCATTTCTAGTGTTACTACTCCCTACATACCACAATTTGTATCCTTCACCTAGTTCTTTCGCCCTTTGTCCTTTCCACCTAGTTTCTTGAATACAAACAATTTGAACTCTTCTTCGTTTGAGCGCATCCACTAACTCCAGACTCTTACCTGTAAGACTACCAAGATTCCAAGACCCTATCCTAATTTTTCTAACCTGTAATGGTGTTCCCCCTGAGATAGTCCTCACCCGGAGATCCGAACGGAGGCTCATTTTACTTCCGGAACATTTTACCTCAGGAGATGCCATCATTTCAGTATAAGTTTTTATTGCGTTTGGAGAAGGTCTTTTCATTATTATGGCCTGAAAAGATTTTTGGATATTTGATGCCTGAATGCCTTTTCTATCAGCACCATACCCTGCCCTGCACGTTTAGCCAATACACCACCAATGCAACCAAAGTGCAGTATTACCCCACACCCGCCTGCATTTTTCTGTATAGGCCAGGATCCCTACTATAAGGACTGCCCTATAAGCCAATGTATTGTTGCCCGTATCCCGCCGCTAGGAGGCACGTACTTTGGTTATTTCGGGATACTGTTTTCTTACTCTATGTTTTGTTGTATTTTTTCAATTCTAAATCATTTCAATTCAAAATCAAAATAATTTGATTTACATAAGTTAAAAATGTCAAAAGGTTAATCTGTTTAGTTAGACGATCTTCGCACATAATGACAAGCTGTCTCTGTGGCGAAGTTTTAATGCGAGTGAATCCCAATACAACGCAAATACCAGCCGCGTGGTAAGTTGGTTCGAATCCCAATAGAAACTTTTATTTTTTTTTATACATTTTATGATTGTAAGTATATTTATTATATAATTTTATTTTCAGAAAATACGTATTTAGTTAAAAAATTTTCCGACAATTAATGTTCAGAAATCATTTGTGGCATTTTTAATGTGTTTATGTGTGTTTTATTTTTTTATTATTTTAATTTTTGGCACTGTTTTAATAAAAATGTTTGAGAAGTAGTAAGTATAAATTAATTTAATTTTTAAATAAAATATAAATAAAAAGTATATTAATTTCGTTTATAATCATATAATAGAAGTATAACTTCTTACGTGCGTACAAAGTACACACACATTCTTTTTTATTTTATCAACACGTCGTTACATCAATATGTTTGTATATACTTTTTTCATTACTGTGTCAAGTTTAATTTTTAAATATAATTATGTTATTGCTTACCATAGCAGAAAACCACTATGTCATCAAATGCACACTGTTGTGCTCTACTTTCGCTAGTAAACAAGTGATCATATATTTTGTTATTTGCCAATCTATAAATAAATATCGTAGTTGGTTATTTTGTATTTTAAAGAAGAATTTGTAAAACTAATATTTTGTAAAAGCCATTCGTGGCATATTTATCTCTCTACACAATGGGTTAAAATATTGACGCTGCAATGTATTAATAGTCAATTTTAGAAAATAATTTTATTTTAAAAAACAACAGTTAAAAATATACATTTAATATCACACCTTTTTACACCCAGAAAAATAAATTATAGAATTAACACCTGTATAAAGATCACAAATAAAATCCATCTAAAACAGGTAACAAAACAATTTATATTGGCTTTTATGTAGTTAAAAAAATTTACAACTTGTGCCTAAGATATTCTCTGCGGTTTCAGTACATCAGTTAGGTACGTATAAAATTAACTATATGAAAATTAAACCTGTTTTAAACCATTTTGGAATTGTTTTTTGACTTTTCAATACTGGGTGGAGGTGGAAAAACTGGAGTGCAGTCCATTTTCCCTTTCGTTGCGTCGGGAGGATCAGATTTCGGTGGATTTTCTTGGTCTTTTTTACATGTCGGCGGTTCTTTATTATTTTTGGCCTTCGTTTCTTTATCTTTCTGTAATGCCTTTTCAATTTTATCTTCTACTTCGAGGATTTCCTCCTTGTCAATGAGATCTACCAACTCGTCTATTTGTTTGGGACTGAGGTTGACATTTTCTTTTCCTATTATTTCGATTACCTAGGGAAAAAGTTATTTATTATTACAAAGTGATTATAATTATGAATGCAATAAAAACATTAAAAGTTTGCATTATAAAATAAAGAGTGGCCATTTTAATACACGAGAAATGGAGAAATGTTTACTGACTTGTGTGACCAAAACAACTTAACGATAGGTGGAAGTATCTTTCCACACAAGCGCATACACAAGATAACGTGGATTTCTCCAGAAGGTGAAGTACAAAACCAAATAGACCACATCACAATAAATAGACGATGGAGGAAATCAGTACTGGATGTAAGATCTATGAGAGGGGCGGATGTAGGGCCCGACCATGTGTTAGTGAGAGCGAAATTTACAATTAAATTGCGGGCAGCGATGTGAATGACATACAGAATGAATTCAAAGAGCAAATACAGAATAATTGGAGAATTGCCGGAGACATGGAGGAAGCCTCTGTTCAGGAACTGCGGAATATAAGTATACAGAGACGTTAGTCAAAACGGCAGTGGAAACAGTTGTAGTCCTTGGGCCCACATATAAAATTATTATTTATGACCACACCGTCGAAACTTTTTGTACTTGTGATTTGGGTGGAGTTGGACAAATTTGGAGCTTGGCGCATTATGGTAGTGGGGCGTTTGTCTGTCAAGCTATCACGAAGTTGTCAATTTTATGCAAGAAAAGAATTTATAACCACATTGGTCATTTTATTTTAATCAATGGTTTTTATCATATAAACAGCGAAAACAATATTGTCGGACAAAAATATTGGTCCAAATGTCGCGTCGGACACGCTAAATATGTCAAATTTATGAAAATAATAAATTTATTGCCACATGGCTAATTTTAACAGAATCTACTATAAAACCTTTTTGCAATAATGTGGTAAACTTGTCGAACAATTTTCACGGGGCTTATGCGTAGTCAAATGCGCCGAAGATGTAAATTTCCTGAAATTTTTTTATTTACAACCATTTTTCCGACAATATATTCTAAATCAAAAAATAAAAGTGTCCGACAAAAATATTGGGGCATATCGACAGTCAGACAAAAAATTAAATTTTTATTAGTAAGCTATACTTTTAAACTATGCTGGGTTCGTGTATCCCTTATCTTCACAACGATTTTTCCGACAAAAGTAGTATGTTACAAGTAATTATATTCTTAAACACAAAATGTAATTGTCTGACAAGAATGTTGGGACAAACGAACAGAAAACTTAATTCTTTTAGGTTATCGACGTCCTTAAGAGGAGGCATTGTCAAAAAAAAATTTAAAACAGTTTTTCTCGGTTACTTTTGAATCGATTTAGCTGAAAATTGGTACACATACTAAGTACAACATTTCAAAGGGTGTGACATAGAGTTGTAACCAAAATTTTGGAAAAATTTTGATACGAAAATATGTGTACATACTCTTTGAACAATGACAAACATCGTTATGTAGTTTTTTTTCTCGAATTTTCAAAAAAAATTTCCGAAAAGAGGAAAAATTTTAGAAAATTTTTTGAAATTTTTGACCCATTATTTTTGTCCGACAAGTGATGCAATATGGATTATACATACATGTAAAAAAACAGTACAAAATAAAAACATCTGTGGTATTAAATAAAAAAATTCCAGGAAATTGACATCTTTGGCGCATCCGACTGCGCATATGCCCCGTGAAAATTGTCCGACAAGGTTTCCACGTTATTGTAAAAAGGTTTTATGGTAGATTCTGTTAAAATTAGCCATGTGGTAATGAATTTATTAATGTTGTTCTGAAGCTATTTCCTTGTGGCATTTTTATAATAAATTTATTATGTATTTTCATAAATTTGACATATTTAGCATGTCCGACGTATGGCCCAATATTTTTATCCGACAAAATTGTTTTCGCTGTTTATATGATAAAAACCATTGATTAAAATAAAATGACCAATGTGGTTAAACATTTTTTTCTTGCATAAAATTGACAAATTCGTGACAGCTTGACAGACAAGTGCCCCACTACCATAATGCGCCAAGCTCCAAATTTGTCCGACTCCACAAAAATAACAAGTACAAAAAGTTTCGACGGTGTAGTCATAAATAATAATTTTATGTGGGCCAAAAGACTATTGGATATAAGAAAAACAATAACAAACTCTGGATGACAAAAACAACATGGAACAAGATACAAGAACGTAAAAAATTTAAGTCAAGTTACTAGGAATGAAAGATAACGATGAGAAGCAACGATTAGAACAGAAATACTAGGAAGAAAACAAAGAAGTGCAAGAAATGACAAAATATCACACCACCACAGACTCATTAATGAAGCTTAAAGTGCGGCAGGAGAAAACGACCTAAAAAAAATTGTACATCACAAGAACCTTGACAAGAACAAGCCGAAATGGTACCACTAAAATAAAAGATAAATATGGTGCCGTACTGAAAACAGAACAACAAATTTTTACTAGATGGATTTAGTATTTCAAAGAAATGTATGAAGAATAGAATGTAACAAACGAAATAGAAGAGGAACGTAACAGACACCCAATGAACATGGACACCGAAGAATTCACCTATGAAGAGATAAAAGATGCACTTAAACAATTAAAAAGAGGAAAAGCTGCCGGAATAGACAATATCCCTGCTGAGTTAATCAAAGCAGACATCGAAACGTCCACCTCTATACTCTACACTCTACACACTTTTAAATAAAATTTGGAGAACCGAAAAGCTACCCAGAGAATTGACGCAAGGCTTAATTGTAAAAATTCCTAAGGACACATCCAAATGTGAAAATTGGAGATCGATCACCTTGCTGTGCACAATAGTTTTGAAAATATGAATTTCTTTAGCCTCTGACCTGTACCAGTATCTTAACTTAATGCCATTTTAGCATGCTTTTCGAAATTTGCTAGACACCTGAAAAATGTCTTCTGGGTACTAATGGGTTAAACTAAAGCAGAAGAAGAATTTATACCCCGAATAAATTAACTTTTTACCTACCTTCAAAACATCCTCTATTTTCAAAGATCCATCCTGATCGTCGTCCATTCGTTTTAGCACGTTTTTAATTTGTTCGATTTTACTTTGATCCGGTACATCCCTTATTTTATGAATAACAGCTATAATGTCATCGATCTTAAGTAGTTCTTCCTTCTTCTTGTCAGTTGCTTCTAGTTCTAAGTCTTTCTTCAACTGTTTCTCTCGTTTTTCTAAACCGACAAGAACATTGTCCAATTTATTAATCATTTTATTAACGCTCTTGAAAAGACGTTTGGCAGCTTTTGTTTCTTTAACCTCTGGTTTTGGTTGACTTGCTACAGCTTTAGCCAGGTCTTCAACATCTGAAATAACATGATAAAAATTATAAATATTTAACAACACTTTTAAATAACAAAGGAAACTTTTTACAACAAACATAACATCAATTATCATTTTCTCCCGAATTTGCTAAACAATTCAATATACATGTCGATAACAATTAAAGTAAACTGTGAACCTGAGGCACATTCAGGCCATCCGGCGATGCTGAGAATTTATTCCGCTAAAACATCAGCAGTTTTACTTAATCGCCATCATTTTGTACTCTGCACTGAGTATAGCGTGAAACCAAATAAAAATAGACGGTTTCGTTTTGATTAAATTCGAGTCTCTTGCTATCCCTTAACACGCGTTTCTAGGTTTACCCGTTATCATAGAGACTTTGCAACAAGAATGAATTGAACCAAAACGCACCGACTCGTTGGTAAATGTATTTAAATATTCTACCAACATATGGCTTTAGCTACCTCTGTACAGGATTTATATTAGCATCCAAAAAATAAGAGTAATCCATATCGATTTAATTTTTAAAAGTCTCAAACAAATATTATTTACATATTCTACTGTTTACATTACGTAAATGGGTGACATTGCTTCTGCAATGTAGGCCACTCGTTTTGAAAACAACGGAGTCAGCAATTATGTACTATTAGTAATTCACGGTCACATTCAAGTATGAAATCATAACAAACAATTGGGAATTATTTATAGATACGTAGAAAGTAAAGAAAGAGATTATTCATTATTCAGAAACCGACATGGTTAGAGTAGAGACATTATCCATCCCGACACCAACTAGTTACTGTCGTACATATTGTTCTAAATAAATATATTTCGGTAATTATTGTTTCAACTAAATCAACCCCCAATCATCGGGGGTAACAACCCCCAGTACCAAGATACCTCTAACAAGGCAATCATCTCATCTGAGATGATTATCATGAAGGAGTAACGATTAGTGTTAGGACAAGTGTGGGAGAGACTGATAAATTTCATGTAAAAGTAGGATTTCACTAAGGTTCGGTGCTTAGTCCTTATTTTATTCTCATTAGTTTTGGACCCGATAACAGCGAAACTACAGGGTAACATTCCATGGTGCTTAATGTATGCAGATAGTAGTAGTGTTAGTAGGGGATAGTGAAAGAGACAGACCAAAAACTGGAACAGTGGAGACAAGCTCTCGAGGAAAAAGGTTTAAAATTTAGTAAAGAAATGTTCATTAAAGACGTAGTTACTGAAAATAAAATGATATCTTTGGATGGTGAAATGATTGTGAAAAACAATACTTTTAAGTACCTAGGATCGGTATTACAGAGTAATTGAGAAATAGATGGAGATGCATGCAGTAGAATTAGGGCTGGATGGATGAAGTGGAAGGAAGCGAGTTGTGTGTTGTGTGACAGAAAAATTCCAATGAAGCTGAAGGGAAAATTCTATAAAACAGCCAGAAGACCGGCTATGATGTACGGAACTGAATGCTGGGCAGTGAAAAAGAAAGAGGAACAACGAATGCATGTGGCGGAAATGAGAATGCTTAGATGGATGAGTGGAATGACAAAAAATTATAAAATTCAAAATGAGTATATTAGGGGAAGTCTAGGTGTGGCACCAGTTGATGCCAAAATGAGAGAGCATAGGTTAAGATGGTTTGGTCATGTTCAACGTCGAGACGTTAATCACCCAATACGAAGAATTGCTGAAGTGCAGTTTCCTGGAAGGAATAGGAGAGGAAGACCAAAGAAGACCTGAGAGAAGACGCTTAGCGTCTTCAAAAAGCAAAAGAAGAAAACTTAAATACTATAATTGGATACAGGAACTTCCAATCAGTAAAATTACACAGTTTACTATATGCAAATGAAATTGTATTGGTAGCGAACAACAAAAATAAAATGCAAAAATACATTTAAAGATATTTTGGAAGAAAGTTAATGTCTGTATACCAGTTATTTTTTTAAATCCTGTCTGACTTTGTAGTACGATTTTTTTAATTAGATCATTAATTAAATATCAAAAGAAGTAAAATTAGTCAAAGAATGTCCAAAAAAGGAAAAATATTTAAAATAAAAAAATACCTTGTTTGTAATCTTCCATCTCTGATTTGAGTTCTTGTATTTCCTCCTTTTCTACAATAAACTTCTTTTCCTTGGAAACAGTGTCAATGGCAGTTTCAATAATAGCAAAATCTTTGGACTGAAGACGTTGCTCCTTTTCATCTACTTTTTCGGGTTTCTTAGTTATCCTCAAAGCTGTATCATCTAGACACGGTGTTGCTTCAGTCGATATTACTGGTGCCTTATCCACAAGAAGTTCTTTGTCTTTCTCCAATTTCTGCTTTTTCTTTTCTTCTCTGACTTCTTCTCTTTCCTCTTTAATTTTCTTTTCTTCTTCCTTGATTATTTCTACCCTGACTCTATTGTCAATTTTGCCTGAAATGTAAAAATATGATATTAAAAATACTAACGATTTATTAGTTCCTAGAGTTTAACTGATAATCAATAACAGATAAAAGAGTTGCAACAGCAGAAGACATATATTTTTGGCTGTATAAAGAAATTAATGTTCGTAAACCTACATTCCTGACATCTCCATCTATACCAGATCCTCATCTCAACCTTGGTTTAGCTCTTTATGTAGTTCTTTTGGATTTCGCTAATAGAAAATATCGTACAAGGTCAGGGCCTATTTTACCACTAGGCCCATGAGGCCCCTGCCTCGGACCCGCATTTTAATGGGACCCGAAAAGATCACCAAAAGAATATTTTTATTGAAAAAAAACAAATTAAATTTTCAAAAATTTTTAATTTTACGAACAGGAAATGATAACAAATTTGGTTAGAGTTTTATTCATAAACCATAAACCATTCTTATCATAAAACTGCAATAAGAGTAGGAAGATTGCCTTGTCGGCATTTTAAAAATAAGCAAAATTTAAACACCCCTCCGAAGGATTAACAAGAGGTACGATTTACAAGAAGTATAGTCACGTATTTGTCATAATATTTATTCAAAATGCACTTTTAAATTTAATATATAGTTTGATGTTTGATGCCGTTTTTTGCAAAGATAAAGTATTGATTGCTTGTATTAGTTTTCAGTCCTGTTCTTTTTAAGTTAGCTCAACTAATCTATTCATCAATCAGTACCTAGTCGTTTTATTAAATTTCTTTGAACACTTATTTTTCTTAACTAAGTAATCGTTTCGTTATTATCATGAGTTACAAACATTTACGTGGCAGTGAAAAACGAAAAAAAAACAAAAATCAAGAAAACAGGAACTGCTGGCACAAAAAGATGCAATATTATCATATTTTACAACCCACAACAGTGTGCAAAAAGGAAGTTCATCCTCCCATCCTGTTCTTCTTCTACAGCACTACAGCCCAAATTGAGCCTTGGTCGCCTTTATTTTTCGCCTCCAGCCTTGTGTATCTGTCGCTGCTCCCCTTCATACACGGACTCCTAAAAATGCTTGTGCATCGCTGCTTACTGTGTCTTCCCAGCGCTTTCTTTGCTTTCCAACCGGTCTCTTTCCCTGCATCCAAGCGTTCAGTGCTCTTTTTGGTAGCCTAACCTCTCCCATTCTTATCACATGTCCGGCCCATTGCAATCTTTGTATTCTGATGAAGTTTGACAGGTGTGTTTCCTTATAAAGTTGATAAAGCTGGTTGTTGTATCAAATTCACAGGTTCTAGTTTTCTCCTCAGTACTTTACCTTCGAATGTGTCGAGTTTGTTTTTGGATGTTTCTTTCAAGACCCATGCTTCACTGCCATAGCATGCTATTGGTCGAATTAAGGTTTTATAGATTCTTATCCTTGTTTTTCGGTGGAAACTTTTAAACCGAAATATATGGGAGAGGGCAAAATAATCTCTGTTTGCCTGTGTTATTCTCCTCCGTATTTCTCTATCTTCTAATCCATCGGCATATATTTCTACTCCCAGGTATGTAAACTTTCCAACCGTTTCAATGTCATCTTCATGTATAATGTTTTGTGGGACTATATTTCTTCTCGTCTGTATCATTATTTTTGTTTTTTTTTTTCTGTGTTAATTTCCAAACCTAGCCTTTTCGTTTGCGTTTTTAACTCGCGTATGTTTCTAATGCTCCTGTTGATGTTCTACTCATAATATTAATATCATCGGCATAAGTGGCCAGTTGAACGGTTCTGTTGGTCAGTAGGTTTCCTCGTCCAGTCTGCATTTACCTAACCGCATACTCTAGTACCAGGTTAAACAATGTTGGGGGCCAGCCCATCTCCTTGCTTCAATCGCTGCGAGATTTTGAAAAAGTCTGTCAGGTGGTTTTGTGCTCCTACACATGCCTGAGTTTCATCCATTGTGTCTTTAATGATCCTAATTAGCGTGTGCGGTATTGCGAATTCAGCCAAAGTAGGTATAGCCTCTTCATTTCGACTAAGTCGTATGCCTGTTTGAACTCTACAAACACGTTGTGAACATCAATGTCGTGTTCCCATGATTTGTTAAAGACCTGCTAGACTGTAAATATTTGGTCCATTGTCGATCTTCCCCGTCTGAAACTCTCCAATAATATTTTCTGCTAGTGGTTGGAGCCGTTTATAATATACTTACGTGAGGACTTTATATGCTGTACATAGTATAGAGAAACTCCACGGTAGTTTTTGCACTTCAAACAATTTTTAATTATTGAAATATAAATTTTATTTATTGCAATATATATTAAATATTAAAAATGTTATTAATTAAAAATTGCAATTTTAAAAATTTTTAATTCTGGTGCAACTATAGTTCTATTAAATAATACATTTAAAAAAGTTATTATTATTATAACTATTTATATAAATTTTTGTTAGGAGCCCGAAAATTAAGTAGTGCCTCGGGCCTGATTTAAAGTAAAATAGTACAAGGTACTCTGGGATGCTCCGACCACCACAGGTGGCTTAATTTTCGTGCATAGAAATATCCATGTACATATTTCGGAAATCCAGAACTGTCCGAAGCCGAGATACGAATCTTCTTCCTAGTCGACCTTGCGATTGAAATATCATGCCACCTTGAATTTTCAATGATTTTTCTTAAACTATCTCCATCTTTCTCTATCCTCTGAAGGAAAGGTTTAGTGGAGCTCCGACGTCTTTTGTCACGTGGTCCGCATACCTTGTTGGTGATCTTCTCCGGGGTCACACTTCTTGAACGATCCCCTGAAATATCAGCTTCTCCAGAACATCTCTACAACACACCACACGACCAAAGTAAGCGGTGATGTTTTTCTGTCACAATGTTTGGAAGCCTACTAGTGATGTTGATTATAGTTACTTTCGAGTAATCGTTACAAATCGGTACTTTTGTATAAAGTAATCATTTACAGTATTCGTTACTTTGATTACTTTTGTTACTTTTGTATTTGAGTACCCGTAATCATATGGAGAATCGCATTTCTCAGTACATATTTTGTATTAGTAGGATATTTTGATTACTATGATTACTTTTGTATTTGAGTACCGGTAATCATATCAAGAATTGCGTTTCTCAGTATCTCGTATAAGATCCGATATAACAACGACCTTGACCGATCTACTTCTTCTTCTCTTCTTCTTCAGCCTGTGTTCGTCCACTGCTGGACATAGGCCTCTTCCATTTGCTTCCATCGATTTCTACTCTTGGCAATTCTCATCCACTGTTTGCCCGCGACTTGTTTGATATAATCTGCCCACCTCTTCTGCGGTCTGCCTACTCCTCACCTGTTCTCTCTTGGTCTCCAGTTTGTTAGTCTCTGTGTCCATTTTTCGGGATTATCTCGGGCAACATGTCCGACCCATTGCCACTTGAGCCTTGCTATACGTTCTACGACATCAGTAATCTTTGTTCTTTCACAAATGTCGATATTTCGAATTTTGTCTCTCAAACTAATCCCTAGCATGGCCCTCTCCATCGCTCTTTGAGTTGTACTGAGCTGCTCTAAGGTTTTCTTTGTAAAGGCCATGGTCTCCAGTCCATACGTAGTTACAGGCAAGATACATTTGTCATAAACTCTACGTTTTAGGCACATTGGTATATCTCTATTCTTCAAGATAAAGCTTAACTTGCTGAAAGCTACCCAAGACAGTTGTATGCGTCTTTTTATTTCGGCTATTTGGTTTTCTTTGCCGATTTTAATGGACTGATCTACTTAATGGATAGAAATTAAATGATATGTAATAATCTATTAGGTTAAAAAATATTAAAAACAAGGGGTGCCCGACATAATTTTGTCCAGACTAATTAATAATTAAAAATGAATTTTTTTATAAATTCTACTAATTTTTTGGCCCGGGCAGATATTATTTTAGATTTTTGGATCATAACAATAAAATACACATAGACCAAGGCATTTAGGAAAAAATAAATGATTTTTAGGGAAATAGTGAAACACGAAAATAAGTTTTCAATAGAAAAATGGATGAAAATGCATAATTGCAGTATAAAATGAATCCAAAAGTACATAAACATTCATCCATCATTAAATTGAAGAGCATAGGACACAATGAGTCTCCCTGTCTTATTCCGCTGCCTATATCTATAGGTTCTGTAAGTTGTCCATCTATTCTGACTTCCATTTTGTTGTTATGGTAAATTTTTTCAATAGGTTTTATGATATGTAAGGAAAATTCTCTAGTATACAGAAGATGGATTACATCTGTGAGTCTTAACTCTACTCTGTCAAATGCTTTCTTCAAGTCAATCGGACATATAAATGCTGGTCTATTATACTCTAGTGATTTCTAAGTAATTTGCTTTATGACGAATATTGCATCGTTACACGATATTCCAGTACGAAAACCCTGTTGTTCATCTGCTAAACTTATCCTCTGATTCATTAGGTCTTGTAAAAATTTAGTTGTAAGTTTTAAGGTAGTATTTAACAAGTTGATACCCCTGTAGTTTTCTGGCTGCTTTTATCTCCTTTTTGAATAATAGAATTAGTTCGCTTGTTCTCCATTCTTCCGGTATTTTATTGTGTTTTATGATTTTGTTAATTAATGTTGTTAACTGTTCTGTCATTGCTGCTCCACAATATCAGTAATCTCGAGTAATCTGTTTGCATCAATTAAGTGCCAAAAACAAACCCTCGAAACTCTAGATGACGTACCTTAGCAGTAACCCTGGACACCCAGGTGCTTCGGAGGTCGGTTCTAATTACATATTCGTGTTCAGTGACCCCCAAATACCACGAAATAAGAAAATCTGGCCCTTAATATACTGATTTTAACATGTTTATGAATTTATCGATGCGTTTTATACACTTTAAAATGTAATAATGCATTTCCACCCATTTGTCTATTGTAGACTTTTTTCCAGACGTCATCCTAATCCTAAATACAATGCAAAAAGTTGCAAGTCTCTAGGTACCTACTACATATATTTAAAAATAGATTTATTCCTGTGTTTTTAGTGTTAAATGCCCTGGTCTAATAAAAGCAATGCCATACCTACACGTAAAATTAAACTTGATGATCACAGTCTAGAAATATTATCATTTCTACATTTTTTCCGGTCAATCTAAGCTAGGTATTTTTTTCTAGGCCTGATAAGAATAGTGTGTATTTATTATTAAAATCTAATGTGTTGCATTTTTATTTTCAAAGGAACAAACATCTGTGAATTATCTACCTCGACAAATCGTATTTTATCGTATAGACATCTGTTTCTGGGTGCATGCTTTGTTAAATGATTTACCTCCCTCTGTTTCGGCTACTTCTCAGACCCCTGTAATCCTGTAAAACTCTTCATAGGTTTCGCCCTTCATAGATAAAATTTTAGTTAGCTGTACTGATACCGAACACTCGTGGAATACCGGTCCGATTCCAATATCAACCGATTGTAGATACAATACTCAAATAGGTACTCTGAGGCACATATGATAGACAAAAGCTACTTCAATATACCCAAATTCTCAACATATATAACTCAACACCCTCTAGGAAGAGCCCATGGAGGCACTGCTATAATTATAAAAAACAGCATTAGACACCATGAAATAATCAAGCATAGTGAAGTAAACTTACAAGCCACGTCTATCTCAATAACTGACTGGAATAGCCAGCTTATACTATCTGCTGTTTACTGTCCACCAAATAAAATTATTAAAGAAGAACACTTCACGACATGCTTTAACAAGCTTGTAAATCGCTTCATAGCTGCTGGTGACTATAATGCTAAACACCTTCATTGGGGATCAAGACTCATAACCTCTCGAGGTAGAGAATTATTAAAAAGTGTCCAAAACAATAATTTACTAACGGCATCCACGGGTCAACCGACGTACTGGCCAACCGACACACGAAAAGTGCCTGATCTCATCGGCTTCTGTATTGTCAAAGGTATCTCTCTAAACTACTTGAAAGTTCAACCTTTGTTCGATCTCTCATCTGATCACTCTCTCTTCATTATTACTCTAAGTACACAGGTGCACCACATCACAAAACCACTAGTTTTATCCAATAGCCGGACAAACTGGAATACATTCAGAGATATAATAAAAAATAGTATAAATTTAAACCTACCACTAAAATCTGAGCAAGATATAGAAGAAGCAGTCAAACATCTAACTGTAAAAATTCAACAAGCCGCATGGGAAGCTTCACCTGATATATCATATGCTAAGAGACCGGGCTCATACCCGCTCTATATAAAAACCATGATATACGAGAAAAGACAATTAAGAAAAAGATGGCAGACCACCCGTGCTCCAGATGATAAAACCAAATACAACAGAACAACCTGTCAATTAAAAAAGGTCCTACAGGAACACAAAGAACAAGAAATAAACTATTTTCTAGAGAATCTGTCTAGCTCTGAAGAAAAGAACTACTCGTTATGGAAATTGTCTAAAAAACTCAAAACACAATCACAAACTAAAGCACCGATAAGAAAAAATGATGGCACCTGGTCTCGAAGTGACGAAGAGAGGGCTAACACCTTCGCTGAACATCTTCAGTCAGTTTTCCAATCGCACCAGAGAGAGGTTCCAGAGAACGAAGAGAAATTTATTACAGATATAGCAGATGAACCCTACCAAATGTGTCTTCCTACCAGAAAAGTTAAAATTACCGAAATTGAAGAAGTAATCAAAAACCTAAATACAAAAAAAGCATCTGGATATGACCTGATAACAGGACTAATTCTCAAAGAACTACCTGAAGAAGCAATAAAGCTACTAATGTACATATACAATGCTGTCCTAAGCTTGTGCTACTTCCCCTCCCAATGGAAGGTAGCACAAATCATTCTAATTCATAAACCCAACAAAGACACAACCCAACCTTCATCCTATCGTCCTATTAGCCTTCTGCCTTTACCCTCCAAAGTGTTTGAGAGGCTTCTCCTGAAAAGAATAGACACTGTCATTACAGAAAAAAACCTAATACCTCATTACCAATTCGGATTTCGACAACAACATGGCACAATCGAACAGGTCCATAGGGTAGTCAGAACCGCAAGACATGCACTCGAGAACAAGAAATATTGTACAGCAGCCTTCCTGGATGTCTCCCAAGCCTTCGACAAGGTATGGCATAAAGGTCTAATATCAAAACTTAAAAGACAATTGCCTCATCCAATCTGCATGCTCCTACAATCATACCTCACCAGCAGATCGTATCAGATAAAACTAGGGGAGGCCCTCACTACTCTACATCCCATCCACTCTGGCGTACCCCAAGGAAGTGTCCTTGGACCCACACTGTACCTCCTGTTCACAGCAGATATACCAACTTCAGATCGTACAACAATTGCAACATATGCTGATGATACTGTCCTAATGGCTTGCCACGAAAATCCGACCCTAGCTTCACAGATACTACAAAATCACTTAAATAGACTTAAATATGGTTTAAACTGTGGAGAGTCAAAGTTAATAGCTCCAAGTCAACACACATTACGTTTACACTAAGGAAGGGGATCAATCCAGCTGTAACCTTTAACAACACACCACTGCCAATAAGAAGTGACGTCAAATACTTGGGGATTTACCTAGACAGCCGCCTAACATGGCAAAAGCATATTTGGAACAAACGACTGCAACTGGGACTCGTTCATAGAAATATGTACTGGTTCATGAATCAAAAATCACGCCTAAGTCTAGACAATAAACTTCTGATCTACAAAAGTGTACTGAAACCCATCTGGACGTATGGCATCCAAATCTGGGGAACTGCCAGTGAAACAAATTTACTCAAGATACAGCGCTTTCAATCAAAAGTTCTAAGGCAACTGTGCCAAGCTCCTTGGTACATTTCCAACGATAATATACATAGGGATCTCCAAGTCCAAACCGTCAGAGAAGAAATTGTTTCTCTGTGCGCCAAGTACCACAATAGACTACAGGTTCACCCAAACATATTGGTCACCAATCTCCTGACACCCCTACAGAACAGAAGACTAAAAAGAACAGACACTCTTGACCTCAACACTAACTAATCATTCCCACTTATTAATTACTATTGTATTACTATTAACATTAATTCAATTAATTTATTAATAACTGTACTAATTCAATCATTATTGTACTCTTTTAGGTATTCACCACTGGGTGAATACTGACTGTGTCACATTCTTAAAACTTATATGTATTGTTTATTATTTTTTTATAAAATAGATTGCAATAAAATGGATGTCAAAAAAAAAATAGGTACTCGCTCTGATACCATTGGTACGAAGTAATCAGAGTAATCAAAGTAATCAAAGTAACGATTTGCCTCTCTGTAGAGTAATCGTTACTTTCGGTATTCGTAAGTAACGAGTACTTTGTAACGAATAGTTACTTTTTAAACATCACTAAAGCCTACTTGTAACGTGTACTAAGAATAGACTCGTTGGTTCTTCTTGCAGTCCAGGATGTGGATTCTTCTAAGGGTTCTTCTAACACTCTTCACCAGCAGAACATTTCGAACGCATCTATAGTGCATTTATCAACTTCTCTCAAAGAGATCTTTTTCTTCTTCAACCTGTTTGTATCCACTTCTGGACAAAGGCCTCCCCATGAGTTCTCCATTCTCCTCTATTTTGTGCTATTTGGTGCCAGTTTCTCCCCATTTTTGCTTTGTTGTTGTCTAGCCATCGTTTTTGTGGTCTTCCTCTACTACGACTGTGCTTGCGTGGTCTCCAATGTACAATGTTTCTCGTCCACCTTTTGATGTTTTGTGGTGCCACGTGTCCTACCCAGTTCCATTTTATTTGCTCAATTCTTCCAATTACATCTTCCACCTTCGTCCTGCTTCGCACATCCTCATTTTGTATATGTTCCCTCAGGATATTCCTAACATAGCTTGTTCGATCGCCCTCTGTGTCGTTCTCAATCTATGTCTGTCTGTGTCGTTCTCAATCTTCAACGAGATACGAATGCATAACTATAAAACATTTAGGTACTCATACTTCGACTTACCTTCTTTTTCTCCAATGGCAGCTTGAGTCTGTTTGACAATAGAGTCTGGTAATGCGGAGATAGTGGCTTTAAGTTTGTCACTGGTAGGTATGGTTTCTGGCAGCATTAATGCTCTCGACAAGAGTAGAAGCGATGGAGGGACTTTCTTATTTAGACTTAAATCCAACCATTGTTCCAACTGTGCTCTTAACCTCTCTTCACTTAAACCGTAGGCCCTCATGCCTCTTGCTCTGTAATATAAAATTTTATTAAAATCATATTAGCAGAGCAAAATTAAAATATTAAAAATTTGAATGGTGTTCATATCAGTGTTAGCAACCATACTATAACCGTTGACTGATAAATATACTGGAACACACGAAAATGAACGAGCGTTTATGTACGACACCAGTGGTTTTAGAAATAGATGGTGTTAGCAGGTTTCTAGGTACGAGATTGAATTTACCTGAGACAACGATGAGACGTATTCAGGTAGTCAAGTATATTCAAATGGGAAATAAGCCACAATTTTACCTAAAAATGATTTTATTAACGTTTCGACGCCCAAGTCGGGTGTCGTTGTCAAAATATAAAATAATACTAAATAAACAAAAATGTTGTTGCTTAGTAAAAAATTCTTCTAATAATTTATTTAATCTGACTCATTTATATCGGCAATTCAGACACGTATTATACATTTCAAAGTAGACAACTTTAAAATTATATTGTCAATATTGATGAGTTGCGTTCCTGGGACGACTTTACTAAAAGATAGTTCATTCGATTACATGAAATCAATCCCAACTCAAGAATATCCGCCACAAAAAATCATAGCATGTGATCTGTCTTTAAAAAGACAACCAAATGCAACGGTGGCACTGAAATTCTCGCGTTAGAGATTCCATAGTAAATTACGAGGGAAAACCAGGAAAAACCTCGTGATACTATCCCGACATCGTAAGTATTTGGGTTTACATTTAGTTTACTCTCAAAACTAATACCAAATTCTGACTTGATATTTTAAATTTTAAATAATACTAAAATAATAAATATGTACTAACTCATGTACTGGTAGAATGCAGTAGGATGTGGTTACCCATATTAAAGGAGGAAATCAATAGAAAGAAAATACCACAATTAGTAAATCAGTAACATATCGAGTTAGTACATATTTATTATTTTAGTATTATTTAAAATTTAAAATATCAAGTCAGAATTTGGTATTAGTTTTGAGAGTAAACTAAATGTAAACCCAAATACTTACGATGTCGGGATAGTATCACGAGGTTTTTCCTGGTTTTCCCTCGTGATTTACTATGGAATCTCTAACGCGAGAATTTCAGTGCCACCGTTGCATTTGGTTGTCTTTTTAAAGACAGATCACATGCTATGATTTTTTGTGGCGGATATTCTTGAGTTGGGATTGATTTCATGTAATCGAATGAACTATCTTTTAGTAAAGTCGTCCCAGGAACGCAACTCATCAATATTGACAATATAATTTTAAAGTTGTCTACTTTGAAATGTATAATACGTGTCTGAATTGCCGATATAAATGAGTCAGATTAAATAAATTATTAGAAGAATTTTTTACTAAGCAACAACATTTTTGTTTATTTAGTATTATTTTATATTTTGACAACGACACCCGACTTGGGCGTCGAAACGTTAATAAAATCATTTTTAGGTAAAATTGTGGCTTATTTCCCATTTGAATATACTTGATTATAAAAATGCCACAAGAAAATAGCTTCAGAACAGTATTCAGGTAGCTATGGTTACCGGAATTTGGGGTCGGTCGGGTTGACTGGATTATAATAAAAATTATTTATTTCTTTTGATGCATTTAAATTTGAGTTATCATTCAACGATAACAGTGGCAATCTTTAAAATAATTATTGGAGTGTAAGTACCTATGTATGACTTTCGAAACTCGTTTTTAAATTAGCAAGAATTGTAGTTGTAATTTGTCTTTTAATTTGAATTCTTGAAACAAATCATTGAATATTCTAAAATTTATTTAATAATTTTATATGTATGTATATAATAATATAATTTATTTAATAAAAAAATTATTTAACGAGAAAAATACGCACTGGGTGATTTTAGATATTGTACATTTCTTATTTGTCTCATAATCTCGATAAAAAATTAGGTAGTTATTTTCGTTAATTACAGTCTCTTCTGATGATTGTATATTTTGTTTGGAGATATTGCAACCGTATTTACTTAAATGAAATTGACTAAGTAACCCGCTCGGCCACTTTAAACTCTTCGAGAGAAAAATGGTAAGGACTTATATTGTTGCAATCGCGATTTCCTACAATCACAAGATTTTTCGTGCGGTCGGTATGTTCCGAGTTAGGGGGAAAATAGTGACTAAGTATAAATATTGAATTATTTATTATTAACTTTACTTCTTAAAGGTGCCGTGTATTTCTGCATAGGCGTCCACCGTGCATTGTATTGTCATGTGAGATATTAGATAGTCAGAATTACATTATTCTATTAAGAGTAATTTCATTAATATCATTTGGCGAATATTACGCAGTCATGACATCTTTTCCTAAACCTCTCTTACCCTCTATGTTTCCTTCGGGTACCAGTTGCCGACAGGTATATCGTTCTCCTCGCAATATGTCCCCTAAGTATGTCCATGATATTTTAAGCATTCGGTGCAGGCACCTCATTTCAAAGACTTCAAGTCTGTTAATGGAGCTGGCCTTTATTATCCATGCTTTCATTCCATACAAGAGAACAAGCCAAACGTAACACTTTAGCGTATTTTATCTCAGGTTGAAACCCAACTTTCAGTGAACAGTCATAAGAGTTTGGAAGTCGACATCACATTGTTTATGAGAGATATTTTTCATTAAGTTGAGGCCGTTTGAGCTGACAGTCGGAGTGAGTGTATATTGTCTTACCAAGATAGACGACTATCCAGTTTTATTCCCAAGAAGTTAATCAATTCTGAATAATTTATTGAAAATTCTTTAGGAACTACTTATTAACTTTTGCTCTCAGAACAAATTTCGAATAAACAATACGTTCTTCAGACACAAAGATCGACAAAAATATACATTCAAAAATACAGGAGGACACAGATCCGATATTGATTATATATTGACAAACAGAAACATCAATCATTCTCAAGTACTAGACATAAGATGTTTAAGTGCAGCTAATATCGGAAGTGATCACAACCTAGTACTTGGAAAAATCAGAATATATCTACAAAGAAACAGGAAAGAAGACCCTATTGAATGTGAGACAAGAATAAAGGTAGAACAGCTACGAGACTTGTCAACACGAGATCTATACCAGAGAAGACTGCAAAAAGTACTGAACGAAAACTACATAACACCAGATGAAGACATAGAAGAAAGTCGGAGGAAGATTAGAGATAATATCAAAATTGCAGCAACGGATGCACTTGGAGAACGTAAGATAAGTACACATATACGAAAGAAAAGAAGAACACCATGGATCTGTGAAGAAATAAAAATAAAATGCCAAGAAAAAAAGATAATCTAGCTAGAATACAAATACAAAAGAACGAGACAAACATATGAAGAATATAGAAGAGTTCGAAATGAGTTTAACTCAATAGTAAGAAGGAAGAAAACAGAACATTGGTGAGCATTGTCAAAAGAGACGGAGCACGACTTATACGGGATGCAAAAGGAAATGTGGAAAATGATAAGAGGTCAAACAGCAGAGATGAAGGAATTGATAGAACTAATATTGATACAAATACATGGACAACTTACCTAAAAAACCTGTAACAAACAGCTAATCGTGAAGAACTGGAATACCAGGATTAGAATCGGATGAGCAAACAGAAATTAAAGAGGAAGATATAACGAACGTCTTAAAACAGATGAAAAATCGAAAAGCACCAGGGAAAGATGGAATAGCTAATGAACTTTTAAAATACGGAGGAGAGAGACTTCACCAAGAACTGAATATCCTGATAAGTAAAATAATAAATACAGGAAGAATTCCAGAAGAATGGAGTACCACTCAGATGATAGCGTTATTTAAGAAAGGTGATAGGGCAGACCCCAGTAATTATAGAGGGATAAATTTACGGAGCACTATACTGAAACTCATAACAAAAATACTGATGAAGAAAATAATGGCGTGCATAAATATATCGGTTGAACAACAAGGATTTAGAAGTGTAAGATCATAACGATGTAGTTTTTGTGATAAGACAAATAGCGGAGAAATCATTAGAATATAACAAGCGAGGGTTTTTCTGTTTTATATACCTAGAGAAAGCGTTTGATAGAATACAATTAAAAGATGTGATACACCTACTATATGACAAAAATTTACCACTGGATATTATAAAACTGATAGAAAACATTTCTGTACGAAATAAAATAGAAATGAAAGTCAATGGAATAATAACAGAACCCATAGAAGCAAACACAGGAATCACGCAAGGAGATTCACTAAGCCCTCTACTGTTTAACATAACGCTGGATGCAATAATAAAATAAGTGAAGAAAAAAAGAGGGTACAAAATGGGCGATAAAGAGAAAAAAATACTCTGTTATTCTGATGACACCGTGTTAGTAGCAGAGTGCGAAGACGACCTACAAAGATTACTGCACGAATTAAACATTAACACAAAAGAAATGAATATGAAAATATCAGCCCAAAAAACAAAAAGCTTAGTAATATACGGTAATATCCAAAGAACCAATAAGATGCAAATTGGACTTAGGCAATAAAAGTAAATACCTGGGAATTAATCTATCAGCCGACAATAATATCGACGAAGAGGTAAAAGACTAATAATTAAAGCCAGTAGAACGGCCGGATGCCTAAACGACACAATTTGGAAAAACAAACACCTAAGAGTGGAAACAAACGACTGAATATATAAGTCATTTGACTGAAGTTATTAGACCAGTTACGACTTATACTGCCGAAACAAGACCAGATACAAGCAAAATACAAAGACGTCTGGAGACCAACGAAATGAAGATCTTAAGAAGGATTGCTGGAAAAGGACTACGGGACAGGGTAAGAAGTGAGGAAATCAGATGCATATGTGGGGTAGACAATATAAATGCCTGTGTAGAGAATAGAAGAGTGGAATCAACACATAAGCAGGATGTCTGAATCAAGCATAGTAAGAATAGCCAGGGACAAGTCACCGTTAGGCAGAAGAAGTATAGGACGCCCAAGGAAAAGATGGAATGACAATTTAGGGACAGAATGAAAGGCACCGTTGAAGAAAAACAGGCAGTACTGCCTATACAAAAAAAAGTAGAAAAAAAATTCTTTAGGTAGATTGTTGGTAGTATAATGTGCTTCTTTGGAGTTTTACTGAAGATTATTGTTTTCGTTTTAGTGGGAGAAAATTCTAGGCCAGTAGTGTTCGGCCAATTCTCTAATTTCTAAATGACTAGTGGGTTAAGTGATTTAGCGATATCATTGATGGCAATAAGAAAAAGTGCAACGAGTAGACCATTGAGGAATGTCGTTTAATTGGATTTTTGAGTCTAAAAGAACGTTATCTATTCGAATAAGTTTCGTCTATATAGGAAATTACTAATACATTTTATATTTCCTGGAATTGACCAACTTCATAGAATTCTTATATCTAATCCCCAAATGGCACGCGTTATATAATAAAAGATAGCCATAAGCCAAACATACTTGATCACATCCAAATGACCCATGAATAACAGATTCAATATCCACTAGGTTGTCTAATGTAGATGTGGACTTTCTAAATCCACTTTGTATAAGGCTAGGTAGCTATAATATCAATAAGCCTAATACTATCTAGTATCTATCAAGTGAGTTTTTTCACTAAGTTAATACTTTTCGAGTTATTTGCGAGTGAATATGTTCGTTTTTTAACAAAAAAAAACACGTTTTAGGCTGTTTTACGCAAATAGCACAGCAAAAAATTATTCAATAAAAATATAGTTTATTAAAAAATAAAAAAAAATAAAGCACTCATGGGAGTGCCGACAGAAGTGAAAACTTTTCCCTGAAGTTTTCCCCGAAAAGTTCTTAATTTTTTTGTTATTTCACGTAGAAATATTCAATTTTGAATTTGACAAATAATAAGAACCTACTTTTCGTTAGCTACAACTCTGCTTTTACTGGGTCTACGACTTCATATGTCATATATAAAACATTTTTTTTTTACTTTTTGATAAGCTGTATTTTTGCTATGAATATTTTTTTGGTGAAATACTTCATTTTTGAGTTATTTGCGAAAATCCGTCTAAAAACGTACTTTTTTTGAGAAATGAATATATTCACTCGCAAATAACTCGAAAAGTATTTACTTCTGAGGTCAAGACTAGTGAAAAAAACTCTATAGTCAATTTATATTTTCAACATTTTTGCAGAAACAAAAACAAAAAAAAATTAATACAGATTAATATGATAGTGACTGCTGCGTTAAAATTTTGAATACGGGCCACGTAAAATAACCACGTGTTCTTGGCTAGTTCCTTGAGTAGGGAGAATTTTACACTTCCCTCTAAGGCTAGTTACAACAAATTTAAGCTAGGCGCGCCACTATACGGGCAGGTTTTAAAGACAACAAAATAATGCATAGGCTTTCGCATCTTTCCGTATTTATCAATCAACGCTATAACTATAGTAGACATACTATAATTACACTACTTTTTACTATTTATTATAAATATACTAAACATTATTACTTTTTTACTTCAATATGATGCAAGATATAATAAAAGTTGTGACTTCTATCAAGCTTTGCCTTCGTAAGTCCTAGGTTTTCACCCAGAGTGACCGAAAGTATAACCGGAAGTCGATGTTTGAACTGTTAGTGTAACTTTGAGTCGATTCGTATACGATTTCACTAATTTTGAGTCATTTTTACTAAACTTTTGACCATAATCGTTTATTTCAAGCTTGACTTTTCAATACGCTTCGTTTATTGTGTCACATGTACTATTTCTGCGACTATAATATGGCACTTGCAGTTAAAACTTTTTAACTGGAAATAATATAAAAACCAAACATATACATTTGTTCTCATCTTGCTAAGGCACGTCGAATAATATATCACTTATACTATTTCGGTAACTTTAAAATGGTACTTCCGGTTGCATTTCTAAAACCGGAAGTCCTAGGTCAAATTTCTCAACAATAGGTAACAAATGGTTGCCGTAAAGATAAACGGGCCCCTAAACATAAGAAAATCTGTAGCAAACACTTCCTCGGTCTGATTATGAAGATGAATTGCAAGCCCGTTTACTGAATTATCATTCAAAACATTTTAAAAAAAGATGGTATACTGAATTCGCTCTATCGAGATTCACTTTGACACTGACGTTAGTAATTTCTTTTTTGGAAAGTTCAGTTGTCAGAAGTGACTGGAAATTACTACACAACCAACGCACCTGCTCAGAGCCAATATTATTAATAGTAAACAGACATAAAAATAACATAAACCTTACGCCAATCAATAATTATTTATTTACACCATTATAATGTATTGATAACAAATGAGAAAATTATTTATTGTACAAAATAAAAATATTTTGTAGAAATAAACTCCACAGCCATAGAGGTATATATTGACATAGAGAGAGTGTCATTCAAAGCGAAGTGACGACACCATCTTTTTTCTTTGGATTAGTGCTGTTTCACTCTTACGCATATTAAGCTGCAACAGTTGTCCTCCTCTTCCGTGCCTACACTCACACCTTAATGTCATCTTAGTTTCTCGGTACAATGTGCTAGAAAGAGATAGCGCAAACCAGTCGAAGAGATCTTGTCGTCAGGACGCGCGGAGTGAAGGCTCACTCTATGTTAATATATACCTCAATGTCCACAGCATTTTATGAGATTAGTAGACACTCCCACTATTTCTAATAATTCTTCTTTTTTTAATGAAAGATTAAGTTGATTTTAGCAGTTAATAGTGTGAGGTAGGAATTTTTGTGTTGTGTGTTTCCTATTCCGAATGTGTCAAAGTGAATCTCGGTAGAGCGAATTCAGTATCAATACCTACACCTAAATAAAATACCTACCTATGTATATGTACCAACTAGTTTTGTTCTGAAGCTATTTCCTTGTGGCATTTTTATAATTAACTAAATAGTTAATTACCAAGTAGTTATTGCAAGTTAACTGTTTATTTACTTTATTATACATAAATAAATTACATATTTTTTTTATCTTAATCTAATAATAAATTGTTGAAAGACTGATAAATTTGTACATCCTTGATTTTCACTTCCTTGAATAATAATAAATTATTTATATTATCAGTCTTTTTGGTTGTTGCATACCACTATAAATAATAAAAATGCTGCACATTCTAGGAAAAACATTAAGTACCGTGAAGACAAGTATCCATATTTCTCAAATGTAGTCTCGAGGTAACAAAGTACGAAATTTGAAGAGGTACCACAAAGTTTTTTATTTATTAAAAAGTCATATAAGGACGCGTTTCGGCTCTGCACGAGCCATTATCAGCTTAAGTACAGGAACATAGAAAACAAAGGACTGACCAGAAACAGGAAGGAGAAAGAATCAACTAATAGTTAACATTGTATATAAAAAGATATACACACTTTATCATTATTGGATGAGCTATTTATAGCATTTTGTTCTTAATAAATTATAAAATATTGTAGAACTTCTGCATGTAGAGAAACCATCATGTGAACAGATCTGTTCACAGGATGGTGGATCTGATCACATGATGGTTCCTCTACATGCAGAAGTTCTACAATATTTTATAGTTTATTAAGAACAAAATGCTATAAATACGTGGGCAGTCCGATAAGTACTTAGCTTACAAAAGAAAAAGGAAAATTTTGGAAAAGTGGCAATTTATTTCTCTACATAGTCTCCTTTAAGCTCGATACACTTGACCCAGCGATGCTACAACTTCTTTAACCCGTCTGAAAAATACCTTTTCTCGAGGTCTGCAAAATAGGCTTCCGTGGCGGCAATGACCTCCTCATTCGACTTCAATTTCTGCCCAGCGGGTGTCTTTTTAAAGTTTGGAAACAAATATTAGTCGCACGGAGTCAAATCTGGAGAATACGGTGGACGGGGCAACAGTTCGTAGCCCAATTCGACCAATTTGGCCATGGCGACGGCGGAGGTGTGAGCCGGTGCGTTGTCATGGTGGAAGAGCACTTTTTTCTTTGCCAAATGGGGTCGTTTTTCTTCAATTCAGCGTCGAATCGGCCCAATAATTCGGCATATAAGGGCCCTGTAATCGTTTTGTCTTTCTCCAAGTAATCGATGTAGACCACTCCTTGTGAATCCCAGAAAATGCTGGCCATCACCTTTCCGGCCGATTGGACAGTCTTCGCCTTCTTCGGAACACGTTCGCCTGGTGCTGTCCATTCTTTCGACTGTTCCTTGGTTTCTGGTGTATACCAGTGAATCCATGTTTCGTCGACGGTTATGAAACGATGTAAAAACTCCTTTGGATCGCACTTAAATAGCGTCAAACACTGCTCTGAAGTGGTCTCACGGTTGCGCTTATTGTCTGAAGTGAGCAAAACGCGGCACCCATCGCGCCGACAGCTTTCTCATGCCCAAAATTTCATGCAGGATATGACCTACGTGGTCTTTTGAGATGCCTACTATGTCAGCTATCTCACGCACCTTCAGTCGGCGGTCTGCCAATACAAGATCGTGGATTTTTGTCACGGTATTCTCCGTGGTAGCCATTTTCGGGGCACCTACGCGTGGCTCATCAAAAACCGACGTTCGTCCACGTTGAAACTCATTAAACCAATTTTTGACAGTTGCCATCGAAGGAGAAGAGTCACCTTACACAGCATCCAAGCGCTCTTTGATTTCGCAGCGTGATTTCCCTTCCAAAAACAAGAATCTAATCACCGACCGATATTGCCCTTTTCCATTTTATTAAAATCCGCGGACACGCTGACTTTCACACGCAATCACAACAATACTATATTTTCGATTTGGCTGAAATTTTGACATTAGCCATCTACGAGAACGCATTAAATGACAGCACACTTCATTTCCGATAGTGGCGCCATCAGGCGGAGAGGCTAAGTACTTATCGGACTGCTCTAGTAGCTCATCCAATAATGATGAAGTGTGTACATCTTTTTACATACAATGTTAACTAGTTGATTCTTTCTCCTTCCTGTTTCTGGTCAGTCCGTTGTTTTCTATGTTCCTGTACTTAAGCTGATGATGGCTCGTGCAGAGCCGAAACACGTCCTTATATGACTTTTTAATAAATAAAAAACTTTGTGGTACCTCTTCGAGTTTTCATACTTTGTTATAATAAATTAAATTAAATTAATATTTATTGACGGAAAACACCATTTTACAATTAAAATTAAAAGTCAAAATTAAACATTGAACACAAGTTAACTTACATTACTTACAATTAAACTAACGACATCAAAAAATTAAAATCAAATTAAAATAATTCACGTGAAATAGTCCTTTTAAAAGCATTTAGTGTGACTCCCATAAAGTCTATATTTGGAAACTCATTTACACTAGAAACAATTCTATTTAAAGGCGTATTTTCTGCATGACGTGTATTGCACGATCTAGCGGATAGCAAGGGACATCTTCTCAAATTCCTAGCTGGAACATAAAAATTTATTCGACCCAGAATGCTAGGTGCAACAATAATACCATTTAACACCTTAAATACGAAATTAAGGTCAAAGTATCGCCTGCGATCCTCTAGACGGTGCAAATGAAACATCTGCATAACCTGACTGGAATTCAATTGCATTCCTCTAGTACCTAATCTATACCGTAGATATCTAACGAATTTATTTTGAATCGATTCAATTCGATATTTGTGATTCTCATAACTTGGACTCCAAATCACTGAACAATACTCTAGTAATGAACGAACATAACTCAAAAACAATCTCACAATTACAAACAAATTATTAAAATCATATGACATTCTGATGACTAACCCTAATGTCCGATTAGCACGCGCAATAATGGCATCATAATGGTCCAAGAAACTTAGCTTTCTATCCAGTAACACACCTAAATCCTTAATTACCTGAACCCTAGATAAATCCACATCTCCTATCTTGTATTTAAAATCACTGGTGGTCTTATTACGTGAAAAAATAATATATGATCATTTCGAAGCATTCAATCTAAGATTATTTTCCTGGCACCAATGTACAAAAGAATCCAAGTCTCTCTGCAAACCCTCACAATCAGATTCTGACCTAATGCATTTAAATATCTTTAAGTCGTCTGCAAATATCAGATATTCAGATTTAAAGTTCCTACCAATATCATTTACCAACAACAGAAAAAGCTTAGGACCCAAATGGGAACCCTGCGGAACCCCTGACACGGCTTCAAATCCATTAGAAACACATCCTGCTGATCTTACTTGCAATGTTCTTCCTTGCAAATACGAAGTAAACCAAGCTAATAAAGAACCAGTGATACCAAAGTTTCTCAGCTTTGTAATTAAGACATTATGATCTAGTAGGTCAAAGGCCTTACTGAAATCGGTGTATATAGAGTGCACCTCGTAACCCTCATCCATTGCTGTACCTATACTATCGATATACAAAAAGAGGTTAGTGAGAGTAGAACGTCCACCTACAAATCCATGTTGGTTGTCCGTAATAATGTTCCTAAAACAATTATCCACACTTGGCAAAACCATTTTTTCAAATACTTTAGATAAGGCTGACTGAATACAAACTGGCCGATAATTTTTGACATCACTATGATCTCCTGCCTTGAAAATAGGACACACAAAGGAATGTTTCCATCTGTTCGGGAAAATTCCCGTCTGGAGAGATTTATTAAGAACATATGCTAATGGTTCACACAAGGACACTGCACTTTCTCTTAGGAACAAATTCGGTATCAAATCAGGGCCAGCCCCTTTATTGACATTTAATGACAACAACACATTCAGTAAATTGTCAAAAGTGACTTCGAGGTTACTAATTTCCACCTCCAGCTGATGTGAGAAAATTTCATTACTCTCCAGGTTATCCAGAGATTTACCATTAAAAGTGCTGTATACAGTACCAAAATGTTTCGCAAACTCTGTTATTTTTTGTTTGTCATTCTCACTTTCCTCACCTAGAAACATAGAGCCAGGGAGAGCACCATGTCCGTTGGTTTTATTTTTGATGAACTTCCAAAATTCACCAGCGTTCTCATTTATTCTCACTTCCATCTTTGAAACGTAAGCATTATAAGACTGCACAGTGAGTGATGAGCATTCATCTCTCAAATTTTTAAATTCAATATAGTGGTGATACTTATTTGTAGTTTTATATTTTTTATGCGCAATCTTTTTGGCAATGACTTTACTCTTAAGTTCAGATGAGAACCAAACAGGAAAATTCGATCTTTTTACAGATATCTTTGGTACAAAAAGTTCAATTGCGTTCCAAATAATGGAATAAAAAGCATCTAAAATGTCATTTACATTCTCTAAACATAAGTACCTACATATTAGTATTTTTGCTTTTAAACTTTTCCTATTGTTTTTTTTTTGGAATATTTGTGCGAATTGAAATGTTTTCTACATTTAAAACACACAATAAGTGTTAAATTTTGTTCAAATCAATTCTATTTTTTTGTCAGCAGACTATTGATTTTTAAGGGGGTAGGCGCAAAATCTTGGTCTAATGCTGTTTAAATGAATCGAATCCTGAGAAAACTAATAAATATTTTTGAAAAATTTAAACGCAGAATGAAAGATTACATTATTATCGATGGCCGAAAGTTACTAAATTACTTATTTTTGAATATTTCGTTCATATTGTTTTCAACCATTTTGAAAAATGTGACAACATTGAATTATCTATATCTGTCTGTCCCAGGGACTTTGTAAACACAACTCCACCGTCATTATACCAGATGAAATGACAAATGAGGTGTCAAATGAGAGCTTATAATCCAAGGATGGTTTTAAAGGTAAGAAATTTGACCTCAAACTTCCTGTTTTATCGTTACAACCGGAAGTACTGTTTTAAAGTAACCGAAATAGTATAAGCGATATATTATTCGACACGCCTTAGCAAGAAGATAATAAATATACACTTCCGGTTTCATGCCTGTCTGTCCGTCCGTGAATATAACTCATCCTTTCTTAAAACATATAGAATGACAAATGAGGTGTAGAACGAGAGCTTATAACCCAAAGGTGGTATTAGAGGTGACAAATTTGACCTCGGACTTCCGGTTTTAGAGTTGAAATTGGAAGTACTGTTCTAAAGTTGCCAAAATAAAACAAGTGATATATTTTTCGACGTGCCTTAGCAAGAAAAGAACAAATATACTTCCGGTTTCATGTCTGTTTCTCCTTCTGCCTGTCTGTCCGTGAACACAACTCCTTCGTCATTAGGAAAGATAGAATGACAAATGAGGTGTCGAATGAGGGTTTATAGCCAAAAGATGGTTTTAAATGTGAGAAATTTGACCTCGAACTTCCGGTTCCAGGGTTGTAATAGAAAGTAATGTTTTAAAGTCAATGAAATAGTGTAAGCCAGGGGTTTTAAATCTGTGGTACATGTACCACTGGTGGTACATATCATTATTTGGGGTGGTACACAAAACACAGCCAAAATTCAGCATATTTATAGTTAGTTAGATTACCTAGCTCGACAGATATTTCAGTTAGGTGGTACCAAGAATAATTTTAAAAGGATTTGGTGGTACATGACTCAAAAACATTGAAAACCACTGGTGTAAGCGATACATTATTCAACGCGCCTTAGCAAGACAGAAAAATATATACTTGCGGTTAAGGGGAGGGGGTATGGTTTGAAATCAACAAATCAAGCACATTTTTGTGATTTTTTTGGAAGCTATGGTACAATTATTTTATTTTTAAATTAAATAAACATATTAAGTACAATTCAAAGAATATTTAGAAAAAAATTCAATCCAAAATATTGAAAAGTAAGCCAAAAAATTTTTGCAAACCAGGTTCTTGGGAATTAAATAAGCTACAATTTCATATTTAAACATTTGTTCGTATCTCTGATGCTTATCTTGCTATTCTGAAGAAAAGGCCATTTTTTTCCAAACTACAAAAATTTGTTATTCGCTTTTAACTCCATTTATTTTTAAACTAATCATTCTAAGCCGGTCAAACTTCTAGAACCTATTAATACATTAATACATAAATGAAAAAGACCCAATAAGGTCAATGACTAATTTTAATTAGGGGGTTGCCTGTGATCACTTTTTCGCTGAAAAAAATAGGGACTGACATTCTTTTCATTATGTCACTTAATTTTTGAGCTATAAACTTTTTTCTTATTTCTGGAGATAGATATTTTTAAGCACTTTAAATTAGTTTGAACAAGTTGTGCTCGAAAAATGCATAGTTTTCCCGTCTTTTGACTTTGAAACTACAATATTTAGCATTTGACGAAGAAGAGCCAACATATAATAAAGTATAGGTCGATTACTATTGGTCTTAAAGAAAATAAAAAAAAAAGTTTTTGTTTTTTTTTTCAAAAGGTACATTTTTGTTAACTAAAGTCGTTTTGATAAAACGAAAACTTTTGGAGTTATTAGCAGAAAACTTATTAAAAACATTGATTTTGTCGATATAAAACTAACACTTTCGATAGCGAATAAATCGGAAACTATCAATTTTATCAAAAAAATGTATAAAACCTTTTTTGCTTAGAATAAAGGTTTTTACCAACTTTTGCGATTAAAATATAATAAAAAATTTCCACCGCGATGGTGTGGCAACCACCCCCATGGTAAAAGCGCCTTTCGACATGATATAGATTTTGATCCTTGGACTATCCACTACTTATTCTCAAATTTTCAAACAAATCGATCCATTCTGTAAAAATTGCGAGGTTTTGTTGTCCTATTTTAAGCTTATTTACTTGGACTATAGATCATACGAAACAAAAAATTCAAAAAGATTTAATTAGCTTATGAGTTTCACAAGGTCACAACGTCGAGTTTTTTTATTTTTAATGATTATTGAATTTTTGGTATCACTCAGAAATCAAAAAAATGAAATTTTTGGTAAAAATTTTGTTAAAATCAACAGATTTATTATTGTTGAACAAAAAATAAGCAAAAAAAGAAAAATATCCCGACGTTGTTACCTCATGAAATGTCTCAAGAATATATGTGCATAATATCAGGTAGATCGGCCGAGTAGTTTTTCAGTTACAATGTCCACCGCATTTGAAAAAGCAGTTTTGAGAAAAATGCGTTTAAAGTTTTGACAACTGCATCTTCATCTTCTTATTTGTCTGCCAAATCGTAAAGTGATGCATATTGGAATATGTTTTTTGAATCGAGAAGTAATCTACAAAAGAGAAGGCGAACAGTTGTTTAACGTTTCTCACTACGCTCAAGCGTGCTGGCGCGAAGGCGAGAAGGTAGAGATATTCAACACGCTGGTAATTTTACTCCGATTATTTTGAAATTTTCATAGAGTATTCTTGAAAGTATGCACTTTTATTTGAAATAAAAAAAAATTAAATATTTCAAACCATAGCCCCCCCCCCCCTAAAAAGGTGCAATGGGAAGTGCCACATTGTAGTCGCAGAAATAGTACACGTGTATATATAAATCTTCGTGTATTGAAAGGTTGAGCATGAATATTGATGTCATTTCCGGTTAAAAAGTTATGGCAAAAAAGTAAGTTTGGCAAAATGGCTCAAAATTAATGAAATTCTATATTAATTGACACAAAGTTACATGAAAAGTTCAAATATTGACCTCAGTTCTACTTCCAGTCACATTGGGTGAAAACCTAGGACTTTCAAAGTCCAATTGCTTGTTTAAAAAGAAAATATTGCAGCTTTTATTATTTACCAAAAGCATTATGCTTAGAAATCCGGGAATAGAGTTATAAAGGTTAACCCATTCGTGAGCATGACTGCATATGGAGACAGTGATTCCCCTTTGTAAGTGTCTGTATATGCAGTCGTGCCCCCGAACGGGTTAAAGAAATGCAAGGGTACAGTAGCTTATAAAATTCTAATAATAATACACTTAACAAAGAGAGTATCAAATGCAATTTTGATAAATTACTACAGCAGTAATCTAATCTACTGTTTATCAGTCTTAAGCCTTGAAAACTATTGAATATATTTGATAAAGTTTACCTGCACGCTTGTTGTACTTCTGACAATGTCAAGCTATTAACACCTTCTTTCTGTATCATCTTATCATCAGCAGCCAATGACCTCAATTTCATCCTCAATTGAAAACGAAGAAAGTTATTGGTGCCTAAAGTTTGGACTTCCAATACCCTACAGAGAGCAATAAGTTGACTTCTACTTAATGAGTCTAGTGTGATTTCATCTTGAAACAATTTTGAAAACTTCATTATATCTTCAGATTTTACATATTCGCCTACAAAACATAATTATAATTAAATATAATATTCATACTGTTTAAACAATTACAGTGGAACCCCGATAAGTCGGCCCCCGATAACCCGGAAGTCCGGCTAACCCGGACCGATTTTCATCAGATAAACATTTTGATTTTCAATATTTTGTATTTTTCAATTTAATTGTGGCTTATTTCCAATCAAAATAGTTAATTATCAGACAATCCTTTCAACAATAAAAGTGTATGTAATATAATATTTGAGAGATAATGTGTCTAGACTCTCTGTGTCGTGTACTTATGTGTGTAATTTGAACACGAGATTAAAAATTACTCATAGTACACGCCGCAGAAACAACAGCCAGCTGTCTGTAGTATCTATTCCTTTCTATTTCAAACTGTCAGCATTGTTTAGGAAAGACTATTTAAAAAATTCTTTTATAAACAATGGTCTTTAGTATTGTGTGTCTTGTATTGTTTGGGTTTGGTGTTTTTTTTAGAATTGTAATGAGTAGGTAATATGTACTGTGCATATTTATAAAAATATTTCATGTTATTTCAATTCTAACAGAGTTTATCTGTAAGTATACCGTATTTTATTAATTTTTACCATATTCTCCGGCTATCTCGGATTTTCGATAACCCGGATCGGTCGTGGTCCCGATTAATCCGAGTTATCGAGGTTCCACTGTAATTAGTAATTCCTAAGTGACTAAATCTTACTTAGGAAGTTGTTTATCATTTAGTTGAAGGGTTAAGTTATAGTAAAAAAGGAAAACTTCCTATGGTCTAATATTTTTATCAAAACTCGTTACGATTCTTGTGAACAGTTTGTACATATGGTCGGTTTATATCTTCTTTTTTATGTATGAGAAACGTTATAGCCTTATTCCATTTAGACGGTATCAACTTTTCTCATAAGCATAAATTAAAAAGTTCTTGTTTTTTTATGATTGGAGTCTCGCCTCTGTTTTTGAGGGGATTCGATAACTAGTTCATCATCTGGTTATTTATTGTCTATAATCTTCTCATTGCTTCTCTGATTTCACTAAGCGTTATTTCTGGCATTAGTTCAGAAACTTGATTTAATATGGTTTTTTCAATTGCTTTTTTTATCTTTTTTCGGTGTCCCATCTATTGTTATCATTACTTCCAGGTATTCGAATGTTGTTACTTTTGTTAATTCGCATTTTTTTCAGTAGATTTTATTATTCTAATTTTTGTTATTTTCTTAATGTTTATATGAAGGGTACAGGTAAAGAAGGTGCTATGCCAATTTTTGCAGAAAATGAGTTTCTGGTCCCTCTGTTAGCAAGCGATCTTGACTACCATTCTATAAATCAATCACCGCTATGAATGTGTTCAGTCAGGAATAACAACATGTTTTAATTTCTCTAGTCAGGCTAAGAAGGTGGCAAGTCTCCATGGTCCCTGCGAAAAAAGTGCTATGTCATGTTGTACACGTAGGCTGATGCCATCGCTGTAATTCCCGCAAATTTAGTAAATAAACGAATCTTCGTCAGTGCATAAATAATAAACAAACACCAGAGAGTCCTAACCTTTAAAACCATTTTTCTCGAAACTTATTTATTTATTTTTATTTATTAAATAGATGCGATCACCCCATTACAGCATTATAATAACATTATATTTTTAATCTAATTTATCTTATAAATACACTTTAAAATTCAATATTTAGAAACAATTCTTGAGTTTACTATAAATCATGGTTTTAAATTGATTTAAACTTAAATTAAAAGGATCTATATCACAGTGACTATTTAAAAGCCTTAAGGCCCTATCAAATGGATTATTGCAGGCATAATTGGTAGCATGAAAGTTTATATGAAAAAGTTCAAAAGATCTTAGTCTATGCTGTGGAACATTGAAGCTTATTTTACTTAAAAGTTCCGGACATTGAATTAAATTGTTTAATAATTTATAAATAAATACAGAATCAGACTGAATTCGTCTGTTATAAAGTGTTGTTAGATTTAATTCTATCTAAAATTACTTTTTTGTCTATATTTGATGATTTGGAATATTAATTCCTTCATGCCCTGTCATTTTAGTTCAGAATATCTAGAGCGTAGTAATTATAATTTGTTCATGGTCCAAATCATTCAAAACTTTTAATTTTTGCTTAATGCGTTTAGCCCTATGTGCACCGCACTGGTGCACACCATGTTTTTACTAACAGATTGTGTATACCGGTTTGGCCCACATTTGATCCCAGACTAAAGGAGCGCATTTATGCTTTCGGGCTTAATGTGTTAATATTGTTACATATTGTGAAATATTTCAAAAACAGACCTGTTTGTGTGTATCTACTAGGATGTTCATAAAATCTTACCTGAAGTTCTAACTTTATGAAACCAGTCAACAAATTGTTTAGCCTCAGTAGAGTACCTTTCTTTATGCTGTACAGCCATATTGTCTAGAGTCCCTTGTAAAAACTTCGCCATTTCTAATTGCACCTTTAATCGCTGTTTAGTTTTATCTTCCTTTTCTGTCGCTGTTTGGAATGTAGACGGCAGCATTCCAGGGAAAAATTTTATGAAAAATGGTAAAAGGATCTCCATAAATGGTACTATGATGAAAACTGAAAATGGTACTAAACGGAAGAGATCTCCTACTGTTCTCGTTAACAGCCTGTACTCTCTTCTTGAGAGGGATTTTCCATTTAATACACGCCATACTAACCCAGAGGAAATTTTCACATCGATAAACAGAAGTCTAAAACCATGATAGTAATGGACCAATTCCTCCCAAACTCTTGTTGTCAATGGTTTCTTAACTACAACTGGTGTAACTTCCTTGGTCTTTACTTTTTGCTCTTCCTCTTGTTTCTTTTTTAGTTCTTGAACAGTTTCTTCCACCTTGGAGGAGGGTTTTAAAGGTTCCTTGTCAAATCTAGCACTGGATATTGAGAATTGTCTATAAAAATCGTGATTCCATTTTGGATTATGACTGACTAATAGATTTTGGTTAAAATTACTAATAATCACATGGGAGCTTATAGAATATTGTCTTTTCCTTTCTACTATACTATTTGATGACAAAACATCCATGTAACAAATACAACGTGTTTGATACTGTTGTCTCCGACATCCTAAAATAAAAAAGTGTATTTTTAGTATGATGACATCTCATTTAAATATTATAAAAATTATGTAAGTTGGGCTAATATAACCTATAAGTTAATAACTTACTTTCCGCAAACCTGGAACGGGCACTTTTAATGTGAGGAGCTCTTAAAATTGCTAACATTGTCGGAGATTTGAATGTATTTGGAATTTTTCTTACGTTATGTTACGTTTGAAAAATTTTCCATTAATGCTGTTGATGTTTCTATATGTATTTTTCTGTAAGAAGTATATTTTTATTGGATTTTTGTGACATTAAAATTTTCCAACACAAATGAAAATGAAACTGACGTTTGTGACAAATGAAAAATGAGATGGACACCAACATAATGGGCATAAAATCCCCAAGTTCTAGTGTAGAATTGGTTGCCGATGCTAAAGGCGTTTTGTGTTAAAATATATTTTTTTCTGATTTTTGCATTATATCTCATTAGCTTCAAAATCAAGATAGAACAAATGTTCAAATAATATTATACTTTAAACATTCATCTAAAATTTGTCCAGTTGTGGAAGTTGTCCTTGTTTGTTCTTGTTTGCGTTTATGTTACCATAGTGACGAATGTATTACAACAGAAAATATGAGTGAAGTACTTGCAAAATCAGGAATCTTTTTTGACGAAGTTGATAGGATTTGTATTTTAGAACCAGAAGTATCGAAATCAACACACGATTTGAAAGATGAATGCCAGATTTATACAGAAAGTATGTACTTAATTATTTTCATGATATAAAAAATGGAAGATCAATAGCAATGTGTCAACTTGTTCATTCGTCGTTTTTTTTTTCACACATTAGTCCAGAAAGCCACTGCGCATCCGCTAGGAAAAATATTCTAATTCGGATTTTTTGCACAATCTTACTCAAAAAGGACTCCTTTTAACAAATTTGCATGTTGCCAGGACCAAAAGGTGGTCAAAAATTTTTTAAACGTTTTTTTTTGTTTTTTTCCTAAAATTATTTTTTTTGCATGGAAAAAAGTTTTTTTACGTTTTTTGGATCATTCCAAACAGAAAAGGTCTTTAGTGACTTTTCTCTAAAAATGATAGTTTTTGACATATAAGAGATTAAAAATTGAAAAATTTCGAAATCGGCCATTTTTAACCCTCAAAAACTATGTGAAAAACTGAAAATTTGAATGTTGCTAAGGTAGGTAGATATTCTTTAAACATCGATTGATGAAATCCCGAAGAGTTTTTTGCAATACATTATTCAAAACTCCTTTGTTTTTTAATTGCTAATCAAGCGTGCGCGACACTATTTTCCACCGACAGTATGGTGCAAGTGAAAGGAATAAATTCGTTATATCGTAAACCGGCGAGTTTAAGGAAAAATCCCGAAACCGGTCGATTTTTATTTTTAAGTTATGATATTGTGGTATATATGGTATACTAGTGACGTCATCCTTCTGGGCGTGATGACGTAATCGATGATTTTTTTAAATGAGAATAGGGGTCGTGTGGTAGCTCATTTGAAAGGTTCTTCAATTCTCTATTCAGTAATGTAAACATTTACATAATTATGTATACAGGGTGTATGTGGACCATATAGAACAATTTCGTGTTGGAGGATAACTTTCACTTTGGATGTCTGGGTTTTTGGTATAGTTATATCATAAATGTTGCCCAAAAAATATAAAAAGTATCGAAAACCTCGATATTTCACCCTCCGTTCACGCTCAAAATGGTGTGACTTTTTTCTGGACATTGTGTGGACCATATAGAACAATTTGGTGTTGAAGGATAACTTTCACTTTGGATGTCTGGGTTATGCCATCTTTTGGATCAACTATACTATACTATATCTCACAACCATAGATACATAGGATAGACGGCTCATAACATGTCAGGACCTTCTTGGGTTCTTGCGAATATGCATCAACAGGTTTCTATTACATACAGCTGGTTTTCAGGTCATAAACTTACGTGATATTGCTGGCGTTGTATTATTTTTCTCCATAGTAGAATGAGGCGATCGTCACGAAACTAGCGTTACGAAATAATTGGAATAGTCCATTTACGCGACAAGGGGAGTCCGTTATACGTGTAAACTTTTTCAATTTTATTCAATTCTATAACAAGGATATTAGCGAACAGCTGTTTTATGTACCTATTTTAGAATGTACAAAAAATAATTAAAATAAATAATAAATATTTGTAAAATTGTAAAAAAAATCGTAAAATAATTTTTTGTATATACTTGTCTCAATTTACAATCTGCTTCATCGAAACTATAAATAATTAAATAGTTTGAGTGTTAAATACACGAGGGAGAAGCTGCCCTATGGCAGCCCTCCTATTACATTTTTTTACATCAGATCATTAGGTCTGTTGACCATAGTCTTGCAAATCCGGGAGGAGCGTTTAGAAGTCTTGCTTCATTATTTTTTATAACTTCTTAGTCCATCAAAGTATTTAGTTCTTTGTGATTCTCCGAATTTCTTCCTCTACCTACTAAAATATATTGCTTAGGTACATAATAGGGCGCGTTAAATATCATTCTCAAAATTTTTGATTGAGCGCTTTGTATTATCTTGATATTTAATGGCTTTGAGCAACCCCAGAGTAATTATTTTTATCATAGATTTATACAAGAGCAGTTAACTTTCAATAGTGAGTCTTTATTTTCAACCCATAAGCTAGCTCATTTGTCGTATTTTGAATAATTTTGATGTTGATCTGGGTTTTCTTGTCTTGAATGTGCGGCTTCCATGTTAATCTTTTGTCAAGGATTAGTCCCAAGTTAAATACTTAATTTAGTGCTGACTGGTAATTGTGTATCATTTTTTAATGTTATTATTGGACATATATCTCTTCGCTTTGTAAACATAACTTGAGTTGACTTAATTTCATTTACTTACACCTTCCTTTTTTGAACCATGTTCCCAACTGGTCAAGGTGGTTTTGCAGTTGTGCAGACGCGATAATGGGGTTCTCATTGACAGCGATTATGGTGTTGTCATCGGCGAATGTTAAGACTTGGGTTGTTTCAGTGGTTGGGATATCTGCAGTAAATAATAGGTAAAGGGGAGGACCCAGGTCCCTGTAGTACTCCTAATTTAATGGAAAAATATTTGGAAATTTCCGTGTTATTTTTTCTTGAAAGTAACGATCTTAACTGTAGGATTTCATAATGAGGTGGTAGGGGATTGGAAGAATGCTTTTGAGTTTGTGTAGAGTCTTACTTAATTTTAGAAATATTTAAAAATACAGAAAACATAATTTGAGGCTTCGGGTCAGTCTGCAGTACCGTCTATCGTACCATTTTTTTTATTTGTTTTAGAGATAGACGAGTTTCAAAGAATTTCCACAAAATACATTAATCTTGTTCAACAGTTGGGGGACACCATAGAAAAGGAAAAGATGAAAGCAATAGGAGCTAGAAACATTTTACAAAGTATGGAGAAGCAGAAGGAAAATAACCAGGAACAATTACAGGTAATGAATTAATTTTGCGAGCCTATGAGTATGTATCTTTCTAGTTTTATATCTTATTAACATAATATTAAAATACACATCTTGTCAGATGTTAATTGAGTAACCTCTGCTAAGATTTACAGTTACTACTCGATCAATTATTATATACTCACGGACAAAAATATTGCATATGCATGTGGAATGAAATTTTTTGTGCTGCTATCCTTAGCCCCCCTGTATAATAGGAATAGGATTTCTTTTCAGAATGCGATGTATTAAAGTATCACATAAATGCTATAATCGGATTTAAATCTGATCTAGGGCTATAGGGCTTTTCATTCACAAGTCATTTGTTTCGAGCTTCTGTCATATGTATAGTATAATCCGTGGTATATTAATATTATACACATATGATATAACATGTATATAACAACCACAACCGCAGATTTATTCAACATCGTGAAGGGCCGTAAGCTGCAGTACTTGGGGCATATAATGAGAAATCAAGGCAGATACGAGCTACTCCAGTGCATTTTACAAAGTACAATTGAAGGAAAAAGGGCCTCAGGATGAAGAAGAATATCCTGGCTTGCTAACATGAGAGCATGGTATAGAAAGACCTCAATAACACAACTATTCCGTGTAGCAACTAACAAAGTCGTCATAGCCAGATGATCGCCAACGTTCGAAACGAACAGGCACCCTAAGAAGAAGAATATAACATGTGATAGAAGCTCGAAACAAATGACAATCGATGAAAAGCCCTATATACTGGACAGTATAATTTTTAAATTTAATCTCATCAAGGTAAGTCTTCACTATGCTAGCGACATGAAGACGTGCATTAGCACCAATATGTCATATTCAATATGACTTTCAAACAGCAAAACATGACCTTCTAAAATGTTTTCAATGCACATATATCAGTTAGCATTCGCCTAATCACCTTCAGGTGTTCAGTATGTCCTTTCAAAATAATAGGTACCGGTCCGTAGCACTATGCCGCCACCTTAGACAAGGAAAGAGAGGCCGCCACCACCAAAACTAACGCAGTTTTTGAGGTTACAACTGACATACTAGTCTAAGAGCTGGGAACGGATTTTGTGCGTGATAAGTAATATGGAAAAACTATACGGGGATATGTTGAATTAGTTGTGTACATGTCTTTCACCAACGGCCGGAAACCAGAGTTGGGGCCGAGGGTAGTTATAAGGGGTCAAAGTCGCGGATTTTATTATTTTTTTTATGACGCCCATGATCGAGATAGTGCACCAAAATTTGGGAATAAGTAGGTCATGGCGTAACTAAGTAAAATCTCTAGGGGCGGAACGCTGCGTGGTCGACAAAGGGGCGGGGGTAAGGGTGAATATAAAAATATAAAGGGTTTTTTGCGACGTTCGTGATTGAGATAGTGGACCAAAATTTGGTAATAAGTAGATCATGACATTACTAAGTAAAATCCCCAGAGCCAGAAACCAGAGTTGGGGATGAGGGTAATTATAAGGGGTCAAAGTCAACGTTTTTATTATTTTTTTTTGTGACGCTCATGATCGAGAGAGTGAACCAAAATTTGGGAATAAGTAGGTCATGACGTAACTAAGTAAAATCTCCAGGGGTGGCACGCTGCGTGGCCGACAAAGGGGTGGGGCAGGGGTGAATACAAAAAATATAAGGGGTTTTTTGCGACGTTCGTGATTGAGAGAGTGCACCAAAATTTGGGAATAAGTAGACCATGACATAACTAAGTAATATCCCCAGAGGTGGAAACCAGAGTGGCGGAAGAGGGTAGTTATATGGGGTAAAAGTCGCGGTTTTTATTATTTTTTTTGTGGCGCTCATGATGGAGATAGTGCACCAAAATTTGGGAGTAAGTAGGTTATGACGTAACAAAGTAAAATCTTCAGGGGCGGAACGCTACTTGGGGTACAAAGGGATGGTAGGCAGGGGTGAGTCTAAAAATATATGGGGTTTCTTTTGCCGTCCGTGATCGGGATAGTGCACCACAATTTGGGAATAACTAGATCATGACATTACTAAGTAAAATCTCCAGGGGCGGAACGCTGCGTTGGGGACAAATATTGTGCCGGGTCACAAAAAAAATAATACACACTGCGAATTTGGCCCCTTAAAACTAGCCTCATTCCCAACTCTGGTTTCCGGCTCTGGGGAATTTACTTAGCTAAGTCATGATCTACTTATTCCCAAATTTTGGTGCACTATCTCAATCTAGCACGTCGCAGAAAACCCCTTATATTTTTTATATTCACACCTAACCCCCAACCCTTTATCGGCCACGCAGCGTTCCACCCCTGGAGATTGTACTTATTTACCTCATGATCTACTTATTCCAAAATTTTGGTGCACTATCTCGATCATGAGCGTCACAAAAAAAATAATAAAAACGGCGATTTTGACCCCTTATAACTACCCTCATGCCCAACTTTGGTTTCCGGCTATGAGGATTTTACTTAGTTATGTCATGGTCTACTTATTCCCAAATTTTGGTGCACTCTCTCAATCACGAACGTTGCAAAAAAACCCCTTATATTTTTTGTACTCACCCCTGCCCCACCCCTTTGTCGGCCACGCAGCGTGCCACCCCTGGAGATTTTACTTATTTACTTCATGACCTACTTATTCCCAAATTTTGGTTCACTCTCTCGATCATGAGCGTCACAAAAAAAAATAATAAAAACGTCGACTTTGACCCCTTATAATTACCCTCATCCCCAACTCTGGTTTCCGGCTCTGGGGATTTTACTTAGTAATGTCATGATCTACTTATTACCAAATTTTGGTCCACTATCTCAATCACGAACGTCGCAAAAAACCCTTTATATTTTTTATATTCACCCCTACCCCCACCCCTTTGTCGGCCACGCAGCGTTCCGCTCCTAGAGATTTTACTTAGTAACGTCATGACCTACTTATTCCCAAATTTTGGTGCACTATCTCGATCATGGGCGTCATAAAAAAAATAATAAAATCCGCGACTTTGACCCCTTATAACTACCCTCGGCCCCAACTCTGGTTTCCGGCCGTTGGTGAAAGTCATGTACACAACTAATTCAACATATCCCCGTATAGTTTTTCCATATTACTTATCACGCACAAAATCCGCTTCTATCTCTCCGACTATACTGTTCGCTAACCCTTCTGTAGACGAAGTTTTATAAATCTTGCTTCCATATGGTGAACGGTATGCCAGATGTAACCTCATACAGTTAATTTCGGTAGTGGCGGCTTAGTGCTATGGAGTGATATTTCTTGGAGAGGAGATACCACTGGCGAAGCGTCCATGTAACCACTGTTACCATTGGTAACAGTTAAAAATCTTGCAAATAAATATTTTATGACTACTATGAAATAATTCCATTTATATTTTTTACCAACAGAAATATTTGTTAATACGTAGTACCTACCAAATTCAGTAAATAGCCAATTAGACGCACGAAAATATTGGCGAGATTACATGTGAATACATTTGAATCCGTTGCACGGTTGCACGTTATTATATTCCGTTACCACTTTTAGTTCTGGTAACGAAAGATGATTCTCGCTATCGGTCGAGACTGAAAATTTTGAAGGAATGACGGCTCCAGAGACGGCGCGGGCACGCTGTGTATATCAGTATTGTCACCATTTTACAATATGGGAACGTTAGTTTAGTAGCTATTCGTGCATTTGAATTTGAACATGGAAGAATGTTGCTGCGTAATCAATCAACTACTTGAAAAGTCATTATCCTTGTATATTTTTTTTATATATAATTTTGAAGAAAAAAATGAAATTATTGAAAATAGAAGATTTAAAATATATAAACACTAGTTTTCAAAATATGTTCTGTTCCCTACTTGTTTATTTTTTATGTTAATTTTATTGTAGAATAATCTGTTTAGTTTGTTTATTATTTATTGTTATACCTATTACATGCATATTGTAGCGTGATTAGTGTAATTACTTCTACAGTCAGAAAAATGAAAGAATACCCATTAACGAACATATAAAACACGCTGTATTTTCCTGTCACCGTGTCACAAAGAAAATTGTCCAGTGCAAGTACATGTAACAATAATTATTACATGTACTTGCGCTGGCCAATTTTTTGTGTGACACGGTGACAGGAAAATACAGCGTGTTTTATATGTTCGTTCATGGGTATTCTTTCATTTTTCCGACTGTAATTACAATAAAACTAGCGGTTCGTAATTTATATACGACTTTATTTATATAAGTTACAGACGAATTTATCTTATACACTAAACTTATTCACAAAATATGCCCGTATTTATACCCAGTTGTTATTCTGGAACAATCGACTCCCATCTCGAGCTATCGGCTTGTTCCGCCTACGTGACGTACCTTCCAGAATTCTCCGGCGAGGCCTAGCACATCCGATTACGTCATTCTCGAGGTGTTTACTGTTATACGGGGATCGGCCAAGATTTCTCTTCCGCTACACTGCTCCCCTCTTAAGATCTGAGCGTCTCGATCAGCAACTCTAAATGAAGGCCCAGGATGGCGGAATCTACACGACTCTCCAGCTCTGCATACACCCTTCAAGAAGAAATAACAGTCTACTGTCTTTGAAGGGTACGACATCTTCGGGTTCATGCAACACACAGTGATTTGTACACCAGTTCCTCTGAAGACCACTTCAAGCATGCTTCTCACAATCTTCCAATCCAGATTTTCTACTGCATGGCCTATTTTTGGTAAAGCCAAATTTTTGATGTCATAATTACACACGATTTTCTTCAAATTAGTTAGAGCACGCCATATGTTCTCGTAGCTTGGCGTGTCCGTATAAGACTTTCTGGTCACCATATACAGCAAAGATCGAGGACCATCTTCCAATCGCAGTACTCTTCCAATTTTAGGCTGCTGATTTCTTAACTCGTCCAGGCGGCCGAACTTTCTATTGAATACGGACGATATTCCTTTAGTCATCTCGAGGTCTTGGGCAACACAGTGGGCCAGAGAGACGTTTTCTGGAACACCAAACAGATCTTGCTGAACTTCTGTGGTCACGCCGAATCTAGCACTCTTTCTCGCTGCGTAATTTGACATAAATTGATTAAAACTTGGCTGTGCGACATCTTTCATCTCCTGTTGGAGGACTCGTGCTTCTTCTGTTTCATTTGAGCCAGCATATGGTGCAAGACGATTTATGTGAATAACTTTTGGTTTACCGTTTGGCAACTTCTTAATTCTATATATTACGTCATTTATTTTCTTCTTAACTTCATATGGACCTTCCCATTGTCTTTGCAGTTTAGGACATAAGCCTCGACGACGTTGCGGATTATAAAGCCAGACAAGATCACCTACTTCGAAGCTTTCATTCTTGCATCGAGAATCATATTGATCTTTCATTCTGTCACTGGCTATCTGGATGTGTTGTCGGGCAAGTTCATGAATGTTGTTCATTCGTAATTTCAGGCGGTCAACGTAGTCTTCGCCTGCAACATGTTCCTCGGAAGGTCCGCAGCCAAACTCTAGGTCGCAGGGCAACCGAACTTCACGACCCAACATCAGGCAGGTTGGTGTTTGACCTGTAGTTTCATTTACGGCCGAGCGGTAGGCCATCAGGAATAAATGAATGTGTTGGTCCCAATCTCGCTGATGTTCAGATACAACTTTGGACAAGTGTTTACCCATCGTTCGGTTCATCCTCTCGACCATCCCATCTGATTGAGGATGCAGGGGTGTTGTTCTGGTCTTATTGGCACCAATCAATTTACAAACGTTTTGGAAAAGAGCTGACTCAAAGTTTCGCCCTTGGTCGGAGTGGATCTCCAAGGGAACACCAAATCGGCTAAAGAATTCTTTAACAAGTACCTCTGCAACGGTAGCAGCTTCTTGATTTGGTAATGCATAGGCCTCAGTCCATTTTGTAAAATAATCCATGGCTACCAGGATGTATTTATTTCCAGCATCGGTTTCTGGAAATGGACCTGCAATGTCGATAGCTACTCTTTCCATAGGACTTCCAACATTGTACTGTCTCATGGGTGCTCTCTTTTTACCAACCGGACCATTACCGGATGCACACAGTTCACATTTTCGGCACCATCTTCTTACATCATCTTTACAGTTCACCCAATAGAACCGTTCTCGAACCTTTTGCAGAGTCTTCGTAATACCAAAGTGTCCACCTGATGTACCGTCATGCAACTGACGCAATACTTCTGACACTTTACTTTTAGGTACAATTAACTGAAGCTTAGATTCTGTACCATCATCGTTCTCAAAGGTTCTGTACAGAAGATCATCTTTTAGTACCAGGCAATTCCATTGGCTCCAGTAGGCCTTGACTTCCGGACTACATGCACTAATGTTTTGCTAACTAGGTCTCTCACCTCGACGCATCCAATCCAATACTCTTTTTATACACGGATTGTCTTCTTGGGCTTCTTGTAACTGTTGTGGCTGCCATTGCTCATTAACGACGGTAGTTCGTCTCACAGGGCAAAGCTGTTCATCTACTTTAAGCCGGTGATTACAACTTTCACTGCATGGCCGTATCGAGGAAGCATCTGTATTTGAACCAACTCTTCCAGCCCTCTTCATGCGTCTCTTCGGCATCGTGTCACGAATCACCCTCCGTACCATTTCCACCAAACGTTCATCTTTTCTCTTATCGCCTTTTTCCACGGTTATTACTCGATTGTTTCGTGAAGCTTGGCTAGCTGCTTCGTGTTCCAAGGCAATAGCAAGTGCTTCATCTAAAACTTTCGGTCTTGCTAGTCGTAAAGCTTTCTGTAGTTCACTATCTTTCAGACCATTGACAAAGGTATCTACCGCAATTTCTTCTAAAACGCTGTCTGGCACCTCCGGATAAGCCAACCGCACCACACGAGCCACATCTGCTTCAAATTCTTGCAGATTCTCACTTGCTCGTTGACTTCTATTTCTCAGTTTTGCTTTGTATACTTGTTGTAGATGGGCATCTCCATAGCGTTTTTCTAGACGAGTGAACAAGGTCTGGTAACATTTTTCTTGACCCTTAGGAATTGATCTTAATATATCTGCAGCATCACCTCGCAAAGCAGCAGTCAAGGAAACAGCCTTTTCTTGTTCGGTCCAATGGTTGGCGGTCGCAATAGCTTCAAACTGTCTAAGATATATGGACCAAGAGGACTTTCCATCAAATGGTGGTAATTTGAATCTTATATTATGCGACGTTTCGTCTCTCGGTAGTTCATCTTTCACTAAAGGATCTAACGTTGCTGCATTAACTGATGGTTGTACTTTTGTATCGGTTATCATGCTCTCTAGTTGTTTGATCTTTTCTTCTACGGTCTCTACACTTTTCTGCATCTTATCGAATGTTCTAGAAACTTCTTCAAATTTCTCGTCATTCTGTCTACAAACGTCTTTAATTACTTGAGAAACACTTTCAAATTTCTCGTCGCTTTTTCTACTAACTTCTTCAAGTTTCTCGTTGTTCTTTATAGAAGTTTCATCGATCTTTTGAGAAATGGTTTCGAATTTCGATAAGATCGCTTGTTCTGCTGATTGGAAGTAGAACGTCTTTGGGTCATCTCCATTCTTCTTGAGGACTTCCTCGAGTCGTGATTGTAGGACTATCTTGAGCCCACTGCTGTCCACGTCCCGTTCCTCTAGCTGTTCACGGAGCTGTTTTACTGTAAGTTCTTGTAGCAACATCTTTGGTCGGCACACACGTACTTTCCAAAAGTCTTTTAAAAGTCTTTCCGAATACCGAACAATCAACGCACTTTAACTATTCCCGACGAATAGAGTCCAAAAGTCTTTTTTTTAAAGTCTTTCCGAATACCGAACAATTAACGCACTCCGGTTATTCCCGACGAATAAAGTTCAAAAGTCTTTTAAAGTCTTTCCGAATACCGAACAATTAACGCACTCCGGTTATTCCCGACGAATAAAGTTCAAAAGTCTTTTAAAGTCTCTCTGTAATTCACTTATTTATATCGCACTAAGTTAACCGAACACCGACACCAACTGTAGCGTGATTAGTGTAATTACTTCTAATTACAATAAAACTAGCGGTTCGTAATTTATATACGACTTTATTTATATAAGTTACAGACGAATTTATCTTATACACTAAACTTATTCACAAAATATGCCCGTATTTATACCCAGTTGTTATTCTGGAACAATCGACTCCCATCTCGAGCTATCGGCTTGTTCCGCCTACGTGACGTACCTTCCAGAATTCTCCGGCGAGGCCTAGCACATCCGATTACGTCATTCTCGAGGTGTTTACTGTTATACGGGGATCGGCCAAGATTTCTCTTCCGCTACAATATAATACATGTATACATAATTACAAAAACTTATATTTGGGAGGTTCAAAATAATTGTTATCTACTTTTTATGTCATATTATGTATAAGTTTTTAGTTTGTGAAAACTGTCATTATAGACAGCAGTGCGTGAAGGGTTTAAAGTGTGCGTGAAGTAACAATGTATTTTAAATGGGATTTACTTTTTCGCACACTTTCAATGGGTTTTTTGGCACACTTTCATATAATCAAGTATGCTTAACTTTCGCGTTGTCATATTTATGACAATATGAGCAATGACTTACAATAGGGTAGCCGAACGTCCCGAAAAAACGATATTTTCCCGTTTTTTAACTATTTGTCCCGGTGTCCCGAAAAAGTCTCTCGGGACGCCTAAATGTCTCGTATTTTTTCTTCAATTTTAATTGTTTCTTCAATTTCGGCATTTGTTTTCATTATTATTTCTCCCTCTCTTATTACATTGTGGTCCAGTATTGTTCTCATTATTGTTCGTTCAAATTTCGGAATGCTATGTTCCTCTTTCTTATTAATCGTCGTTGTTTCCATCCCATATGTATCAACAGGTCTTATTAAGGTATTATATTATTTCATATTATACTTGTCTTGTTTCTCAACAGATTTCTAATCATTCCATATGTTTTTCTGCCTTTCAGAGTTCTTTCCTCTGTTCTCTCTTTTCCGGTTTTCCATATTGTTACTCCCAAGTAGCTAAAGGTGGATACAAGTTTGTCCTCCTTATGATTACTTTCAATATCAGATTAAATAATAATGTCGGGGAGACAGAGTCACCTTATTTCACTCATTTATTTACATTTATCTCCTTAGAAAATGTTCGTTGAAACTGATCCTTGCTTTGGTGTTCTTTAGGCTCACTGTTAGCATAATGTGTCTTAATATTTCTGGGATTCCAACATTCTCTATCTCCTCCATCATTTTCGTCCGATTGATTATATCAAAAGCGCTTTTACAATCTATGAATATTCGGGGAATTTCTCTGTTGTATTCTCTAGATTTTTGAATTATTTGTTTCACTGTATGTATGAAATTGTGAAATTAATCATCGACCTCCTTGGTCTGAATCCATTCTGGTATTCTCCTAATATTCGTTCAGCGCATTATTTAAGTCTCATGTTTAGTATGTTTGCTAGAATGTTATATGTGGTGTTTAATAAAGTTATTGCTCTTTAATTCTGGCACTCCTCCCGATCTCCTTTTTTTTTCATATATTATAGGTACTATAATACCTGTGTTCCAATCGTCTGGTAGTCAGTTTTGTCCATAATGTGTTGTATTCGTTGGTTTATTTCTTTATGTAATTCTTTTCCTCCGTATTTTTTTAATTCCACTACTTTTCATCTTCTCCTGCTGCTTTTCCGTTTCCTAGGTTTTTAATATTTGTTTTTGTACTTCTTTTACGAAACCTCGCGCTTTCTTCCTCTCTTTCACACGGTTTTACAAACAGTACCATCCAACGAATAAAAAACTCGCGCAGTTAGTACTGACAAGCAAATAGCTCAGTAAATGAACGTGAAATACGGCAATATCGTGTAATTTTCAGTGTCACCACCGAATTGCATGAAAATTTGGATTTAGGTTCTACTTACCTCCACTTCAAAATCGGTGCTAAATAAGGGGAGATTTTTTACGAAAAAAAGGAGCCAACTTTATATTTTGAGCGTAAATTGCTTAGTTTTGATGCTAGAAACTTTTATAAAAAAATAAAAACAAAGCTTTTTTAAACACTTTAAAAAAGTTTTAATGAGATTTTCCAGAAAAGTGCTTTATTTGTTAGTTATTTCATGTTGAAATATTCGATTTGGAATTTGATGAATAAAAACGTATTTTTCACTTTTACTGGGTCTACCTATGACTTCACTAATACACCATTTTTATTCGTTTTTTTATAAGCTAGATTTTTGCTAAAAAAGTGGTTTTTGATCAAATATTTACTTTTTAAGTTATTTGCGAAAAACCTCCTGAAAACCTATTTTTTTTGTTGAAAAATAACATTTTCACTTGCAAATAACTCAAAAAGTATTGACTTAGTTAAAAAAAAACTACAAGTACAACAAAAATTGCTTAGGATTACCTAGTCAATTTATCCATTTCCGGACTTAATTTAAACATACATTTTTTCACCCCTATTAAGGAGCGACTCTCATTCCCAATAAGTAAAAGCAACCAACGGCACAAGTACAACTTTGATGGGGAGGATAAGTAGAACCTGAATCCAAATTTTCAAGCAAATCCGTCGTTACTCTCAAAACGATCAATTACTGGGCTATAACTAAATAATATAAAAATGGTTATTACCTTGTATACTTAGTAGATAGGTACATAATTAGATCTCTTAATAATAATGATTTTAAGAATAACTTTTATCACTACATGTTTTAGGCTCTTATTTCTGAAAAAAACATGGAATTGGAACGTCTCAAGATTCAATTTAACTCCTTACAAAAAGCTGAAATGGAACAACACGAAATAATAAATCAGTTAACACATTGTTGATTTCGTAAATGACAATGTTATTATTAAAAAATACTTCGTTTGTAGAATATAATTATTAATGTATTAAATATACTGGATCGCAAAGTTAAAGCATTTCTTCAATAATTTAAAATATCATGTAGTAAAAAAAGGTTTTGAGTATTCTTTTAGTTTTTCTAAATGAATTTTTCATTACTACTTTTGTTTTTGCTGTTATTAAAATCACAATTATAATACTCTGGGCTAATTAGCAAAATTCATGGAAAAGTTATTTACCAGCAATTTTATTGCTGGAATGGAATTATAAGATCCTCCACATTAATAATATAGGTATGCAAAGTCCGCAGATAGTGCGCTACTTTTTTATAAACAAAATGGCGCCGACAAATTGTATTTTTTTCAATTATTGCTCTATAACTCCGAAGATTTTAACTTTACAACAAAAACACCCAAATAAAAATTCACCGCAATCAAATTCTGCATAGAGATATGTTTTTCACGATTTGCTCCGACGAAAATTTTCCTCGGAAAATGCGGGTTTTCCTAACAAAAACTCTAATTTTCAAATAAAGTTTTAGGTAAGTAATTATTAATCAATAATTAAATAACTTAGTGACATCAAAGCTTTCTTGGTATATATTGTAATTCCAGAAGCCGGTGAAAATTAAACGAATAATTTAGCAACAATTCAATTGTTAATTAACAATTTATGATCGCAATAAAAACCAAAATAATCATGATGATACATTGATCAAACTTATAAAGATTATAAAGATGAGATGGTTGTTTAATATTTTATCGACAAAATATAAATTTTTCTCTTTTTTGCATAATCTTTAAATTTTGAAAAAAAAAATAGTTATAATACACTGGTCTAATTAGTAAAGTACAAAGAAAGGTTATTTACCAGCAATTTTATTGCTGGAATCGAATTATAAGATCCTATATATTATTAATATCGGTATGCAAAGTCCGCAGATAGTGTGCTACTTTTTTATAAACAAAACGGCGCCGACAAATCGTATTTTTTTAAATGATTGCTCTATAACTCAGAAGATTTTAAGTTTAAACCAAAAACACTCAAATAAAAATTCACCCCAATTTAATTCTACATAGAGGCATGTTTTTCCCGATTTGCTCCGACGAAAATTTTCCTCGAAAAATGTGGGTTTTCCCAACAAAATCTCGAATTTTCAAATAATTTTTTTGGGCCAGTAATTATTTATTAATAATTATATAGCTTAGTGAAATAAAAGCTTTCTTGGTATAGATTATAAATTCAGAAGCCGGTGAAATGAAACGAATATTTTAGCAACAATTCAATTGTTAATTAACAATTTACAGTCGCAATAACAACCAAAATAATCATGAGACATTGATCAAACTTAGAAAGATTATAAAGGTGTGATGCCTATTTAATATTTTGTCGACAAAATATAAATTTTTCATTTTTTGCATAATCTTTAAATGTTAAAAAAAAATTGTTATAAACAAATTAACATTTCTCAGAAATTGTTTATTATATTCTAATTTAAAAAAAATACTTAAAATGCGTATTTCATAGGTCTTGAAAATGAATGCTTTAAAAATTTCCAACCATTTGCAAAAAAGTTATGAAACAGCAAAGTAAATATACGATTGCTCCGTTATTTATAATTTGTTTTAATTGCTTTAAAGCTTAAAAGTGAGTCTATGGTACAACCTAATTACTCACAAAGAATGTCAAAAATTAGTGCAATGGTTATATTTTAATCGAAGATTAAAAATACTTTTTTTGTAATTTTTAGCGCAAAAGTAGGCCTGATACAGAGTCGGAGCTAAAATGTTCACTCGAAGCGACTGACACGCAGCATACATTATTTATTAAAAGTGTACGTCGCGCGGCCGCCGGTCGTCGCTCCGAGTGAAAATTTTAGCTACAGTACTGTATTATTCTACTTTCGCGCGTGTAAATTACAAAAAAATATATTTATAATCTTTAATTAAAATATAACCATTAAACTTATAATCGATATTTTTTTGTAAATAATTAGCTTGTACTTTAAACTCACTTCTACGCTTTGAAAGAATTAAAAAAAATTATAAACACCGTAGTAATCGTATGTTTACTTTGCTGTTTCATAACTTTTTTGCAAATGGTTGCAAAAAAGTTTTAAAGCATTCATTTTCAAGATATTTGAAATGCGCATTTTAGCTATTTTTTAAAATTATAATATAATAAAAACTTTTTGAGAAACGTTAATTTGTTTATAACTATTTTTTTTAAACATTTAAAGATTATGCAAAAAAATTAAAAATTTATATTTTGTCGAGAAAATGTTAAATAGGCATCTCATATTTATAAGATTTCAAAGTTTGATCAGTGTATCATAATTATTTTGGTTATTATTGCGACCGTAAATTATTAATTAACAAGTGAATTGTTGCTAAAATATTCGTTCAATTTTCACCAGCTTCTGGAACTATAATCTAAACCAAGAAGGCTTTTAAGTCACCAAATTATTTAATTATTGGTAGATAATTACTTATCTAAAATTTTATTTGAAAATTAAAAATTTCCAAAGAAAATTTTCATCGGAGCAGATCGGGAAAAACACGTCTCTATGCAGAATTTATTCACGGTGAATTTTTATTTGAGTGTTTTTGTTGTAAAGTTAAAATTTTCGGAGTTATAGAGCAATAATTGAAAAAAACACAATTTTCATGCGCCCTTTTGTTTATAAGAAAAGTAGCACACTATCTGAGGACTTTGCATAGGGGAGAGTTGGACAAAACCGGGTACCACTCCAAAAACCGTCTGTATCTTTTGCTATGTGAGAGTAGCAAATGTTTGCTGCAGATTGAAATATTCTCAAATGACTTAAGTTTGATATGCCAATGTAAATTTTTAACAATATTCTTAGATTTTTAATTTTTTTTATTTTTATGAAAATATTGCAAAATACCCGGTTTTGTCCAACCGGTATGATAATACCGGGTAGTAACTTAATTGCCATGTAAAAAGACTATTGTTCAGAAAATAAATTAATATAAAATCTATGAACAGAAGTCACAAATAAAAACTTCATCTACATCATCATAGGCACTACAGTCGTCATAAGCCCCTTTGGTGCAAGACACATTTTATCCAGCTTTCACATTATAATTTGAAAATAGTTAATTGTAATATAGACACGCATCGTCATTATTATCTTCTTCCTCCAAACTCTCCAAAATTTTGTATTCGGTGTAGCTCTTTTTACCACGTTTTTTCTGTTTTTTTTTTGTCCAGTTCATTTAGTTTTAATTTTTTTACGACTGGAGATTTTTTTAAATTTTTCCTACTAGCTTCTTCAACAGAAGAAGCCACATGTTGTAGTTAACTAAAAGCAAAAAAAAACACTAAAGAAACTGGAAATAAGAACAGGTCTGATAAAATCGGGTCCCGGTTTTGTCGATTTTCGTACTACCCGGTTTTGTCAAACTCGTAAACAAGACATTAAATGTTATTTAAATTTTTAAGTTATGAAATAATATTCAAAATTTTTGGCCAAACTAAAGGTAGTATACTAGGTTACATGTATTAAATTTTGAAATGACCATTAGTTATTCATTAGAGGAGAAAACAGCTATAAACTTACCTTAAAAATCGAGTTTCCTGCATCAAAAAACAGGTGAGGTCTTACTGTTCCGGCACAGATTACTCAAATGAGCTAGAAATGAATACACACGACTGTTTGTGGTAAAGGGACACTAATTTTAACACTGTCTAATAGATAGGAGCAGACAGTTAGAAGAACTAAGGGGTACCCGGTTTTATCAACCTACCCGGTTTTGTCCAACTCTCCCCTACCTATATTATTAATATATAGGATCTTATAATTCGATTCCAGCAATAAAATTGCTGGTAAATAACTTTTCCCAAAAATGGCCTATTCTCCGATAATCAGCCCAGACTATAAATACTGATAACAGAAATTATAAAATAACAAACACAATTAAAAAACTCTGTGTTTATAGGTCCATGAAAAAATTAATTACCAAAAGGCGCTGACAGAATTCAATAATTCGCCGAACGCGTTCAATTTTTACTGCCAGTACGACGAAAACACACTTGTCAGTTCCTTACACGGATCCAGACATTTCTTTAACGATAATATATTATTATCCGGATTTAGCCTTACGGCTCTCACTCCCTCTAAGGGGAAAATTCAGTCACCTCAGCTACCTAATGTTGTTTGTCTAGTAAGTTTATTAACTAGTATTAGATCAATCTAATATGTACCGGTCTAATATGTGCCACTCGTTGGTCTGTGAGCACAGTGCGATCCCAGTATAGCTTGTAGTTGTCGTTTTCAAGAATTTTTATCAAGGATGTATTGATGATAAGAGAGATGGTCGGTCTGGAGAAGTCTAAGTTTGCTAGGTAGTTCATCTTGGTGAACAATTTTTCCTACTGAGTCATGGCGTTCTTTATAATCAATTCCGACAAACGCCTGGCAGCTCCCAATGTTGGTAAATCTAACCTCAGTAAGATGTTGAATGGATTCTTGGGCTTGACATCCATATCGACACTGGTCGTTTTGGACCTTTGACAATATACTTGTACAGTGGAACCTCGATAAGTCAGATTAATCGGGACCGCTGCCGATCCAGGTTATCGAAAATCCGGGTTAGCTCATTTGAAGGGAGAATATGGTAAAAATTAATAAAATACATATAAATAATAAACAAATTTACATTATAATTGCAAAAACATGAAATACAGTGCGTCCATAAAGTAACGCATAAATTCGTTATTTCGTAAACCGGCGACTATGGCGAGAATATGGTAAAAATTAATAAAATACATATAAATAATAAACAAATTTACATTATAATTGCAAAAACATGAAATACAGTGCGTCCATAAAGTAACGCATAAATTCGTTATTTCGTAAACCGGCGACTTTAAGGAAAAATCCCGACACAGGTCGATTTTTATTTTTAAATTACGAATTTTTGGCATATATGTCATCCTCGTGACGTCATCCATCTAGGCGTGATGACGTAATCGATGATTTTTTAAATGGAAACAGGGGTCATGTAATAGCTCATTTGAAAGGGTATTTAATTCTCTATCCAATAATATAAGCATTAACATAATTATTTATACAGGGTGTTCAAAAAACATTTTTTTAATTAAAATAAGTGAGACAAAAAGAAGAATATATGTAATTTATTTTAAATCAAACTGCATTTTACTACTGTCAGTAAAGAGAAAAAAATTTTATTTGACAAATAAACATTGATTTTCGTTTAAACGAAATGTTCAAACTGCCAAGAGACAGGTGGGTGGCAGCTTTAACATTGAATTTAAGCGAAAAACAATATTTATTTGTCAAATAAACATTTTTTTCCTGTTTTCTGACAACAGTAAAACGTATTTTGAATGAAATAAATTACATACATTCTTCTTTTTGTCTCAATTATTTTAAAGAAAAAAAAATGTTTTTTTGAGCACCTTGTATAAATAAATATGTTAATGTTTATATTAGTGAATAGAGAATTGAATACCCTTTCAAATGAGCTATCACATGACCCCTATTCTCATTTAAAAAAATCATCGATTACGTCATCATGCCCAGATACGTCACTAGTACGTCACTAGTATGATATATATGCCAAAAAATCGGAATTTAAAAATAAAAATCGACCGGTTTCGGGATCTTTCCTTAATATCGCCGGTTTACGAAATAATGAATTTATGCGTTACTGTATGGACGCACTGTACATATGCGCGGTACATGTAAATTACGTACAGTTGTATACAGTATTGTTTATTTCTTAGAAAAAAAAACTCAGTCAAAGTGAAAAAATGTTTGTTTGGTCTGATAAAAATCGGTCCGGGTTATGGGAGGACGACTTATCGGGGTTCCACTGTATGTACTTCAGGTAATTTCTAGTTGGAATGACTGATCTTGAATGGAAAGTAGGAAACCCTTTGTCTCGGGAAACATCTTTCCTGACATCAACCAATAGTTCGACGCTGAATTGTCGACATGTTCTTGGTTAACCTCATTCAGAGGCTTACCCATCTAAGTGCGGATTTTTTCTTGCTTAGACAGGTGGTTTATACGCATTTCTTGTCCACTCCATAGGCGTAACCAGGGGGGTGTTGGCGGGTTATAACCCCCCCCCCCCCGCCCATTGGTATGGACTTTGAGCTCTATAATACGCTTAACACCATACCCTTCAGAGACCTTCCAGTAGTTGTAACCCCCCCTTTCCAGTGTAGTTGTAACCCCCCCTTAGGATCATCCTGGTTACGCCTATGGTCCACTCAGTTTAATAGCGGTGTTGTGTCATCATTGCGCGATGTCTCAGCCTGCGCCTAAAAATAAGTTCTTAGATTAGTAACTTGCTTATCCAGTTGCTCACCTATGTATGTCCATGAGTCCTCTTCCCCCTAGATATCGCGGTTGTTCCCTCTACTGCACTGCGTGGATGATGTTTTTGTGCCTGTGTTAGAAGTGCTCTTGCTTTTTGCTGAAGACTCTCTATATCCGTTTTTGACCACTGTATATTACCAAATGAGTAGCTAAGCGCGGAAAAGGCGTACGTATCCAATGCCTCAAGGGGGTAGGCGCAAAATCTTGGTCCAATGCTATTTTAACGCATTCATCTTTTTTTTCGAATCCTGAGAAAACTAATATTTTTGAAAAATTTAAACGGCGAATAAAAGATTATATTATTACCGAGGGCCGAAAGACCATACACTATTATTATGGCATGTTTTTAAACCAGGAGTAATTCAAGTTTACCGAGCCGTAATGCTTGTTTGTAATTGGTCCAACTCACTGTTATGAAATTACTAATGACATGTATGAAATTTTGACACAACTGGCATTTCATAGGTTAATTAAGTTATATCGGCGATTTTGTGTTTTCTGCGTTATTCCTCTAATTTTTAGTCTACTTTTAAATAAAAAAAAATGTTGTTTGTAGAAATCTTTAGCGACGTATTAGTATAATATAATTTATGGATTACCGTCGTAATCAATGATTACGATTACGATCGTACATGATCAACCAAAATAGAGATGTATTTGGTGATTTTTCTAGTAACTTTCTTGGGTGTGAATCTGACTTTTTAGTTTACTCCTCTTGATTTAAAATTAAGCCATAGTATAATTTAATATTCATGGACTACCGTCAAAGGCCGAAATGATCAACCAAAAAAGAAGATGAATCTGATAATTTTTTTAGCGACTTTATTGCATGGGTGTGATTCTGTGTTTTGAGTTTACTCTTAGTTTAAAAACAGGGTATAGAATAATGTAAAAGATAAAATATTATTTTCTTTTCTAAATACAAACATATCTCTTTTTGTCTTTTTTCAATTCCTTTTTCCCACATTTAAAATCTGTTTGTACTTATCTAATTTTGTCAGTAAATTCTTTCAGTTTTTTCAAGTACAAAGCGTACTTAACTCAGATTTGATAAAAAGGGAGTTAACTTGTTTTGGCAGTGTACAGGATTTATATTAGCATTCAAAAATACGAGTAATCCATATCGATTTAATTTTTAAAAATCTCAAACAAATATTATTTACATGCATTGTTTTTATTTCGTAAATTAGGTGACATTGCTTCTGCAATGTAGACCACTCGTTTTGAAAAACAACGGAGTCAGCAATTTTGTACTATTAGTATTTCATGGTCACATTCAGGTATGAAATCATAACAAAACAATTACGATTTATTTATAGATACGGAGAAAGTAAAGCAGAGATCATTCATGATTTAACCATCAATGTAGTTAGAATATAGACTTTTGTACACCAACTTGTTACTGGCATATCTAGTGTTGGCAAACGAATATATGTCTGGTAAATAGTGTTCAACTTAATCAACCCCATCATCGGGGGTAACAACCCAATCCACCATATGGCGATCCTTACCAGGATTAATTTTTTAACAGAATATAGTCCATTTTTATTAACACTTTCTTTCGATTTTTTTCATAATTGAATGCTGAATTTTTTTTGATACCGACAATAAGATTTTAATGTTTTTAATACTGTATAATTTTAATATAAAGATGATTTTTTAATGTTTTATGATGAATTAAGGAGACAAGTGATTTTTTTTAAATATATTAGAAGCAAAGTTACTTAAAGACAATATAAACAATAAAACACACTCTTGTCAAGGAAAAGGTACGAAATGAAAATTAGAAGATTTTAGCATGTCCATTTCGTGTTTTGAAACTAACCGACTCTCATCAAGACTGAGCAGTTCGGATCAGGCAGGAATTTAGGGATGCAAGATGTACATTTTTTTTAAGCGCACAACTATCCATTTTGTCTTTTTGAAACAAACCTTCTCACGACTAAGGACGTGCAAAAGGACCGGAAGCAAAAGTATTTAAAGCTGCGGAAAACTACCCACCGAGTAGGTATGGGTTAGAAAGAAAAAAATATGAAGTAAATATGAGTTTAATGAAGAATTATGATAAATGATATGAATATATGAAGGAAGATATTATATGAATATATGAAGGAAGATATTATATGATATATGAAGTAAATGATAATGAAGAAGAAGAAATATGTTTAATAGTACACTATGAAGAGAGTGCTAAGTATAAAGAAAATGAAAAATATGTATTAGTAAAGTACCGGACAAGAAGAAGAGGAACGAAAAAGGAGAAATTTTTAATAGAAGAATATGTAAGAGGTGAGAAAATCAAAATAACTGTTTTAAAAGTGAAATAAGTAGAATTAAAAAGTGCAAATATAGGAGTTAGTTATATATATATTTTTAAATCTGAAAAACGTAAAACATAGATTACAATTTCTGAGTATAGATTTTCGCGAGATTAAGAAAAGCGATAAGTAAGAATAGACAATATTTTGAAGACTAGTGAAATAAGTTGTGTACTAAGTGTAATAAGTATTTGTAAATACTTTTGTGTAAAAATTTGTATAAATCTTTAAAACACAGTAATCAGTTGGTGAAGTTGTCTAGAAAAAAATTCTTCTTTGTCGGAAGGGCAGAGAAAATAATGTATTGTTTTCATTTCGTAAATTAGGTGACATTGCTTCTGCAATGTAGACCACTCGTTTTGAAAAACAACGGAGTTCAGCAATTTTGTACTATTAGTATTTCATGGTCACATTCAGGTATGAAATCATAACAAAACAATTACGATTTATTTATAGATACGGAGAAAGTAAAGCAGAGATCATTCATTATTTAACCATCAATGTAGTTAGAATATAGACTTTTGTCCACCAACTCGTTACTGGCATATCTAGTGTTGGCAAATAAATATATGTCTGGTAAATAGTGTTTAACTTAATCAACCCCATCATCAGGGGCAACTACCCCAGCCGCCATAGCAGTAATCCGAAAATGTATTTGCTGTAGCTACTTTAGATTAGAGAAATAAAACAACAAATTCAGTGTACTTGCTTTATTTTTCCCATGTTTACTGATGAATATACTATAAATAAGAAGTTCACGCTACAAACATGTACTAATAACTAGATATGAATAAACTGTTACTTTAGTGTACACTTTATATAAACTTTTTTCATGTGAAGCAAGTACTCTAGCTGAAAACAAATAGATTTTTTATGTTTTTTTTATATTATTCATACATTTGGCCATATTCCAAAATAGAAACTCGATTTCTATGCTAGAAATAGAGAATCCCAATATATTTTTGACCGCAGAGGTAAATACATATAATTCTCATTAAGGCAAATGTAGAAATTATTCTATCGTAAAGAGGCACTAATAAGTAAAGTTACTACTCTATGCTACACATATCGATTGGTGCATATATTCTTCATATTTATTTAAAAAATTATAGAAACATACACTCCAATCGGTATATGCTACTCAGTCCAAAAAGAAAAGACTGAATAAAGGCCGCGTCTCACCATCAAATAATTTGATCAAACAGTTTGAGCAAACTCCGGAAGTACGTCAAATTGACGTCACAATTGCAGTTTTTTTGAAATTCTAAAAATCTGTGCTCTCACTATCAGTCTAGTTTGATCAAATTTTTTGTATTGAGTTGTCTAACTTGTTTGTACTTTATTTAAAATTAAAATTTTTCATTATTATCCACAATGAACACTCAGGATGTGACGTCACTAACTGTCACTTTCAGTTTGCTCAAACCAGTTTGATCAAATTATTTGATCGTGGGACGCGGCCTTAATGCTTCAAAATAATAATACTAAAATTATACTTAAATTATTTAAATCGAAAACTGCCATCCATCCATCCAATGGCACTACATCCCAAATCGAGCCTTGGCCTCCTTCAACAAGCTTCTCCAATCATTTCGATTTACCGCTGTTCTTTTCCATGAACGCAATCCCAGGAAGTTCCTGGCATCCTCATCGACTTCGTCTTCCCATCTTTTTTTTAGGTATTCCAACAGGTCTTTTTCCCTGTGACCAATTTTCTGGGGATTCTATTCTCATGCATGCGGACCACGTGCCCTGCCCACCGTAATCTCTGCAGTTTAGTGTATTGTGCTAGAGTTAGTTCGCTATATTGCTCGTATATTTCTCTATTATACCTAATTCGCCAGTTGTTATTTTCACTTATTGGGCCCAGTATCCTACGTAATATTTTTCTTCCAAACACATCTAATGCATTGGCAGATTTCTGTGTCATCACTCATGTTTCGCAGCCATAACTTACTGTGGGCCTGATTATTGTTTTATATACCAGGAGTTTTGTTTTCCGGTGTACGTCTCGCGATTTGAATATGTGGCCCATCGCGAAATAGGCTTCATTTGCCAGCACAAGCCTTCTATTTATTTCCGGTTCTTCTTCATTGCTTGCGACCAGATCCATTCCTAGGTACGTGAATCTATTCACATGTTCTATATCGTCAATAAAGTGTTGTTGCGCCGGTCTATTTGATCTGGTTTGTATGAGTAGTTTTGTTTTATTTGTATTTATTGCTAGCCCTACTGCTTCTGCACTCTGTTTCAACTCAACGTAGGTTTCTTCCGCTGCCTTCATTGTTCTGCTCAAGTTTATGTCATCTGCGTATGCTGCTAATTGGGTAGATTTGTTTGTAAGTATGTTATTTCCGCTCACCGTCAACCGTCTAATTACATATTCAAGAACAAGATTAAAAAGCGTTGGAGCCAGCCCGTCGCCTTGTTTCAGTCCTTGCGTTATCGTAAACACATCAATGATCTGTCCTTGAATACATACCTGTGCTTCTGTTTCTGTCATTTGCACTAGTCGTATTAATTTTGATGGTATGCCAAATTCTTTCAATATATTAGGTAGAATTGTTCTATCTATTGAATCATAGGCTTGTTTAAAATCTACAAAGAGATTGTAAACGTCCATGTCATATTCCCATGCTTTGGCTAGTATTTGTTTAACTGTAAATAGTTGGTCAATGGTAGATCTATTTTGCCCAAACCCTGCTTGATATTTCCCGATGATTTTTCCGTGAGAGGTTGAAGTCCCTCTCTATGTTGAGTATCCGTTGGTTTTCGTACTTTCTCTTTTTCTGTCTGCACAGTTTATCTGCTCTTCCTCTTTTGTGCTCAAATTCTGTTTTTCTCTCTCTAGTACGTCTGAGTATGTAATTCTTATGTGCTTCATTTCTTTCCTGTATAGCTTGTTTGCATTCTTCATCGAACCATGTTTCTTCTCTCCGTTGTGCCTTTGTTCCTAGGACTTCTTTCGCTGTGTTTAGTATGATACTGCTTATGGTGTTCCATTCTATTGTGGAGTCTGCTCTGTTTTCTTCAAGTAATTTTTCATCCACTGTTCTCTCAAATCTTTCTTGTACCTCGAGAGACTTTTAGGTTATCTAAGTTTAGTTTTTCTTGTTTTGGATATTTTTCCTTTACCTGTCGACCGATTTTGCATCAAAACCGTGTCTGTACTAGTAGATGGTCCGAGTCGCAGCTTGCGCCACGTCTGCTTTTTACATCTAATATACTCGTCGCCATGCTTTTTTCAGTCAGTATATGGTCTATTTGATTTATTGTGTTTCCGTCAGGTGATATCCAAGTGCCCTTATGTATGTCCCGATGTGGGAAGCATGTCGAAATGATAATCATATTCTTTCCAGCTGCGAAATCTATTAGAAACTGACCATTCTCATTTGTGTCTCTATGAAAACTATGTTTCCCTATTACCCCTATGTACTCTTCTTCGTTTCCGATCTTGACGTTTGTGTCGCCTATCACCATTTTAATGTCGTTTCTTGGTATCGAGTCATAGATTCGTTCTAGATCCTGATAAAAGGCTACCTTTGTACTTATCTAATTTTGTCAGTAAATTCTTTCAGATTTTTCACGTACAAAGCATACTTAACTCAGATTTGATAAAAATTTTTTGGGAGTAATCCGACAATTTATTTGCTGTAGGTATTTTAGATTAGAGAAATAAAACAACAAATTCAGTGTACTTGCTTTATTTTCCCATGTTTACTGATGAATATATTATAAATAAGAAGTTCACGCTACAAACATGTACTAATAACTAGATATGAATAAACTGTTACTTTAGTGTACACTTTATATAAACTTTTTTCATGTGAAGCAAGTACTCTAGCTGAAAACAAATAGATTTTTTTATGTTTTTTTATATATTATTCATACATTTAGCCATATTCCAAAATAGAAACTCGATTTCTATGCTAGAAATAGAGAATCCCAATATATTTTTGACCGCAGAGGTAAATACATATAATTCTCATTAAGGCAAATGTAGAAATTATTCTATCGTAAAGAGGCACTAAAGTAAAGTTACTACTCTATGCTACACATATCGATTGGTGCATAAATTCTTCATATTTATTTAAAAAATTATAAAAACATACACTCCAATCGGTACATGCTACTCAGTCCAAAAAGAAAAGACTGAATAATGCTTCAAAATAATAATACTAAAATTATACTTAAATTATTTAAATCGAAAACTACGTTCAATAGGAATTAACGTAATAAAATGATGTTCAAAATATTATAACATGATATGATTAACATGAAATGAAAGGATATTATAGTTTACAAAAAGTGATCTTATCCAGCACATTTACCCAGCAATTCTATACAAAATAAACCTTTTACAACAAGTGGCACTACGAGTGAGGGTAGGTACATATAACGTGTTTTACTATAATTAGATACAAAAAGCATTCTTTCAAGAATTATATCTTGAGCTAAGACTAACTTTCGCTTAATATCATTAACTACAAGTAAAATTTAATAAAAACTGTTTTGTCCTGGTAAAAGGTATATTAGTTTAAAAAGCCCCTATAAGGCTACAAACATAGAAACAAAACGTTTTCGCTCTGTAACAAGAAGTGTTACAAGAACATGGTGAGCCACCCAAAAATACAAAGGTGAAAACCTTTTAAAGATGGATATAAAATCCTATGGATATGGCTTTAGGACAACATATATGTTGTCTTAAGGCCATATCCATAAGATTTTATATCCATCCTTTGGATTTTATTATATTTCTATACATATAAGACTTTTAGTCTATTTGTAAAAGGTTTTCACCTTTGTATTTTTGGGTGGCTCACCATGTTCTTGTAACACTGATGATGCTCTTGTTTACAAAGTACACATACATACATCCTTTTTTTATTAAATTTTACTTATATCATTTACACCTATTACATGTTTAGTATATCCAACAAACAAAATGTTGAAGTACAAACATTTTTAGATTATTATTTTTCCGAAGTTTAGTGTATTTGTTGTTTAAGGGTCCACTGTTCACTCTCCTATTAAAATATTTGATCGAGGATTGAAATTGTTTCTAAGAATACTTGTGTATATGAAATTTTGCCAAATTGTGATGGATCAACATTCAGAGCGAATAAATCTATAAATTATATTATGATTAAAGCTACACATAGAATGAATGTTACTAACATGTCAAAAGTTAATAGAGAAAGTCCAGGACAATGAATAGTGTTGATTAATATTTAGCTACTAGAATTATATTACGATTTTGTACAATTATTGTAGCCTACCAAACCCATATAAATATGTGCAATATTAATAATATTAACGCAATTTATCTATATAATAGTTCAGCTCGTTTTTTTGATTTTTAAAACTTTTCTCAGCAACCTCTGCATAGAATCAGAGCAGTATACAGGGTGTCCCCGAAAATAGTGCGTTCCTTAAAGGTATAGATAGAAGGCACCATGTAGAGCAAAAAAGTCTTGTACCATTTTTTTCTAAATGCAACCGTTTGGCTAAAAAACCAAAATAAATTTTGGTATGCAAATTGAAATCTGACAACTATGTATACAAAAATCTAAACATAGACAATCACAATTCAAAAATAGTTGCAGCATTTTAGCCATAAGTATTTACATTAAACCCTGTCTTCATCCTAAACAAAAAAACAAATTCTTGTTTGTTTCAAACTAAATCACAAACAGTTCTTGTACAGTGATGACAAATTAGTTAATTTTATGAAAATAAAAGTTCGCTTATATGGCGAACAATGAATCATTTTTGGAAACGGTTAAATTTAGAAAAAATGTTATAGGAGTTTTTTTTCTACATTGTGTATTATATCCATACCTTAAAGGAACGCACTATTTTCGGGGACATCCTTTATTTTAATGAAGAGGTAATATTATTTATCATGTGAGTACGCACTTTAAAACAAATGACGCAACCTCGAGAAACATTCAAACTCTCGTGTGAACTGATGCTATATTGATGACCTGAGGTCAGAAATAGTTCCAATTAGTACCTATGGTCCATTTAGGCCATTCTAAAACATTTTCCTACTCTTCATGAATGAATGAATTGCCGTTATTGCTAATGAATCCCTAAGCCGCTACTAACTAAGCAACCTTTAAAGCGATATACAGTAGGAAAAATGAAAGAATACCCATGAACGAACATATAAAACACGCAGTATTTTCCTTTCACCGTGTCACACAAAAAATTGGCCAGCGCAAGTACATGTAATAATTATTATTACATGTACTTGCGCTGGCAATTTTCTTTGTGACACGGTGACAGGAAAATACAGCGTGTTTTATATGTTCGTTCATGGGTATTCTTTCATTTTTCCGACTGTATGACATTTGGATTATCATACGTGTTAAAATACGGATAAGATTTATCTTTACATGTCTATACTAAATTTAAAATCAAGATGCAGTAGAAATAAACAAACCAAGACACGTTAAATGCTATTAGGGGCACTCCCGAATCATACTTTACAATGTATAAACTTTGGAAATCATGATTTGGGATTTACAATGTAAATAGATTGTAAATTATGATTCGGGAGTGCTCCTAGTAGCATTTAACGTGTCTTGGTTTGTTTATTTCTACTGCCTCTTGATTTTAAATTTAGTATAGGACATACGTATGATTCGGGAGTGCTCCTAGTAGCATTTAACGTGTCTTGGTTTGTTTATTTCTACTGCATCTTGATTTTAAATTTAGTATAGGACAGTGGTTTTCAATGTTTTTGAGCCATGTACCACCAAAATGCTTATAATTATTTTTGGTACCACCTAACTGAAGAATCTATGGAGGTAGGTAATTTAATTAACTACAAATATGCTGGATTTTGGCTGTGGTTTCGCGTTTTGTGTACCACCGCACCTAGTGAAATGTACCATCAGTGGTACATGTACCACCGATTGAGAACCCCTGGTATAGGACATACGCTTACCCGGCCAGACAGCAATCTTAACACTTTTGGCTAAGACACGCATAAGCGCCTAATACTCCATAAAGAGGAATGGAACTAGAGAAAGTGAGAGAGAAAGAACATACTTCATAGTTGATACTGCCCCATTACGTTCAAGTTAAAGTGCGCACGCGCAATAAAATAAACTTTCATGTGGTTAAACCAAATATACAAAACAATTTATTTTACGCCACACATAAATAAAACTGGATTGTGATCACTTTTTGTTAAAATAAACGAATTTTTTAAACATAAATGTTGCAAAAATAACAAATATAAAAACATTGTTATTTGACACAACACCTAACGATAAAAAATCGGCCAGAAAAATCAACTACATTGTTGGAAAAAATATACAGCACCTCGACAAATGCCAAGAACGGTACTACGCAAATCGCCCGTCTTAATTGATTTTTTTGTGCTTTAAAAATTTGCAGACCATACTGTGCGAGTAAGTGAATTTCTTTTAAAAAGAAATATGCAATCTTTACAAATACTCTAACCGTAACAATACCTAGAAAATATTTGATAAAATATTCAGCACTCACCACACACCTTACAAGGTCTTAAATTTTTTGTTTACAAAAGCAAACTCTGATATACTTTTTTCCGATAAAAAATAGTTTTATATACCTACGTATCGGTCCCGTGAGGACCTTGTTATTTAGAAACAATGCTAAAACTAAGGTTTCTCTTTTGTTTTCATTTTTTTTATTTAGATATACATATCGGATAAGAATAAGGTCTTATATCTGTACAAACATCTAGTTTAGTGAAATTTCTTTTTCAAACTTTAAAACTCCACGTTATTGCGATTTGATAATTGCTTAAATAAATAGCCTTAAGGTTTGCATGACTAGAAGAAAATGGAGACCAAAATAATTCGCTAAATAAACATCCGACTTCTAGTAGCGGGATAAAATATCTACACCGATAAAACAGCAAGCTGTTTTAGACTTTTTACAGTTTTAGTAGTTAAGGTCCACAAAAGTTTATAATGACAGTAGAATGTCTCTATTTGGACAAGGATTGTCACTTATTAGAGATGGGAAATGCGATAACCAGCGAACCTATCGGAAGGTCAATGACGCATTTTCGCGTCAAGTTTCACTATTTTCGTCTTCTAAGGCTTCTCAAATGCGCAGCTTATTAAGGTGTGTATATGCAAAGGATATCGGTGCGGAGACCAATCTTCGACATGTACACTTTCGAACATCGACCCCTGTAAAATAAGGGGTGAGCTACATAATATGTACATACATACGAAATATGTACTTACATACCTACATATTATGTACAGTAGGAAAAATGAAAGAATAGCCATGCAGGAACATATAAAACACGCTGTATTTTCCTGTCACCGTGTCACAAAGAAAATTGCCCAGCGCAAGTACCAGTAATAATAATTATTACATGTACTTGCGCTGGCCAATTTTTTGTATGACACGGTGACAGGAAAATACAGCGTGTTTTATATGTTCGTTCATAGGTTTTCTTTCATTTTTCCTACTGTAGGTATGTAAGACGATTTTTTTACCCACAATTACCTTCCTCGTTCGATTTTGTACCACTTGTGCAAACCAAATTTTCCCATATCTGCGAATTTTCGGTCACGTCACCAATGAGGCGTGCAAAACTGTTTTTGAACTACAATTACTGTTGATTGGATAATTTTTACCAATCAAAATATTGCCGTTCGAACAGTGCATATATCACATAGTCTTTCGAGTTGTCTCGAGTTTTTAAAATTCTAGCAGTCTTTGCAGCAGATGCAGTCATAAATCGCATCGCTAAGATGTTTGCAAACTTTTGTCGGTAGTTTCTTAATCCACGAGGAAACTAAACTTCCTGTAGCTGGCTGTATACCATAAATCACAAAAATACTAAATTTGTTGTAAAAGGTATATTTTAAAATACCCTAAAAAAAGTAAAAAAAATGGGATGCCATTTTTGGATGCTGGCTCAAGCATGCTATTTTTTGGCTTTTAGAACACTGATGATGGATTTCTTAATCCGAAAACGTTTTGTCTTGTGACCCTCTTTTAGGGTATTTTAAAATATACCTTTTACAACAAATCTAGTATTTTTGGTAGTTTCTTGTAGTGCCAAAAATACATCTAATATTTTTACACTTTAAGGCCAATGAAATAGCAGATGATTCGGCAGCAATAAATGTTAGATGCAACAAGTCGGCGAATCCTACGTCGACGCTTATCTTTTAAGCATCGAGGTAAACGTTAAAGAAGCAGAAATTCTGTAGTAATTCGTTCCATTTAATGCTGACTGTTAAAGTATCAAATCCTAATTACAGCAGACGCTTATCAGGGAGGGGCCCCGTGAGGTGCACAAAAGTGTCTGGATACCGACCAGCGAACCAATCGGAAGATAGAATGACGCAGTTTTGCGTCAAGTTACCAGACGAACCCAACAAGTGACTGACGCATTTTTGCGTCAAGTTTCCGGACACTTCCGACCGGAGATCTGATAGGAGGGCAGAATGACACCTTCGACCAGCGGACCGATCGGAAGATATAATGACGCAATTTTGCTTCAAGTTTCCGGACACCTCCGACAAGCGATAGGAGGGTTGAATGACGCATATTCTCGTCGTTTCCGGACACCGACCAGCGAACCTATCGCAAGATAGAACGACGCAGTTTTGCGTCAAGTTACCGGACGAACCCAACAAGTAAGTGACGCATTTTTGCGTCAAATTTCCAGACACTCCCGACCGGAGATCTGATAGGAGGGCAGAATGACACCTTCGACCAGCGGACCGATCGGAAGGTAGAATGACGCATTCTCGCGTCAAGTTACTGGATGCCTCCGACCAACGAACTGATCGGAATGTAGGCATGCATTCAGTAGCGTATCTTTGAGGTGTTACGTCTATTAATTAGATTAACTAATAGAATCAACTATTAGTATTATTTTTTTATCACTATTTACTTAACCAACGCCGCTAAAAAAGATGCTACATGTAAATTCTAGACGGAGTAGGATTCACGGATATGGTACATGTGTATACGCACAGAGTTCGATACTAAAAAAAGCTTAAAAAAGAAACCACTTTATGAAATAAGAACCTTTTCCAGCTAGTATAATAATATACATAAAACGTAAATTAAAACTGAACAGGAAAACAAATATTGATATTGAGCATTGTGCTGTTTAAACTGTTAAACTATATACACTATTATATTCTTGATAAAATCCTCTGTTCAGTTTTTGATTAATAAATTGTCTTAAATTAAAGTCCAAGTACCTATTGGATAAATACCACTAAAAGGAGAGGTTATCAGCGAAAACATTTTTTTGGTTGTTTTTTTTTTAACAAATTTTTTGATTAGACTTGAAACCACTCTATTATTTTTTGTCTGTCCGAACTAGTCGACAAGGTGTTTTGTATCTATTTGTTGAAATAAAAGATCTATGCTATAATGTAAAACACCTAAATACAAAAAAAACTTTCCGTTTAATAGCGAAAAAAACACGTCAACTGTAAAATACGTAAGATGGTAGACCTGCCTCTAAAGAAGTCGTTTTAGTGCATTTACAGTGCGTTTTTTTCTCATTAATAATTATCGGCAGATCTAAAAAGTTACATGATGATTGATTAAATAATCATCTCAAAAACAATCAATGTATCACACCGTGAAATCTGATTTCGCTAAAAATGTGAACAAAAATTTAACAATAAACTATATATACAACAGAAAAAGAAAACCAAAACAGCCGGTGTGATTTTAAAAAAACTGAGAAAAATTTTGAAACAATTTAACACCAAAAAATAATTTGAATGCCTAAATAAAATACCTATTTGATGTTTGGAGGTCGGTCTGGAAAAGAACACGTCCAGGAATCGTTCTGTAACATCACAGAAACATTATCGAGATATTTTTTTCTACAACATTTCAATGCAATATTACATCTTTTACTTTAGCAAATTTGTTAAAATTGTTAAGGCTCTTTTAAACACTGTGTATGTTTCAAATCTAAAGTATCTGGAAAAATATACATTTAGTAAAATCTGTAGGACTCAGCATAAATTTATAATCCTATGATAAGGTATAATAATTCTGGATCCGTAACAAAAAAAAGTTTATTAATAGCAAGCTGAACATTTGTTCATAGCTAAACGGTGTCGAATCTGACAATGCATGGGAACACTGGAACAGGGGAAGCTTTAATTGTGGACCGTAATAAATGTGTTATCCTGACAAGCTTATGATTGTGAAAACTAGCAGGTTGTTTTTAAGGTTATTCAATAGCCACGTTATATAATATATGAAAAAATGTTTGTAATACACATAGAACATGTCAAATGACAGGAGTTATGCGGGTCATAACTAGCATTCTGATTTTTGCATGAGTTTAAAGAAAGGGTAAAAGAATCAATTGGAAGTTCTGTCCGACAAGATTCATGGAACGTTTTTGTAATCCGATGTTCGAAACTTTAAGATATAGACAAAAATTAGAGGTTTCGAACATCAGACTACGAAAACGTCTCATGAATTTTGTCAGACAAAACTTCCAATTGATTTTTTTACCCTTTCATTAAAAACTCTCATGCAAAAATCAGACTGCTAGTTTCAACAACATAATTCCTGTCATTTGACATGTTCTACGTATCGGACTTATTAAAATGCCAAACATTTTTTCATATACATATATTAATGTTAGCTATTGAATAAATTTAAAAACAACCTGCTAGTTTTCACAATAATAAACTTGTCAGGATAACACGTTTATCACGTTCCACAATTGAGGCTTCCCTGAACCAGTGTTCCCGTATATCAAAATTTGTCCGACTCAACGCCGTTACGCAATGAACAAATTTTCAGCTTGCTAATTAATAAACTCTTTTTTGGGGCGCGGGATCCAGGGCTATAAGAACCAATCCATTTTGATTATATAAAGAAAATACTTTTTACATTAAGTTTTTAAAAGTGTATGTAGGAATTATACATAAAACTTTCGAATATAGGCACACTGTGGTATTGTGTTTCGTAACTTATATATACATAATCTCTGCATTAAATTCATTGTTATTAAAATCTACTTTGCACTACCAGCATTGCCAAGTCCGATTCGTTGCATCTTCTTTTCCAGACCGACATCTTGTACTATCAAGGGACTGTAGGAATGGGGAATGGGATAAGGGAAAGGACAAATATTCACTTAACAAATTAAAAGTATAGACCATACTTTTTAACAAAAAATCTTCGTTATCCACCTACATTTTAATCTGCAGTAGAAGGGAGGCGGTCCATCAAAAATAACAAAAAACAAAAATAAAACGTCGAAAACGGAACGGCCTCCCTATACCTAAAGTATTCTCGCTTGAATCTGTTTTATCTATAAATATGCACAACATAACAAAGCCTTAGGGCTTCCCTGTGGAGCCTTTCACAACTTTTTCTATATAATAAATATGTATAAGCAAAGAGCATGCGGCATACCAGATCGTGTTGTACCGAGTCTTGTTCCCTAACAAGAGCTCCTACATTCTGCACTGAAACAAATTTGGCAGTTATCTTTTAGACGCCGTCTTGACGACGTACCACGATATCGGATGCCGCTCTTATAATCCAAAGCCAAAATCTAACCTTAAGATCGGGAGACGCTATGAAAAAACCGGGAAAAGTTACACTGGTGTATGTTACTTGGTGTGGCTACAACACTTCTCAAATTATTTATATAAGCTAGAAAAACGCTTATAAACGTTAATTATAATGAACTTATACATACAGACCATTTAGTTTTCAATTAGATATACGCATTATAAATGGCAATACTGCGTCCCACCTGATGTCACTCCGATTCATTCAGTCATTCGTCATTCTACTAGCCACTAGCCATGTAAAAAAGTGCCTATCCACTGCAATGTAATAGTCCAAGAGGCAGCGCTGAAAAATCTCTTTGAATTTACTAAAGGTAGATTTTTCACAGTTGATTACTGTGATTGTGTAGAGAAACATACTGCGGTCGGTCAAGCGAAACGTAGAACAGGGGTTACTGAGAGGGTTTCAAAGTTGCTTTCCTACGAAAGTAATTAAATAAAAGTTATTACAGTCGGTCAGCTGTATGACGGGACAGAGCTGGTCGGTCGGCACCAGTGAATGTACAGGGTTATTCACTATATTTTGACCCCCTTGTAAACTGCTTTATTTACAGAATTAGAAAAAAATGTAAAATACAAAAGTTATTCGATTTTTAAATTATGATTTTTTGACATATATATCATACTAGCGACGTCATCCATTTGGACGTGATGACGTAATTGACTATTTTTTTAAATGGAAATAGGGGTCGAGTGCTAGCTCATTTGAAAGGTTATTCAATTCCCTATTCAGTAATATAAACACTAACATGATTAATTATACAGGGTGTCCAAAAATTTTTTTTAATTAAATTAATTGTTTAATTAATAATTCAAAATTTTTTTGACACCCTGTATAAATAATGATCTTAATGTTTATAGTACTGTATAGAGAATTGAATAACCCTTCAAATGAGCTAGCACACGACCCCTACTCTCATTTAAAAAAAATAGTCGATAGCGTCATCACGCCCAGATGGATGACGTCACTAGTACGATATGTCAAAAAATCATACTTAAAAAATCGAATAACTTTTGTATTTTACATTTTTTTCTAATTCTGTAAATAAAGCAGTTTACAAGGGGGTCAAAATATATTGAATAACCCTGTACATTCATTGGGACCGACCGACCGGCTCTGTCCCGTCATACAGCTGACCGACTATAATAACTTTTATTTATATTCAATTTAGAATGTGTGTACTGATTTTCAGCCTTAGTAAATGGATTTAATTACCTTCGTAGGAAAGCAACTTTGATACCCTCTCAGTAACCCCTGTTCTACGTTTCGCTTGACCGACCGCAGTATGTTTCTCTACACAATCACAGTAATCAACTGTGAAAAATTTAGCTTTAGTAAATTCAAAGAGATTTTTCAGCCTCTCCGTCTATAACGGGTATTTGCCCAATACACAAAGTACCGATCCGTCGTTGGTAGAAATACTCGTTACTCGGTACTTTCGGTACAGAACAAAACAACAAGTAAATTGGCGAAATACCCAGATTTCGGTAACACCAAATCAAACAAAAACTTTGTCGATTGCCTTGTCCATGTCGGTATTTTAGTACTTCGGAAGATAAACCGAGGCGGTGACGGGGTGAAATGTAAACACTAAAGAGGTCTGCCGAAGAGAATCGGTTTACGGTTTGTTTGATATTACTCTATTTATTACTTTATTAAGTACTACAACTGTAATAAAAATAAATTTACTATTTTTTAATACAAATGAAAAGTTGACAGAACGATGGTCCAGAAACCAGAAAAAGAATCTAATATTTCACTTTGTTAGTTTGAAATATTTGTTTGCTTCGAGTGGATGTACTCTACCTGTCTAATCTTCGGGTTCAGTGGAGGATGATCGTCTGTTATTGAAACACCAATAGCACTTAGATAATTTATTGATAGCGACTGACATCAGGGTAGTAGAACCAACCCCGGGAGAACGTAGTCGTACTGATATGTGGCTCGTACGCGAATTAGTTTTAGTGTATTATAATGCTACATATTGACTCGTTGAAGTTACTCGAAGGAATGAAGTCAAAGGCACATCTGGCCTGGTTGAGTTGATTCTAATGAATGATTCTAAAAGTAGGTTCTCTCTTGTTGGCAATATGAATTGGGTCATAGCCCACACGACAAAAGAACAAAGGTTTTTACTTAGTCAGCTAAATTAATGTCCATTGCCAAAATATAGTTTATGAATTGCAACAATTAAACAAATTAAATAACCCGCACATGTTTAAATATAATAACAAATTGGCTGATGTGATAATACGGGGTGATAAATTTATACTGCTCAATATCGGATATGAATTATGAATATTTGATATTTAACACTACCTAAAAACAAAAAGTACCGAACGTAACAAGTATAAAGTACCGGGTAATAATAGTTAAAGTAACGAAACGTTACAAATATTCAAAACTAACGAAAATTTACATCATTGCATTCTACAGTGGCAATGCAACCCATTGTCATAAAATTTCTCTTTTGTGCGCATTTCTCATTTTAGCGCTTCCTTCATTGGGGTACATCTACTCAAACACTAAACAGTCTGTATATAAAATTAATAATTTGGAATTGTTTATAAAATTGTGTCCAAACGGAAAAGGTACTTTGAAATTTATATATTCTACTGAAATTTTCATTATATTTTGTATTATTATTAATTAAGGGTATTAATTAAATAATACATAAACTTTGGACACTTAATTATTTCATTACTTTTCAGTAAACTTAAAGAATTATCAAATATTGCTACTCTAATAAATTCGCCTAAGGCATCTATTACCAAATTAACGTATAATGATTTGCCATAATATAAAATTGTAATAAAAGTTTCGTCTCTTGTATCATCATGAAATTTATATCAATAGATTGTGCTTTAGTTGACTTGCATTACATTTACTTGAAACTGCTAAGATGAAAGACGCTTTTATTTCAGGATACTTTATTAAAGTACAATATACTACATGTCTACAGCATATTTCAGACATGCGATGCAGTGTACAAAGGATAGGGTCATGCAAACTAAATGAGAATTTTCTTGATAACTTTGCCGCTCTTCACGGCAGTGGCCGTGAAAGGTAGCGCTAGGCAGGTACTTGTAAAGGATTACCGCTGTTAACTGCCATGGTATACAAAAGGAGGATTTATTTATAATTCACAGAATGGGCGAAATACGGCAAACCCGCTTGCAATATACAACCACACTGATTCTAACGTTTGAAATGCAGCATACTAGAGTTATTGGTAACATTTTAAAATAATCTTTTATTTTGACAAATGACATTTTTTATATATACTATTAGACAAATATTTTTCTATAGCAGAAAAACCTATAAGGTTCTATTTGTTACCTATGATAAGATCCTAGATTAAAAATTAAAATAAGCTCATTGAAACGAGTAAAATGTTGACTTGAATTATTTTGTCATTTAAAGAATACCATAATCCATAATACTGATCTCACAATATGGAAGAGCAATTAGAAATAGCTACTTTAACTGGCACAAATAATGAAGAAATAGAGTTGCTACTTTGCATATTATCCAGATTTAGCCATACGGCTCACACTCCCAGATACCTACGGTATCAAAAGGATTGAGCTCTGGTGGGACTCTTTCCGTGTTATCGAGCCCTAGGTGACTTCGTATGCTGGAGTTTCTCCCAGAAATTTTCGTACGCATCTGGCCGTCGCGAGTAGTACAGCTTTCTGCATGGTCTTATAAAGGCGTTCATTTAGACCCAGCTTTTTTATGCTTTCGAGGAGGGTCTTCGGAATGACTCCAGTAGTAGACATAATAATCGGTATCGTCTGGGTACTTTGCATTCTCCATTGCCTTCGTATTTGAATTTCCAGATCTCTGTACTTGGCGATCTTTTCAGTAAATTTACTACGTAGATTATTGTTGTTAGGTATCGCCACATCAATTAGTGTTGTTTGTCTTAGTACGAGATCTGGTCTATTATGTGCCATTGTTTGGTCTGTGTGCACAGTGCGGTCCCAGTATAGCTTGTAGTTGCCATCCTCAAGCATTCTCTCGGGGACGTATTGATAATACGGGAGATGGGACTTATCTGACATTATTATTATCTGTTATTATTTATGTGATAAATAAAAGTGAAGTAAGACTTCTTTCTATGTGTAATTTGACAGATTACTTCAAAACAAGGGTATTGTTCTGAAGCTGTTTCTTTGTGGCATCTTATGCAATTTACGATTTTATTGGGAAATAAGCCACAATTTAAGTTAAAAATGAAATTTATTGACGTTTCGACTTCAACTTCAGAAGCTGTTATTGAAATACAAAATATTAATAAATTAAATAAATTTTGTCTATGTTGCTTAGTAAAACAAATCTTCTAATAACTTAATTTAATCTGACTCATTCATATCGGCAATTCAGACATATATTATACATTTTAATACATTTTAAAGTCGTCTACTATGTAATAGAGGCCTAAAATTGGCATTGAGAATCCGCCTACTTCGCTGCTACGTGTTTTCGGTCTTACTTTATGGCGTCGAGTCTTGGACTGTAAATAAAATTGATCTCAATCGCCTTGAGGCTTTCGAAATTTGGTGCTATGGAGTTTTAAAAGTTTCTTTGGTGGAGAAGATTCGAAACTCCACAATACTAATAGAACGTCTCAGCACGACTATTGAGATTATAAAAAGCACCAAGAAGAGAATTGAGTACAGTGGAACCTCGATAACTCGGATTAATCGGGAGCGCGGCCGATCCGGGTTAGCCGGAGAATATGGTAAAAGTTAATAAAATACGGTGATAAACTTCTTTATAATTGAAATAACATGAAATATATATGCACAGTACACATCTAAATTACGTATAGTTGTGTAGAGTATAGAATATTGTTCATTTCTTGGTAAAAAAACTCATGCGTAGACAAAAAACACGCAAACACAAACCTATCTGAGGTACGATTATAGAACGGAAGCGAAAAATACGACTATACTACACACAATACGGTCACAATCGGAATGTTAAGTTATTTAAGAACAGTGGAGACTAAGACCATTGTTTAGAAAATAATTTTTTAAATAGTCTTTTAGTCTATGTGCCATGAGTCATTTTTTCTATCGTATAGTTCAAATTACACAAATACACATTATCTCTCAAATATTATATTACATACATTTTTATCGTTGAAATGTTTGTCTGATGAAAATCGGTCCGGGTTGGACTTCCGGGTTATCGGGGTTCCACTGTATTTCGGACATGTAATGAGAAGTCCCAAATATAGGTAGCTACAAAATGTTATGCAAGGGAAAATAGAAGGCAAATGCAGTCCAGGACGAAGAATAACTTCATGGTTTAAAAACTTGTGAGATTGGTATGGTATTGATACAAGCATGCTATTTAGGCCGGCGACGACTAAAATTAAGATAGCTATGATGGTAACCAACGTTCTAAAAAGACATGGTACATGAAGAAGAAGATACTACCATAGTTGGCGCTCATATAATTTTCTTTCATATTGGTTACACGTTGTCAGCAATGAACAGTTAAATATGGCTCAAAAAATGTAAATTAAAATTAACCATCGTTTTTAAATAAATGTATTACAATTTTCACGGCAATAATAAAGAGTCAAAGTAAAAGAATAATAATTGAAAACGTTGGACCACCTACCAAGTTTCTATAAAATTCCACCACATATCAATAATTTCATTTCTTTTCCCGACTTTATCATAACTCACCCAACCTATCGTGTTTTCTTACAGTGTTACGGCTCTCAGGGCTGGCAAAGCTGCCAATTGCATGAGACAATCTTCTTCGATGCGCGAAGCGAAGCTCCACGTGTCTGGATTGTGATCAACTGTGAGTGAGTGCCTTCTTTTGCGTTCTTTGGGAACGACGCCGGACGAGAGCAGTTCTAAGATGTCCAAGGAGCGTTCAGCGACGACAGGTAGATCGTCCATGTAGCACTTCTGTATGGTACTTAAATCAGAGAGAAGCTGTTCGCCATCTTGGCTGATGTCTTCGCGAAGTTGGTGGTTAGGGGCAGGCCGGGGTAGGTTAGAACCATTTAGGACCAAACAATTCTGACAAATCTAGAAAAACAAAATTTGTCATAAAAAATGCAACAAAACTATCTATAGTGGATTTCTTACTGTTTGATAGCATGATAAATGGTCAAAAACGCTGATCAGGTAATAGATCATGGTCCATGGAAAGGAGTTTGAGCTAAGGGCAACAACCCTCCCTTGTAAGACCCAATATTTGCGAATATAATAGCTAATAACACAAATAGACGAATCTCACAACCAGGGGTGGTTTCTCCATTGGTTCAGTTGTGCAGTGAACACCCAATAAAATTTCATTAAAATACAGTTTTTTTAAATCTCATAAATGTTATAGTATCATTAAAATATATTTTTTTTAAATCTCATAGAATCATTAATATAACATATAACTTTATTTATTAATCATATTTGTTTGCTCTATGCCACTGGATGCACGTGGCAAGTGCAGTATTATTCTATGGCTGTGGTGGAGAATTCAAATTGTACCAGCCGGTACTAACCTAACCCGATGGTTAGAAAGAGAAGTCTTAAAATCCGTGAAACCAGCGATCGCCATTTAAAACATTGAGAATTTGTGCAGTGCACACAGAGACTGGTGAAGCGTTTCGGCATTGATTAATAAGTACATAGATACCTCACCTCTAGGTAAAACCGAATTCAGTGTTAAACTCCGCCCACTTACACCTCTTTGCCCCTCAAGTCTAAGTACTAACTGGCTGGTCGGTGGCGACATTTATTGAAATTTTTGCCAAGATTGAAAAATAAATTTGAGTCGCTTGGCTGGCGTAATAGACAACGATATAAGGGTAGTATTCAGCATTTTAACAAATAATTTTAACGCGATTGTAATCTCTATTTTGGAATTCCGATTTTACTTCAGATAAAACGCTAAAAATTGATTAATAAAAATAGTGAAGAGGATTCTTAAAAATTATTTAATTATTAATACACTACAAAAAAACAACAAAATAGAAAATACATAATAAAATTAGCAGTGATAATTCACATGTAAATTATTTTTTGCAATTTGTAAAAGAATGATATTTTCAGAACTTATGCGAAATAAACTATTTGAAGTTGATATACAGAATTTCTTTCCAGATCTTACCCATTCACCCCAGGTAAAATATTGCAAAACCTCCGAATTTTAAAGAATCCATTAGATTGGCATGAAATTTGGTATACATATATCTTGATAAAATGACAGGGAATTTCCAACATATAAATAGTTGAGGGCCATCTGCCTAGGAACAATAGGTAAAAGCTGATAAACGGACAGGATTAGAAAGTTTAAAACATCACTAATTAGATCATATTTCAAAACAAAGTAAATAAGTATATTTGAATGTTAATTCTTTTCAAACTAAGATAGTAAAATTAAAATTTTAGGAAAAAAGATATTTATTATTTCTTGTTCTCAAGAAGTACTTTCATTATTGACAATATCGAAACATTTTATTATTAAAACTCGAGAACAATTAAAAAGCACGTTCATGTTTATATGAAAGTACTTTAAAAATGAAGGTATATTACTCTTGAGAAGAATTAATATTTTTTAACAAACTTGGTATACGACTCATAATATTTGACATCTGATTCTTTCATTTTGAGTTTTAGGACATGCAAGTTTTTATCAATAATACATTTTTCCCTAAACTGAATAAAAACGTTTCCATATGATTCCAAGGTTTTAAGATATACTGACATTGTTTTCCTGATATTATAAAATACTTGTTAATATCTACTGTATATATAAACTAAAGCTAATAGTGTAGTTTAACATTCAGTTGAGTCCACGATTATTTACCCGTGCGTCATTAATACCTGACGAGATAAAACACATACTTTTGATCTAGCATCATTCTCATTCTCTTCCACGCATGAAACTAAAGACAAACCAGCAACCGCCTGTTATTAAGTAAAAACACATGTTTTTTTATGAACGCACTAGACTAACTCTATTGCGCACAATAGAGAAAAAATTTCTAGAGGATTTTGGTTCAGAAAAGATGTTAAAAGATATGACACATTATATTATTTTTGAAGTTCCTCCCACAAACATAAAACTGACAAAATGGTCCACTGAAAGCCGTGTAGACAGTGAATATTATTTCTCTCTTTTTGATTTTCAAAAACTTTAATTTTTTTAAAATATTCTAAACTTGCTTTTAAGTTTTCAGTTGACTTGCTTAAAGTTGACATTGGCTTTCTGTTTGGATTACTATCACTACAATATTTGCTGTTAAGACCATCAAAAATATTATTTATAATTTTCAAAAATTCGGCAGTAAGAGAAGCCGTTTTGGTGTGTAACTGCCCTACAGATATTGCTGTTGATATTGCTGAGGCAATTGAGTTGGAAAAAATTTGTGCTGCTAATTTTACACGCATTTTTTGAAAATTATTAGGGTTTATATGAACGCTTGTCATTTTCACCATGCATTGTGCTCTCACACTGGTTCTATCGATGTTGTATGTGCATTCAATATCTTGCCACGATATTTGTTTAGAATCGGCAAAAAACGTCAACTTTTTGTTAAGAAAATGATTTCTTAGACTTTTTAATAAGTGGGGTGTATCGAACACAGTGAAAATCCTCTGATTTCCTATTTCTATTTCAGGCTGATCCTTACATGCGCCTAACTGCTTAAATAAAGCTCTATTATTAGATGCTTGATCACACAACACTTTTGGTATATACCCAATATTTTGTAATTTTGAAACAACTTCAACTACAATGTTTTTTAAGTTGTCGCTATGTATTGGACCACCTGTAGCAAGCCGCGTAGCCTTATGTAGCAAGCTGCGCATCATGAAAACCAGACCTGTGTTGGCAAGTTTGTTTGTTCTGTTCTTCCTAAAGCACCTAAATCTTGAAACCCTTCTATAATGTCATCTAATTTATTGTACTCCAATTGTTTTTTCAAAGAAATTTCATCAAACATTAACACACAAATTTTTTCCCACTCATCCATTGTCTACTTTTTTCTTCAACTTGTCAATTAAGGAAATGTTTAAACCAGTTCTTAATTTTATGACACGCAACCAAGTTTGAATTGTTTTTAGTGAAGGTAAGATTAAGTTAAGAGATCTAATTACAAATTTTTAACAACTAGGAGACTTATAATAAATGTCCAGAGCTAAATCCTTTTCATTGTGACTCCATTGTGAACGAGTTTTGTGTGAAAACTGCATATTAACAAAAGTGTGCACGTATAAATATGCTTTTATTTTCTAACAGTACCTCTATCATGAATTTGGTTGCCGATTTTCTGTTTTTTGTTGTTCTTCTACAACGCTGACTGTTCTTCTGACGGCACTTCTTCTTTAAAGCATTTACTTGATACTCCAATTTTTTTACCTTCTCCGTCAATTCAGTTTCCAGTTTTGTGGGCAAATTAATATCAAAACTGGAAATATCACTGAGACTACTACTTGATCTCTTAGGCGATGGAGTTGACCTAACCATACAATCGCCACTTGTAGATTTTTTACGTTTCGTACCGCAATAAACGTATGTCGAGCATGATACTGGTAGGGTATCACCTAAAATAGGTAATGATTGAAATGTATGTGTAATAATTTTAATTAAAGCAAAACAAGCATCTTCGTTATTTCTGGAGTGATACTAACAACGCATTCATATTTAAAAAAAATCTCTTTTGATTTAATTGTATAAAAAATATATAAATCACTCAATATCAACTGATTTGATATAAAATATATTTTAATAGTATTATTCTCATTGACAAAGCGCATTAGGCAAACATAAAAATATTTCCAAAGTTGAGTACTCACCTAAATCAGTTGCTAACTGTGCAAATTTTAGAGGAACAGCATTTTTCCTTAATAACTTTGTTTGACCACTTTGGCAAATATGTTCCACTGCATAATGATGCTGGCAAATTACCCTCTGTTTCAGGTCACTGATATCCATCAATATAATATCAATATTTCCACAGTTTTTTTGCCAAATTTTTGTGCGCTCTACTAGTCCGTTCTTTAACGGTAAAATATTGCAAAACCTCTAAATTTTAAAGAACCGCTTGGATTGACATGAAATTTGGCATACACATAGCTAACAAGTCACAAGAAAAAAAGTGATATTGTGCCGATATGTGATTTTGCCCTGGGGGTGGTTTTCACCCCCCTCTTATGGGTGAAAAATATTCGTCCAAAGAAAGTCAGGAAATGGATAAACTGGCTAATTTTAAGTAACTTTTGTTCTATAGAGTTTTTTCACTAAGTCAATACTTTTCGAGTTATTTGGCAGTGACTATGTTCATTTTTTCAACAAAATAATCGCACGCTTTTAGACGGTTTTTCGCAAATAACTCAAATAGTAAGTATTTTGTCGAAAAAACATTCTTAGCAAAAATATAGCCTGTAAAAAATTTAAAAAAAAATGGTGTATATATCACGTCTCTACACCTAGTAGAAGCAGAGTTATGGCTAATGAAAAATAGGTTCATATTCGTCAAATTCCAAATGGAATATTTTAACGTGAAATAACCAAAAATGAAGCATATTTCGGGGAAAACTCATTACAACTTATTTAAAGTGTTTAAAAATCTTCATTTTTGCTTTATAAAAAAAAATTCTAGCATCAAAATTAAACAAGTTACGCTCAAAATAAAGTTAGTCCCTTTTGGTTTTGGTAAAAAAATCGAGAAAATCACCCCCTAATTAGCATCTTAAATGAACTTAATCGTTACGACTTCACAAGTTTCTTAACCTGTGTATATATTGTTTATATGATCTGTAAGTTTCATCGGTTCAAAGTCCTTATTATTGAAAGGGCTGTAGTTAAAAGGGGTTGAACGAGTCACTGATCACGAATGTATGCAAATTTAGAAACACCAAATCTTAATCAATTTTTGTCTAACAGTAAAACAAAAAAATACATGATATTCAGAAAAGCAAATCTGACTATTTTTGTTTTTCGAGATTTTTGGTATCTCTAACAATTTTTAAGTTATTTTGAAAAAAGCATATTTTTCAAAATTTAAATTTTTAAAAATTTTACTTTACAGATCATATAAACACAACATAAGTAAAATAATTTTTGGAGCGGTGACATTAATTTCATTTAAGTTGCTAATTAGGGGGTGGTCTTCCCGATTTTTTTTTGCAAAAACACAAGGGACCAACTTTATTTTGAGCGTAACTTGCTGAAATTTAATGTTAGAAACTTTTTGTAAAAACAAAAATAAAGCTTTTTTTAAACACTTTAAAAAAGTTATAATGGGTTTTCCCAAAAAAGTGCTTAATTTTCTGGATATTTCTCGTCGAAATATTCTATTTGAAATTTGGTGAATATGAATCTATTTTTCATTGGCTATAACTCTAGTTCTACGAGATCCAGAGACCTAACGCGTACAACATTTTTTTTTACTTTTTTATAGGCTATATTTTTGCTAAGAACGTTTTTTTCGACAAAATACTTACAGGTCTGGATCCCGCGTATGAAAAAAAAGTTGATTAATAGCAAGCTGAAAATTTGTTAATAGCTTAAGGGTGTCTAGTCGGACAAACTTTGATATATGGGAACACTGGAACAGGGGCAGTTTTAATTGTGGAACAGCTTAAAAATTTGGAACGGTCAGACCACGAAAACGGCACATTTATTTTGTCCGACAGAACAGACTTAAACTCTCCGAACAGAGATTAAACTCTCATGCAAAAATCAGACTGCTATTTATCACCTGTCATAATTCTCTAATAGAACTAATAGAATAATAAAGCTCTATAGAACAAAAGTTACTTAAAATTAGTCAGTTTACCCATTTCCGGACTTATTTTGGACATATATCCTTTCACCCAAAAGAGGGGGTGAAAGTCACCCCCAGGGAAAAAGCACACATCGGCACAATATCACTTTTTCTCTTTGACATGTAAGCTATACGTATGCCAAATTTCATGTCAATCCAAGCGGTTCTTTAAAATTTAGACCAAAAACCGTGAAAGAATGGGACTATACGTCTTTCAGGGGAAATTTAAAGAAAGATATATTATTATTTGTTCCATCGTTTCTTTCAAAACATCCCGCGTAAACACACTTATGCGTTACAGAGGCCATTTTATCTAAAATGTGAGTCCTTTTTTTTAATTTTGCTATAACTATACACCTATAGGGTAAGTTCGGCCCTGACACTACTCCTACCTCCTCGCAAGTCAGAGAGGGAATGAGAAATCTCGATACGGTTTTCGAGTAGCGCCATCTAGTTGTTGATACGTCTTTCGGTTACCAAGAGGTGAGCTATCTAGAGGAATATTTATAATCAATGGTTTCGGTTCACAGTTTGGTATGTATTTTCTGTTGTGGGATTTAGTTAAATCGTTTAAATCTTAAATACAATATTAGTAAACGGTTTTATGATGGGAGCCTTATTCAGTAGAGTTTATAAAAGAAAATGCAAATAGTTTTGAAAATCGCAAGAAACAAAAAGTTTAAACGCTGTTTTAAAGTTGAACAATATAAAAAAACTTCGTGGTTGTGTGAGTGTGATAAACTACATTCTTTGTTTTGTTTTCCATGTTTAGAGTTTTCGAACAATGAAACTATTTCTTCGAAGGTGTTCGGAATTTATCTTTCTTTCTATCTTTCCAAATTCATTATTTAAAAAATGAATTGCAACTCTCAGATATTGGATGGATTGTTCGCCAATTATTAGATTCTGGCTATCGAAAATCAATAAAAGACTTTAACGACCAAGTTAAAAAGAATCGTTACATTTTGTCCCGTCTTTTCGATTGTGAAACATTTTGTGGCGTATTCGAAACAGCTTTGAGGGGACATGACAAGTTATCAGAAAGACTAAATCCAAGAATATACAGTGGGCCAGAATTGAACACAAAAATCCCAGACATTTTTATATTATTTTTAGGGTTTAAATTGTGTATTCGCTTTGATTTAATGTATGTTTCTTTTATGTTTTATTTATATAGGAACAACCGTAATAAATAATATCAAATTTAGACAAAAAAGTGCAAGGCCCCCAATAATTTTCCGCCTGTGTCGCAATTGCCCGCGGCCCTTATTCACCGTTTCTATAATTACATTCCTTAATTGAACATCCTTTTTAAATTACTACGAGCCGCCACTGCTCACAACGACGAACTCAGCAAAGAAAAATGGGCATGATGAATTTCAAATTTGGAACCTGCAATGTGCGAACCCTCTTAAAGGCAGGATTGCAGGATCTACGAAGTTTGGCAGAAGAACTTGGAAAATACGGAGTTAAAATATGGAAGAGTCAGGGAGAAATTCATAAAAATAAATGCTCATTATACTAATCCGAAAACGAAATCAAACAAGATGAGAGAGAAATATGGTATATAGTAACCAAAGGACCGCGAAAATCAATATTATCGTATTTACACCAATATCAGACGGATTTTATATCATAAGACTCAAAGGTAACCTGCATAACGTGACAATGGTTAATGTATATGTATCGACAGAACAGGTTAATGAAGAATAGGTTGAAAGTTTCTATGGAAAACTACAGGAAGTAAGTGATAAAATCTAAAGACACGATGCTGTTATAACATTAGACGATTTTAATACTAAGCTGGGAAAACTTTTAGCGTAAATATATTTGAGACATAGTTTGCATACTTAACACTAGAAAGTCTGGCTTAGCATACCTACCAAGAAAGCCTGAAGGGATCATTTTGGCCCCAACTTCTTAAATCGACAAAAACTCTTAAGAACATTTGGGATACCATACAATCTGCAGTTTTTGACATTTGCCACACATTGCCTTGTTACAGCCCTGGCACTGATTGGAAGTATGATTTCATTTACAAAATATTTTAAATTGACATTTTTTTTTCGTTTTCTGTTGGTAGAACCGGTGTTGCTGGGTGTAGTACCAGATTTCGGGAGGCAAAGTATAGAGCCCATAATTCTTCACACAGCTGACGAATAAACTTGCGAAGACTGAGTCTACTTTCAGTTACTTCTTTATAAATAATCCATGCAGTTATTGCTCCTAAGTCAAGAGTATTATAAAATACGTGAATATGTCATCGTCTTGAAGCAACTTTTGTAGTATAAAGAAGAGCCATCTGGTCCTTTACACCAACCCCATATTTGGTTTGTTTATAAAGTTTTTTTTCTATAGACAGCAACATCCACTGATTGATGTATCGAACTCAACAACATCACATTTTGTCACTCTTTCCTTGGTATTCAGTACCTAAGTGTTATTTTTTTTTATCGCTCTGGAATATAAGGGTAACATACAATTCTCTATTTTCACACTTTATGCTTAGAAAATAAAAATAAAGTACCCACAAGACTTGTTCATTTCTTTTGCAATAACTTGGTCAATTTTAACGAAGTGAAGTAGTTATCTGTCGTAACATGTTTGCCCTTTCCCAGTTGATTTTCCATTATCGACAAAACATCGTGTTCACCAACAATAGGGAACTTGCATAAATTTTTAAATATTAAAATTATATTAAAAAACATAAGGTAACATGATCTTAAAACGCTTGCATGCAAAAAAAACAAATATTTTTAACCCATATCTTTATTAAGAGGCTTTGAAAATGCTATGAAATTCAAATTTCTTAGGAGGCGCTTGAACGTGCTTCTATTGGTCTGACGTCACTGACCATGGTCAACCAAGCTAGGAGTCGAAAACAACGCGATTAGAGTAATAATTCATGCAGTTTTTGCTCCTAAGTCAAGAGTATTATAAAACACGTGAATATGCCATCGTCTTGAAGCAACTTTTGTAGTATAAAGAAGCGCCATTTGGTTCTCTACACCAACCCCATATTTGGTTTGTTTATAAAAATTTACTGTTTGAGGAAGTTTTTTTCTATAGACAGCAACATCCACTGATTGATGTATCGAACTCAACAACATCACATTTTGTCACCCTTTCCTTGGTATTCAGTAGTTAAGTGTTATTTTTTCATACATGTATGTCAACATATATTGTATGTTGTAACATACAATTCTCTATTTTCACACTTTATGCTTAGAAAATCTTTTTTTCTGTTGCGATTCAAGTACCCACAAGACTTGTTGATTTCTTTTGCAATAACTTGGCCAATTTTAACGAAGTGAAGTAGTTATCTGTCGTAACATGTTTGCCCTTTCCCAGTCGATTTTCCATTATCCCGCAAAACAACGTGTTCACCAACAATTGTATCTACAGGGTGTCCCGGAAAATAGTGCGTTCCTTAAAGGTGTGGGTAGAATGCACCATTTAAAAGAAAACTTTCTTATAAATTTTTTTTCTAAAGTCATCTGTTGCCCCAAAAAATTAAAATAATGTATTTTACTAAAATTTACATTTGGCAACACGGCAGTTTTATTTATTTTGACACAGCTTAGATAAAAATATACAAATTGTAAACACAAACAGTCATATCATAATCACCTGTAACCCCAGAATAGGTACATCCTATTGTTGTGATATTGTCATGATTTCGATAGCGAGTATCATGATATTATGTTAATTACGTTTAGTGCAAGATTTACAGCAAGGCTATTTACCTCCAAGTAAAATAAGATCTTCAGAGAACCCGAATTTCTGTGTAAAGTGTTATGTGCAGATAAAGTTTATTTTTACGAATGGTGTGTTTAACTTTCGTGGTTGACAAAAGTATGAATTTGTGGGCTGGGAATATTTTTTATAATCATCTAATTGAACCATTCGAACTTCCCAGAAGATTGAATGGAGAAATGCAGGTACTCAAATGTTTGCAACATGTTCTATCGATGCTTCTTGAAGACGTAGCTTTATTGTAATAAAAAATTTTTATGTAAGTTAAAACACTATACAAACCTTATTTATTAGATATTTAATAAACACAAATATTATGCTGCTTTTCTATTACTGTTATCAGTATTTTATCAATGTATATTATGCCTATGATCGATGATTCATGATAGTTGAGTTACAGTAAAATTATTTTAGCACAGAAGGAACGCAGCGCTGCCGGCTGTATTTGCTTTTCTGTGGACATTAATCAAATGCATTAAAATTAATAAATTATTTTTTTGAAAACGGTTGACTTAACAAAAAAAATTTATTAGATTTTTTTGCTCTAAATGGTGCACTTAGCCCATACCTTGAAGGAACGCACTATTTTCCGGGACACCCTGTATATTGCGTAGATGATCAGTACCAGAGTAACGGTAACCACTTGCAATAAACAAAAAAAAAAACACAAATAAAAATAATTTTACCCATCCGACAGGAATTTGAAAGAAAGATTTGTCGAATTTCCGAGAAAACGATAATAACTTACACAGGGCCAATTTGGCCCCTTCAGACTTCTGTGGTAGATTTGTTAGAAAAACCATTTAATATATTTAATAAACAATATTTTATTATGTTAAATAAGGCTTTGTACCAAAATATTAAGTCATAAAATATGAAATTATTATTGCCTCAAATAAAAAAACTACAACAACTTGAATTCGCAACAGGGGCCAAATCGGCCCCTACGACTTTCTAGTGTTAAACCAGTCAAAATGGATCTAAAGGTACGATTCAGAAAACAACTGCAGACGTCTACTGCAGTGTCGCCGTGACAGACGTCACTACTTTGCACTATTAATTTGTATGAAACTGATTCCGACATCCGACTGCAACTGCTGTTTGACAGAACGGCAGTTGGTAATAATTATACAAATTAATAGTGCAAAGTAATGACGTCTGTCATGGTAACAACAGTAACTGCTGTTTGCAGTCGTCGGAATCGTACTTTATGATTGCACAATTCCCAGCAGCAAATAATTGTGTAGTTGACAGTACTAACCCCCAGAGAAAAGATAATCGTAAAGGAATGTGGAAAATGGCAGGAACCAACGAAGTCAATAAAATTGACCAAATGCTCATTTCAAAAAGTTGGACAACATAACTAATGTAAAAAAAGGGAGACCCAGAATGAGAAGGTTGGATGACATGGAAGACAACCTGAAAACTATGAATGTAAGGTAATTAAGAAGAGCCTGAATGGAAAAATATAATCAGACAGGCAAAGACTGATCCAGGGTTGTGATGCCAAAAGAAGAAGAAGCTAGACTAAACAGAAAATATGGATTTTATTCTAGATAGATGGGACTACAGTACCAATAGTATTTTCTAGAGTTTTCCGATATTTCAGGTCATTTCAGCGAAGAAGATATGCAACAGAATGAATTTTTATCAACTATAAACGTAAAAGTTTACTATAATAGGAATATAAATTGTTAGGATCACTAGAATATAGATAAATATGTGCTATCAGACATTAAGAAATTCGGTATAACCTAACATTGATCATAAAACTTTACTGCGACTACATTACAAATATATCTACAACTATAAAATAGGTAAAATTCCTATCATTTGCTCTATTGAACATTATACATGTCATGGGACTATGGTCAGAAAGTTACTACGTAAGAGTTACGAAGAGTTATACTTCTATTATATGATTTCAACGAAATAAATATACTTTTAACAGGTTATTTGTATTTTATTTGAAGATTAAACTAATTTTTACTTACTACTTTATACTTACTATTATTATAAAATATCTTATTCCCGAGGAAGACAAATCCAAAGACACAAAAATTATAATAAATATATTTACTAAAAACACTAATAATATATTCTTTTCACGCACACCTTATTTGCGCTACATAAAGATGTAGCGACTAATACCAAACTGTCGGTGTGCGCATGCGCCAGGGAATGTAAAAAATTCACCCTCGTGTCTAAAAAAGTATAACTTCAAAAATGCATACATAGAATTTTAACAAATTTTGAAAACTGGAGTTGAAACACCCAATAGATAATTTTTGTTTATTTCCAAAGGAATTTTTTTTAAATTAACCACTAGTATTTGGATTCTGATATACAATAAAAATCATACAAAAAATTCCAAAATAAACAGTTTTTTAAATTGACACACGACGAAGGTCCCTTAAACAAGCTTATTAAATTTCTTGTCAAAGCTTTTATTTATAGTAAAAAAAAAATCAATATTTACCTCTCCTCCACTCCAGATACTTCTTAATCCATTTTCAGCCCAATCAGAATCGACCTGCCCCTTATTACTAGAAGACCAATCATTATTACTCCATGCCATGTTATTTCCATGACATTTCTCGCACGATTTTTCTTCGTATTTCCACACAACTTCGCTGAGCATGCTTTCAGGGCGTTGGATGAGGTTTGTAGGGCAAGCTGAAGAGTTATCCTTGTTCAAAGCAGTGGTTGTCGCGTTGGCTGTAGTGAGGTCAGGGCAGGCACAGTGGTGCTGAGGATTTTCTAAGTGATCATCGTTGTTTGTGGAAGACTGTGGCATTTCATTGACGCTCATTTTATTCTGAAAAAATATACGTTTTGTCAAAATAGTGTTGTAGAAGAGTATTATTAATAAAAACATACATGAGATCACTTACAACAAAATTTGCAAATTGTTGTGAGTTTATGACTTTCAGGAAATAATTAATAAATCTGCATACGCATCTAATGATAGTTATATTTTAATTTGATCTATAAACAATTTAATTTATTATTTTTCTTTGACAACATAAATTATACTCTTTAATATATGTCTTCTAACAAACAACAAACTCTATTTATACCATTTTTTTATCTGGTATGTTATAATTGTATTATCAGCTGTAGTTATTATGATATGAGATAAGAGATACACGTTTTAACAAGTAAGGATCTTTTTAAATGGAGATGATATTCATATATTTATGGATGGATGATATTCATATATTTATTTCAAGGGAAAACAGAAAAATGTTATTTCATTATCAAGACGAAGTACGACTAATTTTTTAAAGAAAAAGTGACGATGTTTGTTTCTTATACAGTTTACGAGGAAAAAGATATAGGAAAAATAAATATTGTAGATCTTAAAAGTTCTTTAATTTTGCTAGTTTAGTATTTTGCGAGAGTACTGCAAAAAAATTAACTTAAAACCAAATTTTTTAAAAAATAAACCCTTTGAACCGATGTAACTTACAGATCATATAAATAATACATAAGTAACTTGTGAAGTGGTAATGATTAATTTGATTTAAGACACTAATTAGGGGGTGATTTTCCCCAGTTTTTTTGAAAAAAAAAAAGAAACTAACTTTATTTTTGAGCGTAACTTGTTTCTTTTGATGCTAGAAACTTTTTTAAAAAACAAAACTAATTATTTTTTTAAACACTTTTTGACGGATATAAACCTATTTTTCATTAGCTACAACTTTGCTTCTGCTTGGTCTAGAGAGTTCATGCATACACCCTTTTTTTCCTTTTTCAGAAGCTATATTTTTGCTATCAATGTTTTTTTCGATGAAATGCATACTTACTTTTTGAGTTATTTGCCAAAAACGGTTTAAAAACGTGTTTTTTTGAAGTTATACTTCTTTAGGCACGAAGGTAAATTTTTATTTTGCGGGGCGCATGCGCACACCGACAGTATGGCATGAAACGTTATGAGGGATCTGATTGGGTGTTAAAATCATCTGTCAATAATTGTGCAAATGGAGATTCTGGATAAACAAAATGTTGTGTGTATTAGTTTTTATTGTTGTGAGGACAGTGACAAAAAGCAAGTTCATAATTATAGTGACTTTTTAAATAGTTTTTAAAAGCAACAGGTACGTACCTTATTGTAAATGTTTCAGTATTGTAATAAAAAATTAAAAATTAGGTAAATATCTATTTGGAAAATGTACCTACCTAGCTAGTAGGTAATGCTTTGATTTACATAATTTGATTACCAACAAAAATCTCTATCTTAAAATTATGATTGTAAGTATATTGCTTTTTTAGTCTATATTTTGTCGTATTTTAATTCCACAAGAATCAAACTTATTTGATTAAACTAACAGAATAAGCAACTGTCAAAAAAAAAATTTACGTTTAGTTGCTAGGTATATCTATCTAGGTATTTCATTCACATGTCTCAGTAGTTAAATTCTGCGTGGGGTGAGTTCAAAATAATCTAAACCTGATAGACGCAGGTTCAATTCCCAATGCAAATTTTTATTTTTTTTTATACATTTTATGATTGTAAGTATATTTATTATATTTTTTTTTTCAGAAAAATACGTATTTAGTTAAGATTTTCTCAACAATTATTCAGAAATAATTTCTTTGGTTTCATTTTTCAATGTGTTTGCGTGTGTTTTATTCTTTTATTTTTTAATTTTTCGTATTGTTTTATTAAAAATTTTTGGAAAGTAGTAAGTATTAAAATTAGTTTAATATTTAAATAAAATATAAATAAACTGTTTACAGTATATTGATTTCGTTGAAATCATATAATAGAAGTATAACTTCTTACGTGCGTACAAAGTACACACACATTCTTTTTTTTTTGTTGAAAAATGAACATATTTACTGGCAAATAACTCGAAAAGTATTAACTTAGAGAAAAAATGCTATAGAGCAAAACTTGCTTAGAACTATTAGTCATTTTATCCATTTCTGGATTTATATTGAACGTATATTGTCTCACCCCCCGATAAGGGGTGAGACTCACCCCCAGGACAAAATCACACATACTTAGCACACGGACTTAGAAAATTCTTCTATGTATAAAATAGAGAAAAATTTGTTTCAAAATTTATTTTAAAACCATTTATTCAGAAAGTGTACAAACGTCTTAAAAAGTAACTTCATATTTTAATTCAAATAAACACATTTGGAGAATAAAGGGCCTAGCGGGGTAAGATGATGAAAAGTGCCCCCAACTCGATTCGAATTCCATATAGGTCACCGTTTAGCATATGTAGTAAAACTAACTTTCTGAAATTTTTAGCCCCTAGGTGGTCACGTGACCCACCTACAGCCTAATTAGGGTTTTATGTTTTTATTTTTTATCTCAGCTGCATTGAGAACTAACAAAAAATTTAAATAAAAAAGTTGTAAGATTTAAAAAATTCTGTCCGAAAAAAATTTTGTTTTTAATTTTAGAACTTTTAATTTAATTTAAATTTAAATTGAAATTGAAATTTAAATTTTAGAACGATTTTAAAATTTTAAATGAGTATAAAAAAATAACCAAGACTAAAAAAACTATCTTCTCATTTTTTCATACGAGGCGCCGTTTTGCTGCAAAAAATAAAATATCTTAACGCTTCTTAAGTATTCGAATTAGTTTAATATTAACTATTATTATTAGATGTAGAAATTACTAATAGTAGTATTTTATTTCATAGAAGTTCGAATACTTTGTAAGGGTTAAGATGTTTTATTTTTGAATAAAAATGGCGCGTCGTATGAAAGAATAGGAGGATAGATTTTTTGTCACAAATTGAACGAAAAATTCAAAAACGATTGCTAATTTGAAATATGCCAGTGGCGTACTATCTTTTTTCTTTAAAAAGTTCAGACCATTACCCCTATGCGCGCCAATGATAAATATAAAATTCTTATTGTATGTCAAAAAATGCACAACAACTACCTCTTAAAACTCGTCAAATTGTATTACAATGTTGCCAGTAGTTCAGGCAAAATCGTAAAAAATGTGTAAAATTTTGTTTTCTTCAACGCCCTTATGTTGAAAATGGATGGTGTTACAAAAAATTTTTATTAAGCAAACCCCAATTATTTTTCAGTTTTTTACCTACTCTAGTGACGGTGTTACCTTTTTTGAAAAATATGTATAAAATTGTATCAAAAAAGGAAAAAAAAACCAAAAAAATGCGGTTTTTTATTTTTAAAAGTGCGTTTCACCAATTTTAAAAATTTGAAAAAATTCAGGGTGAAAAAAACATTATGCAAAAATACACGTTATATATTTTTTTCGTGACAACGAATGTCTTAGTTATTTTTTTATACCCATTTAAAATTTTAAAAAGGTTCTAAAATTTAAATTTCCCGCTAAAAATTTTTTTCGGACAGAACTTTTTAAATCTTACAACTTTTTTATTTAAAGTTTTTCGCTAGTTCTCGATGCGGCCGAGATAAAAAATAAAAACATAAAAAATAACAACATAAAAACCCTAATTAGGCTCTAGGTGGGTCACGTGACCACCTAGGGGGCTAAAAATTTCAGAAAGTTAGTTTCACTATAGATGCTAAACGGTGATCTATATGGAATTCCAATCGAGTTATGGGCACTTTTCATCATCTTACCCGGCTAGGCCCTTTATAATCAATATTATATATTTATATAATATATATTATATTAAAATTTAAATATTTCTTACGAAATAATAGTAAAATTCAATAACTTTTTTATGGAAAAATAAAATTTATTTTTCCGACATTTTCTAATTTGTGCGTGAGGTGAAAATAGCAGTTCTTATTATTTTGTCGAGCTATAATAGCAATAAACACGCAATAATAAATTGGTATGACATAAATAACAATATATAATTTCTTACCAGGAAAAAAAGTTTCAAATTCTTCTCACTTTACTGTGTTACTTAAAAACTGATCTAGAGTAATAAAATTCACAAAAACGAATTCAATGCATATTGTTCACTGGAATTTTCCATAATTTGGTTTTATTTAATTAACGAGCATTTAATACAAACAATACCAATACACATTATTGTAGACATGAACAGCAAAATATTTTTGGATGATTCACTGTTTGTTTGACACAGGTAGAAGTACCTCTCGTACTTTTCCGTAACCGGTACCGGGTTAAATTCCAAGAATAACGTTATTTTTAGTTATTTATGGAAAATACTTTTTAGCAAATGGGAACTAAAGTGTATTTGGTATTGAGAGAGATGTAGAGAAAAATAAAATGAAGTGGTCATTCCTCACGAATACCTGTTTATTAGAGTATTTTTTTTATTCTTACCATGCGAAATAATTAAAGGAAAAAAACTATAAATAAAACGATAAACATATTCTTTCAGGTATGAAATTTCAATCTTAATTGGTACTAAAATAAGATAATTTAATAATAATTTGGAGATTAAAAGCCCCAAGACCCGATGGGATACCAAATGAACTTCTAAAATACGGAGGAGAAACCTTAATCGAAAACATAGAGATTCTCTTTCAAGAAATAATATGTAGCCAGCGTGTACCAGACCAGTGGAGGACGAGTAGTTATAATAATAACTATACACAAGAGAGGAAACGGCAAAGACCCTAGCAACTTTTAACCATCCACCTTGCTGAGCACAACTCTTAAACTTTTAACAAAAATACTTGCCATTACAGTGAGCAACAAGGTTTTCGGAAAAATAGGTCCACAATAGACGCCATATTCATAGCCAGACAAATTGCTGAAAAAGCACTGGAATATAATAAACCTACGTTTATGTGCTTTATAGATTTGACTAAGGCCTTCGAATGTGTAAGATTGGAAGATGTGCTAAGATTGCTAAAGGAAAAAATCAGCCCAACAAGAAGGTAAGGATAATTAAAGACATTAATACGAAGAACAAAACCAGAATAAAAGTCGAGAATGAACTAACATCGGAAGTAGAAATCAACTCGGGAATCAGACAAGGGGATAGCTTGAGCCCATTGCTTTTTAATTTAGTAATGGACAAAATTATAGAATACATTAAAGGTACTGGAAAAGGATATCAGATGGCAGAAAAACAAATTAATAAAAATCCTCTGTTATGCTGACGACGCAATCTTAATCTCTGATAACGAGGATAACCTACAGCGAATGGCACAAACTTTCAATACAGTGGCAAAGAACTACAACATGAAAATATCAACAGCTAAGACAAAATCCCTGGTAGTGTCAAGGGAACCCATAAGATGCAAATTAGTAATTAACAACGAACTAATTGAACAAGTCTCGAGATTCGAATATCTGGGAGTCGAAATATGTAGTTATGGAGATGTTAAAGAGAGCGTCCGAAAGCAAGCAAATAAAGCCAATTACGTGTCAGGATGTCTGAGGGACCGAGGGATGTAATCTGGACCGGAGAAACAAAGATATGATGCTGGAAGGGAAAGTAAGCATATACAAATCATGTGTAAGACCGATCATGACGTACGCGATAGAAACAAGACGTGACACAGTAGAAACCAAGAGGATACTTTAAACATCAGAAATGAGACTGTCGAGGTCAATAACTGGGAAAACACTGAGAGGCAATACCGAACGACAGAACAAGAGATCTCTGTAACATACAAGATATAGTATGGTGGGAAGACAGAGAAGACGAGAGTGGAATCAGTATGTGACGAGAATGGACAGCAAGAGAATAGCCTGTATAGCCAGGGATTTATACGTTTGGGATAGTTTGCAGGATAAGAAGAGAACTAACAAAATCCTTGAGAAATAAGAACAATGAACAGTTTTCATAAAAGCCTCCAAAAACGAAAACTAGGTTGCATTACTAAGACAAATCAAGTTTATTTAAAATAGGTGTACAATAAATATATTATACACGGCTCACTAAAATAATTAGTTACGCCCCTGTACTACTGATTACTTAAAATTCAAGTAGTATTTATGTAACCTTTCTGGAAACTCCAGGTTATTGTTGAGACTCGCATTTGAACCCCTCGCCGGGGCAGATCGTCAAAAGCTTCCTAACGAGAATCATCTCTAATCTATCGACGCTCCCGCTATTCGTAAAAAGGCCGCATTTTACCGGCTTTTTTTGCTATCGTTTTATACCGCTCAGATAATTCAATCTGCTCAGTATTATCGACGATGATTTATTTAGCGTATTAGTGAGTGCCTTACAAATGAACCAAATGGATTATGGAATTCAATCAGAGCTCTGATGTGACACGTCATCAAGGAATAAAACTGTAAGTACTCTACATGTATGTGAACATAACTTATTAGTCGTGATACTGTATGCATTTTGAACCATATACCTCTCGTAGCAAATATTCTTTGTGCCATTTATGCAGATAATACTTTAAATTACATATGAAAAATCGTTATCTACTCTTAACCAGCTTACCTATGGGAATATACTCTATAACCGTACAATAAGTATAGGTTACTATTGTTAAGGATACTTTACGTATTGCCTAAACATTTCTGTTCCATCGAGCCGTATCATATTAATTATTTATTAATTAAATCCTCAAGGTCCTTCGTATTTGCATATTTTGATAATCTCTATTCTGAGAATAACGGTTTTTCATTTATAGTGTCTTTCTGTTGCATTTGGAAATTTCCAAGCCACGCCGCCCCGGCACAAAAATAAAATATTCCTCTCTTTCTGCACTCAAATTCTCAGTATTTAACCCAGCACGTCTCTACAATAGCTGGTAGGTTGTTAAGCCCGGTCTACACGTGCAATTTCAGAAACTACTTGCTTTGTTCAAATAAAGGAGTCGTTTTGTTTGTATGAAAAAATATTTGCATATATTACATTATTTTATTTTCGTAAATATATTTTTCTGTTTATAGTATACAAAAAGTGTACTCATTTCTTGGCTGATAGTACGGGTGTTATAATTTTAACATTGTTTGTTCAACCTTTTGATTTAAATTAAATTTATAATTTTGAATCCGATTAAGCCTGGTTCACAGGTTACAAAAATTATTAAAAATAATTTTGTTTTCTTGCATAAATTGTAAGTTTTTGCTACATTTAGCTTCGCTTAAGCTCATTTTACACTTCTAGAAAACTATAGAAAATAAATAATTGTTTTTTCCTTCAATTTAATTAATTTAAATACTTGTTAAGGGTGTCTCACACTTGCTGAAAAATACCCATTTTGGAAAATTGCATATATTTTGAAATTTTATAGTTTTGCATTTCATATACTAATCTGCGCTCATACAGGGTGATACTATTAAGCCAATCTCACACTATTAAACGTGTAATATATAATATATTGTACATATTCTCTCATTTTCGCATCGATTTATAGGTTTAGACATTTGCAAATAATCTATCTAATCTCACATTCTCGCAACATGGCTGACCGATCAAAATATAACCGACAGAGGCTCACCGCAAAACTTGATATAACCAAGTTGGCTGATTCGGTTCCCACAACTCTTAATTCTCTAAACAAATATAAAATTCGTGAAATAATTTCACAACTCAAACATTCTTACGGACTTTTCCGCGATGCTCAAAATGTGCTGGAGACGATCCCCGAGGAACCTACCCCCTCTACTGATTCCTCTGTGGTTTTTGATAAATATTTGGATACAATTTCTCTATTGGAAGAAAGGTTAGAGGTCATTGAAAGTTCTAATGTGACTGCTACCCCCTCCCTCCAATTTGACCCTAATTCTTCTCTAACCTCACAGTCTATGGCTAGGCAACGAACAGTAAACCTCCCTCGTATTCAGTTAAAACCATTTAGTGGCTTAGTTACTGAATACAATTCATTCATTGAGACCTTTGATACAATAATAGGATCTGATACTACATTAAGTGATCTGGAAAAACTCATTTACCTCAAAAGTTTTCTAACTTCCGAGCCTTTGACGCTTCTCGAGCATATCCCACTCACAGGTGACAATTACAAAATAGCCCGGGATAACCTGACACAAAGGTACGCCAACTCTAAATCGCTTATCAAAACTCTCATCTCTCAAATTCTTGATGCGCCTCCTATTTCTGGAAACGCAAATCACTCACAATTAAGAAATTTTCATACGGTCATGTCAAATAATTTCAAGGCCCTATTGAACTTGAATAGGCCCCCTTCAGATCTCTTGCATTTACTTCTCATACATATCGCTACTCAGAAACTCGACGCACCTACCATTAGGGCTCTTGAGTTCCAATCCGGTGGTAGCCAAGCTACCCCTGATTTTGTCCATTTTCTAGGGGAAATCGAGACACGCGTTGTTCATCTTGAGAATATTCAATCTCAATCAAAACCAAAATCGACTACTACTTCCAGACACTCTTTACACCTAGCCTCAGACACTTCTACCAGTAACCTTTCGCCTCGCTTAGGTCCTAAGAAATGTTCCTATTGCAACGACTCTCACTCGATCTACTCTTGTCCTCAGTTCAAGCAGTTGAATTCTAAAGAACGTTTTAGTTTTGTCAAACAAAATAAATTTTGTATTAATTGTCTTGGGTCTCACATGCTCGATCAGTGTAAATCCAAATTCTCTTGCATAGTTTGTAAATCTCGTCATCACACGTTGCTCCATTTCGACAAAACGGGTCATAGTAACCCTTCCGCGGCTGTTGGCCAACACAACTCAAATAATCATAATAAAACCGCTATCTCAAATAACTCCCATACACAGGGTAATTCACAACAGGGGCCCTCACATGTTAGAGCTCCTGAAACGGAAGTTAATCTTCAAAATTCGACTCCACATTCAATGGCTCTATCTGCAGCCTCGCTTGATAATCATTTGGTGTTATTAAGCACACTCCAGGTCTATCTTGTCGCTCCTAGCGGCAAGAGGGTCTTCGCAAAGGCACTCTTAGACTCGGCCTCACAGGTTTCATTTATTAGTGCTGACCTCGTAAAGGAACTGTCACTCACCACTAGAGATGGAAAATTACGGATCAATGGAATTAACTCCACCTCATCCTCGTCTCAATCTATTGTAGATACAACAATTTTCGCTGTCGCTAACGACGTTCCTTTTGACATCTCGTGCTCTGTACTCCCAAAGATAACAAATCCGCTTCCTCAAATTTCTATTTCGGCGAGCAAACTAAACATACCCTCAGAGATACCATTAGGTGATCCGATGTTCCATGTAACATCCCCAATTGGTATCCTGCTCGGTGCAGACCTGTATAACGATATCATTCAACCTGAAATAATTCGTTTGGGAAAAGGTCTTCCCGTTCTTCAACGCACTCTACTCGGGTACACGATATCAGGGTCAGTTCCAGACTTTGCTCTTAAGTCGAAAAATACTAAAAAGGCTTTGGAATTTTATTCAAACTCTCTCGTTACTTGTTGTTCTCATAACACTCCTTCCGCCGTAAATGAGCCGGTAGTGTCCAACGAGGAACTATCCGATCATTTACAAAAATTCTGGGAGCTGGAAGAAGCCGCTCCTCAGAACACCGATCTCATTAATGATCACCCCGCTGAAATTAATTTTGTAAAACATGTTAATGTTCTCCCCAATGGACGATATGAGTCCACACTCAATCTCAAACTCCCTATCGAAGATATAGACATGGGAAATTCGTTTCTCTCGGCAAAAAGACGTTTTCTCAGTCTCGAGAAACGTTTTCAACTCAACCCTGATTTATTGGAAAAATATCAGGACATTATATCGGAATATCTCAATAACGGACAAATAATTCAAGTGCCGTTAAAAATGCTAAATGACTCAGGTAAACCTAATTACTTTCTCCCTCACTTTCCCGTTTTCAAATCCAACTCTACTACTTCCACTCGTATAGTTTTCGATCCAAACAATAAATCGTCTACGGGAATCTCCCTCAGTGACGTCATAGACAAAGGTTATGTCGTCCAACATGAACTTTTTGACATTCTCGCTAAGTTTCGTCAGTTTAAATTCGCACTAGTAGGCGACATCAAGGCTATGTTCCTACAAATCGCCATTTGTCCCACTGAAACATTTCTGTTAAATTTTCTCTTTAGGGACAATATTCAGCAGCCTTTACGGTGCTATCAATTTCAAAGATTACCCTTCGGGCTCCCAAGTAGCCCATTTATCGCTCAAAGAGTTATCAAGCACATCGCTGACAACAACAAACATACCCACGAACTTGCTACTAGTGTTCTGCAAGAATCTATCTATATGGATGACCTGATCAGCGGTGCTGACAGTCTTCATGAATTAAGTTGTCTTTTCGAACAATTAACTTCTTTGCTAGAAACCCATGGTTTCCTCCTCCACAAGTGGAACTGCAGTTCTTCAGAATTTCTGTCTCAACACAATTTAAATCCCGTCTCTGAAGTCAGTCTTAACTTCACGGGATCTGATAAAGTCTTAGGCATATTCTGGGATTCAGAACGCGACCACTTTTCGTTTAAAACTCCTATCTTCAAATTGGCTAATGTTGTTACTAAACGTACTATTCTCTCCTACATTGCTACTTTGTATGACCCGCTAGGATGGTTATCCCCTGTCCTTGTGAACGCTAAGCTCTTGATACAGGAAATATGGTCCCAGAAATTGGACTGGGATCAACCCATTGACTCACCCATCATTATGAAAAATTGGCAAAACCTCTTATCGACATTCAAAACTATAGAAGAGGTCAAGGTACCTCGATGCTTACTTTTACAAAAGAAAGTTGTTGATGTTCAATTAATTATTTTCACCGACGCATCGGAAAAAATATACAGCACTTGTGTGTATCTCAAAGCGACATACTCAGACTTTTCTGTATCGTCGCGGCTTATCGCTTCTAAAAACAAAATTTCTCCGCTAAAAAATAAACTCACCATCCCCAAATTGGAACTTTGTGGAATAGTGTTGGGAGTCATTCTGGCTCATAGACTTTTTCACATCTTCAAGAAAAATTTGAGTATATCTTCATCTCATCTCTTTGCTGACTCTACAATTGCCTTGTCTTGGATACTTTCTAAAAAACACATTTGGAACATTTTTGTACAAAACAGAATTCAAAAGGTCAATTCCTTGTTGGAAACTTTTCCTTGTGATTTCCATTTCGTCAGAAGTCACGAAAACATCGCTGACCCCGCTTCCAGAGGGATAAATGTCTTTGATAATCCCCAGACCACCGAAGACTGGTTATGCGGACCTAGCTTTATTAGAGACAATCCCATCGATTTTTCTCTTCATCAAATTCCTCATTTTCAGGATGATCTTCCTGAATTAAGGAAGTTAGTTGTCTCAAACATAGCAACAAATCACGAACTCAACGACACCTTTGAAAATCTATTCGCTAAATCTTCTTCTTTTCGTAAAATTCAAAGAATTGTCGCTTATCTTTTTAGATTCATCAGTAATATTAAAAAGAAAATAAATAACTCTCCACGAGATACGGATATATTGACGCCACCCGAAATGGAGATCGCTGATCACGCGATCATCAGGTATATCCAAAGTATCTACTTTAAAAAAGAGATTCTTGAATTGAAAAATGCTAAACTCGTGACCAATAAAGCCATTCGTAAACTCAACCCCTTCCTACAACATAATGATGGGCTGATTCGTGTGGGAGGACGTCTCCGACACGCCCCCATATCGTATAATCAAAAACACCCCATTCTACTTCCTTCTAAATGTCGAGTTGTAGAACTAATCTTGACTCAAGCTCATCATAAGTTATTACATTCAGGCGCGCAAACAGTACTTTCGTATGTCAAAATGAAGTACTGGCCAATTGACGGATTAAGACAGATTAAACGCTTAATTCGTAAGTGTGTAAACTGTTTCCGATTCATGACACCCAATTCTGTTCAACAGATGGCAGATATGCATCCCGATCGTGTACTCCCCACTAGACCCTTCCAAGTCGTCTCAGTGGACTATGGGGGGTTCTTCTTAATTAAGTCCTCACATTTGAGGAAGGCACCGCTTTACAAAGCATACGTAGCCTATTTCATTTGCATGAGCACTAAATGTGTTCATATCGAACTCGTCACAGGATTAAGCGCAGAAGCCTATATTCTTACTCTGAAAAGGTTTATTGCCAGAAGATCCACGCCCAGTATTATTTGGAGCGACAATGCCACAAATTTCCATGGGGCAAAAAATGAAATGCGCGAATTCTATGATTTTTTCTTAAATCAAAATAATTCGGAACAGATTAAGGAATTCTGTACTCAAAACTCCATAACTTTCAAGATGGGTGTTCCCCGCAACCCCCATCAATTCGGCCTCCATGAGGTAGGAATAAAGAGTGTGAAGTATCACCTCTATCGAATTATAGGAAATTCCCACTTCACCTTTGAAGTGTTTAACACAGTATTATGCCAAATCGAGGCTATTCTAAATTCGAGACCCATCACTAGGATGTCGTCTGACGCCAATGACTTCGCTTTCCTATCTCCAGCTCACTTCTTAGTTCAAAGAAGTTTAACCGCGCCCCCTGAACCAAGTGTTTCAGAGATACCTGAAAATAGGTTGAATCTTTTTCAGCGTATTAGTAAAATTCAACAGCAATTTTGGAAATTGTGGAAAAAAGACTATCTTTGCCTCCTGCAGCAAAGAAATAAATGGACCGACCCTACTGACCCTGTCAAGATCGGGGATTTGGTTCTGTTGAAGGAGGATGGTACTCCTCCACTCTTATGGCCAACTGCCAGGGTAATAGATGTATTGCCTGGTAAGGATGGTCTAGTTCGTACTGTCAAGATTCACACTACTCACGGTGATTTTCTTCGTGGTATTACGAAAATCGCTGTGATTCCCCTGGAAGATTAAAATCTATCCCTAGGGGGAAAACTTATCGTTTTCCTCCATTTTATCGTTGTTACCCCTTGTGTATATAAACTCTAATTTCTTCAAACATTTCTTATCGTTGTGCACATCTTTGCCAATCCCCTCTCTTCGAGGTGATATAGGCCATCTCTCTCGCCTGTCGCCCCCGGCAATATGTACAATAAATATATTATACACGGCTCACTAAAATAATTAGTTACGCCCCTGTACTACTGATTACTTAAAATTCAAGTAGTATTTATGTAACCTTTCTGGAAACTCCAGGTTATTGTTGAGACTCGCATTTGAACCCCTCGCCGGGGCAGATCGTCAAAAGCTTCCTAACGAGAATCATCTCTAATCTATCGACGCTCCCGCTATTCGTAAAAAGGCCGCATTTTACCGGCTTTTTTTGCTATCGTTTTATACCGCTCAGATAATTCAATCTGCTCAGTATTATCGACGATGATTTATTTAGCGTATTAGTGAGTGCCTTACAAATGAACCAAATGGATTATGGAATTCAATCAGAGCTCTGATGTGACACGTCATCAAGGAATAAAACTGTAAGTACTCTACATGTATGTGAACATAACTTATTAGTCGTGATACTGTATGCATTTTGAACCATATACCTCTCGTAGCAAATATTCTTTGTGCCATTTATGCAGATAATACTTTAAATTACATATGAAAAATCGTTATCTACTCTTAACCAGCTTACCTATGGGAATATACTCTATAACCGTACAATAAGTATAGGTTACTATTGTTAAGGATACTTTACGTATTGCCTAAACAATAGGACTTATTAAATATTAAGGGTACAGTGATGAGGGCGCTAATAACCGGCAAAATAACGCAAAATATGGACAAAATAATGCGTTGTGAAATAAAAAGAGATGAAAATAGTAGAGGTGGGAAATTATCGGTTTTAACCTATACAATGTTAATATGATTTATAGGTTTATATCGATACTTTCCCACCTCTACTATTTTCATCTCTTTTTATTTCTCAACGCACTATGTTGTTCATCTTTTGCGTTATTTTGCCGGTTATTAGCGCGCTCATCGCTGTATAATGTCAATAATTTACAGGGTGTAACAAAATGCAGGTCATAAATTAAATTACATATTCTGGGACCAAACATAGTTTGATTGAACCTACAGTCCAAAAAATGAAAGATTACCCATGAACGATCATATCAATCACTTATTTTGTATTTGCTGTCTTTTTTGTATAAATAACAAACGTTTGTTATAGAAAGAGAGAGCAAATACAAAATAACTGATTGATATGATCGTTCATGGGTAATCTTTCATTTTTCCGACTGTAACTTACCTTAGCAAGAATGTGCATATAAAAAAAGTTACTTTGAAGTTTCAAAATGAAAATCGATTTTTTTCAATATATCGAAAACTATTAGATTTTTTATTAAAAATGGACATGTGGCATTCTTGTGGCAGGAACATCTTAAAAAGGTGAAACAGTGAAATTTGTACACCCCAAAAAAATTTTTTTGGGGGTTTTGTTCCTTTAAACCCCCCAAATGTTTGTGTACATTCTAATTAAACTATCATTGTTGTTCTGAAGCTATTTTCTTGTGGCATTTTTATAATCAAGTATATTCAAATGGGAAATAAGCCATAAATGGCGTCGAAACGTTAATAAAATAATTTTTAGGTAAAATTGTGGCTTATTTCCCATTTGAATATACTTGATTATAAACTATCATTGTGGTACCATTAGTTCAACACAGTATTTTTAAAACATTTTTGCTTCTTAGTATTTTTTCGATAAGCTACCTTTTATCAAGATGTGGCTTCTTTTTCGTATGTTTCAAATTATACCTAAAAATGTAAATTATACATTTTTCAGATTATTAACAGTCTCTGTAATCGTACTTATCGTATACAAAAATATGTGGTGGATTCAACGAATATTCAAAATATCTCGATAAACACTGGCTTATCGAAAAAGTACTAAGAGGCAAAAAAGTTTTAAAAACATTTTGTTTAACTAATTGTACCAGAATAATAATTTAATTGGAACATACACAAAAGTTTGGGGGATTTAAGGGAACAAAACCCCATAAATGGCTTTAATTCTTATATACCTAGAGTGGTTAATGCGTTGTCCCTACATGCTGAGCGAACGAGGCTTTAGTCCCATGGCAACGCTCAAAAAAAGCAAAACCTTGGCCGACGCTGTGAGATTTAATTTAATTGATTGTCATAATTTTCTTCGCTTGATTAAACGGCATAATATTTAGCCATCCTTTTAATCTACCCCAAACGAGCAGATACCTGCACCTAATAATGATTCTAGGTCTGCTCACCGTGGCTGTTCCAACCCATCAGAAAATCTACAGTCTACAGTCCGCTCTCCACCCCCAAAATAGAAAGGAACAGCCCATTTCATAGAGTGTCACGAATGGCTAACTGTTATGCTGATAGTTTGGATTTTTTTAATGAAAGCTTTAGTAAATTTTTAAACCTGTTAAAGGAAATTGTGATATAAATTTTTCAATGTGATAGTGTAGCAATATTGTAATAACGTTTAACTAATGATTGTGTACCTGTCAGTTTCATATATCAATGTTGTATTGTTTTATTATTTTAACTTTAATTTATTTTTCTAAGCACTTTTTAGACTGTATGTAGACTGTTTTTATGTTAAGATTTTATTACTTGACTAATTCTACTGAGGTTTTTAAACTGTAAATTGTACTAAAAGTGGCCCGTTACTAAATAAATAAATAAATAAAATTTTTATGGGGTGCACAAATTTCACAATTTTTTTAAGATGGTCCTGCGATAAGAACGCTACATGTCCATTTTCAATAAAATAACTATTAATAGTTTTCGATATTTTGGAAAAAATCGATTTTCAGTTTGTATCTTCAAAGGACTTTTTTAAGTTAGGTTCAATCAAACTATTTTTGGTCCCAAAATATGTGATTTAATTTATGACCTGTATTTTTGTTACACCCTGTATAATACTTATGTTATTTTACTGAAACACCTTCAAAATGTAACATGGCAAAAAATTAATGTATTTGAAGGTAGGCGTATATAGTCATCTTTATAGCGTTGATTGATAAATATAGGGGGAAGATACGAAACCATGTGCATTATTTTGTTCCCTTTAAAATCTGCCTGTATAGTGGCGCGCCTAGCGTAAATTTGTTGAAACTAGCCAAGAACAAGCACTTATTCTACGTGGTCCGTATTCAAAATTTTAACGCACAGTCGCTATCATATTAATCTGTATTAATACCTGTATTAATTTTTTTTTCTGCAAAAACGTTGAAAATATAAATTGACTATAGAGTTTTTTTCACTAGTCTTGACCTCACAAGTAAATACTTTTCGAGTTATTTGCGCGTGAATATATTCATGTTTCAAAAAAAGTATATTTCATGAGGAAATGAGGAAGTATTTCGTCAAAAAATATTCATAGCAAAAATACAGCTTATAAAAAAATGAAAAAAATGTTTTATATATGACATATGAAGTCGTAGACTCAGTAAGAGCAGAGTTGTAGCTAATAAAAAGTAGGTTCTTATTCGTCAAATTCCAAATTAAATATTTCTACGTGAAATAACCAAAAAATTAAGAACTTTTCGGGGAAAACTCATCATAATTTTTTTAAATTGTTTAAAAACAGCTTTATTTTTTTAAGTTTCTAGTATCAGAAGTAAAAGTTGCGCACAAAATAAAGTTGATCCCTTTTTTTGTAAACAAAATTTTAAATATCACCTCTTAATTAGCATCCCAGATGAAATTAATCAGACCTATGAATATGACCTTTACACTTTGGGATATTTCGTATCACTGATAATTATAAAGTTATTTTGAAAAAAAGGCATTTTTCTTTCAAAACAAAAAAAATTACTGTAAAACTAAATTTACGATAAAACTTACAGATCATGACAAGGCGAAAACGGCGGGTCCTTTGGGAAAAATATTCCCATGAGATTTTTTTGCATAATCACATTCGTGAGACATCCCAGAATAAGGCTCAAGAAGTCACCCACGTGAAAAGTGGTTCAATTTTTTTTAACAATTTTTTTTAATCAAATTGCAAAAATCAATATTTTTGGCTCGGACATTTTTTTTGTAGGTTGTTTGGACCATTCTGGATAAAAAAGGTCTCTTATTATTTTTCTCTAAAGTTGATCGTTTTTGAGTTATAAGCAATTTAAAATTGCAAAAACCAAAAATGGCGATTTTCAAGGCTTAATAACTCGGTTAAAAGTTATTATTATAAAAGTCAGAAAGTGACTAAATCAAAGTTTAATGCCCTCCCTACAAGATCCTGAAGAAATTTTTGTCATTGTTTTATTACTAAGCTGTTATTTTTAAGTAATAATAATGAGCGCCATGCACGAGGTAGGCGGCCGTAAATGTGAGTGCAAGTAAGATGCACAATTGGACTGCCGGAGTGGCATCTCTCTCGCACTCAGCATTTACGGCCGGCAACCACGTTCATGACGCTCAATATTATTACTTAAAAATAACAGCTTAGTAATAAAATAATGACAAAAATTTCTTCAGGATCTTGTAGGGGGGGCATTAAACTTTGATTTAGTCACTTTCTGACTTTCATAATAATAAATTTTAACCGAGTAATCCGAGTAACCCTTGAAAATCGTTTTTTCATTTTTTTCAATTTTAAATTGCTTATAACTCGAAAACGATCAACTTAAGAGAAAAATTTTTAGAGACCTTTTTTATCCAGAATGGTCCAAAAAACCTACAAAAAAATTGTCCGGGCCAAAAGTATAGATTTTTGCAATTTGATTAAAAAAAATTGTTAAAAAAAATTTGGCCCACTTTTCACGGGCGACTTCTTGAACCTTATTCTGGGATGTCTCACGAATGTAATTATACAAAAAAATCTCATGGGAATATTTTTCCCAACGTACCCGCCGTTTTCGCCTTGTCCTAAGTAAAGTAACTTGTGAAGCGGTAACGATAATTTGATTTTATTCGTCTTGAGGCGCCAAACGAAAAACACAAACGACTTTTTTCTTTGATACATTTTAAATTGTGTTTTGATGTGATTTATAGCATCTCTTTCGAATTAAAAATTTTACGCAAGTTCCCCTTCAGAGGGTGATTTTCACGATTTTTTAAAACTAGGTTTTACAAAAAAAGGACCAACTTTATTTTCAGCGTAACTTGCTTACTTTTAATGCTAGAAACTTTTTTAAAAACAAAAATAAAGCTTTTTAAACACTTTAAAAAAGCTGCGATGAGTTTTCCCCGAAATGTACTTTATTTTTTTTGTTAGTTCACGTTGAAACATTCGATTTGGAATTTGACGAATAAGAACTTACTTTTAATTAGCTACGACTCTGCTTATACTGAGTATAAAGATTTCATACAAACGCCATTTTTTTTAAGTGAAAAAACTCTAGAACAAAACTTGCTTCGAATTAGTCAGTTTATCCACTTGGTAGCTACTAGATAGTATTAGACTTATTGCTAGCTACCTAGCCCTATACAAAGTGACTTTAGAAAGTCCACATCTACATTAGAAAACCTAGTGGATATTGAGTCATTCATGGGTTATTTGGATGTGATCATGTATGTTTGGCTTATGGCTATCTTTTATTATATAACGCGTACCATTTGGGGATTAGATATTATAAGAATTCTATTAAGTTGTTCAATTCAAGGAAATATAAAATTTATTAATAATTTTCTATATAGACGAAACTTATTCGAATAAATAACGTTCTTTTAGACTCAAAAATCCAATTAAACGACATTCCTCAATGGTCTACTCTTAGTGTTGCACTTTTCCTTATTGCAATCAATCACATCGCTAAATCACTTAATCCACTACTCATTTACAAATTTAAGAATTGTTCGAACACTACTGGCTTAGAATTTTTTCCCACTAAAACGAAAACAGTAATCATCAGTAAAACTCCAAAGAAGCACATTATACTACCGAAAATCTACCTAAAGAATTTGTTCTTCTTCTTTTTCTTTTATATAGGCGGTACTGCCCGTTTTTCTTCAACGGTGCCTTTCATTCTGTCCCTAAATTGTCATTCCATCTTTTCCTTGGGCGTCCCTGGCTATTCTTACTATCCTTGATTCAGACATCCGGCTTAAGCGTTGATTCCACTCTTCTTTTCTATTCTTTACCCAGGCATTTATATTGTCTATCCCACATATGCATTTGATTTCCTCACTTATTACCCTGTCCCGTAGTCCTTTTCCAGCAATCCTTCTTAAGATCTTCATTTCGTTGGTCTCCAGATGTCTTTGTGTTTTGCTTGTATCTGGTCTTGTTTCGGCAGTGTAAGTCATAACTGGTCTAATAACTGACTCATATTATATTCTGGCCTTTGTTTCCACTCTTAGGTGTTTGTTTTTCCACATTGTGTCGTTTAGGCATCCGGCCGTTCTACTGGCTTTAATTATTTGGTCTTTAACCTCTTCTTCGATATTGTTGTCGGCTGATATATTAATTTATTATTAATCCAAGGTATTTGAAAGTCATTACTTGTTGTATAATTTGATTGTCCAATTTGCATCTTATTGATTCTGTGGATATTACTAAGATTTTTGTTTTTTCAGGCTGATATTTTCATATTCATTTCTTTTATGTTAATGTTGAACTCATGCAGTATTCTTTGTAGGTCGACTTTGCACTCTGCTACTAACACGGTGTCATCAGCGCAACAGAGTTTTTTATCTCTCTTTATCGCCCATTTTGTACCCTCTTTTTTTCTTCACTTGTTTTATTATTGCATCCAACTTTATTTTAAACAGTATGGAGGGTTTAGTGAATCTCCTTGTGTTTGCTTCCTTGATTCCTGTGTTTGCTTCTATGGGTTCTGTTATTCATTAACTTTCATTTCTATTTTATTTCTTACATGTATGTTTATGAGAACGATATACGGCAACTGGTAATCAAAGGAAAGATAGAGGGTAAGAGAGGTCTAGGAAAAGATGTCATGGCTGCGTAATATTCGCCGAATGATAATAATGAAATTACTCTTAATATAATAATGTAGGTAATCCTGACTATCTAATATCTCACCTGACAATACAATCCACGGTGGACGCCTACGCAGAAGTAAAGTTAATAATAAATAATTCAATAAGTATACTTAGTCACGATTTTCCCCCTAACTCGGAAAATATCGACCGCATGAAAAAACTTGGAAGAAATTGTAGGAAATCGCAACAACTTAAGTCCTTACCATTTTTTCGAAGAGTTTAAAGTGGCCGAGCGGTTTACTTAGTCAATTTTATATTAAGTAAATACCGTTGCAATATCTCCAAACAAAATATACAATCATCAGAAGAGACTGTAATTAACGAAAATACCTACCTAATTTTTTATCGAGATTATGAGGCAAATAAGATAAATGTACAATATATAAAATCACCCAGTGAGTATTTTTCTCGTTAAATAATTTTTTTATTTGGAATATTCAATGATTTCTTTCAAGAATTCAAATTAAAAGACAAATTACAACTACAATTCTTGTTAATTTAAAAACGAGTTTAGAAAGTAATAGGTGCTAACTTCAATAATTATTTTAAAGATTGTCTGATTGTCATGATCATGCCACTATTATCGTTGAATAGTTGAATGATAACTCAAATATAAATGAATGAAAAGAAATAAATACGTTCTATTATAATCCAGTCGGCCGACCCCAAATTCCGATAACCAAAGCTACCTGAATACGTCTCATCGTTGTCTCAGGTAAATTCAATCTCGTACCTAGAAAGCTGCTAACGCCATCTATTTCTAAAACCACTGGTGTCGTACATAAACGCTCGTTTAGTTTCGTATCTTCTCCCCTCTATTTATTAATCAATGGTTATAGTGTTAGTTAATTTCAAAATATCACTCACCTCAACTTTAGTATAATTTTCGACCTCGTTATCTGATTCCCAATCATCCGTTTGGCAAGCTTTGTCATTTTCGTTAATACTAAACTTAAGAATAAGTTCCACTGAATCAGTAAAAACATGCTTCCCATGCGTCTTGTATTCATAATATTTTTTAGTCTGACCGAATTCTGTTTCAAGCCACATCGTACCACTTTCACTTCGTTTGTAATCCACCTACAAAAATTTGGAACATTTATTAAAAAGTTTTTTATGAATATTACAGTTTATTCAGATAAGCTATGCAGTAGTTGTAAACATTAGTTGACAGCGATCCGTCATCGGCAACAGAGAGATGGCTACTTCGTTCAGTGTTTAAATATTTTAGGATAACAGTTACTGTACAGTCGCGTAAATTATTCATTAATTTAATTAATCGGACTATTTTTTCACTATGTATTCAGTGATTACAATATATACTATACAATAAAAACTAATAATCGAGAAAAGAGAAAGTGATTTTAATAATATACTGTTACTATGGAACAAGTAAATAAATTTTGAACATTTTTAACCACTAAAATCGTTGTTTACATGCACTGCATCGCGTATTGAAATTTAGTATAGTCATGTATAATACCTTATCAAGATTATTGGAAATTATAAATGTTGCTCCATCAGCATATTTAGATTGATGTCGAACCTCATCTTTTTCACAAATAGGCTTAAAATGAGAACGTTCTGATGTTAGCAAATCCTCCTTATCTGAGTTCTCAATAAAATCCCTGTCAGCCTTGAAATTAAAGGTATTCACCGATTTTCCAAAAGGGTTAAAGGCTTTTGGCTAAAATAGAAACATTATATTAATTATTCATCATAAATTTATATATTTATTAATCATACATTTACATATTTTCTATACACTAAGCGCCACGCTAGTAGACACACGGATAACGAATTTCTAGGGGTGGGCTAATTCGGCCCATTCTCACCTGTGACTTTCATGCCTGTCATGTCATGTGACTGTTATGAAACTATTTAAAATAATTGTTTTTTCATACAAATACCTTAATTATTAATACTATTGTTACTCTGCTTTAAAAAAAACTTTATTCAAACACCAACAATATTACAATACTTTATAAAATTTACAACTTTAGTACAATGACAACTATAACCTTCAAATACAACACTGTTCTATAAACTGTCAACTTTCAATGTTTATATTTTGTTTTCTATGGTTTGTTTTTAAACCAAGAGGAGTAAATTAAAAAGACAGATTCATGCCCAAAAAAGTCACTAGAGAAGTCACCAAATACATCTTCTTGTTTGGTTGATCATGTCGGCCTTCGACGGTAATTCATAAATATTACAGTCGGAAAAATGACAGAATACCCATGCGTCATCGATGATATGCATACGAATCAAATCAAAAATTTCTAGTCAAAACAAAGTCTAAACTAAGTTAATACTGAAAATAAACGGATCTGACTACTACCCCACCATACGATTTTTCGCTACGTAAGAATGTGTCAAAAAAATTTTGTGATCTAACAATAAAACACTGAAAACGTTTGTTTTCTAACTTCCACAAAATTTATTATAACTAAGTGACTACAGCTGTTTCGGCGGAGTGCCTTTCTCAAGTGATATAGTTTACAATGTGTTTGCCTTTTTAAGTCTTCAACTGAAGAGGTTGAGGAGTGGGGAGCTGTTTGTCTCGAGTTGGTCATTCAGAATTATATCTGTATTTTTCAGTTTATTAATTTCCATAGATTCTAAAAAAGATAGCTTAAGGCCTTTATTTTGAATATGTAGAATTTGAAACTCTTCATTGAAAGAATGATTATGATCTAGAAGGTGAAGTGCGTATGTAGAAGTGTCTGTTTTTCTATTGTTGAATGCCCTTTTGTGTTCTGCTATCCGTTTGTCAAAAGTTCTGCCAGTTTGACCGATGTACGTTTTCGGACAGTCACCACAAGTTAGTTTGTACACACCACTCTGTAGTTGCTTTCTCTTTCGACTTTTATTGTTCTTAATATATTTGCTTAAGTTGTTGTTAGTTCTGAAAGCTGGTGTTATTCCTTTCTTTTTTATGTATCTGGCTATTTTTGTTGTTATCTTGCCAGTATATGTGAGAGAGCAGAAGGTACTGGGTTCTTTCTGTGGTGGTGGATACACTAATTTCAGGGCTTTCTTATGGAGTTTTTGGTTTAAAATTTTGTTAACTGTTTGTTCGTTATAGCCGTTGTTTACTGCTATTTGTTTATTTGCTAAACAAATAGCAGTAAACAACGGCTATAACGAACAAACAGTTAACAAAATTTTAAACCAAAAACTCCATAAGAAAGCCCTGAAATTAGTGTATCCACCACAACAGAAAGAACCCAGTACCTTCTGCTCTCTCACATATACTGGCAAGATAACAACAAAAATAGCCAGATACATAAAAAAAAGGAATAACACCAGCTTTCAGAACTAACAACAACTTAAGCAAATATATTAAGAACAATAAAAGTCGAAAGAGAAAGCAACTACAGAGTGGTGTGTACAAACTAACTTGTGGTGACTGTCCGAAAACGTACATCGGTCAAACTGGCAGAACTTTTGACAAACGGATAGCAGAACACAAAAGGGCATTCAACAATAGAAAAACAGACACTTCTACATACGCACTTCACCTTCTAGATCATAATCACTCTTTCAATGAAGAGTTTCAAATTCTACATATTCAAAATAAAGGCCTTAAGCTATCTTTTTTAGAATCTATGGAAATTAATAAACTGAAAAATACAGATATAATTCTGAATGACCAACTCGAGACAAACAGCTCCCCACTCCTCAACCTCTTCAGTTGAAGACTTAAAAAGGCAAACACATTGTAAACTATATCACTTGAGAAAGGCACTCCGCCGAAACAGCTGTAGTCACTTAGTTATAATAAATTTTGTGGAAGTTAGAAAACAAACGTTTTCAGTGTTTTATTGTTAGATAAAATGAACTTCCATCAAGTAACGGTCGAATCCATCAAATTTTGTGATGTTATTCTTTTTCTGATAATATATATTTATTGGTGATAAATGTTACTATTACTACCGTAATTAATTATTTGATATAGATTAATAATACAAATGTATTACAAATACAGTGGACGTAAATAGTAACAGGAATTTAAAAAATGTCGTTTATGTTAGCTGCATTAAGTGATTAAAATGAAAGTAAACTTAATGAATTCAGATCATTTTCCAGACATTATCTGCAAATAAATGTACATTCGTAAAAATATACTAATCTGTAATTTCATACACTATGGGCCGGTTTTTCAGTGCTGGGTTAACGTATTTATATTTTGGTCACCGAAATATTCATGTTTAATCAGTTTTTCAGTACTAGGGTAGAGCTTAAACTCATTTAAGTTAACCAAGATTTTAACCGATCCTCACACACACACGCGCGTTCAACCCAACCTCTGTTAGATGCATAGATATATAATACTCTAGATTGCGCCCTGCGATCTTAAAATGGGTGACGGTTGCGACAGAGATAAATGAGCCTATTTGGTCGGTAGTCTCTTTTTAATTTAAGGGGAATATCGACGACGTGAATATCCCACTTTATCGAGTAATATGTGTTGACAGTTGGAGCGGGTGGTGACGGGAAATGGTCTTTGGTCTTCGGACGTGGATAATCGTGGTTCGAATCCCATACCAACTTTACTTTTTTTATTTTTATTTAATCAATATTGCGTTTATTAGATATTTTTACATCTGAAAAATGGACCTAAGTAAATCTAGCAGATAATAAATGTACGTATAGTAAGTTAATATTGGAATACATAATTTGTGAACTGCATAGTAAAATAAAAGTCATTCGTTATTAATATAAATTCGTCCTTATTCAAATGATGTGAATGTTTGTTTTGCTTCTACTTTTTTAAAAAATTGTAACAATAGTTTCATAAATAAAAATAATGTCTAATTACTTATAATTGAATCGGTCATTTCAAAAACAGCAAAGTCCACAATTTTCAGAAACTAACTTTTTGAGAGGAATAGACTCCTTTAAGATAAACGTTGTGTGCAAAAACGACACCAGTCCAGTAAAAACATTAGGAACAAAACTACAATATAACTCTGAATTTTGATGTCATCCATTTCATCCATCTTTCGACTATATAGTTAGTTTTCTTTGCTCTTCTGTAAAATTAGGAATATGTGACTCGTTGTTTTGGAAATGACCGATTCAATTAATAAATCGATGGTACATTATGTTGATATTAATTATTGGTAATTTTTTACGAATATTTTTAACAATTACTTTATACTATTCTACAATTAACTTATTAAAAAAATAACATTGGCTTTTATATTTTTAAAAATCTATAGGTACCTACACAGTTTTTCTTATTTGTTATATATTTCTTTGCATAGATTTACTTTAGAGATGTAATAATATCTAATAAACGCAATATTGATTAAATAAAAAATAAAAAAAGTAAATATTGGTATGGGATTCGAACCAGGATTATCCACGTCCGAAGACAAACGACCAGTTCTCGTCGCCATCCGCTCGAACTGTCAAACCATCTAAAATACTCGACGACAGAGTAGGATAGTGACGTCGTCGATACTCCCCTTGAATTAGAAAGAGACTACCGACCAAATAGGCTCATTTATCTCTGTCGCAACCGTCACCCATTTTAAGATCGTAAGGCGCAATCTAGAGTATTATATATCTATGGTTAGATGGTTCAACTCCGAATTTTACGGTTATGCTTGCGCGTGGGTGCAGTGAATGCATCTTGTTTATTTTTTTGAGTACCTGCCTGACAGAAGGGATTAGTTGGGTTATGTTATTTTATTTCATCGCGGGAAGTATTCTAATACCTCCTTATTTTTATAAGGAAATTATTATTATCGAAAGGAATTATTATATAGGAAGGAATTATAAGGAAATATATATCAATATAACTGTAAAACAGGTACCTATGTTTACACTTACTGTAAAAGGATTTAATGCATGATTCCTAGTAATATTTTAAAAATATTATTTTATATTTGTTTACACAAAAAAATAATTATTTACCAAACAGTCTGACTCCGTATTTCCTGGTAAATCTGTTCAAATAGTGATAAGACCGTGGTCTTTGACAAACAAAATCGGAAAAAAAGTCTAAATGGTCCCAGTAATTGTAATTCTCTTCTGTTATGCAACCGAGGTAGACGTTATGATCTAAACAAAGATTCCGAACTTGATATTGCATTGCATTAAAACTTTTTTAATTTGGTTATGAAATTGTTTATTTATTTTTCTGTCAAATTGATCATTAATTCTCGAATTGCACATGCGCACGTACAGTTACTGCTGCCAACAGAAGAAAAAAATGGTTAGCTAACCGAGATTTTCTTAACTTGGTTTAAAGCACTGAAAAACGCTATTAGGGTTAAAAATATTGGTTAAAATTTAAACTAGGTTAGCTAACCAAAATTTTAACCGCTCACTGAAAAACCAGGCCTATGATTGAAAAGTCAGTAATATGTACACGTTTGGCGAACTCATAGACAGAAGTTAACCATATTGACAGATGATTACTTACAAATTTTATTGACGTATTTTAATTAAATAAATACTTACCAAACCAAAAATACAATATAATATCAAAATAGCTCTTAAAAGAACTGAGTTTATTCAAGTAAATAAGACTGATTATTAAAATTTATAAACTCTACCGAACCTAACCCAGTTTCACTGTCAAAGTGACAGAAATCGAATCAGTCAGATTATAGTTGACCAGCACGATTACTCGAATAGTAGTTTATACAATCATTATCTCTACTCATGTTGAATGTTTTTCTAAGAATGACATTAGAAGTACAGAAATAGTCAAGTGTGAGTTTAAATTTTCTACTAAATTAATATAACTACGTTGAACAATTGTATGGCCGTCTCACTCTGTCAATTATAAATATGTAACTGCGTATGTCTTGGATAACGTTTTTGCTTTGTAGACAACACTTAATAATCTATCTCTCTCGTTTGTTATTTATCCAAAGAGCAAATGCAAAATATGTGCTTGATATGATGGTTCATATTCTTGTTCTCATTATCATTTTTCAGTGCGTCACAGTTTTTCGATTTCTCTCTAATGCATTAAGTTAGATGAGACGGAAAAAGCGGTAGCTCCGTGATTAAACACAAAAATAATGCAGCATTACAATGGTTATATACATAAGATGTCTATTCCTAACCTACGTTTGATTCGTTGATATTTAGAATGCGCGTTTTTTCTAGCCAATCAATTACACGTATTACGAACATTTGACGAAAACTTCGTTCATTTTGGCCATTTTTTAAAAGTGTCAAAGAGTCAAGTGACGGTTATTATTCAGGTCAGTATTTTGTGTACCTGTCATTTTGAAATTTCGAATTCGACTTCCCTTGTGTTTCACAACGTCTTTGTGCATTTTTTTGTGTTTTGGTTTAGAATTTAGTTCGTTAAAAGTTAGTCATTGGCGTGAGGAGACTAGAGACATTTGAGATGTACCGAAGAGTGCTAAATATCTCATGAGTAGATAGAATAGCCAACGTGGAGGTAATGAGACTTACGCATAAGGAACGAGAAGAACTAACAAATAAGAAGAAAACTGAGATATATGGGACATGTGATGAGAGATGTATATCTAATACTCCAGGTCATTATGCAAGAAAAAGATCTATAGTAAGGAGACGTAACTCATGGCTGAAGAACCTTAGGAACTGGTTTGGATGTAATAACAATGAATTATTTAGAGCCGCGGTTTCAGAAATAAAAATCGCTCTGATAACTGCCAACTTTTGAAGCGGAGACAGCACCTAGAGAAGGAGATAAAAACACAATTAATGGATAGTTTTGTGTCATTTTTTAATGTTTCCATATTTATAAATTCAATTAACAATATTGTTTACTTTTTAATTTTATTCCCCTTTATAAAAAATACCTACATGTTAACATATTGTGTAAAAATCAAATATACTAAATTACTAATTAGTTTAATTTCACCAGCTTTTCACCTATGGCTAAGTACGATTCTAGCATCTCTCAGATTCGTCAATAATTACATGAAATAAGTCTCGACACACCCAATACAGTATATGACGTCATAATTAATGACGCACTGAAAAATGATCATGAGAACAAGAATAGGTATTCTTTCATTTTTCCGATTGTATATTATATTAATACGATTAATAAAAGCAGACTAAAAATGAAAGCAATAACGTAGAAAACACAAAAAATAGCTGATATAACTTAATTAACCTATGAAATGCCAATAGTGTCAAAATTTCATAAATGTCACTAGTGTCAAAATTTCATAACAGTGAAGTAACTCGCCTGCGGTTGGACCAATTACAAACAAGCATTACGGCGCGGTAAATTTGAATTACTCCTCCTGGTTTAAAAACAGAACATAGTAAGAGTAAAAGTAAACAGTGCAACAAATAAAGGGTCCAGGACTTTATTACCTCAATTTACACCCTTGTGTCTAGTAGCGTGGCGGTTACTGTATATGACAAACTTTCATTATTAAATATTTTAGTATAAAGTGGCGAAAATTTTACAAATGTTGATGGATTGAACAAAGTATAACCCAATGAACAAAGCCCAACTATATGCTGAATGAAATACATTCTAGTAGATTTTTCATGGTTCTGGTCCAGTCTTGTTAGATAAAGTTGATAATGATCAAATTTTGAAAAACACTCACCATCAAAGATACAATTTTTAGATTGGCAATACAAGAAGAATTTCGAAAGAGCTTTTTACAAAGTACTGACGCTAGAGAAAGATGAAAATATCATGGAATCTGATGATAAAGAAATTACTGTAGCTGAACTAACTGCATTAGTGCGCAACGCCGATTAGTTTGAAGAAATTAATGCATATGAGGTTGAGACAGATACAGTGTGGCAAACATGAGTCATTAAATGGGCATAAAATTAGGCAGTTTTGGATACAGGAACGGGACAGAGCCAAGAGTTTTTGAAGTTATTCTTCTTTAGGCGCGATTGAGAGTACAATTTCATAAATCTGTGCGCATGCGCACAAAGACAGTAATAGTTCGTTGCTAATCTTTCAAGATAGGTATGTATGTATCTGTATCAGCGCAAGTAAGTCATTAAAATAATATATTAGTGTTTTTAGTAAATACAGGGTGAGTTTTTAGTGCGGGATCGGTCGATAATTCCATTATGGTATAGAATATCGAAAAAAGTTATTTAGAAAAAATGTAGGCAATGATATTCTCCAGGTTTGTAAAATATGTCCATTTCTACCGGGTGATCAGTAACTGCGTGGTATATCAAACATTTATTTTTTTAAATGGGACACCCTATATATTTTTTCATATTTATATTCCTCTCATAATTCTTGTTCATATAATATAGGGTTTTGCATTACTATACAGAGTATTTAACAAGTTATGACCATTTTTATTTCGAAATCCCTTTGAGATTAACACCATGTATATAAAGAAGTAATTCATTAACCATAATTTGTTTTATACAATAAGATAAACAGTATATTGTAGTTTTTAAATCAAGTTTAATTGAAATCATTGACGAATATTTGTATACAGGGTGAACTACAAAACCAAATTACGATTTTCTCAATTTTTTTAAATGGATCACCCTATATTTTATTCTTTGAAAATATTGTATTTATGATACTCTTTCATTTTTATATAGCATTCCCTATACCTAAACTTATTACTTTCCGAGATATTTTAAGTTTTCTTCAAATTTTGGGAATACATTCAATTTTTCTAGTAGAAATAAGTTAGTATTGAGTGATAATCAAACAAAATTATTTTTATTCAATAAATAACTAACACAAAATATAGACTATTACAATATGCAGTGAATTTACCAATAAATGTGATATTAAGAAATTATCATATTTCCCAAATATACAAGAATCGTAAAATTCCAACAAAAAAAATTTGTCTTGTATATAATAATATAACAAGTTTGTTTTTATTCAATAAATAACTCACATAAAACATAAATCAAAACAATATACAACTGATGTAACAGTTTTTAGATTGTTATATCAACAGTATTCTAAGCCAAGAAATTTTTAGTAAAACATTCAATTTTATAAGCACTTAAACTACGAAACAAAGTTACGATTTTCTCAATTTTTTTAAATAGATTTTATTATTTATTTTTTAGGAATGTTGTATCATTGATACTTTTTCATTTTTATGTAGCATTTCCTATACCTAAACTTCTTAGTTTCTGAGATATTTTTAGTTTTCTTCATTTGCCGGAAATACATTCAATTTTTATAAATAAAAATAACTTAACAAATAAGTATAGTGTAATAATATAACAAATATTTGCATTCAATAAATAACTAACAAAATATATAAACCATAACAATCTATATCTAATAAATGTACCAATCAATGTGATGTTAAGGAGATAAGTCTAAAGTAAATGTTGAAAATGTCCAACTTTACAACGTTAAATTACCGAGCCACATTTTTTAACATTTTTGTAAGTCAATATTATTAAAAGCTTCTCTTATTCTATCAGCTTCCATTTTCCATATCATCAGGCGTTGTTGGATGCTTCTGATATACAATTTTTTTTATATAGCCCCACATGAAAAAATCAATTTTGGAAGAACTGGAGCACCGTCGTTTAAAAACCTCAATCGTCAAAAAAATGTGGTCCAATTAAATAATCGCCAACAATAGCACCTTAAACATTAATAGATCACCTAGTTTGACCATGAGTGTTAACAAAGTAGAGATTTATTGATGCATATTAATGAAAATTAGTATGAAAATTATAGTACCTATTAAAATCTGCGCGTCACAATCTGCAATTAGGAACGTGTTACTAAAACCTTCTTGGCTTAGAATACTGTTGATATAACAATCTAAAAACTGTTACGTCAGTTGTATATTGCCTTGATTTATGTTTTGTGTGAGTTGTTTATTAAATAAAAATAATCTTGTTATATTATTATACACAAGACATATTTTTTTGTAGAAATTTTACGATTCTTGTATATTAGGGAAATATCATAATTCCTTAATATCACATTTATTGATACATTCATTGCATATTGTTGTGGATTATATGCTTTGTTAGTTATTTATTGAATAAAAATAATTTTGTTATATTATCACTCAATACTAACTTATTTCTAGAAAAAAAATTGAATGTGTTGCCGAAATTTGAAGATAACTGAAAATATCTCGGAAAGTGATGAGTTTAGATATAGGGAATGCTATATAAAAATGAAAGAATATTATAAATACAATATGTCAAAAAAATAAAATATAGGGTGATCCATTTAAAAAAATTGAGAAAATCGTAATTTGGTTTTGTAGTTCACCCTGTATACAAATATTCGTCAATGAAATCAATTAAACTTAATTTACAAACTACAGTACATTGTTTATCTTATTATAGAAAACAAATTATTGTTTATGACTTAGTTCTTTATATACATGGTGTTAATCTCATATTGATTTCGAAATAAAATGGTCATAACTTGTTTAATACTCTGTATAGTAATGCAAAACCCTATATTTTATGAACAGGAATTATGAGAGGAATATAAATATGAAAAAATATATAGGGTGTTCTATTTAAAAAATTGTATGTTTGATATACCACGCAGTTACTGATCACCCTGTAGAAATGAACATATTTTCCAAGCCTGGGGAATATCATTACCTACATTTTTTCTAAATAACTTTTTTCGATATTATATACCATAATGGAATTATCGACCGATCCCGTACTAAAAACTCACCCTGTATATTATTTATTATAATTTTTGGATTTGTCTTTCTCTGTAGTAAGATAATAAAATATTATGTATGTAGGTATAACATTTTTATGTCTATTTGTCACCGTGTTGTGTAATTATATCCGAAACTTACGTGTCACTTAAAGAAGCTCGGTGGCGTAGTTGGTGGAGCGTTGGGCCAATGATTAGAAGGTTGCGGGTTCCAATCCTGGATGATTCATTTTTTTTAATTTTTGGTTGTTTTAATAAAAATTTTTTGAAAGTGGTAGTTAAGAAAGTTAGTTTAATATTTAAATAAAATACAAATAACCTGTTAAGTATATTTACTTCGTTGAAATTACCTATATAATAGAAGAATAACTTCTTACGCGCGTACAAAGTACACACACATTCTTTTTTATTTTTATCGTGATTCTCTTATCTCGATGGCTCAGCGTATTGAGAGCTGAGATTCACTTTGCTGTGAATAATTTAGTCACGATTTTGCCAGAAAAATAATTTTAAATGTCAGACTTTGAATTTAGTCCAGGGCGCATCTGTTTTGAGATGGACGTTGACAGGTGACTCAAATTTTTTTTGCAGAAATTGCTTGAAAATAAATCAAATAATAATATTTGAGTAATTGTTTAAATAATCAAAATGGCAAAAAATGAAGGAAAAATTCGATTTTATTCTTCATTTTTTGATTATAACTTTAAAAGTATTCATTTCCGAGAAAAGTTGTACTAACATAAAAGTTGCGTAATTAAATTTCCTACAATATAAAATGGGTTAAAAATTTAAAAAATAGTCACCCTAGTTGCAAAATAGCAATAATTGCGAAAAAAACATACAAAATCAAGTATTGGCATTTTACGTTTTTCAACCATTTATGCTACACTTAGGACCTTCATATTTCTCCCAGAAAAACTTTATGATACAGTAAAACAATACGGTAAATTTCATTAAGATGGGTTCAATAGATTTTGCAAAATAAATTTCGCAATCCAGCTTTCGCAAAAAAAATTCATTTTTTCAAAATGTTACAGGACCGAAAATAAAGCAGATAGCAAGTTGAAATTTTTTTTGCTTATAAAAGTGTACTGTATCTTTCATTGGCAATTTGCAAAATTAAAATCGATTAATTATCACGGCGTCAGGAAATTTTTTAAATAAACATTAATTTTTGGTGCTACGCGCAGGACAGCAGTGTTCGATTCACACAAGTTGCTTTCCATCAAAAATTCTTCCAATCTTTATCTAATATATTATTTTCTTACTCTATATTTTGTTGTATTTTAATATTTTAATTCCACAAAAATCAAACTTATTTTATTATTGTTTGTGAAATATTGTTTAAACAATTGCATATATTTAAAAATAATAAACTTTTATTCTCTAAGTTAAAATATATGAACACAGAAAGTTTTTGCTAATAAAAGTGTTATTTCAAAGGATAGAGTATGTGTTTTTATTTTGCAATAAACAAATTTATTTATTTACATCGAAATGTAATAAAAATTAAAATGTATCAATCATTATCAAAGGTCATTGGAATGACCAATCAGAGCAAACTATCCGCTGTCCTGCGCGTAGCACCAACAATTAATGTTTATTAATGTTAATATTTAAAAAAATTCCTGACGCCGTGGTCACAGCATAGAAAACGCAACAGCAGTGACACACTAGTAGGCGGGAAAAGTTCGCGCACTATTACTGCGCAGATCGTCGGCCATTTTGTGCGTAGTAAAGACAATGTAGAAAATCGACAGTGTTGCCGATTTGTACATAATTATCAGATTTACTTAACTTTTATGACATTCATATTTTTTAACATAATTTTATACGTATGCCTGTGGGAATTATGTCAATAATTGGGACATAACACAAAATACTGACGATGAATGGCGATTGTATTGTTAATCTTTTGCATAAATTCCAGAAATTATTCAAAAAGAATCTCTTACGGGTAATAAAGTTGGTGACATCGGCAACACTGATGAACCAACACATCACATCACCACTGAGATGTACTACGCGAAAAATGGCGACCCTGTACTTTTCAGCTTCAAAGGCGGCATCAGGGAGTGTCCTTGCTGGTTTCGTTTATTATGCTGTGCCGTGGTGTTAATCGATTTTAATTCTGCAAAATTGCAAATGAAAGGTACAGTACATTTCTATAAGCAAAAAAAATTCAACTTGCTATCTGCTTTATTTTCAGTCCTGTAATATTTTGAAAAAATGAATTTTTTTTGCGAAAGCTGGATTGCGAAATTTATTTTGCAAAATCTATTGAACCGATCTTAATGAAATTTACCGTATTATTTTACTGTATCATAAAGTTTTTCTGGGTGAAATATGAAGGTCCTAAGTGTAGTATAAATGGTTTAAAAATGTAAAATGCGAATACTTGTTTTTGTACGGTTTTTTCGCAATCATTGCTATTTTGTAACAAGGGTGACTATTTTTTAAATTTTTAACCAATTCTATATTGTAGGAAATTTATATACGCAACTTTTATGTCAGTACAACTTTTCTCGGAAATGAATACTTTTAAAGTTATAATCAAAAAACGAAGAAAAAAATCGAATTTTTCCTTAATTTTTTGACATTTTGATTATTTAAACAATGTTCCGGACCTTTTTGAGAGGGAGGATAACTCAAATATTATTATTTGATTTATTTTCAAGCAATTTCTGCAAAAACGTTTGAGTCACCTCTCAACGTCCAAAGGTACTAATATTTTTACAGATGCGCCCTGGTCTAATTGGAATTAATGAGGAGATTGGGACAGCAATGATGAGTATGGTAATTAAAGATTTTGGTGGATACAGATGGAAGATAGACATCTTTAATATGTTCTGTATAGATTATATAGAACAATTTATTAAAGACCAAATACTTATAATAATTATACATAATAAATCGTCACTAATTTACCTGAGACGCAGATCTTGGCGTTACTTCTTGAAAACCACTTTTCTCCTTATTATGATTTAACTTCATCAAGCTGAAAGCCAACAGTTTTTCCGTTTCATATATTTCCTTCTCCTCGTCCACCTTTCTTCCCTCTCCAACGCTCCAGTTACCAGGAAGGCTATGGAAGTCATTGGAGAAATATTTGTGTCTGAAGTCCTTGTTTGTTTCGAAGAGAGCGTTGGTCTCGTTTTCAACCATAGAGTTAGCTGGTGGCCAATCATCGAATGAGGAATTGACAGATGGATTGTCAATGGAGATTGCGCTAAATTTGAAGTCTAGAGTAAATTCTGTATTGTTGGCGACGTTCTGTGAGGCATCGATGGTTGAGTTGAAATTATTGTCAAAGGTTACATCTTGATCAGTTGACCAAATGGAGCTAAAAATATTTAAAAAATTTCGTTATTAATTTGCAATTAAAACTTATTGTGTATTTTATTTCTAGTAGACGCTTGATTAACGCCAAAATTGGTCGTGGTGCTGAATGAGAGACCATAGGAGCATACCTTAGACCATAAAAACTGATAGACACGCCGTAATGCTATTCTCTCGTCTCGAAGAGTGAAGCCAACATAAAACGATTCATACAGCTGTGCGTGACGTCAGTTTACGGCAGAAAACGTTAGAGATTAGAAGTGTTTATAGGCGTTGTAAACTTTTTAAAGTGTTCCAATTTAAAATTTTTCCAATACACTAATTTTTTAATTATGGTGTTATCTCGCAGAGCATTTAATTGTACGCAGCGACAAAAAAAAAGGGAAAAACACCTAAAATCCAGTTTACAGCAGCATAATAAACAAGCAATTTTTCAAAAAATTGAAGAATTTATAAAGTATCTTAATTCACTCAAATATTCCAACAATGGTGAACCACTGCATCTAAGCCAAAAATAAACAGGTTTTATTGGTATGATGCGAATGCGAATTTGGAAAAATTACGTGAAGGATCATATGGATGGAGGTCTGAAGTATCTTTCGGCCTATAAACTTTCTCAGTATCACTTAGAAGTTTTCTTTAGTTCTATTATAGGAGTCATGGAGGTTACAACAACAACCCAACGGCAAAAAAATTTGAAGATGCATATAGAAGACCCTTAATGCACACAAGTGTTACAGGATCTACCCAGGCTAATTGTATAGAACAGGCACCTTCCACAATTTTAGCAATGAGCACAACAAATACTGTGAAAATGAAAACTGTTGATCATCAACTCATTGACAACTCTAGAACTGATGAAAATAATAGGGAAATAATAACTAGTAACCATGATTATACTGTAAATAATTTAAGTTTTTCAAAAAGAGTCATCTTATGTTTGTGATGTTGTTGACTATATCGCTGGGTTTGTAGTTAAGAAAGTTAAGGAAACATTACATTGTGACATATGTTTGTGTGCAATTGAATGTGATAATTTACAATGTCCATTCATAAACACAAAAATTATAGCATATCAAAAAATTTTTAATTCAACCTTCTAAAGACGTCATTCATATTTGCAAAATTGCTGAAAGCGAAATTAGAATTATGTAGGTACAATTCAAAAAAATTAAACGATTCTAAATTATTGACAAAATTGATCTTAAACGTGCATGGTTCTGTGTTTAGCGAATACAAAGAACATGTTTGATCATGATTTTGAAACAAACCATTTGTTTAATCGAATAAAGATAATTTGTTCGCATTATTGATACATCAGATTGTACCACGAAGGTGAAAAACTAAATAATGTAATAAGAGTTAGAAGTAAGTTAACAAAAGGTATTTTGTTTTGTGGTCATTAATTAATAGATTTCCTACATATTTTTTCACCTAACGTGAAACTAACACCCAAAAGAAAATTACTCTCCTTAAATTTATTTTTGATTATCAAACAAGAAGAGATATACCAACGATATAATTTCAAATAAAACATTTATTTTTACAAAATTACTTTAAGTCAAAAATATTTATTAATTACTTTGCTAAATGATTTTTCTTCCATATTTTTTACAAAATATTAAGTTATACTACAAAACTACTTATATTACAAAAGTTATACTATAATTAATCTAAAATTGGGTAATTTTATTAGTGCTTTGCTAAGAATCCAAACGAGTTCTTGCCGTATTGTGACGTCACTTTCGCGGGAGGTCTTTGCTTCAACGGTTCGGTACAAGGCGTGTCTATCAGTTTTTATGGTCTAAGGAGCATACAATCATGGTACCAGAAACAATAGAGGAGATACAATTCTGACTAGAGAACAACCTGTTAATAGCCAACACCTTCTTCAAATAACATCCTAGAAGGCTATATATTTAGAAATATCCTACAGGTATAGAAGAGAGAATTGTTAGAAATGAAATTAACTTCCTTTTGCTCAATAACAAATCTACGGAATATAAAATCTACGAAAACATATCCTGGGGTTGATATTTATAGCGATTGCAATCCAGTTACAGTCGACTCGCGTTAATTCAAACCTGCGATAATTCGAACCTCTCTATAATTCAAAGTTATCACGAGTTCCCTACAAAATCTCTTTATATTTCGAACTAAATCAATACATTTTTATGCACTTGGTAATTAGAACGAAAAAATCATTGCTATATTACAAAACGATGCGTTAATTCGAACCCATCGGTGTCCAGCACTCGACAATTCAAAGTTGCAGAGAGAAAGATGCGGAAAGATTGTAGTAAGTACAGTTTTCTGTACTTTTTCTTCTGTACCTTTTTTTCTGTACCTGCTTAAAAAAATCCGGTTTCTTAAAAGAAGATCAGGAAAATCTTCCAATACTTATGGATGATGAAGAACCAGCAATAGAACCATTAGTTGACATCAGCGGTGTGAGTTTTTCTGACTTTGTTTAAGTAGATGAAGAAGTTGCTGTCTCAGGTTCACTAACCGATGGCGAAATTTTATCTGCGACAGATACGAATGAAAAAAGTAACGATGAAGATGAGTACGATACATAAGAACCTTTGGCAGAGGTGTCAGTTAAGGAAGCAAATTCCTCATTCGATACCTTACAAACCTTCTGTCTACAAAACGAAAGTGATGAAAAAGCATTTCAGGCACTTTTTTTCTCTTAAAAAAAATTATTGAGCACTCGGAGTAGCAGCAATGTGCTTTGAAGCAAACCAGTATAATACAGTTATTTCGAAAGATTGATTAATTCACATTATGAATACATACATGTATGTACACGAATGTACCTCTAAACTTTTGTCATCGTTATAGCAGTTAATCAATAATAATTGATCAACACTTAATAATTCGAAGATTTATTTATTTTCTCTCACAAATTTCGAATCATGTGATATTTCAAACATTCAATAATTCGTAATATTTTAAGAGTCCCTCGAGTTTCGAATTAACGAGAGTCAACTGTATAATGGATTTTAGGCTAAAAAGATTTCTGAAAGTTAAAAGCGAAAAAGTGACAAGAAAGACGCAAGATATACTTTTTCTCAGAGGCTTTTTTCAGTGCATCAGTTTTTCGATTTCTTTCTAACGCATTAAGTTGGAAGTGACAGAAAAACAGGTACGTCCGTGATTATAATTAACATTTATTGTAGTTGTTTATAGATGGCGCTATAATAAAAAATGATTTATGTATTATCTATACGACTATAATCTGTACAAATTATACGACTATAAAAGTCAAACAACATACCTTTTTATAAATGCAATAAATACGATTGATTTGTTTTTATACCAAATTGCAAATAAAACGGTTATGTTTTTGAAAATGTATTTCAAAGATTTAGTAAAAAAAAGGAATTACATACTAAAATATGAATTTATTATCCAAATCATATTGGAACGTAAAGTATAGGGCAAAAGATCAGTAGGATAACAATTATTTCTGTGTAAAATAATAAAAATTTAGTCAAGTAACAGTATTAATTAAGATTACCTCATAATGCTTGTCCCGTATGGGATAAATCTCCTCTTTCCAGTATCTCTCATATTGGCGATGTTCATCATCTCAACTGTGTCATCACTTGGCCTCGGAGAATCCAGCAAATCTATGATGTCTACAGGCAAATCCTCATACATATTAACTTCGTCTTCATTGTCCCAAATGTTACTGTTAATTTCTACGCATTGATCGAAAGACTCCTCCATGTCGGACTGATCCTCTTTTCGTTTAATGTTTGCGAACTTTTTATTGTTGGCGGGGTAGAAGCTCAGGTCCCAGCCGTTGAAAGTGGCGTTGTTGCGCAAGTTGTTCTTGTTACGAGCTAAACAGTTGAGACGTTGTTTAGTTTGGTTGCGAGCTTTCATTGTATCGTGACTTTCCTGAAACAGAATAAAAATCTTTAAAAATTTATAATCTTTAATTTCTATAAGATGAAATTTCTGGGTATAATGCAATTTTTTTATCAAAAATGCAAAAAAATTTTATCTACGCCGTTGCCTCGTCCTAAGTCCAGGATGAGAAAGGAAGTGGGTTAAGCAAGGAACTAACTATTCCTTCTTGTAAAAAAACAAAGGTTATGAAAACGAAACACTTGCCTCCTCATAAGGTCACATCCTTTAAGACGACAAAGGGCAATAAATATGGGAACCTGGAACGTACGAAGCCTATATCGGCTGGGAGCCGTAACTCAGGTGATCAAAGAACTTGAATCCAGAAACATGGACACATAGGCCAGGGTAATAAGACAAAAATATACCCTGTTCGTGACACTTCAGCAGCCAGGGTACCAAAGCGTTTTTTCGACAGGTTATACCTATAAGAACAAATTGTAACTATTTCCTGCGTAGGATGTGGCGGCCATATTTATTTATAAACAATTTAGTGTCAAAAAACGGCCTTTTTTCCTTTTTTTTTCCAACCGTGGAAAACAGTAAGACTTATGGTTTTCTTAGTACAAACATCTTCGAAAGAATGGAAAAAGCTTTAAAATGGCGTATTACAAAGTTTAATATACTCATTTATTTACCTTACCCGTACTCATTTATTGTTAATATAATTGCGAAAAAAGGTCAAAATTTCAGAAAAATTAATTTAGCAATAACTATTGTAAAAATAAGTGTACAGCTTTGAAATTTTTGTCAAAGGAGGATTGTCTGATTACTAATATGTGACAAAAATTTCAAAGCGATTCACTAAATTGTTTAAATTTTATTCAAATTGTTTATCCCAGAGAACTTTTTTTGCAATAACATAAGTCAGAAAAAATGAATGTTAGAACCATTCTACAGGTGTCAAATGAAAGAGCATGAGCTAAACTTTAAAATTGGTTTATAGAACCATATTTATTGGTTAATGAATAACCATTTAGTTTGTGTTTCTTAGCCTGAAGTATAGACAAGCTGATAATTTTGTCTGGTATCTTGTGTACAAAGTGCAAAGATAACAATTTCTCGAAACTAATCATGGGTGTCAAAGTACTATAAATAAGAGGTCCCTTGGGTGGCCTTTGGTTAGCTGTGATTAAGGCAAGGAGAATGCATTCTTGTTTCAGGAACATATGAACCAAAAGGCGCACAGAATCCTGTATTTCGCCAGTCATATCTGTCACCCCCTGAGTACCTACATCGCTCTTTTAATTTGACTTGCATCGTGATGTGCTAGTAAGGCGCTTATTAATGGATCTTCACACTGTGTAAGGTTGGTAACCCGCACCCACTGTGTCTTCAGGATCTAGGGCACCAAATGAGCAAGTTTTCATCTAAAGCTGAAGACCACAGTGTTCAGCAATGGTTTTAACTGTAGTTCTGGAACTTCTACGAGATGTTAATTTCATTTGAAGCCTTGTTTGGCCAAACAGGAAGGCAAATGTCATTTTGTTTGTTCTTCTTTTCAAAGAAGATTCAGAAATCATGGATCTTCTTGTGTTGAAAGGAACAGTTACTATAGTAGGGTATATATTCTATGAGATCGCAGTCCGTTTTAATCAACCAGATCTTATTCGGCTAGTCTCATTAATAGCATGATCAACATGGCGAGTGTGGTCACTGCTGGACCAAGCGAGCTGAATACTCCACTGTAGAAAAACTGTAACATGTTGCGTAAAAGGTACGATTCCGACAACGACTGCAGACGGCAGTTACAGTTGGCACCATGGCAGACTTCATTACTTTGCACTATTAATTTGTATAATTATTACCAACTGACGTTCAGCCGGACAGCAGTTGCAGTGACATGTCGGAATCAGGTTCATACAAATTAATAGTGCAAAGTAGTGACGTCTTTCACGGCGACAACTGCAACTGACGTCTGCAGTTGCCGTCTGCAGTCGTCGGAGTCGTACCTTACATAATTTATTATTGTACTGAACCATGATTAAGAAAAAATAAAGTTGCAAGGGAACCATACATGTAAGACATGATTATTTAAAACTAAAAATATTTGAAACGGCACAATAAAGAACAATAAATATGAGCTGAAATAATCGACATAAAAGTTTTGCAAGAAATGAGGTTTAACAAATAACCAACATTACTGCATTGCACACCCATGATTCATTGCCATATTTTTCTCCTTCACTATATATGAAATACATAACACCAAGAAAATAAGTGTTTTAACAGATTTCGAAAAAATTAAAATTATAAAAAAATGTTTCTAATGAAGATTTAATAAAAAAAATGAGAACTTTAATCTACTAACTGACAGGATTGTATTTTAATCTGTATTTGAACGAAGCTTGACATGATTTTCTTTCATGTACATGTCTGTTCTGTCTGTCTGTACATGCAATTAAATTAGTATAATTTTAGTAATTATTTATTTTATAAAAAAAGTTATACAATAAGCACCACGCTAGTAGACACACGGGTACCTAATTTCTAGGCTTGAGCTAATCTGACCCGTTCTCACCCGTAACTTCGTCATGAAACTATTCAAAATAATTGTTTTTCCGTACAAAAAAACATTGAATAATTAATAGTATTGTCACTCTGCTTTAAAAAAACTTTATTCAAACACCAACAATATTACAATAGATACACAACTTTCAACACAATGACACCTAAAACTTCAAATACAACTAAATTGGAAAAAATCCTTTGTAAAAGGTATAACATTTTTTTATTAAAATTCCTTAAAAGGACTACATCACAACAAAACGTTTTCGATTTTTATAAAAAATCATCATCAGTGTTAGATAAACTGGATGCTAGCTGAGCCACAAAAGAAAAATATCCGGGTAAAAACCTTTTACATATAATATAGATGCCTTAAAAGTGCATACTTCAATAAAAGGCCCTGTGATGGTCACATGGCAACCAGGATAATGCGCTGTCCTAAGGTAATGTATTGAAATTTCCCAACACGTGGGATCCAAATTGAGCTGTTTACATTTCAATGACTTAATGGCAACTCAATTTGGATCCCACGTGTTGGGAAATTTCAATACATTACCTTAGGGCATTATCCTGGTTGCCATGTGACCATCACAGGGCTTTTTATTGAAGTATGACTTTTAAGGCATCTATATTATATGTAAAGGGTTTTTACCCGGATATTTTTCTTTTGTGGCTCAGCTAGCATCCAGTTTATCTAACACTGATGTTGTGAAACGTTTTGTTGTGATGTAGCCCTTTTAAGGGATTTTAATAAAAAAAATTTATACCTTTTACAAAGGATTTTTTCCAATTTTGTGATTGATGGTATACAGCCAACTACAGGAAAAACATTTTCTTTTCCTTGTGGATTTTTCAAATAAAACTGTTCTATAAACTGTCAACGTTATGTTTATATTGGTTTCTATACATTTTCTGACGTTCTAGACGTCACTAGACATAAAAGTAAACAGTACAACACGTGAAGGGTCCAGGACTGTATTAGCTCAATGTACCTGTGTGTCTAGTAGCGTAGCGCTTACTATGTTTCAATTTACGAGTACATAAAAATCACAAGGACCGACGCCGATAAGGTAGAATACAAGAGGGTCCAAGCTAAAGTGCGAAAAATGATATGCCAAAAGAAGAATGAGGCTTGGGAGCAAAAGTGTAACATGATTAACACACATTTAGGAGGACGGAGAAGTACAGAAAGTTGGAAAGTATTAAAATCGCTACGACAGGAAAAGAAAAGAGATATATCAGCAATCACACCGGATCAATGGGACGAATATTTTGAAAAACTCCTAAATGAGGACAGAGCGGAATTTTTAAATAACAGTGATACCAGCAATGTAAATATCTTAGCCTCACCATTACGGGTAACAACAAAAGAAGTAGAAGAAGTATGTAAGTTTTTAAAAAATAACAAAGCACCAGGACCAGGGAACATACCAGCTGAACTAATAAAATATGGCACAACAAAATTATATGAAAACCTGGCTAAACTCTTTCAAAGATGCATCAACGGAGCGGAAATCCCAGAAGAATGGAAGACATCATGGATATCCACCATACATAAAAAAGGCAGACGGGATCAATGTGACAACTACAGAGGCATCGCTGTAACGAACTCGATCAGCCGAATATACGGAAAACTGATTAAAAATAAAATCGAAAACGAATATAAAGATATAGAAGCTGAAGAACAGGCAGGATTCAGGGCAGGGAGATCAACGGTTGACCATCTGTTTTGTATTACACAGATTATTGAGAAGAAACTGGCCGTCAACCAGGAGGTGCATCTGTTATATGTGGACTTAAGAAAAGCGTATGATAGCATCCCACAAAACAAATTATGGGAAGCATTAGAGAAAACCAATATAAGCGCAAATTTAATAACAGCGACGAAACAATTGTATACCAAAACTGCATCAAGGGTGAAAGTTGGAAGCAGGCTATCGAGAGGATTCCAAATTAGCAAAGGCCTAAAACAAGGGTGCTGCCTTTCACCGACATTATTTAAGATCTACCTCGAACAAACTCTAAAACTTTGGAAACGCAAATGCAAAAACATGGGATTACCGATCAGCAACAATACAATATACACTTTGTCATTTGCAGACGACCAACTTGTACTAGCGCAAGACTACGATGATATAGAATATATGACAAGGAAATTAATAGAGGAGTACAAAAAAGGTGGTTTGGAAATAAACATAAAGAAGACCGAATATATGTGTATCGGTGGGACACAGCAGGACCTTACACTGGGGAATGGCGAAATTATTAAACATTGCGACGCATATAAATACCTTGGTATGACCATCACACAAGAAGGAAGCGTAGACCGGACGATAGAAGAAAGAAACAACCAGGGAAGAAAAGCAATTACCCTTCTCAATAGCATCCTCTGGGACCAGTCAATATCAAACAACAACAAACATAGAATATACAATACAATTGTTAAGAGTATAATCACTTACAGCAGTGAAGTATGGCAAATAAAAGAAAGATACAAGAGAAAACTTGAAGCAACAGAAATGGATTTCTGGAGGCGCTCAGCAGGAAAATCAAGATTAGAAAGGGTAACTAACAACAGAATTAGGGAAATAATGAATGTGAAACACACAATAGTAGATGACATTAGTACCAAACAGCTTAGATGGTATGGACACGTACAAAGAATGTCCGAAGAACGACTCCCGAAACAAATCCTAACGTGGACCCCTCATGGTAGACGAAAAAGAGGAAGACCCCGCCTGAGTTGGAGAGAAGGCATAAATCGAGAAATGAGAGAAAGAGAATTGGATGGACCGAAGTGAATGGCGACTAGGCATCGGAAGACGTAGGAGAACGTTTTAAAACCGATATATATATATATATATATATATATATATATATATATATATATATATATATATATATATATATATATATATAAAAATCAGTGAAAATGTGTAACTTACTTTGGCATGGGATCTGTTTCCGTTGCCGATTTTCAAATTCTTCCTGGTCGATTTCTTCTTGATTGGAGAAGTAACCAACGGAGACGAGGAGGCGGTGACGTTTCTCCACTTGGGTATCAACGACAACAATTTAGATTCGGAGGGTGATTGCGGACAAAGAGGGGGGAAAGCGGCGTAATACTTTTCGGCAAGTTCTTGAGGCGTGATCTTCTTGGATTCGTAGACAGTTTCAGCTATAACTTCTGACGAGTTAAAGTGGGGAAACGTGGTTTCGCTATTGACCTCCTTCAGTTTTTCACAAAGTTCGTCAACCAGAGACTCTATTTCGCAGTTCTGAGAAAAATCGACATAGTTAAAAATCTGCCAAAAATATTAATGGAGATTGCTGTTAATTATGTATGAAGTTAGTTACAAAATTTTAATTTCATAAATGTAAAAAAAAGTTAAAAACGATGTATATCATATGTACATAAACAATGTATATACACACACCGGCAAAATTAGCTGAACACCTTAAAAATGGGACATGTTTGATGTCTCGAACTTCCTAAGCCTGTTGTCCGATTTGAGTGATTCTTTTAGTATGTTATAGCCTTATTATATAAGAATATTGCTGTAATAATATTGTTGCTAGACAGATAAATATCATTTTATACCGGGTGTATCAATCATACTGTGTTCTTTTCTTAAAGTTTGGAACACTCTGTGGAATATTCTAGCACATGTAAAATATTAAAATTAAAACTCGATTGTAGACTTAGGCTTTCTTAACATTTTCCTTTTTGATTCATTTACTTATGTGGGATAATAAAAAAGTTATGTGCGTTAACAACTAGCCATGTTTTTCATCAATAAATCCTCATAGTAGGGGAGGAAAGTATGCTAAATTTGCAGTCACTCGAGCGTTATGAGGACCTATTGGATTCTGAAGAGTATGTGCTAAAACCAGAAACATGTTAAGTTAAGTTTTGCATAAAGTGGGGGACTTTTCATTTTTTAATTTAATTTTCCATTTGAAACAATCGTTTTTTTTTTCGATTATAGCACTATTTATCCATAATTCGAAAAAATGTGTCGAATTAAAGTTGCTTATTTTTACGTAAAGAATCCAAATCTCCAATAAAAATTGGGGGCTCCTATTTAATATTTTAAATTAAATCCCCACCCCACCTCCGTGGGGGCTCGTGTTTGAAGCAATTCGATAGATTTTTCAAAAATATTGAACACATATTTTTTAGTTTTTCGATCCGACTTTCATTTCGTGAAATATTCGCTTTTTTTGTGAGACTTTGTGACTCGCCCATTTTCTTAGGCCCCGTTCAAATCGTCAGATTTTTTAAATATACACTATTTTGCATGTAGTTAACTTACCTTATCTTAATCAGACGATTTCTAATTTTTTTAAGGATCGATTTTTTTCGGATCCCCCTTAACGAACTCCCCTGTATTAAGAACGAATATTATGGTAGAGGTACATTTACAGGGTACAAGATTTCTCACCATTTGCTTATGTTGGATAATAAAAAAGCTATGTGCGTTAACAATTGACCATGTTTTCCATCAATAACTCCTCATTTTCTGCTTAGTTTAATAAACAATCCTAAACTAGGCTATGAGAAAGAACTATTTCGCGAAATAAACGTCAGCTCGAAAAACTAAAAAATACGTGTTTAATATTTTTCAAAAATTTATTAAATAATACTAAACACGTCACCCCACGGAGAGGGGTGGGGTAAATTAAAAATTTTAAATACGAACTCTGCGATATTTCGCGAAATGAACATCAGATCGTAAAACTGCAAAATACACGTATTCAATATTTTTCAAAAATCTATCGAATGGCACCAAACACGACCCACCACTAAGGTGGGGGGGGGGGTTACTTTAAAATCTTAAATAGGAGCACTTAATTTTTATTGCAGATTTGGATATCTGACGTAAAAATAAGCAACTTTTATTCACAACATTTTTTCCAATTATGGATAGATAGCGTTATAATCGGAAAAAACGAAAATGAAAAATTAAATTAAAAAATGGGGAGTCCCACACTCTATTGAAAACTTAACTTTTTTTGGTTTTAGCACCCACTCTTCACAATCAAATAGGTCCCCATAACGCTCGAGTAACTGCAAATTTAGCATACTTTCCTCCCTTACTATGAGGATTTATTGATGAAAAACAAGGCTAGTTGTTAAAGACCATAACTTTGTTATTTTCCAACATTGGCAAAAAAATCAAAAAAGGAAATGTTAAGAAAGCCTAAGGCTATAATTGAGTTTTAATTTCAATATTTTATATATGCTAGAATATTCCACAGGGTGTTACGAACTTTAAGAAAAAAACACAATATGTTTGTTACACCCGGTATAAAATGACGTTTACCTGTCTAGAGCAACAACATTATTACACCCATATTCTTAAATAAAAAGGCTATAACATACTAAAAGAATCACTCAAATCGGACGACAGGTTTAGGAAATTCGAGACATCAAACATGTCCCATTTTTAAGGTGTTCGGCTAATTTTGCCGGTGTGTGTATATAAAAACGATGTATATAAAAGTTAAAAACGATGCACATTGTTACATAGCTAAGAACGCAAGTTATCACATATAGTTTAGCTTAGTTAATTAGTGGTTAAGTTGGTAGTAATTTATGTTAATTTATTACACCACAATGGTATTAAATTTTTTTTACTGAAAATACTTAGAAAAGGTATATAAATTTATTAAAATCCCTTTAAGGGCTACATCAACTCACATCAGTGCTACTACAAGTTAATCACATGCTGAGCCGCCGAAAATTAAATGGAATGAAAATGTGTTAAATTGACATTGTTGTGGCCCTAAGGGCCATTAACAATTTTATCCATCGTTTGGAGTTTTAATTAACAATATAAATTTAACACATTTTCATACCATTTAAAGGGTTTCTACTTAAGTATTTTTGGTGACTCAGCATGTGATTAACCTGTACTAGCACTGATGATGATATTTTTATATCGAAAACGTTATGTGATGTAGCCCTTGAAGGGATTTTAATAAAATTATATGCCTTTAATGAAGGATTTTCATAATTTTTTTGTGAATAATAGTATACAGCCAGCTACAGGAAAATTCTTTCCTTGCGGACAATGATCTCCACTAGGCATGTAAATAATAATTGTCTTCACATAATTATCCAATACATCTGTATAAATAATAAAGACTAAAAATTCCTGATTCATAAATTAGAAATTGAACAAAAAACAAAATTGAACTGTTTATAAAAACATTTTGTCAATAGTGCTTGTCTTTATTACTCAGTAACATCTCTAAGAATCAAATATTTTTTTTTGAAAAATGGCGATGCCGTCAAACTGAAAACAATTACAACTGCGCATGTACTGATTAAAACTGCGCATGCATAGATCAGCACATCCAAATAATTACCGAATACATAAAAAGCTACTAATTGCACTAATAAAATATTTCAAGAAATTAAATAAAACTAGAAGATGAACAAATTTCTAACATTTCATTAATATCTCACTGATTTGCGCATGCTCCCGATTGAAGTGCAGTCAGTGTTGACATATCTACATACTTGTCAGTAGGTCCTCTTAGGTTAAAATGTCTATATTGACTTACTTTATTTAAAATTAAATGGGAAACCAATTGAGAAGAAGTTTTAATTATATATTTAATCTCCAATTTGAATACAAAAATAATCTATTAGAAATGAAATGCAAAATTTGATAACAATGGGTTAGATAAAATCTTACAAATTTAGTACTCACACAAATGTGGATAAATTTATACTGCATTCTATATTTAATTTATCATATTGAATTTTAACGAATATTGGAGAACCGTCGTTTGGTAATAAAAAATCCTTTATTTTGACACTTTTGACGTATAAGCATGGTTATTTATGTCAAAATAAAGGATCTTTTATTAAAGGACGATGTTAAATAGGGTTTCGATATCTCTCTATTACTCAACAGGTTTTTAAATATAAAAATAAATTTAATATTTTTACTCGGAATAAGCCACAATTTCATTATAAAAAAGTGTATTTGACGTTTCGATTTCTAAAATTTTAAAATAAACTAATTTTAAAGTAAAATTGTGTTTTATTCCCAGTAAAAATAGTAAATTGTATGAAAATGCCACAAGATAGCTTCAGAACAATATGAAAATAAATGTTCGTATCTACTCAATTGACACAACTATATTCTAATCATTAGAATCTAATGATCAGGAGATATGACAACACTGAGCGTAATGGCTTAACGGAATAAAAGAATATGGCTACCCTCTAGTAAGCCAGCTACATAATCTTATTATTCAAATAAGGCGATAAGAAACAACCACAAAACTAGAGAGGTATCAATTTGCTAAAAATATGATAAAAATAGAAAAAAAAAACGGGTTATTAGGTAGAAGTTCACAACTTACCATTAACAACAAGGTTTAGTTCAGTAGAGATATCATAACACTGAGAGTAATGACTTAAAGGAAAAAATATGGCTACCCTCTAGTAAGTTTAAGTGAAACTGCCATTTTACAAATCAAGTGCCCCTATAAGGGGCACACCCGAATAAACCGCGAAGGCATTATTCAGAAAAATGTCTTCCGAATCTGCACTTCGCGGCATTTAGTTTACACTATTAAAGAAAAAACTAATAAGACAGTATCCACTAGTTACCTGGTAAGATACTGATAACAACAACTATCAGAAATTTTGAATATTCACAATTTAAGAATGCTCAAGAAAAGAGGGGATAAGAGATTGTTGTTTTCTATAATTAGTTTTTATTGGTTGATGTTGATTGTGTATGGGTATCTAGCTTTCTAATCTTTTGTTTAGAAATTCCAGGTAGAGTTTCCAGAATTGGTTGACACTTTTTAACAAGAAATTAATTATTTTCGAGACAAACATAAATAAAATATCTAGTAATTGCTTAGTAGATATAGATCACGATACACTTGGATATAGATATAGTATAATTTAACAAAACATTCCGATGTTTTATTAGATTACACTATGACATAATATGGATATTAAACAAAAAGAATAGGATATACTGAAAATATGAGAGTCGGAAATATTTTAGAATATATTTAACAGTGGGTATTAGACATGGTGTAACAAAAGGGTAGATTATAACTAAATCACATACTTTACAACCAAAAGTAATTGGATTGTATCTAACGTACCTTAGTACAAATTTAATAGGCGGACAAAAATCAGCCTTTTGAAGTTAAAAAAACATCCTTTTTTTTAACAGATTGTGCACTTTCAAAATGAAAACTGAATATTTTTGTAAAATCACTGGCTTCTGACGAAATCGATTTCCAGATTCAATGACCATATTCCTCAATTGTTGTTGGTTCACAATTTATACAGAATACAAGTCCTCTCCTTTATGCCAATAAGATTAATGAATAATATATAATTTGTGGGAAGCAACAAGGCTTTCGAAAACAATGGGTTAACAAGATTATATTTATATCCAGAGAAATTATGGAGAGAGCATTGGAATACAATAAACTGAAAAAAAACTTTTGTTTGCTTTAAAGCTAGGTGTGCTTAGAAGAACAAGTTACTAAAAAACCCGTCGAAGAACCACACTAAAATGAACTAACATCTGAAAAATATTTATCAACTCATGTAATCCCACAAATATCTAACCAACGAATCTCTAGAGATAACCCTTTGATCGAATAAGGGAAATATAACTTGAGAATATAACTCTGGACAATAATAATATAGACAAGGTTGAGTCGAATATATACTTAATAGAACAAAAAATCGAACTGTCAAAGCTGAACCTAAAGGCTGATTTAAATAGATGTTTTTTAGCATAGGCAGCATTTTTTCGATTGCAAACAGTATTTAAATCAAACTTACCAAATACTTTAAAGGCAAAATCCTTCAATCAGTACGTATTGCCGATTCTGACTGAGAGATCTATGGAACGGAGAATGCTAAACATTAAACTCAGTGTTACCATGTTAAAATGGAACTGGGCTGGACACATATAAAGAATGGAAGACAACCGTTGGACGAAGCGAATTCTCGAATGGCGAAGTAGAAGCAAAGAAGTACAAGAAAACAAATAAAAATCCAGTCATCTCTAAAGTCCTAACAGCTATAATGATTGTCAACCTCCATATGCCTCCGTCACGAAGATGACACTTAAAGAAGCTATGATAAATTAATTATTCATGGAATGCCCAGAACTCGTTATAGCCCAGTAAATGAACGGAAAATACGGCGATACCGTGTAATTTTCAGGGGCAACTGCGAAAATGCATGAACTTGCAACTTGCATGAAAATTTGGATTTAGGTTCTACTTACCCTCCACTTCAAAGTTGAATTTGTGCCGTTGGTTGCTATTACTTGGGGAGTAACAGTCACCTTTTCTCCCGGGTGAAAAAACATTCCCGGAACAAAGCCCATTTAAAATAAGCCCGGAAATGGATAAATTGACTAATTCTAAACAACTTTCGTTCTATAGAGTTTTTTATGTAATTCAATACTTTTCGAGTTATTTGTGATTGAAAATGTTTATTTTTCTACAAAAAACTACGTTTTCGGACGGTTTTTCGCAAATAACTAAAAAGTAAACATTTTATCGAAAAAAATATCCTTAGCAAAAGTGTAGCTTATAAAAATCCCAAAAAAATGGTGTATCAGTATAGTCTATCAATCAAATAAAAACAAAGTTGCAGCTCATGCAAAATACGTTTTTATTCGTCCAATTCCAAATCAAATATTTCATCGTGAAATTATCAGAAAATAAAGCACTTTTCGGGAAAACCCCATTTAAATTTTTTTAAAACTGCCTTTATTATTATTTTTTAAAAAAGTGTTTAAAAAATTATTTATTTTAATTGTTCATAAAAGTTTCTAGCATTAAAAATAAGCGTATTACGCTCAAAATAAAGCAGGCCCCATTTTTTTTTGGTAAAAAATCATGAAAATCTCCCCAAATGTTTTTAGCTCCCCAAATGAAATTAACCGTTACCGCTTTACAAACAATTTACTTTACTTATCTATTTTTTATATGATCTGTCAGTTTCACCGGTTTAAATGCTTATTTTTGAAAGGGTTATAGTTGAAAGGGCTTGAACGAGTCACTAAACACGAGTGTATGCAAACTTTGAACAGCCATATCTTAACCAATTTTTGTCTTACAGGAAAACAAAATGAAACTAGCATATTTATAACAGCAAAACCTACATTTTTTTATTCTTTGACATTTTTCGTATCACTAATAATTTTTAAGTTATTTTGAAAAAATTAAATTTTCCAAAATTTTTAGGAAAATTTTTTAACTTTTTAATTTTTTATTTAAAAATAAAACCAAATATTTTCAACAACAAGCACTTCAAACCGGTCAAACTTACAGATCATAATATAAACAATATACATACATACATTTAAAGTAAGTGGTAAAGCGGTAACGATTAATTTTATTTATGGTGCTAAATAAAGCGAGATTTTCACGATTTTTTTTTTACTAAAAAAAGGGGCCAACTATTTTTAAGCGTAACTCGTTTATTTTTGATGCTAGAAACTTTTGTAAAAAATAAAAACAAAGCTTTTTTAAACACTTAAAAAAATGTTAATAAGTTTTTGCTTATTTTGCTAAAATTGCTTAATTTTTCGGTGATTTCACGTTGAAATATTCGATTTGAAATTAGACGAATAAGAACGTGTTTTCCATGAGCTACCTACAACTTTGCGTTTATTCTGTTTATAGGCTTTATTTATACACAATTTTATTTAGTTTTTTTTATAAGCTACACTTTTGCCAAGAATATTTTTTTCAATAGAATATTTGCTTTTTGAGTTATTTGCGAAAAACCGTCTGAAAACGTAGTTTTTTTGTCGAAAAATAAACATTTTCAATCGCAAATAACTCGACAAGTATTGACTTACATAAAAAACTCTATAGAATGAAAGTTGCTTATAATGAGTCAGCTTATCCATTTCCGGGCTTATTTTAAACACGCGGTTTTTGACCCCCCGAGAAGGGGTGGTAAATCAAAATTTTCATGCAATTCGGAGTTGCCCCTGAAAATTACACTCCAAAACGGCCATTTACTGGGCTATTAATATCCTTTTTACAATTCAGGGGAGATTTAAGAAGAAAAAACAATTTTTATTCTAACGAAGTACAAAAAAATCGAAGAAGTACCACAAAAGTAATTTTTATTCTATCTCTTCAAAACATTGAAAACTTTTTGTGTTCATATTTTTGTGCTAAGGGTATTTAGGATCATTCGAACTATTTTTGGTTATAAAATGTGTGGTTTAATTTACAACTCATCTTTTTGTGGCACCGTGTATATTGCTCAGCTTTGAACACAACACAATTTAAGCAGCAGTTAATAAGCGTATTAGTAATGGGAGTAACAGAAAAGTATATTTATCTGGTAATTTTTGAATTTTAAAATGGACGTTTTCCTTTGAAAATTGTTAAAAAATCTTTGTTCATAAAATAATTAAATTTTTTCATGACAGAATGTAAGTTTACCGCTGAATATTTCACACCTACTAAGCTTCAACACCAAAACTATTAATGATATTATCATACAATTTCTTAAAGATTCTAAAATAAAAATTTAATATGGCATCTGTGGCAAAAAGTTTATCTAATGTCATTTCCTCTTTGTGAACACACACATTGTTTATGACAATACTAGTCTCAAATAGTTACCAGATAAAACAGAGGCACACAAAAACATGCACAAGATATAATTCATAAGAATATAAAAAGTATATAAAACTCACTGATTGCATTTAAGAGCGTAGGCGCAAAATTTCGCGCCAATGTGTTTTAAATGCATTCATTTTTTTCGAATCCTGAGAAAAGCTAATAAGTATCTTTGAAAACTTTTAACGCAGAATGAAAGATTACATTATTACCGAGGGCCGAAAGTTCCTTATAGTCCAGGGCGCATCTGTTTTGAGATGGACGCAGAGGTGACTCAATTTTTTTTGCAGAAATTGCTTGAAAATAGATCAAATAATAATATTTAAGTTATCCTCCCTCTCAAAAAGGTCCGGAACATTGTTTAAATAATCAAAATGTCAAAAAATGAAGGAAAAATTCGATTTTTTTCTTCGTTTTTTGATTATAACTTTAAAAGTATTCATTTACGAGAAAAGTTGTACTAACGTAAAAGTTGCGTAATTAAATTTCCTACAACATACAATTGGTTAAAAATTTTAAAAAATAGTCACCCTAGTTGCAAAATAGCATTAATTGCGAAAAAACCATACAAAAACAAGTATGTATTTGCATTTTACGTTTTTCAACCATTTATGCTACACTTAGGACCTTCACATTTCACCCAGAAAAACTTTATGATACAGTAAAACAATACTGTAAATTTCATTATGATCGGTGCAATAGATTATGCAAAATAAATTTTGCAATCCAGCTTCCGCAAAAAAAATTCATTTTTTTAAAATGTTATAGGACTGAAAATAAAGCAGGTAGCAGGTTGAAATTTTTTTTGCTTATAGAAGTGTACTGTACCTTTCATTTGAAATTTGAAAAATTAACATCGATTAATTACCACGGCGTCAGGAAATGTTTTAAATAAACATTAATTTTTGGTGCTATGCGCAGGACAGCGATGTTCGATTCACACAAGTTGATTTCCACCAAAATTTCTTCCAATCTTTATCTAATATATTATTTTCTTACTCTATATTTTGTTGTATTTTAATATTTGAATTCCACAAAAATCAAACTAATTTTATTATTGTTTGTGAAATATTGTTTAAACAATTGCAAAGTTCTTGCTAAAAAATGTGTTATTTCAAACGCGAGTATGTGTTTTTTTTAGCAATAAACAAATTTATTTATTTATATCGAAATGTAATAAAAATTAAAATGTATCAATTATTATCAAGGGTCATTGGAATGCTCAATCAGAGCAAACTATCCGCTGTCCTGCGCGTAGCACCAATAACACTGGGGAACACATTTTTTGTTGAGTTAGATCTGACACTTGTTTTTCACTAATTTTTGGCGTCTGAATCTGAGAATAACCTCAGATTTTCTCTATCACGTCAACTTTTTAAACTACAGGATATCCTCAAAAATCATAAAAATCATGCATATAAAGGAAAATAAAATAAAAATCAGTTTACAATACAGTTTACAAATCATTTAATTAAGTTAAATCGATTTCTTACAAATAAAATTGTTTAATAATGCACATTACTTACAAATTAAGAAAAAAAATTGCGTTTATGGCTTTTTCTGGTGTGTTCAGTTTGTGTACATTCGCGCTTGATGCTCCAAAAATAGTCAGACATCATATGTACATCCCATCTACCTTGGTACCGTGCTTCCATGATGCAACAGAACCAAGTAAATTTCCATTATGGAGGAGAACACATTTCAAGCTCCGTTTTGAGTTATCTATAAACAGTCTCGAGTCAGATGCGTTATAGTTTGAAATTCCCAATTCTTCCATTAAACCACTTACATTATGGCAAAACACAAATCCACCTTCACTTTGAAAATATTGCAGAAATGCCCTTTTTCGTGTTCAAAAATAGGATACCTTAGCTCCCTTTTCAAGCAAGTTTTTCTCATTTAGTCGTGATGCTAAGAGCTCTGAAGCTTTTTTGGATAGTCCCAAATCTCGTACCAAATCATTTAGCTCTTGTTGTTTGAATCCCTTACGTACAGAGTCATCTTCAATTTCGAAATCTTCATCGTTGGAGTCGCTTTCATCTGCACCATATCCGTATTCCTCTTCTTCCAAAGAGGGAAATTCATTGAAAACTGGCACAGGGTTTTCGGCTGAATACGGCACTGGGCGTACAGCTGACAGTAAACTAGGATACTCTATTTTACATTTGTTTTTCTTCTTATATCCTGATTTCACTATACAAAAGTAACAATCACTAGAATGATCTTTGGGCTCACGCCAAATCATAGGTATAATAAATGGAAGTTAAGCACGTTCTCCCTTGGTCCACATCCGTAAACCCGGAAATGCACTTTATGAGCTGCCCATACTTTATCTTGATCACCAAGTTTCACTTTAAAATAGGCAAAATATGCTTGTCTGACAAATGTACTAATGTTTGTCCTTTGACTGGGAATGGTAAAACTGCCACATATATAACAAAACGAATCGGGGTTGTTTTCGCACTTACGACGTATAGGAGCAGAGGTAACCATGAGGAAACGTTTCAGTTCAAACACACTAAGCAGTTCTATACACTTCAGTAACAAAATACTAAATACTGCTAACCGACACACAACGTTTTACCACAGTATAACAGACATAACTGAATTTAACAGGCAAGTCTAGACAAATTGCAGTTATCAGAGCGTCATTACTCCCACCAGGCGCTCCACCCCCATAGAAAAAGAACGTGACGTGATAGAAGAAAACTAAAAACAGTTTTGAAATCAGCATACCTAATTCTATAGAAAACAGCTAAAAAATCTAACTCAACAGAAATTAAGGTTCAAATTGTTCCCCAGTGTAATTAATGTTTATTTAAAAAAATTCCCGACGCCGTGGTGTTAATCGATTTTAATTTTGCAAAATTGCAAATGAAAGGTACAGTACACTTCTATACGCAAGAAAAATGTCAACTTGCTATCTACTTTATTTTCAGTCCTGTAACATTTTGAAAAAATGAATTTTTTTTTGCGAAAGCTGGATTGCAAAATTTATTGAACCGATCTTAATGAAATTATCAGTGTTGTTTTACTGTATCATAAAGTCTTTCTGGGTGAAATATGAAGGTCCTAAGTGTAGCATAAATTGTTGAAAAACGTAAAATGCGAATACTTGTTTTTGTATGTTTTTTTCGCAATTATTGCTATTTTGCAACAAGGGTGACTATTTTTTAAATTCTTAACCAATTCTATATTATAGGAAATTTAATTACGCAACTTTTATGTTAGTACAACTTTTCTCGGAAATAAATACTTTTAAAGTTATAATCAAAAAACGAAGAAAAAAATCGAATTTTTCCTTAATTTTTGACATTTTGATTACTTAAACAATGTTCCGGACCTTTTTGAGAGGGAGGATAACTTAAATATTATTATTTATTTATTTTTAAGCAATTTCTGCAAAAGAATTTGAGTCACCTCTCAACGTCCAAATGTACTAATATTTTTACAGATGCGCCCTGGTCTATAGAATAACCAAAAAGTTTCATTTGAATGAGATAATTGAAATTAAAAATCACACTAAAGTTTCCCCTTTTTTTCACCCCTGTAACTTATTAAAATACACATTATAGAAGTTTTCAAAGACTTTCGGCCCTCGGTAATAATGCAATCTTTCATTCTGCGTTTAAATTTTTCAAAAATACTTATTAGTTTTCTCAGGATTTGAAAAAATGTATGCACTTAAACACATTGGCGCAAATTTTGCGCCTACTGCTTATAAAAATCTAAAATATCACCTAAGACGGGACTAACACAGATTTGAGGTAAAGCATGTTAGCATAGAATCAAGTTTGGTGAAAAGGACAAAAAAAAAAAGAAGAAATATCTTCAACTTATGTAATTTAAATAGGTATATTTTTGTAGATTTTTAAATAACTTATTTCGTCGGCTTACTGCCAAAACCAACTAACTCCACTTTTTAAAGTTTTGAGGAATCGACGTTTTAAACTTTAATTTGAAATGAAAAATCGTTTGAATTTAAAAATGATTTAATGACTGAAAAATATTAAAGTAAATAACATTATAAACGAAACATTTTGTTAAAAAATTATTAAAATGAAGTGAAAGTTAAAAAAAAGTACAAAAAACATTTTTTTTTCGGCACTTGTCGGGTTTTGGCTGTACAAAGTTGTCAACTTCTAGGTAACTTTGAACATCACTGTCCTCCAAATCAGGCACTTGTCTTGTTTTGGCAGAACTAGAATATTGTAAATGATAAAATACTATTTTATTTAAACAGAGATGTACAGACAACTGCACGTATCTGTTTTTGGCTGAATAAAAGTGTCATCATTGGAATTAGTTGTTTTGAGACCCTTCTGTTTCCCACATTTAAAATCTGCTTTGAAGTGTCTGGTTTCATCAGTACATTCTTTGATAATTATTAAGTACAAAGGCGTACTTAACTCAGAATCGACAAAAAGTGGAGTTAGTTGGTTTTGGCAGTAAGCCGACGATTTGTTGAAACGAGAAATAAATCACTTATCAGTTAAAGATTTATTTACTAGGACCAATGAGAATAATAATTAAAAAAGAAAAACTGCAAATGTTACAAATTCTCGATAATGCTATTTGCTTCTGTGATAGACCAAGAGACAGCACTAAAAAATCTCTTTGAATTTACTAAAGATAGATTTTTCACAGTTGATTACTGTGAGTGCGTAGAGAAACATACTGCGGTCGGTCAAGCGAAACGTAGAACAGGGGTTACTGAGAGGGTATCAAAGTTGCTTTCCTAAGAAGGTAATTAAATCCATTTACTAAGGCTGAAAATCAGTACACACATTCTAAATTAAAAATAAATAAAAGTTATTATAGTCGGTCAGCTGTATGACGGGACAGAGCCGGTCGGTCGGCCTCAATAGTTGATTGAGGAAATGAAGCATTTTGGCTCGCAATTTTTTCGCCCAGCATGGATTTACTTGAAATTTTCACAGAAGGTAGGGAATAGTCTAAGGATCATTTTCTATATCATGCCGCTATCATCATATTTATTACATTTTAACCATGCAATTCGATAGAAAAAGTAATTCTAAGAAAAAAATGTTTTTTACATTTTCTTCGTAAAACAATAATTTTCGAGTTATTCGCGCTTGAAAATGACAGTTTTTCGACGAAAAAATTGACTTTTAGAGGGTTTTTTGAGAATATGTACCTCGAAAAATATTCTATATATTTTTGGCGATAAAAAGTTTTTTCAAAAATGATTTTGTAGGATTTTTAAAGAGCTATAAGACTGTGTAAATTAAATTCCGTAAGATCCCTTAGTTTTTAATTGTGGCGGGTTTAAAGGGCTCGAATAAGGGAGTGTTTGCTGGTAAATACAGGTTTTAAACAGTTATATCTGGCTAACTATTCACTGTAATGGAAATCTATGCACAGTATCTTCAGTATTTTCGGAGATAATTTGAAGTAAAAGGTGAAAAATACCAAATAGCAAAAAATCAATTTTTCTTTAAACTCCAACTTTTCCAAAATTAGGCATTTTATATAGGTCAAACTCCTTGAGTGTATTGATAATATAAATATAAAAGGAACTAGTGAAAGGTGAAGACCAATTTTGATTTAGGAAGGTAGTTAGGGGGTTGTTTTCACTGATTTTTTCGTAGAGAACAGCAGGTACCGACATTTTTTGATTATAAGTCGCTTAATTTTCATGCTAGAAACTTTTTATTATTATTTTTTAAGGTCTAACTGTATACTTGGAAAAAGATTATTTAAGTTTTCCTCGAAAAATGCAAATTTTTCCCATTATTTGGCTTTGAATATTTCAAATTATGCATTTGACGAAAAAAGCTAACCTTTAACATGCCGTATCTCGGTTTGTATTGGTCTTAAAGATATTATTGGAAAATAATTTCGTTTGTGTTAGTAAAAGATACAATTTTGATATCTACCGTTTTTTTGATTAAATGCATATTTTTCGAGGTATTCTCAAAAAAACCTCTAAAAAAGTCGATTTTTTCGTCGAAAAACTGTAATTTTCAAGCGCGAATAACTCGAAAAATATTAGTTTTACGAAACATGTTTTTCTTAGAATCACTTCTTCCACCGAATTAGATAGATAAAATGTAATAAAAAAATTCCCCCCCCCCCCCCGAGATGGGGTGGCAACCACGCCCAAGGTTTTAGCGTATGATAGCGGCATGATATAGAAAATGATCCTTGGACTATTCCCTACCTTCTGTGAAAATTTCAAGTAAATCCATGTTGGACGAAAAAATTGCGAGCCAAAATGCTTCATTTCCTCAATCAACTATTGGGCCCGACCGACCGGCTCTGTCCCGTCATACAGCTGACCGACTATAATAACTTTTATTTATATTTAATTTAGAATATGTGTACTGATTTTCAGCCTTAGTAAATGGATTTAATTACCTTCGTAGGAAAGCAACTTTGATACCCTCTCAGTAACCCCTGTTCTACGTTTCGCTTGACCGACCGCAGTATGTTTCTCTACACACTCACAGTAATCAACTGTGAAAAATCTAGCTTTAGTAAATTCAAAGAGATTTTTCAGCGCTGCCTCTCCGTCTATGATGAATCTAGGTTTTGTTTGGGTGGCTCTGATGGGCGCATAAGGGTAAGACGTTTTCAAGGTGAGAGACGAAATATAGGTGAGACTTGGCTATTGAACGCCATACAGCAAGACAACCAAGCATTCTGGTACAGACATTACAGATTATTTGACAGCTCGACGATATATTGGTGGAGTACTGCAACCAGTGTTAAATCCCTATCTACAAACTAGGATAACGCAAGAACTTATATTGACCGTGAAACCATGGAGTTCATACAAGAGTCTGGTATAGACACTTTGGAGTGGCCATCAAGGTCAGGTGATTTGTCACCCATCGAATGTGTGGAATATGGTAGGTCGAAACCTTAATCGATTGCCACGTCCTCCAGCAAATAGACCACTTAAATCGATCAATACCCCATAGAGTAACTGACTGTATAGAAAATCAAGGAGGAGCCACAAATTATCAATTTTTTACGAAATTTGTATATAATGTTATCAAATAATAAGAATATTATAATGTATACTTCCATAAATAAATATTTAAAAAAATATTTGTCTAGGTGTTACATTTTTGTATTTTTTGCCATCAGTATATTAATTATTAAGATTATTTTATAGATCTAATGCTTGAAATGATTCACTGATAAAATATAAGTTCTTATGAATTATTCGTATCATCTAAGATGCTGTACAATGTATCTGCTTTGAAAATACTGATTAAAATCATTATTACTGTTGGTTGACGTGTTTAACATCGACAGTACTTAAAAAACAGATACGTGCTTACATAAAGACACAAGAGACAAGTATATACCTGTTCAGAGGCAGACAAGAGACACTTAATGGCAGCTGAACGTTTGATTTGTTCAGCGTCAGCATGCACATGTCTCCACCAATCAGATGAGGACCTGTGCGATCCTAAATAACCTCTGTTGTATCTTCTCACGTCCTAACAAGCAAACGAAGAATGGTTGAAACGTTTGAATCAGTGAAGCGTAATATGTAGTTATAAGTGCATACAGTTATATACAGTTAATATTATAATAAAACATGTTGTTATGTTGTTTTTTAATTTTATAAAGATTTACATGGTTAAAAGGACTTGTTTAATATGGAAACTAATGTAAAACGGGGTATTATTTAACCCAATAAACATGTTGATAAAAAATACATTACAATTGAATTAATTAGAAAGGTCTCTTATTCGAAATATCATTTTGACTATTATACAAATTAGCACAGTCTCCCTGATAAAGATGAATAAAGTGTAACGACTTAAAAGACCAGCTATTATTTAATTTTATTGTCTACAAACATACACCAAGTGGCGGACTAAACATAGCTCAGTAGCTAGGAAGTGACTAATAATTTTTTTGGCTATATCTATACAGAGGCTGCTTCTCTGTGTTTTGTATCATTAATAGACCTGGATCCCGCGTAAGAAAGAAAAGTTGATTAATAGCAAGCTGAAAATTTGTTAATAGCTTAACGGTGTCTAGTCGGACAAACTTTGATGCACGGGAACACTGGAACAGGGGAAGTTTTAACTGTGGAGCATGATAAACGTGTCGTCCTGACAAGTTTATGATTGTGAAAAATAGCAAGTTGTTTTTAAATTTATTCGATAGCCAACGTTATGTAATATATGAGAAAATGTTTGTCCGACAAAAATGTTGGGCATTTTAACGAGTCCGACACGTAGAACATGTCACATCACAGGAATTATGTTGGTGATGAATAGCAGTCTGATTTTTGCATGAGAGTTTAATGAAAGGTTAAAAAAGCAATTGGAAGTTCTGTCCGACAAAATTAATGGGAAGTTTTCGTAGTCGGACATTCTAAACAGGTAAGATATAGACAAAAATGCTGGTGATAAATAGCTTTCCGACAAAGACGAAATTTAATTAAGTAAATTATTCCTTACCAAGAATGACTATTGTCGGAAAAAAATAAGGGGTAGATTTTGTAGTCGGACAATTTAAAAAAATAATTTTTGAAATTTCAATAAGGGGTGATTATTCTATGTCAAAAGTACCTGCAATCAATTACAATCGATATCTTTCGATTTATCTCAACATCATTTAGATACCTCACTGTAATACATTTATAGTAGATCAGGCAAATTATATTATGGATTGAGTGGTCTAGCTATCTTTGTCTGCCACATGCGCGGGATCGCTTGGTTAAAAGAGGTAGATAGACCACCTATCGACTTTTTGCACTGTATTCCCTGTCTACCCTTATGTCTATGAATATATTTCCATTTAAGAAAAACTGTCACTTTTGACAATAATTCATAATAAATTGCAATCGTAACTTCAAATTTAAACTAATCGATTTATTTTGGCAGCAAATTATTTCTAGCCATGTGACATATTAATTACATTATTATTTCATTTGTAGAAAGTTGAGAAAAATTACGTGATACCATTTTAGTAATAATTTATTTAGGTACCCTTTTTCAATCAACCAAAGTATTATAGCACGAAGAATGATATTCAATAGAATTTTCACAATTATCTGGCAACTGAATATAATTGAATTGATGACTAAGTATTTTACTAACTTTGTAAAATGTTCGAAAATTACTCAAAAATGTTCCGTTGAATGGTTTCACTTTTGATTTGGCCACTTAAAATTTAAACTGTTTACACTCAAAAATAGACACAAAAACACTCCATAGTTAATATAAAATTTAATTTCCAACACACGTCGCAAACAGAAACTCAGAGACCATGTACTTTCAAATACTACTTTGTATAGCACAAAGTGTCACACTGACAAATGCAGCCTTCTAATACATACTTCTATTAATAAGCATAATGTGTCATCTTTACGTCTATTCTTATAAGCACCAAAGTTTAAGACTCTTCACATTTTTCAATGTCGTTTACAAGGTTAATATTTGAGTATGGAAAAAAATGTAAACAACGTTTTTTGTAGCAAATTTTCCGTACTTTCTGATGCGTCTAATTAGAAAACCCTAAGAAATTGCTTTCACATGTTCTTTCACATTTTTTATTGTCATTTTAAGAATATCTAGAACAAACTCCACCCAAAAAATAATTGTTTTGCAATATATACATGCACTGATACTTACCTTACTGTTTTTGGAGTGTGCATGCAAATATGTGAATATATGCATATATATGCACATGCAAATATGTGAATATAAATAATAATATACAACTAAAATAGCTTTATCAATATGTGACTAAGTCATTCTGAAAAAATGTTTTTTATTTATTTCCTTCGACTTGCCCAAACTTTTTGTCCGACATATAACTTTTTGCGTCACAAAATATAATTTGTACATAAACAAATCAAAATTAGCTTGCTATTTATCACAAACATTTTTGTCTATATCTTACATGTTTAGAATGTCCGACTAGGAAAATTTCCCATTAATTTTGTCCGACAGAACTTCCAATTGCTTTTTTAACCTTTCATTAAACTCTCATGCAAAAATCAGACTGCTATTCATCACCAACATAGTTCCTGTGATGTGACATGTTCTACGTGTCGGACTCGTTAAAATGCCCAACCTTTTTGTCGGACAAACATTTTTTCATATATTATATAACGTTGGCTATTGAATAAACTTAAAAACAACTTGCTATTTTTCACCATCATAAACCTGTCAGGACGACACGTTTACTATGTTGCACCGTTAAAACTTCCCCTGTTCCAGTGTTCCCGTGCATCAATGTTTGTCCGACTAGACACCGTTAAGCTATTAACAAATTTTCAGCTTGCTATTAATCAACTTTTTTCTCTTACGCGGGATCCAGGTCTATAACTCTAAATGTGCTGCACTAGAACATTAGGTACTCTCGGTAATTAGCACATTGTCTTTCAAGATACGAGCTTAAACTTTCAGGTTTTTTCTTTATAGTGGGAATCGAATCTCTCTCCTCATTCTTTGAGCCCTTATCAGAGCGTGGTGACGATCCAAATATTGTTAGCTTGCTGTCAACATTGGGTGCGATCCTGTGGCAGATGGACAACTTCATGTAGGGTCATTTGGTCTGACCATCGTATTAAAGAGCTTCCACTTGGTCTTCGACCTTCTACCTTTATAAACGAGCGGAACACCCAAAAAAACCGCTTATTTCTCGAGATACTGACCACGGAGAGGCGAATGACCAATTTTAGTCATACTGTATGTTTTTGATGGTGCTAAAAACAAAAATGAGGTTTATTTTGAATTTCATGTGGGGAAACATTGTCAAAATCGCAATTTTAGCCCAAAAAAAAATTAAAATCACGTTTCTTTTGCGTTTACCTCGCTACAACTCTATTCCATTTTAATATTTTTTTCTGAAATTTTTACAGTATATAGCTCTAACATTTCTGAAGACAACGGTACCTGTTTCAAGCTTTTATTCTTATCCTGATAAAGGTTACGAATTTTTCAAAGGAAAAGGTGCGGATTTGTGCATTGCAAAGTTTAATCGCAAAAGTTGTATGACGAAGTTTAAAATTTAGCTTCTTAATCACGTTTATGTTAAAATAGAGAGTACATAGTACAAGTTTTCTGGTATTGCAATGACTGGGAGAATTGCAATGACTGACAAAATTTGAAATATAGATTTTAAATCAAATTCAAAAATAAAACATGAGTACAAGGAAGTTTTCTGGAAAGTTTTGGATCAAAATGTTTTATAGGAAACAAATGGTGCAACTTTTAACATCTATGTACGTTACAAATCCCCAAAATAACGCTAATTTTTCGAGATACTGATTAGTGATGTAACGAATGTCATTTTTTTAACATTCGCGAATACGAATGCGAATGCGAATATCTGCTACCGACATTCGCGAATGCGGATGCGAATGCGAATATTCTGTTTTTATTATTATTTGTTTAAATTTTTGTAATGTTTCCTAAATTTATAATGAAAAGTTAATTGATATTTAGTGTAAATCAATCTGAATCTTAAGCTTTATTACATAATACCAAATAATAAAAAAAAAGTGAAGGCTGATCATGTGATTAGGATACAAGATTAACTTCTATCTATTACTATCTGACAAACGAGTCCTGGCGGCTGACCTTGCCCGAAAATACACAGCGATAAATGCACAATACGACAAGGTCACGTGCCAGGTCTCGCTTGTTCGATAGTATCTATCTATTGCCCTTCATTTGTCCAAAGTTGAATGTATGCCTCCCTCTTATTTTTCCACTCTTCTTGGTTCAGTGCTAATGCTATCGATCTGGTCCCTGCGTATCTTTTTAGGTCATTCGACCATCTCGTCTGTGGTCTGCCCCTTCCTCTTTTGTAGTCCCAAGGTCTCCAGTGAGTTATCGCTTCATTCCACCTTGTGTCTCTTTGTCTGCTGTTGTGTCCTGCATATTTCCATTTGAGAGTAGCTGCATGTTTGAGGTTAAGTTACCTTTTCTTAATAAAAAAAGATGAGAAGTGGATAGATTTTGATTTTATTAACCTAATATTATCTTAAAATTATTTTTTTTCTGGTTTTCATATTCGCAAAAAATTCGCACAAATTTCGCGAATGCGGATGCGAATGCGAATATGCAAAAACATGCGAATATTCGCGAATGCGAATGCGAATACGAATATTCGTTACATCACTAATACTGATCATTGGTGGTGAATGGCTAGTTTTGGTCTTACTTTATGTTTTTGATGATGCTGAAAACGAAAATAAAGTTTATTTTGAATTTTAGGTGGGAGAACATTGTCAAAATGGCAATTTTGCCCTAAAAATAAAAAAAAAATTAAACCACGTTTTTCTTAAAATTAAAAGTTGCACCATATTTTTTCTATAACACATCTAGACCTAAAACTCCCCATAAAACTTCTTTGAACTCTATGGTTTAACATAAACGTAATAAAATAGATACATTTTAAATTTTGTCACTTAATTTTTGCGATTTAATTTTGCAGTTCACGAATCTGCACCTTTGATTTTTTTAAATTCGTAACTTTTACGAAGAAAAGACTGAAAGACTACAGTTGATTACATAGTCTTCACAAAGGTGAGAAATAAATGCTGTAGAAATTTCAGAAAAAAATATTAAAATGGAACAGAGTTGTAGCGAGTTAAACGTAAAAATTAGTGACTTCCCTTTTTTTTCATTTTTAGGGTAAAATTGCGATTTTGACAATGTTCCCTCACATAAAATTCAAAATAAACCTCTTTTTCATTGTCAGCACCATCTCAAACATAAAATAAGACCAAAATTAGCCATTCACCACCCATGGTCAGTATCTCGAAAAATAAGCGTTATTTTGAGGATGTATAACGTCTATATTAAAAGTTGCGTCATTTTTTTGTCTATTAAACATTTGTAAATAGAACTTTCCAGAAAACTTCTTTGTACTCGATGTTTTAACATAAACGTGATTAATAAGATAAATTTTAAATTTTGACACTCAACTTTTGCGATTAAACTTTGCAATTCACGAATCTTCACCTTGTACTTTAAAAAATTCTTAACTTTTACTAGAATAAGACTAAAATCTTAAAACAGATACCGTTGTCTTCAAAAAAGTGAGCAACATAATATAGTGTACACTGTACAAACCTTAGAAAAAAAAATATTAAAATGGACCAGAGTTGTAGCGAGTTACACACAAAAAAACGTGATTTCACTTTTTTTATTTTTATGGTAAAATTGCGATTTTGACAATATTCCCCCACCTAAAATTCAAAATAAATTTCTCATTTTCGTTTTCAGCACCGTCAAAAACATAATCTAAGACCAAAATTAGCCATTCACCACCCATGGTCAGTATCTCGAAAAATAACCGTTATATTGGGGATTTCTAATGTCGATAATAAAAGTTGTACTATTTTTTTTTCTATAAAACACGTTGATCTAAAATTTTCCAGAAAACTTCTTTGTACTCTCCATTTTAACATAAACGTGATTAAAAGGCTAAATTTTAAATTTCGTCACTCAACTTTTGCGATTAAACTTTGCAATACACAAATCCGCACCTTTTCCTTTGAAAAATTCATAACCTTTATCAGAATACGAATTAAAGCTTGAAACAGGTACCGTTGTCTTCAGAAATGTAAACGCAAAAAAATATGATTTTAATTTTATTCATCTTTACTGTAAAATTGCGATTTTGACAATGTTCCTCCACATGAAATTCAAAATAAAATCTCATTTTCGTTTTCGGCACCGTCAAAAACACACAGTATGAATAAAATTGGCCATTCACCTCTCCGTGGTCAGTACTGGTCATTTTGGGGGTGCCTGCCGCTAGCCTATTAGTTTACCTTACTACCAATAGTTCCATGTTCCCTGCTCTTTTGGCTATGTGGCCGAAGTAATTTAGGTATGGTCGGTGGACTTTTTAATAGCCTGTCTTAATGTCTATGCCATTAAAAAATATATAATTCTTCTGTAGACCCCCATTTCGAAGGCTTAGATCTTACTTCTTACGATTTTTTTGAGAGTCCATGTTTCAGCTGCGTATGAAGCATTGGAAAAAATAAGAGCATTATTTTTTAAGGGCAGACCAACCTAGGTTTAGTATTCCTTTTTCGGTCTTTCCATACATATTTTAATTAATTTGGCTGTTGCTGTTCTGGCCATTGCTAGTCTATTCTTGATTTATTCTTTGATATTGGGTTTACCCCTTTTCAAGTTTTATTCTTGATTTCTCAGGAGCCGACATTGTTGGTTATCAGTAGGACCAAATATACAAATCTGTCTAATACTTCGAAATTCGTCAGTTGGTGTATGTGCGGTATTATTTGGCCTGTCTACTATCATTATTGTTGTTCTTCCGGTATTGGTATAATAATATCGTATGGCATTTTTGCCGGGGAGATCCTTTCGGACAGTTCCGGCGCCATTTACATCTTTAACCGTGTTTCAAGTAACTAGTGCCGATGTACACTAGCCCAGCGGACCGACGGCTTTACGTGCTCTCCGAGGCTCGTGTCATTATTGGAAATGAAAATGGTTTGTCTTTGGCAGGGCTCGAACCCACGTGCACTGGCGTATGAGGCCAGCGAATATGCCGTTACTCCACGGCCTCTCACTGTTCTTCCGGTGTTGATCACAGTTGAGTCTTTGTAAAATGTTTTTTAAAGCTTAGCGTTCTATCGAATGTCCCACCTAGATACAGTTGGAAAAATGAAAGAATACCCATGAACGATCACATCAATCACTCATTTTGTATTTGCTGCCTTTTTCTACAAATAACAAACGTTTGTTATAGAAAAAGACAGCGAATACAAAATAAGTGATTGATGTGATCGTTCATGAGTATTCTTTAATTTTTCCGACTGTATTTTGGGTGTTTATGGCTGATGAGTCTATCTTCAAAGTGGACTTTTAATTGGTAATTGGCCAATGTGTTGTTGTCTGTATGTTGTTTTGGTGACTTTGAGGGTAACCTGGTCACGGTAAAGGCTAAAGAGTAGGGGGGCCAGCATCTATCCTTGCGGGAGGCCACTGTTTAGTTTTATTTGGGTATGAGTCTTATCGCCCATGATGACTTGGAAACTGTTGTTGCATAGCATAGCATTAATGACATCAGTGATTTTTCTGCATGGAATCGCTCGCATTTATTTATACAGTAAGAGCCACCGTACTAGACACATGGGTAGGTACCGAATTGATATGCTTATGGGCTAATCCGGTCCGTTCTCAGATGTGACTTTCATCCCTGTCATGTTATGTCCAGAAACTATTCAAAATAATTGTTTTTCGATACAAAAAATAAATTAGCTAATAGTATTATTACTCTGTTTTAAAATAACTTTATTCAGACACCAAGAATAGACTTTAAGGGCCGGTTGTTCGAACGCTAATCAAAACTGATCATTATCAAATATTTAATTACAATTATATTTGATTAAGCGTACTTCTGACAGATGTCGCATTTTGAGGTTATGTTGACTGATTTATTTTATTATTTTGGTGTTAATTTAAAATAAAACATAATTAAACTCTTTCTGATGTTAATTTCTTGTTTTTATTTACAAATCAATAATAATAATAAGCAATTTTTAATAATTTAAGAGCTGCGGCTATATTTTAATTACTGTTTTACCTACAATCAATAACTGATTAGTGTTTTACATGTATTTTTTATGTCGCGATTTGATTTCCATCAAGAAAATTGATTACAATAAATGATTGATTATAATCAACTTCTTGATTAGCGTTCGAACAACCGGCCCTAAAACTTTTACAACTTTAACAAAGTGACAACTGTAAACGTCAAAATTAGATCAGCTGGATTTAATACAGCTGATCTATTATTTGTCACCTTTCTATGTTAATATTTAGTTTCTATACATTTTCTGACGTTCTAAACGTCACTTGACATAAAAATAAACATTACAACAAGTGAAGGGTCCAGGACTGTAATAGCTCAATGTTACTATGTGTCTAGTATGGTGGCTCTTACTATACAGGGTGTCCCGAAAAGATTGGTCATAAATTATACCACAGGTTCTGGGGTCAAAAATAGGTTGATTGAACCTCACTTACCTATATACAATAGTGCACACAAAAAAAGTTACACCCCTTTGAAGTTACAAAATAAAAATCGATTTTTTTTCATATATCGAACACTCTTAAAGATTTTTTATTAGAAATGGACATGTGGCATTGTGGCAGCTTCATCTTAAAAAAAAATGACAGTGAAATTTGTGCACCCCATAAAAATTTTATGGGGTTTTGTTCCCTTAAACCCCCAAACTTTTGTGTACGTTCCACTTAAATTATTATTGTGGCACCTTTAGTTAAACACAATGTTTTTAAAACTTTTTTGCCTCTCAGTACTTTTTCGATAAGCCAGCGTTTATTGAAATATTTTGAGTATTTGTCGAATCCACCACATATTTGTATATGGTTAAGTACGATTATGGAGACCTGTTAATAATCGTGAAAATTTATTTATAATTTACATTTTTAGGTATATTTTGAAAAAGAAGCCACATCTCGATAAAAGGTGATTTATCAAAAAAAATACTAAGAGGCAAAAAGTTTTAAAAACACTGTGTTTAACTAATGGTACCACAATAATAGTTTCATTGGAACGTACACAAACATTTGGGGGGTTTAAAGGAACAACACCCCCATACAATTTTTATGTAAATATATTAAAAAAGAAGCCGCATCTCGATAAAAACTCGCTTATAGAAAAAATACTAAGAGGCAAAAAAGTTTTAAAAACGTTGTGTTTAACTAATGGTACCACAATAATGAATTAATTTGAACGTACACAAAAGTTTGGGGGGGTTTAAGGGAACAAAACCCCCATAAAATTTTTATGAGGTGGACAAATTTCACTATAATTTTATTTTAAGATGTTCCTGTCATAACAATGATACATGTCTATTTTCAAGAAAAAATCTCTAATAGTTTTCGATATATTGAAAAAAATCGATTTTTATTTTGTAACTTCAAAGGGCTGTAACTTTTTTTGTGAGCACATTTGTACTAAGGTAAGTTAGGTTCAATCGAACTGTTTTTGACCCCAGAATGTGTGGTATAATTTATGACCAATCTTTTCGGGACACCCTGTATATTACCCATTGTATTTACGTAGTATCGTACGCTACTGATAAATCTGCTGAATTTTAGTTGATTTTGAAAGCCTGGTTCTATATAGTTAGTCAGTCCTAGGACTTAGATTGTGCAGTTGCGGTTTGGTAGAAATCCTGCTTGTTCCACAGGTATATGTTGGGAATCTTATTTGGCTAATTCTATTATATAGCATTTTTTATATAAATTAATACGACCAATATTGTGTCAACAAAATTTTAAATAATAAATTCTTTCATTTTAGCCATAACTTTAAATGGCATGGAATAATTCCGGTAGTCATTAAGGCAAACGTTTATTTTAATAGAAAGTGTTAAAGTTTCCATAGGTGTTTTCTAATTTAAAAAATGTTTGTATCCTGTATAAATATGTATATAAGTGATTGATTTCTAACGACAAATTGATTATTATCTAGATCTAATTGTAAAGTACTTTTATCAATACCAATTATGAATGTTTGTATATGTTAAATACTATTTAGTATTTACCAATAATTATGATAATTATTGTTCAAATTTGTTTTGTGAAACATTCCAATTTTGCTAAAAGAGAAAGGGATTATCTTAACATCTTCTAAGAACAATAGCATCTAAAGGCTTTACTAGATAATTAACTAACTTACCAATAAAAAATTTTTACATTGTAAATCATAGAGCAATAAAGCTGACAGTGAATATTTCAATAGGCCACTATTACTGTATTACATTGTTGTATTTACATCTTGCACTTGTTAACTCTATTGAGTAAAACACCACTAAATTAAAAGTGCATTTTAGAGGTAACTATATAGTGTAATTGAAGGGGCCAGACGTAAAAGGGTTTAAGTGCAGTTTTGGTAGTTCTGAGACAATCAGCTTCAAAGTTGTTTGAGTTTTATAAATTCTAGGAGTCATTAAACTAAAATTTGTCTAGTTTACAATGTACTATAAAGTGATAAAAATATAAGGGCTTAATATATCCTTCCTTTTTTTCAATTATTAAAAAAATGTACTTGAATCGGTACATGGTGTTGATAAATGTTACTGGTAAAACGGTTCAAGTGCAGATGTTAACTACATATTACTAATCATTTTTGTTCCAGCTGTTATCCACAGTGTAACTACAACTGGCACGTTGCATAATACTTAATTAGTCTTCAAAATTGGTCACAAATCTAATATTTATTTACTTGAAATTAATCCTGTATTAACATGTGTTTACACATTACAAAATACTAAAAATAGTTTTGTGGTAAAAATGGTTCAGGCGCACTTAAACCCGTTTCTTACTATTTGTTTTTACATAATACTAAAAATAGTTTTGTGGTAAAACGGTTCAAGAGCACGTATAAACTTGTTTACTACCAAAGCAAACTGCAATTGTTTTCATTGAACAAAATGTAGGGCGAAATATGCTTAGATCAATTTACCACCTATAATACCATTTAGGTATGCCAATCTGTACTTACGTCAGAATTTGAAAAAAGTGCACTTAAACCCTTTTACTTCCAAGCCCCTGAATTAATAAATGCTTTCATAGAGCAACAGGCTGCGATAAGATACATAATTGTTCTAAAGTTCCAAAATTTCTCTTTGTAATTCTGATTTTAGTCCAGTTAAGAAAAGGACAATGTTACACTGACTAGCATAAAATGCGGGTCGGTAATTTATTTTAATATTTATTTGGCTGTACCTAATATAGCTTATCAAGTAATTGCTTGAGAAAAAGTTGTTTTGATTGGCATAAAAAGGACCTTCAACCCAAATACCCTAAATCCATTCATTATCAGCATAGTTTTTGTGGTTTTATCTTGTCATTGTTTTAGTGTATTATAACTCTAGTTGAACTTTAGAAGCTCGGTCAGCACGAAATAATGGTATGTTTCTTGAGTGTGCAATGAATATAGCGGCGCGGCGCACAGTGGTCGAAAATTCAAATTTAGGAGGACATCTAACAAAAACCCAACTTCTGAGAAACATACATTAATGATTATAATTGAAAAGTAAAATGCGTATCTTAGTCGGTTCCGAATAATTTATCTACTTCCTAGAAACCTTCTCAAGGTCAGGTAGTCGCAACGGGACTGCAAATACAAGTTTTGTTCAGTTACGCTTTATCGTTGTTTGCGAACGTTGTGTTCTTAAGTTGTTAAAAGTGTTAAAGAGTGTTTTTAATTTTTGTTTTTATTTTATCATGTCTGCTGGTTCTTCAGGTTAGTATTATTTGTAATGATCGTATATAAAAGTTTTTTATTCATAGTAAAATTGGATTTATTAGAAGCAGAGAAAAACAATAGTTATCTTTTTAATTGTTGAAATTTGATAGTCAAAAGAAAAAAAAGTTTATTTAGTTTTACTCTAATTTTTAATTATATTGTAGATTCATCATTTATCTTTTTATACACAAAATCTGTAGGGTCGGAGTGCATCGGAAGTTGTTTAATAATTTTTTTGTTTTCAGGTGTTCACCGAGACGTGACGAGGTTGAGTTTATTCGAACTTCTTTTAGATAATTCTTTGTTATCTCGGGCAACTACAGTTGCTTCAAGGAAAAAAATGCTTGACTATGTAAATCATAGAATACCAGACATTCCTGAAAAAGTCATTTTAAACAAAATTTCATGGTTTTCTAATAATCTCCTGGTTCGTTGGAAAGCTAGTGGGAAAAATAAGAAAAATTTTTTGAAGCAGAATGAGGACTGGCTGAATCATTCAATACATAATACTGTTGAACCACATCCAAGTGAATTTGTTTGTACAACTAAAAGAAAATTAAGGCCTATGAAAGGGTTTGATACACTAAGCACTAGATCCAAAAGGAGACGTACAAAAAAATTGGTGTTAAACCATAGCGTAGAAGAGCTTAATTTTGCATCAAGGACCAGTTTTATAAAATCAGGCAAAAGAAATTTGGCTTATGTTATAAAAAAAGCTACATTTTCCAGTCCTCGGTCGCTAAGAAGGTTAAAAAATGTGCGCGGATCAAAAAGTCCGGTGAAAAAATATACAGCTGAAGAAACCCTTGCTCTCATAGTTGATGCTAAATTGACCAAATCACAGTATTTAAAATTGAAAAAAAGTGCAAAGAATAATAATTGTGACTTATATCCTTCTTACGATGATGTACTAAAAGCAAAGAAAGAGTGTTACCCGGAAGGCATAAATGTAACAGAGACTAAGGGGGAGATTAAGTTACAATGTCTCCTTGATCACATTGTTCGTCGTTTAGCTGTTGTCCAGGAAGAAGTATTTTCTCAAGTTATAAGTGAAAAAGGTATTACAGTTTTTCACATGACTTATAAATGGGGGTTTGATGGAAGTTCAAATCATTCTATGTACAAACAGAAATTTCAGGAAAGTTGTGATTTAGTAGATTCAGACTTGCTGTTAACATCGATAGTGCCACTTAAGTTAACAACACAACAGTTTGAGTCAGAAGAGATTGTATGGCTTAATCCACGTTCATCATCTACTCGATTTTGTGTACCTATTAAATTCGAATTCATAAAAGAAACACATGATATAATAATGCGAGAAAATAATTATGTCGAGGAACAAATAGCTTCGCTCTTACCAACAATTGTAAATGTCCGAGAAGAAATTGTTACTGTCCAGCATACGTTATTAAAAACTATGTTGGATGGAAAAGTGGCCAATGCTCTAGCAGAAAATCCTTCCACACAGAGCTGCTATATTTGCAAAACTAAACCAAAAGATATGAACAATTTAAGGGCAGTTTTAAAAAAACCTTGCAATTTCTCTACTTTTCAGTATGGTCTGTCGACGCTGCATGCACATATTAGATTCTTTGAATGCATTTTGCATATTGCTTACCGACTAGATATAAAAACATGGCAGGTTAGAGGTGTCCAAAATAAAGCCATTTGTGAAGCAAAAAAGAAAGAAATAATATCAAAATTTCGGCAAGAAACTGGACTTCTCATAGATACAATTAAGCAAGGTAGTGGTAATACCAATGATGGTAACACTGCCAGAAAATTCTTCAAAGACCCTGAGAAATCCGCTCAAATTACAAATGTAGACGAAACTTTAATTAGGAGATTTGCAACCATTTTACAAGCCATATCATGTGGTTATCAATTAAATAGCGAAAATTTTAGAGAATATACTCTGAAAACTGCCGAACATTTTGTGAAATTATACGAATGGTATAAGATGCCAGCTAGTGTCCATAAAATATTAATACATGGAACTGACGTAATTGATACTCTTTTACTTCCGATTGGTCAGTTAAGCGAAGAAGCTTTAGAAGCAAGACATAAGGAGTGCCGTTATTATCGACAACATAACACACGCAAGATCGGAAGAAAAGAAAATATAGAAGACCTTCTTCATGCGTTATTATTATCTTCAGATATGGTTATTTCGCATTTAAGACCATTGCCGAAAAGAAAAGTAAATCATCTATCTAAAGAAGTTTTGGGCTTACTTCGTGCACCAGAAATTAGCCCTCAAACACCTTCAATGTCAGTAGAAGAAGAAAATTCGGATACTTCATTCTAGTGCCCCGAAAGTGACAATGACGTTTTTGAGTAATGTAAATTTTTATTAATAATTTTATTATTTTTTTTTGGACTCTAGATATGCAACTATTTTAAATTTGTTTATAATTCGCTATTACTTTGGGTTTTTTAATAATTGTATTTTATTTATTTTTGTTAGAATTCTGTGATTTATTTTAATTGATTATTGAAAACAAATTCCTAAGAAAAATAAAGAAAAAAGTTCCTTTTTATTGTAACTTATGCATTACCCTTATTGCGGCTGGCTAAATATAACATAATTATGAAACACCCTGTATAATTGAACGAGATTAATATTAACTATTTTCGTGATGTTATCTTAACAATTTGTGGCCGTGACTTGTTCTTAATAAATTGCCTTAAAAAAAATATCATACCGAATTCAACAAGTCCTCCTAAATTTGAATTTTCGACCACTGTGCGGCGGTACGAAGAGGCTAGTCACTAATCTGTCCATTCGAAAATCTGATTAAGAACGAAGCAGAACTACCAACATCTAGAATGACTTAATCTAAAGGGGATGAACGGCCATGGCAAAATCATCGCAGGTGCGCTTCGAAACAATCAATAAGTAAGAGACGTAAAATAAGCGAGTAGATGGTTAGGAGTCGACATTATGCTGCTGGATTATCTTATGCCGGATTTATACTTAGCTATTGTCACTGCTGCTGCCGCTGACGGAAATTTTGCCCGAAATACGATATCGACGCGAGTAAGGTGTTCACATCAGTTCCTCGCCAATGTCCTCACAACTCATTACCGAACGACTCACAAGAATGGAATGTGGCGACAGCATCGTCTTGCTCTCTTACTCACTTGCCGCTTTGCCGGCGGCAAGTGAGAGAGTGAGTAGTTGAATGTGAATGCTTACTCGCGCTCGCGCTGCCAGTCCTTTGACTTCCATCTCGAAAACCGACTTTTGAGGCATCGTAGTGCAATGGCAGTAGCATGAGCATGAGCAGCGCGAGTGAGCTATTTACACATTCACGCTGTCCACTTCCCTGTCCAACAGGACTGAGTATAAATGCGGTATTATCTTCTCAAACTAGAGATACGAGCTAGCCGCTTTCCTGTGAACATCGGATTGTCAGATTGGATTTGCACGTGAACACTTGACTCGGAACTTGGACAATAGCAGATTCGAGTCGTGTAGCAGATCGAAGGACATAAAGACGCATTATAGTGAATAAACAACGTGTAATTTATCTAGAGTTAAGTATTTTGGGGAGTAACGTTATTGGAAGACACGATTTTTCTAGATCAACATGCCACCGAGAGGCCCACAAATTAAGATTTCCAAATTATATACAGTCCGTACAATATAGATACCGTTGCACGTCATTATCTACGTCAGAGATCTAAGCTGACATTGTTGCCTAATTACAAAAAATTCTTGAATTCATTTTATCAAATATTCACATAATTATTGTGGAAGTGGATTATACAACAAAACAAATTAATATTCAAGGTAAATAAATAAACACATTAGAAATAAAAAACAAGAATTAAGTTAATAATCTTACGTTAAAGTAAATAATAAAAACAATAAATACAATAAAACATTAACTACATAGTTCTGATGGAAAATAAGCCACAATTTTACTAAAAAAATGATTTTATTAACGTTTCGACGCCCAAATCGGGTGCCGTTGTCAAAATACAAAAAATATTGATATGAGTTGCATAAATATTGGCAATATCATTTTAAAGTCTTCTACTTTAAAATGTATAATATATGTCTGAATTGCCGATATAAATGAGTCAGATTAAATAAATTATTGGAAGAATTTTTTTACTAAGCAACAACATTTTTGTTTAATTCATTAATATTTTTTGTATTTTGACAACGACACCCGATTTGGGCGTCGAAACGTTAATAAAATCATTTTAGTAAAATTGTGGCTTATTTCTCATCAAAACTAGTTAATTGCAAAAATGCCACAAGAAAATAGCTTCAGAACAATAATAATAAAACATATACTTATAGTAAAGAATAAAAACAAATACGAAGTGTCTACACCGCAACCGTCAAATAAATGTTACCAATTTATGCCAAAATGTCCACCTTTGTTCGATGACAGTTAGAGTGTAATCCGAACAAGTGTACATACTTTATAAAACGCTTTATATTCCACTTATCCAAAGTAAATGAAACAAGTTACGGTATGTTTTTTTAAATTCACATTGTCGAGTGGCTGTAATTAAAGTGTACTCGGTTAAACGATTCTAAAAAGGAACACACCTACGACTTAAATCTTTTGTGTTGGTATCACGTGACGTCACGTGCTATGACGCGGATGACATGCAACGGTATCTATATTGTACTTGAAAAAATAGTATTTGAAAAAATCAGTACGAAGTGTTTTTCAAAATTTCGTTTTATCTCAGGCAAAGAAAAATCCACTTCACACTTACAACAAAAAAAAGAGGTTAAAATGGTCAAAAGAGCATTAAGATTGGACTCATTCACGATGTAATGCAACACAATGGAGTGAGGCGAGTCCAGATTTAACCCTTTCAGCCCCGGTGACGCGTACGCGCGTCCAAATATAACTGAAGAGCTTAATGTGAAACAATGACAAGTCTCAAAAAGGTAAAAGTGAGATATTTGACTTTGAATGTAAAAAATAATATTAAAAAATCCAGTAACAACTTTTATTGTTTTAGTTTAGATAATTCGATGCATCATGCCCTATGGGACTATAGTTGACAACAATATTAATCAAATTACTTGAAACTCAAGAAAAAACAGCATTTATTTAAAAAAATGTGGCTTGTTACATTATTCCATTAATAATAAATACCCAAATTTTAGATATATGTAGATTCAGAATTTTCTATTATTGACCGAGTTCGGGGTGGTTTCAACCCTACAGGTGTTAAACAGTGTTTATTTCTTTGTCTCCATTAACTTGTTGGATTTTTTGACGGGTGTGTTTGGTTTTTATTGATGGACTTGGTTCATTATCCTACAACCAAATGCAATAATATAACAAGCCACGTCATAAGCCACTACATTAATCTTGAATGGTAATAATGTGACAAGCCACATTTAGGAAAAAATTACATATCGCTGGATTTTCAATACTTGTGTCACTTCTAGATTGTACATAGTCAGGGACACGGTCACTGTCATCGAATGTCAAGTCAACTTTGCTATTTTTCTTTCTAGAATCGTCAGAACTCAATAATTATCCGAAACGCTTCCGCCCATGTTCGCCATTTCGATGTGGTTTGTCATTATGTCGAGTAGATACTAGAACAAACTAGGCCTATGCAATAGTGTGACCATAGATTTATCGAGCCATCTATTAACGAAGGGCTGAGATAATTTGTTAGTGGCTTGTTATACTATTACTTTAACTAAGAATAACACTAACTCTTTTTGAACTCATGTGTGGCTTGTCATTGTTTCACATTAAGCCCTTCAACTATAAATCAGTGCCGTGGACGCGTAACCGCGTCTTCCGCTCATGTTCGCCATTTTGATGTGGTTTGTCATTATGTCGAGTAGATACTAGAACAAACTAGGCCTATGCAATAGTGTGACCATAGATTTATCGGGCCATCTATTAACGAAGGGCCGAGATAATTTGTTAGTGGCTTGTTATACTATTACTTTAACTAAGAATAACACTAACTCTTTTTGAACTCATGTGTGGCTAGTCATTGTTTCACATTAAGCCCTTCAAACTATAAATCAGTGCCGTGGACGCGTAACCGCGTCCGAAGTATTCAAACGAAATTATTTCTGACGGCACAGGAGCAATATTAGAAATATTAAAGCGGAGCATATTGGAAATATTAAAGCGGAGCTGAAAGGGTTAACGTGTGTGTTGTGGACATTAGGAGTCGCGTTATTCGCAGGAAAAATTAACGATGTTATTTTATATGGTGTTGAATCGTGGACCTTGAACAAAACTATATGCAGAAGATTTGAAGCATTTGAGATTTGGTTATGTTGGAGAATACTTAAGTTTCCGTGGACTGACTGAGTTATAAATGAGGTCAGAAGAATGAAGAACCGACAGGTAGTGACCACCATCAAATCTCGAAAGTTGGAATACCTTGGACACATTATGCGATATGCCCTCCTACAAGCCATCCTGCAAGGAAAAATATTTGGAAAGCGAGGTCCGGGAAGAAGAAGAACATCCTGGTCAAAGTACCTCACAACCTGATTCAACACAACATCTTGTAATTACTTAAAAATACTAATATTATCACAGCCTGTTTCTTTGTTTGTAACATTTATCTATTAACTAGTCCCTACAGAAATTGTTAGTTGAATGCAAGTCTCTAAGAAATATGGTCAACCATATATTATGTATACTTACTTTTTTAGAGTGAGAATATGGAAACTGGAAATCGTCCTCTGGATACAAGACGTCGACTGTATGTGAATGTAGCAAACTGAGGATATAGCGAGTATATACTACTGCATCGATACCACGAGCTTCCAACTGTTCATCTAGCCAATTAGAGACGGCCGAAGGCATTGACACCACTTGAGGGTACTTCATAATATGCTGCAAAATATAATACTTCCGAGTTAACACTAGTGGTTGGCTTTCTGTACCTATATGCTATCCATAGTACTTCAGTGAAATAAGCAAGACCATGTTTGAGACTTTAAATCATCCAGTTGACAACGTTTTTGGTTATTGAAGACCTATAGAAAGAAAACCTTCCTATTTCTATTAACTGCTATCAAAAGAAACTTACAGTATTTCGAAGTTCATCAACATTTTTGAACGCTTGAATTTTTAGTTCCCGCTTAACATCCATATACAGGGTGATTGATTAGTAGGGTAAAGCTCAATAGCTCCGCTATAGTAATAGGTAGCAATAAAAATTAATAACAAAAATTTTAGCCACCTTTGAGCTTCACATTAAAAAATTAGTTAGAATGTTACAGGGTGTTCGATAACACAGTGGCAGACCTAACTTATGTTTTTTTAAATGGAAGACCCTATATTTTATTTTAAATTGGAAATCCTGTTAACTTCTCCATCACAAAAATATAAAGGTTTGTAATGTTATACAGGGTATTTACAAAGTTATAACCAATTTTGTATGAAAATCGTAACAAGTTCAACTCCCTGTATACATAAAAATAAGCACAACAGCAATGGTTTATTAATGCTATATTTTTTTATTTATTGTCAAAATTTTTAAGAATTATTGATATTGCTAATTTTCTTTATATTAAATACAGGGTGAGTCAAAACGCAAGTACATTATTTTCTCAGTAATTTTAAATGGAACAAACAAAATATCGGAAACAACAAAAATTAAAATCGACAGTTGCATTAAAAGTATACTGCTCTATGGAGCAGAAACATGGAAACAGGACGAAAATACAAATAAAAAACTACAAACATTTGTAAACAAATCTCTAAGAAAAATCCTGAAAATATACTGGCCAAACAAAATAACTAATACAAAACTATGGGAAAAGACAAAGCAAACTAACGTATCTACTACAGTCAAGGAAAAAAATGGAAATGAATCGGCCACACTTTAAGGAAAGACCAAAGCAGCATAGCAAGACAAGCACTTGAATACCAACCAGAGGGGAAAATAAAGAGGGGCAGACCAGACAACAGCTCGAAAAGAACAACAACGAGAACACGAAAAAATTGGACTAAGATGGGGCGAAGTCAAAAAGAGAGCAAAATATAGAAGAGAGTGGAGGGAATTAGTTCACAATTTATCCAGAGAATAAAAACAAAAGAAGATGCGCTGTCCCGGCCAGACAGCAATCTTACACTTTTGGCCAAGAAACGCATAAGCGCCCAATACTCCACAAGGAGGGATGGAACGAGAGAGAATAATGAAGTTTATAAAATACCTCCAACAACAAGGGATGAGATGAAAAATAGAATACAAAGTGTATTTCGATGTGTTAATTTACAAATGCTCCGTAGAGTAAGCAGCTCATTCAATGATCGTTTTTAGGCGTACATAAATGTGTTAGGAGGTAATTTTGAACACCTTATGTAATAAAAATATTAAAAGTAGCTTCTGATTTTTTCAAACATGTTTTCTTTTGCAAAATGTATTATTTTTATTTCTTTATTTGCTACAGTGTTACATTGATGACCGGATTGATAATCGGTAATCTTCAATTGTCAATTCAGTCATGGCTTACTTAAAATTTAGATAAATTTAAACACCTAAAATAATTTGCTCTGAAAAATGAAAATATCTCGAAAACTAATAAATTTGGGCATAGGGAATGTTATATAAAAATTGAAGTACGTTAATGTTACTTTTCAATAATGATATAAAATACAGGGTGTTCCATTTAACATTACTGAGAAAATAATGTACTTGCGTTTTGACTCACCCTGTATTTGATATAAAGAAAATTAGCAATATCGACCATTCTTGAAAATTTTGACAATACGTTAAAAAATATGGCATTAATAAACCATTGTTGTTTTGCTTATTTTTATTTATACAGGGAGTTGAACTTGTTACGATTTTCATACAAAATTGGTTATAACTTTGTAAATACCCTGTATAACATAACAAACCTTTATATTTTTGTGATGGAGAAGTTAACAGGATTTCGAATTTAAAATAAAATATAGGGTGTTCCATTTAAAAAAACATAAATTTGGTCTGTCACTTTGTTATCGAACACCCTGTAACATTATAACTAATTTTGTAATGTGAAGCTCAAAGGTGGCTAAAATTTTTGTTATTAACTTTTATTGCTATCTATTACTATCCGCTGTGAGCTCGTACGTAGAGGGGATATTTACAAATTCTCGAGCGCCAGTAGTGGCAAGTCTGTAAACGTTTACCGGAAATTTGACATAAATGTCAAAGTGATTAATGTAAAATTAAAATTAAAAACATTAATTATAAAAAATATTAGTTGGTCAAAGCTGTGGTATATATTTTTACCTTAAATATACTTACGTTTTAAATACTGAATTTAAGTTTTTTTAATGTTCCGTAATATGTAATTATAATTTAATCTAAAAATCTTAGCGCCATCTACACGATAATTGTGAAAGTATCCGAAGTAAGAAATTCATATTTTATCAATAGAACGTCAAAATGATAAGCCAAATCTTAAAAAAATCGATTACAATTTAATTAATTTTTTGCGTTGTAAATGTTAAGCGATAACAATTAAATAATAAATTTGAAAATTACCGGTGAAAGATAATTCCAGTAATCCGCTAGGAGCGCCACCAGCGAAGCTCAGAGCGTATAGCGGAGCTATTGAGCTTTACCCTACTAATCAATCACCCTGTACAATGCTGTCAAGTTTAATATTATCCCTTCTTCATTATTTTCTTACTAATGTTATTGCAAAAAAGGGTTTTTGGGAGACTAAACTAATAGAAAAACTTTTAAACTAAATGACTAAAATTTTGAGGGTTTGTTAAGTACCCCAATATCCAACTTTGGGTAAAATAGCAAAGTTCTAGGTTGATTTTAATAATAGTTGTTAACAAATAACGATTTTGCTTTATTCTGCAGTTTGCGAAGCAAGAAATTGATTTTTTCACTTTTAAAAATCGCCCTTTGAAGCTTTTTTATGTTCTAAAAAAATCAAATTTTGTAATTTTATGTCAACTATTTAGCCTTTTATTGGGATGCAAAAAATCGCGTTTTTTGCATCAAAAAAAGGCTCTGAACTCTTGACTCTTGCTTATAGGTCTACAATAACTAAAAAAAAGTTGATACCTGGATTATTCAAAGACCCGACCAGGGTCGTTTTTTTGCTTATTTCCCTTTATTATTTATGTTACCATAAATCAATCGAATTACCTTCCTTTTGGTAATACAAGTCATCTTTTCTATCGCTACCCACCACTTATATTCATATTAATTCTTATCACACATCCCCTTGGGAATAAAACACAATTTGCAAAAACTTTTTTATCTGACATTTGAATTTATAAACATTTCAAATCAGTCATTAGTTTACGCATACTTTCTACTAATCATTTTGACAATTAGTTATGTATGATCTAAGTAACAAAATAATAGTCCGGGAGGTAGCGTCACATTTGACCGGAGCATTTTGGCATGGCTGTTTTTTTTATGGTAAGTTGTTACAAAGCTTATTAAGAAATGGTGTGTCAGCTGGCCCAAAACCGGGGCATAAAATGAAAAAATGATCAGGAAAATCAATAATAAAAATAATTACACTTTTATAAACAGGAACTTTTTATAATACCACATTTTTATTATTTATACGACACAATATAAAAAAGTATTATAAAAACAATTATTTTTCAAGTCAAAATGTCAAAAGTTTAAAAACAAAAAGATTTCCGATGCCGGGAATCAAATCCGAGCCTCCTGGGTGTAAGCCAGGTATTCTAGCCACTAGACTAGCGATACTCAACCTTTTTCTTTCCTGGGCCACATAGTAGCTACTGCCACAGCTTGCGGGTCGCAATCAAGATGAATTAGTATACAGGGTGTTTCATTGGGAAGCGGAAACACTTGAATAGTGAATAGAGGTAAATAAGGCGGTTCTAGACATACTAAATTTATTGCTCCACCGACTTTATAACCGAGTTACAGGGTGTTTTATCGATTTTGCCCATTTCTTTCTGGACCCATAACTTTAGAACCACCTTTTATATTTTTTTGATATGCGGTACACATGTCACATTTAGAAACCAAACCACCCAACTACTAATCACAAGAAAAATCCAGGTCCGGATTAAGCAAAATTATAAATCCATTGTGACCTTGAAACAACATCCTGTATATTGAAATTTTAAAAACCCATTTGCACATTTGAAAAGAGCTTTAATGGAGCTTCCATTTTTTGCGCAGACAATTCAATGGCTTTAATCAGCGTTTCTCAACCTTTTACCCTTTGCGACCCAATCTTGCATAATTATTTTCGCCGCGCCCCCCCTCGTTCAATAAATTTGACAAAAAACAGTAAAATCTTACTTTTTAGTATTGAGTGCTCTTTAGGATTATATCTCCTATTCAGTGTTCATGTGTATTTTATTTTTTATTTTGTCAGAGTTTTGTTTTGCTTCGATTTTAGTAAGTGTTCGATGATGTTAGTGTATTTTTTTATATGCTCACGCCCTCCCATTATTAAAAGCGCACCCCCCTAGGGGGGCGCGTCCCACAGGTGGAGAAACGCTGGCTTTAATTTTGCAATTATGTCGAAATTTTTAAGAACTCGAACTTTCAAAACAAAAATTTCGATATAATTTCAAAATTAATGTCATTAAATTATCTGCGCAAAAAATTGAAGCGAGCAATTAAACTTAGTTTTTTGTGCTCTTTTCAAATGTGCAGACGAATTTTGAAAATTTTAATATACAGGGTGTTCTTTCAAGGTCACAATCGTTTTAAATTTTTTTTTGTTAATCCGGACCTGAATTTTTCTTGTGATTACTAAGTAGGTCGTTGCACGGGCGCCCATACCCATGGGCAGGGGGTGGCCGTGCCCCTCCCCCCTAGATTTTCGGGTGCTGTTAACTATATATGGTTATCCAAAGTATACAAAATATAATGTGCAAAATCTTCACGTCTGCCCCCCCCCTGAAAATTTTTATATGGGCGCCCGTAGGTCGTTGCAATTTGTTTATTATCTTTAATAATTTATTATTAAAAGTTAATAATACCTTGCTTTTGAATCAGAGTTCTTAAAAATTTCAATATAATTTAAAATTAAAGTCATTCAATTGTCTGCCACACGCCCAAACACGCTTCAAACACATTGGTACACTATCAAATAATGAAAAACACATGGAATTTGACAAATAATTTGATCACAGGGCCCTTTAGTTAGCCTTCGGGCCGCATGAAAAACGCTAGAGGGCCGCATTTGCCATATAAGTTCTAGGGTTTTTTTCCATCTACTATCATATTATTTTTTCTTGCCTAAAAGACCCGGAGTCACGCCAGCTGACAGCCATTTTCGTTATCAAACAAGTACTAACCACCAAAATAAATTCATAGAATCCGTGCCAAAATTACCGTAAAAATTTGACACTACTTCCCAGACTAAATACATAATTCAAAGTTTCTCTTCGAATTTTGTGATTTAACCACAGATTATTTAACGTAGATAAAATTTGTTCAGTCCATTCTTGTATCGACATATCGAAGTAATTTAGTACAGCAAATAACACCCTGTTCGGGACTGTGACAAGCCCAGTCCAGGAAAACTAATACACAGGTACGCAAATGATGATAAATATATTTTTCAAAATATGTTTCCATCCGGGATAAATACAGAGTTTAGTAATAATTCAATAACCAACCCACAAATGTATCAACAAGTCAACACACAAGGGCAACTAGCCATGAATGTACAAACCACGCCATATCTAATATCGGTGTCGCAACCAGCACCAACTAAACCAATGCCACCTAACTTGTACCCTCCACTACCACAGACACAAATTCCATTAGTGCCGATCACATATCATAGTTCTGCTTCAAATTATCAATTACAACGATTGCCATCCACCAGTGAAGAAGAGGAAGAAAACAACGAACCAGCTAGCAACAACGATTGGCAAGAAATTAGAAGCTCAAAAAGAAGAAAAATCAGAAAAACAACAGACAATGCAAACAGTACAAATATTATTGTAACAGAAAATAGATTTGAAGCGCTAGAAAATGAAGTAATCCCTCCCAAGGAGAACAACACAGCAAACCCTCCACCATTTTCATACACGGTGTACAAGACTATCAAAAAATGGTACAAAAAATTAAGGATGTAGCAGAAAGGGAAGAATATCATACAAAAAGTTTAACTAACAATGTCGTAAAATTAAGTTGTGGCACGCCAGATACATATAGAAAAATGGTTAGATATTTTAATGAACATAACATTTATCACCATACATATCAGTTAAAACAAGATCGAGCCTATAGAGTTGTAATAAAATACCTTCACCACTCTACAAACACCGAGGATATAAAAAACGAACTCCTAAAACTGGGTCATAAAGTTCGAAATATAATAAATGCACAACACAGAATTACTAAAGAGCCACTTAATTTGTTCTTCGTGGATCTCGAACCGGCAGCAAATAACAAAGATATTTATAACTTAAGGGGGCTACAGAATAGAGTTATTGAAATTGAACCTCCCCGAACAACCAAAAATCGCATAATACAATGCATGAGATGCCAATCGTACGGTCACTCCAAGTCATATTGCAATAAACCATTTGTATGCGTCAAATGCGGAGGAGCCCACAATACCACAACTTGTAAGAAGACTAGAGAAACTCCAGCAAAATGTGCATTATGTGGTGGGGATCACCCCGCAAATTATAAAGGATGTGAACATTACCAAAAAATTTATAATATTAATAACAGGTATCATAACAGAGGAAACGTATTAAATCCAGCAATAAATCAAATACATACACAACCCAGAATATATACACAACCCAGGATTCAGAATCAGTATGAAAGTTACGCTCAAGCTGCAGCAAATAATCAGAACAATAACGAAGATACAGCGAGTATACTTACCAAATTTCTAGAAGAGTTTAAAAATTTATTTAACCAGCTAATGCAACAAAACAGTATGGTGCTCAACATGATTTCCATGCTAGTAAATAAAGTAAACTAACAATGTCAAAGTTCATAAGAATTGCCCAATGGAATGCCAATGGTCTTCCTAATCATAAAGAAGATATAAAACTATTTCTGGAACAAAATTTCATTGACATACTACTAGTAAGTGAAACCCATTTTACAGACAGAACCTACTTCAAGATACCTAAGTATAAATTATATTACACAAATCACCCAGATGGTACAGCCCACGGAGGTTCAGCCATATTGATAAGAGAAACTATAAAACATTATGAAATGCTAAAATACGAAACAAATCACATTCAAGCAACATCGATAAAAATACAAACTCTTCCATATGATATAACTGTCACAGCAATTTATTGTCCGCCCAGGCATAGACTTACAAAAGAAGATCTTCTACCCTTTTTCGAAACTCTAGGGCCAAAATTTATAGCAGGTGGAGATTACAACTGTAAACATACGCTATGGGGTTCACGCCTAACAACCACCAAAGGCAGAGAGCTAGCAAAAGTTATCCAGGATAAAAGCTACTCATTCCTATCGACGGGATCACCGACATATTGGCCAACCGATCCAAATAAAACACCAGACCTATTGGATTTCTTTATTACAAACGGAATATCTCAATCATATACAGATGTAGTACCAAGTTTTGATTTATCATCAGATCATAGTCCCATAATTGCCACAATTAGCACAACGGTGATAATCAAAAAACCAACACCTCGACTGCATAACTTCAAAACAAACTGGGACACATACCGGCTAATCATAGAACAGGAAGTAAATCTACTAGTGAGATTGCAAACTCCCGAACAAATAGAAACAGAAACTAATAATCTAATCAACTTACTTCAAAATGCTGCCAAACAGTCTACCCCTCAACCTGGACAAAAAAAATTTTCAACCAACATTCCTCTTGAAATAAAAAGACTAGTAGCAGAAAAACGAAAAGCCAGATCAATTTGGCAAAGAACTCACAGACCAGACGACAGGACAGTTTATAATAACAAAACAAGAAACTTAAAAACAGCTCTAGAACAGATGAGAAACAACTCATTTGAAAACTATGTATCAAACCTTTCGCGTCAAGATAACTCTATCTGGAAACCAATCAAAAACAAAAATAAACCAATAAATACTTCACCTCCAATTCGGAAAAACACATTACCACCAGGACCATGGGCAAAAAGCAACAAAGAAAAAGCTGATTTATTTGCTGAACATCTAACTGAAGTCTTCAAGCCACACGACAATGACCAAGTACAAGAAGTAGAGCAGGAACTAGCCTTACCAATTAATCAACGAGAGCGACTAACTTTAATTACACCGAAGGAGATCAAAGATGAAATTAATCATTTGAATGAAAAGAAGGCACCAGGCACTGATCTCATAACAGCAACAATGCTAAAACAACTTCCTAAAAAAGGTATCATGAAGTTATTGTACATATTAAATGCAATCTTAAGACTTAATTATTGGCCTATATCACTAAAAATTGCCCAAGTAATTATGATACCGAAACCTGGTAAAGCTTTAACGGATGTTTCATCATACCGCCCAATAAGTCTACTGCCAATAATGTCAAAACTCCTTGAAAAGCTGTTACTTAAAAGAATTATGAGCGACCTAGAATTCCAAAACTGGATCCCAGAACACCAATTTGGATTCCGGCAAGGTCATTCTACAGTGCAACAATGCCATCGCATATCAAATGTAATTAATAGAGCTTTGGACAATAAACAGTATTGCACAGCAGCCTTTCTGGACATTAGCCAAGCATTTGATAAGGTATGGCACCCAGGATTACTTTATAAAATCAAAAAATCCCTACCCAACAAATACTTTGACTTATTAAAATCATATCTAAATCACAGAGAATTTGAAACTAAAGTGGAGGATGAACTATCAAACCGTAACAAAATTCAATCAGGAGTCCCACAAGGTAGTATATTGGGTCCACTTCTTTATGTACTGTACACATCCGATTTACCAACCTCTCCACAAACCACCATTGGAACTTTCGCTGATGACACAGCAATATTTGCAACTGAAGAGGATCCAAGAACTGCAGTATTAAAACTTCAAGAACACCTAGACCAAATTGGACAGTGGTTAAAGAAATGGAAGATAAAAGCTAACGAAACTAAGTCAACACATATAACTTTCACACTAAGGAAAGACCAATGCCCAAATATTAGCCTTAATCAAGTCAACATACCACAACAGAACATCGTCAAATACCTGGGGCTTCATCTTGATTCTAAATTAAACTGGAAACAACACATTTTAAAGAAGAAGAAACAAATTGAGTTGAGAGTGAAAGAAATAAATTGGCTTATAGGTAGAAAATCTCGACTCTCAATTGAGAACAAACTGCTGATTTATAAAACAGTCATCAAACCTATATGGACGTACGGTATAGAACTATGGAGTTGTGCCAGCAAATCAAACACAAAAATTATCCAAAGAACTCAATCAAAAATTCTACGCACCATCGCAAATGCCCCGTGGTACATTTCCAACCAAACCCTTCATACAGACCTAAACATCCCGTTAGTCAGCACAGTAATTCAAGAAAGAGCCAACAGACATCACGAGAAATTGGAAGACCACCCCAACCAATTAATATTACCATTACTGCAGCCACTAAACAACAGAAGATTGCGAAGATTATGGCCCATAGATCTTCGCTGAAACTGAGGTGAAACCGCTGGGTGATGTACCTCATAACGCCATTTTAGTGTACAATAATACATTGATATATGTTATTGTACTTGTTATCAAATTAGCTTATATAATATGTAATTATGATTGCTAATAAATGCTTACAAAAAAAAAAAAAAAAAAAAAAAACTTCCCAGACTATAACGTTTGTATGTTTGTGTGATGGAATCCCAATAAAAAATTGTAAAACTATGTTGCAAATAGCAGAGTTCCACGTCGGCGTCGGCCAAAAAATAAAAGCAAGATAAAGATAATGGCAGTAGAGTAGACAGGTTTCGCATTTTACAACAGATCGTTTATACAGGGTGTTTGATTAATATGTAATTGGAAATATTTTAATTGTAGATTCCTGGGCTCAAAATACTGATGTTTGAACCCAAATCACCTAGTCCAAATAGCCTAGTCCTAAGGGAGCTAGAGCTCTTTGTAAGATGGGGTCTTGTAATTAGTTTTTTTAATATATACATCCAGAACGCTTCTATTTAGAAAAACGAAAACTGGTAGGCCTATTTACCTTGCGAATTTCTATTACCGTTCATAGACGTCCCTTTTTGGGTAGGGCAAAGGTTATTTTATCGCACAACTTTTTTGTGTTTAACTTTTAAGCATTTTTTACACTGGATTATTAAATTGTGAGGTTGGCTAGTACTAAAAGGTAAGCTTGCTGTAAGTCGGTAATACCTCTTCTAGAAAAATCGATATGAAAATTTTTCAAATTCGTTTTTCGAAATATTTTTTTTTGAAAATTTTCGTTGCCCTTCATTTAGTACTATATTCCATTCTTCCTCTTCCATTTCGTTATCTTGATTGTTTGTTTTCTGTGTTTAGTAGATTCTTGAAGTATTCTTTCCATCTTTCCATTATCTCTTCCTTCTCTATCAGTATCTCTCCAATTTCGTTTTTTATTGCGGTTGTATTTATATCTACTTTTTCTTTTCTAAGATTTTTGAGAACTTTGTAGAAGAGCATCCGATTTCCTTTATTATCTCTTTCCATTTTTTCTCCAAATTATGTCCAACTTCTCTGTTTCTCCCTTATTACAATTTGTTTTACTATGTTTCTCTGTTCTTTGTAACTTGTATAATTTGCTTCTGTTCTATTATTTAAATATTCTTTCCATATTTTCTTCTTTTTTCTTACTTGTTCTTTAATTTCATTCGTTCACCAAGATGTTGTATTTTTTATTATTGTCATTATTGTCTTTATTGTAGGTACCACAGGCGTCCTTTGCTGCTTGTATTACAATCTTTTTAAAGGTTTCCCATTTTGTTTCTAGCAGCCTCTGTATATATTGTTTTGATATTTATTTATTTCTCGCGATACTACCTGTTGATATTTTTCTGATATTTCTTTATTTTTCAGTTTGTAAGTCCTTATTTTTATATGTTCTTTTTTCTTTTCTTTGCATGTCTCCGACATATTTTCTTCGCTTCTGAATTTAGCTATTAGCAAATAATGATCACTGTTTATCTCATAGCTTCCCTTAACTCTGAGTTTCTATTAGGGACCGTTCAAGTAATACGTAACGCAGGTTGGGGGGGGGGGGAGGTCAAAAATCTTCAAAAATTGCGTTACACAATAGTTAAACTCCCATAAGAGTGCGTTACGTAGGGGGAGGGGGGTTAAAAATCTTCAAAAATCGCGTTACGTAATACTTGAACGCTCCCTTACTTTTTTCTACCAATATATAGTCTATTATTGACTTTTCTCCTCTGCATTCTCGTCCCGGACGTCGAAGAGTAAGGTCACTGCTAGCACACCCCACTCTTACCGACGAACAGCGAGAAGCCTGAGAGCACCAAGTGCTGAAGAAGCGGCGCACGGTTAGCCCTAAGCTATTAGTTTGGAACCAGCGTGAAAAACCAACGACGCTTGGCCGTGTAAACCAAAAAGGTAGACGGATTACTGGGTTTCAGAGGAATACTCTGGCCCTGGGCTCGAGCGAGTTCGCTCGCCCCGAACTCTACCTAGTGTTCACATACGGTTACAAGAACAAGTGCGAGTAAGGGGGCCAAACTAACTGCGAAAAAGGCTTTCAACGAGGGACCCACCAGCAGCAGGGTAAACTGCACCCATCAGGTAATTATAGTCACTGTCTTACGCCGGAAAAGCACGGAGGGGTGGACAAGCCACCTTTATCCCTGGGGTTTACCCCCCAGAACACCTTGAGGCTGAGGTGCCCTCCGATCGCTCGACTTGCATCCTCACCCAATTGTAATGCCTTCTTCTGTAAGGTCAGTCAGCTCCACCCGGTCGCTTCGTCCTCGGACGACGACCTCGACAAGCGTTGCCACCACCACCACCACCACTACAGCCACCACTACTGCCAACCAGTTCTCTTCCTTACATCAGGAAGGCACTGTACCCCCAGCCAGAGGTTACAACCGGCTCACGGCGGAGCTAGACCTCGAGACGCTTAGCGCGGAGATGGAAATCGTCCGCAACAAGTATCGCGAGGCCTACCTTCGCATCGAGCAGGACGACGCCTCCAACCCCCTTCTGCAGCGATATGCTAATGATTTTCCGCCTCTAAGAACACCAGCACAGGCTGGTCCTCAGCGACAGAGCGCTCGGAATATTCACGGTGCCATACCCAAAGTCCCAACTCAACCGTCAAAGCAAGCACCCAAACAACCGAAACAACAATCTTCTCAACAGCAACCCTCTTCTCAACCACAAGCAACCATCAGCACTGAAAACAATCCTGAACCGAACGATTTCGTCTTCCAAAGAAGACAAATAAGACAAATGTCTTACGCCAATGCCGCAGCCAATCCACGCCCCAAAACCCAAGCCAGAAATCAAAACGTCATCAACGCCATAAACGATCCCACACTGTCCGAATATCTAATCAAAGATCTCCCAAAAGATCTTTGCAACAAACGTACCTTCTTTCGGCAAATAAATGCCACCACTCTTTTGTCCAACAAAATTCATTCTTGTAAAGTTCTCTCACATGGAATCGCACATCTTCGACTTTTTAATCCTATAAATGCAGGGGATATCGAGAAAGCTATCCACACAGCAACTGGCCAAACCATGGTTACGGTCCATAGCCGTAGCAGAAATGCAAACACTTCCGCTAAAGAGCCTACCTATCTCCTCTGCATTACCGGAATCGACGTAGATTACTCCGAGCAGGAGGTCACCGACTTGCTCACAGAACAGCAATTCCCGGTCGAAAGACTGTGGAGAGTCAAAGCCTATAAAACAGGCAAAGACTCTAAAGTGATCAAGGTGGTGACCAAATCCTTGGAGAGATTTACGTCAGCACTGAGCCGAGGCATAACTCTAGATGGCGAAATCTACAATGCCGAACTCCCTCATGGCTCCGACCCTACAATCCCCACTCCAAAATATTGCAGCAAATGTTGCATCAACGGACATTCCATCGACGAATGCCCTCAAAAAGCATTCGTCTGCCCCCACTGCGGCGGTAACCACAAGTCCAGCGCCTGCACCAAACAGCAGGAACCCAAATGCCCGAATTGCGGCGGTGACCACCCCGCATACTCCAACAAGTGTCCACAAAGACACACCATCCCCTCCGCCCAACACGAAATACAGCCACTTACGATCGAAAGATCATTCCCCCCTTTCGAACTCCCTACAGAAACAAAGAACATCTTGTCTATTCAGACTGCTCTGTTGCTCAACTTGTTGCCTGAACTTCGCGAGCATATCGCTGCAATCACGGCTAATTTGATTAGCCAAGTCTACGACCACTCCACAGTGGTCCACGGGTACGGGAGCAATGTCACGGTGACATTCCGCCCCAACCACTAAACACCCTCCCTTTATGGATTTCACCCTAGGCACAGTCAACTGTCAGGGTCTCTCCAAAAAGAGACCCCTCATCAAGAATATCTTGTCGAAGCATAACATCCAGATCCTCGCACTCACAGATACTCTGTCGAAAAACGATCCACACTTCGCAGGATATTCGATCATCCATCGAAGCCGTTGTCAGGTTTCACGTGGGAATGGTATTCTCGTGAAACACGGAATACCGCACAACACACACACATTCCCACAAAATTTTCGTCCACCTGATGTGGACTTCCTGGCAATTGACGTGCACATCCCCAATAACGAAACCCTCACGATAGTCTCTTACTACAAACACCCGGATCAACCACTCAACAGGCATTTGCTAGAGTACTTTTCGAGGCTCGGCAAGGCTGTGTTGATGGGCGATCTAAATTGTAGACACACACAGTTTGGTGATCATCGTCAAAACCCAGAAGGCATCCGCCTCACGGATTATCTACTAGACCTTCCGATCTCAAGAATCACCAACACTGAATTCACGTTTTTGAACGCCAATGGGGCTTCTATTGTCGACCACATCCTAGTTACTAGTAACATTCTGGATCGGTTCGGGGATAGATGCCACATAGGTGATTCGATAACGTCGGACCACGTACCTCTTCTTGTCGACACCGACATACTCATTCCAAAACAACCAAACCCTCCAAGATCTATAAGAGACTATCGTCACGCTAACTGGACTGAATTCCAAAACTTCATCACACAAAATCTCCCTATGTTAGGCGAACTCGATACTAACGATAGTATCGACACCAGTGCAACCGATATCGAGAACCTCATCACTGAGGCGATCACGCACGCAATTCCACTCAAACAAATAACTTATACATCACCGGCACTTCCACAATACATCATTGCCAAAATTCAACAAAAACGACGTCTTCTACGTCAATACAAGGCCAACAGAAACCCACTAATCAAAACAGAGTACAACCGGATCTGTGCCAGGATAAAGAGGGAGATATCTGTCCTAACGGCTCGCCGATGGGAAGATGCTACCTCAAAACTGGACTACAGAGACGGAGGTAAATTCTGGCAAAAATTCAAAGTCCTAACAAAACAAAAATTATCTCAACCATCTCATCTGTTGGTCAACAATCACATAGTCAATTCCCCAGAAGGGAAAGCCGAAGCATTCAGAAATTCGCTTCAAAACAATTTTCAAACGCCAGATAACCCGAACTTTGATCGCATATTTAAATTCAACACAGAATACATAGTAAATGTTACTCTCAACCACTACATTCCAGTCTATGATCCTATCATGGACCCCCTCACCGACAGGGAAACGGAGAGCTTTTGCCAAATCGGCAAAAACAGCGCTCCCGGACCTGATGGCATCAACCGAAGGTGCCTCAAAAAACTTCCAGAGAGTATCATTCCTCTTCTAACTAAAATATTCAATGCATGTCTCAAAAACAGCCACTTTCCTACTCCTTGGAAAGTGGCCAACACCATCATGCTTTTGAAAAAAGGCAAACCCCCAACCGACGTGGAATCCTATAGACCAATCTCACTAATCAATACTCTGGGTAAAGTTCTTGAGCTAATCCTAAAAGAAAGGCTCAATAACTTTCTCGAAAACCACAATATCATACCAAAATTTCAATATGGATTCCAGTCAGGTAAATCTACTAAACATGCATTAATAGATTTCACTACCAAAGTTACTCAAACCATCAACGATGGTTCAATCGCCATAGCCACATTTCTGGATGTGCAGAAGGCCTTCGACCAGGTCTGGCACGACGGGCTTGTTCGGAAACTTCTGGACATCGGGCTTCCATTGCAATTTACCAAAATTGTACACTCCTACCTCCACAATCGTACTGTCAGAGTGAAAATATGCGATCAAAAGTCCACCCCCTTCACTCCACAAGCTGGAGTTCCCCAGGGTTCAGTCCTAGCGCCGCTGTTGTACATCATCTACAACAGCGACATCACTAACCAAAATATCCCAGGTACTCGGCTGTTTCTCTATGCGGACGACACGACTCTGCTCTCAACTACCTCTCGATACAACCCAAGACTCCTCTTCAGAAGAGCCCAGGCTCTGTTGGACGGCGTCGGCGAATGGTGTTGTAAGTGGAGAGTCACGCTGAATGCGAACAAAACAACAACAATTGTGTTTCGCGCCCCTTCTGTGTCAAATAGAATCATTTGTAATGATGACGACCAACATCCTCTGAGTCTGTTGGGAGAAAGGCTTGTTGTTAGCCCGACTGTGAACTATTTGGGAGTACTGTTTACCAGGACTCTCAATTGGGACGCAGATCTAAAGGCAACTTTAGATAGGGTAAGGAACAGGGCCAGACTTCTTAACGCTCTCTCGGGAAAAATTGGCAAGACACACAAGAAGACTCTCATTCACACTTACAAGACCTTTATTCGACCCGTCATGGAGTACAAATCATGTATCTACTCTCTTTGCTCAAGACAAAAACAAGAGAGGTTGTTGAGGACAGAGCGGAGAATCTTGCGTAGATGTAACTATGAGCACTGGCGATATCCCTCAAACGAAATCCATAACATCTCGAACACCCCCAAAATCACCGAGAGAATAAACTCTCTGAACAGGAACTTCACAATCAAAGTAATCAACGGCCCCCCTTCCGACACACAAGAATCTCTCAAATGTTCCTGTTCATCTTCCGGCCACGTACTCCACCGAAAGCCCAAACGCAAAAAGATTCATGTACCGTCCGCTCTAATGCAAACATGCATTGACGAACTCCCGGTGGAGTACGAAAACATCCTTGAGGCTACCCCGTTAGCCTACCGTACCCACCTCTAACATTTCCTCTTCCCTACCCCGAACAGGGAGAAGTTGGTTTTTTGCGGTTTCCCAACTTCATTGCACAATTATACCTGTTCGTCCCAAGAAAATAGCCGCAACTATTTTCTCCACTCGAACGCTCACTGTCCACGCTGCGCTCAAAGCCACCTCCTGACCGCCGACGAGGGACGCAGGTTCGCCTGTCGTTGTACAATGGTTTCTAGGGAGACTGGTCGAGAGCAAAGCACGGACAGTACACGTAAATGTCTATGGAACCAACAACAACCCACCAAACTTTCTTCTCTGTTGTCTTCTTAGCCTTCTGGACACCACCGTCCGGCATAACCAAGGATCCAAGAACACCAGGACACGGTGCTTGCCCCAGTGTGTTTTTCGGACTGTTTGCTTTTGCTGCCAACACTAAACATTCACCACAAACCCTGAAGAGGACAAAATCCTAAACAGGGACACACATTGTTCGCATTTCTTCTAAAGCATTTTTCTAGACAAGCAAATCAAACAATGAGATGATGATTTCTCCTCTGCTTGGTTCTTCTCTAGTAATATTATGAATCTTTTTATGTTCAAAATAAGTGCATTGTTATTATTAAGTCATTGTTAATACAAAATTCCAGTAGTCTTTTCCCATTATTATTTCTTGTAATTTCACCATGTTTTCCGATTACTGCTCCATATATATATATATATATATATATATATATATATATATATATATATATATCATCCTTTATTCCTACTCGTCCATTAAAGTCTCCAGCAATATAAATTTTTCCTCTACACTCTTCTATAATCTCTTGGAGTTCATACCAATATTTATCTTTCTCTTTTTTCATTTTCATCTGGTCCATCAGTTTTAATTTCGGACTGTTTGACGAAGTTTTAATTTGTTATTAATTTTGAATTTTTCACTACTATAAATTAATAATCATTTTGTATAATGTAAAGGTAAAGTAAATATATGTAATATAGAATAAATCAATATAAAAATAATATATTTATATCATAATATACCCCACGACAGCTTGGAACTCCACCTAAGATATACTTTATCCGTTAAATAATTTCTATACTAATTGCACTAAATTATAACTTTTATAATATCTGTATAAAAGATGGACACGTAATAAGGAAAGAATCAATAATGGAACACATACCAGATTTTATTTATGGAGTGATTCTATAATATGAATGATTAATAATTAAGGCCATCGATACAAAATTCGCAAATATTATACGGCAATCCCTACTTTTTCTGTTTTTACACACGGCAAATTACGTGTAGTAAAATTCTCATTGGTATGGAAATGTAAGCATTACTACTTGAAAATGCCATCATTAACTTTAAAGAGATGGCTTTTGAATGTTCTTGGATAACTGTTACTTGTAAAATTGCAAATTATTAATTCAGTTAATAAATATGATAATTTTTTCACTAATTATGCATTCAGTGATTGTAATAATTTATATACTGTACAATAAAAACTAATACTCAATCGAGAAAAGAGGAAAAAAGTGATTTTTTAATAAAATATTGTTACGGAACGCTTACAATTTTGAACATATTTAACAACAAAATACTTGGGCCTCAGAATATATCCTGGTCAATTCTCTGCTTGTACTGTCCATAAATAACAAACAATTAACTTTTTATTAAGTTCACGTCTTAAATCAATTATTTATCAAAAACACTATCAATATTATTTAATCAACAACTCAAAGTATTCCCGATGCCATGTCAAATATTTAAAATTGCCACTGTCTTGTCATCATATTCTATTTGACTCAGTGCGTTGTATGACAAAGATAGCGAATGTTAGATTTGGAAATATCACCAAGGACATGGTGTCCATTTTTTCAAATCCTGAAAAAACTAATAAATATTAAAAAAAAAATTTAAACGCATAATGAAAGACTAAATTATTATCGAGGGCCGAAAGTCCCTTAGTTAGAATAAATAAAAAGTTTCTTTTGAACGAGATATTTGAAATTAAAAATCACACTACATTTTCTCGTAGTTTTTCACCCCTGTAACTTATTAAAATAAACATTACAGAAGTTTTCAGGGACTTTCGGCCCTCGGTAAGAACGTAATTTTTCATTCTGCGTTTAAATTTTTCAAAAATACTTATTAGTTTTCTCAGGATTTAAAAAAAAATGAATCCCATTTAAATAGCATTAAAGCCGAAACTACGTACCCATCCCCTTAACCGCTTAACGTGCATACCCAAGTTAACTCGGTTTTAAACTACGTTTCTATTTTCGCTTAACCGAGTTAACTCGTGTTTAAAATATTTGTACGATATATAAGGTGCCTACGCGTTTTAACTCCTCTAGCGCTAAATAACGGTCCCCCCTAAGTTTTCGGGTGCTTTAAACTATATTATATGGCTACCAAAGTATACGAAATGTAATCTGCAACATCTTCACGTCTGGCCCCCCTAAAAATTTCAATTTTTATATGGGCGCCCGTGTCCACTTGTTTTCTCGTTTCTAATTTTAATCATTCTACGATCCACTGCCGACTGGGGTGAGATCACGATGAGTAGAATTCTATTTTGCTGACGTCACGTTCTGCCCTGACTGTGAAGTAATTTACCTCTGTGTGTAACCCCTTGTTTTAGAGTGTATCACATTGTTAGCAATATTTACCATTATTATACTTGAATAATTGCGATTTTCTTCTCTTGTAGTATTTTGTATGTAAAAAGTTACGACCGAGTTAACTCCGGTGAGCGCATGAGGGTATTTGTTATTTTATATTTTTCTAATAAAATATGCGTTTTTTTACTTTAGATTATATCTAGTGACAATAGTCTTGTTCGTAGTTTATTTTACTGTAATAAAATAAATAGGTAATTTTTTGACGTATTTTTGCAAATAAATGTGTGCGTTAAGCGGTTAATAAGCAGATGGTTTTTTCTACTTTACTGAGTGTTACTTTGTTACTTAATCCTTTCAGCTCCGATGACGCGTACGCGCGTCCAAATATGACTATAGATTAGTTCCATGGACGCGTATGCGCGCTTTGTGTGTATTATATTCAAACGAAATTATTTCTGCCGACATAGTTCACGTTGGAAACATTAAAGAGGAACTGAAAGGGTTAACGTTTTATATCATCATCATACTGCTTTTACAACCCTATGTGGGTAGTAGCCTCCTCAATTTCCCCCCAGTCCACATCTACGCCTTCCTCCGTCAAGCGCGCATTTCCATGTTTGTGATAAATAGAAATATCAAAACATGTTTTGGACATTGAAGAGCCGAATAATCGAATCAGGGAAGCAATTCTCACATCGTACCACAATAACTGCCCAATCAAAACTAAGACGAATAACAGAAAATAAGTAAGGAGGCTACTAAATAAAGCCAAAGAATTGGGTAACTTGAAAATATACAGGAAAACTCTTTCCAAATATCTGGCACAGGGACCAGGCCTACTTTGGAACCTTTATCGAATCTAAGAAGAAACCGTTAGAGCTCTTATTACATAATCACTTAAGAGGAAACAGTAGCGATCAACAGGTAGCGAAAACGCGTTCCAAGATTTTTTCGAGATATTTGGCATACGTATTCGTAATATAATAAAGAATGGCGGTACAGAGCCCAATTTGAAAAATATATTAATATGTGGAAATTACTCTGTAATTAAATACAGTATTAAAAAAACGAGCCTGTACCGCCATTAAAGAAGAACAAAAAATACACTTTCTTCAAATAAACTTTTTTATCCGATGCCTAGATTTTGTGTCATTTTGGAACTACGAATGAAATAAAAAATTTTAGTAGTTCCAAAATGACACAAAATCTAGGCATCGGATAAAAAAGTTTATTCGAAGAAAGTGCATTTTTTTGTTCTTCTTAATGGCGGTACAGGCTCGTTTTTTTAATATTGTATTTAATTACAGAGTAATTTCCACATATTAATATATTTTTCAAATTGGCTCTGTACCGCCTTTCTTTATTATACAGAGTGTTTCATTGGTAAAGTAACATACGTTAACTGTAGAAAGAGGATACTTAGGCGGTCTCAAAAATACCATATTTAATGGGTCTTACTCCATTAATAACAAAGATACTGGGTGTTTTATCTATTTTACCATTTTCTTAATTGGTTCATAACTTTTTGACCACACTGTATATTTATTTTATATTTGGCACGCAAATATAATTTAAGGCGTACAATAAATTAATTTATTTATAATTGTAAAAAATCCAGGTCCGGCTTAAAAAATATTGGAAAAATGTTCCGACCCCAAAACAACAACCTGTACATTAAATTTTTTTAAAATGGATTTTTCAGTTGAAAAGAGGATAAAAAACTAAATTCAGTGGTATACTTTGAATTTTCGGCAATATGATTTTTCTGGTGAAATTTGGAATTTGAATTCTAAAATTAAGTGAATTGCGAGAGCTCTAAGTAGAAAAAAATTGAAATACAGCTTACAACTTGTCAACCACAATGTATATTGATTTTATATTTAACACGCGAATATTCTTTTAGGTATCCAGTCAAATAATTTAATTACAATTATAAAAAATCCAGGTCCGGATTAAAAAATATTGTATAAATGTTCCAACCCAAAAAAACACCTTGTATATTCAATTTTTTTAAAATGGATTTTGCATTTGAAAAGAGGATGAAAAACAAAATTAGTGGTATACTTGTGAATTTTCGGCAAAATGATTTTTCTGGTAAAAATTTGAATTTGAATTCTGAAATTATGTGAATTGCGAAGCTCAAAGTAAAATAAACTAAAATATGACTTAATTTTAATTAATACCATTATTCAATCTAAATTGGTAAAATATTAACATTTGCACACATAACAATAATTTTTGATGGCCCCCTCTGTGGCTCAGTGGTAAGAGCGCCTACCTTTGCATCGAAATGTTCAAATGGTCGTGAGTTCGAATCTCACCAGGGTCAGAAATTTTTCGTTTATTATAAATTAATAAATGAAAATAGTTTCTGTCCTTGTGGGATCTTTGCAAATACAATGACGTCAACTTTGCAATGTAACAAGACACTTGCTCAACACACACAGTACACAGTACACATGACGCTAGGTACCTAACTACAAAAATTTACCGTACCTACGTATAAAAAAAAATAATTTTTGATGGTGGTAATTTTGAATAAGTACTTTAGTTTTGAATAGTGATTATGCTACAAATTTTCGCTGTTTTGTTATAAGTTTTAGCTATTTTGTTGATTAAAGTGATGTATTCTATATTGACCCTTTATTATTTATTCATTATTTAAAGATGAATATTCGCCAAAAACTATTTTTCACACATAATAAAAAAACACTAAAATATGAACATTTTACCAATTTAGATTAAATAATGGTATTAATTAAAATTAAGTCGCATTTTAATTTTTTCTACAAGAGCTCTCGCAATTGACATAATTTCAGAATTCAAATTCAAAATTTTACCAAAACAAATTCATTTTGTCGAAAATTCAAAGTATACCACTAATTTTGTTTTTCATCCTCTTTTCAAATGCGAAATCCATTTTAAAGAAAATTAATATACAAGGTGTTTTTTTGGGTCGGAATATTTACACAATATTTTTTAAACCGGACCTGGATCTTTTATAATTGTAAATAAATTATTTGATTGGACACCTAAAAGAATATTCGCGTGTTAAATATAAAATCAATATACAGTGAGATTGACAAGTTGTAAGCTGTATTTCAATTTTTTTTTACTTAGAGCTCTCGCAATTCACTTAATTTCCGAATTCAAATTCAAAATTTCACCAGAAAAGTCATGTTGCCGAAAATTCAAATTATACCACTGAATTTAGTTTTTCATCCTCTTTTCAACTGAAAAATCCATTTTGAAAAATTTAATGTACAGGGTGTTGTTTTGGGGTCGGAACATTTTTCCAATATTTTTTAATCCGGATCTGGATTTTTTACAATTGTAAATAAATTAATTTATTGTACACCTTAAATGATATTTGCGTGCCAAATATAAAATAAATATACAGTGTGGTTAAATAGTTATGAACCAATTAAGAAAATGGCAAAATAGATAAAACACCCAGTATCTTTGTTATTAATGGAGTAAGATCCATTAAGTATGGTATTTTTGAGATCGCCTAAGTGTCCTCTTTCTACAGTTAACGTATGTTACTTTCCCAATGAAACACCCTGTATTACGAATACGTGTGCCAAATATCTCGAAAAAATATTCAAAATTACAGCCGCAATATTGGAACGCCTTTTTGCTACCTGTTGATCGCTACTGTATCACCTTAATGAACAAACTCTTGGAGAATGCAACGTGGGTCATATAAGCACCACTTTGCACTTTGCTCCATTTAAATCTCTAGAGAAAGGTTGAAAATTTCCTGCTCTATTACAAAAAGGTTTAGACATTGTATTGCCCATCCTAATAAATAGCTTTAAAGTTAGCATAGCACTAGGTTATATACCAAATTAGATGTAGCGGCATCAAAAGGGATATCTAGTACCGAACGCGACTTGCGAAATACGCTCATTCTAACAGACCTGCAAGGAGAGGAAGTTGAAGCCACAAAAACTAGGGAGTGTCCACAGAAGAGTTACCCTCTCCCCTCCTGTTGTCACTCCTGATAAATGACCTGACTTCGCTGCTTGACCCAAAGGGGATAGAAGTGCAGGCCTATGCGGATGACTCGTAATTATTGTAAGAGTAAAATATGTTAATGTTCTATTCAGCAAACTCATTCGAACATTAAATGTTCTTACTATCCTAGCAAAACAGTAGTACTCAAAGAAGGTCTCATATTAAAGCTAGCGAACCCATGTTTCTAATGCCTTCATTAATATTATCAAGAAATATTGGTGTAGGTTTTCCTAATGATTCATTTTGCAGTTAGTTGTTTTGATTTCTCCATACATTATAGGTCTGGATCCCGCATATGAAAAAAAAGTTGATTAATAGCAAGCTGAAAATTTGTAAATGGCTTAAGAGTGTCTAGTCGAATAAACTTTGATATATGGGAACACTGGAACAGGGGCAGTTTTATATGTAGAACAGGTTAAAAGTTTGGAACGGTCAGACCACGAAAACGGCACATTTATTTTGTCCGACAGAATAAACTAAACTCTCAGAACAGAGATTAAACTCTCATGCAAAAATCAGACTGCTATTTATCACCTGTCATAATTCCTGTCATTTGACATATTCTACATGTTCCACTCATTAAAACGCCCATTTGGTGATAAATAGCAGTCTGATTTTTGCATGGGAGTTTAATCTCTGTTCGGAGAGTTTAAGTGTGTTCTGTCGGACAAAATACATGTGCCGTTTTCGTGGTCTGACCGTTACAAATTTTTAACCTGTTCCACAATTAAAACTTCCCCTGTTCCAGTGTTCCCATATATCAAAGTTTGTCCGGCTAGATACCCTTAAGCTATTAACAAATTTTCAGCTTGCTATTAATCAACTTTTTTTTCATACGCGGGATCCAGACCTATTAGAAAATATAAATGTGTTAGTTTTAGTATTAACTATAGCCCAATCAGGGAACGCAAAATTTTACGAAAACCTCCAAAAAAATAAAAAAAGGATGAAAATTTGGGAATAGGTAGTTGAAATTGTCTATTATTATATAAGAAAAAGTTTACAATTCTACATCCCCTCCATTTTACAAAAATTGGAAAATACGGGGTGAAACAATATACGTTCAAAATAAGTCCGGAATTGGATAAAATGACTAATTCTAAGTAACTTTTGTTCTATAGTGTTCAATTTTTTATGGGCTATATTTTTGCTAAGAATATTTTTTTCGCTAAAATACTTACTTTTTGAGTTATCTCCGAAAAAGCGTCCAAAAACATGTTTTATTTTGTTAATCATGAACATATTCACTCGCAAATAACTCGAAAAGTATTCTTCTTCTTCTTCGTGTAATAGGACTATGTCCTGTTTCTTCTGTTACAGTCTTTGCTGCGATCCGGAGCTCCAACTCTCGTACCATCGTTTTTTGGGTCTTCCTATGGGTCGCTTGGTGTTGGGCTTCTGTGTTTTCGCCCAATGCGCCATACGTTCAGGGTCCATCCGATCTACGTGGTCCCTCCACATGCGTCGTCGCGCTCTTGTCCATCTCACTACGTCCTGAACGCCTAGCTCTCTCAATGTGTCTTTGTTTCGTACTCTATCTCTGAGTGTGATACCTCTTATGGATCTTAGGGTTTTCATCTCTGTTGTTCTCATTATCTGTTTGGTCTTTGTTGTCTCGGCCCTTGCCTCAGCTGCGTATGTCAGTACGGGTCTAACACATGTCTTATAAATGCGGACTTTGCTTTCGGTGCTCATATATTTATTCCGCCAGATTATATCCCTCAGGAAACCAGATATTCTCGCTTCTTTCATTGCCTGCTGTTTTGATTCTTGCCACAGATGCCTGTCGCTAGATATTTCCACACCTAAGTATCTGCAATCCATTACCTGTTCGATTATATGGTCGTCCACTACTAACTTACATCTAATTGGGTTCCTGGATATTACCATCGATTGGGTTTTCTCTTTGGATAGTGTCAGGTTATACTTTTCGGCGGTTATTTTGAATTTTTGTAGTAGGCGTTGTAAGTCATCTTCGTTTTCGGCTATTAAGATTGCATCATCTGCGTAGCAAAGTATTCTCATGGTTCGGTTACCCATTTTGTATCCCTGATTCATTATGTTAACACTACCTATAACTTCATCCATTATTAAATTAAATAGGCATGGACTGAGGCTGTCCCCTTGTCTAATGCCTGCATTGATTTTGATTGCTTCCATGAGCCCGTGTGTGGTTTTAATTCGTGTTTTGTTGGATCTATTGAGCTCTTTGATTATGTTTCTATACCTCTGACCTATATTTTTCTTTTCAAGGATACTGAGCACGTCCTTTAATCGTACTCTGTCGAATGCTTGTTTCAGATCTACAAAGCATGTGAACATGGGCTTGTCGAATTCTATTGATTTCTCAACTAATTGTCGCATTATGAAAATAGCGTCTATTGTAGATCTGTTTGGGCGAAAACCCTGTTGTTCTTCCGATACACCGGCTTTCTTATATATTTTTTGGGATAGAATTTTTGTCAATAGTTTTGATGTAGAATTGAGTAGTGTAATTCCTCGGTAGTTCGTAGGATCTGTCTTTACGCCTTTCTTGTAGATGGGTATTGTTATACTCTCTCTCCATTCCTCTGGTACTGTCATGTTGTTTACAATTTTTTGGAATAATGTTGTTATCTCTTCTATTATTTTTGTACCTCCGTATTTAATTAATTCATTTGGTATATTATCCGGACCTGGTGATTTTCTATTTTTTGATCTTTTGATTGCTTCGTTTACTTCTTCTTGGGTGATGTTGTCATTCTCTGTTTCTTCTTGGTGAATGTTTTGTAGGTCATTTCTTTGTACTTCATTATTATTCGAAAAGTATTGACTTAGTGAAAAAACTATATAGAAGAAAAGTTGTTTAGAATTAGTCATTTTATCCAATTCCGGTCTTATTTTGAATGTATTTTTTTCATCTTCGAGAGGGGGTATTCCCCTCCATTTTTTTAAATGGAGGGGATGTAGAATTGTAAACTTTTTCTTATATAATAATAGACAATTTCAACTACCTATTCCCAAATTTTCATCCTTCCTTTATTTTTTTTGGGGTCAGATTTTCTTTGATCGGGCTACTATTGTTTTGTTAATATTAAATGAATTAGAGTATGTAATTAAAAGAATTATTAAAGAGTAATTATTAAATAATTAAATTTAATAATTAAATCTTTAATTATTAAATAATTAAAGAGTATGTAATTAAGTGTTTTTATTTAAATATAAGTGTTAAAATAATAATAAATAAAATAAGTTCGTAACAATATACTCACTTTTAAAAAATAAATGTCTGAGGTGCCGCGTTAGGATTTATAGAGACTTTTTCTCTAATGGGGGGCCAAACAATTGTTTGCAGGCTCTCCTCGTTTAGAAGAAACATGGTTTAAAGCTGCTGTCCGGACATCTTGATAGGGAAAATGTTGTATTAGTGTATTATGTAGTTTAGTGCGGAAATCGTCTTCTGTGTAACGCCATTGTAGCTATACCTGTAACAAATTATCGGAATTAACCAATTTATAATACACTGCGCGTCATTAAAAAGAGGCCACCTAAAATTTTTGACAAGTTTTAATTTTTACGAATCCTATAAGAAATTGCTTGTCATTAGATGTTTGTGTAATGTTTAAGAATATGTTTTAAAGCAGTATGCAATCATTTCTTAAGAGACTACAGTAGCGATCAACAGGTAGCAACAAACGCGTTCCAAGATTGCGGCTCTAATTTTGAATATTTTGTCGAGATATTTGGCACACATATTCGTAATATAATAAAGAATGGCGGTACAGAGCCCAATTTCAGAAATATGTTAGTACGTGGAAATTACCCTATAACTCAGGGCTCCCCAAACTTATTCGTATTGTGACGCCCTTGGGACTTTGCTATTATTTTGCGACGCCCCTCAACCCAACCCCCAATAATACTTATCAATTTTAGCAGTAGCCTAGTAACAGGTTATAGTTATAACAAAAAACACTATTTTAACATAATTTATAATTTTTATGAGAAACTAAAAACGAAATCAAAACATAAGCACAAAAATAAAAAGGGATATTTATTTATGTAACAGGCTCGGTATTGTGAGGGATGTGATTGCTTTTTTGAGCACAGCTTATGAAACCGGGGCTGCAGTTTGAAAATTGCCACTCTCATTTCTTTTTATAAGTTTATGTTTGACCTGTACTTGTTTTTAATTACTGCAATTGCAAAAAAACCTGTTTCGCACAAGTACGAAGTCGCAAATGGTAACAAAACCTTTAATGCAACACTGCTGATGGCTTATATTCATGAGAAACTGAGCTAGAAAATTTAAACAGTTTGTACTTGTCGTATTGAAACTTTAGGCTGCAATCACAGGACAATTCTGTCAGTTGTTCTTCTTCCTTTGTTGAAATTTTCGATGGTGTGGATGACTAGAAAGGGTTTCTGACGCAGTCACATTGATCCAGATCTTCGGGAAAATATTTCTCAAAGTGTTCGCTCAATGATAACATGTGTTGTGTAAACATATTTTTTTAAAAGGGATCGAGGATGTCTATCGTTTTTTCTTATAGAATACCTTATAAAGCAGGGAAACAGTCAATTTCTTTATCTTCGAATTTTCTCTTCCATAAGAGCAACTTCTTCTGAAACCTAGTAATTTATTAGGATCACTCACAACAGATTACGGAATGCGTTCGCCTCCAGTGTTGCCACTGTCCGGATAATTATTCGATTTTGGATAATTTCGTGGACCATCGGATAATTTTCGGATTCAACAATTTTTTGAATAATTTCGGTAATTCAAAGGTCTATCGATTTGATGTTATATTTTTATTTGATTTATTTAATAATACATATATTTTATACTCATTTAAAATCAAATAAATATATTTTCTGTATTAAAAGTCCGCGCTAACACGCGACGCCCCTGGGACAACGTCGCGATGCCCCTGGGACAACGTCGCGACGCCCCTGGGACAACGTCGCGATGCCCCAGTGCGTCGCGACGCACAGTTTGGGAAGCCCTGCTATAACCAAATAAAATATTGAAAAAAGGAGCCTGTACCGCCATTAAGAAGAAAAAAAAAATAAACTTTCTTCAAATAAACTTTTTTATCCCATGCCTAGATTTTGTGTAATCTTGGAACTACTAAATTTTTTTATTTCTAACAATAAATCGAACATATTATAACTAAATAACTAATTAGGCAACATAGAGAAATTATCACTGTCATTTTGACAAACCTGCGTCAGATTTTCTCTAATCTGTTCTGTCATTCGTTTTTGTTGTTTCATAGGAAAGTAGTGTTTATTGATAGTTAATTTATTATATATTTGTTGTATAAGTTGTTGGCCTCTTTGAAAGAATAGATTGTTGTTAATTGTGAGTTTTAGTTATATGTAGGTAGGTAAGTATATTTTACGTAAAAATATTTCGAATTCTAATGCGAGTATATAAAGTTTTAGGAGGATTTTTAATTCTAAAAATATTATCAATATTTTAACAAAATGGAAAAAGTAAATCAAACGAAAAATAAAGTGAAACCTTCCAAGAAAAAGTCCATTAAAAACCGTGCCAAAATTATGCGAAAATCGAAATTTGTTTCGCTTCACAACAAAAAATATTTATTTATTATTGTTTTATTATTAGATATTTCATGCAAATACCTTTCTAAATACCTATCTTAACATAAAATGTTCACCCATTTTGGTTTATTTTTATAAATATCTATTTATTAATAATAAAATCGTTTTCTATTACTTCCATTTAGCGCGACTATGATATTGTCAAAATATTAATCTTAGATAATGTCAAATATTACCACTGTTGCCAAAGTTTATGATACTATCTCCCTAAGTTATATGTTGTTGCTACCTGTTGATCGCTACTGTTTACTCTTAAATAACAAACGTCAAAAAAACTTCTACAATGATGATTTTATTGGAAAATAAAAAAATTAACATTGTACATTTTTTCTGTTTTCTTTATAAAAATTACAATAGTCGTGATTTCTAATATAATGTATTGCCACCTCTATTTTGAATTACACTGCTCATTCGACATGGTATTGCATTGATTAAATTCTAGATGTTGTCTTGAAGAAAACTTTTCATGTACATTTCATGTCTGGTCCAGGCTCTATTTATCGCAGCACAACTAGCATTTAACATTTCTGCTTTACCTGCGCTTTCGGGACCTTCCAAGCACATAAAAATCCATCATTAATTTTAATAACTATAACGTAAATATCGACAGAAATTCAAAAACAGAATACATGTGATTCCAAAATGTTATCAAGTTTTTTTTTTATTGAATAACAGAAAAACTAAGATAAGAAACTTTTTATATTTTCTTTCATTAAATGAAATTTTCATATAAATTTTATAAAAACTATATGTCTACTGAGGGACGTAGGTACATATTTAAGTTTCTACCTAATGCAATAAATAATGTGCATTCAAGTTAGTGGTAAGGGTAATGGAATGAAAAGCATTTCTGTATGTAAGTTTTATTTGAGTTCAAGCTCATTATACATTGTTTAATGTTCAACGAAAATACACGGTTCTTAGACATTACTACGGTTGCCTAAATCGACTAACCAATGAACATTAAGGGTGAGATTACGTCACGAGAGTTTACTGTCATTTGAAACGTAATATGATTTTTTTCGAATCCTGAGAAAACCAAGTATTTTAGAAAAATTTAAACGCAGGATGCAAGATTACATTATTACCGAGGGCGGAAAGCTCCTTAGAATAAACGAAAAGTTTCTTTTGAATGAAATATTTGAAATTAAATATCACACTTCTCTTTTATTTTCAGCCCTGTAACTTATTAAAATAAACATTATAGAAGTTTTCAGGGACTTTCAGCCCTCGGTAATAATGCAGTCTTTCATTCTGAGTTTAAATTTTTCAAAAATATTTATTAGTTTTCTCAGGATTCGAAAAAAATGAATACAATTAAAACACATTGAGAATTTTGACATGCGTCAAAATTTTGCATTAACTCAATGTAAAATTCTGAACTGTTGAATTCCAGCTTCCCTAATAATTATTGTACATCAAAAGACATTAGAAACTATTTGTAGAGGATTGAAATCTGTATTGGAAATAACTGTTAAAATTGGTCTACGTAATTAAACATATTCCAAAATTTTGTAAAAATGTAATACATTTTAGTTTTCAGCCCAAACTTAGGCCACACACAATGCAATAATGTTCACATTTTTGAACTGTCAATATTTTTATTTTATCATCTATTGTTTAAAAACAATACAGTTGATAAGATACAAGATACCCTCAGTTGCGGAGAATAAAGAATAAGGATTAATAATAAAGATTTTTTTTTCAGTCAATGGTGTGAGCACTGTCAGTTAAATAGTAACGTGTGGCCTTACTTTTACACGCATACCTATTGTGGCGAATGTATCATATTTTTCAAAATTTTGGAATGCATTTAAATCGTAGAACAATTTTAACTTTTGATTTTAATACCGATTTTAATTCTCTACAAGTATTCTCTCATGACTTTTGATGTAAAATAATTAGGGAAGCAGGAATTCAACAATTCAGAATTTTACATTGAGTTTCCTATGGCCCTTTTTACGATTCACCACCCGGTATAAGATAAAATGTGTACTATTTGTCTCATTATTTCATAATAACACAAATAATACACATATATACACAATAACACACATTCAATGATCGAAAATCATTTAAAAATATGGGAATGTAAACTCTTGTGACGTAAAGTCAAAAATATAAGTCTCCCCACCACCGTCGGACAAGACAACCGTAATAAAGTCTAATAACCGTGAGGAAAATACATAAATGAGATACGTTTTGCATAGTGCATAACATCGCATAGTGTAGCCATTTTCACTCGATGGTTTCTTAAGTAGAGTTACTAAAATTATAATATGTATTTTAGTGAAGAGAGAGATACTTTAGTGTTAATTGGCCACTAATAGAAAGTCAAGTAATAAAAAGAACGGTAATTCACCTATCCAGCGATATAAAGTTTTTTAAAATCGGTTGTCAAATAACTGAGTAATTAATTTTTAAAATGAGAGGTGCAACATGGATGTCAGGTACCTAAATAACATACCTAAGCAAACTGATATTATGTTATGTGATCTCCACCTTGCATCTCTCATTTTAAAAATTAATTGCTCAGTCATTTAACAACCGATTTTAAAAAAATAGGATTCACTGGATAGGTAAATGACCGTTCTTTCAATTTACAAAAAAATATACTGGGTGTTTCAATAAAAAAAAGTCAACGTGTTTTTTCAAAAATCCGCCATTTTTTATTTAACAGCGATATAAAAAATTCAGTCCATCCAAACAAAACTTTTACTAAAATAAAACATTTCTACGAAAACCGCATATTTCTATCTTGAGTCGTTTAGAAGTTATAGGCCGTTAAAATGGGGGAAAATATAAGTGGACACCCGGTATAAGGTTGAACCTGGTTTATTACTTAAAAAATTGGGAAGTTCTGGCGTTTCAATTAATGCATTATCATTTTTATATCCTTATTTGTCAGGTAGACTCAATGAGTTGAGTTGGTAATCAAACAAATATTGAGACTTTTGAAGTTCCTCTGGGTAGTAATCTAGGGCCTGTCTCGTTTGCTTGTTTTAAGAATTACCTTTCCAACTTCCTCACATGCTCCTAATTCTTTATTTTTGCTGGTGATTTTAAGGTGTTTAGGGTTATTAAAGAACAAAAGAATGGTTCTCTATTAAAACAGAATGTTTCTGAATATTGAAAAAAATTCTGTTATAACTGTCACACATAATAAAAACTTCACTAAAACGTCTTACTACAGTAACAATAAAAAATTACACGAAAATATTGAATGTAAATATCTGGGTGTGAACTTTCAGTCAAATTTACAATTCAATGAGCATTACATGTCATTACAATTACAATTTTACATTAAAATTCAATAACATAATTACTAATAAAGTGTTTAACATATATTTATAATTAGAAATGCATAGTTTAGATAGCAGATTTAAATTGGAAAATACCTTGGTTAGACCACATATTTGCGTATGCTTCTGTAGTTTGGGCACTGCAAGCAAGCCAAATATACAAGAATGAAAAAACACAAAAAATATTTATAAGATAATGTATTTGATGTGTCAGAAGACATAATGGTTATCCATACCTATTGCCAGGAAAGTTTCAACTTTTTGTCATTAGGAAAGAGGCAGAAAATGCAGGCAACTGTTTATAAATTTTATTGTAAATGTCTAAAATACAGATATTTCATTTATTAAACATATTAGCATGTAGGTTCACATAAGCCTTAATTGAATCGTTTATTTCAGAAAGGGGTCAAGTGACTAATTTTGACAAAATGAGTTTTTGGTGGATTTTTTTTAATTTAAACGTAAATACAGCTTCTGTTGCAGAAAGGAATCAATTGCTGCCATAGGTGTTGCCTTGGCAGCGCAGGGAAATTAGCGTTTAGTGCAGAAAGGGGCCATGCAACGCATGACTCCTTGCTTAAAAATTGTGTAACCACCAACTTTATTTCAGAAAGGGGTCAAGTGCAAAAAATTATTTATTTTTTTCTTAAACAAATTAACAAGATAAATTTTTGAAAAATACAATACTTTTTGACAAACACTACAGGTTATTAGTGAGAATTCTTATTTTATATAAATAAAATTTTTGTTGAATGTAAACACCAATTTTATTTCAGAAAGGGGCCAAGTGCAAAAAATTATTTTTTTTTTCTTAACCAAATTAACAAGATAAATTTTTGAAAAATACAATACTTTTTGACAAACACTACAGGTTATTAGTGAGAATTTTTATTTTATATAAATAAAATTTTTGTTGAATGTAAACACTTTTTTTTTTGTTTTTCTCAAAAGCAGGTTTTTGTGACTTGACCCCTTTCTGAAATAAACGATTCAATTGTAGACTGCTATTTTGAACTAAAGTGGTAGAGTGTTGTCATAAACAAAAAGATCTTCTTAAAGTTCCGTCTTCTATCAAAGGTTGGAAATTATCATGGCTATCCGGACCCTATAGACTGCAGCTCTAAGTAGTTTTCATCACATGTCCTGAGTACTCAAGTTTACATACATCTTTTGATAGTTAATATTATTTCCTATCCGCCTCATTACGTCCGCGTTTCACATTCTTTGAGTTAATGATTCTTCTGTAACACCAAATTTCAAAGGCAGCTAACTTATTCAGATGCACTTGTTTTAGTGTCCATGCTTCCAAGCCATGCTGGAAAGGAGATTGTGGTGTCATTGACGAAGAGTGTGTAGCATCTGATGCAATGCTTGCAAGGTCATTATACTAGAAATAGTATGGACCTGAGGAACACCAATATTAACAACACTCTCCCCTGATGTTGTCCCAGACTATACCTGTTCTTGAGGTATGATTGGATCAAATTGACACTCTGTGGACAGAAGTTATACCTTTGTAGTTTTTTTTTCAAGAGTATCCCATGGCCCATACTTATTTATTTATTTATTTTTATTTATTTATTTATACGGGCAAGCCCAATTCGGTAATATATTAATAAGATATTGATAATTACAGTGTTGAATATATAAGAATAAAATGAGAGAGTACAAAACATTTAAAAAGACATGACAAAGTAAAATAATTACAAAACATTAATTACTAACAAATAACAAGGTTATGACATTGCTAAATATTTAATTTGGTTAAATGGTTCTTAAAAACATCAACAGAGTTACCAAAAAGTAAAAGGTCACCTAGGGAGTTAGCAAGTCTTAGTGTTCTAGGAACAAAAGTAAAATATGAGTAATTATATCTATGAAAAGAAATATGAAAGGTTTGAATTTGTCTTGTTGATCGTGGTGGAACAAACAACAATATTTTAGCAAGGAGTTCAGGGCAGTAATATATGCCATTGATAATATTAAACAATACTGTAAGATCTTTACGCTTCCTATGGATATCCAGAGAAGAGATATTCAAAAATCGTTCCATATCTGTATAATTATAATTGATGTGTTTTTTGAACCCAATGTATCTAAGAAAATTATGTTGAACACTATCAAGTTTGTTCTTGAGGTGTAAATAATGTGGGGACCAAACTGGAGAACAGTAGTCAAGGTGCGTCCTGACTAAAGAACAATAGAGCATTTTAATAGCGAACACGTTCGTGAAATCACGAGTTGTCCTTTTAACAAAGCCAAGCATTTTCATGGATCTTTGAGTAATATTGTTGATGTGATGGTTAAAGCTCAGAGAGGAATCAAGAACAACACCTAAATCTTTAATTGAGTCTACTGTATCCAATAATTGATCATTTATGGTATAATTAAATACTGATAAATGATGATTCCGACAAAACCGGATAATGTGACACTTGTTGACATTCAAATCCATCCCATTATCAAGACACCAGTTGGCTAAATTATCTAAATCCGATTGCAATGATATTGCATCATCTTGATTATGAATGATTTGATAACATTTAAGATCATCAGCGAATAAGAGAGCAGAAGTGTTAGAGAAGCAGGTGACGATGTCGTTAATATACAGGTTAAACAAAAGTGGACCCAAATGAGAGCCCTGAGGTACACCAGAGGTTACTAGAAAAGTGTTGGAGTAATGATGATTAACCCTAACCTGCTGTGTTCTATTTGTTAGGTAACTGCCCAACCACTTCAACACAGAACCTTCTATGCCATATAATTTGAGTTTATGTAACAAAAGATCATGGTTCACCCTATCAAAAGCCTTGGAGAAGTCAGTATACACTGAATCAATCTGCAACCCCCTCTCCAAAGCTTCAGACAAGGTATCAACATAAAGCAACAAACTAAGTTCTGCTGATTTACCACAAGAAAATCCGAACTGTTGAGAATTTAGTATCCAAGAGCAGTCATAATTAAGGTAATCAGTAACAATACTCTCAAATACCTTGGGAATTGTGCCGAGAATAGAAATAGGACGATAATTCGTTATGTCAGCTTTATTACCTGCTTTGTAAATTGGAGTGACATAGGATAGTTTCCAAAAGTCAGGAAATTCCCCCAACTGAAGGGATTTATTAAAAATATGATAAAGCGGCCGAGACAGAATAAAAGAGAATCGTTTAAGAAAAATGGGAGAAATACCATCTGGCCCAGGTCCCTTATTGACATTAACAGTTGAAAGTTTTTCATATATTTTTGAAATTGGTATAATATAGGAAGATACACAGACCTTAGACTGTATTAAATTGTCATTATGCTTAAGAGTTTTATTACTAAAAACTGAAGAGAAATGGCTAGCAAATAAATTTGCAATATCGTTGCCATTAGAGGCTAGTGTATTGTTGAGTGACATTGAGACAGGCATACTATTATTTTCTTTCTTACTGTTTACAAATTTCCAAAAATTTTTTGGATTAGCTTGGATCGAAATCTCAGTTCTTCTTCTTAAGGTGCCGAGACCGCTTGTCGATCGTTGGCTCTCATGTTGTGCAGCATATTAACAATCATTGTCTTATTTACAGCCGCACGAAATAGTTCAGTGCTAGTTTTCCCAAACCATTGGCGTAGGTTTTTAAGCCAAGAAGTTGTACGGCGGCCCACACTTCTTTTTCCCATTATTTTACCTTGCATGACAAGGTGAAGTATGTCATATTTTTCTGGTTGAATGTATATAATTAGCATAACAATTTTTTGATAAAATTTTGCACTGAGCTCTAAGTTGACTAAAACCCGCATAATTCTCAGGAGACCTGTTACTCTTGTAAATTAAATGGGCAGTCTTTTTGTCACGTATTAATTGTGTAAGTTCACTAGAATACCAACCAGGAAATTTCTTTGTACAAACTTTTTTCAATGGAACATACATATTAAGCACACAGTAAAGAATATCATAGAAAGTACCTATCATCTCGGAAAGTTCTTTACCACTTATAAGACTGTCCCAATCAATTGCTTCTAAGTATTGATAAATGCAAGGAAGATTAGCTTTATGAAAATCATAGTAGTATTCACCATCACCTGCAGTAGTGTTTTGATCAAAGTGTAGCTGTAAGATAGTTTCAAGTGGAGGATGATATAAGTCTGGAGGAATCAATATATCAACTGCCGAGGTTATCACAAGCTCTTCTGATGAGAGAACAAGGTCTAGAATAGCGCCTCTAGAATTGACAATGTTATTTAATTGGAATAGATTATGAAGAGCACACATATTTGAGATAACACCAATCGCCTCCGTTTCTGCAAACGATGTATTAGGTTTAGCAGTTGCCGATGAGCAAAAGTCTTCAAGTTCCCAATCAGCTGATGGCAGGTTGTAGTCACCAAAGAGGTATAATTTAGAATTTGAATATTGTTCACCTATACTAATAAGCTGATCGAAGTGCACTTGGTACTTGTTAGGTGTAGACTTTGGTGGAATATACAATGCTCCCAAGATAAACACCACACAAGTGAACAAAAAGTTGCTCAATGGAGGAATCTGACGGAATAATTTTTACGGAAAATTTCTTCTTAGTGGCTATTAAAACTCCTCCTCCTGTTACAAATTTGCTAGATTCAGGTGTACGATCTTGTCTGAAAATGTTGTAATTTGTCAATCCAAGTTCAGCATCATTGAAATCGGCAGTAAGCCAAGTTTCTGTAAAAATGATTACATCGTAGACACAGTTTGACACATTAATACTTAAATCAGTTAATTTGGTACGGAGTCCTCTAACGTTTTGGTAATAAAGAGATAGCTTGCCCGGGTTTAGTGTTTTTTTTTGGTTCCTTTGGACAATTTTTGGTACGTTATTGATATATTTAATTATTAGATCTTGTTCACCTGCATGTTGACGGGCTAGTAGTTCAGTCTTGACGGTGTCAAACAGTTTCCGTTGAGTAGGTGTTTGGTCAAGAGATATGAAGATCTTTTTCTCTCGACTAACCTTTATCTTGTTTTTAATTATCAAATGAACATCCTCATTTGAAGATAATATTAACTTGAGTGGTCGATGTCCATTTTTGTTTTTCTTGCCAAAACATACCATTTTCATACCATCCAATTTAACAGAATCATCAGCAGTAGATAGAATATTTTTCACTTGTTCAACAAGTGAATACAATCAAATTCCTTACTCAAGTCACAAAACACAGAGTTTAGATTAGGATTATGTGAGGTTGTTAAGGCTATGTAGCTCTGCACTTCGACCTATAGAGATCTTTTGTGCATACCTTAATCTATACTAAAATCACAATAAAGATTTACTAGAAATAAAGAAACCAAGACATGTTGAATGTTACGAGGAGCACTCCCGAATCATGATTTACAATGTATAAACTTTGTCAATCATGATTCAGGATTGCTCCTCATAACATTCCATGTGTCTTAGTTTGTTTGTTTCTAGTACATCTTTATTGTGATTTAACTATAGTTAAGCTCTATGATGCCAATACTTCTGATGAAGTTGATTAGCATCCTAGGAGACTTGTTTCCTATAACAGAGGGCCTTAGGGTGATCTCTTCTAGGAATTTTAGTTGTTTGCAGGACAGTTCTACGCAGTTGCATAGTATGTATATGTTCTGCCATTTCTTTTTCGTTGTCACAGAAATGACAGTTGTCATCTGATTTGCCCATTTTTTTGAGATGATATCTCAGAGGGCAGTACCAGTGAGAAAGCCAGTGGCCATTTTTATATCTTTTTTACACATTTCGAGAAGGCGGTTTGTTGCAGTAGGTGACACTTTTATGAGCCTTTTTGCTTGCCTTTGTCCTGGTGGGTTAGGACAGTATAGTTGTAGTTGATTGAGTTCCCAGGTCTTTTTGATAGTCCACAGAAGGGTTCTGGACCTTGGAATGGGGTATTGACCCCTTCTTTTGCCAGGCTATCAAAACCTGGAACCCACATTAAAGTTACTTTGTTGCATTCCTCCAGCTTCTTGAGGGATTGTTTACAGTCCCAAACCAACTTTGACTCACAAGTAAATGACTTTAGAGCCTTTAAGGCAGCTTGACTGTCTGATAAAATAAAGACTTATGCCCTATAATGTCTCGGTTGAGACATTCTTAAGCACTAATGTCTATGGCATGCATTTCTGCCTGAAAAAGAGTTGGGGCGTTTCCAAGAGATTTGGATAGACTGAAATTGGACCCAGTAACTCCCTCTCCTGTCCTTTCACTTATCTTAGATCCATCTGTATACCATACGAGTGAACCTTCTCCCAGTTTCGGTTCAACTGCTTCACCCATTTGATGGTTTTTTATGACCACTTCAAAGTTTACTTACATTACAAAAAATAGTTCAGGTTCTGAGAGAAGTAGTTAACAAAATATATGCAGCGAATGTGTTAAATAGGAAGCAAATTCAGCACAAAGTTCTCAAGTGAATAAATTCAAAAGAAAATTCTCATTTTTGAATAAGTATACATGTCATGCACATGTATACAATAACAATAATAAAACATGGAGTTATAAATTTTACAAATAGATAAGAAGTAAGAACTTGAAATAGTTCCAAACTATACTAAACTTACAATCAAGATGCAGTAGAAATAAACAAACCAAGACACGTTAAATGCTACTAGGAGCACTCCCGAATCATAATTTACAATGTATAAACTTTGGAAATCATGATTTGGGATTTACAATGTATATATGTTACGGTTAACGTCTGAAATCAGGTTAATCTCAATATTACCCAGTTAATATCGAGATTCACCAGTCTAGTTGGTTAATGTCCGAAGATAAACAATCTTCAGCCTTCAATCGGACATTAACCGGCTAATCTCGACATTACCACACGTGTCTTATTAAAGTCCACATTGTTTTGTTGCGTAATCAAGTGGCATTCGTGCAAGAAGTATAGCTATTTCAAAGTGAAAATTTAAGTATTCAATATGTCCAATGAATTTAAAGACCGGTTTTACGAGAATCTTGATAAAATTATTTCCACAAAACGGGATGACAACAGTGCTTATTTATCTCGTGAAAAATATGATTTAATTTGTAATCAAGTGAAAGAAGCAAAACGACAAGCTAAGAAAACAGCGTTGTCATATCGACGTTTGGCCAAATACGATGTAGTGAATGTGGGAAATGATTTCAAACTTATTGTTTCTTTGCAAGAAGGTAAGGAGAAATTTTTATGTTACGTAAAATAAGGAGAATTATTTGATATTCTTTATGAAGCACATTTAAGTATTGGCCATGGAGGAAGAACAAGAATGTTAAATTTTTTAAATGATAAATACAAAAATATAACACAAGAAGTAGTAACACTTTTTTTTAATTTTGCATACCCTGTCAGCAAAAACTCAGTTCAAAAAGAAAAGGCCCTTGTTGTAAAACCTATGATATTTTCTGAAATGAATAGTCGGTGTCAAGTTGATTTGATCGACATACAATCCGAAGCTGATTGACCATTTCGTTTCATCTTTGTATATCAGGACCACCTTACAAAATTCGTGCAATTAAGATCTTTAACTTCAAAGAAGGCAGATGAAGTAGATACACATTTGGTAGAAATTTTGTGCATTTTTGGAGCACCTTCAATCCTCCAATCTGATAATGGCCGGGAGTTTGTTAACACAATAATAAATGAACTGAAAAATATGTGGCCTGATTTAAAAATTGTTCATGGAAAGCCCTGGCATAGTCAGTTTCAAGGAAGCATCGAAAGGGCTAATAGTGACATTCAGGATATGCTAATAACGTGGATAAAAACAAATAATACATCTAAATGGTCTGAAGGCTTTAAATTTATTCAATTAATGAAAAACAGGGCCTTTCATGCAGGAATAAAACAGTCTCCCTACGAAGCAATGTTTGGACCGAAAATAAAAGTTGGTCTATTGGATTTTATCTTTCCAAGGGACTGTATTAATAAAATAGATACAGAAGAAGATCTTCAACATTTATTAGATGAAGTAAATAGTGCAAAAGGTGTCAATAATAATAGCAAAGTTGCTGGAACAAATTCATCAGACTCTCATAACCATGATAAGAGAACTACTACAGGTAAATTGTAAAGCTATGGGTAGTAAATAATTATTGTTATTAATTATTCGTTTCTTTATTACTTACAGGTACAACTTTTATAACCAGTTCAAACAAACCAAATGAAAATTACAAATTTAGCTCTTCTGTAAACATTATTCCTCCAGTTATCACAAGAAGTCGCTGAAAAATATGAAGTACCAAACGAAACTAACCATTCCAAGACGTCTGTAAATATTATTCCCCAGTTATGACAGAAATCGATGAAGCAAACGAAGTACAAAGCAATTCCTGGTCTTCTGTAAATCTTCTTACTCCAGTTAACCCACAAGTCGGAGGAACATTTGAAGATTCAAATGAATTTAACGAAATGTTAAATAAGAATCTTATACCAAATAAGAGCCTAATTTGTTGTGGTGCTTGTGAGTTTGAATGTTCGAACGGTTGCGTCAGTATCTCGTGCAATATGTTTGTTCATACAGACTGTTGTGCTCAAATTAACGAAAATAATAAAAATGATTTAAGGTGCCTAATATGTTGCCGAAAGAAATCTATTATCGAAAATAGATTTCAAGCAAAAGATGGTTTGCTTCAACAAGCAAAAAAAATGAAACTAAATTCCAATAAGTTATTACCGACTGCAAAAATTGGTGATACTGTTAGATTACCTGTCCCCGATCTTGATAGAGGACGAGCTGATGCAAGGAATACATTAGGCGTTGTTACGACAGTTGAAGATAACAACATGTATTACAAAATCGGGACAGAAAAGGGCACATTACCACAGTTATTTACAAGAAATCAGTTCAGTGTATGTCTGGCTCCCCTTATTGCTACCGAAAAAGTTTCAGTTGTTGAAAAATCTCTTCGTGAGATTGCAGCGACTTCATCTCTATGTGGTGGTCAAGGATACAAAAGATGCTCGTGCAAAACCAAATGTGGTTCAAAAAAGTGCTACTGTAAGGCAGCTAATATTTTATGCAACTCTAAGTGTCACGGAAGTTTGTCATGTTTGAATAAATAGCAGGTATTTTTTATACAATTGGCAACGTTGTATTATTTTCTAACACATTATTCAACATTAACCAAGGAGAATAGTTAAACTCGACATTAACCTGTTAATGTCAATTTATCTGAATTTGTACGACATTAACATTACATTTCAGTTAAAGTCAAGATTAACCGGTTAATGTCGAGATTAACCATTTTCGAAGTTTAACCGTAAATTTAACGTGTCTTGGTTTGTTTATTTCTACTGCATCTTGATTGTAAATTTAGTATAGCATTTAATAATTATTGTGAATTATATAAATGCATCATTTTATATGCTCTAATATTACATCATCTTTTATTGTTTACAAATTCATAGTTTATATCTCAGAAACCATAAAACATTGTTTGACATTGAATGGTTTTAATACTTTAGGAAAATACAGATACAAATCTACCTTGAAAATAAATGCTACTTTTTGATAACTTTTAGACAAAAACCTTGAAACCAAAATAGGTACATATTCATTAAATTCACATAAGTATACCTATCAAAATGAACTTTACTTCATGAACAATTCTATTCAAAACGGGTATGTACCCAGGTATATGCGCTTTAGGAATAAAGAGAGTTCACAGGAGTATATCTAAAAATACATCACCAAGGGCAACCTGAAATGAGGTTTTCCTCCTTGAAAATTTTATCAAAATTTTACTAAACAAACAATAGTTTACAACTTTGAATTGTATTTAAATAAATCGAATAAATTCCACAATTTAATGCTATTAGTCATGCAGTCATGTGCAAATTAAATGTTTTGATAATAATTTTAACACTGATAATAGATAGCTAATAATGGTTGCAGCGTGAGAATATGATGATGCACTTTGCACCTATCTCAACAGGTTCGTTTTTTTAATATTGTCAATGTTTCCTTGTTGAATATCGATAGGGTTTGAATAACGTATCCATTTGGATTAAAACTCTGCCTTTTAAATCAAGAAACATTATTTTCACTATTAGGAAAATATTTGGAACAAGGAAGAAATTATATAGTAAAAAGATGAGTCGCAAGGTTTCTATTCCCAATTGATACTTTTAATTTCATACCACAACAAAATTATTCAACAATTCATCTCAAAACAAACACCCATTCTTGTGATAGAAAGAATTAATGCGCCATATCTAATTGCACAACAAACCTTTTGAGACATCACAGTTAATAGCAATGTTTGGCTAGATATTTATGATTTAAAATATTGTTAGTAAATAAAGAATCAAATAAACAATACCTTCCTGTTAGGGGCGGATGTTGAATAACAAAATTCCTCCACACACTGAAGAATTTAACAAAACATGGCAGCTAAGGCGCTACGGCCACTGCCAATCAAAAAAGATCCCGCTTAATCTGCGCTTGGGCAAATCTTCCCGCTCTGTTGCCACGTATTTTAACGGAAAATCTTGAAAGATTTACGAAAAAAATCTACATTCATTTAAATAATTGAAATTGTTTTGTAAATTTTGTTAATATTCATTGTTTTGTTTGTAGATATACTTTGTATTTATTTTAAACATCATTTACAGTAAAATATTAATTTTTCTTTTATAAAAATTTAATTCATAAAAGCAGTGGCGCACCTACAATTTTGCTCTAGGGGGTTTTGCTTGGGCACAGAAATTTTTTTGTATTGTTTGTGAAAGATAAGTTACATTTTCCTACTATTCTTTATACATTTTTATATGCCCTGAGAGGGGTTTTAACCCCCAAACCCCCCCACCCCTGGGTGCGCCACTGATAAAAGTCCTTTAACCTTTCTCGTGAAGATTCTTAAGAAAAAATACTTTAATATTTTACTGCTAAATCATTAGGGACTTATTAATTTCATTCTTTTTTACATTATTGTCAATCTACCGTGATATTATAATGTAATCAGTACATAAACAAAAAAATCCTTAAAAATATGAGTTTTAATTTTAACCATTCAGTCGGGGCACCAAGTCTGTAAGACCAGATGCACATTAAAATTGTTGGCATTTATTGAAGAAATTTTGTTTAGTGTTTAAAGTTTAAATAGCACGATAGCTGTTATGACATTTTTGGGCAGGTATTTGAGGCAATCTGAAAATTTTTCAGGTACCTAACTCTTCCATGATAGCCTAATACAAAAATGCTGGTCTGGCTGGAAGGTAGCGGTCATTTTCCCCAAAATTCCCCTTAACCTAAAAAAAAGCCTTTTTCTCGCAGCAGTTTCCAATGCTATAACTGACATTTGGATCGCTAAAGAGAATGAAGAGCAGTAGTGGACTTGGCACTGAACGGTTTTAGGTTAGTCATCAGGAGCGTCATTTGAAATTTTGTTTGGGGGGGGCAAGCACTATATATACAATACATTATATATGATGTTATGATGAATATTGATGTATTTTTTGTAAATTTCAGTCATTTTTTAGGGCCAGGGGGGGCAAATGCCCCCCCCTGGACGCCCAAATGACGCCCCTGTTAGTCATGTGTCGTGATCGATTTCAATTTTTACTTAGATGTCTTCGAATTAATAATCTTCACACTAAAGAAGGAAGATAAGTTTGTCTTACGCTTTGACAGTTCTTCTTCTTCTTCTTCTTTAGGTGCCGTGTTCGTATTCAGACGTCGGCCATCATCATGTTTACAAGTTCCTGAAATATTTCTCTAGCGGCTGCTGCGCGAAATAATTATTCTACTGTGGAAGCACAACATTGTCTAATATTATGCAACCATGAAAGTTTCTTTCGACCAATCCATCTCTTTTCCTCTACTTTTGCTTGTATTATAAGGCTATGTAGATGGTATTTAGGTCCTCTAATTATATGGCCAAGTATTCTGTTTTTCTCGTCTTTATGATGTTTATGAATAGACGTTCTGCATTCATCAATTGAACATGTTCATTGGGAGTGTGCGAAACCCACGATATCTTTAGGATTCGTCGATAGCAATGATAGCATCACAATTCGAATGCTTCTAACTTGTTTAACATTGTGGTTTTTAATGTCCATGGCTTACAACCATACAATAAGATAGATTACACATAACATTTCAGAACCTTGTTGCGAATATTCATCGACAGGTTTCTGTTACATAAAACTGCTTTCTAGGACATTCTAGGTCATAAAACCCTTGCGTGATATTTCGATCCTGGTTATTAGTTGTTCATCATTAGTCACAATTTACATTTAACCAGCTGCAAAGGTATTTAAATAGTTCACCCGTTCTATCTCCTCTCTATTGAGAAAGCAGACTTTGATCTATATATTATATTGATCTATACATTAGTCAGTCTTTCCAACTGCCATCCACTTTTTCTTTGAAATATTGATTTTTATACCTCTTCTATAACTTGTTTCAAATAAAAATAGAAGGAAAACGGCATCCGTAGAAGAATGTCATGGTTGCGGAATTTGAGAGAGTGGTTTGGCTGCACCACTAATGAATTCTTTAGGTCAGCTGTAAACAAGGTCAGGATTGCCTTGATGCTTTCCAATCTCCGATATAAATAGCACAAGAAGAAGAAGATAACTTGATTCACTGACTAGATTTACTAATGTCTGGAGATCTTGTAAATTTTCTGTAAGAATGGCTGTATCTTCAGCGTGTCTGATATTGTTGATTACTTTTCCGCCTAGTCTTACTTCATCTTGTCTGTCATCCAAAGCCTCCCTAAAGATTTCTTCATAGTACAGATAAAAGAGACTGGGTGACAAAACACAACCCTTAAGGTATACTTCACGTTTGATGGGTAGTTTTTCAGTACGACTATCTCCAACTTGGACAGAGACTAGGTAATTTATTGATAAACGTTATTTCGAAACTCAAAATGTTTTTGTAAGAGAACGCGCACACAAAATAGAGCCTCTCTAGTTCGTAGACCATCTATAAATCCAGATTGCTTATTATCCATTCTACTTTCGCACAGAAGGAATACTCGGTTTTGTATAATTAGTAAAATTATCTTAAGTGCGTGACCCATTAAACTGATTAGTCTAAAACTATATTTTGTTAAAGAAAGTATTTAGGTAATAGGTAATGTTTTCTTTGTCCAAAAGTTTAAAGTAGCTCAGCAGGTATTTGACCTGGTCCAGGTGCTTTATTGTTTCTGGCTTGCTGTAAGTATTGCTTGTTCGACTTCCGATTTCAGTATACTGGGACCCCTGCCTAACTGGTTGCCACAGGTAATATGTGGAGCGCGGTGATGTGGTGCATTTTCTCCAGAAACATCGCCAAAAAGGTCACTATCAAATTTTTGACAGTTCACAAGGGTTAAACAAACTGACAACATTTCAATAATATTTAAGAAAATGTCTAAAGACGATAGGGATATGGAAAAATTAACCTCAAATTCATTTAAATAATCAATAATCAATCAAAATATAAATGTATCAAAAATAATGAATTTAATTATATGACTACTTAATTTGTTTGTGTTAGAAAATAAATAATTTGAATTAATTTTTTTAGTTGTGAATGATCATCGAAAAAATCATATATGCTTCTCGCATTTAATATTTGCCGCTTCGCGGCTCATGTTGTATCTGTCATACTCGTATCATACCTAATGACCATTATTAAATGCTTATCGCATAATATACCTACTTATATCGATTCAGTTAGCTTGAGAATATGAAAATATTTTTATAGAATTATTGTCAGAAATATATACAAGAAAAAAATCCTACCCCTCATTATTAATAACTGAAATAAAGTTTATTATTGTTTTATTGATTAACTGCAAGTGAATAATTATATGTAGTTTTAAGTTACAATTTTATATTGGTTGTGAGGAGAGTGTGCTTGGTTGTATGTAATTTCCAGCCCAAGTCAAAATTTGACCAGCCCAGCACAAAATTAATTACACTTAATTTGACAATAGAATAGACAATAATAGTTTGATACACAAATCTGCAACCAAACAGGAAATATTAAAAATATGGCAACCATGCCCTGTCTCCGAATTATACGCATGTTCAAATGTATTTTATTGACTTTTCTTATTATATTAGTTATATATATTTTCTTACACAAGTTAAAAGGAGAAATAATATTAACTTTAATATTTTAACAAATTTGTACATTTTTATGATATGCGCATATAATATACATATATTAATTATATTGCGGACAATGATTTACTTTGACGTTTGCTGAACGTGGCGGGTTTCGTATTTTACCTTGCCACTTTCAGACACGTGGCCAAATAGTCTGCATACCTTCTGATAAGGTTTTTTAAACAAAATAAGATGTCAGTATACAAATAGGCAACATCGGAAAATATTATTCGCAATAATTAATATAAATAAAATAAATCTTTTGAAACAATATTAAATTAGAAGTTTTCATTGAGGAAAATAGTTAATATTTACTTCCGCTGTCGATGTGCCTTAACACGCATAGGTATGTTCTCATCTATGGTTACCTACCTATAAATAATTAGTCACATCACAACGCTGTGGTCTGTTGGTTTCTGATAAAATAATACTTTCTTAGGTATGTAGAAAGTAGGACAGAATTTAAATTTTAATAGTATGAACATGTGTAACTGTACAGGTAAACGTCAGTTGTGGTCTTGATAAACTATTGCCAAGTTATACCTATCGCCTTAAATATTTCAGTTTTTCTTGTTATTGTATATTTATCCATGTCAATAATATATTATTAGGAATTTTAAAAATTATAATTTCAATGTGAATCCTGGTTTTATATCAAAAATCCTTTATTTTATTCAAAGAAAGCGACCGAAATTTGGCAACATTTAATGCTAATTTCAAAAATTATTAAGGTAAAGGTTTTTAATTTTTAGAGAGTAACGCTTAATATATATTTAAATATTTTAGAAACATTATAATCAGTACCAGGTTGAATATTTTAAGAAATTGTATTTTCAATTATTATTATTCACTTTAATTCATCTCGATACGGCTTTCCATTAAAAGATGGCGCTTCAACGAAACTTATGAGACTTCCATGATCCAAGAAAACATAATAATAATTATTCAGATAACTTGATGTTATTATTCATACAAAAAATTAAATAGTCACAATAACATTTTTATAATAATTTTAATACAAAAGAGTAGGACCACGCTTCTTAATTTTTTTATATACCTATCTCATCCTATTACCAGTAGCATTGTATAACGAGTATGGAAAATTTTTTAGGAGAGGGTAATAGCTATTTGTATAACAAGGGAGGAAAGTGCTACTTTTCCTCCCGAGAATGAAGTTTACTGCCCGACGCGTAGCGGAGGGCAGTAATCATTCAAGGGAGGAAAGGGCACTTTACTCCCATGTTATACATATCGCACCTTGAAAACAAAAGTGACATTATCCCAAAATCTAGATATTTCAGTATGACCGTTTAAAGTTTGTCGAACAGTTCTGTAATGGATGTTGAACTAAAGTAACCGAATTAAATACTATAATTAATGTTATTTAATAGTTTGATTAAAGTACAGTCGGTTTCTACCGAAGAAGGCAAGTTAATAATGTAACTACTAATTTAGAAAAAAATCTTTAAAAAAAATTCCGTATAGTGCCACTTTTGTTTTACACAAAAGTTCTGATTATTAGAATAAAAAGTCAAGTTAATATTTACCTTATGATAAAAAAAGAGAAAAATAAAACGAAATTGTGTCATATTAAAAAGAAAAATCGTTTATTTGGTAAAAGTAAACAAACTATTAATAATACTTAATGAAATTTAACATTTTTTCAAACTTAAAATAATTAAAAAACTTAATATTATCCAAACATACTTTGATAATAGGATTTGTAATAATTGGGAATTAAGCCAGCATCAATAAGACTTCTTACATCATCTTTCTTTCTCTGTGATATATCCAATTTACGCTGATACAGAGGTTTGATTTCTGAAGGACGACTATTTCTATTGGTTCTTTTATTTAAGTCAAGCTCTTTAAAATCATCAAAGTAAGATGTTTTGTAGCTTATTTTTATCTCTTCATGTACGTTTTTCTCAACTTTGCTGACTTTTAAATCAAACAGTTTTACAACTTGGCCATCTACGCTCTTATTCAGCCTCGGAACCGGTAATTGTTTTATATCCAAGAAATCGCCATAGCTCATTTCATTTACAGCGAAAGGTGTCCCTTTTTTTGCGCTTTTTTTCTGGGCATTTCAGGCGACAACTTAATCCACAAGAACTTTTTATAGTTTTAGCTGGGGACACTTTTTTTGATCTAGAACTCGAAACATATTCTTGTCCAGAGTCTTTTAAAGACTTAGCAGTTTTGGCATATCGTTCATTTTTTTTTGTTTCCAAGGTTTGTCAATCCTATTTCCAACAGCGGATGGAATATCCTCCACGACATTATTATTTGCAATCCGAACATTTTCATTATAATCTGTTATAGTTAGCAACTCATCACCAATGTCGTTAGCTATAACATGTTCATTAAAATCCTCGTTAAAAGAATTTGAATTATTTTCATTTATAATTGTCGTCAAATCACCACTATTTTTGCTTACTACTTCTTCATGTATGATTATTTCGTTCTCATTAGAAAGTTCTGATTTTTTTCATCTACGTAAGCTACACATTTAGTGAAACAATGTGAGGAAGAACTTGAAGAACATGTAGAAGATCTTGTAGAACAGGAGGACGAGCTGGAAGAAGATGAAGATCTGGAAGTACCTAGATGAAGAGTTAGATTTGCGGCATCTTTTTTTTGGGGTGCGTAGGTTCTGTCTGGTGTAAAAGTCACCACTGTCATCACTGGATAAGTTTTCGTTGTTAATAGAACAGAGATCGTACTGGATGTTTGTAAATGGTTGGATTTAGTTTCTGTAAAAACTAAACTTCGGCATTTTTCTTCCATTTTTTCAGGTACTGGATTTTGACTACCCCGATTTTGAGCTACTATTTGTAATATTCTTCTACTTCTACTGTGTGAATTGTCCATGATTATAACCCCTTAAACAAAAAAAGTCTATGCAGTTAGCAATATTTTGATGGTGTATATAACATTAAAATTATGTACTTTTTCAAGAAATAATCACAGTTATTTTTATGTTACATTATTAGGTATAAAACTACTACACACGAGAAACTGCAAATGTCTTTTATTTATTAAAATACAGCATGATTATCCTATCATTTTTACTACAAGACTGACATTAAATTAAATTTGACATATTTATTGAGTTACAAAAAACAGTATAATCGCATTCCACTTTTTAGAAAAAATGGCACTTAACGAAAAATGCTATTATTTAATTCGTTGATATAAGAACTTAGTTATTTAGGTTATTCAAAAACCGACACTATACTTAAAATGTCAGTTTTCCATTCATTAACTAGGCAGAATAACTGTACATAATTTACGTGAAAACCGGCACTAAAGAAAAAATGTCACTTTTTTATTTACCACGACATACTTTTCCCTCAACAATCCGCCGAAAAGTGATAGAGTGCCACTTTTTAAATTACCACTTAAACAAAACACCTAAAAGTCAAAAGTGACACTAGCGACTTGTAGGAGAAACTATGTGAGCTATTAGAACAGAAGTCTCTGCAATAGGAGCGTTTAGTCAAAAGTAATGCAAATGTCGCTATAACTAAAAATTGATGTTTTCAGTATAGTGCCACTTTTGTTTTCAAGGTGCGATATGGTTTTTCCACCTTCCTCAAATAACAAGTCATATTATAATTTTTACTCAATTTATTTATGTAACTAACCAACAAAATTTATTAAAACTAAAACTAACAAGTAGGTACAATATAACTGTCAACTGTCAAATATAAGTCAAATTAATAATGTAAACATTGTTAAATCAAAATAATAATTTACTGTTTTTTACCATTCTGCAAAATACAGGGTGTTTTATAAATAAACGTTAAAATGTATAGATACTTACGTAATAGAAAATAGATATTGTACAGGGCGTCAATAAGTTATATTTCATGAATGCAATACCATGACGTCACTTTTACTTTTCCTCCCTAGGGAGGAAAAGTACAACTTTGCTCCCTACAATCAGGTCCGGAAAAGTATACTTTCGGTAGAGGTAGGTGGAAAAAAATTTTCCATACTCTAAGGTATAACTAGACCAGTAGGTAACTGGAAATATAAATATTCTGCCGTGCTTAGCGAAAACGCCGTATCTGCAAAAATCTGAAAAAATGACATTTTTACTTCTTTCTAACTCAAATGTGCATATTTATCTTAATTGCTTATGTGTCAAAACACATGTGTCTTATGTCGTATCATGTGTAAATCTGTAAATGTATACGAATTCTTAAACTAATATTGATTTTACTCGAATGTGATGTCTCTGCAGATACGGCGTTTTGGCTAAGCACGGCAGTATTTTAAAACGTTTTTATATAGGTACCTATATTTATATAATGTATACTTGGTTTGGTCTGTGTCACGGACTCCGCAAATTTTGTAATTCATTTTAAAAATAGTTCTAGGCTACCTAGGTACCTGAAATTTTCAGAATAGCTTAGAATTAGCTAACAATGCAATATTTAACTGCTATTATACAGGGTGATTGATTAGTGGGGTAAAGCTCCGTATATCCGTTATAGTAATAGATAGCGATAAAAGTTAATAACAAAAATTGTAGCCAACTTTGAGCTTCACATTACAAAATTAGTTAGAATGTTACAGGGTGTTCGATAACATAGTGGCAGATCAAAGTTATGTTTTTTTAAATGGAATACCTTGTATTTTATTTTATATTCGAAATCTTCGTAACTTCTCCATTAGAAAAATATAAAGGTTTGGTATGTTATACAGGGTATTTACAAAGTTATAACCAATTTTATATGAAAATCATAACAAGTTTAACTCCCTGTATAAATAAAAATAAGCACAAAGGCAAATGCTTATCTATTGATGCCATTATTTTTTTAATTTTCAAAATTTTCCTAAATGATCGATATTGCTAATTCTCTTTATATTGAATACAGGGTGAGTCAAAACGCAAGTACATTATTTTCTCAGTAATTTTAAATGAAAATCCCTGTATTTTATATCACTATCGAAAAGTACAATTACCGTACTTTAATTTTTATACAGGGTGTTTCACTGGGAAACGGAAATACTTTAATGGTGAATAGAGGTCACCGAGGCGGTTCTAGATGTACTACACTTTTTGCCCTACCGAGTTGTATAACCGAGTTACAGGATGTTTTATCGATTTTGCTCATTTCTTTTCTAAGCCATAACTTTAGAACCACCCTGTATATTTTTTTGATATTTGGTACACATTACCAAATTGATATTTGATATTTGGTACACATTACCAATTCTAAGCCCAAACGATCGACACACTAATCACTGGAAAAATCCAGGTCCGGATTAACAAAAAATTATAAAGTAATTGTGACCTTAAAACAACACCCTGTATATTGATATTTTGAAAATCTGTTTGCATATTTGAAAAGAGCACAAAAAACTAAGTTTATTGGTTCGCTTCAATTTTTCGGCCAGACAATTTTTTGACTTTAATTTTGAAATTATATTGATTTTTTTAAGACCTCTGACATTAAAAAATATAACTTTTAATTATAAATTATTAAAGTTAATGAATAAATACTCATTTTAAAAATAATCAATAATTATTTACTATATTGAAACGACCCAATTACTAATGACAAGAAAAATCCAGGTCCGGATTAACAAAAAAATATAAAGTAATTTTACCTTGAACCAACACCCTGTATATTGAAATTTTGAAAATTTGTCTGCGCATTTTAAAAGAGCATAAAAAACTGTGATTAAAGTGTGATAAATTATATTGAAATTTTAAAGAACTCTGAGATTAAAGACCAGGTAGATATTATTAACTTAGAGTTCATCAATTTAAGTATTTGGGAGTAATCGTGAATGGCAAAAATAAGAGAAGTGAAGAAGTAACGAGCAGGCAGGCAGTAAAAGATAGGTATGGGCCATTCCACGAACATACGCCTGTTTTGGATTACTTCGACAACGAATATTTTACTTTGCAACATAAGAAGTACGAAAGTAAATGGTGCTAATAATTATTCCAATAAACAACAATGTAATTTGCAATTTACTTCCGTTCTTCTTATTTGGCACAGTAAAATATTCGTTGTCGAAGTAATCCAAAACAGGCGTATGTTCGTGGAATAGGGTATACTGGAGATATGATAGGCCAGTATGGTCCAACCTTTTAGACGTTGCGGGCCATATTAAATTTGAAATTATTATGAAGGGCCAGAGAACTCGACTCGTTGAAAAAAAGTTTATTTTAAAAAATAATATACAAACGAAATATTATTTACAAGTATTTTATTATGGTTTACAATTTACATGTTATGTTTAAAATTTAATATAGGCGTAACCAGGGGGGGTTTGGGGGTTATAACCCCCCATTGGGATGTACTTTGAGCTCTATACGCTTAACACCATATCCCTCAGTTGTTGTAACCCCCCCTTTCAGGTAGTTGTAACCCCCCCTTAGGATCAGCCTGGTTACGCCTATGAAATTTAACATAAAATAAAAAATCAATGGGATATTTGAGGCAAGGGTTTATCCTCTACCAAATTTTGCACATCTATATCTATGCTAGTCATAGTGAGTCTAATACACGCTTCCAGAGAATCGTTTTCCATGCGATTACGTGTTTTAGATTTAATATGCTTCAAAGCAGAAAATGTACTTTCACATATATACGTACTACCAAACATTGAATACTTATAGTTTCAACGCAAAGTTAGGAAGTTTAGGAAAACGATCCTTGGAGACTACCTTCCAAAAGGTACTAATGCCTTCATTTTTCTTTGCTTGAAAAAACGAATCGGACTGTAGTTCGCACAGCTCTAATTGGTATTCTGCTGACTGGTTCTGGATGTTGACTCCCATTGGATTGTTAAAAAGCTCAAGATCGGGTTTTAGTGCATCAAATTCCGAAAACCTTTCATCGAATTCTCTTTTTATTTCTGTAAGAACTTTTGCAAACCTCGAGAAATCGACCATGGTTTCTTCTTGATTTATTTCGAAACACGCAGGAAAATGTGTGAGGTCGTTTATTTTCATGCAGTTCTCGAAAAGATCAAGTTTTTTACGAAATGTCTCAATTTGACCAACCAACTGTGATATTGTCTTATTTTTTCCATGGAGTTGTAGGTTTAATGTGTTCAAGTAAGAGGTAATGTCTGTTAGAAATGCCAGTTCATGAAGAAATGTTTTGTTCTTAAGCTTTGTTATAAATACGTCCGTGTTAATAACAATTTCCGTTTCAAAAAACAATAAGATCTCTTTTCTTAAAGAAAAAAAATTCTAAGGCATTTACCTGCACTCAACCAGCGTATCTCTGAATGTAGGGGGACGTCCTTATATTCAGTATCTAATTCCTCCGAGAAAGATGAATTTTCAGTGTCGCTGAGCTCTGTTTCCTCCTCTTAAGATGATTACTATCTGCACTACAGTTTTCATAGTATCGTTGATTTTAATTATCTTTCCACAGAGAGCCTCTTGATGGATAATGCAATGAAACATAACACAGTTAACACCATTTTCCCGCAAAAGTCCAGCCAATCCCGTTATGCGTCCCGTCATTGCTTTTGCTTCGTCGGTGCAAACGCAAGAGCACTTTTGAAAACCGCCTGTATTTTTCACAGCGTCACTGACTGCTTCCAATATATTTATACCTTTGGTTCCGTCTTCCATGTGGTGCAGTTTTAGAAGTTCCTGAACAAAAAGTAATAGCTGATTTTTGTCAGTAATATCAACAGATTCGTCCAGGGCTGAATAGTACAAACAATCACGAACTGTGTGGACCATTTTTTTTAAATACATGAGTATTCAGCTCATCAACTCTTCTAGATACAGCTTGATGGGAAACTGAAACACATTCAAAATTTTTGGCCATCTTTTCATCTCCAAAGGACCGTGCCATTTTAACGGAACACCGATTGATCATTTCTCCATCTCTAAATGCTTTTTTACTTTTGACAAGCTCTAAACATACTTCATATGATGCTGCTAAGCTTGATGATTGAACAGCTGAGTTTATGCGACTCGGTTGCAGGTTATTTTGTTACCACTTTTGTTTGTGGTAACGAAATCGGGCGGAAACGGCTCGTGTCTGAAAATTTGGAAAGGCGAAGGCGTGGGTGCGCCATGGTGCTGTGAACTGGTGGATAATAGAACTCTTGTTACCACTTTTTGGAATGGTTACAGTGGTTACTTACCTATTACAATGTGTGTGCAATTAAACATGGATGAGTCTCGTTGACGATTTTTTTTTAAATTGTTGACACTATTATTATTCAATGTAAAGCATCTCGAGTGTTTCGCAATATATTATGATTTTGACAATTTTAAAAATAACACAAAAAAATCCCAGATGCCTTTCATCAATTTGTGAAGCTATATGGACAAAAATTTGACAGAGTAAAGTTAATAACAGAATTGACAGTTCTTTTTAATAATCCAGATTATATCGATAACTTGATAATGCATTTCAGGAAGATCCTAAATTGGCAAACCTTTTTTTAACAGTTTTGGCTACAAGTGCATCCGTTGGCAGCAGTTTTTCAGCAATGAAGCGGATTAAAACCTGCCAAAGAAATACTCAATTGCAAGATTAAATGTCCTCGTTTTCTTTAATATTCATTGAGAAACGCTTTTTAAATGGATTAATGACAAAATACTCTTTATGCAATTCTGTTCCTCTTTGTACAATTAACCATTTTGCGAATAAACAAAAACTTGTATTTGGGAGGTTCAAAATAATTTTTTAAATAAGATTTTTTACATCTGGTTTTGGTAACACTTTAGAAAAAGTCACGCGTCGCCACTGGAGGGGGAAAAGACCTCCGAAACCGGTATAGACTCTTCCTGCACTCTCCGATTTAACCAGAGTATTATGCAGGTGCTGCATTTTCATGTTGCAAAGAAATTGAAAATGTTTATACATTTTTAAAAATTAAGAATATTTGAAAGGAAAATCCTAAGAAGAATTATGGGTGCTATAAGAATGGAAAACGGAGCAATGAGAAGAAGAATGAACCATGAACTAAGAGACATAATGAAGGGAGAATATATAGTTAGATTTATTAAAGGGCAGAGACTAAGATGGCTAGGTCATATAGAAAGAAGCAAAAACGACCAGATTGAAGCTAGAAATTGAAAGACAAAGAAAAAGACCCAGAGAGAGATCGAAGGACCAGGTCATCAGGGACTCAAAATCCTGAAAGTGAGAAACTGGAGGGAACTATGCACACATCGAAATCAGTGGAAGAAATTGTAAACAATTGAAGAAATTTATAGAAATAACGTTTTAATGAAGACATTTTTAAAATACGCTGTATAAAATTTTTTTACAAAGAAATGTTTAATCTAGAAAATAGTCTGGAAGTATTCGTAATTGTGCCACAATCAATAATAGACCAACGATTGTGCCCTAATTTCTGGTTACAATTTGATGTTTGATAATTTCAAAGGGCAGCCAAATAATCTTCTTAAGTACTAGAAACACTTCTACTGAAATAATAGAGGAAACAGAGAAGTATTTAGCCAAACATATGTAGGTAAAGGTATTTTATAAATATGAGAATATTTTTATTATATTCTGTAACAGTAACGAGACTTGGTTGGAAATTTAATAAATATGAGGGGTGTAGTTTCAATGTGTACAATCTCCATATTTCACAAAAATTGAGATAGATGTCGCAATACGTCAAGTTTCTAGCCCTGAATCGAAGCAATAGAAAATATCTTTTCAAAATCGTCATTATCCAATGAATTTTGAAGGCAGAAAATTAGACTTGAATCAGTGGCGTACTGATAGATCAGCGGGCCCTGGTTCCAGTTGGAATGCGGGCCCCCATAGATTGTTTTCACTATGTCAATACTTTTTGAGTTTATTTGAGAGTGAATATTTTCATTTTTCAACAAAAAAAAAACTACGCTTCTAGACGGTTTTCGGAAATAACTCAAAAAGTCCTCTGTAGACCCAGTAGGAGCAGAGTCGCAGGTAATGAAAAGCTTCGTCAAAGCTGAATTTCTGTTTTTTTTTAGTTTCTAGCATAAAAAGTAAATAAGGTACGCTCAAAACAAAGTTGGTCCCTTTTCTTGATAAAAAAATGATAAAAATCACCACCTAATTAGCATCTTGAATGAAACTAATCGTTACCGCTTCACAAGTTACTTGACTTACCGATGTAGTGTTTATATACAGTGTTTTCCTAAAAGATTGGTAATAAATTATACCACAGATTCTGGGGTCAAAAATAGGTTGATTGAACCTCACTTACCTATATACAATAGTGCACACAAAAAAAGTTACAGCCCTTTGAAGTTACAAAATGAAAATTGATTTTTTTTCATATATCGAAAACTCTCAGAGATTTTTTATTGAAAATTGACATGTGGCATTTTTACGACAGCAATATCTTAAAAAAAAAAAAATTAAGTAAAATTTGTGCACCCCATACAAATTTTATGGGGGTTTTGTTCCCTTAAACCCCCCCAAGCTTTTGTGTACGTTCCAATTAAATTATTGTTGTGGCACTATTAGTTAAACACATTATTTTTAAAACTTTTTGCCTCTTAGTACTTTTTCGATAAGCCAGTGTTTATCGAGATATTTTGAATATTTGTCGAATCCACCACATATTTGTATATGGTTAAGTACGGTTATAGAGACCTGTTAATAATCTGAAAATTTATTTATAATTTACGTTTTTAGGTATATTTTGAAAAAGAAGCTACATCTCGATAAAAGGTGACTTATGAACAAAAGACTAAGAGGCAAAAGTTTTAAAAACACTGTGTTTAACTAATGGTACCACAATAATAGTTTAATTGGAACGTACACAAACATTAGGGGGGTTTAAAGGAACAAAACCCCCATAAAATTTTTACGTAAATATATTGAAAAAGAAGCCGCATCTCAATAAAAACTGGCTTATCGAAAAAATACTAAGAGGCAAAAAAGTTTTAAAAACGTTGTGTTTAACTAATGGTACCACAATAATGAATTAATTGGAACCTACACAAAAGTTTGGGGGGGTTTAAGGGAACAAAATCCCCATAAATTTTTTATGGGGTGGACAAATTTCACTATAATTTTGTTTTAAGATGTTCCTGACATAAGAATTATACATGTCCATTTTCAATAAAAAATCTCTAATAGTTTTCGATATATTGAAAAAAATCGATTTTCATTTTGTAACTTCAAAGGGCTGTAACTTTTTTTGTGAGCACATTTGTACTAAGGTAAGTTAGGTTCAATCGAACTATTTTTGGGATCTACGAAAAAAGGTCGCCAACAATTGGTCGAGCGAAAAAATGTCGCGCACATTTGAGCGCGTATCAAAAGGTCGCCGGCGAAAAAACAGCGCCGACGAAATAAGGTCGCGTGCAATTGATCGCGCGAAAAAAGATCGCGTCAGAAAATATGTTTTCATTTGCATACTTTAACTTTCCTTCACACTTAATCCAGGCTTAGGTCAGATTTAGATGATGCAATAGAACTAAAGGATTGCTGTTAAATAATGACCCAAACAGTTAAATATTTTCTTATTAGTCATTTTAACCTATTGGTAAAAAATATTTCGTCAACCCAATATTGACTTCTAAATGACTTTAGTTTTATTTTCCACTTTAAATAATAGGAAAATAATTGGAAGTAAATAATCCTATTTGAAATTGATCATGTAAAATGTTCGACCAATTTAATGGCCGAATTAAGGTAATTTTAACTGTAAATGTTGTAGGGAAAGTACCTAGAGGTATTATTTCACGACTTGGCAGTGTCGCAAAATTTACCCTTGGTTATTTAAGAGTAAGTTTTAATATAAGCTTAATATATTTTACAGGGTATATACTACATATAGATAGGGTAGGTTAAGGGCTACCATCTTTATTAAAATAAAATTTCCCAAATAAAATAATGATATTGTGGTTAAAAATTATATAACAGGCACAATTTCATTAATACATTGTCACTGGTGAGTACTTATTGAAGATATCATAGTTAAAGAATACATTTATATTAATAACAGATTTGCATACTTTAACTTTCCTTCACACTTTATCCAGGCTTAGGACTGGCAGTTAGTAACTGGCGTGTTTAAAAGTTTTTTTAATTTTAATTTTTTTATTTTTTTCTAATTTTTATTTATTTTTTTTTTATTTTTATTTTTTTGTGTTTTTTTAATTTTTATTTTTTTTTTGTTTTTTTAAAATTTTTTTTTTAATTGTTTTTTAGTTTTTTATACTTGCAGTTGAAAATTTTGGGCAATTCCTCTTAAATATTCTAGATTTGGCCGGTTCCCGTATTGCAAACAAATCGTTTTTATTCGCCGCGCTGTATCTTTATAAATTTTTTTTGAGGTTGTTGGTTTCCAGCTATGTATTGCTCCACTTTTAATCGATTTAAACTCTCTTCTTTCTTTAGCCCCGTAATAAACTTCCATAGATTTGGGTGTGCTGCATTTAATATCGAGGAGAAGCTGTTGTGCCAACCTTCGACAGCATTATTAGTACGCGGTAGATCTTCCTCTATAAATTCGAAGCAATTCCAAAGATTCCTTGGAAACATTGGCGGTCTTCTTTGTTGTCGTCGATCCAATCTGCCTATCCATACATCCTCAAAGTAGTTTATTAAAGGTGTTAGTAAATTTTCATTTTGAGTGTAAAACTCGCTGTCCAGTAGCTCTCCGAATGTTGCAACAACATCTACTTCAGGTACGAAGGCTAGGGCTGCCAATTGTCGCAGATGTAGAGCAAAATTCGCGTCTTCTGTATAAACTTGTTGCAGTCCTGTACCTTGCATGTTTCTCCACAAACATTGTGTGAAATGAAAGAAACATCCACGGATTCTGACTTCAGGAAACTCTTGTTGTAAAGCATTAATTGCTGCTTTTTCATAATCCACCATTATTGTTGTAGGACGTAAACCTGGTCGTAACGTTTTTAATTCATGGAAGAGTCGAGTGTATGTTGCCTGAGTTTTATTAGGAAGTAGAGCAAAAACAGTTGGAATAACGTTGCTATACTGTACGCCATGTATTGTATACAGCTGACCAAACAATAGAGGAGTACATGTGAATGTTCCATCGGCATACCAGTGTTCACAGCTCGCCATCAAAGTTAAATTTCTTTCAGTGGAAAATATTAAAATTCTCTGTTCGTTTGGACCACTGTCAAATAAAAGAAACGGTTCGCCGTTATTGTTTCTGGTGTATTCTTCCGGAATAATAAGCTCTGTTAAGCTTCTTGGATTTGCCGGAATAGCTTCCACTCTTTGGCGTGTGTTCTGAATAGTTCGCTTTAGGGATGAAATAGAAGGTAGCTGCCCAGTTGCACTCACAGACACTTCTTGTGAAACGGTAGCTATGATTCCTTGTGTTGTTAGTTCAACTTGATGAGCCAGTTCTTTCATTCTGTTACAAGCCTTTTTTGCTTCTAATATTGACGCATCGGCAACGTGGTTGTGACTTGTACTTTTCACTACTTCATCTCCCACTGTGTGAACTCTCCCGGTACATTTATGCTTATTGTACTGAGCGCACTTCCAAATTGTCTTTTGATCAATCGTTTTTTCCTTTCTATGGATATATCCATTATACACCAACATATTGGCACCTTTTTGACTCTTTACGTAAGTTAAGACCATCTTGACAAATTGACAAGCTAATGAATAATGAGATATACGATATTTTTCTCATCTTCTTATACATCCAAAATACATTAAAAAGTAATAAAAGTACGTTTCACGAATATGGAATAATAATTACCACATTAGTGAATAACGCACAATTAGACAAAGAACTTTTGTACAATATTTATTTTAGCATTTCCAATAATGTCTTATCGTAATGACTTCATGGAATTCCTAATAAATACCTACACAATAAGGTGCCCTTATCTAAACTACTTATTCTTCACTAATCTGCATAACGACTTTCTACTAAGAACCAATTATGCTAATTACCGGTCTCTGAAAATACCAAAAATAGGTAAACTGGTACCTGGTATTCGTTTGTATGTAATATATACTGTAAATAGAACTATTATTACTGTACATTTTTAACGATATCCGATTAGGAAGAGCAAACACTTTTAAACACGCCAGTTTTTTGCTGACAGTCCTAAGCCTGTAAAAAGTGTGAAGGAAAGTACCTTTTTGAATTTAGATCCATATATTAAAATTATTCACGTAGAACAAAAAAAAAATACTTTCTTCATGTTAAAAATTGTTCAATTTTCAAGTATATTCACTTGAATAACCTGAAAATACCATATGAAATAATTTCCCATTCTCCTATATTTCCCATCTTGCTACACATCCAAAATACATTAAAAAGTATTTAGATATACGTTATTTTTCCCATCTTCTTATACATCCAAAATACATTAAAAAGTAATTAGATGGAATTCCAAGACTAATCGGCTCATAATGCATAAAGTTAAAGTATGCAAATAGAATTTCTTTAGAACCTTTTTGAAAACCAATTGAATGGTTTTAATAATGTAAAACATGACGCGATCTTTTTTCGCGCGATCAATTGCACGCGACCTTATTTCGTCGGCGCTGTTTTTTCGCCGGCGACCTTTTGATACGCGCTCAAATGTGCGCGACATTTTTTCGCTCGACCAATTGTTGGCGACCTTTTTTCGCGACACCCTATTTTTGACCCCAGAATGTGTGGTATAATTTATGACCATTCTTTTCGGGACACCCTGTATATCATCTAAGTTTTATCGGTTCTCATTTTTGAAAAAGAATTGGTTGGGTAAAGATTGTTCTTTAATTATGAAAAAAAATTTTTTATGTAACTTAAAAGTGATTGGTGATACCAAAAATTTCACGTAGTAAAAAAATATAGGTTTTGCTATTGTAAATATTTTGGACTTTTTGTTTTTCTGAAGACAAAAATTGGTTAAGGTATGGCTACTCAAAATTTGTATACACTCGTGATTAGTGACTCGTTTAGCCCATTTAACTACAGCCTTTTCAAAAATATGAACCAAGGAGCCTATAAATTAATGAATCTTACAGATCTTATAAAAGATACATAATTAAAGTAATCTGTGAAGCGGTAACGATTAATTCCATTTCGCATCCTAATTAGAGGGTGATTTTCACGATTTTTGTTACTAACAAAAAGAAAGGGACCAACATTATTTTGATCGTAACTTACTTACATTTTCACTCGCAAATAACTGGAAAAGTAATAACTTTTAAAGTGAAAAAACAATATAGAAAAAAGTTGCTTAGGATTATTAGTTAGTTCATCCAATTCAGGACTTATTATGAACGTATATTTTTTCACCCCGAGAAATGGTGAAAGTCACCCACTGGCAAAAGCACGCATCGGCACAATTTCACTTTTTTTTTCATTTATATGTGTAGGTAGGTATGCCAAATTTTTTGATGAATCGATATTTTTTGTATTTATTTATAAATACCTACACAAAATTTAAAATTTAATAAGCAATTTCGTAGTGTGTACTTGTGTAGTTCAACATGTCCCAAACAAATTAGAAACGAAAGAAGCAAAAAGCGCGTTAGAGCGGGCCCCTGCGCGGCCCGGGCCCTGGATCCGCGGAACCATGCTCAGTACGCCACTGACTTGAATTCAAAACGTACAATCTCCAATGACATTTAATTGTTCCTATGAAAGAGGTGATTCGTTTTTCTTGATTACGGAAAATTTAGGAAACATGGAGATTGAACATTTTGGAACTATACACCTCATATGGAAGATATCAAATGCAAGGATGAGGAACGACTGTATCCCAGTGGCGCACACCCCCTAGATGCGACACTATATTATATATGCGAAGTTTTCGATTCTGTCACCCTCACTGAATTGAAAAATGGGCCAAATCCTATCTTAAAGTTTTGGAAAAAACTCGTCAATCCATATATCAACCATCTATTTTGGTCCAAGGATGTGGGTTTTACGGCCATTCCCATTTGGGGCCCGTTTTTCGTTCTCGTCCCCAAAACTCCCAAAATTTTTGAAAATTTAAGTCCGACCTCTATGGCTTCTGATACTAGTGATCATTAACTTTCCAACGCATGTCTAATTTTGAAAATCGCTTATACCGTTCAAAAGTTACCGAGCTCAGAAATTTGACTCAATTTGTATTTAGGGGAAATCGGGGGAATTCTGCGCACCTAAGGTAAAATACTTACAAAAAGCTTCCTATGTCCACACACACTTCCATAATTTAACTACTGAAACTTATATCTCTTGGGAACGTTATTCCCATAAAAAAAGATTAAAGTTTTACGGATTTTGAAGAAAAAAATTTATTTAAAAAAACTGTCATTGCGCGGTATTCCCCCAAGTACGGGGTAATTCTGCGCAGAGTACGGGGTAATTCTGCGCAGAATTAAATAAATCTGTATTTGAAAAAAAATTTATTGCAAAAAGCAAATATTGTAAACAAAACAAAATTCTTAAACACACAATTAAAAATGCACATTAAAGCAATAATTTTACTTTCTGACTGTTTTTGGTTCGACCTTGGCACACATATCGCACGTATAATTAACTTCTGAATCCCAACCACTACATTCTGAATGAGCCCAATTCGAACACATTACACAACCGTACCAGATTTCTTTGTCTCGTCCGAATTCATCGCACACCAAACACTCCTCATTTTCTAATGTTAGATCCACATCATCTAATTCATCATCATCACAAAGCTGACTCTCATCATAACTTTCAGACTCAGAATCATCAAAATGTATAAGTTTCTAACTCCAGCTTTCTTGCTTAGAGGTCGTTTCTTTGCTTTAGTAGCCAGTTTTCCTTTGGTTCGTTTCGTTCTTTTCCTGGTTTCAGTTTTTTGATATCTTTAGCTTATTTCTTAGGAGGTCTCTTTTCTTGTTTTATATCTAATTGCGCTTTTAGTGGCGTGGAAGTGGAACTTTTCCTTATAATTTTGGCAGGAACTTTTTCAATAGGTACACTAGACTGAGTTTTAATATTTCCTGACGTTCCAGGCTGGGGTGAGTTTGGTGGTTTGATTTCAATTTGGCATTATAAGATGGAGTCATGTGCATAGTTTTATCACATCTCGATGATCCCGGTTAAGGTTCGGCATTTCTAGGTGGAGTTGGGGTTCGATATTTCTGGATGGAGTTCTCTGCAGACTTTCGTCACATCTCGACTGCTTAAGGGCACTGTCATCATTAGTATCGGCGGTTTCTGGAATATTGAACGAGCGACCTACTTCTCGTATTTTTCTCCCAGATCGTATAGCATTGATAGCAGCTTTTAGTTCATCTTCTGTCCATTTTGATCTTTCGGTTTTCCGAGTGTAAGCACGAGGCATTTTGGAATCTAAAATGCAATACAAACAGTATATCAGCAAAAATTCTTATATGGGGCAATGCCGCGCAGCCCGAAATTACTCCGACACAGCTGCGCGTTATTCTCCCTAAGTGAGTAACATAACTTAACTTATCACTGTTCGTTAATGACTAAATACACTGTTGTACGTGAAACTATCTATACATATAAAGTAAAATTATCATTGAATAGTTTTAATGAAAATTAATAACAAAAGCACTTACCACTTTTTAAAGATTAGTCAAAAATTACATCAACGTCTTGAAAAGCAAACAATCGGTGACCTTGTCTAAACCAATACTACAAATGCAGTCATATTACAAACATGTGGTCGGCTAGCAAATACGAGACGATACGTTGTGTTCATTGTGGCAATACTTATACCGTGTTGCCAAGATACTAATGCGCGGAATTCCCCCGTGCGCGGTATTCCCCCGGATTCCCCTACTACACCGATCTGAATTGTTTTTCTATGTTTCAAGAGGGGTCCGGGACGATTTAGAACCGGTGTGTTTTGTGACTTTTGGCCACCCATAAGCCAGTTATAGGATTGGGTAGGTACAACTGACCATATTTTTTGAGTAAATGTATTTTGGGTTCAAAGGGAGACAGTAAAACCGATATCTGATTCAAATCATTGCTTTCTTTGCTCCATGTTTGGATATTTTATGTATCTTTGTTTCTCCTTTGGTCGTATAAACTGTTTTTTTGCCACTTGTTTTTATAATCTTCTCTTTTATTTTTTCTTGAACTTCGTTTGACCACCATCAGCTCTCTTCATTCTAGCAGTAGGTATCTCTAGTGATATTGGGAATCTTCTTCCAAATTTTATTAGGATTTCCTTTCATGCTCCAACACAATCTTTGAAGTTATACTTCTTTAGGCGCGATTGAGATTGAGGGTGAATTTATATTGATCTGCGCGCATGCGCACACCGACAGTTTGGTATTAGTCTTTATACGGGCTCTGATTGGGTGTTGAAATGATCTGTCAATAATTGTTCAATATGGAGGTTATCGGTAAACAAAAATGTTGTATAATAAATATATTAGTTTTTATTGTTGTGAGGACAGAAATAAAATCAAATTTATAATTATAGTGACTTTTTAAATAGTTTTGAAAAGCCACAGGTACGTAATTCTAAATGTTTCAGTTGTATTCCAATAAAAAATTATCTTCATATCTATTTAGAAAATGTAAAAAAATAATGTACTTACCTAGTACTTGCTATGCTATACCCCTAGTAGGCAATGCTTTAATTTACATAATCTGATTACGAACAAACTTTCTACAAATTTTCATCTAATGTATCGTTTTCTTACTCTATATGTTGTTGTATTTTAATTCGACAAAAATCAAACTAATAAAAATTCATATAAACAACATGTCAAAAAGTTGTTCAGTTTGTGTATATTCCCACACGACGAAGTGTATTCCCACATGTGTATATTCCCACATGACACGCGAAGGTGGTGCAGTTTGAAATCACCTCGAATCTCGTACGGCGGGATACACGGGAAGTAGGTTCAACCCCAATGCAAGTTGTATCATTTTTTTATTGAAGTTATACTTCTTTACCGGCGATAGAGGGTGAATTTTTTATATGGTAAAACCTAGCGACCGGGCGCATGCGGATTATAACTTTGTTCTGATTGGATGTTCAAATGACATGTCAAAAATTATTCAATATGGCGGCTGTGGCACAGCTGTAGTTAGATTATTTATGGTTGTTGCGTTTTAAAATTTGTGTGAAAAGAAACAACAAACAAAAGTTAGTTAATAGTTATACTGCCTTTTTAAATAGTTTTCATATACCTATATTTTTGGACTTTTGGACTATTTTGGACAAGGAAAACTCATTCTAATTTGGTAAGTAGTTTTTATTATAATCATATTATAATTATACATTTGGATTAGGTTGAAATGCATACATTTATTTTCTCAAGAATGCGGATTTTAGAGGGAAATCCCAAATTAGGTTCGATTTTTATTTTTAAATTATGATTTTTTGGCGTAGATTTATTTATCTAGTAGGTATGTAATGCTTTGATTTACATACTTAATTTGATTACCAACAAAAGTTCTACCAATCTTCATCTAATATATTGTTTTCTTACTGTTTTTTTATATTTTTATATTTTCTTCCACAAAATTTAAACTACATAATTTAATTTTCAAAACAACTGTCAAATAGTAAAACGTTCAGTTACCGTATTTTCCACATGATAAATAATGTGGGATTGGACGAGTGAGTCTACGCTTAGATTACGAATCAAAGTGCCACGAAATTCACGGGTTCAATTCCCGATGCAGGTTTTATTTTTTTATTTTTTTATGCATGTTATGATTGTAAGTAGTATATTTGTTATGTAATTCTTTTTTCAGAAAATGCGTATTTAAAATTTTTGCCAACAATTATTATCGTTCACAAATCATTTTTTCTTTGTGGCATTTTTCAATGTGTTTGTGTGCGTTTTATTCTTTTATTTTTTTAAATTATTGGTATTGTCTTAAAAATCACCTAATATGTAGTAGAAGTATAACTTCTTACGTGCGTACAAAGTACACACACATTCTTGTTTTTTTATAGATTTTATGATTGTAAGTATATTATTATATAGGGTGTCCCAAAAGTAGTGGAACGGTCGAATATTTCGCGAACTAAACATCGGATCGAAAAACTGAAAAATAAGTTTGTAATCATTTTTAAAAATCTATCCAATGACACCAAACACCAACCCTCACCACACCCCCTGAAGGTGGGGCGGGGGGTAACTTTAAAATCTCAAATGGAAACCCCTAGTTTTTCTTGCAGATTTGGATTCGTTACGTAAAAGTAAACAACTTTTATTCAAGACATTTTTTCGAACTGTGGATAGATGGCGCTTCAATTGGAAAAAACGATTTTTCCTGATACCATAGGTAAATTATAGAAACGGTCTAATATCTCGAGAAATACACTTCCAAATGAGAAACCAAAAAAGAGGTTTTTAATAGTTTTTGAAAACCTATCGATAAACACCAAACATGACCCTCTAACCCACCCCCTGGAGATGGGGTGGGGGGTAAATTTAAAATCTTAAATAGCAACCCCCACTTTTTATTGCAGATTCGAATTCGTCGTGAAAAATTAAACAACATTTATTCGAAACATTTTTTAAAATTGCTGATAGATTGCGCTAATAAATCATATTTTTCCAATTAAAGCGCCATCTATCAACAATTCTAAAAAATGTTTCGAATAAATGTTGCTTAATTTTTCATTACGAATCCGAATCTGTAATAAAAAGTGGGGATTGCTATTTAAGATTTTAAAGTTACCCCCCACCCCACCTCCAGGGGGTGGGTTGGAGGGTCATGTTTAGTGTTATTCGATAGGTTTTCGAAAAGTATTAAAACCTTTTTTTTTCGGTTTCTCATTTGGAAGTGTATTTCTCGAGATATTGGACCGTTTGTATAATTTACCTATGGTATCAGGATAAATCGTTTTTCCCAATTATAGCGCCATCTATCCACAGTTCGAAAAAATGTCTTGAATAAAAGTTGCTTACTTTTACGTAACGAATCCAAATCTGCAAGAAAAACTAGGGGTTTCCATTTGAGATTTTAAAGTTACCCCCCACCCCACCTCCAGGAGGTGTAGTGGGGGTTGGTGTTTGGTGTCATTGGATAGATTTTTGAAAATGATTGAACACGTATTTTTCAGTTTTTCGACCGTTCCACTACTTTTGGGACACTCTGTATAATTTTTTTCAGAAAATACGTATTTAATTAAAATTTTTGGCAACAATTATTGTTCAGAAATCATTTGTGGCATTTTTCAATGTGTTTGTGTGTGTTTTATTCTTTTATTTTTTTAATTTTTGGTATTGTTTTATTAAAAATTTTTGGAAAGTAGTAGAGAAACTGTTTAAAGTATATTGTTTTCGTTGAAATCATATAATAGAAGTATAACTTCTTACATGCGTACAAAGTACACACATTCTTTTTTTTTCTCTTGTTTCAGATATCACTTTTTATTAGATTTTTGAACTTCTCGAGTCGATTATCTGAGTTTCCATCGCATTTTCGAGGCGGAATCCTGGTGTTACTAGGAGTTGATTTCTTCTGGATTCAAGATTGCTACTCCTGAGATTAACCTTCCAAACTTGGGCCGGTAATTTGTGTTCAAGGTGTTCTTTTTTAGACGGGCAATGTTATTCCTATATCGAGTATGGAATACTCGATCAAAACACCATACACGCCGACTTTACACTTGAAAATGTCCTGGAGGTAGGTCTAGAAATCAAACTGACTGCATTCTCACTAATAGTCTCTGAAGATCATCAATCCAAACAGTCATATCATATCCATGGGCAATATGCGGATCAGATCGTACTCTCTTCGTAGCTAAAATAAAGCTCAAACTTAAAGCGCTCAACAATAGGAGAGGGACAAAGAGGATATGACAAATAAAGAAGGACAACCTTAAGGTATCGTCGGCTTATTAGATATTATTCACGGTTATTCCATTTACAATAATACCTTCGGTTGTCTCCATTAACGCTTTCTTAAATATTTCCCCCGAATACAAATTAAAAAGTAAAGACGACAGTATACAGCCTTGCCTCACTCCTCTTTTTATATTATTTCATATTATCCACTCTCTCTCTTCAATCCTGACCCCCGGAGTGAGTGTAGTGGTCGACTTGATGTCGTGTATTATCCGTTTCCAAATATCTCTGTCTCTGGTCATTTCTTTTAAGTCATGCATAGGTTTTTTGCATATTCCTGTAATTTGATCGATGCATCTTGTTGGGGATCTTTCTCGTGATCTTCGGCCTTCCACCTTTATTTGTATAATGGGTTTTTCCATGTTTTCTGTGTTTGCTCTCATAACATGCCCAAAGTATTGTAAATGTTGGAGATGGACTTTACTGAAGGGTCGTTGGCTAACTTTTAGCTCTCTTAAAGTTGAATTATTTGTCCTACGGTCGTCCAAGGAATTCGTAGCATTCGTCTGCAACAGAACATTTCAGTGGCGTCTATCTTTCTCCTTTCCGATTGTTTCAGGGTCCAAGATTCACATCCCTATTGGGAATATTAAGTAGTTGATCAACCTCATCTTTAACGCTCTTGACATTCCATATTGTGGTCATTTCTGCTGTGGCAACTTGTGCTAGAGCACATCTACGTTTTATTTCTTCCTGTAGTGCCCTGTATTTGTGATCAATGATCCCAGATATAAGTATGAGCTCACAATCTCAAACCGGTCAATTGTGGTTATGTGTGGATGATCGTTATGTAGTCTATCCATTATCATGATATTTGTCTTTTATATGTTTATTTGCAGACCAAATATTTGACTTTCGTTTTCACCCAGTCATATAAGATCAATCAGCTCTGCTTGACTATTTGCAAAACGTCATCTGCGAAACGTAGGTTGTTTATTTTATGACCATTTATTAAGATGCCTTTTCCCATCCTTCAAGTGCTCTTCTCATAATATGCTCCCCATAATATTGAATAATTGTGGAGATAGTATACATCCCTGTCTGACACCCCGTTCTGGATGAAATTCGTTTGAAAGTGTGTCAAGTACTTTAACTGATCCAGTAGTGTGTTCGTATAGTTCAGTTATAAGCGAAATAAGGTGTTGTGGTACGCCTACTTCTTTTATTATTCTCCGTAAGTGCCTCCACTTGACCCTGTCGAACGCTTTACGATAATCTATAAAGCATATATTGAAGTGAAATATTGAATTCCCTATATTTTTCGATTATCTGCCTTATATTCAGCAGGTGTCCTCAAGTGCCCCTACCTTTGGTAAATCCAGTTTGTTCTTGTGGAATTTCTCTTTGAAGGAATGTTTTTAGTCTCTCATTGATTATCTGATATGGCATTATCTTGCTGGCATGTGATATAAGAGAAACAGTTCTACAATTGTCGCATTTATGGAAGCTGTCTTTTTTATGTATTGTCGTTATTGTAGATTTTGTCCAGCTTCAGGCCATTGTTTGGAATGCCATATTTGGTTACAGAGTAGATGAAGTAATTTTACGCCGGTCTCTTTTGCGGCTTTAAACATTTCTACTGTTATCATATCTGGACTTGGTGCTCTATTATATTTGAGCGTACTAATCGCCAGCCTTACTTCATTTTTAAGTATATAAGATTCTTCTTCCACCTCATAAGGATGTTAATCAGGAGTTAAAAATGGTTTTAACTGCTTCGTTTGAGAGAGTCAACCACTTTCTGAAAAATTTCAGAGTGCAGGTTATACTCGTTTCCGCACGCACCAAGCCTAAACCTGTAGTTTAAGCGCAGTTAATAGTACATTGTTTACCGGGTAGGAAAAGCTTAACATTCCTGAACGACTGTGAAGATTGCTAAGTCGAGGCGCAAGCCGAGACTTAGCAACACAGAGTCCAGGAATGTGGCTTTTCCTACGAGGTAAACATACTATTTTTCCGCAAATCGTTTAAAATTCGACTGATATTGATTGATTTAAAAAAACGCGATAATTTTATTCCCAAATAAATGGTGCTTTAAAATTCCTAATAAAATTACTTGGGTTACTATGGAAACGTATTGAGGTTGAATTGTCAAACTTGACGCTTATAAATTTAATTGCTGGTGTTCTCGAAAGTAAAATGATAAGTGATGATGAAATTTCCATTCCTGGGACTCCTCCAGAGCTGGTTGAGGCAGTGAATACTGCTTCATTAGAATTATTGCCAAAGAAATCAAGAGAAAAGTACGAAAATGCATACAGACGTTTTATGGATTATCGCATGAGTAAAAATACGAGTTCTTTCTCAGAAAATGTTGTAATGGCATACTTCCTAGACCTTTGTTTAAAGATGAAATCTTCAACATTATGGGCCAATTATTCAATGCTAAGGTCAACCCTTGCACTTAAACACAATGTAGATATATCTACATACTCAAAACTTCGTTCTTTATTGAAACGGCAAGCTCAAGGTTATAGGGCAAAGAAATCTAAGATTTTAACAAAGGAAGAAATTGAAAAATTTATCCAGGAAGCTCCAGATAAAGAAAATTTAATGATTAAGGTAATTTACAAGGTTTTAATAGCAATGTGTTTTCTATCATTTATGTAGAACACTAACAACTGTACGGAAATATCATTTCCTTACAGTAAGGAAATGACATTTCCTTACAGTAAGGAAGTCCTGACTTTTTCTTCAAGAAATTTTGACAGGAATGTCAAAATTTCCTGGCGATTTGCGGAAAATTTTGTTATTGCAAAACTATAATTTTTAATTTTAATCAAAATATTATACGTTAAAATAAAAATAAATTATTTTTTTCGGACAAAAAAGAGGTCCGACACCCGCAAGATATCACTCTAGCGCTGTACAGTTTTGTTATTACAAAACTTTTAATTTTCAATGGAAAGTAATTATAATTACTTACTAAAGATTGTCGATCTCTTGTCCGACAAATATACAACCTCGTTTTATATCGTAACCGCCACGCTAATAGACACACGGGTACATTGAGCTAATACAGTCCTGGACCCTTCACTTGTTGCACTGTTTACTTTTAGTCGACGAACATAGTGGAAGCGGTTCCCGCTTACGGTCAAACCGCGCGGACCCGCTTTTAAACGTTTTCAAAATGAATGCAGAATGCACGTTTTTAAATGTACACGAACATCATAGTAAAAGCAGGTTCGCGCGAGCCAACCGCTTTAACCCGCCTGACCGCTTTTACTCGAATGAGAATTTAGTTTGTTCCGCGTGGTTTTAATATTTTAATATTTGTACAATGAATAAGGAGGCATTAATTGCTGCCGTTTTTGAAAGATCCTCTATTTGGGACACGAGGGAGAACGATATTTCACTTTCTTTCATTATCTTATTTTAAGTTTTGAAATATGTAGATGATGATATTATTATATATATATATGATCTCCATCAATTATTTTTTCGCGATTAAGAAAATGTATACCAAATGTATACCTTGTCAGTTTAGTCAAAACAGAACCAAAAGCAATCATATCGTAATCAGAAGACGAAATTTTGCTATAAGTTATAGACGCAACTGACAAATTTGAACGAGTTCTCTCGCTTTTACAAGTACCCGTCTTCACTACCATTCCCGCGCGCGACAACTGATCAGAAACGCGCGGTTTGCCCGTAAGCGGAAACCGCTTCCACTATGCGTGCCACCATAGGCACACGCCTAGTGACGTCTAGAACGTCAGAAAATGTAGAGAAACCGAGACGATACCGACAAAGTACAAGTAGATTACCACTGTTTAAAAAGAATTTCGTTTTTTATAAGTTTGCGTCATTTTTTTTTGTCGGACAATTACTTTCTTAATAAACATGTATCTAATATTTGAACGTTCAAAAATTAAAATTATTACTTTTGTAATCGCAAAATATAACCTGCCATAATTAACATGTTTACTACTCTGGGCTAATTAGCAAAATTCATGGAAAAGTTATTTACCAGCAATTTTATTGCTGAAATCGAATTATAAGATCCTATATATTAATAATATAGGTATGCGAAATCCGCAGATAGTGTGCTACTTTTTTTATAAACAAAATGGCGCCGACAAATCGTAATTTTTTCAATTATAGCTCTATAACTCCGAAGATTATAACTTTACAACCAAAACACCTTAATAAAAATTCACCGCAATTAAATTCTGCATAGAGATATGTTTTTGACGATTTGCTCCGACGAAAATTTTCCTCGGAAAATGCGGGTTTTCCTAACAAAAACTCTAATTTTCAAATAAAGTTTTAGGTAAGTAATTATTAATCAATAATTAAATAACTTAGTAACATCAAAGCTTTCTTGGTATATATTGTAATTCCAGAAGCCGGTGAAAATTAAAAGAATATTTTAGCAACAATTCAATTGTTAATTAACAAATTACGATCGCAATAATAACCAAAATAATCATGATACATTGATCAAACTTATAAAGATTATAAAGATGAGATGCTTATTTAATATTTTATTGACAAAATATAAATTTTTCTTTTTTTTGCATAATCTTTAAATTTTGAAAAAAAAATAGTTATAATACGCTGGTCTAATTAGTAAAGTACAAAGAAAGGTTATTTACCAGCAATTTTATTGCTGGAATCGAATTGTAAGATCCTATATATTATTAATATAGGTATGCAAAGTCCGCAGATAGTGTGCTACTTTTTTTATAAACAAAATGGCGCCGACAAATCGTATTTTTTCAATTATTGCTCTATAACTCCGAAGATTTTAACTTTACACCAAAAACACTCAAATAAAAATTCACCCCAATTTAATTCTGCATAGAGTCATGTTTTTCCCGATTTGCTCCAATGAAAATTTTCCTCGGAAAACGTGGGTTTTCCCAACAAAATCTCGAATTTTCAAATAAATTTTTTGGGCCAGTAATTATTTCTCAATAATTATATAGCTTGGTGAAATAAAAGCTTTCTTGTTATAGATTATAAATTCAGAAGCCGGTGAAAATAAAACGAATATTTTAGCAACAATTCAATTGTTAATTAACAATTTACAGTGGCAATAACAACCAAAATAATCATGAGACATTGATCAAACTTAGAAAGATTATAAAGGTGTGATGCCTATTTAATATTTTGTCGACAAAATGTAAATTTTTCATTTTTTTGCATAATCTTTAAATGTTTAAAAAAAATTGTTATAAACAAATTAAGATTTCTCAGAAATTGTTTATTATATTCTAATTTAAAAAATACTTAAAATGCGTATTTCATAGGTCTTGAAAATGAATGCTTTAAAAAATTTTTCCAACCATTTGCAAAAAAGTTATGAAACAGCAAAATAAATATACCAAATCTCCGTTGTTTATAATTTGTTTTAATTGTTTCAAAGCTTAAAAGTTAGTCTATGGTACAACCTAATTACTCACAAAGAATGTCGAAAATTAGTGCAATGGTTATATTTTAATCAAAAATTAAAAATACTTTTTTTTGTAATTTTTAGCGCAAACGTAGGCCTGATACAGAGTAGGAGCTAAAATGTTCACTCGAAGCGACTGACACGCAGCATGTATTATTTATTAAAAGTGTACATCACGCGGCCGGTCGTCGCTCCGAGTGAAAATTTTATCTACAGTACTGTGTTACTCTACTTTCGCGCGTGTAAATTACAAAAAAATATATTTATAATCTTTAATTAAAATATAACTATTAAACTGATAATCGATATTTTTTTTGTAAATAATTAGTTTGTACTTTAAACTCACTTCTACGCTTTGAAAGAATTAAAAAATATTATAAACACAGTAGTAATCGTATGTTTATTTTGCTGTTTCGTAACTTTTTTACAAATGGTTGTAAAAAAGTTTTAAAGCATTTATTTTAAAGATATTTAAAATGCGCATTTTAGCTATTTTTTAAAATTATAATATAATAAAAACTTTCTGAGAAACGTTAATTTGTTTATAACTATTTTTTTAAACATTTAAAGATTATGCAAAAAAATAAAAAATGCATATTTTGTCGACAAAATATTAAATAGTCATCTCATCTTTATAAGATTTCAAAGCTTGATCAGTGTATCATAATTATTTTGGTTATTATTGCGACCGTAAATTATTAATTAACAATTGAATTGTTGCTAAAATATTCTTTTAATTTTCATTAGCTTCTGTAACTATAATCTAAACCAAAAAGGCTTTTAAGTCACTAAATTATTTAATTATTGGTAGATAATTACTTATCTAAAACTTTATTTGAAAATTAAAGATTTTGTTGGAGCAGATCGGGAGAAACGTGTCTCTATGCAGAATTTAATCACGGTGAATTTTTATTTTGGTGTTTTTGTTGTAAAGTTAAAATCTTCGGAGTTATAGAGCAATAATTGAAAAAAAAACACGATTTTCGTGCGCCATTTTGTTTATAAAAAAAGTAGCACACTATCTGAGGACTTTGCATACCTATATTATTAATATATAGGATCTTATAATTCGATTCCAGCAATAAAATTGCTGGTAAATAACTTTTCCCAAAAATGGCCTATTCTCCGATAATCAGCCCAGACTATACGTTGTCGGACTAACGAAACGAGGCTGTAAATTTGTCGGACAAGAGATCGAAAATCTTTAATTAATTATAAGTACATACGTTCAATTGAAAATTAAGAGTTTTGTAAAAACAAAACTGTACCGCGCTAGAGTGACATCTTGCGGGTGTCGGACTCGATCGACTCTTTTTTGTTCGACAAAAGCAATTTATTTTATTAAACGTTTTTCTTTAGTTCAATAGTTTGCGTCAAATATTTAGACGTTAATTTGATTGCCAATGCAAATGAATGAAAGTTTGCAGATACAGGGTGAGTTTTTAGTGCGGGATCGGTTGATAATTCCATTACGGTATAGAATATCGAAAAAAGTTATTTAGAAAAAATGTAGGCAATAATATTCTCCACGCTTGGAAAATATGTTCATTTCTATAGGGTGATCAATAACAGCGTGGTATATCAAACATATAATTTTTTAAATGGGACACCCTATATATTTTTTCATATTTATATTCCCCTCATAATTCTTGTTCATAAAATATAGGGTATTGCATTATTATACAGAGTATTTAACAAGTTATGACCATTTTTATTTCGAAATCCCTATAAGATTAACACCCTGTATATAAAGAAGTAATTCATAGACAATAATTTGTTTTATGTAGTAAGATAAACAATATACTGTAGTTTTTAAATTAAGTCTAATTGAAATCATTGACGAATGTTTGTATACAGGGTGAACTACAAAACCTAATTACGAGTTTCTCTATTTTTTTAAATGGATCACCCTATATTTTATTTTTCAAAAATAATGTATTTATTATACTCTTTTATATTTATATAGCATTCCCTATATCTAAACTTATTACTTTCGGAGATATTTTTAGTTTTCTTCAACTTTCGAGAATACATTCAATTTTTCTAGTAGAAATAAGTTGGTATTGAATGATAATTAAACAAAATTATTTTTATTCAATAAATAACTAACACAAAATATAAACCATAGCAATATGCAATGAATGTATCAATAAATGTGATATTAAGGAATTATCATATTTCCCTAATATACAAGAATCATACAATTCCTACAAAAAAATATAGGTATCTTGTGTATAATCAAATTACAAGATTATTTTTATTTAATAAACAACTCACACAAAACATAAATCAAAACAATATACAACTAATTTAATAGTTTTTAGATTATTATATCAACAGAATTCTAAGCCAAGAAGTTTTTAGTAACACATTCCTAATTGCAGATTGTGACCCGCAGTTATTAATAATATAATTTTCATATTAAATTTCATTAATATGCATCAAGAAATCCCTACTTTGTTAACACTCAAACTAGGTGATCTATAAATGTTTAAGGTGATATTGTTAGAGATTATGAGATTGGTCCACATTTTTTGACGGTTGAGGTTTTTATACGATGCACGGTGCTTCAGTTCTTCCAAAATTGATTTTTTTCAAGTGTTGCTATATAAAAAACCTTGTATACCAGAAGCATCCAACAACGCTTGATGATATGAAAAATAGAGTAAAAGAAGCTTTTAATAATATTGACTTACAAAAATGTTAGAAGTTGAAAGTGGTCATTTTCAACATTTACTTTACACTTATATCCTTAACATCACATTAAAATTGGTACATTCATTAAATTTTGTTATGGTTTATTATTTTTTTGTTAGTTATTTATTGAATGAAAATATTTGTTATATTATTACATAATACTTATTTGTTAAGTTATTTATATTTATAAGAATTGACTGTATTCCCTTCAAATGAAGAAAACTAAAAATATCTCAGAAACTAATAAGTTTAGGTATAGGAGATGCTATATAAAAATGAAAGAGTATCATAAATACAATATTTAAAAAAAAGTAAAATATAGGGTGATCTTTAAAAAAAATTGAGAAAATCGTAATTTTGTTTTGTAGTTTAAAAGTGCTTATAAAAATGAATGTTCTACTAAAAAACTCTTGGCTTAGAATGCTGTTGATAGGTATATCAATCTAAAAACTGTTACATCAGTGGTATATTGTTTTGATTTACATTTCATGTTATTTATTGAATAAAAATATTCTTGTTATATTATTATCTACAATACAAATATTTTTTTGTAGGAATTTTACGATTCTTGTATATTAGGGAAATATGATAATTTCTTAATATCACATTTATTAGTATATTTACTGCATATTGCTATGGTTTATAGTTTGTGTTAGTTATTTATCTAATAAAAATAATTTTGTTTCATTATCACTCAATACTAACTTACCTATTTCTACTAGAAAAATTTAATGTATTCCCGAAATTTGAAGAAAACTAAAAATATCTCGGAAAGTAATCAGTTTAGATATAGGGAATGCTATATAAAAATGAAAGAGTATATTAAATACAATAATGTTGAAAAGTAAAATATAGGATGATCCATTTAAAAAAATAGAGAAAATCGTAATTTGGTTTTGTAGTTCACCCTGTATACAAATATTCGTCAATGATGTGAATTGGACTTAATTTAAAAACTACAGTATATTGTTTATCTTATTACATAAAACAAATTATTGTCTACGAATTACTTCTTTATATACAGGGTGTTAATTTCATAGTGATTTCGAAATAAAATTGGCCATAACTTGTTAAATACTCTGTATAGTAACACAAAACCATATATTATATGAACAAGAATTATGAGGGGAATATAAATATGAAAAAATATATAGGGTGTCCCATTTAAAAAATTATATGTTTGATATACCACGCAGTTACTGATCATCCTGTAGAAATGGACATATTTTCCAAGCGTGAAGAATATCATTGCCTACATTTTTTTTAAATAACTTTTCTCTATATTTTATACCATAATAGAGTTATCGACCGATCCCACACTAAAAACTCACCCTGTATATGCATTCACGGGAACAATACACGAATAGTCAATATTTTTTTTATGTTTATTAATTGTTTAAATAAAAAAAAACGGTTTTAATGGAAAACTCTTAAATTCTCTTGTTTTTTACAATATGTAAAAACTTGAAATTTTTACGGATTGTAGCTAATGATATGAACTATACATAATTTCACTTTTTACGTTAATTGTTTACGTTATGCTTCATAAATAAACAATAAAGTTTCAAATTTTGAACGCTCATATATTTGTTTACGAGTATATAAAACTCGGCGCTTATTCGTGCCAAATATCAATACGATACGAAATAAAGCTTTAACCAAAACTCGAATTCAAAAAATTCGTGTTTTTATCGTAGTCTTAGAAAAACCACCGGTAGAGACGTTTTGTGCTTCAATTAACATTAGAATTCGTTTTGGCGTATTATAGTCCGTTCTGTAACGGTAAAATATTGCAAAACCTCTAAATTTTAAAGAACCGCTTGGATTGACATGAAATTTGGCATACATATAGCTAACAAGTCAAAGAAAAAAAGTGATATTGTGCCGATATGTGCTTTTGCCCTGGGGGTGGTTTTCACCCCCTCTTGGGGGTGAAAAAATATTTGTCCAAAGAAAGTCAGGAAATGGATAAACTGGATAATTTTAAGTAACTTTTGTTTTATAGAGTTTTTTCACTAATTCAATACTTTTCGAGTTATTTGGTATTGAATATGTTCATTTTTTCAACAAAATAACCACACTTTTAGACGGTTTTTCGCAAATAACTCAAATAATAAGTATTTTGTCGAAAAAACATTCTTAAAAAAATATAGCCTGTAAAAAATTTAAAAAAATGGTGTATACCTCACGTCTCTACACCTAGTAGAAGCAGAGTTATAGCTAATGAAAAATAGGTTCATATTCGTCAAATTCCAAATGGAATACTTTAACGCGAAATAACCAAAAGTGAAGCACATTTCGGGGAAAACTCATTACAACTTATTTAAAGTGTTTAAAAAGAGCTTCATTTTTTTCTTATAAAAAAAATTCTAGCATCACAATTAAACAAGTTACGCTCAAAATAAAGTTAGTCCCTTTTGGTTTTGGTAAAAAAATCGAGAAAATCACCCCCTAATTAGTATCTTAAATGAACTTAATCGTTACGGCTTCACAAGTTTCTTGACTCGTGTATATATTGTTTATATGATCTGTAAGTTTCATCGGTTCAAAGTCCTTATTATTGAAAGGGCTGTAGTTAAAAGGGGTTGAACGTGTCACTGATCACGAATGTATGCAAATTTAGAAACACCAAATCTTAATCAATTTTTGTCTAACAGAAAAAAAATTTCAGAAAAGCAAATCTGACTTTTTTTGTTTTTCGAGATTTTTGGTAACTCTAACAATTTTTAAGTTATTTTGAAAAAAGTATATTTTTCAAAATTTAAATTTTTAAAAATTTTACTTTGAAACCAAATTTTTTTAAAAATAAGCACTTTGAATCGATGAAACTTACAGATCATATAAACACAACATAAGTAAAATAATTTGTGGAGCTCTAACGATTAATTTCATTTAAGTTGCTAATTAGGGGTTGGTCTTCCGATTTTTTTTTGCAAAAACAAATGTGACCAACTTTATTTTGAGCGTAACTTGCTTAAATTTAGTGTTAGAAACTTTTTGTAAAAACAGAAATAAGGATTTTTTAAAACACTTTAAAAAAGTTATAATGGGTTTTCCCCAAAAAGTGCTTAATTTTTTGGATATTCCACGTCGAAATATTCTATTTGAAATTTGGTGAATATGAATCTATTTTTCATTGGCTATAACTCTGGTTCTCCATTTCTTTTACTTTTTTATAAGCTATATTTTGGCTAAGAACGTTTTTTTCGACAAAATACTTACTTTTTGAGTTATTTGCGAAAAACCGTCTAAAAATGTGGTTATTTTGTTGAAAAATGAACATATTCCCTCGCAAATAACTCGAAAAGTGTTGACTTGGCGAAAAAGCTCTATAGAACAAAAGTTACTTAAAATTAGTCAGTTTACCCATTTATGGACTTATTTTGGACATATATTTTTTCACCCACGGGTGACTAAAATTAAAAATATTATAAAAAAATCAACTAAAACGCAAAAAATAAAAAAATTGAAAAAATCCAACACATTCGTTAAAGAAAAGCGTGGGGCGAAAACCGTTTATTCGATGAAGATGCGCCACGCTTTTCTTTAACGAATGTGTTAGATTTTTTCAATTTTTTTATTTTTTGCGGTTTAGTTGATTTTTTTATAATATTTTTAATTTTAGTCACTCGTAACTAAAAAAAGCGTTTCTTAAAAATTGTTTTTTCATATTTTTTATTTTAACGTAAAATCTTTTGATTAAAATTAAAAATCATAGTTTTGCAATAATAAAACCTAACCGCGCTAGAGTTACAGGTTTAGCCTTGGGGCATGCGGAAACGCGTCCAACGTGCACTCTGAAATTTTTCAGAAAGTGGTATACTCAAATAAAGCAGTTAAAACCATTTTTAAGACTTTTCTAATCATTTTCAAAAAAGGCCGATGTACTGTGGACTAGCTAGCACGATCCTGATAAAATATTTTTCCTCTTTATTTATTAAATATATGTGTACGATGTGTACATTCAAACACTTCCTATGGCAACGAAAGTAAATAAGTGAAAAACTATACCATTATCTGTTCATACGTGAATATTATGATCGATTTTTCAAACATCACCTATTAATCTCATGTAACAGAAAAACTTTATTAAGTAGCAAAATGTTGTTAGAAGCACACTTATTTGTAATTTTAAATGTTTTTCTTTTTAAACAGTGCAACTCACAAACAACGCAGAATCTAAACATTCGTAAGTATTAATTTCCTTGGAAATGGAAAATGTGTTTAATTATGCAAATATAGGTCAAAGTTAAACTTGTAGCTGTGGAATTTTTCACTTCACTTTTCTATAGGCAAAAACTACACGAAATCAATAAAATGAATTGATATTAATGTTAATCATGATTATCCTAAATAATTTTATTTATCATCATTGCTCGATTAATATAGTAGGGGAGCGAAGTATGCTAAATATGCAGTCACTAGAGCGCTTTGGGGACCTATTGGGTTGTGAAGAGTAGGTCCTAAAACCAAAAAAGTTAAGTAAAGTTTTCCATTTTAGTGGGCGCTTTCCATTTTTTAATTTAATTTTCCATTTCCAACAATCGTTTCTTCTGATTATAGCGCCATCTATCCATAATTTGAAAAAATGTTTCGAATAAAAGTTGCTTATTTTTACGTAAAGAATCCAAATCTGGAATAAAAATTTGGAGCTCCCATTTAAGATTTTAAAGTAACCCCCCACCCCACCTCCGCAAGGGGTCGTGTTTGGTACCATTCGATAGATTTTTTAAAAATATTGATCAAGTATATTTTGCAGTTTTTCGATCTAATGTTTATTTTGCGAAATATCGCGGGAATTTTATTTAAAATTTTAAATTTACCCCCCACCCTTCTCCATGGAGGCTCATATTTGGTATCATTCGATAGATTTTTGAAAAATATTGAACACGTATTTTTTAGTTTTTCGATCTAACATCCATATCGCGAATTATTCGCTTTGTTTTTGTGAAACTTTTTAACTCGCCCATTTCCTTACGCCCCGCTCAAATCGTCAGATTTTTGAAATATACATTGCTTTGCATATTCTTAACTTACCTTATCTTAATCTCACAATTTCGAATATTTTTAAGGATAGATTTTTCCCCCCTTAACGAACTCCCCTGTGTTAAGAGCCAATATAATATGGTAGAGGTACATCTGCAGGGCACCAGGTTTCTCCCTGTATGATAATCTGACCCGCTCGAGTAACTGCAAAAATCCCCGCTTGGTCTCCCCTACCATTATGAAGGTATTAAGCGCTTCTGTTTTACCGCGAGTAGAAAGAATTTGGATTCAGATATTTTTATGTAGACTTAAAATTTAAAAATATTTATATTTTTATGTTTGCTTGTGTATTTGATAATGTGTTTTTCTTTTATTTGTTTACAGTGTATCATCATAATGATCATCATCATCAACATCATTATCATGATTAACATCATCATCACCAACATCATCATCTCATTATTATCATCATCAATATTTATCTTATCATCATTACTTTCGTAATCATCGTCGTGGTTATTCGTTGCGACGCACAGTGGTTCCAAGTGCTGAAAACGTGGTCATAAGGCTAAAAAAGTCCCTATTTAGGGATTTCATGTTTACAGTTGTTTTCTCATACTATCGTAAGGTATAATCGCAGGTACAAGGCTCAGACTGGATGTATTCTGGTTCATAGCTCAGGAATAAGTGAGTCATGTCCGAAGTTATTTTGGCCGGCAGAGAAAGTGAAAAATAACGCGTATATTGAAAACGCTGTAAAACGTTTTGTAGTTTATCAATTTTATCGCTGTAAAGCAGATTCTTCTTTTTTAAGTATGGAGTAATGCAAGATGTAAGTTAACTTAAGATTTAGTAACAATAAATGCCTTAAATTTGTTAATCCATAAATAGTGAAAATATACTTGAAATAATCAAAATTGTGTAAAGATACATTCAAAAAGTACAAAATTCTGCATAACTCTGCGACGAATGTCGCAGACATTCGAAAATATATTATAGTAAGAAGATACAGAATAACATTGGTCTAGCTGCCTATAACTGCCTATGCATTACTGGCAGTTGTTTGAATACAAAAATGGGAAATGATGCATATTACATGATTCTGGTGATTGTTGAGTATGTATGGGCGATTGTACATAAGTAATAGGTTCTGAATATTGTACTTCATAAAGAAAATGTATTGGTAATCAGCAATTTCAAGTCTCTTATAATATAAACTTGCGTTTTGATTGATATTTTCAATTTCTTTCCGCCATGTTGAATCCACCATTTTGTTTTTAAGAAAAATAATGTTATATTCGTAACCAGCGATGCCAAAAACCCTTAACCTTTAACTACACGCGCTGGCGTACTTTGTACGCCAGATATAAGAATTCTACTGAAAATATATTTAAAAATTTAATTTTTGACCTTGTTTATCTCTCTAACCTATCACTGGAATGTGCTTTACAATTTGGTTTAATTTCATTATAATCGGCGTTCTGGGAAGATCGTAATTTACAGTTTATTATTTGTTGTTTCCGGTGGTGGACAATATACGCCACGATTATATTAAAAAAGTAGTAATATAAGTACATATTTCAATTGTTTTTTAGTCATTATGACACAAAAAATATATTTTTCTTTATAAACAATATTTTTCTCCTGTAAAAAATCACATCTCAAATAATTTTTTATTAGTAATTTTATTTATCATGAAATCCAGTTATTCAATCATTCCAGTTTTAAATCCCAATTGGCTTACTGAGAAGGAACTCCAAGTATTCACTGACATCACTGATGCCAAATAAGGTTTATAACAAACAACTAAGTGTATTAAAAAAAAATAAACAAATCGTCTGTTTTTAAGTGTATTTTCTTGTGGCGTATAAAGTACGCCACGCGTGTAGTTATGTTATAACTTGATGCGCGGGTATTTAAAGGTTAAGAACGAAAGTAACTTCGAAGTGTATAAACAATATACGCTTTTAAAGGTTCATGACCACGTTTTTGGCATTTGGAACCACAATGCGACGCTATGACATGCATAGTGGCCTAACCCACATTCCAAAATTTTACCAAAACGCTTTTATTACATTTAAGTTATCCCTTATTTAAGTATTTTCAACAAAGCCATTTTTCAGAAAAAAAAGTATTTTCAGATGCAGAATGGCTCAAGCAACCAATGCTTAAGCCACTTGCATCTGAAAATACTTAAAGAAAGTATAACTTTAATGTAATGTAAAGCGTTTTGGTAAAATTGTGGGTTGTGGGTTAGGCCACTTGGCATCTCATAGAGTCTATTCATTTGAATAAGATAATTCAGGGCATTTTACCACGTGTGTCATTAACCACACGTCTAAGAGTATTGAAGTGCTATGTCTGGTCCGTTTTGTTCTATGAATGTGAAACCTGGACAACAAAAATAAAAAATCTTAACAAATTCAAACCGTTCGAGTTATGGTGTTACCGTCGCATGCTCAGAATCCCGTGGACAACACACATGTCTAACGTATGTGTGCTAGAGATACCTTGCACAAAGAGCGAGAATTGATGAACATCATAAAATTGAGAAAGGTTCAATACTTCGGTTATATAATGAGAGGACCTAAATATCGGTTACTCCGGTTGATCATTCAAGGCAAAATTGAAGAAAAACGCTGGGTTGGAAGAAAACAATTGTCCTGGCTGCGTAAGACAATGGAAAGGTCGAACGACTGAGGAATTGACGTTGTTAATACGATGATAGCAAACGCTTGAAAATAAGCACGACACACAAAGAAGAAGAAGGCATTTTATTAGTTGGTAGACATAAAGAACGTTAATGAACTCTTAACACAAATAAGAATCTCAGTTAAACTAAAGCGGTGGCGTCCAAAATCCCGACAGCCAAAATCCCGACAGCCAAAATCCCGACGGCCAAAATCCCGACGGCCAAAATACTGACACGCCAGAATCCCGACACGCCAGAATCCCAACAGGTCAAAATCCCGACATGCAACAATCCTCACATAAGCAAAAATCCCGACCACTACATTTTGAATATTTATTGTTTCCTTTGCAAATGCAATACCAAATCATATTATACAGTATTGAAATTGAAAAATTAATTACTTATTAATAAGTACGGGTACTAATTATTATGTATTTTAAAAGAAAAAATCATTAAACACTTCATTTTATAATATAAATGCTACACTTACTGAAATGGAAGGTTGTAAGTGACAAGATAATATCTATTATATTATGAAAGTAAACTTGAATTCAGGATTTGATTATACATATAATTATATTATTGGACTATATATTGACAAACAGGGCCCCCGCTACCATATGTGCAAAGTGTGTAATGTACACGGGCGCCATCCTTTAGGGGCGCCAAAACCCGGGGTCAAAAATTGCAAAAAAAGCAAAGAAACAAAAGAACAAAAATTAATTTTAAAATAAAAGTTGAGAAATTAAATAGGATTTAGTTTAAACACACACGAAATTTTATTAGTATATCATCCAGCTACTGCCGATTCCCATTTGCGAGAACATGTCAGAAGTCAGGCATTTTAATTTATTTTATTATGCTTTTATTCTGTTTGTTTCATTTTTATATTTTAGCCTACTAATAATAGTCCATTTACTCACGGTTTTTGTTGTAAATTTTAAAGAACCGCTTATATTGACATAAAATTTGTCATACACGTAGCTAACAAGAAAATAAGTAGAAGTGATACCTACTGTGCCGATGCTTTTACTCTGGGGGTAAAAGGGGTATTCTCGTGGGTGAGAAAACATTTGTTCAAAATAAGTCCAGAATTGGAAACTGACTAATTCTAAGCAACTTTTGTTGTAAGACTTATAGAGATTTTCACTAAGTCATTTCTTTTCGAGTTATTTGCGAGTGAGTATGTTCATTTTTCAACAAAAAACCCCGTTTTTAGAGGGTTTTTCGCAATTAAAAACTAATTTTTTTATCGAAAAAATACTCTTACCAAAAATATAGCTTACGGGAAAGTGAAAAAATAATTTATATAATAATATGAAGTCTACAAAACCCAGTAGAAAGCAGAGTTGTAGCTAATGAAAAGTAGGTTCTTATCCGTCAAATTCCAAATCGAATATGTCAACGTGAAATAAGCAAAAATTAAGCACTTTTCGTGGAAAACTCATTACAACTTCTTTAAAATGTTTAAGAAAAGCTTTATTTATATGATCTGTTAGTTTCATCGGTTTAAAGTGCTCATTTTTGAAAAAATTTGGTTTTAAAGTAATTTTTTTTTCAATCTTTAAAAAATTTCTTTTTCCAAATAACTTTAAAATTAATTAGTGATACCAAAAATCTCAAGCAGTAAAAAAATGTAGATTTTGCTTTTCTGAATATTTTGGATGTTTTGTTTTCCCGTAAGACAAAAATTGGAAGATATGGCTGTTCAAATTTTGCATACACTCATGATTAGTGACTCGTTCAGCCCTTTGCCCTTTTAACTACAGCCTTTTCAAAAATAAGCACTTTGAACAGATGAAACTTCAGATCATTTAAACGATACATAAGTAAATCAACTTGTGGTGAAGCGGTAACGATTAATTTCATTTGTGATGCTAATTAGGGGGTGGTTTTCATGAGTTTTTTACCAAAAAAAGGTACCAACATTATTTTTAACTTATTTTTAATGTCAAAAAAATATAGCTTCTTTTAAACACTTAAAAAAAATTGTAATGAGTTTCCCTGATAAATGCTTGATTTTTTGGTTATTTTACGTTGAAATATTTGATTTTTAATTTGACGAATAAGGACCTCATTTTCATCAGCTACAACTCTGCTTCTACTGAGTCTGCAGACTTCATACATAGGTACTTACACCATTTTTTTTCACTTTTTTATAAGCTATATTTTTTTGATAAAATACCTACTTTTTGACTGTTTTTTTTTCTGATGATGTTTTTTCACCTCCGATAAGGGGTGAAACTCACATTCTAAAGTTCAGTTTGCTGGTTTATTTCAAGCACCTACCTACCTTCAAAAAATAAATAAAAAACATGATCTAAAATGCCTTAAGAGGCGCCAAAATCCTTTTTTGCACACAGGCGCCAGTACCTCTTACGGAGGCCCTGTTGACAAAAAAAAATAATTTAATTCATATACCCATGTTAGAAATTTTATTTAGAAAATTTGTTCATATTAAATGGTAAATACTATTGTTTAGTAACAAAAAATAAAAAACAATTAGCCATAAACAAAAAAGAAGAAATAAATGTAATTATATGTTAAAAAGAAACTTATCAAAGCTGTCGGGATTCTGGCTTGTCGGGATTTTGGCCCGTCGGGATTCTGGCGTGTCGGAATTTTGGCCGTCGGGATTGTGGCTGTCGGGATTTTGGCTGTTGGGATTTTGGGGTAGACACAAACTAAAGCAGTGTTTCCCAAACTTTCTTAGGTGGAGGACCCCTTTGGACCAAAAAAATTAATTGGGAACCCACTGGTCTTTTCATGACAAGTTCAATTATCATTAAATGGTAATAAAATTTTACTAACATTGCCAATTTAAGAGAAAGATCGAATACGCCGTCTAAGATTGATCACAGTTGTATAATAGATAAAAATATTTTTACCTGCGACATATGAGTCAATTACACAATTTATTTCGGCTTCCGTTTTCCATCCTTATAATAAAGAGAAGGCGCTACATTAGTGCCTGGATTTTTCTGGAATTATAAATTCGACTTTATATAAGCGGGACAACGTGATTAAATAACAAACGTTGCGTAGTCCTGCTGTAGTATTTGTAGCATATTTTTGCATTGTGTTCAGGGTGACATCAGGAAAAAAGTTTGCTATACAAAAAATGAGTGGAAATACATGATTGCACTTTAAAGTGCATAAAATACATCAAAAAATGCACAAATATGTCAAAAAAGGATATTATTTTGGATTAAAGGATTTTGTTATTCAGGGCGTTTTGGGGTCACTGAACACTAATACGCACTTTGAACCGACCACCGATGCACCTGGTGTCCATGGTTAGCGCTAAGGCACGTCATCTGGAGTTTCGAGGTTTGCGGCACTAAATGGATACAAACAGATTACTCGGGGGGTTTTTGTGGTTGCTGAACACGAATATGGTATTAGAAGCGACCGTCGGAGCACTGATGCCCAGGTGACTGATATACACGTCATCTTCTGAAATTTCAAGGCTTTTCGACACTAAATTGATGCAAAAATATTACTCGTGGGGTTTTTGGGGTCCTGAACACGAATACGTCATCAGAACCGACCTCCTAAAACCGAAAAAACGAACTCGAAATTCCAGAAGATGACATGCATATCAATCACTAGGTGCTCCGAGGGTCTGTTTTGATCTCATAATCCTGCTCAGTAGAGTGTATCGAAAAAAGCGAAAAAAAATTTTTTTTTGCGATAGAAAAGTAATACCTCACAAAAGTTGCACAATCAACTGTTAAGTATTTTGGTAAAATTTTTTCGAAATTGGAAAATATCTTCTGGCCCCCCAAGACAATTAAAAATTTTGAAAAAATGTTAACAGACGAAAAAAATTTTTATTTCGCAACGAAAATGTAATAGCTCACAAAAGTTGCCTAACACACTATTTAGTATTTTAGTAAAATTGCGTTGAAATAAAAAAATATTTTCTGCCCCCACGGCAACTAAAAATTAGAGAAAATATGTACATTAATATGCGAATTTCTTTTTTAAGGGAAATGTAATACCTTATAGAACTTGTGAGGCATAGATTTTCTGGAATCAATTCGAGTTTTTATAAATCCATCCCTCGAATACGCTTCACAAACTGCTAGAGACACGATACACTTGCTAGAGAAGCTTATGTCACAAGCTTGACACATCGTTCTACACATTGTTTGTGACAGTGATATTTCTCAATCTCAATGTTACAAGGGTCTAAGTTAGGATTCTTAGTAAAAATCTCGCAGATTGTCACTCGAAAATCTAGAGAATATAGGTGGTTCTGTAAGGTGTTATTCTTGTTAGTTAATTAACTCAAAGTAGTCGTTTGAATCAACATTTTTATTGGAGGAAGTTTGAAGACCCTCACGTTTTTTGATTTGGTCACTGGCAAACTTCTTTTGCACTGAAGCGGTTTTTTAAGATGTTCTTCTAACAGCCGTATTACATCACTCTTAACACCAGTATTTACGACTGTTTGGTCACATGCAATAGCTGGATTTGATACTTTCTGATATACCAGACAGCGGATACCCATATCCGAAATATTTGCACCTTGGCTCATGCACAAGTATTATGTGTTCTTCCACGATCGATTGACCATAAAACTTGGTACTGGTTTTTACTTGAGATAAAGTTTTGTCTTTGCGTCGGTAACTTTCTTTTTTTACCGTTGTTCTCTCTGATTATATTTGTTTTTGTTTTCCCTATCAATCGAGCTTATCACCATTTTCTGGGACCTCTTTCATTTAATAGAAATTCGCGCTCATCTAGAGGCACTTTTTGAGATTTGCTACAAAGACAATTAATCAGAGTGTCACATTTGCATGCTGCAAGATCGAAACGTTAGTTTTACTTTTGTTCTTAAAGCATTGAATTTTATTTTTGTAAAATTCACTGTTTTGCCTGTTCTTAAATGGTTTCATAAGTTTTATGTATTTGTCATGATAGGCTTTTAAAAGCTGAATAATTCTTGTATGTTAAATTATTGGAATTAAAGCCTTTTTCTATATTTCCTCCAATTTAATTGCAACCTGTTCGGCAATACCACAAAATTCTGGCTCTTTCTTGCTGAGTTTTTTATCCTCTTGCAACCACAAAACTTCATCGCTTGTTTGTACTTCGGTAAAACATTTTCAGGTATATTTGGTGGTTGCCCAAATATGGGGCGGTCCACAGCACATCTTGATTCTATTCCCCATGGTCCTGGTTTATCTATTTTAAAAATCTTTAATTTACAAACAACAATAATAACAAAGTAAGGCATCGCACCAAACATAAGTGAAAATTACACGCACGGACTAACGAAGCGGGATATTTCAAAGGGGTTGGGGAGACTGAAAAAACAAATAAAACTTTAAATATCGTTTAAATTTGTAATTGATAACATTTTAAGTTTTCTTCAATTGATCTTAGATCGAGTTAGCACATATTTTATTCCAAATAATATAAATTTAAATTTCCATAAAAATCAGATATTTAATAAAATTCAAGGTAGTTGGGGACAGAAAATTCGCTTAAAAAAAATTAAAAATACTAGTATGCTGAAAAATAACACTAGCAACTTTTTCACGCTATTAGATATTTATAACATTTCCAACTTTTATTTTTTCGATGCACCCTACTGCTCAGCAATCCGAAAAACCCCGCGAGTAATCTGTTTGTATCAATTTAGTGCCAGAAGACTTAAACTCCAGAAGATGACGTGCCTCAGCAGCGACCCATGGCACGGAGCTCCGGAGGTCGGGTCTGATGACGTATTTGTATTCTGCCATGCTAAAAATGCCCAAGTAATCTGTTTGAATCAAGATAGAGCCGAAAACCCTCGAAACTCCAGATGACGTGCCTTAGCAGTAACCATGGGCACCAGGTGCATCGGTGGTCAGTTCTAATTGCGTATTCGTGTTCAGTGACCCCAAAAACGCCCCGAATAACAAAATCTGGCCCTTAATATAGTTATTTTGACATATTTATGAACTTTTGGATGCATTTTATGCACTTTAAAGTGCAATCATGCATTTCCACCCATTTTTGTATAGTAGACTTTTTTCCTGACGTCACCATGAACACAATGCAAGTCTAGTCAAGCTAATTTATAACGATTAATGGGAAGTTTAAATAAAAGGCAAGTGCTTATCTTTAAAGCAGCTACTCGAATGTCTTAAACATTTATATCAAAAATTTATCCTGCCACTTTTTTGCGCATTCTGACCAAATTCCGTTTCTACTAGACCTACTTATACACAATCATATATACATGAACATATTTTTGATTCAGTGTTCGTCAATGAAGAAGGAAATGAAGTGGCAGATAAAGCTTTGGATGTCACCTTAACTTATTTAAAAAAGAACAGTAAACTTGGAATAAGCGTCGATTTAAAAAGAGTTGTTGGCAACAGAACAGACTCAACAGCGTTTTTGGATACACGTAAGTCAATTTAATTATTTTTAATTACTTGTTCACTTCATTTTTGACAAGGATATTTGGGAAAGGCTTTACCAATTTTTTTAACTAAAAAAGTGAATTATTAGGGTAGAAAAAACGGTAACCGATAATATCTAACTAATCTACATTGATATTGTTATGTTACTGTATTTATATTATACCGTTGTTGCTCAATATCTCCGCCATTTTTAAATTTTCATCAAAAATGGTAGTAACTGAAATTGTTCCAAATACGTTTTTCTACAATTTCTTTTTTACAATTTTTTTCGTGTGGTGGATATTTTCTCAAACTTAAGAAGGGCAAATGGTTGAAGAGGGAGAGCATAATTATTGAATTGATTCTTGTTTATTTTTAACTTTACGATATAATTCTAGTGTACTTAAACAAAAATAGAGAGAATTATAGTTTATACAATTTTGATTTCTTTTATTTCTTTACTAAAATTAATATTTTAGTTCGTAGGCTCGTTTTTGTTTATAACTTGCTGTTGATGACATAATCAGCCTCTACGGTTCGCTAGACGCTTGTGTCTCGTTAGGCTTGCCATAGGCGTAGATCCTTAAATGTTGATCGTAGCACAAAATATCAAAGAAATTAAACTTGTGTGAAGTTTAATTCTCTCCATTTTTGTTTATGTACAATTATGTCGTAAAGTTATTAATAACATAGATAAATTTAATAATTAAGTTCTCCACCCCTTTCGATATTTTCCCCCTTGGGAACTCGGAAAATATTGACCGCACAAACATTGTAAAGAAGAAATAGTAGGAAATCGCATTTGCAACAATTTCAGTTGTTACTATTTTTGTAGAAAAGTTGAAAATAGTGGAGATATTGAGCAAAAATGATTTTCACTACTATTGACCTCTCTAAAGGTAAGAATAATAAAATTTAGGGCAGCTCTCTATGCAAGGCCAGGTCTCTTTTTTCGTTTAACCCGACTAGACTAGTTTGTATTTTTCTCATGTATGTAGATAAATAATTTTATCTACTCTATCTCATATTATGTATAAGTTTTCAGTTTGTGAAAACTGTCATTATAGATAGCAGTGCGTGAAGGATTTAAAGTGTGCGTGAAGTAACAATGTATTTTAAATGGGATTTACTTTTGGCACTGTTTTTGGCACACTTTCATATAATCAAATATCCTTAACTTTCGCGTTGTCATGGTGATGACATGTGAGCAATACATTACATCAAAAGTTTTGACAGTTTTGTGGTTTGAAAGAAGTTGGAATTTTTAAATGTCAGAGTTCTAAAAATTGTAGAACAGAAATGAATTCCAATGACGAGGAGTAACAGTTTTTTTATTTGTTTATCGTAGATAAAATATTGTATGAAACTGTGCGTGAAGTACTTTTTGCGAGCTTACGTGTCGTATAGCACTCGCACCGCTGCCGCTCGTGCTCTAAACATCGCGTGCGTTCGCAAAAACCATACTTCACGAACTGTTTCATAAATAACTATTAGAACTTCTGTTATTTTAGTATGCACAACTTACAACGAAATGTTAGAAGGCAAAACGCCTCCGCACTTGGTTTTGGACACTACTATGACAGGTCTAGGATCAGAAACAGTAAAATCTTTCACAGCAGCCTTAGCCTTGCCAACTGTAAGCGCTTCTTTTGGCCAAGTAGGTGATTTGAGGCAATGGAGAAACATAGATGATAACGAGAAGAAGTATTTGGTACAGATAAGTCCTCCTGCTGATTTAATACCTGAAATCGTTCGGACTATAGTGTTAAATCAAAATATTACAAATGCGGCAATTCTCTTTGACCAATCTTTTGGTAAGTTAAAACTGTTGGTATTTTTAGATTTAACCAATGTTATTATACATACAAATGTTATGTTTTCCAGTATTCCCTATCGGCTGCCTCTACCAAGTACGTACTCCCATGTTCCTTATATATCTTCTTTGATGTTAGGAATGAATCTTTTCTGGATCTTCCTCTTCTCCTCTATAAAATGGAACGTCCATCAAGTTAGCAGATCAAAGTCAGCAGAACACAGTTATTCTTATACCATAGTTAAGTGTAAATAAAATGCAAATTTAATGTTCCAAGAAAAAATTTATTGCTCTTTTTTTAAGTTATCGCATGTTCTGCTAACTTGATAATCAAGCTAGCAGAAAAAATCTACTAAATCTACTAGTTCTAGTAGAATTTCTTGTGATTTAGTGGGAAAATTTTAAATCTAGTAGATTTTAGAATCTGGTAGAAAATATAGTAGATTTTAGTAGTAGAACATGCGATAACTTAAAAAAAAGGAGCAATAAATTTTTTCTTGGAACATTAAATTTGGATTTAATTCAGAGAATACTTTGGCATTCATTTATAAATGATTCGTCAATTTTTGAACTACTGTTCTGCTAGCTTGATTATTAAGTTAGCAGAACATGCGATAACTAAAAAAAAAGACCAATAAATTTTTTCTTGGAACATTAAATTTGCATTTAATTCAGAGAATATTTTGGCATTCAATTATAAATGATTTATCAAATTTTTGAACTACTGTTCTGCTAGCTTGATTATCAAGTTAGCAAGTTAGCAGAACATGCGATAACTTAAAAAAAAGAGCAATAAATTTTTTCTTGGAACATTAAATTTGCATTTAATTCAGAGAATACTTTGGCATTCAATTATAAATGATTCATTAATTTTTGAACTACTGTTCTGCTAGCTTGATTATCAAGTTAGCAGATCATGCGATAACTAAAAAAAAAGACCAATAAATGTTTTCTTGAAACATTAAATTTGCGTTTAATTCATAGAATATTTTGGCATTCAATTATAAATGATTTATCAACTTTTTGAACTACTGTTCTGCTAGCTTGATTATCAAGCTAGCAAGTTAGCAGAATATGCGATAACTAAAAAAAAAGAGCAATAATTTTTTTCTTGGAACATTAAATTTGCATTTAATTCAGAGAATACTTTGGCATTCAATTATAGATGATTTATCAAATTTTTGAACTACTGTTCTGCTAGCTTGATTATCAAGTTAGCAGAACATGCAATAACTTAAAATAAAGAGCAATACATTTTTTCTTGGAACATTAAATTTGCATTTTATTTACACTTAATTATGGTATTCAATAACTGTGTTCTGCTGGCTTTGTTCTGCTAACTTGTTGGACGTCAAAATGGATCTATCAAGGAGTGTTTTTTACTGTAGCATTTTCTTCATCCGCATTACATATCCTACTCTTCTTCTTCTTCTTCTTCTTCTTCTTCTTCTTCTTCTTCTTCTTCTTCTTCTTCTTCTTCTTCTTCTTCTTCTTCTTCATCTTCTTCTTCTTCTTCTTCTTCTTCTTTTTCTTCTTCTTCTTCTTCTTCTTCTTCTTCTTCTTCTTGTTCTTCTTCTTCTTCTTCTTCTTCTTTTTCTTCATCTTCTTCTTCTTGTTCTTATTCTTCTTCTTGTAGTGCTTATCCGTTTCGGATGTTGGCAACCATCATGACAATATGTATTTTGCACACTGCAGCTCTGAAAAGAATTGTGGTTGTTGTGTTGAACGTAGATGTTCAGCTATGTTTCTTCGCCTTCCTGGTCCTCGTTTTCTTCTACTTTCCCTGTAAGATTAGTTGCAGCAGTCCATATCTCTCGCCATTCCTCATGATGTGACCGAGGTATTTGATTTTAACTGTTTTTATTGTGGTTAACAGCGCTTTTCCTTTTTGTATTCTTAATAAAGCACCCTGAGTAGTAACATGGTCGGTATAAGATATCTTCAGGATTTGACGATAAAGCCACACTTCGGAAAACGCATTTTCTTGTAGGTGGTGTGTGTGAGAGTTCACAACTCAACTCCGTAGAACAGTATGGGAAAAACATAACACCGTAGTAAAGTGAGTTTTATGGGTATTGATAAATCATGACATTGGAATAGCTCAGCAATTTTTTAAAATGTAGATCTTGTTTTCTTCATCCTGCTTTTGATTTCTAGGGAATGGTCCCAATTTTCATTGACGTTGGTATCAAGATAGGTGCATGTTCTTACTCTTTCGATTTGTTGACCGTTCACACTGATTCGTCCAAGTTGCTCTTCCTTCTTACAGATCATCATACATTTTGTTTTCTTAACGTTTAGTGAAAGTCCGTACCTCTGATTTACTTCTGTGATTCTATTCAATAACTACCGGAGGGCTTCAGAATTGTCAGCGAATATCACCGTGTCGTCTGCGTATTTTATGTTATTGATACATTCTCCGTTAATTCGAATTCCGGCTTCGACATCATCTACTGCTTCTTGTAAGATTTCCTTTGTTGGAAAGTATATGTTGAACAGCAGTGGACCCTACTCACGGACCCTACTCACCTCAGACTTATTATTTTATAGTGTTTGACGATATATGGTTTCATGTATATTCGGCATACTTCGAAGTTCTATCATATTTTTCATACACTACCGTCATTCACCTCTCCGTAAATTCCATAAATATATAGGGTGAGGCAGATAACTGGCCTATTAGAAATATCTCGAGAACTAAAGGCAACAGAATCATGAAAATTTGAATAAAGGGGTTTTGAGGGATGATCTATTAAAGGAAATATTTTCATCTCTTTGCAGCTTCCGGTTATGCCGGAAGTTGCTTATAACTTCGTTTTTTTAAATGGGACACCCTGTATATTTTTACATTTTTGGATTGTCCTCAATATCTTCTTTCTTAAAATATGAGATTTTGTAATATTATACAGGGTATTTTAAAATATATTTACATTTTTTTATTAATTTCGTAGCAATATTCACACCCTGTAGAATTGTAATAGTTTGACATTAAAAACTCTGCTTACGTTCAAGTGATTTTTAATATAGTCTATTATTGTTAAGAATCATTAGTATAGCTAATTTTGAAATTTTAGTATACAGGGTTGGTCGAAACTCGGAATGAATATTTTCTGAGTTTTCTTAAATAGAACACCCTGTATTTTAGTATTGTAATGAAATGATATTTCATAGTACTTTTTTATTTTATAAGTATTCCCTATACCTAACTGCTTTAATTTGTGAGTTATTGGTGATTCAAGCTAAACATTAATTGCAATAAAAAATACGTAAAATTTTATTAGGTTGGCCGTGAAAATATTCAATCACAAAGAATTTTTCACAAATTAATACATATCAGTCCAGACTGATTCTTAAAATTACCAATAATGGTTTAGCTATCAAAATACCTACGTAGTTAAGATTATTGGTGCGACTAACAATTAAGCACAAATTAGAGCAGTTAGGTATAGGGAATGCTTAAGAAATAAAAAAGTACCATAAAATATCATTTCATTACAATACTAAAACACAGGGTGTTCCATTTAAGAAAACTCAGAAAATACTCATTCCGCGTTTCGACCAACCCTGTATACTAAAGTTAAAAATTTAGCTATACTAATGATTCTTAACAATAGTAGACTATATTAAAAATCATTTGAACGTAAGTAGAGTTTTAGTTGTCAAACTAGTACAATTCTACAGGGTGTGAATATTGCTACGAAATTAATAAAAAAAACCTAATTATCTTTTAAAATACCCTGTATAACATTACAAATCCCCATATTTTAAGAAAGAAGACATCGAAGAGAATCCAAAAATGTAAAAATATACAGGGTGTCCCATTAAAAAAAACGAAGTTATAAGCAACTTCCGGTATAACCGGAAGTTGCAAAGAGGTGAAAATATTTTCATTTAATAGATCATCCTTCAAAACCCCTGTATTCCAATGTTCATGATTCTGTTGCCTTTAGTTCTCGAGATATTTCTAATAGGCCAGTTATCTGCCTCACCCTGTATAGAGTACGACTTTAAATATATAGTTATAAACATCTGTATATAAAGAGATGACTTTAAAAAAAGTTAAGTAAAACACGTCAATTTTAATTTTTTAATGGCCATCATTTGCTATCTATATGTTGGAACTTACGTCATCAGTGTTGGCGTAAAGACGTAATCGACGATGTTTTTAAATACAAACCGAAGTCACGGGATACTTCATTTGAAAGGTCTCCTTATCGCCTTTTCAACGAAGTATTATTCGAATGTTTAATTTATACAATCACATCTACGATACAGATTATACAGGGTGCGCCAAACCTCTGGTTTTCTTTGATTACGGCTAAATTATGGGATATACAAAAATAGAATGTGTGTGTACTTTGTACGCACGTAAGAAGTTATACTTCTATTATAATATAATTTCAACGAAATAAATATACCTACTAACAGTTACAATACAAAAAATTAACAATAATTACCAAAAATGAACCAAATACAAAAAACAATGCCAAATATTAAGAAAAAAAAAAAAAAAAGAAAAAAATATGAATCGTCCGGGATTTGAACCCGCAATCTCGCGATTTTTTTATTTCTGGTCCAATGCTCTACCAACAAGGCCATCAAGCCGCATGCTACTTACCTTTCAGATATACATAATTATACATCACGGTGACAAGTGAAATATAAAAATAGATGTTTTATTATTTTACGCCCAAGGAAGACAAATCCAAAGACAAAAAAATTATAATAAAAAACCTTTTAAACCACCTTTTTCAAATTGCGCAAGTTGTATTATTAATATTAATGTTAATAAATGAAACATAAATATTTTGACGTTTCACAATTTGACAATTCACTTTTAACTGCAGTGCTTTAAAAATTTTAAAGCACTAGTGCCTTAAAGTAGCATTTTTAACGCTCCTATGGAGTCCTAAAAATTGCATTTTTAACACGTTTGTAGAAAAATATATTTAAAAACACTAATATATTTTTTCCACACCTTTTCTGGACTAATACATACATAAATTAAAACATTTTGAAGTATAACTTCAAAAATATAATATGAAAACTATTTAAAAAGGCAGTACAACTATTAACTAACCTTTGTTGTTTCTCTTCCCACAAATTTTAAAACGCAACAACCATACATAACCAAACCGTCAACCGTCCAAACCACAGCTGCGCTACAGCTGCCATATTGGATAATTTTTGACATGTCATTTGAACATCCAATCAGAACAAAGTTATAATGCGCATACGCCGGGATCGTAGGTTTTAACATATAAAAATTCACCCTCACATCGCGCGTAAAGAAGTATAACTTCAAAAATGTTTTTTACAAAAATAATGTATATCGAAGCCGTCTATCATTTAAAATTATTTTCGATTATACAGGGTGAGTCAGAACGACGGTACGAACCAAAGTTGTGTTTTCTTAAATGGAACACCCTATATACACACACCGGCAAAATTAGCCGACCACCTTAAAAATGGGACATGTTTGATGTCTCGAATTTCCTAAACCCGTTATCCGATTTTAGTGACTTTTTTAGTATGTTATAGCCTTATTATTTCAGAATATCGGTGTAATAATATTGTTGCTAGACAGGTAAATCTCATTTATACCGGGTGTAACAATCATACTGTGTTTTTTTCTTAAAGTTCGGTACACCCTGTGGAATATTTTAGCCTACATAAAATATTTAAATTAAAACTCAATTATAGCTTTAGGCTTTCTTAACATTTTCTTTTTTGATTTATTTGCTTACGTTGAAAAATAAAAAAGTTATGGGCTTTAACCACTAGCCATGTTTTTCATCAGTAAAACCTCATAGTAGGGGAGGAAAGTATGCTAAATTTGCAGTTACTCGAGCGTTATGGGGACCTATTGAATTGTGAAGAGTGGGTACTAAAACCAAAAAAAGTTAAGTTAAGTTTTCCATAAACTGTGGGACTCTCGATACTTTAATTTAATTTTCCATTTCCACCAATGGTTTTCTTCGATTATAGCGCCATCTATCCATAATTGGAAAAAATGTTGCGAATAAAAGTTGCTTATTTTTACTTCAAGAATCCAAATCTGTAATAAAAATTGGGGGCTCCTATTTAAGATTTTAAAGTAACCCCCACCCCACCTCCGTGGGGGGTCGTGTTTGGTTCCATTCGATAGATTTTTGAAAAATATTGAATACGTGTATTTTGCAGTTTTACGATCTGATGTTCATTTCGCGAAATATCGTGTTTAAAATTTTTAATTTACCCCCACCCCTCTCCGTGGGGTGACGTGTTTAGTATTATTCGATTGATTCTTGAAAAATATTGAACATGTATTTTTTAGTTTTTCGATCTGACGGTTATTTTGCGAAATATTCGCTTTTTTTGTGACATTTTGTGACTCGTCCATTTTCTTACGCCCCACTCAAATCGTCAGATTTTTGAAATATACACTATTTTGCACGTACAGTGGAACCTCGATAACTCGGATTAATTGGGACCGCGGCCGATCCGGGTTATCGAAAATCCGGGTTAGCCGGAGAGCATTGTAAAAATTAATAAAATACGGTATACTTATAGATAAAGTCCGTTATAATTAAAACAACATGAAATATATTTTATATTTATGCATATTACACATCTACCTTACCTATTATAGTTGTAGTATAGACAGTATAGATAGAGTATTGTTCATTTTTAGGTAAAAAAACTCAGTCAGTTTCGGTTGTGTCAATTTCGTCTGCCATGCGATGTTATGTTATTTAAGAACAGTGGCTCTTTCATTGTTTTAAGTTTAAAAGACCATTGTTCTAAAAATAATTTTTTAAAAGACAGTTAAAAATAAATAAAGGAATAAAAGGTGCCTGTTGTTTGCGATAGCCCGATAATGGATAATGAACGTTCTGCCGCCATGTGCCATGAGTCATTTTTACATTATATTATGGTCAAAGCCAAGTTTTATCAATGAAACTCGATATTTTTAAGACATTCCAGAAGCGGCTACAGATAAAATGTTTTAACATAATACATACATTTATATTGTTGAAATGTTTGTCTGATGCAAATCGGTCCGGGTTAGCCGGACTTCCGGGTTATCGGTGGCCGACTTATCGAGGTTCCACTGTACTTAACTTACCTTATCTTAACATGACCATTTTGAGTTTTTCTAAGAATATATTTTTTTTCGGTCCCCCCTTAATGAATTCCCCGGTGTTAAGAACCAATATATGGTATAGGTACATTTACAAGGTACAAGGTTTCTCCCCATGTGATAATCTGACGCGCTCGAGTAACTGCAAAAATCCCCGCTTGGGCTCCCCTACCATCATTATCTGCTTAGTTTAATAGACAAGCCTAAAGTAATTCAATAGGTTTCGAGGGGGGTTTTAATGTCAAACACTGAGCGCACATGCATTTGAATCAAGTATGTAATATTCAGTATTTATTTTTGCATGTTTTTTTACAAATTTTATATACAACATCAGCGAAAATTGAACATCAGATCGAAAAAGTGCAAAATAAACGTACCTATTCAATATTTTTAAAAAATCTATGGAATGGCACCAAACACGAGCCCCCACGGAGGTGGGGTGGGGATTTAATTTAAAATCTTAAATAGGATCCCCAATTTTTATTTCAGATTTGGATTCTTTACTTAAAAATAACCAACTTTTATTCGACACATTTTTTCGAATTATGGATAGATCGCGCTATAATCGAAAAAAAAAACGATTGTTTCAAATGGAAAATAAATTAAAAAATGAAAAATCCCCCACTATACGGAAAACTTAACTTAACTTTTTCTGGTTTTAGCACATACTCTTCACAATTCAATAGGTCCCCATAACGCTCGAGTAACTGCAAATTTAGCATACTTTCCTCCCCTACTAGTTGAGGAATTATTGAGGATTTATTGATGAAAACATGGATAGTTGTTACCGCATATAACTTTTTTATTATCCCACATAATGAAATGAATTGAGAAGGAGAATGTTAAGAAAGCCTAACTTCACAATCGAGTTTTAATTTTAATATCTTAAATATTCTAGAATATTCCACAGGGTGTTCCAAACTTTAAGAAAAAAACACAATATGATTGGTACACCCGGTATAAAATGATATTTACCTGTATAGCAACAATATTATCACAAAGATATTTTTAAATAATAAGGCTATAACATACTAAAAGAATCACTCAAATCGGACCACTGGTTTAGGAAATTCGAGACATCAAACATGTCCCATTTCTAAGGTGTTCCGCTAATTTTGCCGGTGTGTGTATTAAATCATTTTTAAATATATTTTTTTAAAATATTAAGAATTTATATATGGTATTATAGGCCTAAAGTTAACAATATTCGAAATATGTACACTTTTATTAAGAAAAATGGTAATATTCAAAGGGCTGCGAATTAGGCTGTCAAGGCAATAACAAATTAAATGACATGTCAAAGTTTTTCTAGTATACTGCTATTTTTAGATAAATTAACATAGTTGACATATAGCCATAAAATATACAGTGTGATCACTATTTGCAAATACAAAATTTTCTCATTTTTTTAATGGGACACCCTGTATATTAGTATTGCCTTTTGTAGTAAATATTACAAGCTTTCTTTTGTTATAAGGTTGTATGTACCTAGCATGTTTCGTTTTGTAGATATTTTAAAACTATAGATTTTACGTTTTTGCGGATTTTTTATTAAAATTTTTTTTGCAACAAAAATAATTATAATCTGGTTTTAGAAACAAACATTAAAATATCAAATATGAAAATAAAAACGTAATTAAAGGTTAAAATAAATCGTATACTAGTAAAATTCAATTGATTTAATAACTTAAAATTATTTTACAAAAAATATTTTACCGTACTAATGAATGCATAAATTAGTTACTAAATTAAATAAACAACCAAACTTGATATCTACCCTAGTAATTTTTCTACCACACCAACTTTCCTGTACCAAATTAATTGTTAGTTATATTGTATTTACGAGTAAGATCAGTTAAACTTCCTTTTAAATTTACTTATATCTTGAGAACATAATAATAATTATAAAGTATGCTTTGAAACAAATGAATATTAAATGTTTCAGCCAAATTATTTATTAATATAAATAACTAGTATTAAATGGTGTCACAATAGCTGGTAATACTTTTGTAGTTGAAATTTTTGTAACAAGTTTTTATATTTTAAATTTAAATTTTTCAACCGAACAATTGGTGGATATGACATTTGTTTTGGGTGAAACCATTAGAAATTATTACTAGCTTTTGTGACACGACTACATAGATACTATGTATTTAATTCATAGTATAGTTCTATAACGTGCATTTGTTTCAAAGCATACGTTATACGTTGTCCAGATGTAGGTAAACTAAAAAGTTATTAACTGATCTTATTCATAAATACAATTTCACTAACAAAATTGGGCACAATAAAGTTACTAGGGTAGATTTTAAAATTGGTTGTTTAATTTAATAATTAATTTTTGTTTTGTTAAAAATATTGTTTGTAACATAATTTTAAAGTTATTAAATTCAATTAAGTTGCACCTGCATACGTTTTATTTAAATCTTTAATTACGTTTTTATTTTCATCTTTGACATTTTAGTGTATGTTTCTAAAATCAGATTAAATTTTTTTTTGCAAAAAAATTTAATAAAAATTATCGCGGATATAAAATATCCGCGAAACGTAAAATCTATAGTTCTTTTTTAAATATTTACAAAACCAAACATGCTATGTACATACAACCTAATACCAAAAGAAAGGTTGTAATATTTATTACAAAATGTAATGCTAATGTACAGGGTGTTCCATTTAAAAAAAAATGAGAAAATTTTGTGTATTTGCAAATAGTGATCACGTTGTATATTTTATGGCTATAAGTAAAAGATATTAAATTATTTAAAAATGACACTATGTTATAAAAACTTTGACCTACCACTTAAATTTTTATTACCTTGGAAACATAATCCACATCCCTATAAATATTACCATTTTTCTCAATTAAAAATGTAAATATTTCTAAAATTATTAACTTTAGGCCTATAAGACCTTCTACAAATTTTTCATATTTCTAGAAACTATATTTAAAAATGATTTAATATATAGGGTGTTCCATTTAAAAAAACAAAACTTTGGTTCGTACCGTCGTTCTGACTCACCCTGTATAATCGAAAATAATTTTAAATTATAGACGGTTTTGATATACATTAGTTTTGTTAAAAACATTTTTGTATATCCCATAGTTTAGCCGTAATCAAAGAAAACCAGAGGTTTGGCGCACCCTGTATAAACAAATGAACCCAAAGACATATTATAAAAACATATTATAACAACATTATAAACATTATAACATTATAAAAAACATATTATAACAACAGTGAGATATCCCTAGGGTATTAATATCACCTTCAAACAAATTTTTCTCAACTACACATTGCTGTGGCCTATAAGATACAGGCCAAGTATGTCATTGTTTGACAATAAATACATAGCCTAAAAAACCAGGTTACAAAACTGAAATACTGAAATTCCTTTCGATTTTGAGCTAGAGAGCGGACTGTAGACTTTTTAATGGGTTGGAACAGCCACGGTGAGCAGACCTAGTATCACTATTCTGTGTAGGTATCTGCTCGTTTGGGGTAGATTAAAATGCTGGCTAAATATTATACCGTTTAATGACAAGCGAAGAGATTATGGCAATTAATTCAATTAAATCTCACAGCGTCGGCCAAGGTTTTGTTTGTATTGAGCGTTCAAACTCGAAGGATTATTCGAAAAAAAAAACTGTTAGAGAGATTAAATATACAAAAATCTTACACATTCGTTAAAAAATTGAAAAAATCCAACACATTCGTTAAAGAAAAGCGTGGGGCGCGTCTTCATCGAATACACGGTTTGAGGATAGATACGTTTTTAATTTTCGCGCCTCACGCTTTTCTTAACGAATGTGTTGGATTTTTTCAATTTTTTAACGAATGTTTGAGATTTTTGTATATTTAATCTGTCTAACAGTTTTTTTCGAATAATCCTTTAAGTTTGAATTTTTTTTATTTTTTGGTTTTTAGTTGGTTTTTTATAGAATTTTTAATTTTAGTCACTCGTAACTAAAAAAAGCGTATCTTATTTTTTTTTTCATATTTTTTGCATTTATTTCAACATTTGCTACATACATTGTACATTTTCTATAATTTCTTCATACATTTCTTAAATCAAAATCATTATTTACACCAATTACAGTTTTCGCAGTCTTTCCATCTCTAATAATATAATAATAATATTTATTCATCCTTTAAGACATACAATGTATAGGACATGTCATTAGTTTTACAAACAAACAAACAATAAAATTAATACATTTATAAATTTTATAAACACTTTAAGGTCGATAGAATTGATAATATTTAGGTAATATTTATGTCCGAAACAAACTCTTCCACAGTATAATAACATTTGGTAAGCAATAAGCTTTTAATGGATTTCTTAAATAAATATTTATTCATTGTTCTATATTTTTTTGGTAAAACGTTAAACAATCTAATGCTCATATACTTTACTGACATTTCAAATTTACTCGATCTATGACCAGGTACCCTCAGCAAGTCGCCACCTCGTGTCGAATAATTGTGGAAACTAGAATTTCTGTCATACATATGAATATTATCAACAGCATATATAGTAACATTCTGAAGATATAAATACATGGAAAACTTAAAATATTATTCTTAATAAATATGGGCTTACAGCTCTCAAGAGGTCTAATTCCAAACATTTTTCGTATTATACGTTTTTGTGTTATAAATATTCTGTCACTGTTGACTGCATTCCCCCATAAAACTATGTTGTAACAAAGTCTACTATAAACAAGGCTATAGTATACATTTAACAGCGCAGAGATGGGCATAATATTTTTAATACGGGATAATGCATAGAACGACTTATTAAGGGACTTACTGAGCATGTCTATGTGAACTGACCATTTTAATTTTGAGTCGAGATGGATACCTAAAAATTTTGTATGATTTGAGGAATCCAGTAGTACATTGTTAAAACTTAGATGTAGTACAGGATTTACAGAATTTTTTATTAAAATATATTACTTTTGTTTTGTCTACATTTAAAATTAGGTTATTAGATCGACACCAGTCATTAAACCGAGCTAAAAAACTATTGCAAGTAGATGCCAATTTCTCATAGGTCTGTGCTGAGACCACAATAGAAGTATCATCTGCAAATAACGTCAGGTCCAAAATATCAAACTGGTTAGATGCATCGTTAATAAACAACAAAAAAATCAGGGGTCCTAATACAGAGCCCTGTGGAACTTCCAGATTAATAAAACGTTCCTCCGAAATAGCTTCATTGATTTTAACAGAAATTATCCTATCTGATAGATAATTGATTAGCCAATCTAAAAATATGCCTCTAAAACCAATATTATACAGTTTATTGCTAACAAAACGACTATCAAGACAATCAAAGGCACGGGTTAGATCAAAAAAGAGACCTGCCACATATTCACCTGCATCCAAAGATCTGTAGACCCTTTCACAAAATCTGCAGGCAGCAGACTGAGTGGATCTACCGTTACGGAAGCCATGTTGACAATCACTTACAATTTTAAATCTACCCAAAAACTCAGACATACGGTTATACACAATTCTCTCAAATACTTTGGAAAGTACACACAATAAGGAAATAGGTCTATAATTTGAAATGTCTTCCGGATCGTCTTTTTTGTAAATAGGAATAACGATTGCTTTTTTTAGAATACTTGGAAAGACTGCTTTACCTATTGATAAATTTATCAAATATGCAATGTGGTTTATTATATCAGATGACATAGCCTTTAATACTCGTATCGAGATAGAATCAAGTCCAGTGCTTTTTTTATTTTTTAAATTATTGATCACATTCATTACCTCGTTACCAACAACAGGTCTAAAGAAGAAACTGTTTTTAAGATTAGTAGAAGATGTGCAACTATTAGATCGAGAATTCCCAAAATGATTTGACAGTTTCTCTTCGGTTACTGTAGCAAAATAATCACAAAAAACTTCAGACAACTGCTTAGAATCAGTACAACTTTCACCATCTATATTTAATGCTATGTTTTTTTGGATAGATTTCCTGCCAGTTTCCTTGTTAACAAGATTCCATACAGTTTTATTTTTATTACTTGAATTATTTATCAATTGATTATGGAATTTTAATTTAGATTTTTTTAATAGTTCCGCGTGGTCTTTCTTAATTTTGGCATCTTTTAGTTCTTTATTAAGCCAGTAAGCATTTTTTAAATGAACACTAGACTGCTTAACTTCCGGAGTAATCCATTTTTTATTGCAAGTCTGCTTACTGATATTATACCGTTTTACTGGACAGCAATAATCTAATACATATTAAACTACTTATAAAATTTTCAAAGGATTTATCAACATTATCGGTTAAATAAATATCGTCAAAGTCAGTTACAGATAGCACAGAAGAAATTTGTTTAAGGTTGTTGTCAGACAAGTCTCTAAAATATTTATAATTAGGCTGGTCATTGGATTTAGTACAGCTACTATTAATGTCTACTACAAATTCCAAACTGATTGCTCTATGGTCACTTAAATGCGCTTCAAAAACATTAGAATTGCATTGAAGTATATTAGCTGTATTGGTTATAATATAGTCAATCTTGTCGCTACCCTTGTGGGAACCATAGAGGTTATGCTAAGATTGTGGCTCATTAGAACATCGTTAAAAAGAATTTTAAATAAACTATTTTCTAAATAATCAATGTTTAGGTCACCACAAATAAAAATATCGTCAACATACCTATTACAGAGTTCAATCGTATAGGAAAACTGCTTCAAAAACAAATAAAAGTCTCCACTGGGAGGCCTGTAGATACTGATGACTGCAACTTTTCTTTCACAAAACATTATTTTTACCGCACTGCACTCATAATGCATCTCCACAGCAAAACTGGCACACATTGATGATCCGATATTCATACCCACATTTCACATACAGAACTGATCCGCCATGCTCATGGATAGGTCGACAATAACTGGTTACAAGATCGTAACCCGGAGTTACCATTAGGGATATTTCATCCTGCTTACACCAGTGCTCCGCAATACTGACGACAATGGGATTTTCTTGGTCAAGCAGAATTTCCAACCTCTCAAGTTTGTTTCTAATAGACGCTGTATTTAACTGTATAATTTTAAAAATTGCCGTATGTTTTGTTTCATTGTCGATAGATACTTCTACTCGATTTGCTCTTTCTTTTTCCTCAATTGAAATTGCTTTACTAATGCTTTACTATTGCGCGGTGTAGACCCTATTCTAATGTTAATTATAGCATAAAACGTCTCTACCGGTGGTTTTTCTAAGACTACGTTAAAAACACGAAACTTTTCAATTGGAGTTTTGGTTGAAGTTTTGTTTCGTATCGTATTGAAATTTGACACGGATAAGCGCCGGTGTTTATATAAACAAAGATATGAGCGTTCAAAATCGTCGCCGCTTAGGATGTTTATAAACATTATACATGATGTACAAACATGAAAAGTAGTCGGAATCGGCAAAAAATTGAAACTTTATTGTTTATTTATGAAGCATAACGTAAACAATTAACGTAAAAAGTGAAATTATGTATAGTTCATATAATTAGCTACAATCTGTAAAAGTTTCAAGTTTCTACATTGTAAAAAACAAGAGAATTTAAGCATTTTCCATTAAAATGGTTTTTTTATTTAAACAATTAATAAACATAAAAAAAAATTATTGAATATTCGTGTATTGTTCCCGCTAATGCATATGTCTGCAAATTTTTATTCATTTGAATTGAAGAAAAGGCAGTCAAATTAACGTCTACAGATTTGACCCAAACGATTGAACCAACGAGAAGTGTTTAAAAAAACGATGCCACCATATTCTGGTGACATAAATATAGAAAAGTAGTTCTAGTTTTATATATTCGTGTTTGCCACCATCTTCTTTAACGAGTATTTTTCTCTTTTTTATTATATAAGCTGCAGCAAAAAGAAGCGAAAAGAAAAAAGTATGGAAAAAGTATCTAAAAACCAAATCGGAGATTTTGGACACAAAATGAATGAAAACTATTTTAATAACCAGAAATTGTTCTATGGTACATTGAAACAGCTAAGACAAAAGAAATCACATAGATTAAGAAATATAAGAGATAAAGAAGGAAATATATTAACTACAGAAAGAGAAATAATGCAAAGATGGAAGCAGTATTTTGAAGAACTAACAGAATGGAAACAATATCAACAAGAAAGAGAGGAAGACATGATCGAAAATACAAAGGAAATGCAACAACTAACAAAAGAGGAAATTGCAGAAGCCATTGACAAATTAAAATTGGGAAAATCTCCAGGCCAAGATGAAATCACAGCTGAAATGTTAAAGTACATGAGTGAAAATTCAAAAGAAAAATTCCGAGAACTACTAAATGAAATAATCACAGCAAAGGAAATACCATCTGATTGGAAAACAGATATAATAATACCACTGTTTAAGAAGGGAGACGCAAGAAATTGCGAAAATTATAGGGGTATTACATTGACAAGCATTCCTGCCAAAATATTCAATATAATAATTGAAAAAAGGCTAAGGGAAAAACTAAAAATAAAATTAGAAGAATCCCAGCATGGCTTCAGAAAAGGAAGGAGTACCCAAGATCTGATTTTCATATTGAGACAAATAGGAGAAAAACTATTGATGAAAGGCAAAGAGATACATATATGCTTTATTGATCTGAAAAAAGCTTTTGATAGAATAAGAAGGGAAGATATATGGAAATGTTTAAAGAAAAATGGAATAGAAAAGGATATGATAGAAATAATTAAAGCCTTGTAAAAAAATAATAAAATAAAAATAAGGACGCACAGTCAAGAATCTGATGAATTCCCGGCAAAGATAGAACTAAAACAAGGCTGCGTACTAAGTCCATTACTTTTCTCAATGGTACTAGATGACGCAATAAAGCAATGCAAGGAGAAATCTAAAGACATGATATTGGGAAAATGGAAAATGAACAATGTACAGATACAAGAATTACTATTTGCAGATGATATGGTATTGTTAGCTGACACGGAAGAGAAACTGCAACAAATAATAAACACTTATATAAAAGAACTAAGAAAAATGAACATGGAAATAAACACCGATAAAAGTAAAACAATGGTTATGGCAACTACAAAAAAGTGATAAAAATTAAGGTAGAAGGACAAGTGTTCGAACAAGTAAACAGCTACAACTACTTAGGTACAATTATTGAAGAAGATGGTAAAATAGACAAAGAAATAAACAATAAAATAGAAAAAGCAGGGACAATTTATAATACATTAAGAAATACGTTCTTTGGAAAGAAAGAGGTACCAAAGAAGTCAAAACACAAGTGTACCAAAAAGTGGTCCGACCATCAATCATCTATGGGAGTGAGTCGTGGACGCTAAGAAAGAACAACAAAAGAAAAATCAAAGCTACAGAGATGAGATTCTTGAGAAAAATAGAAGGGGTCACACGAAGAGACAAAATTAGAAACGACACAATAACTCAAGCTCTAAAGATTAAACCCATAGAGACAATTATAGGGGAACGATAGTTAGGATGGTTGGGACACATCCATAGACTAAACGACACAAGAATAACGAAAAAAGTATATGAAGTCAGAGTACAAGGGAAAAATAAAGTAGATCGCCCAAGAATGAGATAGGAAGAACAAGTTAGACAAGAAGCAGAGAAGAGGGGACTGCAACGGAGTATGGCAAAACAGCTATAAATAGAACAGCATGGAAAAGAAGTATCAAAGAAGCACCACAAGATTAAAACATATGGACAGAAAGATGGGTCAAATAAGTAATTTATATTCATTAAAATTGTATTGTTAAAATAAGTATTGTATAATTATTAAAATATATTGAAATGTAGACATTGAACTAGTTGTAAACAGCGCAACACCGAAAGGTACGAATGGGCTTAATTGATTAAATAAATAAATAAATAAAATAAGCTGCAGCAGCAATGTCCATCTTGCCGATACGGTTTTAAGGCAATTGCTGATGGAACGTCAAAATGTTCGCTACGAAGTACGGAACGAGGTTTGATTCGTTGCTTATTTCAAGACCCCGTGCAACAACTTCGCGAACCTCTGTTGATGACTTTGATGTTCGCGACGAGGTTCGATACGACATTCGGAGCATGTTTGGACCCACCTTAAGATACTCTAAATTAATGGCGCGGAACTTGAACATTTTAATCTTTATGACGTCACGACCAATGAGGGTGCGTTTTGGACTGGCTGCTATAATTTGAATTTTATCTCGATTTTAATCGTTTTTATGGGCCAAACGAAAAACAAAAGCATCTGTTTTTCTTTCGTATATATTTTAAATTATGTTCTGTTGTGATTTAATGCATTTTTTTCGGATTTAAAATTTTAAGCAAGTTCAGTAATGTAATACAATTTTATCGATTTCTTAATATCCCTAATGATCCCAGGCATAATTACATTCTACATGAGCCATAAATATTAAAAATAATAAACCATGTTACAGCTTTTGTTAGCATGCAACTCTGGCTTGTAACGTAATAATATTGATTATTTGTAAGTTAACTATTTTGTTTATTGACATGGTGCTTGAATAATTGCTAGGTTATTAGGTCTATGTAATAGAACACTCTCACATAACTTCCATAATATAATAAAATTTACAATATTTCATAAATATAGTCAAAACCGTATATGATGACCGATATGTAATGAAGGCAACTGATGATCAGTGAGCTTCAAACAGTTGTTTTACAATTATTGAGTATTTAATTCCAATCACTTGAAAAGTAAATTATTTTTCCACCTACCTCTACCGAAAGTATACTTTTCCGGACCTGATTGTAGGGAGCGAAGTTGTTCTTTTCCTCCCTAGGGAGGAAAAGTAAAAGTGACGTCATGGTATTTCATTCATGAAATGTAACTTATTGACGCAATGTACAATATCTATTTTCTATTACGTAAGTTTCTATACATTTTAACGTTTATTTTAAAACACTCTGTATTTTGCAGAACGGTAAAAAACAGTAAATTTTTATTTTGATTTAACAATGTTTACATTATTAATTTGACTTATATTTGACAGTTGACAGTTATATTGTACGTACTTGTTAGTTTTAGTTCTAATAAATTTTGTTGGTCAGTTACATAAATACATTAAGTAAAAATTAAAAAATGACTTGTTATTTGAGGAAGGTGGGAAAACCATATGTTTAACATGGGGGTAAAGTGCCTTTTCCTCCCTTTAATGATTACTGCCCTCCGCTACGCGTCGGGCAGTAAACTTCATTCTCGGGAGGAAAAGTAGCACTTTTCTCCCTTGTTATACAAATAGCTATTTCCACCTACCTCTACCGAAAGTATACTTTTCCGGACCTGATTGTAGGGAGCAAAGTTGTACTTTTCCTCCCTAGGGAGGAAAATATTTTTCCTCCCTAGGGAGGAAAAGTAAAAGTGACGTCATGGTATTTCATTCATGAAATCTAACTTATTGACGCCCTGTACAATATCTATTTTCTATTACGTAAGTATCTATACATTTTAACGTTTATTTAAAAACACTCTGTATTTTGCAGAATGGCAAAAAACAGTAAATTGTTATTCTGATTTAACAATGTTTACATTAATAATTTGACTTATATTTGACAGTTGACAGTTATATTGTACCTACTTGTTAGTTTTAGTTCTAATAAATTTTGTTGGTTAGTTACATAAATAAATTAAGTAAAAATGATAAAATGACTTGTTATTTGAGGAAGGTGGAAAAACCATATGTAAAACATGGGAGTAAAGTGCCTTTTCCTCCCTTGAATGATTACTGCCCTCCGCTAACGCGTCGGGCAGTAAACTTCATTCTCGGGAGGAAAAGAAGCACTTTCCTCCCTTGTTATACAAATAGCTATTTCCACCTACCTCTACCGAAAGTATACTTTTCCGGACCTGAGTGTAGGGAGCAACGTTGTACTTTTCCTCCCTAGGGAGGAAAAGTAAAAGTGACGTCATGGTATTTCATTTATGAAATTTAACTTATTGACGCCCTGTACAATCCCTATTTTCTATTACGTAAGTATCTATACATTTTAACGTTTATTTAAAAAACACCCTGTATTTTGCAGAATGGTAAAAAACAGTAAATTGTTATTTTGATTTAACAATGTTTACATTAATAATTTGACTTACATTTGACAGGACAGTTATATTGTACCTACTTATTAGTTTTAGTTCTAATAAATTTTGTTGGTTAGTTACATAAATAAATTAAGTAAAAATGAAAAAATGACTTGTTACTTGAGGAAGGTGGAAAAACCATATGTATAACATGGGAGTAAAGTGCCTTTTCCTCCCTTGAATGATTACTGCCCTCCGCTACGCGTCGGGCAGTAAACTTCATTCTCGGGAGGAAAAGTAGCACTTTCCTCCCTTGTTATACAAATAGCTATAATTTCCTATATTTTATGTTAAGTAATAATGTTGGATACATATGTCATTCTATTTTGCTGATGTACAGCTGGTTCCTAAAAAAACTGATACGACTCCTATTAAGATTTGATCATTTTTAGCAGTGTATTTGATTGATCTGACATTATATTATATTTATTATGACAGACAAATAATAAAATAAACAAACAAACAACTGATTACAGATGTTAATTCATAAATTGTAATAAATATTAAGGTCTAAATTTTGATAATATTTTGAATTCCTGCATCTTATAAAGAGTATAAATGATAGTTTTTACATAAAATAGGGTTGTTGTTATTATTTTTGAGGTTGAACAGAATAAGTTGTTTGACAAATTTTAAGATTTGGCAGTGACAGTGACAGTATGTAAATAATAAGTATTTATCCTTCAAAACACACTGCTCAATTTTCTACAAATTACGCTTTAAGAGTCGTATCAGTCTTTTTAGGAACCAGCTGTACAGCCTGTTCCTAAAAAAACTGATACGACTCTTAGTAAGATTTGATTATTTTGAGCAGTGTATGATTGATCTGACATTATATTATATTTATTATGACAGACAAATAATAAAATATACAAACAAACAGCCATTTTTTGACGTTGAACAGAATAAGTTATCTTACAAATTTTAAGATTTGGCAGTGACAGTGACAGCATGTAAATAATAAGTATTTATCCTTCAAAATACACTGCTCAATTTTCTACAAAATACGCTTTAAGAGTCGTATCAGTTTTTTTGGAACCCGCTGTACGAACAACTACTGGCACCAGCAAATCCAGCAATAAATCAAATGTCTTTCTTTCTTTCTTTCTTTCTTTCTTTCTTTCTTTCTTTCTTTCTTTCTTTCTTTCTTTCTTTCTTTCTTTCTTTCATAGTTTCTTCTTCTTAAGGTGCCCTGAATTTCTGCATAGGAGTCCACCGTACATTGTCTTATTTAAAAATGATTCTGTTTTTAGCAGCATTGCGACGCATTTCTTAGCTGTGGATTCCAGCCCATTGACGAATATTACGCAGTCATGACACCTTTTTACGTCCTGGACAACTCTTACCCTCTATCTTTCCTTTGAGTACCAGTTGCTGAAAAGTGTATCGTTCTCCTCGTAATATGTGCCCTAATAGTCCAAGAGCTGGAAGCGGATTTTGCTCGTGATAAGTAATATGGACAAACTATGCGGGGATATGTTGAATTAGTCGTGTATAGTATTTTTACTACAAAAGCGATATTACGTAGGTCAAAATTTTTGACGTAAGAGAACTGTCAAAACATTAGAATGTGACATTTCATTATTGCCATGTTTATTATATCACATTCATCACATCACATACTAATGTTTTGACAGTTCTCTTACGTCAAAAATTTTGACCTACGTAATATCGCTTTTGTAGTAAAAATACTATACATCACTTTCCCACACGGCCGGAAACCAGAGCAGAGCGGGGGACGAGGGTAGTTGTAAGGGGTCAAAGTCGCGGTTTTTATTTTTTTTTTGTGACGTTCATGATTGAGATAGTGCACCAAAATTTGGGAATAAGTAGGTATTACTGTAACTAAGAAAAATTTTCAGGGGCAGAACGCTGCGTGGGGGACAAAGGGGTGGAAGCAGGAATAAATATAAAAATTATAAGGTGTTTTTTTGTGACGCTCATGATCTAGATAGTGCACCAAAATTTAGGAATAAATAGACCATGACATAACTAAGTAAAATCTCTAGGGGCGGAAACCAGACCGGGGGACGAGGGTAGTTATAAGGGGTCAAACTCGAGGTTTTTATTACTTTTTTGTGACGCTCATGAGCGAGATAGTGCACCAAAATTTGGGAATATGTAGGTTATGATGTAACTAAGTAAAATATCCAGAGGCGGAACGCTGCGTGGGGGACAAAGGGATAGTGGGCAAGGGTCCGTTTTTCGTCTCCCACGCAGCGTTCCGCCTCTGGAGATTTTGCTTAGTTACGTCATGATCTACTTATACCCAAATTTTGGTGCACTATCTCGATCACGAACCTCACAAAAAGACCCTTATAATTTTTATATTCACCCCTGCCCCTACCCCTTCAACATATCCCCGCATAGTTTGTCCATATTACTTATCACGAGCAAAATCCACTTCTATCTCTCCGACTATAAGTATGCTGTCTTCTTACTTTTTACATTTGATATAACTGAACAGATTTAACTGAAACCCTCAAGGTCACTTGCACCACATCAACGAACGTCTCTCGTGTCTTTTCCTCGCGGTTGCAGATAAATGGGTTTTACTGTACATTGTTAGTTTAATTATCTGTTAAAACGGTTCCATGACATCTCGTAACGCGACAGTTCGTAACCGGACAACTGGTAACGGAAAATTCGTAACATCGACAGTTCGTAACAGCGACAGTTCGTAACGGCGAGAGTTCGTAACTATACAAATTCGTAACGGAGAATTCGTAACGTCCAAATTGAATTACTCTGTTTATTTTGTTACGTGGAAATTAACTGTTACTACAGTTATAAATGAAATTATGGTTATCAATTTAACGAATAAATATCAGGATAAACGCTTTAATTAATCACAAGGTTTATTATAATAACAGGTAATTATAATCTTTATTTTACAAAATGTTTACTTAGAACAATAAAAGGGATAAACTTTTAAAAATATTGTTAGAAGTTTGTATCTATTTAAATATTTGTTTGTGTTTAAAGAGTTTTAATATACCTATTATGAAACACGAAATATAAAATGTGTTACATAAACATGTTTATCCAGGTACTGATTCGTTAAATTGATAAATATAATTTCAATTATAACTGTAATAACAGTTAGTTTCCACGTTAACAAAAATAAACATAATAATTCAATTTTGACGTTACGAATTGTCCGTTACGAATTTGTATAGTTACGAACTGTCGCCGTTACGAAGTGTCGCCGTTACGAACTGCCGCTGTTACGAGTTGACCGTTACCACTTGTCCGGTTACGAATTGTCTCGTTACGCGATGTCTGGTCACGGTTAAAATATCGTTTTCAATGTTTTTTTCAATCTGGTAACTTTATTATGAGTTTTTAAGCAGTTATACATTTTTAACAGTAATGGACCATAAATACAAATCCCTTCTTCAAAACGTAGCCACAAGACATATCATTACGCCGATGAAAGATGGCAACGAAATTGTAGATCAGTTAAATCAACTTAGGAAACTAGATTTGCTGAACTATTTTGTTTTGGCAAGTTTAAGTAATATTAAACGAGTCTTGGATGCTGCTGATACTCTTGGATATTTTAACAGGTAAGGTAAGGTTTTTAAAAATCCATCCATAAAATTGGTAGGGGAAACCGGGGCAAAACGAGGCTCGGGGCAGAACGGGAAATGCATCGGTGTGCATAACTTATAATCGTCATAATATCTGCCATAGCGCCATTCGAACGAACGTGGGTTGACTCACTTCACTCATAAGAAAGAAACTTCTAGTCACGTAATGTACTTATTTACAGACATAAAATCCGTTTTCTTTTGTTTTGTTAAAAAATTTAGTGATAATTAAGTATAGAAATGATATAAGATGAGTAAGCAACTTTTATCACGTTTTTCATTCAAATATGATAGATATGTTACTGAATTTTAAGATTGCGTGCTGTGAACCGTTTTGTATCTTTTACGTTAGAAATGACTAATTTTATTTGAAAAGATGTCTGTTGGTGCAAAGTGGTTGGGGCAAGACTGGACTATCCTATTCTATATTGCCACTACTTTACAGCATTTAAAATTTGTAAGAAGAACCTGAATAAAACTGAAACTAATAAAAAAATCATTAAAATCAAAGAAAACTAAAGAAGAAAACGAGATAGACACTGACTCATTGGAAGAAGATGAGAAAGATTGTGGTTGTATCTACTGTGGATACTTATATTTGCTGTCAAATGAAGGATGTGTGTAGCGTCTGCCATGGATGGGCTCATAATTCCTAAGCAGGTATTGAGGATGAAAACGAAGGTGCTTATATTTGTGAACTCTGCCATCATCATCATCTTGGTGCTACAGCCCTTAGAGGGCCTCGACCTTCTCAAGCTTTCTACGCCATTCTGTTCTGCCCGTTGCTTGCATTTCCAGTTGCCGACTCCGATCTTCTCGGCATCTTGTTTTACCCCGTCCATCCAGCGTGCACTCTGCCAGCCTGACTAAAGGCTGTATGACCCTATGCATTTTCTTGTATCATTTCTAATATCGTTTCTGATATCGTTTCTGATATACATTTTCTTGTATCGTTTCTTGTACGTACATTTGTGCCCTGTATGACACTATGCAAGTTCTTGTATCGAAAACTGTATGAAATTCGGCACGTGATTGGTCGAAATTTTGTTTGTCACCCTGTGTCACGTTACATTGGTATGGTATGGTAGTATGGTAGTACTGCGTCTACAGCTGATTTTAAGGATTTTATAAAATTTATATACTTTTAAAAACAAATATTTTAATGTTAACTAGAATTTTTACGTTGACTGTTAATTATTTGTGTTTTTTATTTTGTTTTGATATTTGTGCTAAAATATTTGCATTAGAATTATCTTCAGTTTGATCCAAATTAGGAACTATTGTATTTTCGTCTATTAAAAAATTATTCACCATGAAACCTAAATTTATAGTTTGAACTTTACTAGGAGCTAAATATATGGTTATTAGTAGAACAGTAGTCCATACCAAACGGTATATTAAGTATCAATAAAAGATTTATAAATAATACCTACAAAAAGACAAATAAATTCATCAAGACATAAATCATATGATCTCATTTTCAGCCGCCATTATGACATTTAGAAGTTTTACCAGCAGGATTTACGTTTTTGCTCTTTGCGCAGAAATTGGCGCAGTTCTTGTACAAGAATCTGTGCCTGACACAAATTCTTGTATCGTTTCTGATATCGTTTCTTGTATCTGTGTATGACACTATGCATTTTTTTGACATACCAGAAACGATATTAGAAATGATACAAGAAAATGCGTAGTGTCATACAGCCTTAAAATACATTCACATTTTGCCCCGTAGCATTTCCCAAAAGCGTAATTAGTTGAATACATATATACCAAAATTAATGAGACCTATCAACAGACTGGCGTAATAGAGTTGGGAAGGTTGAGGCTCTTTTATAGGACTGTAGCACCATTGATGATGATCAACAGACGCATGTTGCAAGACTACTAAAAAATATACTGCAAGGACCCCTTGTCCAGGTTTAAAGATGAAGAACATAAGTAGATGACACATCAGAAAGGCAGATAATTAGATTTAATTTTTTTGCGATATAACTAAGGTTTCCTAAGGTATGGTTTTTATTCTACGGTATGCGGCAGAATAAACAGTACTGAAATGTGTATGCCTCAAATTTGTATGTGTCATGCGCCAAATTGTACTGAGTGGTTTCCGAATGTCTTTATAACGTATGTGAATGTCGTTAGGATGGTTTTCAGTTTCGCAGGAAATTTTTTATCGTGCTCTTACGGAAAAGGTCCCGAAAATGATCCAAGCTTAAAATCAACAATGGTGTCAGCATAACGGATCAACCTGTCACACGGCCAGGGAGTCTCTTTGAATTTCGAATACTGGGCGATAATTTTAGGATCGGGAATTATGGGGAATGCTGAAGTGGGCAGACCGATTCGCCATAATATGATATTCTGGAATTGTGGACTAGAATTAAAGATTTTCTTCGTGCCAGAGGGCTTCTTTAACATATGCTTTATCGGGAACGTCGTCGTGAGTAATATTTGTACGGCTATATTATGTATACTAAATATATAAATAATCATAAACATTTCAATATTCATTTTAGTGCAGTCACTGAAGGTGGATATGAGCTATTACCTCCGATTTCGTTGAACCTTTCGATTTGCATGAAAATTGGTGATTGGTTAGAGCATATCTCAAGGAACAAAGGTGACATGGTACCAACTTGCGCTTTTACCCTGGGGTGTGGATGCCACCCCTTCTCCGGGGTAAAAATTATTTTATTAAAATAACCCCCTAATTCGGTAGAGGGACAAATTCTAAGCAAAATTTGTTATATAAAGTTATTAAAATAAATCAAAACTTTTTGAGTTATTAAAGATCAAAGATTTTATTTTTTCGTGAGAAAAATGCATGTTTTAACCGATTTTCCCTCAAAAAATATAAGTTTTTGCAAAAAAGTTATTATTACCAAAATTGAAGCTAATAAAAAATTAAATAAACGCTTTACTAGAAAATCCTTTTAATGTTAACTGAAAGTGAGTTATAGGTAATTGAATGTATATTTTTTTCGGCGAGTATCCAAATCTAAGTATTCAAGCTCAAATTACGGGAAAATGATGCATTTTACAACATAAACTTATTTAAAATTTGTCAAAGTACTTAGAAATACCTATCAAATGAGATCTCGAACAAGTTGATAGCATTCAAATTTATGCACCAAAATTTTTTCAAAATTTAGCTTTTCAAAAATTTTCCAAAAAAAGATATCGTTTTTTTTTAGAAACTCCGTTAATTTTTACGATATCTTGTTTGTGTAAATACCATTTGAAAGTTAATTCCAGAGGCTATTAAACCACGTTGAATTTAATCTTTTAAACCCTGTACTTTTTAAAAAACGCTGGACGGAAGGGCCGCCCGAGAACTTTATCGTACCGATATATTATCGTTATCTTACTAGATACTGGCATTCTATAAAAATAACAAAGTTACTCGTTATTTTGATATTTTAGAAACACCTTGTATACTTGAAAATATTTTATGGGTCTACGCATCATTAATTCCTGCATTTGAGAAAATGTTCGGGGACACACTATAGATTATTGCATAAATCAATAGAATATTAGTCATACTTTCATTTCAAATTAGTTCATTTTTCTGAGAAATTAATAGTTTACAATATTTGCATTTTACTGCATGGATCGTAATGAAATTTTGGGAGTAGCCCAAAGCCCAATCTCCTAATTCAAAGTCTATCCTATATACTATATACTATGGGGCTTTTATCATGGGGGCGGTTCCCACCACTTCTCGGGGATAGAACATTTTTATTTTCGAATTGCATGGAGCAAAAGAAAGAATTTTAAGAAAATTTAAAAATGCGCCCTATAATTTGATCTTAGTTTTTTCACCCGTCCAACTTTTTGAAAGTAGAAATAACACTATATTAAGAGGTATTGCAAAAGAAAAACAATGCATTTAAATTCTGGTGAAAGAGGGGTTAAATGTATGTACTTATCATTTTTCCTTAAAATACATTAGTCATATCTTTTTTTGCACCATATTTCGCTTAGTTTGAATGTAACCGACATTTAACGGTGCTCGTTTTAAAGGCCTTTTCAAACACTACAAAAGCATGAGCACTTTGAGCATGCACCAAAAAACAAACTCTTTTTACCTACCATATCTCTTTTTGTATTATAAATAGAAAATTTACGAAGAAACGAATCTCTTTTTTATTTATAATCTAAAAAAAATTTTATATAGTGTTTTTAGTTTAATGCATAGTTTTTAAGGTATTCACAAAAAACCGTCCGAAAACGTGTTATTTTTGAATGAAAATGGCCAATTTTCAACTACGCATAACTCAAAAATTATTGAGTTCTCAAAAAAAAGTATAGATCAGTTTTTGCTTAAAAATAGGTTCTCTAGCCACTTCCATGCTTATTTTGACCAACAAATTTTCCACCCACTTGAAGGGGTGGGAATTGCCCCAAGAAAAAAGCGCCATAGTATATAAGGTAGATTTTGTTTCTTGAGCTATTCCCTACTTACTGTGAAAATATCAAGTACATCGATGTAGTAGGATGGAATTCGGAGCCAAATACCCTCATTGACTGCCCTATAATAATGCTCTGCTATGATCGCGTGAGAGGGGACACACACAAGGTTCTAGCAAAATTTCAATTTTCTGTAACTTTTCGAGTTTTTGAGTTACAGCAACGACTTTTATGTCATTGGAAAGGTAATTTTACATTATTTCAAAATGTGTAAAAATATATAGGGCGTATCTAAAAAATTAAGATTTTTTTTTCATTTCCGGTTCAACCGGAAGCCATATTGTAGATGGAATTTATTGTGCTAATAGATAATAAAGTACTATATACGTCTGCCAAATTTCAAATTTTAGTTTCTATTACAGAGGAAGTTACGGGCACTCGAATATTTTTTTATAAACAATTTATAACTCCCCTCCTATGAGGAGTTAAGAAATCTGACTATTGTTATTCAATGTAACGATAGGATATCAAAAACATATCAAAAAATAAATAAATTCCTTGGAGCCATTTTTGAGAAAATCTAGTTCAAACTTATGTCAAATTTTGACCCCTTAAATATAGGCAACCCATAACTTTTTCTGAACAACGATAATATTCTTGTTATAGCCCCATCTTTAGGCTATACAAATATTTTTTCAAATTAAATTTATCTTAAACAAGTTTTTAGATTGGTAGGGAAATGTATCGGGTGGGCGGTCGGCCATGCTGGCCGCCATTTTGGATTTGGAAATGTGAAATTCCGTATTTCTATTTAATTGTCGATGAGCTAACTTTAAGTTAAATTTCATTCGTTTCGGTCAAAATTTGCAAAAATGGGCCCCAAATAACCCCCCTATTTCGGCCCCCCTTTGAGAGGTTTTTTTCAAAAGCTTAGTTTCTCGACAAAATTCTCTTAAACTTACTCATACCGAATTTCATCGAAATCTGTCCAGTAGTTTTTGCTGGGCGGTGGCGACATACGTACGTACATACGTACGTACATACGTACGTACATACGTACGTACGTACATACTTCCGACATGTTTTTTTATTTGCTTTTTAGACTCAGGGGGACTCAAATCGTCGAAAAAAAGTGAAATCTGAAAAATTTTTTTTTGCACGATCCTATAACTTTATCTATTATACTCATACTGCGTATGTAGTACGATAAAGTAAAAATCAAAGGCCCCGGTTATATTGCACTCGCAGCAAAATTTAAGATTTAAACATTTCTATCTCGGTTATTTTTCACCCCACTGAAATAGGAAAATAGATAAAATATTTCATACAGAAAAAACTAAAATTTTGTTAATATCATATTTAAGTATATTGGATATTTTTTGAGTTATTATCAGAAGAAAATGAAAATTATGATAATTTTAAAAATTCTGATTTTTTTAAACTACATCTTTTTTCAAAAATATGCATTCGAAACCTGTCGAAATTGTGGAAATTATTACTTATGCCAATATAAAGAATTCCTTGTAAGGACTATTATAAGTTTTAATTTTTGTGGAAATAGCGTATGTTTTATTTTTCACTTTTTCCTAAAAAATTCGAAAGGGTTATCTTATTTTCATCATAACTTGCTCAGTTTTGATGCTATTATCTCCTTCTGGAGCTCATTTGATAGGTATTTTGAGGAACTTTGACAAGTCTTTGGCATGTATATTTTACAAAAGGCATCGTTTTCTCGTTATTTAGGCTTGAATACTGAGATTTGAGTACTCGTAGAAAAAAATATACATTCAATTACCCATAACTCACTTTTAATTTAACATTAGTGTAATTGTTTAAGTGAGCAGTGTATGTATTCATACATACATACTGTTCTTACGATGTCAGTTGGACCAGTATAAAAACAAAATTCGACACCGATTGTCGGCACCGTTTGTAAAACATAGGCGGCGCAATAGAAATTAATGAGTAAACTTTTATTTTTAAATTATGGTTCAATATTTGTTAAACAGTAATAATGTTGTTGACTGTTCACATTTCTTTATGAAATTGACACCAAAGATAATTAAAAATACATAATACAAATGAAATTTAACGTGCTTATTAATTTGAGAACTAAAGAAATAAGACTACACTTTGAATATACACATAAAATACATGAAAACGAACAATTCCTCTTCCAGTCGAATTGTCTAATTCATGACTAATGAAGAGATCACTTTTACTACTGTATAGTATTTTTACTACAAAAGCGATATTACGTAGGTCAAAATTTTTGACGTAAGAGAACTGTCAAAACATTAGAATGTGACTCTTCATTATATCCATGTTTATAATAAACATGGAAATAATGAAAATTCACATTCTAATGTTTTGACAGTTCTCTTACGTCAAAAATTTTGACCTACGTAATATCGCTTTTGTAGTAAAAATACTATACATAGGACATATTTTTGACAAGTTGAAATATATCACTATCCGTGTGTTCAGAACTTGATTCGACACTTGTCGTGTTTATAACTACCACACCAATATTGGAAAAGAAGTGAAAGGCGCAATTTACACAACAGTTATCAGACCAATAATGACATAAATACGCGGCAGAAACACGACTTGATACAGAAAGGACAGAAAGAATGCTAGAAACAGCAGAGATGAAAATACTTTGAAAAATCGATGGGATATGGGAAGAGGTAGAAGTGCAGATATACGACAGATATGCAAGGTGGACAACATCAATAACTGGGTAAAAAGCAGAAGAGTATAATGGAACAACTACATGAGCCAAATGACAAAAAACAAAGTAGTAAGGACGGCGAGAGACGGTTCCCCAATAGGAAGACGATCAGTTAGGTCTGTATCCCGCGTATGAAAAAAAAAAAGTTGATTAATAGTAAGCTGAAAATTTGCTAATAGCTTAAACGGTGTCTAGTTGGATAAACTGTGATATATGAGAACACTGTAACAGGGGCAGTTTTAATTGTGGTTAAAAATTTGGAACGGTCAGACTTAAACTCTCCGAACAGAGATTAAACTCTCATGCAAAAATCAGACTGCTATTTATCAGCTGTCATAATTCCTGTCATTTGACATATTCTACATGTTCCACTCATTAAAACGCCCATTTGGTGATAAATAGTAGGCTGATTTTTGCATGAGAGTTTAATCTCTGTTCGGAGAGTTAAAAAGGGCCGGTTGTTCGAACGCTAATCAACAATGATCATTATCAAATAATTAATTACTGTCAATGTCAACTTTGTTTGGGTTGTTAAAAAGTCTGTGGAGTCTATAATCAATTAATATAACAATAATTATTAACATAATTAATAATAAATCTCATAATTGTAATTAATTATGTTTTCAGCAACCCAAACAAAGTTGACATTGACAGTTTTGGTGACAGTAATTAAATATTTGATAATGATCATTGTTGATTAGCGTTCGAACAACCGGCCCTAAGTCTGTTCTGTCGGACAAAATACATGTGCCGTTTTCGTGGTCTGGCCGTTCCAAATTTTTAACCTGTTCCACAATTAAAACTTCCCCTATTCCAGTGTTCCCATATATCAAAGTTTCTCCAACTACACACCCTTAAGCTATTAAACAATTTTCAGCTTGCTATTAATCAACTTTTTTTTTCATACGCGGGATCCAAAACTAAGTGGGAAGACCACGAAAATGATGGAATGACAACTTACTGGAGCCACATTGAAAAACAGACAGTCATGTCTACACAAGAAGAAGAAGAAGGAAAAGAAGAAGAAGACATTAATATTGGTGACAAAGCAAGATAATATTTTTATTTTACTTGAACTTGAGCTACACAATTTTTCCAAATGTCACTTTTGACTTGTAAGTATATATATTGTATTAAAATAGAAAATAGTGAAGAATTACCAAGAATGATGGAAGCACTAGATAGTGAATCGACAAAGATGGGACTGAACATCGCTTACAGTAAAACAAAAGCCATGACCAATCAACAAGGAGAACCAATAATTACAGTGGCACAAACAAGAATAAAGCAAGTAAAAGAGATATTCTAGGACAAATCACTAAATTAAATAAAAAAATCAGACCGAAGAAATAAAAAAAAATAATAAGATTGGCCTGGGCATCACAAACTGTCTTTTATTCTAAAGAAAAAAAAATACCCCCAATACCTAAAATCAAGAGTCTTCAATCAATGTACACTCCCTCTCCTCATATATGGCTCTTAGACATGGACACATACAAAGGAAAATATGGAAAAAATAAAAATATGAAACATGAAAAATTCCATTAATTACATTATCCAATCAGCGGACTGAGCAAATTGACGTCATTAAATCTCGCATAATATATGGGACATCCTGTATAAACAATACAGTTTCAGTATAATACAATACAATAAAATTTAAAATTGATCATTAAAAGTATATAATACTTACAAATGCAATTTAATGTGCTTATTCATTTTTTAAGTACTAAAGAAATGAGACAAAAAATGTATTATAAAAATAAAATAATTGTAAGTTATGACGACGACACTGTTTATTTAGTGTTTATATTGCTTGCCGCCTTTGAAACATGAGAAGGTATTTTGACCAGATAACGATATGATTTGAGCCTAAGCACTTCCGAACAATTTGACCAATTACTCTTCAGTATTGCCCAATAAGATACGTTAGAAAGTAGTAAGCCACACCCGCGTCCATGTGGACTAATACAAGGAGTGATCAATTTTGAAGCAAGCAAATGTTTATATGGTTTATCTTTATTTCTATGCTCTTCGTAGAATTATTGACCGGACCCCAAAAATGCTTCTGGTCCAACTGACATCGTAAGAACAGTACATAGTCGATGATCCTCTTATACCTTAAGGTTTCGAGGTGTCTTTTTTACTCGTTATTCTCTGCGAACTTACGCCACTTTTTTCGGTCCCTAGCTAATTCTTTGGCTTCCTGCCACGATTTCCATCACACATATTCCACGTTTTCCTTGGTCGGCCTCTCCTGTTTTTCCATATCAGCCTCGCTCCCCATGTCATTTTAACCTGTCTGCCGTCGTTCATTCTAAATAAGTGCCCAGTCAATTTAATTTCTTTTCATGAATTTTTTCCTTTAATGATTTTACTTTTAATTCTCTTCTAATATCTTCGCTACGTCTTTTATCGATTCTCCTAGCTCCCACGACTTTTCTTAAATACCTCATTTGCGCTGCTTGCAATCTCTTTTCTTGTTTGTCGTTCAATACCCAATTCTCTGCTCCATATGTAGTGATAGGTTCGTAAATTGTTTTAAATATTATCATTTTGGTTTTCCTAGTTATTTCTTTTTTATTCAAGAAGTTTTTATATAGCGAATGATATGTTCTTGTGGCTGCTTTTATCCTATTTCCAATTTCGTCTTCTTGTGTCCCCTTCTTATTTACAATTATTCTACTATTATTACTATTACTATTACTATTTTTTTGCCTTGGATTTCAATATTTAAGTTAACATCTTTCTTGGATATTGCCATTACTTTTGTTTTTTCCATATTAATTATTAGATTGTAATTTTTTAATTCTGCCTCCCAGATTCTTATGTTCTCCTCCAGAGCTCTTTCAGTTCTTGCCACAATAACAATATCATCTGCAAATACACAGGCTTCGATTTTTATTTGTTGTAGGTTTCTGTATCCTATGGTATATTATATTATTATTATTATTGTAAGGTATTGTATGGTATATTATGGTATATTAGTATATTATTATTTGTAAATTTGCTGGAAATAAGATTGCCTGTTCTTAACTGATTTATGGTATTGCAATACAAACTCTGGATTGTGGTTATCAGTTCCATATCCACGTATGTATTCAATATTTTATTATCTTTAATTTTGGTTAAAATAACTCTTTTGCAACAGCTCATAGTTTTTGAGTTACATGTGAAAAACAGCTTTAAAACATGCACTTTTTTTACGAAAAAATAAAATCTTTGATCTTTAATAACTCAAAAAGTATTGATTTATTTTAATAACTTTATAAAACAAATTTTGCTTAGAATTTGTCCACCTATCGATTTATGGTATTATTTTTAATAAAATAATTTTCACCCTCGAGAAGGGGTGGCATCCACCCCCAGGGTAAAAGCGCATATTAGCATCATGTCACCTTTATTCCTTGAGGTATCCTTTAACTAATCACCAATTTTCATGAAAATCGATGAAGGTTCAACGAAATCGGAGGTGAAAAGCTTCAGTTACTGCACTGTTTCAGCACTGTTTATTTTGCCGCATACTGTATTACATATCTTATTTTGGTGAAGTACTCTAATAAACTGGTAATAAAATAAAAAAATTAAATTTAATGATAAATTATGTTTTAGAAAGTTTGCGTGGCATGCAATAACCCAAGACGATGGTGAACTTAAATGTATCTGCCGGAATGCCACAATATTATTCGTCAAACCATTACCGAACACTACATATCAGGACAGATTAGGTACCATGCAAAGGACTTATCAATTAAATACGGAACCGATAATAGCTTCAGCATTTTATTTTGATCTAGCTCTTCATTCCTTCATAGCGGTTAAGTAAGTAAATTATAAATATTTTTTTCCAATGTATCCACGAACTATTTATTGACATTAAATAGAACATTCATAATTAAAGAAAAATAAAAATCATAATATAATATGCAAATAATTTGCATATTCGCCCCTGTTCGCCATCCCTTTGTCCCCCATGGAGCTGTCCGCCTCTGGAGATTTTGCTTAGTTACGTTATAAACTACTTATTTCCAAATTTTGGTGCACTTTTTCTACCACGAGCGTAAAAAAAAACAATAATTACTTCGACTTTTACCCCTTATAACTACCCTCGTCCCCCGCTCAGCTGTCCGCCCTGTGGGAAAGTTATTTATACGACTAATCCAAAATATCCCGTATTTTGTCCATATAATATTGGTATGTGTGATTCCATTTCAAAACACTCAATTTTGGATCAAAAAAACGTTTGGATCTCCGATTTGTCTTAAACTTGGTGTATAGCTTCTGCGGAACGTAAAAATAAGCTCGAGCTGAAGCATTTAAGCCCGAACAGTCTTCTTCTTTTTTTCTCAAAATATCATTTTTAGCGATTTTACAGTGATTTGGTATTTATTTAAACAAATTTGTATATTTTATCATAAAGTATCAGTGGAAAAACATTTTTTTTTCATAGAAAAGAGAAAGGATTTAAAAATGTCATTATAAGACATTATAACAAGTTATCTTGATTCAAAAATAAGTTTTTAATCAAATTTTAGTGCAGTAAACGTTAAAATACCGTTTTTTTACATATTCCTCCATTCCCAAAATACATAATCTTCGATTTGGCTAAAAATTTGCCCACATATAGCCAATACACAGGACTTTAACTGGTTAAAAGGATTTTTATGGTTTTTCATTATCTACAAAAAAAGTTACATGCAATAATATCAGAGTCAAGGATATAAGCGTATACAGTAATAGTCCTGTCGCCAGGGGGGTACAACGGCCTCCTTAATTCAGATGGACTTACCCAAGTTTTTTTTATGTATTTTGACCCGTAGAACACGAATTTTTTGGGTAACAGTCGATCCGGATGTCGATAAGATTGTTATAAACAAAGAACTTGAGGAATTACATAACAGCGATTTTTCGCAAAGCAAAACATTTTTTTGTATTTTTTGGCTGATTCTAAGCAAAAAATGTTCTTACAAGTTTTTTCGTAGGATGCATAGTTTTCGAAATAAACGCGATTAAACTTTCAAAAAATCAAAAAATTGCAATTTTTGAACCCGAATAACTTTTGACTAAAATATAAAATAGCAATTCTGCTTACTGTATTGGAAAGTGCAAGTCAAATTCTATCGGTTTTGATTATTTGCATTGCTAAAAATTAATTTTTTTATTGTTAAACAAAGCTATAAACACATTGTGTTTCCCATGCCCAATGTACGTAATCTACGTAGAAATTGTCTGTATGCGCGCCTACTCGTTCGATTTTAAATGAGAAATGCATTGAAAACATCATTCAAGCCCTATGTGTTTATAGCTTTGTTTAACAATAAAAAAATTAATTTTTATCAATGAAAATAATCAAAACCGAAAGAATTTGACTTTCAAATGCGGTAAGCAGAATTGCTATTTTATTTTTTAATCAAAAGTTATTCGGGTTCAAAAATTGCAATTTTTCGATTTTTTTAAAGTTCAACCGCGTTTATGTCGAAAATTGTGCATCCTACGAAAAAGTTGTAAAAACATTTTTTGCTTAGAATGACCCAAAAAATACAAAAAAATGTTGTGTTTTTCGAAAAACCGCTGTTATGTGATTCCTCAAGTTCTTTGTTTATAACAATCTTATCGACATCCTGATGAACTGTTACCCAAAAAATTTGTGTTCTACGGGTCAAAATACATAAAAAAACTTGGGTAAGTTCTGAATAAAGGAGGCCGCTGTACCCCCCCTGGCGACAGGACTGTAAGTACTAACTAGTACTAACTAGTCTCGGAAAATATCTACTTCACGACAAAAATTGTTAAAAAAAATTGTAATAATTGTAAACACGATATATTTGGAACAATTTCAGTTCCTACCGTTTTTGTAGAAAAGTCGAAAATAGCGGAGACATCACACAAAAACCACTGATATAAAACCAATCAGGTTTTACGCTCGCACTTTTACCACATACGTACTACCTTAAATATTAATTTTGGCAAAAATATGACAGAGATCAAAATTGTTTAAAATTTAATTCTCTCCATTTTTGTGTAGATATAGGTATTTTTATTGTAAAACTAATGATAAACGAGATAATTCAAAAGTTAGGCTCTAACTCTCATTATTTTCCCCCTTAACTCGGAAAATATTGACAGCACAAAAAAATTTGCAATAAAAGAAATTATAGGAAATCGTATTTTCAGCAATTTCAGTTCTTACACTTTTTGTCGAAAAGTTGAAAATGGCGGAGATATTGAGCAAAAACGGTTCTCTTTTAAAATCAAGATGGCGGCTAACGTAATAGCGGAATTCATTCGCGATTTTAAATTTATACTACCAATTACCCCTCTAAAGATAAGTACCTCTCTAGAAAAATAAAATTTTTGGTCAGCTCGGCATGCAAGGTCAAATGCTATCCCCACTGGACTACATACTTTTGAGTCTAATATTATTCCATGTAACTTTTTTTTATTGTAAAACTATGAAAATCCTTTTAACGTATTAAACCCTTATCTTTTGGCTATATGTGGGCAAATTTTCAGCCAAATCGAAGATGACGTATTTTGGGAATGGAGGAAAATGTTAAAAAACGGTAATTTAACGTGTTCTACACTAAAATTGGATCAAAAACTTGTTTTTGAAGCAAAATAACTTGTTATAAACTTGTTGTTAACCCTTCTATTAAACAAATGTTTTTTCATTGATACTTTATGATAGAACACACAAATTTGTTTAAATAAATACCAAATCAGTGTAAAATCGCTAAAAATGGTATTTTGAGAAAACGAAAAAAAAAAAAGAAGAAGACGCGTCGGGCCTAAACGCTCGAGCATGAGCTTGAGGACGCTTGAGCTTATTTTTACGTTCCGCAGAAGCTATAAACCAAGTTTCAGGCAAATCGGAGATCCAAAAGTTTTTGTCTGAGTGATTTGACATGGATGTACCGTATATTAAAAGTACCTACTCAACATTGATGCAAGTCTCTTTCGACCTTAATATTTGTCACATATGTCACTAAGCAAGCATCACTTGAACCTAACTTAAATCCATGAGTAAGGACCCGTAAATAATGAACTATTACTCACGGGTAAAGTAATGGGTGTTTTTATCTATCTTCTATCTATCTTCAAAAATAGTGAATAATGAGCATGTTTTTAAACTGTCGTAGAAAAAATACTAATAATACAAATTATTTCTATATTGGTATATATTAACTCAACATTAAAAATATTTATAAGCCCTTATACTCACAAATATTTTTCAGGGAACTTATTGCTGATGGAGTTTGGAAAAATGCTGTGACAAATTATATAACGTGTGATGAATATAATGGCAATAACAGCCCGAAAAGAATGGGTTTAGATTTAAAAAAATATTTTAACAAGGTAAGTTCTTTCGTTGTTTTTTCGTATCAGATACTGAGTACTGAGTATTAGAAGCGGTGAATTATATCGCTGTGTAAGAACTAAAACGTACAAGCAAAATTGAAGATCTAATAAGTAAACTTTTTAGATTGACATTATTATAATAACTGCTAAAGAAGGCAATATCAGATGTGTGCAGACTTCATGTGCATATAATATAAGAATGGGCAGCAGTAGATCAGCTCCAGGGCCGCCGCTACCATGTGTGCAAAATGTGCATCGCACACGGGCGGCCGATTATAGGGGCGGCCAAAAGCAGTCCACTGATGATAAATTTTTTTAAAACGAAAATAAATTCAAAAAACATATAGTAATGATTCAGATATTTCTATAAACTCTAATATTCCAAACAATCTAAACAAAAATGCCAGAAAATGTTATTTATTATATGAACTGCCCTTTTGCAGCTGTAATTATAAAGTAGTTCTGGGAATGCTTTTTAATTCAAAGTGGCTGGAGGTTTTTGGACTTTAAAGATTATTTTTATCTACGTGGTCCATATGCGAATTTTTAAAATTCTGAACATTTTTGATTTGTTAAGAGAGTACGACACGACAATAGGATACTTTCCGAGAATTTAGATAAGTGCTTGTTAAGTTGCTCTCATTGAGTAATAAAAAAGTCTTTTTTATTAATCGATGCTTTAAAAAAATCTTTTTTATTACTCGATTATTGCTCTGGTATAATATTGTTCCTTTATGCTTATGTATGGTTACATATGGGTTATAGTTCAGTCTAAATTGAGAATTTGATGATTTTAGACAAGATTTTGATAAACGATTTTGTTTGTAATTGATATATAGTAGTGTGCTCGTTTCTTTTGCACACTACTGTATTTCAAATAGGCCTGGATCCCGCGTGCAAAAAAGTCGATTAATAGCAAGCTGAAAATTTGTTAATAACTTAACGGTGTCTAGTCGCGCAAACTTTGATGTACGGGAACACTGGAAGTTTTAATTGTGGAACAGTTTAAAAATTTGGAACGTCAGATTACGAAAACGTCCCATATATTTGTCGGACAGAACATCCAATTGATTTGTTACCCTTTCATTAAACTCTCCTGCAAAAATCAGACTGCTATTACTAACCAACATGATTCCTGTCATTTGACATGCTCTTCGTTTCACTCGTTAAAATGCCCAGTTAGTCATAGACACCAGTCTGATTTTTGCATGAGAGTTTAATGGAATGGTAACAAATCAATTGGAAGTTATGTCTGACAAAATACATGGAACGTTTTCGTAGTCTGATGTTCCAAATTTTTAACCTGTTCCACAATTAAAACTTCCCCTGTTCCAGTGTTCCCATACATCAGAGTTTGTCCGATTAGACACCGTTAAGCTATTAACAAATTTTCAGCTTGCTATTAATCAATTTTTTTTGGTACGCGGGATCTAGGTCTAAAAGTTAGGGATGGCGGTTTTTGACAAAACACCGGTTTTCGGTTATACCGTTTTTTTTTGCTTACGGTTTAACCTGGCGGTTATAACCGGCCAAAAAAAAAAACGGTTTTTGGAAAAACCGGTTTTCGGTTTTTTTTAATCAAATAGGTTACAAAGTTACATTTACAATACACTTTAGTTTGCGATACTCCATTCGACTCGATATCAATATGATCAAAATTAGTACTATCGAAAGAACATGTATTACTTTTAACACGTTTGTATATTTGTTGAATAGGTACAATTTAACTCATTTAATACTTCCTGTATGAGTGTATCGTTTTGAAAACGTAGCGAAATTCTTGGAGATTCGTATTCGTAATCAGTAATTCGATATTCATAGTCAGAGCATTATTTTTGGTAATCAGATAAAGTCATTCACCCACTTTCAATGTCAAGAGTTAAGTGTGAAAAATGGGTGGGTTGTGATTGCGCGCAGCGGTCAAATACCTCCTGGGGTACTGAAATTTACCTTTAAGAGGGTTGCTGTGATTGCGCGCAACGGAAGGATTAAGGCACGTAAACAAAACGGTATATTGTGATTGCGCGCAGCGGTATACCGAAAAGTTAGGTTTGGACCAGAATATCCAGAACAGAATTTGTTAAAACTATATGTTATAAGGCAAATTAAATGTCTACATATGTACATTATTTAATACAATAAATATTAATTATAAAAGAAACACTATTTAGTTTTTTTTATCACAACTATTTCAATGTAGTATTCACTTGTTATTATCTTAATTTTTTAAAATTAGCAAAATTTCCGTTCAAAACGAATAAGAAGTAAATAAAACTTCCGTTTACTATAATTTACGACTTTGCGCGCAATCACAGCATACCTTTTTAAAGACGTGCGCGCAATTGCACCATTGGCTTAGACACAATCTGCCCTGAAAAATAGATGATGTTTGCGTCTAATTGAACCAAATCACTTCTTATGTAAATATTATGATTACAAATACCTTTTCAAGGAAATATTATAATAAAACTTAATAATTGTTTCTGGCTGATGTGAGATTGCACTTTCAGTTTGATTCTGTATTTTATAAAATAAAATAAAATTTGAATTATGGTTTTGTTTGGAATATGTAATTACTTGAGAATAATAATTGTGATTGGTATCCGAAATAATACCTAACCTAATCCTAATCACCGTAAAAACCTAATAACCGGTTTTTACTTTAAAAAGAAAAAACCGGTTATAACCGGGACAAAAAAACAACCGGTAAAGCCGGTTATTGCGAAGTAAAAAAACCGGTTTTAGGTTTAAACCGGCAGGTTTTTCCCATCCCTACTAAAAGTAACGTCGAGATCAAAGCAATTATTTGTCATATTTATACCCGTTACGGTTACGATGTGTCTCCTGCACATTTCTTTAAATACAGTCGAACCCGCTTATTAGAATACCGCTTAAAGAAATATCCCTGTTTAAGGAATAGACATTTGAGGTACCGAAACCTTTCTATTAGCGACCAATGATCGGTTATTAGAATATCATGGTTGTAGGAATATCTTTGATTGTCACCAAGGCTATTCCAATAAGCGGGTTCGACTGTACTAATACCTTTGTTGAAACGACTAAGGTGTTAAAAGGGGCGGCAAATATTAAGTTGCACACGGGCGGCCAACACTTTAGCGGCGGCCCTGATCAGCTCAGTTTCAAATCGAAACAAGTCTAAGGCACTTTCCGTTTTGTTATTCAACTTCGCTTTAAAGTACGTAGTTAGGAAATCACAACCAGAATTAACAAATGGTATTACTGCGCAGGTAGAGAAGGTACTGTTAGCTTTTGCTGGCGATGTTCACACAATTGTACAATCGACCAGATATGCTAAAGAAGTTTTTACTCTTTTTGAAAGCAGGCTAGGGATATTGGTATTAAGGCCAACGAAGATTAAAACAAGTACATGGTTGTTCTTCTTGATGTGCCTATCCGTGACGAATGTTGGCGATCATCATGGCAATCTTATTCTGCAGTAACGCGGAAAAGCTGCACATGTGTTGTGTTGAATCAGGCTCTGAGGTTATTTAACTAGGATGTTCTTCCTCTTCCTGGACCTCGCTTTCCAAATATTTTTCCTTGCAGAATGGCTTGTATGAGGGCATATCTGGATTCATTTCGCATAATGTGTCCAAAGTATTCCAACTTTCGAGATTTGATGGTGGTTAGTACCCCTCGGTTCTTCTTAATTCTTCTAAGGACCTCCTCATTTATGACCCGGTCAGTCCAAGGGATTTTAAGAATTCTCCGATATAGCCACATATCAAATGCTTCCGATATAGCCACATTTCTTCGTTTAAGGTCCACAATTCAACACCATAAAAAAGGACAGAGAAGAAATAGCGCCACAGAATTCTTACTTTTATACCAAGAGAAAGGTTGTGACTTTTGAAAAGGGCCCAAATACGTTTGAAGGTGGATCTAGCTTTTCCGATGTGCGCTCTTATCTCTTGTTTATTAGTCCATTCTTCATTTATTATGATGCCGAGGTAGTTGTAGTGCGTCATTCTTTCTACAGGGGTTTAGTTGATGTAGAGTTGACATTCTGTTATCTTTTTCTTGCTAATGATCATAAGCTTTGTCTTCTTTACATCTATATTAAGCTCATAGTATTGACTGTAGTTCGTGATTTTGTTCACAAGGACTTGTAGGTCTTCTAGGTTGTCCGCAAATACTATGATATCATCTGCATACCAGATGTTATTTAGCCGGTACCCGTTTAGTAGAATACCTTTTTCAGTTTCGTGGAAAGCTTCGATAAATATTCTTTCAGAGTAGAGATTGAAAATTAGAGGGAACAAAATGCAGCCATGCCTCACTCCACGCATGATTTTCACATATTCGGTGTGTTCACCTTCAACTCTGAGGTTTGCAGTCTGATTCCAGTAAAGGTTTCTAATTATTTTCAGATCTTGGTTGTTAATTCCTGCTTCTTTTAGTATTTGCATAATCTTGTACTCGATCAAACGCTCTCTCGTTATTAACTGGACATGCGTATATGTCGCAATTGACGTCTCTGCATCTCTGGAGAAGACTTGTATTGAAAACAAAGCCTTTCTAGTACCAAGAGCATTTATGAACCCGAACTGGTTGGGCGAAATTTGACTTTCACATAGCTTGTAAATTCTCGTATGAATTATCTTTAGGAACAATTTTAGGAGATGACTCATCAGGCTTATTGTATTCTTCACATTTTTTGGCTCCTGTTTTTTTTTTTGGAAGTGCAATAACCTGAGACTTCAGCCATTCTGTTGGTATTTCTCCCGAGTTGTATATGTTGTTGAATATCTTTGTGATTGTTGGCTATTGATTCATTGTCCATTAGTTTGAGTAGTTCGGCTTGTATATTATCAGGACCTGCTGCTTTACCATCCTTTAGCTGTGTTATTGAAGAATAAAGTTCCTGTTGCAATATTCTTGGTCCATCATTTACCTCATCTTCTAGCTCATAGGTGCTATTTCTTTGGTCTTCTCTATTTTACTCTGTTTATCTAAGATGATGTTTCCGTCAGAATCAGTTAGATTTCCTTTGTACATGGTAGTTTCCAGAAATCCAAATCTAAGACAATTACAAATTCAAATAGGTACTTGGGAACAGTGATAATAGCCGAAAATAGTTATAAAAAGATGTAATAGCTAGAATCATGTCAGAAAATAGAGCATGTTACTCTCTAGTAACGCTATTCAAATCAAAATTGCTCTCAAAGGTAGCTAAAACAATCCAGATACTCTATGGAGACGAAAACAGTATGATATATCAAGGCAAATCGTATAATATGGACAGGACATATACATGGACCTTCTGAGAAAGGCAAGATGGCAAAGGTTAGTTGGTCAGCCAACAAAAACATAGAAGGATGCAGTAACGAGTTATCTACGTAAGATGGGGGTACAACAAAGGGAGATTATTGCAGATAAATTACAATTAGAAAATTATAAAATAAAAAATTAAAATTATGTATAAAAATATGGAATAAAATAATGGTATAACTAAATAAATATTATTAACTATTTAAATGGAAAATAAGCCACAATTAAATTGAAAAAATAATTTTATGAACGTTTCGAAGCCCAAATCGAGTTTCGTTGTCAAATAAATATTTATATAACAAAAAATTAAAAATTAATAATAAATATGAAACAAAATAAAATAAATAAAAAATTATTAATCAAACAAAAAAAAAAAAAAGATATAGCTAAAAACTTGAAACTTTAAAACTCAATGGATATTTTCGGCTAAGAGTGTGAGGCTCACCGAAATACCATTGGGGATATTATACAAGTCAAATAGACCCACACTTACAATTATTTCTAACTATTTTTAGATTAATAGTGCATTTCTCATCTGGGAATGAGAACTGGAAGCACTATAAAAGTTATATTTTCACAAAAAAAATAAAATTTAAAATAAAAAAAAATTATATTTTGTTTATTAAAATTGTTTAGAATTGTTTATTAAAATTGTTTATTACAATTATTTATTAGAATTATTTTTAATTTATAATTTGCAGAATTAGTAATAGATTAGGGCCATTATTAATTAGTTAAATTAAATTAGGAAATTGTTAAAATAAAAATTATGTGTATCAACTACTGTAATCCCATCAGGAAACGACCTGGATTAGTCTCAAGACGCCAGGTCATTTGTATTTATTATAAATAAATAAGTAAATGAATAAATAAATAAATAAATAAATAAGTAAATAAATAAATAAATAAATAAATGAATAAATAAATAAATAAATAAATAAATAAATAAATAAATAAATAAATAAATAAATAAATAAATAAATAAATAAATAAATAAATAAATAAATAAATAAATAAATAAATAAATAAATAAACAAATAAACAAATAAATAAATAAATAAATAAATAAATAAATAAATAAATATTTCAGATGAGGCAAGAGTAGAGGGGAAATAGTAAACGCTCCCAAGACTTACTTATAGTTGTAGAGCCAAGAAAGTAAGAAGCAAAGTACATAATTTAATGATAACTACTTAAGAGGCAATAGTAGAGCGCGGAAAACGCGTTCCAAGATTGCGGCTTTAATTTTGAATATTTTGTTGAGATATTTGGCACAAATATTCGTTATAGTAAAGAATGGCGGTACAGAGCCCAATTTGAGAAATATGTTAGTACGCTGAAACTACTCTATAATTAAATAAAATATTGCAAATCCGAGCCTGTATCGCCATTAAAAAGAACAAAGAATACAATTTCTTCTAATAAACTTTTTCACTCCATGCCTAGATTTTGTGTCACTTTGGAACTACTAAAAATCGATTATCTATAACAAGAAATCGAACTTGACTGACTTGGCAACATTTAGCGCGCCTATGAGTATAATAATTATTGTTTTTAATAGTATAATGTCACTGTCACTGTCGTACTAACTATGCACTGTTGCCGCACTGTTGAAAGTACGCAGAACTTTCGAAAAACAAAAATATTGGTGATGCGCTACTGTTCCCTCTTAATTTACATTTTAGGAAAATTCGGAAATGTTTACTTACGGCCCAATTTCTGTTGAGTCAAATGGTATGAGTTTTATGGATTTCCAAATGGTACTATCATCTGTAGGAGTTAGAGAAGGAGCTTCAGATAAATCTATGTCTTTAGGAATTTGGAATGCAGGTTTCGACAATAATTTAACTCTCGTTGATCCACGAGCTATGGTTAATTTAACAGCAGATGTTGTATATAGAATTGTAGTAGTTGAGGTAAGTAGTACTTGAAGCTATATTCTTATAACAATCGGAATATAGGATAAAACTGTAGAACATTTTCTAGTAAAATTAGGCAGTTTAAAATTTTAACAGCTAATATATTTCAAAAGTAACTTTTTATTAAAGGCTATTTGTTTACAGCTGCCAGCTCATTACAAACGCAAATCTTCAAATAGGGAGTTACCGTCAAAGCTATAACACACTTCCGTATGGATGTACACTTGAGAGCAAAAAAATAAGTTATATTTTTTGAAAAAAGACTAAGTTTTCAATCTAATAGCACATAAAACAATATCAAATAAATGTTATTCCATATCCTACCAGATTGAAAACAATGGGAACCTTCTCTGGTAACACCTCCGAGGCTTCTACAATTTGCAAGCCATAACGGATGCTGAGACTAAGGAAGATGAGGGAATTTTACCATTTATAATTCACGTCCCATCTGCTCAGCTCGGTAAAGTTCCAACGAGAATGGTTCCCTTCGTACTCCAATCAGAGTAAACATGTAAATCATAACCATTTCGTTGCAACACGAAACTAAAGCCGCATCATTATGATGTTGTTTTATGTGCTATTAGATTGAAAACTTAGTCTTTTGCTAGCAGTTGCCGCTAAGGCATCCCTGCCATTTCGTTCGTTGCAATCTGTGACTGCACGCCGGGGGTTTGTCCTAGTTGGGTCGGAGAGAGCAGCGTATGTGCCTCCTGATGAGAGACTAATAAGTTTCGAAACCTGTAGAGGTGCTTGCTGCACTCTCTGACTGAACTAGAATAATAATGCGGCTGTAGTTTCGTGTTGCAACGAAATTGAAAACGGTTATTCATTTTTGATTTACATGTTTACTCTCCATCTTCCCGGCTTAAGAGAGAATTGTACTTAAAATGAATTAAATTAATTATTTTGCGACTACATATCGTTTAATAATTTATGAGCTCGCAAAATACGCGATTTCGATAATTTTCTTTTGTATAGTGCAGTCACTGAAGGTAAAAATCAACTATTACTTATGATTTTGGTGAACATTAATCGATTTTCACGAAAAGTGGTGAGTGGTTAGAGGATACCTCAAGAAATAAAAGTGAGATGGTACCAACTTGTGCTTTTACCCTGAGGGGGGCACCCCTTCTCGGGGGTGAAAATTATGTTATTAAAAATAACCCCATAAATCGATAGCGGGACAAATTCTAAGCAAAAGGACACCGCACCCATTTTATGGAAAATATAATGTCACTCAAATGAAATAAAATTTACATGAATAGATTGGTATCGAAATTTCAAAAATTTCGTACCATTGCGCCAACTCTGAATTTTGCTTAATTAGGGCGTTAATTGTAATTGAAGTTTATCGAAGTCTCATTTTTGAAGTCTATAAAACTGTCATTCATAAATAATATTAGTCTAGCGGCTGTTGAAACAGGACACAGCTTACCTACCATTAGCTTAAGCCGATTAGGGGCAGTACAACTGACCACAATATACCTACTTTATTATCAATAATTATAGAATAAGATAAGAGTAAGCATCTGCCTTAATCCCTCAGAAAGATTTATGGAGTAAGCGAATTACAAAATCTTTTTTCTCTCTTTGACGCACACACATTCCCATTTGATTTTAGATTTATTGTTATCAATTTACGCTCTTAATATTCAAGATACAGAGTTGGCACAATGGTACGAAATTATTGAAATTTCGATACCAATCTCTTCATGTAAATTTTATTTCATTTGACGGACATTAAATTTTCCATAAGATGGGTGCGGTGTCCTTTGTTATTAATATATAAAGTTATTAAAATAAATCAATATTTTTTGAGTTTGTAGAGTTTGTAGATTTTTTGAGTTTGTAAATCAAGATTGTAATTTTTGTGAAAAAAATGCATGTTAAATGCATGTTAAAAGGGGTTTTTCATAAATAACTCAACCAAGTTTTTACAAAAAAGTTTTCATCGCCAAAATTGAAGCTACTAAATTTTTTTTATAATTTCTGCAAATGTGAGGGGGGGGGGACAGCTCAACATTCAACAGGGCTATTAAGAATCACTTTGAGTAATGTAATCCTACTATACTAACCAGACATTTTTTTAGCAACAACCATTTATCTTCAGAGACGAAACTGCTCCAAAACAGTTTAACGGCTATTGTATCGATCTGATAAACAAAATAGCAGAAATTTTAAATTTTGACTATGAGCTTATAGCTGTCGATAAATTTGGTACAATGGACGAAAACGGTAAATGGGATGGTATGGTTAAAGAGCTAATTGAAAAAAGAGCAGATGTAGCATTGGGTTCGATGTCAGTAATGGCAGAAAGAGAAAACGTTATTGATTTTACAGTACCTTATTATGATCTGGTAGGAATAACAATTTTAATGAAGTTACCTGAAACGCCAACAAGCTTATTCAAATTTTTGACAGTATTGGAAGACGATGTATGGTTATGTATATTAGCAGCCTATTTTTTCACAAGGTAAGAACAATCATGTACTTCTTCTAAAGCTGCCTACTTTTAAGTGACGTTGGCGACCACATTGATCCATCTTATTCTATTCAAAGCAGCTCGAAATAGATCAGTTGACTATTAGATCAGTCCATTTCCTAATATTCCAGCCAGGATATACGTGTACACTCTTGCCTTCAATTTTACCTTGTAGAATCAACTGTAGAAGTCGGTATTTATTATTACGCATAGTGTGGCCGAAGTAGGCAAATATTCTGTTCTTTACGGTGTTAATAAATAATTTCTTTGTCATTTCTTAGCCACTGGATAATAATTATGTTACATAGTTGTGTGATGTGAGACCCTTACCTGAGATGGTAGCACCACATTTCAAATGCATCGTTTTATGACAACTTCTGTAAGACTCTAGATTTCTACTTCGTAGAGGAGGACTCTAAAGACGTAACATCTAGGAATTCTATGCGTATATTGATATTTAAAGATATCCTTCTGGCACAAGCTTTTATAAAGTCAATACGATTAAGTCAGTTAAAATTAAATTACTAGAAGTATTTTTTACCAAGTAACAAAAAAAATTTGTTTGTATTTTGAGAACAATTTCCGAAGTGTAAATCGAAACGTCAAATAAACATGTTTAAAGTAAAATGGTGGCATATTTCCCAAAAGAATGGCAAATTGCGTTAAGATGCCATAATAAAATAGCTTCAGAACTATATTTCCAAACAAAAGAGAAAATTCTCTTTAGGTCTTCTTTCTTCTTCATGTACCATGCCCTTTCAGAACGTTGGTTACCATCATAGCTATCTTAATTTTATTCACTGCCACCCTAAATAGCATTCTTGTATCAACACCATACCAATCTCGCAAGTTCTTCAACCATGAGGTTCTTCTTCGGCCTGCTATTTTTACTTGCATGATATTTTGTAGCAACCTATATTTGGGACCTCTTATTACATGTCCGAAATACTCCAGCTTTCTCTGCTTAATGCTTTTTATGATCTCAGTAGTCTTGCTGAGACGTTCTACTATTGTGGAGTTTCGAATCTTCTCCACCCAGGAAACTTTTAAAATTCTTCTATAGCACCACTTTTCGAAAGCCTCAAGGCGATTTAGATCGATTTTATTCACAGTCCAGGACTCGACACCATAAAGTAAGACCGAGAACACGTAGCAGCGAAGTAGGCGGATCCTCAATGCCAATTTTAGGTCTCTGTTACATAACACTTTGGACATCCTTCTAAAAGCGGCTCTAGCCTGCTCTATCCTAGATCTAATTTCGCCGTGACTTTCTGCGTTACAATTTAATTGCTGTCTGAGGTAAACGATTTTATCAACTTGCTCAAGTTTGGTATTATTTACATATATAGACGGTTTTATATGCAGTTGTTTACTTATTACGAGTATTTTGGTTTTCTGTATGTGCAGATCCAGACCCGCCTCCCTACAACTCTCAACGACACTATCAAGTAGTGTTTGCAGATCTTCTTGACTAGAAGCTAGGAGTACTGTATCGTCCGCATATCGCAAATTATTGATGACTTCACCGTTCACAAGTATTCCTTTTTGTTTTTCAGAAAGTGCTTTTCTGAAAAGTAAACGTTGAGAAGCAGGGGTGACAAGAGGCATCCCTGCCGTACTCCTCTTTTAATATTAAGAGCCTGTGATTCCACACCATCTACTAAAACTGATGTTGTTTGATTCCAATATAAATTTGCAATTATTCGAACATCTCTGCCGTCCAAGCCAATGTCTTTTAGAGCTTCGATCAATATAGAGTTTTTCTTTGCTTCGGCTTTTTTCTTTGCTTCTCGTATTTACGTCGAATTGCTTTTTGTATGCTGGTATAATAGTCTAAGAGCTAGAGCCGAAAATTCATCGTCATAAGTAATATGGAGTTTGGCATGTGAAATGTGTCTATCGTATATTGATAATTATGACCCCTTTCAGGCTGACACCTCAGTGGATACAGGAAGTAGCAATAAGGGATGAAAGGAGAAAGTTAGTGTAGTCATTAAAGGTTTCCATCTCGTATTTTGTTAAACCTCCATCGATTTGCATGAAAATTGGTGACTAGTTAGAGCATACCTCAAGTAATAAAACTGATTTGGTGCCAACTTGCACTCTTACTCTGGAGGTGGATACCACCCCTTCTCAAGAGTGAAAACTATTTTATTAAAAATAACCCCACAAATCGATAGAGGGACAAATTTTAAGTAAAATTTGTTATATCATGTTATTAAAATAAATCAATACTTTTTGAGTTATTAAAGATAAAAGATTTATCGGTTTAAAAGCACATGCGTGAAGTTACGGATAATAAAAAGAACATATTAATTACTTGTATGTTACTAAAATATTATTTTTATATTATTTCGATATTATAAATTTAGCAAAAGTGTATTCGAATATGTCAAATATACCCATTATTGGACACCCCCAGTTTCTGAACATACTCAGTTTATATTGATAGAAAAAATTCAATTAAAATCGAAATAATATAAAAATAATATTTTACTAACATACAATTTAATTAATATATTCTTTTTATCATCCGTAACTTCACGCATGTACTCTTAAATAGACAAATCTTTGATCTTTAATTACTCAAAAAGTATTGATTTATTTTAATAACATGATATCACAAATTTTACTTAGAATTCATCCCTCTATCGATTTGTGGGGTTATTTTTAATAAAATAGTTTTTAACCACACGAAGGGGTGGTATCCACCACCAGGGTAAAAGTGCGAGGTGGCACCAAATCAGTTTTGTTTCTTGAGGTATGCTCTAACTAGTCACCAATTTTCATGCAAATCGATATAGGTTTAACAAAATAGGAGGTGAAAACCTTTAATGACTGCACTAACTTTCCCCCTTTCATCCCTTATTGCTACTTCCTGTATCCACTGAGGTGTCAGCCTGAAAGGGGTCATAATTGTCAATATTCAATGGACACATTTTACGGGAAAAACTCCATATTACTTATGACGATGATTTTTCGGCTCTAGCTCTCCGTCTATAAAGTGTTTCGTTGTTTTTCGCTAGTCGCCGTTGTTCCATAAAATCCAATATGTCATTGATATGTTTCATTCCTTATCACAGCCTTGAGGGCAGTTGGCAGGACTGCTTGTCTGTCATGTCAGTTGTCAACGGGGGAATGAGGGATGTCAGTTTTGGCCGCGAAAACTAGATGAGCCACCGGCTTGTATAATGTTTGTAAAATACTAAAAGTTATGTTATAAAACTACAATATTAAAGTCTTGGAAGTCACTGGTGTTGATCTCAAATACATAACAGTCATCTGTCATCCAAGCCTGCTTTTTTAGCTTTGACCTGCCTTGTAAATTTCTCACACAGATTTCTTTTACTGTTGTTAGGATTTTATTTAAGCCCTCATCGACATTTTCACCAATATTTTCCCAAATTAAATTTTCGTTCAGTTGTCTTTGAACTGATTCCTTAACTTTCTCGTCTTGGGCTGTATCAATATTTTTGCGAGACTTCTTTTTGATCACCTTTTTTAATTTTAATTGGGTTACAGCTTTTATGGGATTGTGATCAGACCCAATGTCAGCACCTGGATAAGTTTTAACTGATTTGATGCAGTTTCTAAATCGATTTTTTATTAGAATGAAGTCGATTTGGTTCCTAATAATCTTGTCCTCTGATTCTGCATTTGACTTCCAGGTGTAGAGTCTCTTTAGATCGGAATGCAGAATTATTAACTATTCTAAATGGGAAATAAGCCACAATTTACCTAAAAAATTATTCTATTAACGTTTCGACATCCACATCGGACGTCATTGTCAAAATACAAAATATTAGAACTCTTGGTAACAATCTACAATCTGAGCTTTTTACAATTTTTAAAGAGAGTTTTCTCTTTTGTTTGAATAAATGTCGCTAATGCGTCTAGCGGCAAATAATTGGTTATTATTTTGCTTAGTAGACAGCCAGATTTAATTCGCTTCAGGGTACACCACAGGCAGTTCTGATGACTCTTAAAAGAAGAAATATAATGTCAAGTGATGGTGGCGGCCCCTGTACTCTCCAAGCTGTGGGTGAAAAATAGGTCGATTTCAGGATATAATTCAGGAATTTTTGAAACCTACCAGGTGTTGTAAAGGACGATGGCAGGAATAACTTCTCCTAAAATGTAACCAAAAATTTTGTGCGGTTTTTTATTTATGACGATTTTCATTTGTTAAATTTGCAATTTTTCAAGATTTTTAATTTTGCAGCTTAGGATATTCATTTTAGTGAAAAACTTTTCAATAGAACATTGTAGTAAATTAAAAAACCTACAATTTGAGCTATGGCAAGTTTAATTTAGTTAATACATTATTGCACAACAGCCTGCAAAATGTCCAAAATGGCCGTTTTTTGCAATTGCATTATTTATTGTGAAAATAACTTTTACGTACTTTTTAAAGGCTTTAAATGAAGATCTTTCAATACCAAACATAAAAAAAATTGTAGAGCCCGATTGGTGAAATTGTTGCTTAGATATTATAACTTGTTTATCCCAAGGGGTCAAATGTCCAAGGCTATAACTTTTTGAAAAAAAAAAAATGGTAGAGAGTTAATCCAATGTCCACTCTCCTTCTAAAGACTTATATTTTCATATTCTGATGTAAATAAATGCGTATAGCATTTTTCAACCTCTTATTTCGGGTTTGAAAACAAGGGGGCAAACTTCGTTATAAAAATTTAGAATTGAAGCCGCCCCTGTACATCCTATGAGTTTCTAACTTGCAGGTTATTGTTTCTGAAGACAAAATAAAGATTAAAAACAAAATAAAATTTTTCTACGACCAACTGAAGCTGAGATAATTGTTTTTGTTTTCTTAAATAGTAGTGACTTTATTTATAACAATTAAGAAATTATTTCACAGTCATTGACTAAAGACAGAATTATATTATCTTAAAATAAAAATTATTTTAACCGAAAATTACATTTAATTATCAAAAATGATTTTTAAAGTGTAGTGGAGATTTATTTTTCGTTACGAATGAGATTTATTGTGTCGGTTGCCATTAGCAACAGTTAGCAACTTATAATACATTGAATGAACGGTTTTTGCTTTAAATTTTAAAGCACCGCTTGGATTGACATGAAATTTGGCAAACACATAGATAACATGTCAAAGAAAAAAAAATGATATTTGGCCTCTGTGTGCTTTTGTCCTGGGGGTGAGTTTCACCCCTCATAAGGGGTGAAAAATATATGTTCAAAATAAGTTCGGAAATGGATAAAACGTCTCATTCTAAGCACCTTTTGTTCTATAGCATTTTTTCACCAAGTTAATACTTTTCGAGTAAATACCTTCATTTTTCAACAAACAAAAAACACGTTTTTAGGCGGTTTTTGACAAATAACTCAAAAAGTATTTTATTGAAAAAAACATTTTTAACAAAAATATATCAAATTAAAAATTGAAAAAAAAAATGATGTATACATGAACTCTCTAGACCCAGTAGAAACAAAGTTCTAGCTAATGAAAAATAGGTTCATATTCGTCAAATTTCAACGTGAAATAACCAAAAAATTAATCACTTTTTGCAGAAAAATCATTACAACTTTCTTAAACTGTCAAAAAATATGTATGTCTATTTTTTTAAAAAGTTTATAGCATCAAAAGTAAGCAAGTTATGCTGAAAATAAAGTTGATCTCTTTTTTTGGTGAAAAAAACTTAAGCCTAGTTTCTCCCTAGGGGGTGACTTTCCCTTGGAAAGTCACCTCTAATTACCATCTTAAATCAAATTAATCGTCACCGCTTCACAAGTTACTTTGATCATATAGGTATTATTTATATGATCTGTAAGAAGTATCATCGGTTCAAAGGGCTTATTTAAAAAAATGGTTTTAAAGTAAATCTGTTTTAATTTTTAATTTTGAAAAAAATTAGAGAGTAACTTAAATGATAACATAGCTGATTGTGAAATTGGATGTAATGGTTTTAGTATTTACAGATGTGATAGATCCCAGAGAACCAGTGCAAAGCTGAGTGGTGGTGGTGTACTAGTGTTTGTTAACAATAAGCTAAAATCACAAGCCATTAGTATTCGTGAAGATCGGGTTGAGCAAATATACATCTTATGTCAACTTAATGAAGTCAAGTTTGTGGTTGGTGGTGTCTATATACCTCCACAGTCACCTCGTGAAGTATACAACTGGCATTGTCAAACTGTGGACAATGTTGTTCAGCAATACTCAGCACAGGATTTCTATATTTTTGGTGATTACAATCTTCCCAATGCATCATGGGAGAATGATGAGTTTGGTTTGATGGTGCATTGTCCTGCAGGTGATCCAGCTGTGGATATTGCTCAAGCCTTTGGGTTTTTAAAATTGTTTCAATGTAATAATAATGTGTTTATTTAGATTTAGTTTTTTCTAATATTAGTGGGTTAAGTATCTTAAGAGCAAGCGATCCCCTTTTTGGTCCTAGCATCCACCACGTAGGTTATGAATGTTGCTTAATGCTAGATGTGAAAGAAACAAATAGAAATAAGTTCATTTATGAAGAGTTGTTTTATGATTTTCGGAATGGTGATTACATTGGGCTTAACAACTTGCTTGCTTCCATAGACTGGCAGGTATGTATAGTTGATGATATTGATATTGCTACAAAATTATTTTATGAAGTTCTTTCAATAGGTATTTATTACTTTGTGCCATTAAAGAAATATAGAACTTCAACTTTTCCCAAGTGGTTCTCTGCTGATCTTAGAAGACTGACTCTGAAGAAAAAACATGCTCACTATATTTATGTTAATAATGTTAATAATATATCAGGTGCTATATTTATATATAAGATCATACATGGATTTATTGATTGTCCAAACCTGTTAAATCACATTAACTTTAATGTTCCAAACCAAGCTCTACGTTACCACAATGTTTTCAACATTCCTTTCCACAGAACAACATATGGCATTCATAACCCATTGGATAGATACATGGGGCTATTAAATGAATTTGATTATGATATTTTCAATTTAACTTTATCTCGGTTCAAAAGATCTCTTGCTTTGTGATATGCTTTGTGATATATATGTATGGTATTGTTGAATTTTGTTCTTATTATATTTTGTATGTTTTTAGTATGTAGTGAACTTAAATATAACTTTTGTTATTGATTTTACATTATAGGTAATGTATGTTTTGGAACCTAACTGATATTGTATTGTAATTTAACTCTTATGGGGTTATCCCGTGTTTTAAATAAATAAAAACAAAAAAAAATAAAAATATCTCGGGAAATATTAAATTAAATTAAATCATGAAAACGGCATTGGAAAAAAAAAATGGCAGGATGCTCCTTTTAACCTTCGGAGTACGAAGACTGGGTCAAGCGTGACCCGAAATTTATTATTATTATTATATATTATTTGTTTCAATCTATTTTTCGTATATAATTCGTGAACATGCAAATTGCAGTTTTTCCTCTACGTAACATCTATGATGCCGGGTCAGTCCTGACCCGGTCTTCGGATTTTGAAGAATATTTTCAATATGTTTGTAGGTACACGTAAATCGCAGCCGTCTCTGTTTACGGGTATGCGTACAGTGGAACCCTGATAAGTCGGCCTCCGATAACCCAGAAGTCTGGCTAACCCGAACCGATTTTCATCAGACAAAACAAACATTTTTTCACTTTGACTAAGTTTTTACCAAGAAATAAACAATACTGTATACAACTGTACGTAATTTAGATGTATTGTGCATATTTTATGTATTTCATGTTTTTGCAATTATAATGGAGTTTATCTGTAAGTATACCGTGTTTTATTAATTTTTACCATATTCTCCGGCTAACTCGGATTTTCGATAACTCGGATCGGCCGCAGTCTCGATTAATCCGACTTATCGAGGTTCCACTGTATTCAAATATATGGCCGGAGCAAATTTACCTATGCCCGTTTTCTGTAAGGTATTAAAATCTGACCGCCGTATTAAAATCTGGCGAACTAGTATATGCCCATGGGTAACCTTAATCTTAAAAAATTTAAATACAATCATTTAGGATTTTGTTTGTTTTTTGTTGAATTAAAGATACTGTTTAATAATACTGACCATTTAAAAGATCCTTATAAAAAAATGAGAATGGGTCACGCTTGACCCATCATCGTAATCTAAGTAAGTCAAATAATCTCCGTACTCCGAAGGTTAAAAGAAAAACGTTTAATTGTGAGAAGTGTTTGCTGAGATACAATTGGTCAAAATTGACCGGCATTTACGGCAAAGATATAAACAATAGGATCATAATTTTCAAACCATCACCTTTTTGCTTTTGTCCTCTTTCTCTACACCAATTTTCATATCTTTAAAATACTCATGACATATATTATTATAATAAAAACTATCGACACTACATTACGAGTGAAAATTGCCAAAAATAGCAAAATTCCAATCAAAAATTAGGTTGGAGAAAATGTAATCTCAAAGTTCAAAATCGGTATACGTTTTTGTTTAAATAAAGATTGTTTAAATAATTATACAACTTTCAAATGAGAATATTTGTGTTTTTAACGTTAAAAGGTACACTTGTAGTAAGTTTATCTAAAAGAAGTCTGCAACTGGAAAAAATATGAAGTTTTCTTTTCTTATAAATAAATAAATCTATTATAACAAAACAAAAGCAAGTTTGATATTTAGTAATGCGTTAGTTACTCTAATCTCTACTCGAGTTACTTGGGAACAAAAAAAGAATGAAGAAAATAGCTTCATGGGAAGCCGAGAAAACGCATTTTTTTTAACGTATAACGATTTTGAACTTTGAGATTACATTTTCTCCAACCTAATTTTTGATTGGAATTTTGCTATTCTTGGCAATTTTCACTCGTAATATCGATAGTTTTTAATATAATAATATATGTTTTGGGTATTTTAAAGATATGAAAATTGGTTTGGAGAGAGAGAGGATAAAAATAAAAAGGTGATGGTTCGAAAATTATGGTCCTATTGTTTATATATTTGCTGTAATTGCCGGTCAACTTTGATTGGTTGTATCTCAGGAACCACTTATCACAATTAAACGTTTTTGCTTTTAAAAGAAGCGTACTGCCGCTTTTTTTCCAATAACGTTTTCATGATTTAATTTAATTTAATATTTCCCGATATATTCTATTTGTTTAAGCCAAAAAATTGTTTATAATTTTAAAATATTCCTGAGGCCGTTTAAATAGTCCAATTTCAATTCTGTATACTACATTAGATAGGTACAATATCTTTTTATACAAAAATCATAGTTATTCTTATGTTTCATAATTATTCTGGTTATTATAGCGACCGTAAATTTTTAATTAACAATTCAATTGTTGCTAAACAGTTCATTCAATTTCCATCGGCTTCTGGAATTATAATCTATGCGAAAAGAGCTTTACTATTACTAAGTTATTTAATTATTGATAACCAATTACTTATCTAAAATTTTAGTTGAAAATTAAAGATTTTGTTGGAAAAACCCGCATTTTCCGGGGAAAATTTTCGTCGAAGTATATCGGGACAAACAAGTTTCTATGCAGAATTTAATTGCGGTGAATTTTTATTTGAGTGTTTTTGGTGTAAAGTTAAAATCTTTGGAGTTATAGAGCAAAAATAGAAAAAAACACGATTTTCGGGCGCCATTTTGTTTATAAAAAAGTAGCACAGCATCTGCGGACTTTGCACACCTATATTAATAATATATAGAATCATAAGATTCGATTCCAGCAATAAAATTGCTGATAAATAACTTTTCCGTGTATTTTGCTAATTAGCCCAGAGTATATGTAAGTAAGGTAACTTTTTAAGCGGTAACGATTAGTTTTATTTGGGATGCTAATTAGGGGGTGATTCTCGCGATTCTTTTTACCAAAAAATAAAAAGGATTAACAATATTTTAAGCGTAACTCACTTACGTTTAATGTTAGTAGTTAAAAAAAAAGAATATGTGTGTACTTTGTACGCACGTAAGAAGTTATACTTCTATTATATGATTTAAACGAAATTAATATACTTTTTATTTATATTTTGTTTAAATATTAAACTAATTTATACTTACTACTTCTCAAACATTTTTATTAGAACAGTGCCAAAAATTAAAATAATAAAAGAATAAAACACACACAAACACATTAAACAAGCCACAAATGATGTCTGAACATTAATTGTCGAAAATTTTTTTAACTAAATACGTATTTTCTGAAAATACAATTATATAATAAATATACTTACAATCATAAAATGTATTAAAAAAACAAAAAAGAAAATTTCTCTTGTGACTCGAACCAGCGCTGATAAGCGCGGTTGGTATTGGAATTCATTCGCCTTCAACGCTTAGCCACGGACACTATGTGTCATTATTTACGAAGATCGACTAACTAAACGGATTAAACTTGTGATCTTTTGATATTTTGAAAATTGATCAAATTATTTTAATTTTGAATTGAAATGATTTAGAATTGAAAAAATACAACAAAACATAGAGGAAGAGAACAATATATTAGGTGAATATTGATAGAAATTTTGATGGTAATCAAATTATATAAATAAAAGTATTACATACTATGTATTTTGGCAGATCAAATAGGTAGGTTTATACCCATGATACATTAACAATTATTACGTACCTGTTGCTTTTAAAAACTATCTAAAAGTCACTACAATATTATAAACTTTTTTGTTTCTGTCCTGACAACAATAAAACTAATATATTATACATTTGTTTACCTTTACCTTTACCTCCAAACCACAGCTGTCCTACAGCTGCCATATCGGATAATTTTTGACATGTCACTTGAACATCCAATCAGAACAAAGTTATAATGCGCATGCGCCGGGCTGATAGGTTTTAACATATAAAAATTCACCCTCTATCGCCGGTAAAGAAGTATAACTTCAAAAAACAAAAATACACCTTGTTTTAAACACTTAAACACCTTAAAACAACTTAAAAATGTTGTAATCAGTTTTACCCGAAAAGTCCTTCGTTTTTGGGTTATTTCACGATGAAATATTCGATTTGGAATTTGACGAAGAAGAACTGAAGAACCTACTTTTCATTAGCTACAATTCTGCTTCTACTAGGTCTACAGACTTCATGCATACACCATTTTTTTTTCACTTTCTTATAAGCTATATTTTTGCTAAGAATATTTTTTTCGATTTTTTTGATAAAATACTTACTTTTTGAGTTATTTGCGAAAAACGGTCCAAAAACATGTTTTTTTTTGTTAAAAATAAACATATTCACTCGCAAATAACTCGACTTGGTGAAAAAACTCTATAGAACAAAAGTTGCTTAGAATTAGTGTTTTATCCAATTCCGTACTTATTTTTAATGTAATTTTTTCACTACTGAGAAAATATTTTTCACCCCCTATTTCCCAATTTTTGTAAAATGGAACGGATGTGGAATTGTAAACTTTTTATTATATACTTAATAACAGACAATTTTAACTACCTATTTCCAAATTTTCATCCTTCCTTTATTTTTTTTGAGGTTTTCGTAAAGTTTTGTGTTCTTTGATCGGGCTAAAAGCGTTGTATCATAGCCACCTTTACTTTACAAGCCATGAAGAGAAAAAGGCAACGTCGCAATTGATGGCGTCGGTAGTCTGACTTTCGGACTACCGCTTTCGAAACTACGATTTTAAAGTACAAATTCTGATAAAATTTATAGTATTTTTTGAGTCGAACAAGAAAATATTATTAATTAGAAGTTTGTACAAAATAATATTAAAAGTAATTCCTTGTAAGTAACGTTCATTATACAAAAAAAAAACCAATAACAAGAATATAAACGGGATTCATTTTTTTCGAATCCTGAGAAAACTAATAAGTATTTTTCAAAAATTTAAACACAGAGTGAAAGATTACGTTAGGACCGAGGGCCTAAAGTCCCTGAAAACTTCTATGTTTATTTTAATAACTTACAGGGGTGAAAAACTAAGAAAATTTAGTGTGATTTTTAGTTTCAAATATGTCATTAAAAAAAACTTTTTATTCATTCTAAGGGACTTTCAGCCCTCGGTAATAAAGTATTCTTTTATTCTGCGTTTAAATTTTTCAAAAATACTTATTAGTTTTTTCAGAATTCGAAAAAAAATGATTACATTTAAAATACAGGCGTCAAAATTTTGCATTTTGTTCCTTTCCCCTTAAAGTTTGCCGGACTTATTTAGAAACGCTCTGAATTGATAAATAACAAATCTAGTTGTTAAATATAAACGAATTAATCAAAAAAACAGAATGTTAAGAAAACCGGAGTCTATAGTTGGGTTTTAATTTCAGTATTTTATAAACGCCCTGTACACCATAAAATTTTAACTGGTTAGCAACAGTATTATTACAGGGGTATTGTTAAAGAATTAGCCTATAACTTATTAAAAAAACCACTTAAATCTGCCAACAGGTTTAGGAAATATGAGACATTAAAAATGACAAATTTTTTAAGTTGACGGATTTCTATATGCACGCAAGTTTATATAAAAATATATTATATTGAATTAAAATCATCTTAATAACATACCTTTTAATGTTGTTTATAATTTGGAGCACGAAATATTGTAAAATATTTCAGTTTCTCTGTAAATACAGTGAAAATTATTTAAAAACAAATGAGAACTCTCAGAATTAATCGGTCTACCAATAGATGTGGCCAAGTTTCAACTTCATGGCTTGTTAAGTAAAGGTGGCTATGGTTGTATGCATGTTGTGTTTGTTTTGCTCTGAGCCTTTCTTCTTTTCTTCACATTTTATCTTCACTTCCTCTCTAAATCATGGGGTTTTCTTTTTTTATATATTAGTATTAGTTACTTTCCTCTCTCCAAGTGATTCTGTTGCTACGATAATTATGTTAACTTTGAGTTTTTCCCAGCTTTCCTGGGATTGTTTAAACAATTCTTAGTTCTAATAATTATTAAAATTTTAGTTTCCTAATGTGGGTATTCGATCGATGGTCCCCATACAGCTACCAAAACAACCGCGAGAAGTACAAGGACGACGAAGAAAAGAGAGAATTTAACTTAAAGGAGTGCCTCTGGTTTTGCATGACATCATTAACACCACAAGGAGGCGGGGAAGCACCCAAAAATTTATCTGGGCGATTGGTAGCCGCGACCTGGTGGTTGTTTGGATTCATTATTATTGCTTCGTACACTGCTAATTTAGCCGCTTTCCTGACAGTATCACGATTGGACACTCCGATAGAATCTCTTGATGATCTCTCTAAACAATATAAAATTCAGTATGCGCCTTTGAATGGATCTGCTGTTCAGACGTATTTTGAGAGAATGGCTAATATTGAGGCAAGATTTTATGAGTAAGTATATAAATTTTAAAAATAAATTTCTAAAAAATATAAAAATCAATTTTCTTTAAGTAAACAACACTCTAAACCAAATTTTAACGAACACCATTACACGTACAGACTATTGTCCACTAGGTCCTATGGTATATAGCCACAGCTAGAAGCGTGTTACGCTTAATGATGTAGAAAAACTTAAGGGATTACCAAATAACGAGATCTAACATTTATCTTAGGTGACTTTAACGCTAAGTTAGGTAGAGGAAAGGTTTCTGGATTGATTGTAGGCTTCGGACTTGGAATAAGGAACGACAGGTGAAAGAGAATGACCGAATTCTGCCAACACCACAACATGGTAGCGACAAATACATGGTTTAAATTACATTCTCGCAGATTATACAGGGTGTAACAAAAATACAGGTCATAAATTAAATCACATATTCTGGGACCAAAAATAGTTGGAATGAACCTAACTTACCTAAGTACTTGAGGAGAGGGCACTCTAAGAAGAATGAATACAGTAACAACTGGGAAACTTCTCATTTATAAGATAAATAAATTCTATTTAAATACAATATACATTTATGGCTTTTTTCAATTCATAATGTTGAGTAATTAATCACATATTAATTTTGTTTACTTTAAACATTTGTTATTTTTTTTAATAGGATTTGGAAAGACATGAGTCTCAACGACAGTTTGACAGAGATTGAAAGATCAAAACTCGCTGTTTGGGACTATCCCGTAAGTGACAAATATACTAAAATGTGGCAAGCGATGAAAGAAGCTGGATTACCTAATACCTTGGACGAAGCTGTGGAACGAGTGAGAAGTTCCAAATCATCCAGTGAAGGATTTGCCTATCTTGGCGATGCTACTGATATAAGATACCTTGAAATCACGAATTGTGACCTTACTACTGTCGGTGAAGAATTTTCTAGAAAGCCATATGCAATTGGTGTTCAACAAGGATCACCATTAAAGGATCAATTTAACACAGCGTAAGTAAAATAATAAATAAAAAAAAATAAGTGGAAAATGCCATACTAAGCGTTTTTCAATTTTGAGAATGAGAAAAAGTCCACAGGGTCTAAGTACGGTGGCTAGGGAACTCAGAGATGAATATATGTCTCTAAATTTTAAAGCGCTGAATATCTCAAAGAATTAGGTACAAAAATTCTTAGCGTTTAAATAACAAAAAAATAGTTCAACGTACAATGAAGTAAACCCAGTAAAGTAGGGTTTACCCTTTTTAAGTTTTAAAAAAATAATTATTTTTCCACCTACCTCTACCGAAAGTATACTTTTCCGGACTTGATTGTAGGAAGCAAAGTTGTACTTTTCCTCCCTAGGGAGGAAAAGTAAAAGTGACGTTATGGTATTTCATTCATGAAATATAACTTATTGACGCCCTGTACAATATCTATTTTCTATTACTTAAGTATCTATACATTTTAACGTTTATTTATAAAACTTATTATTTTGCAGAATGGTAAAAAACAGTAAATTGTTATTTTGATTTAACAATGTTTACATTAATAATTTGACTTATATTTGACAGTTGATAGTTCTGCTGTACCTACTTGTTAGTTTTAGTTCTAATAAATTTTGTTGGTTAGTTACATAAATAAATTAAGTAAAAATGAAAAAATGACTTGTAATTTGAGGAAGGTGGAAAAACCATATGTATAACATGGGAGTAAAGTGTCTTTTCCTCCCTTGAATGATTACTGACCTCCGCTGCGCGTCGGGCAGTAAACTTCATTCTTGGGAGGAAAAGTAGCACTTTCCTCCCTTGTTATACAAATAGCTATTATCACACCACAGGGGCTAGATTGGTGATCCCTTTGCAGAACTGCCTTCATGTTTTTCTTTTCCATTCTTTGCCTTTCCGTTCAACCCATTCTGTTTTTTGTGAAGCCTGGATGGGCTTCAGGGCCTACTTACAATCCTTATTTCGATCAATTCCTTGTTTTATCATCATGCTACTTAAACTTCTCTATACCACTGAAGCTCACTCTATCGTCCCTTTTTGAGCTTTGTTAGAGTATTTGAGACTAGATGAACTACTTTTAAGTATTTTTCCTTTTTGTGTCCAGTAATACGGCTTTGAATTGATTCCAGTTCTATGGTTTCCTGGATTTTATGAACGAGACTGCAATGTTCCTCTCGCTTGTCTGGTTGGTTTAATTGGTATAGCTACTTTTTTGTTCCATGAGATGCTCAGAGGAATGGATGGTCACTCTCGATAAAGCCTCGTATGCCATGAGGAGGCTAATGAAACCTACGTGATAACTGATACCTGAAGTCCGCATAGTAGTGAGTAAGCAATCTCTTTTTTGCCGAACGCTTACATCCATTTTGCTTAATTATTTCAGAGTTTCTTGATCGTTAGTAATATCCGATTTTTGATTTCATGCGCACCCTTTTGACCTCTGCATAAGGTGCTAAGGTGCCCCAAGAATCTTCTTTGAAAAACATTAGCCTTAATCCACAAACCATTATAGTAATAGAGTTAGGTCTGGTGGTAATAACATTTGTAAAGTTTTAGCAAACGGCGAAAGATTTATTAGGTACATTCTCAAGATTTCTAATATCTTATTCTATTGTTTTTCTCCTACTTATACATCAACACTGGTAAACTTTGATAAAGTTGAGTCTATGGTTCTTTACCCGTGGGTCATCATTTAAAGCATACGAAATAAGCATAGACGTATATAATATTAACATAGACTGAGCCTACCTTCCGCGCTTCCTGACGACACGATCTCTTGGACAAGTTTGCGGTATCTCTTTCTATCACATTGTATCGAGAAACTAACATGAAACTAAATGGGGGTATAGGCACGGAAGGGAAGGACTACTGTCGCAGCTTTACTATGCGAAAGAGTGAAACAGCACTGAGCAAAAAATAGATGGTGTCGTCACTTCGCTCAACAGGACACTCTGTATGATAATATATACAGTACGTAAATCGTTCAGCTGGACATAGGGAACATACATTGTATATATTTAGATACATAAATACATACATATTATATTGAGATAATTGTGGCAACTGAGCTCTCTAGATGACAATATGGTTTTTAGCATTAAGGGGCATTAACCGCAAAATTGACAAATCATTTCGACTGACACAAATAATCGTCAAAATATGACAATGTAGTAGCTACATGTTTTTGGCCTAAGGGAATGAGGAAAACTGTTTAGTTTTGAAATTATGTAGTTTTTAAATAAAAAATATTTTAAAAATTAAGGTAAAATTATTAACTCATTATTCATAAACTTTGTTTTTGATTTATTTATGGACAGCCTTACTTCAAAACTCACTCATTCTATTCGTTCTAACAGCTCTATTGCATCAAAAACTCGTACTCGAACAGAAGCTTTAACTAACACAGGTTAGCGCAGTTGCCACAATTCTCTCAATGTATATTCCCTACGTCCAGCTGAACGATTTACGTACTGTATGTCACTGGAAATAAGCCGGAAATTTACTTCACGCAACAGCAAGTGACAGAAAGTGGCTACTGCTCCGGTCGCGGATTATTTTATAACATTTGACGTTCTCAAATAATAGAATGTGAAACGTTAGTTTTGCTTTAAAATTTTGCTGCACAATTACAACCACATTTTTGAAGTAGCTTAATAAATTATTTTAATGCCTATGAGGTAATAGTTTTTCCAGGCATAATAAAAAAATTTAATAAAATATTTTCTTTTCGTAATTTCTTTCTCTTTTGCGTAAACTTAAATAAAACAATTCCTTAACAGTGTGAATGAGGATGTATGTAAATAAATCACAAAATAAATTACACATACCATAAAATTTCAAACTCCAATATAAAATTCGTTGTGAAAACAACTGTTTGTGTAATATAAATAACTTATACATGCAAAAGAGGACAAACAACAGCAAAAAATCCAACAAACTGATAGACACAAGTAAACAAACCAGAAACGTCACAAATTTTACTTAATCTTTAACTACCCGCGCATCAACTTATAACACAACTACAAAAAAATACACTTAAAAACAGCGGATTTGTTAATTTTTTTTTTGAAAAAATACACTTAGTTGTTTTTTATAAACCTTATTCAGCATCAGCGAATACTTGGGAGTTCCTTCTCAGTAAGCCAATTGGGATTTATAACTGGAATCTGGTTCCATTGTTTATAAAGAAAAATATATTTTGTGCCATAATGACTAAAATACAATTGAAAGGTGTATTTATATTACTACTTATATTACTATAATCGTGGCGTATATTGTCCACCACCGGAAACAACACATCATAAACTGTACATTCTGATCTTCCCAGAAGGCCGATTATAACTAAACTAAAATCAACTGTAAATCACATTCCAGTGATAGGTTAGATAGATAAACAAGGTCAAAAATTAAATTTTTTAATATATTTGCAGTGGAATTCTTATATTGGGCGTACAAAATACGCCAGCGCGTGTAGTTAAAGGTTAAATCGAAAAATGCCCCCAAGCTTCTTTTTTGTACCTATCTCTTTTCGATGTACTGAGTCTAGAGCGTTAATAAAAATAACATGTGTCTTTACTTAATAACAGGCAGTAGCTCGTTTGTCTTTAGTTTCTTGCGTGGAAGACAATGATGCTAGATAAAAAGTATGTGTTTTATCTCGTCAGATATTAATGACACACGGGTAAAGAACCTTGGACACAACTGAACATGCACTTTCCATGATTAATATTGACGGTACTTTAAAAATAAAATTAGCACAATAACACATATTGTCCGATTTATTTCTATTAATTATTCTTGCTTTAGTATTTTGCAGTTGTTGAACAGAAGAGAACTAGAACGACTCAAGGAAAAGTGGTGGAACAAACATCCAGAGAAAAAAGATTGCGAAAAAGTTGAAGATCAATCGGATGGTATAAGTATTCAGAATATTGGAGGAGTGTTTATTGTTATTTTTGTTGGCATTGGATTAGCTTGTATTACTCTTGCGTTCGAATATTGGTGGTACAAATACAGGTAAACAGAAAGCACAAATTAATAAAAGTGGATATACTGATTTGATACTAAAAACTGAATACTATTATTTATGTTTCATTTTAACTATATTTTATATTATTTTTTCAGAAAGGGTGGTAAAATTCTCGATGTTCAAGAAGCACCACCACCAAACAAAACGACAAATTTTGCTGGTGAGCTGCCATTTGCCAAAACGAAATCATTGGATAAACCAGGTGCTCAACCTAAAAATTCGATGTTTCCCAGAAATAGGTTTTAAATCCATAAGATCTTGTGTACTTGCACATTGAAATGCTGTTTTAAGCAGTCGTTGTTTGTACCACGTCGAGGTTTTATGCACGTCAATTTTTATGAAAATTTACAGTTTTATTTTACAGTGTAGCATTTTGGTGTTATAATCGATGTAGCAATAAAGATGAGTGATATTCTTTTGTGAACCTTCCATGTATTTTATTATTTATTTTAATTTACCTACATAACTTCGAAAATTTACACCAAAATGAGTTGGAGCTCCGTCTTGCTGAAACCATATATCATTAATGCCCGGTTGCACCAACACATCTAAAGCTTAAGTCGAGAATATCATAAGAATTAATATAATATAATTATAATATATTACAATAAGAATACCATAATATCATAATAGATATAATTGATAATAAGGTAAGAATCTAAAATTAGGATGCAACGTAAGTGATACTCAAGGAGGCCCTATCTATAAGTAGAGCTTGGCTAAGCTGGAGCTTAAGATCTGTTGGTGCAACCAGGCATAAAATTGGCTCCAAACTTAAAAATCCCACATATCGATCGTCTGGGTGATTTATACCTTTCATTGTTACCACTGCTTGGTCTGGGATTACGTATTCCATATATAGTGGAGTCACTGAAGGTGGATACGAGCTATTACCTCCGATTTCGTTGAACCTCCATCGATTTGGATGAAAATTGGTGAATGGTTAGTGGATATCTCAAGTAACAAAGGTGACATGGTACCAACTTGCGCTTTTACCTTGGGGGCGGATGCCACCCCTTCTCGGGGGGAAAATTATTTTATTAAAAAAAACCCTTAATTCGATAGAGGGACTAACTCTTAGCAAAATTTGTTATATAAAGTTATTGAAATTAGTCATAACTTTTTGAGTTATTAAAGATTAAAGATTTTAATTTTTCCTGAAAAAAATGCATGTTTTAACCGATTTTTTATAAATAATTCAAAGCCTATAAGTTTTTACAAAAAAGTTATTATTACCAAAATTGAAGATAATAAAAAATGAAATAAATTCCTTACTAGAAAAACCGTTTAGTGTTAACTAAAAGTGAGTTATAGGTAATTGAATGTATATTTCAATAGAATAGAATAGAAATATGCTTTATTGTCACTGAAAAATTTTACAATTTTATGGCCAAAGCTTACATACAGTCAAAAGAAAAATAATATCAACAACAAATAACATAAATAACAACTACAATTTACTAAAAGTAGATAAATCGTCAATATACAGTAAATATGATACAAAACCAAAGACAAAAACAAAAACAAAAACCGGTTCTTTCGGCGACTACCCAAATCTAAGTATTCAAGCTTAAATAACGGGAAAATTATGCATTTTACAACACAAACTTATTAAACATTTGTCAAAGTATTTAAAAATATCTATCAGATGAACCCACGAACAAGTTGATAGCATTAAGATTTATGCTTCAAAAATTTTTCAACAGTTATCTTTTAAAAAATTTTCCGAAAAAATGTTGTTTTTTTTTTTAAATAACTCCGTTAATTTTGAAACATGAGATTCGCCTAAAAGCCATTTGAAAGCTAAAACTAATGGCTTTTAAACCACGTTGAATTTAATTTTTTAAACCCCTTACTTTTTTAAAAATAAAAGGTTAAATTGTCCGGTTACATGGTTCTCGCAGGCAAAATTTAAGCTTAAAACGTTTCTATCTCGGTTATTTTTATACCCTACAGAAATAGTCAAACAGGTAAAATATTTGATACAGAAAAAACTAAAATTTGATTATATATCATTTTTTTCGTATATTGAGTATTTTTGGAGTTATTATTAAAAGAAAATGAAAATTATGATAATCTGAAAAATTCTGATTTATTTAATTATATTTTGTTGAAATGCATTGTTTTCCCGTTATTTAAGCTTGAATACTTAGATTTGCGTCCTCGTCGAAAAAAATATACCTTCAATTACCCATACTTTGAATTAACATTAGTGTAGTTCTTTAAATGAGAAGTGTATTAAATTTTTTATTATCTTTAATTTTGGTAATAATAACTTTTGTGTAAAAGCTTATAGTTTTTGAGTTATACGTGAAAAACAGCTATAAAACATGCATATTTTTACGAAAAAATAAAATTTTTGATCTTTAATAACTCAAAAAGTATTGATTTATATTAATAACTTTATGTAACAAATTTTGCTTAGAATTTGTCCCTCTATCGATTTATGGTATTATTTTTAATGAAATAATTTTCACCCCCGAGAAGGGGTGGCATCCATCCCCAGGGTAAAAGCGCAAGTTGGCATCATGTCACCTTTGTTCCTTGAGGTATCCTCTAACTACTCACCAATTTTCATAAAAATCGATGGAGGTTCAACGAAATCGGAGGCGGAGGTGAAAACCTTCAGTGACTGCACTAATATTCTCAGCTAACCATCATATCTGAAGACCGTTCACTACACGCCACCTGTTACTCTACTGGTGATAGCTTAGAGCTCAGCCTCAGTCGAGTTTCTAATTGCCATCTCAATTCACTTGTATTCTTTTTGTTTAGGTGCCGTCTCTTATGAGTATTTTCGATGACTTCTGCAAATTCATCTCTATCCTGTGCTTTGATTATTATGGTTTGGATGGAGGTCTTCTTTTTCTTTAGGTGCGGTGTCCGTCATAATGTTTACAAGTTCCTGATACCTTTCTCTATCGACTGCTGCGTGAAATAATTATTCTTCTACTGTTTGGAGGTGTATCGTGTATCCCTGTGTAATACTTGATGTTACGTAACCAGGTTAGTTGTAGTCTGCAAAAACCTTGCTTTCCTTCTATATTTCCTACTATTGGTTACCTATTAGGTATTGGTTGAAGAAATTTATTTAAAACTTCTTCATTTCTAAGATGTTTAGTTCATATAGCATTTTATCATGCTATATCATAGACAGGGTCGTGTTTAGGTCAATTGACGCCCTAGGCAATTCTCTAGTAGCCACCCTTCAAACATGCACCATTTTTGCGAAAAAAATTTGCAGAAATTTTTATTTAAATAAAAATACATTAAAAATGGATCTAAACTACGATGTTTATATAACTACGTATAACAGAAAAAATTGCCATTCCAGTTCGATCACATCAGAGACTTCTTTTCAAAAAAAGACTTTTCAAAAAAAAATTTTTTTTGACAAAATCGACAAATGGTTAACACGTTCTTGCGTCATACTTGATGGGACATTATTTTTAATTCTTGACATTTTCGAAAATGAGCTTTCAGCGGACACGTTGGCAACTGGGATGCACAAATAAATGTGCAAAGCAATGTCAAAATTAGGGAAAATATCTTTCAATCCACTTGCAGTCACTGAAGGTTTTCACCTCCGATATCGTTGAACCTCCATCGATTTTCATAAAAACTGGTGAGTAGTTAGAGGATACCTCAAGGAACAAAGTTGACATGACACCAACTTGCGCTTTTACCGTGGTGGTAGATAGAACCCCTTCTCGGGGGTGAAAATTATTATTTTTTAAATAATACCATAAATCGATAGAGAGACAAATTCTTAGCAAAATTTGTTATATCTATAAAGTTATTAATATAAACCAATACTTTTTGAGTTATTAAAGATCAAAGATTTTATTTTTTCATAAAATATGCATGTTTTAAAGCTGTTTTTCAAGTATAACTCAAAAACTATAAGCTTTTAAAAAAAGTTATTACATATTACCAAAATTGAAGATAATAAAAAGCTGAATACACTCCTCACTGGGAAAATGATGCATTTTATTAAATATATCTGCTAAGTACTTGTCAAAGTACTTCGAAGTACCTATCAAATGAGTTCCAGTAGAAGTTACTAGCATCACATTTAAGCAAGTTATGATGAAAATAAGAGAACCCTGTAGAACTTTTTAGGAAAAAGTGAAAAATGAAAAAAGATACCTACGCCATTTTCACAAAAATTAAAATTTATAGTAATCCTTAGACGAATTTGTTTATATTAGCATAAGGAAGGATTTCAACAATTTTGACCGGATTAGAATAAGTATTTTTGAAAAACAGATATGATTTAAAAAATCAGAATTTTTAAAATTAGGTATGGTAATTTTCATTTTCTTTTGATGATAACTCTTAAAATACTCAATATACGTAAAAAGTGATGTACATGTATAACCAAATTTTAGTGTTTTCTTTATCAAATATTTTACCTTTTTACTATTTCTGTAGGGCAGTGGTTCCCAACCTTTTATGTCTGGCGACCCACCTTCTGATGTTTTTTCATATTTGCGACCCATCCCTCACTCATTATGATAGAAAAAAATAAGGAGCACGGTCACTGCACGCTACTCAGCTACTGTAAGAGCCACGCCGCGACCCACCTTAAAGCCGCCCGCGACCCACTAGTGGGTCGCGACCCACCGGTTGGGAAACGCTGCTGTAGGGTAAAAAATAACCGAGAGAGAAACGTTTAAAGCTTAAATTTTGCTGCGAGAACCATGTAACCGGGGCCATTTAACCTTTTATTTTTAAAAAAGTAAGGGGCTTAAAAGATTAAATTCAACGTGGTTTAATAGCCATTAAAATTAACTTTCAAATGGAATTAAACGGAGGAAAAATTTTTAATAGATAAATTTTGAAAAATATTTGGTGCAAAAATTTTAATCATGTTCCCGTTATTTAAGCTTGAATACTTAGATATGGGTACTCGCCGAAAAAAATATACATTCAATTACCTATAACTCACTTTTTAGTTAACATTAAAAGGTTATTCCAGTAAGGAGTTTATTTCGTTTTTATTAGCTTTAATTTTGGTAATAATAACTTTTTTGTAAAATCTTATAGGTTTTGAGTTATTAATGAAAAAGCGGTTAAAAACATGCATTTTCTCACGAAAAATTAAAATCTTTGATCTTTAATAACTCAAACAGTTTTGATTTATTTTAATAACTTTATGTAACAAATTTTGCTTAGAATTTGTCCCTCTATCGAGTACTGCGGATATTTTTAATAAAATAATTTTTACCCCTGAGAAAGGGGTGGTATCCACCCTCAGGGTAAAAACGCAAGTTGACACCATGCCAACTTTGTTCTTTGAGATATCCTCTAAGCACTCACCAATTTTCATGCAAATCGATGGAGGTTCAACGAAATCGGAGGTAATAGCTCTATCCACCTTCATTTACTGCATTAAAACTTCTTTAAATATTGATCCTTTAAATAAATTAACCTTTACGTGAATGCATTCATGTATGAATGATGTATCTTAGTCGTCTTTATTTTGTATCAGATTTTCAGCTTCCTTGATAATTTCTTCATTGCTTTATTTTGGTAAATCTGTTAAAAACACGAAAACGTTGATAAATAAGTCGATAAGATTCCAGACGTCTATTCAGGTCTCTTATCAGAGTGTCGATTATAATATAGAATGTGTGGATTTTCATCTCGTCACTAGCTGAAAAGTTTAGTTCATCATCGCCCCCCTCGTCAAATTGAATTTTTCTTTTTCTCTTTCTTATTTCTTTATATGTTTTATTTGGGTACAATTTTGTGGCTTCCTTGCAGTAAAGTAATTTGACATACTGTTTAATGACGGAAGCAAGATCCATCATTTTTATATACAAATATTTTTGTACAGTATTTTTGCCGCCCTAGGCAACTGCCTATATTGCCTAATGGATAAAGCGTCCCTGATCATAGAGTTAAATCAAGATCTGTTAGTGAAAAATTTTTCTGGATTGTTACACTTAAATTTTTGTTCTGAACTTGTAAAAATGTCTCCTTTGAGTACAGGTTAAATAATAATGACGAGAGTATACATACATGTCTAATTCCTCGCATTTTTATCTTCTCAAATTATTATTGTGGCTTCTCTGTGTTAGTCCCGGCCTTTCAACGTCTTTTGCGTAGTAGGTACAGTGTACCGGGTGTCCCAATAAGAATGGCTCTCGGCCATATCTCAGGAACCGTTTATAGTAGAGCTTTGAAATAAAAATTTTTATAACAAAAGTGGCCTCAGGAAAAGCCTGGAAATTATTTTCATAATTGTGGAACCACCGCTAGAGGGCGTAATTAAATATCAAAAATTAAAAAATCTAAATTTTACAAAATTTTCCTAATGAAGGGGCACTGGAAATCCGATCGTCGTATTCTTCATAAAATTCTACGCATATTTTATTTGACAAGTTTAGGTCTACCTTTGGAAATAAGAGGTGGGGGTGAGTGGGAACCTTGTTATGAAAAACTGGCTGTGAGTCCGGTTCTGCTTAATCAAATTTTGCAAACTTGGTCTTGTTGAAGACAGATCTTTTTTGTCAATGTAAAAGTTATGATTTCGAACCAACTTACTGAGTAATATGCCAGCTAGAAGGCGTTATTTAATTTTTTTCAGAAATCTAGTGTTCCTTGGAAAATATTAAATACAAACATGCATTTTTAATACCATATTACAAAATTAGAGAAAATTAGCAACAGAATAGCGAAAACCGAATGTTAATACCTTTTTTCTATCTCGAGATGTCTTACAAAACGTGTAAATTTAAAAACATAACTGTTACTGTCACCGGTAAACGAAATTCATTAAAAGTAGTGTGCTATGGAAACAACAAAGAAACATTTTCCAGCTGTCAACGTATATTACGTCTTTTCAACGCTTCTCATTTGTTTCGAGCCTCGTTCATATCTCGTATATTAATATTATACACTGATTATACGGCATATGACAGAGGCTCGAAACAAATGAGAAGCGTTGAAAAGCCCTATTACAAAGAAATAAAAACAACTATTTAGTGATGACATAAACGTTCAAATTTTTGCCCATCATTTTCGTTGCAAACATTTACTCTTTCAAGAGTAGATTGAACAGCAGTCTCAATTTCTGCTCTCGATATGCTTTGAATGGCGTTTAGTATTCTCTGGATAATGTATTCTAGAGTAGTGTATGATGGGCAACAATTTGAATATTTAGGTCGTCACTAAGTAGTTCTTTTTGTTCTGCGTTATATTTAATTTTAATAGTATTGTTTCTCTTTATATTGTTGTTTTAATTAATTATATTTTTATACGTTGACATCTGGAAAATGTTATTTTGTTTTTTTCCACAGCACACTATTTTTCATTAACTTAGTTTACCGGTGATAGTAACAGTTATGTATAAAATTTACACGTTTCTCGAGATATCTTGAGATAGAAAAAATATATCGACATGCGGTTTTCGCTATTCTATTGCTAATTTAATCTAATTTTATAAAGTATGATTAAAAATGCGTACTTGTATTTAATATTTTCCAAAGAAAACTAGATTTCTGAAAAAAATTAAATAACGCCTCCCAGCTGGCTTATTACTTATTAGGATGGTTCAAAATTATCACGCTTACATTGAAGAAAAAGATCTGTCTTCAACAAGACCCAGTTTTCAAAATTTGATTTAGCAGAACCGGACTTACAGCCATTTTTTCATAACAAGGTTCCCACTCACCCCCACCTCTTATTTGCAAAGGTAGAGTTACACTTGTTAAATAAAATATGCGCAGAATTTGATGAAGAATACAATAATCGGATTTCCAGTGCCCCTTCATTAGGAAAATTCTGTAAAATTTAGATTTTTTTATTTTTGATATTCAATTACGCCCTCTAGCGGTGGACCCACAATTATGAAAATAATTTCCAGGCTTTTCCTGAGGCAACTTTTGTTATAAAATTTTTTATTTCAAAGCTCTACTGTAAACGGTTCCTGAGATATGGCCGAGAGCCATTCTTATTGGGACACCCGGTACAGTTATTTTAGCGTTCAGTTCTTTCCGAAATAATAATGTTTAGATTTCTTAACAATATAGGTAATAAAACAAAGATGTAATTCTATTTTGTTTACTTTATATACAAAACAGAGAACAATACTACCGAGTACTTAATATATTTATGGTAAAAAAGTATACATAAAATGGCTAATAAAAGTCTATGTACAAAGCATAAAATAAATAATAAAAGTGAAATCACATAAAAATACAAAGTTTAAATATTAAAAATAAAAACATCTTCAAACGCTTGGGCTATTAAGAAGAATATTTTACAAAAATACAATACTTTTTTCTTATTCTTATATCTAATGTCACTGATAGGATTCGTTATAAATATATCTACTGTTTATAGTCCTGTCGCCAGGGGGGTACAACGGCCTCCTTAATTCAGATGGACTTACTTAAGTTTTTTTATTTATTTTGACCCGTAGAACACGAATTTTTTGGGTAACAGTTGATCCGGATGTCGATAAGTTTGTCTTGATAACAAAGAACTGGAGGAATTACATAACAGCGATTTTTCGCAAAACAAAACATGTTTTTGTATTTTTTGGATGATTCTCAGAAAAAAATGGTCTTACAAGTTTTTTCGTAGAATGCATAGTTTTAGAGATAAACACGGTTGAACTTTCAAAAAATCGAAAAGGTGCAATTTTTGAACCCGAATAATTTTTGATTAAAAAATAAAATAGCAATTTTGATTACTGCATTTGAAAGTTCAAGTCAAATTCTATCGGTTTTGATTATTTGCATTGCTAAAAATTAAGTTTTTATTTGTTAAACAAAGCCATAAACACGTGTTTCCCGTGCCCAATGCATGCGTTTTAATGTACGTAATCTACGTATAATATGTCTGTATGCGCGCCTACTCGTTCGATTTCAAATGGGAAATGCATTGAACACATCATTCAATCACTATGTTTTTATAGCTTTGTTTAACAATAAAAAAATTAATTTTTAGCAATGAAAGTAATCAAAACCAATTGAATTTGACTTGAACTTTCAAATGTGGTAAGCAGAATTGCTATTTTATTTTTCAATCAAAAGTTATTCGGGTTCAAAAATTGTAATTTTTCGATTTTTTGAAAGTTCAACCGCATTTATGTCGAAAACTATGCATCCTACGAAAAAACATTTTTTGCTTAGAATGACTCAAAAAATACAAAACAATGTTTTGTTTTGCGAAAAATCGCTGTTATGTGATTCCTCAAGTTCTTTGTTTATAACAATCTTATCGACATCCGGATCGACTGTTACCCAAAAAATTCGTGTTCTACGGGTCAAAATACATAAAAAAAACTTGGGTAAGTCAATCTGAATTAAGGAGGCCGTTGTACCCCCACTGGCGACAGGACTATTAACAATATAGTAGCTGATTTATCAATAATAAAATAGCGACTTGTTTGAGTTTTGAAATAATACGTGATCAATTGCACAAAAAAGATTTAACCATATTTCTGTATGTATTATTCCCATATAGATTTCTGTACAGGAATACACGATGAGTTCGTTAAAAACTTAGAATATCAGAGAGCCATGAAGCGAGTAATTTTCGGGGTTTCACTATGAAACATAATTATCAAATATATCAGAAACAGGACTAACATAACAGATGTAATAGTAATCTGCGAACAACATTTTCCTGCACAGAGGCACGCTAGGTAACACATTCTTGGAGAATTAGGTACTGTAAACTTAAGGTGTGTTATTTTTCACTGGGAATTGTCAACCTAGCATGTGAGGCGATGTGTGGACACGTGGACAGGCAGGGCAGCCGTGATGTGCTATTTTGCTATTAGCCAAGGAGATAGGTTTGCTCTTATTGGTCGAGAATTGTCGTGAGACTGTCAACTGTTTTATTTTGCGGGGTAGACTCGCTTACAAACTGAGCTGCTACCTATTGAGTTGACGACATATCGCACCTTTAATAAAAAAGCGAAATAACTCAAAATTCATGGTTTTCGAGATTTAATCATAAAGTGAAATAAATAGACGAGAAGAACCTGTTCCGTTTAACAGCCAGGTTAAAATGATGAAAATGAGAAAAATAAATGATTTTCCCGCTCTTTTTTACTAACGCCTTTGCACAAACCGGTACCGGTAAAGTGGTGGAATTCAGTTATACTCCGGCTGTGTTTGGAGGTAAGATATCCGGTATTTTCAAAGAAAGTGATACAATACGAAACAATTCTGTGTTTTACTAACGAGTAAGTATATTATTTGCTATCGCTTTTTAGAAAAGTGTATTCTTTCAGATTTATTTCACTTTATTAGAAAACTAGTTGAAGATTTGTTAGTTCATTTATGAGTTAGTTCATTTTAGTAGAAATTATTTCTTATTATGTGCCGTATTATTTCAACTTTATGCAGTTTCTAATTAAAAATTTAAAAAATTACTAAAGTACAATAAGTATTATTTCAATATTCTACTATTATTTTATTAGATAGGTAGTTAGAAACCTTCACGTTTTTGACTTGTTTCACTTTATTATAAAATCAACAATAATTATTGTAATAGTAATACTTTTAATATGCAATGGTTTGATGTTTGTATTGATACTTATGTACTTATTTTTTGATAATCCAATTTAATTAGATTCTTGTTGACTATCAGCTTCTGGTCTAACTAACCGGTATAATATTATTTATACTCTTGTTTTAGAGTGGCGTCTTCTAGTCTAGAGTACAAAAATACTTGGATTAGTAGCGAAAAATTCCTCATTGGATAATAATTCCATCAATGAAAAACCCGTTAATAATAAATGTGAAACTACGGAAGAAGTAAGTTTCAATTTGTATTACTTTAATATATGTATAAATACACATTTTTTTATTATAAACTAAGGCTTTTACTTGTTTCTATCAAACAGTAATAGTATCTTACGTAATAATAGTAAACTTACGTATATATGTGAAAAAATACAAAAAAAAAACTATCCCCGCTCGTTGTCTGAAAGAGCCATGTACCGAAAAGTGCAGACTTAAGTGCTCCGATAATATCAATACAGCAAACAGATATGGTATTTTTTGCAAGTTCTAGGAATTGGGCAGTTTGCTAAAGCAAAGAGCATACATAAATTCTTGTATGGATGATATTCAACCTAAGTACAGGTACACAAACGCTGAGAATCCTAGGCGCTGCAACCAGGCTTTCCATTTTGTTATAAATGATGTCTCAAAATTAGAGTGTGCAAAACATTTTTTAAATCAACTTTAGATATTTCTGACCGCATGATTTTTACAATACAGACTAAGATTGATGCAAATGGTTTTGCACTGGATGATTTAAGAGAAAAACATTGAAAAAATGATCCCGAACAGAAAAAATGATCCCGAACTGATAACCGATATCAAGGGGCATATTAATTCTATACCAAGGGTCGAATCTCACTGCCTACGCGTTTCTACTTCAAGAGAATACATAGAAGGCAGCAAAACCATTAAAGATTTATACAATGATTTTAAATTAGAACAAGAGCGGAACAATAAAGAAAATGGTACATATATTACCTATTATAAAATATTTACTACTGAATTTAATATCGGTTTCTTCCAACCAAAAAAAATAAATGCGATCTGTGTAATACCTACAACAATTCCAATGTTAATGAAAATAAAGACCTGGAGCAAAAATATAAATCAAATTTAGAAGAAAAAAAAACTGGAGTAGGGCTGAGAAATTAAATGACCGAAACAAAGTCAGCCAAAATGTAAGAGTAGCTAGCTATGCTGCAATGTCATACAGGTCAGTCTTCTTCATTTTATTATAAATCAAAACTGAACTGTTACAATTTAACGGTGTCGGAACTGACAGAAAGAATCTAAGCAGGCATATAAAAATGTACACTGTTATTTTTGATCTAAATGTGATGCAAAACGAGGCTCCATAGAAATCGGTTCTTGCATATGGGCCTATTTAAAAAATATAAGTGAAGAGGGCGATGGTGAAAAAAAAAGTCATATTCTATTCAGACAATTGCTGTGGACCAAAACAAGAATAAGTATATAACGTCGCTGTATTTATTCGCTGTGCACACGTTAAAAATTAAGAGAATTACACATACATTTTTAATAAGGGGCCACAGTCAGAACGAAGCCGATAGTGTGCACAGTCTTATTGAGAAAGAAGTTAAAAAGAGCTTGAAATCTGGATCTATTTACACTCCAGACCAATACGTAACTTTAGCAAGGAATGCTAGAAAATCGAACCCACCTTTAATTGTGTTTAATTTTGCAAGAAGAATTGGGGTAGAACTTTACGATTAATACTGAGGGAGAAAATGTTAACTGAAACGAAATCAAAGCAATACAAGTGAACAAAGATATCATACAAGGATGAGACTTATAAACAGGTAGATGTAAGGAACAAACAAAAAAAAATAGGATCAATAACGGAAATAGCACTCAACCCGCCTATACAGAAAAACAAAAATTGAGTACAAACAAACGGAAAGATTTGCAAGCATTGCTATCTAAAGGATTGATTCCTTCTTTTTACTCCCAATTTTATAATTCAATAATTGAATCGTTTTTTTAATTCATAGTTCTAAGATAAACGTTGTGCCATATTTGAGAGTAGCCACACAAGTTTCTTGAAACAATCTATTTTATATTTTCGGTTTATTTTTAAAATGTATTAACATCTTTTCATTGTATTATTATTGTGTTACTTATGTTTTAGTTTAATTTTGTAATCAGGCAATTTTGTTAATAAAGATAAATAAACGAATAATCAGTATTTTATTATAAAGAAAGCGAAAATTCATTTTGTGTTTAAGAAAATATAGAAACAACTAGGATTAATTAAGTGTCAACTCAAAGTTTTTACATCAAAACTGCAACAAACCTAATTGTTTATTTTACATGACAGTTCATTTAGCAATAAAAGAGCATCATGTAGAATTATTTCATCGGCGCAGAATATATGTTTAATCATAAAGTGAAATAACTCTAAACTATCAAAGGAACAACACATTTGCACCCTTAACAATAGACGAGAGGATTAGCATTTACTAAAATCTAAGAGCTTACTAATTAAACTCTCCACACCAACCTTTAGAATTCCTCTCTAACCCGTATGATTTTTGTGAAATTAATTTTTAACCTGTACTGTGCAAAACTTAAAAACTTTGACTGCAAATTCCCACAAACTGTGTTTTTTGAGTTATTTCTTTTTTTTATTAAAGGTGCGATATAGTGATCTTTGTATGTTTTAGAAATATGATTAGGGAAGTTGGTTACCTAAATGGTTATTCAAGAGCCTTGCGACATAGTAGCTACCTACATTCTTTCCGTAATTTTAACATGGTGTATCAACAACATCTATAATTTTAAAACTACACTAAATTCACACTTAAATTCAAAACATTATTCAAAAGAAAATAACTGGGTAAGAATAACTGGGTAGATTGAACAACTGGCTAATTAGAAGGATATGATATAAATCTTTGATGATTACTAGACTTAGTCTTGAAATCTGAGGAGATTTCTTTATTTTGAGCAAAAATAATAGTTAAAATGCAAGGATTGTTCCTTCAAAATTTGACATTTTAACTCATGTTCTTATGTATGTAAAAAATCGGTTAGGATTATGGTTCTAAATATCATATCCGGTCTTTAAACATTGAATGATATGACATTGCATATATTGCTTCTGAATTTATTCTGGCAATACCTTGAACAAGTGCAGCCAAGCGCTACTTTGAATGGTAATTACATCCTCCTGAGGTGGGTTATGACACAATGGGAATAGAGGCAACCGCATTGCTGACCATCTAGCTAGGAAGGCGGCAGGCCTATGTGGTGATCTATTTGGTAGGTCCTAGTAGGACCTGGTGATATTTTTGTTTATAAAACTATAGGCTATTGATTATGTGTTTTAGAAAGGAACTACAACGTTAACGGGGTTTTATTATTTCATATAGTCAATGGACCTCTAAATATGAAAAAACCGCTGAGTACTACCATTTAAAGGGGTGCTTTTTTTGAGAAAGGGGTGAATTAGTCCCTAGGCACAGGGCGAATTAAGGTGAGTTCTAACTATGCACTTTTCGTGCAAACACGTCTACAGGGAAATTGTTCCAGGTCACACAGATCACATTTAAAAGTAAAAAATATATTTTTTACAAATATACATTCAAAAGAAAAGCAAGAAAAAACACGAAAGATAGCAATTTTGTTTATTGCCCCATAACTTTTTTCCACGGAGATATAGCTATAGGCATTGCTTTACAGAAAAAAAAGTTCCATCCTTTCTATTTAAAATGACGTTTCGTAGAAGTACCTATGATTTAGAGTTTCCAAAATATGATTTTTCAAAGTTCGCCACTCACAGCGATTTTGGGACATTTTCCTTGTTACTTCGCAAAAATTGTTCTGTAACTTTTTTTTACGTAGCTTTAGGTAAATGCAATGTTACATTTAATAGGAAGAAGATATGGTTTTTCAAAGTTTTATACTTTTAATAATTTTTGATATATTTTACGATTATTTTTAAATTTCTCAATATAACTATTTTTATTGTATATTTAGATATATACATTGCTAAATACAAAAGAAAGCTTATTTTCTTTATTTTAAAATGGTGCATCGTAAAAAATTCTAGGATTATTTTTAAACGAGATATGCTTTTTTAAAATGTGACATATACACATGCAATAGATCCCACTAAGTTGGAACCATATGGAAAATCAATGGGAAAGTCCCCGTAGCTGGCTGTATACCATAGTTAAAAAACCATACAGAAGTAAAAACTTCTTTTGTATATTGGTATAAAAAGTTTTATTAAAAAACATAACAAAACATAAACAACATAAGTTGGTCTGTGTCCATTGAACTGGCAAGAACCACAAGTTCTTAACGAGCAGGGAACCATGTTGCCCTTTGAGCACTCCTAGCACATTTCATCTTGTAACATCGACTTGGAGTCGCTACAAATATCATTTAAGTATTATGTAAACCATTAATATCGATGTAACCTTTTTCAAAAAGTTGCTAGTTTCTTTTACGAAGCAGAACGCACTGAGGATGATCTGATTCAGATTGAAAACGTTTTGCAAATCCTTTTGGAGGACTTTTATGTTTTTTAATAAAACTTTTTATACCAATATACAAAAGAAGTTTTTACTCCTGTATGGTTTATCATATGGAAAACTTTTTTATTATCAACTTTATGAAAAAAAGTTATTCTTTATAAAATGCTCTGCATAGTCTAGTACAGCGGTTCCCAAACTGGGGGGCGCGCCCCCCCTGGGGGGCGTGAGAACATATCAGGGGGGGCGCGAGACAAGTTGAACATTAAATTAAATTTAGTTATATTTTTCTAAAATTCAATACTAACCGCTTGTTAAACTGTGTCTGGTAGCGCAGAGTAAGCAAAGGTTATCTCAAATACCTCTTTTTGACAACACTGTGCATGAAACGCCGCATTAATGATATGACCGAAGACGTACAAAACCAGGTAGTTGATGCAATAAAATAATCGCCATTTTTTGCTATTCAGCTAGACGAGAGTACTGACATAGCACAATGTTATCAGTTAATTATTTATGTTCGGTATATTCAAAACGAAAGAATGAAAGACAAGCTACTCTTTTCTACAGAGTTGGAGACTGGAAACCACGACAAAAGCTATTAAATGTTATGAAAGCAGTGTGAGAGTTTTTTGACAAACATGAACTCTCTTGACAAAAACTGATCAGTTTATGTACAGATGGCGCACCTTCAATGCTAGGTTTTCGCTCAGGCTATTTGCAATTAGTAATCGAGAAAAATGCTGATGTGATTGGGATACACTGTTTTATACATCGACAAGCCTTGGCAGCAAAACCCCTTCCAAATGAACGTATGGCTGTCTTAAAGTTGTGTATTAAAGTAGTGAAGTACATAAAAAAACAGTTCGTTGAATACTCGACTGTTTAAAACGCTTTGTGAAGATTTAGAAAGTGATCACAAAACACTGCTACTTCATACAGAAGTACGATGGCTCTCAAAAGGAAACATGTTGGTAAGATTATTTGACCTTTGAGATGAAGTAATCACCTTGAAATACCAAAAGGAAAATGAGCTAAACATGGCCTTTAAAAAACATTGTACCCAAGTAATATTGGCTTATTTGTCAGACATCTTTGACTCGTTGAACATCCTCAACCTAAAACTGCAGGGTGGAGACTCAAATATAGTAGTTACTCATTGTGATGGAGGCTTTCCACTTTGGAGGCGTAAAATATCAGCAAACCCCTGAAATTATTCAAATTTCTCTAAAGTAGAGCCAATCTCAGAAGAAACACGCAGAAGAAAGGACATTTATGAAGGATCAAGTTTGAAAATCCAAATATCAAACCATTTGGAGAGCCTAATTGAAGAGTTCCAGAAATACTTCCCAAACACCTGTGACAATTTTATTTACAGAATGTCAACTGATCCATTCCATGTCAACATAGACTCCCTGCATGAATCACTTCAAGAAGATGCTTTGCAAATAAATCCAAATGATTTTTTGCACGATTCCTCTGCCAAATACTTTGTTATAATGGCCAAACCTTCATTTTGGTTAAAATATTTCAAAGTGTATCACGGGAAGCTCTTCATTTACATTTGCCTTTTTCAAGTAACTATTTGTGCGATTTTCAACACTTGTGGCAATTAAAACAAAGTATCGGAATAAACTTGATGTTGCCAGTGACTTGTGCTGTGCACTTACTAAAACTCAGCCACGAATAGGAATACTAGTAAATAAAATGCAAGCACATTCATCTCACTAAGCAACATAATCTATTTTTCTTTTATTATTAATTTTTGTATTTTATGGAAACTGATACTGTTGTATCTTATGGCAGAATAAATAAATGTTTTGTTTTCAAGCTAATACTTATTTGTATTTGTTTTGTTCCTATTTAGGCGCATACAATTTATTGTAAGGGGGAGGGGGCGCGAGAAGCTTTCATTTCAAAAAAGGGGGCGTGGTACAAAAAAGTTTGGGAACCCCTGGTCTAGTACCTAAGATACAATCACCAGGTATAAAATTTTATCAATAGTGTACGAGGTATGTTAAAAAAATGAATTTCGCTCAAGAGTAAAGTACCTTTGTATTTCACAATATCGAAAAGTGTTATTAATAAAAGTTATTTGGAATTAAAAATTATGTTACAATATGCAATCATACTTTTCTAATTGAAGAAATAAAATTTTTTAAAATTTGTCTCAAATTACGGATACTCTTGGATATTCTACGGATATATTGTCTCAAAATAGTCCTTAATTTTTTTTGCAATACACCATTTTAAAGTAAAGAAAATATGCTTTTTTTTGTTTTACAATGTGTAATACCTAAATGTACAAGAAAAAAAGTTAAAATGAAAATTTTAAAAAATAATCATAAACAATATCAAAAATCATTAAAAGTATAAAATCTTGAAAAACCATAACTTGCTTAAAAATAGTCGTACAACCTTACACAATAGACCATTGTAAAGGTAATTGACTTCTCTTTGTACTAAATATAAATACCTAGAAATGCGTAGAAAAAGTTACGGAACAATGTTTGCGAAATAATGGGGAAAGTGGCCCAAAAATGTTGTAAGCGGCGAACTTTGAAAAATCATATTTCAAAAACTGCCAATGCTAGAGACTTTTACTAAAAGTCATTTCAAAGAGGAAGGATGAATGTTATTTTTCGCTGAAGCAATGCCTATACCGATATCCCTGTGGAAAAAAGTTATGGGACAAAAAACAAAATTGCTTTCTTTCGTGTTTTTTTCTTGATTTTCTTTCGAGTATATTTTTGTAACAAAAAATATTTTTGATTTTAAAATGTGATATTTTGATAGTAAATGTAACCTGGAACTATTTTCCTGTAGACTTGTTTGTACCAAAAGTGCATAGAACTCACCCTAATTCACCCTGTGCCTAGAAACTAATTCACCCCTTTCTAAAAAATTCACCCATCTAAATGGTAGCACTCTTCGGTTTTTTTTCAAATTTAGAGGTCCATTGACCATATGAGATAATAAAATCCCGTTAACGTTGTAGTTCCTTTTAGCTCTCTTATTTTGAATATAATCAATAGCCTACTACAACAATCGCGGAAATTGCCAAACGTCACTCCCACACGTAAACCGTAAATATATGGGAAGAAGCGCAAGGGTGTATGAAGACTTACCAGAGTAACACTAAGAATCCTTGAAAAGCATCAAAAAGTACTTGGGACAACTTATATTTTGGTCATGTTAGCATCACGCAAATTCACTTAATAATATAAGGTATGATAGACGGAAGAAGTGGACCAGGTCGAAGAAGACCTTCATGGCTTAGAAACCTGAGTGAATGGTTTAACAGATCCTGTGCATTCCTTCTCTATCAAAAAATTGGTATAAAGTCCTTTTCATGAGCATTTTTCAGTGCGTCACAAATGATAGAAAAAAGGTAAGTCCGTGATAACACACATTTATGACATTTATTCTAACATGACATTTTAGTTAAATCTGACAATTGTCACATTTTATTTGCAATTTGGCATAAAAACAAATCAATTGTGTTTATTGCATTTATAAAATGGTATTTTCTTTGATTTGTATAGTCTTATAAATTGTACAGATTATATTCGTAGATATATTATATAATTCGTAAATAATTTTTTTCGATTATAGCGCCATCTATCGACAACCAGAACAACTAGAATAAATGTTATAAATGTCACATTTTTTTCTGTCACATACAATTTAATGCGTTGGAAAGAAATCGAAAAACTGTGACGCACTGAAAAATGCTCACGAAAAGGACTCTAGCCCACTTGATAGCCAATGCCTGATAATAGAGCATGACACAGGAAGAAGAAAAGAATATACGGCTTTCTTATGTCAGAGAAGAAATTATTTAAGGCAGATGATCACGTACTAATATATAACATCTGCAGTGAAAAACAAGGCATAGCTGTTTCACCTAGTTCTCATCGATTTAAGACTTGTTAGGTAAAACAGTACATTTAAAACAATATACGTTTACATTTTTGTATAAAACTGGTCTTCATCTCATAAAGCTAATAGACCAAGGCGGATCTGTTTTGAGGTGGATGTGAGAGGCGGCATTCGGATTTTTCAGATAAAGTTAGGTGACAACTTCAATAATTATAATTGACTTATGCTCCTTCTCAATATGCCCGGAACATTAATAAAAAATTAAAATATTTAAACATTTCGAAAAACGTCGATTTTTTTCTACTTTCATTGCCTATAACTTTAAAAAGATTCATTTTGGAACAAAGTCGTAGGGAAATAAAGTAAAGATAATTGAATGTTGTATGATACACGACTGGTTTAAAATATCTTAAATTATTACCCTTTCTGCAAAATAGCAATAAATTCAAAATAAGGGGGTAGAAAAGCCTGTTTTTATTCAATGTTTTTCAACCATTTTGGTTGCACTTATAACCTTCGTTTTTATTTTAGAAAATTCTTACAGCATACTTAAGCCTTCTACTAAATACCATTAAAATCGATCTAATAGATTTTGCATAATAATTTTGCAATCTGAATTTTTTTAAAAATAGTTCAAATTTTTTAAAAACTTTCTGAATAAAAAGTAGACCATTTAGAAGTTTGCTTTACTTATAAATAGGCGCTCTACCTATCTAATACACTTTACAAAATTAAAATCCGATTATTTAAGCGGCCTCAGCACTGTTTTAAAGTTATATCCAATTTTTTGGCTTATAAACAAATACAATGAGGACGTTTAAGTTGGAATAAATTCATTTTTTCTTCAAACGTCAAATAATGATGACATTACTTATCTAACTTGATCCTGTCAAAGTTTGATGTCTCCGCCGGCAGCAGTTTTTTTCCCATTTCTTTACGGCGGAGGGAAAAATGTTGTCATGGCAACAATATGAAACATGTCACAAAGCAACAATACAAATGTCATTAACAACAATTAAACATCATTTTTATTTATAGTAATATTAAAAGTACAATTAGTTAATGAGGCATTTTCAAAATTGAAACCGTGCAAAAATGTTCCCGACTCTTGATACGCATTGGTAATTGTTGATGATACTGATGGTCGAACACAACTTTCAGCAATCATTCCCGATGTTGGCGAATCATGAGGGTTTATCCCACCGACGACTTAATTATTTTAATTTCTAACATCTAGACGACTTTGATAGTCGTCACAGTTAATTTCGAGTAAAAATAGCGTATGAATTGTACTATTTATGGTTGAAAATTGCTACGTTTGAAGAAAAAATAGTATACTTTATTCGGCAAAGAAGCACTTTTCTTGACTTCTTGACCTCTATTACGCGCCTTACTTCGTTCGGCGCGTAATATCGGGCGCGTCAAGAAAAGTCATGCTTCTCCGCCTCATAAAGTAATATACTATTCTCGAGAACGGGCGACTCTGGAGATAAATCTCGAAACAGATCGGTTTTATTTTTAAATTATAATTTTTGGCATAGGCCTATATTTGGCCTATATATCATACTAGTGACGTCACGTCAGCCATCTGAGTGTGATGACGTAATCGACGATTTTTTTTAAATGAGAATAGGGGTCGTGTGATAGCTCATTCAAAAGGTTATTCAATTCTCTATTCACTAATATAAACATTAACATGATTATTTATACAGGGTGCCCAATTTTTTTTTAATTAAATTAATTGAGACAAAAAGAAGAATGTATATAATTTATTTAATCCGAAATACATTTGACTGTTGTCCTAAAACAGGAAAAAATGTTTATTTGAAAAATAACTTCTGTTTTTCGCTTAAATTCAATATTAAAGTTGCCACCCACCAGTCTCTTAGCAGGTTGAACATTTAATTTAAGCGAAAAGCAATGTTTATTTTTCAAATTAATATTTTCTCTGTTTTATGATTGCAGTAAAATATATTTTGCATTCAATAAATTACGTAAATAAGTACGTTCTTCTTTTTGTCTAAATTAATTTAATTCAATTTTTTTTTATTTGGGCACCCAGTATAAATAATTATGCTAATAATGTATAAACATGTTCAATTTCTTTGCAACACGAAAATGCAGCAGCTGCATAATACTCTGGTTAAATCGATTTTCTGTCCTACTTGGATTGATAACTTACTTTGTTTTTCGGTAGATGGCTCTAGTTCATCCGTGACATTTCTTTCTTTGTAATTCGGAAAGGCCCAAAGTATGATACGTGGATAAGTCGGAGAGAAGAGGATATGGGACTACTGATGAGGGGGAAAAGACCTCCGAAACCGGTATAGACTCTTCCTGCACTCCAAGATTTAACCATTTTAACAAATTGAAAATGTTTATACATTTTTAATTCATTTACTCTTTTGTAGGAGTGTTGGAATCTTTCTTGTAGGAACTTACCACGCTGAGCAGATGAGTTGTGAATTATTTAAAATTCTCTCATCTTAATTTCCTCGGGATCCTTTTTGATTTATAAATTTTGAAAATCTCAGGAGGTGTAACCAAAGAAAGTAGTCCACATGTTGTCAATCTGGTGGTATGGAGACGATATTTATTGTCGTTTTCTGCGCTACTTCGATTGATAACTTACTTTGAATTATGCTAATGTTTATATTATTAAATACAAAATTGAATATCCTTTCGAATGAGCTATCACACGGCCCCTATTTTCATTTAAAAAAATCATCGATTACGTCATCACACAAAGACGGATGACGTCACTAGTATGATATATATCCAAAAATTAGAATTTAAAAATAAAAATCCATCTGTTTTGGGATTTATCTCCCATTCTCGAGAAAATGAATTTATTCTTTTATAACTTTAAAACGGTGCTGAGGCCGCTTAAATAATCCGATTTTAATTCTGTAAACTGTATTAGATAGGTAGAGCGCTTCTTTATATGTAGAAAAATTAGCCAACTTCTAAATGGTCTACTTTTTGTTCAGAAAGTTTTTAAAAAATTTGAACTTTTAAAAAAAAATTTAGATTACAAAATTATTATGCAAAATCTATCTATCAGGTCGATTTTAATGAAATTTGGTTGACGATTTAAGTATGTTATATGAATTTTGTAAGCAAATTACGAAGGTTCTAAGTGCAAGCAAAGTGGTTAACAGTACCGGCGCTAGGCTATAAAGCGCCCGCCTGCAAAACTAGCATAGGCGGCCTTCGGTTTCTTTTAAATTAGTATTTTGTATAGCACCAGCAGAAAAAAGCTCATTTTGGCGCCCCCTAAACAGGGGCGCCTGCCTGCGGTGTATCCCTTGCAGGCCAGTTATCGCCGGCCTTGGTGGTTAAAAACATTAAATATAAACAGGCTTATTTTGTCCCCTTATTTTGTATTTATTGCTATTTTGCAGAAAGGGTAATAATTAAAGACATTTTTAACCAGTCGTAAATCATACAAAATTCAATTATCTTTATTTTATTTGGCTACGACTTTGTTCCAAAATGAATCGTTTTAAAGTTATAAGCAAAGAAAATAGAACAAAATTTATGTTTTTCGAAATTTTTAAATATTTTAATTTTTTTATTAATGTTCCGGGCATATTTGAGAAGGAGCATAAGTCAATTTTATTATTGAAGTTGTCACCTAACTTTATCTGTAAAAATCCGAATGCCACCCCGCACATCCAAAAATTGACGATTTTTCACAGATCCGCCCTGGTCTATCAAAGTAGTTGCTAATTTTCTTATAAATCAAAAACGTTGAAAGCTACGTGACTTTTAACTCAGAATGTAGCGTCACATCTACACGAGAAAAAGTAAGTAACTTCCTTAGCAATTTCATCATAAGTCAATAGTCTGTGATAGTTCTAACTTCTTCTTCAGCCCGCTTTTGTCCATCTCCAGTTCTACAGTTAAATTTTCAATTTCAGCTTCCAGCGCTCTGGTTCTTCTAAACATTTGGACGTAGTTCATTTGTAGCTGTCGCTGGTATCTGAGGACCTTTTCTTTTTCTTGTACCCAGATTCTTCTTTCATTTTCAAATTGTTTGGATTTAGCCGATATTTCCTTTTTAAGAGTTTCTATTTCATTGACGCTTTCTTCTTCTGCATCAATATCTATTTTCTTGATTTCAATATGGTCGTTACTACCATCCTCATTGATATAATGTGCTTTATTTCTTCCAGGTTCCACATGGGAATAATCTTTTAAGCTCATATCTGAGAGTTCTTCTCTCAGTTCTTTAATTTCTGCCTTTAATTTTTCTGTTTCTTCATAATTTGGATGAATTGTCATGGTTTTTTCGTAAATTGGTGATGGTAAGGCTTTTAGTTGTACTATTTGCCTTTTGAGCTCCTCAATTTCTTCATCTTTGGAATTTGTTATTGAATGTAAATTTTCTAGTTCTTGGTTTTTTTGTTCCAGTTGATGTCGAAGATCACGTTGGTCTGTTCGGAATAGGATTAACTCCTGGTTTTTATTAGTTTGATCAATCTGAAAAATAAAAAAAAAATATTAGACAAGGCGAAAACGGCAGGTTCGTTGGAAAAAATACTCCTATGAGATTTTTTTGCATAATCACATTTGTAATACACCCCAGAATAAGGTTCAAGAAGTCGCCCTTGTAATTTTTTTTTGATGGTTTTCGAGTTATAAGCAATTTAAAATTTGAAAAACGCAAAAATGGCCATTTTTAATACTTAATAACTCGGTTAAAAATTATTACTATGAAAGTCAGAAAGTGACTAAATCAAAGTTTAAAGCCCCCCCCCCCTACATGATCTTGAAGAAAATTGTGTCATTAATTTATTACTAAGCTGTTATTTTTAATTATTAACAATAAGCCGTAAGAGCGTATTGACGCGGCTGTAAATGTGAGTGCGAGTAAGATGCTCCATTGGACTACCGGAATGGCATCTCTCTCGCACTCACCATAGACGGCCGCCTAATACGTGCTGGCGCTCATTATTATTACTTAAAAATAACAGCTTAGTAATAAAATTATGACAAAAATTTCTTCAGGATCTTGTAGGGGGGGTTTAAACTTTGATTTAGTTACTTTCTGACTTTCACAATAATAACTTTTAACCAATTTATTAAGCTTTGAAAATCTCCATTTTTAGTTTTTTTCAATTTTAAATTGTTTATAACTCGAAAACGATCAACGAGAAAAATAATTACAGGAGACCTTTAGGCCATTTTGTCCAGAATGGCCCAAAAACCCTAACAAAAATTTGTACGGACCAAAAATTGTGATTTTTGCAATTTGATTAAAAAAGAATGTTAAAAAAAAGAATGTGTGTGTACTTTGTACGCACGTAAGAAGTTATACTTCTATTATATAATTTCAAAGAAACAAATATACTTAACAGGTTATTTGTATTTTATTTAAATATTGAACTAACTTTCTTACCTACCCTTTAAAAAATTTTTATTAAAACGATATTAAAAATAAAAAAAAAGAATATGAATCGTCCGGGATTTGAACCCGGGACCTCTCGATCTCCGGTCACACGCTCTTCCACTGAGCTATATTCCCTTCGCTTTGACAGGTTACAAGATGTCTCATACATACTGACAAATTTAATAGACCAAGTGAAGTATACAAAAATACTTTAAATATACTTACTATTATTATAAAATATCTTATTTCCGAGGAAGACAAATCCAAAGACACAAAAATTATAATAAGTAATACATTTATTAAAAACACTATTATATCCTTCTATTGACTTATTTGCGCTGACAGCGCTGATATAGTCGATTCACTAATCTGAGACACAACTGTCTACACTACAATCACAATAAAAATGCACTGTGTAGAAATAAACAAACCAAGACACGTTAAATGTCCGAGGAGCACTCCCAAATCATGATTTGGGAGTGCTCCTCGTGCTTGTTTATTTCTAGTGCATCTTTATTGTGATTGTAGTGTAGACAGCTGTGTCTCATATTAGCGAATCGACTATACATACATATCTTGAAAGATTAGCAACGAACTACATACTGTCTGTGTGCGCATGCGCCCGGTAGTATAAAATTTCTCACTCTCGATCGTAAAGCAGTATAACTTCAAAAATTGGACCACTTTTTACGTGGGCAACTTCTTGAACCTTATTCTGGGATGTCTCACGAACAGAGGTGTAGCCAGGATGATCCCAAGGGGGGGGGGTTACATCTACATGAAGGTCTCTGGAAGGTATGAAATAACAATGGTGTTAAGCGTAAAGAGCTCAAAGTACATCCAAAAGGGGGGGGTTATAACCCCTAAAACCACCCCCTGGTTACGCCTATGCTCACGAATGTGATTATGCAAAAAAATCTCATGGGAATATTTTTTCTAACGAACCCGCCGTTTTCGCCTTGTCTATATATATTTATAACTAACATACTATTAAAGACAACGCATAATCTGATAAAATACGATATCCTGATAAGTAAAATAATAAATACAGGAAGAATTCCAGAAGAATGGAGAACCACTTAAATGATAGCGTTTTTTAAGAAAGGTGATAGGGCAGACCCCGGTAACTATAGAGGGATAAATTTACTGAGAACTATATTGAAACTCATAACAAAAATACTGATGGAGAAAATAATGGCGTGCATAAATATATCGGATGAACAACAAGGATTTAGAAGTGGAATATCATGTAACGATGCAGTTTTTGTGATAAAGCAAATAGCGGAGAAATCATTGGAATATAACAAGCCAGTCTTTTTCTGTTTCGTAGACCTAGAGAAACCGTTTGATAGAATAAAATTAAAAGATGTGATATACCTACTATATCACAAAAATTTACCACTGGATATCATACAACTGATAGAAAACATTTATGTAAGAAATAAAATAGAAATGAAAGTCAATGGAATAATAACAGAATCCATAGAAGCAAACACATGAATCAGGCAAAGAGATTCACTAAGCCCTCTACTGTTTAACATAATGTTGGATGCAATAATAAAACAAGTGAAGAAAAAAAGAGGGTACAAAATGGGCGGTAGAGAGATAAAAATACTTTGTTACGCTGATGACACCGTGTTAGTAGCAGAGTGCGAAGACGACCTACAAAGATTACTGTACGAATTCAACATTATGCATCGCAAAAGGAATGACTGAAAATATCAGCCCAAAAAACAAAAAGCTTAGTAATAGCCAAAGAGCCAATAAGACGCAAATTAGAGTTGGACAGTCAAATTATACAACAAGTAATGACTTTCAAATACCTGAGAATTAATCTATCGGCCGACAACAATATCAAAGAAGCCAGTAGAACGGCCGGATGCCTAAACGACACAATTTGGAAAAAGAGAGGGTAAGAAGTGATGAAATCAGACGCATATGTGGGGTAGACAATATAAATACCTGGGTAAAGAACAGAAAAGAAGAGTGGAATCAACACATTAGCAGGATGTCTGAATCAAGGATAGTAAGAATAGCCAGGGACAAGTCACCGTTAGGCAGAAGAAGTAGGTATAGGACGCCCAAATGAAATATGGAATGACAATTTAGATACAGAATGAAAGGCACCGTTGAAGAAAAATCGGCAGTAGGTACTGCCTATATAAAAGAAAAAGAAGAAGAAGAAGAAGAAGAAAAACTACGAAGAAGAAGGAGAAAAGAAGAAAACTAGAAGAGACAGGAAATATTGAAAAAGTTAAAAACCAGAAGAAGAGGTAGAGCAATTTTATGAGTTGTTGATCAAGTCACTTAAACGACTTAAAAAGAAGATATAACTAGTATTATGAGTGACTTAAATGCGAAGATTGATAAAGAAAAAAGTGGTGAATTCATTGGTGATTTTGGTCTAAGGAAAAGAAATGAAAGGAGAGAGAGATTAAAACTGTTTGTAGAGGAAAAGAATTTGAAATACTAAATACATTCTTCAAACTACCACCAAGACTCTTCTGTAAACGGGTGTTCTCGTAAGATCAACCAGGAAGCCTAATAAGGAACCAGCTTGATTACATAATGGTGAACAAGAGATTCCGTAATGGATGTCTATCAGTTAAAAGTTTCCCCGGTCCAAGTTTTCAATCCAATGGCATATAAAACAACATAATGTTATTCTACATCCCACCAGACTGAAAACAATGGGACCCTTCTCTGGTTACACCTCCGATGCTTCTACAATTTGCAAGCCATAGCAGATGCTGAGACTAAGGAAGATGAGGAAATTTTACAATTTATAATTCACGTCCCTTCTGCTCAGCGCGGTAAAGTTCCAACGAGAATGGTTCCCTTCGTACTCCAATCAGAGTAAACATGTAAATAAAAAATGAATAACCATTTTCATTTCGTTGCAAAATGAAAATACATCCGCATCATATTCTAGTCCAATCAAAGAGTACAACAAGCACCTCTACCGGTTTCGAAACTTATTAGTCTCTCATCAGGAGGCACATATGCTGCTCTGTCTGATCCAACCAAAACAAACCCCGACGTGCAGTCACGGATTGCAACGAACGATTCTAGCAGTTGCCGCTAGAGCATTTATGCCATTTCGTTCGTTGCAATCCGTGACTACACGTCGGAGTTTGTTTTGGTTGGATCAGAGAGAGCAGCATATGTGCCTCCTGATGAGAGACTAATAAGTCTCGAAATTGGTAGAGGTGCTTGTTGCACTCTTTGATTGGACTAGAATATGATGCGGCTGTATTTTCGTTTTGCAACGAAATGAAAATGGTTATTCATTTTTGAGTTACCCCGGTGCTGACATTTCGTCAGGTCATGTTCCTGTTGTTGGTAAAGTTAAGATTTAGGTTACAAAAAAGTATAGTAACAAAAAATGAGATATGAGAAGATTACAATGTAAGGAAATAAAAGAGACAGTTGCACATATTCTTTCAGAGAAGCTAAGTAACATGGAGCAAAAACTTAATGCAGAAGAATCACTCCAGAATATAAATACATGAAACCTTTGACCAGATCAGAGAACATGCAATAGAAAAGAAAGTGCGGAGGAAAAGATGGATGAATGACAATATTCTGCAACTTGTGAAGGAAGGAATAAAATCAAAGAACAGCAAAATAATATACAACAATATTCAAAAACAAATAGAACCGAAATAAGGAAGGACAGACCATATTGGTTAATATCAGAGTGTAAAGAGATAGGGTTGTTGGAACAAAAACACGATACGTTTAACATGCATAAAAATATTAACCAACCAGCTGGTCTTCGGAAATCCAACAAAGTTAGCAAACTATGAGATCAACAGGGGACCATCATTACAGATAAAAATCAAGAAATTTGCATATGGGCCAAATGCATACAAGAACAACCTCCATATTACATATGTAATGACCTCTTACCAATAACATCAGGTGCATTGGAAAAAGCAATATCACAACTAAAAGATGGCAAAGCTCCTGGACTTGACAATGCATATGCGGACCACCCAAGGATAATCAGATGTTGTAAAAAATGAGGAGGAAGGAATCACGATTAATCAAATCAGTTATTCTTCTGTAAATATACGTTAAGGTATAAAACTTACCTGAAGATCTTTGAGTTGACTTTTTAATAGAGAAATTTCGCCAGTTTTCTGGCACAATCCCCATTCAGTTTCTTCTAATCTTCCTTTTAAAACAGTGACTTCTTGACGCAACCTTTCACATTGCATATTAGATCTCTGAATATCAGAACACAATCTCTTTTTCTCTTGTTGCATTTGATACGTTTGCATCATTAACATTTGTTCTAATTTAAGTACTTTTTGGGAGCTGGTCCTGAGTCTATTTTCTTGGGCAGTTTTCAGTCTTTTCAGTTCTCTTTCCCAGACTTTCTCCTTCTCCTGGTATACTCTAAAACATAAGAGAACATCAAATATAAGGCAAAATTATGGTATACACAGTAATATATTGTCGTATGAGCACGATTTTTCAGTATCTTTGTGTGAATTAGTAAACAACACATTATACACTCTTTCAAAATATACACTGCGTTTAGTTTTTAATTAGATATACGGACTTAAAATGGCAACACTGCCGGCTTCCCACTTACTGTAATTAAATAAGCTATGTGTGTGTGTGTGTTCACAAAGAGGGGATGGCATTAGATAAACTTTTTGCCACAGATATTTGAAAGTTGAAGATTGAAGATGTCATATTAAATTTTTATTTTAGAATCTTTAAGAAATTATATGATAATATTAATAGTTTTGGTATTGAAGCTTAGTAGGTGTGAAATATTCAGCGGTAAACTTACATTCCGCTCCTGAAGTCTAGCAATTAGTGCTTTCGTATGGTATTTATTAAGTTCACAATTAAATATTATATGATTTAAATCTGCAGTAGAGTAGTTATCACATGAACAGAGAGTTGATACGCATTCCAATTTTAGCTAAATGTGCAGGAAAATTGCCATGGTTTAATCTTAAGCGACTTAGGGGTGTGGAATAAAATCGAGTAACGTGATAATCAAATATATGTGGGATATTTTGCGGAAGTTGTGGGTATATGTAAGTGTATGGATTCCTCGAAGTTTGTACAAACTTGAACCAAATAGTTTCCCATTTCTTTCTTAATTTTTTATGCAATAAATAAGCTATGGTTTATTATTATAATTTATAGACATTTAAACAATAAGAAAATAGGCGGCATAGAGACATTGAGTAGGTATCAATTTCATCTGCAAAATAGAGGTGGCTATTTCCTTCAGTTTTTAAATATTCTTGGAAAATTGTTATTTGTTAATTGCTTAAATTATTCATTAATTAAATTAATAGGATTATTTTTAACTAGGTACCTATATATTCAGTGATTACAATAATTTATATACTATGCAATAAAAACTAATAATCGAGAAAAGAGAAAAATTGATAAGGTGATTTTAATAACATACTGTTAAATTATCAGAACGAGTAAATAAATTTGAACATCTTTAAAGCTACAGTTAAATACAGCTACAGTTAAAATACAATTTTAAATGTCTCATATAAATGAAATTTGAGTCGTCGTTTCGAAAATTTTAATCGAAACCATTTGCCGGTATCTTAACAATCGTATTAGGTTACCTACTTATCTTCTCCTACCTACTCACTTAGGACAAAATCAGGACCAAATCATTAGCGCAACCGAATTAAAAATTAATCTGCACATTATATTTGAAGCATTATTTATTTAAAACATCTCATTTTTGGTTGTTAAAAATTATATTATTTGTCTGGACTAAATGTGGTATTCGTTTGAATCTGATGATGGACGATTACGCAGCGATACTATAATGGAATACTATGCAATGTTGCCGATTTTAGCGCTTCTTTCACTGTGGTATATCTAATAAAAAAATAAAAGCACTGTATCAAAGCAGTAGCAAGCTTTTGCTAGACCATGCAAACTTTTACACATTTCGTCAACAGCAAATAATAAATAAACTAAAAGAGTAAGTTTTCAATCTAATAGCACATAAAGTAACATTAAAAATATTACTCTACTTCCCACCAGACTGAAAACAATGGGAACCTTCTCTGGTTACACCTCCGAGGCTTCTAAAATTTGCAAGCCATAACGGATGCTGAGACTAAAGAAGATGAGGGAATTTTACAACTTATAATTCACGTCCCATCTGCTCAGCGCGGTAAAGTTCCTACGAGAATGGTTCCCTTTGTACTTCAGTCAGAGTAAACATGTAAATCAAAAATGAATAGCCATTTTTAATTTCGTTGCAACACGAAACTACAGCCGCATCATTATTCCAGTTCAATCAGAGAGTGCAGCAAGCACCTCTACCGGTTTCGAAACTTATTAGTCTCTCATCAGGAGGCACATATGCTGCTCTCTCTGATCCAACCAGGACAAACCCCGGCGTGCAGTTCCGGATCGCAACGAACGAAATGCACGCCGTTGTCCTGGTTGGGTCAGAGAGAGCAGCATATGTGCCTCCTGATTAGAGACTAATAAGTTTCTAAAGAATATAATGCGGCTGTAGTTTCGTGCTGCAACGAAAATGAAAATGGTTATTCATTTTTGATTTCCATGTTTACTCTGATTGGAGTACGAAGGGAACCATTCTCGTTGGAACTTTACCGCGTTGAGCAGATGGGACGTGAATTATAAATTGTAAAATTTCCTCAACTTCTTTAGTCTCAGCATCCGTTATCACTTGCAAATTTTAGAAGCCTCGGAGGTGTAACCAGATAAGGTTCCCATTGCTTTTAGTCTGGTGGGATGTAGAGTAATATTTTTAATGTTATTTTATGTGCTATTAGATTGAAAACTTAGTCTTCTGCTAGCAGTTGCCGCTAGGGCATCCCTGCCATTTCGTTCGTTGCGATCCGTAACTGCACGCCGGAGTTTGTCCTAATTGGGTCAGAGAGAGCAGCATAAATATGTGCCTTCTGATGAGAGACTAATAACTTTCGAAACCAGTAGGGGTGCTTGCTGCACTCTCTGATTGAACTAGAATATAATGCGGCTGTAGTTTCGTGTTGCAACGAAATTGAAAATGGTTATTCATTTTTGGGTTTCCTGGGTAGATAGAGTTACGAACAACGAAGTACTAAGAAGAACAGGTAAAGAGAAGGAAGTTGAACTTACAATTAAAGAAATAAAACTACAGTATCTCGAACATGTGATACGGGGCGAGAAGTATGGCATCCTGCGACTCATACTGCAAGGAAAGATAGATGGCAGATGGCGGAAGAAGCATCGGAAGAAGACGAATTTCATGGTTGAGGAACCTGCGAGAATGGTTTGGATGCAGCTCAAAACAACTATTTAGAGCTACTGCCTCAAAAATTAAAATAGCTATGATGATTGCCAACCTCTGCAGCGAGATGGCACGTGAAGAAGAAGAAGATTCATTTTTGAATAAATAAATGGTTTCTGTTATAATTTTGCTGTTAAAATGAATAACATTACTATGCGCAACGGATAACAAATGAAACAAATTAAAGAAAAGAAAAGTTAAGAGATTCGTTTGTAGGGGAGAACCAAGCGGAAATCCATAAGGAAGAGAATATTTTGTACGGTTTTAAAGGGGCCATACATTCTCAGAAATAGTAAAATGACTTAGCAACATTTATTTTAACAAACCCGTCTTATTTGTGTAAATTTCTTCTTTTTGTGTAAACATAACTGTTTTTCCATGTGGCTTTAGTAAACTTTCTCTTAGGGAACCGTCTCTTGCCGTCTTTATTACCCAATTTGTTGTCATTCAGCTTATATGATCATTCCATTCTACTCTTCTCTCTCTTGCCAAGTCCTTGATGTTCCTTTCTTTGCATCTCCGTCGTACATGTGTACTTCTAGCTCTGTCCGATAGTGTCTTACCATCGATTTTTCTACGGGTTTTCATCTCTGCTGTTTCTAGCATTCTTTTTGTCCTTTCTGTATCAGGTCGTGTTCTGTCGCATATGTCATTATTGGCGTGATGACTGTTTTGTAAATTCTGCCTTTCACTTCCAGCATTCTTTTGTTCTTTCTGTGCCAGTTCATGTTTCTGCCGCGTATGTCATTATTGGTATGACTGTCTGGCAAATTCTGCTTTTCATTTCTTCCCCAATATTTTTATTTCTCCATTTTGTTTCATTCAGGTATCCTGCGGCTGTGTTTGCCTTATTCACTTGATCTTCCATTTACGTTTCGAACTTTCCGTAGCTAGATAGTGTGATGCCAAGATATTTAACCTCCATCACTTGTTCTATTATCTGACTTTCTATCTCCAATTTTTTATATCTTAGTAGATTTGCAGTTATAACCAAGCAGTTTGTCTCTTTTGAGGAACTCTGGTGATTCTGGGAATTTTGGAATGATGTTTTCTGTTGGTTATAAATCCATGATCACGTTGAATAATAGAGGGCTCAAGGAATATCGCTGTCTTATTAAATTGCTAGCTTCAATATGTATGTAGGTCAACTTTTGTTTTTATTGTGTTGTTCTGGTAGATATTTTCGATAGTTTTGATTATTCCTAGAGGTACAATTCCTCTTGCGTATAATAAGTGGATAACGGTCATTTAAAATGATCCTGTCAAATGCCTTCTTAAACTAAATGAAACATAAATATGCCGATTTTTTGTATTCTAATGATTTCTCTTGCACTTACTTCATAACAAACATAGCGTCAGTGCATGATCTTCCCGACCCAAAACCTTGTTGTTTTTCTGCTAGTGTTTCATTCAATTTCATTAATATTTGTTATAACTTTGGTTGTTAATTTTACTGTTGTGTTTAATAAATTAATTCTTCTGTAGTTCTCCGGGCCCGATTTGTCTACCTCTTTGGGGGAGATATTAGGATGCTTGATCTCTATTCTTGTAGTATTCTGTTTTGTCACCCCTGTTGAGCAGCCCCCCACTTGCAAAAATTAAAAAACAAATAGCGCTGATTTATGAGCTTTCATATTCGGCAAATTAAAAATTTTGAGCTCGTTACACTGATCAGGAATTTAATATTTTAGTGGGGGGGGGGGGGGCTGACTCAGCACCCCACTACTTAAAAATAGGAATATTGAATCGATTTTTGCGGCAGAATTACGAGCTATTTATGAGTTCTTAAAATGATATAGTTTCGATTTTTGAGCTCATCCCCTTCAACCCAAACAACCCTTTAATTGATTTAACTTAAGAGAAACTTAAAAGCTGAAAAAAATTAAAATATATCGAATCGCGGATATAATTCGTATAGCTTATATTGTATTCTAAGAATAAACTTTTAAATCACGCGCACTTCGATAATTGAGCTACAACCCCTTCGCAATAAAACCACCCCATCTTTCCGGCTTAAAAAGAGGTACTTAAAATGCATTGAATTAATTATTTGGCGACTACATAACCTTTAATAATTTATGAGCTTCCAAAATACGCCCATTTAGATCATTAAAATGCAATTTCTTTTGTATAGTGTAAATCCTCTATCCATTCACCAATTTTCGTGAAAATGAATGAAGGTTCACCAAAATAGAAGGTCATAGTTGATTTTTACCTTCAGTGACTGCACTATAGAAAGAAAACTGCAATTCAATAATTGACATGCATGTATTTTGCGAGTTCATAAATTATTAAACGATATGTAGTCGCCAAATAATTAATTTAATTCATTTTAAGTACATCTCTCTCTAAAGCCGGGATGGCGTGGTTTTCTAGCTAAGGGGTTGTAGCTGAATAATCGAAATTCGCGTGATTTAAGAGTTTATTCTTAGAATATAAGCTATACGAATTAAACTATTATTATCTTTTTTGTAAAAACTTACAGTTTTTCAGTGATTTACGAAAAACCGCTTTAAAACATGCATTTTTTTCACGAATAATTAAAATCTTTGATTTAATAACTCAAAAAGTATTGACTTATTTTAATAACTTTATATAACAAATTTTGCTTATAATTTGTCCTTCTATCGACTTGTTGAGTTATTTCTAATAATATAATTTTCACCCCCGAGAAGGGGCGGTATCCACCCTCAGGGTTAAAGGCGCAAGGTAACACCATATCACCTTTATTTCTTGGGGCATCCTCTAACTACTCACCAATTTTCGTGAAAATCGATGAAGGTTCACCGTAATAGTTGATTTTTACCTTCAGTGACTGCACTATACAATAGAAATTGCAATTTAATGATCTAAATGCGCGTATTTTGGGATCTCATAAATTATTAAAAGATATGTAGTCGCCAAATAATTAATTTAATGCATTTTAAGTACAACTCCCCCTTAAGCGGGAAATATGAGGTGGTTTTCTTGCGAAGGGGTTGTAGCTCAATAATCGAAATGCGCGTGATTTAAGAGTTTATTCTTAGAATATATAAGGTATACGAATTATATCCGCGATACGATATATTTTAATTTTTTTCAGTACGTTTCAAGTTAAATCAATTAAAGGGTTGTTTGGGGGTGAAGGGGATGAGCTCAAAAATCGAAACTATATCATTTTAAGAGCTCATAAATAGCTCGTAATTCTGCCGCAAAAATCGATTCAATATTAATATTTTTAAGTAGTGGGGGGCTGAGTCAGCCCCCCATTAAATATTAAATTCCTGCTCAGTATAACGAGCTCAAAATTTTTAATTTGCGGAATATGAAAGCTCAGAAATAGCTCATAAATCAGCGATATTTGTTTTTTAATTTTTGCAAGTGGGGGGGGGGGGGGTCAGCTCAACACGGGTTGTTTTGTCTTGTGGAATTTGTGTAACTAATTATATAAATTTAAATGAGATAATTACGTAAAGATTATTCAGAAAAATAATGTGTTTTCAAGAAATTTAGAGATATTAACTATGGTGGTACCGGACCAAAACTTAAAACTAGCAGAAACCATTTAGTAGACAGTGTCCAAATCTTACCTGAAAATGACTTGTTCGTTGTGTTCCATTGTTTGTCGTAAATACGCCAGTTCGGAATCTCGATCCCTAAGGGCGGCTTCCAGTTCCGAAATTCCTGAATCAGAAGGTGATGGGGTGAGATCCAACATACTACTATGGTTTGACGCTGATATTACGCGATAGGAAAGTTTGTTTCTAAAAGAAATATAAATAAAAGTTATAAACCTCTAATATACAGTGAGAACGTTTGAGTTGAAATAAATTCATTCTCTCGAGAATTTACGACTCTGGAGATAAATCCAGAAAAAGGCCGATTTTTATTTTTAAATTATAATTTTTAGGTATATATATCATACTAGTGACGGCATCCATCTGGGTGTGATGACGTACCAAATCGATGATTTTTTTAAATAAGATTAGGGGTCGTGTGATAGCCCATTTAAAAGGTTATTCATTTCTCTATTCACTAATATAAACACTAACAAAATTATTTATACAGAGTGCCCAAAATTTTTTTTTTAAATTAAATTAATTGAGACCAAAAGAAGAATGTATAAAATTTATTTAATTCGAAATACATTTTACTGTTGTCCCAAAACAGAAAAAAATGTTTATTTGATAAATAACTATTGTTTTTCGTTTAAATTCAATATTAAAGTCGCCACCCACCAGCCTCTTATCAGTTTAAACATTTAATTTAAGCGAAAAGCAATGTTTATTTTTCAAATTAACATATTTTTTCTGTTTTCTGATTGCAGTAAAATGTATTTTGCATTAAATAAATTCCCTAGGTACATTCTTCTTTTTGTCTCAATTAATTTAATTCAAAAACTTTTTTTGGGCCCCCTTTATAAATAATTATGTTAATGTTTATATTAGTGAATACAAAATTGAATAGCCTTTCAAATGAGCTATCACACGGCCCCTATTGTTATTTAAAAGAAATCATATATTCCGTCAACACGCCCCAAAAAATTAGAATTTAAAAATAAAAATCGACCTGTTTCGGGATTTATCTCCAGAGACGCCTATTCTCGGGAAAATGAATGTATTCCAACAAAAACGTATTTGGTTAGAAGCCAAAAAATTGTTTATAAATTTAAAACAATGCTGAGGCCGCTTAAATAATCCGATTTTAATTCTGTAAAGTGTATTAGATATGGTCCAAGAGCTGTGAGACATTTTTGAGTAGGTATTTTAGGCAACCTGAAAATTTTTCAGGTGACTCTTCCATGATAGCCTAATACAAAAATGCCGGTCTGGCTGGAGGGTAGCGGTTATTTTCCCCAAAAATCCCCCCCCCCAAAGTTAAAAAAAGGGTAAAAATTGTTATTACAAAAAATATCGTTGACGTGACTTTAAAGTAAATTTAAATATTCAAATATAAAGAAAATAAACAGGCCAGGCGATTTGAGGGCGACCCAGAATTATTTTCAGGGGATGCATCTGAACTTCAGAAGATTTCATCTGAATCTGTACATACTATTAACGAGTATAAAATACACAACTATACATGCAAAACTATGTGCATTCCTTGCGGACAGGGAGGTGCAATTGTTATTTTGACAGGGTATTTTTTAATAATAATAATAATAATAATAATATGAAAACCTGTGGGAGTTTTTTGTCAGTTCTTCTATCAGGCGCGGCCCCCTGCGAATGGGGGATGCTTTCTGGGTATTCGTAGCGCCAATACCCAGAGAGTAGCAGGAATACTTGCCGTGGAACAAAAACTGACACCTGGCAGTAGGTATAAAATGCACACCCATGAGAATGGAGAATCATAATTTATGTTTAGGATCGCTGCCTGGGGATCGCCAGGGCACGTCTGGAGCCGGCGCTGGACGTGACAGCATGCGGGACGTCGGTGGCAGGGTGTTGAGGAGGCGGGCCCCTGTCATACAATCAGCTACAGCCCAACCACAATCACAACCACAAGCGAGCCAAACAACAACAAGAGCTCCACCCGCCGAAGGTGCTGCGCTGGAACATCAGCCGGCGCTCACTCAAGCGGGACGACCGAGGCAGCGCATGAAATGGACTGTGTCCATTAATGAAAACATTTTGCGCTTCTACTACAAGGTGACAAACCTCGGTCAAGAAACAATCGGCTACCGACAACAGCTGTATGCCGAATTTTGCAGGACATACCCAGATATTCAAGTATCGGAGCAACGAGTATCAGATCAATACCGGGTAATTATAAGAAACAACCTTATCCCAGAGACTCGACGCAATACCATCAGAAGCGAAGTCGAACGGGAGATTCATAACGATGTTGTAATTGAAGATCCAGTCCCTGTTGAAGTTCATGAGCAGATTCCTGAGCTTGCCATACAAGAAACTCAACCTGGCAATACAGAGCAGGAAAACAACGAGTTACGTGATAACCTAGTAAGCGAAATGGCACGTGCGGTACAGGAGTTTAATGGAACAAACCCACTTAGCAGACCACCGCTACCACGAATAAACTCTTGTAAAAAACTAGGGGCGCTGTTACAAATTGTGAACACTGAAGTCCTACCCAATTATATCGTAGAAGCCCACACATTAGAATATTTGCACATGGTAATCTACTGTGCAGCAACAGCAATTGCTAATGTAATGGGCGTTAAGATCAGAACACGACGGGGTACTAATAACGAAAGAACTGGTAACAGAATTGCACCCTGGGAAAAAAGACTGCTCGGAAAGATTGAATTACTACGTAAGGATATTGGTATAGTCACAGAATACATACGAGGTGTAACAAGTAGAAAAGTCATCAGGAGAGCTGAAGAAATAATGCTGAGTACCGCAAGACACTCAAGATATGCTCCAGAAAACAACACAGCCCATCAGTGTCTGGATACATTAAAACAAAAACTCTCCGTTTATTCAGGGCGACTAAGGAGGTACAAAGTTAGTAACAACCGCAAAAGCGACAATGCTCTTTTTGAGAGTTCTGAGAAGGCGTTCTATCGAAAACTCAATTCCACTGTAGAACGTGTCGATAAGACTTACCCAAGCCAAGAAGAAATTCATGAGTTTTGGGAAAATCAACTTTCCACACCAGCTGCTCTTAACAACAATGCTGGGTGGATAGAAGATACGACACAGAACTGCCAACACTACATTACTACCCTTTACGAACCCTTCACTACTGAAGAAGTCTCAAATATCATCAAAGAGCTTCATAACTGGAAATCTCCTGGACCAGATGGAGTTCAAAACTTTTGGCTCAAGAAGTTTTGGAGTGTTCATGAGTGCTTATCAACACTAATTAATCATGTTATTTCTAATCCGCAGGATATACCAGCATTCCTAACTCAGGGTACCACTTATTTAATACCGAAGGATCAAAATAACACCCAAGATCCAGCCAAATACCGCCCAATTACTTGTCTTCCAACTTTGTATAAATTGGTCACATCCTGTGTAGCCCGGCGTATCTACCAACACTGTGCTCTGAACAATATCATAGAGCCTCAACAGAAAGGATGCGCTAAGGGTTCCATGGGTTGCAAAGAACAACTCATCATCGACTCAGTCATTTCTAACCAGGCGTATTCCAAAAAGAGGAATCTTTTTACTGCCTTCATTGATTACAAGAAGGCCTTTGATTCAGTGCCGCATGAATGGCTTATAGATATATTGAGAATATATAAAGTCGATGATAATATAGTGACCTTTTTAGAGCATATAATGACAGAGTGGAAAACTAGAATTCACCTTCAAATACCTGGTGAAATTAACATCGAAACTGAAAATATCGCAATCAGCCGGGGCCTGTTTCAAGGAGATTCGCTGAGTCCTCTGTGGTTCTGTCTAGCTATGAACCCACTATCTCAGCTATTAAACTCCACAGACGCAGGTTTTAGCATCAAAAATAACAACAATGTGGTGGCGAAGCTTAATCATTTATTGTACATGGATGATTTGAAATTAATGGCTTCCACTCGCAACCAACTCGATGAGATGCTAAAAACTGTAGAAACTTTTTCTAATGATATTAGTATGCACTTCGGGCTAGACAAGTGCCGTATTTTAAATATAGTCAGAGGAAAAGTACAGCCCGGAGGATTCGATATGCAAAATGGCCAGAACATCGAGGCCATGGGTGAAAACGATATGTATAAATATCTTGGAGTAAAGCAAGCTCGGAAAATTGACCATAAACAAATGAAAACAGAGATAACTACAGAGTTTATACGAAGGGTAAAACAGCTGCTTCGCTCACACCTTAACAGTAGAAATTTGTTTAAGGCACTAAACACCTACGCATGTTCCGCGCTTAGCTACTCATTTGGCATTGTTAAGTGGACAAAAACGGACATAGAAAATCTTCAGCGAAAAGTACGAACGCACCTTACAAAGGCACAAAAACACCATCCCAAAAGTGCAGTGGAAAGAACGACATTACCACGGAATTTAGGAGGAAGAGGACTTATGGATATAGGTGAGCAATTAGACAAACAAATTGCAAACTTAAGAACTTATTTTCAGATGCAGGCTGAGACATCTACTCTACATCGCGCTATCTGCGCAGTAGATGACACAACACCGATTAAACTGAGGGAACCAGAAATGCGCATAATCCACCTCACTAAAGACGAAAAACTGCGCACCTGGATGGGTAAACCTCTACACGGGCGACATCCCAATGAGGTCAGCCAAGACTATGTCGACAATACAGCGTCGAACTATTGGTTGACATCAGGAAAGATGTTCCCTGAAACGGAGGGATCAATACTGGCCATTCAGGATCAGGTTATACCAACCAGAAATTACCTGAAATATATCGTCAAAGACCCTCAGGTTCAAAACGACAGATGCCGATATGGATGTCAAGCCCAAGAAACCATCCAACATATTACAGGGGGCTGCCAGGCATTTGCTGCAACTGAATACAAGGAACGGCATGACGCAGTGGGAAAAATCCTTCATCAGGAGATAGCTATCAAGCTGGGACTTCTTCAAACGGATCATCTCCCGTATTATCAATACGTCCCTGAGAGTATGCTTGAGGATGGCAACTACAAGCTATACTGGGACCGCACTGTGCTCACAGACCAAACAGTGGCACATAATAGACCAGATCTCATACTAGTTAATAAATTAACAAAACAAACAACACTAATTGATGTGGCGATACCTAACAACAATAATCTCCGTAGTAAATTTACTGAAAAGATCGCCAAGTACAGAGATCTGGAAATTCAAATACGAAGGCAATGGAGAATGCAAAGTACCCAGACGATACCGATTATCATGTCTACTACTGGAGTCATTCCGAAGACCCTCCTCGAAAGCATAAAAAAGCTGGGTCTGAATGAACATCTTTATAAGACCATGCAGAAAGCTGTACTACTCGCGACGGCCAGAAGTGTACGAAAATTTTTGGGAGATACACCTGCATTCCAAGTCACCTAGGGCTCGATAACACGGAAAGAGTCCCACCAGAGCTCAATCCTTTTGATACCGTAGGTATCTGGGATGAGTCAATTTTCCCCTTAGAGGGAGTGTGAGCCGTATGGCTAAATCTGGGATAATATGAAAATATATATAAAATATAATACCTGGTGAAAGTAACATCGAAACTGAAAATATCGTAATCAGCCGGGGCCTGTTTCAAGGAGATTCGTTGAGTCCTCTGTGGTTCTGTCTAGCTATGAACCCACTATCTCAGCTATTGAACTCCTCAGATGCAGGTTTTAGCATCAAAAATAACAACAATGTGGTGGCGAAGCTTAATCATTTATTGTACATGGATGATTTGAAATTAATGGCTTCCACTCGAAACCAACTCGACGAGATGCTAAAAACTGTAGAAACTTTTTCTAATGATATTAATATGCACTTCGGACTAGATAAGTGTCGTATTTTAAATATAATCAGAGGAAAAGTACAGCCCGGAGGATTCGATATGCAAAATGGCCAGAACATCGAGGCCATGGGTGAAAACGATATGTATAAATATCTTGGAGTAAAGCAAGCGAGGAAAATTGACCATAAACAAATGAAAACAGAGATAACTACTGAGTTTATACGAAGGGTAAAACAGCTGCTTCGCTCACACCTTAACAGTAGAAATTTGTTTAAGGCACTAAACACCTACGCATGTTCCGCGCTTAGCTACTCATTTGGTATTATTAAGTGGACAAAAACAGATATAGAGGCTCTTCAGCGAAAAGTACGAACACACCTCACAAAGGCACAAAAACACCATCCTAAAAGTGCAGTAGAAAGAACAACATTACCACGGAATCTAGGAGGAAGAGGACTTATGGATATAGGTGAGCAATTAGATAAACAAATTGCTAATTTAAGAACTTATTTTCAGATGCAGGCTGAGACATCTACTCTACATCGCGCTATCTGCGCAGTAGATGACACAACACCGATCAAACTGAGGGAACCAGAAATGCGCATAAACCACCTTACTAAGGACGAAAAAGTGCGCGCCTGGATGGGTAAACCTCTGCACGGGCGACATCCCAATGAGGTCAGCCAAGATTATGTCGACAATATAGCGTCGAACTACTGGTTGACATCAGGAAAGATGTTCCCTGAGACGGAGGGTTCATTACTGGCCATTCAGGATCAGGTTATACCAACCAGAAATTACCTGAAATATATCATCAAAGACCCTCAGATTCAAAACGACAGATGCCGATATGGATGTCAAGCCCAAGAAACCATCCAACATCTTACAGGGGGCTGCCAGGCATTTGCTGCAACTGAATACAAGGAACGGCATGACGCAGTGGGAAAAATCCTTCATCAAGAGATAGCTATCAAGCTGGGACTTCTCCAAACAGACCATCTCCCGTATTATCAATACGTCCCTGAGAGTATGCTTGAGGATGGCAACTACAAGCTATACTGGGACCGCACTGTGCTCACAGACCAAACAGTGGCACATAATAGACCAGATCTCGTACTAGTTAATAAATTAACAAGACAAACAACACTAATTGATGTGGCGATACCTAACAACAATAATCTACGTAGTAAATTTACTGAAAAGATCGCCAAGTACAGAGATCTAGAAATTCAAATACGAAGGCAATGGAGAATGCAAAGTACCCAGACGATACCGATTATTATGTCTACTACTGGAGTCATTCCGAAGACCCTCCTCGAAAGCATAAAAAAGCTGGGTCTGAATGAACATCTTTATAAGACCATGCAGAAAGCTGTACTACTCGCGACGGCCAGATGCGTACGAAAATTTCTGGGAGATACACCTGCATTCCAAGTCACCTAGGGCTCGATAACACGGAAAGAGTCCCACCAGAGCTCAATCCTTTTGATACCGTAGGTATCTGGGATGAGTCAATTTTCCCCTTAGAGGGAGTGTGAGCCGTATGGCTAAATCTGGATATGAAAATAATGAAAAGCGCTATAGGTAAGCAGCAGTGTGAGAAAGAGCGTATACCGATAGCTGTTTGCGTCCTCTGTTGTAGCTGAGCGATTCCGTTCTCTCGAGAAAAATCTCGTGACCTGGCGATATCCATGTTGTTATTCCTCGAAAGGTTTGAGTATTTATTATAATATATTATAGGTTTTTAAGTAACTTTTTCTTAATTAAAGAAAAAGAATACGTACTATACAACAGATTTTGCAAATATGATAGAAAAAGACAAATTTATTATTATAAATATATATGTAGGTAGAAAAGTATGAAACTATAAACTAAATTAATTCTGTGTCCGAATATTGTACTTCTTCTTCAAACTCCTCAGCTGAGCTTAAATATTCATTCTCTTCTTCCTCGTCAGACTCCCCTCGAGTCTCAGATTCCTCTTCTACATATCTGTAAATAGTTGTAATATGTATTTAGAATTAATTAAAAATTAATAAGTGATTAACTAGTTGAGTTGCTACGTATTCTCCGTCCTTTTATACGGAGTCGAAGCCTGGACAATCACGGGCGCATCTGAAGAAAGACTTGGCGTTGTTGAGATGTGGAGTTATCGAATAATGTTAAATATATCATGGACACACGTAACAAACACGGAAACATGAATAAAAATGAAAAAGGCAAAAGAAATACTCAACACTATGAAGGAAAGAAACATAGCTACTTTGGTCATACCTACACTAAGAAATAAAAAACGTGATGTGATTGGTTATATAAGGAAAAGTATTAAGCATTGGTAATTTTTCATTAATTCTAAATACATATTACAACTATTTACAGATCAGGTAGAAGAATCTGAGTCTCGAGGGGATTCTGACGAAGGAGAAGAGAATGAATATTTATTTTAGCTCATTTTTCTTTCCTTCATAATTTTGAGTATTTCTTTTGCCTTTTTCATCTTTCTTAATGTTTCCGTGTTTATTAAGTGTTGTGTCCATGATATTTTTTACATTATTAGATAACACCACATCTCAACAATGGTAAGCCTTTCTTCAGATGCGCCCGTGATTGTCCAGGCTTCTACTCCGTATAAAAGGACAGAGAATACGTAGCAACTCAATTAATTAATTACTGATTAATTTCTAATTAATTCTAAATCCATATTACAACTATTTACAGATCATGAAGAAGAGGAATCTGAGTCTCGAGGGGAGTCTGACGAAGAAGAACAGAATGAACATTTAAGCTCAGATGAGGAGTTTGAAGAAGAAGTACAAGATTCGGACACCGAATTAATTTAGTTTATAGATTTATATTTTCTACCTATATATTTATAAGTAATAATAAATTTGTTTTTTCTATCATATTTGCAAAATCTATTATATAGTACGTATTATTTTCCTTTAATTAAGAAAAATTACTTAAAAAACTATAATATATATAATAATTACTCTAACGTTTCGAGGCACAACAAGATGGATATCGCCAGGTCACGTGATTTTCTCGAGCGAACGGACTCACTCAACTACAACAGATGACGCAATAGTTATCGGTATACGCTCTTTCTCACACTGCTGCTTACTTATAACGGTTTTCATTTATATGCACGCATAATTTGTTTGATCACATGGCAATTGGAAAATTTCACCAAAAAAACCTGTCTTTTGTAGAATATTTATTTTTAAAATTAAAAAAAAACCCTGTCAAAATAACAATTGCACCTCCCTGTTCGGAAGGAATGTACATAGCTAAGCATGTATAGTTGTATATTTTATACTCGTTAATAGTATGTTCAGATTCAGATGAAATCTTCTGAAGTTCAGATGCACCCCCTGAAAATAATCCTGGGGCGCACATGCAAGTATCTTGCAGAGTTAAAATCGCCTTCAAATCCCCTGAACAGTTTATTTTCTTTATATTTGAATATTAAAATTTACTTTCAAGTCATATCAATGATATTTTTTGTAATAAAAATTTTTACCCTTTTTTAATTTTAGGGGGGATTTTTGGGGAAAATAACCGCTACCCTCCAGCCAGACCGGCATTTTTGTATTAGGCTATCATAGAAGAGTCACCTGAAAAATTTTCAGGTTGCCTAAAATACCTACTCAAAAATGTCTCACAGCTCTTATACTAATAGGTAGAGAGGCTCTTTATATGTAAAAAAATTAGCAAACTTCTAAATGGTCTACTTTTTGCTCAGAAAGTTTTTAAAAAATTTGAACTTTAAAAAAAAATTTTGATTTCAAAATTATTATGCAAAATATATCTGATTTTAATGAAATTTGAGGCTTATTTTGCCCCACTTATTTTGTATATATTGCTATTTTGCAGTAATGGTAATAACTTAAGACATTTTTAACCAGCGGTATATCATACAAAATTCAATTATCTTCATTTTATTTCTCTACGACTTTGTTCCAAAATGAATCGTTTTAAAGTTATAAGCAAAGAAAGTAGAAAAAAATTGACGTTTTTCGAAATTTTTAAATATTTTAATTTTTTTATTAATTTTCCGGGCATATTTGAGAAGGAAAGTAAATTAGGTATTATTATTGAAGTTGTCACCAAACTTTATCTGCAAAAATCCGAATGCCACCTCGCACATCCAAAAATATACGTTTTTCACAGATCCGCCCTTGTCTATCATAATGACCATCATTGAATGCTCGTTGCATAATATACTATTAATCGATTATTTAGATTACATTTCACCAAAAATGCAATGGAGTAGTTTTACGCTCAGCTCGGTCTTATGAAGGTTGATCAATTTCACTTCCAATAAAAATTTAAAGAACACAGAGTATCCTACTTTTTACTTGTAATAAAAGTCACTGAGTACAAAAGATCTTAATCTATTTTCAAACTTTCTACTTCTAACCAGAAATCTTATTTAACCTCAAGTGACATCAATTCATCAGTACTTGTTTTTCATTCGGTGCGGCGCGTATTTGCATAGATTTACAATTAAGATAACAAGTTTCTTTCTTGTCTTACAAGTTACCCATTGTGGAAATTGGCGTAAAATTGAAATACCCTTAATTAACTACACAGTTTACTAACGCAAGAAATCAAGAAGTTTACGTTAAAACGATCTATGATGACACTAGTACGACTGATACTAATGGTTTACAAAGCAAAATGGGGAAACTTTATTAAAAAGAGTTGAATAATTGAAAATGTTAAGAAATTAATTAAAAGATCATATTCAAAGAGATAAATCGCAAATACGAGGTATAAAGTAGAATTTCTACAACCATTTATTATTCCAACACTATATCAGAATGAAAAAGCCTCCGATCGAGTACAACATCATAAACTCGTATATATACTAAAACAACTCGACATAGATTAAAAAGACATTCGTTGCATAGAAACTCTTTACTGGAATCAAACAGCTGTCGTCAAGGTAGATAATGAAACAACGCAAGCTCAAAAAATTCTCAGAGGTGTAAGACAGGGATGCATTCTCTCCCCACTACTGTTCAATTTATATTCATAAAGTATCTTCCAGGAAGCTTTTGAGAAATGCGAAAGCAGCATAAAATTAAATGGTACCTGGGTCAATAATATACGATATGCAGATGACTCGGTCTTAGCAGACAATATAGAAGACCTCCAAAACCTTCTTAATAAAATTGGAGAACATAGCGAGAACACGGGACTTAGCATCAACATAAAAAAGACGAAGTTCCTTATAATCAGACGTCAATTATGTCAACATCAAAATTCAAGAGTAGCATATAACAATCAAGATGTAGAGCGCGTAAGAAAATTTAAGTACCTGGAAACTTGGCTATGTGAGGACTGGATATTGGATATGAAAATTAAATATCGGATAGAAAGGGCCAGAAGTGCATTCATGAAATTCAGAAACGTTTTTAGGAACTCTGACTTTGACCTGAACCTAAGACTAATATTCACGAAATGCTATATTATATGGACGGTGCTTCTATATGGCATGGAAGCATGGACTTTAAAAATAAACACAACGAATAAGCTAAAGGCATTTGAGATGTGGATTTATCGACAAATCCTTAAAGTTCCCTGGACCGCACGAATAACAAATGAAATTTTAAAGTAAAGAAAATAAGCTTTATTTTTTATTATACAATGTATATACACTAGTATATACATTGCATATTCCTAGTATTTATTATACCAATACACAATAAAAAAAGTCATTATGAGAAATTTAAAAATAATCATGAAATATATCAAAAATCATTAAAAGTATAAAACTTTGAACAACAATATCTTGGTTAAAAATAGTCATACAGCCTTCTGCCATAGACCATTTTAAAGGTAATTGACTTTTCTTCGTATTCAATGTGACATTGCATTAACCTTAAGCTACGTAGAAAAAAGTTACAGAACAATGTTTGGGAAGTAACAAGAAAAATGGGCCAAAATCGCTGTGATTGGCGAACTTTTAAAAATCATGTTTTGCAAACTATAAATCGTAGAGACTTCTACTAAACGTCATTTTAAAGAGAAAAGATCGAAGTTTTTTTTGTATGAAGCAACGCCTATACCTGTATCCCGTGGAAAAAAGTTATGGGGCAAAAAACAAAATTGCTATTTTTCGTGTTTTTTTCTTGCTTTTATTTTGAATATATTTTTGTAAAAAAAAATATTTTTGACTTCAAAATATGTTTTCATCGTAAATTTAACCTGGAAGAATTTTCCTGTAGACGTGTTTGCACCAAAAGTGCATAGATACACCTTTCTCAAAAACGCTCCCCTTTAAATGGTAGTACTCCGCGGGTTTCTCATATTGACAGGTCCATTGACCATATTTATGAAATAATAAAACCCCATTAACGTTGTAGTTCCTTTCTAAAATACATAACCAATAGCCTAATATGTGACATAACAGATTTTCTTACGTTTTTTATATATTATACATTATACTAGTCCATGTGGTGAGACCGCTCCCGTCCGAAAAATATTTCTGATTCGGTTTCTTTGTGGATTCCCATTCAAAAATGTCCCCTTTAAACAAATCTGAAGGGTGCCGGACGGAATTTTTGGGCAGAAATTGTTTAAACAATTTTTTTAAACAAATAAAAAAGATCACGTTTTTTTTCTCTGGAACATATATTTTTAGGTTTTCCGGGTCATTCTAAACAAGAAAGGTAATGAATCTGAAATCTGAATTTGAAAAATGCGAAAATACGCATTTTCGAGGCTTAAAAACTCATATTTAAATTAGTACCTTTGAGGTTGCCAGATACTTAAATTGAAGAATAAACATTTATCTTCAAGATTCTGAAGAGTGATCGCGTCTAACCTTAATTTATACCGTTGTTTTTAATTGTTAAATATGAATGTTTATCCGATTTTTTTGCCGGTGCGGCGAGCTCTATTTCAAAAATTTCCTATTTTCCTCCGAAAAATATTTTTTCTATATTATTTAAGGTATTCTAAATAAAATAAGTATCTTGACATTTTTCTCAAAAGTTAATAGTTTTAAAGTTATAAGTGATTTAAAATTCGAAAAATGCCAAAGCAACGCTTTTTTGGATTTTAGATCGCTTATAACTTTAAAACTGTTAACTTTTCAGAAAAATGCCAAGAAACTTATTTTATTTAGAATGTCCCAAAGAATCTAGAAATAGTTATTTATGTACCAAGTCAGTAAAGTGACTCTTTATCGAACGAGTATGATATTATGTGCCGAGCGAGCGTAGCGAGCAAGGCGAATAACAGACGAGTTTAAAAAACAACGGTTTAAATTAGGGATAGTCGCAATCACTCTTCAGAATCTTGAAACTGAATGTTTAAACTTCAATTTAAGTATCTGGCAACCTCAAAAATACTAATATAAATATGAGTTAGGCCTCTTAAATGCGTATTTTCGCATTTTTCAGATTTTAAATCGCCTATAACTCAAAAACTATCAATTTTTGAGAAAATTTACAAGATACCTTTCTTGTTTAGAATGACCCACAAAACTTAAAAATATATATTCCGGAGCAAGAAAACGTAATCTTTTGTATTTGTGTAAAAAAATTGTTTAAACAATTTCTGCCCAAAAATTCCTCCCGGAACCCTACAGATTTGTTTAGGGGGGGACATTTTTGAATAGGAATCCACAAAGAAACCGAATCAGAAATTTTTCCAGACGGGAGCGGTGTCACCACATGGACTATACTATTTGATACTATTATACGATACTATTTGATTGTTTATTAAAATTTTGTAGTTTATGTGATGTCAAAAATGGGTGTATAATTTTATTCGTATAGTGGCGGATCTACACTAGGTTCGTTTTCAAGATGCAGTAGAAATAAACAAACCAAGACACGTTAAATGCCACTAGGAGCACAACCGAATCATAATTTACAATGTATTGTTATATTTCTATTTGATATGAAAATTAAATTTTGATAATTATAAACAAAATTCACTTTAATATAAAATATTTTTAATTTTCTCAACCTCGGGCATATAAATTTAGAACAACCTGTATACAACAAATTGTTATATTTAATTTTAAGAAGTGATTAGAATAAGCGTACGAAACTCGGAACAATGTGCTTAGATAAACAAAGTGAATGACGCGTACCATTATCGTTCTTCTCGGAAGGTCGATCATTAGCCTATGCTAAATAAAACTCAGTGAAATAGATGATAGTTCATTATCGTTTTTCGCGGAAGGTTTCGATCATTAGCCTATGCTAAATAAGACTCATTTGAAAGAGAGAATAGGTCATTAAAATTTGTAAATAGTTAGAAAGTATTTTAGAATGGGAATTAAATATTTTCTTTTGAAATCCATTAAGCATATTTAGAAAGTTTAAAAATTGGTTTTGAGGAATACTGCGAATGAGAGTTGGTGGTGGAAGTTTGATTTGTGAATCTGGAAGGGATATTTAGAAAGTAGGGGAATGAATGACAAATAGAGGGCAGAATGTTTTGAGCTGTCGAGAAGTGAAGTCGAGTAGTAGACGGTAGTGTACGGAGAGTGAGAAAGCCGGTAGTTCCGTGAGTGTGGAGTATCTATCGTGGAAAGAGAAGTAGGCCAGGTCGAGAGTAAAAGAACCTCCTTGAGCCAAGAGTGTCCCGGTAGCTGATAGCAGTTTCGAAAAAGGTAGAACACAGCATCACGACAAAAGCAGGAACGAGAGCTATTCGAGCTAGTTTTTCAAAGGAGAACATTACTGGAAGCCAGGACGAGGTTTGATCGCAGCCAAGGATAGCAGGAAACGGGTCTTGTGTGAGGACATTTTCAGTTCACCAGGAAAAGGTCAGTCTCATTTGTTTGGACATGAATGTATGGGTTTTTCGTATTAAATTCCACATAAAAAATTGAATAACATAATCAATAATATCAGAAAAGCTTCATCAAACTTAAATAGAGTTGTTCCTAATAACTCCTAATAGTTAAATGTTAATAAAAACTTTCAATTGAAAACCAAAAGGAAATAAGATTCCCATTTGTAAATGTTATGTTTAAGAATAATAAGAAATAGCAAATATTAAGCATTGATTGCCTTTTAAATAAAATAAAAAATATTTTGATTATAATTGTAACCCATATGTGTATTTTTTTTACTCTTTTCTTTTCTATCCCGATTAGGAACCATTAAGAAATATTTAGAAGCCACGGAAGTAAGTAATTAATTTATAATTCGCCCTGAGATTGAAAACATATTGATATGTGATCTGGTTAATTAATTAGATTAGTATTAATACATTGATTAAATTAAGTAACATATAAGAATATTATCTCATATCAATAATCAAGATCACATCAACTGTCGTCCAACGTGGAAAGCATTGTAAAGTATTTCTAGTGGCAAATTTGAAGGATAGAAAGAGTAAAGCCGGTATTTGAAAATTTATATGCCTGTGGTAAAAAGTGAGATACATTTGATAACATAAAATTTTAAATCTCTTTAGGTACAAATTTTACATAACTGATTTAATATTATTTTTTACGATATTTACATTGATATATTTATTGACAATTTAAAATATTTGGGTGAGAAAAAGTCGTCTTGGTAACATACTAGTAACATTTCATATTTGGCGGGGACAGTACTTCTTGAAAACAAATGTCTGTGACAAGAAGCCAAAGCAAAGACAACAAAAAACAAAAAGAACATTCAGACAAAGAAGATATTTTAGACACGACAATCATGGCATCAGAACAGCAAGAATTATCAGGAATAGATAAACTATTACAACTGATGCAACTCCAGTCACAAAAACTGGATGACAATCAAAGAGAAACAAAACAAGCAATGGATGAAGCAAAAAGGACAATGGATAAAAATCAGGAGGAAACAAAACTAGCAATGGATGAAGCAAAAAGGACAATGGATAAAAATCAAAATGAAACACAACAAAAAATGGATGAAACACAACAAAAATTGGATCAAAAAATGGATGAAACACAACAAAAAATGAAACAAGCAATAGAAGAGAACAACAAGAAAATGGAGGAACGCATAGGAAAGTATGAAAAGGAAGTAAAAGGATTTTTGACAATGATCAAGAACGATATGGGACAACAAGAGACAGAGATTAAAGAAATCAAAAGCAAAATAAAGGAGATAACGAATTGTCAGAAAAAAGAAATGGAAAGTTTGGAAAACAAGTTGCAAAACGCTATTCAAGCAGACATAGAAGAAGTGGAAAGAAAGATTGCGGAAATCAATACGCAACAGAATGTCGGAGAAAGAAGAGAAATGGTTATACATAGCACAGATGACGTGAAGATAAGGTTTGGCGGGGATGTAAGAAGATTACACCCAGTGCCGTTCATAAATAGCCTGAAAAAGAAAATACAGCACATCGGAAATTTCGAAACAGCAAAAGAAACTATCAGAAACCATCTCAAATATGAAGCAAGCCTATGGTTCGATAGCAAAGAAGAAGAATTCGGCAATTGGCAACAATTTGAACAAAAATTTTTGAATTATTTCTGGGGAAAAGTCCAACAATTGGAAATTAACAAGGAATTGCAAAATGGGAAATACAATGATAGGATGGGTGTATCAGAAAGGACATATGCTTTGCAAATTTACAATAATGCAAAACATTTACAATATAATTACTCATCGGAACAATTAGTCGAACTGATTGCAAGACATTTCGAGGAAACGCTGGAAGACCATATCACATTGCAAAATTACAAAGACATAGATAGTTTATGCCAATTCCTACAAATAAGAGAATCACGTCTAAGAGAAAGAAAATCAAGAAGGTCGCGAGAAGATTACAGGCCCCGAGAAACACAAGATTACAGAGATAGAAATCAAAATAGGAGAGACTATACAAGACGAGATTTTAATCCCAGAAGGGAAAACGAAAATAGAGACAACGGAAGAGGAAATTATGAACAAAGAAATAGGCAATGGAATGAGGACAGAAATCGAGAATACCAGAATAGAAACACCACACGCTCAAATCAAGAAAACAGAAATAATGGTAGACAAAATGAACAGGGATATCGAGAAAACCGAAACAGATCCGACAGAACAAGAGAAAATAGAAGAGAAGTAAATAATACCCAGACAGATGAATATGACGGAGAGAGACATTATGACGAAAATATAAACAACGATGAGCAACCGGCGTCTTTTCACGACGGCGCTCACTAAAAACCAAAAATCAAACAGGAATCTTTTGTCACCCCAAGGAGTTTATTAAATTGGCAGGAAACAACGAAAAGAAAAATGGAGTTAATTTAAAATTTGTGGATGGATTTATCAACGAGAAACCAATTAAAATTATGATAGACACTGGATCTGAAATAACATTGGTCAACAGAAAACTAATAGAAGAAGTTAACTTAACAAATTTAATTTACAAAATACCTAGGGTAAATTTAGTGGGCGCAAACAAACGGACATTGGCAACTATAAATGAAGGCATACGAGTAATGGTACGACTGGGTAAGAATATGTATGCACTACAATGTGTAATAATGCCAAACATGTCACATGACATGATAGTAGGAGTGGACGAATTGGCAGAAAAACATGTAGTGATAGATTTTAAAAATAATACGATGAAACTAACAGAAGAAAAAGAAAAAGAACAGGACAAGGAACATGAGAAACAAAATACGGACGAATCAGGTAAAGAACAAACAGTGGAAATGAATTTGGCAGCGAAGCAAGGACAAAGAAGAAAAAGGAGAAAAGGTCAGAAAAAGATAAAAGAAAATGAAACCTGTGGCTCCTCAAAAGAAGAGTTGAGCCCAGAAGAAGAAAATTTGAGAGTATCAGAAACAAAGGAAACCTGGGATTCCTCAAAAGAAGAGACGGGCTCAGGAGAAGAAGAAATAAAGCTAAAAAATGAAAGTGAAAAGAATATGATTGAAACAGTGGTATTTGAAGAGGAGGTATATGCAAACGAGGATACAGAATGCACGGTAAACATGTGTGAAGAATCTGAGAAAAAAGACAGAAAATTGATATGTGGAGAAGGGAAAGAAAAAGAATTGCGGTTGATGTTAAGAAACTACGAAAATTTGATCAATGAGGAAAACAGAGTGGCTAAAAAGTAAGAACATTCATTTGAGGTGAAAAACTTGGGAAATTTTCGATCAAAGACTTACCCGATTCCATACAAGTATCGACAAGAGGTGAAAGAAGAAATAAATAAAATGTTGGAAGATCAAATCATCGAAAGATGTGATTCACCGTATGTTAACCCGATTGTGATAGTAAAGAAAAGCAGTGGAGAATTGAGATTATGTTTAGATGCCAGGAATATCAACCAGCACACTGTATCACAATATGAATCACCTCTAAACATCGAGGCCATTTTTGGAAGAATCACCGGGTCACACATATTTTCGAAAATTGACTTAAAACACAGTTTTTGGTTGATACCGTTAGCTGAAAAGTGTAGAAACTACACCGCTTTTTCTATTGATGGTATTGTCTACCGGTTTAAGGTAGTGCCGTTTGGATTGCAGAGTGCTTGTGCTGCACTCGTCCGAGCTCTACATACCATTTTGAATCGCCACGAAGATTTCATAGTTCATTATATCGATGATTTATTAATTTTTTCACAAGATACTCAGAGTCATCTGAAACACATAGAAATAATTCTGGAAGAATTGGACACAGCGGGATTGAAATTAAACATTGAAAAATGTCAATTTTTTCAAAAAGAAGTCATTTATTTGGGTTTTCAATTGGACACCAAAACAGTAAGATTATCCGAAGACAGAGTCAAGCTCATAGATGAATACCCAAGACCAACGAATTTGAAAACATTGAGAGGTTTTCTTGGCACGATTAATTATTTTAAAAAACTGATTCCCGATTTGAGCCAAAAGGAAATCCCTCTGATAAAGTTGCTTAAAAAAGGAATAAAATGGAATTGGAAAGAAGAACAGGAGGAAGCTTTCGAAACATTAAAACGAGAATTCGCAAAAGGAACGAAAATATACCACCCCATTTACAATTTACCTTTTATACTCCGAACTGATGCGTCCATACAAAAATTTGCAGGAGTTCTGTCTCAAATACAAAACGACCAAGAAGTGCCGATATGTTTTATATCGCGAGTGACTAAAACACATGAGAGAAAATATAGTGTTACAGAATTGGAGTTTGCCAGTGTACTATATTGCGTAAACAAATTGAGGTTTTACTTATTGGGAACAAAATTCACAATCGAAACAGACCATGCAGCTTTAGTACACATCATGAAGAATAGATTAGTAAATAATAGAATACATAGAGGCATTCTATTATTACAGGAGTATGATTTTGAGTTCCGATATATAAAAGGAAAAGACAACATAATAGCCGACGCTCTAACAAGGGATGAGGACACCGGAAAAAAGGAAACAATTACTCTACAGGTGGGACTAAATAGATTAATACAAGAAGAAGGGATATATTCGTTAAATGAGATAAGGACAAACCAAGAAGACCTAGAGGAAAGAGAGAAAAGAAGAGCGGAAATAGAAAATGACATATATTTTAAGAGAATAGACGGAAAGGAACTATATTTAGTGACACAGACATTGACCGAAAAGATAATAAAGAAATTACATGAGGACAATGGGCATATCGGTAGCAGAAAAGTTTGGCTCGTTTTTAGGGAAAATTACATCAGCCGACAGAATTACCGCATTGCAAAGGAAATTACCCAGAAGTGCGATGTATGTCAAAAATATAAGAGTCGGAATTTCAAAAACGAAAATGTTGCCAAAAATATTGAAGCCCGAAACAAACTAGACATTGTAGCAATAGATATGTTAAGCGATCTAATTATGACCACTAAAAGGAACAAACATATTCTGGTAATGGTGGATGTGTTTTCAAAATACGTAAAATTATATAGTTGCCGCACCACAAAGGGGCAGGAAATATTAAGAAAAATCGACAATTTTATAGCCATAGTAGGAACACCAAAAAAGATTCTACTGGACAATGCAACGTATTTCCGAAATGATCGTTTCAAGGGACAACTTCGAGAACGAGGAATAGAGACAAATTTTGTCAGCATCAGGCATCCACAGAGTAATCCTTCGGAACGATTCATACAGGAAGTGACGAAATTTCTTCGCATTGCAACAGATGGTCAACATCGCCACTGGGACAGGAAAATGGCGGAAATAGAAAGGTATCTAAATACAATTCCGAGCACAGTAACAAAAGAGGCCCCAGAATACATCATGAAGGGTGTACTGCCGATAAGGCCATGGGAAGACCAAGAGCCAAAAGAATATCAACAGGTGATTGAAACCGTACAGAGAAGATTACGGCGAAGCAACGAAAAATATATCCAAAGACAGGAACAAAATAGAAAAAGAAGACCAGTGACTTTCCAAAAGGGTGAAAAAGTACTCGTGAGGGCATTACGAGTATCAAATCTTCCTGGGGGCATTTGCGCAAAGTTGATGCCTGTTTTCGAAGGCCCGTACATCGTGAATAATGAAAATGGGATAAATAGTTATGAGTTGAGGCACAGGAACTCGGAAAAGATCCGAGGAATTTATAATATTCACGATGTATACAAATATCACGAATAAAAGACAGAATTACATGAAGTAGATAGTAAGTTAGGATATAAGACGTAGATTAAAGTAAGGAAATATACAGGGAGTTGGTTTTGCCTCGAGAAAATTTATTTAAAAATGCAGATAAATTTTATCGAATACAAGGCGGGGATTTGTTATATTTCTATTTGATATGAAAATTAAATTTTGATAATTATAAACAAAATTCACTTTAATATAAAATATTTTTAATTTTCTCAACCTCGGGCATATAAATTTAGAACAACCTGTATACAACAAATTGTTATATTTAATTTTAAGAAGTGATTAGAATAAGCGTACGAAACTCGGAACAATGTGCTTAGATAAACAAAGTGAATGACGCGTACCATTATCGTTCTTCTCGGAAGGTCGATCATTAGCCTATGCTAAATAAAACTCAGTGAAATAGATGATAGTTCATTATCGTTTTTCGCGGAAGGTTTCGATCATTAGCCTATGCTAAATAAGACTCATTTGAAAGAGAGAATAGGTCATTAAAATTTGTAAATAGTTAGAAAGTATTTTAGAATGGGAATTAAATATTTTCTTTTGAAATCCATTAAGCATATTTAGAAAGTTTAAAAATTGGTTTTGAGGAATACTGCGAATGAGAGTTGGTGGTGGAAGTTTGATTTGTGAATCTGGAAGGGATATTTAGAAAGTAGGGGAATGAATGACAAATAGAGGGCAGAATGTTTTGAGCTGTCGAGAAGTGAAGTCGAGTAGTAGACGGTAGTGTACGGAGAGTGAGAAAGCCGGTAGTTCCGTGAGTGTGGAGTATCTATCGTGGAACGAGAAGTAGGCCAGGTCGAGAGTAAAAGAACCTCCTTGAGCCAAGAGTGTCCCGGTAGCTGATAGCAGTTTCGAAAAAGGTAGAACACAGCATCACGACAAAAGCAGGAACGAGAGCTATTCGAGCTAGTTTTTCAAAGGAGAACATTACTGGAAGCCAGGACGAGGTTTGATCGCAGCCAAGGATAGCAGGAAACGGGTCTTGTGTGAGGACATTTTCAGTTCACCAGGAAAAGGTCAGTCTCATTTGTTTGGACATGAATGTATGGGTTTTTCGTATTAAATTCCACATAAAAAATTGAATAACATAATCAATAATATCAGAAAAGCTTCATCAAACTTAAATAGAGTTGTTCCTAATAACTCCTAATAGTTAAATGTTAATAAAAACTTTCAATTGAAAACCAAAAGGAAATAAGATTCCCATTTGTAAATGTTATGTTTAAGAATAATAAGAAATAGCAAATATTAAGCATTGATTGCCTTTTAAATAAAATAAAAAATATTTTGATTATAATTGTAACCCATATGTGTATTTTTTTTACTCTTTTCTTTTCTATCCCGATTAGGAACCATTAAGAAATATTTAGAAGCCACGGAAGTAAGTAATTAATTTATAATTCGCCCTGAGATTGAAAACATATTGATATGTGATCTGGTTAATTAATTAGATTAGTATTAATACATTGATTAAATTAAGTAACATATAAGAATATTATCTCATATCAATAATCAAGATCACATCAGTATATACATTGTAAATCCCAAATCATGATTTCCAAAGTTTATATATTGTAAATTATGATTCGGGAGTGCTCATAGTAGCATTCGTGTCTTGGTTTGTTTATTTCTACTGCATCTTGAAAGCGAACCTAGTGTAGACATAAATAACAACATATATGCATTAAGTTCCCTTAATTTGCCTAACTAGCAGTTGTATTGGGTTTTATATTGCGTTTAGATAATATATTTTTATGTTTCAACAATTTTATTTAATGTTGGACCTTGTTTGGGTGGGAATGTCCCCTATTTTCCCCTGTAGATCCGCCTCTGAGTTTGTATATCTACATATATATCTACATACATACTAGAAAAATAGTACTTACGGTCCAGAACTATCAGCATTAGACATCGGCGATTTTCTTACACTTTCTAAACTATCATAATTAACGAGTTTGTGACTGTGGGGTAATGAAGAGAGCGAACTCATCGCTAAGGGTGGAGAACAAGTCGAAGACGGACACGAAGACCGTAACTTTCTATCTAGAGAGTAGTTGTTTACGTTATTTGGTGGTCGTAAATCGCTGCTACCTAAAAAACAAAATGTTGTTATCAGTATCATTAATCACTTTTACAACTATCATTAACGGTAACACATTAGACTTTTTTCAAATTTGTATACCTATCGTTAAATGGAATTACCCTGATTCGTTAAAAATGAAAACGGTTGTTATATGAATGGTAGTATTCCTAGATTTATCAGTATACCTATTATTATAAAATATACTTAAATTGAAAGAATTCACTTGAAACATATTTAGAAACTCTTTAACAGTAAAGTAAAACAATTTTTAAATTAAGTAAGATTATTTTAAGTTGTTTTTCTCTCATTTGGTATCCTCTTTTAGTTCATACTTTTTTTATCATTTCATCCATGATCAGGTTGAACAATAAAGGACTCAAGGAATCCCGCTGTCTTATTCCATTGCTGGCTTCAATTGGGTCAGTTTGTTCTAAATTATTTTAAGAAATAAGTTTAACATTTGAGATATGAGACTTATTCAAAAGTCGTTACAATTTTTGGCGTTGTTGAATTTAGGGAGGGATATAGAAGGTTAGCTAACCTTGTGAAATTTAAGTTTTGTATTATTGAAAATTTTTGACAAGAGATCTAAGTTGCTTTCTTCTAAGAGTTTCACAACTTCAACTGAAAAAACTCTGATATATACAGCTGCCATTATCTTATTATTTGGTTTCCATTTACAGTCATGTTATTGTTATTGTTAACTAGTACAGACGCGACTCCAGTTCCAGAGGGAACGACCAGTTTATTATCTAAAGTCACTCTTTGTCCACGTAGGGATAATTATATATATGACTTTTTTGGCTTTTTGCCGCTAAACCTCTTGTGTTTTGTTTGGCATGTATTTCAGATTTCAGCTAAGCTTTCTTCCTTTCTTTACATTTTTCCTTCCTTCCTTTCTTCCCGAAGAACTTCCTTTGCGGAATCTGAGAATTGTTAAATGTTAACTTTCGCAATTTTCTTATAATTTTCTCTATTTATCAAAGTATTACGTACAAGTTATACAGTGAGCACATTAAGGTTGGAATAAATTCATTTTCTCGAGAATGGACGACTTTGGGAAAAAATCCCGAAACACGTCAATTTTTATTTTTAAATTACGACTTTTTGGCATATATATCATACTAGTGACGTCACCCATCTGGGCGTGATGACGGGATCGATAATTTTTTTAAATGAGAATAGGGGTCGTGTGATAGCTCATTTGAAAGGTAATTCAATTCTCTATTCAGTAATATAAACATTAACATAATTATTTATACAGGGAGTCAAAAAGAGAAGAAGAAGAAAAAAGAAAAGAATACGTATGTAATTTATTTAATTCAAAATACATTTTACTGCTGTCAGATCACAGGAAAAAACGTTTATTTGATAAATGAATATTGTTTTTTACTTAAATTCAATATTAAAGCTGCCACCACCTGCCTCTTGAATTAAATACATTTAATTTAAGCGAAAAGCAATAATTATTTTTCAAATAAACATTTCTTCTGTTTTCTGAGAGCAGTAAAATGTATTTTAAATTAAATAAATTACATACATTCTTCTTTTTATGTCAATAAATTGAATTAAAAAAATTTTTTTGGACACCCCATATAAATAATTACCTATGTTAATGTTTACATTACTGAATAAAGAATTGAATTACCTTTTAAATGAGCTTTCGCACGACCCATATTCTCTTTAAAAAAATCATCGATGACGTCATCACACCCAGATGGGTGACGTCACTAGTATGATATATATGCCAAAAAGTCGTAATTTAAAAATAAAAATTGACCTCTTTCGGGGTTTTTTTCCAAAGTGATTCTTGAGAAAATGAATTCATTAAAACCTTTACGTGCTCACTGTATAATAAGAATATTGAATAGATACATAAAATTTTACACGGTATAACGAGGCTATCCTCCTTATTTTATCTGTAAACAATTTTAGATATACATTTAACACATCGTATTAACGTGCATAATTTAATTAGCTTATAATTTTCTCAGTCTTTACATCTAGATCGATTATATACAAACTAGAACAATTTTATGAATCATCCTACATAGTTCCGTTACACCTGAACTGAATTGAAATCGTTACCGTGCAAATTTAATTTCCAATCTTTCATATTACTTAACTCATTTAAAATTCTATTGTGATATTAACATCTTTCACGAAACAACAATTATGCTAATGTGTTTGGAATCGGTCTACCGTAAATTTAAGAAAACACCGCTTAGTAAGTCAGTAAAACTTTCTGAAGAGAGGAAGATTAATATAATTCATAATAAGTACTTTAATAGATTTTGATATGTACCAAAAACCTAATTAACCTATTTTTAACTCAGATTGTACAATTTTGTGTAAGTATAATATTATTTTGATTAACTAGTTAGCAGTGGCGGCTCGTGATTTTTACAATAGGGGAGGCTATACCTAACTGTAAAATATCTAGACAAATTTGCGCTAGCAAAAAAAAATCCGCAAAAAATCTAATTTAAGGCCCCATTTTTTTGACCATTTTTATTTACATTTTATAATATTATCATAATTCATTATTTCATAATATCACATCATGTTAAAAATAGTTAGTCTAATTGTAAAAGTGTATTACCAAAGTTTGTGTCGTTTATTTGTTAACAATTCTATCTCTGTAAGTAGATATGCATATCAAAATAAACAGATTTTAAGTTTTGCAGTCCATACTGAAGGTTCACATTTTTTAAGATACTCAACTGTATTTTTTTAATTCTAAAAGCGGCCTACTGCGAATCCGAAAACACGGTAAATTACCGATATTTTGCTTTGCATTACAGATATCGGAAAAAGTTATTTGAACAAGTTGTTCCAAATATGATTCTAATCCCACATACCAAATTTCATCATAAAATTCGCACTTTAAATTTTTTCACTATTTGTAGTCAGGATCCTAAAATCGGAGAGGAGGCTGCTGGCCGATCAGCCGCCCTTGTCCAATCTCCGGGCAGCGTGTGCGTTAAGCGATAATGCAGCTCTAAGGAGACTGGGTCTCCTTAAACGCTGCTGGGCTGCGCGGATCATTAACAAGTGAGATATTCCGGCCAGCAGCCTCCGATCCAATTTTAGGATCCTGACAAAATAATGAAAAAAACTAAAAGTGCGAATTTTGTGATGAACTTTGGTATGTGGGATTAGGACATTATTTGGAAAAACTTGTTCAAATAACTTTTTCCGATATCTCTAACGCGAAGCAAAATTGCAAAGTAAACAAAACAGTGTAGCATGTGTAAAAAATTTATGGGTAGGCTAAGCCTCTCTTGCCTCCTCTGACCTGCCGCCACTGCTATTTGGTAAATAGTTTTTAAATGTCATTTCGTTTAAGTACCTACCGTTTTCTACAACAGCGATGGGATTATATACGAGTATAAAATATAATACCGGATTATAACGTTCTGCGCCTTCTGGTTCCTATTCGCCAGCCGCGTCGATCTGTCAAATCTCTTGGTCGTATATTTCTCTCAGACATTGCTTTTTGGATTCCACTTATCCAGGAAGTTTTCGGTGTGCACCTTTCCCTTCTTTCCCGGGGTTGCCATTCCATTATCAGCTTTGGGAATCGATGTTCCTCCATTCTCTGTACATGGCCATACCAACAAAGTTGATTTTCCTGGATTCTTTCTATTATGTTTGTTTTCCTTTCATAATATCTCGTACTCGTTCATTTGTTATGTGTGAAACTTTAGAGATGCAGGCGGATCTTCGCCAGAAGTCCATCTCCAGTATTAGCAACTTCTGTTGTGTTCGCTTATTCAGTTGCCAGGTTTCACATCCATACAGTGTATTGCTTTTAAAGATATTATTCTTCTTCTTCTTCATGTGCCATCTCCGCGACGGAGGTTGGCAATCATCATGGCTATTCTGATCTTTATAAAGATATTATTATATAGCTGTATTTTCTTTTCTTGTGACATATTTTTTGCCAAAGTAGTGAGTTCAAAGCTCCTATTACTTTCTTGGCTTTCATAATTCTTTCCTCTATTTCGAATTGTGTCCTTCCAGTTTGTTGGATTCTCGTTCCAAGGTATATATAATCAGAGCTAGGCTCGATAACCATTACACCCTATAGTTGTAACTCATTTTTCTCTCCCCTTCTATATATTTAGTTTTTTCTATATTGACGTGTAGGCCCCATTTTTTGTATCCTCGAAAAAGCCGGTTTGTTATAATATACAGTATGGTGCAAATGAAAGGAATAAACTCGTTATTTCGTAAACCGCTGACATTAAGGAAAAATCCCGAAAGAGGTCGATTTCTATTTTTAACTTATAGACCAGGGCCCATCTGTAAAAATATTAGTACATTTGGACGTTGAGAGGTGACTCAAATTTTTTTGCAGAAATTGCTTGAAAATAAATCAAATACTAATATTTGAGTTATCTTCCCTCTCAGAAAGGTCCGGAACATTGTTTAAATAATCAAAATGTCAAAAAATTGAGGAAAAATTCGATTTTTTTCTTTGTTTTTTAATTATAACTTTAAAAGTATTCATTTCCGAGAAAAGTTGCACTGACATAAAAGTTGCATAATTAAATTTCCTACAATATAGAATTGGTTAAAAATTTAAAAAATAGTCACCCTTGTTGCAAAATAGCAATAATTTTGAAAAAAAAATACAAAAACAAATATTCGTATTTTACGTTTTTCAACCATTTATGCTACACTTAGGACCTTCATTTTTCACCCTGAAAAACTTTATGATACAGTAAAACAATACAGTAAATTTCATTAAGATCGGTTCAATAGATTTTGCAAAATAAATTTTGCAATCCAGCTTTCGTAAAAAAAATTCATTTTTTCAAAATGTTACAGGACTGAAAATAAAGCAGATAGCAAGTTGAAAATTTTTTTGCGTATAGAAGTGTACTGTACCTTTCATTCGCAATTTTGCAAAATTAAAATCGATTAACAACACGGCGTCAGGAATTTTTTTAAATAAACATTAATTATTGGTGCTACGCGCAGGACAGCGGATAGTTTGCTCTGATTGGGCATTCCAATGGCCTTTGATAATGATTGATACATTTTAATTTTTATTACATTTCGATATAAATAAATAAATTTGTTTATTGCAAAATAAAAACACATACTCTATCCTTTGAAATAACACTTTTATTAGCAAAAACTTTCTTTGTTCATATATTTTAACTTAAATAATAAAAGTTTATTATTTCTAAACATATGCAATTGTTTAAACACTATTTCACAAACAATAATAAAATTAGTTTGATTTTTGTGAAATTAAAATATTAAAATACAACAAAATATAGAGTAAGAAAATAATATATTAGATAAAGATTGGAATAAATTTTGGTGGAAATCATCTTGTGTGAATTGAACACCGCTGTCCTGCGCGTAGCACCAAAAATTATTGTTTATTTCAAAAATTTTCTGACGCCGTGGTAATTAATCGATTTTAATTTTGAAAATTGCAAATGGAAGGTACAGTACACTTCTATAAGCAAAAAAATTTTTAACTTGCTATCTGCTTTATTTTCAGTCCTGTAACATTTTGAAAAAATGAATTTTTTTTGCGAAAGCTGGATTGCAAAATTTATTTTGCAAAATCTGTTAAACCGATCTTAAAGAAATTTACAGTATTGTTTTAATGTATCATAAAGTTTTTCTGGGTGAAATATGAAGGTCCTAAGTGTATCAAAATGGTTGAAAAACGTAAAATGCGAATACTTGTTTTTGTATGGTTTTTTTTGCAATTATTGCTATTTTGCAACTAGGGTGACTATTTTTTAAATTTTCAACCAATTTTATATTGTAGGAAGTTTAAATACGCAACTTTTATGTCAGTACAACTTTTCTCGGAAATGAATACTTTTAAAGGTATAATCAAAAAACCAAGAAAAAAATCGAATTTTTCCTTCATTTTTTGACATTTTGATTATTTAAACAATGTTCCGTACCTTTTTGAGAGGGAGGATAACTCAAATATTATTATTTGATTTATTTTCAAGCAATTTCTGCAAAAAAATTTGAGTGACCTCTCAACGTCCATCTCAAAACTGATCCGCCCTGGACTATTAATGATATTTTAGCATATATATCACACGAGTGACGTCATCTATCTGGGCGTGAATACGTAATCGATGATTTTTTAAATGAGAATAGGGTCGTGTGCTAGCTCATTTGAAAGGTTATTCAATTCTTTATTCACTAGTGTAAACATTAACATAAGTACATACAGTAACATACAGGATGTACGAAAACATTTTTTTTACTTAAATAAATTGACAAAAAAAGAAGAATGTATGCAATTTGTTTAATTCAAAATACTTTTTGCTGTTATCAGAAAACAGAAAACAAAATGTTTATTAGAAAAAAAAACATTTTTTTCGTTTAAATTCAATGCCTAAACCAGCTCCCGCTAGGCACATGCTTTTTTGAAGTTTAAACATTTAATTTAAGCGAAAAACAATGTTTATTTTTAAAATAAACATTTTTTTCTGGTTTCTGACAGTAGTAAATGTATTTTGAATTAAATAAACTACATACATTCTTCTTTTTTTGTCAATTAATTTAATTTAAAAAATGTTTTTGCACACCCTGTATAAATAATGATGTTAATGTTTATATTAGTGAATAGAGAATTGAATAACCTTTCAAATGAGATAGTACACGAACCCTATTCTCATTAAAAAAATCATTGATTACGTCATTACACCTAGATGAATGACGTCACTCGTGTAATATATATGCCAAAATATCATAATTTATTCCTTTAACGAATACTTATTATAACGAATTTATTCCTTTTTTTTCCTTTCTTTTCCTTAATCTCTCGCCATTTACTTGGTGTCTGTTTCTGTTTTTGTTTTGTTTGTAGTTTTTTATTATTTTTTGTTTTTTATTGTATTTTTTTATTTTGTATAAGCTTTGTCCACAAATTGGTAAAATTTTTTGACAATAAAGCATACCTTACTTACTTACTTACTTCACCATGCTGTATATATTAGATCATTTTTATGCTGGGCAATTACCACCTGGTCGTCCGCAAAATGTAGTGTGTATAGTGTTGAGTTGACGTTCAGCTATATCCCCATGACAGAATATGATTTCCGCCATTTAATCAAGACCTCATTTATATAGATTTTAGACTTGGCGATAAGCTGCATCCCTGTCATAGTCCCATATTCACCATGAAGCTATCGGATAATCTGTTGTTGATTTTGATGTTTGATTGGGTGGTGTTATATAGAAATAGCTTTTTGCACTGCTTTTATTAAAGTTATATTAATAGGGGATTTTTCCAGGACTTGTCATAATTTACACCCATGGTACGGTATCATATGCCTTAGATCGACGAATAGTAGAAGTATTTCTCTGTCTCTGGCTACTTTTTTTCTTGAAGCTAGTTAAGCGTGAAGATGTGGTCGATGCAGAATCTTTCTGCTTGGAATCCTGCTTGTTGTTCGATCTCTAAAGATGCACATTCATTTTCTATTTGGGCTTTCAAAGATTTTCCATATAGGTAATCTGCTACAGGTGCTGGTTACAGTAATACAGCGATAGTGCTTGCAGTCTTTCTTGTTATCCTTTCTGTATATTGGTTATCCACCTTTTTTCCAATTTTTTGGTGTGTTTTCTCCATTTCTGTACTTATTGAAAATTAAGATTATCAATTTGGTCCATTTTGCAGTTCCATTTTTTAGAAGCTCCGCTGTGATACTTCTGGACAAGGCGATTTTTTACTTTTTAGCGATTTTATCATTCTCTCAATGAATTAGCCATTTAATTCTATCTCTCTTTCGATGCTAGAGTTTTCAACTACATGGTATACAGCCAACTCCCGGAAACTATCCCGTTTTAGTTTAAAGGTTTGTATTATTTCTGTTATCACTTCTTAGATGTCGAATGAACCTCCAAGTTTCTTAGGATCTGCTTCCACCAAGGTGACATTCCAGTTCCTTTCATCACTGTTCCCAGATATCGTTCTTACTGTTTGTTTGTTAGTCGGTTCGCTAAACTCAGACACAACTGGCTAGTGATTTTAGTAAGTAATTTTGCCAATTTCGTAAAATTGCCAAAAAAATAATTACTAAATAGTTAATAATTACCAAATAGTTAGTAATTTTGCCAATTTTGGCAAAATTGGGTAAAAACAAAAAAATCACCTTCTAAACTCACTAGCCAGTTGTGTCTGATTGGTTAATTCTTCGCGGTATTTAATTTTATCATATTAGTCTAGTCGCATCATAGTGATATTATAGGTTTTTTAGGTCGCTGAATCAAATGGAAGTGGTCTGGAAGTCCAAATGTGGTGCGTTTAATTGTTATTAACAAATTATGGTAAAATTAAGAGTTTTTCAGGAATTATTAGAAGCCTTGTAAATAAATTGATAGTGTTAAGGTCTTCTCTGGTGTATTTTTGGTCGCTGAATCGAATGCGACTAGTCGCGATTACTCAAAATATGTTCTTATTTTGTTAATAAAAAAATAATTGTTTATTCGCCGAAAAGCTCGAAATGCGTTATCTACAGCAAGTTTGTAGTCTTTTTCATAGTATTTTTATACGCTAAATCGATTGTCATTAGTCGTGATAGCTTAAACCACGTTCTGACTTTTTTATTAATAAATTATTGCAAAAATAACGGTTTATAGTACGTTTACTCACGGTTTTTGCTCTAAATTTAAAAAAACCACTTGAAATGACATTAAATTTGGCATGCACGTAGCTAACATGTCTAACAAAACAAGTGATATTGTGCCGATGTGTGCTTTTACCCTGGAGGTGAGTTTCATTCCGTTTCGGGGGTGAAAAAAGAAACCTTTAAAATAAGTCCGGAATTGGATAAACTGATCAATTCTAAGCAACTTTTGTTCTATACAGTGTTTTCACTAAGTCAGTACTTTTCGAGTTATTTGCGAGTACATAAATATGTTCATTTTTCACCAAAAAAAAACCAAATAACTCGAAAAGTATTGACTTAGTGAAAAAACTGTATAGAACAAAATTTGCTTAGAATTAATCAGTTTATCTACTTCCGGACTTATTTTAAAGGTTTCTTTTTTCACCCCCGAAAAGGGGTGAAAGTCACCCCCAGGGTAAAAGCAGACATCGGCACAATATCACTTGTTTTGTTTGACATGTAAGCTACGTGTATGCCAAATTTCATGTCAATCCAAGCGTTTTTTTTAGAGCAAAAACCGTGAGTGAACGTACTATAAACCGTAACTTTTGCAATAATCTATTCATAATAAAGTCGAAACGTCGTTAAAGCTATCACAACTAGTGGCAGTCGATTTAGCGTATACAAATACCTACTATGAAAAAGACTACAAACTTGCTGTAGATAGCGCATTTCGAGCTTTTCGGCGAATAAACAATTATTAACAAAATAAGGACATATTTTGAGTAATCGCGACTAGTCGCATTCGATTCAGCAACCAAAAATTCACCAGAGAAGAACTTAACACTATAAATTTATTTAAAGGGCTTCTAATAATTCCTGAAAAACACCTAATTTTACCATAATTCGTTAATACCAATTAAACGCACCACATTTGGGCTTCCAGACCACTTCCAATTGGATTCAGCGACCCAAAAAACCTATAATACCACCATCAAATCGAGGAGAACTAAAAGTGTCCACGGACCCCATATGTTGCGACTAAAATATGTGCCTTGTGATTTCAACCATTTATAATACTTCTGTTGTTTTATTTGTTTCTGTTGTTCTAGTTCATTGCTCCAGATTACGTTGTTATTTTTTCTGGTATTATTTGTTATTTCCTCCGCACCTAATGCTTCACTGGCTGCGTCCTTAATGGGAAGTATTATTTTGTCGTATATTGTATGTATTGGCGCTAAGACTATGTAAAAGGCTATGTAATGTAAGTAAGACAATGATTGTTAATAAGCTGGGCAACATGAGAGCCAACGATCGACAAGCGGTTTCGGCACCTTAAGAAGAAGAAGAAGGTGCTACATATCAGGTCAATTTGATCAAATTTTTGGTCCATTCTGCTCTGGTATAATAACGATCTGGTACTGTCTTCATACATATAGTTCTGTTAGTTTAAAGTTTGACTCTTTGACTATTTCTTTATTTTTCTCTTTCGATGTTTCATTAATTCCATGTTTGAAGGAGATTTGGGCTCGAAATATTAGTAGATTTCTGATCCAAGCCATTTGGAATCCAAGCTTGTGTCATGGATTTTATTTTCTGATTGTTGTTTTATTATAATATAGTCTATAATCGATCGTAGTTGTCTTATATTTTGATGCAAAGTGTTTTTTGGGTTTATTGTTATCTTTAGGTTTTTTAGGTTAAATTGTTGGCATACACTAATGAGCCTTTCTTCATTATCATTGGCCACTTCTTCACGGTAATTTCCTACAATTAGGTTGTCTTTCCGTCTTCCTCTTCTTGCATTCAAGTCGCCAACATTAATATCTCCCGTTGATTGCCGATTTTAGAAATCGTGTCTTCTAGCTGTTGTTGGAACTCGTCTTCTTCCTTTATTAATGTATCATCGTTAGGGGCATATATACCTATTATTGTGATTCTGTGTCCATAGATGTTTAAGTTGACAGTCAGAATTCTCAGTCAGTAGGTATAGTCCAGGGCGCATCTGTTTTGAGATGAACGTTGAGAGGTGACTCAAATTTTTTTGCAGAAATTGCTTGAAAATAACTCAAATAATAATATTTAAGTTATCCTCCCACTCAAAATGGTCTGGAACATTGTTTAAATAATCAAAATGTTAAAATATGAAGGAAAAATTCGATTTTGTTATTGGTTTTTTGATTATAACTTTAAAACTGTTAATTTCTGAGAAAAGTTGTACTAACATAAAAGTTGCGAAACTAAATTTCCTACAATATAGAATTGGTTAAAAATTCAAAAAATAGTCATCCTTGTTGCAAAATAGCAAAAATTGCGAAAAAAACCATACAAAAACAAGCTTTCGCATTTTACGTTTTTCAACCATTTATGCTACATTTAGGGCCTTTATATTTCATTCAGAAAAACTTAATGATGTAGTAAACCAACACTGTAAATTTCATTAAGATCGGTTTAATAAATTTTGCAAAATAAATTTAGCAGTCCCGCTTTCGCAAAAAATATAATTTTTTTAAAATGTTGCAGGACTGAAAATAAAGCATATAGCAAGTTGAATTTTTTTTTGCTTATAGAAGTGTACTGTACCTTTCATTTGCAACTTGCAAAATTAAAATCGATTAATTACGGCGGTGCCAGGAAATTTTTTAAGTAAACATTAATTTTTGGTGCTACGCGCAGGACAGCGGTGTTCGATTCACACAAGATGATTTCCACCAAATTTTTTCCAATCTTTATCTAATATATTATTTTCTTACTCTATATTTTGTTGTATTTTAATATTTTAGTTCCACAAAAATCAAACTAATTTTATTATTGTTTGTGAAATATTGTTTAAACAATTGCATATGTTTAAAAATAATAAACTTTTATTCTCTAAGTTAAAATATATGAACAAAGAAAGTTTTTGCTAAAAAAAGTGTTATTTCAAAGAATAGAGTATGTGTTTTTATTTTGCAATAAACCAATTAATTTATTTATATCGAAATGTAATAAAAATAAAATGTATCCATCATTATCAAAGGTCATTGAAATGCCCAATCAGAGCAAACTATCCGCTGTCCTGCGCGTAGCACCAGTAATTAATGTTTATTTAAAAAAATTTCTGACGCGGTGGTGGTTAATCGACTTTAGTTTTGTAAATTGCAAATGAAAGGTACAGTACACTTCTATATGCAAAAAAATTCAACTTGCTATCTGCTTTATTTTCAGTCCTGTAACATTTTGAAAAAATGAATTTTTTTGCGAAAGCTGAATTGCAAAATTTATTTTGCAAAACCTATTGAACCGATCTTAATGAAATTTACAATATTGTTTTACTGTATCATAAAGTTTCTCTGGATGGAATATGAAGGTCCTAAGTTTAGCATAAATGGTTGAAAAACGTAAAATACGAATATTTGTTTTTGTATGGTTTTTTCGCAATTATTGCTATTTTAAAACAAGGGTGACTATTTTTTAAATTTTTAACTAATTCTATATTGTAGGAAATTTAATTACACAACTTTTATCTCAGTACAACTTTTCTCGGAAATGAATAATTTTAAAGTTAGAATCAAAAAACGAAGAACAAAATCGAATTTTTCCTTCATTTTTTGACATTTTGATTATTTAAACAATGTTCCTGACCTTTTTGAGAGGGAGGATAACTCAAGTATTATTATTTGAGTTATTTTCAAGCAATTTCTGCAAAAAAATTTGAGTCACCTCTCAACGTCCAAATGTACTAATATTTTTACAGATGCGCCCTGGTCTAGTACGATAACAAAATAATTTCTTGCTGCTTATCGAACTTAAATTTTTCACAAAAACATAAATTTCTACTGTTCAAAAAACATAAAATTCAAAAATAATGTATAGAAATAATTATTAATAGTATTTACAAGAGAGTTTCTCTAAATTTATATAATGACATTACAGCAAGTCCTAAGTTTTAAAACTCACAATAAATCGGAAATAATTAGTGTTGCCCAAAATCGGTCTTGGTCTTGCAGTCTTGGTCTTGTTCTTGCGTTTTCGCAAGACCAAGACCAAGACCAAGACCGCCTAATTTTAGCAAGACCAAGACAAAGACTTACCGTGCAAGACTTGAGCAAGAACAAGACTAAGTCTGCGAGACTCTTGCGTCTTGCAGTTAGAACTGAGGGTCGTTTTAGGGAGGATATAAGTTCGGCTATATTCTTAGATACTCTATGAGAAACAAAAAAAAATTATAACAACAATTTTGAAAATTGGACTTTACGAACAATACCATAAACTTACATCGCGAGTCAAAATATCTATTAAAAGAACACTGGACACATTTGACATGTACTTAGAGGTAATTATTATAATGTAAAAATAAAATTGCTTAGTACATTCTTTCTCAGCAGCCGACTTCTTTTCTCTGAAATTAATTGTCCTGGTTTTGAGAATAGTCGTCTTCTAATCATATTCATATAACACAACATTCCTGCGTTGCGACGCCTACTAGGTCTGGATCCCGCGTATGAAAATAAAGTTGATTAATAGCAAGCTGAAAATTTGTTAATAGCTTAAGGGTGTCTAGTCGGACAAACTTTGATATATATGAACACTGGAACAGGGGAAGTTTTAATTGTGAAACAGGTTAAAAATTTGGAACGGTCAGACCACGAAAACGTCACAAGCATTTTGTCCGACAGAACTTCCAATTGATTTGTTACCCTTTCATTAAACTCTCATGCAAAAATCAGGCTGCTATTTATCACCAAATGGGAATTATAATGAGTGGAACACGTAGAATATGTCAAATGACAGGAATTATGACAGGTGATAAATAGCAGTCTCATTTTTGCATGAGAGTTTAATAAAAGGGTAACAAATCAATTGGAAGTTCTGTCGGACAAAATACATGTGACGTTTTAGTGGTCTGACCGGTCCAAATTTTTAACCTGTTCCACAATTAAAACTTCCCCTGTTCCAGTGTTCCCATATATCAAAGTTTGTCCGACTAGACACCCTTAAGCTATTAACAAATTTTCAGCTTGCTATTAATCAACTTTTTTTTCATACGCGGGATCCAAATCTATACAGTTATATTGAATATCGCATCCAAACTTTTTAAAAATATGTCACTTTTCACTTTAGCACTTATACAAATTTACATAAATAATTTTTTTCATTATTAGTTTTCTAGGAATCTAACCAGAAATCTTCTCAGTATACATTATTATAGTACGACTATTATGTATTGTTTCTGCTGCACAGTCAGCAAAAACAATACATAATAGTCTTAATATAATAATGTATACTGATGTGTCCTGTGTTATGAGGTCACTCGGCTAAACAAAATTTGCCGAAACAGCGCGGCTATTATTTGTAAGTATCATAACCAGACAAAAGTATTAGAGATAATGCCGGATATCGTGTAACATAATACCCAAATATTATTTTAACGATATACACTTCTCCAAGAAATTAACGCACCACCTTAAAAAACGGATAATTTCTAATGTCTCAAATTTTCTAAATCTGTTGTCCAATTTAAGTGATTAATATTTTGTCTTATTCTTTATAAATATCGCAGTAATACATAATAGATATTGTTGCTAGACAGGTCAATTATTGTCAGTGTATACCGGGTGTACCAATCAAACTGTGTTTTTTCTCACTCTGTGGAATATTGTAGCATTATGCTAACTTATTATTCTAGCATGCAATAGCATACTGAAATTAAAGCCCAACTATAGCCTCATATTTTCTTAACATTATGTTTTTTATTCATTCACTTATATTGGATAATCTTACAAACTGACGATTTATTTATTGATCTAAAAACGGTTGAAATATGCAAATGAAATTTTGTGGGTTTTAAGAGGTAGTTTTAACTTTAGTTAGTTAGAATATAGGCAGGGATAACTTAGATCGTGGGTTCAAACCCCACCCGGTGTCAGTTGTTTCGATATATATTAATTTGGCTAGTCTTTACTATCGCTATGATATTCAAGCTTAAAATGTACCTCTTTGTTACGTTGTTATAAGATATGCAATAGGCTAATGGGCAACTGCGAGACTTGCAAAACACTTGCTGCAAGACCAAGACCAAGACCAAGACCGGGAGCGCAATACCAAGACCAAGAACAGGTGTACTGGCGCAAGACCAAGACCAAGACCAGGTGTACTGGCGCAAGACCAAGACCAAGACTGTCTAAGTCTTGTCTTGGTCTTGCATTTGGGCAACACTAGAAATAATATGCCATTGATCGAATTTTTTTACAGCTGAGTGTAGTTACTCTGAAGATTGTAAGTTACTCAAACTATATTCAATTTATTTGTTTCAGGTGCCCTAAAGAAGTTGTTATTCCAAATATGAACAGGCAACAATCACCTACAAAAATATCAACTTGGAAATTTTTAAGAGTAGTACAGTTCGTACAAATTGTTTCTCAAATTTTTGGTATTTCAGTACCGAATTTATATGATTATAAAGGCTTGCCATTATATTATATTATTTACTCTATAACCTTGTGCCTATTGATTATATTAGCATCAGGTTGTCTTATGAATTTTCATGTAATACACATTTTTGAATTAGAGAAATTGAGATTGAAATTTTTAGCAACGTCATTGCTACTGTTCATGACAGTAACATCTCTAACATTAATTCTTTCTGCAGCATTTATAAAAAGACGAAAAATAGTCACTATTGTGAAATACCTTAATAACACCGAGAAGCAGCTAGAAGAGAAGTTCCAGGAACCTATTTTCTATGATAACAACAAATTAACTCTTCAAGCTGTTATGTTTATGTTCTTTAAAGCAGCTATCACTTGTGGTTTGATATACATACATGGATTTAGAAATGAAGGAATTGGACATTTCTTGTTTCATTTTTTAAATATAATTGTGTCATTGGTAGTACTACAAATTCACTTCTTTTCTTTAAGAATAAGAGGTCAACTCAAAAATTTAAACAAAAATATTTTGAAAAATTTACACCCACAAACAAGCAATATGGAAGTCACTTATTATATATCTAACGATACTGTTTTCTATTTAAGAAAGTATAATGATCTTTGCGACATTATTGATATGTTTAACGACGTTTATGGGTATCAGATTCTGATGATCCTTTGTTGCACAGTCGTTAATATTTTAGATCACTGTAATCTTATTTTGGAATTTCTAGTGATACGCAGGGACTTTGCACGCCCTGAATCAGCTATGGCTATCGTACTTGTACTCCGTGTTTTAGAATATTCTGTAAGTTTTACAAATTTTCATATCCGTTACCAAAATTAATTATGACTGTGATCTTTAATAAGATATTAGGTCAAGTTCAATATCAGTGGGCGTTTAACTACCCTTCAATTTGATCTAAGAGACCTACTGAGGCTTATGTCTAGGTTAAAGTTGTCCCGTCAGCCTAGCCTTTTTAACAAAGTCTATTATGGCCTTACGTGACACTCCTACAAACTCGTGGGGTTTGAGTTGAGAATGCTCAAATGTATTGAGCCTTATCCTATCCAATCCTGGGCAGTTGCACAGAACGTGTGCCCCTTGAGGCGACAGTGTCCTGTTAAGATACCTATGATAATTCGCGGATCATTCTTATTCATATCTAGTAGTTTTTCGGATCATTTCTTCAAATAGTCGAGGAAATGAAGCATTTTGGCTCGCAGTTTTTTCGTCCAGCATGGATTTACTTGAAATTTTCACAAAAGGTAGGGAATAGTCCAAGGATCATTTTCTATATCATGCCGCTGTACGCTAAAACCTTGGGGTTGGTTGCCACCCCATCTCGGGGGTGGGCATTTTTTGTTTAATTTTAACCATGTAGCTCGATGTAAAACGCAATTATAAGAAATGTTTTTTAGATTTTTTTCGTAAAACTAATATTTTTCGAGTTATTGGCGATTAAAAGTAACAGTTTTTCGACGAAAACATCCACTTTTTAGAGAGTTTTTTGAAAATAACTCGAAAAATATGCATTCAATCAAAAAAACTGTAGCTATCGAAATTATGTCTTTTAGTAACACAAACTAAATTCTGTTGGTATAATATTTCTACGACCAATATAAACCGAGATACGGCATGTTAAATGTTAGATTTTTTCGTTAAATGTATAATTTGAAATATTCAAAGCCAAATTATAAAACTTTGCATTTTTCGAGGAAAACTTAAATAATATTTTTTCAAGGATATATTTAGACCTTTCAACAGAAAAAAAAGTTTCTGTCGTAAAAATTGTGTGACTTACGATCAAAAAAAGATCGGTACCTGCATTTCTTTCAAGTATATTCAAATGGGAAATAAGCCACAATTTTACCTAAAAATGATTTTATTAACGTTTCGACGCCCAAGTCGGGTGTCGTTGTCAAGATACAAATGAATCAGTATTCATTTGTATTTTGACAACGACACCCGACTTAAGCGTCGAAACGTTAATAAAATCATTTTTAGGTCAAATTGTGGCTTATTTCCCATTTGAATATACTTGATTATAAAAATGCCACAAGAAAATAGCTTCAGAACAACACTGCATTTCTTTATGAAAAAATTAATGAAAACAACCCCCTAACTACCCTTCTAATTAAAAATTGGTCTTCACCTTTCTGTAATTCCTTTTATATTTGTATTATCAATACACCCAAGAAGTTTGACCCATTTAAAATGCCTAATTTTAGAAAAATTGGCGTTTAAAGAAAAATTGATTTTTTACAATTTCGTATTTTTCACCATTTTCTTCAAAATATCTCCGAAAATATTAGAGATACGAAAAAATGCTACACTACTAAATTGTAGCTTTTTTCATAACTAAAATTTCCTTGAGAATAGATTTTCATTACAGTGAACATTTAGCTAGATATAGCTGTTTAAAACCTCTATTACGAGAAAACACCCCATTATCGAGCCCTTTAAACCCACCCCAATTAAAAACTAAGGGATCTTACGAAATTTAATTTACATAGTCTTATAGCTCTATACTATTTGCATTTGTATTTGTACATATTTGTGAATTCGTATTTTTGTGTAAATAAATGTTTTGGTAATTCTTTAATTCTACTTTTTTTTTCTGTATAGATCTATTAAATTATCTACTTTTAAAAATGGCAATGTTATTAAGGGTGGTTTTTAAGGGTTGAAATATGATATTATATCCTTTAGTATAAAACAATCATTATTTAACCAATCAAAACCAAATTTCACCCATATTAAAGTTTACAATCTTTGTATATAATTTTTGACAATAAGGGGTAGTTTACACCCCTAAAAATAATCAACGCCCTTGAGCATGATATAGAACAGGGGTGGCCAAACTCCTTGATAGTCCGAGCCATTTTTCAAAATTTGAAATGTTTCGCGGGCCGCAATTAAACAATTATTTAAAAAGTGAAATAAAATAGTTTACATCGTAGTTTCAAATATGCAAATATTTCTACAAGCAACCTTTACTAATTCAGGATACTTCGATTCTTCATCTTTTTCTGGGACGGCCTACTGATCTTCTATCGTCTCTCAAAAAACACAAATTTAGCTTTGCGGCGCCTTCTACACTGTCCTGTCAAATCTCTTTGAGGGCCAAATATCATTCTGAGAAATTTGCTTTCAAATATTTGGCCGTACAGTCTTAATTTAAATTGTCTTTTTAGCAGCTTAGATCTTAATAAATGATTATGGGGAGTATAATTCTCTATTCCACGCAGCTATCCTCTTTCTATATGTAGTTGTCATCTGTGATTACCGCCCTAGATATTTAAACTCTTTTACTACTTCGAAGTTGTGGTCATTAATAGTTATATTCTGCCTAACTCTTGGTCTTGGATTTTTGGTTACTAGCGTGTATTTCGTCTTCTCTTCATTTAATTGAAAGCCTAGACTACCTGTTTCTTCTTCGAGTTGTGAAAACACCTCTCTTGGGTCTCTTGTAGAATGAGCGACTGCACCTTTATCATCAGCAAAGGCCAACAATAGTTATGATCCTCGATTCGAAAATCCTCCTGTCAGTTCAGATGATATTTTAGCTATTACATATTCTAAGGCCAAATTGAATAGCAACAGTGATAAAGGGTCTCCGTGTCCAAGTCCTGATGTTACACTTAGTCTTTTATATGAAGAAAAAGACAGACGTACTCTCAATCATTTAATTGTGTACTTCCGACGACCGGTTTCGCTCTCTATAGGTTGCAGAGCATCATCAGGTCAACGGTTACAAGTCACTAAATGATTCGGTTACAAGGAGCTATAACCTCATTATTCCATAACATGATGTTTCTGCTTAAGTTATGCCAACGGGATATGGTGGAAAAGACGGAGAATGTTACAAAGGTAAGCAAGTTTATGGTATTTGGGATTTCTTGAGGGTGAAGAGATAGTTGTTGAGAGACAACCAACAAATCTGTGTCTATTCTTGTGTTTGTGAAGTAAAGTAGTGGATGTCATATATACAATTTTTTTAAAATGTTTACTGTTTACAAAAATTTTTTGGAGATTTTATTGGTTTTAAAGATTTATATTTTTACTTATTAAAGAATTTGTTTTTATTATTTTATTTATATTTATTAACAGAATTCTATTTATTAATGTGTGTGTTAGTGCAAGATTGACAACGTTTGGATACAGACGGGTCGAATGTGTATTATGTATGTTAGATGTGGATGTGCAGCTGTAACCTAAATTGTTAAGGCTAGTACTACTTGATGTTCAAATGAAAGGAGCAGTGGTCGTGTAAGGGAAGACCAATCAGAAAGCTTAAAAACTTATGTCGTAAACTGTCGTTGTTGTAATTAACTGTGTTGACAGTTAAAATAAATTAAATGCAGTGCTCCTAACTTAAACTACCCACATTATTTTTTGTTTCGTCTTGTGTCCTATGTGTTTGTTTTAATTTAATGTGATGTGAATTCACTCACCTATTTATTGACGAATTTTTAAAATACAATGTAGGCATACCCACAAAATACAATTTATTACTATTTTTTTTTATCTAACTCAATAGTTTATTGATATTTGTTCACTGCTGGTATTAAAACATAGTCTCAATTTGCAATCAATTACTTACAACTGAATTTTACTTCCTACCATTCTTTCTATTCTTTTATTTTCTACTCTACTTCTCCACCCCTTTAACTTATATCTCAGTTCGAGGTAGCTTCATTGTTTTTTATTAATTAACATTTATTACTGTTTTAATATATGACTGCTAATTTATATTTTAGCTACAACTTTTTAAGTTTTTAAGCTTTCTGATTGGTCTTCCCTTACACGACCACTACTCCTTTCATTTGAACATCAAGTAGTACTAGCCTTAACAATTTAGGTTACAGCTGCACATCCATATCTAACATACATACTGCCGTGCTAAGCCCAAAGGCGGGAACTGATTTTTTATCGAAAGTGAGATTTTTGTATTTTTAGGTAAAATAGGGTATTTAGTATATATTTATAAAGTTTTTGGAGTTGTAGAAGCATTATATTTTAAATAAAATTGCAATTTTGTTAGCGGTATTTACACTTTTCAGTTAAAATACTAAGCCATTTGGCGGCAAATGTTAAATACTATGGCGTTTTGACGGTATCTGCTACAGTTGCCGTCCATATACCTTAGCATATTGCACTTACCGCTAATCTACTTTCAAGAATGCTACGCCTACATTTAGAAACCGCCAAATCGCCTTAGTATTACAAAGTAAATTCGGCCTAACTTTACAATAAATTATTGTGTTAGTTAAAAGAGTTGTGTGTGTGTGTTCACAAAGAGGGGATGGCATTAGATAGTTAGTAAAAGAAATAATTAGCGAGGATGGTAAGAAATTTTCTTGTTTATTTTGTAATATTTTGTATATAAATTTTCTAAGAATGCGTCAGGTGCCTGGATAATAATCCAAAAATTTGTTTGCATATTTTAAAAATCTTATATATCCCATAATTAGGTATTTTTCGGTCTAAAAGACAATGGTCATCATATTTTAATCATAACATATAACTAGTTTGTACAATACAACTAATAAACTGTTAAAATTTGCCCTAATTACTGTAAATATGGTATTTTCCTAAATATTATATTGTGAAATACCCAATAGTATAACAATACATAATAATATTAGAGCAGGTGTCGGCGATCATAAAAATCTTGAAGCTCTATAATAACTCAGGCCTGTCGTAAAATAGCAAACCTTTGTCGCTAAGAAACAAAATAAAAATAGCTGAGAAAGTCAAAAGTATGGTTTACAATCACATTCACAGTTGAAGAATTCTTTAAAACGCTTCAGCAGATGTTTAAACATCTATAACAAACTGAACGAATTCTGTTTAGTATAAGTACAGTTCTGCCCAAATTATTAGACGCACTATAAAAGATTTTATAAAAAATGTTAATTATGAGGTAATACCATTGTATTGTAATACTAAATAGGTTTTGTATATGTACCAGACACAAATTATGTTGTTTGGTGGTCTATTAAATTGTCTATATTGAATCACAAATAGAACATTAATATTAATGAACCAATATGATATAACTACAACTAAATATTGTCAATTTGTTGTTGTCATATTGTAGCTCAACAAAATAATAACATTTAATAGTACTTTAATTCTTTCAATTTAATAAACTGTAATACACAAAAAAGCTTTTTATTTCATATCAATCACAACTGTAAACCACATACCGCTAATAGGCTTAGTTTTATAGTAAGTTTTGATAAAACGTTTTAGCGGTATCTACCTCTTTTTATATAAAACTTTGTTTTAAAATATAATTAATGGTTCCCTTAATAAACTGGGGCATATATCCATGCATAAAAACTATTAGCTAGTCCATAAATCCCTTACGGGCCAAAATTTTAGCACTCAATTTTGAAATCGATTTTGCCACCATTTTGTGAAATGTTAGTTACCGCCTTTGGGCCTAGCACGGCAGCATAATACACATTCTACCCGTCTGTATCTAAACGTTGTCAATCTTGCACTAACACACACATTAATAAATAGAATTCTGTTAATAAATATAAATAAAATAATAAAAACAAATTCTTTAATAAGTAAAAATATAAATCTTTAAAACCAATAAAACCTCCAAAAAATTTTTGTAAACAGTAAACATTTTAAAAAAATTGTATATATGATATCCACTATTTTACTTCACAAACACAAGAATAGACACAGATTTGTTGGTTGTCTCTCAACAACGATCTCTTCACCCTCAAGAAATCCCAAATACCATAAACTTGTTTACCTTTGTAACATTCTCCGTCTTTTCCACCATATCCCGTTGGCATAACTTAAGCAGAAACATCATGTTATGGAATAATGAGGTTATAGCTCCTTGTAACCGAATCATTTAGTGACTTGTAACCGTTGACCTGATAATGCTCTGCAACCTATAGAGAGCGAAACCGGTCGTCGGAAGTACACAATTAAATGATTGAGAGTACGTCTGTCTTTTTCTTCATTTAAAATGAACTCTCACATGCAACCCATTCAACATTTTAGTCTTTTATATTTATTGTCAGAGACATTTTGCAGCACAAAAATTAATAGTAATTCAGGTACGTTTATTGTGAGCCACAAATAATCCTTCAAAGAGCCGCATGTGGCTCACGAGCCACAGTTTTTCCACCCCTGATATAGAATATGAAGTAGAGGGTCAGATGATCCTAATCTCAAATTTTTATGTAAATCGATGCAAGCCGAAATTATTCTTTTAGTATAAGTCAAATTTTTTATATAGCTCCAACAAGGGTAAGGGTTGAAATATTATGATATGATATCTTAAAGCATAAAACAATCATTATGTAACTAATAAGAACCAAATGTTAACAGTATTAAAGTTTAAAATGTTATTTTATAAATTTTTACCATTAGGGGTAGTTTTCACCCTTAAAAGAACCAAAAGGCTCAATATAGAAAATGAACTAGAGGGTGAAATGAGCCTAATCCCAAATTTTTGTACAATCGATGCTGGACGAAAAAATTGCGAGGTTTTGCCATTTTTTCAGTTTCATTTCCTCGACTAAAAGGTTCATGTATAAAAGCCTCCGATTGTTCATCCGTTCCATCCAGTCCGATATTGTTCTTTTCGCTATGCTGCTTGCTATGTCAATGACAGGTACTGTCGTCGGCAGAGACTTGGCTAAGAATTTGGCACCTCCCCTGTCAAGTAGGTCAACTTTTTCATTCCCTTCAATACCAGTGTGTCCAGGCACCCAGAGTAAACTTACTTTGTTACTTTTTCCGATTCAAATCAGACTGTGAAGACAATTCCAAATTAACTTAGAGTCAATATCTCATTCGATTCCAGTACTCTTAGTGCCGCCTGGCTATAAAATATAATTTTTAGACATCTGTCCCTGCAGTACATCTTTATAAGTTACTGCAAGCAGATCTCTATAGCATAAATTACCTAGGCTTTCACTAAGAATTAGCCCAGCTCCGTATACCCCAGCTCTAACTCCTTCACTTGTTTTAGAGGCAACAGTATACCAGCAATGATCTTCCATGAGATTAGACTTCCATTATTTCACTTTTTCGACTCCCATTCGTCCCTTCCTGGAAAAGGAACGGTAACCGGCTTTTCGAAATTATATTTAGGTTGCATTGCGTTTGGTAACATTTCCAACTGTGGGTGATTTTTAATTATCTCTCCAGATTTGATCCCGGTATCACTTGCTCTGCTTCTTGGCGTCTAATCTTTCTTCTGTATGCTCCTACGCCTGCTTAACCTCCCTCAATATATTTAATGGAGGGAGGTTGGGGTAGTTGACATCGCTCCTGTTATGATTAAGCATGCTTGACGTTGAAGCTTGTTCGGCTTCCCTTTTGGGGCCTTTTGTTGGCATTTATACCGCCATATTAGTGCACCTTATAAATTCTAGATCGAGAAATTGTTCAGAGGATACAGTCTGAGTTTGTCGCATTCTATTTCTGATTGCCCTTAAATCCTAAGATTCTAGCTCATCGACATAGTCTAGCCAGGATATCATATACGTCGTTGCTGAATTAATATATTAGCCCATCCATGACCAGATTCTATAAGAGCTGAGATAACTCTTCCATGGCGGAAAGATTTTTGCTTCCTGTGCTGACACTGTGTCCCCCGGAATGGGACGTTTCATCTCCGTTTCATCTCTGTCGCCGCCGTTTCGATGCCGCCGGTTCATTGCCGGCCGTTTCATCGCCAGTTAGTCAGTTGATTTTGTATTATGGGAGATGACACGACACGACGTTAAATTCAGTTCAAAACTTATAACAATTAAAAAGATAAAAAATATTATTATATTAATTTACTGTTCTATTTCTACTTCCCCTAAATTTGATACTAAATAGTATTAAAGTAGTGTTAAATTATATTTTATATTATAAAAGTTTAAAAGTCTATTAAAAGATTAAGTATGGTAACGGGAATGGCCCTATCTCGCATTTCCTAGAATTCCTAATTAATAATAAAAATAACTAATAAATGTAACTGTCGAAAATTGGTCGAAAATTCGGAAATATGTATATCAGTTAGCAATTAACTGACTGGCGATGAATCGGACGGCGATGAATCGGCCGGCGATGAACTGGCGGCATCGAAACGGCGGCGATGAGCTGGCGGCGATGAAACGTCCTAGACCCGTGTCCCCCAGTGACGTTGTGTGTATATTATAATCTATCACTCTGCAAATTGTACTTTTATCGTCTACTTCCTTTAGATTACTTGACTTGATGACGACTTGAAGTGATTTCTTAGTAGGAGGCGTCGCAAATAGTCCCTCTATATCGAATACAGAACGTACTCCACTCTCTGTACGTGATGGTGCAGTGGAATTTCCATAGGTAATCCTGCCCTATACGCATACTTTTTCTGCTGTAATTTTAAACCAATTCACCTTCTCTAATATGCCTATTTATTACTTTTTCTAGAGTCTTAATTACAAATGACTTATCGTCTTCAGGGACTTAGCTTTTTCCAGTCTTATTTTGTCATGTTTGGGTACAGAAGTTACTCTTATGAGCCTCCATGCTTTTGGGGTCATCATCTAGAAGGTATATTGGGTCATCGATTAACGCAAAACTTTGTGGAAGTCTAATTACCAGCAGACTTCTTCTTCTTCTCTTTCTTCTTCTTTTTGTATAGACATGACTCTGTCTGTTTTTTCAATGTGCCTCTAGTAAGTTGTCGTTCCATCGTTTTCGTGGTATTCCCACTGATCGTCATCGTCTTCCTATTGGGGAACCGTCTCTCGCTGTCCTGAATACCCTATTTGTTGTCATTCGGCTTATGTGGTCATTCCATTCTATTCTTCTGTTTCTTACGCAGTTATTAATGTTATCCACCTTGCATCTCCGTCGTATATCTGTACTTCTAGCTCTGTCCCATAGAGTCTTACCATCGATTTTTTGAAGGGTTTTCATCTCCGCTGTTTCGAGCAATTTTTTTTACTCTCTGTGTCGGGTCGTGTTTCTGCCTCGTATGTCATTATTGGTCTGATGACTGTTTTGTAAATTCTGCCTTTCATTTCTTTTCCGATATTTTTATTTCTCCGTATTGTGTCATTCAGGCAACCTGCGGCTCTGTTTGCTCTATTCACTTGATCTTCCACTTCTGTTTCGAGCCTTCCGTAGCTAAATAGTGTGATGCCTAGGTATTTAAACTCCATCACTTGTTCTATTATCTGACCTTCCAGCTCCAATTTACATCTTATTGGATCTGCTGTTATAACCATGCATTTTGTCTTTTTTAAGGAAATTAACATGTTAAATTTTCTGACGATTATGTTGAATTGGTGCAGCATACGTTGTAAATCATCTTCACTTCGAGAGATTAGTATTGCATCGTCCGCATAGCAGATTATTTTAAGTTGTTTTTCTCCCATTTGGTATCCTTTTTCAGTTCTTACTTTTTTTTATTATTTCGTCCATGATCAGGTTGAACAATAAAGGACTCAAGGAATCCCCCTGTCTTATCCCATTACCGGCTTCAATTGGGTCAATTAGTTCATCTTCCACTTTTACTTTTATTGTGTTGTTCTGGTAGATGTTTTCTATCGTTTTAATTATTCCCAGAGGTACCTCTCTCGAGTATAACAAATGGATAACGTCCTTTAATGTGACCCTGTCAAATGCTTTCTTAAGGTCCACGAAACATAAATATGCCGGTTTGTTGTATTCCAACGATTTCTCTTGAACTTGTCTCATTATAAATATAGCGTCAAACAGCAGACTTGAGACAATATTTTCGAGGCAAAAACGATATCACCAGAGGATGAAGCCAAGTGTTTCCAAAGATTAGGGGACTTTTCGAAACATCAATTTTTAACCTTTAAGGTTAAAATTATGTTACCCAAGCGACATTTAGTATTTGATATTTTCACGGGTCTCACTGTTTCTCGGTTATTATTGCCTGACATTTTGCTATAAGGTGTGTTGAGTTGATTGTTACCATTCTGCTGGACATTACCTGAATATTATCCATTATCTAACATCTTTGTACATACTTATCTCCATTTTAATATTTAGATAATTTTTCGGCAAGAAATTTTAGTGTTTCACACCCTGACAGTCTTTTACAATCTTCTATCAGGTATCGAGAACTAGAACACACCTATTGCAAGTGGTGGTCTCTCTCTCCAATGGCGCTACAGTCCAAGTTAGGTCATGGCCTCCCTCAGCATCCGCCTCCAAGTATCTCTATCTCTGGCTGCTCTCCTCCAGTTGTCCACCCTCAATATCGCTTTAGCATCGGTGCTCACTTCGTCTATCCACCTCTTCCTGGGTCTTCCTATTAGCCGACGTCCCACCGTAGTTCCGCTAAGCGTTCTACTAAGTGTTCTATCGTTTTCCATTCTTTTAACGTGACCTACCCAGCGCAACCTTTGTCTTTTTGCATAATTTGCTATAGAGGGTTGTTTGTAATATTGATATAACTCGTGGTTGAACCTTAACATCCATTGTCGCAAATGGGTCCCAATATCCTCTTTAATATCTTTCTTTCAAAAGTATTAATAAGGTTTATTGTCTTCTCTAACATGCTCTATGTCATGTTTCTACGCCATATGTTCCTATTGGTCATATGATGGTTTTATATATTGTAAACTTTACTTCCCTTTATTGTCTTTGGATCAAATGGTGATCAGGTGTGATGAATAATCGCATTTCAGATCCCGCTATTAAAGATGGTGTCTAGATGTGACAAATAATTTATGGTAGGGGAGCTCAAGCGGGGATTTTTGCAGTAACTCGAGCGCGTCAGATTATCATATGGGGAGAAACCTGGTCCCCTGTAGATGTACCTCTACCATATATTGGCTCTAATCACAGCGGCGTTCGTTAAGGGGGGACCGAAAAAAAAATCTACTAGAAAAACTCGAAATTGTCAGATTAAGATAAGGTAAGTTAAGTACATGCAAAACAGTGTATATTTCAAAAATCTGAAAGTAAGGGGCGTAAGGAAATGGGTGAGTCACAAAGTTTCACAAGAAAAAAGCGACTATTTCGCAAAATGAACAATAGATCTAAAAACTAAAAAATACGTGCTTAATATTTGTCAAAAATCTATCGAATGATACCAAACACGACTCCCCACGGAGAGGGGTGGGGGGTAAATTTTAAATTTTAAATACGAATTCCGCGATATTTTGCGAAATAAACATCAGATCGAAAAACTGAAAAATACACTTATTTAATATGTTTGAAAAATCTATCGAATGACACCAAACACGACCCCCCCCCCCACGGAGGTGGGGTGGGGGGTTACTTTAAAATTTTAAATAGGAGTCCCCATTTTTTATTGCAGATTCGGATTTCTTACGTAAAAATAACCAACTTTTATTTGAAACATTTTTTCGAATTATGGATAATGGAAAAAACGATTGTTAGAAATGGAAAATTAAATTAAAAAGGGAAAGTCCCCACTAAAATGGAAAACTTTACTTAACTTTTTTTGGTTTTAGAACCTACTCTTCACAACCCAATAGGTCCCCAAAGCGCTCGAGTGACTGCACATTTAGCATACTTTCCTCCCCTACTAATAATACTATTAATACCCCTAATACTAATCGCACTTGTGTGCAAACTTTGAACGTTTTCATAGCCATGTTTATTTTATATTCTAATCTGTTTAAAATTTATATTCGAGGTACAAAAATTTACAATTTTTTAAGCGTTTTGATTTTTGTGCGAATTCACTTAGTCAGTTGAAATATTGATTGAATATTAGTATTATTTTAACTTCGGCTTATACCTACATCTCTATTATTTTTGTAGGTTTTCTGCGTAATTTTAAGTTTATCCTGCGGTTACACCATTCACGAAGCAAGGAAAATATCAACCATTAGTTACAAAATATTGCTGAGATTTACATCATCTTCAAAATATCCCAGACAATATAAAAACGTAAAAGAAGAACTCATGCTGCTAGCTGAACACATTCGCAAAAGAAATATACATATTTCAGGAGGTTTATTTGAAGTTAATTATTGCACGATATTTTTAATTATTGGATCTGTAGCGACTCATGTGATTATTCTATTGCAATTTGATTGAAATGTATTTTAAGTTATGTAAACAGAAAGAACATTTTTTAAGCTTATTACGCACGGAGAGCTACACTGTAATATTTTATCTCATATATTACATCTCATATCGCTCACTCATTACTATAATGAGCGATGTGAGATGTAATATATGAGATTATATTATTTATAGTATAGCTCCCCGTGCGTAACAAGCTTTAGACTTTAGACAAAGACTATATTGGAAAAAATTTCTTATATTTCATTAAAAATCAAAATTGAGAAATTTAAAAAAATGTTATTCAGTCAAAGTGTAATTTTAGGTTAGGTTAGGATGCCTTGTCAGGGATAATAATATTATATAGGTACTTACAAAGCTAATTTCTAAAGCTTTCTCTTTATTCTTTTTAAACTTTTGGTATTCATTGTCTGGTTTGATTCTAGTCTAGGTAAAATTGTTTGTGAAAATTACAGAGAAATTGCACTATTAGAAGTAGTATATAAGGTATTGGCAAAAATTATAAGAAGTACCTAGAATGAAAACCTACGAAATAGAAATAAGAGAATACCAGGTTGGTTTCAGCCAGGGAAGAACAACAACCGATCAAATGTTTATGCTAACATTATTACAAAACAACAGTTATCAACAAAACCTAGGTTTGCATATGCTCACTAGGAATACTAGGGGAACTAATACAATTAGTTAAAATAAAGCTAACTAATACAGTCAATAAAGTCATGATAGAAGGACGTTTTTCAAATCAATCAAACGTCAATAGAGGATTACAACAGGTCGACCCCCTGTCAACAGACTTATTCAACCTAGTACAAGAAAAGATAATTAGAGAAGCCAAGTTCCAGACAGGCAGCACGATTCTAAACAAAAGATGTGCATAGGTTTCGCAGGTGACTTGATGTTTCTGACACGTTCAAAAGTAGAACTTCGAAAAATTTTCACAAAATAATTGGATCACTCTAAGGCCAAATGAAAGAGTATACATTTGAGAAGGTAACAGAATTTGAGTACATTGAAGTAATAGTTACAAATAGAGGGGGTGAAGAGGGACACATAGATAAACAGTTGTTGAAAGAAAGCAAAGCAGTAGTATCATTAAACGCACTACTTACTTACTTACTTACTTTTCGTGTCCTGAACACTAACAACTTTAAATTCTGTATTTCCAATGGTTGGCCACATAGATGGCCCTGTCATTTGCTATAATTAAGTCTTGTTCTGTGCAGGTGTCTCTCATCTCTGTGCATGATAGTAGATGCCAGATGGTCTGAAACGCGCCACAGTTGCAGGTATCGTCCTCCTGGTATCCTCATTTTTTCAGGTTACTAGCACAACGTGAAACGCCGGTTCTAAGTCTGTTTAGCGCTTTCCAAGTCGGATACGGTAAATTGTGTCCAGCAGCCATTTCCTCTGAGGGAGGAAAATGTGTCGCGGTAGCTGACGCTTGCCATAGGTGTATTCGGAGCGTCTCTGGTGCTTTGGGGATGGATCTTGATGTTTTCAGGAAGCTTTTACGAGATCTTAGTCTGCTTGGCTGAGTTTGGTGGTCATATAAGGGGTGTTTTCGGTCCGTCTCCTACTTTTTTCGTTCTACCTTTGACGTGACCTTCCTCCTGATAGGTGGTGGAGCAATCCCAGCTATGGGGTATACCTCTTCGATAGGTGTCGGTTTCAGGCAACCCGATATTATACGAACCGTTTCATTTAGAGCCACGTCGACGTTATTTGCGTGAGCAAGAGTTTGCCCATACTGGTGCTCCAAACTCCACGGCCTAAAAACATAATGCTAAGGCAGAAGTGCGGAGAGTGTGTGGTTGTGTTCCCCATTTTGTATTAGTTAGCTTGCGGATGATATTATTTCTGGCACTTATTTTCTTCTTGACATCTTGACAGTGGTATCGGTAAGACAGAGTTCTATCTAGACGGACGCCAAGGTATTTTGGCGTCTCGTTGTGTTCTCGCATCTGACCACGCCATTCCACCTCCAGCGGCCTTCGGACATGCTTGTTTCTAAGGTGGAAATCACATACCTGGGTTTTTGTGGGATTGGGTTTCAGATGGTTTTTATCGTTGTATAGAGCTAAGTCTTCCAGGGCATCTGTCAGTTTCACTTCGACTTCATTAAAGGTTCTTCCCTGAGCTGCCACAGCTGTACCATCAGCGTAAATAAATTGACTTGTTTGTTGGTGTATGGGTTGGGAGTTGGTGTATATGTTGTATAGAATTGGCGCGAGGACACTTCCTTGTGGTAGCCCATTTTTTGGTTCCTCCACCGACTGTTCTTGGACTGGAGCGTTACGTAGAAGCGTCTATTCTGGAGGAGATATTTCACTAACCTTGTTAGTCGGAAATCCTTTGTAGTTTCGTAGAGTTTTGCGAGTAGCCGTTGATGGTTAACTGTGTCATAGGCGGCAGTTAGGTCTATGAACGCTACTCCAGTTATTTCTTTCCGTTCAAAACCATCTTCAATATGTTGGGTGTGAGATTAAGAATTTGACTGCAGCAGCACTTTCCGGGTCTGAATCCTGCTTGTTCTGGAATAATTTTAGTCTCCACATATTCAGCGATCCGGTTCAGTAATTCTTTCAAATGCCTTGAAAAGGTGGCACAAAAGAGAGACAGGTCTAAAACTCTGTTGAAGGCATAAAACTATTCGAAAAATTCAAATGCTTAGGATTCATACTCTCAAAGAAGGGAACCACCGAGCAAGAGATAACCAGCAGATTAGCACAGACAAGAACATGTAATAAATAAATGGACGGGGTACTGTGGGATAAACAGATTACCAGAAATACAAAGAAGAGAATATAATATAACACCTTGGTATGTAGTGTAATGACCTATGGAGCAGAGAATTGGGTAGTAAACAAACGAAAAGGTCCAAAATTATAGCAACTGAAATGGAGTTCATGAGAAGAAGCTGCAGATAGACAAGAATATATCGCATTAATAATGAGGAGATAAAACGAAGAATGGCAGTAGAACAAGACATATTCAGCTACATAGAAGAAAAACGTTTAATTTGGTATGGACATGTAAGAAGATCTGATGTTGAACATGTAAGAAGGACATGTCTGATCATCAACCACTTGTAGCAGATATTAAACTAATGTTAAAACTAATTCAGCGACAAAAACCAAAAACCAATGTACTTAACTTTGACGATATAAACATAAAACATAACATTAAAAAAAGAATTTAACAATAGAATAAATAACATCGGAGAACAACTAGAAGAACCAGAAGAACTATGGAGTGAATTTAAAAACCAAGTTAACGAAATCTTCACAAACAATGATTATAGAAAAAACTTAATCAAGAAAAATAAATGGATGACAGACGACATCTTGAAATTGATGGAACAACGTCGACTGATAAAATCTTATGAAACAGAATATAGGCACCTTCAGAGAAGAATAAAAAAGGAGATCAAATTAGCGAAAGAAAAATGGATGAAAGAAAGGTGCGACGAAATGGAGGATGTGATATCTAAACACGACTTATTTAATGTTCACAAAAAACTAAAAGAAATAAGTAACATATTTAAAAAACGAGTTCCCTCTGTACTCGTTGACAATACAGTAGAACGTCGATAATCCGGACGTCAAAAATCCGGACCGTCAATAATCCGGATTTGTATCTAGCAGAAATATCTGATTCTTTTAAAATAAATTAAGAACTTAGCTGCGAAAAACGAACCTCTACCGCAGTTCAAAAATATTTTACACATTTTTTTAAAAGCCCAAATAGTGTCTGATGTTTTTACTGTACACATGCTGCTATTATAAATTAATTACAATACAGTGTGTAAATATAAAAAAAATATTTTGATTAATTTCACCTCTAGACACTTTACTCTACAAGAGAAAGCATAACACTTTAAAACGTTTGTTGTACTTTAATGTGTATACTGGCGTTTTTTTTAGGTAATTTCGATAATCCGGATAATTTGATAATCCGGATGGGGTCCGGTCCCAATTAATCCGGATTATTGACGTTCTACTGTAATAACAAAATTATTGTAAATGAGCACGAAATAAGAAAGGAATGACAGCTGTATATATCAGAATTGTTTGAAGATGACAGGAATAATATTGCCGAATTCTAGCAAAACTGTACTGACGGCCCAGAAATTATGAAATGCGAAGTAGAACACGCTATAAATAATGCTAAAATTAGAAAAGCTTGTCACCAACACCAAGATGATACACCAACTGAGTTGCTGAAACTAATAAAGGATAATAACATAAAAGTAGTAGTAAGACTTTTTAATTCAATATACAGGGTGTAACAAAAATACAGGTCATAAGTTAAATCACATATTATGGGACCAAAAATAGTTCGAATGAACCTAACTTACCTTAGTACAAATATGCACATAAAAAAAGTTATAGCCCTTTGAAGTTACAAAATGAAAATCGATTTTTTCGAATATATCGAAAACTGTTACGAGATTTTTTATTGAAAATGGATATGTGGCATTGTTAGGGCAGGAGCATCTCAAAGAAAAATTATAGTGAAATTTGTGCTCCCCATAAAAATTTTATGGGGGTTTTGTTCCCTTAAACCCCCCCAAACTTTTCTGTACGTTCCAACTAAATTATTATTGTGGTACCATTAGTTAAATTCAATATTTTTAAAACTTTTTTGGCTCTTAATATTTTTTCGATAAGGCAGTTTTTATCGAGTTGCGGCTTCTTTTTTAATATGTTTACATAAAAATTTTATGGGGGTTTTGTTCGTTTAAACCCCCCAATGTTTGTGTACGCTCCAATTAAACTATTACTGTGATACCATTAGTTAAACAAAATGTTTGTAAAACTTTTTTGCCTCTTTGTATTTTTTCGAGAAGGCAACTTTTATCGAGATATGGCTTCTTTTTTAATACGGTTCAAAATATACCTAAAAATGTAAATCATACATAAATTTTCATATTTTTACCAAGTCTCCATAATCGTACTTAACCATATACAAATATGTGGTGGATTTGACAAATATTCAAAATATCTCGATAAAAACTGAATTTTCGAAAAAGTATTAAGAGCCAAAAAAGTTTTATAAATATTGTGTTTAAGTAATGGTACTACAATAACAATTTAATTGGAACGTACACAAAAGTTTGGGGGGTTTAAAGGAACTAAACCCCATAAAATTTTTATAGGGTGTCCAAATTTCACTATAATTTTTTCTTAAGATGCTACTGTCATAAAAATGCCATATGTCCATTTTCAATAAAAAATCTTTAATAGTTTTCGATATATTGGAAAAAATCTATTTTCATTTTGTAACTTCAAAGGGTTGTAACTTTTTTTTATATGCACATTTGTACTAAGGTAAGTTAGGTTCAATCAAACTATTTTTGGTCCCAGAATATGTGATTAAATTTATGACCTGTATTTTCGTTACACCCTGTATAACACCGGAGTGATTCCCACAGATTGGCTCAAATCCATCTTTGTCGCAATACCTACAAAACACAATGCGAGAAAATGCTCAGAATATAGATTAATTAGCCTAATGAGCCACACCCTTAAAATTTTCCTAAGAATACTTCACAACACAATTAGATACAAATGCGAAGAAGATCTCGAAGATACCCAATTTGGTTTTAGAAATGCTATGGGAACTAGGGAGGCACATTTGCGCTTAACATCTTATTACAAAAATGCCGTCACCAAAGAAAAGATGTATTTGCATGTTTCGTGAACTTCGAAAAGGCATTCGATAAAGTCCAGCATGTAAAAATAATGCAAATACTGAAAAATATCGGAATAGATGACAAGGATATTCGTGTCATTAAAAATTTGTATTGGAATCAAACTGCTATCGTAAAAATTAGAGATAACTACACCGATGAAATCTCCATACAACGAGGAGTCAGACAAGGGTGAATTTTGTCGCCAACATTGTTCAATATTTAGTCGGACCAGTTATTTAAAAAGGCACTTGAGAGACAGCCATATGGAATAAAAATCAACGGCGATACAGTAATTCTGTCAGATAATATTTTTTTTTTTTTTTTTTTTATTTACAATTTGCTTCAACCACAAGGGTTATTAGCAATGAACTGTATTTACATCAAATTACAAAATTTAGGTATATTAAATTTGGTTAATGAGTCCTATAGTACGTAAAAAATTAAGAGTCTTACATGAATTACTTTCACTTAAACAATCTTTAATTGTAGTTGGTAACTGTTGATGTTGCCGTTCTATAACGTAGAGGGGACAGTCTATTATTATATGTTGCACTGTTAGTTCACTATCACACACATAACACATCGGAGGGGCTTCCTTCTTTAATAAAAAGTCGTGGGTGATCTTCGTATGACCAAGTCGCAATCTGGACATGAGCACTTGGTCTCTTCTCTTTGTAGGATGTTTCGACGGTGATATACTTTGTTTGATTGTTCTTAATGTAGAGTTTGATTCGTTCCAGTTTGTTTGCCATTTTGTCATGATCTTGTTTTTAAAATATTGCTTTAGATCAGTATGAACGCAAGTAGTTATGATGTCTGTTAAGGGATTCTCACTCGCATTTTTTGCTAATGTGTCAGCTTTATCATTTCCACTTATCTCGCAATGTGATGGTACCCAGAGGAACTGAACTAATCTTTGATTTTGTTGGCATATCAAGAGTTCCGCCTTAATTAAGAGGAGGATAGGATGTTTGGGGTATACCCGCCTCAAGGCCGTTAATGCACTTAAGGAATCGCTAATGATTATTGAGAATTTGATGTCATGTGTGTTAACAAACTGTAATGACTGGAGGATAGCAAAGAGTTCAGCTGAGAATATGGAGGTTTGGGGAGGGAGCTGGTAGGAACTGTTATAGTTATCTGTTGTGAAAGCCGCTCCTACTCCATTTGCAGATCTGGATGCATCGGTATAAATATGGATGTGATCATTAAAACCATTTAATATCTCTAATAATCTCTGATTGAAGATTTTTGCTGGTGTGTCACCTTTCTTGAATGCAGATAGGTTTGTATTACAAGCAGGAAGAGCAATTGTCCATGGTAATATGTGTTGGCTGACTTTAAAAGTATTGTAAGTGTGTGGAATTATTGTGTCTAAGCTCTGTAACGTTGCTCTCACTCGATGATAAAACGGAGGATCCAATCTTTTCCCACAATTAAATGTCGATGGAAATCTATCTGTAAATGTGTTTTTATAAACAGGTACATGTGGGTTAGTTGATACTCTTAAGGCATACATGAGGCTAAGGTATTCTCTCCTGAGTTGAAGGGATGGTTCGCCTGATTCAACATACATACACTCAACTGAGCTTGTGTAGTGTGCTCCCAGTGCAATTCTAATTGCTGAATTATGAACTGTGTCTAGCACTTTCAATAGTGAACCTTTGGCTGAGTTGTAGGCAACAGCAGCATAATCTAGTTTTGAACGAATTAGGGTTTTGTATACAGTCATAAGAGTTTGGAAATCGGCACCCCATTGTTTATGAGAGATACTTTTCATTAAGTTAAGGCCGTTTTGAACTGACAGACGGAGAGAGTGGATGTGGTCTTGCCAAGATAGTCGGCTATCCAGTTTTACTCCCAAGAAGTTGATCGATTCTGAATACTTTATTGGTAAATTTTTTAGGAAGAGTTTCGGTGGATTTACTTGTTTCTTTGGAGTTTTACTGAAGATCATTGCTTTCGTTTTAGTGGGTGAAAATTCTAGGCCAGTAGTATTCGACCAATTCTCTAGTTTGTAAATGGCTTGCTGTATATGGGTCGTCATTGTTGATATATTTTTACCACGACAGAATATAACAAGATCATCAGCAAATAGACGGGCTTTGACTAATGGGCTAAGTGACTTAGCGATGTCATTGATGGCAATAAGGAAAAGTGCAACACTAAGAGTAGACCCTTGAGGAATACCGTTTAATTGGATTTTAGAGTCTGAAAGAAAGTTGTCTATTCGAACTTTGAAGTTTCGCCTATATAAAAAATTATTAATAAACTTGATAATATTTCCTTTAATCGACCAACTTGACAGGATTCTTATGATATCTGATCTCCAGATTGTATCATATGCACGCGTTATATCAAAAAATACAGCCAGACATTCTTGACCACATCCAAATGACTCATGAATTACAGATTCAATATCCACTATGTTGTCTAATGTAGATCTGGACTTTCTAAATCCACTTTGTATAGGGCTAAGTAGCTGTCGATCTTCTAGGTACCACATTAGTCGGTTGCTTGCCATTTTTTCAAGTACTTTGCACATATTAGATGTTAGGGAGATTGGTCGGTAAGACTCTGGGTCCGATTTATTCTTGCCCTGTTTAAGAACTGGTACAATAATGGAATCGTACCAATCAATGGGGAAAACATTATTTGTCCAAATGAAATTATAAAGATCCAAAAGATATTGTTTTCCTTCCGTTGGCATAGCTTTTAAAAATGTCGTAGGGATGTTGTCAGGCCCTGGGCTAGTGTCTTTAACTTTGTTTAAAGTTTCTAACAGTTCATCCATCGTAAATATGGCATTTAGAGGTAAATTATTGTGGTCATCAAGATTTATACATGCATTATTAAATTTATTTTTATGGGCTAGGAAACTTGTAGATAGATTTTCGTCACTGCTATGTTGTTGGTATACGTTTGCTAGTACGGAGGCTATTTCTTGCTTAGTTGAATAAATATGGTTATGATGTTCTAGGTAATGAATGGTGTTAAATGATTTTTTCCCGTACATTCTGCTTATCATTTGCCAAACCTCAGAAGTCGGGGTAGATGAATTTAAAGATGATACATAATTTTTCCAGGCTTCTCTCTTACTCTTCTTTAAGGTGTATCTACAATACGCCCTTAATCTTTTGAATTCTAGCTGGTTATTTAAAGTTGGGTGCCTTCTTAATTTATAAAACGCCTTTTTTGACTCTTTAATTGCTGCTTCGCAGTGGGAATTCCACCACGGGACTGGAGCACGTTTTTTTGGAAATTTTGAATAACCTATGGACTCGTGAGCTATTGACGTTAAAAACTGTACGAGATGGAGTACTTTGGAGTTAATATCAATGTCTGTATCAAAGGGCTGAACCAACTGAGAAATTTTTTGTGAAATTAAAGAGGAATATAGAGACCAATCTGCATTTTTCAGACACCATTTATTGGATGGAATTGATGAGGAGATATGGTTATTGTTCGTAATTAGGATAGGAAAATGATCGCTTCCATGCAAATGGGATGTCACATCCCACGACAGAGTTGGTTGTAAGACAGGGTCACAGAGGGATAAATCTATTGGGGATCCATTGCCGGTGGAAATATTGAACCTTGTGATTCTTCCATCGTTAAGGATATTCATATTAGAATCTGTAACAATTTGTTCGATTTTACGTCCCAAGGAATCTGTTTTTTTACCTCCCCAAAGTATATTGTGGGCATTAAAATCGCCTAATATAATACGCGGTTCTGGAATTTGATTGAAGAGTTCAGTTATTTCTTTTATGGACGGGTCTAAGTTCGGAGGAAAATAAATATTACATATATTGACTTTGTGGGGGCCTTTTATAGATACTGCTGTTGCCTCCAACTCAGTTCTTAAACGTATTACTTCGGTATTAAATGAGTTATGGACATATATTACTACTCCCCCACTAGCATGGCTAGCAGTTATTCTGTTCTTATAATACGGAGTATAGTTTCTTAAATTATGACAGTTATCTTCTTTGAAGTGGGTTTCTTGTAGGCATATTACAGATGGTTTAAACTTAGCTATAATTAATTTAAGTTCTTCTAAATGGGTGTAATACCCATTTAGGTTCCATTGCAGTATACAGTTGAATGTTGTATTAAATTTCAGCAGAGGCGTCGCTGCTGTATTCACTGTGATCAGTAGAGAAAGCGGATAATAATAGCTGTTTATTAATCTTAGTTTTTAATCTTGTACAGCGACTTTTCAGATACTTGGGAGTTAATGCTGGATGGATTTTAGTTAAAAAATTGAGTAGTCCTTCGATATCTTCTGTATACGTTTTTGCAATGCTGAGAGGATCTGCAGAGCCGTATGCATTTTCAAAGAAATCAATTAGTTCTTCCTGGGTTAAATATCCGTTGTCAGAATTATCTTGGAAAAAAGAACTAGTGCATTTAATAAGATCTTCTGCTAAAGTCTTATTATCTTCAGGAATAGTTTTTGCTTTCTTAGATTTACGCAGAGGTTCTTTAAATGGGTTCTGGTCTACTGATGTTGAAGGAGACGTTATTTCTGACACCGCTCGTTTAGACGATTGAGTGTCAGAGGGTGTAGGAGGTTGATTTTGGCTGTGATTATTCATTTCAACATTATCTGGCTGGATAGGTGTTTGAATGGGATTTGAATCAAATAGAGAAGTATTGGTTGTTTCTTTTGATTGTGGACTGGTGGATTGTTGCGAAGATTGTGAAGGATGGATAGTTGGCTGAGCATCTGTTATGATAGGGTGGCAATTTTGGATATAATTTGGTTGAGCAGTAGGTGATGAATTTTCGATAGATGTTTGAGTGTTTGTATTTTTTTTGCACTGAGAGGCTAGATGACCTTGTTCTTTACAAATGTAACAAGACTGTTTTTCAAGTGAAAAATAAATTCGATAATTGATTTGTTCATAGTTAATTAATATAGACTCAGGAATATTTTCCAGATTTTTAGGAGAAATGTAAGTATAGCGTCGGAAACTCAAGATATGCTTAAATAAAGAGTTAGTTGTACCTATTCTTAGAAAATCCAATGGAGTTATTTGATGAATTGCAAAATTTTGTAGTTGAGTCTCTATAATACTGTGAGGTATTGATGGGGGGACATTAGAAATTATCAGTTTTTCGCTTGGTGTGACTAACTTCCTGGCTTGGATACGTTCCTGATTGATTACTATTGTTCCATTATCTGTTCTTAAAAATTCGGTGACTGTTTCTTCAGTAGTAAAATATACGCAAATACGATCATTTACAATCCTGGAAATGGCGAGAATTTTATTGGGATCGACTTTAGTTGCTATGGCATTTAAATAATCTTCAATTTTTGTATTTGGAAGTGAATTGAATAAAATGGCTTGGTTTTTGCTTGCGAATTTTTTGTTAGGTTGAGTCAGAGCGGTTGAATATAATTTTGATTGATTGGATGGATTAATGACATCTTGAGAATTTTGAAGTTCAGAAGATCTCTCCTCTGAAATTTCCTGCATATTGGGCCTATGTTGCCTGATTACGGCCCTTGTGCTTGGACAGGTTCATTAGTAATTAAGCTACTTAATTACCTCGTTACTGGTATTTATAACCGTTGTTTACTGTTTGTTGATTAAAAAATAGTAATAAAGATGATCTAACTTACAGTTTGATCCCAAAATCGGATTAAGCACTATATAATACACTATTATACCAACTTTGATAATTTTCTAACAAGTAAAACCACCTTAATTTTGATAAAAACTAAGAGCTAATCGGAAACACTGTTTACTAGTTAAGAAACCAGTTTCGAATCTTGTCAGATAATATTGAAGGTCTCCAAATTCTGCTTGATCGTATTCAGGAGGTAGGAGTGGAAATGGGCATTAAAATAAACTCAAACAAAACTAAATTTTTAGTGTTTTGTCGTGACTCACATCCCGATGCAAAGCTTCAATTAAACGGAGTCCAAGTTGAGAAAGTTCACAAAATGACATATTTGGGAACTGTTATAGCGAACCAACTAGATCCAGACATAGAAATAAAACGTAAAATAGCAATGACTAAAACTACTTTTATGAAAATGAAGTCATTTCTTTGCAATAATCATCTCAGTTTATAACTAAGACAAAGAATGGTTAAGTGTTATGTTTGGTCGGTAGTTTTATATAGTGCAGAAGTGTGGACGCTTAAAGTATCGATTATGAATAGAATTGAAGCATTGGAAATGTTAATTTATAGACGAATGCTGAAGATACCTTGGACAGCAAGGAAAACTAATGAAGAAGTACTAAGGAGGGTCAAAAAGATAGAGTACTGCTAAAGACTGTTAAACATCGAAAAATGTCTTATCTGGGACATACAGTGAGGGGAAGTCGATATAAAATATTACAACTGATCGTTAAAAGCAAAATCTTCTTCTTCTTTAAGTACCGTGCCCAAATTTTTAGGCGTAGGTGTAGCTTCCATAACAATTTGCCGATATCGTTCTCGATCTTGTGCGGCATGTAACAATTGATCTGCTGATAAGCCAGTCCATTGACGAAGGTTTCGGAGCCATGAATATTTCTTTCGACCAATTCCTCTTTTTCCGTCGATCTTTCCATTGAGTATTAACTGCAGCATCCTGTATCTGCTACCTCTCATTATATGCCCCAGATATTCAAGTTTTCTCTTTTTTATCATCTTCATTAAGTCACCTTCGCCTTGACCTACTCTGTTTAAGACTTCTCTGTTTGAAATGCGTTGAACCCAAGATATTCTGAGCATTCTACGATACGACCACATCTCAAAGGCTTCTAATTTGTTCATCATGTTAACCTTCATGATCCAGGTTTCACATCCATATAGTAAGACAGGATACACATAACATTTTAGGAACTTGATTCTTAGTTGTAAGTTCAGCTGAGAGTTGCTCAGAATAGATCTAAGTTTCATAAATGCTCCTCTTGCAATTTCTATACGAGTTTTAATTTCTTCATCCGGATTTAGTGTCTCGTTTATCCAACATCCTAGGTATTTAAAATGGTGAACTTTTGTTATTGATTCATCATTGACAATTAGTTGCATAGGGCCGACGTCTTGTTTACTAACCACAAGTAACTTTGTCTTTGTTGCATTTATGTTAAGTCCGTTATTGGAGCATTCTCTACTGACTCGATCTATAAGGAATTGAAGATCTTCGATATTTTCAGCCATGATCGCGGTGTCGTCTGCATATCTGATGTTGTTAATAGTTTCTCCCCCGATTCGAACTCCACATTGTCCTTCCAAGGCTTCATTAAAAATTATTTCTGAGTATACGTTAAACAAAGTTGGGGGTAACACACAACCCTGTCTGACACCTCTTTGAATGCAAATTTTGTCTGTTTCTTTGCCGTCTACCAGAATAGAAGCTTCTTGATTCTAATATAGATGTTGTAAAAGTCTCAGATCTTTATCGTCTATTCCAATCATTTCTAGATATTCAAACAACCTATTATGTTGAACTCTATCAAACGCCTTCTCAAAATCTATAAAGCAGACGTAAATTGGTTTATGTACTTCCCATGATCTTTGAAGTAATGTTGACATTGAGAACAAAGCTTCCCTTGTTCCCAATCCTTCTCTGAAACCGAATTGTTTGTTTCCCATTGTCTCTTCACATTTCTGCTTGATTCTATTAAGAATTATCTTAAGAAGTAGCTTGAGAGAGTGGCTCATGAGACTAATTAGTCTAAAGTCTTTACATGATGATGTATTAGGCTTTTTTGGGAGTGGAATAAATGTAGACTCTAACCATATCTGTGGCATCATGCCAGTCTCGTATATATAGTTATAAATGTTTGTTAGTTGTGAGACATTGTCGTCATCCAGAAGTTTGAGCCAGTCTGATGGTATTTGGTCAGGGCCTAGTGATTTCCCATTTTTGCTCTGTTTGACGGCTTTCTCTACTTCCGCTTTTAAAATACTAGGACCAGTATTCGTATACTTTGTGGTGTTAAGTGGTGGCCTCGTATCCAGGAAGAGCTCTTTTATATAGTTAGTCCATTCTTCCTTTTTTTCATCCAAGTCGAGAATTATTTTACCTTTGGAGTTTCTCATAAAGTGAGGAGTTCTTTTTCTCTGAGTGTAGGTAATTTCTTTAAGCTTTTTATGTATATTAAACTCGTCATGTTTTCTTTGTAGTTCTTCCATTTCACGACATCTTTGTTCCATCCAGTCCTCTTTTGCTCGCTTAACCTCGTATCTTATTTGTCGATATATCTCTCTATACCGAATCTCGTCTTTGTTTTTCCAATTTTTTCTTTGTTGAATAAGGTCTAGTATTTTATCGGTCATCCAATCCTTTTTCTTTATTGGGTCTTTTTCTGGTTTCAAAACTTCGTTTGCTATGGTGACCATGGCGGAATTCATGATATCTAGATTTTGACCGATATTTTCTTGTCCAGATCTTTCTAACTGTTTTTTAATCTCACGATTTATCTTATTTCCGAACTCATATGATATTACGGCATTTCTTAGGAGTCGAGTATTAGGTTTCTTCTGCGTTGTGGGGGCTTTTATTCTTTTTAGTTTTAGTTTGAATCCAGCACAGAGCAGATTATGGTTAGTTGCTGCGTCTGCACTTGGGTATGTTTTTGCAGATGTAATACTGTTTCTAAACCTTCTATTAATGATAATGTAGTCAATTTGATTTCTGATTATCTTTCCCTCTTGATCAGCTGGAGATTTCCAGGTATATAGTCGTCTTTTAGGTTGCTGAAACAAAGTATTTGCTATAATGCATTTCTCTTCTTGGCAGAACTGTATTAGTCTTTGCCCTCTTTCGTTCCTTTCTCCAAGTCCATACTTTCCGGTTATATCTTGTGTGATTTCGGCACCAACTTTTGAGTTGAAGTCTCCCATAATAATTGTAGCTTCATGTTTTTTTGTGCTCCGGAGAATTTGTTTAATTTGGCTGTAGAATTGCTCAATTTCTTCATCTGGTTTGTCAGCTGTTGGCGCATAGACTTGTATTATATTAATATTCAGTAGTTTATTTTGCAAAAGCAAAATAGAGGGCCGTAAAGGTGTAGGAAGAAAACAAGTTTCTTGGTTAAAACACATTCGTGAATGGACTCGGATATCAAATGCAGGACAACTATTCCATATTGCAGAAGATCGAGAAGCCTTCGCAATGGTGATCACCAACGTCGGATAATTCTGATATGGCACGTGAAGAAGAAGATGTAAGAAGAGCAGATCGTACAAAGTGGATATCAAAGATTACGGATTGGATCCCAATAGGAAAGAGAAGAAGAGGTAGACCCCGAAGCTCATGGAGGGATGAAGTGGACGAGTTCATGGTAAGACGAGACCTTAGAGATGGAGAATGACAGAAGAGAAAGAACTGGAGACGTTGGATGAAAGAAGGAAGGCGGCGACAGCTGTAAAAATCCTTATACAGGGTGAGTCATGAGGAACTGTACATACTTCTACCTCGTATGGAGGCCTCTATGGGAAATAACAAATGACCATTAAAAAGTGTCTGCTCCCATTGTTTAATAATATACAGGGCGAGTTGTTAATTTTTACAGAAATTTGTATTCATCATAATTTTTAAACGGTAAGATCGATGTGTCTCTTATTTTGGTCAATCGTTACACTATTACCACCCAATCAACTGATTTATTCAAACTAAAAGAAAATCAGGTCCAGCTTTAAAAAATTAGTTCGTTTTGGTTTTGAAAAAAATTTCACCCTCTATACGATTTTTGAAAACTCTAATAAGAATTTTAAAAATTAGACAAATAGGCAATTAAAATGTCATATTTATTTTTCCCCACACGATTACTTAATTTTTTATAAAAAATCAATTTTGACCATGAATTAAAAATTAAAAACATTTAATTTATAAGTTACCACACAATCAACTGATTTATTAAAACTAAAAAAAAATCAGGTCCGGCTTTAAAAAATTAGTTCGTTTTGGTCTTAGAACAAATTTCACCCTGTATGCGGTTTTTGAAAACTCTAATAAGAATTTTACAAATTGCACAAATAGGCAATTAAAATGGCATATCTATTTTTTCCCCACAGAATTACTTATTTTTTTATAAAAAAATCAAATTTGACTATAAATTAAAAATTTGGTGAAGTGAACCATAGATTTAAAAAAATTAACTTTTATTACAAAAATTAATTTTTTTTTGAACAAATATTTAATTTATAAGTAATAATACTACCACTGCTCGTGCTATACGCTTTAAATTATACAACCTTTTTAGCCAATTTCCAGAATTTCAAAAGGAACAGGTTGTTTTGAATAATACTAAAACATCATCCTGTATAATATTTGTTTGTCAAAAAGGAGATAAACAAATAAATTTAAATTAAACAAAAACAAAAAGAAATATTTTCCCTTCGCTTTTTGCACCACTATCTTCTCATCATGTATTAATACTATGTATGTGTATGAAAATGATAATTTGACATTTTCGTTGTTTGAGTACATAATTTGACTTTTCGTTCGCCATTGTTCGTCAACATATTCATGTAACTTATGGAAATAGGTGGATAGGACGCAGAGGGCTTCATGCATGACCACCTAGATCACCTGATTTTAACCCTGAAATGGTTTTATTATTTACAACGTACTAACGTATAGCACAAGCTGTGAAAGTTATAAATTAAATATATGTTAAAAAAATAGATTTTGTAAGAAAAGCTATTTTTTTTAATCTATGGTTCACGTCACCAAACTTTTAATTAAAGTCAAATTTGATTTTTTTTATATAAAAAATTAAATAATCGTGTGGCGAAAAAAATAAATATGCCATTTTAATTGCCTATTTGCCTAATTTGTAAAATTCTTATTAGATGTTTCAAAAACCATATAAAGGATGAAATTTTTTCTAAGACCAAAACGAACTAATTTTTTAAATCCGGACCTGATTTTTTTCTAGCTTAAATAAAAGTTGAGTGGTAACTTACAAATTAAATACTTGTTAAAATAAAATTAGTTTTTGTAATAAAAGTTAATTTTTTTAAATCTATGGTTCACTTTACCAAATTTTTAATTCATAGTCAAATTTGATTTTTTTATAAAAAATTAGGTAATCGTGTGGGGAAAAAATTAATAAGCCATTTTAATTGCCTATTTATCTAATTTGTAAAATTATTAGAGTTTTCAAAAACCGTACACAGGGTGAAATTTTTTCTACGACCAAAACGAACTAATTTTTTAAAGCCGTACCTGATTTTTTTCTAGTTTGAATAAATCAGTTGATTCAGTTGATTGTGTGGTAATAGTGTAACGAGTGACCAAAATCAGGAGACACATCGATCTTACCGTTAAAAAATTATGACGAATAAAAATTTCTGTAAAAATTAACAACTCGCCCTGTATATTATTAAAAATTGGGAGCAGACACTTTTTAATGGTCATTTGTTATTCCCCATACGGGCCTCCATACGAGGTAGGAGTATGTACAGTTCCTCATGGCTCACCCTGTATAGATAGAGATAGACTAATAAATGCAAACAAATATATTCACTAGAAAAGTGTAGACCTGCTTTGATTATGTATACCTACAGTGTATTCTTTCCGTATATTAAAAATCGAAGGAATTAATTGTAAGGGGTCTACAAACAATTAATTATTTTATTAGTTTATTTATCCAATCACCGTAACTTTGTAAACATTTTGATTTTTATAAACATTTACTGTCCCTTCACAACCAATTCAATATGGCAAAGAAGTCCATCAATAAATTTAGTTCAAGTTGGAAAGATTTAAAAAGTGTAAAATACTTTCAAGTAGTATTAAGAATATGTGGATTATCTACTACTTCTTCTACCAACAAGTTTTGTGCTGTCTACTCTATTGTACTGTGTTGCTTACATGCATTTTTTTCAGTTTTCGTCATGTATGCCCATATTGGGAAAGTGTGGTCTGCCTTAACTGCAACTTCCAAATTACTATCTTTGGTTGTTGTGCTTGTTCGAACTATTAAAAATATTATTGCAATTTTGTCCGTTAATTTTTTCAAGAAAAGATATTTCTTGCACCTAGAAAAAGCATTAAACACTTTAGAACTACAGCTACAAAACAAATATCAAGATAATATACGATATCAGCCCAAAAAACTTCTTCTGCAATCGCTGTGGGTTGTGATGTCTTTTGCTTTTAGATGTGTTTATGATTATTATACAGCGGTGATGTTTTTCGATTGGGGAAGCTACGATCACTTGGCTTATTCTTTAAATTATCTTCTTACATTGTCAATAATTGTGTCAATCATACAAATACATTTTTATTCCTCAAGAATCGAGAGCATGGCACGTTTTATTTCTTATGTTTTAAAGAAAAGCACAGATGCAACTTCAAAGGAGAATTATAATTCCGAAAGACAACTATTTGTTATAGTAACTAAGAAAACATTCATCAAAGAAGACATTTTGTTTCTGTTACAAAAATATGATGATATTTGCGATATAGTTAATATGGTTAGTAAAATGTTTGGCTTTCAAATTCTGCTCACTGTTGTTGCTGTTGTGGCGAACATACTATACAGTTTGAATTTCTTTTTAAAGTCCATTATAAACATGCAATTTGAGGCAAATATTTTGCTTTTGCTAAGTGAAGTTTTTAGTTCCCTTGGAAATATTGTAAGTATAAAATTTTATTTTCTTATTATCAAGGTTTTTAATACAAAGAAGTAAAGACAGACATTGTAAAAGTACAGTATGGCTCTTCTTATTCGCCAACCTGGTACCAGTGCCGGATTTACCATTAGGCCGACTAGGCCGCGGCCTAGGGCCTCAAGCAAAAGGGGGCCGCAGCGTTTTGTAAAAAAACTTTTTTGGTAACAAAAATGTGTAAAAAAAGCCATGTCCCAATATGGACATGGCTTTGCGCATTCTACTATGCATGATGACATCTAATGCATCAGGAGAAAGATTATTCAGCGTGTTGAAAAGAATCAAAAATTGACGAAGATTCTAGATTGTCTAGTTTGGTTAGTTTTGTTTCAAATGCTAAGAGCTTTTATTTTACGGCTATCCCTATTTTTACGGCTATTCTGTCTTTAGACGGCAAATTACGTGTAGTAAAATTCGCACTGGTATGGATATGTAAATATTACTACTTGACAATGTCATCATTAACTTTAAAGAGATGGCTTTTGAATGTTCTTGGATAACTGTTAATTGTATGATTGCAAATTATTAATTCAGTTAATAAATATGATTATTTTTTCACTAATTATATATTCAGTGATCGTAATAATTTATATACTGTACAACAAAAACTAATACTCAATCGAGAAAAGAGAAAAAGTGTTAAAGTGATTTTTTAATAATATATTGTTACTATGGAACGCTTAAAATTTTGAACATCTTTAACAAAAAAATACTTGAATCACAGAATATATCCTGGTCAATTCTCTTCTTGGATCGTCCATAAATAACAAACAATTCACTTTTTATTAAGTTCACGTATTAAATCAATTATTTATCCTGAAAAAACTAATAAATATTTTTTAAAAAATTAAACGCAGAATGAAAAACTAAATTATTATCGAGGGCCGAAAGTCCCTTAGAATAAATAAAAAGTTTCTTTGAACGAGATATTTGAATTTAAAAATTACACTACATTTTCTCTTAGTTTTTCACCCCTGTAACTTATTAAAATAAATATTACAGAAGTTTTCATAAAAACAAAAGAGGAGAAGCTAAACAGCTAAATGCAGGCAACAGAAGAGAAAATTACTGGAAAAACAACTAGAAATAATAGAAGAAATCTATGACCAAAAAGAAGTTACAAATTTTTATCAAGGAGTAAAAAACACGAGGGGCACAAAATAAATGCACAATGTTTTGCAGAAATAAAGATGGTATGTTATTGAGAGACAAGACAGATAAATTTAATAGATGGACAGAGTATTTCCAAGAATTATTAATTCATAAAGGCCAAGAAGAAACAGAAATGCAACAGCGAGGGCAAGAAATCGAACAACAACCAATACAAGAAGCGGAACCACAACAAACACAATCACCGACAGAAATAATAACAGTAATAAAAGACCTAAAAAATAATAAAAGTACCGGAGAAAGCGGAGTGCCAGCAGAAATATTAAAGGTAAGACGAAAAATAAAGAAAAAAATAGCTCCACTTATAAAGAAAATATGGAAAAACGAAAAAATGCAGGAGCAATTGAACACTTTACTCATCTGTCCAATTCACAACAAAGTTGATAAAACTATATGCGAAAATTACAGAGGAATAGCTCTGTTAGAAGTAGTGTATATAATAGGGATGGCGGTTTTTGACAAAACACCGGTTTTTGGTTATACCGGTTTTTTTTGCTTACGGTTTAACCTGGCGGTTATAACCGGCCAAAAAAACGGTTTTTAGAAAAACCGGTTTTTGGTTTTTTTAATCCAATAGGTTACAAAGTTACACTTTAGTTTGCGATACTCCATTCGACTCGATATCAATATGATCAAAATTAGTACTATCGAAAGAACATGTATTACTTTTAACACGTTTGTATATTTGTAGAATAGGTACATTTTAACTCATTTAATACTTCCTGTATGATTGTATCGTTTTGAAAACGTAGCGAAATTCTTGGAGATTCGTATTCGTAATCAGCAATTCGATATTCATAGTCAGAGCATTATTTTTGGTAATCAGAAAAAGTAATTCACCCACTTTCAATGTCAAGAGTTAAGTGTGAAAATATATGATGCTTGCGTCTAATTCAACCAGATCACTTCTTATGTAAATATTATGATTACAAATACCTTTTCAAGGAAATATTATAATAAAACTTAATAATTGTTTTTGGCTGATGTGGGATTGCACTTTCAGTTTGCTTCTGTATTTTATAAAATAAAATAAAATTTGAATTATGGTTTTGTTTGGAATAAATACTTGAGAATAATAATTATGATTGGGATCCAAAATAATATCTAACCTAATCCTTATCACCGTAAAAACCTAATAACCGGTTTTTACTTTAAAAAGAAAAAACCGGTTATAACCGGGACAAAAAAACAACCGGTAAAACCGGTTATTGCGGAGTAAAAAAACTGGTTTTAGGTTTAGACCGGTAGGTTTTCCCATCCCTAGTATATAAGGTATTGGCAAAAATTATAAGAACCAGACTGAAAACTTATGAATCAGGGATAACAGGAGAATACCAGGCTGGTTTTAGACAGGGATGAGCAACAACTAATCAATTTTGTATGCTAAAATTATTACAAAACAATAGTTATGAACAAAATCTAGGCTTGCGTATGCTCTTTATCGATTTTAAACAGGCTTACGACTACATCTCAGGAAATGGACTATACGAAGCAATGAGGTCATTAGGAAAATTATTTATCTTTACCTTCAAAATAGGCTTCACTTTCGGCCATTACTGTCTCATCGGAGTAATACTTCTTGTTAAGCAGGCCACGCACCGAATCGGCATAGAGTAGTGATCGGCTCGGCTAAGAGCAATCGGCAGATTTTGCTATACATGTAAATAAATGACCCACCGCGCACCACCTAAGAACGTTCTACTGTCGAACGTTCTTAGGCGGTGCGCGGTGGCTCATTTATTTACATGTATAGCAAAATCTGCCGATTGCTCTTAGCCGAGCCGATCGCTTTATGCCGATTCGGTGCGTGTGAACCTTTACAGAGCATTTTTTATATCGAAAAAAAGGTAGTAATCGATGGGGGCCAGTTCTGGAATATACGCTGGCTGCGGAAGCAATTTAAAGCTCAATTTGTGCATTTTTGACATTGTTTTTATCAACTTGTGACACGAGGCATTGTCTTGGTGAAACAACAATTTTTTATTCACCAAATGAGACCCTTTATTTTTCTCTTCATATTTCAAATAGTCAATGAAAATAATTCTGTTGGGCCCAAAATAGAGAGGCTATATATAACCTTTCCGGCGGTTTGTTGCTTGTTTGGCCGCTGTGCATTATTATATTTATTTATTAAGCGCAACAGGCCTTGTAGGCCTAGGGCTAAAATGTTTACATTTCTGATTACATAAATAATATAACAAATAACTTAATATAACTTACATAACTTATAAATTTTATTTAATTACACTTCAGTCTTTTTATACACTCCTTCACCACCTCCCTCCATTTCCTTCTGTCCAATGCTAGTTCTTTCCATCTCTCAATGTTACTTTTCTTCAAGTCTTCATACACACTGTCCTTCCATCTTTTCCTTGGCCTGCCTTTCCTTCTCTTTTGTATTGGTTTTCGTGAGAGTACCATTTTTGGCAGTCGTTTATTTCCCATTCTCTCGATGTGCCCCAAGTATCGTATTCTCTGAGCTTTGACCGCCGTCGTGATCGTTGACTCTTGGTATAGTTCTTCCAATTCTTTATTGGTTCTTCTTCTCCACTGACCTTCTATTTTCACACCTCCATATATTGCTCTGTGCATTTTCTCTCTCCTATCTTTCTAAAAGGTCTGTTTCTGACTTTTTGAGCACCCATGTTTCGCATGCGTATGTTACTGTAGGTCTGATAACAGTCTTATAAATTCTTATTTTTTCTTTCTTGGTACGTATCTGGATTTCAATAATGTGCGTAATGCTCCATATTTTTTATTTCCTTTAGCTATTCTTGCCTTTATCTCCCCTTCTTCATGACCATTCTCATGTTCTCATCTATTTTGGCTCCCAGGTAAGTAATTTCTTTGGCTCTTTTGAACGAGTATGTTTTTTCTCCATCTATTTGTACTATGATGTTATTCTCTTTTTCTTTTTGGATCTCTCCCATTATCATATATTTTGCCTTTTCTTCATTTATCTTAAGTCCAAATTTTTTGGCTTCTGTTATTATTTTTTTAATTAACTTTTGTAGTTCTTTTTTGCTTGTTGCTAATAGCGTCAGATCATCTGCAAATGCTATGCATTGGTGGCCGTTTTTAAATATCGTTTCTTGCATATTTATTCTGCTTTTCCTGATTATTCCTTCCAATGTTAGATTGAATGCCGTTGTTGATAGTGGGTCTCCTTGTCGTAATCCTTCCTTGGTTTCAAATTTTTTGGATGTATACCCTTTCCAAGCTATTTCGTTTGTTGTGTTTTCCATCGTCATCTTTACCATCCTGACAATTTTACTTGGTATCCCCCATTCTTTTATCAGTTCGTACATCTGCTGTCTATTTACTGTGTCATAAGCCTGCTTAAAGTCTATGAACAAAGCATATAGTACTGTTTTATGTCCGTAACAGGTAGTCTGTATTTCTTTTAAGGCAAATATTTGGTCAGTCGTTGATCTGTTGTTTATAAAACCTGCTTGGTATTCTCCCAGTATTTTTTCCGAATATTGACTTAGCCTTTTTCTTATACTTTGTGCCAAGATTTTGTAAACTATTTCTAATAGTGCGATGCCTCTGTAGTTTTCGCATAGCATTCTATCACCTTTTTTATGTATAGGGCGTATCCTTGCTATGGTTCACTCTTCTGGCATTTTTTCTACTTCCCATATTCTTTTTATCAGGTCATATATCTCTTTCTGTAGTCTTTTCCCTCCTGATTTTATAATTTCGGCCGATATTTCTGTTATTCCTGGGCTTTTGTTATTTTTCAAGCTTTTTATTTCGTTCTTTATTTCTTGTTCTGTGGGTATTTCTATTGCTATCTGATCATCTTCAATTTCATGGTTTGTTTCCTTTTGTACTTCGCTCTTATTAAGCAGCCCTGTGAAATAGTTTTGCCAGTTTCCCATTATTTTTTCCGGCTCATTTAGCAACATCCCTTTATCATCTCTCATATATGGGTTGTTTTTTTGATATCCTCTTTCCATTTTTTTTTGCTTCCTGGTAGAATGATCTTATTTCTTTTTTTGAAATTTTTCTTGTATTTCTTTTAGTTTGTTCTCGTTGTATTTTCTCTTTTTGCTTCTACATTTTCTTTTCATGATTTTTTTCAATTCTCTGTATTCATCTCTAGTGCTTTCTTCGTCATTTGTGTGATTTTTGAGTCTTACGCTTCTTATTGCTTCTGCTACTTCTTGACATTCTTTATCATACAAATCTTTTGTTTTGTGTTTTCTTTTGGTTTTCGCTAGGATTGCTTTACTTGTGTTCAAGATTGCTTCTTTTATATTTTCCCATTGTTTGTCTGGGTTTGACGTTTCTTGTTCCCTGATTAGTCTGTTGGTTATTTCCTGTTCATACTTCTTCTGTGTGTTGTTATCTTTTAATAGTCCTATGTTGAATTGTTTTCCAATTTTTTCTTTTGTTTTATTGTTTTTCTTTATGTTATGCTTGATTTTGTATTCTGCTCTCACCAAGTAGTGGTCCGAGTTAGAGTCCGCTCCTCTCATGCTCTTTACATTTATTACATTGTTTGCATGTTTCTTCTCTATTAAAATATGGTCTATCTGATTTATTGTCTTTTTATCAGGGGAAATCCAGGTTCCTTTATATATATCTTTTCGGCGTAATTGTGTGCTTCCTATCACCATTTCCCTTTCTGTTACAAAGCCTATTATTCTTTGGCCATTATCGTTCGACATGCGCTGTGCATAACAATGCAAAAACTTGCTCTGTTGTGAGAAAACCCAGCACCCACATGGAAAACGGCCTTTTCATACCCAAATCGTCATGTGTAATAGTAAAAAAACGCTACCATTACCAAAACTTTAGAGATACCTACCTCTTACAACTTCACTTTGCGGTTTTTCGTAATAATTTTGTCTGTTTTGTTTGTTTGACCGCGTTTGAATTTAACAAATCATCGTTTAATGGTTGTAATCGATGGAGCAGAGTCTCGGTAACATTTCTTGAGCTATTGCTCAGTTTGGATGGTATTTTTTTCATTAAATAACAGTCACAAGTCAACACGAAATTGCTTCAAATCCATTATTTATAAAAATCACAAAAGTAGTATCACTTCAAGTACTGTAACTCGGTATATAATAATCTGAAGGTCATGCCATTTTGTCAGTATACTTGGCTGTTGGAGGTTTTTTTTATGGCATAGACTTGGGTGTCAATTAGCCAGTCACAACTTTTTTGTTTTCTATTCATACATAAGGAAGGCAATGAGGTCCTTAGAGTTCCATAGCAAACTCTTCCACAGCTCTCTACTCAGTTCAAAAGCTGCAGGTGGCCGCTATAGACTATCCAAGTTGCTCAACACATTTTTCCATTATACATCTTCTTCTTCTTTTTCCATATGTACATAATATATCAAATTATCAGGATTAATAAATTTAGAGGTTAATTTTAGTTTCACAGATAAATTTCATTAAACAATCATATATATTTTTGCTGTTCAGAGACAATAGATAGGATATATTGAAAGATGGAAAAACATTACATTTTATTAAATCTTCGATTAAATTATAGCTGTGTGGAATGTATTTCGTGCACTCAAAGAAAGTGTGATTCAAATCACCCATCTTCTGACATTAAGTACAAAGATTTGAATCAAAAACTTTAATTCTTGATAGATGTAGAGGGAAACATGCATGTCCAAACTTCATTCTGATTAATGTTGTTATATATATATATATATCTTCGAGGTACTACATAATTGTTAAACCAATATATATGTTGAGACTGCCGAAATATCATATTATATGTATTATCCAAAATTTATTAATGTCGTCATTTGTTGGTTATACCATGGCCTTATTGACGGAAGGATACAGCATGTAAATAGTACTAATCTAGAAGATCCATGTTAGTCCAAGGTAATGAAGATTAAAATAGGACAAAACCTCGCAATTTTTACAGAATGGATCGATTTGCTTGAAAATTTAAGAATAAGTAGTGGATAGTCCAAGGATTAAAATCTATATGAGGCCGAAAGGCGCTTTTACCATGGGGGTGGTTGCCACCCCATCTCGGGGGTGGAAATTTTTTAATATTTGACCGCAAGAGTTGGTAAAAACATTCATTATAAGCAAAACACGTTCTATACATTTTTTCATAAAATTAACAGTTTTCGATTTATTCGCTATCAAAAATGTAAGTTTCATATAAAAAAACAATGTTTTTAATCAGTTTTCTGCTAATAACTCAAAAAGTTTTCGTTTTATCTAAACAACTTTGCTTAATAAAAATGTACCTTTTGAAAAAATAAACAAAACCCTTTTTTTATATTCTTTAAGACCAATAGTAATCGAGATATACTTTATTATGTTAGCTCTTTGTCAAATGCTAAATATTGTAGTTTCAATGTCACGGGAAAAATATGCATTTTTCGAGGACAACTTCTATAAACTAAATCCACAAGGAAAAGAAAAAGTTTTCCTGTAGTTGGCTGTATACCATCAATCACAAAATTGGAAAGAAATCTTTTGTAAAAGGTATAAAAAATTTTTTTTCTTTTTTTTATACCTTTTTATACCTAATTTAAAAAAATTGTATACCTTTTACAAAGGATTTCTTTCCAATTTTGTATAAACTAATCTAGAGTATTTAAAAATATTTATCTCAGGAAATAAAAAAAAGTCTCTGCATCTACCTCAAAAATTAAGTGACTTATAATAAAGAGAATGTCAGTTCCTATTTATTTCAGCGAAAAAGTGATCAGACAAAACCCCCTAATCACCACTCTATTTAAAATTAGTGATTGGCCTTATTTGGTCTTCTTAATTTATGTTTTATTAATAGGTTCTAGAAGTTTGGTCGGCTTAAAATAATTAATTTAAAAAAAAAATGGAGTTAAAAGCGAATAACGAATTTTTGTACTTTGGTAGAAAATGCCTTTTTCTTCAGAATATAAAGATTAGCGTCAGGGATAGGAAAATATGTTTAAATATGAAATTGAAGCTTATTTAATTCCCCAGAACTCGCTTTACAAAAATTTTTTTGCAATAAAAAATTGAGTGAGCTATTGTGAGCTATTGACAATTAAAACTTGTAATAACAACATACAAAAACCACCTTTACCAACCCTTTCAAAGTCACCTTTTTTTGTGACTGAGGATTTTAAAAATATTTAGTTTTAACAGCCTTATAGATCTTGTAAAAACCTACAAAATTCTTTTTTAACAAGCTTTCTAAGATAAAAAATAAAAAAGTTACGGTTAAAAATCAATATATTTTTTTTGAAAAAAAAAAAGGAGAAATCCAATTGGAAGTATAATAATGTAAGTTGGCGGTGTTTTTACTCATTGACCTTATTCGTTCTTCTTTATTTATGTAGATATTAATAATAGATTCTAGAAGTTTGATTGGCTTGGAATGATTAGTTTGAAAAAAATGGGGTTAAAAGCGAATAGCGAATTTTTGTAGTTCGGTAAAAAATGCAATTTTCTTCAGAATAGAGAGATTAGTATCAGAAAGACGAAAACATGTTTAAATATGAAATTGTAGGTTATTTAATTCCCAAGAACTTGGTTTAAAAAATTTTTGCTACGTCAAAAATTGAGTGAAACGTAAATAGAGTATATCGAAAAACATAGCGAATAAATTGAAAACCATTAATTTTATCAAAAAAAATGTATAGAGCATTTTTTGCTTAGAATGAATGTTTTTATCAACTTTTGCGATTAAAATATCATAAAAAATTTCCACCCTCCAGATGGGGTGGCAACCACCCCCATGGTAAAAGCGCCTTTCGGCATCATATAGATTTTGATCGTTGGACTATCCACTACTTATTCTCAAATTTTCAAGCAAATCGATCCATTCTGTAAAAATTGCGAGGTGAAAAGCTTCGGTTCCTGGACTAGGTCTGTTAAACCCAATTTTTCACTGATTGATATGAGGAACAAACAATATTGGCTTGCGGCAATTTTAAAACAATAGTTAATAAGGCCTGTTTTATTAAATCTGCTTACTATGACTGACTTTTCTTACTTATTTATAAAAGTATTTTTAAAATTTTTAGACCATCGCCTTGATCTTAGCATTCTCCTGTGGAAATACAGTAGAGGCAGTGAAACAAATCTCCACGATAAGCTTTAAAATTCTTTTGAACATTCCAAATTATTCGCCATATCAAACAATGGTAAAAGAAGAATTGGTATTATTAGCTGATCATAATTGCGGCAGAAACATTTGTTTTTCAACTGGTTTTTTTCCTGTTGATTACAGTCTTTTATTTGTAATATTGGGGTGCATTTCAACTTATTTAATGATATTGTTACAATTTTCTTAGGTAGGTAGTAACTCAGCACATTTAAGCATAAAAAAAGTTTTTAAGCACAAAATATTTTTGATATTTTTCGGTTTTCGCATTACATTTTTTATTTTTTTTTATTTTCTCAAAAATTAAGTATTTTATTTCATTTTAAACGTAATGGTAGGGGAGCCCAAGCGGGGATTTTTGCAGTTACTCGAGCGCGTCAGATTATCATATGGGGAGAAACCTAGTACCCTGCAGATGTACCTCTACCATATATTGGCTCTTAACACAGGGAAGTTCGTTAAGGGGGGCCCGAATAAAAATCTATCCTTAAAAATACTCGAAATTGTCAGATTCAGATAAAGTATAAATAGTGTATATTTCAAAAATCTTACGATTTGAGCGGGGCTTAAGGAAATGGGTGAGTCAAAAAGTTTCACAAAAAAAGCGGATATTTCGCGAAATGAACGTCAGATCGAAAAACTAAAAAATATGTCTTTAATATTTTTCAAAAATCTATCAAATGGTACTAAACATGACCCCATGGAGAGGGGTGGGGAATAAATTTAAAATTTTAAATACAAACCCTGCGATATTTCGCAAAATGGATATCGAATCGAAAAACTGCAAAATTCACTTTCAAAATGTTTTTGAAAATCTATCGAATGGTACCAAACACGATACCCCACCTCCGTTACTTTAAAATTCTAAATGGGACCCTCAAATTTTTATTGAAGATTTGTATTCTTTACGTAAAAATAAGCAATAGATGGCGCTATAATCGGAAAAAACGATTGTTGGAAATGGAAAATTTAATTAAAACGTGGAAAATCCCCACTGAAATGAAAAAATTTTACTAAACTTTTTTTGGTTTTAGGACCTAATAATCACAACCCAATAGGTCCCCCTAACGCTTGAGTGACTGCAAATTTAGCATACTTTGCTCCCCTACCATAAAATATTTTAGTACATTTTAAAGATTACATATATTAAGCTTTAAAAAAATATCCCCTTAAAAATAGTAGTAATTATGTAAAACTACGAAATTTTCAAAACTTATATTTTTATGAGACGTCGCGTCGTATCATTTGAATACAATTTTTAAAATTTTGTACGATGTAGTAAGATGTTTGAAAACTAATTTGTGCAAGGTAGATATTTTAATAGGTAAAATTGTATAGTAACACATTTTTAAATCATTTTTAAACAACATTCATTTAAGTCCCACTTTCTACCCACACTGTACTTATACGCACATATTTTTTTCTTTGCAATATAACTATAAAATAGCTTTTATGTCCTTCTTTCATTTCCAATTCGTAAAATTTAATTTGATAAATTCATTAAAAAGTTATGTTAAATTTAGACACCGTGGACCAATGCCTGTGAAAGGGGTGACTGGCGCCTTATAAATCAACAAATACAGAAGCTATAGCTTTAATTTCAGAAAAATCTAATAAATGGTTTTTGTGTAAAATTTTCTGAATTTTTCAATTGTCAGGTCAGATTTTTTTCTAAAATTTATATATTTGTAGGTATTTTAAAAAACAACTAATTTTGCAGTTAATTTGTTTAATAATTTTTTTTTACTTATTGGCTTTGGATTACTTGATCCAGTCAGCCACGACAGATAATAAATTACTGTTTGCTAAAATATTCCAAATATAATAACATTACATACATGTGCGCACATATAATACTTATGCACGCACATACATACATAGGTAGATACTGAAATAAATAAAAAGCAAAAAAATACAAAAAAGGAGGTGGAAACATTAAATTGACCAGCAGGTATACTCTTCATTCATGGCCCTAACCAACTTAAATTAATTTACAAATAATGAAATTAACAAAAACACTACATGCTAATACTAAATACTAATACTAAATACTAATAAATATATAAGTTTTTTTTACAAAGCGCTAAGGCTTCAACCCGGTTCGACACCTCGGAGGTTTAGACCTTCTTTGTGTTTTTATTTTTTTCTCTTTTTTATTTTATAATTTATTATACTCTTTTTTTATTTGATTTAATCTTTCCTTTTTTGTTTTGTTGTCTTTTTTGTTTTTTAATATTTTTTGTTGTTTTTTTGTTTTTTTTCTTGTTTTTTTTAATTTTTTGTACACATATTTTTTTTTAAATTTTTTCAATATAAATTTTTATACAATTTTATTCTTATTACCTCCCTGCAAAATTTACTTAATACAATTTCACAGGGAGGCAATATTACATAAGGATAAGCATAAAACAAACAATAATTATTGCTAAACACATTCAACCGGACTCATTCAGTACAAGTTAAATTTTCCTTTTAGTCCTTTTTAAAAACTCACAGATGATTTGTTTAATCTTAGAATTTCGACGAGACAAATATAAAAGACAAGCATTATTTTGTGGGAAAGGTATTTGTTTTTGAACCAGATTGTGCATCAAAACTTTGCATAATTGCATCATCATTATGTTTGCATCCAAATAACCAATGATTAATATCATCAAAACATCCATTGCAATCGTAAAGATCTGATTCAGATAGGTTAAATCTATAGAGGTATGTCTTGATAGTGACATGATTAAAGAGACATCTAATAAACATGGAATATATATTTCTATTGGGATAACTTCTGAGAGCAAAAGGCTCAGTAGGTAAAATAGGATGAATTTTGGTGTAGAGATTGTTGCTTCGATTGCAGAAAGCGTACCACTCAATATCCCAATTTTGTTTCAGACTTTTCTTGCGAGTACCTGTTAGATCGCTTCTATCTAGCCATGTTATCTCCGATCCCTTTAAGATTGCCTCTTTAGCAAAAAAATCTGCTTTCATGTTACCGGAAATACCAATGTGTCCCTTTACCCAGACGAAAGTTAGAAAATAAAAAATTAAGAACCCACTTTTGGGGTAGAGCTTTTTGATATGTTGTTTATTATACGTTTCTTAATGCAATTATAAAAAGTTCTATCTTATTAGATTTTTTCCGTAAGTAAAAACTACATTGATTCCAATAAAGGGGGCCTCAGAGTTGTGTAGACGTGTGTATGTAATAATTGTATTCTCCGGCAAAATTTACATTATTTTTTATTTGTTTACATGCATCGAATTTTTGTTAATAACTGTCTGCAAAAAAGATATTTCTTAAAATAACATAATACCACAATTTTAGTACCAATATAAATGCTTCACAAAAGTAGGTGTGTTCTTAAGTCATCACTCAGTCAAATACCTATAGAAAAAAGTATGTATGTTGTTTACATTATTAGTAACGAACAAAACTGTTTGCTGAATATATTTATGATTGTGAAGTTTTTTCTCGAGCCAGCAACCTTGTATAAAATCAACGGAAGAAAAATGCGAAGGCATTTAACAATTAGTTAGCAAAAAACACCCTTTTAGAATTGCAATAAGGACATTTTATGTCGCAGTCGACCCACTCCCTCATAAATACAAAGCATTGATTTATACAAAATAGTTTAAATGTTTGACGAACTATATTGATTGACAGTATTTATTGCAAGAACGATTCGAGCATCAAGGACTCAGTTTGCTCTTTGTTGATGATGATGATTCAGACTATTGCATTTAGAAAGCAACTTTATTAACGACTAAGAAAAGAATTATCACAAAACGCTTAAGAAACTGAGAAAATTTCGACATAATGTCGAATACTACTTATTTGACCTATGGATTTTCATATTGGAAATCGTTATCAAAAAATATAAAACATTAATATAAACATGAAATGAAATGAAAACATGAAATAGCATATAGGTAGGCACGGAGAACACACAATTAATAAAAACGGCAAAAGATCGCTTGAGTTTTGTATAGATAATGATTTAGTTATAGCCAATACTTTTTTGAGCACAAAGAAATACACAAGATAACAAGAGAAATACCCCAGCGAAATGAAAAGTCAATAATAGACTTCATAATTGTTCCTCGAGAAAAAAGGAGTAAAGTTAAAGATGTCAGAGTAAAAAGAAGCTATGAGATAGGTACCTAGTGACCATTATCTACTAGAAGGAGTATTCAAGAATAACAACAAAGTCGAGGACCGTAAGCAGATACAAAACAAAAACTATAACGGAAGAATAAGAACCTCTAAGCTGAGAAACTTGCAAACACGAAATGAGTATATAGAGAAAACGGAAAAACAGTTTGCAAGGATTGAAAAGAGAAGACAAAATAGAAATGTGGAAGAAAAGTGGATCGGATTTAAGGCAATACTATTAGAAACAGCAGGGTCAGGGCAAGTTTGCGGGTATACCAGAAGAAATAATCATAAAAAGCAGACAAGCTGGTGGAACAACGATATTAAAAAAGAAGTCAGAGAAAAGAAAAGGCTATGGAAAATGTACATACAAAAAAGAAATCAAGAGGCATACGATAAATACAAGGAACAGCGCAACAAAATTAAAGTAAAGATAAAACAAGAAAAGCAGAATGCCTGGGAAGAATTTGGAAGCACTATGGAAGAACATAGTACCCAAAATACAAAATTATTTTATAGAGTATTAAAGAATATGAGAAGTAAAACAGAAGTTAAACTACAGCAGATAAAAGATAGAAACGGCAATATAATAACTGAGGATGAGCCCATTATAGAAAGGTGGGGAGAATATTTCAAGGAACTTTTAAATAATGAAAATACAACAGCAGAGAATCGCACACAGATAGCAGATGAAACACCGGAAAGAGAGCAAGAAGACGTTCATGAAACTAAAATAAAGATGGAAGAAGTTGAAGATGCACTAGAAAAACTAAAAGTTGGTAAAGCAGCAGGGATCGACGGAGTAGATGCTGAATTATTGAAATATCTTGGACAACAGGGGAAACAAGAATTACATGACCTACTAAATTTAGCGTGCATAAACAAAAAAATCCCAGAGGATTGAAACATTTAAATAATACTGCCTATACACAAAAAGGGAGACACTAAAGAGTGCAGTAATTATAGGGGTATATCACTTCTCTGCTCAGCGTTGAAAATCTACGAAATTATTCTAGAAAAGAAACTACGAGAAATAGTTGAGCCTCGACTGGCAGATATACAAAGTGGATTTAGACCATCACACAGCGTACAAGATCATAATATATACACACTACAGCAAATTACTGAAAAAACGCTGTTAAAAAACGATACACTGTATCTGGCGCTTTTGGATATGAAAAAGGCGTTTGATATGGTCAATAGAAAAGGAATATGGCAAAGCCTGATAAACAAGGAAGTAGATGAAGAACTTGTAAGTGTAATAAAGAGTTTGTATGTCAACACAAAAAACCAGGTCAGGACAAGTAACTTAATCTCAGGCGAATTTTCTAACAACGACGGGGTTAGACAAGGTGGAGTGCTGAGCCCATTGTTATTTATTTCTGTTATGGATGAAGTTATTAAAAAGTGTTGAAAAAAAAACTAAAAAATGCGCTGTAGGGTATAGAAATTTGCAACAAATAAAAATTGAAGCCTGTGCATTTGATGATGACATTATATTAGTTGCAAGAACTGAAAAGGCTCTCGCAGATAACATAAGAATCTGGGTCGAAGAACTAAAAAACTACAACTTAATAATAAATATGGAGAAAACTAAAGTAATGACAATAGCCAACAAAGAAGCAACTGTAAATATTGAAATCGAAGGGCAAAAAATCGAGCAAGTAGACCTCTTTAAGTATTTGGGAATAATGTTAAACAACAAAGGTACACAAGAAGATGGAATTGGAAACAGAATAAAATTGGCAAAAGAACGTATTATTCACTGTATAAAAATTTCCTAAATAAAAAAGAAATATCGAGAAAAACCAAAATGACAGTATATAAAACCGTATATATGCCAATTACAATATATGGGGCAGAAAACTGGGTACTCAATGACAGACAAAGAAAAAGATTACAAGCTACAGAAATGAGATACTTAAGAAAAGTGGTGGGAGCAAGAAGATTAGAAAAAAGAAGAAACGAAGATATAAGACATGATTTACAGGTAAAATCGCTCAACGAAAAAGTTGAAGAAAAGAAGTTTAAATGATAACTTTAAAATGGATACATGATAAGAATGAGTGGTGACAGACAAGTGAAAATGACATGGGAGGCTAAAGCAGTGGGTAAAAGCACGAGGGACAGATCAAGGAAAAGCTGGAACACTAGTGTAAACGAAATACTTAAGAAAAGAGGACCATCGTGGCAAGAAGCAAAAGTTTTAGCAGCACATAGAAAAAAGTGGCGTAAATTTGCAGAGAGTAGTATATAAGGGAGGAATCCTCGACACCTAATGGTAAAAGAGGCAATCGATTATGTATGTATGTAATATAAACAAATTTTGTTTTTGTTGCTTGGTAAAAAGTTGCGTTCCTGAGACGACTTTATTGGAAGATGGTTTATGGTCGATTACATGAAATAAACTTAAGAATACCTTTTTGTCTTTAAAATGCAACGATGAATAAATTCTCGTGTTCGTGACCTCAGTAAATTACTAGGAACAAACCGGAAAATAATCTCATAATACTATCCCAATAGGGTAAGAATTTGGTCTTACATTTATTTTACTCTCAAAACTGCTGAATATGAATGCCTCGTTTGTGATAGATCTGCCCACAACAAACAAGTTAATACTGCGCTAAATGAGACATGCAAGATAATAACTAGCTGCTTGAAACCGAAACCACTATGAAATCTATAAAAAGGGGGTTCTGCAGAACCCTCAAAAACGCAGAGGTGTTTCAGAGCACATAGAGAAAATTGAACAGATCCCTATACACGAGTGGCATCCCTATACAGCACGAGAGCTTGAACACCACGAAAGCGACTAAAATCCAGGAAAAGCTTTCTTGAAATAGTGTTGGAGGAACTGCCCGAGTATTTTCCTCTTCCCCAGCTTCAACGGATAGACCAATCTCTAGACTTAACGTCTTAACGTGGAAAACTATGAACGGGATAAGAACAAAGGGTCGATCCAGTAAAATTAAACATGGTAAAATGGAGAAAAATACCAAGATGATGTGAACTGTAACTGTGACTGTTGTACTGTTGAGAAATACAGAATATATAACATCTTCTTACATGCATACGTCCTTATCGGTGTATCCTCGAAGATTTTTGGCTCGCCAACAAAGATGGAACCGACGTAGCCCGATACTGAGCCGAAATTGTTGAATGCCATGATCCATGACATGTCCGGACACGATTTAAGTAACGTAAGTTACCAATTTACATTTGCTGATGCACAAGCAGGTTTACCTGTGTAAAATTTTTTGTTACATTGTTATACAATTATTTGCAAGTTTACAAGTATTGGTTGCTGCTGTAGTAGTTTCCATATTGTGTTGAGTTTAAATATCCTTACCGTTTAACAACATTTTGCGTTCGTTTACCAAATATTGCTATTTTGATGTGATTCTTTTAATAATTGTAGTGATTTGATTATTGGCCATATTTTTACCGCTGATTGCTTTGCATGTTCCTTTATCAACAATGTTTATTCATTTCACTATTAATAATTATTTGAGCTTGTATTCATAATTAACTCTATTATTATATAAATTCCAATTTTTCATATTTTTAACGTGTATAATATTAACTTATGCCGTTATTTCATAGTATAGCACACTCAACTATCGCAATCGAATTCTTAAGTTCTTTTCTTATTAGTCCATTAGTGTCATTAGTTCGGTTATGGTCCATATAATTTCCTTTGTAATATTACAGATTCTGACCTTTCTGTATTATTGTCGCTTTGTATAACCACCTTTGTAATTATTTTGTAATTTTGTAGAACTTAATGAGTTAAAATTAAATGTATATGTAATATTCTCTACTTTTATTTCACTTGCTAAAAATTGGCTTTACTATAGTCTACTTGCGTCTTTCTTTGGATGTGGTAATATACATACCCAATTCGAAGGTAAGATACCAGGGTGTTCTAGAATGAACGGATATAGCCAGATTCCCTTTCTGATGTCCTCATATGTATAGAGGTCATCATATGTACAGAAAGCAACAATGCATATATTAATAAATATTACTGAAATATAAAAACTATCTTTCTACGCACATATTCATTAAAATAATTATATCTTCCATACCATTATATACTTAAATACTTCAACAAATAACTAGATATTATAGATTCCAAGTTTAATAAAGGTGTTAAAGTTGTATAAATATCTAATTATTATTGCTGCTCATGTGTAATAAATAATTAGTTCAACTATGTTTGCATAATTGCCAACGATAATTATACATAATTCTTTTAAGATCTGTTATGGGAATAATACCACATAAATAAAGAAAATTAAATCGTCATTCACTTTACCTAAATTCCTAGATATACAGTATGTAACAAAAAGGTACGTCATAAATTAAATCACATATTCTCCAAAAGTCCAAAAGAGAAAAAAACTAACTTACCTTAGTACAAAAAATGTGCACATAAAAAAATTACAGCCCTTTGAAGATACAAAATGAAAATCGATTTTTTTCAATATACCGAAAACTGTTACAATAAACCGAAAAAAAAATTGATATGTAGCTTTCTTATAGCAGGGACATCTTAAAGGAAATAAAAGTGAAATTTGTGAACCCCATAAAAAATATTGGGGGTTTTGTTCCCTTAAACCCCTCAAATGTTTGTGTACGTGCCAATTAACTTATTGGGTTACCATTAGTTAAACAGAAAACTTTTTCGCCTCTTATTGTTTTTTCGATAAGCCAGTTTCTATCAAGATACGGCTTCTTTTTTAAATGAAGTTTTATGAGTACCTAACAAAATGTCAATTATAAATAAATTTTCATATTATTACCAGGTCAGTATAATCTTACTTACATTTACAAATTTGTGGTGTATTTTACAAATGTTCAAAATATATGGATAAAAACGGGCTTGGCGAAAAAATACATACTAAGAGGCAAAAAAGTTTTAAAAACACTGTGTTTAACTAATGGTACCAAAATAATAATTTATTTGGAACGTACACAAACATTGGGGGCGGGGGGTTTAAGGGAATAAAACCCCCATACAATTTTTATGGAGTACACAAATTTCACTGTTGGAGCAGTTGCCAGTGAAATTGATTGCCACGCTTTGCTTGATAGACAAAAGATCCGCCATAAATGCTTTAGATTTAAAAAGCCGATTAGGAGCATTTTCTACATCTGATACTTATTAATACACATACAATATAGGTGCATAATACCCAAAAACAAAGACAAACAAGGAAAAACAACAGAATAACGAGTAATCGAAAAACTAGGGCGACAGATGCTTAACATAATTACGAGACAGATATAACTAAAACACCGACAAAAATAAGAAAAACTAGACAGAATATTAAATATAATTGAAGACTTTTGGAATGTGTTAAAATCGTAGAACAATTTTAACTTTGGGTTGTAATACAGATTTTGATCCCCTACAAATAGCTTCTCATGACTTTTGATTTAAAATAATTAGGGAAGCAGGAATTTAACAGTTTAGAATTTTACATAGACTATGGCCCGTTTTACGATTCACCACCCTGTATATCAAAATTAAAGGAGGGGAGAAATGAATGAAAATAAAAATAGAAATTAGGGTAGAGGACGATGTTGAAGAGTGAATAGCTTCACATATTTAGGCGTCGAACTAAATACAGAGAGAACAGTACTAATACAAGCAAAAATTCCAAAAATGATAGAATGCATATTCCGCTTCAACCGTTTAAAAAAAATGGTAAGAAAGATCATTGGATTTGTCAACAAAAATTGAATTTACAAATCGAAACACAAATTAAGGTTTTATTACCCATTTGTATATGCTATTAGTTCTTTGGAAAATTAAAATACTCTTATAACTAGAGACTGGAAAATATGCACTAAAAAATGTCTAAAATATGCATGCAATATGCATTTTAAAACAAGCTGAATATGCACAATTAACATGCAAATATGCATTTATATATGCACTTATTTTTATATGAATAATTTTATGGTTTACGTTAAATACATAAATAAATAAAAAATAATAAAAATAAATAAATAGGTTTGAATTTAAACCAAATTGTATTATTATTTCTTAATATATTTTTTTAACTTCAGGTTTTGTGACAAATAAAACGGCAAAATATTTTATTTTGACCACAAGATAAATAAGAGTACAATAAAATAAATGTACATATTTTTATTGTTACAATATTGATTCATATTTTCTAAACTAATATTATAAAAAGAGTACAATAAAACAAATTTACATATTTTTATTGTTACAATAAATAATCATATATTGATTCATATTTTCTAAACTAATATTATGTCTTCTATCTGTTAATATTTGTTTATAGGCAGAAAAAGATCTCTCAACGTCACAAGATGTAATTGGGGCATATTTAAACTTTGCTATTAGAGACGGATCCATATTAATATTTTCATCGAAGTTTCCAAAATTGATTATATTATTTATTGAACGCAATAAAGTGAAACCCTCATTTTTGTTTAAAACGTCATCAAGTTTATCTTTAATTTTTACTCCAATTTCCCCATTCAGATTTGTTATTTTCTGTTTAACCGAATCAACAATAGACATACTATTGTGAAGACATAAATTTTGAGCCTCTAATTTTGTAATTGAACTTTCAATGATATCGAAATTCGATTTTATATACAACAATTGATTTTTAATAGACTTTTCTTTAAAAATATTTTGACAGTTATCAATAGCGGTACAAGTCGGATCAAAACTTGAAATAACGCTTTTGATGTCGTCGTAGTGTTCAGATAAAAATATAGCACTTTTAAGCCAAGTTCCCCATCTGGTTAATACTGGTTCTGGTGGTAAAGGAATATCGGGAAGCATCTCCCTATATACCTGTACACGTAGTGGTGCTTTCAGAAATACTTTTTTTACATTATTTATTAAGGTGTTTACATTGGGAAATTCAATTCTAACTTTCTCTGCAACTCTGTTTAGGCCGTGCGCCAAACATGTACAGTGAATTAAATTAGGGAAAAAGATTTTAAGATTGGATGCAGCTTTCATCATATATGAGGCGGCATCACTAAGCATTAATAATATTTTTTCAAATGGTACTTGATCAGGTAAAAAAAATTTGTTAGGGATTCGTTAACAAATCTAGCTATTGTAGCATAGTTTGTTTTTTCCAAACATTTTACACTAATTAAGTATGAGTTTTTAAAATCGCCAGAGTCGTTAAGAACTCCAACAATTAGATTCGCAATTTGTCGACCCTTTGTATCCGTTGTTTCGTCGACGGTAATCCAAAGATATTCGGCTTTTAACTGATTTTTAATACTCGTCATCACATCTTTGTAACATGCACTGACATATTTTTTCCGAAGAGTTGAAGAACTTGGTATTTGAGCTGGTTTATCTTTAATCTTGCAATAAGTTTTTAAAAAGTTTTGACACGATTTATGTTCTAACTTGTGCAGAGGGATATTGCAGTTCAAAAAAAAATGGCATAAATCCTTTGCAAAGGTTTCTTGCCCAACTGACGTATTCTGAATCTGCAAACTGTTCTGTAGAATCTGCTGGCGAGGTTTATTATCATTTTTTGATAGCTTAGTTTGGTGAAGTGAAGTTTTTATGTGTTGAACTACTTGGAATTTCTTTTGACATGGAATCTGGAATATAATGATAATGATGTTTTAGATGTTTTCGTAAATAGATACCTACATTAAAATGATCAAACTTTTTAAACCTCCCCCAATTTTTTTTTATTTCTCAAAGTGAAATTGAAATCGTCAAACAATAAAGTACAGTCAGTGTACCGTAGTATACAGGGTGGGCCACTCTCAACACCTCGCTCTGTATAAGCCAAACCGTTGCGAACTTTAAAAAACAGTTTTTGAAGAAATGGGACGGTTTGTCATTTTAGAATAGACAGACACATAGATGTGCAAAGAAGTTTGATAAGTTTAAAAATCTATTGAAGTGGAGAACTTACCTTTTTATCACAAATGGTGCAAAACATACTTTCACTGTCGATAACTTTTAGATGATTGTTACTTCCAATCCAACTTCTGAGAAGACTTGATTTTTCCCTTGCTACTTTAGGCATTTTCACAATAATAATAAAATGATTTTTTTACACAGTATAGTCAATAACTTGCAATCACAAAAGTTGAATAATCGGCGATTGATTTAAGACTAACCATTCATAAAATAAAATAATCTATCCTACCCTTAAAATGCTTAAAATTTCGTTTTGGTTGGTTTTCCCAGAATAATTCATAGTTGGCCGACACCAGCAGAAAGTACAGGTAATATTTGTAATGTTATTCAAAATATAATCGGTATTTACTTAGGTAATTTGTAAATTCTGAGAAGTCTATAAATCTTAAATATCCGGATAATGATACCTGCAGCTATAAATAACGCCCATTATGTTTATGGGTACAACAACAAAGGAGCTTAACAGCAAAATATTTACTTTCACATTTTATTTTAATGGATGTTGATGTTACTAATATATACCTTATTTTTAAATGGGGTAGAGTAAATTCCCATCAAAATATGCATTTATATGCTCTTAAATCTCCAAATATGCAAGGCATATGCATTTATGAAAAACATGAGAAATATGCAGCATATATATGCATATGCATTTTGCATATAATCCAGTCTTTACTTATAACAGCTTTATAAGATACAATATATCTTTATATTATGTATGTACTTACTTCCGTAAAGCGTAAGCCTGGAACCAGGCCTGGTGAGTATCGGTGTGGATCCGTATCGTTCTCCTGCCATACCAAACCTTGACGAACCGGTCATCGTCATAGTTGATGGTTTGAAGGCGATGGGTCGGATTACCACCTTTCCCTGAAACAATAAATATAATTTGAGAATGTTTCTGGTATTGGGTTATATGAAAAACGAGTAGAACTTTAGTTTATGCATATCGTCGCCTCAAAGCAACAGTAGGATATGTAAAAAAATGACTTTTGGGATAACCATTTCAAATGATTGGAAATAAACCCTTCTGTTGAGTGTAACACTGAGATAAATAAAAAGTGGAATACTTTTTTCACAATATTACATATCCTTGTGTAGCTTAATTTTTTTTAACTCACATGCTATTATGTAACACTAAGACAACATACATATCCTACTATTGTATTTTGTCGTTTACTAATTTTGGTCACAAAATATTAATTATTAATTATTATAAGTATTAATTATTAAGTTATCTTACGCACATCCTACTGTAATGTAGTTATTGCCGAATTGCGAATATTTGTCTTTGTTTATATTAAACGGCTTGCACCCACAATATTTATTATCTTTAGAAATCTTATCACAGTTCTACAATTACATTCATATTAAAAGTTGTATTGTGAGAACAAAAATGAATAATTCAGCCTCAGCCAATTTAAGTTATAAAAAATCTAAAATATCTAGTATAAAGTATAAGTAAATATCTGCATCCGATGTGACCACAAATAATTCTGATTAATTTTCCATTCTCTTTTGTTTGTCATTTTTGTTGTCGAGTTTTAAAATTGTCGGAAAACATGTATATTGAGTTTATAATTTATCTAATAAAATGTTTGGACAAAATTGTTTTGTTTTTCATAATAAAATGTGTAAAATTTTAAACAAAACTTCAGTACAAAAATATAAGTTTATACAGTGAGGACGTTTGAGTTGGAATAAATGAATTATCTCGAGAAGGGGTGAATTTGGAGAGAAATCCTGAGACAATTCGAATTTTAATTTTAAATTATGACTTTTTGCCATATACATACTACTGACGTCATCCATCTGGTTGTGATGACGTAATCGATGATTTTTTTTAATGAGAGTAGGAGTTGTGTTATAGCTCATTTAAAAGGTTATTTAATTCTCTATTCAGTAATGTAAATATTAACATAATTATTTATACAGTGTGTCCAAAAAATATTTTTTTTATTAAATTATTTGACACAAAAAGAAGAATGTAAGTAATTTATTTAATTAAAAATATATTTTACTGCTGTCAGGAAAACAGGTGATAATGTTTATTTTTGAGATAAATATTGTTTGTTTATCTCAAAAATAAACATTACTTTTCGCTTAAATTGAATGTTCAAGCTGCTAAGCGACAGGTGGGTGACAGATTTAACATTGAATTTAAGCGAAAAACAATGTTTATTTATGAAATTAACATTTCTTTGTTTTCTGACAGCACTCAAATGTATTTTAAAGTAAATGAATTACATACACTTTTCTTTTTGTCTCAATTAATTTAATAAACAAAAATTTTTTTTGGGCATCCTGTATAAATAATTATGTTAACGTTTATATTAATGAATAGAGAATTAAATACCCTTTCAAATAAGATATAGCACCACCCCTACTCTCATTTAAAAAAATCATCGATTACGTCATCACGACCAGATGGATGACGTCATTAGTATGATATATATGGTAAAAAGTCATAGTTTAAAATTAAAAATCGACCTGTCTTAGCATTTCTCTCCAAATGCTCCCATTCTAGAGATAATGAATTTATTACAACTCAAACGTCCTCACTTTATAACACATATTTACGGATATCGTTAAAAAAACAAACTAACTGTTAGAGCAACAGTAGGACAAGTAACTTTTTTTCCAATTATTTTTCACTTTTTTATGAATTAATATAAAAATTTATGTAAGGCCTGTAAAGCTATATACTCAAACAAAATTCCATGTAAATCCATTCAAATATAAAAAAGTTATTAGGTAATGAAAAATTTCAATTGCGTTTTTCTCGAAACTACAATATTTGACATATCCTACTGTTGCTTTGAGGCGACGATATGTATTATACATTTTTTTAAGATCTGATTTATGTTCTGTTAAAACCCTTGTTGAGCTGCCCCTCCCCCACTTGCAAAAATTAAAAAATTCTTGAGGTCGTTACACTGGGCAGGAATTTAATATTTTAGTGGGGCTAACTCAGCCTCCCCGCTACTTAAAAATACGGAAATTGAATCAATATTTGTGGCAGAATTACGAGCTATTTATGAGCTTTCGAAGTGATAAAGTTTCGATTTTTAACCTCATCCCCTTCACCCCCAAACAATCCTTTAATTGGTTCAATCGTCATTACTTTGAGAGATTAGTATTGCATCGTATGAGCAGAATATTTTAGTTGTTTTTAGAGTGCTATTATAAATAACTTATTAAAATAAAAAACATTTACATAGCAAAACAAATTTCTACTTACATTAGCATAAAAACTCTACACTTTGTTACATTTAACCAATAACTGTTTTACTATAAAGCAATACTTTAGTACTATTTACTTTTCGTTATCATAGAAATAACTGATAACGATTTGCACAAGGAAACGACAATTGTAATTGTATCATTGCTTCAGTATTTTATGACAACTTTCTATCATGACTTAAAATATTACCTTATCAACACCCACGTTTGCCATCGATAATATTATTATTGCTTATTGTTTTTCTCGTAGTTATACGTAAATAAAAATATTTAATAACGCATGAAATGCCTATCATACTAAGTTGTACTCACTAACCCACTTATTGCAGTTCTGATAAGATATACTTATACGTTTCGCATATAGAATAGTGTAAATAATTTATTTGACCGCGTTATCTATACGTACCTAATATCATTATCATATTTATAGAAAACTTGGACCTGCTTCTTCACTTTCTTGTTCTATTTTGTTTATTCCTTTGACGTAAGATATAGTAGAGGATCCAAACAGGTCGATCTGCACCGATCTATTTAATGGATGAAAGATATTGGATATGTAATTTGGTATGTTAACAATTATAAAAAACAAAGGGTGCCCGATCTAATTTTGTTCTAGGTATAATTAACTAATAATTAAAAAATGACTTTTTTTATAAATTAAAAAAAAATTCGACAAGGACAGATCTTATTTAAGATTTTTTGGATCATCCTTAAAAAAAAGCTATTTTGTAATTTTTCTCTCAAGTTGATCATTTTCAAGTTATAAACAATTTAAAACTGAAAAAGGAACGAATGATAACTATTTTCAAGGCTCAAAAACACAAGCAAAACTATTATTTTTGTAATCATCAAGTACCTAAATTCAAGTACAAATCTTCTTTTATCAAGTCCTCATATGCATTTTTGCCATGTTTGATTCTAAAAATATATTTTTTTAATTGCTGATGAGGAAGGTTCCTTATGGGATCGTGCTGCATTAACAATTAAGAAACAATGTTTTAAAATGAAAGAAGTCCAAACTATTTATCAACAACTAATAGAATAAGGTTTGAACTTGAATTTAGGTACTTACTTCGTAATTTAACAACTGATATTTTTTACATATGTTTTTGAGGCTTGAAAATCGTCATCTTTTGTTCTTTTTTCAGTTTGAAATTGTTTATAACTCGAAATCGGTCAACTTAAATAATATCTGCCCGGGTCGTTTTCTTTTTAATTTATAAAAAAGCAATTTTTTGATTATTAATTAATTATAGTCAGAACAAAATTAGATCGGGCACCCCTTGTTTCTTAATTTTTTGTTACTAAATTACATATTCAATAATTTATACCCATTAAACAGGTCGGTGCAGTGAAAACAACCCCCTAACTACCCTCCTTATTAAAAATTGGTCTTCACCTTTCTGTAATTTCTTTTATATTTGTACATATTATCAATACATCCAAGAAGTTTGACCTATTTAAAAGGCCTAATTTTAGAAAAATTGGAGTTTAAAAAAATTGATTTTTTGCGATTTCGTATTTTTCACCCCTTACTTCAATATATCTCCGAAAATACTGGTGATACGAAAAAAAGGATAGACTACTAAATTGTAACTTTTTTCATAACTAAAATTTCCTTGTGCACAGATTTTCATTGTAGTGAACAGTTAGCGAGATATAGCTGTTTAAAACCTCTATTTACGAGCAAACACTTCATTATTCGAGCCCTTTAAGCCCACCCCAATTAAAAACTAAGGGATACTACGGAATTTAATTTACATAGTCTTATATATCTTCAATAATTCTACAAAATTATTTTTGAAAAAACTTTTTATCGCTAAAAATGAAGGAGCCATGCTTATAAAACAAATTTTTTTTCGAAAAATTCGAGTAGTCCGCTTATGGAGTATTTTCAATGTATGTATAATACACAGAACTGGTTCGTATACTAAAAGATGACTAAAAAACTATTTGTATTTGTATTTGTACATATTTGTAAATTCGTATTTTTGTGTAAATAAATGATTTGTAATTCTTTAAATCTACTTTTTTGAAGTTATACTTCTTTACGGCGATATGAGGGTGAATTTTTATATGTTAAAACCTATGATCCCGGCGCATGCGCATTATAACTTTGTTCTGATTGGATGTTCAAATGACATGTCAAAAATTATTCAATATGGCGGCTGTGGCACAGCTGTAGTTAGATTATTTATGGTTGTTGCGTTTTAAAATTTGTGTGAAAAGAAACAACAAACAAAAGTTAGTTAATAGTTATACTGCCTTTTTAAATAGTTTTCATATACCTATATTTTTGGACTTTTGGACTATTTTAGACAAGGAAAATTCATTCTAATTTGGTAAGTAGTTTTTATTATAATCATATTGTAATTATACATTTGGATTAGGTTGAAATACAGTAGAGCGTCGATTATCCGAACTAATTGGGGGACATAGGTGTTCGGAAAACCGATTTGTTCGGATAATCGAACTACAATATATTGATACATATTTATAGTCATACATATTTATCCACAAGTGAATAAAAGCCATATTTATATACCTACATATTTATTTATATCTTGATAATGACAACTAGCAACTAAACAAAAAAGTGCAATCTTTGCAACAACATAATTATTTTTGGATACAATATTGAAGAAAATTGAAGATATTTTAAGCGTCAATTACTAACGCTTGCTCGGTATTCGAGTGCGGGACGCGGGAGTCGATAGTTCGAATAAGCGGTCGTTCGGTTGATCGACGTTCGGATAATCGACGCTCTACTGTACATTTATTTTCTCAAGAATGGGGATTTTAGAGAGAAATCCCAAATTAGGTCCGATTTTTATTTTTAAATTATGATTTTTTGGCGTAGATTTATTTATCTAGTAGATATGTAATGCTTTGATTTACATACTTAATTTGATTACCAACAAAAGTTCTACCAATCTTCATCTAATATATTGTTTTCTTACTGTTTTGTTATATTTTAATATTGTATTCCACAAAATTTAAACGACATAATTTAATTATATTCAAAACAACTGTCAAACAGTAAAACGTTCAGTGGCCCTATTTTTCCACATGACAAATAATGTGGAATTGAACGAGTTAGTCTAGGCTTCGATTACGAATCAAAGTGCCCCGAAAGTCACGGGTTCGATTCCCGATGCAAGTTTTTATTTTTTTATTTTTTTATGCATTTTATGATTGTAAGTATATTTGTTATATAATTTTTTTTCAGAAAATGCGTATTTAAAATTTTTGCCAACAATTACTATCGTTCAGAAATCATTTTTTCTTTGTGGCATTTTTCAATGTGTTTGTGTGCGTTTTATTCTTTTATTTTTTTAAATTTTTGGTATTGTCTTAAAAATCACATAATATGTAGTAGAAGTATAACTTCTTACGTGCGTACAAAGTACACACACATTCTTTTTTTCTGTATAGATCGATTAAGGTATGTAATAAAAATTGTAATGTTATTAAGGGTGGTTTTTAAGGGTGGATATAATTTTAGGATATAATATTATGATATTTTATCCTAAAGCATAAAACAATCATTATTTAACCAATCAAAACCAAATTTTATTCATATTAAAGTTTACATTGTTTTTATATAATTTTTGAAAATAAGGGGTAGTTTACACCTACCCCTTATTTTCAAAAATTATATAAAAACAATGTAAACTTTAATATGGATAAAATTTGGTTTTGATAACCCTAAAAATAATCAACGCCCTTGAGCATGATATAGAATATGAAGTGCAGGGTGAGATGATCTTAATACTAAATTTTTATGTAAATCGATGCAAGCCGAAATTATTCTTTTGGGATAAGTAAATTTTTTATATAGAGCTCCAACAAGGGTGGTTTTAATGGCGGAAATGTTATGATAGTATATCTTAAAGCATAAAACAATCATTATGTAACTAATAAGAACCAAATGTTGATAATAATAAAGTTTAAAGTTTAAAATTTAAAATGTTATTCTATAGTTTTTTACAATTAGGGGTAGTTTTCACCCTTAAAAAACCAAAAGCATACAGCGGCTCAATATAGAAAATGAACTAGAGGGTGAAATCAGCCTAATCCCAAATTTTTGTACAAATCGATGCTGGATGAAAAAATTGCGAGGTTTTGCCATTTTTTCAGTTTCATTTCCTTGACTATAATATTTTAATATACTTCTGTGAGAGTATGTTTTCGAACAACAATCCAGAACATTATGAAACCTTGTTTAGGCTTTCGTCTCTTCAAGTTGCTGATTCAACAAAAAAGGGCTGCACCGTTTTTTTGTTACAGAAGCTTAGAATGAAGACAAGCAACGTTAATGGTGAGTGACAGAGCTGCTAGTGAAGCGAGGAAGTTGAAGGTATTATGCAGTAGCCAAGAATCAGTATTTTGACATGCAGCTTATGTTATCTGCGATCTCTTTCTTCTAGGGAGTTTCTTCTAGGACGTCGTAATGCTCACTAGCAAGTTCGTTACCGTCCAAGTATAGAAATACTGTACAAATTGCCTGGAGGGAACGGAACTTTTTTCTTGGGACGCCTGATGAGTATGTCTCCTAGACGGTAAAAAGGAGTTTTCAGGGCCTCTTTAGCTCTGATGATGGATCCATCTATCGTATATTAATCCGGCTACTCGCGGTACTAAGGCGTCGTTCAATTATGTCGAATTCTACAATCGTACAATTTGACCACAGAGAGACTAGCATGTCTGCCGCAGTACTGCAGAATTGATATCATTGTCGAACGACATCGCAGTACCGTGAGTGGCCGTCTTAAGATGACGTATCTTTTGTTGAAAGAACGAATTCTGTACTCGATATTTGAAAGATTGGATGTTCTATTACTGATGGATACCATGCATATTTCCTCATGCCTTTCCTCAGGATTTTTCTTTCAATGACCAAGATGGAATGATTTTGGCATTTGTTTAGTGATGGGTAGAGATACGCCTTGTATTTAATAATTGGCCTGATAAATTTACCCGATAAAACGCTCAGGAGATTCGTTCTTTTTCTTACCCTGTCTAGGGTGTTCTTGATGTCGATTTTCCAATTGAGAGTCCTACTAAAATAAACCCCCAAATAGAATACCGAGGTTCTAAATTTTAGCCTTTCTCCATGGAGTACTATCTGGTTCCTTGTATCTTCGTATCGGATGCTATTAGGATGTCTAAATAAAATGAATTGAGTTTTGGTAGGGTTAAAAGTAACTCTCCATTTATTACACCACAGCACGATTTTGCTAAGTCCAGAATCTTCTGAAAATTTTGTTAGTACCATTTCTGGGCTGTTTGAATGTATCTATGTTAACCTTCACGCGGCCAGGATTATAATATAAAGGGTGTAACTAGCTCAAGGGCCAAATCTTGAAGCAAGAGCCTCCTTCGAAATCGTAGTCTTCGTATTTATCTACGTACAGGACAAATGCGACATAACATGCACAGTATAAAAATAGATTTTGATAATGAGCAGTGCAAAATTACTCGGTATTCCACATAATAGACGGTATTCACTTAATATAAAATTGGAACCCAAATTCAGAAAATATTTTTTATTCGTAGAATATTAGGAATTTTTTTTATTGCAAAATAGGAGGGTATCTAGGATGATATTAAAGTCAAATAAAAAAATAATGAGTTAAAAATAGAAAATATTTCTGAATTTATTAAAGAAAAACATACATTAAGGTCAAAATTGACCACCCCTGGTCATCCGAAGGGTAAGGGCTATACCGCTCGCCTATTGGTAAAATACACAATTTATATCATATGCTAGTCTAAGAGCTAGAGCCGAAAAATCATCGTCATAAGTAATATGGAGTTTTTCCTGTGAAATGTGTCTATTGTATATTGATAATTATGACCCCTTTCAGGCTGATACCTCAGTGGATACAGGAAGTAGTAATAAGGGATGAAAGGGGAAAGTTAGTGTAGTCTTTAAAGGTATTCACCTCCTATTTTGTTAAACCTCCATCGATTTTCATGGAAATTGGTGACTAGTTAGAACATACCTCAGGAAATAAAAATGATTTGGTGCCAACTTGCACTTTTACCCTGGGGGTGGATACCACCCTTCTCGGGGGTGAAAACGATTTTATTAAAAATAAGCCCACAAATCGATAGAGGCACAAATTATAAGTAAAATTTGTTATATCATGTTATTAAAATAAGTGAATACTTTTTGAGTTATTAAAGATCAAAGATTTGTCTGTTTAAGAGCACATTCGTGAAATTACGGATGATAAAAAGAACATATTAATTAATTGTATGTTACTAAAATATTATTTTTATATTATTTCGATATTATAAATTTAGCAAAATGTATTCGAATAACAAGATGGCCAAATACAGGGAATTTCATAGCACACGGATACGCCGTTTATTTTTCTGGAAATCAAGACCATATGCATCGAAACGGAGTAGCAATAATTATGAAACAGCATATTAGTAAATATGTGACTAACTTCATCCCAATGTCAGACAGAGTAATTTTAATACAGCTGAATGCTAAACCTGTAAATATAAATATCATCCAAGTTTATGCTCCAACTACAGATGCAGATGAGCAGAAAATGGAAGAATTCTACCATCAAATAGAAGAAGTGCTAAAAACAACAAAGAAACACGAAACAACAATAATTATGGGAGACTTTAACGCTAAAGTTGGACAAAAGATGACACAAAACATCACCGGAAAGTTCGGCTTGGGAGAGAGAAATCAAAGAGGTGAGCGTCTAATAGAATTCTGCCAAGAAAATGACTTCGTCATTACAAATACCTGGTTTCAACTTCCAGAAAGGCGTCTCTACACGTGGAAATCCCCTCAAGATGGACATCAAGGTAAAATAGTACGGAATAAACCTAATAAATCATCGATTTCGGAACAATATTAAAGATGTAAGAACTTACCCCGCCGCCGGCATAAACTCAAATCATAATTTACTCTGTTCCAAAATACAAATTAAATTATAGAACCTAACAAAGCCAACTAAGCCTAGTAAGATATATCTCGACCCCCTTAAAAACACCCAAACGCACGAACACATAGCACAGCAGATAAATAGTAAAATGCACAGAATATCAAATATACCAAACGAAAACAGAACTATTAACGAATGTTGGTACGATATTCAAAACTCGATTTTAGAGGACGTAAGGGAATCTTTAAAAACACCTAAATGTTGGCAAAAAATGAATGGATGAACCAAGAAATTCTAGACTTGATGGAAGTTCGACGAAAATACAAAAATAGAAATATTATCAAATACCGTGAAATTAACAAACTCATAAAAAGAAAAATTAAACAGGCCAAAGAATCCTGGCTCGAGAATTCATGTAAAGAAATAGAAGACCTCCAAAAAAAGCATGACAGTTTCAACCTCCACAAGAAACTTAAATATACCTCCTGAATTAGAAAACAGAAAAATGCTCACGTACTTAAAACCGCAGACGGAAAAATTTGTGATCACGAACAACAGTGCAAAGAATGGGAGAGACACATCAGTTACCTTTTTGACGATGCTTCTCGAGAAAATGCTCCAAATACTACCTGTGACAACCAATTAGACAGAGGTCCCAGTATACTGAAGTCAGAAGTCATAAAAGCAATACAACAAGCCAAAAACAATAAAGCACCTGGACCAGATCAAATCCCTGTTGAGCTACTTAAACTTTTGGATGAGGAAAACATTACCTACTTGACTACTTTCTTTAACAAAATTTACAACGAAGGAAAAATACCAGATGATTGGTTGGAGTCACTGTTTATAACGTTACCAAAGAAAAGCAGGCCCACCAAATGCAACGATTTTAGACTAATCAATTTGATGAGTCACACACTTAAGATACTTTTACGTATTATACAAAACCGAGTACTCCTTCTGTGCGAAACTAGAATGGGTAATAAGCAATTTGGATTTAGAAATGGTCTAGGAACTAGAGAAGCACTATTTTGTATGCGCGTTCTATTACAAAAAAGTTGTGAATTCCGAAAGAACGTTTATGTTTGTTTCATCGACTTAGAGAAGGCATTCGATCGAGTACAACATGATACACTTTTCGATTGCCTGCAGGCAGCAGGACTTGACCACTACGATATAAGACTGCTGAAATACTTCATATACTGAATATTACAATCAAGTAGCCTCTATCCAAATTGGAGACAGTCGTACTGAAAAACTGCCGATAAAACGTGGAGTACGACAAGGTTGTGTTTTATCACCCACCCTTTTTAATCTGTACTCTGAAGAAATCTTTAGGGAGGCTTTGGATGACAGACAAGAGGGAGTAAGGCTAGGCGGAGTAGTAATCAACAATATTAGATACGCTGACGATACAGCCATTCTTGCTGAAAATTTACAAGATCTTCAGAAACTACTAAATCTAGTCAGTGAAGCAAGCTATCGGAGAGGCCTTAAAATCAACATTTCAAAAACAAAGTGGATGGCAGTTGGAAAGATTAATATAGATCAAGGTCAGCTTTCTTTTGATGGAGAGGAGTTAGAACGGGTAAATCATTTCAAGTACCTTGGCAGCTGGTTAAATGTAAATTGTGACTCTGATGAAGAGATAATAACTAGGATCGAAATATCACGGAAGGCTTTTATGACCTGGAAACCAGTTTTATGTAATAGAAACATGTCGATGAATATTCGAAAGAAGGTGCTGAAATGTTATGTGTGGTGTATCCTATTGTATTGTTGTGAGACATGGACGTTAAAAACCACAATGCTAAACAAAATAGAAGCATCCGAATTGTGGTGCTATCGACGAATCCTAAAGATATCGTGGGTTTCGCACACTTCCAATGAAGATGTTCTTCAAATGATGAATTCGGAACGTCTGCTCATAAGCATCATAAAGAGGAGAAAAACAGAATACTTCGGCCATATAATTAGAGGACCTAAATACCATCTGCTTCGCCTTATAATACAAGGAAAAGTGGAGGGAAAGAGATGGATTGGTCGAAAGAAACTTTCATGACTGCGTAATATTAGACAATGGTGTGGCTGCACAGTAGAAGAATTATTTCGCGCAGCAGCAGATAGAGAGAGATTTCAGGAAATTGTAAACATGATGACGGCCAACGTCTGAATACAGACACGGCACCTAAAGAAGAAAAAGAATTCGAATATGTCAAATGTACCCATTATTGGACACCCCCAGTTTCTGGATATATTCAGTTTATAATGAAAAAAAAATTCAATTAAATATCGAAATAATATAAAAATAATATTTTACTAACATACAGTTAATTAATATGTTCTTTTTATCATCCGCAACTTCACGTATATGCTCTTAAATAGACAAATATTTGATCCTTAATAACACAAAAAATTTTGATTTATTTTAATAACATGATATAACAAATTTTACTTAAAATTTGTCCCTCTATCGATTTGTGGGGTTATTTTTAATAAAATAGTTTTCACCCGCGGGAAGAGGTGGTATTCACCACCAGGGTAAAAGTGCATGTGGCACCAAATCAGTTTTGTTTCTTGAGATATGCTCTAACTAGTCACCAATTTTCATGCAAATCGATGGAGGTTTAACAAAATAGGAGCTGAAAACTGACTGCACTAACTTTCCCGTTTCATCCCTTATTGCTACTTCCTGTATCCACTGAGGTGTCAGCCTGAAAGGGGTCATAATTGTCAATATACAATGGATACATTTCACAGGAAAAACTCCATATTACTTATGACGATGATTTTTCGGCTCCAGCTCTCCGTCTATACGTTGACAACTAATGTGAAAAGGCGTTATAAAGTCCGAATATGTAACAACAGAAAAAAATATGTCTGAATTATGTTTGAGAACAGTGACAACCATATTTTATTATAGAATGTATTGCATAAAGCTTAACTTACAATCGATCTAGGTAATAATTAAAGGTTTTTTCTTTACATACCACCGTAAATTTATAACCAAGAAGTCAATTACAATCCAAAGATAAGAAATTCCTTGTAAATATATAAAATGTTTGCTTTATGCAAATTTGTCACTTAATTATTTATATTGTTCTTTTAAAATTTATAGTTTTTATTAAAAGGTTATTATGAAATATAATTTGCCTTTTTCTAATTAAAATATTAATGTACTTTATTACTTTCTTATTCTCAGGGTCAAGATTTTGTCAGCAGTACATCCTGATGACATTACGTTTTCATGCGGTTTGCTGGAATACGTGTTTCATGATTGGCCTTTTGGTTTTGCCAGTGCCATTAACTTAGAAAAAAAAAAAAGGAATACGTGTTACATTCCAACTCGCTAAGACACAAAAAAGGCAAATTTTTAAAATAATCGTAATTTACTATGATTAATAAAGACGGAATTATCTCAAAGTGAAGGAGTAATAATTAACGGAAGATCTGTTAACAACATAAGGGTAACAGAACAAGTGGGTCGAGGTAGAAGTGTAGGTCGTGGTGGATGCTACTAGTTAAATCGCGGTCGATGTCGACAGCACATAGCCAGGGCCCCTGTAACCGGGCGTGCAACGCGTGCGGCGCACGCGGGCCTAACCCCAAAGGGGCGCCAAACCGAAGGTTTGGTAAATAAGAAATATTTATTTTAAATGAGATAATCATTTTTTATATACAATTTTAATTATTTCATGAACAGCTAGAGAAATCTCAAAAATCAAATATTGTGTTATTACTGAAAAAATAATTATTCCCGTCCTGAAATATTGAGTTCTAGTTCTAGTTTTTATCGATTTTCATAAAGCCTTTGACACAGTTGAACTTAGCAAAATATTAGAGGCGCTTAAAGAATGCAGGCTAGATTATAGGTATACAAAATTATTACACAAAATATACTTACAGGCAACAACCACTGTCAAATTACATACTAACAGTAATCGCATAAAAATAGAACGGGGGGTTAGACAAGGAGACCCAATGTCACCTAAACTTTTTAATACGGTCTTAGAACATGCTTTCAAGAGTTTGGATTGGATGACAAAGGGAATAAAAATAGATGGAGAATACCTAAACAACTTACGTTTCGCCGATGATATAGTCATAGTAGCTGAGGATCTAGGTATGGCAAGAGAGATGGTACAAGAACTCGTTGTAGCTACAGAAAATGTAGGTTTAAATATAAACATCTCAAAAACAAAAATAATGACAAATTTGGTACCCAACCAGAACATCAGTATTGGTGGGAAGGAAATAGAACTCGTAGATAGATATAAATACCTGGGACATGAAATTACGATTGGCAGGGATAACCAGACTCATGAGCTGAAGAGAAGAATCGGTCTTGGGTGGGCAGCATTTGGAAAACTGAGAGAAACTTTTAAAAGTGAGTTACCCACATGTCTAAAGAGAAAGGTATTCGATCAGTGCGTCCTCCCAGTCTTGACGTACGGATCAGAAACACTTACCTTAACTAAAGCCTCGGCTACCAAACTAAGAGTCACGCAGAGAAGAATGGAGCGGTCAATGTTAGGAATAACTCTGCGAGACAAAATCAGAAACGAAGAAATCAGGAGAAGAACAAAGGTGACTGACGTCATCGAGAGGATAGCCAGGTTGAAGTGGAGATGGGCAGGACACGTAGCCAGAATGACAGATGGGCGATGGACGAAGAGGTTATTGGAATGGAGGCCAAGAGAAGACAAGAGAAGCGTCGGTCGACCACCTACAAGATGGACTGACGACTTAAGAAAGGTAAATAAAAACTGGATGAGGGCGGCGCAGGATAGATGGGGTTGGAAACGAGGGGAGGAGGCCTATGTTCAGCAGTGGACTTTTGAGGCTGGATGATGATGAAATATTGAACTTATATATTGTGTCAAAAATATTTTGTTGTTCCTTCCTAATTTTTTTCTTTGAAGTAGATTGAATTACGCTTAGCATACCATCCAATCGATTTATGTTGTAAATTAAAGCGACACTCATAATAGTCAAATAAACATCAAATCACACCCTTTGACGAGTAGAAACATAAATTAACACCCATAAAACGCAACTGAGCAGTTTTACTCCAACAAAAACACAACTTGCTGGATCAAGCAGTTTTACTCATATAAAGTGAATCTTTTACTCGAATTTATGATAATTAACCTTAAGTAAACAAATACTCTATGCATTATGATTATGTATTTGACTTGAGTATCTTTTCCCTTCTCGTCTATGCGTTTATTAGGCACAAACAGTATTTACTGTGACTGGTGAACGGGTGGTTTCCTGCAGTGAAAGGTTTAAAATTTTATTTTATATTGGTGTTAATAATTACCTACGACTACGACTATTATTGCAATATCTGTTGGGTTTGTTCTGCCCTGATTTTAAACTTTTATTTTCGTGTAAAAAATATTGGACCATCTTTTTTATTTCTTGTTATTTTAAGTGGTGTGGAAATTAAATTAATTGTGAAAATGGTAAGTATCATAATCGTTGCATAGATTAATAATAATTCATTTTAAATAGTCGATTATGGTTTCCTCTAAAAAAATCCACAATTATAATTTACAATTTATTTTGAAAAAAAAAAAGAAAATAATTAAGACATTGTGTCTACGTAACTTGGAACCATATGGAAAACTTTATTATTAATTTTACGGAAAAAATTTATTCTTCATAAAATGCTTTGCATAGTCTAAAAACTAAATTGTGTTAATCTTATGAGTATCAAAAATATGAATTTCGATCAAGAGTACCTTATATTTCACAATATCCAAAATTATTATTATGAAAAGTTGTTTGGAATTAATTAAAACTATATGTTTTAATAATATATGCAATTACATCCTTTTAATTGAAATTTTTTTCTCTCAAATTACAGATACCCAACGCTCTTCTCATTTATTACGAATAATGAGATAACTCTTGTATGGTTATTGATTAATTAATTAATAATAATAAAGGAGTTATCACATTATTTGTAATAACTGAAAAGGGCTAATTATTAATAATAAAAGACTTATCACATTATTTCTAATAAATGAAGAGGACGTTGTTGAAAAGTACAATTAATGTACGATAAAAAGTTCTTTCTAAAAAGCTTTGCATGGTCTAAAATATAAGATGCAACCATCAAATCCTATCAAATTTTTTAAATTTTATATGAGATATTTGTAAAAAAATATGAGTTTCGATCAAAAGTAAAGTACCTTTCTAGATCACAATATATTTCAATTAGAAGGATGTAATTGCATATAGAAACATAGTGTTTAATGCTGAACAACTTTTCATAATAACTTTTCAATATTGTGAAAACTAAACGTACTTTGATCTTGACCGAAATTCATATTTTTTGACATACCTCGTATAAGATTCATAAAATTTGATATTTGATGGTTGCATGCTAAGTTCTAGACAATGCAGAACTTTTTATGAAGAATAACTTTTTCTGGTAAAATGAATAATAAAACAGTTTCCCATATGGTTCCTAGTTATGTAGACACCCTGTATAAAATTTGTTTGAAAACTTTGAAATGACAAAATATTATTGTTTATTTACTTAAATGTATATTAATGTTGCCAAAAATCTAAGTGGAAAGGCGCAAAATGTCGCCTGTCAAAATTTTCAATGTGTTTTAAATGTATTATTTTTTTCTGAATCCTGAGAAAATTAATAAGTATTTTTAAAATATTTAAACAAAAAATGAAAGATAACATTATTACCGAGGGTCGTTCCGTTTATGTGAGCTAATTGTCGGGGATTAAATTGTCTATCGCATGCAAAACATCGCAACCTAGGCTGTCTGTGAGCCATATTATTGTTTCCAGTCAAATATGATCTATAAATATTTATTTAAAGTTTATACTAACAACTAATGAATACTAACACTACTAAACTAACTGAACTGAACTAAACTAACACTATGAACTTTATATAGATACTAATAACTGAAAAAATCGCTAACAAATCGTTTAGAAATATTTTGAAATAAACTTGTGTAATATGTGTTTGGTACTTGACACCTCATAGTATCAACAAACCTTTAAACTGTCATTGAGACAACTCAAGTGCTGAAAGTTATGTGCCATCTAGTGACAAATCTGCGTAGTAGCTTTTGAAGATGTGACTTAGTCTTTGCCTATTGCAAATGCGTATAATATAAGTATCAGGATTATAGCTAACCATTTAAGTAAAGAGACGAAATGACAAATCATATTTCATTTTTGTTTGCTTAAGAAAATACAGAGAGAAAAGTTTATTATGATTATACGAGTACCTAAGTATGAATATTATATAGTTGTTATAAAAGTAACCCTACAACATTATTCTCCATAATATTTTGTATTATCGTACTCTGGGCCATGGGCGCCCATACCCATGGGCAGGGGGGGGGCGTGGCTACCCTGGCTTTTCGGGTGCTTTGAATTATATATGGTAATTAAAAGTATACAAAATATAATGTGCAACATCTTCACGTTTGCCCCCCTCCCCCTAAAATTTTTTATATGGGCGCCCGTGCTCTGGGGTTACGTCTTTTCGTCACACTATCCGCTCTTTGGTTATAAATGTGTTTTGATGGCTGCATCTCGTTCATTTTCGTTAAATAAAGTTATTTCATTAATTTTGGACCATGTTACCGGTGGAATTACCCCTATCCTTCCCCTAGATCCGCCACTGTTCAGTATTTTTCTAAAGATAAGGCGGAACTGCAGTTTTGCTGATATTCCATAACTGCGAAGCATTCATGAAAACATGATAATGCTTATATCGATCCAGCAGCACATTTTATAACCGCACTTCTTTAGTTTTCTGAAGACTAAAATACGATCCAACTATTTTTGACCACGAATTCATATACAACACGCAAGTATGTATGAAGAACATGAGTTTCTCTTCTTCTAATAATAAATATTTTCGTTCACTTGACCGTAAATTAGTGCATTTAACGTAAACCGTGCACTCGAATCCAATAACTTCAGAAGGCTGTAACTCGAGAATAGTAGTTATTCAGACACAGGTGCCATGGACCTTTTTAATCTACACATCAAGAAGTATCATTGACCAAACTTTCATCAAATTTGACCGGGACCACTTTTCCATAAGGAGTGTTGCCTGGTCCTTTGTTTAAAATGCTTAAATTTTTGGCAATAGACGAAAAAAGCGAAAATTTACCGTTTTTTGATCTTCGTTTGTTTATAACTATGTATATCGTCAAAATCGGCTGCAGGAAACATATAGGTTATTATTATATATGTCCAAACTACTCAAAAAATTTAGTTTCGGCCTGGAGGGGTTGTGTCACCAACAGAATATATTTTTTCCTTATTTCTCTGAACTATTATCAAAGTTCACAAAGTTTCCTGGCGCATTCACGAATCGAAAGAAAAAAGAATTATTAAGATCCGTCTTGTCATTTTTTTTCGAAGGTAAGGCCGATTTTAGAGGTATTATTGAGTTTAAACGAACTAGCAACTTTTGTGTTGTCTGTTTCCGACAATGAAGTTGTGAAAATGTTTCTCGTTTGTTTCCTCGTTTGTTATTTTGGTAATTTTTAATTATTAATATTATTATATTATTTATTGGTAACTTATAGTCCAGGAACCGAAGCTTTTCACCTCGCAATTTTTACAGAATGGATCGATTTGCTTGAAAATTTTTTGCTCAATTAGAAATCCAATGAAATAAATTAATTTGTGGTCATCTGATTGAATACAACCAATAAAACCAACATTATACTGAAAACAGATCCCATGGGCTGTTTTCAGTAGTAATAACCCAAGGACATTGATAATTGTTCGAAAAAATTTTATAACAGATTTCGAAAGCTTGTTGCTTGGAAACAGACCGACGCCGTAGGCGGAGGTCTGTTGCCTGTAAGCAACAAGCTTGAGAAAGTTGTTAAAAAATTTTTGAGCATTTATCAATGTTCGAGGGTTATTCGGATAGAAAATTTTTTGCTGGTTATGAAAAAAAATACAGAGCAGAAACAATTTATTTAAATGTGCAATTAACAAAGGAACAATTAGAAAAATTTAATGAAGATCCAGACATGTTAGTTAATTTCATAATTTCATTAATATTCTCATCAGTATTACAACCAAATCGTGACATTTTGAAATATTGAATATTTGAAATGTCAAAATCGAAATGAAACGAAATGTAGGTATCCATAGCTACATGATTGAGTGAAAACAGCCCATGGGATCTGTTTTCAGTATAATGTTGGTTTTATTGGTTGTATTCAATCAGATGACCACAAATGAAATGATTTCATTGGATTTCTAATTGAGCAAAAAATTTTCATTCAATCATGTAGCTATGGATACCTACATTTCGTTTCATTTCGATTTTGACATTTCAAATATTCAATATTTCAAAATGTCACGATTTGGTTGTAATACTGATGAGAATATTAATGAAATTATCGAATGAAATATACCAAAGAATACTGTTTACAGTAAAAAATTTGTATGGAAAGCGTTTATGGATTTTTTTTTCTAATTGTTCCTTTGTTAATTGCACATTTAAATAAATTGTTTCTGCTCTGTATTTTTTTTTTCATAACCAGCAAAAAATTTTCTATCCGAATAACCCTCGAACATTGATAAATGCTCAAAAATTTTTTAACAACTTTCTCAAGCTTGTTGCTTACAGGCAACAGACCTCCGCCTACGGCGTCGGTCTGTTTCCAAGCAACAAGCTTTCGAAATCTGTTATAAAATTTTTTCGAACAATTATCAATGTCCTTGGGTTATTACTACTGAAAATTTGCGAATGAGTAGTGGATAATCGAAGGATCAAAATCTATATGACGCCGAAAGGCGTTTTTACCATGGGGATGTTTGCCACCCCATCTCGGGGGTGGGAATTTTTTATTATTTTTTGATCGCAAAAGTTAATAAAAACCTTCATTCTAAGCAAAAAATGATGCTCTATACATTTTTTTGATAAAATTAATAGTTTCCGATTTATTCGCTATCGAAAGCGTTAGTTTTATACCGAAAAAAAAAAAAAAAAAATCAATGTTTTTCGATATATACTCAGTTACCATTCACTCAATTTTTGCCGTAGAAAAATTTTTTTCAAACCAAGTTCTTGGGAATTAAATAACCTAAAATTTCATATTAAAACATTTTTTTGTATATCTGATGCTAATCTTTCTATTCTACAAAAAGCCGTTATATTCGCTTTTAACTCAAGTTTTTTAAAAACTAATAATTTTAAGCCAGTCAAATTTCTAGAATCTATTAACAATACATAAATAAAGAAGACTCAATAAGGCCAATGACTAAAAATACCGCTAACTTACATTATTGTGATTCCAATTATTGATTTCTCAATTTTTTTTCAAAAAAGTATATTGATTTTTTAAGCGCAACTTTTTTATTTTTTATCTTAAAAAGTTTGTCGAAAAAGAATTTTGTAGATTTTTACAAGATCTATAAGGCTATTAATATTAAATCCTTTTAAAAACTTCAGTCGCAAAAAGAGGTGACTTTGAAAGGGTTATAAAGGTGGTTTTGGCATGTTATTAAAAGATTTAATTGTCAATAGCTCACTCAATTTTTGCCGCAAAAAAGATTTTTGCAAACCAAGTTCTTGAGAACTAAATAAACTACAATTTCATATTGAAACATTTTCTCATATATCTGATGCTAATCTTTCTATTCTGAAGAAAAAGGCATTTTTTACCAAACTACAAAAATTCGTTATTCACTTTTAACTCCATTTTTTTAAAAACTAATCATTCTAAGCCGGTCAAGTTTCTAGAACCTATTAATAATGTACAAATAAAGAAAGCCAAATAAGGTCAATGACTAGTTTTAATTAGGGTGGTGATTAGGAGGTTCTATCCTATCACATTTTCGCTGAAAAAAATAAGGACTGGCATTGTTTTTATTTTAAGTCACTTAATTTTTGAACTAGAGATTTTTTTGTATTTCTGAAGATAGATATTTTTAAATAATTTACATTAGATTCAACAAGTTATCCTCGAAAAATGCATAGTTTATCCGTCTTTTGACTTGGAAACTACAATATTTAGCATTTGACGAAGAAGAGCTAACATATAAGAAAGTGTAACTCGATGACTATTGGTCTTAAAAAAAATTTAAACAAACCGCTTTGTTTATTTTTTAAAAGGTACATTTTTTATTAATGAAAGTTGTTTTGATAAAACGAAAACTTTTTGAGTTATTAGCAGAAAACTGATTAAAAACATTGATTTTTTCGATATAAAACTAACATTTTCGATAGCGAATAAATCGAAAACTATTAATTTTATCAAAAAAATGTATGGAACATTTTTTGCTTAGAATGAATTTTTTTACCATCTTTTGCGATCAAAATATAATAAAAAAGAATGTGTGTGTACTTTGTACGCACGTAAGAAGTTATACTTCTATTATAATATAATTTCAACGAAATAAATATACCTACTTAACAGTTACAATACAAAAAATTAACAATAATTACCAAAAATGAACCAAAACTTAACAATGCCAAATATTAAAAAAAAAAAGAAAAAAATATGAATCGTCCGGGATTTGAACCCGCAATCTCGCGATTTTTTGATCTCTGGTCCAATGCTCTACCAACAAGGCCATCAAGCCGCATGCTACTTACCTTTCAGATATACATAATTATACATCACGGTGACAAGTGAAATATAAAAATAGATGTTTTATTATTTTACGCCCAAGGAAGACAAATCCAAAGACACAAAATTATAATAAAAAACCTTTTAAACCACCTTTTTCAAATTTCGCAAGTTGTATTATTAATATTAATGTTAATAAATGAAATATAAATATTTTGACGTTTCACAATTTGACATTTCACTTTTAACTGCAGTGCCTTAAAATTTTTAAAGCACTAGTGCCTTAAAGTAGCATTTTTAACGCTCCTATGGAGTCCTAAAAATTGCATTTTTAACACGTTTGTTGAAAAATATATTTAAAAACACTAATATATTCTTTCCATACCTTTTCTGGACTGATACATACATAAATTAAAACATTTTGAAGTATAACTTCAAAAATATAATATGAAAACTATTTAAAAAGGCAGTATAACTATTAACTAACCTTTGTTGTTTCTCTTCCCACAAATTTTAAAACGCAACAACCATACATAACCAAACCGTCAACCGTCCAAACCACAGCTGCGCTACAGCTGCCATATTGGATAATTTTTGACATGTCATTTGAACATCCAATCAGAACAAAGTTATAATGCGCATGCGCCGGGATCGTAGGTTTTAACATATAAAAATTCACCCTCATATCGCGCGTAAAGGAGTATAACTTCAAAAATTTCCACCCCCTAGATGGGGTGGCAACCACCCCCATGGTAAAAACGCCTTTCGTCATCATATAGATTTTGATTCTTCGACTATCCACTACTTATCCTCAAATTTTCAAGCAAATCGATCCATTCTGTAAAAATTGCGAGGTTTTGTCCTATTTTAAGCTTCATTACTTGGACTATTAATATTCCTCTATATAAATATGTGGTTTAAGTTCAGCAGTTAAAAGTAATTTTAATTTAGGATTTCATTTCATAGAAATAATATTTTTAATTAACAATTTTTAATTTCATGTTATGAACCATGGCTCATAAAATGAGAGAGTACTTCATCGACCAAAAAGAAAAAATCCGCAAACTTGATTACCAAAATAAAAATTTCCAAAGATAGCCTAACCTAAATAATAAATTTTATGGGATAACGGTTGTAATGGAGTATATTAGTCGTAAAACTGCAAAAAAGGATTTCAAATTAAAAAATCATCTTGTGTTAAATAATAAAAAAGAAATATTTTAATATAAAAGGAAACGATTTCCACAGTTCTGAAAACTATACGATTAATAAGTAAACGAGAATAAAACAGGCAGACTTAAGTCCAATAATCTAATATACCTACTCTGGGCTAATTAGCAAAATACAAGGACAAGTTATTTACCAGCAATTTTATTGCTGAAATCGAATCTTACGATTCCATATATTAATAATATAGGTATGCAAAGTCCGTAGATAGTGTGCTACTTTTTTATAAACAAAATGGCGCCCGAATATCGTGTTTTTTTTCAATTTTTGCTCTATAACTCCAAAGATTTTAACTTAACAGCAAAAATACCCAAATAAAAATTCAGCGTCATTAAATTCTGCATAGAGGCATGTTTTTACGATTTACTTCGACGAACATTTTCCTCGGAAAATGCGGATTTTTCCAACAAAATCTTTAATTTTCAACTAAAATTTTAGGTCAGTAATTATTTATCAACAATTCAATAACTTGGTGATATAAAAGCTCCTTTGGTATATATTCTATTTCCAAAAGCCGGCGGAAATTGCATAAATTTCGCCACACAAATTCTCATATATTTAAAAGACTCATAACATAATATTATAATAATAAACACTATATTATGTATTACGAGTGAAAAATAACAAAAGTACCAAAATTTCAATCAAAAATCGGGTTGGAGAAAATGGAATCTCAAAGTTCAAAATCGGTGTACGTTAAAAAAATGCATTTTCTGGGCTTCCCATAGAGCAATTTTCTTCATCTTTTTTTTCCCAAGTAACTTGAGTAGAGTCATCTACCTAACGCATTATTAAATGTCAAAGTTGCTATTGTTTTGTGAAAATAAATTTATTTATTTATTTTAACAAAAATTTTTAATTTGTTTAAACAAAGATTGTTTAAATAATTATACAGCTTTCAAATGAGAATATTTGTATTTTAAACGTTAAAAAGTACACGTGTGGTAAGTTTATTCATTAATAGCAAGAAAATTGTTCCATGACAAGCCGATAAAATGCATTTTTTTAACGTATACCGATTTTGAATTTTGAGATTCCATTTTCTCCAATCTGATTTTTGATTGAAATTTTGGTATTTTTGGTATTTTTCACTCGTAATACCGATATATTTTTTATTATAATATATGCTATGAGACTTTTAAAGATATGAAAATTTGTGTGGACAAAGAGGACCGAAATAAAAAGGTGATGGTTCGAAAATTACCATTCTATTATTTATATCTTCGCCGTACATGCCGGTCAACTTTGACCGGTTGTATCTCAGGGTCCAGAGCACGCAAAATATAATTATATTTTGCTGACGTCACAAAATAGAATTTCATAATAGGAGAATCAACGGTTGCTAGGCAACATGACGTCACTAAAATATAATTATATTTTGCGTGCTCCCACTGCTGGAACCACTCATCGCAATTAGACATTTTTCTTTAAAATAAGCGTCCTGTCGCGTTCTTTCCATTACCATTTTCATAATTTAATTTAATTTAATATTTCACGAGATATTCTATTCGTTTGTAAGCCAAAAAATTGTTTATAATTTTAAAATATTCCTGAGCAATTGGTCATAGTTATTCTTATGTATCATGATTATTGTGGTTATTATAGCGACCGTAAATTTGTAATTAACAATTTAATTATTGCTAAACTGTTTATTGAATTTTCATCGGCTTCTGGAAGTATAATCTATATCAAAAGAGCTTTTGTATCACTGTTATTTAGTTATTGATTAATAATTACTATGGAAACATCCATTTTTATTTATATAGATTAAATAAATTACATACATTCTTCTTTTTGTTTCGATTAATTTATTCCAAAAAAAATTTTTGGTCATACATAATAAATAATTATGTTAATGTTTATATTACTCTATAGAGAATTAAATAACATTTTAAATGAGCTATCATACGACCCATATTCTCATTAAAAAAACCATCGATTGCGTCATCATGCCCAGACGGATGACGTAACTAGTATGATATACTACGGCGGATCCAGCAACCTTGCAAGGAGGGGGCAATGAAATAAAAATTTTCTCGTCACTCGCCTACGCAGGATTCTCTTTCGGTATGGGCTGTTACTTTATTTTTCTTCATGTACCTACCATGTCCTTTCAGAACGTTGGTTATTATCATAGCTATCTTAATTTTATTCACGGCCACCCTAAATCAACCACGAAGTGCTTTTTCGTCCTGGACTGCGTTTGCCTTCTATTTTCACTTGCATAATATTTTGCAGCAACCTATATTTGAAACTTCTCATTACATGTCGAAAATATACTCCACTTTTCTCTTCCTGATGCCTTCTATAATCTCAGTAGTCTTGCTGAGACGTTCTAGTATTGTCGAGTTTTGAATATTCTTCACCCAAGATACTTTTTTTTCTATAGACCCACATTTCGAAAGCCTCAAGGCGATTTAGGTAAGTAGATCGATTTTATTCACAGTCCAAGACTCGACATCATACAGTAAGACCGAGAACACGTACTTTGGAGAAAGAATTCTGTTTTATGTTACATTCCGTTATTCAGTTGTCAACAGGACACAAAACTCACTATTTATTTTCAATCGTAATTATCTCTTTCTTAAAAAAAGGCGACACCAGGCGAAGTCTCAAGGAGGGGGCAATTGACCCCATTGACCCCCCTTGGATCCGCGCCTGATATATTGTTCTGAAGCTATTTCCTTGTGGCATTTTTGTAATTAGCTATTCTAAATGGGAAATAAGCCCCAATCTAGAATAGCTAATTAGTATGATATATATGTAAAAAATAATAATCTAAAAATAAAAAATTAATTCATTCCAACCTAAACGTTCTCACTGTATGTAAGTGTATGGTACTCTATAAATTAGCATAATTTATATAAAATTAGTTTTTGGGATGTCCCTGTCCTTTGGTCCTACTCTGGCATAATACTGAATCATATGGGCAGTGGAAGCAGGTAGTATGTGTTACTGTACATTTATAAAATATTCATTTGGAAAATTAAAATTGGATTGCACTATCATTAAGGGCTATTAAGAAGTTCAGAGCTTTTGAGAGTGTATGATTAAAAGACCCCATTTCAAGATGGATTTACATTTTTTAAATTAATTTTCTAATGTCAGTATGTTGCGTGCAAACTGTTATTAGTTTTTTTAGTTTATGGGCATCAATGGTCCAACCTTTTTTTATATTTTCACTATAATCAAATGTATTACCTTTTTGTAGTTAAAAAATTTTTAGTAAAAGGCTATGCAATTTGAAAACACCAAAAAATATATATCTAAAGGCTGTATGACACTATGCATTTTCTTGTATAATTTCTAATATCGTTTTTGATATCGTTTCTTGTATACATTTTCTTGTATCATTTCTTGTACGTACATTTGTGCCCTGTATGACACTATGCAAGTTCTTGTATCGAAAATTGTATGAAATTCGGCACGTGATTGGTCGATATTTTGTTTGTCACCCCGTGTTACGTTATGGTAGTACTGCATCTACAGCTGATTTTAAGGATTTTATAAAATTTATAAACTTTTAATTAACATTTTAATGTTAACCAGAATTTTACGTTGACTGTTTGAGGTTGATTATTTGTGTTTTTATTTTGTTTTGAATTTGTGCTAAAATATTTGCATTAGAATTATCTTTAATTTGATCCAAATTAGGAGCTATTGTATTTTGTAAAAAATTATGCACCATGAAACCTAAATTTATAGTTTGAACTTTACTAGGAGCTAAATATATGGTTATTAGTAGAACAGTAGTCCATACCAAACGGTATATTAAGTATCAATATAAGATTTATAAATAATACCTACAAAAACACAAATCAACTCATCAATACATGATCCCATTTTCATTTCAGCCGCCATTATGAGTAAGTAATTATGACATTTTAGATGTTTTACCAGCAGGTTTTACGTTTTTGCTCTTTGCGCAGAAATTGGCGCAGTTCTTGTACAAGAATCTGTGTCTGACTCAAATTCTTGTATCGTTTCTGATATCGTTTCTTGTATCTGTGTATGACACTATGCATTTTTTTGACATATCAGAAACGATATTAGAAATGATACAAGAAAATGTATAGTGTCATACAGCCTTAAGAGAGCACGCGCGAAAAATCAAAGAGATTCTACATGTCAGATTTCTGAAATTTATTATTTCACTCTTTCTTTCCTAGTTATTGATTTATTGATATTGATATATGATATACTTGAGTGATTTCAACGTAGGCCAGGGTAATAAGACAAAAATATACCCTGTTCGTGACACTTCAGCAGCCAGGGCACTGAAGCGTTTTTTCGACAGGTAATACGTATAAGTAGGAACAAATTGTCACTATTTCCTACGTAGGATCTGGCGGTCATTTTTATTTATCAACAATTAACTGTTCAAAAATGGCATTTCCCCCTTTTTTTTTTCAAATCAACGGAAAACAGTGAAACTTAGGATTTTTTTAAATATCTTCGAGATTATGAAAAAAGCTTTAAAATGACGTATTACAAAGTTTGATATACTCACTTATTTTTAATATAATTGCGAAAAAAGGTCGGAATCGCAAAAAATAATATTTTCGCAGTAACTGTTGTAAAAATTAGTGTACAGCTTTGAAATTTTTGTCAAATGAGGGTTCTTTGGTGCTTAATATGTCATAAAAATTTCAAAGCGATCCATTTAATTGTTTAAATTTTATTCAAATTGTTTATCCCAGAGAACATTTTTTTTGCAATGTCAGAAAAAAATGACGTTAGAACCATTCCACAGGTGTCAAATGAAAGAGCATGAGCTACATTTTCAACATGGTTTAAAAAAGTGAATAAAAAATGCATTTATTAGTAATAAATAATTATGCAAAAGTATCGTCAATTTTTCTTTATAAACTTTTTGAATAACTTTTTCCAAAAAAAAATTAACTTTTTTACCCTGTTTTAAATGTACAACTACCAAGCAATGTTTTATATCATACTTGATAAAAAATTGTAATAAATATATATGATTTGTTATATAACAAAATAAAAAGTTTATAAAGAAAGATTTACGATACTTTTGCATAATTATTTATTAATAATAAATGCATTTTTTATTCATCTTTATTAGACCAAGTTAAAAATATAGCTCAAGCTCTTTCATTTGACACCTGTGGAATGGTTCTAACTTCATTTTTTTCTGACTTATGTTATTGCAAAAAAATTCTCTCTGGGATAAACAATTTGAATAAAATTTAAACAATTGAATGAATCGCTTTGAAATTTTTATCACATATTAAGCACCAAAGAACCCTTATTTGACAAAAATTTCAAAGCTATACACTAATTTTTACAACAGTTATTGCGAAAATATTTTTTTTTTCAATTCCGATCTTTTTCGCAATTATAAACTGCGCGTCATAGAAAACGGGCACCCTAAAAAATGGGTAATTTTTGAGGTTGCGTATCTCCTAAACCTGTTGTCCGATTTAAGTGATTTTTTGAATATGTTATAGCTTTGTTCTTTGTCAATATCTCTAATAATATTTTTGCTAAACAGGTAAATTTTTATTTTATACCGGGAGTACGAATCAAACTGTGTATTTTTCTCAAAGTTCGCAACACCCTGTGGAATATCCTAGCATTTATAAAATACTGAAATTAAAACTCAACTATAGCCTCAGGTTTTCCCAACATTTTGTTTTTTGATTCGTTCGCTTATGTTGGATAATACAAAAGTTAGGTACTTTAACAATTAGCCATGCTCTTTTTCAGTACAGGGTGTTTCTAAACAAGTGCGACAAGCTTTAAGGTGTAATTCTGCATTAAAAAATAATGACAGTTTGTTTTATAATCGTATTTCCGCAAATGCTTCGTTTGTGAGATACGAGATGTTGAATTTTTTCTTACAAACTGACGATTTGTTTATTGCTTTAAAACTGGTTGAGATATGCAAATAAAATTTGGTGGGTTTTAAGACGTAGTTATTGCACATTTTTTGACATACAATTAAGAATTTCATATTCACCATTGGCGTGCATACGGGTAATATGATTGGTCGTATTACCCATATGCACGCCAATAATGAATATAAAATTCTTGATTGCAAGTTAAAAAATTTGCAATAACTATCTCTTAAAACCTACCAAATTTCATTTGCATATCTCAACCGGGTTTAGGGCAATAAAATAAATCGTCAGTTTGTAAAAAAAAATTTAACATCCCGTATCTCGTAAACGAAGCATTTGGGGACATACGTTTATAAAGCAAACGGTCATTATTTTTCATGCAGAATTACCCCTTAAAGTTTGTCGCACTTATTTACAAACAACCTATACTGATGAAGAACATGACTAGTTGTTAAAGTACGTAACTTTTGTATTATCCCACATAAGAGAATGAATCAAAAAACAGAATGTTCAGAAAACCTGAGGCTATGGTCGGGATTTCATTTCAGTATTTTATAAAGGCTAGAATATTCCACAGGGTGTTGCAAACTTTGAGAAAAAAAACACAGTTTGATTCGTACACCCGGTATACAATGAAAATTTACCTGTTTAGCAAAAATATTATTACAAGGATATTGACAAAGAATAAGGCTATAGCATATTCAAAAAATCACTTAAATAGGACAACAGGTTAAGGAGATACGCGACATAAAAAATGACCCATTTTTAGGGTGCCTGTTTTCTATGACGCGCAGTGTATTAACAATAAATGAGTACATCAAACTTTGTAATACGCCATTTTAAAGATTTTTCCATAATCTCGAAGATATTTGTACTAAAAAACCATAAGTTTCCCTGTTTTCCATTGATTTGAAAAAAAGTGAAAAATGTCATTTTTTGACACTTAATTGTTTATAAATAAAAATGGCCGCCAGATCCTACGCAAGAAATAGTTACAATTTGCTCTTATAGGTATTACCTGTCGAAAAAACGCTTCAGTACCCTGGCTGTTCAAGTGTCATGGAAAAAACCTTATTACCCTGGACTAACGAGTGAATTCAACGTTTCGAATGTTATTCCTATGCGCCTTCATTGCTGTTGTGATCTTTGTTTTATATTTCTTTATTTGGCACTTTTAACACTTCTTTTATTGATCCATCTATCCTTTATAATAATTTGTTTCGTGTTTATATAACTTCTAAAAATGTATTTTATTTTAAATTTTCCAGTTTACATTTTTTATGAATTTTTCAATTTTATTATTCGCGGTTTAGTGTTTGATACCGGTGGTTTTAAATTTTGATGATAATATGAACTATACAGAGAGCACGTAAAAGTTGGAATAAATTAATTTTTTCATGAATGGGAGATTTTGTAAAAAAATCCCGAAACAGGTCAATTTTTATTTTAAAATTACGAGTTTTTGGCATATCGTCGTCGTTAGAGCCAAACCTCGTATGTACTATTAAATATGTATGTACATACGAGGTTTGGCTCTGACGAGGATGATATATATCATACTAGTGCCGTCACTCATCTGGATGTGATGTCATCGATGAATTTTTTTTAAATAAGAATAGAGGTTGTGTGATAGCTCATTTGAAAAGTAATTTAGTTCTCTATTCAGTAATATAAACATTAATGTAATTATTTGTACAGGGTGCCCAAAAACTTTTTTAATTAAATATATTGTCATGAAAAGAAGAATGTATGTAATTTATTTAATTCAAAATGCATTATACTGCTCTCAGAAAACAGAAAAAAATGTTTATTTAAAAAATATTCATGGCTTTTTGCTTAAATTAAATGTTGAAACTGTCAACGAGGCAGGTGGTTGGCTGCTTTAATATTGAATTTAAGCAAGAAACAATATTTATTTGTCAAATAAACACTTTTTTCCTGTTTTCTGATAGCAGTAAAATGTATTTTGAATTAAATGAATTAAACACATTCTTTTTTTTGTCAATTATTTTAATAAAAAAAAGTTTTTTTGGACACACTGTATAATATAAATAAATATGTTAATGTTTATAAAACGAAGTTACATCCAGATGGCTGACGTCACTAATATGGTATCTATGCCAAAAAGTCGTAATTTAAATATAAAAATTGACCTGTTTCGGGATATTTTTCCAAAGTCCAATTTATTTATTCTAACCTTTACGTGCTCACTGTATACACTGCGCGCCAGAGAAAACGGGCACCCCAAAAAATGGGTCCTTTTTGATGTCTTGTATCTCCTTATCCTGTTGTCCGATTTAAGTAATTTTTTTAATATGTTATAGCTATAGCCTTATTATTTAACAATATCGCTGTAATAATATTGTTGATAAACAGGTAAATATTTATTGTATACCGGGTGTACGAATCAAACTGTGTTTTTTCTCAAAGTTCGCAACACCCTGTGAAATATTATAGCATCTATTAAAATACTGAAATTAAAACCCGACTGTAGCCTTAGGTTTTCGTAACATTTTGTTTTGTGATTCATTCGCTTATGTTGGATAATACAAAAGTTAGATACTTTAACAATAGCCATGTTCTTCATTAGTACAGGCTGTTTCTAAATTAGTGCGACAAACTTTAAGGGGTAATTCTGCATGAAAAAATAATGAGAGTTTGCTTTATAATCGTATGTCCGTAGTCCAGAAAGCCAATGCGGATGCGCTAGGAAAAATATTCTAATTCGGATTTTTTGCACAATCTTACTCAAAAAGGACTCCTTTTAACAAATTTGCATGTTGCCAGGACCAAAAGGTGGTCAAAAATAACGTTTTTTTTTTTTGTTTTTTTTCCTAAAATTATTTTTTTTTGCATGGAAAAAAGTTTTTTTAGGTTTTTTGGATCATTCCAAACAGAAAAGGTCTTTAGTGACTTTTCTCTAAAGTTGATAGTTTTTGACATATAAGCGATTAAAAATTGAAAAATTGCGAAATCGGCCATTTTTAACCCTCAAAAACTATATGAAAAACTGAAAATTTGAATGTTGCCAAGGTAAGTAGACATTCTTTAAACATCGATTGATGAAACCCCGAAGAGTTTTTTGCAATACAATATTCCAAACTCCTTTGTTTTTTACTTGCTAATCAAGCATGCGCGACAGTATTTTCCACCGACAGTATGGTGCAAATGAAAGGAATAAATTCATTATTTCCTAAACCGGCGACTTTAAGGAAAAATCCCGAAACAGGTCGATTTTTATTTTTAAGTTATGATATTGTGGCATATATGGTATACTAGTCACGTCATCCATCTGGACGTGATGACGTAATCGATGATTTTTTTAAATGAGAATAGGGGTCACGTGCTAGCTCATTTGAAAGGTTCTTTAATTCTATATTCAGTAATCTAAACAATTACATAATTATTTATACAGCGTGTCCAAAAAATTTTTATTAAATTAAATTATTTGACAAAAAAAGAAGTAGAAGGACACGCTGTATAAATAATTGTGTAAATGTTTACATTACTGAATAAAGAATTAAAGAACCTTTCAAATGAGCTAGCACGTGACCCCTATTCTCATTTAAAAAAATCATCGATTACGTCATCACGCCCAGACGGATGACGTCACTAGTATACCATATATGCCACAATATCATAACTTAAAAATAAAAATCGATCTGTTTCGGGATTTTTCCTTAAAGTTGCCGCTTTACGAAATAACGAATTTATTCCTTTCATTTGCACCATACTGTCGGTGGAAAATAGTGTCGCGCACGCTTGATTAGCAATTAAAAAACAAAGGAGTTTGGAATATTGTATTGCAAAAAACTCTTCGGTGTTTCATCAATCGATGTTTAAAGAATGTCTACCTACCTTGGCAACATTCAAATTTTCAGTTTTTCATATAGTTTTTGAGGGTTAAAAATGGCCGATTTCGCAATTTTTCAATTATTAATCGCTTATATGTCAAAAACTAGCAACTTTAGAGAAAAGTCACTAAAGACCTTTTCTGTTTGGAATGATCCAAAAAACATAATAAAAGTTTTTCCATGCAAAAAAAAAATTTTAGGAAAAAAACAAAAAAAAAACGTTTAAAAAATTTTTGACCACCTTTTGGTCCTGGCAACATGCAAATTTGTTAAAAGGAGTCCTTTTTGAGTAAGATTGTGCAAAAAATCCGCATTAGAATATTTTTCCTACCGGATGCGCAGTGGCTTTCTGGACTACCGCAAATGCTTCGTTTCCGAGATACGGGATGGTGAATTTTTGCTTACAAACTGACGATTTATTGATTTTTGACATGCAATTAAGAATTATGTATTCACCATTGGCGCGCATACGGGCAATATGACCGATCATATTACCCGTATGCACGCCAATGGTAAATATAAAATTCTTAATTGAATGTCAAAAAATGCGCAATAACTATATCTTAAAACCTAAAAAATTTAATTTGCATATCTGAACCGGTTTTAAAGCAATCTATAAATCGTCAGTTTGTAAGAAAAAATTCAACGTTTCGTATTTCGTAAACGAAGCATTTATAAAAAAAAACTGTCATTATTTTTTCATACAGAATTAACCCTTAAAGTTTGTCGAACTTATTTAGAAACACCCTGTACTGATGAAGAACATGGCTATTGTTGTTAAAGTATCTTACTTTTGTATTATTCAATATATAGTCTAGGCGCCAGAGGGGTCACCGTGTCATATTCAATTCTGATGGACAAACTCAACGGTTTCTTATGGATTTTTGGCTGCTGATTACGAATTTCGAGGGGGGATTTCGATCCGAGTGGTCAAAAAATTGTTATAAACAATTTAATTGTTTATAAATTGTTTATAAGGCTCTGGCTCATAAACTTAAAGATATAAAAAAATGTTTCAAATAAAATTTGTTCCTTAATAAAAAACGAAGAAAAAACCGTTTACTAAATTTAAATCTAACAATTAGAACTCAAGATATTGTAAAATTAGTGCACAATGCAAATTGCAAAATAAGTATTTTTCGAAGCTTTATCGATCTTAACTCAGCTTCTACGCATGCAAATAAGTCTTAGCAGGTGTCGTTTTAAAGCTTAGTTAACAAGCTTCCAAACAAAGTTTGTTAAATTACTTGATCTTTATTTATTTTAAAGTTATACCCGTCTGAAGTTACAATTTTCTTAAAAATATTGTACATTCATTTGTTTATAAGGGTTTCAAGCAAATTGGAGCTATAAACATTTATACTTTAATGAACAATAATGATAGAAAAACTCAAAAGTAACAATTTAAGGTTATGAAAATGTTCATAAGTTTATTTTTGGCCAAGATGTCGATATTTTAATGGCGCGCGCTATGAGGCGCAAGATCGGCTCACCGCGTAAAGGTTCACGCGCTAACTTCTCGATGCAAATTATAATTTCTATGTATACATACGTTATATTCATCTTTTATTTTTGAAGATCCTAATAAAATTTTATCATATAATTCTTATAATTAAATCATCATACTGTACCTCGTATCACCTTTCATTCTATTTACATTGTCTTCTATTTTTTGCACTAAATGAGAAGAAAACATTAAAAACTAATATTTCAGAAGTACAACTAAAAAGTAAGTTGATATTATTTATTAATACTATTTTTACAAACATTTTTTTCATGCATCTGCAAATCTGCATAGAGATATACAGGGAATATCAGCTTTTTTACATCTGCGTAAGTTCTTAGCGAAATTTTAACAGTTACATGGTGGTACAAGTCTGTTCTTGTAGGCAGTAAAACTAAAACTTTTTGAGGCTTCAGAGTCTAATTATCTATATGATATCCATATAAAGTGGATCTAGTTCTTTTGCATCATCATCAAGGCCCGTCAATTGTGTGTATGCCGCCACATCATAAATGCTCGTTTTATATGCAATGATGATGCTGCAAAGTAACTCGATCCATTTTTATATGTATATCACATATTGGCTCATTTTCATGCGTAGAAGCCGAGTTACGATCGATAAAGCGTCGAAGAATACATACTTACTTGACTGTGAGCCAATCTTGCGCCTCATAGAGCGCCATTAAAATATCGACATCTTAGCCAATAATAAACTTACGAACATTTTCGTAAGCTCAAATTGTTCCTTTTGAGTTGTTTTATCATTATTGTTAATTAAAGTATAAATGTTTATAGCTCAAGTTTGCTTGAAACCTTTATAAACAAATTAATGTACAATTTTTTAAAGAAAATTATAATTTCAAACGGGTATAACTTTAAAACAAATGAAGATCAAATAATTTAACAAACTGTTTAGAAGCCCCTTAATTAAGCTTTAAAAGGACACCTTACAGGGCTCATTTTCATGCGCAGAAGCCGAGGTACGATCGGTAAAGCTTCGAAAAATTCTTATTTTGCAATTTGCAATTTGCATTGTGTACTAATTTTACAATATCTTGAGTTATAATTGTCGGATTTAAGTTTAGTAAACGGTTGTTTCCTCGTTTTTTATTAGGGGACAAATTTTATTTGAAACATTTTTTTTATCTCTTTTAGTTTATGAGCCAGAGCCTTATAAACAATTTATAAACAATTAAATTGTTTATAACAATTTTTTGACCACTCGGATCGACATCCCCCCTCGAAATTCGTAATCAGCAGCCCAAAATCCATAAGAAACCGTTGAGTTTGTCCATCAGAATTGAAAATGACACGGTGACCTCTATTTGGCGCCTAGACTAATAAGCGAATGAATCAAAAAACAAATTCAGAAAACCTGATAATAGTTGGGTTTTAATTTCTTGCGAACTTTGGGTAAAAACACACTTTGATTCGTACACCCGGTATACAATTAAAATATACCTGTTTAGTAACAATAGTATTACTTCGGTATTGTTAAAGAATAAAGCTATAACATATTAAAAAAATTACTTAAAATTACTACCTACCTAAAAAATACCTTAAAAGCCTTAAAAATTAGAGTATACCAATCGTCGATAAAAGTTACAATAAAAAATAAAGTGTGGGTCGACAACTTTACCCAATATTCAAGGGGTGCCGGTGCAATTTTCGTGCCGGTTAGTGTATTTAATACATACAATAAATTTTGCCATTGCTGTACAAACCATCTATAATTGTATTAATACCTTTAATCAATAGTGTTATAAGAACGCTTTAAGACTTGATTAAGGCAACTTTTCGCTATCTGAATATGTTGACGCCCCACACCTACATTTACCGGGAACACCTTGCAACATCAAGATACAAGCAGGATATTCGAATAAAATATGGTGAAATCAAGTTTCTTGTTGGCAAAATATTGCAACATTCTTCCTCCTTAAATTCAACACGGCCTCCTACCTTCCTCTGTAAAAAAACACTTGAAGATCTTTTGTTCAGATATGACATGAAGATTTATAAAATAATAATAAACTAATTACTCAGAGAGGTTCTAAGCACCTACTAAGATATTTGCGTAATTTGCGTTATGACATAAAATTGAATAAGTGGAATTATTTAAATAATTATATGGGATAGAAGAGGATACATAGAAAGGAAAATGTTACGTTTAACCTGTTTTTGAGGTATTCCTGTGACGCAGAGCTTTACATTTTTGGCAATCTGCTTATTGATCTCGGTATGTTTACTTTCTGAGTCTTAGAAGATAGTGCGTATCTCCCATCTATTTTCCTAATAATGTTATGATGACAACAAAAGTTAAATCGAAAATGATGCAACATAAAGCTACTAAAGGAAATGAGAACAAGCAAACATGTTGAGAAAACATGGACAATATTTCGTGAACATAATATGACCAAGATACTAGAAGAACACATTGTAACTAACAGATTCAAAAAACAATCGATGGCAGAAAAAATACTAGACTTTATAGAATAAAGTCTCATGGAGGAACGAAGACAGTTTAAGGGAAAATGCAAACAAAAATACAACGAGATACACAAGCAAATTAGAGATGAAATAAGGTCAGCGAAAGAAAACTTTTACAAAAGAAAATGTGAAGAAATTGAAGAACTGCAATTAAAACATGACACGTTTAACCTACATAAAAAGGTAAAAGAATTGGCAGGTATACAAAAAAGGAAGCATCCCAATGTGCTATACAACGCAAATGGCCAAATAATAACTGACCTACAAGAAAAGCTTACGACCTGGAAGAATTATATAGAAGAACTCTTTGCCGATGAAAGAGAGGATCATGATATTGGTAATATACAAGGTGAGGAAGAACCAAAAATCTCTAAAGAAGAAATACTATATGCTATAAAAACAATGAAAAATGGCAAATGGTTGTGGAACATGAAACAGTAAATGTTTTGGTTGACCTCTTTAACTGCATTTTTAAAACAGGAGAAATACCTAAAGAATGGCTTCTGTCAACTTTTGTAACTATTCCAAAGAAAACAAACGCAAAACTGTGCACCGCCCATCGCACAATAAGCTTAATGGGACACACACTAAAAGTATTTCTTAAAGTGACACATACAAGAATTCACAAAAAACTAGACGCTGACATCAGTGATACTCAATTCGGGTTTCGAAACGGGCTTGGAACAAGGGAAGCACTATTTGCACTTAATATCATGTGCCAAAGATGCCTAGATGTTAACCAGGATATATACAGAGAGAGTCTGTAAAGTGGAATAAATTCAATATCTCAAATACTAATTGTTTTTTTGGAAAATGCTCAGACCCGTCGATTAGTATTTCAAATTGTCCTTTTTGACATTCAATAATAATGTATACAGGGTGTCCCAATTTAGAGATATGACGTCATCGTCGATTTTCTTAAATGGCAACACTGTCATTTTGATAGCTAATTTGATAGGGTTTGTAAAGTTATACATAACTGCAAAATATCAAATTTTTATTCTCTACCATTTACAAGATAATAGAAAATAACAAAGTTATATCTGTAATTTGGAATATATTCAATATTTAAAATACTAACTGTTTTTTTGAAAAATGCTCAGACCCGTCGATTAGTATATCAAATTGTCCTTTTTGACATATAATAATAATGTATACAGGGTGTCCCAATTTACAGATATGACGTCATCGTTGATTTTCTTAAATGGCAACACTGTCATTTTGATAGCTACTTTGATAGGGTGTGTAAAGTTATACACAACTGCAAAATTTCAAATTTGTATTCTCTACCATTTAGATGATAATAAAAAATAACAAAGTTATGAAAAAGAAGTAATCAACTAATAATTGAATTTAATTATTTCAATAAATTAAGCAAAAACTCATAATGTTGCCCTCAATTATTCTCAAATTGTCAATGGGCAACGTTATGAGCATTTGCTTAATTGAAATAAATAAATTCAATTATTATTTGATTACTTCTTGTTCTTCATAACTTTGTTATTTTTTATTATCTTGTAAATGGTAGGGAATAAAATTTTGAAATTTTTCAGATGTGTATAACTTTACACACGCTATCAAAATAGCTATCAAAATGATAGTGTTGCCATTTAAGAAAATCAACGATGACGTCATATCACTAAATTGGGACACCCTGTATACATTATTATTATATGTCAAAAATGACAATTTGATATACTAATCGACGGGTCTGAGCATTTTTCAAAAAAACAGTTAGTATTTTAATTATTGAATATATTCCAAATTACAGATATAACTTTGTTATTTTCTATTATCTTGTAAATGGTAGAGAATAAAAATTTGATATTTTGCAGTTATGTATAACTTTACAAACCCTATCAAATTAGCTATCAAAATGACAGTGTTGCCATTTAAGAAAATCGACGATGACGTCATATCTCTAAATTGGGACACCCTGTATACATTTTTATTGAATGTCAAAAAGGACAATTTGAAATACTAATCGACGGGTCTGAGCATTTTCCAAAAAAACAATTAGTATTTGAGATATTGAATTTATTCCACTTTACAGACTCTCTCTGTATAATATATGTGCTTTATTGACTACAACAAGGCGTTCGATAAAGTTCGCCACGAACACCTGATGAGACTGTTGGTAGAGAAAAACTTGGATAAAAGGGACCTCAGAATTATCTTCAATATTTACTATAACCAGAAGGCGAATATTAGAGTAGAACGGGAAACAACCGTGGAACTCGAGATCAAAAAAGGCGTAAGGCAGGGATGCATACTTTCACCAACCTTGTTTAACTTATATTCAGAAGATATTATAAACAGAGCCCTTGCTGACCAAGATAGAGGAGTTAAAATAAATGGCACTTTAATAAACAATTTGAGATACGCTGATGACACAGTATTAATAGCAGAAACCCCGGAAGATCTCCAAACACTGATAAACAGAATAGTAGAGTGCAGCGAAAAGTTCGATTTATCACTTAACATAAAAAAAAAACAAAAATAATGATGGTGTCGAAATCTCCACAAAATTTTTCTGACATAACCGTACATGATCAAAGAATTGAGCGTGTTAGAAAATATAATTACCTGGGAACTGTTATTAATGAAAACAACGACAACTCTGAAGAAATCAAGATCAGAATAGAAAAAGCTAGAGCTACTTTTACCAAAATGAAAACAATTTTATGCGGAAGAGAGCTAAGTTTAAATCTTAAAATTCGCCTCATGAGATGTTACGTGCTGTCAGTTCTTTTCTATGGAATGGAAGCTTGGACACTGAAAAAGATCGATACAAGGAAAATAGAAGCATTCGAGATGTGGATGTACCGCAGGATACTGAGAATATCGTGGACAGAGAGAGTGACAAACATGGAAGTGTTGCGAAGGATGCAGAAAAAAAAAGAACTTGCGCTTACTATTAAAATGCGCAAACTGCAATAGTTGGGACATATAATGAGGGGACAAAAGTACCAGCTACTACAATTAATTATTCAGGGAAAAATAATAGGTAAAAGATCCATTGGCAGAAGAAAACATTCATGGTTGAAGAATTTAAGAGATTGGTACAAGTGCAGCAGCTGCCAATTATTTAGATCTACGGTATCAAAAATACGCATAGCCTTGATGATAGCCAAACTTCGGAACGAGGACGGCACCTGAAGAACAAGAAGAAGATAGAGTAAAGAAGACAATACCAGAATAATGCAGAAGACTACAAGAAGTCCACATCAGCGCTCTTATTAAACTTCTTCAACTACTGATGAAATACCTGAGGCAAAGCTTTAGGTAAGTATTTTTGATGACTGACTATCTGAAATATGGACTAAAACGAAGAAGACGATTATACATTGGAGACCGTGGAACCACAAACGAAAAAGGGGAAGGTCACAGATGCGATGGTCAGATGACCTGAAGAAACACACTGGGTTTCAGCACCCAAAATGAATGCAAATTTCCCAAGACAGAGAACAATGGAAGAAGGAAGAGGAGGCCTATATCTAAGGATGGATGTTTAGGGCTGATTAGATAGATAGAAGTCTATTTTTATAAGAATTCCGAAGAAGCAGCGGGTAAGAGGATGCGGCAAATATCGCTGATCGGCGGTCGGCGTGTGTGCACTGTCCCGTTTTCACATGTGGTTCACTATTGAAATTTGGACGGCCGATATAAAAGCGATCGTCCAAAATCGGTGTGTATGTAACTAACGTTACTGCTTTGATGTACGTCTCATAATATTGGCTAATATGATTCTTTGGCTACGCTCTGCATCATCAATGTTATCCTTTGTGTCGTTGACTCCTAAATAGGGCTTTTCATTCACAGTCATTTGTTCCGAGCTTCTGTCATGTGTCACATAATATTAATATATCTACGTCGTACGTTATTGGTATATACCAATGATACAAACCAAAGACGTATGACGTAGATATATTAATATTTTGTGACACATGACAGAAGCTCGAAATAAATGACAATCGATGAAAAGCCCTGTACACAACGCTATCTACTTTTTCTAAGTTGTCAACTATCAGGTAGGCTCGTTTGCTCTCTTGGATTGGTTTTGCACTAGGATTTTAGCCCACTTATTGAAGATATATTTGTTCTGCTCATGAAATTAATGACCTTAATTAAATCCATAAAATTTAAGATCTACACTGGCGTTCTTGCCCGTGTGCATCTTAAATTTAAATGACAAAACCGTACCCGGATATTGGAAATTAAATATGTCTGTAATATACGGTAAATGCATAAAAGGGAATCAGTTAGTGTTGTCTTAATTACAATTTATTTGACACTAGTGACTCTTTTTGTTCATATAAAATATCCCAAAATGTTTTTGAATTACGTAAAATAAATTATACCTCCTTTATGGCGTCTTTAACGCCAACTCATTATACTTCGTTTCATACACGCACCTCTGAAAACTTTTGACATTTCTGTGGGTAAATATGAGAAAATTATGCAAATGTTGATGATGTCAATTGTTTAGAAAAATGTGAGAAAATTGTAAAACGTAATGTAAGTTATATTTTAATTTATTATAAAAAGTGTCTGATAGATAAATTTTTGGATTTTTGAATAAAATATTTAAATATATGCGATTTGTATAAAACGTTAATAGCCCAGTAAATGACCGTTTTGGAGTGTCATTTTTCTAGTCACAACGGATTTGCTTGAAAATTTGGATTTGGGTTCTTCCTACCATCTACTTCACTTTTGGACTTAAGCCCAGGGTTGATTTTACTTGAGGATGAAAACCATCCGTACTTGGGAGTGAAAAAACATACGTTTAAAATAAGTCCGGAAATAGATAAACTAACTTACCAATTCTAAGCAACTATTGTTCTATTTTTTCGCTAAGGGCGACGCCCCATTATTGCGTTGCGTTGCGACGTCGCAACGGAACAACGCATTATATGCCACACCTGCCATGCGATGACACTGCCATCGAGGAACACCCTTGTCCGTCGATCCGTTGAAACATCGCAACTGATCGACGCGATGCAACGCAACGCACTGATGGGGGCTCGTCCCGATGCGTTGTTCGCAACGCACTAATGGGGCCTCGCTCTCTAAAGTCAATAGTTTTTGAGTTATTTGCGAGTGAAAATGTTTATTTTTCGACAAAAAAAACATGTTTTCAGATGGGTTTTCGGAAATACCTCAAAAAGTAAGTATTTCGAAAAAATATTTTAAGCAAAAATGTAGCCTACAAAAAAAAAGGAAAAAATGGTGTAATTATGAAGTCTATGGATACAATAGAAGCAAAGTTGTAGCTAATGAAAAATAGGTTATTATTCGTCAAATTCCAAATAGAACATTTCAACGTGAAGTAACCAAAAAAAAAAAATTAAGCACTTTTGGAGGAAAACTCATCAAAACTTTTTTAAAGTGCAAAATAACTTTTCTAAATAACTTTTTTCGATATCTCTAACCCGAAGCAAAATATCAAAAATGCGTCCTTGGCCCTGATTCTAATTCAAATTTCGACTCAAAACAAGTCGCAATCAATATGACGACGTTTAAATGCAACTGTGCGAGCCTTGTGGATTTAAGTTGAACTAACGAAATGATGTCATTAAATAGCGACTTATCGAAATTAATTGCGACTCCAAAAAAGTGGTTGATATTATAACTTCGAGTTGAAATTATTGTGACACGGATATGAATGAATGGCCGAAAGCGAGGTTAGGTTTAGTTTAGGAGATGTGTTTCGTTTGTTTCTTGCAAGGAAAACTAAAGCAAAAGGTATTAATATGGCTGGGTTTTATGGAAATTTGCTGGTTTTGGAGGAATTAGATAGAATAGTATTAAACTAGAAATATAATAATTGAGAATTTCCACAACGTGAATTATCAACACAATGAAAGATGTAAGGTAATAATCTGGGAAAATTAGTATAAAACAAGGAAAATTATGTACCAGCTATCTTATTGCTGGACATGCTGGAATCAAATCTTAAGATTTCATATATTAGTAATATAGCTATGCAATCAGAAAGTGTGCTATTTGGTTTATAAACAAATTAGCGCTCCGAAATCTTTTTTTCAATTATTGCTCTGCAACTCAGAAGATTTTAACGTTAAACCAAACACACTCACATAAAAATTCACGGTAATTTAATTCTTCACAAAGAAATTTTTTTTGATTTCCTTCGGCGAAAATTTTCCTCGAAAAATTCGGGTTTTCCAAAAATAATCTTTAATTTTCAACTAAAATTTTAGGGAAATAATTATTTATCAATAATTAAATAACTTAGTGACAAATCTTTTTTGTTATGAGTGTCTTGAAGATATGGAAATTTGTATTTTCAAAGAGGACCGGAATAAAAAGGTAATAGTTCAAAGATTGAAATCCTGTTGTGTTTATAACTCTGTCGCAAATGCCGGTCAAATTTGACTGGTTATAGCTGGAACCACTCCTCGCAATTCAATTTTTTTTTCTTCGAAAAGGGCACAGAAGCCGTGCCCTTTTCAACAGCGTTAACTTAATTTAATTTAATATAATATTTTCTGAGGGGTTCTATTTGTTTATAAGCCAAAAAATTGTTTCTTTATAACATTCATGAGACCGCTCAAATAGTCCAATTTCAATTCTGTAAAGTACGTTGAATAGGTATGGTATAGTGCTTTTTTATACGAAAATCATAGTTATTCTGGTGTATCATAATCTTTCTGGTTATTATTTCGACCGAAATTTTTTAATTAACATTTTAATTATTGCTAAACTATTGGTTAGATTGTCGCCTGCCTCCTGATATAATAATATAATCTACTATAAAAAATCTTTCATGTCATCAATTTATTTAGTTATTGATAAATAATTACTTTCCTAAAATTTTAATTGAGAATTGTAGATTTTTTTGGGAAAACTCAGATTTTCCGAGTAAAATTTTTGTTAAAGGAAATCGAAAAAAAAATTTTGTGCAGAACTAATATCGAAATGAATAAAAATCGCTATAAATTGCGACAATCATGTCGGAGTCGAAATTATATTGCGACCTCGAAATGAATTAGAATCAGGCCGCTCAGGCCCCTGTTTGTGGATTCGCAGTAGGTCGCGTTTAAAATTTAAATTTCAGTTGAGTACCTTAGAAAATGTGAACCATCAACCTGTATGACTGTGCAAAACTTCAAATCTGTATTTATTTTGATAGCCGAAATTATAGGGCTGTCTTCATCTCAAATTCGACACACTGTATAATCTTAAGTTTGACCGGTTCGAAGAGCTTATTTTTGAAAAGATTTGTTTTTATATTAAAAAATATTATGAAAAAATGTATTTTTTAAAAATAACCTAAAAGTACAAAATTAATGGAAAGATCCCAGTAGCTGGCTGTATACCATAGTGAAAAAACTAATACATATTATGTAAGTAAAAACTTCAATTTGTATATTGGTTTATTATATGTATACAGGGTGTAACAAAAATACAGGTCATAAATTTAATCACATATTCTGGGACCAAAAATAGTTCGATTGAACCTAACTTACCTTAGTACAAATGTGCACATAAAAAAAGTTACAGCCCTTTGAAGTTACAAAATAAAAATCAATTTTTTCCAATATATCGAAATTATTAAAACTTTTTTATTTAAAATGGACATGTGGCATTCTTATGGCAGTAGTATCTTAAGAAAAAATTATAGTGAAATTTGGACACCCCTTAAAAATTTTATGGGGATTTTGTTCCTTTAAACCCCCCCAAACTTTTGTGTACATTCCAATTTAATTATTATTGTAGTACCATTAGTTAAACACGATGTTTTAAAAACTTTTTTGTCTCTTAGTACTTTTTCGAAAAGTCAGTTTTTATCGAGATATGTTGAATATTTGTCAAATTCACCACATATGTGTATATGGTTAAGTACGATTATGGAGACTTGGTAATAATATGAAAATTTATTTATGATTTACATTTTTAGGTATATTTTGAACCATATTAAAAAAGAAGCCACATCTCGATAAAACGTGCCTTATCGGAAAAATACAAACAGTGAAAAAAGTTTTAAAAACACTGTGCTAAACTAATGGTACCGCAGTAATAGTTTAATTGGAACGTACACAAACATTTGGAGGGTTTAAAAGCACAAAACCCCCATAAATTTTGTATGTAAACATATTAAAAAAGAAGCCGCATCTCGATAAAAACTGCCTTATCGAAAAAATACTAGGAGGCAAAAATGTTTTGAAAATATTGAATTTAACTAATGGTACCACAATAATAATTTAATTAGCACGTACACAAAAGTTTGAGGGGGGTTTAAGGGAACAAAACCCCATAAATTTTTTAGGGGGTGCACAAATTTCACTATAATTTTTTTTTAAGATGTTCCTACCATAAGAATGCCACATGTCTATTTTCAATAAAAAAAGAATGTGTGTGTACTTTGTACGCACGTAAGAAGATATTCTTCTATTATATAATAGGTAATTTAAACGACGTAAACATACTTAAAAGGTTATTTGTACTTATTTTATTTAAAAATCAAACTAACTTTCTTATCTACCACTTTCAAAAAAGAAGAATACATATCTTCAAAAATTATATAATGGAGTATATATATATATATATATATATATATATATATATATATATATATATATATATATATATAATATACTTACAATCATAAAATCTATAAAAAAAATAAAAAAATAATAGCTTGCTTGGGGCTCGAACCCACTTCACGTCTACCGCGCCGTACGAAAGTTGACGGCATTTCAAACTGCACCAAACTCTCGTATACGTCATGTGGGAATATATACAAACTAAACGTTTACACCATAAATTTATATGAATTTAATAAAATTATTAGTTTGATTTTTGTCGAAATAAAATACAACAAAATATATAGTAAGAAAACGATATATGAGATGAAGATTTGTAGAAAGTTTGTTCGTAATCAGATTATGTAAATTAAAGCATTGCCTACTAATAGGTAACTACATTATTTTGTTTACATTTTCCAAATAGATAGGTATTGAAACTATTAGGTATTTCCAACTGAAACATTTAAAATTACTTACCTGCGGCTTTTCAAAACTATTTAAAAAGTCACTATAATTATAAATTTGATTTTATTTCTGTCCATACATCAATAAAAGCTAATATTATACAATATTTTTGTTTACCGATAACCTCCATATTGAACAATTATTGACAGATCATTTCAAAATTTCAACACCCAATCAGAGCCCGTATAACCACTAATACCATACTGTCGGTGTGCGCATGCGCGGGGATCAATCAAATTTTACCCTCAATCGATTCGCCGCTAAAGAAGAATATCTTCAAAAATCTCTAATAGTTTTCGATATATTCGAGAAAATCGATTTTCATTTTGTTACTTTAAAGGGCTGTAACTTTTTTTATGTGCATATTTGTACTAAGGTAAGTTAGGTTCATTCGAACTATTTTTGGTCCAAGAATATGTACTTTAACTTATGACCTGTATTTTTGTTACACCCTGTATAATTGTTCCATGGTGTGGTTGAGTTGCGTGTATGATAACCTTATTGTCAGTTAGAAAACGACGCGACGGTCAATAATATTTATTTATTTTTGGTAAAAAAAAGGCGTGCTTTGTTTATATCTCATAAGGGTTTGTTATTCTAGCGAGGGTGTGCCGGCACAGGGTGCCCGCTGTGACTCTACTGAACTAGACCACAAACACTAATCTGTCATTATGTGGCTCTACCATATGGCCAAACAGGTGACACTTTATTAGATCTGGTGTTTTTAAAACTGCAAAGGCATTTTACCGGAAATAGGGATATATTTCGTTTCTTAAAACAGGCCCTTCTATGCATATGGTTTGTATATTAGGAACGAAACACATGTGAATTTTAAATGACCCATATTATTTGGTTTAGAAAAGAAAGTTAATATTTAAAATTAGCAATTAAAAAAACAGTAAAATAGTATCTGAAGCGTGTCGCCACATAATTTTTATTAAAACTTTTTAAAACTGTCGTCCAAATGGATTAAAGGATAACGTTTTCGATCTGATTCACATCATCCTCAGTGCATTCCGTTACGTACATGAAACTAGTACACTAATGAAAGTGGTGACATCAAAATATATGGTTTACATATTACATTTGCAGAAAATAATGCGACCCTAGGTCGGTGATAATGGATTCTATTTTAATACTTAAAGAGCAACATGGTTCCTTACTCGACTGGAACACGTGGTTCTTGCCAGTTCAAAAGACACATATAAAGATACACAATGTATTATAGAACCTACCTTTCATGAGCTACAACTCTGCTTCTACTGAAAAATGAACATTTTCACTCGCAAATAACTCGAAAATTACTGACTTAGTGAAAACTATTTAGAATTTAGAAATAATAGAAATAATAGAATTAGTCGATTTATCTATTACCGGATATATCTTGAACGTATGACTTTTAACCCCCGAGAAGGGGTGGCTTTCACCCCACCACAAGTAAAATAAAACCTATGCTCAAGGCCAATAGCGAAGTAGAGGATAAGAGAAACCTAAATCCAAATTATCATGCAATTCGGTGGTGACACGGAAAATTACACGGTTTCGCCGGATTTCACGTTTCATTACTGGACTATAAATTTAAATTAGGTAGCGAATAAAAAATGATCAAAATTAACAGATATAACTCAGACGGAAACTAGACAACATCAGAGAAATTGGATATTAGTGATGCATAATTTTTAGGTAAGAAGGTAGGTGGACTTAAAAAAGATTAAAATATTATTAAATAGATTAAAAATAAAGTTGCGGAGGAATATCGAAAAACACCTTCATAAACTGTGAATCATAAGTTAGTATAGGGATACAGCTACAAATTAAATAAATAACAAAACAATAAAATTGTGCCCACTGTCATACTCTAACATATACAGTGCGTCCATAAAGTAACGCATAAATTCGTTATTTCGTAAACCGGCGACTTTAAGGAAAAATCCCGAAACAGGTCGATTTTTATTTTTAAATTACGATTTTTTGGCATATATATCATCCTCGTGACGTCATCCACCTGGGCGTGATGACGTAATCGATGATTTTTTTAATGGGAACAGGGGTCACGTGATAGCTCATTTGAAAGGATATTTAATTCTCTATCCAATAATATAAACATTAACATAATTATTTATACAGGGTGTTGAAAAACAGTTTTTTAATTAAAATAAGTGAGACAAATAGAAGAATATATGTAATTTATTTTAAATCAAAATGCATTTTACTACTGTCAGTAAAGAGAAAAAAATTTTATTTGACAAATAAACATTTTCTACACAATTTTTCTACACAATTTTAGTAGAAGTATAACTTCTAACGTGCGTACAAAGTACACACATATTCTTTTTTTTTCTATATTAATAAGTCCAAGAATATATAAAAACTATTCAGTCGAGGAAATGAAGCTGAAAAAATGGCAAAACCTCGCAATTTTTTCGTCCAGCATCGATTTGCACAAAAATTTAAGATTAGGCTCATTACACTCTCTAGTTCATTTTCTATATTGAGCCGTTGTACGCTTTTGGTTTTTTAAGGGTGAAAACTACCCCTAAAGGTAGACTTCCGCACCAAGCGACCGAGACAGGAGACCGCGACAGGCGACAGATAGGCGAGGTCTCCCCACGACTGCTCTCAATGCAATTATATCAGGGTAGTTCTGCAGCCCGCGACCGAGACCAGCGACCAACGATCGTCTATCGCGACCTATCTGTCGCCTGTCGCGGTCTCCTGTCTCGGTCGCTTGGTGCGGAAGTCTACCTTAATAGTAAAAAATTATAAAATAACATTATAAACTTTAATATTGTCAACATTTGATTCTTATTAGTTACATAATGATGGTTTTATGCTTTAAGATATACTATCATAATATTTCAACCCTTAAAACCAACCTTGTTGGAGCTATATATAAAAAATTTACTTATCCTAAAAGAATAATTTCGGCTTGCATTGATTTACATAAAAATTTGGGATTAGGATCATCTCACTCTGTACTTCATATTCTATATCATGCTTAAGGGCGTTGATTATTTTTAGGGGTGTAAACTACCCCTTATTATCAAAAATTATATAAAAACATTGTAAACTTTAATATGGCTAAAATTTAGTTTTGATTGGTTAAATAATGATTGTTTTATACTTTAGCATATAATATCATATTTCATCCCTTAAAAACCACCCTTAATAACATTACAGTTTTTATAAGTTGATATTTTAATAAATCTATTCAAAAAAAAAGTAGAATTAAAGAATTACAAAAGCATTTATTTACACAAAAATACGAATTTACAAATATGTACAAATACAAATAGTTTTTTAGTCACCTTCCAGTATACCAACCGGTTCTGTGGTATTATACATACATTGAAAATTATCCATAAGCGGACTATCCGAATTTCTCGAAAAAAAATTGTTTTATAAACATAGCTCCTTCATTTTCGGCGATAAAAAGTTTTGTCAAAAATGACTTTGTAGGATTTTTGAAGAGTTATAAGACTGTGTAAACTAAATTCCATGAAATCCCCTAGTTTTTAATTAGGGTGTATTTAAAAGGCTCGAATAAGGGGGTGTTTGCACGTAAATAGAAGTTTTAAACAGCTATATCTCGCTAAATGTTCACTGTAATGAAAATCTATGTACAAGGTAATTTTAGTTATTAAAAAAGCTACAATTTAGTAATCCATCATTTTTTTCGTATCTCCAGTGTTTTCGGAGATATTTTGAAGTAAATGGTAGAAAATGGGAAATTCCAAAAGAATTATTTTCCTTTAAACTCCAATTTTTCTAAAATTAGGCCTTTTAAATTGGTCAAACTTCTTGGATGTATTGATAATACACATTTAAAAGGAATTATAAAAAGGTGAAGACCAATTTTTAATTAGGAAGGTAGTTAGGGGGTTGTTTTCACTGGACACGCGCCAACTCGTAACTCTTAATGACAAACTTTTTTAAATCAAAATGTATACCGGCCAATTCGTAACTTTTCTACTTACCTGACCAACTCGCAACTTTATACAGGTGAATTCGAAACCATTGTTTAACTCTAATACCCCAGGTAGTTGTTAGGTTAAAACGTAAGAAATACATTTGAACACTAACGGATTAAGCCAACACGGGGCATATAGCATATTATTATGTAAGCGAATGGTTCTTGGTTTGCTTAAAAACATGTTGTGTATTATATTATAAAAAAATAACAAAAATTAAAATCTCTTTTGATTGAAACAATATTATATGTATAGACCAGGGCGGATCTGTAAAAAAACGTCTATTTGTGGATGTGCGAGGTGGCATTCGGATTTTTGCAGATAAAGTTAGGTGACAACTTCAATAATAATAATTGACTTATGCTCCTTCTCAAATATGCCCCGAACATTAATAAAAAAATTAAAATATTTAAAAATTTCGAAAAACATTAATTTTTTTTCTATATTCTTTGCTTATAACTTTAAAACGATTCATTTTGGAGCAAGGTCGTAGGGAAATAAAATAAATATAATTGAATTTTTTATGATATACGACTAGTTAAAAATGTCTTCAATTATTACCCTTTCTGCAAAATAGCAATAAATACAAAATAAGGGGGCAAAATAAGCCTCTTTTTAATAAGTATTTTTCAACAGCTTTGGATGCACTTAGAACCTTCGTAGTTCGCGTAGAAAATCCTTATAACGTACTTAAATCTTCCACCAAATTTTATTCAAATCGACTTAATAGATTTTGCATAATAATTTTGCAATCTAATTTTTTTTAAAAAAGTTCAAACACTTTCTGAACAGAAAGTAGACCATTTAGAAGTTTGTTAATTTTTTAACATATAAAGAGGCTCCCTACCTATCTAATACACTTTACAAAAGCACTGTTTTTAAAGTTATAAACAATTTTTTGGCTTATAAACAAATACAGTGAGAACGTTTGTTTTGGTATACATATCATACTAGTGACGTCATCCATCTGGGCGTGATGACGCAATCGATGATTTTTTTTAAAAGAGAATAGGGGCCGTATGATAGCAGGCCGTATGATTCCGTCGGTATAACAGGTTGCCTTGCAACCAGATGCAGAACAGTACCATAAATGTTTTCCACTTTTTAGCACTTTCTTTAATTGAAATTTAAAATAATTTACCACCAATAACCTACACCCACGTGCACTCATTACAAAATCTGTTATCTGTTACAAGAATTTCAGTCATTTTCACAAAATTTATTTGGATTTTCTCTAGTAACTCTCCCAAGAGACAATACATAAATGATGAATACCTTTTACACCACCTTCAAAGAGAGTAATTTTTACAAGTACATACCTGGAATACCGGTATTAAATTATCCACATTACTTAAAAATGAAAGTTACTAATTCACCGGTAGTTAGTATGTTATCGAAGAATTACCTGCGCGCCAGAGTTACGAGTTGGCCTGTAATTAGGATGGGGGATTAAAATAGTTACGAATTCACCGAGACCCTTTTCACTGATTTTTTCATAGAGGAAAGCAGATACCGACCTTTTTTTGATCATAAGTCGCTTAATTTTTAGGCTAGAAACTTTTTATTATTATTTTTTGAAAGATCTAACTATATACTTGAAAAAAGATTATTTACGTTTTCCTCTAAAAATACAAAGTTTTTCCGTTATTTTACTTTGAATATTTCAAATTATGTATTTGACGAAAAAAGCTAACTTTTAACATGCCGTATCTCGGTTTATATTGGTTTTAAAGATAAAACAGAAAAATAATTTGATTTGTGCTACTAAAATATACAATTTTGATATCTACAATTTTTTTTGATTAAATGCATATTTTTCGAGGTATTCTCAAAAAACCCTCTAAAAAGTCGATCTTTTCATCGAAAAACTGTTCATCAAAAAACCTTTAACGCGAATAACTCGAAAAATATTAGTTTTACAAAGAAAATGTAAAAAAACATTTTGTTCTTAAAATTACTTTTTACATCGATTTACATGGTTAAAATGTAATAAAAAAATTCCCGCCCTCGAGATGGGGTGGCAACCACCCCCAAGGTTTTAGCGTACAGCGGCATGATATAGAAAATGATCCTTGGACTATTCCCTACCTTCTGTGAAAATTTCAAGTAAATCCATGCTGGACGAAAAAATTGCGAGCCAAAATGCTTCATTTCCTCGACTAATTGAAAAAGTCAGTACATTATAAACTCACTTTTGTACCTGTTCTCACAACTTTTAAAACAAAACTTAACAACCATAACCATAATAATAAAAATGACAACACATTCTTTAACCACAGCCGCCATATTGGATAATTTTTGACATGTCATTGAAATACCCAATCAGAGCTAACGTATAATGTATCTGCGCGTGGCACCAACAATTTTGATGAATTCGCGCACATTTACATTCACTCCAAATCGCGCCTAAAAAATAACATATAACTTCAAAAAGAAGAAGACATTTTTATTAAACTCATTTTCAAAGAAGAACTATTTCACTCAATATGAAAGGCTTAATATAGCAATAAATATTTGGACTGGATATCTTTCTGAATACCTTTCACAGCCTTAATGGATGTGACGAATGTTAATGGTCTTTTTACATATTTAATATTTTTAAATAACGACTGACTCACAGTTAAGCATTAACAAGGATTATGTGGTTTTTGTTATAATTTTTTATTGGTGTAACAGTATAAAAACATAAAGCACTATAACTAAAACCACACCATAAAAACACATCTATAGTTTAATGCATTATTTGATATTATTGCATAGTTTACAACTGATTCATCTAAAAGTCTAATCTAACTGAAGAAAAGTGTTAAATTGATTATGTTGCATGTAGGTATTTATTTTATCTCGTAACTTAAAGTATCAATAAAGTTAAAACTAATTGTGCAACATATATAATACAGTGTGTCAATTTGAAAAGGTATCACTCTATAATTTATTTGTGAGGGGGACATCTTGTAGACCAGTTTTCAACTAAATTACATCAACCCTCCAAAGGGGGCAGACACAACCACCAAAATCTTTAATGGAAAGGAGGGTTGATTGATACTTGACACTTGGTGGAAAATACTCAAAATACTCAAATACTCAAAAAAATTCAATTTGGAGTTCAATACTCCAAAAAAATATTTTGGAGTTTTGAACTTGATACTTAGTATCTATACTGTTTTACTTGATTTTTCCAAAAGTACTGAAAACAAATATAATATATGTGGTATTTTGGAAAAGGTAGTTGAACGACCCTTAAAATGAGGTATCACTCAACTCCCCGTTCCACCCTCTAGCGGGGGAATATACAACTCCTAAAATCTATAATGGAAAGTGGGGTTGAATGATACCTAATTTTAAAGATCGTTGAACTACCTTTTCAAAAATATCACATACATTATATTTTTCTTCATTACTTTTGTAAAAATTAAGTAAAACCGTACATACAGTGAGCACGTAAAGGTTGGAATAAATTCATTTTCTCGAGAATGGACAACCGTGGAAAAAAATCCAAAAACAAGTCAATTTTTATTTTTAAATTACGACTTTTTGGCATATATATCATACTAGTGTCGTCACCCATCTGGGCGTGATGAGGTCATCGATGATTTTTTTAAATGAGAATAGGGGTCGTGTGATAGCTCATTTGAAAGTAATTCAATTTTCTATTCAATAATATAAACATTAACATAATTATTTATACAGGGTGTCCAAAAAATTTATTTAAATTAAATTTATTGACATAAAAAGAAGAATAAATATGTAATTTATTTAATTCAAAATACATTTTACTGCTCTCAGAAAACGGAAAAAATATTTATTTGAAAAATAATCATTACTATTCGCTTAAATTAAAAAGAGGCAGGTGGATAGCTGCTTTAATATTGAATTTAAGCAAAAAACAATATTTATTTATCAAATAAACATTTTTTCTGTTTTCTGATAGCAGTAACATGTAGTCTCAATTAAATAAATTACACACATTCTTCTTTTTATGTCAATAACTTGAATTTAAAAAAAATTTTTGACACCCTGTATAAATAATTATGTTAATGTTTATATTACTGAATAGAGAATTGAATTACTCTACAAATGATCTATTACACGACCCATATTCTTGTTTAAAAAGATCATCGATGACGTCATCACGCTCACATGGGTGACGGCCCATTCATGAAAAAATGAATTTATTCCAACCTTTACGTACTTACTTTATATCGTAGTGTATCGAGCAAGTATCGAGTTCGGAACCCTAAATTTTTTTTGGGGTATTGAACTCCAAATTGAATTTTTTTTGAGAATTTTGAGTATTTTTGGAGTATTTTTGGAAAAATCAAGTAAAACCGTAAAGATATTAAGTATCGAGTTAAGAACTCCAAATTGTTTTTTGGAATTTTCAGTCCAAGAATTTACCAAAAGTACTGAAAACAAATATAGTGTATATTATGGTATTTTTCAAAAGGTAGTTGAACGATCTTTAAAAAGGTATATTACTTAACATCCTTTCCATTAAAGATTTTGGTTGAAATGTCCGACCCCGCTAGAGGGTTGATGTAATTTATTTGAAAACTGGTCTACAAAATGTCCCCCTCCCAAATAAATTTCAAGTGTTTTTGCATATTTTTAGGTTTTCTACAGGAACCAGAGCGTGGTACCTTTTCAAATTGACGCACTGTATGTATTAGCTTGCATAATAATATATCGATCATGATAAATTATTTATCTCAAGTCAAAACAAAAGTTGTTGCCCCAGGAAACGAAGCCTTTAAAAATAGAAAAATGACTGCCCGTTATTTTTTAACTGAAACATATAGGGGAAGTCAATAGAAAAGGCGTACTATCTGGTACTAACATGTTTTTTTTATTAACATTTAAGTAAAAAAGCTACTGTTTTCATTCGTTTCAATATTTGAGAACCTCACCGTCTTGTTCATTATTATTCTTATATTATTGTTAGTGCTATTAAATTTTTGGATATCGTTTTGGAACATACCTATGATATTGAAAGGAGGCTATAATTAGCTTACCTTAGCTTAGTACCATCTTTTTATTTCAGTACTTAAATTACGTCTCAACAGCTATTGAACTAATTTTACTTCGTTATTGATATTTTATGGTCTTTAAATATTTATTCTTCTTGATATAGTTGTCATGTTGTGACTGGCTGATTGACATAAAGTCCATGCCATTAAAAAAATATTGTGAAAATATGTTTATAAACAAAAAAGTTATTGCAAATAAAATCAATAACATTTTTTCAATTGATTATAATAATTAATATAAACAATAAAAATGTTTAAAGCACATTTCACAATTTGAGTTTTATGTAGTTACTATAATGGGGTATTACCATCTCGGCTCACTATACTCCTTCAGTCCTTTATAATACTCCAGGTACATTTTAAAAACCCCCCAGGTCGGCTCGAAGATTAACAGGTAGGTATTAGTACCCCATTAGTAGGTATAATCGTAATTTGATCTTGGAATTATAGATTAGGGAAAATGTCTTATTAATATAGAAAAACATCCTACCCTCAATACCCCTTCCTTCAATATTATACAGAAATTTTGGGTTCTATGCGAATTTAAGAAACAGTTCCTCTTGGTTGGAAATGTTGGCCGTGGAATCTATTTTGCTACTGATACATAGGATAAAGCTTGGTTAGATGTTCGAGACATATTGACTGTTTGGATATCTAGTACGCCACTGCTCATGTAGTCAAAAGTAATTACGTTTTTATCTTGAAATTATACCTAATTTAGCTTCTATGTATTATGGTAAAGGTTCAGCTTTTTATCCGTTAAAAAAATAGATTGCCGATTGTAGAAGTTATTCTATAAATGTATTTTTTTCGTTGAGATGTAAAATTATTTGATATTAGTTTTTTTTTATTAGGGTATACATACTTATATATCTATTTAATTAAGTTATTCTACATATTAAATGTATTTTTTTCCACTGAGATGTAAAATTATTTGATAGTAACAATTAATATCCCATTAGCCAAGATGGTATATTTTATATCGGGCAGTTTTAATCTTTGCGCCGACTTGGGACATTTTTAAAAGACCTACCTGTTTGTTGGGCCGAGATAGGCACTGCCCACTACACTACATATTTGAAAAAGATGGGCCTGATCGATTAAGTAGTTTCTAAACAATTATATATTCTAGAGAAAATGGTCATTTTTAAATGGCTTAATCCATAGTTGTACTAAGTTATTGTTCTTATATTATTTTTTCTCTTTCTTACAGATAATAAAGGTCATAGTAGGGGAGGAAAGTATGCTAAATTTGCAGTTACTCAAGCGTTATGGGGACCTGTTGGGTTGTGAAGAGTAGATTCTAAAACTAAAAAAAGTTAAGTTATGTTTTACATAAAGTGGGGGACTTTCCATTTTTCAATTTAATTTTCCATTTCCAACAATTGTTTTTTCCGATTATAACGCTATCTATCCATAATTCGAAAAAATATCTCGAATAAAATTACTTATTTTTACGTAAAGAATCCGAATCTGCAATAAAAAATGGGCGCTCCTATTTAAGATTTTAAAGTAACCCCCCATCTCACCTCCGTGGGGGGTTGTGTTTGATGTCATTCGATAGATTTTTCAAAAATATTGAATATGTGTATTTTTCAATTTTTCGATCTCATGTTCATTTCGCGAAATATCGCGGGGTTCGTATTTAAAATTTTAAAATTACCGCCCACCCCTCTCGGTGGGGGGTGTTGTTTGCTATCATTCGATATATTTTTGAAAAATATTGAACACATGTTTTTTAGTTTTTCGATATGACGTTTATTTCGCGAAAGATTCGCTTTTTTTTTGTGAAACTTTGTGACTCACCCATTTTCTTATGCCCCGCTCAAATCGTGAGGTTTTTGAAATATACACTGTTTTCCATGTACTTAACTTACCTTATCATAATCTGACAATTTCGAGTTTTTCTAAGGATAGATTTTTTTTTCGGACCCCCCTTAACGAACCCCCTGTATTGAGAGCCAATATGATAATCTGACGCGCTCGAGTAACTGCAAAAATCCCCGCTTGGGCTCCCCTACCATAATGTCATACCACTGCATTATTTTTTTTTGCGGCTGTATAATTACACTGTGGAATTTCCTGTTCTAATTGTCAGCTTTCTTTGGGATTTTCCTAATCGTTCAGTTAATTTTATTCGTTTACGTTTAGAGTATATAGATAAAAGTATCTGCTCCCGTGTTGAATTCGTAATTTGATATAAAATACACACTAGAATAAGATATGTGTAATAAGACGTTTGGGCATTGTCAGCAAGTTTTGTTTGAATTATTATATATTCCCATTGGTCTTGTGAAAAAATGTACCTATTCTTTATCTGTAAAGTGATCTACATTTAACATTTTTTTTCTACCAAATTTGATATGTATAAAGTATATATTAGGAAAAACAATACCCTTTAAGATCTTCAAAAATATATAGAGTGTCCTAAATCTGACAGTTGTTTCAAGCGTTTGTAAAAGCTCTACAATAAGGATGTTTTAATGATAAGGCGATATGGCGATATCTTAATAGTGAAGTAGCTTTATTCAACGATACTTTCCCAAACCATCCTCCTATCCATAAGGAAAAGGTACACAAAACTGTAAAGCGCTTTGAGGAAACTAGACAAGTAAAAGATGACATTCCACAGGTAGACCAAAAACTCACACACTTACAGAAGCACAGAGCATGGTAAAAATCCAAAACGATTTCTCAAGACCCATCCATTGCAAAAATGGACTAAGACAAGGTGATGGACTATCGTGTCTCTTATTTAACCTGGCATTAGAAAAATTAATTCGAGAGTCCCAGATTAATACGAATGGTAATATTTTTAACAAATCAGTACAGATTGCGGATACGCAGATGACATAGACATCATAGGTAGGTCCACATAATCTCTGACTGAAGCATTTCGGTCGTTAAGAGCATCTGCACAGAGAATGGGACTAAATATAAATGTTCAAAATACCAAATATATGTGTTGCACTAGGTCAAGTAACTCGACACCTACAAGATTAATAATTGACGACCTAGAACTGGAAGGTGTCGACACTATGGCTTAAGAAGACAGATGGCCTCAAAAATACCTAGAAAAATTAAATTGACTATCTACAACACACTAATAAGACCAGTGCTAACATGTGGTTCAGAAATTTGGTCACTTACACAGAATGACCAAGAACTACTTAAACGTTTTGAGCCAAAAATCCTAAGAAGAATATATGGAGGGATAAAAGAACAAGGTTTGTGGCGCAGGCGTTACAACTTTAAGTTGTATAGAAGGTAGCATGCCTTAGATGGATAGGGCATGTAATCAGGCGAGAGGAAGATGCCACCGCTAGAAAAGTTTTTTACCGAAGAGGGCCGATTGGACAACGAGCAAGAGGAAGACCGAGACTTAGGTACCAAGACAACATAGAAACTGATTTAAAATCTATTGGAATTAGAGCATGGAGAAGAGTTGCCAGAGAAGCTTTTGTTTCATAAAGAGCTGCAACGCCACTGATGATGATACAATAAAGATGTTTTAATGATAAGGCGATACGGCGATCGAAAAATATCTTAATAGTGAAGTAGCTTTATTCAACGATACTTTCACAAATCATTCTCCTATCCATAAGGAAATGGTACACAAAACTGTAAAGCGCTTTGAGGAAACTAGACAAGTAAAAGATGGCATTCGGACAGGTAGACCAAAAACTGTTATAAATTACAATAAAACAATAAATCTAATGCAAATTTTCGTTGAAGATCCACATAGATTTCAATTTTCGTTCAATTTGGTTATATGTATTACCGCCGTTGCTAACGTTTTCTTAATGAATAACGTTGTCTTAACGAAATAACTGTGATTGAGAAATAGATATTATTCAACGAGCATGTAATGATGGCCATTACTCACGATGATGAAGTTTGTCGTAAGCTCGTGTCGTAATTCATCAGAGTGAGTAATAGCTATTACATGCGAGTAGAATACTATTCTTTTTCTACGACCTTTTTTTATTTTAATTAGTAAATATTTAATTATCTACTACTCGAGATTTAAATTATAATAATTTAAAAGAATACCTAAATGCTATTTACCACTAGTACGTGGCTGAATAATTGGTTGCCTACTATTACCAAATTATTATTTATTATAAAAATACAACTAGAAATAGTCAGTAGTAATTGCACAAGAGCTCTAAAATTATTGAATTTTTGCCGAGTGACATTTTGACAGTTTTAATTTCACGAGCCGAAGGCGAATGAAATTATGTCAAAGTGTCACGAGGGCAAAAAATTATATATTAATTTTAGAGATCGACTGCAATTTGTTGCGATTATTTCATGAATAAAACTGTTCAAACCAAAATTTTATTGTAATTTATTTATGTAAGTACAAATTAGTACTGTTAAACACAAAGTTGATATAAAATATTTTAAGGTTGAAAGTCATCACTTTTATAACTTTTAAAACATTAATTGTCATTAATGTCACTGAATGTATTTTTTCGTAGCAACGAAGGGCATCTGACGTAATATACTTGACGACGGGATATTATCAAAAATTATCACCTTAATTTGCATTTCTGTAGCTTTCTATTAGTCAGAATCTCCTATGAATGAAATAATCAATATAAGTTCTATTCGTTTCCGAAAATTTATAAGCTTAAAAATAAATAGGAAATGGCTGTTGTCGGTGGACGTATTTCAATAGGTATAATGTATATTTACATTTAACTATATTATATTATAATATAATAATATGTATAACTATACATAATATGTTATAACATATTTAACACAATATAACTTGAAAAATAAACACAATATTAGTTATAAATTCCAATTAACATAAACAAATTGAGCTAATGTCACTGTCACTAAAATAAATGATAAACGTCAAAAATTTTAATAAACAAGATATAAATGTAAAAAATATACTGACATTGTTACAGTTAAAATTCCTTTAAAAATTTTTCAAAGTTAATTATTGATATAAATTACGATAATTATTGTATTAAATAAACAACTTTAAGTCATTTTATTTGCAGTTTATATACGATTAATATTAAAAGTGGCATGCGTCACTTGAATCTAACTTCAGCCCGTGAGTAATGGCCCGTGAGTAACTTCAGCCCGTGAGTAATGAATTATTACTCACGGGTACAGTAATGGGTGCTATTATCTATGAAAAAAATAGCGAATAATGAGCATGTTATTAAACGGTCGTAGAAAAATATTATTTTTCTGCTAATGCATAAAAGACTGTATGGCTAGGTGAGCTATAACTTAGTGTGTAAGAGGCACAAACACATATATGCTAGCAACAACATTTTCAGTAGTAATTGCACAAGAGCTCTAAAATTATCGAATTTTTCCCGAGTGACACTTTGACAGTTTTAATTTCACGACCTGAAGGGGAGTGAAATGATGTCAAAGTGTCACGAGGGCAAAAATTCGATAATAATTTTAGAGATCGAGTGCAATTTGCTGCGGTTATTTCATGAATAAAACTGTTCAAAACCATCAAAACCAACTGTTATGTAAGTACAAATTAGTACAATTAAACACACAGTTGTTATAAATATTTGACCGTTGAAAGTCATCACTTTTATAATTTTTAAAACATTAATTGTCATTAATGTCACTGAATGTATTTTTTCGTAGCAACGAAGGGCATCTGACGTAATATACTTGACGACGTGATATTATCAAAAATTATCAGTTTAATTTTTATTTCTGTAGCTTACTATTGGTCGGAATCTCCTATGAATGAAATAATCATTGGAATTTGGTGCCAAAGTCAAAGAATCTGAACTTAAACATAGCTGTCGGTCCTTATACTTATTATATTTTGCGAACTTTAAACTAAATTTCTTATGTGTCTACGCTACTTCAAATTATTAGAATCACTTTGTAGGAGATCATTCCCGTTTTTGACATAAATCATGAGCTGTATGGTTATACTGTCACACATTAAGAAATGCTGTATAAGAAAAGGGGATTTAGATCATCTTGATTATGGTACATACTTAAATCATATTGATTATTAGTCAGTGTAACTCTAAATAAGGAAACGTGCTTTCGGCTTTCACATAAAAACATAAGTACCAAATTCAAATTATGCCGCAAAAAATTGTGCAAATCCACTCTTAAAATATGACTTGCAAAAATAAAAAAAAATAACTGGAATAGTGGCTCCATATTAATCTAGAAACCTAAAGTTTTCTTTTTTCTCGTGTAGCTTAAACGTCCTTGCTGACAAAAACAGTGAGTATTTATTTTATTAATGAGTTAATTTATTCAACATTATAGGCCAGTGAAGACCCAGATAAAGTTTGATGAAGAAGGTACCGCTAGATATAATGGTTACATTGCCCGAGGAGGTACCAGATGAATGGTACCTAAATTATAGGTAGGTTAGTGTTCAGACGAAAGTAATGACTGTTAAGAATATGAAAATCTTTTTACAGATAAAGGAGTCTGTTTTATATGTTGTGGGAACGCAAGTTTATTGGCGGATTTGAATAAATAAAAAAAATTATAATTGATTTTTTTCTAACTGTATATTATGTAATGATGTAAAAACTCTTCGCAAAATTACAGATAGGTGGTATTTACTATTATATTGTTGAAATCCTTAGAATAATTATTATAAAGTAAACGCAGGTGGGATGAAAAGTTCATAGGCTGACTCATAGATGGTACTACTTCTATTAAAATCCATATGATTTTTACTCAGCCCTCACCTTCAAAAGGGGCGTGTATAAATTTGACAGCTGTCGAACTATTAGTTTATGAGATATAACATTTTGAGTGAAGCAACTGGTGTTGGGCAAATTGAAAAGGGAAAAACCATTAACCGCGACTATTGCATTGCGTTATTGGATCGTTTGAAGGACCAAATTGCGAAAAAACTGCCTCATTTTAAGAAAAAGAAAGTGCTATTTCATCAAGACAACATACCGTGTCGCAAATCAATGAAAACGATGGCAAACTTTCATGAATTGGGCTTCGGATTGCTTCCGCAGCCACCGTATTCACCAGATATGACTCCCAGGGACTATCATATGTTCGCTGACCTCAAGAGAATGCTCGCTGGAAAGAAATTTAGCACGAATTAAGAGGTAATCGCCGAAACTTAGGCTTATTTTGAGGCTTGTATTATACAAATGGTATTTAAAAGTTGTACGACCGCTATAATACCGCTATAAATTTTATCAAAAAAATTTCTTTCTATGTTATGATTATCTACACATGTGAATAATAACAAAAATACACATTTTTTTATGAAAAAGTGTTTCAAGTTCAATAGGTGTTCTCTACTAAATGAGGTATCCTGATCACGAATCTGTGCTTAGTTTTTCCAGTTCGTCAGATTTTCAGGGAACGTGTGTTTTACATTTTTCATAGAAACTGCCAAAACTACTCAGAAAATATGTATTTATTGAAACCATATTTAGTTTTCTGGTTTATACTGAGTTTTGTAGTTATATTTTTTTGGATTTGTTTTAGCGAGTCCCTCTTCAAGGTAATAAGCCACCATTCTAATATCCTACCTTCTTTGGTAACGTCTCTGCATATCTTTTATCTCTTGATGAAAACTCTCTCCCTGTTCCTCCTGACAGCTACAAGATTTTCAGGAAAATAGTCAACGTGGGAATCCAGAAAATAAAGTTTGACGCTTATATTGCATCCCAGTTTTTGAAGTTATACTTCTTTACCGGCGATAGAGGGTGAATTTTTATATGTTAAAACCTATCAGCCCGGCGCATGCGCATTATAACTTTGTTCTGATTGGATGTTCAAATGACATGTCAAAAATTATCCGATATGGCAGCTGTAGGACAGCTGTGGTTTGGAGGTAAAGGTAAAGGTAAACAAATGTATAATATATTAGTTTTATTGTTGTGAGGACAGAAACAAAAAAGTTTATAATATTGTAGTGACTTTTAAATAGTTTTTAAAAGCAACAGGTACGTAATAATTGTTAATGTATCATTAACTGTATAAACCTACCTATTTGATCTGCCAAAATACATAGTATGTAATACTTTTATTTATATAATTTGATTACCATCAAATTTTCTATCAATATTCACCTAATATATTGTTTTCTTACTCTATGTTTTGTTGTATTTTTTCAATTCTAAATCATTTCAATTCAAAATTAAAATAATTTGATAAAAATTTTCAAAATATCAAAATATCACAAGTTTAATCCGTTTAGTTAGTCGATCTTCGTAAATAATGACACATAGTGTCCGTGGCTAAGCGTTGAAGGCGAATGAATTCCAATACCAACCGCGCTTATCAGCGCTGGTTCGAGTCCCAATAGAAACTTTCTTTTTTGTTTTTTTTTAATACATTTTATGATTGTAAGTATATTTATTATATAATTGTATTTTCAGAAAATACGTATTTAGTTTTTAAATACGTATAAAATTTTTCGACAATTAATGTTCAGACATCATTTGTGGCTTGTTTAATGTGTTTGTGTGTGTTTTATTCTTTTATTATTTTAATTTTTGGCACTGTTCTAATAAAAATGTTTGAGAAGTAGTAAGTATAAATTAGTTTAATATTTAAATAAAATATAAATAAAAAGTATATTAATTTCGTTTAAATCATATAATAGAAGTATAACTTCTTACGTGCGTACAAAGTACACACACATTCTTTTTTTTATAATTTTCGATCATGTTGGCTCCAAATACTTTGTAGTTTGGAGCATTGCTGTTTCCAAGGAAGCGATCTATGACTTAACGAAAGAACTTTATGCTCCAGATTCATGCTGGGTCATTGTATTCTGGACCAATCTGTCAGATTTTAAGGTTTAAATTTGACGATCTACAAAAGTTCGTTCTTTAAGTTTAGCTTCAGAAGGCGCATTTGTCGCACAGAAATTTAAACCAGTCATCTTATGTATTTAAAGCTTTGACAAACTGCTTCATCAACCATAACTTTTAGGTTAATTATTGCATCACGCTGTATATTTTTTGTCCCGGTAAAAGTCTTTCTCTGAGTGACCATTCTTTCTTAACGTAATATAACTTTCGTACCCGAATAAATAAATTTGCTGAATATTCCGAGGTAATATTTCAGCCAAATGAGGGTGATAACATACTTAAATAGGAAAACGTCATACAGAAAGAATGGAAATGAAACTGGTAACTACAAAGGAAGTTTCCAACGAAACTATAGCAAATATCAATCCCAGGAACTGGGTTTCATTTAATTACTGGGGAAATCTTAAAACAACTCCCGAGGAAAGCCATAATAAAGCTGACATATCTTATGAATGACTTTCAGATTAAGATATATTCCCAAGATATGGAAAGTGGTGGAGGTCATATTGATCCTCAATCCTGGAAAACAACCAAATCCGTATCATCGTACAGGCAAATTTCCTTACTACTTGTAATGTGGAAGTTATACGAGAAGCTATTTCCGGAAAGGGTGAAACTTCTCATAGTCGCTAAAGCTCTAATTTCATCACAGCAGTTTGAGTTTCGAGAAAGTCATTCAACTATCGACCAAATCCATAGAACAACAGATACAATAGAGAGGCCATCAGAAGAAAAGAAAGTTTGCTTTTCAGTCTTCCTTGACGTGGCGCAAGCTGTTGATAAAGTATAGCATGAAGGACAAAACACAAAAAGGAGTAAAAAAGTTGCTCATTGATTATATTGTTTTATCAGATTGGAATGTTCTTAAGCATATTATTGGTGTTAATGTCCGACTGGTATTTTATTTGACAAATAATGACATGATTTCGAAGTCAGTTAAGTATGATATAACGCCCTAGGGCATTAAATTTAAATAACTAGTTAAATACTGTCAAGTTGATAAATAACAACCTAAGTAAAACTATGGTTACCACAATAATTACGTTGCGACTATTGCTAGTAAATGTACTTATTTGAAAACTAATTAATTCAAAATTCATTCAAATTTTTTGCATATAAAGAATAATTTAGTCGGACATTAAACGTTGAAGGCACCACGGGTATTATAGATAATAACGCTTTCGGTCAACGTATATCCCTCGGGCCAAAGGCCCTCGGTATATACACAATTGACCTCAAGCGTTATTATCCTTATAATACCCTTGGTACCTTAATAACCATTATTAAATAAAAAAAACTAAATCATTGTTAGACCAATAAAGTAACTAAAACACATCCCTTTGTTAAACACACCCCTTTTTTAAACACATCCGTTTGTTTACACATCGTTAATGTTAATAACATCTGAGTGACACAAGATGTAGTAAATTAGAAGACAAAAAGTCGACTTTTCAAAAGAAAAAATGACAATAACAAAAAAAGTACTGTTCTTTATCTGCCCACCTTGTAGGTTGTTTCTCGACCATTCCGTGGGCTCGTGCTGTCCCAGTCATAGCAAGCCGCGGGCGAAACAGTCGCCGATCGTGGGAACGCGAACATAACTTGCTTCTTGAGCTAAACACAGAATCGGCCTTCAGGGTATATTTGTTTGGGTAAGTAAATATAGCAAATTGCATAAATTGTAAGAAAAAGTGAGGAGAAAATTTATGTTACAATTAGAGATATACGGGAAGCCTTTGACACGTTTAATAGAAATGCCAGGACAAGATATACTTATTGCCAAAATTAAAACAAATTATAATAAAATTGATGGGATTGATGATACCATGATGCAATTATATAGACCGATGATTGTTGAAAGAGTATAGAACACTTAATCTTCCGTGAGCTCTTTGAATCCATTGGTAGAATAGTCTACACATATCTTTTTTTATCTTTTTCCACTCTCCCGTCCTGAATATTTTCTCTCTAGTTTGAAATTTCTATCTTTGATATATCATCTAGTAGTTAGTTTTCCATCTTATTTTTGGTATTCTTTGTGGTCTGTTTAGTATTGATTTCCTGTTCGTTATCCTCCCAATTAGTGCGTCTTCTTCTTCTCTCTGTGTCCAAACTATCTTAGTCCTTGTGTTTTAATAAATTTTACTATTTCTTCCCCTTTGGTTATATTTATTATATAATGGTTCCGTAGTCTTCTATATTCTCCTTGTTTCTGTCTTTATTGGCCGTGTATTCTCATAATTTTTCTTTCAATTATTCTTAGTTTTTCTTCATCTTCTTTCGTAAGACACATTACTTCCGCTCCATAATATGCCATCAGCGGTCTAATTGCTGCTTTAGGGGAGCGGAGGCTATTGGCAGTCCGGAGTCCAATACCGTACGCGGCTTTTTACGAAAACTTAGCATTAGAATAATTATATCTTTCCTTGTCCAATGGATGACTACACAATACAAGCACTTGCTCAACCAACCGTGAGATCAGTTAAAAGCAAGATATTTGAAGTGAGAGTACGCACAATTTTTAGGAGGTGTTTCCTATAACGGATAGTCGAAGTTTCATAAGTTGTAAGTGTACATATTGTAAATTTAGATTAGTCCGTTCTTTAACGGTAAAATATTGCAAAACTTCTAAATTTTAAAGAACCGCTTGGATTGACATGAAATTTGGCATACACATAGCTAACAAGTCAAAGAAAAAAAGTGATATTGTGCCGATGTGTGCTTTTGCCTGGGGGTGGTTTTCATCCCCTTTTGGGGGTGAAAAAATATTCGTCCAAAGTAAGTCAGGAAATGAATAAACTGACTAATTTTACGTAACTTTTGTTCTATAAAGTTTTTTCACTAAGTCAATACTTTTTGAGTTATTTGCCAGTGAATATGTTCACTTTTCAACAAAATAACCACGCTTTTAGACGGTTTTTCGCAAATAACTCAAATAGTAAGTATTTTGTCGAAAAAATATTCATAGCAAAAATATAGCCTGTAAAAAAATGAAAAAAATGGTGTATATAGCACGTCTCTGTACCTAGTAGAAGCAGAGTTATAGCTAATGAAAAATAGGTTCATATTCGTCAAATTCCAAATGGAATACTTTAACGTGAAATAACCAAAAATGAAGCACATTTCGGGGAATACTCATTACAACTTATTTAAAGTGTTTAAAAAAAGCTTCATTTTTGTTTTATAAAAAAAATTTCTAGCATCAAAAGTAAACAAGTTACGCTCAAAATAAAGTTAGTCCTTTTTGTTTTGGTAAATAAATCGAGAAATCACCCCCTAATTAGTATCTTAAATGAACTTAATCGTTACGACTTCACAAGTTTCTGGACTCCTGTATATATTGTTTATATGATCTGTAAGTTTCATGGGTTCAAAGTCCTTATTATTGAAATGGCTGTAGTTAAAAGGGGTTGAACGAGTCACTGATCACGAATGTATGCAAATTTAGAAACACCAAATCTTAATAAATTTTTGTCTAACAGAAAAACAAAAAAATACATGATATTCAGAAAAGCAATGCTGACTTTTTTGTTTTTCGAGATTTTTGGTATCTCTAACAATTTTTAAGTTATTTTGAAAAAAGCATATTTTCCAAAATAAAATTTTTAAAAATTTTATTTTGAAACCCAATTATTTTAAAAATAAGCACTTTGAATTGATGAAACTTACAGATCATATAAACACAACATAAGTAAAATAATTTGTGGAGCGGTAACGATTAATTTCATTTAAGTTGCTAATTAGGGGGTGGACTTCACGATTTTTTTTTTGCCAAAAAAAGGGATCAACTTTATTTTAAGCGTTACTTGCTTAAATTTAATGCTAGAAACTTTTTGTAAAAACAGAAATAAAGCTTTTTTTAGATACTTTAAAAAAGTTAAAATGGGTTTTCCCCAAAAATTGCTTAATTTTTTGGATATTTTACGTCGAAATATTCTATTTGAAATTTGGTGAATATGAATCTCTTTTTCATTGGCTATAACTCTGGTTCTACAAGATCCAGAGACCTAACGCATACACCATGTTTTTTACTTTTTTATAGGCTATATTTTTGCAAAGAATGTTTTTTTCGACAAAATACTTACTTTTTGATTTATTTGCGAAAAACCGTCTAAAAATGTGTTTATTTTGTTGAAAAATGAACATATTCACTCGCAAATAACTCGAAAAGTGTTGACTTGGCGAAAAAGCTCTATAGAACAAAAGTTACTTAAAATTAGTCAGTTTACCCATTTCCAGACTTATTTTGTACATATATTTTTTCGCCCCCAGGAGGGGGTGAAAGTCACCCCCAGGGCAAAAGCACACATCGGCACATCACTTTTTTTCTTAGACATGTAAGCTATACGTATGCCAAATTGCATGTCAATCCAAGCGGTTTTTTAAAATTTAGAACAAAAACCGTGAAAGAATGTACTAGATTGATTTAGTTTGTTTGAGAATTTTTAGTGGCTAAATTAACATTATGTCACATATGCATATTTCAAAGTTAATGTTAAAATTTACTAATTTATTTATTTGTCTTTAAAAGCTTTTTCGGGAAATACCATACAATTCGTGCGGCATATACCGTACATGTACAATATTTCTCGTGGCTAGTGTAATACATACTATTTTTTTTATCTGGTAAAATTATTGTTTTAGATGAGTTCCAAACGGAAATGCTCCTGGTTACCGAGAAAAATAAAAATGGCAATAAAAGAGGTTCAAGAGGGTTCTAAACTTAGACCGACTCCTTTGAAATATAACGTAGTGGTGCTAATCGGGCTGAAAACTATATTTGTGGGTTTTGTTAATTTATTGTTGTACTTACCAATTAGTTGTATAAAATTACACGTTTTTGAAGTTATACTTCTTTAAGCGCGATTGAGATTGAGGGTGAATTTATATTGATCTGCGCGCATGCGCACACCGACAGTTTGGTATTAGTCTTTATACGGGCTCTGATTGGGTGTTGAAATGATCTGTCAATAATTGTTCAATATGGAGGTTATCGGTAAACAAAAATGTTGTATAATATATTAGTTTTTATTGTTTTGAGGACAGAAATAAAATCAAATTTATAATTATAGTGACTTTTTAAATAGTTTTGAAAAGCCACAGGTACGTAATTCTAAATGTTTCAGTTGTATTCCAATAAAAAATGATCTTCATACCTATTTGGAAAATGTAAAAAATAATGTACTTACCTAGTACTTGCTATGCTATACCCTTAGTAGGCATTAATTACTTGCTTTATTTTGCTTTTATGCTTTAATTTACATAATCTGATTACGAACAAACTTTCTACAAATTTTCATCTAATGTACCGTTTTCTTGCTCTATATATTGTTGTATTTTAATTCGACAAAAATCAAACTAATAAAAATTTATATAAACAAAATGTCAAAAAGTTGTTCAGTTTGTGTATATTCCCACATGACGTATACGCGAAGGTGGTGCAGTTTGAAATCGCTTCGACTCTCGTACGGCGGGATACACGGGAAGTAGGTACAAGCCCAATGCAAGTTATTCTTTTCGTCAAGATATAAGAAATTTAACCTGACGCTGGTGGGATGTCCCTACCGATTTAGTATCATAATAAATAGTTGACGTTACTAATCCCTCAATTGTCTTTGCGACGGGTGGCAATAGTTTTGGAACAGCTACTAGGGCCGTACTTTATATTATTTACAGAACTGTCTCGTTACCTATCAATGCAAATATATTATTAAAATTAAAATTTCTAGACAATGTATTAAAAATTTTGTTTACTGTAACGAATTCGTTTAGTCATCTGAAATTAACTTGCTTGGAATCAATTACAAACGATCACAAACAATTTTTATGTCCAATGCGCTCATTACGTGAATTTTATGGAGTTAGATTATAATGTGTTTTATATCGTTTTCACTTTAAACAAAATGGACTTCCGATAATGCAGCTTTCTATCTTTAAATAAAAAAATTAAAGAATCATTAGAAAGAGCATTAGTTAATGATAAGAGATACCTCTAATTATTATTCTATAGCTTTACACATAATTATCGTGCTTATAGGTATTTAGGTAAAATTAAGTATCATTTATTAATCCAGAAAACATACATTATGGAACATTATGAAAGGGGGGCAAACATATTTAAGTTTGACATTTGCACATTCAGGCAGTTATTTTCTTGCATTTAGATAGAAGGTTAGATCGCGAGTATTCAAGTAAAATGTCTGAAGTCGGTGAAGCTAGTGCTAAGTGTAAAACACGTGTACATTTATCTGATGATGCCAAAGAAATTATTAGGAATGTTTATCAAACTGTGAAAGAAGATAATCCAAATCCAGAAGACGGTAAATTCCTCATCAAGACAACATCTCGACTGACAAGGATGCCATATACAACAGTGTGGAAAATTGTTACAAATAGAATTCAACCTCGTAAAAAGCGGAGTGACTTTTCTACACATAAAGCAGTAAATGAAAAAGATGCTGAGGTAATTAGAAGAGCAATTTACAATTCTTATTCAAAGAACCTAGTTCCAACGCTAAGTATGATCTACGACCAACTTGTTAAAGACTATTCCATTACGTATTCGCCTTCATCTTTATCAAGATTTTTGAATCACATTGGTTTTCGATACAAGAAAATTAATAAGCGATCATCAATAATGGATTCTCCTCGTCTAATTAAATGGAGAAATGAATACTTGGATGCTATATCTAAATTTAGAGATGAAGGAAGACCGATATTTTAACTAGATGAAACATGGTTCGATACCCACGATACTGCTCAAAAAGGTTGGACAGACGATTCTATTAAATGTGCACCCAATTATCCAATTAATAGAGGTCAGCGAATAATTATTCTGAACATTGGATCCAAAAATGGCTGGCTTGGAGGGGAAAGTTTTTTACTATCGGCAAAAAACATTAAAGATTCAAAGCTGGACTACCATGAAAATATGACGAGTAGCTTGTTTAAGGAATGGTTTGAAAAGAAGGTGTTGCCAAATTTGCCTCCAAAAAGTGTAATTGTAATGGATAATGCAACGTATCACAGCGAACAAATTAGAAAAATCCCCGGTGTAGGTTCGACAAAAAAACAGATATCTGATTTTTTGTATGACAATGATTTGTACTTTGAAGAAACATACACAAAAAAAGAAATGTTGGAAGTTCTTCACACAAAAGTGTTTGAGAAACAATTTGTTATAGACGAATTAGCCAAACGTGATGGTCATAATGTATTGCGATTACCTCCTTACTACTGTGTCTTCAACCCCATTGAATTAATCTGGAGCCAACTTAAGGAAAGTTTACGGCGAAACAACTGCTGTCCCAAATTTAGTAGCGAATCGGTGTCACATGTTGTAGAAGAAATAAAAAAGATTTCCCCAACATTGTGGCAAAATTGAGTTTAACTTGTTATAAAAACGGAAGATCATTACAGAACATTAACCTCACATATTAAACAAATAATTATAACATTAGATAACGATTCTAGTGAAGATGACAGCGATAGTGATATAGAGTTGTAATTTGTATTTATTTTTTTCCGTCTAAACTTCAAATTTTATTTTTCTATGTTATTTTCTATGTTATTTTTTATTATGTTATCTTTTTAATTCTGATTTTGGCTACCACTCTTTTAATCTTTTATTTTTATTATCATTAATTTCCTTAATTTCTTTAATTTGTTCATTTCTCTTATTTCATTGTACATAATAATATACCTATAACTATATAGATATAAATACGTAATAAATATAATGATATGATATTTAAATTTATATTTATTATTCCAACCCCATTAAAATATTATATCTACTTGAAGACTTGAATTTTTTTTGTTAAGGGGATGGGTACGAACTTTCGGCTTTAAGCCGTTACGTTATTACCGAGGGCCGACAGTCCCTGAAAACTTCTATAATGTTTATTTTAATTAGTTACAGGGGTGAAAAGCTAAGAGAAAATTTAGTGTGATTTTTAATTTCAAATATCTCACTCAAAAGAAAATTTTTAATTCATTCCAAGGGACTTTCGGCCTTCGGTAATAAAGTAATTTTTCATTCTGCGTTTAAATTTTTCAAAAATACTTACATATTAGTTTTCTCAGGATTCGAAAAAAAAAATGATTACATTTAAAACACATTGAAAATTTTGACAGGCGTCAAAATTTTGCATTTGTTCCGTTCCCCTTAATTTTAGCGAATCCGCTCCTGGAGGGTTTGTTGTTTGTTATTATCATACTAAATCGGTAGGGACATCCCACCAGCGCTAGGCCAAATTTCTTGTATCTTGACGCGAAGATATATCATTTTTTTATTTTTTTTTATAGATTTTATAATTGTAAGTATATTATTATATAGTTTTTTTCAGAAAATACGTATTTAATAAAAATTTTTGGCAACAATTATTTTTCAGAAATCATTTGTGGCATTTTTCAATGCGTTTGTGTGTGTTTTATTCTATTATTTTTTTAATTTTTGGTATTGTTTTATTAATAAAAATTTTTGGAAAGTAGTAGAGAAACTGTTTAAAGTATATTGATTTCGTTGAAATCATATAATAGAAGTATAACTTCTTACGTGCGTACAAAATACACACATTCTTTTTTTATACACATTTTGTGATTTATTTTTGTATATGATACCTGGTCAACACAGTACGGTAATACCTGCAACTTTCGTGTAATACCGTACTTGTAGTGTTTTACGTAAAGTGTAAAAAAAGTATGCATGTTGGAAATAGTTTATATTGTTATGAATTTTGATAGTATTTATTGAATATTGCCTAACAAACGAAGCAACTTTTGTACATATCATTTAAAAAAAATAAATTCCTGCTTAGGTGTGCGGCAATTGACTCATTTCCCCTATATATTTTTGTTTTTATTTTTTTTTACTTAAGTTTTGTATATTTAAGTAGTCGATGATATCTCCAATACACCGTTCCCCTCTTAAATTTTTTTGCTTATTTTTGCGCTCCTTCCATTTTTGCCGTCCACTAACAACACCAAGTATTTAAAGTACCTAATCGAATCTGTAGTAATAGTACCTAGATTTTATCTGTTTTCTGTTGATATCGTCTCTTGTACTTATTAAGTATTTCGTTTTATTCTGATTTATTATTAGTTCTCTGTTCTTTACCTCTCCTATCAACGTTAGAAATGTTTATTGTATCTTTTGTTTGTCAAGCGCTACCAATGCTAGATCGTCTGCGTATCCTATGATTTGTGTTGAAATTTGAATAATTTACTTTTTCAGCTTTGTGTCTCTTATCAGACCACTTCTTCTAGTATAATACAGGGTGAGTCATGAGGAACTGTACATACTCCTACCTCGTATAGAGGCCCCTATGGGGAATAACAAATGACCATTAAAAAGTGTCTGCTCCCATTGTTTAATAATATACAGGGCGAGTTTCGCATTTTAATAGAAATTTGTATTCGTCATAATTTTTGAACGGTCAGATCGATGTGTCTCTTATTTTGGTCAATCGTTACACTATTGCCACCTAATCAACTGATTTATTCAAACTAGAAAAAATCAGGTCCGGCTTTTAAAAAATTAGTTCGTTTTGGTATTAGAAAAAATTTCACCCTGTATAAGCTTTTTGAAAACTCTAATATGAATTTTACAAATTAGACAAATAGGCAATTAAAATAACATATTTATTTTTTTCCGCACACGAATGCTTAATTTTTTATAAAAAAATCAAATTTGATTATGAATTAAAAGTTTGGTGAAGTGAACCATAGATTTAACAAAATTAACTTTTATTACCAAAATTAATTTTTTTCTAACAAATATTTAATTTATGTTACCACCAATCAACTGATTTATTCAAACAAGAAAAAAATCAGGCCCGGATTTAAAAAATAAGTTCGTTTTGGTCTTAGAAAAAATTTCACCCTGTATACGCTTTTTGAAAACTCTAATATGATTTTTACAAATTAGACAAATAGGCAATTAAAATGGCATATTTATTTTTTCCCTACACGATTACTTAATTTTTTATAAAAAAAAATCAAATTTGACTATGAATAATTAAAAGTTTGGTAAAGTGAACCACAGATTAAAATAAAAATAACTTTTATTACAGAAATGAATTTTTTTGAACAAATATTTAATTTATGTTATCACCCAATCAACTGATTTATTCAAACTAGAAAAAAATCAGGCCCGGATTTAAAAAATTAGTTTGTTTGGGTCTTGGAAAAATTTCACCTTGTATACGTTTTTTGAAAACTCTAATATGAATTTTACAAATAAGACAAATAGGCAATTAAAATGGCATATTTGTGTTTCCCCACACGATTACTTATTTTTTTATTAAAAAATCAAATTTGACTATGCATAAAAAGTTTGGCAAAGTTTTTGCATAGATTTAAAAAAATAACTTTTTTTACAAAAATTAATGTACAAAAACAACGTTTTTCTTAAAATTAAAAGTTTTACCATTTTTTTTTCTATATCACGTCTACATCTAAAACTTCCATAACACTTCTTTTGGACTCTATAGTTTAACATAGACGTGATCAAATTGATAAATTTTAAATTTTTCCACCTAATTTTTGCGATTTACAAGTTTGCAACTTTTACAAGAAGAAGACTGAAAGTCTACAACAATTTTCATAGTCTTCACAATGGTAAGAGGTATCTGCTGTAAAAATTTCAGAAAAAAAATATTAAAATGGAACAGAGTTGTAGCGAGTTAAACCGTGAGTTCATTTTTTTCATTTTTAGGTTAAAATTCCGATTTTGACAAATTAAATTTTTTAATAACAAATTAAGTAATCGTGTGGGGAAAAAATAAATATGCCGTTTTAATTGCCTATTTGTCTTATTTATAAAATTCATAATTTCAAAAGTTTTCAAAAAGCGTATACAGGGTGAAATTTTTTCTAAGACCAAAACGAACTAATTTTTTAAATCAAGACCTGATTTTTATCTAGTTTGAATAAATCAGTTGATTGGATGGTAACATAAATTACTTATTTGTGCAAAAAAATTAATTTTTGTAATAAAAGTTATTTTTTTTTAAATACATGGTTCACTTTACCAAACTTTTAATTCATAGTGAAATTTGATTTTTTTATAAAAAATTAAGTAATCGTGTGCGGAACAAAATAAATATGTCATTTTAATTGCCTATTTGTCTAATTTGTAAAATTCATATTAGAGTTTTCAAAAAGCGTATACAGGGTGAAATTTTTTCTAAGACCCAAACGAACTAATTTTTTTAAAGCCGGACTTGATTTTTTTCTAGTTTGAATAAATTAGTTGATTAGGTGGTAATAGTGTAACGATTGGCCAAATTAAGAGACACATCGATCTGATCGTTCAAAAATTATGACGAATACGAATTTCTGTCAAAATGCGAAACTCGCCCTGTATATTATTAAACAATGGGAGCAGACACTTTTTAATGGTCATTTCTTATTTCCCATAAGAGCCTCTATACGAGGTAGGAGTATGCACAGTTCCTCATGACTCACCCTGTATATAGCGCCGTTGACAAATTTTCTCCTTGTCGTACGTCATGTTCTATATTGATGTCTTTTGCATCTCCGTCCAAGGACGAAGAAATCCGGGCCGTAGAAGAATGTCCTGGATGAGAAATTTGAGAGAGTGGTTTGGCTGTACCACTAAAGAATTGTTCAAAACAGCAGTACATAAAATTAGAATCGCCCTAATGATATCCAATCTCCGATAGGAGAGACACTCAAAGAAGAAGAAGAAGCATCTCCTTCGGTTGTTTTAACTCTCGCTGATGAATCCGTTATTGTCTTTCTAGCCAGTCTTATTAACTTTGCTGGTATTTCCATTCTTTTCATTTCTTTTAATAATTATTGTCTGTATATGCTGACGAAGTCCTGTTGGAATTAGATGAACAGGGATGCAATTAATCAGAAATAAAAACATTGCCAAAAGAGATATTATGATAATAATAAATAATCTTCACCTACTATTCAAAAGAAATATTGTGAACAGTCTGGAATTAAGGACCACATCAGTTGTATTATTCGATATGTAGCTGACCTTATTTCAGGAAATATCGAAGACCTCTAATACTAAATTAACTTAACTAAAGTAATAGAAAAAAAAAAGAAATTGGACTTTTATTAAATACGAATTGTATGATAATCACAAAGGCTCATATCAACAATACTCATTTACATATATACACAAATAATAGAGATGCATCAAGCCAAACTAGTTTGATTTTATTCAACAAACTTGACTTGACTTGAAAACCAAACTTTTTTTGTAAAAAAGTTTGACTTGACTTGATTTCAATATCATTAGGTTTGACTTGAAATCAAACTTCTTCAAATAGTTTGAAGTTTGAATATCATATTGCGCAACGTGTTTATTTCCAATTCTAATTGAGAGCGTACCGACTTTTGTTTTGACTTATTTGGATAGGTCTGAATCTGCTTCTCCGCAAATTAGTTTGTAGTTCATATCAGTTCATATTATTAAGAAGTATATGCTTGGCTTGTTTATTACGTTCGTTTTGAAGTGTGTGCTTCTCTCTGGGAAGAGATAATATCTCTGAACCTGAATATTTTTGGCTCAGGATAAGTACCAGATCAAATTGAGTCTGATTTTGAAGGTATTCCCAGTGCAAAAATTAAGAGAAAAAATCTGCATACTTGTATTATGTAAAAATAAAGAACAGCGTTATAAAATAACAAATAGTGAACTAATTCTTTAACACGACATTGCAAAGTCGCAAAAAATTCATTAAATCTTCTCTATCAAAAATATAATATTTTGTTGTTCCTTCATAAATTTTTGTTAAAGCGGCAGTTCAAGTATTACGAAACGCAATTTTTGAAGCTCTTACAACCTCTTTATCCCATCTGTATCTTTTCATCTTTTGTTGTGAAGAAAAGTCCAGCTATTTATTGCAAACACGTGTTACTCTGCTTGACCTGGTTAATACAAATTTTAAGATTTTTTCAGTTGAATACTATTTTCCTATTATAACATGAGCGGAGCGTGAGGGGGCAATATAATACAATCCAGGGGTTCTATTTAAAATATAAACGAAAGTTGAAAAGTTGGGAGATTGTAATTCCGTAGTTTTTTTTATTTAAGTTAAAAAACAATGTTACCTAACGCGCTGTTCGAACCCCCTGCCCCCCCGTATAACGCGCCATAACGTTTTACGTGGCCTCCTCTCCCCCCAACTTGCGTTACGTAATACTTGAAAGCTTCCAAAGTAGAGTAAATTACACTTGGTATGATTAAAAAACTATCCAACGAATTCTTTGTTTTCATCTAGTAACACTCAAATATAAAAAAGTTATATCGATAAAAATAAAACGAAACTTGCAAGCAAGCAATTCTAAGCATACAGGAATCATTTTCAAAACATTTACCCTATTTTGATTATAATCGCTTCATGTATCAAGATACTATTATGTGGCACTCATTGTATTATTAATTTTCTTATCTTAATTGGCAACTAACATGTCAATCTCGGCAAAAAAGTATATCTACTAAATAAATTACTTTTCAAACTCTTTCAAACTAATTTGACAAACAGTTTGAATTTTCAAACCTGTACGATTGACCAGTTTGACTTGACTTGAATTATTTGTCAGAAGGATTGACTTGAGTTTGACTTGAAATTAAGTCAAACTCAAGTCAAGTTCAAACATTCAAGTCAAACTTGTGCAACTCTAACAAATAATGACCGGATAGAACGAGTATAGTATGAGTAAGAAATATAGTAGCAGACTCAGATTTATAGGTTTTGATAATTCTACTCGTTCGACATCGGTTTCGTTTATGAAAATATTCTCGATATTTCTTTGAGTATTCGATGCTCTCATAAATTTTGTCTACTTGACGTTCATTGTTAGACTGTATTATTGTCCGTACTCCGCTATTCTGGTCACCAGTCTCTGAAGATCTTCAATATTTTCGGCCAAGATGACACTGTTATCCGCATATCTAATGTTGTTACTGGGAACTCCATTTATCTTTATTCCAGCTGTTCCACCCTCAAGAGCTATTTAAAATCTAGAGTACGCATTAAAAAGAATCGGCGACAGTACGTATCCCTGTCTCACCCTACGTCTGATTTCAATTTCCTATGGCAGCTTTTCATTTACATTATATACTTTGGCTCGATGCTAATAGTATAAATTCGATATGATCCTGAGTCTTGATCACTGTAGTCTAAATTCTTTGATTTCAGAACGTTCATTAATTGTTCATGTCATATTTTTGCGAATGCTTTATTCTAGTCAATAAAACACGCATATACATATATCTTGATTGGCGTCCAGGCGGCACCTTTGTATTAGTATATTAAGTAAATAAAAGCTTCACGCGTTCATAGACATTTGCGAAACCCAAATTGCATATCATTAATGTATATGCAGTGGCGTTAGCATGGGTGACACCCGGGGCAGTAATCCATGGTGTCACCCCAAATTTTAATAATAGAGATTGTTAAAATTAACGAAAGCTAAACTTATGTTTTGAATAATGAAAAATTAAGAATAAGTTAATGAAATAGTTGCAGTAAATGGTATATAACAGTTTATTTATTTTTTGTTTTACATTATGCGAATCAATTAAAATATATTTTTTAGCTTTAATAGAGGCAAACTCTGAATTCACGTCTTCTATATTTATGTTTTGTGTTGCTTCATGTTCAATAGTTAATAAACCAAGAGCCTTGTTTGCGCAATTGTTGCTCGCAAGTAATTCTTAATTAATTTTATCTTACTAAAACTTCTCTCACATGAAGCAGCTGATACAGAAATGGCCATAAAAATTTTTTTAATGCGACCATTAAGTTTGGGAGGGATTCCATGAAATCCCATTCCACAGTGAATTTTAAAAAGTCTACAGCTAACCATTTAGCGGCTGTAATATTGGACGCTTGTAAATGTCTTCTGAGTTTTGGTATTTCGCGCAGGAGGTCTGCTTCTCTTATGATAAATATCTCTTCATGATACCTCGTCATGATAAAAGTTACAAAATGACGAAATAGCTAATTTCAACTGTTCACTGTTCGCGGAAAACAAACTGTGTGTCTGCACAACCTAAAACAATGAAGCCACATCATGAATGGACGTTGATCACGTCGGTCATTTTGAAGTTCGGTCCGAAATGTAAGTTCTGTATCAGTAGCTAACTCACCATCCATTTGTTTTTGACGTCAAATTCGTCTTTCGTTTGGGAATGCCGTAGTCCTCACATTTTTTCGTGGCAAAATCTATGTATTGTTTTATCTATAATATGACTACGTTTTTCTTCAATTTAAAATCGAAGCCCCCTATTTTGGTCGCTGATTTATCAACGGTTATTTCTTTGCTTTACAGTTCAATCTGACAAAAGTTTATTTTTCTTAGTACATTATTACAAAAGAAAAGATAACAAAGAAATATGAAATTACACTAAATTTTCTTGTGGATGACATAATTCCTCAATTGCAGCAACAACACTATCAAAATTCAAAATGTTCTGACAATACTTTAATTGCATCATAGTGAGCATTCCAACTGATTGTGGAAACTCGTTTAACAAATGCTTTGCTGTGTTTAATAAGTATTTCCCAGCGGCTAGTGAAAGCAGAAAAAAAATGAAAAATTTTCTCTACAGTTCCGAAAAATGTTACACAGGATGTATTTTGTGCAAAAGAGTGCTGGTCACATACCTAAATTAATTGAATGATCAATACATCCAATGAAAATGGCCTTTTTGTTTTTTGCTATAACAGCTTGTACTCCTACATATACTCTGCTCATAACAGCTGCATTATCGCGTCCCTGTATAGGTACGGCACTTCATAATATCTAAACCATCATTTTCAAGCTTCTTGAGAATTTCGTTACTAAGACCAACTGCTTTTTTCCTCGTAACAGAAAAAATCCGAGAAATGCCTCTTTACCTCGACTTTTCTATTATCAATTTTCACATATCGAATCACTTCAGACATTATAATTTGATCGATATGGATCGAGATAGAGCATGCAAAGTCGTATCGGGAAGACGGTAAGGAAGCAAACCGCAATGATTCTCGAGTATCGTCCAATTCAAGAGAGTGGATGTCGCCAATGGATTCGCAAATAGACGGCGCCAATTTTTGTCCACACCTGGGTTGTGATTTTTCTAACAAAAACTCGGTTTCGTGTGATCACAAAATTATATCGAATTGTATTTTGATTGTAAAGTGAGTAAAGTTACAAATTAACGATTCAATCTTTTGTGATCGGGTCTCTCGGGTGCCACCCCCGAATGGGTGACACCCGGGACGGACCGCCCCCTCTGCCCCACCCTAGCTACGCCACTGTGTCTATGTCCAGTTTGTGATATAAAATGACATATAAATACAATGTTTTACTTTGACATATCAGAAGAAAACATTTTCAGAACCTTACCTGAATACAGTCCTGGCTAAACAGAGTACCAAAACAAAAACCAATGATGTGTACCTCTTCTTTTTACTGCCGCCGATTCCTCTTTTGCTTGCTCCATTCAATAGCTGAATGTCGATAGCCATTTGTTTTATTTCGTCGTCTTACTATCGCGACCAGATACTGTTTTTTTCTTTTGTTAATTAAAAAGGAGTTATAACCCAGTTGGCCATTTTATTTTGTTAAATGCCTTTAATTAAATTCAACACTTAAACACGCACAGGCGAAAAGTGTTAACTGTACAGGATTCTATTAAATAGTGTAGGTTCATTTTTACCTTCAATTATCAATGACCCGACCCAGCTTGGAGCTTAGGACGGGATGATGGTAACACCATTATTTATATTATACTGAAGCAGTAGTTTTCGAAAGATATTTTTCTATGCATATTTTAATATTTTCTGGGTCTACCAACTACTTCTAATTTTTGCAATTTTAATTTATGAAAATGAGTTAAAATTGTAATGACTTCTTCTTCTTGCGGTACCATATTAGGTCCCCCCAACATTAGCAATTACATTGGCGAGTAGTTCATGGTCTTCAGCTAATCGAAATAGTTGTTTGGCGCTGCCTATTCTTGTCCAATCTCGAATGTTCTTAAGCCATGAGATTTTCTTCATCTTGAATCATTTTTGAGTGGAGTTACCTCTGCTCTTGCCCTAATTAGGTCGTTTCTGATCCTTTCTCTTCTAGTCTTATCCAACATCCACTATAATATTTTGGTTTCAGCTTGTAACGATATGATGCCTCGGCAAGTGATGAGCTGATCTACCAGAGACGACCGGAGGAGTGTCCGTGTTGGCGCATTCCTTCTTCATAGCACCGCTGGGGGAAACCGAAGGAGAGGGCATCGAGAGCATATTTAAGACGAGCCAGGAGAATGAAAAAATCAGTCGTTGCTAGCGTGTTCAACTAGCAATGGCTCGATTGGCAGAGATGCACCGTATCTTGAGGTGGAACGGTGCCTAGGTGGATGCCATCGTGATGAAGTGGCGTCCACCATAGTAGCGAGAAACGAGCGACTGCGTGTCGCTGTTCAGCCGTGCCGTATTGAGGTGAAATGCAGTGTCTCCGTATATGGCTATGTTGATTTAACGTAGCGAGATTGTTATTGTATATATTGTGCTGTTTATCATATCATTTGAATGTTGCTATTATGATTGGATGGCTTTAATAAAGTTCAATATTGTTTCTCCTTTGCAGAAGATGAAATTATATTTTATTTTATTTGTTTTATATTTATAATTATCTTAAATATATTTATTTTATTTTTAACCTGTGTTTTAATGAGTCAGTCTTCCTGAAAGAGCTACCCGTTACAAGCTACCTCCATCTTCTTTCCCTGAATCTTCTTAAGCGGCCATACTTCATCACCACCAACGCAGTCTCACCACACTCTCTCATATATTTTTCATTTCAGCCATTCTTCGATTTTTAGATCACAGAGTACCCGGCTCATTTGCTTCCAGTTAAACCAATCATTCTTTGTCTTGTGAGCGATATCTAAATAATGAATATATACAATATACACCATTAAAAAAATAAAACAGAAAAAACCCCTCCTAACATAGTTAGAATATAGGAAGCAGAAGAAATGCCTGAGGTCTGGAAAGAAGGCAGAATTACAGCGATATTTAAAAACGACGAAGTAACATATTATAATAACTATGGATGAATATCTCTACTAGGACATAAAAAATACGAACAGCACCCATCAGACAAAAACTCATCACCAGCAACGATTTTCAGCGAAGGCAGATCCACTGCAGATATAATCCACATAAATACACAATCGAGAAATGCCACAAACATCCTCTTCGTAGACTACAGACAAGCCTATGCCTGTATGGAAAATAGCTTTTTATGTACCAAGTCAGTAAAGTTACTCTTTATCGAACGAGTCTGATATTATGAGCAGAGCGATGGTTAGCGAGAGAGGCGAATAACAGACGAGTTCGATAAAGAGTCTTTACTGACGTGGTGCATACAAAATTTTATCGCCAATCATAAAAAACATTAACACTTACTTAACACTTACTTAATTACATTCTAGTGAAAAAAGAGTGTGTGTACTTGGTACGAACGTAAGACGTTATACTTCTATTATTATAGTTTCAACGAAATAAATATAACAGTTTAATCGTATTTTTATTTATATATTAAACCAATTTTAACACTTAAAATAAAATACCAAAAATTAAAAATACCGTTAATAGTTACGTTATTGTTTATGAAGTGTAGCCTTCGCAGCGCAGTTGCTTTTCCCTTGATGAATAGTAGAAAATCTAAATAAATATATTTGCTAACAAATTTATCATTAATATCTGTCACCGTCCTATATATAATCGAATTAACAAAAACACCATTTCATAATATATTTGCATTAATACTAAACTTAAAAGATTTAAGAATTTTATTAATTTTAGACGAAATAAAAATTTCGTATGACAGTAATGACGATGACAGAATGCTTTTGCATGATGGCCGATTTCGATGTTTAATCGATAGTTGTTCAAGTAATCAATATTGAATAAGTACCTAATTACTAAATCTGTAAAATTTCGATTTATATTTTATGAATATAATTGCAAAATACTACAGAATTTCACTTCCTGACATAATTAATAATAACGTAAATTTTGTACAATATTTTTAATAGTTAACGTAAATAAATTTTAAGTTCACTCAAAAAAATAATCGATTACTGCCATCGACCGCTTACATTCAATCTCAGTTAATTTGATTAATCGCGGCAGATAAAGTAAAATTCTTATTTCAGTACAATAAAGTGTTACTTTACTGCCGCAAATGGCGTCAAATGAGTGATGTTGGCGTCTAATGTTGGATGGAGTATTCTTTGGTGAAAGAAAAAATCAATATATTGCAAAATTAATCAGATTTAAAAAATAATTCCATTTCAATAGAAACAGGAGTGCTACAAGACCATTTCCTGTCAACCACACTATTTACCTTAATGGTAGAAGAAACAGTAAGTCCAGTAGCACTAAAAAAATATAGCCCACTCCTCAACAGAAATAGTAGCACATGCAGTTGACATAGTTCTTTTGGAGGGAAGGAAATATTGAAAGAAGCATTAACAATTCTGGCAAATGAAGCACCGAAAAGAGGTCTATAGATTAACGAAGGGAAAACAAAATATAGCCCGGATAGCTCAGGCGGTAGTGTGTCTGACTTCCACGCAGGTAGAACATCTAGACATTTTTAAAATGTCTATAGACCGCAGGTCGACTCAGCCTGAATAAAAATGAGTACCTTGGGTAAAACCAGGGGTAATAATAGGCGGTTGAAGCGTAGCACTGGTCCTGTTACCTTCCTTGTATACCGTAGGCCCTAGATATCGAAGACTACCATGCTATAATCCCAAAGCTGCGTTAGCGTTATAAAACGGGATAATATTAATAAAACAAAATATCTAATTTAATCTAGAAGAGAGGATAGCAACACGAGAGAAATAAAGATAAAAAGTTACACTTTTAAAAGAGTAAAACAATTTAGACACTTGGAAGTAATGGTGAATGGCAAAATAAGAGAAATGAAGAATTAATAGAGCGAATACTAGCAGGAAAAAAATATATACTGGAGATACTAATGAAGAACAAGGTCTTATCCAGAAGTACAGAAATGAAAACATAAAAGTTGCAATCAGATCCGTAGTCATACACGCAGCTGAGACACTGTTCCTCACAGATCATGGGCGCCCATAGGCCGTGCCCCCCCCCTAGCTTTTCGGGTGCTGTTAACTATATATGGTTATCCAAAGTATAAAGAATATAATGTGCAACATCTACACGCCTGCCCCCCCTGAAAATTTTTATATGGGCGCCGTCTCACAGATATAGATAAATAATATGGAAGAGGAGTGGGTCTGATAAGAATGAAATACGGAGAAATGAGAAGAAGAATGAGCCAAGACGTAAGAGACATAACGAAAGGAGAATATGTACAGTCCATCTAATGTACTTACCGTTGCACGTCATTATCTACGTCAGAGATCTAAGTTGACATAGTTGCCAAAGTATAAAAAAATCCTAAATCCATTTTAAATCAAATAGATCACATAATTATTGGTTACGTGAATTATACAACAAAGCACGATGTAAATTCGATGTAAATAAATAAAAACTTTAGAAATAGAGAACAAGAATTAAGTTATAATCTTACGTTAAAGTAAATAATAAAAACAAATATAAAGTGTCATCACCGCAACTGTCAAATAAATGTTACCAATTTATGCTAAAATGTCACCTTCGTTCGATTACAGTTACAGTGTGTTCTAAACAAATGTGCTTCATAAAAACGCTTTATAATCCATTTATACAAATTAAATGAAACATATTATTGTGTATTTCTTTAAGTTATTTAAGTTAACATTAATAGAAATCTTCAAATATTATTTCTACGCGTATATAATAAAATATGTCTAGTGGCTGTAATTCCAGTATACTCGGCAAAGTGATTCTAAAAAAGAATACACCTACCGCCTAAATATTTCGTGTTGGTATCATGTCACGTCACGGGCTATGACGCGAATGACGTGTAACGGTAAGTATATTAGACGGAGTATAGTTAGATTTATTAAAGCGCAGACTGAGAAAGCAGAGAAACAGAGAGAAAAGAAAAACAACTTACTTATTAAGAAGGCCACCAGATGGCAGCCAGAAACTGAAAGAACGAGGGGAAGATCCATTGCATATAACAGGATGGACGGAGAACTCCCCTATATCTGACACAGATTCGGGTGTCCGAAATATCATTAGACATTTTCACTCTACACTCCCAAAAATTTAACATATGATTTGATTTTCACAATGATCAACACAAGACAAACAACGATCAAATACGCACATACAAACAAAACAATATTTGATAGTGTCGTGTTCGTAAAAATTTCTCCCCTTCCTATCAAAACGTAGACTTCAGCGAAGTATATGTTTCGGACACTTTTTATAGTTGTTGCTGTGTCTATCCTCTTATATGTCATTGGGAAGATCTATATAGAGATAAGAGGACCAGGTCACGAGAGACGTCAAAATCCTGAAAGTGAGAAAATAAAGGGACCTAGCACAGATCTAAGTGAGTGGAAGGAAATTATAACGAGGGCCAAGTCATTCAACAAACTTTAAAAATACATAAGACTAATGTGCAGAGATTCACAGCGATAAGCGAATCAAAGATCTCTAAGTAAGATTGGCAAACATTCCACCAGGAAAGAAAGGTCGCAATGATGATGATAATGGTCGATAATGTCAATTAAGGTGGTTTGGTACAAGGCAGCGCGAATAGAAGATGACACAGTTTTGGCATGTTTGACAGTTATGACTTTCCATATTATATGATATCGGTAACAATATAAGATGGCATAATAAATGTATGAATTAATTAAAAGACAAGTTTGACTTGTCACTTTAACTCAAATAGATGACAAGTACAAAATAGAATAGAATAGAAATATTATGCTTTATTGTTATGGAAAATTGTACAATTTTATTGAAAAAGCTTACAAAGAGTCATGAAAACAAAACAATAACAAATCGTCAATATAACTAAAAAATAATAATGAAATAAAACAGAAACAATCAATTGCAAAATTTAAATAAATTACAAATTGCATAGACTACCTTAGTAACTAATAAGTTTAAAAGTTAAGCTGCTGCTAATGACACCCAAATATAGATAAAAAATACTACTTGTACAAATGGTAATACTGTAATTTCTTACTTATTGATTAAGAAATTCTTCTAATGAGTAATATGGTCTTTAGGATAGGTAGGCTTTTGTCATTTTACGGAATTTGTCGAAATATGCTGCAGATTTAAGTTGTAGAGGGAGATAGTTGTATACAGTTTTTTTTTGTGGAATATAATATAGATTTCTTTACTAACTCAGAGGACGGGGTCAGTAAATAGACGTCAAAGGTAGAACTTCTGGTGGAATAGTCATGATTAGGTTTTGCTGGAAAGACATGTAGAATGTAGATGTTTACGATTCTAAAATATATAAAGAAGGATGTGTTAAAATCCTGTGATCTTTGAAGTAGCTTTTGCAGTGTGTTATTCTTCTGAGATCGAACAGATATCTTATTGCTCATTTTTGTAATTTGAAAATAACGTCAGATTGGGCAGCTGTACCAGAACCATAAAAAGGAAGACCATATCGAAGATGCGACTCGAACAAAAAAAAATATGTTATTTTGGAAGAAGCTAAATTGAGTTCCTTCAAAACAGATCTTATATTGTAGCAAGCTGAAGATAGTTTCTTTCTTAACAAATCGATATGAAGGGACCATTTTTAAGGTTGCTGTCTAAAAGCACTTAAAAGATTAGACCACGAGAAGGAGAAGATACCCATCACTAGATGAACGAGGGTTAAAAAAAGGAGAAGAGAGTGAAAAGAAAAGTAATTGAATGCTATTACTTTTAAAATAATTGCATAATTTATTACAGAAAAGTCAATAAAAACCTTATATAATACACTTACACTCATTTAACACATGTTACATGGAATTCATATAAATTAATAGCACATTTATTAAATGTGTTGAACGATTAGACAATCCATTAAACTATTTATTAGCCATAAAATAATTAAAAAGCCGTAAAATGCCGTTCTAGTTCCGTTAAAAAAATGTTTTAATTATTAGAACCATTAGTTATTTGCAAATTGGTATCTAAAATTAACATAACATCTATATTGCAAAAAAATAATCCCATTAGTTGGCTATATATTAGTTCGATCGGTTTTTTAAATTTATGCGAGAGTCGTTATAGTCCAGAAAGCCACTGCGCATCGGCTATGAAAAATATTCTAATTCGAATTCTTTTCACAATCTTACTCAAAAAGGACTCCTTTTAACAAATTTGCATGTTGCCAGGACCAAAAAGTGGTCAAAAATTTGTTAAACGTTTTTTATTTTGTTTTTTTTTTCTAAAATTATTTTTTTGCACGGAAAAAAGTTTTTTTAGGTTTCTTGGATCATTCCAAAGAGAAAAGGTCTTTAGTGAGTTTTCTCTAAAAATGATAGTTTTTGACATATAAGCGATTAAAAATTGAAAAATTGCGAAATCGGCCATTTTTAACCCTCAAAAACTATATGAAAAGCTAAAAATTTGAATGTTACCAAGGTAGGTAGATATTCTTTAAACATCGATTGATGAAATCCCAAAGAGTTTTTTGCAATACAATATTTAAAACTCCTTTGTTTTTTAATTGCTAATCAAGCGTGCACGACACTATTTTCCACCGACAGTATGGTGCAAATGAAAGGAATAAATTCGTTATTTCGTAAACCGGTGACTTTAAGGAAAAATACCGAAACAGGTCGATTTTTATTTTTAAGTTATGATATTGTGGCATATATGGCATACTAGTGACGTCATCCATCTGGACGTGATGACGTAATCGATGATTTTTTTAAATGAGAATAGGGGTCGTGTGCTAGTTCATTTGAAAGGTTCTTCAATTCTCTATTGAGTAATATAAACATTTACATAATTATTTATACAGGGTGTCCAAAAAATTTTTATTATATTAAATTTTTTGACAAAAAAAGAAGTAGAAGGACACCCTGTATAAAAAATTATGTAAATGTTTACATTACTTGATAGAGAATTGAAGAACCTTTCAAACGAGCTACCACACGACCCCTATTCTCATTTAAAAAAATCATCGATTACGTCATCACGCCCAGATGGATGACGTCACTAGTATACCATATATGCCACAATATCATAACTTAAAAATAAAAATCGACCTGTTTCGGGATTTTTCCTTAAAGTAGCCGATTTTCGAAATAACGAATTTATTCTTTTCATTTGCACCATACTGTCGGTGGAAAATAGTGTCGCGCACGCTTGATTCGCAATTAAAAAACAAAGGAGTTTTGAATATTGCATTGCAAAAAACTCTTCGGGATTTCATCAATCGATGTTTAAAGAATATCTACCTACCTTGGCAACATTCAAATTTTCAGTTTTTCACATAGTCTTTGAGGGTTAAAAATGGCCGATTTCGCAATTTTTCAATTTTTAATCGCTTATATGTCAAAAACTATCATTTTTAGAAAAAAGTCACTAAAGACCTTTTCTGTTTGGAATGATCCAAAAAACCTAAAAAAACTTTTTCTATGCAATTAAAATAATTTTAGGAAAAAAAACAAAAAAAAAAAAACGTTTAAATAATTTTTGACCACCTTTTGATCCTGGCAACATGGAAATTTGTTAAAAGGAGTCCTTTTTGAGTAAGATTGTGCAAAAAATCCGAATTAGAATATTTTTCCTAGCGGATGCGCAGTGGCTTTCTGGACTATTACTATTTTTTAAGAGAGGGACATTCGATCAATAGTCCAGAGAAATAAGGTTTTTGTCGGGACACTTGAGCAGCCAGGTTGCAAATGGGTTTTTTGGATACTATATACCTAATACATTATAAATACAAAAATGCCCGTCACAGTTCGGACGAGAATTTTAGTTATTAACAATTTAGCGTCAAAAATGGCAGTTTTTTCGTTTAAATCGCTACAGGTAAAAATAAGTTTATTAAATATCTTATTTAGAGTATTCATCTTTTAGTATATGAGCAGAGGTTCAAAATTGCAGTTTTTGAATTTTGGTCAGATTATTTGTTGCTTTGCTAATTGCAAAATAAGACTAAAGTTTCGAAAATATAAATTTGGTATAACTTTTGAGAAAATTAACTTAGGACTTTGATGTTGCACGAAAAGTTGAGACAACAAGTACATATCATGCACAAAAAATTTCAAGACGATTCGTCAATTAGTTTAAATTTTATTCAATTTGTTTTTCCAAAAGAAATGTTATTGTTCAGAAAATAATAACGAAACAGCAATTTTGTGGAAAGCACATGAAAGAAGAACACTTATATTTTCAAATAATTTAAAAAAATCTATAAAAAGTCATTTTTATCATTCCGAAATCATTTTACTAAAATAGAGTCATTTTTGGCTTAAACACAATTTGAAAAGCTTTGTTAATATTGACTGTAGAGTAAATCTGCTTTGGGATTTCAAAAGCTGGTATTTTTACACGAATTTAAAAAAAAACTTTTTGCCCAGTTTAATTGCGGTCAAAAGTTAGCCACTTTTATTATTTAATTCACAGTTACTTCTTTATTCATAAAATTCTCCTGTAACAGCGTTAGTTACCATACTCCTCCGAAACGGCTTGACCGATTTTTATGAAATTTTACACGTATATCCTGTAGGACTGAGAATAGGTTCTAATTTATTTTTCATGCCCATAAATTATAAGAGGGGTTGCTCCCTTGACATTTTTTTTTATTTTTTTGGACAAAATTGTCTACCTTAATTTTATATGGTGTAGAATTAAAAAATACATAAAGCCCTTAATTTTCACTCTTCTATCTCCAACCCCTATTTTTATATAGGGATATTTGCATCTATAAAATTCTCCTGTCACACTGTTAGTTGCCATACTTCTCCGAGATCGCTTGACCGATTGTTATGAAATTATATATGTATATTCGGTAGGTCTTAGAATCGATCGTAATCTATTTTTCATATCCCTGAGTGAGAAGTGGGGTTCCCCCTACATTTTGTTATGTTATCTGGGGATATGTGTTATCACGTACTCTACAAGACTACGAGTACATACAAATTAAAAAAATTATGATCAAAATCCATCAACAAGCTCCGGAGATATTAACTGCAGCATATGTTTAAAGAATCGATTTCATCTTTAATCGATTTTATTATCGATTTTAATAATTATTCCTCTCCACCTACCATGAATCGATTTCGTTACGACGTAATTTTAAAGGTTTAATAACCACTTTATTGAAGTTCAACGTTTAGTCAAACTTTACACATAAACTATATACCTTGAACTTCAAAATGGCGCTAGTTAGGTTGCTTAATTGTTATAAACAAAGTAGCTGTGAATTAAATAAAAAAGGTGGCTAACTTTGACCCTGATTAATCTAGGCGAAAAAGTTTTCTTTGAAAATTCCTGTAAAAATACCAGCTTTTCAAATCCCAAAGTATTTCTGGTCTAGAGTTAATATTAACAAAGTTATTCAAATTGTTTTTAAGCCAAAAATGATCCTACTTTAGAAAAATGTTTTCGGAACGAAAAAAATGACTTTTTAATGAGTTTTTTAAATGCTTTGAAAATATAAATATTCTTCTTTCACGTGGTTTCCACAGAATTGCTATATCATTATTAGTTTCTGAACAATGATATTTAAAAAAAAGCTCTTTGGGATAAACAAATTGAATAATATTTAAACTAATTGACGAATCGTCTTAAAATTTTTTGTGCATTATATGGACTGTTTGAGTCAACTCTTCGTGCAATATTAAAGTCTTTTTTGCAAAAGTTATAGCAATTTTTTAATTTTCGAAATTTTAATTTTATTTAGAAATTTCCGAAGCAACAAAGGATCGGATTAAAATTCAAAAACTGCCATTTTAAACCTTTGCTCATCTACTAATAGAAGGATACTATACATAAGATATTTAGTTACAATATTTTTAACTGTAGCGATTTAAACGAAAAAACTGCCATTTTTGACGCTTATTTGTTAATAACTAAAATTCTCATTCGAACTGTGACGGGCATTTTTGTATTTACTCGTATAATGTATTAGGTATACAGTACCCAAAAAACCCATTTGCAACCTGGCTGCTCAAGTGTCCCGAGCATGGTATATTTTTGCCTTATTTCCCTGGTGTACAATAGTAGTAATGTACCGTCAATAAAGTGATACTTTTCGAAAGAGCTTGAAATTCTGATAGGGGTCGGCGGACGAAAGATGACAAGTCCAAAGGGTTTTCAGTAAGTGAAAAAAACTATCTTAAAATTAAACGCGGTTTAAACAGACCAGTAATATCTGCGGTAATATGTAGTAGACCGAAGATTCGGAATTAGATTTAAGAAGTATAAGAAAATGTAAGGAACATAGATACATATTTAGGAAGCATAATATCAGAAGAAGAAACTACAAAAAGAGACATACAGCATAGGATACAGCAAGGAAGGAAAGCAACTCGTATTTTAAATGGTCTACTATGGTATAACAAGGTGAAGATGAACACAAAATTAACAATCTGCAGAACAATCATTGTGGAACCTATTATAACTTAGGGGGCAGAGTGTCGGCAACTCACAGGAAAGGAAAGAAAAATATAGAAGTAGCGGAAATGGATTAAGTACTTACGTAGATCATGCAGGGTATCTAGATTAGAACACGTACCAAATGAGGAAATAAGAAAACGGACAAAGAGTGTATATTCCACGGTGGACCACATAGAAACAAATAAATTGCTATGGTATGGTCATGTTATGAGAATGTCAGAAGAAAGATGGCCAAAAAGAGCATTAAATTATACACCCATAAATAAAAGAAAAAGAGGAAGGCCTACAGAAACATGGAAAAATGGCATAGAACAGTCTATGGCAGATAGAGCTACAGAAGAAAACGAATGGGTGGATAGAAAACGATGGCGAGCGAAATGTGGGATGCGGAGGAGACCGTAGGAACCCCACTACTCATATATATAATATGTAGTTGGGTAAGGGTATCCCTAGAAAATTGGATAGTAATATCCACTCTGGGTAAAGCAACCATCAAAGCAAGAGAAAGAGGAGGCTTTCCACAAGGAGAAGTTTTGACACCGACTTTAAGTAATCTGGGTGTTATTTTCTCAAAAATCTGTCCACAAAAGACTTTTACTGTTTAGGATACGCAGACGATACTGCGTCAATCGTCGTCTGGGGCAAATTTGCCCAGGTTGTATCTGGCAGAATGCAGGTAGCCCTAAATATAGTTGATAACTAGTATAAACAAGAGAGACTGACAGAAAATGCTCAAAAACAAATAACAGACAGCATTACAACGTCTAAAACCACCGGTGTTGGAAAAGATAAGGGATTTCATTTGCCAAAGAAACAATATAATCTAGGCGTAGATTTTCATCATAGGCTTACATGGAATACTCACATACTGAAAACCACATACAAGCTACTATGTCCTTGTCCTTGGGCAGATACAGAAGGCCGTGTGGTAAAACTTAAGAGCTCAATCCCAAAATGATCCTTTGGTTATACACAAGGGTTATCAGATCAATGATAACCTATGGGTCGGTGACATGATGGACAAAGACGCAGCGTGGGAGCAATAAGGCTGCTAACTAATAGACAAAGGCTAGCGTGCCTCTGTATTATGGGGGCCATAAAAACAACTCTTACAGCGACCTTGGAAGTCCTGCTTAATCTTCTACCACTTCATATCTTTGTACAGGGCGAAGCCAGATCTGTGATACACAGATTATTACATAGTCAGAAACACATACGGCAGGCGCATAGTGCTGACAACAGAAAGAAATTCAAAATTAATATAACCAGCAGGAAAGACTGGAAGGAAGGTGTATCCATACAAGCAGAAGTTCACAAATTAAAAAAAATATCCTACGACAATAGGGCTTCTCATTCATCTCATTCACATTCTGTCATATGCCGTATAATCCGTGTATATTAATATTATACACAGATTATACAACATTGGACAGAAGCTCGAAACAAATGACAATCGATGAAAAGCCCTATTAGAGACGAAGTTAGTCACTTTTTTTTATTCATACCTTATTTGTTTACAATCCTAGGTATTTAGTGGCAATTGAAATATTAAGGACTGAAGTTTTATTGCACAAAGTTTAAAAAAGACTGCCTTTGAACAGAGTCGTCTAAGAATTTTAAAAATTTGGAGCTCCAATTCGTTCAACTTACAATTCGTACTCGAGTAGTGGAGGGTACTGTAAAATTCGCGCTATAAACTTGTCTCCGGTTCTTGTTGATGGATTTTAACGTTTAACGTTTCTTTTTTACTTTGTAGCTGGTAGTTATGAACAAAATCATGTATTACATTCAACAAAATGGACTCAATATAAACGTAAAGAAGACGTTTATATTGAGTCGACCACCTGCAAACGATAAAACAACTCATTGAAAAATTTATAAATAGAATACAACAGACCTTTAGTATTATAGTGCAGTAACTGAAGGTTTTCACCTCCGATTTCGTTGAACCTCCATCGATTTTTATAAAAATTGATGAGGAGTTAGAAAATACCTCAAGGAACAAAGGTGACATGATGCCAACTTGCGCTTTTACCCTGGGGGTGGATGCCACTCCTTCTCGGTCGTGAAAATTAGCTTATTAAAAATAATAGCATAAATCGATAGAGGGACAAATTATAAGCAAAATTTGTTATATAAAGTTATTAATTTAAATCGACACTTTTTGAGTTATTAAAGATCAAATACTTTATTTTTTCGTAAAAAATGCATGTTTTAAAGCTGTTTTTCACGTATAACTTAAAAACTATAAGCTTTTATAAAAAAGTTAGTAAGACCAAAATTGAAGATAATAAGAAACTGAATGCACTGCTCACTAAAAGAACTAACATATTGTTAATTCAAAGTGGGTTAGGGGTAATTGAATGTATATTTTTTTCGACGAGTACTCAAATCTAAATATTCAAGCTTAAATAACGGGAAAACAATGCATTTATCAAATATATCTATTACACACTTGTCAAAGTACTTTGGAGTAACTATCAAATGAGCTCCAGAAGAAGTTATTAGCATCAAATTTAAGCAAGTTATGGTGAAAATAAGAGAAACCTTATTTAGTGAAAAATGAAACATACGCCATTTCCTCAAAAATTACAATTTATTGTAATTCTTACAAGAGTTTCTTTATATTAGCCTAACTAATTATTTCAACAATTTTGACCAGTTTAGAATGCATATTTTTGAAAAAAAGATTTAATTAAAAAAATAAGAATTTTTAAAATTATCGTAGTTTTCATTTTCTTTTGATAATAACTCAAAAAATACTCAACATACCTAAAAACTGATATAAAACCAAATTTAGTTTTTTCTGTATAAAATATTTTATGTGTTTTACTATTTCTGTAGGGTAAAAAATAATCGAGATGGAAACGTTTAAAGCTAAAATTTTGCTGGGAGAATTATGTAACCGGGGTCATTTAACATTTTAGTTTTAGAAAAGTAGGGGGTTTAAAAGATTAAGTTTAACGTTGTTTAATAGCCCTATTAACTTTTAAATGGTTTTTACGTGAACCTGATATCGTAAAAATTAACGGAGTTATTAAAGAGAAAACAATGACATTTTTTGGAAAAAATTTTAAAATATTAATTTTGAAACAATTTTGAAGCATAAATTTTAATGCTATCAACTTCTTCGGGGACTCATTTGATAGATATTTCTAAACACTTTGAGAAATCTTTAATAAGTTTATGTTCTAAAATGCATCATTTTCCCGTTATTTAAGCTTGAATACTTAGATTTGTGTACTGGCCGAAAAATATATACCTTCAATTACCTATAACTCAATTAAAGTTAACACTAAAAGGGTTTTTCCAGTAAGGAGTTTATTTAGTTTTCTATTAGCTTCAATTTTATGAATAATAATTTTTTGTAAAAATTTATAGTTTTTGAGTTATTTATGAAAAATCGGTTAAAAACATGTATTTTTCTCACGAAAAATTAAGATTTCTGATCTTTAATAACCCAAAAACTATTCATTTCAATTAATAACTTCATATAACAAATTTTACTTAGAATTTGTCCCTCTATCGAATTGTGGGGTTACTTTTAATAAAATAATTATCACCCCCGAGAGGGGGTGACATCCACCCCCAGAGTAAAACCGCAAGTTGGCACCATGTCACCTTTGTTCCTTGAGATATCCTCTAACCACTCACCAATTTTCATGCAAATCGTTGGAGGTTCAACGAAATCGGAGGTAATAGCTCATAACCACCTTCAGTGACTGCACTATTAGTGTTTACAGAATTTCAAAAAGCGTTTGATTGAGTAGAACTAGATAGTATAGTTGAAACATTAAATGAAAGTCGCATTGATACCTGTTATTTCTAAGAAAAACAAATATCATAATAAAATTTGGTGGAATAACCAGTTTCGTTGTAGCCGAAGCATCCATAATAAGCATTCTTCAAAATCAATATAATAGTTTAATAGGCTTTTTATCACAAGCTCTAAAACAAGTGCGATTTTTATCACTGCTCAGCTAATGACAATCGTCATAAGAATTTGCATAAAATATTCTTCAGAAACTCATCGCAGCCGTTACCATTAGGTAACTGGTGCCTTGAACATCGAAGTATAATGTGAATGTGAAGGTGAATTGTTGACATTATTCGATAATTCAATGAATTACGTTGGTTCACGCTTGTGGTAAATAGCATGTAATTGTTTAGTGATTGTTTGATGTTCATGTAGGTTAATAAATAACATTGGTTTTTATTAGTTTTGTTTCGATTAACTGCATTTAAGTGCATTTAGTGATAGTTGTATTTTGTATAACATGATGAGCGCGCTAATAACCGGCAAAATAACGCAAAAGATGGAAAACATAATACATTGTGAAGTAAAAAGAGATGAAACTAGTAGAGGTGGAAATTATTGATATAAACGTATAAATTAACATTACATTACATAGTTTCCCACCTTAATGCCGTGTCGGCATTGGTAATTTTTTTATGCGTACCAGCTGTTCGTCGCAAATATTTGCGTGCTCGAAGTAAATTGTGCTAGTTTGGACGTGTTTGTCGCATAAATCGGACGCAAGAATTTTCGACGCACACAACGCACACGCTCGAGCATCATTTTCGAGCAGAGGCGTAGCTACCGCCGTATCAGCCGTATCAATTATACGGGGCCCCCGACATTCAAGGGCCCCATCGCGGCATGTCGAAACAAAATTCCATTTACAAAAATTGAACAAAGTACATATTCATTATTGCACTATTAAAACGCTTTAAAACAGTGTATGTTGTTTGGATATCAACATTTTGGTGTAGTAGATTCTTTATATATACCTATATAAATCATATTTATCTATTCTCTGCCCCATCAGAACAGAGCTTCATTGTTTTCAAGCTACCTCTCATTGTCAATTCCGTTGGCTGTGCGTGAGTTACTGTATAATGTATATTGAAGAATGCCAAATTGCAATTTTTGTAATCGCTTTATCTTTAAATATTTGAAACAGTACCTATGGATTGTTCTTGTATATGTTCGTATTATCTATAATTGTATTTATGTATATCTACACTTCTCCAAGTAATTAACGTACCACCTTAAAAATTGGTAATTTTTAATGTCTCATATTTCCTAAACCTGTTTTCCGATTTAAGTAATTTTTTTAATGTTATAGCCTTATTCTTTAACAATATCGCTTAATAATATTGTTACTAGACAGGTAAATTGTCATTGTATACCGGGTGTACCAATCAAACAGTAATTTTTTCTCAAAGTTCACCACACCCTGTGGAATATTCTTGCATTTATAAAATACTGAAATTAAAGCCCAACTATAGCCTCATGTGTTCTTAACATTCTGTTTTTCGATTAATTCGCTTATGTTGGATAATAAAAAAGTTAGGTTATAAAATAGTTAGTTAGTTATAAATAGTTAGGTTAGTTATAAAATTTGTTAATTAGTGAAAAATTCCCAGGAACCCGATTATCGAAACGGCATTTAAAAATGTTTAATCCCAGCGACGTTATTTAAAAAAGAAATAATAAACAAATTAGAACAATTTTTAAATGCCATTTTAGAGGGGAGTTTAATTAAAATTTGAATTTATCAATACATTTATTGAAAATATACATAAAAATAAAAATAATGAGATCTTTTTCAGGTTTAAATTCTTTTGGCAACAACCGCGTTTTTGCAATTGAAAATATAGTGAGATTTAATAAACAAATTCAATATCTCACAAATTATTTATTAAATATTTTTCGACCAACCTTTTTTTGATTAATACTGGAAAATAGCGCAAGTTTTCCTATAAAACAAAATATTTTATATTTCTTATTTAAATCGCAAATACTATTTTTTTGTAAATTTGTTTTTAAAGTTTTATATACAATTCTTTAAATAAATAGGGAGTCAAATTGAATTTGGTAAGTCTTAGGTGAAAGACTTATCCTTCAGCTTTGCAGAAAAATATTCTAAACACCTTCATTAAAACGCGAATTACCTCAGCAGTTAAAAACGTAAATATGGTGCAAAAATGACCACTTTTTAATTATTTAAACAATGATCCCGTTATATGATTTGGATACGTTCTTGAAAATATCTTTTGTAATCACCTAAACTTTAAGGTTTATTATTATTATCTATATTTGGGTGTTTTGTTTTATTTCATTATCTTTTATTTTGTACTAATATTGACGATTTATGTAATTTCGGTAAACTGTATTTGTTTTTGTTTTTTTTTCGACTTTTTGTAAGCTTTGTCCATAAAATTGTAAAATTTTCAGTGACAATAAAACATATTTCTTGACAAGGACCCCGCGACAAACTTTGATATGGGGCCCCCGTGGGGCTAGCTACGCCACTGTTTTCGAGCGAAGATCAAATGATTTGAGCACCGCGTCCTCACTGGTAAAAATTTGCGACGTAAATTCTTGCGACGAACCATTAGTTCAATAAATACGCACGAAAAATTTATCAATGCGGACGCGCCATTAGACGTGTCGGAGGAGTATGACAACTGTCACTGTGACAGGAGAATTTTATAAAATACTCCTGTCACAGACGTCTAAAAGTGGGAAACTATGTAAAGTAATGTAGGGGAGTGCATATAGATTTTCACTTCGGAAAAAATCAAACAAGATAGAACTTTTTGTAATTTCATTAAGAAATGTTTAATAAACAACATATCAAAAAGTTCTACTCGAGAAGTGGGTGCTTCATTTTTTATTAAACAAATGAACTACGAAGTTTGATGTTTTTTTAAATAACTCCGAAAATATAAATTTTAGAACAAAACTGACTTGACCATTGAAAAATTCAGAAAATTTTACAAAAAAAATCTTATATAAAGAATTTTATAAAATTAAATCTGTATCTTCTATAATTTTTTATTTATAACGCTAAAGTCACCCTTCTCACAAACATTGGCGCACTGTAAACTAGCGTACGGCAAAGTTCACGGTTGAGTTATTTTAATGTAATTCTTTAACTAATCGAACAAATGCAATTTTACAAATTGAAGCTAAAAGAAGAAGAATTAAGCTATCTTATGGTTATAATAAAAAGAAATAAAATGTATGGGCATAAGTACGGTGGGGGCGGAAAAAGAGCCTTACATGAATTTTGTTTAAAAATGATTTAAAAATGTGTAACTAATACAATTTTTCTTATAAAACCCTAAGTTTTGCAAAACTTACCTTTCAAGCATCGTACTAAATGAAGTTTCATTCAAAAAAAATCTCAAAAATTTGAATCAAATTATATGACGTCTTAAAAAATGTAATTTTTGAAATCTTCGTAGTTTTATAGAATACCACCAATTTAAGACGGTATTACTCAAGTTTGAACAGATCTATTACAGTTTTATAAGTGCTTTTTCAAAGCTTAGGATGTATTCTTTAAAATGCACTAAATTATTTTACTTTAAAAATGAAATAAACTATTTCTTTTTGAGAAAATTAAGAAAGATAACAAAAATGTAATACAAAAACCGAAAATTACCAGCTAAAAAATGTTTATATAAACTGATCAAAACTTTTTTCTGTAAAACTTACCTAAAATACATTTAATAATAAACTTCAACAATAATAAATGTTCAGCAAAACATTTTTTTTGCTCTTATACAGTATGTCTGCGTAACTTGGAACTTATTGTTAGCTGCATCGTATATAATCTAAGATGCAATCATCAAATATCAAATTTAATGAATTTTATACGAGGTATGTAAGAAAATATGAATTTCACTCAAGAGTAAAGTATCGTTAAATTTCACAATAGCAAAAATTGTCAGTAAGAAAAGCTGTTTGGAATTAAAAAATTTGTTTTAGTGTTCAATTACATCCTTCTAATTAAAATATTGTGAATAATAAAGAAGGCACTTAACTCTTAAGAAAAATTCATATTTTTTACATTCATATTTTCGTATAAAATTAAAAAAGTTTAATATCTGATGGTTGTATCTTCAATTTTAGACCAGGGAGAGCATTTTATGAAAATAACTTTTTCGTACTTCCGGGCCTAAAGTGACAACTTCACTCCCTTGTGACAGGTACTAAAGTGTCACATTTAATCCCTCCGGGATTAAATATTGACGAAACTCCCGGAACGATTAAATCACAAACAAACGAATTTAAGGGATATTTTATTGAAAAATATAATTAATTAGAATGGTAATTAACGTTAATATTCAAATTAATATTGTGACAGTTCGTCATATTGACCAGTCTTTCCTGGGTTAATGCAGCAGGTAACTGACGAGTAACAGATAGGTCCTTTTCATATTGAACTGGTGTTTGTTTCGAAGATCCTGCGGAAACAGGAAGCGAGAATGAGGACTGTGGCATAACTATAGTGGACGAATCGGCGACTTGACCAAATATTTTATCTGAAATTTTTTGTTTATTTTTAATAGACGATTCAATATATCCCTCGGCCACGTTGGAGGATTTCCATCCTCCATGTCTCTTCAGCACGTCTATTGTTGCTCCCGAATCAGCTAACAAAGACGCAGATGTGCGTCTAAAACAATGTCCCGTATAAGACGTCGCATTTTCTAATTTCAAGAAAGCTGCTATTTGCCGTGGAATTGTACCAAACATGTTTTTTCCTACTACTCGCGTAGTACATTCTTTGTTGATGTATTGAACAAAAAATTTTGAATGAGTTGTCCCTGTCTTTCGCAATGCCACATATTTCCGAAATATCGCCACAAAACTGATGGCACTGTTTTCTGAATTTTTGATCACAAAATTTCGGTCAATTTTATTTTTGGTGTTTCTAATCGCAATTAGGAAGGAATCGCCCAAATCTCTCACATCGTCGATTTCTAAATCAACCAACTCTTTTCCACGACAAGCTCCCGCAACGCCCAAAATAAGTGCAACCTACAAAAAAATTGATTTCTTAAAATTTCTGAATATAAACAAATTTCCAAATTTACCTTAAGCATTAAATATTTATCATCCGGAGCCTCCCGTAAGAACTGATCTACCTGCTCAGACGTGAGAATTCTTGACTTCTTTGGCTTAAATCCCTCATTTCTTCTCTTTAAAAAAGCTAATAATTTTGGAAATTTACTTATATCAATATCTTCTCTAATGTTAATAACCGATTTCAGCATTGAGTAATGTGCCCAGAGAGTTGAGGCACAAACCGCTTTTGATTTATCATCGAAGTAGACTAACAGCGCATTTTCAGTAGGTTGTCTCACATTTTTTAAGCGGCACCACTTTTTAAAAGCATCGTACTGCTGCTCGTATAGTTTTCTAGATTTCGGTGGTAACAATTCTTCACCTACTTCGGCTGCTCTTTTATCAATATCAGATACACCTTCTTCACTCATGATACCAATAATTATCAATAACAATGTTTCTTTACAATGACACTAGTAATGACAATGTTTCTAAATTATAACTGTCACAACGCAATGTTACTATGGTAACTTATTTTAAAGACAGTTTATTAAATGAGTTGAAGAGAGAAAAAACTGATTGAAATTATTGAAATAATTAATAAAATCATACCGGAAGTACGAAAAGTATCGTATATACCTTGCGACTGAAGTACATTTAATCCTTCAGGTAAATTATGGCCCTCCCTGCGGTCGGGCCATAAACTTTACCTTCAGGATTAAATGTACTACTTCAGTCCCGCGGTATATAATGTACTATTTTTAGTAAAAGTGATAATAAAATAGTTATCATAATTGAAATAAAATGATGATGAGTATCCGTAATTTGAGAAAAAATTGAAAAAATTTTTTTGATTAGAATAATGTAATTGTATATTTAAACATAGTTTTTAATTTCAAACAACCTTTCATAATAGCATTTTTTGATATTCTGAACTATAAAGGTACTTTACTCTTTAACGAAATTCATATTTTTGACATAATCCGTATAAAATTGATAAAATTTGAGATCTAATAGTTGAGTTTTAGATTTTTGACTATCCAGAACATTTTATGAAGAATAACTTTTTTTCGTAAAATTGATAATAAAAAAGTTTTCTATGTGGTTCCTAGCTACGCACACATACTGTATAAGAGCTTCTGTATAAGAATTTTCAAATTGCAATGCCATATTCGGATTCAGTATAATCAAAAACAAAATAGAAACATATTTGATCAAAGTAAAATGATGAATTTAACGATATTTTTAAAATTAATAATACAAAACAATTGTTATTGTTTAAAAAATTAATAAACAATTAGCGGCCAAATCCGCGAGCAGAACTTTTTTACTTTAACATGTATATAAATTAACAAAAAAAGTTTTAGAAAAATATAAGCTTGTTTGAAGTTTTCCGAAACAATGCATGTTTTCAGTAGTAATTGCACAAGAGCTCTAAAATTATTGAATTTTTCCCGAGTGTAACATTGGCAGTTTTAATTTCACGAGCCGAAGGCGAGTGAAATTATGTCAAAGTGTCACGAGGGCAAAAATTCTATATTAATTTTATAGTTCGAGTGCAATTTGTTGCGATTATTTCATGAATAAAACTGTTCAAAACCAAAATTTGATTGTAATTTATATATGTAAGTACCAATTAGTGAAATTAAACACACAGTTGTTATAAATATGTATTTGACGGTTGAAAGTCATCACTTTTATAATTTTTAAAACATTTGTCATTAATGTCACTAAATGTATTTTTTCGTAGCAACGAAGGGCATCTGACGTAATATACTTAACGACGGGAGATTATCAAAAATTATCACCTTAATTTGCATGTCTGTAGCTTTCTATTGGTCAGAATCTCCTATGAATGAAATAATCGTTCTAATTGCACTCCCCTAATGTTAATTTATACGTTATGTCATGTCATGTCATGTTACGGAGACCTGGACAAAGATGTCAGAAATCAAGTACAAAAAGCAAATAGACTGGCAGGATGCCTTAATAACACTATATGGCGAAACCGACATATTAACACTGAGATGAAGTCAAGAATTTATAAAGCCAGTGTAAGACCAATAATGACATAGGCGTCAGAAACAACACTTGATACAGCCATAACACAAAGACTACTGGAAACGGCAGAGATCCCAGTACTGAGAAGAATTACAGGATATACGCTGAGAGATCGAAAGAGGAACGAATATATTAGAAGACAATGTAACGTACAGTGTATAAACGAACGGACACTAAATAGAAAAAGAATGGAATAACCACATAACTAGAATGGGGGAGACACGTGTGGTCAAAATAGCAAGAGATAAAAAATCACCAATCGGTAGAAAAAGTATCGGCCGACCTCGCAAAAGATGGAGTTGCAACCTTCGATACAGGTATCAATCCACCAATGAACAAGCAAATCAAAAGAGGAAGAAGAAGAAGAAGAAGTGTTAAGCTTTGAAGTAATACTACTACCTTTTATAAAATTTTATATTTAAAGGAAACAGCTCTTTGAATAGAGGGCGGTTTAAACATCACAAGAATTGTTTATTAAATATAAAATTGTAATCCATATTAGTTTACATACGTTTCTGAAACATGCTGATTTTTAAAGCGCTGTCATGAGATACGACAAAGATTTAATTACACCGTTCTTGATTATTTATTTATATATCATTACTTTGTTTCATTTTATCTATTATTTTATTTAGGTTTGTTACAGATCATTTTCCATAGGTTCTTCTCAGACTACATAGCCTAGATATCTTGGAGTAACTCTGGACCGGTCGCTCACCTAAAGACAACATTGCCTAAAAACAAGAGGGAAAGAAACAACTAGGAACAGCATACTCAGAAAGCTAACGGGAAATAAATGGGGTGCATGTCTGGGCGTCTTAAGAACAACAGCACATGCATTGTGTTGTTGCTGTATCTGCTTTTCAACCGCTAATTATGCGTGCCTCGCTTGGGTCAGATCTACCAACAACAAACAAGTTGATACTGCGCTGAATGAGATATGCAGAATAGTAAGAGCCCCGCAGACTGAAGACTTTTTATCGGCCGAAAGTTTAGTCGGGTTGGTCTGTTAGTGCGCATACCGAGCCAACTAAACAGTCGGGTTGATGAAGAGGGCGCACACTAGCAAGAGCTGGTGTCGCCTTTTTTTAAGAAAGAGATAATTACGATTGAAAATAAACAGTGAGTTTTGTGTCCTGTTGATAACTGAATAACAGAATGAAACATAAAACAGAACTCCTTCTCCAAAGTACGTGTTCTCGGTCTTACTGTAGGTATCATGTCGAGTCTTGGAGTGTGAATAAAATCGATCTACTTACCTCAATCGCCTTGAGGCTTTCGAAATGTGGTTCTATAGAAGAATTTTAAAAGTATCTTGGGTGAAGAAGATTCGAAACTACACAATACTAGAACGTCTCAGCAAGACTACTGAGATTATAGAAGGCATCAAGAAGAGAAAAGTGGAGTATTTTGGAAATTTAATGAGAAGTTTCAAATATAGGTCGCTACAAAATATTATGCAAGTGAAAATAGAAGGCAAACGCAGTCCAGGACGAAAAAGCACTCGAGGTTGATTTAGGGTGGCAGGGGATAAAATTAAGGTAGCTATGATAGTAATCAACGTTCTGAAAGAATATGGTACATGGAGAAAAATAAAATAACAGCCCATACCGAAAAAGAATCCTGCGTACGCGAGTGACGAGAAAATTTTTATTTCATTGCCCCCTCCTTGCAAGGTTGCTGGATCCGCCGTTGGACTGTTAAGTGAGTAGTCGCACAATGCAAAAATTATCCAGAAATGTTATTATCGCTGTCATACAACGGAGGAGGAAAACCAAGAAGAGATTCCGAAAGTATTGAGTGCATCCAATTCACAGTGGAAGAAATAAGACGACGGTCAAAAGTAACAGATGTGGTCCAGAAGATTGCCATGTTAAAATGGAACTGGGCAGGTCACATAGTAAGAATGGAAGACAACCGTTGGACGAAGCAAATTCTTGAATGGCAACCAAGAACAAGCAAAGAAGTAGAGGCAGACCTCAAACAAGATGACTTCAAATGAATGGCTGATCACTAATGGATGCAAAATACAACAAACAGAAATGAATGGATACACCTAAGGGAAGCTTCCTTCTGGCGATGGATGGAATAGCTGTTGATGATGCTGATGATGAATTCTCAATGATAGATTATTTAGTGGAAAATTCTACACAATGTATTCTAAATTAGAACCCTATTGGTAGTTATCTAAATTACTTGATTACTCAAAAAAGTTTTTTGCCTTTTATCGGATGATCTTAGTCAGCTTCAATAAACTATACTAAATTTAGAATCAAGATGCAGTAGAAATAAACAAACCAAGATACTTCAATGTTACGAGGAGCACTCCCAAATTATGATTTTCAAAGTATACAGGGTGAGGCAGATAAAGGGCCTATTAGAAATATCTCGAGAACTAAAGGTAAGAAAATCATGAAAATTGTTATACAGGGGTTTTGAGGTGTGAGCTATTTAATGAAAATATTTTGGTCTCTTTGCTACTTCCGGTTATACCGGAAGTTAATTGTAACTTCGTTTTTTTTAATGGGACACCCTGTATATTTTTACATTTTTGGATTCTCCTCGATTTCTTCTTTCTTTAAATATAAGGTTTTGTAATATTATACAGGGTAGGCTAAAAGATAATTACGTTTCCTTATTAATTTCGTAGCAACATTCACACCCTGTAGGCTTGTAGTAGTTTGACGTAATAAACACTATTTATCTTCAAATGATTTTTAATATAGTCTTCTATTGTTAACAATTATTAATATAGCTAAATTTTTCGTTTTAGTGTACAGGGTTGGTCGCAACACGGAATGAGTATTTTCTGAGTTTTCTTAAATGGAACACCCTGTATTTTAGTATTGTAATGAAATGTTGTTTTATGGTACATTTTAATTACTTAAGCACTCCCTATACCTAACTGCTTTAATTTGTGAGTTATTGGTGATTCAAGCAAAACATTAATTGCAACACAAAATATGTGAAATTGTATTAGGTTGGCCGTGAAAATATTCAATCACAAATAATATTTTGGAAATAAATACATATTAATCTAGACTGATACTTAAAATTGCCAATAATGGTTGAACTGTCAAAATACCATCGAAGTTAAGATTGTTGGTGCGATTAACAATTAAGCATAAATTAAAGCAGTTAGGTATAGGGAATGCTTAAGAAATAAAAAAGTACCATGAAATATCACTTCATTACAATACTAAAATATAGGGTGTTCCATTTAAGAAAACTCAGAAAATACTCATTCCGAGTTAGACCCACCCTGTATACTAAAATTAAAAATTTAGCTATACTAATAATTGCTAACAATAGTAGACTATATTGAAAATCATTTGAACATAAATAGAGTTTACTATGTCAAACTACTACAATCCTACAGGCTGTGAATATTGCTACGAAATTAATAAGAAAACGTAATTATCTTTTAACCTACCCTGTATAATGTTACAAAACATTATATTTTAAGAAAGAAGAAATCGAGGAGAATCCAAAAATGTCAAAATATACAGGGTGTCCCATTTACAAAAACGAAGTTATAAGCAACTTCCGGTATAACCGGAAGTACCAAGTAGATGAAAATATTTTCATTAAATAGATCAGTCTTCAAAACCCCATTATTCAAATTTTCATAATTCAGTTACCTTTAGTTCTCGAGATATTTCTAATAGGCCCTTTATCTGCCTCACCCTATATACATTGTAAAAATCTCAAATCATGATTTACAAAGTTTATACATTGTAAATCATAATTCGACGGTGCTCCTCGTAACATTGAAGTGTCTTGGTTTGTTTATTTCTACTGTATCTTGATTGTGAATTTAGTATAGTCATGATAATTTGACTATGCCGGTTTCTACAATTAACGATTATTCACATGTATTGACACCAAACCTAGAAGAAAATTGAACTATCGGCCGATAAACAATCGTCGTGTGTGCGCTAGTCCTAACAGTTAGCCAACACTGATTAAAATGTCGGCCGATAGTTGGCCGACAAATTAGTTTGAAGGCAATCGGGAAGCCCATCAAACTTTTTATCGGCCAATACTGAATCGTTGTAATGTGCGCATATGCATACATCTCCGTACTGATTAAGAAGCCGACCAAACTATCGGCCGATAAAAAGTCTGCCGTCTGCGGGGGCTCTAAGGGGGTGCACGACACCGACACGACGCCACTGTCGTATCTATATAAAGCAGCGAGTTTTGCAGAATCCTCAACACATATAAATGTTGCAGAGCACATAAAGAAAATTAAACAAATCGCGACGAGCGGCATACCCTATACAGAGCTCGAACACCACCAAGCACCTAAAATCCAGGAAAAGCTACCATGGAACAGTCCAGGATGAATAGTATAAAAACAGGGTGAGCTGGTAATACGTCTGGTGGCTGAGCTATAGCGCCCTAAGTCCGGGATTACTTGGATGTATAATAAACTATCGTCATTCTCACTATAACTATATTTGAATTTCACAGTGTTCATTTAAACATAACAACGGTCTATTTGTAAACAATAACAATGTCGCAACTAGCGTATTATTTCTTCATCGCGTGACTAATCGATTGATCTCAATGAGTCGTCGCTTCTTCTTGATGTTTGTATATACAATACCCATATACAATGGGTATCCAAATAATGGGAATAAGTGAAACAAAAAAGGTAGGAGGTGGGCACATAAATCTAAATGAGGAATATAGTCTTTATTATTCAGGAGTACCGCAGGGACAAAGAGCAAAGGAAAAAGTTGGTATAATAGTAAATAAGAGACTAGAACCAAGAATAACACACTATGAAACATTATCATCTAGAATTATAACAATCCAAATGGACCTAAAAGACAAAATAGGATTCATACAATTATATGGACCAACTGAAGGCAGAGATCAAGAAACGATGACAGAATTCTACAATGAACTCCAAAGAGCACTAGACAAATTAAGAGAATCGAGAGAAAAAATCATAATTTTAGGAGATTGGAATTCAAGAGTGGGTAAGGATGTCAACAAAGGCTTAGGATGCATTGGAAAATACGGAGAGGAATGTTTGAACAGGAATGGTGTCAAAATGCTAGATTTCTGCCAAGCAAATGACTTACTAATAGAAAACACATTTACAAACCAAAACATGGAAGACAAATATACGTTCGTGGCGGAAGAGAGAAGAGCGAAAAGTTTGACAGATTACATAGTTTATACGATAAACCTAGAAGATAAAATACACAACGTCTTAACTGAAAAGGAACCGGAACTAGCTACAGAGCACAGGATGGTTACTGCAAAACTCGAGGATGAAAAAATAAAGGAGGTGGAAAGAAAAGATTACCAAAGAGTAAAAGTAAATAAGCTCAAACTAGAACGGGTGCGAGAACATTAAAAAAAGAAACAAATAGAAGATTAAGACAACTAGAAAACCAAAAAGAGGCATGGACACTGGAAGAAAGATGGAACGCCTTCAAAGTAGTCATAAAGTCTACAGCAACAGAAATATGTGGAATCAGAAAACATAATAAACTCCATAAAAAACGAGATGGTGGAACAATGAAGTTAAAACAGCAGTGAAGAAAAGGAAAATAGCATAGAACAAATACATTGAAACCGAACTGGAAGAAGATAAAGAAGAATACAAAAGGCTGAGACGATTAGCGAAAAACACCATAAAACAAGTAAAAACAAAGACGTGGGAAGAGTTTGGAGAAGAATTACAACAAAACTATGTAACAAATAATGGAAGCTTCTGGACAACAATTAGACATATGAAGAAAGGAAAACATAAAAAAATAACAGCCGTAAGGGATACAACAAACCAAATCCAAACAACTCCAGAACAAATAGCTAAAATATGGAAAGAATACTATGAAAACAAATTTAGAAATGCAATAATAGATGATAGAAATGAAACATATCAAGATAACAAGAACAAAGAATTAGAGCAAATAAATAGAGAAGAAGTAATATTGGAAGTATCAAACGTAAAAACAGGTAAAGCTGGAGGGGATGATAACATAGACCCGGAAATGGTCAAGTACATGGGAGAAGAAGGGATAAACTGGTTGTTGAAAATATACAAAGAGGCATGGGAAAAGCAGCAAATCCCAAAAGACTGGCAAAGTAACCTTATAGTGCCAATATACAAAAAGGGAGAACACGTCAACTGCGAAAATTATAGAGCAATATGTTTATCATCGATATGTTTTAAAATATACACGAAAATAGTAGAGAAGAGGCTAAGACAAGAGGTAGAAAAAGAACTGGGAGAAGAACAAGCAGCGTTTAGACCAGAAAGACAGACACACGATAACATTTACATCATTAGAAATATAATAGAAAGAAGTATTGACTCGGGGGGAAAGCTCATTCTAGCATTCATAGATCTAAGGGCAGCATTCGACTCTATAGAAAGAACAATTTATGTAAATGCTTGCAGAACATGAAAGTACCAAGTACACTGATAAAAATAATTGAAAATATATACGGAGTAGTAAAAGGACGTGTACTGATAGCAGGAGAAAGATCTGAAGAATTCAATTGGGAAAGAGGTATCAAGCAAGAAGACAGTCTTAGTCCGCTACTATTCATAATAGTCATGAATGAATTGACTAGAAATACTGGAGAAAGAACGAACCAAATACAGACAACAATAGGATACCAAAGATTACAGCCAATAAAAATGGAAGCCCTATTGTATGCGGAAGACATAGTCCTTATAGCAGATTCCGTAACAAAAATGCAAAAACTGATAAATATATGGACAGAAGAAATAGAGAAATTAAAAATGGAAATAAACATCGAGAAAAGTAAAATAATGGTCATCGGCGAAAAGGAAGAAAATGAAGTAAATATAAAATGCAAAAATACTCAACTGGAAATAGTTACCGCATATGATTATCTTGGAAGTATAATTACCAACGATGGGAAAATAGACCTCGAAATAACAAACAGAACTAAAAAATCAAACAAACTGTACTACGCACTAGCGCCAGTTCTGAGGAAAAAAGAATTGTCCCACGAAACAAAAATTAAAATATATAATACGATTGTGATACCGACGATACTGTATACGAGCGAAAATTGGACTTTACAGAAAAAGCATAATAGTAGGATAAATGCAATTGAGATGAGACATTTACGTGCTATAGCCGGAAAGACCAAATGGGATAGAATAAGAAATGAGACAATAAGAAAGATAACTAAACAGGAACCAATAATGAATAAAATAATAAAGAGGCAATTAAACTGGTATGGACATCTGATGAGAATGAAACCTAGTAGACTAGCAAGGAAAATTCACGAAACAAGGAATATTACAAAAAAGAAAAAAGGCAGGCCGAGGAAAAAATGGATACAGTAAATAGTAGAAGCAGGAAAAATGAAACAGAAAATGCTAGAAGAAATTAAACTAATAGCACAGGACCAAAAAGAATGGAAGAGATGGGTGAATATGTAGCTAAATTAAACCCAAATCCTACACCTGAAAGGGTATAAGGAAGGGGAGAAAGAAAGAAAGATATACAATACTAAATCACAACATACAGCGTGTCTACTTGAGTTGGAAACATATGGGAAACTTTTTTATTATTAATTTTACGAAAAAAAGTTATTCTTTATAAAAAGTTCTGCATGCCCCAAAACCTAAGATTCAATTATCAGATATCAAATTTTCTCAATATTATACGAGGTATGTCAAAAAATATGAATTTCGGCTAAGGGTAAAGTACCTTTATTTCTCTCAATATCGAAAATTCTTATGATAAAAAGTTGTTTGGAATTAAAAACTAAGATGAAATATGCAATTACATGCTTCTTATTGAAAAAAAATATTTTTCTCAAATTTATGGATACCCAACATCGTTTTTAATTATTACAAATATCATAACTCGTTTATTATTCATTTTACGAAAAAAAGTTATTCTTCATAAAAAACTTTGCATGGTCTAAAATCTAAGACACAACCATGATATATCAACTTTTATTAATTTTATACGAGGTGTGTCAAAAAATATGAAATTCGCTCAATATTATAGCACCTTTATATTTCACAGTATTTCAATTAGAAGGATGTAATTGCATATTGACACATAGTTTTTAATTCTAAACAACTTTTTTAATAACCGTTTTCAATATTGTGAAAAATAAAGGTACTTTACTCTTGGGTGAAATTCATATTTTTTGACATAACTCGTATAAAATTAATAAAATGTCATATCTGTTGGTTTAATCTTCGGTCTTAGGACATACAGAGATTTTTATAAAGAATACCTTTTTTTCGTAAAAGTAATAATAAAAGAGTTATCGTATGTGTAATGAATAAAAACGAAGTTAGTATCAATAAATTTGAGAAAAATTTGGAAAATATTTTTTTCCAATTAGAAGTATGTAATTACATATTTGAGCTTGGTTTTTATTTCCAAACAACTTTTCATAATAAGAATTTTCGATATTGAGAGAAATAAAGGTACTTTACCCTTAGCCGAAATTCATATTTTTTGACATACCTCGTATAATATTGAGAAAATTTGATATCTGATAATTGAATCTTAGGTTTTGGGGCATGCAGAACTTTTTATAAAGAATAACTTTTTTTCGTAAAATGAATAACAAAAAAGTTTCCCATATGTTTCCAACTCAAATAGACACGCTGTAGATTCATTAGCGGTCAATGCCGATCATATGTACATTAATATAAATTATATTATATTTTATTTCGTAGAAGTTCTGTTCAATGCTAAGTTAACGTACCACGTTACAAGGGGTCGCTCCAGTAAAATCAAACATGGCAAAATGAGGGAAAATAGACCAAGATGATGTGAACTGTAGAGAAATATAAAATATGGAACATCTTCTTACACGTCGAACCTGTCGTCATCGGTATACTCTCGAAGATTTGTGGCTCGCCAACAAAGATGGAACCGACATAGCCCGATACTGGGCCTAAAGTATATAAACGACATGTACGAACACGATAAAGTAAAATAATTCAGACTCCATGTTCCCATTTTTAACAGGTATTCACTTTTAATAAATATCGTTCGTGTCCATAATATAAATACCACAAACGAATTCACTTAAGGTAAAACTGCACAGATTAATTTTAATTGGTCACCCTGTAAACCGTAATTCAATTAACTGATTTATCAACTAATACGGATTACTGCAATAACAGTACACGCGTAACGTAATCAAACTAAATTATGCGATTCAGCTTGGTTTCTTGGTTTCTAATTGGATTTATGGGTGGTTTTCATAAAATTCGCAAATAATTACAATTGGGAATGAAATTCGTTTTATAATGTTAACGAACGGTGGATGGGTAAAAGTATCAATAATTTAATCTGGTTTAATTTAATCCCCTTATTAAACGCTTTGGTGACATTTGGTTTGGAGCACTGTTTTCAAATAGGAAATTTTTGAGATATATTACGCATTGCAATTAGGCTATTGATTATGTACTATAGAAAGGAACTACAACGTTAACGGGGTTTTATTATTTCATATGGTCAATCAATGTCTATATATGAAAAAACCGCGGAGTGCTACAATTTAAAGGGGTGCGTTTTTGAGAAATGGGTGAATTAGTCCCTGGGCACAGGTTACATTAGGGTGAGTTCTATGCACTTTTGGTACAAACACGTCTACATAAAAATTGTTCCTGGTTAAATTTCCTATATAAATATAACTTTTTAAAGTCAAAGATACTTTTTTTTACAAAAATATATTCAAAAGAAAAAGCACAAAGAAACTTAAAAAAGAAATAAATTTTGTTTTTTGTCCCATAACTTTTGTCTACGGGGATATAGGTATAGGCATTGCTTCACAGAAAAAAAACTTACATATTTTCTCTTTAAAATGATGTTCGGTAGAGGTCATTAGGATTTACAGTTTTCAAAATATGATTTTTCAAAGTTCGCCACTCACAGCAATTTTGGGCAATTTTCCTTGTTATTTCGCAAATATTGTTCTGTAACTTTTTTATACGCAACTTTAGGCATATGCAATGGTACATGTAAGAGGAATAGAAATCAATTACTTTTAATATGTTCTACTGTATAATGTTGTACGACTTCTTTTAAATAGGTTACGTTTTTCAAGATTTTATACTTTTAATGAGTTTTTATATTATTTACGATTATTTTTTAAATTTCCCATTATAACTTTTTTTCCTTCATTTAGGTATATATTATATAATAAAAAGAAAGCTTACTCTGCTTACTTTAAAATGGTGTATTATAAAAAATTCTAGGATTATTTTTGAATAAGATATGCTTTTTCAAAATGTAATAAGTACTTGTAAAGATTTTTGATTTTGGGATTATTTTTTAAATTTCTCATTATAGCTTTTTTTGTGATTGTGTGTTATGATTGAATTTTATTTTTTATAGGTAATACTTTGGATCCACTTGACTCGGCCGGGCAAACTTCAAAATATGGATTAATTCCAATATTTACTGTCAAAGCTCCTTCACCACAAGTTTTGCTTTAAAAAATAGCATGTAAATGTACCAAAGGATGTACAAAAAACTGCGGTTGTAGGAAGATAGGAATTAGTTGTTTAATATTCTGCAAAGGTGCATGTGCATGGGTAATAATTGTGGGAACTCTAAGATAACTGAGGTGTCAGAGGAAGATATTGAAGCTAATGCTAACGAAGAGATGGACTTTGATTTTGAAAATTTTTTAAATGTCAATGTTTAAATAATTTTAACTAAAGAGATGTTTTATAAGACTAATGTTTATGTAATTTTTGTAAAAGAAATAACTTTAAATAATACAGCTAAAAAAAATATCACAGCATCACTCGGTTTCCATTATTTAAATATAGATGATACAACATTTTAAAGAACAGAAAGTAAGCCCTCTTTATTGAGCAATATATAGTATATTCATGTACAAGAAAAAAAAGTTATAATGAGAAATTTAAAAAATAATCCTAAAATCAAAAATCGTTGCAAGTACTTATTACATTTTGAAAAATAATATCTGTAGTTTTTTGTATTTTTGAATTTTTTGAAATACACCATTAAAGTAAACAAAATAAGCTTTTTTTATTATATAATATAATGATATATACCTAAATGTAGAAGAAAAAAAGTTATAATGAGAAATTTCAAAGATAATCGTAAAAAATAATATTTTTTTATATTAGGTATTATATAATATGTAATATAATATTATATAATATATAATAATATATTATATAATAATATTATTTTATTTTTATATTATATTATAAAAAATCGTTAAAAGTATAAAACCTTAAAAAACCATAATCTCTTTAAAAGAAAGTCGTACAACGTTATGCTGTAAACCATTTTAAAGGTAATTGATTTCTATTTCTATTACATGTAACATTGCATATACCTAAAGTTACGTAGAAAAAAGTTACAGAACAATATTTGCAAAATAACAAGGAAAATTGACCAAAATTGCTGTGAGTGGCGAACTTTGAAAAATCATATTTCGAAAACTATAAATCCTAATTACCTCCACTAAACAACATTTTAAAGAAGAAATATGTAGGTTTTTTTTCTGTAAAGCAATGTCTATACCTATATCCTCGTGGACAAAAGTTATGGGACAAAAAACAAAATTTCTTTCTTTTGGGTTTCTTTGTGCTTTTTCTTTTGAATATATTTTTGTAAAAAAAAGTATCATTGACTTTAAAAAGTGATATATAGATAGGAAATTTAACCAGGAACAATTTTTATGTAGGTATGTTTCTACCAAAAGTCCATAGAACTCACCCTAATGTAACCTGTGCCCAGGGACTAATTCAACCATTTCTCAAAAACGCACCCCTTTAAATGGTAGCACTTCGCGGTTTTTTCATATATAGATGTCTATTGACCATATGAAATGACCCCGTTAACGTTGTAGTTCCTTTTAGCTATCTTATTTTGAATATAATCAATAGCCTAAATGGGTGCACATCCTAAGCTTCACCAGTCATTATTCAAAGGTCTTTTGATTTAACAAGTCAATTTAACTTTCATAGAAAACTAAAGAACATTAACGACAGAATACTAGGACTGACGCTAACCACATTATAAAACGAGCAAACAATTAGGTATTATGAAACGAGTTTGAAAAATGCGTCCAAAGATAAAATTATTATGAAAGATCTGAACGCAAGAATAGAAAACAAACTCTTACATGAAGTAAAAAGGAAGATGCAACTAATAGGAGAAACCGATTAAGGGAAATGACGCAAGCGGATGCAAACACAACCATAAACGCCGTAGATCTAAAAAAGTGACAGAGAAAACCCAGCACACTATGGAAGAATATTACTGTTAGAAACAATATCAAAATAAATATATTAAAATTATTCCTGAAAACTGAATTCTACATGAATTTCGATAGCACAGACCCAGGCACTTAAATACAACAACACTTAAATATGCCTTGTGCTTGTGTTTGTTTGTATGTGTGACTGTGACAAACACACTAATTTTATCATTTTTAAAATAACACTTGACAAGAGTTTCAGTATGGTTACAATATTTTCAAAAAATTAAAAAACCATTTTTTGAATATACACAACCAAACTTATATGGAGTCACCATGTATTTCAAAGTAATATTTATTTCTTTTGAAGAAACTTGTTATTGTTCCGAAGAATAAAGGTTTTTATTGAAAATAAACAAATATATAAGACAATCAGATAGTACAGCTCGGTACGGTATAGGTTATTTGCTTGAGTTGCAAATTGAACGAAAATACATAAACTAACTTTTGCGTCCAAAAACGAAAATATGCCTCGTGTGGGGTTATAGAACTTATGGGAAAAGATTAATTATTGGTCTTATGGAGCAAGTAATGTTCTCAGAGGGACATAGCTGTAGAGCTAAGCGTAACATAGGGCGTTCTGTCCAAAACCTATGCTAGGTAACAGGAACTAGGAAAGCTTAAAAATAAAGCAAGGAAAAGTCGCCAAAAAGTAATAACGGCTCGCCACGATCGTTTAATTGTCCAATCAGCTGGAAGAGACCCAATCATTTCTCACCTGCAGCTCCAAATACAGCTTTTGGAAGCTACAGGTGTAACTGTTTCAGTTGAAATGATAAGAAGAGTTCGTGCCAATAAGTATACAGCAGGAGACAGTTATGGGTTCCCGAGTTATCCAGGCAGAACAAGATTGATCGCCTAAATTGGTGTCTTCACCACCAAAACTGGAACATTGGGAATTGACAAAATGTGCTATTTTCAGAAAAACTCAGGATTTGTGTAAAATCAGATGACCCAAGACAAGCAAGGACGAAAACTGTCAGAAGAGGGGAATTGTGAGAGGAATTCTGGAAAGGAATTGTGATCCGTAAAAAAACTCTTTTAATTTTCATACAATCAACTTTAACTGCTCACAGGTATGTAAATAACCTGTAGTTAGGCTCTGGAGAGGTGCAACAGGAGAAAATTTAATTTTCTTACATGATAATGGACCTCCACATACCTTTAGAGTGACTAGAGACATCATTGAAGCAGAAGATATCCCTTGTTTGGGGTGACCTGCTTGCTCACCAGAGCTTAGAGAATTTGTGAGATATATTTAAAAGAAAAATTTGCGCTCGCCGGGATAATCCACAAAACACCGCACGGCTAGTACAAGCTGCTCTTGAAGGATGGAACAACCTACCACAACAAAATGTTGATAATTTGATTATAAGCGTGCCCACGCAAACTGAAACTTACATAATGACTAGAGGTTATAACACTGACTACCAAAAAACACAAAAAAATAAATAAAAACAATTTAAACATTATTCGTTTTACATTGAAATTTTTTATGCTATTGACTGTAAGAGGAAACAGTAGCGATCAACAGGGAGCAAAAACGCGTTCCAAGATTGCGGCTATAATTTTGAATATTTTTTCGAGATATTTGGCACACGTATTCGTAATATAATAAAGAATGGCGGTACAGAGCCCAATTTGAAAAATATATTAATATGTGGATATTACTCTGTAATTAAATACAATATTAAAAAAACGAGCCTGTACCGCCATTAAGAAGAACAAAAAAATACACTTTCTTCAGATAAACTTTTTTATCCGATGCCTAGATTTTGTGTCATTTTGGAGAACAATTAATGAAATAAAAAATTTTAGTAGTTCCAAAATGACACAAAATCTAGGCATCGGATAAAAAAGTTTATTTGAAGAAAGTGTATTTTTTGTTTTTCTTAATGGCGGTACAGGCTCGTTTTTTTAATATTGTATTTAATTACAGAGTAATTTCCACATATTAATATATTTTTCAAATTGGGCTCTGTACCGCCATTCTTTATTATATTACGAATACGTGTGCCAAATATCTCGAAAAAATATTCAAAATTACAGCCGCAATCTTGGAACGCGTTTTCGCTACCTGTTGATCGCTACTGTTTCCTCTTAAATACTTTATTGTTTTATTTAATTGTAATGTATTTGTTATTAATAACTTGCTTTAAAATAAATATTGTTTGACTTCGTGTGTTCGTTTTTTTAAACTCGTACGAAATAATATAAAAATAATAGGAAAATAAAATAATAGGAAATATCAGATGATTCCATATAAGTTTGGGTGTGTGTATTCTATTGAATATATCTCAATGAAATTTGTTGCATTCGATTCTAAGAGGGTTACGAAATTATGTGAACTAAAGTGATGATGTCGAAATAAAAATTTCATTATTGAATAAGGAAAATGCACTTTTTTAAGTACATTTCAAAGTGGTGAAGAATAAAAAATTTGTAATTCGGAAATAATTGACAAACATGAGATCAATATTAGTACCCCAGGGTTTTTGGGGTTGATTAATACGAATATCATGACGACAAAAATCTTCGAGGTACCTGGTTCTCAGGATGGGCCTTGTCTGGAGTTTTATAAAAATTCAAAACAAAATCAGTGCAACATGGTTACTCGCGGGGTTTTCGGGGTTGCTGATTATGAATATCATGACGGCGATGGTCTCCGAAAGATCTTGTACTAAGACGAGCCTCGTATCCTAGACTTTTGTGGAAATTCGATAAAAATCATTGCAAACTCGTTACTCCGGATTTTTTTGTCTACAGGGTTCCTGGTGCCCAGGACGAACTGATTTGTATCTAATTTCCGTAAAACTCCAGGAGACGAGTCTCCTCCAAGAACCCTTAGTAACAAATTGGCACTGATTTTGTACTGAATTTCCACAAAAATCCAGGTGACGAGACTCGTCTTGAGCACCAGGTGCGTCATGGTATTCGTGATCAGCGACCCTATAAAACTCGAAGTAATGAGTTTGCGCTGATTTAGTATTGAATTCTGGATAGAAAAAACTCTAGACGAGGCTCATACTAGATCCCAGTTGCATCGGAAGCTACTGTCATAATGCTATTCGTATTCAGCAACCCCAAAAACCCCGCAGTAGTAATATTGAACACATTTCCGTCAATTGTTTCTGAATTTATACATTATCACTTTAGTTCACAAAATTTCCTAACGCTCTTACGAATCGAACGCAACTAGTTTCAGTGATATGCATCAAACTGCAAAAAATTGGTAGGTTTATATATAATAAAGAATGGCGGTACAGAGTCCAATTTGAAAAATATATTAATATGTGGAAATTACTCTGTAATTAAATACAATATTAAAAAAACGAGCTTGTACCGCCATTAAGAAGAACCAAAAAATACACTTTCTTCAAATAAACTTTTTTATCCGATGCCTAGATTTTGTGTCATTTTGGAACTACTAATGAAATAAAAAATTTTAGTAGTTCCAAAATGACACAAAATCTAGGCATCGGATAAAAAAATTTATTTGAAGAAAGTGAAGAAAATTTTTTTGTTCTTCTTAATGGCGGTATAGGCTGGTTTTTTTTATTATTGTATTTAATTACAGAGTAATTTCCACATATTAATATATTTTTCAAATTGGGCTCTGTACCGCCATTCTTTATTATATTACGAATACGTGTGCCAAATATCTCGAAAAAATATTCAAAATTACAGCCGCAATCTTGGAACGCGTTTTTGCTACCTGTTGATCGCTACTGTTTCCTCTTATGAAAAGTTGTTTAGAATTAAAATGTTGTGAACTATAAAGGTACTTTACTCTTCTCGAAATTCATATTGTTTATATACCTCGTATAAAATTAATAAAATTTGATATATGATGGTTGCATCATAAATCTTAGACCATGAAGGGCTTTTTGTAAAGAATAACTTTTCTTCGTCAAATTAAAAATAAAAGAGTTATAAATAAAAATGTTGTTGGTATCCATAATTTGAGAAAAATCTTTGCCAATTTTGACAAAATTGTCAAAAAACAAAAAAATTACCTACTAAAATCAATAGCCAGTTGTGTCTGAGTTTAGCGAACCGACTATAATAACAATTTTCGTTTCATAACAAATAGAACAGTCCATTTATCATTAGGTACTTCCATTAAAGTGGAGGCTGTATACTCGTATAAACCTTTTTAAATTGTTAATAAATTATTGCTTTCAAAATATACTCAAATTGTATTTTTGAACATCTTATTTATTTTATATAATCAGACGATCAAATGTCATTAATATTTTATTAATACTTAATTTAAAATTTAGTTTGACATTCACGAAGTGTCATACTCAAATGTACATAACCTATACTTTGCTTAACAAATTCAGATTCAAAAACTAGCCTACTTACTAGCAACGATTTCAGCTGACGCATGACGTTTAGTGTGTCGACAGAAAATAAAAGGATTGTGACGCCACATTTTAGGCTTTGAGGTCAATTATCTCGAAGACGGTTAGATATATCGAAATGCCGTTTGCAGATTTCGATTCAGAAGACAAACTTACATAAGAATCCATCGATAAATCTACTCTAGGTATTGCAGGAGCGGCAACGCTCTAACGCACAGACTTTACGAATTTATAAGCGAAAAGTTTTCGTTGAAAACGAAAGTAAAATATACGTATGTCAATGATATATGAAGTGAACTATTAGGATGAATCAGATGAAATTACCCCTTAGAAATACATTATATTAGTTGAACCCGCTTATTGGAAATTATTCCTATAACTGGGATATTCTAATAACCGATCATTGGAGGCTAGTAGAAACATTTTGGGACCTCAAATTTCTATTCCTTAAACCGGGATATTCCTATAACTGGTACCTAACAAGCGGGTTTGACTGTATTACAGAAACAATATTATGTTTATAAATCATTGACTCACCTTTTCTAGGACACCGCTGTAGGGTTGTATATTAGGAGGCCCCAACCTGCTGTTGATGGATCGGGTATCCTCCATTTGAACCTCGGTTTCATCTCCAGAGCATATACTGGGGGATCGCACTAGTTCACAAGAGGACTCGTCGGAAAATAATGTCTCTGTTCCGCTGTCGATGGTCCCCATTTTTATTCACATGTTTGAAACCTGAAACAAAAATTTACAACTGAATAAATGTTAATTTAAAAAGACTAAATAAATAATTAATAATAAATAAGATAATTCAATAACTCAAATTAAAGGGAAAATCCCAGTATCTGGTTGTATAGGTACCATAGTTATAAAACTTACTAGTCTAGTAAAATAAAATTACACTACATGTAAATCAAAATGTAAATTCGTACAGGTTGAAACAAATTTTATATCAAAGTTTAGGTGGGTACAAAAGATATTTTCAAGAAAGTATTCAAATCATATAAGGGGATCATTGTTTAAATAATTAAAAGTGGGTCATTTTTGCAAAAAATTACTTTATTAACTGCTGAGGTCATTCAATTACTAATGAAGGTATATAGGATTGTTTTCTGCAAAGTTGAAGGGTGAATCTTTCACATAAGACTTACTAAATTAAATTTGACCCCCTATTTATTTAAATAATTATACATAAAACTTTAAAAAGAAAATTTGCAAAAAAATATTTTTAGCGTTTTAAATAAGAACTATAAAATATCTTGTTTTACAGGAGAAGTTGCGCTATGTTATCAGTATTAACAAAAAAAACTGGTCAAAAAATATTTAATATTTTTTGAGATATTGAATTTGTTTATTTAATGTTACTCTCTTTTCAATTGCAAAAACGCGGTTGTTGCCAAAGAAATATTCACCTTTATTAAATCTTATTATTTTTATTTTTATATATATTTTCGATAAATGTATTGATGAATTCAAATTTCAATTAAAATTCCCCCTAAAATGGCATTTGAAAATTATTCAAATTTGTTTATAATTTGTTTTTTTAATAACTTCGCGGGGATTAAATATATTGAAATGCAGTTTCGATAATTGGGTTCCTGGGAAATTTTCACTAATTAACAAATTTTTTTGTCTTTTTCCTTTTCTTTTTTTTTTCTTGGAGTTATATTACTACGGGCCCTTTTAGGGTTAAGTTTTATTAAGAATATCGAATCTCTAAGTTGTAGATTATAGACCTAAAAATATTAAGATTGGTCTAAAATCACTTATATAAAATGTGGCTACTTACTGAGTTACAGGGTGTGTATTTAATAATTTAAAAATTATTTTCACCAAGTACTTTCAAACTATTTGACGTATCCTTAACATACTTGGCAGATAGTGTGGGTACTATACAGTCTACTAAAGTGTGATAAATAAAAGTTTCTAGCTACTACCAGAGGCGTACGATAGAGGATAGTTAATGGTTGACCCTTCCTAAATTCTACGCCACTGAGGGAATTACTATTTTAGTGAAATTTTTCGACTCTCCAATACTTTCTATGTAAATAATATACTCTTTACTGGTAAAGAGTAAGTCATTAGTTTTCGAAATATTGGACGTTAAAAATGAAACGGCATAGTTATTTTGATTAATTCATTCATTCATTTTAAACTTCCAATGGGGTGTATTCTGTAACATTTCCGTTAAATTTAAGAGGCCTCTAAAATTTAACTTTTAACTGTCCTCTAAAACTTTTCGGTTAGATTGTCATTCTGTAAACACATATTATAGAGGACCGCTAAAATAATATTATTTTAGAGGAATCCTCTAAAAGGTTTTGGAACAAATACGGCAACGTCGCACGTTGATCGTTTTGAACTACTTTTAACCTAGAAATTGACCGAAAACTGACTGTTAGAGGCCAAAAACCTTAAGAAGAAGAAGAAAATGACAGTTTCCTAGAAAATAATACTTATTATATTTAATTATTTTTTAGTAAAACTCATATTTTCCAATTAAACATTTTTATTTATAAAGTTATACATTAAAATATTGCTGAAAAAATGCATATCTTATTTTTTCTTCTCCCCTTCGACACAATTTTGGTCAAATGGTCTATTTTCAATAACATTAAGGTCATCTTATTAATCTGCATCTGGTTATAAACCTTCTGAAACTTTACCTTTGTAATCATTTGGTACGTTTTGTAATGTTCCACAATAACTTTAAATAATTTTACCTGCATTAATAGGATTGAATTGCTTTGACAAACATCTTTGACTTCCAACACTTTTTCAATAACATTTCTAGGTACTTAGGTAGGTATTACCTACTTCCTTTGAAATGGTAATTGTAGTTATTTACTTTCAGGTCAATTATTTACTTTGTGTTTATGTTGTAATCTGAAATCAGCTCTACAAAAAGAAACAAACATTTGAATTTTGTTAAATTATAGGTGTAGTGTGTCAATTGTAAAGTAAAAATGAGACTTACCTTTCATTATTATTTATTAAGTACTTCTTCACCAAATACATTATAAAAAGCCATTTTCCATTTTTAAATATTTATCTCCAGTATAATACAAGAATAACAAAGTACTATTCATACAAACATAACCCAACAAAAATAATCAAACCACATTTAACGGACTGCTAAAAATTTAGCGGGTACGTTTTGACATCCTCTAAAATATTTTTATTTAGAGGGAGTTGTAACGGTTTAGGTTATGATTTTAACGGATGTATGATTTACAGAATACCAAAATATTTTTAGCGGGCGCTAAAATTTTAGAGGCCACTAAAATTTAACGGAAGTGTTACAGAATACACCCCAATATCTCTCAAACTGATGACTTTATCGATACCAATAAAGTTATTTACATACAAAGTATTGGAGAATCGAAAAATTTCGCTAAAATAGAAATTCACTCAGTGGCGTAGAATTTGGGAAGGGTCAATCATTCACTATCCCTTGTCGTACGCCTCTGGCACTAGCTAGAAACGTTTATTAATCACAATTTATTAGGGTGTATATTAGCCACTCTTTCTACCAAGTATGATAAGGATACGTCAAATAGTTTTAAAGCACTTGGTAACAATAATTTTTAAATTTTCAAATAAAACTCAGTAAGTAACCACATTTTATTTAAGAGAATTTAGTTAATCTTAATATTTAGAGGTCTAAAATCTACAACTCAGAGATTCGACATTCTTAATAAAATTTAACCCTAAAAGGGCCCGTAGTAATATAACTCGAAGAAAAAAAACGACAAAAACATTTTGTTAATTAGTAAAAAATTCTCAGGAACCCAATTAACGAAACGGCATTTCAAAATACTTAATCCCCGCGACGATATTAAAAAAAAAACAAATTATAAACAAATTTGAATAATTTACAAATGCAATTTTAGGAGGGAGTTTAATTGAAATTTGAATTTATCAATACATTTTTCGAAAATATTAATTAAAAATAAAAATATTGAGATCTTAAGCAGGTGAATATTTCTTTGGCAATAACCGCGTTTTTGCAATTGGAAATATAGTAACATTTAATAATCAAATTCAATATCTCACAAAATATTAAATATTTTTTGACCAACTTTTTTTTGCTTAATACTAGTAACATAGCGCAACTTATGCCCGGTTGCACCAACAGATCTTAAGCTTAAGTCGAGAATATCATAAGAATTAATATAATATAATTATAATATAATTCAATAAGAATACCATAATATAATAATAGATATAATTGATAATAAGGTAAGAATCAAAAATTATGGTGCAACGTAAGTGATACTCAAGGAGGCCCTATCTATAAGTACAGCTTAGCTAAGCTGGAGCTTAAGATCTGTTGGTGCAACCAGGCATAAGTCTGTAAAATAAGATATTTTATAGTGCTTATTTAAAACGCCAAATTTGTTTTTAAAGATTTATATACAATTATTTAAATAATTAGGGGGTCAAATTTAATTTAGTAAGTCTTGTGTGAAAGATTTACCCTTCAACTTTGCAGAAAAAATTCCATAGACCTTCATTAATAAGTTTAAAGCAGTTTAAAAAGTATTTTTTTTGCAAAAATGACCGCTTTTTAATTATTTAAACAATGATCCTCTTGCATGATGTGGATACTTTCTTGAAAATATCTTTTGTACCCACCTAAACTTTGATATAAAATTTGTTTTAAAACATATAAAATGTGTACGAATTTACATTTTGACTTTTTTATTTTATTAGGCTATACACGGAAGTAAAAAACTTGATTTGTATAATCATCATCATCATCTTGGTGCTACAGCCCTTAGAGGGCCTCGACCTTCTCAAGCTTTCTACGCCATTCTGTTATGTACCTTGCTTGCATTTTCTAGTTGCCGACTCCGATCTTCTCGGCATCTTGTGTTACCCCGTCCATCCACCTCAGCTTTGGTCTTCCCCGTCTTCTCATTCCCACGGGTTGCGCTGTTAGAATCTTTTTTAGCATGTTTGATTCAGGGGCCCGGGCTACATGTCCTGCCCACTACAGACGATTTCGTTTAATTATAGTGGTAATATCTTTTCCACCAAACGTATGCTTGTATATATTCTGCAGTTCATAGTTATATCTACGCCTGCATATTCCGCTCTCACAGACCGCTCCGAATATCTTGCGTAGCACCTTTCTTTCAAAAATCGATAGAGCGGATTCATCTGTTTGAGTTAGCGTCCATGCCTCTGATCCATATGTGAGAACGGGGACTATCAATGTTCTATACAGCCTTATACGAGTTTTTTGAGACAGACATTTGTTAGCTAAGTACTTTGATAGACTATGATAACACCTGTTTGCAATTATTATACGTCTTTTTATTTTCCCTGATGTATTATTATTGGGGTTAACCGATGTCCCTAGATATATGAACTCTTTGACCGCTTCGAAGTTCTGGTCATTGACCATTTTGTAAAAAAGTCATCCAAATGGAATAACACAGAACGTTTTCGATCTAATCAGATCATCCTCAGTGCCTAGAATGAAGTATTTTCACGTTAGAATGAAAGCAAAAGATTAAAATTGTGACTGTTAATAAAAATGTGGTAAATATTTACATTCTGTGTAGTAAGTGAAACTAGCACACTATTTGAATTTTTGACATCAAAAATATATGGTTTTTGATTTCATTTTTATTTAATTAAATTAGTATTGCGACCCTAGGTCGATTTTAACGGATTTTGATATACTTAAAGAGCAATATGGCTTCCTTTCTAGAGTAAACCACAGTGGTGCTTGTCAATTAGACTTGCACAGACCGAATGAATTAAATGAGGAAGAGAAAACTAAAAAAGAGTACTTTGTAAGAACGTAAGAAGTTATACTTCTATTATTATGATTTCAACGAAATAAATATATTTTAAACAGAGTAATTGTATTTTTGTTTAAATATTAAACTAACTTCAATACTTCCTCCTCGAAATTACTCTTTCCTTGATGAATCGTAGAAAATATAAAAAAACGTGAGATTTTCTACACAAATTTTTATTATTCTTTTAATCATATTTTAATAATAATTATCCTATTCCCAACGAAGACAAATGCAAAGACACAAAAACTAAAATAAATATATTTACTAAAAACACCAATATATTTTTTCACACTTTATTTGGACTGATAACTTGAAAGATTTAGCAACTAACTTCATAATGTCGGTATTTGCGTACTTAATACTGTATAACTTCAAAAATGTCAAGATTGACATGACAAAGTAGTCAGGTTTTGGTTATTATTCAAAAATTAATGTAGTTTTTGATTTGAATTTAGATATACTGTCTGAATTATTATTAATTGACTTTATTTTAATTTATATGAATAATTTTATAATAAATCTCTATTAATGAAAGAAAGGGTTGACGTAATAAAATTATTGAAAAGTAAAATTTTTGCAACTGAAGCTATGATAAGTGGGAGGAAAAATTAATTAAGTTAGAGAATCCTAAGTTAGTAATAAAGAATACTTTAGTCCCCCTGAATAAGTCATTATTTTCCCCCCATAACTTGGAAAATATCGGCCGCACGGAAATTTTTTTAAGAAAGAATGTGTAAGAAATTGCAATTATTGCAACGATTTAACTCCATACCATTTTAGATTCCTCTGTAACCATTTACCGCAAGATCTTACGCTAGAACGATTGAAAGAAATAAAAATTGTATAAAATGTAATTTTATCCATTTTTGTTTATGTACAGGGTTATTCACTATATTTTGACCCCCCTGTAAACTGCCTTATTTACAGAATTTGAAAAAAATGTATAATACAAAAGTTATTCGATTTTTAAATTATGATTTTTTGACATATGTATCGTACTAGTGACGTCATCCATTTGAGCGTGATGACGTAATCTACTATTTTTTTAAATAAGAATAGGAGTCGAGTGCTAGCTCATTTGAAAGGCTATTTAATTCCCTATTCAGTAAGATAAACACTAACATGATTCAAAACGGTGTTCAAAAAATTTTTTTTAATTAAATTAATTGACACAAAACGAAGAATGTATGTAATTTATTTAATTTAAAATACATTTTACTGCTGTTAGAAAACAGAAATAAAAGTTTATTGCACAAATAATTGATTTTTCCACAAATATGCACAAATTGATTTTTGCTTAACTTCAATGTTCAAACTGCCAAGAGGCAGATGGGTGGCAGCTTGAACATTGAATTTGAGTGAAAATAATTTAAACATTTATTTCTGTTTTTTGACAGCAGTAGAATGTATTTTTAATTAAATAAATTACATACATTCTTCTTTTTGTCTCAATTAATTTAATTATTTTTTTTGGACACCCTGTATAATTAATCATGTTAATGTTTATACATATTACTGAATAGGGAATTGTATAACCTTTCAAATGAGCTAGCACTCGACCTATATTCCTATTTTAAAAAATAGTCGATTACGTCATCACGCCCAAATGGATGACGTCACTAGTACGATATTATGTCAAAAAATCATAATTTAAAAATCGAATAACTTTTGTATTTTACATTTTTTTTCTAATTCTTTAACTAAAGCAGTTTATAGGGGGGTCAAAATATAGTGAATAACCATGTACAATTACGTCGTAAAGTAATAGATAATAAACGAGATACAATTCAATAATTATCCCCCCCTTCCGATTTTCCCCGTAATTCGAAAAATATTGCCTGTATAAAAAAATTGTAATGAATAAATTGTAGGAAATCGCATTTGCAACAATTTCAGTTTTTACCATTTTTCTCGAAAAGTTGAAAATGGTGGAGATATTGGGCAAAAACAGTTTTCCTTTAATCAAGATGGCGGCTAATGCAACGGCGGAACTCAGTCGCGATTTTAAAATTACACTACTATTAACCCCCTGTAAATGTTAAGATAATACAATTTCGAGCAGCTCGTCAGGCAAGGCTAGACCTTTCTTTCGTCTAACCCTACTGGACTATTACGAATTCTAAATCTATGGGAATCACTTCTATGGTTGAAAACATAACCTTATTTCGTATAATAAAATTATACCTACAAATTACATTACCATAAAACGAATCGTGATTACTATGATTTGCCTGTAAAGTATGGTATTATGTATAAATACACTGACTTTTACAGATAATTGTATACTTACATAATGTCCAGTAGCACGATTATTTGATAAAACACAGTCAAATGTATCAATGAGTCACAGAAACAAGGTTCACGTGGTCAAGCAACAAGTAATTATGGAGATAGGTTCTGTTATCATCAATTAGCTTATATTTGTCTACTGCTGAACTTAGGCCTCCCAAAAACCTTTCCGCTTGTTTCTTTCTTGAGCTTCTTGCTATCAATTCGGAGTGAGAAGCTTTATATCCTCGATTCATCTATTCAGTGGGCGTCTTCTGCATCAAAAATTGCTCTAGTCAATCTATTATCCGACAGTCTGGCCCAACACTATTTCTTCTTCTTCTTGTAGTGCCTATCCGTTTCGGATATTTTCGACCACGATGGCAATCTGTACTTTACACACTGCTGGTTGGAAATGATTTATGGTTGTTGAGTCGAAACACGTTTTTCAGCCAGGAAATCCTTTGCCTTCCTGGTCCTCGTTTAGGTTCTACTTTTCCCTATAAAATTATTTGCAGCAATCCACATCTTTCACTGTTCCTCAAGATGTGACCGAGGAATTCCATTTCGGCTATTTTTATTGTGGTTCATATAGCTGTTTTTCTTTTTGTATTCCTAATAAAACTTCCTGATTGGTAACGTGGTTGGTATAAGATATCTTGAGGATTCGACGACGAAATACATAAAATTCAAATTTGTTTCATCATCATTGACTATACAACTCTATAACGATCAGATGGACAAGAGGTCATGAAGGCTGAACCAGAAGGATCAGGACGATATTATCCTTAGATGGAATAAAGGAATGACCGAAGATGGAAAGGTCCAATCGCCTACATTGACGGAACAATGGCCACGTTGCTCAGTCGGAAGAGATGTGGGCATGGTTCTTTGGGTTGGGCTTCTGTTACAATGAAAGGTGTTAAATGAATAAATAATGGTATGCGAATAGAGCTAATGAAACGACGATAAACAAAAGATAAATAGATAATATTAACTGATGATTTGAGTTATGGACTCTAAGAAAACGTAAATACTGAATACACAAACGAAAATATTGGGCGCCTGGTATTTTGACCAACAAATACTCAAAGGAACAATAAATAACAAAACATAACACAACATTGAAATTAGTAATTCTACTACGACAAAACACCATTGTTCTTAATCTTGAGCTGTAAATAATAAATAAAAAAGCGACATCGTACACTTTAATAAAACATTTATTAAAAACTCAATGGAATCTTAATATTCACATAATATACATAAAAGAAAGGTAAAAACGTTAGCCACAAAAATAAAAATTAAAAAATAATCATTTAAACATGGTTAACAAATTGCATTTACACACGTAAAAAAATTGATAAATGGACGATTGTGACTCTCACTATTTGAAAATGGAATTAACTGAAGTTAATAAACATTATCTATAAAGTTTAAAACTATAGAAAAGTAAAATAGTTTCTTAAAAAAGCTTATCTATAAAAAGATCATAATTAGTCATATTTCGTCCATTTCTAAATATAGTAACAAAAAGGCCTTTTTGTCTCAATAAGACTAAATACTTAAATTATACTCTAACAACAGAAATCGCATAACGTTAATTAAAGAAATTAACTATATAAAAACATACTTCAAATTCACTGTAAATGTCAAAAACATTAAGCGAAAACGCCTATATAATCTTGCATTAGAAATTTATGCGAAAGTAAATGTCTATATTTCTTTTTTTATCCAAAACGGCAATGACCTAATATATTAAGTAGGTCTCTCAACTTTACGCAAATAGCATATTTATGGTAGCTATGTTATCTCAGGCAAACAAAAATAAACCAAAATAGTTCACTCACTCAAACAGGTAGAGAAATGCTCCCTTCGTAGGCCGGCTGGCCCATGAGGCGCTAAAGATGAATACGAAGAAATTCGACTATAGATACAGTCGAGAGAAGAACAGCGCTAATAATGCATAAAGCAAACTTGGAAGGTGGAAGGTGGAAGGTGGACCCTTTAAAAAATATAATAACGCAATTGTATTGGAGGCATTTATAAAAGATTGTTTTTTTTTAAACTTACCGACACAAGTCTGGTCTACCAAACCTATGGCCACACGCCGATAGGGACTCTAAGATCCAATCAGTTAAGATAAAAGCGTGAAATGAAGGGGGACTAGACCAAAATCTACACTGGGAAAACGTAAACGTTACAACCCATGGTGGGTCTTGGCCTGTTCTAGAATCAGCTTCCATTCCTTCCTATCCTTCGCCTTGGTTCTCCAATTTCGTACTGCTAACACTCGTAAGTCGTCTTTTGTCGAGTTTGTAAATCATGCTCTGGGTCTGCCTCTTTTCCTCACTCCATCCGGTCTTTGGTTAATGTGTTTTGACGGTTCCATCTCGTTCATTCTCTGTAAGTGGCCTAGTTACCGCAGCCTGTTTATTTTTATGAACCACCAACACTAGGTTCACTATAAAAGCGGTATAACTCAAAATTATAGCGTCTACGCCATAATGCGTTCTCCTGCACGCTTTTATAAGTATGTCTGAGGATTTTACGTTCAAAACAACCTAAACGTTCTTAATTGGTTTTTGAACTTATACTTCTTTAGGCGCGATTTCATTGAGGGTGAAATTTTATTAATCTGCGCGCATGCGCACACCGACAGTATGGTATTAGTCGTTATACGGGCTCTGATTGGGTGTTGAAATGATCTGTCAATAATTGTTCAATATGGAGGTTATCGGTAAACAAAATATTGTATATATTAGTTTTTATTGTTGTGGGGACAGAAATAAAATCAAATTTATAATTATGGTGACTTTTTAAATAGTTTTGAAAAGCCGCAGGTACGTAATTCTAAATGTTTCAGGTGTATTCCAATAAAAAATTATCTTCATACCTATATATTTGGAAAATGTAAAAAAACTAATGTAGTTACCTATTAGTAGGCAATGCTTTAATTTACATAATCTGATTACGAACAAACTTTCTACAAATCTTCATCTAATATATCGTTTTCTTACTCTATATTTTGTTGTATTTTAATTCGACAAAAATCAAACTAATAATTTGATTAAATTCATATAAATAAACAAAAAGTCATGGTATAAACGTTTAGTTTGTGTATATTCCCACATGAAGTATACGCGAATGTGGTGCAGTGGGAAATCGCTTCGACTTTCGTACGGCGCGATAGACGTGAAGTGGGTTCAAGCCCCAAGCAAGTTGTTATTTTTTTATTTTTTTATAGATTTTATGATTGTAAGTATATTATTATATAATTTTTTTCAGAAAATACGTATTTAATTAAAATTTTTGGCAAAAATTATTGTTCAGAAATCATTTGTGGCATTTTTCAATGTGTTTGTGTGTGTTTTATTCTTTTATTTTTTTAATTTCTGGTATTGTTTTAATAAAAATTTTTGGAAACTAGTAGAGAAACTGTTTAAAGTATATTGATTTCGTTGAAATCATATAATAGAAGTATAACTTCTTACGTGCGTACAAAGCACACACATTCTTTTTTTGTAATCATCCACGTTTCCGACACGTACAGTTGAGTACCTGAATCTTTACCCGTGCGTCATCATTTAAAGCATACGAAATAAGTCGATAATAAGTCGGAAATTGAAATTTACTAAACGCAACAGCAAGTCACTTACTGTCATTTCTGTTGCGTTTAGTAAATTTAAATTTCCGACTATCATCGACTTATTTCGTATGCTTTAAATGATGACGCACGGGTAAATATTCAGGGACTCAACTGTAACTATCTATTTGCTAGATACTTCTGTCGATTTCTGCAGTTATTGTGTTACTTTGACTGATTTGTGACCCTAGATACATATACAGGGTGTCCAGAAACTCTACCGACAAACGAAGACAGGAGATTCCTCAGATAATTTTAAGACAATTTAACCCAATTCACCTAGTCCGAAAATGCTTCTTAAGGGAGCTAGAGCTCTTCGAAGTCATGAAATTAGTTTTTCTTAAATACCTCCAGAACGCTTCTATTTAGAAAAACTAAAATTGGTATACATATTTACTTTTCCGAGATGAATCCATTCCATCCATTGCAAATTTCTAGTACCGGTCATAGGCGTGCGTTTTGGGTAGAGCAACGGGTATTTTATCGCATAACTTTTTTGTCCTTAACTTTTATGCATTTTTGACACCGGATTATTAAATTGTGAGGTATTCTATTACTAAAAGGTACTCTTAATTTAAGTCGGTAGGACACACCGTTTTCTAGAAAAATCGATTTGAAAGTTTTTCGTTTTTGGAACTTGAAAAAAAATTGAAAGAACTTTTCAACAAAAGACGAAGTATTTTACCAACATAAAGTAAGAGTAACTTTAAGTACTCGAATACCTCATAATTTAATAATCTAGTGTCAAAAATGCTCAAAAATTCAAGCCAAAAAATTATGCTATAAAATAACTGTTGACCTACCCAAAACGGACGTCTATGACCAGTACTAGAAATTCGCAATTAATGAAATCGATTTATCTCTGGAATATAAATAAATGTACCAGTTTTCGTCTTTCTAAACAGTTTTTTTTTGAAATTTTTTTTTTAATTCAAAATGCGAAAAGTTTTCAAATCGATTTTTCTAGAAAACGGTGTGTCCTACCGATTTAAAACAAGAGTACCTTTTAGTACTAAAATACTTCCCAATTTAATAATCCAGTATCAGAAATGCATAAAAGTTAAAGATAAAAAGTTATGCGATAAAATAACCGTTGCCCTACCCAAAACGAACGCCTATGATCGGTACTAGAAATTTGCAATGGATGGATTAGATTTATATCTTGAAGGTAAATACGCGTACCAATTTTTGTTTTTCTAAATAGAAGCGTTCTGGAGGTATTTAAGAAAAAGTAATTACAAGACGCCATCTTCAAAGAGCTCTAGCTCCCTTAGGAAGCATTTTCGGACTAAGTGAATTGGGTTAAATTATCTTAAAATTATCTAAAGAATCTCCTGTCTTCGTTTGTCGGTAGAGTTTCTGGACACCCTGTATAAATGAGCTTACTTCTTCGAAAGTATATGTTCCAACCGTTAGATCTTCGGGTTTTGCTACTTGCTGAACTACCTGTCACTTCCAAATAGGTACTTTGTTTTACTAATAATTTTAATACTTTGTTTTACTAATAATAGGTACTTTGTTTTACTTTGTTTTAGTATTAACGTGTAGCCCCATTATTTTTGCTGCTGCTTTTAATGCCGTGAATGATTGGACCAGGTCCGCCTTTGTCAGGGCCCCCGCTACCATATGTGCAAAGTGTGCAATGCACACGGGCGCCACTCTTTAGGGGCGCCAAACCAGGGTCAAAAATTGAAGAAAGAAAATTGCAAAAAAACAAAAATTAATTTTAAAACAAAAGTTGAGAAATTAAATAGTATTTGGAAACACACGAAACATATTTAAATTAGGTGACAGCGATCTTTTATAACATTGTTTTGTTCTTGAAGAACGACTGACAGATCAGGATCAGGGTAATAAGGATATGTATAGACCAATGATTTGTTTAGTGAAATTAAAACGTTAAAGTTATTTTCATTGCCTGATGATACTGACCCCTTAAATATTTTGTAGTATATATTTGAAAACAATAATTTAAATGTCACCACCAAATTGCTTGAAAATTTGGATTTAGGTTCTACTTACCCTCCACTTCAAAGTTGAATTTGTGCCGTTGGTTGCTTTTGTTTGGGGGTGGATGTTACCCCTTTCTTGGTGGCGAAAAATATAAACTTAAAATAAGTCCGGAAATGGATAAACTGACTAATTATAGAAACTTTTGTTTTGTAGAGTTTTGCAACGAAATCAATACTTTTCGAGTTACTTGCGAGTGAAAATGCTCATTTATCACCAAAAAAAAAAACGTTTTTAAACGGATTTTCGCAAATAACTCAAAAGCCAAGTATTTTTCGGGTATAATATCACAAGAGAGTGAGAATAAATTGACAATAATGCGACAGTTTTTCAAAAATTTGTTGTCTGGCAATAGACACGAGAGCCCGCAGGGCTCGAGTGGCTGTTGCCCAATGACAACAAATTTGAGAAAAAGTGAAGCATTATTTTCTTGTTTATTCTTACTGTCGTGTGATATTCGTAAGATTATTTTTTAATACTTACATATAAAATTTAAGTCTTTATACAAAAACCGTTGATTGATGAATATACCCCCTATATTCATCAATCAACGATAAAAATAGTCAGTGACATTGATCTTAATTAATGTGACACAAATTTTTCAACTTGTCAAAGTATGAAGCACAGTTTAGCAAATATTTAGATGAAGATATTAATAAAATTTTAGTTAATTTATTTATAAATACAGTTTTATTCATGAAATAATCTTACCGAAGTAAATCGAGAGCTTAAATTTGCCTATTTGTGTTCTCCTCGTGACTTCTTCTTCTTTAGTTTAATGGCCTCCACCTACTTGAGTATTTGGCCAGCTCATCCTAGCGGAATAAGGGAAATATCCCTTATTCGCTTACAATTTGGAGTTAGTACATTGTATAATTTGCTTCTTCTTCATCTTCATTTGACAATTTGACATTAGATGCAGAACTAGAAGTATATTATGGATATTTTTTTAAATGTGACAGTGTTCAAAACTAGGAAACTGGTTGCAATTAAACAGAAAAAATCTACTTAAAAAAATGCTCACTGTACCAATGTAACAATAATCTGATTGGACAAAATTAAACACGTGATCAAAAACCTTACTATACGATTGGAAGTTAAAATCGTTAAAAAATAATAATTCAAAAAAATATTCTTATCACAAATGTAGTCTATAAAAAGACAAAAAAAGAATGGTGTATTCATGAAGTCTATAGACCAAAAGTAAAAGCAAAATTGGAGCTCATGAAAAATACGTTTTTATTCATCAAATTCCAAATCAAATATTTCAACGTAAAATAACCAAAAATGAAGCATTTTTCGGGGAAAACTTATTAAAACTTATTATGACTTCTAAACTTTAGTTTTCTACTTTATTTCAAGCACCTAGGTACGTATCTACCTACCTTCTAACAAATAAATAAACAAGCATGAACCAAAATGCCTAAGGGGCGCCAAAATCCCTTTTTGCACACAGGTGCCAGTAGCCCTGGCCTTTGTTATTGCTATGATATCGATGTCATCCGCATACGCTAGTATTTGTACACTTCTATGAATAAGGGTTCCTTTTGTTGTTATTGCAGACTCTCTAATAACTTTCTCTAGGGCAATGTTGAATAGTGGTGCCTTCTATTTAGGCTATCTCCTTGTCGCAGTCCGATCTGTGTTTGGGCAGTTCTTGATACTCCGTTCTGCACTCTAATCTTACACTTAACTGTTGAGAGGGTTGCTTTCCCCAATTTCACTCCAACTTCTGTTCGCACTAATTTCATGCAATTGATTTCAATCATCCTTATGAAGTCGATAAAGTTAAATTGATAAGTCTTGTAGGAACAATGCATTAATGTATATAGCCATGATTGAATTTTTTGTGAAAAATTGTAGGCGTGGGTTCGAAACGTAACCTATTAAAATGTGCAGGTTCACTGAAATTAGTTTATCATACATCTTACCTTTAATTTGTTGTTTAATTGATAGTTCTTCCTCTAGAATTCTTACACTTTGCGCTTATCTAACTGATAATCTGAAAAGTACTTTAATAGTAACGAAAATCTATATTTCCTAAATATTCTACTTGCCCGTCAATCATTCATTTGAATGTAGAATGTTGCTACAGAAGAAATTGACAACGAACTCTACATGTCAATTTTAATTTTAAATGTCCATAATTGCTATGTCTTGGACATTACGTCATCAGTGTTGGCGTAATGAGGTAATCGACGATTTTTTAAATGCAAACCGAGGTCACGGGTCACCTCATTTGAAAGGTCCTCTAATCGCCTTGCTGCAACGATGTATTATTCGAATATTTATTTCTACAAGGTTAACGCAAATTATTTACTTAGTTAATTATGATGAAAAAGTATGGAATAAATTCATTATTTCCGCAACAGACGACTTTTAAAATAAATATTCTTCTTCTTCTTTAAGTGCCATCTCCGCGACGGAGGTCGGCAATCATCATAGCTATTCGGACTTTAGAGATTGAAAAGTTTATTTGATGTAGGTACATCCATACTAGTCTAAGATCCGAATATAGGTCGATCTGTACCCATCTGATTGCCGGATGAAACATTGTTTTTATTAAATTTCATACAAACACAAATATTTCTAGCATCGGCTGCCTATCAAAATCGTGCCATAGCTATCCTTAAGGGGGGGGGGGGCCGTATGGGTTGAAATCAATATTTAAAGCACAATTTTTTTTTAAAGTATGGTAGAATTATTTTATTTTTAAATTAAATATGCATATTCAGTACAATTCATAGATTATTCAAGAAAAATTTCAAAGAAAAATATTGAAAAATAAGCCAACGGTGACAAATTTTTGAGATGACACCTCAAATTTTTGAGGTGACTGACAAATATATAAGTAATGACTTTTGCGGTGGACAACAGAACTCATCATTGGATCATAGTAAATAAAACATTCAAAAAGATTTTATTAACTTATCGAGTTGTTTGAGGTAACGCTGCTGTCCAGTTTTTTTAGTTTTATCGACTGACTTTTTGAATCACTCAGAAGTCAAAACAACGAATTTTTTTTGCAAAAAAGGATGAAAATCAACATATGTATTATTGTTAAACAAAAATAAGCATGAAACAAAAAATATTAATGTCTAAAGAAAATATATGCAAACAAAATTTCAGGTGGGTCGGTCAAGTAGTTTTTGCAGCCTTTGAAAAAAGCAGTTTTGAGAAAAAAGCATTTAAGGTATTGTTAATTTTTATTTTCAATTTCTTTTTTGTCTGTCAAATTGTAAAATGATGCACACCGGAATATATTTTTGAATCGTGGAGTAATTTACAAAAGAAAATGAGAACAGCTGTTGACCGTTCTTCCCTACGTTCAAGCGTGCTGGCGCGAGCCTGCTGCAAAGCGAGTCGAAGGTAGGGATATTCAACACTATCTCCCTACCTCCCTACATTCGACTCGCTTTTCAGCAAGTCTGCGCCAGCGTCGTTTAGCGTAGGGAGAAACGGTCAACCGCTGTTCTTATTTTCTTTTGTAAATGACTCTGCGATTCAAAAACATATTCCGGTGTACATCACTCTACGTTTTGACAGGCAAAAAGAAATTGAAAATAAAAGTTGACAATACTTTAAACGCGTTTTTCTCAAAACTGCTTTTTTCAAAGGCTGTAGGCATTGTAACTCAAAAACTTCTTGACCGACTCACCTGGAATTTTGTATATATTTTCTTTAGACATTCCTTGAGGTAAGTATCGCTGTCGAGATATTTTTTATTTTATTTTTTTTTAGTTTTAGTGTCGCCTTAAAAATTGGCCACCGTTGGCTTATTTTTTAATATTTTTTCTTGAAATATTGCTTGAATAATCCATGAATGGTACTGAATATGCCTATTTAATTTAAAAACAAAATAGTTCTACCATACTTTCAAACAAAATGTGCTTGAAATATTGATTTCAACCCCTACGGCCCCCCCTTAAGGATAGCCATGACACGATTTTGATAGGCAACCCATGCTAGAAATATTTGACTATGTATGAAATTTAATAAAAACAATGTTTCATCCGGCAAGCAGATTGGTACAGATCGACCTATATTCGGATCCCGTACCGTACCATTCTCTCAGGTTGCACAGCCACGGTAATAAAATAAATATTAAAGCAAGTTAATTTTAATGTTTAAATGGCCATCAAGTGCTATACAGGGTGTAACAAAAATACAGGTCATAAATTAAATCACATATTCTGGGACCAAAAATAGTTCGATTGAACCTAACTTACCTTAGTACAAATATGCACACAAAAAAGTTACAGCCCTTTGAAGTTACAAAATAAAAATCGATTTTTTCCGATATATCAAAAACTAGTAGAGAGTTTTTAATGGAAATGGACATGTGGCATTCTTATGGCAGGAACATCTTAGAACAAAATTATAGTGAAATTTGTGCACCCCATAAAAATTTTATGGGGGTTTTGTTCCTTCAAACCCCCCCAAACTTTTGTGTACGTTCCAATTAAATTATCATTGTAACACCATTAGTTAAACACAATGTTTTTAAAACTTTTTTGCCTCTTAGTACTTTTTCGAAAAGCTAGTTTTTATCGAGATATTTTGAATATTTTTCAAATCCACCACATATTTTTATACTGTTAAGTACGGTTATAGAGACCAAGTAATAATAATGAAAATTGATTTATAAACTACAGTTTGAGGTATATTTTGAACCATATTAAAAAAGAAGCCACATCTCGCTAAAAGGTGCCTGATCGGAAAAATACTAAGAGGCAAAAAAGTTTTAAAAACACTGTGTTTACCCAATGATACCACAATAATAGTTCAATTGGAACGTACACAAACATTTGAGGGGTTTAAAGGCACAAAACCCCCATACAATTTTTAAGTACACATATTAAAAAAGAAGCCGCATCTCGATTAAAACTGGTTAATCGAAAAAATACTAAGAGGCAAAAAAGTTTTAAAAACATTGTGTTTAACTAACGGTACCACAATAATAATTGAACTGGGACGTACATAAAAGTTTGGGGGGGTTTAAGGGAACAAAACCCCCATACAATTTTTATGGGGTGCACAAATTTTACTATAATTTATTTTTAAGATGCTCCTGTTATAAGAATGCCACATATCTATTTTCATTAAAAAATCTCTAATAGTTTTCGATATATCGGAAAAAATCGATTTTAATTTTGTAACTTCAAAATTTTGTAACTTTTTTTGTGTGCATATTTGTACTAAATTAAATTGGATTTAATCGAACTATTTTTGGACCCACAGTATGTGATTTAATTTATGACCTGTATTTTTGTTACACCCTGTATTATATGTGTTGGACATTACATCAATGTATAATGACTTAATCGAAGATTTTTTAAATACAAACCGAGAGAAGCCACGGAACACGAGAAAAATGAAAGAACCTGACACATTTATTTCCGTCGTTTAAAAAAACGAACAAAATACACGAATAACAATTATTTTGAAGTCTGAGCTCAATTTTTATCCTAAAATATAAAAAAAAAACAGAATATTTATAAGCATAAAAATGTATGTTTGTGATTTTTTAAAGAAAAAGGTCGCCTAGGAAATTTTACTTAGACAAAACACATTTTTTACAACAGGGGACCCCTGAGGCCACGGCCACCTAGGGAGTTGAAAATACGACTCAAGGAGTTTTTAAATAAATGTGTATTTTCGAGTGCCCAATCCCATATCAGAATCCAGCTGACTGCAGATTTTACCATCCTATCTCGCTGTAGCCTTTTAAAAAAAATTATTACATAAAAATTTCATTAGAAATTTTTTCAATTTTCCTATCGGTAAAAACACGATCCTTGTTCTATATTACTATTGCAATCCATTTATTTTAAATGTAAGCATTACTATTTTTTATGTAATGTAAATTTTATATTTTGATTAAAAGCTGATTTTATATATTTTACATTTTTTGAATTGTGACCTTTATGTATTTTATAATGAAACTGTTTATTAACAAAACTGTGTACCTTGACATTTTTGTATATCTATATTTTACTTAAGGGTCATTAATTAGAACTGAGGAAATATAGAGGGACACCGTGAATTGTCTTTTAATAGAATATTAAAATAGTATTACTTTTACTTTTTTCTTTGTTCTTGCAACCGGTAAACTCATTGCAGTGAGATTTTTTATCCCTTCTATCCCGAGGATAGTTTTCTTTTCAATATATCAGTTTCATCTTTTTCATCATCATCGTAAGTGGCTCGACAATCCGTTGTGGATCTTGGCCTGCTCGCAAAGAAGTCGCCACTCTTGTCGATTCCTGGCAACTTCCCTCCATCTTCTGACCCTTAGAATCTTTAGGTCTTCTTCCACATCATCAATCCATCTTCTTCGTGGTCGTCCTCTACTTCTTGTACCCTCTGGTTTTGAAAATGTTAATCTCTTCGTATATTCGTGAGCTGAAATACTAGCAATGTGTCCAGCCCATCTAAGTGCACTTTAAATATTTTTCATATTTCATCATTTTAAAGCTGCAAACTCTTACAAATTTACTTTTTGTATTTCTTACAAAGTTATTCATTGTAATTTGTTTTTACGGGTATAAGCTAGTGTTGCCCAAAATCGGTTTTCATCTTGCAGTCTTGGTCTTGTTCTTGCGTTTTCGCAAGACCAAGACCAAGACCAAGACCGCCTAATTTTAGCAAGACCAAGACCAAGATTTACCGTGCAAGACTTGAGCAAGAACAAGACTAAGCCTGCGAGACTCTTGCGTCTTGCAGTTAGAACTGAGGGTCGTTTTAGGGAGTAATAAGTTTGGCTATATTCTTCGATGCTCTATGAGAAACAAAAAAAATTGTAGAAAAAATTTGAAAATTGGATTTATGCGCATTACGAACAATACCATAAACATAGATAGCGAATCGAAATATCCATTAAAAAACACTTGACACATTTGACATGTACTCAGAGGTCATTATTATAATGTAAATCACCTTAGCTGATAGAAAATATACTTAATAAGTATAATATAAGTAATAAATTTGTTTCATTATTAGTTTTCTAGGAATCCAAACACCAGAAATCTTATCGGTATACATATAGTAAGACTATTATGTATTGTTTATGCTGATTTTGCTATGAGGTCACTTGGCTAAACTGCCAAAATTTGCCGAAACAGCGCGGCTATTAATATTTAAAAGTATCATAAGATAACGATACGAGACAAAAGTAACTACAGATAATGCCGGATATCGTGTAAACAAAATACCAGAATACCTATTTGTTTAACAATATACACTTCTTCAAATAAATTAACGCACCACCTTAAAAACGGGTCATTTGTAATGTCTCAAATTTCCTAAACCTGTTGTCCGATTTAAGTGATTTTTTTTAATATGTTGTCTTATTCGTTATAAATATTGCTGTAATAATATTGCTAAACAGGTCAATTATTGTCATTGTATACCGGGTGTACCAATCAAACTATGTTTTTTCTCACTCTGTGGAATATTCTAGCATTATGCTAACTTATTATTCAAGCATGCAATAGCATACTGAAATTAAAACCCAACTATTGCCTCATATTTTCTTAGCATTATGTTTTTTTATTCATTCAGTTATATTGGATAATAAAAAAGTTCCATACTTTTTTAACTAGCCATGTTTTTCATTAATACAGGATGATTTTAAATACGTATGGCAAACTTTAATGGGTACTTCTGCACGAAAAAGTAATGACAGTTTGCTTCATAAACGTTTACTTTATAAATGCTTCGTTTCCCAAATAGGGGGTGTTGAAATTTTTCCTACAAACTGACGATTTATTTATTGCTCTAAAACCGGTTGAGATATGCAAATGAAATTTTGTGGGTTTTAAGAGGTAGTTTTATCTTTAGTTAGTTAGAACATAGGCAGGTATCACTTGGATTGTGGGTTCACACCCCACCCGGTGTCAGTTGTTTAGATATTTATTAATTTGGCTAGTCTTTATACTATGGCTATTATATTCAAGCTCAAAATGTACCTCTCTGTTACGTTGTTCCAAGATATGCAATAGGCTAATGGGCAACTGCGAGACTTGCAAGACTCTTGCTGCAAGACCAAGACCAAGACCAAGACCGGGAGCGCAATAGCAAGACCAAGACCAAGGCCAGGTGCACTGGCGCAAGACCAAGACCAAGACTGTCTAAGTCTCGTCTTGGTCTTGCATTTGGGCAACACTAGTATAAGCTCATTGTATCACTTTTAGATGAACTGATGATGTGTATGGATTTATATACGAAACGTCTTCAATAAAGGGTGAATTAGCAAGATCATTTTGTTTGGTTGTCTAGTTTTGTGACCGATAACCCTTCCACAAGTATCCTTGTGAACTACATAATATACAGATTTGTGTTAGTTAACATTGAATTTAAGCGAAAAGTAATGTGTACTTGTGAAATAAACATTTTTTTTCTATCTTTTGACATCAGTAAAATGTATTTTGAATTAAATAAATTAAATACATTTTTCTTTTTGTGTAAATTAATTTAATTCGAAAATTATTTTTTTGCCCACCCTGTATAAATAATGATGGTATTGTTTATATTACTGAATAGAGCTTTGAATAACCTTTAAAATGAGCTATTAGACGACCCCTATCATCGTTAAATAAAATTATCGATTACGCCATCACTATCAGATGAATGACGTCACTAGTATGCTACATCTGTCAAAAAATCATAAATTAAAAATAAAAATCGACCTGTTTCGGCATTTCTCTCCAAAATCTCTCATTTTCGAAAAAATTAATTTATTCCATAATTTTGCCCCTCTCTGTATATGTATAGGTAGGTATATCTATACGTGTGATTTATGTGGTCATCTGGATTTAAATCGTTGAATAACTTGTTTGAAGACTTTTCGGCAAAGTAATACTTGTCATTGCCAAGTCAGATTAGTTACGCTTCTTCTAGAATCTAAATGTTAGAAAAGAACTGGTCTACTGGTCAGTTCTTTGAAATGCAGAATTCGCTACTTTCTTTTCATTGTTTTCAACTGCGTAAAATTAGGCGTGATCATAAAAGCATAATTTATGAACCCCGTAGTGGACGCCGAAAAATTGCTACTGTGCCGTTTATGAATGTATTAATTTGAATAAATAATAAATAAATGCTGGGACAATTATGTATTCATTAATGAATGAATGAATAAATAATTATCAGTAGTTAAGATTTGACGATACGTGCAACTGTGCCAAAGACTGATCACGATATGATAATCGTGATAATTCGATTGACTACTACACTTTTTGAAATAATGAGGAAAGCAACTAATATTTCACATTTCTTATTCAAATTTTTATTTCTACAATATTCGCCTTGTGATGATCTTACTAGGATCACCACGGATCTTTAATTTGTTAAAAATATGTATGTAAATAATTAGCTATACATATAGAAATATATAGACCATGTAGGTCTATGGCTTAATGTTACTATTACAATGTTCTTTACAATGAGATGGAATTAGGTACATGGTAAACTCTTCTGTAACTATGTGTTTAATTGGATCATTACTTTTTTATTGAGACTATCCAAGTTTCTCACCGCATCATTTCATCTTTGAATCCAAGTGGATTCTAGTCGTTATTTTGGTCTAGTAATATTTCCTTGGCTTGGCAAATCATCTGCTTTTATTTGTTCTTGTTGGTTACCTTCTTTCTTCAGGTGATAATGCCTAGTCTCTGTAAAACCACTGTCGAAGGTTTAACTCTTTAAACACCAATCTATTTTTCTTGTAATACGGCTCGTCTAAATTCAAATGATTTCCGCACCATTTTGTGACATTTGCATATATTTTTTATTAGACTTTAATGGTAAAATCTCTACCCCCGTCTGCCAGTGGCTTTCGGTATCATCTAAGCCTAAGCAAAGCCTGAAACAGATTAATTTTCTTTCGTCGTTCGTTTGATTGAAAAGTTAGGAACTTCTTGGTTTGACTAAAATCACTTCAGTCAACGGTAAGGTCAGTGTTATGGAACACTAGACAAAGACAAAGGTATTTCTGAACTCAAATAAGAACACTGTGATATAATAAAATCTAGGAAGTGTAAGAATTATAACAGGAAGAACTATCCATTAAACAACAAACTAAAGGTAAGATGTATGATAAACTACTTTCAGAGAACCCTGCACATTTTAATAGGTTACGTTTCGAACCCACGCCCACAATTTTTCACAAAAGATCCAATCATGGCTATATAGATTGACGCATTGTTCCTACAAGACTTATCAATTTAACTTTATCGACTTCATAAGGATGATAATTGAAATCAATTCGAACAAAAGTTGCAATTATACCAACTAAACGATCTGTCGTGTATAAGTAACAAGCAATCAGACGTAATGAGTTGTATTCGTAATAACGAGAGAATGACAGCAAAAAAGGTATGTTATTGATGAATGCAAGTGTATCGCTTTACATTTTATACAGATAGGATCTCAAAACGAAAAAAGAAAATCTTTTAGTTGTGCAATAATTATATGGTTGCTTTAGATTGCGTGTTTACTTTACTAAATTTTATTAAAAAAATATATTAAAGTTATGTAAGGCTTTATTTATTATTAAAAAATTATTAAAAAAAAATTAAACTCCTTTGAGATGTGGTGCTACAGGAGAATCCACAGAATATCGTGGACTGAAAAAGTAACTAATATAGAGGTGTTACAAAGAATGAAGAATGAATGTGAAGTCATAAAAACTGTTAAAATTAGAAAGATTCCATATCTGGGTCATATAATGAGGGGCGAGAAATACGTATTACTTAGGTTAATTATGCAAGGGAAGATACAAGAGAAGAGAAACCCAGGACGACGCAAAATATCCTGGCTAAGAAATTTGAGAGAGTGGTTCGGTTGCAGCTCATTAGAATTATTCAGAACTGCGGACAATAAAATTAAAATAGCGATGATGATTTCCAACCTCCGATAGGGGAAGGAACCTGAAGAAGAAGAAGGCTTTATTTACGAAATTTGAAAATTTGACGTATGCTCTAATCATTATGCATCGTTCCTATATTTATAGTCTCTTAATATTTATTCCCTGAAACAGCAGCTGACAAAGTACAATAAAGCAATAATACAGGTATGACTGCCACGGCTTAAAGAAATTGCTGGTAATGGAACTGCTAAAAGCCTTCAGGAAAAAAAGATAATACTCCTTTTGTAGAAACAAAACCATTCAGCGGTATGCCAATAACCATTCTGGAAGTCCATTATGGCACTTCCATTATGGAAGTTATTTAAGAATATACATCGATATAGTAAATACTAGGGCAGTCCGATAAGTACTTAACCTCTCTGCCCGATAGCGCCACTATCACGCAGCGAAATCAAAGAGCGCTTGGATGCTGTGTACGGTGACTCTTCTCCTTCGATGGAAACTGTCAAAAATTGGTTTAATGAGTTTCAACGTGGACGAACGTCGGTTTTTGATGAGCCACGTGTAGGTGCCACGAAAATGGCTACCACGGAGAATAACGTGACAAAAATCCACGATCTTGTATTGGCAGACCGCAGACTGAAGATGCGCGAGATAGCTGACACAGTAGGCATCTCAAAAAACTGCGTAGTTCATATCCTGCATGAAATTTTGGGCATGAGAAAGCTGTCGGCGCGATGGGTGCCGCGTTTGCTCACTTCAGACAATAAGCGCAACCGTGAGACCACTTCAGAGCAGTGTTTGACGCTATTTAAGTGTGATCCAAAGGAGTTTTTACGTCGTTTCATAACCGTCAACGAAACATGGATTCACTGATATATACCAGAAACCAAGGAACAGTCGAAAGAGTGGACAGCACCCGGCGAACGTGCTCCGAAGAAGGCGAAGACTGTCCAATCAACCGGAAAGGTGATGGCCAGCAGTTTCTGGGATTCACAAGGTGTGATCTACATACTTGTAAGAAAATTTTTTGCTTAGAGTGACCCAATAAATACAAAAAATGTTTTGTTTTGTGAAAAATCGCTGTTATGTAATTCCTCAAGTTCTTTGTTTATAAAAATCTTATCGACATCCGGATCAACTGTTACCCAAAAACTCGTGTTCTACGGGTCAAAATACATAAAAAAACTTAGGTAAGTCCATCTGAATAAAGGATGCCGTTGTACCCCCCTTGGCGATAGGACTAAAACGATTTGTGCTGTGAAATACAGTACACAGTTACACTGTTACACAGTTACACAATTACACAGTACGCTGTTACAGTCTCGGAAGAATTCGAAGTAAAATAAGGTGTTGGTAAAGGAAACCCATTGTCCATGATATTCATTATAGGTCTGGAAAAATTGTGAGGGCTAGTGGGATAAATAGTGATGAACAAAACAAGGACAAGACCAAGACCAGGCTAGTCTTGGTCTTGGTCTTGTTCTTGCAAGCTTGGTCTTGGTCTTGCAGCTAAAAGGCAGTCTTGGTCTTGGTCTTGGTCTTGCACTAGCCGGTCTTGTTCTTGGTCTTGGTCTTGCTGCAACAGTCTTGCTGGTCTTGCTTTTTTGGTAGTAATAACTTGAACCAAACAATTTCGAATAAAATGTACATTTAAATAAATAAAGATGTGAAGAATGAAACTATATTTTTTGCTTTAAAATTGTAACAGAATGTAGAATGTAGTTTCAAACGGATACCAATTTTAACATTATACATTCACCTAATTACCTAATTATTTCTCTCTATATAAAGAGATTAGAGTATATTTTTATAATGGTAATGTTTATCAGTAGGAAAAACCTGCATTTACAACCCTTGTTGCAATTGCCGGCCTTCGGTTGTGTCACGTTGTGTTTTGCATGCTGTCGATACCTGCCGCCTGCCTTCAGACCACGTCTTGAGTCTGGATTATTGTTTATTGCCCCTGTATTTTTATAATGTTAAAGAAAAAGAGCTTCTTAAAGGTGCCACAAATGGTCGGGGACCTTCAATTCACGGATTTTACGAAAAGGGATAAACGGTTTATAGTTGTTAACATATAATGATCTGCTCATTTCACTCGAACACTGTAGTATTTATCCTACGAGGGTCAAATTTAAGAACATAAATTAAATTTTTTTAAGAGAACACAAAAATCAAATATTTTTTACTCTATTTAATCATTATTTAATATAATTAACTTTTTTTATAAACTAACTAAAACATACTTTTTAGTAAATACGTACATATTTACCATACCTATTTATAGACCTAATACTATAACATAATAACTAAACCTAATGGGGAGTTATAAACACTTAATTCTGTAATTTGTTATCTTGCAGTTCTTTAATTTTATTTAAACTACATTGCTCTCGTAACACGAGTTATTCGCACTTTTTATTTTCACATATTATTGGATTGAATACCCATTATGACATTTAAAAAGTTGAAAATATTCGGATATGGGTAGTAAAAACTAGAATTTAAAACACACTGAAATGATGATGCGCATGCATTTCAAGTGCGCCACATACTATTTGTACTACTGGCCCTTTCTGGAGAAAACCTAGATTTCAACTATGAAATCAGTAAAATTCTTTACAAGTTTGTCATCCGGGATTTTCACAAATAATTCAGATTCCAACTTTCGTTGATTATAAAAATTAATCCCAAAAATAATTTTAAAAATTTCCCAGTATCGGAATTTTTGTCATTATATTCAGAAACTGAACCTAAGCTTTGGATTTTGCGATACCAAGTTTGACACATTACAATCGACAACCAGTTATTTTTTATTCAGGCCACAATGCTTTCACAGCATTGTGAATCCCTTTTCAAAATCTATTATGATATTTTTTGTATTCATTTTAAATTTAACGACCTACATTTTTCCTCGATTATGCGAAAAGAATTGAAATAAGTGTCAGTATTTTTAGTAGACAAAAAAGCGAAAACTACTGGTACATAAAAACCGTTTTTAATTGCATTTTTTTTAATGGATTACCCTATCTATAATTATATTTTTTTGTCTTACAAGTAATTTCAATTGTCCTTGAACTGTCGGCGTTTGAAAACTTGCCTTCTGGACACTTTGAAGGTTGAGAAAATGCAAACCGTTTGACTTAATCAAAACCACTTAAAAATATAACCAAAATATTATGTATTTTAAAAATTCGATATTGTTTAAGGTTTCTTACAATGTCAGTATATATTATGGAACTAAAAATAAAGTTAAATAATAAAAACCAATTTTTCTCAAAAAAGTGCAAGAGTCTTGCAGGTTGGTCTTGGTCTTGCGTGGTCTTGCAAGGTTCGGTCTTGGTCTTGGTCTTGTTCTTGCAAGCTTGGTCTTGGTCTTGGTCTTGCAACCAAAAGGCGGTCTTGGTCTTGGTCTTGCTGCAAGACCAAGACCAAGACCGTAAGATCACGACCAGTCTCGCTCATCACTAGGAATAAACTGGTTCGGAACTCTTTTCTACAAGGAACACCAATGCTTGGTGTATGCTGATAATATGGTTCTCATTGCAAGAAGTGGAGAGAGGTAGTCAAGTGCGGCAAACACACTGTTTTGGACTAATGCTAAGATTGGGCTGAAAGTTAATATAAATAAACCCAGGTACATGAACATTTAGAGGAAAAAGGAAAAAACACCAGAGAACACTTTAAATTAGAGGTGGAAGGTATATCAGAGGTAGAATTTAAGAGGATGGAGAATATGTGTATTGGGGTAGATACACTTATCGATATGACATGTTACGAATACGCAGAAATCCAGTTAAGGTTGACCAAGAGTAGATGCGCTGGAGCTATGAACAAAATAATTAAGGCTAAAGAAATATCGCGTAATACAAAAATAAGAGTATACAAACGATAATTAGACCCAAATTGCTATAAGTTTTCGAGACATAGACTATGAATAAAACCATACACAATAGATTGAAAGACAGGGAAAGAAAGGTCATCATCATCATCATCTAGCCCTTTGCGTCTACTGCTGGACATAGGCCTCCCTCATTTTTGTCCATCGTGCTCTATTTTGAGCACTTTCCATCCAATTTCTTGACATTTTCTTGAGATTGTCAGTCCAACGAGTGGGTGGTCTTCCTCTACTTCTTTTGGCTAATCTCGGCCTCCACTCAAGTAATCTCTTCGTCCACCTCTCATCACTGATTCGGGCGACGTGTCCGGCAAAGTTCCATTTCAGGGTGGCAATTCGGAAAATTACATCGGTAACTCCTGTTCTTCGTCTTAAGTCTTCATTTCTAACTAGTTCACGAAGCGATATACTCAGCGTTGACCTTTCCATTTTCCTCTGGGCTACTTGCAGCATTTTAGAAGTTGTAGCTGTCAATGTCAAAGTTTCGGCACCATAAGTCATCACAGGCAACACACATTGGTCAAATGTTTTACATTTTAAAGAAATTGGTATATCGCTTTTAAAGATGTCTTTGAGTTTTCCATAGGCTGCCCATGCTAGGTTTATTCTTGTTTGTAGTTCGCATGTTTGGTTGTCTTTTGGGATCTTTATTTCGTGTCCAAGGTATATGTATGTTTCCACTAGCTCTACTTCGTTTTCTCCAATATTGATATTTCCGCTAGGTACTACTAGGTTAATCTTCTACCGTCAATATTCAGGCCTCGCTCTTCCCAGTTAAGTTTTTTACAAGTATATTCTAGTAATGCGGTAAACAGTTTAGGCGATAAGGTATCGCCCTGTCGGACTCCTCTACTGATTGGGATATGGTCCGTGTTTTTGTGTAGTTTCAGCGACATAGTTGCGTCCTTGTATGTATTGTAAATTAACCTTGTGTATCGGTAGTCAATGTGGCATGCTTGTATGCTTCCAGAATTTTGTCAAATTCTACCGTGTCAAAGGCTTTGTGGATATCTAGTCTTTTCTTTTCTATAGTCTTTTCTATTACCGTTTTAATGCTCTGTAGGTGATCATTTCTTCCAAATCCGGTATGAAATCCCGCTTGCTCCATTGGCTGGTAGAAATCAAGTTTTTTCTCAAGACGATTCGTTACTATTCTTGTAAGGAGTTTGTATAAGTGACTAAGAAGGCTTCTACTTCATAGAATATTTGGCGGAAAAGTAGTAGAGGGTGAATGGAGAAAACGAACGAAATAAGAAGTGTACCAACTGTACGCTAACCACCGATATCAAAAAGAGTGAGAAAACGCAGACTAGAATGGCTTGGTCATCTAGAAGGAATGAAGGAGGGCAGATAAATCAAGAATATTGATTTAAGAGCACTTGAGAGCAAAAAAGAGGTAGATAAAGAAGTAAATGGAGAGATGCAGTGATGGAAGATGTCAGTGAGTTGGGAATTAGAAATTAGAAGCTGACAGCTAAGAACAGAAAAAGATGGAATTATCCATCCACCAATGGGCCTAAAAGGCCTGTTACCGCTATACATACTATTGTGTATCATTTTGTCAATCAAAGATAGAATAAAAATTTAATTTTTTTTTAATATAACGCGGGCACATAAATTTGATACACCCTGTATATTAATTTGTAACTATTTATTATAAGTTAGTATTTAAGCAGTGGTTTATCCTTAATGAATTTTTCCCGGAAGAATTAAAGACATTAGTAAATAAAATTATGTGAATAGACAATTTATTTCGGGATTATAATTTGAAAACGGTTGCTTTGTTACGAGCGAGGCCAAAAGCCACAGGTAATTATTATATTTAGAAAAATAAGGTAGAGAAAGTTGGAATTTTAAGTCTCTTTGTTTAAGCCCCAAGTAAATTTGTAGAATTCCCGAAAAGTAACTATCATGAGTAGAAGTAATTGTTTGGAAGAATGCATGGGTTTTTCGAATGAAAAAAATGGAATGGGTATGAGAGAAGGTTGAATGTCCAGATAGTTTGGAAAAGGAGATCATTATGTGACCGGCATCGGAGAAGAGCAGTCAAAGTTTTCGTGAACAGATCAGAAGCAAGTACCAGTGGTTGTTAGATAGAGAAGAGTGTAGCTGAAAAGTGGAACGAGAAACAGATCAAATTGAGAAGAAATACCTCTTTCATTTTGTAAAGTCCAAGGGAGAGAATACTATTGTGAGAAAGAGAGAAGAGAATTTTGGAGTTCTTTTAACGAGTACTGGTCAAAAGAGGCCTGGCTCGTGTTTTGGAGAATTAGTTGCTGGTATGCTGCTGGATTGATGCTGAGAACGGAGAGGGCTTTGATGGGTAGCCTAACATAATCAACAAGGAAGAGCTGTTTGGGTCAAGAGGAGACATCATTGTGTGTGAATCAAAAGGTCAGTCAATAACTTATGTGATAGATTTTCTTTATGTTCAGAAGTTAATTTTTTTGAGTAAAAGCATATGAACTAAGATTCCAATATTTCAAAAATTTAATAGGAAGTATAAGTAGTTTTGCGAATATCTAAATTTATTTGTTTAGTTTGTTTTATCAATGTTATCAAGAACAAACCGATAAATATTTGTTGAATTAAAATTAATTTTATGTGGTAAAAGTTTCATTGGGACAGTTATGCCCACAGAATTTGATTGATAAATTTTCAGAGTATTGCTTTTGATAATAAAAGGTATTTGTATTTGCTTATTTATGGTAGTTCTATTTATTTCCTTTTTCCTATTTTATTCCGATAAGGATCAACTAAGAGATACTGAAACCACGAGAAAGGATAAGTATAACCTAAGATAATTATTTTTTTTTGTATGATAAAAAGTCACCCTGAGATTTTTCCTAATTTTATGTATGATTTGCGACAATTGAATAATTAATTAAATAAATACTAATTAATATAAAAGTAAGAGAAAGCAGATCATAACAATACATACATCGCTGTGCCATCTGCAAATCTAATGTTGTTAATAAATAAGCCGTTTACTTTAATACCCTTATTAGAGTCTGCCACTGAGTCTGCAAAGGATTTTTGTACGTATAAGTTAAAACATTGCATACAACGTATTCTCTTTTTTATCGAGAAATCCGTTTTGTTGAAATTTTAAAAGAAGGCATAAGAGTCACTGTGGTCTCAAAAATGGACAATAACAAGCCCAAGGCCTTATATAATATGGAGAAGAGGAAAGAGGAAGAGGAAGGAGCAAACAGGAAATTAATAAGCAGTAAATAACTCAAATGAAACTATGTATGCACAGTTTAATGCAAATTATTTTCACTAATTACGTATTTTTGCACGCAAATGACGTATTTTTCCGATAAAAAAACTCATTATCCGCTTTACAAGTCAACGGAATTAACCAGCATCATGAATATTCACCACTTAGTTGTATCTGTTGATCAACAGGCGAGTAAACGATATTTCCGCGAGAGATTATCCGATTCGCTGCATTATATTTTAACGAGACAAACCCAATATCCGCTACGTTATCGATCAAATCAAAGATCCTAAAGATGTTATCGACAAGAAGATTGCATAGTGGTAAGCAAAGAGTACATTTTCGTGACATAACGGATCTCGAGAAACTTTGTCAGGGTCGAGAAATACTTACCAACATCAGAAAATTATGTAAATAGTGAAAGAGTTCGAAAGGTCAATGAATATTTGCAGTGGCGTTACAATGATTGTACTCGCTTTTTGTAGTGGACATTCAATAAATAATCTGTTCTTTACACCTGATCTGTTCGCAAGATGGTTCCTCCACTTGAAGATGCTCTTACACAATTACTTTTTTATTTATAATATAATGTAAAAATCGCTTAACAGCAAAACCAGAGAATGTTTGTGCAGTAATGTTTGTCTTTTAAACTAGTTGATTCTTCTTCCTTCCTGTTCTGGTCAGTTCTTGATGTTTGTGTTCCTGTACTTATATGCTGATGATGGCTCTTGTTGAGCCGAAACGCGTCCAATTTTATTGATCTTTTTTTTTAATAAAAAAAACTTTTTGGGACTTTTTAAAGTTTTTTGTACTTTGTTACCCCGAGATCACATTTGTGAAATATAGATACTTCTCTTCATGGAATAATCTGTTCAGTTTGTACCCTCCCCCTTGTATATTTTGAACGGTTATACTTGTAATAGTGAGATTTGGAGGTTAGAAATAAACGGACGTAGGATTCTCGGATTCCCTTCTTCTTATTGTAGTGACTATCCGTTTAGGATATTGGCTACCATCATGCCAATCTGTACCTTGCACACTGCTGCTCTGAAAAGATTTGTGATTGTGGTGTTGAATCACGTACGTAGATTTCGCCTTCCTGGTCCTCGTTGTCCTTCTTTTTTCCTTGTTGCAGCAAAATTAGTTGCAGCAGTCCATATCTCTCGCTTTTCCTGATGATATGACCGAGCTATTCGATTTTAGCTGTTTTTATTGTAGTTAACAACTATTTTTCTTTTTACATTCTTAGCAAACACTCTAATTAGTAACGTGGTCGGTTTAAGATATCTTCAGGATTCTACGATAAAGCCACATTTAGAAAGCCTCAATTTTCATGCAGGTGGCGTCTGTGAGAGTCCACGACTCAACTCCGGATTCTAGTCCTAAGGCCGATGCCGCAGTGCAGGAAGTTTGCTAGGATGGTGGATGGTAGATACCCGCCTGGCGACCATCCAGCTACTTATACCACGAATAATACATCGACGGTAGCCGCAGTGGCCTCCCACTACCATCTACCCACCCGGTGTCCGCCAGGCGTCTATCCACCCATATCAGTCGTGTTTGATAATCCATCCGGGTAGCCTCGCTATGGATGAAAGCGTAATAAGTGCTGTGTATAAAAGTAGGGCAATTTGGGACCCAGCAGACCCACTATGTGACGAAACATGGCTTAAAATATCTGTTTTATTTATTCTTTGCAGTTGCATTAAAAAAAATCCAATATTCAAGTCAGGTGAATTTAAAAAACAATTTTTGCCTTTAAGTCGATTTTTCTCCACTTTCTGAAAAGTTTAGTGAGTGAATTTTACCTCTAATATGACGATATGCTAAAAAAATAAACCAAATGTAACGTAACAAATGAAACAAACGATTCCTCAGCAGTCAGTGGGATACTGACTTCTGACTTCATTTCACTTTTTCACTGCGTCCAGGATGCAGCGACCCTCCACCATCCACTTTTAAAATCCACCCTCCAAGCCACCACCTAGCATCCTGCAGTGCGGCATCGGCTTAATAGATGTGCACCAACGTTCAGATGATGACCCCGACCGAAGATTAGAATTCTGTGAAAATATTTTCAATCAAATTAACCAAGAGCCAGATTACTTAAAAACAATTTGTTTTAATAACCAAAATACCTTTTCCCTTAAGGGGATGGGTACGTATTTTCGGCTACAATGCTGTTTAAATGGGGATTCATTTTTTTCGAATCGTGAGGATACTAATAAGTATTTTTGAAAAATTTAAACGCAGAATGAAAGATTACGTTCACACCGAGGGCCGAAAGTCCCTGAAAACTTCTATAATGTTTATTTTAATAAGTTACAGGGGTGAAAAACTAAGAGAAAATGTAGTGTAATTTTTAATTTCAAATATCTCATTCAAAAGAAACTTTTTATTTATTCTAAGGGACTTTCTGCCCTCGATAATAACTTAGTTTTTCATTCTGCGTTTAAATTTTAAAAAAATATTTATTAGTTTTTTCAGGATTCGAAAAAAATGGACACCATGTCCGTGGTGATATTTTCCAAATCGAACAATCTTTGTCATACAACGCACTGAGCCAAATAAAATATTATGACAAGACAGTGACAGTTTTAAATATTTGACATGCCATTGGGAATATTTTGAGTTGTTGATTAAATAATATTGATAGTGTATCAGAATTAGTTTTTGTTGTACATATAAATTATTACAATCACTGAATACATAGTTTGTGAAAAAAATTTCACAATTATTAACTGAATTAATAATTTGCAATTATACAAATAACAGTTATCCAAGAACATTCAAAGGCCATCTCTTTAAAGTTAATGATGACATTGTCAAATAGAATGACATTCTAGTAATGTTTACCTATCCATACCAGTGTGAATTTTACTACACCTAATTTGCCGTGTAAAGACAGAAAAAGTAGGGATAGCCGTAAAATATTTGCGAATTATGTACCGATGGCCTTAAGAGAATGGCAAATATTTTACGGCTATACCTACTTTTTCTGTCTTTACACAGCAAATTACGTGTATTAAAATTGTCACTGGTATGGATATGTAAACATTATTTGACAATGTCATCACTAACTTTAAAGATATGGCTTTTGAATGTTCTTGGATAACTGTTACTTGTTAATAATTCAGTTAATTGATATGATAATTTTTTCACTCAATCGAGAAAAGAGGATAGGTGATAAAGTGATTTTTTAATAATAGATTGTTACTATGGAACGCTTACAATTTTGAACATCTTTAACAACAAAATACTTGGATCACAGAATATATCCTGGTGTATTCTCTGCTTGGATCTTCCATAAATAATAAACAATAAATAACTGTTTATTAAGTTCACGTCTTAAATCAATTATTTATCAAATAAACTATCAATATTATTTAATCAACAACTCAAAATATTCCCGATGCCATGTCAAATAAGTATTTAAAATTGTAACTGTCTTGTCACTATTATATTCTATTCGACTCGGTGCGTTGTATGACAAAGATAGCGAATGTTTGATTTGGAAATATCACCTCGGACATGGTGTCTATTTTTTTCGAATCCTGAAAAAAGTAATAAATATTTAAAAATAATTTAAACACATAACGAAATACTAAATTATTATCGAGGGTCGAAAGTCCCTTAACATAAATAAAATGTTTCTTTTGAATAAAATATTTGAAATCAAAAATCATACTACATTTTCTCTTAGTTTTTCACCCCTGTAACTTATTAAAATAAACATTGTAGAAGTTTTCAGGGACTGTCGACCCTCGGTAAGAACGTAATCTTTCATTCTGCATTTAAATAAATTTTGCAAAAATACTTATTAGTTTTCTCAGGATTCGAAAAAAATGAATCCCATTTAAATAGCATTGGAGCCGAAACTTTGTACCGATCCCCTTAACCCGCCATTACACGCGCTATGAGGGAATACCTCACCATATTTGTTTATAACCAATAACATCGTCTTAACTAATACCATACCCTTGAGCACCCAGGAATACCTTTAGCATCGTTCATGAGAGGGTATGAAAAAGTTATAGAATATTTCAGGCGGTCAGTGTGCTCTGTGATACTTGAAAGAAGTGACATCCCTCTTCAAGTGATGGAATTCCTCATTGCGCGTGCATTCACGGTGAAATCACGTTTCTGTTATCTCAAAGAAACTTTTAGGTTTTTGTTTAATATTTGGGTAGGTTTAGTTAAAATATTATTGTTTAGGTTAGGTTAGGATACGTGAGGCGGTAGGGATAGTGAGGCGGTAGGGATACGGGCCTACAGGGGGCTCATTACACGAGTGGACAGAACAAGTCTGCTGCGAGTGGCATGCGCCTACAGGACTGTGTCTGCCGCAGCCTTGTGGGCCATCACTGGATGTGTTCCGCTGCATGTGTTGGTGGTAGAAAGAAAAGAACTGTATGAGAGAAGAGACCTTGAGCTTACTATGACCGAGAGAAGACAGGAAAGAGAAAGGTCAATTGAAAGATGGCAGCAAGAATGGAACAACATGGAGCATGTGGCACAGTGGACAAAGATGCTGCTTCCTAACTTAAAGGATTGGATGGACTGTGATCACAGGCGACTGGACTATTTCCTGACGCAGGTGCTCACAGGACACGGGTGTTTTAGAGCCTACCTCTCTAGGTTTGGAAAGGCTGACACTGACGAATGTCTATACTGCAGACACCCGGACACTGTTACACATACCATGCTAGAGTGCAACAGATGGATAGTAGAAAGAAATAGAATGGAAAGAGAGACAGGTGTGAATTTTTTGACAGTGCGAGAAATGATTGAAAGAATGATTGAAAATTAAACTGGTTGGACTAGCATACACAACTATATCCGTGTAGTGATCAAGAAGAAAGAAGAGGAGGAAAAACAGCTGTACCAACGATAGGGGTGAAATATATGGCGAGTAGAAGGCAGAGGGAATAAGTTTTGACGAGAGGCGAATAAGTGAGATATATTGTATGAGACAGACTGTGGGAAAGAAGCTCAAAAAAAAAAAAAACCCAATCTTGGGACTAAAAAAAGGGGGAACGGGGAAAATGAAGGGCCTCCTTGCTTACAGTCTGTGGATAAATGAAGGTAAAGTGCTTCGGAAGCGATGTCGACCTTGCAGCGGCCATTCCGTTTTCGGAGCGCTGGATGACAGAGGAGGGTCTGGTTTAGCAGGTAGGCATTCGGCGTAGCCTCGGCGACGAGAGAGCGTTTTAAAGCACCTCGGGAACTATCGCTGGTACTACGAAGAATGAATCCTGCACTAAGGTCAGTCAGGCGGCGTTCTGGACTGAGGTGTCTTTTGAAGATTCCAGACCCCCCTCTTTAAAGACGAAAAAAAAAAAAAGGTTAGGTTAGGAACAGTGCCGCACCGAGCGGGGTGGGTTTGGGGGGTTAAAATCCCTCCCACAGCGTATAGAAATATATATAAAAGAAAGTTGGAAAATGTAACTTGTCTTTCACAAATAATACAGAAAACTTTCGGTACCCAAGCCAACCCCCCCCAGAGGAAAATTCTAGGGCGCCACTGGCTAAGAACCCATTTTTAAATTTACCTATTCTAATTGAGAAATAAGCCACAATTTAACTTTAAAAATTGATTTTATTGACGTTTCGAAATCCACCTCGGACGTCGTTATCAAAATACAAAATATTAATAGTTAATTACATAAATGCCACAAAGAAAGCTTCAGAACAGTTGTTAATTTTAATTTGTATTTTTAGTAAAATGAGTTCGCGTAAAGAACGTCAATTATTTCAGTGGCTTCCTGAAATTGAAAATAAGGAAAACTTGCTTTTGATCTATATTATTTTTACTTTTGTTTTGTTAAATTAATAAAAAAAAAAATTGCTTTACGAGACTTTCTATAATATGTGAGTACAACCCATTTTACAGTTATACATGTTGACATTCATTCTTCCTCGAAATAAGTCGAATTGATGTAGGTGAGGGCGACGCTCATACGCGTGCAACCACGTCACAATAGAAGACGCGTGTAACGGCGGGTTAAAGGAAATGTTAACACACACAATGTGATGTATTGGAGTGACACAAATCCTCACGTCTTTCGTGAAAAACATACTCAATTTCCAGAAAAAGTAAATGTTTGGGCATGTATTTTGTGAAACCACAAATTGGGCTTGTTTTCCCAATGATAACTGAACCGGCGCGACGCGGCGAAGTGAATTTGGATATGTTACAAAACGTAATTGAACCATTAATTATCCTTGAAATTCTGGAAGGTAACACAGATGAATTTGGCAGCTTGGAAATAACCTTTCAACAAGAAGGTGCTCCTGCACCCTATTATGGTGTAGTACGACGTTACCTAGATGAAGAATATCGTGGTAGATGGATTGGACGATGAAGTTCGATAGAATGGCCAGCTCGGTCACCGGACCGCACGACAAGCGAAGCGGGGGAACAACCCCAATGCGATGGACGAACGACCTCAAAAGAATTGTTACCAATTGGATTACAGAGGCGCATAACAGAAGATGGAAATATCTGGAGGAGGCCTATGTTCAACAATTGACAAATCAGGGCTGATTGATAATGATGAACTTAAATTTTCAACGTATTACTCTAAAATAAAGCCGGCAACCAACGTTACTGCGGCGTCGTTCAATTTTGTCGAATTCGAATAATTGGCAAAAATGTTGATTGTTGTACCCCTGCATCATAAAAACTAGAAAACTAGAAAAACTAGAAAACTGGAATATTTGGATCACATTACCAGAGGAGAAAAATACGAGTTGCTGAGAATTATTATACAAGGAAGGATCCAAGGAAGAAGAAGCATAGGAAAAAGACGCATCTCCTGGCTGAGGAACCTTAGAGAATGGTTTAACTGTAGTTCATTACAACTATTCAGAGCAGCAGCCAACAAAGTGACCATAGCCATTATGATATCCAACCTCACATAGGAGAAGGGAAATTTAAGAAGAAGAAGAAGTGCATCCAACAAAATCGTACAATTGACTACAGAGAGACTGGCCTGTCTGCTGCAGTACTGCAGAATTGATATCATCGACAATCTTGTCGAACGACACCGCAGTAGAGCACCTAAAGGCGGTCTAATTTCTAGCTATTTTTCAGCCGTTTCTCAGCTATTCTTAGGCCTGCAGCATGTAAACCTGCCTTTAGTCGTATACTACTGAGTGTACTTGTACATATTTGGTTAACGCTAATTGATTGGCTCTTTTAAGTCAAAATATATCAAGCTTTGAATTTTTCCATTGAAAATAAAATTGGCCTGCTAGAGTTTTAATACTTTTATTGTAAATATTATCGAAGAGGTACTAAATTCATATATGTACAGGGTTATTCACTATATTTTGACCCCCCTGTAAACTGCTTCATTTACAGAATTAGAAAAAAATGTTAAATACAAAAGTTATTCGATTTTTAAATTATGATTTTTTGACATATATATCATACTAGTGACATCATCCATCTGAGCGTGATGACGTAATCGACTATTTTTTAAATGAGAATAGAGGTCGTGTGCTAGCTCATTTGAAAGGTTATTCAATTCTCTATTCAGTAATATAAACATTAAGATAATTATTTTTAGAGGGTCTCAAAAAAAATGTTTTTATTAAATTAATTGACACAAAAACAAGAATGTATGTAATTTATTTAATTCAAAATATATTCTTCTGTTGTCAGAAAACACAAAAAATGTTTATTGAACAAATAAACATTACTTTTCGCTTAAATTCAATGTTCAAGCTGCCACCGATCTGCCTCTTAGCAGTTTGAACATTGAATTTAAGCAAAAAGCAATGTTTATTTGTGCAATAAACTTTTATTTCTGTTTTATAACAGCAATAGAAGATATTTTGAAATAAATAAATTACATACATTCTTCTTTTTGTGTCAATTAATTTTATTAAAAAAAATTTTTTTGGACACCCTGTATAAATAATTATCTTAATGTTTATATTACTGAATAGAGAATTCAATAACCTTTCGAATGAGGTATCACACGACCCCTATTCTCATTAAAAAACTAGTCGATTACGTCATCACGCCCAGATGGATGACGTCACTAGTATGATATATATGTCAAAAAATCATAATTTAAAAATCGAATAACTTTTATATTTTATATTTTTTTCTAATGCTGTAAATAAAGCAGTTTAGAGGGAGGTCAAAATATAGTGAATAACCCTGTACATATATTATAATGATATTGAAGTCAAATACTACATAAGAATAATTTTTATAAGACTATTAGATTTTGCTGATTATTATTTCATTAATAGAGCTTCTGACAAATAGAAACCTACAAAAATTAAAAATTCAACGATTATTTCACTCATAGAGATTCTGAATCTACAGAAATAAAAATTACAGCGATTATTTCATTCATAATAGATTCTGACCAATAGAAAGCTACAGAAATACAAATTAGAGCGAAAATTCCACACCTGTAATTTTGAACCAATCAAAATACGTTATTTTGACAGATCACCATGGCAACGGAGGTATTTTATCGGAAATTTTTTGCTCGTGGGGTACCCAACAGCGAATTATAGTGGAAATTTTTTGACGTTTACAATAACAGAACATTTTTGACAGACTGGTTTTTATTTGTTTACATAATTTAGTTTTGATTCATTTTCTATCACTTGTAGTTACTCAAAACTTATGTAAAATTGAAGAATATACTATTTTCTATCTTGAAATGGTATTCCCATGCAACTACAATGAGTAGAAATTACGAATTTGAAAGCCTAAATAATTGCTGACAAAGCTATGGCGCGCTATTAATCTGTTCATGCAGCTTTGGATTTTCAAATGCAAATTTGGTGTGGAATTTTCTTACCGAATACCACGCGAAGTCAAATTAATATCCGGAAATTTTTTTTTGATCATGAATATTTTTAACCTCGTCTGCGACTCGGGAAATTTTCAAAATATTCATGATCTCAAAAAAATTTCCGGAAATATTTGACCTCTAGTGGTATTACTAGTGATTATTTCATTCATAAGAGATTCTGACAAATAGAAAGCTACAGACATGCAAATTAAGGTGATAATTTTTGATAATCTCCCGTCGTTAAGCATATTACGTCAGATGCCCTTCGTTGCTACGAAAAAATACATTCAGTGACATTAATGACAAATGTTTTAAAAATTATAAAAGTGATGACTTTCAACCGTCAAATACATATTTATAACAACTGTGTGTTTAATTTCACTAATTGGTACTTACATATATAAATTACAATAAAATTTTGGTTTTGAACAGTTTTATTCATGAAATAATCGCAACGAATTGCACTCGAACTCTAAAATTAATATAGAATTTTAGAGCTCTTGTGCAATTACTACTGAAAATTACACTCACCCATTTGTCTACTTGACAATTTCGTTTGATTACAGCGATTATTTCATTCATAGGAAATTCTGACCAATAGAAAGCTACAGAAATAAAAATTAAAGTGATAATTTTTGATAATATCCCGTCGTCAAGTATATTACGTCAGATGCCCTTCGTTGCTACGAAAAAATACATTCAGTGAGATTACTGACAATTGCTGTTTTAAAAGTTATAAAAGTGATGACTTTCAACCGTCAAATATTTATAACAACTCTGTGTTTAACTGTAGTAATTTGTACTTACATAAATAAATTAAAATAAAATTTTGGTTTTAAACAGTTTTATTCATGAAATAAACGCAGCAAATTGCACTCAATCTCTAAAATTATTATCGAATTGTTTCCCTCGTGCCACTTTGAAATAATTTCACTCCCCTTCGGGTCATGAAGTTAAAACTGTCAAAGTGTCACTCGGGAAAAACTTGATAATTTTAGAGCTCTTGTGCAATTACTACTGATTATTTCATTCATAGGAGATTCTGACCAATAGAAAGCTACAGAAATCTGAATTAAATCGATAATTTTTGATAATTGTCCGTCGTTAAGTATATTACGTCAGATGCCCTTCGTTGCTACGAAAAAATACATTCAGTGACATTAATGACATTTAATGTTTTAAAAATTATAAAAGTGATGACTTTCAATCGTCAAATATTTATAAAAACATTGTGTTTAATTGTACTAATTTGTACTTACATAAATAAATTACAATAAAATTTTGGTTTTGAACAGTTTTATTCATGAAATAATCGCAACAAATTGCACTCGAACTCTAAAATTAATATAGAATTTTTGCCCTCGTGACACTTTGACATAATTTCACTCGCCTTTGGCTCGTGAAATTAAAACTGTCAAAGTGTCACTCGGGAAAAATTCAATAATTTTAGAGCTCTTGTGCAATTACTACTGAAAATTTTTTGCTCAATTAGAAATCCAATGAAATCAATTAATTTGTGGTCATCTGATTGAATACAACCAATAAAACCAACATTATACTGAAAACAGATCCCATGGGCTGTTTTCACTCAATCATGTAGCTATGGATACCTACATTTCGTTTCATTTCGATTTTGACATTTCAAATATTCAATATTTCAAAATGTCACGATTTGGTTGTAATACTGATGAGAATATTAATGAAATTATCGAATCAAATATACCAAAGAATACTGTTTACAGTAAAAAATTTTCTATCCGAATAACCCTCGAACATTGATAAATGCTCAAAAATTTTTTAACAACTTTCTCAAGCTTGTTGCTTACAGGCAACAGACCTCCGCCTACGGCGCCGGTCTGTTTCCAAGCAACAAGCTTTCGAAATCTGTTATAAAATTTTTTGGAACAATTATCAATGTCCTTGGGTTATTACTACTGATAATAGCATAGTAGAAATCGAAAATTGCACTGTCATGTTTTTAATTGTTGAATTTGACAACCACATACTAACAACAGCTTTGTTTATTTAATATGTCAGTTTGGCAAATCAAATATTTGCACACATTTTTCTATAAAAACATGAACCAGGAACACCATGAAATGATCATTCAACAAATGAGGACCAATACAACGGAGCCCTAACCTAGTTGTTCCAAATCCAAAGGAATCGGGAGTTAATGTAAACAATTATTATAACTGTGTCTGTAATAATTATTAGTTTTTTAAGATTAGGTTTTGTTGTACAGTCGAACCCGCTTATTGGAATAGCCTTTGTGCAAGGCAAAAATATTCTTATAACCGGGATATTCTAATAACTGATCATTGGTGGCTAGTCGAAATAAGTGTTACCGAATATACGTAATAATATTATTTACATACTGTGCCAATGTGTAGTTTTACATACTATACCAATATGTAGTTTTATTACATACTATGCCAATATGTATATCATATTATATGTACCTACATATTCAGTGTATGTAAATGGTTTTAGGTCTTTTTACGTCAATAATACAGTAGTGTAACTATTACTTATCTATGTATGTGTTAAATACCAAATTACATTACATGTATGTGAATGAATACATTATATAATTAATATGAAATGTATGCAATATGTAGATATGTAAATATTTTCTTATTAAAATGCATACCTATATAACAAAATTACTTTTTTTTTTCTTGAGAAATTATTGGTAATTATAGCTTTTTCGTTGTTAATCCGTGTGGTCATCCTTAATCCATTGGTTGAATAGAAGTTTTATTGGCGTCAAGAAATGGATTGTTACATTCTTGTTCTTTTCTCTTCTTTTCGAATTTAACAAAGCCATAATTCCATCTTGCAAACAAGTAGGTATTGTACCCTCGGAGATCCGTGGAAAAAATTTACACCCAAAATAACAAAATTCAGTTTGGCAACACTGTGCGAATGTTGATAGTAACATATCCTTTTTAAGATAAGCACAACTGTAATTTAGTCAAAACAAATTAATATATTTTTTTGCCCACAAAAATGAGATTTTTCAACCAAATAATGTTTCAAATATGATGTGCAAAATAATTTTTAATTTTGTTCTGCTAATGGGCTTGTTTTTTTTGTCATTAAAGTAAAAAAAAAACTAAATTTTATTCATTAAATCAATGTTGTCCGGTTATCGTCTTAATTATTTTAACTGTACTAATATCCGTTGAGTAATTATAAATGATTAATAGGTCGTTAAAACATTTTATCTGTAGCGGCTTCTGGAATATCTTAAAAATATCGAATTTCATTGATAAAATGCGCATATTTCACCGATCTTCGCTTCGACAATACTCTCTGAGTGAATTCTAACTAAACTGCTTCTAACAATTTTATAACAGGCAACAGTGCCTTTGTGTAGACAAATAAAAATTATTTTATGACCCATGCATTTGTCGGCTATGCTAAAGATCGAATTGGTATTCCTAACAAAGTAATAAATATTTATTACCCTAATAATATCTAATCCAGCACTACCGGCCGTTGACGACAAACCATAATACCAAACATAATTTAAATTTTTAGTAAATTGTAAAAAAAAATTCTTTGACCTGCAAAATATGCTAATAAGCGGTATTATCTAGTTAGATCCTATTCCAATAAACAGATAAATTTATTAAGGATTAAATGGAAATGTTTCGGGAACTTGAATTTATATTCCATAAACCGGGATATTCCTATAACAGGGATTCTAATAAGCGGGTTCGACTGTAGTGTTAAATAAATTGTTTAGAAAATTTCAAGTGTTTTGCCTTTTAATAACTACTCTCGTTCATTTTTACATTTTGGCGGAAGAGCTCTCTCTCCTCCTTCAGAGTCGGGTTCTTTCGCCAAAATTTGAAAATGAACTCTAGTAGTTTTTAGGCAATACGCTTTCAAGCAAAATTATCGATAATTTTGATGCACTTGTGTAATTACCCCCGATTATTTTTTAATGATTTTAACTTCAAATCGTTTAGTAAGATATTTTATCACGTGTTTAATTCTGTCCAATCAGCTTAAAATTATACTGAGAATTATCTACTGTAGAAAATTACCGATAGAATTTTTTAAGTAGATTGTTTCTGTTTAATGACAACCAGTTTCCTAGTTTTGACAACTGTCACATTTAACAAAATATCCATAAAGTACGTATTAAAAAATAATCTTACGAATATCACACGACAGTAAAAATTAATAAGAAAATAATGCTTCATTTTTACTCAAATTTGTTGTCATTGGGCATTCATTGTCATTGTCATTGGGCATTGGGACTCGAGCCCTGCGGGCTCTCGTGTCTATTGTCAGACAACAAATTTTCGAAAAACTGTCGCATTATTTTCAATTTTTTCTCACTCTCTTGTGATATTATACCCGATAATTTTTGATAATATCCCGTCGTCAAGCATTACGTCAGATGCCCTTCGTTACTACGCAAAAATGAACATTCAGTGACATTAATGGCAAATAATATTTTACAACTTGTCGTGACACTTTGACATAATTTCACTCCCCTTCGGGTCGTGACATTAAAACTGTCAAAGTGTCACTCGGGAAACAAATCGATAATTTTAGAGCTCTCGTGTAATTACTACTGATTATTTCATTCATAGGAGATTCTGACCAATAGAAAGCTACAGAAATCTGAATTAAATCGATAATTTTTGATAATTGCCCGTTACGTCAGATGCCTTTCGTTGCTACGAAAAAATACATTCAGTGACATTAATGATAATTAATGTTTTAAAAATTATAAAAGTGATGACCTTCAATCGTCAAATATTTATAAAAACATTGTGTTTAATTGTACTAATTTGTACTTACATAAATAAATTACAATAAAATTTTGGTTTTGAACAGTTTTATTCATGAAATAATCGCAACAAATTGCACTCGAACTCTAAAATTAATATAGAATTTTTGCCCTCGTGACACTTTGACATAATTTCACTCGCCTTTGGCTCGTGAAATTAAAACTGTCAAAGTGTCACTCGGGAAAAATTCAATAATTTTAGAGCTCTTGTGCAATTACTTCTTCTTCTTTAAGTACCGTGCCCAAATTTTTAGGCGTGGGTAGCTTGCATAACAATTTGCCGATATCGTTCTCGATCTTTTGCGGCATGTAACAATTGATCTGCTGATAAGCCAGTCCATTGACGAAGGTTTCGGAGCCATGAATATTTCTTTTGACCAATTCCTCTTTTTCCGTCGATCTTTCCATTGAGTATTAACTGCAGCATCCTGTATCTGCTACCTCTCATTATATGCCCCAGATATTCAAGTTTTCTCTTTTTTATCATCTTCATTAAGTCACCTTCGCCTTGACCTACTCTGTTTAAGACTTCTCTGTTTGAAATGCGTTGAACCCAAGATATTCTGAGCATTCTACGATACGACCACATCTCAAAGGCTTCTAATTTGTTCATCATGTTAACCTTCATGATCCAGGTTTCACATCCATATAGTAATACAGGGTACACATAACATTTTAGGAACTTGATTCTTAGTTGTAAGTTCAGCTGAGAGTTGCTCAGAGATCTAAGTTTCATAAATGCTCCTCTTGCAATTTCTATACGAGTTTTAATTTCTTCATCCGGATTTAGTGTCTCTTTTATCCAACATCCTAGGTATTTAAAATGGTTAACTTTTGTTATTGATTCATCATTGACAATTAGTTGCATAGGGCCGACGTCTTGTTTACTAACCACAAGTAACTTTGTCTTTGTTGCATTTATGTTAAGTCCGTTATTGGAGCATAGTGACTCGATCTATAAGGAATTGAAGATCTTCGATATTTTCAGCCATGATCGCGGTGTCGTCTGTATATCTGATGTTGTTAATAGTTTCTCCCCCGATTCGAACTCCACATTGTCCTTCCAAGGCTTCATTAAAAAATATTTCTGAGTATACGTTAAACAAAGTTGGGGATAACACACAACCCTGTCTGACACCTCTTTGAATGCAAATTTTGTCTGTTTCTTTGCCGTCTACCAGAATAGAAGCTTCTTGATTCCAATATAGATGTTGTAAAAGTCTCAGATTTTAATCGTCTATTCCAATCATTTCTAGATATTCAAACAACCTATTATGTTAAACTCTATCAAACGCCTTCTCAAAATCTATAAAGCAGACGTAAATTGGTTTCTGTACTTCCCATGATCGTTGAAGTAATGTTAACATTGAGAACAATGCTTCCCTTGTTCCCAATCCTTCTCTGAAACCGAATTGTTTGTTTCCCATTGTCTCTTCACATTTCTGCTTGATTCTATTAAGAATTATCTTAAGAAGTAGCTTGAGAGAGTGGCTCATGAGATTAATTAGTCTAAAGTCTTTACATGATGATGTATTAGGCTTTTTTGGGAGTGGAATAAATGTAGACTCTAACCATATCTGTGGCATCATGCCAGTCTCGTATATATGGTTATAAATGTTTGTTAGTTGTGAGACATTGTCGTCATCCAGAAGTTTGAGCCAGTCTGATGGTATTTGGTCAGGGCCTGGAGATTTCCCATTTTCGCTCTGTTTGATGGCTTTCTCTACTTCCGCTTTTAAAATACTAGGACCAGTATTCGTATACTTTGTGGTGTTAAGTGGTGGCCTCGTATCCAGGAAGAGCTCCTTTATATAGTTAGTCCATTCTTCCTTTTTTTCATCCAAGTCGAGAATTATTTTACCTTTGGAGTTTCTCATAAAGTGAGGAGTTCTTTTTCTCTGAGTGTAGGTAATTTCTTTAAGCTTTTTATGTATATTAAACTCGTCATGTTTTCTTTGTAGTTCTTCCATTTCACGACATCTTTGTTCCATCCAGTCCTCTTTTGCTCGCTTAACCTCGTATCTTATTTGTCGATATATCTCTCTATACCGAATCTCGTCTTTGTTTTTCCAATTTCTTCTTTGTTGAATAAGGTCTAGTATTTTATCGGTCATCCAATCCTTTTTCTTTATTGGGTCTTTTTCTGGTTTCAAAACTTCGTTTGCTATGGTGACCATGGCGGAATTCATGATATCTAGATTTTGACCGATATTTTCTTGTCCAGATCTTTCTAACTGTTTTTTAATCTCACGATTTATCTTATTTCCGAACTCATCTGATATTACGGCATTTCTTAGGAGTCGAGTATTAGGTTTCTTCTGCGTTGTGGGGGCTTTTGTTCTTTTTAGTTTTAGTTTGAATCCAGTACAAAGCAGATTATGGTTAGTTGCTGCGTCTGCACTTGGGTATGTTTTTGCAGATATAATACTGTTTCTAAACCTTCTATTAATGATAATGTAGTCAATTTGATTTCTGACTATCTTTCCCTCTTGATCAGCTAGCTGGAGATTTCCAGGTATATAGTCGTCTTTTAGGTTGTTGAAACAAAGTATTTGCTATAATGCATTTCTCTTCTTGGCAGAACTGTATTAGTCTTTGCCCTCTTTCGTTCCTTTCTCCAAGTCCATACTTTCCGGTTATATCTTGTGTGATTTCGGCACCAACTTTTGAGTTGAAGTCTCCCATAATAATTGTAGCTTCATGTTTTTTTGCAATGTGCAATGTTAATTGCATGTGCAATTACTACTGACAATGAATTATTTAAAAACGTTAAGAGAAAAATGTTTTAATATATTAAAATATTCTGACCACCCTGTTAGTTGGTTTAATGCAATAAATGTACCATGTACCAGTAAATGTTGTTTTGTTGTCCTAGATTCTTACATTGTTATACACTCATCAATCATAATAAGTATGTACCTAAAAATACCATTCACAAACCTCTTAAAGATAGCTGTAAATTGTTTGAAAGCTGGGAAATATCAATGGGCGACATAAGTGTAGCTATTCCCAGACTCTATTTTACGGCCACTCGTCACAATAATGTGATTTAAATAGGACAAAACGATTATGATTTTTTGTTATAACTTTTCTAAACGATTTGAGTAATTTGTTAGAGGGTTTATACGCTTTGGTGACTTGGTGTTTTTCACAAAAACTTTTATTTCAGAGAATTGTATGTAAATAGTAACACAAAATTTACATTCCTTACACTATTAGAACAAAAAAAAAAAAACGAAAATAAAATAGCTGAATGACTTTATTCTGTGGAATTGGATATTATTCTAAAAAATTCACTCTAAATTGATCTAAGCTAAGATAAGAGGACCAGATACCTGACTTTAAATACCTACATATTTCTATTCAGTCTGCCTCAAACATGCTCGATAGGATTTAGAGGGTGTGCGCTAAAACTAATAGCATACTTGTGGAACGCAGAAAAAATTCGAGGAGACTGTAAAAAAGCCAAAATTATATGGCCAATTCACAGGAAGAGAGGCAAACTCAGCTACAAAAAATATAGAGGTATATCGTTACTCTGGACAACAGTATATTAAGTCACTTCATAGAGCACATCATAGGAGAATACCAGGCTGCATTCAAAAATCAGTAATATTTTTTTTTTATTTACAACAATCCGCTTTAACCTAATAAGGTTATTAGCGGGACAGTAACAGTTGATTACACTTTGTTTAGTAGATTATAGTCTTTTAGAAACAAAAATAGTTTATTAGTGTTGTCATAGTCTAAAATGTCTTTAAGATTGTTAGCTAAATGGTATTTAATTCTATGGCTATTGAACTTTTCACACTTTTCCACTAGCACATGCTTCACTGTAAGGGTTGAACCGCACGCATCACAAATTGGAGGATCTTCTATTTTAAGCAAATGTTCATGAGAAAACTGGGTATGTCCAAGTCGTAAACGGGAAATAATTGTTTGCTTTCGTCTGGATAACTCGGGTGGTTGCCATGGTCCAACCTTGTTTTTTATCTTCTGAAGCTTTGATGGTGTGGATTTCCATTTATTGTTCCAGTGTTCAAAAAGATGTTTTATGAAGTATCTTTTTAGATCCATACTTACAGATTGCAGTGACATGGGAATACTGTTACCATTTATGGCTTTTTTGGCATATAGGTCTGCTGCTTCATTACCTGCTACTCCAACATATGATGGGACCCAGATAAACTTTATACTTAAATCTTTTATTTACCAGCTATTTTATTGTTAGACATGCTGGAATCTAATCTTAGGATTGCATATATTAGTAATATAGCTACGCCAAGTCCGCAGAAAATGTGCTATTTTCTTTATAAACAAATTAGCGCCCCGAAATCTTTTTTTCAATTATTGTTCTGTAACTCCGAAGATTTTTTTATTATGTTCGATTCAGGCGCCCGGGCTACGCGTCCTGCCCACTGCAGGCGGTTTCGCTTAATTACAGTGATAATATCTTTTCCACCAAACGTATGCTTGTAGATATTCTGCAGTTCAAAGTTATATCTACGCCTCTACATTCCGTTCTCACAGACTGTTCCGAATATCTTGCGTAGCACTTTTCTTTAAAAAATCGATAGAGCGGATTCATCTGTTTTAGTTAGCGTCCATGCCTCTGATCCATATGTGAGAACGGGGACTATCAATGTTCTATACAGCCTTATATGAGTTTTTTGAGACAAACGTTTGTTAGATAAGTACTTCGATAGACCATGATAACACCTGCTAACAGCTCAACCCGTGGGAATGAGGAGACGGGGTAGACCAAAGTTGAGGTGGATGGACGGGATAACACAAGATGCCGAGAAGATCGGAGTCGGCAACTGGAAAATGCAAGCAAGGGACAGAACAGAATGGCATAGAAAGCTTGAGAAGGTAGAGGCCCTCTAAGGGCTGTAGCACCAAGATGATGATGATGCTGAACTCCGAAGAATTTAACTTTAAAACCAAAAACACTCACATAAAAATTCTCTGTAATTTAATTCTGCACATTGATATTTTTCCCGATTTCCTTCGATGGAAATTTTCCTCGGAAAATTCGGGTTTTCCAAACAAAATCTTTAATTTTCAGCTAAAATTTTAGGGAAGTAATTATTTATCAATAATTAAATAATTTGGTGACATAAAATTTTTTTGTAGTAGAGTATATTATATCCGAAAGCTGACGACAATCTAACCAATAGTTTAGCAACAATTAAATTGTTAATTAAAAAATTCCGTCGCAGTAATAACAAGAATAATTATGATACACCAGACTATGATTTTCGTATAAAAAGGCACTAGATATACCTATCTAATGTACTTTTACAGAATTGAAATTGGACTATTTGAGCAGTTTCAGGAATGTTTTAAACAAACAATTGTTTGACTTATAAACAAATAGAATATCTGGGCAACTATTAGATTAAATGAAATTAAGATAACGGTGTTGGAACTGAAACGGACGCTTCTTTTAAAAGAAAAAATTGAATTGCGAGGAGTGGTTCCTGAGATACAACCGGTCAAATTTGACCGGCATTTGCGACGAAGTTATAAACAATAGGATTGTAATCTTTGAACCATTACCCTTTTTATTTCGGTCCTTTTCTACATACAAATTTTTATATCATCAAGAATATAATAATAAAAACTCGATGCAGAATTTGATTACATGGAATTTTTATTTGGGTGTTCATAATGTTCATAATATGGAAAAACAACTTCCACGTTTTCGGTCCAATCTTCTTGATTTGGTATGTAGGCTAATCGTCAACACCAGTGGTTTTGTCAATTTTTATAAAATCAATCACGATGTGAAGCTAAGTATAATTGAATCGGTGAGATCAGCAAGGACATACCTCATTTGTTGGACACTTCGAGAAAATTGATAAAAACTGTTCTGATCGAGCAAACCTTATTTATGGCAACTACAATATACCATACAATATAACATACAATATATTGTAGTTGCAATAAATAAGGTTTGTTTGATCGAAACAGTTTTCATCAATTTTCTCGAAATATCAAACAAATGGCATGCCATTTCTGATCTCACCGATTCAATTGAAAAATTAACTAGTGCCATCCTCACTCATTTTGAGTTTTTTTACTATTCCTTCTAGGTACTCTGTAATTTTTACTATTTAATAGTAGATGATGATTTTTAGATATTTGGCGATAATTATTGAGAAAAAAGGAAAAATTATGAAAGATGAAAACATAAATTAATAAACATAGAAATAAATTGGTAAATAGATATAGAAACTGCTGAAAACGAAGTATAATTAAAAAAAAAACAAAGTGATAAGTGATGAGCTTTGAAATTCTTCAAAACAAATGAAAGAAGTCATCAGGTTTTTATGCGTATGACATCTTCTATCGGAGCAATTTGTTTTTTGTTGCATCTTCTGACTTACAGGCATTATTCATGGGAACCGTTACATAACTTATGCTGATTCCATAAAGACACATTTATAATAATGAATAGGGAGCGGAATCTTTAATGAATCTAAAACGGACAATATTATTTTCATGGACTACTTGGTACGCAAGCAGCAAGCAGCAAGCATTAAGCAAAGGTCAATTTCTTTATGTACGCGACAGTGCACCCATTTAAATCGTACGGTAGAAGAAACTCATTAGTTTTATACAATAGATACAAATCAAAGGAACGAGAACCCATTGAATATTTCTTCGGTAATTATTACACAATTATTTATCTGTATTAAGTAGCACCAGTGGCTGAGTTTCTTGGTTTTATAAAGGTAATATTTGGTAAATTCTCCTCTATTGAATAGAAAATATTAAAAACGTACAAATAGGATTGTTTTGAAGAATACAATGTAGATTTTTATGAAAACCACAAATGAGCCAACTGTCGTTTAGTCTCGAGAGAACTTTTCACCCAATGTGGTAAAGACCAAGAAAAGAGTTTTAGTGCGACATTCGTGGATAATTCCATTATGGTAATGAATATCCAAAGTTATTTAGAAAAAATCTAGGTAACGATATTCTCCAGAATCGGATAATATGCCGAATTCTCTCTCTCGTATGGCGCTACAGTCCTAGTCGGTCCCTGACGTCCTCCAGCATCCGCCTGCAAGTATCTCTGTCTCTGGCTGCTCTCCTCCAGTTCTCCACCCTCAATATATCTTTAGCATCGGCTCTCACTTCGTCTATTCACGGCTTCCTTGGTATTCCTACTGGCCGACGTCCCACCATAGTTTCGCTGAGTTCTACTAGGTGTTCTGTCGTTATCTATTCTTATAAGGTGACCTGCCCAGCGCAATCTTTGTATTTTTGTATAATTTGCTATAGAGTGTTCTCTGTGATATTGGTATAACTCGTGGTTGAACCTTATTCTCCATATACCGTTGTCGCAAATGGGTTCCAGTATCCACCTTAATATCTTTCTTTCAAAAGTAATAAGGTTTATTGTCTTTTCCGCCATGATTTATGTTTCTACACCATATATTGCTATTGGCCGTTATGTATTTTAAACTTTACTTCCCTATGGATGTCTTTGGATCCAAACACCTGCGACAGAGAGAAGTATGCTTTGTTAGCAAGCATAAGGGTAAGAACAGAACAAGTGGGTCGAGGTGGAGGTGTAGGTCGCGGTCGATGTCGACAGCATATAGCAAGGAGGTCATCTGAGCTGTCAGTCGAGATAGAACCACTATCATGTGAAGTAGTTTAATGAAATTTGAATGACAAAAAGACTGTGCTTTTGCGATGTTGTGTCAGTCAAGTGATGATAGTGATGAAATGTCAGCTGTAAATAATCAGATCCTCCTTCATATTTCAAAAATTTACTGAATTTAATTACTTTAGAAATTCAAAAATAAACTGAATACAAAAAAGGGATTATATAAAAAGTATCAACTCAGATAGCGCAGGTAATGACAACTTGGAAAGAAAAACATAGGTCAGAGGTAAAGAAACATAATCAAAGAGCTCAATAGATCCAACAAAACACGAATAAAAACCACACACGGGCTCACGGAAGAAATCAAAGTCAATGTCGGCATTAGACAAGGGGACAGCCTCAGTCCATGCCTATTTAATTTAATAATGGATGTATTTATAGTTAGTATTAACAAAATGAATCAGGGATACAAAATGGGTAACCGAACCATGAGAATACTTTGTTACGCAGATGATACGATCTTAATAGCCGAAAACGAAGATGACTTACAACGCCTGCTACAAAAATTTAAAATAACCGCCGAAAAGTATAACCTGACGCTATCCACAGAGAAAAGCCAATCGATGGTAATATCCAAGAACCCAATTAGATGTAAATTAGTAGTTTACGACCACATAATCGAACAGGTAATGGATTGTAGATACTTGGGTGTGAAAAAATCTAGCGATAGGCATCTGTGGCAAGAAACAAAACAGCAGGCAACGAAAGCAGCGAGAATATCTGGTTTCCTGAGGGATATAATCTGGCGGAATAAATATATGAGCACCGAAAGCAAAGTCCGCATTGATAAGACATGTGTTAGACCCGTACTGACATACGCAGCTGAGACAAGGGCCGAGACAACAAAGACTAAACAAATAATGAGAACAATAGAGATGAAAACCCTAAGGTTCATAAGAGGTATCACACTCAGAGATAGAATACGAAACGAAGACACATTGAGAGAGCTAGGCGTTCAAGACGTAGTGAGATGGACACGAGCACGATGACGCATGTGGAGAGACCATGTAGATCATATGGACCCTGAACGTATGGTGCAATGGGCGAAGACACGGAAGCCCAACACCAAGCGACCCATAGGAAGACCCAAAAAACGATGGTACGACTACGAGAGCTGGAGCTCCGGATCGCAGCAGAGACTGTAATAGCCACTTTACACGATGCAAGTAATTTCGCAATTAATTGCAAAATTTCTTGCGCAAGAACTTGTGCAATAAGTTGCAAGTAACTTTCTGCAATAAAGTGACTACACGGTGTAAACAATTGCATAAACTCTCATGAAATAGACAGAAAATTTTAGGTTAGGTGTTTTGTTTTTATCATGAATATAAAAATGCTTTTAATATTAAATGTAATTTTTTGAGCAGAGTGATCAGATATTAAATAAAAGATGTTGGATTATAATTTGAGAAAATTATATATTATGTATTATATCAAAATCAATCAATAACCCAAGTACATATAAATATATTTATTTACAAAATGAAACAAGTTGTAAGAAATAAAAATGGAAAATAGTTTTTTATCCCTATGTTGCATAAGTAGGTACCTTTATTAAAGTTACCCACCAGAATAATTGTTATCTGTGAAAAGTAAAATTGGTAAAAAGTTCCTCTAGTTTTGTTAGATAATTTGTTTAGTAGTTTAGTTTGAAATAATTGAAATTGAGGATGACAGAATGTCAATGTCATCAGAAGCTTAACGTTAACAGAAAAGTAAAAAAACAGTGTATAAAAAATTGCATGAAAAATAGCGCAGGTTCTATTTAGCTGCAACTTCTTGCAGCAAGAAGTTCCTGCAACAAGTTGCAGCTTTTCTGTGCAATTTTCATGACACGATGCAATTTATATTGCTGCAAGAACTTGTGCAATAAATTTCGCAATTACTTGCATCGTGTAAAGTGGCTATAACAGAAGAAACAGAACATAGTCCTAATACAAGAAGAAGCAGAAGAAATAAATGAATTCTTTTCCTCCCCATTGAAACCAGTTAACAACTCCGCGTTTCAAAAAACATACAAAATGCAAGTGTCCGATTGAATTTATATAAAAGCGTTTTTGTATTGTAACTCTTGTATATAAAAATACGTTAGGATAATTTTTAACAAAATAATATAACAGCTTGAAAATAATACTGGTTACGTCTCTGATTATTACAAAAACCTTTTAGGTATGTACAATAGACAGGATCTTCCGGTTGTGCCTTGAAAGAATACCAACAATTTTTTTTTTCTAGACCACATTGTGCACGCTAATATTGACCTCATTTTGATTTATATGCAATATGCATTCTAAGACGTTAATAAGCATGATATTATTAAATCGATTCTCACACCAAAGAAAGACAATATATTATACTTACAGTGATGAGCGTGCTAATAACCGGCAAAATAACGGAAAAGATGTATGTTTTTCATTTATTTTTAAATTACATTAGGTACATACTTTCCCACCTTTAGACGTATCGGAGGAGTATGACAAGTGTCACTGTGACAGGATTTACGAAATTCTTCTATCCCATACGTCTAAAGGTGGGAAACTATGTAATGTAAATTTATAGGTTCCTATAGATAATTTTACACCTCTACTAGTTTCATATCTTTTTATTTCACAACGTGTCATGTTTTCCTTCTTTTGCGTTATTTTGCCGGTTATTAGCGCGCTCATCACTGTATAAAAACGGAAAAAGGGGGTAATAAATAATCAAAACAATAATAGGTAAAAAAAACGTTCGTTGCTTCTAAGTCAATCTCACTCTTTACCTATTTGTCTTCACTTTAAAAAGGTTATCTTAAATGCAGTCTTAAAAAAGTTAAAAAAATTTCCAGCTATGACGAGACACTGATCTTGTCTCTTAACATGGCCTGTTCATCTCAATCTCTCTGAGTATTATTTATACAGTGATGAGCGCGCTAATAACCAGCAAAATAATGCAAAATATGGACAACATAATGCGTTGTGAAATAAAAAGGGATGGAATTGGTGGGAATTATCGGTATAAACCTATTAGTCTGGAGAGTTTAGCAAAAAAGTGAATAAAAATGCATTTATTAGTAATAAATATTTATGCAAAAGTATCGTCAATGTTTCCTTATAAACTTTTTATTATTTTATATTTATATTTATCACAATTTTTTTATCAATTAATGTATACATAAAATTAATGTATACATAACATTAATTGGTAGTTGTGCACTAGTCCTGTCGCCAGGGTACAACGGCGTCTTATATTCAGATGGACTTACCCAAGTTTTTTTTTATGTATTTTTACCTGTAGAACACGAATTTTTTGGGTAACAGTTGACCCGTTTTCGACATAAACGCGATTGAACTTTCAAAAAATTGAAAAATTGCAATTTTTGAACCCGAATAACTTTTGATTAAAAAATAAAAAAGCAATTCTGCTTACTGCATTTGAAAGTTACAGTCAAATTCTATCGTTTTTGATTATTTTCATTGCTTAAAATTAGTTTTTTTATTGTTAAACAAAGCTATAAACACATAGTGTTTGAATGATGTTTTCAATGCATTTCTCATTTAAAATCGAACGAGTAGGCGCGCATACAGACAATTTCTACGTAGATTACGTAAATTAAAACGCATGCATTGGGCACTGGAAACACTATGTGTTTATAGCTTTGTTTAAGAATAAAAAAATTAATTTTTAGCAATGCAAATAATCAAAACCGATAGAATTTGACTTACCCTTTCCAATTCAGTAAGCAGAATTGATATTTTATTTTTAAGTCAAAAGTTATTCGGGTTCAAAAATTGCAATTTTTCGATTTTTTGAAAGTTTAACCGCGTTTATCTCGAAAACTATGCATCCTACAAAAAAACTTGCAAGAACATTTTTTGCTTAAAATCACCCAAAAAAATACAAAAACATATTTTGTTTTTCGAAAAATCGCTGTTATGTAATTCCTCAAGTTCTTTGTTTATAACAATCTTATCGACATCCGGATCAACTTTTACCCAAAAAATCGTGTTCTACGGGTCAAAACACATAAAAAAACTTGGGTAAGTCCATCTGAATTAAGGAGGCCGTTGTACCCCCTGGAGACAGGACTACACCTAAAACATGGTAAAAAAAAGATTTTTTTGAAAAAAGGTATTCAAAAAATTTATAAGAAAAAATTCACAATACTTTTGTATAATTATTTATTACTAATAAATGCATTTTTTACTCACTTTTTTTTTAATTTGAAAGTTTTGTTCATGCTCTTTCATTTGACACCTGTAGAACGGTTCTAAAATTTAATTTTTTTCTGACTTATGTTATAACAAAAAAAAACCTCTCGGATAAAAAATTTGAATAAAATTTAAAGAATTTAATGAATTGCTTTGAAATTTTTATCACATATTAAGCACCAAAAAACACTCATTTGACACAAAATTTAAAAGCTGTACACTGATTTTTACAATAGTTATTGCGAAATTAATTTTTTTGAAATTTCGAATTTTTTCGCAATTATATTAACAATAAATGAGTATATCAACCTTTATAATACGGCATTTTATAGCTTTTTCCATGCTCTCGAAGATGTTTGTACTAAAAAAACCGTAAGTTTCACTGTTTTCCATTGATTTGAAAAATAAAAAAGGAAAAAAGGCCGTTTTTTGACACTAAATTGTTTAAGCAGAGAGCAAGGAAATAGCAGAAAATACTTAGTAACAATTTATTCTTATAGGTATTACCTGTCGAAAAAACGCTTCAGTGCCCTGGCTGCTGAAGTGTCACGAACATGGTATATTTTTGGCTTATTACCCTGGCCTATATATTATGTCTTCGTCATCATTAGTTTACATCTGATGGGGCTCTTGGTTATAACCACTGACTAGGTCTTTTCGTGGTATATTAACATGTTAACTTGTATGCAGTTATATTGAATCTGTAAAGTAGGCGCAGGAGGTCATCTTCATTTTCTGCCACGATTATTGCATAATTCGCAAAGCAGAGAATATGTACTAAAAAATCGGTTTCCCATTTTTTAGCCAAAGTCGGTGTCGTTTAAGCTTTTACCATCTTCTCCATGATAATGTTAAAGAGGTTCGGATTGGCGCTACCCCTCCTCCTGCCTGATTACTGCCGACACGTTTATTTCTTAGGTCAGTCCATGTTCCGCTTGAATTGTTTTACTGCGACTGTTAAGTTCCCTGATTATTATTATGTGTTTTTTATTGACGATTTTTTGCTTCTTGATTTGGATAAAGTTTTTCAGTTGGACTCTGTCAAATGCTTTTCTGAGATTCATAAAGCATAGTAAAGCGGGTTTGTTGAACTCTATCAACTTCTTTATTAGTTGCCTTCATATGAAGATCACGTCTAGATCTATTGGTACTGAATCTTTGTTATGGCTACGGTGTTATTCTTCTGTCACAAGATTTTTATTAACAATTTTTATGTAGACTGGGGCATTGTTGTTCCTCTGTAATGATATGAGTCGGTTTTTATTCGTTTTTGTATATTGGTATTGTTATGCTTGTTATCCATTCCTATTATTTGTTGAAATATTTTTATCTACTCTATGTCATATTATGTATAAGTTTGTAGTTTGTGAAAACTGTCATTATAGATAGCAGTGCGTGAAGGGTTTAAAGTGTGCGTGAAGTAAAAATGTATTTTAAATGGGATTTACTTTTTCGCACATTTCCATTGGGTTTTTTGGCACACTTTCATATAAACAAATATCCTTAACTCTCGCGTTTTCATGGTGATGACAATATGAGCAATGACTTACAACAAAATGTTTGACAGTTTTGTGGTTTGAAAGTAGTTAGGATTGTTAAATGTCAAAGTTCTAAAAATTGTAGAATAGAAATGAATTCCAGTGACGAAGAGTTACAGTTTTTTTATTTGTTTATCGCAGATAAAATATTGTATAAAACTGTGCGTGAAGTACTTTTTGCGAACTTACGCGATGTATAGCACTCGCCCCGTTGTCGCTCGTGCTCTAAAAATCGCGTGCGTTCGCAAAAAGCATACTTCACTAACTGTTTCATAAATAACTATTATCAATTTTTATTCGGTTCTTATTTTATTTTGATACGTCATTATAAATATTCTGAATAAACTCGGTGTATAAGTAGGATGCTTATGCTTACAAGTCCGCCTCTGTTGCATTTACTTCTTAGTCTATGTGATTTATCAATTATCGTTGCAATTACAAAAATATGCGCTAGATGAATAATGGCATGAACTTGGAATTATATCCTTCTTCTTCTGTTACTGCGTGTTCTTGATAAGTTGTCTGTCATTGTGTCTGATCCGGTAATAGTTATTTAATGAGGGTCAATATTAATCTTTCTATTATTTACAACATTATTATTGCGCATCTATGGGTTACGGCGTTAACATTATTTTATATTTTCTGCTACTACATAATACATACACCCCAGTCCTTTCTACGATTTTGTTAATTCCTTAACTGTCATAATTTTTCGGTAAATTCTTATTCTTGGTGTGCCTTTCCGTGACGAATATTCGCGATCACCATGGCAATCTTTATCTATCTTATCTGCACGGAGAAGCTGCACAGATGTTGTGTTGAACCAACTTCAACCAGGATATTTCCCTTCTTCCTTGTAGGATGAGCTGTAGAAGGGCATATCTCGATTCATTTCGCATAATGTTTGTTTGTATGTATTGGTCAGTACCTCTTGGTTCTTCTTCTTTATTTTTCTGAGAACCTCCTCATTTGTGGAGGTAGGGAGATAGTGTTGAATATCCCTATCTCCGACTCGCTTTGCAGCAGGTTCGCGCCATCTCGCTTTAACGTAGTAAACAACGGTCAACAGCTGTTCTCATTTTCTTTTGTAAATTACTCCGCGATTCAAAAAGATATTCCGGTGTGCATCATTTTACGATTTGACAAACAAAAAGGAAATTGAAAATAAAAGCTGACAATACTTTAAACGCTTTTCCTCAAAACTGCTTTTTTCAAAGGCTGTAGACATAAAAACTACTTGACCGACACACCTGAAATTTTGTATATATTTTCTTTAGACATTCCTTGAGGTAACGCTGTCGAGATCTTTTTATTTTATGCTCATTTTTTGTTTAATAATAAATATGTCGATCGTTGTTTGGACTTTAAGTGATATCAAAAAGTCAAAAGTCGATAAAACTAAAAAACTCGACAGCGTTATCTCGAAAAACTTATAAGCTAATTAGTCCAGAAAGCCGCTGCGCATTCGCTAGGAAAAATATTCTAATTCGGATTTTTTGCACAATCTTACTCAAAAAGGACCCCTTTTAACAAATTTGCATGTTGCCAGGACCAAAAGTTCCAGTGCCAGTCAACAATTTTTTAAACGTTTTTTTTTTTGTTTTTTCCTAAAATTATTTTTTTTTGCATGGAACAAAATTTTTTTAGGTTTTTTGGATCATTCCAAACAGAAAAGGTTTTTAGTGACTTTCCTCCAAAGTTGATAGGTTTTGACATATAAGCGATTAAAAATTGAAAAATTGCGATATCGGCCATTTTTAACATTCAAAAACTATGTGAAAAACTGAAAATTTGAATGTTGCCAAGGTAGGTAGATATTCTTTGAACATCGATTGATGAAATCCCGAAGAGTTTTTTGCAATACAATATTCAAAACTCCTTTGTTTTTTAATTGCTGATCAAGCGTGCGCGATACTATTTTCCACCGTTGCATGTGTATGCACGCACAGTATGCAGTATGGTGCAAATGAAAGGAATAAATTCGTTATTTCGTAAACCGGCGACTTTAAGGAAAAATCCCGAAACAGGTCGATTTTTATTTTTAAGTTATGATATTGTGACATATATGGTATACTAGTGACGTCATCCATCCGGGCGTGATGACGTAATCGATGATTTTTTTAAATAAGAATAGGGGTCGTGTGCTAACTCATTTGAAATTATCTTCAATTCTCTATTCAGTAATATAAACATTTACATAATTATTTATACAGGGTGGCCAATAATTGAATTTTTTGTCAATTTGCCAAATGATTGAATTTAATAAAAAAATTTTGGACACCCTGTATAAATAATTATGTACATGTTTATATTACTGAATAGAGAATTGAAGAACCTTTCAAATGAGCCAGCACACGATCCGTATTCTCATTTAAAAAATCATCGATTACGTCATCACGCCCAGATGGATGACGTCACTAGTATACTATATATGCCACAATATCATTCATCATCATTCTCTTTGCCTTATCCCTATGCGGGGTCGGCTTCCCTAATTGCATTTCTCCACCCAATTCTGTCTTGGGTCATATCAATGTTAATCCCCTTTACCAACATGTCCTGCCTTATCGCCTCCCCCCAGGTCTTCTTTGGTCTTCCTCTCCTACTCCTTCCAGGAATCTGCACTTCAGCTATTCTTCGTATTGGGTGATTAACGTCTCGACGTTGAACATGACCAAACCATCTTAACCTATGCTCTCTCATTTTGGCATCAATTGGTGCCACACCTAGACTTCCTCTAATATACTCATTTCTAATTTTATCCTTCTTTGTCACTCCACTCATCCATCTAAGCATTCTCATTTCCGCCACATGCATTCGTTGTTCCTCTTTCTTTTTCACTGCCCAACATTCAGTTCCGTACATCATAGCCGGTCTTATGGCTGTTTTATAGAATTTTCCCTTCAGCTTCATTGGAATTTTTCTGTCACACAACACACCACTCGCTTCTTTCCACTTCATCCATCCAGCCCTAATTCTACTGCATGCATCTCCATCTATTTCTCCATTACTCTGTAATACCGATCCTAGGTACTTAAAACTATTGCTTTTCACAATCATTTCACCATCCAAAGATACCATTTTATTTGTAGTAGCTCCATCTTTAAATGAACATTCCAAATACTCTGTTTTTGTCCTACTAAGTTTTAAACCTTTTTCCTCCAGAGCATGTCTCCACTGTTCCAGTTTTTGTTCTAAGTCTCTTTCACTATTTCCTACTAACACGACATCATCAGCATACATTAAGCACCATGGAATGTTACCCTGTAGTTTCGCTGTTATCTGGTCCAAAACTAATAGGAATAAATACGGACTAAGCACCGAGCCTTGGTGCAATCCTACTTTCACATGAAATTTATCAGTCTCTCCCACACCTGTCCTAACACTAGTCGTAACTCCCTCATACATATCCCTCACAATCTTTACATATTCACCAGGGACTCCTTTCGTATTGAGTGCCCACCACAGAATCTCTCGAGGAACTCTATCATATGCTTTCTCAAGATCAATGAATACCATATGAGCGCTTGTTTCTTTACTCCTGTATTTTTCCATCAACTGCCTTATAATGAAAATTGCATCTGTTGTTGATCTACCCTGCATAAAGCCAAATTGATTCTCGGATATTTCGGTCTCTTCACGTATCCGTCTGTCAATTACTCTTTCCCATATTTTCATGGTGTGGCTAAGCAGTTTTATAGCCCTGTAGTTTGTACATTGTTGTATATCTCCCTTGTTTTTGTAAACAGGTACCAGTATACTGCTTCTCCATTCGTCTGGCATTTGTCCGACTTCCATAATTCTATTAAATAGACCTGCTAGCCATCTTGTTCCTGTCTCTCCCAATGCTCTCCATACTTCCCCAGGAATATCATCTGGTCCTACCGCTTTTCCTTTCTTTATTTTTTGAAGCGCTTGAGCCACTTCCTCGTTGGTTATTTTGGTGACCATTGCTGCTACTGTCTCCGTTGACTCTACAGGCTGTCTGTCAAATTCTTCATTTAATAAGCTGTCAAAGTACTTTCTCCATCTCTTTTTGACTTCCCTTTCGTGAACTAGTATTTTATTATTTTCATCTCGGATACATCTAATCTGATTAAAATCTTTTGCTTTCTTTGCTCTCTGTTTGGCTATTTTATATATCTTCGTTTCGCCTTCCCTGGTATCAAGTTGATCGTATAGGTTTGAATACGCTTCTGCTTTGGCTTTTGCTACTGCTACTTTCGCTTCCTTTTTCGCCACCATATAGTTTTGAAGATCTGTGTCGGATCTGGTTTCTTGCCACTTTTTATATAATTTTCTCTTCTCTTTTATTTTTCCTTGTACTTCGTTTGACCACCACCAAGTCTCTTTATCCTCGAACTTTTTTCCTGACGTTTTCCCAAGTATTTCAATAGCAGTCTCTATTTCAATATGCCACAATATCATAACTTAAAAATAAAAACCGACCTGTTTTGGGATTTTTCCTTATAGTCACCGGTTTACGAAATAACGAATTTATTCCTTTCATTTGCACCACACTGTATACACATGCAACGGTGGAAAATAGTGTCGCGCACGCTTGATTGGCAATCAAAAAACTAAGGGGTTTTTGATATTGTACTGCAAAAAATTCTTCGGGATTTCATCAATCGATGTTTAAAGAATATCTGCCTACCTTGGCAACATTCAAATTTTCAGTTTTTCACATAGTTTTTGAGGGTTAAAAATGGCCGATTTCGCAATTTTTCAATTTTTAATCGCTTATATGTCAAAAACTATCAACTTTAGAGAAAAGTCACTAAAGATCTTTTCTGTTTGGAATGATCCAAAAAACATAAAAAAATTTTGTTCCATCCAAAAAAAATAATTTTAGGAAAAAAACAAAAAAAAACGTTTAAAAAATTTTTGACCAACTTTTGGTCCTAGTCCTGTCGCCAGGGGGGGTACAACGGCCTCGTTAATTCAGATGGACTTACTCAAGTTTTTTTTATGTATTTTGACCCGTAGAACACGAATTTTTTGGGTAACAGTTGATCCGGATGTCGATAAGATTGTTATAGACCAAGAACTTGAGGAATCAAATAACAGCGATTTTTGGCAAAACAAAACAATATTTTGTATTTTTTGGGCCATTTTAAGTAAAAAATATTTCTACAAGTTTTTTCGTAGGATGCACAGTTTTCGAGATAAACGCGGTTGAACTTTAAAAAAATCGAAAAATTGCAATTTTTGAACCCGAATAACTTTTGATTAAAAAATAAAATAGCAAGTCTGCTTACCGCATTTGAAAGTTTAAGTCAAATTATATCGGTTTTGATTATTTGCATTGGTAAAAATTTATTTTTTTATTGTTTAACAAAGCTATAAACACGTAGGGTTTCCCGTGCTTTTACATGCGTTTTAACGCATGTAACGTAGAAATAGTCTTGATTGCACTAGTACCTATTCTACCTACTCGTTCGATTTTAAATGAGAAATCATAGAAACATCACTCACACACTAGTTGTTTGTAGCTTTGTTTAGCAATAACACAATAAATTTTTAGCAATGCAAATAATCAAAACCGACATAATTTGACTTGAACTTTCAAAGGCGCTAAGCAGAATTGCTATTTTATTTTTTAATCAAAAGTTATTCGGGTTTAAAAATTGCAGTTTTTCGATTTTTTGAAAGTTCAACCGCGTTTATCTCGAAAACTGTGCATCCTACTAAAAAACTTGTAGAAATATTTTTTGCTTAAAATGACCCAAAAAATACAAAATATTGTTTTGTTTTGCCAAAAATCGCTGTTATTTGATTCCTCAAGTTCTTGGCCTATAACAATCTTATCGACATCCGGATCAACTGTTACCCAAAAAATTCGTGTTCTACGGGTCAAAATACATAAAAAAAATTTGGGTAAGTCCATCTGAATTAACGAGGCCGTTGTACCCCCCCTGGCGACAGGACTATCCTGGCAACATGCAAATTTGTTAAAGGGGTCCTTTTTGAGTAAGATTGTGCAAAAAATCCGAATTAGAATATTTTTCCTAGCGGATGCGCAGTGGCTTTCTGGACTAAATAAAATCTGTTTGAATTTTTTGTCTACCATTATCCAATGATGAATTCTGATGTCCACCGCAAAATTCATTATATTTTGAGGAGTCTTCAAAAATTTGCCACCGTTGGCTTATTTTTCTTGTTTATTTTTCCTTGAATTTTTGTTGAATAATCTATGAATTATACTAAATATGCCTATTTAATTTAAAAATAAAATAATTCTAGCATACTTTAAAAAAAATGTGCTTGAAATATTGATTTCAACCCCCTACGGCCCCCCGTTAAGGATAGCTATGACACGATTTTGATAGGCAACCCATACTAGAAATATTTGTCTATGTATGAAATTTAATAAAAACAATGTTTCATCATGGGTACAGATTAGGGATGGCGGCTTTTGACAAAACACCGGTTTTCGGTTATACCGGTTTTTTTGCTTACGGTTAACCTGGCGGTTATAACCGGCCAAAAAACCGTTTTTTTTCAAAAACCGGTTTTCGGTTTTTTTAATCCAATAGGTTACAATGTTACATTTACACTGCACTTTGTTTGCGATACTCCACTCGACTCGATACTCGATATCAGTATGATCAAAATTAGTACTATCGAAAGAACATCAATATCAATATAAATAAAACACAATTTTTAATAAAACCATTTTCTTCTATTAATTATTATATTATCCAGATTTAGCCATACGGCTCACACTCCCTCTAAGGGGAAAATTGACTCATCCCAGATACCTACGGTATCAAAAGGATTGAGCTCTGGTGGGACTCTTTCCGTGTTATCGAGCCCTAGGTGACTTGGTATGCAGGTGTATCTCCCAAAAATTTTCGTACACATCTGATCGTTGCGAGTAGTACAACTTTCTGCATGGTCTTGTAAAGATGTTCATTTAGACCCAGCTTTTTATGCTTTCGAGGAGGTTCTCGAATCAAAAAAAAATTATCATGTATTTCTTTTTTAACACGTTTGTATATTTGTATAATAGGTACGTTTTAACTCATTTAATAATTCTTGTATGGGTGTAGCGTTTTGAAAACGTAGGGAAATCCTTGGAGATTCGTAATCGGTAATTCGATATTCATAGTCAGAACATTATTTTTGGTAATCAGAAAAAGTAATTCACCCACTTTCAATGTCAAAAGTCAAGTGTGAAAAATAGATGATGTTTGCGTCTACTTCAACCAGACCGCTTCTTATGTAAATATTATGATTACAAATACCTTTTCAACGAAATATTATAATAAAACTTAATTGTTTCTAGTTGACGTGAGTTTGCACTTTCAGTTTGCTTGTGTATTTATAAAATAAAATTTGAATTATGGTTTTGTTTGAAATAATTACTTGAGAATAATAATTATGATTTGGATCCAAAATAATACCTAACCTAATCCTAATCACCGTAAAAACCTAATAACCGGTTTTTACTTTAAAAATAAAAACCGGTTATAATCGGGACCAAAAAAACAACCGGTAAAATCGGTTATTGCGAAGTAAAAACACCGGTTTTAGGTTAAAACCGGTAGGTTTTTCCCATCCCTAGTACAGATCGACCTATATTCGGATCTTAGACTATCTACGGTCTGCAAAAAATAAGCATAAAATTTTCAAAACTGATTCAAACAACCAAGCTGATTCACTTTTTGCTCGGTGCACGGAGGGGTTACCCCCATCACCGTAACTTAAAAAAATTCCTTAGTCTCTCCTAGTTGACCGAGTTCAATTTTTCCAAGCGTGTTGGAAAGCTTAAGAATTTCTTTATATATAAAAAATTTGACTATTTAAAGGGCTTTTGGGCCCAGCATAATTTGCAATATTTTTTTTGCGGACCCTGGATTGCAAAATTATTATCCAAAAACTATTAAACCGATTCTAAACCTTCAAAACATTTAAAGGAAGAACTCCATCTTCTGAAATTACTTCCCGATTTTTCCTCTTTTTCAAAAAATAAACAATAAATTTTTAAAATGTCGAAACCCAAAAGACTCCATTTTCAAAAAAATAAATGTTTAAAAATAATTAAATCTTTGGATTTCTTAGTTCGGAAACAGATTCTCTCTTATGCCTATTCCCATCCTACTAAAAATTGCAAGGAAAAGGGTGATGAATGTATAGACATGGGGAGTCTACATAGTTGCACTCCACAACATATCAATTCACCGAGGTAAAGATCAACAAATCTGCTTCCTAGTACTCGATACGTGAGTAAAAACGGTGGGTAGATAAAAGGCATTATATTTAATTTCGATTCAGAGATCATTACCATCTTTCTCTGGACCATTTCGAACTCTTTTGTTCTCATCAGGAAAGCAACTGTAATGATGCTCTGATATAAATAAATTTTCAATTTTCACTTATTCTAACGTTTAATGATCTTGACGTTTCTGCATAAAATTATGTTCGCATGCACAAAGTATTTTATAAATACATTTTTTTTTGTTCTTTCCTGTTCTTTCTTAAGTCTGTTTAGACTATAACATAAAATGATATAAGAAAATGGTATACTAAGTTTTGTCACAATGTAAGACAGGAAACAAAATCTGTTAACAGAAAATGTTATACAAATTAGAACATGTCCTATTTGATAACAATTTCTAGTACACAGGCATGCGCAGTTAGGTTATTTTTGTTATACTGTCACATTGGTTCTTTTAAGGTTAACTTTTATTTTAAGGAATGTGGCAATGGAAGCAGCTGATAATAATAGAGTTTTATTATCCATCATATAACATATCATTGTAATGTAAAATATCAAAGATAAAACTAACTAGGTTAAATGTTGAGGAAAATGAGGTTAAAATATTCTTAAAAGAAAATAAGAAGAAGAAAATTGAGGTTAACAGTACATGTACCATCACAAAAATATAAAAAAAGTACTTTTTTAGCATGTAATGCGCAGAATCACATAACATATTCTAATAGGAAAAAGTGACAATGTAATACACAAAACTTCTTGTCGTAATATTGTACACAATACTTTCATGTAAATTTTTGTTATATCATTTTCTGTTAACAAAAAAAGTATAGCCTAAAACAGTCTTTCGATTTGGTTTTAGATAAATAAATGTTGGACTTACAAAATAGAGATACTGAATTTGCAAGTATTGCAAAAACAAAGTTGTACATGTTGTGCAGTGCAGTGGTAATTTTTATGCAGTGGACATATGACTCCAGTGCACTATTTCTGTAGCGTGTGTTCCTTTTCCCAGACTTTGGCTATTATGTTATAAATTTGATCCTGATACCTATCCTGGGGTTACCTCCATCTTTGATGAACTCTCCTGAGGGTTGTTTTTAAGATAAGGAGACGGATTTAAGTATCATAAAAGTATCAATCAACACTATTTTACGGTAAGGGTACCACTAAGAAAGTGATGTAATCACAAACTAAATACACGATAAATAATTATTAACATACACGTTGATATGAATCCAATCTACCATAAGAAATGTAAAAAGAGGTTTTCGTTTTTGTTTGTGCTGCGTTAAATTATTAAAGCGATGAAATAATGTTTCAATACTTTTAGATAACCATTTATTTTTAAATGTGTAAATATATAATAAAAAGTATCAAGTACACAAGCAAATATAACAGAAATACACTCTGTTCAAACAGACGTTTCAAGAATAAGAATGGCAAAAACAGTTCCTTTTGATAGCTCGAGTCCTTGTTATTGAGTGCCTGCTAAGAATATCTATTCGTTTTCGAACAAACAAGAATCTTAACAAGCCTGAAAGAAACATGAAATAGGAAAGTAAAAATAATGTTTCTAAATCCATTAAAAAAATTATATAAGGCAAATAGGGAACAGAGGACAATAGAAACATGAGGTCATTCAAAGACAAGGATCAAATACAAATAATCAATTATTATTTTTATTCAAATTCTCAACAAGTCATGTAAATCCTGGGCGTGGAATTTGAGAAATACATATTTTTTTACATTAACGTGCTCGGCGGCAACTATGGCCACTCGCACGGGACGATTACAAACAAGATTACAAGAGGTATAATTAAAGAGCATTAACAAGTTATGTCATAAAAAGAAATAAAGTTTATGATACAACGATATTTTTTTTAAAAACTGAAGAACTCTGTCTAACTGGTTGGTATCACTTAGAATGTCACATAGCTGCGGTTTGAGTTTGAGCTGTTGTCTAATTTTAAACTGTCATAACTTCGTTATTGGAAGGACTGTAAATGTTAAAGTTATGTTATACTACAGTGTGGTAAATTGTGACAACACCTCAAGTTAGATAATGTCATAAGTAAAAATTGAATGTGTGATTTTGTAACATTGTTACGACGTCTGCCGTGTACTTGGAACCTTAATGCATTATAAACCTTGTACTTGGAACCTTAAGGAATTAGAAGATACACAGTTTACAGAAAATTTTAAATTTTTCAAAATATTGTAAGCGCAATTGGTGAAATTAAGCAATAAATTTCAAAATAAAGCGAATATTTTTATTCTTAAATTATAACAATAAACAAGAAAAAATAGTATATTGTACAACAAGTGAGAAAAAAAGACAAATTTTCCACGAGAGCAGAAGTTTGTTCAAGCATGTTTGAAATCAAGCGAGATAGAAATATGTCATTTTCTCATGTGTTATACACTGTACTTTTTCTATGGATGCGGTTTTGTTAAGAGTTCAAACTTCAAAGTTCAATAATTTACGTGGTTTTAGGTATAAATATTATATGCATAAATTGAAATTAAATACATATACATTTAGGTATTTATTATTCTTAAAGTTTATATACGTTATTTATTTAAAATTCTAATAAACAGTTATTTTTGAACAGTTTTGATAGGTAATTCTTGGTAAGGTTTGCTTCAACACATTTTGTTTGACAACATTAATTGTGTTTGTATTGTGCATGTACCATCGAAACGGCGATCATATATATGGAAAACCGTAGGAGAACCCGTGAGAAAAAATATTTCTCACTGCAACGGCCGACTTTTCTCACTGTGTGAGAAATTGTTCGTTTTGAATGTATGTAAGTAGTGAGAAAAGTTGCACATTGTATAGCATCCATAAAAAAATATTTTTCCTAAATTAAGCTTAAAAAGAGAGAACTTAAAATGAAAATAAAAAAATACTTATACATTATGAAAAAATGTACCTAATTACATTTATCTTTTTTATTGAATACGTCACGAATCAACAAACTTTTTACTTTATTTCCGTAAAATATCTCTTGGAACCTTATGCACCGAACCTGAAAATATTTCACGTACTTGAAACCATATTTCATTATTGATTACACCGCCATCTAGAAACAATTCAACGTATTTCAAATTTCATTCGATGCAGAATTCTTCACAAAAACCGATTTTATTCAAAATGTCGCTTGGAACCCTGTGTTTCTAAACCCTCGACATGTCACAGCGATAAAGTACATATCGCCGGTCCGGAATAAGAATGACGTAACTGCAAATTTTGTCAATTCCTGTTTATTGATTAATTAACTTCTAAAATATTGTATACAGATGATAAAAAAACCGACAGAACTGTAACTATGTGCTAAGCTACCACAGGTAGCCCAGTAAATGAACGGGAAATACGGCGAGACCATGTAATTTTCAGGGGCAACTCCTAATTGCATGAAAATTTGGATTTAGGTTCTACTTACCCTCCACTTCAAAGTTGAAATTTTGCCGTTGGTTGCTTTTACTTGGAGGGGTGACAGTCACCCCTTCTCGGGGGTAAAAAACCATAGGTACAAGATAAGAGCGGAAATGGATAAATTGACTGATTTTAAGCATTTTTTGTTTTATAGAGTTTTTTATGTTAGTCAATACTTTTCGAGTTATTTGCGATTGAAAATGTTTATTTTTCGACAAAAAAACTACGTTTTCAGACGGTTTTTCGCAAATAACTCAAAAAGTAAATATCTGATCGAAAAAAATATCCTCAGCAAAAGCGTAGCATATAAAAAACTGAAAAAAATGGCGTATCAGTAAAGTCTATAAATCGAGTAAAAACAAAGTTGTAGCTCATTAAAAATACGTTCTTATTCGTGTAATCCAAATCGAATATTTCAAGGTGAAATCACCGAAAAATTAAGCACTTTTCGGGAAAAATAAATTTAAACTTTTTTAAAGTGTTTATAAAAAACTTTATTTTAATTGTTCACAAAAGTCTCTAGCCTTAAAAATAAGCGAGTTACGGTCATAATAAAGTTGGCCCTCTTTTTTTTGGTAAAAAAATCATGAAAATCTCCCCGTGGTTAGCTCTCCAAATGAAATTAATCGCTATCGCTTTACAAACAATTTACTTACCTATCTATCTTTTATATGATCTGTCAGTCTCGCCGCTTTAAAGTGCTTATTTTTGAAAGGGTTTTAGTTGAAAAAGCTTGAACGGGTCACTATCCACGAGTTTATGCAAATTTTCAACAGCCATATCTTAACCAATTTTTGTCTCACGGAAAAACAAAATGAAACTAGCATATTTACAATAGTAAAACCTACATTTTTATTCTTTAAGATTTTTCTTATCGCTAATACTTTTTAAGTTATTTTGAAAAAAGGAAATTTTTCAAAAATTTTTAGAAAATTTTTTTTTACTATAAAACCCATTTTTTTCAAAAATAAGCACTTTAAACTAATCAAACTTACAGATCATATAAAAAATACACATACAGTTAAAATAAATGATAAAGCGGTAACGATCAATTTTATTTAGGGTGCTAAATAGAAGGAGGTTTTCACGATTTTTTTTTACCAAAAAAAGGCGCCAACTTTTTTTCCAGCGTAACTCGTTTACTTTTGATGATAAAAATTTTTGTAAAAAACAAATATAAAGCTTTTTTAGATACTTTAAAAATATAAATAAGCTTCTCCCGAAAATTGCTTAATTTTTCGGTGACTTCGCGTTGAATTATTAGATTTGGAATTAGACGAATAAGAACGTATTTTTCATGAGCTACAACTTTGCTTTTACTCAATTTATAGACTTTATTGATACACCATTTTTTTAGTTTTTTTATAAGGTACACTTTCACTAAAAATATTTTTCCATAAAATATTTACTTTTTTAGTTATTGGCGAAAAACTGTCTGAAAACGTAGTTTTTTTTGTCGAAAAATCAATATTTTCAATCGCGAATAACTCAAAAAGTATAAACTTACGTAAAAAAATTTATAGAACGAAAGTTGCTTATAATCTGTCAATTTATCCATTTCCGGGCTTGTTTTTAACACGCGTTTTTCACCCCCCGAGAAGGGGTGACTGTCACCCCCCAAGTAAAAGCAACCAACGGCACAAATTCAACTTTGAAGTGGAGTGTAAGTGGAACCTAAATCCAAATTTTCATGCAATTCGGAGTTGCCCCTGAAAATTACACTCCAAAACGGTCATTAATTGGGCTAAGGGTAGTTGCGTCGTTATTGAAATACGCACCATTTTAAACCTTGTTTCAGATGAAGAATGACACAACTGTAAATGAAGTTGAAAATGGGGGGACTAAATTAGGATAATGAAATTCGGACGACATTCTTTCACGGTTTCTGCTGTAAATTTTAAAGAACCACTTGGATTGACATGAAATTTGGCACACACATAGCTAACATGTCAAAGAAAAAAAGTAATATGATGCCGAAGTGTGCTTTTGCCGTGGGGGTGAATTTCACCCCATCTCGGGGGTGAAAAAATATATGTCCAAGATAAGTCCTGAAATGGATAAACTGACTAATTTTAAGCAACTTTTATTCTATAGAGTTTTTTCAACCAATCAATACTTTTCGAGTATTTTGCAAGTGAATATGTTCATTTTTCTACAAAATAACCACGTTTTTAGAGGGTTTTTCGCAAATAACTCAAAACGTAAGCATTTTGTGAAAAAACATATTCTTAGCAAAACTATAGCCTATAAAAAATTGAATAAAACGGTGTATATATTAGGTCTATATACCTAGCAAAGAGAGAGCTAATGAAAAATAGGTTCATATTCCAAAAATTCCAAATAGAATAATTCAATGTGAAATATCCAAATAATGAATCATTCTTGGGGAAAACACATTACAACTTTTTTAAAGTATTTAAAAAAAGCTTTATTTCTGTTTTTATAAAAAAAATTCCAGCATCAAATGTAAGCAAGTTACGCTCAAAGTAAAGTTGGTCACTTGTGTTTTGGCAAAAAAAATCAGGAAGATCACCCCCCAATTAGCAACTTAAACGAAACTATTCGTTACCGCTTCACAAGTTACTTTACTTATGTCTTGTTGATATGATCTGTAAGTTTCATCGATTCAAAGTGCTTATTTTTGAAAAAATTTGGTTTTAAAATGAAATTTTTAAAAATTTTAATTTTGAAAAAAATGCTTTTTTTAAATAACTTAAAAATTGTTAAAGATACCAAAAGTCTTAAACGATAAAAAAAGTCGGCTTTACTTTTCTGGATATTTTGTATTTTTTTGTTTTTCTGTAAGACAAAAATTGGTTAAGATTCGGTGTTTCCAAATTTGCATACACTCGTGAAAAGTGACTCGTTCAAGCCCTTTTAACTACAGCTCTTTCAAAAATAACGACTTTGAACCGATGAAACTTACAAATCATATGATCAATACATACGAGAGTAAAAGACTTGTGAAGTGGTAACAATTAATTTCATTTTAAATGCTAATTTTCCCGATTTCTTTCCAAAAAAAAGCTACCTAAAAAAGAACTTTATTTTGAGCGTAACTTGTTTACTTTTGATGCTAAAATTTTTTTTAAAAAACAAAACTAAGCATTTTTTAAACACTTTAAAAAAGGTGAAATGAGTTTTCCCCAAAAAAGTGCTTCGTTTTTTGGTTATGGCACGTTAAAATATTCGATTTGGAATTTGACGAATACGAACCTATTTTTCATTAGATATAACTCTGCTTCTACTAGGTATAGTGACCTAATATATACACCATGTATTTTACTTTTTTACGTGCTATATTTTTAATAAGAATTTTTTTTCGACCAAATACTTACTTTTTGAGTTATTTGCGAAAAACCGTCTGAAAACGTGGTTATTTTGAAGAAAAATTAACATATTTACTCGCAAATAACTCAAAAAGTAATGACTTGGTGAAAAAACTTTATAGAACAAAAGTTGCTTAGAATTAATCATTTCATCAATTTCCGGACTCATTTTGAACATATATTTTTCACCCCCAAAAGGGGGTGAAACTCAACCCTATGGTAAAAGCACACATCGGCACAATATCACTTTTTTTCTTTGACTTGTTAGCTATGTGTATGCCAAATTTCATGTCAATCCAAACGGTTGTTTAAAATTTAGAGGTTTTGCAATATTTTACCTTTAAAGAACGTACTAGATGTAAATAAGAGCCACCGCTGCGTAAGAATAAACAGCATAATAAAAATTTAAAAATAGTTTCTTTCTACAGAAAAATTTTCAGATCAAGAATGAACTGTAGATATGGTTGAAAATGTGGGGTTTAAATTGATATAATGAAATTCGAACCAATAATGGTTCGAAACTAAAACCATCATTGTAAAAATAAACACCATACCGATGCTCCAGACGGATACTGTTGATTTAATCACTATTTTAACTATTTAAAAATTTTTAGATGAAGAATGACTCAACTGTAAAAAGGGTTGAAATGGGGGGATGAAATTAAGATAATGAACTTCTAACCATTAAGGATAAAAATAAAGGCCATCATTGTAACAATAAACGCCATACCGATGCTCCTAGATACTTATACTCCTCATTTAATCCCTATTTTAAATATTTAAAAATCGTTTTTTGCTCTTCTGAGAAATTTGGCTTTCTGCAGTTACGTCATTCTTATTCTGGGCCGGCGATATAGAATTACCACGGTTAAATGCCCATTAGAGACTTATGCATTGAATACAATCCGAATCGACTTTATCGAATCATTCCTATGTAACCAATTTCGCCAACTCACCAACTCTATTCAAGATCTCGCTTTGGTCTTTACTTTTGAAAAACAAATGCCGCCCAGGCTTGCTGAATGAAGCTTTATTGTAATTTTATGCGAACTTGTTTTATGATTTTTTGTTAACTTGTTCTGTCGGTATTATAAAGCAAACTGTTACATGGAAACCGACATTTAATGTTTCTAAATCGTTCCAGCTGTAAGCCGTTTTAAGAAAAAACCGTTTGCGACATATTGAAAACAAATCAAAAAGTTTTTCATGGGTGTATGTATCTTTTTTGTAGAATTAACTGGAGTGTTTAACAATAATAAATGGGTCTACTTAAATCAGAAAAAGTTTAAACATTAACATTTTTTGATTTACTAATAGTCCAAGAGGCAGCGTTGAAAAATCTCTTTGAATTTACTAAAGCTAGATTTTTCACAGTTGATTACTGTGATTGTGTAGAGAAACATACTGCGGTTGGTCAAGCGAAACGTAGAAGAGGGGTTACTGAGTGGATATCAAAGTTGCTTTCCTACGAAGGTAATTAAATCCATTTAGTAAGGCTGAAAATCAGTGCACACATTCTAAATTAAATATAAATAAAAGTTATTATAGTCGGTCAGCTGTATGACGGGACAGAGCCGGTCGGTCGGCCCCAGTGCATGTACAGGGTTATTCACTATATTTTGACCCCCTTGTAAACTTCCTTATTTACAGAATTGGAAAAAAATGTAAAATACAAAAGTTATTCGATTTTTAAATTATGATTTTTTGACATATATATCGTACTAGTGACGTCATCCATTTGGGCGTGATGACGTAATCGACTATTTTTTTTAATGGGAATAGGGGTTGAGTGCTAGCTCATTTGAAAGGTTATTCAATTCCCTATTTAGTAATAAAACATTAACATGATTAATTATACAGTGTGTCCAAAAAAAAATTAATTAAATTAATTGTTTAATTAATAATTGAAAATTTTTTTTGGACACCTTGTATAAATAATGATCTTAATGTTTATAGTACTGTATAGAGAATTAAATAACCTTTCAAATGAGCTAGCACACGACCCCTATTCTAATTAAAAAAAATAGTCGATTATGTCATCACGCCCAGATGGATGACGTCACTAGTACGATATATATGTTAAAAAATCATAATTAAAAAATCAAATACCTTTTGTATTTTACATTTTTTTCTAATTCTCTAAATAAAGCAGTTTACAAGGGAGTCAAAATATAGTGAATAACCCTGTACATTCATTGGGGCCGACCGACCGGCTCTGTCCCGTCATACAGCTGACCGACTATAATAACTTTTATTTATATTCAATTTAGAATGTGTGTACTGATTTTCAGCCTTAGTAAATGGATTTAATTACCTTCGTAGGAAAGCAACTTTGATACCCTCTCAGTAACCCCTGTTCTACGTTTCGCTTGACCGACCGCAGTATGTTTCTCTACACAATCACAGTAATCAACTGTGAGAAATCTAGCTTTAGTAAATTCAAAGAGATTTTTCAGCGCTGCCTCTCCGTCTATAATCGCATAACAAAACCGACGAATCGGACAATGAGGGTTCTGAAGTCGGCTAAAAAGATAGACAAATGACAACGCAAATACCTTTTACTGAGTCTATTACAATGTATTTTGGAAAACACCAGATGGAAGACTGCAGGACGACCAAGAAAAAAGTGAAAAGATGCAGTCAAAGAAGATATGGAGAAAATGGAAGTGAGGAAATGGGAAATAGTGGCAAAAGACCGGCAAACATGGAAGGCAATAGTAGACGCGGCAAAGACTCACGAAGAGTTATAACGCCATTGACGATGATGATATTAATAGCATAATAAAACCGATCGAATCGGACAATGAAAGTTCTAAAGTCGGCTAAATAGATATAATGGCAAAACAGAGACCTTTTACTGAGTCCATTAAATAAAATTAATGGTTCCAACAAAATACTTGGTCAAAACAAGAACGAAGGCGAATAAGACAAAATATGACTATATGCGATCATAACTACGAAGTGGTTAAAAAGTTTAAATACATATCTGAGAGCAACAATTACCAATGACAACAAAATAGAGCGGGAAGTTCAAACGCGAATAATGGCGGGAAACAGATCTTTATTTACAATGCAACATCTAATTGTCAAGTCAAATCAAGTCTAAGTCAAAACTTCTCTCACGAGGTGCAAAAATGCCAATATAAGACGATAATACGACCAACAATCGCGTATGGAAACGAAACATGGACGTTAAAAAAAGAGAAGTAAATAAATTGCTAGTGTGGGAACATAAAATCTTTCGTGTGATATATGGCCCTTGCAGAGACAATAACGAGTTAGAGTTCCTCTTCGAAAAGGGAAATCTAGTCAGATATATAAAGACTAATAGACTAAGACGGGCAGGTCACGTGAAACGCAATAACGACAGTCGCATTATAAACAATGTATTTTGCGAAAGACCAGATGGGAGAACGTCTGTACTATAGGACGACCTAGAAAAAAGTGGAAAGATGCAGTAAAAGAAGATCTGAAGAAAATTGTAGTAAGACAATTGGCCTAATAAAATAAAAAAAATCAAAATATACATAATTCCGTACAGGTTGGAACAAATTTTATATCAAAGTTTAGGTAAATACAAAAGATATTTTCAAGAAAGTATCCAAATCATCCAAATCAAAGGGGATCATCATTGTTTAAATAATCAAAAAGTGGTCATTTTTGCACAATATTGTATACTTTTTTCACTTCTGCGGTAATTCACGCTTTTATGAAGGTCTTTACGATTTTTTTCTGCAAAGCTGAAGAATAAAGTTTCAACTTAAGACTTACTAAATTAAATTTGACCCTCTATTTATTTAAATAACTATATAAAAAACTTAAAAAACAAATTTTCAAAAAATTATTATTTGCGTTTTAAATAAGCACTATAAAATTGTTTGTTTTATAGAAGTTGCGCTATGTTACCAATATAAAGTAAAAAAATTGGTCGAAAAATATTTAATAATTTATGAGTTGAATGTTACTATATTATCAATTGCAAAAACGCGGTTGTTGCCAAAAGAATATACACGTGTATAAGGTCTTAATTTTTTTATTTTTATATATAGGGTGTCCCAAAAGTAGCGGAACAGTCGAATATTTCTCGAAATAAACATAGTATCGAAAAACTGAAAAATAAGTGTTTAATAATTTTCAAAAATCTATCGAATGACAAAAACCACGACCCCCCCCCCCACTCCACCTCCTAGAAGTGGGGTGGGGGTAACTTTGAAATCTTAAATGGAAACCCCCAGTTTTTATTTCAGATTTGGGTTCCTTACGTAAAAGTAACTGACTTTTATTCGAGACATTTTTTTGAACTGCGGATAGATGGCGCTACAATCGAAAAAAAATCCATTTATCCTGATGTCATAGGTAAATAATAGAAACGGTCTAATATCTCAAGAAATACACTTCCAAATGAAAAACAAACAAATACGTATTAATATTTTTCAAAAAACTATCGAATGGCACTAAACATGACCCCTCACTCCAGAACCTGGAGATGGGGTAACTGGTAACTCTAAAATCTTAAATAGCAACCCCCATTTTTTATTGCAGATTTGGATTCGTCATGAAAAATTAAGCAACATTTATTCAAAACAATTTTTAGAATTGTTGATAGATGGCGCTAATAAATCGTCCTTTTCCAATTATAGCGCCATCTATCAACAATTCTAAAAAATGTTTCAAATAAATGTTGCTTAGTTTTTCATAGTTAATCCAAATCTGCGATAAAAAATATAGGTTACTATTTAACATTTTAAAGTTTACCCCACCCCCCACCTGTGGGGGTGGGGTATGGTAGAGGTACATCTGCAGGGTACCAGATTTCTTCCCATATGATAATCTGACGCGCTCGAATAACTTCAAAAATCCGCGCTTGGGCTCCCCTACCATTAAAATCATAATAAATAAATATATACAGGGTGATTGATTAGTAGGGTAAAGCTCAATAGCTCCGCTATAGTAATAGATAGCAATAAAAGTTAATAACAAAAATTTTAGCCACCTTTGAGCTTCACATTCTAAAATTAGTTAAAATGTTACAGGGTGTTCGATAACACAGTGGCAGACCTAACTTTTGTTTTTTTAAATAGAACACCCTATATTTTATTTTATATTCGAAATCCTGTTAACTTCTCCATCACAAAAATATAAAGGTTTGTAATGTTATACAGGTTATTTACAAGGTTATAACCAATTTTTTATGAAAATCGTAACAAGTTCAACTCCCTGTATAAATAAAAATAAGCACAACAGCAATGGTCAATTAATGCCATATTTTTTATTTATTAAGTACACTATTTTCTCAGTAATGTTAAATGGAACGCCCTGTATTTTATATCATTATTGAAAAGTAACATTAACGTAATTTAATTTTTATATAACATTCTCTATGCCCAAATTTATTAGTTTTCGAGATATTTTCATTTTTCAGAGAAAATTATTTTAGATGTTTAAATTTATCTAAATTTTAAGTAAGCCATGACTGAATTGACAAATGAAGATTACCGATTATCAATCCGGTAATCAATGTAACACTGTAGCAAATAAAGAAATAAAAATAATTTATTAGTAATACATTTTACAAACAAAAACACAACCACTACATGCAACATTTTTGAAACAATTAAAAACTATCTTTTTAGGTAAATGCAACAAATAAACAAAGAAAATTAGTAATAAATTTTACAAAAAAACACACAACACACAAAATACAATATTTTGTGAAGACAATTAAACACTACTTTTGTATGTAAATGTAACAATGTTACAAATAAAGAACGAAATATAATATATCAGTAATACATTTTGCAAAAAAACATGTTTGAAAAAATTAGAAGCTACATACTTTTAATAAAATATTTTTAATATTTAATTACATAAGGTGTTCAAAATTATCTCCTAACACATTTATGTACGCCTAAAAACGATCATTGAATGAGCTACTTACTCTACGGAGCATTTGTAAATTAACACATCGAAATCCACTTTGTATTCTATTTTTCATCTCATCCCTTGTTGTTGGAGGTATTTCATAAACTTCATTATTAACGTAACCCCAAAAAAATCAGTCCAGTTTATTAAATTCTGGTGATTTGGGTGGCCACGCTACTGGTCCATTGAAAAATGAAAATATCTCGAAAACTAATAAATTTAGACATAGGGAATGTTATCTAAAAATTAAAGTACGGTAATGGTACTTTTCAATGGTGATATAAAATACAGGGTGTTCCATTTAAAATTACTGAGAAAATAATGTACTTGCGTTTTGACTCACCCTGTACTTTTGACTACTCACTCCTGTATTTGATATGAAGAAAATTAGCAATATCGACCATTCTTGAAAATTTTGACAATACGTTAAAAAATATGGCATTAATAAAGCATTGTTGTTTTGCTTATTTTTATTTATACAGGGAGTTGAACTTGTTACGATTTTCATATAAAATTGGTTATAACTTTGTAAATACCCTGTATAATAAAAACAAACCTTTATATTTTTGTGATGGATAAGTTAACAGGATTTCGAATTTAAAATAAAATATAGGGTGTTCCATTTTAAAAAAACATAAGTTTGGTCTGCCACTGTGTTATCGAACACCCTGTAACATTCTAACTAATTTTGTAATGTGAAGCTCAAAGGTGGCTAAAATTTTTGTTATTAACTTTTATTGCTATCTATTACTATAGCGGAGCTATTGAGCTTTACCCTACTAATCAGTCACCCTGTAGATAGAAAAGTAAGCCTTTGTTTTTATTGTATTCCTATGAGAATTCGAGAATCTGGTCGAGAAGTTTGGAGCGCTGTAAAACCTAGATAAATATATAAAATTAAACAACTTTATAGTGGAAATTGTTCGTTGAAAAATCCTCTACAAAATCCCTATGATGTTATTTTATTGTGAAATGAACGAAAAAAAGTTATAACTTCCAAAAGGAAATTTCTTACAAAATTTTCTCTTATTTTTGTTTATAAGTTTTTTGTTGGTCACTTGACGATAAAAAATAATAGATATAAAATTGTAGAAAATTGGATTTGCTACATTTTATGTGTAATTAAATTTTCTGTAGGTTTACTAGTTTAGGAGATACAGTCCGAAAGCCCTTTGCACCCCTTTTTCCAAGATGCCGGCCGGGGGACAAGGGTGGCGACCCCAAAAACTTGAACTTAAACTTCTACTAAACCCCCATACATACTAAAAAAATAAAATTGACTCCTCTAAGAAATGCAACCCTAAATGTAACATTTCAATGGACTACGTAGTATTTTTATTTCGAAAATACCGGTTGCTATTAACTTTCCCTTTAGGAAAAGGAGTTATTTACGAGAAACCGTCTAAAAACGTGTTTTTTTTTATTGAAATATGAAAATATTCACTCGCAAATAACTCGAAAAGTATTGACTTAGTGAAAAAAACTCTATAGAACAAAAGTAGCTTAGATTAATCAATTTATTCACTTCCAGACTTATTTTAAAGGGATCTTTTTTCACACCGAAAAGGGGTAAAACTCACCCCCAGGGTCAAAGCACAAATCGGCACAATATCACTTTTTTTTGTTTGACATGTTAGTTACGTGTATGCCAAATTTCATGTCAATCTAAGTGGTTTTTAAAATTTAGAACAAAAACCGTGAGTAAACGTACTATAAACAGTTATTTTTGCAATAATTTATTAATAAAAAAGTCGGAACGTTTTTTAAGCTATCACGACTAGTCGCAATCGAGTTAGCGTATAAAAATACTATGAAAAAGACTACAAACTTGCTGTAGATAGCGCATTATTTCGAGCTTTTCGGCGAATAAACAATTATTTATTTATTAACAAAATAAGAACATATTTTGAGTAATCGCGACTAGTCGCATTCGATTCAGCGATCAAAAATACACCAGAGAGGACGTTAACACTATCAATTTCTTTACAGGCCTTCTAATACTACCTGGAAAATACCTAAGTTTACCATAATTTGTTAATAACAATTAAATGGATAATATTTGTGCTTCCAGACCACTTCCATTTGATTCAGTTACCCAAAAAACCTAAAATACCACCATCAAATCACAGCGAGGTAGAACTTCCCACGGGACCCCTTCTGTTGCGACTAGACTATTTACGTAAATGTAACTAAAATATTTTAGCAGCTTAAACCTATTAGTTCCTAAGGTTGTATTATGCAATTTGCAATTTATTTAAATTTTGCAATAGATTGTTTTTGTTTTATTTTCATTATCTTTTATTTTGTAATATTGACGATTATAATTTCAGTAAATTGTATCTGTTATTGTTATTTTTTGACTTTTTTTAAGCGTTTTCCATAAAATTGTAAAATTTTCTTGTTATAGAAAATCGATTTTTAGTAGTTCCAATGTGACACAAAATCTAGGCATGGGATAAAAAAGTTTATTTGAAGAAAGTATATTTTTTTGTTCTTCTTAATGGCGGTACAGGCTCCTTTTTTCTTTAGTTATAGAGTATAATTTTATTTAGTTATAGAGTAATTTCCACATACTAACATATTTCTCAAATTGGGCTCTGTACCGCCATTCTTTATTATATTACGAATATGTTTGCCAAATATCTCGACAAAATATTCAAAATTACAGCAGCAATCTTGGACCGCGTTTGTTGTTACTTGTTGATCGCTACTGTTGTTTGTTGCCTCTTAACATTAAGATCGAATTCCAAACAACATTTCGTGAAACCATCCTGTGAGCTACTTAGGTTAGATTATGCTTCTAGTTTTTGCGAAATTTCAATTTCCAACCACGTTGTAATGTCTGTAACGGTTTATAGCATCATAATTAAACATTATCGTCAGTTTCTTGTAGTGATATTTTTGCATGAGAGATTTAGGTAAACAAGTATTCCTTTTTGTAGAATATTGCAAGGAAATTGTTTAGTGCGGTTAACGTACCTACATAATGCGTGTTTTATGAAATAAAATTGTAATTTATGAAGTGTTTGTGGTCTCAGACAATTACATGTGGTTAAGGTAAACTAATTACTTCAGTAAGGATTAATTGTTTACAATCTATTTTGTTAACAATCCCACATAGGTGACAAAGATATTCATTTAAAGGCGGAGATAGATATCCGCATCGCGAACTCCGCGCCGTGTGAGCGCCGCGCGTTCGTGGCGCGGTTAATGTTCGTTAAAATTTTTCATTTTGACGAACCTTCCGCAATCCAGAGGAAACTTACGAACCTTTAGTAATTGTAGATAATTAGTATTAAATGTGGGTGCCTACATAGGGCTTTTCATCGACTGTCATTTGTTTCGATCTTTTGTCATGTGTCACATAATATTAATATATCTACGCCATACGTCTTTGGTTTGTATCATTGGTATATACCAATAACGTATGACGTAGATATATTAATATTATATGTGACACATGACAGAAGCTCGAAACAAATGACTGTGAATGAAAAGCCCTATTGCATCCGTTTTTCTCCGATCAGATCAGATCCTATATCGGCCGACGCGACGTCGGGAGTAGCTTCTCCTATTCTCATCGAGAAGTGTTTGGTTTCATTCCGATTGGTTGCAAGTTGAGTTGCAAGTTGGTTGAAAGTTGCAAGTTTGTGCAAGTTGGTTGCAAGTTGGTTGCAAATTGGTTGTAATTTGGTTGCAAGCTAGTTGCAAGCTGGTTGCAAGTTGGTTGCAAGTTGGGGGTTGCAAGCTAACATGTTTAAATATATTCAATGTCATCATCTCCTTAACACATCTTCATCGGAACTCATTGTCGGGGGTCGGTGGTCGGAAGTTAACGGAACCAATGTAGGCACCCTCGCCGGAAAATCGGTCTATATCGGATCTGATCTGATCGGAGAAATACGGATCCAATAGGGCTTTTCATTCACAGTCATTTGTTTCGAGCTTCTGTCATATTTCATATAATCCGTGTATATTAATAGTATACACGGATTATACAACATATGACAGAAGCTCGAAACAAATGACAATCGATGAATAGCCCTATAGGGCTTATGTTGTATAATCTGTGTATAATATTCATATACAAGGAAGGTACGACATATGACAGAAGCTCGAAAAAAATGACTGTGAATGAAAAGCCCTATGTAGGTGAGCCTATCGGATCGGATCTGATCTGATCTGATCGGATCGGATCGGAGAATAACGGATCCAATGTAGGTGCGGCCTAAGACCACATAACAAAGACCTTTACCCCAGGCTGTGGGTGAAAAATAGGTCGATTTCAGGATATAATTGAGGAATTTTTGAAACCTATCAGGTGTTGTAAAGGACGATGCCAGGAATAACTTCTACTAAAATGTAACCAAAAATATTGTGCGCTTTTTTTTATTGCGATTTTCATTTGTTAAATTTGCAATTTTTAATAATTTTAAATTTTGCAGCTTAGGATATTGATTTAAAAAAAACTTTTTAATATAAAGTTGTAGTAAATTAAAAAACCTACAATTTGAGGTACGGTATGTTTAATTTCGTTAATTGGTTATTGCAAAACAGCCTGCGAAATTTCAAAATGGCCGTTTTTTACAATTGCATTATTTATTGTACAAATAATTTTTTTATTTTTTTAAAGCTTTAAAATGAAGATATTTCAATTCCAAACATAAAAAAAAATTGTAAAGCCAGATTAACGAATTTGTTGCTTAGATATTATAAATTGTTTATCCCAACAGGTCAAATGTCGAAGGCTATAACTTTTTGAAAAAAAAATCGTAGAGAGTTGGTGAAATATCCAATCTCCTTCTAAAGAGTTATATTTTCATAAAATCCTTTATACAGGAAATTTTTCCTCGTGGATTAGTTATATTTTCATATTCTGATGTAAATAAATGCGTAAAATATTTTTAAACCTCTAATTTTTGGGTTTGAAAATAAAGGGGCAATTTTCGTTAAAAACATTTAAAGCTGAAGCCGTCCTGTACATCCTATGAGTTTCTAACTTACAGATTATTGTTGCTGACAATGAAATGAAGATTTATAAATAATAAAAATTTTCTACAACCAACTGAAGCCGAGATAATTGTTTTTTTTTCTTAAATCGTAGTGCCTTTATTTATAACTATTAAGAAATTATTTTACAGTCATTGACTAAAGAAAGACTTATATTATCTTAAAATAAATATTATTATAAAATATAATTACATTTAATTATTAAAAATTATTTTAAAAATCGGTGCTTTTGCGAGCGACCGAATTTTGCAAATCGTCCGGCTCGCTTCAAATCCGCGCGCTCGGAAAATTTTTACGTAACTTGTATTAAATTTTGACAGAAAACAGTTTAATAATATTACCATTATAATATACCACTGTTTTGTACTTGTACCAATATTTACCACTGTATTTGTTTTTCTTGATAAAGTTTTATATGTGAAATTTTATTTCTGAAGAAATAATGATACATATATATGAAATATATAACTATATTTTTAATTTTTTCATTGTTAAATATGTAAATAAAATAATAATAATGTTACTTCTTACTATAATATACAATATAAAACTTTTTCTTCTTGTAGTGACTATTTTCACATACAAAAGTTTATCAAGAAAAACACATACAGTGGTAAATAGACTGTATATTATAATGGTAATATTATTAAATTGTTTTCTGTCAAAATTTAATACAGGTTACGTAAAAATTATCCAAACGCGCGGATTTGAAGCGAACCGGGCGATTTGCAAAATTCGGCCGCTTGCAAAAGCACCGATTTTAAAAATAATTTTTAATAATTAAATGTAATTATATTTTATAATAATTTTTATTTTACGATAATACAAGTCTTTCTTTAGTCAATGACTGTAAAATAATTTCTTAATTGTTATAAATAAAAGCACTACGATTTAAGAAAAAAAAAACAATTTTCTCGGCTTCAGTTGGTTGTAGAAAATTTTTATTTTTTTATAAATCTTCGTTTCGCTTCAGCAACAATAATCTGTAAGTTAGAAACTCATAGGATGTACAGGACCGCTTCAGCTCTAAATGCTTATAACGAAATTTGCCCCCTAATTTTCAAACCCAAAAATTATCTCGGCTTCAGTTGGTCGTAGAAATTTTTTATTTTTTTAAAAAATTTCCTTTCATCTTCAGCAACAATAATCTGTAAGTTAAAAACTCATAGAATGTACAGGGCCGCTTCAGCTCTAAATGTTTATAACGAAATTGCCCCCTTATTTTCAAACCCAAAAATTAGAGGTTTAAAAAATGTTTTACGCATTTATTTACCTCAGAATATGAAAATTGAACTCTTTAGAAGGAGATTGTATGTTTCACCAACTCTCTAAGATTTTTTTTTAAAAGTTATAGCCGTCGACATTTGACCTCTTGGGATAAACAATTTATAATATCTAAGCAACAAATTCGTTAATGTGGCTTTACAATTTTTTTATGTTTGGAATTGAAAGATCTTCATATAAAAAAATTATTTGTACAATAAATAATGCAGTTGTATAATGCTTTTCGCAGGCTGTTTTGCAATAACCAAATAAACGAAATTAAACTGACCATACCTCAAATTGTAGGTTTTTTAATTTACTACAACTTTCTATTAAAAATTTTTTCTCTAAAATCAATATCCTAAGCTGCAAAATTAAAAATCCTTAAAAATTGAAAATTTAACAAATGAAAATCGCAATAAAAAAAAAGCGCACAATATTTTTGGTTACATTTTAGTAGAAGTTATTCCTGGCATCGTCCTTTACAACACCTGATAGGTTTCAAAAATTCCTGAATTATATCACGTTTTTTCACCCACAGCCTAGGGTACTTGTCAAAATCGTAAAAATTCTCGAATTTTAAGGGATTGTTTCAGTCCTGAAAATTTTAGGGACTACCTTTTTCGCTTTCCGGTGACACAATTATAATATATCTGCTTGTTCCAACTGCGTTGCTTCACCAGAAACAAAGTTAAATTTTTAATTTATGAATGTTTTTCTTATATTGATAACGATTTCCAAAGTAAAAGTCGAAACGTCAAGTAAGCTTGATTTCAAACTCGAATTGTGGCTTATGCCCAAATAAAATAGTAAATCTTATTTTTGTATTTCTCACGCCGATAAGAAGACAACAATGAAATGACCTTTTTTTACATTGGTCCACATGTATATTTTCTATTTCAGCTTTATTTCCCTTCAGATATCGGTTTTAAGTTGTTTTTCTAAATGGTGCTTTGTTGAGGATCCCACAATAATGATTTTCCACGGTAAACATCAATAAGTTTGATATTTCCTTCCGATCACTCCATTACTAACAAATATTCAACTCAGGCGCCCCAAAACCAACAAACCACTCGCAAACCCGTCCAAATACGTATTGCGAACCATCAAAGCATTTGTTGAAAAGCCGACAGAAGTTAGATAGTGGTGCGCCGTGTGCGAGCCGTTTGTGTGCCACTTGAAAACACGTACTAATCTAACAAACATGCTGCGCGCGAGCGGCTCTCACACCGAGCGGAGCGCATATGTATACCCACCTTAGTATTTTGGTTTTGGAAGTAAATTTTAAACAGATTTGTTTTTCTTGCAAAAACTATTACTTAGTTCTTGGAATCCCTGAAGTCTTCTCAAACTTATTTGTACTGTGACGCTCTTGTGACTGTGACATTTTTTTATGGTGTCACTCAAACCCAGCCCCCAAAAATACATACCAATTAATTTTTGGGCTGTAGCTGTTTCTACTGTATTTAGTTATTCCCTGGCAAATACGTCTTACTCCATTTTTAAGCCATAATCGTAAGACTTTTAAGTCATTATCATTCTTTTGACACTTTTTAAGGTTTTACAGGGAAAATAATGACGCTATTTGTTTTGATTTGAAATTAGTTACTGAAACAATATTAGATAAAAAGCTTGGGAATCTTGGGTATCTTGGCTAGATTGGCTATTGGAAGTATTTGTCATTCTAAACTAGATTTCAAATCTTTTGTTGATGTTTTGTAATAACCAAATCGTATTTCATATCGTTCTATTCTTCTAATTTGTATATTTTATTAGTAATTTAACTTACTTTTAATTTTTCGACCTTCTCTACTTTTATTTCTTCTCCTCTTTTCTCTCTTCTCCAATTTCTCTCCTCCTATATCTCTTCCTCTTCTTGTCAACGTTTCTCCTTTTCTTATTCCATTTTTAAAAACCCTGCAGGGGGTCTGGACGTAGGTATCCGTTTCTTTATCAAAATTAGTATATTTTGTATTTACCATAAACAATTACTAAATATCTCTTTACTAAATATCCCACCACTGACACCAATGTTAAGACTTCACTAAACATTTCGGGAATTTTCGATGGCATCTCGAATATTCTGGAATTTTAAAATTTGTTCTTTTTGCCAAAGGACTTTTTCTATATAGGATAAATCTCACGAAACTTTCGTAACAATATTTTATAATAACACATATAGAGTAAATAAAATCTAAGAGTAACAGAAAAACTGTTAATTGATATTTATATTTTTTGCGTAAACATTTAAGTTCAGAAACAAAATTATCTGTCTATCTTGCTTATGCTTAGGTTTGCAATAATGATGGTGATCTATTCCCGATGAGGTGGAATGCAATTATCTTAGCTAAATTAGGACTTTCACTTCAAATTCAGGAATAGCATTTTGGGTAAAAGAAATAACAAAATAATAATTTTTTCCGCAAATCGCCAGGAAATTTTGACATTCCTGTCAAAATTTCTTGAAGAAAAAGTCAGGACTTCCTTACTGTAAGGAAATGATATTTCCGTACAGTTGTTAGTGTTCTACATAAATGATAGAAAACACATTGCTATTAAAACCTTGTAAATTACCTTAATCATTAAATTTTCTTTATCTGGAGCTTCCTGGATAAATTTTTCAATTTCTTCCTTCGTTAAAATCTTAGATTTCTTTGCCCTATAACCTTGAGCTTGCCGTTTCAATAAAGAACGAAGTTTTGAGTATGTAGATATATCTACATTGTGTTTAAGTGCAAGGGTTGACTGCAGCATTGAATAATTGGCCCATAATGTTGAAGATTTCATCTTTAAACAAAGGTCTAGGAAGTATGCCATTACAACATTTTCTGAGAAAGAACTCGTATTTTTACTCATGCGATAATCCATAAAACGTCTGTATGCATTTTCGTACTTTTCTCTTGATTTCTTTGGCAATAATTCTAATGAAGCAGTATTCACTGCCTCAACCAGCTCTCGAGGAGTCCCAGGAATGGAAATTTAATCATCACATCATTTTACTTTCGAGAACACCAGCAATTAAATTTATAAGCGTCAAGTTTGACAATTCAACCTCAATACGTTTCCATAGTAACCCAAGTAATTTTATTAGGAATTTCAAAGCACCATTTATTTGGGAATAAAATTATCGCGTTTTTTTTAAATCAATCAATATCTGTCGAATTTTAAACGATTTGCGGAAAAATACATTGTTACATTGTTTACCTCGTAGGAAAAGCCACATTCCTGGACTCTGTGTTGCTAAGTCTCGGCTTGCGCCTCGACTTAGCAATCTTCACAGTCGTCCAGGAATGTTAAGCTTTTCCTACCCGGTAAACAATGTACTATTCCTTTACATCCAAAAAAACTCTGTCCTGATTTGTGTATCCATTTTGTGTTCCATTGTGCTGTCGTATCTGGTAAAGTGTTGTGATGGTCCAGCTTACAAATTTTCTCTACAAATCGTCGATCTATATCAGTCACAATTCCCGGTCTACCCAAAATTTTGCTTTTAGGTTGGACACTCCCACTCTTACGATAATGCTTAAGTACGTCGACAACTGTAGACTTAACCTAACTCATTCTTTAGTAATTTCTCGTATTTTTACTCAGCAATTGAAGAAATTTAGTATGTGTCGTACTTCCTCTGACTATTTTGTTTTCACCAATTTTAAAAAAATGTGAAAATTATTTTCACTAATTTTGAAACAATGTGAAAATGCTGAATTATCCACGTCCGTTTGTCTGTCCGTCCATCCGTCTGTCTGTCCGTGAACTCAAATCCTCCGTCATTATACCAGGTAGAATGACAAATGAGGTGCTAAATGAAAGCTTATAATCCAAGAATGGTACTAAAGGTGAGAAATTTGACCTAGGACTAGGGATGAAAAAAACCTACCGGTTATAATCTAAAACCGGTTTTTTTCCTCAGCAACAATCGGTTTTCCGGTTTTTTTTTGTCCCGGTTATAACCGGTTTTTCATTTTTAAAGTAATAACAGGTGGAAAACCGGATAACTGGAAAAATACTGAATTCAGAGAAAAAATGGGAAAATTTTTCGCCCTCGCGCGTAAATGAGAAATTTTAAGCTGACTGAAACCGATTTCACAACACTGATGACTGATTATTATACTGATATGGACTGATATCCATTCGAATGGAGTATCGCAAACTAAAGCGCAATGTAAATGTAACCTATTGGGTATTGGCCATGACTAAAAAACCTAGCACCGGTTTTTGGAACAACCGTTTTTTTTTGACCGGTTATAACCGGCAGGTTAAACCGTAGGTAAGAAACCGGTATAACCGAAAACCGGTGTTTTGTCAACAACCGCCATCCCTACCTAGGACTTCTGGTTTTAGAAATGCGTCCGAAAGTACTGTTTTAAACTCACCGGAATAGTACAAGTGATATATTATTCGACGCGCCTTCGCAAGAGGAGAACAAATATATACTTACGGTTTCATGAGTGTCTGTCCGTCTGTCCGTCCGTCCGTTCGTCCGCGAATACAACTCCTCCGTTATTAACACAGATATAATGACAAATGAGGTGTCGAATGAAATCTTATACCCCAAGGATGGTATTAAAGTTGAGAAATTTGACATCGGTTTTAGAGTTGCAACCGTAAGTACTGTTTTTAAGTCACTCAAAATATGATATGAATGTAAATAAAGATGACTCAAAATTAGCAAAATCGTATATAAATGGATGCAAAGTTACACGAAGAGTTCAAATATCGACTTCCTGTTCTACTTTCGATTACTTTGGGCGAAAATCTAGGACTTACGAAGTCCAATTACTTGTTTCAATTAAGATTTTATCAGAGATTTTCGCTAGATGTATGTTCCGAGTATCTGCCAAGAACCTTACAACTTATAAGATGATTTATTGTTAAAATAACTTATTTATAAGCGGTAAATAGATAATTCCGAACATCGAGTTGCCACAACATTATGCAATATTTTTGTTTATTTTTCAATATTTTATTTTTCCTGATACATTATTGAACTCTTTCTTCTGCTGAACTCTAATTCAATAAGCAAGGTTGTGATGATAAACATTTTCAATCAATTTTCGTTTGTCGGAACTTTTCATTTTTGCGCTGGTATATCGGCGAAATGACGAATCAAGAAAGATAAAAATCGACTATAACCAGTTAAGCACAAAATAAGGCACAAAACTTGTCACCGCGGTTGAACAATACGCTTCGCACAATCTCGCGGCCTCTTTGTGCTGACTTCTTGATTATTTCACTCATGCATGAATAGGGGTGGTCGAATTTAGATAAATCCGTTCTCCGTATCGATCGGTCGAGATTTAACCGAGTTGGTTTATGGCGTGATTTGTAGGTTGAAGGAGTTATTGAAAGGCCAGATATAATTTAGAATTAGTGTCAAGGAATTTTATATATGCGAGGGGTAATGTAGTCGTAAAAGCTCCGACAGTTAGTGTCACTCAGGAAACATCAACATTAATTCAAAGCGAAATTACTATTAGACCAGCGCGGATCTGTGAAACAACGTCAATTTTTGGATGTCAGAGGTGGCATTAGGATTTTTGCAGATAAAGCAGGTGACAACTTCAATAATAATTGACTTATGCTCCTTCTCAAATATGACCGAAACATTAATAAAAAAATTACTATATTTAAAAATTTCGAAAATCATCGATTTTTTTCTAATTTCTTTACTTATTTATAGTCGTGGAAACGTATATAACAAAGTCGTAGAAAAATAAAATAAAGATAATTGATGGATTCGACCGTTACTTGATGAAAGTTCATTTTATCTAACAATAATAAAACACTGAATACCTTTGTTTTCTATACTTCCACAAAATTTATTACAACTATGTGACTACAGCTGTTTCGGTAGAGTGCCTTTCTCAAGTGATTTAGTTTACTATGTGTTTGCCTTTTTAAAGATTTTAACTGAAGAGGTTGAGGGTCGGGAGCTATTTGTCTCGAGTTGGTCATTCAAAATTATATCTGTATTTTTTAATTTATTAATTTCCATCGATTCTAATAAAGATAGCTTAAGGCCTTTATTTTGAATATGCAGAATTTGAAACTCTTCATTAAAATAATGATTATGATCTAGAAGGTGAAGTGTGTTCTGCTATCCGTGTGTCAGAGGTTCTGCCAGTTTGACCGATGTAAGTTTTCGGACAGTCACCATAAGTTAGTTTGTAGACACCACTCTGTAGTTGTTTTCTCTTTCGGCGCTTATTGTTCTTAATATATTTGCTTAAGTTGTTATTAGTTCTGAAAGCTGGTGTTATTCCTTTCTTTTTTTTTGTGTATCTGGCAATTTTATTATTATTATTATATCCTCTAAGCCCATTGCTATCAGATATATTTTTGAACCAGCTTGAAACAATAATTTCCCGTATTTAAACAGTTATTGTATTGGTGGATGATATACTAGTATGCTTTACAGAAACTAACAGGCAACTTGACCAATTTCTATCATACATTAATTTACTTCATAGTAATATTGAGTTTACAATAGAAACAGAACAGAATAACTCCATAAACTTTCTAGATGTAACAATTATCAGCCTACACAACAAACATGAGTTCTCCGTATATCATAAACCTACCCACACTGACACAACTATGCACAATTCATCATCCCATTCTACACAACACAAATTAGCAGCCTACCATAGCATGATACATAGACTGACAGAAATTCCTATGTCAAAAAATAACTTCTAAATAGAACTGAACATCATTAAACAAATAGCAGTAAACAATGGCTATAACGAACAAACAATTAATAAAATTTTAAACCAAAAACTCCATAAGAAAGCCCTGCAATTAGTCTATCCACCACCACATAAAGAACCCAGTACCTTCTGCTCTATCACATATACTGGCAAAATAACAACAAAAATAGCCAGATACATAAAAAAGAAAAGAATAACACCAGCTTTCAGAACTAATAACAACTTAAGCAAATATATTAGGAACAATAAGAGCCGAAAGAGAAAACAACTACAGAGTGGTGTCTACAAACTAACTTGTGGTGACTGTCCGAAAACTTACATCGGTCAAACTGGCAGAACCTTTGACAAACGGATAGCAGAACACAAATGGGCTTTCAACAATAGAAGAACAGACACTTTTACATACGCACTTCACCTTCTAGATCATAATCATTCTTTTAATGAAGAGTTTCAAATTCTGCATATTCAAAATAAAGGCCTTAAGCTATCTTTATTAGAATCTATGGAAATTAATAAATTAAAAAATACAGATATAATTCTGAATGACCAACTCGAGACAAACAGCTCCCCACTCCTCAACCTCTTCAGTTAAAGACTTTAAAAAGGCAAACACATAGTAAACTAAATCACTTGAGAAAGGCACTCTGCCGAAACAGCTGTAGTCACATAGTTGTAATAAATTTTGTGGAAGTATAAAATGGTTGATACTGGTTTAAAATGTCTTAAATTATTACCCTTTCTGAAAAATAGCAATAAAAAGAAAATAAGGGGGCAAAATAAGCCTGTTTTTATTCAATATTTTTCAACCACTTTGATCGCACTTAGAACCTTCTTAATTGGCTTAGAAAATTCTTATAACATACTTAAACCGACCACCAAATTTCATTAAAATTGACCCAATAGATTTTGCATAATAAAGTTTTATTTTTATTTTTTAATAGCAAATAATATTACAATATTTGATCAACTTTAAAATGACAACTAGTCAACAACTCAATTACTAAAATCCGTCGGATTTTAATATGAAGTTCAACCACGATTATCCCTTATCTATGAGATAAGCAACAACAGGAGATTTAGACTTTATTCAGGTTCATTTTGCTGAAAATCGAATTTTCCTCAAGAACCACAAGTTCTTATCGAGCAGGGAACCATGTTGCCCTTTGAGCACTCCTAACACATTCAATCTTTTAACATCGACTTAAAGTCGATATAAATATCATATAAGTATCATGTAAACCATATTTCTCGATGTTACCAATTTCATAAGGTTGCTAGTTTCATGTACTAAGCAGAACGCATCGAAGATGATCTGATCTAGATCGAAAACGTTTTGCCAATCCTTTTGGATGACTTTTAATGGTTTTTAATAAACTTTTTTTATACCATTGTACAAACGAAGTTTTTACTTCTGTATGATTTCCTTATTTTTCTTAAGGGGATTGGTACGTATTTTCGGCTGCAATGCTATTCAAATGGGGATTCATTTTTTTCGAACACTGAAAAAACTAATAAGTATTTTTGAAAAATTTAACCGCAGAATGAAAGATTACGTTATTAGCGAGGGCCGAAAGTCCCTGAGAATTTCTATAATGTTTATTTTAATAAGTTACAGGGGTAAAAAACTAAGAGAAAATTTAGTGTGATTTTTAATTTCAAATATCTCATTCAAAATAAACTTTTTATTTATTCTAAGGGACTAAGAGAAAATTTAGTGTGATTTTTAATTTCAAATATCTCATTCAAAATATACTTTTTATTTATTCTAAGGGACTTTAGACCCTCGGTAATAATTTAGTCTTTCATTCTGCGTTTAAATTTTTCAAAAATATTTATCGGTTTTTTCAGGATTCGAAAAAATGAACACTGTCCGTGGTAATATTTTCCAAATCTACCTTTGTCTTACAACGCACTCAGTCGAATAGAATATTGTCAGCATCAGTCAGACAGTGACAATCAGTGACAATTTTAAATATTTTACATGGCATCGGGAATACATATTTTGAGATGTTGATTAAATAATGTTATATACATAGTGTATTTGATTAATGATTTAAGACGTGAACTTAATAAAACATTATTTATTGTGTATTATTTGTGGAAGATCCAAGCAGAGAATACTTCAGGATAATTATATATTCTGTGATCCAAGTATTTTGTTGTTAAAGATGTTCAAAATTGTAAGCGTTCCTTAGTAACAATATATTATTAAAAAATCACTTTGACACTTTTCCTCTTTTCTCGATTGAGTATTAGTTTTAGTTGTACATATAAATTATTACAATCACTGAATACATAGTTAGTGAAACAAATATCACATTTATTAACTGAATTAATAATTTGCAATTATACAAATAACAGCTATCCAAAAACATTCAAAAGCCATATCTTTAAAGTTAATCATGACATTGTCAAGTAAAATGACGTTCTAGTAATGTTTACAAACATATTCATACCAGTGTGAATTTTACTACACGTAATTTGCCGTGTAAAGACAGAAAAGTAGGGATAGCCGTAAAATATTTGCGAATTATGTACCGATGTCCTTAAGGAAAAATTTTTCGTTTTCACCACCTGCAATAATTATGCCTTTACTTTGCAGGTTCCGTATCGTGAAAACTAACAAACTTTCAAGTGGCATGAAGTAGAAAATTACGGACACTGATCTATTAACATAACATGTTAAGTTATAATCAACATCCTTATGTTATGATTTTATGAGACATTTTGGGATTTTTCGATGACATCTCGAATATTCAAGATTTTTAATACTTCTTCTTTCTCGTCAAGGGACTTTTACTATACCTATTGAATAAATCTTAAGGCACTCTCTTAACAATATATTGATATCATACAATCGTTCTAACAAACTTCGTCTCATTGATTTCCACAATTTTCTTTATTATTATTTCCTTTAAGCGGTGCCGTTCCTGTTGATTACGCAGTTTAAATTGAGCAATCGATTTAAGTTATCGATATGATATTGTAGAAATGCAAAAGATGTCCCAACATGATCGAACGACCATTAGTAGATCTCTGTGGGTACCACACAAGCCGCAATCCTCGAAGTGTGAGGTCCGAAGATATAGTACCGACTTGATTATAACTACGTATTTCAATATATTCAGAGTGAGGTAAACCACACTTTTTTAAAATATTTCTCTCGTGTCCTGGAAGAATTATGACTACATTAATATCATAATTTTTGTTCTGCCTAAATGTTTTAAAATGTTTACATTCAGGTATGAAAAATCAAATAGTATCTATAATTTGATTAGAAATATTAGTACTTAAGTAGTTACCGAAAATCGTTTAAAATTATAAAGGCGAAGAAATGAAGCAATGAAACTACCAAATTTTTGTAATTAGATAAATCTAAATGAAACTTTTTGCATTCGATTTGTAAGAGTCTTAGGAAACTTTGTGAACAAAAATGATAATGGCGAAGTGAAAACTGCATTATTGAAGAAGGAAAATGCATTTCCTAAAGGCATTTCGAAGTGAAGAAAAATTATAGATAATTCAGAAATTTTTCAATATTTCACATAAAGATGTCCTTACACAATTACTTTTTTATTTATAATACAATGTTATAGTCGCTTAACAGCAAAACCAAAGAATGTTTGTGCAGTAATATTTGTCTTTAAAACTAGTTGATTATTGCTCCTTCCTGTTCTGGTGAGTTTCTTAACTGAGGTGGACGTTGTCACCACATGCTAAAATTCTCATGTTTAATTCTTTATAAGAGATATTATATTGTAAGTCAGTTCTTGATGTTTGTGTTCCTGTACTTATATGCTGATGATGGCTGTTGCTGAGCCGAAACGCGTCCAATTTTATTTATCTTTTTAATAAAAAAACTTTGTGGTACTTCTTCGAGTTTTTTGTACTTTTTTACCTCGAGACTACATTTGTGAAATATGGATACAGTGGAACTCCGATAAGTCGGCCTCCGATAACTTGGAAGTCCGGCTAACCCGGACCGATTTTTATCAGACAAAACAAACATTTTTTTAGTTTGAATGAGTTTTTCACCAAGAAATGAACAATACTGTATACAACTAGCCGGAATTTAGACGTATTTTCCATAACATGTATTTCATATTTTTGCAATTATAATTGAGTTTAACTGTAAATATACAGTATTTTATTAATTCTCCATATTCTCCGGCTAACCCGGATTTTCGATAACCCGGATCGACCGCGGTCCCGATTAATCCGACTTATCGAGGTTCCACTGTACTTCTCTTCATGTGTTTCATAACTTAATATTTTTATTCTACTATTTATTTTAAAACCTTTTTATATACTTGGCTTGGTTGTTGTCACGGTCTCCGCAAATTTTGTAATCCATTTTAAAAATAGGTCTAGGCTACCTAGGTACCTGAAATTCTCAGAATAGCTTAGAACTAGCTAACAATGCAATATTTAACTGCTATTATACAGGGTGATTGATTAGTGTGGTAAAGCTCCGTAGATCCGTTATAGTAATAAATAGCGATAAAAGTTAAAAACAAAAATTGTAGCTAACTTTGAACTTCATAGTAGAAAATTAGTTCGAATGTTACAGGGTGTTCGGTAACATATTGGCAGATCAAAGTTATATTTTTTTAAATGGAACACCCTGTATTTTATTTTATATTCGAAATCTTCTTAACTTCTCCATTACAAAAATATAAAGGTTTATTATGTTATACAGGGTGTTTACAAAGTTATAATAAATTTTATATGAAAATCATAACAAGTTTAACTCCCTGTATAAATAAAAATAAGCACAACGGCAGTCGTTTATTGATGCCAGATTTTTTTGTTTATTGTCAAAATTTTCATAAATGATCGATATTGCTAATTTTATTTATATTGAATGCAGGGTGAGTCAAAACGCAAGTACATTATTTTCTCTGTAATTTTAAATGAAACACCCTGTATTTTATACCACTATCGAAAAGTACTATTCTTCTTCTACTACGGCACTACAGCCCAAATTGAGCCTTGACCTCCTTTATTTTTTGCCTCCACCCTTGCTTGTCTGTGGCTGCTCTTTTCCATACACGGACTCAGAAAAGTACTATTGCCGTACTTTAATTTTTATACATTATAATTTGTATAACATTCCCTATATCTAAATTTATTGGTTTTCGATATATTTTCATTTTTCAGAGAAAATTATTAATTACGGGTATAAATATATCCAAATTTTAGGTAAGCCATGACTGAATTGTCTAAAACTGACAATTTACGATTACTGATTATCAATATGTAATCAAAGTTGGCTACAATTTTTGTTATTAACTTTTATTGCTATCTATTACTATAACGTATCTGCGGAGCTTTACCCCACTAACCAATCGCACTGTATGGATAAATCGATTTTGTTTATCTCAAACTATTTTAAAAATGTGACTATAAAGCAATGATATTTTAAAGTAAGTTAATAAATCGATATCTGCAAATTGATGGTGGGTCAGAATCAGCGGCATTAGACTGCAGATCGATAGTTCCCTAGTTCGAACACGGCTGTTGCGTATCTTTTTTTAATTTTTTTAATAAATAATTAAAAGTTGATATACTTAAAGTTAATTCATATTATATAAATTATTTATTATAATAAATAACTTAAATATATTTTATATAATAAATAACTTAAATATAATAACTTAAATATATATTTATGTATATAAATATTATAGGTTTGTTCCAACTCGATACAAAACTGTTTTTGAATCGTTACGCGCATGCGCAATAACGAATAATTATGCGCAGTAACACATTTTTCGTTACTGCTCATACTCGTAACCGTTCAAGAACGGTTTTGTATCGAGTTGGAACAAACCTTACATATACCATTTTAAACAACCGTGGTATTACAAAAAGTACTTTTTTTATACTAGTGTAATTTTTGGAATTATAATTTTAACAGTTAATATTTAATTTTAAGCATTTTATATCGTCAAATTACTTTATATTCTTTCCTATAAATAATAAAAAGGTTTTATTATGAAAAAGTTCTTTTTTATAAAAGTATAATTGTTTAACAATAATGACAGAGCATCGACCTCGCTCTTAGGACTGTGGAAGCCGAATTCAAAAAGTGCGATAAAAAATGGTAGAGAAAAGAACATCCTTATAAACTTTTTGACTTACTCAAAAAATTTACTGCATGTGCAGTTACTGACAATTTATCTGCATCTGCAATAATTATTTAAAAATACAATATAATTGTTATAATTATTAACATTACACATTACATAATGTATAAATCATTTTCACACGCGTAACCATAAATATTACTGCAATTAAAATATCTACTGTTCCGAGACAGACAGATCGTTTTAGTTTTATTACTATCCAATGTTTATAAGACAGTTGTTATTGTTAAGCACAACAATGGCCTATTTTATTAATAATAATATCCATTCAAGATGTTATTGGCAATAGACTTTGCTTTTTAAGTTATAATAAGCTGTTTCTCTCTTCTGATTGATTGTAAAACTAGTCAATATATATTTGAGCTTCATTATAATGTTTATGATTATTGAAAAACAAATAATCTTTTCTCTACTATTTCGTTGGTTAGAGTTTAACAGTTTATTACTGGTTTATTAATAAGGAGTCCATAACTAGACCAAGCTGTACGACGGTTCTCATTTTTGGAAATTTTTTGAGTTCCAGCTCAAAAATGTCTACTCAAACAAATCTGCAATATAGTCCAGAGAAATAAAGATTTTTTCAGGACACTCAAAGATCCAGGTAGATGATCACTTTTCTAGTTATTGAAGACCTAAAGGAAGAAAACCTATCTGTTTCCTGCCTAGAGTCCGCGTCCGTTTTTTAATTGTTAACAATTTAGTGCAAAAATCGCGATTTTTTCGATTTTTTGCACCCCATTAAAAAGCTAAATAGTTGACATAACATTACAAAATTTAATTTTTTAGAACATTGAAAAACCTTCAAAATGCCGATTTTTGAAAGTTAAAAAGTTAATTTGTTGCTACGCAAACTGCAAAATAAGTGAAAATTGTTATTTTTGTTAAGAACTTTTACTAAAACTACCTTAGAACTTTAGTGTTTCACCCAAAGTTGGGTATTGGGGTACTTAACAAACCCTCAAAATTTGAGACCGATCCATTTATTAGTTTAAGGGTTATTCTATTTGTTTATCCTAGAGAGCTTTATTTTGCAATAACATAAGACAGAAAATAATGAACATAGGGCAATTCTGAGTATGCCAAATGAAAGTAGAAGAGTGATAGTATCAAAATGTATTAAAAAAAGATAATGGTCAAAAATAATAATGTCAAATTTTTGAAATTTTGTAGTTTATAAACATTTAGAATAACTTTAAAAATACTGTCCCTAGAAACAATATTTTTATATATTTGAAAAGCTAGTATTTTAACACGAATTTTCAAATAAAAAAATTTAGCCAGGGTTCATTTGGGACAAAGTTAGCCATGTAATTTTTTTAACTCACAGCTAATTTGTTTATAATAATTAGGGAATCTCATTAATGCCATTTTAAAGAATGGGACTTGTATTTTTTCTTAAAAAATTTGCACAAACATTGTACCTTCACAGCACCCTCTACGATTTTGCAAAAATGTAGTTTAAACGATTACTAGGGGGAACCTACAAATCCACCGAGTTAAAATACCGAAAAAGCAATTTCAAACTAATACAATTTTCTGTATCTCCGGATCATCTCAATGGATTTTGATCTTTCTTTTTTTAATTTGTATGTAATTTATACGTACATTACAAATATGCAATTTTTTATAAACTTATTAATTAATAAACAGTCTAATTTGTTTAAACAATTCTTGAAAAAATATTTTTCTTACAAAAATCTATTTTTTAATCATAGTACCGTTAATGATCATATAAAAAGTTAAAGTACACTTTAATAAATCAATTATTTTTATTAGATAATCATTTATTGAAGATAATTTATTTATTAAAGTATACCTTAACTCTTTCTATGATTAATAATGATAGTATGATTAAAATCATGGATTTTTGGGAAAAAATTATTTTTTCAAAAATTGTTTAAACAAATTAGATTGCTTATTAATTAATAAATGTCTAGATAAATTGCATATTTGTAATATACAGAAAATTACATACAAAATAAAAAAAGAACTATCAATATTCAGTAGATTCCGAGATATAGAAAAAAATGATAGTAGTTTTAAGTTGCCTTTGTTAGTTTTTGAACTCGTGCATTTGTCGGCTCCCAGCTCCCCCTTCACTTACCACGACTAGTCACCAATTGAACTACATTTTTAAAAATTCGTATAAAATTCCAGCTTTTCTAATATGTAGAAGGATTTTTTCTACGGACAATATTTTTAAAGTTATTCTAAATGTATATAAACTACAAAATTTCAAAATGTTGGCATTCGCATTTTTGACTATATTAGATATTTTTTTTATCTTTTTTCGTACATTTTGATAGCATCAGTTTTCTACTTTCATTTGGCATACGCAGAATTGCCAACATATTCTTTATTATTTTCTGTGCTATGTTATTGCAAAATAAATGTCTCTGGGATAAACAAATAGAATAACTATTAAACTAATCAATGGATCGGTCTCAAATTTTGAGGGTTTAAGTACCCCAATATACCCAACTTTGGGTGAAACACTAAAGTTATAAGGAAGTTTTAGTAAAAGTTATTAACAAATAACGATTTTCACTTATTTTGCAGTTTGCGTAGCAACAAATGAACTTTTTAATTTTCAAAAATCGGCATTTTGAAGGTTTTTTACTGTTCTAAAAAATTAAATTTTGTAATTTGATGTCAACTATTTAGCTTTTGAATGGGGTGCAAAAAATCGAAAAAATCGCAATTTCTGCACTAAACTGTTAATAATTAAAAAACGGACGCGAATTCCAGGCATGAAACAGGTATGTTTTCTTCCTATAGGTCTACAATAACTAAAAAAGTAGTCAGCTACCTGGATCTTTGAGTGTCCCGAACATGGTATATTTCTATAGTCCAGAGAAATAAGATTTTTCTCGTGAACATCCCCCTCCAGGCCGAAACCAAATTTTTTGAATAGTGTGGACATCTATATTAATAACCTTCATGTTTCCTGCAGCCGATTTTGATGATATACATAGTTATAAACAAATGAAGATCAAAAAACGGTAAATTTTCGCTTTTTTCGTCTATAAACAAAAAGTTAAGCATTTTAAACAAATTTGAGAGTAAGAAACTCATAAATCGTGTAAAAAATTTCAATATGGCGTTCGCTGAATATGTCTATCCTTATTGGTTGCTTAGAAAATTGCAAAATAAATCATAAATTTTTAGTTTTTATAAATATTCATAACTTATGTAAAAATTAACTTAGAACCTTCTTATTACACGAATTGCTGAGACTTCTGAAGTCAGAAATTTATGAGGTTACAGTAAAAGTTCTGACAGTTTATGGAGGAACATTTATACTATACTATACATGACTTAATTTAACAAAAATGACAAAAAGTAATTTTAAACAATGTAAAATTATTTTGCAAAAACACGTCGATTTTTTGCTTACTTATAAACAATACGAATAACTTTTTAACCGTTACCCGTAGAAAAATTATTTTTCCATATTTGGAAAAACTTAATTTTTATACACATTTAGAAAGAAAAACAAATTGTCCTAGGACAATTAGGGACGAAGTTAGCCCCCCTTTTTTTAATTCACATGTTTTTGCAAAATAATTTTACAGTATATAGAATTATTTTTTGTCATTTTTTTTTAATTAAATTAATAGTATAAATCTTCTTCTTTCGTAAACTATCCAAAGTACTACTGTATTATAAATATATTATATTATATATATTATATATTATATATTATATATTATATTATATTATAATGTACTATAAACTTCATCATTTTCTGATTTATAGCGTTGCAAAAAAATTAATTTGGGGTAAACAAATTAAATACCATTTAAACTATTTGACCAATTGCTTTAAAATTTAGGGCATGATTTGAGCACCAGAAGTCTCAGCATTCCGTGTAATAAGAACGTTCTAAGTTAATTTTTACATAAGTTATGAATATTTATATAAACTCAAAATTTATGATTTATTTTGCAATTTTTTAAGCAACCAATAAGGATAGACATATTCAGCTAACGCAATATTGAAGTTTTTTATACGATTTATGAGTTTCTCACTCTCAAATTTGTTTAAAATACTTAACTTTTTGGTTATAGACGAAAAAAGCGAAAATTTACCGTTTTTTGATATTTATTTGTTTATAACTATATATCATCAAAATCGGCTGCAAGAAACATATAGGTTATAGGTTTGGATCCCGCGTATGAAAAAAAAGTTGATTAATAGCAAGCTGAAAATTTGTTAATAGCTTAAGGGTATCTAGTCGGACAAACTTTGATATATGGGAACACTGGAACAGGGGAAGTTTTAATTGTGGAACAGAACAGACTTAAACTCTTCGAACAGAGATTAAACTCTCATGCAAAAATCAGACTGCTATTTATCACCAAATGGGCGTTTTAATGAGTGGAACATGTAGAATATGTCAAATGACAGGAATTATGACAGGTAATAAATAGCAGTCTGATTTTTGCATGAGAGTTTAATCTCTGTTCGGAGAGTTTAAGTCTGTTCTGTCGGACAAAATAAATGTGCCGTTTTCGTGGTGTGACCGTTCCAAATTTTTAACCTGTTCCACAATTAAAACTGCCCCTGTTCCAGTGTTCCCATATATCAAAGTTTATCCGACTAGACAGCCTTAAGTTATTAACAAATTTTCAGCTTGCTATTAATCAACTTTTTTTTCATACGCCGGATCCAGACCTATTATTAATATAGATGTCCATACTACTCAAAAAATTTGGTTTCGGCCTGGAGGGTGTTGTGTCACCAACAGGATATTTTTTTCCTTATTTCTCTGAACTACTATTTTATTTCCCTGGACTGGATTAATATACTGGGCGAAATATTCATGCAGATTTTATTTTAATTATTATCTCAACATATACACACAATGAAAATTTGGGAAAAAACTGTAGAGCAAAGATTTAGAAGGGCAACATCGATAGGAGAAAACAGTTTGGCAGTTTGAGTTTAACCCAGGAAGGGGAAAAACCGATGTCTTCGGAAACGGAAGGGGGAAAACAGCCAAATTGTTTTTGTTGTGGTTATGTTATATCACAGTCAACAAACCCTATTTTGTTTAGTTCTTTTCTACTTCTGCTCGTAAAGTGATTGGATAACAGAAAACTTCTTCTTCTTCATGTGCCGTGCTCGATTATCGAGCGTTGGCTATTAAATTGGTTATAGTAATTTTGTTGACGGCAGCTCGGAAAAGGGATACAGAGGATATGTTCCATTCTCTCAGGTTTTTAAGCCATGACGTTCTTCTTCGACTTGGTCCGCTTCTTCCGCCTACCTTGCCTTGTAATATTAAACGGAGTATATTATATCTCTCTGGGTGTCGCATAACATGGCCAAAATATTCAAGTTTTCCATTTTTAACTGTTCTGACGACTTCTGTTAAGAGGACGAAGGAGTATAGGAAGAAGGAAAGTGTCAGGATTGAAGAATTTAAGGGACTGATTTAAATGCAGTTCTATAGAACTCTTTAGGGTAGCGGTAGATAGAGTAAAGATTTTTTTTTATTTGAAACTTGCAAGTTTATAATCTACTGTAAAAAGGAGTATTAAATAAAACTGATAAATTATGTAATGTTTTGTAGGTGTTGCCGGCCAGTGCCGGTTCACCTTATTCACCACTGTATTCACTAACACAAGTGTCACTCACACGAGTCTTCTGGCCACTGTCTCTTGAGTCTCCGAACTGGTAGTGGACGATTGGTAAGCGTGGAAAGCAGCTCGTTGTTGTGATTGATACTTTTTTTTTCTATGTTTGGTCCGTTTGGTCGCATAGAGTCCTATTACGTCCTTTATAAATGGTATTTTTAAGTCCTCATGTAATGTTTGGTTTGAAATATACCAGGGTATATTTGCAATGATCCTTAAAGTTTTTGATTGGTATGTCTGCAGAACTTTGGTATTTGATGGTTGGTTTCGTACATCCCCATAGTTCAATCCCGTAGGTCCATATAGGTTTTAGTATTATTTTGTTTATTGCCAGTTTGTTTTCTGTGGATAATTGTGATCTTCTATCAAGAAGCCAATTCATTTGTCTGTTTTTTAATCGGAGTTGTTGTTTTTTAGCTTTAATGTGCGCTTTCCATGTTAGTTTCTGATCAAGATGAATACCTAAATATTTGACTTCGGTCTTCATTGGGATAACTTGGTGGTTTATTGTAACATGTGGACAATTTACATGTCTGTTCGTAAATGTTATGTGAGCCGATTTTTCGTGGTTTACTTTGATTTTCCATTTTTGGAGCTAGTTCTGTAATCGATCTAAATGTGTTTGTAGCTTGTTGGAGGCCACTACTGGATCATGGTCAAGCGCAATTATTGCTGTATCATCGGTGATAGTTGTTTCGTTAGTAGTTGGTATATCAGCAGTGTATAATAAGTACAAAAATGGTTCCAAAACACTGCCTTGGGGTACTACTGCCTTTATGAGTTGGTAGCTACGATTATCTTTTTCCATTTTAACATCGAAATGTCTGTTGGAAAGGTATGATTTTAGAAGTAAGTAAATCTGACTCGGCATGTTTGTTTTTAGTTTGTATAACAGCCCTTGGTGCCAAACCTTATCAAAGGCTTGCTGAATATCTAGAAATACTGCAGTGCAAATGTTCTTGTTTTCCAAGACGTCTCTGATTAAATTTGCTATCCTATGGCGTTGCTGAGTTGTGGTGTGTTTTTCCCTAAAGCCAAATTGGTGATTTGGTATTAAATTATTATTCGAGGTTATACTATTTATTCTACTTTGCCATAGTCAAATATTTTAGAAAGTATAGGCAGAAGGCTTCTAGGTCTGTGAGAGGCAGCTTCTGTTGGAGGCTTTCCAGGTTTGGCGATCATGATAATTTCAGCAAATTTCCATTGCGTTGGATAGTAGGAAAGATGGAGAATTCGGTTGTATAAAGTAGTGAGAGACACGATGGCTCTTCTTGGTAAATGTTTGAGAATTTCTCCCACTGTTAGATCATAACCTGGAGCTTTACGGGAGTTGATTTTCTTTATCTCTTCCATAATTTCTGATGGAGTAATTGATCTAGCAGGTGGTGATAGTTGATAGGGAGCATCTGTGTAAGTAGCTGTTTATTTCTTCATCTTCGAATAAATCTACTGGTGCCAACACTTTTTCAAGGTGTTCCACAAAAACTCTTGCTTTTTCCTCATTTGATCTAGCCGGTGCATTATCGTTCTGTCTTAATGGAGAAGCTGTTACGACGCACGGGTCTTTTTAATTTTTTGTGGCGCTCTCCATAATAAGTGATCACTGGGAGTCAGGTTTTTGATGAAATATTCAAAAGATGTATTTCTGGATTCTTGAAGTGCTGAATGGAGTCTGTGAGTCAGTCGATTGAGATTGGTTTTGTCCGCTGGGTTTCTTGTGTGTTGCCAGATTCTGCGTGCCCTACACTTCTCGGTTACCAACTCCTTAATATATCTGGGAACATCATCTGTCTTTCTGTTATGATGTACAGGTGTTGCTTTCCAGGCCACGTTTTGCATCAGATTTGTGAAATCGTGAACTGCTGTCTCAATTTCTTCTTCTGTTTTTAGTCTTACGTTGAGATTTAGGTTGGTGTTTACGATTTCTTGAAATTATAGCCAGTCAGTTCGTTTAGAACACAGTCTAGTAGGGGAAACTTTTTGCAGAATTTCACTACTCACATTGATGATTATGGGGCTGTGATCGGAGTTAAGGTCAAAGTTTGATTTGATATCACATTGATGGATTGGTATACTTTTGATTAAAGCAAAATCTAATAGATCTGGAATTTAATACCTAGAGTAAAGATAGTGATGATGATATCCAACCTCCGAATAGGAGACGGTACTTAAAGAAGAAGACCACTTCTCTGACTTTTCCCATTCGATGCAAAACAATTTCGTTACGAACTTTATCCACCCAACTTATTCGTAGGATTCTCCGATATATCCAGATTTCAAAGGCTTCCCGTTTCTTGAGAAGTGTATCCGTTAAAATCCAACCTTCGACGCCGTACAAAAGAGTAGAGAACACATAATCCCACTAATCTAATTTTCAGATTCAACGTTGTCTCCACATAAGAGTTTCTTTATCTTAAAGATTGCAGCTCTGGCCTTCTCTATACAGAAACAGGCACGATTAAATATGTTGCAAATCATCGGTGATCTGCTAATGTGGTTAAGTAACAGTTTTCTCTAAATAAAAAAGTTAATTCTAGTTTATCATAAACACCACAACGTTTTTCCATTGTAACGTTACAAACGTCACATCTTTGATATTTTATTTTTAAATAATTATTTTACTTTATTTCCTTTAATAGTTCATTAATAATTTTCTTCTATTTGTTTTACCTGTTTTCTTCGTTAAAAACTCGTTGGCGCCGTCTTTTATTATCCTCTATTTCCTATCTCTAATTTCATCTAAAATCTAAATCATCGTACGGAACGTACTTCATATATTCTTACTCTGTAGATATCTGTCTTTCAATACGGAACATGGTTGCCGATCTACTCATACTTTGCGCTGTCATGTCAATGAGAGTGACGATTAGTAATGGAGGGGCAAAATTAATCTATTTAAAGAGATGAGCCCATAAGGCCCCATTTATTTCATCAGACCATATTCTCTTGGGGTAAGAATATATATATTTTAATTACATTTCTACGTCTAACAGCCTTTTATAATAATTTTTACGTATCTAACCTAACCTTCAATGTCAAAGCATGTGTTCTGATATTTTAGTTTTAAATATATCTTTCTAATGCCCGGTTGAACCAACAGATCTTAAGCTTAAGTCGAGAATATCATAAGAATTAATATACTATAGTTATAATATATTACAATAATAATACCATAATATAATAAGAGATATAATTGGTAATAAGGTAAGAATCTAAAATTATGGTGCAACTCAAGTGATACTCAAGGAGGCCCTATTTATAAGTAGAGCTTAGCTAATCTGCAACTTAAGATCTGTTGGTGCAACCAGGAATAATTTACATATATGCCCGTTTAGTAATCAAATTTTAACTAGTAATATTCAATCTTAATTCCATTTAATTTATTCTTGTTATCTGCTACTCTTTTTCATTATTTCTTAAAAGAATTGGCACATTTTGGTTTTTCTTCTTGATTGTCACTTATACGCATTATTCTTCTAGTTTTTGGGATAAAAGGTCACCGTTCTCCCTACCGGAGTTTCAACAACCCTCAATCGCCGGCGATACAAGAACGAGGAACATGTTATCCAGACTGCAAACACTACATCTGGACTGCAACAACCAACACCTGTAGGCCTGGTGGCCCTGAACACCTACAACCCCAGAGCCCGTTGCAGGACCAACAGCAGTACCATTCGACATCAAGAAGTATAATCCAGAAATTGTTAGTTTTTGGCAAGAATTTGAATATATTTGTTAATGCATTTAATAAGTCATATTTTAATTATATCTTTATGAACAATAAACATGATTAGTTAAAAATACTGTTTTGTTTGCTTCCATTCCGAATCATAATAGTTCATATTCTAAGATTAGGAGAAGACGAACACACACCCTGAGAGACTGAGCTAGGCTGGGGTGAACGATAGCTATCTTGGATGATTGGAGTAATATTTTCGAATATTATTTCAATTAGCTAGGTAGTGTAGGAAACAGAGGTTGAACCTTGCAAAATGGACACAAGTCCAGTTTTATTTTTTTTTCTGGCATATCAAGGGATGCTTATTATAAGACTAACTTTTTCTGAAAAAATTTCGCCCCGGAACCTCCCTTTTCACCCCTTTAAAGGGGGTAATTTGTGGTTTTTGCGGAACGTAGCCCTTCCTGTACCTTTTACAAAATTTTTTTTTACAGAAATATGAAGAGGACTATATTTTCTACGATTTGTTTCACGACAGCATCTGTCTATCATCCACCGTTTAGCAAGGGTGGCGCCCCAAAGTTGACAAGTTTTTAAAAAAGACGTTTTTAAAAAGAATATATTTTCCCCTAACTGTAACGGATACTAAAAAGAAATTCTGCGGAAATTATTCACAAATAGATGATTGATTTTTTGGTATAGGTTTTACTTAAGGCTAATTGCCCTTTTCTTTAATTACAGGGTGTTACATTTTAAAAAACCCCTTTTGATACCATCTCAACCGTTTATGCTAGAGTAAAAAGCCTTTCAGCGATTACCCATATACTGGTGTTATTTAAAAATTTGTATAATGCACCCCCATTTTTTCCCCGGAACCACCCAAAAAAAAAAGAAGAATTAATAAATAAAGTGATTTTCTTGGAAACCTTCACACACAATGCCCTTTATTAATATGCTTTATATATCATTTTGTGCACGTTATTAATTCCCATGCATGGACACCAAAAGCAATTTCCTAGTGCAACCCCTGTAGCCAAAAAAAAAATAAATAAAATGGGGGGTTGAAAATGTTTTTTTGTTTTTTGCTTTTTGATCCATATGGGCATATGCTTCATCAATAGTGCTTTTCAAAAATATATATATATATATATATATATATATATATATATATATATATATATATATATATATATATATATATATATATATATTTATTGCAACATCCCTGCGGAAACCACCCCTATCCTTGAAAATATACTGCAGAAACTACCCCTATACCTTGGGGAGCATGTTTTTACGATTTTCTCATTACCTATTCATTTTTGTTAAACAAAACTTATACAAGGTTAAAGACCACTATTTACTCTAAAAATTAGGTCCTATTAATTTTTTCGTTTAAGCAACCGTTACGGCACAGTGACGCCGTAAACCTCATATATGCTTTGGCGGGCTCCAGTTTTTGTTTTTTTTTTCGTCATCTGTTCGTTTTATTGATAAAGTACTTACGTAAAATAAAACAACACAGTGTAACCTACAAATTATGACCTACGCACATTTTACATTCTTTGCTTCCCAAAGCCACAGTGGTGGCCCAAAATAAATTTTTTCATATTTTCGCCACCTACACGCATTTTATTGCGTTAATGCTATCTTAATAGCACAATATTCACCCCTAAGTGGTCGCTAAGCAGTGGCGGATCCAGGGAGGGGTGATGGGGGCGATCACCCCCACCCCTCTCAAACCAAGTGATATTATATTTGAAGATTATAAAAATATTCATTTATTTTTATAGAAATACTTATATTATATTAACATTATTTTTATAAGAATGACTTTTTATGCTTTAGCGACAGTGGCGGATCCAGCATCGTTAAGAGGGGGGTGCCAATTGGTTAAATTTCTATAAAAATAGATGAATATTTTTATAATCTTTGGATATAATATCACTTGGTTGGAGAGGGGGGGAGGTGATCACCCCCATCACCCTTCCCTGGATCCGCCACTGCTTAGCAGGGTAAATATTGTGCTATTAAGGTAGCATTAATGCAATAAAATGCGTGTAGGTGGCGAAAATATGCAAAAATTTATTTTGGGCCACCACTGTGGCTTTGGGGAGCAAAGAATGTAAAATGTTCATAAGTCATAATTTGTAGGTTACACTGTGTTGTTTTATTTTACATAAGTACTTTATCAATAAAACGAACAGATGACGAAAAAAAAAAACAAAAACTGGAGCCCGCCCAAGGATATATGAGGTTTACGGCGCCACTGTGCCGTAACGGTTGCTTATACGAAAAAAATGAATAGGACCTAATTTTTAGAGTAAATAGTGGTCTTTAACCTTGTATAAGTTTTGTTTAAATAGAATGCATAGGTAATGAGAAAATCGTAAAAACATGCTCGCCAAGGAATAGGGGTAGTTTCTGCAGTATATTTTCAAGGATAGGGGTCGTTTCCGCAGAGATGTTGCAATAATCATATATATTTTTGAAAAGCACTATTGATGAAGCATATGCCCATATGGATCAAAAAGCAAAAAACAAAAAAAAATTTTCAACCCCCAATTTTATTTATTTTTTTTGCTACAGAAGTTGCACTAGGAAATCGCTTTGGGCGTCCATGCATGGGTAATAATAACGTGCACAAAATTGTATATGAAGCATATTAATAAATGGTATTGTGTGTGAAGGATTCCAAGAAAATCACTTTATTTATTAATTCTTCTTTTTTTTGGGGTGGTTCCGGGGAAAAAATGGGGGTGAATTATACAAATTTGTAAATAGCACCAGCACGTGGGTAATTGCTGAAAGTCTTTTTACTCTAGCATAAACGGTTCAGATGGTATAAAAAGAGGTTTTTTAAAATGTAACACCCTGTAATTAAAAAAAGGGCAATTACCCTTAAGTGAAACCTATACCAAAAAATCAGTCAATTATTTGTGAATAATTTGCGCAGGATTTCTTCTTAATTTCCATTACAGTTAGGAAAAAATTAATTTTTTTTAAAAATATCTTTTTTAAAAACTTGTCAAATTTAGGGCGCCATCCCCGCCAAACGGTGGATGATAGAGAGATGCTGTTGGAAATAAATCGTAGAAAATATAGTCCTCTTCATATTTCTATAAAAGACATTTTTTGCAAAAGGTACAGGAAGGGCTACGTTCCGCAAAAACCACAAATTACCCCCTTTAAAGGGGTGAAAAGGGAGGTGTCGGGGCGAAATTTTTTCAGAAAAAGTTAGTCTTATAATAAGCACCCCTTGATATACCAGAAAAAAATAAAACCGGACTTGTGTCCATTTTGCAAGGTTCAACCTTTGTTTCCTACACTATAGGGTAGTATATCGCCTTTTTCTCCTTTCACTGGCGCCCAACGTGGAGCCCGACACTCCACTCACCCATCAGAAAAATTTGAACACAAGTAAGAAATTCTTCTCAAAGAAAACAGGAACGTTACACCATAAAAAATAGAAATAAATTACGGATTGACAAGAAACAGACGTTGCTGGTTTGGATAAAACCACAGCATGTTAACGTATAGGTACACAAAAGGGAAAAAATTATTTATGCAAACCTGCAATCCCTACAAAAATAAATGCAGAAATGTATATGTAGACTATGTAGAGTAATGCTCTATTGTATATATACATTCAACTTTATAAAATATGTACTTATATATTTACAAAGCCAGCCTTATCTTATTTATATCGTAGAAACCCCATGCGGCTTTCTACACTAAACACAAATAGTAAACATTCAAACAAGATCTATCTACGCATATCCAAACGTGGCTTTTTGCTTATCATCTGCTCTGCTCCCCATTGGGTGGCTCTATACAATGACTAAGGTGAGTTTGAATTCGCGGCTACATTTCATTCTGATAATGGTAAGCACAGACAGGACTGAATCAGAACCGAGTGAGTAAATTTATGGACTTTTTATAAGCGACTACAAATACCACAAACAGGACAGTATCCTCCAAGTGATTATTTAATATTTATTGTAGAAAATTACCATCCTTAAATTTTTTATATGTCAGAGTGACCGTAAATGTTTACTTTATATACAATTTATCTATAGTTACGAAGTACACAGGGTGTAACAAAAATATAGGTCATAAATTAAATCACATATTCTGGTACCAAAAATAGTTCGAATGAAACTAACTTACCTTTGTACAAATATGCACATAAAAAAAGTTACAGCCCTTTGAAGTTACAAAATGAAAATCGATTTTTTCGAATATATCGAAAGCTATTAGAGATTTTTCATTGACATTGGACATGTGGCATACTTATGGCAGGAACATTTTAAAGAAAAATTTTAGTAAAATTTGTGCACCCCATAAAAAATTTATGGGGGTTTTGTTCCATTTAACCCCCTCAAACTTTTATGTACGTTCCAATTAAATTATTATTGTGGTACCACTTAGTTAAACTCAACATTTTTAAAACTTTTTTGCATGTTAGTATTTTTTCGATAAGGCAGTTTTTATCGAGTTGCGGCTTCTTTTTTAATATGTGTACATACAAATTCTATGGGGGTTTTTTCCTTTAAATCCTCCAAATGTTTGTGTACGTTCCAATTAAACTATTTCTGCGGTACCATTAGTTAAACACAGTATTTTTAAAACTTTTTTGCCTCTCTGTATTTTTTCAATAAGGCACCTTTTATCGAGATGTGTCTTCTTTTTTAATATGGTTAAAAATATACCTAAAAATGTAAGTCATAAATAAATTTTCATATTTTACCTAGTCTCCATAATCGTACTTATAGTCTGGGCTGATTATCGGAGAATAGGCCATTTTTGGAAAAAGTTATTTACCAGCAATTTTATTGCTGGAATCGAATCTTATGATTGTATATATTAATAATATAGGTACGCAAAGTTCGCAGATAGTGTGCTACTTTTTTTATAAACAAAATGGCGCCCGAAAATAGTGTTTTTTTCAATTTTTGCTCTATAACTTCAAATATTTTAAGTTTACACCAAAAACATCCAAATAAAAATTCACGGTATCAGATTCACCTAAAACCCATTCAAAAATAAATTCCAAGGGCTATTAAATCACGTTGAATTTAATCTTTTAAATCTCTTACTTTTTTTAAAATAAACGGTTAAATGGCCCCGGTTATATGGTTCTCACGGCAAAATTTAAGCTTTAAACGTTTCTATCTCGGTTATTTTTTACCCTACAGAAATAACAAAAAAGGTAAAATATTTGATATAGAAAAAACTAAAATTTGGTTAAATATCATTTTTTACGTATATTGAGTATTTTTGGAGTTACGAGTATAATCAAACGATTATGAAAATTACGATAATTTTAAAAATTCTGATTTTCTTAAATTACCTTTTTTTTCAAAAATATGCATTCTAAATCGGTCAAAATTGTTGAAATCATTACTTATGCTAATATAAATACATTCTGGTATGGATTACTATTAATTTTAATTTTTGTGGAAATGGCGTATGTTTTTATTTTTCACTTTTTCCTAAAAAATTCATGATTTAACAAAACAGCCGTAAATCTTTTTAGAGCAGCAGCAGTGCCATAATTAGCAGTGACAAAAAATAGTTCGATTGAACCTAACTTACCTTTGTACAAATGTGCACAGAAAAAAAGTTACAGCCCTTTGAATTTACAAAATGAAAATAGATTTTTCCAATATATCAAAAACTATTAGAGATTTTTTATTGAAAATGAACATGTGACACTTTTATGACAGTACCATCTTAAAAAAAAATATTAGTGAAATTTTCTACACCGCATAAAATTTTTATAGGGGTTTTGTTCCTTTAAACCCCCCAAACTTTTGTGTACGTTCGAATTAAATTATTATTGTGGTACCAATAGTTAAACACAATGTTTTTAAAACTTTTTTGCCTCTTAGTACTTTTTAGAAGAGTCAGTTTTTATCGAGATATTTTGAATATTTGTCAAATCCACCACATATTTGTATAATATGGTTAATACTCTGGGCTAATTAGCAAAATACAAGGAAAAGTTATTTACCGTCAATTTTATTGCTGGAATCGAATCTTATTATTGTATGTATTAATAATATAGGTATGTAAAGTCCGCAGATAGTGTGCTACTTTTTTTATAAACAAAATGGCGCCCGAAAATCGTGTTTTTTTTTTCAATTTTTGCTCTATAACTCCAAATATTTTAACTTTACACCAAAAACACTCAAATAAAAATTCTCCGCAATTAAATTCTGCAGAGACGTGTTTTCCCCGATTCACTTCGACGAAAACTTTCCCCGGAAAAAGCGGGTTTTTCCAACAAAATCTTTAATTTTCAACTAAAACTTTAGATAAGTAATTGTTAATCAATAATTAAATAACTTAGTAGTGTAAAAGCCCTTTTCGTATGGATTATAATTCCAGAAGCCGATGTAAATTGAATGAACAGTTTAGCAACAATTGAACTGTTAATTAAAAGTTTACGGTCGCTATAATAACGACAATAATTATGATGCATAAGAATAACTATAATTTTTTCATAAAAAGACACTATACCTATCTAATGTACTTTACAGAATTGAAATCGGACTATTTAAGCGGCCTCAGGAATATTTTAAAATTATAAAGAATTTTTTGGCTTATAAACAAATAGACTATCTCGGGAAACTTTAAATTAAATTAAATTGTAAAAACAATATTCGAAAAACAGTGGCAGGCTCTTCTTTCAAAAGAAAAAACGTTTAATTGTGATGAGTACTTCCTGAGATACAACCGGTCAAAGTTGACCGGAATTTACGGCAAAGATATAAACAATAGGATCATAATTTTCAAACAATCGCCTTTTTATTTTTGTCCTCTTTCTCCACACCAGTTTTCATATCCTTAAAATACTCATAACATATATTTTTTTTTTCTCTGATTTTGGCTTTGGTTTAGAACTAGAACCTTTAGCCACGTAATTGTATCATAACATATATTATTATAATAAAAACTATCGATAATACGTGTGAAAATTGCCAAAAATAGCAAAATTCCAATCAAAAATTAGGTTGGAGAAAATGTAACCCTCAAAGTTCAAAATCGGTATACGTTAAAAAAATGCATTTTCTCGGCTTCCCATGGAGCAATGTCCTTCATTCTTTTTTTGTTCCCAAGTAACTCGAGTAGAGCCATCGAACTAACGCATTATTAAATGTCAGACTTGCTTTTGTTTTGTTATAATAATTTAATTTTTTTATTATAAAACACAATTTTAATTTGTTTAAATAAAAATTGTTTAAATAATTATACAGCTTTCAAATGAGAATATTTATGTTTTTAACTTTAAAAGGTACACTTGTAGTAAGTTTATCTAAAAAAAGCCTACAACTGGAAAAAATATGTAGTTTTCTGTTCTTATAAATAAATTAATTTATTATAACAAAACAAAAGCAAGTGTGACATTTAATAATGCGTTAGTTCGATGGCTCTACTCGGGTTATTAGGGAACAAAAACAGAATGAAGGAAATTGCTCCATGGAAAGCCGAGAAAATGCATTTTTTTAGCGTATACCGATTTTGAACTTTGAGGGTTACATTTTCTCCAACCTAATGTTTGATTGGAATTTTGCTATTTTCGGCAGTTTTCACACGTATTATCGATAGTTTTTATTATAATAATATATGTTATGAGTATTTTAAAGATATGAAAATTGGTGTGGAGAAAGAGGACAAAAATAAAAAGGTGATAGTTTGAAAATTATGATCCTATTGTTTATATCTTTGAAGTAAATTCCGGTCAAATTTCACCGGTTGTATCTCAGGAACCACTCATCATAATTAAACGTTTTTTCTTTTAAAAGAAGCGTCCTGCACTGTTTTTTGAATATCGTTTTCACAATTTGATTTAGTTTAACATTTCTCGAGATATTCTATTTGTTTATAAGCCAAAAAATTGTTTATAACTTTAAAATATTCCTGAGGCCGCTTACATAGTCCAATTTCAATTCTGTAAAGTATATTAGATAGGTATAGTGTCTTTTTATGAAAAAATCATAGTTATTCTTATGCATTATAATTATTGTCATTATAGTGACCGTAAATTTTTAATTAACAGTTCAATTGTTGCTAAACTGTTCATTCAATTTCCATCGGCTTCTGGAATTATAATCCATACGAAAAGGGCTTTTACATTACCAAGTTATTTAGTTATTGATTAACAATTATTTATCTAAAGTGTTAGTTGAAAATTAAAGATTTTGTTGGAAATACCCGCTTTTTCCGGGGAAAGTTTTCGTCAAAGTGAATCGGGGAAAACACGTCTCTATGCAGAATTGAATTGCGGAGAATTTTTATTTGGGTGTTTTTGGTGTAAATTTAAAATCTTTGAAATTATAGAGCAAAAATTGAAAAAAACACGATTTTCGGGCGCCGTTTTGTTTATAAAAAAAGTAGCACACTATCTGCGGACTTTGCATACCTATATTATTAATACATACAATAACTAGCTTCGATTTCAGAAATAAAATTGCTGGTAAATAACTTTTCCTTGTATTTTGCTAATTAGCCCAGAGTATTAACCATATTATACAAATATGTGGTGGATTTGACAAATATTCAAAATATCTCGATAAAACCTGACTCTTCTAAAAAAAGTACTAAGAGGCAAAAAAGTTTTAAAAACATTGTGTTTAACTATTGGTACCACAATAATAATTTAATTCTAACGTACACAAAAGTTTGGGGGGTTTAAAGGAACAAAACCCCCATAAAATTTTTATGCGGTGTAGAAAATTTCACTAACATTTTTTTTAAGATGGTACTGCCATAAAAGTGCCACATGTTCATTTTCAATAAAAAATCTCCAATAGTTTTCGATATATTGGAAAAAATCGATTTTCATTTTGTAAATTTCAAAGGGCTGTAACTTTTTTTCTGTGCACATTTGTACAAAGGTAAGTTAGGTTCAATCGAACTATTTTTTGTCCCAAAATATGTGATTAAATTTATGACCTGTATTTTTGTTACACCCTGTACAATTTTAAATGTATGTAGAAGTATCTTCTTCTTTTTGTTCTATCCGTTTCGGATGTTGGCGACCATCATGACACTGCTGCTGCTCTAAAAAGATTTATGGCTGTTTTGTTGTGTTCAACAACGTACGTAGATTTTTCAGCCAGGAAAGCCTTCACCTTCCTGGTCCTCATTTTCCTTCTACTATTCCCTGTAAAATTAGTTGCAGCAATCCATATATTTCGGTTTTTCTCATGATATGACTGAGATATTCGATTTTGGCTGTGTTTCTTGTGATGAGCAGTTCGTTTTCTTTTTGTATTCTTAATACGACGTCGATTCGATGATACATCATATTTCCAAAGCCTCAATTTTCTCTTAGGTAACGTCTGTGAGAGTCCACGACTCAACTCCATACAACAGTATAGATAGGAAAGATATAACATCATAGTACTCCGATTTTTATTGATAAATCATGAATAAGCAAGTTATGATGAATATAAGACAACCTTTTCGAATTTTTTAGGAAAAAGTGAAAAATAAAAACATACGCCATTTCCACAAAAATTAAAATTAATAGTAATCTTTACCAGAATGTATTTATATTAGCATAAGTAATGATTTCAACAATTTTGACCGATTTAGAATGCATATTTTTGAAAAAAAGGTAATTTAAGAAAATCAGAATTTTTAAAATTATCGTAATTTTCATATTCGTTTGATAATAACTCCAGAAATACTCAATATACGTAAAAAATGATATTTAACCAAATTTTAGTTTTTTCTATATCAAATATTTTACCTTTTTGTTATTTCTGTAGGGTAAAAAATATCCGAGATAGAAACGTTTAAAGCTTAAATTTTGCTGTGAGAACCATATAACCGAGGCCATTTAACCTTTTATTTTTAAAAAAGTAAGGGATTTAAAAGATTAAATTCAACGTGATTTAATAGCCCTTGGAATTTGTTTTTGAATGGGTTTTAGGTGAATCTGATATCGTAAAAATTAACGGAGTTATTTACAAAAAACCATAACATTTTTTGGAAAAATTTTTAAAAGATAAATTTTGAAAAAAAATTGTAGCATAAATATTCATGCCATTAACTTGTTCGGGGGCTTATTTGATAGATATTTCTACGTACTTTGACAGATGTTTAATAAGTTTATGTTATAAAATGCATTATTTTCCCGATATTTAAGCTTGAATACTTATATTTGGGTAATCGCCGAAAAAAATATCAATTACCTATAACTCACTTTTAGTTAACACTAAAAGGTTTTTCTAGCAAGAAGTTTATTTCATTTTTTATTGGCTTCAATTTTGGTAATAACAACTTTTTTGTAAAAACTTATAGTTTTTGATTTACTGATGAAAAATCGGTTAAAAACATGCATTTTTCTCACGAAAAGTTAAAATTTTTGATCTTTAATAACTCAAAAAGTTTTGATTTATTTTAATAACTTTATATGACAAATTTTGCTTCGAATTTGTCCCTCTATCGAATTATGGGGTTATTTTTAATAAAATAAGTTTCACCCCGAGAAGGGGTAGCATCCACCCCCAGGGTAAAAGCGCAAGTTGGCACCATGTCCCTTCAGTGGCTGCACTAAATAGATAAAATTAAACATCCCAAACTGGAATCATTATTTCCTAACGTCCGTCGTTCTAGCGTCAATATATTTTGTACATTACCGGCGATAGTCCCAGAAGGGAAAAGGTGCTTTAGTTTTCTTTTTCTTTAGTTAAAATGAAACAGGATCGGTTAACTGGCCTAGCAACTTTGTGCATTGAGAATGATGTAAAATCATGCGATTTTTCGAAAATTATAATCTTTGCCTATCAAAAAACTCGAAATGTATTTTCACTATTATAAAAATATATAATCAAAATTTAATAAAAGTTATATTTATTTGAAACGTTTTTTATTATATATTATTGATAATTTTATTTCTATAAAAATTAAACATTTTTTTTCGCTCTTCACTATTTGCCGGGGCCCGCTCTTCACTACTTACCGGAGCCCGCTCTTCACTACTTACCGGAGCCCGCTCGTCCCTCTCAGTGGCCCTGTGGAGACCATACAGAAATAGCTATTTGTATAACAAGGGAGGAAAGTGCTACTTTTCCTCCCGAGAATGAAGTTTACTGCCCGACGCGTAGCGGAGGGCAGTAATCATTCAAGGGAGGAAAAGGCACTTTACTCCCATGTTATACATATGGTTTTTCCACCTTCCTCAAATAACAAGTCATTTTTTCATTTTTACTTAATTTATTTATGTAACTAACCAACAAAATCTATTAGAACTAAAACTAACATGTAGGTACAATATAACTGTCAACTGTCAAATATAAGTCAAATTATTAATGTAAACATTGTTAAATCAGAATAACAATTTACTGTTTTTTACCATTCTGCAAAATACAGAGTGTTTTTAAATAAACGTTAAAATGTATACACACTTACGTAATAGAAAATAGATATTGTACAGGGCGTCAATAAGTTATATTTCATGAATGAAATATCATGACGTCACTTTTACTTTTCCTCCCTAGGGAGGAAAAATATTTTCCTCCCTAGGGAGGAAAAGTACAACTTTGCTCCCTACAATCAGGTCCAGAAAAGTATACTTTCGGTAGAGGTAGGTGGAAAAATATATTACTTTCAATGTCCAGGTGTGTACGGAAATTTTTGGGAGATACTCCAGCATACCAAGTCACCTAGGGCTGATAACACGGAAAGAGCCCCACCAGATCTCAATCCTTTTGGTACCGTAGACACCTGAGTTGAGTGAATTTTTTCCTTAGAGGGAGTTAGAGCCATACGGCTAAATCTGAATAATAATAATTGAATATTTAAATGTCCAACATACCATTTTCTTCAAAATACTGAAAATTTATTGGATGAGAAAATCCATTAGGTAAGACATTTGCAATAGACATCTTAAACTGCGAAAAATAATTTAATTTTAGAATGTTTTACTATCACTTTTTATAGAGATATTAATAATTTGCAGAATCATTATGACTGATCGTGCTGTAGCTATTGAAAACCATAGAATCATGCATTTAAAAAAATAATGAACTCTGACAGAAGTACAAAGAACCAACCATATATTTTAAGCATTGGCCAGTTTGGACCTGATCCAAAATCCATCCGACTTAAGAATAAAGAACCACTGAAGAAGAGACGAGGAAAAAAGTATAGTGCTAGATACGAACGCACATCTTGCGTGATTTATAATCCAGATCTGCATAAAACACTGTTACAGGGAGTAATACACGTACCCAAGCTATATCTGAATATCAGTGGCGCGCAGGATATTGCAATATATTTTTGGTGCACGGCATTCGCCGTGCAAAATAAACATTATACGTCTGGATCCCGCGTATGAAAAAAAAGTTGATTAATAGCAAGCTGAAAATTTGTTAATAACTTAAAGGTGTCTAGTCGGATAAACTTTGATATATGGGAACACTGGAACAGGGGCAGTTTTAATTGTGGAACAGGTTAAAAATTTGGAACGGTCAGACCACGAAAACGGCACATTTATTTCGTCCGACAGAATAGACTTCGAACTCGAATCTCTGTTCGAAACTCTCCGAACAGAGATTAAACTCTCATGCAAAAATCAGTCTGCTATTTATCACCTGTCATAATTCCTGTCATTTGACATATTCTACATGTTCCACTCATTAAAACGCCCATTTGGTGATAAATAACAGTCTGATTTTTGCATGAGAATTTAATCTCTGTTCGGAGAGTTTAAGTCTATTCTGTCCGACAAAATAAATGTGCCATTTTCGTGGTCTGGCCGTTCCAAATTTTTAACCTGTTCCACCATTAAAATTGCCCCTGTTCCAGTGTTCCCATATATCAAAGTTTGTCCGACTAGACACCCTTAAGTTATTAACAAATTTTCAGCTTGCTATTAATCAACTTTTTTTTCATACGCGGGATCCAGACCAGAGGGCTGTGAAATTGCACACGCAAAACGTATTTATTTGATTAGGCTTATTTGTCATTAACTGTGATATACAGGGTGTCCCGAAAAGATTGGTCATAAATTATACCGCACATTCTGTGGTCAAAAATAGTTCGATTGAACCTAACTTACCTTAGTACAAATGTGTTCATAAAAAAAGTTACAGCCCTTTGAAGTTACAAAATGAAAATCGATTTTTTTCAATATGTCGAAAACTATTAGAGATTTTTTATTGAAAACGGACATGTGTGATTCTTATGTCAGAAACATCTTAAAACAAAATTATGGTGAAATTTGTCCACCCCAAAAAAAATTTATGGGGGTTTTGTTCCCTTAAACCCCCCCAAACTTTTGTGTACATCCCAATTAATTCATTATTGTGGTACCATTAGTTAAACACAACGTTTTTAAAACTTTTTTGTTTCCTAGTATTTTTTCGATAAGCCAGTTTTTATCGAGATGCGGCTTCTTTTTTAATATATTTACACAAACATTTTCTGTGGGTTTTGCTCCTTTAAACTCCCGAAATGTTTGTGTACGTTCCAATTAAAACTATTATTGTGGTACCATTAGTTAAACACAGTGTTTTTAAAACTTTTTTGTCTCTTAGTCTTTTTTTGATAAGTCACCTTTTATCGAGATGTGGCTTCTTTTTCAAAATACACATAAAAATGTAAATTATAAATAAATTTTCAGATTATTAACAGGTCTCTATAATCGTACTTAACCATATACAAATATGTGGTGGATTCGACAAATATTCAAAATATCTCGATAAACACTAAATTATCGAAAAAGTACTAAGAGGCAAAAAAGTTTTAAAAACATTGTTTTTAACTAATGGTAATACAATATTAATTTAATTCGAACGTACACAAAAGTTTGGGCGGGTTTAATGGAACAAAACCCCCATAAAATTTCTATGGGGTGCACAAATTTCACTTTAATTTTTTTTTAAGATGTTGCTGCCATAAGAATGCCACATGTCCATTTTCAATAAAAAATCTTTAAGAGTTTTCGATATATAACTTTTTTTGTGTGCACTATTGTATATAGGTAAGTGAGGTTCAATCAACCTATTTTTGACCCCAGAATCTGTGGTATAATTTATGACCAATCTTTTCGGCACACCCTGTATAACAGTACTTTCTTATTAAAACGGTCGTAAAAATTGTTCTCCCAACTTATAGGGCAGTCAATGAGAGCAAGAACAGGTTATTACCTCCGAATTCTATCCTACTGCATGGATTTATTGAAATTTTAGTAATAGCCTGAAAGTATCTCCTTATTTAAAGTCTACCCTATGCCGATTTGTGCTTTTATCTTGGGGCGGTTCCCACCCCTTCTCGGGGGTGGAAAATTTTTTGGTTAAACAACTACGGAATTTGCTAGAGAACCTAATTCTGAGCAAAAACTGTTCTATAATTTTCTTTTTCGAAAACTCAATACTTTTTGAGTTATTCGTGGTTGAAAATTGGCCATTTTTATTGAAATATAACACCTTTTCAAACGGTTTTTTGCGAATAACTTAAAAACAATGCATCTAACTAAAAAAATTATATAGAACATTTTTATAGCTCATAAAAAAACAAAGAGATTCGTTCCCTCTTCAATCTTCTAGTTATAACACAAAAAGAGATATGGTAGGTAAAATGAGTTTGTTTTTTTGGTGCATGCTCAAATCAGTGTATTCAACTTGAAATAATAGAGAAACGGTCGATTTTAGGTGTATAATGCCACCAATACCTTTTATTGTGCTTGAAAAGTCCTTTCAAATAAGCAATATTAAATGTCGATTACATTCAAACTAAGCGAGATATGGTGCAAAAAATTGATGACTAACGAATTTTAAGAAAAAAATTGAGAAGTATATTTAACCCCTCATCCACAAGAATTTAAATGCATCGTTTTCCTTCTATAGTACATTTTACTACAGTGTTATTTTTATGTTCAAAAAGTTGAGCGGGTTTAAAATGAATAGTTTTTGAAAAAAATAAGATCAAATTATAGAGCGCATATTAAAATTTTCTTAAAAATCTTCCTTTTTCTCCAAGTAACTTGAAAATGATAAAAGATACTGTTATAAAAAATAAAATCAAAATGTTTATCTATAATAAACCTACATGTTTGTTTGGCATCTTTTTTTGGCATCTCTTATCATTTTCGAGTTACATGGAGAAATAGGAAGATTTTTAAGAAAATTTAAAAATGCGCTGAATAATTTGATATTATTTTTTTTAACAACCATTCATTTTAAATCCGCCCAAATTTTTGAACATAAAAATAACACTATAGTAAAATGTATTGTAGAAGGAAAACGATGCATTTAAATTCTTGTGGATGAGGGGTTAAATAAACTTCTCATTTTTTTCTTAAAATACGTTAGCCATCAAATTTTTTACAGTTTATCTCGCATAGTTTAAATGCAATCGAAATTTGATATTACTGATTTTAAAGGTCTTTTCAAACACAACAAAAGTTATTGGTAGCATTATACACCTAAAATCGACCGTTTCTCTGTTATTTCAAGTTAAATACACTGATTTGAGCATGCACCAAGAAAACAAGTTTTTTTCACTTACCATATCTCTTTTTGTGTTATAACTAGAAGATTCATAGAGGAAATAATCTCTTTGTTATTTTATAAGCTACAAAAATGTTTTATATGGTTTTTTAGTTAGATGCATAGTTTTTAAGGTATTCGCAAAAAACCGTTTGAAAAGGTGTTATGTTTCAATGAAAATGGCAAATTTTCAACCAGGAATAACTCAAAAAGTACTGATTTTTCGAAAAAAAAATTATAGAACAGTTTTTGCTTAGTATTAGTTTCTCTAGCAACTTCCGTAGATATTTAAGCAAAAAATTTTCCACCCCCGAGAAGGGGTGGGAACCGCCCCCAAGACAAAAGCACACATCGGCATAGGGGAGACTTTGTTTCTTGGGCTATTCCCTACGTACTGAGAAAATATCACGTAAATCGATATAGTAGGATGGAATTCGGAGCCACATACCCATGTATGTGACTCCGGAGCATGGAATTCGGAGCATGGCCCATTTTACTCTGTTTGCAGTGGTTCTGAAGAGTTCTATTGTTGTTTTTCCACTCCACTGCTTTAAATTTTTCAATCAGGACGTGCGTTGTCAACCCGGTCTCCTTTTTCTAGTATGTGACCAGTGTAACTCATTTTTCTTTCCTTTAGACTGTTGACTATTTCTTTTTCTTTTTTCACCTTTCTTAATATTTCCGTATTTGTTACGTGTTGTGTCCATGATATTTCCCACATTCTTCGTTAGCACCACATCTCAAAGCTGACAAGTTTTTTTTGGTTGCGTCCATAATTATCCAGGCTTCAACTTCATATAAAAGGACAGAGAATACATAGCATCTTAATACTCTAGTTCTAATTTCTATTCCCATTTTTCCCCATAATACCCTTTTCATCTTGAAAAGCGCTTCTAGCCATCTTAATGCGTCGTCTTATTTCCAGGCTGCGGTCCCATTGTTCATTTATGATCAACTATTTTCAATGGGAAATAAGCCGCAATTTTACCAAAAAAATGATTTTATTAACGTTTCGTCGCCCAAGTCGGGTGTCGTTGTCAAAATACAAAATATTACTAAATTAAACAAAAATGTTGTTGCTTAGTAAAAAATTCTTCTAATAATTTATTTAATCTGACTCATTTATATCGGCAATCATAGCGATAATTTTACTGCCACCGTTGCATTTGGTTGTCTTTTTAAAGACAGATCACATTCTACGATTTTTTGTGGCGGATATTCTTGAGTTGGGTTGATTTCATGTAATCAAATGAACTATATTTTAGTAAAGTCGTCCCAGGAACGCAACTCATCAATATTGGCAAAATCATTTTAAAGTCTTCTACTTTAAAATGTATAATACATGTCTGAATTGCCGATATAAATGAGTCAGATTAAATAAATTATTAGAAGAATTTTTTACTAAGCAACAACATTTTTGTTTAATTTAGTATTATTTTGTATTTTGACAACGACACCCGACTTGGGCGTAGAAACGTTAATAAAATCATTTTTTTGGTAAAATTGTGGCTTATTTCCTATTGAAAATAGTTGATTATAAAAATGTCACAAGGAAATAGCTTTAGAACAACATTGTTCATTTAGTTCACATCCCAAATAAATGTGTAAATAGTTGTGGAAACTTGTTAAAGTTAGTAAACCAAAAGAAAGGTCGCATATGCCTCATGGTGGTGTGGATCCCATACACGCTCATGAAAACTGAAAACTGAACTACAAAATGGAGCACGTTTGCAAAACTACAATATCTCGGGTTCTACGTAACGTATAGCCTTCTTCTTTTATTTGAGGTTGCTCATCTGAATAATAAGTTTTAACATATTTCCACCCTTATAAAACATCCACCAACCTCTAAAAATTTAGTGTTTTATCATTGTTTCCTTTTTTGCAGTTTTTCGATTTGTTGATTTTTAGTATATAATAACTTTTAACATATTTTCACCCTTATAAAACCACCACCAACCTCTAAAATTTAGTGTTTTATTATTTTTTCCTCTTTTGCACTTTTTCTATTTGTTAATTTTTTTACTATTTTTATTATTCAATATAGTCCTGGATCCCGCGTACAAAAAAAATATTATTAATAGCAAGCTGAAAATTTGTTAATAGCTTCACGTTGCCGGTGTTTATTCGAACAGACTTTGATGTACGGGAACACTGGAATAGGGGAAGTTTTAATTATGGAACAGTTTACAGGTTTCGAACGCCTGACTACGAAAACGTCCCATGTATTTTGTCGCACGGAACTTCCAATTGATTTGTTACTCTTTCATTAAACTCTCATGCAAAAATCAAACTGCTATTTACCACCAATATAATTCCTGTCATTTGACTACTACCTGTCGGACTTATTAAAATGCATATTTATTTGTCGGACAAACATTTTTTCATCTTATAATATAAAGTTAGCAATTGAATAAACTTAAAAACAACTTGCTAGTTTTCACAATCATAAACTTCACTTGTCAGAACGACACGTTCCACAATTAAAACTTCCCCTCTTCCAATGTTCCTATACATCAAAGTTTGTCCGACTAGACACCGTTAAGCTATTAACAAATTTTCAGCTTGCTATTAATCAACTTTGGATTTCAAACATTGTATTATTTTTTATATTTGCATTAATAAAATGAGAAAATAGTACAGTGAAACCCCGATAAGTCAGCCTCCGATAACCAGGAAGTCCGGCTAAGCCGGACAGATTTTCATCAGACAAAACAAACATTTTATCACTTTGACTGAGTTTTTTACCAAGAAATAAACAATATTGTATACAAATCTACGTAATTATGTACTGTTCATATGTATTTCACGTTTTTGCAATTATAATTTGTATTTGTTTATTATTTATATGTATTTTATTAATTTTTACATTATTCTCCGGCTAACCCGTATTTTCATTAACCCGGATCGGCCACGGTCCCGATTAATTCGACTTATCGAGGTTCCACTGTATTCACAAACTTTTAATAAATAAATAAATGTCCATAATGTAGTATTCGAATTTTTACATACCAGAATTAATGTTCCACTAATTGATCTGAAAAAAAAATAAAAGTAGATAAATATTAAAAATCATTCAACAATAAGAGAATTTAAAATTGATATATAGCATAACAACCAACAGGAAGAGAATTTGCTTAATTTTTTATAATAAAAACCGCTAAAAAGTAAATATATAGTGTATTATCAATGCTCTTAAAGTACGTCATCATATAAGGCATCTACTCTCTTCTATCAGTATAAATCTCGTCGTAGTAAAAATTTACATTATGTCCTTATTATACGAATCAATCAAAATTAGCACCCTTTATTTGGTATCTAATGCCAATAATTAGATATATCTATAACCTAAAGAATGCTGAGAATCTCTTGGACAGACAGAATAACCAACGAGGAAGTACTGTAACTAAGGAGAATACAGAACAGCAGGGAGATACTGGATTCCATCAAAATAAGAAAACTTCAATACTTGGGTCATATAACACGTAGTGACAGATACGAAATCCTAAAATTAATTATGCAGGGAAAGATTCAAGGAAGGCGCAGCATAGGTACGAGAAAAATGTCCTGGCTGAGAAATCTCAGAGAATGGTTTGGATGCAGCTCAACTGAACTGTTTCGGGCTGTAGTGTCAAAAGTGAGAGTAGCAATGATGATTGCCAACAGATAGATGGGAACGTTTTGCTCAAAGCGTTGTTTTGGTGCAAAAATTTTACTAGAATGTCCCGAAGTGATCGACTGAATGAATTTCTTTTGAATAAATTTAGCACTTTAATTACGAAACAGACAACAGATATGGCAGACTTCCTGCATCAACTTGCATGAATTAAATAATTAAGCAAACGGAAAGCCTTCTATTCAGGACGAGATACTACAACACAAGACGATCTTGTACTACTAACATCTCTAACTAACCTAATGGGAAGAACCTCTGTAGAAGCTAGGCAAAAAACTAAAAAATCCCCACAAAAAATCCCCAGACAATTAATCTGCACAATTTTTTTAGACAAAATATCTCCACAAAAAATTTCGGACAAAAAATACCCAAGAAATATTTGCTGCCGAATAGTTCTCTAAAAGTTTTCCCGTGAATGCAATCGACTCAAATGTTTTTAAGAATGAGTGCATGAGAGTTATACATAGCAATCGTCATGAAACCGAACGAAAATAATGATTAGCAGTTAAGCGTGAATTTTAATTTCGATTATCAAATTTTTAATTCCAATTTCATGTCGAAAGTTTCAAATTTTACATGACAAAAGAGAGTGAGTTTTTTCAAAAATCGTGGAAGATATGGGGAATGAGCTTAGGCTATGGGAATCATGTTGTAATATCGCCTGGTGAGAACAATAGTGACGAAACTTCAAAATGAATATTTAGAGATAATCTTATTTGAAGTTTTGATGAAACTGCTAAACAGTATAACTGACTAATAGGTAATCATTTTGCAGAATTTTTCTAATAATATGCTTCTAGTCATTTAAACCAATTAGTAGAAGTAATTTTATTTGAAGAAAAGATGAACATTGTATTTATTTTTGATTTTTTTCTGCGTTACGCCATTATTGCATTATCGAGGATGTTTAATTGGATGTTTCGCCACTATACTTTATAGTCCTGTCGCCAGGGGGGGTACAACGGCCTCCTTAATTCAGATAGACTTACCCAAGTTTTTTTTATATATTTTGACCCGTAGAATACGAATTTTTTGGGTAACAGTTGATCCGGATGTGATCCGATAAGATTGTTATAGACAAAGAACTTGAGGAATTACATAACAGTGATTTCTCGCAAAACAAAACATCTTTTTGTATTTTTTGGGTCATTCTAGGCAAAAAAATGTTCTGACAAGTTTTTTCGTAGGATGCATAGTTTTCGAGATAACCGCGGTTGAACTTTCAAAAAATCGAAAAATTTCAATTTTTGAACCCGAATAACTTTTGATTAAAAAATAAAGTAGCGATTCTGCTTACCGCATTTGAAAGTTTAAGTCAAATTATATCGGTTTTGATTATTTGCATTGCTAAAAATTTATTATTTTATTGGTAAACAAAGCTATAAACACCTAGTGCGTGAGTGATGTTTTCTCGAACGATTTCTCATTTAAAATCGAACGAGTAGGTAGAGTAGCTACAAGTGCAAGCGAGGCAATTTCTACGTAGCATGCGTTAAAACGCATGTATAGGCACGGGAAACACTATGTGTTTATAGCTTTATTTAGCAATAAAAAAATTAATTTTTAGCAATGCAAATAATCAAAACCGATATAATTTGACTTAAACTTTCAAATGCGGTAAGCAGAATTGCTACTTTATTTTTTAATCAAAAGTTATTCGGGTTCAAAAATTGCAATTTTTTGCTTAAAATGACCCAAAAAATGCAAAAAGATGTTTTGTTTTGCGAGAAATCGCTGTTATGTAATTCCTCAAGTTCTTTGTCTATAACAATCTTATCGACATCCGGATCAACTGTTACCCCAAAAATTCGTATTCTACGGGTCAAAATATATAAAAAAAACTTGGGTAAGTCCATCTGAATTAAGGAGGCCGTTGTACCCCCCCTGGCGACAGGACTATTACTACTACTATACTACAACAGTTTAGTTTCTGTTTTAAATAATTAAAAAATTTACTTTCAAAAATAAATAAAATATTTTATTGTACACACCAGTTATTCGCAAAATGAAACTAAAGTACAATACAAAAATAACAAAATAAGATCTTAAGTAATAATTATTAACATTATGTCTGTTAGCAAGAAAACGATAAACATGATAAAAGATAAAAAGTAAGCAAAAGAACTATGAATAGTAAAATTAAATTCATCATTTCACTCACGTATGTTTCGTATTTCAAACTACTAAAAAAATGATTGTGGGTAGAAGGAATTGTTTTATTTTGTAAGACTTCTTTTTAGAAATGAATATTGGTTCTCGATAGTGTGGAATTAAACAATACTGATCCAAAGTGGATAGACGTTTTCTTGATTTGCTATTTCTAAGTACCTAAGAACGATTGAAACTGAGTTTCTCTGTAAGAAGTTTTATAAAAAAAAAACACAAAAGCAAAAACGACCACACAGACAAAAGTGCTCATTCGCCACTATTGCGCATTGTACTACTATCTTTAATAAAATATTAAAGGCGTAATTACAGATTCGCCAATGTTGATATAGAGTTTGGTGTGCTTTCGTCGTTAATGCATCAAAATATTTGACAAATTCACACTACCATAAAGATTTGTAGGCGCCCTCTAGTAATAAGGAAATTAAGTAATTGTTAGCCGATATTGCACATAAAAGAGGGCATATTTAGATGTCGGTTGATGGACTTAACTCAAAAACGTTGATTTTGGTGTTTCGCCACTATTGTTCTCACTAGGCGATATTATTCGCCTAAATCTTTTGCTCACTCTGATTTGAATAACTATGTCCAAAACATTACCTCTTCGTGATGCTAACTGCTGGTCCTGAAAATGATAATCTTGATTGTAACGCAAACAAACTTGTTCCTTTTTGTAAAGGACACCGCACACATCTTATGGAAAATATAATGTCACCCAACTCTAATAAAATTTACATGAATAGAATCCTCTGTAAATTACGACCATTTCATATCATTGAGTCAAGTCTGAATTTTTTTATAATAACAAAGCAAATTGATATAAATAAATGTAAAATCAAATGATAGTGTAGGGAGTTAGAGAGAGAGACATACATAAGTTACATAATTTTCGTGCCGAAAAGCGTTTTCATGGCGATTACTATAACTCTCATGCACTGAGGCTGAAAAACATTTGAGTCGTTTGCATTCACGGGAAAACTTTTAGAAAACTATTCGGCAGCAAATATTTCTTGGGGATTTTTGTGGGGTTTTTTGTCCTGGGATTATTTGTCTGGGGATTTTTTGTGGGGATTTTTTGTCCGGGGAATATTTGTCCAGGGATTATTTGTCTGGGGATTTTTTGTCCATGGATAATTTGTGGGGATTTTTTGTCCGAGATTATTTGTCCGGTGATTATTTGTCCGGACCCAGCCTGTTAAATAACAATATTTGTCTATATAGGCTCCTTTTTTCTCAGTTACATTATAAATTTATAAATTACATTAAAAAACATTATAAATTTTCAATCGTAGGAGCATATTATACAAAAAACATTCAAACAATTGACATGATTTGTCCCGCCTATGCTATTGCATTGGCGAATTATCTGAGAGAATGTAAAAATAAAATACACGATAACAACTTCTAGAGAGAAAAAATAAAGATTCAGAGAATACTTTATTTACATACGCAAGCCATTCTTTACAAAGTATCTTGATTAGATTGCGCATACTTTTTTCCTTACACGTGAAGGTGAAGCGGGAAAATTTACATGGCGTTTATTATTCCTTCTTAAGTATTTGTTTGTCTTCTTTAATTCCACGAATAGAAATACCTATTGATAGCTCGTTCATACCAAGTGAAAAATATAATACTTACCATATGTGCAGTAAAGTGGAAGCAATAAAAAAGAAAACAGTTTGACAGCTGACAGCTGACAGTTTAGGGTTACTAAAAATGGGTTTTTATATGACAGAAGGAGTTTTAATTGTTGAAAAATATTTTAAAAATAATTACACTTTTATAAAAAAACTTTTTTATAATAAAACGATTTTATTATTTATAGGAGAGAATATAAAATAATTTGACGACATAAACTTAAAATTCCAAAAATTACACTATAATAAAAAAGTACTTTTTATAGTAACACGGTTTTGTTATATATAGGACACAACATGTTTCGAAAGAATAAAATATGGATTTTTAGTAGGTGTATTAACTGTTAAAATTATAATTTCAAAAATTACACTAGTATAAAAAAAGTACTTTTTATAATACCACGGTTGCTTAAAATGGTATATATAATATTTATGTATAATAATTAACTTACAAAATACAAATTTTAAGTATATCAACTTTTAATTATTTATTAAAAAAATTAAAGAAAGATACGCAACAGCCGTGTCCGAACTAGGCAACTCTCGATCTGCAGTCTAATGTCACTGACCCACCATCAATTTGTGGATATCGATTTATTAATGTACTTTAAAATATCATTGCATTAGCCACATTTTTAAAATAGTTTGAAATAAAAAAAATCGATTTATCCATTCAGGGTAATTGATTAGTGGCGAAATGCTCCGTAGATCCGTTATAGCAATAGACAGCAATAAAAGTTAATAACTAAAATTGTAACCAACTTTGATTACAGATTGATAATCAGTAATCGTAAATTGTCAGTTTTAGACAATTCAGTCATGGCTTACCTAAAATTTGGAAAGATTTAAACCCGTAATTAATAATTTGCTCTGAAAAATGAAAATATCTTAAAAACTAATAAATTTAGACATAGGGAATGTTATATATAAATTAAAGTAAGGTAATAGTACTTTTCGGTAGTGATATAAAATACAGGGTGTTTCATTTAAAATTACTGAGAAAATAATGTACAGTAGACTCCCGTAAGTTCGGCCACCTCGGGACTGGACCCTAGGCCGAACTTAAAAGTGGCCGAACTAACCGATGCCTACCTAAAAAGTGCCCATTTATTGTTTACACTTGCAAACACAAAACACTTGCACATTCTATAGAATACAACATAAAGTTACAGAACTGTAAGTAGGCCTAATAAAATTTAAAAATATTACTATACATTGGTGGTTTGGCTTCCTAAACACTGAAAAAAATCTGCTGTTTTTTAATGATTTTTGATGTGCAAAGTCGCGCCACTTTTTAATAAACATTCTATCGATGGCAGTTGCTTCTTTTTGCTGTTCGATATAGGTAGCTGCCAGTTGCAAGGCTGCTTTATCTTCAACGTGGTTTATTTTCTTTTCTTCATCTTCTTCTTCTATCTAAGCAGCATCTGCGTCGTTATCTTTCTCATTTTCCTGGCGAATGACACACTCGGCGATTTCGTCGTCATTCAAAACCGCGTTATATAGCTCCGTTTCAAACTTAATCCACTCCAAAACATCTTCTTCAACAATGGGACCACAGTTCGGTAGTTGCTGAAGGTCGTGCAAGAGAGCTGCATTGTCATCAGGTTCGTTAACAAGAATGTTGTTTGGCCCATTTGCTGTTGTGTTTGCTTGGTCAATCTTATCTTTTATATCTGGCCAAAGTTTTTTCCAAGATGTAGTTTGTTTTCAATCCTAATAGTAAAATTAATAATATTGATAATATTAAAAATATTACTAAAAGATTTTTAAATTGAAAACTTATTGGTACACTTTCCTGGTGACAACCTCCAAGGCTTCTACAATTTGCAAGCACATGGATGCTGCAGTGAAGACAAAGGGAAGGAATTCTACATTATGCAATTCACATCCCCCGTCTGCAGCTTGGTAAAGTTCCAACGGAAAATGCACCTGGTTACTCTACGGAGTAATACGACTATAAAATAAAAATGTATACCATTTTTATTCAGTTGCAATGCGAAGGCAAAACAATCCTACTTTTCAATTAGAATACGGAGCGCAGTCCAGTCCCCTGAATCGCGAATTTCGGCTCTTATTGGAGCCTCATCGGAGAGAACGTAGGCACTGTTCTCCATACCCCAATTGAACAGCACCGAGAGCTTTTCCCACCCATTGCAACTGAAGTGAAGGTACTAGGTGACTAGCGTCATCTGGCAGTTGACAGATGAAGTTTGTTTTCAATCCTAATAGTAAAATTAATAATATTGAAAATATTAAAAATATTACTAAAAGATTTTTAAATTGAAAACTTATTGGTACACTTTCTTGGTGACAACCTCCAAGGCTTCTACAATTTGCAAGCACATAGATGCTGCAGTGAAGACAAAGGGAAGGAATTCTACACTATGCAATTCTACACTATGCATTCTAATTGAAAAGTAAGATTGTTTTGCCTTCGCATTGCAACTGAATAAAAATGGTATACATTTTTATTTTATAGTCGTATTACTCCGTAGAGTAACCAGGTGCATTTTCCGTTGGAACTTTACCAAGCTGCAGACGGGGGATGTGAATTGCATAGTGTAGAATTCCTTCCCTTTGTCTTCACTGCAGCATCCATGTGCTTGCAAATTGTAGAATCCTTGGAGGTTGTCACCAGTAAAGTGTACCAATAAGTTTTCAATTTAAAAATGTTTTAGTAATATTTTTAATATTTTCAATATTATTAATTTTACTATTAGGATTGAAAACAAACTTCATCTTTCAACTGCCAGATGACGCTAGTCACCTAGTACCTTCACTTCAGTTGCAATGGATGGGAAAAGCTCTTGGTGCTGGTCAATTGGGGTATGGAGAACAGTGCCTACGTTCTCTCCGATGAGGCTCCAATAAGAGCCGAAAATCGCGATTCAGGGAACTGGACTGCGCTCCGTATTCTAATTGAAAAGTAAGATTGTTTTGCCTTCGCATTGCAACTGAATAAAAATGGTATACATTTTTATTTTATTTTTTTCCAAGACTTTAACAACATAAACGTGGATTCTCTCCCATTGTATTATCGGTCACAGAAATCAGCGTGGATGAACACATATTTATTCAGGGAATAGTTCGTTTAATACGAATTTGTTCCCAAAGTAAAAAAATATTTGACAGAATTAAAACTGCCCATCAAAGCACTTCTACTTCCTGACAACGTGCTTACTCACCAGAAAGAGAGTCAGTGTGACGATGATAAAGAAGTTAAACTGCTGTTCCCAGTCTTCAACAGCCGATAGATCAAGGGGCCATTAAGTGCTTCCAGAGGAAGTATCACCGAAAACTGCGATGACAATGACAAATAGTGATCATTGTGGATGCTCGAAGCATTTGAACACAAGGCGACCGTTATCATCTCTTTGCTGACTTTAAACTCCGCAGCAGATGTTTCTTTCGGGATGCAAAGGTTTTTCTGGGCAGAAGTTTAAAATTTAACCCAGGTTCGTCGACGTTGTCTATTTGCTCCGGGCTCAAGTTTTTGGTCACCGATGATTTTTAAAAATCTTGCAGAAAAATTGGTGGCCGCTACAGGCAGAGAGCCGGCCGGACTAAGCGGAGACCGAACTAACCGAGGCCGAACTTACGGGAGTCTACTGTACTTGCGTTTTGACTCACCCTGTATTCAATATAAAGAAAATCAGGAATATCAATCATTTATGAAATTTTGACAATAACTAAAAAAAATATGGCATCAATGAACCATTGCCGTTGTGCTTATTTTTATTTATACAGGGAGTTGAACTTGTTACGATTTTCATATAAAATTTGTTATAACTTTGTAAATACCCTGTATAACATACCAAACCTTTATCTTTTTGTGTTGGAGTAGTTAAGAAGATTTCGAATATAAAATAAAATATAGGGTGTTCCATTTAAAAAAAAACATAAGTTTGATCTGCCACTATGTTATCGAACACCCTGTAAAATTCTAACTAATTTTGTAATGTGAAGATCAAAGTTGGCTACAATTTTTGTTATTACCTTTTATCGCTATCCATTACTATAACGGATCTACGGAGCTTTACCCTACTAATAAATCACCCTGTAGAATAGCAGTTAAATATTGCATTGTTGGCTAGTTCAAAGCTATTCTGAAAATTTCAGGTACCTGCCGCCGTTCAAAAAATTCGTACAAAATAGTGCCTAACTATTATTTATTTAACTTTATCAATGAAGAGAGTAATTGAAACACTCAGGGAGACTAGATTAACTGGTGATGCTAAACACAATGATCGTCTAAAAACAAAAACAAGCCGGTCAAATGTCAAGATCGAAGCTATGCGTGAAAGTGTTGGTGAAAGTCTATGAACATCAATTCAGCGTCGTTGACAAGCGTCCTCAAGAATTACAAATTTAAAGAACCCTTCTAAAGCCGTATAAGTACTCACCAAACATCTCACCTCCTTACTTACAGATTTTAATTTACAGGAGAACTAACGCTTTTGAGGAAGCTGAACCTGTAAAATTGATTAAGCTAGCAGATTGTAGATGGGAAGTGATCAGTCGAAATGAAGACAAGGCAGTCAGAAATGTTTTGTACCAAAGAGTAGTCGTGAAATAAATAACCAAGCAGTGGAAGACCAAATTTAAGTATCTAGAGAACATAGAGCATGACACAAAATAAAATGTATAACCAAGCAGTGCTTGGTTAAATGTATAACCAATGCAGACCAAGTCCAAATTTAAGTATCCAGAGATTTGAATATAAAATAACCAGGAAGGAGTATTTGCGAAATGACCTTGAGTCGGGAAGGAGAATGATGACCCCTGAAAATGGCGATCAGCTGTCAGATTTGTTTTCCATCTCCAGTGACGTACCGTTGAAAGAGGAAAGAAAAAAAATTTCTAACGATTTTACCTATTTAACCTTATTAGCCACGTTTCTAATGAGTTCTCAGACACAAAATGAAACCACTCCCTTAAATTAGTCAGCTAGCACATTCTACATCTTCCAAATTTCTTCTGATATCTTCTCTTGTATAATAAAATTTTGATATTTGGTTGATTTTTTTTAAACATTCCATTTTTTTTTTCAAGACATATCGATGGGTTTTTGACAAAACATCGTAACCGACAAAACGCACATTCTACAGGAGACGACTTTTTTTCTACTGAGTTTTTGGTTAATATAATTAAAATTTTTAAACTATGATAAATTAGTACATAAAAAAATATTAATTTAAGAAAGAAAACTGTAATATAACATTTTTTTTATTAAATTATGTAACATACGATACTTTGTTAGACCCTGTCTGTGTAAATTTTAGTTGAAGCTTGTCGCTTAAGATAAACATACGATAGTTTCAAGGTATCAATCTATAAATGAATATTCATAAATAACGTAAGTATCTTAACAGAAAAAATATTTTTAATAATAAAAATCGACAAAGAAAAATAAAATTTAATACGTATATTAATCTGTGACACTGTACTAAATGATGTTCTATTCAAAAAATCTCAAAAAATTCAAATGATACGACACGTCCCAAAAAATGTAATTTTTGAAAACTTTGTAGTTTTACAGAATTAGGTACTACCACTTTAAGAGGGTATTACTCAAGTTTGAACAGATACTACAATTTTATAGGTGTTTTTTAAAGCTTAAGATGTAATTTTTAAGATGCACTAAACTATTTTGCTTTAGACATGAAACAAACAACTTCTTTTTGAGAGAATTAAGAAAGATGAAAAAAATGTAATACAATAACCCAAAAATATCAGTTAAAAAAATGTTTGTACAAAGTCATCAAAACCTTTTTCTGTACAACTCACCTAAAATACATTTAATAACAAGCTTAAAAAATTCTAAATATAATTTTTTTGAGCTCTTATACAGTATGTCTCCGTAACTTGGAACCTATTGATAACTTTTTATTATTAGTTTAAAAAAAACTATCAGATATTAAATTTTATTAATTTCATACGAGGTATGTCAAAAAATATGAATCTTGTTCAAGAGTAAAGTAGCTTTATATTTCACAATATCGAAAATTGTTAATAAAAAAAGTCGTTTGGAATTAAAAACATTGTTTCAATATTCGTTCTATATTGACTCCCCTACATTTGTTTCAGGTTTCAGTGAACTTACTACAAGTTGATATTATATTTTTGTTGCAAATATAATATTTATGATATTTGCACAAGAACAACTAAAAAACATAGGTTATGTCATTTCCAAATTAGTAAATTAGACTTCAATTTCTATTAAAAAGACAATAAACCATAAAAACAAGTATTATTAACTTACCGCATCAATTGAATAAGAGGTGTTATCGAAACTACCACTATTTTCGTTTTAAATCGTTCTAGCGAAATAAAATTTGCACTGAATTCTAACACATTTAAGATAACACTGAGTAATCCTAACGGTCATTTTGGTCATTTAATCTTATCGTAAGCGGCAAAATATTCAAACGTAACCGACAAGATTTATGGCGTTTACCATCATCTGTCGGTACTACCTTGTCGTTTACGACACCAAAGGCACAAAATGAGGTTGAAATGCGGTGGTTACGATAAAAATTCAATCAATTTTAGACACTTAGGACATTATTATGGGAAAAATAATTTTGAATTAGCTGTAAACTATCGTAAGGAACCATTTAAGATAAAAATCCCATTTTCGGAAAATTGATGCTTAGGATATTTTGTCACAAACCCGTCGATATATTATACCTACATCATGTTTATCAACTATGAAAGACTACTGCAAAATTGAAACATAGATATGAATATTGCATGACCCACTTAAAAACAAAAAAATAAATAAAAAGTGGGACATCTGATGTAATGAATGCAGCAGTATTTTTGATTGTTTCCTAGTCTGTGTTCACCATATGATCTCTCTCGTGCGATGACAACGTGCGACAGGTAGATACAGTTACAAACCTGTTTCTCTTAACCAACTATCACGAAGAAAAACATAATGAAATAAACCTCAATCGTTTAGTTTTATTCGTGCAAGTGTTTCATCTTTTTAATTTGAATAGAATCACCAGCTGATCCTATAAAAAATTTTGCTTATGAAAGCATGAGCGTATCCTGTAATTTTTTCGGTTTAAAATATGAAATAATTTAACGGTTAAAGAGCTTTTTTACATAACTAGATGGCTTTTGTTAGGACCAATTAGCTAGCCAGTTTTTTTTATTTAACTATTATATTTTTTTTATTGAAAACTTATCCTTCCTCACGATTAAAATGTATCAAAATCCCGATCTGACCTCCTGGCACGACATAATTCATCGGCCATTATTGTCGGGGTCAGGCTCTACGCACGTTCCAACCAAACTAGCTGGCAAAATATATTTTCCATTTTTTTGTTAATTGCAGCCTTAGTGTAATTTTTTATTCCGCATAAGAATATAAGGTTTTAGTGTAAGCATTTTTTTATTTATAATTTTAAACTTATACATTTGTATATTATATGTTTTTAAATATAGAAAGAACGAAATAAACAACTTATTACCAATATGGTAAATACCACTGCCTGAATAGGTTGAGTGGGGAGTTGCTTGTCTCAAGTTGTAATTCTGAATGACCAACTTGAGACAAACAGCTTCCCACATTCCCACTCCCAACCTATTCAGTTTTTAAAGTGCAGACACATACATAGTAAAATGTCAGAATGGGACGTTTCATCGCCGCCGTTTCGATGCCGCCGGTTCATCGCCAGTCTATTTCATCGCCGTCCGTTTCATCGCCGGCCGGCCGTTTCATCGCCAGTTAGTCAGTTGATTTTATATTATGAGAAATGACACGACACGACGTTAAATTCAGTTCAAAACTTATGACAAATAAAAAGATAAGAAATATTATTATATTAATTAACTGTTCTATTTCTACTTCCCCTAAATTTGATACTAAATAGTATTAAATTTGTAGTGTTAAATTATATTAAATGTGTAGTGTTAAAGATAAGAAATATTATTATATTAATTAACTGTTCTATTTCTACTTCCCCTAAATTTGATACTAAATAGTATTAAATTTGTAGTGTTATATTATATTTTACATTATAAAAGTTTTAAAGTCTATTAAAAGATTAAGTATGGCAACGGGAATGGTCATATTTCGCATTTCCTAGAATTCCTAATTAATACTAAAAATAAATAATAAATGTAACTTTCGATTAACTGACTGGCGATGAATCGGCCAACGATGAATAGGCCGACGATGAATCGGCCGGCGATGAACTGGCGGCATCGAAACGGCGGCGATGAAACGTCCTAGACCCGTAAAATGTATCACTTGAGAAAGACACTCTATAATATTTTGGGCCTATTAGTCCTAAGTATATTTATTATTTCATAGCTTCAATTATTACAAATGGTCAAAGGGCTGTCTTTTAATATAAGAACAAGAATTAATTAAATTCTTCATTATCGCTTAAATCCTTGGCTTCGACAAATTCTGTAAATGGTTTAAAGGTAGTAATAGGTAATTTATGTATACACTATTTTAGTTCGTGTTTAGTGCATTAATTTGCATTAATATTTAATATTTTTACTGAAGTCTTGACTCTAAAAAAAAGGTTAACTTATGATAACTGAATAGATTTTTTTTTTATTTAGCTAATGCCTCGACAACTAATGGCCATTGGCATGGTACGTACGGTGAATTTTTGCAGTTAGGCACCAACCTAGTGTCATATATGTGTTGAGTAAGTGTCTTGTTACTTTGCAAAGTCGACGTCATTGTCTTTGCAAAGAGACGCTCATTGTATCCGAACATCTGCGGTCCCTCCGGTGAGTACCGATCCCACAAGGACAGAAACTATTTTCATTTTAATAATTTATAATAAACGAAAAATTTCTGACCCTGTAGAAATTATTCTAAACTTCTATTTTATATAATAGTTATTTATGATATAAGTGTTAAAAGAACACGTTTAAGGCACGCATGTGAAAGTTTGCAGAATGAGCGAAAGCGAGTTATGCAATTCACGTGACTGCATTAAAAATGTACTTTTTAACACGCATATCATACAATATTTTTTCTACAAACGTAATTACAGGACAATATCTACAAAAACTTTTACTTGAACTTGACTGACATTCCAATTTTATATTTTTTTGACATTACATACATCAAAATTGCATATACGGTCAATACGAACTGCAGTGCCTTAAAATTTTTTTAAAGCACTAGTGCCTTAAAGTAGCATTTTTAACGCTCGTATTGAGTGCTAAAAATTGCATTTTTAACACGGTTGTAGAAAAAATAATTTACTGTAGTTGTTTCGAGGGTAATGATGCTACTTGCAGAAAAATAGATTTTTAAATTAATAGTGTATTTTTTATTAAGAAAAAAGGACTAAAACTCATAAATAAGCCATAAGTTATTAAATTCTTTCATTCTTACATTATGAAGTTTGTCAAAAAATATTAAAGTAAAGTAAATTTAGTTTTGACAAAATCGAAAATTATCATCATAAAAAGTTGATTATAATTGAAAATGACGTTTACGTATGTAATGTATTAATTTACATTAAATTTGCATTCATTTACAAGACATGATTAACTGTGAACGTCGAAACGCGTTAGATTTTATAAAATTCATAAAAAAGATGTCCTTAATAACTAGCCAGGTTAATTAACTTTAAAATTTTAATTGTTGATCGTGGGAGAGAGCGATAAAACACATATAGCCCAGTAAATGACAATTTTGGAGTGTAAGTTTCAGATTTGCTTGAAAATTTGGATTTAGGTTCTACTTACCCTCCACCCTCCACTTCATAGTTGTATTTGTGGTGTTGGTTGCTACGTTGCTTACGTTTAAAAGAAGTTAGGAAAGGGATAAATTTACTAATTCTAAACAACTTTTGTTACTAATAGAATTTTGCATCTAAGTCAGTACCTTTCGAATTGTTTACGAGTAAAGAAGTATATTTAAAAAAAAACACGTTTTCACGCGGTTTTTCGCCTTTTGATTTCGTATTCATGAAGTATATCCACTCAGTAAAAGTAATGTTGTAGCTCATGAAAAATTGTTATTATTAGTCAAATTCCAAATAGAATATTTCAAGATAATTTTTTTCTTTTTTTATTAAACACAAGCTGTGTTTAGACTACTGAAATCTGGTCATCAGTTGACCAATTATCAGTTCTTCTTTAACTTATATTACTAAATGATACATAATCTTAAGATCTTAACCCTATGGTGTCCTCTTATTTTTTTTAACAAGTATGAAATTTTACAACTAAAACTAACACACAATACAACACTATGCTCTGCTGTTACACTAACACTTTACACTAACTCAAATGGTTTTCTTCGTTTGAGTCTTCTTTCTAGCCCAGTATTATCGAGGAGCTGGATGACCTCGATATTTACATGACTATGGACCCGTTGTTCGTGACAACCTGCCATCTTCTTGATAACTTTGTCTACATCTTCCATCTCAAGATCCTTGTGGAGGTCGACATTTCGGATATACCAAGGAGCATCAACGATGTTCCGTCATACTTTATTCTGGAATCTCTGGATAATCTGAATATTACTTGAATTGGCACAGCCCCAGAGTTAGCAACCATACATCCATACTAGTCTAAGTATTTGTTTGTATAAAAGTATTTTGTTATATGTGAACAATGCAGAGTTTCTTCCCATCAGCCAATACATTTTTTTGTAACGGATACCTAATTCTTCCCTTTTCTTTTTAATGTGGACTTTCCAGCGAAGCCTTGCATCAAGTGTGATACCTAAATATTTTGCAGAAGATGCATATGGTATTTGGGCATCATTTATTCTAATTGTAATGTTTGCAATTTTTTTATTTGTAAAATTGACATGAATAGATTAAGATTCATTTAATTTGATTTTCCATTTTTTAGTCCAGTTGTGTATTTTATTTATTGCCAACTGTAATTTTTCTGCTGCTTCTTCGCTGGTATCACCTACTGCTAAGATAGCGGTGTCATCTGCAAATGTGGCTATAGTATCATTTTCCATTTCAGGTATATCGTATGTATATAACAGGTAGAGAACAGGACCTAATACGCTTCCTTGAGGGACTCCTGCTCTGATTTCTTTTAGATCAGTGTACACGTCTTCTTGCTTAATTCTGAAATATCTGTCAGGTATATATGATTGTAAAATTTCTGAATATTGTTTAGGCATAAGAATTTTGAGTTTGTAGACTAAACCTTCATGCCAAACTTTGTCGAAGGCCTTAGTTACGTCTAAAAAGATTGAAGAACAGACTTTCTTTTCTTCTAATGATTTCTCAATTATGTTAGTCATTCTGTGTACCTGATCAATCGTAGAATGTTTATTTCTGAAGCCAAATTGGTGGTTTGGAATCATTTTTTCTCTTCTATTATTGGTTTTATTCTTTTTAGCAAAAGTTTCTCAAAAAGCTTCGACATCACTGGTAAAAGTGATAATGGTCTATATGAAGACACTTCATTTGGTGAAGATAAAATAAACAAAAAATAAAGAATTTTCGGGGAAAACTGATTAAAACTTTTTAAAAATGTTTAAAAAGTCTTTAATTCTATTTTCTATAAAAGTCTCTAGCATTAAAACTAAGTGAGTTACGCTCAAAATAAAGTTTTTTTTCGTGAAAAAAAAAATCGAAAAAAAGTCGAAAACAAAATCGTGAAAATCTCCCCTTATTTAACACTCCAAATGAAATTAATCGTTAGGTACCGCTTTACCATTTACTTTATATGTGAATTGTTTATAATGATCTATAAGTTTGACCGGTTAGAAACGCTTATTTTTGAAAAAAATTGGTTTTATGGTAAAAATGTGTTTGTATTTTGGAAACATATAGGTTTTGCTGTTATAAATTTTTTTGGTTTTATATTGTTTTTTAAAGACAAAAATTGGTTAAGATATGGGTGTTCAAATTTTGCATACACTCGTAATTAGTGAGTCGTTCAAGCCCTTTCCACAGGTCATATAAAAAATACTAAAGTTTTTTTGACCAACTTTTGAGCGTAACTCGCTTAGTTTTCATGCTGGAAAAAATAGACCAAAAATTTTTTAAAGACTTTTTTAAATATCTTAAAAAAATTTTAATGAGTTTTTCCCGAAAAGTGCTTCATTTTTTGGTTATTTCACGCTGAAATATTCGACTTGGAATTTGACGAGTAAAAACAATTTTTCATGAGCTACAACTTTACTTTCACTAGGTCTATAGACTTCACGAATACACCATTTTTTCACTTTTTTATAAGCTACATTTTTGTTAAGTATATTTTTTTCAATAAAATACTTATCTTTTGAGTTATTTGCGAAAAACCGAATGACAACGTGTTTTTTTGAAAAATATACATTTTTAGCTGTCGATAACTCGAAAAGTACTGACAGTTAAAAAACTCTATACAACAAAAGTTGCTTGGAATTAGTCGGTTTATCCATTTCCGGACTTAATTAAAACCTGTGTTTTTCACCTCCGAAAAGAGATGATTTTCACTCCTCAAGTAAAAGCAACTAACGGCATAAGTCCAACTTTAAATTGGAGGGTAAATAGAACCTAAATCCAAATATTCATGCAATTTGGTGGTGACACTGAAAATTACACGGTACCGCTGTATTTTACGTTTATTTACTGGGCTAATATAGAAGCTGCATTTTTAACAATAGACGCGTAAATAGTATGAATATTAATCTTTCAATGAAATTCTAAATAAATTCAAGATTAATGGAAATATTAACAATAATTTTAATGTAAAAACTGGTTTCTAATGAGGACAAGAAATTAGGAGTAATGCTTATCGGTTATAGAAAATCCAAAGCTGTCATTGAGGAAAAGGCAGTTGTTGCAAAATAATTAAGTAAATATACAGTGTACACCAGAGCATTTAGAACAAAAAAAAACACCGGAATAAATCGATTTTTAAATACAGCATCTATCGACTTGCACCTTATTGCATTATGTTCGAGATGACGCGACGTCCGGAAAAACGTCTACAATAGAAAAACGGGTGAAAATATGTATACTACATTCGCTCTCGCGAGATTTTTTTGACACTGACGTTAGTAATTTCTTTTTTGAAAAGTTCAGTTGTCAGAAGTGACTGGAAATTACTACAAAACCAACGCACCTGCTCATATCCAATATTATTAATAGTAAACAGATATAAAAATAACATAAACCTTACGCCAATCAATAATTATTTATTTAAACCATTATAATGTATTTATAACAAATGAGAAAATTATTTATTGTACAAAATAAAAATATTTTATAGAAACAAACTTCACAAAATTTTATAAGATTAGTCCCACTCCCACTATTTCTAATAATTTTTCTTTTTTTAATGAAAGATTAAGTTGATTTGAGTTGATTTTAGCAGTTAATAGTGTGAGGTAGGAATTTTTGTGTTGTAGGTTTCCTATTCCGAATGTGTCAAAAAAAATCTCGCGAGAGCGAATGTAGATAATTACATTTAGAGTGGATAAAATGTATACAAAAGTGCTTAAATGTGTCAAAATCGGCATTAGACCAGGGCGCATCTGTAAAAATATTAGTACATTTGGATGTTGAGAGGTGACTCATATTTTTTTGCAGAAATTCCTTGAAAATCACTCAAATAATAATATTTGAGTTATTCTCCCACTCAAAAAGGTCCGGAACATTGTTTAAATAATCAAAATGTCAAAAAGTGAAGGAAAAATTCGGTTTTTTTCTTCGTTTTTTGATTATAACTTTAAAAATATTCAATTCCGAGAAAAATTTCACTGACATAAAAGTTGCCAAATCAAGTTTCCTACAATATAGGTTAAAATTAGTTAAAAATTTTAAAAATTGTCACCCTTGTTGCAAAATAGTAATAATTGCGAAAAAAACATAAAAAACCAAGTATTCGCATTTTACGTTTTTCAACCATTTTTGCTACACTTGAGACCTTCATATTTCACCCAGAAAAACTTAATGATATAATAAAACAATGCTGCAAATTTTATTAAGATCGGTTTAATAGATTTTGCAAAATAAATTTTGCAATCCAGCTTTCGCAAAAATAATTTATTTTTTCAAAATGTGGCAGGACTGAAAATAAATCAGACAGCATGTTGAAGAATACATGTTGTTTTTTTACATATAGAAGAATACTGTACCTCTCATTTGCAATTTTCAAAATTAAAATCGGTTAACTATCACGACGTCAGGAATTTTTTTAAATAAACAATAATTTTTGATGCTACGCGCAGGACAGTGGATGCGTTTGCTCTGATTGGGCATTCCAACGACCTTTGATAATGATTGATAAATTTTAATTTTTAGTACGTTTCGATATTAATAAATAAATTGGTTTATTGCAAAATAAAAACACATACTCTGTCCTTTGAAATAATACTTTTTTAGCAAAAACTTTCTTTGTTCATATATTTTAACTGAGAGAACAAAAGTTTATGCAAATGAAAGGTACAGTACGCTTCTATATGTAAAAAAATTTCAACTTGCTATCTACTTCTTTTTCAGTCCTGCTTCATTTTGAAAAAATGAATTTATTTGCGAAAGCTGGATTGCAAAATTTATTTTGCGAAATCTATTGAACTGATCTTAATGAAATTTACAGTATTAGTCCAGAGAAATAAAGTTTTTCTCGTGACACATCCCCCTCCAGGCCGAAACCAAATTTTTTGAGTAGTATGGACATCTATATTATTAACCTATATGTTTCCTGCAGCCGATTTTGATGATATACATAGTTATAAACAAATGAAGATCGAAAAATGGTAAATTATCGCTTTTTTCGTCTATTAATAAAAAGTTAAGCAATTTAAACAAATTTGAGAGTAAGAAACTCATAAATCGTATAAAAAACTTCAATATGGCATTCGCTGAATATGTCCAACCTTATTGGTTGCTTAGAAAATTGCAAAATAAATCATAAATATTGAGTTTTTATAAATATTCGTAACTTAGGTAAAAATTAACTTAGAATCTTCTTATTACACGGAATGCCGAGACTTCTTGTACTTAAATTATATTTTAAATTTCAAAGCAATTGGTCAAATAGTTTAAAAGTTATTTAATTTATTTTTCCAAAATTAATTTTTTTTGCAACTCTATAAGTCAGAAAATTATGAGGTTACAATAATACTTCGGACAGTTTATGAAAGAAGAACATTTATACTATTACCTTAATTAAAAATAAATAACAAAAAATAATTTTAAACAGTGTAAAATTATTTTGCAAAAACATGTCCATTTTTTGCTTACTTATAAACAATTAGAATAACTTTTTAACCGTTACCCGTAGAAAAATTATTTTTTCATATTTAGAAAGACTGAATTTTTATACACATTTAGAAAGAAAAACAACTGTTCTAGGACATTTAGGGACAAAGTTAGCCCCCCCATTTTTTTAATTCACATGATTTTGCAAAATTATTTTGCAATATCTATAATTATTTTTTGTCATTTTTTTTAAATTAAATTAATACTGTAAATTTTCTTCTTTCATAAACTATCCAAAATATTACTGTAACTTCATCATTTTCTGACTTACAGTGTTGCAAAAAAAATTAATTTTGGATAAACAAATTAAATAACTTTTAAACTATTTGACCAATTGCTTTGGAATTTAGGGTATAATTTTAGCACCATAAGTCTCAGCATTCCATGTAATAAGAAGGTTCTAAGTTAATTTTTACATAAGTTATGAATATTTATAAAAACTCAAAATTTATGATTTATTTGCCAATTTTCTAAGTAACCAATAAGGATAGACATACTCAGCGAACGCCATATTGAAGTTTTTTATACGGTTTATGAGTTTATTGCTCTCAAATTTGTTTAAAATGCCCAATTTTTTAGTAAGAGACGAGAAAAGCGAAAATTTACCGTTTTTTGATCTTCATTTGTTTATAACTATGTATATCATCAAAAGCGGCTGCAGGAAACATATAGGTTATTATTATAGATGACCATATTACTCGAAAAATTTGGTTTCAGCCTGGACGGGGATGTGTCACCAACACGATATTTTTTTTCCTTATTTCTCTGAACTATATTGTTTTATTATATCATAAAGTTTTCTGGGTAAAACATAAAGGTCCGAAGTGTAGCATAAATGTTTGAAAAACGTAAAATGCTAATATTTCTTTTTTTATGTTTTTTTCGCAATTATTGCTATTTTGCAACAAGGGTCACAATTTTTAAAAATTTAAACCAATCCTATATTGTAGTAAATTTGATTACGCAACTTTTATGTAAGTAAAATTTTTCTCGGAAATGAATACTTTTAAAGTTACAATCAAAAAACGAAGAAAAAAATCGAATTTTTCCTTCATTTTGATTATTTAAACAATGTTTCGGACCTTTTTGAACGGGAGGATAACTCAATTATTATTATATTAAAGGCCAGATTTTGGTACCTAGCCGGGGATTTTGGTACGCTGAACATAAATACGCCATCAGAACCGACACCCGGTATTCCTAATGCCCACGGCATTAACCACGATGCCCAGGGTTACCGCTAAGGCACGTCATCTGGGGCTTCGAATGGTTTCGACATTAAATTGGTGCAAACAGATTTCTCGGGGATTTTGAGGTCGCTAAATATGAATAAGCCATCAGAACAGACCCATGAAGGACCAAGTGCCCAGGGTAACTGCTAAGGGCACGTCATTTGGAGTTTCGAGGGTTTTCGGCACTAAATTGATGCAAGCAGATTACTGGGGTCGCTGCACATCAATACGATATCAGAACGGACCCCCCGGATCATCTGGTGCCCAGAACCACTACTGATGCACGTCGTCTTCTGAAGCTTTGTGAGATTTCGGCACTAAATTGATGCAAATAAATTACGCGGTTGCTTTTGGGGCTGCTAAATATAAATACGCCATCAGAACCGTCACCCAGGGTAGCTGGTGCCCGGGTCGTGCATAGCGGTCACCTTGGTCATTAGGTACTCCAAGGGTCGGTTCTGATGTCTTATTCATTTTCAGCAACCTCAAAACCTCCTAGTAATCTGTTTCCATCAATTTAGTGCCAAAAACCATCGAAACTCTAGAAGATGACCTGTCTCAGTCGTTGTAATAAAAATTATATTTTTCGTTTGCTTTTGATGTTTCAATTTCAACTTCTGAAATCGTTCCCAAAAAAAATTTATTTAAAACAGGAGTTATTTAAACTTGGTTGTTTATCAATTTGCGCATTGTTTTGACAATTTGATACTATAAAAAAATAACTAATTTGTTACTATACGCTGTGAGCTCGTACGTAGAGGGGATATTTACAAATTCGGGAGCGCCAGTAGTGGCAAGTCTGTAAACGTTTACCGGAAATTTGACATAAAGGTCAAAGTGATTAATTTAAAATTAAAATTAAAAACATTAATTATAAAAAATATTAGTTGGTCAAAGCTGTAGTATATATTTTTACCTTAAATATACTTACGTTTTAAATACTGAATTTAAGTTTTTTTAATGTTCCGTAATATGTAATTATAATTTAATCTAAAAATCTTAGCGCCATCTACACGATAATTGTGAAAGTATCCGAAGTAAGAAATTCATATTTTATCAATAAAACGTCAAAATGATTAGCAAAATCTTAAAAAAAATCGATTACAATTTAATAACTTTTTTGCATTGTAAATGTTAAGCGATAACAATTAAATAATAAATTTAAAAATTACCGGTAAAAGTTGAATTAGTAATCCGCTAGGAGCGCCACCAGCGAAGCTCAGAGCGTATATTGATTCTTTTTCTGGAAACTCATATGTTTTAATACTTTTTTATTTTTGCAATTTGAACATGATGAGTTTTGGGTTGTAATAAAATTTTTTATTTCTGTAAATTATTATTATGTATATTTCTCTATATATCTAAATTATTGTTACTTCTGTACCCTCTCTTATATTTTCTCTCTATTGAGCATTATAAATATCCTTGATTTCAAGAATATTTAATTAGAATAAAATGAATTTATGTTTTCTAAGAAGTACCATAAATATTTCTTAAGGATTGTTTTCCTTGAACCTGATATTTGAATATAATACTGTGTGGAGCAAACCCAAAGTAACTGATACAGGTTATAAATATTGACGGTATATGCTTTGGAATTTAAAACCCATAATTTTTATTCTATCAATATCATTAAAAAACTACTATAAATAAAACGTTACGTTCTGTTACAAAATATAAAGGGTTGGGATAAAGTATGGAACCAACTAAATATCTTGGAAATGAAAAGGACGGAATTCATAAAACTTACATGCAAGTACATAACGCAACTAATGCCATATTTTTTGTTAATACTTACTCCACTACCGGTTTCACCGAAAATATGTACCGCCAATTTTTTAAATATAAATAAGACTTTATATTTGTGCAAATTTTAAAATTACTTGGTTTTCCTAATTCAGATATACCAAGTTTGGTAGAATGAGAAACTTAACAGTTAAAAAATAGGTAAATTTATTTACTAAGACCAATGAGAATAATCATTTATACAAATCACTTTAAATGGTAGTTTCGCTTCTGTGGGCCAAAAGATCCCTTCCTCCAGGCAGGGGGCTAACCTAACCTGGTAATAAAAAAAGGATACCGGAAAACATTGTGGAAGTTATAAAACAGATAAATAATAACAACACGACCAAAATTAAAACAAACGACACCACTACGGCCAACATACCAACACCAGGGGGAATTAGGCAGGGAGACAGCCTCAGCCCATTTCTATTCAATAAGCTGATGGATGAAATAATGGAAGATATGGAATCGCTCCAACTAGGATACAGACTCGGTCACACTAGAATCAGTACAGTTTGTTATGCGAATGGGGTAGCCCTGATTGCAGAGGATAAGGATGACCTAAAAAGACAACTTTATCGATTTTACCAAGCACATCGACGACTGAACATGAGCATATCCACGTATAAAACAAAATGACGCCTTTGCAAAAGATCCAATTAGATGCAAGCCCGTGGTAGCGGGGAAACTGATAGAACAGCTAAACCAGTTCAAATATCTAGATGTAAATAGATTTATCAAGTTCTCGTGACCCAGCCAGAGATCTAAGAGGACAAATAAACAAGGCCGCAGTTATGTCCGGATGTTTGAGAGAAGTGGTCTGGAATAACCCCTATATGCGAATGAACAGCAAAGTTAGAATTTATAAAACTTGCATCAGACCTGTGATGACTTATGGTATTGAATCAAAAGAAGACACCAATAAAACCAAAAGCTACGAATAGCCGAAATGACACTAAGAGCAACTGCAGGGAAGACAAGAAGGAATAGAATACGAAACAATATTATCAGGGAACAATGTGGGGTGATAACTGTGGTAAGATCGGGGCAGGCAAAGACGAAGAGAATGGTTCAGTCATGTAAAAAGGATGGAGGAGCACAGACTACCAAGAATTGCGCTAGAAGGAAAACCAGCTGGTAAGCGTCCACCGAGGAGACCACCAAAAATAAGCAAAAATATGGAGCGATAGCTGGCAGTCTATCTCTCAAGAAATACTTCAACGTCGGAAGATTGACAGATCTACAACAATTATAAGAAGAAGAGACTTCAAATGGTCAAAATGCTCAGTGGCAACACACTTTTAGATGCACCTGTGCTCGGTTCTGACTAGGTGGTTAATATCCTACTGGGGTATCTCGATTTATGCACTAATTACCTCCTCCCGAAATGCTCCCCATGGTTTGAGGAGGATGCTCTAAATTAAGAAGTATGCGACCCAGCATGTCCCACCCGTGTTCATTGGGGATTAATCTGGCCATCTCGGAGTCCAGGACAAAAGATTGACCCAAGTCCATTTAAAGAAGTCCATGGTGACTCACGCAATGTGTGGCCTTTGGAGATTCTGAAGTTAAGGTATGAGATGAGCTTTCAGAATTTCTTCTACGAATCGCTGAATTTCCATGTTCCTTCTGACGAAAATAAGAGGTAACTTATTTATCTCATGAATTCCTAAACAGAATCGAGATTCATCACGAAAGGTAACCTCACTGTATTCCTGGTATCAAGTCAATCTTACTCAGGAACATTTGCGTCGATGTTCAGGGGTAAGAGGTAGCATCCGGCGTGGGCGATATCCCAATTGGTTTTACATGTTCTGCAAACATTGATTTGCAATATAGTTGGTATTTGAAAAGCAGTCTCTTAGAGCCATCAACCTAAGGCAACGGTCTTGATGCTCACAGTATCTCAACTTTTGTTAACCCTATTCTCAATTTCCTAACAAAAAAGTTCGGCTTCTTTTAGGCCAACTGTACCAAGTGCCAAGAAGATAAACCAAAATGTACCTTTGCCAAATAGTATTCAGAAACTAGTAGATGGCAAGGGTAAATTAAATGGAATTTAGATGAGGAGAGTAGTTAAAATTTTGATTACTAAACGTGCATATACGTAAATTAAAAAGATATATTTAAAACTAAAATATCAGAACACATGGTCTGACATTGGAGGTTAGATATAAAAAAAACATTAGAAAAACTGTAAGATGTAGAAATGTAATTAAAAAAATAATGAATTTTCTTACCCCAAGAGAGAGATGCTTTGAATAAAAATGATTTCTTCCAGTTTATGTCAGGGAGTAGGGATGAAGTGACACTTTCATGACAGTGCGACATAGGCAGTGGCGCGCATGTTCCGTATTGAAAAACAGTTACTTACAGATTAAGAATTTACGGGGTATGTTCAGTATGTTCAGTTAATGATTTAAATAAAAAGAGATATAGTAAATAGAAGATAATAAAAGAGGATAATAAAAGAGGATAATTAAAGAGAATAATAAAAGAGGATAACATAAGAGGGCGCCAACGAGTTTTTAACGAATAAAACTGGTAAAACAAATAGAAAAAATTATTGTTACTGAAATATTAAAGAAAATAAAGTAAAATAATTATTTAAAAATAAAATATCAAAGATGCGACGTTTGTAACGTTACACATTTTTAAATTTTCTTAAAAATATTCCTTTTTCTCCATGTAACTCGAAAATGATAAGAGATACGAAAAAAAGGTACCACACAAAATTTGCCTTTGTTTTTCATTATTGTATCTATCATTTTCAAGTTACATGGAGAAAAAGGAAATTTTTTAAGAAAATTTAAAAGTGCGCTCTATAAATTGATCTTATTTTTCTTCAAAAACTATTAATTTTAAACCCGTTCAACTTTTTGAACATAGAAATAACACAATGATAAAGGGTATTGTAAAAGTAAAATGATGCATTAAAATTCTGGTGAGTGAGGGGTTAAATATATACTTCTCATTTTTTCTTAAAATACATTAGTCATGAAATTCTTTTGCAGCATATCTCACGTAGTTTGAATGTAATCCACCTTTAATATTGTTTATTTTAAAGGTCTTTTCAAGCACTACAAAAGGTATTGGTAGCATTTTACACCTAAAATTGACCGTTTCTCTGTCATTTCAAGTTGAATACACCAATTCGAGCATGCACTAAAAAACAAACTCTTTTTACCTACCTTATCTCTTTTGCATTATAACTAGAAGATTTATGAAGGAACTAATCTCTTTGTTTTTTATAAGCTACAAAAATGATTGATATAGTTTTTTTAGTTAGATGCATAGTTTTTAAGGTATTCGCAAAAAGACGTTCAAAAAGGTGTTATGTTTCAATGAAAATGGCCAAATTTCAACCACGAATAACTCAAAAAGTATTGAGAAAAAAAAAGAAATATAGAACAGTTTTTGCTTAGAATTAGTTTCTCTAGCCACTTCCGTGGTTATTTTAACCAAGAAATCTTCCACCCTCGAGAAGGGGTGGGAACCACCCCAAGATAAAAGCGCACATCAGCATAGGGTAGACTTTGAATTAGGAGATGGAGATAAGTAGAGGCTATTCCCAGAATTTCATTAAAATCCATGCAGTAGGATAGAATTCGGAGGTAATATTCCAATGAGGGGGCATCCGAAGATGGAACAGGCGCGAGGTTATTAAGGAAGAAGGAAGAAGAAGAAGATTAATAGTAAACTTTCTTATTCTTCTTATGGTGCCTATCCGTTACGGATGTTGGACACTAACATGGCTATTCTGACTTTGTTGACTGCTGCCCTGAAAAGTCCGGTAGTGGTTAAGTTAAACCATTTTCGCAGGTTATGCAGCCAGGATATTCTTCTTCGTCCTGGGCCTCTTTTCCCGTGCACTTTACCTTGAAGTATGGTCCGAAGTAGGTCATATCGTTGTTCATTGCGCATTTTATGGCCCAGGTATTCCAGTTTGCGACGTGCTATGGTTACGACTAGTTCGCGCTCTTTACCCATTCTATGTAGAACTTCTTCGTTGGTAACTTGTCTATCCAGGAAATCCTCAACATGCGTCTATAGCACCACATCTCAAATCCTTCGAGTCTCTTCAGTGATGCTTCAGTTAAGGTCCATGACTCCACGCCATATAAAAGAACGGAGAATACGTAGCATTTTAGTAAACGAACTTTTATTTCCAATTTTATATCGTGGCTGTTAAAGATTTTTTTCATTTTGACGAAAGCTGATCTTGTCTTCTCGATCCTTATCTTAATTTCCGTCGATTTATCCCACTGTTCATTTAAGTTTGCACCCAAATAACAAAAGTTGGTGATTTGTGTTATAGGTTGTTGGTTAACTAGTAATTGACCAGGTGGCATCCTATTTTTGCTTATAACCATGTATTTGGTTTTTTTGATGTTAAAATCAAGCCCAAACCTGCTACTTTCTTCTGCCACCCTGGAGACAAGTGTCTGCAGACCTTCAAGACTGTCTGCAAAAATGACAGTATCATCAGCGTATCTTATGTTGTTCAATCGTTCTCCGTTTATAAGTATTCCCTGGTCTATGTCCGTTAGCGCTAGGTTCATAATGTGCTCTGAATATGTATTGAACAATAATGGGGACAATATACATCCCTGTCGCACACCTCTTTTTATCTTTATGTCGTCTGTTAACTGATCCCCTACTCTAACAGCTGCAGTTCGTTCGTAATAGATATTGTTTATTATACGGCGATCTCTGCTGTCTAGACCAATTGAATTTAATATTTTCATCAGTAAACTTAAAAGTTAAAATTATTAGTGTTTTGCAAAATTAGAAAAAGAAATGAATAAATAATTATTAAAAATGCAAAACCTACACTGATGTGACTGAAATCATCATTATTTATTGGTTTTGCCAAGATACGCTTATATACCAAATTTAATTAAAATAAAATAATTTATAACGGATGTTCGGATTTCTATGTCACTTGGTACACTTTATACGAGATAATATTTTATTTAAACATCTACATTGAAGTACTGATCTGCATAATTTTTGATAGAATTTAAACGGAGAAAGCACTTAATGGGTATAACCGTCTCAACTTAACATTCATATCGTGAGCAGGTTTTACCTACGTGCAACACATAATATAATTTAGTGCCGCATGGGAGACAAAATGACTCAAAACAGTACCACCACAGTACCACAATTACGCAAGCCATCGCATTGTTTAATGACCGTGAGTCATAACGCAAGTACCTTAACGTAATAGTTAATTCACCCGGGAAACATACCCACGTAGGTGGTATCGTTGTTATTAGGTACTATAAGAGTACCTGCGAGTTAAACTATTTGTCACAGTACCAGAGCAAAAACCGCAAGAACCGGTCTTATTATTTCAGAAACTATCCATTATAGATGTTTTTGTAGAGAAAATTATAAGAATTGCCAAATAAACCGTAGCTCAGGGAATAGCTATTGCTTTTAACAGCACACGTCTTTATTTAATAAGACGTTGGAGAATTTTTCTGCAGGCATGCACTCGACACGATCTTTATTAACTTATTAAAGGCGTTCTAGCAACATTTCCAGTGTTGTCTCTAATACATACAGGGTGAAAACAAACGGGATTTTTTTTATTAAAGAATAAGTAATATTTTTAACCCCTCTGTAGCTCAGTGGAAGAAGACGCATTGGTTACAACACTTTGAGAGCTTGGTTTGACTGCACTTTTGCTGATCTTTTTAGAGCAGCGGTATCGAAAGTGCGAATTGCCATGATGGTTGCCGACCTTCTTAGAGGAGATGGTCCATGAAGAAGAAGAAGTAGATCAGTGGTAAAAGAGGCAAGCTTTGGATCCAAGGGCTTTGCTTTACAACCTCAGCTGGGTAGGATATTTTTATTAATATTTTTTTATTTAAAAGTATTTTGCAATCTATTGAGTATTAACAATAAGAAAAAATCGACAGAATGACATCGACTAAAGACAAGAAGGATTTTACCCATTGATAACATCAAAGTACAATTATTATAAAGTTATACAGGAAATAGATATAGGTACATATTATCACTATAACTATTAACTAATTAGTTTATAAGTTTGTTGTCTACTTAATAGTTTTTTTAATAAATCCACTGTATTTTGAACAAAAAGAACATAGAACTTTTGAATACAGGATGTATAATATAGATGTAAAGATAAAAATAATAAGACTAAGTTTTCACTCTAATGGCATATAAAACAACATAATGCTATTCTACATCATATTGAAATTGAAAATGGTTATTCATTTTTGATAAAAATAATAATTTATTATAATATTATCAATTCTGTGAAAAATTTTCATCCTTTTGACCCTAATAACACCAAACATTCCATGTATGTTCCTAGAATGTACACAGAGGACATTGAAAACATTCCTGTAATGTCCTCAAAAGCACAAGAACGTCCCCTAAATGTCCCAGGAATGTCCTGTGTCAGCATTTTAAACATTTCTTGAATGTCTTGTTGGAACATTCCATGAATGTCTACGAATGTTCTTTGAACATTCACAGTATATTTTTTAGATAGTCCCTGGATATAGTCGCTGATGTGACATAATACCTCCAATTTGTTTGTTCATGAGTTTTGTAAGAGAGACTAAAAACTTTTTTTACAGTCACCTCCTGTTTTCATATGATATTTTTTGACATGTTTAGTAGTAAATTCAACTATCTATTTACTACAAAACATGTCAAAATTTACATGTGAAAACAGGAGATGACACTAAACATGGTTTTTCGTCTCCTACAAAATTCATGAAAAAGCAGATAGGAGGTATTATTGTCACATCACCGACGATATACCAGAAGTATATGTGGCCATACTAAATAATATATTATATCCTTGATAAATATAAACATTTTTATTGTACAAAATCTTGTCATATATTTTTTTCCATAATCATCACTACGATGATGATTCATTGTATTGAATTGTACATTGCAATTAAAATCTGGCCATAACTGACCAATGAGCAATTTGAATTTAACCTAAATTACTACTGTTCCTTAAAATGAAGAGCTTACCCCATAGCGTCTCTTATCTAATCTAACAAGATCGTGCACTATTTTAACATACACAGGCACACAAGCACTATGCTTTGCTTTTCACTATCACCTATCACTCAAACTAGTTTAATAGGCTTTGTCCCCTTCAATCTTCTAGTTTGCCCAGTAGTATCGAGGAGCTGGATTTCCTCAATATTCTCGTACTTATGAAGTTGTTGCTCGTGATTTCCTGCCATCTTCTTGATGATTATATCCAGGTTCCATTTCTAGGTCCTTATGGAGATAACTGTTTGTCACATACCAAGGAGCATCTACAATATTTCTCAGTATTTTGTTCTGGAATCTTTGTATAATTTTTATATTACTTGGTCTAGTAAGTACACCGCCATAGTGGGCATCCATAAGTCCATACAGGTCTTAATATTAGTTTATAAAGTAATAACTTATTATGCATCGACAATGTGGAGTTTCTTCCAACTAGCCAATACACTTTTTACATATATCTTTCTTTTGCCTTTCATAGCCGCAAGGCTATACGTTTCCTTCCTGGTTTTTTTGTAGACCACTTTCAGCTGATTCTAAAAAAAATTAAAATGAATGGTAATTTTTCTATTCTTTACAATTAAACATCAAAAGAAATAGATACTATTTACAGGTAATAATATGCATAAATAATTCATTTCATAAAGAATAACGAAAATTGAAAACGGATTTTATAATACTTACATACTTGTTTAAACAAAAGAGATCCAGTCAGAGCAAAACTAACATACAGAACAGCAAAAAAAAGCTACTATATAATTCTAGTTTCCATTTTCCATCCAATCATAAATTTTTAGGTTATCATGAAATGTGAAAATGTGATGACCACGCGGCACGCGACTCTACTTACATAGAACACGCGCGCAAATTTGAAAATGAACGCAAATTGAATAGTAAATAGCCTCACTTAAAATATAAGACATTGGTAGTATGTTCATAGAATGTCTTGTGATAACATTCCACCAATAATTTAATCAGACGTTCCCCGAATGTTCCTTGAATGTTCAGGACATTCAAACATTAATAGAACTTTGATAGTACATTCCTGGAATGTTATGTGTTGTTAGGGGAAAATATGTGGCCACCTATATGTTGGCAACATATTTATAATGGGTAAGTTATCAGACTGCCCTTTAGAAAAACCCTCTTCGACCATTTAAAAAAAATTGTCTTAACAAAAACACTCAAATATTATGAAATATATAGTTTACAGTAACTATCTAAAGATTTATAAAACTGAAATACACCATATAATGACTACGATAAGTAAACGAATATAAACGTAATGAATTAATGGCTCTGAGTTTAAACATTATAATGATGTGACGTCACGACCAATGAGGGCGCCTTTTTGGGCTGGCTGCTATAATTTGAATTTTTTCGATTTTAATCGTCTTAGGGGCCAAACGAAAGACAAAAACAACTTTTTTTCTTTGATATATATGTTTTCAATTATGTTCTGTTGTGATTTATGGCACTGATTTCGAATTTACAATTTTATGCAAGTTCCCTATAACACTAGTCAACAAATAAACAAAAAAAAGTTGCGACTGATGTTAAAATAGCTGTATAGGGGAGCAGTGGCGTACTGAGCACGGTTCCACGGAACCAATGCCCGGGCCCCGCAGGGACCCGCTCTAAAGCGCTTTTTGCTTCATTTGTTTCTAATTTGATGGGGACATTCTGAACTACACAAGTACCCACTACGAAATGTAACTGCTTAATAAATTTTAATTTTTCTGTAAGTACTTATTAATAAAAACGAAGAATAACTATTTATCAAAAAATTTGAAATCAAAATTTATTAAGAAACACAGGAACGCTTTTGTAAGGTTCCTTGCTCGTTTTACCTGCTAGCCGAAGTTCTTGTTTAAAGACTAACCGTCGGTGCCTGCCTACACGTGCTAACTCAAACACTTGTATTTTTTATATTAGCACGATCCATGAATATGTTTTAGGTAAACTACAAAGTTGCAAAAATTCGGAAACTGAGATATTCAATGCAAGTTTTATACGGTGGGTCATAAAAATAATCCCAATACAATAGGCTAGATGCTCGATACTCGTGTTATACAATGTGAGTTTTTATTGGGCAAGTGGGGGCCCGCATCTCAACTGGAACCATGGCCCGCTGATCTATCGGTATGCCACTGTAGGGGAGTTTAAAGCGTCCTGAATGCGAATTCAAACACCAAAATGTTCCACCACGTATATATTTTGAGTTATCTTCTTCTTAAAATGCCGCACATTTCTGCGTAGGCGTCCACCGTACATTGTCTGGTCAGGCGAAATGTTAGATTTGGAGTTATAAAATGCATCAAATATGGCTGTTTATTATAAAAATTCTTATATACTACATACACATAAGTTCAGAACTAAAAACAAAAACTATATTAAGTATTGTATTTTGTACACAATTTTGTGCATATCCCAATTTTCCCATAACACTATTTGGATTAACACAAACACACATTTTATCCTGCATAGTAAAAAACAACGAGGATAGCTCCCCTAACATGTAATTAACTAACATGTAATTCGGCTTGTTGGATGCTTTTTTGTCGCTTTTGGGAAAATAAGAATCATTCTTTTCAGATACATCATCAGGTTCACTTTTGTCACCATATACATTTCCAAATCTTTCTCCCAATTTGCCGAGGTCCTGGAACTAGTAAATCTTCTCCATGAAAAACCGGTTTTATTGCTGAGGTAATATCTGGATATTTAATTTTATGCTTGCTCTTCCTGGAAAACCCAGACACTTTGTCATGAAGGACTAACAGCCGTTAAAATGGTTTAGAACTATGTAAGTTTAAACAGTGGCGTAACTAGTCTGACCTGCGCCCCAATGCAAGTATTCCTCGTGCGCCCCTATTCCAAGACTTATTCTCCACCCCCCCGTCTTTTATTTCCGTTCATTTTGTTCACACTAAATCCACTAAAACGCACAAATAAACGGTTCACTTATTTCAATTGTATAACAAATACACCGATAAAATTTGTTTTGTATTTTTATGTAACAAATAAAACTACTGAACCTTACGATCTTACAAGGACTGGCACATGACAGGGACACGTTGTCCTAGTTACTAAAATAATACTAAAATAATTTACCTGAAAATTCCACACCTGTAATTTTGAACCAATCAAAATACGTTATTTTGACAGATCACCATGGCAACGGAGGTATTTTATCGGAAATTTTTTGCTCGTGGGGTACCCAACAGCGAATTATAGTGGAAATTTTTTGACGTTTACAATAACAGAACATTTTTGACAGACTGGTTTTTATTTGTTTACATAATTTAGTTTTGATTCATTTTCTTCCACTTGTAGTTACTCAAAACTTATGTAAAATTGAAGAATATACTATTTTCTATCTTGAAATGGTATTCCCATGCAACTACAATGAGTAGAAATTACGAATTTGAAAGCCTAAATAATTGCTGACAAAGCTATGGCGCGCTATTGATCTGTTCATGCAGTTTTGGATTTTCAAATGCAAATTTGGTGTGGAATTTTCTTACCGAATACCACGCGAAGTCAAATTAATATCCGGAAATTTTTTTTTGATCATGAATATTTTTAGAAAATTTCCGGAAATAATTTGACCTCTAGTGGTATTACTAGTGAATATCTTTGTAGCTAACAACGATAAATAAACAAAAGCAGTTGTGATGAGAAAGCCATAAACACAGATGTGCATCGTCGCGCCGAGGAGAAAAGATAACGATAATAGTAAACAAAAGAGTCACCAACATTCTGTTGTGACTGAACGGAAGTGAGTGAACGGAATAAAATACCACGAATATTTTTTTACATTTTTTATTTTCGGGAAGCTACAGGGAATTTTGCTTCAACATATTTTTTTGCTAAAATTTTTCCAGAATATCAGTTTTTTGCGCCCCCCTAAGGCCTGCGCCCCAATGCACCGCATTGGTTGCATTGGCGTTAGTTACGCCACTGAGAGTTTAAATGGTTAGGTTTACTGATTAAGGACTACCTTTGGTTTATACTTTATTTAAATGTTAATGTGTTATTTGTGTTATTCGTAGGCATTAGATATCCCAGTGTTGCCATATTATGCATAATTTTTAGAAAAAACGTTAATTTGATAAGATCACGTCCCGATATATTACAAATGACTGCTTTAAAAAAAAATAGTAAAATACTTATAACTTAAAAATCATAACTAATTTTTGTGAACAAATCATAACTCAAAAATCTTACGTTTTAGGAACTTTTTACCATCATAATCATATTCAGAGAGCAAAAATTAACAAAAAACAACATTTTGCATTCGAGTCGCAAATTGGTTGTAAACTAGTGTAATTAACGGTAAATCTAAATACATGTATGTATATTTTAATGAATCAAAACAAATATTTTTCAAATGACTTCCACATCCGCCTATGTTTCAAACTTCACATTTCATTTGCGTATATATTACCAATATACTCCGACCCGAGATTGAATTCTTCGTTGTGACTATGATGCCGTTACTTTGTGATTTTTTTAAAGTTTAATATGCTATTGTTTTGTACTGATATCTCACAACTTGACAGGTTCGCAAATGAACGGAACGATTTCCGTGATATACCGTCTTGCAGTCGTTTTGTTTCATGGGATTACTTCGCCGACTGAAAAATGTACTGAGCAAAACGAGTTGAGGACAAAGACTTGCTTAATCTAACCATGACATGCTAGAAATATTTTCTATAATTCGACTTTTGTATTGAATTCATGTAAAAGGAACACCACAACGTGGACCGTTATATAAAATTTGTGAAATAGGAGAACTGTCTGTAAATTCTTAATAAAAGTTAAACCATAAAAGATTTATAAAAGTAACGTTATTACTTTTACCTTTAATAATTTTTATGTTGAAGGTAAAAGTCATGAAGTTTTTTTAAATAAATCACGAAACACTTTAATGTGCATATTTTGTCTCATAGGGGAGTGCATATAGATTTTCACTTCGGAAAAAATAAAACAAGATAGAACTTTTTGTAATTTCATTAAGAAATGTTTAATAAGCAACATATCAAAAAAGTTCTACTCGAGAAGTGGGTGCTTCATTTTTTTATTAAACAAATGAACTACGACATTAGATGTTTTTTAAATAACTCTGAAAATATAAATTTTAGAAAAAAAACTGACTTGACCATTGAAAAATTCAGAAAATTTTACAAAAAAAACCTTATATAAAGAATTTTCTAAAATTAAATCTGTATCTTTTATAATTTTTTATTTATAACGCTAAAGTCACCCTTCTAACAAGCATTGGCGCACTGTAAACTAACGTACGGCGCAGTGCACGGTTGAGTTATTTTAATGTAATTCTTTAACTAATGGATCAAATAAAATTTTACAAATTGAACATGAAAGAAAAATAATTAAGCTATCTTATAGTTATAATAGAAATAAATAAAATGTATGGGCATAAGTACGGTGTGGGCAAAAAGTGAGCCTCACATGAATTTTGTTTAAAAATGATTTAAAAATGTGTAATTAATACAATTTTTCTTAGAAATCTCTCAATTTTGCACAGCTTACCTTTCAAGCATCTTACTAAATGATGTTTTATTCAAAAAAATCTCAAAAATTTAATTCAAATGATATGACGTCTCAAAAAATGTAATTTTTGAAATCTTTGTAGCTTTATAGAATTACCACCAATTTAAGACGGTATTACTCAAGTTTTAACAGAGTTATTACAGTTTTATAAGTGCTTTTGTAAAGCTTAGGATGTAATCTTTAAAACGCACTGAATTATTTTACTTTAGAAATGAAATAAACTATTTCTTTTTAAGAAAATTAAGAAAGATAACAAAAATGTAATACAAAATCCGAAAATTACCAGCTAAACAAATGTTTATACAAAGTGATTAATGTCTGGTTGCACCAACAGATCTTAAGCTCCAGCTTAGCTAAGCTCTACTTATAGATAGGGCCTCCTTGAGTATCACTTACGTTGCACCATAATTTTAGATTCTTTCGTATTATCAATTATATCTATTATTATATTATGGTGTTTTTATTGTAATATATTATAATTATATTATATTAATTCTTATGATATTCTCGACTTAAGCTTAAGATCTGTTGGTGCAACCGGCCGTAAAATTTTTTCTGTAAAATTTACCTAAAATAATTTAATAATAAGCTTCAACAATAATAAATGTTTAGCAAAAAAATTTCACAATATCGAAAATTTTTATAAAGAAAAGTTGTTTGGAATTAAAAAATTTGTTTTAGTGTTTAATTACATCCTTCTAATTAAAATATTGTGAATAATAAAGGCACTTAACTCTTAAGAAAAATTTATATTTTTTACATACCTCGTATAAAATTAAAAAAGTTTGACATCTGATGGTTGGTTGCTTCTTAGATTTTAGACCAGGGAGAGTATTTTATGAAGAATAACTTTTTTTCGTAAAAGTAATAATAAAATAGTTATCATAATTGTAATAAAATGATGATGTTTATCCGTAATTTGAGAAAAAGTTGAATTTTTTTTTATTAGAATGATGTAATTGTATATTTCGACATAGTTTCTAATTTTAAACCACTTTTCATAATAGCATTTTTTGATATTCTGGAATACAAAGGTACTTTACTCTTTAACGAAATTCAGATTTTTGACATAACTCGTATAAAATTGATAAAATTTGATATCTGATGGTTGAGTTTTAGATTTTTGACTATCCAGAGCATTTTATTAAGAATAAGTTTTTTTCGTAAAATTGATAATAAAAATATTTTCCATGTGGTTCTACCTACGTAGAAATACTGGCATAAGAGCTTCTGTATAAGAATTTTCAAATTGTAATGCCATATTCGGATTCAGCATAATCAAAAACAAAATAGAAACATATTTAATCAAAGTAAAATGATGAATTCAACGATATTTTTAAAATTATTGATACAAAACAATTGTTATTTATTAAACAATTAATAAACAATTAGCGGCCAAATCTGCGAGTAGAACTTTTTACTTTTAGGTATGGATCCCGCGTATGAAAAAAAAGTTGATTAAGAGCAAGCTGAAAATTTGTTAATAGCTTAAGGGTGTCTAGTCGGATAAACTTTGATACATGGGAACACTGGAACAGGGGCAGTTTTAATTGTGGAACAGGTTAAAAATTTGGGACGGTCAGACCACGAAAACGGACATTTATTTTGTCCGACAGAATGGACTTAAACTCTCCGAACAGAGATTAAACTCTCATGCAAAAATCAGACTGCTATTTATCACCTGTCATAATTCCTGTCATTTGACATATTCTATATGTTCCACTCAATTAAAACGCCCATTTGGTAATAAATAGCAGTCTGATTTTTGCATAAGAGTTTAATCTCTATTCGGAGAGTTTAAGTCTGTTCTGTCGGACAAAATACATGTGCCGTTTTCGTGGTCTGACCGTTCCAAATTTTTAACCTGTTCCACAATTAAGACTTCCCCTGTTCCAGTGTTCCCATATATCAAAGTTTGTCCGACTAGACACCCTTAAGCTATTAACAAATTTTCAGCTTGCTATTAATCAACTTTTTTTTCATACGCGGTATGCAGACCTATTTAACATGTATATAAACTAACAAAAAAAGTTTTAGAAAAATTTAAACTTATTTGAATTATCCCGAAACAATGCATGTTTTCGTTCTAATTGCACTCCCCACATCCTTTACTTACAGTATTATTTTTTTGATGCTTAGTGTACCCAAAAAATATTAAACAATACAGTTGAGTCCAGGGTTCTTTACCCGTGCGTCATTAATACCTGGCGAGATAAAACACATACTTTTTATATAGCGTCATTGTCTTCCACGCATGAAACTAAAGACAAACCAGATACCGCCTGTTATTAAGTCAAGACACATGTTATTTTTATAAACGCTCTAGAGTCGAAAAAGACGGTCCCTAACAACACAAAACATTCCAGGAATGTACTATCAAAGTTCTATTAATGTTTGAATGTCCTGGACATTCAAGGAACATTCGGTGAACATCTGATTAAATTATTGGTGGAATGTTACCACAAGACATTCTATGAACATACTACCAATGTCCTGTATTTTAAGAGAGGCCATTTACTATTCAATTTGCGTTCATTTTCAAATTCGCCGCGCGTGTATCTATGTATTAGGCAATCCAAACCACGTAATTTCTGGTTGGTATACAAAAAGTTACAGAGGTTATATATGTTTGTAATATCTTTTTTTTTCATTGTTTATCGTCGTATTTTGTCTATTTTGGATTCATTTGGATTTCGTTTCCTGTATTTTGTGAACTTTATAAACTTTACCACAATGCAAAGTGAATATTTAAGGAAAGTATTATTGGAAACTCCAGATGTTGGAGAAAGGTAGGGGAAACAATTTTTATTTACTGTTCATTTTTCCCTGATATTTATCAATATTGATGAATTCTGCAAGCAGTAACATTATTTCTTTTATTGTTTTAGATATTTATTGAAGCTGATAATAATTGGGGATTTAGATTTATATACAATTCAGTCAGAATTGGATTTTACAGTAAAATGCATTCCACCAAATTACTAGTATAGATATTTATACATATCTGGTGGAGTCTCACAGTTACTACTCTAAGCAGCAGATGAAAGCATACAAAAGCCTTCAGGCACATAAATATTTTACAGCTGGATTTGTTTTTAAAGTTGGAGTAAAGTTGGAAGTCACGAGCAACAACTTCATAAGTATTTACAAGAATATTAAGGAAATCCAGCTCCTCGATACTACTGGGCAAACTAGAAGATTGAAGAGGACAAAGCCTTTTGACTAGTTTGAGTAATAGGTGATAGTGAAAAGCAGAGCCTAGTGCTTGTGTGCCTGTGTATGCTAGAATAGTGCACGATCTTGTTAGATTAGATAAGAGACGCTATGGGGTAAGCTCTTCATTTTAAGGAACAGTAGTAATTTAATCCAAATGCAAAAGAATGCCAAGACCACCGGATAATAAGTTTAATGAGTCATACACTCAAAATATTTTTAAAAATTATACACCGGAGAATACATAACAAACTTGAGCAGGACATAAGCGACACGCAATTTGGATTTAGAAATGCAATGGGAACGAGGGAAGCCCTGTTCGCTGTAAATGTACTTGTGCAAAGGTGCATGGATGTTAATCAGCCAGTATATATGTGTTTCTTGGATTACAACAAAGCCTTCGATAAGGTCAGACATAACCGCCTTATCGAATTACTTGAAAAGAAAAACTTAGATATGAGGGACATCAGGATCATTAGTGCTATCTATTATAATCAGATCGCTGTGGTAAAAGAGAACAACGCCTTTTCAAATGAAATACGTATTGAGAGGGGCGTCAGACAGGGCTGTGTCCTGTCTTCTACTTTGTTCAATTTGTATTCAGAGGAAATAATCCAGGAAGCACTAGAAGACCTAACCACGGGAATAAAAGTAAATGGTCGACCAATCAATAATATACGGTTTGCCGACGACACTATTTTATTAGCCGAATGTCTTGAGGATTTACAACAAATGGTTGACAGAGTGGTAGAAGTCAGCCAAGAAAACGGACTGTCCCTAAACACAAAAAAGACACAATTTATGGTAATCACAAAAGTTCAACAGCGCCAAGAAAGCATAACAATACATGAAGAACAAATTAAAAAGGTTGAAAAATATAAATATTTGGGTACAATAATTAATGAAACTAATGAGTACACAGAAGAGATTAAAGCAAGAATAGGACAGGCAAGAAATGCTTTCAACAAACTAAAAAAAGTACTCTGTAGCAGGGACATTACAATTTCTTTAAAGATCAGACTTCTGAGATGCTACGTGTTCTCCGTATTATTCTATGGGTTGGAGGCTTGGACATTAAAGAAGGATGTTTCGGACAGATTAGAAGCCTTCGAGTTATGGGCCTACAGAAGAATATTAAGAATAAGTTGGGTGGATAGAGTCACGAATATCGAGGTGTTGAGAAGAATGGGAAAAGATAAAGAGGTTTTAAATACAATTAAAGTCAGAAAACTGCAATATCTGGGACATGTTATGAGGGGCGAGCGTTATAACTTGTTACAATTGATAATGCAAGGAAGAATACAGGGTAGAAGGAGTCGCGGAAGAAGACGCATCTCCTGGTTAAACAATTTGAGAGCTTGGTTTAATTGCACTTCTGCTGATCTCTTTAGAGCAGCGGTATCGAAAGTGCGAATTGCCGTGATGGTTGCCAACCTTCTTAGAGGAGATGGCACATGAAGAAGAAGAAGAAGTAATTTAGGTTAAATTAAAATTGCTCATTGGTCAGTTATGACCAGATTGTAATTGTAATGTACAATTCAATACAATGAATCATCATCGTAGTGATGATTATGACAAGAAATATATGACAAGATTTTGTGCAATAAAAATGTTTATATTTATCAAGGATGTATTATTTGGGTATGACCACATATACTTCTGGTATATTGTCGGTGATAAGACAATACCTCCTATCTGCTTTTTCATGAATTTCGTAGGAGACGAAAAACCATTTTTAGGGTCATCTCCTGTTTTCACATGTAAATTTTGACATGTTTATGTAACCATATCGATACATCAGTATCAGACTGCACCAACTCAAAATTTTTCAATATTGAGATAAGTATGAGGAAATGGTTAAAATATGTTTATTTATCAGTTTCAAATTACACCATCTCAAAATTCCAACCCCATTGTAAAAATTTTGACTTGTCAACATGCAGAATCCAATATTTTTTTACAATGTCCTAGTTTCATACCGCATCACTTTGAGTTAGTGCATAATGAAACTTGATCGGTATAACTGTTGCCAGCTACTAACTCAAAATGGTCTGTGAAAGCTGTTGCACTGACCGTTACTAAATTAAATGTTCGAAACAATTCAGTGATACAGAAAGAGAAAAACTGTTAAGTATCTACTGGAGTCTTGGTGATTTAAATAGGCAGTGAGATTTTATAGTTAACAATGTAATGCCGGTTAAGCCAAAATATCAATATAAGAAAGAAGGGAGTCATAGAAGCGAAAATATAGCTAATTACTTTGAGATGAGTAATGAAAAAATTAGAGTATGTAAAGTTTTCTTTATGAATACTTTAAACATTTCGAATAGTATAATAATGAAAAAGCATGCACAACAATTAAAAAAACAGAGCTAGGTTTTGTACAGCATGACAACCGCGGAGGAAAAAAATGCTGGGCGACCAAGGTGCTAGATGATGAAAAAGAATTCGTGATCAAATCTTTTCCAGTAAATGATTCTCATTATTGCGGAGCAATAAAAATCAAATCTCTAAACTTAGCCATCGTGTACAGACTGTACCAAGAAAAATGTAGAGCAGAACTGAAAATTCCCGTAAAACTCCATTATTGCACCAAGATTTTCAACAGGGAATTTAATATTGCCTTTTTTCAGCCAAAAAAACCAGCGTTGTAAAAAGTATTACAGTAAAACCTGTCAATAACGGTCACTAAAAATGACAGGACTCTTGGCCGATATAAAAAAGTGGCCGCTAATACCAGGTTTTATAGTCCATAAATTTTGGTTTGGGGAACTTTGAAACTGGCTGGCTAGTTCAGGTAGCCGGTTTTGACAGGTGGACGTTAACACAGGTTTTACTGTACAACAACTAAGTATGATGCACATATCAGAGAAAAAAAATTAGATTCGGTTAGAGAAGGAGTTGGATATCAAAAATTCAAAGGAAAATGACAGTGCTCTGTAGTTTGTTGCTTTCATCTCCAACTTGTATTGTCACTACCAAATGGAGATCGGAGTGATTTTCTTTTTACATGAGACGCCTATCATGTTACAACTTCACTATATTTGATATTTCTCACAAACCTAGCTATAGTTTTTTGTGGCACGAATGTGTTGGAAGCAGAGGTGTTAATGAAATAAGTACGTATCTTTGACAGTATCTAAAGAACCATGGGACCTCAATATGAGCACATATTTTATTCCGATAATTGCCTGGGCCAAAACAAAAACAAGTTCATTGCTTGCTTGATTTTATATTGCTGTCAAAACTTAGCAATAAAAAGCCTAACCCACAAATGCTTAGTAGTTGGACATACTCAAAATTGAGGGTGATGCGATGCATGCCCTCATAGAAAAAGAAAAAAAAGATACCTAAAAGGAAACCCGCTCTATATTTTATCGCAAATGGTTTTGATGATAATTAGACTGGCTAAGAAAACTTCCGATAAAAATATCGGAAAAGAAATGAAAGGCAGAATTTACAAAACAGTCATCAGACCAATAATTACATACGCGGCAGAAACACTACCCGACAGTGCCCGACACAGAGAGGACAAAAAGATTGCTCGAAATAGCCGAGATGAAAACCCTTCGAAAAATCGATGGTAAGACTCTATGGGACAGAGCTAGAAGTATAAATATACGACGGAGATGCAAGGTGGATAACATTAAAAACTGGGTAAGAAACATAAGAATAGAATGGAATGACCACATAAACCGAATGACAACAAATATAGTAGTCAGGACAGCGAGAGACGGTTTCCCAATAGGAAGACGATCAGTGGGAAGACCACGAAAACGATGGAAAACGACATCTTACTAGAGGCACATTGAAAAAACAGACAGAGTCATATCTATACAAAAAGAAGAAAAAGAGAAGAATAAAACTGGACGGCCTGGTACGCTACAGAAGAAATTGCCGAAGTGTATAAAGTAAAAATTTACAAAAATTGGGAACATTTTTATACAAATGAAGCCGGAGACCAAATAAAATAGAGATAAATACAAATTCTAAGAGTTGAGAAAAACCAGCCAAACAAAATAATGTAACAGAAGTCTTATTTTGACGAAAATTATAATGTCATAAATATTTGATAAAACAGAAAGAGCATGGCTTATGAAGAACCATCTCTCATCTTCTCCAATAAACCTCATGGAGTGCCACCACTTAAAAAATGTTATTTGTTGTCGCTCTGCTCCTCGGGTTGAATACCCAGAATCCACTGTGAGTTTTTTCAGAACTTACCAACTTCTGCCGCTACTGAAGAAAGTGACAATTCAGAATTATTTTGATTTTATTATATTTTTTCATAACAAGGAACAATAATAATATTATAAGAAAAAAATACTTAAATAATTTTATTTGATTTCCATACAAATACCCTATACAAAATGCACTAACTGTTAAAAAATGATGTGTCAAGAGTTTCATAGTGCACCAATTCAAAAAAAAATCGGAATTCTTTAAAAAAAAATTAATCAAAAATTATCATCTAAAAGAACGATAAAATAAGCATCTATTTCCCAAATTTTGTTCCATTTGAAAAACAAATGGACCATTTACAACAGATTAAAAATATTTGCTCCCAGAAAAAATAAGTTAAAGCTGATTTGTGAAGAACTCTGTTTTTTGAGTTGGTGCACTCTGATACTGATGTATCGATATATTATGTAAATAGATAGTTGAATTTACTACAAAACATGTCAAAAAATATCATATGAAAATAGGTGACTGTAAAAAAGTTTTTAGTCTCTCTTACAAAACCCATGAAAAAACAAATCGGAGGTATTATGTCACATCAGCGACTATATCCAGGGAATGTATAAAAAATATACTGTGAATGTCCAAAGAACATTCGTAGACATTCATGGAATGTTTCAACAAGACATTCAAGGAATGTTTAAAATGCTGACAGAGGACTTTCCTGGGACATTTAGGGGACATTCTTGTGCTTTTGAGGACATTGCAGGAATGTTTTCAATATCCTGTGTGTACATTCTAGGAACATACATGGAATGTTTGGTGTTATTACGGATTGGGGACGTTTTCAGATTTTACAATTTGTGACGTTTCTGGTTTGTTTATTTGTCACTGTCAGTTGGTTGGATCTTTTGCTGTTTTTATCATGTTTTCGCATTTAGAAGTTATTTATATTAAACCAACAGTTGTTTTTACAACTAATTTTATACTGGAGTTTGAAATTTTATGGCAAGTGTATTTTATTTTGCAATTAATTTACATTTAATTTATTTAATGGTTTTGTTTAAATTTCCGTAAAAGTGAAATAAATAACAAAAAGAAAATATTTGATTTTCAAATATTTATATCATAACACATACTTAATATCACTAATGATATTAAAAGAATTTATTAAGTTACTTCAAATGTAGCTGTAATTCTGCACCAAAATTTGAAATCCTATTTATTTTATAACGTCAAATTTTATAATATAATCCGTGATCGGAGCAGTATCCACTTTCTGTCAGTTGCTGTTGCGTGTAATAGATTTCCGACTTATTTCGTATGCTTTAAATGATGACGCACGAGTAAAGAATCATGGACTCAAGTGTACCTCCTGTATTATCAAAAAATGACAGATGAAGTGCGCCGTATAATGAAAATCGAGAAAATGAGACAAACGGAGTATGGAGACATAAAAAAATGTGTGTTAATATCTCACCTTTAACCCTAGAAGGAACAATGGGGTTAAAAGTATTCACATTGCATACCATCCGATTTTCTAAATAGGTACCTTTGTTCTTAAAAATCTCAAATAATTAGTAGTTTTCGGCATACTACTGCCCTATTAGATGCCTTAATTAGCATTTCTGTAATTTAATTCATTTCCTGATACTTTTATAACAACTTGACAGACAATCCCATTTAATACCTTCAACACCGTCCCAAAATGGAAAGGGAGGGTACCATGCATGTTGAAAATTAGCAAAATCTAAAAGGAAAAAGACCAATAAGTGGGCAAAAACAACCACAGTTTATTTAAAATATCAGAAGTATGTATGCGGTAAACACAGCAAAGCAGTCAGATGTTTCTGTATCTTACGATAATGCCAATTCCACTGATAGTCCAGGGTAATAAGGTTTTTTCCATGACACTCGAGCAGCCAGGGTACTGAAGCGTTTTTCCGACAGGTAGTACCTATAAGAGCAAATTGTAACTATTTCCTTCGTAGGATCTGGCGGCCATTTTTATTTATAAACAATTTAGTGTCAAAAAATGGCATTTTTCCTTTTTTTTCCAAATCAATGGAAAACAGTGAAACTAATAGTTTTTTTAGTCCAAATATCTTTGAGATTATGGAAAAAGCTTTAAAATGACGTACTACAAAGTTTGATATACTCATTTATTGTTAATATAATTTCGAAAAAAGGTCGGAATTGCAAACAAAATTAATTTCGCAATATATGTTGTAAAAATTAGTGTAAAGCTTTGAAATTTTTTTCATATAAGGGCTCTTTGGTGCTTAATATGTGACAAAAATTTAAAACCGATTCATTCAATTGTTTAAATTTTATTCAAATTGTTTATCCCAGAGAGCATTTTTTTGCAATAACATAAGTCAGAAAAAAATGACGTTAGAACTATTCCACAGGTGTGAAATGAAAGAGCATGAGCTATATTTTCAACTTGGTTTAAAAAAGGCGAATAAAAAATGGATTTATTAGTAATAAATAATTATGCAAAAGTATCTTAAATCTTTCCTTATAAACTTTTTATTTTGAATTTTATAAGAAATTATATATATTTATTATAATGTTTTATCAATTATGATATAAATAACATTACTTGGTAGTTATGCACTTAAAACAGGGTAAAAAAGTTAATTTTTTTGGAAAAAGTTATTCAAAAAGTTTATAAGGATAGATTTACGATACTTTTGCAGAATTATTTATTACCAATAAATGCATTTTTATTCGCTTTCTTTAAACCAAGTTGAAAATAAAGCTCATGCTCTTCCATTTGACACCTGTGGAATGGTTCTAACGTCATTTTTTTCTGACTTATATTATTGCAAAAAAATGCTATCTGAGATAAACAATTCGAATAAAATCTAAACAATTGAATGAATCGCATTAAAATTTTTATCACATATTAAGCACCAAAGAACCCTCATTTGACAAAACTTTCAAACCTGTACACTAATTTTTACAGCAGTTATTGCGAAAATAATTTTTTTTGCAATTCCGAGCTTTTTTCGCAATTATATTAACAATAAATGAGTATATCAAACTTTGTAATACGTCATTTTAAAGCTTTTTCCATAATCTCAAAGATATTTGTACTAAAAAAATCATAAGTTTTACTGTTTTCCATTGATTTGAAAAAAAAAGGAAAAATGCCATTTTTTGACAGTTAATTGTTTATAAATAAAAATGGCCGCCAGATCCTACGCAGGAAATAGTTACAATTTGTTCCTATAGGTATTACTTGTTGAAAAAACGATTCAGTACCCTGGCTGCTCAAGTGTCACGAACAGGGTATATTTTTGTCTTATTGCCCTGGCCTATGAAGCCTAAGACTCCGGGTAAATTATAAATTATTATCTTTTAACTGTTCCATTAAGAACTAGGAATAATTTTTGAAGTTATACTTCTTTAGGCGCGATAGAGAACGAATTTTTTTTATTCTGCGCGCACGCGCACAGAGACAGTATGTTATTCGTTTGCTAAATCCTTTAAGTTATGTATGTATCAGTCCAAAAAAGGTGTGGAAAAAGTATATTAGTGTTTTAGTAAATATATTTATTATAATTTTTGTGTCTTTGGATTTGTCTTCCTCGGGAGTAAGACAATACGTATTATTAAAACATTTTTATATTTAATACTTCACTTCGTCTATTTGTTACCGTGATTTGTCATAATGTCCGAGAAACCGTAAAATCAATGCCTTCGTAGCGTCATTGGTACAACATTCGACTGCAGATCGAAAGATCCCGGCTTCAAATGCGGAAAATTGCTGTCTTTTTTTAATTTTTGGATTTTTAGAAAGTGGTATGTATGGTCCAAGAGCTGTGAGACATTTTTGAGTAGGTATTTTAGGCAACCTGAAAATTTTTCAGGTGTCTCTTTCATGATAGCCTAATACAAAAATGCCGGTCTGGCTGGAGGACAGCGGTTATTTTCCCCAAAAATCCCCCCCAAATTTAAAGAAAAGGGTACAAATTGTTATTACAAAAAATATCATTGACGTGACTTTAAAGTAAATTTAAATATTCAAATATAAAGAAAATAAACAGGCCAGGCGATTTGAGGGCGATTTTAACTCTGCAAGATACTTGCATGGGCGCCCCAGGATTATTTTCAGGGGATGCATCTGAACTTTAGAAGATTTCATCTGAATCTGTACATACTATTAACGAGTATAAAATACACAACTATACATGCATAACTATGTACATTCCTTCCGGACAGGGAGGTGCAATTGTTATTTTGACAGGGTATATTTTAATATTAAAAATAAACATTCTAAAAAAGACAGCTCTTTTTGGTTAAATTTTCCAACTGCCAGGTGATCAAACAAATTACGCGTGCATATAAATGAAAAGCGCCATAGGTAAGCAGCAGTGTGAGCAAGAGCGTATACCTATAGCTGTTTGCGTCCTCTGTTGTAGCTGAATGAGTCCGTTCGCTCGAGAAAAATCACGTGACCTGGCGATATCCATGTTGTTGTTCCTCGAAACGTTAGAGTGTTTATTATAATATATTATAGTTTTTTAAGTAACTTTTTCTTAATTAAATAAAAATAATACGTACTATACAATAGATTTTGCAAATATGATAGAAAAATACAAATTTATTATTATAAATATATAGGTAGAAAAGTATAAAACTATAAACTAAATTAATTCTGTGTCCGAATCTTGTACTTCTTCTTCAAACTCCTCAGCTGAGCTCAAAAATATTCATTCTCTTCTTCCTCGCCAGACTCCCCTCGAGACTCAGATTCCTCTTCTACATGATGTGTAAATAGTTGTAATATGTATTTAGAATTAATTAAAAATTAATTAGTGATTAACTAGTTGAGTTGCTACGTATTCTCCGTCCTTTTATACGGAGTCGAAGCCTGGACAATCACGGGCGCATCTGAAGAAAGACTTACCGTTGTTGAGATGTGGAGTTATCGAATAATATTAAATATATCATGGACACACGTAACAAACACAAAAACATTAATAAAGATGAAAAGGCAAAAGAAATACTCAACACTATGAAGGAAAGAAACATGAGCTACTTTGGTCATACCTACACTAAGAAATAAAAAACCTGATGTGATTGGTTATATAAGGAAGGAGTATTAAGCATTGGTAATTTTTCATTAATTCTAAATATATATTACAACTATTTACAGATCAGGTAGAAGAATCTGAGTCTCGAGGGGAGTCTGACGAAGGAGAAGAGAATAAATATTTATTTTAGCTCATTTTTCTTTCCTTCATAGTGTTGAGTATTTCTTTTGCCTTTTTCATCTTTCTTAATATTTCCGTGTTTGTTAAAGTGTTGTGTCCATGATATTTTTTACATTATTCGATAACACCACATCTCAACAATGGTAAGTCTTTCTTCAGATGCGCCCGTGATTGTCCAGGCTTCGACTCCGTATAAAAGGACAGAGAATACGTAGCAACTCAATTAATTAATCACTGATTAATTTTTAATTAATTCGAAATACATATTACAACTATTTACAGATCATGTAGAAGAGGAATCTGAGTCTCGAGGGGAGTCGACGAAGAAGATCAGAATGAACATTTAAGCTCAGATGAGGAGTTTGAAGAAGAAGTAGAAGATTCGGACACCGAATTAAATTAGTTTATAGTTTTATATTTTCTACCTATACATTTATAATAATAAATTTGTCTTTTTCTATCATATTTGCAAAATCTATTGTATAGTACGTATTATTTTCCTTTAATTAAGAAAAATTACTTAAAAACTATAATATATATAATAATTACTCTAACGTTTCAAGGCACAACAACATGGATATCGCCAGGTCACGTGATTTTCTCGAGCGAACGGACACACTCAACTACAACAGAGGACTCAAATAGCTATCGGTATACGCTCTTTCTCACACTGCTGCTTACTTATAGCGGTTTTCATGTATATGCACTCGTAATTTGTTTGATCACATGGCAATTGGAAAATTTCACCAAAAAAAACCTGTCTTTTGTAGAATATTTATTTTTAAAATTAAAAAATACCCTGTCAAAATAACAATTGCACCTGCCTGTCCTGAAGGAATATACATAGCTACGCATGTATAGTTGTATATTTTATACTCGTTAATAGTATGTAGAGATTCAGATGAAATCTTCTGAAGTTCAGATGCACCCCCTGAATATAATCTTGGGGCGCCCATGCAAGTATCTAGCAGAGTTAAAATCGCCCTCAAATCGCCTGGCCTGTTTATTTTCTTTATATTTGAATATTTAAATTTACTTTCAAGTCATGTCAATGATATTTTTTGTAATAACAATTTTTACCCTTTTTTAACTTTGGGGGGGATTTTTGGGGAAAATAACCGCTACCCTCCAGCCAGACCGGCATTTTTGTATTAGGCTATCATAGAAGAGTCACCTGAAAAATTTTCAGGTTGCCTAAAATACCTACTCAAAAATGTCTCACAGCTCTTATACTAGTATTAAAATTAGTTTATTAAAATAAAAATAAACTGTTTAAAGTATTTTATTTCGTTGAAATCATATAATAGATAAATAGAAGTATAACTTCTTATGTGCGTACACAGTACACACACATTCTTTTTTTATTTGTAAAAGTGTTATTTTTAAATTAGTTTAAATAAAGAAGACATTTTTGATTAATTTATGTGTAAATATTTATTGACCCCTTCTTGATCCCCGCTGTTTCTAATAAAAGGTTAATCCTGCAAGGGCGGTTTGCCAACGTTGACGTCGCGGTTTACCTGAAAAACCCAACCGCCGCGGTTGAAGTTAACATACTAACAAATGCAACTGCTCAACATCGTACACATGCAACCGCTAGTTTACCAGCGTTTTATTAGGGCTTGTCCATATGCGGGCGGTTTGCCAACGTCGACTGCGCGGTTTACCTGTTTTTCTTGGTATTAGGGTGACACTTCAAAGGCGGCATTAGGGTGAGATCAAGTAAAACAGGTAAACTGCGGAGTCGACGTTGGCAAAACCGCCCACATATGGACAAGTCCTTAGGATAGAGCGGTTTACCATCGGTTAGCCGACGTTTGTATCGTACACATGAGAGCGGTTGACTGGGGGTCCCATTCCTCCTCTAGTAAGCTTACAATTGCCGCAGTTTGACGACGAAGTGGTTGCATATGTACGATTTCATTTGTTCCTTGGCAACTTGAACCGCGGCGGTTGGATTTTTCAGAAACACAGCGACGTTGACGTTGGCAAACCACCCTCATCTGGACAAGCTGTAAACTGGTGCTATGAATTATCACTATACAAATTTCTAGCCTTACAGGAAGACCGTTAGTCGGAGGGTTCACTAGCTCTTAGACTATTTAGGAATTTAACTTACAGACCGCATTAAAAACCTTGAAAATAAAAACAGAAGTAGAAGAGATTATAGAAAAACTATCAGCGATGATAGACGGACTAAGAAATTGTTGAAATGGACCTCGGGAAGATAAGAGAATCCGGGGAAGATCCGATAGACGACATACAGAGAATTTAGCATAACTGGGTGCAACTTGCGCAAAATAGAATGTCATGAAGGCGTATGGAGGAAACCTATGCCCAGCAGTGGAAGCGAGAAGCTGAATATTGACGGTTGATGAGGTATACTACATAACTATTATAGTGATATTGGCTTTGTTAAATTAAATATGTGCTTAAAAAAATGTGGGTACATACTAAATTCAAATAAAATAAATGTCCATATTTAGGTCTTAATAAAGATGCTATAATACTTAAAGTTTGCCTATTTAATGTTTATTTCTATTTCGTGCTCTAAGAAAGATTGTTATATTGACAAATTGCAATGGGAAATAATACTGAAAGTCTTAATTACCTTGCCATATTTTGATTGAAGACAGTTATTGATTCGCAAAATTAATAATTGTTGGTCATAGCGCAACATTCGTGACCGTACTAGCCTAGATATCGTCAATTAATTGTTTGGATTAAGCTGGGTGTAGGTCATCTAAGAAAGAAATAACTACTTTTACTAGTAATGGTTATGAACATTTTGTTTCGATTTGTTCTAATTTTTTTGATTTATGGTACACATTTGAGGATTTTCATTATTTCGTTTAAAAGGTTAATTTAGAGCTTAACGAAATAATCCAAAAAATAATGTGCGTCCTAAATAATAGATGTAGAAACTTAGGAACAATATTAATATGTATAAAAAAATAATCACTTATCATTTGCACTAAGTACACGAATAAATACATATTTGTGCCACAATCGCCGTCATGGACGAACAGCAGCTTAGTTTCAAGTGCACCGAGAGAACAATTTCTTTTCTCCTAAAACACCGATTTCTTTGAGCAATATTTCTTAAAAGTTAAAATATCCTATTAACTTAAACATACCGGTTCACATATAAAGAAACGAGTTTTTTAAACACAACTCAATAATTTCTTACAGATAATTTCTTCAATACTAAGAAATACATTAATGGTTACATTTAATTTTCTTATCCTAAAGTTTTTATTTCTTAAATTGAAAACTACAAATATTTTGCAGTATAAGAAATATAATGTTAAGTTAATCCATATTTATATTTGTGAACAAGAAATTTTCTTGCAATCAAATAAATATTTTAAACCACAAGAAATAATTCTTCAGAAATACCCTCTGTAGTAACTGTGGTTATATAATAAAAACTTTGTCATTAATGCCAAAATATTACTTGCAAAGAGATTTTCTTCCACAAAAGAATTGCGCAGATTAACTATTTACGATTTAGTCGTCAGTGTTTGTCAAGATGGCGTGATATGTTCATGTTCATATAGATGGATGTTGGATTTATTGGTGTACTTTAAAAATTAACGGATATTTTGAAGGTACGTACATATATAGGCATTAAATAAAAGTAAATTGAGTAATTTAAGATGTAATAATAATATTGTTGCGTGTCCGAATGGTTAAAAAAGAAACATAATAGTATCTTTATATGCTTTTTAGGTATAATGATGGACGACTCTGAAATAAAGGAGCTTATTATTCTAACTGGGAAATATGCCACAATTTAAAGCTGGGACAGAATGATATAATATATAGCTTCAGAACAATATTAAGAAAGGAGTTATTAACCAACTGCGGGGCCTTCCAGAAATGGTAGAACTTCATACATGTAAGTACCTTTTTAAAAAAGTGTGTTCTTATGTACCTATCAACTATAATAGGTTTCTTGAATGTATCGTCTTCTATAAAAATATACAATACAACGCTATATCAAACATGGCGGGTGCAACGCTGAGGATGTGTTCTGTTAATTTATTTGAGATAAAGAAATCAGTTAGTCTAAAAGAAATATATGTTTATGGTTAAGAAATGTTATTGCCGAAAATCGTGAATTAGTTAATATATATTAAATGACTTAGATGTAAACTAATAATACTTTCCCGTAATAAAATTTCTTAATGATTAGGTATGCTGTTTCTTTTAGATTATAAAAATTAAGAAAATTATATATTATTATGTCTGCTTCAATGTTTTACATTGGTTGTATTTTCCCTCTTGTTTTAGCTAAATAATGTTTATTGTGTGACTTAATATTATACAGATAAATAATTAATATTGCATTAACAAAAAGAAAAAAATAAACAAAGATGTGTAGGTTAAATAATGCCATGTTTGAACTAAATATGATTGATTATTATTAGTATTATTAGTTCTTATGTGGGGCCGTGTATTTGTTTTTTTTTGTATTTCCTAAATTTGTCAAAATAAATATCTATATCTTTATAAAAAAAAATTTATTAAAGTAAGTTTACTCTTTCTACATAACGATTTTGTTTTAGTGAATTGCTGATATACAAAGTGCTATTAACAAAAGAAGGAAAATTTGAGGAAGTTGGATTTGCCTCTCCATCCTTTTATTGTTGTGTAGAAGCCAGTGGTTTAAGAGTGGAGAAAATATTTGTATGTAATAATAACGTTTTATATCTTGTTTTATTAATAAATAATGATTTTACCTTAACACAATGATTTATTTCGCCGTATGTAATATCACTTTATTTTCAAGAAATATTAACTTAACTCTAAATATACGTTTATCTCTGCGAAATATATTTCTTAACATTAAATAAATTAATTATTAATAGTAAAATAATAATATTCCTTACTAAGAAATATTATTGCTCAGAAAGAATAGTTTTCTAATGTGTAGAAAATATATTTTTATGACTAATAAAATTAATTAACATCAAGTGTAATTTCTTTCTGATAAATGGGTTTGAAGTTTGCCAGAAAGTGATAGTTAAATCATGTTTAAGATATATTTCTTTGGCTATAGTAGAATTTATTTGAAATATTTTAGAAAATTATATCTTACGTACAAATATATATTTCTTAGGCAATATGCCAAGTCGATCTTTCTTAAATATTAACAAAGTTTCTTTATGTCAAGAATTTTTTTCTCTCGGTGTGTGTCGACTGTATTACAGAAAAAAACTTTTAGTTTAAATAGAAAACATTCAAAAAAGTTTGCTGTGGAACTCTGAGGACCCCATCGTCTTGTTTTCACGTAATTATAAAAAAATACCAAACGAAAAACAAGACAAATGAATCCTTCATCAGAGATTAATACATACTAGTATTAGATTTAGGATAAGATGGTATACGAAGTAATGACTACAGTTTATTGGCATGACTTATTAACTAAATTTAAACATTAGTTGAGTATAAATACTGAGCTCTGAAGTCAGAAAAGCAATACAGCAAGCCAAAAACAATAAAGAACCCGGACCAGATCAAATCATTGCTGAGCTACTCAAACTTTTGGATGAGGAAAACATTACCCACTTTCCCTACAAAACCCAATTTCTTTAACAAAATTTACAACGGAGGAAAAATACCAGATGATTGGTTGGAGTCATTGTTTATAACATTACCAAAGAAAAGCTGGACCACCAAATGCAGCGATTTTAGACTAATCAGTTTGATGAGTCACGCACTGTGTGAAAATAGAATGGGTAATAAGCAATTTGGATTTAGAGATGGTCTAGGAACTAAAGAGGCACTATTTTGTATGCTTGTTCTTTTACAAAACAGCTGTGAAGTCCGAAAGAACGTTTATGTTTGTTTGATCGACTTCGAGAAGGCATTCGACTGAGTATAACACGATATACTTTTCAATTGCCTACAGGCAGCAGGACTTGACCACTACGATATAAGACTGCTAAAATACTTATATTACAATCAAGTAGCATCTATCCAAGTTGGAGATAGTCGTACTGAAAAACTACCCATCAAACGTGGAGTGCGACAGGGTTGTGTTTTGTCACCCACTCTCTTTAATCTGTACTCTGAAGAAATCTTTAGGGAGGCTTTGGACAACAGACAAGAGGGAGTAAGACTGGGCGGAAAAGTAATTAACAATATCAGATATGCTGGCGACACAGCCATTCTTGTAGAAAATTTAGAAGATCCTCAGACATTAGTAAATCTAGTCAGTGAAGCAAGTTATCGGAGAGGCCTAAAAATCAATATTTCAAGGCGTGCTTTCTCTTGATGGAGAGGAGATAGAACGGGTAAACCATATTAAATACCTTGACAGATTACATAATTGCGATTGTGATGAAGAGATAATAACGAGGATTAAAATATCACGTAAGGCTTTTATGCCCTGGAAACCAGTTTTATGTAACCAAAGCCTGTCGATGAAGATGGTCCTAAAATGTTACGTGTGGTCTATATTATTGTAAGGTTGTGAGACATGAACGTTAAAAACCACAATGCTAAATAAATTAGAAGCATTCGAATTGTGGTGCTATCGACGAAAAAAGATATCATGGGTTTCGCACACATCCAATGAAAATGTTCTCCAAATGATGAATTCAGAACGTCTACTCATAAACATCATAAAGAGGAGAAAAACATAATACTTCGGCCATATAATTAGAAGTCCTAAATACCATCTACTTCGCCTTATAATACAAGGAAAAGTGGAGGAAAAGAGATGGATTGGTCGAAAGAAACTTTCTTGGTTTCGTAATATTAGACAATGGTGTTGTTCCGTAAGAATTATTTCGCGCAGCAGCCGATAGAGAGAGGTTTTACGAACTTGTAAACATGACGACGACCATCGTCTGAATACGTACACGGCACCTGAAGAAGAAGAAACAGTAGTTGACAGATGGCTAATTGGTTCAGTGTTTGAATATTTTTGAATAACAGTTATTTGTATATTGGCGGAACTTATTCATTAATTTAACAAATAAGATTATTTTTTCACTATCTATGTATTCAGTGATTACAATAATTTATATAGTATGCAATAAGAACCAATAATCGAGAAAAAAAGGTGATCAGGTGATTTTAATTATATACTGTTACTACGGAACGAGTAGATACGTTTTGAACACCTTTAACAAGTAAAATCGGTGTTTACATACAGTGCATGTCTTATGAAATTTAGTTTAATAATAAGTAAAAATAATTGTAAAATAGACCAATGGATTTAAGTGTCCTCAGTCATATAAAAACAAACAAAAAAAAGAATGTGTGTACTTTGTACGCACGTAAGAGGTTATACTTCTTTTATATGCGTTCAACGAAATCAATATACTTTAAACAGTTTATTTATATTTAATTTAAATATTAAACTAATTTTAATACTCAGTACTTTCCAAAAATTTTTATTAAAACAATACCAAAAATTAAAAAAATAAAAGAATAAAACACACACAAACACATTGAAAAATAATACAAAGAAATGATTTCTGAACAATAATTGTTGCCAAAAATTTTAATTAAATACGTATTTTCTAAAAAAATTATATAATAATATACTTACAATCATAAAATGTATAAAAAAATTAAAAAATAATAACTTTCATTGGGGCTCGAACCAGCTTTCCGTCGATCCCGCTGATCGAAAGTCAAAGCGATTTCCCACTGCGCCACCTTCGCGTATATGTCATGTGGGAATATGCACCAACTGAACGTTTACACCATAAACTTTTTGACATTTTGTTTATTTATATGAATTTAATCAAATTATTAGTTTGATTTTTGACGAAAATAAAATTTTAAAATACAACAAAATATAAAGTAAGAATATATTAGATGAAGATTTCTAGAAATTTTGTTCGTAATCAGATTATGTAAATTAAAGCATTGCAATACAACTGAAACATTTAGAATGACGTACCTGTGGCTTTTCAAAACTATTTAAAAAGTCACTACAATTATAAATTTGATTTTATTTCTGTCCTCACAATAATAAAAACTAATATATACAAAATTTTTGTTTACCGATAACCTCCATATTGAACAATTATTGACAGATCATTTCAACACCCAATCAGAGCCCGTATAACGACTAATACCATACTGTCGGTGTGCGCATGCGCCCAGTAAAATATAAATTCACTCCCAATCGCGCCTAAAGAAGTATAACTTCAAAAAAAATGAAAACATAGTATACATACGGAGTACATTGTTACTTATAGATAAAAAAGTGTATAGATACAATAATAAATGATTGTAGTTTTTCTGCTCTAACATTTAAACTATTTGATATTTTATTTGGTTATAAACTTATGATCAAATAAATGCATTTAATAGTTGCATTAACGTTCAGCTTTAGATGTTTGATACTATAAAGAAAAGTCTTCAATCAAGAGCAATCTGTCTTCATACCATGCCTCCACGATCTTCAAATTTTGGTGGAATCGCTCACCCTGTTTACACCAAAATTTTTCGGGAAATCAGCAAGGTGACTATGTAAAAAATGCAGTTTGATTCTTTTATTGAAACTTAGCAGTGTGCAGGTCTCCAAGAGTTGCTGGAAAATTTCAGCCTAATAAGTACTGTATTTTTGCAAAAAAGTCGTTAAAATTATTTCTGAGAGCCAACTAAGCATTCATTTCAATTTATGGACTAATAGCCGAGATAGGCAGAATTTGCTAATCATTTTAGGCACCGCAAGAGTATATAACTTAAATAGTAGGACCTAAAAGAAAATGTATGAGCACTATGTCGTAATTTTCAGTGACACATGCGTTGACGTTGGAAAATCAAACTATATAGGTACTTATGGACGCGATAAATAAATTTAAGGGTAATCCTGTTAAGAGAGGCAAAATGTCCTCATTCCGAGACTTCAATTTTTTTACATTCTATGTGATTTAAAAACGAGACTCGGCACAACTTTAACCTACTAGCCCCTTTCTCTCTCCCACAACTTTTTTGGAAAAATATGAGGGTGGGAAGATATTAATTTTCCTGATATCTTTAACCTTTAACTACACGCGCTGGCGTACTTTGTACGCTAGATATAAGAATTCTACTGGAAATATATTTAAAAATTTAATTTTTGACCTTGCTTATTTTTCTAACCTATCACTGGAATGTGCTTTACAATTTGGTTTTAGTTTCGTTATAATCGGCGTTCTGGAAAGATCGTAATTTACATTTTATTATTTGTTGTTTCCGGTGGTGGACAATATACCCCAGGATTATATTACTATAAGTCGTAATATAAGTACATATTTTAATTGTTTTTTAATCATTATGGCAAAAAATATATTTTTCTTTGTAAACAATACTTTTTCTCCTGTAAAAAATCACATTTAAAAAAATTTTTTATTAGTAATTTTATTTATCATGGAACCCAGTTATTCCATGATTCCAGTTATAAATCCCAATTGGCTTACTAAAAAGGAACTCCAAGTATTCACTGATGCCGAATAAGCTTTATAACAAACAACTAAGTGTATTTTTTCAAAAAAAAAGAATGTGTGTGTACTTTGTACGCACGTAAGAAGTTATACTTCTATTATATGATTATACGATTATAAACGAAATTAATATACTTTTTATTTATATTTTATTTAAATATTAAATTAATTTATACTTACTACTTCTCAAACATTTTTATTAAAACAGTGCCAAAAATTAAAATAATAAAAAAATAAAACACACACAAACACATTAAAAATGCCACAAATGATTTCTGAACATTAATTGTCGGAAAATTTTTTAACTAAATACGTATTTTCTGAAAATAAAATTATATAATAAATATACTTACAATCATAAAATGTATAAAAAAAATAAAAAAATAAAAGTTTCTATTGGGATTCGAACCAACTTACCACGCGGCTGGTATTTGCGTTGTATTGGGATTCACTCGCATTAAAACTTCGCCACAGAGACAGCTTGTCATTATGTGCGAAGATCGTCTAACTAAACAGATTAACCTTTTGACATTTTTAACTTATGTAAATCAAATTATTTTGATTTTGAATTGAAATGATTTAGAATTGAAAAAATACAACAAAACATAGAGTAAGAAAACAATATATTAGGTGAATATTGATAGAAATTTTGATGGTAATTAAATTATGTAAATAAAAGTATTACATACTACTGTATGTATTTTGGTAGGTTCAAGGTAGGTATCGGAGCCCGTATAACGACTAATAAATTTCGCAATCACTTGCGTCATGCAAAGTGGCTATGTTCAAATATCATAACAAAATTTGATCAACTATTTATAAAACACTTACCAGTGAAATATTCTTTAGCTTTGAATAAGCGAGATCTGCCGCACTCATACTAGTCACAGTTTGATGAGCTTTCACATTGGCATGCAACAATCATCTCTTATATGTAAATAAGTACAAAAATATAATATGAAAACTATTTAAAAAGGCAGTATAACTATTAACTAACTTTTTGTTTGTTGTTTCTCTTCCTACAAATTTTAAAACGCAACAAGCATACATTATAACCAAACCACAGTCCCACAGCTGTGCCACAGCTGCCATATTGGATAATTTTTGTCATGTCATTTGAACATCCAATCAGAACAAAGATATAATGCGCATGCGCCCGGCCGCTAGGTTTTACCATATAAAATTTCACCGTCATTACGCCCGTAAAGAAGTATAACTTCAAAAATTAAACAAATCCGCTGTTTTTAAGTGTATTTTCTTGTGGCGTACAAAGTATGCCACGCGTGTAGTTATGTTATAACTTGATGCGCGGGTAGTTAAAGGTTAAACACAAAGACAGTTTCATTCTTTAACAAGTGTTTTAACTGAAACAATACTAAATTAACAATTAAAAATAACAACAGTTAACAAAACTTTAAAAACAGCAAGAAACATAATGTAAACTAATATAGCGTATTCTCCCTCTAATTCTAATAACATCACCTAGGCATGCTGGATATTAAACAGGCTAATCAGATCAGAAAGGAGCTGACGATGTCTTATTGTCTACCGACAATATCCCAAAAAAGTGTCAATAGGATTCTTGACAGGACTGTGAGGGAGCTAATTTAATAATATCTGATTATTTCATTCATAGGAGATTCTGACCAATAGAAAGCTGCAGAAATCTGAATTAAATCGATAATTTTTGATAATCTCCCGTCGTTAAGTATATTACGTCAGATGCCCTTCGTTGCTACGAAAAAATACATTCAGTGACATTAATGACAATTAATGTTTTAAAAATTATAAAAGTGATGACTTTCAATCGTCAAATATTTATAAAAACTGTGTGTTTAATGGTACTTACATAAATAAATTACAATAGAATTTTGGTTTTGAACAGTTTTATTCATGAAATAATCGCAACAAATTGCACTCGACCTCTGAAATTATTATAGAATTTTTGCTCTCGTGACACTTTGACATAATTTCACTCGCCTTTGGCTCGTGAAATTAAAACTGTCAAAGTGTCACTCGGGAAAAATTCAATAATTTCAGAGCTCTTGTGCAATTACTACTGAATATTTACCTCACTTAAATACTGAGTAACGAAACGCTATTAGTCCAGGAACCGAAGCTTTTCACCTCGCAATTTTTACAGAATAGATCGATTTGCTTGAAAATTTGAGAATAAGTAGTGGATAGTCTAAGGATCAAAATCTATATCATGCCGAAAGGCGGTTTTACCATGGGGGTGGTTGCCACCCCATCTTAGGGGTGGAAATTTTTTCATTATATTTTGACCGCAAAAGTTGATAAAGACATTAATTTTAAGCAAAAAATAGTCTATACATTTTTTTGATAAAATTAACAGTTTTCTATTTATTCGCTATCGAAAGTGTTAGTTTTATATCGAAAAAATCAATGTTTTTCGATATTATACTCATTTACGATTCACTCAATTTTTGCCGTAGAAAAAATTTTTTCAAACCAAGTTCTTGGGAATTAAATGACCTACAATATCATATTTAAACATTTTTTCGTATCTCTGATGCTAATCTTTCTATTCTGAAGAAAATAGCACCTTTTACCAAACTACAAAAATTCGTTATTTGATTTTAACTCTAGTTTATTAAAAATTAATCATTCTAAGCCAGTCAAACTTCTGGAATCTGTTAATAATACATAAATAAAGAAGTATAAATAAGGTCAATGACTAAAAGCACCGCTAACTTACATTATTATGCCGCCAATTGAATTTCTCCTTTTTTTTTTTCAAAAAAATATACTGATTTTTGAACCGTAACTTTTTATTTTTTATCCTAGAAAGTTCGGTAAAAAAGAATTTTGTAGGTTTTTACAAGATCTAGAAGGTTATTAATATTAAATCCTTTTAAAATCATCAGTTGCAAAAAGAGGTGACTTTGAAGGGGATGGTAAAGGTGGTTTTTGCACGTTATTATAAGGTTTAATTGTCAATAGCTCACTCAATTTTTGCTGTAGAAAAAAATTTTGCAAACCATGTTCTTGGGAATTAAATAAGCTACAATTTTATATTTAAATATTTTTTCGTATGTCTGATGCTAATCTTTCTATTCTGAAGAAAAGGGCAGTTTTTACCAAACTGCAAAAATTTGTTATTCGCTTTTAACTCCATTTTTTTTAATTGATCATTCTAAGACAGTCAAACATCTAGAACTTATTAATAATGCATAAAAAAGAAGACCAAATAAGGTCAATGATTAATTTTAATTAGGGTCGTAAGTAGGGGGAAGATTCCAATCAATTTTTCGCTGAAAAAAATTCTTTTCATTATAAGTCATTTAATTTTTGAGCTAGAAACATTTTTTTTATTTCTGGAGATAGATATTTTTAAATACTTTAAATAAATTTAGACAAGTTATCCTCGAAAAATACATAGTTATCCCGTATTTTGACTTTGAAACTACCATATTTAGCATTTGACGAAGAAGAGCTAACATATAATAAAATATAGCTCGATTACTATTGCTCTTAAAGAAAAATACAAAAACAGTTTTGTTTATTTTTTCAAAAGGTACATTTTTGCTAAGCAAAGTTGTTTTGATAAAACGAAAACTTTTTGAGTTATTAGCAGAAAACTGATTAAAAACATTGATTTTTTCGATATAAAACTAACACATTCGGTAGCGAATAAATCGAAAACTATTCATTTTATCAAAAAAATGTATAGAACGTTTTTTGCTTAGAATGAATGTTTTTACCAACTTTTGCGGTCAAAATAAAATAAAAATTTCCACCCCGAGATGGGGTGGCAACCACCCCCATGGTAAAAGCGCCTTTCGTCATGATATAGATTTTGATCCTTGGACTATCCACTACTTATTAAGCAAATCGATCCATTCTGTAAAAATTGCGAGGTTTTGTCCTATTTTAAGCTTCATTACTTGGACTATATAAGTTAGGAGGCTTTGCCTGATTATGCATTAGGATGAAATTATTTCCTATAAAAGGAGTGAAAGAAACAAAGTGTTCAAAGCAAAGAAATCTCCTGTAATGTACTTTCGTTAAAAACAGATCCGTTCTTGCTGTCAAGGAAATTACACCGCAAAACATCACAGCGCCTCCATTAAACAATCTTGGCTCTCTTATGTTGCGCTGTGCATGTGCATACCGCTCACGTGGTCGACAAATAACTGACTGAATAAAAGCGCAATAATATTTTCATTTAAAAAAATTTATAGGAAAAACATTATATCATATTCTGATAAATTAGCCTTTATCAAACTTACAAACTTTAGCATTTGTCAAAAATCCTCTTATGCTACGATAACGGAGTTGAAATTGTCTCCTTTTGAAATTGGCAATAATAGCTTTAAAATACAATTTTTGGATTTAATAAACAAGGAGGTATGGCGCTCTAAATTCGAACATCTTTGTGTTGAGTTGGATTGGAGAAGAAAAATATGTTCACAACACAAGTGGTCTGCTTTGAATAAACTGGAGAAGGAAGACATGCAATACTTAGAACAGTATTCCTCATTCTTATGATCAGCTGAAAAAGCTCACGTTTGCTGTTCTTTCCCTTTTCGGTTCTACATATCAATATTTAAAAAAAAATGGAAATTGCACCAAAAATTTTGTAAAAAATACAGTGTTCTAGGAAATAAAACCCTACAAAACGAAAGAAAATATAAGTTCCTTCGATGATTACAATCGAAGTTATCGCCAAAAAAAACGAAAAAACACGTTTTAATTTCTTAGGGGGTTATGGATGGGCTAGAGGTTTAAAAAAATTTTTGGTCGAAAATACTTTTTGATGTAGAACATGTGGTCTTTTTTTTTATTTTTGGAATATCGTTGGGAGCATTTTTCACTATCTTAACCGACTATACTAAATTTACAATCAATACGCAGTAGAAATAAACAAATCAAGACACGTCAAATGCTACTAGGAGCACTACCGAATCATAATTTACAATGTATAAACTTTGGAAATCATGATTTAGTCTAAGAGCTAGTGAACCCTCCGACTAACGGTCGTCCTGTAAGGCTAGAAATTTGTCTAGTGATAATTCATAGCACACCAAGGCTAAAAAACAAGACCTGGCTGGCACCAGCGCAGCGGTGCACGTGTATCTACCAGGTGAATCGAAAAATGCAAATTTAGGGGGTAAAATAAACTTTCTCCTGTAAGGTTTAAATTTAAGTATGTGTTTAGGTAAGTCATTTAGAAGAAATGTGTACAATGACAGGCGATTCTGAAGAGCATAAGACCTTGTCAGGCGAGGGGAAAGATTAGGGGTTTTTCCTAAAATTATTCTTTTTGCATCGAACAAATTTTTTTTAGGTTTTTTGAATCATTCCAAACAAAAAAGATCTTTAGTGATTTTTCTCTTAAGTTAATAGTTTTTGTTATATAAACGATTGAAAATTTTGAAAATTGCGAAATCGGCCATTTTTAACCCTAAATCGGACATTTATCTAAAAATTTCAATGTTGCCAAGGTACGTAGAGATTCTTTAAACATTGATTGATGAAATCCCGAAGAGTTTTTTGCAATAAAATATCGAAAACCCCTTTGTTTTTTTAATTGCTAATCAAGCGGGCGTAACACTGTAGCATAAGTGAGGACGTTTGAGTTTGCATAAATTCATTATCTCGAGAATGAGAAAATTTCAAGAGAAATCCTCAGAAAAGTCGATTTTTATTTTTGAATTAGGACTTTTTGGCATATATATAATACTAGTGACGTCATCCATCTGGGCGTGATGACGTAATCGATGATTTTTTAAATAAGAGTAGGGGTTGTGTGATAACTCATTTAAAAGGTTATTTGCTCATAGCTCATTAAAAAAACTTTGTTTGATGCAAAAAAAATAATTTTAGGAAAAACCCCTAATCTTTCCCCTCGCCTGGCAAGGTCTTATGCTCTTCAGAATCGCCTGTCATTGTACACATTTCTTCTAAATGACTTACTCAAACACATACTTAAATTTAAACCTTACAGGAGAAAGTTTATTTTACCCCATAAATTTGCACTTTTCGATTCACCTGGTAGATACAGGTGCATCGCTGATGCCTGCCAGGTCATGGTTTTTAGCCTTGGTGTGCTATGAATTATCACTAGAAAAGTTTCTAGCCTTACAGGACGACCGTTAGTCGGAGGGTTCACTAGCTCTTAGACTAATTTGGGATTTACAATGTATATGCAATATACAATGTCCATTGTAGCATTTAACGCGTCTTGGTTTGTTTATTTCTACTGCATCCTGATTGTAAATTTAGTATAGATCCTTTAGTTTTATTAAGTGTAATAAAAGTTTGCTGAACAAGCAGATTTGGCTCCCTTTTTTTTAATTATTATAATATTCATATTTTTTGGCTCTTTGGCTAAAAAGTTTGCCGACCACTGTGGGTTAATCCGTTCGCGTTCACGAGAAAATAAACTTTTAAAATGAGCATAATTCTTGGTAGTGCAAAACTTATGCGGTTAAGTTTTATATTTCTCTTAGATAAATCTGGTCGTGTGTCGTGTTTGAACTAATCACAATCAAACAGGTAGGAAACTTAAATTAAATTTTTATTTATGGTTTTTAATGAAACTTCTAAGTTTACGTCAAGCACAAAATCATTCTTTTTAGTTTTTAAACAAATTATAGATAGATATAGGTAGGAACGAAATTATAAATAAAAAAATATGAAAAAAAAATGTTTAAGAAACGCTTTTCTTTAGTTACGAGTGACTAAAATTACAAATATTATAAAAAATCAACTGAAAAGCAAAAAATAAAAAAAATTGAAAAATTCTAACATATTCGTCAAAGAAAAGCTTGGCGCGTTTTCATCGAATAAACGGTTTTCGCCCTACGCTTTTCTTTAACGAATTTATTAGTATTAGATTTTTTCAATTATTTTTATTTTTGGCTTTTAAGTTGATTTTTTTATAATATTTTTAATTTTAGTCACTCATAACTAGAGAAAAGCGTTTCTTAAAAATTTTTTTCATACTTTTTTATTTTTTACTTTTTAGTCTTACACTTTTCAAACATCAAAATATATCGTCATGTTTATTAAAATATGTATAAAACATATGTACAAACATGAAAAGTAGTCGAAATCGGCAAAAAATTTGAAACTTAATTGTTTATTTATGAAGCATAACGTAAACAATTAACGTAAAAAGTGAAATTATGTAGGTATAGTTCAAATAATTAGCTACAGTCTGTAAAAGTTTCAAGTTTCTTCATTGTAAAAAACAAGAGAATTTAAGCATTTTCCGTTAAATTCGTTTTTTTTTATTTAAACAATTAATAAACATAAAAAAAATTATTGACTATTCTTGTATTGTTCCCGCGAATGCATATGTCTGCAAATTTTTAGTCCTTTGCATTGAAGAAAATGCAGTCAAACTAACGTCCAAAGATTTAACCCAAACGATTGTACTAAAGAAAAACGTTTAATTAATACGCCAAAATGATTTCTAATGTTAATTGTAGCACAAGACGTCTCTACCTGTGGTTTTTCTAAGACTACGATAAAAACACGAATTTTTTGAACTCGAGTTTTGGTTGAAGTTTTGTTTCGTATCGTATTGAAATTTGACACGAATAAACGCCGATTTTTATATAAACAAATATATGAGGGTTCAAAATTTGAAACTTTAGAAGCAAGAGAATTTAAGCATTTTCCATTAAAATCGTTTTTTTTTTATTTAAACAATTAATAAACATAATTTTTTTATATTGACTATTCGTGTATTGTTCCCGCAAATGCATATATCTGCAAATTTTCATTCATTTGCATTGAAGAAAATGCAGTCAAATTAACGTCTAAAGATTTGACGCAGACTATTGAACTAAAGAAAAGCGTTTAAAAAAGCAGAAATAAAAGGCCTTTAAAAAGATTATTTCAACTGAAAAATAAACATAGTCGCCTTCGTAAATTACAAAATAACTTTTTTTAATCTTTTTTTTTTACTTTTTTTTTAAATTACATAGGTATACATTGTAGGTACATACCTATATTTGAAAAAACAAACAAAACAAACATTTATCCGATATCCACATACACATAGTCTCCGTAAAACTGAGTTATTGACACTAATAAATATTTAAATACATTCAATTTCAAATTGGTATTATTCACTTTAATGCCTCTATAAATTACGATTTGTCAGTAACCGGAAGTAGGCAACACAAGTGGTCCGTTTGACTCGATAAAACACAACACACTGCACTGCAGCAAGTTGGAGGTTAGTGAAGTTAGTCATCGATACGCTATGTTAGCCGATAAGTGTTAAGATTTTTTTAAGTTGTTGTGTTCATTAATGTAAATAGTTGGATGGAACATTTACGCAATTTAGCCTTTTCAGTCATAATCATAGGCGCCCATACACACGGGCAGGGGGGGGCCGTGGCCCCCCCGCTAGCTTTTCGGGAAAGAAAAAAATTAAATTTATATTACATAAACGTATTTTTGTCAAAACAATATTGGATAATTTTGAGAGATAAATTGCAAACAACATATTTATTAATAAAAAAAATTCACATATTGGGTAGTTATTAATAGTTTAACAGAAAATCTTTGTGTCTGCGACAGTGGTCTGTATGGAATGTGCACAATACACATTTCCCACAATCACGGTATGCTACTAACGAAAACATTGAAAGAGATTAGAGGCGTGGGAAACATATACACTGTAATTGACACCCAAAATTACAAATTAAATGAATCATTTATAATACTGCAAAAAAACCATATCAGCAAGAAATCCGATCTCTGATCGATAATCACTAATGAGCCATTTGTCTTTAACAACTGGTATAAAATAGTAATTATATTTTATATTTTGAAAAAATTCATACTGAAAAATAATTTTTAAAATTTATTGAGCATAGTCAAATTTTAGTTTGCAAAAGTATTTTTTTAGTAAGTAGATTATTTTTAAAGTGTTCATTATGATGAACAGAACAATTTTATTTAAATGAAAAACAGGCGATCTTTCATGATGCATGAGTGTTATATACACTCATACACATAGGGTGTCCCAAAAGTAGCGGAAAGGCCGAATAATTCGCGAAATGAACATCGGATCGAAAAACTGAAAAATACATGTTCAATAATTTTCAAAAGTCTATGCGATGACACTAAACAAGTCCACCACTTCAACCCCTGGGTGTGGAGCGGGGGGTAACTTTAAAATCTTAAATGGAACCCCTAATTTTTGTTGCAGATTTGGATTTTCGTTGTAAAAATAAGCAAATTTTATTCGAGCCATTTTGCGAATTGTGGATAGATAGCGCTATAATCGGAAAAAACGGTATATCGTAATACCACAGCAAAATTATAGAAACGGTCTAATATCTCGAGAAATATACTTCCAAATAAAAACTAAAAAACACGTGTTTAATATTTTTCAAAAATCTATAGAATGACACCAAACAGGATTTTTCATTCCACACTCCGGAGGTGGGGTGAAAGTTAACTTTAAAATCTTAAATAGAAACCCCCGTTTTTTCTTGCAGATTGAGTTTCCTCCTCAAAAAATAAGTAACATTTATTCGAACTTTTTTAGAATTGTTGACTTAATTATCTCGTTATAAGCGGATCTCGTTATATCAAACAATAATAATAATGAAATTTTTTGATGCCTCTTACGTAGTTTATTATGTGTCGATGGTCAACCTGAACAGTGAACAATGAGACTTCGCCGCCATAGATTGTAAATTTCCTATAGTATTCAATATCGGTCGATAAACAGGCAGATGTTTATTACAGGTGGCCGAGTTTATTATAGCACTGGCCTCGATAATAAGACAGACGTTGGGCATTTCTATGTACAGGTAGTTAAGGCATTTATTTATTTATGACCATTACAACGCTAAAAACAGGTAAAGACAAGTATTCTTCGATTTAAATTTTCCTCGTTATAACCAAATATGCCTCGTTATAGAGCGTTATAGTTCAATAGGGATTTCATGGGACACCTAATGTACCTCGTTATAAGCGAAACCTCGTTATATCCGTGTTCGTTATAGAGAGAATCTACTGTATATATTGTCATCCGAAATATACAAAATGTAATGTGCAACATCTTCACGTTTGGCCCCCCCCCTAAAAATTTTTATATGGGTGCCCTTGGTCATAATACACACATAATTCACAGTGTTGCAACACATAAATAAATTTTAATTGTTTAAGTTTATCAAGTAATAAACTGTTGGATCTAATTATTAATAAATTACGAGATTTACTAAAGGTCGTAATAAAACTAATGTTTTCTTCTTCTTCAGCCTTTTTGCATCCACTTCTGGGCAAAGGCCACCCCATGAGTTCTCCATTTTTCTCTGTTTTGTGCTATTTGGTGTCAGTTTCTTCCCATTTTTGCTTTGATGTCGTCTAGTCATCTTTTTTGTGGTCTGTTGATACTACGATCTACGATCTCTATTACGACTGTACTCGCGTGGTCTCCAATTTACAATGTTTCTCGTCCACTTTTCGATGTTTTGTTGTTCCACGTGTCCTACCCAGTTCCATTTCATTTGCGTAATTCTTCCACCCTCGTCCTTCTTCGCACGTTCTCATTTCTTATAATATGTTCGCTCAGAGATACTTCTAACATAGCTCGTTCGATCGCACTCAGTGTCGTTCTCAAGCTATTGGCTGATACCTCTGTAACTGTCATGGTCTCCCTTCCATAGGGCATAAGTGGTAGAATACAACTGTTGAATACCCGTTTCTTTAGATTAATTGGTATCTTTTTCAAAGTTTAAAAAATATTTCTAAAAGATATTTAATTGAAAACTTATTGACCATTTTCCTGGTAACACCTCCATGGCTTCTAAAAATTGCAAGCCAGATAGATGCTGAAGCAAAGAAAACAAGAGGCAATTCAAAAAAACTTATAATTCACGACCCCGTCTGTTCAGCTGGTAAATTCCAACGGAAAATGGACCTAGTTACTCAAAGGTGTAAAACCAATATAAAATGAAATAAAAATGTATACCATTTTTATTCAGTTGCAATGCGAAGGCAAAACTGTCTTATTTTTCACTTAGAACAGAGAGCGCAAGCCAGCACTCTAAATCGACGATTTTCGACTCTATTTGGAGTCATCATCAGAGAGACGTAGGCTTGCTGCTTTCTGTCCCAAGTCACGAATCTGCGAGAGCTTATCCCCGCATTGCAACTGACGTTTATGGAGTAGGTGTCTAACGACATCTGGTAACTAAAAGTCAAAGTTTTAAAGTTTTCAACCTAATAGAAATATTAAAAATATTGAAAAATATTCCTAAAAGATATTTAATTGAAAACTTATCGGACCATTTTCCTGGTAACGTCTCCATGGCTTTTACAAATTGCAAGCCAGATGGATGCTGAAGCGAAGAAGAATTCTCTCTTGTCTTCTGTGGAAAGACAAATGCTACGTACATATGTTACCTTCTATTCTAGATCATAATCATTATTTTAAAGAACAGTTTCAAATTCTTCATATTCAAAACAAATGCCTTAAGTTATCTTTATTAGAATTTATGGAAATTAATAAATTAAAAATATAGATATACTTAATTCTGAATGACCAACTTCAGTTGAGAAGGGCACTAACGAAACAGCTGTAGTGACATTATCATCAATGTCGTTACAACTTTTCGTGAGACTTTGCTGCGTTTACTATTGCTTTCCATATTTGTCGGTCCTGTGCCACTAATTCCCATTGTCCCACTCCCATTTTCTCCAGATCTTCTTTGACTGCATCTTTCCACCTTTTTCTAGGCCGTCCTTCTAGACAGACAGACCTTCTTCCATCTGGCCTTTCCCAGAACACATTATAAATATAAGGCGATTGTCCTTATTGCTTATCACACGCCCTACCCATCTGAGTCTATTGGCCTTAATATATTCTAGATTTTCCTTTCCGAATAGAGACTCTAACTCGTTATTACATCTGCACCTCCATTCATTGGTCACACTGTCTCTGCAAGGGCCATATATCATTCGAAGGATTTTACGTTCGCGCACCAGCAATTTATTTACTTCTCTTTTTGTTAGCGTCCATGTTTCGCTTCCATACGAGGTTGCTGGTCGTGTTATGGCCTTATATATCTGGATTTTTGCACCTCGTGAAAGAAGTTTTGACTTCATTAGATGTTGCATTGCAAAAAATCATTATTCGAGTTTCAACTTCTCGCTCTATTTTGTTGTCATTTGTGATTGTTGCTCCTAGACATAATTTAAATTCTTTAACAAGTAGTGACATTGCCGTGTAATAATTTTTGTGGAATTATTGAAAACAAAAGTGTTTCAGTGTTTTTATAAATTGTTAGATAAAATGAATTTTTATCAAGTAATGGTCGAATCCATCAATTATTTTGAAAGAAGAACATTCTTCTATCTTACTATCCACGTTTTACTCTGATTATATAAAGCGCTATATTTAAAAGAAAAGGTATTACCTAATCATATGTGAATAAACTAATTTATTGTTGAACCCAGACTTTGATATTTTTACTCAAAACCGGTCAGCCTTGAATACTAATTGAGTATTGCAAAAATTATAGCGGATTATTTTATGTCTTTGACATTACGCAGATTCTCCTACACGTAAACAAGCCAAATTTCAACGTTTATGGCAAGTAGTTCACTGAAATTTATTATTTTGTAGTAAATATTCAATGCCAATGTTCGCTTATATTGTTTTTTTTTTATTTTATGATATTTATTTATTGAATAATCCTTTGATATAAATAGAGGTGATTGAAACAAAATTTCTCATAGTTTAGTAACTTCCTGTAAAATAGCTAGCGTCCAGTGATTTACAGTGTTTTTTTTTTATAGTGAACACAAAAAAAGTGGCGGCGCAATGCAAGGTGACAGCCAGAACTTTCTTATCTGGAATCAGTGGCGTGCTGGAACTTTTCAAGCGGTCCGGTGATTTTATAGAAAATCGGCCTCCCATCTGTCAGCATAGCCGTTCATGGTACTTTTAGTGTACGTCTGTGCAGCCATATTTCAAAGGCCTCCAAACGATTAATGGTGGATATTTTAATGTCCATGCTTCGACACCGTATAAGAGTACTGACCAAATGTAATATTTAATCGTGCGCTTTCGAAGTTGAAGTTGCAAGTTATCATTACAGAAGAATTGCCTCATTTTTTAAAACGTTGTACGGGCTATCTCGATTCTACATTTTATCTCTTTATCTGGATCTAGTTGTTCAGTAATATAGCAACCAATATAATTTAAAACGGGGTACTCTTTGAATTATATGGCCATCAACATATTACCGTGAATCTTGATATGCCAAACGGCTAAACACCGTGTATTTTGTTTTTGAACAGTTTATGCTTAGGCCAAACCCTCTTCCCATTGTGTCAATGGCACTTAAAAGACATTGAAATCCATTCATGTAATCAGTTAAAATAACTGTATCGTATGCATATCTGATTGTATTTATCAGAATTCCATTAACTTTCACGGCCCATTCCAGGCAGCGCTTCTTTAAATATTCTATCTGAATATAAATTGAGCAAGAGTGGGGACAGTATACAACCCTGTCTGACACCTATTTGTATTTTACATATTTCTGTTGATTTTCCATTTATGCAAGCTTTCGCTGTTTGACGCCAGTATAATTTTTCTATGATTCATTCGTCTTGACTATCAAGTCCTCTATCCTTTAATATTGTAATTAATTTGTGATGCTGTACTCGATAAAGGCCTTTTCATATACTATATAAGTAATTAATAAATACTTATATACTATATGCTTATATAGGTACAATATTTAAATTTGGAAAAGCACACTGATAAGTTGTACTTATACAAAACAGCGTAACAGCAATCTATACAATATTTTACAGTTTTTAGTACCAGACGGAGGTGAAGAAGTGTTCACAGTATGTATCAACATTGTCATTTCTTACTTCATGTTCATTATCACTTAGAGATTAACAATATCATCCTTCATATTTTGTGTAGACTGAACATCTTCATCACTAACTCGATCTATATAATAATTTCAGTATTCTGCAAAATACTATTTTTTAATACAATCCATTTATCAGCAAAATCGACGAGTTCTTCTCTAATTGCAGTCGCAGATATACGGTAGGATAAACGTTGCTTACTATTTCAGTAAATGATTTAAGTGCGTTTAAAAATATACCATTTTTCATTGTATCAAAATTTCTAGGATGTAGAGTGCTTATTTATATCACCATCAAACGATTTCCCTTGATCAAATCGTTTTTCGATAACTTGTACTTGTACTAATGTACCTATTCTTTCAAGTAGACATATACCCACGCGAGGGACGGGGCAGAGAAAACACACAACTCAGGTTGTAGGGTTATACGTGATACTCAGATGGGTCTAAAACTGAGGAATTGTAAGAATATTAAATCTACACTAATTTTAACGTAATATACGTAAAAATTTCTATTACACTAGGAAAATATTCCTCTATATTCTAGGTAGATAATTATCTTCTTCTTCAGGTGCCATCTCCTCTAAGAAGGTCGGCAACCATCGTGGCAATTCGCACTTTCGATACCGCTGCTCTAAAGGGATCGGCAGAAGTGCAGTTGAACCAAGCTCTCAAATTGTTTAACCAGGGGATGCATCCTCTTCCACGATTCCTACCCTGTATTCTTCCTTGTATTATTATTAGTAGAGAATTATGCAATATGCAATATATATACCTGCAGATATACATACGTATTATATGCAGATATACTCAATCTGTCATGGGGGCTCCTAGAAGCACTCAGTGTGAGACTACCAAGAAAAACTTGGCAAATTAGCGTAACATAATTGTATCACATTGGTTTGGGTTCCAGGTTGCAGGGAAGTCACGGCAATAAAAGAGCTGATGAACTCGCCAGAAGAGCATCAGCTATAGAATACTTCTATCCAGAGTTAGCTGAATGAGTGCCAAAAAGCACAGTTACCGACTGAAAAAAACTCTGAATAAAAAAAAACCTAACTCTTATTAGGAAAGTATATTCGTTCAATCACATAACAAAATTTATGAGAGAGAAGAGAAGTCCCAGATCTAAACAATAAATCTGAAAATTCTCGTGGAAACACTTTCTGGTAACATCTTTAATATCTTCTTCTTCAAGTGCTATTTCCGCAACGCACGTCGGCAATCATCATAGCTATTCGAACTTTGGAGACGGCTGCTCTGAAAAGTTCATTTGATGTACATCCGTACCATTCTCTCAGGTTGCGCAGCCACGATATTCTGCGTCTCCGTACGCTCCTTTTTTCCTTTTTCCTCTCTGACTTTCCAATTTATAAGGCGAGGAGACGACGAATAAAGGAGACGAAAGGTACTCTACAATATGCAGTCACATTCCGTCTATTCGCCTAGGAAAAATTCCAACGAAAGTTGATTCCGTGTACTTAACATATGAGAAAAATAAAAAATTAAAAAAGCTTATGTTTAATTTCGGTTTAGAGATGATCCATCATCCCCATACGTACGTTTCGGTCCCTCCAGACCTCTTCAGTGGGGCTACATAAACACCTCTGAATAGAAACGAAAGCAAGCTGTCTATTTAAGCAGAATTATAAAACTAGTTCTGCGTATCGGACGCTGTAGCGGCAGTAGACGGAGAGCTAGAGCTGAAAAATCATCGTCATAAGTAATATGGAGTTTTTCCTGTGAAATGTGTCTATTGTATATTGACAATTATGACCTCTTTCAGGCTGACACCTCAGTGCATACAGGAAGTAGCAATAAGAGATGAAAGGGGAAAGTTAGTACAGTCATTAAAGGTTTTCACCTCCTATTTTGTTAAACCTCCATCGATTTGCATGAAAATTGGTGACTACTTAGAGCATACCTCAACAAATAAAACTGATTTCGTGCCAACTTGCACTTTTACCCTGGTGGTGAATACCACCCCTTCCCGCGGGTGAGAACAATTTTATTAAAGATAGCCCCACAAATCGATAGAGGGACAAATTTTAAGTAAAATTTGTTATATCATGTTATTTAAATAAATCAATACTTTTTGAGTTATTAAAGATCAAAGATTTGTCTATTTAAGACCATATGCGTGGTAAGTTACGGATGATAAAAGGAACATATTAATTAATTGTATGTTAGTAAAATATTATTTTTATATTATTTCGAAATTTAATTGAATTTTTTCTATCAATATAAACTGAATATGTTCAAAAACTGGGGGTGTCCAATAATGGGTACATTTGACATATTCGAATACACTTTTGCTGAATTTATAATATCGAAATAATATAAAAATAATATTTTAGTAACATACAATTAATTAATATGTTCTTTTTATCATCCGTAACTTCACGCAGAGGCGAACAATGCATGCAGCTAAACTCTGGAAATCGCCTGTACTATACAGGGAAAATAGACGAAACATATGGTGGAGTAGGATTTTTTATCAAAAGTATCTCACACCATACATTTCAACATATAAAAGCGTTTCTTATAGGGTAGCTTATATTATAGTAGACCTAGATAATAAAACTAAGATAAAGGTAATACAAGTGCTCCCACAACATCACATCAGGAAGAGGAAGTTGAAATGTTCTACGAAGATCTGATAATAGCATTAGATGAAAATGATACAAGATATACTATAATTATGGGGATTTCAACGCAAAATTAGGTAAAAAAGAAGAAAATACTGAAACTAAAATAGGGATGCATGGTTATGGCACACGAAATGCAAGAGGAGAAAAATTATATAACTTCTTAGAACAACAAAATTTATATGCCATGAACACATATTTCAAAAAACAAGCAAACCGAAAATGGACGTGGATATTTCCCGATAAGAATACGAAAAACGAGATCGATTACTTCTTATGTGGGAAAAAAGACATTTTTGAAGACATAACTGCTCTCAATCAATTAAAAACTGGCAGCGATTATCGTCTTTTAAGAGCAAGGGTTGTTTTTAAACAGACCAAAACCCGTAGAAACCGGCCACATAATTGTAATCAGATAGATCAAACTAAAATCCGACAGAAGGGAGATGAGTACAGAGAAGTCTTAAGAGAAGAATTTGTAGAATATTATCAACAAGAAAATACCGACATGAACACAATTAATAGAGAAATGCAACGAAAACTCTTGAACGCAGGCCTGACTGTGGCAAAGAAAACGAACAGTAAAGAAGACAAAATAAGCGTTGGAACAAAACGGTTGATGGAAAAGAGACGCCTATTTCTAAGCGAAGGAAAGCGAAACACCGACGGTTTTAAAGAATTGAATAAACAAATAAAGAAGGGAGTAAAGGAAGATTTAAGAATCTACAATGAAAACAAGGTAGAAAAAATTATAGAAAAGAACCGAGGCCTAAAATGCTTAAGACCAAACATAGGAAAGCCTCTAATAATCTCATTAAAAGATAAAGATGGAAAAGAAACAAGAGAAAAGAACATAATCCTAAAAGTTACACAAACATTTTACCGTGATTTATATTCCTCAAACAAAGACCCAGATAACACTGCAAAGGAAAATCTTAAGAAAAAGATAATAAATGTCAACTCAGAAGTACTCCCTAATATAGAATCCTTCGAAATAAAACAAGCTATGGCACAACTAAAGAACAATAAGGCTTCGGGCCCAGATGGAATACTTGCCGAAATGTTAAAGGAGGGGAGTGAAATGATTCTCGAAGAATTGAAAATTCTTTTCAACGAATGCCTTCACAAAGGGGATGTCCCAGATGATTGGAAAGAAAGTTTGACAATAATTCTCTTCAAAAAAGGAGACAGGGGAGATCTGAAGAATTATAGGCCAATTTACCTGCTGTCCCAAATGTACAAACTGTTTATGAGAGTAATAACTAATAGGTTATCGTTGAAGCTTGATAGCTATCAACCAGAAGAGCAGGCAGGATTCCGAAAGGGTTACAGTACAGCGGATCATCTTCTTACAGTCAGAACTCTAATAGAGAAAGCCAATGAATATCACTTGAACTTATACATTGGCTTCGTTGATTATGAAAAGGCATTCGACTCCATAGAACTTTGGGCAATAATTTGAACTGCAGGATAGATTCTCGATACAGAATGCTCATACATAATATTTATAAAAAAGCTCAAATGAGAATAGAAATAGATGAGAAAACCAAAGCTATACCAATCAACAGAGGAATTCGCTAGGGAGACGTTATTTCACCAAAGCTGTTCACACTGGGACTTGAAGACGTGTTCAAATACATTAACGGGGTAGATAAAGGAATAAATGTTAATGGAAGAAAACTGAGTCATTTGAGATATGCTGACGACATTGTAATATTCGCTACAAGTTTCGAAGAATTACAGATCATGATGACGCAACTATTTCAAGCTTCGGAAAAGTAGGTCTTAAGATGAACTTGGAAAAAACAAAAATAATGACGAATACACCGAACATTTCAAAAATAACGTTAAAAACACAGATTTAGAAACAGTAAGCGAATACATCTACCTGGGACAGATAATGAAAGTTAGCAAAGAAAATAAAACTGCCGAAATTAGCAGAAGAATAAGGTTAGCGTGGCAGGATTTGGAAAACTGAGTTGGATCTTGAAAAACACTAAAACAGAACAATATTTGAGAACCAGAGTTTACGATCAGTGTATCCTCCCTATACTTACGTATGGTTCACAGACGTGGACACTCACCAAGGCCAATATGGATAAAATAGTAAAGGCACAGAGAGCGATGGAAATATCAATGCTCGGGGTGAGGCTCATAGACAAAAAAAACAAATACGTGGATTAGAAGCAAAACCAAAATAAAAGACGCAGGAGAACATGTTGCCAAATTAAAATGGAGCTTCGCAGGACAAATGCTCGACTGAAGGATAAAAGATGGAATTACGAAATACAACAATGAAGACCGTGATTAGCAAAAAGAAGTAGAGGAAGGCCAGAAATGAGATGGGCCGATGACATAAAGAAGTTTGGAGGACACAACTGGAAACAGGTGACGCAAAATAGACAACACTGGATTGAATTGGGGGAGGCCTATGTCCAAAGTTGAGATTTCAAAGTTCACGCATGTGCTCTTAGACAGACAAATATTTGATCTTAAATAGCTCAAAAGGTATTGATTTATTTTAATAACATGATATAACAAATTTTACTTATAATTTGTCCATCTATAGATTTGTGGGGTTATTTTTAATAAAATAGTGTTCACCCACGAGAAAAGGTGGTATCCACCCCCAGGGTAAAAGTGCAAGTTGGCACCAAATCATTTTTATTTCTTGGGGTATGCTCTATTTAGTCACCAATTTTCATGCAAATCGATGGAGGTTTAACAAAATAGGAGGTGAAAACCTTTAAAGACTACACTAACTTTCCCATTTCATCTCTTATTGCTACTTACTGTATCCACTGAGGTGTCAGCCTGAAAGGGGTCATAATTATGAATACACAATAGACACATTTCACATGCCAAACTCCATATTACTTATGACGATGATTTTTCGGCTCTACCTCTTAGACTATAGCGAAAAACGAAGAACTTAAAGAAAAACGAGAAGTCCCAGGTCTGAACAATAAATCTGAAAATTGTCGTGGAACCACAAAATTTATATTGGAGGACATATGCTAATAGGGTTCGAATACTGCCAAAAACACGCATATTAGGCTTCCTTATTGGACATGCACCAATGAAAGGATACCTACATGCTGTTTCATGGAAACCTAAGCTGTAAACTCTTTAGTAGAAAACCTGAAACAGACAACCATATCTTGCATAACTGCGAGACATTAGATCGCAGACGACAAATGCTTTTGTAGTCCACCCATTGCCTCCAAAAAACATATGGCACCCATCCACGAGAAGTATAAAAGCTGGTACAAGGTTCCCGAATTCTGAAGAGTGGGTATCAGTGAATGAATGGAAGGAGTAAAATAAGCCAATACGGTAAATTTATAATAGAAATCTTTAAAAACACAGTTGATAAAGTTAGGTTCAGAAAATGATTTAGCACGGTTGATCCTAAGGCTCACAGTCTCACAGTTAAAACCGTAAGCTATAAATCCATGGAATAATAAGCTTTTAATAGCATCTAATCTTAGTCTGGACTAATAGACCGTCAGATTTCAATAGAAGTTCAGCCAAAACAACAAGAACTTAATCCCTTATACCTTTTATAGTTCATCAAATTGTTATCAAAATACAAAACATTAATATGAAAACTATAAGGTTTTCCAGGGTAATATTCGTGAAAATTTCGTGAAAATGTGTACTGTGTTAACACTAAGGGTGTTAATTATTATGACCTAAACATATAATATTGAAAGATCCAGTGTCCATGATTTTGCAAAAATTATAGCGGCTTATTTTATGTCTTTGACATTACGCGGATTCTCCTACACGTAAACAAGCAAAATTTCAACGTTTATGGCAAGTAGTTCACTGAAATTTATTATTTTGTATTAAATATTCAATGCCAATGTTCGCTTAAAATGTTTTTTTATTTTACGATATTTATTTATTGAATGATCCTTTGATATAAATAGACGTGATGGAAATAAATTTAATTCTCATAGTTTATTCACTTCCTGTAAACTAGCTAACGCCCAGTGATTTACTGCATCATTCGGATGTGAAGGATATAAGTAATTAACAATTCGATTGTTTTCCCGTAAGTGCTACGTTGTTCAACCTGATCATGGATGAAATAATAAAAAAGTAATACCTAACTAAAAAAGGATACCAAATGAGAGAAAAACAACTAAAATTAATCTACTATGCAGACTATGCAATACTAATCTCTCAAAGTGAAGATGATTTACAACGTATGCTTCACCAATTTAGTACAACCGCCAGAAAATGTATCACGTTAATTTCCCCACAAAAGACAAAATGCATGGTTATAACAGCAAATCTAAAGATGTAAATTAGAGCTAGAGGGTCAGATAATAGAACAAGTTATGGATATAGGCATATAGGCATAGGCATAGGATAAAGATCTAGGCATCACACTATCTAGCTACTGAAAGCTCGAAACAGAAGTCGAAGATCAAGTGAATGGAGCAAACAGAACCGCAGGTTGCCTGAATTAAACAATATGGGGAAATAAATATATACTAAAAGAAATGAAAGGCAGAATTTACTGAACAATCGTCATACCAACACGTAGAACACGATCTGCCACAGCGAGGACAAAAATAATGCTAGAAACAGCAGAGATGAAAACTATTCGAAAAATCGATGTAAGACTCTATGCGACAAAGCTAGACAGTGGCGTAACAAACTCCGTCGGGGCCCCCCCGCAGAATTTGAAATGGGGCCCCTTGTAACCCGGGAGCAGTCGCGCCTTTAGAAAAAATCCAACTTTTTATCATTTTCCGTGGTAACTTAATGAAAAATTTTGCAACATAACTTTCCACTTGTAAGTGCCTCGAAGAAGATTGTAGTAATGCGTAGGATTTTTTTTTTTAATTTTTTAATTTCATTTTTATTTTTTTTGTGGAATTTATGGCTTTGGTGGGAACCAATTAGTTTTAAAATTGTTAGAAATAGATATTTTTAACATAACAAGCAAACAAAAATATTATATAATTGAAGTTTGTTTTAAATTCGTATTGTTAGATTTTGTTCTACGCGCGACTGCTTACGTGACAGAAGTGAGCGTGACTGCTCCCGCGTTAAACAGTTACTAAATACGACTTATTTAACAAAAACTTTTTTGTGTTAGCGTTATCATTCACTGTTCATAACAACTTACATTTCTCATCTTTATTGGTATACAGACCCATTCCAAATAAACAACTTCTTTTGTTGTTTTCTGTACAACTTACCTACAATACATTTAATAACCAGCTTTAAAAATAGTAAATGTTAAAACAATTCTTTCTTGATTTCTTATACAGTGTGTTTGCGTAGCTTGGAACCTATGGGAAACTTTTTTTATTACATATCTATATTACGAAAAAAAAGTTATTCTTCATAAAATGCTCTGCATGGTATAAAACTTAAGTTGCAATAATCAGATATTAAATTTTATTGATTTTATACGAGGTATATCATTCGCTCAATAGTACCTATACCACCTTTATATTTTACAATATTGAAAAATGTTATTATAAAAAGCTGTTCGCAATTAAAAACTGTTTAAATATGCAATTATATCATTCCAGTTGAAATATTGTGAACTATAAAGGTACCTACTTAAACTCTTAGAGAGAAATTCATATTTTTCGACATACCTCGTATAAAGTTGGTAAAATGTGATATATTACGATTGAATCTTCGTTTTGAGATAATTCAGAGCTTTTTATAAAGAATCTGATAAGAATTTTATAAAGAATTTTTTCGTAAAATTAAAAAATTAATAATAAAATAGTTATTATTGTAATAAAATGATGTTGATTATCGGTAATTTGAGTAATATTTGGAAAAATTAATTTTTTATTTACAAGGATGTAATTACATATTAAACTTAAAATCGTATATTGTTAAATATAAAAGTACTTTATCCTTGAGTTAAATTCCTATTTTTTGACTTACCTCGTATAAAATTGATATCTGATGGTTTGATATCTGATGGTTTATCTGGCTTATTTTGTATCTCAGATTTAAGCCCATTCAGAGCATTTCATGAAGAATAACTTTTTTCGTAAAATTGATAATAAAAATGTTTCCCATATGGTTCGAAGCCACGCAGGCATACTGTATAAGTGCTCAAAAAAATTTATTTTGAATTTTCAAATTGTAATTGCTGACAGGGCCGTAACTACCATTGGGGCAACCGGGGCAGTGCCTCGGGGCCCCCGGCGAAGGGGGCCCCGCGATTGTAATCGCGTTATACTGCCTATAGGCAATATAACGCGATTAAAAACCTACATTATAGCCGAAGAATGTAAGTAACATTATATGTATTATATTTTTTATGAAAACAGAAAAGATGTTACATTAATGGTAAATATATAGCTTAAAATAATGTGATTTCAAATTTTTTTTGTGTTGGTCAACTGAAATAGCAATATGTAGGTAGGTACAGGAAACTTCATTCATGGAATACATTAAAATGCGTTTTCAAGTGGTTAAATATCAATTTTCCCGGACTCCTTCTGCTGGGTGAGTAACCCCAGACCCCCGGTAGGGGGCCCCCAGATCACGTTTGCCCCGGGGCCCCCAACATCGTACTTATGGCCCTGATTTAATGACATATTCGAATTCATCATAATCAAAAAGCAAATAGAAACATTTTTGAACAAAGTAAAATGATGAATTCACCGATATCTTTTAAAATTATTTAATATAAAACAGTTTTATTGTTTAAAGAATTAATAAACAATTAGAGGCATCTGTGAGTAGAACTTTTCACTGTAAAATAAGATATATAAACTAACAAAAAATGTTTTAGAAAAATATAAGCTTGTTTGATTTTTTCCGAAACCTGTAATGAAAAAGTGCAAGTTTTTCTACATTGACTTCCCTAAAGCGTAAGTGTTATAATTTCCTTATCTTACCGTTTATCTGTTGAGAGATTGTCCAATGATTACACAAGAAAAGTCGTCAATAATTGTTAAATAAATGCGTACCAAACTGATGCAACTATAACCGTAAAACAACAGAAACATAAATAACATTCAATGCAAACAACCAATATGAAATTACTGGAGATAATATTGTATCGAAATACTAAAAGTAGGTAAAGAACAGAGAGAAAGAAAACCCATTTTTAGATTTAAAAATATTGTTCTTAAATTTGGCAAATTGCAATTTTAATATCTTTCAATAGTCACGTACAAAGCATTATATAGTTTATTGTCGCTGCCATAAAATTTCGGTAGGCCGGAAGGGATTAAGTTTCTAGATATTATGAGATGATTCACTTTGCAAATACGTCTAGTTAGAAATTTTTACGTTTTTAAATTTAAACAGACAACGTAAAAATAATATAACAATAACAGATTTTTACATAATATCAGATGACAAGATTGGGGGCCCTTAAGCGATTGGGGCCCCCCCGCAAGCTTCATGCTGCGGGGCCTTCTGTTACGCCCCTGAAGCTAGAAGTACATATATGCAACAGAGATGCCTTATTAACTGGGTAAGAAAGAAGAGTAGAATGGAACGACCACTTAAGCCGAATGACAACAAATAGATTAGTAAGGACGGCGAGGAACGGTTCCCCAGTAGCAAAACGATAGAAGAATAAGAATAATATTAAGAGAGTGATTGGATTGAAGCTCCAATCAAATATTGTAGATACAAGTGAATGCAGAATTTAAATAGTTATATGATTTATGATGATAGCCAAATTTTGAAATGGGAAGGTATTTGATCTTTTTCTTCTTCTTATTTAGCCCATTTCTCTCCAAATTTGGACATAGGCCTTCCCCGAATCTTTCCATGTCTTCTTCTTTTTATATACACATGAAAGGTATTAATGTTATCCACCTTGCATTTTCGTCGTATATCTGTACTTCTAGCTCTGTCCCGTAGAGTGTTACCATCTATTTTTCGAAGGGTTTTCATCTCTGCTGTTTTCAACAATCTTTTTGTCCTCTCTGTGTCGCGTCGTGTTTCTGCCGCGTATGTCATTATTGGTCTGATGACTGTTTTGTAAATTCTGCCTTTCATTTCTTTTCCGATATTTTTATTTCTCCATATTGTGTCATTCAGGCAACCTGCGGCTCTGTTTGCTCCATTCACTTGATCTTCCACTTCTGTTTCGAGCCTTCCGTAGCTAGATAGTGTAATGCCTATATATTTAAACTCCATTACTTGTTCTATTATCTTACCTTTCAGCTCCAATATTCATCTTATTGGATTTGCTGTTATAACCATGCATTTTGTCTTTTTTGGGGAAACTAACATGTTCAATTTTCTGGCGGATATGTTAAATTGGTGCAGCATACATTGTAAATTATCTTCACTGTGAGAGATTAGTATTGCATCGTCTGCATAGCAGATTATTTTAAGTTGTTTTCCCCCATTTAGTATCTTTTTTAGTTCTTACTTTTTTATTATTTCCTCTATGATTAGGTTGAACAATAAAGGACTCAAGGAATTTCCCTGTCCTATCCCATTGACGACTTCAATTGGGTCAATTAGTTAATCTTCCACTTTTACTTTTATTGTGTTGTTCTGGTAGATATTTTCGATCGTTTTAATCATCCCTAGTCTAATTTGACCCTGTCAATGCTTTCTTAAGGTTCACGAAACACAAATATGTCGGTTTGTTGTATTCCAACGATTTCTCTTGAACTTGAACAGTGCATGTCCTTCCCGACCTAAACCTTGTTGTTCTTCTGCTAATGGTATAATTTCATTCAATTTTTTTGTTATCACTTTGGCTGTTAATTTTAATGTTGTGTTTAATAAGTTAATTCCTTTTAATTCTCCAGGTCCAATTTATCTCCTTTTTTGAAGAGAGGTATTAGGATGCTTGATCTAAATTCTTGTGGTATTCTGTTTTGTTCTATTATTTTTTGTATTAGTTTTAATAGTTGTTTAGTTAGATCTTGTCCTCCGTACTTTAGGAGTTCGGTCGATATTATGTCCTCTCCTGGAGATTTTCTATTTTTTAATTTTCTTAATGCTTCCTTAACCTCTCCCTCCTCGATGTTTATTTCTTCGTTTGTCGTAACTTCAGGTGTTGGTGGTTTATTATCGTCGCCTTTAGCAAATAGAGATCGGATGTAGTCTGCCCATGTTTCCTTCTGAATGTGTTTCGTTTTTGTTAATTTATCCATTTCCTTTCTTTGCCCTCTGATCATTCTCCATACTTCTTTTGGGTTCCGTAGAAGACGTGTTCCGTCTGTTTTGAGAAACTCTGCCAGTCTTTCCTTTTTATTTGTCTCACTAAAGTATTCGTTTCGTTTCTGATTCGTTTGTAGTGGTTGTATGCCTGTTGTGTTTGTTTTGTTCTGTATTGTAAAAAGGCTTTCTTCTTTTCTTCACATTTTATCTTCACTTCCTCTCTAAACCACGGGGTTTTCTTTTTTAATATGTTAGTATTTGTTAATTTTCTCTCTCCAAGTGATTCTGTTGCAGCGTTGATTATCTTATCTTTGAGTTTTTGCCAGCTTTCGTCGATGTTATCGTTTTCTAATATTCTCATATCTGTCTGGAAATTTGATGAAGGTGAAAAATGACAATGAAGAAACAATGAAAAAGAATCTCTAAATAGTAGAAAAATTAGTAAGAAGTTTGGTTTTATACCATAAAACATGAACCGTGGGAAATACAGTAAAACGGTCAAGAAGAGTCTTAGGGACTGTCTTTTTTATAATGGAACTGGGGGGTACCAATTACATGTTTATTGGTGACGAAATATTTACAATTAAAATTATGCTGGATTTAGTACTTAATTGATGATGTACCGTGGTTTACATGACATCCTCGCAGGGCCGCGCCAAGGCTTTCAAGCGCCCCGGGGCAAGTAATTTTAGGCGCCCCTTTCCTCCTCCCCTTGTAAGTAGTTTTTTGCAACTTAATGATTAAGTCCATTTACTCACGGTTTTTGCTCCGGATTTTAAAGCACCGCTTGTATTGAAAAGAAATTTGGCATAAGCGTAGCTAACATGTCAAAGAAAAAAAAGTGATATTGTGCCGATGTGTGCTTTTGCTCTGAGGGTGTTTTACCCCTTCTCGGGGGTGAAAAACTATACGTTTAAAATAAGTACGGAAATGGATAAACTGACTAATTCTAAGCCACTTTTGTTCTATAGAGTTTTTTCACTAAGTCAATACTTTTCGATTATTTGCGAGTGAATATGTCCATTTTTCAACAAAAAAAAAACACGTTTTTCTTTCGCAAATAGCTCAAAAAGTATTTTATCGAAAAAACATTCTTAGCAAAAATATAGCTTATAAAAAAGTGAAAAAAAAATGGTGTATGCATGAAGTCAGTAGACCCAGATGAAGCAGAATTGTAGCTAATGAAAACTAGGTTCTTATTCGTCAAATTCCCAATCAAATACCTATTTCAACGAGAAATAAACAAAAAATGAAGCACTTTTCGGGGTAAACTCATTACAACTAAGTTTCATTGGTTCAAAGTGCTTTAAAAAAATGGTTTTAAAGTATTTTTTTTAATTTTGAAAAAATTACATTTTTTTCAAAAAAACTTGAAAATCATTAGTGATACCTACCAAAAATCTCAAAGAGTAAAAAAATGTACGTTTTGCTTTTTTGAATATTTTGGATTTTTTGTTTTTCTGTAAGACAAAAATTGGTAAATCAGCGGTAAAAAATGTAAAACCGTGGAATTTTGAGAATAAACACCGATTTTAATGATTATTTCATTCATAGGAGATTCTGACCAATAGAAAGCTAGAGAAATCTGAATTAAATCGATAATTTTTGATAATCTCCCGTCGTTAAGTATATTACGTCAGATGCCCTTCGTTGCTACGAAAAAATACATTCAGTGACATTAATGACAATTAATGTTTTAAAAATTATAAAAGTGATGACTTTCAATCGTCAAATATTTATAAAAACTGTGTGTTTAATGGTACTTACATAAATAAATTACAATAAAATTTTGGTTTTAAACAGTTTTATTCATGAAATAATCGCAACAAATTGCACTCGACCTCTGAAATTAATATAGAATTTTTGCTCTCGTGACACTTTGACATAATTTCACTCGCCTTCGGCTCGTGAAATTAAAACTGTCAAAGTGTCACTCGGGAAAAATTCAATAATTTCAGAGCTCTTGTGCAATTACTACTGAAAATTTGGATTTAAGCTCGGTTGATCCTATTCTTCAAAATCTACCCTATGCCGAACCGGGCTTCTGCCCTGGGGGTGAAAACAACCCCATCTAGGGAATGCAAATTTTTCAATCAAAATAACTATGGAAGTCGTTAGATTGACCAATTCTGAGTAAATTTTGTTCTATAAATTATTTTTGCAAATTTGATATTTTCTACGTTATTAGCGATTGAAACTATGCATTTTTCATTGAAAAAGCTCACGTTTTATGCCCGTTTTTCATGAATAACTTATATTTTTTTAATGACCTATGAAAGATGTCTCTTGTTTTCCCAAAAAAGTTTCACCACATTCGAGTTATTTGAGAATGAAGGTTCTCATAATTCGGTTCTAATAACTTTCAAAGTATCAACTTTCCAAAAAAATTTTATAGAATAAAATTTACTTAGAATTGGTCAATATATCGACTTCCATAGTTATTTTGATTAAAAATATTTTCTACCCCTAGACGGGGTTGTTTTCACCCCCAGGGCAAAAGCCCGCTTTGGCGTAGGGTAGATTTTAACAAAGGTTAAAATCTACCCTACCCTGAAATCGACCTTGATTCCCAAATTTCACGAGAAAATTTTAAATTTTGATTGGACAGATTGGACTATAAGATATGGCTGTTCAAAATTTGCATACTCTCGTGATTAGGGACTCGTTCAAGCCGTTTCAACTACAACCCTTTCACAAATAAGCACTTTGAACCGACGAAACTTACAGATAATAGAAATAATACATAAGTAAAGTAACTTGTGAAGCGGTAACGGTTAATTTGATTTAGGATTGTAGTTAGGGGGTGATTTTCACGATTTTTTTTTACCAAAAAAAGGGACCAACTTTATTTTGAGTGTAACTTGCTTACTTTTAATGGTAGAAACTTTTTTAAAAAACAGAAATAAACAAGTTATGATGAGTTTTCCCCGAAAAGTGCTTTTCGTGGGTTTCTAAATGTGTTTTTGTTTGTTGAAAAATGGACATATGCACTCGCAAGTAACTCGAAAAGTATTGACTTAGTGAAAAAACTCTATACAACAAAAGTTGCTTAGAATTTGTCAGTTTATTAATTTCCGGACTTGTTTTAAACGTATACTTTTTCACACCCGAGAAGGGGTGAAACTCACCCCTAGGGCAAAAGCACATATCAGCATATCACTTTTTTATTTGGCAGGTTAGCTATGTGTATGCCAAACTTGATGTCAAGCGGAGCGGTTCTTTAAAATTCGGAAGTTTTGCAATATTTTATTGTGAGTGAATGGACTAGAATCGGTATTCGGTATTCGATCCGTGCGTGACCATGCTGGGGGTACCTAGAAACGATGTCAACGTGAGTAGTGGCGAAAATGACATTTTTTGAGCTATCTTTGTAATGTCATTGGCATTGTTGGTATAACAAATTTTATAAAAAATGGTAAATAAATGTTATCTATTTATCATAATATGCTTAACGTCAATTTGCGAGACCCTAAAAAGGTCAGGACCTCGATTTTTGACCCTTCGCTTCGTTATCGAACGTATTCGCTTCGTATCTGTTTAGTGTACAGATAGCGAATGATCGATAACGAAGCGAAGGGTCAAAAATCGAGGTCCTGGTGAAGCTAGGTGTTTCGTCAGTCATGCACGGAGAGAATACCTACAAACTATTTGTTATGTGTTTAGGAAAGTAATATACATACCGATAAATTATTATGAATACTATAAATATTTACAAAAAACAACGATTACACCATCAGAAAACAAATATGGTTCAGTTTAATAAGAGAAATAAGGGTTCGTACAATTATGGGATCAAAGTAATACTTACTGCCATTTTTATACCTATCTACGATTGGTAAGTTTTAAATTTTACAGGATAATAAAATATTACTAATATTTCTGGTAATTTCGGTATTGTAAAATTTTTTTTTCGGCTCCTACTGGCGCCTTTTGAATACGGCGCCGGGAGGCTCCGCCCCCCTTCGCCCTTATGGACGGCGCGGGCCTGCATCCTCGTCAAGATGTCCCGTAACTCCGTAACTGAGATTACTGGTATCGCGTCTATCATTCAGTGTGCCAAATCTCATATGTCCTCCTTTTATATCAACGAATGTTATATGGCACATAGTTCGTTGCTGGGTCAAGTGTGTGGTGCACAAACTGCTCATGGTGCAAGGTTGACATAAAAGTATTATGGCCTACGACAAGCACAGTATATGAATTGTGGACCCTAGTTTTAAAATGAAAACATTAAAACATATGTTTATTGCAATGTGTTTGATATATAATTAAATATTTATAGTCGTTCGTTACTTCTAATATTTTAGGATTTTTAACCTTTGACCACTGACATGCGGTATGCCATACCGCACCGAAAATATATTTTGTTGTAAAACTTGTTTTATAACAGATTCTTAGAACACCATCTGTGTACCCTCAAGGGGCGTGTAATTATACCTGCTCCCAACTGCTACAGTTTTAGTATGGTTTAGTAGTTTAGTCTTTGAGCTACGTTGACGTAAAGTTTTATTGCGGTATCACGTACCGCATGTATGTCAGTGTTTATGTTTCTGTAGTTAAAAACAGTCCATTCAGTATTATTTCGCTATAAGCATGGCAGCAAGTTCATTCAGTTGTTCTACTTTCAAGTGCTTTCAACATTATTTTAGTATTTTTAGTTACCGATACTCGTTTTTTTTTGTAATTCAATTTATAAAGGATTTTGTAAGAACCTCCACCATTTTTTTAATGAAAAATTAAAAAAATACTAGATTTATTGTAAAAGGTATCTTTTAAAATACCCTAAAAAAGGGTCACAAGACAAAACGGTTTCGGATTAAGAAATCCGTCATCAGTGTTCTAAAAGCCAAAAAATAGCATGACTGAGCCACCAAAATGTGTTGGGTAGGAACCCTTTAAATGTAAAAGATTATGTTATGTTACATATTTGAATAAAATGTTAATGATGTTCTAGATATGCCTGGATGTTACCCAGGGCAACACAGGACTCTTTCCACGTGGTTGGAATTTTTTTTGGAGAAAACCTCACATATTGAATTTCAATGGCCAACTGACAACTGAATTCAAGAGCAACCCAGAATGACGTTAAGAACTGTCAATGTAACCTAGTTGTATTATTATTTCAGCCACAACGTTAAAAGATTATTTTAATATGTTGAGATAAAAGACAGTATCAAATATACATATGTATATTCGCAAATAGATGAAAAAATTCTATAAAATAATTCATTAATTAAGTAATCAAATAGGAAAATAAAATGTTTACGTTACCAGCAGTTATGCAGTCAACAATACCAATAGTTGTTGTATTAGTTGTATGATATCAATACAATTAGACAAATAATGGGAAAAGGCCTTATACGTATAGACGTCTAGGTACACAAAATTGTATGTAATGTGTACAAAGGTGTACAAATCTAAGAGTATTAATTGAAGTTTGATGACTGATAACTTGTTTAGAAGTGTAAAATTGTAACGTTTAAGTTTTCCCAGTGTAGAATTTACTTCAGTTTTCATTGCTACATGGATTTCAACTTATTTCCCTGTAGATTCCAGAATCTCTAGTGCCGTGTTTTTCTTAGAAACACATGTGTCGCTATCGATAGCTGCAATCGCTATCGCTCTCACGCAAAATGTGATGATTTGATATGCTTTTAGGTAAACTAAGTCGTTAATGCTTCACCCTCGAGCCATAACTCATTTTAAGTATTAGGTTTGCTAAGCCCTTTTACGAGTGGTAAGGAAATCTGTTCTTGAATATCTCTCACAGTTTCCCATAATTTTGATTGGTTAAAACCCCACCCCTATCAAAGGACGCCAAAGGTTCATAAAAACCACAAATTCTTAAAATTCTGCATCATTTGTGAGTTGAGTTAATATAGTCAGTCATTATGTGAGATCAAGTTTGTTCGTGTATTGTGGGCCCGCCGATTAGGCAGGTAAGAGTATTAATGATTGTTTATTGGTATGTAAAATAATTGTACAATTGCGTTTTATATTTTTTTAAAGGGTCCACCTTCCACCTTCTACCTATGCATTATGTTGTCCAGCTGCTATTCTATCAACACTGTTACTGTTATTCTTTCGACTATGTCGTAAAGTCGAATTTCTTCCTGGCCATCTTTCATACCTTAAGAGCCTGCCGGCTTACAAAGGGCCATCCTACCCTCTGACAACTATTTGAAGTAAGTCACTCATCTTTTACTTATTGAACAAGTTAGTAGAGACGCATTTAGCATGTCCAGGGAAAGGACCTTTTTGTGTTCTTCTGTGAAATAAGTTCAATGACCTAAAGTTTTCGCTCAGTTTGTAATAGTGACATTCTGAAAAGTAGGTCATACTTTTAGTATGAAGTTTAAGATTATTTTTTTTTAAATGGGTGATCATTTAAACTAAAGACATTTTGATTATGTAATTTTTTTGTGTAATTAAATATTCAGTATTATAGAAACAAAAAAAGCTTTTTTTATTGTCAAATAGATGACGGAATATGAGTGTCAATTATATATTTTTAATTTTTTTTTGAGTAATTATTCAGTTTTTCAGTTTAGTAATTAGAGTCATTAGAAATTATGGTCATCTATTTTACGTTGTTGATTATTATCGGTCTGTGTTTATGTTGACCAAATAATATTAAGTTAATGTATTTGAAGTTTTCTTTTTTTGGTCAACAATTTTATAGTTATTTCTTTCTGTGTAGATTCTGTAAATATGTATTGAGTATTACCTTATTGAGAACACCTTATTGGGTAGTTCAATAAAAGTTACATTGAAACTTACGATGTCGTATTTTATTTGATTTTATTATTTACAGCTCAAGATTGAACATTGATGTGTTGTCGTAGTATTGTTGCTAATTTTTTTATTGTTGTGTTATGTTTTGTTAATTATTGTTCATTTGAGTATGTGTTGGTCAAAATACCAGGCGCCCAATATATTCGTTTGTGTATTCAGTATTTACGTTTTCTAGAGCCCATGAGTCAAACCATCAGTTAATGTTATCTATTTATCTTTTTTCTATCGTCGTTCCATTAGCTCTATTCGCATCCATTATTTATTCACTTAACACCTTTCATTGTAACAGAAGCTCAACCCAAAGAACCATGCTCACATCTCTTCCGACTGAGCAACGTGGCCATTGTTTCGTCAATGTAGGCGATTGGACCTTTCCATCTTCGGTCATTCCTTTATTCCATCTAAGGATAATATCGTCCTGATCCTTCTGGTTCAGCCTTCATGACCTCTTGTCCATCCGATCGTTATAAAATATAAGTGGACCCAACATAAAGTGGATAACGATGGAATATGTAATATGATAATTAAAGAAATACTGTTTTTTGTATCTGACTGAAAATGAGACTAAAAGTAGCTTGATGAAACTAAGTCCTTCAGAGACTTGACATCAAATTGCTTGAAAATGAACTGATCGTAAAATATGGGAGGGTATGAAAAGTCTGACAGAGTATGTTGTGATATTGGACCATCTCAACATATTAAAATAATCTTTTAACGTTGTGGCTGAAATAATAATACAACTAGTGGTAGGGGAGCAAAGTATGCTAAATGTGCAGTCACTCGAGCGCTTTGGGGACCTATTGGGTTGTGAATAGTAGGTCCTAAAACCAAAAAAAGTTAAGTAAAGTTTTCCATTTTAATGGGCGCTTGCCATTTTTTAATTTAATTTTTCATTTCCAACAATCGTTTTTTCCGATTATAACGCCATTTATCCATAATTCGAAAAAAATTTTCGAATAAAAGTTATGTATTTTTACAAACGGAAACCAAATCTGCAATAAAAAATGATTTTTTAAAAATATTGAATAAGAGTTTTTTACAGTTTTTCGATCTGATGTTCATTTCGCGAAATATCGCGGGATTCGTATTTAAAATATTAAATTTACCACCCACCCCTCTCCGTGGTAAGTCGTGTTTAGTATTATTCGATAGATTTTTAAAAAATATTGAGCACATATTTTTTAGTTTATTGATCTGTCATTAATTTCGCGAAATATTCGCTTTTTTCTTGTGAAACTTTGGGGCTCACCCATTTCCTTACGCCCGGCTCAAATCGTCAGATTTTTGAAATATACACTGTTTTGCATGTACTTAACTTACCTTATCTTAATCTGACAATTTCGAGTTATTTTAAGGATAAATTTTTTTTTTTGGGCCCCCCATAACGAACTCCCCTGTGTTAAGAGCCAATATATGGTAGAGGTACATCTGCAGTGTACCAGGTTTCTCCCCATATGATAATCTGACGCGCTCGAGTAACTGCAAAAATCCCCGCTTGGGCTCCCCTACAATAGGTTACATTGACAGTTCTTAACGTCATTCTGGGTAGCTCTTGAATTCAGTTGTCAGTTTAAACATAATCTTTTACATTTAAAGGGTTCTTACCCAACACATTTTGGTGGCTCAGGCATGCTATTTTTTGGCTTTTAGAACACTGATGATGGATTTCTTAATCCGAAAACGTTTTGCCTTGTGACCCTTTTTAGGGTGTTTTAAAAGGTACCTTTTACAATAAATCTAGTATTTTTGTGATTTATGGTATACAGCCAGTTACAGGAAGTTTATTTTTCTCGTGGATTTTTTTAATATCATGCATGAGTTCATAATTTTCTTGAAAAAATAAAGTTTATTTTATTTGGAGCAGTATTTTATTCTACAGCAGTGTGAAGAATCATTCCGTAGTTGATGTAAGAAACAAATACAGTGATAACAAATCTTCGTCCTGAAACATCCACGTCAATAGTTAAGGGTTAAGTGTTTGTAAGATATTGTATGTATAATAAGTAGTGTGACCAACTCCAATTTAGTCGAATTCGGGACAATGCTGAAAAAAATACCTAAAATCCGGGACTTTTCATTGAAAATCGGGCCATTTGTTTTACATAAGTATAGTACTTATTGATATCATCATTTTATTGATAATTTGACATTTATAATTATTATTTTTAAACAACATTAAATTTTATTAACAGGATGGGTTGTAATGATTATTTCATTCATAGGAGATTCTGACCAATGGAAAGCTACATAAATCTAAATTAAACTGATAATTTTTGATAATTTCCCGTCGTCAAGTATATTACGTCAGATGCCCTTCGTTGCTATGAAAAAATACATTCAGTGACATTAATGACAATTAATGTTTTAAAAATGATGAAAGTGATGACTTTCAACCGTAAAATATTTATAACAACTGTGTGTTTAATTGTACTAATTTGTACTTACATAAATAAATTACAATAAAATTTTGGTTTTGAACAGTTTTTTTCATGAAATAATCGCAACAAATTGCACTCGATCTCTAAAATTAATGTAGAAATTTTGCCCTCGTGATACTTTGATATAATTTCACTCGCCTTCGGCTCGTGAAATTAAAACTGCCAAAGTGCCACTCGGGAAAAATTCAATAATTTTAGAGCTCTTATGCAATTACTACTGATCATTACATTTTCGTTAATTTGTGACGTTTCGACTCCAACGTGGAAATTGTTCTCAAAATGGACAAATTAGAAAATCAACTGATGTTGGATTTCCATGTAAATAGAACCTTAGGTTAATATAAAAATATAATTATCATTATTTGACATTCAGGTTTTTGAATTTTCTTTTCAGAAGACGATAATTAAAATACAGAAATGAGAAAAAGTCCAGAGTTTGAGTTTTCGTAGAACTATAGTACCACGATAAAAAATGCAATGCGTTTTGAATGTGGTATTAGCATTACACTCTAGAAATTGTCGACTTTTTTTCGTCCAACCGATTCAATTTTATGTGAATTCTTAGAAAAATAATGTTTTCAAAAGTTCAAAACAGAATTTTACCAAAACGTTGAAAATTCGGATGGCCCGGAAGCCTTGTCCGGGACGCCGGGACACGACTTCGTAATTCGGGCCATGTCCCGGATTTTTCGGGCTAGTTGGTCACACTAAAATAATAAGACATGCTGTTTTTCTACATTTTTTGTGAAATAACTTCTTAAATAAAACCGTAATATTCACAAGCACCACTTATTCTATTATCAAAAACACCATGAATCGCACACTGTCACGTTCGACTTACTAGAAAAGCGAATACCCATAAAAAATGTTATTAAGTAGACACTTAATACCTATAATTACCAAGTAATTTATATTTTTATATTGCCAACGCTCAACTGTTAACTCTTCTTCTTCCTGATTCTCACAGCTCAACTCATACCAAGAAATTTAACGGTTTTTAAGTTTTAAATTTTCCCTTTCAAATTAGCTGTTTCTGTTAATTGGAAAGAAATATCTAAATATTGTCCGTAGTATGAAAATAAGTTTATTACTTTTGAAAATAGCAGTCAAGAATGTTTTATGTTGGTACTTCCTGTGAGCTTTCGAGTTTAAATTCTTCTTTTACACGAGACCTAAAACAATGAATTTTAATAACACTTACATAAAGACATTCAGAAAAACGTGAGACGATATTACGCAATTTAAGTATTTTAGATATGCCTAAGTATTTTACCAAAGACAAAATTAATAAATGACGGTAAAAAAAATAAAAACCTATTGCTAACGTTCCCAAGCCATATTTTCACACGCACAAGACTCTTTCCAAAGACTGAAATTTTTGTTTGACACTTTTATTTTAGGCAGTTTTTAATGTTGTTCTGAAGCTATTTTCTTGTGGCATTTTTACAATTTTAACTATTTAGAATGGGAAATAAGCCACAATATTATTAAAAAATGATTTTTATTAACGTTTCGACGCCCAAATCGGGTGCCGTTGTCAAAATACAAAATACTATAGTATTTTGTATTTTGACAACGGCACCCGATTTGGGCGTCGAAACGTTAATAAAAATCATTTTTTAATAATATTGTGGCTTATTTCCCATTCTAAATAGTTAAAAAGGCAGTTTTTAATTGTAAAAATATGTCTAAGGTGGATTATTTATCATAAATAGAGAACACAATACCTATGTATGTACAAAATGTGGCATATGTGGCATATTTTACGAAAAGGGTGCCCCCAGTTAAGATAGGTATTTTGCCCCAGGCAAAATACCCTCACTCGCAGAATTCAATTTTTTCATTTTTTTAATCACATACAATGTGTTACAAATAAGATGACGCAATTTAATTCATTTGAAAATTTCAAAAAACTTACACGTGTAGCTGAGGCTGTTAAAAAACATATTTTTTATGGACCTGTAAGTAGACTGTGCATAATCACATTTTTTTACATAACTTTTTTTGAAGACGGCTGCAGGTCTATTTTTTTGTATTTTATATATTTTATAAAAATAACTATATTACTGATTTTTTGCAGATTTTTCCGTAAGGTGTGCCATCTCCAAAAATACGAAAAACTGGTTTTCTATGAGGTTTTTGGTAATTTTCTCCCTTTTATAGACTTCAAAATAGATCAACTCAAGGTTTTTATAGGTATGGATAACCCCGCACAAACCCTTAAAAAAATTAAAAAAAAACATGTTTTTGAACGGTTTAAAGGGATTTCGCCCAATTTTTTAATATCCTAAAACCCCAGTTATTTCAAATAATATAAACCTACAAAAAACCTTGAGTTGTTTTATTTTGAAGTCTATAAAATGGAGAAAATCCCCAAAAACCCCCTAAAAGTTAGTTTCCCGGATTTTTGGAGATTTCGCACCTTACGGTGAAAAAATCAGTAATATAGTTTTTTTATAAAATACATAAAATACAATAAAAATTAGACTTGCAGCTGTCTCCAAAAAAGTTAACTTTTAAAAAAATACTAAAAAAGTTGAGCTTATGTACACTCTACCTAAGGGTCCATCAATAAATAGACATATTTTGTAAAAGCCTCAGCTATAATTTTTTGAAACTTTTAAATTATTTGCAACGTACCTAAAAGAAAAATAAAATCAAAAAATTTTTCATATAATTTTATACAATTTTTCATAAAATTTTGCATATTTTTATAAAAAATTTATAGTGCCAATATTTTCTGAATGTGTCGACCTTTTCTCGAAATTGTTAATTTAAATTAACCGAGAAATAAAACCTGTTCATTTCAATAATTTTGGACGTACCAGCTATTTAGTATTTAGTTTTAGGTATAACTGTAAACAATTACAACCCTAATACACAAGTTATGAAATTAAACATAAATAAACATATCCACAAGGAAGAATTTCCTGTAGTTGGCTGTATACCATTAATTACAAGTAAATTTAATGAAAAGTGTATCCTTGGTAAAAGGTCATTCAAGGTATCCTTGGTTATTTAAAAACCCTTAAAAGGGCCACAAATATCGCAACAAATCGTTTTCGCTTTCTAAGCAGAGCATCATCAGTGTTACAAGCCTAACATGCTGAGCCACCCAAAAATACAACCTTAGTTGCCTTTCACCCCTCTCAATGTGATGATCTAATTATTACCTAGCAATCCACGTACCACGTGGGAGTTATGTGTTGCCCTAGGGCCTTATCCATAGGAATTATATCCATCCTTTGGATTCCATAATTTATTTATTTAGTAAAGACATTACATATATATATATATATATATATATATATATATATATATATATACGAATTTCACTATTTTTGGGTATAGAAGTCAAACTGGGGCCTTAAAGTACACTATTATCCAATATTCAAGCTTTCGGAAATGTTTATTTCCTTTCTCAAGAATTTCTACAATGCAATAAGATAAAATTTAGAACATATGTATGAAAGAATAAAAAATATTAATGAGTAACTTACCAGAATTTAGATTATAAAAGAATGTTGATTAAAATACATAATTAAAAATAATATTACTAAAACGGCTGTTTAACATTTCAAAAAAACATAGAAACAATAAATATTGTTCAGAAAACATTTTAGAAAAGATTAAAAAATTGATTAATTTTTAAGTTTTTGATCTAATTTTGATTGACTTTTTAAAATTTATTTATAAATTCTAAATACATGGCTGACAAAGACTAAATGTAACTATGGTCATAGCATATCGGTGTCTACATCTACAAGGAATTGAAAACATTTTTTGATAATAAAAATAAGGAAATGCTTAAAAGCAAAAAAAAAAATTAATTTTAAATATTGGTGATATTAATTAATTTTGTTAATATTTAATGTCAAATTATAAAGTGTAGATTAGAAAAAAAAATTATGATTTGATATAACTATGATTATTTTTCAAAAGAAAGAATGTAATTATAAATTTTGCTAAGATTGTCAATTTCAGATTTTTTGTTCATTGTGTTCGAACCTTTGCTGATATGAATGAATGAACAAAAAAAAAACAATGAACAAAAAATCTGAAATTGACAATCTTAGCAAAATTTATAATTACATTCTTTCTTTTGAAAAATAATCATAGTTATATCAAATCATAATTTTTTTTTCTAATCTACACTTTATAATTTGACATTAAATATTAACAAAATTAATTAATATCACCAATATTTAAAATTAATTTTTTTTTTGCTTTTAAACATTTCCTTATTTTTATTATCAAAAAATGTTTTCAATTCCTTGTAGATGTAGACACCGATATGCTATGACCATAGTTACATTTAGTCTTTGTCAGCCATGTATTTAGAATTTATAAATAAATTTTAAAAAGTCAATCAAAATTAGATCAAAAACTTAAAAATTAATCAATTTTTTAATCTTTTCTAAAATGTTTTCTGAAGAATATTGATTGTTTCTATGTTTTTTGAAATGTTAAACAGCCGTTTTAGTAATATTATTTTTAATTATGTATTTTAATCAACATTCTTTTATAATCTAAATTCTGGTAAGTTACTCATTAATATTTTTTATTCTTTCATACATATGTTCTAAATTTTATCTTATTGCATTGTAGAAATTCTTGAGAAAGGAAATAAACATTTCCGAAAGCTTGAATATTGGATAATAGTGTACTTTAAGGCCCCAGTTTGACTTCTATACCCAAAAATAGTGAAATTCGTATTTCCTAATAAGTCAATTAAGATACTATTTGTATATATATATATATATATATATATATATATATATATATATATATATATATATATATATATATATATATATATCGGTTTTAAAACGTTCTCCTACGTGTCTTCCGATGCCTAGTCGCCATTCACTTCGGTCCATCCAAAGGTCTTCATCCAATTCTCTTTCTCTCATTTCTCGATTTATGCCTTCTCTCCAACTAAGGCGGGGTCTTCCTCTTTTTCGTCTACCATGAGGGGTCCACGTTAGGATTTGTTTCGGTAGTCGTTCTTCGGACATTCTTTATACGTGTCCATACCATCTAAGCTGTTTGGTACTAATGTCATCTACTATTGTGTGTTTCACATTCATTATTTCCCAAATTCTGTTGTTGGTTACCCTTTCTAATCTTGATTTTCCTGCTGAGCGCCTCCAGAAATCCATTTCTGTTGCTTCAAGTTTTCTCTTTTGAAAGACATTTTGCCAACTTTTAAAAGGTTTTTACCTTTGTATTTTTGAATGGCTCAGCATGTTAGGCTTGTAACACTGATGATGCTCCTTTTAGCGACTGAAAACATTTTGTTGTGATATTTGTGGCCCTTTTAATGATTTTTAAATAAATATACCTTTTGCGAAGGATAAGTTTTTCAATAAATAAACACTTTTAGTGGGGTGGGTTTTTCGAGATCTAAAAGAGGCGGAAGTGTCGGTGAAGCTATTAAGAATAAGCACCTGTCAAATTAGCTGTTCTGTTAATTGGAAAGAGATATCTAAATATTGTCCGTATTATGAAAATAAGTTTATTACTTTTGAAAATCGCAGTGAACAATAAATGCTTTATGTTGGTACTTACTGTGAGCTTTTGACTTTAAAACTACTTCTTTTACACGATACCTGAAACAATGAATAATGAATTTTAATAACACATACAGCGAAACATTGAGAAAAACGTGAGACGATATTATGCAATTTAAGTGTTTTAGATACGTATAAGTATTTTACCAACTTCCAAAGATAAAATTAATAGATGACGGTAAAAAACATATGAAAATATGTGGCTAACGAACCTGCTTCGTAATCATCTTTTCACACAGACACAGAACTTCCAAACAGTGAAATTTTTATTTGACATTTTTATTTTAGGCAGTTTTTTAGTTCCAAATGGATGTCGAAGGTGGATAATATTAACCATAAATAGAGAACGCAATATGCGCAAAATGCATTCTTCTTACATATGTGGCATCTTTTGTGTAAAGGGTAGGTACCCCCGTTAAGATAGGCAAAATGCCCTCACTAGCAGAATTCAATTTTTTCATTTTTTTAATCATGTAGAATGTCTTACAAATAAGAGATGAAGCAATTTTAGCCCGTCACCCCTTCCCAGCCCCACAGCGAAAAAATTCAATTTTTAGATTTTTTTATGTAGGTTGCAATTAATTTAAAAATTTCAATTTCAATTTAATTTAGAGTGTACATAACCCCATTTTTTTATTTTAAAACATAACTTCTTTTTGGAGACGGTTGATTTTTTTGTGTTTTATGTATCTTACAAAAAACTATATTCATGATTTTTTTCAGATTTTTCCGTAAGGTGCGCATCTCCAAAAATCCGGAAAACTGATTTTGAGGGGGTTTTTGGAAATATTCTTCATTTTATAGATTTCAAAATAGATAAACTCACGGTTTTTTATGGGTTATATATAATTGTTTGAAATAAGTTTTTATAGGATATTTAAAAATTGGGCTAAACACCTTTAAACTAGTGATGTTGAAAAAGTAACTATTCGTTACAAAGTACTCGTTACTTACGAATACCGAAAGTAACGATTACTATACAGAAAGGCAAATCGTTACTTTGATTACTCTGATTACTTCGTTACTTCGTACCAATAGTATCAGAGCTAGTAACGACTATTGTAACTACTTTGATTAATTTGATTACTCTGATTACTTCGTTACTTCATACCAATCATATTAGAGCGAGTAACGACTATTGTATCTACTTTGATTACTTTGATTACTCTGATTACTTCGTACCAATCATAACAGAGCGAGTAACGACTATTGTATCTACTTTGATTACTCCGATTACTTCGTATTTCGTGAAGGTCGTTATTATATCGGAATACCTACACAAAATATCTACCTACTGAGAAATACGATTCTCGATATGATTACCGGTACTCAAATGCAAAAGTAACAAAAGTAATCATAGTAATCAAATCATTTTTATCCCTTAAACAGATTGGTGAAGGTCGTTGTTATATCGGAATACCTATACAAACCTACCTACTGAGAAATACGATTCTCGATATGATTACCGGTACTCAAATACAAAAGTAACAAAAGTAATCATAGTAATCAAATCATTTTTATCCCTTCAACAGATCGGTTAAGGTCGTTGTTATATCGGAATACTTATACAAAATACCTACCTACTAAGAAATATGATTCTAGATATGATTACCAGTACTCAAATACAAAAGTAACAAAAGTAATTATAGTAATCAAAGTAACGAATACTGTAAATGATTAGGTACTTTATACAAAATACCTACCTACTGAGAAATACGATTCTCGATATGATTACCGGTACTCAAATACAAAAGTAACAAAAGTAATAATAGTAATCAAAGTAACTAATACTGTAAATGATTACTTTATACAAAATACCTACCTACTGAGAAATACGATTCTTGATATGATTCTTCTTCTTCTTCTTGTGGAATCCACTAATGGATGTTCGCGATCACGTTTGACCATTTTTCTCTATCCCTTGCAGTATGTATTAGGTCTCCTATGTTTTTTAGTCCTGTCCATTGTTTGACGTTACGGAGCCATGACATTTTCTTCCTGCCCACTCCCCTTCTTCCTTCGATCTTTCGTTCAATTAAGGTTTGCAGAATATATAGGTTTGATATGATTACCGGTACTCAAATATAAAAGTAACAAAAGTAATCATAGTAATCAAAGTAACGAATACTGTAAATGACTACTTTATACAAAAGTAACGATTTGTAACGGATACTCGAAAGTAACTAAAATCAACATCACTACTTTAAACTCCCCAAAAACCACGTTTTTGTTTCGGTAAAAATGCATGTAAATAAACTTTTGGTTTTTTGTTTCAGATTTCTTCTGGTAGTAAATTTTTAATCTATCAGCCTGCAAAGACAGCTTCTAAGCTTAAAAAATGTAAAAAGACTTTTAAAGAGATAAAGAGTCCACTTTAAAAGCCTACCAAAATCTAATTGTTTTAATAACACTTGTTAAATCTGTCTGAATACAAAATACTAATGAAAAATCAAGATACCATATAATCGGTTTTACATTACAAAAGTGAAGTAAAATGTAAATAAAAGATAAATTTCACTGAAATACAAAGCAATCAAGACTAAACAAGCGTACGGCAATTAAAATGCAACCAGAAATCAAATACGTGCACTTGTATGACGAATCAAAAATAATCACTGAAAACATGAAAAGAAATGAAGCATACTTTTTATGTCTAGACAAGAAAATATGGCACTTTATAAGAGGTCAAAAGACGGTCAAGGAACTCATAAACCCAAAACACGTAGAAACTGATACATATTGATGGGTAGATCGGTAGAGTGACAAAAATTAGGTAGGTACTATCAATTATTAGTAATATCAATATTTCAGTTATTTTTGTGACTACGTTTGATGTTAATTGTGACTATGTCTATTTACTAGATAGCTATATTAATCTGCTAATTTCTGTAGTTACTGCATTACTTTGATTTGTGTGCCTAGATATAGTCCGTCCGCTATAACTTTTTCCATGCGGTACGATTCATTTTAAATCAAATTAAGTCAAAACATAAATTGAAACGAACGTCGATGTGTACAGTAAGGTTTCTTTTTATGCGGATTTTTTTATGCGGTTTTGAAATTGTGCGGTTTGTATTTCATCCGAAAATTCATCCCAAAAAATTTCTATTATTAACAATTATGATTAAATATTAACCATTCACATCCAGATGTCAGTAAAGTGAGCGTTTGCAATTCGGGGATTCCCCTTTGTTTACATTGATCCCCTATTATTTACATTTTTACATCATTCCATCATTGCGAGTTTTGGATTGTTTACCGATAATCGTTTTAAAATTTGTGAGTTTACAATTTTGCGGTAATAATAAGATTCCAAGTTGCAGTATAAAAAGCAGCACATTTTGGTTTTTGGATTGAAACGTTTCAAGTGAGTGTCGTGTAAAATTTTATTTTTCATTAGGTTACTAAGAGCAGCTATATGTGAAATTTGCTAATCATTTTAGGCACGATAAGTCTAACTTAAATAGCAGAACCTCAAAGAAAACCTATGAGCACTGTGCTGTCACTTTTTAGTGGCACATGCCTCGACAACGGCGCACCAAACTTTCCACTTATGAACGGGATAAATAAATTAAAAGGTAGTTACCCTCCCTCACTACCAGAATTCAATTTTTTTTAGTTCTATATGATTAACAAATAAGACTCAGCGTAATTTTAACCCACCACACCCTTCTCCCTTCCCCCACCATCAAAAACTTCATTTTTCGTTTTTATTTTTTGTTAAGGGGGATGCAATCAATTTTAAAATTTCAAAAAATGCACACGCATAGTTGAGGCCTGGACAAAACATGTCTATTTTTATGGACCCGTAGATTAAGTGTACATAACCTCAAAAAAAGTTTTTTTGTCGGAAAAAAGCCTATAACTGTTTTTGGGGATGGTTGCAGGTCTAATTTTTTTAATCTTATGTATTTTATCAAACACTATATTTTTAATTTTTTCCAGATTTTTCCGTAAGGTTCGCCACCTTCAAAAATAAAAAAATATGTTTTTTATGCGGTTTTGGTGGACAAACGTCCACCATTTTATATGATTTTAGAAAACTACAAAACATATCCCTACTTTTTCAATACAAGTAAAGTCTTTTTTTATGCGATTTTTTTATGCGCTTTTCTCTAGAATGTATCTACCGCATAAAACGAGACCTTACTGTATATACATTTTGTATACTGTATACTATATACTACACACATCGGCGTACGTTTCACTTTCTGTTTTGACTTAATTTGATTGAAAATGAATCGTACCGCATGGGAAAAGTTATAGCGGACGGACTATATTTATGTGAAATGTGAACTCTCTTACTTCTTCGAAAGTATATGTTCCAAACGTTAGATCTTCAGGTTTTGCTTTGTCACCAAAGACCAAACTAGATAGATGCACCTTTATTAGTATTAAACATGTAGGTCCATTCATTTTGCTGCTGCTTCCAATGCCGTGAAATATTGGACCATGTTTGCCTTTTGCTTGCTGTTTCATGACTTCTGCATACGCCAACGGCGTAACCAGGATAATTCTAAGGGGGGGGGGGTTACAACTACTTGAAGGTCTGTGGGGGTATGGTGTTAGGCGTATAAAGTTCAAAGTACATCCCAATGGGGGGTTATAACCCCCAAAACCCCTCTGGTTACGCCTATGGCATACGCTAGTAATTTCTAAACTTCTATTATTGCGCCATGTTTTAAAAGTTCAGAAGGGACGGAAACAAGTTCTTCCAATGTTTGTATTGCTGTGATGACTTCTTCCTCTGTTGGTATGTTATCTTTCTCTCTTTCGTCATCATGTTCGTTAGGAAAATTTTGCAAATCTATAACCCACAACTCTTTTGTCGTGTGTACAATTCATTTAATATTTTTTTCAAGAAATAAATTACATGGTATAGAAATGTAACGGCTACATTTTATCGAACATGGACAACCGTTTATCCATCGTTATTCAGACCCAAAGTGAAGGTCAATGAATCCTCAGCAAAACTCTTATACAATGGTCTTTATACATTATATAACAGAAAACATTCAAAGCCGTAAAAATTGTGAAAAGAAATCAATTTTAGCCGAGATTGCTACATTAAAATTTAAATACCGTTGGGAATAATTGGAATGCCGAAAGTCGTGGGAAACTCGAGTATTGTTCTATCGAAAAGTATTTTTGGTAATATAAAATTAGTCACAGAAACAATGAAAATGGTGATTAGTTTTTTGTCTAAAAATAATTTATTAAAATAAAAGAAATGGAGATATTTTTGTTGATTTATTGATAGTATTTCTTAACATTTTGTGAAACTTGAATTTCCGGTGAAATTATGCATTCAACTAATAAACTGCAACTCCAACCCAACACCAGGTATATGTACCAAACTATTAATTATGGTAGGGGAGCAAAGTATGCTAAATTTGCAGTCACTCGAGCGTTATGGGGACCTATTGGGTTGTGATTATTAGGTCATAAAATCAAAAAAAATTAAGTAAAATTTTCCATTTTAGTTTGCGCTTTCCATTTTTTTTTATTTAATTTTCCATTTCCAACAATCGTTTTTCCGATTATAGCGCCATCTATACATAATTCGAAAAAATGTCTCGAATGCAAGTTGCTTATTTTTACGTAAAGGATCCAAATCTGCAATAAAAAATTGGGGTCCCATTTAAGATTTTAAAGTAACCCCCCACCCCACCTCCGTGGGGGGTCGTGTTTGGTACCATTCGATAGATTCTTCAAAAACATTTTCACTGAACCAAAAAAGTACGTAAATATAATGAAAAAAACATTGATTCAAAAACGGGGAGCATTAATTTTCGTCCAAAGATCAGTATCATTGGTCCAATGTAAGTAGATACATTAACTAATGCTCAAAAACATTAATTTTTATGAATTAGTACGTTCATTCAATGTACTTTCTAGTTAAGAATCAATGTATCGGTACATTGATCAATGTATCGGTACAGTGAATCAATTGATCGGTACATTGAATCAATGTATCGGTACATTAATTCTTAACTAGAAATTACATTGAATGAACTTACACTTCATAGAAGTTAATGTTTTTGAGTATTAGTTAATGTATCTACTTACATTGAACCAACGATACTGATCTTTGGACGAAAATTAATGCTCCCCGTTTTTGAATCAATGTTTTTTTTCATTATATTTTTGTACTTTTTTGGTTCAGTGAATGTCATCTTCATGTATATTTGTATATAACATACAAATAGTTAATAAGTTATGAATAGTTAACAAAATGACGACTTAATATCTACATAAATATTACAAATATACAAATATAGTTTGAAGCAACGATTTTTGCCGATTCTCAAACTAATGTTAAGTATCTATAAGTTTAAAAAAAACATATATTTTTAATTAACACAAACAACTTTTTATAATGTAATTTGGAAAAAACTGAATAACTAAATATAACAGAAAGCATGCGGTGTCAGCATGCAGATTCTGCATGCTGACACCGTAGACTTCAGATGGTAAGGTTTCTTGACCTTACCATGATCAAATATTCGTTTTATGTAATGTAATTTTTCTTGTGAAAGTCCTTTGTGCTTGTAATAGATGTTTTTAACTTTTCCGACCATAAAACAATAGCTGGGTTGAGCATTTTTCAACAATCAGACAAGGTTTTTTTTCCAATTTTTTCCATCAATTAAAAAACTGCATATAAAAAAATAGAAGTATTTTATATCATACATGGGATCCATATCTCTTCATAGTGGTATTTTGAACCTTTTGACCATAGCTCTGAAGATGGCTTTATAAGCCGAAAGCGCTCAGCTAGGAAGTATTTAATTTACACACTTCAAAAGTACACTTCTCCCTATTCACCTGTAAATTAAATACATTATTAACCCTTTCAACACATACAAAAACACATTATTAACCCTTTCAAATAGTTTTTAAATAATACGTGATTGTTGTAATTGTAGTAGATTTAAATGCTGTATGATGTTTCTTCTTCAGTACATAGTTTCAAAAAATGTTTCAAAAATGTAGTGTAAACTACATCAAGGCATAGCGACCAAATTTAACACATTCCTTATTGTGACAATATTTGGTAGCAGTGACCCTTAAAACTGACGATTCTGTACCTATCTTTGTTTAATAAAATTTTTAACTAACTTTAAAAGATTTTTATAATCAATCTGCAAATTCGGCGTTCTACAACAATACGGCATAAAAAATGTGTATTAGTATGAGAAATGTTACGTATTTCTTGGCTTATAGAATTGTTTATACGTTTTAGCTAATTGTATTGGACTAGTGACATAACCGTAATTTAATCAAAGTCAGTGTTCTATAGTTTTATTTTGAATCACTCAAGCGTGACTCTGGGTATTACGAGAATACTCATACTGCTTGTTATTCAATGAGTTTAAAAGTCTGAATCACGTTTTTTTCATAGAACATCTTGTTCTATTTTTGCTGCCAAATAACAGACATAATGTGCACGATTATAGCTTACAGGATGGTTATTTAAATCGTTTTCAGTATTCAAATTTTGAATGTAGAGCAATAGTTTATAGTTTATAATATTATGGTCTAACTAAAGAAACCTCTACAAAGACTCAGACATTAATAATACTAAAAAAGTAATACATTAAAGTAGTACCTACATTTTGCTTGTCCCACTTCACAGATTATTATTTTGTCAGCACTATTTCTAAAAAGAATATTATCCTACTAGGGTTTTAACCGTGCAGCTTTTTTTTTGTATTTTTCATCCCAATTTCTATCTATTGATCTATCCATTACCGTTTTTATAATTTGGATTTTTTTGTTTCGAGGATGGCCATATAGTTCTGTGAGTAACATCCGTCTTTACCACCGGTAGGTTACTAGCCTCATCTGTGAACCCTCCTCCTTTGTCCGGGCTTGAGACACGCAGTGATAGCCATGTAGCCTCCTGGCCCTACTGAGCTAATACATAGGTACACCTAGTGATGTGAGTTGTAAAATTACATAACTTACGTTACATAAATTACACGTAACTTACGGTAATATTACATGATACCCGTAACTTAATGTAATTTATGTAATTTTTGGAATTTACGTAATTTATGAAATTTAACGTAACTTATGATAAATTTACATAAATTACCGTAATTTATGTAATTACTGGTAAAATTACATATATTATGGCAACTTATGCGCGCGCAATTGTCGTAAGTGCGGTGCGCCGGTGCCGGCGCGCGCGAACCAGTGGGTGCTATTACGCTCGTCGCTCGTTAGTCGTTCCTTAGTCTGAGTCAGGCAGGTTATGTTTACATTTCTGTTATTGTATGTGTAATGTGTATGTATAAGTTAGTTTTCGACTGTTCTTTCTCTATTCATTCACGCAGCGTTGGTTACTTTACATTTATTTATAAGGAAGCACAGAAACTATAAGGTAAGAAATATATTATTTCTACAAACAGCAAAACACGTGCCGGTGATGTCCATAGCAACCTTAGATTGGGAAACACAGGGGCGGGCCTATCGCATATCGACTGTACGTTAAATCTAACGCGCGTCATTTTATATGTGGCTACAGTACTTAATTCTGAATTCGGTTTACCAAGTTTTATTCGATTTTTTAGATTAGTTTACTGTACAATAACTATAAGAATGATAGGAGCAACGGGGTACTTGTGCATGTAGCATGTGTAATTGAATTACACTGACATAACTTACTAAATAAAAAATTTTGATAACGTTGAGGGCAAAATAATGTAGTTGTCCGATCCAGTATTCTGCTTATTCGAATTTCATTAAATTGTTACACAGATTCAATTTTAATCTTTCTTCTATTTAAGGATGCCTAACAATTTTTTATGCCCTCGTGCCCATCAAATACTTTGAAAAATAATGTTTTTTCCCTTCTTAATGTTTAAGTCTACCTGAATATTTTTTTTAGGTCATAAAACATGGTGAAACGTAAGACAGATATCTGGCTTTATTTTGAAGTGTTACCTGCGGGTTCTTCTAATCAAAAGACCATAAATGTGAGGTGTAAATTTTGCAAGAGTGTACATGCAAAAAATGCTACAAGAATGAAATCTCATCTTCAACAATGCACTTATGTGCCGCATATGATAAAACTTAAATTCAATATTTTAACTCCAAAGTCAAAGGGGAATCACTCTAAATTTCCATTTGAAACATCCATGAAAAAGATCACATCGGCAAAATTGGATAACGATAACACTGATGCTGCTTGTACATCATCAACGGTTTCCACAGCATCAACATCTGCTTCTGATAACATTCATGTGGAAACACCTGTTTGCACAAAAATCAACAGAATACAATCATTTTGTGATCGAATGACACACGAACAAAATAACGAATTGAATATTTTGCTTGCTAGAGCTATTTACACCAGTTCAGCACCACATTCAATTACCGAGAATGAAGATTGGAAATTGTTTTTTAAAAAAATTAGACCTTCATACACCTTACCATCGAGATATATGTTATCAAATCGTCTCCTGACCGAAGAGTACGAGCGAGTTGAAGTTCAAGTTAATGATAAAATTAAGCAAGCTGACAATTTATCATTGCAATGCGATGGTTGGTCCAACTTGCGAAATGAAAGTGTAATTAATTTCATTGTTACAACACCCGAACCGTTATTTGTCAAATCAGTACTAACAAAAGCAGAGAAGCATACCGCAGAATATATAACAAAATTAATGGTTGAAGTTCTGGAGGAGTATGGACCTAAAAAATTTTTCGCTATTGTGACTGATAACGCAAAGAATATGAGGAAGGCTGTGAGACAATGTGAAGAGATGTATCCCCATCTTGTATCATACGGCTGTTTAGCGCACACATTACATTTATTGTGCAGCGATATTTTGAAATTATCTTCAATAGAGACACATTTGTCACATATTATACATATCGTTAAAACTATTAACCAGTGTCAAGTACTGAGAGCTCAATTCACAGAAATAAGAAATGAGATGAAGTGTGGAGTGTCTCTTAGCCTACCTGTAAAAACAAGATGGGGTTCACATGTAAAATGTCTTCAAGATCTGACTAAATGCAAGTCCGTCCTACAACGTCTAGCAATATCTCCAGATAAAACAATTCAAGATAGAATACGCAGCGCAAAAGCAAATTTACTTGATGAAGGATTCTGGATAAATTCTAGCGCTCTTGTTGAATTGCTTAAGCCAATTACTGAAGCAATAACACGTCTTGAAGGAGATTCTTCGTCAATTCATTTGGTTTGTGAAACTTTCGCGAAAATCGGTAGTAACATATCTACTCATTTAGAATGCGTGAAACTAACGGATTGCGAAAAAACAGAAGCGATGGATAAATTTATATCAAGGAAGGAATACGCCCTTCAACCGATCCATTTTGCCGCAGACTTACTAAACCCTCGGTCTGTTGGTGCAAATTTATCATCAGCCGAAAGGATTGAAGCGATGAAATACATTACTACTATGTCAACCACGACCACGATAGAGATTGGTGATGAAGGAGTGTCAAAGATTACTGAGGATTTAGGAAACTATTTAGCTAAAACAGACTTTTTTGGCGAAACATTTTTATGGAACATACTCGATAATGTCTCTTTGGTTACATGGTGGAAAGGATTTTGTGGACATTCATGCCTCTCCAAAGTTGCAGTCAGGATATTGACAATGCCGTGCACTTCTGCGGCAACAGAGAGAAGCTTTAGCTCCCAGAGCAGCATTCATACGAAGAGAAGAAATCGCCTAACAACTCAAAGGGCAGCAAATTTAAATTATATACAATATAATTCAAAATTGCTGAAACGTTCACGACAACATCACATACAAAGTCAATATCCTATAGAAGAGACTGTACAGAACAACGTTTCGATAGAAGGTAGAAACTTACAGAAGGAGATAGAAGTAATTGAAAACCATATTTCCGAAGAGGAAGAATTAGACGAGGTAATTTTAAATTTAGGCATTTTTTAGATATGTGATATGTGCATGTGATATATGCAGTTTGCTTCTTTTCCGATTTTCCAATGCATTCCACCGTTTTCGAATAAAAAATTATAAATCTTATGTTTTCAGACAATATCATCATGGCATTCAAATACAACAGGAAATGGAAATTCCGACGATGATTTTAATTTTGCTGACTTTGCAATGACCGATGATGAAATTGATCAAAGAATGGAAACTAGGGAACAGAGACCAGCACGCATTTTGAGACAAAGCAAAGTGAACATTTTAGAAAACGTCTTAATGAAATCGGTAAATTAGTGTAAACACATACATATTTATTGTTTATATTCCAAAATTATCAATTTCAGGGTAAAGGCACAGAACAACCCCAAAAAAAAACGGAAGTCGAGAAGGATACTTCAGATGCCGAAAACAAGGTAGTTAGATCTGTATATATTATATTATAAACCCATTATTTTTACTCTCTATGTTTACACTTTCCTATTTAATTTCAGGATGCAGTTCTGGATTTGCCGGAGATAAAAAAAATTACACAAGGCTCATTGGAAGAGCAAACAATTGAAACTTCGACGTTTTATAACAAGAAGGTCTCCAGTTGTCTGCGAAAAAGGAAGTTGTGATTTATAAAAGCCGCTTAAAACAAAACTAAAGAACCTATGTTTTCATTTCTTTATTATTTGTATGTATTTCTTATCCACTTTTCTTTATTTCATAAGTATGTAGTTACTTTGTGTTTATTATATTCAATATGAATGCAAACAATTGATTTTTTAATACAATGAACATAAATTACATAAGTTACATAAATTACATCTGGTTTGTAATTTTTGGGTAATTTTACACGTGTAACTTACAATTTCTGAAATTACACGTAATTTCACATCGCTAGGTACACCCAATCAGCTACACCACTATACCAGGCACTGTAAGACCAGCATTAACATACTAAGCGGAAACAAGAGGTGAAACGTCGCTTACAAAAAGATTGACGAGAACTACAGAAATGTAACTAATAAAAACCATAAGAGGAATTTATCTCAGAAATAGGATAAGGAATGAGGATACATTACGAGAAACTGTAGTCCAGGATGTGGTGAAATGTACGCGAGCAAATGGAGACTGGATCCAGAAAGTCAATACAAAAGACCACCAGGAAGACCCCCGCAAAGATGGTATCACAGCTGGTTATCAACATCACAAAAGCTGGGTATGATGGAATAAACAGAGTCATGACCTACAAGATGAAGAGGAATTTTTTCTCAAGAAGTGTAGGCTTTTGTGATCGTTGTTTTGTAAAGATACATTGTTATTGAAGTTTACAGGTTGGAACTTTTTTCTTCCTGGCGTTTCATTTAACATTGTAGCAGACATTAACAAAGGTGATGCGGAAGAGGGGTTAGTCACGACCTCGTGACTTTTCCTTCAACTGCTGATATAACGTCTACGTCTGCTCTATTTATATCGAGGCTCTGGTTTGTGGCTGTACCAGATCTACTCCATTTTTCTGCCTTCTGACACTTAGCCATATAGATTCAGCCTGTCTATTTGCGCAAACAGAAATCACTTATATTGGAGTAGGTACATAAAATTATGAATAATCTTGAACTCCCTATCTATAGGGATGTACCCTGACTGGCAACAAGCCGATTGTGATCCCGAAATTAACCCTTTGCTAAACAGCATGCTAATGGTGGATTTGACCTCGATGATAGATGGTTGGAATTGTGGAATGATAACTATCCCAGCTACCTACGTAACTTGATAGATCTAACAAAAATGGTGAACGGTTCTGAATTCCTCGCCATATATGGAAAAACCAGGATAGAATTCGCACGGGACATGGTATGTTTGTAGAAAGTCTACACAAATGGGGGAAACTTCCATCACCAAACTGAGACTAGATAGCTGCTAGCCAATCCATTCATTATCTGGTTAAGAGCATACCCTGTTAATCTAATTTATTAGACCTAGCACGGGTGTCTTGAGTGGAGTGGACAGCTTCATCTACTTGTAATGTATCTATAATAAAAATATGTAATAAAATAGTCTATTATTATGTTTGAAATGATATTACCATAATATTAGCATGTACGTCAAACGATAAATAAAAAACCTGTTGGTAGGTTTCAAATCGGCGTATTTATGTTAACGTAACACGAAACAAAATATATCAATCGATGAAATACTTCAAAGTTCCTGTTAAACTGATAGGAATATTTTGTTATTTAGTGCACCGTTTAATGGCAATAGTATGTAATAGTATGTATTCACTTAATTTGATTCGTAATCAATAACGTTAACTAATAAAAGCAAGTGCACAACGGCAAAACAAAGAAGTGTTAATAGTCATATTTATCGACATTGTAGAACATTTAAGAGTCTTAAAAGAAAAAAAGCTAATTATTTTGCGGAACACATCACGACAGCTTAACTAAAAAAATCATTTTGAAGACCCTGAACAATCTCCACATTAAAATTTATTAAGAGTCAATTGACCATGTGCTTAAGAATTATTACTTCTTAAAAAAAAGAAATAACAAAAAAGTACGGTTAGTTGTATTTACAGAAACATCAACCGTTAGTACATAGTATATAAACATGTACACTTGAATTTGTCATTATATAAATTGCAAATTAACCTAGGATATATTATATGAGCGCATAAACTTGCGGTATTTCACAATCAGTGTATGTTAAACATTAGGAACATGGACAATACGACGATTAAGTTCAAACGCAGATAAAAGAGGTTGTACGCAATACTGTAACTGTGGGATATATTTATCTTAAGAAATAGTTTTATCACTTATTTAATATAAGTATAAAATAAAAAAAAGGTTGAAGAATGAGTTGAAAATGTTAAGATTTCTAAAAGTTCCACATTTTCCGAAAATGTAACTAGCAGAAAAAATTTAACTATTTAAATTTTTTTTGGGAAAACTTGGGTTGTAGTACATACTATTATCACAGTCTCTTCTTAGGCTAAGGCCAGAAAAGCAATAATTTACGGCGCTGTAAGAGCAGTAAAATGAAGCGGCAGTAGCTGCAGTAAAAAGCATGGCCAGACGAGGATACAAATTAGGGTGTGTCGCAAGATGTAAATACAGTGGTTTGGTCGTTGTTGCTGCTAGATGAGCTACAAATTTGGACCACGTCCATTCGTTTGCGACACGACGCCGAAGATGGGCCCATTCGATGTTGCTGCGCGATATTATACAGCTCAGTCTGGCCATCCACTACACTCACCGTGGGACCCATTTTCGCGCTTATTTTATTGCTCGTACGGCGCCGTAAATTATCGCTTGTCTGGCCGTAGCCTTAGGGATTATTGCGTGTGTCTGTATTCAGACTTTTCCATATACGGCGAGGAAGATCAAGACCGTTGGTCATTTTTGTTGAATCTATCAAATCACATGGTCAGATGGGAGAGTCTAATCCGCCATCAGCAAGCTGTTTAGTAAACACCAGGGAGAATTTAAGAATCGAAGTCGGCTTGTTGTCAACTGGGGTACATCCCTATGGATAAGCATTTCAGAGTTATTCATAATTTTACGTACTCCATGATGAGTGCTTTATGTCTGCACAGGGAGGGTGGCGATATATGACTGAGTGTCAGAAGTCCCAGCAGGGAAGAAAATGTGATGCCGTCACCTACCATCCTCATTGTTTTATGTAGTTGAACATCGATAGTTTTAGAGTGGGCGATGTTCAGCCAAACTGGTGCACAATAATCGGTCACGGAGTACATCAGACTCAAAGCTTGAAGTTCGTAATACGTTTACTGCAGCTCTCCACGAGGCTCCAAAAAGCTTTTAGATAATATTGGTGCGTGTTTTTAATTTGGAGGCGGTTCAATTTGTTTTTTGAAAGATAGGGTTCCGTCTAAAGGTATTTTGGATGACTTTGGTGTTTGAGCACAGTATTATTTAGTTTTGATAAGGACCTTTCACTTTTTAAAGTATTCATTAAGAGTCAAATCATCTGTTCGTGAAATTCGTGATGTCTCAGTCACTTACAACTTCTTCTGTTGGACAGCTAGAGCTAGGTAATCAGCATCCGTATTAGAAAAGTCTGATATATAGAGATATAGAGACATAGAGATATAGAGATATAGAGATATAGAGATATAGAGATATAGAGATATAGAGATATAGAGATATAGAGATATAGAGATATAGAGATATAGAGATATAGAGATATAGAGATATAGAGATATAGACATATAGAGATATAGATATATAGAGATATAGAGATATAGAGATATAGAGATATAGAGATATAGAGATATAGAGATATAGAGATATAGAGATATAGGAGATATAGAGATATAGAGATATAGAGATATAGAGATATAGAGATATAGAGATATAGAGATATAGAGATATAGAGATATAAAGATATAGATATATAGAGATATAGAGATATTGAGATATAGAGATATAGAGATATAGAGATATAGGGATATAAAGATATATAGACCATAAAAAGTTTATATAGAAGACCTTCCTTCGAAACTGTATCATAGGCAGCATCAACCCATTTGTGTGTAGGAAGGCTCATAGGTAATCAGCATCCGTATTAGAAAAGTCTGATATATAGAGATATATAGACCATAAAAGTTTATACAGAAGTCCTTCTTTCGAAACTGTATCATAGGCAGCATCAACCCATTTGTGTGTAGGAAGACAATGCCTGGTCTATGCAGCTTTTATTGGACTAAAGCTAACTTGCTTTGAGAATAAATGTTTAGGATTTTTGGTCCTCCTTTACGTTAGCAAATCGTAGAAACGTCTGTTATATAGCAATGACCTGATGATCTCTACTGCTAGATGTAGATCGTAGTCATGCACAGTTTTGTAATTCTTAGTTACCAGGGTTCTAACTCTGGTTAGCAGGGATCGGTAGCTACTCCGTAGTTCAGCATCTTTCCCAGGTTTCAGAAGTGCTATTACTTTTGTTTTGTGCCAAAGTTTTGGTACCTTCTAGATAGACCGACACTTATTAAATAAGTCAAGCACATATTTATTGTCTCGCTTTTGTCCCGAAGTGCTATATCTGCTATGTTACTATTTTATCCACCCATGGTGATTTTCCTTTTTTCATGACGTCCATGCCCTTTTTGACCTCTTTGGTGGTAAATGCGCTTCGGAATAAAGTTGTTTCCTGTTCCTGCATTTTACTTAGCTTCACGCTATCTTTTTTACCTTGAGGCGCTCAGTATCTGTTGCAATCAGTAAGGGAAATATCATGTCTATAGTGCAAAGAAAGATAAATAGAAGAAGATAAATAAAAATAAGAAAATATTCCCGGATAAACAACCTACATGAATGGTTAAATATCACCATAGAATATTCATATAATCAAAATACGCATATACGCCAGGGAAATAATGCAAAATTATACCATGTTCGGGACACTTGAGCAGCCAGGTTGCAAATGGGTTTTTTAGGTACTATATACCTAATGCATTATAAATACAAAAATACCCGTCACAGTTCGGACGAGAATTTTAGTTATTAACAAATAAGGGTCAAAAATTGCAGTTTTTTCGTTTAATTAAACCGCTACAAGTAAAAATAGGGTAACTAGATATCTTATTTCTAGTATTTTTCGTTTAGTAGATGAGTCAAGGTTTAAAACAGCAGTTTTTGAATTTTGGTCCGATCATTTGTTGCTTCGGAAATTGCAAAATCAAAATAAAATTTCGAAAATAAAAAATTTGCTATAACTTTTCCAAAAATAACCTTAAGATTTTCATGTTGCATGAGAAGTTGAATCAAACAGTTCTTATAATGCACAAAAAATTTTAAGACGATTTGTCAATTAGTTTAAATTTTATTCAATTTGTTTTTCCCAAAGAGCTTTTTTTCGCAATGTTATTCTTCAGAAAATAATAATGATGGTATATAGCCCAATAAATGACCGTTTTGGAGTGTAATTTCCAGGGGCAATTCCGAATTGCATGAAAATTTGGATTTAGGTTCTACTTACCCTCCACTTCAAAGTTGAATTTGTGCCGTTGGTTGCTTTTACTTGGGGGGTGACATTTGCCACTTCTCTGGGGGTGAAAAACGCGTGTTTAAAATAAGGTCGGAAGTGGATAAATTGACTTATTTTAAGCACCTTTTATTCTATAAGTTTTTTATGTAAGTCAATACTTTTCGAGTTATTCGCGATTTAAAATGTTGATTTTTCGACAAAAAAACTACGTTTTCAGACCGTTTTTCCCAAATAACTCAAAAAGTAAATGTTTTATCGAAAAAAATATTTTTAGCAAAAGTGTAACCTTTAAAAAAACGAAAAAAATGGTGTACCAGTAAAGTCTACAAATTGAGTAGAAGCAAAGTTGTAGCTCATGAAAAATACGTTCTTATTCGCCTAATTCCAAATCGAATAATTCAACGCGAAATCACCGAAGAAAGAAGGCCTTTTCGGGAAAACCTTATTAACGTTTTTAAAGTATCGAAAAAAGCTTATTATTTGTTTTTTACAAAAGTTTACAGCATCAAAAATAAACGAGTTACACTGAAAAAAAAGTTTTTTTTTTTTGGTAAAAAAAATCGTGAAAACCTCCCTCTATTTAGCACCCTAAATGAAATTAATCGTTTGGCTTTACCATATATTTTAACTGTATGTGTATTGTTTATATGATCTGTAAGTTTGATTGGTTTGAATTGCTTATTTTTGAAAACATTTGGTTTTATAGTAAAAAAAATTTTTCTAAAAATTTTTGAAAAATTTCATTTTTTCAAAATAACTTAAAAAATATTAGTGATAAGAAAAATCTTAAAGAGTACAATAATGTAGGTTTTGCTATTATAAATATGCTAGTTTCATTTTGTTTCTCCGTACGACAAAAATTGGTTAAGATATGGCTGTTCAAAATTTGCATACACTCGTGATTAATGACCCATTGGGGGATTTCAATTATAACCCTTTCAAAAATAAACACTTTAAATGGGTGAGACTGATAGATCATATAAAAAATAAATAGGTAAGTAAATTGTTTGTAAAGCGGTAGCGATTAATTTTATTTGGGGAGCTAAACACGGCAAGATTTTCATGATTTTTTACAAAAAAAAGAGGGCCAACTTTATTTTGAGCGTAACTCGCTTATTTTTAATGCTAAAACTTTTGTTAACAATTAAAACAAAGCTTTTTATAAACACTTTAAAAAAGGTTAAATGGGTTTTTCCCGAAAAGTGCTTAATTTTTCGGTGATTTCACCTTGAAATATTCGATTTGGAATTAGACGAATAAGAACGTATTTTTCATGAGCTACAACTTGGTTTTTATTTGCTTGATAGACTTTACTGATACACCATTTTTTTGGGTTTTTTATAAGCTACACTTTTGCTAAGAATATTTTTTTCGATAAAATATTTAATTTTTGAGTTATTTGCGAAAAACCGTCTGAAAACGTAGTTTTTTTTGTCGAAAAATCAACATTTTCAATGGCAAATAACTCGAAAAGTATTGACTTTCGTAAAAAACTCTATGGAACAAAAGTTGCTTAAAATCAGTCAATTTGTCCATTCCCCCCCCCCCCCCCCCGAGAAGGGGTGACTGTCATCCCTCAAGTAAAAGCATCCAACGGTACAAATTCAACTTTGAAGTGGAGGGTAAGTAGAACCTAAATCCAAATTTTCCTGCAATTCGGAGTTGCCCCTGAAAATTACACGGTATCGCCGAATTTCCCGTTCATTTACTGGGCTAATAGCAATTCTGTGAAAACCGCATAAAAGAAGAATAGTCATATTTTTAACGTATTTACAAAAAATCATTAAAAAGTCATTTGTATCACTCTGAAAACATTTTAAAAAAGCAGTGTCATTTTTGGCTTATAAACAATTTGAATAACTTTGTTAATATTGAATGTAGGCTAAAACTACAATGTGATTTGGAAAACTGCTATTTTTACACGAGTTCTCAAAAAAAACTTTTTGCCTAAGTTAATTATGGTCAAAGTTAGCCACTTTTTTTATTTAATTGACAGCTACTTTGTTTATACTAATTAAGCAACTTAAAGCGCCATTTTGAAGTTGAAGGTATATAGTTTATGTGTAAAAGTTTGAGTAAACTTCAAACCTCAACAGAGTGGTTAATAAAGCTTTAAAACTCACGTCCTAACGAAATCGATTCGTGGTCAGAGGACCACAAGGATTATTAAAATCCGTGGACTCAAAAAATTAAACTGTTTCTTCAAACATAATATGCTGTGATTAATATCTCCAGAGCTTGTTGATGGATTTTTTAATTTGTATGTACTGGTAGTCTTATAGAGTAAGTTATATACACATATTCCCACCTAATATTACAAAATGTTAGGGGGAACCCCCTTATCACTCAGAGATATGAAAAATAGATTACGATTGATTCTAAGACCTTCCGAATATACATATATAATTTCATAAAATCGGTCAACCGGTCTCGGAGGAGTATGGCAACTAACAATGTGACAGGAGAATGTTATAGATGTAAATATATAAATGGCTATTAACAAATAGGGGATAGTGATAGAAGAGTGAAAATTAAGGGTTCTATGTATTTTTTAATTCTACATCATATAAAACTGGGATAGACAATTTTGTCCAAAAAAATTTAAAAAAAATGTCAGGGGGCAACCCCCATGTATAACTTATGGGTATGAAAAATACATTATAACCTATTCTTAGTCCTATAGGATATACGTGTAAAATGATCTTAAGACTTTCATATTGCATGAAAAGTTGACTCAAACAGTCCATATAATGCACAAAAAAATTTAGGACGATTCGTCAGTTAGTTTAAATTTTATTCAATTTGTTTATCCCAAAGAGCTTTTTTTGGAAATGTTATTGTTCAGAAAATAATAATGATATAGCAATTATGTGGAAATAACATGAAAGAAGAATAGTTATACGTAGTTTCAAAGTATTGAAAAAAATCATTAAAAAGTCGTTTTTATCACTCCGAAAACATTTTACTAAAGTAGAGTCATTTTTGGCTTATAAACAATTTGAATAGCTTTGTTAATATTGACTGTAGAGTAAATCTACTTTGAAATTTCAAAAGATGGTATTTCTACACGAATTTTCAAAAAAAATTTGACTAGGTTAAATAGGGTCAAAGTTAGCCCCTTTTATTATTTAATTCACAGTTACTTCTGTATACATAAAATTCTCCTGTAACAATGTTACTTACCATACTACTCCGAAACGGCTTGACCATTTTACACGATTTCCACAGAATTGCTATTTCATTATTATTTTCCGAACAATAACATTGCCAAAAAAAGCTCTTTGGAATAAACAAATTGAATAAAATTTAAACTAACTGACGAATCGTCCTAAATTTTTTTGTGCATTATATGGACTACTTGAGTCAACTTTTCATGCAATATGAAAGTCTTAAGGTCATTTTCGCAAAAGTTATAGCTTTTTTTATTTTCGAAATTTTAGTTTTATTTTGCAATTTACGAAGCAACAAATAATCGAAACAAAATTCAAAAAGTGCCATTTTAAACCTTGGATCATCTACCATTTTTGACCATTATTTGTTAATAACTAAATTTCTCGTCCGAAATGGACGGGTGTTTTTGTATTTATAATGTATTAGGTATATGGTTGGTATTTGGTTCCAAAAAACCCATTTGCAACCTGGCTGCTCAAGTGTCCCGACAAAAACCTTATTTCTCTGGATTAATAGTCTTGATTAATGCCAACCTTCTGAGCAAAGCCGACACAAAAAGAAGAAAAACCTTTTTATAATCGAATTAATCAATTTTAAAAATAGATAATTAATAAGTTACTCGATTTTGACCATATTTGGTTATTGTGGTATACCTATTTTGCTATGTATAAATTCGAATTATTATAAATTCTAAATCGAGCTTACGGTTCATTATCTGTATGTGTCATGAATCTTAAAAATATAATTTATCGTTTGCGGCAACATTAAAGAAAATTTACTATTATTTATATTTATTTTTTAATAACAATATTTTATTGTATCTCTACAAAACATGTAAACGATTCAGAAAACAATACGCAATTGTGTAGGTATTTCATGTAGCCATCACTGCATTACAAAACAAGCAAGATTTAGGGCCGGTTGTTCGAACGCTAATCAACATTGATCACTATCAAATATTTAATTACTGTCACAACTGTCAATGTCAACTTTGGTTGGGTTGCTGAAAACATAGTTAATTATAATTATGAGATTAGTTAGCCAATTAACATAACAATTATTAACATAATTGATTAACTAATTTCATAATGGTCATCAATAATTAATGTTTTCGGCAACCCAACCAAAGTTGACATTGACAGTTGTGACAGTAATTAAGTATTTGATAGTGATCAATGTTGATTAGCGTTCGAACAACCGGCCCTGAGTATAGCATTTTACCTAATTCTGCCATCAAAATTGGTTCTTTGTGTGGGCATTGTATCGAATTTATTACAAAAATTCTTGAGTAGTTCCGGGTTTATCTATAATGTGAGCAGAGACGTATTCTATAATTCATACATACCTTCAAGTACGAGTATTAATTTATTTGTTTATTAATTTATAGGTATACTTATATTTTTGAAGATATTCTTCTTTAGGTGCGATTCGATTGAGGGTAAAATTGTACATAAATCTGCGCGCCTGCGCACACAGACATTATGTAGTTCCTTGCTAATCTTTCAAGATAGGTGTTTATGTATCTGTATCCGTGCAAATAAGTCATTAAAAGAATATATTAGTGTTTTTAGTAAATGTATTATTTATTATAATTCTTGTGTTTTTGGATTTGTGTTTCTCTGTAGTAAAATAATAAAATATTTACACTATTTGTCGCCGTGTTGTGTAATTATATCCGAAACTTACATGTCAATTAGAAGGACCTCGCTGGTGTAGTTGCTAGGGCGTTAGCTCCGAGATTGGAATTACGCGGGTTCGAATCCTGGGCGATTCATATTTTTTTTTTGGTTGTTTTAATAAAAATTTTTTGAAAGTGGTAGATAAGAAAGTGAGTTTAATTTTTAAATAAAATACAAATAACCTGTTAAGTATATTTACTTCGTTGAAATTACCTATATAATAGAAGAATATCTTCTTACGTGCGTACAAAGTACACACACATTCTTTTTTTATTAATATATTAACATATTATCAAAGAAAATTTATTACACTTCATTACAGTCAGACACCGCATTTTTATGGAGAACCGAAAATGCATAGAGGGAATACGCCACTTAGTCCAATGTCCCATGTCCCATTTGTAGTACCATAAATTATCATTGTAGTGAAATATCAAAAAAAAATAATATTACACAACCATTTTCAAATAATAATGACACATTTATAAAAAATACACACATTTTTTAAATAAATTATTGAATATTGAATTTAATTCAAATAATATTTTAATAAGTTTTGACATGAACATTTACAAATGTGCCATGAGACTTAAAAATAGTCCAAACAAAGTTAGAAAATGGTGATAATATATTGACAACTAATAGGACAAGACTAAATGTATCAGCTATAATGGAGTAATTGACATTAAGTGTTGTTGTGTTGATATTACCTATTTTTAATTAAATAATGGATTCAATAAACAAAATTTTGGTCTAGCAATGGGCTCTGCTTTACCTCCGTTATTGGACTCAATATGGCCTCATGGATCAGAGTTCCTAAAATTCCTAAATAATATAAACGATAAAGAAGAAATAAATAATAAAATGTATCGTGAAAAAGGAATATAATAACACACTACCTTTCCTCGATGTTTTAATCTCAAAGAAGTATACCGGATATGAGTCTCAAGTGTATAGAAAACCAACACACACCGATATCTAAATACAGACACAGATATCTAAATTACGAATCCAATCACATCAATGTTAAAAATGGAATCATTAAATCCTTATACGATAGAGCCAAAATTACTTGTTCCAACGAAAATTCATGTTTAGAAGAAAAACATGTGTTAACATTTGTTTTATTAAAAAATTATCAATTTTCAAGGATGTACCGAACGGAACAGAACAGTTTAAAGGATCCCCCAAACCAACGCGAAACGTTCGCAACGGCAACCTACGCGGAATCGCGGCGAATCGATAGGCACGGCGGATTATGAACGTGTTCAGGACCAATTTGTGACGAATCCGTAACGGTGGCGGCAGAACAGCGTTCCTTTCATGAAACGCTGCATGCACGGTTTTTTCCGCTACCGTTGCAGTTTCGCGTGTTTTAAAATGGTTGTTACAGAAAAACTCATTGAAATTGTTAAACAATATCCTATAATATATGATTTAACGGACGAAGATTATAAAAATATAAGGAAAAAGGATAAAGTCTGGAATAGTATAGGGTCAGAATTAGGAGAAAATGATAAGTTTTCATTATATATTATATTATTATTAATTTGCGTGCATAGAGATTACGCCCACTTAAAAATTTGGTCATTTTTGATGTCTTGTAGTTCCCAAACCTGTTGGCCGATTTAAAAATATAATTTGTTCACATTTGTATGGCGAATAGTCGCGTCGGCTTTAGCGTCAATATGGGGAACCCTTGTCCGTTACCGCTCGCCTGCGAATGTTCCGCTACGGAAAATTCGCGTCGCAAAACTTTCGCGTCGGTTTGGGGGATCCTTAAAACGGGATCCTATAACATTTATAAGAAATAATACGAAAACAATAACAATACATACATAAAAGTATTATCCGAAAGGCTTAAAACGATAGGAAATATATTCAATATTCACAACAACAAACACATTTAGATCTATTTTATCTAAAATTATACCTAACAATGAACAAGAAATAAAAAGAATTGCATTTGTAAAATACCTATGAATGCGAACATTTTTATTTAGGTGAAACATCAAGACCATTAAACGTTAAAATAAGTGAGCATCCATCTTATAGGTATTAAAAATAAAGAATTTGATATATCCCAAATATTAGATAAACACGCATGGGACAATGAACATAGAATTCAGTGGAAACATTCAAGTGTATTCCTGAAAGAAACAGATATTGTGTCTGTGTCGGAAATTCCTCGACAAAATGCAGTAGGATGTGGTTACCCATATTAAAAGAGGAAATCGATACAAAGAAAATACCACGATTAGTAAGTTAATAACATATCGGGAGTACATCATTTATATTTTAAAATAACCTACATATAAAATAACAGTTTGGTGTTAATTTTGAGAGTAAACTAAATGTATCACCAATTACTTACTATGTCGGGATAGTATCACGAGGTTCTTTCCTGAGAATTTTACTGTCATAAAGTGGTTGTCATTTCAAAGACATATCAAATGCTATGAAAATGCTATGATTTTTCTGACAGTATTAGTCTAAGAGCTAGAGCCGAAAAATCATCGTCATAAGTAATATGGAGTTTGGCATGTGAAATGTGTCTATTGTATATTGATAATAATGAACCCTTTCAGGCTGACACCTCAGCGGATACAGGAAGTAGCAATAAGGAATGAAAGGGGAAAGTTAGTGTAGTCTTTAAAGGTTTTCACCTCCTATTTTATTAAACCTCCATCGATTTGCATGAAAATTGGTGACTAGTTAGAGCATATGATTTGGTGCCAACTTTCACTTTTATCCTGGGGGTGGATACCACCCTTTCTCGGGGGTGAAAACTATTTTGTTAAAAATAACCCTACAAATCGATAGAGGGAAAAATTATAAGTAAAATTTGTTATATCATGTTATTAAAATAAATCAATACATTTTTAGTTATTAAAGATCAAAGATTTGTCTGTGTAAGAGCACATGCGTGAAGTTACGGATGATAAAAAGAACATATTAGTTAATTGTATGTTACTAAAATATTATTTTTATATTATTTCGATATTATAAATTTAGTAAAAGTGTATTTAAATATGTCAAATGTACCCATTATTGGACACCCCCAGTTTCTGGACATATTCAGTTTATATTGATAGAAAAAAATCATTTAAATGTCGAAATAATATAAAAATAATATTTTACTAACACACAATTAATTAATATGTTCTTTTTATCATCCGCAACTTCACGCATATGCTCTTAAATAGACAAATCTTTGATCTTTAATAACTCAAAAAGTATTGATTTATTTTAAGAACATGATATAACAAATTTTACTTAAAATTTGTCCCTCTATCGATTTTTGGAATTATTTTTAATAAAATTGTTTTCACCCGCGGGAAGGGGTGGTATTCACCACCAGGGCAAAAGTGCAAGTTGGCACCAAATCAGTTTTATTTCTTGAGGTACGCTCTAACTAGTCACCAATTCTCATGCAAATCGATAGAAGTTTAACAAAATAGGAGGTGAAAACCTTTAGTGACTGCACTAACTTTCCCCTTTCATCTCTTATTGCTACTTCCTGTATCCACTGAGGTGTCAGCCTGAAAGGAGTCATAATTGTCAATATACAATGGACACATTTCACAGGAAAAACTCCATATTACTTATGACGATGATTTTTCGGCTCTAGCTCTCCGTCTATATTCTTAAGTTAAAGTTGATTTCATGTAACCAAATGAACTATCTTCCAATAAAGTCTCTTAAGGAATGCATCCCATAAATTTAGCTGGCAATATCATTTTAAAGTCGTTTTCTTTAAAATGTATAATATAAATGTTTGAATTGTCATTATGAATAAGTCTGATAAAATTAATTTATTAGAAGAATTTTTTACCAAGCAACAAAAACAAAATTTGTTAATGTTTTGTATTTTGATATGTTTCCGAAGAAGAAATCGAAACGTCAAATAAACTTAATTTTTAACGTAAAGATGTGGCATATTCCCAACTAAAATAATAAATTGCATAGTTTATAGACATAAAAAAATGTTAAAGAATCCAGAAAGCCACATCCGCTAGGAGAATATTTTAATTCGGATTTTTTGCACAATCTTACTCAAAAAGGACTCCTTTTAACAAATTTGCATGTTGCCAGGACCAAAAGGTGGTCAAAAATTTTTTAAACGTTTTTTTTTGTTTTTTTTCCTAAAATTATTTTTTTTGCACGGAAAAAAGTTTTTTTTAGGTTTTTTGGATCATTCAAAACAGAAAAGGTCTTTAGTGACTTTTATCTAAAAATGATATTTTTTGACATATAAGCGATTAAAAATTGAAAAATTGCGAAATCGGCCATTTTTAACGCTCAAAAACTATGTGAAAAACTGAAAATTTGAAGTTGCCAAGACAGGTAGATATTTTTTGAACGTCGATTGATAAAATCCCGAAAAGTTTTTTGCAATTCAATATTCAAAACTCTTTTATTTTTTAATTACTAATCAAGCGTGCGCGACACTATTTTCCACCGACGACAGTATGGTGCAAATGAAAGGAATAAATTCGATATTTCGTAAACCGGCGAAACCGGGAAAAATTCCGAAACATATCGATTTTTATTTTTAAGTTATGATATTGTGGCATATATGGTATACTAGTGACGTCATCCATCTGGACGTGATGACGTAATCGATGATTTTTTTAATGAGAATAGGGGTCGTGTGCTAGCTCATTTGAAATTTACATTACTGAATAGAGAATTGAAGAAACTTTCAAATGAGCTAACACAAGACCCTATTCTCATTTAAAAAAATCATCCATCGATTACGTCATCACGTCCAGACGGATGACGTCACTAGTATACCATATATGCCACAATATCATAACTTAAAAATAAAAATCGATCGGTTTTGGGATTTTTCCTTAAAGTCGCCGGTTTACGAAATAACGAATTTATTCCTTTCATTTGCACCATACTGTCGGTGGAAAATAGTGTCGCGCACGCTTGATTAGCAATTAAAAATACAAAGGAGTTTTGAATATTGTATTGCAAAAAAACTCTTCGGGATTTCATCAATCGATGTTTAAAGAATATCTACCTACCTTGGCAAGATTCAAATTTTCAGTTTTTCACATAGTTTTGAGGGTTAAATATGGCCGATTTCGCAATTTTTCAAATTTTAATCGCTTATATGTCAAAACTATCAGTTTTAGAGAAAAGTCACTAAAGACCTTTTCTGTTTGGAATGATCCAAAAAACCTAAAAAAAACTTTTTTCCATGCAAAAAAAAATAATTCTGCGAAAAAAACAAAAAAAAAACGTTTAAAAAATTTTTGACCACCTTTTGGTCCTAGGTCTGGATCCCGCGTATGAAAAAAAAAGTTGATTAATAGCAAGCTGAAAATTTGTTAATAGCTTAAGGGTGTCTAGTCGGATAAACTTTGATATATGGGAACACTGTAACAGGGGCAGTTTTAATTGTGGAACAGGTTAAAAATTCGGAACGGTCAGAACACGAAAATGGCACATTTATTTTGTCCGACAGAACAGACATAAACTCTCCGAACAGAGATTAAACTCTCGTGCAAAAATCAGACTGCTATTTATCACCTGTCATAATTCCTGTCATTTGACATATTCTACATGTTCCACTCGTTAAAACGCCAATTTGGTGATAAATAGCAGTCTGATTTTTGCATGAGAGTTTAATCTCAGTTCGGAGAGTTTAAGTCTGTTCTGTCGGACAAAATACATGTGCCGTTTTCGTGGTCTGACCATTCCAAATTTTTAACCTGTTCCACAGTTAAAACTTCCTCTGTTCCAGTGTTCCCATATATTAATGTTTGTCCGACTAGACACCCTTAAGCTAATAACAAATTTTCAGCTTGCTATTAATCAACTTTTTTTTCATACGCGGGATCCAGATCTATCCTGGCAACATGCAAATTTGTTAAAAGGAGGACTTTTTGAGTAAGATTGTGCAAAAAATCCGAATCAGAATATTTTTCCTAGCGGATGCGCAGTGGCTTTTTGGACTAAAAGTTGATTTCATATAATCAAATGAACTATCTTCCAATAAAGTCTCTTAAGGAATGCATCCCATAAATTAAATTGGCAATATCATTTTAAAGTCGTCTTCTTTAAAATGTATAATATAAATGTCTGAATTGTCATTATGAATAAGTCTGATAAAATTAAATTATTGGAAGAATTTTTTACCAAGCAACAAAAACAAAATTTGTTAAATTTATTAATGTTTTGTATTTTGATATGTGTCCGAAGAAGAAATCGAAACGTCAAATAAACTTAATTTTTAACGTAAAGTTGTGGCTTATTCCCAACTAAAATAGTAAATTGCATAGTTTGACACAAGAAAATAGCTTTAGAAAAATTAATTTATTTGCTCGTTAATGAAGTTCTTTATTTTAATGGTGCATTTACAACTGTTTTATTGTGTGGCTGTGAAAAATGTCCATTTGTCTTTATATTTCGTCACTAGCTTTTAGTACTCGGTTTTATTGTAAGTTTAAATTGGTCCATTATTATGGCTTAGTAGGTCAAGTAATATAACCTTTTTTACATCCATATGAAGAGATTTGCTTTTGACTTTTTTCAAAGGTCAATTGTTCTGAACACTTGAAGTACAGTTTAACAAATAGCATAAATAAAAAATATTGACATGTAAGTAGGAACATAGATAAACCAAAGGAAAACATGTTAATATGCCATTCACAGTTGCTAAAGTGTTAAAACGAGGATGAAAACTTTCCGACATACGTCGATTTTTATATTTCATTTGCATTAAATTTATATACAGTGAGCACGTAAAGGTTGGAATAAATTCATTTTTCACGAATGGCGTATTCTATTATTTTTTTAAATGAGAATTCGGGTCGTGTGCTAGCCCATTTAAAAGGTTATTTAACTCTCTATATAGTAATATAAACATTAACTTAATTTGTACAGGGTGCCCAAAACAATTTTTTTGAATTAAATCTATTGACACAAAAAGAAGAATGAATGTAATTTGTTTAAATAATGAATGGGTTGCATGTATGAGTACATACGATTGTAGTAAATAAAACGAGAGACGTTCTCACAAACAATTTATTTTACAACTGACGACCGGTTTCGCTGTCTGTACTTTGCACAGCATCTTCAGTTCCCGGTTAAAGTAAAATTAAAAGCTACAAACAACAACAAAAAAAAACAAAAAAATACAAAAAAAAACAAAAAACAAAAAAAAAACAAAACAAAAAAAATTAACTAACCAACTAACTCTGGTTTTTTGTTGTTTGTTGCATTTAATTTTACTTTAACCGGAACCTGAAGATGTTGTGCAAAGTATAGACAGTGAAACCGGTCGTCAGTTGTAAAATAAATTGTTTGTGAGAACGTCTCTCTTTTTCTTTACTACAAAAGTAATTTGTTTAATTCAAAATACATTTTACTGCTGGCAGAAAACAGAATAAACTGTTTATTTCACAAATAGAAATAAACATTGCTTTTCGATGAATTAAATGTTCAAACTGGCAAGAGAGAGGTAGGTGGCAACTTTAACGTTGTTATTAAGCTAAAAACAATATTTGTCCGTCACTAAAGTCATTCATTATTGTACTTGCCCTCATTTGCGGCAGTAAAGTAACACTTTATTGTACTGAAAGAAGAATTTTACTTTACCTGCTGTGATTAATCGATATGAATCGATATGAATGTAAGTGATCGATGGCAGTAATCGAATATTTATTTGAGTTAACTTACAATTTATTTACTTTAATTATTAAAAATATTGTACAAAATTTACGACATTGTTAATTAAATTTATGTCAAAAAGTGAAATTCTATAGTATTTTGTAATTATATTCGTATAAAATAAATCAAAACTTTACTGATTTAGTAATTATTCAATATTGATAACTATCGATTAAAATCGAAAGCGGCCATCATGCAAAAGTCATCTGTCATCACTGTCATTGAAATTATTTTTAGGTCTAAAATTAAAAAAAAATATTAAATTGTAAATTGTAAGTAGGTAAGTGTTAAAACCAATATCAAATTGTTGGCGATAAAATTTTGTATGCACCACGTCATTAAAGACTCTTTACTGACTTGGTACACAAATAACTATTATTTGTCAAATAAACATTTCTTCCTGTTTTCTGACAACAATAAAATGTATTTTGAATTAAATAAATTACATACTTTCTTCTTTTTGTCAATTAATTTTAACAACATTCTTCTTGGATTTATTATTAATATTTTGTATTTTGACAACGGCATCCGATTTGGACGTCGAAAAGATAATAAAATCATTTTTTTAGTAAAATTTTGGCTTATTTCCCATTTAAAATAGTTGATTAGAAAAATGCCACAAGGAAATATCTTTAGAACAACTTCAAAAAAATTTCTGGACACCCTATATAAATAATTATATTAATCCTTTCAAATGAGCTATCACACGACCGCTAATATCATTTTAAAAATTATCGATTACGTCATCACGCCCAAATGGATTATGTCACTAATAATCAAAAAATCATAATTTAAAAATAAAAGTCGACCTGTTTCGGGATTTACTTACTACCATGTTAAAGGAACGAAATTGTAATGAGCATTCCGGTTTTATTATAAGATGTAAAATTAATACATACTTATGTCCAACTAAATCTGCTTCGGCTAATAATAAAATATAACCAGTATATAACAGTTTTGTATTGTTTAATTTATCTGATTATTTCATTCTGATTCTGACCAATAGAAAGCTACAGAAATCTGAATTAAATCGATAATTTTTGATAATCTCCCGTCGTTAAGTATATTACGTCAGATGCCCTTCGTTGCTACGAAAAAATATATTAAGTGACATTAATGATAATTAATGTTTTAAAAATTATAAAAGTGATGACTTTCAATCGTCAAATATTTATAAAAACTGTGTGTTTAATGGTACTTACATAAATAAATTACAATAAAATTTTGGTTTTGAACAGTTTTATTCATGAAATAATCGCAACAAATTGCACTCGACCTCTGAAATTAATATAGAATTTTTGCTCACGTGACACTTTGACATAATTTCACTCGCCTTAAAACTGTCAAAGTGTCACTCGGGAAAAATTCAATAATTTCAGAGCTCTTGTACAATTACTACTGATAATCTTTTTTTCTCTTCGACAGCAAAAAAACAACTTTGATAAATTTTGATTAACACGATTGGTAGCACGAAGGTAAGTACGATTGTTCCTTTTTTGAACATTTTAGGAAAGTAATTAACCTTTTGTTCAATTATTTCTTGTTTTTTACTAGATATGTATTTTGGTTTTAAGAGTTTTCTTTATCTCTCGAGAAAAGACAAAGTAGTGCACTTTGTGGCAAATTGTTTTAAACTTCTTTTCATAGTTTTATCTATCCAATATTTCCTAGCTTAACTCTATAGGCTATTAATTATGTATTTTAAAAAAGGAACTACAACGTTAACAGGGTTTTATTGTTTCATATAGTCAATGGACCTCTAAATATGAAAAAACCGCGGAGTGCTACCATTTAAAGGGGTACATTTTTGGGAAAGGGGTAAATTAGTCCCTAGGCACAGGGCGAATTAGGGTTAGTTCTATGCACATTTAGTGCAAACATGTCTATAGGAAAATTGTTTCAGGTTAAATTTACTATCGAAATATCATATTTGTTGCTTTACAAAAATATATCCAAAAGAAAAGCAAGAAAAAACATGAAAATAGCAATTTTGTTTTTTGTCCCATAACTTTTTCCACGGCGATATAGGTATAGGCATTGCTTCACAGAAAAACTTCCATCCTTCTTCTTTAAAATGGCGTTTGGTATAAGTCCCTGTGATTTACAATTTCCAAAATATGATTTTTCAAATTTCGCCACTCACAGCGATTTTGGGATATTTTCCTTGTTACTTCGAAAACATTGTTCTGTAACTTTTTTCTACGCAATTCTAGGTATACACAATGGTACATTTAGTAGAAAGAGAAGTAAATTACCTTTAAAATGTTCTATAGTAGAAGGCCGTATGGAGTATGTAAGCGAGATATGGTTTTTCAAAATTTTATACTTTTAATGATTTTTGATATATTTTACGATTATTTTCAAATTTCTCATTATAACTTTTTTTATTGTATATTTGGGTATATACATTGTATAATAAAAAGGAAAGCTCATTTTCTTTACTTTTAAATGGTGTACTGTAAAAAATTCTAGGACTATTTTTAAACAAGATATGCTTTTTCAAAATAACATATAGGTACACATGCAATAGTTGGAACCACATGTAAAACTTTTTTAGTATTAATTTTTAATGAAAAAAAGTTATTCTTTATAAAATGCTCTGCCTAGTCTGAAACCTAAAATGCAATCATCAGATATAAAATTTTATTAATAGTGTCAGGAGAAGAGGCGATAGTAAACATAGTAACAAAGTGGTCTCCGGCCGGTAGGAGACGAAGAGGAAGACCGAGGTCCAAATGGCTGGAAGAGGTGAAGCGAGATCTAGAGGACATGGGAATTAGAAATGCAGAAGAAAGAGCAAGAGACAGAAGGAGCTGGAACCGGATATGTAATGCAGTCTAAGAAAAGAAGAATGGAGGACTGATCCACCTCGAAAACATGGATCTAGAGAGCCTGTGAAGGCGGCGCTACCCCCACGGGGGTGTTTTAGCCACTATATATATAATAGTTTACGAGGTATGTTAAAAATATGAATTTGCTCAGGAGTAAAGTACCTTTATATTTCACAATATCGAAAAGTGTTATCAAGAAAAATTATTTGAAATTAAAAATTATATTATAGTATGCAATAATATTCTCCTCATTAAAAAAAATAAAAAAATTTGAAATTTTTTCAATTTACGGATACTTTTGGATATCCTACGGATATCTTGTATCAAAATAGTCCTAGATTTTTTTGAAATACACCATTTTAAAGTAAAGAAAATATGCTGTTTTCTATTATACAATGTATATCCCTTAATGTACAAGAAAAAAAGTCATAATGAGAAATTTAAAAAATAATCATAAAAATATCAAAAATCATTAAAAGTATAAGAATGCTTGCTTGAAAATAGTCAAGCAACCTTATACAATTGACCATTTTAAAGGTAATTGACTTCTCTTTCTAATAAATGTACCATTGCATATACCTATAAATGCGTAAAAAAAAGTTACAGAGCAATGTTTGCGAAATAATGGGGAAAATGGCAAAAATGCTGTGAGCGGTGAAATTTGAAAAAGCCTATTTCGAAAAATAAAAATCCTAGAGACTTCTACTAAACTTCATTTTAAAGAGAAGAATGTAGGTTATTTTTTGCTAAAGCAATATCTATACCTATATCACCGTGGAAAAAGTTATGGGGCAATAAACAAAATTGCTTTCTTTCGTGTTGTTTTTTTGCTTTTCTTTTGAATATATTTTTGTAAATTAAAATATTTATGACTTTAAAATGTAGGTAATATTTCGATAGTAAATTTAACCTGTTAAATTTTCCTGTAGACGTCTTTGTACCAAAAGTGCATAGCACGCACCCTAATTCACCCTGTGCCTAGGGACTAATTCACCCATTTCTCAAAAACGCACCCATTTAAATGGTAGCACTCCGCGGTTTTTTCAAATCTAGAGGTCCGTTGACTATATGAGATAATAAAATCCCGTTAACGTCGTAGTTCCTTTCAGCTCTCCTATTTTAAACATAATCAATAGCCTACTAGTAACTACCATTTTATAATTTTTCTTCCATATTTTTCTCTTCAATTTTTTTTATGTGCTAGTAAGTGTGTCCGAAGAACCACCCCTATATCTCTTCCGATTCTTTATACCGCTGCCTACACATACAAGTAAAGGATCGTTTAAACACAGCGATATATCAAACAACTTATCAAGGTCAATCGAGTTGTTGCAACTTATCACTGTGTGTAAACGGTGCATCGCACAACTTATCAAAGTTGGAGTTGGGTTGAAGGTGGTATCGCATTGAATCGCAGCGTCTAAACAGCGTTTCAACTTGTCATCACAACTAGTTGCTGTGACTTATCGTTGTGTTTAAACGACGCTTAAAGGATCGTTTAAACACAGCGATATATCAAACAACTTATCAAGGTCAATCGAGTTGTTGCAACTTATCACTGTGTGTAAACGGTGCATCGCACAACTTATCAAAGTTGGAGTTGGGTTGAAGGTGGTATCGTATTGAATCGCAGCGTCTAAACAGCGTTTCAACTTGTCATCACAACTAGTTGCTGTGACTTATCGTTGTGTTTAAACGACCCTTAAGAATGATCCAAAGAACTGCCTCCCCACCTCTTCCGATTCTGAGCAACGTGGCCTTCGTTTTTTTTTCCCTACAATGTACATATATAAAATGTGGTGTTTGATGTATATAAATTGTAGTGAGTCACGAACTAACTTGTGGTGACTGTCCGAAAACTACATCGATCAAACGACAAACGGATAGCAGAACACAAAAGGGCTTTCAACAATAGAAAAACAGACACTACTACATACGCACTTCACCTTCTAGATCATAGTCATTCTTTTAATGAAGAGTTTCAAATTCTGCGTATTCAAAATAAAGGCCTTAAGCTATCTTTGTTAGAATCTATGGAAATTAATATATTAAACAAGCTGAAAATGCGAGCATTGTCATAACGAAAACTTTGTATATTTACGTATTTTAATTCATAATATGGAAAATTTCTATTATGAAAAGTAGTTTAGAATTAATAATTATGTTTTAATGTGCAATTATATCATTCTAATTTAAATGTTATTAACTATAAAGGTAGTTTACTCTTGATCGACATTCATATTTTTTATATACCTCGTATAAAATTAATAAAATTTTATACAACTTGTCCCAAAAGTAGTGGAACGGTCGAATATTTCGCGAACTGAACATCGGATCGAAAAACTGAAAAATACCTGTTCAATCATTTTCAAAAATCTATCCAATGACACCAAACACCAACCTCCACTACACCCCCTGGAGGTGGGGTATGGGGTAACTTTAAAATCTCAAATGGAAACCCCTAGATTTTCTTGCAGATTTGGATTCGTTACGTAAAAGTAAGCAACTTTTATTCAAGACATTTTTTCGAACTGTGGATAGATGGCGCTATAATTGGGAAAAACGATTTATCCTGATACCATGGGTAAATTATAGAAACGGTCTAATATCTCGAGAAATACACTTCCAAATGAGAAACCAAACAAATTTTTTAATACTTTTCGAAAACCTATCGAATAACACTAAACATGACCCTCCAACCCACCCCCCTGGAGGTGGGGTGGGGGGTAACTTTAAAATATTAAATAGCAACCCCCACTTTTTATTACAGATTCGGATTTGTCATGAAAAACTAAGCAACATTTATTCGAAACATTTCTTAGAATTGTTGATAGATGGCGCTTTAATTGGAAAAATACGATTTATTAGCGCCATCTATCAGCATTTTTAAAAAATGTTTCGAATAAATATTGCTTAATTTTTCATGACGAATTCGAATCTGCAATAAAAAGTGGGGGTTTCTATTTAAGATTTTAAAGTTACCCTCCACCACACCTCCAGGGGTGGGTTGGAGGGTCATGTTTAGTGTTTATCGATAGGTTTTCGAAAAATATTAAAAACCTGTTTTTTGGTTTCTTATTTGAAAATGTATTTCTCGAGATATTAGACCGTTTCTATAATTTACCTATGGTATCATGATAAATAGTTTTTCCAATTATAGCGCCACCTATCCACAGTTCGAAAAAATGTCTTGCATAAAAGTTGCTTACTTTTACGTAACGAATGCAAATCTGCAAGAAAATCTAGGGGTTTCCATTTAAGATTTTAAAGTTACCCCCCACCCCACCTCCAGGGGGTGTAGTGGGAGTTGGTGTTTGGTGTCATTGGATAGATTTTTGAAAATGATTGAACACGTATTTTTCAGTTTTTCCATCCGATGTTTAGTTCGCGAAATATTCGACCGTTCCCCTACTTTTGGGACACGGTTGCATCATAAATCTTAGAACAAGAAGAGCTTTTTATGAAGAATAACTTTTATTTGTCAAATTAAAAATAAAAGAGTTATAAATGAAAATGTTCTTGGTATCCATAATTTGAGAAAAATCTTAAAATATTTTTTTCCATTAGAAGGATGCACACAGACACAATACTGGCTAGTGATTTTAGTCAATAATTTTGCCAATTCGACAAAAAAATAATTTCTATATAGTTAATAATTATTACTAAATAATTAGTAATTTTGCCAATTTCGGCAAAATTCTCAAAAAACAAAAAATTACCTTCTACAATCACTAGCCAGTTGTATCGAGTTTAGGGAACTACTAGGTTATACATAATATTTTAATTTTTTAGCAAATGGAACAGTCCATTTATCATAAAGGGGAGACCGTATTTATACTGGTATAAACCTTTTTAAAACTGTTAATAAATTATTGCTTTTAAAATATTTATACTCAAATTGTATTTTCGAACATCTTATTTATTTTATATAATAATTAAATTCACTATCAAATGTCATTGATGTTTTATTAATACTTAATTTAAAATTTAGTTTGACATTCACGAAGTGTCAAACTCAAATGTAAATAACCTATGCTTGGCAAATCGAGATTTAAAAAAAAAGTAGCCTACTTCCTAATCAACCATTTGAGCTGACGTTTAGTGCGTCTGTAGGAGATAACCGGATTGTGACGTCACATTTTAGACTTTGAGGTCGATTATCTCGAAGACGGTTAGAAATATCGAAATGCCATTTTCAGATTTGGATTTAGAAGAAAAAACTACATAAGAATCCATCGATAAATCTGATCTGAGTATTGCAGGAGCGGCGACGCAATAACACACAGACTTTTGCAAATTTATAAACGAAAAGTTTTCGTTGAAAATACAGATATAATTCTGAATGACCAACTCGAGACAAACAGCTCCCCACTCCTCAACCTCTTCAGCGAAAGACTTTAAAAAGGCAAACCCATAGTAAACTAAATCAAATCACTTCAGAAAGGCACTCTGCCGAAACAGCTGTAGTCACATAGTTATAATAAATTTTGTGGAAGTATAGAAAAAAAACGTTTTCAGTGTTTTATTGTTAGATTAAATTTTGGCTAAGCATTCCTTGATAAACGAATTTGTTTTTCAAAAATATTACTGTTTTGTTTTCCACAAAGGTGGTTTTCACGGTATCGCTCATAAAATGTGGTCCAAGATTGATAATTTTTGCAAATTGAAAGAAATACAAGGTGGGCGGTTAATTTTGCCGGTGTGTATTACAAACGTTGTGTATTGACACACACCAATATGACTATTAATAAATATTGGTGAATCTAGAGACGTATAATTAATTTATGTCGTTAACAATAAAAAACCCCAAGACATTGTCACACCCTACGTACGCCTCTGACAGCAAGGTGGCATAGACTTGACAAGCAATGTAAGTTTCAAAAAATCCCTCACAATACACAATGCGTGGGTCTATGCATAGTACCATAGTACTAGTATTTATTATTAGCCGTTGACTTTCACCATTTGAGATAATACCAGTCAGTCCTCTTTTTTCGATTCGTGGCTTTGATCTAGAGGAAATGAAATGTCATGGGTTACAGTTGAATGTCTTGTGATAATGACATGATAGCTTGCCGACAAAAGGAACTTTTGTGCGAAAAGTATAACGTTCACTATAATTCTTGTTTTCTCGATCATTAATTCACAATGACCTATTCTGTTAAAAATCTTTTTTGGGTTTGATTAATAATTTTTATAAGCATATGATTAATAGTCAAGGAGCCAGCCTGTGTGACCGTGGCCTTTTCAATTTTGATGGTCACACCCAATTTTATGTATTTTATGTATGCATTTTGGCTGCTGATTACGAATTTCGAGGGTGAAAATGAGTGGCGCATACAAAATTTTAGTTTTATTTTAAAAGATTTTTCCATAATATTTGCTCAATTTGAATTAAAACGCGCCACAAAAGAGTAACTTTGATACAGTTTGAATTTTGAAACTCTTTTGTGACACGTTTACTTCAAATTTAGTAAATATTATGAAAAAATATTTTAAAATAAAACTAGAATTTTGTTTCGCATCAAAATGAAAATACATCGCGCCAAGTAATATTCATATCAGATCTGTTGTAGCTGGAATATAGTATGCGCCACTCATTTTTACGGCGTATAGCGGTCTTTTATTCTTGTATCAGGAGTTTTTCAAAGTTATTTATTAATTAAATGTATGAAGTTGAATACAATGTTTCTCGATTGCACGTTAAGCTTTATAAATTGTCGCCTTTGTCGCATTATCTCCCAAATGATCTAGTGTCCATCGAATGTACACTAATTTTTTTTTCTATTCGAAATAGATTGAAAAAAATATTGGGATGACCGGTAAATAAACTCGAATTGCCCGTTGCCAGATCAAATTTAGCGGTAACCACTACAACTACATAAACCATTTCGGGAATAATCGTTAATTGAAAACCCGTTTTTTTACATAGATAATAGATTTGATCATACTTAAGAAGCCTATAACTTAAAAATTCGAATTTTTCCGGATATGAGGTATACACCGTTAGATTCGTCTAGAATATTTCTACAAACGCTCAGTTATTGGCGCAATTCGTAGGTTAAAATTTTGAGTAATTGTGGAAAAACCAAAATTCTTAAAGTTAAGTTGTTCAGTTTTTCGGCTATACTGAGCTGTGTATATGTCTGATCGTGACGTCTTATACACCATTTGAAAGCTTAAGTCGACACTATTGATTTGGTGTATTTGCGGTTCTCTTGTCTCTTCTTAAACCGAAGATATATACCCCCACAAATATGCCGTTTTGTACCTACCAAGTCCTATAGCTCGCTTATGGGTGGTCAGAAGTCACAAACTACACCGGTTCTGAATCGGCCCTGACCCCCTCTTCAAACACATTTTCCCTTTTTTAAATAGAAATTGAGTCATACTTCTGAGCTCGGTAACTTTTGAATGGTATAACCGATTTTCAAAGTTAGACATGCGTTGGAAAGGTAATGATCAGTACTATTAGAAGCCGTAAAGGTCGTACTTAAATTTTCTAAGTTTTTGGTAGTTTTGGGGACGAGAACGAAAAACAGACCCTAAATAGGAAGGGCCGTAAAATCCACACCCCTAGACCAAAATGGATCGTTGACATAGGAATGGGTGAGTCTTTTCCCGAACTTTAAGATGGGAGTTATCCCAATTTTCAATTCAGTTAGATTTAGAAAATCGAAAATTTCGTTTATATTTGTCGCGTGTAGAGGAGTGTGGGTGTGCGCCACTGGCGAGAACTGCCGTTCTCTGGTAATTTAATGGATTTCTAGCTCGTGAACTAAGAGATCAAAAAATGGTTTTCAATAAAAGTACCCCGCACAAACCTTATGGAAATTAGGTCCCAGTGGATTTCGTTCATACTTTAAGAAAATATTTTTTGAAGCATCCTGATAAAAAGTTTTCCTGGGCACAACTCAATCGTTTGAAGGATTTTCAAGATATAGAGGCACAAACTCGGAAAATTATAAGATTTAAGGGGTATTCTAATTATTTGAGTTACTGGTTATCTGGCAACATGTTTTACAACATGTAAAACAATTGGCAACATGTGAACACTTTTTTTAACAAAAAGGGGTCGCGCTTTAAATAAGTTTGGGAAACACTGTTCTAGAGTTTCGAAGGTTTTCGGCATTAAATTGATATAAACAGATTACTCATGGATTTTTGGGATCGCTAAACACGAATATGCCATCAGAATTGACCGCCGGAGGACGTGGTGACCAGGGTCACTGCAAGGGACGTCATCTTCTAAAGTTTCGATGGTTTTCGGCATTAAATTGATGCAAATGAATTACGGGAGGGTTTTTTGAGGTCACTAAACACGAATATGCCACCAGAACCGACTCCCGGAGCACCTGGTTTTCAAGGTCAATAAAAGGGGCTACCGGAACTTCGAGGGTCTTTTAAAAAAAATTTACAACTTTAATTAATTGGGACCAGAAGGCATAACATCACACTATTTAATACATGGCTGATCCTGCAGACTAGAGGAGGTCTTCTGAAAGGAGCAGAGATGGTGGCGCCAGCGTGGAAATACCGACGACGAAAATGGAAGTTAAACCAGGACCCAGGAAGACGATCAACCCAGTGAGCGACAGTGTAAAGACAAAGTGGAAATAAAATGTAAGTAAGAATGTCTATCTTTATTAAAAATGCTTCCCTCGTTTTATGTTATTATTGAACATTGAATATTTATCTTTGCTGATTTTTGAATAATTTATGAAGTATCGATTTTTTTTATCTATGAATTTTGAAACATGAAGTGATTTTGGAATTGAATATTTTTATCGAAGTTTATTATATATGCTATTTTTGAATTTTTATTTAATTTTATTAGCAGTTGTTTTTGTTATTGATCTTTTAGATACATTTTTATCGATTTTGTGTTAAATTTTGTATGATATGAACCTGAATTAATATTTTTTGAGTGATAAATGATATTTTTTTTAATGAATAATGATTAGTGATGACATACAACAAACATTGCTATAAGCAAGAGATATATTTTTAACGAACCGACCTGATGAGTCGAGATAAGGAATTTGAAGAAGAACTATATAGATTAGAAGAAGAACTAACAATATTATAAGCTAAATATTATGAGGCAACTAGAGACAATAAGAAACCCACGGCTCTTGTCAAATTAGGAAGGTACTAAGTGATTTATAGAAGCTTGGACGCTTATTAGAAACCCACTCTGTGTTTTGAAGGGTACCTATTTTATTCATGATTATTCGTGAATAAACAACGGCCTCAAAGCAAGGGATTGAGGTTGTGATATTTTTAGAAGAATTTGAACCGCATAAAAAACCTATTTCGTGTTTTGAGTTAACTATACCACCTAAATGGTGCGTACAGATCAGGGCGAAAATTCGGGTTAATATTGGCGGAGAACTAAGACATCCGAGTGAAACCTCTTTTATTAAGGTAAAAAGAAGGTATCGGAGCTAGTATATGAAGTGATTATTATGATGTTATATGAAATGATATATGAGATAAATGATATATGATTGTTATATGAAATATGTATATGAAGATGAATTATGTACACTGTAGAAGTGTTAGTATGTGGAGAAAATTGAAGAATTATATGAGTTGTAGTACCAGACAAGAAGAAGAAGAGGAAAATATGTGGGAAAAATGAAAGAAGAGACATAAAACCTGTCAGAAATGTCAAAATAAACAAGCAGAATTATGAATAATATCAAATAAGTAGCTAATCATTGAATTTTGTCTAAGAATTAAAGTTGAAAATTTTTTTTTCTCTAAAGTAACGTAAATTACAAATAACTTATTTTTAAATGTAGATAATGAATTCAGGTTAAATTTTCGCGGAAAATGGAAGTATTTGAATTAAGGATAGACAATATCTTACAATAAGTGTTAGTAGATAGTAAGCAAAGGGACACAAAAAGTGAAATTTTTAGACATTCAGCAACAGAGATTAAATCTTTATTATAGCTACAAAAGAGTTATTAGAAGTTTAGAGAAATATTAGAAATTTTTAGATTACATTTTTATTATAGGTACATTATTTTAAAGTTAGTAAGAATATATAAATAAATCAAAAGAAAACTGAAATAGGAATTATTAATAGACTAAAGGATACATTTTTTTACTTATTCGAGTAATATTAGCTTAGCTTAGGACTTTTAGTTAGATACGAGATTTTTAGTTAGGTAGATTAGATTAGTAATCAGCACAGACACAGGAGCACCTGCTGCCTAAGACAGGTTATCTTCTGGAGTTTCGGAGGAACCAAATGGAGGAATCAAATGGATTACTCTTAGGTTTTTAACTAAAGAAAATAACCTGTCTTAAGCACCAGGTGCTCCTGTGTCTGTGCTGATCACGTATTCGTGTTCAGCAACACCAAAAACCTATAACTAATCAGTTTGCATTAATGTAGTACCAAAGACCCTCGAAACTCCAGGAGCGCCTTTCACTGACCTTGGAAACCAGGTGCTCCGGGAATCGGTTCTGGTGGCATATTCGTGTTTAGCGACCTCAGAAAACACTCCAGTAATTCATTTGCATCAATTAAATGCCAAAACCATCGAAACTCTAGAAGATGAAGTCCCTTGCAGTGGCCCTGGCCATCACGTCCTCCGGAGGTCAATTCTGGTGGCACATTCGTGTTTAGCGATCTCAAAAACCTATGAGTAATCTGTTTATATCAATTTAATGCTGAAACCCCCCAAAACTCTAGAAGATGACGTCTGTTAAAGGTCAAGGTCAAAGTAAAGGTCGCCATTGGATAGCCAGGAAAAAATCCTAGACTACTAGTACTTTTCCTTGATCCAAACTTCTACATGGTGTCAGATAACCAGTAACTCAGGGAATTGGAACACCCAGTAAATCTTATAATTTTCCCAGTTTGTGCCTCTATATCTTGAAAATCCTTCATATGATTGAGTTGTGCCTAGCGATGTGAAATTACGTGTAATTTCAGAAATTGTAAGTTACACGTGTAAAATTACCCAAAAATTACAAACCAGATGTAATTTATGTAACTTATGTAATTTATGTTCATTGTATTAAAAAATCAATTGTTTGCATTCATATTGAATATAATAAACACAAAGTAACTACATACTTATGAAATAAAGAAAAGTGGATAAGAAATACATACAAATAATAAAGAAATGAAAACATAGGTTCTTTAGTTTTGTTTTAAGCGGCTTTTATAAATCACAACTTCCTTTTTCGCAGACAACTGGAGACCTTCTTGTTATAAAACGTCGAAGTTTCAATTGTTTGCTCTTCCAATGAGCCTTGTGTAATTTTTTTTATCTCCGGCAAATCCAGAACTGCATCCTGAAATTAAATAGGAAAGTGTAAACATAGAGAGTAAAAATAATGGGTTTATAATATAATATATACAGATCTAACTACCTTGTTTTCGGCATCTGAAGTATCCTTCTCGACTTCCGTTTTTTTTTGGGGTTGTTCTGTGCCTTTACCCTGAAATTGATAATTTTGGAATATAAACAATAAATATGTATGTGTTTACACTAATTTACCGATTTCATTAAGACGTTTTCTAAAATGTTCACTTTGCTTTGTCTCAAAATGCGTGCTGGTCTCTGTTCCCTAGTTTCCATTCTTTGATCAATTTCATCATCGGTCATTGCAAAGTCAGCAAAATTAAAATCATCGTCGGAATTTCCATTTCCTGTTGTATTTGAATGCCATGATGATATTGTCTGAAAACATAAGATTTATAATTTTTTATTCGAAAACGGTGGAATGCATTGGAAAATCGGAAAAGAAGCAAACTGCATATATCACATGCACATATCACATATCTAAAAAATGCCTAAATTTAAAATTACCTCGTCTAATTCTTCCTCTTCGGAAATATGGTTTTCAATTACTTCTATCTCCTTCTGTAAGTTTCTACCTTCTATCGAAACGTTGTTCTGTACAGTCTCTTCTATAGGATATTGACTTTGTATGTGATGTTGTCGTGAACGTTTCAGCAATTTTGAATTATATTGTATATAATTTAAATTTGCTGCCCTTTGAGTTGTTAGGCGATTTCTTCTCTTCGTATGAATGCTGCTCTGGGAGCTAAAGCTTCTCTCTGTTGCCGCAGAAGTGCACGGCATTGTCAATATCCTGACTGCAACTTTGGAGAGGCATGAATGTCCACAAAATCCTTTCCACCATGTAACCAAAGAGACATTATCGAGTATGTTCCATAAAAATGTTTCGCCAAAAAAGTCTGTTTTAGCTAAATAGTTTCCTAAATCCTCAGTAATCTTTGACACTCCTTCATCACCAATCTCTATCGTGGTCGTGGTTGACATAGTAGTAATGTATTTCATCGCTTCAATCCTTTCGGCTGATGATAAATTTGCACCAACAGACCGAGGGTTTAGTAAGTCTGCGGCAAAATGGATCGGTTGAAGGGCGTATTCCTTCCTTGATATAAATTTATCCATCGCTTCTGTTTTTTCGCAATCCGTTAGTTTCACGCATTCTAAATGAGTAGATATGTTACTACCGATTTTCGCGAAAGTTTCACAAACCAAATGAATTGACGAAGAATCTCCTTCAAGACGTGTTATTGCTTCAGTAATTGGCTTAAGCAATTCAACAAGAGCGCTAGAATTTATCCAGAATCCTTCATCAAGTAAATTTGCTTTTGCGCTGCGTATTCTATCTTGAATTGTTTTATCTGGAGATATTGCTAGACGTTGTAGGACGGACTTGCATTTAGTCAGATCTTGAAGACATTTTACATGTGAACCCCATCTTGTTTTTACAGGTAGGCTAAGAGACACTCCACACTTCATCTCATTTCTTATTTCTGTGAATTGAGCTCTCAGTACTTGACACTGGTTAATAGTTTTAACGATATGTATAATATGTGACAAATGTGTCTCTATTGAAGATAATTTCAAAATATCGCTGCACAATAAATGTAATGTGTGCGCTAAACAGCCGTATGATACAAGATGGGGATACATCTCTTCACATTGTCTCACAGCCTTCCTCATATTCTTTGCGTTATCAGTCACAATAGCGAAAAATTTTTTAGGTCCATACTCCTCCAGAACTTCAACCATTAATTTTGTTATATATTCTGCGGTATGCTTCTCTGCTTTTGTTAGTACTGATTTGACAAATAACGGTTCGGGTGTTGTAACAATGAAATTAATTACACTTTCATTTCGCAAGTTGGACCAACCATCGCATTGCAATGATAAATTGTCAGCTTGCTTAATTTTATCATTAACTTGAACTTCAACTCGCTCGTACTCTTCGGTCAGGAGACGATTTGATAACATATATCTCGATGGTAAGGTGTATGAAGGTCTAATTTTTTTAAAAAACAATTTCCAATCTTCATTCTCGGTAATTGAATGTGGTGCTGAACTGGTGTAAATAGCTCTAGCAAGCAAAATATTCAATTCGTTATTTTGTTCGTGTGTCATTCGATCACAAAATGATTGTATTCTGTTGATTTTTGTGCAAACAGGTGTTTCCACATGAATGTTATCAGAAGCAGATGTTGATGCTGTGGAAACCGTTGATGATGTACAAGCAGCATCAGTGTTATCGTTATCCAATTTTGCCGATGTGATCTTTTTCATGGATGTTTCAAATGGAAATTTAGAGTGATTCCCCTTTGACTTTGGAGTTAAAATATTGAATTTAAGTTTTATCATATGCGGCACATAAGTGCATTGTTGAAGATGAGATTTCATTCTTGTAGCATTTTTTGCATGTACACTCTTGCAAAATTTACACCTCACATTTATGGTCTTTTGATTAGAAGAACCCGCAGGTAACACTTCAAAATAAAGCCAGATATCTGTCTTACGTTTCACCATGTTTTATGACCTAAAAAAAATATTCAGGTAGACTTAAACATTAAGAAGGGAAAAAACATTATTTTTCAAAGTATTTGATGGGCACGAGGGCATAAAAAATTGTTAGGCATCCTTAAATAGAAGAAAGATTAAAATTGAATCTGTGTAACAATTTAATGAAATTCGAATAAGCAGAATACTGGATCGGACAACTACATTATTTTGCCCTCAACGTTATCAAAATTTTTTATTTAGTAAGTTATGTCAGTGTAATTCAATTACACATGCTACATGCACAAGTACCCCGTTGCTCCTATCATTCTTATAGTTATTGTACAGTAAACTAATCTAAAAAATCGAATAAAACTTGGTAAACCGAATTCAGAATTAAGTACTGTAGCCACATATAAAATGACGCGCGTTAGATTTAACGTACAGTCGATATGCGATAGGCCCGCCCCTGTGTTTCCCAATCTAAGGTTGCTATGGACATCACCGGCACGTGTTTTGCTGTTTGTAGAAATAATATATTTCTTACCTTATAGTTTCTGTGCTTCCTTATAAATAAATGTAAAGTAACCAACGCTGCGTGAATGAATAGAGAAAGAACAGTCGAAAACTAACTTATACATACACATTACACATACAATAACAGAAATGTAAACATAACCTGCCTGACTCAGACTAAGGAACGACTAACGAGCGACGAGCGTAATAGCACCCACTGGTTCGCGCGCGCCGGCACCGGCGCACCGCACTTACGACAATTGCGCGCGCATAAGTTGCCATAATATATGTAATTTTACCAGTAATTACATAAATTACGGTAATTTATGTAAATTTATCATAAGTTACGTTAAATTTCATAAATTACGTAAATTCCAAAAATTACATAAATTACATTAAGTTACGGGTATCATGTAATATTACCGTAAGTTACGTGTAATTTATGTAACGTAAGTTATGTAATTTTACAACTCACATCACTAGTTGTGCCCATGAGAACTTTTTATCAGAATGCTTCAAAGAGTATTTTCCCAAAGTATGAACTAAATCCACTGGGACCTAATTTCCATAAGATTTGTGCGGGGTGCTTTGTTCCTTGAAAAAAAACTGGCACTAGATGGAGTGCCGACAGAAGTGAAAACTTCTTTAGCGACGTTGGCTACCATGAAGTGTACATTAGTATTTAGGCCAAGCACTTTTTTCAAAAAAGTAATGAATAAAAAAATTTTACTTGCGATTTAAATAACCAATAATTATTTCAAAGTCGTAACTAATATATTTTTGTTTAATATTTTTTTATATTTTTGAAATTCATTAAAAACTTCGTCCATTTTTGAATGTTTTGTAATGTTTAGAGGATAATTTCTCACGAATAGTTTAAATTATCAGTAGAAAGTACTTTCATTTACATGATAAAATGTAATATTTATTTATTGCGTCATCATATAAAATTATTACAATTATTTTACATTTTCACACAATTATTACAATTATTTTACATTTCCATTTATAAATTTTTACCTTTATATTACCGTTTAAATTTTTTATATTTTTTTACATTTTTTGTATTACAGTTTACATTTAGGTATATGTAAGTATATTATTAGTCTGGGCATTTTTGGGAAAAGTTATTTACCAGCAATTTTATAGCTGGAATCGAGTCTTATGATTGTATATATTAATAATATAGGTATGTTAAGTCCGCAGATAGTGTGCTACTTTTTTATAAACAAAATGGCACCCGTAAATCGTGTTTTTTTTTTTAATTTTTGCTCTATAACTCGAAAGATTTTAACTTAACACCAAAAACACCCAAATAAAAATTCACCGTAATTAAATTCTCCATAGAGATGTGTTTTTCCCGATTTACTTCGAAGAAAATTTTCCCCGAAAAATCCGGGTTTTTCCAACAAACTCTTTAATTTTCAATTAAAATTTTAGATAAGTAATTGCTTATCAATAATTAAATAACTTGGTAATATAAAAGCCCTTTCCGTATAGATTTTAATTTCAAAAGCCGATGGAAATTAAATGAACAGTTTAGCAACAATTGAATGGAAACAAAACAAAAGCAAGTTTGACATTAAATAATGCGTTTGTTAGATGGCTCTACTCGAGTTACTTGGGAACAAAAAAAACGAAGAAAATTGCTCCACGGGAAGCCGAGAAAATGCATTTTTTTAACGTATACCGATTTTAAAGTTTGAGATTACATTTTCTACAACCTAATTTTTGATTGGAATTTTGCTATTTTTGGCAATTTTCACTCGTAATATCGATAGTTTTTATTATAATAATATATGTTATGGGTATTTTAAAGATACGAAAATTGGTGTGGACAAAGAGGACCGAACTAAAAAGGTGATGGTTCGAAAATTATGATTCTATTTTTTATTTCTTTGCAGTAAATGCCGGTCAATTTTGACCGGTTGTATCTCAGGAACCACTCATCAGAATTAAATGTTTTTTCTTTTAAAAGAAGCGTCCTGCCGCTTTATTTCCAATACCGTTTTCGTGATTTAGTTTAATTTAATATTTCCCGATATAGTCTATTTGTTTATAAGCCAAACATTTGTTTATAATTTTAAAATACTCCTGGGGCGCTTTAATAGTCCAATTTCAATTTTATGTAAAGTACATTAGATAGGTACAGTGTCTTTTTATACAAAAATCATAGTTATTCTTATGTATCATAATTATTGTGGTTATTATAGCGACCGTAAATTTTTAATTAATAACTAAATTGTTGCTAAATTGTTTATTCAATTTCCATCGGCTTCTTTAATTATAATCTATATGAAAAGAGCTTTTACGTTACGAAGTTATTTAATTATTGATAAACAATTACTTATCTAAAATTTTAGTTGAAAATTAAACATTTTGTTGGAAAAACCCGCATTTTCCGGGGAAAATTGTCGTCGAAGTAAATCGGGAAAAACACGTCTCTATGCAGAATTTAATTACGGTGAATTTTGGTTTGTGTGTTTTTGGTGTAAAATAAAAATCTTTGGAGTTATAGAGCAAAAATTGAAAAAACACGATTTTCGGGCGCCATTTTGTTTATAAAAAAAGTAGCACATAATCTGCGGATTTTGCATACCTATATTATTAATATACAGTGAGCACGTATAGGTTGGAATAAATTCATTTCTTCATGAATGGGCAATTTGGAAATAAATCCCAAAACAGGTCAATTTTTATTTTTAATTTAAGACATTTTGTAGTATGATGTATATGCCAAAAAGTCGTAATTTAAAAATAAAGTTGACCTGTTTCGGGATTTTTTTCCAAAGTCGTCCATTCTCGAGAAAATGAATTTATTTCAACCTTTACGTGCTCACTGTATACAATCATAAGATTCGATTCCAGCAATAAAATTGCTGGTAAATAACTTTTCCTTGTATTTTGCTAATTATCCCAGAGTATATATATTTCTCAATTTTCGGGTTTAATTTACAGTGAACAATGTGTTAGATAAAATCTAACACGTCAGTGATCTTGTTACACATGGGAATTATTGTTTTATAATGAATGTCAGAAAAACGCTTAAGCAGGACATGTCGGTAAAGGAGATTAATGTTGATATGACCCAAGATAGAAACATACGGAGAAATCTATTTCTACCTATAATACTTCTAGACGAAAGTTCAGAAAATATAGCATTTTTTACTTTAAATTGTTAATAATTTAAGAATTCTACCGAATCCACTGCAAAAACGAGGTTTTGGTTATTAAGGTCCAGAAAATTCAAAAAAAAAGTATCAGTTACCTGGCCGGGCCAAAGAGTACTTTTTTACCTTATTTCTCTGGACTAATATTTTTGGTAAATATTACTAATTCTACTAAACAATTGACCACATAAAACTATTTAATTTTGAATTGTACATATCTTAATTATAGTGTTTTGCACCAAAAAACCTTTAGTTTTGTATCGAATTAAAAACTAGTATAAATGAAAGAAATATAAGTACCTTTTCCATTTAGATATGACGCAAATAACACACTCACTAGAATGGACAATGTAAGTGCTTCTTATATCTGTTATTTTCTTGTTGCAGATGTCACGAACAAAATAAAACGTTATACATTATAATGGGCATGTAAAATAGGAAGAGATATATCCTTGGCTGTAATCTTCTTTATCTAAGATTCATATTGCTGCAGGCAACAGTTTATAAATATGGTAAAGTATACCTACAAAATAGCTGGATGGAAATAAAAACTATCAGATAGACAAACATATCATATCGAGCAGTTTACATAAGAGTTGTTTATTTACCGTGAAATTGCTGGAAACTTTTAACTGTAAACTACTTTTTCCCGATGTAAGAACGAAGTAAGATGTTCCCAAAGATCATCATTTAGTATTTGTATTCCTATCATAGATATTTTGACAGGTACACCACATATGCACGAGTATTTCTTGTTTTCTTTTTATTTAACCAGTTTCATGATTCAATTATTTTCCTTACGTATACTAAATTCACAATCAAGATGCAGTAGAAATAAACAAACCAAGACAGGTTAAATGCTACTAAAAGCACTCCCAAATCATAATTTACAATTTATAAACTTTAGAAATCATGATTTGGGATTTACAATGTATATACATTGTAATTTATGATTCGGGAGTTCACCTAATAGCATTTAACGTGTATTGGTTTGTTTATTTCTATTGCATCTTGACTGTAAATTTAGTATAAATTAGTATTGGAGATTTTTGGGATTTTGAGCGTGTCTATCAGTTTTTTGATATATTTCGGCGAAGTCGCATTTGAACATTGTAATATAAGTTTTATTCCAAATGTTAAAATATCAAAAATGGCGAATGCGAATTTGCCAAAAATGTGCAAATTTTTGTATAAAAAGGAAGCAAAATATATTATTACGGACGAATAACGAATAATCGGCAGTATATAAAACTATTGTAAACAATATACAAAATATGTCATTGTTCCGTTTTGTTCGCTTCTGATAACAACAGTAAGTTGTGCCTGACAACGCTAGAAATTCGCCTTTAGGATCCTATTTGTGATTATTGAGAACTATTTTTGTAAAAATCGCCGTCGAGGCGCAAGCCGAGACAAGGCAATACAGAGTCCGGGAATGTGGCTTTTCCTACAAGGTATACATACTATTTTTCCGAAAATCGAACATTTAAATTATTTTAAAATAAACATGTTAAAATTTTCAAATAGAAATATTATGATTTTGACTCAAATATTCGTGATGCCACCAAATACAGAGGGCCCGGATTACGTATCCGCCATGTTTTCCCATAAGGCGCTACAGTAAAACATGGCGGATACGATGCGTATCGAGTGTACGTAATCCGGGCCCTGGTTGTGTAACTATAGACACAAAAATATTGAATTGTCAAATTTGACGCATTTGCTTATTTTTGGCAGTATTTATAACTGTTAACATAATAAATAATTAACTTTTTATTGTATTTAATTATTAATTTTTTGGTTTCAGACTGTTTTATAATGTGTTGAAATTATTGAAAATAAAGTTGTTCTTTAATAAATTTGTTCTGAATCTGCTGTAAGGAATATAGGGTATAGTGTAAGGAATTAAGTGCAGGAATATTGAGTACCTAGTAGGAAAAGCTTAACATTCCCGGACGATGTAAAGATTGCCGTCGAGGCGCAAGCCGAGACAATACAGAGTTTGGGAATGTGGCTATTCCTACATAGTATACATACTATTTTTCCGAAAATCGAACATTTAATAGTTATTTATGTACCAAGTCAGTAAAGTTACTCTTTATCGAACGAGTTTGCTATTATGAACAGAGCGAGCGTTAGCGAGCGATGCGAATAACAGACGAGTTCGATAAAGAGTCTTTACTGACGTGGTGCATACAAAATTTTATCGCCAATCATAAAAAACATTAACCCTTACTTAATTACATCCTAACGAAAAACGCTGGACGGAAGGGCCGCCCGAGAACTTTATCGTACCGATCTATTATCGTTATCGTACTAGATACTGGCATTCTATAAAAATAACAAAGTTACTCGTTATTTTGATATTTTAGAAACACCTTGTATACTTGAAAATATTTTATGGTTCTACGCATCATTAATTCCTGCATTTGAGAAAATGTTCGGGGACACACTATATAGGTCTGGATCCAGCGTATGAAAAAAAAGTTGATTAATAGCAAGCTGAAAATTTGTTAACAGCTTAAGGGTGTCTAGTCGGACAAACTTTGATATATGGGAACGATGGAACAGGGGAAGTTTTAATTGTGGAACAGGCTAAAAATTTGGAACGGTAAGACCACGAAAACGGCCCATGTATTTTGTCCGACAGAACAGACTTATACTCTCCGATCAGAGATTAAACTCTCATGCAAAAATCAGACTGCTATTTGTCACCAAATGGGCGTTTTAATGAGTAGAACATGTAGAATATGTCAAATGACAGGAATTATGACAGGTGATAAATAGCAGTCTGATTTATGCATGAGAGTTTAATCTCTTTTCGGAGAGTTTAAGTCTATTCTGTCGGAAAAAATAAATGTGCCGTTTTCGTGGTCTGGCCGTTCCAAATTTTTAACCTGTTCTACAATTAAAACTGCCCCTGTTCCAGTGTTCCCATATATCAAAGTTTATCCGACTAGACACCCTTAAGCTATTAACAAATTTTCAGCTTGCTATTAATCAACTTTTTTTTCATACGCGGGATCCAGGTCTAATAGATTATTTCATAAATCAATAGAATATTAGTCATACTTTCATTTCAAATTAGTTCATTTTTCTGAGAAATTAATAGTTTACAATATTTGCATTTTACTGCATGGATTGTAATGAAATTTTGGGAGTAGCCCAAAGCCCAATCTACTAATTCAAAGTCTACCCTATATACTATATAATATGGCGCTTTTATCATGGGGGCGGTTCCCACCACTTCTCGGGGATAGAACATTTTTATTTTCGAATTGCATGGAGCAAAAGAAAGAATTTTAAGAAAATTTAAAAATGCGCTCTATAATTTGATCTTATTTTTTTCACCCGTCCAACTTTTTGAAAGTAGAAATAACACTATATTAAGGTGATGCAGTAGCGATCAACAGGTAGCAAAAACGCGTTCCAAGATTGCGGCTGTAATTTTGAATATTTTTTCGAGATCTTTGGCACACGTATTCGTAATATAATAAAGAATGGCGGTACAGAGCCCAATTTGAAAAATATATTAATATGTGGAAATTACTCTGTAATTAAATACAATATTAAAAAAACGAGCCTGTACCGCCATTAAGAAGAACAAAAAAATACACTTTCTTCAAATAAACTTTTTTATCCGATGCCTAGATTTTGTGTCATTTTGGAACTACTAAAATTTTTTATTTCATTAGTAGTTCCAAAATGACACAAAATCTAGGCATTGGATGAAAAAGTTTATTTGAAGAAAGTGTATTTTTTTGTTCTTCTTAATGGCGGTACAGGCTCGTTTTTTTAATATTGTATTTAATTACAGAGTAATTTCCACATATTAATATATTTTTAAAATTGGGCTCTGTACCGCCATTCTTTATTATATTACGAATACGTCTGCCAAATATCTCGAAAAAATATTCAAAATTACAGCCGCAATCTTGGAACGCGTTTTCGCTACCTGTTGATCGCTACTGTTTCCTCTTAAGAGGTATTGCAAACGAAAAACAATGCATTTAAATTCTGGTGAATGAGGGGTTAAATGTATGTACTTCTCATTTTTTCCTTAAAGTACATTAGTCATATATTTTTTTGCACCATATCTCGCTTAGTTTGAATGTAACTGACATTTAACGGTGCTCGTTTTAAAGGCCATTTCAAACACCACAAAAGCATGAGCACTTTGAGCATGCACCAAAAAACAAACTCTTTTTACCTACCATGTCTCTTTTTGTATTATAAATAGAAAATTTACGAAGGAACGAATCTCTTTGTTATTTATAATCTAAAAAAAATTTTATATAGTGTTTTTAGTTTAATGCATAGTTTTTAAGGTATTCACAAAAAACCGTCCGGGAACGTGTCATTTTTAAATGAAAATGGCCAATTTTCAACTACGCATAACTCAAAATTTATTGAGTTCTCAAAAAAAAGTATAGATCAGTTTTTGCTTAAAAATAGGTTCTCTAGCCACTTCCATGCTTATTTTGACCAACAAATTTTCCACCCCCTTGAAGGGGTGGGAATTGCCCCAAGATAAAAGCGCCATAGTATATAGGGTAGATTTTGTTTCTTGAGCTATTCCCTACTTACTGTGAAAATATCAAGTACATCGATGTAGTAGGATGGAATTCGGAGCCAAATACCCTCATTGACTGCCCTATAATAATGCTCTGCTATGATCGTGTGAGAGGGGACACACACAAGATTCTAGCAAAATTTTAATTTTCTGTAACTTTTCGAGTTTTTGAGTTACAGCAACGAGTTTTATGTCATTGGAAAGGTAATTTTACATTCTTTCAAAATATGTAAAAATATACAGGGCATATCTAAAAAATTAAGATTTTTTTTTTCATTTCCAGTTCAACCGGAAGCCATATTGTGGGTAAAATTTATTGTGCTAATAGATAATAAAGTACTATATATGTACTACTATAAAAATTCATAACTCCCCTCCTATGAGGAGTTAAGACATCTGACTAATGTTATTCAATTTACCGATAGGTTACCAAAAATATGTCAAAAAATAAACAAATTCCTTGAAGTCATTTTTGAGAAAATCTAGTTCAAAGTTATGTCAAATTTTGACCCCTTAAATATAGGCAACCCATAGCTTTTTCTGAAAAACGATAATATTCTTGTTATAGCCCCATCTTTAGGCTATATAAATGTTTTTTCAAATTAAATTTATCTTAAACAAGTTGTTAGATTGGTAGGGAAATGTATCGGGTGGGCGGTCGGCCATGCTGGCCGCCATTTTGGATTTGGAAATGTCAAATTCCGTATTTCTATTTACCTATCGATAAACTTTAAGTTAAATTTCATTCGTTTTGGTCAAAATTTGCAAAAATGGGCCCCAAATAACCCCCCTATTTCGGCCTCCCTTTGAGAGGTTTTTTCAAAAGCTTAGTTTCTCGGCAAAATTCTCTTAAACTTACTCATACCGAATTTCATCGAAATCGGTCGAGTAGTTTTTGCTGGGCGGTGGCGACATACGTACGTACATACATACGTACGTACATACTTCCGACATGTTTTTTTATTTGCTTTTTAGACTCAGTGGGACTCAAAACGTCGAAAAAAAGTGAAATCTGAAAAAAATTTTTTTGCACGATCCTATAACTTTATCTATTATACTCATACTGCGTATGTAGTACGATAAAGTAAAAAGAGTGTGTGTGTGTGTGTGTGTGTGTGTGTGTGTGTGTGTGTACTTGGTTTGCACGTAATACGTTATACTTCTATTATTATAATTTCAACGAAATAAATATATTTTAAACAGTTTAATCGTATTTTTATTTAAATATTAAACCAATTTTAACATTTAGACACTTAAAATGAAATACCAAAAATTAAAAATACCGTTAATAGTTACGTTATTGTTTATGAAGTGTAGCCTTCCGCAGCGCAGTTGCTTTTCCCTTCATGAATAGTAAAAAAAAACTAAATAAATATATTTGCTAACAAATTATCACTAATATCTGTCACCTTCCTATATATAATCGAATTAACAAAAACACCATTTCATAATATATTTGCATTAATGCAAAACTTAAAAGATTTAAGAATTTTATTAATTTTAGACGAAATAAAAATTTTGTGTGACAGTAATGACGATGACAGAATGCTTTTGCATGATGGCCGATTTCGATGTTTAATCGATAGTTGTTCAAGTAATCAATATTGAATAAGTACCTAATTACCAAATCTGTAAAGTCTCGATTTATGTTTTATGAATATAATTGCAAAATACTACAGAAATTGACTTTCTGACATAAATTTAATTAATAATAACGTAAATTTTGTACAATATTTTTAATAATTAAAGTAAATAAATTTTAAGTTCACTCAAATAAATAATCGATTACTGCCATCGATCGCTTACATTCAATCTCAGTTAATTTGATTAATCGCGGCAGGTAAAGTAAAATTCTTCTTTCAGTACAATAAAGAGTTACTTTACTGCCGCAAATGGCGTCAAATGAGTACAATAATGAATGACTTTAGTGACGGTTGGTGATAAATTATATTAAAATAAACATGTTAACATTTTCAAATAGACATACGTATTATTATTGTGACTCAAATATTCTGGTAGGGGAGCCCAAGCGGGGATTTTTGTAGTAACTCACTCGAGCGCGTCAAATTATCATATGGGGAGAACCCTGGTACCCTGTAGATGTACCCCTACCATATTATATTGGCTCTAAACACAGGGGAGTTCGTTAAGGGGGGCCGAAAGAAAATATATCCTTAGAAAAACTCGAAATCGTCAGATTAAGATAAGGTGAGCTAAGTACATGCAAAACAGTGTATATTTCAAAAATCTGACGATTTGGGCGGGGCGTAATGGGTAGTCACAAAGTTTCATAAGAAAAAAGCGAATATTTCGAGAAATGAACGATAGATCTAAAAACTAAAAAATACGTGCTCAATATTTGTCAAAAATCTATCGAATGATACCAAACACGACTGCCACGGAGAGGGGTGGGGGGTAAGTTTAAGATTTTAAATACGAATCCCGCGATATTCCGCGAAATGAACATCAGATCGAAAAACTGAAAAATACACTTATTCAATATGTTTGAAAAATCTATCGAATGGCACCAAACACGACTCCCCACGGATGTGGGGTGGGGGGTTACTTTAAAATTTTAAATAGGAGCCCCCATTTTTTATTGATTCAGATTCCTTACGTAAAAATAAGTAACTTTTATTTGAAACATTTTTTCGAATTATGGATAGATGGCGCTAAAATCGGAAAAAAAAGGATTGTTGGAAATGGAAAATTAAATTAAAAATGGAAAGTCTTCACTAAAATGGAAAACTTTACTTAACTTTTTTTGGTTTTAGAACCTACTCTTCACAACTCAATAGGGGAGCGTTCAAGTATTACGTAACGCGGTTTTTGAAGATTTTTAATCCCCTCTCCCTACGTAACGCACCTTAATGGGGCGTTCACGTAATACGTAACGCAATTTTTGATGATTTTTAAACCCTCCCCCCCCCCCAACCTGCGTTACGTAATAGGCCCCTAGGTCCCCAAAGCGCTCGAGTGACTGCACATTTAGCATACTTTCCTTCCCTACCCACCAAATACAGGTGTTGTAACTATAGAAACAAAAATATTGAATTGACAAATTTGACGCATTTGCCTATTTTTGGCAGTATATTTGGTATTTTCTCGTGTTTTCTGTGATTGTAATCATTTTAGAAAACAAAATTACCTAATTTAATCATGAGTTTTCTTCAAAAATGTTGTTAAAAATGTATAAATTCCTGACCGATTTTCGGAAAAGATATTTAATATTTAAGCTCGTCAATTTGTCTGGTAGTGTACGCCATTGGATAAGTTCTTGGTTCGTAATTTAAGTTCAACGTGACTAACAGTCTTTTGATACTTTGTATTAACTTCAGAGTATGTTGAGTACATGACTTATAGTATCTGACTACCATTTTCTGATTTATTTCTGAAGAAGTTAATTAAAGTAGTGTTACCTTTAATTATATTTCCTGAGGATTAGATATTTAGTGTACCTAGGTATTATTGCAAACAATTATTTAATTTTAGGCAAATAATTTTTTTATTTATTTTCAAATGAAAATGAAAATCCAATAATAATTATTAAAAAGAGTATTTTACTCATCTATTGCGTTTGATTTGGCTTTATTTTCTTTTACGGGAGAGGTGTGGGGGTAAATTTAAAATTTTAAGTACGAACCCCGCGATGTTTTGCGAAATAAACAGACCGAAAAACTGAAAAATACACGGATTCAATATTTTTGAAAAATCTATCAAATGGCACCAAACACGATTCCCCACGGAGGTAGGGTGGGGGGTTACTTTAAAATCTTAAATAGGAGCCCCCATTTTTTTATTGCAAATTTGGATTCCCTACGTAAAAATAAACAACTTTTATTCGAGACTTTTTCGAATTATGGATAGATGACGCTATAATCGGAAAAAAATGATTGTTGGAAATGGAAAATTAAATTAAAAAATGGAAAGTTCCCCACTTTATGGAAAACCTTACTTAACTTTTTTTGGTTTTAGGACCTAACCTTCACAACCCAATAGATCCTCATAACGCTCGAGTAACTGCAAATTTATCATACTTTCCTGCCCTACTATTATAATGACAGATATATTTTGAGTTGACGACAAATGAATAAAACTTTGATTCAACCTATACTAGTATTAAATTATATCCTCTTCAGCCCCAAGAAAAAAGTTTTTATTATTCTAATAATATTTTCTATTTTCTCTCGTCATTTGTGAAAACAATAAACGAAAATCTATAAAAACTATAAAAAAATTATTTGACACACATAATATGACAGGTCCAGCATAATGGACATCAGGGCTTAGCTTTCATATAATTTAAGTATGAAACTGAAAAAACATTTTGGTTCATGAGAAATACACATTATACATTTTGCATTTTGTACAAAAGAATCTGGTCTTCTTAGTGTATCCAAGAGGTTTAGGCAACGCGATAAGAATTTCTATTGCTGACAGAGCATATTGGCAAATGGTCAATACTGGTTTTTCTTACATCTATAGGCGTTAACTGGAAAACTGTAGACTTTTTACAGGAGTTAGGGGCACTCCATCTTCAGATGTCTGGTTCTCTTGAAATAGACGTACTAGCTTGTCTCCCACTTCCAGGCTTACCACCTAGAGCTAGTGACCTTCCAACATACATCTTCAAATTCCTGTAAATCCATTTCCTTTGATCATTATCGCTATCTTCACTGACTAAAAAGTCGTTATCTGTCTAAATAGCCTCCAATTCACGTTCCATCAATATCCTTTTACTATTTGTAACTAAACTTAAAAAACGTGAGTATGGTAACATATTTTGCTAACTAAGTCCCAATGTCCAAAATGCTGGACAAAAAGTTTAGAGGACCCCTGACGTGTCCAGTTGTAATTATTTTCAAATATATATTTACCACAAATACGTCCAATCATCAAGTAACATACATTAAAAACAATCAATACTGTAAAATACAGAAAAACACTACAACTTACTGTATTTTTGTGGAGCCACCATCATAACTTAAAAAATTTCACCACATGTAAACAAACTACCAAGGTACATGCTGTTGTCAAATTTTTCAAACGAGTAAATTTTACTGATAAATAGGAAGTCCAATATGCCGCAATATAGGACGCAGCGATGCCCAACCCGAATATTCACCGTGTAATAAATTAGTAAACATTGTCCAGCTGGCTGGACCTATGGACGTAGGAGGTTATACTAGTATTTTCCATCAATGTTCGGTAGATTTTAACAAACATTTTTAATAAAAAAAATAAAAGAAAGACCCGTGGTTGACAATGAGTCTGCTTGATTTGTTCACTACTAATTATTTTTGTTAAAGGAGGATGGATGAAAAAAATAATGTTTTGAAACTGTCTATATAATTATGTAGTGTAAAACTAAACACGTTTATTAAATGGTGGAAAAATGTAATTTCTTTCTTCTTTGTTAAATACTAGGTCTGGATCCCGCGTATGAAAAAAAGTTGATTAATAGCAAGCTGAAAATTTGTTAATAGCTTAAGGGTGTCTAGTCGGACAAACTTTGACATATGGGAACACTGGAACAGGGGCAGTTTTAATTGTGGAACAGGTTAAAAATTTGGAACGGTCAGACCACGAAAACGGCACATGTATTTTGTCCAACAGAACAGACTTAAACTCTCCGAACAGAGATTAAACTCTCATGCAAAAATCAGACTATTTATCACCAAATGGGTGTTTTAATGAGTGGAGCATGTAGAATATGTCAAATGACAGGAATTATGACAGGTGATAAATAGCAGTCTAATTTTTGCATGAGAGTTTAATCTCTTTTCGGAGAGTTTAAGTCTGTTCTGTCGGACAAAATACATGTGCCGTTTTCGTGGTCTGACCGTTTCAAATTTTTAACCTGTTCCACAATTAAAACTTCCCCTGTTCCAGTATTCCAATATATAAAGTTTATCCGAGTAGACACCCTTAAGCTATTAACAAATTTTCAGCTTGCTATTAATCAACTTTTTTTCATACGCGGGATCCAGACCTAACTTGTTTGTTCTTTTGATAAACTGAAACAACGATTTAGAGTTCACTATAAATAGCAGATAAACGTTTTATTAATAGTTTAAATAGCCTCAAGTGTATAAATTACTAATATACTTTGGAAGATTTCTTGCTATAATGTTTATTACTGGCGAATAGATTACTTTGGAAATAGGATCGTTACTCTTTAATTTTTTATCAAAAACGTTAGTCTGTCAGCCTACTAATTACGATTCCAACAAGAATAACTACAGTAAGATAATTTGAGAAAAAAAGCAGTACAAACGATCATCCAAGCTGCAAACACCACGATGATGATAAAACAGTGGGCTTCTAATAACAATCGGTGCCCCATGGAGTACTACACTTACAGTGGCGGTTCTTGAGCTGTTTCTGAAATCATTTTGAGTCGATTTAATTTAAAAGGTTATTCGTAATATAGAGTCATCTCCTAAAGATAATCCAAGAGAATTTAGAAGCTGTGTGAAAGCCAAATTTCCCCCAATCAATGCGGGTTCATAATTGTTGTTGGTACGGGAGAGGCTTTGTTCTCATAATAAATATTATTCCAGTGATGCAGAGACGTCAACTCGCATACCGACGTATACGCATGTCTGGTTAATTATTGGAAAGGTTTTCAAATCAAGCAGGGAAATGAAAGCTGATGCAAATACTAGAAGAAGCATGAATTAAAAACCAAGATCTGAAAAAAAGTTGAAGGTAAACCTGAGTTGAAGGTGAACACACCGAATATGTAAACAATCATGCGTGGAGTGAGCCAAGGCTGTATTTTGTCCCCTGTAATTTTCAATCTCTACTCTCAAAGAATATTTATCGAAGCTTTGGACGAAACAAGTGAGTACCGGCTAAACAACATTATTTGCAGCATTTTAGAAGTTGTCAATGTCAAAGCAGCTGTCAATGTCAAAGTTTCGGCACCATAAGACATCACAGGCAACACACATGGGTCAAATGTTTTACGTTTTAAAGAAATTGGTATATCGCTTTTAAAGATGTCTTTGAGTTTTCCATAGGCTGCCCATTCTAGGTTTCTTCTTCTTCGTAGTTCGCAGTTTTGGTTGTCTCTTGTGATCTTTATTTCGTGTCCAAGGTATATGTATTTTTCCACTAGCTCTACTTCGTTGTCGCCAATATTGATATTTCCGCAAGTTACTAGGTTTGTCATGAATTTTGTTTTGGAGATGTTTATTTTAAGACCTACACTGGCACACACTAACTGAAGTTCATGTAGCATTGTACATATCTCCTTGATGGTAGGGGAGCCCAAGCGGGGATTTTTGCAGTTACTCGAGCGCGTCAGATTAGCATATGGTAGAAACCTGGTACCCTGCATATGTACCTCTACCATACATTGGCTCTTAACACAGGGGAGTTCGTTAAGCGGGGCCCGAAAAAAAAATCTATCCTTAAAAGTACTCGAAATTGTCAGATTAAGATAAGGTAAGTTAAGTACATGCAAAAGAGTGTATATTTCAAAAATCTGACGATTTGAGCCGGGCGTAAGGAAATGGGTGAGTCCCAAAGTTTCACAAGAAAAAAGTGAATATTTCGCGAAATAAATGACAGATCGAAAAACTAAAAAATACGTGCTCAATATATTTTAAAAATCTATCAGATGATACCAAACACGACTTCCCACGGAGAGGAGTGGGGGGTAAATTTAATATTTTAAATACGAATCCCGCGATATTTCGCGAAATGAACATCAGATCGAAAAACTGTAAAATACACTTATTCGATACTTTTAAAAAATCTATCGAATGGCACCAAACACGACCCCTAAGAAAATGGGGTGGGGGTTACTTTAAAATCTTAAATAGAAGCCCCCATTTTTTTATTGCAGATTTGGATTCCTTACGTTAAAATAAGTAACTTTTATTCGAAACATTTTTTCGAATTATGGATAGATGGCGTTATAATCGGAAAAAACCATTATTGGAAATGGAAAATTAAATTAAAAAATGGCAAGCGCCCACTAAAATGGAAAACTTTACTTAACTTTTTTTGGTTTTAGGACCTACTCTTCACAACCCAATAGGTCCCCATAACGCTCGAGTGACTGCACATTTAGCATACTTTGCTCCCCTACGGTTGTGAGAGAAAAAAACTGTGTCGTCTGCGAATTTCAAATTTGTTAATCTTCTACCGTCAATGTTCAGGCGTCTCTCTTCCCAGTTAAGTTTTTTACAAGCATACTCTAGTACTGCGGTAAACAGTTTAGGCTTAGGCGATAAGGTTTCGCCCTGTCGGACTCCTCTGCCGATTGGGATATGATCCGTGTCTTTATGTAGTTTCATCGACATAGTAGCGTTCTTGTTTGTATTTTAAATTAACCTTGTGTATCGGTAATCAATGCGGCATACTTGTAGTGCTTCCAGAATTTTGTCAAATTCTACCGTGTCAGTGTCAAAGGCTTTATGGAAATCTACAAAAGTCAAAACGAGTGGTCGATTGTATTCGATAGTCTTTTCTATTACCGTTTTAATGCTCTGTAGGTGATCGTTTGTTCCAAATGCGATACGAAATCACGCTTGCTCTATTAGCTGGTAGAAATCAAGTTTTTTCTCAAGACGATTCGTTACTATTCTTGTAAGGAGTTTGTATAAGTGACTAAGAAGGCTTATAGGTCTGTAGTTTTCTAATTCATGGGATCTCCTTTTTTGTACAATAGAATTACTTCAGCATTGTGCCATTTGTCGGGTATATTACTATCCAAAAGGCACATGTTAAAAAGGTTTTTTATTTTCTTAAGAAGACAAGTGCCTCCGATTTTGATTGCATCAGTAACTACTTATCTTAATGGAGAGGAGATAAAACGGGTAAACCATTTTAAATACTTTGGCAGCTGGTTAAATGTAAATTGTGACTGGTGAAGAGATAATAGCCAGGATCAAAATTCACGTAAGGCTTTTATGACCTGGAAACCAATTTTATATAATAGGAACCTGTCGATGAATATTCGCAAGAAGGTCCTAAAATGTTTTGTGTGGCCTATCTTACTGTATGGTTGTGAGACATGGACGTTAAAAACCACAATCATTCGAACTGTGGTGCTATCGACGAATCCTAAAGATATCATGGGTTGTGCATACTTCCAATGAAAATGTTCTCCAAATGATGGATTCAGAACGTCTGCTCAAAACGTCAAAAAGAGGAGAAAAACAGAATACTTCGGCCATATAATTAGAGGACCTAAATACCATCTACTTCGTCTTATAATACAAGGAAAAGTGGATGGAAAGAGAGGGATTGGTCGAAAAATCGTTCATTGTTGCGTAATATTAGACAATGGTGTGGTTCTACAGTAGAAGAATTATTTCTCGTAGCAGCCGATAGAGAATGGTTTTAGGAACTTATAAACATGATGACGGCAAACGTCTGAATACGGACACAGCACCTGTGTCCGTACAAGGCAAGCCGCACACCAACGAAACATGAAAGGAAAAACATGAAACATGAAACGTAAAACACGTTTCATGAAAATTAAACACGGCTAAACAAATCTTGAAGTCCGCCTACCAATGAAACGAGTGTGATTCATGCTCATAACACATTTTTATTTTCGGAAAGTTTCATAAATGGCCGGACGTCTATTTGTTTATCAGTGTTTTATTTTCATGAAACGTGATTTACGTTTCATGTTTCTTTGATGTGCGGCCTTAGGAAGAAGATTTTTTAAGCTGAAATTTTATTTTTGGTTTTTTTTTAAATAATTTTAATTATAAAAATATATAATATAAAGAAGTAGTATAGTTTTCTTTGTAACAGAAAATACTAATACACCATTTGAGTTAGCGGTGATTTCATTGCTAACACTTCTTCTCGTCCTATAAAATCCAACGGAAAGATTCCATTGTGGTGCCGTCACTGTGGTATACAGCAGAATTAATAAAAGAAAATTTACAATCACCAATCATCTCGGTATTGTACCTAAGGCACTCTCATTTTCTATGTTACGCTTCTTCGTTTTCTTTTTGCCTTTATTTTATTAACTCTGGCGCTGATGGTTGCTTATTATAAAGGGCGTTACACTATGATGACTATTGCTATGGGTTCTTCTTGGACCGAGTTTTTTACTTTATATGGCAGTGTTTTACTACAAATGATACTTTAACAATAAATTTATTTTAAGTTAAATCATTTCACACACAGATATAGGTACATTATAGAGGTTCAAAATTATGGAATAAATTCATTTTTTCGAGAATAGGCAACTTTAAAGAAAGATGTCGAGAGAGGTCGATTTTTATTTTTAAATTATGATTCTTTGGCATATATATCATACCTGTGACGTCATCTACCTCGTCAGTGGCGTGACGACGTACCTAATCGATGATTTTTTAAATGAGAATAGGGATCAGGTGCTGCCTCAACTGAAAGGTCATTAAATTCTCTATTCAGTAATATACACATTAACATAATTATTCATAGAGGGTGTCAAAAAAAATATTTTTGAATTAAATTAATTAACACAAAAATAAGAATGTACCTATATAATTTGTTTAATATAGAGTTTAAGTTCAAAATACATTTTATTGCTGTCAGAAAAAATGTGAAAAAAAAAATGTGAAAATAAAATATTACATAAGAGCAGAATAAATGCAATGGAGATGAGACATTTAAGAAGGATAGTTGGAAAGACAAAATGGGATATATTAAGCAACGAGACTATTAGGAGAATGGCCAACCAAGAACCAATAATGAATAAACTAAAAAAGAGACAAATGAATTGGTATGGGCATTTGATGAGGATGCAACCCAACAGAATTACGAGAAGAGTCCACGAAGCAAGGAACATTGTAAAAAGAAAAAGAGGCAGACCAAGAAAAAAATGGATACAGCAAATAGTAGAGGCGGGAAAAGTTAATAGAGAGGCGGGACAAATATTTATTTGTCAAATAAACATTTTTTCTGTTTTATGACAACAGTAGAATGTATTTTGAGTTAAATAAATTAAATACATTCTCCTTTTTGTGTCAATTATTTTAATTTATAAAATAATATTTTTGACACACTGTATAAGTAATTATGTTAATGTTTACATTACTGAATAGAGAATTGAATAACCTTTCAAATGAGCTAGCACACGACCCATATTCTAATTAAAAAAGAATCATCGATTACGGCATCACGCCCAGATGGATGGCGTCACTAGTATGACATTTAAAAATAAAAATCGACCTATCTCGGGATTTTTCTCCAAAGTGGCCTATTCTCGAAAAAATGAATTTATTCCATAATTTTGAACCTCTCTGTATAATAATACCACAGGAATCAAAGCTGGAAAAAGCACATGAAATATCGAAAAGATACTGGCCGCTATTTTTTTATTAGAAGATCTAGGGGAAGTCGATAGAAAAGGAGTACCATCTGGTGGGTTTATTAGAATACCGGTTATAGGAATATCCCGGTTTAAGGAATAGAAATTTGAGGCCCGAAACGTTTCTACTAGCCTCCAATGATCGGTTATTAGAATACCCCGGTTATAGGAATACTTTTGCTTGGCACAAATGCTATTCCAATAAGCGAGCTCGACAGTATATTATATGATTAAAAATAAGACAACGAAATTTTATCCCTAACCCACTTCACCTTTCCCTAAAAAAAAAACGTCATTTTTGGTTTTTTTTATTTTTTTTATTTTTATATGTTTCAATCAATTTAAACATTTCAAAAAATTCACAGGCATAGTTAGGGCTTTTACAAAACATGTATATTTTTGTAGGCCCGTAGGTTGTGTGTACATAATCTCAAAATGCATTTTTTTATTGGTATAAATTTTTTGTTATGTGTATTTTATTAAAAATAAATTACTCCTCCAAGATGATTTCAAAAAATTATTTTTACTTGTATTTTTGAGCTTTGAAAATTGTCATTATTCGTTTTTTTAGTTTTAAGTTGTGTATAACTCGAAACGGTCAATTTTAAAGTAAAGTTACAAAATTCTTTTTGTTCAAAATCACCCAACAAAACTAAAAGAAAAATGTCCGGGCCGAAAAAATTTGTTTTTTCGGCAGGGAAAAATATATATATGAAAGTTTGCAGAATGAGCAATACCGAGTTCTGCAATTCACATGACTGCCTTAAAAATGTACTTTTTAACACGCATACCATACAATATTTTTTCTACAAACGTAATTACAGGACAATAGCTACAAAAACTTTTACTTGAACTTGACTGACATTCCATTTTTATATTTTTTGACATTACATCAAAATTGACTATACGGTCAATACGAATTGCAGTGCCATAAAAATTTTAAAGCACTAGTGCCTTAAAGTAACATTTTTAATGCTCGCGTGGAGACGAGTAAAAAATTATTTTTACTTGTGTTTTTGAGCTTTGAAAATTGTCATTATTCGTTTTTTTAGTTTTAAGTTGTGTATAACTCGAAACGGTCAATTTTAAAGAAAAGTTACAAAATTCTTTTTGTTCAAAATAACCCAACAAAACTAAAAGAAAAATGTCCGGGACGAAAAAATTTGTTTTTTCGGCACGGAAAAATATATTTAATAGGTATTTTTGCATGATTGATCATTTTTGACTGTTTACCGTGACAGATTTTACGTCAGTAGGTGACATTTACTAGCAACTCGACGGTAAGTAATCCAACTCGACGGTAAGTACTCCAACTCGACGGTAAGTAATTCACTTACCGTCGAGTTAAAAAATCTCTTAATTTTAATTTATTTTTTGAAAGAATAAAGAAAACTAACGAATTATTTATTAATATTGAAACTTATGGTACAATTTGTTAAATTATTTAATGAAATCCCACTTGTTTGGGCTGTGGTTTCACTTCTAACAGAAACTCCTGCAGAATCGCATACATTAGTAGTATTACTAGTATTGCACAATATTTTTTCGGCAAAATCTATTTTATTTTGAAGAGAATCTTCTACATAGCTTTCTGCCACTGTCGATGAACGCCAACCTCCATGACGCTTTAATCCGAGGACATCAACACCTTTATTAGCCAAAAGCGTTGCTGATGTCCTCCTGAACGAATGGCCAGTATAGTTCTCGGGATTAGGCAAATTTAAGAATTTGGCAATTTGAGAATTGCCCCCGATTGTCCCTTTCCCTATTACTTGAGCACAACATTTTCCTTTGGCGTATCTTAAAAACAAATTATTTGATTTTACTTGTAATGGACGAAGTTTTATATACTTTTGCAGAATTTCTAAATATGGAATTTTATCGTCTGGTTTATTAACGACTGTAAAAGTACGCTGGATATTCGTTTTTGTATTGGGTACTTTTACAATCATTAAACCATCGGTTTGTTGGATGTCATTCATAGTAATATTATATAATTCTTCTCTTCTATAGGCACCAGATATTCCCAATATCATTGCGACCTACAAATTATGAAAAAATCTTCATTAAAGTATTTCTTTTACCTAAACTAGCTTATATTACCTTGTGAACTAGAAATTCTTCATCCGGTGCTTCCATCAGAAATTTTTCATATTGCTCCCGTGTAAAAATGCTCGCTTTCTTAGGCCTATAGCCAACATCTTTTCTCTTCAAATACGCGATCAAAGTTGAAAACTTGGAAATATCAATGCCATCATAAAGAAAAACGGTGGATTTAATCATTGAATATTCTGCCCAGAGGCTTCCAGGAGCTTTCAGCTGCATATGTCTTTGAACGAAATATGCCAATAGAGTCTTTTCTTCGATTCTTAAATTCTTGCCTTCGCACCATTTTTTAAAACTTTGGTAGGTATTTTGATAACGGATTTTGGATTTTTCGGGAATAATTGCGGAACACCCTTCTCCCAAGCCCGTTCAATTTCTTCAAATTCACTTTCGCTCATATTTTAATTTATAATAATCAAAATTATACTTAAAATTATTGACAACTAAATAAAAACTCAATTCTCCATTGTTGTTATGCACCCTAGTTACTACCTAACAACCAAAGTATCTATCTTGATAAAATGAATGAAACTAGTCAATATGACGAAAATGTTTAATTTTATAATTTATAATGGTATCAATCGTGCAAAAAACGTTATAAGCATCTCGAACGTTAAGGGTAACCGATCTCAGACAATAATTGGAGTCGTCGCTCCGCTCCTCCTGCAAACAATTGTCTTCGATCGGTATAAAACCCTTATCGTTCTCCATACTTAATATACTATTATGACATAAGTGTTAAAAGTAAACGTTTAAGGCACGCATGTGAAATTTTGCAGAATGAGCGATAGCGAGTTCTGCAATTCACATGAGTGCCTGAAAAATGTACTTTTTAACACGCATACCATACAATATTTTTTCTACAAACGTAATTACAGGACAATAGCTACAAAAACTTTTACTTGAACTTGACTGACATTCCATTTTTATATTTTTTGATATTACATCAAAATTGACTATACGGTCAATACGAATTGCAGTGCTTAAAAATTTTAAAGCACTAGTGCCTTAAAGTAGCATTTTTAATACTCGCATGGAGTGCTAAAAATTGCATTTTTAACACGGTTGTAGAAAAATATGTTTATTTAAACAATTTAAAAAAAAATCTTTAAACAAATTATGATCAACCTTGTGAACCGTATTCTGAGGTATCTCCGAAAAGTGATTATGCAAACAAAACTCATGGGAATATTTTTTCGAAATAAGAGTTTTCGGCCTTGTCTAATCAGAATCAGTAAGAAAAATTATCGAAAATACTTATTTCTATTAAAATAACTTCAGATTAAATAAGTAAATTTCGATATTAAAATTAATAATCTTTAAAATATTTAATAAACGCGATATGTAAATAATATCCGAGCTACTTGTAAGCAATTCCCATACGACGCATAATAACGTAAGTGAATAAACTTGATATATCAACTTGATTACAGCTTTCAGATTTAGCGTTAACAATCCGATTAACTTGTTATGTACCTGCATGAGGCGGACACAGGAATTTGCAACTTATTTATTTTTAAGGTATGTTGCATTATTCGGATCAGCTTTCACTGTCGAAGAAAGTAGCCGTGTTACGAGGACGAAGAACAAAACAAGTACAAGAAAAAGTTTTCTGGAAAAATAGCTTTTAACTTATTAAAAATAAGTGCTTAATTGTGTTATAGGAAATATAGTAAATAGAAAATGACAATAAATGATTGATTTTACCGTTACTTGATGGAAATTAGTTTTATCTAGCAATAAAACACTAAAAAAACTTTTATTTTCAGTACTTCCACAACATTTATTACAAGTTAAGTTTAATGTCACTTTCTACAGTTTTTTTGGCAGAGTGTTTTTCTTAAAAATGATATTATTATGTATCTGCACTTTACAGTATCTTAAGCTTCATTTGACAAGTTTACTGGCTGAGAGTACATACGGCCACTAAACTTGCTTGTGGGATTTCGTCTACATATTTTTAAATTTATTTGCTAGTGCGTGCTGCTGTCGAGTGTTTTGGCTGGTGAAATTGACAATAGTTATGTTACAACGCAAGAAAAACAGGAAAATGCGAGACTTAGACGAGAATAGATTCTAATAAAGATAGCTTAAGGCCTTTATTTTGAATATGAAGGATTTGAAACTGTTCATTAGAAGAATAATTATGATCTAGAAGGTGAAGTGCATACGTAGAATTTGTTTCTCTATTAAAAGTTTTGTGATTTGCTATACATAGGCGTAACCAGGATGATCCTAAGGAGGGGTTACAACTACCTGAAAAGGGGGGGGGGTTACAAGTATAACGTTTAAGTTTTCCCAGTGTAGAATTTAATTCAGTTTTCATTGCTACCTGGATTTTAACTTATTTCCCTGTAGACTTCAGAATCTCTAGTGCCGTGTTTTTCTTAGAAACATGTGTGCTATCGATAGAGTCGAATGTTAGACTTTAATAGCTTTCTGGTGAATGATATGGGCCTTGCATCCCATAACTCATTTTAAGTATTAGGCTTGCTAAGCCCTTTATGGGTGTTAAATAAGACCCTTTTTTGCATTTCTGTGGCGACCGTTGACAAGTCGCGTACCCCAAGCCGTCAGTCTTATTTAAGCAGAAATCTGAGATATCTTGGCATTCGTGAGTTAAAATTTGTGGCAGTAAGTTAAGCCGTGTCAGTCATGTAGTGGACGTTAGTTGTTTTGTGATGGACCAGCCTAGAATTTTCTTCTGGTAAGTCTTTACAAAACCCTTTTCTTTATAGAACACTCGCTGTGAATACTTAATTTTGTTCACAGGGCTGGTCCCTGGCCCAAGTCCCAGTTACCACCTATCGCTAGCACCTGAATCCACATTACACTGTGGCCAAAGCTATTCTTTGTCGTTCCTTTTATTTCGACTTCGCCGCTGGGTAAATGACCTGGCCTAGATAAAGAATGCCTCTAAGGGCATCCGCTACATCTGTTTCAAGTAAGTTACGCATCCTTTATTAGAAGTATTGAGATGTCTTCTCGCGTGTCCAGAACAAGGAACTTATGTTTGTGTTTCTTCCATGGGATAAGTTCATTGACTTACAGTTTTAGCCCATTTTTAGTGTTAATAGTGACATTTACATATATGCCGGTCACTTGTTTTTTATTTTCAATATTTAAATAAAAGACATTTTCACCATGTACATTTTTTTGAGTATCTTTAAAGTATTATTATTGAGTATATTAGATTTATATATATATATATATATATATATATATATATATATATATATATATATATATATATAAACAAAGAGCTCTTTCTTTTTTGTTGTAAGTGAACGGTAAGAATAAGTTTTATTTAGAGTATCGATTTTTTATTTTTTTGAGTAACTTCAGTTTATTTTTTTTTTTGAGTTAATAAGAGTTATATTCGTTCACTTACATTATAGGTACATCTCGTATTTTGTTAGTTTTGCGGTGTTGGTAAATACACCAACGTATATGCAATTTGTTAACCATTTTTAAATAACTATTGAGTAATTTTTGTTTTTGTGGTTGACGTTTTTACATTTTATTTGCATATATATTATGTGAGCATTAAGAGATTTCATTGAGTATTTTAATAAATGTTTTGTTAAAGTGTACGATGTCGTTTTTTATTTATTATTTACAGCTCAAGATTAGTACATTGATGTCTTGTCGTAGCATTCTTGCAAATTTGTTATTGTTGTGTTATGTTTCGTTAATTATTGTTCCTTTGAGTATTTTTTGGTCAAAATACCTGGCGCCCTATATTTTCGTTTGAGTATTAAGTATTTCCGTTTCCTTAGAGTCCAAGTGTCAAACCATCAGTTAATGTTATCTATTTACCTTTTGTATATCTTCGTTTCATTAGCTCTATTCGCATACCATTGTTTATTCATTTAACACCTTTCATTGTAACAGAAGCCCGACACAAAGAACCATGCCCACATCTCTTCCGACTGAGCAACGTGGCCATTGTTTCGTCAATGTAGGCGATTGGACCTTTCTATCTTCGGTCATTCCTTTATTCCATCTAAGGATAATATCGTCCTGATCCTTCTTGTTCAGCCTTCATGACCTCTTGTCCATCTGATCGTTATACAAGTACTGGAAGGTCTCTGAGAGCTATGGTGTTAAGCGTATAGAGCTCACAGTACATCCCAATGGGGGGGGGGGTTATAACCCCCAAAACCCCCCCCGGTTACGCCTATGTTGCTATACGTTTGTCAAAGGTTCTACCAGTTTGACCGATGTAAGTTTTTGGACAGTCACCACATCTCAGTTTGATACACTATTCTGCAATTATTTTTCGTTTGGCTTTTATTGTTCTTAATCTATTAGCTTAAGTTGTTGTTTGGTCTGAAATAACATCTTCCTATGTCCTCAACCTATTCTGTTAGACAATTTGCAAAGCTCAAAAACATAAGTAAAAAATAATTTTTTTAAATCATCTTGAAGGAGTAATTTAATTTTCGATAAAATACACAAAACAAAAAATGTATACCAATTTAAAAAAAATGCATTTTGAGTTTATGTACACTGTACACACAACCTACGGGCCTACTAAAAATAGACATGTTTTGCAAAAGCCCTAACTATGCCTGTGAATTTTTTGAAATGTTTAAATTGATTGAAACATAAACAATAAAGAGTAGGATTAGATGAGAAGGACATTCGGATCATCATGAATTTATACTGGAACCAGCGTGCTCAAGTCAAGGTCGAAGACCAGTTGACCGACCAAGTGAAGATCATGCGAGGAGTAAGGCAGGGCTGTGTGCTCTCGCCGACTCTTTTCAATATATACTCTGAGGAAATTTTTACTGAAGCCCTCACAAACCTAGAGATGGGAATCCGAGTGAACCGTGAATACATCAATAATATCCGCTACGCCGATGACACTGTATTACTAGCAACCAGCCTAAATGATCTACAGGCCTTACTAGACCGTGTGAGAACTGTGAGCGTAACATACGGACTGAACCTTAATATTAAGAAAACTAAATTCATGGTCGTCAGCCGTGTAAATTTAGATCCCGGGGCACTAATGGCAGATAGCGAAGAGATCCAGAGAGTCGACAGATTCACTTACCTCGGAACTACCCTCAACTCACAATGGGACCACGCTCAAGAGATTAGATCCAGAATTGAAATGGCACGGTCTACATTTATCAAGCTGAGATCCTTGCTGTTCTGCGGTGATCTCAGTTTGGGAACCAAGATGCGGATAGTGAGGTGCTACGTTCTTCCAGTGCTACTGTATGGAGTTGAAGCCTGGACACTGACGCAAGCCACTGAAAAGCGGATTGAAGCCTTTGAGATGTGGATCTACAGGAGGATACTAAAAATATCTTATGTGGACCATGTCACCAACATTGAGGTCCTACAGCGCATGACAAAAGAAAAAGAAGTGCTTAATTTAGTAAAACAACGTAAGCTTGAGTACCTTGGCCACGTGATGCGGAACGAAGAAAAATATCGAGTTCTTCAACTCGTCATGCAGGGCAAAATATTTGGCAGGAGAGGACCGGGACGCCGTCGTATCTCGTAGTTGAAAAACCTCCGACAATGATTTGGGATAACCTCCGCGGAGCTGTTTCGCAGAGCAGTCAACAAAACAATGATAGCCTTTATGATCGCCAACATCCGGACCGGATAAGGCACTGAAGAAGAAGATAAAAAATAAAAAAAAACAAAAATGACTTTTTTTTAGGGAAAGGTGAAGTGGGTTACGGGATAAAATTTCGTTGTCTTATTTTTAATCATAATATAAGTCGAACCCGCGTATTGGAATAGCCTTTGTGCCAAACAAAAGTATTAATATAACCTGGGTATTCTAATCACCGATCATTGGAGGCTAGTAGAAACGTTTCGCGCCTTAAATTTCTATTCCTTAAACCGGGATATTCCTATAACCGGTAATGTAATAAGTGGGTTCGACGTAAAAGAGGTAACAGATTGAAAAAAATGAATCAAATTGTATAGATCTCAAAATATATTATTCATTCCGCAGAAACTCGCAAAAGTAAGAACTACAAAAGAATAGCAAATGATAGAAAAAAAAACGGCAGAGAGGAAAAAACCTTTCAAAAAATCGATGGTAAGGCACTATAGGTCAGAGCAAGAAGTACAGATATAGGACGGTGATTCAGGTGGAGAATATTAAAACTGGCTAATAACAGCAGAGTAGAATGGAACGACCACATATTCTTCTTTTTCTTCTTCTTCTTCTTCTTATAATAGGTCTCTTGGCCTGTTCCTTACCGATTTTGAGCTTGTATTCGTAGCTGTAATGTTGACTGCCAGCTACCTCGCCACCTTTTAAAGGGCCTTCCTATTGGTCTCTTGCCTGTGGGCTTCGAATCCCTGGCTATACGGGCTATTCTCTCGCTGTCCTTTCTCGTCACATGCTGATTCCACTCTCGTCGTCTCTGTCTTCCCCACCGTACTATATCTTGTATGTTACAGAGATCTCTTATTCTGTCGTTCGGTATTCTGTCTCTCAGTGTTTTCCCAGTTATTGACCTCAAAGTTCTCATTTCTGATGTTCTCAGTATCCTCTTGGTTTCTGCTGAGTCACATCTTGTTTCTATGGCGTACGTCATAAACGGTCTTACACGTGATTTGTATATGCGTACTTTCCCTTCCAGCCTCATATCTTTGTTTCTCCAGATGACATCCCTCAGACATCGTGACACGTAATTGGCTTTATTTGGTTGCTTTTGGACGCTCTCTTTAACATCTCCATAACTACATATTTCGACTCCCAGATATTGGAATCTCGAGACTTGTTCAATTAGTTCGTTGTTAATTACTAATTTGCATCTTATGGGTTCCCTTGACATTACCAGGGATTTTGTCTTGGCTGTTGATATTTTCATGTTGTAGTTCTTCGCCACTGTATTGAAAGTTTGTGCCATTCGCTGTAGGTTATCCTCGTTATCGGAGATTAAGATTGCGTCGTCAGCATAACAGAGGATTTTTATTTGTTTTTTTTTCCAGTACCTTTAATGTTTTCTATGATTTTGTCCATGACTAAATTAAAAAGCAATGGGCTCAAGCTATCCCCTTGTCTGATTCCCGAGTTGATTTCTACTTCCGCTGTTAGTTCATTCTCGACTTTTATTCTGGTTTTGTTCTTCGTATTAATGTCTTTGATTATCCCTATCATCTTGTTGGGCTAATTTTTCTCCTTTAGCAATCTTAGCACATCTTCCAATCTTACACAATCGAAGGCCTTAGTCAGATCTATAAAGCACATAAATGCAGGTTTATTATATTCCAGTGCTTTCTCAGCAATTTGTCTGGCTATGACAACATAGGCTTAATGACAACAAATAGAATAGTAAGATGGCGAGAGACAGTTCCCCAATAGGAATACGATCATTGGGAAGACCACGAAAACCATGGAATGACACCTGACTGATAGTGTCATGTCTACACAAAAAGACGAAAAAGATGTTTTTCAGAAATATTATCTATTATTACAAAAATATAATACTATCTGTTACAGATAACTATTACTTACGATGAAAGATAAAGAGAACAAAGGACCCAATTTGTAAACATTATATTTTATCCTTGATGTTGGTAGAACTGAAGCAATATATTTACGGCGTCCGGTTGTTGTTATTATTCATACAAATAAATCGGTATTTAAAACGCCTACTTATTGCAACTTCTGATTTAACTCACCGTGGTTCCCAAAGGTAAACGATAATGTACAAGAGATTATTCATTTCAGTTTTTCTTATAACCTTCGATTTTGTTTCTTGTTGTTGTTGCAAGCTGTGTTTAAATGAATGAAAAGCTGACAAGAAAATTATTCAATTATTTATAGGTACCGTATTTCATATTGTAATTTCTTAATATCTCACAGCACAGTGACCTTATTACTCGTATATACAAGTGACATAGAAATCCGATCGCCCATTATAAATTATTATATTTTGAAAATACGAGGCTTGTTCAATCGAAACATACTACAACTATTTTTGGTCCAGAAAACAATAATTGGTAAATATAATAATATCTACAAATGTTGTTCTGAAGTTATTTCCTTGTGGCATTTTTATAACTACGTATTTTTTATGGGAAATAAGCCACAATTTTACTAAAAAATGAATTTATTAACGTTTCGAAGCCCAAATCGGGTTTCGTTGTCAAAATACAAAATACTATTAAAATAAAACAAACATGTTGTTGCTAAGTAAAAAAATTCTTCTAATAATTTATTTAATCTGACTCATTTATATTGGCAATTCAGACGTATATTATACATTTTAAAGTAGAAGACTTTAAAATGATATCGCCAATATTTATGAGTTGCGTTCCTGGGACGACTTTACTAAAAGATAGTTCATTCGATTACATGAAATCAATCCCAACTCAAGAATATCCGTCGCAAAAAAATCATAGCATGTGATCTGTCTTTAAAAAGACAACCAAATGCAACGATGACAGTAAAATTCTCGCGTTAGAGATTCCATAGTAAATCACGAGGGAAAACCAGGAAAAAACCTCGTGATACTATCCCGACATCGTAAGTATTTGGTCTTACATTTAATCTACCTTCAAAAAACTAATACCAAATTCTGACTTTAATATGTTTAAATTATAAATAATATTAATATTACATAGATATACAATAAGTAATACTAAAATATAAAATTTGTAATAACTCGATATGTTATTGACTTACTAATCGTGGTATTTTCTTTCTATTGACTTCCTCTTTCAGTATGGGTAACCACATCCTACTGCATTCTACCGAGGAATTTGCGACACAATTGGTTTCATTTAGCATAATTAGAGCCGCTTCTTTGATTTTTCTCTTTTTACTATCTGATTCTTTCAGGACTATACTTGAATCTCTCCACTGAACTCTATGTTCATTATCCCATGCGTGTTGACATATTTGAGATCTCTCAAATTCTCTATTTTTATTATAAGACTGATGTTCACTTATTCTAACGTTTAATGGTCTTGATGATTCACCTAAATAAAATTGTTCGCATTCACAAGGTATTCTATAAATGCAATTCTTTGTTCTTTCTTGTTCATTGTTAGGTTTAGTTTTAGATAGAATAGATCTCAATGTGTTTGTTGTTTTGAATGTTGTTGAAATGTTGAATTTATTTCCTATCGTTTTAAGTTTCTCGGATAGTCCTTTTATATATGGTATTGTTATTTTCCTCGTATTATTTCTTGTGAATGTTGTAGGATCCCGTTCTAAGTTGTTCTGTTCCATTCGATCTAATCTTGTCAATTCCTTATTTATAAACGATAAAGGATAATCATTTTTTAATAAAACAGATGTTAACAATTGTTTTTCTTCTAAAAATGAATTTTCATTAGAACAAGTAATTTTGGCTCTATCATATAAGGATTTAATGATTCCCTTTTTAACGTTGATGTTGTGATTTGATTTGTAATTGAGATATCTGTTGGTGTGTGTTGGTTTTCTATACACTTGAGTCTCATATCCAGTATCCTTCTTTGAGACTAAAACATCGAGGAAAGGCAAAGTGTTATTGTATTCCTTTTCCATTGTAAATTTTATTGTCTCTCCTTGATCGTTTATAATATTCAGGAATGTATCCAACAATTCTGATCTATGAGGCCATATTGAAAACACATCATCTACATATCTCCACCATACTGTGGGTTTTAAATTTTGTTTAGAAATGATATTAGTTTCGAAATCCTCCATAAATATATTAGCCAATAATGGAGATAAAGGAGAGCCCATTGCTAGACCAAAATTTTGTTTATAGAATTCATTATTTAGTTGAAAATAGGTATTATTAGTACATAATGTCAATAACTCCATTATAGCTGATACATTTAGTTTTGTCCTAGTTGTCAATGTATTATCATTTTCTAACTTCGTTTTAATTATGTTTAAAGTTTTATCTAATGGTACATTTGTAAATAAACTGTTTATGTCAAAACTTACTAAAATATTATTTGGATTAAATTCAATATTTGTTAATTTGTTTAAAAAATGTTGTGTATTTTTTATAAATGTGTCATTATTATTTGCAAATGGTTTTATAATATTTAATAAAAATTTTGAGAGCTCACTACAAGGAGAATTGATGGTACTACAAATGGGTCTAAGTGGAATATTCGCTTTATGAATTTTCGGTACTCCATAAAAATGTGGTGTCTTACTGTAATGAGGTGTCATTAATTTTCTTTGATAGTACGTTAGATCATTTTTAAATTTGAATAAAGTTTTATAAATTTTGTTTTCCAGTGTCTTCGTTGGATCCTTCGTTAATTTAATCTTCGAAACGTTAATAAATTCATTTTTTAGTAAAATTGTGGCTTATTTCCCATAAAAAATACGTAAATATCTACAAATGATTACTAAAATGAAGGCACATATCCCGTTGTTTCAGCAACCGATGTATACCCTGCTTAGCGAAAGGCCACACGGGCGATAATTTACGGCGCCGTAAGAGCAGTAACCCCATTGGTTGACTAACTCCTCCACCAATAGGGAACTTGCATATAAAAATATTTTTGCATAAAATTGTTAATTAATGTTTAAAAATGTTATATTCAAAATATTACGGCTTAAAACTGAATAGTGTACGTACAACAACTGATAATAGTTCCGCGCCCAAAATTTCCGTTTCAAACAACTTCAAAAGCGCTAGCTGGAGTCTGACGTCACCAACCACTGTGTTCTCGTTCGCCCGTTCGGTGAGCTATTGCATTGATATGCATTTTGCCATTGTTAGTTGTGCGTGTCGAATAACTGTCTTAACAATAACAGTCACAACCGTCAGAACATCCAACAAATATTTTTTTACTCTACCAGTAGAAACAAAAACGTCGATTGAAATGGCTAGAGGCATGCAGGCGAGATAAAAAGGATATTTCACAAAGTAGCAAAGGTCTTTATGTCTGTGAGGACTATTTCGATGTGAGTATTTATCTAATTAGGTACCTAATACTAATAAGACATTTTCTACTTCAAGAAAAAATTTTAGGTAGTTGTCGTTTTATGAAATGTGCCTACTTAATTGTTTATTTGTTGCAGTTGGAACAAGACATGGATAACAATATAAATTCAAGATTATGGGTTGTCCCAAAATTATTAAGTCAGGTGTTGTCCCACACATATTTGATTGTTATCCAGACAGAAAACGAACTTTTTCTGAGCCCATAAGTAGGGGTCGACAAGACAAAATTTCTTGTCTTGACAACAACTTCTTGTCTTGTCTTGAGAAAAAATCAAGAAATTTTAAAAAATCTTGTCTTGACGTTTCTTTGACATCTTATATCTTGTCTTGACTCAAGAAATTTTAAGATCTTGAAATTTCTTGATTACTCGGCGGTCTTTTAATTGCTAAACATCTTTGCTAAAAATATCAAAAACTCAGTGCAAATTCAACTTAAACTTAAGTGCTTGCGAGACCATAAATTGTAAGATGACTAAATGACTATGCCAAAATTAGATGTGCCTACAAAGTGGCATTCAACTTTCGAGATGCCAACATGGTGTTTAAGTGTAAAAAATGTTTTAACTATATTTTACGACAACATAAAAAATCTAAATAATTGCAAAATATTAGATGAAGAATGGGTTCTGAACAGTAAATTTTGTTAGTATCTGAGAAGCTTTAAAACACTTTCTTCAATACCCGAAGGGGAAAAATATTGCACACTCCCATTGGTGGTAATTGGAATAAACTTGATAATAAAATTAATAGAGACGTTATTGCATTCAAGCTCCGAGAGATAAAATACTGAAAAACTATAATAAAAACAAGCTGAAATTGCGAGCATTATCATAACGAAAACTTTGTTTATATACCTATTTAAATTCATAATATAGAAAATTGCTATTACGAAAAACTGTTTAGAATTAAAAATTATGTTTTAATGTGTAAGTACATCATTCTAATTTAAATGTTGTGAACTATAAAGATACTTTACTCGAAATTCATATTTTTTTACATACCTCGTATAAAATTAATAAAATTTGATTCATGATGGTTGCATCATAAATCTTAGACCAAGAAGAGATTTTTATGAAGAATAACTTTTCTTCGTCAAATTAAAAATACAAGAGTTATAAGTGAAAATGATGTTGGTATCCATAATTTGAGAAAATTCGTCAAATATTTTTTTTTATTAGAAGGATGTAATTTCATATATCAGAACATACTTTTTTATTCCAAACTACATTTTAAATAACAATTTTCCAATATTGTAAAATAAATAATACATACATGATAAAGATACTTTTTACTGATGAACTTTACTTGGATCTACAGACCTAGCGAGTCTCGTAAATTACACGGCTTTGCGCCACGCTTCACGCAACCGTATTTGCGTACTTGTGTTTTGAGTTGTGTGCGCTGGTTGCTGGTCAAGTGGAGAATTTACCAAATTAGTCCAGAGAAATAAGGTTTTTCTCGTGACACATCCCCCTCCAGGCCGAAACCAAATTTTTTGAGTAGTATGGACATCTATATTATTAACCTATATGTTTCCTGCAGCCGATTTTGATGATATACATAGTTATAAACAAATGAAGATCGAAAAACGGTAAATTATCGCTTTTTTCGTCTATTACCAAAAAGTTAAGCACTTTAAACAAATTTGAGAGTAAGAAACTCATAAATCGTATAAAAAACTTCAATATGGCATTCGCTGAATATGTCCAACCTTATTGGTTGCTTAGAAAATTGCAAAATAAATCATAAATATTGAGTTTTTATAAATATTCGTAACTTAGGTAAAAATTAACTTAGAATCTTCTTATTACGCGGAATGCCGAGACTTCTTGTACTTAAATTATATTTTAAATTTCAAAGCAATTGGTCAAATAGTTTAAAAGTTATTTAATTTATTTTTCCCAAATATCTTTTTTTTTGCAACACTATAAGTCAGAAAATTATGAGGTTACAATAATACTTCGGACAGTTTATGAAAGAAGAACATTTATACTATTACCTTAATTAAAAATAAATGACAAAAAATAATTTTAAACAGTGTAAAATTATTTTGCAAAAACATGTCCATTTTTTGCTTACTTATAAACAATTAGAATAACTTTTTAACCGTTACCCGTAGAAAAATTATTTTTTCATATTTAGAAAGACTGAATTTTTATACACATTTAGAAAGAAAAACAACTGTTCTAGGACATTTAGGGACAAAGTTAGCCCCCCCATTTTTTTAATTCACATGTTTTTGCAAAATTATTTTGCAATATCTATAATTATTTTTTGTAATTTTTTTTAAATTAAATTAATACTGCAAATTTTCTTCTTTCATAAACTATCCAAAATATTACTGTAACTTCATCATTTTCTGACTTACAGTGTTGCAAAAAAAATTAATTTTGGATAAACAAATTAAATAACTTTTAAACTATTTGACCAATTGCTTTGGAATTTAGGGTGTAATTTAAGCACCATAAGTCTCAGCATTCCATGTAATAAGAAGGTTCTAAGTTAATTTTTACATAAGTTATGAATATTTATAAAAACTCAAAATTTGTGATTTATTTGGCAATTTTCTAAGTAACCAATAAGGATAGACATATTCAGCGAACGCCATATTGAAGTTTTTTATACGGTTTATGAGTTTATTACTCTCAAATTTGTTTAAAATGCCCAATTTTTTAGTAAGAGACAAAAAAAGCGAAAATTTACCGTTTTTTGATCTTCATTTGTTTATAACTATGTATATCATCAAAATCGGCTGCAGGAAACATATAGGTTATTATTATAGATGACCATATTACTCGAAAAATTTGGTTTCAGCCTGGAGGGGGATGTGTCACCAACACGATATTTTTTTTCCTTATTTCTCTGAACTAAATTTAAATATAATCGTTTGTACTGATTCATTATTAATATAGTATAATATGTATTATTGCTTTCAAAATATACTCAAATTGTATTTTTATACATTTATTACACATATTATTATAATAATTAAATTCACTATAAAATGTCATTTATATTTTATTAATAGCTAAATAATTTAAAATTTAGTTTGACATTAACGAAGTGTCAAACTCAAATTTATAATAACATTTGCTTTGCTTAACAAATTCAAATTAAAAAACTAGCCTACTTCCTAATCAAAGATTTCAGCTGACGTTTAGTGCCTGATAGGAGATAACCGGATTGTGACGTCACATTTTAGATTTTGAGGTCGATTATCTCGAAGACGGTTTGAGATATCGAAATGCCGTTTTCAGATTTGGATTCAGAAGACAAAACTACATAAGAATCCATCGATACATCTGCTCTAAGTATTGCAGGAGCGGCGACGCAATAACACACAGACTTTTGCAAATTTATAAACGAAAAGTTTTCGTTGATAATTGTATATGATACTGTATAGTTCTTATTTTGGATCCTCGGCACAAAGTAGAGGCATTTTCGTCTTCATCTTGGGGAAAGCTTCTACAATCAGAGGCAGTACAAAAATTTGAAGAAATAGTTAAAGCTACCTACTGTAATAAATCACAGAATGATTTACAGAATCCAATACCAGAGCCCAGGGGCGTCCTTTGAAATTTTGATTGGGGGGGGCAAGCATTACATATACAATACATTATACACATATACAAATAAATCACTATAGTAATAAAGTTGATGTATTTTTTGTAAATTTCAGGGCCGGGGGGGGGGGCAAATGCCCCCTGACCCTATCAAATGACGCCCCTGCAGAGCCAGCACGAAAAATGAAGATAACGAACTTGATTTAGATATTATTTAGAAAGCTGATAATGATTACTTACAATCTTTGAAGTATGAAATTGAAAAATACATAATACTTTTACAATCAAGATGCAGTAGAAATAAACAAACCAAGACACGTTAAATGCTACTAGGAACCGTCCCGAATCATAATTTACAATGTATATATATTGTAAATCACAAATCATGATTTCCAAAGTTTATACCGATACATCAGTATCAGACTGCACCAACTCAAAATTTTTCAATATTGAGATAAGTATGAGGAAATGGTTAAAATATGTTTATTTATCAGTTTCAAATTACACCATCTCAAAATTCCAACACCATCGTAAAAATTTTGACTTGTCAACATGCAGAATCGAATATTTTGTTTAGAACGTCGTAGTTTCATACCGCATCACTTTGAGTTAGTGCATAATGAAACTTGATCGGTAGAACTATTGTCAGCTACTAACTCAAAATTGTCTCTGAAAGCCGCTTGCACTGACCGTTGCTAAATTAAATGTTCGGAAAAATTTAGTGATACAGAAAGAGAAGAACTGCTAAATAACTACTGGGGTCTTGGTGATGTAAATAGGCAGTGAGATTTTATAGTTAACAATGTAATGCCAGTTAAGCCAAAATATCAATATAGTCGGTTCGATAAACTGAGACACAACTGGCTAGTGATTTAAGTAGGTATTTTTTTGTTTTTGGCCAATTTTGCCAAAATTGGAAAACTTACTAACTATTTGGTAATTATTATTAACTATTTAGTAATTATTTTTTGCCAAAATAACCAAATTGGCAAAATTACTTACTAAAGTTACTAGCCAGTTGTGTCTGAGTTTAGCGAACCGACTATATAAGAAAGCAGGGAGTCTTAGAAGCGAAAATAGAGTTTATTACTTTGAGATAAGAAATGAAAAAATTAGAGTATGTAAAGTTTTCTTTATGAACACTTTGAACATTTCGAATAGGATAATAATGAAAAAGCATGCACAGCAATTAAAAAAAAAACAGAGCTACGGTTTGTACAGAATGACAATCGCGGAGGAAAAAAATACTTGGCGACCAATGGTGCTAGATGATGAAAAAGAATTCGTGCGGTCCCAGATCAAATCTTTTCCAGTAAATGACTCTCATTATTGCGGAGCAAAAAAACAAATCTCTAAACTTAGCCACCATGTACAGACTGTACCAAGAAAAATGTAGAGGAGAGCTGAAGATTCCCGTAAAACTCCATTATTACACTAAGATTTTCAACAGGGAATTTAATATTGCCTTTTTTCAGCCAAAAAAGACCAGTGTTGTAAAAAGTATTATAACAACTTAAGTATGATGCACATACAAAAGCAAAAATCGGATTCGGTTAAAAAACGAGTTGGATATCAGGGGATCAAAGGAAGATGACAGTACTGTAGTTTGTTGCTATCATCGCCAAGTTGTATTATCACTACCAAATGGAGATTGGAGTGATTTTCTTTTTTACATGAGACCCTATCATGTTACAACTTTACTATATTTGATATTTCTCACAAACATGGCTATAGTTTTTTGTGGCACGAACGTATCGCAAGCAGAGGTTTTAATGAAATAAGTTTGTGTCTTTGACAGTATCTAAAGAACCATGGACCTCAATATGAGCACATATTTTACTTCGATAATTGCCTGGGCGAAAACAAAAACAAGTTCATTGCTTGCTGGTTTTTATATTGCTGTCAAAACTTAGCAATAAAAAGCATAGCCCACAAATGCTTAGTAGTTGGACATACTCAAAATGAGGGTGATGCGATGCACGCCCTCACAGAAAAAGAAAAAAAAGATACCTAAAAGGAAACCCGCCCTATATTTTATAGAAAACGTTACCAATAATAATTAGCCTGGCTAAAAAAAACTTCCGATAAAAATAACGGAAAAGAAATGAAAGGCAGAATTTACAAACAGTCATCAGACCAATAATGACATACGCGGCAGAAACACGACCCGACACAGAGGACAAAAAGATTGCTCGAAACAACGGAGATGAAAACCCTTCGAAAAATCGATAGTAAGACTCTCTGCGACAAGCTAGAATTACAGATATACGACGGAGATGCAAGGTGGATAACATTCAATAACTAGGTAAGGAACCGAGGAATAGAATGGAATGACCACATAAGCCGAATGACAACAAATATTATAGTAGTCAGGATAGCGAGAGACGGTTCTCCAATAGGAAGACGATCAGTGGAAAGACCACGAAAATGATGGAACGACAACTTACTAGAGGCACATTGAAAAAAAAACAGACAGAACCATGTTTATACAAAAAGAAGAAGAAGAGAAGAAGAAAACTGGACGGCTTGGTACGTTACAGAAGAAAATGTCGAAGTGTATGAAATTTTTAATATAAATGAAGCCGGAAACAAAATAAAATGGAGCGAAATACAAATTCTAAGAGTTGAGAAAGACCAGCCACAAAAAAATAAGAGTGTTATAATAATAAGACAATTCAAAATTATTTTGATTTTATTATATTTTTTCATAACAAGGAAACAATAATGATTTTATAAGAAAAATAAATAAATAATTTTAATTGAGTTCCATACAAATACCCTATACAAAATGCACTAACTGTTAAAAAAATCATGTGTCGACAGTTTCATAGTGCACCAACTCAAAAAAAAATCTGAATTCTTTAAAAAAAATGAATCAAAAATTATCATCTAAAAGAACCATACAATAAACATCTAATTCCAAAATTTTGTTCTATTTGAAAAACAAATGGACCATTTACAACAGATTAAAAATATTTGCTCCCAGAGAAAATAAGTTAAAGTTGATTTGTGAAGAACTATGTTTTTTGAGTTGGTGCACTCTGATACTGATGTATCGATACATTGTAAATTATGATTCGGGAGTGCGCCTAGTAGCATTTATCGTGTCTTGGTAAGCAGGTGTCTTGGTTTGTTTATTTCTACTGCATTTTGAATGTAAATTTAGTATCTATAGGTCAGAAGATTCTGAGAATATAGTTGATTGGTGGAGAAGACACGAAAATATCTATCCGTCATTATCGAAAATGACCAAGGATTTTCTGAAAACGCCAGCAACATCTGTACCTGCGGATAGACTATTTTCAAGCGCAGCTTTCTTATAAGAACAAAGCCAAGAAATCGGCTGGGCGTTGACTCCATGAGAAGTGTATAAGGGTCGTTTTCACGCTACGTCTTATTGTACGTTTTGTGTGTCATGCAAAACGTACAACAAAACGTACGTTTTGTCAAGTGTATAGATACATATTAACGTTTTTCAAACAATGTGTTCAATTGTTCAATCTTCGTGACAAAATAATCGCGCGACTACAAATCGCAAGTGGAGTCCGGCGCTTATGCTTTTCCCATCATATCTTCGATCTGACCTTGGATTTCATTTCGATTCATTTCATTTCTTGTTATACACTGGACAAAACGTACGTTTTGTCGTACGTTTTGCATTACAAACAAAACGTACAATAGGACGTAGCGTGAAAACGACGCTTAAAGCGTTATCTGCCTTAATTCATGACTTATCAATTTCGATTTCAAAAAGGTGCTAAATTTGATATTAAAAAAAATCTAGTTTGCAATTTTATTTTCAACAGGATTAGGTAAGTATCATTAATTATTATTTTTAATTTACATTTTTGTAAATCGATTTAGCAAAAAAGTGTTCAATAAATGAAAATATGTTATGTTATGTCAAAATAATGTAATCTTTTTCACAAATAGATAAATACGTTTTAGAGTTTTCATTATTAGTCAATATAATTTAAGATTTCTTGTTTTCTTGACAAGAAATCTTGGTATTGACATAAAATTTCTTGTCTTGTCTTGAAATCTAAAATTACTTCTTGTCTTGATCTTGTCTTGAAATCAAGACAAGATCTTGAAATTTTCAAGAAGTTGGCGACCCCTACCCATGAGGGAAGCAGCCCTTAAAAAGGTTAAACGTCAGCTTCTTGAAGATGCCGCTTCCACATCTAACTCTTTTCTAGAGGACAATGATGATAAGAGACAGTGTGATCCTAGTTTCACAAACTTAGTTCAACCAGGATCTGAATTAAACCAACCAGCTTTACCTCAAAAACTGAATAATGCATCAACACAAACTCACATCAAAATCAGAAGTAAAGGTATTCAGTGTAAATTTCAAAGGAGTGTTACAGTCGGGTTGTCGCCATTGAAAATACATAATAAGGATGCATGAACTTCACCTATAAAAACTTGCAAACATTATTTGAAGATACAAGAAGTGAATCAGGACGTTCTGTATTTGAAGATAATAGTGAATATAATGGTAGTGATGACTATTGGTAAAATGAAAGTGATTCTTCTTGTGACGAAGATGCGAAAGAAGAGGAAGCAAAACAATTTAAAATGTTGTCTCTGAAGTGTACAGTGATGAAGTTTCAATACAGACCTAGATTGTATACGTTTCAATTAATAGAAATATATTGTAAAACACAAACAATGCATCTATTTTTAACTCTAAAAAGAACAGGACACACGCCTAAAACTAAACTGTAAGAAGACAAAAATAATGATCATTAGTAAAAACACCAACATAAACGCCCAAATTACAGTAAACAATACACCCCTAGAGAGAGTACAGAAAATATGCTACCTGGGCTGCAACATTAAGGATACTTGGGATCATAGCTACGAAATAAAAACTCGTATTGAAAAAACCAGAAGCTCTTTTAACAGTCTTAAGAAAATTATCTGCAACTTGTCTTTAAGTATCAATATACGCATCAGAATTCTTAGATGTTACATCTTTAGTGTCCTCCTATACGGAGTTGAAAGCTGGAGCATGACAGAAGATGCCATAAAACGGTTAGAGGCGTTTGAAATGTGGTGCTACCGACGTATGTTGAGGGTCTCATATATACACCACACAACTAATATAACTATTCTCCAGAGGCTAAGAAAAGACAAAAAAATAATTAACACCGTAAAGAACAGAAAATTGGCTTACTTCGGCCACATTATGCGTAATGAAAGATACCGACTGCTGCAGTTGATTCTACAAGGCAAGATTGAGGGCAGGAGAGGCCCTGGACGTAGACGTATATCCTGGCTGGCCAATCTTAGGAAGTGGACTGGTCTAACGTCAACTGATCTATTTCGACTGCCGTTAATAGAATAAGATGGGTCAATGTGGTCGCCAACATCTCCAGAAGATAGGCACTTTTAGAAGAAGAAGAAGAAATATATTGTAAAACACAAACAATGCATCTATTTTTAACTCTAAAAAGAACAGGACATATATTTATGTCTCTTGGAGATGATTTCGGCATAAGGAAAGCAATGCTTCGAGAATATTTGCAAAATCTGTTACCTACATTATTTAGTAAATATTTAAGATCTTGTATTTTTAATCCCCAAGTTGGTCCAGTTAAATTAAACTTACCCTTAGCATTTCAATTAAAGACGATTAAAATGTACTATACAATCCCCAGAATAGCCTAATCGCTTTCTTTTAAAAACCCTCGTGAGTAATAGTATCTACATACTTATGCGTTTTAAGCACTTTTGAATTCTTTTATGGCATTTTGTACTTCTTCGTCCGAAAGAAAAGATACCTTTTAGCGCTTTTTAACATCTTACAGATGTAAAAATCGCAAGACGATAGATCGTGACTCTAGGGTGGTTGCTGCAATATCCTCTATGTCTTTCGTTGTAAATTTTCTATCATAATTTGGCAACATAAGGCCGAGCATTGTCGGTATGCAAATGAAGTTTAGTGAGTTTCACGAAGTAGTTATTGCTCATATTTAGGACACAAGGGGCGTAAGTGACAATTTTTAGGAAATTGGGTTAAATACAAAAATGGATTCCCAAACACAGAAAACATGGCTTCAAACGTTCTACATAAACTAACGATAACATGATCAAAATGATATGTAATTGAAAAGATGCTAACTAGTATGTGTACCTAGATTTTTAAATTTGTCTAAACTTTGAACAATGTTTTCTTAAAACTTGGCACTTACAGCCCTTGTGTCCTAGGGCCTAAATTGTGTATTCATCATTGGCACGCATACTGGAAATAGCCTCAATGTTTTAAAGAAATAAATGTCAGAAATAATGCCATCAAATTAAAAATTATTTTTAAATTTTTTCTTTAATTTGTGTCAAAAAAATTCTTGTTTTTTTCATAAGAAATGCCGTTTTCAGGAAAAAATAATAAAACCCCTTAACACGTATGTATGTTTCAATTCTTTAAAATATTTTCAAAAACTGTATGATACAATAAAATTAAACCAGAACAATAACAGAAAGTACCATTAATAAAATTTTAAATAGGCGCAAAGCTACAAAAAATGGTCAAAATAACTTCCTGAAACTGAACACAAGATTCAATGCTTAACATCATTGGTGGTCGCATTCGAACCAAAATATTCTTCTGGTGTATTTCTTATTTACTTATGTAAAAGTGGTTTCAAGTAAATTGACTGAAACTTTGGTTTCAAAGCTACCTCTCCAAAGTTTCAAACTTTGAAGAGGTAGATTATTTGCCCAAGCTAATCAAAAGTTCTTATTGTCTCAGGACTCTGAACAGAAATCAACTGTTTGTGCGTTATAGAGCTTTAATTTTGTAGCTGAAAATTTAACTGAAACTAATTTAACTAAAATAATTTTTTACATAAATAAATAAGAAATACACCAGAAATACTTGCACGAATACGAAACCAATGAGGTTAGGAGTTTAATCTTTTGTCACGTTTTAGGGGGTCATTTTAAACATTATTTGTAACTTTACGCCTATGGTGTATGTATTAGATAGTTCTTGAGAATATTTTTGCATAACAACGGCGCCTGAAGAAATAAATAAGAACGTTGAAATATCTCAGTGGTGTACTACATTATTTTTCAAATAAATTGAAAACTTTACCCATGCGCGCGCCAATGATGAATATACAATTCTTAATTGCATGGCAAAAAATTAGCAATAACTAATTCTTAAGAGCCACCAAGTTTCATTTCCATATCTCAATCGATTTCAGAACAATAAATAAATCGGTAGTTTATAAGAAAAATTTCAACACCCCATATCTCGAAAACGAAGCATTTTTTATACAGAATCTCTCCCTGAAGTTTGTTGCACTTATTTACTAACTAAAGGCACGTATTCATTACGTTGGTGCTCCAACACCTTGACATTTTGAACCTCTGTAACTCAGAAACAATTGATTTCTGAGTCTTGATGCAATATGAAGTTATGAGCAGCATGATCAAAGCTACCTCTCTGCAAAGTTTAAGTTAATTTAACTGAAATCACTTTTACATAAGAAAAGTCCCGGGATCCGTTGGAGTCCAGTAGATAAGTTTCTATGAAAGCTTGATGATCGGATTAATTTTTTTCTGTCATATTGTTTCACTAAAAGTCCTTTTCATTTCGTTATCTAGATAATATATTTGTGATTTGTTTTCCTTCATGGCAGTACCTTCTTAGTTTCGAATATCTTCTAAGTATTGGTCTCTTTAATGTACTACATATACAGCGTCTCTACTTAAGTTGGAAACATATGGGAAACTTTTTTATTATTAATTTTACGAAAAAAAGTTATTCTTTATAAAAAGTTCTGCATGCCCCAAAACCTAAGATTCAATCATCAGATATCAAATGTTCTCAATATTATACGAGGTATGTCAAAAAATATGAATTTTGGTCAAGGGTAAAGTACCTTTATTTCTCTCAATATCGAAAATTCTTATGATAAAAAGTTGTTTGGAATTAAAAACTAAGATCAAATATGCAATTACATGCTTCTAATTGAAAAAAATTTTTTTTTTCAAATTTATGGATACCCAACATCGTTTTTAATTATTACAAATATGATAACTCGTTTATTATTCATTTTACGAAAAAAAGTTATTCTTCATAAAAAGCTTTGCATGGTCTAAAACCTAAGACACAACTATGATATATCAACTTTTATTAATTTTATACGAGGTGTGTCAAAAATATTAAATTTGCTCAAGATTATAGTACCTTTATATTTCACAATATTTCAATTAGAAGGATGTAATTGCATATTGAAACATAGTTTTTAATTCTAAACAACTTTTTTAATAACCGTTTTCAATATTGTGAAAAATAAAGGTACTTTACTCTTGAGTGAAATTCATATTTTTTGACATGCCTCGTATAAAATTAATAAAATGTGATATCTGATGGTCTTAGGACATACAGAGCTCTTTATAAAGAATACCGTTTTTCCGTAAAAGTAATAATAAAAGAGTTATCGTATGTGTAATAAATAAAAACAAACTTGTATCAATAAATTTGAGAAAAATTTGGAAAATATTTTTTTCCAATTAGAAGCATGTAATTGCATATTTGATCTTAGTTTTTATTTCCAAAAAACTTTTCATAATAAGAATTTTCGATATTGAGAGAAATAAAGGTACTTTACTCTTGAACGAAGTTCATATTTTTTGACATACCTCGTATAATATTAACAAAATTTGATATCTGATGATTGAATCTTAGGTTCTAGAACATGCAGAACTTTTTATAAAGAATAACTTTTTTTCGTAAAATGAATAACAAAAAAGTTTCCCATATGTTTCCAACTTAAGTAGACACGCTGTATATCCTCATCATATTATATTTTGTTACTCCAATAAAATTTAATTTCTGTAATTTTTTTATAATCTAATTTTTCTTCCCAGCCCTTAAGGCACGTATCCACTATGTTGGCGCTCCGCTCTCCCTTCAACTGCTCCAATCGATACGGCATGCGCTCATCTACATATAAACCGCCACCGATTGAAGTACCGAGGCGGATCTTCAATCGTATCCACTATGTGGAGCAGTTGCAGGAGCGCGTAGCGAAAACATAGTGGATATGTGCCTTTAGAATGCTGCCAAGGACTGCGATCTCCTCGTTACAATAAAAGCAATGTATTTTACTTTTCGTTACCTAACATGTTACAATTGTTACAATACCAGATTTAACAGTTTAAAAATGTAACTCAACATCGTTAGTTGATGACATATTACTAACCTAGATTAGTACCTACGTTTCTCGTCTTTGAACAAACTCAAACTGGAAAAATATTGCGTTACAAAATCCATCTTAATCATTTTCTATTAGACGACATGGAAAAGCAATTACTTCAACTTAAAAACTTACATAATAGTAATAAGTAATAAAGAAAATTGGGTTAAGCTAGTACTCCTACATAAAAACGAAGCACACTATGAACATAATGGTAAGCAATAAATAAAATCAACTAACCACTAAATCAAATAATTTACACCGGTACCATTCAGTACTTAAGCCATTCAACTAAAGGTAGTAATTTAAATTTCATCATTTGTTGTTGTTCGATGTTACATGACTTCAGATCTTACAAGCTGAACAATCATTCTGACAATTTTTAAAAAATAAATCATTTAGAAATCGATTAGACTCGTGGTTTTGTGTAAGAATTATCAAATCATATTTTGCATGGAAAAAACTAAAGTTGGTACCTAAAAAGACTGAGTTAGTTATACAATGTATCTTCTCCTTCTTTTTTAAACGCTTTTCTTTACTTCAATAGTTTGCATAAAATCTTTAGACGTTAATTTGAGTGACTTTTTTCAATGCAAATGAATGAAAATTTGCAGACATATGCATTCGCGGAAACAATACACGAATAGTCAATAAAAATTTTTTTATGTTTATTAATTGTTTAAATAAAAAAAACTATTTTAATGGAAAATGCTTAAATTCTCTTGTCTTTTACAATGTAGAAACTTAAAACTTTTACGGATTGTAGCTAATATGAACTATACATAATTTCACTTTTTACGTTCATTGTCTACGTTATGCTTCATAAATAAACAATAAAGTTTCAAATTTTGAACGCTCATATATTTGTTTATAATATATAAATCGGCGTTTATTCGTGTCAAATTTCAATACGATACGAAACAAAATTTCAACCAAAACTCGAATTCAAAATCTTCGTGTTTTTATCATAGTCTTAGAAAAACCACCGATAGAGACGTTTTGTGCTACAATTAACATTAGAATTCGTTTTGTCGTATTAATTAATTAAACTCTTTTCTTTAGTTCAATCGTTTGGGTCAAATCTTTGAACGTTAATTTGACTGCCTTTTCTTCAATGCAAATGACTAAAAATTTGCAGACATATGCATTCGCGGGAACAATACACGAATAGTCAATAAAAAAATTTTTTGTTTATAAATTGTTTAAATAAAAAACGATTTTAACGGAAAACGCTTAAATTCTTTTGTTTTTTACAATGACGAAACTTGAAACTTTTACAGATTGTAGCTAATTATATGAACTATACATAATTTCACTTTTACGTTAATTGTCTACGTTATGCTTCATAAATAAACAATAAATTTTCAAATTTTTTGCCGATTCCGACTACTTTTCATGTTTGTACATCATGTTTTATACATATTTTAATAAATATAAAATTTTAATAAATAAATTTTAAAAAAATATGAAAAAAATATTTTTAAGAAACGTTTTTCTTTAGTTACAAGTAACTAAAATTAAACATATAAAAAAATCAACCAAAAAGCAAAAAATAAAAAAAAATTTAGAAAATCTAACACATTCGTTAAAGAAAAGCGTGGTGCGAAAACCGTTTATTCGATGAAGACGCGCCACGCTTTTCTTTGACGAATGTGTTAGATTTTTTAATTTTTTTTTTGTTTTTTAGTTGATTTTTTTATAATATGTTTAATTTTAGTCACTCGTAACCAAAGAAAAGGGTTTCTTAAACATATTTTTTTCATATTATTTTATTTATATTATGTTTAATTTTAGTCACTCGTAACTAAAGAAAAGCGTTTCTTAAAAATATTTTTTTTCATTTTTTTTTATCATATATTTATAGTCTCGTAAAGCCTGTTTTTTCTTCGATATTAGGCTCCTGCATTGTTTAAATTTTAGTACCGTCTCTTCATAGAAAAAAAAAAGAAAGGCGGAATTTACACAACAATCATCAGACCAATAATGACATACGTGGCAGAAATACGACCTGACATAGAGAGAACAAAGAGAATGCTATAAACAGCATAGATCAGAATCCTTGGAAAAATTGATCTATTCGGATCGAACTATTCCGAATAGCAGACAGCAAAGTTAGGATAGCCCTGCTGATTGCCAACATCCGGAACCTATAGGCACCGTAAGGAGAAGACGAACAAATTTCGATGGTAAGACACTATGGGACACAGCTACAAGTACAGATATACGACGGAGTTGCAAGGCGCATCAAGGACTGGGTAAGAAACAGAAGAGTAGAATTGAACGATCACATAAGCTGAACGACAATATAGTGTTGGTCCAAAATTGTTGCGATCAGAGGAAGGACATGTTTCTGTGCTTTTTAGATTACGAGAAAGCGTTTGATCGTGTCCAACATCACAAGTTAATGTAGATCCTCAAGAAGCTTGATATAGACCAAAAAGACATAAGATGCATTAAAAACTTGTGTAGTAGTGTCAGGCAGCACAATTAAGAATTGACAATTCTATATCCAAACCCATACATATAAGAAGGGGTGTTCGGCAGGGATGTGTGCTCTCCCCTCTTTTATTTAACATTTATTCGGAAGCCATATTTTAAGAGTCTTTGGAAGATGCATAGATGGGAATCAAAGTGAATGGGGTATTGATCAACAACATATGATATGCTGATGATGCTGTCTTAATTTGTGACAACATAGCAGATCTTCAACAACTTGTCACTATAATCGGAAAATACAGTAAGCGAATGGGATTAGAGATTAATAAAAATAAAGAACAAATTCATGATCATCTCCAGAAACTTGGACGCATTTTAAAACTCCACCATAACACTGAATAGTAAGTCCATCGAAAGAGTGAGTAAATTTATATACATGGGAACGTGGCTTTTTGAAGACTAGGCATCGGACAGGGGAAGTAAAATGTCGCATTGAGCAAGCTCGACAAGCTTTCGTAAAATTTAGGAAGGTACTGACCTGTTCTGAGTTCGATCTTACACTGAGACTAAGGTTTACTAAGTGCTACGTGTGGTCGGTGCTGCTATGTATATGGCATAGAGGGCTGGACACTCAAAAGGAGGGATATAAACAGATTAGAACCCTTCGAAATGTGTCTTTATCGCCGTATCCTAAAGATACCATGGACGGCGAAAGTCACAAATGTAGATGTCTTTAAAAGAATTAACCAAAAACGCCAGCTTTTCGAAAACATCAAGAAAAGAAAAACTGCGTATTTGGGCAACATCATGCGAAACGAAAAATACCAGTTCCTTCAAATTATAATCCAGGGTAAAATTGAAGCCAAGAGAGGAAAAGGACACAAGAAAATGTCGTGGCTCCGAAACATAAGGCATTGGACAGGGATTAACGACATACAATCTCTGATACACATTGTAAGAAACAGAGAGTTAATAGAAACTGTGATCGTTAACATCCATTAGTGGATTTGCATCTGAAGAAGAAGAAGAACGACAACAAATAGAGTAGTAAAGACGGCAAGATACGGTTTCCCAATAGGAAGACGATCAGTAGGAAAACAAAGAAAATGATGGAACGACAACCCACTGGAGGCATATTGAAAAATAGACGGAGTCATGTCTACGCAAAAAGGAGAAGTCTCTTTATTGGTCTTCCAACATTTTTTCCGACCATTTGGTGCTATTCTTTCTATCTTATCTTCTGCCATGTTTCTAATGTGTTCCATTCCATATCTGTTTCCGTTTTGGGTACCCATGTATTTATGGCTACCTATTAATGCTATTAATAGGTTTTCTATTAGATATAACTGTATCTATAAAATACCATGTGGATGCAACAGATTCTACTTGGGAGGAACTGCAAGACCACCAAGTGTCAGAATAAATGAGCAATAAACTAATATCAACAACAGAGACTTTGATAGATAAAATGCATCAATAATCATGAAAGAAACAGACAAGAAAAAAATGAAACATCAAATAAGCAGTTCTCATCTTATTTAATGAAGAAAAATGTGTACCAAACCCATCAGGAGAATGTACCAGACTCTGATTGCGAATACTAAAAGAAGAAATCAGCAACAAGAATCTACCAACATTAATGGATTAATAGAAGGTTTATATCTGTACATCTGTACACATCATCTGTATATAATATGTAATACACATAATATGTATATAATAGGTACATAACCACACAAACCCCAAACTCAAACCATGTGTAGCTGCTTATAAGATCGAGGCCGAGTGAGATTGCCAGTCAATTTGGTCAACCATTACCTACATAACAAACAGGTCTATAACCTGCTTATTTTAAAATATGTGAACAGCCGTAGCGCAGCAGCATGACAACTGGTCTCATAAGCCAGAGCGTCCGGGTTCGAGCCCCGGCACAGACAATCAATTTTCATTTCTAAAAATAATACGAGCTGTTCACCGTGCTTCGGAGAGTACGTTAAGCCGTCAGTCCCCCTGGGCTAGTGTGTACATCGACACTAGTTACTTGAAACAGCGTTAAAGATGCAAATGGCGCCTGAACCTGTCCGAAAGGATCTCCCCGGTAAAAATGCCATACGATATTATTATTTTAAAATATCACATTGTGCATAAATATGACCAAAAACCCACAGTATGGTGTAGACATGTGTTTTCTGTTAAAAATAGTTAAATTCCTTTGTAAAAGGTATATTTATAAAAATCACTAAAAAGGGCTACATCACAGAACGCTTTCGGAATACTAATACCATCATCAGTGCTTATTACAGGTTAAATTACATGCCTGAGCCACCAAGATATGCATGAGGTTCTATCATCTGGACATTGCAATACGTGGGGAGAGTCCTGTACTGTCTGAAGTTAAATCCAGAAATAATTTAAACATCACATGTTTTCAACAACTAATGTGAAAAATTTAAAAAATTATTACATTTAAAGGGTTTTTACCCAAATATCTTGGCGACGCAGGCATGTAATTTAACCGATAATAAGCACTAGCGATGGAATTATTATTACAAAAACGTTCTGTAATGTAGCCCTTTTTAGGGATTTTTATAAATATACCTTTTACAAAGGAATTAAACTATATTTTTGATATTTAACTAATATTTTCAAAAGAAAAAATGTAGCTTCGTCCACATTATAATCGGCATCTGACTTTTTGTAATAATGATGTTATTTTTCCAGTTAAGTTAGTCCCTGTATAATAATGTATTCACCCAGTCCGTCCCTTGTTAGAAGTTTGCCTTTATGTGATGCCAAATGTAGAAAGTTGCAAATCTATTGTTTAGATTTATTACTATTGAAAGGAAAATAGGCCAGACGCATATTGGTTTAGAGTGTGGCATTACTTTTGTTACATAACCTTGACAAATAGATGGTTTTGTCGTATGTTAAGCATTCAAAAGAACAAATTAGTAACAGTCTGCTAAAAATGTGTAAGTAGCTACCTATCAAGATGAATAGAGTAGGTATTTCACGTTGCCATAGTTTGAAGAATGGCAGCAATTATATTATTTTCGCAATATTTATATTGAAGATATACACATAACATAAATCAATGCACAAGACAAAGCTATAAAAGTACCTAGGTACATTATTTTATTCGTATAACAAATTTATACAGTGTGAACCTCAATACTTGCATGGGATACCTGAAAATCAAAATAAAACCTAAGGTAGTTCAGATATCTACTAATTAGATTTAAAAAAATCTAATATATAGGGTGTTTCATTAATGATTGGAAATATTTTAATTGTAGCTTCCTGGGCTCAAAATATTAGGGTTTAACCGAAATCACCTAGTCCGAAAATGCTTCCTAAGAGAGCTAGAGCTCTTTGAAGATAGCGTTCTGTAATTACAGAAGCTATGAAGAAGTTCTGTATATATAAGCAGTGGGGTTCCTAAAGTCTCCTCCGAATCCCACATTTCGCTCAACGTTTTCTATCCACCCATTCGTTTTCTTCAATAGCTCTATCTGCTATAATAGACTGTTCTATTCTTCTCTTCCTCTTCCAAGTTTGGGTAACAAGTTTGGGATATGTTGTATATTAGTGCACCCTACCTAACCTACATTAACCCGCGAGTAGTCGCGCCGTTAGATAGAACTTGATGAAAAATTTTGCAATTTTGAAAAAATTTCGTAAGTGCCTCGAAGAAGGGTGTAGTAATACGTAGGAATTTTTTTTATTTATTTTTTTTGTTCTTCTTCTTCTTTTTGTGGAATTTATGGCTATGGGGAGAACCAATTAGCTTTAATAATTGTTAGAAATAATATTTCTAACATAACAAGTAAATAAAAATACTATAAAATAAGAATTTGTTGTAAATTCGTATTTAAATTCGTATTTTGAGATAGAATCTAACACGCGACTATTCACGTTACAGAAGTGAGCGCGACTACTCCCGGGTTAATGTGGCATCTGAATATTATGTTTGTGCGTCATAGTGTTGCCATACTTTTTTGTTTATTTTTTTCATAATTTCAATCAATGTTAAATGTAGATACAAGAATAATAGAATAATTTTATAAGAACGTTTAAATTATAAAGATACTTAGCTTATAGTCTGAACACATTATAGAAAAAAGGCTATTTTTGAGAAAACTTGTTTATTTCTAGTATACCTAACTTCAATCAATGGTTAAATGTACCTACAAGAACAGGTATGCCTCTTTTGAGCTTTTTGTATTAAAATTTTTTACTTTATTAGAGTTTCAAAACTATTTTTTAATTTATTATAGTCATTCATCTGTTTGATTTTATTTATCTATTTACATATCTACTTTTTTATAATTAAAATGCCTCTTTTGAGCTTTTTGTATTAAAAACAACATAAATTTTTTTACTTTATTGGTGTTTCAAAACTATTTTTTAAATAATGTAACTTTTTGTAATGTGATAGTATGAAAAAATTGAGGATATGGCAACGGTGTTACATGTCAAGCTCGGATCCAATGCCAGAATACGCACATCACATAAATATAGGGCTTTTCATTCACAGTCATTTGTTTCGAGCTTCTGTCATATGTTGTATAATCCGTGTATAAGTATTAATATACAAGGACTATACGACATTTGACATAAGATCGAAACAAATGACAATCGATGAAAAGGAAAAGTCCTATTATTAGGGTGTACTCAGTGGCGGCTGGTCAGAGGAGGCAAGGGAGGCTTAGCCTCCCCATAAATTTTTTACACACGCTACACTGTTTTGTTTACTTTGCTTCGCGTTAGAGATATCGCAAAAAGTTTCCATACCAAATTTCATCACAAAATTCGCACTTTTAGTTTTTCATTATTTGTAGTCAGGATCCTAAAATCGCAGAGGAGGCTGCTGGCCGGAAAACCTCACTTGCTAATGCTCCGCGTAGCCCAGCAGCGTTTATGGATGGTTTAAGGAGACCCGGTCTCCTTAGAGCTGCACATCGCTTAGCGCACACGCTGCCCGGAGATCGGGCAAGTGAGATTTTTCGGCCAGCAGCCTCCCCTGCGGATTTTAGGATCCTGACTACAAATAATGAAAAACTAAAAGTGCGAATTTTGTGATGAAATTTGGTATGTGGGATTAGAATAATATTTGGAACAACTTGTTTAAATAACTTTTTCCGATATCTGTAATGCAAAGCAAAATATCGGTAATTTACCGCGTTTTTGCATTCGCAGAGTAAGCCGCTTTTAGAATTAAATAAATTCAGTTGAGTATCTTAAACAATGTAAACCTTCAACCTGTATGGAGTGCAAAACTTCAAATCTGTATTTATTTTGATATGCATATCTACTTACAGAGATAGAATTGTTAATAAATAAACGACACAAACTTTGGTAATACACTTTTACAATTATACTAACTATTTTTAAAATGATATGATATTATGTAATAATTATGAATTATGATGATATTATAAAATGTAAATAAAAAATGGTCAAAAAAATGGGGCCTTAAATTAGATTTTTTTGGCGGATTTTTTTTTGCTAGTACAAATTTGGGACATCTTGGCTATTAGTGCACCCTAATATGTCTGTGTAGATTTTGGCATTGGATCCGACCATCACTTGTAACACCGTTGCCGTATCCTCTATGTTTTCATGCTATCACGTTACAATTTTTTGTGATATTATACACGAGCGGGACACCCTCAAAAAAGCGCTTAGTTTTCGAGATACTGACCACGGAGGGGTGAATGGCTAATTTTATTCATACTTTATATTTTCGAGGGTGCTGAAAACGAAAATAAGGTTTATTTTGAATTTTATTTGGGGGAACATTGTCAAAATCGCAATTTTAACAAAATTTAATTTTAATAAAAATAAAAAAAAATGAAATCACGTTTTTTGCGTTTACCTCGCTACAACTCTGTTCCATTTTAATATTTTTTTCTGAAATTTTTACAGTATATAGCTCTAACATTTCTGAAGACAAAGGTACCTGCTTCAAGTTTTTATTCTTATCATGATAAAGGTTATGAATTTTTCAAAGAAAAAGGTGCGGATTTGTGCATTGCAAAGTTTAATCGCAACAGTTGTGTGACGAAGTTTAAAATTTAGGTTCTTAATCACGTTTATTTGAAAGTAGAGAGTACAAAGAAGTTTTCTGGTAAGTTTTAGATCAAAATGTTTTATAGAAAAAAAATAGTGCAACTTTTAATGTCGACATTAGAAATCCCCAATATAACGCTTATTTTTTGAGGGACAGACAATCTAGGTCTAATTTCTCACCTTTAGTACTATCCTTGGATTATAAGCTTTCATTTGACACCTCATTTGTTATTCTACCGAGTATAATGACGGAGAAGTAAACGTTCTTATTCTATTATTCTTAACATTGATTGAAATTATGAAAGAAATTGTCATGGCAACACTGTGACGCACAAACATAAGATTCAGCTGTGCGTTACATAGGGTGCACTAATACCCAAGATGTCCCAAATTTGTCTAGATAATTTACAGTTAGGTATAGCCTCCCCTATTGAAAAAATCACGAGCCGCCACTGGGGTGTACTAATATGTATACAACTTGTCCCAAATTTGCTCTTATTTTGTAACAAATTTCCATAAAGTAAAACCAGGATACGAGGCACCAGGTACATTAGAGGCCATCGCCAGCATGATATTAGTATCCAGTGACTCCAAGAAACCCCGAGTAAAGAGTGTGCACGGATTTTGTATCGCATGTCCATAAAACTCCAGAATACGAAGTCCATCCTGGACACCAGGTGCCTCAGAGACCATCGCCAATACTGAACCCATTTTCGTCAATTATTTCCGAATTACAAATGTATCATTTTTCATCACTTTGAAATACATTTTGGAAAATGCATTTTTGATCCTTGTTCACTAATGCAATTTTCATTTCGTCATCATCACTTTAGTTCGCAAGTTTCCTAAGACTGCATCGAATGCAGCAAGTTTCACTGAGATGCATCCAACTAAAAATTGGTAGGTTTTGGTCTTTTTAGTGTTTACTGATTCATTGCCTCGCGTACACTTGTTCAGTTTTTAGAACATATTGTAGGTATAGCAGGTTCGCTAAACTCAGACACAACTGGCTAGTGATTTTAGTAAGTAATTTTGCCAATTTGGTAAAATTGGCAAAAAAAAAATAATTACTAAATAGTTAATAATTACTAAATAGTTAGTAATTTTGCTAATTTTGGCAAAATTGGCAAAAAACAAAAAATTACCTACCAAAATCACTAGCCAGTTGTGTCTGAGTTTAGCGAACCGAATATATACTACTTGATTGGTTAATACAGCGACGAAAAAACTTTTTGATAAGATTACCTCTATCTTATGTATTTTAGTGTGCAGAGTCCGAAAAGCATATTAATAATGCTGTATCACCCACCATTCTTTCACAATTTAACAATTAAAATTGCATAATTACCTTTGAAACCAAGATGACTACTAAGGAAAAAGAAGCTTGTATTGCATTCAAAAAAGTTGTAACCAAGTTTTTAGGTAATGTGAAAGACCCTAACTACGACCTTATATTAGCTAATTTATTAGATAAGTTTTTTAAGATATTAGATAAGATTTAAGATTTGGGATGTCAAATGAGCCTCAAAATCCAACTTTTGCATAACCATCTTGACTTTTTCTCTGAAAATCTGGGTGATGTCAGTGAAGAACAAGACAAACGATTCCACTAGGGTATTAAGGTGATGGAGAAACGATACCAGGGACGTTGGAACACCAGCAATGTGATGGGTGATGGCAAATACTATGGACAGTCCATAGTATTAGGTGATAGGGTGATTACTGTTCGGCTGCCTGATAGAAAAACACAGTAAGTGCTAAATTTTTAAAAAATGAATTACATACAGAATCTTATTTACTGTGTTTTTGCGCATCGGATAATTCTGAGAAATTAATCAAAATTCGTATATTAACTATGATTTGAAAGTGTGTAAACACAGTAAGTGACTTTATCCGGACAATTTCAGTGGATTAAAACACAGTAAGTACGAAACTTTGAAAAAAAACACAGTAACTGACTCAGGCTTACTGTGTTTTTCCATATTTTAAACAATTACTGTGTTTTAAAATCATCGAACACGATCTACTACCACTTCTTTTTCGGCACCACGACGTTGCACGACGATTTTAATTTGGAGATTGCCTTGCCTCATCTCATATTCAGCAGTTAACTTGAGGTGGCTAAGAGTTGAACATGTCTCGTCACGCGTCAGGAAAAAATAGTGTTAATTCTCGATCACGCTACGTCGCGTCGTAAAGTGCTATGAAAAGTACATCCTGCGGCGCTATGGTAAAGGAACGTAGAGGAATTCATTCTAAATCGAAAGTTAATCGAGGTATAATCGTGAAACATATTGAATCCTATCATCCATGCGTAAGTCATTACCGAAGACATAATGCTCCCAATGTAAGATATCTGTCTAGGAAATTAACGATAAAACAAATGTTCCACGATTTTAATTCAAAATGCCCAGGAATTTGCAAAATAGATATCTACCGAGAAGTTATGAAGGCTATGAATATTTCATCGCGCCCACCAAAGTCTGACGCTTGTGAAGAATGTACGCTATATAAAAATAACTCTAATGGCAACCATAGTACTAGTAGCAAAGATGACAGGACTCTAGAGAAATTAATTATACATCGATCTAAAGCAGAGAAGGCCAATAGTAAGTACAAGGCAGATTCTGAGGAAGCAAAAACTATATTTTCAACTAAATAAAAATTTTATTGCTTCCTATCATGTCGCAAATAAAATCCAGTTTTTTATAAGCAGGCTTGTGGTATTTAATGAAACGTTTGCTTCTTTGGGTAATGCTAATCATTATTAAAGTTACTGCGTTCTCTGGCACGAGGCAATTGGAAGTAGAAAGGCAGAAGCAATAACCGATTCGATATTGAAAATAATTTCCCAGCAACGTGATGTTCCTAAATTTGTATTTTGGGCAGACAACTGCACAGCACAAAATAAGAACTGGGTTCTCTACACAACATTAATTAACATCGTCAATCGAAACGAAGGTCCTTCTAAAGTAATAATCAGATACCTGACAAAAGGCCACACTCATATGAATGCCGATGGAGTACATGGAAACAGAGAAAAAAATTCTAAAACATAGAAATGTCTGCGACTTTCAGGAATTATGCGACTTAATACAGTCTAGCAGGGCAAACTTGAATGTGATTCAGTTAACGGAATTTCACGGCTGGGAAAATAAGAAAAAAATATTCACCAAAGGTTCTGGTAACAAGACAATGAAAGACTGCCCAAGTAGCAATTTTTCGACGCATTGGTTGTCAGTACAAACAAATGCACTGTATACAACGTTGCCCGAGAGCATTTTCAGTTGTTTCGGCCAACGTCCCCTATCCCGACTGACATTACGATGTTACAACCTTTAGTTATACGGGCAACTAATTTATTACCATTGTGACAACTACATATCACAGTTCAGTTTTTTCAACAATCGCAACGACTTAAAAATGTTATAATGCTAAACTAATTTAAGCCCTGGCCGACTCTAGTAGAGTAGTTGTCTGTCACGTCACGACCCTCTGTTGTTCTAGAGGTGTGACACGTTTGCGACAACTTCCAGAGGAGAAAAAGAATTTACTTTATAACCTTATTTTTTTATTATTATTATATATTTTATTTTGATGGAAATTTTCGATTTATTTAACAACCTGTTTATTTGTTTTTTTTAATAGCTGGTTTCCATTCCATTGTTTTATCAGTAGATTTGAGATTTGATAACCTTAATCTTTGTAACAGCTTTCGTAGACAGGGTTGCCAGGTCAGTTTTTACTCTTTCAGTAGTTTTGTTTTCACAAAATCAGTAGATTCTTTTTAGGCCATGTAAATATACAGTAATACAAGTGATATGCTCATCCGTCCTAAATGTCCCAAGAGGAATGCCACAAAATTGGAAACCTAATTATTCCAAACCACCAATTACCATTTTTTAGCTAAAATCTACTGAATCAAAAACTAAAATATTAAGGATTTTTTGGGATATATTTGGGATTTTTCATAATAAAAACAACAGCTAACTTAAGGGGATAGGCGCAAAATGTCGTCTGTTAAAATGTTCAATGTATTTTAAATGTTTTCATTTTTTGCGAATCCTTAGAAAACTAATAGTATTTTTGAAAAATTTAAACGCACAAAGAAAGATTACACGTTATTACCGAGGAACGAAAGTCCCTGAAAACTTCTATAATGTTTATTTTAATAAGTTACAGGGGTGAAAAAAAGAAAAATTTAGTGTGACTTTTAATTCCAAATATCTCGTTCAAAAGAAACGTTTTGGTTTTTCTAAATAATGCAGTCTTTCATTCTGCGTTTAAATTTGTCAAAATACCTATTATAGTTTCCTCATGATTTGAAAAAAATGGATCAAATTCTGTTGAAATATACTAAAAATCTACTAAAAAATATTGCCTACTAATGGTTTGTTTTTAACCAAGAGGAGTGATTCAAATTTACCGCGCTGTAATGCTTGTTTGTAATTGGTCCAACTGCAGGCAAGTTTACTCCACTCTTATAAAATTTTGACACTAATGACATTTATCAAATTTTGACACTAGTGGAATTTCATAGGTTAGTTAAGTTATACCGGCGATTTTTTGTGTTAACTGTGTTATTCCTTTAATGATTGTTAGTCTGCTTTTATATTAAAAGCAGTGGTTTTTAGAACTCTTTAGCGACGTATTAATATAATATAATATTTATGGATTACCGTTGAGGGCCGACATAATCAACCAAAAAAGAAGATGTATTTGGTTATTATTCTAGTGACTTTCTTAGGCGTGAATCTGTCTTTTAAGTTTACTCCTCCTGGTTAAAAAATAAACTATAGAATTTTTTAAAAAATATCAAAAATCTACCAAAAAAGTAGAAATCCACTAAATGTGGCAACGCTGTTAATGAGAATGATACACTTTTGACACTGGTCACATGACCTCTGTCACCCAATAAGAGGGTGCGTTCTAAAATGGTTTTGATAGTCGGCGCGGTCGGGTGTAGTTGGCGATTGGACTTTTAAGTTGTCTTATCCGTCTAAGGTTGGTTATAAGGTATTTTTTAGTAATATTGGTAATATTGTTTAATGCGCCATTTTGGTTTTACTTGAGATTTTTGGGATGTAAAGAAAATGAAAACATAGAATATAAAAAATGCAGGCATTTTCTGATACTTTTAAAAGCACCATCAATACATTAAATTTATACAGAACATCTTTAACATAAATTTTGACTTTTATATTAAAATTTGATTTTTTAAATTTGCATATTTTTTGTCAAAAATGTCATAAAAATAAGGAGCGCGTGTGTTTTTTAAAGGTGAAATATCCATATTTGACGGTAATCTGAGATGCGTTTATAAATTTCACATCAGGTAATAAGTCCTTTATGTATTTATATAAATTTAAATACCCAATACGATGTCAAAACAGTTTACTTTTTGGTTTTCGCATTCACCATACAGGTGTTAAAAATATAGGTAAAAAAACATAACTAGTCTGACTCCTTGAGCAACCATTGCACGCGGAGGTGCTTTTTATAGTCGCTTCAGTTGTCTTATGCAACGCTTACGAAACGACGTTGCTTACAGGAGGTTGCCTAGGCAACGTCAAGACAACTCAAAAATCGTCCACCAAATCAGTGCAGAATAGGGTCGTCTTCTAGGCAATAACAACGTTGTAAGAAAACGTTGCCACGCGGTAGAAAACGTTGTCGCGTCGACAAATTGCTACTTGGGTCGCATAGGAGAAAAAGCTACTTCAGAAGTTTTACATAAAAAAGAGAAAGAAAATACAAAAGCATTGACACCTGAAATGATTGGACAGACCTATAATATTACAAAATAAAAATTAGATAAATTATTTTATTTTAATAATGTATCTCTGTCTTTTTCAAATTATTATAATGTATAATAAACCAGTGTCATATTGTGGGAAAACTATGGGTGATACGTAAAATCTAATTTCAGATTGTTTTTTAGCGCCAAAAAATACATAGGATTCACATAAATTTGTAAAAAAAGTTTTATAATTTTTTTTTGTTGGCCTGTGTAATTAGTAAAAAATTATTTGTTTTTTAGAATTAAAGTGTGGAAAATTAACACGGAGTATTATTGATTTGCCTTAATGTGTAATAGAAAATAATAAAATAATAATAATTAATATTTATTAACATCTATTCCTGGACTATAACCTTTACCCACACTCAAATGACTCGGACTCAGCATAGTAAACTCGCCGCAGGTAAAAACCAGGGACCTGCATAGGGATTACGTACACTCGATACGCATCGTATCCGCCATGTTTTCCCATAAGACGCTATGGGAAAACATGGCGGATACGATGCGTATCGAGTGTACGTAATCCGGGCCCGGATTACGTACACTCGATACGCATCGTATCCGCCATGTTTTCCCATAAGGCGCTACAGTAAAACATGGCGGATACGATGCGTATCGAGTGTACGTAATCCGGGCCCTGGTAAAAACAAGTCTGCAAACTTTTTATGATTCAGCACAGATCGCTACAATTCGTGATTTCGCAGTTGCTGATAGTCACCTGTAGTAAGCGCTGCAAACGTATGTCATTGTCATTTGAATTATTTTTTGGTTGTCTGTCAAAACAAAATATTTACTTTCTCTGATTAATGTTAAGAAGTGTTATTCGGTAATATCCAGTAATATTTAAACATTTAAGTAATTTAACTATGGACGACGACTTTTTCTACGAAAACGAAAATGATTATGATTACGAATATTCTGAAGAAAGTACATCAGAGCCTGATGTGGATTTAGAAAATCAGTACTATTTGGCCAAAAATTTGAAGGAAGAACACATAGAACAGTCAGTTAATGCCTTTCAAAAAGTACTAGAATTGCAAGGTGAACATAAAGGAGAATGGGGGTTCAAATCTTTAAAGCAACTAGTAAAGGTACATTTCAGGCTGAAGAATTATGATGCCATGATTAAGATGTACAAGGACCTATTAGGTATGTATTTTTTCAATATAATTGATATATAGGTAATATTTTATCATTAATGTATTTATATCCTTTAATAAGTATACTAAGTAAGGTTAATCATATCCCTATAAAACTGTCATTCAAGAACAACTCAAATATTCAGGGTTTTAACAACCCATATAGATCTTTAAATATTACTCACCAAATATTAACATGTTAAGCGCCATGGCGGTCCCTTGGGGCTGATATAGGAAGTACCTCACATGCCATGGAGGTCTCTAGGGACCACTGCTACATACAGTAGTTAGATTGAAAAAAGCCGGATACTTTTTGGAAAATTAAATTTTTAATGTTCTTTTAACATCCTGACAAAATTTCAACACATGGATCTAGCAGGTTTTGATTCTATAGGCCTCATATATTAACACATTCGCGGACTCTCTTCACATGTGGACATGTCTTCTTATGGAGTAATTGACTGCATATGCAGTCGTGTCCGTGATACGTGATATGTTGATATTTGTTCAATATTATCATGCAATACTGCATAATAATAACATAAAACCAAATTTATGGCGACTAACACAAACACAAGAGGTGGAAATGTTGACGCAGATCTAATCATCAATGACCAAAACTTCGAAGCGATTAAAGAGTTCATATATCTAGGGAAATCGGTTAACCCCAATAATAACACATCAGGGGAAATAAAAAAGCGAATAATAATTGCAAACAGGTGTTATCATGGTCTATCAAAGTACTTAGCTAACAAATGCCTGTCTCACAAAACTGGTATAAGGCTGTATAGAACATTGATAGTCCCGTTCTCACTTACGGATCAGAGGCATGGACGCTAACTAAAACAGATGAATCCGCTCTATCGATTTTTGAAAGAAAGGTGCTATGCAAGATATTCGGAGCAGTCTGTGAGAATGGAATATGAAGGCGTAGAGATAACTTTGAACTGCACAATATCTACAAGCAGACGTTTGGTGGAAAAGATATTACCACTGTAATTAAGCGAAACCGCCTGCAATGGGCAGGACATCTAGCCCGGGCCCCTGAATCGAACATGATAAAAAAGATTCTAATAGCACAACCCGTGGGAATGAGAAGATGGGGTAGACCAAAGCTGAGGTGGATGGATGGCGTAGCACAAGATGCCGAGAAGATAGGAGTCGGCAACTGGAAAATGCAAGCAAGGGACAGAACAGAATGGCGTAGAAAGCTTGAGAGGGTCGAGACCCTCTAAGGGCTGTAGCACCAAGATGATGATGATGACTGCTTTGGAAAATTCAAAAATTGTATAAGTAATAATGATAATAGGCTTATGTGTTTGAACATATTTAAACACAAAGGAACTTGACTCATTACATTTTCATTGTTATATAATTTACAAAACTAACATAATAAACTTACTATAGTGTTCCAGTTGTATCTATCTATAATTATGAGGGCCCTGTAAAAAAATAATATACTGTTAATGTTTTAATATTAATACTAATCATATTATTGAAAAATCTTAATACAAAGGATCGCTAACACTTCAACAGATTTTCATGTAGTTCTGCAACTATTGGTAGGTGAGCCCAAGCGGGGATTTTTGCAGTTACTCGAGCACGTCAGATTATCATATGGGGAGAAACCCGGTACCCTGCAGATGTACCTCTACCATATATTGGCTCTTAACACAGGGGAGTTCGTTAAGGGGGGCCCGAAAAAAATCTATCCTTAAAAATACTCGAAATTGTCAGATTAAGATAAGGTAAGTTAAGTATGATCGAAGCGAAGATCGGCGCATTTTATCAATGAAATTCGATATTTTTAAGATATTCTAGAAGCCTCTACAGATAAAATGTTTTAACAACCCATTAATCATTCCGAATTGGTTGATGGATATTAGTACAGTTCAAATAATTAAGACGATAATGATTTAATGAGTGAAATTTCAAGTTTTTTCTACTTTAATGACAAAAAAACAAGCTCATTAGCAAAACCCAATTAAAAATTATTTTGCACATCATATTTGAAACATTATTTGGTTGAAAAATCTTATTTTTGTTGGCAAAAAAATATATTAATTTGTCTGGATTAAATTACAGTTCTGTTTATCTTAAAACAGATATGTTACTATCAACATTAACACAGTGTTGCCAAACTGAATTTTGTTATTTTGAGTGTAAATTTTCCCAGCGATATCCGAGGGTACAATACATGCAAACGAGTGTATATTTCAAAAATCTGCCGATTTGAGCGGGGCGTAAGAAAATGGGTGAGTCAAAAAGTTTCACAAAAAAAAGCGAATATTTCGCGAAATGAATGTCAGATCGAAAAACTAAAAACTATATTTTCAATATTTTTCAAAAATCTATCGAATGATACCAAACATGACCTCTCACGGAGAGGGGTGGGGGGTAAATTTAAAATTTGAAATACAAATCCCGCGATATTTCGCAAAATAAACATCAGATCGAAAAACTGCAAAATACACTTATTCAGTACTTTTGAAAAATCTATCGAAGGATACCAAACACGACCCCCCAAGTAGGCGGTGGTGGGGGAAGGGGGGCGGTTACTTCAAAATCTTAAATAGGAGCCCCAAAATTTTTATTGCAGATTTGGATTCTTTACGTAAAAATAAGCAACTTTTATTCGAAACATTTTTTCCAATTATGGACAGATGGCGCTATAATCGGAAAAAACGATTGTTGAAAATGGAAAATTAAATTAAAAAATGGCAAGTCCCCACTAAAATGGAAAATGTTACTTAACTTTTTTTGGTTTTAGGACCTAATAATATCAACCCAGTAGGTCCCCACAGCGCTCGAGTGACTGCACATTTAGCATACTTTGCTCCCCTACCATATGACATCTGGTTCTGAAAGTACATATCTATGGGTTGGTTTCACCCACAACAACTAATTTAGTGAATAGTTATTTGTTTATTAAAATTTATTAGTCAATTATATTTTTAAGTAAATTTAATGAAAAAATCGTCTTGGTAAAAGGTATATTGATTTAAAAAGCCCCTAAAATGGTTACAAATATAAAAACAAAACGTTTTCGCTCTGTAACAAGAGCATCATCAGTGTTACAAGAACATGGTGAGCCACCCAAAAATACTAAGGTTAAAACCTTTTAAAAATAGACTAAATTTCTTATAAAAGTATATACATAATTAAATCCAAAGGATGGATATAATTCATATGGATATGGCCTTAGGGCAACATATGACTTCCACACGTGGTACGTGGGTTGCTAGGTAATAATTAATTAGGTCATTATGTTGAAAGAGGTGAACGACAACTAGTTGTTGTACCACGTGTAAGAGTCATATTATGTTGCCCTAAGGCCATATCCATAGGAATTATATCCATCCTTTGGATTTAATTATGTATATACTTTTGTAAGACATTTAGTCTATTTTTAAAAGGTTTTTAACCTTAGTATTTTTGGGTGGCTCACCATGTTCTTGTAACTTGTAACACTGATAATGCTCTTGTTACAGAGCGAAAACGTTTTGTTTTTATATTTGTAGCCCTTTTAGGGGCTTTTTAAATTAATATACCTTTTACCAAGACGAATTTTTCATTAAATTTACTTGTAGTAATTAATGGTATACAGGCAGCTACAGGAAATTCTTCCTTGTGGATGATTATATTTTTGTTGTGTCAATACAATTGTGATAATTTAATGTTAAACTGACGAATTTTCTTTGTTATAAACATTTAAAGTGAGGTTAACTTGCCAATTTATTCGAAGAATAAGTATTTATTTGATAAATAAATAAAATAAGTCTTATTTGACGTTAGTAAAACGTAGATGTGTCAGTTTTATTGGTCAAATAACTTTATTATTCGAATCAACTATGTACTATTTTTGTTGTTGGTAAAACCGGCCATGTTCAAGTTTTTCTAAAAATTTTAATAATGGTTTTTCTATGTTATTTTTATTATTTGTCTATTTTTTGATCCCATGCGAAGGCATCCTAACTTTTTTCTTTGGCCTGTTCTATATTTTATTTTACCTACCTTTTCATTAGTCGTTTCTATTCAGGTTTTTAAATACAAGATGTTTTTAAAGCATTGTCAAATATTTTTGTAACGATTCGTAAAACATATGAGTGATAGTTATTAAAATGCAGTGGATTAAAAATTTTAAAATTGAAATTAAATATTTATTATAAATCAAAAACATGTTTAAATATTTTATTCAAATTTGGTACACAAGATGCTCTTTAAGAAAGTTATTCTTTGACATCAATACAATTTTGAAAAATTTGATCAGTGGCGCACTATCACTGTTTGTGGAAACATTCCCATCCATATTTTTTATTCCACTAAAGAAATTTTTTTGCTTTATACCGATATTTTTATAAGAAAGTAGGGTACTGTATGGCCGGTGTAAAGTTCTGTCTTAATATCTGTCACATAATATGTCACTAGGCATGCATCACTGAATTAATTAAACCCGTGAGTAATGAACTATTACTCACAAGTAAAGTAATGGGTGTTTTTGTCTATTCAAAAATAGTGAATAATGAGCATGTTAGTAAACGGTTGTTGAAAAAAGATTTTAATCCTCTAGTTTTTATTTTAGTGACTACTGCTTTGAGGATTTCTTTTTAAATCCTAAGCTAATCTTTTATTTTCAGGATATATAAATAATGCTGTGACTAAAAACCAAGGTGAAAAAGCTATAAATTCCATTTTGGATTACACATCGGCTTTAAAAGATGTACAATTGCTACAAGATTTGTATGAAATTACCCTATCAACTTTAAAACACGCCAGAAACGACAGATTATGGTTTAAAACAAATACCAAATTGGGTAAAGTGTATTTGGAGAGGGGAGATTTTGGGAAAATGGCTAGTACTCTAAGACAACTTAAAGCCACTCTTACTCCTGACAGTCATGAATATGATCCCCACAAAGGTAAGTGTATAAAAGAAGTCAAACGAAATCAAGAGATGTATATCATCATAGAGTGTATATGTTACCGGCCAAACACGATTTCAGGATCTAGTTTGGCCTAGGCCAAACTAGTTTATCCTGAACGCGGTAGGATAAACTAGTTTAGCCTAAGAGAGGCTATCCTTATATTAATACAGGATAAACTAGTACGGCCTAGTATAATAAACGTTATAATATACCTACAAAGCCAAAATAAAAAGAATAGAATAGAATAATTTTTATTTGCATAAAATTTTTACATATTTAAGCAAATAACGTCAAGTAAAAGTAAAAGTGAAAAAAGAGATTGTATAAATCTGAAGTACATAGAACAATTATCATAATTAAAATTAAAAATTAGACGTTACATGTTACAAAAACAAAACAACTAATACTCCAGGTATTCCACCACAGCATATGGTTCTACAATGACCAGATATTTAAATAACTCTCTTTTAAATCTTCCAAATTGAATCTCTTGTTTTAACGTTGATGGTAACTTGTTGTGGAATTTGATACAAGGATATAGTGGACTCCATTCTGTTAGAGTAAGCCTGCGTCTAGGGATAGTTAGGTTTAGAGCTCTTGTGTGATGGGTATGATTGGGGATGTAATGGTTAAATAATGAAGGGTTCTTAAAAAGAAACTTTAAACATTCATAAATGTAGATGGCTGGAAAATTAAGTATATTTAGTAGTATAAATTTCCCCCTGCATGAGTTCTTGATTTTCATCCCACGAATAATCCGTAATACTTTTTTCTGAATGATAAGAAGCTCTGATGTTGCCACTGCACTTCCCCAGAACATGATTCCATAATGTAGTCGAGAATAAAAGTTAGCATAATAAACAGTACGAAGAGTATCCTGCTATAAGTACTCTTTAAGCACTCTTATTGAGTAGCATGCAGAGTGTAGTTTTTACATAACTGCAATAGGTGTACATCCCACTGCAGATATTGGTCAATGTAGATACCCAGGAATTTGACAGAGTTGGATATTTCTATGTGGTCTGATTGAATATTTACCACATTTGTGATCGGACCTCGAGACTGAATGGTTCTAAAATAGATGAAGACAGTCTTATCACAGTTCAACAATAATCTATTCCCAGCAAACCATCTCTCAACGCTCTCCAGATTTTCACCTGTCTTTAAGAGCAACTCTTCAACAGTTTTGGCCCAAATCAGATAATTTCAGTCATCTGCGAAATTAATAAGGCTAGATCATTCATCTGTTACAGATTCAGCAAGGTCATTGATGTATACAAGAAATAAAAAAGGTCCAAGAACACTTCCCTGGGGTACCCCCAACTCGAGATTTAGTGCTTCTGAGAGTGTTCTCTCACCATTAGTTTCCAGACAAACTCTCTGTGACCTACCTGTACCATACTTGTCAAGTTTGATCAGCAGTATTTGATGATCGAAACTGTCAAATGCTTTTGACATATCTAGAAAAGCTCCTAGTGTTTTGTTTTTTAGTTCCAAGTTTTCAAGTATTTTAGTAACAAAGTCAAATTAGCTGTATCAGTTGATTTGCCCTTTAGGAAACCATGCTGTGTTTGTTTGAGAAGATTTTTTGACCTGAAGAAGTTTTCAAGTCTATTATACATAGCTTTTTCAAAAATCTTAGAAAGGATGAGAGAAGACTGATGGGTCGATAATTTTCCACTTTAGTTGGATCACCATCATTCTTGTGCAGTGGTTTCACCAGAGCTATCTTTAAATTTTGTGGAAAGTAGCCATATAAGAAGGAATTATTTATAATGTAAGTTAGAGGATAACTTAATTCATGTGCAACATACTTAATAATATTTGTGGAAATTCCATCATGACCAGAGCAATGTTTATTTTTTAGATTTTGAATTATTTTTAGAATTTCAGTTTCAGAAACAGATAACAAAAACATACTTTCTGAGACAGTGCTGATATTAATGCTGAAGGTTTCTACTGGCTTAATTTTATTCACTGCATTTATAGCTGCATTTTCCATAAAAGTGTTGATTTCATTGGATAGAGTATTTGACTCACCTTGTAAGCCAAGAACATTGGAGCTTTTTGAGTTCCCTTTAATTTCTTTGATTATTTGCCATGAAACTTTACGACTTGTTATCACTAGTTTCCAACCTTTTATGATAAAAGTTTTTTTGAGACTCAACCAAAAGTTTATTATATCTACGCTTTTCAGCCCTATAGTCCTCTCGATACAGCTCATTATTGGCACTTTAAGTGAACAAAATATCCAGCCGCGATTTACAGGAAGTAACCTCTGGTGCACTTGTCCAACTCTCTTTAGAAATGTTGCTATTAAATCTTTTTATAGGAAAACATCGATGAAATAATGTTTCTATAATATTTTTAAATTCTTCCCATTGGCTATCTATTTGTGAAGAATGACATGCAAAGAGATTTGACCAATCCACCTGACTTAACAAGAATTTGAAATGTTGTTTCAAACATTTGAAAAACAAAAAACTCAGTTTTTTGTTTCGTCTTATATCAAATGTCAGGAAAGTACAACCGACTTCAAACTAAAATTAAGCAGTTATCTCCAACGGCATTTGACATTTTATATTCCATGTTCCAGAGCTGGGTAGTATCCGGATACTTCTGTATCCGGATACAATATCCGGATACTTTATATGTATCCGAAAGCTGTATCCAAATACTTTTTAAATTTTGTATCCGGTATCCGTATCTGTGATCAAATTTTAAAGTATTCGGCATCCGGATACTTTTTTTGATATTCGGATACTTTTAAATATTTATCGCCCGCCGATTTATCGATATCGATGAACACTTTGAGGTATTGGTACTTACAAAGGCAAATTCAAAGGCTCTTCACTTCTGACTTCGTCAGCAATTGGAATACTTTTTGTATTTCTGTATTAGTACGTTTTTATTTTAATTTAATGTTTCCTTATAAGTTTATGTTCCTAGTTTTATTATTCATAAGCAATAAACAATTTTTTGAGTACTTTCTGATTTCTTTCTCCATCATTTAATGTATTTTTATTATTATATATTACATTAAAAATACATGTACATCACAACTTTATGCCCTTCTTAAAAAAATTATTCTTCAAAGTATCCTAGGAAGTATCCGAAAAAAATATCCGGATAAGTACTTGTATCCGAATACATTTTTAAATGAAAGTATGCGTACTTTTTTAAAAAGTATCCGGATACATTTTGAGTATCCGGTATCCGGATACTTTTTTTCAGTATCCGACCCAATTCTGCCATGTTCTAATTATTCCCTCAATTTGATAATCAATTTTGCAAGCAAATTTTGCTTAGAAGCTGTTAATTATTTTAACAAGCATAGCTGTTATGTTAAAAAAAAAACACGTTTTTAGACGGTTTTAAGCAAATACCTCAAAAAGTATTATATCGAAAAAAATATTGTTAGTGTGAATGTGAAGTCTGAACATTGTATACCCAATAGAAAGCCGCGTGGTAGCTAACGAAAAGTAGGTTTTTATTCGTCAAATTCCAAGTCGAATATTTCAACGTGAAATAACCAAAAACTTTTCAGGGAAAACTAATTATACATTTTTGAAAGTATTTAAAATAGCTTTATTTTGTTTATTTTTTTTTAGTTTCTAGGATAAAAATAAGCAAGATTCGCTCAAAATAAAGTTGATCCTTTTTTTGGGCAAAAAACTAGTGAAAATCATCTCCTAATTGGCATCCCCAATGAAATTAATCGTTACCGCTTCACAAGCTGCTTTATTTATGTATTTTTTATATGCTCTGTAAGTTTTATCGGTATAAAGTATTTATTTATGAAATGGCTGTAGTAGAAAGGGCTTGAACAAGTCACTAATCACGAGTGTATGCAAATTTTGAACAGTCATATCTTAAACAGTTTTTATCTTTCAAAAAAACAAAAATCTAAGATATTCAGAAAAGCAAAACTTACATTTTTTTACTCTTTAAGAATTTCGGTAACAAAATTTATTTGTGTTTTTTTTTTTTGTTGAAAAATAAACATATTCACTCGCAAATAACTCTAAAATTGTTGACTTTAAATAATATATCAGATGTAGTTATTTCCCTTAAATCTTTAGCAAAGTAACAGAAGTAAAAAAAGAAAATGATTTTTTAAAAATTGTCGTAATTTATTTTTGTAGTAACTACTTCCCAAAACAACATAAATTTCTGTAAATTTGTTTTAAGTAAATGGTCGCTATAAAGGGGCCTACTTCTTATGGCCGCCTAGGGCCCCATGATGCCTTAAACCGTCACTGTATATTTCATACCTACTGTCATTGAAGAAAATGGGATTTCGCAAATGATGTGTTATAAATTGTAAAAATTATACAGTAAGAGCCATCGTACTAGACACATAGGAACATTGAGCTACTACAGTCCTGGACTACTACAGTCCTGGACCCTTCACTTGTTGCAATGTTTATTTTTATGTCAAGTGACGGTTAGAACGTCAGAAAATGTATAGAAACTGAATATTAACATAGAAAGTTGACAAATAATAGATCAGCTGTATTAAATACAGCTGATTTAATTTTGACGTTTATAGTTGTCATTTTGTTAAAGTTGTAAAAACCTTAAAGTATGGTACTATTCTTGGTGTTTGAATAAAATTATTTTAAAACCGAGTAATAATACTATTAACTAATGTATTTTTTGCATCAAAAAACAATTATTTTGAATAGTTTCTTGACAGTAACATGACAGGGACGAAAGTCACATCTGAGAACGGACCGGATTAGCTCATAAGCATAGCAATTAAGTACATACCTATGTGTCTAGTACGGTGACTCTTACTGTATGTTGCTCCACAGTATTGATATGATAATTATGCAATTATTATTAAAGTAAAGTTAATTAATGATATTTTGCTTGTAGTACACTGTTTACCTTTTAATCACATAACCTCAATCTTACTTTTTCTTCTTATGCTTTTTTGGGCTATGGCCTTGACAATTATCCAGTAACCAGGACTAATATAATTGGCCAATTCGGCCAATATAATTAAAAGTGCTAAAAGTGTTGCTGAGCTATGAAACCAGGTGTCGCTTTTCCGAACTTGCACGGTCTTAATATACCCTGTATATATTCAAAGAGACAGATGAAATAAATATACAAGAACATAGTTAGCTACGACACATTATGTTACCTTGATTTTATTATATTTAAATTTATTTATTTATTTAGTTTAGTTTTTTAATCGTCATAAAGCACGAGGACGCGGCGGGTGCCCGAGGTTTCGTTCGCAAAAAACTCGTTCCGGGTGCATCGCCCGAAAAACGGTGGTTTTAGCGGTTACATTCGTGGGTGTTTTCATCTGTACTCTTGAACGTATATACCTTTAGCGTCCATGGGACACCACGCGAGTCCCGCACTGTTAAATCATCGAGGACATCTTCCTTGTAGTCTTATGAGGGTTTGCACTACAAAAAAAAGATTCGGTGAAAAGATGTTAACATTTCCTCAATGTAATATTGTGCTGTCAGTTATTAATGAAATAAATACATGAAATGAATGAAATAAATTTCCACAGAATGAAATAAATACATTCAAACCCTCTAAAATGGCCACAAAGTTTTTTTCTGCTTTAAAATAACGACTTGGTCAACATTACAGCCACCATTTCATTCGTCGACGTATATTTTAATTTAATACCATGTACTTACGTTATTTATTTAAAATTTTAATTAACAGTTATTTTTGAACAGTTTTGAAAGGTAATTCCTGGTAAGTTTTGCTTCAACAAATTTTGTTTGACAAAAATAATTGTGTTTGTGCATGTTACCAGGGAAACGGCTATTAGATGTACGGAAACCGGCGGAGAACCCGTGAGAAAAAATATTTCTCACTGCAATGGCCGACTTTTCTCACTTCGTGAGAAATTTTTCGTTTTGAATGTATGTAAGTAGTGAAAGAAGTTGCACATTGTATAGCGTCAATAGAAAATAGTATATTGTACAACAATTGAGAAAAAAGACATACTTCTCACGAGCGCAGAAGTTTGTTGGCACGAGCCGAGGCACGAGGTGAGTGCCGCAAATCAAGCGAGGGAGAAATATGTAATTTTCTCATGTGTTGTTCACTGTACTTTTTCTATGGATGCGGTTTGTCAAGAGTTCAAACTTCAAATTGAAATAATTTAGATGCTTTTAGGTATATTATATGCATAAATGGAAATAAGATAATACATATACCTGTAGCCCCTGTAGGTATTTAATATTCTTAAAATTTATATACTTTAGTTATTTAAAATTATAATTAATAGAAATATTTGAACAGTTTTGAAAGGTAATTCCTGGTAAGTTTTGCTTCAACACATTTTGTTTGACAAAAATAATTGTGTTTGTATTGTGCATGTTACCAGGCAAACGGCTATCATAATATGTACGGAAACTGGCGGAGAACCCGCGAGAAAAAATAATTCTCACTGCAATGGCCGACTTTTCTCACTGCGTGAGAAATTTTTCGTTTTGATGTATGTAAGTAGTGAGAAAAGTTGCACATTGTATAGCGTCCATAGAAGAAATAGCTATTTGTATAACAAGGGAGGAAAATGCTACTTTTCCTCCCGAGAATGAAGTTTACTGCCCGACGCGTAGCGGAGGGCAGTAATCATTTAAGGGAGGAAAAGGCACTTTACTCCCGTGTTATACATATGGTTTTTCCACCTTCCTCAAATAACAAGTCCTTTTTTCATTTTTACTTAATTTATTTATGTAACTAACCAACAAAATTTATTAGAACTAAAACTAACGAGTAGGTACAATATAACTGTCAACTGTCAAATATAAGTCAACTTATTAATGTAAACATTGTTAAATCAGAATAACAATTTACTGTTTTTTACCATTCTGCAAAATACAGAGTGTTTTTAAATAAACGTTAAAATATAGATACGTAATAGAAAAAGATATTGTACAGGGCGCCAATAAGTTATATTTCATGAATGAAATACCATGACGTCACTTTTACTTTTCCTCCCTAGGGAGGAAAAATATTTTCCTCCCTAGGGAGGAAAAGTACAACTTTGCTCCCTACAATCAGGTCCGGAAAAGTATACTTTAAGTAGAGGTAGGTGGAAAAAGATTTTTTAAGTTTTTATTGAAAAAAAATGGGAATACTCGTGGTGTTCCCATTTTTGATGTGTGTAGAAATATGAACATGTATATTATAACAAGACTAATAAACAAAATAATTTATCATTTATCGTGTAATTTAAAATAAACTACATTTAGTCCAGGAACCGAAGCTTTTCACCTCGCAATTTTTACAGAATGGATCGATTTTCTTGAAAATTTGAGATTAAGTAGTGGAGTGTCCAAGGACCAAAATCATGATGCCGAAAGGCGCTTTTACCATGGGGGTGGTTGTCACCCCATCTCGGGGGGTGGAAATTTTATATTATATTTTGACCGCAAAAGTTGATTAAAAGACGTTCTATACATTTTTTTGATAAAATTAATAGTTTTCGATTTATTCGCTATCGAAAGTGTTAGTTTTATATCGAAAATATCAATGTTTTTCGATTATACTCATTTACGATTCACTCAATTTTTGCCGTAGAAAAAAATTTTTCAAACCAAACTCTTGGAAATTAAATAGCCTACAATTTCATATTTAAACATTTTTTTGTATCTGTGATGCTAATCTTTCTATTCTGAAGAATATGGCATTTTTTACCAAACTACAAAAATTCCTTATTCGCTTTTAACTCCAGTTTTTTTTAAATAATCATTCTAAGTTAGTCAAACTTCTAGAACCTATTATTAATACATAAATAAAGAAGAATGAATAAGGCCGATGACTAAAAACACCGCGAACTTACATTTTATTATGCATCCAATTGGATTTCTCCTTTTTTTTTTGAAAAAAATATATTGATTTTTAACCGTAACTTTTTTATTTTTTATCTTAGAAAGTTTGGTAAAAAATAATTTTGTAGGTTTTTACAAGATCTATAAGCCTATTAATATTAAATCTTTTTAAAATTCCTTTGCCGCAAAAAAAGGTGACTTTGAAAGGGTTGGTAAAGGTGGTTTTTGCATGTTATTACAAGTTTTAATTATTGTCAATAGCTCACTCAATTTTTGCCGTAGAAAAAATGTTTGCAAACCAGGTTCTTGGAAATTAAATAAGCTACAATTTCATTTTTTAACAATTTTTTCGTATCTCTGATGCTTATCTTGCTATTCTGAAAAAAAGGCCATTTTTTTCCAAACTACAAAAATTCGTTATTCGCTAACTCCATTTTTTAATTAATCACTCTAAGCCGGTCAAACTTCTAGAAACTATTAATAATACATAAATAAAGAAGACCAAATAAGGTCAATGACTAATTTTAATTAATATGGTGATTAGGGGGTTGAAAAAATAGGGACTGACATTCTGTTCATTATAAGTCACTTTTTTTTTAGGTAGGTACTTTTTTTTTTATTTCTGGAGATAGATATTTTTAAATACTTTAAATTAGTTTGAACAAGTTATCCTCGAAAAATGCATAGTTTTCCCGTCTTTTGACTTTGAAACTGCAATATTTAGCATTTGATGAAGAAGAGCTAACATATAATAAAATATAGCTCTATTACTATTGGTCTTAAAGAAAATAAAAAAAAACGGGTTTGTGTGTGTGTGTGAGAGAGAAAAAATGGTTTGGATGCGGGTCCGTTAGCCACAGATTTTTATTTTATTTTTACCTCAATTTATTAGTTTTGTTATATTTATACCTATTTTACTTAAATGACTATATTTGTTTCTCTCAAGTAGTTAATGAGTAATTTAAATATTTCCATTTTATGACAACTTATTAATTAGATATTCTATACTAATTTGAAAATGAACTTGTGTTTGTCGTAAATTGTAATATAATTGATTTATATCTCTCGTTAATTTTGCATTCAAAGAAAATATGGTTCAAATCTCTAATCGAAACATTATCACAAAAACAGACTGATGAATTAACTATTCCTAATTTGTGCAGATGTGCCTCATATTTTCCGTGTCGAGTTTTTAATCTGACGATAGTAGAAATATCTTGCTTTGGCAGGTTATACTTAAATATGTATTCAGGTGGCGGAGGAAGTTCTTGATGTAAAGAAAAATATAAATTTTCTGATATGCTTGAAATATTTTTCCATTGTTTTTTCCATATTTTATTTATTCTAGCTTTGACGTCATTTATTGCATCTGTCGATAAGATCTGAGTTAGAATCTAACCATTTTTTATTGCTTCTTTGGCCAACTCATCCACTTTCTCATTACCCAGTATACCGGCATGCCCTTTTGCCCATATAAATACTACTTCCACTTTAGACAAATTATTTTTTATATTACATAAAATTTTTGATTTGTATGAACTAAAATCAGTGTTTTCAATTGCATATATTGCAGATCTGGAGTCTGTTATTATCACAACTTTTTCAATATTATTCTCTTTGCTCCATTCTAGAGCTTTTTCGATGGCTGTAATCTCAGCTGTAAAAATACTACTAATACTAGATAATTTGTAATTATTATGTTGATGGGTATTTTGCACATACATAGCACATCCTACTCCTGTTTGATTTTTAGAACAGTCGCTGTAAATTACTGTGTAATCCACAAAGTCTCTCAGTATAGATTTTACTAAAATATTATTTAAATGATTTGATTCTGTATATTTAGGAATTATGATTCTTGGTTGTTTTAATCAAAGTTTTATACGGAAATTTATAAATTGGTAGTAATTTACTGTTGTGTAAATCTGTATAATTCCTGGTTTCATTGAATGCATCTGTTAGTGGTGGTGAATTTTTTATTCTCCAATATTTGCTAGTTAAGTTTTCCATGTTTAATAAAGCCAGATTTGTTAAAAGGTCTGACTCAGTGTTTCTTAGCTTTATGCACCATTTTTGAGCTAAAAATTGTCTACGTAAATTTAATGGGATTTCATTACACTCTGCTACCATAACGTTTGTTGGAGTGGACACCATTGCACTTAAACATATTCTCAAGCATCTGTATTGTATCCGATCTAATATTTTTAAATTCGTATTGCTTGCTGATCCATATATCCAACACCCATAGTCTACGACTGACCGAATACAAGCATTGTAGAACAATAAAGCTGTTTTGGGGTCTGCACCCCATTTTCTGTTGGTAATACACCTTAGTATATTATTTATTTTTTCACACTTACTTAAAAAACGGTTTTGTTTGTTTTTTCAAAAGGTACATTTTTGTTAAGTAAAGTTGTTTTGATAAAACCAAAACTTTTGGAGTTATTAGCAGAAAACTTATTTAAAACATTGATTTTTTCGATATAAAACTAACACTTGCGATAGAGAATAAATCGAAAACTCTTAATTTTATCAAAAAAACGTATAGAACGTTTTTTGCTTAGAAATAATGTTTTTACCAACTTCTGCGGTCAAAATATAATAAAAAATTTACACCCCCGAGATGGGGTGGCAACCATCTCCATGGTAAGAGCGCCTTTCGGCATCATATAGATTTTGATCTTTGGACTATCCACTACTTATTCTCAAATTTTCAGGCAAATCGATCAATTCTGTAAAAATTGCGAGGTTTTGTACTATTTTAAGCTTCATTACTTGGACTAATTCTATGTGTTCAATTTTGAATTTTGTTACACTCGTATCCTTTAACTGAACTATTTTAAAAAATTGAGTTCTTTTGCATTCGATAATAAAGCAATATAACGCTATAGTTAACATGCCAATTCTTTCGTCACAATAAACAATTATTTCTTCTCTTCCATTGTTTAGGTACTCAACTTCTCGAAATATATGCGTTGGAAATTCAGATGTATACACAGCAGAAAAATTACAAGCAACTTAAAGAATTGTACGAACGTAGCCTTAAAGTACGTTCGGCCATTCCACATCCTCTTATCATGAGTATCATCAGAGAATGTGGCGGAAAGATGCATCTGAGATCGGGAGATTATGAGAAGGTAAAATAAGAAATAATTATTTGATGCTTGCAATGTGTCAGGCTTAAGAAATTTAACATATCTGAAAAAAAAACGGGAAAATTGGGAAAAACAGGTTTTTCCGTTTTTTTTTCAGACCACTGGAAAAATTGGAAAAAATGGAAAAATTTAAATATTGTTTCATTGAGACTTGAAACGTAAAAAAATACCAATTTTAAACTCGTTTAAATATATTTTGTAAAAATAATAATAATAATATCTAAGATATAAGTACAAACATGACGTATATACGGTCAAAAATTATAATTATTATGTAATAATTCAAAGCCTCAAAACCAAAACTTCAAATGTAGAAAGTACATTATTTAACCAAAGCGCTCAGTGGTATATTTTAATCTGAGTCTGGATCTTCAGACCAAGCATCTGATTCAGACTCGAACCCTGCCTCATCATCCTGGACGGATAAAACAACATGATTTTTGTCAGTTTCTTCTAAAAGTGGATCTGGTCTAGCATCGTAAATGAATATTTGTGTTTCGTTTATAACCCAATTTAAATGAATAGCAACAACTTCTGAATTTTATCCTGTGATAATATATGAGGCTGTGTAAAGACCAGTTTCTTTCTGAAGAGGCGGAAGATAGAGATCCATTTAAAATTCGGGAGGCAATTGGCATAAGTTGCTGCGATGTACACAAACCTTGCCACCATATAACGGGATGAGTATTATTCGCACTATCCCATAAAGAATTTAGACCAAAAGAATCCAGTTTAACCACCTTCCCTACATCTAGATTTAGTGAATGAGCCATTTCAGAAATGTAAGTCTATAGCTTCCATTAGTTGGTCTTCATTCAATTGTTCTCCTTTAAAGCGAGCACCAAGAAGATTGGCTGCAAAGTAAATCTATTTAGAACAAAATTCGTAGCGTTCTTCAACATATTTTAGCAAGCTTTCGATAAGAGAACTAGTCTGGTCAACTTGTTGGAGAATATTTAATATTGTGTCTTTTATAATTAAAGACAAAAGGCACTTCTGATAATATAGATCTATCTAATTCTACAAATTTATCGATTTTAATACGGGATGCAGAATTTGTTTATTTGATTTGTTTATAATAACAAATTTCAATTTTTCCGTATTTTTCCTTTTTTCCTGTTTTTTTTTTCGGAAGAAAATAGGTTTTTTTCCTGTACCCAATTTTTCCGGAAGTTTTAAATCTCTAGTCAGGCTTACCATTTTTTGATATAATTAGTCACTTTAGTTTTTTAAATAAAACACCGTTCAACAGTTCAACGGTATAAAATACTTTCGCTTTTATATAGTCTGTAACATCTTAAAAAATCAAACAAAAGCCTTCTTTCTTCTTGTTACGGTGCGCGGTGCCTATCGGTTGCGGATGTTGGCGATCAGCTTGCTATCCTAATTTTGCTTGCTGCTATTCTGAATAGTCCCATTGTCGATGTATTAAACCACTTTCTCAGGTTTTGAAGCCTGAGGATAGTCCTCTCCTTCCAAATACCTTGCCCTGAAGAATGAGCTGCAACAAGCCATATCTCTGTTCATTCCTCATAACATGGCCAGATATTTAGTTTGCGCTCTTTGATGGTGTTAATTATCTCGCATTCCTTGCCTATTCTTATAATTAGTCACACGATCCACCCACGAAATTCTTACCATGCGCCTGTAACACCATATCTCGAATGCCTCGAGTTTTCTTAAAGAAGCTTCGGAAAGTGTCCACGCCTCAACTCCGTATAATAACGTAGAAAATACATAGGATCTGATGATAGAGATTTTGGTACCAAGTGGTAAATCGTAACTTCTGAAAATCGACTTCATCGTTATGAACTCTGATCTCGCTTTTCCTATGCGTTGTTTTATTTCAGTTGAGTGGCCCCACTGGCTGTTTATGTTGGTATCAAAGTATGTGTAGCTGTCCTCCCTGTAAATTGGTTGTTGGTTAACCAAAAGCTGTGTATTTAATATTTCGGCTTACTGACTACCATGTACTTTGTTTTTTTTTTTCGTATCGAGATCAAGTCCGTGTTCTCTACTTATATCTGATATGCGCGACATTATTCTTTGCAAACCATCTAGCTAGACTATCTGCAAAACTACTGCGTCGTCGGCATACCTAATGTTGTTTAGACGCACTTTGTTGACTAATAGGCCTTACTGTAGTTCTCCCAGCGCTTGCTCGAAGATATATTCAGAGTATTTATTAAACAACACCGGGGACAGAATGCATCCTTGCCTGCTCACTCCTCTATCTAAGGAGACTGCCTCTGTCAATTGGTCATCTACTTTAATATTAGCAGTTTGGTTGTAATATAAATTATTTATGATTCTCTTAAGTCTCTTATCATCGAATCCCGCTTCTTTCAAGATGTATATGAGGCTATCATGCTTTACTCTATCAAATGCTTTTTTGTAGTCGACAAAACAAATAGATGTACACGTCACAGTTAACATCCTTGTATCTTTGCATAAGCACTTGGACAGCGAATAGAGCCTCTCGGGTGCCAGAGGAATCGCTGAATCCAAACTGTGCCCATGATACTTGTTCAAACAAAAGCCTAGAAATGCCTAATCGGCTCAATAAATGTTTGATTCATACTATCTACAAGTAAATTTAAACATAATCAAAAGTTTACTACATTGCTAAATTAATGTCTAACTAATTGTTCAAGATGTCCTTCGTTGTTAATTTTACAGTACCCTAAACGATGGTAGACCGCGTCTATTACATTTCTCCATGTTCCTCTAGAAATTAATATGAGTTCATCCATAATTATGTACATTGGCTCTGCTACCTTGCTGGTTTAGTTTTATAAATTGTACTTTTCAAGTATCCCCAATAAAAATAATCCACTGTGGATTTACCTCACTCCCAATACCTTCTTCTTCTTCGTCGTCTAGCCATTCACGTCCACATCTGATCATAAGCCTCTTCAAGTCTTCCTTTCCATTGTTTTTTGTTGTACGCTACTTGCAGCCAATTTTTCCCGGCAGTTCGTTTCAGATCATCTGTCCATCTCATAGGAGGTCTGCCTTTGGCTCTTTTGTGTTGGTATGGTCTCCAGGTCTAGAATTGCTCACTCCAATACCTTAAATGGCTTAAATTCTGGCGTAAATGGCTTAAATTCTTACATTTCTACACAGTGTAAATATTGCTTCGTCGCCAAAACATATCTTGTTAACGAAGTTTTCGTCAGTTACAATTTTTGTTGTCATTTCCTCACTAAACTGTACTGTCGTAGTCATCTTCATATAATTCTTGCATCAACTGAATTTTCTAGGGTTTATGTGGATCTTCAACAAAACAAATCTAAAACAAAGTTTTATTTAATCGAAAACAGTTTTCTGTCTGCCTGTTCGAATGCCATCCTCGTCTTCTTCTTCTTAAAGTCCGTCTCCTATCGGAGGTTGGAAATCATCACAGCTATTCTTATTTTACTGGCGGCCGCCCTAAATAGGCCGATGGAACTGCAGCCGAACCATTCCCTCAAATTTCTTAACCAAGATATTCTGCGCCTGCCGATACTTCTCTTACCCCTGATTTTACTCTGGATGATCAGTCTCAGCAGCGAGTATTTGTCACCTCTCATAACATGGCCAAAGTATTCAAGCTTTCTTCTTTTAACAGTAAGTACATCTTCACATCTTCATATCCTCGTCCAGTTACTCAAAACGCTTTACAATTTTTTGTACTGTCGATAGAAGAATAGTTGGGGAAAGTATCGTTGAACAGGTTGAATACTTCACTATATAGGCCAGGGTAATAAGACAAAAATCTACCCTGTTCGTGACACTTCAGCAGCCAGGGTACGGAAGCGTTTTTTCGACAGGTAATATCTCTAGGAACAAATTATAACTATTTCCTGCGTAGGATCTGGCGGCCATTTTTATTTATAAACAATTAACTGTCAAAAAATGGCATTTTCCCCCTTTTTTTCAAATTAACGGAAAACAGTGAAACTTCTGATTTTTTTAGTACCAATATCTTCGAGATTATGGAAAAAGCTTTAAAATGACGTATTACAAAGTTTGATATACTCATTTATTGTTAATATAATTGCGAAAAAAGGTCGGAATTGCAAAAAAAAATATTTTCTCAATAACTGTTGTAAAAATTAGTGTACAGCTTTGAAATTTTTGTCAAATGAGGGTTCTTTGGTGCTTAATATGTGGTAAAAATTTCAAAGCTATTCATTCAATTGTTAAAATTTTATTCAAATTGTTTATCCCAGAGAGCATTTTTTTACAATAACATAAGTCAGAAAAAAATGACCTTAGAATCATTCCACAGGTGTCAAATGAAAGAGCATGAGCTACATTTTCAACATGGTTTAAAAAAGTGAATAAAAAATGCATTTATTAGTAATAAATAATTATGCAAAAGTATCGTCAATTTTTCTTTATAAACTTTTTGAATAACTTTTTCCAAAAAAATTAACTTTTTTACCCTGTTTTAAGTGCACAAGTTATAAGTAATGTTATCTATATCATAATTGATAAAAAATTGTAATAAATATGTATAATTTCTTATATAACAAAATAAAAAGTTTATAAGGAAAGATTTACGATACTTTTGCATAATTATTTATTAATGCATTTTTTATTCACTTTTTTTAAACCAAGTTGAAAATATAGCTCATGCTCTTTCATTTGACACCTGTGGAATGGTTCTAACGTCATTTTTTTCTTACTTATGTTATTGCAAAAAAATGCTCTCTGGGATAAACAATTTGAATAAAATTTAAACAATTGAATGAATCGCTTTGAAATTTGTATCACATATTAAGCACCAAAAAACCCTTATTTGACAAAAATTTCAAAGCTGTACAGTAATGTTTACAACAGTTATTGCGAAAATAATTTTTTTTTTTGCAATTCCGACCTTTTTTCGCAATTATATTAACAATAAATGAGTATATCAAACTTTGTAATACGTCATTTTAAAGCTTTTTTCATAATCTCGAAGATATTTGTACTAAAAAAACCATAAGTTTCCCTGTTTTCCATTGATTTGAAAAAAAAAGTGAAAAATGCCATTATTTGACACTTAATTGTTTATAAATAAAAATTGCCGCCAGATCCTACGCAGGATATAGTTACAATTTGCTCTTATAGGTATTATCTGTCGAAAAAACGCTTCAGTACCCTGGCTGTTCAAGTGTCATGGAAAAAACCTTATTACCCTGGACTAATAAGATCTTTTTCTATCGCCGTAGCCCTTCGCCAGTAATTCGCCCTTTTTTTAAAACCATATTTATTGTAGAGCTTTTAAAAAGTACATAACACAACTGTCAGCTTTCCGACATAATTCATATTTTTAGAGTTCTTGTACATCTGTTATCTTTTGTTATGTGTGCGGTATAATGTATTGAATAGATTTTGTCTTTGTAGTCTTTCTAATTGTTTAACTTTTTAATTTATACTGCATACGGGCAATATGCAACACGAAAAGGTATTTTATTATAAACGTGAAAATTATTTTTAAGGCGTACACAGATTTCTTCGAAGCTTTTAAAAATTACGATGAAGCTGGCAATCCTCGTCGAATCAACTGCCTGAAGTATCTTATACTTACCAGTATGCTGTTGGTTTCTGCTATAAATCCATTCGACTCACAAGAAGCTAAACCGTATAAGAATGACGCGGAAGTAAAAGCAATGACACAGTTAATCTCAGCTTTTCAGAATAATAATATCAAAGAATTTGAAACAATTTTCCAGGTAAGTCCAAATATATTTAAGAAGTAATTTGATGTTTTTTTACAATTCTTTGACAACTAAATAACAAAAATGATAACACGCAACTGTAAATTTGCCCCATCCCTAATAATGGTCTCGGCGCCAGAGGGGCCACCGTGTACTTTTCAATTCTGATGGACAAACTCAACGGTTTCTTATGGATTTTTGGCTGTTGATTACGAATTTCGAGGGTGGATTTCGATCCGAGTGGTCAAAAAATTGTTATAAACAATTTAATTGTAAGGCTCTGGCTCATAAACTAAAAGAGATAAAAAAAGTTTCAAATTAAATTTGTTCCTTAAAAAAAACGAAGAGAAAAACATTTAGTAAACTTAAATCCAATAATTAGAACTCAAGATATTGTAAAATAAGTGCACAATGCTAATTGCAAATTGCAAAATAATTATTTTTCGAAGTTTTATCGGTCGTAACTCGGCTTCTACGCATGCAAATGAGCTTTAGAAGGTCTCATTTTAAAGCTAAATAATAGGCTTCCAAACAAAGTTTATTAAATTACTTTATCTCTATTTGTTTTCAAGTTATATCCGTTTGAAGTTGTAATTTTCTTTAAAAAATTGTACATTAATTTGTTTATAAGGGTTTCAAGCAAAGTTGAGCTATAAACATTTATACTTTAATTAACTTTAATGATAGAAGAACTCAAAAGGATCAATTTGAGATATCGATATCGAATATCGATATTGATAAAGATATCGATATTTTAATGGCGCGCTATGAGGCGCAAGATCGGCTCACAGTCAAGTAAGTGACGAAATTCGTAGCCAATATATCGATATCTTGGCCAAAAATAAACTTAAGAGCATTTTCGTTAGCTCAAAATGTTCCTTTTGAGTTCTTCTAACATTATTGTTAATTAAAGTATAAATGTTAATAGCTCAAATTTGCTTGAAACCCTTATAAACACATTATTGTATACTTTTTTTTAAGAAAATTATAACTTCAAACGGGTATAACTTTAAAACAAATGCAGATAAAGTAATGTAACAAACTTTGTTTGGAAGCCTATTAATTAATGTTGTTCTGAAGCTATTTTCTTGTGGCATTTTTGTAATTAACTAGTTTTGATGGGAAATAAGCCACAATTTTACTAAAAAAAATAATTTTATTAACGTTTCGACGTCCAAATCGGACGCCGTTGTCAAAATACAAATAAAATTAATGAATTAAACAAAAATGTTGTTGCTTAGTAAAAAATTCTTCTAATAATGTATTTAATCTGACTCATTTAATTAAGCTTTAAAATGAGACCTTCTAAAGCTCATTTGCATGCGTAGAAGCCGAGTTACGACCGATAAAGCTTCGAAAAATACTTATTTTGCAATTACCATTGTGCACTTATTTTACAATATCTTGAGTTCTAATTGTTTAATTTAAGATTGGTAAACGTTTTTTTTTGTTTTTTATTGAGGAACAAATTTTATTTGAAACATTTTTTTATCTGTTTTAGTTTATGAGCCAGGGTCTTATAAACAATTAAATTGTTTATAACAATTTTTTGACCACTCGGATCGAAATCCACCCACGAAATTTGTAATCATCAGCCAAAAATCCATAAGAAACCGTTGAGTTTGTCCATCGGAATTGAGAAGGACACGGTGACCTCTATTTGGCGCCTAGACTATAACGTTGCTTAGCCCCATCCCTAATACCAATATGGTATAACTAGACCCAAACCCAGACATCTAAAGAGAAAGTTATCCTCCAATACCAAGTTGTTCTATTTGGTCCACATATTGTTAAGAAAAAGCGTCGGGTTTGGGGGAGAGGGGGGAGAAATAGGTAAATTCGTAGTTTTTTACGTTTTTCGTCAATATTTCTAAAACTATGCTGTAGCGTTTATTGCAGCGACTAAACCTGCGATAAATCGCTGCGATGTACCGTTTACACACGACGATAAATTTAAACAACTGGATTGTAACGATAAATTTCTCGCATTTATCGCGGCGTCTAAACGCTGCCCTAGTTAAAATAAGTTAGTTCAGGCTTTATTGATAGAATTCTATCGGTTCCTTTGATATTTCGTTATATCGGTTTATTTACTATAGCTACATATAAATTAATATATTATCTTGTTTGAAGAATTGATGACAACCGAAGGATTTAATCAATGTATTTTTTAGGAAAACAAAGAGAGTTTGATGGGCGATCCTTTTATTCACGAAAGTATCTCAGATCTGCTTACCCGTGTACGAACAAAGGCGCTTCTTGCTATACTAAAACCGTACCGAAACATAAAACTGGAGTTCATCAGTAAAGAATTGGGAATTAATGAAGAAGATGTCGAGAGTCTGCTAGTATCTTGCATATTAGACAAGTCCATCGACGGTAAAATTGATCAGATGCGCAGGGTTTTTATAATGACGCCACCGGACTACAACAGAAAGTACTATGCTATACAAAAATTAAGTGAGCAGATTGAAAGGCTTACCTTAAGTATTGGAGAGTAAACAGATCTCGCCGGTTCCTATCTTTTATATGTTTATATATTTTCTTTTGTTCAGCTCAGTCTTAGATTTAGTTAAAATAAAGATCTATTTTTACATTGCTTTTAGTTTTCTTTGATTAACATATATTTCTTTTAATTCGATACCAAACGAGTATTAGTAGTAACAAAATTACTTATTCCAAAACAATATTAGTCCAGAGAAATAAGGATTTTCTCAGGACACAGATCCAAGGAGCTGACTACTTTTTTAGTTATTGTAGACCTATAGGAAGAAAACCTACCTGATTCCTGCATAGAGTTCGCATCCGATTTTTAATTATTAACAATTTAGTGCAAAAAACGCAATTTTTTCGATTTTTTGCACCCCATTCAAAAGCTAAATAATTGACATAGAATTACAAAATTTGATTTTTTAGAACATTAAAAAAGCTTCAAAATACCGATTTTTGAATGTTAAAAAGTCAATTTGTTGCTTCGCAAATTGCAAAATAAATGAAAATGGTTTTTGGTTAATAACTTTTACTAAATTTAGCCTAGAATTTTAGAGTTTCACCGAATATTGGGTATTTTGGTACTTAACAAACCCTCAAAATTTGATTAAAAGTTGTTCTATTGGTTTATCCCAGAGACCCTTATTTTGCAATAATATAAGACAGAAAATAATGAAGGTAGGGCCAATTCTGCGTATGCCAAATGAAAGTAGAAAAGTGATACTATCAAAATGTACTAAAAAAAGATAATAAAATTATCTAATAGATATAGTCAAAAATCCTAATGCCAAATTTCTGAAATTTTGTAGTTTATAAACATTTAAAATAACTTTAAAAATATTATCTGTAGAAACAGTATTTTTATATATTCGAAAAGCTAGTATTTTAACACGAATTTTCAAATAAAGAAATTTAGCCTGGGTTCATTTGGGACAAAGTTAGCATGTGTTTTTTTTAATTCAGAGCTAATTTGTTTATAATAATTAAATAATCTGATTAATGCCATTTTAAAGAATGGGATTTGTATTTTATGTTAACAAATTTGCACAAACATTGTACCTTCACAGCACCCTCTACGATTTTTCAAAAATGTAGTTCAAATGGTTACTAGGGGGAATCTACAAATCCACTGAGGTAAAATACCGAAAAAGCAATTTCAAGCTAATACAATTTTCTGTATCTTCGGATCAACTCGATGGATTTTTATCTTTCTTTTTTTAATTTGTATGTAATTTCTACGTACATTACAAATATGCAATTTGTTTATAAGTTTATTAATTAATAAACAGTCTAATTTGTTTAAAGAATTCTTTAAAAAATATTTTTTTTTCAAAAATCTATTTGTTTAATCATAGTATTATTAATGACCATAGAAAAAGTTAAAGTACACTTTAATAAATAAATTATTTTTATTAGATAATTTGTTCAAGATAATGTAGGATAATAGAATAATGTAGGATAATAGATAACAGAATAATGTAGAATAATGTAGGATAATAATTTGTTCAAGAACCTATTTATAAAAGTGTACCTTAGCTCTTTCTATGATTAATAATGATAGTATGATTAAAAACATGGATTTTTGGGAAAAAATTATTTTTTAAACAAATTAGACTGTTTATTAATTAATAACTGTCTAGACAAATTGAATATTTGTAATGTACAGAAAAATTACATACAAATTAAAGAAAAAAAGATCCAAATATATTCAGTAGATCCCGAGATATAGAAAATGATTGTAGTTTTAAGTTACCTTTTTTAGTTTTAGAACTCGTGCATTTGTCGGCTCCAAGCTCCCCCTTTACTTACCACAACTAGTCACCAATTGAACTACATTTTTAAAAATTTGTGTAAAATACCAGCATTTTGAATACCTATGTAAAATGATTTTTTCTATGGACAATATTTTTAAAGTTATTCTAAATGTTTATAAAATACAAAATTTTAAAAATTTGGCATTAGGATTTTTGACTATATTAGATAATTTTTTTGTCTTTTTTTAGTACATTTTGATAGTATCACTTTTCTACTTTCATTTTGCATACGCAGAATTGCCCTATCTTCATTATTTTCTGTCTTATGCTATTGCAAAATAAAGGTCACTGGGATAAACAAATAGAATAACTTTTAAACTAATTAATGGATCGGTCTCATATTTTAAGGGTTTGTTAAGTACCCCAATACCCAACTTTGGGTGAAACACTACAGTTTTAAGGTAGTTTTAGTAAAAGTTCTTAACAAATAACGAGTTTCACTTATATTGCAGTTTGCGTAGCAACAAATTAACTTTTTAACTTTCAAAAATCGGCATTTTGAAGGTTTTTCAATGTTCTAAAAAATTAAATTTTGTAATTTTATGTCAACTATTTAGCTTTTGAATGGGGTGCAAAAAATTGAAAAAATAGCGATTTTTGCACTAAATTGTTAATAATTAAAAAACGGACGCGAACTCTAGGCAGGAAACACGTAGGTTTTCTTCCTATAGGTCTACAATAACTAAAAAAGTAGTCAGCTACATGGATCTTGAGTGTCCCGAACATGGTCTATTTCTAGATTATTTCCCTGGGGTATATGGACTCGATATAAACGTAAAGAAGACAAAATTTATGACCGTTGGCAAGAAAAAGGTAACAGAAGGTCAACTCTATATCAACCAAACCCCTGTCGAAACAGTGGCGCACTACAACTACCTCAGCACCATAAATGAAGAATGGACTAACAACCAGGAGAAGAGCGCGCATCCGAAAAGCTAGATCCATCTTCAACCGTATGGGGCATTATTCAAAAGCCACAACCTCTCTCTTGGTATAAAAGTAAGAATGCTGCGTTGCTACGTCTTCTCTGTCCTTTTTTATGGTGTTGAATAGTGGACTTGAACGGAGATATGTGCAGAAAATTGGAAGCATTTGAGAAGTGACTATATCGGAGAATTCTTAAAATCCCGGAGGTCCAGGAAGAAGAACATCCTGGTTAAAAAGAATGTGTGAATACTGTGTACGCACGTAAGAAGTTATACTTCTATTATTATGATTTCAACGAAATTTATATACTTTAAACAGTTTATTAATATTTTATTTAAATATTAAACTAATTTTAATACTTACTACTTTTCAAAAATTTTTATTAAAACAATACCAAAAATTAAAAAAATAAAAGAATAAAACACACACAAACACATTGAAAAATGCCACAAATGATTTCTGAACAATAATTATTGGAAAATTTTTAACTAAATACATATTTTCTGAAAAAAAATAAAAGGTTGTATTGGGGATTGAACCCGCGGACCATGGGCGCGATTAGTTTTGAAATTCAAGTATCTAGATTTTGGCTACGGAGACATATGCATTATGTTGGAAAATAGACCAACTGAACGTTTTACGCCCGGTTTCATAATCAACTTGAAGTGAACATTAACTAAAGTTCACTTTAAAGTTGACATTTGCCCATATGAATTGCATCGATAAAGGTACCAACTTAAAATTTAAAAGTCCACTTTAACTGATTATGAAACCGAGCGTTAAACTTTTGACAGTTCTGAATTTAACCAAATTACTTAGTTTGATTTTTGTGAAATTACAATATTAAAATACAACAAAACATGGAGTAAGAAAAAATATTAGATGAATATTGGTAGAAATTTTGTTGGTAATCAAATTATGTAAATCAAAGCATTACATACTAGGTAGGTTTATTTTACATTTTCCAAATAGGTAGGTAGGTAACTATGTAATTTTTTATTACGATACTGAAATATTTAGAATTTCGTACTTGTCGCTTTTAAAAACTATTTAAAAAGTCACTACAATTTTAATCTTGCTTTTTTCTCTGCCCTCACAACAATAAAAACTAATATACACATTTGTTTACTCATAACCGACATATTGAACAATTATTGACAGTTCATTGTAATTACCCAATCAGAGCACGTTTAACGTTTCAGCTGCGCTCAGGACCAAGATTTTTGATGAATTCACGCACATATAAATTTACTTCCAACGCGCCTAAAGAAGTCTAACTTCAAAAACCTCAGAACCTGGTTCAACACAACATCAGTGCAGCTTTTCACGTATAGGCACATCAAGAAGAAGTTCGATATTCTTTTGTTTAATCCGTCAGAAAAATACACGTTAGAGTTACTTTCAATTTTGGAAACAAAAAGAAGTCACACTGGGTCAAATCTGATAAATGCGGTGGATGGGGCAACATTTTGTAGCCCAATTTGGACGTGGCGACGGCGGAGTTGCGAATCGGTGCGTTGTCATGATGGAAGAGCACTTTTTCTTCGCCAAATGGGGCCTTTTTACTGTAATTCGGCATCTAATCTGCCCAATAATTCAGCTTAGTAGAGCCTTGTGGCCGTTTTGTCCTTCTCCAGATAGTCGATGAAGATCAGACCTTGTGAATCCTAGAAAATGGTGGGCTAACTTTTCCGGCCGATATGACTATATTAGTCTTTTTTTTTTTGAACACGTCCACTGTTTCGATTCTTCATTGGTCTTAGGTGGGAACCAGTGTATCCATGTTTCATCAAAGCTCACTAAACGATGCGGAAACTCGGTCGGATTGCGCTTAAACAGCATCAAACACGTGGTCTGAAAGTGACGGTTACGCTTGTTGTCCGGAGTGAATAAACGCGGCACCCATCGCACCGACATGCGACAGTTTCCTCATACCCAAAATTTCATACAGGATATGACAGTAGAAAACGTAAACTTTCAAAGTAAAGTCGGAAAACTTGGGCCCTATAATAAGGAAACCTCGAGATGGTACAAAACTTTCAACAACGGAAAGCAGCTATAAACCCAACTCTGGGGCATCTCATATTGTTTCGACATCAAGAGCAACCAGAGATAAAGCTTACACGGCAGACGTTAAGAAACATCTAAAAACCTTAAAATCGGAATCAATCGAGACCGAACATTCTCACCCCCTCATATGTGAAAAATAGAAAACGCTCTTAAAGACGTTTCTACTGGAAAATCGGAGGAAATACACAAAAACCTTCTTCTTCTTATATTAGGCCTCTTGACCTGTTCTTAACCGATTTTGAGCTTGTATTCGTAGGTGTGATATGCCGATTCGTAGCTGTGACTGCCAGCTATCTCGCCACCTTTTAAAGGGCCTTCCTATTGGTATCTTGCCTGTTGGCTTTGAATCTCTGGCTGTAGGGGCTATTCTCTCGCTGTCCATTCTCGTCACAGGCTGATTCCTCTCTCGTCTTCTCTGTCTTCCCCACCGTACTATATCTATGTCTTGTATGTTACAGAGATCTTTTATGTCGTTCGGTATTCTGTCTGTCAGTGTTTTCCCAGTTATTGACCTCAACGTTCTCATTTCTGATGTTCTCGGTATTGTCTTGCTTTCTGCTGTGCCACATCTTGTTTCTATCGCGTACGTCATGATCGGTCTTACACATGATTTGTATGTGCGTACTTTCCCTTTCAGCCTCATATCTTTATTTCTCCAGATGGCATCCCTCATACATCTTGGCACGTAATGGCTTTATTTGCTTGCTTTCGGACGCTCTCTTTAACATCTCCATAACTACATATTTCGACTCCCAGATATTCAAATCTCGAGACTTGTTCAATTAGTTCGTTGCTAATAACTATTTTGCATCTTATGGGTTCTCTTGACACTACCAGGGATTTGGTCTTATCTGTTGATATTTTCATACTGTAGTTCTTCGTCACTGTATTGAAAATTTGTGCCATTCGCTGTAGGTTATCCTCATTGTCGTAGGTTAAGATTACGTCGTCTTTAACCTGGCTAGCACATTTATTCATAAACATTCAGTCCGGCCTAATCTCACGGGAATTTAATAGAAAATATGCCCACCGACAGAGTATTTAAAGTAATTACGGGATCAGACATAAATAACCCCAGAAAACTCAGAAATGGTGTGCCACAAAGATTGGTACTCGAACCACTGCTTTTTAGCCTTTCATCATCATCATTTGGCTCTACAACTCTATGTGAGTCTTGGCCGCGTTTACTATTTCCCTCCATTGTTGTCGGTCCTGAGCAGCTATTTCCCATTGCTGTGCTCCCATTTTGCGTAGATCACTGGCTACTGCGTCCTTCCATCTCTTTCTTGGGCGACCAACTGACCTTTTGCCATCGGGCCTTTCCCAGAAGGATCATTCAGTTTATATTGGTTGGAGGAATAGGGATACTTCTTCCGCTCTTATTATTCTACTGATAGCCGAAGACCTACATATTATCGCAATTCAACTTTCAGTTTTTTCCATTAAGATGACATACATAAATTGACACATCTCTTATTTTTACTTTCGTTACTCATCGACATCATCCAAACAGTTCAGAGTACCGAAGTAATTCTTTTTAAAAATTGTTTTGTAAAAATCACCCCTTGACGAAAATTTCGGTAAATATCGACCAACTCGAATCCATTTCTCGAACTTTCTTCAACTTCAAAAGGAGCTAAGGAATGATTATCTTTAGTGAATGGCCGAGTTCCGGATTTTGAGTAAAACAGGTTCACGGTCATGTCGAGCGAGCGACTGTTCAGGGACCGGTAAATACTTATGTAGGTAATTTCAATTCATATGCGAACCTTCTGTTAAATCATTACCATACTAATCGATCGACTTTCTGTAATCTCGTGGCATTTTCTTTCCACGACTAGAGATGAGAGATATGTCACGATACATGATTTTGAGAATATCGAAAGGAATATCGGTTCCGAATCCTGCTAACTGGTTGATTGCTATTTATTTTTTATTATTATTTTTTTTTTCATGGGAAGCATGTCATAATATTACTACATATAATAGGTATATACACTCACAGACAAAAATATTGCATATTTTATTTTTGAAGTATATCTTTTTCCTTTTAAAAAATTTTGTACTTTTTATTGCTAAATAAGTTGAGCTGAACTATCCTACGTATATTTATTGTCAAGTAACTTGCATATTGCAGAGTCACAACTAATTTGTAGAGAAATTAATGAAATAGTCTGATTTTGATTATAACATTTAATTAGAAAAAGAAACAATAACGACAATAGAACAATTTTTTACGGCAACATTGTAACAATTTAGTACCTAGTGTTTCCTCCTCTAGCTCTAATGATTGCCTGCATCCTTCTAGGCATGCTCCGCAGAATATCTTGGATGGTTTCTTGCGGAAGTCGATTCAATTCTTCCTGTGCAGCAATTCTTAATTCTGCAATTGAGTTTGGAGCTGGATTTCTTGCTCGTATACGTCTTTTTAGGATGTCCCATATATGTTCTATGGGATTTGCATCAGGGTTCATTGGTGGCCAGTCTAGAGCCTCAACTCCAACATCCTCAAGATACTGTATGACTGTTCCTGCGGTATGTGCACGGGCATTATCATGCATTAGCACAAAGTTATCATACCCAATAAAGCCAGCATAAGGAAAAAGATGCTCTTCAAGGATGTTCCGTATGTACCAGTCAGCATTCATTCGAATATTCACCTCAATAAGCTCCGTACGACTCTCCCAACTAATGCCACCCCATAGCATTATGGAACCGCCACCAAAACTTGCATTTTGTACAAGATTACATTCTGCGAAACGTTCCCCAGACCTTCTGTATATTCGATCACGTCCATCTGGCTTCCATAATTGTATCCTCGTTTCATCTGTGAAAAGAACTCTTCTCCATTGATGTTCGTTCCAGTTAACGTGGGCTCTTGTAAAGTGCAACCTTTGAGTTTTATGCCGTGGTAGAAGAAGTGGAACTCTGGCAGGCCGTTTTGGATTCAAACCAACCTCTTTAAGTCTTCGAGTCACAGTTTTGGCACTTAACTTGTCTTGTGATCAGTAAGAAGCTGTAAGTGTACTGTAAGAAGCTGTAAGTTCTGTATTTGTACATTTCAGTAAAAGTTTGAGTTCGTGATTCACGTGTTTGAAGAAAACCCACGGAACAATAGGTACTGATTTTTTTCGTATTAACTTCCAGACCCAATCTCTCTCTCTTGTGCTCTCACTATCTGATCATCTACATGGTATAAGCCCATAGAGTTTTGTATCCCCAATAGGCAAACCATACCACCATTCTACATTCTACAACGCGCCATGAGCCATGAAAAATCATATATAAGAAAATTTTTCAATAAAAACCCCAAGACCAAAGGATTGCAGTATTTTCTGACAAATCAAAATATTATGTTGTTTTTAATTTATATTTCGTTAAATATTATTTACATAGAACATTTGAATATTAAATGAACATTTAATAAATCAATTGTTCAAAACAATAATATTATACAGAATCTGTTGCTGCAGTGAAATGGGAGTAGGACCTATATATTTATAGAAAACTAAGGTACATGCAAAGAAACGAAAGACAACAAAGAACAAACAAACTGGACCTGGAAAAACTGAAGATCCAGGAATGTAAAGAGAAGTTCGAACAAGAAGTAAATGAGTTAAGGACGCTAGAACTGCACTCCATAGAGGGCAAATGGAGTAATATCAAAACAGCAGTAATGACAGCAGCAGCGTCCACCCTGGGAAACAAGAAAAAGGAGAGAATAGGAGCATGGTTTGATGACGAGTGCAGACAAGCAATAGAGAAAAGAAATGAAGCACACAAAATGTACATAACAAGAAGAACACGGGAAAGACGAACATTATTTGAAGTCGCAAGACGGAAATCAGACAAGATATTTAGAAAGAAAAAGAGAGCCTATGAAAATAGAAAAATAGAAAAAATGGAAGAAAATTTCAAAAACAACGAAATTAGAGGGGCATATGAATACCTAAAAAAGATAAGAAGTGGGTATAAACCTCAAACAAGTCTATGTAAAGATGAAAGTGGGCAAATAATCAGTGACCAACAGAAAGTCACAGAAATCTGGAAGAATTATTTTCAGACCCTACTTGGAACACAAGTAGACCTGGAAGATGAAATGGGTATGAACTACGTAGAAGAAAATGAAGTAGATAATTGAGTAGAAGCTCCAACTATAGAGGAGGTTCTCGAAGCTGTTAAGGCCCAGAAAAACAATAAAGCTCCGGGAGTTGACGAAATATCAGCAGATCTGTATAAGGTAGGTGGCGACCACCTAGCAAGTCACATCCACGCGCTCATCAAAGACATATTTATGGCAAGAAGAGAAAATACCTGACGACTGGAAGAAAAGTATAGTATGCCCGATCTATAAAAAAAGGAGACAAACTCCAGTGCAAAAACTACCGTGGAATCTCTTTACTATGTACAGCATATAAAGTCCTCACGTATATTATAAACCAGCGACTCCAACCACTGGCAGAAACTATTGTTGGAGAGTATCAGACGGGTTTCCGACGGGAAAGATCGACACTGGATCAAATATTTACAGTCAAACAGATCTTGAGCAAATCATTGGAACACGATATTGATGTTCACGACGTGTTTGTAGACTTCAAACAGGCATGCGACTCAGTCAAAAGGAACCAACTATACTATATATTGGCTGAATTGGCAATACCACACAAGCTAATAAGACTCATTAAAACCACAATGAATGAAACTTAGGCATGTGTACGAATACAAAATCACCGGACAGACTTTTTCAAAATTTCGCAGGGACTAAAGTAGGGAGATGGGCTGGCCCCAACATTGTTTAACCTGGCACTGGAGTATGCGGTTAGGCAAATGCAAACTGAACGAGGAAACCTACTGACCAACCAAACCATAGGCGTAACCACGATGATCCTAAGGGGGGGTTACAACTACTGGAGAGGGGGGGTTACAACTACTGGAAGGTCCCTGAGGGGTATGGTGTTAAGCGTATAGAGCTCAAAGTACATCCCAATGGGGGGGGGGTTATAACCCCCAAAACCCCCCTCGTTACGCCTATGAACCGAACGGTTCAACTGGCCGCTTATAACGATGATATTAATATTATGAGTAGAACATCAACAGGAGCACAGGAAATATACGCAGAGTTAAAAACACAAACAAAAATGCTCGGTCTGGAAATTAACACAGAAAAAAACAAAAATAATCACTCAGACGAGAAGAAATATAGTCCCACAAAACATTATACATGAAGACGATATTGAAACGGTTGGAAAGTTTACATACCTGGGAGTAGAAATATATGCCGACGGACCAGAAGATGGAGAAATACAGAAGAGAATAACGCAGGCAAACAGAGCTTAGTTTGCCCTCTCCCATATATTTCGGTCTAAAAGTGTCCACCGAAATACAAAGATGAGAATCTATAAAACTTTAATTCGACCAATAACATGCTATGGCAGTGAAGCCTGAGTCCTGAAAGAAACATCCAAAAACAAACTCGACACATTCGAAAGGAAAGTACTGAGGAGAATACTAGGACCTGTGAGGGAAAACGGAATCTTGAGAAGTCGATACAACAACGAACTTTATCAATTTTATAAGGAAGCACCCCTGTCTGACTTCATTAGAATACAAAGATTGCAATGGGCTGGACATGTGATAAGAATGGGAGAGGATAGGCTACCAAATAGAGTACTGAATGCTAGAATGCAGGGAAAGAGAGCGGTTGGAAAGCCAAGAAAGCGCTGGGAAGACACAGTAAACAGCGACGCACAAGCCCTTTTAGGAGTCCGTGTATGGAGAAGAGCAGCCACAGACAAGCAAGGGTGGAGCAAAAAATAAAGGAGGCCAAGGCTCAATTTGGGCTGTAGTGCCGTAGAAAAAGAAGAAGGGACATGCTGGTACATACTGTCGAGGTATTTATACCTACATATATTAGAAGTTTCGACTGAAACGAAGTTCGAGACGTCCAAGAAAAGTACGGTGTAAGAATCTTTGGATTGGAAACCGCAGAAGTGACAGCATTAAATTTATAGTTTCCAATAAATGAGTGAACACTAAAAAGTTCTTGTTTTCAGACTAGGTAAAAATGATAGTTACATTTTTGGTCGGACTCTTCAGTTGGTTAGATGACAACAATATTAGAACGATTGATGATGGGCTATGGGCTCTATTCTAATACAGATAAAATATATGTGATTTTATTAGAATTTTATAAATTCGCATATTGTTTACATGATATATTCAGATAGATTTAGAAAAACTCGAAAATTATTTCAAGCGAATCAAAAATCGCGAGAACGCTCGTCTCTATCAACAAGAAAGTTGTTCGATTGTTACTTTCCTATAACAATGGCATTTCAGTTGCAGTAAAATTATGATTTATTCATCTCGGATATTTAATTTATTCATAGCACTAAAAATAAGTGCTAAATATGTGTAGGTTGCGGTCTGATATACATTTCAATGTTAATGTAAATTTTGAAATGAAAGCATGTCGAAAGATCAGATCATATTTTGCTTCTAAGTGGGTTTACGTAAAAATATTACTACATATCGTGCTAGCTTTTATTGGTTATTGAATAATAGGTTAATTGTTATGTAGAAATAAGAACAGTACCTATCAAATGACCTATTCGTTAGGGTAAAATGCAAAATATCATACTTAATAAAAAAGATTTAAGCATTTTAGAATTAATGATCAAACAAAAACTTGCGTTTTCCTAAAGTTAGAAACCAAAGAAAAAGGAACAAGGAAAAGTAAAATGGACAGGATCGAACAGAAAAGGTTCCAAGAGGAGCAAAAAATGCCACAAGAATTTATAAGAGCTCTTAAAGAAGATATGGCGGAATTAAAAATAAAAACGAAAAAAGAAATAAAGCAAGTGGTGGATGAGATTAAATATATCAAGAAGACAACATAGAAAAGCAAAGAATAAATTAGCAAAGACATGGCGCAAAAATCAGCTGAAGGAAGGACTAGGCCTAGAAAAAATGAAAGTTATGACACACAATTAGAAAAATGGAATATTAACTTAGTCCAGAAAGCCACTGCGCATCCGCTAGGAAAAATATTCTAATTCGGATTCTTTGCACAATCTTACTCAAAAAGGACTCCTTTTAACAAATTTGCATGTTGCCAGGACCAAAAAGTGGTCAAAAAATTTTTAAACGTTTTTTTTTTGTTTTTTTCCTAAAATTATTTTTTTTGCACGGAAAAAAGTGTTTTTAGGTTTTTTGGATCATTCCAAAGAGAAAAGGTCTTTAGTGACTTTTCTCTAAAAATGATAGTTTTTGACATATAAGCGATTAAAAATTGAAAAATTGAAAAATTTGCGAACAAATTTTAACCCTCAAAAACTATGTGAAAAGCTGAAAATTTGAATATTGCCAAGGTAGGCAGATATTCTTTAAACATCGATTGATGAAATCCCGAAGAGTTTTTTGCAATACAATATTTAAAACTCCTTTGTTTTTTAATTGCTAATCAAGCGTGCACGACACTATTTTCCACCGACAGTATGGTGCAAATGAAAGGAATAAATTCGTTATTTCGTAAACCCGCGACTTTAAGGAAAAATCCCGAAACAGGTCGGTTTTTATTTTTAAGTCGTGATATTGTGGCATATATGGTATACTAATGACGTCATCCATCTGGACGTGATGACGTAATCGATGATTTTTTTAATGAGAATAGGGGTCGTGTGCTAGCTTATTTGAAAGCTTATTCAATTCTCTATTCAGTAATATAAACATTTAAATAATTATTTATACAGGGTGTCCAAAAAATTTTTATAAAATTAAATTATTTGACAAAAAAAGAAGTAGAAGGACACCCGGTATAAAAAATTATGTAAATGTTTACATTGCTTGATGGAGAATTGAAGAACCTTTCAAACGAGCTACCACACGACCCCTATTCTCATTTAAAAAAATCATCGATTACGTCATCACGCCCAGACGGATGACGTCACTAGTATACCATATATGCCACAATATCATAACTTAAAAATAAAAACCGACCTGTTTCGGGATTTTTCCTTAAAGTCGCCGATTTTCGAAATAACGAATTTATTCCTTTCATTTGCACCATACTGTCGGTGGAAAATAGTGTCGCGCACGCTTGATTCGCAATTAAAAAACAAAGGAGTTTTGAATATTGTATTGCAAAAAACTCTTCGGGATTTCATCAATCGATGTTTAAAGAATATGTACCTACCTTGGCAATATTCAAATTTTCAGCTTTTCACATAGTTTTTGAGGGTTAAAAATGGCCGATTTCGCAATTTTTCAATTTTTAATCGCTTATATGTCAAAAACTATCATTTTTAGAGAAAAGTCACTAAAGACCTTTTTTCTTTGGAATGATCCAAAAAACCTAAAAAAAACTTTTTTCCGTGCAAAAAAAATAATTTTAGGAAAAAAACAAAAAAAAAACGTTTAAAAAATTTTTGACCACTTTTTGGTCCTGGCAACATGCAAATTTGTTAAAAGGAGTCCTTTTTGAGTAAGATTGTGCAAAGAATCCGAATTAGAATATTTTTCCTAGCGGATGCGCAGTGGCTTTCTGGACTAACTGGAAAATACGGAAAAACAAAAAAAATTAGAAATAACTGAATAACTGGAATAATTATACACAAACCAGGAGATACTCCTATAACCGATTGAAAAAATTGAAACACCAAAATGCAAAATGGACATACAACATAAGGATTATTATAGGAAAATAAAAGTTAAAACAAAACGAAGTGCTCATAATATGCTGGACACAAGAAATGACCAAAGAATACAAAAAATCGGACATGGCTAGAGAAGAGAAAAAACGTGGCACTGTAAGGCTGGGCTATCAGACTAACAGACGCAAACGGTGAAAAAATAAGGCAGGACAACACCAAGTAGAAGACCATAACTATACTTGGTAAGAATACAAAAAGCTAAAAAAATCTTAAAACAAAGGTAGTGACTATGCAAAGAAGAAGAACAATTATAAAAAAGAAGTAAAATATTGTCATAAAAAAATTCGGTTGAGTTTGATTTTTGAGTTTTTTTTATAGATATTCAGGTATGCTGGTTTTAATATTGTATTTCGTTTTTCTCTACTACGTCAAGTTTTTTCTTTACCCATAATCTAGCATGGTTCATAGGAGGCAATATTGCTCTACTATTGGCTGACACTAACCTCCGAAAGATGAGATTTGATCAGCAAGGGATGATTTAGTAAAAAGATTTAAGGCTATCCAAAAAAGCGTCGAGCGAGAGATTTTAGCATCAACTCTGCGTGAGAGAAACTTGCTTGAAAAGGGAGCTAAGGTATTCCATTTTAGATCAAGAGAAAGTGAGTTCTATAATACTTTTTAAGTGATGGTGGATTTGTGTATGGCCGTAATGTACCTACGTGGTTTAATGGAAGAGTCCAGAATTTTAGCTTCTAATGCAACTGACTGGCAATTGTTTATCGATAGATCAAAGCGGAGCTTGATCTGTCTTCTGTTTACAATGGAAATTTATTTGGTTCAGTCCCGATAAGATACACTTAATTGGTTGAGTGAAAAATATGAAGACATAAATAGAGTTATTATCTGTTGTAATATCACATACACAAATGGATCATTTGTGTTAACCTTAAAATGATCTGCTACCTCTTTGAACAGCAACGTGGATATACAAACGTATCACTACTTTTTGTATACAGGGTGTCCCAGACTAATTTAGCCACGCTATACCTATCTCTTAAACGAATAGAGATTTTCGAATGGGACAAAAAGTGATATATTTTACTTGTAATACACTTTAATATGGCGTACAAAAAAATCATCCCCTAAATATTCATCCCTTAATTACAACCCCTAACTTTAATTTTTTTAATAGCACCCTGTATATTTTTTATAGTTTTGGAAGTGGTCTTTTATCGCCTATTCAACACATTTTTTGAAAATAAAATCGGTTCGTAAATAACCAAGAAACTATCAGTTTATTTTTGTTAATTGTGTGTCCCGGACTAATTTATCCAGGCTATATTTCTTAAACGAATAGAGATTTTCGAATGGGACAAAAACTGATCTATTTCATTTGTAATACACTTTCATATGACGTAGAAAAAATTCATCCCCTAAATATTCATCCCTAACTTACAGGGTGCTATTTAAAAAAAATAAAGTTAGGGATGAATATTTAGGGGATAATTTTTTTTCTACGCCATATTAAAGTGTATTACAAAAATGTAATAGATCAGTTTTTGTCCCATTCGAAAATCTCTATTCTTTTAAGAAATATAGCTTGGATAAATTAGTCTGTGACACATACATAATTAACAAAACTAAACTGATATTTTCTTAGTTATTTACGAACCGATTTTATTTTCAAAAAATGTGTTAAATAGACGATAGAAGACCACATCCAAAACTATAAAAAAATATACAGGGTGCTATTAAAAAAATTAAAGTTAGGGGTTGTAACTAAGGGATGAATATTTAGGGGATGATTTTTTTGTACGCCATATTAAAGTGTATTACAAGTAGAATAGACCAATTTTTGTCCCATTCGAAAATCTCTATTCGAAAATATCTGTATATAGGATAGCAAAGCTCGTCAGAAACATTAGAAACAATTGAATTGGCTGCTAAGATCTGACCTGAAACCTGGCAATCCAAACATTGTAAATCAACAACTTGTTGACAAAACGATCATTATATTTCTACCTCCACATATAAAATTGGGTTTCATGAAGTAATTTGTTCAAACTTTGCCAATTGAAGACTGTTTTAATTGTCTCATTTCAGTATTTCCTAGACAGGCACAGGGCCGCCGCTACCATGTGTGCAAAGTGTGCGTCGCACACAGGCGGTCAACAATAGGGGCGGCCAAAAGCAGGCCACTGATGATAATACTTTTTTTGAAATGAAAAAAAGTTCATATAATTAAATAGTAATGTTTCAGATAATATTTCAAATAATAACTATTATTATTATTACCTGATAATACTAAAATGCGTTTCATTTAACATTTATAGTGCTGTTTTTCGCGAATCTAAATATTTTTCTATTATATTAGATTGTAGCCCAGATATAACGCACGTAGAACAAATAACAATTATTATTGTAGTAAGATGTTTTTCAACTTCAACACCAGTTCGGATATTTGAATATTTCTTGGGCTTCTCTCCTGAAACTGACGTAACTGGACGAGGTCTTTTTGAATATATAGAGAATAAACTTGAAGAATTAAATATAAATATTATGAATAATATGCGTGGACAGGGTTACGATAATGGAGCCAATATGCGTGGTAGACACATTGGATTGCAGAAAATCCTCGAGAGAAATATCCTCGATCATTTTTTATTCCCTGTTCTGCACATAGTTTAAATCTGGTGGTGAATGATGCAGTAAAAATAAGTTTTGAGTGGGTGGAATTTTTTAATACTGTTAGGTACAGGAACTATATGTATTTTTTTCTTCTTCGAATATTTGAAGGAACATTTTATTAAAGCACCTTCCAAAGTGTACATTAAAAGCATTGTTGGACATGCGATGGGAGAGTCTGATCGACATAATCGCACCATTAAAAACCCAGATAAGTAAAATATATGATGCATTAGAAGAATTGCAAAATGATCACAAAAGGAATATGAATTTGGAAATTCAATGGATAATTATTATATTCAATCGTGAGAAAGTGTATAAAGCCCTTACAGATATAAAAAGCTCAGAGACTGACATCAGTGCAACCAATTTATGTGAAGAAATTAAAGTATTCAACCATATATGTTATGTTACCGCAGAAAAACGTCCTGGTAATATTTTTGAATACATTTACGAAATAATAATATATCAACATTTCCAAATTTAACTATAATCGTACATATATTGCTTACTCTACCCTTTACTGTAGCTAAGGGTGAGCGGTCGTTTTCAAAACTTAACTTTATTAAAAATTATTTGCGATTTTCAATGAAGCAAGATAGACTTTCTGCTTTAGCAATGTTATCTATCGAACATGAAGGGTGTGCGACATTGGATATTAAAAACAAAGACATTGTCAAAATTTTTCCCGAAACGGAAGCCAGAAAAGTTTGTTTTTAGTTTCTTTATGTGTTTATGTTATATTATTCACGGTTTATTTTAATTAAATGGAAGTTTAAATTAGGATATACATACATATAATGGGCGCTGGATCATAGATATTACTTCAATCGTTCAAGTATTTATCTATTTACAAATTATTATTGTTATGCATCTTCTGCACATTTCTTTAAATACTAATATGTACATATTTCTAAAGTGTTGGAAGGGGGCGGCAAATATTAAGTTGCACACGGGCGGCCAACACCTCAGCGGCGGCCCTGGACAGGCATTTAAAAAAATAGAGGCCAACATTTTTGATGGCCCACGGATTCGGTAGCGTCTTTCTTAAAGATGAATATTTCATCGGAATAATGTCAGAAATTGAAAAGAAGGCTTTCAGAAACATTGTTAAAGACTGTCTTAGAAATATACGAATACAGGATTACGCTGAAATGGTCCGGTATCTCTTGGAGACCTTCAAATTGCTAGATTGCAACATGAGAATCAAATTGCATTTTTTACATAGTCATAGTGTAGTCAGAGACGAGTAGGGAGTAGGATGAACAATTCCACCAAAAATTAAAAGTCATGGAGGCACAGTATTTGACATTGAGGCATTCGAGATGTGGTGCTACAGGAGAATGTGGAAAATACCATGAACAGAGAGAGTAACAAATCAAGATGTTTTACTGAAGATGAGGAAATAATGCGAAGTCATGAAAACCATACAAACGAGAAAACTGAAATATCTAGGCCACATAATGAGAAGGGGAAAGTATTTACTCCCTGCTAAGACTCATAACCCAAGGAAAAATCTCCGGAAAGAAAAATGTGGGAGGTAGGAGGATTTCTTGGTTGCGAAATTTAAGGGAGTGGTACGAGTGCAGTTCAATACAGTTGTTCAGAGCTGCAGCCAACAAAGATAAGATTGCTGTGATGGTAGCCACCCTCCGATAGGAGACGTTACTGCAAGAAGAAGAAGACACAGTATCAAGGTAGATGCAAGTAGATGGGATGTACATAATCGTTTACTATTGTTGGGACATCCAGCGAGAAAGTCCTTAGATTCAACACTTTAGAAAAATATATTAGCAAAAATGTTTGTTTTACTTTTAACGTTCGCTACTAACAAATATTTGTATGAACACAATTGAACTTATAGTAAGTTTTTAACTTATTTACCTTTATGACTTTTTACTCTGGGCTAATTAGCAAAATTCATGGAAAAGTTATTTACCAGCAATTTTATTGCTGGAATCGAATTATAAGATCCTATATATTAATAATATAGGTATGCAAAGTCCGCTGATAGTGTGCTACTTTTTTTATAAACAAAATGGCGCCGACAAATCGTATTTTTTTCAATTATTGCTCTATAACTCCGAAGATTTTAACTTTACAACAAAAACACCGAAATAAAAATTCACTGCAATTAAATTCTATATTGTAACGTGACTATTGTAATTACTTATAATTACAATAAAACTAGCGGTTCGTGTATTTATATACGACTTTATTATTTATTTATACAAGTTTACTTTACAAACTTTAGCTTAAGACTAAACTCTATTCACAAAAATTATGCCTTATATATCCTAGTCGTTATTCTCGATCATTCCGGGCTAAGCCAGCTCTCCGACTATCGTGTGACCTTCCAACAACCGCGCATCGGTTCCACGTATAGCGTGCTTCGATCTAGACTTTTCTCGGCTTACGCCTTGCGGCTGGTGACTCATTGTTTTGCTACATTGCTCCCCTCTTAAGATCTGAGCGTCCCGATCAGCAACTCTAGATGAAGGCCCAGGATGGCGGAATCTACACGACTCTCCAGCTTTGCATACACCCTTCAAGAAGAAATAACAGTCTACTGTCTTTGAAGGATCCGACATCTTCGGGTTCATGCAACACACAGTAATTCGTACGCCAGTTTCTCTGAAGACCACTTCAAGCATGCTTCTCACAATCTTCCAATCCAGATTTTCTACTGCATGGCCTATTTTTGGTAAAGCCAAATCTTTGATGTCTTAATTACACACGATTTTCTTCAAATTACATAGAGCACGCCATATGTTCTCATAGCTTGGTCCGTATAAGACTTCCTGGTCACCATATACAGCAAAGATCGAGGACCATCTTCCAATCGCAGTACTCTTCCAATTTTAGGCTGCTGATTTCTTAACTCGTCCAGGCGGCCGAACTTTCTATTGAATACGGACGAGATTCCTTTAGTCATCTCGAGGTCTTGGGCAACACAGTGGGCTAGAGAGACGTTTTCTGGAACACCAAACAGATCTTGCTGAACTTCTGTGGTCACGCCGAATCTAGCACTCTTTCTTTCTGCGTAATTTGACATAAATTCCTTAAAACTTGGCTGTGCGGCATCTTTCATTTCCTGTTGGAGGACTCGGGCTTCTTCTGTTTCATTGGAGCCAGCATATGGTGCAAGACGATTTATGTGAATAACTTTTGGTTTACCGTTTGGCAACTTCTTAATTCTGTATATTACGTCATTTATTTTCTTCTTAACTTCATACGGACCTTCCCATTGTCTTTGCAGTTTAGGACACAGGCCTCGACGACGTTGTGGATTATAAAGCCAGACAAGATCACCTACTTGGAAGCTTTCATTCTTGCAGCGAGAATCATATTGATCTTTCATTCTGTCACTGGCTATCTGGATGTGTTGTCGGGCAAGTTCATGAATGTTGTTCATTCGTAACTTCAGGCGGTCTACGTATTCTTCGCCTGCAACATATTCCTCGGAAGGTCTGCAGCCAAACTCTAGGTCGCAGGGCAAACGAACTTCACGACCCAACATCAGGCAGGTTGGTGTTTGACCTGTAGTTTCATTCACGGCCGAGCGGTAGGCCATCAGGAATAAATGAATGTGTTGATCCCAATCTCGCTGATGTTCAGATACAACTTTGGACAAGTGTTTACCCATCGTTCGGTTCATCCTCTCAACCATTCCATCTGATTGAGGATGCAGGGGTGTTGTTCTGGTCTTATTGGCACCAATCAATTTACAAACGTTTTGGAAAAGAGCTGACTCAAAGTTTCGCCCTTGGTCGGAGTGGATCTCCAAGGGAACACCAAATCGGCTGAAGAATTCTTTAACAAGTACCTCTGCAACGGTAGCAGCTTCTTGATTCGGTAATGCATAGGCCTCGGTCCATTTCGTAAAATAGTCCATGGCTACCAGAATGTATTTATTTCCAGCATCGGTTTCTGGAAATGGACCTGCAATGTCGATTGCTACTCTTTCCATAGGACTTCCAACATTGTACTGTCTCATGGGTGCTCTCTTTTTACCAACTGGACCATTACCGGATGCACACAGTTCACATTTCCGGCACCATCTTCTTACATCATCTTTACAGTTCACCCAATAGAACCGTTCTCGAACCTTTTGCAGAGTCTTCGTAACACCAAAGTGTCCACCTGATGTACCGTCATGCAACTGACGCAATACTTCTGACACTTTACTTTTAGGTACAATCAACTGAAGCTTTGATTCTGTACCATCATCGTTCTCAAAGGTTCTGTACAGAAGATTATCTTTTAGTACCAGGCAATTCCATTGGCTCCAGTAGGCCTTGACTTCTGGACTACATGCACTAATGTTCTGCCAACTAGGTCTCTCACCTTGCCGCATCCAATCCAATACTCTTTTTATACATGGGTCATCTTCTTGGGCGTCTTGTAACTGTTCGGGCTGCCATTGCTCATTAACGACGGTGGTTCGTCTCACAGGGCAAAGCTGCTCCTCTACTTTAAGCCGGTGATTACAACTTTCACCGCATGGCCGTATTGAGGAAGCATCTGTATTTGAACCAACTCTTCCAGCCCTCTTCACGCGTCTCTTCGGGATCGTGTCACGAATCACCCTCCGTACCATTTCCACCAAACGTTCATCTATTCTCTTATCGCCTTTTTCCACGGTTATTACTCGATGGTTTCGTGAAGCTTGGCTAGCTGCTTCGTGTTCCAAGGCAATAGCAAGTGCTTCATCTAAAACTTTCGGTCTTGCTAGTCGTAAAGCTTTCTGTAGTTCACTATCTTTCAGCCCATTGACGAAGGTATCTACCGCAATTTCTTCTAAAACGCTGTCTGGCACCTCTGGATAAGCCAACCGCACCACACGAGCCACATCTGCTTCAAATTCTTGCAGATTCTCACTTGCTCGTTGACTTCTACTTCTCAGTTGTGCTTTGTATACTTGTTGTAGATGAGCATCTCCATAGCGTTTTTCTAGACGAGCGAACAAGGTCTGGTAACAATTTTCTTGACCCTTAGGAATTGATCTTAATATATCTGCAGCATCACCTCGCAAAGCAGCAGTCAAGGAAACAGCCTTTTCCTGTTCGGTCCAATGATTGGCGGTCGCAATAGCTTCAAATTGTCTAAGATATATGGACCAAGAGGACTTTCCATCGAATGGTGGTAATTTGAATCTCATATTATGCGACGTTTCGTCTCTCGGTAGTTCATCTTTCACTACAAGATCTAACGCTGCTGCATTAACTGATGGTTGTACTTTTGTATCGGTTATCATGCTCTCTAGTTGTTTGATCTTTTCTTCTACGGTCTCTACACTTTTCTGCATCTTATCGAATGTTCTAGAAACTTCTTCAAATTTCTCGTCATTCTGTCTACAAACGTCTTTAATTACTTGAGAAACACTTTCAAATTTCTCGTCGCTTTTTCTAGAAGTTTCATCGATCTTTTGAGAAACACTTTCAAATTTCTCGTTGTTCTGTCTACTAACTTCCTCAAGTTTCTCGTTGTTCTGTCTACTAACTTCCTCAAGTTTCTCGTTGTTCTGTCTACTAACTTCTTCAAGTTTTTCGTTGTTCTTTCTAGAAGTTTCATCGATCTTTTGAGAAATGGTTTCGAATTTCTCATTATTTATCTTAGAAGTATCATCGATCGTTTCAGAAACAGTTTTTAATTTCGATAAGATTGCTTGTTCTGCTGACTGGAAGTGGAACGTCTTTGGGTCTTCTCCGTTCTTCGTGAGGACATCCTCGAGTCGTGCTTGTAGGACTATCTTGAGCCCACTGCTGTCCAGATCCCGTTCCTCTAGCTGTTCACGGAGCTGTTTTACTGTAAGTTCTTGTAGCAACATCTTTGGTCGGCACACACGTACTTTCCAAAATGTCTTTTAACAGTCTTTCCGAATACCGAACAATCAACGCACTTTAACTATTCCCGACGAATAAAGTCCAAAGTATTTTAAAGTCTTTCCGAATACCGAACAATTAACGCACTCCGGTTATTCCCGACGAATAAAGTTCAAAAGTCTTTTAAAGTCTCTCTGTAATTCACTTATTTATATCGCACTAAGTTAACCGAACACCAGTGGTGTCATGGTGTGGGAACGCGTGGGAACGCCGTTCCCACACTGGTTAAGAAAAGAAAAAAAATAATAGAGAATTTAGGTTTTGTAAACAAAAATTAGCAATGCGTTCCGGCACTGCGTTCCCGCACTGCTAATTTTGCCATGACACCACTGCCGAACACCGACACCAACTGTAACGTGATTAGTGTAATTACTTATAATTACAATAAAACTAGCGGTTCGTGTATTTATATACGACTTTATTATTTATTTATACAAGTTTACTTTACAAACTTTAGCTTAAGACTAAACTCTATTCACAAAAATTATGCCTTATATATCCTAGTCGTTATTCTCGATCATTCCGGGCTAAGCCAGCTCTCCGACTATCGTGTGACCTTCCAACAACCGCGCATCGGTTCCACGTATAGCGTGCTTCGATCTAGACTTTTCTCGGCTTACGCCTTGCGGCTGGTGACTCATTGTTTTGCTACAATATGTTTTTCACGATTTGCTCCGACGAAAGTTTTAGGTAAGTAATTATTAATCAATAATTAAATAACTTAGTGACATCAAAGCTTTCTTGGTATAGATTGTAATTCCAGAAGCCGGTGAAAATTAAACGAATATTTTAGCAACAATTCAATTGTTAATTAACAATTTACGATCGCAATAATAACCAAAATAATCATGATACATTGATCAAACTTATAAAGATTATAAAGATGAGATGCTTATTTAATATTTTATCGACAAAATATAAATTTTTGTCGATAATCTTTTTTTTGCATAATCTTTAAATTTTGAAAAAAAAAATAGTTATAATACGCTGGTCTAATTAGTAAAGTACAAAGAAAGGTTATTTACCAGCAATTTTATTGCTGGAATCGAATTATAAGATACTATATATTATTAATATAGGTATGCGAAGTCCGCAGATAGTGTGCTACTTTTTTTATAAACAAAATGACGCCGACAAATCGTATTTTTTTCAATTATTGCTCTATAACTCCGAAGATTTTAACTTTACAACAAAAACACCGAAATAAAAATTCACTGCAATTAAATTCTATATGTTTTTCACGATTTGCTCCGACGAAAGTTTTAGGTAAGTAATTATTAATCAATAATTAAATAACTTAGTGACATCAAAGCTTTCTTGGTATAGATTGTAATTCCAGAAGCCGGTGAAAATTAAACGAATATTTTAGCAACAATTCAATTGTTAATTAACAATTTACGATCGCAATAATAACCAAAATAATCATGATACATTGATCAAACTTATAAAGATTATAAAGATGAGATGCTTATTTAATATTTTATCGACAAAATATAAATTTTTGTCGATAATCTTTTTTTTTGGATAATCTTTAAATTTTGAAAAAAAAAATAGTTATAATACGCTGGTCTAATTAGTAAAGTACAAAGAAAGGTTATTTACCAGCAATTTTATTGCTGGAATCGAATTATAAGATACTATGTATTATTAATATAGGTATGCGAAGTCCGCAGATAGTGTGCTACTTTTTTTATAAACAAAATGACGCCGACAAATCGTATTTTTTTCAATTATTGCTCTATAACTCCCAAGATTTCAACTTTACACCAAAAACACTCAAATAAAAATTCACCCCAATTTAATTCTACATAGAGGCATGTTTTTCCCGATTTGCTCCGACGAAAATTTTCCTCGGAAAATGTGGGTTTTCCCAACAAAATCTCGAATTTTCAAATAATTTTTTTGGGCCAGTAATTATTTATCAATAATTATATAGCTTAGTGAAATAAAAGCTTTCTTGGTATAGATTATAAATTCAGAAACCGGTGAAAATAAAACGAATATTTTAGCAACAATTCAATTGTTAATTAACAATTTACAGTCGCAATAACAACCAAAATAATCATGAGACATTGATCAAACTTAGAAAGATTATAAAGGTGTGATGCCTATTTAATATTTTGTCGACAAAATATAATTTTTTCATTTTTTTGCATAATCTTTAAATGTTTAAAAAAAATTGTTATAAACAAATTAACATTTCTCAGAAATTGTTTATTATATTCTAATTTTAAAAAATACTTAAAATGCGTATTTCATAGGTCTTGAAAATGAATGCTTTAAAAAAATTTTCCAACCATTTGCAAAAAAGATATGAAACAGTAAAGTAAATATCTCCGTTGTTTATAATTTGTTTTAATTGTTTCAAAGCTTAAAAGTGAATCTATGGTACAATCTAATTACTCACAAAGAATGTCAAAAATTAGTGCAATGGTTATATTTTAATCAAAGATTAAAAATACTTTTTTTTGTAATTTTTAGCGCAAAAGTAGGCCTGATACAGAGTCGGAGCTAAAATGTTCACTCGAAGCGACTGACACGCAGCATACATTATTATTATTAAAAGTGTACGTCGCGCGGCCGATCGTCGCTCCGAGTGAAAATTTTAGCTACAGTACTGTATTAGTCTACTTTCGCGCGTGTAAATTACAAAAAAATATATTTATAATCTTTAATTAAAATATAACCATTAAACTGATAATCGATATTTTTTTGAAAATAATTAGCTTGTACTTTAAACTTACTTCTACGCTTTGAAAGAATTTAAAAAAATTATAAACACCGTAGCAATCGTATGTTTGCTTTGCTGTTTCATAACTTTTTTGCAAATGGTTGCAAAAAAGTTTTAAAGCATTCATTTTCAAGATATTTGAAATGCGCATTTTAGCTATTTTTTAAAATTATAATATAATAAAAACTTTCTGAGAAACGTTAATTTGTTTATAACTATTTTTTTTTATTTAAAGATTATGCAAAAAAATAAAACATTTATATTTTGTCGACAAAATGTTAAATAGGCATCTCATCTTTATAAGATTTCAAAATTTAATCAGTGTATCATAATTATTTTAATATCAGTGTATCATAATTCAATTAACAATTGAATTGTTGCTAAAATATTCGTTTAATTTTCACCAGCTTCTGTAACTATAATCTAAACCAAGAAGGGTTTTAAGTCACCAAATTATTTAATTATTGGTAGATAATTACTTATCTAAAACTTTATTTGAAAATTAAAGATTTTGTTGGGAATACCCGCATTTTCCGAGGAAAATTTTCGTCGGAGCAGATCGGGAAAAACACGTCTCTATGCAGAATTTAATCACGGTGAATTTTTATTTGAGTGTTTTTGTTGTAACGTTAAAATCTTCGGAGTTATAGAGCAATAATTAAAAAAAAACACGATTCTCGGGCGCCATTTTGTTTATAAAAAAAGTAGCACACTATCTGAGGACTTTGCATACCTATATTATTAATATATAGGATCTTATAATTCGATTCCAGCAATAAAATTGCTGGTAAATACCTTTTCCCAAAAATGGCCTATTCTCCGATAATCAGCCCAGACTATTTGGGGGTATATTGTATCTTAAAAAGTTGACATGATAAAAAAAGAATGTGTGTGTACTTTGTACGCACGTAAGAAGTTATACTTCTATTATATGATTTAAACGAAATTAATATACTTTTTATTTATATTTTATTTTAATATTAAACTAATTTATACTTACTACTTCTCAAACATTTTTATTAAAACAGTGCCAAAAATTAAAATAATAAAAGAATAAAACACGCACAAACACATTAAAAATGCCACAAATGATTTCTGAACATTAATTGTCGGAAAATTTTTTAACTAAATACGTATTTTCTGAAAATAAAATTATATAATAAATATACTTACAATCATAAAATGTATAAAAAAAAATAAAAAAATAAAAGTTTTTATTGGGATTCGAACCAGCTATCAGCGCGGTTGGTATATTGGGGTTCATTCGCCTTAAACGCTTCGCCACGGAGGCAATGTGTCATTATGTGTGAAGATCGACTAACTAAACGGATTAAGCTTTTGACATTTTTGAATTAAATTAAATTATTTTGATTTTGAATTGAAATGATTTAGAATTAAAAAAATACAACAAAACATAGAGTAAGAAAACAATATATTAGGTGAACATTGATAGAAATTTTGATGGTAATCAAATTATGTAAATGAAAGTATTACATACTATGTATTTTGGTAGGTTCAAATAGGTAGGTACCTATGATACATTTACAATTATTACGTACCTGTTGCTTTTAAAAACTATTTAAATGTCACCACAATTATAAACTTCTTTGTTTCTGTTATTATATTATACATTGGTTTACCGTCATATTGAACAATTATTTATTATTGACAGATCATTTCAACACCCAATCAGAGCCCGTATAACGACTAATACCATACTGTCGGTGTGCGCATGCGCGCAGATCAATATAAATTCACCCTCAATCTCAATCGCGCCTAAAGAAGTATAACTTCAAAAAGCTGCACTTATTTTTGGATTCGGTGGCCGAAAGTTAGTTGAAAAAAAAGTCACAGATTTAAAGGACCACGAATTTGCTGTTGAAGCCGATTTATCTAGGATTAGGATTGCGTACTAAATTATATATAGCAAGTGCTATAAATGCGCCGACTCACCCCAAGTTGCAAAACCAGTCAAGAAGAAGAAGAAGAAGAAATTCCTGTTACCCTGTGTAATGAGTATGAGTATTAATTTCTCTTTAATATTAAATAAATATATATATACACCGTTATTAGGCGTCAACGCAATTCGGTAGGGATCTATGGAGGAGTACCACCAAGCCGCAAGCCCTTATCCCTTGCCGTACCGCTCCTCCATAGGCCGATCAGACACCAGTTTATTCCAGACCAAGTCGTAGATTCTATTGAATTTTATACTACCGACGTTGGCCTTTTATTAATTTAATGACCTGGCTGAGGCTCGAACCGTCGATCGCAAATTTACTAAACTTGTCGATCGATTGCGTCTCTGCCAACTGAGCCGTCGTGATCGACCGAATATTAAATAAAATGTCATATTATCAGCATTCTTCTTTTTTTTTCAAAAACGTAACACAAGGAAATCAAAAATCAGCATTTGCAGAAATGACACGGAATGCATCGAAACCATGTTATTATATAAGGCCGCAGAAGTTGCATATTCTAGGGTTAACGTTATTTTTTAAGAAACAGGTTTGAAATTTTGCAGCAACCGTGACGATACACTTTTAAAAGATTTTATTTATTACAAAGCATACCTACCTGCCGTGACTTCAAAAGAGCTCGCGACTCTCGCATTTTAGATTTTGTTCCTGATACGGTTTCATTTTGTAGCTATCTTTTATCATTAAGGATTATAAGGAGAAATATTCATAACTCTCATATACGAAGATCTTGTGCAGCATTATGTAACAGCTTGTATTTAGTATGATGACAGAAAATATATCATCAGTAAAACTATATCGTTTTTCTTCTCTTATATCTTTTAATGTGATTGCAAATTAGTATCGTTTTTTTCTGTCTACTGCTTTTATCCTGTTAAAAAATTACCTATATAATTATATACACATCCAAATATCTTGGTTACAATATAGTACACAACATAACGTTGCGTTGTGTACCTATTATTTTGAAAAAAAGCACTAATGCGTCAGTTGGCAGTTAACCCAAGGGCGGATCCAGGGAGGGGGCCATGGGGGCCATGGCCCCCTCCGAGAATTTAAAAAAATATAAATTTAAATATTGGCAGTTCAAATATTCTTAATAGTTTCAAACATATATAATATGTATAAAACAGGGGATAAATATGTTTTCTGGATTAGAATTGATTAAAAGCAGTAACAGAAGTTTCAAGAATGACATAGGATGTTTTATAAATAAAAATATAGATAAGTGCCAATTATTAGAACGATCTTGGCAGCTATCAGAGTCCTATCAATTTCCATATTCTATACACACAAAGAATAAAAAAGAAATGAAGCGTTACTTGGATCACCAGAACTTACAACAAAGGAGTTGGTTGGTATTTTCGAACAGTCAAAAGGGATTGTTTTACAAGTATTGAATTTTATTTTTCTAATGAAAAATATGGTCATAATAAAGGGATGACAGCCGAAAGCCTTGTCATGAAACCTTAAACATCGTTCGCCAAACTCATGGGCAAAGACGGAGCCATACAAATCCATGAAAAAACATCATATCACAAGGAGTGCGTTGAGGTATAGGTGGATTTTCTACAAAGTTATCACAACCCGCAAAAGTCAGTCAAACCAGAAAGACCCTCAAAGGTCTAAACAGATACAAGAAAATAAAGAAAGACTACGACCAATAGTAGAGTCTATAGTGTTCTTAGGTCGACAAAATATTCCTCTAAGAGGCTGTCGTGATGATGGCCTTCTGCTTCTCGACGAAGGTGCTGGATCTAGCAGTGAGGGAAATTGTTAAGATTTAAAATCTCATCAGAAGATAAGACTATTCAACGACACCTATCCACAGCAGCATATATTAATTAGTAACACCAGTCAAAATCAATAATTAATAACATGTTGTTGTGAAGAAATAATTGAACAAAACATGAATCAGGTTCAAAGTGCAAATTATTACTCTGTCATATTTGACGAAATATCCGACGCGCGACGTATCCCACGTAGAACAGCTTTATCTAAATTTGAAATACATACACAATAACAACATTGGTGAAAACTTTGTCAAGTTAATTGACGCGTATGAGAACATACAAACAATTATTAGTGAAAATCAAGAAAAAGGGGAAGAACAAGGCCTGACAGAGTGACAGGAGAAGCATTGGAAAAAATAGTATTAAAGTTGTTGAAAGAACTGCACTTGGATCCGAAGAAATGTGGATGAATCGGTAACAACTTTAATAATACTTTAATAAAGATGCCTTTTGAATGTCTTTATAGAACTCAAAAGTGTGTAAAAAGTGCCTTCAAACTCACCATTTTAACCGTAATTTTTAAAAATTACCCCATGGCCCCCGGTATACCTCCCCAAAAAAAGTTCATGGCCCCTCCCGAAAATCGGTCCTGGATCCGCCCTTGAGTTAACCATTGCCTTCATAGTGAGGTTGAGTTTAGAGAAGTTATACTGGTGGTTATTAGTGAAAATAGAGTGCGCAAAATTCTGTATTTTATTTGTTAGACATTCACAAGTCACCTACTATTACAGCTCCCGGAGCGAACTATCGAACTATGGCCGGTGAGAAAAATCCTGTCATTGTAGAGACTGTAGAGTTTAGGTGGCCGTACGACCGTCGACAGCGTTTCCCATCGGCCATGGTTCATTCCGGGAACTGTAGTTTCATTGGATAGCTACCGTTGTTCTAGATGGTATAGTAAATAATTTATTTGTATCATTTATGATACATATTGCATTTTTGGAATTGTTTTAGATATCTTATTGGGATACGAAAAGGCATATCTCCTGACATTCTTGGCATTCCTGGCATATCTTCTGAGTCAGACACATTACTTCAGCACCATATGTGATTACTGGTCTAATTGCTGTAAATTTTAAGTTTAGTAGGTATTCTGATTAAGCTTCTTATCTTTGAGGAAGTTATTGTATTTTCAGTAGGTTCTGTTTCCTGCCTGGATTCTTTCATTAATTACGATCCTTCTATCATTAGTTACCTTAACTGTGACTCCAAGATATTTAAAGTGTTCTACCTTTTCAAACTCATATTCACCAATATTTAAACTTGTCACATTAACTGGATTTTTTCTTGAGCATATTAGGTATTTTGTTTTGTTTTAATTTATTTCTAAACCCCTTTTAGATGCTTCCTTGCATAACTTCGTAAATTCTTCCTTTAAACTGTTAAGGTTTCTGCTAATTAATGCTATGTCGTCAGCATACGCCACAAGTTGCGACGTCGATGTTATAATTGTAGGTACCTTTTATTTCTGTAGCTCTTATTGTTCCTTCTATTGCGACATTAAATAATGACGTTGATAGAGGTCGCCTTGTCCTATTTCACTTGCTATTTCTATATTTTTGGTGATTCCGTTAGCTGTATTCTCCTTCTCATAGGCATCTTTCAGTGCGTCACAGTTTTTCGATTTCTTTCTAACGCATTAAGTTGGAAGTGACAGAAAAAAAGGTACGTCCGTGATCAAAATCATTTACATTTCTTCTAGTTGTTGATAGATGGCGCTATATTATTTATGTATTATCTATACGACTATAATCTGTACAATTTATAAAACTATACAAATCAAAGAACATACCTTTTTATAAATGAAATAAACACAATTGATTTGTTTTTATACCAAATTACGATTACGATTCTGACAACTATCAGTTTTAATTAAAATGTCATGCTAGGATAATATGATTCCCTACATTCTTAAAATCATATATTACATCATTAATGACACACTGAAAGACTGAGAAGAACTTTATATTATAGTCGTATATAGATATGTAATAGGTAAATAATCGGTAAACCTAAATCTTTTTTTTTACTATAGCGCCATCTATCAACAACTGGAATAACTGTTATAAATGTGAATGTATCACGGACGTGCCTTTTTTTCTGTCACTTACGTCACACTGAAAAAAGCCTCTGAGAAGAACCATACCTAATTATTGCTGCAGTCGATCCTTCCAGTGTCTTTTTCGTAAGCTTTATAAGTTTCATTGGTTTCATTGAACAAGAACAAGCATAGGACAACTTTTCCTTAATAGATATTTTATTTGTGTGATATGTAGGTAGAAACGTTTAATGAGTGTTATTATTCATAGATTGGATTCAATTTAAAACATAAAATTTAGTAAGAATTTAAAATTGTCGATACATATTTCACAGATATTTAAAAATGAAATTATCGTAGAACTGACCAACAACCGTGACAACAAATTATACTGGCGCATATACCATGACTCGAGCAATTTTCTTTATTTCAATACTGGTAGTAAATGCTTATTACCGTGGTAGCTACGTACCTAGAAAATACGAAGAAACTTATTTTATGTTGTTATGTTGCTGATAAAAATTTTAAACAAGATTTTGAGGAGCAAAGGAAACACGTTCCTATAACATTTACTGAAAGATAAATTATATCTTTAAAAACAACAAAACAAAGAAGATTGAAAACGAAACGTGTTGTTAAAGGTAAACAATTCTACAGCCCACAATGGTTTTAACAACACACGGGACATTCACACTGATGTTTAAAAACTCGCATAACATTTTTATTATGGGAAATGGTAATTAGAGGAACTTTTCTATAAAATGTAATCATTTTGATAACAGGAATGATAAATCCAATATGTTTTTGTTTGGTAGGTACTATTTCCAATATAGACCAGGGCGTTTTCCAATACAGCTCCTATCGACTTGCGACTTTTTGCATTGTGTTCGGAATGACGCATGACGTCAGGAAAAAAGTCAACAATAGAATAGTCGACAATTTTAGAAACCTAATAAGAAAGGAAATCAGACCCCATCATAAGAAAAGAAATAATATCAAGAATATGCAGAGCCCCCGCAAGGCTGTGCGGCGCCCGCGTGCTGGATATATTTTGGCGCCCTTTAAATCTACCTATATACGATTATGAATAAATCTATAATTTTTTATTTTTTACTCATTTTACAACAGAAATTGCAAGAACTCATATTTTATTTTTTTTGTAACTAATTTACTGATAATGGCAAAAAACAAATAAAACTTTAATATGTATATTAGTTAAGGGCGTAGGCGTAAAATTTCGGGCCAATGTATTTTAAATGCATTAATCTTTTTCGAATCCTGAGAGAACTAATAAGTATTTTTGAAAAATTTTAACGCAGAATGAAAGATTACATTATTACTGAGGCGAGGGCCGAAGTCCCTTAGAATGACCAAAAATTTCTTTAGAATGAGATATTTGAAATTAAAAATTACACTAAATTTTCTCTTCTTTTCACCCATGTAATTTATTAAAATAAACATTATAGAAGTTTTCAGGGACTTTCGTCCCTCGGTAATAATGCAATCTTTCATTCTGTGTTTAAATTTTTCAAAAATTCTTACATATTAGTTTTCTCAGCATTCGAAAAAAATGAATGCATTTAAAACACATTGGCGACAAACTTTGCGCCTACGCCCTTAAATCTAGAAATTGATATCTTAAATCTAAATTGAATTAAATGGGTGTTTTCCTAAATTTGACGGCAGCAAATTCGTTTATAATATCTTTAAAGTCCATTCAAAGTACCATAATACAGCTCAAACAATTTTTAATTAACTTTAATTTTGAAAATGATAGCTCACCAGAAGCAACAGACACCGTTAAAGTGAGGATGATTCTTCATGAAACAGTGATATTTGGTAAAGATGGGCAATTATTTCCTCGACAACATTTTCATCTCTGTAATTTTTTTAGCCATTGGCATAATACAGTTGCTTTCACATTCAGATTATAGTGTAATGTGTAGTATGTGTGTTGAGTAAATGTCTTGTTATATAGTAAAGTCTATTTCATTGTTTTTACAAAGAGACGCTAATTGTATCCAAATGTCTTCCTTCACTGATCCCACAAGGATAGAAATTATTTCTATTAACTGATTTTTAATAAAGCAAAATTTGATACTTAGCTGGGATTCATAACTCACAACCCTTGGATCCAAAGGTCGGCTCTCTTACCATTAGGGCGCCCCTATTTGGTGGGCGCCAAAATGAGCTTTTTGCTGCAGGTGTTATACAAAATACATACTATGTAATTTTAAAAACCTATGGAGCATTATGCTAGTTTTGCAGGCGGGCACCTTATACCCTAGCGCCGGGAACCACAGAAGGTGGAGACTGTAATTTTTAAAATGATCAACTAGATTCTTTAAATAGTTTTGACATACTTTAATGCCAATTATTGTATCATTTTGCTTATAATATTAATCTGGAATAAACATGATATCAAATAATTATTATGATCTCTATAAATATATCTAAATGATTGGATATTTAATAGTAAAGCACTTGTATTATATCAACTTGCTCCCAGTATTTTAAAAACGGGAGTTTAGAAATAAATATAATGGTACATATTATTTTTATATTATTATCTATGCCTGTTTATAGCATGTATTATTTATCAAATTGGGTGTTTCTATTCAAAATTATTAAAAAAATCTATTTAACCCAAAACCCAACCTATCCACCGTCAAAATTTATTTTTCAAAATTTGAATTCCTCGTCTCAAAAAACCCCAATGCCAAATTTTTATGAAATTATTTTAATTTCAAAAATCCACGAAACTTTCAAATCTGGACAGAATATTAGAACCCAACGAGTTTTGACCTCTAAACAAATTTTTACGATTTACGGATAAGTACTGCAAAATAGGTATTCCGATATTATACCGTTTTAAAAAAATACAATAATATATATTATAATAGTAGTAAATTATTAACACCAAATGTAAAATAAGATTTTAATTATTTTTTCAGTAATAAACAATATTTTTTTTATTTTTGAAATTTCTCTTTAATGTTCATTAAAAATGTAAAATTTAAATTGTATAAAAAATGAATATCTCGTTAAAATAAATATTTCTTATTTGCCAAACCTTCGGTTTGGCGCCTTTGGGGGGCTGCGCCCGCGTGCGTCGCACGCGTTGCACGCCCGGTTACGGGGGCCCTGAGAATATGAACCTAAAACCATATTGAGTTACTAAAAATTATAAAAGCTAGATAAATATGAAAAGTTAAAAAGAAGAAAGCAACCAGTATAGCTCGAAAAACTAAAGAACAGCTAATCATCAGTAACCTGATTAAGGATAAAAATTACCCCGCAACCATAACGCCAAGTGCTTAAAGTAAAAACAAAAACAAAACAGACGTGTTATAAATTATTACTAGATCTATTATTTCATTTTTATTTTATTCTTCTTCTTCTTCCTTCGTGTATGTAGGCTTTAGAGCCTGTTTATTCTTCAATATTAGCCTTCTAAATTGTTTAAGTTATCGCACCATCTTTTTCTTGGTCTGCCAATACTTCTTCGTCCATTTGGTGACTTATCTCGTGCTATTCGTACTATCTTATTCTCTGCCATGCCATTCTACTAACGTTTTAGTTCCACTCCTGTTTCCGTTTTGTCACCCATCCATTTATATCTTCTACATTGCATGATCTTCTTATGTTTTCGCTTCTCTCCCTATCCAACAGACTTTTCCCTGATATTACTCGGAGTATTTTCATCTCTGTTGTTTCTAGTAGTCGTCTCGTTTTAGATGTGTCAGGTCTTGGCTCCGCCGTGTATGTTAATATAGGTCTAATTGCTGCTTTATAGATTCTTGCTTCTGTGTCTTGTCTTAGGTGTTTGTTCCTCCAGATTGTGTCATTAAGAGATCCTGCCGCTTTACTTGCTTTTAAGTTTTGTTCTCTTACTTCCTCTTCAACATCTCCGTAACTGGTTATATCTATTCCCAGAGATCTACACTTTTACTTTATTATTTTTATTTTATTTTACTCTAATTCATTTATTTTATTATTTCATTATTTCCTTCATATTATTAAATCTACTTTACTTCATAAGAAACAATCAGTTTGCTAAAGAAAAATCTTAGACAGTTTGAAGATAATAATATTCACAAGTTCTTAAAAATGATAACAGAAGATATTAAAAAGATGGTAAAATAAATTCCCCGTGTTGATTTCAATGGTTTAATATTAAGAGTCTACAGAAGCGATCAACAGGTAGCAACAAACGCGGTCCAAGATTGCAGCTGTAATTTTGAATATTTTGTCGAGATTTTGGCACACATATTCGTAATATAATAAAGAATGGCGGTACAGAGCCCAATTTGAGAAATATATTAGTATGTGAAAACGAGCCTGTACCGTCATTAAGAAGAACAAAAAATAAACTTTCTTCAAATAAACTTTTTTATCCCTTTATTATCCCTTTAATTTTGTGTCATTTTGGACCTACCAAAATTTTTATTTTTAACAAGAAATGAACAGATTATAACTATGTAATAACTAATTAGGCAACATAGAGAAATTGTCACTGTCATTTTGACAAACCTGCGTCAGATTTTCTCTTATTTCTGTTTCTGTTATATTTGTAGATATCCGTTCAGTGCAGTAGTGTGTTATTTTAAGAATTCGTTATTGTTGTTTCATAGGAAAGTAGTGTTTATTTATAGTTAATTTATTATATTTTTGTGTAATAGAACTAAGTTGTTCGCCTATTTGAAAAAATAGATTATTGTTAATTGTGAATTTTAGTTATATGTAGGTAGGTAAGTATATTTTACGTAAAAATATTTCGAATTCTAATGCCAGTATATAAAGTTAGAGTGCCTTTGGCGATCTATGAACTAAATAAAATAAGACGGCTCTTGTTTCGCTTTACAACGAAATAATTATTTATTATTATTATTTCGTGAAAATACCTATGTTAACATAAAATTTTCACCCATTTTGGTTTATTTTTATAAATATTTATTTACTAATAACAATATTGTTTTCTATTACTTCCATTTAGCGCGCCTATGAGTTAAATTGTCAAAATATTGATCTTAGATACTGTCAAAGATTACCACTGTTGCCAAAGTTTCGCAGACCTTACGAAAAAAGGTATGATACTATCTGCAGAAGTTATATTGATGACGCGCTACTGATTGCTCTTAAAATTAAAACTGTTTTCAAAAAATTGGATAAACTATCTATAAAAATAATGACATCTGAAATATTGCCAAGAATTAATTGTGATTATTTTTTAATGATTTTAACTTCCAATCGTGTAGTAAGATTTTTCATCGCATGTTTAATTCTGTCCAATCAGATTATTATTACTGGGAATATTTTTAGGTAGATTGTTTCTGTTTAATTACAACGAGTTTTATAATTTTGACAACTGTCACATAAGAAAACGAAACATAATAAACTTTTAGTTCTGCATCTAATGTCAAATTGTCACGAGGACAACACAAATCCGCAATTTTAAGCGCTCGAGTGTACTTCGGTAAGATTTTTTTTATTAAGAAAAGTGTATTTATAAATAACTTTAACTAATATTTTATTGATATCTTCGTCTGAATATTTGCTAAACTGTGCTGTTCACTTTAAAAAGTGAAAAAATAAAAAATAATCTATCGAATATCACACGATAGTAAGAATAAATAAGAAAAAAATGCTCTAACTTTTTTCCTAAACTTGTTTCCAATCGGCAATAGTCATTCGAGCCCCCTGGGCTCTCGTGTCTATTGCCAGGCAACAAGTTTTCGAAAAATTGTCGCATTATTGTCAATTTATTCTCACTCTCTTGTGATATTAACGTTGAAAATAAAAAACTTTAAAAAACGTGATATAAACCGTTTGTGAATAATTTTTAATCATAAAATTTCATTTGGCCTCTTATTTAAGGTCTCTATGATAGTGTACTGTACACTAGCGGATATAAAATACAAGTGTTTCATGTTTCTTCATTCACTTACCAAAAATACTAAACTGGTTCCAAAATAAAAACTCAGCAAAACAATGTCCAAATCACAAATTCCGCGCACTCACCATAAATCCTCAATAATTTTAAAACAATATCAATTAAAAATAACAAAAACTTAACAGTCGAATAGTTAGTCTTGACCTAGAAAACTGTATTTATTCACATGAACCGTCCCACTGAAGAACCAAGGAAGACGCGAGGAGAAAGATCTCGAGACCACTGACTTACTGACTGCCGACTGGTCCAGCGAGCTGTGCAAGAACTGCCCGCGATCTCGCGATCGTCAAGTGTTCACTCGCGAAGAGCTACAGGTGGAATAAACAGAAATACTCGCCGACTATAGCCACACTTACACAGCATACACTAATTTCTGCAAAGATTTTTCTCCAATCAGTGCGCTGCCTAAACTCTAAACTGAGCCAATAAAGAGCGCTATTTTGCGCGCCACTTGTGGAGGCCTTGAATCTTGGCTTAGAAAGAACAAAGGCATTGTTTTTATCTAAGTAAGTATGTATGAAATTACAATTATTAAAGACCATCGAACCAAACCATAGGGTGTAAACTAGATCAATTTTCTTAATCATGTCAAAAAATTAAATTTCTCCATAAATACAATCGTATAGCCACATTTGTTCACTGTCAGACATAGGTTTCTCTAACTGTATCAACTTCTCTCTGTTTTATTGAAAAAGAAAACGAGTCCAAAAACAGTCCAGAGTCCACCATTGGCCTTTTTGATAATGATTCTCGACAAAAGGCTACACATACTACCTGTGACTACCAGTTAGACAGTGGTGAGAGGTCCCAGTATACTGAAATCAGAAGTTAGAAAATCAATACAGTGCGACAAAAATAATAAAGCACCTGGACCAGATCAAATCCCTGCTAAGCTACTTAAACTTTTGAACGAAGAAAACATTACCTTTAACACAATAATGAGAACAATATATTATTAAAAAATCACTTTAACACGTTTCCTCTTTTCTCGATTGAGTATTAGTTTTTATTGTTTATGTAAATTATTACAATCACTGAATACATAGTTAGTGAAAAAATTATCACATTTATTAAAAGAATTAATAATTTGCAATTATACAAATAACAGTTAGGTATCCAAGAACATTCAAAAGCCATCTCTTTAAGTTAATGATGACATTTTCAAGTAGAATGACATTCTAGTAATGTTTACATATCCATACCAGTGTGAATTTTACTACACGTAATTTGCCGTGTAAAGACAGAAAAAGTAGGGATAGCCGTAAAATATTTACGAATTATGTACCCATGGCCTTAATCATGTCACAGAATTTAATTCCTTCATTGATACAATTATACAGCCGTTCACTGTCAAACTAGGGCAGTCATGAGGGTATTTGGCTCCAAATTCCATCCTATTACATCGATTTACTTGATATTTTCACAGTAAGTAGGGAATAGTTCAAGAAACAAAGTACAAAGTCTACCCTATGCCGATGTGCGCTTTTATCTTGGGGGTGGTTCCCACCCCTTCTCGGGGGTAAAAAATGTTTTGGTTAAAATAGCCACGGAAGAGGTAGGCTATTGATTATATTCAAAATAAGATAGCTAAAAGGAACTACAACGTTAACGGGGTTTTATTATTTCATATGGTCAATGGACATCTATATATCAAAAAACCTTGGAGTACTACCATTTAAAGGGGTGCGTTTTTGAGAAATGGGTGAATTAGTCCCTGGGCACAGGTTACATTAGTGTGAGTTCTATGCACTTTTGGTACAAACATATCTACATAAGAATTGTTCCTGGTTAAATTTCATATCTAAATATAACTTTTTAAAGTCAAAGATACTTTTTGTTATAAAAATATATTCAAAAGCAAAAGCACAAAGAAACCCAAAAGAAATAAATGTTGTTTTTCGTCCCATAACTTTTGTCCACGAGGATATAGGTATAGACATTGCTTTACAGAAAAAAAAACATACATATTTTTTCTTTAAAATGTTGTTTAGCAGAGGTAATTAGGATTTACAGTTTTCGAAATATGATTTTTCAAAGTTCGCCACTCACAGTAATTTTGGTCAATTTTCCTTGTTATTTCGCAAATATTGTTCTGTAACTTTTTTCTACGTAACTTTAGGTATATGCAGTTGTACACGTAATAGGAATAGAAATCAATTACCTTTAACATGGTTTAATGTATAACGTTGTACGACTTTTTTTTTAAAGAAATTATGGTTTTTTCAAGGTTTTATACTTTTAACGATTTTTTATAATATAATATAAAAATAAAATAATATTATTATATAATATATTATATATTGTATAATATTATATTATACATTATATATATAATATATTATACTATATATTATATAATACCTAATATAAAAAAATCTTATTTTTTACATTTTTTACGATTATTTTTGAAATTTCTCATTATAACTTTTTTTTCTTGTACATGAATATACTATATATTGCTCAATAGAGAGGGCTTACTTTCTGTTCTTTAAAATGGTGTATCATCTATATTTAAATACATAATGGAAACCGAGTGAGTCTTTGATATTTTTTTACCTGTATTATTTAAAATTATTTCTTTTACAAAAATTACATAAACATTAGCCTTAGAAAACATCACTTTAGTTAAAATTATTTAAACGTTGACTTTTAAAAAATATTCAAAATCAAAGTCCATCTCTTCGTTAGCATTAGCTTCAATATCTTCCTCTGACACCTCAGTTACCTTAGAGTTCCCACAATTAGTACCCATGCACATGCACCCTTTGCAGAATATTGAACAACTAATATCTTCCTACAACCGCAATTTTTTGTACATCCTTTGGTACATTTACATGCTATTTTTTCAAGCAAAGCTTGTGGTGCAGGAGCTTTGTTGGAATTAATCCATATTTTGAAGTTTGCCCGCCCGAGTCAAGTGGATCCAAAGTATTACCTATAAAAAATAAGTTTCAATCATAACACACAATCACATAAAAAAGTTATAATGAGGAATTTAAAAAATAATCCTAAAATCAAAAATCGTTGCAAGTAGTTATTACATTTTGAAAAAGCATATCTTATTCAAAAATAATCCTAGAATTTTTTATAATACACCATTTTAAAGTAAACAGAATAAGCTTTCTTTATTATTATATAATATATACATAAATGTAGAAAAAAAAAGTTATAATGGGAAATTTAAAAAATAATCGTAAAAAATATAAAAAAACTCGTTAAAACTATAAAGTCTTGAAAAAGATAACCTCTTTTAAAGGAGTCGTACAACATTATACAGTAGAACATTTTAAAGGTAATTGATTTCTATTCCTCCTACATGTACGATTGTATATGCCTAAAGTTACGTAGAAAAAGTTACAGAACAATATTTGCGAAATAACAAGGAAAATTGCCCAAAATTGCTGTGAGTGGCGAACTTTGAAAAATCATATTTCGAAAACTGTAAATCCTAATGACCTCTACCAAACATCATTTTAAATAGAAAATATGTAAGTTTCTTTTCTGTGAATCAATGTCTATACCTATATCCCCGTGGACAAAAGTTATGGGACAAAAAACAAAATTTCTTTCTTTTGGGTTTCTTTGTGCTTTTTCTTTTGAATATATTTTTGTAACAAAAAGTATCTTTGACTTTAAAAAGTTATATTTAGATAGGAAATTTAACCAGGAACAATTTTTATGTAGACGTGTTTGTACCAAAAGTGCATAGAACTCACCCTAATGTAACCTGTGCCCAGGGACTAATTCACCCATTTCTCAAAAACGCACCCCTTTAAATGGTAGCACTCCGCGGTTTTTTCATGTATAGAGATTCATTGACCATATGAAATAATAAAACCCCGTTAACGTTGTAGTTCCTTTCTATAGTACATAATCAATAGCCTAAGGCTAGAGAACCTAATTTTAAGCAAAAACTGTTCTATAATTATTTTTTGAAAACTCAATACTTTTTGAGTTATTCGTGGTTGAAAATTGGCTATTTTCATTGATAAATGACACCTTTTCGGACGGATTATTGCGAATACCTTAAAAACTATGCATCTAACAAAAAAACTGTATAAAATATTTCTGTAGATTATAAAAAAACAAAGAGATTCGTTCCTTCATAAATCTTCTAGTTAAAATACAAAGAGGGATAGGGTAGTTAAGAAGAGTTTGTTTTTTGCTGCAAGCTCAAATCGGTGTATTCAACTTGAAACAATAGAGAAACTGTCGATTCTAGGTGTATAATAATACGTATAACTTTTGTAGTGTTTGAAAAGACCTTTAAAATGAGCAATACTAAATGTCGAGTACATTCAAACTAAGCGAGATATTCTGTAAAAAAGTTGATGACTAATGTATTTTAAGAAGAAATGAGAAGTATATTTAACTCCTCATCCAACAGAATTTAAATACATCGTTTTCCTTCTACAATACTTTTTACTATAGTGTTATTTCTATGTTCAAAAAATTGGACTGGATTAAAATGAATGGTTTTTGAAAAAAATAAGATCAAATTATAGAGCGCATTTTTAAATTTTCTTAAAAATCTTCTTTTCCTCCATGTAACTCGAAAAATATAAGAGATACAAAAAAAAGATACCACACAAAAATGTAGAGCTTTTTCAGATAAAAAACTTATCATTTTCAAGTTACATGGAGAAAAAGAAGATTTTTAAGAAAATTTCAAAATGCGCTCTATAATTTTATCTTTTTTTTCAAAAACCATTAATTTTAAACCCGTCCAACTTTTTGAACATAGAAATAATACTACATATAATAAAAGGTATTGTGGAAGGAAAACGATGCATTTACATTTTGGTGGATGGGGGTTAAAATTACTTCACATTTTTTCTTAAAATACATTAGTTATCAACTTTGTTTGCAGCATATCTCGCTTAGTTTTAATGTAATGGACCTTTAATATAGCTTGTTTTAAAGGTCTTTTCAAGTACTACAAAAGGTATTAGTGGCATTATACGCCTAAAATCAACCGTTTTTCTGTTATTCCAAGTTGAATACACCAATTTGAGAATGTACCAAAAAACAAACAAACAAAATTTATAGAAAACAAACGTTTTCACTGTTTTATTGTTAGAAAAAACAAACTATTTTCACCTACCATATCTCTTTTTGTATTATAACTAGAAGATTTATGAAAGCAAGTGTCTCTTTGTTTTTTTTATAACCTACAAAAATGTTTAACATAGTTTTTTAGTTAGATGCATAGTTTTTAAGGTATTCGCAAAAAACCGTTGGAAAAGGTATTATGTTTCAATGAAAATGGTCAATTTTCAACCACGAATATCTCAAAAAGTATTGAGTTTTCAAAAAAAATTATAGAACAGTTTTTGCTTAGAATTAGATTCTCTAGCGAATTCCGTGGTAATTTTAACCAAAAAATTTTCCACCCCTAAGAAGGGGTGGGAACCATCCCCAAGGTAAAAGCACACATCGTCATAGGGTAGACTTTTAATTAGGAGCTAAGTAGAGGCTAGGCCCAAAATTTCATTAAAATCCATGCAGTAGGATAAAATTCGAAGGTAATATCCTATTCTTGCTCCCATTGACTGGCGTAAACATAGGTTTCTCGAACTGTATCCACGTCTTTCTGTTTTGCGTAATACTAATCCAGTTTGATTGAAAAAAATGCTGACGGAAAAATTTGTGATTACGAACAACGGTGCAAAGAATTGGAGAGATTCATCAGGGACTTTTTTGACGATGCTTCTCGAGAAAATGCTACACATACACGTACTACCTGTGACAACCAGTTAGAGAGAGGTGCCAGTATGTATACTGAAATCAGAAGTTAGAAAATCAATACAGCACGCCAAACATAATAAGACACCTGGACCAGATCAAATTCCTGCTGAACTACTTAACCTTTTGGACGAGAAAAACATTACCTACTTAACCAATTTCGTTAATACAATTTACAATGAATAAGAAAGCTCAGATGATTGGTTGAAGTCCCAGTTTATAACACTACCAAGAATAAGCTGGCCCACCAAATGCAGCAATTTAAGACTAATCAGTTTAATGAGCCACACACTTAAGATACTTTTATGAAGTATATAAAACCCTCAGGGCGAGGTACAACCGATCTCATATTTACGGTGAGACAGTTATCAGAAAAAGCCCTAGAGCACAACAGTAAGTTGTTTCTCTGTTTTGTGGACTTGGAAAAGGCATTTGATCGGGCGCCACGTAACAAGATCTGCGAAATACTAAACCGTAGAAATGTGAAACCCAAGTTAATCCAAGCAATAAAGAGTATAATATACACGTCATAATGTAAGAACGAACAATCGCTCATCTCTAGAATTCTACACAAGGACAGGTGTAAGACAAGGTGGTGTTTTGAGTCTTTTGCTATTCATCACTCTAATGAACGAAATTGCAAAATAATTCAGAGTTAAGGTAAAAAGAACTAGGGTTGGGGTGTATAAACTTCAACAAGTTTACGTGTCAGAGTTGATATATGCCGATGACCTGGTAATTTTGGCAAAATCAGAAAAAGACTTGCAAGTGAATGTAAATGTTTGGAATGAAGCCTTTAAGAAATTTGGGATGAAAATAAATATTGAAAAAACAGAAGCTTTAGTAATATCGAAAACTCAAGAAAATATAAATGTAAAGCTGAATAATGAGACCATTACACAAGTAGAGGACTTCAAGTATCTAGGATCAACAATGAATGAGCAAGGAAATATAGAACCAGAAATAAACAGCAGGGTAATGAGTGCAACAAAATTATACTATGCACTAAATAAAAGTTTTATTAGGAAGAAAGAAGTAGGCCTGGAAAGAAAAATGAAAGTATTTCAAACAATATACGAGCCGGTGTTAATCTACGATAGTGAAACGTGGAAAGTGAACGACGACATCCGTAGTAAAATTTAAGCATGCGAAATGCGATATTTACGTGCGGTATCCGGGGTGACCAGACGTGATCGTATAAGAAATGAAGACATACGTGAAAGGTGCGGTGTTGGAAGGACCTCAGACAGAATTGAAACGAAACAGTTATCGCGGTAAAGAGGGTATGGAAAGCGGCATCTGACAACAAACGACGAAGAGGCAGGCCAGCAAGAACGTGGAACGCAAATATTGGAAAGGCTTGCGTAAAAAGAAATATTGGGTGGAGAGAAGCAGAAAGACTGGCTACTGACCGAAAGACATGGAGATGTGTCTGATTTCTCCACTTACCTCGAGACCGTAAGGTACAAGAAGACGGCTTAAGAAAGAAAAAAAAAATAAAACCGAGTATTCTTTCTGTGCGAAAGTAGAATGGGTAAAAATCAATTTGGATTTGGATATAGAAATGGTCTAGGAACTAGAGAGGCACTATCCCGTGTGTCGATGTTCTTTGTTCTCAGTAGTTTTATTGACGGATTATGTTTCACCGTAACGAATGCCTTGTTATAATCTAGGAAGCAGACATAGATGTCCTGGTTTACATCTAAACATCTCTGTATTAGCACATTTACTGCAAATAATGCTTCTCTGGTTCCTTGAGCATTTCTAAATCCGAACTGAGTTTGTCAAATGTCTTGGTCTAACTTTTTGTATATTCTACGATGAATAATCTTTAGAAACACTTTGAGTATGTGGCACATTAGACTGATGGTACGGTGTTCGCAACATTGTCTGGCGTTTCTCTTTTTCGGTATAGTCACGAATGTTGATAGAAGCCATTCTTTAGGTAATATACCTGTTCTGTACATGATATTAAATAATTCGACAATTACATATATATTGCAGTCGGCTATAAGTTGCAATATTTCTGTCGGTATTTCGTCCGGTCCTACAGCTTTCCCAGTTGTCGGTTCTTTAATGGTGAGTTTTACTTCACTTTCTGTTATTTCTGGTCCCGCCTCTATAAATAAATTTCGATGAACTTTAATTCGAGTGTTTTTGGTTTAAAGTTAAAACTTTCGGAGATACAGAGTAGTAATAAAGATTTCGTTGAGAAATCCCGGATTTTCCGAGGAAAATTTTCGTCGAACGAAATCGGGAAAAAATATCTCATATCCGAATAAAATTGCGGTGAATTTTATCGAGTGTTTTTGGTATAAGGTTAAAACTTTCGAAGTTACAGAGCAATAATTGAAAAAACACGATATCGGAGATCTAATTTGATATTAAATAAAATAGCACATTTTCTGCAGACTTGCAAACCGTCATCAATATCTGCTAACAAGCTATCTCTTGCCTTTTTCCTAATTTGCCCCAAATAAATAGGAGGACGATCAGTGGAAGCATCACGAAAACGATGGAACGACAACTTACTGCTAGTGGAATGCTCCCAAACTGGAATCCTCTTCTTTAGGTGCCGCATCCGTATTCAGATGTTGGCAGTTATCATGTTTACAATCTCCTGAAATCTTGTTCTATCGGCTGCTGCGCGAAATAATGTTTATACTGTGGAACCAGAACCACACCATTCTCTAATATTACGCAGCCGTAAATGTTTCTTTCGACCAATCCATCTCTTTCACGGCTGACCAGTGCCGGGCCTGACTTTTCAAATAGGTAGTAGTCAACTAGAGCCGATGAACTGTGTGAGGCATCAACCTGGACAAAGCTCTTCGATACACGAAACACGTAGTTAAGAGTGGTTAAGAGTTAAGAAGGCCGATGAACGGCAGCTATCCAGAGAATAATACCCTAGCATAAGAGGGCCCAGCGGCAACAAGGGAAGATTGTACCTCCAAGTGATGGATCAACGTACTAAAATACCAGAAGTAGTCGGTTGACTGAAAAGTTCGTAGGCTAACATAGAAAGAATTTTTATTTAATAAAATTTGATTTTATTATTCAATATAGTTTTCCGTACCTTTGAGGATCATACAACGATTATAGCGGTCATACTTTTCAATACCATTTTTATAAGACAATTTGTCTTTAGCCTCAGTTTCGGTGATAACCTCTTCATTGGCTAAAAATTTTTTCCAGTGAGCATTCTCTTCAGGTCGGCGAATAGGTGGTAGCCGCCGAGAGTCATATCTGGTAAATACGGTGACTGCGGAAGCAATTCGAAGCGCAATTCATGAAATTTTCCCATCATTTTCATGGATTTGTGACACAGTGCGTTGTCTTGATGAAATAGTACTTTCTTTTTGTTCAAATCCGGCCGTTTTTTGCGATTTCGTCCTTTAAATGCTTCAATATCGGAAGGTAATAGTCGCTGTTGATGGTTTTTCCCTTTTCAAGATAGTCGATGAATGTTATACTATGCTCATCCCAAAATACTGATGCCATAAACCTGGCCAGCAGACTGTTGCGTCTTTCCACGTTTGGGAGTTAGTTGATTACGTGCAGTCCACTCGGCAGACTGTCGATTGGACTCCGGTGTGGAATGATGGAGCCATGTTTCATCCATTGTAATATATCGACGCAAAAATTTGGTTTTATTACGATTGAAGAGTTTCAAACACTTCTCAGAATCATCAGCTCGTTGTTGTTTTTGATCAATTGTGAGCTCTCGCGGCAGCCACTTTGCAGAGCTTTCGCATACCCAAATATTCATGCACAATATATCCCACACGTTCCTTTAATTAGCCCGATCAAAGAACAATCTGACCTAAATAAACTAAAGGAAGGATGAAAATTTGGGAATAGGTAGTTGAAATTGTCTATTATTATATAAGAAAAAGTTTACAGTTCTACATAACCTATATTTTACAAAAATGGAGGAGAATACCACCTCTCGAAGGTGAAAAATATACATTCAAAATAAGACCGGAATTGGATAAAATGACTAATTCTAAACAACTTTTGTTCTATAGAGTTTTTTCGCTAAGTCAATACTTTTCGAGTTATTTGCGAGTGAATATGTTAATTTTTAACAAGAAAACCATGTTTTTGGACGGTTTTTCGGAGATAACTCAAAAACTAAGTATTTTATCGAAAAAAAATTCTTAGCAAAAATATAGCCTATAAAAAATTGAAAAAAATGGTGTATGCATGAGGTCTTTAGACCCAGTAGAAGAAGAGTTGTAGCTAATGAAAAGTAGGTTCTTGTTCGTCAAATTACAAAATCGAATATTTCAATGTGAAATAACATAAAACGGGGGACTTTTCGGGGAAAATTCATTTCAACTTTTTTAAAGTGTTTAAAAAAAGGTTTATTTTTGTTTTTAAAAAAACTTCTAACATTAAAAGTAAGTGAGTTACGCTCAAAATATTGTTGGTCCCTTTTATTTTTTGGTAAAAAAAATCGCGAAAAACGCCCCCTAATTAGCATCCCAAATAAATTTTATCATTACCATTTGACAAGTTACTTTGATTATGTATTATTTATATGATCTGTAAGTTTCATCGGTTCAAAGTGCTTATTTTTGAAAAAGCTGTAGTTAAAATGGCTTGAACGAGTAACTAATCACGAGTTTAGGCAAATTTTGAACAGCCACAGCATAACCAATTTTTGTCCAACAAGAAAACAAAAAATCAAAAATCTTCAGAAAAGCAAAACGAACATTTTATTACTGTTTGAGATTTTTGGTATTACTAATAATTTTTAAGTTAATTCCATAAAAAATTCCATTTTTTTTAAATAAAAAAATATGTTTTATTTTAAACCCAATTTTTTTCAAAAATGAGCACTTTGAACCAATGAAACTTATAGATAATATAAACAATACATAAGTAAAGTAACTTGTGAAGCGGTAACGATTAATTTTATTTAAGAAGCTAATTAGGGGGCGATTTTCGCGATTTTTTTAGCAACAAATAAAAAAGACCGGCAATATTTTGAGCGTAACTCACTTACTTTTAATGTTAGAAGTTTTTTGAAAAAACAAAAATAAACCTTTTTTTAAACACTTTAAAATAGTTGAAATTAATTTTTCCTGAAAAGAGCTTCGTTTTTGGGTTATTTCAAATTGAAATATTCGATTTGGAATTTGACGAAGAAGAACCTACTTTTCGTTAGCTACAACTCTGCTTCTACTGGGTCTACAGACCTCATGCATACACCATTATTTTCAGCTTTTTATAAGCTATATTTTTGCCAAGAATATTTTTTTCGCTAAAATACTTACTTTTTGAGTTATCTGCGAAAAACCGTCCAAAAACATGTTTTTTTTTTGTTAAAAATGGACATATTCACTACCACATAATAACTCGAAAAGTATTAACTTGTGAAAAAACTCTATAGAACAAAAGTTACTTAGAAATTGTCATTTTATACAATTTCGGACTTATTTTGAACGTATATTTTTTCATCCCCGAGGAAATATTTTTCACCCCGTATTTCCCAATTTTTGTAAAATGGAGGGGATGTAGAATTGTAAACTTTTTCTTATATAATAATAGACAATTTCAACTACCTATTCCCAAATGTTCATCCTTCTTTTATTTTTTTGGAGGTTTTCGTAAAATTTTGTGTTCCCTTATCGGGCTCAATACCTTTAGAGTCTCAGCTATCTCGAACAACTTCACTTTACGGTCATCCAAAATTATTTTGTGGACTTTTTTGATGTTTTCGTCGGTAACAGCCTCTTTGGGGCGTCCTCTGCGTACATCGTCCTCAGTGCTCATTTCGCCTTGTTTAAACTTAGCAAACCATTTCTCAACGGTTGATTTTCCTGGTGCATAGTCCGAATAACGTTTACCAAGCCAAGCCTTGGCTTCAACAGTATTTTTTTTTTCGCCAAAAACAATACTTTACGAAATACCTTTTATCCTTTTTTTAAAAACTAAGACAAGTTGCTTCATTCAAATGCTAAATCTCATAAACTAATAGTTCGACAACTGTCAAATTTATACACGCATATTTTAAAGGATAGGGCTGAATAAAAATCGTATGAATTTAATACCAGTATAGCCATCTAGAGCCTACGAACTTTTCATCCCACCTTATACCAAGATATCATAACAAGAGCTCAAAGGAAGCCTCTTTTAAAAGTGGTGAGCGCGTACCGAACCACTTCTATGCTGGCCTTACAGGGGATTGAGGACACGCTCCCCATTCACCTGTTGACCTGGGCCCTGATTCTAATTTCGACTGAAAACAAGTCGCAATCAATATGGCGACGTTGAAATGCGACTGTGCGAGCCTTGTGGATTTTAGTTGAACTAACGAAATGATGACATAAAATAGCGACTTTCGAAATTAATAGCGACTCCAAAAAAGTGGTTGATAATAATTTCGAGTCGAAATTATTGTGACACGGACATGAATGAATGGCCGCAAGCGAGGTTAGGTTTAGGAGATGTGTTTTGTTTGTTTCTTGCAAGGAAAACTAAAGCAAAAGGTATTAATATGGCTGGGTTTTATGGAAATTTGCTGGTTTTGGAGGAATTAGATAGAATATAGATAGATAGATTCGATAGATACACAGCGAATAATACACTGGAGACCAAGACAAGAGGCATATCGAAGTAGAGGTCGTCCGCCAACCAGATGGTCTGATGACATCAAACGGATCGACAGAAACTGGATGCAGACAGCACAGGACAGAAATGCATGGAGAAGACTGAGGGAGACCTATATTCAGCAGTTGATAGATCCGGGTTAAATGATGAGATAGAATATGCTTTTTCTCATGAGGATCTTTCAGTGCGTCACAGTTTTTCGATTTCTTTCTAACGCATTAAATTGCATGTGACAGAAAAAAACGCACGTCGGTGATTACATTTCGTCGGTGACATTTATAACATTTATTCTAGTTGTCAATAGATGGCGCTATAATCGAAAAACATATTATTTACGAATTATATAATATATCTACGAATATAATCTGTTCAATTTATAAGACTATAAAAATCAAAGAAAATACCATTTTATAAATGCAATAAACACACTAAAATGTCATGTCACTAAAATGTATATTATCACGGACTTACCTTTTTTCTATCATTTGTGACGCACTGAAAAATGCTCATGAAAAGAAGCATAGTATTAAATTAGAAATATAATAAATAATATAATAATTGAGAATTTCCACAATGTGAGTTATCAACTCAATGAAAGATGTAAGGTAATAATCTGGGAAAATTAGTATAAAACATGGAAAATTATGTACCAGCTATTTTATTGCTGGACATGCTGGAATCAAATCTTAAGGCTATGGGTACATAATTCGCAAATATTTTACGTGTATCCCTACTTTATCTGTCTTTACACGGCAAATTACGTGTAGTAAAATTCACACTGGTATGGATATGTAAACATTACTACAATGTCATTCTACTTGAAAATGTCATCATTAATTTAAAGAGATGGCTTTTGAATGTTATTGGATAACTGTTATTTTTATAATTGCAAATTCATTTTTTCACTAACTATGTATTCAGTGATTGTAATAATTTATTTGTACAACAAAAACTAATACTCAATCGAGAAAAGAGGAAAAGTGTTAAAGTGATTTTTTAATAATATTATGTTATGGAACGCTTACAATTTTGAACATCTTTAACAACAAAATACTTGGATCACAGAATATATTATCCTGATGTATTCTCTGCTTGGATCTTCCACAAATAATATACAGTAAATAACTTTTTATTAAGTTCACGTCTTAAATCAATTATTTATCAGATACACTATATATCAATAATATTTAATCAATAACTCAAAATATTCCCGATGCAATGTCAAATATTTAAAATTGTCACTGATTGTCAGTGTCTGACTGACAATATTATATTCGGCTGAGTGCGTTGTAAGACAAAGATAGATTTGGAAATATTACCACGGACATTGTGTTCATTTTTTTCGAATCCTGAAAAAACCAATAAATATTTTTGAAAAATTTAAACGCAGAATGAAAGACTATATTATTACCGAGGGCCGAAAGTCCCTTAGAATAAATAAAAAGTTTATTTTGAATGAAATATTTTAAATTAAATATCACACTAAATTTTCTCCCCTGTAACTTATTAAAATAAACATTATAGAAGTTCTCAGGGACTTTCGGCCCTCGCCAATAACGTAATCTTTCATTCTGCGTTTAAATTTTTCAAAAATACTTACTAGTTTTTTCTGGATTCGAAAAAAATGAATCCCCATTTGAATAGCATTGCAGCCGAAAATACGTACCCATCGTCTTAACTTAATTTAATCTAATATTTTCTGAGGGGTTCTATTTGTTTATAAGCCAAAAAATTGTTTCTTTATAACGTTCCTGAGACCGCTCAAATAGTCCAATTTCAATTCTGTAAAGTACGTTGAATGGGTATAGTGCTTTATTATACGAAAATCCTAGTTATTTTGGTGTATCATAATCTTTCTGATTATTATTTCGACCGAAATTTTTTAAACATTTTAAATATTGCTAAACTATTGGTTAGATTGTCGCCGGTCTCATGATATACAGAGAGGAGCTAAATTATGGAATAAATTCTTTTTCTCTACAATTGACGATTTTAGAGAAAAATCCCGAAACAAGTCGATTTTTATTTTTATATTTAATTTTTTTGGCATGTATTTCAAACTAGTGACGTCATCCTTCCGAGCGTGATGACGTAATCGATTATTTTTTTTAAATAGGAATAGGGTCCTGTGGTAGCTCATTTAAAAAGGCGTTCAATTCTCTATTCAGTATTATAAACATTAATATCATATACAGGGTGGCCAAAAAAATGTTCAAACTGCCAATAGGTAGGAGGGAGATGTTTGTGATTTAATTTAAGCGAAAAGAAATGTTTATTTGTGAAATAAACCTTTTTTTTTCTATTTTCTGACAGCAGTAATGTATTTTGAGTTAAATAAATTACATACATTCCTCTTTTTGCGCCAATTAATTTAATTCAAAAATTATTTTTTGGCAACCGTGTATAAATAATGATATTAATGTTTAAATTACTGAATAGAGAATTGAACGCTCTTTCAAATGACCTACCACACGACCCCTATTCACATTAAAAAAAATATCGATTACGTCATCACGCTCAGATGGATGACGTCACTAGTATGAAATATATGCCAGAAAATTGTAATTTAAAAATAAAAATCGACCTGTTTCGGGATTTTGCTCCAAAATCCTCCATTTTAGAGAAAATGAATTTATTCCATAATTTAGCCCCTCTCTGTATAATCTACTATAAAAAATCTTTCATGTCATCAATTAAATTAATTATTGATAAATAATTACTTCCTAAAATTGTAATTGAAAATTGCAGATTTTTTTGGGAAAACTCGGATTTTCCGAGTAAAATTTTTGTTAAAGGAAATCGGAAAAACATAACTTTGTGCAGAACTAGAAAAGATTTAGGAGTGCTAATTTGTTTATAAATAAAATAACACACTTTCTGCGTACTTGTCATACCCATACCTTATTACTAATATGTATATGCAATTTGAAGATTCGATTTTAACAATAAAATAGCTGGTAAATAACTTTTCCCAAAAATGACATTTTTTCGATAATTTTCCCAGACTATCAACAAATGTTGCGGTGGTTGCGTACCCAATAAATCCAATAAACCCGAGCGCCAACCCAAATTCTGAGCAGTGTCAAAATGATACCATCAATATCCCCAGTTGGAACTAATATCGAAATTAATAAGAATCGCTATTGGGACCGTGCAAGTTCGGCAAAGCGACCCCTATTTCTACGCTCTGTACTTTTATTCGCACTTTTAATTATATTGGCCAATTATATTAGTCCTGGTTACTGGATAATTGTCAAGGCCATAGTCCAAAAAAAAATAGTAAGAAGAAAAAATAAGATTCAGGTTATGTTATGAAAACGTGAACAATTGTATGTAGTAAATAAAATTAGTTATTAAAATGCAGTACTGCAAGCAAAATACAATTAATTAAATTTACCTTTATATAATAATTGCATATCATATCAATATTGTGGAGCAATATATAATTTTTCTGCTTCAATGACAGAAGGTATGAAATATATAGTAGGAAAAATGAAAGAATACCCATGAACGAACATATAAAACACGCTGTATTTTCCTGTCACCGTGTCACACAAAAAATTGGCCAGCGCAAGTACATGTAATAATTATTATTACATGTATTTGTGCTGGGCAATTTTCTTTGTGAGACGGTGACAGGAAAGTACAGCGTGTTTTATATGTTCGTTCATGGGTATTCTTTCATTTTTCCGACTGTACGTCAATTTGAATTATGAATTATTTAAGATAGTTACAATATTTCTCCGCGACTCGCGCACGGTCGTTTCTCGTTTCCCTTCCAAGTACTTGCACACCGCGAATAAATTGCGACCATCATGGCGGTGTCAAAATTAAATTGCGACATCGAAAGGAATTAGAATCAGGCCCCTGTTGTCATAAGTCATTGACAACTGGTAGTAAAAATAAAACAATCTAATATATAACAAATAATAATTTATTTTCGATAATTTACATGCGAGGAATTAATAAAGTAAAATTGATTTGATAATAAAAGTACGCAACAAAACAAAACATTAAAAGACAACAAATTGAAAAATTGAGAAATTTGTGCAATAAGTAATTGTAAATAAAATGCTATTTTCAATTAGGCAATCAACCACAATTTCATTATAACATGAGGATATACAAGGTAACTAGAAAGTGATTTATAATGACAAATTATCTTTTAAATTGCGTCCCAGATGTAAACGAATACATACTATAATAAAGATAGAACATATAAGTAATTCATAAAATATATAAAAAGTTATAACGAGTGACCTAACACAAATCAAGACGCAATTTCTAGTGCCTCGTATATCACAGATTTTGACCTAATAACTTTATGCGTAAAACATTTCAACACAACCTCTGGTTGTTGAGACAATCTACCATTCCCAACGTTTTTGAGTATTTTAAAGATTGACTATTGCAAGTTTTACCTGAGAAAAATTGAGGTTATGTTACAATATTAACTGATGTAGAATATGCCATTACATACTGATTCTGAAGAATGTTTGTGACATTATTAAACTTAATTTCAAAAAATTTGCATCTTGAAATTCAATTTTATTATTCGTATTATACGCAAACCCAGAGGCCCATTTAAAACTTAAAAAACTAAAAATAGGGCTATTCATCGTCGCCATTTTTCTTGTACTCTTGACATGTGACGTACAATATATACACGTCATACGTCATACATCTTTGGTATATATAATTGGTACATGCCTACCAATGACGTATGACGTGTATATATTGTACGTCATATGTCAAGAGTACGGAAAAATGGCAGCCATGAATAACCCGATGTATCAAGAATTGCACTTTTGACATATTTTACATCAAAAAGTTTCACTCGAATCTAATGCATTCAGAATTCTACTTTGAACTTTCTTCCTTGCAGTTTCATCTTGTTGATCGGATGTATTATGATGATTTGTTACTGGATAATTCTACGAGATCTACTTGACTTTCAATAGCTTTTTCGTTGCGTCGACGACATCTTTGGCTGTTGGAAGGGCGGCGGCTTCTAAGGATTTCGCGTATGGCATAGGAACATCGGCACCTGTGATTCTGATGGCTGGTTGGTCTAGATGGAAGAAGGTTTCGGTTTCCATTATTCTTGCGAGAATTTCAGCGCCGATACCACATGTTGGCCAACTAAAAAATAATTCGAATATACATTTTGATTGTTATAAAATATATTAACGCATCAGTAAATGTTTATGCTTTTTAAAATAGAATCATTCTATTTTAGTACATAAAAATAAATATTTTTTATGGCAGAATAAGCCTTTCAGGTCGGTTAGACGGCTCAGTGGGCAGAGGCGCGATCGATAGACAAATCTAGGGGATATACGATCGAGGTTCGAGCCCCAGCCCGGTTATTTGAAATTAATAAAAAGGCCAAGGTCGTAGAATAAAATTCTATATAGAATCTACGACTTGGTCTGGAATAAACTGGTGTCTGATCGGCCTATGGAGGAGCGGTACGGCAAGGGATAAGGGCTTGCGACTTGGTGATACTCCTCCATAGATGCCTACCGAAGGGCGTTGACGCCTAAAAACGGTGTATATATAAGCCTTTCAGTTTCATAAAAATCCTATTCTATAAAAACGGCCTATTCTTCCACCACCGGAAAACTAAAAACCCAATGCGATCAACAATGAGACCAACCACCGAGCCCAAAGGGCTCTTATTGTAAAATTTCGTAACGAAAACTCATTCAGCGAGGAAACTATAGCGTATTAAAGATGTGCCTATAACACCACATTTCGAAAGCTTCGAGCCGATTCATAGATGCAACAGTTAGTGTCCACGCTTCCATTCCGTAGAGCAGAACTGTGAAATATGTAGCTTTTCAACAGACGGTGTTTTGTTTTTAATGATATGTCTCGACTGTTGAAAATGGGTCTCATTCTAACGTATGCTGCTTTCGCTTTTATTATTCGCTGTTTAATTTCTATCGAGTGGTCCCATTGGCTATTTAAATTCGTACCCAGATATGTATATTGCTCAACTCTTTCGATATTCTGTTGGTTGACTGTAAGTTGAGCGTTTAATATTGGTTTTTTACTAATTGTCATAAATTTGGTCTTCTTTATGTTAAGAGCTAGTCCATATCTGTTGCTGACTTCTGTTATACGATTTGTTAACATCTGTAAATCATTCAGATTATCGGCAAAAACTATGGTGTCATCTGCATATCTAATGTTATTCAACCAACCATTCACCATTTATTAATACTCCCTTCGCACAACCGTCTAAAGCTTCCTTAAATCTCCATTCAGAGTAAATATTGAATAGTACAGCCCTGTCGTACTCCTCGTTCTATTGCAATTTTATCAGTTAACTGGTCTTCTATTTTACCTTTTTTGCTATTACCATAAATCACAAAAATACTAGATTTTTTGTAAAAGGCATATTTTAAAATACCCTAAATAAGGGTAACAATAAGACAAAACGTTTTTTCGGATTAAGAAATCCATCATCAGTGTTATAAAAGCCCCAAAATTAAGTATAACCTAATTAATTGAGAAAAAGTTGAAATGGAAGAACACTGATGGAAATATTCATTGAAACAGGACAAACAAAGTAGATGTACACATTGACGAATGAATATGTGACACGAGACAGCTCACCAGCTCCTAATGGAAGGACCAGCTCATGACCACACAAACCAAGCAAGCAACATTAATTAGAAGTCATCAATTTGAAAGAAATTGCCTCGAGGCAGCTTTCACAATTAAAGACCTACACCAAACTTAATGAAGGACGAAAAGATATCGGTACCACTCACCACGAACTTTACTGTGAAGCTATTTAATAATTATCATTGACGGGACAGTTCCATGATTCCAAAACTTTGGAGGAAAGCTAAAGTAATAGCGTATTGCTATACGTTTCTATTTTGGGTCATATCAACGTCAATCCCCTTTACCGACATGTCCTGCCTAAGTGTCTCCGCCCAGGTCTTCTTTGGTCTTCCTCTCTTACTTCTTCCAGGAATCCGCAGTTCGGCAATTCTTCGTATTGGATGATTAACGTCTCGACGTTGAATATGACCAAATTAACCTCTGTTTCCTCATTTTCGCGTCAATTGGTGCCACCCCTAGACTTCCCCTAATATACTCATTCCCAATTTTATCCCCTTTTTGTTACTCTACTTATCCATCTAAGCATTCTCATTTCTGTCACAGGCATTCGTTGTTCCTCTTTCTTTTAATTTCCCAACATTCGGTTTTGTACATCATAGCCGGTCTTATGGCTGTTTTTTAGAATTTTTCCTTCAGCTTAATTGGAATTTTTCTGTAACACAACACACCACCCGCTTCCTTCCATTTCATCCATTCTATCCAACCCTAATTATATTGCATGCATCTCCATCTATTTCTCCATTACTGTGCAATACCGATCCTAGGTACTTAAAACTCTCACTTTTCACAATAATTTGACCATCCAAAGATATCCTTTTATTTGTAGTAACTCCATCTTTAAATGAACATTCCAAATACTCTGTCTTTGTCCTACTATGTTTTAAACCTTTTTCCTCAAGAGCTTGTCTCCAGTGTTCCAGTTTTTGTTTTAAGTCGCCTTCTCTATTTCACTATTTATCTCAGTAAAAGGACTGTAAGTTGTATAATTTCAGCAGTAAATATGCTAACAGTAAAGTTTGTGTAACCTTCTGGAATAAATCTAGTATTAGGGTTTTCAGATTGCGAAAGCGCCCCTAACATGACTTAACGACCACTTGCATAGCAGGGACGGGGGGCTTTACGTGCCCTCCGAGGAACGGTGGCGACTCAGTTAAATTAGAAATTAAAAAATTTCTTGCTGTCAGTGTAAGGAATCGAACCCGGACCCTCCAGTAACAAAGCTGCTGAGCTACGGCCACCACTGTGGTTCTAATAATAATTGTGCTATTTACTGACGTAAGATTTAGAAGAACTGAAACTTACGTATAACAGAAAAGATTTTGCAATGGCGAAGTGTAAGTGACGAGCCGAGGCTCGTCTTCTAAACTAAAATACTAATTTCTAAAAGAGTATTTTCATCGATATTTTTCATAATTTTTGAGTAGTTTAAGATATCCAAGTTATTTTCAAAAGTAATGAAAGTTACGAAAATTATGATATTAGAAGACTTATTAATCTCCTTTTTCAATAAATTTATTACCATCCTGTGGTATTAGGTGCTAGTCTCCCTTGAACACCTGTTAACATTAGTACCAAAACAATTATTTTGTTCACTATCATACTTTCATCACACTTATTATCATTTTATATGAAGCGTTTATTTGAAAAACAACACATGTCCATTTTTCGCAAATTCGACTTTATGTATTCTTCTCATAGAATAGTAGTTTCTTTATCCATCTAACACATTCAGTTGTGTAAACATCTTAGATGTCCGGAGTAAACTACATAGAACATTTGGATAGTATGTATTAGAAAAGCAACAGATGTCTGGGAAGTTTTTTCTTGATTTGCCAAAATTTTAATTTTTGGACAAGTGTGGTTTTTCAAATAAACATTTCATATGTATTTGTTGTCTTGTTGGGTACTATAGGAAACTAATATGACTTCTAACTTCGAGACCTGGTTGTTAAAATAATTAAGACTACACTTTTAAAAGTAATTTCCTTCTATTGAATATTCCATTACACTGTCTAGACTTTACAATTACAATACCATTATCTGAAGAATATTTAATCAGATTAAATACTTGAAGTGCGTACATGGATACAAATGTCTGATCAGAACAATTGTCTCGCATCTTAAATTTCAGTAATATTTAAATCAACTGTTAATGTTTAATTAGAATCCTACACTCAGAAGTGGCCATGTTGTGATAAGTTATTAACATATTCTTGACATTTGAACGATTATGCGTGAATTTTTGACCGATTATACAAGAAATGTAACGCACCTCTAAAACTTATTTTAGAGACAACAATTAAAGCTCTGGTTAACTAAGTATAATAATACATATAATATAATTAACTAGTCTAAATAAGCCACAATTTAACTAAAAAATGATTTTATTAACGTTTCGACGTCCAAATTGTCCAATACATATATACACTGAGCGGCAAAAAAAGTGGCCACCATAAAAATTTTCAAAAATAAAAATTCATTTGAAGTTTTATGCACTGTTTCATATTGTATACACAACATATTTCATTTTTTAAAACCAAAAATGGCTATGCTTCTTTTCATGAACATTTTTCAGTGCGTTACAAATGATAGAAAAAAAAGGTAAGTCCGTGATAATATACATTTTAGTGACATGACATTTTAGTTAAATCTGACAGTTGTCACATTTTATTTGCAATTTGGCAAAAAAAAAACAAATCAATTGTGTTTATTGCATTTATAAAATGGTATTTTCTTTCATTTGTATAGTCTTATAAATTGTACAGATTATATTCGTCGATATATTCGCAAATTATTTTATTTTCGATTATGGCGCCATCTATTGACAACTAGAATAAATGTTATAAATGTCACCGACTAAATGTAATCACTGACGTGCGTTTTTTTCTGTCACATACAATTTAATGCGTTAGAAAGAAATCAAAAAACTGTGACGCACGGAAAGATCCTCATGAGAAAAAGCATATTACTGCTTGATTCCTTAGCATAATTTATTTAATTAGAAGGCTACAAAAGAAAATAGTGTAATATCGAAACGAATTACATAACAATAAAAATTACGACTGAAATTGTCTAATATCGGATATTATGCTTTAAAACATCAATAACTGTTCGGATACGATTTGGAAGGGAAATGAACAAATTTTGCATAAAAACTTGAGGTATACATTCATATTCTTCACGAAACATGTTTTGAAGTTCTGCAAGACTTTCTGGCTGGTCTGGTTGACTTCTAATCCTACGATGAAGTTCATTCCAAAGATGTTCGATGATATTCAGATCAGGGCTGCAGGCTGGACATTGTAGAGTATTAATTCCTACTTGCCTTAAGTAATTTGTCACAATTCTGGTCGTATGCGGCCGTGCATTAATTACCATGCTTAAAGACGAAATTATCCCCAATAAATGGACCAAATGGAACTACTGCTTCTGCCAAAATATCCTCTATATACCGGTGAGCATTCAGGGTGGCATTGATGAAAATAAGTTCATTTCGAGCTTTAAATGAGATTCCAGCCCAAACAATGACACCACCCCGCCAAATTTTCTTCTTTGGGACATACAAGCTTGGGCATATCTTTCATTTCTCCGTCTCCTAACCCTCTCGGCCATCGCCAGACATCAAACAGAATCGCGATTCATCAGTAGAGAATTCGGCTCCAATCCTGTATATCCCAGTGTTGATGTTGTGGAGCCAAAATTATTCGATTCCTACAGTGTCTGGGTTATAATTCCGGAATAATAGCCGGCCTTCTTGCCATTAGTCCTCTTTCATTGAGGTGTCTTCTAACCGTTCTCTCACTTACATTCAGATTTCGAACCTCTTGCAGACGGTTTATTCCAGCCGTGGAATGGCGATTTTTTAAAAGTTCAATCACAAAAAAAAAGATCACTTTTTTGCGAGATAACTCTTCTACGACCGGAACCAGGTCGACGTGAGTATGTACCAGTCTCTATAAAGCGATGGAAAGCTCTCCGCACTGTAGTTCTAGGAATACCTAAAGTTTCGGATACACAAACTTGACTTCTTCCGTATTGTAGCAATGCAATAATTTGAGCAACATCTACTGCAGATAACACCATACCTTAATAGGGAACTTGCATAAAATTTTAAATTCGAAAAAAATGTTATAAATCACAACAGAACATAATTTAAAACATGTATCAAAGATAAAAAAGTTTTGTTGGTCTTTTGTTTGGCCCCTAAAGACGATTAAAAATTCAACTTATACCAGCCAGCCCAAAACGCGTCGTGACGTCACGGGGTTATATGTTTACATTCGTAAACAAAATTGTATATAATTTTAAATAAAACATTATAAACGTCAGTAGAAAATGCAGTCATGTGACGTTACAAGTGTTTTTGATCGTTTGAACTATTCATAGAAAACTTGTACTTTTACAAAATGGTTTTATTTTTCATAGTAAACCTTCTTTCCTTTCCTTCAAAAACTGTATCAAACTCCAATCTCAACAAACTGGTATATATTATAACAATGACATACGATAAATGTCATTAGAATATAAATATTTTTCCTTTATTACGCGACGAGTTGGCCAAATACCCAAGTAGGTGGAGGCCAATAAACTAAAGAAGAAGAAGAATATACCTAAATATAACCATAAACGGAACCATATAGTTGTGACGTCACGGGTCGTTTGAACTATTTTAAAATACAGAAGACTTTAAATTTGTAGTTCTAAGCTATTATGAGTTTTTGAAGCGTGAAATTTTGGAAATCTTATTTTTATACAAAACTGAACATTATTATGTAATAAAAAAATGTGCAAGTTCCCATTATTGAAAAATATCTGGATTTGAGCGGTCCTGGCAAGTATACAGGTCACTGTCTGCGTCGAACATTTTGGCAACTCTTCTGTCAGACGCTGGAGTCAGTATGACAATTTTGAAGTGGTATGGTGGATGAAAGAGTACGTCAGTTGCTGAAGGATATATATAGTCCGTCCGCTATAACTTTTCCCATGCGGTACGATTCATTTTCAATCAAATTAAGTCAAAACAGAAAATGAAACGTACGCCGATGTGTTAAGTATACAGTATACAGTATACAAAATGTATATACACATCGACGTTCGTTTCAATTTATGTTTTGATTTAATTTGATTGAAAATGAATCGTACCGCATGGGAAAAGTTATAGCGGACGGACTATAGACGATAGTATATCATAAAAAAATGAGGTTTCAGGAATGCTGGCAGACACCTTCTGGATCTGGCTTTTCCTTACATACACTTGATAAGCAGACAATGAAACATTAATCAACATTTGCTGCTGGCAATCTATCTATCACCAAATCTGTCCAGAATTGCTACTTTTATTTGAATTCTACTAAATATTGTTATGCAGTTATAATAATTTAATTCCATATTTTTTAAGTTGTATTATAAAGGTTATTCAGATATTATCAAATTTTTTTGCCTTTATGCCTATGCGGCCCATAAAGTATACTATTACTTAGTTGGTAATTAAGAAATAAAAAAAATAATGAACTAATATGGCATAACATGCTGAGGGGGGAGGGTTGATATTTAAGGACGGTGGACACGACGAAGCATGTAGAGGAAGATCAAACGACTAGATGGACTTACGACATAAAAAGAGTAGCAGGAAACTGGCTATAAGCGGCCAGTGTAGAGTACACTGGAATAAACTGAGGGAGGCCTATGTCCAGCAGTGGACACGATTGGCTGATTGATGATGATGATGGCATAAAACAACTTGGGGACACTGTAAATACCATACATTGTAAATATCTCAACTTACCCTAATTCAACTGATATAAGATGGTGTGTTTTAGCTACCGATTTCATAACTGTATCTGTGTCTAATGGTCTAAGACTTCTGAGATTAATAACTTCGGCTTCGATGCCCTTACCAGCTAATTCTTTAGCAGCGTCGAGACACAATTCTACAGCCTTCGAGTGAGCTACAAATGTTATATGTTTTCCTACAAAAAAAAAGTAGTTAAATATCATTGTACAGTTCCAAAATTGATTTAAAATACTCAGACAGAGAGTATGCAGTTCGTTGCTAATCTTTCAAATTATGTATGTATCAGCGCAAATAAGTCATTAAAAGAATATATTAGTCTTAGACTTAGACTTTCATTTAGCAGATGCCGCTACGCACCTACTACCTTAACGTCAGTTGCAGTGGGGGACTAATATTTCGAAAGATTTTTACAGGGATTAGAGAAAGCAGCCTATGCATTCTCTGAAGAGCCTCTAACAAGAGGTGAAATCGTCGATAAGAGTGCTGGCTACACTCTTTCATCTAAGTAAAAATTAAGACGGTTTTGGTTTCGCATTGCAACTGAATAAAAATGGTATACATTTTTATTTTTATATTAGTATTACTCCTACAGAGTAACTAGGTCCATTTTCCGTTGGAACTTTACCACGCTGCAGACGGGGGTTGTGAATTGCATAGTGTAGAATTCCTTCCCTTTTGTCTTCACTGCAGCATCCATTTGGCTTGCATATTGTAGAAGCCTTGGAGATGTCACCAGGGAAATGGACTAATAAGTTTTTCAATTAAAAATCTTTTAAAAATATTTTTATTAGGTTGAAAGACTTAGACTTTCATTTAGCAGATGCCGCTACGCACCTACTACCTTAACGTCAGTTACAGTGGGGGACTAATATTTCGAAAGATTTTTACAGGGATTAGAGAAAGCAGCCTATGCATTCTCTGAAGAGCCTCTAACAAGAGGTGAAATCGTCGATAAGAGTGCTGGCTGCACTCTTTCATCTAAGTAAAAATTAAGACGGTTTTGGTTTCGCATTGCAACTGAATAAAAATGGTATACATTTTTATTTTTATATTAGTATTACTCCTACAGAGTAACTAGGTCCATTTTCCGTTGGAACTTTACCACGCTGCAGACGGGGGTTGTGAATTGCATAGTGTAGAATTCCTTCCCTTTTGTCTTCACTGCAGCATCCATTTGGCTTGCATATTGTAGAAGCCTTGGAGGTGTCACCAGGGAAATGGACTAATAAGTTTTTCAATCAAAAATCTTTTAAAAATATTTTTATTAGGTTGAAAGACTTAGACTTTCATTTAGCAGATGCCGCTACGCACCTACTACCTTAACGTCAGTTGCAGTGGGGGACTAATATTTCGAAAGATTTTTACAGGGATTAGAGAAAGCAGCCTATGCATTCTCTGAAGAGCCTCTAACAAGAGGTGAAATCGTCGATAAGAGTGCTGGCTGCACTCTCTAATCTAAGTAAACATTAAGACGGTTTTGGTTTCGCATTGCAACTGAATAAAAATGGTATACATTTTTATTTGAATATATTAGTGTTTTTAGTAAATGTATTATTTACTATAATTTTTGTGTCTTTGGATTTGTCTTCCTCGGGCGTAAGATAATAAAATATATATTTTTATACTTCACTTTGATCTATTTGTCACCGTGATGTGTAATTATATCCGACACGTCAATAGCACGGGGCTTGATAGCTCGGTTGGTAGAGCATTGGACCAGAGATCGAGAGATCGCTAGTTCAAATCCCGGACGATTCATATTCATTTTTTATTTTTGGTATTGTTAAGTTTTGGTTAATTTTTGGTATTGTAACTGTTAAGTATATTTATTTCGTTGAAATTATATAACAGAAGTATACTTTCTTACGTGCGTACAAAGTACACACACATTCTCTTTTTATTATTTTTTTATTTAGCTTAAATGACTCGACAACTAATAGCCATTAGCATGGTACGACGGTTGATTTCGCAATCAGCTAGTGTAATGTGTGTGTGTTGAGTAAATGTCTTGTTATTTAGTAAAGTCAACTTCATTGTCTTTACAAAGAGACGCTAATTGTGTCCGAACGTATGCAGTCCCTTCGGTGAGTACCGATCCCACAAGGATAGAAACTATTTTTATTTATATTTTTTTATATATCGTCGCCTTAGTACTATAACTTGATAACTCCAAAATTGACGTTTTTGAGATAACTAGTTCACAAGATGTATTTTATTTGCCTCCATATTGTGTAAAAACTTGATAGCTCACTTCAAACGGGGTAAGTATTTATTTATGATTGACGAAAGTTGATAAAACTCAAATGCCACTAATATTCAGTGCTAAAACTTGACAAGATAAGTTATCAAGCTATTATTTAATCGAAATAATCGTGAATACGACATACAATGAATGCTATAACTAGATAACTCGAGTTATCTAGTTTTAGCACGTGTTTCTCTGAAACCATTGAACTTACCACATAATTGCTATCTGTTTATTCGGTTCATTTTAATGCAAGAATTCGAGAATTGTTAGCAGATCTGGCAACCCCCATGGCAGAGGGCTAATTTTCAACAAAATAATGTTTAAAATATTAGTTGTGTTAAAAAGTTCACTTATATGCGACTTAGCACAACATGCGACATTACCAAATGTTAACATTATGGTAGTGCTAAAAGTTGATAACTTTAATTTTTCATCTTTTTTTCCATATTGGAATACAAATTTACACCATATTCCTAAATAGATCAGTTGCCAAAAAGTTAAGGAACAGTATTTTAGAGCCGCAGAGTGAATTCCGTATTTACCAACATCATGGTAGCAGCACAAATATCTTTAAAATCTTTAAACTCGTTTATCTCAAAACTACTAATTTCGAGTTATCAAGTTATAGTATTAAGGCGACGATATTTTCTCTGCTAATTTTGAAAAAAAAAACGTACACGGAACTTTAAATATGACGCTAATGGTCCTCAGACCTACAGGCCTCACCCGAACGAACGTGTTCTTCTTCTTAAAGTGCCCTCTACTCAATGGAGGTTGACTACTATAGTTGGTGACTCTTCTCTGTCTTAGTTTCCGTCGGATGTTTCTTAGCCACGATAGTTTTTTCCTTCCTAGTCATCCCTTTCCCTGGATATTTCCTTTCACTATTAGTTGAGCATATTCGTACTATTATTTCTCAGTATAATATGGCCTAGGTATGTTTTTTTTTTAATTTTCACTATTTTGAAAAGTTATCGTTCCTTGCCTATTTTATGTATGCGATGTTTTAAGGACTTACGTCCCAACTGCATAGAGAAGAGTCGACCGGAGGTAGCATGTGATAAAATAGTCGAATTTCCAGTTTTATTCGATAATCACAGAGCAGTCTTCTGATTTTTTCAAAAGCTTTCTGACCTGTTCTATTCTCGATGTTATTTCGATCCAACATCCCACGAACTTAAACTTATTGACCCCTTCTAAAATGTACCCGTTTATTGTGCAAGGTTGCGGTACATTTTGCTTTTTTCGGATTGACATCACTTTGGTCTTCTTAATGTTTATTTTCATGCCAAATTGCTCAGAGACCCAATTGGTCCTGTCGATGAGTCGTTGTAGAACAAAGTCGGAATCGGGAATCAACACCGTATCATCTGCGTATCTGATACTATTGGCATTTATGCCATTCACCTTGATTTCATCCTTGGAATCCTTCAGTGTCTGCAAAATACACAGAAAAACTAGATATATTGCAAATTCTGTAAGTGTCCTGTGTATTGTACATACACTAAGCGCCAAAATTAACGCACCACCTTAAAAATGGGACATTTTTAATGTCTGATATTTCCTAAACCTGTTGTCCGATTTTAGTGATTTTTTAAATATTTTATAGCTTTATTCTTCAGGAATATCGATGTAATAATATTGTTGCTAAACAGATAAGTGTCATTCTATACTGGGTGTAACAATGATAGTGTGTTTTTTCCTCAAAGTTTGGAACACCCTGTGGGATATTCTAGCGTATATAAAATATTGAAATTAAAACTACACTGGAACCTTAGGCTATCTTAACATTTTGCTTTTTGATTCATTCGCTTATGTTGGATAATAAAAAAGTTAGGTACTTTAACAACTAGCAACGTTTTTCATCAATACAGGGTGTTTCTAAATAAGTGCGACAAACTTTGAGGGGTAATTCTGCATGCAAAAATAATGACCGTTTACTTTATAAACGTGTTTCCGCAAATGCTTCGTTTCCTAGATACGGGATGTTAAATTTTTTCTTACGAACTGACGATTTATTTATTGCTCTAAAACCGGTTGTGATATGCAAATGAAATTTAGTGGGTTTTAAGAGGTAGTTATTGCGCATTTTTTGACGTACAACTAAGAATTTTATATTCACCATTGGCGTGCATACGGGTCATATTACCCGGTCATATTACCCGTATGCACGCCAATGGTGAATATAAAATTCTTAATTGTATGCCAAAAAATGCCCAATAACTACCTCTTAAAACCTACCAAATTTCATTTGCATATCTCAACCGGTTTTAGAGCAATAAATAAATCGTCAGTTTGTAAGAAAAAATTTAACATCCCGTATCTAGGAAACGAAGCATTTGCGGAAACACGTTTCTAAAGTAAACGGTCATTATTTTTGCATGCAGAATTACACCTTAAAGTTTGTCGCACTTATTTAGAAACACCCTGTATTGATGAAAAACGTTGCTAGTTGTTAAGGTACCTAACTTTTTTATTATCCAACATAAGCGAATGAATCAAAAAGCAAAATGTTAAGATAACCTAAGGTTCCAGCTGAGTTTTAATTCCAATATTTTATATACGCTAGAATATTCCTCAGGGTGTTCCAAACTTTGAGGAAAAAACACACTATCGTTGTTACACCCGGTATACAATGACACTTATCTGTTTAGCAACAATATGATTACATCAATATTATTCAAGAATAAAGCTATAACCTATTAAAAAAATCACTAAAATCGGAGAATAGGTTTAGGAAATATGAGACATTAAAAATGTCCAATTTTTAAGGTGGTGCGTTAATTTTGGCGCTTAGTGTATAACAGCATGCTGCACGGAATATGCTGACCGAATTTGATTACGCTCTTTTCTGTTCTACGGACTTTTTAAAGGTACGTATCCATTACGTTAGTGCTCCGTGTGGATACGGCATGCGCTCCTCTACATATAAACCGCCACCGATTCAACCGATTGGATCGCCGAGAGTGAGCGCCGCTCCGGGCGATCTCGACCCTCGGCGATCCAATAGTGGCGGTTTATATCTAGAGGATATGCCGTATCCACACGGAGCACTAACGTAATGGATACGTACCTTTAAACATTGTTGTTTGATAATTATTGCAATTATATTTAATCATTTAACGTTACTATTATAGAAATACACAAAGGATAAATAGTTTAAGAAAATTTATTTCATTTTTATTTTTTTCGGAATTTTTCATTTTGGTCCCCACGGCCTCACCCGTGCGTTCGTGTAATTTCGCCCGTCCGCTGAAGGGTTCAGAAAACGGTTAGGCTCTTACTAATATCTCCTATATATCGTATATATGATATACATTCTACTTAAAGACTAACTGATTTTGTAGTGACAAAAAAAATTAGACCCACTTGTAGATGAATTAAGCTAAAAATCGTTCAGTTTTACCTGGCTTTTCAATCTTAGCTTTTCCTATAGGTAGTACGAAATCTTTGCTCAAGGCTTCGTCGGACATCGGATATTGAACACCATATAATAATTCGTTTTCTAGGAACACAACTGGATCTGGATCTCTGATGGCTGCTTTTAATAGTCCTTTGCTATCTTCGGAATTGTATGGAGAAATAACCTAAAAATACAGTAGGACATTAACAACAGTAATACAACAACAATAATAAAAAAGTAAATAGAGTTTTAACAACTAATACTCTTCTAAATACATATTATATTCCAAATTATTCCATATCTGAAAACAAATATGATATATTATTAAGACATAGATTCCTACAATCATCTACGGTTGTTCTATGTACATATGTTTCAACTATACACCTTGACCTCATTTGTATAAGATGAAGATGTCGACAGATTCTACGGACATCTTGAAGAACACATTAACTCCATTCCAAACTGAGATCTAGTCATCATCGTGGTCAGTATTAATGACAAAGTAGAAAAGTCTGATGAAAGTACTGCAACAGTTGGATATTTTGGAGTGGGACAAAGAAACGAAATAGACTGAAGTGAAAATCGAAACGTCCAAATAAATGTATTAACAACTTTGATGACAATGATTTATTCTAATTTCTAATTGATCTAGGGTAATTACAGCAAGGAATAGGCAACCGCTGAACTTAATAATAGGAATTAACCTAAAGGCAAAACTTATTGTTTTACTTTGGTGGACTTATTGGTCTACAGATCCAAATAAAACATCCGATCTCTTTTAACAACTTTGATGACAATGATTTATTCTAATTTCTAATTGATCTAGGGTAATTACAGCAAGGAATAGGCAACCGCTGAACTTAATAATAGGAATCAACCTAAAGGCAAAACTTATTGTTTTACTTTGGTCGACTTATTGGTCTACAGATCCAAATAAAACATCCGATCACTTAGACTTCTCTATACTTAAAGATATCTCTCTTAACTACGCATCAACAAAATCACATTGGAACTTGGCCTGTAACAATTCTACCATTCTAATTGACTTACAACTCCAAGGATAAACTCAGAAATAAGACTCCAGTTTTAACCAATAATCGAACAAATTGGAACATATTCCAAAATGTACAATGTACACCAAAACATCTTACTACTTCCATACAAAAGGCGAGATAGGGTGTTACTACTGAACAAACAATATGGAAGGAAAGCATAAATTATACACTGAGGGCCGGTTGTTCGAACGGTAATCAAAAATGATCATTATCAAATATTTAATTACTGTCACAACTGTCAATGTCAACTTTGATTGGGTTGCTAAAACCATAATTATTGCTTACAATTATGAAATTAGTTAATCAATTATGTTAATAATTGTTATGTTAATTGATTAACTAATCTCATAATTATAATCAATTATGTTTTCAGCAACCCAACCAAAGTTGACATTGACAGTTGTGACAGTAATTAAATATTTCATAGTGATCATTGTTGATTAGCGTTCGAACAACCGGCCCTTAGTGTAAAAAATTTGATTGAAGAGAAAATAAAGCTTAGGAGAAAGTGGCAAAAGATACACGCATCTATTGCAAAACAAATCTAAGCAGAATTACTAGAGGTGGATCTAGAACTGCCCATGATACTGGATCAGGAGACTTTGGGCAGACATGTAAATATAACAAATCTTACACTACTGTGTTCCAGGCTTTGTTCTTGCTTGGGTTACCTGCATTGATGATATCATGGATGGAAACTCCAAATCAAAGAGAATAAATTAAATATTTTATACAGATAACCAAGCAGCTAAAAAAGGTCTGGTCATAAAAAACCACTCACCAAATTAAAACTGGTGAGGAACTAGAAATAATTCCTCAATAATCTGGCAAAAGACAATAAAGTGTCTTTAATATGGGACCGGATCATGAACGGGTGCATGGGAATGAACGAGGAGATTTGTTGGTAAAACAAGGCTCGAGAGAAATTTGTGTAGAATAATTTAAGTTCTGGAAAATTAAAATAAACCCCTCGCAGAATACATGTCCAGCCCTGTCTAAGCTTTGGAGGTGGTTCAGTAATGGTATGGGCAGAAATAAATTCAGCCAGCACAGTGTTAGTGGTCATCATGGATCTATTGTATCAGGATTATCAGCATCCAAAAATAAGAGCAAGACATAGTCATTTAATTTTTAAATGTCCTAGAAAAACAAGCACCACGTTTGTTTTCAATTAAGTAGGTGACACAGATTTCTCAACACAAGTACACTAATCAGCAATAACGCTTTGTCAGCTAGTCAATATTATTGTAATTCACGGCCACGCTGTATCAGCATTCAAAACAACAGCACCTTACACTTTATTTATACATCCAGCAAAAGAAGCGTGATTCATTCTAATTCGATCTGTTATCAATTATCATTCGTAAAGCAAATACATCATCAGATGGTTATACCGTAAGCACACCAACTCGTTACTAATATATTTAGTAGTGTTCAATAAATAAGTATGAACAAGTAGTGTTTTATCAAACCAACCCTCACCTCCAGTTAATGAACGGTATTTAACGAGTTCTATTATACTATGACGGCGATTAATCGATCACGTACCTTTTTGGTACATTTTTGTTGTATTAACATCTTAAGAACTTTTACAATCTGTTTCGCATTAAAAACAATAATTGTCTTTAGAATGCCAGAGAGATGTACGGTATGGTGACCAAAATATTACATATATATTGCCTTGTTTACCGGTCAAATAGGCACACACAGAGATAAGAGGGCATGAGAACTAAAAACGACACAAAACGCAATAGACAAGACGAAAACGGAGGGTTCGTTGGAAAATATATTCCGTGAGATTTTTTTGCATAATCACATTCGTGAGACACCCCAGAATAAGGTTCAAGAAGTCGCCCACGCGAAAAGTGATCCAATTTTTTTTTAACAATTTTTTTTAATCAAATTGCAAAAATAAATTGTTTCGTTCAGGACAATTTTTTCAGGTTTTTTGGACCATTCTGGACAAAAAAGGTCTCTTGTAATTTTTCTCTAAAGTTGATAGTTTTCGAGTTATAAGCAATTTAAAATTTGAAAAACGCGAATATGGGCATTTGTAAGACTTAATAACTCGGTTAAAAATTATTATTATGAAAGTTAGAAAGTGACTAAATCAAAGTTTAAAACCCCCTCCCCCCTACGTGATCCTGAACAAATGTATGTCATTAATTTATTACTAAGCTGTTATTTTTAATTATTAACAATGAGCGGTAAGATCGTATTAACGCGGCAGTAAATGTGAGTGCGAGTAAGATGCACCATTGACTGCCGAAATGGCATCTCTCTCGCACTCACCATTGAAGGAAGCGTAAATAAGTGCATGGCGCTCATTAATATTACTTATAAATAACAGCTTAGTAATACAATAATGACAAAAATTTAATCTTTGATTTAGTCACTTTCTGACTTTCATAATAATAACTTTTAACCGAGTTATTAAGCCTTGAAAATCGCCATTTTTAATTTTTTTTTTCAATTTTAAATTGCTTATAACTCGAAAACGATCAACTTCAGAGAAAAATTATAAGATACTTTTTTTGTCCAGAATGGTCCAAAAAACCTAAAAAAAATTGTCTGGGCCGAAAATATTGATTTTGACAATTTGATTAAAAAAATTGTTAAACAAAATTGAACCACTTTTCACGTGGGCGACTTTTTGAACCTTATTCTGGGATGTCCCACGAATGTGATTATGCGAAAAAATCTCATGGGGATATTTTTTCCATGAATATTATGATGGATAGGTATTAGTTTATCACATCACATGTACCCGTTCTTAGAGTGAATGTAATATGCATATTTTGAGGGTTTTAAGGTCCAGTCTCAGCTCTGGAGAATGTAAGCAATCAGAATGTAAGCAAAAAGCACATTATTCCAGTGCAGTCAATGTAAATGTGCAGTGACAAATTACAGTCTTGCTACTCAGTGACGGGAAATAGTGCAGCCGATATGTGAAACAATTGTGCATTTAATGATAGAAGTATATAATTTGGACCACATATACTACACATATAAAGGTTCAAATTTATATATGCGCGATTACAACTACATACATTTTACTTGAGACCGTTCACATGCCAACGCGCGTCTTAATGACCTAAAACGCGCGTTAGCATGTGAACGGTCTTAAGTAAAATGTATGTAGTTGTAATCGCGCGTTATCAAAACGGGCGTTAAGCGCCTGTCATAAGATCGGGGCCTAAAGCTTTTATACCAAGTTCCTGCAACCTTCTACCACGGACTTATTGAAATTGATTTCTTGACTGAACTAATGTTCAATCGCCTCGCCAAAAAATTACGCTTAACGAACTGTGGTGACAAGTTCATTATTTTTGTCGTAAAAATGAACCAATGATCTTAAAGAAATGAAACGAGGAACAAAATGTACGAAAGAACAAGAAACAAAAATTAGTGGCATCCCGTATGCACGCCAATGGTGCATATAAAATTCTTAATTGTATGTCAAAACATGCGCAATAACTACCTCTTAAAGCCTACCAAATTTCATTTGCATATCTCAAAAGGTTTTAGAGCAACAAATAAACCGTCAGTTTGTAAGAAAAAGAATGTGTGTGTACTATGTACGCACGTAAGAAGTTATACTTCCATATTATGATTTCAACAAAATCATCATATCTACTTTAAACAGTTTTTTGTATTGTATTTAAATATTAAACTAATTTTAGAAAGAACTAAAAGTAAGAAGAAAATTCTTTTAAAACAATACCAAAAAAAATGCATTGTCCGGGATTCGAACGTGGGACCTTCTGATCTCTAGGCGAATGCTCTATCGAGCTACCGAGGTTACCCTTACGTACGACTATTTCTCGGTCAGAATAATGACAATCGCGGTGACACATACATAATTGAATAAAAATTTTCAATAATATTTATTACCGTACTCCCAAAGACACAAAAATTATAATAAATATATTTACTAAAAACACTAATATATTCTTTTCACGCACACCTTAGTTGCGCTACATAATTTAAAAGATTTAGCGACTAACACCATACTGTCGTTGTGCGCATGCGCCGGGAATATTAAAATTTTACCCTCAATCGCGCCTAAAGTATAACTTCAAAAATTCAACATCCCTTATCTCGGAAACGAAGCATTTGTGGACATATGCTTATAAAGCAAACGGACATTATTTTTTCATGCAGAATTCAGAATTGCCCCTTAAAGTTTGTCGCACTTATTTACAAACATTGATGAAACGGTTCCATGACATCTCGTAACGCTACAGTTCGTAACCGGACAACTGGTAACGGACAATTCGTAACAGCGACAGTTCGTAACGGCGACACTTTGTAACGGCGACAGTTCGTAACTATACAAATTCGTAACGGACAATTCGTAACGTCCAAATTGAATTATTCTGCTTATTTTTGTTAACGTGGAAACTAACTGTTATTACTGTTATGAATGAAATTATGCTTATCAATTTAATCAAATATATTAATAATCAGTACCAGGATAAACATTTTTAAAGTATGTCATATTTCGTGTTTCAGAATATAATCAAAGTATTTAAACTAAATATTAAAGTATTAAAAGGCATCCCTCTTATCAACCATAACCGTTGATTAAATACCCCAACGCTATAACATAACCAATCACAATATTTATTAGAATAACAGATAATTATAAACTTTCCTTTACAAAATGTTTACTTAGATTATTTAAATATTTGTTTGTGTTTAACGACTTATAATATATTCTGAAACACGAAATATAAAATGTGTTAAACATGTTTATCCCGGTACTGATTCATTAAATTGATAAACATAATTTCAATTATACCTCAGTTAATTTCCGCGTTAACAAAAATAAACAGAATACTTCAATTTTTACGGTACGAATTGTCCGTTACGAATTTGTATAATTACGAACTGTCGCCGTTACAAAGAGTCGCTGTTACGAACTGTCGGCGTTACGAGTTGTCCGTTACCACTTGTCCGGTTACGAATTGTCGCGTTACGAGATGTCTGGTCACGTGATGAAACACATGGCTAGTTGTTAAAGTACCTAACTTTTTTATTATCCTACATAAGCAAATGAATTAAAAAAGAAAATGTTAAGAAAGCCTAAGCCTACAACTGAGTTTTAATTTCAATATTTTATCTATGCCATAATATTCCACACAGTGTTCCGAACTTTAAGGAAAAAACACAGTATGATTGTTAAACCCGGTATAAAATGACATTTACCGTGTCTAGCAACAATATTATTACATTGATATTCTTAAATAATAAGGCTATAGCATATTAAAAAAAACACTCAAATCGGAAAACAGGTTTAGGAAATTCGAGACATCAAACATGTATAATTCATCGAGTGACCTGATTTTTTTGCACGGCAGTGTATATTTAACTAAATACTGTACATGCAAATTAAAATTGGTCATACAGTTTCCCCAAAAAGTAATAAAATTGACTAAAAAAATAACAAAATACACCTCAAATTTTTTTGGTAAATATTACCCGTTTGAGTTTATTTTACACTTGAGTCTATAATTTGTAGACTTATTCAATATTTTAATTTGTAACGTTACCTTGAAGATTATCTTTTGGCATGCTTTTTGCAAATTGAATGGGTACTTTGGAAAATTGTTCAAAATATATAAACGACCTTCAATGATCGCTATCATGATTATTAATTTAAAATTTTGTTTACCTTAATTTACTAATAATGACCTGAACTCTTGAGAAAATAGACGGTAGCTAACGAATTTAAGATTAGGTAAGTTTGAATATTCCAAATCAAACTCCATTATACTTTTTAAGCATTTTATCAATTTATTTTTATCAGAATTACTCCATACAAGTACCGTTTCAAATGAAATACGGTTTTTTAAATATTTTTTTGTGCGTAAATCATCAATATTACGTAAATATATTTTTTATAAGTTATATACATACTTATACATCTTTAATTGAGTCATATTTACTGCTAAAAGAAAAACATTTTATTTAAGTCTACCAAGATCTACTTTACCAAGGCATGAAAACAACGAATATTGCCAAGAGTGGACAACCTAGCAAGCAAAAGTCGAAGAAACTCACAATACACAATAAAATTTAGAAATTATACATACACCGACCTTAAAAACCTAAGTAGAGCTCACTGTATGAATGTATGGGAAATCTGCTGGAAAGATGCAGGAACCGAACTAAATGAAATCTCTCCTCACGTAAAGACCATCCTAAATAATCCATTAGATTGAAAGAAACCAAGTACATAATAAAATTAAATGAGTGAAAAAGAATTTCGACAACGAATCAAGTCATCTGTTAACCGAGGTACTCAGTACCAAACGGCGACGCTAGGAAAATATTCCAACAATGCATCGCAGATTACCCATATGAAACGTGTCATTTTGTACTCTAATACAGACTATATGGTATAAAACAAAAATGAAAATAATCGTTTCGTTTTGATTCAATTCGAGTCTCTTGCCATCCTCTGACACCGATGTTTCGGGATCTATCTCTTTTCAAAGAGGCTTTGCAAGAAGACATTTGGATCAAAACGAAACGAGAAGATGGTATAAATATATTTATACCATTAGTATTCATGCAAAGCCTCTTTGAAAAGGGATATATTCCGAAACATCGGTGTCAGAGGATGACAAGAGACTCGAATTGAATCATAACGAAATGATTATTTTCATTTTTACATAATAAAATTAACCGAATAATAATTGCACATACTGCACTAATCCACAAATTCCTAATCAAACAAGAAACTTCGCCAATCTGCAGAAACTGTTCTCTCCCTTCGACACCGAAGCATAAAAAGAATAAAATATGGAATTTCAGATGACATCAAATCCACATTGACTACAAACACCGAGAATGTTCTAGATTCTAGATTATTTTCTTTCTTTCTCCCCTTCATTATACCCTTTCAGGTATCGGATTTGGGCCTAGTTTAGATACATCGAGGGCTGAGAACCATAGGGCTCCAAGCGACAGTTTGTACAAAACTTGTTTTTTTAACAGAAATCTATTGTTCTTTTAATTCTGCATAGAATGGTATTGAAAGTTTTGCCATTCGTTTACAGATAGCGCCACAGTCAACAGTGAAATCTAGTTCCAAATGCACGAAATGCTATAGTTAGAACCATATGGTTCCATGTACTACAGTGCGAGTTAAAGGTGAAAGTTAAATGCCAGTTTTATCAGTTAAAATGATCATTTTCTTGTTTTGCAATGTCCTCTGTGAAAATGAATCTTGGGCGAATTATTGTAGCTCCGGTTCTGAATATCTACCCGAAAATAGCAAAAATTATGAAAATAATTAATATGATTAATTAATTTGAGTAAACTAGTAAAATATAATAAATAAATAAATTAATTAAGTTAATTAATTAAAATAATTAATTTGAGTAAATTTCTACTCTCCATTAATTTTCTTCTTCCTTTGTTTTTAAAAATTCTTCTAACATCATGGTATAGGCTAGACTATTATTGTTATCAGTGCCACAAAGGCAATAATGTCTACAATGGTGACTTAATATGTCATAATGCGACATTTTTAAAACTTCAAATTTATTTAGGAACACAAAGTTCCAAATACAGCGGTTACAATGCCATAAGGTTCCAAGTAAAGTGTAACATTTTGAAAAAACCATGAAATTTGCATTTTATACCACAACAACAGCATTGTTTTAAGAATTACTGTATTACCAAATCCTTAAACAATAATATATTATAACACATCTGGTTAGCATAGCTAATCTAAATCATATATTTTTTAACTGCCCCTTACATCTCAATGCAAGTATGTGGCTGCTACAAGAATTGTTGAAAGCAGGTTTAAGTACTCCCCTAGACTTAAATGTACTATTAAGTGAGGATAACATTAAAATTTTTAAACTAATTATGACATTTCTTCAAAAAATTAAATTAAAAGTGTGAATGTAAAACTAATCGTTTGAATGAATAGGTATTTCCTTTGTATTATGTAATGTATGAATGAGATATTTCCTGTAATTAATTATATTATTTTGTAACCTATGTATGTTCGAAAAAAAATTATATATTAAAAAAAAAAGATTAAAAAAAAATAATAAAAAAAATATATTATAAAAAAAAATTAAAAAAAAATAAATAAATAAAAAAATTAAAAAAAAAATAAATAAATCACTAAGAGGTTCTAAATCTCCGCGAGGATGAATCGGATTTAGTTCTTACCGTAGTGAAAAAAAAAAACAAAAAAACAAAAAAAAAAAAACAAAAATTAATATAGTTGTATTTATTAACATAGTAAGTAGGCATAGTTAGTAGGCATTGTTATTTGTAAGCTTTATTTTTTAGTATTCTTTATTTTTAAGTGTATACTGGGCAATTTTATACTTATGAACGAATAATAATTTTATATGTAGTTACGTGGCTAAAGGTTCTGAACCAAGGCCAGAATAAAAAAAAACACATCTGGCATATACAGTAAGAGCCACCACACTAGACACATGGGTAGGTAGGTACCTAATTGCTATGCTTGTGAGCTAATCCGGTCCGTTCTCAGATATGACTTTCATCCCTGTCATGTTACTGTCAAGAAACTATTCAAAATAATTATTTTTCGACACAAAAAATACATTAGTTAATAGTATTATTACTCTGTTTTAAAATAACTTTATTTAAACACCAAGAATAGAACAATACTTTAAAACCTTTACAACTTTAACAAAATGACAACTATAAATGTCAAAACTTTCTATGTTAATATTTTAGTTTCTATACATTTTCTGACGTTCTAAACATCCCTTGATATAAAAATAAACTTTGCAACAAGTGAAGGGTCCAGGACTGTAATAGCTTAATGTTCCTGTGTCTAGTATAGTGGCGATTACTGTATAACCGTTTTATTTCACAGCAAACTTTAAAATTCGTTTCCTGAAAATTTTTGTGAATGTCACTTGAAACCCTACGGTTCTCAACCCTCCACATATTCGCCCATCTTTTCCATTATTTCCATTTCTTTTTCATTTTCTGTTTAATCATTCCCGCATCTACTATTTGATGTATCCACTTTTTCCTCGGTCTGCCTTTTTTCTTTTTTGTGATATTTCTTGTTTCGTGAATCTTTCTCGTTAGTCTACTGGGTTTCATTCTCAGCAGATGTCCATACCAGTTTAATTGTCTTTACTATTTTGTTCATTATTGACTCCTGTTTGGTTATCCATCTTATTGCCTCATTTCTTATTCTATCCCATTTGGTCTTTCCAGCTATATCTAGTAGATGTCTCATCTCTATTGTAGTGATGTTGATTATAGTTACTTTCGAGTATTCGTTACAAATCGTTACTTTTGTATAAAGTAATCATTTACAGTATTCGTTACTTTGATTACTATGATTACTTTTGTATTTGAGTACCGGTAATCTATCGAAAATCGTATTTCTCAGTAGGTAGGTATTTTGTATAAAGTAATCATTTACAGTATTCGTTACTTTGATTACTATGATTACTTTTGTATTTGAGTACCGGCAATCATATCGAGAATCGTATTTCTCAGTAGGTAGGTCTGTATAGGTATTCAGATATAACAAAGACCTTGACCAATCTGTTTAAGAGATAAAAATGATTTGATTACTATGATTTCTTTTGTATTTGAGTACCGGTAATAATATCGAGAATCATATTTCTCACTAGGTAGGTATTTTATATAGGTATTCCGATATAATAACGACCTTCACGAAGTACGAAGTAATCAGAGTAATCAAAGTAGATACAATAGTCGTTACTCGCTCTGATACGATTGGTACGAAGTAATCAGAGTAATCAGAGTAATCAAAGTAACGATTTGCCTCTCTGTATAGTAATCGTTACTTTCGGTATTCGTAAGTAACGAGTACTTTGTAACGAATAGTTACTTTTTCAACATCACTACTCTATTGCGTTTATTCTACTATTATGCATTTCTGCAAAGTCCAATTTTCTCTCGTATATAGTATCGTCGGTATCACAATTGTAGTATATATTTTCATTTTTGTTTCTTGGGACAATTCTTTTTTCCTCAGAACTGGCGCTAGTGCATAGTACAGTTTGTTCTATTTTTTTGTTCTGTTTGTTACTACGAGGTCTATTCTTCCATCACTGGTAATTATACTATATATGCGGTAACTATTTCCAGGTGAATATTTCTGAATTTTATATTTATTTAATTTTCTTCCTTTTCGCTGATGACCATTATTTTACTTTTCTCGATATTTATTTCCATTTTTAATTTCTCTATTTCCCCTGTACATATGTTTATAAGTTTTTACATTTTTGTCACGGAATCTGCTATATTATAAGGACTGTCATCTGCATACACTAAGGCTTCAATTCTTACTGGCTGTAATCTTGTTATCCTATTATTGTCCGTATTTGGTTGATTTTTTCTCCAGTATTTATAGTCAATGACTATTATGAATGGTTTCGGGCTAAGACTGTCTCCTTGTTTGATAATTCTTTCCTCCCAATTGAATTCTTCGGTATTCTTTCACCTGCTATCTGTACACACCCTTTTACAACTGTGTATACAGTGATGAGCGCGCTAATAACCGGAAAAATAGCGCAAAAGATGGAAAACATTATACATTGCGAAATAAAAAGAGATGAAACTAGTCAAGGTGGAAAGTATCGTTATAAACGTATAAATAATTAACATTACATTACAGTGTCACACCTTTAGACGTCTGTGACAGGAGCATTTTATAAAATTCTACTGTCACAGTGACAGTTGTCATACTCCTCTGATACGTCTAAAGGTGGGAAATTATGTAATTTAACGTTAATTTATACGTTTATAACGGTAATTTCTACCTCCACTAGTTTCATCTCTTTTTGTTTCGCAATGTATTATGTTTTCAATCTTCTGCGCAATTTGGCCGGTTATTAGCGCGCTCATCACTGTATACTTCCAATTATTTTTATCAGTGTAATTGGTAGGTACTTTCATGTTCTGCAAGCATTGCCATATAGATTATTTAAAAGATTTATGTTTATATGCATGTATTTAATGTAAACAAATCAAATCCTTGTGTATGGCACTCCACTAATAACCCTGTGTGGTTAATGTGGATTGCATGTTTCTAAATAAAATCACTGAAAATATTCATCATTCATCGATACGTTAAAAACTTAAAATGTTGATATTAAAACAAACCTGTAGAAAACTTTAAATACTAATTTTCAATATTTCACTTCTAATAGATGTAATATTCACCTTCAATCCTGGACAATGGGCGTACCAAGCTCCAAAACATTGAGAATGTTGGGCAGCTACACCAGAAGCCGCTCCATTAGGTCCTCTGAACACAATTGGTACATTTACACGTCCAGCTGACATGTAGAAGGTTTTGCCAGCAGAATTGATGATTTGATCAATTGATTGCATAGCAAAGTTAAATGTCATGAATTCGCAAATGGGCCTCAAACCAGCCATGGCAGCACCGGTTGCAATTCCTAAAAAATAATGAAAACATTTTTTAGTTTTTACCTCAATAGTCACAATTTAAAAATATTCTATACAGGGTGATTCATTAAGAATGTCCAATCTCTAAGTTGTAAATTCTATACCTCAAAATATTAAAATTTAACCTAATGGTAGGGGAGCCAAGTATGCTAAATGTGCAATCACTCGAGCGCTTTGGGGACCTATTGGGTTGTGAAGAGTAGGTCCTAAAACCAAAAAAAGTTACGTAAAGTTTTCCATTTTAGTGGGCGCTTGCCATTTTTTAATTTAATTTTCCATTTCGAACAATCGTTTTTTCCGATTATAACGCCATCTATCCATAATTCGAAAAAATATTTCGAATAAATGTTACTTATTTTTACGTAAGGAATCCAAATCGGCAATAAAAAGTGGGGGCTCCTATTTAGGATTTTAAAGTAACCCCCCACCCCACCTCCGTGGGAGGTCGTGTGTGGTGCCATTCTATGGATTTTTCAAAAATACTGAATGAGTGTATTTTACAGTTTTTTGATCTGATGTTGATTTCGCGAAATAACGCGGGAATCGTATTTAAAATATTAAATTTACCCCCCACCGCTCTTCGTGGGAAGTCGTGTTTAGTATCATTCGATAGATTTTTAAAAAATATTGAGCACAATTTTTTTAGTTTTTCGATCTGTCATTTATTTCGCGAAGTATTCGCTTTTTTCTTGTAAAATTTTGGGACTCACTTATTTCCTTACGCCCTGCTCAAATCGTCAGATTTTTTAAATATACATTCTTTTGCATGTATTTAACTTACCTTATCTTAATCTGACAATTTCGAGTATTTTTAAGGATAGATTTTTTTTTCGGACCCCCCTTAACGAACTCCCCTGTGTTAAGAGCCAATATATGGTAGATGTACATCTGCAGGGTCAGATTATCATCTTCCCATATGATAATCTGACGCGCTCGAGTAACTGCAAAAATCCCCTCTTGGGCTCCCCTACCATAAATCACTTAAATAAAATTTGACTCGTTACTGAGTTGCAGGGTGTTTTATTTAAAAATTCAATAACTATTTTTACCTATTATTTTAAAACTACTTGACATATCCTTGTTATACTTGGCAGAAAGTGTAGGTACCGTACACCTACTAATTTTGTGACAAAAAAATGTTTGTGGCTACTACCAGAGGCGCACGACAGGGGGCACTAAATAGTTTACCATTTCCAAATTCTACGCCACTGACGGAATTGCTATTTTAGCACAATATTTCAATTCTCCAATACTTTCTATGTAAATAATATATTCTTTGTTCGTAACGATAAAGTCAATATTGTTCGAGATATTTGAAGTTGAAAATGAAACGACAAAGCTTATTTTGATTAATGTATTGTGCTCTTTCATTTTTAACTTCAAATTACTAGAAAACTAATGATTTTATCATTATGAATGAAGAGTCTATTTTTTACCTAGAAAGTATTGGAGAATCGAAATATGCGCTAAAATAGCAATTCCGCCTGTGGCGTAGAATTTGGGAAGGGCAAACCATTCACTGTCATCTATCGTATGCCTCTGGTAGTAGCCAGAAACGTTTATTTAATATAATTTATTAGGGTGTACACTACCTACACTTTTTGCCAGGTATGATAAGGATATTTGAAATACTTTTAAAGTACTGGATACAAATACTTAATATTTAATCCAAATCACTTAAATAAAATGTGGCTCCTTACTAAGTTACGACATCATTTAAAAATTATTTGTACCCAGGACTTTAGAAGTATTTCAAATATACTTATGATACTTGCCAAAAGTGTAGGTACTGTACACCCTACTAAATTATGTCAGATAAACGTTTTTGGCTACTACCAGAGGCGTACGACAGGGATTAGTGAATGGTTTCCTTCTTCTTCTTCTACGGCACTACAGCCCAAATTGAGCCTTGGTCTCCGTTATTATTTGCCGCACCCTTGCTTGTCTGTGGCTGCTCTTCTCCATACACGGACTCCTAAAAGGGCTTGTGCGTCGCTGTTTACTGTGTCTTCCCAGCGCTTTCTTGGCTTTCCAACCGGTCTCTTTCCCTGCATTCTAGCATTAAGTGCTCTTTTTGGTAGCCTATCCTCTCCCATTCTTATCACAGGTCCGGCCCATTGCAATCTTTGTATTCTAATGAAGTCTGACAGGGGTGCTTCACTATAAAGTTGATAAAGTTCGTTGTTGTATAGACTTCTGAAGATTCCGTTTTCCCTCACAGGTCCTAGTATTCTCCTCAGTACTTTCCTTTCCTGTCGATTTTGTTTTTGGAAAATTCTTTCAGGACCAGTCTTCACTGCCATAGAATGTTATTAGTCGAATTAAAGTTTTATAGATTCTCATCTTTGTATTTCGGTGGACACTTTTAGACCGAAATATATGGGACAGGGCAAAATAAGCTCTGTTTGCCTGCGTTATTCTCTTCCGTATTTCTCCATCTTCTGATCTGTCGGCATATATTTCTACTCCCAGGTATGTAAACTTTCCAACCGTTTCAATGTCATCTTCATGTATAATGTTTTGTGGAACTATATTTCTTCTCGTCTGAGTCAATATTTTTGTTTTTTCTGTGTTAATTTCCAGACCTAGCATTTTTGTTTGTGTTTTTAACTCTGCGTATGTTTCCTGTGCTCCTGTTGATGTTCTATTCATAATATTAATATCATCGGCATACGCGGCCAGTTGAACCGTTCGGTTGGCCAGTAGGTTTCCTCGTCCAATTTGCATTTGCCTAACCGTATACTCCAGTGACAGGTTAAACAATGTTGGGGCCAGCCCAACTCCCTACTTTAGTCCCTGCGAAATTTTGAAAAATTCTGTTCGGTGGTTTTGTATTCGTACACATGCCTGAGTTTCATCCATTGTGGCTTTAATGAGTCTTATTAGCTTGTGTGGTATTGCCAATTCAGCCAATATATAGTACAGTTTGTTCCTTTTGACTGAGTCGTATGCCTGTTTGAAGTCTACAAACACGTTGTGAACATCAGTATCGTGTTCCCATGATTTGCTCAAGATCTGTTTGACTGTAAATATTTGATCCAGTGTCGATCTTCCCCGTCGCAAGCCCGTCTGATACTCTCCAATAATATCTTCTGCTAGTGGTTGGAGCCGCTGGTTTATAATATACGTGAGGACTTTGTATGCTGTACATAGTAGAAAGATTCCACGGTAGTTTTTGCACTGGAGTTTGTCTCCTTTTTTATAGATCGGGCATACTATACTTTTCTTCCAATCGTCGGGTATTTTCTCTTCTTGCCATATGTCTTTGATGAGCGCGTGGATGTGACTTGCTAGGTGGTCGCCACCTACCTTATACAGCTCTGCTGGTATTTCGTCAACTCCCGGAGCTTTATTGTTTTTCTGGGCCTTAATAGCTTCGAGAACTTCCTCTATAGTTGGAGCATTAGTAAATGGTTTACCCTTTCCAAATTTTACGCCACTGGCGTAATTGCTATTTTAGTGCAATATTTCGATTTTCCGATACTTTCTATGTAAATAATATACTCTTCATTCATAGTGATAAAATTATAAGTTTTCGAGTAATTTGAAGTTAAAAATGAAAGAGTTACATTAATCAAAATAAGCTGTGTCGTTTCATTTTCAACTTAAAAATCTCGAAAACCAGTGACTTTATCAGTACGAAAAAGGAGTATATTATTTACATAGAAAATATTGGAGAATCGAAATATTGTGCCAAAATAGCAATTCCGCCAGTGGCGTAGAATTTGGGAAGGGTAAACCATTCACTGTGCCCTGTCGTACGCCTCTGGTAGTAGTCAGAAACGATTATTTATCATAATTTAGTACGGTGTAAGGTAATTACACTTTCTGCCAAGTATGACAAGGATATGTCAAATAGTTTTAAAATATTTTTACTTGGTAAAAATGATTATTAAATTTTTAATAAAACACCCTGTAACTCAGTAACGAGCCACATTTTATTTAAGTAATTTAGGTTAAATCTGAATATTTTGAGGTGTAGAATCTACAACTCAGAGATTGGACATTCTTAACGAATCATCCTGTATACAAGGTGAGCTATGATTAGGGTTCGGATACTTATGTTTTTACATACCTAATTGCAGATTTTCACAACTTTTATAGATAAATACAGATTGGGCAACAATTAAAAAAATGGTTTTTAACATGTAATATTTATGTAGTAACGTAGGATCTCAGAATTTAGCCACCATTAAGGTTCACACGCACCGAATCGGCATAGAGCGATCAAGTCAAGTCAAGTCAAATTTATTCATCACATGCGACATTGTACAAAGTACATGTATGAGACAAGTCAAAGTTACAGACATACAAAAGTATATAAATGAATAAATATGACAAAACATACTTAAAAGTTATTTTTAGAATATGGCTCTAGCTCACAAATGTATTGATGTACACACCTCCGAAAGTTTGGCTGATGTAAATTCATTCGTATATCTATTGGCAATTTGTTAAAGAAACTTATGGCTGCATAAGAGCTCGGCTAAGAGCAATCGGCAGATTTTGCTATACATGTAAATAAATGAGCCACCGCGCACCGCCTAAAGTCAAGCGTCCACAGACCCGCATCGTACGCATCGTACGCAACGGATTTTAGTTTGACAATCGATAATGCGATCCGTACGATGCGGATCAGGGGACGCGGTTACATAAGTTTCTGCACAAGGCAAACTAAAATCCGTTGCGTACGATGCGTCCGATGCGTACGATGCGGGTCTGTGGACGCTTGCCTTAAGGGACCGTTCAAGTATTACGTAACGCAGGTTGGAGGGGGGTAAAAAATTGCGTTACGTAATAGTTAAACGCTCATTACAGTGCGTTACGTAGGGGGGAGGGGGGTCAAAAATCTTCAAAAATCGCGTTACGTTATACTTGAACGCTCCCTAAGAACGTTCGACAGTCGAACGTTCTTAAGCGGTGCGCGGTGGGTCATTTATTTACATGTATAGCAAAATCTACCAATTGCTTTTAGCCGAGCCGATCGCTCTATAATCCATACATATAAGAAGGGGTGTTCGGCAGGGATGTGTGCTTTCCCCTCTTTTATTTAACATTTATTCGGAAGCCATATTTCAAGAGTCTTTGGAAGATGCAGAGATGGGAATCAAAGTGAATGGAGTATTAATCAACAACATACGATATGATGATGATGCTGTCTTAATTTGCGACAACATAGCAGATCTTCAACAACTTGTCACTATAATCGGAGAATACAGTAAGCGAATGGGATTAGAGATTAATACCAAAAAGACCAAATTCATGATCATCTCCAGAAACTTGGATGCATTTGAAAACTCCACCATAACACTGAATACTAAGTCCATTGAGAGAGTGAGCAAATTCAAATACCTAGGAACGTGGCTTTTTGAAGACTGGGCATCGGACAGGGAAGTAAAATGTCGCATTGAGCAAGCTCGACAAGCTTTCGTAAAATTCAGGAAGGTACTGAGCTGCTCAGAGTTCGACCTTACACTGAGACTAAGGTTTACTAAATGCTACGTGTGGTCGGTGCTGCTATATGGCATAGAGGGCTGGACACTCAAAACGAGGGATATAAACAGATTAGAAGCCTTCGAAATGTGGCTTTATCGCCGTATCCTAAAGATACCATGGACGGCGAAAGTCACAAATGTGGATGTCCTTAAAAGAATCAACCAAGAACGTCAGCTTTTCGAAAACATCAAGAAAAGAAAAACGGCGTATTTGGGTCACATCATGCGAAACGAAAAATACCAGTTCCTTCAACTTATAATCCAGGGTAAAATTGAAGGCAAGAGAGGAATAGGACGCAAGAAAATGTCCTGGCTCCGAAACATAAGGCAATGGACAGGGATTACCGACATACAATCACTGATCCACATTGCAAGAAACAGAGAGTTAATGGAAAATGTGATCGCCAACATCCATTAGTGGATTTGCATTTGAAGAAGAAGAAGATCGCTCTATGCCGATTCGGTGCGTGGCCTGCTTTATACATTACCACTTAACTATGTTATAGATTGACAACTGGTTTTTCCCAATTTTAAATATCTTTACCTCTGTCGATTGAGCACTTACTGCGCCATATTTTAAATTATTTACAACAGTCAAATTTCTAGAGTACAAAGAGATTAAAGCTATTAGGTATGGTGCTTCTCAGAGGCCTTTTTCAGTGCGTCACAGTTTTTCGATTTCTTTCTAATGCATTAAGTTGGAAGTAACAAAAAAAGATACGTCAGTGATTCTACTCATTTATAACATTTTATTCTAGTTGTTGATATACGGCGCTATAATAAAAAAATGATTTACGCATTAACTATACGACTATAATCTGTACAATGTATACGACTATACAAATCAAAGGACATACCTTTTTATAAATGCAATAAACACGATTGATTTGATTTTATACCAAATTGCAATCATATTATATTAAATAATTTTTTCCGATTATAGCGTCATCTATCAACAACTAGAATAAATGTTATGAATGTGTATAATTACAGATGTACCTTTTTTTCTGTCACTTGTGACGCACTGAAAAAAGCCTTTGAGAAGCACCATATACAGGGTGTCCCGAAAAGATTGGTCATAAATTATACCACAGATTATGGGGTCAAGAATAGGTTGATTGAACCTCACATACATATATACAATAGTGCACACAAAAAAAGTTACAGCCCTTTGAAGTTACAAAATGAAAATCGATTTTTTTTCATATATCGAAAACTCTTACGAGATTTTTTATTGAAAATGGACATGTGGCATTATTTTGGCAACAACATCTTAAAAAAAATTAAAGTGAAATTTGTGCACCCCATAAAAATTTTATGGGGGTTTTGTTCCTATAAACCCGCCCAAACTTTTGTGTACGTTCCAATTAAATTAATATTGTGTTACCATTAGTTAAATACACTGTTTTTAAAACTTTTTGCCTCTTAGTACTTTTTCGATAATCCAGTGTTTATCGAGATATTTTGAATATTTGACGAATACGCCACGTATTTGCATATGGTACGATTATAGAGATCTGTTAATAATCTGAAAATTTATTTATAATTTACATTTTTAGGTATATTTTGAAAAAGAAGCCACATCTCGATAAAAGGTGACTTATCAAAAAAGACTAAGAGACAAAAAAGTTTTAAAAACACTGTGTTTAACTAATGGTACCACAATAATCGTTTAATTGGAACGTACACAAACATTTGGGGGGTTTAAAGGAGCAAAACCCACAGAAAATTTTTATGTAATTATATTAAAAAAGCAGCCGCATCTCGATAAAAATTTAGAAACGTTGTGATTAACTAATGGTACCACAATAATGAATTAATTAGAACGTAGACAAAAGTTTGGGGGGTTTAAGGGAACAAAACCCCCATAAAATTTTTATGGGGTGGACAAATTTCACTATAATTTTGTATTAAGATGTATCTGACATAAGAATGATACATGTCCGTTTTTAATAAAACATCTCTAATAGTTTTCGATATATTGAAAAAAAATCGATTTTCATTTTGTAACTTCAAACGGCTGTAACTTTTTTTATGAGCACATCTGTACTGAGGTAAGTTAGGTTCAATAGAACTATTTTTGACCCCAGAATGTGCAGTATAATTTATGACCAATCTTTTCGGGACACCCTGTATAAAATGTACTTAAAGTTTTAGACAATTTGAAAAACCTTTGTTTGGGTAGTTGATTTCTGCACTTTTCTATTAACCATTTTCAGCTCATTTTTTTGTAAATTTTAAAACATTATAAATTACTTGTGGATGAGTTACTACCAATCTTTGAAAAAAAAGTGTCGAGGACCATATATGGCGGACTTAACGAACAAGGTCTGTGGGGAAGGCGATATAATTTCGAACTCTATAGACTCAATATAGAAATAGGAAATAGTTCAGTGAAATAAGGATTTTCTCGGGACACTCAAAGATCCAGGCAGCTATTACCTTTAATAGTTATTGTAGACCTATGGAAAGAAAACCTACCTGTTTCCTGCCTAGAGTTCTCGTCCGTTTTTTATACACTGGCGGGCAAAAAATTTAGGTCACTAGGGGAATTATACACGTTTGATGCCTTAAATTTCCTAAACCTGTTGTCCGATTTGACTGGTTCTTTTAGTATCTTATAGCTTTATTATGTAAGAATCTCAATGTATTAATATTGTTGCTAAACAGGTAAATGTCATTTTTTACCGGGTGTAACAATCATACTGTGTTTTTCCTTAAAGTTCGGAACACTCTGTAGAATATTATAGCACAGATAAAATATTGAAATTAAAACCCAATTGTAGCCTTAGGCTTTCTTAACATTTTCTTCTTTGATCCATTTGTTTATGTTGGATAATAAAAAAGTTAGGTACTTTAACATCTAGCCATGTTCTTCATCAATACAGGGTGTTTCTAAATAAGTGCGACAAACTTTATGGGGTAATTCTGCATGAAAAAATAATGACTGTTTGCTTTATAAAGATATGTCCACAAATGCTTCGTTTCCGAGATACGGGATGTTGAATTTTTTCTTACAAACTGACAGTTTATTTGTTGCTCTAAAACCGGTTGAGATATGCAAATGAAATTTGTTAGGTTTTAAGAGGTGGTTATTGTGCATTTTTTGACATACAAATAAGAATTTTATATTCACCATTGACGTGCACACTGGTATAAATATTTTAGATACATCCCGTATGTACGCCAATGGTCAATATAAAATTCTTATTTGTATGTCAAAAAATGCGCAATAACCTCTTAAAACCTAACAAATTTCATTTGCATATCTCAACCGGTTTTAGAGCAACACATAAACCGTGAGTTTGTAAGAAAAAATTCAACATCCCGTATCTCGAAAATGAAGCATTTGTGGACATATGTTTATAAAGCAAACGGTCATTATTTTTTCATGCAGAATTACCCCTTCAAGTTTGTCGCACTTATTTAGAAACACCCTGTATTGATGAAGAACGTGACTAGTTGTTAAAGTAGCTAACTTTTTTATTATCCAACTTAAGCAAATGGATCAAAGAAGAAAATGTGAAAAAAGCCTAAGGCTACAATTGGGGTTTAATTTCAATATTTTACCTATGCTATAATATTCCACAGAGTGTTCCGAACTTTAAGCAAAAAACACAGTATGATTGTTACACCCGGTATAAAATGAGATTTACCTTTCTAGCAACAATATTAATACATTGAGATTCTTAAATAATAAAGCTATTAAAAGATAAAGATACTAAAAAAATCACTCAAATCGGACAACAGGTTTAGGAAATTCAAGGCATCAAACGTGTATAATTCCCCTAGTGACCTAAATTTTTTGCCCACCAGTGTATATTAACTATTTAGTGCAAAAAACGCGATTTTTTTCGATTTTTTGCACCCCATTAAAAAGCTAAATAGTTGACATAAAATTACAAAATTAAATTTTTTAGAACATTAAAAAAGCTTCAAAATACCGATTTTTGAATGTTTTACAACTGTAGTGTTTCACCCAACGTTGGGTATTGGGGTACTTACAAACCCCTTAAAATTTGAGACCGATCCATTAATTAGTTTAAAAGTTATTCTATTTGTTTATCCCAGATACCTTTATTTTGCAATAACATAAGACAGAAAATAATGAAGATAGGGCAATTCTGCGTATGCCAAATAAAAGTAGAAAAAGTGGTAGTATCAAAATGTATTAAAAAAGATAAAAAAAATTAATTAATATAGCCAAAAATCCTAATGCCAAATTTTTGAAATTTTGTAGTTTATAAACATTTAGAATAACTTTAAAACTATTATCTGTAGAAACAATCTTTTTATATATTCGAAAAGCTAGTATTTTAACACGAATTTTCAAATAAAGAAATTTAGCCTGGGTTCATTTGGGACAAAGTTAGCATGTGTTTCTTTTAATTCACAGCTAATTTGTTTATAATAATTAAGAAATCTCATTGATGCCATTTTAAAGAATGGGATTTGTATTTTTTGTTAAAAAATTTGCACAAACATTGTACCTCCACAGCACCCCCTACGATTTTTCAAAGCTGTAGTTCAAACGGTTACTAGGGAGAACCTACAAATCCACCGAGTTAAAATACCGAAAAGCAATTTCAAACTAATACAATTTTCTGTATCTCCGGATCAACTCAATGGATTTTGATCTTTCTTTTTTTAAATTGTATGTAATTTCTACGTACATTACAAATGCATCGCTTATTTCAGAAACAACCTACGTAAGTCACATTTTAGCAATTTTGAGTTTATTACACTAATATGTTTATTCTGTGGGACTAAGGTGGTTTCAGAAATATAATGAATATTTTAAATCGTTATAAAATCAACTATGCTTACGGGACTTAGGTGTATTCTGCATTATATTGTGTGTAACCCACAGAAATATAATGCTGAAAGTGAACAAAGTGAAAGAAACAAAATGTGACTTAGGTTGTTTCTGAAATAAGCGATTCAAATATGCAATTTGTTTATAAATTTATTAATTAATAAAGAGTCTAATTTGTTTAACCAATTCTTGAAAAAATATTTTTTTACAAAAATTTATTTTTTTGATCATAGTATCATTAATGATCATAGAAAAAGTTAAAGTATGCTTTAATAAATAAATTATTTTTATTAGATAATTATTTATTGAAGATAATTTATTTATAAAAGTATACCTTAACTTTTTCCATCGCTGTCGCCATCGCGCTGGGCCATCGAGGTGTAAACATCGTTAAAGAAAAACCGGTGATTAAGAATTCTAATTATCTTATCAACAACAATAAAAAAAAACCCATTAGCAATAAGTGAGAAAAACAAAACAATATGTTCCCTTCGGGGAATCTTATTGGATTCAGAAATGGACAACCAGTTTATCAACAACAAAACATACAGAGTGATCCAATAAATCTACAAATAATACAAGCAACCAATAACCAACTACAGTGGCAGCCAACAATGATGAACCAACCAGAAAATGCAATGAACATGAATATGCCAACTATGCAACAACAGTATCATACAACTCCTATACAGACAGCAAATACAAACTATTACTCTCAACCAGTTCAGCAGCAAATGCCGACATCAAGTAAAAATAGTGCAAATATCGAAGACAGAGAAACTCACTATATGACATCAACCAGCGAAGATGAAGAAGAAAATCAGACAAACAGTAAAAACGCTTGGCAAGTCATGGGAAGCAATAAAAGGAAGAAAATACATAACAACAAACCAAATCCAAGCGAAATTGAAACAGGTAACCGATTCCAACCGCTGTCGAAAGAAACAGAAGAAAATATTGGAAACGCAGAAACCAACAAAATACCAAAACCTCCACCAATATTTGTACACGGGGTACAGGATTTCAACGAGATGACAAAGCAATTAGAGGAAATAGCGAAAAAAGAAGAATACCAGACAAAAAGTTTAATAAACAACGTTGTCAAAATAAATTGTGAAACACCAGAAATATACCGAAAATTATTTAAGGAGTTCAAGGAAAAAAATATATACCATCACACGTACCAACTAAAAGAAGAACGAGCGTACAGAATCGTGATCAGATACTTACATCACTCAACCAATACTGATGACATAAAAAGTGAGCTATCTCAGTTAGGACACAAAGTTAGAAACATAGTTAATGTAAAACAACAAAAAACCAAAGAACCACTTAATCTCTTCTTTGTAGATTTAGAACCCGCGCAAAACAATAAAGATGTCTATAATATAACAGGCCTACAGAACAGAGTAGTACTCATAGAACCTCCACGAACTCAAAAAAACAGTATAATACAGTGAATGAGATGCCAACAATATGGACATTCCAAATCATATTGTAATAAACCATTCGTCTGTGTAAAATGCGGAGGCTCACACAATACCACCACGTGCAAAAAGTCAAAGGAGACGCCAGCCATATGTGCGTTATGCAATGGAGGCCACCCAGCCAATTATAAGGGATGTGATCACTATAAGAAACTTACCAAAGGAAGCAACAAAAACAATGGAGAGCACCAAAACCCATCAGCAATCTACACAAATGATATATACACAAGAAACACACAACAACTATCCAATCCACTGCCCCAGGGCTTGAGCTACGCTGAAGTAACTAAACACAACCAAACAGAAGATACAACCACTGTGTTAAACAAGTTTTTGGAACAATTCTATCTATTCAACCAACTAATCCAACAAAATAGCATGGTCCTCAACTTGCTCACCATGCTTATGAACAAAATGAAATAAATGGCTAAGTTTCTTCGAATAGCTCAATGGAATGCCAACGGCCTTCCAAGCCATACAGAAGAAGTGAAAATATTTCTAGACATAAATAAAATTGATATATTTTTAATTAGTGAAACGCACTTTACGAACAGAACTTATTTTAACATACCTAAATATAAACTACATCATACTGAGCATCCTGACGGCACAGCCCACGGAGGTACACAATACTCATCAAAGAAAATATTAAACATCATGAACTACTGAAGTACAAAGAAGAACACATCCAAGCAACGACAGTAAGCGTTGAAGCACTTCCTATAATGTCAACGTAACAGCTGTGTACTGCCCTCCTCGCCATAATCTAAAACGAGAACACTATGAAGAATTTTTCCAAACTTTAGGACCAAAATTCATTGCTGGGGGAGATTACAACAGCAAGCATACCTTGTGGGAATCACGACTTATAACAACAAAAGGCAGAGAACTGGCACATGTTATACAAAATAAGAATTACTCATTTATCTCAACGGGAACACCAACATACTGGCCGACCGATCCCAACAAAAAACCAGATTTATTGGGCTTCTTCATAACAAACGGTATTGGTATAACTTATACAGATATAACACCAAGCTATGACCTAACTACTGACCATAGCCCAATAATAGCAACGGTAAGTACAACAGTTATCACTAAAAAACCAAAACTCCACCTGCAAACAATAAAACAAACTGGGACACTTACCGACAAATAATTCACGATACTATCGAAATAACAACGAGGCTGAAAAAACCGGAAGAAATAGAAGAGGACTATAACAAATTTATAAACATACTACAGTATGCAGCTAAATCAGCTACCCCACAAAGTAGTCCCAACAGAAACATAAGTAATATACCTTTAGAAATAAAAAAACTGGTAGCTGAAAAAAGAAAGGCCAGATCTGCATGGCAACGAACACACACACCAGACAGCAGAACAAGATACAATCGCATCAGCAACAAATTAAAATCAAAGCTGCAAGAAGTCAAAAATGAGTCATTTACGAATTACATCACCAATCTATCAAGACAAGACAACTCTATATGGAAGCCCATAAAAAGTAAGAGAAAGCCAATAACAGCATTACCTCCAATACGTAAAAATTCAACACCACCAGGACCATGGGCAAAAAGTGATAAAGAAAAGGCTGACCTATTTGCCGAGTATTTAGCAGAAGTTTTTACTCCACTAAATGACGACCAAGTACCAGAAGCGAACCAAATATTAGAAGAACCACTACAGATACAGGACCGACTAAAACTATTTACTCCAAAAGAAATTAGAGACGTAATTGTCACCCTAAATCCAAAGAAGGCACCAGGCGAAGATCTGATAACCGCAAAAATGTTAAAAGAAATACCCAAAAAGGGCATAGTTAAACTACTGCACATATACAATGTAATACTCAAAATTGGACAAATAATTATGATACCAAAGCCTGGCAAAAACCCTCTAGATGTCTCATCATATAGGCCTATCAGCTTATTACCAACAATCTCCAAGTTGCTTGAAAGACTTATCCTAAACAGAATAAATGCAGAAATAAATCCACAAAATTGGATCCTAGATCATCAGTTCGGATTTCGACAAAGCCATTCAACGATACAACAATGCCATCGCATAGTCAACGCCATCAACCAGTCACTTGAAAATCAGCAGTACTGCACAGCAGCCTTTATAGACATCAGTCAGGATTTTTACAAAGTCTGGCATCCAGGCTTGTTATGCAAAATAAAAAGAATTCTCCCAGCAAGTTACTACAACCTATGAAAGCCTACCTACACGAACGGCAGTTTAAAGTAAAAGTTAATGAAGAAGTCTCGGAATACAAGCCTATTCACTCTGGCGTACCACAAGGGAGCATACTAGGGCCATTATTGTACATACTATATACATATGACTTGCCTACAAATGATAAAACAACCATCGGGACATTTGCAGACGACACTGCTATTTTTGCCAAGCATGACGATCCTATTGCAGCAACACAAAATCTCCAAGAGCATCTAAACTCACTTGAAATATGGCTGAAGAAGTGGAAGTTTAAGGTAAACGAAACAAAATCATCTCATATAACATTCACTCTCCGGACTGGAACCTGCCCACCAGCAACCACAATACCACAAAGTAATCAAGTCAAATATCTAGGGCTACACTTTGACAATAAACTCAACTGGAAACACCATATAACAAAGAAAAGAATGCAACTTGACCTAAGAACCAAAGAACTTTACTGGCTCATTGGAAGAAAACCCCACCTTTCAATAGAAAACAAATTGCTAATATATAAAGCAGTGATAAAGCCAATCTGGACTTATGGTATTGAACTGTGGGGCTGTGCTAGCAAATCCAATACTGTGATTATCCAGAGAGCGCAATCCAAGATACTTCGAGCAATAGTTAATGCACCATGGTATGTATCAAACCAAACTCTACACACAGATCTAAAAATTCCATATGTAACCGAAGTCATCCGAGAAAACAACAGAAAACACCACAACAAACTAGAAGACCATCCTAATCCACTACTTCATCCACTACTGCAACCTGTCCACAATACAAGACTCAGAAGAAGCTGGCCCTCCGACCTAAGAGGTAACTGAGGAAACATCGCTGGATGTTTACCTCTCCACGTCACCACATTTACAATAATTTAATTTAATGTAAGACCAACAAATTGACTTGTAGATGTTTGTTTTATATCTGATTGTCAATAAAGGGAGATAATAAAAAAAACTTTTTCCATGATTAATAATGATAGTATGATTAAAAACATGGATTTTTGGGAAAAAATTATTTTTTTAAAAATTGTTTAAACAAATTAGAGTGTTTATTAATTAAGAAATGTCTAGACAAATTGAATATTTGTAATGTACAGAAAAATTACATACATATTTAAAAAAGAAAGATCCAAATATATTCAGTAGATCCCGAGATATATAAAATGATAGTAGTTTTAAGTTGCCTTTTTTAGTTTTTGAACTCGTGCATTTGTCGGCTCCCAGCTCTCCCTTCACTTACCACGACTAGCCACGAATTGAACTACATTTTGAAAAATTTGTGTAAAATACCAGCATTTTGAATATTTAAAATGATATTTTTACCGACAATATTTTTAAAGTTATTCAAAATGTTTATAAACTTAAATCAATTAAAACTTCAAAAATTTGGCATTAGGATTTTTGACTATATTGATAATTTTTTTCTTTTTTTTTGTACATTTTGACAGTATCACTTTTCTACTTTCATTTGGCATACGCAGAATTGCCCTATCTTCATTATTTTCTGTCTTATGCTATTGCAAAATAAAGGTCTCTGGGATAAACAAATAGAATAACTTTTACACTAACTAATGGATCGGTATCAAATTTTGAGGGTTTGTTAAGTACCCCAATACCCAACTTTGGGTGAAACACTACAGTTCTAAGGTAGTTTTAGTAAAAGTTATTAACAAATAACGATTTTCACTTATTTTATGAAAATGGTATACATAATGGTTCTACAAAATTAAATTTTGTAATTGATGTCAATTATTTAGCTTTTGAATGGGGTGCAAAAAATCGAAAAAATCGCGAATTTTACACTAAATTGTTAATAACGCGAACTCTAGGCAGGAAACAGGTAGGTTTTCTTCCTAAAGGTCTACAATAACTAAAAAAGTAGTCAGCTACCTGGACCTTTGAGTGTCCCGAACATGGTCTATTTCTAGCTTATTTCCCTGGAGTAAAAGTGATTATGCTAAAATAACTATGCTAAATAGGCCGGTTGGAAGAAGAAGTGGTCCACCCAAACTCAGATATCTAGATGATGTTCAAGAAGATTTAAGTGAGGTTGGAATAAGGGGATGGACAAGGCAGACACTCCACAGGGAAGAATGACAGAAAGTTTTGAACCAGGTTAAGGCTCACGAAAAGCTGTAGCGAAAACTGATGATGACAAATTACTAACTTGTTGCGTGTGATAATTTAGAACTTGTATATTATTTTTTAAAATCATTATTTCACTTTCATAATTCTAATTTTCTCTCGTCCTTTCACCATTGGTTTGCAATGTTTTCTGATTAACCTTTAACTACCCGCGCATCAAGTTATAACATAACTACACGCGTGGCGTACTTTATACGCCACAATAAAATACACTTAAAAACAGCGGATTTGTTTATTTTTTTTTTGCAAAAATACACTTAGTTGTTTGTTATAAACCTTATTCGGCATCCGTGAATACTTGTGAGTTCCTTCTCAGTAAGCCAATTTGGATTTATAACTGGAAACATGGAATAACTGGATTCCATGATAAATAAAATTACTAATAAAAATTTTTTTGAAATGTGATTTTTTACAGGAGAAAAAGTATTGTTTGTTAAGAAAAATATATTTTGGGCCATAATGACTAAAAAACAATTGAAATATGTACTTATATTAATATAATAGTGGCGTATATGGTCCACCACCGGAAACAACAAATAATAAACTGTAAATTACGATCTTCCCAAAACGCCGATTATAACGAAACTAAAACCAAATTGTAAAGCACATTCCAGTGATAGGTTAGAGAGATAAACATGGTCAAAAATTAAATTTTTAAATATATTTGCAGTAGAATTCTTATATCTGGCGTACAAAATACGCCAGCGCGTGTAGTTAAAGGTTAAAGACAGTTATTTATCATCATCATTGGCTCTACAATGGTTCTACTATGGCGGGTCTTGGCCTGTTCCAGAATGAGCTTCCATACCTTCCTATTCTTCGCCTTGGTTTTCCAATTTCGCACTCCTAACACTCGGAAGTCGTCTTCCACCTGGTCCTTAAATCATGCTCTAGCCTGCCTCTTCTTCTCACTCTATCGGGTCTCTGACTATAAATGTGTTTCGACGGCTTCGCCTCATTAAATCTCTCTAAGTGGCCTAGCCACCGCAGCTTGTTTATTTTGATAGATTTACCAATACTAGGCTCACTATAAAGGTGGTAAAGTTCAAAATTATAGCGTCTACGCCATAATCCGTTTTCCTCCACGCCTTTATAGATATGTCTGAGGATGTTACGTTCAAAACAGCCTAACCGTTCTTCATCACTTTTTGTTATCGTCCACGTTTCTGACGGGTAAGTGAGGACGGGCTTTTTCTGACTATGTTTGATGTTAAAAGTTTCTTTAATCCATAGTACACTCTATTTGCTAGATATATCATCATCATCATCATCATTGGCTCGACAGCCCTTTCTGGGTCTTGGCCTGTTCCAGGATTCTTCTCCACTCTGATCTGTTTCATGCTTTTTTCTCCAGTTTTTTATTTTTAAGGTTTTTATATCATTTTCTTTTTGTTCTAAATATCTCAGCTTCGGTCTTCCTCTTGTTCTTTTTCCTACTGGCATCTGTTTGAATATTTTGTTTGGTATTTCGCCTTCTTCCATTCTTTCTACATGTCCCATCCAACGCAGCCGTCCTATTTTAATGAATGTTATGATATCCGGATCCTGGTATATTTCGTATAGTTCAAAGTTGTACCTTCTTCGCCAAATTCCATTTTCTTTTGTGCCCTTATATATGTGTCGCAAGATTTTTCTTTCAAAGGTGGCTAGCAATGTTTCCTATCTTTTAGTGAGTGTCCAGGTTTCTGAGCCGTATGTGAGTACCGGTCTTATTAAGGTTTTGTATATTTGGCATTTTGTTTTCCTTGCGACATTATCTATCTGATCTTAGTTGCCGAATTAAGCCATGGTAACTTTTATTGGCAATAAATATTCGTCTCTTCACTTCCCCTGCTACGTTATTATCAGATGTGACCAGGGATCCCAAGTATGTATTTGCTAGATATATACGTCTGTTAATGTCTGCCAGTTACTGTATTACTTTGGTTGATGTGTGAGCCTAGATATACGAACTCTCTTACTCATTCGAAAGTATATGTTCCAACCCCTAGACCTTCAGGTTCTGCTACTTGATTATTATTTGAGACCTTCATATAGGTACTTAGTCTTATTAATATTAACTTGTAGCACCATTCTTTTTGCTGCTGCTTCCAATACCATGAACGATTGAACTAGGTCCGCCTTTCTTCTTGGTATGATATCGATGTCATAGCAAATCCTTACTACTTAGAACTTGTTCTTTACTACTGTCAAAATATGTGCGTCAATGTATACCTCTTAACGAGTTTTTGTTGATTTTTTATATCTTTTACCATTACTTGATTATATATTCTTCATACATATTCAATTAAATTTTGGAGATATTTAAATTCGACAGGGATTGCAAAACAAATTATAAAAAAATTGAGAATCAATATACAAGTACCTTATTTTTACATAGCAACAGATTAGACATCTTTTAAATATTGCTTAAGATTGTATGGGTTCGCTGACATTACATTAATTAGATTAATTATAAAGATTATATCGCTGGTACCTATGATTAATGTGATTCCTAATACATTTCCAGTGAAAATAATAACTCTTTGATAAGTGTTGGTGATACAATTTTTTTGTATATGCGTGTCCGCGAAGATTATAAATCCCAAAATATTTATGACGAAAAGATTTAGTTCATAATAGATGTAGACGAAAACAATTATATCCCTTTCTGTTTCTGTTTCTGCCGACGAAAACAACTATTTCTGAGAACTTTTTAGTAATTATTGTAATTCTATTGTAATATTGTAAAATATGTAATATTGTAAAATATTGTAATATTGTAAACTAATATTGTAATATTAGTAATTCTACTCATTTGAGGAGTACTTCAGATCTAAATTTTGTTTTGTCCTGTAATTTAATTAGTGTTTAGTTTTTAAATTTTAGTAATAGGTTTTTTTTTACTGAAGTACTGTCAACTTTTAATGTAATTTTAGACAATTTTAATTATTGCTGACCTGTAAAAGTACATTTGTACATTATTACCAATAAATACTCTACTCTACTCTATTATTTTTCGTGGACCCACAAACAGAAATGATGTTTTTTGCTCGATACTCCTCAAAAAATAAATTTTTTCGTTAACACTTTATTAGGGATTATAATTTTCACAATCATATAATCGAAAATAATATTTTTCGCGGCATTCATTGAAAGTTCTATTCTTAACGGCATTTTTCAGAGTTATACTTTTCGTAAGCGGCGGCGATATATCAGTTACATGGATAAATAAAAGATATGTTAAAAACTAAGAATACTGTCTACTTCAGTTATTTACTAATTTGATACTAATTTTGTTTCAAATTTGTTAACCCGTTCGCTACCAAAGGGGTATTTAAGTTTCATCCTCGTAGAGAGCCATTTAAATTGCCATTATGTGCAATGCTATCTCCCCCTCATGTGTGAGACGCTGGTCTATGGGAAAAAGCGATGTGGCTCATATAAGAGCCGCTTGGTAGAGGTTTTTCCCAGAACAGTACATTTGAGTCATCAGCGAAGTGAACAAGGTTTGAGGAACCACTAACCACCACATTTGGCAGGTCACTTATATAGACCAAAAAGAGAAGAGGCCCAAGATGTTCCCCTGTGGTATACCTAATTTTAAGTTACTCAGTCTTTCAAAGTTGTTAACACAGTCTTTCAAAAGAGAGAAAGTCATCTGATCACAGGAAAACACAATTTTAAATTAAAGATAATAATAGAGTGTGACCTCAAAAACCTCTGTTTTGAGAAAAACGCAATTTTAAACTTGTTGAGTGAGGGTGAGGGAATTGAAGACAATAATTATGATTATGAATTAATGAACCAATGTGTCGCATGGAAGGACGAACATAGAAATAATAATATAAAAAACAAACATCCAAAATCGAGTTTGCCCTTATTGCACGCATAGCCTCATGTATTATGCTTCTTCTTATTTTTCTGAAACTAAGGTATTTTAAAAAAAAATCCAACTTGTGACATTTAATTGATTATAATACCATAATAATTTTTCATAATAAAGAGTAATGGAGAAATAGATGGAGATGCATGCAGTAGAATTAGGGCTGGATGGATGAAGTGGAAAGAAGCGAGTGGTGTGTTGTGTGACAGAAAAATTCCAATGAAGCTGAAGGGAAAATTCTATAAAACAGCCATAAGACCAGCTATGATGTACGGAACTGAATGTTGGGCAGTGAAAAAGAAAGAGGAACAGCGAATGCATGTGGCGGAAATGAGAATGCTTAGATGGATGAGTGGAGTGACAAAGAAGGATAAAATTAGAAATGAGTATATTAGGGGAAGTCTAGGTGTGGCACCAATTGATGCCAAAATGAGAGAGCATAGGTTAAGATGGTTTGGTCATGTTCAACGTCGAGACGTTAACCACCCAATACGAAGAATAGCTGAAGTGCAGATTCCTGGAAGGAGTAGGAGAGGAAGACCAAAGAAGACCTGGGGGGAGACGATAAGGCAGGACATGTTGGTAAAGGGGATTAACATTGATATGGCCCAAGATAGAATTGTGTGGAGAAATGCAATTAGGGAAGCCGACCCCGCATAGGGATAAGGCAAAGAGAATGATGATGATGACCATAATAATTTTTCATAGAACATGTTCCAACATTTAAACACTTCTGAAAAGGCAGTTAAATGACAAATTTCAGCAAACTTTAATAAATCATCTCTAGAAAAAGGACATTTTTTGATATGTAACCATTTTCTTTCAAATTAACGACAGGAAAATTTAAAAATAGTTAAGTAGGTATGAGAAAATAATTTAAGCTGCAAATATTTCTTGACCAATACAATGGGTGCATTCGGATGACCATAGCGGCTGACTGTCAGCAGAAATCGGCTGAGTGGTTGTATCCAGCGCTGATAGGGAAAGCTTAGTAAATCTCTCAGCTGCTGACTTTGAGCGGTGTCACCTGAATGATACTGCTTACTCAGCTGTCCAGCCGCTGTGGTCGTCTGAACGCACCTATTGTAAGTGTTAATTAAATTTTTAGCTATGAATTCGTCATTAACATATTCGTGAACACATTGTCATATGCAGACAGTTATTTCCCTTTGTGTTGTCTGCGAATGGGTTAATTGACCCTCAGCACAAAAGTTATAGGGGTTAACACACTTAATGTCTACTTAAAGTTCACTAAACAACCATTTCTTTATGCATCTTCTTTTGTCAAAGTTTTTTCAAATACCAAATAGTAGGAATAGGAATCTTTTTATTCAATGGTTTTCAAATACAGTTATATTCAAAAGTAACTTACCAGTGAATCCCATTTCAGTAATTGGTGTGTCAATGACTCTTTTGTCTCCATACTTTTTCCAAAGACCTCTGGTTACTTTATAAGCTCCATCGTATTGAGCTACCTCTTCACCTAGAATAAACACCCTCTCATCTCTCTCCATTTCTTCGTCCATGGCTGAGTTAAGAGCATCTCTGACAGTCATTTGCTTGGAGGCTACAGCATTTGTTGTTGAAAATGATCTTCTGGTGATTCCCTTTTTTAAGTTTCCTATTAAATTCAAAGATTTGATAGATGCCATTTTAACTGAGGGGCTAAAAGGAACAGAATAACAGGTTATATAAATCAAATGGGTTTTTATAGTCAAAGAAAAAGAAAACTTACATGTCTTGAATTCAAGGTGAGAGAGGTCGTACTTAACCGTATAGGAAGTTTGTGAATTGGTGTAGCTGCTTTTTATCAGTGGCCTGCAAATCGGAATTCACTCACACATATACGTAATCACAGGCAAAGCATGTGATGTAAGTCCTCTACCAACGAAACTCGTGGGATTCAAAATCAGATAATTCTTAATCTTCACGTTTATTTTGAGTGACAACAGTGACAGACGTCATCTAAACGTCAAACATACGACAGAATGCTTTTTTTATTGCAGCCATGTACCTTTATAGTTGGACTATTGCCCTATAGATGGCCGATAAATTCTCTAAAAAACTGAAAATTAAAATATGAAATTTAAATTTGACTTTAGGATAGTATAAAAAATAGTCGCAAATTAATGTTCATAAATATTTTAATTTGATTTTAGATCAATCTTTAATTTGTCACTACTGTAATTTACATTCAGATACACCTTTGGCCTTTATTTCTTATCTTATGATGAATTTCACCAAATTTCACATATCCTTCCATTTAATGACTTTTTATTTTGAAATAACTTTTAGTAGATAATTTGCTCTCTTCTTTTATAGATCCAGTCATATCTTCAGTCGTTTTTTAATAAGTAGTGTAAAAACTGAGTTTGAATACTAGGCCATTTTTTCTCCTCAATTAATATTATTCTTGGATTAGGTAGTTGATATTAATTCAGTGGCGTAGCTAGCCCCACCAGGGGCCCCATATCAAAGTTTGTCGCAAGGCCCTTTTCCACAACTAATATGGCATAGTGCTAAAAAAATGTCCAACAAAAGAAGCAAAAACGCTTGTATAGAATAGAATAGAAATATGCTTTATTGTCACTGAAAGTTAATATTTGTTTATTTGGGTTTATATGACTGACACTAAATCCATTCGCCAATTTTCGCTTATTTTGTAAAAGGTTTATGTATTTAAAATCCCTAATGCTGTATAACAAAACGTTTTCGGAATCAATATTCCATCATCAGTGTTATCACAGCTTTACATGCTTTAAGCCACCAAAATGTACGGGTAAAAACCATTAAATTGATTTTAAACAATTGGGGTTACATTATGTTATCTTATTTTGAAGGATGTTAAAAATATTTCCGGATTAACCCCTGGCATCACATGACATCAACCTTATTGGTTGGAAAACTGTAGGTGGAACCTTACATGGCAGAGTTTAGGTGACAACCTATTTTTATTTTTCGTATAACCAGGCATAAGAGTTCCACATAGACAAGGAGAAAACGGCGGGTTCGTTGGGAAAAATATTCCCATGAGATTTTTTTGCATAATCACGTTTGTGAGACACCCCAGAATAAGGTTCAAGAAGTCGCCCACGCGAAAAGTGGTCCAAATTTTTTTTAACAATTTTTTTTAATCAAATTTCAAAAATCAGTATTTTTGGCCCGGACATTTTTCTTAGGTTTTTTGGACCATTCTGGACAAAAAAGGTCTATTATATTTTTTCTCTAAAGTTGATCGTTTTCGAGTTATAAGCAATTTAAAATTTGAAAAACGCGAAAATGGCCATTTTCAAGGCTTAATAACTCGGTTAAAAATTATTACTATGAAAGTCAGAAAGTGACTTAATCAAAGTTTGAAGCCCCCGCTACATGATCCTGAAGAAATCTTTGTCATTAATTTATTACTTAGCTGTTATTTTTAATTAATAACAATGAGCGGTTAGATGTATTGACGCGGCTGTAAATGTGAGTGCGAGTAAGATGCACAAGTGGATTGCCGGAATGGCATCTCTCTCGCACTCAGCATTTACGGCCGCCTATCACGTGCATGGCGCTCATTATTATTACTTAAAAATAGCAGCTTACTAATAAAATAATGACAAAAATTTCTTCAGGATCTTGTAGGGGGGGATCTTGATTTAGTCACTTTCTGACCATAGGCGTAACCAGGATGATCCTAAGAGGGGGTTACAACTACCTGAAAGGGGGGGGGTTACAACTACTGGAAGGTCTCTGAGGGCTATGGTGGTAAGCGTAGAGAGCTCAAAGTACATCCCAATGGGGGGGGTTACAACCCCCAAACCCCCCCCTGGTTACGCCTATGTTTCTGACTTTCATAATAATAACTTTTAACCGAGTTATTAAGCCTTGAAAATGGCCATTTCCGCGTTTTTCAAATTTTAAATTGCTTATAAGTAACTCGAAAACGATCAACTTTAGAGAAAAAATATAACGGACTTTTTTTGTCCAGAATGGTCCAAGAAACTTAAAAAAAATCTCATGGGAATATTTTTCCCAACGAACCCGCCGTTTTCGCCTTCTCTAACAGCAAAAACAGAGAATACTGAGAATTACATCCAACCAATACACCGAGAGACTGAAATATGCAAAATTGCTTATGTAGGTAAAGCGAAAAAAGGAAGTGAAGAAATCAATCAAATCAGACGCAGACGTAACGTTCATAAAACACAGCAACTTAGATCGACTAGGCACAATAAGAATGCCAAACAACAGGACATTCAGGACAACACGATTGCTCAAAAATTTAACCGCAAAATTTAAATAAATTGCAAATTGCATAATATAGGAACTAATAAGTTCTCAAATATACCTAGATAATAATAATAATTATTATATTAACCTATACCCATATTATATACCCATAACCTATACCCATATATTATTTTTGCCGTGTGTAGTTTTCACTCTAAATTTTAATTTATTGGTGGAATATTTTTCAGTATCTCCTAGAAAAACATAAACAGTTTTTTGTCGCTAATTTACCGAGTATGTATGGAGACAAAAGGACAAAAACATGTAAGGCATGCACTTGTTTACATTTGCGCTTCTTTCTGCGCATCGCACTACCTTAGCTGTCAAAAAGATTTTAAGTTTATGAGTCAAACGTGAAATTTTCCGTGTACAAATCCAAGCTGGATTATTCAAAATGTGAAAAATAGTGAAAATTAACGAAATTGGTAAGTATTTTATCAAATATAAGTAAAATAATATTGATGAGAAACATCGTTTTTATTTAAAATACTGTGACAAATCAACAATATAGGTACATATAGGCAAATGTATTACCTACCTATTTTTTGTAAAAAACCTGTTGAATCTTGAATTTCTTTACTGACGTTTTATGTTGTATTTTTATTGTAAGTGTAAGTTATTTTAATTCGTGGGTATTACCTATTATTCGCATAATATGAGTAAAGATAATAACAATAATTATTAATAATAAGTAGGTACATTTTTTATTTTAAAATATTAAAAACTTTGCATAATTTGATACATTTTAAATCTATTACGTATGTACTGGTTGTACCCACATAACAATGATGTTCGTATCATGTTCTAAGCATATACTACCAACATTCGTCAGAGTATATTCTTTTTAGTATATGCGTAGTACAAGCATAGCATGTACCTTAAAAAACATTCTAAATTTCATGTTCTTTGCACATACTTTAAAGTATATTCTCGTACCGAATATACTGAGTACATTCGTGTACGTAGTAACTCGGAATATTCGTCAAAGTTTATTCTTAGAATGTACCTTTACCGAATATTCTTAGCACATACTTATAAGTACATTCTTAACACATACTTATAAGTAGATACTATTCTCAGAATATACTTTTACCGAATATTCTTAGCACATACTTATAAGTACATACTTAACACATACTTATAAGTAGATACTTTTAAAATATCTTAAAAATAATATATATGTATGTATAGGAAGAATAATGTTAGCCTATAGATTATCAACTTCGTTAAGAATAATTAATGAAATTTAAAAATTTATGTATGTAGGTACTATTAATTAAACTACCGAATTCATTATTTAAAATTGTTTTAATTGTATGGTAAAAATGTTTAAGAATTAATTGTATTAACGAAAAAGGAGAAATTGTCGTTTCGCTTTCATAACTGAAATGCATTTACTATTTTGATTAAGTTTATTGAGTATTCTTATGAAAAATTTTATTTTTACATGGAATTGACATTCAGGTAAGCTGTGTGGCTGAGCCAAAACCCACAACCGGCACAAACAAAGCGGAAACGACCGCTGCATACCTGCATAGGGGGTAGCGGGTAGGGGGTTGGGAACAAAGGAAAAATACAAAATATGAAAATAGTTACTGAATAGGCATTTGGCATTTGTGTCTACACTTAACACTAACAATGTCTATGCTGTGTTGTGAGGAAGACCAAGTATTTCAACCAGGAATAGGAACATGCATAATTAAACGTTTTATTTTGTTTGCGGTCAACTTACAAATAAAAAATTCATTTTGGTACTTCAATATTACTTAAATAGTAAGTATGTATATAGGTACATATAAGCAACATATAAATTTTAGTTATTTACATACATATGTTACATAATATTTATTTGGGTACGATAGGTATATGAATATATAAATTTATATATTCAGCATTTTTATTTTTATATGCACATAATAACTAAATATATATACCTACTTACCTATATAATATTGATATAACTACCTAAAATTTATATAATATTTTATATTTACTTTTTAAGTAATATTGTAGAATGTACTAACTACATTCTCATATGTAATATGTAAATTTAGTAGAAAGTAGAACCTAGGATGAGATTCGGTGATGCTGAAAACATGCTTCTGAGCAATATAGCACTTCCTTGTAATATTCTTCCCATATACTAAAAAGTACATTCTTCCTATATACTAAAAGATGTGAGGTAGTACATTCTAAGTATATAAATAGAAGGTTTATAGCACCTTCTTAGAATATCCTAAAAAGTATATTCTTGGTATATACTGAGAAGAAGTGCGGTAGTACATTCTAAGTATATACATAGAACGTTTAAGTACTGTAATGTAGTATATACTCAGTATGTGCTCTGCACATTCGCAATGGTAATTACGCATATTCTTAGTATATACTTTTTCTGAAAAGTATGTTCTATGAATCTACTAAGAACATGAAATTGTTATGTGGGTATTGATGCAATTTACTACTTTAGTTCGTAATAGGTAAGCCATAATTAAATTTTTGAGCAATCGTGTTGTCCTGAATGTCCTGTTGTCTGGCATTCTTATTGTGCCCAGTCCAGTCCATCTAAGTTGCTGTGTTGCATGAACGTTACGTCTGCGTCTGATTCATTTCTTCACTTCCTTTTTGCATCCTTCAGTCTCTCGGTGTATTGGTTGGATGTAATTCTCAGTATTCTCTGTTTTTACTGTTAGACAAGGCGAAAACGGCAGATTCGTTGGGAAAAATATTCCCATGAGATTTTTTTGCATACTCACATTCGTGAGACACCCCAGAATAAGGTTCAAGAAGTCGCTCACGCGAAAAGTGGTCCAAATTTTTTTTAACAATTTTTTTTTCATCAAATTGAAAAAATCAATATTTTTGGCCCGGACAAATTTTTTTTAAGTTTCTTGGACCATTCTGGACAAAAAAAGGTCCGTTATATTTTTTCTCTAAAATTGATCGTTTTCGAGTTACTTATAAGCAATTTAAAATTTGAAAAACGCGAAAATGGCCATTTTCAAGGCTTAATAACTCGGTTAAAAGTTATTATTATGAAAGTCAGAAAGTGACTAAATCAAAGTTTAAAGCCCTCCTACAAGATCCTGAAGAAATTTTTGTCATGATTTTATTAGTAAGCTGTTATGTTCAAGTAATAATAATGAGCGCCATGCACGTGTTAGGCGGCCGTAAATGCTGAGTGCGAGAGAGATGTCATTCCGGCAATCCACTTGTGCATCTTACTCGCACTCACATTTACAGCCGCGTCAATACATCTAACCGCTCATTGTTATTAATTAAAAATAACAGCTAAGTAATAAATTAATGACTCAGATTTCTTCAGGATCATGTAGCGGGGGCTTCAAACTTTGATTTAGTCACTTTCTGACTTTCATAATAATAACTTTAAACCGAGTTACTAAGCATTGAAAATGGCCATTTTCGCGTTTTTTAAATTTTAAATTGCTTATAACTCGAAAACGATCAACTTTAGAGAAAAAATATAATAGACCTTTTTTGTCCCGAATGGTCCAAAAAAACCTAAAAGAAATGTCCGGGCCAAAAATATTGATTTTTGCAATTTGATTAAAAAAAAAATGGTTAAAAAAAATTTGGACCACTTTTCGCGTGGGCGACTTCTTGAACCTTATTCTGGGGTGTCTCACAAACGTGATTATGCAAAAAAAATCAACGCAAAATAAACTGAAAAATACAGATATAATTCTGAATGACCAACTCGAGACAAACAGCTCCCCACTCCTCAACCTCTTCAGTTAGAGACTTAAAAAGGCAAACACATTGTAAATTATATCACTTGAGAAAGGCACTCTGCCGAAACAGATGTAGTCACATAGTTGTAAATAATAAATTTTGTGGAAGTATAGAAAACAAAAGTTTTCAGTGTTTTATTGTGAAATAATTTTTTAAAGTCTTTTTTTGTCTTTTTTGAACAACGTTAAGACAGTTTGAAATAAATAAAGGAATACAGGTGCCTGTTGTTTCCGATAATCCGAGACAATGAACGTCGCTCTGCCGCCATGTGCCATGAGTCATTTTTACTATCGTATAGTTCAAATTATACAAATACACATTAACTCTCAAATATTATATTACATACATTTTTATTGTTGAAATGTTTGTCTGATGAAAATCGGTCCGGGTTAGCCGGACTTCCGGGTTATCGTGGCCGACTTATCGGGGTTCCACTGTATGTACTAACAAATCTTCTCTTTGTTACAGCATCCAGTACCGTGCCGTTAATGTCGGGTCGTTATTATCGGTAAAGGTAGGAGTATGAGTCTGGTGGAGATGTGAGTTCATAAACGTTTAAATAATATGAAATGAAATACAAAATTACTAATATAATAGTTTAAGAGTAAATATTGAAATATTTGTTAAATATAGGGACTCCACAGAGTAAGAGTTGAGTGCGATTTTGAAAACTGTTAACTGGGATCATTGACAGTTTCTGGGTCAATAAGCGTAACTAAATCTGCTTGTCTTTCGAGACCGGGGTAAGTTATTAAAGGCTAACCAAGGTGATTCCAAAAAGTTGTCTAAAAGAGGAATTTTGATACGAAGAAGGAAGAGGAAATGAAGTGGGATAACAGAGATCAAAGAAGAGGAGGCGAAAAATGTAATCGCTAAATTGCAAGAAAATTACATAACAGCAGAACAGCAGATTAGGAATCATCAAAATTCTTTCCTTAGACAACTTAGTGGATAACTAATAGAAACTGTTTTGTCATCATCATCATCAGCATCTCTTAATCCACTGCTGGACATAGGCCTCCCCTGTTTGTCTCCAAAGTGTTCTATCTGGTGCTTTCTGCATCCAGTTTTTTGTTGTCTTTCGTAAGTCGTCTTGCCATCGTGTTGGTGGTCTCCCTTTGCTACGTTTATCGGCTCTTGGTCTCCATTCAACCAGTTTGCGAGTCCATCTTCCGTCTTTCATTCTCGCAACGTGTCCAGCCCATTTTCATTTTAAGTTACAGCTTCTTTCAATGACGTCTATGCCTTTGGTCTTAGCTCGTAGATCTTCGTTTCTAATCCTGTCTCGCAGAGTGGCCCCTATCATTGATCGCTCCATTCATTTCTGCGCTACTCTTAGTTTTTGTGCCTTTTTCTTTGTGAGCGATAATGTTTCTGCACCTTAGGTCATCCCCGGTAGCAGGCATTGGTCGAAAACTTATTTCTTCATGTTAGTTGGAATGTCACTCTTAAAAATCCACAAGGAAGAACTTCCTGTAGTTGGCTGTATACCATTAATTACAAGTGAAATTTAATAAAAAATTTTCCTCTTGGTAAAAGGTATATTAGTTTAAAAAGCCCTAAAGCGCTACAAACATATACAAAACGTTTTCGCTCTGTAACAAGAGCATCATCAGTGTTACAAGAACATGGTGAGCCAACCAAAAAATACAAGGTCAAAGCCTTTCAAAAAACAGACAAAAGTCTAATATTAATAAATACATCGAAAAATCCAAAAAATGGATAAAATTCCTAAGGATACGGCCCTATATGTATATATAAGTATAGAGTCATATGTTGCCCTAGGGCCGTATCCTTAGGAATTTTATCCATCCTTTGGATTTTTCAATGTATTTATTGATATTAGACTTTTGTCTGTTTTTTGAAAGGCTTTGACCTTGTATTTTTTGGTTGGCTCACCATGTTCTTGTAACACTGATGATGCTCTTGTTACAGAGCGAAAACGTTTTGTATATGTTTGTAGCCCTTTAGGGCTTTTTAAACTAATATACATTTTACCAAGAGGAAATTTTTTTATTAAATTTCACTCTTAAAAATGTTCCCAAGGGCTCCGTATGCTGCCCATCCTTGTATTATTCTTCTGGATACTTCGGTCGTTTCATTGTCCTTACCTATCTTAATTTCGTGACCCAGAAGATATCCGGAGTGCTTCACGCGAACTAGGATTGAAAAGATGCAGAGAAGCGCCAGTTTATGAGGAATGAATGCTGATACAGACCAGCAGAATAGGAGATATAGTTCTAGGTAGATTTTGTTGTAAAGGTAAGTTTTAAACAGTCTTTTTATTGCTGTTAAATCGAATTATCTCTACACACTCTTATTCTGAAATGTGGAGATTTCAGATTTGATGCTGTTATGCAATCAGATTTTAGAATTAATGTTCATTTTTCTGATATCATTAGCCACTTTGGTTTTTTAAATACAACACTCTGTATTAGGGTGGCCCTTAACATATGTGAGATAATTTAAATTTTGAAATTTCACCCTTTGAACCCCCAAAAGGGTTCCATTATACATCAAACTTGAACGTGCGAAATTTCATGAAAATCGGTGAATATTTAGAGGTGGCCCCGGATCTGGAAGTTTCGTATATTCGTTATTCATGTGACTATATTGCCATTATAAAATAATGGGATATATAAAATAATTTTAATAATTTATTAATAAAAATAAATAATTTTTATGATCTTTAACACCTATAAGAAAGATTCAGTACAGTTATTACTTCTTATGTTGTTTTGTTTTCAAGATTTCACTTTTTATACAGCCTGGAAACATTTTTCAATGCTCCGCGACTACTTGCAAGAGGTATTGTAACTGTTCTCCCTTATTAGTGAGTTTTTGTTAAGGTCTTCAATTAGTGCAACTCCTCTTTCTGTCCTATCATTTGTCGTCACGAAATCCTTCACCATCTTTTAAGCTGCCTTGAAACTTTCATCATCTTTCCATTGAACCGGATCTCTTTTTAAAAATTCATCAGGAAGTCCAAGCATGTTGAAGAATTGTTTGGAGTTTGCAGCAAAGACTTCTCCAGACCTTTGCTCTCCAAAAATGCACAAGATTTCATATCAGTAGGACCTTTTAGTGGGTGTTCAGCAGCTTCATTCTCCATAGCTGCAACCATTAATCTTTTGGATTCTGGAAGTATCCTGGAATCAAAAAGACTCATCGGAAAGAGATGTTCAGATAGATATCATAAGTGTTTTTGAAGTTTTTGGCTCGTTACGATGGCACTTCTTTCGTTAAGGAGCTTTTTCCCAAGTCGAAATCATTGAATGTCCCTCAAGTATACGCTGACCGCGAAGAGCGCTGATTTACAATTCCCTTCGGCTACGAAGCTGTGATAAATTGGCTGTGAAGTAACCACATCTTTATTGCATAGATAACTTTAGACCTCCATCTCGCCTCTGCATGCTTCCAGGATAATAGAAACGAACCAGTTGGAAGCCAGTTCAAAAGTACTTTTGTCTATAATTGAACAGCTGTCTTGAATCTTTCGAAAATACTTATTTGGAGGCTAGATGATTTACTACTCATTACCTCATCAAACACAGATCCAACTATAAGTTCCGAAATGTGGTGGCGGCAGGCTAAAAAAAGTAAGTTTTTTCTGGAGTTATGCTGAAGAATGGTACATGTTCCAGACTTCGGCCCTGAGTCGCATGCAGTAGTATCGAAACATAGAGCTGCGACTTCATGAACAATACCCCATTCCTACAAACATTCCAAAATGGCACTTGCCTGGGCAATTCCCGTTCCATTGTGTAATTTTGGAACACCCAGCAGCTGTTCATATCCACGATCGACATTTGACACAACAACAGAAAGGCGATCCACATGTTTCTTGGAAGTTAAGTCCTCCATTAGCTTACCGTCCAAATGAACAATAACAGGTCCAGAAATTAAAAAGTCTTTTTTTTTTAATTTTGTTGCAATCTTGAATCGAGTTATCTCTCTCGCGCTGAATATAGTTGCGATTGATGACTAACGAGCTTACATCATGACCAAGACTGGATACTACATCACTAATAATAAATGTGGCTGTCTTGTACGATACCTGGGTTCTATCGAGGGAAGACGAAAGTTCAGAAGTCATGATTTTTATTCGTGCTCTTTTAGGTAAGGTTTCACCTTCAGAAGTCGCAGCCGCACCAACGTTAGCATCATCATTGTTGTCCAAGTCCATTTAACCTTCACCAATTTTAATATTCTTTTTTCCTGTGCTTAATTGTAACTGATAGGCGATTAATTATTAATATCTTTTACATTATTGGCAGAAATTCGTAGTACATGACTAATTTCAATTGCATGGGGCCTCAGGAGCCCGGAGCCACCTTTAAATATTTTCAGATTTCAATAAAAATTTATATTTTTAAGTTTCTCCATAATTGGAACAATTTTAGGGGGTGAGAGGTAACAATCGTTAAATTTCATTGTTAAGGGCCACCCTACTCTGTATATTATATTATTATTGGATTCGTCTACTAATGTAATTTTCTTGGATCAATTTAAGTGTTCATAAACAAGGATAAAGGCAGTTTTTGTTTTTACTTGATTCATAGTTGGACCACCATCTCCATATAGCTATTTCAGCATCTATGCATCCTCAGTGAAGCTAGGTAGTCACAACTCTGAAACAAATATAAACAATCCTGCCTATTTAAGGGAAAACATCGCGATGCAATGTTTCCACCTTTTGAGACGCAAAACAGCGACATCTCTCGTAATACGAGGAAGACGAAAAGCCCTTGATACAAAGTTTGCTACTTTTATACAATTAGAATAATTGAAATAAAAATAATAAACAATATTTTAAATCCAATACTTTTCGTTAAGAAACTGCTTTCTGGCTGCATCCTGTATCTCAGGCTTTTACAATATATAAGCACAAGAGACGACGAATATAGAAGAAAGCAAATAAAGGACACTTTGGCCACGTATTCACCTTCTTTTCGTCTAGGAAAAGGACCGAAAGACAGTTTCAGGTACTCAAATCTGAGTAAAGATGAAAAAGATAAAGGCAGTTTTTGTTTTTATTTGATTCAGAGTTGGACCACCATCTCCAAATAGCTATTTCAGCATCTATGCATCCTCAGTGAAGCTATGCAGTTACAACTCTGAAACAAATATCAACAATCCTGCATATTTAAGGGAAAACATCGCGATGCAATGTTTTCACCTTTTGGTGCTGATGCTGTTTTGCGTGTCAAAAGGTGGAAACATTGCATCGCGATGTTTTCCCTTAAATAGGCAGGATTGTTGATATTTGTTTCAGAGTTGTGACTGCATAGATTCACTGAGGATGCATAGATGCTGAAATAGCTATATGGAGATGGTGGTCCAACTCTGAATCAAATAAAAACAAAAACTGCCTTTATCTTTTTCATCTTTACTCAGATTTAAGTACCTGAAACTGTCTTTCGGTCCTTTTCCTAGACGAAAAGAAGGTAAATACGTGGTAACAGTTTACTTTATTTGCTTTCTTCTATATTCGTCGTCTCTTGTGCTTATATATTGTAAAAGCCGGAGATACAGGATGCAGCCAGAAAGCAGTTTCTTAATGAAAAGTCTTGTTCATATACAGTTTATAATTAGTTTTTTTGTCAACCTTTTCTTATTCTTTAGTCGTTTTATGTTAGACAGTATACAATAATACAGTTCTCTATATTGTCGATACTTCTTCTTGTCCCGTAGTTCTTGTTCCCGCGTGCCTTAAGAAATGCTTAAGAGCTCATGAACATCTTCCTTCCGTCTTTTTAGGTAACTGATCACTATTCAAATTTAGATTCAGAACGTTTCACATCAATATTTCAAAAGGAACCAACAATAAACAAAAGTAACCTTTCATCAAAAGGATGTTTTCAAATATACCAATCCTTCTTATGACTTAATTAAATAGAATCAAAAATAATAAGAAATAATGATTCGTATGACCTCCGCCCATGTGTTTTTTAACTTATTAAGAAAATTGGTTGCGATTCCAATCGTATAGGCTAAACTGGATTGTTGTATGTATTTATTATTAAACATATTAAGAACAGAGCCGGCGTAGTATCTCATCTCTTGTATCTTCTTATGTCACAAATTTATGTTACGAAATTCTCCAGCTGGAGACTTTAAACAAATCGCCAATATTTTGTACCAATGTCTTCTTCTTCTTCTTCAGCCTGTTTGCATCCACTCCTGGATAAAGGCCTCCCCATGAGTTCTCCACTCTTCTCTGTTTTGTAATATTTGGTGCCAGTTTCTTCCCATTTTTGCTTTGATGTCTGTAACGAGGTCTTTGCGTTTGTTGCTCCAGATAACAAAAATTCAGCCGAAGACAGAAGGTTCGCTTTTTTAAGACATTTATTTTAGAATCAAAACATTACAAATGATAAGATAATTGGCCTTAATTACTACTCGTTAATTTCGTTAATAAAATATATTTTTGCACGATTGATCATTTTTGACTGTTTACCGTGACAGATTTTACGTCAGTAGGTGACATTTACTAGCAACTCGACGGTAAGTAATCCAGTAATCCAACTCGACGGTAAGTACTCCAACTCGACGGTAAGCAATTTACTTACCGTCGAGTTACAAAATCTCTTAATTTTAATTTATTTTTTGAAAGAATAAAGAAAACTAACGAATTATTTATTAATATTGAAACTTATGGTACAATTTGTTAAATTATAAAAATATAATTCTTCTCTTCTACAGGCACCAGATATTCCCAATATCATTGCGACCTACAAATTATGAAAAAATCTTCATTAGAGTATTTCTTTTACCTAAACTAGCTTATATTACCTTGTGAACTAGAAATTCTTCATCCGGTGCTTCCATCAGAAATTTTTCAAATTGCTCCCGTGTAAAAATGCTCGCTTTCTTAGGCATATAGCCAACATTTTTTCTCTTCAAATACGCGATCAAAGTTGAAAACTTGGAAATATCAATGCCATCATAAAGAAAAACGGTGGATTTAATCATTGAATATTCTGCCCAGAGGCTTCCAGGAGCTTTCAACTGCATATGTCTTTGAACGAAATATGTCAATAGAGTCTTTTCTTCGATTCTTAAATTCTTGCCTTCGCACCATTTTTTAAAATTTTGGTAGGTATTTTGATAACGGATTTTGGATTTTTCGGGGATAACTGCGGAACACCCTTCTTCCCAAGCCCGTTCAATTTCTTCAAATTCACTTTCGCTCATATTTTAATTTATAATAATCAAAATTGTACTTAAAATTATTGACAACTAAATAAAAACTCAATTCTCCATTGTTGTTATGCACCCTAGTTACTACCTAACAACCAAAGTATCTATCTTGATAAAATGAATGAAACTAGTCAATATGACGAAAATGTTTAATTTTATAATTTATAATGGTATCAATCGTACAAAAAACGTTATAAGCATGTCGAACGTTAAGGGTAACCGATCTCAGACAATAATTGGAGTCGTCGCGCCGCTCCTCCTCCAAACAATTGTCTTCGATCGGTATAAAACCCTTACCGTTCTCCATACTTAATATACTATTATAACCTACGTATAGAACATTAGGTTCGGATTGATGTGACGATATCTGGTACATGTATGTATACTACCGACGATCGCGTGGGTTAAGAATAATTACATTTATTAATATGAAACGGACATATAAGGAGAGGAAAGCTCGCTCAGCTCTCCAGCGAAAAAGACATGTAGGGAAATACGATCAACGCTCGTAAAAGGATAGGTAAAAGAAAAACCGAAAAACTAATTGTATCCGAACGTCTGAGTACCGATCCCACAATGGTAGGGGAGCAAAGTATGCTAAATGTGGGAGTCACTCGAGCGCTTTGGAGACCTATTTGGTTGTGAAGAGTAGGTCCTAAAACCAAAAAAAGTTAAGTAAAGTTTTCCATTTTTAACTAAATTTTCCATTTCCAACAATCGTTTTTTAGATTATAGCGCCATCTATCCATAATTCGAAAAAATGTCTCGAATAAAAGTTACTTATTTTTACGAGAGGAACCCAAATCTGCAATAAAAAATGGGGGATCCCATTGAAGATTTTAAAGTAACCCGCCACCTAACCTCCGTGGGGGGTCGTGTTGGTGCCATTCGATAGATTTTTCAAAAATATTGAATAAGTGTATTTTCAGCTTTTCGATCTGATGTTCATTTCGCGAAATATCGCGGGATTCGTATTTAAAATATAAAATTTACCTCCCACCCCTCTGCGTGGGAAGTCGTGTTTGGAATCACTCGATAGATTTTTGAAAAATTTTGAGTATGTATTTTTTAGTTTTTCGATGTGTCATTCATTTCGCGATATATTCGCTTTTTTCTTATGAAACTTTGGGACTCCCCCATTTCCCTAAGCCCTGCTCAAATCGTCAGATTTTTTAAATATACCTACACTGTTTTGCATGTAACTAACTTACCTTATCTTAATCTGACGATTTCGAGTTTTTCTAAGGATAGATTTTTTTTCGGCCCCCCTTAACGAACTCCCCTGGATTAAGAGCCAATATATGGTAGAGGTACATTTTCAGGGTACAAGGTTTCTCCCCATGTAATAATCTGACGCGCTCGAGTAACTGCAAAAATCCCCGCTTGGGCTCCCCTACCATAAGGACAGAAACTATTTTCATTTATTAATTTAAAATAAACGAAATTTTCTGACCCTGGTGAGAATCGAACTCACGACCATACGGATCTTTCGATCCAAAGCTAGGCGCTCTTACCACTGAGCCACAGAGGGGGTTATAATAAAAACATAAGTTAATATTATTGATAAGGTCGCCTACGTAGATACTAAAAACGATTCGAAAAGTGAAAAAAATCGTATCGAAAACAGTTGCTTTTGGTACAATTTGTGTAAAGTGGAACTTTCGATTTAATAAATCACACCGAAAGTTTAGTTTTTGGGACGGCTGCAGAAAAAATAAATGTATTTATTATATTATTTAAAAATTAATTATTATTCGTTGCCTTAATTTTTTAATATTTCCTGATAGATCTTACGAAAAAGAACTTACACAAGTTAATTTAACATGGAACGAAGCAAGAAAATATTGCAAGAAACACAAGAGAGTGGAGAAAATTAATCAATAAAATTGGACGGAAATCAAGCAATGATGCGTGAGGCTAGCAACCTTACCATCAAACCTTTTGCTTGTGCTATTGAATCACTGATGTACCCTTTGCTCCACTATGGACCCATATGAAATGAGGCCATGAGAGCCAGAGTGACCTAACTGATTTTAACATTACTTTACAGATTGTATTAGTAGGTTTATACTGACCAAGAATCATTATTGGTCAACATACAATTACTAAAACAACACCCCCTTTTGGGGGTGAAAAAATATTCGTCCAAAGTAAGTCTGGAAATGGATAAACTGACCAATTTTAAGTAACTTTTGTTCTATAGAGTTTTTTCACTAAGTCAATACTTTTCGAGTTATTTGCCAGTAAGTATGTTCATTTTTTCAACAAAATAACCACGCTTTTAGACGGTTTTTCGCAAATAACTCAAATAGTAATAGACCAGGGCGCATCTGTAAAAATATTAGTACATTTGGACGTTGAGAGGTGACTAAAATTTTTTTGCAGAAATTATTTGAAAATAAATCAAATATTAATACTTGAGTTATGCTCCCTCTCAAAAAGGTCCGGAACATTGTTTAAATAATCAAAATGTCAAAAAATTAAGGAAAGATTCGATTTTTTCTTCGTTTTTTGATTATAACTTTAAAAGTATTCATTTTCGAGAAAAGTTGTACTAACATAAAAGTTGCGTAATTAAATTTTCTACAATATAGAATTGGTTAAAAATTTAAAAAATAGCCACCCTTGTTGCAAAATAGCAATAATTGCGAAAAAACCATACAAAAACAAGTATTCGCATTTTACATTTTTCAACCATTTATGCTACACTTAGGACCTTTATATTTCACCCAGAAAAACTTTATGATACAGTAAAATAATACTGTAAATTTCATTAAGGGCGGTTCAATAGATTTTTCAAAATAAATTTTGCAATCCAGCTTTCGTAAAAAAAATTCATTTTTTCAAAATGTTACAGGACTGAAAATAAAGCAGAGAGCAAGTTGAAATTTTTATTGGGAATAGAAGTGTACTGTACCTTTCATTTGCAATTTTGCAAAATTAAAATCAATTGACACTACGGCGTCAGGAATTTTTTTAAATAAACATTAATTATTGGTGCTACGCGCAGGACAGCGGATAGTTTGCTCTGATTGGGCATTCCAATGACCTTTCATAATGATTGATACATTTTAATTTTTATATAAATTAATTTCGATATAAATAAATAAATTTGTTTATTGCAAAATAAAAACACATACTCTATCCTTTGAAATAACACTTTTATTAGCAAAAACTTTCTTTGTTCATATATTTTAACTTAAAAAATAAAAGTTTATTATTTTTAAACATATGCAATTATTTAAACAATATTTCTCAAACAATAATAAAATTAGTTTGATTTTTGTGGAATTAAAATATTAAAATACAACAAAATAGAGAGTCAGAAAATAATATACAGTGCGTAAATCGTTCAGCTGGACATAGGGAACATACATTGTATATATTTAGATACATAAATACGTACATTGTATTATATTAAGATAATTGTGGCAACTTCGCTCTCTCAATGACAATATAGTTGTTAGCATTAAGGGGCATTAACCTAAAAATTGACAATTAATTTCGGGTGACACAAATAAACATCAAAACATGATATTGTAGTAGAACTATTTTTGACCTAATGGAAAAACTGTATCTGTTTAATTTGGAAATTAATTTTTAAATAAATGAGATTTTAAAAATTAAAGTAATATTATTAATTCATCAGTCATAATCTTTGTTTTTGATTTATTTATGGACTGTCTTGCATTCAAAATCATTCATTTTCGTTGTAACAGCTCTATTGCACCAGAAACTCGTATTCGAACAGAAGTTTTAACTAACACAGGTTAGCGCAGTTGCCACAATGATCTCAATGTATATTCCCTATGTCCAGCAGAACGATTTACGTACTGTATTAGATAAAGATTGGAAGAAATTTTGGTGGAAATCAACTTGTGTGAATCGAACACCGCTGTCATGCGCGTAGCACCAAAAATTATTGTTTATTTCAAAAATTTTCTGAGGCCGTGGTAATTAATCGATTTTAATTTTGCAAATTGCAAATGAAAGGTACAGTACACTTTTATAAGCAAAAAAATTTCAACTTGCTATCTGCTTTATTTTCAGTCCTGTAACATTTTGAAAAAATGATTTTTTTTTGCGAAAGCTGGATTTCAAAATTTATTTTGCAAAATATATTGAATCCATCTTTATAAAATTTACAGTATTGTTTTACTGTATCATATAGTTTTTCTGGGTGAAATATGAAGGTCCTAAATGTAGCATAAATGGTTGAAAAACGTAAAATGCGAATACTTGTTTTTGTATGGTTTTTTCGCAATTATTGCTATTTTGCAGCTAGGGTGACTATTTTTTAAATTTTTAACCAATTCTATATTATAGGAAATTTAATCACACAACTTTTATGTTAGTAAAAATTTTCTCGGAAATTAATACTTTTAAAGTTATAATCAAAAAACGAAGAAAAAAATCGAATTTTTCCTTCATTTTTTGACATTTTGATTATTTAAACAATGTTCCGGACCTTTTTGAGAGGGAGGATAACTCAAATATTATTATTTGATTTATTTTCAAGCAATTTCTGCAAAAAAATTTGAGTCAACTCTCAACGTCCATCTCAAAACAGGACTATAAGTATTTTGTCGAAATAACATTCTCAGCAAAAATATAGCCTGTAAAATTTTTTAAAAAATGGTGTATATATCACGTCTCTATACCTAGTAGAAGCAGAGGTATAGCTAATGAAAAATAGGTTCATATTCGTCAAATTCCAAATGGAATACTTTAACGTGAAATAACCAAAAATGAAGTTTATTTCGGGAAAAAGTTATTACAACTTATTTAAAGTGTTTAAAAAAGCTTCATTTTTGTCTTATAAAAAAAATTTCTAGCATCAAAAGTAAACAAGTTACGCTCAAAATAAAGTTAGTCCCTTTTTTTTGGTAAAAAAATCGGGAAAATCACCCCCCAATTAGTATCTCAAATGAACTTAATTGTGTGACTTCACAAGTTATTTACTCGCGTATGTATTGATCATATGATCTGTAAGTTTCATCGGTTCAAAGTCCTTGTTTTTGAAAGGGCTGTAGTTAAAAGGGGTTGAACGAGTCACTGATCACGAATGTATGCAAATTTAGAAACACCAAATCTTAATCAATTTTTGTCTAACAGAAAAACAAAAAAATACATGATATTCAGAAAAGCAATGCTGACTTGTTTTGTTTTTCGAAATTTTTAAGATATTTTGAAAAAAAGCATATTTTTCAAAATTAAAATTTTTAAACATTTTATTTTAAAAAAAAATATTTTTTTAAATAAGCACTTTGAATCGATGAAACTTACAGATCATATAAACACAACATAAGTAAAATAATTTCTGGAGCGGTAACGATTAATTTCATTTAAGTTGCTAATTAGGGGGTGGTTTTCCCGATTTTTTTTGCCAAAACAAAAGGGACCAACTTTATTTTAAGCGTAACTTGCTTAAATTTAATGCTAGAAACTTTTTATAAAAACAGAAATAAACCTTTTTTAAACACTAAAAAAGTTAAAATGGGTTTTCTACAAAAAGTGCTTAATTTTTTGGATATTTCACGTCGAAATATTCTATTTGAAATTTAGGGAATATGAATCTATTTTTCATTGGCTATAACTCTGGTTCTACAAGGTCCAGTGACCTAACGCGTACACCATTTTTTTTACTTTTTTACAGGCTATATTTTTGCTAAGAACGTTTTTTCGACAAAATACTTACTTTTTGAGTTATTTGCGAAAAACCGTCTAAAAATGTGGTTATGTTGTTGAAAAATGAACATATTTACTAGTAAATAACTGGAAAAGTGTTGACTTGGCGAAAAAGCTCTATAGAACAAAAGTTACTTAAAATTAGTCAGTTTACCCATTTCAGGACTTATTTTGGACATATATTTTTTTACCCCCAAGAGGGGGGAAAGTCACCCCCAGGGCAAAAGCACACATCGGCACATTATCACTTTTTATTATGTCAACTATGTCAATCCACGCGGTTCTTTAAAATTTAGAGCAAAAACCGTGAAAGAATGTACTATACATTCTGATCATTTTCTTTGATTATGTAAAGTAATGTTAAAATCAGTTAGGCCACTCTGGCTCTCATGGCCTCAAATATTATTAGGATCATAGATCTTAAGGAAATATTCAATCATTTAACGAATCATAAGTGACGATGTATTAGACACCGGATAATGCAGCTTCAATAACAAAAGACCAATTAATGTTTTTTACCAAACCTGCCCAAGTATTATCCTTTTCTGGGTGATGTGCATAAATTTTCTCTATCCAAAGCGGATTAGAATCTGACGAGTATCGAGCATTATGCCTGTTATCACTGATTCAAAAAAATCTCAGATATTGTTTTGCATCTTTATTTTCTCTGTTAAATTTTCTAAACTCTAATCGTAGACCAAAAACAACTTTGGATAATTCTTGGCGTGAATTTGAATTTTGTTAGGCTGAAAGTTTTTTATGCAAAATGGAATTCACTAACTTCCTGCAAATTACATGGTTTGTTACCACTTCTCCCTCCTCCGTGCCGTCTCTATTGAGGTTTGCGATAAATATGGCAATTGCTCTTTGTTCTGGTCTTGATGAATTAAGTCATTCGCTGATGTGTAAATCCAATCTCTGATGTTTTGGAGTCAGGATTGTTTCCTTTTTCCTATAACCCTTTTACCTTCGATTTTGCCTTCTAATCTTACTTGGAGCTGCTCATATTCCCAATGGCGCATTATGTGTCCTAGATATGGCGTCTTTCTAATTTCGATTGTATTAACAGATTTGATGAGGACACATGTTCATTATTTCCAGTACTTCTTCATTCGTAGTTCTGCTAGTCCAGCTTATTCTTAGCATTCGGCGGTACATCCACATTTCGAATGAATTCAGTTTGTTGACGTCATACTGTTTTAATGTCCAGGTCTCACAGCCATACAGTAATAGAGACCACACATAATACTTTAGTGTTCCCAATCTTATTGTGACTGATAGCTTGGGGTTACAGAGCATTTTACGCATGTTCATGAAACCAGATTTGGCTATTTTAATGCGTCTTATAATTTCTTTTGAACCACTCCACTTTTGTTACCACTTTTGTTACCACTTCGTTTGTAGAAATTTTAGAATTCTCCTGAACGTTATGTTGACCTGCTGATAGGGGAGTTTCGCCGGTTTAAAGCGTTGAAGAGATAATTTGCTTCGTCACAGATATGTTTCTTATCAAATATCCAATCCAATTAATATTAGTACTTAAATATTGTCCTTCAGACTTTGAATTAGACTTTGTTATTATCGTAATGAAGAATTTGTAATATAGTTCACTCCATAATAATTGCAATATGCTTAGCTTAAAGTGTCTTTGTTTTTCAATATTTCGTTTTGTAATAAAAGCATTGTCGTAGTGGAGGCAAGGATGCTAAATTTGCAGTTACTAAGGCGTTGTGAGAACCTATAGGGTTGTGAAGATTAGGTCCTAAAGACAAAAAAGTTAAGTTAAGTTTTATTAAATATTTAGGGTTGTGAAGATTAGGTCCTAAAGCCAAAAAAAGTTAAGTTAAGTTTTATTAAATATTTAGTAACTAGGTTATCTAAGTTGTCGTCTATCAGAATTATGTCGGCATTTATTAGGCGAAGCAATGAAGCACTAAAAAGCCCAACACCTAGGAATTTTGAGCAGTAAGATAAATCGTCATGCAACTTTTTCCATTCGATTCGAGAGAGTGTCAGACAATTTTGTGAACTAAATTGATCTCCGGCAAAAATGTTTGTGCACCAGAAAATGCATTTTCAAAGTGCATCTTGAAGAGATGGAAAATGAAAAATTTAGAACTCAGGAAATATTGACAGAAATCAGTTAAATTTTTAAACTTGGTGGTTTTGGAGGTCACTGAACACGAATTTCATGACGGCGATGGTCTCCGCCCAGGGTGGAACTCGTCGCCTGGGATGATCGAATAATTCGCGGAGCGATCGAATAATTCGCAAAATGAAGTTTGGATAGAAAATGTGAAAAATACGGGTTCAATATTTTTCAAAAATCTATCGAATGACATTGAACCCACTCCCTGGAGGTGGGGTGGAAGTAGCCTTAAAATCTTAAATGGAAACCCCCATTTGGTATTGCAGATTTGGATTGCTTACGTAAAAATAATTTACTTTTATTCGAGACATTTTTTAGAATTGTGGATAGATGGCGCTATAATCGGAAAAAACGATTTATCGTGATACCATAAGTAAATAATTATATAAACGGTCTAATATCTCGAAAAATACAAATAAAAAACCAAAAAACACGGCCCTCCACTCCACCTCCTGGAGGTGGGGTGGGGGGTAACTTTAAAATCAAATATGAATCCCCATGTTTTATTGCAGATTTGGATTCCCTATGAAAAAATAAGTAACATTTATTCGAAATATTTTTTAGAATTTGATAGATGGCGCTAATAAATAGTGTTTTTCAGATTATAGCGCCATCTGTCCATAATTCGATAAAATGTCTCGAATAAAAGTTACTTATTTTTACGTAAGGAATCCAAATCTGCAAAAAAATGGAGGCTCCTATTTAAGATTTTAAAGTTACCCCCCACCCCACCTCCAGGGGGTGGAGTGAAGAGTCGTGTTTGTTGTTATTCGATAGGTTCTTGAAAAATATTTTTTAAATAACAAACACGTTTTTTTCTTTTTATTTGGAAGTGCATTTCTCGAGATATTACACCGGCAAAAAACAAACCTTAATATAAAAAATGTGGCAATGTAAGATGATTTTTTTGTTTCTTAATATTAATTCTCAGTTCTGTATTCTATTTCGATATTTATTCATGCGCCTTAAAACTGCATAATACGTAATGGATCAACCCACTTTTACAGCAATGTTAAGAGGTGATAGTCAACTTTTAAGCGTCCATGTTGTACATTAGGACAGTGTATGTATATGTTACAGTTCAAGTTGATTATCCAGTTGGAGTTGACTTTTCCTAGTTGGAGTCGACTCAAACGGCTGGTTTTAGTAAAAGTTCATTATACATATATAAAATGAAGATTTTTATTCAACATTTACTAGTAAAAGTAGACTCCAACTAGTTAAAGTGTACTCTTCCCAATGCCATTTAGTAAAAGTTGATTCACACAAACAACCGATTCTAGAATTTAAATGTTACTGTATATTATGTTCAAATCGTGATATTTATAGTCCAGGCTGTATCTTCGCCCCCGTTAGGTAAATTATTCCAGTTCGATTTTTTTGCACAAACTTACTCAAAAAGAGGTCCTTATAACGAATCCACAGGGTGTCAGGTGGTACCTTAATCGAAAAATTGTTTAAACAATTTTTTTTTAAACAAATTCACAAAAAAATTCACTTCGGACATTTTTTTACATAATTAATTTGGGTCATTCGGAGCAAAAGAGGTATTTTGTGATTTTTCTGTAAAATTTATTGTTCTCGAGTTATACGCGACTTAAAATTTGAAAAATGCGAAAATGACCATTTTCAAGGCTTAATAACTCAGTTAAAAATTATTATTATGAAAGTCAGAAAGTCACCAAATCAAATTTTAACGGCCCCCCTTACAAGGTACTGAAGAAATATTTGTCATGATTATATTACTAAGCTGTTATTTTTAATTATTAACAATGAGCGCTAGGAGCGTATTGAGGCGGCTGTCAATGTGAGTGCGACTGAGATGCACCATTGAACGGTCGGAATGTAGGATCTTACTCGCACTGACATTGACGGCCGGCTCAATACGCTTTTAGCGCTCATTGTTGATAATTAAAAATAACAGCTTAGTAATAAAATAATGACAAAAATTTCTTCAGGATATTTTTAGGGAGGCTTTAAACTTTGATTAGGTGACTTTCTGACTTTCATAATAATAGTTTTTAATCGAGTTATTAAGCCTTAAAAATGGTCATTTCGCATTTTTCAAATTTTAAATCGCGTATAACTCGAAAACTATCAATTTTAGAGAAAAATCACAAGAGACCTTTTTGCTCCGAATGACCAAAATAATCTAAAAAATTTGTCCGGAGTGAAATACTTAGTTATTTATAAAACAGTTCGTGAAGTATGCTTTTTGCGCACGCACGCGATGTTTAGAGCACGAGCGGACCGAGTGGTATACATCGCCTAAGTGCGCAAAAAGTACTTCACGCACAGTTTCATAAAATATTTTATCTACCAAAAAACAAATAAAAAACTGCCACTCTTCGTCACTGGAATACATTCCTATTTTACAATTTTTTAGAACTTTGACATTTAAAAATTCAAACTTCTGTCAAACCACAAAACTGTCAAAACTTTTTTTGTAATTAATTGCTCACATGTCATCACCATGACAAGGCGAAAGTTAAGGATATTTGATTACCTATATGAAAGTGTGCTAAAAAACAGTGCGAAAAAGTAAATCCCATTTAAAATACATTATTACTTCAAGCACACTTTAAACCCTTCATGTACTGCTATCTATATTTACAATTTTCACACAATAAAAACTTATACATAATATGAGGTAGAGTAGATAAGAATAATTTTTGTGAATTTGGTTAACAAAAATTGGTTAAACAATTATTTTTCTACCGCGGTACCGCCTGACACTGTGTATTTGTTATAAGGATGTATTTATTTGAGTAAGTTTGTGCAAAAAAATCGAATCAGAATAATCTACTTAACGGGGGCGACGTTACAGCCTGGACTAATAAGTAGTTAAAACGGTCAAAACAAAAAGACGCACACTCATCAAAAATGCACGTGAGATTATACTCGTATAAATTGTATAATCTACTTTTACTAACAAGAGTTAGGAAGAGTCAACTTCAGCTAGTAAAAGTTGATTTAAATTTTTCAAATCAACTTTTACTGCTCGTTTCAGTTGGAGTTGACTCGAACTAGGAAAAGTCAACTCTAACTGAGAATCATCTTGAACTGTAACATATACATAACATTTCACCATGTGGTACTGTAGAGACAGATTAGGATTTCATGAAGACTCATTATCGATGATAATTTGAAAATAAAGGGCATCATATTTTTGTTGATATTGTTCATCAGTAAGGGGCCGTAGTATCCACTGCATATTAAATAACAACTTTTGTAATGAATGACACCAACACTCTGCATTATGGCGATTATGGAATGGGAAGTTCCCACGCTTTATACTTTAACATATCTTATAACTTTCGTACGCATATTTGCGCGTAAAGGAGTTTTCGACTGTCTCACATTATCATCTGATGCGACAAGACGTGCAAATCCAGGACAGGCCTAAACATTAATTGGTTGTCTTCGTTTCCAAATTTTTCTTTCATTCAACCACTGCCCTACTGGATTAAATATCGTCATCAGATACAGCTTTCATTATTATATAAGTCTATAATATTCAGAAGTGTAGTCCATTACTTGTATAGCAATAGGTTATTTTTTGTAATGGTGGAATATTTTGTAGCACATGTGGGCTAAGCCAAGGCAGGATACGAAGCAATACATCGGGGATTAGGCTTTGGAACTACAAATGAAGCTGGAGATGATATGCTTGAATTAGCAACAGCACTAAATGTTAGTAAATATGGCGATTGTTAACACATTCCTTAAAAAGAGAGAAACTCATCTTATTACGTACAAAAGTGGACACCATCAATCCTAAAGAGACTATTTCATGATAAGGAAAGAAGACGTACGTGAATGCAAGGACTGCAAGGTAATAGTTAGTGAGACAGTAAGCCAACAACATAAGCTGCTTGTTCTGGACATTGAAGTAAAAAGGGAAGCTAAACCAAAATATCGGAGAGGACCACAAAAAATCAAGTGGTGGATGATAAAAGATGAGAAGGAAGGCCTATTCAGGGAAAGAATAGTAGATAAAATATGTTGGAATATGAAAGGAAGCCCTAATACAATTTGGAGAAAAATGGCCAGTAGTATTAAACAGACTACTATTGAAATACTTGGGAAAACGTCAGAAAAAAAGTTTGAGGATAAAGAGACTTGGTGGTGGTCAAACGAAGTACAAGGAAAAATAAAAGAGAAGAGAAAATTATATAAAAAGTGGCAAGAAACCAGAGCCGACACAGATCTTCAAAACTATATGGTGGCGAAAAAGGAAGCGAACGTAGCAGTAGCAAAAGCCAAAGCAGAAGGGTATTCAAACCTATACGATCAACTTGACACCAGGGAAGGCGAAACGAAGATATATAAAATAGCCAAACAGAGAGCAAAGAAAGCAAAGGATTTTAATCAGATTAGATGTATCCGAAATGAAAATAATAAAATACTAAATCACGAAAAGGATGTCAAAAAGAGATGGAGAAAGTACTTTGACAGCTTATTAAATGAAGAATTTGACAGACAGCCTTTAGAGTCAACGGAGACCGTAACAGCAATGGTCACCAAAATAACAAACGAGGAAGTGGCTCAAGCGCTTCAAAAAATAAAGAAAGGAAAAGCGGTAGGACCAGACTATATTCCCTGGGAAGTATGGAGAGCATTGGGAGAGACAGGAACAATGGGGCTAGCAGGTTTATTTAATAGAATTATGGAAGTTGGACAAATGCCAGACGAATGAAGAAGCAGTATACTTGTACCTGTCTACAAAAACAAGGGAGATATACAACAATGTACAAACTACAGGGCTATAAAACTGCTTAGCCACACCATGAAAATATGGGAAAGAGTAATTGATAGACGGATACGTGAAGAAACCGAAATATCCGAGAATCAATTTGGCTTTATGCAGGGCAGATCAACAACAGATGCAATTTTCATGATAAGGCAGTTGATAGAAAAATTACAGGAGTCAAGAAACAAACGCTCATATGGTATTCATTGATCTTGAGAAAGCATATGATAGAGTTCTAGAGAGATTATATGGTGGGAACTCAATAAGAAAGGAGTCCCTGGTGAATATGTAAAGATTGTCAGGGATATGTATGAGGGAGTAACGACTAGTGTTAGGACAGGTGTGGGATAGACTAATAAATTTCATGTGAAAGTAGGATTGCACCAAGGCTCGGTGCTTAGTCCGTATTTATTTTCATTAGTTTTGGACCAGATAACAGCGAAACTACAGGGTAATATTCCATGGTGCTTAATGTATTCTGATGATGTCGTGTTAGTAGGAAATAATGAAAGAGACTTAAAACAAAAAATTGAACAGTGCAGACAAGCTCTGGAAGAAAAAGGTTCAAAACTTAGTAGGACAAAGACAGAGTATTTGCAATGTTCATTTAAAGATGGAGTTACTACAAATAAAATGGTATCTTTGGATAGTGAACTGATTGTAAAAGCAATAGTTTTAAGTACCTGGGATCGGTATTACAGAGTAATGGAGAAATAGGTGGAGATGCATGCAGTAGAATTAGGGCTGGATGGATGAAGTGGAAGGAAGCGAGTGGTGTGCTGTGTGACAGGAAAATTCTATAAAACAGCCATAAGACCGGCTATGATGTACGGAACTGAATGTTGGGCAGTGAAAAAGAAAGAGGAACAACGAATGCATGTGGCGGAAATAAGAATGATTAGATGGATGGGTGGAGTGACAAAAAAGGATAAAATTAAAAATGAGTATATTAGGGGAAGTCTAGGTGTGGCACCAATTGATGCTAAAATGAGAGAGCGTAGGTTGAGATGGTTTGGTCATGTTCAACGTCAAAACGCTAATCGCCCAATACGAAGAATTGCTGAAGTGCAGATTCCTGGAAGAAGTAGGAGAGGAAGACCAAAGAAGACGTGGGGGGAGACGATTAGGTAGGACATGTTGGTAAAGGGGATTAATATTGTTATGACCCAAGATAGAATTGTATGGAGAAATGCAATTAGGGAAGCCGACCCCGCAGAGGGATGAGGCAAAGAGAATGATGAGGTTATTTTTTGTAAATGTAAAAATTCGATGTCAAAATTTGCGTTTATTAATATCACGTGAATAGTTACCAAATCGGTGCAGGTGTCAAAACAAATTGCTCTTCAGAACATTACCGAGCACCACTAAATGGAACTCGTGGACAGATATTGCAGTCATATGAAATTTCATTGAACTCCTAATTTCATTGAAACACTTTCACGTCCATCTGGTAATTTCAGACTGATTCGTGTTTTATCCTAAAATAAAACTTGTTTCCCCTTATGAAGTCTTATCTTGCATGAGCAAGTGAAGTCTAGTAATTTTATGTTCCATGGTAGCCTGTGGCGCAATTTTTGGTCCTTTAGACTGCTCCTAATTGTTCTTCCAGAAGTTTCTATATTGAGGACTTCTGTTAAAGTTCGGAACCCATCCTTATTGACAAGCCACGTCTAGACGGCTAGGATCTAAACTGTCTAGACCTTAGTTCAAGTTGTCCAACAATTTGTTTATCTTCGTCTTGACGAAGTCTTTTAAAAGTACTTTTGTTTTAGAAAACTCTTATCTTTATTAAAACCGTTAAGTGTTCGACATAATTTGTGTTGACGATTCAAGTGCAGCTACTCTAGACAAAGTATTTTCTGATTTCAATAACTAAAATTTTTCCTCTTCTCCTGCCGTCTTTTAACGAAGGTTGCGATCACTTTTTTAAATACTTTGGAACGTGAAATATCTGTTCTACATAGGTACACTGAGTTTAATCGGTTTAATCCAATCTCTGATATTACTCACCCAAGATTTCCTTTTTCTTCCCACGCCACTTTTTCCATTTATTATTCCTTGCACGACTGCGCGTGAGAGAGAGAAAGAGAGAGAGAGAGAGAGAGAGAGAGAGAGAGAGAGAGAGACAGAGTATTTATCATTTAGAAGTATATGCCCTAGGTATGATATTTTTCTTATTTTAAGTTTTCTATTGTGATCCATTCATCTTCATCATCATTAATCAGCCAATCGTGTCCACTGCTGGACATAAGCCTCTCTCAGTTTTTTGCAGTGTTCTCTAAACTGGGCCGCTTGTAGCCAGTTTCCGCTACTGTTTTGATGTCATCGGTTGATCTAGTCGGTGGTCGTCCTTGGTGCTTTTATAGTTCCTGAGCATCCATTCCATGGTTCGTCTTGTTCATACACTTTAATACTGATGTATTAAATGTATGTATAGTCACATTTCGAATGCCTTTAATTTGTTTATGGATTAGGGTTTTTGAGTTTGTATACCATATTGCATTATTTTTCTTTTTAGCCTTCTATTGTTCATTTTTGGACATAGGCCTCTCCCAACTCATTTCTTATATTACCCTAGTACCTACTCCTACTCGGTTTGCATCAATTTAGTGATAGACCAGTAAGGATCTGTTTTTAGGTGGATGTGAGAGGTGGAATTCGGTTTTTGGCGGATAAAGTTATGTGCTAACTTCGTTAATAATAATTGACTTATGCTCCTTCTCAAATATGCCGGGAACATTAATAAAAAAATAAAATATTTAAAAATTTCAAAAAATTTCGTTTTTTTTTTTTCTAATTTTTCTGCTTATAACTTAAAAACTGTTCATTTTAGAACAAAGCCCTATAGGAATAAAACAAAGATAATTAAATTTTCTATCAGATGCGATTGGTTAAAAATGTCTTAATTTATCACCCTTGCTTCAAAATAGCAATAAATATAAAATAAGGGGGCAAAACAAGCCTGTCCTTATTCAATGATTTTCCATCACTTAGGTTACACTTGGAACCTTCCTAATTCGCTTAGAAAATTTTTATAATGTGCTAAAACCGTACACCAAATTTCATTAAAATTGACTTACTAGATTTTGCATAATAATTTTGCAATTTAAACTTTTTTTAAAAAATTAAAATTTTTTAAAATCTTTCACAACAAAAACTAGAACATACAAAGTTTTGTCAATTTTTTTACATATAAAGAAGTACTCCACCTATCTAATGCACTTTACAGAATTGAAATCGGATTATTTAAGCAGCCTCAGCAATGTTTTAAAGTTATACACAATTTTTTGGCTTATAAACAAATTAGTGCTGTGGCCAGGAGGGGGTGCTACGGGCTCCTTTATTTATATGGACTTACCCAAGTTTTTTATGTATTTTGACCCGTAAAACACGAATTTTTTGGGTAACAGTTGATCCGGATGTCGATAAGACTGTTATAAACAAAGAACTTAAGGAATTACAAAAAATCGATTTTTCGCAAAATAAAACATTCTTTTGTATTTCTTGGGTAATTCTAAGCAAAAAATGTTCTTACAAGTTTTTTCGTAGGATGCATAGTTTTCGAGATAAACGCGGTGGAACTTTCAAAAAATCGAGAAATTGCAATTTTTGAACGCGAATAACGTTTGATTAAAAAATAAAATAGCAATTCTGCTGACATTTGAAAGTTTAAGTCAAATTATACCGGTTTTAATTATTTGCATTGCTAAAAATTAATTTTTTTATTATTAAACAAAGCTATTTGTTTATAAGCCAAAAAATTGTTTATAAATTTAAAACATTGCTGAGGCCCCTTAAATAATCCGATTTTAATTCTGTAAAGTGTATTAGATAGGTAGAGCACCTCTTTATATGTAAAAAAATTAGCCACCTTCTAAATGGTCTACTTTTTGTTCAGAAAGATTTTAAAAAATTTGAACTTTTATAAAAACATTTAGATTGCAAATTTATTATGCAAAATTTATTAGGTCGATTTTAATGAAATTTGGTACACGATTTAAGTATGTTACAAAGAATTTCCTAAGCGAATTACTAAGGTTCTAAGTGCACCAAAGTGGTTAAAAAATATTGAATAACAACAGACTTATTTTGCCCCCTTATTTTGTATTTATTGCTATATTGCAGAAAAGGTAATACATTAAGACATTTTTTACTAGCCGTATATCATACAGAATTCAATTATCTTTATTTTATTTCCGTACGACTTTGTTCCAAAACGAATCGTTTTAGAGTTATAAGCAAAGAAAGCAGAAAAAATCGATGTTTTTCGAAATTTTTAAATATTTTAATTTTTTTATTAATGTTCCGGGCATATTTGAGAAGGAGCATAAGCCAATTATTATTACTGAAGGTGTCATCTAACTTTATCTGCAAAAATTCGAGTGCCACCTTTTACATCCAAAAATAGATGTTTTTTCGCAGATCCTTACTGGTCTATGCCGCAAAGCCTCGAAATTCCAGAATAGTGCAGCCGATATGTGAAACAATTGTGCATTTAATGATAGAAGTATATAATTTGGACCACATATACCACACATATAAAGGTTCAAATTTAGATATGAGGACATCTCAGATTTTGCCTTTTACAAACATGGCGGGGATTCAACATAGCGACTATACATTATGACTAATAGCACGATAACTTTTGAACGAGAGTTCAGATTTCAACCAAATTTGGTACAAAGGTTCTTTTTTTGATGTATAAAATCGAGGTCTTGAACGGGAAGAATCGGTTTACCAGAAGTTGTGTTTTTCCTGGTTTTTATGTAAAAATATGCTATTTTTTTTCAATTCTTTCACCCTGTATGTATTAATTTTTCAAAAAGGTAATACCGCCGTTGAAAAGAGCGTAAAAATATTTTTTAGGAAATATTTTTAACTTTTTAGTTATGTTAATTACCATTTAATAAATGCAAAACGTATCTTCACATGTACCTATATGCGGCAGATTCGTGCAATTATTATAAGAATTATTGTGCATTTAATGGTAGAAGCATATAATTTGGACCACACATACTATACATATAAAGGTTCAAATTTAGATACAAGGCTATCTCAGTTTTTGTTCCTTTTACAAAAATGGCGGGCATACAAAATGGCGACTATACATATATGACTAATAGCACGATAACTTTTGAACGAAACGTCAGATTTCAACCAAATTTGGTAAATCGGTTCTGTTTTTGATGAATAATATCGAGATCTTGAATCGGAAGAATCGGTTTACCAGAATCTGTGTTTTTACTGTTTTTTTTTTATGTAATAATATGTTGTTTTTTTTTCAATTCTTTTACCCTCTGTATATAAATTTTTCAAAAAGGTAATAATGCCATTGAAAAGAGTGTAAAAATATTTTTTAGGAAATATTTTAAACTTTTCAGTTATGTTAATTACCATTTAATAAATGCATAGCGTATGTTCACATGTACCTATGGGCGGCAGATTCATTTTGAATGCCCGCTATTTTTGTAAAAGACTAAATCTGAGATGGCCTTATATCTAAATTTGAATCTTTGTATGTGTAGTATCTGTGGTCCAAATTATATGCTTCTACCATTAAATGCACAATAATTCTTATATTATTATTTGCACGAATCTGCCGCACATATGTACCTATATATGAAGATACGTTATGCATGTATTAAATGGTAATTAATATAAATAAAGGGTTTAAAATATTTCCCAAAAAATCTTTTTACCCTCTTCAACGCCGGTATCATCTTTTTCAAAAATTAATATATACAGGGTGAAAGAATTGAAAAAGAAACAACATATTTTTACATAGAAAAAAACAGTGAAAACAAAAGTTCTGGTAAACCAATTCTTCCGGTTCAAGACGTCGATATTATTCATCAAAAAAAGAACCTATATACCAAATTTGGTTGAAATATGGCATCTCGCTCAAAAGTTATCGTGTTATTAGGCACATATGTATAGTCGCCATTTTGAATGCCCGCCATTTTTGTAAAAGGAACAAAAACTGAGATGGCCTCGTATTTGAACCTCTATATGTGTAGTATATGTGGTCCAAATTATATGCTTCTACCATTAAATGCACAATAATTCTTATAATATTTGCACGAATCTGCCGCATATACATGCGTACAGCTGGTTCCTAAAAAAACTGATACGACTCTTAGTAAGATTTGATCATTTTGAGCAGTGCATAATAGGTCTGACATTATATTATATATTTATTATGACAGACAAATTATAAAATAAACAAACAGCCATTTTTTGATGTTGAACAGAATAAGTTATGTGACAAATTTTAAGATTTGGCAGTGACAGTGACAGCACGTAAATAATAAGTAGTTATCCTTTAAAATACACTGCTCAATTTTCTACAAAATTCGCTTTAAGAGTCGTATCAGTTTTTTTGGAACCAGCTGTACATGTGAAGATACGTTTTGCACTTAATAAAAAGTTATAAATATTTCCTAAAAAATATTTTTACGCTCTTTTTAATGGCCGTATTAACTATTTGAAAGATTAATACATACAGGGTGAAATAATTGAAAAAAACAACATATTTTTACATAAAAACCAGGAAAAACACAACTTTTGGTAAACCGATTCTTCTGGTTCAAGACCTCGATCTTATACATCCAAAAAGAACCTATATACCAAATTTGGTTGAAATCTGAAGTCTCGTTCAAAAGTTATCGTGCTATGAGTCACATATGTATAGTCGCCACTTTGAATCCTCGCCATTTTTGTAAAAGGCAAAATCTGAGATGGCCTCCTATCTAAATTTGAACCTTTATATGTGTAGTATATGTGGTCCAAATTATATGCTTCTATCATTAAATGCACAATTCTTATAATATTTGCACTAATCGGCCGCACTAGAAGATGACCTGCTTAGCAGTCACCATGGGTACCAGGTGCTCCGAGGGTCTGGTCGGTTCTGATATCATATTCGTGTTCCGAAACCGCAAAATCCTCGTGTAATCGTTTTGCATCAATTTGATGCTCTCGAAACTCCAGAAGATGACATGCCTAAACAGTGAACCTGGACATCAGGTGTTCCAGGGGTCGGTTCTGATGACGTATTCGTGTTTAACGATCCTAAAACCCCCGAATAATCTGTTTTCTTCAATTTAGTGCCGAAAACCATTGAAATTTATACTGCCTTAGCAGTTACCTTGGACATCAAGTGCCCCGGGGGTTGGTTGGACAACGGCGACTAGCGAAAAACAACGAAACACTTTATAACAGCATACAAAAAGAAATTCGACGTAAAATACGAGAAGCAAAGAGTCAAATCTAGCCAGTGTCATGACATTGAAGATCTTGAAAACAGATACGACACGTTTAACATGTATAAAAAAGTGAAAGAAGCGGCTGGCATCTTCAATAAGGAACAAACTGCATTGCTACAGGATGAACATGGTAAAGTAATGTTTGAAGTAGACGACAAACTTAAAGAATGGGAAAATTACGTTACGAACCTATTCGAAGACAATAGGAGTAGTTCACCTCTTGATATTACTAACTGCGACGGACCCCTAATAACACGCTCTGAGGTAATGAAAGCTATGCAGTCATCAAAAGATGGCAGAGCGACTGGTCCTGATGAAATTTCAACTGAAATATACAAGCTTATTAATGATAGCAATATTTTAGAGGCAATAACTTCGTTTTTCAATACCATTTATACCAGCGGACAACTACCTAATGGTTGGTCTAGTTCACTGCTTATAGCTCTACCTAAGAAGACAACAGCAAAAACCTGTGCTGATTATAGAACCATCAGTTTGTTAAACCATTTATTGAAAATTTTTCTGAAGGTAATACATATTCGTATCTACAATAAATGCGAGGAATACCTGGATGACACACAGTTTTGTTTCCGTAACGGGTTTGGAACGAGAGAGGCACTGTTTGGAATGAACGTACTTGCTCAAAGATGTCGAGATATATCTGTAGACATATACTGTTGTTCTATTGACTTCCAAAAGGCACTTGATCGTGTTAAGCCCTATATATTAATCGAAGCTCTAAAGACATTGGCTTGGACGACAGAGATGTTCGAATAATTGCAAAGGCTATAGCGGGATAAGATGGTCAAAATTGCACCAGGCTCGATTCAGTTTTGGGATTAGCCATTCGAAAAGATATAACTGAAAACTCACTCAGCCAAATTTTCAAGTCCCTAGGTGCTTCTGGGAATCCGCTATGGAAAAAAACGTGTTTTTTTGAAAATAATTTTTTTCAGGGGCTGTATTAGCGCAAAAAATCTGAAAAAATTAATGAAGGCATATCTTAACAATACAAAGCTGCTTGATTTTTTTCAGATTTTTACCGTTAAAATTAAGCCCGGGAAAAATTTTTGAAATTTTCAGAAATTTTTTAGTTTATGTTGGAAATTTTTCGTTAAATTTAAAATAATGTTTTTTTGTTAAATTTTTTTCGTTCTTTCAAATAGCATAGGCATCAATATCATTTTCGACGTGGAAAATACTTAAAAATCGAAAAAACTGTTTTGTTTGGCATTTTTCTGAAGTTTTTGGCTCATAACCTCAACAACATTCAGCTAAATTAATGATCATTTACATTTTTATATGTATTCTTACCTTTACAATCAAAATCAGCTATTAAAACTTATTTTTTCCCTACAGCCTGCACAAAAATCCAAAAACCCGTTTTCGGCGTTTTTACTAAATAGCCTCAAAAATCAGTCAAAAATTAATTTTTTTTAACGTTTAAAAAATTTAAATTTTGTTGTTATCGATAGAGTGTAATACAATTAATACTTAAATAAATGATTTGTTTGCACGATTATTTGAATTTCATATATAATAATATCGTCCCACTAAGGGTACCCTGCCATAGGCTTATAAAAAATCAATAAATTAACTTTTTTAACGTTTAATTTTTCGACTCATAACCTCAACAACATACAGCTAAATTAATGATCATTTACATTTTTATATGTATTCTTACCTTTACAATTAAAATCAGCTACTAAAACTTAATTTTTTCCTACAGCCTGCACAAAAATCCAAAAATCCCGTTTTCGGCGTTTTTACTAAATAGCCTCAAAAATCAGTAAAAAAATAAATATTTTTTAACGTTTAAAAAATTAAAATAAAATTTTTGTAGTGTTCGATAGAAAATGTACCCCTTTTATAAAAATGCATATTGTGGTTGTGATTTTCAAAGCGTGCTTAATTTAAAAAAATCACGCCACTTTGGTGTCGTACGTAACGAAGCGGTTCTAGCCACGTTTTTTGGGAAAAACTTAGGAAAAAGTCAGTCCTCAAGTACCTGCCGTCAAAGCCACTAACTACTTTTTTTAAAAATCTTTTTATTAAACGTTAATGAGGAATTATTATTTAACAAAATTATTAAATTGTTTGAATTACTTAATTGATTAAATAGTGCAACCTAAAGGGTGCAGAGTGTTTAAAGGGATTAATAAATTAATTATTAAAAATTTATTCAAATTAATATACAGCACGGTGAAATGAAAGGAATAAATTCGATATTTCGTAAACTGGCGACTTTAAGGAAAAATCCCGAAACGGGTCGAGTGTGATACGAGTGACGTCATTCATCTGGGCGTGATGACGTAAACGATGATTTTTTAAAATGAGAATATGGGTCGTATGCCAGCTCATTTGAAAGGATATTCAGTCTCTGTTCAGTAATATAAACACTAAAATAATTATTTATACAGGGTGAACAAATAGAAAATTTGGAATTAAATTAATTGACATAAAAAGAAAGAAGAATTAAAGTAATTTATTTACTTCAAAATATATTTTAGTGCTGTTAGAAAACAGAAGAAAATGTTTGAGATATGAACATTGCTTTTCACTTAAATTAAATGTTTAAGCCATGGCAGCCACCTGCCTCTTGGAAGTTTGAACATTTGATTTAAACGAAAAGCAATGTTTATTTTTCTAAAAAACATTTTTTTCCGTTTTCTGAAAGTAAAATATATTTTGAATTCAATAAATTACATACATTATTTTTTTTTGTAAATTAATTTATTTTAAAAAAATGTTTTTGGTCACCCTGTATAAATAATAATGTTACTGTTTATACTACTAAACAGAGCATTAAATAACCTTTCAAATAACCAAATGACAGTAAAGTCCCAGTGATTGGCTGTATATAGCAGAGTTAAAAAATTTACACAGAAGTAAAAAACTTCGGTTTGTATAATGGTATAAAATTCTATTAAACAACTTTTAAAAAAGTCATTGAAATAGGTTATAGAAAAACATCAGAACGTTCTCGATCAAGTCAGGTCATCTTCAGTGACATTCTGTATAGTAATTGAAACTAGCCCACTAGTTTATATATTAGTCTTCAAAATTACATAAATATTTATTAAAATTGTGCTTTTGAAATACGACACAATGTCGATGGTAATGGATTTTACTATTAGTACTCAAAACCAGCATGGCTTCCCTGCTCGAAAAACTGAAGGGGTACTTGTCAAGACGAGTTCGAGGTCAAGACGAAATTCGGTTTGTGTCACTCGTCTTGACAAGTACCCTTTCAGTTTTAAGATCAGGGAAGCCATGCTGCTTTTGAGTACTAATGTAAAATCCATTAATATCGACATTTTGTCGCATTGCAAAAGTATAATTTTAATAAATAATTATGTAATTTTTAAGACTATATATCAACTAGTGGGCTAGTTTCAATTACTACACAGAATGTCACTGAAGATGATCTGACTAGATCGAAAACGTTCTGATGTTTTTCTATAATCCATTTGGATGAGTTTTTTAAAATGTTTTTTAATAAAATTTTATATCATTTTACAAACCGAAGTTGTTAACTTCTTTGTAAGTTTTTCAAATAACCCTAATTCTCATTAAAAAAAATCATCGATTACGTCATCACGTCCAGATGGACGAAGTCACTACTAGTATGATATATATGCCAAAAATCACAAAAAAATCCACCTTTTGGGATTTTTCCTTACAAAAGTCGACAATTTAAGAAATAACGAATTTATTCCTTTCATTTGCATCATACTGTATATTAATTTGAATTTGAATTTTGTAATTTCATTATAAATCCGTTTAAACACTGCACTCTCTAGGTTGCACTATTTAATCAATTGAGTAATTCAAATAATTTAGTAATTTATTTAAATAATAATTCCTCATTAACGTTTAATAAAAAGATTTTTATATTGGTAGAAAGTGGCTTTGGCGGCAGGTACTTAAGGACTGAGTTTTTCCTGAGTATTTCCCAAAAACGTGGGTATACTGAATTCGCTCTATCGAGATTCACTTTGACACTGACGTTAGTAATTTCTTTTTTGAAAAGTTCAGTTGTCAGAAGTGACTGGAAATTACTACCAAACCAACGCACCTGCTCATATCCAATATTATTAATAGTAAACAAACATAAAAATAACATAAACCTTACGCCAATCAATAATTATTTATTTACACCATTATAATGTATTGATAACAAATGAGAAAATTATTTATTGTACAAAATATAAATATTTTGTAGAAATAAACTTCACAAAATTGTATGAGATTAGTAGACACTCCCACTATTTCTAATAATTCTTCTTTTTTTAATGAAAGATTAGTTGATTTGAGTTGATTTTAGCAGTTAATTGTGTGAGGTAGGAATTTTTGTGTTGTATGTTTCCTATTCCGAATGTGTCAAAAAAAATCTCGCGAGAGCGAATGTAGTATAGAAGCGCTTCCTTGCGTACGGCACCAGTGGCGTCCTTTTTAACAAAAGCACGCTTTTAAAATCACAACCGCAACGAGCATTTTTATAAAGGGGAAACATTTTCTATCGAACACTACAATAATTTTATTTTTTAAACGTTAAAAATATTAATTTATTGATTTTTTTATTTTTTTTATAAGCAGGGTACCCTTAGTGGGACGGAAATTCAAATAGTCGTACAAACAAATCATTTATTTAAGTATTAATTGTATTACATTCTATCGATAACAACAAAATTTTAATTTTTTAAACGTTAAAAAAATTATTTTTTTACTGATTTTTGAGGCTATTTAGTAAAAACTCTGAAAGAAGAGGTTTTTGGATTTTTGTGCGGGCTGTAGGAAAAAAATAAGTTTTAATAGCTGATTTTAATTGTAAAGGTAAAGATGCATATTAAAATGTAAATGATCATTAATTTAGCTGTAGGTTGTTAAGGTTATGAGTCGAAAACTTCATAAAAATAACAAAAAAAAAACAGTTTTTTTCGATTTTTAAGTATTTTCCCGTCGAAAATGATATTGGTGCCTATGCTATTCGAAAGAACGGAAAAAATTTAACAAAAAAAAATTATTTTAAAGTTGGCGAAAAATTTCCAACATAACCTAAAAAATTTCTGAAAATTTCAAAAATTTCTCCTGGAATCAATTTTAACGCAAAAATCTGAAAAAATCTGAAAAAAATCAAGCAGCTTTGTATTGTTAAGATACGCCTTCGTGAATTTTTTCAGATTTTTTGCACCAATTCAGCGTCTGAAAAAAATTGTTTTTAAAAAAACACGTTTTTTCCCATAGCGGACCCCCAGAAGTACCTAGGGACTTGAAAATTTGGATGAGTGAGTTTTTAATTATATATTTTCGAATGGATAATCCCAAAACTGAATCGAGCCTGGTGCAATTTTGACCATCTTATCCCGCTATAGCCTTTATATTGGAATCAAACAACATCAGTTTTAGTAGATGGTGGGGAATCACGCAGGCTTTTAATATTAAAAGAGGAGTACGGCAGGGATGCCTCTTGTCAACCCTGCTTTTCAACGTTTACTCCGAAAGAATTTTCAGAAAAGCACGTTCTGAAAAACAAGAAGGAATACTTGCGAACGGCGATGTCATCAATAATTTGCAATATTACAGTACTCCTAGCTTCTAGTCAAGACGATCTGCAAACACTACTTGATAGTGTCGTTGAGAGTTGTAGGAAGGCAGGTCTGGATCTGAACATACGGAAAACCAAAATACTCGTAATAAGTAAATAACAGCATATAAAACCGTCTATAAAATATGTAAATAATACCAAACTTAAGCAAGTTGATAAAATCATTTACCTTGGACAGCAACTACATTGTAACGCAGAAAGTCACGGCAAAACTAGATCTAGGATAGAGCAAGCTAGAGCCGCTTTTAGAAGGATGTCCAAGGTGTTATGTAACAGAGACCTAAAATTGGCATTGAGGATCCGCCTACTTTGCTGCTACGTGTTCTCGGTCTTACTTTATGGTGTCAAGTCCTGGACTGTGAATAAAATCGATTTAAATCGCCTTGAGGCTTTCGAAATGTGGTGCTATAGAAGAATTTTAAAGGTTTCCTGGGTGGAGAAGATTCTAAACTCCACAATATTAGAACGTCTCAGCAAGACTACTGAGATCATAAAAAGCACCAAGCAGAGAAATCTGGAGTATTTCGGACATGTAATGAGAGGTCCCAAATATAGGTTGCTACAAAATATCATGCAATGAAAAATAGCAGGCAAACGCAGTTCAGGACGAAGAAGAACCTCATGGTTGGAGAACTTGCGAGATTGGTATGGAGTTGATACAAACATGCTATTTAGGGTGGCAGTGAATAAAATTAAGATAGCTATGATGGTAACCAACGTTCTGAAAGGACATGGTACATGAAGAGAAAGAAGGGGGTTGGTTCTGATGACATATTCATGTTCAGTGACCCCAAATACCCCCGCGTAACAAAATCTGCGCTTAATATACTGATCTTGAGATGTTTATACAGTTTTGGGTGCGCATTTTATGTACCGTAAATGCAATTAAGCATTTCCACCCATTTTTCTATTTTAGACTTTTTCCTGACGCCATGGCTGTGTGCTGCCGCCATCCCTAACACAATGCAAAAAGTAGCAAGTCAATAGGAGTTGTACATATTTAAAGATCGATTATATTTTTCCTAAATGCCCTGGCTGATAATAGTAAAAGTAGAAAGTAAAGCCTTGATTTGGGCAGGAGTTTTAACATAATGCCACACGAAAGCTTACAATATAACCACATTGGTTAGGTGTATCAGTATGACGTACCTTAGCAGTAACCTTGAACACCAGGGTCGGTTCTGATGACGTGTTTATGTTCAGTGACTCAAAAAACACCCGAGTAAAAAAATATGTCCTTAATATACTGATTTTGACATATTTATACAGTTTTGGGTGCATTTTATTCGCGGTGTGCAAGTACTTGGAAAGGATACGTGAAACGATCGTGCGCGAATAGCGGAGAAATATTGCAACTTTCTTAAATAATTTATATTGTCAATTGAAATTGTCAAATTGACGTGCATTTCATATCTACTGTCATTGAAGAAGAAAAATTATATGTTGCTCCACAATATTTATATGATATGCAATTATTATATAAAGGTAAATTAAATTAATTGTATTTTGCTTGCATTGCTGCATTTTAATAACTAATTTTATTTACTACATACAATTGTTTACGTTTTAATAACATAACCTGAATCTTATTTTTTCTTCTTATTATTTTTTTGGGCTATGGCCTTGACAATTATCCAGTAATTAGGACTAATATAATTGGCCAATATAATTAAAAGTGCGAATAAAGTTGCAGAGCGTAGAAATAGGTGTCCCTTTGCCGAACTTGCACGGTCCCAATACATTGTGAATGCAATTTAGGCCCGGTTTTTCAGTGAGCGGTTAAAATTTTGGTTAGTTAAGCTAGTTTAAATTTTAACCAATATTTTAACCCTCATAGCGTTTTTCAGTGCTTTAAATCAAGTTAAAAAATTTCGGTTAGCTAACCACTTTTTTTCTTCTGTTGGCAGCAGTAAAGTAACTGTACGTGCGCATGTGCAATTCGAGAAATAATGATCAATTTGACAGAAAAATAAATAAAAGACAATTTCATAACCAAATTAAAAAAATGATTAATGCAATGCAATATCAAGTTCGGAATCTTTGTTTAGTTCATAACGTCTACCTCGGTTTCATAACAGAAGAGAATTAGAATTACTGGGACGATTTAGACTTTTTTCCGATTTTGTTTGTCAAAGAGCACGGTCTTATAACTATATTGACAGAAATAGAACAGATTGACCGACTCTTTGGTAAATAATTAAGTATTTTGCTGTGTAGACAAATATAAAATAATCTTTTTAAAATATTACTAGGAATCATGAATTAAATCCTGTTACAGTAAGTGTAAACATAGGTACCTGTTACAGTTATATTTAAATATATTTCCTTATAATTCCTTCCTATATAATAACGATAATAATTTATAATTTCAATAAAAATAATTTCCTTATAATAATAAGGAGGTATTAGAATACTTCCCGCGATGAAAGAAAATAACATAACCCAACTAATCCCTCCTGTCAGGCAGGTACTCAAAAAAATAAACATGATGCATTCACTCAGTATTCACTATTCACTGCACCAATGCGCAAGCGTAACCGCAAAATTCTGAGTTAAACCATCTAACGAGGATCGGTTAAAATCTTGGTTAACTTAAACGAGTTTAAACTCTAACCTAGTACTGAAAAACTGATTAACCATGAATGTTTCGGTGACCGAAAAATAAATAGGTTAACCCAGCAGTGAAAAACCGGCCCTAAGCATTTTCACTCATTTTTCTATTTTAGATTCTTTCCTGACGTCATCCCGAACACAATGCAAGAAGTAGCAAGTTAATAGGCGCTGTTTTTGAAGATCGATTATTTTTTTCCTAAATGCTCTGGTCTAATAATAGTAAAAGTAGAAAGTAATGCGTTGATTTGGGCAGGAGTTTTAACATAATGCCACACGAAAGCTTACAATATAACCACATTGGTTGGGTGTATCAGTATGACGTACTTTAGCAGTAACTTTGAACACCAGGGTCGGTTCTGATGACGTGTTCATGTTCAGTGACCCCAAGAACTTATGAGAAATAAAATCTGCCCTTAATATACTGATTTTGACATGTTTATGCAGTTTTTGGTACACTTTATGCACTGCACTGTAAATGCAGTTAAGTATTTTCAACCATTTTCTATTATAGGCTTTTTTCCTGACGTCATCCCGAACATAATGCAAACAGTAGCAAGATGATAGGCGCTGTATTTAACCCGCCAGTGGTCGCTATATGAGATTTTCTCTCACGGTTTCAGAAAATTGCGCACAACTTTTTTTCTGGGAAATTATACGCGCTGTAGTTCCTTCTAGTCTCCTAACTATCCTCCCTCGACAATCTAATAGACTCGTCCGCTCAGATAGTGACACAGTTTACTTAGTATCACCATATTGTTGAGTCAGTGCGCTTCATGTGAGAGATTCTCTCATCAAGCGACCACCGGCGTCACCAACTGTGTATAAAAATTAATTTTATTTCCCCCCTAAAACCTAAAATAATATCCTTTTATGATGTAATAAAAGGCGCCGTGGATGTGGTCGATGATATGAAAATCCTATATTTTGTTTCACGGGTTAGTTGTAGATGGTCACTTACCATATATTTTTCAATGGCGGCATCAATAGTCACATTTTATATAAAGATAATAATAATAAAACAGAAAAACGTCGTGTCTTTTTAAAGCAGATGGCTTTATCGTTGATGAAACCTCATCTTTTTTGTAAAATTTTGTAAAGAAAGGCAAAAGTTGGATATGTGAGAGAAAATCTCACGCGCGACCACTCGCGTAACAACCTACCTAGCGACCAATGCCGGGTTAAAGATCAATTAATTTTTTCCTAAATGCCTTGGTCCAATAGTAAAAGTAACTAGTGATGTGACGGTTTGGCCACGAATTTAATATCATGCCACACGAAAGCTTACAATATAACCACATTGGTTGGGTGTATCAGTATGACGTACCTTAGCAGTAACCTTGAACCCCAGGGTCGGTTCTGATGACATGTTCATGTTCAGTGACCCCAAAAACCCTCGAGTAACCATATCTGCCCTTAATGAACTGATTTTGACATGTCTAGCAAGTTAATAGGCGCGGTACTTAAAGATCGATTAATTTTTTCCTAAATGCTTGGTCTAATAATAAATAGTAAAAGTATAAAATGCGTTGATCTGACCAAGAGTTTTAACATCGTGCCACACGAAAGCTTACAATATAACCACATTGGTTGGGTGTATCAGTATGACGTACCTTAGCAGTAACCTTGAACCCCAGGGTCGGTTCTGATGATATGTTTATGTTCAGTGACCCCAAAAACTCTCGAGTAACAAAATCTGCCCTTAATTTACTGATTTTGACATGTTTAGAAAGTTAATAGGCGCTGTACTTAAAGATCGATTAATTTTTTCCTAAATGCTTGGTCTAATAATAGTAAAAGTATGTATAAAATGCGTTGATCTGACCAGGAGTTTTAACATCGTGCCACAGGAAAGCTTACAATATTATATCCACATTGGTTGGGTGTATCAGTATGACGTACCTTAGCAGTAACCTTGAACACCAGGGTCGGTTCTGATGACGTGTTCATGTTCAGTGACCCCAAAAATCTCCGAGTAACAAAATCTGCCCTTAGTGTACTGATTTTGACAAGTGACATGTTTATACAATTTTGAGTGCATTTTATGCACTGTAAAAATGCAATTAAATATTTCCACCAATTTTCTATTATAGACGTTTTTCCTGTTCCTTAAACGCTGTATTTAAAGATCGATTAATTTTTTCCTAAATGCGTGGTCTAATAATAGCAAAAGTATAAAATGCGTTGATCCGACCAGTAGTTTTAACATCATGCCACACGAAAGTTTACAATATAACCACATTGGTGGGGTGTATCAGTATAACGTACCTTAGCAGTAACCTTGAACACTAGGGTCGGTTCTGATGACGTGTTCTTGTTCAGTGACCCCAAAAACTCCCGAGTAACAAAATCTGCCCTTAATATACTGATTTTGACATGTTTATGCAGTTTTTGGTGCATTTTATGCACTGTAAATGCAGTGAAGTACAGTATAGCCGGAAATAAACAGTACTGAAACTGAAACATAGGTTTCTCTTTCTGCACGCTGTCATACCCAAAATATCTTGTATAGACCTGCCAAGTAATTCTTAACAATTATTAATAATTCTTAAGAGTCATTATTAATTAATTATTAATAATTGTTAAGAATTACTTGGCAGGTCTATACAAGTTAATTTGGGTATGACAGGCAGCGTGCAGAAAGAGAAACCTATGTTTCAGTTTCAGTTCTGTTTATTTCGGGCTATACTGTATTTCCACCCATTTTCTATTATAGACTTTTTTCATGACGTCATCCCAAACAAAATGCAAACAGTACCAACATGATAGGCGCTGTGTTTAAAGATCGATTTATTTTTTCCTAAATGCCTTGGTCTAATAGTAAAAGTAATTAGTGATGTGTCGGTGTGGCCACGAATTTAATATCTAGTCCAGTGTAATAAGGTTTTTTCCATGACACTTGAACAGCCAGGGTACTGAAACGTTTTTTCGACAGAATACCTATAAGAGCAAATTGTAACTATTTCCTGCGTAGGATCTAGCGGCCATTTTTATTTATAAACAATTAAGTGTCAAAAAAATGGCATTTTTCACTTTTTTTTCAAATCAATGGAAAACAGGGAAACTTATGGTTTTTTTAGTACAAATATCTTCGAGATTATGGAAAAAGTTTTAAAATGACGTATTACAAAGTTTGATATACTCATTTATTGTTAATATAATTGCGAAAAAAGGTCGGAATTGCAAAAATAATTATTTTCGCAATAACTGTTGTAAAAATTAGTTTACAGCTTTGAAATTTTTGTCAACTAAGGGTTCCTTAGTGCCTATTATGTGATAAATATTTCAAAGCGATTCATTCAATGGTTTAAATTTGATTCAAATTGTTTACCCCAGAGTGCATTTTCTTTTGCAATAACATAAGTCAGAAGAAAATGACGTTAGAACCATTCCACACGTGTCAAATGAAAGAGCATGAGCTATATTTTCAACTTAGTTTAAAAAAAGTGAATTAAAGATGCATTTATTAGTAATAAATAATTATGCAAAAGTATCGTAAATCTTTCCTTATAAACTTTTTATTTTGTTATATAAGAAATGATACATATTTATTACAATTTTTTATCAATTATGATATAGATAACATTACTAGGTAGTTGTGCATTTAAAACAGGGCAAAAAAGTTAATTTTTTTGGAAAAAGTTATTCAAAAAGTTTATAAAGAAAAATTGAAGATACTTTTGCATAATTATTTATTACTAACAAATGCATTTTTTATTCACTTTTTTAAACCATGCTGACAATGTAGCTCATGCTCTTTCATTTGACACCTGTGGAATTGTTCTAAGGTCATTTTTTTCTGACTTATGTTATTGCAAAAAAAATGCTCTCTGGGATAAACAATTTGAATAAAATTTAAACAATTAAATGAATCGCTTTGAAATTTTTATCACATATTAAGCACCAAAGAACCCTCATTTGAAAAAATTTTTAAAGCTGTGCACTAATTTTTACAACAGTTATTGAGAAAATATTTTTTTGCAATTCTGACGTTTTTTCGCAATTATGTTAACAATAAATGAGTATATCAAACTTTGTAATACATCATTTTAAAGCTTTTTCCATAATCGCGAAGATATTTGTACTAAAAAAATCATAAGTGTCACTGTTTTCCGTTGATTTGAAAAAAAAAGGGGAAAATGCCATGTTTTGACAGTTAATTGTTTATAAATAGAAATGGCCGCCAGATCCTACGCAGGAAATAGTTATAATTTGTTCCTATAGGTATTACCTGTCGAAAAAACGCTTCAGTACCCTGGCTGCTGAAGTGTCACGAACAGGGTATATTTTTGTCTTATTACCCTGGTCTAATCATGCCACACGAAAGCTTACAATATAACCACATTGGTTGGGTGTATCAGTATGACGTACCTTAGCAGTAACCTTGAACCCCAGGGTCGGTTCTGATGACATGTTCATGTTCTGTGACCCCAAAAACCCTCGAGTAACAAAATATGCCCTTAATATACTGATTTTCACATGTTTAGCAAGTTAATAGGCGCTGTACTTAAAGATCGATTAATTTTTTCCTAAATGCTTAGTCTAATAATAGTAAAAGTATAAAATGCGTTGATCTGACCAGGAGTTTTAACATCGTGCCACACGAAAGCTTACAATATAACCACATTGGTTGGGTGTATCAGTATGACGTACCTTAGCAGTAACCTTGAACAGCAGGGTCAGTTCTGATGACGTGTTCATATTCAGTGACCCCAAAAACCCTCGAGTAACAAAATCGGCCCTTAACATACTGATTTTGACAGGTTTATGCAGTTTTTGGTGCATTTTATGCACTTTAAATGCAGTTAAGTTAATTATTGCTAGGCAACGTGACGTCACTAAAATAGAATTCTACTAGAATTCACTAGAAATTGACGTGCTCCCGCACCTGTATTTCCACCCAGGTTCTATTATAGACTTTTTTCCTGACGTCATCCCGAACATAATGGAAACAGTAGCAAGATGATAGGCGCTGTATTTAAATTACATTAAAAGTAATTAGTGACGGTCAGTCAAAGTTTTCAACCTAATAGAAATATTAAAAATATTTAAAAATAATAAAAATATTCCTAAAAGATATTTAATTGAAAACTTATTGGGCCATTGGCCTCTAAAACCACCTCCATGGCTTCTAAAAATTGCAAGCCAGATAGATGATGAAGCGAAAAAGACAAGAGGGAATTCAAAAACTTACAATTCACGACCCCTTCTGTTCAGCTGGTAAATTCCAACGGAATGATGATGACTTCAATTAGAGTCGAAAATCGTCGGTTTAGAGTGCTGGTTTGCGCCCTCTGTTCTAAGTGAAAAATAAGACAGTTTTGCCTTCGCATTGCAACTGAATAAAAATGGTACACCTACATTTTTATTTCATTTTAATCAGTGATGGTTTGGCCACGAATTTAATATCATGCAACATGAAAGCTTACAATATATCCACATTGGTTGTGTTGGGTTTACCAGCAGTTATATGTTATATGCCTGTGCCGGTTCTGACAACAAAAATGTACGCGAATTTTAACTAGGTAATTGCGCAACAAACTGCGGTACTGGCGGTACTGCTTTCGGGTGCGACGACAACGTAGCAATCTTTTTTTTCGTAATTGATGGGCTATTCATATGATAATCGAGACGAATAACCGTGGCCCACATGCGGTTAAATGTTAGTGATTTTTTTACTACCGTTCTGTTGTTATTATGGGTGTTTTGACATTAGTTCTAGGTCTGTGAGCACCAGTGATTTTGTTAGTCACTTTTTAACAAATTATATAATGAACCGAACTAGACAGATGCAGAGTAAAAGTGGTTTAAAGGTCATCATTATTATTTAATTAATTAGTTTTAGTTATACTCCAGTCAATGAGAGCCAAAATAGGATATTACTTCCGATTTCTATCCTAATGTATGTACAAAAATGCATTTTTGTTCAGTTGCAATGCGAAAGCAAAACAATCTTATTTTTCACTTAGAATATGGAGCACAGTCCAGCACTCTGCACCGACGATTTTCGGCTCTTATTGGAGTCATCTTCGGAGAAGCGTAGGCCTGCTGCTTCATACTCGAAGTGACCAACTATGAAAGCTTATCCCCACATTGCCACCATTAAATGACTAATGTCACCTAATCCATACACGTCAGTTGCAATGTGGGGATAAGCTTTCAAGGTTTGGTCACTTCGAGCAAGAGCAGCAGGCCTACGCCTCTCCGAAGATGATTCCAATAAGAGTCGAAAATTGTCGGTTCAGAGTGCTGGACTGCGCTTCGTATTCCAAGTGAAAAATAAGATTGTTTTGCCTTCGCATTGCAACTGAATAAAAATGGTATACATTTTTATTTTTATTAGTATTACTCCTATAGAGTAACTAGGTCCATTTTCCGTTGGAACTTTACCAAGCTGCAGACGGGGGTTGTGAATTGCATAATGTAGAATTCCTTCCGTTTTGTCTTCCACTCAGCATCCATCTGGCTTGCATATTGTAGAAGCCTTGGAGGTGTCACCACGGAAATGGACCAATAAATTTTCAATTTAAAAATCTTTTAGTAGAATTTTTAATATTTTTCAATATTATTGATGTTGCTATTAGGATCGAAAACTTTACCTTTCAATTGCCAGATGACGCTAGTCACCTAATCCATATACGTCAGTTGCAATGTGGGGATAAGCTTTCATGGTTGGTCACTTCGTGTATGGAGCAACAGGCCTACGCCTCTCCGAAGATGACTCCAATAAGAGTCGAAAATCGTCGGTTCAGAGTGCTGGACTACGCTTCGTATTCTAAGTGAAAAATAAGATTGTTTTGCCTTCGAATTGCAACTGAATAAAAATGGTATGGGCCATTCCATTTCAAATCACTCAATTTGGGAGCAAAAAAAATTTTGGACCTCCGATTTGTCTGAAAATTGGTATATAGCTTCTGCGGGACGTACAAATAAGATATTTAAGGTCAAAAAATCTTCTTCTTTTTTTTTCTCAAAATGTTATTTTATGCGATTTTACAGTGATTTGGTGTTTATTTATACAAATTTGCATTTTCTATCGTAAAGTATCAATGGAAAACATAATATTTTAATAAAAGGGACTCAAAAATGCCATTATATGGCATTATAACAAGTTACTTTGATTCAAAACAAGCTTTTGATCAAATTTTATAGTGTAGAAAATGTTAAAATACTGTTTTTACATTTTTCTCCATTCTCAAAATACATCATAATCGATTTGGCTGAAAATTTGCGCACAGATAGACAAAACATAGGACTTTAAGTGGTGAGAAGGATTTGACTTATATTACAATACCAAAAAAGTTACATGCAATATTATAGTTAAAAATATAGGCGTCTACTGTAAGTACAATTAACTCGAAAATATCGACCTCACGACAAAAATTGTTAAAAAGAAATTGTAATAATTGTAAATACGATTTACTTGGAACAACTTCAGTTCCTACCATTTTTGTCGAAAAGTTAAAAATGGCGGAGATATTGAGCAAAAGAGGTTCTCCTTTAAAATCAAGATGGCGGCTAACGTAACGGAGGAATTCATTCGTGATTTTAAATTTAGGCTACTGTTGACTCCCGTAAAGATCAGAAAAATAAAATTTTGGGCAGCTCGGCATTCAAGGTCAAATGCTATCCCGACTGGACTAATATATACTTTTGAGTCTGATATTACTGCATGTAACTTTTTTGGTATTATAATATTATAATTGAAATCCTTCTATCCACTTAAAGTCCTATCTTTTGGTTATCTGTGGGCAAATTTTCAGCCAAATTGATGATGATGTATTTTGGGAATGGAGGAAAATGTAACGATTTTAACGTTTTTTACACTATAAAATTTGATCAAAAACTTGTTTTGATTCAAAATAACTTGTTATAATGCCATATGATGACATTTTTGAGTCCTTTCTATTAAAAAATTATGTTTTTCATTGATACTTTACGACAAAAAATGCATATTTGTTTAAATAAACACCAAATCACTGTAAAATCGCATAAAATAACATTTTGAGAAAAAAAAAAGAAGAAGATTTTTTGACCTTAAATATCTTATTTTTACGTCCCACAGAAGCTATATACCAATTTTCAGACAAATCGGAGATCCAAAATATTTTTTGCCTGAGTGATTTGACATGGAATGTACCGTATACATTTTTATTTTTATTAGTATTACTCCTATACAGTAACTAAGTCCATTTTCCGTTGGAACTTTACCAAGATGCAGACGGGGGTTGTGAATTGCATAATGTAGAATTCCTTCCCTTTTGTCTTCACTGCAGCATCCATCTGGCTTGCATATTGTAGAAGCCTTGGAGGTGTCACCACGGAAATGGACCAATAAGTTTTCAATTTAAAAATCTTTTAGTAATATTTTTAATATTTTTCAATATTATTGATGTTGCTATTAGGATTGAAAACTTTACCTTCCTAGTGTATGTATTTGGATGAAATTTTGGGAATAGGTTCCTCTTACCTCGTAATTTAAAATCTACTATATACCGATATATTCCCACATGTCATCATCATCATCATCATTGGCTTTGCAACTCATGGTGGGTCTTGGCCTGTTCCAGAATCAGCTTCCATTCATTCCTATCCTTCGTCTTGGTTTTTCAATTTCGAACTCCTAACACTCCCACATGCAGCGTTACAAAAAGACATGATTTTTCTGTAGGTACATGACGCTGCATCCTTTTTGCACTTGCAAAAAATATTTCTGTAATCCCTGCGTCGGTAGTAATGCATGAATCCTGCATTTTTGTAGCCCACAAAAATGCAGGACTCATGCATTTTTGTGGGCTGCAAATATTCATTAGAATTATTCCATCTCCAATCAATTGAGTTGAGAGATTTATCGCCTAGCCAAATTTGAATTTGGTAATAAACTATCTTTGCTCGTCCAAAGCATCTAATGTACGTACGAGTGATGCCAATTTTACAGCAGTGCTTTTCACTAGAGATTTGAAAAGTGAGTAGTCGATAGACTGAGATCTCATTTACATCTGTTCCAAAATTCGTATATGCTCCAATATTTTTTTTTTACAATAACTCTGCTCATTTTAAAGATACCGTATCCACTCAAAAACATTTTAAAAGAAATTTGAAGGACTATAAATTCACATTTATCACACGAATTCAAAATCTTTGGACTAAGTTTTCAAACTAATGGCATTTAAAACAATATAATGTTACTCTACATCCCACCAGACTGAAAACAATGGAAACCTTATCTGGTTACACCTCCGAGGCTTCTACAATTTGCAAGCCATAACGGATGCTGAGACTAAGGAAGATGAGGGAATTTTACAATTTATAATTATTCACGTCCCATCTGCTCAGCGCGGTAAAGTTCCAACGAGAATGGTTCCCTTCGTACTCCAGAGTAAACATGTAAATCAAAAATGAATAACCATTTTCATTTTCGTTGCAAAACGAAAATACAGCCGGACCATATTATATTCCATTCAGAGAGTGCAGCAAGCACCTCTGCCTGTTTCGAAACTTATTAGTCTCTCATCAGGAGGCACATATGCTGCTCTCTTGATCCAACCAAAACAAACCCCGGCGTGCAGTCACGGATTGCAACGAACGAAATGGCATAGATGCCCTAGCGGCAACTGCTAGCAAAATTATTTTCGTTTTGCAACGAAATTGAAAATTGTTATTTATTTTTGATTTACATGTTTACTCTGATTGGAGTACGAAGGGAACCATTCTCGTTGGAACTTTACCGCGCTGAGCAGATGGAACGTGAATTATAAATTGTAAAATTCCCTCATCTTCCTTAGTCTCAGCATCCGGTATGGCTTGCAAATTGTAGAAGCCTCGGTGGTGTAACCAGAGAAGGTTCCCATTGTTTTCCGTCTGGTGGGAAGTAGAGTAACATTATGTTGTTTTATGTGCCATTAGATTGAAAACTTAATATTTTGCTAGTAGTTGCCGCTAGGGCATCTATGCCATTTCGTTCGTTGCAATCCGTGACTGCACACCGGCGTTTGTTTTGGTTGGATCAAAGAGAGCAGCATATGTGCCTCCTGATGAGAGACTAATAAGTTTCGAAACCGGCAGAGGTGCTTGCTGCACTCTCTGATTGGAGTAGAATAAGGTGCGGCCGTATTTTCGTTTTGCAACGAAATTGAAAATGGTTATTCATTTTTGATCAAAATCTTTAGTTTGGTAGAGGGTTAAGGGGCACAAGAAAAGTGATACTCGCGCTCTCAGTATAACTTAAAGTAGTGATATTGCTGACAGTTTTTATGCTACAGTATTGAAAACAATTAAATTTTTTGACAAAAAAAACTTTACATTTTCGTATTGAATCATTTTTTTCGTATCTCATCATTTTCGAGTAAAATGGAGACGAATTCAGAATTTTAAGAAAATTTAAAAATATCCTTCATAACTTGATCTTATTTTTTTAGAAACCAAGCAGTTTAAACCAGTCCAACCTTTTGAGCATAAAAATAACATTATTATAAAACGTATTGTAGGTGAAAAACGATGTTTTAAATTCTGGTTGGCACGGGGTTAAATAAACTGCTCATTTTTTCTTAAATTATAGGAACGATAATGTTTTTTGCACTGTATCTCACTTAGTTTAAATGTAATCAACATTTAATAGTGCTCCTTCTAAAGGTCTTTTCAAGCACGGCCAACAGTGTCTTCAACATTATACCCGTAAAATCGATCATTTTTCTGTTATTTCATGTTGAATGCACCGATTCAAGCATTTACAAAAAATATTCCTTTCACTAAGGTACTATATCTATATCGTTTCGTATTGCAACTAGAAGATTTCCGAAAAAAACAAATTTCTTTGTTTTTTATAAGCTACAGAATGTTTCTTACACTATTTTTCATTCGATGCCTAATTTTTAACTTATTTCAAAAAAACCGTCCGAAAAGATGTAATTTTTCAATGAAAATGGCAAATTTTCAATCACGAACATCTCAAAAAGGATTGAGCGTTCAAAAAATTTATAAAACATTTTTTGCTTATACTTAATTAGGTTCTCTAGGGACTACTGAGTTATTCTGCCAAACAATTTCTACCCTCTAGAAGGGGTGGGAACCACCTCCAAGTTAAAAGAATATTTTAATATAGGATAGACTTTATTTCTTCAGCTATTCCATACTTACTATGAAAATATGAAGTAATAATATATGAAGTAAAATATAAATTAATGTAACGTAAAAGCACCGTATACCGTCCGGTCTCCCAATTCCGTCCGACAAAGAAATTGCGCTCTATACCTCAGAGTTTCGTCGCAATCAGACGGCCGAGTAGAATTTTTGATAGGTTATATCCCCACTCATTCTACTTTTAGCACGCAGACATTTTACGTTTACTGTTGTCAGTGCGATTCAGTTCATTGCAAGTGCATGTCTTGTTTTAAGCTATACTGATTCCAAAAAAACATAAAGGTAAGGAATACTTATTTTCCATATTTTATAGATACTACGTTTAACAGTTATGTTTTTACTTATTTATTAGAATCTTTCATATTTATTTATTGTAAATATACATATATTTTTGTAATTTTTTTCGAACAATAGATTTTATTACCGAAATTAAAGTGGACGGAATAGGGTAATGCAGAATATCAAGGGGTTCTTGATACCGTCCTAGCGGACGGTATTAGGGATTAACTCCTTCAGTTTCAAACGCTTTGTAAATATAAGTCTTAGTTAAATAATATAATCCGACATATTTTAACCATAATATATATTTTGCTCCGTTTAAAAACCTAAATACGACCTATTATAGGTACAACTCATTTTAAGAAAATTAGTGTCAACTATTAAGTGAATTCGAAAATTCAATTTAAAATTTAACCCAAAAATGATGCATTTATTACCTATTCTAGATTTAATGTGTAAGTTTGGTTTAGTTTTTATTTGTAAAAAATGTTTATGGTAGTTCTTCCTCTCAGTTTGTATTATCAAGTATGATAAAAATGACTATCTAATTAGTAAAACTCATTTAAAGGAATTGGACGGACACAGGAACCTTCTGTCCTATATCCGTCCATGGTGGACGGACAGAGCTACCTCAAACTCCTGTTACCGACCCCATAAAATAAAAACTAATAAAATATTTTTTTTTCAGTTTTTTATTATCTGCAACTATGGTATACAAAAAGCGGATGAAGTATCCCCGAGAGAATATCCAAAAAGCTATAGAAGATATTAATTTGAAACGTTTAAGTATTCGACAAGCCTCCAAAATATACAATGTGCCTAAAAGTACTTTGTTAGATACTATGAAAGAAAAGTACAAAACTCCGGGCAATATTGGAGGGCCAACAGTTTTGTCCAGTTCCGAAGAAGACTTGATTATAAAATGGATAATCGAAATGGGTAACGTGGGATTCCCGGTAACAAGATCTCAACTTGTTGATTCTGTTTCAAAACTAATTCAAAATTTGAAACGAAAAACCCCATTTAAAAATTACATACCTGGTAAAAAATGGTACAATGGTTTTCTCGCTCGTCATCCAGAAATTTCAAAACGTGTTCCACAATCACTATCTTCTTGTAGAGCCGCAGTTACGGAACAAAATATAAGAAATTGGTTTACCCAAGTTCGGGATTATATGACAAAAATGAATTTTTTACACATTCTTGAAAACCCCAAGAGAATATTCAATTGTGATGAAAGTGGTTTCTATTTATCCCCTCAAGAAAAACAAGTGTTGGTTAGAAAAGGTGCAAAAAAGGTATACAGTCGCATAGCTAATGACGAAAAAGAATGTCTTACAGTTTTGCTAACTGTTGGAGCTGATGGTTCTGTACCTCCGCCATTAGTTTTGTATCCCTACAAACGGTATGTGTCAGCTGCAATAATAACGAACATGCCAAACCAGTGGGGAGTTGGGCACTCTGAATCTGGTTGGATGACAAGTGAGACATTTTATGAATACGTTACAAATGTATTTTTTCCCTGGTTGGAAAAGAACAGTGTTCCACTCCCAGTGATATTGTTTCTGGATGGACACTCTTCCCACATCAATCTGCCTATTACTGAATTCTGCAAAGAAAAAGGTATTATTTTAACAGCATTTTACCCCAACGCAACTCACCGATTACAGCCGTTAGATGTTGGTGTTTTTTATCCCATTAAAAATAACTGGCGAAAAGATGTTCGATCTTGGCGTATGGAGAATAACGGAAGAAAACTTCAACGGGCTGAGTTTGCAAAACTCTTAGACAAAACTTTGAAGGCTACAGTCTGTACATCGATAATAAAAAGTGCATTTGAATCATGTGGACTCTTTCCGTTTAACGAAAATCGCATTGATTATTCAAAATTAATAAAACCAATAGAACAAAAAGATTCTGATGATAAAATAACTGAATCAACATCCACTACAACTGTTAATGTTTATGATTCTAAACTACTTCGAGAGGTAGAGATACGTTTAAAGCCAGAGGTTGTTAACCGTTTTAGGATTGCTGAATCAGCGGCCCAACTAGAAGAAAAATATGTAGCATTGTATGATTTCTAGAAGAGTCTTCATCCACAAAATGTCGATCATGATAAAACTTTGGAAAACAATTTGCCAATTAATGCTGCTAACGAGACCATTGTTGACATACACTTCGATGAAAACTTTTGGTTTTGCAATAATGATACAATTGAAGCTACAGTCAAAGCAGATGGAGCATTGGTCTTAATTCCTTCACAGAATAGCAATTCTAGTTCGCCAAAACCTGGTCCATCAGCATCCAAGAACAATGATTGTGAGAATATAGACTATTATTTAGCAGTAAGTTCACCCCAAGAAAAAACACCACCTAAGAACAAAATAGTAAACACAACTCCTTGTAATAGCCCATTAAAAGATGATTCAATAGGTATAGTTTATTCTGATCAAAAAAGACAAGTACAAAATCAAGAAAAAACCCCACTTAAGCAAATTACAACAACATCAGAGAATAATAGTAAATATCCAACACCTTTCAAAAAAGCACTATTTTGGCCGGAAAGTTCTGCAAAGAAAAAAAATAATAGCACAGAAGACACCAAGGAAAGGAAAAAACCAAAGATTTATCCTACAGTAGCTATAAGTGATGAATTTATGGAACATCAACGAAGACTCAAAAAAGAAAAAGAGGAAAAAGAAAATGAGAAATGTGAACGAATCCGAAAGAGGAAAGCAAAAACAGAGATTCAACAAGCAAAAAAGAAAAAGTGTCCTCCAAAACACACACCAGGCATAGATACTGGTAATAATAATACGGAAAACATAAATAAAAAGAATATAGAAATATATTCAAAGGACGATTTTGTGTTGGTTCAGTACGACAGTGAATATTTCCCTGGTGTAGTTCTGGAACGAAGCAATGATATTTTGAGAGTTAAAAGTATGACTATGAATGGAAAGTACTGGAAATGGCCAGATAGAGATGACATTTTAAATTATGACTTTGATGATGTAGTTTGTAAGATTGCGAGACCTTCACTCATAAATAAACGCGGCGCCTATGAAGTTCCAGAAATTGAAAACCTAAAAAAATGAAGTCTTTTTTTTTATTATTTAATTCATTTGCAGTCATTAAGTTCGTTTCAAAACTTTGTACTTAAATAAAACTTATTTTTAAATTATTTGTTTTGTTTTTTGGCCATTTTTTTGCAAATTTATTTAAAAATTATTCATAATGGGTTTTTTTTGTCATAACTAAATAAATAGGACGGATAACGGTACTCTTGTGGACGGAATTGGGAAAAAATCATTAATGTGGACGGAAAACGGCTATTTGCGAAATTTTTGCATTTGGTTTCTTAAATAAGCAATTTTGTTGAAATGACTACTGTTATTATTATAAATTTGGCTCTAGTAAGAATTAATAATGCATAATAGCTTATAGACAGAATTACTTTAAATTTCAATGATTCGGAATTGATCTTTCAAACAATTTTATATATACCACTTATAACCGGTCGGAATTCGGTGCTCTTACGTTATTAGAACAGAATTCGGAGCCAAATACCCTCATTGACTGCACTATTTGTTGTCTACTATTTTTTGATATTTAATGGGTGTAATGACATATAAATGGGAAACTATAATCTTCCAATTAAGACGACGAAACGACAATAAAGAATTTTTATTTCTCAATTAGCTGGGATCATTCTGATAAGCCATTAAAACGAAAATGCCAAAGGTAAATAGCTTTCGGACCACTTTTTTTTGGAAATTTCAAGAAAGAAATAAAAAAGGAATGTCAATAAAACTACACACTATGCAAATGATGCCGCTGCTATAGCCCTTTGGACACAAGATTTAATAATCCACAGAGAACGGCAGTTCTCACCAGTGGCGCACAACACCCCTACAAGCGACACTATATATACACGAAATTTTCGATTTTCTAAACCTGACTGAATGGAAAATTGGGCCACATGCCATCTTAAAGTTTACGAAAAGACTCGTCCATCCATATGTTACTTCTCCATTTTGGTCCAAGGGTGTGGAATTTACGGCCCTTCCCATTTAAAGCCTGTTTTTCGTTCTCGTCCCCAAAACTCCCAAAAATTTCAAAAATTTAAGCCCGACCTTTGCGGCTTCTGATAGCATAGATAATTACCTTTCCAACGCATGTTTAATTTTGAAAATCGGTTGTACCATCCAAAAGTTATAGAGCTCAGAAATATGACTCAATTTTTATTTAAAAAATGGAAAATGTTTGTGGATATGTATGTTTGTATGTATGTATGTGGAAAAGTTAAACCGATCTGAATTTTTTTTCTGTGTTTCAAGAGGGTGTGAGGGCCGATTCAGAACCGGTCTAATTTTTGACTTCTGACTACCCGTAAGTTAGCTAGAGGACTAAGTAGATACAAAATAGCATATTTTTTGGGCGTATATATCTTATGTTCAAGAAAAGACAGGAAAACCGCAAATACACCAAATTAATAGGGTTGAGTTAAGCTTTCAAATGGCCCTTAAGCGATCAAGCTGAGACATACGCACTGCTCACCATAGCCAAAAAACTGAAAAATTAAACTTTGAAAATTTTGGTTTTTCGACAATTACTCAAAATTTCAACCTACGAATTGCGCCAATAACTGAGCGTTTGTAGAAGGACTCAGGACGCGTCTAACGGTGTATACCTTATATCTGGGAAAATTCGAATTTTTACGTTATAGGGTTCATAATTATGATCAAATCTATTTCTTATGGGAAAAACGGTTTTTCAAGCTCAATAATTCCTGTAATACGTTCAGTTATCATACTCGATCTTGGATACATCAGATAATACTTGTCAATACGTTTCAAATTCATGTTTAGTGACCAACATCAGGTAAGCCGTTCAGAAATTATAGAGCTCCAAAGGTATAATTAGACCAGGAACTGAAATTTTTCACTTCGCAATTTTTACAGAATGGATAGATTTGTTTAAAAATTTGACAATAAGTAGTGGATAGTCCAAGGATCAAAATCTATATGATGCCGAAAGACGCTTTTACTAAGGGGGTAGTTGCCACCTCATCTCGAGGGTGGAAATTTTTTTTTTATATTTTGACCGCAAATGCTGGTAAAAATATTAATTATAAACAAAAAATGTTCATTATACATTTTTTTGATAAAATTAATAGTTTTCGATTTATTAGTTATCGAAGCTGTTAGTTTTATATCGGAAAGATTACCAGATAACGGCAGTTCTCGCCAGTGGCGCAGAAATACACCCCCCTACAAGCGACACTATTATATACACGAAATTTTCAATTTTCTAAATCTGACTGAATTGAAAATTGTGCCAACTCCCATCTTCAAGTTCAGAAAAAGACTCACCCATTCATATGTCAACCATCCATTTTGGTCTAAGGGTGTCGATTTTACGGCCCTTCCTATTTAGGGTCTGTTTTTCGTTCTGGTCCCCAAAACTCCCAAAAACTTCGAAAATTTAAGTCCAATCTTTGCGGTTTCTAATAGAACTGATCATTACCTTTCCAACGCATGTCTAATTTTGAAAATCGGTTATACCATTCAAAAGTTATAGAGCTTAGAAATGTGACTCAATTTTTATTTAAAAAAGGGAAAATGTTTGTGGATATGTATGTATGTGTGTTTGAAAGTTAAACCGATTTGATATTTTTTCTTTGTATTTAAAGAGGGGGTCAGGGCCGATTTAGAACCGGTGTAGTTTGTGACTTTTGACTACCCATAAGCCAGCTATAGGACTTTGTAGGTACAAAACGGCATATTTTTTGGGGGTATATATATTCGGATCAAGAAGAGGCATGAGAACCGCAAATATATAAAATCAATAGTGTTGACTTAAGCTTTCAAATGGTGTCCAAGCCGTCAGGATCAGACATACACACGGCTCAGTATAGCCGAAAAACTGAAAAACTAAACTTTGAAAATTTTGGTTCTTCGACAATTACTCAACATTTCAACGTACGAATTGTGCCAATAACTTAGCGTTTGTATAAGGACTCAAGACGAATCTAACGATGTATACCTCATATCCGGGAAAATTCAAATTTTTAGGTTATAGGCTTCATAAATATGATAAAATCTATTTTCTGTGGGAAAACGGTTTCGAAAGCTAAATAATTCCTGTACCTAATAGCTTCAGTTATCATACTTGACCTTAGATCCATCAGATACTACTGGTCAATACGTTTCAAATTCATGTTTACCGATCAAAATCGGTTAAGCCGTTTAGAGAAGTTATTAAGATACAAAAGTATAATCCAATTAACGATTATTCCCCAAATGGTTTATGAGTTGTAGTGGTTACGACGCTAAATTTGATCTGGCAACGGGCAATCCGACTTCATTTACCGGCCATCTCAATATATTTTTTTTTCAATCTATTTCGAATAGAAAAAAATCTAGTGTACATTCGATGGACACTAGATGATTTGGGAGATAATGCAACAAAGGTGACCATTTATAAAGCTTGACGTGTAATAGAGGAACATTGCATTCAACTTCATACATTTAATTTATAAATATCTTTGAAAAACTCCTGATACAAGAATAAAAAACCGCTAAACGCCGTAAAAATGAGTGGCGCATAAAATATTCCAGCTACAAAAGATCTGATATGAATGTTACGTGGCGCAAAAATGGATTTTCATTTGATGCAAAACAAAATTCTAGTTTTATTTTAAAAGATTTTTCCATAATATTTGCTAAATTTGAAGTAAACGCGCCACAAAAGAGTAACTTTGATACAGTTTGAATTTTGAAACTCTTTTGCGGCGCGTTTACTTCAAATTTAGCAAATATTACGGAAAAATCTTTTAAAATAAAACTAGAATTTTGTTTTGCATCAAATGAAAGTCCATTTTCGCGCCACGTAACATTCATATCAGATCTTTTGTAGCTGGAATATTTTATGCGCCACTCATTTTTACGGCGTTTAGCGGTTTTTTATTCTTGTATATTAGAATATTATATGAATATCAGAACTGAATAAAAGAGTGTTGTTACAGTGTGATCTCAACACCGAGGGCAGAGATTTCAAACCCTAACAAAGAAAAAATATCAATAAAGAAATAATGTAATGTGCAAAAGTCGAGAGATGCAACAGTTGCCGAACGGTTCTCGAAAATATTCTACAATAACTAATTAAAATGTAAACCAATAAGGACAGAAAAATATTAGATATTATAGTCTCAGATGAAACAAATCGAGCTTAAAAAAATGTTTACCTATCCGACGAATTAAAAGTACAGTAGAGAATTTCCAGACAAAATTAAAGACGACACAAAAAAAACACGAAACAAATAATTAAAAAGATTCTATAAAATGCTAATATCGACAGAAAAAAATTCAAGTCAACGATGATAGGCACATCATTGCAGATGCTTGAATGGAGAGTAATTATCGGCAAAGTAAGATGAATTAAATAGATAGATATATAGATACAGTTGAGTCTGCGAGTCTTTACCCGTGCGTCATCATTTAAAGCATACGAAATAAGTCGATGATAAGTCGGAAATTGAAATTTACTATAAACGCAACAGCAAGTGACTTACTGTCGTGACTTTAGAGAAAAATTTTAAGAGACCTTTTTTATCCAGATTGGTCCAAAAAACCTATAAAAAACTTGTCCGGGCCAAAAATATTGATTTTTGCAATTTGATTAAAAAAAATTGTTAAAAAAAATTTCGCCCACTTTTCACGTGGGCGACTTCTTGAACCTTATTCTGGGATGTCTCACGAATGTAATTATGCAAAAAAATCTCATGGGAATATTTTTCCCAACGAACCCGCCGTTTTCGCCTTGCTATATACAATATTCTATTATCTATTACGTAAGTAATTATACATTTTAACGTTTATTTATAAAACAACCTGTATTTTGCAAAATGGTATAAACAGTAAATTGTTATTTTGATTTAACAATGTTTACATTAATAATTTGACTTATATTTGACAGTTGACAGTTATAATGTACCTACTTGTTAGTTTTACTTCTCTAATAAATTTTGTTAGTTAAATAGTTACATAAATAAATGATGTAAAAATGAAATAATGACTTGTTATTTGAGGAAGGTAGAAAAAACGTATGTATAACATGGGAGTAAAGTGCCTTTTCCTCCCTTGAGTGATTACTGCCCTCCTCTACGGGTCGGGCAGTAAACTTCATTCTCGGGAGGAAAAGTAACGCTTTGCTCTCTTGTTATACAAATAGCTATTTTAATACTAGGTGTCCACTTATATTTTCCCCCATTTTAACTGCCTTTAACTTCTAAACGGCCCAAGCTAGAAATATGCGGTTTTCGCTGAAATGTTTTATTTTAATAAAAGTTTTGTTTGAATGGATTGAATTTTTTATATCGCTTTCAATTACGAAAAAAAAAGACGGATTTTTGAAAAAAAAAGTTGTTGACTATTTTTAATGGAACACCAAGTATATTTTTTTTGGAACTTGAAAAAACGGCCATTTGCCTATTCAGCGATATAAAGTGTTATAAGTGATATAAATCGGATATAAATTGATCTATTAAAAGATTTTTAATTGAAAAACTTATTGGACCATTTTCCTGGTGACAACCTCCATGGCTTTTTAAAATTGCAAGCCAGATGGATGCTGCAGTGAAGACAAGAGGGAATTCTAGAAAGTTGCAATTTACAACTCCGTCTACGCCTGGTAAAGTTCCAACGGAAAATAGACCTAGTTACTCTATAGGAGTAGTAATAATAATATAAAATAAAAATGTATACCATTATTATTCAGTTGCAATGCGAAGCCAAAACTGTCTCAATTTTTACTTAGGTTAGAGAGCGCGACCAGCACTCTTATCGAAGATTTCATCTCTTGTTAGAGGCTCTTCAGAGAATGCATAGGCAGCTATCTCTACTCGGGTAAAATTTTTCGACATTTATTAGTCCCCCACTGCAACTGACGTGAATGTAGTAGGTGGGTAGCGGCATCTCCTAAATGAAAGTCATAAGTTTTTCAACCTACATAATAAAAATATTTGTAAAATAAAATGCTTTTAAAAGATTTTTAATTGAAAAAAAAGTCACGTCAGTTGCAGGGGGGGATTAATAAATGTCGAAAATTTTTACCTGGAATAGAAATAACTGCCTATGAATTCTCTGAAGAGCCTCTAACAAGAGGTGAAATCGTCGATAAGAGTGCTGGTCGCGCTCTCTAACCTAAGTAAAAATTAAGACAGTTTTGGCTTCGCATTGCAACTGAATAAAAATGGTATATATTTTTATTTTTTTTAAGTAATTTAATTTTACGGACTGGTCCAATCCTCCAAAATATCTGTTTGTACCAGGAGTTTTAACGATTTAGGTTCCCATTTTAATGGATGCTGAATTTACAAAATAGGTACAAAAATATTTTTAGCGAACGCTAATGGAAACGATTTTGACAAAATTGTCAAAATCATTTTGACAAAATTGTCAAAATCATTTTGACAAAATTGTCAAAATCATTTTGACAGAGACACCCGATTTGGGCGTCGAAACGTTAATAATAGTTATTTTTCTACAACCGTGTTAAAAATGCAATTTTTAGCACTCCATAGGAGCGTTAAAAATGCTACTTTAAGGCACTAGTGCTTTAAAATTTTTAAGGCACTGCAGTTCTTATTGACCGTATAGGCAATTTTGATGTAATGTCAAAAAAATATAAAAATGGAATGTCAGTCAAGTTCAAGTAAAAGTTTTTGTAGATATTGTCCTGTAATTACGTTTGCAGAAAAAATATTGTATGATATGCGTGTTAAAAAGTACATTTTTAAGGCACTCATGTGAATTGCAAAACTCGCTTCGCTCATTCTGAAAACTTTCACATGTGTGCCTTAAACATGTACTTTTAACACTTATATCATAAATAACTATTATGATATAAGTGTTAAAATTACAATTTTAAGGCACGCATGTGAAAGTTTTCAGAATGAGCGAAGCGAGTTTTGCAATTCACATGAGTGCCTTAAAAATGAACTTTTTAACACGTATATAATACAATATTTTTCTACAAACGTTATAAATTTATAAAATAAAATATTTTTGTTAATTGCTGAAACCATGAAAGCTATGACACAGAGTTATGACCCGTAAAAGGTAGAACTGGTTGTCTACACTCGAGGAGAATGTCTAAAAATGCTTAGAGAAAACATTATACCTTTACATAAACTTGCTTTTTCTACAAACGTGGTAAAAATGCAATAATGCAGTTTAAATTAAATTTTAAAAAACCTTTTAAACCACCTTTTTCAAATTGCGCAAGTTGTACTATTAATATTAATGTTAATAAATGAAATATAAATATTTTCATGTTTCCAATTTGACAATTCACTTTTAACTGCAGTGCCTTAAAATTTTTAAACCACTAGTGCCTTAAAGTAGCATTTTTAACGTTCCTATGGAGTGCTAAAAATTGCATTTTTAACACGGTTGTAGCAAATAGTTATTTTCCTAACTAGTGCGGAAAGTGATACTTTCACGCACGAGACTGCCGTTGACCCGAACGACGCGATAGCGGAATTCGGGCAAGCAGTCGATTGCGGGGAAGACACTTTCCGCATGAGTTAGGAACAATATTTTTCTAGTGCCGTTCATTTGGAAAAAAGCTACAAAAAATAGAGCTATATCACTTTTTATTTAGAAGTGAAAATACACAAGTTAATTCTTTGACAAGGTTGTCAAAACCAAACTTTCAATATAATGGGTTACCACGACGACGATATTGGTTTCCATGACGACGATTCAAAACCATTGTAATTGTCTACTGATCTGACTTTTAAATATTATGTCAAAGTAAGTTTATTTCATCGAATTATCAGTAGTAATTGCACAAGAGCTCTAAAATTATTGAATTTTTCTTGAGTGACACTGACAGTTTTAATTATGTCAGGATGGCAAAAATTCTATATTAATTTTAGAGATCGAGTGCAATTTGCTGCGATTATTTCATGAATAAAACTGTTCAAAACCAAAATTTTATGGTAATTTATTTATGTAAGTACAAATTAGTACAATTAAACGCACAGTTGTTATAAATATTTGACGTTTGAAATTCATCACTTTTATAATTTTTAAAACATTAATTGTCATTAATGTCACTGAATGTATTTTTTCATAGCAACGAAGGGCATCTGACGTAATATACTTGACGACGGGAAATTATCAAAAATTATCGGGTTTAATATCACAAGAGAGTGAGAATAAATTGAAAATTATGCGACAGTTTTTCGAAAATTTGTTGTCTGGCAATAGACACGAGAGCCCGTAGGGCTCGAGTCACAACAGATTTGAGTGAAAATGAAGCATTATTTTCTTATTTATTCTTACTGTCGTGTGATATTCGTAAGATTATTTTTTAATACGTATATTATGGATATTTTCTTAAATGTGACAGTTGTCAAAACTAGGAAACTGGTTGCCATTAAACAGAAACAACCTACTTAAAAAAATTCGATCGGTAATTTTCTACAGTAGATAATTCTCAGTAGTAATTGCACAAGAGCTCTGAAATTATTGAATTTTTCCCGAGTGACACTTTGACAGATTTAATTTCACGAGCCGAAGGCAAGTGAAATTATGTCAAAGTGTCACGAGAGCAAAAATTCTATATTAATTTCAGAGGTCGAGTGCAATTTGTTGCTATTATTTCATGAATAAAACTGTTCAAAACCAAAATTTTATTGTAATTTATTTATGTAAGTACCATTAAACACACAGTTTTTATAAATATTTGACGATTGAAAGTCATCACTTTTATAATTTTTAAAACATTAATTGTCATTAATGTCACTGAATGTATTTTTTCGTAGCAACGAAGGGCAGCTGACGTAATATACTTAACGACGGGAGATTGTCAAAAATTATCGATTTAATTCAGAGTTCTGTAGCTTTCTATTGCATCTGTAGAATCTCCTATGAATGAAATAATCAGTAGTAATTGCACAAGAGCTCTGAAATTATTGAATTTTTCCCGAGTGACACTTTGACAGTTTTAATTAAAACTGTCAAAGTGTCACGAGAGCAAAAATTCTATATTAATTTCAGAGGTCTAGTGCAATTTGTTGCGATTATTTCATGAATAAACTTGTTCAAAACCAAAATTTTATTGTAATTTATTTATGTAAGTACCATTAAACACACAGTTTTTATAAATATTTGACGATTGAAAGTCATCACTTTTATAATTTTTAAAACATTAATTTTCATTAATGTCACTGAATGTATTTTTTCTTAGCAACGAAGGGCATCTGACGTAATATACTTAACGACGGGAGGTTATCAAAAATTATCGATTTAATTCAGATTTCTGTAGCTTTCTATTGGTCAGAACCTCCTATGAATGAAATAATCAGTATAACTTTAATCTGATTGGACATAATTAAACACGTGATCAAATATCTTACTATGCGATTGGAAGTTAAAATCATTAAAAAATAATCAGTTTAATTTTTATTTCTGTAGCTTTCTATTTGTCAGAATCTCCTATGAATGAAATAATCAGTAGTAATTGCACAAGAGCTCTGAAATTATTGAATTTTTCCCGAGTGACACTTTGACAGTTTTAATTTCACGAGCCGAAAGCGAGTGAAATTATGTCAAAGTGTCACGAGAGCAAAAATTCTATATTAATTTCAGAGGTCGGGTGCAATTTGTTGCGATTATTTCATGAATAAAACTGTTCAAAACCAAAATTTTATTGTAATTTATTTATGTAAGTACCATTAAACACACAGTTTTTATAAATATTTGACGATTGAAAGTCATCACTTTTATAATTTTTAAAACATTAATTGTCATTAATGTCACTGAATGTATTTTTTCGTAGCAACGAAGGGCATCTGACGTAATATACTTAACGACGGGAGATTATCAAAAATTATCGATTTAATTCAGATTTCTGTAGCTTTCTATTGGTCAGAATCTCCTATGAATGAAATAATCGCGCTAATTTCATTAAAACATGAACACAATGAGATACATTTGAAATAAATTAGTAAATAATATCTAAATATTAGTTTATTGCATGTATTATAATATATTATTATGCCATATTACAAGGTATTTTACTTTGCCGCACGCCGTGCGTGAAAATTTACTTTTACGCACGCCGTGCGGGAAAGTGCAACTTTCGGAAACGAAATGCGTGCGTGAAAGTGGCTCTTTTAGCACGGCCGTAGAAAAAATTATTTATTTTCAATTTAATTGTGGCTTATTTCCCATCTAAATAGTTAATTTTTTTATGTGTCTCGGCTACAATTGCCATTGACACTGTTTTAATTATTTGAAATGATTATTTTAACTTAGATAATCCAGATATTAAGAAGATGTCAAAGCACTTAGAAATATGTATAATTAATTATAGATACTGATTCGAGTGATTAAGAAAATTTCATAGACGACAATGACATTGATAAAGTGGATGCTAACCAGGAGTGTTTCTGAGTCACAACAACGTACGATAGAATCTGGCGACGAAGATAACATTAAAAACACACAATCCTTAGTTTATGAAGCATTTTAGAGAAAAATGGTTAAAGTAATAATTCATTAATGGCCTAAAACTCAATTATACCAATGCAATGACAATATTTATTATTTAAATTTTTATTTTCAAGCTACTGAAAATGAATTCACATTAAAATTATTGAATTTGAAATTTTACTTGGTTGGAGTTCTTGAATACTTATCTTATTACACTTAAATGGTTATACATATACTTGTTTTTACTTCTATAATGATTTCATTCCTGCACCATTCATGTAGAATAGCTTTCTGTAGATTTAAATAAATATTATATATTAATGTTATTTTCAATTGTTGCTTAAAATTATAAATAAACACGCGTATATTTGAGATACTCGCGAGCGTTCTAGTTACTTTGGTGGGTGCGCCTATCGGAATGTAGAAAGATTCTCACAGCTGCAGATAGCTTCAAAACGGAACTTCATATATTATAATGTAATTTAATTTATAATTATAAACATCCAGAAAACAAAATGGAGAGCTCAATTATCCTATTTGCTTACAAATGCTACTTTAGTCTGTTCATCTTCTTTATGTGCCATCTCCTCTAAGAAGGTTGGCAACCATCATGGCAATTCGCACTTTCGATACTGCTGTTAAAGAGATCTGCAGAAGTGCAGTTAAACCAAGCTCTCAAATTGTTTAACCAAGAGATGCGTCTTCTTCCACGACTCCTTCTACCCTGTATTCTTCCTTGTATTATTAATTGCAACAAGTTACAATGCGCGCCCCTCATGACGTGTCCAAGATATTGTAGTTTTCTAACTTTAATAAAATTGTATTTAAAACCTCTTTATTTTTCCCACTCTTCTTAAACAGCTCGACATTCGTGACTCTGTCCACCCAACTTATTCTGAATATCCTTCTGTAAGCCTATAATTGGAAGTCTTCCAATCTGTATGAAACATCTTTCTATACTAAAATCACAATAAAGATGCACTAGAAATAAACAAACTAAGACACGTTGAATGTTACGAGGAGCACTCCCGAATCATAATTTACAATGTATATACATTGTAAATCCCAAATCATGATTTCCAAAATTTATACATTGTAAATTATGATTCGGGAGTGCTCCTATGTAGCATTTAACGTGTCTTGGTTTGTTTATTTCTACTGCATATTGATTGTAAATTTAGTATAATGTCCAAACCTACAACCCATAAAATAATACGGAGAACACGTAGTCTCAGAAGTCTTATATTTAATGAAAATTGTAATGTCCCTGCTACAGAATACTTTTATCAGTTTGTTAAAAGCATTTCTTGCCTGTCCTATTCTTGCTTTCATCTCTTCTGTGTACTCATTATTTTCATTAGATAATTATTGTACCCAGATATTTATATTTTTTAACTTTTTTAATTTGTTCTCCATGTAGGTACTTATTGTTATGCTTTCTTGGTGCTGTTGAACTTTTGTAATTACCAAAAATTGTGTATTTTTTGTGTTTAGGGATAGTTCGTTTTCTTCTTCCACCGCTAATTTCTACCAACTAGTCTATCAAAATAACTTTTAAACAATTAATAGTAGAGGATCCGATATAAGGTCGATTTGCACCGATCTGTTTAATGGATAAAAATTATTGGATATGTAATTTAGAATGTTAACAATTACAAAAAAACAAGGGTTGCCCGATCTAATCTTGTTCTAACTATATTTAATTAATAATCAAAAAATTAAATTTTTTTTATCAATTAAAAAAAATCGATCCGTGCAGATAATATTTTAGATTTTTTGCAAGGTTTCTTGTGGGGAGACGGGCATTAACAACTAAAAACAATGTTTCAGAATGAAATAAGTCCAAAAAGCTTATCAAGAACTGATAGATTAGGGTTTGAACTTGAATTTAGGTACTTCGTAATTTCAAAAATGCTATTTTATACTGACGTTTTTGAGCCTTGAAAATCGTCATCTTTCGTTCTTTTTTCAGTTTTAAATTGTTTTTAACTAGAACACGATCAGTTTTAGAGAAAAATTACAAAAGACCTTTTTTGTTTAGATTGATCTAGAAAATCTAAAATAATATCTGCCCGGGTCGAATTTTATTTTTAAATTAAAAAAAACTGTCATTTTTTAATTATTAATTAATTATAGTTAGAACAAGATAAGATCGGGCAACCCATGTTTTTGTAATTGTTAACATGCCAAATTACATATTTAATATTTTTTATCCATTAAACAGATCGGTGCAAATCGACCTTATATCGTATCTTAGACTGTAAGTAATATCTCAAGAAGTAGAAAAATGAAGATCTATAAAACTTTGATAAGACTATTTAAATCGTTCTCTCTCTCTCTCTCTCTCTCTCTCTCTCTCTCTCTCTCTCTCTCTCTTGTCGTTTCGCCATTACTGAGGATCGTGATTCCTTCCAATATTCCTAACAATGTTTCTCCATTGGTCTCTATCTTCAGCAGCTCTAAGAGCTTCGCAGAATGAGTTTCCAGCTGAACTCTTTATTTGGTCGGACCATCTAGTTGGGGATCGTCCTCTTGATCTTCTCCACGGAACGTTTCCAGGAACAATTAATCTCTCCAAACTATCGTCACCTCTGCGAACCACGTGACCAAAGAATCGTTGCAGACATATTGTGGACAGCCTTTTTTTAATCTTGAGTTGGTTTAGAATGGAAATGTTTGTCCTATGAGCTGTCCAAGGTATGCGCAGCATTCTTCTCCAGCACCACATCTCAAAGGCATCAATTTTTTGGCGCTCGCATGCGAGAAGAGTCCAAGTCTCTGCTCCGTATAGAAATATTGAGAATACAAGGGCATTCACCAGTCTCATCTTGATATTTTGAGAGAGAGAACTGTCTTTCCAAACTTTAGTTAGGCGACTCATCGCATTTTTGCCATAACAATACGTCTCCAAACTTCTGCTTCACAGTTACCATCTTTAGTTACACTAGACCCGAGATAGACAAAGGTGTTTACTATCTGGTATTCTTGTAACATGTTAGTCAGTTGAATAGTGTCGAATCTGTCGACCACCATTATTTTTGTCTTAGCTTTATTGATTTTTAGACCAACTTTATTGCTTTCGCACTCAACTCTTCGCAGTAGATCAAACATTTCTTGCTCATTTGCTGCTATAAGTGTAGTGTCATCGGCAAATCTTAAATTGGAGATTTTCCTACCAGCTACTGTTACTCCACCGGCCCATCCTTCTAAAACCATCCTCATGATATGTTCACCATAAATGTTAAATAAGTCAGGTGACCACACGCATCCTTGTCTAACACCTCTCTCGGTCTTGAATTGGCTTGAGGACTTATGATCTAGTCGTACTGTCGCTATGTTGGACTGGTACAGATTTTTAATAAGTGGCACCAGGTGCATTTGTGCGCCCATTTCTATTAAAATTTACCACAGATTTATCCAGCTTACACAATCAAATGCCTTTTGGTAGTCAACGAAGCATATAATCATAGGTACTTGAAATTCTCTAGACCTTTCAATGAGTTGTCTCAGGTTCAGGATTTGTTCCCTTGTACCTTTACCCTTTACAAGCCCCGCTTGTTCCTGGGGTATTTGGTAATGTAGATAGGTTTTTAGTCGTTCTACTAATAATTATTTATTCGATTCCTTTGTGTATTAAAAAACATATAAACAAATAAAACTTTATCGAAAGCCATTATAACGGATTTTTCTTGTAAACTGGTTATATATGTCTTACGAAATGAGCAATTTTTATACAGAAGTTTATGGTTTACCTACATATGCATTTGTTAATTGCAAAGCAGGTAAGTATTAATTACATATACCATTTAATGGAATGCTGCATGTTTTTCCAATTACCCAATTATATTTAATTTTCGTTGCAAATTATATAACGCGAGCAATAAAAGAAAACATTTATTGGCGCATAAGTCAATAAAAAGCATCCTATTTATCAGCATATCGTTGAGATACAATATCTGTATCAAAAATCTAGAATCTAGTCGATATGATTTTAAGCAGAGACAAATTGCTCAGATCATATTGACGCGCCCCATAAGATCTAATTAAGTTTGTAAATGTTTTATCTAGAATGATAACTTTGTATTGTTCTGAAACTTTCTTTTTGTGGCATCAATGCAATTTATAAGCCGGGATCCCGCGTACCAAAAAAAAGTTTATTAATAGCAAGCTGAAAAGTTAATAATAGCTTAAAAGTGTCTAGTCGGACAAATTTTGATGTACGGGAACACTGGAACAGGAAAAGTTTTAATTGTGTAAGAGATTACAGGTTTCGAACATCAGACTACGAAATCGTCCCATGTATTTTGTCGGACAGAACTTACAATTGATTTGTTACCCTTCCATTAAACTCTCACGTAAAAATCAGCCTGCTATTTACCACCAACATAAACGCCCAACATATTTGTCAGACAAACGTTTTTTCGTATATTATGTAAAGTTTTCTATTGAATAAACTTAAAAACAACCTGCTAGTTTTCACAATCATAAACTTGTCAGAATGACACGTTCCAGAATACAAATCACGTTCTACAATTAAAACTTCCCCTGTTCCACTGTTCCCATACACCAAAGTTTGTCCAACTAGACACCGTTGCTATTAGCAAATTTTCAGCTTGCTATTTATAAACTTTTTTTGGTAGGCGGGATTAAGCCTATTAGACAATTTTATTTAAGAATTAAGTGTAATTGACGTTTTTAGAAAAAGCTAGAAGTGCATTCACTAATATAAAACAAATATTATGTAGTAGAGACCTCAGCCTAAATCTTACAAAGCGAGTACTAAAATGTTATGTATTTTTTGTTCTTTTGTATGGTGTGGAGACATGGACTCTCAATAAACAATGCCTCAATAGATTGGAAGCATTTGAGATGTGGACGTATCGAAGAATGCTGAGAATCTCCTGGACAGACAGAATAACCAATGAAGAAGTACTAAGGAGAATACAGAACAGCAGGGAGATACTGGATTCCATCAAAATAAGAAAACTTCGATACTTGGGTCATATAACATGTGGTGACAGATATGAACTCCTAAAATAATTAATTATGCAGGGAAAGATTCAAGGAAGGCGCAGCATAGGTAGGAGAAAAAATGTCCTGGCTGAGAAATCTCAGAGAATGGTTTGGATGCAGCTGAACTGAACTCTTTCGGGCTGTAGTATCAAAAGTAAGAATAGCAATGATGATTGCCAACCTTCGTCGCGGAGATGGCACATAAAGAAGAAGAGGGCGTTTTGATTTCAATTCAGAAATTATTCTTAAAATAAAAAACATTAATAATTATACAAATTTTGTTTTTGTTGCTTCGTAGAAAAATCTAATTATTTAATTTTATCTGGCAAATGGATTAACGGAAAAACTTAAAACGATACGAAATAAATTCAATATTTCCATATAGGGCAGTCAATGAGGGTATGTGGCTCCGAATTCCATTCTACTATATCGATTTACGTGATATTTTCACAGTAAGTAGGGAATAGCCCAAGAAACAAAGTCTACCCTATGCCGATGTGTGCTTTTGTCTTGGGGGCGGTTCCCACCCCTTCTCGGGGGTGGAAAATTTTTTGCTTAAATAACTACGGAAGTTGCTAGAGAACCTAATACTAAGCGAAAACTGTTCTATAATGTTTTTCCGAAAACAATACTGTGAGTTATTCCTGGTTGAAAATTGGCCATTTTCATTGAAACATAACACCTTTTCAAACGGTTTATTGCGAATACCTTAAAAACTATACATCTAACTAAAAAAACCATATAAAACATTTTTGTAGCTTATAAAATAACAAAGATTCTTTCCTTTATGAATCTTCGAGTTATAACACAAAAAGAGATATGGTAAGTGAAAAAAACTTGTTTTCTTGGTGCACGCTAAAATCAGTGTATTTCACTGTTAGTCACAAGAATTTAAATGCATCGTTTTTCTTCTACAATACATTTTACTATAGTGTTTTTTATGTTCAAAAAGTTGGGCGGGTTTAAAATGAATGGTTTTTGAAAAAAAAAATAAGATCAAATTATTGAGCGCATTTTTAAATTTTCTTAAAAATCTTCCTATTTCTCCATGTAACTCGAAAAGATAAGAGATGCCAAAAAAAAGATCACATACAAAAATGTAGGTTTCTTCTAGATAAACATTTTGATTTTATCTTTTATAACAGTATCTCTTATCATTTTCAACTTACATGGAGAAAAAGGAATATTTTTAAGAAAATTTAAATATGCGCTCTATAATTTGATCTGTTTTTTTTTAAAACCATTCATTTTAAACCCGCTCAACTTTTTGAATATAAAAAAAACACTGTAGTAGAATGTATTGTAGAAAGAAAACGATGCATTTAAATTCTTGTGGATGAGGGGTTAAATATACCTCTCAATTTTTTTCTTAAAATTCGTTAGACATCAATTGTTTGCAGCATATCTCGCTTAGATTGAATGTAATCGACATTTAATATTGCTTATTTGAAAGGACTTTTTAAGCACAATAAAAGGTATTGGTAGCATTATACACCTAAAATCGACGGTTTCTCTGTTATTTCAAGTTAAATACACTGATTTGAGCATGCACCAAAAAACAAACTCATTTTACCTAACATATCTCTTTTCGTGTTATAACTAGAAGATTGAAGAAGGAACGAATCTCTTTGTTTTTTTATGAGCTACAAAAATGCTTTATATAATTTTTTTAGTTAGATGCATTGTTTTTAAGGTATTCGCAAAAAACCGTTTGAAAAGGTGTTTAGTGTTTATATTTCAATGAAAATGGCCAATTTTCAACCACGAATAACTCAAAAAGTATTGAGTTTTCGAAAAAAAAAAAATTATAGAACAGTTTTTGCTTAAGCCAGGGTTTCCTCGAAAGCGGCACCGACAAACTGCGACCGTAACACTGCGATGAATTACGTCAGATTACGGTGAAAAATTCAAGGTTCTTCACTGCGGCAATGGAATATGCAAAGTCAGCAAGCGGTGGCTTCCAACGCATCCTTGGAAACCACCGCTATTATTTTGCGTGGTACAGTTTTTTATGACGTTATTCATCGCAGTGTTACGCTCGCAGTTTGTCGGTGCCGCTTTCGAGGAAACCGAGGCTTTAGAATTAGGTTCCCGAGCAACTTCCATAGTTGTTTAACCAAAAAATTTTCCACCCCCGAGAAGGGGTGGGAACCGCCCCCAAGACAAAAGCACACATCGGCATAGGGTAGACTTTGAATAATGAGAAATTTTCAGGCTATTCATAAAATTTTATTAAAATCCATGCTGTATGATAGAATTCGGAGGTAATAACCTGTTCTTGCTCTCATTGACTGCCCTAATATTCCATTTTCAATATTTCCATTCAATATAACAAGTTCGGTGAAAAGATCTAAGTATAATCCTGAAATAGACACATGGTAAAAAGAGAAAAATTAAAGAAGCAGCTCTAATTATGTTAACGGTTAAATGAAAATATTTGCGTCGGAAATTCCTCTAGAACCCAGTTGGATCTGGTTACCCATATTAAAAGAGGAATGTCTTGACAACAACTTCTTATCTTGTCTTGAGAAAAATCAAGAAATTTAAAAAATCTTGTCTTGACGTTTTCTTGACATCTTATATCTTGTTTTGACTCAAGAAATTTCAAGATCTTGACCTTTTATTGCGTGACCTTTTATTGCGTTGCTGGCTAACACGGAATCCACTCAATCCACTGCCACTGGGGGGAGTCCCCGATCTGCATTTGTTTCCTGACGAACGCAAAATTGATGTGTAGTGACGCATGCTTAAAATAAGCATTTTGTATGTTTCGCACATATTCTAAACTTAGCTGTCCAGGATTTGATAAAAATTATTGAACCAAATCGAAATAGTTTAGACATCGAAAGGGATTTTGATTATTTGGAGGATGAGATCGAAGTAGAAAATCATATAAGTGATACTGCTTTAGATTTCAGTTCTCCTGTAAGTAAAATTAAATACCTTGTCAAAAAAGATCAAAAACTCAGGGCAAATGCAACTTAAACTTAACAGTGCTTGCGAGGCCATAAATTGCAAGATGACTATGCCAAAATAAGATGTGCCTACAAAATGGCATTCAACTTTTGAGATGCTAACATGGGATTTGAGTGTAAAAAATGCTTTAACTATATTTTGCGACAACATCGAAAATCTAAATAATTGCAAAATATTAGATAAAGAATGGGTTCTGATCAGTAAATTTTGTCAGTATCTGAGAAGCTTTACTTTCTTTAATACTCGAAAGGGAAATATATTGCACACTCCCATTGATGGTAATTGAGTAAACTTACTTTTAGACAAACTTGAAATATTGGGCTCATGAACTTGATAATAAAATTGATAGAGACGCTACCGATGAGCAATTAATTTACCGCATTCAAGCTACGAGAGATAAAACACTGAAACACTATAACAAAACTAATTGGATATACTCTATAGTTCTTATTTTGGATCCTCGGCATAAAGTAGAGGCATTTTCCTCTTTATCTTGGGAAAGCTTCTACAATCAAAGGCATTACAAAAATTTGAAGAAATATTTAAAGCCAACTACTTTAGATCCCAAATAAATCTCAGAATGATCTACAGAATCCAATACCAGAGCCAGCACTTAGTCTGAGAGAAGAAGATAACGAATTTGATGTAGATATTACTTACCTATTTAAGAAAGCTCGTAATGATAACTTACAATCTTGAAAGAATGAAATTGAAAAATACATAAATTAGCCTAGGTTTGAAGATTCTGAGAATATAATTGATTGGTGGAGAAGACACGAAAATATCTACCCGTCATAATCGAAAATGGCCAAGGATTTTCTCGGAACGCCAGCAACATCTGTACCTGCGGAAAGACTATTTTCAAGTGCAGCTTTAACAATAACAAAGCCAAGAAATTGGCTAGGCGTTGACTCCATGAGAAGTGTTGTCTGCCTTAATTCATGGATTATCAATTACGATTTAAAAATCTGCTAAATTTTTTATTTAAAATGAAATATTGTTCGTAATGTTATTTTCAACAGGATTAGGTAAGTGTCATTAATTATTATTTTTAATTTACATTTTTGTAAATCGTTTTAGCAAAAAAGTGTTCAGTAAATTAAAATATGTTATGCTATGTTAAAATAATGTTATCTTTTTCACAAATAAATACGTTTTAGAGTTTTCATTATTAGTCAAGATATTTCAAGATTTCTCATTTTCTTGACAATAAATCTTGGTATTGACATAAAATTTCTTGTCTTGTCTTGAAATCAAGACAAGATCGAGACATGACCTTTAGCAGTAGGATCCGACTACCCATAGTAAAAGAGGAAATCAATATAAAGAAAATACCCCGATTAATATTAAGTCAATAACATATTGAGGATACATCATTTTTTATATTCTAAAATGACGTAGTACATATAAAATCAGTTTGGTGTTAATTTTGATAGTAAACTAAATGTAAGATCAAATGTCGGGATAGTATTATGAGCTTTTTTCTGTTTTATTTCTCGTGATTTACCTACTACAGGATCCACTAACACGAGAGTTTTACTGTAATCATTGCTTGTGGTTGTCTGTTGAAAGAAAAATTACATGTTATAATTTTTCTGACAGATATTCTTAACGTTATTGTTAATATCATGTAATGAACTATTTTCCAATGACGTCGTCCCAGGAACGCCACTCTTAAATATTGGCAATATCACTACTTTAAAGTCATCTACTTTGTCACATGTTTAATGTATGAAGAATTTTTAATAAGTATCAAAAACAAAATTTGTTTAATTTATTACTGTTTTATATTTTGAGGTCCAAAATTTATTTATTTATGTGACGGGTAACCCCCATTACAGATATATTATATCAATTAAAATAAGCTTATACAAGTAGATATGTTACAGTTCAAGTTGATTCTCAGTTAGAGTTGACTATTCCTAGTTCGAGTCAACTCCAACTAAAACTAGCAGTAAAAGTTTATTTGAAAAATTTTAATTCAACTTTTACTAGTTTGAGTTGACTATTCCTGGATCGATTCAGTAAATGTTGATTATGCTATTATACGACTATAATCTCACGTGCTTTTTTGATGACTGTGCTGTGCGTCTCTTTGTTTTGACCGTTTCAACTACTTATCATGATTTGAACATATAGGCCAGGAAATAAAGCTGAAAAAATGGAAAACCTCGCAATTTTTTCGTCCAGCATCGATTTGTACAAAAAATTTGGGATTAGGCTCATTTTACTATCTAGGACGATTTATATATTGAGCCGTTGTACGCTTTTGGTTTTTTAAGGGTGATAACTACCCCTAATTATTGTAAAAAATTATAAAATAACATTTTAAACTTTAATATGGTCAACATTTAGTTTTTATTAGTTAAATCATCATTGTTTTATGCTTTAGTTTAGGATATAATATTATAATATTTCAACTCTTAAAACCACCCTTGTTGGAGATATATATAAAAAAATTATTTATCCTAAAAGAATGATTTCGGCTTGCGTCGATTTGCATAAAAATTTGGGATTAGGATCATCTCACCCTGTACTTCATATTCTATATCATGCCTAAGGGTGTTGATTATTTTTAGGGGTGTAAACTACCCCTTATTTTCAAAAATTATATAAAAACATTGTAAACCTTAATATGGGTAACATTTGGTTTTGATTGTTTAAATAATGACTCTTTTATGCTTTAGGATATAATATCATAATACTTCAAACCTTAAAAATCACCCTTAATAACATTGCAATTTTTATAAGTAATTTAATAGATCTATACAAAAAAAGTAGAATTACGTACAAAAACATTTATTTCAGATCGATGTCATTTTCGTCTTTTTCTATAACTGGTGGGCTATCTTATAGCTATAAGACTTTATCTAACAATAAAACACTGAAAACGTTTGTTTTCTATACTTCCACAAAATTTGTTATAACTAAGTGACTACAGCTGTTTCGGCGGAGTGCCTTTCTCAAGTGATATAGTTTACAATGAGTTTGCCTTTTTAAGTCTTCAACTGAAGAGGTTGAGGAGTGGGGAGCTGTTTGTCTCGAGTTGGTCATTCAGAATTATATCTGTATTTTTCAGTTTATTAATTTCCATAGATTCTAAAAAAAGATAGCTTAAGGCCTTTATTTTGAATATGTAGAATTTGAAACTCTTCATTGAAAGAATGATTATGATCTAGAAGGTGAAGTGCGTATGTAGAAGTGTCTGTTTTTCTATTGTTGAATGCCCTTTTGTGTTCTGCTATCCGTTTGTCAAAAGTTCTGCCAGTTTGACCGATGTACGTTTTCGGACAGTCACCACAAGTTAGTTTGTACACACCACTCTGTAGTTGCTTTCTCTTTCGACTTTTATTGTTCTTAATATATTTGCTTAAGTTGTTGTTAGTTCTGAAAGCTGGTGTTATTCCTTTCTTTTTTATGTATCTGGCTATTTTTGTTGTTATCTTGCTAGTATATGTGAGAGAGCAGAAGGTACAGGGTTCTTTCTGTGGTGGTGGATACACTAATCTCAGGGCTTTCTTATGGAGTTTTTGGTTTAAAATTTTGTTAACTGTTTGTTCGTTATAGCCGTTGTTTACTGCTATTTGTTTAATGATGTTTAGTTCTATCTCGAAGTTATTTTTTGTCATGGGAATTTCTGTCAGTCTATGTATCATGCTATGGTAAGCTGCTAATTTGTGTTGTGTAGGATGGGATGATGAATTGTGTATAGTTGTGTCAGTATGGGTAGGTTTATGATATATATTTTGTCCCATGACAAAAAATACCTTCGAGATAGAACTAAACATCATTAAACAAATAGCAGTAAACAACGGCTATAACGAACAAACAGTTAACAAAATTTTAAACCAAAAACTCCATAAGAAAGCCCTGAAATTAGTGTATCCACCACCACAGAAAGAACCCTGTACCTTCTGCTCTCTCACATATACTGGCAAGATAACAACAAAAATAGCCAGATACATAAAAAAGAAAGGAATAACACCAGCTTTCAGAACTAACAACAACTTAAGCAAATATATTAAGAACAATAAAAGTCGAAAGAGAAAGCAACTACAGAGTGGTGTGTACAAACTAACTTGTGGTGACTGTCCGAAAACGTACATCGGTCAAACTGGCAGAACTTTTGACAAACGGATAGCAGAACACAAAAGGGCATTCAACAATAGAAAAACAGACACTTCTACATACGCACTTCACCTTCTAGATCATAATCATTCTTTCAATGAAGAGTTTCAAATTCTACATATTCAAAATAAAGGCCTTAAGCTATCTTTTTTAGAATCTATGGAAATTAATAAACTGAAAAATACAGATATAATTCTGAATGACCAACTCGAGACAAACAGCTCCCCACTCCTCAACCTCTTCAGTTGAAGACTTAAAAAGGCAAACTCATTGTAAACTATATCACTTGAGAAAGGCACTCCGCCGAAACAGCTGTAGTCACTTAGTTATAATAAATTTTGTGGAAGTATAGAAAACAAACGTTTTCAGTGTTTTATTGTTAGATAAAATGAACTTCCATCAAGTAACGGTCGAATCCATCAATTATCTATAAGACTTTGTAAATTAAATTCCGTAAGATCCCTTAGTTTATAAGTAGGGTGAATTTAAAGGGCTCGAATAATGAGTTGTATGCTTGTAAAAATAGAGGTTTTAAGCAGCTATACCTCGCTAAATGTTCACTGCAAAGAAAATCTTTGCAAAGGTTAATTTTAGTTATTAAAAAAGATACAATTTAATACATACTATATAATTTTTTTGTATCTCTAATATTTTCGGAGATATTTTGAATAAAAGGGAGATATTTAACGAAATTTCAAAAAAAAATTTATCTCTCCAATCTCCAATTTTATCTCTTTTAACTCCAATTTTTCTAAATTTTAAATAGGTCAAACTTCTTGGGTGTATTGATAATACATGTATAAAAATAATTACAGAAGGCCGAAAATCAATTTGAATTAGGAGGGTAGTTAGGGGTTGTTTTCACTGATTTTTTCGTAGAAAAAAGTAGGTACCGACCTTATTTTGATCATAAGTCGCTTAATTTTTATGCTAGAAACTTTTTTTTGAAAGGTCTAATTTTGTACACTTAAAAAATATTCTGTAAGTTTTCTTCGAAAAATGCAGAGTTTTTCCGTTATTTGGCTTTGAATATTTCAAATTATACATTTGACGAAAAAAGCTAACCTTTAACATGCCGTATCTCAGTTTGTATTGGTTGTAGAAAAATTATAAAAAAAGGATTTTTTTCTGTTTCTAAAAGACACAATTTTTAAAGCCACAGTTTTTTTTCACTGTAGGTTTTTTGAGTTATTATCAAAACACCCTCTAAAAAGTTGATTTTTTGTCGAAAAACTGTTATTTTCAACCGCGAATACCTCGAAAAATATTAGTTTTACGAAGAAAACGTAAGAAACAACTATTTTTAGAAGTGCATTTTCCATCGATTTCTCTGGTTAAAATGTAATGAAAAATTTCCGCCCCCGAGATGGGGTGGCAACCACCTCTAAGGTTTCAGCGTACAGCGTCATGATATAGAAAATGATCCTTGGGCTATTCCCTACCTTCTGTGAAGATTTCAAGTAAATCCATGATAAACGAAAATATTGCGAGCCAAAATGCTTCATTTCCTGAACTAATATCCAGTAACATTTAATTTCTAAATAGAATCGGTTGTTTATGTGAATCAACTTTTACTAAATGGCATTGGGAAGAGTATAATTTAACTAGTTGGAGTCTACTTTTACTAGTAAATGTTGAATAAAAATCTTCATTTTATATTTATAATAAACTTTTACCGACACCAGCCCGTTTGAGTTGACTCGAACTAGGAATAGTCAACTCCAACTGGATAATAAACTTGAACTGTAACAGATACACTTCTTCTTCACGTGCCATCTCCGCGACGGTGGTTGGCAATCATCATGGCTATTCTGATCTTAGATGCTGCTGCTCTGAATAGTTCGGTTGATGTGCAATGCACATTGTGCATCCGTATCATTCCCTCAAGTTACGCAACCATGAGATTCTTCTCCTTCCTACACTTCTCTTGCCCTGGATTTTCCCCTGTATAATCAATTGAAGTATGTTGTATCTCTCATTACGCGTAACATGCCCCAGGTATTGCAGCTTTCGTGTCTTGATGGTTTCCAATATTTCCAGTCTTCTGTTGACTCTTCTCATGACTTCGTTATTTAAGTTTAAAAGTGAGAATAGTTTAAGTAGATACACACTTAAAAATAATTCCATTTAATAATTAACAGACCAAAATAATAATAAATAAATAAGAATAATAGATAATAACTGCCGAAAGCGGTTCTATTCTAAATGTAAAATTCTAAAAACATCATGGACAGAACACGTCACAGACAAAATGTTCTGAGAACGACGAATAAAGAAATAGAAATCTTAAATAGAATCAAAACAAAAAATTTGAATATCTCGAATATATTACACGTGTAGTAGTCCAGGTCGCATCTGTTTTGAGATGGACGTTGAGAGGTGACTCAAATTTTTTTGCAGAAATTGCTTGAATATAAATCAAATAATAATATTTGAGTTATCCTCCCTCTCAAAAAGGTCCGGAACATTGTTTAAATGATTAAAATGTCAAGAATTGAAGGAAAAATTCGATTTTTTTCTTCGTTTTTTTATTATAACTTTAAAACTATTCATTTCCGAGAAAAGTTGTACTAACATAAAAGTTGCACAATTAAATTTTCTACAATATAGAATTGGTTAAAGATTTAAAAAATAGTCACCCTTGTTGTAAAATAGCAATAACTGCGAAAAAACCATACAAAAACAAGTATTCGCATTTTACGTTTTTCAACCATTTATGCTACACTTAGGACCTGCCTGTTTCACCCAAAAAAAGTATATGATACAGTAAAACAATACTGTAAATTTTATTAACATCGGTTCAATAGATTTTGCAAAATAAATTTTGCAATCCAGCTTTCGCAAAAAAATTCATTTTTTCAAAATATTACAGGACTGAAAATAAAGCAGATAGCAAGTTGAATTTTTTTTTCCTTATAGAAGTGTATTGTACCTTTCATTTGCAATTGGCAAAATTAAAATGAATTAGACTAAGTTTTCACTCTAATGGCATATAACATATCCCACCAGAATGAAAACAATGGGAACCTTCTCTGGTTACACCTCCGAGGCTTCTACAATTTGCAAGCCATACTGATGCTGAGACTAAGGAAGATGAGGGAATTCTACAATTTACAATTCACGTCACATCTGCTCAGCGCGGTAAAGTTCCAACGAGACTGGTTCCCTTCATACTCCACACAGAGTAAATGTAAATCAAAAATGAATAACCATTTTCAATTTCGTTGCAAAACGAAAATACAGCCGAATCATATTCCAGTCCAATCAGAGAGTGCTGCAAGCACCTCTACCGGTTTCGAAACTTATTAGTCTCTCATCAGGAGGCACATATGCTGCTCTCCCTGATCCAACCAAAACAAACCCCAGCGTGCAGTCCCGAATTGCAACGAACGAAATGGCATAGATGCCCTAGCGGCAACTGCTAGCAAAAGACTAAGTTTTCACTCTAATGGCATATAACATATCCCACCAGAATGAAAACAATGGGAACCTTCTCTGGTTACACCTCCGAGGCTTCTACAATTTGCAAGCCATACGGATGCTGAGACTAAGGAAGATGAGGGAATTCTACAATTTACAATTCACGTCACATCTGCTCAGCGCGGTAAAGTTCCAACGAGACTGGTTCCCTTCATACTCCACACAGAGTAAATGTAAATCAAAAATGAATAACCATTTTCAATTTCGTTGCAAAACGAAAATACAGCCGAACCATATTCCAGTCCAATCAGAGAGTGCTGCAAGCACCTCTACCGGTTTCGAAACTTATTAGTCTCTCATCAGGAGGCACATATGCTGCTCTCCCTGATCCAACCAAAACAAACCCCAGCGTGCAGTCCCGAATTGCAACGAACGAAATGGCATAGATGCCCTAGCGGCAACTGCTAGCAAAAGACTAAGTTTTCACTCTAATGGCATATAACATATCCCACCAGAATGAAAACAATGGGAACCTTCTCTGGTTACACCTCCGAGGCTTCTACAATTTGCAAGCCATACGGATGGTGAGACTAAGGAAGATGAGGGAATTCTACAATTTACAATTCACGTCACATCTGCTCAGCGCGGTAAAGTTCCAACGAGACTGGTTCCCTTCATACTCCACACAGAGTAAATGTAAATCAAAAATGAATAACCATTTTCAATTTCGTTGCAAAACGAAAATACAGCCGAACCATATTCCAGTCCAATCAGAGAGTGCTGCAAGCACCTCTACCGGTTTCGAAACTTATTAGTCTCTCATCAGGAGGCACATATGCTGCTCTCCCTGATCCAACCAAAACAAACCCCAGCGTGCAGTCCCGAATTGCAACGAACGAAATGGCATAGATGCCCTAGCGGCAACTGCTAGCAAAAGACTAAGTTTTCACTCTAATGGCATATAACATATCCCACCAGAATGAAAACAATGGGAACCTTCTCTGGTTACACCTCCGAGGCTTCTACAATTTGCAAGCCATACGGATGCTGAGACTAAGGAAGATGAGGGAATTCTACAATTTACAATTCACGTCACATCTGCTCAGCGCGGTAAAGTTCCAACGAGACTGGTTCCCTTCATACTCCACACAGAGTAAATGTAAATCAAAAATGAATAACCATTTTCAATTTCGTTGCAAAACGAAAATACAGCCGAACCATATTCCAGTCCAATCAGAGAGTGCTGCAAGCACCTCTACCGGTTTCGAAACTTATTAGTCTCTCATCAGGAGGCACATATGCTGCTCTCCCTGATCCAACCAAAACAAACCCCAGCGTGCAGTCCCGAATTGCAACGAACGAAATGGCATAGATGCCCTAGCGGCAACTGCTAGCAAAAGACTAAGTTTTCACTCTAATGGCATATAACATATCCCACCAGAATGAAAACAATGGGAACCTTCTCTGGTTACACCTCCGAGGCTTCTACAATTTGCAAGCCATACGGATGCTGAGACTAAGGAAGATGAGGGAATTCTACAATTTACAATTCACGTCACATCTGCTCAGCGCGGTAAAGTTCCAACGAGACTGGTTCCCTTCATACTCCACACAGAGTAAATGTAAATCAAAAATGAATAACCATTTTCAATTTCGTTGCAAAACGAAAATACAGCCGAACCATATTCCAGTCCAATCAGAGAGTGCTGCAAGCACCTCTACCGGTTTCGAAACTTATTAGTCTCTCATCAGGAGGCACATATGCTGCTCTCCCTGATCCAACCAAAACAAACCCCAGCGTGCAGTCCCGAATTGCAACGAACGAAATGGCATAGATGCCCTAGCGGCAACTGCTAGCAAAAGACTAAGTTTTCACTCTAATGGCATATAACATATCCCACCAGAATGAAAACAATGGGAACCTTCTCTGGTTACACCTCCGAGGCTTCTACAATTTGCAAGCCATACGGATGCTGAGACTAAGGAAGATGAGGGAATTCTACAATTTACAATTCACGTCACATCTGCTCAGCGCGGTAAAGTTCCAACGAGACTGGTTCCCTTCATACTCCACACAGAGTAAATGTAAATCAAAGTAGAATTCCCTCATCTTCCTTAGTCTCAGCATCCGTATGGCTTGCAAATTGTAGAAGCCTCGGAGGTGTAACCAGAGAAGGTTCCCATTGTTTTCATTCTGGTGGGATATGTTATATGCCATTAGAGTGAAAACTTAGTCTTTTGCTAGCAGTTGCCGCTAGGGCATCTATGCCATTTCGTTCGTTGCAATTCGGGACTGCACGCTGGGGTTTGTTTTGGTTGGATCAGGGAGAGCAGCATATGTGCCTCCTGATGAGAGACTAATAAGTTTCGAAACCGGTAGAGGTGCTTGCAGCACTCTCTGATTGGACTGGAATATGGTTCGGCTGTATTTTCGTTTTGCAACGAAATTGAAAATGGTTATTCATTTTTGATTTACATTTACTCTGTGTGGAGTATGAAGGGAACCAGTCTCGTTGGAACTTTACCGCGCTGAGCAGATGTGACGTGAATTGTAAATTGTAGAATTCCCTCATCTTCCTTAGTCTCAGCATCCGTATGGCTTGCAAATTGTAGAAGCCTCGGAGGTGTAACCAGAGAAGGTTCCCATTGTTTTCATTCTGGTGGGATATGTTATATGCCATTAGAGTGAAAACTTAGTCTTTTGCTAGCAGTTGCCGCTAGGGCATCTATGCCATTTCGTTCGTTGCAATTCGGGACTGCACGCTGGGGTTTGTTTTGGTTGGATCAGGGAGAGCAGCATATGTGCCTCCTGATGAGAGACTAATAAGTTTCGAAACCGGTAGAGGTGCTTGCAGCACTCTCTGATTGGACTGGAATATGGTTCGGCTGTATTTTCGTTTTGCAACGAAATTGAAAATGGTTATTCATTTTTGATTTACATTTACTCTGTGTGGAGTATGAAGGGAACCAGTCTCGTTGGAACTTTACCGCGCTGAGCAGATGTGACGTGAATTGTAAATTGTAGAATTCCCTCATCTTCCTTAGTCTCAGCATCCGTATGGCTTGCAAATTGTAGAAGCCTCGGAGGTGTAACCAGAGAAGGTTCCCATTGTTTTCATTCTGGTGGGATATGTTATATGCCATTAGAGTGAAAACTTAGTCTTTTGCTAGCAGTTGCCGCTAGGGCATCTATGCCATTTCGTTCGTTGCAATTCGGGACTGCACGCTGGGGTTTGTTTTGGTTGGATCAGGGAGAGCAGCATATGTGCCTCCTGATGAGAGACTAATAAGTTTCGAAACCGGTAGAGGTGCTTGCAGCACTCTCTGATTGGACTGGAATATGGTTCGGCTGTATTTTCGTTTTGCAACGAAATTGAAAATGGTTATTCATTTTTGTTTTAAAATGAATTAATTACCACGGCGTCAGAAATTTCTTTAAATAAACATTAATTTTTGGTGCTACGCGCAGGACAGCGGTGTTCGATTCACACAAGTTGATTTCCACCAAAATTTCTTCCAATCTTTATCTAATATATTATTTTCTTACTCTATATTTTGTTGTATTTTAATATTTTAATTCCACAAAAATCAAACTAATTTTATTATTGTTTGTGAAATATTGTTTAAAAAATTGCATATGTTTAAAAATAATAAACTTTTATTATCTAAGTTAAAATATATAAACAAAGAAAGTTTTTGCTAATAAAAGTGTTATTTCAAAGGATATGTGTTTTTATATTGCAATAAACAAATTTATTTATTTCTATCGAAATGTAATAAAAATTAAAATGTATCAATCATTATCAAAGGTCATTGGAATGCCCAATCAGAGCAAACTATCCGCTGTCCTGCGCGTAGCACCAATAATTAATGTTTATTTAAAAACAATTCCTGACTCCGTGGTGTTAATCGATTTTAATTTTGCAAAATTGAAAGTGAAAGGTACAGTACACTTCTATACGCAAAAAAAATTTCAACTTGCCATCTGCTTTATTTTCAGTCCTGTAACATTTTGAAAAAATGATTTTTTTGCGAAAGCTGGATTGCAAAATTTATTTTGCAAAATCTATTGAACCGATGTTAATAAAATTTACAGTATTGTTTTACTGTATCATATAGTTTTTCTGGGTGAAACACACAGGTCCTAAGTGTAGCATAAATGGTTGAAAAACGTAAAATGCGAATACTTGTTTTTGTATGGTTTTCTCGCAATTATGGCTATTTTACAACAAGGGTGACTATTTTTTAAATTTTTAACCAATTCTATATTGTAGGAAATTTAATTATGCAACTTTTATTTTAGTACAACTTTTCTCGGAAATGAATACTTTTAAAGTTATAATCAAAAAACGAAGAAAAAAATCGAATTTTTCCTTCATTTTTTGACATTTTGATTATTTATACAATGTTCCGGACCTTTTTGAGAGGAAGAATAACTCAAATATTATTATTTAATTTATTTTCAAGCAATTTCTGCAAAAAAATTTGAGTCACCTCTCAACGTCCAAATGTACTAATATTTTTACAGGTGCGCCCTGGTCTATAGAGACAACTTGCTCCAACTGATTATGCATGGAAAGATCCAAGCAAAATGAATTATAGGGAGACGCACAATATCGTGGCTGAGCAACCCGAGAGAGATCTAGGATGGTACTGATCTAGATCACATAAACATTTCAGAGCAGCGGTCTCTATAAGTCCGAATAGCTATGACGATTGCCGACCTCCTTCACGGAGATGGCACTGTAAAGAAAATGAATCTACAATAATTGATTGAAATAAAAATTAAACGTTACATTTGTTTTTGACGTTTAGATTTTTCAATACGGAAATCGTTTTCAAAAATCATTAGAAGGTCATGGAAGTTTGAAGAATAAATTTTTTGAATATATTTTAAAGTACTGGCCTACGATGAGTTTTACTTTTTGTGTTAAAATTCATACTTTCCTAATAACTATTAAAAGAACTGTAATAAAAAGTTGCCATGATAAAACTTGTGAATCAACTCACTTAATTTAGTCAGTCACCTACAATACTTCTTCGTGCAGAGATTAACTTAATTAACTTAATTTTTAAAAGGGGGTACTTACACTACCTTTATAAAAAAAACAGTTAATTAAATTAAAAATTTCCCAACTAAATAAGTACCTTCTTAAAAATAATGCTAGTGACAGTAAGATTAGTTTGTAAAAGTTGAAATGTCATTTACGCTTAATGGACTGTTTTAGTGTTATGATTATTAACTGTTGTGTATGGCGGACTGTTTTTTCTGTATTTTCCCTTTTAAGATTTTTGGTAAGTAGACACACACATGTTATGGGTTATTATCCGATTTCTTTAATATAAGTAGGTCAAGCGTTAAAATGTTTTTGCATGAAAATTCTGTTGATTTACACAATTTACAGTAAAGCTATATTTGTATCGTGTTTACTGATGCAAGATCTGGGGAATACGATTTTTAAAACGTGAAAAAATATGCCACAAGGATAGAAATTTTAAAAATTAATAATCTTGGAACATTCAGTATAGTGCATATTTTCATTAAGAGGGGGGTATGGTTTGAAATATTAAATTTTTTTATTATTTCAAACAAAAAAAGCATACTTTCAAGAATACTCTGAAAATTTCAGATTGATCGGAGTAAAATTACCAGAGATACAGTGTTTTGAATATCCCCACCTTCGACTCGCTTTGCCGCGATGATGAAGATGCAGTTGTCAAAACTTTAAACGCACTTTTCTCAATTCTCAAAACTGCTTTTTCAAATGCGGTGGACATTATAACTGAAAAAAACTACTTGACCGATCTACTTGAAATTTTGCACAGATTTTTTTTAGGCATTTCGTGAGGTAACAACGTCGAGATATTTTTCATTTTGTGCTTATTTTTTGTTCAAAAATAATAAATCTGTTCAGTTTCACAAAGCTTTTACCAAAAATTTCGTATTTTTGACTTCTGAGTGATACCAAAAATTCAAAAATCATTAAAAATAAAAAAAAACTCGACGTTGTTACCTCGTGAAACTAATTAAATCTTTTTGAATTTTTTGTTTCGTATGATCCAATGGGGAGTTCTGATGTCCACCGTAAAATTATTTTTCAATATTTTGGATTTATTTTTTTTTTAAATTCATATTCTTTGAATTGTACTATACTAAATATGTTTATTTAATTTAAAAATAAAATAATTCTACCATAGCTTCGAAAAAAAATCACCAAAATGTGCTTGATATATTGATTTCAAACCATACCGTCCCTTAAGAGACTAACTAATTTATCTAACTAACTAATTTATCCAAGTTATCACGAAAAAGGATAAAATGTTAGACAGAGGATAAAATCTTAACACAACGTAGTTGTAAACTAGTTGTAAACAGTCACTACATAGTAAAATTACCCCGGCACCAATTGAAAAGGGGGACTTTTTCGCAGTTGTATGTTAAATCTCTTTGAACTGTGTCAGGTTACTGCCACTTCATCGAAAAATGATCCCCGGTTTTCAGGACAATAAAAATAGTGTAAAGAGGCAATAAATTAGGGTTTTTAGAGGTAATTAGGCTCATTTTACTATCTATGACATTTTCTATATTGAGCCGTTTTACGCTTTTGGTTTTTAAGGGTGATAACTACCACTAATTATTGTAAAAAATTATAAAATAACATTTTAAACTTTAATATGGTCAACATTTAGTTTTTATTAGTTAAATCATCATTGTTTTTTGATTTAGGATATAATATTATAATATTTAAACTCTTAAAACCACGCTTGTTGGAGATATATATTATAAAATAATTATTTATCCCAAAAAAATGATTTCGGCTTGCATCGATTTGCATAAAAATTTGGGATTAGGATCATCTCACCCTGTACTTCATATTCTATATTCTATATCATGCCCAAGGGTGTTGATTATTTTTAGGGATGTTAACTACCCCTTGTTGTCAAAAATTATATAAAAACATTGTGAACCTTAATATGGGTAAAATTTGGTTTTGATTGGTTAAATAATGACTGTTTTATGCTTTAGAATATAATAGCATAATACTTCAAACCTTAAAAATCACCCTTAAGGCCATAGGTACATAATTCGCAAATATTTTAAGGCTATCCCTAAATTTTCTGTCTTTACATGGCAAATTACGTGTAGTAAAATTCACACTGGTATGGATATGTACATATTACTAGAATGTCATTCTACTTGACAATGTCAGAACTAACTTAAAGAGATGGCTTTTGAATGTTCTTGGATAACTGTTATTTTTTGTATAATTGCAAATTATTAATTCAGTTAATAAATGTGATAATTTTTTCACTAGCTATGTATTCAGTGATTGTAATAATTTATATGTACCTACAACAAAAACTAATACTCAATTGAGAAAAGAGGAAAAGTGTTAAAGTGATTTTTTAATAAACGGAATAACTTTTAACTTTTAACGGAAACTTTTTTAATAAATGTAACGCTTACAATTTTGAACATCTTTAACAACAAAATACTTGGATCACAGAATATATCTTGATGTATTCTCTGCTTCTATCTTCCATAAATAATACACAATAAATAACTTTTTATAAATTTCAACTTTTTAAATCAATTATTTATCAAATACACTATATATCAATATTACTTAATCAACAATTCAAAATATTCCCGATTCATGTCAAACATTTATTTAAAATTGTCACTGATTGTCAGTGTCTGACTGACAATATTCTAGTCGACTGAGTGCGTTGTATGACAAAGATAGATTTGGAAAATTACCACGGACAATGTGTTCATTTTTTTCGAATCCTGAAAAAACCAATAAATATTTTTGAAAAATCTAAACGCAGAATGAAAGACCAAATTATTAACGAGGGCCGAAAGTCCCTTAGAATAAATAAAAAGTTTATTTTGAATGAGATATTTGAAATTAAAAATAACACTAAATTTTCTCTTAGCTTTTCACCCGTGTAACTTATTAAAATAAACATTATAGAAGTTCTCAGGCACTTTCGGCCCCCGCTAATAACGCAATCTTTCATTCTGCGTTTAAATTTTTTAAAAATACTTATTAGTTTTCTCAGGATTCGAAAAAAATGAATCCCCATTTGAATAGCATTGCAGCCGAAAAAACGTACCGATCCTCTTAATAACATTGCAATTTTTATAAGTACATAATTGAATAGATCTATACAGAACAAAAAGTAGAATTACGTACAAAAACATTTATATACACAAAAATACGAATTTACAGATACAAATACAAATAGTTTTTAAGTCATCTTCATCGAGATCGATGTCATCTTCGTCTTTTTCTATAACTGGTGGGCTATCTTATAGCTATAAGAGCTATAAGACTTTGTAAATAATTAAAGGGCTCGAATAATGAGTTGTTTGCTTGTAAAAATAGAGGTTTTAAGCAGCTATACCTCGCTAAATGTTCACTGTAAAGAAAATCTTTGCAAAGGTTAATTTTAGTTATTAAAAAAGATTTTTTTTTTTTTTTTTTTTTTTAACCCCACATTTATTACAATCTATCTATACAATCTAAACCTAAATGTTTAGGTAGATAACAGACAATAAGTAATAGGACTGACAATAATTAGGAATGACATGTAGGGAGGCATCCAGTGATGCACCCCTTTTTTAAAACTTAGCCTACAACACTGACTATTTCTGACATAAACTTATACACATTAATTTAGTACCTATTGTTCACTTAACTCTAACGGAACTTTTCGTTTTAACCTACGAACAGTACGCGGTTTATTCACTAAATTTTTTGCTAACACGTTTGGATGCACTTTAAGTTTTTCTGTATGTTTTTTCGCGCACTTTTTGATGTCATCTTTGACGTATGGTAGTCCGGCGTCCCGATGGATGGCTTCATTGGTTATGAACCATGGAACTCCTAGTATTGATCTCAATATTTTGGACTGAAATCTTTGTATTATTTCAATGTTGGAATTAAAAAAAAAAAAAAAAAAATATTAAAATATATTAAAATATAAAAAAGATACAATTTAATACATACTATATAATTTTTTTTGTATCTCTATATTTTCGGAGATATTTTGAATAAAATGAGATATTTGACGAAATTTCAAAAGAAATTTATCTCTCCAATCTCCAATTTTATCTCTTTTAACTCCAATTTTTCTAAATTTTAAATAGGTCAAACTTCTTAGGTGTATTGATAATACATATATAAAAATAATTACAGAAGGCCTAAAATCAATTTGAATTAGGAGGGTAGTTAGGGGTTGTTTTCACTGATTTTTTCGTAGAAAAAAGTAGGTACCGGCCTTATGTTGATCATAAGTCGCTCAATTTTATGCTAGAAACTGTTTTTTGAAAGGCCTGATTTTATACTTAAAAAAATTTTGTGTAAGTTTTCCTCGAAAAATGCAGAGTTTTTCCGTTATTTGGCTTTGAATATTTCAAATTATGCATTTGACGAAAAAAGCTAACCTTTAACATGCATTATCTCAGTTTGTATTGGTTGTAGAAAAATTATAAAAAAGGATTTTTTTTCTGTTTCTAAAAAATACAATTTTTAAAGCTACAGTTTTTTTATTCACTCTATATTTTTTGAGTTATTTTTAAAAACCCTCTAAAAAGTCGATTTTTTTGTCGAAAAACTGTTACTTTCAACCGCGAATACTTCGAAAAATATTAGTTTTACGAAGAAAACGTAAGGAACAATTATTTTTAAAAGTGAATTTTCCATCGATTTCCCTGGTTAAAATGTAATGAAAAATTCCCGCCCCCAAGATTGGGTGGCAACCACCTCTAAGGTTTCAGCGTACCGCGTCATGATATAGAAAATGATCCTTGGGCTATTCCCACCTTCTGTGAAGGTTTCAAGTAAATCCATGATAAACGAAAATATTGCGAGCCAAAATGCTTCATTTCCTGAACTAATATCCAATCCAGTAACATTTAATTTCTAAATAGAATCGGTTGTTTATGTGAATCAACTTTTACTAAATGGCATTGGGAAGAGTATACTTTAACTAGTTGGGGTCTACTTTTACTAGTAAATGTTGAATAAGAATCTTCATTTAATATTTATAATCAACTTTTACTGAAACCAGCCGTTTGAGTTGACTCGAACTAGGAATAGTCAACTCCAACTGGATAATCAACTTGAACTGTAACATATATATCTACTGAGGTTTTCTCCCTCCCTCTTTAACAGTTCTGCTAGCAGATTGTCTGGGACGGGTGACATATTCTTTGAGAGCTGAGGTTTGAATGATTGTACATATGTAATATGTTCTTTGTCATGACTACAAAACTCTGCAGTAGAATTACAAATCAGACCATTAACCCGCCATTACACGCGCTATGAGGAAATCCCTCACCATATTTGTTTATAACCAATGAAATTGTGTAAACTAATACGATAACCTTAAGCACCCAGGAATGCCTTTAGCATGGTTTATGAGAGGGTATGAAAAAGTTATAGAATATTTCAGGCGGCCAGTGTGCTGTGTGGTAGTTGAAAGAAGAGACATCCCTCGTCAAGTGAGGGAATTCCTCACTGCGCGTGCAATCACAGTGAAATCACGTTTCTATTATCTCAAAGAAACTTTTAGGTTTGTATTTAATATTTAGGTAGGTTTAATTAAAATATCATTGTTTGGATTAGATTAGGAACAGTAGCACACCGTGCGGGGGGGTTTGGGGGTTAAAATTCCACCCAGAGCATATAAAAATATATATAAAAGAAAGTAGGAAAATGTAACTTGTCTTTCACAAATAATACAAAAAACTTTAGGTGCCCAAGCAAACCCCCTCCCCCCCCCAGAGGAAAATTCTAGGTGCGCCACTGGTTAAGAACCCATTTTTAAATTTACCTATTCTAATTGGGAAATAAGCCACAATTTAACTTGAAAAATTGATTTTATTGACGTTTCGAATTCCACCTCGGACGTCGTTATCAATATACAAAATATACAAAAGTTAATTACATAAATACCACAAAGAAATAGCTTCAGAACAGTTTTTAATTTTAATTTGTATTTTTAGCAAAATGAATTCGCTTAAAGAACGTTAATTTCTTCAGTGGCTTTCTGAATTTTTTTTTTTTTATTTACAATTTGCTTCAACCACAAGGGTTATTAGCAATGAACTGTATTTACATCAAATTACAAAATTTAGGTATATTAAATTTGGTTAATGAGTCCTATAGTACGTAAAAAATTAAGAGTCTTACATGAATTACTTTCACTTAAACAATCTTTAATTGTAGTTGGTAACTGTTGATGTTGCCGTTCTATAACGTAGAGGGGACAGTCTATTATTATATGTTGCACTGTTAGTTCACTATCACACACATAACACATCGGAGGGGCTTCCTTCTTTAATAAAAAGTCGTGGGTAATCTTCGTATGACCAAGTCGCAATCTGGACATGAGCACTTGGTCTCTTCTCTTTGTAGGATGTTTCGACGGTGATATACTTTGTTTGATTGTTCTTAATGTAGAGTTTGATTCGTTCCAGTTTGTTTGCCATTTTGTCATGATCTTGTTTTTAAAATATTGCTTTAGATCAGTATGAACGCAAGTAGTTATGATGTCTGTTAAGGGATTCTCACTCGCATTTTTTGCTAATGTGTCAGCTTTATCATTTCCACTTATCTCGCAATGTGATGGTACCCAGAGGAACTGAACTAATCTTTGATTTTGTTGGCATATCAAGAGTTCCGCCTTAATTAAGAGGAGGATAGGATGTTTGGGGTATACCCGCCTCAAGGCCGTTAATGCACTTAGGGAATCGCTAATGATTATTGAGAATTTGATGTCATGTGTGTTAACAAACTTTAATGACTGGAGGATAGCAAAGAGTTCAGCTGAGAATATGGAGGTTTGGGGAGGGAGCTGGTAGGAACTGTTATAGTTATCTGTTGTGAAAGCCGCTCCTACTCCATTTGCAGATCTGGATGCATCGGTATAAATATGGATGTGATCATTAAAACCATTTAATATCTCTAATAATCTCTGATTAAAGATTTTTGCTGGTGTGCCACCTTTCTTGAATGCAGATAGATTTGTATTACAAGCAGGAAGAGCAATTGTCCATGGTAATATGTGTTGGCTGACTTTAAAAGTATTGTAAGTGTGTGGAATTATTGTGTCTAAGCTCTGTAACGTTGCTCTCACTCGATGATAAAACGGAGGATCCAATCTTTTCCCACAATTAAATGTCGATGGAAATCTATCTGTAAATGTGTTTTTATAAACAGGTACATGTGGGTTAGTTGATACTCTTAAGGCATACATGAGGCTAAGGTATTCTCTCCTGAGTTGAAGGGATGGTTCGCCTGATTCAACATACATACACTCAACTGAGCTTGTGTAGTGTGCTCCCAGTGCAATTCTAATTGCTGAATTATGAACTGTGTCTAGCACTTTCAATAGTGAACCTTTGGCTGAGTTGTAGGCAACAGCAGCATAATCTAGTTTTGAACGAATTAGGGTTTTATATACAGTCATAAGAGTTTGGAAATCGGCACCCCATTGTTTATGAGAGATACTTTTCATTAAGTTAAGGCCGTTTTGAACTGACAGACGGAGAGAGTGGATGTGGTCTTGCCAAGATAGTCGGCTATCCAGTTTTACTCCCAAGAAGTTGATCGATTCTGAATACTTTATTGGTAAATTTTTTAGGAAGAGTTTCGGTGGATTTACTTGTTTCTTTGGAGTTTTACTGAAGATCATTGCTTTCGTTTTAGTGGGTGAAAATTCTAGGCCAGTAGTATTCGACCAATTCTCTAGTTTGTAAATGGCTTGCTGTATATGGGTCGTCATTGTTGATATATTTTTACCACGACAGAATATAACAAGATCATCAGCAAATAGACGGGCTTTGACTAATGGGCTAAGTGACTTAGCGATGTCATTGATGGCAATAAGGAAAAGTGCAACACTAAGAGTAGACCCTTGAGGAATACCGTTTAATTGGATTTTAGAGTCTGAAAGAAAGTTGTCTATTCGAACTTTGAAGTTTCGCCTATATAAAAGATTATTAATAAACTTGATAATATTTCCTTTAATCGACCAACTTGACAGGATTCTTATGATATCTGATCTCCAGATTGTATCATATGCACGCGTTATATCAAAAAATACAGCCAGACATTCTTGACCACATCCAAATGACTCATGAATTACAGATTCAATATCCACTATGTTGTCTAATTTATGTTAAGAACTCTTGCTTTTGATCTATATTATTTTTACTTTTTTTTTGTTAAATTAATAAAAAAATTGGTTTACGAGACTTTCTATAATATGTGAGTACAACCCATTTTATATTTATACATGTTGACATTCATTCTTCCTCGAAATAAGTCGAATTTATGTAGGTGAGGGCGACGCTCATACGCATGCAACCACGTCACAATAGAAGACGCGTGTAACGGCGGGTTAAAAAATGTTATTGCACTAGTAGAAGAAAGTAACAAATTTTTAAAGCAAATATTGTTCAATAATTTTTGGTTTTTCGAATGAATGAAGAGTAAACATAATATTATCTGTTTATTTTGTTATTAGTAAATTAGTATTTACAACAAACCTTTGAAAATATTTACCAACTTTACAAACAAGATTCCGTTTGAAATAGGTATAAGTATAGTTTATTCGTTTATAAATTAGTTGGTATAATTCGCTTTTAACCAAATCTTGTATCAGAATTTAAAACCAGTTTTGGTATAATGAATTAAAACCCAACACAACCTCTCTCGAAGGTAAACATATTATAGAAGCAATTAACGGATTTTTTGCTCTTTTGATCGTTGTCGAAGTTATCCGTATACTTAGACCAGGGCATTTAGCACTAAAAACACCCGAATAAATAAATTTTTAAATACAGCACAAAGAGACTTGCAGTTTTTTGCATTATGTTCAGGATGATGTCAGGAAAAAAGTCTACTATTCAAAAATGGGTGGAAATGCATAATTGCACTGTAAAATGCATAAAATGCATCCAAAATTGCATAAATAAAAAATAAAGTCAAAATCAGTATACTAAGGAACAAAATTTATTATTTGGGGGGTTTTTGCGGACACTGAATACGATTACGCCATCAGAACTGATCCCCGGATCATCTGGTGCCCAAGGTCACGGCAAGAGATGTCATCTTCTGGAGTTTCGATGTTGTCTAGGGCGCATCTGTTTTGAGATGGACGTTGAGAGGGGACTCAAATTTTTTTGCAGAATTTGCTTGAAAATAAATCAAATAATAATATTTGAGTTATCCTGTCTCTCAAAAAGGTCCGGAACATTGTTTAAATAATCAAAATGTCAAAAATTGAAGGAAAAATTCGATTCTTTTCTTCGTTTTTTGATTATAATTTTAAAAGTGTTCATTTCCGAGAAAAGTTGCACTGACATAAAAGTTGCGCAATTAAATTTCCTACAATATATAATTGGTTAAAAATTTAAAAAATAGTCACCCTAGCTGCAAAATAGTAATAATTGCGAAAGAACCATACAAAAACAAGTATTCGCATTTTACGTTTTTCAACCATTTATGCTACACTTAGACTTTCATATTTCACCCAGAAAAACGTTATCATACAGTAAAACAATACTATAAATTTCATTAAGATCGGCTCAACAGATTTTGCAAAATAAATTTTGCAATCCAGGTTTTGCAAAAAAAAATCATTTTTTCAAAATGTTACAGGACTGAAAATAAAGCAGATAGCAAGTTGAATTTTTTTTGCTGATAGAAGTGTACTGTACCTTTCATTTGAAATTTTCAAAATTAAAATCGATTAATTACCACGGCGTCAGAAAATTTTTGAAATAAACAATAATTTTTGGTGCTACGCGCAGGACAGCAGTGTTCGATTCACACAAATTGATTTCCACCAAAATTTCTTCCAATCTTTATCTAATATATTATTTTCTTACTCTATATTTTGTTGTATTTTAATATTTTAATTCCACAAAAATCATACTAATTTTATTATTGATTGTGACATATTGTTTAAACAATTGCATATGTTTAAAAATAATAAACTTTTATTATTTAAGTTAGAATATATGGACAAAGAAAGTTCTTGCTAATAAAAGTGTTATTTCAAAAGATAGAGTATGTGTTTTTATTTTGCAATAAACAAATTTATTTATTTATGTCGAAATGTAATAAAAATTAAAATGTATTATCAAAGGTCATTGGAATGTCCAATCAGAGCAGACTATCCGCCGTCCTGCGCGTAGCCCCAATAATTAATATTTATTTAAAAATTCCTGACACCATGGTGTTAATCGATTTTAATTTTGCAAAATTGCAAATGAAAGGTACAGTACAATTCTATTCGCAAAAAAATTTTCAACTTGCTTCCTTCTTTATTTTCAGTCCTGCAACATTTTGAAAAAATAAATTTTTTTTACGAAAGCTGGATTGCAAAATTTATTTTGCAAAATCTGTTGAACCGATCTTAATGAAATTTACAGTATTATTTTACTGTATCATAAAGTTTTTCAGGGTGAAATATGAAGGTCCTAAGTGTAGCATAAATGGTTGAAAAACGTAAAATGCAAATACTTGTTTTTGTATGTTTTTTTTTCACAATTATTGCTATTTTGCAACTAGGGTGACTGTTTTTTAAATTTTTAACCAATTCTATATTGTAGAATATTTAATTATGCAACTTTTATGTCAGTACAACTTTTCTCGGAAATGAATACTTTTAAAGTTATAATAAAAAAACCAAGTAAAAATCGAATTTTTCCTTAATTTTTTGACATTTTGATTATTTAAACAATCAAACAAATGAAATAGAGAATGTGGAAAAATCCCCTTACGAATAACTCACACATCCACTATTTCTGGCTGGGAAAAATTTTTCGAATAGAATCAAAGATCCAAACACCAGTTCTTAGAAATGTGTTTCGCCCTCTTCAACCTCCGTGGGCTCATCGGTAAAGATGAGAGGTTGAATATCTTTAGACACATTCCATCAAAAAACAACATCCGAGACATAGACATAACAGGAGCGTAAATCTACGCCCAACCTGAAAATGACAGTCTCAAGTTTTAATTCCCTTATTTTAATTTATTTAAACAATGTTCCGGACCTTTTTGAGAGGGAGGATAACTCAAATATTATTATTTGATTTATTTTCAAGCAATTTCTGCAAAAAAATTTGAGTCACCTCTTAACGTCCAAATGTACTAATATTTTTACAGATGCGCACTGGTCTAATGGTTTTCGGCATTAAATCGATGCAAACGGATTACTCATGAGATTTAGGGATGGCTAAATACGAATATGATATCAGAATTGACCTCCGGAGCACCTGGTGCCCAGGGTCGCTACTAAGGCACGTCATCTTCTGGAGTTTCGAGGTGGTTAAACACGAAGATGCCATCAGGATAGACCTTAGGATCACCTGGTGCCCAAGGCCACTGCAAGGGGCGTCCTCTTCTGGAGTTTAAGAGATTTCGGCATTAAATTGATAAAAATGGATTACTCGGGATTTTTTGAGTCATTAAACACGAATATGCCATCAGAACAGACCTCTAGATCAACTGGTGCCCAAGGTCACTGCAAGGGACGGCATCTTCTGGAGTTTCGAGGGCTTTCGGTATTAAATTGATGCAAACGGATTACTTACGTATTTTTGGGGTTGCTAAACACGAATATGATATCAGAATTGAACTCCGGAGTATCTGGTGACCAGGATTGCTACTAGGATACGTCATCTTCTGGAGTTTCGAGGGTTTTCGGCATAAAATGGATGCAAATGGATTACTTGGGGAGTTTTTAAGGTCGCTAAACACGAATATGCCATTAGAACAGACCCACGGAGCACCTGGTGCCCAATGTCACTGTAAGGGACGTCATCTTCTGGAATATCTCGAGGAATTTCGGCATTAAATTGATGCAAATGGATTACCGAGGGGTTCTTGAGGTTGCTAAATACGAATATGCCATTAGAACCGAATCCCGGAGAACCTGGTGCCCAATGTTAGTCTTCGAGAGTATTCGGTACTAAATTGATGCAAACGGATTACTCATAGGTATTTGGGGTTGCTGAACGTGAATACGCCATCATATCTTACCTTCGGAGCACCTGGTGCCTAATGCAGGTCATCTTCTGTAGTTCCGAATGTTTTCGGCATTCAATTGATGCAAACGGATTACTTACTAATCCGATTTTGGCGTTGTGGAACACGATTCCGTCATCAGATCAGACACCAGAGCACCTGGTAGCTAGGGCACGTCATCTTCTGGAGTTTCGAGGGTTTTCGATGTTGATCTATTTAATTTTTTACATGAGTTTTATTATTCGTTGACATTATTAGTGATTACCGTAATCACTAAATACTCCAGAATTCCTCATGTAAGCCATTTTCGTGTTCAACAACCCCAAAACCAAAAAGTAATCCATTTTTCATCACTTTAGTACCAAAAACTCTCGAAAGTCCAAAAGATAACGTACTTTAGGCACCAGGTGCTTCGGCGTCTGTTCTGATGGCGTTTTCGTGTTCAGGTACCTGAGAAACCCATGAATAATCCGTTTGAATCTATTTAATGCCGAAAACTCTCGAAACTCCAGAGGATAACGTGCCTTAGGCCCAGATGCTCCGGTGTCTCTTCTGATGGCGTATTTGTGTTTAGCAACCCCAAAAACCCGTGAGTAATCTATTTGCATCAATTGAGTACCTAAAACTTTCGAAACTCCAGAAGATGACGTGCCTTAGCCACCAAGTCCTCCGGTGTTTGTTCTCATGGGGTATTCGTGTTCAGCATCCCTTTAAACCCTATAAGTAATCTGTTTGCATTAATATAGTGCCGAAAGCCTCGCCTAGCGGATGACGCCCCTTGCAGTGACCCTGGGCACTAGGTTCTACGATGGTCTGTTTTGATGGCATGTTAGTGTTTACCGACCGAGTAATTTATTTTCATTAATTTTATGCCGAAATTCCTTAAAACTTCAGAAGATGACGTCCCTTGTAGTCACCTTGGGCACCAGGTGCACAAGAGTTCGAGGGGAAAGCCCTCAAAACCCCAGAAGATGACGTGCTCTAGTAGCGATACTGGGCACCAGGTATTCCGAAGTTCAATTATGACGGCATATTCGTGTTTAGTGACCCCAAAAACCCGTAAGTAGATGACGTCCCTTGCAGTGACCTTGGGCACCAGGTGTTCCGGTGGTCTGTTCTTATGGCATATTCGCATCTAACACCACAAAAACCCAAAAATGCCAAAATCCCTCCAAAATCCCTCAAAACTCCAGAAAAGGACGTCCCTTGCAGTGACCTTGGGCTCCAGGTGCACAGGGTGTCGCTTCTGATGGCATATTCATGTTTGGCGGCCCCAGAAACCCGTAAGTAATCTGTTTACATTTTAATACCGAAAGCACTCGAAACTCCAGAAGATGACGTCCCTTGCTGTGACCTTGGGCACAGGTAATCCGCTGGTCTATTCTGATAGCATATGCGTATTTGGCGACCTCAAAAACCCCCGAGTAATCCGTTTGCACCAATTTAATATCGAAAGCCCTGGAAAGTCCAGAAGATGACGTCCCTTGCAGTGTTTAACCACCTCAAAAACCCCCCGAATAATCCAGTTGCATCAATTTAGTGCCGTAATCCCTCGAAACTCCAGAAGATGACGTGCCTTAGTAGCGACGTTGGGCACCAGGTACTCTGTAGGTTAATTCTGATGGCATATTAGTACTTAGTGACCCCTAAAACCCGTAAATAATCCGTTTGTATCGATTTAATGACGAAAATCATCGAAACTCCAGAAGATGACGTCTCTTGCTTGCACTGACCTTGGGCACCAGGTATTCCGGGGGTCAGTGCTGATTGCGTAATCGTATTCAGTGACCCCGAAAACGCCCAAATAATAAATTTTTTTCCTTAGTATACTGATTTTGAATTTATTTTTATATTAATGCAATTGTGGATGCATTTTATGCACTTTAGAGTGAAATTATGCATTTCCACCCATTTTTGAATAGTAGACTTTTTTTCTGACGTCATCCTGAACATAATGCAAAAAACTGCAAGTCTCTATGTGCTGTATTTAAAAATTTATTTATTTTGTGCTAAATGCCCTCGTCTAACTGCGTAGTGGTTTAAAATTGTTTTTTGCTATATTGAATTGATTAATAGTATTGTTCTATAGAATTTAAGAAAATGACCTCTATTAAAATATAGAGTTAGAACATGCCCTGCTGGTTATTAGTCATGCTTAGAATTTTACGACAAGGCGTCTAGTGAGGTCTCAAAGTGATCAAGGTGGGATCAAGAGAGTCGTTTGAAGAGCGAGGCGTTTTATTTAGCCAAAATTGATTTATCATTTTTATTCCATCATTATCGATTTATGAGTCAAACTCTTAAAATACTCGAAGCGGGATTTGTCTAGAGTGAGGAATCGGTTAAATAGCAGACAGAATATTCAAAAAACGGATACTGTGACCATTTTCTTGGCTATAACTTTTGTGCTGACCATGCAACAGTAACAGTTACTTATCTGATCTCAAGTTTCTGACCGGACTAGGGGGTTTCCGAATGGCAAACACTTTCAATTTCCTGTAATCCAGCTTTGTGGATCTTGACCTGTTCGCAGAGAAGTCGCCACACCACTTAATTCCTAGCAACTTCCCTCCATCTCCAACTCTTAGATTCTTATGGTCTATTTCCTCATAATGGTGGCGTAAAATGTGAGAAGACCATTTCTTATCTTAATCGCTTAGTGAACTTGAAACGAAAAAAATAAACTTAGACTACCCCAGCTAATTGAAATAATATTCGAAAATATTATCCCAATCAACTAAGATAGCCATAGCTCACCACAGCCTAGCTCAGTCACTCAGGGTGTGTGTTCGTCTAGTCCTAATCGTAGAAATGAACTATGAAAATTCGGAATGGAAGCAAACAACACAGTATTTTTAACTAATCATGTTTATTGTTCAATAAAGATATAATAAAAATGTGACTTATTAAGTGCATTAACAAATATATTCAAATTCGTGCCAAAAAGTAACAATTTGTAGATTATACTTATGGCTTTGGTATCTGGTTCGATGGTAACTTCTTGATGTCGAATGATACTGCTATAGACTTCTTATAGACCTGGGCAGATGTTCGGCCTCAGATCCCTGCAGCTGAAGATGTTGGGTGCTGTAGTCTAGATGTCATGGTCCCATTGCTGTCAGACTTAGTGTCATCGCCGGCGATAGGCTTTTTTGAAGCTCCCAGAGGGAGGACGGTGATCTTATTCCCAAGAACTATAAGACGAAGACACATATCAATCATCAAGAAGAAAAACCAAAAACGAGCCTTTGCCAAACAATCGTAAAAAGTAGTTATTAGTAAAGGTAAATTAAATAGAATCAAGATTGAATATTACTAGTTAAAATTTGATTACTCAACGTGCATAATATATGTAAATTAAAAAGATATATTTAAAACTAAAATATCAGAAACCATGCATTTAGATGGGAGGTTAGGTTAGATATAAAAATATTAGAAAAAAGCTGTATGAAAAACTCAGCCCAAGAGAATATTAATTGTTAATGGAAAATAAATCTAATATTCAAATTACATGCCTATTTAAGGAATAATTCTTCCCTTCCATTTTCAGTTTGTCAGAGGGTAGGGATGACGACTGTCATTGAAAACGACATTTGAAATGACGACCAAGTACGTATGAAGTAGCAGGCATGTTCCGTATTGAAAGACAGATATTTAGAGAGTAAGGATATACGGGGTACGTTCAGTATGATGACTTGATAATTTAAATAAAAAGAGATATAGTAAATAAAAGATAATAAAAGAGGGATAATAAAACGAATAGAAGAAAATTATTGTTAATGAAATATTAAAGAAAATAAAATAAAATAATTATTTAAAAATAAAATATCAAAGATGTGACGTTTGTAACGTTACAAACTTTCAAAATAGGCTTTCTATGCATGCCTAGCAATACTATTTTAATTAGTATGTAGCAGCCGGATACATTCCAAAATTCCACTTATTCACTTCTTCTTCTTTTTTGGCTCTACAACTCTTGGCTTAGTTTACTATTCTCCTCAATGCTTACCGCTCTTGTGCAATAATCTCCCATTGTTGTACCCCACATCTTTTTTTGATCACTCGTTACTGCACCTTTCCATCTTCTTCTTGGACGATCAACGAACCTTCTGCCATCGGACCTCTTCAAAAAGGTTGTATTTACCAGTCTTTCATCATTTGACCTAAGTACATGTCCTGACGATCTTATAGGCGAGCGGTACACCCCTAATTTGAGGCTTGGAAATCGAAAAAGCGACCATGATAGGTGAATGAAAAATTTTGATCATTCTTTATATTTTCGAGGTCGCTGAATCCGAATATGAAGTTTATTTTTATCTAGAATTGGTGGAACATGTTCAAAAATAAAATTTTATGCAAAAATGCGAAAAATCAATTTTGATGATTTTTCATATTTACCTCGCTGTATTTTTGGTCAACCACAAAATGTAGTAACTACCGAACCATCTCACTAATTTCACACCCAAGTAAAATTCTGTTGAGAATCATCAAGTGTCGCATGCAGACATACCTGGATAGACAAATACCACAAGAACAGGCAGGCTTCGTGAAGGGTAAAGGCACAAGGGAGCAAATTCTTAATATGCGACAACTCATTGAAAAAGCACGAGAATTCAAAATTCCGATGATCATATGCTTTCTGGATTATCAGAAGGCATTTGACTGTGTAGACTGGACAGTTTTGTGGAAAGTTCTACATGAGATGGGGGTGCCTGATCATCTGTCAGCTCTGGTGAAAAGCCTATATGAGAACAGTGAAACCAGAATAAGAATTGAAAACCATAAGTCCGATCTTTTTAAAATAGGTAGAGGAGTCCGACAAGGATGTATTCTATCTCCAAGTCTTTTTAATTTCTATGGGGAATATATAATGAGAAAAGCACTCGACAAATGGAATGGCGGTATTTCTATCGCAGGAAAGAAGATCTCAAATCTTAGATATGCAGATGATACAACATTAATAACTGCATCCGAAGAAGAAATGTCCAGCCTGCTGCAGCTAGTGGAAGCCGAAAGCCATAGATGTGGTCTCAAGATCAATAAACAAAAAACAAAAATTATGATAGTAGATTATTCAAATTCACTTCAGACAACAGGATCCTTAGACCAGTTTGAAATGGTTAACGAGTTCAATTATCTAGGATCCTACATCAGTAATACAGGATTTTGTGAAACAGAAATACGTAGGAGAATAGGCTATGAGTCGATTATCAAAAATCTGGAAAGATCGCTCCTTGTCGAAGAACACCAAAATAAGTTTAGTACGTGCCTTAATTTTTCCCATATTTAATTACGGATCCGAAACATGGACAATGAAATCAGACGACAGAAAAAGGATTGACGCCTTTGAAATGTGGTACTGGAGAAGAATGCTTCGGATCGCATGGACGGAACACAGAACAAATCACTCAATCCTCCAAGAGCTTAATATTCAGACTCGACTTTCCTCTATTTGCCTCTCCACCGTCTTAAAATTTTTTGGCCATATTGCAAGAAGAAGTGATGATAATCTTGAGAGACTTATAATTTCGGGAAACGTTGAAGGGCGCAGGAGTAGAGGTCGCTCACCTACTCGATGGACGGATCAAGTACAAAAAGCCAGTGGAAAAACATTCTCTGAATCCATGAGGGAAGCTCAGGACAGAAGCCGATGGAAATAGATAGTCGCTCGTATTATAGGGAGTCACGGCACTCAGCAATGAGGAAACGACTGAGGATGAGGAGGATCTTTGGTCGCTGTAAATATTTCCTTTTAAAAATTTTACTGGATCATCTTTGAAGAATTTAGATAACAATGAGATATGTCCTAAATGTTTAAACAATTTAAAAGAGGAGTTGTTAATTTTTAAACAATTTGTCGTCAGATTTCGTTGGATTCATGTTTACATAAGAAAGTTGGGTGACAAACTTTTTAGTTTATAATTTTAATCAAAACAGCATTAAAACATAAGTCATGAAGAAGTGTTTTGGAAAATTTCAAGTCAAAATATGCAATACGAAAAAAGTTATGTGACTTTATAGACGAGTGGCACTCCCAAAAAAAAACGCATATTTCTCGAGGTACTAACCACGGTATAGTGAATGGCTAATTTTGATCATGATTTATGTTTTTGATGGTGCTGAAAACGAATATGAGGTTTAATTTAATTTTTAGATGGGGGAACATTGTCAAAATCGCAATTTTAGCCTAAACATAAAAAAATGAAATCACGTTTTTCTTAAAATTAAAAGTTGCACCATTTTTTTCTATAAACCATTTTGTTCTTTGTACTCTGTATTTTAACATAAACTTGAATAAAAAGCTAAATTTCAAATTTTGTCACTCAACTTTTGCGATTCTACTTTGCAATTTAGGAATCTGCACCTTTTACTTTAAACAATTCATAACTTTTATTATAATAAGACAGAAAGATGGAAATAGGTATCATTGTCTACATAGATAGGCTATTGATTATGTACTATAGAAAGGAACTACAACGTTAACGGGGTTTTATTACTTCATATGGTCAATGAATCTCTATATATGAAAAAACCGCGGAGTGCTACCATTTAAAGGGGTGCGTTTTTGAGAAATGGGTGAATTAGTCCATGGGCACAGGTTACATTAGGGTGAGTTCTATGCACTTTTGGTACAAACACGTCTACATAAAAATTGTACCTGGTTAAATTTCCTATCTAAATATAACTTTTTAAAGTCAAAGATACTTTTTTTTACAAAAATATATTCAAAAGAAAAAGCCCAAAGAAACCCAAAAGAAAGAAATTTTGTTTTTTGTCCCATAGCTTTTGTCCACGGGGATATAGGTATACAGAGAGAGTCTGTAAAGTGGAATAAATTCAATATCTCAAATACTAATTGTTTTTTTGGAAAATGCTCAGACCCGTCGATTAGTATTTCAAATTGTCCTTTTTGACATTCAATAATAATGTATACAGGGTGTCCCAATTTAGAGATATGACGTCATCGTCGATTTTCTTAAATGGCAACACTGTCATTTTGATAGCTAATTTGATAGGGTTTGTAAAGTTATACATAACTGCAAAATATCAAATTTTTATTCTCTACCATTTACAAGATAATAGAAAATAACAAAGTCATATCTGTAATTTGGAATATATTCAATAATTAAAATACTAACTGTTTTTTTGAAAAATGCTCAGACCCGTCGATTAGTATATCAAATTGTCCTTTTTGACATATAATAATAATGTATACAGGGTGTCCCAATTTAGAGATATGACGTCATCGTTGATTTTCTTAAATGGCAACACTGTCATTTTGATAGCTATTTTGATAGGGTGTGTAAAGTTCTACACAACTGCAAAATTTCAAATTTGTATTCTCTACCATTTAGATGATAATAAAAAATAACAAAGTTATGAAAAAGAAGTAATCAACTAATAATTGAATTTAATTATTTCAATAAATTAAGCAAAAACTCATAATGTTGCCCTCAATTATTGTCAAATTGTCAATGGGCAACGTTATGAGCATTTGCTTAATTGAAATAAATAAATTCAATTATTATTTGATTACTTCTTGTTCTTCATAACTTTGTTATTTTTTATTATCTTGTAAATGGTAGGGAATAAAATTTTGAAATTTTTCAGATGTGTATAACTTTACACACGCTATCAAAATAGCTATCAAAATGATAGTGTTGCCATTTAAGAAAATCAACGATGACGTCATATCTCTAAATTGGGACACCCTGTATACATTATTATTAGATGTCAAAAATGACAATTTGATATACTAATCGACGGGTCTGAGCATTTTTCAAAAAAACAGTTAGTATTTTAATTATTGAATATATTCCAAATTACAGATATAACTTTGTTATTTTCTATTATCTTGTAAATGGTAGAGAATAAAAATTTGATATTTTGCAGTTATGTATAACTTTACAAACCCTATCAAATTAGCTATCAAAATGACAGTGTTGCCATTTAAGAAAATCGACGATGACGTCATATCTCTAAATTGGGACACCCTGTATACATTTTTATTGAATGTCAAAAAGGACAATTTGAAATACTAATCGACGGGTCTCAGCATTTTCCAAAAAAACAATTAGTATTTGAGATATTGAATTTATTCCACTTTACAGACTCTCTCTGTAGACATTGCTTCACAGAAAAAAAACTTACATATTTTTCCTTTAAAATGATGCTTAGTAGAGGTCGTTAGGATTTACAGTTTTCGCAATATGATTTTTCAAAGTTCGCCACTCACAGCAATTTTGGGCAATTTTCCTTGTTATTTCGCAAATATTTTTCTGTAAATTTTTTCTACGCAACTTTAGGCATATGCAATGGTATATGTAAGAGGAATAGAAATCAATTACCTTTAAAATGTTCTACTGTATAATGTTGTACGACTTCTTTTAAAGAGGTTATCTTTTTCAAGATTTTATACTTTTAACAAGTTTTTATATTTTTTACGATTATTTTTTAAATTTCCCATTATAACTTTTTTTCTTCTACATTTAGGTATATATTATATAATAAAAAAGAAAGCTTATTCTGTTTACTTTAAAATGGTGTATTATAAAAAATTCTAGGATTATTTTTGAATAAGATCTGCTTTTTCAAAATGTAATAAGTACTTGCAACGATTTTTGATTTTAGGATTATTTTTTAAATTTCTCCTTATAACTTTTTTATGTGATTATGTGTTATGATTAAATCTTATTTTTTATAGGTAATACTTTGGATCCACTTGACTCGGCCGGGCAAACTTTAAAATATGGATTAATTCCAATATTTACTGTCAAAGCTCCCGCACCACAAGCTTTGCTTGAAAAAATAGCATGTAAATGTACCAAAGGATGTACAAAAAACTGCGGTTGTAGGAAGATAGGAATTAGTTTTTCAATATTCTGCAAAGGGTGCATGTGCATGGGTACTAATTGTGGGACTCTAAGATAACTGAGGTGTCAGAGGAAGATATTGAAGCTAATGCTAACGAAGAGATGGACTTTGATTTTGAAATTTTTTAAATGTCAACGTTTAAATAATTTTAACTAAAGTGAAGTGATGTTTTCTAAGACTAATGTTTATGTAATTTTTGTAAAAGAAATAATTTTAAATAATACAGGTAAAAAATATCAAAGAATCACTCGGTTTCCATTATTTAAATATAGATGATACACCATTTTAAAGAACAGAAAGTAAGCCTTCTTTATTCAGCAATATATAGTATATTCATGTACAAGAAAAAAAAGTTATAATGAGTAATTTAAAAAATAATCCTAAAATTAAAAATCGTTGCAAGTACTTATTACATTTTGAAAAATAATATCTTATTCAAAAATAATCCACGAATTTTTTGTAATACAAAATTTTAAAGTAAACAAAATAAGCTTTTTTTTATTATACCTATAATATAATATATACCTAAATGTAGAAGAAAAAAAGTTATAATGAGAAATTTCAAAAATAATCGTAAAAAATGTAAAAAATAATATTTTTTTTATATTAGGTATTATATATTATATAATATAATATTATATTATATATACTATATATAATATAATATTATATAATATACTATTATATTATATATACTATATATAATATAATATTATATAATATTCAATATATCATATAATAATATAATTTTATTTTTATATTATATTATAAAAAATCGTTAAAAGTATAAAACTTTGAAAAACCATAATCTCTTTAAAAAAAAGTCGTACAATGTTAAACAGTAGACCATTTTAAAGCTAATTGATTTCTATTTCTATTACGTGTACCATTTCATATACCTAAAGTTACGTGGAAAAAAGTTACAGAACAATATTTGCGAAATTACAAGGAAAATTGCCCAAAATTGCTGTGAGTGGCGAATTTTGAAAAATCATATTTCGAAAACTATAAATCCTAATTACCTCTACTACACAACATTTTAAAGAAGAAATATATAGATTTTTTTTCTGTAAAGCAATGTCTATACCTATATCCTCGTGGACAAAAGTTATGGGACAAAAAACAAAATTTATTTCTTTTGGGTTTCTTTGTGCTTTTTCTTTTGAATATATTTTTGTAAAAAAAGTATCATTGACTTTAAAAAGCGATATTTAGATAGGAAATTTAACCAGGAACAATTTTTATGTAGGTATGTTTATACCAAAAGTGCATAGAACTCACCCTAATGTAACCTGTGCCCAGGGACTAATTCACCCATTTCTCAAAAACGCACCCCTTTAAATGGTAGCACTCCGCGGTTTTTTCATATATAGATGTCCATTGACCATACGAAATAATAAAACCCCGTTAACGTTGTAGTTCCTTTTAGCTATCTTATTTTGAATATAATCAATAGCCTAAGAGGTAAGTAAGATATATTATAAAAATTTCAGAAAATAAATATTAAAATGGAACAGAGTTGTACCAAAATAAACCTAATTTCCGTTTTCAGCACCATCAGAAACATGAAGTATGATCAAAATTAGCCATTCACCACACCGTGGTCAGTATCTCGACAAATATGCGTTTTTTGGGGTGTGTCGCTCGTCTATAAAGTCACATAACTTTTTTCCTGTTACATATTTTGACTTAAAATTTACCAGAAAACCTCTTCATGAATTATTTTTTTTGCTGTGATTATTAAAATTATAAACTAAAAAGTTTTTCACTCAACTTTTTTAAGTAAACATGAAATTATCGAAATCTGACGACAAATTTTTTAATAATTACCAACTTCTCTTTTAATTTGTTTACAGATTTTGGACAAATCTCATTGTTATCTAAATACTTCAATGTTGACACAGTAAAATTTTCAAAAGGAAATATTTACAGCGACCAAAGATACAGCGAGGTAAATTTGAAAAATCATCAAAATTGATTTTCGCATTTTTGCATAAAATTTGATTTTTGAACATGTTCCACCAATTCTAGATAAAAATAAACTTCATATTCGGATTCAGCGACCACGAAAACATAAAGAATGACTAAAGTTGGTCATTTACCTTAAGAGCAAACAGTAGCGATCAACAGGTAGCAACAAACGCGTTCCAAGATTGCGGCTCTAATTTTGAATATTTTGTCGAGATATTTGGCACACAAATTCGTAATATAATAAAGAACGGTGGTACAGAGCCCAATTTCAGAAATATGTTAGTATGTGGAAATTACTCTATAACTAAATAAAATATTGAAAAAAGGAGCCTGTACCGCCATTAAGAAAGACAAAAAAATACACTTTCTTCAAATAAACTTTTTTATCCCGTGCCTAGATTTTGTGTCACATTGGAACTACTAAAAATCAATTTTTTTATAACAAGAAATCGAACGTCACTGACTTGACAACATTTCGCGCCTATGTGTATAAAAATTATTGTTTTTGATAATATAAACGTCACTGTCAGTGTCGAATTACCGACGCACTGTTGCCTCACTTTTGAAAGTTCGCAGAACTTTCGCAATCTTGGACCGCGTTTGTTGCTACCTGTTGATCGCTACTGTGTGCCCTTAAAGTTGATTTTCGTGGTAGGTATAAGGTAATTTTAGGGGATGCTGCCGCTGGCCTATTATACGAGTTGCTTTCATGTATCGTATTATATTTTCGTCCCCATAGAGTGCTTGGAGTTCCTTGGTATGTCTTCCTGTCCACTCTCCTGTTATCTCGCCTCTAGAACGCCCAACCATTGTCTAAATCTTTCGATCTAAGACTAAAAAGTTTGTTGTTTCACGCTGGTTCAGTGTCCACGTCTGACTTCCATACGTTATGGACACACGCGTCACACTGATTTAGTGGCCGCGTGTATCCAATGTGGATGCACATGTATTTTTGTATTTTGAGCCGTGTACATCAGTACCAGATATACACCGTCTAAATATCTTTATGGGTGCTTGTAAGTAGTGACCTACGAAATCCAAAACACTGGTTGTCCTGCAGGTACCGCGATGATTTTTTGCCTAGACATATTTTTAAACAAAATAAAGGGAAATGAAACAATTTATTTATTTTATACAGAAAAAAATATATATAATAAAACATTTGTGGGTTAAAAAACAAACTTAAGGATAGTATTTTTCGATAAAGTGAACGAAATGAAACTGTTTCTAGAAACATAAAAACGTGTGGCCGGATACATGTGACCACGTGTATCCAATGCGGATACATACTAAAAATGACATCATTTAACAATCAAATCATGTTTTTACAGGTTTATCTTAAACTGGCATACTAAGACCATGTTTAATATTTGTTTTCTTCATTTTGACAACTTCGGCCTGTGGAACCCTATTTTTGTGTTTCCATGGTGGCACTCAGTGCGTTAAGTAGCGTTGCTAGGGAGTAATGCGATCTATTTACTGACATGATTGTAGCTGCTACATTTTTTCATAATTGTTTTCGGCTGTTATCACTGGTCTCAAGTAGTTGAATTCTTTGACAACTTCAATCACAAATTATAATCATTTATCGAACTGTTTTCTCTAATTCTTTGTCTTGGTCTTATCTTCGTTGACCTTAACCTCCACTTATCACAAAATAATACCATCGCTAAAAGTGCTTATAGTATGCGTAAGTACCTTATTGCATTGTAGGTATATGACACTATCCTGCGCTTCTGTCGTCATAGTAGACGTGGGGTGGAAGATAGTAACTGGTAGGGGATGCAAAGAGTTAATTCCGCCTTTAACGTTGTCTTTAATAACCCATGCCATAACCCATGAGAATAGCCAGTGTAAAATATCAAGAGGACGATTCGACTTCAGACATTACGTTATTCTTGAACATAAAACATCAAATTGTCAAAAAACTAGAACTTTCATAAATAATTCTTTTCCAGATTTGAATTTAGAGACTACGAAATACACTAAGTTTTACGTGTTTTTGTTCTCTAATGTTACAATATGGGATTTCTTTCTTTCATGATTAATAATTAATAAATAACTCCATTATTCCCAATTAAGACAAAAAATAAAAATAACCGTGTACAAAATCCAATGTTAACATATGGATTGGAGAAATGGATCATCTCCAAGGCAGATGAAAATCTTCTGCTTATATTTGAACGAAGGATCCTGACCGATCCTGATCGGTGGCATCTGTGAAAATGGTGTTTGTAGGAGGGGGTACAACTACGAGATATACCACAGATATAAACATATATTTGGTGGTAAAGACATCTTATAAAAATAGGAAGACTAAGATGGGCAGGACTTCTAGCAAGATCACAGCAGAAAAACACTCCTAGAAGAATTCTTATGACACAACCTGTTAGAACTAGAAATAAATAGGGGTAGGCAAAACTCAGATGGAAGGATGGTGTAGATGAGGATGGTAGAAAAATAGGCGTAGCAAACTGGCAGCAGTTGGAAATGGATAGAACTGACTGGTGTAATAGGCTTGTGAAGGTCGAGGCTCTTTTATAGGGCTGTAGCTCCATTAAGAATGATGGTGCAATAGTTAACTCTTTTTTCTTGCAAGGAGAATTTTCTAAACGAAAGGAAAATCAAGATTAGTATTTTGCACAGGATGTAGTTGAGGATATAATTTTATTAAAACAATATCAACAATATCAAACAATAATATTTTGCAAAGCTTATTTTATAAATATCTACTCCTACTATAATAGACCACAATTCCTGTTTTGTGTTACCCTGTATACATTTATCATGTGTCCCTGTGACAGTTCTCAATCACATATTTATAATATCGACTGATAAATAATTTAGCAGTATATCAGCGAAGAGTGACTTCAGTTCTGCTTGCACTTAGAAAGTTGTGTCCCCCCTTCAATCAATCCATTCGCCATGCATACACACTGACTCGACGTCTTTATTTTGTTAACTAACCTTCTATCTCTTTTATTCCAACTGCACAGCGGTTCATGCATATTGTTCACGCTATCAGACCGCGCGCGATATCGAATATTCTGAATAGACCGATGGACCTAACCTAGTCTATCTTCGAATGTGACCCACTAGTACAGAGTGTTGTATACTTCTCTTTTAATTCCAAACAGTGCGACAGTGTTGTGGTTGTGCACCGGACTGTTAAAGGATCTCTCGTGATTTTCCTCGAACCTTGACCTTTCAGGACGATCACCTGCTAAGTGATCATTACCAGGAACCATCACCATCAGGAGACGATAAGTCTGTCGAACCAGCAAACTATGCTCGTATAATTTTCCATTGACACTCGCTGTGTGGTACTATTTGTTTATTTTTAAGTGTTTGTTTAAGTTAATCATAAAGTGTACCGTAACTATATCGGGTGCAGTGATTTTTGTGATTTGTGGATTGCTGTGAATCAAATTTGGAAATATGTTGAATTGCACCGATTTGGAATGTATTTTGCATCATAATCACTACTATGCTCATCTGCATCATTTGAAACATGGAACACATGTCGATGAAGGTAGAATTTATTTTATTTACTTGTTTTTTTTTGGTAAACAATTCTTTGATTTATTAAATAAAGATTACAACAGTGCAAAATATTTAATAAACAATTTATTTGCGTTAAAGAAAATGTTAACAATGCGAGTCAATTCTGATTTTTTGACAAATAGGTTGGTTCCTGGACGAATATTTTTTTGGACCTAATCCACCTTCTTTAAAAATAAGTCTATAAATAACTGTTAAATCTGTCTACTTTTGCATACCCTGGTTTGTGTGTACAAGAAAACATATTTAACCTTTAACTACCCGCGCATCAAGTTATAACATATAACTACACGCGTGGCGTACTCTATACGCCACAAGAAAATACACTTAAAAACAGCTGATTTGTTTATTTTTTTTTTGAAAAAATACACTTAGTTGTTTGTTATAAACCTTATTCGACAATAACGAATACTGGAGTTCCTTCTCAGTAAGCCAATTGGGATTTATGACTGGAATCTGATTCCATGATAAATAAAATTACTAATAAAATTATTTGAAATGTGATTTTTTACATGGGAAAATGTATTGTTTATAAAGAAAAATATTTTTTATGTCGTAATTACTAAAAAACAATTGAAAGATGTACTTATATTACTATAATCGTGGCGTATATTGTCCACCACCGGAAACAACAAATAATAAACTGTAAATTACGATCTTCCCAGAACGCCGATTATAACGAAACTAAAACCAATTGTAAAGCACATTTCACTGATAGGTTAGATGGATAAACAAGGTCAAAAATTAAATTTTTAAATATATTTGCAGTAGAATTCTTATATCTGGCGTACAAAATACGCCAGCGTGTGAAGTTAAAGGTTAAATATTTATTATAGTTTTACATAATATTTTAATAAAGAATCATTAGATCAAACAAAAATGTAATAAAACTCAACTACTTTATTAATGAGAAGTATGCAGTTGTTTCTAGTTAAATAAGACCTTCGAGTTTGGAGCAAAAGATGTTAATCCACCTTCTTTAAAAATAAGTGTATAAATAACTGTTAAATATGACTACTTGGGCAATATTTGTAGGAGTGTTGGGTATTTCACAGATTTGGAAAGATTCGTAACAAATTAATTTCACAAAAATTTCACAAAAGTGTCTAAAATGTTTGATAAGTAATGTCTTTGTAAATAAATAATGACATTTGAATATTGTCACTTAGTTCTACTTCCTTTTATGGTATATTCAGGCTCAATGAATACGCCACAATTTTACTTTAAATGAAGTTTATTTGAGGTTTCCATTTTCCACTTCAAAAATCGTTCTCAAAATAGGTTATTTTGAAAACAATTTCCGAAGTAGAAATCGATGTGCCAAATAAATTTATTTTAAAGCAAAATTGTGCCCTATTCCCAATAAAAATAGTAAATTGTATTAAAATGCGACAAGAAAATACTTTCAGAACAAGATTAAATGAATTCAGATTATGTACAAGGCAACAATATAACTTCTTATTGGTGGGGGTCCGGACAAATAATCCCCGGACAAATAATATCGGACAAAAAATCCCCACAAATTATCTGCGGACAAAAAATCCCAGGACAAAAAATCCCCGGACAAATGATCCCCGGACAAAAAATCCCCACAAAAAATCCCGGACAAATAGTCCCCACAAATTTTTTTGGACAAAATATCCCCACAAAAAATCCCGGACAAAAAATCCCCAAGAAATATTTGCTGCCGAATAGTTTTCTAAAAGTTTTCCCGAAATTTTACTAAATTTCGAATTCCAATTCCCTACTGAAAACTTTAAAATTTACATGACAAAGAGTGTGAGTTTTTTCAAAAATCATGAAAGGTAATATGGGGAATCAGTAGCGTAATAAAATCCGTCGGGGCCCCCCCGCAGAATTGGAAATGGGGCCCCTTTAAAAAATTACTAAATGCGACACATGTAACAAAAACTTATATGTGTTATAGCCCAGTAAATGAACGTGAAATACGGCGATACAGTGTAATTTTCAATGTCACCACCGAAGTAGCCCTTTACGAGTGAAAATGTTTAACATTGTTCAACAAAAAAAAAACATGTTTTCAGGAGGTTTTTCGCAAATAACTCAAAAGTAAATATTCGTAAGTAAGTAGCACAAATGTAGCTTATACAAAAATGGTCTATCGACCAAGTAAATGCAAATTTGTAGCTCATGAAAAATTGTTATATTTCAAATCCAATATTTCAATGTGAAATAACCAAAAATGAAGCAATTTTCGGGGAAAACTCATTAAAACTTTATTCAAAGTGTATACAAAAAGTTTTAGATATTTTTACTTTTTATAAAAATTTAAAGTTAAAGCATTTTTGGTAAAAAAAATTGTGAAAATCTCCTCCTATTTAGCACCCCAAATGAAACTAATCATTAACGCTTTACAAATTACTTAACTTTTTTTTATATGACCTGTAAGTTTCACCGGTTCAAAGTGCTTATTTTTGAATAAGTTTTATTTGAATGGGTTCTAATGAGTCACTAATTACGAGTGTATGCAAATTTTGAACAGCCATTTAACCAATTTTTCTCTTACAGAAAAACAAAATAAATCCAAAATATTTATAAAAGCAAAACCTACATTTCTTTACTCTTTGAGATTTTTCGTATCACTAATATTCAAGGACGGATCCAAGTTTTCGGGGGGGGGGGGGGGATGAACTTTTTTTGTGATAGATACTTGAATAGCTTAGGTTACACTTTACTTCGTTCAGCACAACCTTTACTACGGTTCAGCACAAAGCTAAAAACATTTTTCTCGGAACAAGCGGGATATGTGTTTGAATCTAAAAACATTTGAACTGCAAATATTTAAATTTATATTATTTTAAATACTCGAGGGGGGCCCTCTTGACCTGTCCTAGCTAATACTTTTTAAGTTATTTTGAAAAAAGAGCATTTTCTAAAATAAAAAACTTTTTTTACTTAAAACTAATTTTTTTCACAAATAAGAACTTCGAACCGATCCAACTTAGGGGAAGATTTTCACTTTTTTTAGCAAAAAAAGGGGCCATATTTAGTTTGAGTGTAACTTGCTTGATTTTGATATAAAATTCTATAGAAAATAAAAATAAAGCTCTTTTTTAAACATTAAAAAAAGTTTCAATGAGTTTTCCCCGAAAAGTGCTTCATTTTTTGGTTATTTCACGTTGAAATATTCGATTTTAAATTGATCGAATAAGAACAATTTTTCATGAGCTACAACTTTCCTTTTACTGTGTCGTAGACTTCATGAGTGTACACAATTTTTTTTTGTTTTTTATAGGCTACATTTTTGCTAAAAATATTTTTTCGGTAATTTTTCGATAATATTTAATTATGATAACATACGTGTTTTTTTTTGTTGAAGAATAAACATTTTCACTCGCAAGTCACTTGAAAAGTTTGAGTTAGATAAAGAAGGTCTATATAGAACAAAAGTTGCTTATAATTAGTCAATTTATCCATTTCCGAACTTATTTTAAACGTATATTTTTCACCCCCGAGAAGGGGTGACTTTCGCCCCCCAAGTTAAAGCAACCAACGGCACAACTCCAATTTTGAAGTGGAGGATAAGTAAAATCTAATTCCAAATTGCCAAGCAAATACGTCGTGACTCTAATAATTACACTCCAAAACGATCATTTACTGGGCTAATAGTATATTCATGCACTGTTTATGACAACTTAGATTTTTCATCTTTATTGGTATAGAATAAAATAGAATAATAGAAAGAAAATTAACAAACAACTACATCAAGCCATGAAGTTGAAATTTGGCAACATCTATTGGTAGACCGATTAATTCTGACAGTTCTCATTTGTTTTTAAATAATTTTCACTGTATTTACAGAGAAACTGAAATAATTTACAATATTTCGTGCTCCAATTTATAAAGAACATTAAAAGGTATGTTATTAAGATGATTTTAGTTCAATATAATATATTTTTATATAAACTTGCGTGCATATAGAAATCCGTCCACTTAAAATTTTTGTCATTTTTAATATCTTATATTTCCTAAACCTGTTGGCAGATTTAAGTGATTTTTTTAATATGTTATAGCCTAATTCTTTTACAATACCGCTGTAATAATATTGTTGCTAACTAGTTAAATTTTTATGGTGTACCGTGTACCGGGCATTTATAAAATACTGAAATTAAAACCCAACTATAGACTCCAGTTTTCTTAACATTCTATTTTTTTTTATTAATTCGCTTATGTTTAACAACTAGATTTGTTCTTTATTAATTCAGGGTGTTTCTAAATAAGTGCGACAAACTTTAAGTGGAAAGGAACAAAATGCAAAATTTTGACGCCTGTATTTTAAATGTAATAATTTTTTTCGAATCCTGAGAAAACTAATAAGTATTTTTGAAAAATTTAAACTCAGAATTAAAGATTACTTTATTACCGAGTGCCAAAAGTCCCTTAGAATGAATAAAAAGTTTTTTTTAATGACACATTTGAAACTAAAAATCACACTAAATTTTCTTAGTTTTTCACCCCTGTAACTTATTAAAATAAATATAGAAGTTTTCAGGGATTTTTGGCCGTCGCACAGTGGTTCCAAATGCTGAAAACGTGGTCATGAGGCGAAAAAGAAATCCCTATTTAGGGATTTTCATGTTTACATTTGTTTTCTCATACTATCGTAGAGTCCTAATACGTAGGTATGAGGATCAGACTGGATGTATTCTGGTTCACAGCTCAGGAACAAGTGAGCCATGTCCGGGGTTATTTTGGCCGGCGTAGAAAGTGAAAAAGAACGCGTATATTGAAAACGCTGTAAAACATTTTGTAGTTTATCAATTTTATCGCTGTAAAGCAGATTCTTCTTTTTTAAGTATGTACTAATGTAAGATATAAGTTAAATCAACATTTATTAACAAAAAATGCCTTAAATTTGTTAATGCATAAATAGTGAAAATATACTAGAAATAATTAAAATTTTGTAAAGATGCATCCAAAAAGTACAACATTCTGCATAATTCTGCGACTAATGTTTATTTATCTTAAAATATATAGTAAGGAAATACAGAATCGCTTTGGTTTAGCTGCCTATAACTGCCTATGCATTGCTGGCAGTTGTTTAAATACAAAAGTGGGAAATGACGTATATTACATGATTCTGGCGATTGTTGAGTATGTATGGGCAGTTGTACATAAGTAATAGGTTCTAAATATTGTACTTCAGAAAGAAAATGTATTGGTAATCAGCAGTTTCAAAAGTCCCTTATAATATAAAATTTTAACAAAAATGCGGTTAAAATAAAATTTTCGAATTTCTTTCGTCCATATTGGATCCGCCATTTTGTTTAAAAAAAAAGTAATGTTAGATTTGTAATCAGCTACCTTAACCTACCAAATTTGATAAAAAATTTTCCTTTGTGATTGATATTTTCAATTTTTTTCCCGCCATGTTGGATCCGCCATTTTGTTTTTCAGAAAAAATAATGTCAGATTCGTAATCAGCGATGCCAAAAACCCTTGAGAACGAAAGTAATTCCAAAATGTATAAACAATATACGCTTTTAAAGGTTCATGACCACGTTTTCGGCATTTGGAACCACTGTGCGTCGGTCCTAACGTAATCTTTCATTCTGGGTTTAAATTTTTGAAAAATACTTATTAGTTTTCTTAGGATTCGAAAAAAATGAATCCCGCTTATATTCTTGTTATTGGTTTTTTTTTGTATAATAAACGTTACTTACAAGGAATTACTTTTAATATTATTTTGTACAAACTTCTAATTAATAATATTTTCTTGTTCGACTCGAAAAATTCTATAAATTTTACCAGAACTTGTACTTTAAAATCGTAGTTTCGAAAGCGGTAGTCCGAAAGTCAGACTACCGACGTCATCAATTGCGACGTTGCCTCTTTCTCTTCATGGCTTGTAAAGTAAAGGTGGCTATGACATTATTACATAGTATTATTGTATGAGATGAACAACTTTCTTTGTGCAGTACTATGTACTATCAGCGAATATATCTACAATTTTATTAATACATACATACGATACATTGTATCTACCTGATGGGCAACTTCATTTTCAATACTGCATTGCTTAAAAAACGTTGCGTATGTATGCGCAAAATAATATATCAATAACACATTTTTACATAGACAAGATGGGGCCCCCGACATATTGGGGCCACCCCGCAAGCTTCATGCTGCGGGGGCCTCTGTTACGCCCCTGTGGGGAATGAGCTAGCTTCTCTTGACAGGCGCTTGATAACGCGCGTTTTGATAACGCCCGATTATTACTACATACTTACATATATTTTACTTAAGACCGTTCACATGCTAACGCGCGTTTTAGGTCATTAAAACGCGCGTTGGAATGTAAACGGTCTCAAGTAAAATGTATGTTGAATGGGTTGCATGTGAGAGTTCATTTTAAATGAAGTAAAAGACAGATGTACTCTCAATCATTTATTGTAACTTCCGACGACCGGTTTCGCTTCTAAAGTATGCAGAGCATCTTCAGGTCAGCGGTTACAAGTCACTAAATGATTCGGATACTTCGGATATTTGTCATAGCTTCTCTTGGTGTGCCTATCCATTGCAATCTTTAACTTGTCTCCAGCAGTGCAGAAAGGCTGCACAAATATTGTACTGAATCAGGTTCTGAGGTTCTTTAACCATGTTCTTTTTCTTCTTTATGGTTGTCGCTTTCGAAATATTTTTCTTTGCAGGGTAGCTTGTAGGAAGGCATAACTGGATTCATTTCGTATATATAGAGTGTCCGAAATACTTTAGGTTTCTAGATTTGTCAGTAACTCTATATTCTTCTTCACTCCTCTAAAGACTTCCTGATTTGTGACTCGGTTAGTTCACAAAATCTTAAAGATTGTCCGATACAGCTGCATCTCAAATGTTTCCATTCTTCTTAGCTCCTTGTATCCGAATCATTTAGTGACTTGTAACCGTTGACCTGAAGATGCTCTGCGTACTTTAGAGAGCGAAACCGGTCGTAGGAAGTTACAATAAATGATTGAGACTAGTCTGTCTTTTACTTCATTTAAAATGTATGTAGTTGTAATCGCGCGTTATCAATACGCGTGTTAAGCCCCTGTCATAAGAACGGGGCCTTAGCTCATTCCCCATATCTTCCACGATTTTTGAAAAAACTCACACTCTTTTGTAATGTAAATTTGAAGTTTTCAGCATGGAATTGGAATTCGAATTTTGTTAAAATTTCGGGAAAACTTTTAGAGAACTATTCGGCAGCAAATATTTCTTGGGGATATTTTGTCCGGGATTTTTTGTGGGGATATTTTGTCTAAAAAGTTTGTGGGGATTATTTGTCTGGGATAATTTGTGGGGATTATTTGTCCGGGGATTATTTGTCCTAGCTTCTCTTGGTGTGTCTATCCATTGCAATCTTTAACTTGTCTCCAGCAGTGCAGAAAGGCTGCACACATATTGTACTGAATCAGGTTCTGAGGTTCTTTAACCATGTTCTTTTTCTTCTTTATGGTTGTCGCTTTCGAAATATTTTTCCTTGCAGGGTAGCTTGTAGGAAGGCATAACTGGATTCATTTCGTATAGAGTATAGAGTGTCCGAAATACTTTAGGTTTCTAGATTTGTCAGTAACTCTATATTCTTCTTCACTCCTCTAACGACTTCCTGATTTGTGATTCGGTTAGTTCACAAAATCTTAAAGATTGTCCGATACAGCTGCATCTCAAATGTTTCCATTGTTCTGCACATATTTTTGTTTAAGGTGCACGATTCAACATCTTAAAAAAGGACAGAGAAGACAGCATCGCAGCATTCGGACTTTTATACCAAGAGAGAGGTTGTGGCTATTAAACAAGGTCCTCATCTGGTTGAAGGTGATTCCATTCTTCCATTCGTCATTTATTATGGTGCTAAGATGGTTATAGTACATCACTCTTTCTACTGGGGTTTGGTTCATGTAGAGTTGAACTTCTGTTATCATTTTCTTGTTAATTATCATGAACTTTGTCTTTTTTATGTTAACATTGAGTCCATATTGTTGACATAATACGTGCTTTTGTTCATAAGGACTTTTAGGTCTTCTAAATTGTCCGCAAATACTATGGTGTTGGTGTTATTAATTAACCTTCTATCTGTTTTATTCCAACTGCACAGCGCTTCATTTATGTATATTGTACAAGAATAGAAAACCGCTAAACGCCGTAAAAATGAGTGGCGCATACAATATTCCAGCTACAAAAGATCTGATATGAATATTACGTGGCGCGAAAATGTATTTTAATTTTGATGCAAAACAAAATTCTAGTTTTATTTTAAAATATTTTTCCATATTTGCTCAATTTGAAGTAAAACGCGCCACAAAAGAGTAACTTTGATACAGTTTAAATTTTGAAACTCTTTTGTGGCGCGTTTATTTCAAATTTAGCAAATATTATGGAAAAATCTTTTAAAATAAAACTAGAGTTTTGTTTTGCATCAAAATGAAAATACATTTTCGTGCCACATAGGTAATATTCATATCAGATCTTTTGTAGCTGGAATATTGTATGCGCCACTTATTTTTACGGCGTTTAGCGGTTTTTTTATTATTGTATCAGGAGTTTTTCAAAGTTATTTATAAATTGAATGTATGAAGTTGAATGCAATGTTTCTCGATTACACGTTAAGCTTTATAAATGGTCGCCTTTATCGCATTATCTCCCAAATGATCTAGTGCCCATCGAATGTACACTAGATTTTTTTTATTCAAAATAGATTGAAAAAAAATATTGGGATGGCCGGTAAATGAACTCGAATTGCCCGTTGCCAGATCAAATTTAGCGTCGTAACTACTACAACTACATACACCATTTAAGGAATAATCGTTAATTGGATTATACTTTTTTAGCTTAATAACTTCTAAACAGCTTAACCGATTTTGATCACTAAACATGAGTTTGAAACGTATTAACAAGTAGTATCTGATGCATCTAAGGTCAAGTATGATAACTGAAGATATTACAGGAATTATTGAGCTTGAAAAACCGTTTTTCCCATGGAAAATAGATTTGATCATCCTTATGAATTCTATAACTTAAAAAATCGAATTTTCCCGGATATGAGGTATACACCGTTAGATTCGTCTAAAGTCCTTCTACAAACGCTCAGTTATTGGCGCAATTCGTAGGTTGAAATTTTGAGTAATTGTCGAAAAACCAAAATTTTCAAAGTTTAGTTTTTCACTTTTTCGGCGATACTGAGCCGTGTGCATGTCTGATCCTGATGGCTTAGACACCATTTGAAAGCTTAACTCAACACTATTGATTAAGTGTATTTGCGGTTCTCCTGTCTCTTCTTGAACCTAAGATATATACCCCCAAAAAATATGCCGTTTTGTACCTACTAAGTCCTATAGCTAGCTGGCTTATGGGTGGTCAAAAGTCACAAACTACACCGCTTCTGAATCGACCCTGACCCCCTCTTCAAACACAGAAAAAAATTCAGATTGGTTTAACTTTATACATACATACATACATGCACATAGGCCATTCGCTATAACTTTTCCCATGCGGTACGATTCATTTGTAATCAAATTAAGTCAAAACATAAATTGAAACGAACGTCGATGTGTATATACATTTTGTATACTGTATACTATATACTACACACATCGGCGTACGTTTCACTTTCTGTGTTGACTTAATTTGATTGAAAATGAATTGTACCGCATGGGAAAAGTTATAGTGGACGGACTATACATACATACATACATACATATCCACAAACATTTTCCCTTTTTTAAATAGAAATTGAGTCATACTTCTGAGCTCCGTAACTTTTGAATGGTATAACCGATTTTCAAAGTTAGACATGCGTCGGAAAGGTAATGATCAGTACTATTAGAAGCCGTAAAAGTCGGACTTACATTTTCGAAGTTTTTGGGAGTTTTGAGGACGAGAACGAAAAACAGACCCTAAATAGGAAGGGCCGTGAAATCCACACATGGGTGAGTCTTTTCCTGAACTTTAAGATGGGAGTTGGCCCAATTTTTAATTCAGTCAAATTTAGAAAATCAAAATTTTTTTTTGTATATATAGTGTCGCGTGTAGGGGGGTTGTGCGCCACTGGCGAGAACTGCCGTTCTCTGGTAACACGCTATCAGAACGTGCGCCATATCGAATATTCTAAATAGACAGATGGGCCTAACATAATATGTAGATGGAGTCTATCTTCAGAAATATGACCCACTATAAGTACAGAGTGTTGTATACTTCTCTTTTAATTTCAAATAGTGCGACAGTGTTGTAGTGTGCACCAGACTTTTAAAGGATCTCTCAGGACCATCAAAATCCGAGACGATAAGTCTGTCAAACCAGCAAAATATGCTCGTATAATTTTCCATTGACACTCGCTGTGTGGGTACTGTTTGTTTATTTTTAAGTGTTTGTTAAAGTTCATCATAACGTGTGTCGTAACTATATCGGGTGCAGTGATTTTTGTGATTTGTGGATTGTTGTGAATCCAATTTTGGAAATATGTTGAATTGCAACGATTTGGAATGTATTTTGGATCATATTCAGTACTATACTCATCTTCTGCTTCATTTGAAACATGGAACACATGTCGATGAAGGTAGAATTTATTTTATTTACTTGTATGTATTTGGTAAACAATTCTTCGATTTATTAAACAAAAAATACAACTGCATAATACCTATATTCAATAAACTAATTTCATTACAATTTATTTGCATTTAAGAGAATTTTGTATTTAAACACACATGAAAATCAGGCATTTCTGATTTTGACACATACTTACCTAAACGAATATTTTTTGTTGGACATAACTTACTTTATTTAAAACTAAGTACACTATATAGATAACAACTGTTAAATCTGTTTACTTAGGCAATATTTATAGGTGTGTTGGTTATTTCTCAGATTTGGTAAGATTCCATAACAAATTAATTTCACAAAAGTGTCTAAAATGTTTAATAAGTAATGTTTAAACAAATAGAAAACGGAATTTAAATATTGTCACTAAGTTATACTTCCTTTTATCATTTAGTAAGGCAAGGCTCAATGAATATTAGTCAGTGATCCCAGGCCCATTTTCACCATTTACTAATAACAAGCTAATTTTTCGTGAGTAGCTTTATTTTGACGAGAAGCCCAACTTTTTTCCTAACAACAATTTCCGTATATGGTAACAAAGATAGCAGGGATAGTCCAAGCGGGTAAGACAAATTAGAGGCTTAACCTTGTATGCCGAGCTGCCCCAAATTTTATTTTTCTAATCTTTAGGGAGGGTCTATAGTAGTTTAAATTTAAAATCTCGACTGAATTCCACCTTTGCGTTAGTTGTGATTTTGATTTTAAATGGGAACCGTTTTTGCTCAATATCTCCGTCATTTTCAACTTCTCGACAAAAAGTATGACAAACTAAAATTGTTGAAAATGTGATTTTTTATAATTTCTTTCATTACAATTTTTTTCGTATGGTCGATATTTTCAGGGTTATGGGGGAAAATAATAATTGTCATTTTTCCCCCATAATTCTGAAAATATCGACCGCACGAAAAAAATTGTAATGAAAGAAATTATAGAAAATCACATTTTCAACAATTTTATTTCTTATACTTTTTGTCGAGATGTATATTGAAAATGGCGGAGATATTGGGCAAAAACGGTTCCCGTTTAAAATCAAGATGACTGCTGATGCAACGGCGGAATTCAGTCGAGATTTTAAATTTACACTACTGTTGAACCTCCCTAAAACTAAAGATTAGAACAATAAAATTGGGACAGCTCGGCAAGCAAGGATAGGCCTCTTATTTGTATAAGCCGACTAGACTATCCCTGCTATCTTTGTTATCTACCACATACGGAAATTGTTGTTAGGAAAAAAGTTGGGCTTCTCATCAAAATAAAGCTACTCACGAAAAATTAGCTTGTTAGCACAGTGTTGCCAATCGCATTTCTCTAGATTATCTGATGATCGCTCGAAAATATCCGATTTGTCACAAAAAGGTACGCTAGGTCAAAAATTATTCTGTTATTAAAATGAATGTTGCCAATGTTATTCTTTTAGTCCCCTTAACAACCATCAAATAACAAAAGCCGTTGTTCGTATGTAATCAATTATCATTATGATAATTAACATAATTGATTGATTAATTAATTATTAATTATCAATTAACGTAACAATTAGGGAGCGTTCAAGTATTACGCGATTTTTGAAGATTTTTGACCCCCCCCCCCCTACTTGAACGCTCCCTTATTAACATAATTGATTAATTAATCAATTAATCTCATAATTGTAATCAATTATGTTTTCAGCAACCCAATCAAAGTTCACATTGACAGTAATTAAATATTTGATAATGATCAGTTGATTCCATTTCTGATTAGCGTTCGTACAACCGACCCTTTAATCTACTGGATTCTCTATTTCACGGTTTAAAAATTTTCGTTTATAGATGAAAATCTCGTATCCTAGCTGATTATTACCTAATTCATGTATGTAAATACTATTTACTTACTATTATTATATTATTCGTATTTTGTATTATCGCAAGTGTTAAATTCTAAATAAATAAATAAATCTAAATATTTCATTATTTGGATCGTTATATTAATTTATTATAATTATTTAAGTAAAAAAAACACTTTTAAATATTATTTTATTAAAACGTAATAACTACCTAGAACTAGGTACTGGAAAAATAAATAATAAATAAATCAACACAAAATAAACTACAGCTACATTAATAGCATAGGCGCAAAATTTCTGGTCAATGCTTTTAAATGCATTATTTTTATCGAGTCCTGAGTTACTTAAGAGGAAACAGTAGCGATCAACAGGTAGCAACAAACGCGTTCCAAGATTGCGGCTCTAATTGTGAATATTTTGTCAAGATATTTGGCACATATATTCATAATATAATAAAGAATGGCGGCACAGAGCCCAATTTAAGAAATATGTTAGTATGTGGAAATTACTCTACAACTAAATAAAATATTGAAAAAAGGAGCCTGTACCGCCATTAATAAAGACAAAAAAATACACTTTCTTCAAATAAACTTTTTTATCCCATGCCTAGATTTTGTGTTATCTTGGAACTATTAAAAATCGATTTTTTTATAACAATAATTCGAACTTCACTGACTTGGCAACATTTTGCGCCTATGTATATAAAAATTATTGTTTTTGATAGTATAAACGTCACTGTCAGTGTCGAATTACCGACGCACTGTTGCCTCACTTTTGAAAGTTCGCAGAACTTTCGTAACATTGGACCGCGTTTGTTGCCACCTGTTGATCGCTACTGTATCACCTTAAGCACTGCACTACATAAAATGAAAATAAAACTAAATCGTGCGTGAATTAGCTTTCATAAGTTTAAAGGCTAAAAACTAAAAACTCATCGGACAACAATAAACTCATAGTCATCGAACTAATACTCATCAAAACAATAACATCGGACTGCAGACGGTTTTTGAAATTTGAATTGTATTAGTATGCCTTAAGTGGATGCACTTGTGCATTTAAATTCTAAACAAAAGAATCGGCACATGTCCCCTTTGTCAAAAGATGAAAAGTATCATAACATTCATACAGTATAGACTACATATTTATAAAAATTTGGGCGGAACCAAACAAAATTAATGTGTTGTTGGAATATATGGATGAGAAAGTTTTAGTCCATGGTAGTAGATACACTGGAAAATATCCGCAAATATCCGATTTATTTAAAGATACGAAGAAGATACGACAACTCTCAAAAAGGTACGCAAATCGGATAATTATCCGCCGATTGGCAACACTGTGTTAGCAGTAAATGGTGAAAATAGGCCTGGGATCCCTGACTATGTCACAATTTTACTTTAAATTAAGTTTACTTGACATTTCGATTTTAACTTCGGAAATCGTTCTCAAAATAGGTTATTTTAAATTTTCGATTTCCGGAGCGGAAATCGAATCGTCAAACAGTAGTCAATGAAAAAGGTGATTTTCATTACACCAATAATACTCCAGGGAAATAAGCTAGAATACACCATGTTCGGGACACTCAAAGATCCAGGTAGCTGACTACTTTTTTAGTTATTGTAGACCTATAGGAAGAAAACCTACCTGTTTCCTGCCTAGAGTTCGCGTCCGTTTTTTAATTACTAACAATTTAGTGCAAAAATCGCGATTTTTTCGATTTTTTGCACCAAAAATTTAATTTTTAGAACATTAAAAAACCTTTACAATGCAGATTTTTGAAAGTTAAAAAGTTAATTTGTTGCTACGCAAACTCAAAAATAAGTGAAAATCGTTATTTGTTAATAACTTTTACTAAAACTACCTTAGAACTTTAGTGTTTCACCTAAAGTTGGGTATTGGGGTACTTAACAAACTCTCAAAATTTGAAACCGATCAAATAATTAGTTATTCTAATTGTTTATAGTCTGGGCTGATTATCGGAGAATAGGCCATTTTTGGGAAGAGTTATTTACCAGCAATTTTATTGATGGAATCGAATCTTATGATTATATATATTAATAATATAGGTATGCAAAGTCCGCAGATAGTGTGCTACTTTTTTTATAAACAAAATGGCGCCCGAAAATCGTGTTTGTTTCAATTTTTGCTCTATAACTCCAAAGATTTTAACTTTACACCAAAAACACTGAAATAAAAATTCACGGCAATTAAATTCTGCATAGAGACGTGTTTTTTTCGATTTACTTCGATGAAAACTTTCCCCGGAAAAAGCGGGTTTTTCCAACAAAATCTTTAATTTTCAACTAAACTTTTAAATAAGTAATTGTTAATCAATAATTAAATAGCTTGGTAATGTAAAAGCCCTTTTCGTATAGATTATAATTCCAGAAGCCTATGGAAATTGAACGAACAGTTTAGCAACAATTGAATTGTTAATTAAAAATTTACGGTCGCTATAATAACGACAATAATTATGATGCATAAGAATAACTATGATTTTTTCATAAAAAGGCACTATACCTATCTAATGTACTTTACAGAATTGAATTGGCCTCAAGAATATTTTAAAATTATAAAGAATTTTTTGGCTTATATACAAATAGAATTTCTCGGGAAATATTAAACTAAATTAAATCATAAAATCGGTGTTCGAAAAACAGCGGCAGGACGCTTCTTTTAAAAGAAGAAAAGTTTAATTATGATGAGCAGTTCCTGAGATACAACCGGTCAAAGTTGACCGAAATTTACGGCAAAGATATAAACAATAGGATCATAATTTTCAAACCATCACCTTTTTATTTTTGTCCTCTTTCTCCACACCAATTTTCATATCCTTAAAATACTCATAACATATACTATTATAATAAAAACTATCGATGATACGTGTGAAAATTGCCAAGAATAGCAAAATTCCAATCAAAAATTAGGTTGGAGAAAATGTAACCCTCAAAGTTCAAAATCGGTATACGTTAAAAAAATGCATTTTCTCTGCTTCTCATGGAGTAATTTCCTTCATTCTTTTTTTGTTCCCAAGTAATTCGAGTAGAGCCATCGAACTAACGCATTAATAAATGTCAAACTTGCTCTTGTTTTGTTTTAATAAATTAATTTATTTATTATAACACTAAATTTTAATTTGTTTAAATAAAAATTGTTTAAATATTTATACAGCTTTCAAATGAGAACATTTATGTTTTTAACTTTAAAAGGTACACTTGTAGTAAGTTTATCTAAAAAAAGCCTACAAGTGGAAAAATTTGTATATTTCTGTTCTTATAAATAAATTAATCTATTATAACAAAACAAAAGCAAGTTTGACATTTGGCTCTAAGTAATTGCTCTAAGTACTCGAGTTATTTGGGAAGAAAAAAAGAATGAAGGAAATTGCTCCATGGGAAGCCGAGAAAATGCATTTTTTTAACGTATATCGATTTTGAACTTTGAGGGTTACATTTTCTACAACCTAATTTTTTATTGGAATTTTGCTATTTTTGGCAATTTTCACACGTATTATCGATAGTTTTTATTATAATAATATATGTTATGAGTATTTTAAAGATATGAAAATTGGTGTGGAGAAAGATGACAAAAATAAAAAGGTGATGGTTTAAAAATTATGATCCTATTGTTTATATCTTTGCCGAAAATTCCGGTCAACTTTGACTGATTGTATCTCAGGAACCACTTGTCATAATTAAAAGTTTTTTCTTTTAAAAGAAGCGTCCTGCCGCTGTCTTTCAAATACCGTTTTTATGATTTAATTTAGTTTAATATTTCCCGAGATATTCTTTTTGTTTATAAGCCAAAAAATTGTTTATAATTTTAAAATATTCTTGAGGCCGCTTAAATAGTGCAATTTCAATTCTGTAAAGTACATTAGATAGGTATAGTGCCTTTTTATGAAAAAATCATAGTTATTCTTATGCATCGTAATTATTGTCGTTATTATAATGACCGTAAATTTTTAATTAACAATTCAATTGTTGCTAAACTGTTCGTTCAATTTCTATCGGCTTCTGGAATTATAATCTATGCGAAAAGGGTTTTTATATTACCAAGCTATTTAATTATTGATTAACAATTACTTATCTAAAAGTTTAGTTGAAAATTAAAGATTTTGTTGGAAAAACCCGCTTTTTCCGGGGAAAGTTTTCATCGAAGTAAATCGAAAAAAACACGTGTCTATGCAGAATTTAATTGCGGTGAATTTTTATTTCAGTGTTTTTGGTGTAAAGTTAAAATCTTTGGAGTTATAGAGCCAAATTTGAAAAAAACACGATTTTCGGGCGCCATTTTGTTTATAAAAAAAGTAGCACACTATCTGCGGACTTTGCATACCTATATTATTAATACATACAATAATAAGATTCGATTCCAGCAATAAAATTGCTGGTAAATAACTTTTCCTTGTATTTTGCTAATTAGCCCAGAGTATTATCCCAGAAACCTTTATTGTGCACTAATATAAGACAGAAAATAATGAAGATAGGGCAATTCTGCGTATACCAAATGAAAGTAGAAAACTGGTGCTATCAAAATGTACTAAAAAAAGGTAAAAAATTATCTGATATAGTCAAAAATCCTAATGCCAAATTTGTCAAATTTTGTAGTTTATAAACATTTAGAATAACTTTAAAAATGTTGTCCGTAGAAAAAATCATTTTACATATTAGAAAAGCTGGTATTTTACACGAATTTTTAAAAATGTAGTTTAATTGGTGACTAGTCGTGGTAAGTTAAGGGGGAGCTGGGAGCCGACAAATGCACGAGTTCAAAAACTAAAAAAGGCAACTTAAAACTACTATCATTTTCTATATCTCGAATGCCAAATTTGTCAAATATTATAGTTTATAAACATTTAGAATAACTTTAAAAATGTTATCCGTAGAAAAAATCGTTTTACATATTAGAAAAGCTGGTATTTTACACGAATTTTTAAAAATGTAGTTCAATTGGTTACTAGTCGTGGTAAGTTAAGGGGTAAAATGTAGTTTTTCTGTGCATTACAAATATGTTATTTGTCTAGACATTTATTAATTAATAAACACTCTAATTTGTTGAAACAATTTTTGAAAAAATAATTTTTTCCCATAAATCCATGATTCTAATCATTACTATTGTTATTAATCATAGAAAAAGTTAAGGTATACTTTAATAAATAAATTATCTTCAATAAATAATTATCTAATAAAAACCATTTATTTATTAAAGTGTACTTTAACTTTTTCTATGATCATTAATGATACTATGATTAAAAAAATAGATTTTTGTAAAAAAATTTTTTTTCAAGAATTGTTTAAACAAATTATACTGTTTATTAATTAATCAATTTATAAACAAATTGCATATTTGTAATATACGTAGAAATTACATGCAAATTAAAAAAGAAAAATCAAAATCCATTGAGTTGATTCGAAGATAGAGAAAATTATATTCGTTTGAAATTGCTTTTTCGATATTTTAACTCGGTGGATTTGTAGGTTCCCCCTAGTAATCGGTTGAACTATATTTTTGAAAAATCGTAGAGGGTGCTGTGAAGATACAATGTTTGTGAACATTTTTTAAGAAAAACTACAAATCCCATTCTTTAAAATGGCATTAATGAGATTCTTTAATTATTATAAACAAATTAGCCGTGAATTAAAAAAAACATATGGCTAACTTTGTCCCAAATGAACCCAGGCTAAATTTTTTTATTTGAAAATTTGTGTTAAAATACTATCTTTTCCAATATATAAAAATATTGTTTCTATGGACAACATTTTTAAAGTTATTCTAAATGTTTATAAACTACAAAAATTCAAAAATTTGGTATTTGGATTTTTGACTATATTAATTATTTTTTTTATCTTTTTTTAATACATTTTGATACTATCACTCTTCTACTTTCATTTGGCATACTCAGAATTACCCTATCTTCATTATTTTCTGTCTTATCTTATTGCAAAATAAAGGTCTCTGGGAAAAACAAATAGAATAACTCTTAAACTAATTAATGGATAGGTCTCAAATTTTGAAGGTTTGTTAGTACGCCAATACCCAACTTTGGGTGAAACACTAAAGTTCTAAGATAGTTTTAGTAAAAGTTACTATCAAATAACGATTATTTTCACTTATTTTGCAGTTTGCGTAGCAACAAATTAACTTTTTAACTTTCAAAAATCGGCATTTTGAAGGTTTTTCAATGTTCGAAAAAACTGAATTTTGTAATTTTATTTAGCTTTTGAATGGAGTGCAAAAAATCGAAAAAATCGCGATTTTTGCACTAAATTGTTAATAATTAAAAACGGACGCGAACTCTAGGCAGGAAACAGGTAGGTTTTCTTCCTATCTATAGGTCTACAATAACTAAAAAAGTAGTCAGCTACCTGGATCTTTGAGTGTCCCGAGAAAATCCTTATTACTCTGGACTATAATTATTGTGGTTCAATCCCATATAATTAAGTATATCCCATACTACATACACTGAAATGTGCAGGGAAAAAATTTCATTTTATAATGGAATTATTTTTATTCGATTATCTATTTTTAAACTGTTAAACTATTAAACAAAGTTCCAAATATTTTAATTTTTATTATTGCAGTATTGATTTGTTTTCGTAAATACTACTAGTGTGTTTAATATTTAAATTCCCATGTTATCTTGTTTTGTTTAATAGGAACTTGTTAGTCATTGAAAAATTATCAAACACAAAGTTAATATCAACTAATATTTAAAGAATTGTTTTCTGGATTACGAACTATTTAAATCTTATTATGGTAATACTATTTATAGTTTAGATAAAATCAAATACACACAAATTTTAAAGTGCGTAAGGAGACACCGTCTTATTTAAGTAGTAACTGTAAACTTCTTCTTCTTCTTCGTCTTCTTCTTCTTCTACTCCTTCTTGTATGTAGGCTTAAAGCCTGTTTCTTCTTCAATATTAGCATCCTAAATTGTTTAAGTTATCGCACCATTTTTTCTTGGTCTGCCAATACTTCTTCGTCCATTTGGTGACTTATGTCGTGCTATTCATACTATCCTATCCTCTGCCATTCTACTAATGTGTTCGTTCCACACTTGTTTCCGTTTTGTCACCCACCCATTTATGTCTTCTACATTGTATGATCTTCTTATGTTTTCGCTCTCTCCCAATCCAACAGACTTTTCCCTGATATTCGTCGTAGTATTTTCATCTCTGTTGTTTCTAGTAGTCGTCTAGTAACTGTAAACTGAACAAGGTATTTCTTGCCGAATATTCTTCTTCTTCTTAAATTGCCTTCTCCTTAGTGGAAGTTGGCTACTACAATTGCAAACTCTTATCTGCCTTCAGCTGTTTTTATTAGCTGTTGTGACGGATATTCTTAAGTTAAAGTTGATTTTATGTAATCTTTCAATAAAGTCATCCCAGGAACGCAACTCATAAATATTGGCAATTTCATTTTAAAGTCTTCCACTTATGTACTTTAAAATGTATATTATACATAAGTCTGAATTGCCGATATGAATGAGTCAGATTAAATTAAATTACTTAGAATTGTTTTACTAATAGGCTATTGATTATATTCAAAATAAGATAGCTAAAAGGAACTACAACGTTAACGGGGTTTTATTATTTGATATGGTCAATGGACATCTATATATAAAAAAACCGCGGAGTGCTACCATTTAAAGGGGTGCGTTTTTGAGAAATGGGTGAATTAGTCCCTGGGCACAGGTTACATTAGGGTGAGTTCTATGCACTATTGGTACAAATACGTCCACATAAAAATTGTCCCTGGTTAAATTTCCTATCTAAATATAACTTTTTAAAGTCAAAGATACTTTTTTTACAAAAATATATTCAAAAGAAAAAGCACAAAGGAACCCAAAAGAAATAAATTTTATTTTTTGTCCCATAACTTTTGTCCACGAGGATATAGGTATAGATATTGCTTCACAGAAAAAAAACTTACATATTTTCTCTTTAAAATGATGTGTGCTAGAGGTTATTAGGATTTACAGTTTTCGAAATATGATTTTTCAAAATTCGCCACTCACAGCAATTTTAGGCAATTTTCCTTGTTATTTCGCAAATATTGTTCTGTAACTTTTTTCTACGTAACTTTAGGTATATGCAATGGTACACGTAATAGGAATAAAAATCAATTACCTTTAAAATGGTCTACTGTATAACGTTGTACGACTTTTTTTTTAAAGAGATTATGGTTTTTCAAGCTTTTATAATTTTAACGATTTTTTTATAATATAATATAAAAATAAAATAAAATTATTATATAATATATTATATATTATATAATACCTAATGTAAAAAAAATATTATTTTTTACATTTTTGACGATTATTTTTGAAATTTCTCATTATAACTTTTTTTTTCTTGTACATGAATATACTATCTATATACATATTGCGCAACAAAGAAGGCTTACTTTCTGTTCTTTAAAATGGTGTATCATCTATATTTAAATACATAATGGAAACCGAGTGATTCTTTGATATTTTTTACCCGTATTATTTAAAATTATTTCTTTTACAAAAATTACATAAACATTAGTCTTAAAAAACATCACTCGAGTTAAAATTATTTAAACGTTGACATTTAAAAAATTTTCAAAATCAAAGTCCATCTCTTCGTTAGCATTAGCTTCAATATCTTCCTCTGATATCTTAGTTATCTTAGAGTTCCCACAATTAATACCCATGCACATGCACCCTTTGCAGAATATTGAATAACTAATTCCTATCTTCCTACAACTGCAGTTTTTTGTACATCCTTTGGTACATTTACATGCTATTTTTCAAGCAAAGTTTGAGGTTCAGGAGCTTTAACAGTAAATATTGGAATTAATCCATATTTTGAAGTTTGCCCGGCAGAGTGAAGTGGATCCAAAGTGTTACCTATAAAAAATAAGATTCAATCATAATACACAATTACATAAAAAAGTTATAAAGAGGAATTTAAAAAATAATCCTAAAATCAAAAATCGTTGCAAGTACCTACTTATTACAATTTGAAAAAGCATATCTTATTCAAAAATAACCCTAGAATTTTTTATAACACACTATTTTAAAGTAAACAGAATAAGCTTTCTTTTTTACCATATAGAAAAAAAAGTTATAATGGGAAATTTAAAAAATAATCGTAAAAATATAAAAACTCGTTAAAAGTCTTGAAAAAGATAACCTCTTTAAAAGAAGTCGTACAACATTATACATTAGACCATTTTAAAGGTAATTGATTTCTATTTCTCTTACATGTACCATTGCATATACCTAAAGTTACGTAGAAAAAAGTTACAGAACAATATTTGCGAAATAACAAGGAAAATTGCCCAAAATTGCTGTGAGTGGCGAACTTTGAAAAATCATATTTCAAAAACGGTAAATCCTAATGACCTCTACTAAACATCATTTTAAAGAGAAAATATGTAAGTTTTTTTTTCTATGAAGCAATGTCTATACCTATATCCCCGTGGACAAAAGTTATGGGACAAAAAACAAAATTTATTTCTTTTGGGTTTCTTTGTGCTTTTTCTTTTGAATATATTTTTGTAAAAAAAAGTATCTTTGACTTTAAAAAGTTATATTTAGATAGGAAATTTAACCAGGAACAATTTTTATGTAGACGTGTTTGTAGCAAAAGTGGATAGAACTCACCCTAATGTAACCTGTGCCCAGGGACTAATTCACTCATTTCTCAAAAACGCACCCCTTTAAATGGTAGCACTCCGCGGTTTTTTCATACATAGAGATTCATTGACCATATGAAATAATAAAACCCCGTTAACGTTGTAGTTCCTTTCTATAGTACATAATCAATAGCCTATAAGTAACAAAATTTGTTTAATTTAATATTCTGTATTTAGATAAGGACCTTCGAAGTGGAAGTCGAAACGTCAATAAAATATTTTTTAGGTTTTTTTTTATTTATTTAATGGCTTTGGTAAAGACCAATTAGCCAGACAATTTTTACATGTAAGTATAATATTACATAACTAAATAGAATACTTATATGATATATAACTATAACTAACATTTACATATATTTAACTAAGATAATAAAAATATATTATACCTATATATATATATGCACACACATACGTACACATATATAAACACGCACATACATACCCATATATAAGCACACATGCATATTTTTCTAATTGAAAAATCATCCTTCTTCACGATTATAGTGGATACATTATTAATTTGGTAAAAGTTAATGTGTGCATTTTTTTTTTGTGTTCTAAAAAGGAATTATTTGCAGAATTGCTAACGAAACATTGTTCGCAATTTACAATTTCATTTTGCACATCTTCGTGTGATTATACAGAGTGTCCCAAAAGTAGTGGAACGGTCGCATATTTCGCGAACTAAACATCAGATCGACAAACTGAAAAATACGTGTTCAATCATTTTCAAAAATCTATCCAATGACACCAAACACTAACCCCCACTACACCCCCTGGCGGTGGGGTGGGGGTAACTTTAAAATCTCAAATGGAAACCCCTAGTTTTTCTTGCAGATTTGGATTGGTTACGTAAAAGTAAGTAACTTTTATTCAAGACATTTTTTCGAACTGTGGATAGATGGCGCTACAATTGGGAAAAACGATTTATCCTGATACCATAGGTAAATTATAGAAACCGTCTAATATCTCGAGAAATACACTTCCAAATGAGAAACCAAAAAAAAGGTTTTTAATACTTTTCGAAAACCTATCGAATAACACTAAACAAGACCCTCCAACCCACCCCCTAGAGGTGGGGTGGGGGGTAACTTTAAAATCTTAAATAGCAACCTCCACTTTTTATTACAGATTCGTATTCGTCATGAAAAATTAAGCAACATTTATTCGAAACATTTTTTAGAATTGTTGATAGATGGCGCTTTAATTGGAAAAATACGATTTATTAGCGCCATCTATCAGTAATTTTAAAAAATGTTTCGACTAAATGTTATTTAATTTTTCATGACGAATTCGAATCTGCAATAAAAAGTGGGGGTTGCTATTTAAGATTTTAAATTTACTTCCCACCCCATCTCCAGGGGGTGGGTTAGAAGGTCATGTTTGGTGTTTGTCGATAGGTTTTCGAAAAATATTAAAAACCTGTTTTTTGGTTTCTCATTTGGAAATGTATTTCTCGAGATATTAGACCGTTTCTATAATTTACCTATAATATCAGGATAAATCGTTTTTTCCAATTGCAGCGCCATCTACCCACAGATTGAAAAAATATCTTCAATAAAAGTTGCCTACTTTTACGTAACGAATCCAAATCTGCAAGAAAAACTAGGGGTTTCCATTTGAGACTTAAAAGTTACCCCCCACCCCACCTCCAGGGGTGTAGTGGGGGTTGGTGTTTGGTGTCATTGGATAGATTTTTGAAAATGATTGAACACGTATTTTTCAGTTTTTCGATCCGATGTTTAGTTCGCGGAATATTCGACCGTTCCACTACTTTTGGGACACCCTATATAAGAAATACAGTATATTAATATTCTTAAATTATTCGGCAAGCAAATTTTTTCAAGTTCAATTGTGGCTTATTTCCCAATTAGAATAGTAAACTCCATAATGATTTTTCTCCATTCGTCCCTATTCATCGCATTCCTCCACTAAGCACATATTCCCCATATTTCTCATGTGTTCTTCGCGGTTCTCAAGGAACATTGTTCTGAGCCTTGTTCTTCTTCTCTGTGTTTTAAAAACTTCCTGTTGTCTGTGTGTCTTCTTTCAAGTTGTTAGATATTGGACAGGCCATAATGATTTCCGCGGTATTTTTTACATGGCTTTGTTATTTTTCATTTAATAATATGTAGTCTATTATGTATAAAGAATGTGTTTGTAATTTTTAATTACCTACTTGTTGTCTGTAGTACATACCTTGAAATCATTATTGAAGAAGGTTATTTGACCTTCATTCATCAAAGAAAATTAGTCACATCTGAGATCACAAATCTAATCCAGAATATAATATAGTTGTACATATTTAATATCTCATCTCTATCTTCAGAGGTAAAGATTTCATCTTGTAAGTTGTAAGTGTGCAAGTGGCAGCACAAAATTGTGTCCACTTACACAAACAATCTACTTCCTTAAAAAAAAAATCATCAAGCATAGCGATTATACGTCTGGTAATCATCAAATATAAAGAAACTCATAAAGTTTTATCTCCAAAGATCAACGACTTTAAATGGGCAACGTCTTAGTGTCTACTTAAAGCAATTTAACTTAAGATAAATGCTACATAAATGATATGTTCACACCATTATTATAATTTGTTATTTAATATGACAATAGCCAGTTTAATTAATATAATAAATATGTAGAATATTTATAATTAATTCTTTTATTTTATAATAGGCTCCTTACAATGTAAAGTATTAATTAATTTTATATAAGTACATCAAAATAATACATCTACTTACTATTAGTAAAACTAACAAGGTTAACAAGGTTATTTTTAACTAATTATGTTTATGAGGAAAAAAATTTAATCTGCTTTTTTTTTTCGATTCTTGGAAATTTAACGTATATTTTGTTCACTAGCTGAACTGTTGCTATATAGTCCAGAGAAATCAGGTTTTTGTCGGGACACTTGAGCAGCCAGGTTGCAAATGGATTTTTTGGGTACTATATACCTAATACATTATAAATACAAAAATGCCCGTTCGGTAGCACAGTTCGGACGAGAATTTTAGTTATTAACAAATAAGTGTCAAAAATTGCAGTTTTTTCATTTAAATCGCTACGGGTAAAAATAGGGTAATTAAATGTCTTATTTAGAGCATTTACCTTTTAGTAGATAAGCAAAGGTTCAAAATAGAAGATTTTGAATTTTGGTCCGATCATTTGTTGCTTCGCTAATTGCAAAATAAGTCTAAAATTTTGAAAATAAAAAATTTGCTATAACTTTTGCGAAAATGAAGTTAAGACTTTGATATTGCATGAAAAGTTGAGCCAACCAGTACATATTATGCACAAAAAATTTCAAGACGATTCGTCAATTAGTTTAAATTTTATTCAATTTGTTTATCCCAAAGAGCTTTTCCTTGCAATGTTATTGTTCAGACCAGCGGTTCTCAATCTTTTTGAGTCGTGTACCACCAAATATTCTTTTATTATTTTTGGTACCACCCAACTGAAATACCTGTCTAACTAGGTGATCTAATTAACTATAATAGTGGTGCTGATTTTGGCTGTTATTGCGTTTTGTGTACCACCTCGAATAGTGATATGTACCACCAGTGGTACATGTACCACAGATTGAGAACCGCTGGTTCAGACAATAATAATAATACAGCAATTATGTGGAGACTACATGAAAGAAAAACACTTATATTTTCAAATAATTTTTAAAAATCAATCCAAAATCTTTTTTGCCAGTCCGAAAACATTTTACTAAAGTAGAGTCATTTTTGGCTTAAAACAATTTGAATAAATTTGTTAATATTGACTGTAGAGTAAATCTACTTTAGAATATGTTTAGACATATGTATTGTTTAGAAATATTAAGAGTCGAAATTTGCAAAAAATCATAATAGACATCTATATTTTACATTGCAATTAATAACTACAGTATACTATCTTCTATTTAAAATGAGTAATAACCCTTTAAAATGAAGGTACTCGAGCTGACTTAACTGGGATCGTGTGATGGGGGAAGGATCTCTGAGTCCGCTTTCGCGCGTCGAGATTTTGGTATTGAAAGTTGAAATTGGAGCGCTTGAAAAATTTTACAATATCTCAGCTTCCAGAGAACTTTAAGCCTTTAATTTTTTTTGGGTAACTCGACGAAAGAATAACAACTAGCTAATTTTCATTGGCCGAAAAAATTGGAAAATTCTGGAAAATTGATTTTTTATTCAACATTAATTTACAACGTTAACACTAATATATTTTGATAAATATTTTCATAAAATATTATAAATTTGTGAATAAATATTAAAATATAATTATAGTATCAAGGTTGTTCATTTTATTCGCCTCGGTGTCCGTACGGACAACGAATTGATTTAAAAAAAAATTCTTCATAGAAATATACAGGACCATTAACACTACAATTTAAAAATAATATGAATTATACAGGGTGCTTCAAAAAAGAGTGGTACATATATCAAAGATATATTTTTTATGGAACACCCTACACCTGATGAAATTTTGGAATTTGCCCTTAAACAATAAGCTAGACTATACCTAAGTACAGGGTGTTTTGATTTATTTCAATTAAAAAAAAAGTAATGTTTTAGCAAAATAAATAAACAGGTATTGATCGTACAATTTTAGATTTAAAAATTAATTGAAAACAAAAACGTTCTCAAATTGAAAAAAAATGCATAGATTATAATTATTGCTCTACGTTAATTCTACACAGTTTTTGTACAGGTTCATCAATTTCTTCAACATTATCTATAATTTCTTAAAATAAATCAATTGTACCGAGCTGTGCATAAATTGCAAAGAGGATAATGACGAAAAAAGATGCTACAACCTTTTGACAGTTATTATAGATGACAAAAGTGAAGTTGAAGAAGATTTGTTTAAAAAAATTAGGGATAATGTTGAAGAAATTAATAAATCTGTACATAAACTGTGTAGAATTAACGAACATCAATAATTATAATCTATACATATACATTTTTTTTTAATTTGAGAATGTTTTTGTTTCCAATTAGTTTTTAAATCTAAAAATGTACGATTAAGTAATTATAAATTTTGTTACAATAAACATCTGTTTAAATATGCTAAATAGTCTATTATGAAGATCCAAGAAAAAATTTGTCACCGATTCTTAGATTCGTAAATATTTATTTTTTTCTAAAATTTTCCATTTTTATAAAAATTTAAATAAATTACCCTGTACTTAGGTATAGTCTAGTTAGCAGCTAGCATATTGTTTAAGAGCAATTCAAAAATTTCATCAGGTGTAGGGTGTTCCATAAAAATATATATCTTTGACATACCACTCTTTTTGAAGCACCCTTTATAATTCATATTATTTTTAGATTGTAGTGTTAATGGCTTTGTATATTTCTATGAAGAATTTTTTTTAAATCAAGTCGTTTTCCGTACAGACACTGAGGCGAATAAAATGAGCAACCCTGTATATAAATAAATATATACATACTATAATTATATTTTAATATTTATTCACAAATTTATAACATTCTATGAAAATATTTATCAAAATATATTAGTGTTAACGTTGTAAATGAATGTTGAATAAAAAAATCCATTTTCCAGAATTTTCCGATTTTTCCGGTCAATGAAAATTAGCTAGTTGTTATTCTTTCGTCGAGTTACCCCAATTAAAAAAAAATTGAAGGCTCTAGGAAGCTCGTTCTCTGGAAGCTGAGATATTATAAAATTTTTCAAGCGCTCCAAATTGAACTTTCTATAGCAAAATCTCGACTAGAGAAACTGAACTCAGACATTCTTCCATATCACACGGTCCCAGCTCTCAGCGTGAGTAACTTGATTTTAAAGGGTTATTACTCGTTTTAAATAGAAGATATTTCGTACTTATCAATTGTCATATAAAATATAGATATTTATTACAATGCTGTAAAAATTTCAACTCTTAATATTTATAAACAATAGAGATGTGATTTGTCAAAGAAAAAAAGTATAACTTGGCTATTATTTGTCCTAGAAAGTTTTTTTTTAATTTTATTATGCATTTTTTTACCAGCTTTTTGACACAACCAATTATAATTATTTATCAGAAAAAATGGCAAAGATATTCTATTTGTTTATAAGGAAAAACTTACCATTTTTTTATCGACTTGTTTAACAACATTTAAAAAACAAATATATTATTTTTTTTAACTTTCTTAGTACTTTGAGTCTTTAAGTAGTCATTGCACTTTGCCAAGAAGCTCTGAAAACACTCCTTGGGCAACAATGATTGTTTAAACATTCGATGTCTGGGATAAACATTTAACATAACTTGTAAACTAACAAACAGATCTTCTTGAGATTTTGTAAACTAATAAAGGCACTTAATTACCTCATGATCAAGGTACAATAAGTTCCTTACGACCTATTTGGTAAAGATTATTAACATTTCCAAAATAGTGCAAAAAACGTGGTTTTTTGCAATTATCTCGGTTAATTCTTGATGGATTTTAACTTGTAAAAATTCAAATTAATCGTTTTTTTTTGTGATACACAGCTTTCATAACACAACTTTTGCTGTAAATATGATACTAAAAATGCTATAGGCAAAAAACAATATTTTCTGACTTTGGCATTTTTTTATAAAAAAATGAGGTCGATTTACGAGTACCTCTGTATGTATTTTTAATTAACTATATCCTCCCTACGATTTAGCACCTTCAAATACCTGTATTGATGTTTTTCCCGTTTTTATTTTTCTACTCTGGTCTAATTACCCAGTCGTTTCTCTTTTTAACGGGCAGTCGTATACCTAAGATTGCTATTTCCATTGCCTTATCTGGTGACGCTAGTTTATTTATGTTTGCCTTGGTTATGATCCAGGTTTGATATCCATATGTTAAAACAAAAGAAAATATAACTTCTGTTGGAGTGAAAGTAAAGAGAAGGATATACTCCAACAGAAGTAAGGAAAAAGAAGAAAGTAACTAGTGGGACAAAAATGAAAATAGATGGGATGTAAAGAAGATCAGGGGATATTAAAAGGGATATAAGTATAAGTGGGAAGGGACTGATTATAGAAGTATGAAGAGACAGAGGCAAACTGAATAGAATTGGCTAGCAAGAGATGCAAGAGAACAACTTGACACTCAAGGATGGATACGGCTCGTTTGCATGCCTGTCGAAGAACAGTAGCTCCAAGTAGAAAATGATGAATAGGAAAGGTATATACTAAAATAAGAATAATGTACTGAAAATGTATAAAGATGAATAAGTGCTAAAGACGAACAAAATTAATAAAACCAACAAATCATGGGCGCCAAGAAAATGATCTTCGATCACTCTCCAAGGTATCTTACACTGCTGTCAAATATTAAATACACTAAATCAGTAATAATGAACATAAAGGAATAATAAAAATAAATGATATACAAAATAAGTAAATATTTATTAAAAATAACTACTAGATTTTTGACAATCTCTGAGTTACACAAAGTGCATCTCATGTGACTCTAAGATGACATAAGTTATACAAAAGTTATATCTATTTAAGAAAACAATAATAATGTTACCTGTTACAAAATTACATAAGTACCTCTTACTTACATATAGGGTACAACTCACATGAGTTCTCTTTACTAAATGGTTATAGTACGCTTGCTACGTACAACTAAATTAAAACCCGAAAAATATGAAAATAATATAAATAAATAGGCATAAGCCCGACTAAGAGAAAATACAATGATGAATTAAGCAAAATTAATGACTAAAAGTTATTGAAATAAATTAAGATAAATACCGAAACGATGACCTAAATTAACCGAACAAATGGAATAAAGTGAATAACAATAAAATATTTGGGAAACAACCGAGTAATATTACAAAATAAATATTAAACCAATAATAAAATATAAAACCCTAATTGTCTAGGCCTGATTACCTTGTGCACACAAGTAACTTACCATAGATACAATAGTTTGGGAAGCAAATACACTAATATTCAAATATGTTATAATAAAAACCAAATGTAAGCTAAATTGGAAAAAAAATATTAACAAACATAGTGCATTAATCAAATGTCTGAAATATAAACACTATAGTTACTCAAAGCACACCAAACTGAGTGTTCCCAAACCAACCCATTCCTCAAATGAAAAACCAAAAGGTTCCCAGGAAATGAGCACTAGGATAGTGCCAAACCACGCTTCCTGTAAGCACAGGTGTAGAGACCGAAGATGAAGCTGGAACGTTCTGCTTGCTCCCAGGTGACTGACTATGTAGCCGGAATAGGTTCCTCTCAGGTGGGTGAGGGTCTATGATTTCTCATGTTCGTTTTATATTACTTCCCCAAAAGGCTAAAACAAATATTTACCCAGTCTTAGTTTATATGTAAAAGTGTCCGAAAAAAAGTCAAAGGAGAAAAAGAGAACTAGAGAAGTGTTTTTGGGATAGATGATAATGTAAAAAGGCCACACAAAAAAAATCTCTCATTATTACTGAACTACTTGACCTTGACAAGAACAGACACATGAGTGTGGAATTTAAATACAGAATAGATATGACATCTTTAAAATAATTATAGGATATTTATAGGATATCGGAGAATATGATTACTTCTACAGCGGGGTACCAAAGGAGAAAAGAGCCCAACAAGGTGTAGGTATACTTATACGCAAGAAACTAAGGAGATTCATAACTGCTTGGGAAGCCATCAGCGAAAGGCTCATAAAAATGAATCTAACTATCAAAGGAAAAAAGATTACGATTATTGGAGTATATGCAGTAAACGATGATGCACTGGTGAATATTAAGGACGACTTTTTTGAAAAGCTACATTCAGAAATTGCAAATATCGGCAGATCACGAGAAATTATAATCTTGGGGGACCTAAACAGTAGAACAGGCAAGAAACAGCACAATAAAGTCATAGGCCAATATGGTGAAGAAGCTATAAATGACAATGGTACTAGGCTAATAGCCTTATGCGAACAAAATGATATGAAAATCACAAACGGATTCTTCCAACACCGAGATATCCATAAATATACATGGACACAAAATACCCGAGGGCTGAAATCAATCATAGACTATACAATCATAAGACAAAAGACTAAATTGATTGTACAGGATGTGCGGGTATATAGAGGAGCCACTTGCGGCAGTGACCACCATCTATTAAAAACAAAGCTCACAATAGGAATAGATAGAGCAAGAGATTTAAAAGAAGCTGCAGCGGAAATAGAAAAATTAACAGAAAAGAAATACAACCTAAACAGCTTAGAACAAGAAAGCGTGAGGGATTTATACAGGAGTAGATTAGATAAAAAGTTAGAAACCATGCAATTTACCAGCAATGAAGAGCATTATCATTATATAAAAACATGTCTTCAGGAAGCAGCAACAGAGGCCCTCGGACTCCAAATAAAAAACCACAGAAAAACTCCGTATTGGTGGGACGAAGAAATAGAACAAGAGATTAAAAATAAAAGAGAGAAGTATAAAAAATTTCTGAACACAAGGACCGACGCCGATAAGGTAGAATACAAGAGGGTCCAAGCTAAAGTGCGAAAAATGATATGCCAAAAGAAGAATGAGGCTTGGGAGCAAAAGTGTAACATGATTAACACACATTTAGGAGGACGGAGAAGTACAGAAAGTTGGAAAGTATTAAAATCGCTACGACAGGAAAAGAAAAGAGATATAATATCAGCAATCACACCGGATCAATGGGACGAATATTTTGAAAAACTCCTAAATGAGGACAGAGCGGAATTTTTAAATAACAGTGATACCAGCAATGTAAATATCTTAGCCTCACCATTACGGGTAACAACAAAAGAAGTAGAAGAAGTATGTAAGTTTTTAAAAAATAACAAAGCACCAGGACCAGGGAACATACCAGCTGAACTAATAAAATATGGCACAACAAAATTATATGAAAACCTGGCTAAACTCTTTCAAAGATGCATCAACGGAGCGGAAATCCCAGAAGAATGGAAGACATCATGGATATCCACCATACATAAAAAAGGCAGACGGGATCAATGTGACAACTACAGAGGCATCGCTGTAACGAACTCGATCAGCCGAATATACGGAAAACTGATTAAAAATAAAATCGAAAACGAATATAAAGATATAGAAGCTGAAGAACAGGCAGGATTCAGGGCAGGGAGATCAACGGTTGACCATCTGTTTTGTATTACACAGATTATTGAGAAGAAACTGGCCGTCAACCAGGAGGTGCATCTGTTATATGTGGACTTAATAAAAGCGTATGATAGCATCCCACAAAACAAACTATGGGAAGCATTAGAGAAAACCAATATAAGCGCAAATTTAATAACAGCGACGGAACAATTGTATACCAAAACTGCATCAAGGGTGAAAGTTGGAAGCAGGCTATCGAGAGGATTCCAAATTAGCAAAGGCCTAAAACAAGGGTGCTGCCTTTCACCGACATTATTTAAGATCTACCTCGAACAAACTCTAAAACTTTGGAAACGCAAATGCAAAAACATGGGATTACCGATCAGCAACAATACAATATACACTTTGTCATTTGCAGACGACCAACTTGTACTAGCGCAAGACTACGATGATATAGAATATATGACAAGGAAATTCATAGAGGAGTACAAAAAAGGTGGTTTGGAAATAAACATAAAGAAGACCGAATATATGTGTATCGGTGGGACACAGCAGGACCTTACACTGGGGAATGGCGAAATTATTAAACATTGCGACGCATATAAATACCTGGGTATGACCATCACACAAGAAGGAAGCGTAGACCGGACGATAGAGAAAGAAACAACCAGGGAAGAAAAGCAATTACCCTTCTCAATAGCATCCTGTGGGACCAGTCAATATCAAACAACAACAAACATAGAATATACAATACAATTGTTAAGAGTATAATCACTTACAGCAGTGAAGTATGGCAAATAAAAGAAAGATACAAGAGAAAACTTGAAGCAACAGAAATGGATTTCTGGAGGCGCTCAGCAGGAAAATCAAGATTAGAAAGGGTAACCAACAACAGAATTAGGGAAATAATGAATGTGAAACACACAATAGTAGATGACATTAGTACCAAACAGCTTAGATGGTATGGACACGTACAAAGAATGTCCGAAGAACGACTCCCGAAACAAATCCTAACGTGGACCCCTCATGGTAGACGAAAAAGAGGAAGACCCCGCCTTAGTTGGAGAGAAGGCATAAATCGAGAAATGAGAGAAAGAGAATTGGATGAAGACCTTTGGATGGACCGAAGTGAATGGCGACTAGGCATCGGAAGACGTAGGAGAACGTTTTAAAATCGATATATATATATATATATATATATATATATATATATATAGGATATTTATGATGTTAGAAGACTTCAAGAGAAATTTTTGACTTAATTATAACCAAAAATGAAGACTACTAGAATTTTCTCTGAATAAATTATCTATAGATACCTATTGGATGTGCAAATTGGATTATTTCCAACATGAATTTAGAAATTCATATGTTTGGTTATGTTAAAAAAATATTAGAAAAGAATATAGAATTTTCCTGGACTGAATCTTAAATAAACATCGATTAATCTATATCAAATCCACATTGATTTGAATCCAACAATGAGAATCCTATATTTCACAAAAACGATGTAATATAAAAACCTGACTATATAAAAAGTAAATAATTACCGGGAATAAACTCCTAGTGGACTGCCATTTTCCCTGGTTCAAGACACAGCTGGATACTATAATATTATTTTTAAGACAAACTGTAGACACAAATGCTTAATTAATTTATGGAGATATTCTCCGCCATTTTGGATACTGGTACTTCACTATTCCGGCTCTCGAGTCAAGTGACGAGCGAAAATGTGCTTCTCCGTCAAGGTAAACGTCAAACTCTCAGAACGCGAGGTAATTCTCGATAGGTGGCGTATATAGTACGTTCCATCACCGAGGTATGACGTCACGTAAGTAGTCCTTTACGAGAAAGTTACAGAAATTAATTGGGAGGTCAAGAGAAAATAATTATAAAAATAATTAAAGCGTTAAAAATGATATTATAACGGGTGGACCGTTACAATGTCATGACAGGAAGGAGACACTAATTGAACAATTTGCCTTTCAAGTATTGAGGTATTTTGCAGTTCTTAGTATCCAACTGAATTTTCTAAATTCTGCCCATGCCAGTTTTACCTTTCGATTGATTTCATATAACAATGTTTTATATAACAAACCATTCTTTGATAATAATAGCAGTATATGCCTCAACTAACCATACGTCAGCAGCTGAAAAGAACAGCTTGTTTCATGATCTGATGACAACTTGGAAAATGTTGGGAATAGAACAGAGGTGTTTCTGATTTATGACTTAAATGGCAGAGCTAAAATCCAAGGTAAATGACCCAGTACCTAGTAGGAACTGAAGCTACGGAGAAAAAATTGTAAATAGCAATCGGGAAAGACTCACCGACCTATGACAACAGATTTTGAAAATTTTAAATGGACGGTTTCGACATAACGACATTCATAGTAGGTACATATGCACATAACCCACTCAAAACTTTGCGAACGATTGTTCTTTTTCTTTTCTTCTTTTTTTTTCTTGTCTGTCGAGCGGAATCTCGTCCATCATCTACAACGACTGAGCAACGCTGCCTTTAAGATACAAAGTATATCAGTTTCCGAGCCTATTCCTGAGTATTTAGATTGAGTGTGTATATTTAGCATAAGCATAATGTAACAAATTTCTACCAAGAGCAGGAAGGAAGTAGTACTGCTCAAGATATGTAGTGAAAGCCTACATTCATTAAAGAAGAAGATCTATAAACCTCTCAATGGTTTACTTATTACAAAAGAATCTGTGAACAGTGTGAAAAAGGTGTCAAAGTTTAAAGTTAATGTGTAAATCTAATTGATGTGAGAAAGTTTTTGATATTTAGAAAGCTATTAGTCAAACAATGAGGCTTAATTGGATATAAAAATCATCGTCAATAATAAGAGATCGTAACATTCACACAAATAACAAATTGATTGCAATAAAAGTTTTTAATTTAGTAGGTATATGACAAATATATCTTTAATGTTTTATACAAAATATACACTCGATAAGTGCATTGTTATATTTATTTTACGACTAAACATGAATAACTACAAGTCAAAAAAATGTGACTTACTTTCCACTAACCATTTTGTGAAAGCTGAAGCATTATTTTTGATCCCATCGGAATCTAGCAATGTTTTATATCTGTCCTAACATAAAGTTCACATTAATTGGTCTTTAGTAGGGACTGAAAAAAAAAATAAAATAACAAATGACTGAAATACAAATAGAAAAGAGAAATACTTACAGAAAATTGACAAATTTAGATTACCAATCCGCTAAAACCATATTCAGAATCGATAATAATGTACACCAGGGCATTTAGCACAAAATAAATAGATTTTTAAATACAGCACCTAAAAACTTGCAACTTCTTGCATTGTGTTAAGGATGATGTCAGGAAAAAATTACACTATACAGAAATGTACATATAAAGTAAATACATTATAAAGTTTACATAAACATATCAAAATCAGTATATTAAGGGTCGCCAGATTTTGATATTCTTTGGGTTTTGAGGTCACTGAACACGAATATACAATCAGAACCGTCCCCTGATGCACCTGGTGCCCAGTGTTACTGCTAAGGCACGTAATTTGGAGTTTTCGGCACTAAATTGATTACAGATTACTCGGGGGTTTTTAAAATCGCTGAACACGAATACATCATAAGAACCGACCCTCGAAGCATCTAGTGCCCAGAGTGACTGATACACTCTGGAGGGGACGGATACACTAAAAATGATAAAAATAGATTACTTGGGGGTTTCTGGGATTGCTGAACACGAATACGCCATTAGAACCGACCTCCGAAAACCGAAACTTCTCGAAATTTCAGAAGATGATGTGTATATTAGTCACCCTGTTCACTTAGTACACCGAGGGTCGATTTTGATGTGATCTTCGTGTTCAGCAACCCCCAAAAAACCCCCGAGTAATCTGGTTAGACCAATTTATTGCTGAAAACTGTAGACACTCTAGAAGATGACGTGCTTCAGGAGTAATCCTGGGCACCAGGTGCTCCGGGGGTCGGGTCTGATGACGTATTCGTGTTCGGTGATCCCAAAAACCCCTTGAGTAATCTGTTTGCATCAATTTAGTGCCAAAAACCCTCGAAACGTCAGATGACGTGCCTAAGCAGTAACCCTCGGCACCAGGTGCATTGGGGTTGGTTTTGATTGCGTATTCGTATTCAGTGATCCCAAAAACCCTCCGAAAATCCTAATTTGGCCCTTAATATACTGATTTTGAGATGTTTATGATGCACTTTTGGATGAATATTATACACCTAAAAATGCAATTATACATTTCCAGCTATTTTTCTATTGTGGACCTTTTTCATGACGTAGCGTCGCGTCGTCATCCTGAACACAATGCAAAAAGTTGCAAGCCTCTAGGTGCTGTATTTAAAAATCAATTTATTCCGGTATTTTTAGTGCTAAATGCCCTGGTCTATAATCCCAGATACGCTTGAGTTTGAGTAGCAAGACTTTGTTGAATGGAAATTGGATGTCTAATGAACTAAGTTAATCATCATCATTCTCTTTGCCTTATCCCTATGCGGGGTCGGCTTCCCTAATTGCATTTCTCCACACAATTCTATCTTGGGTCATATCAATGTTAATCCCCTTTACCAACATGTCCTGCCTTATCGTCTCCCCCCAGGTCTTCTTTGGTCTTCCTCTCCTACTCCTTCCAGAAATCTGCACTTCAGTTATTCTTCGTATTGGGTGATTAACGTCTCGACGTTGAATATGACCAAACCATCTTAACCTATGCTATCTCATTTTGGCATCAATTGGTGCCACACCTAGACTTCCCCTAATATACTCATTTCTAATTTTATCCTTCTTTGTCACTCTACTCATCCATCTAAGCATTCTCATTTCCGCCAAATGCATTCGTTGTTCCTATTTCTTTTTCACTGCCCAATATTCAGTTCCGTACATCATAGCCGTTCTTATGGCTGTTTTATAGAAATTTCCCTTCAGCTTCATTAGAATTTTTCTGTCACACAACACACCACTCGCTTCTTTCCACTTCATCCATCCAGCCCTAATTCTACTGCATGCATCTCCAACTATTTCTCCATTACTCTGTAATACCGATCCTAGGTACTTAAAACTATTGCTTTTCACAATCATTTCAACATCCAAAGATACCATTTTATTTGTAGTAACTCCATCTTTAAATGAACATTCCAAATACTCTGTTTTTGTCCTACTAAGTTTTAAACCTCTCTCCTCCAGAGCTGTTCCAGTTTTTGTTCCAAGTCTCTTTCACTATTTCCTATTAACACTACATCATCAGCATACATTAAGCACCATGGAATGTCTGTTGTTTCCGCTGTTATCTGGTCCAAAACTAATGAGAATAAATGAGGACTAAGCACCGAGCCTTGGTGCAATCCTACTTTCACCTGAAATTTATCAGTCTCTCCCACACCTGTCCTAACACTAGTCGTTACTCCCTCATACATATCTCTCACAATCTTTACATATTTGCCAGGGACTCCTTTTTTATTGAGTGCCCACCACAAAATCTCTCGAGGAACTCTATCATATGCTTTCTCAAGATCAATGAATACCATATGAGCGTTGGTCTCTTTATTCCTGTATTTTTCCACCAGTTGCCTTACAATGAAAATTGCATCTGTTGTTGATCTGCTCTGCATAAAGCCAAATTGATTATCGGATATTTCGGTTTCTTCACGTATCCGTCTATCAATTACTCTCTCCTATATTTTCATGGTGTGGCTAAGTAGTTTTATAGCCCTGGCCCTGTAGTTTGTACATTGTTGTATGTCTCCCTTGTTTTTGTAGACAGGTACTAATATACTGCTTCTCCATTCGTCTGGCATTTGTCCAACTTCCATAATTCTATTAAATAGACCTGTTAGCCAACTTATTCCTCTCTCTCCCAATGCTCTCCATACTTCCCCAGGAATGTCATGTGGTCCGACTGCTTTCCCTTTCTTTATTTTTTGAAGCGCTTGAGCCACTTCCTCGTTTGTTATTCTGGTAACCATTGCTGTTACTGTCTCCGTTAACTCCACAGGCTGTCTGTCAAATTCTTCATTTAATAAACTGTCAAAATACTTTCTCTATCTCTTTTTGACATCCTTTTCGTGAATTAGTATTTTATTATTTTCATCTGGGATACATCTAATCTGATTAAAATCTCTTGCTTTCTTTGCTCTCTGTTTGGCTATTTTATATATCTTTGCTTCGCCTTCCCTGGTATCAAGTTGATCGTAGGGAAGGCGAAGCAAAGATATAATTGTTATGAACTAATGAACTAAGTAAATGAACTAAGTTAATCATACACTGAATATTGCAAATAGAAGCGCAATAGAAAAATATTAACTGTATAGGACATAGAATAATCAAGATGTGTTTTATCAATTTTAATTTTTAATTATACTTCTTCTTAAGGTGTAGTGGATTTCAATTGGAATAACTTTTAAACTATTACTCGTAGACAAAATATATTTTCATACATGAAAAGCTGACAATTTTTAGACGAATTTAAACGAAAGCTATTTTGGAACGATTAGGTAAAAAGTAGGGATTTTTTTTTTAAATACACAGCTAATTTGTTTGTAATAGGAAACGTGATTATTCTCATATTAAAGATAAAGACTTGAAGTTTTATTAAATAACAAAAAATCAATTAGAATACAATAAAAATTTTTTGGGAAAGAAAATGTTTAAAAAGTTAACAAATGAATAAAATCAAATAGCATGAGAGCTGTGAGACATTTTTGAGTAGGTATTTTAGGCAACCTGAAAATTTTTCAGGTGACTCTTCCATGATAGCGTAATACAAAAATGTCGGTCTGGCTGGAGGGTAGCGGTTATTTTCCCCAAAAATCCCCCCAAAGTTAAAAAATTTTAAAAATTGATATTACATAAAATATCATTGACGTGACTTTCAAGTAAATTTAAATATTCAAATATAAAGAAAATAACAGGTCAGGAGATTTAAGGGCGATTTTAACTCTGCAAGATACTTGCATGAGCGCCCCAGGTTTATTTTCAGGGGGTGCATCTGAACTTCAGAAGATTTCATCTGAATCTGTACATACTACTAACGAGTATACAATATACAACTATACATGCATATAGTCTGTTCGCTAAACTCAGACGCAAAGTTCTAGATATTTTAGTCGGTAATTTTGCCAATTTTAGTAAAATTGGCAAAAAATAATTACTAAATAGTTAATAATCACTAAATAGTTAGTAATTTTGCCAGTTTTTGCAAAATTGGCAAAAAACAAAAAAATTATCGACTAAAATATCTAGCCAGTTGCGTCTGAGTTTAGCGAACAGACTATATCTATGTACATTCCTTCCGGACAGGGAGGTGCAATTGTTATTTTGACAGGGTATTTTTTAATATTAAAAATAAATAATATTCTAAAAAAGACAGGTTTTTTTTGGAGAAATTTTCTAACTGTCATGTGATCAAACAAATTACGCCTGCATATAAATGAAAAGCGCTATTGGTAAACACCAGTGTAAGAAAGAACGTATACCGATAGCTGTTTGCGTTTTCTGTTGTAGCTGAGCGAGTCCGTTCGCTCGAGATAAATCACGTGACCTGGCGATACCCATGTTGATGTGCCTCGAAACGTTAGAGTAATTATTATATATTATAGTTTTTTAAGTAACTTTTTCTTAATTAAAGGAAAATAATACGTACTATACAATAGATTTTGCAAATATGATAGAAAAAGACAAATTTATTATTATAAATATGTAGAAAAGTATAAAACTATAAACTAAATTAATTCTGTGTCCGAATCTTGTACTTCTTCTTCAAACTTCTCATCTGAGCTTAAATGTTCATTCTCTTCTTCTTCGTCAGACTCCCCTCGAGACCAGATTCCTCTTCTACATGATCTGTAAATAGTTTTAATATGCATTTAGACTTAACTAAATATTAATCAGTGATTAATTAATTGAGTTGCTACGTATTCTCTGTCCTTTTATACGGAGTCGATGCCTGGACAATCACGGGCGCATCTGAAAAAAAACTTGCCTTCGTTGAGATGTGGTGTTATCGAATAATGTAAAAAATATCATGGACACAATACGTAACAAACACGGAAACATTAAGAAAGTTGAAATAGGAAAAAAAATACTCAACACTATGAAGGAAAGAAAAATGAGCTAAAATAAATATTCATTCTCTTCTTCTTCGTCAGACTCACCTCGAGACTCAGATTCCTCTTCTACCTGATCTGTAAATAGTTGCAATATGTATTTAGAATTAATTAGTGATTAATTAATTGAGTTGCTACGTATTCTAACTTATATAACCAACACTTAATACTTTATCTTATACATATAACCAATCACATCACGTTTTTTATTTCTTAGTATATGACTAAGCCTGTATATGACTGAAGTAGCTCATTTTTCTTTCCTTCATAGTATTGAGTATTTCTTTTGACTTTTTCATCTTTATTAAATTTTCCGTGTTTGTTACGTGTTGCGTCCATATTTTTTACATTATTCGATAACACCAGATCTCAACAATGGCAAGTCTTTCTTCAGATGCGCCCATGATTGTCCAGGCTTCGACTCCGTATAAAAGGACGGACAATATGTATCAACTCAATTAATTAATCACTAATTAATTTTTAATTAATTCTAAATACATATTGCAACTATTTACAGATCATGTAGAAGAGGAATCTGAGTCTCTGAGTCAGGTCACGTGATTTTTCTCGAGAAAACGGACTCGCTCAGCTACAACAAAGGACGCAAACAGCTATCGGTATACGCTCTTTCTCACACTGCTGCTTACCTATAGCGCTTTTCATTTATATGTACGCGTAATTTGTTTGATCACCTGGCAGTTGGAAAATTTCACCAAAAAAAAACCTGTCTTTTTTAGAATTTTTTTTTAATATTAAAAAATACCCTGTCAAAATAACAATTACACCTCCCTGTCCGGAAGGAATGTACGTAGCTATGCATGTATAGTTGTATAATGTATACTCCTTAATAGTATGTACAGTACAGATTCAGATGAAATCTTCTGAAGTTGTCCTGAATGTCTTGAAAACAAGTTATTTTCCAGGACTATTACCATTAACCGAATTACATGGACCGAATATATTCTTTTTTTTTGTACCTTTGGTTTAAAGTTAGCACATAACTTACTAATCCGCCTTCATCTCAAGGTAGTTCCAGTTCCAAATACTTAATTTTTGACAAGGGATCCGCTACAAAATCCGGTTTCATTTAAAAATTATTGGGGTTTCGAAACCAAGGAGTTAATAAAATTTATAAAATCTAACATTTTATTAAAACTGGTTTTCAGATGTTTCGACACACGAGTACTGACTTCATAATGGTAAAATAACTGTGAAGCGTCAAGGCCTCAAAGCAATTATACAATAAAACAAGAGCCCCCAGTCTCGGGAAAAAATAATTGATTTCACGTAAAAATAACAGTGAAATTTGCGAACCCCATGAACATTTTGTGTGGGGGTTTTGTACCCTTAACCCCACATCCCAGATATTTGTCTACTTTCCAATTAAATTAATATTGTGATCTTCTTCTTATTTAGCTGGCGTGTCCGTATCCAGACGTTGGCCATCATCCAGTTTACAATTTCCTGAAAGCTTTCTCTGTCGGCTGCTGCGCGAAATAATTTTTCCTGTTGAACCACACCAATGTTTAATATTACGCAGCCATAAAAGTTTTTTTTTTGACCAATTTATTTCTTTCCCTCCACTTTTCCTTGTATTATTAGGCGAAGTAGATGGTAGAAATCCTCTAATTATATGGCCGAAGTAATCTGATTTTCTCCTCTTTATGATATGTATGAGCAGACGTTCTGAAAAAAAAAACTACATATAAGGGATCGCTGATGATAATTCCGTGAAGACGTAGATTGCAGCAAGTTTTGCTTTGTTTTTTAAACAATCATAAAGAGAGAAAAAATAATATTTTGGATATAAAATGGTTCAAATAAAAGTTGTGGATCTTAACAATGTCTTTGCTTTTAGGTAGATTTTTAGAGATAATTGCAAAAATCCTTATTTTTTAGTAATTTACAGATGTTGATAACTTTAAATTTTGTAATAGTAGTGGAGAAGAAAAAAATATAATCCCCCGTTAAAATCATGGCACCCATAAAATACCGCCACGGGAAAGTGGAGAATGGGGAACTTGCATAAAATTTAAATTCGAAAAAAAAATGCTATAAATTAAACCAAAACATTTAAAACACATATTATTATATCAAATAGAAAAAAGTATTTTTTGTCTTTCGTTTGGCCTCTAAAGGCGATTAAAATCGAGAACAATGCAAACTATAGCAGCAATATATACAGGGTGTCCCGAAAAGATTGGTCATAAATTATACCATAGATTCTGGAGTCAAAAATAGGTTGATTGAACCTCACTTACTTATACATATACAATAGTGCACATAAAAAAAGTTACAGCCCTTTGAAGTTACAAAATGAAAATCGATTTTTTCCAATATATCGAAAATTCTTAGAGATTTTTTATTGAAAATGGACATGTGGCATTCTTGTGGAAGCAATATCTTCAAAAAAAATTAAAGTGAAATTTGTGCACCCCATAAAAAATTTATGGGGGTTTTGTTCTTTAAACCCCCTCAAAGTTTTGTGTACCTTCCAATTAAAGTATTATTGTGGCACCATCAGTTAAACACAATGTTTTTAAAACTTTTTTGCCTCTTAGTACTTTTTCAATAAGCCAGTGTTTATCGACATAAGTATTTTGAATATTTGTCGAATCCAACACATATTTGTATATGGTTAAGTACGATTATAGAGACCTGTTAATAATCTGAAAATTTATTTGTAATTTACATTTTTAGGTATATTTTGAAAAAGAAGCCACATCTCGATAAAAGGTGACTTGTCAAAAAATATTAAGAGGCAACAAAATTTTAAAAACACTGTGTTTAACTAATGGTACCACAATAATAATTTAGTTGGAACGTACACAAACATTTGGGGGGTTTAAAGCAGTGGTTCTCAGAGTTGAACTACGTGGGATCTTCCACATAAACTGCACGTGTCCAGCGATCGACTGCTAGTAAAATAAAGCAATTTAGAAAATAAAAAACTTGATGGTATATTCAGATGATAAAAAGTTGTAAAGTTGCGAGTTTGGTGAGTCAGCGCAGTTCCCATCTTTTCCATTTTTTCGACTTCAAAAACGTACACAAAAGTTTCGGGGGGGGGGGGGGGTTTAAGGGAACAAAACCCCCATAAAATGTTTATGGGGTAGACAAACTTCTCTATAATTTTATTTTAAGATGACCCTGCCATAAGAATAATACATGTCCATTTTCAATGAAAAATCTCTAATAGTTTTCGATATATTGAAAAAAAAACGATTGCCATTTTGTAACTTCAAAGGGCTGTAACTTTTTTTATGAGCACATTAGTACTAAGGTAAGTTAGGTTCAGTCGAACTATCTTTGACCCCAGAATGTGTGGTATAATTTATGACCGATCTTTTCGGAACACCCTGTATAAGAGCTTTATTGCAATTATCGCGGTCAATTGTTTATGTATTATACAACAAAGCAAAATTGGCTTACGCCTTCACGGAGTTGTCATCAGCTATCCCCGAAATACCTTTTAAAACCTTCAATTACATAAGATTTTTCCAGATTTTTTCCCTATTGACTAGCGCGGCGTAGCAAATAATTTATTTTTTTGACAAGGGATACGCCACAAAATCCAGTCCCATTTAAAAATTATTGGGGTTTCGAAACGATGGAATTTTGTAAAATCTAACATATATAATAAAACTGGTTTTGAGATGTTTCGACACACAAGTACCTACTGACTTCATAATGGTTAAATAACTGCGAAGATTCATGCGTCAAGATAATTATACAATAAAATAAAAACATAAATAAAATGTTAAACAACGGTGGAAATTACCACTCCTAGTTGTTATAAAATCGGATCGTAAAGCACATGTCGACCTCTAGAGTGATAAAATATATGTGGTATAAAGTATTAAAAAAAAAAAAGAATGTGTGTGTACTTTGTACGCACGTAAGAAGTTATACTTCTATTACATATTATGTGATTTTAACGAAATTGATAAAATGTACTTTAAACAGTTTATTTATATTTTATTTAAATATTAAACTAATTTTAATACTTACTACTTTCCAAAAATTTTTATTAAGACAATACCAAAAATTAAAAAAAAAAATAAAAGAATAAAACGCACACTGAAAATTGCATTGAAAAATGCCACAAAGAAAAAATGATTTCTAAACGATAATAATTGTTGGCAAAAATTTTAAATACGCATTTTCTGAAAAAAAATTATATAACAAATATACTTACAATCATAAAATGCATAAAAAAATAAAAAAATAAAAGCTTGCATTGGGATTCGAACCCGCCAATTTGGGGGCAATTTGATTCGTAATCGAAGCCTAGACTCACTCATCCAATTACACATTATTTGTCATGTGAAAAAATAGGGCAACTGAACGTTTTACTGTTTGACAGTTGTTCTGAATTTAGATGTATGTAGTTTGATTTTTGTGGAAAAGAATATTAAAATATAACAAGACAGTAAGAAAACAATATATTAGATGAAGATTGGTAGAACTTTTGTTGGTAATCAAATTAAGTATGTAAATCAAAGCATTACATACCTACTAGATAAATAAATCTATGCCAAAAAATCATAATTTAAAAATAAAAATCGGACCTAATTTCGGATTTCTCTCTAAAATCCCCATTCTTGAGAAAATAAATGTATTCCAACCTAATCCAAATGTATAATTACAATATGATTATAATAAAAACTACTTACCAAATTAGAATGAGTTTTCCTTGTCCAAAATAGTCCAAAAGTCCAAATATATATATGAAAACTATTTAAAAAAGCAGTATAACTATTAACTAACTTTTGTTTGTTGTTTCTTTTCCCACAAATTTCAAAACGCAACAACCATAAATAATCAAACCACAGCTGTGCCACAGCCGCCATATTGAATATTTTTGACATGTCATTTGAACATCCAATCAGAAAAAAGTTATAATGCGACTGCGCCCAGATTGAAGGTTTTAATCATATTAAAATTCACCCTCATATCGCGCCTAAAGAAGTATAACTTCAATAAAATATTTTTAATAAAAATATAATACTGCTGTATTACTTACCAATAAAATAAAGCAAGTCTGAGTTTTAATTAACTTTAAAATACTTTTTCTATAACCGTGTTTAAAATGCAATTTTTAGCACTCCATACGAGCGTTAAAAATGCTACTTTAAGGCACTAGTGCTTTAAAATTTTTAAGGCACTGCAGTTCGTATTGACCGTATAGGCAATTTTGATGGAATGTCAAAAAAATATAAAAATGGAATGTCAGTCAAGTTCAAGTAAAAGTTTTTGTAGATATTGTCCTGTAATTACGTTTGGAGGAAAAATATTGTATGATATGGGTGTTAAAAAGTACAAGGCACTCATGTTAATTGCATAACTCGCTATCGCTCATTCTGCAAACCTTCACATGCGTGCATTAAACGTGTACTTTTACCACTTATATCATAAATAACTATTAAAGTACTTATGTTTTTTTCTTATTTTAAACTCTTTTTAAGACCTCGACAATTGGATTGCAACCTTGTTTCCTTTTGTACATTTGATCTCTCCCTAGTGCCCTTTAATTTACCTGTATTTTTTTATTATATTTTATTTTATATTTTATATTCTTTACTACTCTTTTTAGTCCAACCAGTTCTTCTTAGTTAATAACATTTTAAATAAAATTTATGGCAAAATTTTGTAACTTTAGTTCTCAAAAAACAATATTTATTATGTTAAATATCATTAAAAAAAAAGGGTACCTACGCCAATTGACCTTTAATTGATGGAATGCAAATGACAGTTAGAAACTTTCACTACTATTTTTATGTTTTATGCCCATTCATATTTTTGTTAATATCATAAAGTTTTGTGCAATAAAACAAAAGTAAATGAATGTGTTTCTTTCTATAAAATTCTGAAACGATAACAAATGCATAAGAAAGTAAACTTGTCAGAAATACTAAATTCTAGAACATGTGGAAAATAATATCATCTTAATATCTATTGAGTGTCTAGTAGAGTGAAATTTGTTACCAGATTAAATAATAAAAGGACAGATCTATAAATGACTAATTAAAATATTATGTTTACAGCTTAGCCAAATTATTTAACACTATCTATAAGAGTGGATATTATTCCTGAAGATTAGGTAAAATCTACATATATCCCTATTCCTAAGAAATCATGCGCAAAAAAGGTCTGATAGATTAGTAAGTTTGATATATCAAGTGTAACCTCTATATATTCCTCATAATCAAATCCGTAAAAAATCTTATTCAAATACCTAGATTATAAATACTAAAGCATTTGGCTGTATCAAACATAGTACAAACATTCTGGAAAGAAAAGGTTTGGACTGCAAAGATCTAAAAATTATTCAGGACCTCTAAGTATATCAAATAGCATTAGTACAGCTAAAAACTAGCCAAATAAAGGCTGTACAAATTAAAAATGGAGTCAGACAAGTTTGGGTACTGAGCAACATGATTTTTAACATGTCCTCTGAGGCAATACTGCAAAAACGCACTCAAAGGCGCAGAAGATGGCATAAAATAGAATGGAATTGATAATTTTGACAAGGATATTAAAATCCATCTGCGACAATGGTATGTGGGTATAATAAAGTTCATGCACGAGTTATAAATATCAGTATTACAAAAACCTTCTATAGCAAATTATGCAAAATTACAAGGCTGCGCTAGGCAGGACACCGTAAAAGAATGGTGAATAAGAGAACACCTAGTAGAACGCTTAGTGGACCTATGGTTGGATGTCGGCCAGTAGGGAGACCAAGAAAGAAGTAGTGTTCTTGAAGTGTAGATCTTTGTGTTCTTGAATTTCTTAGGAAAGATCTTTGAATGCAAAATCTGGGAGTAAGAAGTCGTCAGTCACTCTTTTGTTCTACGTTCGCAGTGTTTTAAGAACTCTGGGTGTATGTTATCAAATCCTTGTCATTTTTGATGCCCTCCACAGCCATTGTCATTTCTGTAGTTTTGAAACCTTGCTGTTAACTGCTGTTCTTCTTTAATGCGCTTAGTTCTTTCTTTATCCTCCATGAGTTTTCTTTTTGGGCTGGTGCTCTGGATGCTTCCACTATGGTGTTGCCAGTTTGGTCTTTGGCTTAGTTTGTGGAACGTGACAGTTGGCTCCTATTTTTTCTACTGGTTCGGTTAAACATAATTTTTTCATTGGGCTTCGCCATTTGGTCTTCGCCTTTTCGCTTCTACCGCTTTGGTCGCCGACCACCTACTACAGCTAAGCTGTACAGTAGGTGTTCGGCGATTTATGATCTTGCTTTCTCCACATAGTCCTTCAGCCTGGTTGTTGCCCAGCAGTTGGTCCAGCCAACTAAGTTGTCTTAAGTGGACTAAAATTGACTTAAGTTATCTTTCTGTCGGATTTCTGAGCTGATATTTACTTTCGATAATAATTCGTTCCCGACTTTAGTTTTGTGTTGTTGTTGGTTTTTGGTGTTAATGTCTTTCATTATATCTAGGTACTTATCACTTTTTTGGACTGAACAATAAAAGACGGACACGGACCACAAATTCATCATCATCATCATCATCATTCAACCCGGATCTATCCACTGCTGGATATAGGTCTCCTTCAGTCTTTTCCATGTATTTCTGTTTTGTGCTGTTTGTATCCAATTTTTGTCTACTGTTGAACGGACGACCTCTACTTCGATATGCTTCTTGTCTTGGTCTCCAGTGTATTATTCGCTGTGTCCATCTGTGGACCAGAAATTACTTTTTGCTAAGCATGAGAAGGATATAAGACATGTACAAATATATTACAATAACAACTGATGACAACATGATTACAATTTACCTTCTTTAATAAAGATAAACACTAAACGGTTATTTCATATAATCCACTTTAACGACACTTTTTATGTAGTAGGTATATAAATATACAACCGGAAAATACATTTAAAACTAATTTAATATTATGAGACATTTTTTATGTTTATTGAAATATTATTACCAGTTTTATTGAAGGTTTTTTACTTTTACCAAATCCATAAACATAATAATACCAAGATAGTTCTACTCCGTTAAACAAAAAGAACTAATAAATAAACTCAATAACATTTGAAATGTATAAAGTCATACAAAAAATTGTTATTAGGTTTGGATAGGAAATTATTTATAAATCAGGCATATTTTTGTCATCGTGTTTGTAGAGCAGAATTTTTTTATTTAGCTAATGCCTCGACAATTAATGGCCATTTCATGGTACAGTTGATTTTTGCAATCAGATACCTAGTGTGGTGTGTGTGCTGACTAAATGTCTTGTTACTTAGCGAAGTCGACGTCATTGTCTTTACAGAGAGACGCTAATTGTATCCGAACGTTTGCGGTTCCTCCGATGAGTACCGATCCCACAAGAATAGAAACTATTTAGAGAAGAAAACTGCACAGTATTACAATGAGATTGTAACAATATAACAAAAAATGTTAGGAGTCACTAGCTATATCTATTGAGAAGATATAACATCGTACGAGCCTTACTTTTATCTCCAGATTAAGGTTGTGGCTTTTAAAGAGTTCGGCCATGTTTTTGAATGCACTCCTAGAACTGATGACAACATTATTACAATTTACCTTCATTAATAAAAGTAAACATTAATAGTGTAGGAAACAGAGGTTGAACCTTGCAAAATGGACACAAGTCCGGTTTTATTTTTTTTCTGGCATATCAAGGGGTGCTTATTATAAGACTAACTTTTTCTGAAAAAATTTCGCCCCGGAACCCCCCTTTTCACCCCTTTACAGGGGGTAATTTATGGTTTTTGCAGAACGTAGCCCTTCCTGTACCTTTTACAAAAAATTTCTTTTATAGAAATTTGAAGAGGACTATATTTTCTACGATTTATTTCCGACAGCATCTCTATATCATCCACCGTTTAGCAAGGGTGGCGCCCCAAAGTTGACAAGTTTTTAAAAAAGATGTTTTTAAAAAAAATATATTTTTCCCTAACTGTAACGGAAATTAAAAAGAAATGCTGCGGAAATTATTCACAAATAGATGATTGATTTTTTGGTATAGGTTTTACTTAAGAGTAATTGCCCTTTTTTTAATTACAGGGTGTTACATTTTAAAAAACCCCTTTTTATACCATCTGAACCGTTTATGCTAGAGTAAAAAGACTTTCAGCGATTACCCATGTACTGGCGTTATTTACAAATTTGTATAATGCACCCCCATTTTTTCCCCAGAACCACCCAGAACAAAAGAAGAATTAATAAATAAAGTGATTTTCTTGGAATCCTTCACACACAATGCCCTTCATTATTATGCTTCATATATCATTTTGTGCAAGTTATTATTACCCATGCATGGACACTAAAAGCGATTTCCTAGTACAACCCCTGTAGCCAAAAACAATAAATAAAATGGGGGGTTGAAATTTTTTTTTGTTTTTTGCTTTTTGATCCCTGTGGGCATATGCTTCATCAATAGTGCTTTTCAAAAATATATATGGTTATTGCAACATCCCTGCGCAAACCACCCCTATCCTTGAAAATATACTGCAGAAACTACCCCTATACCTTATCCAGCATGTTTTTACGATTTTCTCATTACCTATTCATTTTTTTTAAACAAAACTTATACAAGGTTAAAGACCACTATTTACTCTAAAAATTAGGCCCTATTCATTTTTTTCGTTTAAGCAACCGTTACGGCACAGTGGCGCCGTAAACCTCATATATGCTTTGACGGGCTCCAGTTTTTGTTTATTTTTTCGTCATCTGTTTGTTTTATTGATAAAGTACTTATGTAAAATAAAACAACACAGTGTAACCTACAAATCATGATCTATGCACATTTTACATTCTTTGCTCCCCAAAGCTACAGTGGTGGCCCAAAATAAATTTTTTCATATTTTGCCACCTACACGCATTTTATTGCGTTAATGCTACCTTAATAGCACAATATTCACCCCTAAGTGGTCGCTAAGCAGTGGCGGATCCAGGGAGGGGTGATGGGGGTGATGGCACCCCCACCCCTCTCAAACCAAGTGATATATTTGAAGATTATAAAAATATTCATTTATTTTTATAGAAATACTTATATTATATTAATATTATTTTTATAAGAATGACTTTTTATGCTTTAGCGACAGTGGCGGATCAAGAATCGTTAAGAGGGGGTGCCAATTGGTTAAATTTCTATAAAAATAAATGAATATTTTTATAATCTTTGAATATAATATCACTTGGTTTGAGAGGGGGGGAGGTGATCACCCCCATCACCCCTCCCTGGATCCGCCACTGCGTAGCGACCACCTAAGGGTAAATATTGTGCTGTTAAGGTAGCATTAATGCAATAAAATGCATGTAGGTGGCGAAAATATGCAAAAATTTATTTTGGGCCACCACTGTGGCTTTGGGGAGCAAAGAATGTAAAATGTGCATAAGTCATAATTTGTAGGTTACACTGTGTTGTTTTATTTTGCATAAGTACTTTATCAATAAAACGAACAGATGACGAAAAAAGAAAACAAAAACTGGAGCCCGTCAAAGCATATATGAGGTTTACGGCGCCACTGTGCCGTAACGGTTGCTTAAACGAAAAAAATGAATAGGACCTAATTTTTAGAGTAAATAGTGGTCTTTAACCTTGTATAAGTTTTGTTTAAAAAAAATGAATAGGTAATGAGAAAATCGTAAAAACATGCTGGATAAGGTATAGGGGTAGTTTCTGCAGTATATTTTCAAGGATAGGGGTGGTTTGCGCAGGGATGTTGCAATAACCATATATATTTTTGAAAAGCACTATTGATGAAGCATATGCCCACATGGATCAAAAAGCAAAAAACAAAAAAAAAATTTCAACCCCCCATTTTATTTATTGTTTTTGGCTACAGGGGTTGTACTAGGAAATCGCTTTTAGTGTCCATGCATGGGTAATAATAACTTGCACAAAATTATATATGAAGCATATTAATAAAGGGCATTGTGTGTGAAGGATTCCAAGAAAATCAATTTATTTATTAATTCTTCTCTTTTTTGGGGTGGTTCCGGGGAAAAAATGGGGGTGCATTATACAAATTTGTAAATAGCACCAGTACATGGGTAATCGCTGAAAGTCTTTTTACTCTAGCATAAACGGTTCAGATGGTATAAAAAGAGGTTTTTTAAAATGTAACACCCTGTAATTAAAAAAAGGGAAATTATCCTTAAGTGAAACCTATACCAAAAAATCAGTCAATTATTTGTGAATAATTGCCGCAGGATTTCTTCTTAATTTCCGTTACAGTTAGGGAAAAATATATATTTTTTAAAAACATCTTTTTTAAAAACTTGTCAATTTTAGGGCGCCACCCCCGCTAAACGGTGGATGATAGAGAGATGGTGTGGAAATAAATCGTAGAAAATATAGTCCTCTTCATATTTCTATAAAAGAAATTTTTTGTAAAAGTTACAGGAAGGGCTACGTTCCGCAAAAACCGCAAATTACCCCCTTTAAAGGGGTGAAAAGGGAGGTTCCGGGGCGAATTTTTTTCAGAAAAAGTTAGTCTTATAATAAGCACCCCTTGATATACCAGAAAAAAAATAAAACCGGACTTGTGTCCATTTTGCAAGGTTCAACCTTTGTTTCCTACACTATAAACGGTTATTTCATATTATGTACTCCATTTTAACGACACTTTTTATGCAGTATACATACAAATATACAACCGGAAAATACCTTTAAAACTAATTTAATATCAAGAGATATTTTTAATGTTTATTGAAATATTATTACCAGTTTTATCGAAGGTTTTTTACTTTTACCAAATCTATAAATATTAATAATACCAAGATCGTTCTACTCCTTTAAACAAAAAGAACTAATAAGTAAACTCAATAACATTAGGATAGGAAATTATTTATAAATTGGGCATATTTTTGTCATCGTGTTTGACTGAATAGCATATTAGATATAATTAGACAAGCTACTTTCTCATAGATACTGACAAAATAAATAAAAAGTACAGGTTCCAGTGATACAGATACTTATCTAAAAGACAGCATAATTGTATAGGTACTTGAGAACAGTCAATATCAAAGAAATTAGTGGGTACCATTTTTTGAAGCAGATGTCTGCACATATTACAGTGAGATTGTAACAATATACAGGGTGTTTGGTAAAGAATGGGCCATAGCTTAACCTTAGATTCATGATATCAAAATAAGTCGATTTAAGCTAACTTACCTTGACTTAAATTATGTTGAAAAAACATTTCTGGCTACTATCAGAGGCGTACGACGGGGGAACGTGAATGGTTGACCCTTCTCAAATTCTACGCCACTAGCGGAATTGCTATTTTAATGCAATTTTTTGATTCTGCAATACTTTCTATGTAAAAAAACTTTTCATTCGCAACGATAAAGCCATTAGTTTTCGAGATATTTGAAGCTAAAAAGGAAGGAACATAATACATTAATCAAAATAAGTGTGCCTTTTCATTTTTAACTTCAAATATCTCGAAAACTGATGACTTTATCGTTACGAATGAAGAGTATATTATTTGCATAGAAAGTATTGGAGAATCTAAAAATTATGCTAAAGTAGCAGTTTTATCAGTGGCGTAAAATTTGGGAAGGGTCAACCATTCACTTTCCCCTGTCGTACGCCTCTGTTAGTAGCCAGAAACGATTATTTAACATAATTTAGTAGGGTGTACAGTGCCTACACTTTCTGCCAAGTATTACACGGATATGTCAAATTATTTTAAAGTATTCTTTTTTTTAATAATTTATTCTTGATTTAAAACGTTAAGAAATATGTGTGCCCGGCACTATAAAACTATTTGACATATCCTCATGGTACTTGGCAGAAAGTGTAAGTACTGTACACCCTACTAAATTATGTTAAATAATCGTTTGTGGTTAATACCAGAGGCGTACGACGGGGGAAAGTGAATGGTTGACCCTTCCCAAATTCTACGCCACTGATGAAACTGCTATTTCAGCATAATTTTTAGATTCTCCAATACTTTCTATGCAAATAACGTAACGATAAAGTCATTAGTTTTCGAGATATTTGAAGTTAAAAATGAAAAGGCACTCTTATTTTGATTAATGTATTATGCTCCTTCGTTTTTAGCTTCAAATATCTCGAAAACTAATGGCTTTATCGTTACGAATGAGGATTATGTTTTTTACATAGAAAGTATTGGAGAATAAAAATATTTCACTAAAATAGTAATTCCGCCAGTGGCGTAGAATTTGGGAAGGGACAACCATTCACGTTCCCCCGTCGTACGCCTCTGATAGTAGCCAGAAACGTTTGTTTAACATAATTTAGTAGATTGTACAATACCAGCACCACTTACCAAATCTTGTGTTGTTGTCCCATGCCTGTCAGAAAATATTCAAAAATAAATATAATAAAAGTTTAATTTTGACACCCTGTATTTAGGTTATTATCAACTTTTGTACTAAGGTAAGTTAGCTCAAATCGACCTATTTTAACCTCAGGAATCTAAGGTTAAGCTATGGCCCATTCTTTACCAAACACCCTGTATTAACAAAAAATGTATATGAGTGAAGTCATTAGCTATATCTTCTTATTCTTAAAGTACCATATTCGCGACGGAGGTCATTAACCATCATAGCTATTCGGACCTTAGAGACGGCTGCTCTGAAAAGTTAATTTAATGTACATCCGTATCATTCTCTCAGGTTGCTCTGCCACGATATTCTGCGTCTCCCTATGCTTCAATTTCCTTGAATCTTTTCCTCCATAATCAATTGGAGCAAATTGTATCTCATCTCTCTCCACGTGTAATATGTCCAAGATATTCCAATTTTCTTGTTACTAGCCAATCATTGGATCCTAATTGTTGAAGCTTCGAATAACACTCTCTCTCAGGTGTCGGTACGTCTTATCTTAAATGCAAATCTGAGAAATGAGTTTGGCAGGGACAAATAAAATTTGATATTAAATCTCCAAAATCGAACAATATGCATGATTTTACATTGTAGTCGACAACACCGATTATGCCGAGTACTTTGGAGTGGTTATCTGTTAAGCAGCGGCTTCATTATCTGTCAATGACTTTTACATATCTCTGATTCAGTCTGGCTCCACTTTATTTTAATGAATTTGTTTCTTTAAATTCAGATCTGCATCAACATTTCACTAGATCAATCAACCAGATACATATCTATAGAACTAATATGTACCTATACTCAACGAAATCTCCTTTTGTTACAAGTTTTAGTGATTTTAATATTCTATGAGACCATATTAAACAGTCTCCGAATATATTTAATTTTATTTTTTAAGAGAAAACTCATTGAATATGTAAAGTTAATTCAATGATTTTATCTTACATGCCATACATTTATGTAAAATTCGTTTTTTACTTTAAAATTATACTGGTATTGCACAAGTTTTATTAATTCTATGTAGTGTTTTTAATGTTTGTAATATGTTAATATTAACGGCCACATTATGTATGTATTACGTTAACGTCCATAATATAATGTATTAGGTGTAGAAATCGTAAAATATTAGGATTTCCTAGTTCAATAAAGATTTTATTTTCATTTATTTATAATGCATACAAATCCGGCATTTAATTTTCCATTTCCAAAAATCGTTTTTTTTTCGATTATAGCGGAATCTATTTATAAGAAATTCAAATCTTTAACAAAAATGGAGGTTCCTATTTAAAATTTTAAAGTAACCCCCCACCCCACCTCCGTGAGGGTCGTGTTTGGTGTCATTCACACTGTTCTTCATGTAATACTTAACTTACCTTGTCTTAATCTAACGCTTTTTTTATGGGCTGCCCCCAACGCACGCCCATGTGTTAATAGTCCATATAATGGAGGGGTACATTTACAGGATACATGGTTTCTTCCCATATGATTTTCTGACGCCCTCGAGTAAAGCGCAAAATCCCTGCTTGTGCTCTCCTACCATTTTATTATCCAGTAGCATTTATTTAATGTACTGCGTACTAACTTTAAAGCTAATTTAATGTTTTTTTAATTTTTATTGAGTTGTAATTATTAATTTTATTGAAGGCTTTTACTTTTACAAAATCTATAAAAATAGTATTACCAAGATCACAGTTTAATTTTTATTAGTAATAATTTGTACTATCTAATAACCTTTAAAGCCTCTCGTTGCTCTAATTACTATTTAATATCTTCTTGACATACTTAAACTTATGGTTTTTATTTAAAATTAATCTATTTGTTATGATGCATGCTTCTCATTAGAATTGCCTTTATTGTTAATATATTTTTTGTTAAGAACATGAATTTTATGTGCTAAGTGTTTCCCAAACTCTTTTCTCTCGTAGATCCCTTGTCATGTTTTTCAGTCTTAAGGTAGGTACTTATCCATTACGTTGATACTCCGTGCTCCATGTAACTCAGTGGTTTCCAACCTTTTTGTACCTGCGCCCCCTTTAAAAAAATAAAATTGTTGCGCCCCCTTAATTTTTTAACATATCTAGTTTTATAAATTCTTAACTCAATCTTGAAAATTTGCTATCACTAGATATGTCTATTATCATTTCCTGCTTTGCTATCGTAAGGCCAAAATCATCATATTTTTCAATAAAATACGGGTTTCTAATCCATTCATATTTGGACATGTCAAGATCTTTAAAGTAAAACGAGAATTGCGTCCATAGACTGGTCAAATGATTATTATTATGAACTTTACTTTCTTCTATTTCATCAGCAAGACAGGTGATTTTAAAAGTGGGAAACATGTCAAAATTTTTCAAACTTCTTATTATTCTCAGTTATTATTATTATCACAGTTATTATTACCCACAGTTCTATTTTTTTCATAAATGCAGTAATCTTGTCTTTCTGCGAAATTGCACGCATTTGAAGCCCTTGCATTGATTTATTTAAAATACTGCGGTTTTGAAGAATATTAACTAAATACGCAAGTTTACAAGGAATTTCCTGTCATAAAACAAGTTGGCTTATTCTCTATTATTATCAGTAAGAAATATGGCGATCGTTTATTTTTTTTAGGCTCAGACACCCTTTGAAGTACTTTGACTACTTTGACACGAGAAAGCCAACGTGCCTCACAATAATATAGAAGTGATCTATATTCTGAACCCATGGCATCACACAATTTTGCGAAAAGCCTTCCTCTTTACAGCTCTTATAATAACTTCAAATACTGTTAGTAGATCTTCACCCATATCTCTTAAAACAAGGGATTGTCTATGAATCACGCTAAGCGCACAAACTGCACGAGGAGCCAACTTTCGAACTCGTGCGTGTAGACTGGCATTTTTTCTTGCCATAGATGGAGTGCCATCTGTGCATAGTTCCACACAGTTCTCCCATAGAATATCATTTTCATTAAAAAAATTATCAATAATTATAAACACTTGCTGTAGTATTGCCTTCAATAAGTTTACATAATAACATGCCTTCTCTAACATCAGTTTCCATAACATATCTGACATAATATATTATCAAGTGTGCATCCTTAAGAACATCGGTAGCCTCATGTACTTGCAACGCGAAAGTAGATAGTTTTATTTTTTCTATTAATTGATCGCAGAGATCTTCAGATATTTGTCTTCCCATCGTTTTACCTGCAAGTGGAATGATTTTAAGTTGATCAGCTTATTACTGAGCATCATTTTTGTGACACCTATTCGACTTCTTTGGTTTGTATTCGAAAATGATATTTTGGAAACAGCTGCATGCCCCCCTTGTAACACTCTCGCGCCCCCCTAGGGGGGCGCGCCCCACAAGTTGGAAACCACTGGTGTAACTGTTCGAATGGATACGGCATGCGTTCATGGATTATACCGGGTGTCCCAATAAAAATGGCTCTCAGCTCTCAGGATCTCAGGAACCGTTTATAGTACAGCTTTGAGAAAAATTTTTTTATAGCAAAAGTTGCCTCGGGAAAAGCCTGGAAATTATTTTTATAATAGTGGGTCCACCGTTAGAGGGAGTAATTGAATATCAAAAATTAAAAAATCTAAATTGTACAAAATTTTCCTAATGAAGGGGCTAACTGGAAATTCGATCATCGTATTCTTCATAAAATTCTGCGCATATTTGATTTCACAAGTTTAAGCCTACCTTTGCAAATAAAAGGTGGGGGTGAGTGGGAACCTTGTTATGCAAAAATGGCTGTAAGTCCGGTTCTGCTAAATCAAATTGTGAAATCTTGGTCTTGTTGAACACAGATCGTTTTCATCAATGTAAGAGTTATAATTTCGAACCAGCCTAATAAGTAATATGCCAGCTAAGAGGCGTTATTTAATTTTTTTCAGAAATCTAGTTTTCTATGGAAAATATTAAATATAAGTATACATTTTTAATCTTGTATTATAAAATTATATTAAATTAGCAATAGAATAGCAAAAACCGCATGCCGATACCTTTTTTATATCTCGAGATATCTTCAGAAATGTGTAAATTTTGGAGCGTGTGCTATGGAGAAAACAAAGAAACATTTTCCAGATGTCAACGTAATATACATACGGACAAATTTTGATTTCCAAGTGGCTGGATGTTATACAATATATCCCTGTAAGTTGTACCCATATCGAAAACTTTTTGATTATTAATTTTACGAAAAAAAGTTATTCTTCATGAAAAGCTCTACATGGTCCAAAACCTAAGATTTAACCAGCAAATATCAAATTTTTTGAATATTCTACGAGGTATGTCAAAAAATAAGAATTTCGCTCAAGAGTAAGATACGTTTATTTTTCACAATATCGAAAATTGTTATTATGAAAAGTTATTTAGAATTAAAAACTATGTTTCAGTATGTAATTACATCCTTCTAATTGAAATATTCTGAACTATAAAAGTACTTTACTTTTGATCTAAATTTATCTTTTTTGACATACCTCGTATAAAATTGATAAAATTTGATATAAGATATAAATTTTAGGTTTTAGACCATCCAGAACTTTTTATTAAGAATAACTTTTTTTCGTAAAATTAATAATAAAAAAGGTTTCCATATGGATACAACTTACAGGGACATACTGTATATGTACAACCAAGGATACCTACACAGTTCATATTAAACAGTCAATATTAAAAGTTATTCACATGTAGTGTATTAACAAAAAAACTTCGCCAATTAAAACCAAGTCTCAAATGAGTTTTTTTTTAATTATTTAATCATCAATAGATTAGAACATAATATTGGAAGTTTGTAATCAATATTAATAAATATACACTCCGATTAGAATTCATCATAGTTCTTCTTTCTTCAATTAAAAAAATCTCCAACAGTAACTTTATTACAGCTATTAATATGGTGTAGTAGAAATATTTTGGCTGTTTCCGACAACTCTGTCAAAATATTGATTACTTAATTGATTATACATGATTTTTTAATAAATCAATTTGAATTAATTCCATATAATACTAATCCGATATATTTTTGCCACTTGTATGCAGTGGCGGCTGCTAGTGATAATTTCCATCATCCCGTTAAGTACGTTTCACCCTCTTAGGACTCTTCAGAGAGGCTATCAAAATTTAGATAAATACTTTTTTTTAAAATATTTTATTTAATATTTAGTTCCTAAATATAAATTACATAATTCAGATTTGGGTAACTACATATTATTAACAATATTATTTGCTAAAACAGCAAAATGTTTCCAAACAACGGTAATCATTAGTGAAATATATAATGGACGGCCTTGTAAAGTTTGGTAATTATGAAATATTTTATACACAAATTAACTTAAATACCTATGCTATTATTAGCATTGCTTATAAGATTTGGTTTTGTGTAGGTTATTTACTAACGACGGAAAGTTATGCAATATAGTCAATAAATAATTGTTATTTTCTATTTTGCCTAGTAGAAGACATTAGAGCACAGATCATAAGACATATCTAATTACAATAATTTTAAGAAGAATAAGTTAAGAACAGGTTAAGAATAACAGTAGTTAAAATGTCTGAGATGTATGTCTTCTCAGACAAATCAAAAGACTAGAACAGGAAAGAATGACAAAAATGTGCTACCCTAAAAATTAATAGGAAAGAAAAGGAAAGGCTTTCTCTCTCCTGTCGTTTCCCCATTACTGAGGATCGTGATTTCTTCCAATATTCCTAACAATGTCTTTCCATTCGTCTCTATCTCCAGCTACTCTAAGAGCTTCGCAGAATGAGTTTCCAGCTGAATTCTCAATTTGATCGGACCATCTAGTTGGTGATCTTCCTCTTGATCTTCTCCCCGGAACGTTTCCAGAAACAATTAATCTCTCCAAACTATCGTCACCTCTGCGAACCACGTGACCGAAGAATTGCAGAATTCGTTTCACACATATTGTGGACAGACTTTTTTTTAATTTCGAGTTGGTTTAGAATGGAAACGTTTGTCCTATGAGCTGTCCGAGGTATGCGCAACATTCTTCTCCAGCACCACATCTCAAAGGCATCAATTTTTCGGCGCTAGCGTGTGCGAAGAGTCCAAGTCTCTGCCCCATATAGAAATATTGAGAATACAAGGGTATTCGCCAGTCTCATCTTGATATTTTGAGAGATAGATCTGTCTTTCCAAACTTAAGTTAGGCGACTTATCGCATTTTTTTGCCATACCAATACGTCTCCGAACTTCTCCTTCACAGTTACCATCGTCAGTTATACTAGACCCGAGATATGTGTTTACTATCTGGTATTCCTGTAACATGTTCGTCAGTTGAATAGTGTCGAATCTGGCGACCACCATTATTTTTGTTTTTGATTTATTGATTTTCAGACCAACTTTATTGCTTTCGTACTCAACTCTTTGCAGGAAATCAAAAATTTCTTGCTCATTTGCTGTTATAAGTGTAGTGTCATCAGCAAATCTTAAATTGGAGATTTTCCTACCAGCTACTGTTACTCCACCGGCCCATCATTCTAAAGCCATCTTCATGACATGCTCACCCTAAATGTTGAATAAGTCAGGTGACAACACGCATCCTTGTCTAACACTTCTTTCGGTCTTGAATTGGTTTGAGAATTTCTGATCCAGTCGTACTGTTGTAGTCGAACTGTTGCGTACAGTTGAAGGAAAGGCAGACCACCAAAAATATAGTGCTCTTAAGGATCTACAAAGAATCAACGTCCGCTATTACAAAAAAAAAAAAGAAGTAGATAGGTAGATATGGAAGAACGTGGCCCAATAATGCATACAAAGGCTATAGACCGATCAAATAAAATTACAATACATGTAAATCAAAATGTAATTCCGTACAGGTTGGAATAAATTTTTTATCAAAGTTTAGGTCCAAACAAAAGATATTTTCAAGAAAGTATATGATTCATATGAGGGGATCATTGTTTAAATAATTAAAAATTGGTAATTTTTGCACAAAATTTACTTTGTCAACTGCTGCGGTAATTCTTGTTTTTATTAAGGATTTTACTTTTTTTCCCTGCAAAGATGAAGAAACAGTCTTTTATATGAGACTTGCTAAATTAAATTTGACCCATAATTTATTTAAATAATTGTAAATCAATATTGAAAAACAAATTTCAAAAAAAATATTATTTGCAATATAAATAAGCACTATAAAATATTTTGTTTTGCATAAAAAGTTGCGTTATAATATCACAATAAATTGACAAAAAATTGGTTGATAAATATTGAGTAGTTTATGAGATATTTAATTTGTTTATAAAAAATTACAATTTTTTCAATTGCAAAAACGCGGTTGTTTCCTGTATAGTATAGAAGTTTTTAAGATCTCATTTGTTTAGTTTTTGTGTATATTTTCGATAAATGTATTGACAAATCAAAATTTCAATTAATCACCCCTCCATAATGGCATTTGAAAATTGGTATAATTTGTTTTTAACTTATTTTTTTAATAACATCGCCTAGATTAAAAATTTTTAAATTATTTTTCGATATTCGTATTCTAGGTAATTTTTGACATATCCACAAAAAAATAAAAATTTTCTAGATCATTTTTGGCCGAGATAGCTTTTCCCAGTTTAAGAATTCATAATTTGTTTATTTATCAATATTGACATTTAAAAGTACGTGAGTATATCTATTAACCTTAATACTTAACAATGTCATTTATAAACATAATAAAAGTTGTAGAATATTTTAAAAAATGATGATATTCGTAGCACCTTAAATGAAAACTTTTTGTCTGAAAATTGGCGGAGGAGTGGTTTCCAATATCTCCGTTAATATTGGGCCAATTTCAATATTTTCTATTAATTTGGGATAGCATATAAAAATAATAACATCTGCACGACCATTTTTGCCATAAATAATCATTAACTAGTTATAAACAATTTTTTTTTCAAAAAAATTTTTTTGTCTAGTATTGTGATAAATAAAACTTGGCACCAAAGATAATCACAAAAGAGCATTAAAACAAATTTTTATTTTAAAAATTTAACAAAATAGTAAAATTTCGTTAATCACAAAAACTTGTTGTTTGTACAAATCATTGGCAAAATCTCGCAAAAATAATGTGAATACCTACAAAATTAAATATATAAAAATAATGGAGGACAACCTCTATATAAATATATTATGTATATAAGTTAATAAAAATTAACAAATATATACACAATTCTTAGTGTATTATCTACCTGTTTAAAAGATTATAAAATTAATTGTAAAATACATACAGACTGGGCCAAACAAAAGTATCCACCTCGATATTTGGCAGTATTTATTAGATGTTAAGAAAATAAAAAAACAGGTCAATTTTTGATCCAAGGGGGACACATTTTTACGGTACAAACATCTGTCATTTGTCAACTCCCTCCCTTCCACTTCCCACACCCGTATTTTTAAATAGGGAATAGGGGTCGTGTGATAGCTCGTTTAAAAGGTTATTCAATTCTCTATTCAGTAATATCAACATTGACATAAATATTTACACAGGGTGTCCAAGAAAAATTATTTTAAATTTAATTAATTGATGTTGTTTTGAAGCTATTTCCTTGTGGCATTTTTATAATTACTTAATTAATTAATTAATTAATTGACACAAAAAGAAGCATGTATCTAATTTATTTAACTCAAAAAACATTCTACTGCTGACAGAAAACATAAAAAAATGTTTATTTGATAAATAAATATTGTTTGTTGTTTAAATTCAATATTCAACCTACCATACCTAGATGGGTGGAAGCTTGAACATTGAAATTGAGCGAAAAACAGTGTCTATTTATCAAAAAACATTTTTTTCTGTTTTGTGACAACAGTAGAATGTATTTTAAATTAATTAAATTACATACATTCTTCTTTTTGTGTCAATTAATTAAATTCAAAATAATTTTTCTTGGACCCCCTGTATAAATGTTTATGTCAATGTTGATATTATTGAATAGAGAATTGAATAACCTTTCAAATGAGCTATCACACGACCCCTATTCCCTATTAAAAAATAAGTGGTGGGGGAAGTGGAAGGGAGGGAATTGACAAATGACAGATGTTTGTACCGTAAAAATGTGTCCCCCTTACATCAAAAATTGACCTGTTTTTTAATTTTCTTAAAATCTAATAAATACTGCCACATATCGAGGTGGATATTTTTGTTTGGCCCACTCTGTATATATTTTAATACAAAGTACAAAGAAAAAAGCATTTAACAAATTTTAATGCTAATTCAGTATTATTTTTTTTATAAAAATCTTTTGTGTCAACTTTTATTTATAACATCTAGAGAAAAAAAATTTAAAAAAAATTGTTTATAACAAATTGACGAATATTTATTGATAAAAATGTCATTTAGATGTACTATTTTTATATACTACCATAAACTAAAAAGAAACATTGAAATTGGTCCATTATTAAAGAAGATATTGCAAAGTACTACTGCACCACTCTTCATGCAAAAAGTTTTCAGTTAAGGTCGCTACAAAAATCATTATTTTTTAAAATATTCTTAAATTTTAACTCTATGTGTAAATGACATTGTCAAGTAGTAGCATTGTTTATCTACACAATGTCTAGTTATACAATGGTAGTAGGGTTGATAAATGTACTCACGCACTTTAAAATGTTAATATTGATAAATAGACAAATTATGAATTTTTAAACTTGGAATAGCTATCTCGGCAAAAAATGGATCTAGAATTTTTTTTTCTTTTGTAAGTGTGTCCAAAACTACCAGGAACACGAATATCGAAAATTAATTTCAAAATTTTTATTCCCGGTGATGTTATTAAAAAAACAAATTTTAAACAAATTACATCAATTTTCAAACGCCATTTTGAAGGGGTGTTTCATTAAAATTTTAGTTTGTCAATACATTTATCGAAAGTACACATAAAAGCAAACAAAATGAGATCTTTAAAACATGTATACTCTATCGGCAACAACCGCGTTTTTGCAATTGAAAAAATGGTAATTTTTTATTATCAAATTAAATATCTCATAAACTACTCAATATCTATCAACCAATTTTTTTGTCAATTTATAGTGATATCATAGCGCAACTTTTTCTGCAAAACAAAATATTTTATAGTGCTTATTTATATTACAAAATAATATTTTTTTGGAAATTTGTTTTTCAATTTTGATTTAGAATTATTTAAATAAATTAAGGGTCAAATTTAATTGAGTAAGTCTCATATAAAACACTGTTTCTTCATCTTTGCAGAAAAAAATTGTAAAATCCTTAATAAAAACAAGCATTGCCGCAGCAGTTAAAAAAGTAAATTTTTTGCAAAAATTACTAATTTTTAATTATTTAAACAATATGAATCATATACTTTCTTGAAAATATCTTTTGTTCTGACCTAAACTTTAATAAAAAATTTATTCCAACCTGTACGGAATTACATTTTGGTTCTATTTTATTTTATTGGGCTACTATGCAAAGTAATGAAATGTAAGGATTTATAAAATAAAATTATGGTAGTGTAATTTCCTTAAGCCCCAAGTTTGGAAGACTTGTTGAGTACAATAAATAAATTTAAAAAAAATTGCTTTCATTTCCGACAATTGAATTTCGATATTTTTATTACCTAGTGTTTCTGTTGACTCCTTATTTCTTTGATTTGTTCCTATTTAATATTTTGTATATTGTTTAAGTTTTACCATATGAACGAGTTTTAACTATTTGCTTTGCTTAATTTTTAATAATTCTGTAATGTAATTAAGACCAAATGCATGGTTATAATAGACCGTCAATTAAGATGTAAATTAGAGCTGAAGGGTCAGAAAATAGAACAAGTCATGGAGTTTAATAAATACCTAGACATCACACCATCTAGCTACGGAAAGTCGAAACGGAAGTGAAAGATCAAGTAAATAAAGCAAACAGAGCCGCAGATTGCTTGAGTAAAACAATATGGAGAAATAAAATCATCGGAAAAGAAATGAAAAGCAGAATTTACCTTAAATAATAAAGAGTCATCAGACCAATAATGACATGCGCCGCAGAAACATTTGATACAGAGAGGACAAAAAGGTTGCTAGGAATAGCAGAGATAAAAACCTTTCTAAAAAGCGATGGTAAGATACTATGTGATATAGCTAGAAGTGCAAATATACGATGGAGAAAGTCGAATGACAACCAATAGAGTAGTAAGGACGGCGAGAGTGTCGTGTTAATATTGACAATGGTATATCGAACTCATCTCCAAATTAATGCCAAAATTGGATCAAGAAACAAATTCGACATAACATCACCAACACGGCGAGCATGAGACTTTATGTGGGTCCTTGTATTCTACTCCTCTGCATTCCCCAGGCATACGGTACACTATCAATAAAAATGAATGAATTTCGGTATAAATGCTTTATTTTCTCATTTCTTTGGTTATAATTCAGGATCTACATTATAGTCATTGTGAAGTTACTTTATATAAAAAAACTGTCTCTGCTAACAGGCAAATACAAGATTCAATTAAAAACTTAGCTTGTGGTGTGAAGGCTTTTTCCGGTGCTGTCCTAGGTTATCTACAGCTCCAGATCTTCTTCGGGAGGCGTTAGGTGGAAATTTGATGTACAGTGGTTGCCTCCGGTGCTAATTAACTGTTCGTCGAACCCATGGGTGACTCTCTCGAGGAAGTGCTACTTTACTATTCACGTGGTTACTTATCTGGGAAACATACTAATCTATGGCCCAAAACGGACGTGTTAAGGCTAGGGCCACGCCCTTCTCCTGGGTGCCTAGAAGAGAAATCAATATGTAGATAACCTGCAGCATAAATTTACGAAGGGCCCCCACCACCCAAGTCAACAAAACCTTAATATTCCCCACCAGCAGCACAGAAAATCCTAGAGGTGACTTCTAAATCAAACAGTAGACCCCAAATGTTTTTATTTGAACACCCCAATTACAAAATACAATTAAATAAATGAATAAAAATAAATTAATTTAATGCCACATATTTCTATAAAATTAACGTAATAAATTAAACTTGAAAATAATAATATTTAACACAACTGCTGATACTAATGAATTAGCATTCACGGAAAATAAATAAATAAATAGCCCAAAATTATTTTCTTATTAAATGAATCAAATTTACAATACAAATAGGTAAAAATATAAATATATTCTGCAAATTCGAGTTAGTCAATTAATAAAAAATATGATCGGAAAACTAAATGATGAAACCACAAAAACAACTTACCAATTAGGTCTGTAGTTACTTGATGCTACCTACTTGGCGGATATTATAGAAATGAACCAGAAAGGCACCAGTATGGTATTTATGAAAGTGAAAGAAATTAATTGAAGGTCAGTATTAGCTAATAACGAAAAAGACACTCTTATTGAAATTGGCAAAGTTGAACGTTTTAAAATTACAAACAAAATTAATGGATTGATAAATAACTTTGCTTCGGAATAAAATATTTAGAAAGAACGACTACTGGAAATAATTAAACGGTTTAAAATGAAAATGACAATATTTTGTTAATAAATACTATTTGAGAGAATGGAAATAATTTTTCTAATTTAAATTGGGCATAACTAACTTCATTTTAAAATTGACAATTTATATACAGGGTACACAAAAAGAGTATAGATGGAACGACTAATGAATTTTTGCTAAAAATGAAAAACAACAGATACCTGGGAGGACCTCTAAATGCAGAGTGGGTCTCATTAAAATAAATTCTGCAAAGTAGCGGGTTTGCACGCTACCAGAGGCAGTTCTGTAATACGTAGACGATCAGTGGGAATACCACAAAAACGATGGAATGACGACTTACTAGAGGCACAATGAACAAACAGACAGACTCATGTCTACACAAAAAGAAGAACAAGAAGAAGAAGTTTTAGTCTTCTTCTTAACATGCCATACATCAAAGTGCGTAGGCGACTATCTCATTACATACTAAGCTTTTGTTCTATACTTAGAAATAAAATTCCAAGTTGGGCTTTAGCTTTAACATTAACCTCTTGCTTTTAAATATTCCTAATATTATTGACCAGTATTTTAAGAACATGATATAGAATAGTTTTTCAGTTGTATTTTAATGATGGCCGAAAATATAGAAATTAGCTAATTTAACATTCCTGCCGCTTCTGTGGCAGCATATTGATTAGATTGCTTCAGTTTTTACGTAATACTAAAGAATAACAAATTCGCAATAGGTATTTATTTGCTTCACCTAATATCAAACACTAACTAAATATGCAATTCTAAACAGACACATGTTAATATTTAACATTTTATTTGGACACGAATAAATAAATATTTTGACCAAGACAGTGTATAAACTTCTGAACAATCTCTCATGTTTTAGTTTTACGTATAATTTTTGCAGTTGTATATATAGTCCAGGGCGCATCTGTTTTGAGATGGACTTTGAGAGGTGACTCAATTTTTTTTGCAGAAATTGCTTGAAAATAAATCAAATAATAATATTTGAGTTATCCTCCCTCTCAAAAAGGTCCGGAACATTGTTTAAATAATCAAAATGTCAAAAATTGAAGGAAAAATTCGATTTTTTCTTCGTTTTTTAATTATAACTTTAAAAGTGTTCATTTCCGAGAAAAGTTATACTAACATAAAAGTTGCGTAATTAAGTTTCCGACAATATAGAATTGGTTAAAAATTTAAAAAATAGTCACCCTAGTTGCAAAATAGCAATAATTGCGAAAAAAACCATACAAAAACAAGTATTTGCATTTTACGTTTTTCAACCATTTATGCTACACTTAGGACCTTCATATTTCACCCAGAAAAACTTTATGATACAGTAAATTAATACTGTAAATTTCATTAAGATCGGTGCAATAAATTTTGCAAAATAAATTTTGCAATCCAGCTTTCGCAAAAAAAATTCATTTTTTCAAAATGTTACAGGACTGAAAATAAAACAGATAGCAAGTTGAAATTTTCTTTGCTTATAGAAGTGTACTGTACCTTTCATTTGCAATTTTTAAAATTAAAATCGATTAATTACCACGGCGTCAGAAAATTTTTGAAATAAACGATAATTTTTGGTGCTACGCACAGGACCGCGGTGTTCGATTCAGACAAGTTGATTTCCACCAAAATTTCTTCCAATCTTTATCTAATATTTATTTTCTTACTCTATATTTTGTTGTATTTTAATATTTTAATTCCACAAAAATCAAACTAATTTTATTATTGTTTGTGAAATATTGTTTAAACAATTGCATATGTTTAAAAATAATAAACTTTTATTATTTAAGTAAAATATATGAACAAAAAAAGTTTTTGCTAATATAAGTGTTATTTTAAATGATAGGGTATGTGTTTTTATTTTGCAATAAACAAATTTATTTATTTATATCGAAATGTAATAAAAATTAAAATGTATCAATCATTATCAAAGGTCATTGGAATGCCCAATCAGAGCAAACTCTCCGCTGTCCTGCGCGTAGCACCAATAATTAATGTTTATTTAAAAAAATTCCTGACGCCGTGGTGTTAATCGATTTTAATTTTGCAAAATTACAAATGAAAGCTACGGTACACTTCTATAAGCAAAAAAATGTTCAACTTGCTATCGGCTTTATTTTCAGTCCTGTAACAATTTGAAAAAATGAATTTTTTTTACGAAAGCTGGATTGCAAAATTTATTTTGCAAAATTTATTGCACCGATCTTAATGAAATTTACAGTATTGTTTTACTGTATCATAAAGTTTTTCAGGGTGAAATATGAAGGTCCTAAGTGTAGCATAAATGGTTGAAAAACGTAAAATTCAAATACTTGTTTTTGTATGTTTTTTTTTCACAATTATTGCTATTTTGCAACAAGGGTGACTATTTTTTAAATTTTTAACCAATTTTGTATTATAGGAAATTTAATTACGCAACTTTTATGTTACCATAACTTTTCTCGGAAATGAATACTTTTAAAGTTATAATCAAAAAACCAAGAAAAAAATCGAATTTTTCCTTAATTTTCTGACATTTTGATTATTTAAACAATGTTCCGGACCTTTTTGAGAGGGAGGATAACTCAAATATTATTATTTGATTTATTTTGAAGCAATTTCTGCAAAAAAATTTGAGTCACCTCTCAACGTCCAAATATACTAATATTTTTACAGATGCGCCCTGGTCTAATATTATACATCACTAATCTCCAGAGGCTAAGAAAAGATAAAGAAATTAGTAACACCTTAACCCTTATCCGGGCAAGGTGGGCCCGGCAAGCCCGAGACGCCAATTCTGTTATCATAAACTGATAAAAAATTTTTTATTGAATTTTATGCATCACTGAATTTGTTTAGAAGTGTGTTTCCTTCAACATAGTCATGAGCTATTCAAAATATTCATTATCATTTTTGAAATTATTGCGTCGAAAGAATTTTGTCACGTAAAGGGGCAATACGGGCCTGTCGGGCCCTACTTGTATTTATACCTAAAGTCTAAAAATCTTTGTTACAGAAATTAATCTGGCAGTCAGGTAATGTTTTTGTGGATTATGTAAAAGACTTTTATGATTCCGGAAATACAATAATAAAGTCTAAATGTGCAACAAACAATTTAAACATCTCTTTGATGTGAACATCAAAGAGATGCTTACAGTAGGTGTTATATCTATTCTAAATGAATTGTAAAAACTGATAATGATTGCTGGAATGTAATAGTATTTTTAGGTAGGTACCTATACATATTTTGAAATAAATAATGCATCTGCTATCAGTCGTTCGATACCGATGTTAGTGTCGACAACTACTAAGCCAGTAAAATTATATTGAATTACAGTGAAAGTAGATAGTGCGAATAAAATGCCCCGAAAACCATTATCAGCTGCAGAACTGCAAGATATTGCTAATAATTTATGGGATTCCGATGATGAAGAATCTCCTGAAGTAGTTGGCATTAAAAGTGACTCTGAAATTGAAGATCATTTTTCGGAAGCAAGTGAAAAGGATGATCAGCAAGTAGTATTGAGTGATAATGAAGAAGAATGTGTAGCTACCAGTTCCCAGATTTCAGAGTGTGTAATTTTTGAAACTAAGGATGGAACTAACTGGAAGAGTCAACCACAACCGACAGGACGTATGCGATCCTGCGACATAGTAAAAAAGCAAAGTGCACAAAGTAATATGTTAGCCCCTGGTCAAAGTGTGGATGATCCTCTTGATTGCTTTTGTTTGTTTGTGGACGAAGAAATTGTGAACGAAATAGTGAAGTGTACAAATAAAGAAGCCGAAAAAGTCCTGGGGATAGCCTTTATTGGACTCCTACTAACTGCAGGGCACCTGAGTGTCAACAATCATCATGTAGATATACTTTGGAGTAAGTTTTATGGCCCTACTATATTTTCTCTTTTATACTCTTTTCTCAGAAGGGTTTTCACACAATAATGAAAGGCAACAGCACCGTAATCTTTTTCCAGGGTATGCGTAAATACCAATCCCTCTTTTCAAATAAAATGGTCTATTAGATTTACAAAAGATTTTATTTATTTATTAAGTAAGTCTTCTTTGGTTCCAAATCTTTATTACTTGTAAATAAATATTTTTTCTACAAAAGTTTTATTGCATTTCATTATTTTGTGCAAATCCTTCAGGTAGATCGCACCCTCGAGGTAGATTGCATAGGTACTATAGTAGCACCTTTTTTTAATCTAGAGAATTTAAATTTAACTTTAATAAATAATCAAAAATGAATATTATGGTAGGGGAGCAAAGTATGCTAAATGTGCAGTCACTCGAGCGCTTTGGGGACCTATTGGGTTGTGAAGTGTAGGTTATAAAACCAAAAAAAGTTAAGTAAATTTTTCCATTTTAGTGGGCGCTTGCCATTTTTTAATTTAATTTTCCATTTCCAACAATGGTTTTTTCTGATTATAACGCCATCTATCCATAATTCCAAAAAATATTTCGAATAAAAGTTACTTATTTTTACGTAAGGAACGCAAATATGCAATAAAAAATGAGGGTTCCCATTTAAGATTTTAAAGTAACCCCCCATCCCACCTTCGTGAGGGGTCGTGTTTGATGCCATTCGATAGATTTTTCAAAAATATTGAATAAGTGTATTTTACAGTTTTTCGATCTGATGTTCATTTCGCGAAATATCGTGGGATTCGTATTTAAAATATTAAATTTACCCCCCATCCCTCTCCGTGGGAAGTCGTGTTTGATACCAGTCGATAGATTTTTAAAAAATATTGAGCAGATATTTTTTAGTTTTTCGATATGTCATTCATTTCGCAAAATATTCGCATTTTTCTTGTGAAATTTTGGGACTCGCCCATATCCTTACGCCCGGCTCAAATCGTCAGATTTTTGAAATATACACTCTTTTGCATGTACTTAACTTACCTTATCTTAATCTGACAATTTCGAGTTTTTTTAAGGATAGAATTTTTTTTTCGGGCCCCCCTTAACGAACTCCCCTGTGTTAAGAGCCAATACATGGTAGAGGTACATCTACAGGGTACCAGGTTTCTCCCCATATGATAATCTGACGCGCTCGAGTAACTGCAAAAATCCCCGCTTGGGCTCCCCTACCATTAGTCATAATATATGGGTAAATATGAATAGTACATTAAAGAAAAGTGGTGGGCCCAACAGACCCGAGTTGCCCGGTTACGTAAGTAAAATGTGTTGCCCGGATACGGGTTAAAGAATAAAAAATGGGTTACTTTTGCCACATTATGCCGAATAGCAAATACCGACTTCTACAGTTTATTCTACAAGACTAGATTGAGAGCAAGGGAGGCCCTGGATGTAGACATATATCCTGGCTGGTCAATCTTAGGAAGTGGACTGGTTTACCATCAACTGATCTATTTAGGGCTGCTGTGAATAGAATAAGATATGTTAATATGCCTGCCAGTTTCTCTAGAAGATAGGCACCTTTAGAAAAAGAAGAAGTAGAAATTATAGTAGTTAAAAAATACGGTTACTGTGTTACCTGGTCAGGTTTTAAAACTCTTGTTTGATGTATTTATGCACTGTATTTGTTAAGCCTATCAGGGCTGCTTTATCCATTAGGCAATACAGGCAGTTGCCTAGGGCGGCACATTATGAGAGGGCGGCAAAAATACTATACAAAAAATATGTGTATATAAAAATTATGAATCTAGGTTCTGTCATTAAAGAGTATCTCTTTCAAATTACTTTACCGCCAGGAAGCCAAAAAATTGTGCCCAAATAAAACATATATAAAGAAATAAGAAAGACAAATTCAATTTGACGAGGGGGCCGATGATGAACTAAACTTTTCAGCTAGTGATGAGTTGGAAATCCACACTCTGATAAGAGACCTGAATAGACGTCTGGAATCTTATCGACTTATTTATCAACGTTTTCGTGTTATTGACAGATTTGCCAAAATTAAGCAATTAAGAAATTATTAAAGAAGCTGAAAATCTGATACAAAATAAAGACGACCAAGATACATCATTCATACGTGAATGAATTCCTTTAAAGGGTCATTTGGATGCCACAATAAAATCACCAATTGACATATCTTAATATTTAAAGAAGAGTTAGTGCAGTCACTGAAGGTGTGTGTGTGTGTGGAGAGAAAGGGATGGCATTAGACAAAGAGTCTTTTTGCCACAGAATTTTGTTATAAATATATTTAAATATTTATCTTAGAATCATTTTTAAAAACTTGATTAAGATATTAAATATAGATTTGTCAGAATAAGATAAAAGATTGCTGATGTTAACTGGAAGGCTAATGTTAAGGTAAATTAAACCTAAATATAAGTTTCGAGTCTGATCCCTATGATTAAGACAATCAAAGAATACATGGTTCAGATCCCCGATGGACTCATTTTTACGCGAACAGAAGGGAGTTTCATAGATTCCAATCCTATGTAGATGCTCTGGAAAAAGGCCATGGTTAAGTTTTAGCCGGGTTATTAATGAGGAATGTACTTTGTTTTAATTGTAGTTAAAATGAGGTATACTTTTGGGCACTGAAGGTGGATATGATCTATTACCTCCGATTTCGTTGAACCTCCATCGATTTGCATGAAAATTGGTGAGTGGTTAGAGGATATCTCAAGTAACAAAGGTGACATGGTGTCAACTTGCGCTTTTACCATGGGGTGGATGCCACCCCTTCTCGGGACTGAAAACTATTTTATTGGAAATATCTCCTGAAAATTAGAAATTCGATAGAGGGACAAATTCTAAACAAAATTTGTTACATAAATTTATTAAAATAAATCAATACTTTTTAAGTTATTAAAGATCAAAGATTTTAATTTTTCGTGAGAATAATGCATGTTTTTTACCGATTTTTCATAAATAACTCAAAAACTATAAGATTTTACAAAAAAGTTATTATTACCAAAATTAAAGCTAATAGAAAACGAAATAAACTCCGTACTGGAAAAACCTTTTAATGTCAACTAAAAGTGAGTTATAGGTAACTGAATGTATATTTTTTCGGCGAGTACCCAAATCTAAGTATTCAAGCTTAAATAACGGGAAAATGATGCATTTTATAACATAACATTATTAAACATTTGTCAAAGTACTTGGAAATATCTGTCAAATGAGCCCCCGAACAAGTTGATAGCATTAAAATTTATGCACCAATTTTTTTTCAAAATTTATCTTTTAAAATTTTTTCCAAAAAAATTATTGTTTTTTTAAATAACTCCGTTAATTTTTACGATATCAGGTTTGCTTGAAAACCACTTGAAAGTTAATTTTAATGGCTATTAAACCACGTTGAATTTAATCTTTTAAACCCCTTACTTTTTTTTAAATAAAAGGTTAAATGGCCCCGGTTACATGGTTCTCTAGCAAAATTTAAGCTTTAAACGTTTCTATCTCGGTTATTATTTACCCTACAGAAATAGTAAAAAGGTAAAATATTTTATTCAGAAAAAACTAAAATTTGGTTATACATACATCACTTTTTACTTATATTGAGTATTTTTGGAGTTAAGTATTATCAAAAGAAAATGAAAATTACGATCATTTAAAAAATTCTGATTTTTTTTAAATTACATTTTTTTTCAAAAATATGCATTCTAAACTGGTCAAAATTGTTGAAATCATTACTTATGCTAATATGAAGAATTTCTTCTAAGGATTACTATAAATTTTGATTTTTGTGGAAATGGTGTATTTTCTATTTTTCACTTTTTCCTAATAAGTTCTAAAGGGTTGTCTTATTTTCATCATAACTTGCCTAATCGTGATGCTATTTTCTATTATCTTCTACTGGAGCTCATTTGATAGGTACTCCGAAGTAATTTGACAAGTGCTTAGCAGGTATATTTTATAAAATGCATCGTTTTCCCATTATTTAAGATTGAATACTTTAGATTTGAGTACTCGTCGAAAAAATATACATTCAATTACCCATAACTCACTTTGAATTAACATTAGTTTAGTTCTTTAAGTGAGAAGTGTATTCAGATTTTTATTATCTTTTATTTTTTGTAAAAGCTTACAGTTTTCGAGTTATACGTGAAAAACAGCTTTAAAACATGCATTTTTTACAAAAAAATAAAATCTTTGATCTTTAATATCTCAAAAAGTATTGAGTTATATTAATAACTTTCTATAACAAATTTGGCTTAGAATTTGTCTCTCTATCGATTTATGGTAATATTGTTTCTTTCACCCCACTTAAAGTGGTAGTTTTCACCACCACTGTAATAAAAAGCGCAAGTTGGCATCATGTCACCTTTGTTCCTCCTTTTACTACTCACCAATTTTCATGAAAATCGATGGAGGTTCAACGAAATCGGAGGTGAAAACCTTCAGTGACTGCACTAAGTGGATTGGAAGATATTTTTTACTAATTTTGACATTGCTTTGGACATTTATTTGTGCTTACCAGTTGCCAACGTGTCCGCTGAAAGATCACTTTCGAAAATGTCAAGAATTAAAAATATTTTCCCATTAAGTATGACGCAAGAACGTGTTAACAATTTGTCGATTTTGTCAAGAACAAAATTTTTTTGAAAAGTCTTTTTTTGAAAAGAAGTTTTTTCAATGAAGAATGACAATTTTTTCTATTATAGGTATATAAACATCGTAGTTTAAATCCATTTTTAGTGTATTCCTATTTAAATAAAAATTTCTGTAATTTTTTTTTTCGCAAAAATGGTACATGTTTGAAGGGCGGCTACTAGAGAATTGCCTAGGGCGTCAATTGACCTAAACGCGGCCCTGAAGCCTATTCATGGTATATATTATTTGCCAACCAAACGAATGATGAAAGAAAGAGGTCTAAAAAAAAGAGGTATTGTAGACCTCCCCTTATTTTCTTTCATTCATCATTGGCTTGGTTGGCAAATAATATTCTCCACTAATAGGCGTAACCAGAAACCGAATCGTAATAGTTATCAATAAAGCTCGGATTTATAGGCAACAAAAATTGAAGAAAAAGGCGCCTATATAGGCAAAGATTTTTATTAAAAAAGGCAGGAATATTAACATTTAGGCAAAATATAGGCAATAAAGGAATATAACTTATTATTTATAACCACTTAAAATTTTATCATTAATAGAAACAACTAAATGTTTTTCAATATTTTCGGTCTTAAAACTATGGCCTCGATCACTTAAAATTAATTTGTACATTGAAAACGAACGTTCGACATCGACAGATGTAATTGGAGCATATTTCAGACCGGATAATAAATCTGGCATAATTTGTAATTCCTCGGAAAATGTCCCATTCAAAACTTTAGCAACATTAGATAAAAACGAAAAACCTTCATTCTTGTCGAAAACATATTTCATTTTTTTTTTTAATATTAATTGACCGTTACTTCCAGGTGCCGATTTAATTTTCGTCTTTAAATTATTTATTAATTTTACTGACTCACATAAATTTATCTCTTGTTTTTCTAATAAGGTAATTGTGGTAACTATTAATTTATAATTGTCATTGATATAAGCGAGTTCCTGTTTCAATTTGGGATTTTTTAATATTTTTTTTGCTTCTCGAATGGCTTCGGAAATATCATCATCAAATTCTGACATAACTAATTATATTTCATTGCAGTGTTCAAAGTAAAAAAAACTGCTTCGAGCCAGATTCCCCACCTTGTAATTACTGGTTTAGGTGGCAAAGGGACACCGGGAAGTCTTTCTTTATATATTTGCACCCTCAACGGAGCCTTTACATAAACTTTTTTCATAAAATTTATAAAATTATTTACCAACGGAAACAGATTTCTTATTTCTTCAGCAATTCTATTTACCCCGTGGGCTACACAAGTGCAATGAATTAAATTAGAATAAAAAATCTTTAAATTAACAGCAGCTTTTAACATATATGCCGCAGCATCTGAAAGCATTAAAACTATTTTATTCACTGGTATAGGGTTGGGTAAAAAGAGGTTTGTTAAACTATCTTGTATAAATCGACTTATTGTTAAATTGTTTGTTTTTTCCAATTATTTAACGGCAACTAAATAAGGTTTTCTCGCAAAGTTTTCGTTCAAAATTCCAATCATTAAATTAGCTATATACCTGCCGCATACATCTGTCGTTTCATCCACGATAATATACAAAAAATTGCCCTCTAACTCCCGTTTAATTTTTGAAATACATTCCACATAACATTTTTCCACAGTATGTTTTCTCAATGTACTCTCGTCCGGTAAGGATTTATTAAGATATTTTTCGAAAAAGCATTTAAAACTAGGGTTATTAACTTTATATAGAGGAATGTTGCATAAATCAAATTTAAATGCGTCTTCCTCCTTTTTTTTTTTTTGAACTGCTTAAACTATCCCGCAGAGATATTTGGGCTAACTTACAGGAATTTAATTTTTCCAAATTACGTTTATGAAGTGGGGTTCCACAATGCTGGTCAATAAAGTACTTTTTTCTACTTGAAATCTGAGAATTTAAAAAAAAATAATTAGAATTCTAAAACCGCTTTAGAATTTAGTTATGTTGTGGGACGAGAAAAAAAGAGAAAAAATAAAACTTACCGATTTGCCGCATGGTTTACAAAATGCTCCATCTCCTTCTAGAGAAAGTTCCGAATAAGGTGCGATCCATAGCCTTAATTTAGATGTCATCTTTTCACACAAATGTCTAAAACGTTTTAAAACGTGTTCTTTGCTTTTCGGTATACGCAACAAAACTAAACTAGGATATAGCAATTTGTGACTAAACTCTGATACAGTAACCGACTGTACAACTGATAATAAACTAATAAAGCTTAGGGATTTCCAAATAGTTAACCCTCAAGTCTCGATCAGGTACATTTTCCTAGAAATCTGTTATATAAACAAACCATTGATATTTTATTATTGACCCAAAATTTTATTATAGAATGGTTTAGTAATAGAATAATATCATGGGTAGTACCATGAAATTTTAAAAAAGGCACAAATAGGCGGAATTTACAAAAAAGGCAAAAAGTGCAAAAAACAATTATAATAGACAAAATAGACAAAAAAAGGCATTTTGCCTATAATCCGAGCTTTAGTTATCAATATATCAAAAAGACAGTTGAATACAACTGAGAATCTGATGATCTCAAAAGTTCTAAATTTTGCAATAACCTGTCCATTAGTTCCTACAGTAGATATTATTAGTGATGTTGAAAAACTCTGTCAACAACAACTATCAATACATGAAAAATAAAGATTATAGAAAGCTGTACCAAAAAAAAATGAAAAAAAGTACACAGTCGTAAGCAAATGAAAGTGAAGAGAGTCTCAATGCTATCAAAGCTCTAAAAAAGGATGAATTCATAATAATATTAGCAATTGGAAAGGGTAACGCAACAGTAATCGTGGACAAATTTCAATACTGGGAGAAAATCCAAGAATTCGTCACAAATGAATCGTCCACAAAATTACAAAAGGACCCAAACAAATCATTGGAAAATAAAATATATACAGAACACTACAAAAATTTCAGGAGCAACTAAGTAACTACCAGAAAAAAACGTTTCTTCTTCTTCTTCAGGTGCCATCTCCGCTACGGAGGTTGGCAATCATCATAGCTATTTTAATTTTTGAGGCAGTAGCTGTAAATAGTTGTTTTGAGCTGCATCCAAACCATTCTCGCAGGTTCTTCAGCCATGAAATTCGTCTTCTTCCGATGCTTCTTCTGCCATTTATCTTTCCCTGCATTATGAGTCGCAGGATGCCATACTTCTCGCCCCGCATCACATGCCCGAGATACTGTAGTTTTCTTTCTTTAATTGTAAGTTCAACTTCCTTCTCTTTACCTATTCTTCTCAGTACTTCGTTGTTCGTAACTCTATCTACCCAGGAAACCCTCATAAAAAAACGTTAACACCTCATTATAGCAGAAATCTGCACCAATACGGAGATCCAAAAATACACAAAGAAAACATAATACCCCTCAGATTTTGGATTAGACATCATGGACCCTTTATTTTTTACATTTCCGTTATTTCCGTTATTAGCATATATTTTCATGAAAGAATTTGTGTAAAATATTAGAGTGCATCAATTGTTATGAAAGAAACAAACAGAAAAAGGGAAAAATCGAAGCAGCAGCCATTAGCGTACTAAATGAAGAAAAATGTGTAGCAAATTCATCAACAGAATGTAACAGGCTACGGTTACCAATACTGAAGTCAGAAATAAGAATATACCAATATTAACGAGTTAATATTACGTCACAGACAGATCATCTACAATTAACTATATTACTCTCAGAATTTTAACTCAAAATAGGCTATTTGCCTACAGGATCAAAGTAAGTAAGCTGTCAAACTGGCTGTCATAAAACGCCAATTGACAAACATTGCAGGTTAAAATAATTAAAAAAAAAATAAAAACCTTATCTTGTAAAAGGTATATTTAAAGTCCCTAAAAAGGGCTATATCACTACAAAACGTTTTCGGAATCAATATTCCATCATCAGTGTTATCACCTAAAATAAGTATAACTCTATAAGTAAAGCAAACGTGAACGTTAAATTTTGACAAAGGTAAAAAAGTGAATAGATAGTTATACTTACAGGTTTACATGCTTTAAGCCACCAAAATATACGGGTAAAAACCCTTGAGTTGTTTCTAAACAGTTGAAGGTTACATTATATTATCCGATTTTAAAGGATGTTAAAAATATTTCCAGATTAAACCCTGGTATCACATGACATCAACCATATTGGTTGGAAAATTTGTAGGTAGGACCTTACATGGCAGAGTTTAGGTGACAACTGAACCGGAATGGCTATCTGAACGGTGTCAGCACTAGATTGTCAATGTACCTTGATAGACTGTAATAATAAGTGTAGTTACTTCAGGCAAAGAATTTAAATTTTATGTTAATACTTAAAATAATAACAGTAGTGAAAAAACATTTGTTGGGATTAAAATTAATCTACCATGAACAAGTATGATGGATAAATGTAAAAATTACAGGATCAAACAAAAGTGAATTAATACGTTCTTTAGGGTAGGCAATTATTACATATATTGAGCTAAAATGCCTTTTCATTGTCTAAGATTATTAGCTCAATATATGTAATGATAATTGCCTACTTCTCATTGGCATTTTCATTGTCTAAGATTATTAGCTCAATATATGTAATGATAATTGCTTACCCTAAAGAAAGTATTAATTCACTTTTGTTTGATCCTGTAATTTTTACATTTATCCATCATACTTGATCAGGGTAGATTATTTTAATCCCAACAAATGTTTTTTCACTACTGTTATTATTTTAAATATTAACATAAAATTTAAATTCTTTGGCTGAAGTAACTACATATATTATTACAGTCTGTCAAGGTACATTGACAATCTAGTGCTGACGCCGTTCAGAGAGCCATTCCGGTTCAGTTGTCACCATAGAGGTATATATTAACATAGAGGGAGCCTACCTTCCGCGCTTCCTGACGACAAGATCTCATGGACTGGTTTACCTTCCGCGCTTCCTGACGACAAGATCTCATGGACTGGTTTGCTGCATCTCTTTCTAACACATTGTATCGAAAATCTATGATGATATTCCGTGTGAATATAGGCACGGAAGAGGAGGACAACTGTAGCAGCTTTACTATGCGTAAGAGTGGAACAGCACTAATCCAAATAAAAAAGATGGTGTCGTCACTTCGCTCTGAATGACACTCTCTCTATGCTAATATATAACTCTATGGTTGTCACCTAAACTCTGCCATGTAAGGTCCTACCTACATATTTTCCAACCAATATTGTTGATGTCATGTGATGCCAGGGGTTAATCTGGAAATATTTTTAACATCCTTTAAAATCGGATAATATACTGTAACCTCAAGGGTTTAAAAACAAATCAAGGGTTTTTACCTGTATATTTTTTTGGTGGCATAAAGCATGTAAACCTGTAAGTATAACTATCTATTCACTTTTTTACCTTTGTCAACATTTAACGTTCACGTTTGCTTTACTTATAAAGTTATACTTATTTTAGGTGATAACACTGATAATGGAATATTGATTCCGAAAACGTTTTGTTGTGATCTAGCCATGTGATTAAAAGGGATTTTAAATGTACCTTTTACAAGATAAGGTTTTTATTTTTTGTGATTTATGTATGCTATACAGCCAGTTACAGGAATTGTATATATTTTCCTTGTGATATTTTTAAAATAATTTCCTAATTTAAAAAACTTATGGCACAAACTGTGTAATATTCCAAATTTCTTCACTTTCTAACGTAGGTAAACATAAACATGTCTAAAATCTCTTTACACATTGATGGTATGTGTGGATAGTACGTAGTTTCGTTTGGTCAAAATAAATACAATGGAATTGTTACAAGCCACTGACTTGTGAATGCGGAATAAATATGCAGTGTTGTCAATTCTTAAATATAAATGCATACCTACATTAATGTTTCATGTTTAACTATGGGTTGGATTATGCTTTATTTATACCATAATATACTGCTCTCTACATGTTTTTATTTTATACTGCTTTTTTATATTTAAATTGTTTTTTGTTATTTTTTACCATTATTATTTATTAGATAAGGTTCGTCTGCTCATTCTTTGCACATGTATGACATTATTTACAAAATATTTCTTATATTATTACGTTTCCTTTCTACTCATAGAACCTTTTCATAGAAGGTATTTTCTTTCCATTACTTGTTCAATACTATCTTCATCTTGGGCTATCATCTTGTAGACTATCTTCATCTTGGGCTATCAATATGACTTCGTCTACCTAGCATAGTATCTTTACTTCTTTGTTTCCCATTCTGCATCCTCTTTCTTTGTTGACATTTTGATGATTTCATCCACGATTAAATTGAAGAGCATAGTACTAAATTAATCCTGTTTTATTCCTCTGCTGATTTCTGTAGGTTCTGTAAGTTGTCCATCTACTCCGATTTCCATTTTGTTGTTCTGGTAGATATTTTCAATAGTTTTTATGATATCTAGGAGAACTTCTCGATTATGCAGAAGATGGATTAAACCATTGAAATTGCCAAATGCTTTCTTCAATTCAATTAAACACAGAAATTATTTTCTATTATACTATTAGTCTAGTCGTCTAGCGTATCTAGTGATTTCTTAGTAATTTCCTTTATTATGACGAATATTGCATCTATAAACGATCTTCCAGTACGGAAGACGTTTTCTTCTTGCTAAGGCGCGTCGAATAATATATCGCTTGTGCTATTTCCGTGACCCTAAAACCGTACATCCGGTAGAGTTTAGAGTTTAGAGCAACTCTAAAACCGGAAGTCCAAGGTCAAATTTCTCATTTCCTCTGGCCTATTGACGGAGGAGTTGTGTTTACAGACGGACAGACAGACACATTCAACCTTGTCACATTTTTTCAAAATTGGTGAAATCAATAGTAAGTTGCATTATCAATGACATTAGTGAATGTTGTGGATGATATGGCAACCTTTCAGTATAACCTTAGTTAATACCTACACCTACACTCCAAATGCTTTTGCTGCATTTAATTGTATCCTCGGTACATCACGTTTCATTACGGTAAAATTCGTGATAGCATTTAACTACGTCTATACATAAACATATTCAAGAATCTTTTCACCTGTACAATAAAATAAATCTTTTGGAGCGATTCACCTTTAAATAAGATAGTCATTTTGCATGAGAAATTACAAATACGTAAAGTGGTTTTGCTACAAGCGGTATGAGTTAGGTCATAAAAAAATGAACTTTACAAAAAATTTAAATATTTACAGAGAATAAGACAAAATCAATACTTGAGAAACTACAAATTTACTAATGAAAATTTTGACTAGGTAAATTTGACAATAACTCCACCATTGCCTGGTCCCAAGCCCAGGATGAGAAAGGAGGAGGGTTGTGCGTGAGGTTAGCGACCTCACCACATAAAAAATAATATTGCTAAAGAAACCTCTACAAGCCTCGGAAATAGGACGGATAACGCGACGACGAAAATGGCCACGGAAATGGATTTGAGAAAAACAACGTACATAGGATGTTGGAATGTCCGGACAATGTTTGAAACAAGTAAAACACATCAAGTGGCAAAAGAAATGGATAAAAATAACATTAGTATATTAGGATTATCTGAAATTAGATGGAAGGGATGTGGAAAAACAAGAATTGAACACGCCAAAACGGTTATATACTCGGGAAAATGTGGCGAAAAAGACCGACACGAGAGTGGTGTTGCATTCATGATTTCAAAAGAAGCAACAAATGCCCTAATAGAATGGGAAGCCATCTCAGATAGAATAATAATGGCTAGATTCAAAGCGAGATATAAAAATCTAACAATTGTTAATGTATATGCACCAACAAATGAAAAAGAACAGGACATAAAAGATGAGTTTTACCAACAGCTGCAGATGGCATACGATAAAATACAAAATAAATATAAAAAAGATATTGTGATGATAATCGGAGATATGAATGCCCAAATAGGAACGAATAATAGTGGAAGAGAAACTGTAATGGGGAAAGAAGGATTGGGACAAATTAATGAGAATGGTAACATGTTTATAGATTTCTGCACCCAAAATAGTTTAGTCATAGGTGGAAGTATATTTCAACACAAACGCATACATAAAGTAACATGGACATCCCCCGATGGACAAACACACAATCAGATTGACCACATAACCATAGATAAGACATGGAGGCACTCACTCTTAGATGTTAGAGCAATGAGAGGGGCAGACATAGGGTCCGACCACATGTTGATTAGAGCCAAAATCAAAATCAAACTAGCCAGAAGCAAGAAAACGCCAATGGAACAACGAGAAAGATATAACGTTCAGTGGCTCAAAGACGGAAATGAAAGTACTGAAGAATATAAGACCAAGTTAAGAGAATTATATAATAAAACTTACAACACAGAAAATGCCACGATAGAAGAGCTGTGGGATAAATGCAAGTATGTATATACACAAGCAGCAAAAGAAACGATAGGAATAAAAAAAAATAAGTAATAAACCATGGCTATCGAGAAGCACGTGGGAAAAAATAAACGAAAGGAAACTACTTAAATGTAAAATGCTACAAAATGATCTAAGAGATAGGGAACAAATGAAGAGAGAATATAGAGAGAAAGATAAAGAAGTTAAAAAAGTGCGAGAAACGACAAAAGACAATATAACGAAGAACTGTTAATAGAAGCAGAAACAGCAGCAAAAAACAACGACATGGGAACTCTATATAAAACGACGAAAAAACTAAGCTCGCGCGGAAAAATGAATGTTGAGCATATAAAAGACAAGAACGGGAAAATGTTGAAGAATGAAAAGGAAATAGTTGAGAGATGGCTCGAACATTTTAGAGAAGTATATGCCAACAGAATAATAGAACACGAAATAGAAAATGAAGAAATAAAGGAAGAACTAAGCTGCACCGAATCGGAATTCACAAAAAAAGAAGTAAGTAAAGCAATACAACAGCTGAAAAGAGGGAAAGCAGCTGGAATAGATAACATTACCACAGAACTACTGAAAGCAGATAGAGAAACATCGGAAGAAATCCTGTATGTACTAATAAACAGAATATGGCAGGAGGAGAGAATACCTGATGATTGGAAAAAAGGTATAATTGTAAAGATACCCAAGAAGGGAGATCAAACGAATTGCAACAATTGGAGAGCAATAACACTACTTTCTACAGTGAGTAAAGTCATGACAAGGATGATACTAGAAAGAATGAAAGAAACTATAGACCAGTTGTTAAGACGAAACCAAGCGGGCTTCAGGAGTAATAAAGCATGCACAGATCATATTAACACATTAAGAAACATTGTAGAACAAACAATAGAATGGCAGAGCAAAATCTATATAAATTTCATTGACTTTAGACAAGCCTTTGACCGGATTAACAGAGAAAAAAATGTGGGAAATACTAAAGAGATATGGAATTCCATTAAAATATATAAGAATTATCAAAATGTTCTATGAAAACTATACCGCACAAATCATGCACAATGGGAAACTCACAGAACCAATCAACATAGACAGTGGAGTCAGACAGGGGTGTATTCTATCTCCAACCATATTTTTGATCTTAATTGACTGGGTCATGAAGAAGGCAACGAAAAATAAAACAGGAATTAGATGGAATGCTTTCGGTCAGCTTGAAGATCTAGACTTTGCAGATGATATATGTCTGGTGTCCGAAAAAAGACAACATATGCAGAAAAAAACAGAAAAGGTGACAAAAGAAGCAAGAAAAATAGGACTAGAGATTAACACAAGAAAAACCAAACTTATGAAGATAAATACGGAAAGAGAAATGGGTATATTTATTGAAGGAGAAGAAGTAGAAAATGTACAGAAGTTTTGCTATCTGGGAAGCATAATTGACGCTAGCGGTGGAATAGAAGAGGAAATTAATGGAAGGATAACTAAAGCCCAAAATGCGTTCTATATGCTGAAGAAAACATGGGAGTCCAATAAATTAACAACAAAAACCAAAATCAGGATATTTAATACAAATGTAAAGAGCATTTTGCTATATGCAGCAGAAACTTGGAAAATAGAGAAAAAGATTATACAAAAGGTTCAAACATTTGTAAATAGATGCCTTAGACGATTATTGCAAATATATTGGCCAAATCGGATAAGTAACAAGGAACTTTGGAGAGAAACTAATCAAGAGCCGATAGCCAAAACGATAAACAGACGCAAATGGAAGTTTATTGGACACACATTAAGGAAAAATGAAGATGATATAACCAAACAAGCCCTGGATTACCAACCAACTGGAAAAAGAAAACAAGGCAGACCAATGTGAAAGAAGTGAAAGCCCTGGCCAGAAACAGAGATGAATGGAGGGGGACTGTAGAGGCCCTATGTTCCAAATGGAATCAAGAGGAGTAAAGTAAGTAAGTAAATTTGACAATTGAACAATTAACCTTCTTGTGCAGCCCAGTGTTGATGGTAAATTCCATATCGAAAGCAACATAATAAAGATAGCCAACATAAAAACAGAAGAATAGCACTTAGTATCCAAATACAATATGCAAAGTCTGAAACAAGAGTCACTATATTTTTTTATAAATGAAGACTGGCTGCACAAATAGCTAACATTTAAGATGGAAACGTAAAGATTATATACAAGGGCGAAAGAAAATAATCACTAGGAGAAGACCAAAATAAAAAGAGAACATCCAGAATATTGGTCAGAATATTTACTATTTCTGATAGAAGACAAAAAGAAACCCTATAAGACGTGCTTAGTTTCATAAGAAGGAGAAGGTAGAAAAATATGACCGGTTCAATAAAGATGTGAAAAAAAACTGTCTGAATAGATGACTTACGTGAAAGCAAATACGGCGAAATATATGGGAGATATATGAGAGGAACAAGAGTATCCGAAGCCTCGAAAATATCGAAAAATTAAAGAAAAAATTTAAAAAACCCCACCATCGTTAAAAAAAACAGAATGGAAAGAGCATGGAAAACACTTGCAAACTGAAACCAGATCAAAATTCATTTTAAGAAACAAATTTTAACATCTCGGAAGTCCTGAAAAAAAAAACGAAATAATTACTAAAAAAGGTTTAAAAGGTATTAAAAATGCGAAAGCAGCAGAACCTAGAGGCATACCTTAAGAATTGGTAAAATATGGTTTAGATCATGTCTTATAAATAAATAAAAGGGCATCCCAAAAGATTGGCAGATATTATTCATCCTTTCAATATATAAGAAAGGACAACGAGAAATCTAACATAATACAGAGGCACTATAGATCTCTTAACGCTTTTATGTTGTATTTCAACAATTTCTCTTCTAGGAGGCACTTATGACCTGTAAGACGAAGCTCTGATGATGGTAGGTATATTGTGTTATTGCCGTAAGTACTTACCTGATTCCACGAAAGAATTTTGCACACTATCATTTTTTTTTGAAAACATACACTTGTTGCCGGTTTGACCTACATTTAGAAGTGTGTACAGTGTACAAGTCATACAGTCTTTTTCAATTCAATTTATTCTTATTATGTTATGTATATTGATTGAACAGTGGAGTATTTCTAATGTGAAAAAATTTGAAAGAATTTTAAGAAAACAGAACTCATTTTAAGGGGGTGGGCGCAAAATTTTGGTCTAATGCTATTTAAATGCATTAATTTTTTTCGAATCCTGAGAAAACTAATAAATATTTTTGAAAAATTTAAACACAAAATGAAGGATTACCTACATTATTACCGAGGGCAGAAAGTCCCATAGAATAAACAAAAAATTTCTTTTGAATGAAATATTTGGAACTAAAAATCACACTAAATTTTCTCTTTTTTTTCACCTCCGTAACATATTAAAATATACAAGTTTTCAGGGACCTTTGGCCCTCGGTAATAATGCAATCTTTCATTCTGCGTTTAAATTTTTCAATAATACTTATTAGTTTTCTCGGGATTCGAAAAAAAAATGAATGCATGTAAGTAGCATTTGACCAAGATTTTGCGTCTACCCTTTTAACGAATTATGCTAAAATATTAATGTTAAAAAAATTGTTGCTAAATTGGAAAAAACAAAAACCAAATATAGTCTACACTAAATATGATTTTTTTAAATATATGTATTAAATAGATATATTATAAATACCTGTATTTTCTATAATAGTATAAAATTACCATTTCAAAATAGATAATAAAGAATTTTATTTTCTTTGATATAATATGGTATAATATTAACTACTTAGTTTTTAATTATTGTGTTCGAGTGATATTTCTTTTTCAATGTTAATTGTATTATACAAGACATAGAAATGATAAATGTTTTCTCATTTACCTTATTATCTATAAAGTTTTTCTGAAACAATTTCCTTATTAAGTTTATTATTGGATATTAACTGCAATTTAATCGTTGTAAATATTTGACGTTATAGCCTCTGATGTGGAGGCCGATACATAAAAAAGTTATTTACAAGTATTATTTATATTTACTTAATTACCAAGAATACAGTTAGTCAAATAAAAAATACAAAGAAATCGCCTGACTCTCATCTTGTTGAGGGAAAAAAAACTAAATATGTAAGTTAAAATAATTTATTTGACAAATAAATGAAGTAAAAACTTCCAATGTAATTAAATCCAATGTAATAAAATTCATCCGAATTATAACTGTTCAGAACGTTTTTAGACTTATCCGACCATCTTCAGTGAGCCTAAAAATAAGTAATCCTACTATCATTGATTAATAAATATATGGGGAAGATACGAAACCCTGTGCATTATTTTGTTTCCTTTAAAATCTGCCTGTATAGTGGCGCGCCTAGCGTAAATTTGTTGAAGCTAGCCAAGAACAAGCACTTATTCTACGTGGTCCGTATTCAAAATTTTAATGCACAGTCGCTATCATATTAATCTGTATTAATACCTGTATTAATTTTTTTCTGCAGAAACGTTGAAAATATAAATTGACTATAGAGTTTTTTCACTAGTCTTGACCTCACAAGTAAATACTTTTCGAGTTATTTGCGCGTGGATAAATTAATGTTCCAAAAAAAGTATGTTTCATGAGGAAATGAGTAAGTATTTCGCCAAAAAAAATATTCATAGCAAAAATACAGCTTATAAAAATATGAAAAAAATGTTTTATATATGACATATGAAGTAGACCCAGTAAGAGCAGAGTTGTAGCTAATAAAAAGTAGGTTCTTATTCGTCAAATTCCAAACTGAATATTTCTACGTGAAATAACCAAAAAATTAAGCACTTTTCGGGGAAAACTCATCATAACTGTTTTAAAGTGTTTAAAAACAGCTTTATTTTTTTAAGTTTCTAGTATCAGAAGTAAACAAGTTGCGCACAAAATAAAGTTGATCCGTTTTTTTATAAAAAAAATCTTAAAAATCATCTCTTAATTAGCATCTCAGATGAAATTAATCAGCAGCGCTTCATAAGTTACTTTACGTATATGTATGCTTATATAGTAAGTTTCATCGGTTCAAAGTGCTTATTTTTGAAAGGTTGTAGTTAAAAGGGCTTCAATGGGTCACTAGTCACGAGTATATGCAAATTTGGAACAGCCATATCTTAACCAATTTTTGTGTTACAGAAAAACAAAATATTCAGAAAAGCAAAACCTTTACACTTTGGGATATTTCGTATCACTGATAATTATAATGTTATTTTGAAAAAAAGGCATTTTTCTTTCAAAACAAAAAAAATTACTGTAAAACTAAATTTACGATAAAACTTACAGATCATGACAAGGCGAAAACGGCGGGTCCGCTGGGAAAAATATTCCCATGAAATTTTTTGGCATAATCACATTCGTGAGACATCCCAGAATAAGGTTCAAGAAGTCGCCCACGTGAAAAGTGGTTCAATTTTTTTAGCAATTTTTTTTAATCAAATTGCAAAAATCAATATTTTTGGCTCGGACATTTTTTTTGTAGGTTTTTTGGACCATTCTGGATAAAAAAGGTCTCTTATTATTTTTCTCTAAAGTTGATCGTTTTCGAGTTATAAGTAATTTAAAATTGAAAAAAACGAAAAATGGTGATTTTCAAGGCTTAATAACTAGGTTAAAAGTTATTATTATGAAAGTCAGAAACTGACTAAATCAAAGTTTAATGCCCCTCCCCCCTACAAGATCCTGAAGAAATTTTTGTCATTATTTTATTACTAAGCTGTTATTTTTAAGTAATAATAATGAGCGCCATGCACGAGGTAGGCGGCCGTAAATGTGAGTGCAAGTAAGATGCACAATTGGACTGCCGGAGTGGCATCTCTCTCGCACTCAGCATTTACGGCCGGCAACCACGTGCATGGCGCTCAATATTATTACTTAAAAATAACAGCTTAGTAATAAAATAATGACAAAAAATCCTTCAGGATCTTGTAGGGGGGCATTAAACTTTGATTTAGTCACTTTCTGGCTTTCATAATAATAACTTTTAACCGAGTTACTAAGCCTTGAAAATTGCCATTTTTCGTTTTTTTCAATTTTAAATTGCTTATAACTCGAAAACGATCAACTTTAGAGAAAAATTATAACAGACCTTTTTTTATACAGAATGGTCCAAAAAACCTACAAAAAAATTGTCCGGGCCAAAAATATAGATTTTTGCAATTTGATTAAAAAAAATTGTTAAAAAAAATTTGGCCCACTTTTCACGTGGGCGACTTCTTGAACCTTACTCTTAATATAATAATGTAGGTAATCCTGACTATCTAATATCTCACCTGACAATACAATCCACGGTGGACGCCTACGCAGAAATACAAGGCACCTTTAAGAAGTAAAGTTAATAATAAATAATTCAATAAGTATACTTAGTCACGATTTTCCCCCTAACTCGGAAAATATCGACCGCATGAAAAAACTTGGAAGAAATTGTAGGAAATCGCAACAACTTAAGTCCTTACCATTTTTTCGAAGAGTTTAAAGTGGCCGAGCGGTTTACTTAGTCAATTTTATATTAAGTAAATACCGTTGCAACATCTCCAAACAAAATATACCATCATCAGAAGAGACTGTAATTAACGAAAATACTTACTTAATTTTTTATCGAGATTATGAGGCAAATAAGATAAATGTACAATATCTAAAATCACCCAGTGACTTAAATCAAATTAAAAGACAAATTACAACTACAATTATTCTTGTTAATTTAAAAACGAGTTTAGAAAGTAATACATAGGTACACTCCAATAATTATTTTAAATATTGCCATTGTTATCGTTGAATGAGAACTCAAATTTAAATACATCAAAAGAAATAAATAATTTTTAGTATAATCCGATCGACCCGACCGACCCCAAATTCCGATAACTAAAGCTACCTGAATACGTCTCATCGTTGTCTCAGGTAAATTCAATCTCGTACCTAGAAAGCTGCTAACGCCATCTATTTCTAAAACCACTGGTGTTGTACATAAACGCTCGTTTAGTTTCGTATCTTCTCCCCTATATTTATTAATCAATGCTACTATATTAAGAAAAACCCGGTTGAAATTTTAATTACTTACTCAAATGTAGTTGCTAAAAGCCCCATCAAAAAATAGATAGTGGATATGTTTATATTACATATTAAATGTTTAAAATTATAAATTAAAATGACACAATGTCAATGTTGAAAGATTTACTTTCCGGGAACACAATGGTCCCTACTCGAAACTACACCCACATCTGGGTTGTTCAGAAGACACCAACTAACTAATGATGCCGGAAATGAAAAATTAAATATTGAGTTGACAATGACATTTAGACAATATTGATGAGTTGTTTTAAGAAATAAAACCAAGGTCAAGGATCCTTATGTTAATATAATTTTGTATTAAATAATTATGGTACATAATTAAATTTTGACAATTATTGATATATTTTATTTTAAATTGACTATAAAATTAAATTGATCAAATAAGTTTTAAATTAAAATAATCATAAACGGACATAAAAATCATTAAATGATAAGATAAATATTATAGTTGGGATCAAAGATGTAACGTCACATACCTACTCCACAATCGATAGAGCTCAATCTATGAGATTCTGTAAAACCTCTAACATCCACAAGAAATCCGTGATACTTAATTCATCTTAACTGTCCTATGGACCAGCAAATTCCGACAAATATCACCTTCAACTTGACGAACATAATTAAGGTTTCGCTAATGCTCACTGCTTAGTCATGACATTAATTTCACATCAGCTGCTGACTTCAAAAATACGAATTCTGCAATAGGCAAAATACATACGATACGATCCAATTTATCTTATGACGGGGACGTAAACGACACGGCTTACGGGGCACGTTAGTTTATCGTACAACGGAACGGGGCAACAACGGGGACCTGCATCGACTATTGTTCTAGGGCACGTGTTGTCCACGTCCCGTCGTGAGATATATTGGGTTTATTCCTCAAGGCACACATCGACTGTCTAATCTTTCAACGACACGTAAAAGACTTTCCTCTCCGAGTTACTCAAGATGAGCTCAAAATGCACTAAAAGCTTCTGCTCGTTTTTTGGTAATATGTGTAATATAATTTGGCTGGTATCTTTCCTAGGGCGTATATGTAGTCCTTGTTATAGTATGGTTTAGTATGTTCTCTTAAAGTGAAATCTTTCAACATTGACCTAATGTCGGATGTTGGCAACCATCATGGTAATCTTTACTTTGCACACTGCAGTTCTAATACGATTTGTGATAGTTGTGTTGAACCACTGAAGTAGATTTTTCAGCCAGGAAATCTTAAGAAGTTTTTAGAAACAATTTTCAAGTTCTGTCACCGGGATTTCGCTGGTTTACGACCTGGTAGGCCCTGTAATCTAAAGGTGGATAACCTCCGCTGCCGAATCTTGGCTTCCGTATTCCATGATTAGTACTTGTTTGCACTTTAGTTGGATTTGCCATGATGCTAGCTTTGCTGATCTCTATCTTTACTAGAGATGTCATCAGTGATCTTTAATGCAGTGGTTTCTCATTGCCTTCTGCATTCTGATGCGTTTGACCACTTGGTTCTTCCGCCTTCGAATCCAATTTCTTAGTCTTAGGATAACAGAGTGCTCTTCCATTTATCAGTGGATCCGCCCTAAGCCGTTGACCAGTAAGTGGTGCATTGCTTATCCCGGACAGCGCTCGGACTCGGTTGGTTATCTAGCAGGATGTAGGTACTGGAGAACCATGATCTCTATCAGCATACGAGCAGGTGAGGTTGGCCTTTGAATAGAGAGAATATAGGTTTCACATCACTATCTCATTACATTCCATCTAAAGAATATTACACCTTTTCAAGTGGCTGGAAACTGAAATTTCTGAAATTTTAATTCGTTTGGAAAATTTCAATTTGTAATAAAATAGTTATTTTCCTAACAAGTGCAGAAAGTCATACTTTTCCGCACGCGACTGCAGTTTGCCGAACGACGCGAAGAGGGAGTTCGGCAAGCAGTCGAGTGCGGAAAAGAGACTTTCTGCAAAAGTTAGGAACAATATTTTTCCTACGAGTCTTTAAAAAATGACCAAATATTAATCAATTAATTTAATTAATATGAATATCTCATTCATAGGAGATTCTGACCAATAGAAAGCTACAGAAATCTGAATTAAATCGATAATTTTTGATAATCTGCCGTCGTTAAGTATATTACGTCAGATGCCCTTCGTTGCTACGAAAAAATACATTCAGTGACATTAATGACAATTAATAAAATTATAAAAGTGATGACTTTCAATCGTCAAATATTAAAAAAAACTGTCTGTTTAATGGTACTTACATAAATAAATTACAATAAAATTTTGGTTTTGAACAGTTTTATTCATGAAATAATCGCAACAAATTGCACTCGACCTCTGAAATTAATATAGAATTTTTGCTCTCGTGACACTTTGATATAATTTCACTCGCCTTCGGCTCATGAAATTAAAACTGTCAAAGTGTCACTCGGGAAAAATTCAATAATTTCAGAGCTCTTGTGCAATTACTACTGAAAATACATAAACAAATTAATTCTTTGACAAGGTTGTCAAAACCAAACTTTTAATATAATTAATTAGCATGACGGCGATCTTGGTTTCCATGACGATGATTCAAAACGACTGTTATTGTCTACCGATTTAACTTTCGAATATTATGTCAAAATAATTTTAGTTCATCGAATTGTCGCGTTAATTTCATTAAAACAGGAACAAAAAAGATACATTTGAAATAAAATAGTAAATAATATCTAAATATTAGTTTATTGCATGTATTATAAGTATTTTAAGGCCATATTAAAATATCTACACGCGTGCGGAAAAGTAAAACGCGTGTGGAAAAGTGAAGCTGTCTAAACTAAAACACGTGCGCGAAAGTAGACATTTTTGCACACTCGTAGAAAACAGTATATTGTACAACAAGAGAGAAAAGAGACATTTCTCACGACCGCAGAAGTTTGTTGGCACGAGCCGAGGTACGAGGCGAGTGCCGCAAATCAAGCGAGGGAGAAATATGTCGTTTTCTCACGTGTTGTAGACTGTACTTTTTCTATGGATGCGTTTTTGTCAAGAGTTCAAACTTCAAAATTAAATAATTTAGGTGCTTTTATGTAGATTATACGCCAAAATTTAAATAAAATACATACTATACACATATGTAGGTATTTAATGTTCTTAATATTTATATACTTTTATTTATTTAAAATTATAGTTCTATTTGAACAGTTTTGAAAGGTAATTCCTGGTAAGTTTTGATTTGACACATTTTATTTGACAAAAATATTTGTGTTTGTATTGTGCATGTTACCATGGAAACCGCGATTTTACGTATGGAACCCGTGAGAAAAAATATTTCTCACTGCAATGGCCGACTTTTCTCACAGCCTGAGAAATTGTGCGTTTTGAATATATGTAAGTAGTGAGAGAAGTTGTACATTGTATAGCATCCATAGAAAAATAATTTTTCAATCTCCTACTACACTAGAAGTATATGACACTATTTAGAAGTTTTTCAATGCATTGAAAAATTTTTTTGGTAAAATATTTTTAAGACTTTTAAAAAGGATCTCTCTAACCTCCCTTCCACATTTTTAACCACTAGGGAGGAATATCTCACTTAGTGTTAAATAGACACACATACTTGTCCATAGAGAGTTAAGGGCCACAGCTGCCCTCAACGTGTTTTACACAAAAGAAAATATAAAAAAACCGTTTTATCAAAATATGTTTTCTCTTCTTGATTATTTCCTTGACACCCCTTCCATACTACCTCAGACCATCCAACCACCATGGTAGTGATCAATTACACATCATAACACTAGTACAAAAACGCGTCCCAAAGAGGTAAATATATAAGCTGGGCATTCATAAAAAGAAACATCCATTGACAGAGAAACCCAGACCAGAGAAAGAGCAAACAAGATCATCCACTATTGGGGAATAGTTCAGAACAGAAAAACAATGAGAGTTCACGATTGGTCTCTAATTATATCACATCATCCTTCATATCCAATTTTTTATAACGATTTTCAAGCTGGAAATCGAAACATCAAAAATTAATTTTCTTAATTTTAATATTGTGGTTTATGTTCAAAAGTAGGTAGTTAAAATAATATAAACGGCCACACGAAAATAGCTTCAGAAGCTTGTAAAGAAAGCGGAAAGAAGCAAATTCTTTTAACAAATTAAATTTACTCTGTAAATAAATAATATTAATGCAAACACTGTTAATGCAAATTTAGTACGTAGTTACGCAGAATTTCTTTTTATTTTCAAGTAGTAATTTTGTAATTGGCAACAATATCTTCGACACTGTGACCTATCGGTACATTTCAACAGAGTTGTTTGTTGTTTTCCATTCGTTATAAACATTTATTATTAGTCACTTAAATGTACAATAACAATAATTCTACTTAGGCGTAGGTTAAAAATGTATACACCCACTCAATAAATTAAATAATGTTTATTATTAAATGTTATAAATATTAGTTAAAATATGGAAATGGTATACAGTTGACTTTTGCATTCCTTTTGGATATACACGGTGTTTCAAAAAAAGGTAACACCGTCGCGTCTCTAAGATAATTAAAAAACTGAAAAATAATTAGGGTTTGCTTAAGAGCAACAGGTAGCAACAAACGCGGTCCAAGATTGCGAAAGTTCTGCGAACTTTCAAAAGTGAGGCAACAGTGCGTCGGTAATTCGACACTGACAGTGATGTTTATACTATCAAAAACAATAATTTTTATACACATAGGCGCGAAATGTTGCCAAGTCAGTGACGTTCGATTTCTTGTTATAAAAAAATCGATTTTTAGTAGTTCCTAGGTGACACAAAATCTAGGCACATGATAAAAAAGTTTATTTGAAGAAAGTTTATTTTTTTGTTATTTTTTTGTCTTTTTTAATGGCGGTACAGGCTCCCCTTTGCAATATTTTATTTAGTTATAGAGTAATTTCCACATACTAACATATTTCTGAAATTGGGCTCTGTACCGCCATTCTTTATTATATTACGAATATGTGTGCCAAATATCTCGACAAAATATTTAAAATTACAGCCGCAATCTTGGAACGCGTTTGTTGCTACCTGTTGATCGCTAATGTGTGCTCTTAATCTTTACCTACGTTTAGTATTTCGATACAATTATCCAGAGGCGTAACATAGGCCCCCACAGCATGAAGCTTACGGAGGGCCCCAATATGTCAAGGGCCCCATCTTGTCGTCTAATATATAATGGGTTGTTATAGTATTTGCATACATACGTTTTTTAAGCAGTGCAGTATTGAAAATGAAGTTCTCCATCCGAATTAACAAAATTGTAGATATATTCGCTGATAGTACATAGTGCACGAAGAAAATTGTTCATCTCATAGAATAATACTATTTACTAATGTAATCATTTAGGAATTTTTGTTTTATTTTATTCTATACCAATAAAGATGAAAAATGTAAGTCGTCATAAACAATGCATGAATACACCAATAGCTCAGTAAATGACAGTTTTGGAGTGAAATTATCAGCGTCATGAAGGACGTATTTGCTTGACAATTTGGATTTAGGTTCTAGTTACACTCCACTTTAAATTTGGACTTATGCCGTTGGTTGCTTTTACTTCTGGGGGAGACACCCCTCCTTGGGGTGAAATACATACGTTTAAAATAAGTCTGCAAATGCACAAATTGACTAATTATAAGCAACTTTTGTTCTATAGAGTTTTCTTATCCATGTTAATACTTTCCAAGTCATTTGCGAGTGAAAATGTTTATTTCTGAACAAAAAAACAATGTTTTCAGACGGGTTTTTCGCAAATAGCTTAAAAATAAGTATTTATCGAATTAAATATTAGATATCGAAAAAATATTTGTAGCAAAAATGTCGCTTATAAGATACAAAAAAAAAATGGTGTACTTGAAGTCTATCGACACAGTAAAAGCACAGTTGAAGCTCATTAAAAATTATTCTTATTCGTCCAATTCCAAATCGAATACTTCAACCTGGAATAACCAAAAAATTAAGCACTTTTCGGGAAAAACTCATTAAAACTTTTTTTAAATGTTTCAAAAAAAAGCTTTATTTTTATTTTTTATAAAAGATTCTAGCGCCAAAACTATACGAGTTACGCGCAAATAAAGTTGGCTCCTTTTTTGGTAATCTGCGCCTATTTCGCACCAAAAATAAAATTTATCGTTAGCCCATATACTTTAAATATTTTTTGTTTATATGATCTGTAATGTATGTGATTTGATTATTTGATCCGACCGGTTCGAAGTGCTTATTTTTGAAAAAATTTGGTTTCATAGTAATAAAAAGTTTTGTTTTATTTTGGACAAATGCCTTTTTTCCAAAATAACTTAAAAAGTAAGTACTAGTGATACGAAAAATCTCAAAGAGTAAAAAAATGTAGGTCTTGCTTTTATAAATATTTTGGCTTTATTTTGTTTTTCTGTAAGACAAAAATTGGTTAAAATATGGCTGTTTAAAATTTGCATATACTCGTAATTAGTGATTCGTGCAAGCCCTTTCAACTAGGACCCTTTTAAAAATAAGCACTTTGAACCTGTGAAACTTACAGATCATATAAAAAAGTTAAGTAATTTGTAAGGCGATAATGATTAGTTTCATTTGGGGTGCTAAATAGGAGGAAATTTTCACAATTTTTTACCAAAAAATGGGATTAACTGTATTTTGAGCGTAACTGGCTTAGTTTTGACGCTAGAAACTTTTGTAAAAAATAAAGCTTCTTTTAAACACTTTAAAAAAGTTCTAATGAGTTTTCCCGAAAAGTACCTATTTCATTTTTCGGTTATTTTAAGTTGAAATATTCGATGTGGAATTTGACGAATAAGAAAAACTTTTCATAAGCTGCAACTTTTCTTTTACTGTAAATACTAACTCTTTGACCTATTTGCGAAAAATGGCCTAAAAACGTGTTTTTTTTTTGTTGAACAATAAACATTTTTACTCATAAATAGCTGGAAAAGTCTTGAGTTGACCACGTCGGTGGTGACACTGACAATTACACGGCATCGCCATATTTTTCGTTCATTTACTGGTTCGTAACACATACTGTTTGTTACACATGTAGCATTTAGTAATTTTTTAAAGGGGGCCCCATTTCCAATTCTGCGGGAGGGGCCCGACGGAGTTTGTGACGCCACTGAATGAGTACAATGAAACTGTTCCAGAAGTTTTATTAACGTTCTCTAATTAATGATTTTAAATTATGTCTTGATCTCCATTACAAAACAAAACAAATAGATATAGTTATAGTTTAAATGACGGTTGAGTCAACAAACATTAACTAGGTGTTCTTATTTGACAAATAAGGGACGTAATCTGTAAACCGCAAGAACAAAAAACATATAATTGACGTTCTCCTTATAGCGGTGAAGACCTTGATTAATTAATATACTGCAACAGTAAAGAGGCATCTTAAACTAGTGGTACTAGTAGTTGTACACATAACTCACAGTGAATTGACTAAAATATAAGCCAGTCAATGATTTCAGTTGCTTGGATTTTATACATTTAGTCCAAGTTTTACATGTAAAGTAGTTGTAGATGGCGTATATTTGGCAACGGCGAAGGTAAACCGATTTAACAGCTGATTTGTACTGTTTGTTTTGTTAATACATATTTCGACATTTGTCTCACATATTCAAACAAGATGAGGCAGAATCCGCTATGGTACACATTGGATTTAGTGAATGAAATGAGAGAGGTAACAGGCGTATTAACTTCATAAATAAGGAGAATTTCTTTGTGTTGATCACATTTTTCCATAAGAAATCACAACGTAAGTAGACATGGAAAAGTCCGAACCAAAGAACAATATATAGTTCAAGATGTAACAGTATTGAATACATTTTCAACAGGAAGCTACCATAGATTTATAAACAGAAAAATCAGTTTTAACAATAAATAATAACGGACAAAAATAATACAAAGAAGATTGGCAGATGGATTTCGCCACAAGATGGATTTCTATGAAGAAAACATAAACACTAGTTTAGTTACACTTTACTTAGATAATATCAGCATCAATGATGATGAAGAAACTAAGTTCTCTCGCTGAAAACAAAAACAATAAATTAAGGCACAGCACAAAATATCTTCTACAGGAAAGAAGAACATGTCTCATCAACGTAATAATAAAAATTAATTTAGAAAATAAAAAATGAGATTAGGAGGGATCTGAGGCGAAGCAACACCATTGAAATATCTGAAGTAATAGAAGAAAACACTAGTTTCAAAGTAGTCAGATTGAGCATGTCTATTGGAAGAAGAAAAAACATCCACCAACTAAGAAAGGAACAGGGACAAAGAATTGAAAATTGGGACCACATTATCAACACTGTAAAGAGTTTTTATAGCCAACTATACAAAGAACAGCAATATATCAACCATTACCGTCAACCAGTGTGTTCGACCATTACCAAAGATAATTATTCGGGGATCTGAAATTTTACCGGACAAAACACCAAATAAAGTTCAAAGATGAGTAAGTAGTTCAAAGAACGAATAAAAAAATTAAAGTAGAAAAGCACCTGGTCCTGATAAGATAAATAATGAACTGCTAAAATATAGAGGAGGAACACTGCTCAAATGGCTCCTAAAATTATTTGTCGATATAATAAATATCGTAGTAGTACCAGCGGAATGGAAGGAAAGTATCCTGCTACCGATACTCAAAAAGGAGACTCGAAAAATCCTGAAAGTTATAGAGGCGTTAGTCTGATGAACAGCACAATAAAATTGTTGACGGCAGTCATAAAAGATAAAATCGAGAAAAAAGTGAACATGGCAGATGAACAACAAGGCTTCCGGAAGAACCGCAGCACAATAGATGCAATTTTTATTATCAGACAAATAGTAGAAAAGTCTATTGCATATGGAAAACCAGCATACATGTGCTTTGTAGATTTAAAAAGTGCTTTTGACAGGGTGAGGCGAAATGACATCTAAAGTTTATTACAAGCTGAACAAATAGACCACCAGATAATAAGGCTAATTAATGAAATTAACAAGAACAACAAGACCAGAGGTATAATGTCAACAGGAGAAACAGAACGTATAGAACTAAAAGCAGGAATCCGCCAAGGAGACTCGCTCAGCCCATTGTTATTCAATATAGTGATGAATTAAATAATTCACGAAGTAAGAAAACGACATGGATACCACATGGGAGCACATAAAATCACGATACTATGCTATGCCGATGATGCTGCACTAATTGCTGATAACGAGGATGACCTACAAAGGCAGCTCCACACTTTCAATATCACAGCAAATAAACTTAATATGAAAATATCAGTAGAAAAAACTAAATGTATAGTAAAGATGAGTAGTATAAGTAAAGAGCCGCTTAGATGCAAGTTAGAAATAGACTGCAAAATTGTAGAACAAGTAACAAGTAATGAAATTCAATTACCTAGGAGTAGAGATCACTAGTGACAGGAGTATAAGAACAAAGACCAAAACACAACCAACAAAAGCGGCAAGAGTAAGTAGTTGCCTCCGAGAAACGATATGGAGAAACAAATATCTGATTACGGAAAGCAAAATAAAAGTATACAAGACAACAGTAAGACCTATCCTAACATATGCAGCGGAGACAAGGACCGATACAAGAAAGACGAAACAACAAATCAACAATATCGAAATGAAAGTATTAAGATCAATAGCGGGCATATCATTAAGAGACAGACAAAGCAACAGAAGTATACGAGAACGATGCAAAATTCAAAATATTAATAGTTCGTGTGGTGAGACCGCTCCCGCCTGGAAAAATTTCTGATTCGGTTTCTTTGTGGATTCCTATTCAAAAATGTCCCCTTTAAACAAATCTGAAGAGTGCCGGGCGGAACTTTTGGGCAGAAATTGTTTAAACAATTTTTTTTAACAAATTCAAAAGATCACGTTTTTTGCTCCGCAACATATATTTTTAAGTTTCGTGGGTCATTCTAAACAAGAAAGGTATCCTGTAAATTTTCTCAAAAATTGTTGGTTTTCGAGTTATAGTATTTCGATTTAAAATCTGAAAAATGCGAAAATATGCATTTTCGAGGCTTAAAAACTCATATTTAAATTAATATTTTTAAGGATGCCAGATACTTAAATTAAAGTTTAGACATTCAGCTTCAAGATTCTGAAGAGAGATCGCATCTACCCTTAGTTTAAACTGTTGAATAGTAATTGTTAAAATATGCATGTCCATCCGATTTTTTTACCGGTACGGCGCGCTCTATTTCAAAAAATCGCCTATTTTCCTCCGAAAAATATTTTTTCTAGATTATTTGGGACATTGTAAATGAAATAAGTTTCTTGACATTTTTCTCAAAAGTTGATAGTTTTAAAGTTATAAGCGATTCAAAATCCGAAAATGCGTTTTTTGTCACTTTTCGGATTTTAAATCGCTTATAACTTTAAAACTATTAACTTTTCAGAAAAATTTTAGGAAACTTATTTTATTTAGAATATCTCAAAGAATCTAGAAAAAATATTTTTCGGAGAAAAATATGAGATTTTTGAAATATAGCGCGCCGCACCGGCAAAAAATTGGATAAACACGCATATTTAACAATTAAAAAACAACGGTATAAGTTAAGGCTAGACGCGATGGCTCTTCAGAATCTTGAAGCTGAATGTTTAATCTTCAATTTAAGTATCTGGCACCCTCACAAATACTAATTTAAATATGAGTTTTAAGCCTCGAAAATCCGTATGTTTTTTTTCAAACTATCAATTTTTGAGAAAAATTACAAAATACCTTTCTTGTTTAGAATGATCCAAAAAAACCTAAAAATATATGTTCCAGACCCAATTTCTGCCCAAAAATTCCGCCCGGCACCCTTCGGATTTATTTAAAGGGGACATTTTTGAATAGAAATCCACAAAGAAACCGAATCAGAAATTTTTTCAGACGGGAGCGGTCTCACCAGATGGACTATAACAGGTGGATAAAAACAAGAAAGAAAAACTGTAACGAACATGTAAACCGAATGGAACCAGATAGATTAGCGAACATCTGTAAAAACAACAAGCCGTATAGCAGAAGACCCGTTGAAAGGCCGCCGAAAAGGTGGAAAGACAATGTACAGTCAACAACAACTGAAACAGAATAAGAGGCAGACAAACAGGAGTAATCCTAGTCGCACGAAGAAAAAGAAGAAGAAGAAGGTCAGTCTAAAAAATAATAAACAATCAAGTCCCCCTGAGGTAATGAAATAGTGGCGGATTCCTTGAAAGTTGCTAGAAAATATACAAAAGGGCAAATCTAACTGACAAGGACATAAAAATAAAGGAAGTAAACTTAGTCATCTGAGATTTGCAGATGATATGGTGATACCTAATAGCTGATAGGTTACATGAGACCAAGGTACTTCTAAATAACCTCTACCGTTCCTATTTAGAAGAGGTCTTCTAGAAATGTCTAAAACCCAGATGATAACAAATCTTGTAGTCAGTGAAAATGTGTAGAAACAAGATCCATAGACGAGGTAATGGCCTGTAGATACCTAGGTCACGAGATTGATATACGAAAAAAAAATCATACCGTTGAGTTTCTCTGATATATAGGGCTGACTTGGCTAGCCTTCGTAAAATTAAACGTTTTCAAATCAGACTCCCCAATACGTCCCAAAAGAAAAAACTATATTAATGTCGTTGCTTTGGAAGAACACTGTCACAAGTCGAAAAGTTTTAAGTTTTAGGAGCGACGTTTTAAAATTTTAATGCGCTAGTTTTCATTATAATTTTGGCAAGGTAAAAAATAAGAGGTAAAATCTTTTACAATATTAAAGATCCCGTTATTATCATTTAAATATAAATAGAAAGACCTTTCTTGTTCTCACCTTTCTACCTGTAATTAGCATTTGGAATAGTTATTCCCAAAATTTGTTCGAAATGTTATCGTATTGCTCATAATAATTCTATATAAACGCACATATCCTATAAGGAATACTTACCTATAAGACGAAATTCGACCTATAAGACCTATTCGTCATAAGACGAAATGTAACTGTCTTGCATTAAATATTAAACACAAAATCCCAAAAAAATACGTTCCTTTTTTAACTTGTAACACTGCTCCAAAAAACACGTGGTAACTTCCACAACAACTGAAACACAACTGCATTGCGCCGCTCTTCCATAAAATGTAATACATGGATTTGACAAAGTCATACTGTCATAAGTCGCCATCTAGCGGAAATTATATGAGGGCAACTTCTGACAATTTTTTCCATAATAAAGTTTAACATTTAGAGTTGGTTAGAGGGTAAACCTCAAAAATGGCAATTATTGAGTTGTAACATTCTTCCTCCAAACCAACGGTGTGTTGCCGGTGTTAACTTACGGAGCGGAAATGTTGACCATGACAAGGAGAACAGTGCAAAAGGAGAACTGGGTAGGTCACGTGGCTCGAAGAAAAATAACAAAGCGGACACTGGAAGAACGACTGAAAGATGATTCCTACCGAAGGAGAGTTCGACCTATAACACGATGAAATTACTAACTATAATCATTGCTAAAGAACTGGACCCAATTACAAATTAGGTAAAAACTCAAAACAGATGGAAACATAAGAAACCAGACAGAACTATGACCAGTAGTGGACTATGGAAGATTGAATGATGATAATCATGATATATGTCAGTGAACAATCATTTACTTATATTTACTGCTTTATTATACAGCACAAAAACTCTTTATCTATTTAATACAAATTCTTCTTCTTCTTCTTCTTCTTCTTCTTATTCTTCTTCTTCCGTCTTGTATGTAGGCTTTAAAGCATGTTTCTTCTTTAATATTAGCCTCCTAAATTGTTTAAGTTATCGCACCATTTTTTCTTGGTCTGCCAATACTTCTTCGTCCATTTGGTGACTTATCTCGTGCTATTCGTACTATCCTATCCTCTGCCATTCTACTAATATGTTCCTTATACTCCTGTTTCCGTTTTGTCACCCATCCATTTATGTCTTCTACATTGCATGATCTTCTTATGCTTTCGCTTCCCTCCCTATGCAACAGACTTTTCCCTGATATTCGTCGGAGTATTTTCATCGCTGTTGTTTCTAGTAGTCGTCTCGTTTTAGTTGTGCCAGGTATTTTCTCCGCTGTGTATGTCAATATAGATCTAATTGCTGCTTTATAGATTCTTGATTTGTGTCTTGTTTTAGGTGTTTGTTCTTCCAGATTGTGTCATTAAGAGATCCCGCCGCTTTACTTGCTTTTAAGCTTTGTTGTCGTACTTCCTCTTCAACATCTCCGAAACTGGTTATATTTATTCCCAGATATCTAAACCTTGCTTCCTGCTTTATTAATTTCCCATCAATTTCGATTTTACGTCGTAGTGGGTATTTAGATGTTGTCATAGATTCGGTTTTTTCTGCTGGTATTATCATATTGTATTTCTTGGCTGTTAAAATTAAAGAACTGTCTTTAATAAGGAACAAATTCAGATTAGCTTTAAATAGGTTTATCATCTTAGCATACCATTTTCAGTGAGTACGAGATGAACACTTACCCGCAAAAATACGGTTAATTACAAAACCGTATTACCTACTATGTACTTATATAGTTGCTGTTAATACTTTCTTCAATTAAACTGAAAGAGATACAAGTCAGACAGTCTGGTATGAAGCATCATCGCAAGTATACCATTACCTGAAAATAATCATTGATTGATATGCTTCTTATGTAACAACGATTTTAATTATATTTAATATTAGTAATTCGTGACTATGACCAAAAGGATAATTGTAGCATACAAAGGTGAATGTGCATTAAAATCTTCGCTAATAAAAAAATCTTTAGTTCTGCATCAACGGTCTAGAATGTCTAGACTTATACCGGATATTATATCATATGGTGTTTTGCTTGTTTTAAATAAAAAAGCCACATCAGATTATCGGATTTATTGGTAATAAGTAATTATAGTTGCAATGTGTATAAAAGCTATTGTTATTATTTTTCCACCTACCTCTACCGAAAGTATACTTTTCCGGACCTGATTGTTTAGAGCAAAGTTGTACTTTTCCTCCCTAGGGAGGAAAAGTAAAAGTGACATCAGGGTATTTCATACATGAAATATAAATAACTTATGGACGCCCTGTAAAATATCTACTTTCTTTTAAGTAAGTACCTATACATTTTAACGTTTATTTATAAAACACCCTGTATTTTGCAGAATGGTAAAAAACAGTAAATTGTTATTTTGATTTAACAATGTTTACATTAATAATTTTACTTATATTTTTGACAGTTGACAGTTATATTTTACCTACTTGTTAGTTTTAGTTCTAATAAATTTTGTTGGTTAGTTACATAAATAAATTAAGTAAAAATGAAAAAAATGACTTGTTATTTGAGGAAGGTGGAAAAACCATATGTATAACATGGGAGTAAAGTGCATTTTCCTCCCTTGAATGATTACTGCCCGACGCGTAGCGGAGAAATTTCATTCTCGGGAGAAAACGTAGCACTTTCCTCCCTTGTTATACAAGTAGTTATTATTATTTTATATTTTAAAGCTATTATCATGAAGTTAATGTATCGAAAATTATGCATAAGTTATTTATCACACAATGACTCCAAGACCACAATTAAAAAATATTTTTATAATTTTTTAAAACGTTTTTATATACTTCACTTGATCTTTCTCACTTTTCCGGGAAAAATTGTGTAATCGATTTTAAACATACTTCCCGACTAGTTAGATATCTGAAATTTTTAGAATAGTAAAATTGTGGCTTATTTCCCATAGAAAATACTTAATTATAAAAATGCCACAAGGAAATAGCTTCAGAACAACATTTTTAGAATAGCTCAGAACTCATGAAAATGCAATATTCAACAGCTTTTCCATGGATGCATTGAGTTTTATTATTCCAAAAAATCATAGTTATTTTAATGTTGTTGCACTAGAACTTATATGCCAAGTATTTATCTCCATAGCTAACATCCAATAGGGTCCAGTGGCTAGGATACTTGGGTTTCACCCAGGGAGGCTCGATTTCGATTCCCAGTATTGGAAATCATTTTTGTTTTTAAAATTAACGATGACGCCATTACGTCCAAATTGATGACGTCGATATTATGTACACGTCAAAAAATCATAATTTAAAAATAAAAATCGGCCTGTCAGAGCTTTATCTCTGAATTCTGAAAATAATTAAGTCATGAGATAATAGACCGTTTCCACACTTTAAGAATGCACTGTATATAAATAGCTATTGATATAACAATAAAACACTGTAAACTTTTTTCAATACTTCCACAAAAGTCATTGTAACTATCTCAAGTGATTTAATTTACTATGTGTCTGCATTTCCTAAGTCTGTAACTGAATAGGTTCAGGAGTGGGGAGCTGTTTGTCTCAAGTTGGTCATTCAGGATTATATCTCTGTATTTTTCAATTTATTAATTTCCATATATTCTAATAAAGATAGCTTAAGGCCTTTACTTTGAATTTGAAGAATTTGAAACTGTTCATTAAAATAATGATTATGATATAGAAGGTGAAGTGCGTATGTTGAATCTGTTTTTCTATAATTGAAACCCTTTTGTGTTCTGCTATACGTTTGTCAAAACTTCTGTCAGTTTGACCGATGTAAGTTTTTGGACAGTTACCACATGCCATTTTATAAACACCATTCTGTAATTGCTTTATCCTTCGGCTCTTATTATTTTTAATGTATTTGCTTAAGTTATTCCTAGTTTATTCTTAGATAAAATGAGCTTCTATCAGATTATTCATCAACTACTTATACAGAGTGGGCCAAAGAAAAGAGTCCACCTCGATATTTGGCAGTTTTTATTAGTTTTTAAGGAAAAGACGAAACAGGTCATTTGTCAACCCCCTCCCTTCTGCATCCCCACCCCTTATTTTTAAATAGGGAATCGGGGTCGTGTGTTAGCTCATTTGAAAGGTTATTCAATTCTCTATTCAGTAATAATATCATTGGCATAATTATTTATACAGGGTGTCCAAGAAAAATCATTTTGAATTCAATTAATTGACACAAAAAGAAGAAAGTATGAAAATTATTTAACTCAAAATACATTCTACTGCTGACAGAAAACAGAAAAAAATGTTTATTTCATAAATAAAATTGTTTGTTGCTTAAATTCAATATTCAATTTACCAAGATAGACCAGGGCATTTAGCACTGAAAACACCCGAATAAATAAATTTTTAAATACAGCACCTAGAGACTTGCAGTTTTTTGCATTATGTTCAAGATGACGTCAGGAAAAAAGTCTACTATTCAAAAATGGGTGGAAATGCATAATTGCACTGTAAAGTGCATAAAATGCATCCAAAATTGCATAAATATAAAAATAAAGTCAAAATCAGGATACTAAGCAACAACATTTATTATTTGGGGGTTTTTTGGGGTCATTGAATACAATTACGCAATCAGAACTGACCCCCGGATCACCTGGTGCCCAAGGTCAGTGTAAGAGACGTCATCTTCTGGAGTTTCGATGATTTTCGGCATTAAATCGATGCAAACGGATTACGTAATGGTTTAAGGGGTCGCTAAATACGAATATGATATCAGAATTGACCTCCGGAGTACCTGGTGCCCAGGGTTGCTACTAAGGCACGTCATCTTCTGGAGTTTAGAGGGATTTCGGTACTAAATTGATGTAACTAGACTACTCGGGGGGTTTTTGAGGTGGTTAAACACGAAGATGCCATCAGGATAGGCGTTAGGATCACCTGGTGCCCAAGGCCACTGTAAGAGACATCATCTTCTAAAGTTTCGAGGGCTTTCGGTATCAAATTGATACAAACGGATTACTTACGGGTTTTTGAGGTCGCTAAACACGAATGTGCCATCAACACCAACTCCCTGTGCACCTGGAGCCCAAGCTCACTGCAAGGGGCGTCCTCTTCTAGAGTTTGAGAGATTTCGGCATTAAATTGATAAAAATGGATTAGTCGGGGGTTTTTGAGTCCTTAAACACGAATATGCCATCAGAATAGACCTCTCGATCACCTGGTGCCCAAGATCACTGCAAGGGACGTCATCTTCTGGAGTTTCGAGGGCTTTCGGAATTAAATTGATGCAAACGGATTACTTACGTATGTTTGAGGTTGCTAAACACAAATATAATATCAGAATTGAACTCCGGAGTATCTGGTGACCAGAATCGATACTAGAGCACGTGATCTTCTGGAGTTTCGAGGGTTTTCGGCGTAAAATGAATGCAAATGGATTACTCTAGGGGTTTTTGAGGTCGCTAAACACGAATATGCCATTAGAACAGACTCACGGAGCACCTGGTGCCCAGGGTCACTGCAAGGGACATCATCTTCTGGAGTTTCGAGAAATTTCGACATTAAATTGATGCAAATGGATTACTGAGGGGTTCTTGAGGTCGCTAAATTCGAATATACCAGGTACTCCGGAGTTCAGTTTTGATATCATATTCGTGTTTACCGACCCCAAAAAACCCGTGAGTAATCCGTTTACATCAATTTAATGCCGAAAACACTCGAAACTCCAGAAGATTACGTGCCGTAGTAGCGATCCTGAGCACCAGTTACTCCGGAATTCAATTCTGATGGCATATTCGTGTTTGGCGACCTCAAAAACCCCCGAGTAATCCGTTTGCACCAATTTTTATACCGAAAGCCCTCGAAAGTTCAGAAGATGACGTCCATTGCAATGACCTTGGGCACCAGGTGATCCAGAGGTCTGTTCTGATGGCACATTCGTGTTTAACCACCTCAAAAACCCCCCGAATAGTCCAGTAGCATAAATTTAGTGCCGCAATATCTCGAAACTCCAGAAGATGACGTGGCTTAGTAGCGACCCTGGGCACCAGTTACTCCGTAGATCAATAAAATTGTGATGGCATATTAGTACTTAGTGACCCTTAAAACCTGTAGGTAATCCGTGTGCATCGATTTAATGTCGAAAACCATCAAAACTCCAGAAGATGACGTATCTTGCACTGACCTTGGGCACTAGGTGATCCGGGGGTCAGTTCTGATTGCGTAATCGTATTCAGTGACCCCAAAAACCCACCAAATAATAAATTTTGTTCCTTAGTATACTGATTTTGACTTTATTTTTATATTTATGCAATTTTGGATGCATTTTATGCACTTTACAGTGCAAGTATGCATTTCCACCCATTTTTGAATAGTAGACTTTTTTCCTGACGTCATCCTGAACATAATGCAAAAAACTGCAAGTCTCTATGTGCTGTATTTAAAAATTTATTTATTTTGTGCTAAATGCCCTCATCTAAGAGGCAGATGGGTGGCAGCTTGAACATTGAAATTAAGCAAAAAGCAATGTTTATTTATCAAAAAACATTTTTTTCTATTTTGTGACAGCGGTAGAATGTATTTTGAATTAAATAAATTACATACATTTTTCTTTTTGTGTCAATTAATTTAATTTAAAAAAAAATTTTCTTGGACAACCCCATATAAAAATAATTATGTTTATATTACTGAAGAGAGAATTGAATAACTTTTCAAATGAATTAGCACAGAACCCCTATTCCCTATTTAAAAATAGGAGGTGAGGGACGTGAAAGGGAGGGGGTTGACAAATGACAGATGTATGTACCGTAAAAATGTGTCCCCCTTAGATCAAAAATCGACCTATTTCGTCATTTCCTTAAAAATCTAATAAATACTGCCAAATATCGAGGTGGACTGTTTTCTTTGGCCCACTCTGTATAAGTACATACTACTATTCTCTATTCTTCTCTTCATTGCAAAACAATAACTTTTATAATTATTTTCATACCGTGACCGTGTATCAAGTTAAATGCACAAAGAAGTTCTTAATTAAAAAATTTGCTACACCTTGATGTAAGTCTGATCCTAAAGTAATTATTAACATTTTGGGAACATAAAAGTGGACAAGGATCGTAAAACAGATTAAGTAGAACGAAATCCTATACTATTTTCCTCTATTAGTCTATTTTTTAAATTAGATTTTAATCTCATTATCTCGTTCTCGATTAAAAAATACTCCAACTAGGGGAGTGCAATTAGAACGAAAAGATACAATGTTTCGGAAAAAATCAAACAAGGTTATATTTTTCTAAAACTTTTTTTGTTAGTTTATAAATATGTTAAAGTAAAAAGTTCTCCTCACAAATTTCGCCGCTAATTGTTTATTAATTGTTTAAACAATAACAATTGTTTTGTAAAAATAATGTTAAGAATATGGGTGAATTCAACATTTTATTTTGATAAAAAATGTTTTTTTTTTTTTTTGATTATGCTGAACCCGAATCTGACATTACAATTTGCAAATTCAAAATGGCGGATTCAAAATGGCGAATTTTTTCCTAAAAATCCTTAAAAAGTAGTTGTAAAATCCGAATTATTTTTATATAACGTGTTTGTTTACATATATGTGGATATTTTTGAAAGGTTGCTGAACCTGAATCAAATTTTGATAATTTAAATTATAAAATGGCAGATCCAAAATGGCGGATAACTTAAAAAATAGTTGTAAAATAATAATTTCTTTACAAAATGTATTTATTTCTAAATATATTTATTTTTGAGAGCTTTGATAAACCTAACTTAAATGTTAACATTATAAACTATAAAATGGCGGATCCAAAATGCGGATTTTCTAAAAAAAAAAAACATAAAAAAGAACATTTTTCTAAAACATTTATTGTCTTTATTTTTAACAGGTTGTTGAATCTAAATTAAAGATTAAAAATTTAAATGTCAAAATGGCGGATCCAAAATGGCGGATATTTAAATGAAAAAGAAGTAGAATCCAATCAAACAAATTTCAGTTATGAGTAAAATGCCTATTTTTTCATAATAGTGAAAATTGTTATTATGGAAAGTTGTTCAGAATTAAAAACGATGTGTCAATATGCAATTACACTCTTCTAATCGAAATATTGTGAACTATAAAGGTACATATTTATTGCGCGAAATATAATTTTTTTACATACCTCGTATAATATTGATAAAATATAATATTTTATATTTGCATATTAAGTGTTAGACCATGCACAGCTATTTATGACGAATAACTTTCTTCATAAAATTAATAATAAAACAGTTATCATAAATAATAAGTGAAAATTTAATGATGTTGGGCATAATTAATTTGAAACAATATTAAAAAAAAAACAAATTTTCGATTAGAAGGATATAACTTCATATGGGAACATAGTTTTTAATTCCAAACAACTTTTCTTTATAAAAATTTTCGATATTGTGAAATATAAAGTTACTTTACTCTTGAGTGAAATTCATATTTTTTGACATACCTCGTAAAAAATTAACAAAATTTAATATTTGATGGTTGCATCTTTTGTTCTATACGATTCAGAGTATTTTATAAAGAATAACTTTTTTTCGTAAAACTCATATTAAAAAAGTTATCAATAGGTTCCAAGTTACGCAGACATACTGTATAAGAGTTAAAAAAAATTTTTTTGTTGGACATTTATTATTGTTGAAGCTTATTATTACATGTATTTTAGGTAAGTTTTACAGAAAAAAGTTTTGATCACTCTGTATATACATTTTTTCAGCTGGTAATTTTCGGTTTTTGTATTACTTTTTTGTTATCTTTCTTAGTTTTCTCAAGAATAAATTGTTTACTTCATTTTAAAATTAAATTATTCAGTGTTTTTTTAATACTACATCCTAAGCTTTAAAAAAATATAAAAAAAATTGTATTAGATTTATTCAAACTTGAGTAATACCGTCTTAAAATGGTGGGAATTCTGTAAAACTACGAAGTTTTCAAAAATTACATTTTTTGAGACATCGTATTATTTGAATTAAATTTTTGAGATTTTTTTTGAACAAAACATCGTTTAGTAAGATTATTTAGAGGTAAGTTGTGCAAATTTGAGAGTTTTATAAGTAAAATTGTATTAGTTAAACATTTTTAAATCATTTTTAAACAAAATTCATGTAAGGCTCAATTTCCGCCCACACCGTACTTATGTCCATACATTTTGTTTCTTTTTATTACAACCATAAGATAGCTCATTTCATCTTCTTTCATGTCCAATTTGTAAAATTTCTTTTGATCCATTAGTTAAAGAATTACTTTAGTGACTTTAGCGTTATAAATAAAAAATTACAGAAGCTAGAGATTTAATTTTAGAAAAATCTTTATATAAGATTTTTTTTGTAAAATTTTCTGAATTTTTCAATGGTCAAGTCAGTTTTTTTCTAAAAATTATATTTTCGGAGTTATTTAAAAAACATCTAACTTCGCTGTTCATTTGTTTAATAAAAAATGAAGCACCCACTTCTCGAGTAGAACTTTTTGATATGTTGTTTATTAAACATTTCTTAATGAAATTACAGAAAGTTTTATCTTGTTTGATTTTTTCCGAAGTGAAAATCTAAATGCACTCCCCTAAACTATAATAGTAGGTACGTTAGGTACCTACTGAAAGAATGAATGAAACGTGATATCTACTTAATGAAATCTATTATTATTATTGGTTGACTACGGATGTAACGACAAATATTTTTATCGAGGAAGCTATTAAAAAGTATACAAATATATAAAAGAGAAAGTGAAATTGAATTGGCGACTATTCACTTTTTTAATAAGCCGGTATTTTTCAAAGCTTTTATAGAATTTGTATGTGTACAACATATTAAACAATGAAGTATATTAGAGGCAAGGAAATTTATTCCTTTCTTCCTTGAAATAAATTATTCATGTTGATTTATGTGCATTGTATACAGGGTGATTCATTAAGAATGTCCAATCTCTGAGTTGCAGATTCTAGACTTCAAAATATTAAGATTTAACCCAAATCACTTAAATAAAATATACCTCCTTACTGAGTTACAAGGTGTTTTATTTAAATATTTAATAATTATTTTTACCCAGTACTTTAAAAATATTTGACATATCCTTGTCATACTTTGCAGAAAGTGTAGTTACCGTACCGTAGGTACTCTACTAAATTATGATAAACAAACGTTTCTGTCTACTACCAGAGACGTACGACAAGGGACAGTGAATGCTTTTATTGTCACAATATTTCGATCCTCCAATACTTTCTAGGTAAATAATATACTCTTTATTCGTAACCATAAAGTCATTAGTTTTCGAGATATTTGAAGTTGAAAATGAGACGGCACAGCTCTTTTGATTAATGTATTGCGCTCATTCATTTTAACAACTATCTCGAAAACTAATTATTCTATCGTTAAGAACAGTAAGTATATTATTTACATAGAAAGTATTGGAGAATCGAAAAATTGCACTATAATAGTAATTCCGCCAGTGGCGTAGAATGTGGAAAGGGTCAACTATTCACTTGACTGAATTCACTTGAAGAATTTGTTTTTGCTTAAATTCAATGTTCAAGCTGCCATCCACCAGCCTCTTGGCAGTTTGAATTGAACATTGAATTGAAGCGAAAAGAAATGTTTATTTGTCAAATTAACATTTTTTTCCCTTTTCTGACAGCAGTAAAATGTATTTTGAGTTAAACAAAATACATAAATACATTCTTCTTTTTGTGTAAACTAATTTAATACAAAGATTTTTTTGACACCCTGTATAAATAATTATGTTCACGTTTATATTATTCACACCCAGCCATCAGCCACTATTCGCATTAAAAAAAATCATCGATTACGTCATCACGCCCAGATGGATGACATCACTAGTATGATATATAATAAATGTCAAAAATCATAATTTAAAAATAAAAATCGCCCAATTTCAGAATTTTCCCCTAAAGTCTCCGGCTTACGAAATAACGAATTTTTTCCTTACATTTGCATCATACTTAGTGTGACCAACTACCCCGAAAAATCCGGGACACGGCCCGAATTACGAAGTCGTATCCCGGCGTCCCGGACAAGGCTTCCGGGTTATCCGAATTTTCAACGTTTTGGTAAAATTCTATTTTGAAATTTTGAATACGTTATTCTTCTAATTCAATTGTTCGACAAATATGATAAGTAAGTCGGAAGTAATCAACAAAAAATGTTCTGAAGCTGTTTTCTTGCGGCATGTTTGAAAATTATATTTTTGATGGGATTAAACCACAATTGGTTGTAATAATAATTAAATTTTTATAATAACTTGTTTCATTTACATGGAAATCCAACATTAGTTGATTTTCTAATTTTTCCTTTTTTGCGAACAGTTTCCGGATTGAAAGTTGAAACGTCAAAAACTAACAAAGATGTAATTATCATTACAACCAATTGTAGCTTAATCGCATCAGAAATATCATTGTCAACAAAAAAATGTTAAATAATCAATAAAATAATCATATTAAAGTTTTATATTAAAAAAATGGCCCCATTTTTATTGAAAAGTCCCGGATTTCAGGTATTTTTTCAGCCTTGTCCCGAATTCGACTGAATTTGAAATTGGTCTCACTAATCATACTGATGTGCAAAATATACATCCTTTGAAAAATTGGTAATAAATTACCCCACACTGTTATTATATACTTGTCTGAAGGATTATAATTAAAATGTGTCGAATAGCGAAAGATTACATATTTATAATTATTAATCAGAAAGTAACTGTTACATATTCCCAGAACTCGAGATTTAGAATCGTATAATACACACATACACGATTTAAAGGTCACAACGTTTTTTTTTTAATTCATTAAAGATTCGATCGCCTCGTTCCGTACCGGCCGGAATAAGACCACAGAAGGACGAAGGACAACTGGTACAGTGCGAATTATAAAGGTTGTGATACATATTTCTATAAGTAATACTACTTACCGATATACAGAGGCGGGTTATATAACCATGATTAAATAATTCGATAGTCTAGAAGTTGAGATAAAGGAACAATTAAACATTATGATAAAGTCGGTTCGCTAAACTTAGACACAACTGGCTAGTGATTTTAGTAAGTGATTTTTCCACCTACCTAAAGTTCCTAGTACCTAAGTTTCCACCTAAAGTTGTACTTTTCCTCCCTAGGGAGGAAAAGTAAAAGTGACGTCGTGGTATTTCATTCATGAAATATAACTTATCGACGCCCTGTACAATATCTATTTTCTATTACGTTTCTATACATTTTAACGTTTATTTATAAAACACCCTGTATTTTGCAGAATGGTAAAAAACAGTAAATTGTTATTTTGATTTAACAATGTTTACATTAGTTGCGTTCGCGAGTACCTGAAATTGTCAGAAAATTGAATAAATTGTCAGAACACGCATGCTCACTTAAAAATAATATAAATAATATCGTTAATAGATAAATATACAAGGTAATTTACCTAGTATAATTTAATAATTAGTTATTAATATTAATTAAAAGTAAATATACCTTGTATATTTATCTATTAACGGTATTATTTATATTAAGTGAGGTTAGAAATTATCGGCGACAATTTGTCAACTTTACCCGCGAACGCACCTAATATTAATCTGACTTATATTTGACAGTTGACAGTTGTTAGTTTTAGTTCTAATAAATTTTGTTGGTTAGCTACATAAATAAATTAAGTAAACATGAAAAAATGACTTGTTATTTGAGGAAGGTGGAAAAACCATATGTATAACATGGGAGTAAAGTGCCTTTTCCTCCCTTGAATGATTACTGCCCTCCGCTACGCGTCGGGCAGTAAACTTCATTCTCGAGAGGAAAAGTAGCACTTTCCTTCCTTGTTATATAAATAGCTATTACCAATTTCGTAAAATTGGCAAAAAAATAATTACTAAATATTTAATAATTACTAAATAGTTCAAAAATGAATAACGTTGGAACTTTACCGCGCTGAGCAGATGGGACGTGAATTATAAATTGTAAAATTCTCTCATCTTCCTTAGTCTCAGCATCCGTTATGGCTTGCAAATTGTAGGAGCCTCGGAGGTGTTACCAGAGAAGGTTCCCATTGTTTTCAATCTGGTAGGATGTAGAGTAACATCGGTTGGTGTTGTTTTATGTGCTATTAGATTGAAAACTTAGTTTTTTTACTAAATAGTTAGTAATTTTGGCAATTTTAGCAAAATTGGCCAAAAACAAAAAAATTACCTACTAAAATCACTAGCCAGTTGTGTCTGAGTTTAGCGAACCGACTATACAGGTATTATTTTCATATCGGTAGGTATCGTTAAATCAGACCTTCAAAAAGTTTTCGAAAATCTTCAACCAGTGTGTTTTATCTGTGTTATCTTAGGCAAGCCGCACACCAAAGAAACATGAAACGAAAAACATGAAACATGAAACGTAAAACATGTTTCATGAAAATAAAACACTGCTAAAAAAATCTCAACGTCCGCCTACCAATGAAACGAGTGTGATTCATGCTCATGACACATTTTTATTTTCGAAGAGTTTCATAAATGGCCGGACGTATATTTGTTTAGCAGTGTTTTATTTCCATGAAACGTAATTTACGTTTCATGTTTCTTTGATGTGCGGAACAGAAAAGTTGATCATGACAAGGATAACAGTGCAAAAGATCTGTGTGGCTCAAAGGGCGATAGAGCGTGCTATGTTGGACGTTTCACTGCGGGACAAGATCCCAAAATACCATCTACGACAAAGGTCAGGAGTTGCTGAATATGTAGAAAGAATAACAATACTAAAGTGAAACTGAGCAGGTCACGTGGCTCAAATGACAGATAACAAATGGATAAATCGGATACTGGTATGGAAAAAAAGAGAATATCTTGGTGATGCCTACCGGAGCGACCTGACGATCTCTAAAACGTTGCCATAGGAATTTGATGCAAGAGGGATACGATCGAAATAAATGGAAAATTAAGAGGAATATGGATGTCCAGCAGTGTACAAGCGAAGACTGACTGATTTTTATTTTCTGGCCACGAAATATTCCTTATCCTGGGTCATGTCTACTGTGTCTCCTACAAATTAAATATTATATAGTATTACTACAATATATACTTATATACGTAGTATATGTATAATATTATATAGGAGAATATAACATACATATGTATCTATATTTATACCTAATATGTAAGATAAAACAAATAAATTAGATCTTTAATGGATTATATAAATGTATTTATCCATCATAATAGTAGAATGTCGGATGTCTGTTTGACGAGGGATAGAATCTACTTCTTTTAGTAATCTGAAATGAATACTTTCATTGAACTCCCACTTACTTAACACATCAGAACAATGTAAATAAAAACGTTTCTTCTGTAAATTATATCTTCTACCGAAGGTTAAAAATCGTCGTAGCTATGTAGACGTTCATCGTAGCTCAAAACAGATCTGCACTGATGAATCCAAACCATTACCTTAGACTCCTGAGCCATAATATTTTTCGTCCCTCCAGATTTATCTCTAGCTTTGAATAATGAGTTGTAGACTTTGTAAAGTCTTGTAAAGTCTTCATGCCCGCCTACATCTGAATACTTTGACGAGTTTACTCCAGAAGAAATTACCTCAGCAATATCAGAAATTAAGTCTGGAAAGGCACCCGGCTTCGATAAAATACATCCAGAATTTTTACTCCATTGTGGCAAATATGCTAGGAAATGGCTGGCTGATTTCTACACAGATATGTTAAAATCAGGAGAAATACCCCATTCACTAAAAAAGGCCTCGATTACAGCCATATTAAAACCAGGGAAAGCAAATGTTCAACCCCAAAACTACCGACCGATTGCACTGCTGAGCTGTGATTATAAACTGTTGGAACGCTTAATCCACAACAGAATTAGAAACAACATATTTGGGTTGATACCTATTGAGCAAGCAGGGTTCAGACCTAACCGCAGCTGTACAGATCAGATTCTATCTCTAACAACGCATATTGAAGCAGGTTTTCAAAGAAAGCAAAAAACATCCGTTGATTTCATTGACCTATCAGCTGCATACGACACCGTCTGGAGACAAGGACTAATCTGCAAACTGATCCGTGCTATCCCGTGCCAAAAGGTAACCAAACTCATTGATAGCATGCTCACCGACAGACCTTTTCACGTCACAATGGGCAACTTAAAAAGTGTCCAAATGAAGCTCAGCAATGGACTGCCACAAGGATCTGTTTTGGCACCCTTACTCTTTAATCTATACATCGCAGACCTACCTAGGACAACTTTGCAAAAATTTGGCTACGCTGACGATTGGGCCATTGCAGCAAGACATAATAACATGGATATTACAGAAACAATACTGACGGATGACCTTGCTGTTATGGGTGAAAACTTTCGCAAATGGAGGCTACGGCCCAATGCAACGAAAACTGAAGTGTGCTGTTTCCATCTGAATAATGTCCAAGCCAACAAAAAACTCTCCGTTCGCTTTGAAAACAGACTACTCACTCATAACTCAACACCAAAATATCTTGGAGTGACTCTTGACAGAACTTTAAGTTTTAAGGAACACCTACAAAGAACGGCAGAAAAACTGAAGACGCGATATAATATAATCCAAAAGCTGTGTGGCACCAGATGGGGTCCTCAGCCTCCGTACTCAGATCATCCGCTCTCGGACTCGTATACTCGGCGGCTGAATATGCTTCGCCGGTATGGCTCAATAGCAAACACACGAAGATTATTGACACCCAATTGAACCAGACAATGTGAATGATCTCAGGTACAATTCGACCGACACCGAACTACTGGCTTCCCATTCTGAGTCACATTCCACCGCCTAAACTAAGAAGAAGTCATTCTCTTCTCAGAGAATATCGAAAAATCGAGGCTAACCATCAACTACCTGTCCACCATGATAAGATTGATATCAAAATGAACAGACTGCGCTCCAGATATCCTCCATTACTAAGGGCCACCTCCTTACATCAGAAACATTTCGACCTCACCAACACTTGGAGAAGACAATGGGAGAGCGACTCACCACAGGAAGCACACCAGATGGACTGTATCGATCAGAAACCGCCAGGCTTTGAACTGCCCCGCAATACATGGACGGCGCTGAACAGAATAAGAACAGGTACCGATAGATGTGCTGATAGCCTGCATAGATGGGGAAAGGCACTTACTCCTGAGTGTGACTGTGGTGCGCAACGGCAGACCGTCCGTCACATTATTGAGGAATGCCCCCGAAGGCGGTACCCTGGAGTTTTCGATGAGTTCCTGAATGCGACCGAAAATGTTTTACATTACATTAATATATTAGATGTTCGTTTGTGATACTTCATGTAACGTTTTATATACTTTTTTTTAAATTATGTGTTCTTATTGTATCTGTGCCATACGATAAATAAAAATAAATAATAATGAGTTGTAATATTAGGTATTTTTACCCTCTCTTTAAAAAATGTCTCAAGTACTTACGATTTTTTCGGCTGATGTTTAATATTATTTTATTTTTACGCGGAAAGAGTTTTTGAGTCAACATATGCGTATAATTATTATTCTGCAAACAACTGACGAATTTAGAACTGACTAAGTTTTTTTTTGGTTTGGACTATAGTAATTCAGCCAGTCTCAATCAAAAGTAAATATATTAACGATATTGCCAATTAGTGTAACATGGTTATTATAATAATATTACAATGTTTTACTTCTTATTTTATCTACTCATTACAGCTAATGTACATTCTATGTTAATAAATATTATAAATATATTGTTTATCAAGAACACATAGTGTAGAACACATAGTGAACACGTTATACATTTTACAAATAAAATTATTAATGTTAATATTTAAAATAAATGCATTCTTTTTTGTATTTTTGTTTTGTTTTTTTTTTGTTACTACGATAAGATGTCAAACCGGTTCAACCCCTCGGAGGTAATCCTCTTAGTGATTTTTTTCTTCAATTTTTTTTTTATATTTTTTTTGTATTTTTTTTAGTTACTGGACTATTTTAGATAGTAGATTTTTTTTAATTTAATCATTTTTTTTAATTTTTTTTTGTTTAATTTTTTTATTACCTTTTTTTTCAATTTTCTTTTAATTTTTTTTTTAATATATTTTACAAATACCTATAACTACTTACAATAATATTTTAATATCTCACAAGAAAGATACCAAACAGTCAAACATTTTCTTTTTATTCAGTGACAGAATAAAGAGAATATTTACAGGGAGTGGGATGTTCTGGTCTATAATTCTTTTAATTAGGTGATTGGTTAGGTGTTTATGCTTCTTGCATTCAAAAAATATGTGTTTCAAGTCACTTTTAACCTCACATTCTTGACAAATATTCGATAATAAGTGACTTAGTTAACTTAAGAAGTTAAGCAATTTTAATTATTTCAAAAAGGTTAAGATTGCCTTCAGAAATATTAATAATTGTTTGTCCAATAATCTTAACGTTATTGTGGTCTTTTTAAGTTAGGTTGGAGTTAAGTTCTCCGCATAAGAAAATCCGCAAAATAGGAAAATTTGTTTGAATTTCAGGGTATACCTAGTGTGACAAATTAGCCCGAAAAATCCGGGACATGGTCCGAATTACAAAGTCGTGTCCCGGCCCCGGCCGGACAAGGCTTCCGGGCCATCCGAATTTTCAACGTTTTGGTAAAATTCTATTTTGAAACCGTTATTCTTCTAAGAATTCACATAAAATTGAATTGGTGGGACGAAAAAAAGTTGACAATTTCTAGAGTGTAAAACTAATACCAGATCCAAAACGAATGTATTTTATTTCGTGGTATTATAGTTCTACATGGTCGTCTCAAAACAAAAACGACGGCGATTAAGGCAAAACATTACTATATAAACGATAATAAACGATAATAACTTCAAAGTGGTTAAAGAATTTAAATATCTAGGAGTAACAATCACAAATAACAACAAAATAGAGCGAGAAGTTGAAACACGAATAATGGCAGGAATCAGTTCTTTCTTTGCAATGCAACAAACATCTAATGAAGTCAAAACTTCTTTCACGAGATGCAAAAATTGCTGGTGTGGGAACGTAAAATACTTCTAATGATATGTGGACCTTGCAGTGACAAACGAATGGAGGCGCAGATGCAATAACGAGTTAGAGTCTCTATTCGGAAAGGAAAATCTAATCAGATATATAAAGGCCAATAGACTCAGATGGGCAGGGCATGTGATACGCAGTAACGACAATCGTCTTATAAACAATGTGTTCTGAGGAAGGCCAGATGGAAGAAGGTCTGTAGGACGGCCTAGAAAAATGTGGAAATATGCAGTCAAAGAAGATCTGAAGAAAATGGGAGTAAGACAATGGGAAATAGTGGCACAGGACCGACAAACATGGAAGGAAATAGGAAAAGTTGTAACGCCATTGATGATGATGATGTTGATGATTATAGTTCCACGACAACTAAAACGGTAGACTTTTTGCGTTTCTGTATTTTAATTATCTTCTTCTGAAAAAAAATGGCCCTATTGTCCCGGATTTCAGGTATTGTTTTCAGCCTTGTCCCGGATTCAACTGAATTGGAGTTGGTAACACTAGGTATACTGCATTACACTTACCTATTTTTCCTTGGTTACTAATTTTTCTAAACAGAACAAACCAAAACCAAGACTACCTACTTACTTTTTCTTCGAGTCTGGATCCGACTAGAGTTTATCGCCCAGTATCGGGCTAAGTCTACACGCTTTGTATTATTTGCAAGCCATAAATCATCGAGGCTGCACTGTCATGGACAAAGTCTGCATACTCTAATGTGCTGCAGCCTGTATTTCCCCATATTCACAAAATGCGTAGTTATCTGTCTTTATACCCCATTGAATGAGTTTCTGTTTTACATAAGCAACGCCGGTGCACATGTGGTTGAGTGTCCGCCAGGTTCTCCAGTCCAGGTTCATTATGATTACAGTATGTAGTTCTAGGTGTAGGGGGAACAGATCGTTTGGTTCGACGCTGACGTTTCTCATAAACCTTCTCCTTGATTTAATCCGTTTGGTTTCTGGTGGTTTGTTAAACCCGTATAATTGGTTCCTTTCCTCTAAAGTTTACCTGGACTTCCCCACATAATTATTGCGAGGCGAATCTACGGTCTTTTGGCGATGCGAATCCAGCTGCTCGGTACAGTGGAGATAGAGGGGTAGATTTCATACAAAAATAAAAAATCGCTAAACGCCGTAAAAATGAGTGGCGCATACAATATTCCAGCTACAAAAGATCTGATATGAATATTACGTGGCGCGAAAATGTATTTTCATTTTGATGCAAAACAAAATTCTAGTTTTATTTTAAAAGATGTTTTCATAATATTTGCCAATTTGAAGTAAAACGCGCCACAAAAGAGTAACTTTGATACAGTTTGAATTTTGAAACTCTTTTGTGGCGCGTTTACTTCAAATTTAGCAAATATTATGAAAAAATCTTTTAAAATAAAACTAGAATTTTGTTTTGCATCAAAATGAAAATACATTTTCGCGCCACGTAATATTCATATCAGATCTTTTGTAGCTGGAATATTGTATGCGCCACTCATTTTTACGGCGTTTAGCTGTTTTTTATTCTTGTATCAGGCTTTATAAATAAATGGTCGCCTTGGTCGCATTATCTCCCAAATGATCTAGTGTCCATCGAATGTACACTAGTTTTTTTTCTATTCGAATTTTTTTTTGAAACGTTAATTCAGCAATCTGTTAGTTTTAAAAATTCTAATAATAAGCTTCTTTGGGGTTTGAAGTAAAAAAAATTGACGTTAGAGAGGTCAGTCCAATGACTGGACCTCTAGTATGGAACAAACATGACATTCCGATAATATGCTACATATAACAAACATACATTTTACATTTACAAACAATACATATATCTAAAATATAAACACAATTACGGTGAGGTATAAAACTTATTTATAAATAAGGTCCAGTGGATTTTTACGTTTTAGTCTGTGATTTGTTGACTATTATCAAGCAAGTTTATTGCCAGGGCATTTGGATGGCTTTCTAGGCGTTTTATGTACCGAACACTGCACTGAACTATCACTTCACTGATCGTAGGTACTTCTAGATCACAATAAATGTCTTTGTTTGACACAAACCATGGGGCGTCTGTTATAGAGCGTAACACTTTGGATTGTAGTCTTTCTATTATGGATATGTTGGATTTTGCTGCTGTACCCCATAGCTGGATCCCATAGGTCCAGACCGGTTTGAGTATTGTATTGTATACCAACAGTTTGTTACGTACAGACAACTTCGATGTTTTGCCCATTATCCAATATTGTTTACGAAATTTTAAATTTAACTGTTGGCGCTTTTTCCATATTATATGTGTTCTCCATGTCAAAGTTTTGTCCAGGTGCATACCAAGGTATTTAACGCTTTCGGCTTGTGGAATTCCTTTGTTATTTACATATTTCTACATTAGGCGATATTTTACGACATTTTGTAAATATGATATGTTATGATTTTGATTCATTGATCTTTATTCGCCATTTCTTTGTCCACTTTTCAATGTTCCTAATATGCCTTTGAAGAGATTCGGTAGCTGTTGCGTGACTTTCATCTGTGACTAACATAGCTGTGTCATCTGCGAATGTTGTAGTCGTTACATTTTCGTTTGTTGGTATGTCGTATGTAAATATTATATATAATATAGGACCCAGAACACTACCTTGAGGGACTCCAAATCGTATAGGGTAGATTTTTGATGTATTTGCTTCATGCTTGACACGGTAGTACCTTTCTTCTAAATATGATTTTAGTATAGTAAACATTGAATCAGGAACATTCATTTTTATTTTGAAGAGCAACCCTTCATGCCAGACATCATCAAAAGCCTGACTGACGTCAAGAAAAAGTGCAGAACAGTACTTTTTTCTTCAATGTGTCTTTAATATATTCGAAATAGATTGAAAAAAATATTGGTATTGGCTGTAAATGAACTCGGATTGCCCGTTGCCAAATCAAATTTGCGTCGTAACCACTACAACTACATAAACCATTTAGGGAATAATCGTGAATTGGATTATACTTTTGTAGCTTAATAACTTTTACACAGCTTAACTGATATTGTTCACTAAACATGAGTTTGAAACGTATTGACAAGTAGTATCTTATGCATCTAAGGTCAAGTATGATAACTGAAGCTATTATAGGAATTATTGAGCTTGGAAACCCGTTTTTCCCATAAAAAATAGATTTGATCATACTTATGAAGCCCATAACTTAAAAATTCGAATTTTCCCGGATATACGGTATACACCGTTAGATTCATATAGAGTCCTTCTACAAACGCTCAGTTATTGGCGTAATTCGTAGGTTGAAATTTTGAGTAATTGTCGAAAAACCAAAATTTTCAAAGTTTAGTTTTTCAGCTTTTCGGCTATACTGATCCGTGTGTATGTCTGATCCTGACAGCTTAGACATCATTTGATAGCTTTAACTCAACGCTATTGATTTGGTGTATTTACTGTTCTCCTGTCTCTTCTTGAACCGAAGATATATACCGCCAAAAAATATGCCGTTTTGTACCTACCAAGTCCTATAGCTGGCTTATGGGTAGTCAAAAGTTACAAACTACACCGGTTCTGAATCGGCTCTCACCCCCTCTTCGAACAGAAAAAAAATCAGATCGGTTTAACTTTTCCACACACATACATACATACATACATACATACATACATACATACATATCCACATTTTTGCCTTTTTTAAATAAAAATTGACTCATATTTCTGAGCTCGGTAACTTTTGAACAGTATAACCGATTTTCAAAATTAGACATGCGTTGGAAAGGTAATGATCGCTTCTATTAGAAGCCGCAAAGGTCGGAGTTAAATTTTCGAAATTTTTGGGAGTTTTGGGGACGAGAACGAAAAACAGACCCTAAATAGGAAGGGCCGTACAATCCACACCCTTGGACCAAAATGGATGGTTGACATATGAATGGTTGAGTCTTTTCCTGAACTTTAAGATGGAAGTTGGCCCAATTTTCAATTCAGTCAGATTTAGAAAACCGAAAATTTCGTGTATATATAGTGTCGTGTGTAGGGGGTGTAAGTATGCGCCACTGGCGACAACTGCCGTTCTCTGGTAACAGCCGGTAATTAAGCTACATGATTTATTTAATGCTGTGGTGACTTGTTGGGCTTATCTAGATCTACCCCAGACGGGACAAGCATATTCCCCTGCTGAAAAACATGAGGCCTCAGACCATGGCCGGTGGCAAGTCTGACACGCCGCAATAGATGTTTCACATAAAACAGTCTCATATTAGTGATTTTAGTCAATATTTTTGAGACTATAACTGACATTGTCGATATGGTTATTTTGCGCCAACGGGCGATATGGGCGATATAGGTTTGCAGTGTACCTTTGAAGATTTTCAAAAATGACAAATATTTTGATAATTTTAAAAACACTTACACTGATACTAATAAACCAAGTATAAAAGTTATACTGAGAATAAATCAGGTATAGGCAAAATCACTGCCTATAAACGTGGAATAACTTAGGTATAGGTTATACTTGATATAAGAATTTAGTCCAAGCTTAAACCGACTTACACCCTTCTTTAAGTCTGGTATAACCTATTTTATGACTGCCAAAGCCATCAGAGACAAAATAAAATTATTTTTGATTTGATTTGTGAGTAGGTATATAATAAAAAAAAATGTTTAAGAGGTATTGCGGCTGTCGAGGAAGTTGATAATTTAATTAACATGATGGAAAATACACGAAAAAGGAATACTTTTAATGAAAGAATAAATTCTTTTTCAAAATACTTACACTGATAAAGAATTTAGAATAAAAATCCGGCTTTCTAAAGATTATGTAAGGTTTTTAGAAAACTTAATAGGTGATTCACTTATCACATATTGCGAACAAGCGAGGAGGAGGCTTATCCTCCACTCTACAAGAAAAATTAGGTCTTTATTTTCTATGATGTGTAGAATATCTCCCACAGTATTCTTCATAATATGCTGAAATTAATATATATTTATATTGCGTTTATAAGTAAAATAAATCAACTTGTTTAGTTTTTCTTCACTTTCCCATTTAATGCAACGTTCTCTTTTATTTGAGCCATTTTATGAAATACTCAAACTCAAGATACAAGATAAAAAATAACAATTTATTAAAATATAGCAGAAAATTCAAAGGTTGTAGCCCGTTAAAAACTTATGAAATAAAAATATATTAAATTTTATGTTGAAAATCTACATTTTTTTGAGTTTATACGATTCATAAAAGGAAAAGCAATTGCGGGATTCTGTAGTTCATTAAGAAATAATGAAATTTGGTTTGTCAGTTGTAGAGAAAAGTCAAAATTGACATATGTCACCCATTATTTCGTTGTTTTATGTATTTGTGCAGAAGATTGCGACGTTGCCAAACTATTATTTCGGAATAAAGTGGGAATACTTATAACTAACTTATACTGAGTTTATTAGTAACAAATTATTTTCGTACTAAATCTACCTTGTATACTTAGGATAACTATTCTAGATATAAATACGGAATAACCTTAGAATACGAGTGTTTTAATAGTAAGGCAGTTAAAATTTAAATTTTAAACCACGTTAAATCCAGTCTTAAATTTTTACCTATCAAAAATAGGCAAAAATGAAAACGTACTATAAATCAATAGAAAGACAACTGAAAGTCTCGATATGTTTTCAAAATAAACTTGACATAGTGAGTAGATATAGTGAGATTCTTGAAAATCAAGTTAAATGTTAAATGAAATTCTACTGCGGTAGCATCTGCCAGACTTTCTTCCATTCACTAATTATTTGAATCAATTCATCACAAACGTGCTAGTAAATACAATGAAAGAGAAGTTTTGAAGATTGTATTAACAATTATCAAATAATTTTATACCGCCACTTTCTGCTAAAGGAACCGACACCATGGGTGTGATTATAATTAAATACTTTTGATCACCAATAATTGTACAGTAGCTTTCAGCACTTGTTACACCTTTTATTTTTATACGGCTTTTTTATAATAATATACACTTTCTCCTAATTGGACTCATATTATGTTCTAATAGATGTAGTTTTATAATTTATTTTATCCTGTGAGAATAATTATACACAATTTCTTCTTCTTATTGCGTCATCTCCTTTCGAATGTTGGCGATCCAAATAGCTATTGTAGCTTTGGAAACGACATTGGAACCAGAGAAGCATTATTCGATATAAATGTGCTCATTAGACATAAATTAAGGCATGTACACATGTTTGATTGATTTTGAAAAAGCATTTGACAAGGTGCAGTACGATAAATTAATTAATATCTTAAAACTGAAAAACATCGACAGCCGCGATATCAGAGTAGTTTTAAACCTCTACTAGAACCAGAAAGTCAAAATAAGAATTGAGGATCAAATGTCGGAAGAAATAGAAATTCTTTGGGGTGCAAGATAGGGCTGTATATTGTCACCACTGGTGTTTACTATGTATAGCGAAGCCGCCTTCAACGGTGCATCGCACGACTTATCAAAGTTGGAGTTGGGTTGAGGTTGGTATCAACTTATCACAAGGATCGAGTTGTTTTAATTTATCGTCGTGTCTAAACGGTACAGCGATTTATCATTGGACTTGGGTTGCATCAATTTAGGAAAATCTTACAGAATTAGAATTTATTTACATATCCAATTAAATAATGTACAGGGTGATTGATTAGTGGGGTAAAGCTACGTAGATCCGTTATAGTAATAAATAGCAATAAAAGTTAATAACAAAAATTGTAGCCAACTTTGAGATTCACATTTATAAAATTAATTAGAATGTTACATAGGGTGTTCGATAACATAGTGGCAGACCAAACTTAATTTTTTTTTATTGGAACAACCTGTATTTTATTTTATATTCAAAATCTTCTTAACTTCGCCATTACAAATGTATGTTATACAGGGTATTTTACAAATGATTGTTATGTTATACAGGGTATTTTACAAAGTTATAACCAATTTTATATGAAAATTGTAACAAGTTAACTCATTGTATAAATAAAAATAAGCACAAAAGCAATGGATTATTGATGCCATTTTTTTAATTATTATCAAAATTTTCATAAATTATTATTCTTCTTCTTCTTTTTGTATAGACACGGCTGTCTGTTTTTTCAATGTGCCTCTAGTAAGTTGTCGTTCCATCGTTTTCGTGGTCTTACCACTGATCGTCTGCCTATTGGGAAACCGTCTCTCGCTGTCCTGACTACTCTGTTGTCATTCGGCTTATGTGGTCATTCCATTCTATTGTTCTGTTTCTTACCCTGTCTTCTGTCGTATATCTGCACTTTTAGCTCTGTCCCATAGAGTCTCACCATCGATTTTTCGAAGGGTTTTCATCTCCGCTGTTTCGAGCAATCTTTTTGTCCTCTCTGCCGCGTGGGAAAAATAACTATCTATGTCTGCCGCATGGGAAAGAACTAAACTCTCGTCTCGCGTAACTACCAGCTTCCACTCCGGTTTAGCACTTCTTTGCTCGTACTCTTTCTTCGCTCCATTCTGTGCACTTCTTTGCTCTTTGCTCGTGCTCTTTGCTCTTTGCTCGCACTCTTTCTTCGCTCCACTCTGAACGTACGCATAGGGAATGTTGTATACAAATGAAAGTATGGTAATGGTACTTTTTAATAGTGATATAAAATACAGGGTATCCCATTTAAATTTTACTGAAAAAATAATGTACTTGAGTTTTAACTCACCCTTTATTAGATATAATGTAAATTAGCAATATCAATCATTTTTAAAAATTTTGACAATAAATAAAAAAATATGGCATCAATAAACCATTGCCGTTGTGCTTATTTTTATTTATACAGTGAGTTGAACTTGTTAGGATTTTCATATAAAATTGGTTATAACTTTGTAAATACCCTGTATAACATACCCAACCTTTATATTTTGAAAGTAACAGGATCTATTTGTTTAGGATGAAAACTAGTTATAATTCATTGAAGGGTCTAAAAGGGTCTAATGTACACGATGGTCCCCTCTTCAACTTGTTGTGGTCAACTTATCGCAGCGTCTAAACAGCGTTTCAATCTCAACAAATCACAGCAACTTGTCATCACAACTAGTTGCTGTGATTTATCGCTGTGTTTAAACGCCCCTTTAAATATGGGATGATCATAAATGATGAAATCCTTAAGAATATAAAACACTGTCAAATTCACTTCAACTTTACAAAGTCTGACAAACATACTGGAACGGCTAAACGAAAAGTGTACCATATATAGTATTAAAATGAACTCAAAGAAAACAAAATTCATGTTCATTACAAAATATCCAAAAGACAAAGATACACTCCATATTAATAATATCAGGATAGAAAGGGTAGATAAATACAAATATCTAGTATAGTACGTTTCAAGATATTTTAGAAAACCGTATCTTAATACTATTACCAAGTCATTTGTACTTGAGTAGTATTGTTAAATTTCAAGTAGGTACTGAACATACTGAATAGCAGGTATACCTAGTGTGACCAACTCCAATTCAGTCGAAACCAGAACAAGGCTGAAAAAATAGCTGAAATCCAAGACTTTTCAATGAAATTCGGGCCATTTTTTAATATGGAATTTTAATATCATCATTTTATTGATCATTTAACATTTTTATGTTGACAAGTCAGTATAGTTACTCTTTATGGAACGAGTCTGATATTATGAGCATAGCGAGCGAGGCGAGTAACAGACGAGTTCGATAAAGAGTCTTTACTGACGTGGTGCATACAAAATTTTATCGCCAACAATTTGATTTTGGTTTTAACACTTACTTACAATTTACAATTTAAGAATTTTTTAAATTTTAGACGTCATAATAATTTTATGACAGTGACGACAGATAACTTTTGCAAGATGGCCTTTCGATTTTTAATCGATAGTTATCAATATTGAATCATTACAAAATCGTAAAGTTTTAAATTATTTTATATGAATATAATTACAAAATAGTACAGAATTTTACTTTTTGACATAATCGCACACATCTTATGGAAAATATAATGTCACTCAAATTCAATAAATTCACTCAAATTAATAAGCAGTCCAGAAATGCCTAGAAGTAACAAAAGACAAACAAAACTTGGTGAGTACTGGTTAAGTAAACCTATAACAACACAAAATCAATTTGAAGCACTAAGTTCAATAGATGAAAGTGACAATTTGGAAGACACAGTTAAAAATACAGATGCAAAACCAAAACCACCTCCAATATTTGTATCAGGCGTGCAGATCTGCAAGCCTCTTATCGATCTATTGCAACAAGTAGCAGAAAATGATTTTATCACTAAAGCTATCAACAGCGAACAAATAAAAATTCAACCAAAATCAGACAAAGCATACACCGCCATAATAAATGCTCTAAAAACAAAAAACACGGACTTCCACACTTATAAACCTAAAAGTGAAAGACACTACCGAGTGGTTCTTAAAGGCATGCACCCCACGACAAATTTAGAAGAGATAAAAGAAGATCTTAAAACCAAAAACCATAATGTTATAAATATATGGAATATACTACACAACCAAACTAAAAAATCGCTGCCTATGTTCTACATTGATCTAGAAACAAAAGATAATAACAAGGACATCTATAACATTAAACAAGTAATGCATTCCATAGTAGAATTCGAAGCACCGCATGTCAAGAGAATAATTCCGCAATGTAGTAGATGTCAAAAATACAACCACACAAAAAACTTCTGCAATAAACAACCGTGCTGTGTCAAATGCGCAGAACCTCATTACACTAAAGAATGTCCAAGGAAAACCAGAGACAGTAATGTTAAATGTGCTAACTGTGGTGAAAATCACCCCGCAAATTATAGAGGGTGTGAAGTTCACAAACAATTACAAAAACTTAAATTCCCTAACTTGAGACGACACAACGCGAGGACAAACCAAGATAGAACTACAACAGTCAACTATGTGCAACCTGGAATAACATACGCACAAGCAACGCAAGCAGTTAACCAGCAAGCCTCCAACCAAACTACTACACAACATATACCAAATCAAACTAATAACCACACAGACATGTCAGAACTGAAAGACATGTTAAAAAAACTGACGGAACAAATGAGCACTATGCTCAACCTCCTGACCATGATTCTCAACCAGAAATGACTCAGTTACTAAAGCTAGTATTATGGAACGCCAATGGCTTAAGTCAACATGTAGAAGAATTAAAACTATTTATTAACACACAAAAAATTGACATATTGCTGATTACAGAAACTCATTTTACATCCAAAAACCACATCAATATTCCACGATTTACAACTTATCATACGCAACATCCCAACGAAAAAGCACATGGAGGCACTGCAATAATAGTTAGTAATAAACTAAAGCACTACGAAATACAAAAACATGAATGCGACTATCTACAGGCCACCAGCATTGTTGTGGAAGATCAACTAGGCCCACTAACAGTATCAGCTATATACTGTCCGCCAAAGCACAATAACAAAACGGAACAGTTTGAAAATTTCTTTAAAACATTAGGAAATAGATTTATAGCAGGAGGAGATTTTAATTCTAAGCATACTACCTGGGGATCCAGAATTATTACCACAAAAGGCAGAGAACTTCTTAAAGCTATAAATTCGACCAATGCAAATTACCTCACCACAAGGGAACCAACTTACTGGCCTACCGACAATGCAAAAATACCTGATCTACTCGACTTTTATATTGTTAAAGGAATTAATGTTAAATTGGCAAAAGTAGAATCTTGTTACGATCTACCCTCTGACCACTCTAGCGTAATCGCGACATGGTATGCACAAATAACAAACAGTACTAAACAACCATCACTATACAGTAACAAAACAGACTGGAGCATTTTCAAGACTAAACTAGATGAACTAATTGACATAAACATCCCATTGAAAACAGAAAGTGACATCTACGCAGCAGTAGAAAATCTTCAGAAATCTATACAAGAAGCTGCTTGGTATGCTACCCCTGACTGCTACCAAACAGAATTGAAAGAGAATTGCCCAACTGTAATAAAGGAAATGATTGCTAGAAAGAGAAAAATAAAGGAAGAGTGGCGAAGAAAAAGAACACATGAGAACAAGGCGAAATTAAATAAAATCACCAAGGAAATTAAACTACAATTGCATAATATCAAAAATAACAAAATACAAGAATATCTTACAGGTTTATCAGCAAACGCAGATAGTGAATATACCCTTTGGAAGGCCACGAGAAAAATCAAACACCCGAAACAACAAATACCACCAATACGAAACCAAGAGGGAAACTGGTGTAGAAATAATAAGGAAAAAGCCGAAGCATTTGCAAATCACCTCACTAATGTATTCCAGCCACATCCCATGGAAGATGGTGACACAGAGGAAGAAATAAATGACTTCCTGGAATCGCCCTACCAGATGGATTTACCTATACAAAAAATCACCACTAAAGAAGTTAGAAATATGATCCAGCATGAAATCAGTCCAAAAAAAGCTCCAGGGTATGACCTGATCAACGGGAAAGTACTGCAGCAATTGACATGCAAAGGTCTGAAAATGATAACGCAAGTATTTAATGCAATATTTAGGCTAGGTTACTACCCAGAACAATGGAAAGTTGCTCAAATTATTCTCATACCTAAGCCAGGGAAAAATAAAACTCAGGTGACTTCATACAGACCAATAAGCCTGCTACCTGTTCTATCAAAAATTTTGGAAAAACTTCTCCTTAAACAATTATCCCCAGTTATAGAAGAAAGGAAACTAATTCCCCAACACCAATTTGGGTTCAGAACACAACACGGAACGATAGAACAGGTACATAGACTGGTAAAACACATCAGAAGTGATCTAGAAAATAAAAGGTATTGTTCTGCTGCATTCCTGGACATTGGTCAGGCCTTCGACAAGGTATGGCATGCTGGTATGCTCTTTAAACTAAAGAAAAACCTTCCTCATCCTTTTTATCAAATCCTAAAAAGCTATATTTCCAACCGACATTTCCTAGTCAAGCAGGATAATGAATACACAAGCCTAAGACCAATAAAAGCCGGAGTACCACAAGGAAGTGTCTTGGGACCGATATTGTACTTGCTCTACACTGCTGACCTACCCACAAGTAACAAAACAACGTGTGCAACTTTTGCTGATGACACTGCTGTACTAGCCTCTCACCATGATCCAAATACAGCATCCAGAACCCTTCAGAAAGACCTTAATAATATACAGATATGGCTTAAAAAATGGAAGATAAAGGCGAATGAGAGTAAATCCATCCATGTAACCTTCACCATGAGAAGACAAACATGTCCATCTGTAACACTAAATGAAACTCAACTCCCACAAACCGATACTGTCAAGTACCTAGGAATCCATCTTGATAGGAGATTAACTTGGCAAAAACACATTTTTACAAAAAGAAAACAACTAGGAATAAAATTTCGAGAAATGTACTGGATCATCGGTCGTAAATCTCAACTATCACTTGAAAACAAACTGCTGATATATAAAACTATATTAAAACCAGTGTGGACCTATGGTATCCAACTTTGGGGGACAGCCAGTCAAACTAACCTAGAAATATTGCAGAGATTCCAGAACAAAGTCCTTAGAACAATGCTGAATGCCCCTTGGTACGTGCCAAACTATGTGATAGAGCAAGACCTCAATGTGCCATCCATAAAAACAGTAATAACGGAATATTACAAAAAATATTCCAAGAGACTAGAATCTCATCCAAATGAGTTAGCCAGCAACCTTACTGATGACCACAATGATGTACGACGCCTGAAGAGATTCAAAGTAGTGGATCTAGCAAGAAGATTCGAATAATCTGTGATAACTAAACTTATTTTAATTTGTTTTAATTTAATTTATGTAAAGAGGGTGATCACTGGATCTCCCTCTACAGGTCAAAATTTTCAATTTTTGTCAAATAATTTACCTATTGTTCTCAGTTGAGGACAGATTGTAAATATTACAACATTAAATAAAAAAAAAAAAAAAAAATTCAATAAAACTTATACGAATAGATTCGTTTTAAAGTAACGGTCAAATCTTATCATTGCGCCAACTCTTAATTACGTATAATTACGGCGCAAATTGCAATTAAAGTTTATCGAAATCGCATTTTTTGAGTCAGTAAAAGTGTCAGTTACCATCGCTATTGCTCTGGGTGCTATTCAAAAGAGCTTAAAACCCCCGCTGGGCCTAAGCGGATTAGTGAAACTAATCCGCTGATTTATGGAGTACCGACAATTTGGGTGTTTTAAAATATTTTTTTCTCTCTCTAACTTATGCACGTACCCATTTGATTTCAGATTTATTTATATCAATTTCTGCTCTTATTATTGAAAATATAGAGTTGGCGCAATGATAAGATTTGACCGTTAATTTAAAACGAATCTATTCGTATAAATTTTATTGAATTTGAGTGACATTATATTTTCCATAAGATGTGTGCGATGTCCTTTAATTGATGATATCGCCAATTGTGTACAATATTTTTAATAATTAAAGTAAATAAATCTGAAGTTCACTCAAATTAGTCCGTTCTTTAACGGTAAAATATTGCAAAACCTCTAAATTTTAAAGAACCGCTTGGATTGGCATGAAATTTGGCATACACATAGCTAACAAGTCAAAGAAAAAAAGTGATATTGTGCCGATATGTGCTTTTGCCTTGGGGGTGCTTTTCACCCCCTCTTGGGGGTGAAAAAGTATTGGTCCAAAGTATGTCCGGAAATTGATAAACTGACTAATTTTAAGTAACTTTTGTTCTATAGAGTATTTTCACTAAGTCAATACTTTTCGAGTTATTTGCCAGTGAATATGTTCATTTTTTCAACAAAATAACCACACGTTTAGAGAGTTTTTTGTAAATAACTTAAATAGTACGTATTTTGTCGAAAAAACTTTCGTAGCAAAAATATAGCCTGTAAAAAATTAAAAAAAATGGTGTATATGTCACGTTTCTATACCTAGTAGAAGCAGAGTTATAGCTAATTAAAAATAGGTTCATATTCGTCAAATTCCAAATGGAATACTCTAACGTGAAATAACCAAAAATGAAGCACATTTCGGGAAAAACTCATTACAACTTATTTAAAGTGTTTAAAAAAAGCTTTATATTTGTTTTATAAAAAAATTTCTAGCATCAAAAGTAAACAAGTTACGCTCAAACTAAAGTTAGTCCCTTTTTTTTGGTAAAAAAATCGGGAAAATCACCCCCTAATTAGTATCTCAAATGAACTTAATCGTTACGACTTCACAAGTTTCTTGACCCGTGTATGTATTGTTTATATGATCTGTAAGTTTCATCGGTTCAAAGTCCTTATTTTTAAAACGGCTGTAGTTATAAGGGGCTGAACGAGTCACTCATCACGAATGTATGCAAATTTAGAAACACCAAATCTCAATAAATTTTTGTCTAACAGAAAAACAAAAAAAATACATGATATTCAGAAAAGCAATGCTGACTTTTTATGTTTTTCGAGATTTTTGGTATCTCTAACAATTTTTAAGTTATTTTGAAAAAAAGGCATATTTTTCAAAATTAAAATTTTTAAAAATTTTACTTTAAAACCAATTTTTTTCCAAAATAAGCACTTTGAATTGATGAAACTTACAGATCATATAAACACAACATAAGTAAAATTATTTGTGGAGCGGTAACTATTAATTTCATTTAAGTTGCTAATTAGGGGGTGGTCTTCCCGATTTTTTTTGCCAAAACAAAAGCAACCAACTTTATTTTGAGCGTAACTTGCTTAAATTTAATGATAGAAACTTTTTATGAAAACAGAAATAAAGCTTTTTTTAAATACTTTAAAAAAGCTATAATGGGTTTTCCCCAAAAAGTGCTTAATTTTTTGGATATTTCACTTCGAAGTATTCTATTTGAAGTTTGGTGAATATGAATCTATTTTTCATTGGCTATAACTCTGGTTTTACGAGGTCCAGAGACCTAACGCGTACACCATTTTTTTTTTACTTTTTACAGACTATATTTTTGCTAAGAATGCTTTTTTCGACAAAATACTTACTTTTTGAGTTATTTGCGACAAACCGTCTAAAAATGTAGTTATTTTGTTGAAAAACTGAACATATTCACTGGCAAATAACTCGAAAGTATTGACTTAGTAAAAAACTCTATAGAACAAAAGTTACTTAAAATTAGTCAGTTTATCCATTTCCGGACTTATTTTAGACTTATATTTTTTCACCCCCAAGATGGGGTGAAAGTCACCCCCAGGGCAAAAGCACACATCGGCACAATATCACTTTTTTTCTTTGACATGTAAGCTATGCGTATGTCAAATTTCATGTCAATCCAAGCGGTTCTTTAAAATTTAGAGCAAAACCCGTGAAAGAATGGACTAAATACCCGCCATTCGATTACTGCCATCGATCACTTACATTGAATCTCGGTTAATTTGATTAATCGCGGCAGGTAAAGTAAAATTCTTCTTTCAGTACAATAAAGTGTTACATTACTGCCGCAAATTAGGGCAAATGGGTACAATAATTAATGACTTTTGTGACGGTTGGCGATAAAATATATTATTTTTATTTGGGTTTGTCAATCACAATCACATTATAGCTTTCGCATCAATATTAAGGATTAACCAGAGACTGTAATGCATATTGAAACTAAAATTAAAACTTGATAATTATTTTTGACGTATAAAGTACATTCAGATGTATAATTAATTCAGTTGGTTGGTACATATTCTAGTCTAAAACAAACTGGTTATAAACACATTTACATTATCTATACATCTGTAGATACATAATGCCGATAATTGTTTATGTAAATTAAATACTATTCTGCATTGCATGCAAATTTTAGGCCTCATATCTCAGTTGCAAATGTTATGCAAAGAAAAGTAAGCGTACATACCTATATGAAGATATTTTGCAAGGATATCGAAAAGGAAACAAATTTAAGGTTGAATGAAAAAAGGTTGCAAATTCGTCTAATTTAGTTTTTAGATAAAATATGATTTATACCATTAATTTTTCTTCCGTTTCTAATGCGTATATCTCTATGAGAAGACCGTAATTCCATATTAGATTTTTCCATACATTTTGTCCATTATAACTTCCATTCATAGACAGCGAGGGGTAAAATTATAGAATAAATTCATTTCTTCGAGATAATGGGCGATTTTGGAGACAAAGACCGAAACAAGTCGATTTTTAATTTTAAATTATTAGTGGAGTCACTGAAGGTGGATATGAGCTATTACCTCCGATTTCGTTGAACCTCCATCGATTTGCATGAAAATTGGTGAGTGGTTAGAGGATATCTCAAGGAATAAAGGTGACATGGTGTTAACTTGCGCGTTTACCCTGGGGGTGGATGCCACCCCTTCTCGGGGGTGAAAATTATTTTATTAAAAATAACCCCATAATTCGATAGAGGGACAAATTTCAAGCAAAATTTGTTATATAAAGTTATTAAAATTAATCAAAACTTTTGGAGTTATTAAAAATCAAAGATTTTACTTTTTCTTGAGAAAAATGCATGTTTTTAACCAATTTTTCATCAATAACTCAAAAAGCGTAAGTTTTTTACAAAAGTTGTTATTATCAAAATTGAAGCTAATAAAAAATGAAATAAACCCCTTTCTACAAAAACCTTTTAGTGTCAACTAAAAGTGAGTTATAGGTAATTGAATGTATATTTTTTTCGGGGAGTAAAAAACTCTAAGTATTCAAGCTGAAATAACGGGAAATTGATGCGTTTTATAACATAAACTTATTAAACATTTGTCAAAGTACTTAAAAATATCTATTAAATGAGCCCCCGAGCATGTTGATAGCGTTAAAACTTATGCTCCAAAATTTTTTCACAACTTATCTTTTAAAAATTTTCCTAAAAAATGTTATTGTTTTTTTTTAAAAACTCCTTTCATGTTTACGATATCAGGTTTACCTAAAAACTGTTTGAAAGCTAATTCGAAGTGCTATTTAAGCACGTTGAACATGATGTTCTAAACCCCTTACTTTTTAAAAAATAAATGGTTGAATGACCCTGATTGCATGGTTCCCACAGCAAAAATTTAAGTTTTAAACGTTTCTATCTCGGTTATTTTTTACCCTATGGAAATACCAAGACAGGTAAAATATTTGGCAGAGAAAAAACTAAAATTTCGTCATATATAAGTTTTTACGAATATTGAGTATTTTTGGAGTTATTATCAAAAGAATATGAGAATTACAATCATTTTAAAAATTATGATTTTTTTTAAATTATATCTTTTTTTCAAAAATATGCATTCCAAACCGGTCAAAATTATCGAAAACATTACTTATGCTAATACAAAGAAGTTCTTGTAAGAATTACTATAAATTTTATTTTTTGTGGAAATGGCGTATGTTTTATTTTTCACTTTTTCCTAAAATATTCGAAACGGTCCTTTTATTTTCATTATAACTTGCTTAATTTTGACGCTATTACCTAGTTCTGAAGTTCATTTGATAGGTATTCCGAAGTACTTTGGCAAAGATTTAGAAGGAATATTTTATGCATTGAATCGTGTTCCCGTTATTTAAGCTTGAATACTTAGATTTGAGTACTCGTCGAAAAAAATACACATTCAATTGCCCATAACTCACTTTGAACTAACATTAGTTTAGTCCTTTATGTGAGAAATGTATTCAATTTTTTATTATCTTCAATTTCAGTATTAACCACTTTTTGTAAAAGCTTATAGTTTTTGATTTATACGTGAAAACCCGATTTAAGACATGCATTTTTATAAGAAAAAATAAAATCTTTGGTCTTTAATAACTCAAAAAGTGTTAATTTATTTTAATAACTTTATATAACAAATTTTGTTTATAATTTGTCTCTCTATCGACTTATGGTATTATTTTTAATAAAATAATTTTCACCCACGAGAAGGAGTGGCATCCACCCCCAGGCTAAAAGCGCAAGTTGGCATCATATCACCTTTATTCCTTGAGGTATACTCTAATTAATCACCAATTTTCATGAAAATCGATGGAGGTTCAACGAAATCAGAGGTGAAAACCTTGAGTGACTGCACTATATCATTTTTGGCATATATTTATATCATACTAGTGATGTTATCCATCTCTATTCAGTAATATAAACATTAACATCATAATTATTTATACAGGGTGATAAATTTATTTTTAAATATTTGACACAAGAAGAAGAGTGGATATATATAACGGGCCAAGTGACAAAAAATCAATATTTCTGTTTTTTCCATTATAATGGTATATGCAACAATGCCGTTAACCTGTATTGTGGGCCAAGTGACAGTTGCATTGGAAACAGCTCTAAAAAAATTCAACAGATAGCGTCCGCCGTTAAGTATAGTGTTCCGTTTCCTGATAAAAATTCATTTTTCTCGATTGTGTGTTTTTGTCACTTAGCCCGTTATATATATCCACTCTTCGTGTACAGTATGCGGCAAAATAAATAGTACTGAAATGCGTGTGCCTCAAGTTTGTATTATTTCATACTCCGAAACAAGTCATGTCATGAGTGATTTCTGAACGTCGTTATAACTTATGTGAATGTCGTGTTAATGTTAGATACTTCAGGATGGTTCTCATTTTTGCAGAAATTTTTTTTATCGTGGAGTACTATTTTCGGTCATACGGAAAAGGTCACGAAAACGTTCCAAGCTTAAAATTAACGCAGGACGACGGGATAATCTGTCACACGGTCAGGGAGTACCTTCGAATACTACTCGATCATTTTGGGAGATCGCCACTTAGCAGCCCTACGCCACCGGATGCGTATGGGGAATGCTGAAGGGGAGAGACCGATCGACCGTCTGGCATTCCGGAATTGCTGGCAAGAATTAAAGATTTTATATGCCAGAGCGCATCTTTAACATCGGAATAGCGTGTGCAAGGCTGTATAATGTATACTAAATATAAAAATAACCATAAACATTTCAATATTCATTTCAGTACTATTTATTTTGCCGCATAAAATACACACATTGATAAAAGCACACATTGGTATAAAAAACAACGAAATAGTAGATGATCTGGCTACAAAAGCAACAATGAAGGAATCCGCTCTGCAAACCTATCATATTCCTATGGGAGATTTAATATCTATTATGTTGTCCATCAAACGGACGAAATGGCAGGAACGATACAACAATTCAGACAAAGGAAAGTCTTACAAAAGAAAAAAAAAAAAAAAAGAACGTGTGTGTACTTTGTACGCACGTAAGAAGTTATACTTTTATTATAATATAATCTAACTTCATATTATGATTTCAACGAAATCAATATACCTATCTACTTTAAACAGTTTTTTGTATTGAATTTAAATATTAAACTAATTTTAGAAAGAACAAAAAGAATACCAAAAATTAAAAAAAAAAAGGATATGAGTTGTCAGGATTCGAACAGCGGACCTCTCGATCCCTAGGCGAATGCTCTACCGATCAGCTATCACCGCTTTTGTATTCAGTCGATCATTTTTCGGACACAATTAAAATCACGGTGACAGATACATTAATTGAAAATAAACATTTTCAATAATGCTTATTAGGAGGAAGACAAATCCACAGACATAAAAATTATAATAAATGTATTTACTAAAAACACTAATAATATATTCTTTTCACGCACACCTTATTTGCGCTACATAACTTAAAAGATGTAGCGACTAATACCATACTGTCGGTGTGCGCAAGCGCCAGGGAATGTAAAAATTCACCCTCGTGCCTAAAGAAGTATAACTTCAAAAATCCAGCCTACACTTCCAATCAAGACATATAGGCCAGGGTAATAAGACAAAAATATACCCTGTTCGTGACACTCCAGCAGCCAGGGTACTGAAGCGTTTTTTCGACAAGTAATATCTATAGGAACAAATTTTAACTATTTCCTGCGTAGGATCTGGCGGCCATTTTTATTTATAAACAATTAACTGTCAAAAAATGGCATTTTTCCATTTTTATTCAAATCAATGGAAAACAGTGAAACTTATGATTTTTTTAGTACAAATATCTTTGAGATTATGGAAAAAAGCTTTAAAATGACATATTACAAAGTTTGATATACTCATTTATTGTTAGTATAATTGCGAAAAAAGGTCGGAATTGCAAAAAAAAATATTTTCACAATAACTGTTGTAAAAATTAGTGTACAGGTTTGAAATTTTTGTAAAATGAGGGTTCTTTAGTGCTTAACATGTGATAAAAATTTCAAAGCGATTCATTTAATTGTTTAAATTTTATTCGAATTGTTTATTTCAGAGAGCATTTTTTTTTGCAGTAACGTAAGTCAGAAAAAAATGACGTTAAAACCATTCCACAGGTGTCAAATGGAAGAGCATGAGCTATGTTTTCAACTTGGTTTAAGAAAAGCGAATAAAAAATGCATTTATTAGTAATAAATAATTATGCAAAAGTATCGTAAATATTTCCTTATAAACTTTTTGGATAACTTTTTCCAAAAAAATTAACTTTTTTACCCTGTTTTAAGTGCACAACTACCAAGTAATGTTATTTATATCATAATTGATGAAAAATTGTAATAAATATATACAGGGTGTAACAAAAATACAGGTCATAAATTTAATCACATATTCTGGGACCAAAAATAATTCGATTGAACCTAACTTACCTTAGTACAAATATGCACATAAAAAAAGTTACAGCCCTTTGAAGTTACAAAATGAAAATAGATTTTTTCCAATATATCGAAAAGTATTAGAGATTTTTTATTCAAAATGGACATGTGGTATTTTTATGGCAGTAGTATCTTAAGAAAAAATTATAGTTAAATTTGGACACCCCATAAAAATTTTATGGGGGTTTTGTTCATTTTAACCCCCCCAAACTTTTGTGTACGTTCCAATTTAATTAATATTGTAGTACCATTAGTTAAACACAATGTTTTAAAAAAAATTTTGCCTCTCAGTACTTTTTCGAAAAATCAGTTTATATCGAGATATTTTGAATATTTGTCAAATCCACCACATATTTGTATCTGGTTAAGTACGATTATGGAAACTTGGTAATAATATGAACATTTATTTTTGATTTACATTTTTAGGTATATTTTGAACCATATTAAAAAAGGATCCACATCTCGATAAAAGATGCCTTATCAAAAAAATACAAAGAGGCAAAAAAGTCTTAAAAACATTGTGTTTAACTAATGGTATCGCAGCAATAGTTTAATTGGAACGTACACAAACATTTGGGGGGTTTAAAGGAACAAAACCCCCATAATATTTTTATGTAAACATATTAAAAAAGAAACTGCAACTCGATAAAAACCGCCTTATCGAAAAAATAATAGGAGGCAAAAAATTTTAAAAAATATTTAATTCAACTAATGGTATCACAAAAATAATTTAATTGGAACGTACACAAAAGTTTGGGGGGGTTTAAAGGAACAAAACCCCCATAAAATTTTTATGGGGTGTCCAAATTTTACTATAATTTTTTCTTAAGATACTACTGTCATAAAAATACCACATGTCCATTTTCAATAAAAAATCTCTAATATTTTTCGATATATTGGAAAAAATCGATTTTCATTTTGTAACTTCAAAGGGCTGTAACTTTTTTTACGTGCATATTTGTACTAAGGTAAGTTAGGTTCAATCGAATTATTTTTGGTCCCAGAATATGTGGTTAAATTAATGACCTGTATTTTTGTTACACCCTGTATAATTTCTTATATAACAAAGTAAAAAGTTTATAAGGAAAGATTTACGGTACTTTTGCATAATTATTTATTCCTAATAAATGCATTTTTTATTCGCTATTTTTAAACCAAGTTGAAAATATAGCTCATGCTCTTTCATTTAACACCTGTGGAATGGTTCCAACGTCATTTTTTTCTAACTTACGTTATTGCAAGAAAAATGCTCTCTGGGATAAACAATTTGAATAAAATTTAAACAATTCAATGAATCGCTTTGAAATTTTTGATACGTATTAAGCACCAAAGGACCCTTATAAAACAAAAATTTCAAAGCTGTACACTAGTTTTTACAATATATATTGCGAAATTATTTTTTTTTTGCAATTCCAACTTTTTTCGCAATTATATTAACAATAAATGAGTAGATCAAACTTTGTAATACGTCATTTTAAAGCTTTTTCTATTATCTCAAAGATATTTGTACTAAAAAAACCATTAGTTTCACTGTTTTCCATTGATTTGAACAAAAAGGAAAAAATGCCATTTCTTGACACTTAATTGTTTATAAATAAAAATGGCCGCCAGATCCTACGCAGGAAATAGTTACAATTTGCTCTTATAGTTATTACCTGTCGAAAAAACGTTTCAGTACCCTGGCTGCTCGAGTGTCATGGGAAAAACCTTATTACCCTGGACTAATAGTTTAATTAAGTTTCCAACAGAGGTTTTGTCAAAACTATTTGTCGAATAAGAAGCAATCACTGTCTGACTCCAGTCTACAAAAGAGAAATAGGACTTGTAGACAGTGATGAATGTTTATGTGGGGAGCTAGCCGATCTACAACATATGCTGTTAGAATTTCCTCTATATTTTATTGAAATATCAAAGGAGCCTGCAGAAACCTTATGGGAAATAGCTCTCTGTCAAATTCTCTGAAAGTTTGGGTTCTGGTAGTCTTTGATGTCTAGAACAAAATATAAGCCTCTGAAGTTATAGGTACAGTGAGGACGTTTGAGGTGGAATAAATTCATTCTCATCATCTCGAGAATGGGCGACTCTGGAGATAAATTACAAAACAGGTCGATTTTTATTTTTAAATTATGGCATATATATCATACTAGTGACGTCATCCATCTGGGCGTGATGACGCAATCGATGATTTTTTTTAAATGAGAATAGGGGTCGTGTGCTAGCTTATTTCAAAGGTTATGAAATTCTCTATTCAATAATATAAATATTAACAATATTATTTATACAGAGTGCCCAAAAATTTTTTTTTAATTAAATTAATTAAGACAAAAAGAAGAATGTATATGTTACAGTTCAAGTTGATTATCCAGTTGGAGTTGACTCCAACTAGTTGGAGTCAACTCTAACGGCTGGTTTCAGTAAAAGTTGATTATAAATATAAAATGAAGATTTATATTCAACATTTACTAGTAAAAGTAGACTCCAACTAGGAAAAGTATACTCTCCCCAATGCCATTTAGTAAAAGTTGATTCTGATTCACACAAACAGCCGATTCTAGAAATTAAATGTTACTGAATATGTTCAAATTAGTCTAGGCTGTATCGTCGCCCCCGTTAGGTAAATTACTCCGATTCGAATTTTTTGCACAAATTACTCAAAAAGAGGTCCTTATAACAAATTTACTGGGTGCCAGGCAGTACCTTGATCGATAAATTGTTTAAACAATTTTTTTAGACAAATTCACAAAAATAATTTTTTCACTTCGAACAATTTTTTTAGATCATTTGGGTTATTCTGAGCAAAAAAGTTATTTTGTGATTTTTCTCTAAAATTGATTGTTAATAACTCGGTTAAAATCCATTATTATGAAAGTCAGAAAGTGACCAAATCAAAGTTTATAGCCCCCTCTACAAGATCCAGCAGAAATTTTTGTCACTATTTTATTACTAAGCTTTATCTGTAATTATTAACAATGAGCGCTAAGTGCATATTAGGCGGCCGTCAATGGTGAGTGCTAAAGAGATGCACCATTCCAGCCGTCCAATGGTGAATCTCACTCACACTCACATTGACGGCCGCCTCAATACACGGTTAGTGCTCATTGTTGATAATTAAAAATAATATCTTATTAATGAAATAATGACAAAAATTTCTTCAGGATCTTATAGAGGTAGTTTTAATCTTTGATTTTTTTTAGTTTCTGACTTTCATAATATATAATATCGTATGGCATTTTTGCCTTTCGGACAGTTCCGGCGCCAATTACATCTTTAACCCTGTTTCAAGTAACTAGTGTCGATGTACACTAGCCCAGGGGGACCGACGGCTTAACGTGCTCTCCGAGGCACGGTGAGACAGCTCGTGTCATTATTGGAAATGAAAATGGTTTGTCTTTGGCAGGGCTCGAACCCACGTGCACTGGCGTATGAGGCCAGCGATTATGCCGTTACTCCACGGCCGCTCGCTCGACTTTCACAATAATTATCTTTAACCGAGTTATTAAACCTTGAAAATGGTTATTTTGGCGTTTTTCAAATTTTAAGTCGCTAATAACTCGACAACAGTTAATTTTAGAGAGAAAAAGGCCCAACGGATTTTAAAAAAAAAATTGTACGAAGTGAAAAAATTATGTATTTTTGCGAATTTGTTTAAAATCATTGTTTATCAGCAAACTTCACTAAAATCATTCATTATTGTACTCATTTGCCCTCATTTTCGGCAGTAAAGTAACACTTTGTTGTATTGAAAGAAGAATGTTACTTTACCGCGATAGTTAATCAAATTAACCGAGATTGAATGTAAGTGGTCAATGGCAGCAATCGATTATTTATTTGAGTGAAATTAAAATTTATTTACTTTAATTATTAAAAATATTGTACAAAATTTATCTTATTATTAATAAAATTTATGTCAAAAAGTAAAATTCTGTAGTGTTTCGCAATTATATTCATACAAAATAAATCAAAACTTTACAGATTTAGTAATTAGGTAGGTATACAATATTGATAACTATTGATTAAACATCAAAACCGGCCCTCATGCAAAAGTCATCTGTCATTACTGTCATACGAATTTTTTATTTCGTCTAAAATTAAAAAAATTTCCTCAAAGTTGTAAGTAACTATTAATGTTTTTTATGATTGACGATACAATTTTGTACGCACCACCTCAATACTCTTTATCGAACGCGTCTGTTCCTCTGCTCGTAATATCAGACTCGTTCGATAAAGAGTCACTTTACTGACTGACTTTATTGAAATTGGTTAAACAATTTTTCGACCGCGGTACCGCGTGATAGCCTGTGTATTTGTTATAAGGATTGTTATACGGATGTATTTCTTTGAGTAAGTTTGTGCAAAAAATCGAATCAGAATAATTTACCTAACGGGGGCGACGTTACAGACTATACTAATAAGTAGTTGAAGCGGTCAAAACAAAGAAACGCACACTCATCAAAAATTCACTTGAGATTCTCGTACAATCAACATTTACTGAATCGATCCAGGAAGAGTCAACTCCAACTAGTAAAAGTTGATTTAAATTTTTAAAATCAACTTTTACTGCTCGTTTCAGTTGGAGTTGACTCCAACTAGTTGGAGTCAACTCTAACTGAGAATCAACTTGAACTGTAACATATATAATTTATTTAATTCGAAATACATTTTACTGTCCGAAACCAGAAAAAAATGTTTATTTGATAAATAAATATTGTTTTTCGCTTAAATTCAATATTAAAGCTGCCAGCCACCTGCCTCTTAGCAGTTTGAACATTGAGTTTAAGCGAAAGGGGTCGTGTGATAGCTTATTTGAAAGGTTATTTAATTCTCTATTCACTAATATAAACATTAACATAATTATTTATACAGGGTGCCCAAAATTTTTTTTGAACTAAATTAATTGAGACAAAAAGAAGAATGTATATAATTTATTTAATTCGAAATACATTTTACTGCTGTCAGAAAACAGAAAAGATGTCAATTTGAAAAATTAACATTGCTTTTCGCATAAATTAAATTTTCAAACTGCTAAGAGGCAGGTGGGTGGCAGCTTTAATATTGAATTTAAGCGAAAAACAATATTTATTTATCAAATAAACATTTTTTCCTGTTTTCGGACAACAGTAAAATGTATTTCGAATTAAATAAATTATATACATTCTTCTTTTTGTCTCAATTAATTTAATTTGAAAAAATTTTTGGGCACCCTGTGTAAAGAATTATGTTAATTTTTATATTATTGGATATAGAATTGAATAACCTTTCAAACGAGCTATCACACGACCCCTAATCTTATTTAAAAAATATCGTCGATTGCGCCATCACGCCAAGAGGATGACGTCAAGAGTATGATATATATGCCAAAAAATTGTAATTTAAAAATAAAATTCGACCTCATTTGTAATTTATCTCCAGAGTCGCCCATTCTCGAGAAAATGAATTTATTCCAACTCAAACGTCCTCACTGTACCTATAACTTCAGAGGCTTATATCTTAAAACCATGATTTTATGGAGCTATGCGCCCATTGAGTTTTTTATTCTACAGATCAAGAACTACCAGAACACAAAGTTTCAGAGCATTTGACAGATAGCCATTTCCCATAAGGTTTCTGCGGAGTCCTTTCTCTACCAATCTAGTTTAAGTTAATGTTCAGTTACCTTTTAATTTTACGTATCTTTTACAGACAAACAATATAGATGTATATAAAATTTTATACAGCCATGTTAATTGTTTAAAATTAAAGCTCTGATAAAAAACTAAATAAAATAAAAAGTTACTAAGAAGATCTGAACCTCCGAGGTGTTTAATCGGGGTTTAGGTCTTAGCGTAGTAAAAAAGTATATATAAAAAATACATAAAAACAAACAAAACAAAAAAAACTAAAAAAAATAATAAAAAAATATAATAAAAAAAATAATTGTAAAAAATATAATAAAAAAATAATAAAAAACAGAGTAAAAAACTTAGTAGTAGTAGTAGTAGTACCTAATAGTTTTAAATGTAGATACTATACTAAGCACAAATTTTGTAAAGAGAGGACTCAAAACACATCGGCTGGCCAGTTGGTTGCTAAAACCAGTGCCAATAAAGCACAAACACACACACATTTTACCGCATACTGTATGCAATTTGTTTAATCCAAAATATATCAGAAGAAAAAAATGTTTATTTGACAAATAATAGACACTGCGTGTCGCTAAAATTAAATATTCCACCTGTTATAGTCCAAGTAATGAAGCTTAAAATAGGACAAAACCTTGCAATTTTTACAGAATGGATCGATTTACTTGAAAATTTGAGGATAAGTAGTGGATAGTCCAAGGATCAAAATCTATATCATGTCGAGAGGCGCTTTTACCATGGGGGTGGTTGCCACCCCATCTCGGGGGTGGAATTTTTTTGTTATAATTTAATCGCAAAAGTTGGTAAAAACCTTCATCGTAAGCAAAAAATGTTCTATACATTTTTTTGATAAAATTGATAGTTTTCGATTTATTCGCTATCGAAAGTGTTAGTATTATGTCGAAAAAATCAATGTTTTTAATAAGTTTTCTGCTAATAACTCCAAAAGTTTTCGTTTTATCAAGACAACTTCACTTAACAAAAATGTACCTTTTGAAAAAATGAACAAAATAAATTTTTTTAATTTTCTTTAGGACCACTAGTAATCGAGCTATACTTTATTATATGTTGGCTCTTCTTCGTTAAATGCTAAATATTTTAGTTCCAAAGTCAAAAGACGGAAAAACTATGCATTTTTCGAGGAAAACTTGTTCAAACTAATTTAAACCACTTAAAAATATCTATCACCAGAAATACAGAAAAGTCTCTAGCTCAAAAATTAAGTGACTTATAATGAAAAGAATGTCAGTCCCCATTTTTTTCAGCGAAAAAGTGATCGCAAGCAACCCTCTAATCACCACCCTAATTAAAATTAGTCATTAACCTTATTTGGCCTTTTTTACTTATGTATTATTAATAGGTTCTAGAAGTTTGACGGGCTTAGAATGATTAGTTTTTAAAAAAATGGAGTTAAAAGCGAATAACGAATTTTTGTAGTTTGGAAAAAATGGCCCCTTCTTCAGAATAGCAAAATTAACATCAGAGATACAAAAAAAAGTTTGAATATTAAATTGTAGCTTATTTAATTCCGAAGAACCTGGCTTACAAAAATTTTATCTACGGCAAAAATTGAGTGAGCTATTGACAATTAAATCTAGCAATAACTTGCAAAAACCACCTTTACCAACCCTTTCAAAGTCACCTCTTTTTGCGACTGAGGATTTTAAAAAGATTTAATGTAAATAGGCTAATAGGCCTTGTAAAAACCTACAAAATTATATTTTCACCAAACTTTCTAAGATAAAAATAAAAAAGTTACGGTTAAAACATCAATATATTTTTTTGAAAGAAAAAGGAGAAATCCAATTGGAAGCATAATAATGTAAGTTAGCGGTGTTTTTGGTCATTGGACTTGTTTATTTTTATTTATTTATGTATTATAAATAGATTCTAGAAGTTTGACTGTCTTAGTTTTTGAAAAACTGGAGTTAAAAGCGAATAACGAATTTTTGTAGTTTGGTAAAAAATGCCATTTTTTTCAGAATAGAAAGATTAGCGTCAGAGATACGAAAAAATGTTTCGATATAAAATTGTAGGTTATTTAATTCCCAAGAACTTGTTTTGAAAAAAAAATTTTCTACGGCAAAAATTGAGTGAATCGTAATATCGAAAAACATTGATTTTTCTATACAAAACACTTTCGATAGCGAATAAATCGAAAACTATTAATTTTATCAAAAAAATGTATAGAACAGTTTTTGCTTAGAATGAACGTTTTTATCAACTTTTGCGGTCAAAATATAATAAAAAATTTCACCCCCGAGATGGGGTGGCAACCACCCCCATGGTAAAAGCGCCTTTCGGAATCATATAGATTTTGATCCTTGAACTATCCACTACTTATTCTCAAATTTTCAAGCAAATCATTCCATTCTGTAAAAATTGCGAGGTGAAACGCTTCGGTTCCTGGACTATTACCGTCTACAAAAGCTTTTATTTTTGTTTCACCCAAACACTCTGCAAATGTATTTTATTTCTTAACAGTTTTATAAAAAGTATGTTGTTCTCGTTACCTGGATTTATTATTTAGTTTATTAGTCACGGTCGCGATACTCCCAATACCAGCAAATATGTGCAAGAAATATTTTTTGTTTTTTACTTTTTAATATAGATTTAATTAACGCTTTAAGTTTATTAATTGTTTGGTACTAAATGCTAAAATTTACATTTATAGAGTTCCAACTGAATATGTAAGACTATCCCAAAATGAAAATGTTTTTGTAGTTAATTCTCTTTTTCTACAAACGTGTTAAAAATGGAATTTTTAGCACTCTATAGGAGCCTTAAAAATGTCACTTTAAAGCACTGGGTGCTTTAAAATTTTTAAGGCACTGCAGTTAAGTGAAATGTCAAATTTTGAAAGCAAACGTCAAAATATTTATATTTACATCAATTTTATATGTTGAAATTTATCTTTTTCTACGATATTTTCTTGCATTTTAACCAAAAATACACAACCGCGTTTAAAAAACTAACAGACGTTTGACAGATGCTTTACAATTAAGCCAACAATGGTTGCTAAGGTCCGTCATATACGATGCAATTTAAACCTATCTCCTTTCAATGTATTAAAGGTTTTTTAAAATATAATTTAAACTGTATTATTGCATTTTTAAGACGTTTGTAGAAAAAATATTGTATGATATACGTGTTAAAAGTACATTGCCTTACGTGTTAAAAAACCTTCACATGCGTGCCTTAAAGTTGTACTTTTAACACTTATATCAAATATTATTCAAATCTTTGTACTGAATGTCAGAAGGTGGGTGATTTGAATCACACTTTCTTTGAGTGCACAAAATACATTCCATACACCTATAATTTAATCGTAGATTTAATAAAATGTAATGTTTTTCCTCCTTTCAATTTATCCTATCTATTGTCTCTGAACAGCAAAAATAGATATGATTGTTTAATGAGATTTATCTGTGAAACTAAAATTAACCTCTAAACTTATTAATCCTGATAATTTGATATAGTTATATGTACCGGGTGACCCAATAAGAATGGCTCTCGGCCATATCTCAGGAATCGTTTATAGTACAGCATTGAGAAAAAAATATTTATAACAAAGGTCACCTTGGGAAAAGCCTGGAAATTATTTTCATAATTGTAGGTCCACCGCTAGAGGGCGTAATTGAATATCAAAAATTAAAAAATCAAAATTTTACAAAATTTAACTAATGAAAGGGCACTGGAAATACAATCGTCGTATTCTTCATAAAATTCTGCGCATATTTGATTTCACAAGTTTAAGTCTACCTTTGCAAATAAGAGTAAATACCTTTTTCGTCAATGTAAGAGTCTTATTTTCGAAATAGCCTAATAAGTAATGTGCCAGCTAGCAGACGGTGTTTAATTATTTTCGAAAATCTAGTTTTCTTTGGAGAATATTAAATACAAGTATGCATTTTTAATCCTGTATTACAAAATTAGACCAAATTAGCAACATAATACCGAAAACCGCATGTCGATACCTTTTTTCTATCTCCAGATATCTTGAAACGTGTAAATTTTAAACAACTGTTAATGTCACCGGTAAACGAAATTAAGAACAAGTAGTGTGCTATGGAAAAACAAAGAAAAATTTTCCGGATGTAAACGTATATAATTAATTAAAACAACAATAAGACAAACAACACTATAAAATATAACAAAGAAATAAAAGCCGCTACTTACTTAGTGACGACGTAAATGTTCAAATTGTTGCCCATAATTTTCGATTCAAGCATTTACTCTTTCAAGAGTAGATTGAACAGAAGTCTCAATGTCTGCTTTCGCAATGCTTTGAATGGCGTTTCGTATTCTCTAGATTCTAGATCATGGTTTCTCGAGTAGTGGGCCTAGCGGAAAAACAAGGTCTTTAATCCGTCCCCATAAATAAAAGTCTAAAATAGTTAAATCTGTTGCTATTCAATCTACTCTTGAAAGAGTAAATGCTTGTATCGAAAATCATGGGCAACAATTTGAACATTTAGATCGTCACTAAGTAAGTAGTTGCTTTTATTTCTTTGTTATATTTTACAGTGTTGTTTGTCTTATTGTTGTTTTAATTAATTATATATGTTTACATCTGGAAAATGTTTATCTGTTTTTTCCATAGCACACTACTTTTCCTTAACCTCGTTTACCGGTGACAGTAACAGCTATGTTTAAAATTTACACATTTCTTAAGATATCTCGAGATAGAAAAAAGGTATTGACATGCGGTTTTCGTTATTATATTGCTAATTTGGTCTAATTTTGTAATACAGGATTTAAAATGCATACTTGTATTTAATATTTTTTTCCAAAGGAAACCAGATTTCTGAAAATAATTAAATAACGCCTCCTAGCTTGCATATTACTTTTGGGATATTTCGAAAATAAGACTCTTACATTGACGAAAAAGAACTATTTTCAACAAGACCAAGTATGAAAAATTCAACTTGTGAAATTAAATATGCGCAGAAATTCATGAAGAATACGAGGATTGGATTTCCAGTGCCGCTTCATTAGGTAAATTTTGTAAAATTTTGATTTTTTAATTTTTGATCTTCAATTACGCCCTCTAGCGGTGGACCCACAATTATGAAAATAATTTCCAGGCTTTTCCCGAGGCAACTTTTGGTATAAATTTTTTTTTTTTCAAAGCTGTACTATAAACGGTTCCTAAGATATGGCCGAGAGCCATTCTTATTGGGACACCCGGTATATATGAAAAGAGAAGAAAAAGAAGATGTATAATGGAAAAATGTGGTGAGCAACTCCAACGAGCAACTTGGATAGTCCATAGCGACCAGCTGCAGCTTTTGAACTGAGTAGAGAGCTGTGGAAGAGTTTGCTATGGAACTCTAAGGATCTCATTGCCTTCTGTATGTATGAATAGGAAAAAAGAAAGTTGTGACTGGCTAATTGACACCCAAGCCTATGCCATAAAACAAAAAAAAACACTTATATCATAAATAACTATTTTAGATTAGAAATGAGGCAGTTTAATCATCTTGTTTGAGCCTCACGGGAAAAGGAAAGGAAATGCATGAAATAATGTTTAATATAAAATGAACAGGGATGAAGGTCTTACTTCCAAAATAAATAGAAATAAATTAATGATTTTTTACGACTTCGCATGGTCAAGTGTGACATATATGACATAATCCCTTACTACCTTGAATATGATCAATAGAAGAAGAAGAAGACATTAAGAAAACCGAAGTAATGTCAATCCGAAAAAACCAAAATGTTCCTCAACCTTTCACAATAAACGAGCACATTTTGGAACAGGTCAACAAATTTAAATATCTGAGATATTGGATCGATAGCAGCCTAAATCGTGATTGATGTAGAAATAAGATCGAGAATAGAACAGGCCAGAAAATCTTTCAAAAAAACCAAACGACTGATATGTGATTCTTGAATAAAACTCAAAATTCGACTACGTTTATCAAAATGCTACATCTGGTCGACTCTTCTCTATGTAGTTAAGACGTTTACTATCAAAACGTCAATCATAAATAAACTGGAGGCCATTACAATGTGGATCTACCGGAGAATCCTCTAAATTTCATGGACATCGCTCACTTAAAACGAAGAAGTACTGAAGACTAGACAAGGAAAGGACTCAACACAGTGAAAGTTAGAAAAACATACCTTGGCCACATACTTAGAAATAATAAGTACCATTATGCTCAACTAATAGTGAAAGGAAACATCGAGGGAAAGGAAGGACTAGGAAGGAATAGACTATCGTGGCTAAGAAACATCTGACATTGGTCACGGCTAAATTTTGAACAGCTAATAAGAACAGCTGAAACAGACAAGAGTTTACAGTTGAGCCAACCTCCATTGCGGAGAGGGCACTTTAAGAAGAAGAAGGTCAGTAGAAGCTTTTAAAATGTACAAGTTACGGAGGCTTTTCCGAATTCTATGGACATACCACGACTCAAACCAAGAATTACTATGTTGAGCTGAAACTGAGTGAGAACTTTTTCATATAATAATACGGCGATTCGCAATTGGGCCCAGAGTCAGGTAACAAACCGTTAATGTGTACGAAATTGGGCCCAGGACCAAAATTTCTATACAAAGGTATATACGAAATTCGGCCCAGATGATAAATACATAAAAAACATTGTATTTTGTTAATAAGGAAGTTATTTATTGTTTAAAAAAAATCTACATTTAATATTACAGGTAATGTCGGGGTCCATAGATATTTCGCCCGTCGGCAAATTCAAACAGATAACATTTGTATTGTTATGAAATTCGAGTAAACCGGTTACTCATTATAAATCAATCAGTTTAACACTGAAAATGTATAATTGGGCATTAGTACAGTTAAAATTGTTAGACGATTATATTTAGATGAAATATTAAGCAATAGAATTGAAACTTTTTTCTACTTTTAAAGAACAAAAAAGCAAGTTCATTAGCGGAACGTGATTCAAAATTATTCTGCAGATTATATTTGAAGCAATATTTGATTAAAACATCTCATTTTTGGTGGTAAAAATATATTAAATACATATATTAATTTGTCTGGACTAAAGGTGGTAAAATATGGTCTGGAGTTATATTTTTGTTTGAATTTGCCGACGGGCGATAGATAGATGGTGTCAACATTAGTAATTCATAAACAAAAATGTATGTATATAATTTATTATTAACATAATCAGTAATAGTAGAATGACACTAACTTTACAAACTCAAGGGTACTTATGGATTTTTGTTGGTATTTACAAATTTGGTCTTTTAAATAGATATGCCTTTTTTAGATACACTGTTCTGAAATTTAAATGGAATGTTAACACTATTAATCTTGATGCAAGTTTCAGTTTGACATTGTAAAAGAACATCGACGAAAATATACAATGAGGGATGATTTTGATAAAATGAATTATTTAGGTGCGAATGAAATGATTCGCAGGCATTTGTTGTATAAGTTAGTTCAGCAACATTTGCAGCCCAGAGTCCAGATGGAAATAATGACCCTTCACTTATATAACTTTCCACTAAATAATCCGCAAATTTTACAACTTTTTCACATTCCGGTTGAAATGGACATAATTCGAAAACAAACGTGTCACTCACTTTTTCCGGTTCTAAAAATAATAGTCCAAAACAATATCTTGCCACTTTCCAATTTCTGGACTTTTGTCCTTATAGTCGTTTGTTAATCCCAATTGTTGTATTTTTCGCCACCAAGCTTGGGTTAGATGAAATCTACAGCCTATTAACTTCGATTCTGGCCAAACATTATTTACTGCATTATGTATGGATTTTTCAAAATCCACTACAACATACTTGGGATTTAAACTCCCAGAACATAAAAGTCGCTCCTGGCCTTCTCCGTTGGTTAAAATAAAGGCTTTACATGATTTTTTAACACATCTCCACCTGCTTTCTCCGGATGGTACTAGGTGATGAAAACAAAATTTATAATTTTCATGAATAACTAATATTTTACCCCTTTCACTCAACTGCGACATATTAGGCAAGCCGCACACCAAAGAAACATGAAACGAAAAACATGAAACATGAAACGAAAAACATGTTTCATGAAAAGAAAACACTGCTAAATAAATCTCAAAGTTCGCCTACCAATAAAATGAGTGTGATTCATGCTCATGACACATTTTTATTTTCGGAGAGTTTCATAAATGGCCGGACGTATATTTGTTTAGCAGTGGTTTATTTCCATGAAACGTAATTTACGTTTCATGTTTCTTTGATGTGCGGCCTGGCTAAGCCAAGCCGCACACCAAAGAAACATGAAACGAAAAACATGAAACATGAAACGAAAAACATGTTTCATGAAACTAAAACACTGCTAAACAAATCTCAAAGTCCGCCTACCAATGAAACGAGTGTGATTCATGCTCACGACACATTTTTATTTTCGGAGAGTTTCATAAATGGCCGGACGTATATTTGTTTAGCAGTGGTTTATTTCCATGAAACGTAATTTACGTTTCATGTTTTTTTGATGTGCGGTCGGGCTAACAGTACAAAACAACAAGTACACTACTGGAATGAAACAGAGAAACCATAGATAAATAATATAGTATACACGCAGAGAAACTAAATAATAATTTAAACATATTTACACATTTCCTTCTACCTGCTAACATCTCTGGGCCCAATTTCGTATTAGCCTTATCTACAAGTGTTTATACACTTTTTGCATTACTAGTTGTTGGGCCCGATTTCGTACTGCCCGATAATACAACGCAAAATCTCTGTAAAAGTTGAACGTTAATTAAAATATTAATTGTCGTCGGACTGCCATTATTACAGAAGTGATTTAAAATTTAATGCGCTCATCATAATATAAGACGCAATTAAAAACCACCGTAATTTTACTTTAAAACGATTTCCTGAGAACAAACATTTCCTATTATTTTCTTGCGTTTTTGTTTTACACTTTCACTACTAATTGACAGTAATAATAGTAAAATATGTTAGCCTTTTTATACGTAGAGATTTTATTGCAAAATAAATAATGCCATTCAGTTTCCAGATTACTTAAAACAATTGAAAACAATGAGGAACCTATTTGAAGAAAATATGTGTATGCTCATAAATATTCATAATATTTACAGACTTGTTATTTATAAATAATTCATAGAATGCTATTCATTTACAGGATTGCCGTACGCAAGTTTAAGATAGGAATTTCATGATATAGGTAGAGCAACTGTCAAAAACGTATGAACGTATAAAAATTAATTTGGTTTTATCTTCTATTTTTTATACTTTCTTTTTTTCCGTTTTCTGATAGTTTGGCTGATAATCTTTTTGTAGCTCTCATCGTTTAATGGGGTGAAGTCGAGTTCGCTCCGCTTCGTTCAGGTATATTTTAGAAGGGTACGAATTGGCTCCCGCATGAATGCGGGTAGGCTCTCATATAATCGCGGAAACATTAGACATTGTTGCCAAATCGTGTAATATTTATACTGCTTAGGAAATTTACATAGTGATATAGACTTTTTATAGGAAAATTATACTTTTAGACAAATACTTTTAGAGTTTGTTTTAGTTCAACATTGGCATATGTGGCAATTTTAACACAAATTATCGGTGTCGGCCGGTATGCGCTCGACCGTTTTGCGCTCTTACCTGAAATCGGCCGGTTTGCGCTCTATAATCTAATACCCGAAAGTTAAGTTAGGACCGAAGGGTTAGGTCTTCCTCCTTTCCCATAGATATTTCTAGGAAGGTACCTGTTTCTAACAAAAAGAGAAAATTTGTAAGAAGTGAAAACGCTGGGTGATATTTTCGACATGTTTAGGTAAAATAAATTTTGTCTATGAGAGCCAATTCGGACTCTACCTTTTTTAGTTCAGGTAAAATTCTTACCATTGGGAGCGAACTCGACCCCGTCCGTTTAATGTTACCGTTTAATGTCCATTCTAGAACATACCAATTACCAAATCATTTAGACAAATTACCGTCCATTAATAAGTCGTTTATTAATAACAATGTATTCAATTATTTACGAGCTTATAATATTCATAAAAAATAGTAGATACTACCAGGAAAATCCATACCAGTAGAGTTGGAGGGTATATTTTTTAATTAGTTGATTTTTTTTATTGAACATATTTACCAATAGATGCCTAACTGTTTTGTTGTACTCTCATCTGTATTTTAATATTTGCGCTAACCAGACGATATGCAGACGAGAGTAAAACGAAACAAACTTATCAACCAAAACCTATGCCCAACCACCAATGTCCTGATTCCAAAACAAATCGAATACCAAAAAGAGCTTAGAACAAGAGTAAGATCAATAGAAGAGTCCGTTTACTTCTTACCTACTCGCGCTTAAGGGGAGGCCTATACTAATGTAAACATAACCTTACACCGATCAGGTTAGCAGAACAAAGTCAGCAGAACACAGTTATTCTTATACAATAATTAAGTGTAAATAAAATTCAAATTTAATGTTCTAAGAAAAAAACTTTTGCCCTTTTTTTAAGTTATCACATGTTCTGCTAACTTGATAATCAAGCTAGCAGAACAGCAGTTCAAAAATTTGATAAATCATCTATAATTGAATTCCAAAGTATTCTCTGAATTAAATGCAAATTTAGTGTACCAAGAAAAAATTTATTGTCCTTTTTTTTAAGGTATCGCATGTTCTGCTAACTCGATAATCACGCTAGCAGAACAGTAGTTCAAAATTTGATGAATTATTTATAATTGAATGCCAAAGGTATTATCTGAATTAAATGCAAATTTAATGTTCCAAGATTAAATTTATTGCTCTTTTTTTAAGCTATCGCATGTTCTACTACTAAAATCTACTATATTATCTACCAAATTCTAAAATCTACTAGATTTAAAATTTTCCCACTAAATCACAAGAAATTCTACTAGATGTAGTAGAAAATCTACTAAATTGGCAACCCTGAATATGGTACAGAAACTTCTATTGTGCGGTGAACGAGAATGGCTCTAGAGTTTCTAATCGCATGTGCTTTTGGTAGTAATTATTGGTAAATTAATTTGGTAATAATTATTGGTAAAATTTCCACGGTTTATTAACTTCTTAATTAAATTTATTGTTGGAACATTTCATTTGCATTTAATTCAGAGAATCTGTGGTATTCAATTATTTGATATTTTATCAATAATTATTAAACTACTGTTCAATGTTAAAGTTGAACTACTGCTAGCTTGAAATCAAGTTGGCGGAACATTCGATAACTTCAAAAAAAGAGCAATAATTTTTTTCTTTTAACATTAAATTTGCATTTAATTCAGAGAATATTCTGGTATTCAATTATAGATAATTTATCAATTTGATACCAAAAAAATTGATAAATTGTCTTTTTAGGTTCTCCAATACTTTCTATCAAAATAATATGCTCTTCATTATTAAAGATAAAGTCATTAGTTTTCGAGATATTTGAAGTTAAAAATGAAAAGGCACACTTATTTTGATTAATGTATTATACTCCTTCGTTTTTAGCTTCAAATATCTCGAAAACTAATAGCTTTATCGTTACGAATGAAGAGTACGTTATTTACATAGAAAGTATTGGAAAATAAAAAAATTGCACTAAAGTAGAAATTCCGCCAGTGAAGTAGAATTTGGGAAGGGTCAACCATTCACGTTCCCCCGTCGTACGCCTCTTGTATTAACCAGAAACGTTTGTTTAACATAATTTAGTAGACTGTACAATACCAGCACCACCTACCAAATTTCGTGTTGTTGTCCCATGCATGTCAGGAAATATTCAAAAATAAATAAAATAAAAGTTTAACTTTTGACACCCTGTATTTCGGATATTATCAACTTTTGTACTAAGGTAAGTTAGCTTAAATCGACCTATTTTAACCTCAGGAATGTAAGGTTAAGCTACGGCGCATTCTTTACCAAACACCCTGTATATAAAAACAACTATGTCTTGATTTAAATTAAAATATATACAATAAAGCAAGCAACTGTAGAGTATTGAATTGAGTGGTCTATAAATGTATATTGAGACATTTTGCCATTGGGAGTGACCAATCTGACTAGAATTGCTTGGTATATAATATAATATTATATTATACTTCCGTCAATCATTAAGTGGTCAAGGGTTGATGGAGTCTTGACAAGATGTTATACAATCAAAATAAATTTGTGGTAATATCTTCATGTTTGGTAATTTCTGGTGTTTCCGGTTCTAGCGTCATTTGTTTTTCATCTGCATAGAGCAGAGCTCTTTTAGATTGTCAATCCATGTATCTGTTTTCTGTGCGTTTTGGTTCTATTAGTTCCTTTACCTCCGTTCTTTGACCTCTTATAAAGCGTCGTATTTCCTTTTGGAGACCATAAAAATCATGTTCCATTTCTTTCGAAAAACGTTCCCAGTGATCATTTTTATTCTTCTTACGAGTGAAAGTACTTCGTTTATTATTATTTTATAATTATCGTATTATTATTCTGTGTGTTTTCTGATTTTGTGTTTGGGAGTGTTCTTAAATTGTGAGTTATTAGTGTGTAAATTGCAAAATTATATAGGTATGTGTGTATTGCGAGTTGCATATGTATTTGTATGATTGAGACCCGTGTTCTGCACCAAAGCCTGCAACAAACCCATCAGCAGAATGCAGCAGGCATTGGTTAATTTACATAATGGTCTGTTAATAAAAATTATTTTACCAATTACTTATACGCAATAAAAACTGAACGTAAACTCATCAGTTTTAAAAGAATATTATAGGATCTCTCTGCTCTGATAATAAAAGTAAACGGAGCCGTACAAATTGTGATAATTAGTGAAAGTTAAAAATTCATCAATAATGTATTTAACAAGTATGGAATGAGAAGCAAGATGCACCGTGTTTATTTATGTACAATAATTATAAAATGAAGGTCAGAACATATTTTTACAAATGTCTATAATTTATCCAATAATGATAATATCATTGCCAAGGCATTTAATCACTTTTATTTGATATGCCAGTTTCGCTTTTAACAGAAAAAAAAATATAAGACTTAGAAAAGGGCAACTTCACCATAGTGAAAATTTTATTTAAAATAAAGAATTAAGAGTAAGCAGCTAGTTTAGCAAGAGCTGTTTCATAAGATTGAAAAAAATTCACAAATAAAAAATTAAAAAATAGACAAAATTTTTGAAAAAGTTGAAAACAGTAATAGGTTGCAAAAAAAGAGACCAATGCCTTGGTAAGCTCAACATACCTTATGCCAGCATTCCTTATAAATCCCACATTGAATAATCAGCTATCAACTATTAATTTCAAATATTAAATTTGTTTGATATTTCTGTCCTATTTACTAGTTTTCTCTCTTTTTTTTTTCTTATTTTTTTTTCACGGGGAAGATGTAACTGTTTCAGACTACTTGTAAAAACCCCCTTCTCTTATCGCAGCTTTTGGAAGTGGTAAAATAAAAGGAATGAAACCAATTATTAAATTGTCTTTAACTGTTTCTTTCTGACAAGGAACTATCAACACCTTTTTGATTTGTTCAAGCGACACTACTATGGTACTCGATAATAAACACAATGCACGTAATCTTTTCCATAAGTTAAATAAATTTACCGAAGAAGTAAAAAAAGACTTCCTTTGTAACTGGTATTTGAATTTTGTAACCTGTTAATGGTCTGTAACCTGTAACATGATGATGGTCTGATATGACCGAAAACGTTCCTTCTGTGATGTATTTAATAATCCAATTTGGATCATTTTTAAAAGAAATTTTTTAATAAAATTCATATACCAACTATGGTAGGGGAGCCCAAGCGGGGATTTTTGCAGTTACTCGAGCGCGTCAGATTATCATATGGGAAGAAAACTGGTACCCTCCAGATGTACCTCTACCATATATTGGCTCTTAACACAGGGGAGTTCGTTAAGGGGGGCCCGAAAAACAAAATCTATCCTTAAAAAAACTCGAAATTATCAGATTAAGATAAGGTAAGTTAAGTACATGCAAAAGAGTGTATATTTCAAAAATCTGACGATTTGAGCCGGGCGTAAGGAAATGGGCGAGTCCCAAAGTTTCACAAGAAAAAAGTGAATATTTCGCGAAATGAATGACGGATCGAAAAACTAAAAAATATGTGCTCAATATTGTTTAAATATCTATCGAATAATACCAAACACGACTTCCCACGGAGAGGGGTGGGGGGTAAATTTAATATTTTAAATACGAATCCCGCGATATTTCGCGAAATGAACATCAGATTGAAAAACTGTAAAATACACTTATTTAATATTTTTAAAAAATCTATCGAATGGCATCAAACACGACCCCCCACGGAGGTGGGGTGGGGGTTACTTTAAAATCTTAAATAGGAGCCCCCATTTTTTATTGCAGATTTGGATTTCTTACGAAAAAATAAGTAACTTTTATTCGAAACATTTTTTCGAATTATGCATAGATGGCGTTATAATCGGAAAAAACGATTGTTGGAAATGGAAAATTAAATTAAAAAATGGCAAGCGCCCACTAAAATGGAAAATGTTACTTAACTTTTTTTGGTTTTAGGACCTACTCTTCACAACCCAATAGGTCTCCAAAGCGCTCGAGTGACTGCACATTTAGCATACTTTGCTCCCCTAATGGATTCGCGGGAACAATACACGAATAATAGCCAATAAAAGAATTTTTATGTTTATTAAGAGGAAAGGAACATTTTGACGCCTGTCAAAATTTTTATTGTATTTTAAATGTAATCATTTTTTTCGAATCCTGAAAAAACTAATAAATATTTTTGAAAAATTTAAACGCAGAATGAAAGACTTCTTTATTACCGAGGGTCGAAAGTCCCTTAGAATGAATAAAAAGTTTCTTTTGAATGAGATATTTGTAATTTAAAATCACACTACATTTTCTCTTAGTTTTTCGCCCGTGTAACTTATTAAAATAAACATTATAGAAGTTTTCAGGGACTTTCGGCCCTCGGTAAGAACGTAATCTTTCATTCTGCGTTTAAATTTTTCGAAAATACTTATTAGTTTTCTCTGGATTCGAAAAAAAATGAATCCGTATTTAAATACCATTGCAGCCGAAAATACGTACCCATCCCCTTAATTGTTTAAATAAAAAAAAAACAATTTTAATGGAAAATGCTTAAATTGTCTTGTTTTTTACAATGTAGAAACTTAAAACTTTTACGGATTGTAACCAATGATATGAACTATACATAATTTCACGTTTTACGTTAATTGTTTACGTCATGCTTCATAAATAAACAATAAAGTTTCAAATTTTGAACGCTCATAATATATTTGTTTATATATAAATCGGCGTTTATTCGTGTCGAATTTCAATACGATACGAAACAAAACTTCAACCAAAACTCGAATTGAAAAAATTCGTGTTTTTATCGTAGGCTTAGAAAAACCACCGGTAGAGACGTTTTGTGCTACAATTAACATTAGAATTAGTTTTGGCGTATTAATTAATTAAACGCTTTTCTTTAGTTCAATCGTTTGGGTCAAATCTTTGGACGCTAATTTGACTGCCGTTTCTTCAATGCAAATGACTAAAAATTTGCAGACATATGCATTCACGGGAACAATACACAAATAGTCAATAAAAAATTTTTTTGTCTATTAATTGTTTAAATAAAAAACAACGATTTTAACGGAAAATGCTTAAATTCTCTTGATTTTTACAATGAAGAAACTTGAAACTTTTACAGATTGTAGCTAAATATAATATGAACTATAAATAATTTCACTTTTTACGTTAATTGTTTACGTTATGCTTCATAAATAAAAAATAAAATTTAAATTTTTTGCCGATTCCGACTACTTTTCATGTTTGTACATCATATGTTTTATACATATTTTAATAAACATGACGATATATTTTAATGTTTGAAAAGTGTAAGACTAAAAAGTAAAAAATAAAAAAATATGAAAAAAATATTTTTAAGAAACGCTTTTCTTTAGTTACGAGTGACTGAAATTAAACATATAAAAAAATCAACTAAAAAGCAAAAAATAAAACAAAATTGAGAAAATCTAACACATTCGTTAAAGAAAAGCGTGGGGCGAAAACCGTTTATTCGATGAAGACGCGCCAGGCTTTTCTTTGACGAATGTGTTGAATTTTTTCAATTTTTTTTATTTTTCTCTTTTTAGTTGATTTTTTTATAATATGTTTAATTTTAATCACTCGTAACTAAAGAAAATTTATTTCTATTTTTATTATGGTATACAGCCAACTAGAGGGATTTCCCTTTTAATGTGAAATAAATGTATGTCATGTCGCTTTCAACTTCCCTATTGCTTTTCCCATCTTGTGATTTTGTACCAACACTTTTTCCCCTTGCTTGTAGTGCCATGTCATCCAATAATACTATGAGAAGGCTACGTCTTGACAAAAAATATCCCTCGATTCAGACTGCGAGAACAAGCAAGGTTTGTAACACGGTGGACAGATTCGCTGATAACCAATTTTTGTGCAGTTAATTTACAAACAGTTGTTACATGAAGCTTTGCTTGTTTTGTAACTGATATTCTATTTTTGATATTAAGATTCTTAATAACAATATGCAGGTGTTGTACCACTCGACCAAACTTTGTTTTTGCAGTAAGAAATTTGTATGAATTGCGTAAACAATTTGATTATCAAATCCTCTAACTGTCTACTTATACTGGGTTGCAAACCTTTTTTTATTTATGTTTAAAAAAGGTGTAACATACTTATTCGTTTATACGAACAAGTAGGTATACAACCAACAATACTTATCTAGTTATGTAAATATTTGTGTAATATTTTTTACTAAATCTTCTAATGAGCCTAACTTTAATTACGTTAATTATAACCAAAATGAAATTCGTCTATTGTAAAAATAAAATGATTGCTGTACAAAAATGTTTAAATTAATTATTTCCGTTTTAATCATTTCACTTCAATTAAAGCACGCATCTACTTATGTAGATAAATAAAGAGATTATTATCTATTATTTGCACATAGGAATAGTTTTTTATCTTATAAACATTTTTTTAAATGAACAAAAAAAACTTAAAGTAACCGACTGACTATCCCAATTAGTTAACAAAATAAAACCAGTTAATTGAAATTTGGAGATTATTTTACTAAGACCCCAACTTTTGATATCATCTTCATCATCGTCACCTGTTATGGCTTACGCTTTCGCGGATTGACGTATTCTCAGTTGGATTAGTTTTCTCTCTCTCTCTCTCTCTCTGTTTTGGGTACCTACAATTTGTTGTGTATATGGACAGTGGCGTGCTGGCCATATAAATGAATCGGTGCAAACACCCACAATATAATACATGAGAAATTAGACAAAGACATAAGTAATACACAAATGGGATTTATGAAAGGTCTGGGAACACGGGTTACACTGTTTGCAGTGAGTGTTCTTTTGCAGAGATGCCTGGATATTAATTAGGAAGTATATAGTCTAGGCGCCAGAGGGGTCACCGTGTCATATTCAATTCTGATGGACAAACTCAACGGTTTCTTATGGATTTTTGGCTGCTGATTACGAATTTCGAGGGGGGATTTCGATCCGAGTGGTCAAAAAATTGTTATAAACAATTTAATTGTTTATAAATTGTTTATAAGGCTCTGGCTCATAAACTAAAAGAGTTGAAAAAAAAAATGTTTTAAATAAAATTTGTTCCTTAATAAAAAACCAAGAAAACACCGTTTACTAAACGTAAATCTAACAATTAGAACTCAAGATATTGTAAAATTAGTGCATAATGCAAATTGCAAATTGCAAAATAAGTACTTTTCGAAGCTTTATCGATCTAACTCAGCTTCTGCGCATGCAAATGAGTCTTATAAGGTGTCGTTTTAAAGCTTAATTAACAGGCTTCCAAACAAAGTTTGCTAAATTACTTGATCTTCATTTGTTTTAAAGTTATACTCGTTTGAAGTTACAATTTTCTTAAAAATATTGTACATTCATTTGTTTATAAGGGTTTCAAGCAAATTTGAGCTATAAACGTTTATACTTTAATGAACAATAATGATAGAAAAACTCAAAAGGAACAATTTGACGTTACGAAAATGTTCATAAGTTTATTTCTGGCCAAGATGTCGATATTTTAATGGCGCGCGCTATGAGGCGCAAGATCGGCTCACCGCGTAAAGGTTCACGCGCTAACTTCTCGATGCAAATTATAATTTCTATGTATACATACGTTATCTTCATTTTTCATTTTTGAAGATCCTAATAAAATTTTATCATATAATTCTTATAATTAAATCATCATAATGTACCTCGTATCACCTTTCATTCTATTTACTTTGTCTTCTATTTTTTGCACTAAATGAGAAAAAACATTAAAAACTAATATTTCAGAAGTATAACTAAAAAGTAAGTTGATATTATTTATTAATACTATTTTTACAAACATTTTTTTCATGCATCTGCAAATCTGCATAGAGATATACAGGGAATATCAGTTTTTTTTATATCTGCATAAGTTCTTTTTCTTATTTTAACAGTTACATGGTGGTACAAGTCTGTTATTGTAGGCAGTAAAACTAAAACTTTTTGAGGCTTCAGAGTCTAATTGTCTATATTATATCCATATAAAGTGGATCTAGTTCTTTTACTTTACAGCATCATCAAAGCCCGTCAATTGTGTGTATGCCGCCACATCATAAATGCCCGTTTTATATGCAATGATGATGCTGCAAAAGAACTCGTTCCATTTTTATATGGATATCACATATTGGCTCATTTGCTTACGTAGAAGCCGAGTTACGATCAATAAAGCGTCGAAGAATACATACTTACTTGACTGTAAGCCAATCTTGCGCCTCATAGCGCGCCATTAAAATATCGACATCTTAGCCAAAAATAAACTTACGAACATTTTCGTAAGCTCAAATTATTCCTTTTGAGTTGTTTTATCATTATTGTTAATTAAAGTATAAATGTTTATAGCTCAAGTTTGCTTGAAACCTTTATAAACAAATTAATGTACAATTTTTTTGAGAAAATTATAACTTCAAACGGGTATAACTTTAAAACAAATGAAGATCAAATAATTTAACAAACTTTGTTTGGAAGCCTCTTAATTAAGATTTAAAAGGACACCTTATAAGGCTCATTTGTATGCGTAGAAGCCGAGTTACGATCGATAAAGCTTCGAAAAATACTTATTTTGCATTTTGCATTGTGCACTAATTTGACAATATCTTGAGTTCTGATTATCAGATTTAAGTTTAGTAAACGGTTATTTCTTCATTTTTTATTAAGGAACAAATTTTATTTGAAATATTTTTTTCTATTTCTTTTAGTTTATGAGCCAGAGCATTATAAACAATTTATAAACAATTAAATTGTTTATAACAATTTTTTGACCACTCGGATCGAAATCCCCCCTCGAAATTCGTAATCAGCAGCCAAAAATCCATAAGAAACCGTTGAGTTTGTTCATCAGAATTGAAAATGACACGGTGACCTCTATTTGGCGCCTAGACTAATATGCGTATTTCCTTGATTTTGAGAAGGCATTTGATAGAGTATAATATAATCGTCTTAACAGATTATGTTATAAAACATAGACAGTAAAGACATTAGTATTGTACCCTATATTGTAATCAAACAACGAAAGTGAAGGTTGAAATCCAGAGATCCAGACTCGCCGTGCGCCAGACGTGTATTTTATCACCACTGTTGTTTAATTAATTTAGTGAAACCATTTTAGAATTAGTGTTGGCCGGAGTCAGTGAGAGCCTAATAATAAAAGTGAACTACTTAATAACATAAGATATGTTTACGATACCGTCCGTTACGATACATTGCAACGATTATGAACTAAAAATAAATTTGAGGAAAACCAAGCTCATGGTATCTACAAAATCACAAAATATCAATGTTAAGATAGTAGTATATAATATAGAAATTGAGTAAACATCTTCGTAAATATACTTTGGAGCATGGATTGCAGACAATACTGACCAGACAAACCAAAATAAGATGCCGCATTGAAATTGCACGGTCAATTTTTAACAGAATGAGAAAACTTTTCTCTCCACTTTCTCTCCATTTTCTTTATTTATATATTCTCTCCACCCTTTTATGTGGGGTTGAGGCCTGGGAACTGAAAAAATCAAACATTATAAACATGCATTCAAAATGTGGTGCTACCGAATTATTCTAAAAATATCATGGATGGATCGTAAAATAAACACACAAGTTCTCGAACGACTAGCAAAACAATGTTTTTTTTTGTTTTGTTTTCAAAAAAAAATCTTCGCATTTTCTTCCTATTGTTCATTAAATGCGAATAAATAAATTAACTAAATACGAAGTTTTAAATTTCATAAAAATCAGGAAGTTCGCAGATTATGAAAGGTGAAAAATACGAACTATACAGGGTGTAACAAAAATACAGGTCATAAATTTAATCACATATTCTGGGACCAATAATAGGTCGATTGAACCTAACCTACCTTAGTACAAAAAATGTGCATATACAAAAAGTTACAGCCCTTTGAAGTTACAAAATAAAAATCGATTTGTTTCCAATAAGTATATAGAAAGCTATTGGAGATTTTTTATTGAAAATGAACATGTGGCATTCTTATGGCAGTAGTATCTTAAAAAAATTATAGTGAAATTTAAACACCCCATAAAAATGTTATGGGAGTTTTGTTCCTTTAAACCCTCCCAACGTTTTGTGTACGTTCCAATTTAATTATTATTGTAGTACCATTAGTTAAACACGATAATTTAAAAACTTTTTTGCCTCCTAGTACTTTTTCGAAAAGTCAGTTTTTATCGAGATATTTTGCATATTTGTCAAATCCACCACATATTTGTATATGGCTAAGTACGATTATGGAGACTTGATAATAATAGGAAAATTTGTTTATGATTTAAAATATTAAAAAAAAATTTAAAATGTCACTTAAAAATGTTTAAATTCTGAAAATTATGGTAAAAATGGATAAAACACCTTCAAAAAATCATTATAATTCTCATAGAAAACGAAGTTCGTCAGAAGAATCCCATCAGAAATTGTTTGCAATCCTTTCTTGAATATTATGAGAGATTTTCGGAGGTCCCATAAACAAAATTTAACAGTAACTGAATTAGGTGAGAAGAGGAGCCCAAATTAGAAGTCAGATGATCGATAAAGACTATATTTTATTCCTTTTTGTTAATCTATAAGATAAATTAATGTTATTTAATATGCTTAATCAAAATTTAACCCTCACGCGCAAGTTGTAGTCTATGTGACTAACAACTTCAGTGAGAAACTGGGTTTATTTATTATGTTGTTAGTTGCTACAAATAAAGCCTATTATTATTATTATTATTATTATTTACATTTTTAGGTATATTTTGAACCATATTAAAAAATAAGCCACATCTCGATAAAAGGTGTCTTATCGAAAAAATACAAAGAAGCAAAAAAGTTTTAGAAACACTGTGTTTAACTAATGGTATCGCAGTAATAGTTTAATTGGAACGTACACAACCATTTGGGTGAAGGGGGATGGGGTTTAAAGGAACAAATCCACCATAAAATCTTTATGTAAACATATTAGAAAAGAAGCCGCAACTCGATAAAAACTGCCATGTCGAAAAAATACTAAGAGCCAAACAAGTTTTAAAATTATTGAATTTAAATAATGCTATCACAATAATAATTTAATTGGAACGTACACAAAAGTTTGGGGAGGTCTAAGGAAACAAAACCCCCATAAAATTTTTATGGGGTGCACAAAGTTCACTATAATTTTTCTTTAAGATATACCTGCCATACAAATACCACATGTCCATTTTTAATAACAAATCTCTAATAGTTTTCGATATATTTGAAAAAATCGATTTTCATTTTGTAACTTAAAAGGGCTGTAACTTTTTTTATGTGCATATTTGTACTAAGGTAAGTTAGGTTTATTCGAACTATTTTTGGTCCCAGAATAGGTGATTTAATTTATGACCTATATTTTTGTTACACCCTGTATAGGACTATAATGCCAAATCAAAGGCAGAAGAGGCGTAGGAAGACGTAAAATCTCATGGCTATGCAATCTCCGTGAATGGTTTGGATCTAGTTCAATTGAATTATTTCGATTCGTAACCAACAAAATTATAATTTCCAGAATAATTTCCAGAATCCGATCGCAGCGGGACCCTCAGAAGAAGATACTCTTAATGTAGTTATCCTAAATGGAGGAAGACCACCGAAGTCACTTAAAAACGTCGAAGTGCAAGTCCGCAAAGCATTTATTAAATATTTTCTGACCATTGGAAACATACCTACCATTAGCAGATATAATGCTTGACAATAGCTGCAGTTAATAAAGAAGCCGGTCTTTTAAATTTCCTAAACAATAATTGACAGATATTATTACATGATTGGCATCTCAATTGACTGTAATATAATGTATCCTTATTGTTCAGTGGTTCCTGAACTTTGACCTTCAACATCGTCGTGTGATAATGAAGATAGGCCTATTAGATTTTGATTATACATTATACCCCGTGCCTTATTGTGCTTATGTAATATGGTGAATCACTTTTGCCTTTTATGGTACCTAAAAAAATGTCGAAAAATTCGTTTTAAAATTGAATTAATGTTTCCAAACAATACCTTTTGTAGGAAAACACATAGTGGGTTCAGCATACATAATGAATTATGTTCTTATAAATTATTATATTAATCATTTTTACTCATGGACAAAAATATCGAATATTTTGAAATTATCATGTGAAGTGAAATTTTTTGTACCGCAATTCTTAGCGCCACCCGTGTTTTTATTTAGGGCTAATTTTCCGAATGCGATGTTTTAAAGTTTTATTTAACTCCGATATAGGCTCCCCCTTTTTTTCCACTCTTCTCGGGTCAGTGCTAATCCTATCATTCTGGTCCCTGCGTATATTTTTAGGTCATCCGATTATTTCATATATGGTCTCCTCTTTTCTCTTTTATGGTCCCAAGGTCTCCAGTGGGTTATACGTCTCTTTGTCTGCTGTTGTGTCCTGCAAATTTCCATTTGAGAGTAACTGCATGTTTGTTTATGTCTTTCACTTTGGTTTTATTTCTGATCCAAGTATTTTTCTTTTTATCACTTTGCTTGCTACCCAGCATCTGCCTTTCCATTGCCCTCTGAGTCTTGGCAATCTTTTCCTTTGTGAAGGTCCATGTCTGTGCTCCATTTAAGTACGGGTAGAACAAATTGATCATATACTTTTGTGCGGAGGTATTGGGCATGTTTCTGGGTTTTCAGGATATAGCTCATTTTTCGCAATGTCACCCATGTGAGTCTTATTCTCTTTTTTATTTTTGCTGTTTGATTTTCTTTACTCAGTTTCATTATTTGCCCTAGGTATATGTACTCCTTGACTTTCTGTATTGTACTTGTTCGTATTTGCATGGTTTTGTTGTCCTCTTCCACGTTTGTCATATATTAAGTTTTTGTATAGTTCATGGTTAGACCTATCTCAATTGCTTCCTTGTCCAATTGTGTCATCAGTTCGTTAAGCTCTTTTATATTATCTGATATCACCGCTATGTTATCTTCACATCTCAGGTTATTCAGCAATTGTCCATTGATGTTGATTCCTTTGTTGTGCCATTCAGTTTTTTGAATACATCTTCTAGTGCTTGTGCAAATAATTTTGGGGATATTGTGTCCCCTTGCCTAATTCCTCTATTTATTTTTATACGTTTGGTGTTTTGGTGTGGATGTTTTACTGTGATTGTTGCTTTTTCATAGATGGTTTTCATCATTTCTGTGTATCCTTTGTATCGATTATTTCTGTGTATCTATTATAGTCGATCCTTTCATTTATTAGCGGCGAGGATTGTATGACCCAGTGTTTAATACTGTCATTGTTAGCAAGTGATATCCCTTTCTGAATCCAGGTTGAACTCGACATTGATATCCGTCTAGCTTTCCTGTTAATCTGTTTGTTATAATTTTTGTAAGCATTTTATACGTGGTGTTCAGTAGTGTTATTAGTCTATAATTATTCAGATCACATTTGTCTCCCTTTTTGAATAGTAACACTGATATTGCTTCATTCCAGTTTTCTGGTGGCCAATATAATTTTTAAATTGAATCTTATCAAGGTAAGTATTAACAATTCTAGCGACATTAAGATATCCAATAATCTGTAATATCCAATATAACTGGCAAATGACAAACAATGATCTTCTAAAATATTTTTAATGCACATGTCAGCTTTCATTCACCCAATCACCTCCACAAGTTCGGTATGCTCTTTTCAAGAAATAATATTTTATAGCACTATAGAGAAAATGTGATAAGCAACTTGGACAGTCCATAACAATGCAACTTTCGAATTGAGTAGGTAGCTGCGGAAGAAAAAAAAAAGTTTGCTATGGAACTCTGAGGACCCAGCGTCTCATTTATTATTCTTATATTATTGTTATAGTTGCATAATTTTATGTGGATCGTTTTTGAACATATCTAGGATGTCGAAAAGTAGCTATTAGACAAGGCGAAAACGGCGGGTTCGAAGGGAAAAATATTCCCATGAGATTTTTTTGCATAATCACATTCGTGAGACATCCCAGAATAAGGTTCAAGAAGTCGCCCATGTGAAAAGTGGGCCAATTTTTTTTAACAATTTTTTTTAATCCAATTGTAAGAATCAATATTTTTGGCCTGAACAATTTTTTTTTAACTTTTTGGACCATTCTGGACAAAAAAGGTCTCTTATAATTTTCCTCTAAAGTTGATCGTTTTCGACTTATAAACAATTTAAAATTGAAAAAAACGAAAAATGGCGATTTTCAAGGCTTATTAACTCGGTTAAAAATTATTATTATGAAAGTCAATATATGACTAAAGTCCAGCAGAATATGCCACCCAACCCATGCTAGGGATGTACAATTTGGTACGTGGAACCAAGCTTGTGGATTGGGTGACATAAAAGGCAGGATGGTTGGCACAATAAGCCCATAAGGCTGCAGTGCCATCGGAGACATATGTCAGACGACCTCCAAAAAAAAAAAAAAAATATATATATATATATATATATATATATATATATATATATATATATATATATATATATATATATATATATATGACTAAATCAAAGTTTAAAGCCCCCCCTACAAGATCCTGAAGAAATTTTTGTCATTATTTTATTACTAAGCTGTTATTTTTAAGTAATAATAATAAGCACCATGCACGTGTGCGGGGCTGTAAATGCTGAGTGCGAGAGAGAAGCCATTCCAGCAGTCCAATTGTGCATCTTACTCGCACTCACATTTACAGCAGCGTCAATACGATATAACCACTCATTGTTATTAATTAAAATTAACAGCTTAGTAGTAAATTAATGACACAGATTTCTTCAGGATCATGTAGCGGCGACTTTAAACTTTGATTTAGTCACTTTCTGACTTTAAAAATAATAATTTTTGACAGAGTTATTAAGTCTTAAAAATGGCCATTTTCGCGTTTTTCAAATTTTAACTTGCTAATAACTCGAAAAAGATCAATTTTAGAGAAAAATTATTAGAGACCTTTTTTGCCCAGAATGGTCCAAAAAATCTAAAAAAAATTAGTGCGTGCCAAAAATATTAATTTTTGCAATTTGATTAAAAAAAAATTGTTAAAAAAAATTGGCCCACTTTTCTCGTGGGCGACTTCTTGAACCTTATTCTGGGATGTCTCACGAATGTGACTATGCAAAAATATTTCATGGGAATATTTTTCCCAACGAACCCGCCGTTTCCGCCTTGTCTATATAATTAAGTAACCTCAGACTAATAACCATAAGGTTTATTTTTAAACGAAGAGGAGTGATGCAAATTTACCGCGCTGTAATGCTTGTTTGTAATTAGTCCAACCGCAGGCAAGTTTACTCCACTGTTATAAAATTTTGACACTAATGACCTTTATCAAATTTTGACACATTGGCATTTCGTAGGTTAATTAAGTTATATCGGCGATTTTTTGTGTTTTCTGTGTTATTCCTTTAATTTTTAGATTTTTAGTATGTTTTTATATAGGGTGTCCCAAAAGTAGTGGAACGGTCGAATATTTCGCGAACTAAACATCGGATCGAAAAACTAAAAAATACGTGTTCAATCATTTTCAAAAATCTATCCAGTGACACCAAACACCAACCCCCACTACACCCCCTAGAGGTGGGGTGGAGGGTAACTTTAAAATCTCAAATAGAAACCCCTAGTTTTTCTTGCAGAGTTGGATTCGTTACATAAAAGTAAGCAACTTTTATTCAAGACATTTTTTCGAACTGTGGATAGATGGCGCTATAATTGGGAAAACCGATTTATCCTGATACCATAGGTCAATTATAGAAACGGTCTAATATCTCAAAAAATACACTTCCAAATAAGAAACCAAAAAGCAGGTTTTTAATATTTTTTAAAAACCTATCGATAAACACCAAAAATGACCCTCCAACCCACCCCCTGGAGACGGGGTGGGGGGTAAATTTAAAATCTTAAATAGCAACCCCCATTTTTTATTGCAGATTCGAATTCGTCATGAAAAATTAAGCAACATTTATTCGAAACATTTTTTTAAATTGCTGATAGATGGCGCTAATAAATCGTATTTTTCCAATTAAAGCGTCATCTATCAACAATTCTAAAAGTGTTTCGAATAAATGTTGCTTAATTTTTCATGACGAATCCGAATCTGTAATAAAAAGTGGGGATCTCTTTAAGATTTTAAAATTACCCCCCACCCCACCTCCAGGGGGTGGGTTGGAGGATCATGTTTAGTGTTATTCGATAGGTTTTCGAAAAGTATTACAAACGTTTTTTTTGGTTTCTCATTTGGAAGTGTATTTCTCGAGATATTAGACCGTTTCTATAATTTACCTATGGTATCAGGATACATCGTTTTTCTCAATTATAGCGCCATCTATCCACAGTTCAAAAAAATGTCTTGAATAAGAGTTGCTTACTTTTACGTAACGAATCCAAATCTGCAAGAAAAACTAGGGGTTTCCATTTGAGATTTTAAAGTTACCCTCCACGCCACCTCCAGGGGGTGTAGTGGGGGTTGGTGTTTGGTGTCATTGGATAGATTTTTGAAAATTATTGAACACGTATTTTTCAGTTTTTCGATCCGATCTTTAGTTCGCGAAATATTCTACCGTTCCACTACTTTTGGGACACTCTGTATAAAAAGCAGTTGTTTTTAGAACTCTTTAGCGACGTATTAATATAATATAATATTTATGGATTACCGATGAGGGCCGACATGATCAGCCAAAAAATAAGATGTATTTGTTGATTTTTCTAGTGACATTATTGGGGGCGAATATGTCTTTTTAGTTTACTCCTCTTGGTTAAAAAATAAACTATAGTACCTTTTTTTTAAATTTCAGCACTTAAATTACATCTCAACTGAAATAACTCTTTATTTTTATTTCTTTTATTTTGATTTATTTTCTTTTATTTCGGTTACTAATGATGCCGCCCTTCCGTAGGTAATTCCTAAAAGTTTAAAGCATATTTTGTTTTTAAAACAAAACCACGAAGGATTTTGTTTTTGAGTCATTTTTTAATTTATAATGCTGGTATTCCTAATTATCGTCTGGTTTATTAATTATTATTTTTATATTTAAATTTGGCATAATAAGGGACTCATTTTAAATAATAATATCTTTCTTGATAATTTTATTTCCACGAAGAGAGGTCAACAGTTTTAAAATATGGTACAAAACAATAATATTATTATTTATTGTTAATAAATAATATCAAGGACAGCATTCTTCGTTGCTGACAAAATAATGTGTTCTGAATTTAGTTAGTCTGATTGTAATAATGTAGGTAGAATTACAGTCATAAGTTATTTAAGTAACATGAGTGGTACCATAGAAACAAAAAGGAGGGAGATTCACATACGAGATCCAAATTATGCGCTACATTCTTTGTATTAATTTGATCATGCGATTTTTTTTCTATAGGTCTTTGTTAAAAATATCTCTTGAAAAAATTGAAAATATATTTACCTTATACATACAGATAAGACAAAAACATTTTAGAAGCAATATTGAACTATAAATTGTAATTATTACTTTTTTTCACTGAGGATATACAGTGCGTCCATAAAGTAACGCTTAAATTCATTATTTCGTAAACCGGCGACATTAAGGAAAAATCCCGAAACAGGTCGATTTTTATTTTTAAATTCCGATTTTTTGGCATATATATCATACTAGTGACGTCATGCATCTGGGCATGATGACGTAATCGATAATTTTTTTAAATGAGAATAGGGGTCATGTGATAGCTCATTTGAAAGGGTATTCAATTCTCTATTCAATAATATAAACATTAACATATTTATTTATACAAGGTGTTCAAAAAAAACATTTTTTTAATTAAAATAATTAAAACAAAAAAATGTATATAATTTATTTAATTCAAAATACGTTTTACTGTTGTCAGAAATAGGAAAAAAATGTTTATTTGACAAATAAATATTGTTTTTCGCTTAAATTCAATGTTAAAGCTGCCGCCCACCTGTCTCTTGGCAGTTTGAACATTTCTTTTAAACGAAAATCAATGTTGATTTGTCAGATAAATTTTTTCTGTTTTCTGACAATAGTAAAATGCATTTTGAATTAAATAAATTACATATACATATTCTTCTTTTTGTCTCACTTATTTTAATTTAAAAAATGTTTTTTGAACACCGTGTATAAATAATTGTTAATGTTTATATTATTGGATAGATAATTGAATACCCTTTCAAATGAGCTATCACATGACCCCTATTCCCATTTAAAAAAATCATTGATTACGTCATTACGCCCAGATGGATGACGTCACTAGTATAATATATATGCCAAAAAAATCGTAATTTAAAAATAAAAATCGAGCTGTTTCGGGATTTTTCCTTAAAGTCGCCGGTGTACAAAATAACGTATTTATGCGTTACTTTATGGACGCACTGTATAGCGAATAGTGTAGATGGGCTTCAAAGAATTATAAACCGCATGCTGTGATTATAGTAATAGTATAAAGATAAACTGTAAACAATACTAACTTTTGTGCGTATTGAACTAATGCGGTTCGTCGCAAGATTTTGCATCGCAAATTTTTACCAGTGAGAAAGCGGTGCTCAGATAATTTGATCTTCGCTCGAAAACGATAACCGATGGAGCGTGTGCGTTGTGTGCGTCGAAAATTCTTGCGTCCGATTTATGAGACACACACAGATTTATGAACGCGGCATAATATCTCCCTTAACATTATATTCTTATTTTTTTTCTCGTTTTTAAGTAGACATAACTGTCTGCTTTTCAATGGTCCTCCACTAAGTTGTCGTTCCATCGTTTTCGTGGCCTTTTCATTTGGGGAACAGTCTCTCGTCATCTTTACTACCCTATTTGTTGTCATTCTGCTCATATAATCGTCCCATTTTAGCCGTTCTGATTGTCGTTTCTAGCATTATTTTTGTTTTCTCAAGTTGTAAATTTTTTTTTCGATCTCCATCACTATTAATATATCCCTATTATCTATCCCTCCAGCTTGAAAACAAAAATTTTAATCTAAAAATCAAGCCTAGCGTTACATATTTCTGTAAGCGAAACATGGGTGCTTAAAAATGAAAAATAGACCTTTTCGAAAGATGGGAGAGATAAATACAAAGAGCAAAACATAGAGGCATGGAAACAGATGATCAATGGAGAAGAGTAAATAATAAAGAACTACATAACGAACAAAAAATGACAAAGGTGTTCAGAGACCACGATATATAGGACACATGGAAACAATGGAAGAGGAAGGAATGCCGAAAGTGGTACTATCACGAAAGCAAATACAAAAAAAAGAGAAGTTAGACAAGAAAGAGATAGAAGCAAAGCGTATAGGAAGACTTATAAAAAAGTAATATTGAAAATTAGAAAGGAAAAGAGTTGACGAAAAACAATGTAACGAAGTGTCAGAACTATTAAATGTATTTTATACAAATAAAAGTAAATATTAATTGTAATAGAAAATTAAACTTACCATCCCTAGTCCTTTAAGGCCTGTTAAACTTTATAAATAAATAATGAATATTTAGAGTCATATCTTTTCTCCAATATTTCTATTTGTTCACATTATTCACTCATCCATTTAGTTTGACTTATCTAGTAGAATTTCTTGTCTGTGAATTTCTTATATTCCACCATGTCCTTATGTTTTACCCTACTTCTACTTTGAATTTGTAGTGGAGCCGCTCTAACTTCCGCATAGAGCTCTTCTGTATCTTCCTCAGATTTATAAGCTGTTGACTATACATTTGGCTACACATTTGTCCGAAATTACTCCAGCTCATTCATTCCATTATTTTTACATTCATTTTTTCCTTTGATTTGCCGGCGTTATATATTTATTGTCTTTCCGATGTCTTCCTTATATATATTTCCGATGATTCTTAGCAACAGTCCAGATGCTAGGGTATAAGGTCACCGCCTGCAAAACTAGCATAGGCGTAGGCACCCTTCAGTTTTTTTTAAATGAGTATTTTGTATAACACCAGCAGAAGAAAACCCCCCAAGTAGGAGCACCTACCTGCAGTGCATCCCTTGCAGGCCCGTTATCGCCGACCCTACTTAGCAGCATTGGAAACTACATTAAGTACTTGAAATATTAGATTAAAAAAAAATGTCAAAATACAGGGTGGGGCATTAGTGAGACAAAGTCCAATTGCTCGTTTGTCGTAAGAGATACGAAAAATAGTTATTTAGGTAAAAGTTGGGGCACACATAGTACCATAACATAAAATATTCTCAAATATACAGGGGCGTCCGTATTGACAGGGTGACACAAACTTATGTTTTTTTTTAAATGGAACACCCTGTATATTTTTACATTTTTGGATTTTTCTCAATGTTTACTTTCTTAAAATATAGGGTTTTGTAATATTATACGAGGTATTTTAAAAGATAATTACGTTTTTTTGTTAATTTCGTAGCAATATTTACGCCCTGTAGAATTGTAGTGATTTAACATCAAATTTTCCATTTATATTTCAACGATTTTGAATATAGTCTACTATTGTCAAACATTAACAGTATAGCGAAATGTTTAATTTTAGTATACAGGGTGGGTCGAAACTCGGAATGAGTATTTTCTGAGTTTTCTTAAATGGAACGCTCTGTATTTTAGTATTGTATTGAAATGATATTTTATGGTACTTTTTTATTTCTTAAGCATTCCCTATACCTACGTGCTTTAATTTGTATGTTATTCGTGATTCTTTAAACCAAACATTAATTGCAACTAAAATTCCGTGAAATTTTATTAGGTGGCCGTGAAAATATCCAATCAAAAATAATTTTTCGAAAAAAAAATAATTAAGCCTGATCCTTAATCTATTAATGTTGGATGAGATGTCCAAATACATTAGTAGTTAAGGTTGTTGGTGCTTAAAATATTAATCAAACATACAAAATTCTCCCTAGTCGGCTATGACACACAATTTGCCCAAACATTTGACATTATAGTATTTATATAGTTCCAGTTAATTTGTTACCATGACTAATATTAATTTTTCTAATGAGGAACTGATTAAAATGGCCTTGTGCTAGGAGAGTATAACAAAAATGAGCTACTTGCAATAAAAATTTATCATCAGCGATTCCCTGATAGACGACAACCAAGAGGAGAATCTTTTAAACGTATACTAAAATGGTCAACAGACTAGACACTTAGATTGTAAAAACGGTTGTACTAATATGCAAATCCTCAGTGACACTAAGGATTACATTTAATTTCTGTTTTCTTCATTTACAATAGTTTTTGTTCGATCAGATTTATCATAATCTAAGTGTCCAGTCCGTTAAAACCGTTCTAGTATATTTTCAAACGTTTCTCTTCTTAGTTGTGGTCTATCAGGGAATTTCTAATGAAAAATTGTTATTGCTAGTAGCACATTTTTGTTATACTCCACTAGCACAAAAACCTTAATAATCAGTTCCTCATTAGAAAAATTCATATTAGTAATGGTAACAAAGCAACTGGAACTATAAAATAATATAATGTCAATTTATTAAGGAAATTTAGTGTCATAGCCGACTAGGTAGAATATTGTATGTTTTTATTAATATTTTGAGCGCACCAACAATTTTAACTACGAATTTATTTGGACATATCATCCAATATTAATAAATTATGGATCAGGCTAGAATATGATGTACACATTTTTTTTTCGAAAAATTATTTTTGATTCAATATTTTCACGGCCACCTAATTTCAAGTAATTTTTCGTGCAATTAATGTTTGGCTTAAAGAATCACGAATAACTTACAAATTAAAGCACGTAGGTGTAGGGAATACTTAAGAAATAAAAAAGTACCATAAAATATCATTTCATTAGAATACTAAAATACAGGGTGTTCTATTTAAGAACACGCAGAAAATACTCATTCCTAGTTTCGACCCACCCTGTATACTAAAATTTAACATTTCGCTATACTGTTAATGTTTAACAATAAGTAGACTATATTAAAAATCGTTTGAACATAAAATAAAAATTTTATGTTAAATGACTACAATTCTACAGGGTGTAAATATTGCTACGAAATTAACAAAAAAAACGTAATTTTCTTTTAAAATACCTCGTATAATACTACAAAATCCTATATTTTAAGAACGGAAACGTTGAGGAGAATCCAAAAATGTAAAAATATACAGGGTGTTCTGTTTGAAAAAACATAAGTTTGTGTCACCCTGTCAATACGCACGTCCCTGTATATTTAAAAATATTTTTAAATTATGGTCCTATAAGTGCCCCAACTTTTACCTAAAGAACTTTTTTCATATCTCTTACGAGAAACGAGTAATTGGACTTTGTCACACTAATGCCCCACCCTCTTTGTTAATAATTTAAATTTTATTTAGGTTTTTAGAAAAATACAAATTTAATTTTTCCTTGTTGTCGTCTGCTATTTTGTCATGCAATACCGTAAAAATATTTATTCCTTTGTATGATGCGGAACGAATGTGTTATATCTCGTAATGTAGCCATTGCTGGTGTAAAAGGAGTTGTCTAGCTATTAGGTGACTCATTTTGTTTAATATCAAAACTAAGTCCTACGATAGATTAATTTATTGTTAATTCCGAGGGCCAAACCACACGCCTTGAACTAAATAATCGCTAAAGTATCGACTAATATTCAAACCACGAACCGGCAATAAAACTTGACAATGGCCCCCAAGAAAATATTTTATGTCTACCTAATAACACTTAATTATTAGTCACTGGATAGTATTCGCACGCAAAAAAGATTCGCGAGAATGATTCTACAGAGATAATTGAGTTATATCATCGATCGTAGAAAGTTGCGATACCATAAAAATAAAACTAGCTAGCGCTCCCGCCAAAATATGGGTATTGCATTTATATTACACTGCTGCAAAAAATTAACACGCAAATAATAGTACTTTACAAAAAGATCCGACTATATTGGTTATTTGTTTTACTTAACCTATCTTACTTAACTCTCACTTAACTAAAAACACTATTTGTATTTTTGAGTTTTTCGCTAGGAGTATTACGTACTGTTTGAATGTTAGTAAGGATACTTACTAAAGAGGAGTTATTTTATTTAGCGTATGGACTTTCACAGTACGATAAATACACAAAGATAATATATGAGATTAAATAAATTATTAGAAGAATTTTTTTGCTTAGCAACAACACTTTTATTTATTTTAGTAATATTTTGTATTTTGACAACGGCACCCGATTTGGGCGTCGAAACGTTAATAAAATTATTTTTTTCATTTTAATTGTGGCTTATTTCCCATATAAATAATTAATCATAAAAATGCCACAAGGAAATAGCTTCAGAACAACATTAAGATAATATATTATTCAAACACTAAAATATAATGACTGAACCTAAATATTAATGTCCAATTTACATAGCCATTCAATTGCTTCTGGGGAGCATTCCACAAAGTCCTGGAGGTTTCCACGGTAGGCACGATTTAGGCAATCTGAAACACAATGACTTATGGTCTGTCTAGGTGATCCGCAATCTCACTGTGGACTTTTCGCACGACCCCATTTACCATGTCCGGTACGTATGCGATTAAGCCTCGCCCAGGTGAACCGGAGCAGACCCGATTCGATGAAACCCTGGGTTGGGGTGGATATCTGAATATAGTCTGCTGCTACTGTTGGCATCCATCTTGTGGACCATTGCCTTTATATATCATAGGAATCACCAATTGTTCGGGCAGATCTGATTGGAGGATTTCTAGACCTCAGTCGCTGGTGCTCTTTTGAGATGTCTGGTATGTCTTGATGGATTGGTAATTGTATGTTGGCTACAATCTTCTGGTACTCTCTCACTTATGCTGCTGTACGGCGTAGATCTGGTGGAGCAATATTGCTCAAAGTAGGCAGCCATCTCACTGGGGTTGATTTTATTGTTCCAGTGATTATTCTCATGGTTTGATTAAGTTGGACATCGATTTTGTTTGTATGTGCACTATTTAGCCAAACTGGTGTACAATATTCTGCCACTGAAAAAACCAGAGCTAGAGCAGAGGTCCTAAGAGTATCTGCAGAAGCACCCCAAGTTGTTCCAGCAAGTTTTGTTATTATATTGTTTCTTGTTCTCAGTTTACCGGCTACGTTTTTAAGATAACTTTTGAAGGTGAGTGTTATATCAAGGGTGACGCCTAGATATTTGGGGTTGTTGTTATGCTTGATAGCTGCATCATTTAGAGTTACATTGAGAGTATCGCCCGCAAGTGGATTCGACAGGTGAAAGATACAGGTTTCAGTTTTGCTTGTGCTAGGACGTAAGCGTAGTTACTTTTAGTGTAGTTAGGTCCTCGTGTAGAGCTAGTTCTCCAGCTTCCTTACTATTATCTTGGAAGCCAAGGGCCAGTACTCAGCACTAAAGATCAGTATTCTTCTTCTTCACGTGCCATATCAGAATTATCCGAGATTGACGATCACCATTGCGAAGGCATCTTTATCTTATGCAACATGGAAAAATTGTCGTGCATTTAATATGAGTCCAGTCACTAAGGTTTTTAACCAAGAAACTTGTCTCCTTTCGACACTTCTACGGCCATCTATTTTGCCTTTATGGATTAGTTGTAGTATTCTATATCGATTCCACCTCACTACTTGTTACAAATAAGACATTTTTCAGGGTTTAATAGTCTTTAGCAACTTTTTATCTTTTTTGACTATCCTTAGTACTTCCTCATTAGTTTTTCTTGCTGTCCAAGGTATCTTCAGCATCCTTCTATGAATCCACATTTTCGTTGCTTTAATTCTGTTCATGATCGATAATTTTAGTGTCCATACTTCTACACCATAAAAAAGTACAGGCCAAACACAGCACTTAAACGTTCTTTGTCTTAGTTCTAAACTGAGAGGATTATTGTAAAGAGATGACTTCATGTTTAATACATGAAGCGGGTTTTAGAAGGCGAATAAACAAGCGGGTTTTAGAAGGGGAAGATCCTGTATGGACCAGATTGCTACATCACGTATCATCATAGAAGAAATTAGGGAAAAGAATGCAGCACTGATAATGACGTTTGTAGACTTTGCCAAAGCGTTTTATACCATAAAATACAAAGCTCTTTGGAATATTTTAAGCCACGCGAAAATTCCGCCTAAGATCATTAGAATAATACAAATGATGTATAACCGAACATCATTCCAGGTATTACATAAGGGTCAAATGACGGACAAAATAGAAATCGAGAAGGGGGTAAAGCAAGGCTGTATACTCTCACCACTACTCTTCAATATATGTCTCAACTACATTTTACAAACAACCATAGACAGAAAAAACGGAATCCCTTGGAACTACTTAGATGGTAAGAAACTGGCCGATATGGAATATGCAAATGATATATGCCTGGTATCACATACAATAGACGATATGAAGGACATGCTAAGTAAACTGGAGAAAGAGGCGGCAGAAATTGGTCTCCGAATAAATGTCAATAAGACAGTTGAGATGAGAATAGGCCAGGAGAACAAGAAAAATTATATATCAATCAAGAATAAGTAAAGCAGGTACAAGAATTTTGCTACCTAGGAAGTATAGTTGGCGTACTTGGTGGAATCGAGGCGAACATTAAACATCGACTTAGAAAAGCACAACAAGCATTTGGAACATTCTCAAACATATAGAGGTCAACACAAATTAGTCAAAACACCAAAATAAGAGTATTTAATAGTAATGTTAAAACAGTATTACTGTATGGATGCGAGACCTGCGCAATAAGAGACGGAACTGTCAAAAAACTCCAAGTATTTGTGAACAGGTGCCTCCGAAAAATTTTGAAAGTATATTGGCCCAACATCATAACAAATCAAGAACTCTGGAAGAAAACCAAACAAGAGCCAATTGAAATTGCAAGAAGAAAGCAAGGACGACCCGCAACGACCTGGAGAAGAACATTTGAAGCTGACTATAAAGGTATGAGAAAGAGCTGGGGAGAGGTAGCAGCTATGGCCAGAGACAGAGTCCAATGGAGAAGCTTCGTTCCCTATGCTCCTTCACAGAGTAACAGGAAATAATAAATATACGTATTCACCCGAACTGAATCTACAGTGTTTCTACAAGTAGTTCCAGAAAAAAACGTTGAAACGTCACCCCCATTTTTGAGAACTTTTTGCCAACAATTTTGCATTTATATTATAGAACGTAAAACACAAGACAGAAAATCAAACAAATGGATAAGAGAGAAAACAAAAGTAAAAAATCTAACAGAACATTATAACAAGCTTAAAGTTGAAATTTGCGGGCCACAATGCGAGACAGGAAGATAAAAGATGGAATGCTGAAATACAAAAATGGAGACCCTGTACAGGAAGAAGAGGAAGAGGAAGACCTCAGATGGGATGAAAGGACGATATTGTAAAAGCTGCAAGAACTAACTGGAAAAGCGCAGCCAACGACAGACGGAAATGGAAAGATTTGGGGAAGGCCTATGTCCAAAGTTGGATAGAAATGGGCTAAAAGAAGAAGAAGATTGTAGAACGTGCTTCACTAATTAAATTCTTATACTTTGCATAAAAGAAGATCGTGTCTATGAACCCTTTAATTATTCTTAATGTGTATTAATAATTACCTACTGTAAAACGTTAAAACTATGTGTAACATAATAATTAATCGTAATTGACGCTGATAAGTGTTTTCAAAAAAAAAACATGCGTGCACAGTTACTACTTTAATTACACGACTATTTTATTTAATTAACAGGAAGCTTATATTAGTTATATAGCTTAATAAGTGTAATAAGCTAAAAAGATTCCTACTTTGCATTTTTATTATTAAGTACAGAAGAGTAAAAGATAATATATGTAGATGTATCAATTATATTGGAATTAGTATAGAGAGTACACTTTGTCAATATTAAGCTGGTTACCTAATTATTTCCCCCTCTTTTGAAATTTAAATGAAAGTCAGCTGTTATTCAACCAGATAAATTTTTATATATTTATCAATAATTAAATATCTTGGTAACATAAATTTTTTTGTAGTAGATTATATTTCCTGCAGCCGGCGACAATCTAATAATTTAGCAACAAATAAATTGTTACTTAAAATTTTTCGGTAGCAACAAATAACAGAATAATAATTATAATACACCAGAATAACTATGATTTCATTGATGAACTTCAATACAAATAGCCCTTTTCTGCGGACTTTACATAGGTACCTATATTACTAATATTCATCTAATTATATTGCATATTACTAATATGCAATCTGAATATTCGATTCCAGCAATAAAATAGCTGGTAAATAAGTTTTCCCAAAAATGGCCCTTTTTCGGCAATTTGCCCAGACTAATTGTACGTAGCCCACGAAATTTAAAGTCACATTTTTTCTAGTTTCGTACCTTTTAGTCCGTTCATTAACGGTAAAATATTGCAAAACCTCTAAATTTTAAAGAACCGCTTGGATTGACATGAAATTTGGCATACACATAGCTAACAAGTCAAAGAAAAAAAGTGATATTGTGCCGATATGTGCTTTTGCCCTGGGGGTGGTTTTCACCCCCTCTTGTGGGTGAAAAAATATTCGTCCAAAGAAATTGTCAGGAAATGGATAAACTGGCTAATTTTAAGTATTTTTTGTTCTATAGAGTTTTTTCACTAAGTCAATACTTTTCGAATTATTTGCCAGTGAATATGTTCATTTTTTCAACAAAATAACCACGCTTTTAGACAGTTTTTCGCAAATAACTCAAATAGTAAGCATTTTGTCGAAAAAACATTCTCAGCAAAAATATAGCCTGCAAAAAATTTAAAAAAATGGTGTATATATCACGTCTCTACACCTAGTAGAAGCGGAGTTATAGCTAATGAAAAATAGGTTCATATTCGTCAAATTCCAAATGGAATACTTTAACGTGAAATAACCAAAAATGAACCACATTTCGGGGAAAACTCAATACAACTTATTTAAAGTGTTTAAAAAAAGCTTCATTTTTGTTTTATAAAAAAAATTTCTAGCATCAAAATTAAACAAGTTACGCTCAAAATAAAGTTAGTCCCTTTTGGTTTTGGTAAAAAAATCGAGAAAATCACCCCAGATTAGTAGTATCTTAAATGAACTTAAGCGTTACGACTTCACAAGTTTCTTGACTCATGTATATATTTTTTATATGATCTGTAAGTTTCATCGGTTCAAAGTCCTTATTATTGAAAGGGCTGTAGTTAAAAGGGGTTAAACGAGTCACTGATCACGAATGTATGCAAATTTAGAAACACCAAATCTTAATCAATTTTTGTCTGACAGAAAAACAAAAAAATACATGATATTCAGAAAAACAAATCTAACTTTTTTTGTTTTTCGAGATTTTTGGTATCTCTAACAATTTTTAAGTTATTTTGAAAAAAAAGCATATTTTTCAAAATTTAAATTTTTAAAAATTTTATTTTGAAACCAATTTTTTTCAAAAATAAGTACTTTGAATCGATGAAACTTACAGATCATATAAACACAACATAGGTAAAATAATTTGTGGAGAGGTAACGATTAATTTAATTTAAGTTGCTAATTAGGGGGTGGTCTTCCCGATTTTTTTTTGCAAAAACAAAAGGGACCAACTTTATTTTGAGCGTAACTTGCTTAAATTTAATGCTAGAAACTTTTTGTAAAAACAGAAATAAAGCTTTTTTAAACTCTTTAAAAAAGTTATAATAGATTTTTCCCAAAAAGTGCTTAATTTTTTGAATATTTCACGTCGAAATATTTTATTTGAAATTTGGTGAATATGAATCTATATTTCATTGGCTATAACTCTGGTTCTACGAGATCCAGAGACCTAACGCGTAAACCATTTTTTTTACTTTTTTATAGGCTATATTTTTGCTAAGAACGTTTTTTTCAACAAAATACTTACTTTTTGAGTTATTTGCGAAAAACCGTCTAAAAATGTTATTTTGTTGAAAAATGAACATGTTCACTTGCAAATAACTCGAAAAGTGTTGACTTGGCGAAAAAGCTCTATAGAACAAAAGTTACTTAAAATTAGTCAGTTTACCCATTTCCGGACTTATTTTGGACATATATTTTTTTACCCCCAGCAGGGGGTGAAAGTCACCCCCAGGGCAAAAGCACACATCGGCACAATATCACTTTTTTTCTTTCACATGTAAGCTATACGTATGCCAAATTTCATGTCAATCCAAGCGGTTCTTTAAAATTTAGAGCAAAAACCGTGAAAGAATGAACTATTTTTTGTTTAGAAATAATAGTGGATTTATTACAATTGTCTTGAATTTTTTATTTTCTATTTATTTTATTTTATTAATTTTAAAAATTTATTTTCCTCCATTATTTGGGAGATTATAGTATCATGAGCAGCGATGCTGATCTTTCCTCCATTTCCTATTATATTTGTTTAATTATATCACAATAAATTATTCTATTGTCTAGTCGCAACATAGAAGGTCCCGTGGGCACTTTTATAGCTCGCCGCGATTTGATGGTGGTATTATAGGTTTTTTGGGTCGCTGAATCCAATTGAAGTGGTCTGGAAGCCCAAATGTGGTGCGTTTAATTGTTATTAAAAAATTATGGTAAAATTCGTAGCTGTTTTTCAGGAATTATTAAAAGCCCTGTAAATAAATTGATAGTGTTAAGGTCTTCTCTGGGGGTATTTTTGGTCGCTGAATCGAATGCGACTAAACGCGATTACTCAAAATGTGTTCTTATTTTGTTAATAACAAAATAATTGTTTATTCGCCGAAAAGCTCGAGATGCGCTATCTACAGCAAGTTTGTAGTCTTTTTCATATTATTTTTATAAGGTAAATCGATTGCCACTAGTCGTGTTAGCTTAAACCACCTTTAGTCCAGAGAAATAAGGTTTTTGTCGGGACACTTGAGCAGCCAGGTTGCAAATGAATTTTTTGGGTACTATATACCTAATACATTATAAATACAAAAATACCCGTCACAGTTCGGACGAGAAACTTAGTTATTAACAAATAAGGGTCAAAAATGGCAGTTTTTTCGTTTAAATCGCTACAGGTAAAAATAGGGTAATTAAATATCTTATTTATAATACTCTTCTTTTTGTAAATGAGCCAAGGTTAAAAATGGCACTTTTTGAATTTTGGTCCGATCCTTTTTTGTTTCGGAAAGTGCAAAATAAGACTAAAATTTCAAAAATAAAAAATGTGCTATAACTTTTGCGAAAATGGCCTTAAGACTTTCATATTACACGAAAAGTTGAGTCAAACATTCCATATAATGCACAAAAAATTTTAAGACGATTCGTCAATTAGTTTAAATTTTATTTAATTTGTTTATCGCAAAGAGTTTTTTTTCGCAATGTTATTGTTCAGAAAACAATAATGACATAGCAATTCTGTGGAAACCACATGTAAGAATAATAGTTATATTTTTAAAGTATTGAAAAAAATCGTTAAAAAGTCGTTTTTATCACTCCGAAAAAAGTTTAGTAAAATAGAGTCGTTTTTGGCTTCTAAACAATTTGAATAACTTTGTTAGTATTGACTATAGAGTAAATCTACTTTGGGATTTCAAAAGCTGGTATTTCTATACGAATTTTCAGAAAAAAAACTTTTTGCCTACGTTAATTAGGTTCAAAGTTAGCCACTTTTATTATTTAATTCGCAGTTACTTCTATATACATCAAATTCTCCTGTAACAGTGTTAGTTACCATACTACTCCGAAACGGCTTGGCCGATTTTTATAAAATTTTACACGTTTATCCTGTAGGACGTTGAAGAGGTTTTAATCTATTTTTTATACCCATAAGTTATAAGCGGGGTTGCACCACTGACATTTTTTTCGACAAAATTATCTACCTTAATTTTATATGATGTAGAATTAAGAAATACATACAACCCTTAATTTTCACTTTTCTGTCACCAACCCCTATTTGTTAATATCCATCTATATATTTACATCTATAAAATTCTCCTGTCACAGTGTTAGTTTCCATACTCCTCCGAGACCGCTTGACCGATTTTTATGAAATTATATGAAATCGGTCGTAATCTATTTTTCATATCCGTGAGTGATAAGGGGACTTCCCCTAACATTTTGTAATGTTAGGTGGGGTTGTGTGTACATAACGTACTCTGTAAAACTGACTACGAGTACATACAAATTAAAAAAATTATGATCAAAATTCATCAACAAGTTCCAGCGATATTAATCGCAGCATATGTTTGCAGAATCAGTTTCATTTTTTGAGTGCACGTATTTTAATAATTCCCCTCCACGAATTAATTCCGTTCGGACGCCATTTTTAAAGCTTTATTAACCACTCTGTTGTGGTTCAAAGTTTACTCAAACTTTTACACATAACCTATACATCTTCAACTTCAAAATGGCTCTAGTTAGGTTGCTTAATTGTTATAAACAAAGTAGCCGTCAATTAAATAAAAAAGTGGCTAACTTTGACCGTAATTAACCTAGGCGAAAAGTTTTTCTTTGAAAATTCGTATAAAAATACCAGTTTTTCAAATTCCATTGTAGTTTTAGCCTACAGTCAATATTAACAAAGTTATTCAAATTGTTTATGTGCCAAAAAAATGATTCTATTTTAGTAAAATGTTTTCTGAGTGATAAAAATAACTTTTTAATGATTTTTTTAAATGCCTTGAAAATATGACTATTCTTCTTTTATGTTGTTTTCACAGAATTACTGTATCATTATTATTTTCTGAACAATAACATTGCGAAAAAAAAGCTCTTTGGGATAAACAAATTGAATAAAATTTAAACTAATTGACGCATCGTATTAAAATTTTTTGTGCATTGTATGGACTGTTTGACTCAACTTTTCATGCAATATGAAAGTCCTAAATTCATTTTCGCAAAAGTTATAGCAAATTTTTTATTTTCGAAATTTTAGTTTTATTTTGCAATATTCGAAGCAACAAATAATCGGACTAAAATTCAAAAAACGCTATTTTAAGCCTTGGCTCATCTTCTAAAGAAAAATATTATAAATAAGACATTTAATTACCCTATTTTTACCTGTAGCCATTTAAACGAAAAAACTCTCATTTTCGGCACTTATTTGTTAATAACTAAATTTCTCGTCCAAACTGTGACGGAAATGTTTGTATTTATAGTGTATTAGGTATATAGTACCCAAAAAACCCATTTGAAACCTGGCTGCTCAAGTGTCCCGAACATGGTATATTTTGCCTTATTTCCCTGGTGTAGGTACTTCCGACTTTGTTATTATTAAATTGTTGCAAAAATAACGGTTTATAGTACGTTCACTCACGGTTTTTGCTCTAAATTTTAATAAACCACTTGGATTGACATGAAATTTGGCATACACGTAGCTAACATGTCAAACAAAACAAGTGATATTGTGCCGATGTCTGCTTTTACCCTGGGGGTGAGATTCACTCATTTTCGGGGCTGAGAAAACAAACCTTTAAAATAAGTCTGGAAGTGGATAAACTGATTAATTCTAAGCAACTTTTGTTGAATACAGTTTTTTCACAAGTCAATACTTTTCGAGTTATTTAGTTTTTTTGTTAAAAAATGAACACATTCACTCGCAACGTTTAGTTAAGTATTTATGATAACCAATTAGTAAGTGTTTAAATAAATTTCTTCGTTAAAAAACATCAGATAAATATTTTGTGCCTAAACTTTTAGGGCATACGTTATTGTTAACATTTTTTTTGATAAGTTCTGTCAAAGAGTTAAAGATATTTGTGTTGACACACAACTAAGCCTTCATATTTGTGTTGTAACCATTAGCGTAACGATATAAATGTAAAGATTTTCCATTTAACAATAATTAAATCTTCTATCTTCTATCTATAGAACGAAGATGACGTAGTAAACATAGGGCTTGGTCTAAAAATCGTTATAACCTCGACCTTTTCAGCAGGTAGGTCGCACATCCTTATCGACTCTTTCGAATTGTGTAGGAAAGGACGAGGTTTTCAAAAGTTCAAATCCGTTTATATAATCCGCTCGAGCCACTTAATTAGCAAAAATATATTGCGGTTTATTTTGTATGAAGAAAACTGATTGAAAAGTAAAAAAGTCGTAGCAAACCAGATGTTTACATTACCAGAGTATTGGGAATTTAAGTTATAAATTATTACAAATCTATATTTTTTTTATATATGCATATATATATATATATATATTTTTTTTTTTTTTTTTTTTTTTTTTTTTTTTTTAAGATAACAGCTGACCTGGTAGATAAAAATGGGGTTGAGGTTTATTGGGTATACAGCTGAATAAAACCAAGTGGTACTCTGTTTAACAAATCGTTATATTTCGCTGATTTTCATCAGCATCATCAGACGAAAGCTACAATATTTAAAAAATGGTACAATGTTATAATATGATCTTTTTTTAACAATTTTTATCTTACCTAATTGAGGTTAACGGTATTAAGATATTAAGATGACATCGAGATACTGCAATTTTGATATAAAATGGATGAAATTTTGTTAATAGTGATGTATTAGGATTAATTTAAATTATTTTTATATTGACAAGAAGGAAAATTTTTTGATTTGAAGTTGATTGAATGTCAATAAGGTGAAGTACTAGATATACTAAATATTGAATGTTATTATATATATATATATATATATATATATATATATATATATATATATATATATATATATATATATATATATATATTTACTCCCAGCGTATGAAGTGAGCCACATATCAAAAGAAACTGCGGTTGAAGTGAGGTCCTGTACAAAGTGAGGTCCAGTATACGGACCTCACTTAGTCAATCAATGTAAGACTTTTTCGTAGACATGTACTGATAGCAAACAGTGTTTTTTTACAAAAAAAAGTGGGACCTCACTTTGTATGGTCCACATCAATTTTTAGTTCAGAGATTTTCCGCATAGAGGCGCTGACTTTGGCGTATATTTTCTAACCATGTATATTCTATGCCCTGTTGAATAACTTACGATACACATAGTGAGGACCATACAACTGGCAACATCTGTTCAACCAATCTTTAAAACAGTGGATCGTCAATCGTCGCATAAATTCAAACAGTACAAAAATGTTTAAAATACTTTAATCCTTTTTGAGAGCGTAGGCGCAAAATTTCGGTCGAGTTCTTTTTAAACGCATTTATTTTTTTCGAATCCTGAGATAACTAATAGGTATTTTTAAAATATTTAAACGCAAAATAGAAGACTACATTATTCCCGAGGCAGAAAGTCCCTTATAATGAACAAAAAGTTTCTTTTGTAATATATATTTAAAATTAAAAATCAGACTATTTTTTTTCACCCCTGTGACTTATTAAAATAAATATTATAGAAGTTCTCAAGGACTTTCGACCATGGATAATACAGTAATATTTCTTTCTGCGTTTAAATTTTTTAAAAATACTTAAGGTTTTCTCAGTATTCGAAAAAAATGAACGCATTTAAAAATAATTCGAGCGAAATTTTTGCGCATATGCTCTCAGAAAGGCTTAAAATACTATAAATTTTTGTAATCAGTATTTCAATAGTTATTTATGATATAAGTGTTAAAAGTACACGTTTAAGGCACGCATGTGAAAGTTTGCAGAATGAGCGACAGCGAGTTCTGCAATTCACATGAGTGCCTTAAAAATGCACTTTTTAACACGCATATCATGCAATGTTTTTTCTACAAACGTAATTACAGGACAATATCTACAAAAACTTTTACTTGAACTTGACTGACATTCCATTTTTATATTTTTTTGACATTACATCAAAATTGCCTATACGATCAATACGAATTGCAGTGCCATAAAAATTTTAAAGCACTAGTGCCTTAAAGCAGCGCCGGATAAAGGGGCGGGCGAGCCGGGCGACCGCCCGGGGCGCCAGAATTTGGGGGCGCCAAATTTTGAGAGACGCTGATATATAAATATAATATTTACCCCCCTCCGTGGCTCAGTGGTAAGAGCGCCTGCCTTTGGATCGAAAAAATCCGAAAGGTTGTGGGTTCGAATCTCACCAGGGTCGGAAATTATTCATTTATTATAAATTAATAAATGAATATAGTTTCTGTCCTCGTGGGATCGGTTCTCACCGGAGGGACCGCAGACGTTCGGATACAATTAGCGTCTCTTTGCAAAGACAATGATGTCGACATTGCAAAGTAACGAGCCACTTACTCAACATCCACACTACTTACACATGACACTAGGTACCTAACTGTTCAAAATTACCGTACCTACCATGCCAATGGCCATTAGTTGTCGAGGCATTAGCTAAACAAAAAAAAAATATAATATTTTTTACATTCACTATTTTTTTGGACTTTATAGATTATCTTTGGGCTAAGATTACTCCTAAGACAATTAATATTAAATAATTGTAACAATAAGAAAACTATTTCTAGCTCACAAAAATTCTCTAATAAAAATAATGCAACCTAAAAACTGTTATGGCTTTTAAAGGTCATTTTTGTCAGGTAATACCTATCACTTTTATGGTATTACAATGTTATACATACATACTTAAAATACACGAAGATCAGATTTACGAAGTATCAACAAATTTATGAATAGTCAGTGATATTATTATACTGCTACTTGTCATTATAGCCTCAATGGTTAGATAGTTTTGTCTTCCTGTTCTGTAAACTTTGCTTTATCAACATTGTCGTGTGTCCGTGGGTGTGTAATTTGAAATAAAAAAAAACAAACCAGGTATATCTATATGAATTAGAATTGACAAGTTCTTTTTCATAATATGAATATATAGAAATTTATTTCGAATACTTTGTACGCGTTAAGATGTTTCACTTTTTGCATAAAAACGGCACGAACGACGTATGAAAAAAAGGAATAATAGATTTTTGTATATATCATAAATTGAACGAGTAATTCCAAAATGATTTGTTATTTGAAATATCTCAGTGGCGTACTATGTTTTTCTTTAAAAAAATTCACACCATTTCAACAGTAGATATAAAATTATTAATTTTATGTCAAAAAATGCGCAATAATTACCTCTTAAAACACATCAAATTTCATTTGCATATCTGAACCGGTTTTAGAACAATAAAGAAATCGTCAGTTTGTAAGAAAAATGTCAACACCCCATATCTCGGAAACGAAGTATTTGCTGACATACGCTTATAGAGCAAACTGTCATTATTTTTTCATATAGAATTACCCTTTAAAGTTTGTTGCATTTATTTAGAAACATCCTGTTTTTTCTTGACCACCCTGGATTTCCATAGTTTTTCCTGTATTATTTCACTTGACCGTTATTTTCAGTTCTTTCTGTTTTTCCAGTCCTGCAGGTTTCTTTTCTAATATTGCTTCGTCCATTTTATCTCTAAAAGATTTTCGGGGTCTGTCTCTCTTCCTTCTTCCTATCGGGCTCCAATCTGTTATTCTGTTTATCAACGATTTTGGTCTGCTCTTCTGCCATGTCCGTACCAGGTTAATCTCTTTTGTTCTATGTTGTCTATTATCCCTTGAATTCATTACCATTATTTTCTTAATCTCTATGTTATTTATTCTATCCCTTCTACAGCTTCTACTTAGGTATTCGATGTCTGTTGCTCTTATTTTGCATTTGGTTTTCGTATTTTTTATTCAATTTTCACACCCATTATTCAGAATACTTTTTGTCATGGTGTTATATTATATTCTTCTTTTTGTTTTTATACTGATGTTCTTATCCCACAGTACCGGGTTTAATTTTAGTATGCAGCATATTGTTTGTCCTAGTAACTCGATACCTAAAACCATAGCTTGGTTCTATAGGTATCGAGTCATAGAGATAATAAAAAGCTCATGAGATAATAAAAAAAAATAATGAATGATTTTATTTGAATTTGCATAGATTATTCTAAGGCCAAGGATATCACAACGGCTCTAAAAGGAAGAGAAAAAATAAAGATGTACAAGCTCGCGTTTGCAAAGAATATCCGCATGTTATTTTATGCTAAGTGGATGCCACTCCCTCAATTTAGTTATTGGGGATGCAGCTATATCTTGCGCACAATCAACATGTTTTTTGGTCTTGTAGAAGATTTATACACACTAAATGATATAAATGAGTCAGATTAAATAAATTATTAGACGAATTTTTTACTAAGCAACAACATTTTTGTTTAATTTAGTAGTATTTTGACAACGACACCCGATTTGGACGTCGAAACGATAATAAAATTATTTTTTTCAATTTAATTGTGGCTTATTTTCCATCTAAATAGTTATTTATACACATTTTTTACTGGTTGTTGATAATGTGCATTTATCTTTTACCTCGCTTCTTCGTCGCTTGAACTTAAAATGTGCTCGCTATGCTATGCACTATGTTGGATAAGTTGTAAGTAATAACTATCCTACTATTTTTTAAATAAATATATTTTTACATAGTTCTTTATGGTAAAATTTTGATTTTTTCCTATTTTTTTTATATTTGCAGTAAATTTGTATATTCTTATATGAAGGGGCGCCAAATTTTATTTTGCCAGGGGCGCTCAGAACCCTAAAACCGGCCCTGCCTTAAAGTAGCATTTTTAACGCACGTATGGAGTTCTAAAAATTGCATTTTTAACACGGTTGTAGAAAAAAGCCTTTAAATGAGGTGTCACATGATGTACTTACTTTCCTATTTAAAAAAATCAAAGTTGTGCCTGTCACCTGAAGAAGAGGGATCGCGTAAAGTTCGAAACATTTACGCTATAATATACTATGATTATTTTAAAAATCGACCTATCCGAGCGTTTTTCTTATGTGCTAAAAATAAATAAGTTAATAAGGGGGGTAAAACTTATTCCAGCGAACTGTATTTGTAACAACCAAGGTAGGGATGGCGGTTGTTGAACAAAAAACCGGTTTTCGGTTATACCGGTTTTTTACTTACGGTTTAACCTGGCGGTTATAACTGGTCAAAAAAAGCGGTTGTTCCAAAAACCATTTTTCGGTTTTTTTAATCAGAAGCAAATACTCGATAGGTTATAATGTTAATATAATGTTATGTGTTACATAATATTGTGTTTTCAATTTTATCAATCAAAGGCAAAATAAAAATTAAAATAATTTTTTTTTAATAACGCGGGCACATAAATTTGATACACCCTGTATATTGATCTGTAAATATTTATTAGAATTTAGTTTGGATGTAAGTGGATTTCTTTTTTTAATGAACTTTCCGATGAACCATTAAAGACTTTTGTGAATAATTAAAGTGAAAATAACGATGTATTTTGATTTAAAATGGAAAAAGATTGTTTAGGGTAGAGGTAATTATCAATTTCTAGAAAAGTGGTTTTACGAGAAAGTTTGGAATTTTAGTATCTTTGTTTCAACACGAGTAAATGTTGTATAGTTCTCAGGAGGTAATTAGGATGGTCGGAATGGTATTGAGGGTGACTGTTTTGTTTGTCGAATGGAAAAGTCGATGTTTCAGATTCTTGGCAACGTGGAAGGGGAAAAGTAGTTTCAATGATTAAGAGAGTTTGAAGGGGAAGTCATTATGTTTTTGGCATCGCTGAGGACCGGTTCGACGTTTTAGTGGATAGATAGTTAGCAGATACCAGTGGCTGTTTGATAGTGGAGAATAGTGTTGAAAAGTGGAACGAGAGACAGATCAAATTGAGACGAAATACCTCTTTGATTCTGTATTATTGTGAGAAGGAGAGCAGAGAATTTTTGGAGTTTTGTTTGAATCGAGTACGTGTCAAAAGACGCCCGGCTTGTTGGAGAATTGGTGCTGGTATGCTGATAGTTTTGAAGCTGGAGAACGGAGAGGGCTTTGATGAGTAGCCTTTAACATAGTCAACGAGGGAGAGCTGTTTTGGGTCACGAGAAGACATCAGAGTGAGTGAAGCAAAAGGTCAGTCAACTTATGTGAAAGATATTTTTATGTTCGGAAACTAAAATTTTGAGTAAAAGGCATATGAATTAAAATTCCAATATTTCTAAAAGTAAATAGGAAGTATAGCTAATCTTGCGAATACATAAATTTGTTTTGTTTAGTTTGTTTTACCAAAGTCATCGGGAACAAACCGATAAATTGTTTTTTTTAACTATAATAAATTTAAGTGGTAAAGATTTCATTCAGACATCTGTGTCCACAGGTTTTAGATTTGATAGAGTTTAGAGTATTGATTTTGACAAATAAAAGACAATTCTGTATGTTTATTTTAATATTTTGCTTTATTTCTTTTCCCTATTTTATCCCGATTAGGATCAACTAAGAGATACTGAACCCACGAGAGAAGATAAGTATAACGTGAGATAATTTAGATTTTTTTTATAGTATAAAAAGGCACCCTGAGATTTTTTATTCATTTTTATGTATGATTTGCGACAATTAAATAATTAATCAGATAAATAATAATTAATATATAATTAATAAAAAGCAGATCATAACAATACATTTATATTGCAATTCAGTTTGCTCAATTTTCCTCCCGAAAAATTCCCCAACCAATTCAGCCTATAAAAATTTTCCCATGTGCTTTCAAATTACCCTAAAAATGGGCGAAAGTACCCCAATCTGGCATCTCTGATTCGTCGCTCGTTGTAGACGGCGTCGGTGTATATTGCGTTGTCAATTGGGATATTTCCAAAACTCCCAAAAGTGATGATCCTACCGATCTACCGACATGTCCCTAGGATCTATCGAGTTTAAAAAAATATCCAAATGACATATTTTACTTAAGAGGAAACAGTAGCGATCAACAGGTAGCGAAAACGCGTTCCAAGATTGCGGCTGTAATTTTGAATATTTTTTCGAGATATGTGGCACACGTATTCGTAATATAATAAAGAATGGCGGTACAGAGCCCAATTTAAAAAATATATTAATATGTGGGAATTACTCTGTAATTAAATACAATATTAAAAAAACGAGCCTGTACCGCCACTAAGAAGAACAAAAAAATACATTTTCTTCAAATAAACTTTTTTATCCGATGCCTAGATTTTGTGTCATTTTGGAACTACTAAATTTTTTTATTTCATTAGTAGTTCCAAAATGACACAAAATCTAGGCATCTGATAAAAAAGTTTATTTGAAGAAAGTGTATTTTTTTGTTCTTCTTAATGGCGGTACAGACTCGTTTTTTTAATATTGTATTTATTTACAGAGTAATTTCCACATATTAATATATTTTTCAAATTGGGCTCTGTACCGCCATTCTTTATTATATTACAAATACGTGTGCCAAATATCTCGAAAAAATATTCAAAATTACAGCCTCAATCTTGGAACGCGTTTTGGCTACCTGTTGATCGCTACTGTATCACCTTAAAAATAAATTCGATAAACCAATTCATCATTTATTGCCATCAAAAAATTTCAGTAGGTAGTATTTTTTAACACATTTGTATAATACCTTTCATTTCCTAAGAATTACCTATGTATTATTTAAAAATTACATAATGGAGATTCCTAATCGTATTTCGGTATTCACATTTCATACAAGAGTCTCAAAGTACTCAAGTATAAACAATTTTTAGATGATTTTGGGAATATCGATTTCAAGCAGATCATTTACCTTTTTATGTAACTATTCATGTGTTTCATAAAAGCTGATGTGACACTTTCATCCAGTTCTTTATTAGTAAATAAAAGTTGAATTATGGTTGTTTGGGACAGTTTGGGTTAATAATTACTTCGCATATTATTTATAATACATATATAGTAGGGGAGCAAAGTATGCTAAATGTGCAGTCACTCGAGCGCTTTGGGGACCTATTGGGTTGTGATTATTAGGTTCTAAAACCAAAAAAGTTAAGTAAAATTTTCCATTTTAGTGGGGACTTTCCATATTTTAATTTAATTTTCCATTTCCAACACCCGTTTTCTCCGATTATAGCGCCACCTATCCGTAATTAGAAAAAACGTTTCGAATAAAAGTTGCTTATTTTTACGCAAAGAATCCAAATCTGAAATAAAAAAAGGAGTTCCTATTTAAGATTTTAAAGTAACCCCCCCCCCCACCTCCGTGGGGTCGTGTTTGGTACCATTCGATAGATTTCAGAAAAAATATTCAGAAATTGTAGTGTATTACCTATAAGAAGTTACCGTTAAGCCGGGTCCAGACTATGTAACAAAACATGTTAAATAACAAAGTTTTGTAACTTGTTACAAAATTTTAAATAAACAAGTTTTAAAACACAGTGTTGTATAACATTTTTCTGATTATATAGCATGTTTTATGTTATCCAACAGATGTCGGTAAACATCAAAGAAAGTTATAAAACCGCACCGCGACTGATCTACACCTAAAAACATGTTATTGAAACATTTCTCTGGCATAGTACCTACGCGAGCAGCAACCGTTGGAGTCATATCGCCTTGTTCATTCTGGAGTGATTGTGCTAGATTTTTCTTTGCTCTGTTCACGTAGGGTTATTTACGCGATGAAATTGTCGAAAGAACTGACTACTCATTTAATTGAGCTATTTCGTAAGTAACGAGTATTATGGGATTGCTATGGGATGAGCTACATTTATTGATTTAAAAAACAAATAAAAAACACGATGAATAGACTGAAATAGAAGTGAAAATAGATACAGAAACTGTAGTTAAAACTAATGCAATGCACGTACGCTTATAACTCAAGCCAACAAAAGAAAAGCAGTACGCGGAACCTTAACAGCAAATCGGTGAAAATCAACTCTAAATTTGACATAAATACTATTCTCTACAGAGCAGAGTGTTCAGACATAAAACCTGTAACATTCACTTCATTCGCTACACAGATGCAGACTGCTTCATCAGCTACTCAAACAGGCACTCAATCATACAATATATCTGAGCCTTTCTATTCCGTCCACTACACCTACATCCGCTACTTCTCCAGCTACACCAATTCAAACAGACAGTGACACTCAATCATGAACAGGTGAAGACGATAATACTGAGGAATTAAATTCTACAGAAATGTTATACTTCCTCTCTGAAACAATGAGTAAAAAGTTTAAAAAATATGAGGCGTTCTTTGCAAAAACCCCATATGTCACTTTTTACAACATCGGAGATATTTAAAAAAAAGTTATTTAATTGAACCCTATTAAGTTTACGGAAATTCTCAAATTAGTGATTTATTATTTTGATGATTACACACAGTTTACAATATAAATAACATTATTTTTTCCTTTTGTTTATTTATGAAGGACATTTATTCATTTGACATATGGGGTTTTTGCAGGAATTTTTTATTAATTTATAGGAAAAACGATATTTATAGTAATAAACCAAAATAAAAAATGAACGAAAAATGGTGTTTACTTATAATATCACGCAACACAACTATTCGAAGGATATTTAACCTATAAAAACCTACTGACAGCCCACGGTTCTGACAGCCAAGCGATAAAGTTTCCCGCAAAAACACCAATAACAACTATGGTTTTGAAGGGAATTGCGCTTGACATATGGGGTTTAGGCTGAATCGCCTATATTTTTGTCGCTTATATTTTGAACTACTGTAATTTTAATGCAAGTTTCTTACGCAAGGAACGTAGGTAATTAGTCCTTCAATCCATAGAAGCCATAAGTCCATTTCCGAAAAAAAAGGACAACTGGGGTTTTTGCAAAGAACTCATATACTTTGCTAATAATATAACTGTTAATCTTTCTCTTACTGGAATTGCATCTCGAAATGTCTTTCCTGCCTATTTTATGGCCGATTTCATTTATAAGAAATTCAAAATCAGAACTTTCTATTCTTAAGAAGTTTTTAAAACTGCCATCACATTTAATGTCTCCTGTCGATGGGTCTATGTTATCTCTTTCCAGATCAGCTAAAAGAGCTGTACCACTACCTATATTTTGCTCGAGCTGCTAATGAAGGACACATCCAAAATATAAATTTAACACGCCGGTGTCGCCTCCACAATATTACACAAGCTGCTGTTGCTATGAAGAGATCCTCCATACTTATATGACGCAATTTTATATACTACCTAACCCACCAGCTATCCATCTAAAATGCTGCAAACTTTATGCTCATGTTGTTGTTTTGTTTTTTGTTATATAGTCTGGATACTCATGCTATTAACAAGTTACATAACAAAGTTGTACAACAAATTTGTTGTACAACTTTGTTATTAGCATGTTTTGTTACATAGTCTAGACCCGGCTTTAAAAGTTCCCCGTTTCAGGAAAAAATATTGTCTAAGAGCGATAGCCTAGTGACCTAGTGGGTAGACCTCGGATCTCGGATTCGTAAAGCAGAGGTTTCGATTTCAAATCCGGGGTGTGGATCTCCGATTTTTTTATTTATTGTTACTGCATTCATGTCTGTAGACAATGTTGCAATCTATTATGAGCACAATAAAAAAATATAGTAATAAAATAATAAATAAATATTTCAAAAAAAAACGAGAAAAAAAATACAATCACTGGAAGCGAAACTAAACAATACGGAAGAAATATAACCACTGGATTCGGAACTGGATATGGAACTGGATAATATTAGAAAACTGATATTATAATATGTAAGCACTACGAGCCTAGTAGGCCCATGGCTTGATGTACTATTCTTTTCCACTCCCTTTTGTCAGTCGCTTTTGTTTCCCAGTTCCTTAAGTTAATTCTTCTCATATCTTCTCTAACTCCATTACTCCATCGTGACCTCGGTCTTCCTCTTCGTCTTTTCCCTGCCAATGCACTAGATAGTACCATTCTGGGAATTCTAGATGGAATCATCCTCTGCACATGGCCCAACCATCTAAGTCTTTGCGCCTTAATTACTGCTAGTATGTTAAGATCTTGATAGAGCTCAGTTAGTTCCTTATTTGTTCTTCTTACCCATTGTCCATTTAAGTTTTTCCCACCGAAGATTTTGCGCAGCATTTTCCTCTCCCAAACTAATAACAACTCTTGATGTTTTTTGTTGTGACCCATGTTTCAGAAGCATACGTTACTATCGGCCTTATTACGGTCTTGTAAATTCTTAGTTTTGCTCTTCGTGATATATGTTTACTTCTTAACAACCCATTAAAAGCAAATATTGCGCGGTTGTCCGACATAATTCTCTTTTGTATTTTTTCTTCACAGTTAGGATCTCTTGTGAAGACAGTTCTTAAGTACTCAAATCTCTCAACTTCTTCGAATTTATACTGTGTTCCCTTCGCTGTTGTCATTGTTATGTATTGCCCCCGAACGAATTGCTTATTTGTCCATTCCATATACTTTGTTTTTGCTTCATTTATATACAATCCTTTGGTTGCTGCCCTCTCCTCGAGTTTCATGAGTGTTTCTATAAGTTCTATTTTGCTCCTAGCCAAGATTACCAAATCGTCTGCGAATGCCAAGCACTGATGTTTTTTGTGGTAGATCAGACCTGTTCTATTAATGTTTGATTCCTGTATAACCTTTTCTAATAATATGCTAAACATTATAGGCGATAATGGATCACCCTGTCGCAGTCCTTGTTTGACCTCAAAGCTTTCTGTTATAGTATTGTTTATCTTGACTTAATCATACTGATATATCATACTGATATTGTTTAAAAACACTAATAATATTGATATAAAATGTTAATCAATTTTATTTATTGTTATAAGAATCAAAGGTAAATAAGATTAGGTGAATGAAGCCTTAGGTCAATATCCCAACCACGCACACATGTTGCAATCTATTTCAATACGGTTTATAGTACAAAATATACATTTAATATCAAAATAGTGGGATATATTTTTTTAGTTGAGGACACTTGGTCACATTGCATTGTTTCAGGATAAGGTGAAATATCTTCAATAAATGGAAAAAAGCATGTATGTCATATATTATAATACTTTCTATACTCTTAATATGTAGTCTCGTATAAATTTGTAGTGACATGATTTTAAGTATAAGAACAAGAAGCTTGCAACAATTTTCAGAGAAAATAGAAAACTAAAACTATATTAAAATGATTATTCGAAATAAAACATATGCAAATATTCACTGTATTTGCCATCTAGTGGAATAACTGTAAAATTAAGTCAGTAAAAAAGGTACATTAAGTTTAATTAAATTAAGTAAATCATCTTGTATACTAAAATTAAGGTTCTAAAATTTTCATTTCAAAATGAAAATCGACAGGGGCAACAGTACCTATACTAAAATACACTCTGTATAGATAATTATGTCAATGTTAATAATACTGGATAGAGAATTGAATATCCTTTCAAATGAGCTAGCACACGCCCCTCTTCCCTATTTAAAAATAAGGGGTGGGGGAAATGGAAGGGAGGGGGTTGACAAATGACAGATATGTATGTACCGTAAAAACTGTGTTCCCCTTAGATCAAAAGTCGGGCTTTTATATTTATATGTTAAGTTCAATATAAATTTCACATAACTGAACTATCACTCTGTCCTCCATTTTGATTATTATTGTTCTCAACTAACGCTATTTTCAAAATTCTTGCTTTCCTATCCATCTTTAACGTAAATTATTAAAAAATATAAAACTATTTCTTTATTAACGCTAGTCTCCGATAAGGCTACCGTGATTTAATGCTGAGGTACTAAAATGTTATAAAATTAACAAACAGTACGAGCAAGAACAAAGAGTCCACATCTTCTTATAACTACAAGTGACTGAAACATCGAAACAATAATAATTCTTACTGTGTTATACAGAAAAAGGCAGTAGAAACGATTAATCTCATATTTATCGACAACACTGTATGGTCCTCACTTGATGAGCTGTAAGGAAATATACACGTAAAGTTGTTCTCACTTTGTGCGCATAACGAAAAAGTATATACAGTCTCACTTTAATAGTTGCGTATAATGGCCTCACTTGGGTGGCAATATACTTGAACAATACGGGGCACATATACGTAATTTTTTTTGTGTATACTCGTCATTTTTTAATTGCTATTTACTTGTCAAGGTCACTATGAAGAGTTGAAACGATTATGTCTACGTTTTCTACCGGTCCTCACTAAGTGCGCGTAATGTCAGGACCTCACTTTGATATATGTGCATAAATATATATATATATATATATATATATATATATATGAAACTTAAAGCTAAAATCAATATCAACAAAAGAATTAATATTAAAATTAAACTCACCAGGCTTCCGGGTTGAACCGCGTCGTTGGTTTCTAGGCCGAGCTTTCGACGTCCTCTCTGACGTCATCTTCAGGGCTTCCGGGGTCTCAGTCTCCTGAGGCTCCAGACACTACACTCACTACTCACTACTTCACTACTCACTGCAATACTGTTGTTGCTGACGCTGGGGCGGTCATTTATACCGTGGACTGGTGTGACTGACGTGGCTGTCGATGACGTGGCGGAGTGGGAATTAGCGCGAAGACGATTTGGAGAGGCGCGAAGATTTTTGACGGCGGGAATTGTATTTGTAGATGGAGCGGACGATGTTTTCTTTAGGAGGGGTCTCCAAGTCGAAGGTAAACGGATGCCGTCATCTCTTTTATTGAGACAATTTGGCCGTTTTTCGATTTCTCGAAAAACGGCCAAATTGTCTCAATAAAAGAGATGACGGCATCCGTTTACCTTCGACTTGGAGACCCCTCCTAAAGAAAACATCGTCCGCTCCATCTACAAATACAATTCCCGCCGTCAAAAATCTTCGCGCCTCTCCAAATCGTCTTCGCGCTAATTCCCACTCCGCCACGTCATCGACAGCCACGTCAGTCACACCAGTCCACGGTATAAATGACCGCCCCAGCGTCAGCAACAACAGTATTGCAGTGAGTAGTGAAGTAGTGAGTAGTGAGTGTAGTGTCTGGAGCCTCAGGAGACTGAGACCCCGGAAGCCCTGAAGATGACGTCAGAGAGGACGTCGAAAGCTCGGCCTAGAAACCAACGACGCGGTTCAACCCGGAAGCCTGGTGAGTTTAATTTTAATATTAATTCTTTTGTTGATATTGATTTTAGCTTTAAGTTTCATTGTATTAACCGCGGAAACCTTTCCGAACATATATATATATATATATATATATATATATATATATATATATATATATATATATATATATATATATATATATAAAAGATGAGAAGTTATTGGTTTAACGACCACTCGTACGATATCAATCAAATGAAATAGAGAATGTGGAGAAATCCCCTTACGAATAATTCACACATCCACCATTTTGGGTTGGGAAAATTTTTTGAATAGAATTAAAAATCCAAACACTAGTTCTTAGAAATGTGTTTCGCCCTCTTCAACCTCTCTGGGCTCATCGGTAAGGATTTTCAGATTTGGCGTAGATCTACGCTTCTGCTATGTCTTGGTCTCGAATGTTGTTTTTGAGTGGAATGTGTCTAAGGATATTCAACCTCTCATCCTTACCGATGAGCCCAGAGAGGTTGAAGAGGGCGAAACACATTTCTAAGAACTAGTGTTTGGATTTTTAATTCTATTCAAAAAATTTTCCCAACCCAAAATGGTGGATGTGTGAATTATTCGTAAGGGGATTTCTCCACATTCTCTATTTCACTTGATTTATATATATATATATATATATATATATATATATATATATATATATATATATATATATATAATCTTTATCCCTTCCACTCTGAGGTGTAGGGATCTGTTTCTGATTCTTTCATTCTTTTTTGTTCTTCGCAAATTTCTTCCATATCTCTCTGTTCACTGTTAGTTTTTTGGCATCATTCCATGTTGTTCCCCTCTTTTCCAAAATATCTCTTATTACTGCATTCCATTGTTTTCTTGGTCTACCACGTTTTTTCCTTTCAATATTTCTACTTTCCCAGATTCTTTTTACAGGTATATTAGCACTCATTCTTTGAAGGTGTCCCCACCAACCCAGCTGTCTTTCTTTTATATAAGTTTCTAATGGTTCTATTTCTAATTCTTCTCTATATTTTATATTCTTAACTCTATCTCTTCTTGTCACTCCCATTACTCTTCTTGGATATTTCATTTCTATTGCCTGCAGTTTACTTTTATCCCTTTTTGACAATATCCACGATTCACATCCATATGTGAGTACAGGTCTATACACAGTTTTGTATACACTCATTTTCGTTTTTCTTGTTATTTCTCGTCTATTTACAAATCCACTGTTTATTCCATAATATAGTCTATTTGTTTTTTGTATCCTATAATTTATACCTATTTCTTGTTTTCCGTTTTCTTCAAATATTACACCTAGTTATTGATATTTACTGACTTGCTCTATTTCTACTCCATCTATTTGCATATTTATCCTTTTTCTATTTCTATCTATTACCATTATTTTTATCTTGCTCTTATTCAATTTCATACCATACTTTGTTAATACCTCATTCCATACTATCAAGCTTATTCTTCGGTCTTTCTCGTTTCCTGCTGTAATAACCACATCATCCGCAAATGCACATTCTGTCATCCCTATTTGTTCTAATTTCCTATATCCTATGTATATTGGTTTAGTTCTTTGTTTCGTTTCTCTTATTATTTCATCCATAAATATTATGAATAGAAGCGGACTCAATCCCCCTCCCTGTCTAACTCCTACATTTTTATACAAATTTTAAATAAAATAAATTTTAGTAGATTAGTGTAACTACAAGTCGGTCCAATATACTTACCGCTGCACGTCATTATCTACGTCAGAGATCTAAGTTGACATTGAAGTGGATTATACAACACAAAAAGTTAATATTCAATATAAATAAACAAAAACTTTAGAAATAGAAAACAAGAACTAAGTTATAATCTTACGGTAAAGTAAATAATAAAAACAGTAAATATAATAAAACAAATACTTTTAGTAAATAATAAAAACAAATATGAAGTATCATCACCGTAACTATCAAATCTTCTTTTTAAGTGCCATCTCCGCGGCGGAGGTCGGCAATCATCATAGCTATTCGTATTTTAGAGACGGCTGCTCTGGAAAGTTCATTTGATGTACATCCGTACCACTCTCTCAGGTTGCGCAGCCACCTTTCCTTGAATCTTTCCCTGCATAATCAATTGGAGCAAGCTGTATCTCTCTCCACGTGTAATATTTCCGAAATATTCCAATTTTCTTGTTTTGATGGTATTTAGGATTTCCATTTTTTTTATTCATCTTTCTCAGAAGCTCTTTGTTTGTGACGTGTTCTGTCCACGATATTTTCAGAATTCTTCTGTACACCCACAGCTCAAATGATTCTAGTTTTTTCATTGATGCAGCATTCAAGGTTCAAGCTTCCATTCCATAAAACAAAGTCGAGAAAACGTAGCACCTATCCAACCTAACTCTTAGCTCCAACTTCAAATCTCTTGTGCAGAGCACTTTTCTCATTTTGTTAAAATTTGCTCTAACCTTTTCTATTCTGATTTTGATTTCCTGTAAGTAATCTCCTGTGGAGTTGATCATTGTTCCAAGGTATGCATATTGGTCGACTCGTTCGATATTGGATCCGTTTATGAAGAGATTTTCGTTATTTCTTTGAGTTTTCGATATTCTCATAAACTTTGTCTTCTTGACATTCATTGTTAGCTCGTATTCTTGTCCAAACTCTGCTATTCTGGTCACCAGCCTCTGAAGATCCCCAATATTTTCAGCTAAGATGACAGTGTCATCCGCATATCTAATGTTGTTAATGGGAACTCCATTTACCTTTATTCCAGCTGTTTTACCCTCAAGAGCTTTTTTCAAGATCTCTTCCGAGTAGACATTAAAAAGAATTGGCGACAACATGCATCCCTGTCTCACTCCACGTCTGATTTCAATTTCTCCTCTGACAGCTGGTTGTTAACACTACTTTAGCTCATTGCTTATAGTATAAATTCGATATAATCCTGAGGTCATTGTAGTCCAGCTTCTTTGATTTCAGGACATGCATTAATTGTTCATGTCGTACTTTGTCGAATGCTTTATTATAGTCAATAAAACACGCATATATATCTTGATTGACGTCCAGTCAATATAATAACTGTCAAATACATGTTATCAATTTATGCCAAAATGTCACCTTTGTTCGATGGCAGTTAGAGTGTAATCCGAAAAAGTGTGCTTTATAAAAACGCTGTATATTCCACCTATACAAATTAAATGAAACAAGTTAGGGTATGTTTCTTTAAATGTTCATTACTAGAAATCTTCCAATATTATTTCTACGAGTATATAATAAAATATGTCTGGTGGCTCTAATTCCCGTGTACTCTTCTAAATGATTCTAAAAAGGAACAGACCTACCGCCTAAATATTTCGTGTTGGTATCATGTGACGTCAAGAGATATGACGCGGATGACGTGCAACGGTAAGTATATTGGACGGACTGTATATTGTCTTAATAAGATTTTAAATCTGTTTTTGCTTGTGGCATGTCTAAGTTAAATATTATGTTTATATGGGATTAACCACAGTTATTATAATGACAATTACATTTTACCTAAAAAGATTAAGTATTTGACGTTTTGATTCCACTCTGGAAATCGTTTTCAAAAAAAGTTAAAAGAAATTGTCTTAAAAACAAAATAGGCCCTCAACAACAATCAAAAGTATGTGTATCCTGTTAAAAAAACAAGTGGAAGATGTCAGAATGAAACAAAATAGTGGTTTTAGGTATCGTCGGTTGTTCACAATTATGCCAATCTGTTTTTTAATGTATCCAGTAGGCTTCATTTTTCCGAATACAAGTTGAAGCGTAGTGGTGAGAGTATATCGCTGGTACCTATGATTAATGTGATTCCTAATACATTTCCAGTGAAAATAATAACTTTTTGATAAATATTGGCGATACAATTTTTTTGTATATGCGTGTCCGCGAAGATTATAACTCCCAAAATATTTGATGGATTCGACCGTTCTTGATGGAAGTTCATTTTATCTAATAATAAAACACTGAAAACGTTTGTTTTCTATACTTCCACAGAATTTATTGTAACTAAGTGACTACAGCTGTTTCGGCAGAGTGCCTTTCTCAAGTGATATACTTTACAATGTGTTTGCCTTTTTAAGTCTTCAACTGAAGAGGTTGAGGAGTGGGGAGCTGTTTGTCTCGAGTTGGTCATTCAGAATTATATCTGTATTTTTCAGTTTATTAATTTATTTTGAATATGCAGAATTTGAAACTCTTCATTGAAAGAATTATTATGATCTAGAAGGTGAAGTGCGTATGTAGAAGTGTCTGTTTTTCTATTGTTGAATGCCCTTTTGTGTTCTGCTATCCGTTTGTCAAAAGTTCTGCCAGTTTGACTGATGTACGTTTTCGGACAATCACCACACGTTAGTTTGTACACACCACTCTGTAGTTGCTTTCTCTTTCGGCTTTTATTGTTCTTAATATATTTGCTTAAGTTGTTGTTAGTTCTGAAAGCTGGTGTTATTCCTTTCTTTTTTATGTATCTGGCTATTTTTGTTGTTATCTTGCCAGTATATGTGAGAGAGCAGAAGGTACTGGGTTCTTTCTGTGGTGGTGGATACACTAATTTCAGGGCTTTCTTATGGAGTTTTTGGTTTAAAATTTTGTTAACTGTTTGTTCGTTATAGCCGTTGTTTACTGCTATTTGTTTAATGATGTTAAGTTCTATCTCGAAGTTATTTTTTGTCATGGGAATTTCTGTCAGTCTATGTATCATGCTATGGTAGGCTGCTAATTTGTGTTGTGTAGGATGGGATGATGAATTGTGTATAGTTGTGTCAGTATGGGTGCAGGACTTATTATGGGTAATCCTCTAAGCCCATTGCTATCAGATATATTTATGAACCAACTTGAAACAATAATTTCTAAACATCCCGTATTTAAACAGTTCTTATATTGGTGGAGATACGTGGATGATATACTAGTATGCTTTACAGGAACTAACAGACAACTTGACCAATTTCTATCATATATTAATTCACTTCATAATAATATTGAGTTTACAATAGAAACAGAACAGAATAACTCCATAAACTTTCTAGATGTAACGATTTCCAGACTACACAACAAACATGAGTTCTCCGTATATCATAAACCTACCTATACTGACACAACTATACACAATTCATCATCCCATCCTACACAACACAAATTAGCAGCCTACCATAGCATGATACATAGACTGACAGAAATTCCCATGACAAAAAATAACTTCGAGATAGAACTAAACATCATTAAACAAATAGCAGTAAACAACGGCTATAACGAACAAACAGTTAACAAAATTTTAAACCAAAAACTCCATAAGAAAGCCCTGAAATTAGTGTATCCACCACCCAGAAAGAACCCAGTACCTTCTGCTCTCTCACATATACTGGCAAGATAACAACAAAAATAGCTAGATACATAAAAAAGAAAGGAATAACACCAGCTTTCAGAACTAACAACAACTTAAGCAAATATATTAAGAACAATAAAAGCCGAAAGAGAAAGCAACTACAGAGTGGTGTGTACAAACTAACGTGTGGTGACTGTCCGAAAACGTACATCAGTCAAACTGGCAGAACTTTTGACAAACGGATAGCAGAACACAAAAGGGCATTCAACAATAGAAAAACAGACACTTCTACATACGCACTTCACCTTCTAGATCATAATCATTCTTTCAATGAAGAGTTTCAAATTCTGCATATTCAAAATAAAGGCCTTCAGCTATCTTTTTTAGAATCTATGGAAATTAATAAACTGAAAAATACAGATATAATTCTGAATGACCAACTCGAGACAAACAGCTCCCCACTCCTCAACCTCTTCAGTTGAAGACTTAAAAAGGCAAACACATTGTAAAGTATATCACTTGAGAAAGGCACTCTGCCGAAACAGCTGTAGTCACTTAGTTATAATAAATTCTGTGGAAGTATAGAAAACAAAAGTTTTCAGTGTTTTATTATTACCCAAAATATTTATACCGAAAAGATTTAGTTCGTAATAGATGTCGACGAAAACAATTATTTCCCTTTCTGTTGCTGTTTCTGCCGACGAAAACAATTATTTCTGAGAACTTTTTAGTAATTATAATTTTCCTGGCCCCTTGTAGCCCCTTGTCTTACGTCTTCATTTATACGTATTTCAGCCGATGATTCTATGCCAGTATAAATTTGTAATTATTCGGAAGTCTCCGGAAGTAATTATTGTCGAATTTGATCAAAAACCTTCTCAAAATAAATTAATGGTACAGGTGAGCTTCTGCAGAGCAGAGAACTGAAGAGCGCTTATCTCGTATTGAGATAATAAGAAAGTAATAACTTTAAAATAGCTATATGTTTTCATATAGCCTTGTCGGAATCAAATAAATGTATAGTGCACAGATTCTAAAGGTACCGTGGGGGACGGTGTCTATGCACAGTATTATAGCCTATGTATAAGAGAGAAAATATTCGAAATAATGAAATAATAAATAATATAAAATTTGTTATTTCATTATTTCGAATATTTTCTCTCTCATACATAGACTATAATACTTAGTCACCGTCACTGGCCCAAGCTTCGGATGGTAACAACATCATCGTGGGGTGGGTTAAAGGACACAACGGAAATAAAGGCAACCGCATTGCTGACCCGCTAGCTAGGAAGGCAGCAGGTCTAAGAATCTTAGGACCTAGTGGTGTTTTTGGCTGGTCAACTGCAACAATCGCGGAAATTGTCAAATGTCACTCCCACAAGCAAACCGTGAAAAGATGGGAAGAAGGGCCAGGATGTAGACTTGCCAAGGTAACACTAAGGAACCTTGGGAAGTTAATATCAGAATAGTACTTGACCGGGAAAACCTATACGCTTGACAGTTGCTTTTTTAACTGGCCATTGTCAACTAAGCATACACCTCCACACACTGAGGCTAGTAGACACACCTGTGTACAAGAAGTATGAACGAGATGACGAAAGTGTCGAGCATGTCCTATGTGAATGTCCGGAGTTATCTACTCAAAAAAATTTAGTTCGTAATATTGATTAACAGTGATTATTGAATAGTATTTCGTTGTAACAACAATTTAATTTTTTGTTTCAACGAACTTTTAGACATTGATCAATGTATTTGGTTATTGTCACAGTGATTGAATAATAATTGTGAAAATAACTAAAGTACATTAATCAATAACATTCAATTTATTCAGCCAATAAGTTAGTTCAGTATATTTAATAAATAATGTTAATTCTGCCAGCAACTGACTTTCTTGATTTAGTAGATGATAAGCAATTACCTTGGTTTATCGTGACAACGTACAGATTTCATTAAAACAATGTACAAATGTTGTTAATATAGAGTAATATTTGATTATTCCATAGATGGAAACTGATTGTTGTTACAACGAATGCATTAATCAATCTGCTACTGCGTTTAATAACCACAATCAATGCGTTCATGGTAACAATAAACGCAGTTGTTGAAACAATAAACGTTTTGCTTTTATTTCTGCCATTGCAATGTAATTGCTTTTCCTTATCGTGATATCCCCAGCTTCTCTGTGATACCATTGTTTTAAAAATAATTCTTTGTTAAACAATGCTGTTACCTCTGCCGAAGTGCCGAATAATTTCATTTCGTTTCCAAGTGTAGTCCGTACTGGAAGGAAGTTTTCGTGTGTCTATTATCGTTTTCATTTTTTTCGAATCTTGAGAAAACTAATTAGTATTTTTGAAAAATTTAAACACAGAATAAAATATTACAGTATTATCGAGGGTCTGAAGACCCTGAGAACTACTATAATGAATATTTTAATAAGTCACAGGGGTGAAAAAGAGAAAATTTAGTATGATTTTTAATTTCAAATATGTATATCATTCAAAAGAAACTTTTTGTTTATTCTAAGGGACTTTCAGCCCTCGGTAATAATGTAATATTTTATTCTGTGCCTAAATTTTTCAAAAATACTTATTAGTTTCTTCAGGATTCTAAAAAAATTAATGCGTTTAAAAAGAATTCGATCGAAATTTTGCACCTGCGCTCTCAAAAAGGTTTAAAGTGTTATACATTTTTGGAATCACTATTTCAAACGCTTTTAAATGAGCTGTCACATGATGTACTTTCCTATTTAAAAAAATCAAAGTTGTGCCTCTCACCTGAAGAGGGATCGCGTAAAGTTCGAAACATTGATGTTATAATATACTTTGATGATTTTAAAAATCGACCTGTCCCAGAGTTTTGCTTATGGGCTAAAAATAATTAAGTTAATAAGGGGTGGGGGGTAACACTTATTCCAGCGCACTGTATAAGTGAAATCATATGAGAAATCACACAGTGTAAAGTCCATTAGGTTTAGGACAAAAAAGGGGGACTTGCAAAATTATTATTAATCAATTAATATCATAGATTGAGCTAATGTATTCAGTAATTATTAATATACAATACGTTCATAGTAGGAATGAACGAAACTGATCATAGGAATGAATAGAATTGCTTGTAAGTATTTATTGTAGTAATGAACGGAATTAATTGTAAGAATAAACAGAAATAATTGTAGAAATAAACGAAATTTATTGGATGCATGAAGCAGTATATGTTAGGAGAAATAACACTGTTATTGACACAACGAATAGTCTTCGTCGGTCAATTAAAGACGTTGTTGTTTTAATGAATAATGTTCGTTGACTCAGTGAACAGTGTTCGTAATATAAATAAACGTAATACATTGGATCAACTACCGAAAATAATGAATTGATGAACATCGCTTTGTTGTTCCAATAAAACCGAGAATTGGACAAATTTTAAGTAAAGTCGGAAAAATGAAAGAATACCCATGAACGATCACATCAATCACTTAATTTGTATTTGCTATCTTTTTCTATAACAAACATTTGTTATTTATGGAAAAAGACAGCAAATACAAAATAAGTGATTGATGTGATCGTTCATGGGTATTCTTTCACTTTCCGACTGTATTGCTTTTGTTGTCTGAATTAACATTTTTATTAATATTACGTACCTTTTTCGTTGACTGTCTTCAAAACGAGAGTATGCGTTCGGCAAGCCTTGGCCGACACCTGCCTACATTTGGGAGATGTCTCCGGGCGATTTGTCCACCTCCCTGGAAATAGCAGAATGAACAATAAGCTAAGGAAATCAACCCCCTGGGAGGATCCACAATGGGTCAATTGTGGCCTAAGTGCTGTGGAACTTGACTCGCCCTCTCTACTCTACAAATACAGATACAGAAGATAGAGAATAGAACATGCCAGAAAATCATTCGAAAAAATAAAAAGACTGCTATGTGATTCTCGAATAAAACTCTAAATTCGACAATATTTAACAAAATTCTACGTCTGGTCGACTCTTTTCTTCGATGACGAAACGTGGACCGTTAAAACGTCAACCGTAAATTAATTGGAGACCATTAATGTGGATCTACCGGAGAATCCTCAAAATTTCATAAACTTCGCATATCCATACGAAGAAGTGCTGCATAGAATAGGCAAAGAATCAGAACTTTTCAACACTGTGTGTTTGATTACAGCAAGTATTGAACGAAACAAGTAATAAAATAAAACACAAGCAATAAACACTAATTACAACACCTGCTAATGCCTTCTGATAGCCAATAAATATGGTGAGAAAGTGGAATTTCTCCATAAGCGCAATACAATAATACACAAATTCAAATTGGTTTGTTGCTAAATAATTCAAAAACGAAACAATGGAAATAAAGAATAAATAATCTAGGTCTAGGTAATTAAAACCACTTACCAATAACTTGTTGAATTCGAAACATTAGGGAACGAACGAGCGATGTCGATGTGTGCACACACTTTTCTGGTCTCGATGCATCTCATTCCTTATATCATAGGGGAAGAATTTCTGGCTTCAAGTGGTAATACCCCGAACCCCGAACGTCGCCACCGCGATGTGGTGTTTTCGATACGGTCATAGAAAGGAACACGGGTGTCGACATGGGTAAAAGGGATATAATTTCGAACTATTCAAACGACCAAACCAATTTATGGAATTTCAAACACAGTGAAAGTTAGAAAAACATACCTAGCCACATACTAAGAAATAATAAGTACCAATACCAATATGCTCAACTAATAGTGAAAGAAAAGATCGAGGGAAGGAGATGACTACGAAGGAAAAGACTGTCGTGGCTAAGAAATATCCGACAATGGACAGGGCTGAATTCTGAACTGCTAATAAGAACAGCTGAAGACAGACAAGAGTTTGCATTTGTAGTAGCCAACCTCCATTGAGGAGAAGGTACTTTAAGAAGGAGAAAGAAGTTTGCTCAATAAACAAAAGTGAGACTTTTCTTCTTTTCGTTTCCTTGTATTCTGGCTTTGTCCGAAACAAGCAAGTTTATTCCACTGTTACCTGTAACATAAGTATAAATTCTCATTTTAAATAAAATTTATTTAATAGGTAATCTAAAAATTAGTAAAATATTTTCAAATTATCGTTTCTTAATATCTCATGGTGCTAATTGATATTAATCAATAAGTCAGCGGCAACGTAGTTGTCAAAAATTATGATAAATTATGTAATATTTCTAATGGTATCTCCGCTCGTATAGCTATAATGTTAATGTATTTAACGAGCTGTTTATTATATATTTATCTTGAAGGTCACATTGCTAGATTGGAAAATTGATAACAGTAACAACAGAAATAACAATGAAGTTATTTGCAATCCATATAGAGGGTTCCTACCAGTTTATTATTGGCAAATTGTCTCTCTTAACTAACATTAAAGCTATAACGATATGTTATGATGGTAGAGATGACTGTGCTTGTCCTTGGTTTTTGGTTAGAGTCGTAATTTTATTAAATTATCTAGATCTAGAAAATAGTGTATGGATGTGTCGTCAAACGTAATTTAATATAATACGTCAGTCATTAGAAAAAAACATGACAAAACCTTATAGACGTACCTATATAATTGAAGATTTTAAAAGGTATTTGGGGGGTAGCTGATGACAATTCCGTGAAAACATACAGCTAATTATTAATTATGCTTTGTTTTTTTAAACAATCATAAAGTGTAAAAATCATTGCTTGTCCATAAAACGTATCTCACCCATTTTAGAGACAAATGGGCCAAATAAATATATTGTAGATCATAAAAAGTTCTTTCATTTTGGTAGTTTCCAAATTAAAATTTAAAATAATAACCAATAATTAAAATGTTCAAATTTTTCGCCACTTTGTTGCTAAACAATTGACAAATTACATATGAGGCGCTCGGAGCAACAGTGGCCTAACCCACAAATTAAACATTTTTAGATTATTATATTAATAAAAGTAGCAACATTAAATCTTTCTATTAACAAGAGTCTACACAACCTACCTCTATATTTGGCTAAATGGTGCTACATAATTTGTAGCGCCATCCCATAAGCACAATGTAAATATGAAAGCAAAGATTGCATTTATCTCAAAATTCGTTTTTGGGGTTAGGCCACTGTTGCCCTGAGCGCCTCATATATCCACAGTTATTATAGGTTTCTTCTAGCAAACAGTCAAACTAGTCAGAAACCATCAGCAAACAGTTGGTCAGTGAGAGAACATAATTCAGTCACCAGTGCTATCCCCTCTACTCGCGCTGGTCCACTATTCGCTGATGGTTTCAAACCGTTTGAAACTAATGCTAGAACAAACCTTATATAATTTACAGTGCCAATACATTTCACAATCGCAAACTAGTTATTAACAACGTAAAATATAGTAAACACAGACGAGTCTTCGACAAATGAAATTTCAAAATAAATTATTTAATCGTGTGTTTTCTCAAATTTGAGTGGCCTAACCTTATATTAGTAATATGTAATATAGATTAAACTTTGGAAGTATAATAGTCTAATATCCAAATCTAGGTAGGAAAGGAAAGTGAAGAATAAGTGTTGGTTTCGCTCAGATTTTGCAAGATTATGTTACACTTTGACCACACATTGACACAAAGTTTTTTTGGTATTTTAGTAGTTATCTTGGCAACGTCCCCTACTTTATAATATTAATAGCGTTCATATCGGAGACCATCGCATCGTATCCTAGCCTAGAGCAAAGTATCGTTCTCTTCATTTTCGTGAACGCTCCCATTTAAAATAATGCATTTAGTTTACCTGGCGATCGACAATATGGTACGAGCAATAATACTAGGGCGCGAGGGTCGGTGCCTTATTGTGAGCGCTCATTTAGTTGTAATATTCTATTTATTTTTATTTTAAGGGCAACATTGTTGAAACTTCTGATGTGTCTGACGAGTTATAGAAAGAAATATTGTATTAAACAGGTGGCAAAATAAAGATTTTAGCCCTCTCATGATCACATATTGCATTGCTACGATACGCGTCGGGACGTAAACTTTCATGTATCCCGCTAAAATTTGCCATTTTGCCACTTATACAGTGCATTCATAAAGGCACTTATACAGTGCATTGTGCATTCATCAGCGGAAACGGTCTATTATCTCATGACTTAATTATTTCAGAGTTAAAGCTCTGACAGGTCGATTTTTATTTTTAAATTATGATTTTTTGACGTATATCCCATAATAGTGACGTCATCGATTTTGACGTGATGACGTCATCGATGATTTTTTTAAATAGGAGTAGGGGTCGTGTGGTAGCTCATTTGAAAGGAGATTCAATTCTCTATTCAGTAATATAAACATTACCATCATTATTTATACCGGGTGGCAAAAAAATAATTTTTGAATTAAATTAATTGCCGCAAAAAAAGAATATATGTAATTTATTTAGCTCAACTTTTTGGTAAGCAGCAACAAATGGAAAAGAGTACAGGATACGAAAGTGAAAAGAGGCTCAGAGATTGGCAGTGACCACCATCTAGTAATAATGAGAATTAGAACAACAGAAGAAAAAGAAGAAAAGAGAAGAAAGGTAGTAAACGAAAAAATAAAAAGTTACAAATTAAAAGAGGAAAGATATAAGAAGAAATTCCAAGAAAAATTAGATAATACTCTGAAAGGTAGGGCAAAAAACACAAATATAGAAGAAAAATGGGAATATCTAAAAACCAGCATAATCAAAGCAACTGAGGAAACTTGTGGGAAAGCAAAAATAGCAAATACTAACATGAGGAGAACGGAATGGTGGACGGAAGAAATACGAGAGAAAATAAAGAACAAAAAAGAAAAATGGAAGAGATACCTAAGTACAAAACACCCGGAAGATTACGAGGCATATAAAGAAAAAAGGAAAGAGGTTAAAATAGTGGTGAAAGCAGGAAGGGAAAGGTCATGGGAGAGATTTGGACCAAAAATGACAAAAAATTATAGGGAAAACCAAAAACTCTTCTACGGCGCATTAAAACAACTCAGACAATAGAAAGAGCACACAATGCCCAATATAAAAGACAAGAATGGAAACGTACTAACAGAAGAAAAACAAATAATGGAAAGATGGAGAGAACATTTCAAAGAGCTAACTCATGCAGACACGGACAACATAGGAGAGATACAAGAAAGGAATGAAGAACAACAAGTGGAATCCATAACAAGAGAGGAATTAGAGAAAGCAATAGAAAGAGTAAAATTGGGCAAAGCACCAGGCAAGGATCATATTACCCCGGAAATGATAAAATTCATGGGGACAGAGGGAATGGATAGGATGAAAGAACTAATGAATGATATCATAAATAGAGCAGAATTACCAAAGCACTGGAAGAAACACATTATACTACCAATACACAAAAATGGAGACAAGACAAACTGTAATAATTACCGAGGTATCACCATATCAAGTATCCCTGGGAAGGTATTCGCAAGAATAATAGAGACAAGAATAAAAACCCAAATAGAAACAACTATGGAAGACACAGTGTGGATTCAGGAAGGACAGAAGCACGCAAGACCTAATATTCACATTAAGCCAAGTAAGTGAGAAGGTAATCAAGAAGAATAGAGAGATACATATGTGCTTCATTGACCTGGAAAAGGCGTTTGACAGAATCCGAAGAAAGGACGTATGGAAGACACTAAAAGAAAGGGTAGTCGACAGACACATAATAGATGTAATAGAGGATATGTACAAAAATAATATAAATACAATAAGAACCAATAACGAGGAACCTAGGGAATTTACTACAAGTCAAGGCGTCAAACAGGGATGCGTGCTGAGTCCACTGCTATTCTCAGTGGTACTGGATGAAGCGATAAAGAAAGCCAAGAGAAGAATGAGAAAACTAACATTAGGATACTGGCAAATGAAACGGACTCAACTATCGGAGCTACTATTCGCAGACGACATGGTATTGATAGCAGAAAACAGAGAAGACCTACAGAACAATCTTGAAATCCTAGAAGAAGAACTATCAAACATAAATATGAAAATTAATACAGAGAAAACAAAAACAATGATAATTTTAAATACGAAGAAGACACACGCAATAGAATTAGACCGGAAACAACTAGAGCAAGTGGAATATTTTAAATACCTAGGAGTAATAATCGAAGCAAATTGTAAACAAGACATGGAAATAAACGAGAGAATGGGACGAACAGGAAGCTTATTTAACGCTATGAAAACAACATTTTTGGGGAAAAAAGAGATACCGGAGAAAGTAAAAACGGCAGTCGTTAAATCAGTAGTTAGACCAACAATCATGTATAGCAGGAAGACATGGACATTGACGGGGAGACAAAAATCCAGAGTCAATGCTATGGAAATGAGGTTCCTGAGGAAAATAGCAAACAGAAAGAGGACAGACAAAATACGAAACGAAACAATTAGACAAAACTTAAAACTGGAACCAATCAATGAAAAAATAGTGGAGGGACAACTTAGATGGTTCGGGCACGTGTGTAGAATGTCGAACGAGAGGCTTACAAAACGAGTGTTCGAAACGAGAGTGCAGGGGAAAAACAAAAGAGGAAGAGGAAAAAGTTATGTGGGTAGATGAAATCAGGAAAGAAGTCGAGAAGAAGGGATTGACATTGGAAAGTGCAAGAAACCTAACGCAAGATCGGAAAGCATGGAGACTACAATGACAAACTCAACTCCACCAGCCTTACACCTAAAGGTAGAAAGGCTTAGGACTAAGTAAGTATTTAGCTCAAAATACATTTTACTGCTGTCAGAAAACAGAAAAAAATGTTTATTTGACAAATAAACATTTCTTTTCGCTTAAACTAAATGTTCAAACTGCCAAGAGGCAGGTGTGTGGCTGTTTGACATTTTTTTTTATTTAAATTTATGTGTCTCGGCAGCAATGGCCATTGACACAAACAATATTGGTTATACAATAATTAATTACAATAAGGACTTAAAACTAATTATTATAACAGTTAATTTCTAAATCTTAAATAACATTAGGTAAAAATTATGAAGAAAAAAATTGGATATACAATCATTGGATACTATAGAGACGTACAACTAATTATAAAATTGCTTCGGTCTTCTTGGGATACTTCGGACGTTGTTTCGTCATAGTAGCAGTTGCATATGAACTAGTAAGATTACTGGAAGAATTGGGTCCAGACATGGTGATGCTAACAGTGGGGGAACATTGATTTAAATTGTTACTCATGTAGTCAAAAGTAACTTGAATTTGTTTATATTACGCTTTAGATGTCTGGAAATAAGTGATAACCTTGGATACATCACTGCAATACTGGTTGCCTAACCGTTGGCGTCCGTTGGAACGGGATAGGAACAGTGAAAAACTATTGACAGTTTGACACTGAATGGGTTTAAGTTGGAAGATTATTAAGTAAAACATCTCTTACTGACTGACGTTACAGCTTGTTCTTGATGATTAACACGTAACACAATTGTTATGTCACTATTTGAGCGAAAACTAATTTTAATAACTAGTATTTACAGTAATAATTACAAATTTCGGCACCAATTTACAGATCGATACATATCACAAACCATACATACTCATAGACGTTTCACGTAAATTGTCAAGGTCAAGACAGCAAATTAGTTACCATTCCAATCCAGAGATGTCGCTGTCAGTCAATTCTCTTGTCATATTTAACAACTGACAGTTGACAATTAAATTAATTTGTTATTTACTTTTTATTTTACAGTTTGTGGCTTAATTATTTTATTATAGTGGTGATACGTTTTTAATTAGATTTAATCACAATTTTAATCAAGTGTATTAACCTCTTCTCCGTTTTTATGAGTAGAATTTTTAGTTTACATTGATTATCCCAAGTTGTGTTTCTCCACATTAAAAAACAATATAATGGATCCTGAAACAGTTTATTCCAATAGACAAGTGTGTCATCAACATTTCGGACCTATATATTTTTGGAAGTTTGTAAAAGATTATAAGGTAATATTTATCTAAACACAAGATTCTTTCAAAAATTTTCATTTAACTCGATACACATCAGTGCTTTCACGTGACACATAGCAGTAGTGTTTAGCATTTTGAAAACAAATTGGAATATTTGAAGTTTTAAGTAAAATATGGAATAAAACATTGAATTGTCTTTCTGTTGTTTTAATTTCCTGCGAAATTTCATCAAAAATCCCGCAAAATTTATAATTTGAAATTCTCACGTAACTAAAATTTGTAAATTTAGTTCCCATTCCAATCAAGAGATGGCGTTAATTCGATCCGAAAGATTAACATGGTCGTGAAACGTCTATGAGTATGTATGGTTTGTGATACATACACGTTCTGACGTTAGTTTGACAGTCAATCCTGTTTGACATTTAATTTAAACGAAAAGCAATGTTTATTTATTAAATAAACATTTCATTTATATTATGTGGCATCAGTAAAATGTATTTTGAGTTAAATAAATTACATACATTCTTCTATTTGCGTCAATTATTTTAATTCAAAAATTATTTTTGGCCACCCTGTATAAATAATGATGTTAATTTTTATATTACTGAATAGAGAATTGAATCGCCTTTCACATGAGCTACCACACGACCCCTATTCCCAGTTAAAAAAACCGTCGATGACGTCATCACGCCCAAATCGATGACGTCACTATTATGTACTATACGTCAAAAAATCATAATTTAAAAATAAAAATGGACCTCTCAGAGCTTTAACTCTGAAAATAATTAAGTCATGAGATAATAGCCGTTTCCAAACTTTATGAATGCACATAATAAATAACCATTTTCGACTCTATGTATTATTGACCGCCATTTTGGCGCTTTTCTGCTTTTCACAGAATTAGAAAATTCTTACGTTTCATGTAAACCGTGTATATTTGTTGCTTTATGCCTCCGTTTTTTACTATAAGATTCATTTCATACATTCTTCTACTATCCTTTACTTGTCTGTTTGTACATCTATGCGTTTCTAAACTTTTTTTTTTTGTTATTTTTACTTGTTAATAATATACATAGTAATTTATTATCCATTAGCTCATAATGTTGATGTGGTTCATAACACACATATTTTTAAAATTGTTTTTAGATTTGATACTAGGTACATATATCATTATCTGTAAAATATTCTAATGTACTTTTTATTCAGTGAGAAATATTAATTTTATTAATGAATGTATTATTTGTTGCAGGTACGAAGTTTTATTCAGTATTCACAGCGTGAGTAACATTTTGTACAATGAAATAGCAATTACTGATATGTATATTTAAATTATTATTCATCATACTAATTATGGCAATTACTATGACTTTATAAATGTTTTATCCGTTATACAGCTTATTAAGATAAATAAGCAAAATGCATATTTATAGAAAAATTTATTTTAAAATAAAATATAATTTTACTAATTATTATTGCAAACGCTGGATTGTACAAGTTGCCAGCGAGCTCAAAAAAGTTCAGTAATAAAAGTGAAACATATGGTTCGTGATCTTAACCCTTAACCATTGACATGCGGTATGCCATACCGCACCGAAAACATATATTTTGTTGTAAAAAGTGTTTTATAAAATAAAATTTAACGTGAAGTAAAACACTCTTTGGTGTAGTTGGTATATTTTAATAAAAATTTTAAAATTTTAAAAATCCAAAAGTTACTTTTAAAACGTTTTCGGACTTATCAGTCCATCATCAGTGAACCTAAAAGTAAGTGATCCCACTTAATAAAATTGAAAAGGGTGAAATTTTGACTGTTAAAAATTGAATAGTGTGGTTAAGATTACTTACTCCCTGCCTTGCAAAATAGCCACAATGCCAAACACTGGTTAAGTTATGTGTTCCAACTACATAGTAAAAAGTATATATTTATGTAGTTGGAACATATAACTTAACCAATGTGTGGCATTGTGGCTATTTTGCAAAGACAGGAAGTAATCTTAACCACACTTTTTAATTTTTAACAGTCAAAATTTCACCCCTTTCAATTTTATTAAGTGGGATTGCTTACTTTTAGGCTCACTGATGATGGACTGATAAGTCCGAAAACGTTTTGAACGTAATCCTTTTGGATTTTTAAAAATGTTAAATTTTTATTAAAATATACCAACTACACCAGGAAGTGTTGTGTTTTACTTCACGTTAAATTTTATTTAACTAGATGGTAATACAGTAGGGGTGGGCAAAAAATATTTTTAAGCGTGGGCCAAAATGAAATTTTCAAAATGTCTCTGGCCCGGAGTACTATACCGCGTACGTACGCTGTGCACACGCTAATATTTTTGATGGAGAAAAGAGATTTAAAAATTGCTTGCGGGATTTTTCAACGGACCTGATACTAAATAAAAGGGCCGCATCCGGCTCGCGGGCCGGCTTTTGCTCACCCCTGGTATACAGCCAACCTTCAGGAATTATCCCATTTTATTTATGTTTTATAAAAGATTCCTAGAATACAATCTGTGTACCTTCAAGTGGTGTGTAATTACCCTTTCAGACTGAGATACTGGTGTCTGATACCGGTGTTCAATTGCAAAAAACATTGTTTTAAATGAACGACTACATACGAGCCACTTTGAGTCTGGCTGACTTTAGATCATTCAATAGATCTCCCTCACAATCTTCCATCTATTTCGATCTTGTGCCTCTTGCACCCAATTCCTATTACAACGTTTTAGATCATCAGTCCAACGTGTCGGTGGACAACCTCTGCTTCGGTAGACATCATCTCTTGGTTTCCATTCCAGTATCCGCTTTGTCCATCTATTTTCAATCTGTCATTCGTGCCACGTGACATACCCTGACCTCAACAACGCTTTGCTGCAATTGAACGGGCATACACTAGTTCGCTGCCGCGGTCAGATTTTAATCTCCCAAAGAAAAGGGTCAAAGGTAAATTCGCTCCGGCCAAGAAATTAAAATTTCTAATACCATTTCTGAATCAATCACTAACATTTTTCAAAATAGGGACCACAATAAAGTGAATATTATACTAAATAATCTAATTCAACTGTCTCGTATATAAATATGTAACAAATAATATTTTATATATAATTTATATATAAACTACAAAAATCATAGTATTTCCTAACAATTTTGCCGGTATTAATTCTCCTAGAACCTAGTAGATAAATATTTAATCCGCTTAACCATGGGAGCGAACTGGTATATAATTAAAAGGGTTTTTTGACCACGGGAGCGAACTAGTGTGCTCCGAATTGAACACCGGTGGCGGACACCGGTGTCAGACACCAGTGTCTTAGACTGAAAGGGTACTAATTGTACCTGCTCACCACTGCTGCAGTTTTAGTATGGTTTAGTCTTTGAGCTACGTTGACGTAAAGTTTTCTTACGGTATCACGTATCGCATGTCAGTGTTTACATTTCTATAGTTAAAAGCAGCAAGATGTATTCTTTTGCTATTTGTATGGCAGCAAGTTCATCCAGTTGTTCTATCTAACTGCTATCAATATTATTTTATTATTTTTTAGTTACCAATACTCAAGTTTTTTGTCTTCTTCTTCTTCCTTCTTGTATATAGGCTTTAAAGCCTGTTTCTTCTTCAATATTAGCCTCCTAAATCAATACTATCCTATCCTCTGCCATTCTACTAATGTGTTCGTTCCACCCGTTTCCGTTTTGTCACTCATCCATTTATGTCTTCTACATTGCATGATCTTCTTATGTTTTCGCTTCTCTCCCTATCCAACAGACTTTCCCTGATATTCGTCGGAGTATTTTCATCTCTGTTGTTTCTAGTGGTCGTCTCGTTTTAGATGTGTTAGGTCTTGTCTCCCCCGTGTATGTCAATATAGGTCTAATTGCTGCTTAATAGATTCTTGCTTTTGTGTCTTGTCTTAGGTGTTTGTTCTTCCAGATTGTGTCATTAAGGGATCCCGCCACTTTACTTGCTTTTAAGCTTTGTTGTCGTACTTCCTCTTCAACATCTCCGTAACCGGTTATGTCTATTCACAGATATCTAAACCCTGCTTTATTATTTTCCCATCAATTTCGATTTTACATCGTAGTAGGTATTTAGATGTCATACATTTGGTTTTTTCTGCTGATATTATCATATTGTATTTCTTGGTTGTTGTATTGAAGATGTGGAGATCTTGGAGATCGTCTTCTGTCTCGGCGATTATTGCGGCGTCGTCTGCATAACATAATATTTGGAATTCTTTGTTCCCCATTCTGTAACCATGACCTTTACGTACTGCTTTTATTATTTCGTCCATTATTATAATAAAGAGCAGTGGGCTTAATGAGTCACCTTGTCTCTCCGCTTTGTACTGGTATAAACTGCGTTAGTTTTCCATTTACCTTTGCCTGTATTCGATTATGAAAATAGATGCTTTCGATGGTTTGTATAATATTGATTGGTATGTTTCTTCTATACAGTAAATGTAAGACGTCTTCGACTTGGATGCGATCGAAAGCCTTCGTCAGGTCTATGAAACATATATATGCTGGTTTATTGTACTCAATGGTCTTTTCTGTGATTTGTCTCAGTACAAATACGGCGTCTACACAGGATCTTCCGGATCTGAATCCTTGTTGTTCATCTGATAAATTTGTTAGTTTATTGATTTTGTTGGTTAGGACTTTTGTGGTTAGCTTAAGTGCGGTGTTCAGTAGATTTATGCCTCTATAATTGTTGGGGTCTTCTTTGTCTCCTTTCTTGAACATTGGTATCATTATGCTGTTTCTCCATGTGTCTGGTATCTTGCAGTGCAATATTAGTTTTTGTATAAGTTTTGTCATCTCTAGGGTTATACTTTCTCCTCCGTATTTTACAAGCTCGTTGGTTATTCCGTCTGGTCCTGGTGACTTTCTGTTTTTAAGTGAATTTATGGCTATCTCTACTTCCTGAAAACTGATTTCTATTTCGTGTCTTTATTCAGGTAGGTTATTGTTTTGATTATTATTTTCCTTTCCTTTAAACAGTTCCGTCAAGTATCTTTCCCATTCTTTTGCTGGTATGTTATTGTATTCCTTCAATTCTGCCATTTCTTTCCGTTGGTTTCTTATGAATCTCCATTGTGTTCGGTAGAAGTTGCTTTCCATCCTTTTTGTAAACTGTTTCCAGTGTTCATTTTTTGTTCGTTTTACCCATTGCTTTGTTTCATTTCGTATTCTTCTATAGGTGTCTCTGGATTCTGGAGTGTTTTCTGGATGTCTTTTCTGAACCATGGTGTATTGTTGTTGTTTATTTTGTTTAGTATGACTTTGCGTTTTCCTAGAGCTTCTGTTGCTGCCTCTTCAATGTTGTTTTTAATTTTCTCCCAGCTCGCGTTTATATATTCGATGTCGTCTATTTGTTTCAGCTGAATCTTCTGCGCTAACATCCTTTGGTACATTTCTCTTGTAGAATCGTTCCACAGTGATTCTACATTGAACTTTTCCTCGGTGATTTCCTGTATAAAATGTTTTGGTGTTATTTTCGTTCTTATTTTTTGTAAGTTTTTTGTAATTCAGTTTATAAACGATTTTGTAGGATCCTCCACCAAAAATAGTAAAATTCTTTAAAAACCGAATAGCTCATCACACGACCTAGTAATTGACTATTATATTACATGATGTAATTATTAAAATTAAATTATATTCCAATAAACTTTTCGTGTAAAAAGTAAAAAGTGAATGAATGCCAATAATCGTTACCTAACGAATGAACTACAACTTAAAAATCAGTGAGATAATTGCTAACAATTTTGCAACCATTCATCTTTATTAATTTCTTCCTTACTTCTTTCTTATTTCTTTCCATCCAGACTGCGTATAGATTGTTTGAATAAAAACAAGGCAGTACAAAATACTTGTATTAAGTAATACTATTCTCTCCGTGAATAACTGACGCGACACCTAGCGTCGTCACCTTACATTTTTGGCGAGCACAATTTGAAGCTACGCATATAATAGATAGGTGTTAGTTGTGAAGGGGCAAATTATTAATAATTAGTTTTTTAACGATACTTTTCCAATTTATGTATAAAATAGATGTAGGATTAAGAATTGGGTTTCTAAAAATGCATCACAATTAAAAATCCAGAAGGAAAAGGTTTTCCTGTAGTTGGCTGTATACCATGTAATACAAAAAACAGTAAAATCCTTTATAAAAGGTATATATTTAAAATCCCTAAAAAGGGCTACATCACGATAACATAACTAGTTTTCGATTGGTTTACCAATCGTCATCAGTGCTTACGTGAAATTTACATGCTAACCACCAAGATATAATTTTATAAAAATATGTGGGTCAAAGCCCTGTGTAAGTAATCCGTCAAGGAAACATCGGTTGAAAATGCTAACTTAAGCATGGGTGTTTAAAGTATTTTACTAATATGCCCCAGGTAACATCTGAGCTGTGTTTTGACTTGTTCACATGGTGAAAGTATGGCAGCAAGTGCTGCAAGTGACTTTACTTTTGATTTTTACAGTGACTGACCTTTTATAAAGGATTTTACAGTTTTTTGAATCACAATTATTAGTTATCTTTTCAACCCCAAACAGAACAAAAAGGGAAAAATTTATCCTTGTTTTTAAACTAGGAGGAGTAATTCAAATTTACCGCACTGTAATGCTTGTTTGTAATTGATCCAACCGCAGGCAAGTTTACTCCACACTAAATTATGAAATTTTGACACTATTGACTTTTAAATTTCTTAGATTAATTAATTATATCGGCAATTTTTTGTGTTTTCTGAGTTATTTCTTTAATTTTTTGATTTTCAGTCTGCATTTATATAAAATCTGTTGTTTTTAGAACTCTTTAGCGAATTGTTATCACTTTTTTAAGTTGTTCGATACTGATAACTTAATCACCGTCGAAGGCCGACATGGTCAACCAAAAAAGAAGATAAATCTGTTGTTTTTTATAGTGACATTATGCGGTGTGATTCTGCCTTTTGAGTTTATTCCTCGTAGTTTTAATCTTTTCTCTAATTTATTTGTCATTATTGGAGATCTATAGAAACTACGCTTACTTTCTTGGCTATTTTTAGCACAATTAAATATTTACGCAACATTTATTTACCTTTTTTAATAGAACTTGTTATAAAAACAATGACAAATTACAAAGAGTCGCCAAAATTGTTATATTTCACCGCTACTCACATTGGCATGGTTTCATTTACCCCTACCATGGTCACGAACAGAGCGAATACACGTTCTTAGTGTCAAAAATATATAATAGTATATATATATATATATATATATATATATATATATATATTTCAGATTTCTTTGATAAATAATGTTTTCTGCTTTTTACTCTAATTGAAAGATTAGTATAACTTGTTATGCTCTTTCGAGACATGTAAGATATTGCTCTGTTGAAGGAGCCCCTTACTAGCCTTTTTCCATCATGCAGCTTCTGTCTAGAATCTAGAGTAGTCTTCCATTCCCTAGCTTCTCGTGGGACAATAATAGCCCTAAACAAACAAATAAAACAGTCTTTCATGATTATCCCAAAATTATATAACTGGATTCATTTAAAGAACGTTCTTCCATACGTACACTTCGCGGCATAAAAAACTGGTACAACTCTTGTAACCTAAAATCGTGTTTTTCAAGTTGTGTAAATTGATATTGTCACAATGTCATTCTAATTTCTAGGGCAATGTTGCCAGTTCAACGAAAATATTTTATCAAACCAGCTAAAAGCAGGGTTGTGCGTAGACCGCAAGTTTTTAGTAGGTATACTAAAAACTAAAACAACATCGAGCATTCTCGATTAGTCAGTCATAATTATTTCAACATGCATCCTAAAAATTCTCCTAGTAATTTTATAATTTTTCATCATTTCAATTAAGCACCCTTACATTAAATCGTGTTTTATTATAATTTATGACAGATATGACATGAATAATGAGAGATAATAAATATAGACATGACTTTAAATTATTATGTTTAATTTCAAATCAAGAGGTGAAAGACCAAGAGGCAGCGCTGAAAAATCTCTTTGAATTTACTAAAGCTAGATTTTTCACAGTTGATTACTGTGAGTGTGTAGAGAAACATACTGCGGTCGGTCAAGCGAAACGTAGAACAGGGGTTACTGAGAGGGTATCAAAGTTGCTTTCCTACGAAGGTAATTATTTCCATTTACTAAGGCTGAAAATCAGTACACACATTCTAAATTAAATATAAATAAAAGTTATTATAGTCGGTCAGCTGTATGACGGGACAGAGCGGGTCGGTCGGCCCCAATAGTCGATTAAGGAAATGAAGCATTTTGGTTCGCAATTTTTTCGTCCAGCATGGATTTACTTGAAATTTTCACAGAAGGTAGGGAATAGTCCAAGGATCATTTTATGTTTCATGCCGCTATCATACGCTAAAATCTTGGGGGTGGTTGCCACCCCGTCTCGGGGGTGGGAATTTTTTATTACATTTTAACCATGTAATTCGATGGAAAAGTGATTCTCAGAAAAAAATGTTTTTTACATTTTCTTCGTAAAGCTAATATTTTTCGAGTTATTCGCGCTTGCAAATAACAGTTTTTCGACGAAAAAATCGACTTTTTTAGAGTGTTTTTAAGAATACCTCGAAAAATATGCATTTAATCAAAAAAACTGTAGATACCGAAATTGTATCTTTTAGTAACACAAACCAAATTCTTTTACAATATCTTTAAGACCAATACAAACCGAGATACGGCATGTTAAAGGTTAGCTTTTTTCGTCAAATGCATAATTTGAAATATTCAAAGCCAAATAATGGGAAAAAGTTGCATTTTTTCGAGGAAAACTTAAATAATCTTTTTTCAAGTATACAATTAGACATTTCAAAAAAAAATAATAAAAAGTTTCTAGTATGAAAATTAATCGACTTATAATCAAAAAAATATCGGTACCTGCTTTTCTCTACGAAAAAATCAGTGAAAACAACCCCCTAACTACCTTCCTAATTCAAAATTGGTCTTTATCTTTCTGTAGTTTCTTTTTATTTATATTATTAATACACTCAAGGAGTTTGACCTATTTAAATGCCCAATTTTGGAAAAATTGGAGTTTAAAGAACTTTTTAAACCTTTTACTTCAAAATATCTCCGAAAATACTGAAGATACGAAAAAAATTATAAACTACTAAATTGTAGCGTTCTAATGACTAAAATTACCATTTGCATAGATTTTCATTACAGTGAATAATTAGCCAGATATAGCTGTTTAAAACCTCTATTTACCAGCAAACACCCCCTTATTCGAGCCCTTTAAACCCGCCCCAATTAAAAACTAAGGGATCCAACGGAATTTAATTTACACAATCTTATAGCTCTTTAAAAATCCTACAAGATCATTTTTGAAGAAACTTTTTATCGCCAAAAATGTGTAGAATATTTTTCGAGGTATTCTCAAAAAACCCTCTAAAAAGACGATTTTTTCGTCTAAAAACTGTTATTTTCAAGCGCGAATAACTCGAAAAATATTAGTTTTACGAAGAAAATGTAAAAACATTTTTTTCTTAGAAACAATTTTTCCATCGAATTACATGGCTAATATGTAATAAAAATTGCCACCCCCGAGATGGGGTGGCAACTACCCCCAAGGTTTTAGCGTATGATAGCGGCATGATATAGAAAATGATCCTTGGACTATTCCTTACCTTCTGTGAAAATATTAAGTAAATCCATGCTGGACGAAAAAAAAAATGCGAGCCAAAATGCTTCATTTCATCAATCGACTATTGGGGCTGACCGACTGGCTCTGTCCCGTCATACAGCTGACCGACTATAATAACTTTTATTTATATTTAATTTAGAATGTGTGTACTGATTTTCAGCCTTAGTAAATGGAAATAATTACCTTCGTAGGAAAGCATCTTTGATACCCTCTCAGTAACCCCTGTTCTACGTTTCGCTTGACCGACCGCAGTATGTTTCTCTACACACTCACAGTAATCAACTGTGAAAAATTTAGCTTTAGTAAATTCAAAGAGATTTTTAAGCGCTGCCTCTCCGTCTATGAGATTGGTTTCTCGTAAAGTATAGCACAAAACTGTATTGAGTTGTGGGATACTAGAATAAATAAACACTGGAAAAATTAAAATTAAAATTTGAAATTAATACAAAATGGACAATTTTTACAGTGAACAAGATAGACCGGGCAGTATCGTCGCCCCCGCTAGCGAAATTATTCCGATTCGATTTTTTTGCACAAACTTACTCAAAAAGAGGTCCTTATAACATATCCACAGGGTGCCGGCCGGTGCCGTGGTCGAAAAATTGTTTAAACAATTTTTTTAAACAAATTCACAAAAATAATTTTTTCATTTCGAACAAAATTTTTTTAGATAAATTGGCTTATTCTGAGAAAAAAGGTCTCTTGTAATTTTTTTCTAAAATTGATTGTTGTCGAGTTATATGCGATTAAAAATTTGAAAAATGCGAAAATGGCCATTTTCAAGGCTTAATAACTCGAGTAAAAATTATTATTATGAAATTTAAAAAGTGACCAAATCAAGCTTCAAACCCCTTCTTCAAGATCCTGAAGAGATCTTTGTCATTATTTTATTACAAAGCTGTTATTTTTAATTATTAACAATTAGCGCTATAGTCCATGATGTATCCGTCGCCTCCGTTAGTGAAATTATTTCGATTCCATTTTTTTACAGAAACTTACTCAAAACGAGGTCCTTATAACATATCCACAGGGTGCCGGGCGGTGCCGTGGTCGAAAAATTGTTTAAACAATTTTTTTTTAACAAATTCACAAAAATATTTTTTTATTGCGAACGATTTTTTTATTATTCTGAGCAAAAAAGGTTTCTTGTGATTTTTCTCTAAAATTGATTGTTGTCGAGTTATATGGCCATTTTCGCATTTTTCAAATTATAAATCGCGTATAATTCGACAACAATCAATTTAAAAAAAAATCACAAGAGACATTTTTTCTCAGAATGTCCCAAATTATATAAAAAAAATTTGTTCGAAATGAAAAAATTATTTTTGAGAATTTGTTTAAAAAAATTGTTTAAACAATTTTTCGACCACGTCACCGCCCGGCACCTTGTGAATATGTTATAAGGACCTCGTTTTGAGTAAGTTTCTGCAAAAAAATGGAATCGGAATAATTTCACTAACGGGGGCGACGATACATCCTGAGCGCTAATTGTTTCGTCCTCTTCAGGACCTTGAAGAAGGGATTCGAAACTTGATTTGGTGACTTTTTGAATTTCATAATAATAATGTTTAATCGAGTTATTAAGCCTTTAAAATGGCCATTTTCGCATTTTTCAAATTTTTAATCGCATATAACTCGACAACAATCAATTTTAGAAAAAAATGACGAGAGACCTTTTTTGCTCAGAATAAGCCAATTTATCTAAAAAAAATTTGTTCGAAATGAAAAAATTATTTTTGTGAATTTGTTTAAAAAAAATTGTTTAAACAATTTTTCGACCACGGCACCGCCCGGCACCCTGTGGATATGTTATAAAGACCTCGTTTTGAGTAAGTTTCTGTAAAAAAATGGAATCGAAATAATTTCACTAACGGAGGCGACGGATACATCCTGGACTATAGCGCTAATTGTTAATAATTAAAAATAACAGCTTTGTAATAAAATAATGACAAAGATCTCTTCAGGATCTTGAAGAAGGGGTTTAAAGCTTGATTTGGTCACGTTTTAAATTTCATAATAATAATTTTTACTCGAGTTATTAAGCCTTTAAAATGGCCATTTTCGCATTTTTCAAATTTTTAATCGCATATAACTCGACAACAATCAATTTTAGAAAAAAATTACAAGAGACCTTTTTTGCTCAGAATAAGCCAATTTATCTAAAAAAAATTTGTTCGAAATGAAAAAATTATTTTTGTGAATTTGTTTAAAAAAAATTGTTTAAACAATTTTTCGACCACGGACCGGCCGGCACCCTGTGGATATGTTATAAGGACCTCTTTTTGAGTAAGTGTGTGCAAAAAAATCGAATCGAAATAATTTCGCAAGCGGGGGCGACGATACTGCCCGGTCTAAGAGTGGAATTTAAATATATGTATTACAATAAAATTCAAAACTGCTGAAATATTAATATTTTGTCATAGCTCCATTATTCTTAATCACTGCTTGTAATCTTCTGGGCAATGAGTTAATTAAATTTACTGCTAAATTTTCATCTTCGGCCAAGCTTAATATTCCGCCAAATTGTTCTCGATTTATCACCCTTACTTAACTGACGTGGCATCGTTAAAAATTTACTTTGATCAACTTGTCAAATCTGACCGACGACGTCGAGTGAATAAATAAGTCATCGAGGACTGGACATAGTCCGTTCTATACAATGTGTTTAATTGTTTAATTTTTCAGTTATAAGTGGATTTTTCCAGTTAGACCAGTTAGACCACTCTCCTTTAAGTGGTCTCCAATTCCAGAAAACTGCACATACGCCCCCATAAAAACTTAATCATCAGTTTGGTAAACGCCGCCGATCTGTTTTTTTACCATTATTCAAAGAGCACTGGACTACAACTGTAGACCGCGCGACTAAACGAGTTCCAGTTTTTAGTTGTATTATATAAAGCTAATATGTAGCCTGCTGTGTATATAAAGCTAATAACATAAATGAAAAAGTTTCAAGAAGAGACTTTATTGAAGACTTAGGGAACTAATCAAATCCCAAATTGAATATGGATCAACTATAAATACCTTCCCTGCTAACGGCCGGTTTCACAAACTAAAATTAACTTGTGGTTAAGAGATAACCTCAAAATTACCCCAAAATATGCGTCTCAGTTTCATAATAATTGTTACCCTTCTGTGTATACCCATAAGGGTAACCCACTCCAACCCCTGGTTAAAAATTCTGTGAGTTAACCACACTTCGCCGTTGACCTTAAACTAAAACGCACATTTTGGGGTAACCTCTGGTTATCTCTTAACCACAAGTTAACTTTACTTTGTGAAACCGGCCGTAAGAGAACTTAGACGACGTGCTCGCGTACTGCCCGGAGTTCAAGAAGTCGTACCCCTCCCCCTAATATTCCAACAAATTCGTGGGATGATGTTGTATTGGTCCACAAATTTGCAGTAAGTAAACAAGAAGGTCATGCAAAAAATGTGACAAATTTTGCTGCAAAGATCATCTCAGGGACATTTGCAGTGAATGTTTGACGGACTAAAATTGTGCCACTTTTACCATTTAATAATTTTGTTCTTTGTTTACTTTTTGTTCTGTTCTTTATTATTCATCACTATTGGTCATTTTGTAAGTTCAAAGGTAAAAAAAAATTGTGTTTTTTACTAAATTGAGCTTATTTTGTGACCATTTTCATTTACTTGCGAATAAAGACCCAAAAAATCTTGACCTCGTCTTTAACTTTACCACTGTCAAAATAACGAAAGCCAAGAAACAAAACATGTCTAATATCGAAGTACAGACATAGATAAACATGGTATTAACCATTAATTTGTTAATTTTGTCAAAATCCGGTATTATACGACAAAAAACTATTGGTCTACAATTGTAGACCGCGCGACTAACGTAGGGTTAAGATTAAATCAATCATTTCTCCGGTTATTAAATTTATTTGATACGGTTTTTTTGTTGTTAATGATAAAAGTAATACTTGTCTAATAATTTTATACACTTTTGAATGTTATTTTTTGTATTTAGATTTAGTGCAATTCCGTTATCTGTGATGGCAACAACGCCGTGATTCACGAGCCATTGTGTCCAGTCTGAACACATGTTTACATTGAGAAAAAAGTGTACCAGTTTTTTATGACGCGAAGTGTACCTATGATGATAAACTACTAGTTGTAGTTCTTTTAGAAAAAATAATAACGTGTTATGTTTTCTTTGTATATTTCAATCCTCATAAAATATTTTAATCCACGTTTTTCAAACTTTGTCACCGTTTTCGTATTCCAAAATTTGACACAATAAATATCGCTACTTTTAAAATTGCAAGATATAGTGTTTTGTTTATTCTTTGTATAAATAAGTGAATGGATACTGTTAAAATTAGCATAACTAATGCACATCTATAACCGACAAAGTTTAAAGATCATTTCGAAGAATTTGGCAACCGATTTATGCAAATTTCTTCCGTGTGAACAAACTTTCAACCGGACTCTATTGGCTTCTACAAAAAGAACATAACATTGCAAAAGTATTTCCCTCGGGCTATGTTATACACGATTTTACTCTAGATATTTTTTGGGAGAGTAATAACACTTAATTTCGTTAACGAAAAATCTCTGAACACGCCCTATAATTACGTACATTCTTACACGGTTATCAAAACGCGGCTTCTTTGCAAAGAATTTATTATTTAAAGAGCATTTTTACCTTTTGAAGGGGGGGGGGGGGTAGTTCGCAGATACCTTAAAAAAGTAGCCTACATCTATTTTTTGACATATATGTCCCTCGAAATGGTCTCAAATACGCTCAGATACTCGGTTCAGGCTCGTTTCAAATACGCTAAGATACAATATTCCTTCGCTCCAAAAGATATTTGGTGAATACACTCAGAATGATGAAGGAATCCTGAAGGAACTTTTTGAGGAGTGCATTTCTACTTTCCTTAGTCTAAAATAAAACTGATGCTACTAAACACATGCCAGCAGACTGGACTGGATAGCATGACTTATGGTTCTAGAAGAAACTGGCATGTGGCAAAAGAATTGGTGAAATAGGACAAAATCATATGGGCAATAAAATCGTTTGAGCCATATAAATCACCTGATCGGGAGAGAATTTATCCAATGCCTCTACGGAAGGAACCTACTTTCTGGACAAAATATTACCTAAGCATTTTAAGTTGGTCTTAAGATTAATAAAGATAAGACAAAGACAATGTTGTTAGACATATTTAACACGACAATAGCTTTTTAAAAAACACATTCATATATTGATAAGAATGGAAACTACGAAAAACTTGGTATTTTACAACATTAACCGATAAAAAACAGTTAACGAGTAACTTCCCTCTGAAAATACAAACAATGGTCTATAAACGACACCATTATTTATTGTAGTATAAACTAAAATTACTGGAATTATATTAATTGTTAAAATAAAACAATGAACTATAAAAGGCTACATGTTATTAATAAGGAAATCAACGACTATAATCCCTACAAATCGTCGTTTAGGAAAATTATGTACCATGCACATTTTGTTTATTTAGAGAAGAATGTCGCATAAATCATAGATAGGTTATTAGCGACTACATAAGATATTATGTTATACAATTGTGATATATATGTATAGATTTGAGTCTCTAAGATTCTCTATCGGATGGATATCACCTAGCATCTCGGATAAATTGTTGGGTAGACGATAATGAGACTGTTGTTGTTCAGTTCAGAGTCTATTGATATATTATCGACGCTAAAAGATGTGTTACATAGTTCCCACCGTGGCGCGGGGAGAGCCACTATTTGTGAAGAGGTATGAATGTGTGAGGCGGTGGTCTCCAATACACGCTGTACGCAGCCTACGGCGAAGCTAGGACAAATAATCCCCAGACAAATAATCCCGGACAAAAAATCCTCACAAATTATCCCTAGTCAAAAAATCCCCGGACAAAAAATCTCCGGACAAATAATCCCCGGACAAAATATCTCCACAAAAATCCTGGACAAATAATCCCCACAAATTTTTTTGGGCAAAATATCCCCACAAAAAATCCCGGACAAAAAATCCCCAAGAAATATTTGCTGTCGAATAGTTCTCTAAAAGTTTTCCTGAAATTTTAACAAATTTCGAACTCCAATTCCATGTTGAAAACTTTATTTCTACACCCCCATCGAACAAGGTTGTAACTCAGTTTTAGCGATTTTACAGGAGAAGCAAAAATCGAAAACATAACTTTTTAAAAATTTGTAGCGAAATGATTAGACTCTTTTACACTAAAGTGATATGACATTTATATCATAATAAGGGATTACTGTGAGATGTATGTTTTGTCATTTTAATAACTATTGAAAATCTTGAGTTTGATTGAGATACAACCTTGACATTAAACATGAGTATTCGTAGAAAAAGGTTGTAAGTCGCCTAACAACCATTTTACACTCTGTGTTTTAATTATTTTTCCCATTTAACTATTAAAAGGTTGTATGTTTTGAGTTATTTGCAGTATAGCTAGGAGAAAATGAGTTTTTAAGGGATATTTAAACAAAATGTCAATTAACAGTTTTCACAATTTTAATTGGAAATTATAAATAACAACAATAATATTCTATCACTATGAAAAAATCATGGTATAAAATATCTCAAATTTTTCGCATTTTTATTGCGTATCTGTAAATATTTAATTCTAGACCATTTTACTTGATTACTTTAGTCTTTTACTATTAATATGCACTTCAAAATTCACAAGTGTGTCCTTAAATAGGTTAAAATTTAGAATTTGCTTCTGATTTATTTCAGTTACGGACTAAGGCTTGCTTGATGCTTTGGCATATCGTATCATGGTTATCCATTGGTCTGGAGCATATACGACTTAATGTTTTTTCCGTTTTTCTATAAGGGCATGCATTGAATCACCCTCGTTTTGTAAATGTGCTATTTCGAAAAATACCTGTGTAATGTTAATATTACACTGTTTCTCTATACTATACTATAGAAGTATGTAGCAAAAATTATTCTATATTTATTTTGTCCACCGCAACTATCAAAATGGAAAAAAGTCTTTAAATCCTTTTTTTATTTTCATTTCGATAAATTGACTTATGAGATAAACCATATGTTTAAATACTTAATAAATTAAACATACGTGCAACAAAGTTGTAACTTATTTAACAACCTTGTTGATCGTCAAGTATAAAGAAAGTTAATATTTAACATAGGGAGTATCCAGTGTTACTGCTTTTTTTCACGCTAAAATGGCACACGTAAGTTAAAATACAACTTTTTTCAATGGAGTATTCGCCAAACTATTGAGAATTAAACTATGTCCTTTATATTGACGTGTGCGCAATTTTTTGCTGAATTCGCCTGTGTTGAAATCTGAAAATAGATGTAACTTGAGTTACAACCTTGTTCGATGGGGTGTCGATTTGTGTTATATTTTTGTTAACTTTATTTGTTTATATATGACATGTGATTTTTTTCAAAAATCGTGGAAGATATGGGGAATGAGCTAAGGCCCCCTTATGACAGGCGCTTAACGCGCATTTTGATAACGCGTGATTACAACTACATACATTTTACTTGAGACCGTTCACATGCCAACGCGCGTCTTAATGACCTAAAACGCGCGTTAGCATGTGAACGGTCTTCAGTAAAATGTATGTAGTTGTAATCACTCGTTATCAAATCGCGCGTTAAGCGCCTGACCTGAAAACGGGACCTTAGCTCATTCCCCATATCTTTCTTCCAAGATTTTTGAAAAAACTCACACTCCTTTGTCATGTAAAATTTGAAGTTTACAGCATGAAATTGAAATTCGAAATTTGTTAAAATTTCGGGAAAACTTTTAGATAACTATTAGGCAGCAAATATTTCTTGGGCATTTTTTGTGGGGATTTTTTGTCCAAAAAAAATTGTGGGGATTATTTGTCCGGGATTTTTGTGGGGATTTTTTGTCCGGGGATTTTTTGTCCGGGGATAATTTGTGGGGATTTTTTGTCCGGGATTATTTGTCCGGGGATTATTTGTCCGGACCCCGCCTACGGCGTTTATTAGATATCAGTGGCTAAGTCCGTGGTCACTACAATTCACCCCGTAATTTGAATTTGTTTTAGAATTACTCTTTTTTAACTATTTTCGGTTGTATGACAGTTTTTAAAGACCTTCAAAGTTTGTAGGCCTGGATCCCGGGTATCAAAAAAGTTTATTAATATCAAGCTGAAAATTTGTTAATAACTTAACGATGTCTAGGCGGATAAACTTTGATGTACGGGAACACTGGAACAGGGGAAGTTTTAATTGTGGAACAGTTTAAAAATTTGGAACGTCAGATTACCAAAACGCCCCATGTATTTTGTTGGCCAGAACTTCCAATAATTAATTTGTTACCGTTTCATTAAACTCTCAGGCAAAATTATAACCACCAATATAATTCCTGTCATTTGACATGTTCTTCGTGTTGGACTTATTAAAATGCCCAGTTGGTGATAAATACTAGTCTCATTTTTTGCATGAGTGTTTAATGAAATGGTAACAAATCAATTGCAAGTTCTGTCGGACAAAATACATGTGACGTTTTCGTGGTCTGACCGTTCCAAATTTTTAACCTGTTCCACAATTAAAGCTTCCCATGTTCCAGTGTTCCCATATATCAAAGTTTATCCGATTAGACACCGTTAAGCTATTAACAAATTTTCAGTTTGCTATTAATCAACTTTTTTTGGTATGCGAGATCCAGGCCTATTATTAAAAGTAATGAAAATGAACAATTTTCCTATGGCGTGACGTTGTAAGCAGCCTACAGCGTCTATTGGAGACCACAGCCTTAGTCTTGAGTTGAGTGTCACAGGCGTAGTCTGGTAAGCACTGTTTGTAGGTGGCGGTTCTCAAGCTGTTGTTTGCTAGGTTTGCTCCTATGTCTTTATAGCTCAATTTTCGAGCCCTGGCCTCCCTCAGCAAACCTCTTCACAATCAACTGCCAAGAACATTTCTTGCGCCAAAAAGTTTACTTCTCAGATATTAATAATTTCTTTTAAATCTGTATTTAGGTACGCTCATGAATATAAAATAATAATGTCACACATGTATTGTAAGTTAGGCATTTCAGTGTTGCGGAACGTGATGAATAATGCATATTTAGGAACAAAATGTCAGCTTGATATTTTTATGCTTTACTTTTTGCTTAAAAAATAAGCTCCCCATTTTTAATATAAGCTTATTGCGAATATACTTACGGTCTTTGTATGATAATACAGGTTGACTAACAAAATTAGTAAATATAAATCAAATGAGGAATGATTTTTTACTTCTTTTTATTTCATTTATTGGATTCTGAAGATGAAGAAATAAACAGCTATTTAGATGGTCCCTGTCAACTATCACCACCTGCTAGATCAATTACTTCATCAGAAATTATGGAAGAGATAAAGAAAATCAACTCCCATAAAGCTCCAGGTTATGATCTAATAGTGGGAGAAATTCTCAAACATTCACCAGGAAGAGCCATCCTGTTTCTCACTACTTTATACAACCGAATTCTTCATCTTTCCTACTATCCAACGCAATGGAAATTTGCTGAAATTATGATGATCGCCAAACCTGGAAAGCCTCCAACTAGTGCAGTCATTGAAGCGTAAAATAGGTTTTTACCTCCGAAATTTTTTACTATGAACCGATTACATGAGATTTTGGAATTAGGCTTATCTTACTTTAAAAGTGATATTGACCCGAACTGCGTTTTTTATATTTAAGGGGTGAAAACCACCAGTTAATGGAAAAATTGACATTGAAAAACTAATTTAGTATGACATAAAAAGATTTAAATATAGAGTAAATGATATTTTAAGTTCTTTATCTTAATTATCCCATTGTTAACCCCATTCAGCCCTTAAAAACAACCCCTAAATAGAAAAAAATTACAAAAAATTAATTTGATTTGACAAGAAGACTTAAATATACAGTAAATAATATTTTACGTTCTCTATCTTAATTATTTAATTGTTAACCCCTTTCAACCCTTAAAATCAACCCCTCGATTAATAATTGTATAAAAAATTTCTTTTCATAAACTAAAAAGGATTTAAATATCGTTCCACGTTCTCGAAAAAGCTATTCTGGAAAATCATATGCTCAAGTTCTTTAACCCTTAAAACTAACCCTAAATTAAAACATTGAATATGTATGATTATACATTTAAAAATAATTCAATTATAGAGTAAGAAGTCACCATTTATTGAATAAAATATAAACTTATAAGTTACGTGGAAGTGTTACGTATCTTACTACTAGATTAAATTAGTACTAGTTTTTGGGTCATAACTACTTCAATTTTGAAGCTATCACAACTTACAAAAAACCATTTTAAAGGTAATTAAAAGAGCTACAACTTTTTTCATTATAATATGTAGTGAAAAACCTTTTATTTTGAAACGGTGAAGGGTCAAAGGGCTCGAGAGATACTGTGGTTGCGCTACCGCGCGCTCTTTAATCAATCATATCTTCGTCAATTCTTGTGTGATAGGAAAAACAAATAAACCAAAATTTTTGTCAAAAAAAACCTATTTTTTTGTTATTAATTTTTTTTACGTATCTTTCATTATTTTTCAGATATTATGAAAAGAAAGTGTTTTTTTTTTAAATCGAAATTTTTTTCTTCTTGATATCATGATTTTTTCAAAAAATATGTGTTCCAAAGCAGCGAAACTGCTAGAATCCATCAAACTCTTTATATTAAAGTTGATTCTAGACTAAATACGATTAATTTTAATTTTGGTGTAAATGGCACTTATGAAATCCATTGATTAAAAAAAACATTAGATGTTCCTCTTTTTTCATTACAGCTCACTCATTTTACGTACAAAAGACTTTTAACAGTGCTCATTTTGAAGCTTATTATGACAAACTGACGCTATATTGAGGAAGTAGTGGAGCCTCATCTTATTCCATACCTAAACACTATCCAAAACCCAGAGAACCGTTAGCTTTCATGAATCAACATCACAGTTCTTACTCACGAACTTGAAGTAACCTGGAATGAAATCCCCAACAGGATATCGAACACCTCATCAGATCGTTTCACAGGCATTTCAACATGTGTATAAAAATGATGGATTCTCAACCATTACCTGTTCAATCAACTTCTGCAGTAAGTTGACAAAACAAGCTAAAAATTTAAACATTTTACTAGTAAAATACCAAGTGTTTGATAATGCATGATCCAACTTATCGATCTAATTAATCTTAAATTAAATAGACAAAATTGAATTACAAATGATTAGTTTTCTTTAACGTCTTAACGTGTTTTTTATTTTTTCTATTTTTTCTATGTTGTAAACTCATCGCAGACATCAAAGATAAATTAAGGTTTTGTCAGGAATACATAATGAAACTATTCGACTATGATAGAATGATACAAGAAGAACCACAGGAACAAACAAGACCGAAAATAATAATGTGCGAATTAGAACGGGCAATTATAAATGCAAAGACCGCAAAAGCAGTAGGCCCAGATCTGATACCCACTGAGCTAATTAAATGCATTGACGAAGAGGCACTGCATTTACTTTTAGATCTGTTCAACAAGGTATAGAACAGGAGTAATACCCCAGGATTGGTTGCTGTCCACATTTGTAACACTACCCAAGTCAATACATGCGACAGAATGCTCCCAGTACAGAACAATTTCTTTAATAAGCCACACACTTAAGATATTCCTCAAAATAATACATGGAAGACTATACAAAAAAATAGAGGAAGATATAGATGACACCCAGTTTGGTTTCAGAGGAGGACTAGGAACGAGAGAGGCTCTGTTCGCTTTTAACGTTCTCGCGCAAAGACGACTAGATATGAGCCAAGATCTCTATGTCTGCTTTATAGATTATCAAAAGGCTTTTGATAGAGTACGACATCAGAAACTCATAAAACTTTTAAAAGAGAAGAATGTGGACAGTCGAGATATACGGGTTATTGTCGATATGTACTGGAATCAAAAAGCAACGATTAAAATCGAAAATGTCGAAACAGAGGCCATAAAAATCAAGACAGGTGTTAGACAGGGTTGCGTGTTGTCTCCATTGTTATTCAATCTGTACAGCGAAGCTATTTTTAAGAAAGCAATATCAGAGGAGGAACAGCGTATATCAATAAACGGAAAAATCTTGAACAACATAAGATTCGCAGACGACACCGCTATTTTTGCAGACAGTCTAGATGCACTGCAACTATTAGTAAATAGATTACATGAAGTCAGTATGAACTATGGACTACAAATGAACGTTAAGAAAACCAAGTTCATGATTATTTCTAAGAAACATAAAGTAGGAAGGTTGGATATCGAGGGAAAACAAGTAGAAAGAGTGAATAACTACAAATATCTGGGAACCTAGGTAAATGAAAAAAATGACCAGGGTAGAGAAATCAGGACACGCATTGAAATTGCACGACAAGCATTTATGAAAATGAAAAAGATGTTTGTTAATCGAGATCTTCCTCTGGAGCTGAGGATAAGAGCCTTAAGATGCTACGTGTTTTTGACTTTGTTGTATGGAGTGGAAAGCTGGACACTAAAAGTAGAAAATATAAAGAAGTTGGAAGCCTTTGAGATGTGGTGCTATAGAAGGATTTTGAAAATACCATGGATCCAACGAGTTACAAATGCAGAAGTGTTAAGAAGGCTGCAAAAGGATTGCGAGGTGATAAAGAACATCAAAACAAGAAAGCTAGAATATTTAGGCCACATTACCAGAGGTGCGAAATATGAGATATTAAGGCTCATAATGCAAGGTAAAATAAAGGATAAAAGATCTATAGGTAGAAGAAGAATTTCCTGGCTGAGAAACTTAAGGGAGTGGTATAGTTGCAGCTCAGTAGATCTTTTCAGAGCAGCCGCCAATAAAGTACGGATAGCTGTGATGATAGCCAACCTCCGATAGGAGAAGGAGCTACAAGAAGAAGAAGTTTTCTATTTTGCGCCACTTACTTCCAGTTGTGTCCTTCAATCTTCTTAATGTCATCAGCCCATCTCATTTGTTGCCTTCCTGTTCTTCTTCTTCCTAACCATGGTCTCCATTATTGTATTCCGTGATTCCATCTTTTATCCCTCAGTCGGTCATTGTGTCCTGCCAAGCTCCATTTTAATTTGGCAGCATGTTCTTCTGCGTTTTTTACTTTGGTTTTGCTTCTAATCCATTTGTTTGTTTTTTGTCTGTAAGTCTCACCCTGAGCATTGATCTTTCTATCGCTCTTTGTGTCTTTACTATTTTATCCATATTGGCCTTGGTGAGTATCCACACGTCTGTGAACCATACTTGAGTATAGGGAAGATACACTGATCGTAAACTGTGGTTTTCAAATATTGTTGTGTTTTAGTGCTTTTCAAGATCCAATTCAGTTTTCCAATTCCTGCCGACGCTAACCTTATTCTTCTGGTAATTTCAGCACTTTGATGTTCTTTGTTAACTTTCATCATCTGTCCCAAGTAGATGTATTCTAAATTAGTTTACTGCTTACTAGCTTACTGTTTCTAAATTTATGTCATTCAAAGTTATTTTTCTAATGTTCGGTGTATTCATCATTATTTTTGTTTTTTACAAGTTCATCTTAAGATTTACGTTTTCGGAAGCTTGAAATAGTTGCGTCTTCATGGTTTTTAATTCTTAGAAACTTGTAGCGAATATTATAATGTCGTCAGCATATCTTCCATTAACATTCCATTCGACCAGTTTTCTTCCATTAATTGATTCCTACATAAATGCTGGGATCCCGCAAGGCAGCGTCTTGGGACCAATTCTTTACACAATCTTTACAGCTGATTTGCCAACTGGAGAAGAATCTACAATCGCAACATTCGCAGATGACACTGCAATTCTGGTAAATTTCAGGCACCTGAAATATTGCAACAAAACATACGTCTAGTTGAAATATGGGCTAAGAAATGGAAGATAAAGATCAACGAAGCAAAATCAGTTAACGTAGTATTCACTAATGTCACAAAGAAACACCGAATATCATAATGCATAATAAGAATATTCCTAAAAATGATACTGTAAAATATCTCGGATTACACCTTGACAAGGGGCTAACATGGAGAACACACATCTGGACGAAGAGGAAGCAATTAAGAATAAAATACAAAAAACACTACTGGTTACTCGGCCGAAAATCCACCTTATCTCTATCTAACAAAATATTAGTGTATAAAGCAATCATCCGGCTAATCTGGACATACGGGATTGAACTGTGGGGAACTGCAGCAGACAGCAACCTAGCAATACTGGAGCGGTTTCAATCCAAGGTTCTTCGTGCTATCACAAATGCACCATGGTTCATTCCAAATGCAGACATTTACAGGGACTTGAAGATGGAGACAGTGAAGCAGATAATCATCAAATGCAGTGACAAATATTTCAAACGAGTGGAAAATTACCACAACGAATTAGCAGTGGCTTTATTGGACAACTCTACACAACTAAATAGACTGAAAATTAGAACTCCTCTTGACTTGCCATTTAGAACATAAGTGTCTTAAAGTGTTTTAAGGTTTTAAGTGAAAATAAGTGACTTAGTGTAGGTATTAGTAACAAACCTACTAGGAGTTGATAGTCATTGGACTAAAACTCCTCTCACATTTGTTCGTTCAACAAAAATGCTTAGTGTTACTTTTTTTTAAGTTATGCTTCTTTAGTCACGAGGGTAAATTATATATGACAGTATATTTAGTCGCTCAAACGTTATATGGATCAACAGAATATTGTGTATATTAGTTTTTATTGTTGTGATGGCAGAGAAAAAAGCAAGTTTATAATTGTAGTGACTTTTTAAATAGTTTTTAAAAGCGACAGGTACGTAATAATTGTAAATGTTTCAGTATCCTAATAAAAATTACATAGGTACCTACCTATTTGGAAAATTTAAAATGAACCTATCAAAATAGCATGTAATGCTTTGATTTACATAATTTGATTACCATCAAAATTTCTGTCAATATTCACCTAATATATTGTTTTCCTACTCTATGTTTAGTTGTATTTTATATTTCAATATTCTACAAAAGTCAAAATAGATTGGTTAAATTCAGAACTTTCAAAAGTTTAAACCGTTTAGTTCGTCGATCTTCCCACACGATGCTGGTGTCTCCGTGGGTATAAGTGTAAGATGAATGAATTCCAATACTAACTGCGCAAACATAAGCGGGTTCGAACCCCAGTAGAAACTTTTATTTTTTTGTTTTTTTTTTTTATACATTTTATGAATGTAAGTATATTTATTATATAATTTTTTTCAGAAAATACGTATTTAGTTAAAACTTTTCCGACAAATATTGTTCAGAAATCATTTGTGGCATTTTTCAATGTGTTTGTGTGTGTTTTATTCTTTTAATTTTTTTAATTTTTGGTACTGTTTTAATAAAAATTTTTGAAAAGTAGTAAGTATTAAAATTAGTTTAATATTTAAATAAAATATAAGTAAACTGTTTAAAGTATATTAATTTCGTTGAAATCATATAATAGAAGTATAACTTCTTACGTGCGTACAAAGTACACACACATTCTTTTTTTGTGATGTAACAGATTGTATTTAAAAACAAATAAAAAAAATGTATTCCTATATCTGCCCAGTTAATGCCTTTGAACACGTCTACTACACAACGTGCTCCTAGCGTACAAAAATACCTGAACTATAGGTACACCTCGGAATAACCCAAATTAATCCTTAATATAAACATATGACATGTTAAAGGACAATTCTTATTGAAAACATAAAATTTGATTTAATTAATATCGAATCTATAATTAGATGAATTCAATGCCACTACGAGATATGTACTTGAATTTGACTGATTTTAATCCGCTTTGGTTACGATTCAGCTATCAAATATAAAAAAAATTATTCTAATCATGAATGGTTCATCGAGATTCTCATTAATTATATTGTTTAATCCTGATGCAGAATGATCACTTTTTTGTTGCGAGACAAGCAACGATGACAATGAAACTAAAGCTTATTTTTTATGAATTAATTAACGGGTCCCATCAGATGGCGATTATCAACCTCACAAAGGTGTTTCAATAATAAATATTATTTATGTCGACTTTAGAAGGCTATGACAGGGTTTGCCGAAAATATTAATAAATAAAATTTTGCAATCAAGGCAAGGTGATAACAACGAAAAAAGATTTACTTTTTATTTACACAAATATACCCCCATCAACCACTAAGGGTTATCAGCGGGGGGACATACAAATATACAGACAGCAAGATACATACAGGGTGTTTTAGAAAAGGTAACACCGTCTCTAGGATAGGTAAAAAACTGAAAAATAACTCTGGTTTCATCATCATCACGTAGCGCTACAACCCTGGGTGGGTCCTGTCTGACTGTACAACTTTCTTCCAATTTGTTCGGTCTTCCATCAACCTAGGGTCAAATGGAATGTTCATTTTCCGGAGATCTGCTTGGATGTTATCTCTCCATCGCATTCTGGGACCTCCGAGTGGTATTTTGCCTGTAGGAATCTCCTCCCATACCAGTCTTACAAATCTCTCGTTATGAAGTCTGTGCACGTAGCCTTCTCATCTTAATCGCTGTGATTTAATTTCTTGGTGCTTTTAATTCGATATTGGTTCTTATCCTATACTGGTTTGTGTTAATGTCGTGGTGAAATCCGAAAAATTTTATAAATATTTTTCGTTCAAAACGTCTGAGCTTTTCTTCGTTTGCTTTGGTCATGGTCCACGTTGCGCATCCATATGTTAGAACAGGTTTAACGATGGATTTATAGATTTTGATCTTGGAACTTCTTGTTAGATTTTTCGATTTTATAAGCTTATCCAGTACGAATAGACAGCTATTTGCCGATTGGATTCTGTCTTTTATTTCTTCAGTAACATCGTTGTCAGCTATGATTACGGCCTTTAGACACTTAAATCATTATACTCTTTTGAAATTAAAGGTATTGACCATCACATTTTGTCCTATCCTGTCTCTTCGTGTCGTTCTATTTATACACATATATTTCGTCTTCTCTTCATTAATCTTCATCCCTACTTCACTTGTTGCTCCTTCCACCTTGTTGAAAATGTCAACTCAGTCAAACTGGGGTTTGCTAGGTAAAAAATTTTTGTAACACCATCCGTTTTCAAGATACAGAGCGTTAAAAAAAAGACAGATTTTTTGCGATTTTGCCGAAACTACTGGCAACATTGTAATGAAATTTGGTGGGTTTTAAGAGGTGGTGATTGTGCATTTTTGACATACCATTAAGAATTTTATATTCATCATTTGCGCGCATACGGGTAATGGTCTGAATTCTTAAAAAAAAAATAGTACGCCACTGAGATATTTCAAGTTAGAAATCATTTTTGAATTCTTTATTTCTTTATTTTTCTTTTTTTTTATTAGGTACGATGAGCTGTTTTTATGCAAAAAATAAAATACCTTAACGCTTAAAAAGTATTTTAAGTTTTTACAGGGTGTTTCAAAAAAGGTAACGCCGTTTCTAGAATAGGCAAAAAAATGAAAAATAATTGAGGTTTGCTTAGTAAAAAATTTTTGTAGCACCAACCGTTTTTACATTACACAAACATAGCACAAACGTTATACATGACGTTGAAAAAAATTTACACATTTTTTTTGATTTAACTAATATACATTTATGTAGAAAATTAGAATATTTTGGAAGCGTTAAGATATTTTATTTTTGCATGAAAATCGCGCGTCGTGTGAAAAAAAGAAATATAGATTTTTTGTCACAAATTGACATGCGCTTCAATGAAACAAATACTGCTTCCAAATGCACAATAACTACCTCTTAAAATCGACCAAATTTCATTACAATGTTGACAGTAGTTTCGGTAAAATCGCAAGAAATGTGTAAAATTTGTGGTTTTTTCAACGCCCTGTATCTTGAAAACGGATGGCGTTACAAAAATTTTTGACTAAAGAAACCCAAAGTACTTTTCAGTTTTTTACCTATCCTAGAGAAGGTGTTACCTTTTTTTGAAACACCCTGTATTATTAGGTACATAATAATACTTTACAATTTGCTATTTATAGTTTAGTTATTTTGAGATAATTTAATAAATATATTAGTCGAGAACGAAGCCCCCTGTTGGGGACTTCGGCCCGGTCGGGTATTTGACAAGATTTTTGAGTTTTTTGACCTGAATAACCAAAACCTCTACGTTTCCTGCAGTGACATAGGTGGACTTTTTAAATTATTAACATTCCATCATATACCAGTAAATTGTAAGTTCAAACAATCCAGCAAAAAATTCATCACTTATGACTCCATAAATATATACCCTCGCAGATGATTTTGGCAGGACTGTTTGATTAAAATATTTACAAGTAACTGGTAATTTTATCTGACACATTTTTAAGTTGACGAGTGCATCAAAATTTAGAAACCTCTATATTTACGAAACGTCCCCTACCAAAAATTTTCCGAAATAGAAAAATTGCCTAACTCGACATATTATCATGAAAATGAATAACTGGATAAAAAAGTGTCATAAGGGAGGTAATAATATTTTTTTAATTGGTGGGCCCAATACCTATTTCTCTAGACAATGTTTCCATGCAACGACTTAATTTAATAGTTTCTGAAAAAAAATATGTATAATATAGGGGAGTGCTTATAGATTTTCACTTCGAAAAAAATCAAACAAGATAGAACTTTTTGTAATTTCATTAAGAAATGTTTAATAAACAACATATCAAAAAGTTCTACTCGAGAAGTGGGTGCTTTATTTTTTATGAAACAAATCCACAACGAAGTGTGATGTTTTTTTTTAATAACTCCGAAAATATAAATTTTGGAACAAAACTTACTTGACCATTGAAAAATTCAGAAAATTTTACAAAAAAAACCTTTTATAAAGAATTTTCTAAAATTAAACCTGTATCTTTTATAATTTTTTATTTATAACGCTAAAGTCACTCTTCTCACAAACATTGGCGCACTGTAAACTAGCGTACGGCGAAGTGCACGGTTGAGTTATTTTAATTTAATTCTTTAACTAATGGATCAAATGAAATTTTACAAATTGAACCTAAAAGAAGAATAATTAAGCGAATAAACTGCGAAATAAGATGTTTTTTTAAATAACTCAAAAAATATAAATTTTAGAAAAAAACTGACTTGATTATTGCAAAATTCAGAAAACTATACAAAAAAAACCTTATATAAAGATTTTTCTAAAATTAAATCTGTAGCTTCTATAATTTTTTATTTTTTACGCTAAAGTCACCCTTCTCACAAACATTGGCGCACTGTAAACTAGCGTACGGAGAAGTGCACGATTGATTTATTTTAATGTAATTCTTTAACTAATCAATCAAATGAAATTTTACAATTTGGACATGAAAGAAGAATAATTAAACTATCTTATGGTTATAATAAAAAGAAATAAAATATATGGGCATAAGTACGGTGGGGGCGTAAAGTGAGCCTTTCATGAATTTTGTTTAAAAATTATTTAAAAATGTGTAACTAATACAATTTTTCTTATAAAACCCTCAATTTTGCACAACTTACCTTTCAAGCATCTTACTAAATGATGTTTCATTAAAAAAAAATCTCAAAAATTTAATTCAAATGATATGACGTCTTAAAAAATGTAATTTTTGAAATCTTGGTAGTTTTATGTAATTACCACCACTTTAAGGACGGTATTACTCAAGTTTGAACAGATCTATTACAGTTTTATAAGTGCTTTTTTAAAGATTAGAATGTTAGAATGTAATCCTTAGAATGCACTGAATTATTTTACTTTAGAAATGAAATAGACTATTTCTTTTTGAGAAAATGAAGAACGATAACAAAAATTTAATAAAAAAACCGAAAATTACCAGCTAAAAAAATGTTTATATAAAGTGATCAAAACTTTTTTCTGTAAAACCTACCTAAAATACATTTAATAATAAACTTCAAAAATAATAAATGTTCAGCAAAAAATTTTTTTTTAGCTCTTATACAGTATGTCTGCGTAACTTGGAACCTATTGATAACTTTTTTATTATCAGTTTTACGAAAAAAAGTTATTCTTTTTAAAATAGTCTGCATCGTATATAATCTAAGATGCAATTATCAAATATCAAATTTAATGAATTTTATACGAGGTATGTCAAAAATATGAATTTCACTCAAGAGTAAAGTATGGTTGAATTTCACAATATCGAAAATTGTTATTAGGAAAAGTTGTTTGGAATAAAAAAATTTGTTTTAGTGTTCAATTACATCCTTCTAATTACAATATTGTGAATAATAAAGGCACTTAACTCTTAAGAAAAATTCATATTTTTTACACACCTCGTATAAAATTAAAATTTAATATCTGATGGTTGTATCTTAGATTTTAGGCCAGGGAGAGTATTTTATGAAGAATAACTTTTTTTCGTAATAGTGATAATAAAATATTTATCATAATTGTAATAAAATGATAATAGGTATTCGTAATTTGAGAAAAAATTGAAAAAATTTTTTCGATTAGAATAATGTAATTGTTTATTTAAACAGAGTTTTTCATTTTAAACAACTTTTCATAATAGCATTTTTTGATATTCTGAAATATAAAGGTACTTTACTCTTTAACGAAATTCATATTTTTGACATAACTCGTATAAAATTGATAAAATTTTATAGCTGGTGATTGAGTTTTAGATTTTTGACTATCCAGAGCATTTTATGAAGAATAACTTTTTTTCGTAAAATTGATAATAAAAAAGTTTTCCATTTGGTTCCTAGCTACGCAGACATACTGTATAAGAGCTTCTGTATAAGAATTTTCAAATTTCAATGCCATATTCGGATTCAGTATAATCAAAAACAAAATAGAAACATATTTGATCAAAGTTAGATGATGAATTTAACGATATTTTTAAAATTATTAATACAAAACAATTGTTATTGTTTAAACAATTAATAAACAATTAGCGGACAAATCCGCGAGTAGAAGTTTTTACTATAACATGTATATAAACTAACAAAAACAGTTTTAGAAAAATATAAGCTTGTTTGAATTTTTCCGAAATAATGCATGTTTTCGTTCTAATTGCACTCCCCTAATATGGTGGAAATTTACGCTTAATATATTTTACTTGTTTTAGTTATAGAACAAAAATAATTTATGTTAATAGTTGAAATTAGTTTACTAATGTCATTATTTTTGTTCTCGAAACGAATACATAATTTTTTAAAGGAACTTTAGTAACAATGATACTTAAAAAATAACAAGGATCATCAGATAAAGTACAAACCAAAAATGGTAATAACAACACCATTAAATCCACTTACATGTAAGAGCCACTTACTTTACAACAAATTGTTTTATATAGGTCGCTTGAATCATACTAGGAAAATGGTAATATTACACTCAGTATAATTGCTGTACTACGTACTCTGACTCACGTGTGGTAAATATTTGAATAAATATCATGATTTTAATTCAAGTCTCAATGGTTTCGTTTCTTAAGCCGTGAATTATTCCTTTCGCCTTTACCAAAAATTTCTCTCGTTTTCTTCACTTAACCGTCGGAAAATAAGTGACCTCTTTGCCCCATATGAGATAAGAATGACAGTTATTATGTGTATCGCAGTCTTCTCTATTTTTACCTACTTGAAAACTTTAAAACGCATTACCAATAATTTCTACGATTTAAATTATCAGTAGTAATTGCACAAGAGCTCTAAAATTCTATATTAATTTTAGAGATCGAGTGCAATTTGTTGCAATTATTTCATAAATAAAAGTGTTTAACACCAAAATTTTATTGTAATTTATTTATGTAAGTACAAATTAGTACAATTAAACACACAGTTGTTATAAATATTAATTTGACGGTTGAAAGTCATCACTTTTATAATTTTTAAAACATTAATTGTTATTAATGTCACGAATGTATTTTTTCGTAGCAACGAAGGGCATCTGACGTAATATACTTGACGACGGGAAATTATCAAAAATTATCGATTTAATTTAGATTTATGTAGCTTTCTATTGGTCAGAATCTCCTATGAATGAAATAATCAGTAGTAATTGCACAAGAGTTCTAAAATTATTGAATATTTCCCGGGTGACACTTTGACAGTTTTAATTTCACGAGCCGAAGGCGAGTGAAATTATGTCAAAAGTGTCACGAGGGCAAAAATTCTATATTAATTTTAGAGATCGAGTGCAATTTGTTGCGATTATTTCATGAATAAAACTGTTCAAGACCAAAATTTTATTGTAATTTATTTATGTAAGTACAAATTAGTACAATTATACACATAGTTGTTATAAATATTTTACGGTTGAGAGTCATCACTTTTATAATTTTTAAAGCATTAATTGTCATTAATGTCACTGAATGTATTTTTTCGTAGCAACGAAGGGCATCTGACGTAATATACTTGACGATGGGAAATTATCAAAAATTATCGGGTATAATATCACAAGAGAGTGAGAATAAATTGAAAATAATGCGACAGTTTTTCGAAAATTTGTTGTCTAGCAATAGACACGAGAGGCCGCAGGGCTCGAGTGGCTATTGCCCAATGACAACAAATTTGAGTAAAAATGAAGCATTATTTTTTTATTTATTCTTACTGTCGTATGATATTCGTAAGATTATTTTTTAAAACGTATATTATGGATATTTTCTTAAATGTGACAGTTGTCAAAACTAGGAAACTGGTTGCCATTAAACAGAAACAATCTACTTAAAAAAATTCTATCGGTAATTTTCTACAGTAAATAATTCTCAGTATAATTTTAATCTGATTGGACTGAATTAAACACTTGATCAAATATCTTACTATACGATTGGAAGTTTTTTTTTTCTCTGATTCTGGCTTTGGTTTAGAACTAGAACCTTTAGCCACGTAATTGTATAACTTATTACTAAGTCAGGGGAGTAATGTGTAGTGTGTGTGTTAAGTAAGTGTCTTGTTACTTTGCAAAGTCGACGTCATTGTCTTTGCAAAGAGACGCTAATTGTTTCCGAACGTCGATTGGAAGTTAAAATAATCAAAAAATAATCGGGTATGATATCACAAGAGAGTGAGAATAAATTGAAAATAATGCGACAGTTTTTCGAAAATTTGTTGTCTGGCAATAGACACGAGAGCCCGCAGGGTTCGAGTGGCTTTGAGTAAAAATGAAGCATTATTTTCTTATTTATTCTTACTGTCGTGTGATATTCGTAAGATTATTTTTTAATACGTATATTATGGATATTTTCTTAAATGTGACAGTTGTCAAAACTAGGAAACTGGTTGCCATTAAACAGAAATAATCTACTTAAAAAAATTCTATCGGTAATTTTCTACAGTAGATAATTCTCAGTATAATTTTAATCTGATTGGACAGAATTAAACACTTGATCAAATATCTTACTATACGATTGGAAGTTAAAATCATTAAAAAATAATCAATTTAATTTAGATTTCTGTAGCTTTCTATTGGTCAGAATCTCCTATGAATGAAATAATCAGTAGTAATTACACGAGAGCTCTAAAATTATCGAATTTTTCCCGAGTGACACTTTGACAGTTTTAATTTCACGACCCGAAGGGGAGTTTACTTTTTCTCTCTATCATATCCTAATTTGCATTTAAAAGACAATTATTTAGTGTAATTTAAATATAACATTAAAATAGATAGATTTATTTTTCGCCCCCTCCCTTAATGAAGTCCCCTGTATTAAGAGCCTTCTGCACAAAGAAGGGATGGCATAAGAGCCAAGATATGGTAGAGGTACATTTACAGGGTACAAGGTTTCTCCCCATGTAATAATCTGACGCGCTCGAGTAACTGAAAAAATCTCCGCTTGGGCTCCCCTACCATTATAAAGATTGCATATATAGTCGATCTATTGTTTCTGAACCTTGTTCTTCACAGATTCGTGTTTCCATTACTTTCTCTGCTAGAATTTTGGTACCGGTACCGTACTGTAGCCAACAAACTAATACCTCAGTGTAGTTATGGTATTTTTGGTAAATGGTATTCTTTCACTTCAAATATTTTGTTGTTAAACAGAATATTCAGTTCTGTTAATAATGTATCATCCCCATCTCCATCGTTATTTCATAGATGCCTCGTGTCATTCTGTTCTTTAATTTCCTCGTCAGGTGCTTATTGATTTCTCTAAGAAAATAATAAAATTTGCATACTGATTTGGGTTCTCGTCCTCCTGGTGTGCTGGCTGTGTTATCGTGTTGTGTTCAGGTGTACATTTTTCTGATGTGATTCGTATGTGTCTTATCTGTACCCATTTATTGGTTCTTCCCTGGCTCTCGGTAGACTCCCTATTCTCTTTTTCTTCTTCTTAAGGTTCTGAGACCGCTTGTCGATCGTTGGCTCTCATGTTGCCCAGCATATTAACAATCACTGTCTTATTTACAGCCGCACGAAATAGTTCACTGCTAGTTTTCCAAACCATTGGCGTAGATTTTTAAGCCAATAAGTTGTACGGCGGCCCACACTTCTTTTTCCCATTATTTTACCTTGCATAGCAAGGTGAAGTATGTCAAATTTTTCTGGGTGACGCATTATATGACCAAAGTATTCCAATTTGCGCCTTTTAACCGTGTTCACTACTTCGCAACTTTTATTCAAACGTTGCAAAACCCTTTCGTTTGTGACTCTTTCTACCCAACTGATCTTCAGAATACGGCGGTAGAGCCACATCTCAAATGCTTCTAGGTTTTTTAAAAGCGATTCTGTCAGGGTCCATGCTTCAACCCCGTAAAGTAGTACTGGGAATATATAACATCGAACCATTCTTATGCGAAGTTCCAAATTAGATCATGACTGCACAGTTGTCTCTAGGCCTCCATATATTCTCTTTAGGCCACCCTAAAGATCGCGTTCCATATCGCTAGAAAATGTTCGCCAATGTTCTCTTTTAATTGTTTGGATCCTCTCATTTTCTGTGAGAATTGAAAAAGCACGTGCCTACTTCGTGAAAACAAAAAAGATTTTATGCAGCAAAGGTCTGGCATTGGCCCTTAGAATAGTGCTAATTAAATGTTATGTACACACTGTGCTTGACTATGGAGCTGAATCATGGGCGTTAAACCCAAATGCAATAAATCGACTTAACGCGTTTGAAAAGTTACGAATATAGAAGTGTTGAGGGAGGGAAATGGAAAACACAACAAAAGAAAGAAAATTGCAATACATATTTTGGACATGTGCTCAGAGGCGAAAGATAGAACATCTTGAGACTCACAATTCAAGAAAAAATAAAGACTAGGAGACGCTTTTCCTGGTTGAACAACCTCAGAGAATAGTTTTGTTGCAGCGCAAGGCTTCAATTAATTATACAAGGGAAGATCCAGGACAAGAGAAGTTTAGAAAGGAGAAGAATCTCATGGTTGCGTAACGTGAGAAAATGGTAAGGATGCACATCAACCGAACTATTCAGAGCAGCAACATCTAAGATCAGAATAGTCGTGATGATTGCCAACCTCCGTCGCGGAGATGGCACGTAAAGATGAAGAAGCTCAAGGCAATTGTTCAGAGCAGCTGCTTCGAAGGTCTGAATAGCCATGATGATTGCCAACCTTCGTCAACTTAAAGAAGAAGATCTCCAAGTATATTTCCCCCAATATAAAAATCATTACTGTTTAGAAATTGCCCATTACAAACTCTATCGGATTGTACTGAGGGTGATATGAAGGTAGTCATAATACATGATGCCTACATTTTGTGGCTTCGTCAGATGACAAACACTTAATAGCTCTATTTTACGGAAATATTTTTTTGGTAAGAAATTTATATTTACAAAATCCACGAGGAAAATAAACTTCCTGTAGCTGGCTGTATACCATAAATCACAAAAAGACTAGATTTGTTGTAAAAGGTTTATTTTAAAATACCCTAAATAAGGGTCACATTAAGACAAAACCTTTTTGGGATTAAGAAATCCATCATAAGTGTACTAAAAGCCAAAAAATAGCATGCATGAGCCACCAAAATGTGTTGAGTAAAAACCCTTTAAATGTGAACGGTTATGGATAACATCCAGGCATATCTGGAACATCATTATTTAACCATTATATAAATATGTAACGTAACATAACCGTCCACATTTAAAGGGTTTTTACCCAACACATTTTGGTGGTTCAGGCATGCTATTTTTAAGCTTTTATAACACTGATGATGGATTTCTTAATCCGAAAACGTTTGGTCTTAATGTGACCCTTATTTAGGGTGTTTTAAAATATACCTTTTACAACAGATCTAGTATTTTTTTAAAATTTTAAAGTTTTAACTCGCCTGTAATAGACAGAGATGTAACTCTTAATTTACCTCGAGCATGATTTCACTCATGAATTGGACAAAATACGTGAAATGAACTTATAGCGACACGCTGCATTTATTATTTTTTTAATTGCTAATTTTAAATAATAACTTTCATTTCTAAACGAAAATATTATGGGTCATTTAAAATTCACATGTGTTTCGCTCCTAAAATAAAAAACCAGATTGTATAAAATTAATGTTTTTTTTCTTGGAAACAAATTCCCTATTGAATAGTTACCTTATCAGACCTTATGTCAATAAATCACTTTTTAAATGCATTCGAAGACGCTTCTTAAAGGGCCAGCCTCTTTATGTCAATAAATTAGTCTTTAACTTAAAACCATAGACATGTGTTTTTAGTTCAGTCGATCCACAACAACGAGTCGATACACAACCCTAGCAGACATCGTTCGGTCATACAACCCTCGTTGGGCTCAAACAATAACATTCCCTCTTACGAGATATAAGCACCCTTTTTTAACAAAAAATAAATAAATATTACTGTTAATTTAAATTAATTGTTTCCGTTAACCACCAACGGAACAAACTAAAATAATAGCATTTTGATTATTTCATATTTCCCTATATTGCCCACTATATCTACAATACGGTAACGATGTATGAAAATAACATCGTAAAATTGGATAGCCAATCAATGACTGATTTACATTAAAAGTATTTCTATTGACGCAATACTTTTTCTATATTATCCTAATTTGCATTTAAAAGTCAATTATTTAATGTAATTTAAATATTGTCTATCTGTGGCATCTCACTTTTTTTAATAATTTCTAAGAAACAATATGAATATGAACTAGTTGACGCTACATACATATTTATTTGTATTATGTTTTCCAGACTAATGATAATTATAGTCCAGGGAATTAATGATTCGTAATAGTCTTGGTGTATGGTCAGGCGTTGATTTTAAGAAGTGTTGCTTCTTTAAAATAAATAAAAATAATTTTAAATGTGGCAAAATCATTTTGAAAAAACGTGTCGATTTTTTGTTTATAAACAATTAGGATATCTTTTTAAACATTAGATACCTGCAGGAAAGAAAAAAAATTGGGACGAAGTTTGATTTTTTAATCGTTTTAATCGTTTGTGACAGTTAAGGGTTGATGAGTTTTGTGGATAATAGGACAATTCATTGAAAGGCAACCTGTTTAGAATTTGGTACATTAAAATTTAAAAGTAGGTTCTTTAAAATGATCTTTGTTAGATCTCTCTAATCTTTTATAAATCTGTGAAGAAATAAATAAATAAATAAATCCGTCAAAAAATCCAAGCTTTTCAAATGTGAAGGAATTTTTTCCTGCAGGTAATGTTTATTCTAATATATAATAACTAGTTATTCTAATTGATTATTAGTCCAAGCTGTGGGTGACAAATAGGTCGATTTCAGGATATAATTCAGGAATTTTCGAAACCTATCAGGTGTTGTAAAGGACGATGCCAGGAATAACTTTTACTAAAATGTAACCAAAAATTATAGGAGCTTTTTTATTTATGATGTTTTTCATTTGTTAAATTTGCAATTTTTAAAGATTTTTAATTTTGCAGCTTAGGATATTAATTTTAGAGAAAAACTTTTAAACAGAAAGTTGTAGTAAATTAAAAAACTTTCAATTTGAGATATGGCAAGTTTAATTTCGTTAATTTGTTGTTGCAAAACAGCCTGCGAAATGTCCAAAATGGCCGTTTTTTATAATTACGTTATTTATTGTAAAAAAAACTTGTTTTTATTTTTTAAGGATTTAAAATGAAGATCTTTCAATTCCGAATATAAAAAATAATTATAAAGCCCGTCTGGTGAACTTGTAGCTTAGATATTATAAATTGTTTATCCCGAGAAGTCAAAAATGTCGAAGGCTCTAACTTTTTGAAAAAAAAATAGAGAGTTAAAGTTAATCCTAGATCCACTCTCCTTCTAAAAATTTATATTTTCATATTTTGATGTAAACAAATGCGTAAAACATTTCTCAACCTTTTATTTCGGGTTTGAAAATAAGGGGGCAAATTTCGTTATAAACATTTAGAACTGAAGCGGACCCTATAGATCCTAGGAATTTCTAACGAACAGATTATTGTTGTTGAAGACAAACCGAAGATTAAAAACAAAATAAAAATTTTCTACGGTCAACTGAAGCCGAGATAATTGTTTTTGTTTTCTTAAATCGTAGTGACTTTATTTATATTAATTAAGAAATTATTTCACAGTCATTTACTAAAGAAAAACTTATATTATCTTTAAATAAAAATTATTATAAAAGAAAATTTCACTTAATTATTAAAAATGATTTTTAAATTGGAGTGAAGATTTTTTCTCTATACGATTGTGATTTATTGTGTCGGTTGCCCTTATCAACCTCTAGTACATTGAATCACGGTTTTTGCTCAAAATTTTAAACAACCGCTTGGATTGACATGAAATTTGGCGTACACATAGATAACATGTCAAAGAAGGAAAGTGATATTGGGCCGATGTGTGCTTTTTCCCTGGGGTGAGTTTCACCCCTTATGGATGGTGAAAAAATATACGTTCAAAATAAGTCTGAAAATTGATAAACTGACTAATTCTAAACAACTTTTGTTAAATGGCATTTTTTCACTAAGTTAATACTTTTCAAGTTATTTGCGAATAAATACGTTCATTTTTCAACAAAAAAAAACGTGTGTTTATGCGGTTTTTTGCAAATAACTCAGAAAGTAAGTATTTTATCGTAAATAATATTTTTAGTAAAAATATAGCCCATAAAATAGTGAAAAAAATGGTGTATGTAGAAGATACTTAGACGCCGATAAAGAAGATTTCTAAGTAATAAAATATAGGTTCATACTCGCCAAACTCCAAATCGACTAATTCATCGTGTAATAACCAACAAACGAATCACTTTTTGGGGAAAACTCATTACAACTTTTTAAATCTATTAAAAATGGCTTTACTTTTGTTTTTTAAAAAAGTTTTTAGCATTAAAAGTAAGGAAATTACTGACAAAATAAAGTTGGTACCTTTTTTGTTAAAAAAAACGTGAAAATCACCCCCTAATTAGCAACCAAAATGAAATTAATCGTTACCATTTCACAAGTTTTTACAAATTTTACTCGTGTATTTATGGTTTATATGATCTGTAAGTTTTATCGGTTCAAAGTGCTTAGTTTTGAAGGGGCTGTAGTTGAAAGACTTGAACTAGTCAATAATTACGAGTGTATGCAATTTTGAATAGCCACATCTTAACCAATTTTTGCCTTACAGAAAAACAAAAAATCCAAACTATTCAGAAAAGCAAAACCTACATTTTTTTACTCTTTGTGATTTTTGGTATCACTAATAAATTTCAAGTTATTTTGAAAAAGCATTTTTTTCAAAACTAAAAATTAGAAAAATTTACTTTAAAACCTTATTTTTTTTAAATAAGCCCTTTGAACAGGTGATACTTACAGATCATATAAATAATACAATAAGTAAAGGAACTTGTGAAGCAGTAACGATTAATTTGATTTAAGATGGTAAATAGGGGGTGACTTTCCCGAGGTTGTTTAAACAAAAAAAAAAGAGACCAACTTTATTTTGAGCGTAACTTGCTTACTTTTGATGCCAGAAATTATTTTAAAAAGCAAGAATAAGGAATTTTTTAATAACTTTAAAAAAGTGTAATGAATTTTCTCCAAAAAGTGTATCATTTTTTGGTTATTTCACGTTGAATTATTCACTTTGAAATTTTACGTATATGAACCTATTTTTCATTAGCTACAACTTTTCCTATACTCGGTCTAGACAGTTCATACATACCATTTTTTTTTTTTCACTTTTCTATGTGCTATATGCTATATTTTTGTTTAATATGTTTTTTTTGACAAAATACTAACTTTTTGCGTTATTTGCAAGAAACCGTCTAACTATGTGTTTTTTTTTGTTGAAAAATGAAGTTATTTACTCGCAAATAACTCGAAAAGTATTAACTTAGTGAAAAAAATGCTATAGGACAAAAGTTGCTTAGAATTAGTCAGTTTATCCATTTCCAGACTTATTTTGAACGTATATTTTTTCACCCCCATAAGGGATTAAACCCGCCTCCAGGGCAAAAGCACACATCGGTTCAACATCATGTTTTACTTTGATATATATTATCTATGTGTATGCCAAATTTCATGTCAATCCAAGCGGTTGTTTAAAATTTGGAGCAAAAACCGTGATTCAATGTACTATAGGTTGCTAAGGGCAACCGACACAATAAATCACAATCGTAAAGAAGAAAATCTCCACTGCACTTTAAAAATCATTTTTAATAATTAAGTGAAATTTTCTTTTAAAATAATTTTAATTTTAAGGTAATATAAGTCTTTCTTTAGTCAATGACTGTGAAATAATTTCTTAATTTTTATAAATAAAGTCACTACGATTTAAGAAAACAAAAACAATTATCTCGGCTTCAGTTAATCGTAGAAAAATTTTATTTTGTTTTGAATATTCATTTTGTCTTCAGCAACAATAATCTGTAAGTTAGAAAATCATAGGAATAGGATCCGCTTCAGTTCTAAATGTTTATAACGAAATTTGCCCCCTTATTTTTAAACCCGAAATAAAAGGTTGATAAATTGTCATTTTATAACCGGTTGAGATATTGTATACCCATTGTTGTATACCCATTGAGAAAAAGGTGTTACGCATTTTTTTACATCAGAATATGAAAATATAAATTTTTAGAAGGAGAATGGATCTAGGATTAACTCTCTACGATTTTTTTCAAAAAGTTAGTAGCCTTCGACATTTGACCTCTTGGGATAAACAATTTATAATAAATATCTAAGTACCAAGTACACCAATTGGGCTTTACAATTCTTTTTTATATTTGGAATTGAAAGATCTTCATTTTAAATCCTTAAAAAATGAAAACAAGTTATTTTTAAAATAAATAACGTTATTACAAAAAACGGCTATTTTGGATCTTTCGCAGGCTGTTTTGCAACAACAAATTAACGAAATTAAACGTGCCATAGCTCAAATTGTAGGTTTTTTAATTAACTACAACTTTCTATTTAAAAGATTTTCTCTAAAATGTATAGTCGAAAAAATGAAAGAATACCCATGAACGAGCATATAAAACACGCTGTATTTTCCTGTCACCGTGTCACAAAAAAAATTGCCCAGCGCAAGTACATTTAATAATAATTATTCCATGACACGGTGGCAGGAAAATACAGCGTGTTTTATATGTTCGTTCATGGGTATTCTTTCATTTTTCCTACTGTATATCCTATGCTGCATAATTAAAAATCTTTAAAAATTGCAAATTTAACAAATAAAAAACGTCATAAATAAAAAAGCTCCTATAATTTTTGGTTACATTTTAGTATAAGCTATTCCTGGCATCGCCCTTTACAACACGAAATTTCTGACTTATTTCGCGAATTTCTAATCAACAACTAAAGATAAAAACATTTAAAACAAACGTCATATTGAAGCTTTTTTAACTGATTTATAAAGATTTTTACTCCCAAATGTCCTTTAGATGGATTCACTTTTCGATGATAGACGAAATAAGCGAAGTTACACGTTTTTTTATATAATATAACGATATCTTATATCGCCACGATACTAATCAGAGTGTTTTATTAAGAATATAAAAAGAAAAAGAGCTGTTAATGAAAATAAAAGCAGCCAAAATCGAATACCTCGGTCACATCATGAGGAACAGTGAAAGATATGGACTGGTACAACTGATCTTGTAGGGAAAAATAGAAGAAAAACGGGGACCAGGAAGGCGAAGAATTTTCTCGCTGAAAATCTACGTACGTGGTCAACACAACAATCACAAATCTTTTCACAGCAGCAGTCTGCAAATTACAGATTGCCATGATGGTCGCCAACGTCCGAAACAGATAGGCACTACAAGAAGAAGAACGTTTTTTGACGTTAATTTGTCAATAACTAATTAAGTCCAAAAAGTCGACTATAAGTTCTTGAGGTCCATACTAAAAATAAATTTCGTTTGCCTGGTTTGCCGGGTCGCTTATTTACAGATGCTAGCGTGTGTAGACACCAGGGTGTTGAAATCAGTTAGGGTTTGGAAAAACAGTACATTTACAAATACTAACAGATTTGGACACCAGAGTGTTAAAAGCAGCTAGTTTTTTTAGTGGTTATACATGCATAGATGCTAACGGCTATTGACATTGATTTTATATACCTACTGCTGTAGAAAAATATTTAAGTGATTTAGGTATTAATAAATAATTAAACGTTGTGATATAAACAATAATATATTAACACAAAAGAACATCATAAAAAATGTTGTTCTGAAGCTATCTCCTTTTGGCATTTTTATAATTAACTATTTAGATGGGAAATAAGCCACAATTAAATTGAAAGAAATAATTTTATTAATGTTTTGACGCCCAAATCGGGTGTCGTTGTCAAAATACAAAATACTACTAAATTAAAAAAAAAATATTGTTGCTTAGTAAAAAATTCTTCTAATAATTTATTTAATCTGACTCATTTATATCGTCAATTCAGACATATATTATACATTTTAAAGTAATTTTTAGTAAGCAACAACATTTTTGTTTAATTTAGTATTATTTTGTATTTGACAACGACACCCGATTTGGACGTCGAAACGTTAATAAAATTATTTATATAATTGTGGCTTATTGTCCATCTAAATAGTTAATTACAAAAAATAATACATATTAGATTAATGAGCAGATCCATGCCCTTTAGCGTTAGGTTGGTTCTCTGTGATATTTCTCATCAGGTTTCTGATTCTTTTTTTTTTGTTGCCTCGGTTTTGGAAAAACAGTACGTTTATAGATGCTAGCGTGTGTTCAGACTAGGGTGTTGAAATTAATTAGGGTTTGCAAAAACAGTACATTTACAAATAACACAAAAGAACAACATAAAAAATAATGTTGTTTTGAAGCTATTTCCTTGTGGCATTTTTATAATTAACTATTTAGATGGGAAATAAGCCACAATTAAATTGAAAAAAATAATTTTATTAACGTTTCGACGCCCAAATCAGATGTTGTTAAAATACAAAATACTACTAAATTAAACAAAAATTTTGTTGCTTAGTAAACAATACTTTAAAATGTATAATATATGTCTGAATTGCCAATATAAATGAGTCAGATTAAATAAATTGAAGACCTAAGTGGAAGAAGGAGGTATGTAACATTTTCTAAAATTTTGAATTTCTTAGTGAATGAAGGTGGTATGTAACTTAACTATCATATTATGCCACTTTTACTGTACCTCTAAAAAGCTTAATAAGAGATAATCTAGTGGATGAAGGAGGTATGTAACACGTAGAATACAATTCTTGACTGGAAGAAGGAAGTATGAAACCTTTTTCGTCTTTTTCAGGTTTAAATTGTTTATAACTCGAAAACTAATAATTTTAGAGAAAAATTACAAAAGATCTTTTATGTTTCCAATGATCAAAAGAACCTAAAATAATGTACACAGGCTGAAAAAATTGATTTTTTTAATTTGTTTAATTTTTTTTTATAAATGTAGCTAAGGCTAGGGTAGCTATTAATAAAAAAGGCAAGGTAGGCGGAAGAAGAAACGCCAGGTCGAAGAAGAAAGGCCAGGTCGCAGAAGACCGTCATGGCTTAGATACCTATAAGAATGGTGTAACAGATCATCTGCATCCCTTTACCGAGCTGCCATTAACAAAAGTACTATAGCCAGTTTGATAGCCAACATGAACATAGCAACATGAAGAAGAAAAGATTATTTTGTGTTCAATTACATAAATTTCTGTAAAACTGAATATAAAGCATTATTTCATGACAAATACCCCCTTCATCCATTCAGATAAAGGATAGTTATACAAACTAAAATTAATGGAAGAAGGCGGTATCTACAGTTTTTATTTATTTTTAGAAAAAATACTAAAAATCAAAACAAATTACCAACATTATATGTAAAGGAATGCAATATGTGTAAATAAAACCAAATAACACAAACAATATTTTCATGATAAAAGTAGAGGAATAAAAACTTTTACTGTCCATATCTAAAAAGGTAGGCTTTGTAATATACATACCTCTTTCTTTCACTTACGTCTTCAATTATTAGAAGAATTTTTTACTAAGCAACAATATTTTTGTTTAGTTTAGTAGTCTTTTGTATTTTGACAACGACACCGGATTTGGGCGCCGAAACGTTAATAAAATTATTTTTTTCAATTTAATTGTGGCTTATTTCCCATCTAAATAGTTAATTATAAAAATGCCACAAGGAAATAGCTTCAGAACAACATTATTTTTTATGTTGTTCTTTTGTGTTAATATATTATTGTTTATATCCCAACAACGTTTAATCATTTATCAGTACCTAAATCACTTAAATATTTTTCCACAGCAGTAGGTATATAAAATCAATGTCAATAGCCGTTAGCATATGCATGTATAACCACTAAAAAAGTGGTTCATATGCATATGCTTTCAACACTCTGGTGTCCAAATCTGTTAGTATTTGTAAATGTTCTGTTTTTTCAAACCCTAACTGATTTCAACACCCTAGTGTCAACACACGCTAGCATCTGTAAACGTACTGTTTCTCCAAACCCTAACCGATTTCAACACCGTGGTGTCAACACGCGCTAGCATCTGTAAACGTACTGTTTCTCCAAACCCTAACCGATTTCAACACCGTGGTGTCAAACGCGGTAGCATCTGTTAATGTACCGGGTGTCCCAATAAGAATGGCTCTCGGCTATATCTCAGGAACCGTTTATAGTAGAGCTTTGAAATAAAAAATTTTATAACAAAAGTTGCCTCAGGAAAAGCCTAGAAATTATTTTCATAATTGTGGGACCACCGCTAGAGGGCGTAATTGAATATCAAAAATTAAAAAATCTAAATTTTACAAAATTTTCCCAATGAAGGGGCACTGGAAATCCGATCGTCGTATTCTCCATAAAATTCTACGTATAACTGATTTAACAAGTTTAGGTCTACCTTTCGAAATAAGACGTGGGGGTGAGTGGGAACCTTGTTATGAAAAACTGGCTGTGAGTCCGGTTCTGCTTAATCAAATTTTGTAAACTTGGTCTTGTTGAAGATAGATCTTTTTCATCAATGTAAAAGTTATGATTTCGAACCAACTTACTGAGTAATATGCCAGCTAGAAGGCGTTATTTAATTTTTCTCAGAAATCTAGTGTTCCTTGGAAAATATTAAATACAAACATGCATTTTTAATACCATATTACAAAATTAGACAAAATTAGCAACAGAATAGCGAAAACCGCATGTTAATACCTTTTTTCTATCTAGAGAAATCTTACAAACCGTGTAAATTTAAAAACATAACTGTTACTGTCACCGGTAAACGAAATAATTCATTAAAAGTAGTGTGCTATGGAAACAACAAAGAAACACTTTCCAGCTCTCAACGTATATTAGGTATTTTCAACGCTTCTCATTTGTTTCGAGCCTCGTTCATATCTCGTATATTAATATTATACACGGATTATACGGCATATGACAGAGGCTCGAAACAAATGAGAAGCGTTGAAAAGCCCTATTACAAAGAAATAAGAACAACTATTTAGTGATGACATAAACGTTCAAATTTTTGCCCATTATTTTCGTTGCAAACATTTACTCTTTCAAGAGTAGATTGAACAGCAGTCTCAATTTCTGCTCTCGATATGCTTTGAATGGCGTTTAGTATTCTCTGGATAATGTATTCTAGTAGTGTATGATGGGCAACAATTTGAATATTTAGGTCGTCACTAAGTAGTTCTTTTTGTTCTGTGTTATATTTAATTTTAATAGTATTGCTTCTCTTTATATTTTTGTTTTAATTAATTATATTTTTATACGTTGACATCTGGAAAATGTTATTTTGTTTTTTTCCACAGCACACTACTTTTCATTAACTTAGTTTACCGGTGATAGTAACAGTTATGTATAAAATTTACACGTTTCTCGAGTTATCTTGAGATAGAAAAAAGGTATCGACATGCGGTTTTCGCTATTCTATTGCTAATTTAATTTAATTTTATAAAATATGATTAAAAATGCATACTTCTATTTAATATTTTCCAAAGAAAACTAGATTTCTGAAAAAAATTAAATAACGCCTCCCAGCTGGCTTATTACTTATTAGGATGGTTCAAAATTATCACCCTTACATTGAAGAAAAAGATCTGTCTTCAACAAGACCCAGTTTTCAAAATTTGATTTAGCAGAACCGGACTTACAGCCATTTTTTCATAACAAGGTTCCCACTCACCCCCACCTCTTATTTGCAAAGGTAGAGTTAAACTTGTTAAATCAAATATGCGCAGAATTTGATGAAGAATACAATAATCGGATTTCCAGTGCCCCTTTATTAGGAAAATTTTGTAAAATTTAGATTTTTTTATTTTTGATATTCAATTACGCCCTCTAGAGGTGGACCCACAATTATGAAAATAATTTCCAGGCTTTTTCTGAGGCAACTTTTGTTATAAATTTTTTTATTTCAAAGCTCTACTATAAACGGTTCCTGAGATATGACCGAGAGCCATTCTTATTGGGACACCCGGTACTGTTTTTCCAAACCCTAACTGATTTCAACACCGTAGTATCTACACACGCTAGCATCTGTAAATATGCTGCCGGGTCACTGTCACAGAGTATTTTTTTGCTTATTTCCCTGGACTATTATTTCAATTAGTAAAAGGTGCCTTTATTGTCTTAAGTAGTCGTAACAAGAATTAAAACACAAATTACGTAGTTGACATAATATGTTAAGTTACTTAGTAGGTACTAGCTCTGTTACAGTACTCAGTACTTTATAATATACACAATAAACATCTCAAGACAACAACTCACCTAGTTTGACCCTGACAGGACTACGACAAAAATATATGTAACCTTTGTGGTTAAATTAATGCATTCTTGGAAATGTTTTGCAAATAAAAATATTATGTGTAGTTAGTACTAATAAAATGCAAATTGTAGTTCAAATTACTACGGGTTACATTGACAAAGTCAAAGGGATCATTAATTTAACATGTGGGAAGAAAACAAAATACATAATCTAAGAATAAAACACAAAACTTTTGTTTTCAACACTTCCACAAAACTAATTACTAATAATTACCAAAGTCAGGCAAATATGCAAGAGTGCATATGCATATGCATTTGCATATTTTTGTATTTTCTTGGTATATTTAATACTCCTTGAACAATGACAAACATCGTTCTGTAGTTTCTTTTCTCGAATTTTCAAAAAAAATTTCCGATGAGAGGGAAAATTTCGGATAACTTTTTTGAAAATTTTGGACCCATTATTTTTGTCCGACAAGTGATCCAATATGCATTACACACGTAAAAAACAGTACAAAATAAAAATGACATCTGTGGTACTAAATAAAAATATTCCAGGAAATTTACATCTTCGGCGCATCCGACTGCGCATATGCCCCGTGAAAATTGACCGACAAGGTTACCACATTATTGTAAAAATGTTTTATGATATATTATGTTAAAATTAGCCATGTGGTAATAAATTTATTATACTCATAAATTTGACATACTTAGCGTGTCCGACGCGTCATACGGCCCAAAATTTTTGTCCGACAAAATTGTTTTCGATGTTTATATGATAAAAACCATTGATTAAAATAAAATGGCCAATGTGGTTATACATTTTTTTCTTGCATAAAATTGACAACTTCGTGACAGCTTGACAGACAAACGCCCCACTACCATAATGCGCCAAGCTCCAAATTTGTCCGACTCCACCCAAATAACAAGTACACAAAGTTTCGACGGTATGGTCATAAATAATAATTTTATATGTGGGACCAAGGACTAATAATAAAGCGATTAAATATACATATAACAAATTTTTGGTGATTGCCGATGAAAAGTCGTTTGTTCTCGTAGTCCCCCCCCCCACAGTGCTGAAACCTGAAAAGATCATTTGTCTTTATACCCGATCTATGTCTATAAATTAATGTTGGATAGCATTTTAAGACGGCTGATTCTTTCATATATTGTTCCCTATGCTTCCTCGAACACCGTACCGGCAATCTGGCTACTGATACAGGTTGCTTTCATTACTGCGTAGCACACTTGTACAGGTAAACATATCGAATTATTTAAAATTATTGCAAGACGAAAAATTTTTTTGTCATTACTTATTAAACAAAATCCACAAGGAAAAGAAAATGTTTTTCCTGTAGTTGGCTGTATACCATCAATCACAAAAATTGGAAAAAAATCCTTTGTAAAAGGTATAAGTTTTTATTAAAATCCCTTTAAAGGGCTACATCACAACAAAACGTTTTCGATTTTTATAAAAAAATCATCATCAGTGTTAGATAAACTGTATGCTAGCTGAGCCACCAAAGAAAAATATTCCGGTAGAAACCCTTTAAATATAACATAGATGCGTTAAAAGTGCATACTTTAATATAATGCATAATGATGGTCACATGGCAACTAGGATAATGCCCTAAGGTAATGTATTGAAATTTCCCAACACGTGGGATCCAAATTGAGTTGTTTGTCACTTTTTAAACATTATTAAAAATATGAACTGTAATTGCCAGACATCTCTGTGCTTTAAAAAGTAGTGACAAAACAATTTTTCGTCCTAAAATAATTTAAGTTCAATATACAGGGTGATTGATGAGTGTAATAAAGCTCAGTAGATCTACTATAGTAATAGATAGCAATAAAAGTTAATAATAAAAATTGTGGCCAAGTTTCAGCTTCACATTACCAAATTAGTTAGATTGTTACAGGTTGTTCGATAACATAGTGGCAGACCAAACTTATGTTTTTTTTTAAATGGAACACCCTATATTTTATTTTATATTAAAAATTCTCTTAACTTCCCCATCACAAAAATATAAAGGTTTGTTATGTTATATAGGGTTTTTACAAAGTTATAACCAATTTTTTATGAAAATCGTTACAAGTTCAGCTCCCTGAACCAATTGTTGATATTGCTCATTTTCCTTATATCGAATACAGGGTGAGTTAAAACGCAAGTACATTATTTTCTCAGAAATTTTAAATGGAACACTTTGTATTTTATATTACTATCGAAAAATATCATTACCGTACTTTAATTTTTGTATAATATTCAATATGCCTAAATTTGTCAGTTTTCGAGATATTTTCATTTTTCAGAGCAAGTTGTTAATTAGGGTGTTCTATTTAAAATTACTGTGAAAATAATGTACTTGCGTTTTGACTCACCCTGTATTCGGTATAAGGAAAATTAGCAATTTCAACCGTTTTTATAAATTTTGAGAATCAACAAAAAAATATGGCACCAATAAACCATTGCTGTTGTGCTTATTTTTATTTATACAGGGAGCTGAACTTATTACGATTTTCATAGAACATTGGTTATAACTTTGTAAATACCCTGTATAACATAACAAACCTTTATATTTTTGTGATGGGGAAGTTAAGAAGATTTCGAATATAAAATCAAATACGGGTGTTCTATTTAAAAAAACAAAAGTTTGGTCTGCCACTATATTATCGAACACCCTGTAACATTCTAACTAATTTTGTAATGTGAAGCGCAAAGTTAGCTACAATTTTTGTTATTAACTTTTATTGCTATCTATTACTATAGCGGATCTACTAAGCTTTTTCACACTAATCAATCATCCTGATTTTGTGTTTACCTGTACAGGTGTGCTGCGCAGTAATGAACGAAACCTGTATCAGCAGCCAGATGGCCGGTACGGTGTTCGGGGAAGTATAGGGAACAATATATGAAAGAATCAGCGGTCTTAAAATGATTTCTCGGAAACGTTGCTAGCTCTTAGACCACTAGGTGTCGTCATCAATGGAGTTGGCAATTACTTCTGTAAATTCTTCTATATCCTGTGCTTTTTATAAGGGTTTATACAGGGTGTCCCGAAAAGATTGGTCATAAATTATACCACAGATTCTGGGGCCAAAAATAGGTTGATTGAACCTCACTTACCTATATACAATAGTGCACACAAAAAAAGTTACAGCCCTTTGAAGTTACAAAATGAAAATCGATTTTTTTTCATATATCGAAAACTCTCAAAGATTTTTTATTGAAAATGGACATGTGGCATTTATATGGCAGCAACATCTTAAAAAAAAATTTAAGTAAAATTTGTGCACCCCATAAAAATTTTATGGGGGTTTTGTTCCCTTACACCCACCCAAACTTTTGTGTACGTTCCAATTAAATTATTATTGTGGCACCATTAGTTAAACACATTATTTTTAAAACTTTTTGCCTCTTAGTACTTTTTCGATAAGCCAGTGTTTATCGAGATATTTTGAATATTTGTCGAATCCACCACATATTTGTATATGGTTAAGTACGATTATAGAGACCTGTTAATAATCTGAAAATTTATTTATAATTTATATTTTTAGCTATATTTTGAAAAAGAAGCTACATCTCGATAAAAGGTGACTTATGAACAAAAGACTAAGAGGCAAAAGTTTTAAAAATACTGTGTTTAACTAATGGTACCACAATAATACTTTAATTGGAACGTACACAATCATTTGGGGGGTTTAAAGGAACAAACCCCCATACAATTTTTACGTAAATATATTGAAAAAGAAGCCGCATCTCAATAAAAACTGACTTATCGAAAAAATACTAAGAGGCAAAAAAGTTTTAAAAACGTCGTGTTTAACTAATGGTACCACAATAATGAATTAATTGGAACGTACAAAAAAGTTTGGGGGGGTTTAAGGGAACAAAATCCCCATAATTTTTTTATTAGGTGGACAAATTTCACTAAAATTTTGTTTCAAGATGTTCCTGCAATAAGAGTGACACATGTCCATTTTCAATAAAAAATATCTAATAGTTTTCGATATATTGAAAAAAATCGATTTTCATTTTGTAACTTCAAAGGGCTATAACTTTTTTTATGAGCACATTTGTACTAAGGTAAGCACCCCAGAATGTGTGGTATAATTTATGACCATTCTTTTCGGGACACCCTGTATATTTATCGTGCCTGAATGGTCTCCAAAATAATATGTTTTTGATTTTTTAATTCAATTTTAAGTTTAACAAGTGCAGGAACTCTGTTTATACATCTTAAAATTGCTTCATGGCCAATTGTGCTTCAAGTCTTCAGTCCGTTGAATTTTTAGAACACGGCGCCATATTATCTAAAAGCTTTCCTGGCGTCGTAAAAAAGCTAAGAAATGGAAAATCATTTACAGAAGAGGTTCATGTCAGAAATAAATTCGCTTCTTAGTTTTCTCAGTGCCATTGTCCAATGGTATAATAGTCTTAGCAGTTTTCCTGCACAATTGCACAATTTAACTGTTCCGTTGGTGGTTTACGGAAACAATTATGAAATTAAAGTAAGTGTAAAACAACGAACATTAATATATTTATTTATTTTGGGTAAACAAGCGTGCTTCGTTTATATTTTGTAAGGGTTTGTTATTTTAGCGAGGGTGTGACTGCTCTGCGTGCCCGCTGTGTCGATACTGACCGAGACCACAACACTATTATGTCTATGTCATCATGTATGTGGTTCTACCATCTGGCCAGAAAAAGGCGATAAATTACTAAATCTGGCATTTTAAAAGCTGAGAACCTTTCTGTAGTTTTTAAGAAGTTGACATAAAGAGCGTGGCCAATCTGGCATCGTAATCTTGTGTTTCCCTGAAAAAAAAACGAATAATTTTATACGTGTTGAGACGTGTTTGTTTCGTTTTGAGAAAAGTTAATATTTAAAATTAGCCATTAAAAAAATAATAAATGAAGCGTGTCGCTATATATCCATCAAAACTAAAAGGGCGAAAGTGACAATAAGAAAAGACCAAATACATACATCTGAATAGAAGGTATACATAGAGACATCCAAGAAAGATGCTATAGAGAAGAATATGGTAGAGATCATAGACAGATGGCAACTGATGTAGGCAACAATGTTGCAAGAAGGTGTTTTTCTAAGAATCATCTTACAAAAACTACTCTTATAAAGACTGCATTATCAAAGGCAATGCAGCTAACAGTATGGTATGGGGCTTTGTTTTACTACTGTACGGTATGCTACTTGGTAGAGTCAGACGTAATTTCAGTATTAAGTACAGTGGAACCTCGATAGCTCGGATTAATCGGGACCGCGGCCGATCCGGGTTATCGAAAATCCGGGTTAGCCAGAGAATACGGTAAAAATTAATAAAATACGGTATACTTACAGATAAACTCCGTGATAATTAAAATAACATGAAATATATAATGTGCACAGTACACGTCTAAATTACGTATGGTTGTATAGAGTATTTTTCATTTCTTGGTAAAAAACTCATATATATCAATCGGTTTTAAAACGTCTTGCGACGTTGTCCGATGCCTAATTTCCATGACACTCTATCATCCCATTGGCCCTCTCTAAGATCTCTTGCGCTCATCGCCTTCGTTACTCCCTCTCTCCAAGATTTCTTGGGTCTTCCTCTCTTTCTGCGGTTTGGTGGTACCCATTGCATAAATATTTTAGGGAGTCTTGAGTTATCCATCCTCTAGACGTGTCCGTACCATATCAGCTGTTTTCTTTCTATGTCTGTTGTTAGAGAGCCGTCAACCCCCATTCGCTGTCTTATCTCATCATTACGTATTCTCTCTCTGCGTGACACTCCTACTGATCTTCTAAAAGCGTCCATTTCTACTGCCTCCAGTTTTCTTCTGTTGTTTTCGGTTATCCGCCAAGTTTCTGCTCCGTACAATAGACTGCTTTTAATAAGAGATTCGTAGATATTGTGTTTTCTTCTTTTTCCTATTTCATGATTCCACAGTACGCTGTTTAAACAACCTATTGTTTTTCTGGATTGTGTTATTCTTCTCTTTATTTCTTCATCATCTTTCCCCGTTGTGTCAAAAACGATTCCTAGATATGTGTAATGGTCGCAGGGCATGATGATTTCATTATTCTCTAATGTGATGTTCGATATTTCGTTACCTATTGGCGGGTATTTTGTTTTTTCTGTATTAATTTCTAGTCCCCATTTTCTATATTCTTCTTGTAATTTCCTTGCCATGTACTCTAAATCATCTTTATCGTTTGCTATAACAACCTGGTCATCAGCAAACTGCAATGTATATAAGCAAATCTCTCCAAGGTCTACGCCCATGCCTCTGCATTTTCGTTTCCACTCTTTCAATGCTTTTGCAACATATATTTTAAATAAGGTCGGTGATACAAAACACCCCTGACGTAGACCTTTATTAACCAGGAAGCTTTGCGATAATCTGTTTCCAGTTTTTATTTGTGATGTTGACCCTTCATACAACTTTCTTAAGGCTTTTATTAAGGTGACACTAATATTCGTCTGTCGTAACACGTTCCAGAGTTTGTTTACAGGAACTGTATCGTACGCCTTCTGCAAGTCAATAAACATGAGGTGGGTTTCTTGATTTGTGCTTAATTTTTTTTTCTATTAGTTGTTTGAGGCAGAAGATATTATCAGTACAGCTTCTTCCTGTTCGAAAACCGGATTGTTCTTCTTCCTCTTGGTCTTTGTACTCCTTCTCAATGCGGTCTCTAATTATTCGTCCATACAAACGGCTGAATGTACTGGTCACTGATATCCCTCTATAGTTTTCACATTTAAACTTATCTCATTTCTTATGGATCGACGAAATATAAGCAATTTTCCACTCGTCGGGTACGGGAGAACCATTTATAAATTGATTTATGCACCAAGTGACGGTTTCAAACAATTTTTGTGATCCACATTTTATTAGTTCGGCTGGGATATCCCCTGGTCCTGGAGACCTACCGTTTTTCAGTTCTTTTATAGCTTTTCTAATTTCTGTCACTTGTATTGTTATATCTTCTCCTTCAATGTTAACCTCTGTGGGTGATTGAGTTAAGTATTCGTCCCTATTTTCTGTCAGTAGTTGTCAGTTGTCAGTAGTTGTGGTAAAAAACTCATGCGTAGACAAAAAACCCGCAAACACAAACCCATCTGAAGCACGATTACAGAACGGAAGCGAACAATACAAGACTGTACTACACACAATACGGTCACAATCGGAACAATGTTATTTAAGAACAGTGGAGACTAAGACCATTGTTTAAAAAATAATTTTTTAAATAGTCTTTTAGTCTTTTTTGAACAATGCTAAGACTGTTTGCAATAATTAAAGGAATACAGGTGCCTGTTTTTTCCTATAATCCGAGTCAATGAACGTCGCATTGCCACCTTATGCAATGAGCCATTTTTACTATCGTATAATTTAAACTACACAAGTACACATTATCTCTCAAATATTATATTACATACATTTTTATTGTTGAAATGTTTGTCTGATGAAAATCGGTCCGGGTTAGCCGGACTTCCGGGTTATCGGGGGCTGACTTATCGGGGTTCCACTATATAGTCAATTCTTGAACTATTTCTAATCATCATCATGACTTTGAGTCCATAAGCATTTCCTCAATGCACGCCGTTTTGCTTTTGCTCGCCGTTCTATTTAATTCTAACTTTAAATGATCTAAGAATCAAACATTATATCTGAAAAAATTAGAAAACTACCGGAAATTATAGAGATCGTAAAAGTTACTTCTTTGTAGTGAAAAAAAAACAAATTTGGAATTGATGGAGTAAACCGCAATATCCATTTTTCAGGACCACCCATCCAATAAGGAACAGATTATCTACATATTGATGTTAAAAATAATCCCTATTCAGGAAAAACCTTTATGTCATCCAACACCACGGTAAGCGTCGCGTTAGCTGTCATGAGAGCATGCAGCTGTCACCTTTATCTATAATAGATCATATTGAAATAATGGTAGTAAACATTTAACAAACTGTTGCAACTGTAGTCTAAATAATAATAATAACCAACATTATCACATTAAAACGAATGGTGTTTAGAATTTTTTGCATACTTAATCGAACTTATCTTGAAATTTAAACAACAATATCGCATGCACATGTATCTATTGATCGAACGAAAACGAAGGGGATTTTTGCACGATACCTCTTAGTCATTATAGCGATGGAATTAATATGAATCAGCCGTCTAGTTAGGGTTATTGCCCTTTTCAAAATTACTGTACCGAATTTCCGACATCGGTCTTATAATACATTTGATTTCTTTTTGTTAACGCTCTGACTAGGGGGTAATTTTGATGTGTTCTAGATATTGTAGAAGATATTGTAGAAGTTGTAAATAAATCTTATTAGACTTGAATGCATGAAATGAACTAAAAATAATATTTTAATTAGAGCATTAGGGCAAATTAGGGCATTTAGGATATTTTTTTAGATAAACATTTTACCCTAAAACGTATTCAGGGAATAGACCACGTGTCACATCATAGCTAGGAATGGAGTGTCATGAGTCACCAGCCCAAGCTCCTGCGATGATAACAACATCATCCTGAGGTGGGTTAAAGAGCACAACGAAAATAAAGGCAACCGCACTGCTGACCAGCCAGAAGAAGCAGACCTAAGACTCTTAGGACATGTTGATCTTTTTGGCTCGTCAACTGCAACAATCGCTGAAATTCTCAAATGTCGCTCTCACACGCAAGCCATGAAATTATGGGAAGAAGGACGATTCCACCGATGAGGATGTAAACTTGCAAAGTTAACACTAAGGAACCTTGGAAAGTCAGCATCAGAAAAGTATTTGAAAATAACCAGCAAAAACCTACGCTTGAGAGTTGGTTTTTTAACGGGCCATTGTCAATTAAGCCTTCAAAATAGAATGCAAGGAAAAATAGAAGGAAAACGAAATCCAGACCGTAGAAGAATGCCATGGTTGCGGAATTTGAGAGAGTGGTTTGGCTGCACCACTAATGAACTTTTTAGGTCAGCTGTAAATAAGGTCAGGATAACCTTGATGATTTCCAATCTCCGATAGCAGTGGCACAAGAAGAAGAAGTCAACTAAGCAAACACCTCCACACACTAGGGCTAGTAGAATCACCTCTGTGCATTAAGTGTGAACGAGATGACGAAACTGCCGAGCATATCCTGTTCAATTTTCACTTGTCAAAAATATTATTATATTTTTTACTGTGTTTAATCACTTATGAAAACCCTTAACTTTAAATAAAACTCAAGTCGGCCCTGTTCAATAGTACCATTTTATCCCTCCTATTTCTTACCCTCTCTCTTCATCCCTTACAGACAGACAGTAGACTTGGATTCGCGACAGGAGAAATCCTTATCTTTATCATCAGCCGTTCGACGGTCAACAAGTACCACTCGCAAGGAGGGTGCAATTTCTCTCTTCGCCACGATCTTTCGACGGATCAAGTCGGTACCGCTCATCTCTTGACGGTACATCTCATCAATCTCTTTGTTACTCTCAACCATTAACCGAAACGAACAATAGCAATACGTGCATCAGCGCGGAAATCAAAATTCAATTCGTGTGTGACCACGGCTCTAGTGATCTACAACGTTTCACAACTTGGTAAGACTCTATTATACGTATGAATATTGTCTGTATAAAACATTATATTTTATATTTCCACCTGAACCTAGCAATCCTAACTACAGTCCACACACTTTGAAGTATATCCATACTCTCACATATGTACAAGTTATTGTACATGTCCTATGTGAATGTCCGGAGCTATGGTCAATGCGAGAGTATGCATTCGGCGGGCCTTGGCCTATACCTGGCAACATAGGGAAGATACTTACTTACTTTCCGTGTCCGGAACACCAACAACATTAAATTCTGTATTTCCAATGGTTGGCCACATAGATGGCCCTGTCATTTGCTATAATTAAGTCTTGTTCTGTGCAGGTCTCTCTCATCTCTGTGCATGATAGTAGATGCCGGCTGGTCTGAACCGCGCCACAGTCGCAGGTATCGTCCTCCTGGTATCCCCATTTTTTCAGGTTACTAGCACAACGTGAAACGCCGGTTCTTAGTCTGTTTAGCGCTTTCCAAGTCGGATACGGTAAATTGTGTCCAGCAGCCATTTCCTCCGAGGAAGGAAAATGTGTCGCGGTAGCTGACGCTTGCCATAGGTGTATTCGGCGCGTCTCTGGCGCTTCAGGGATGAATCTTGATGTTTTCAGGAAGCTTTTCCGAGATCTTAGTCTGCTTGGCTGAGTTTGGTGGTCATATAAGGGGTGTCTTCGGTCCGTCTCCTGCTTTTTCCGTTCTACCTCTGACGTGACCTTCCTCCTGATAGGTGGTGGAGCAATTCCAGCTATGGGGTATACCTCTTCGATAGGTGTCGGTTTCAGGCAACCCGATATTATACGGACCGTTTCATTTAGAGCCACGTCGACGTTCTTTGCGTGAGCAGAGTTTGCTCATACTGGTGCTCCAAACTCCGCGGCCGAAAAACATAATGCCAAGGCAGAAGTGCGGAGAGTGTGTGGTTGTGCTCTCCATTTTGTATTAGTTAGCTTGCGGATGATATTATTTCTGGCACTTACTTTCTTCTTGACATCTTGACAGTGGTATCGGTAAGACAGAGTTCTATCCAGACGGACGCCAAGGTATTTTGGCGTCTTGTTGTGTTCCAGCATCTGACCACGCCATTCCACCTCCAGCGACCTTCGGACATGCTTGTTTCTCAGGTGGAAAGTACATACCTGGGTTTTTGTGGGATTGGGTTTCAGATGGTTTTTATTATAGTATAGAGCTAAGTCTCCCAGGGCATCTGTCAGTTTCACTTCGACTTCATTGAAGGTTCTTCCCTGAGCTGCCACCGCTGTATCATCAGCGTAAATAAATTGCCTTGTTTGTTGGTGTATGGGTTGGTCGTTGGTGTATATGTTGTATAGAATCGGCGCGAGGACACTTCCCTGTGGTAGCCCATTTTTTTGGTCCCTCCACCGACTGTTCTTGGACTGGAGCGTTACGTAGAAGCGTCTATTCTGGAGGAGACATTTCACTAACCTTGTTAGTCGGAAATCCTTTGTAGTTTCGTAGAGTTTTGCGAGTAGCCGTTGATGGTTAACTGTATCATAGGCTGCAGTTAGGTCTATGAACGGCAGTTAGGTCTATAGGGAAGATATCACCTGGTGATTTGTCCACCTTCCTGGAAATGGCAGGATCCCTAATGAGCTAATAACGACAACCCCTGGAAGGATGCACAATAGGTCAATTGTGCCCAGTAAAGTGTTGTGGAAACGTGTTGTGGCACTTGGCTCGTCCTCCCTCCTGTACTGATACAGAACTCTAAAACCTATCATATTAATAGTGCAGTTTTAGACCATATCGAAGAACAGCTAAAAGATGACATAGATAAAGGCGTAAACATGCAGTCAGAGAGGATCTAAAGCAATGTTTTTCAATCTGTGGGTCGCGACCCTTAGGGGGTCGCGAAGCCTTACTAGGGGGTTCGCCGACTGAAAGAAAAGGTTAAGGTTCTTACACAAAGAAAAACACAATTTTAGCGGGAATAATGTGCTTGTTTATTTTTTAAAAGTTTATCAAAATCTGGTGCTATTTTTGAAACTTTAATAATTAAATCATTTTCTAATTGCAGTCTATTTCTCTGTTTAGTTTTAATGTCTACCATTGAAGAAAATGTCAGTTCACACAAGTACGAAGTGGATATTGTTATTTTGTTTTCATCCAAAATACGTCGAAGCTTTGCGAATAAAATTCCATTTTAAGCATGCCATCAGCACGTAAATCTAGAAGACATTCTTTCATTTTTGTGGAGACATCAGCCAGATTTGTCCAAAAAAGGGTTTAAAATCGTTCACCTACGCCCGTTGTCAACTTCAGCATTATCTTCAACATTTGTTTGCATTATCTTCAACAATCTTCTGAACACATGGAAGAGGTTGACCACAAACGAAGTTTTGCGTGAAACGCTTGTACTTTATCTTAAACTGTTGAAATATTCTCTTCTCTTTCTTTAGGGCTCTTTCCAAATTGTTGACTCAAAAGTTCTGCCACAAATGCTAATTTCAAGAGCCAATAAGGTCAGAAATGCGATAAGCATATTTATATTTTGCATCTTGTAAGAACATTAACAATTCAGCTTGCAGTTCCAGAACTCCTGTCAATACCTTTCCTTTGGATAGCCACCTGACCTATGTGTGATAAAATATATTTTGATGAAGAGAGCCCATATCTTCACAAACGATTCTGAATAGCCGGATTTCCAAAGCTGTACCTTTGATAGAATTAACAATTTTATTACCTCTTTGAGCACGTCATTTAAATCAGAAAGTACTACCTAAGCAGCTAGAACCTGGCGATGAAGAAAACAGTGTGTCCGGGATATGTTTGACATTATCGATTTTATTTTACAGTGAGTCCGATATTTTTACTTTTACAAAGCAGTAATAGCTTTAGCGCCATCTCTACAGACAGTGATACATTTTTTTCAATCAATATTTTAGTCACAAGTTATTTCTAAAAACATATCGTACAAAAACTAGCCAGTAGTGTTTGCAGGAAGTGTTTGCAAAATAAGATTTCTTCTGTGATGCTGTCATCTGCTTCAAAGCGCACAAATAGTATAAATAATTGTGCAGAGTCGGAAACATCTGTAGATTCGTCAAACTTTAACGCAAAATGTTGGCTGTTCTTTAATTTTTGGCCCGCGTGAATAACAGGCAAATGTACAAAAATAGGAAAAAAATCATTACCTAACGTATGTTGTCTATTAATTAAATTATTTCGTTGGCTTTCTATGACACAAGGGAGTCGCCAGAATATTTCAACCTGTAAAGGGGTCGCCAAATGAAAAAGACTGAAAAACACTGATTTAAAGGGATGGGTTGAGACTTTGAGACAGTGGAAACTAGCAGCACAGAACTAACAAGAGTGCAAAGCAATAGTAAACGCGAAGAAGAGTCACTAAGGGTTGTATTGCCATTAAGGATTAATGATGATTGAGGCTAGATTTATTTCTTTTATTAAAAATCTGGATATTTTCCAAGTTTAAGTTTCATATTTTTTATGTTAAGTCTTCAACTTGTAACTGAATGTCGAGCAATCTGAACATATTTATAAAGTCGACCAGTAAGTCATAGTAACTAGTAAGTAGTTAGCAAGTACATTAAACTTTAATTGCGTGTTTTAAAAACATGAAATAGACTTGATCATTTGCATTTAAATATAAACAGCAATAATTGCTAATGAAAATTTTAGTTTATTGCACTTAGTTTTTATTTATTTTTTAAATGTTTTATAAGTACTTATTAAGACGTTTTTATTACTTGTTCATTTACTTTATGGATATTATATCAATTATATGTCATAAATTTTAAATTTTTCTAATATTGGTGAAGAATATTCTGGTTTATAGACGTTTTTCTGAATATACACTTTCGAGCAAAAAAATCTGCTCAATAGTAAAATAAGTTATATTTTTTGACTACGCTGTTTGGCAAGTGTCTATCCACATATAGGTAAAATTAGAAGTAAAAAAATATTGTGAAAAGAAGTAATTTTTATTGCAATGACACCAATATTTCTAAAGTTAGTAACTGAAGAATGTAGCAAAAATAAATTAGTATTGTATGTGAGAAAACATATTATGAATGAAAGTCATTATGTAATGAACATAAAAGTAAATTGATATACATATGAAATTAAAATTAGTGCATAGTATTTGCTCCTCTACGTTGTGTTAGTGCACGTTCAGAGTGGAGCGAAGAAAGAGTGCGAGCAAAGAGCAAAGCGGTGAAATCAAACTACTACTGAGAAACGGAGGTACACAGAGTGCTAGCAAAGAGCAAAGCGGCGAAACCACACAAGTTTGATTTCTCCGCTCGCACTCTTTGGCGTTTTTCCGAAAAATGAATCTTGAGGTCCTGTAGCTGAAGTGTTTCAAAGAAAGCTGTTATGGGATCAGAAAGATTCCCTATTCAGATGACGACGATGACTTTTTATTTAAATTTATAACTTTATGCAATTTTATAATTAAATAAATATTATGTAACTTAATAATTATTATTAGTTCTACAGTGTGACAAAACCAAATGGAATAAATTCATTATTTCGTAAACCGACGACTTTAGGAAAAAATCTAGAAACAGGTCGATTTTTATTTTTAAATTATGATTTTTTGGCATTTACATACTAGTGACGTCATTAATCTCGAAGCTGAAATAAATATAGATGCGGACCAATGTAAAAAAGATCATTTCATTGTTGTCTTCTTACCGGCGCGCGGCGTGAGAAATACAAAATAAGATTTACTATTTTATTTGGGCATAAGCCACAATTCGAGTTTGAAATCAAGTTTACTTGACGTTTCGACTTTCACTTCGGAAATCGTTATCAATATAAAAACATTCATAAATTAAAAATTTAACTTTATTTATGGTGAAGCAACGCAGTTGGAACAAGCAGATATAATATGTATTATAATTGTCACCGGGAAGCGAAAAAGGTAACGCACAACTTGAAAGAACCTATAGATTTCTAACTTCGTTTTTGGTGAAGCAGCGCAGTTGGAACAAGCAGATAATGTTATAATTATTGTATCACCGGAAAGCGAAAAAGGTAACGCACAACTTGGAAGAGCCTATAGTTTTCTAACTTCGTTTATGGTGAAGCAACGGAGTTGGAACAAGCAGATATATTATAATTGTGTCACCGGAAAGCGAAAAAGGTAACGCACAACTTGAAAGAACATTTATATTTCCAACTTGGTTTCGGGTGAAGCAAAGCAGTTGGAATAAGCAGATATATTATAATTGTGTCACCGGAGATCGAAAGAGTTAACGCACAACTTGGAAGAACTTATAGGTTTCTAACTTCGTTTCTGGTGAAGCAACGCAGTATAAACAAGCGTATTATATACTATAATTGTGCTGCCGGAGAGCGAAAAAGGTAACACACGACTTGGAAGAACCTATAGTTTTCTAACTTCATTTCTGGTAAAGCAACGCAGTTGGAACAAGCAGATATATAATAATTGGGTCACCGGAAAGGGAAAAAGCTAACGCACAACTTGGAAGAACCTATAGTTTTAAGTTTGTTTCATATAATAACAGTCACAATTAAGCCCACCACTACAATGCGGATAAGTACCCTTAGTAATATAGCACCACCCAACCTACGCCGCGAACATACATTGGTTAAAGAATATAACAAAATAATGGACAGTCGCCAGCTTCTAGTCCACAACGACATCCACGATATTCTTGGAAACCGTCTCCGATCCAGGTTACCCCCTCTAAAATCTGCTCAAGCGCTGCAGCAATGCAACTTTGACTTAAATACCCGATGGAGAGAAGATTGGGAAAGTAAGACAGATCCGCATTACCATAGTTTACCTGACATCATAGAAAAACCTGTCGAATTTTAACGTCCTCGTAAGATTTGGGCAGCCCTTAATCGAATTAGAACAAACTGTGGAAGATGCGCCGACTCCCTCTACAGATGGGGTAAACTTCCCTCGCCTTATTGTGACTGCGGCGCTACAAGACAAAGACAGACCATCGAACACATAGTTCAGGACTGCCCGCGCAGAGCATACACAGGCGACCCCCCTGTATATCTAATATCTTAAGAGGAAACAGTAGCGATCAACAGGTAGCAAAAACGCGTTCCAAGATTGCGGCTGTAATTTTGAATATTTTTTCGAGATATTTGGCACACGTATTCGTAATATAATAAAGAATGGCGGTGCAGAGCCCAATTTGAAAAATATATTAATATGTGGAAATTACTCTGTAATTAAATACAATATTAAAAAACGAGCCTGTACCGCCATTAAGAAGAACAAAAAAATACACTTTCTTCAAATAAACTTTTTTATCCAATGCCTAGATTTTGTGTCATTTTGGAACTACTAAAATTTTTTATTTCATTAGTAGTTCCAAAATGACACAAAATCTAGGCATCGGATAAAAAAGTTTATTTGAGGAAAATGTATTTTTTTGTTCTTCTTAATGGCGGTACAGGCTCGTTTTTTTAATATTGTTTTTAATTACAGAGTAATTTCCACATATTAATACATTTTTCAAATTGGGCTCTGTACCGCCATTCTTTATTATATTACGAATACGTGTGCCAAATATCTCGAAAAAATATTCAAAATTACAGCCGCAATCTTGGAACGCGTTTTCGCTACCTGTTGATCGCTACTGTTTCACCTTAAATAAGACATACAAAGTATATTTTAAATTAACTATTCATTTCAATCTAGTTTTTTATATTGATTTATGTTCTCTTTCCAGCGTTGCTCCCTGTAGTTTCAAGATTTGCATACATCAATATTTATTATAATTTTTTATTGTTATTTTTCTTACTATAGATTGATCCATCAATATGGACAAACTCGTTATTATTTTTAGAATAATTTATTCAATTAATTAGCAAAAATATTATTAAGTGATAAAACTACAAAGATAGATTACAATATTATTAACCGCGTGGAACAAAATACTTTTTTTTGGTTTCTCCTAAAATGAATGATGATCAAAGAAGCACTACTTGAGATTTAAATTAACATAAAATGTGTTTTGATTAGTTCAATTTAACCATACAGTGGGATATACACTTTTGGAACAAATATTTAAAATAAATTATAAATGAGCGCTTCATTACTGATGTTGTAAATTAAAAAAATGGATGTGGTCTTAAAGTTTAATTTAAAATAAATAAAATATGTTCTTCTAGAGATATTGAATGTTCTTTTAAAAGACTATTATTTATATACTATTAATAATTTATATATTTATAGACTATAAAATAAACTTAAAAGCAACCTGCTAGTCTTCACAATCATAAAGTTCCACAATTAAAATTACGTTCCACAATTACAGCTTCCCCTTTTCCAGTGTTCCCATACATCAAAGTTTGTCCGACTAGACAACCTTAAGTTATTAAAAAATTTTCAGCTTGCTATTAATAAACGTTTTTTTGGTATGCGGGATCCAGGCCTATAAATGTCAAATAAAATATTTATAAACGTATTTGTAGTTAATATTTATAGAAAATATGATAATTAAAACGCCACAACAAATACTTTTAAAACCATATTCAGTGACATATTCAAATTTATGTTGTAACTCATTATAAGTCCCGCAAGTACGTAAATCGTAATAGAAACATTATTGAAGATAAACAATTTAACCGTACATATTTTAATAATACCATTTTTTTTAATTTGTACGACTAACTTTTAAAGAGAAAAACCTGGACATAATAGTAGAACGGGAATCATTCCTAGAGAAATGTTGACATCAACATTTGTGTGTTTGCCAAAGAAAGTGAATGCCAAAGAATGCAGTGACTACCGAACCATAAGCTTAATGTCTTTTTTTTCTGAAAAATGGCTTTGGCAGAGCCAATTAGCCAGACTTGATTGTGATTGATTGCATATTCATAGTCATAAATTTCTTATTTCTTAACATAAGTACATACTACCATATTATTTTTATAGATACATACGTAAATTGTGTTGCTTTTTTTATTTTGTTTTTTTAAGCTTAATGTCAGATACCTTGAAAATTCTGCTGATAATTATCCACGCCAGAATACACTCTACACTAGAGCTAGATATTAGTGACACTCAATATGGGTTCCGCAATGGTATGTGTACCAGAGCTGGTTCAACGTGCTGACACAGAGATGTTTGGATGTTAACCGTTCTCTTTACGTCTGTTTTATAGACTACAATAAAGCGTTTGATAAAGTAAAAAAAGATACACTCATGGAAATTCTAAAAACTAAAAACCTAGATGAAAGAGATTTAAGACTAATAATACACCTCTATTACAATCAGCGAGCAATAGTAAGAATTGAAAAAAAAAACATGTGAAGAAATAGAAATAAAGAGAGGAGTCAAACAAGGCTGCATACTATCACCTCTATTATTTAACGCTTATTCTGAAGAGGTAATGCGAGAAACTCTGGAAGATGAAACAGTCGGCATAAGAGTAAATGGAGTCTTAGTTAACAACATCAGAAATGCAGATGATACAGTAATAATAGCCGATAGTTTACCAGACCTGCAAAGTCTCATGAGTAAAATAGTAAGATGTAGTAGGGAGTACGGACTCTCTCACTCAATATCAAAAAGACGATTTTTACGAAAATTAGTAAAAATAACCATAATACTTACGAAATCTTGATAGTAGATGGCCAGCAGATCGAAATAGTAAAAAGTACACTTACCTAGGAACAACTTATAGCATAGCAGAAAATAATGACTACACTTCAGAAATCAAAGTCACAATCGAAAAAGCACGTTTTACTAGGATATGACGAGTCCGAAGACTCAACGAATAAAGGAAACATTTTGGAGTTAATGGAACGTCGATCAAAATATAGCCCTATAGTCAAGAAGTTCTTTAGTGACAGAAAGAAGAATTTTCGCTATGTAACAGCTGCTTGTCAAAATAAACTTCTTTCTATTATTGGGGAACAAATTAAGCTGCACATTGCTAAAGACGTGAAAGAAGCAAAGGTTTTTGGGATCATAGCTGACGAAACTCAAGATATACGGAAACACGAACAAGTGGCAATCATACTAAGATATTCCAATGACAAGTTAGAAGTTCAAGAGTCTTTTGTAGGTTTTTATAGAACTTTTTAGTTTTTATACTAGTTTTTATAGACTAGAAAAGACTAACGGAGAAACGTTGGCAAATCTCATTAAGACGGTGTTGACCTCTCTTGACTTGAACATTAAGAACTTACGTACTCATTGTTACGATGGAGCCTCCAATATGAGAGGTCCTAACAAGGGAGTTGCCGCGAGAATTCTCGAAGAGAGTCCAACAGCAATGTACGTTCATTGTAACGCTCATATTTTGAATTTGTGCATAGTCAGCTGTTGTTTGATCATAACCTCCATAAGGAACACATTTTTTGTACTTCAAAGTATTTACAACTTTATTGGAAAGTCAACAAAACGTTACGTTATTTTCGAAAAAATTCAAGCCAGCTCAAAAGGTTTTGCTGGAGGGACAATGACTTTAAAGCCATTAAGTGACACGAGATGGGCGTGCCGAGTCGAAGCTGTACGTTCATTGTTGGACAACTTCGAAGCTACAATTTCGACTCTACAAGAAATCGCAAACACTGACCCAAACACTTTGCTAAAATGCATGGAAGACTTCAACTTCGTCTTCAATCTGGATGTACTTAATTTTAATGTACTTAACCACCTGAGCCAATTGTTGGGAAGACATGAAGTAGTGGAGGAAAGCATCAAGTTTGTTTCAAAATACTACACTTTGAACGAGGAGTTACTTTTCTGCGAAATGAAAATTTTTCATAACATGAAAGAAATGAGAAAGAAAACAGTTGAAGAAAAATCGTCGTTTTTTGTGGAAAAGGCTCTAAAAAATGTCTTGCCCATGACGTTTGAAATATTCAGGCTATTTTTCACGATACTTCTAAACTCAGCTGCGTGTGAAAGGACCTTTTCATGCCTGAGAAGATTAAAAACCTACACCAGAAACGCTAGCGGCCAGGAAAGAATGTCTGCATTTGGGCTTTTAGCCATTGAAAGGAAAATCCCAAGCGATATTGAAAGTGCCATTGATGTATTTAATATCCCGAAAAGGAGACTTCATTTAAGTTAGATTTGAATCCATCACCTCTAAAACACACATTGTTTCTCTTATCTTACTAAAATACTATTGTAAATAAAAGCCTATTAAAGATTTGAATTATTGTATTGAATTGATAAGATTTAGACCTGTATCCAGTAGAATCCTAGGTTGATACACAAGGTTGGGACAGATATTGTAAAAAATCGAAAATCAGGGAAAATCCCCAAACCCCCCGGTAGGTTTTTCCCCCCAATGAAATTTGTGAAATGACGCCTATGCTCAACATCACCTTTTTTAATTTTAATTTTTTTTATTGGTTTTCCTAATTTTGCAATCATAATTATTATTTTCCGCAAATCGCCAGGAAATTTTGACATTCCTGTCAAAATTTCTTGAAGAAAAAGTCAGGACTTCCTTACTGTAAGGAAATGTTATTTCCTTACTGTAAGGAAATGATATTTCCGTACAGTTGTTAGTGTTCTACATAAATGATAGAAAACACATTGCTATTAAAACCTTGTAAATTACCTTAATCATTAAATTTTCTTTATCTGGAGCTTCCTGGATAAATTTTTCAATTTCTTCCTTCGTTAAAATCTTAGATTTCTTTGCCCTATAACCTTAAGCTTGCCGTTTCAATAAAGAACGAAGTTTTGAGTATGTAGATATATCTACATTGTGTTTAAGTGCAAGGGTTGACTTCAGCATTGAATAATTGGCCCATAATGTTGAAGATTTCATCTTTAAACAAAGGTCTAGGAAGTATGCCATTACAACATTTTCTGAGAAAGAACTCGTATTTTTACTCATGCGATAATCCATAAAACGTCTGTATGCATTTTCGTACTTTTCTCTTGATTTCTTTGGCAATAATTCTAATGAAGCAGTATTCACTGCCTCAACCAGCTCTGGAGGAGTCCCAGAAATGGAAATTTCATCATCACTTATCATTTTACTTTCGAGAACACCAGCAATTAAATTTATAAGCGTCAAGTTTGACAATTCAACCTCAATACGTTTCCATAGTAACCCAAGTAATTTTATTAGGAATTTCAAAGCACCATTTATTTGGGAATAAAATTATCGCGTTTTTTTTAAATCAATCAATATCTGTCGAATTTTAAACGATTTGCGGAAAAATAGTATGTTTACCTCGTAGGAAAAGCCACATTTCTGGACTCTGTGTTGCTAAGTCTCGGCTTCCGCCTCGACTTAGCAATCTTCACAGTCGTCCAGGAATGTTAAGCTTTTCCTACCCGGTAAACAATGTACTATTTTTTCAATTTGCGGTCATTTCCATCTCGTGAGAAATTTAATCGTTAAACTTTTTTGTCTTCACAAAATTTTTCCAAAATGCATAGCTGCTGAGATAGAGCAACCAGAAGAAGAAAAAAATTAAATTTTTCTCACAAATTGTTTAATAAAATATTAAGCCGACGTTTTAAAGTGTCCGTATTGTGAAATTATCAGTTCTAATAATATTTCTAAGCAATTCAAGCAAAAAATAGGATGACACTCGGGCGCCTGGTCCATAATAATACTTACTAATCTGTAATATATTATTTAATTGCAGTTAAAGTTAATAAAACTTCTTGCAGTACGCTGACCGTGACAATCAAGTCTCTTAGATTTGGTCGCTAACACTTGCCCGCATGGACAATCTTCCTTAATGTAATATAACTGTCTATGTACTATGTCAAATTGTCAAACTCTTAATAAGCCAGTAAACAATGACCTCGCGACTCATGACATACGAGGAATACACAACAACACAGGTAACCGAGCGACTGCGCTTACGTTTTGTTTTTCACCTGTTCTCCAGCCATAGCATTCGTTGATCCGTATACCGCGGAGGTGGTCACCTAATTCTCTCGCCCATTATCTGGATCTACCAGCCTCTTCCGATAAGCGATCTCGTCATTTCTCATCTCGATTTTTTAAGTGTTAGTCTATAAACAAGCATGTGCCATTGGAGAAAGAAAACAAATAAAAAGAAAATAGAACCAAGAAAAAAAACAAAAAAGAAGAAAAGAGAGAAAAGAAAGACAAGAAAAGAAAGAACGAAAAGAAACAAAAAAAGGAAACGAAAGAAGAGATAGTAAAGAATAAAAGGAAAGAAAAAAAAGAAGAGAAAGAAAAGAAGAGAAAGAAAAGAAAGAAAGAAGAAAAGAAAGATGATACAGATAATAAAGAAAAGAAAAGTAAAAGAAATAAAATAAAGTTTTTGCTCATTTTGCAATAATAATTATTGTATCTAGTGGATGTTGTGCACTTTTTGGATGGGGAAAAGCATTGAATTCGCGACGGTCATTACTTAGCCGAAATAAATTCTGTATATAAATAGTATAGAACGCACGCAGCGACCGTCATCGCTACGGCGATATTAGTCATCATTCATCATTCTCTTTGCCTTATCCCTATGCGGGATCGGCTTCCCTAATTGCATTTCTCCACATAATTCTATATTGGGTCATATCAATGTCCTGCCTTATCGTCTCCCCCCAGGTCTTCTTTGATCTTCCTCTCCTACTCCTTCCAGGAATCTGCACTTCAGCTATTCTTCGTATTGGGTGATTAACGTCTCGACGTTGAACATGACCAAACCATCTTAATCTATGCTCTCTCATTTTGGCATCAATTGGTGCCACACCTAGACTTCCCCTAATATACTCATTTCTAATTTTATCCTTTGTCACTCCACTCATCCATCTAAGCATTCTCATCTCTGCCACATGCATTCGTTGTTCCTCTTTCTTTTTCACTGCCCAACATTCAGTTCCGTACATCATACCCGGTCTTATGGCTGTTTTATAGAATCTTCCCTTCAGCTTCATTGGAATTTTTCTGTCACACAACACACCACTCGTTTCTTTCCACTTCATCCATCCAGCCCTAATTCTACTGCATTCATCTTCATCTATTTCTCCATTACTCTGTAATACCGATCCTAGGTACTTAAAACTATTACTTTTCACAATCATTTCACCATTCAAAGATACCATTTTATTTGTAGTAACTCCATCTTTAAAAGAACATTCCAAATACTCTGTTTTTGTCCTACTAAGTTTCAAACTTTTTTCCTCCAGAGCTTGCCTCCACTGTTCCAGTTTTTGTTCTAAGTCTCTTTCACTATTTCCTACTAACACGACATCATCAGCATACGTTAAGCACCATGGAATGTTACCCTGTAGTTTCGCTGTTATCTGGTCCAAAACTAATGAGAATAAATACGGACTGAGCACAGAGCCTTGGTGCAATCCTACTTTCACATGAAATTTATCAGCCTCTCTCACTCCTGTCCTAACACTAGTCGTTACTCCCTCATACATATCCCTCACAATCTGTACATATTCGCCAGGGACTCCTTTCTTATTGAGTGCCCACCACAAAATCTCTCGAGGAATAGAGTATTGTAGGGATAAAGTGTGGATATAATGGTTGGAGGAGGCATAGCGTGTGTACCCGAAGGCGCTTGCGAAGCAAGCGTCTGAGGTACATTTTCAATCATACTTTCAATCAGTAGTAGCACGTTGTACTTACTGAGCACATGGTTTATGAAAGATTGATATTTTTTATAAAGTTTTATTTATAATGAATGTAACAATTTGTTAGTATCTAAAGTGTATTAAAAATATTAATATTAACCGCCTTTATGGCACCCAGGGGAGTGCCGGGGGACTTTTCACTTCTGTCAGCACTCCCCCGAGTGCCAGTTTTTTTTCGGCAAATACATAGCTGTATATAAAAAGTGGCAAGAAACCAGATCGGACATAGATCTTCAAAACTATATGGTCGCCAAAAAGGAAGCGAAAGTAGCAGTAGCAAACGCTAAAGCAGAAGCGTATTCAAACCTATACGATCAACTTGATACCAGGGAAGGCGAAGCAAAGATATATAAAATAGCCAAACACAGAGCAAAGAAAGCAAAAGATTTTAATCAGATTAGATGTATCCGAGATGAAAATAATAAAATACTAGTTCACGAAAAGGATGTCAAAAAGAGATGGAGAAAGTATTTTGACAGTTGATTAAATGAAGAATTTGACAGACAGCCTGTGGAGTGAACGGAGACAATAACAGCAATGATTACCAGAATATCAAACGAGGAAGTGGCTCAAGCGCTTCAAAAAATAAAGAAAGGAAAAGCAGTCGGACCAGATGATATTCCTGGGGAAGTATGGAGAGCATTAGGAGAGACAGGAATAAGTTGGCTAGCAGGTCTATCTAATAGAATTATGGAAGTTGGACAAATGCCAGACGAATGGAGAAGCAGTATATTAGTACCTGTCAAGAAACCGAAATATCCGATAATCAGTTTTAGGTCTGGATCCCGCGTATGAAAAAAAAGTTGATTAATAGCAAGCTGAAAATTTGTAAATAGCTTAAGGGTGTCTAGTCGGACAAACTTTGATATATGGGAACACTGGAACAGGGGAAGTTTTAATTGTGGAACAGGTTAAAAATTTGGAACGGTCAGACCACGAAAACGGCACATGTATTTTGTCCGACAGAACAGACTTAAACTCTCCGAACAGAGATTAAACTCTCATGCAAAAATCAGACTGCTATTTGTCACCAAATGGGCGTTTTAATGAGTGGAACATGTAGAATATGTCAAATGACAGGATTTATGACAGGTGATAATTAGCAGTCTGATTTTTACATGAGAGTTTAATCTCTGTTCGTAGAGTTTAAGTCTGTTCTGTCGGACAAAATAAATGTGCCGTTTTCGTGGTCTGGCCGTTCCAAATTTTTAACCTGTTCCACAATTAAAACTGCCCCTGTTCCAGTGTTCCCATATATCAAAGTTTATCCGACTAGACACCCTTAAGCTATTAACAAATTTTCAGCTTGCTATTAATCAACTTTTTTTTCATACGCGGGATCCAGACCTATTTGGCTTTATGCAGGGCAGATCAACAACAGATGCAATTTTCATTGTAAGGCAACTGATGGAAAAATACAGGAATAAAGAGACCAACGCTCATATGGTATTCGTTGATCTTGAGAAAGCATATGATAGAGTTCCTCGAGAGATTCTGTGGCGGGCACTTAATAGGAAAGGAGTCCCTGGCGAATATGTTAATATTGTGAGAGATCTGTATGAGGGAGTTACGACTAGTGTTAGGACAGGTGTGGGAGAGACTGATAAATTTCAGGCAAAAGTAGGATTGCACCAAGGCTCGGTGCTTAGTCCTTATTTATTCTCATTAGTTTTGGACCAGATAACAGCGAAACTACAGGGTAGCATTCCATGGTGCCTAATGTATGCTGATGATGTAGTGTTAATAGGAAATAGTGAAAGAGACTTAGAACAAAAACTGGAACAGTGGAGACAAGCTCTGGAGGAAAAAGGTTTAAAACTTAGTAGGACAAAAACAGAGTATTTGGAATGTTCATTTAAAGATGGAGTTACTACAAGTAAAATGATATCTTTGGATGGTGAAATGATTGTGAAAAGCAATAGTTTTAAGTACCTAGGATCGGTATTTCAGAGTAATGGAGAAATAGATGGAGATGCATGCAGTAGCATTAGGGTTGGATGGATGAAGTGGAAAGAAGCGATTGGTGTGTTGTGTGACAGAAAAATTTCAATGAAGCTGAAGGGAAAATTCTATAAAACAGCCATAAGACCGGCTATGATGTACGGAACTGAATGTCGGGCAGTGAACAAGAAAGACGAACAACGAATGCATGTGGCGGAAATGAGAATGATTAGATGGATGAGTGGAGTGACAAAGAAGGATAAAATTAGAAATGAGTATATCAGGGGAAGTCTAGGTGTGGCACCAATTGATGCCGAAATGAGAGAGCATAGGTTAAGATGGTTTTGTCATGTTCAACGTCGAGTCGTTAATCACCCAATACGAAGAATAGCTGAAGTGCAGATTCCTGGAAGAAGTAGGAGAGGAAGACCAAAGAAGACCTGGGGGAGACGATAAGGCAGGACATGTTGGTAAAGGGGATTAACATTGATATGACCCAAGATAGAATTGTGTGGAGAAATGCAATTAGGGAAGCCGACCCCGCATAGGGATAAGGCAAAGAGAATGATGATGGCATAGCTGCCAAAATATAGTAACGAAAAAAAGAAAAAATATTGATCAAATTCTTGAATAAAAAATTAAGTCCACTTTTTGATTTGTTCCCGTACTAAAATTATCATTTCTAATAATATTTTGAAGCGATTAAAGCAAAAAAAACATGAAATACGATTTAGCGAGCCCAAAACAGAGACCGCCCGGCCTATAATGTAACAAATCTGTAATATATTATTTAATTGCAGTTAAAGTTACAAATGCAGTAGGTACGCCGGCCATGACCATCAAAGATTTCGTCGCCGGCATGGACAATCTTCCTTAATGTAATGTAACCGTCTATGTCAAACTCTTAATAAGTCAGTAAACAATGACCTCGCGACTCATGACATACGAGGAATACACAACAACACAGGTAACCGAGCGACTGCGCTTACGTTTTGTTTTTCACCTGTTCTCCAGCCATAGCATTCGTTGATCCGTATACCGCGGAGGTGGTCACCTAATTCTCTCACCCATTATCTGGATCTACCAGCCTCTTCCGATAAGCGATCTCGTCATTTCTCATCTCGATTTTTTAAACTTCAGTGAAGTGTCAGTGTGTTAGTATATAAACAAGCACGTGCCATTGGATTATATTAAGTTATGTGTTTTGTGATTTAGCACCTTATTTTCGCAAAGCTTCAGTTGTGGTGATTATTGCTAATTTTTGACGTTATGTGTGCAATATCATTTTTAATAATCAGTCTGCTTTAACATTGTGTAGTGTCCTTAATACATTTGTGTTTGTCCTAATATTGTTATGGCTGTTTTAAGATGAATATCACCATTATCTGCATCAGTTACATTGGTTACAAATTGGGAATTGTCCATTGTGGAAACATGTGTTCTAAAAAGTGTACATCTTTTTTTGGAACTAACAATGATAAGGGTAAGTGTTTCTAAAACACGATTTAAATTTAGTTTAGTTTCCCATAATTTTCCAATTATACAATATTGTTTGGGAAATATGTCTATTAATATTGTAAAGAAAAATAGTTTTTCCATTCAACCTCATAGACAGTTTGCAGTAGAAACGAAATTTTGATTGATATTTTAGACATTTAAAGATCTTATTTTGTATATAATATTAATTAACCAACCAACACATACAGATCTAAATCCAACACATCCGCAGATAACGTTATGTACAAATAAACTAACAGGTTACCATATAGAAAAGGCTTAAGGGCGTAGGCGCAAAATTTTGCGCCAATGTGTTTTAAATGCATTAATTTTTTTCGAATCCTGCGTATAGGAAAACTGATAAGTATGTTTGAAAACTAGAATAACTAAAAAGTTTCTTTTAAATGAGATATTTAAAATTTAAATTTATACTTTTTCTCTTTTTTTTACTCATTTAACTTATTAAAATAAACATCAGGGACTTTCTGCTTTGATAATAATGGAATCTTTTATTATGCGTTTAAATTTTTCAAAAATACTTATTGCTTTTCTCAGGATTCGAAAAAAAATTAACGCATTTAAAACACATTGGCACGAAATTTTGTGCCTACGCCCTTACCCCTTAAACGCCCAAGGGTGGGTAAAAAATGTCCACCTAATGCGTATTCCCTCACTTGTAACATATTTATTAAGTGTTCCAAATTTTTTCAAAAATTATTTATTGTTAAAAAGACGGCCCTTTATCGAATGTTAATTTGGCCCTACTTTGTTTTCAATATGAATTTGTCTGATATCACTGTATATGTTTTTTACATGAACTAAGAAATGATTCCTCACCCTGCTGTAGAATAAAATGCTGCTCCAAATAAAATAAACTTTATTTTTTACTAATAAAATTGTGAAATCATATGCATACTATTAATAGAGTCCAAATAATGAAGCTTCAAATAGGACAAAAGCTCGCAATTTTTACAGAATGAATCGATTTGCTTGAAAATTTGAGACTAAATAGTGGATAGTCCAAGGATCAAAATCTATATGATGCCGAAAGACGCTTTTACCATAAGGGTGGTTGCCACCCCATCTTGGGGTTGGAAATTTTTTATTATATTTTGACCGCAAAAGTTGGTAAAAACATTCATTCTAAGCAAAAAGCGTTCAATCCATTTTTTTGATAAAATTAAAAGTTTTCGATTTATTTGCTATCGAAAATGTTAGTTTTATATCGAAAAAATCAATGTTTTTAATAAGTTTTCTGCTAATAACTCCAAAAGTTTTCGCTTTATCAGAACAACTTTGCTTGACAAAAATGTACCATTTAAAAAAATAAACAAAGCCGTTTTTTTATTTCTGTAAGACCAATAGTAATCGAGCTATACTTTATTATATTAGCTCTTCTTCGACAAATGCTATATATTGTAGTTTCAAAGTCAAAAGACGGGAAAACTATGCATTTTTCGAGTATAACTTGTTAAAACTAATTTAAAGAATTTACAAGTATCTATCTCTAGAAATATGAAAAAGTCTCTAGCTCAAAAATTAAGTGACTTATAATGAAAAGAATGTCAGTACATATTTTTTTCAGCAAAAAAATGATGGGAAGCAACCTCCTAATCACCACCCTAATTAAAATTAGTCATTGACCTTATTTGATCTTCTTTATTTATGTATTATTAATAGGTTCTAGAAGTTTGACCGGCTTAGAATGATTAGTTAAAAAAAATGGAGTTAAAAGCGAATAACGAATTTTTGAAGTTTGGAAAAAATGGCCTTTTCTTCAGAATAGAAAGATTAGCATCAGAGATACGAAAAAATGTGTAAATATGAAATTGTAGCTTATTTAATTCCCAAGAAACTGGTTTGCAAAATATTTTTCTGCGACCAAAATTGAGTGAGCTTTTACAATTAAAACAATAATATTCAAAAACCACCTTTACCAACCCTTTCAAAGTCACCTCTTTTTGTGACTGAGGATTTAAAAAAAATTTAATATTAATAGGCTTATAGAACTTGTAAAAACCTACAAAATTCTTTTTTCCCAAACTTTCTAAGATAAAAATAAAAAACTTTCGGTTAAAAAATCAATATATTTTTTTTGAAAAAAAAAGGAGAAATCCAATTGTAAGCATAATAATGTAAGTTTGCGGTGTTTTTAGTCATTGGCCTTATTCATTCTTCTTTATTTATGTATTATTAATAGATTGTAGAAGTTTGACTGGCTAAGAATCGCTAGTTTTTAAAAATCTGGAGTTATTAAAAGCGAATAACGAATTTTTTTAGTTTTTGCCGTCAAAAAATTTCCACCCCGAGATGGGGTGGCAACCACCCCCATGGTAAAAGCGCCTTTCAGCATCATATAGATTTTGATCCCTGGACTATCCACTACTTATTCTCAAATTTGCAAGCAAATCGATCCATTCTGTAAAAATTGCGAGGTTAAAAGCTTCGGTTCCTGGACTATAAAAAAAAATGGTGTAGATCTTACAAAATCCTTTTTAAACAGAATTACAAAAAAATTAAGTTTTGGTAACTAAAAAATAGTAAAATATGTTTGATAGCAGCGAGATAGATTAACTGGATGAACTTGATGCCATACTAATACAATGCCGAAAAAATACAATGGACTGCTTTTAACTATAGAGATGTAAACAATGACATGATACCGTGATACGTGATACCGCAAGAAAAGTTTACGTCAACGTAGCTTAAAGACTAAACCATACTAAAACTGCAGGACTGCAGCAGTTGAGAGCAGTAACAATTACACACCACTTAAAGACATACAAATGGTGTTCTAGGAATCTTTTATAAAATACTTTTTAAAACAAAATATATTTTCGGTGCGGTATAGCATACCGCATGTCAGTGGTTAAGGATTAAAGTTTATAATTTATACGTAATGTGTTTATATGAATGACATTATTATATTGTATTTTTCATGTCACAATAAAACAATTTCAAGACCTATTTATAATTTATGTATTCAATTCTTCAGTCATGGTTTTGTTTATACTGTAAATATGCAATTAACCTACCACACCAGGTTCTTTCTTGTATAGTGAATAGTTTAAACAATTAAATGATAAAAATTTTACCTTAACCTTAAAATATACAGTGCTAGTCAAAAGTCCGTTCCCCCCTCGTATTTTTTGGACGGTTATACTTATAATAACAGTGAAATCTGTAGGGAGGAAATAAACGGATGTAGGCTTCTGAACTAGTCATAACAGGTGACGTAATAGTGATAGGTGCGTTACAGTGCAACGGTGACAGATGATTTTATATATGACCTTATGGCAAGTGATACCTTATTTGAAAGGTACTGAAAATACCTATTCAACCATACTAATTTTGTGTGGGTTTAAGGTAATTTTGATAAATAAATTGAATAAATATAAAATTGAAAATCTACGGTTTCGTTTTGATTTAAAACGATATTTAAAAATATAAAGTTGTATCTAGTTTCGCATTTAAATAATAAAAATTCCAACGTCCGCCTATGGTTATTTATTAAAAAAGTTTTCGTTGGCGTAAATACAAGAGAATTGATAAACGTCAACATTTTTGAGAAATAACCATAGGCGGACGTTTGAATTTTTAATAATTAAATGACCAACTAGAATTTTAGTATTTATTTAATTTATTCATCAGAATTAGCTTAAACCGAAACAAAATTAGTATGATCTAATAGGTTTATTAAAATTGTTACGCATTTAGTTAATACATATTCAAACCTCCGCCTCTGGCTATTTGTCAAAAAAGTTGACGTTGGCGTAAAAACAATAATTAGATAATTGTTTTTATGCAAGTATGCAATTATTACTATTATAAAAGTATGCAAGCCAAGAAAGAGAGCAAGAAGAAGAAGGAGATAATTGAAAAACGTCAACTTTTTGACAACTAACCAGAGGCGGACGTTTGAATATTTATTAATTAAATGCGAAACTACAATTGAAGTATTTATTTAATTTATTCATCAAAATGAACTTAAACTCAAATAAAATTAGTATGATTGAATAGGTATTTTCAGTACCTACCTTTCAAACGAATCACTTGCCATAAGGTCCCACTTAAAATTATCGATCACAATGGCACGGTAACGTCATCTCTTACTATTTACGTCACTTGTTATGACTAGTTGAGAAACCTACATCCGTTTATTTCCTCCCTACAAATTTCACTGTTCAAAAGAGACTAGGCGGGAACGGACTTTTGACTAGGACTGTATAAAACTTTAGTGATATAACTTTAAAATGTTATTACAATTTTATATAAATTATTGCTATTCATTGTTGACGCGTATATGTTAGAATACATTATTTTATCAGTTTTATTATATTTACACTTAATACACCTAAACATTTCTATTTAAACTAAACCAGTAGTAGAATTTTACACGATTTTCTATTAAATGACCAATTATTTTTAATGGTTAAATGAATGCCAACTTTTTTCTATATTAGGAATGAAACAATAAAGGTTACTTGATCAATAAATATTTGTTAAATAAACATTGTTAAAATAAAGGAAGTAATAATTCACAAATCATAATGTTTGTAAATTGAACACAGTAATTCAATGTAAATGATATTTTGCACAAATCTAATTGCTGTTCAATTCACTGTATATTTAAACCAGGGCATGGAGCACAAAATAAATCGTTTTTTTAAATACAGCACCTAGAGACTTGCAAATTTTTGCAATGCTTTCAGGATGATGTCAAAAAAAAGGGTGGAAATACATAGGTGCATTCTAAAGTGCATAAAATGCATTTAAAAGTGCATAAAGAAGTCAAAATTAGTGTATTAAGGGCCAGTATTTGTTATTCGGAAGTTTTTGGGGCTGCTGGAGACGAATATGCAATTAGAACCCACCACCGAAGCACCTGGTGCCTGGTTCAGTGCTAAGGAACGTCATCTGAAGTTTCGAGAGATTTCGGCCCAAAATTGATGCAAACAGATTACTCGGGAATTTTTGAAGTCACCGAACAAGAATACCCCATCAGAACCGACCCCTGGTGCACCTGCTGCCCAGAAACCCTCTAGACTCCAGAAGATAACATTTCCTAGCACTGACCTATTGGGGAACCGTCTCCCGTCGTCCTTAATACTCTATTTGTTGGCATTCGGCTTATATGGTTGTTCCATTCAACTCTTCTATTTCTTACCCAGTTATTAATGTTGTCCACCTTGCATCTCCGTATTTGGAATTCTAGCTCTGTCCCATAGTGTTTTATCATCGATTTTTCGCAGGCTTTTCATCTCTGCTGTTTCTAGCATTATTTTTGTCCTGTCTGTGTCAGGTCTACCACGTGTGTCATTATTGGTTTGATGACTGTTTTGTAAATTTTGCCTTTCATTTCTTCATATTGTTTATTGTATATTGTTTTATTTAAGCAACCTGCGGCTCTTTTTGCTCACAAATAATATAACTTCTTTGAGTAAATCAAGACTGAGAAATGAATTTTGCAATAATTTTCAGTTGCTGTGGAAAAAATATGGATCATTTTTATACAAGAAATTTTATCAGAATTTAATTTCTGTACAGTTAAATTATATTTTATGCTATACTCGTAGGTAAACTAATCATAACTATACCTTAAGGTCAAGGTACATAATAAAAAAAGAATGTGTGCGTACTTTGTACGCACGTAAGAAGTTATACTTCTATTATAAATATGATTTCTTAAAAATAAATATACTTTAAACAGTTTGTTTTAATTTTTTAAACACCAAACTTATTTTGTGCTTACCGCTTTCAAAAAAAAAAAATAAAAAAAAAGTATAGGATTGCCCGGACTCGAACTCAAGACCTCTCGATCTCTGGCCGAATGCTATACCACATACGCTACGATGACTGTGTCTGTATCGGTTCGGACGTACCTAATGACAATTCACGGTAACAAACAGACAAGTGTAATTAATTTACAATAAAATGTTTTAATAATACTCATCTTACTCCTGAGAAAGACAAATCCAAAGACACAAAAATTATAATAAATATATTTACTAAAAACACTAATATATTCTTTTCACACCTTTTCTAGCACTGATATATTTATACATATCTTGAAAGATTCAGCAACTAAACGCCACACTGTCTGTGTGCGCATGCGCGCAGTATTATGAAATTTTACTCTCAATCGCGCCTAACGAAATATAACTTCATTAAAGACTTTTATTAGTGAACCAATTTAGATGTACTTTCCAATTGTGCTAGCAAACGGTTTTCGAGAAAATCCAGGGAACCACTTAGTAAATTTATTTGGTATGTAATTGTCAATTTCATAGTGAGGGAATTTTTTAGAATCACAGAAAGTCAGGAACCACAGAAAGGTAATTTTAAAAAATAAATACTTTTAAAAAAAAGTTGCTTTTACTTTTTAAAATAGGTGCATTGAAGTTGTCTAGATATTTTCTTTAATTGTTTATTAGAGTATAATTTGAAATAACCACCTGACTAGTAGTAGAAAAAGGAAAGATTTTTATATCCACTGGGAGGGTTGACATGGAGGGGATATGACATGTTGACAGTATTTCTCACGATGGCATAATTTGTAAGCCGTCCCCCACGGGCGATAAATTCAGTTCTTTTTCTTCACTATATTTTCTTGCCTTAGTAATGAAATCCACGTCTTTTTTTCAACCAGATCCTTTGGAAACACAAATGAATCTACATATCCCATTTTCACTATAGTGTTTACAATCCGAGGCAAAGCACATTACCATTTTTATTATAAAAAATACAATGGTTCACAAAAGTTCCTAATAGGGGAATGCATGTAGATTTTCACTTCGGAAAAAAATCAAACAAGATAGAACTTTTTGTAATTTCATTAAGAAATGTTTAATAAACAACATATCAAAAAGTTCTACTCGAGAAGTGGGTGCTTCAGTTTTTATTAAACAGATGAACTACGAAATTAGATGATTTTTTAAATAACTCCGAAAATATAAATTTTAGAAAAAAACTGACTTGACCATTGAAGAATTCAGAAAATTTTACAAAAAAAACTTTATATAAAGAATTTTCTAAATTTAAATCTGTATCTTCTATAATTTTTTATTTATAACGGTAAAGCCACCCTTCTCACAAACATTGGCGCACTGTAATCTAGCGTACGGCGAAGTGCACGGTTGAGTTATTTTAATGTAATTCTTTAACTAATGGATCAAATGAAATTTTGCAAATTGAACATGAAAGAAGAGTAATTAAGCTATCTTATGGTTATAATAAAAAGAAATAAAATGTTTGGCCATAAGTACGGTGTGAGCGGAAAGTGAGCCTTACATGACTTTTGTTTGAAAATTATTTAAAAATGTGTAACTAATACAATTTTTCTTAAAAAACTCTCAATTTTGCACAACTTACCTAAAATTATTTAAAAATGTGTAACTAATACAATTTTTCTTAAAAAACTCTCAATTTTGCACAACTTACCTTTCAAGCATCTTACTAAATAATGTTTTATTCAAAAAAATCTCAAAAATTTAATTCAAATGATATGACGTCTCAAAAAATATAATTTTTGAAATCTTCGTAGTTTTATAGAATTACCACCACTTTAAGACGGTATTACTCAAGTTTGAACAGATCTATTAGAGATATATAAGTGCTTTATTAAAGCTTAGGATGTACTCTTTAAAATGCACTAAATTATTTTACTTTAGAAATGAAATAAACTATTTCTTTTTGAGAAAATTAAGAAAGATAACAAAAATGCAATACAAAAACCGAAAATTACCAGCTAAAAAAGTGTTTATACAAAGTGATCAAAACTTTTTTCTGTAAAACTTACCTAAAATAAATTTAATTTAATAATAAGCATCAATAATAATAAATGTTCAGCAAAAAAATTATTTTGTAGCTCTTATACAGTATGTCTGCGTAACTTGGAACCTATTGATAACTTTTTTATTATCAGCTTTATGAAAAAAGTGATTCCTTATAAAATACTCTGCATCGTATATACTCTAAGATGAAATCATCAAATATCAAATTTAATTAATTTTATACGAGGTATGTCAAAAAATATGAATTTCACTCAAGAGTAAAGTACCTTTACATTTTACAATATCGAAAATTGTTATTAAGAAAAGTTGTTTGGAATTAAAAAAATTGTTTTAGTCAATTACATCCTTCTAATTAAAATATTGTGAATAATAAAGGCACTTAACTCTTAAAAAAATTCATATTTTTTACATACCTCGTATAAAATTTAAAAAGTTTGATATCTGATGGTTGTATCTTAGATTTTAGACCAGGGAGAACATTTTATGAAGAATAACTTTTTTTCGTAAAATTGATAATAAAAAAGTTTTCCATGTGGTTCCTAGCTACGCAGACCTGTATAAGAGCTTCTGTATAAGAATTTTCAAATTGCAATGCCATGTTCGGATTCCGATAATCAAAAACAAAATAGAAACATATTTGATCAAAGTAAAATAATGAATTTAATGATATTTTTTAAATTATTTATACAAAACAATTGTTATTGTCTAAACAATTAGCGGCCAAATCTGCGAGTAGAACTTTTTACTTTAATATGTATATAAACTAATAAAAATAGTTTTAGAAAAATATAAGCTTGTTTGAATTTTTCCGAAACAATGCATGTTTTCGTTCTAATTGCACTCCCCTATAACCTTTCCTGGGTGAATATTCCTAAAAATTTATATTTTATAGATATTTAAGACCGAATTATGGTGGTATTATCTTAAGAACACTATACTTACGCAGAAAAAGCTGAAGAGGAAGCAAAGTTCCAACTTTATAGGAATTATAAAGGCTTGAGATTAGGCAAATCCTGGCTTTTCAACCTTTGTTTACAAATAACAATATGACCGTCGTAGAGTCACACTTCGGCTGTCAGCCTTAAAATTTCTTCATATTTTTCTATATTTAAACTATAATTATTATCTATTATATCAGACATTTTCTACCATATAGAGTATTTATAGCAAATGTCCATTAATGTATTACACATACACATAAGATCGTCCCCCGCGACGTCAGAGGGTACCACATGACCTATTACACTGGTAAACACACAGCTTGCTGCCGGAAATTTTTTTACTATTTCTAGGTAATTTGGGTCTGCTGAATCCAAAAATTCCACCAGATTTGCTCCATCAGATCGTTTTCAGAAAATACCACAGACCACATTTCTAACATACCTATAGGGTAATTTAACACAGCACTACCTACATAATATACAGGTGAGTTTTTAGTGCGGGATCGGTCGATAATTCCATTACGGTATAGAATATGGAAAAAAGTTATTTAGAAAAAATGTAGGCAATCATTTTCTCCACGCTTGGAAAATATGTCCATTTCTACAGGGTGATCAATAACAGCGTGGTATATCAAACATATAAATTTTTAAATGGGACACCCTATATATTTTTTCATATTTATATTCCCCTCGTAATTCTTGTTCATATAATATAGGGTTTTGCATTACTATACAGAGTATTTAACAAGTTATGACCATTTTTATTTCGAAATCTCTATGAGATTAACACCCTGTATATAAAGAAGTAATTCATAGACAATAATTTGTTTTATGTAGTAAGATAAACAATATACTGTAGTTTTTAAATTAAGTCCAATTAAAATCATTGACGAATGTTTGTATACAGGGTGAACTACAAAACCAAATTACGATTTTCTCTATTTTTTTAAATGGATTACCCTATATTTTATTTTTCAAAAATATTGTATTTATTATACTCTTTCATATTTATATAGCATTCCCTATATCCAAACTTATTACTTTCGGAGATATTTTTAGTTTTCTTCAACTTTCGGGAATACATTCAATTTTTCTAGTAGAAATAAGTTGGTATTGAATGATAATTAAACAAAATTATTTTTATTTAGTAAATAACTAACACAAAATTTAAACCATAGCAATATGCAATGAATGTAACAATAAATGTGATATTAAGGAATTATCATATTTCCCTAATATACAAGAATCATACAATTCCTACAAAAAATATAGGTATCTTGTGTATAATAAAATTACATGAATATTTTTATTTAATAAACAACTCACACAAAACCTAAATCAAAACAATATACAACTAATTTAATAGTTTTTAGATTATTATATCAACAGCATTCTAAGCCAAGAAGTTTTTAGTAACACATTCCTAATTGCAGATTGTGACCAGCAGTTATTAATAATATAATTTTAATATTAAATTTCATTAATATGCATCAAGAAATCCCTACTTTGTTAACACTCAAACTAGGTGATCTATAAATGTTTAAGGTGATATTGTTAGAGATTATGTGATTGGTCCACATTTTTTGACGGTTGAGGTTTTTATACGACGGTGCTCCAGTTCTTGAAAAATTGATTTTTTTCAAGTGGGGCTATATAAAAAACCTTGTAAAAAACCTAGAATAAAAGAAGCTTTTAATAATATTGACTTACAAAAATGTTAGAAATGTGGCTCGGTCATTTGAATATCGGTTACAAAATGGCATAGACGTTGAAAGTGGTCATTTTCAACATTTACTTTAGACTTAAATCCTTAACATCACATTAATTGGTACATTTATTAAATTTTGTTATGGTTTATTATTTTTTTGTTAGTTATTAATTGAATGAAAATATTTGTTATATTATTACATAATACTTATTTGTTAAGTTATTTATATTTATAAGAATTGAATGTATTCCCGGCAAATGAAGAAAACTAAAAATATCTCAGAAACTAATAAGTCTAGGTATAGGAGATGCTATATAAAAATGAAAGAGTATCATAAATACAACATTTAAAAAAATATATAGGGTGATCTATTAAAAAGGAAATTGAGAAAATCTTAATTTTGTTTTGTAGTTTAAAAGTGCTTATAAAAATGAATGTTCTACTAAAAAATTATTGGCTTAGAATGCTGTTGATATACCAATCTAAAAACTGTTACATCAGTTGTATATTGTTTTGACTTATGTTTCAAGTAAGTTATTTATTGAATAAAAATAATCTTGTGATATTATTATATACAATACAAAGTTTTTTTGTAGGAATTTTACGATTCTTGTATATTAGGGAAATATGATAATTTCTTAATATCACATTTTGGGTATATTCACTGCATATTGCTATGGTTTATATTTTGTGTTAGTTATTTATCTAATAAAAATAATTTTGTTTAATTATCACTCAATACTAACTTATTTCTACTAGAAAAATTGAATGTATTCCCGAGATTTAAAGAAAACTAAAAATATCTCGGAAAGTAATCAGTTTAGATATAGGGAATGCTATATAAAAATGAAAGAGTATATTAAATACAATAATGTTAAAAAATAAAATATAGGGTGATCCATTTAAAAAAATAGAGAAAATCGTAATTTGGTTTTGTAGGTCACCCTGTATACAAATATTCGTCAATGATGTGAATTGGACTTAATTTAAAAACTACAGTATATTGTTTATCTTACTACATAAAACAAATTATTGTCTACGAATTACTTCTTTATATACAGGGTGTTAATCTCATAGTGATTTCGAAATAAAAATGGTCATAACTTGTTAAATACTCTGTATAGTAATTCAAAACCATATATTATATGAACAAGAATTATGAGGGGAATATAAATATAAAAAAATATATAGGGTGTCCCATTTAAAAAATTATATGTTTGATATACCACGCAGTTACTGATCACCCTGTAGAAATGGACATATTTTCCAAGCGTGGAGAATATCATTGCCTACATTTTTTTTTAAATAACTTTTCTCGATATTTTATACCATAATGGAGTTATCGACCGATCCCGCACTAAAAACTCACCCTGTATGTAGTAATGTAGTGCTGCTACCCATCAAATAAACAAAACACAAATAAAAAGTAAGATATTTATTGTACAACAATATACTTACAAAAATCATCACATATATCTGCCAAAAAAACTTAACTTTTCATCTAACCAACCAGCATTGCAGCACAAAACTGTTATTTGGCATCCCCCAAAAACATCCTTATATGTGATTTTTCTGTAAAGGCTTTAAAAGTACGGTCCCTTTGAATACTCCAGCAGTAATTTGCCATCATGTGAGTGCCCATCTCCCCTGATACCTCTCTTCCATTGGTTTTGATATCTTGGTGGAAGCGTTCTCCTTGTTCCTCAGTAAGGTCACTAAGATTTTCTGGGAAACGGTCCAAGTGGCTGTGGAGGTAATGAATTTTAATACTCATATGACAACTGTGTTTGTTAATATTGTTAAGCATTTCTTCCACTATATCCCGGTAATTTTCTGATTTATTGTTTCCAAGAAAATTTTTCACAACTTTCACAAAAAAACATCATGCGTTACATTCAATTTCAGTCATCGATTCTGTAAAATGCGAATCTTTTATAAGTTGTCTTATCTGAGGCCCATCAAATATTCCGGCTTTCAATTTTTCTTTACTAAGTGCAGGGAATTTGTTGGACAAGTATTCAAAACAAGGACGATTCTGGTCTAAAGCCTTTACAAATTGTTTCATCAGCCCTAGTTTAATATGTAACGGAGGTAATATTATCTTCTCTTGGTCGACCAATGCTTTGTTAACTACGTTAGCTTCTACTTGAACTATGATATCTCTAGAACTCCAGTGTTAGTACTTAGCCCTGCTATCCCAAAGACACAGGAAACAAGGATATTTTGTAGTCACCTTGTTGTCCCAGGAGAAAGTTCACCATCTTAAAATCAACACAGATCACCCACTGATGTTGGCCATACTTATGTTTTTAGCACCAGCGGTATTGTTTTATAGTCTTCTTTCATTTTTGTAGAATGCCTAATTGGTATACTTCCATATCTGTCAGTGGCGTGCTGGAACTTTTCAAGCGGCCCGGTGATTTTATAGAAAAACGGCCTCCCATCCTCATTTTACCTTCTATTATCAGGATGTTTTATTCGGTATTTAAAAAAAAACAAAAAAAGAACAAAAATATAAAGTATTTTTGAATCAAACACAAAACTATGAATTGATTTTTTTCTTAATTTGCTATATTTTTTCATTTAAGAATAATAAATCTTACAAATAATAATTAACATGTATGACAATATTGCATGCAGTAAGGCAGAAACCATAATTTCCTAAATCAATATAATACGAATTTGATGTAATTAAGGTAGAATAAAATAAAATTGAGAATTTTTCAATTATGTATTAAGTTGAATTTTAGTAAATCAATTATACAAGAGAGTACAAATACAAGTACAGTGCAAATACATTAATTTAACAATATTTAAAACGTTAATACAACGCAATAATCTAAATATTCTTTTGCAATTATTTTATAAAATAATTTTACTTAAATCTCGATCAATAATTTCTGCATTAAAATAGATTTTTGAGCAAATTCGTCGATTATTTTTCATCATTTTTAAAGCTTCTTTTTCTATAGCCATTAGCATAAAAATGATCTTCTGTTAAAGTACTTCTTAACCTCTTGTTATGCATTTCAATGTTGAAAAGCTTTTTTCGCAAAATACTTGTGTCACTGAAAGAGTTAATAAATGCTTTTTTATATTATACTATTTACATTTGGATTAGCACGCACTGATATAAGTTGTACTTATGCAAAACAGCGTAACAGCAAGCTATACGATCTTTGCACTTTTTAGTACCACACGGAAGTTAGGTTTTCACGATATCAACATTGTCATTTGTTACTTTATGTTCATTATCACTTGAATTAATAATATCATCCTTCATATTTTCTGTAGGCTGAACATATTCATCATTAACACCATCTTGTATAATCTCAGTATTTTGCAAAATCATATTTTAATACAATCCATTTATCAGCAAAATCCATGAGTTCTTCTCTAACTTCAGTCGCAGATATGGTAGGATAAAACTTTCTTAATTGTTCAGTAAATGATTTAAATGCCATAAAAGGTATACCATTTTTTATTGTATCAACATTTCTAGGATGTAGAGTGCTTATATCATCATAAAACGATTTGATTTGTCTTGATCAAATCGTTTTTAGATACTTTCAATAATTCGGTCAAAAATGGGCAAGACTTTTTCCATTTTTTAATTCTGCAGAGTACATACATGTTTGAAGGAAATTGGAAAACCATAAATAAACTTGTATGTATTAAAAGAAAATTTATTTATTTGTAGCAATCTATTTATGTATATAGAGTATAGAGCCTTTAATTTACTTAAACTGTATTTCACAATTAAAAGAATTGACTTTTTTAAATGTTTTATTAATATTATTAGCAAAATTTTCATCCGATTAGAAATTAAAAATATATTTTTTTGTTACATCTAAACATTTTTGTGAAAACCTATTTGACCGGCCTCAAGAGGCCGCGGCCTCTCGGTGATTGCACCGATTCATTTATATGGCCAGCACGCCACTGATATCTGTATGTAGACAGATACACTTCAAACTTCGTTTGTAACTGTTAATAAAAAGATGCCATTGATCTGGTGTATATTCTGATACACTTCAATTAAGTACACTTTAATTAGAAGTCATTAGTATTCATTTGGCTTAGAATTTGTTAAGTTTGTTTATAAACATATTGCAATTATAGTGGTGAAAATACAGATATGTAAGAATATTTAAGAATTTGATAAGTATGCTATATCTCGAAAACTAGAGCTGATACAAAGAAAAGGTTTGTATTTTTGGAATCATCACAGATGAATTAACCAAAATCAGTTGATTTTTTTTCAGCAGCAAGACAATTTTTTTTGTTGAGCTGTGTTATCATAGTTAACACTCCTAGCGGATACCATATTATTTAAATGTGGTTTCAGCATATTTTAGAATATGAACTTTTAGACTTTCTTCATACAAACCATTTTGATGTCTCTCATTGACACGTCTATATCGTGCTGCAATGATATCTACATAACTTCAGATGGTAATCGTAGATAAAATATGGATGTTGTTCTGAAGCTATTTTCTTGTGGCATTTTATTAACGTTTATACTCCCCAAATCGGGTGTCGTTGTCAAAATACAAAAATATTAATGAATTAAACAAAAATGTTGTTGCTTAGTAAAAAAATTCTTCTAATAATTTTTTTAATCCGACTCATTTATACCGGCAATTCAGACTTATATTATACATTTTAAAGTAGAAGACTTTAAAATGATATCGCCAATATTTATGAGTTGCGTTCCTGGGACGACTTTATTGAAAGATAGTTCATTCGATTACATGAAATCAACCCCAACTCAAGAATATCCGTCACAAAAAAATCATAGCATGTGATCTGTCTTTAAAAAGACAACCACATGCAATGGTGACAGTAAAATTCTCGTGCTAGAGATTCCATAGTAAAATACGGATGGTAAATGAAATCGTGGTATTTGACAGATTCAGATTGTTTTGAGTCTGTAGAAGAGTAAATTGATTAATGTGATGTCACCGCAGTTTATAATTTGCTGTACAACATCCCATGTTTACGTCTTACGCGGTCGTAACGGTACGGGGTGCAATAATATATGGTAGTAGGTGACCTTAAAATTTTATTGGCAGCAATTTGAATAAAAATGGTTTCATATCGAAAATACTACACGCAAAGCAAGTTTTCACAGGGCCAGGATTTTACTACAAGGATCCTATAAGAAAATAACATGCTTGTTTTGAAACAAAAGTTGAGCGCCACCTATTTTTAGACGAAAAATGGTAAAATAAACAGAAGGTTAATATGTAATTATTACACTATTCGGACTTTAGAGACCTCTGCTCTGAAAAGTTCATGTGATATATACATCACAACGAGTAGGTACCATTCTTATCAGTCTCTCCACGTGTAATATGTCCGAGATACTCCAGTAATACCAAGTACACACAATTCCAGAGAAATAAGGATTTTCTCGGCACACTCAAAGATCCAGGTAGCTGACTACTTTTTTAGTTATTCTAGACCTATAGGAAGAAAACCTACCTGTTTCCTGTCTAGAGTTCGCGTCCGTTTTTTAATTATTAACAATTTAGTGCAAAAATTGCAATTTTTTCGATTTTTTTCACCCCATTCAAAAGCTAAATAGTTGACATAAAATTACAAAATTTAATTTTTTAGAACATTGAAAGGCCTTCAAAATGCCGATTTTTGAAAGTTAAAAAGTTAATTTGTTGCAAAGCAAACTGCAAAATAAGTGAAAATAGTTATTTGTTAAGAACTTTTACTAAAACTACCTTAGAACTTTAGTGTTTCACCCAAAGTTGGATATTGGGGTACTTAACAAATCCTCAAAATTTGAGACCGATCCATTAATTAGTTTAAGAGTCATTATATTTGTGTATCCCAGAGACCTTTATTTTGCAATAACATAAAACAGAAAATAATGAAGATAGGGCAATTCTGAGCATGTCAATAAAAGTAGAAGAGTGATAGTATCAAAATACATTAAAAAAAGATAAAAAATTAATATAGTCAAAAATCCTAATGCCAAATTTTTGAAATTTTGTAGTTTATAAACATTTAGAATAACTTTAAAAATGTTGTCCGTAGCAACTCTCTTTTTATATATTCGAAAATTAGTATTTTAACACGAATTTTCTAATAAAAAAATTTAGCCTAGGTTCATTTGGGACAAAGTTAGCCATGTGTTTTAATTCACAGCTAATTTGTTTATAATAGTTAAGGAATCTCATTAATGCCATTTTAAAGAATGGGATTTGTATGTTTTTTTAAATTTGCACAAGCATTGTACCTTTACAGCACCCTCAACAATTTTTCAAAAATGTAGTTCAAACGATTACTAGCGGGAACCTGCAAATCTACTGAGTTAAATTAACGAAAAAGCAATTTTAAACTAATACAATTTTCTGTATCTCCGGATCAACTCAATGGATTTGGATCTTTCTTTTTTAATTTGTATGTAATTTCTACGTATATTACAAATATGCCATTTTTTTATAAATTTTTTTATTAATAAACAGTCTAATTTGTTTAAACAATTCTTGAAAAAATTTGTATTTTTTTAAAATCTATTTTTTTAATCATAGTATCATTAATGATCATAGAAAAAGTTAAAGTAAACTTTAATAAATAAATTATTTTTATTAGATAATTATTTATTGAAGATACTTTATTTATTAAAGTATAACTTAACTTTTTCCATGATTAATAATGATTAAAGCTCGGATTATAGGCAAAATGCCTTTTTTTGCCTATTTTGCCTATTATAATTGTTTTTTGCACTTTTTGCCTTTTTTCGTAAATTCCGCCTATTTGTGCCTTTTTTAAAATTTTATGGTACTACCCATGATATTATATTATTACTAAACCATTCTATAATAAAATTTTGGGTCAATAATAAAATATCAATGGTTTGTTTATATAACAGATTTCTAGGAAAATGTACCTGATCGAGACTTGAGGGTTAACTATTTGGAAATCCCTAAGCTCTATTAGTTTATTATCAGTTGTAGAGTCGGTTACTGTATCAAAGTTTAGTCACAAATTGCTATATCCTAGTTTAGTTTTGTTGCGTATACCGAAAAGCAAAGAACACGTTTTAAAACGTTTTAGACATTTGTGTGAAAAGATGACATCTAAATTAAGGCTACGGATCGCACCTTATTCGGAACTTTCTCTAGAAGGAGATGGAGCATTTTGTAAACCATGCGGCAAATCGGTAAGTTTTATTTTTTCTCTTTTTTTCTCGTCCCACAACATAACTAAATTCTAAAGCGGTTTTAGAATTCTTATTATTTTTTTTTTAATTCTCATATTTCAATTAGAAAAAAGTACTTTATTGACCAGCATTGTGGAACCCCACTTCATAAACGTAATTTGGAAAAAATAAATTCCTCTAAGTTAGCCCAAATATCTCTGCGGGATAGTTTAAGCAGTTCAAAAAAAAGGAGGAAGACGCATTTAAATTTGACTTATGCCAGATGATGATTGCATCCAACATTCCTCTATATAAAGTTAATAACCCTAGTTTTAAATGCTTTTTCGAAAAATATCTTAATAAATCCTTACCGGACAAGAGTACATTGAGAAAACATACTGTGGAAAAATGTTATGTAGAATGTATTTCAAAAATTAAGTGGGAGTTAGAGGGCAATTTTTTGTATATTATCGTGGATGAAACGACAGATGTATGCGGCAGGTATATAGCTAATTTAATGATTGGACTTTTGAACGAAAACTTTGCGAGAAAACCTTATTTAGTTGCCGTTAAAGAATTGGAAAAAACAAACAATTTAACAATAAGTCGATTTATACAAGATAGTTTAACAAACCTCTTTTTACCCAACCCTATACCAGTGAATAAAATAGTTTTAATGCTTTCAGATGCTGCGGCATATATGTTAAAAGCTGCTGTTAATTTAAAGATTTTTTATCCTAATTAAATTCATTGCACTTGTGTAGCCCACGGGGTAAATAGAATTGCTGAAGAAATAAGTAATCTGTTTCCGTTGGTAAATAATTTTATAAATTTTATGAAAAAAGTTTTTGTAAAGGCTCCGTTGAGGGTGCAAATATATAAAGAAAGGCTTCCCGGTGTCCCTTTGCCACCTAAACCAGTAATTACAAGGTGGGGAACCTGGCTCGAAGCAGTTTTTTTTACTTTGAACACTGCAATGAAATAGAATTAGTTATGTCAGAATTTGATGATATTTCCGAAGCCATTCGAGAAGCAAAAAGAATATTAAAAAATCCCAAATTGAAACAGGAACTCGCTTATATCAATGACAATTATAAATTAATAGTTACCACAATTACCTTATTAGAAAAACAAGAGATAAATTTATGTGAGTCAGTAAAATTAATAGATAATTTAAAGACGAAAATTAAATCGGCACCTGGAAGTAACGGTCAATTAATTTAAAAAAAAAAATGAAATATGTTTTGGACAAGAATGAAGGTATTTCGTTTTTATCTAATATTGCTAAAGTTTTAAATGGGTCATTTTCCGAGGAATTACAAATTATGCCAGATTTATTATCCGCTCTGAAATATGCTCCAATTACATCTGTCGATGTCGAACGTTCGTTTTCAATGTACAAATTAATTTTAAGTGATCGAAGACATAGTTTTAAGACCGAAAATATTGAAAAACATTTAGTTGTTTCTATTAATGATAAAATTTTAAGTGGTTACAATGTTTAATTATTAATTAACAGTTATTTAGTTACTAGTTTATTTATACTAATGTGTAAATATACCTGCCTTAAGTTAATATTACGTTAATTCACTTTGTACAATAAATAATAAGTTATATTCCTTTATTGCCTATATTTTGCCTAAATGTTAATATTCCTGCCTTTTTTAATAAAAATCTTTGCCTATATAGGCGCCTTTTTCTTCAATTTTTGTTGCCTATAAATCCGAGCTTTAATAATGATACATAGTATGATTAAGTGATGCATAACTTTTGAAACTATGTTTATGCTCACTATCGACAATAAACTGCTTTTTCATTAACGCGGATTATGTAAAATTTTCTGGCAAATTATTGACTCAACCAATTCTTTGTAGGAGATTAATCAATAAACCAAATTTAAATAAGTAAAAATTGGTAATTATTTTTTTATGCATGACTGGTAGAATGAAGGTGACTTCAAAGTACATTACTAAACTACGCCTAATACTATAAATCAATGATGCTCAACCACTTTTACCATGAAGGTTTTCAATTGGTATGAAGTTTAAAGAAAAGGCCGATTGCTCTGAAATAAACTGCTCACCAAAAGTAAGGGGAGGTATTATTATAAAGCATTCAAATAAAATTAATTTTTAACAAATAAACGGTAAACAAATTCGGTCAGAACATTCCTTGCAGCATGCTGTTATATGTACACAGCCAAGACTTATTTACAATAATATCTGCTTTTTGAACAAATTATAAAGTAAAAGTGTATACCATTTTTATTAAGTTGCATTGCGAAGACAAAACAATCTTACTTTTCAATTAGAATACGGAGCGCAGTCCAGTCCTCTGAATCGCGATTTTCGGCTCTTATTTGAGCCTAATCGGAAAGAACGTAGGCACTGTTCTCCATATCCTAAATGACCAGCACCGAGAGTTTTTCCAACCCATTGCAACCGAAGTGAAGGTATTAGGTGACTAGCGTCATCTGGCAATTGAAAGATGAAGTAGTTTTCAATCCTAATAGCAAAATTAATAATATTGAAAATATTAAAAATATTACTAAAAGATTTTTAAATTGAAAACTTATTGGTACATTTCCCTGGTGACACCTCCAAGGCTTCTACAATTTGCAAGCCAAATGGATGATGCAGTAAAGACAAAGGGAAGGAATTCTACACTATGCAATTCACATCCCCCGTCTGCAGCTTGGTAAAGTTCCAACGGAAAATGCACCTGGTTACTCTACGGAGTAATACGACTATAAAATAAAAATGTATACCATTTTTATTCAGTTGCAATGCGAAGGCAAAACAATCTTACTTTTCAATTAGAATACGGAGCGCAGTCCAGTCCTCTGAATCGCGATTTTCGGCTCTTTTTGGAACCTCATCGGAAAGAACGTAGGCACTGTTCTCCATACCCTAATTGACCAGCGCCGAGAGGTTTTCCCACCCATTGCAACCGAAGTGAAGGTATTAGGTGACTAGCGTCATCTGGCAATTGAAAGATGAAGTAGTTTTCAATCCTAATAGCAAAATTAATAATATTGAAAATAATAAAAATATTACTAAAAGATTTTTAAATTGAAAACTTATTGGTACATTTCCCTGGTGACACCTCCAAGGCTTCCACAATTTGCAAGCCAAATGGATGCTGCAGTGAAGACAAAGGGAAGAAATTCTACACTATGCAATGCACATCCCCCGTCTGCAGCTTGGTAAAGTTCCAACGGAAAATGCACCTGGTTACTCTACGGAGTAATACGACTATAAAATAAAAATGTATACCATTTTTATTCAGTTGCAATGCGAAGGCAAAACAATTTTACTTTTCAATTAGAATACGGAGCGCAGTCCAGTCCTCTGAATCGCGATTTTCGGCTCTTATTGGAGCCTCATCGGAAAGAACGTAGGTACTGTTCTCCATACCCTAATTGACCAGCGCCGAGAGGAAAACCTCTCTTTAATTGACAATTAAATTATAAAGTGTTGAGGGCCATCTTGAAAATGCTTAAATCATTCCAAACACATGCACGTGATAATATTAATTACCACACACGTTTTTAAATAAATTAGCAGTTTTTCCAAGTTTCATCTGTAATTTCACAATTTCGTTTGTTTTATTATTACACTTAACGTTTTCCGGTTACACAAAAAACAACTCTAATGAAAAAGAAGGTTGGTATTTACTATACGGGTTTGTTTACACAATTGGGAGGTACGGTGTTTGAAACAAATGCGCTTTACGGTATAGGCCTGGATACCGCGTACCAAAAAAAAGTTTATTAATAGCAAGCTGAAAATTTGTTAATAGCTTAACAATGTCTAGTCGGACAAACTTTGATGTACGGGAACACTGGAATAAGGGAAGTTTTAACTGTGGAACATGTTACAAGTTTCAAACGTGAGACTACGTAAACGTCTCATGTATTTTGTCCGACAGAACAGACTTAAACTCTCCGAACAGATTAAAATCTCATGCAAAAATCAGACGGCTATTTATCACCAAATGGGCGTTTTAATGAGTGGAACATGTAGAATATGTCAAGTGACAGGAATTATGACAAGTGATAAATAGCAGTCTGATTTTTGCATGAGAGTTTAATGAAAGGGTAACAAATAAATTGGAAGTTATGTCGGACAAAATACATGTGATGTTTTCGTGGTCTGACCGTTCCAAATTTTTAACCTGTTCCACAATTAAAACTTCCCCTGCTTCAGTGTTCCCATATATCAAATATATCAGCATAACATATGCACAACATATTTGTCAGACAAACATTTTTAATATATTATTTAAAGTTTGCTATTAAATAAACTTAAAAACAACCTGCTAGTTTTCACATTCATAAAGTCGTCAGAATAGCAAGTTCCACAATTAAAATCAAATTCCACAATTAAAACTTCCCCTGTTCCAGTGTTCCCATACATCAAAGTTTGTCCGACTAGACACCGTTAAGCTATTAACAAATTTTCAGCTTGCTATTTATTAATCAACTTTTTTTTAGTACGCGGGATCCAGGCCTAGTACACAGATTTCGTGTGACATGTTCTAAAATAGATTGGCGTTAAGTGCTAAATTTGAAATGTAGTGACAATGTAAATGTAAAACTAAACTTGGACATTATTGCAATTCTTACGTGATGGACAACCATTGGATTCTGTGGACTTCAGTGAAGCAAACTACGTGCAAACACATAGTGATCTATTTAATATTACATTGCCGAAGGTTCTAGAATACTATAACTCTCTAACATAAATTGATAATTCGAGATAAACGACTTTATTACTTTTAGGTGATTTAAGCAAAAAAAGAAAAGCACCATAGAAGCAATAGGTATTTACAAAAATAAGAAATATGGACCCCAATACCTAATAAAAAATTACAAATTCCCGGAATGAATATGATAGTCTTAGATTATATCCATGCGAAGAAATGTGAAAACTATGCAATAATAATCATTATGGGACATATCCTGAAAACTTAAAAAATTATACATGAAAGAATGTATATAAAAAGTGTGAAGAACATATATGAAAAACACATAAATCGGTTGCATGGATGCATTGAGGACTCGAGAGGGACTTTTTCAAATACGAATTCTATTTAGTATGTCCCACACCACGAATATCTGGACCACACAATGTGTAATGGACAACGATATTACCTAACTCTGGCAATATTTTAAGGAAACTTGCTTGGAAATATAGATCCAGGAAGAAGAATGACTTCATACCTACGAAACTGGGTTGACTTTTTACTTGAGAACTACCGGACCTTTTAGGACATTAGTTCACAAAGTCAAAATAGGCATGTGAGTGTCCAATATCCGTAATGGATAGGCATCATAAGACGCAGAAAAAGAATATACTCCTGTATTACGGAATACTTACTCAAAGATTCATTAAGAATGGGTTCATTAAGGGTGATTCATTAAGAATGTCCAATCTCTGAGTTGTAGCTAGACCTCAAAATATTAAGCTTTAACCCAAATCACTTAAATAAAATGTGGATCGTAACTGAGTTACAGGGTGTTTTATTTAAAAATTTATTATTAATATATATAATCAGGAGCCATTTATACCATCTAATGGTGTGTGGCAGTCAGCATACCATCACTGGTATACAAATGTTCGCCATTCTTTTTTATTTTTTGCCATTCGTCTTGCTTCATTCCAAATGGTTCCTCTTCTTACCAGCAGTTCCCCAACTGTTTTGTCCCAGGTCTTTTTAGCTCTTCCTCTCCTTGCTTGCCTTCTTCCATGTTTTGGCTTCCCATACTCTTCTAACCTGTCTTCCATACGTTGCAGATGTCCCCACCAACTTAGTTGTTTCTGTTCAATAAATGAAATCAAGGGTTGGATGTTTAATTCTTCCCGTATTACATTATTTCTAATTTTGTCTCTTCTCGTGACTCCTCTCACTCTTCTCAAATATTTTATTTCGGTGGCCTGTATTTTACTTTTCTGCCTATTTGTCAATACCCACGATTCGCAACCGAAAGTGAGGATTGGTCTGAATATCGTCTTGTATACATTCATCTTGGTTTTCCGTGAAATTTCTCTTTTTCCTATTAAACCCTTGTTCATTAAATAGTACGTTTTCGTAGCTTTTTCTATTCTTGAATTGATTTCCATTTCTTCATCTCCTGAATCCTCTATCTTAGTGCCCAAATACTCAAACATGTCAACTTGTTCTAATTTTCTTCCCTCAATTGAAATGCTCATTTTGTGATCGTCTCCTATCTTCATTACTTTTGTTTTGTCTTTGTTCAGAATCATTCCATATCTTTTTAGTGTTTCATTTCAGATTTCCATATTACTTTGAAGGTCTTGTTCACTTTCTACCACTACCATCACATCGTCCGCGAATGCTCCTTCCGAAATCCTATCCATTTGTAAATTTTTGTACCCTACTTTTAATTTCTTTGCTATATTTGAACAGGCTCTGATGATTTCGTCCATAAATATATTGAATAATAGTGGGCTGAGCCCTCCTCCTTGCTTCAGTCCTTCACTGGTTACAGAGATATCCGAGATGTTGTTTCTCCAAATGACACTATTCTTGTTGTTCTTATACAAGCTCTTAATCACAGTTAATGTTTTGTCCTCTACATCTTTTTTCTTCAGTATTTCCCACAATTCCTCTTCACCTTATCAAAAGCCTTCTCCAAATCTATAAATGTCAGTGACGCTGTTTGGTTTTGTTGGTTAACTTTCTCTATTATTTGTTTCAGTGTGAATACGTGGTCCTGGGTGCTTCTTCCTTTATGGAATCCACTTTGCGTTTCATGCAGCGAACTTTCAATTTTCTTAGACGTTCAATTATTTTTTCGAAGCCTTTTATAGACGTACATATAGTAAGGATATTCCTTTATAATTACTGCAGCATTTCTTGTCTCCTTTTTTGTAAATGGGCAAAATCAGCGCCATTTCCCAATCTTTCGGAATCATCTCTGTCTTCCATATTTCATTAAAAACCTCCAAGAGTACTTCGTTTCCTTTATCTCCCATGTGCTTCAGCATTTCGTTCTTTATTTTATCGAACCCAGGTGCTTTTCCTTTTTTTAGCCATTTAATAGCATCCTCTAACTATTCTAATTTTATCTCATCTGTTTCTCCCTGTTGTAGTATGTTTCCTACTTCCTCCTCCGCTGTATCTGTATGCATTGCTTCCAGAAGTTCTTGAAAATACTCTTTCCATCTGCTCATTATTTCTTTGTTTTCGGTTAACACTTTTCCTTCTGAATCTTTAATATATGTATTTGTTTATTTTTTGTCCTGCCTGAACGATTTAAGGATTTTATAAAACAGTTTTTGGTTTTCTTTGCTATTTTGTTCCATTTTCTCTCCAAATTCTGCGTAACTTACTTTTTTTGCCTCTGCAACTAGTTCCTTTGCTTTTTTCCTTTGTTTCTGGTACTCCCCGTAATTAATTTCGTTCCTATTGGCCAAGTATTTTTTCCAAGCGGTTATCTTATTTTTAATACCATTTTTGACATTCTCTGTCCACCAAGATGTTTGTTTCTTGTTTTTGACGGTTCTACAGGTTTCACAAGCTTCTCTTGCCGGTTCTAAAATTGCTTCCTTGTATATAGCCCAGGAATGCTCTACGTTTTTATCTCTTCTTTCTATTGAAATAGTCCCTAATTTTTGTTCGACTATTATTCGAAATTTTTTATTAATAATAAACTATTTTTAACCCGTGCTTTAAAACTTACTGGCATGTACTTGTCATACTTTGCAGAAAATATAGGTATTTTACACCCTACTAAATTATTATAAACAACCCTTTCTGGCTACTACGAGAGGCGTACGACAGGGGACAGTGAATGGTTCACCCTTCTCAAATTCTACGCCACTGGCGGAATTGATATGTTAGCGCAATATTTCGATTCTCCAATACGTTCTATGTAAATAATACACTCTTCATTCGTAAAAGGTTAACGTCATTAATTTTCGAGATATTTGAAGTTGAAAATGAAACGGCACAGCTATTTTGATTAATGTATTGTGCCCCTTCATTTTTAACTTCAAATATCTCGAAAACTAATGATTAAAACTCAGAAGAAGACTGGAAGAAGGGCAGTAGGAAGGAGAACACATTTTTGTTTATGGATTTCAACTCTGGATCTAAACACACATCCCGAATTAAACTTAACCCATAACAATAATTGAGATTGAGAGGAAATATTGAGACATTGATCATGAAACAGCAGAAGGACAAAAGATAGAGCTCTGGAAAATGAAGATTGTAAGAAAAATATTTGAAGAAAATTTGAAGATGGCGAACAAATGAGTATAGTTAATAAGACTTAATGTGAAATTAAAGATTACAGTGACAATACTAACCCAAAGAGTTAAACGGCTGAGATGGCACTTCCTATACGGGAAGAATGTGTTAACAGATTTAGTACCAATAAAGAAAGCCCTTTTGTTAATAGTTGAAAGAAAAACCCAGAGATTGGGAGAAATGGAAGAACATAACCACGAATTTGAAATCAAGGGACCTACAGGGATTAGAACAGCACGTAAGCATTTGTCACATGCATATTCTTCTGTAGTAGCGTTGTTTATTATCCGCGACTTGTCTAAATGGTAACCCTGCCTAGTTCATGTACAATACTTTACAGTTTCTAGTTTTTAGAATAGGATAAGAAAGATTCTTGGTAATTGTTTTATAGTTTTTTCATTGCTTGTTAAATTTCAATTAATACAGAAAATCATGTACTTGTTATTTTTATATCCAGAGCTTAATTAAAATAAAATTACACGTAAAATCAATTCTATTAGACGCAAATTGTATACATAATGAAAAACAATGCTATAAAAATATGAAAATCCCGTCATAAAACGAAGATAATAGTAATTGCATCAGAAGCAACAAGATGTAAAATCGTATTTGGGACTCCGGTATATTATCTGTTAATTAAAACATTCAGTCATACAAAGTAGACCAGGGCGCATCTGTAAAAATATTAGTACATTTAGATGTTGAGAGGTGACTTGTATTTTTTTGCAGAAATTGCTTGAAAATAACTGATATAATAATATTTGAGTTATCCTCTCATTCAAAAAGGTCCGAAACATTGTTTAAATAATCAAAATGTCAAAAAATGAAGGGAAAATCGATTTTTTCTTTGTTTTTTGATTATAACTTTAAAAGAGTACATTTCCGCCAAAAGTTGCACAGACATAAAAGTTGCGTAATTAAATTTGCTATAATATATAATTGGTTATATGTTTTAAAAATTGTCGCCCTTGTTGCAAAATAGCAATAATTGCGAAAAAACATAAAAAAACAAGTATATGCATTTTACGTTTTTCAATCATTTATACTATACATAGGACTTTCATATTTTACCCTAAAAAACTTTGGGATATAGTAAAACAATATTGTAAACTTCATTAAGATCGGTTCAATAGATTTCGCAAAATAAATTATGCAATCCAGCTTTCGCAAAAAAAATAATTATTCCAAAATGTTGTAGGACTGAAAATAAAGCAGACAGCAAGTTGATTTTTTTTTTACGTATAGAAGAATACCGTACTTTTAATTTGCAATTTGCAAAATTAAAATCGGGTAACTACCAAGGCGTCAGGAATTTTTTTAAATAAACATTAATTCTTGGTGCTATGCGCAGGACATCGGATACGTTTGCTCTGATTGGGCATTCCAATGACCTTTGATAATGATTGATAAATTTTAATTTCTAGTACATTTCGATATAAATAAATAAATTTGTTTATTGCAAAATAAAAACACATACTCTGTCCTTTGAAATAACACTTTTTTAGCAGAAATTTTCTTTGTTCATATATTTTAACTTGGAGAATAAAAGTTTATTATTTTTAAACATATGCAATTGTTTAAACAATATTTCGCAAACAATAAACAAATTAGTTTGGTTTTTTTGGAATTAAAATATTAAAATACAACAAAATATAGGGTAAGAAAATAATATATTAGATAAAGATTGGAAAGATGGAAGACATTTTGGTGGAAATAAACTTGTGTGAATCGAACACCGCTGTCTTGCGCGTAGCACCAAAAATTATTGTTTATTTTAAAAAATTCCTGACGCCGTGCTAGTTAATCGATTTTAATTTTGCAAATTGCAAATTAAAGGTACAGTATTCTTCTATACGTAAAAAAAATTTCAACTTTCTGTCTGCTTTATTTTCCGTCCTGCAACATTTTGAAAAAATGATTTTTTTGCAAAAGCTGGATTGCAAAATTTATTTTGCAAAATGTGTTAAACCAATCTTAATGAAATTTACAGTATTGTTTTACTATATCATAGTTATTCAGTTTTTTTGGGTAAAATATGAAGGTCCTAAGTGTAGCATAAATGGTTGAAAAATGTAAAATGCGAATACTTGTTTTTTATGATTTTTTTCGCAATTATTGCTATTTTGCAACAAAGGTGACAATTTTTAAAATTTTTAACTAATCCTATATTGCAGAAAATTTAATTACGCAACTTTTATGTCAGTGCAACTTTTCTCAGAAGTGAATACTTTTAAAGTTATAATCAAAAAAACAAGAAAATAATCGAATTTTTCCTTCATTTTGTTTATTCATTATGTTTAGCTCCTCTAACTGTTCCTCTTTTTCTCCTAACCTTTTCTTAATCATCTCTACTTGTATAATACCCGCTCAGGATTTACTGCTATTTTCTACTGCATGCAACAGCATTCTAGTGACTCTAAATCTGTCTGTAGATATTTAGTTGCTATTTTGGGTTCTGTAAATTCAGCCGCTATTGACATAATTATCTGCGGAACGTAAATGTCGTAAAATTGGTACAGTAACGGTGTCGACACTGTTCCCAGTGGCACACCAGGTTCTTCTTCCAGCCTCGGAAAGAAATTGTAGTACCTGAAATCTTAACATCCATTGGTATGGTATGAAGGGACCAGTCGCATCATGGACTCACAGTGTTTGTAATTGTTCATTATTGGTATATTAGTCCTTGATACCAGATTCTGTAGAATGTGTTGCTTTTATCCAGGAAGGCTGCTCAGCTGTACTGGTTGTCATCGCTTTGCTACTTGCTACTTGCTCTATGCACCTATTTGTTCGTACCGCCAATCGTTCTTATTTTCGTGACTGGTGATCATTATTGTTATCACGCGTTAAGTAACCCTACTGTAGTGAAGAGTTTTATTTCGGAAGAAGAAGTATCCTTTTCCAATCTTTATAATCTCAGGAAATCTTCGCAATTATACCTCAGAAATTTGTCTGAAAAGGATACGTATTTCATTAAAGAGGTTGTAAGTAATGCTATCAGTTTATACATTTTTACATTATTTATTATTAAATCCATATTATTTATTTTTCATAATGGACTATTTCATAAAGAAACTATTTCAACTCGTTTTGAACATATTCAAAGTTACAGAACTATTTATATCAGTTACCTTGAAATATTAGGAAAAATATAAGAAATTGTAAGAGTTTCCAACATTTGTTCTAGCTCAATATATCCTGAGCAACATAGGTGTACTTTCAATTTGTTACGGCTATTTTTTTCTACCCATCTCTTCAATGGTCTTCCTCTTGGTCACAAGGTCGTCTAACTTTTAAGGTATCCATTTTTGTATTGTGACTATCCAACTTTGGTTTTTGTCTTATGTTTATAGCAAATTCTTCTTTCAGTGCGCCATAGTTCATCGAATTCTCTCTAATTCATTAAATTGCAAGTGACCGAAAGAAACGTACGTCCGATATTATTATACGTACATAAAATTTTATGAGTTCTATTCGTTGACGGGTAGTTACATACTTTCACAATGTCAATGGGTAAAATTACAAGTGTCATTCTAGTTTAACATATTTCGACATTCGTCAGATTTAGTGCGGCAGATTCGTGCAAATATTATAAGAATTGTGCATTTAATGATAGAAGCATGTAATTTGCACCACATATACTACACATATAAAGGTTCAAATTTAGATACGAGGCCATTTCAGATTTTACCTTTTACAAAGATGGCGGGCATTCAAAATGGCGACAATAAATATGTGACTAATAGCACGATCAGTTTTAAACGAAAAGTCCGACTTCAACCAAATTTGGTATACGGGTTCTTTTTTTGATGTATAAGATCGAGCTCTTGAGCCGGAAGAATCGGTTTACCAGAAGTTGTGTTTTTCGTGATATTTTATGTAAAAATATGTTGTTTTTTTTCGATTCTTTCACCCTGTATATATTAATTTTTCAAAAAGGTAATACCGGCATTGAAAAGAGCGTAAAAATATTTTTTAGGAAATATTTTGAACTTTTTAGTTATGTTAATTACCATGTAATAAATGCATAACTTATCTTCACATGTACCTATGTGAGGCAGATTAGTGCAAATATAATAAGAATTATTGTGCATTTAATGGTAGATGCATATAATTTGGACCACGTATAATACACATACAAAGGTTCAAATTTAGCTATGAGGCCATCACAGAGTTTGCCTTTTACAAAAAAGGCGGGCATTCAAAATGGCGACTATACATATGTGACTAATAGCACGATAACTTTTGAACGAAAAGTCCGATTTCAACCAAAGTTGGTATATAGGTTATTTTTTTTTATATATAAGATCGAGCTCTTAAACCGGAAGAATAAGTTTATCAGAAGTTGTGTTTTTCCTGATTTTTTTGTAAAAATATGTTGTTTATTTTTTCAATTCTTTCACCCTGTATATATTAATTTTCAAAAAGGTAATACCGGCGTTGAAAAGAAGGTAAAAATATTTTTTAGGAAATATTTTGAACCCTTTGGTTGTATTAATTACCATTTAATAAATGCATAACGTATCTTCACATGTAGGTACCTATGTGCGGTAGATTCGTGCAAATAATAATATAAGAAATATTGTGCATTTAACGGTAGAAGCATATATTTAGACACACATACTACACATACAAATATTCAAATTTAGATATGAGGCCATCTCAGATTTTGTCTTTTGCAAAAATGGCGGGCATTCAAAATGAATCTTCCGCCCATAGGTTCATGTGAACATACGTTATGCATTTATTAAATGGCCATCAACATAATTAAAAAGTTCAAAATATTTCCTAAAAAATATTTTTACATTCTTTTTAATGGTGGTATTACCTTTTTGAAAAATGTATATGTACAGGGTAAAAGAATTGAAAATGGAACAACATATTTTTAAATCAAAAAACAGTAAAAACACAACTTCTGGTAAACCGATTCTTCCGGTTCAAGACCTCGATCTTATGCATCAAAAAAAAGAACCTATAATACCAAATTTGGTTGAAATCTGACGTCTTGTTCAAAAGTTATCGTGCTATTAGTCACATGTATAGTCGCTATTTTGAATTCCCGCCACTTTTGTAGAAGGAAAAAAACTGAGATGGCCTCAGATCTAAATTTGAACCTTTATATGTGTAGTATATGTGGTTAAAATTATATGCTTCTACCGTTAAATGCACGATAATTCTTATAATATTTGCACGAATCTGCCTCACATAGGTACATGTGAAGATACGTTATGCATTTATTAAATGGAAATTAACATAACTAAAACGTTAAAAATATTTCCTAAAAAATATTTTTAAACTCTTTTGAATGGGGGTATTAACTTTTTGAAAAATTAATACATACAGGGTGAAACAATTGAAAAAAAAACAACATATTTTTACATAAAAACCAGGAAAAACACAATTTCTGGTAAACCGATTCTTCCGGTTCAACACTTCGATCTTATACATCAAAATAAGAACCTATTTATACCAAATTTGGTTGAAATCTGACGTCTCGGTCAAAAGTTATCGTGCTATTAGTCACATAATATGTCAGTCGCCATTTTGAATGCGCGCCATTTTTGTAAAAGGCAAAATCTGAGATAGCCTCCCATCTAAATTTGAACCTTTATATGTGTAGTATATGTGTTCCAAATTATATACTTCTATCATTAAACGCACAATTATTTCACATATCGGCTGCACTAATTTAAGTAAAATGGCATACAACGATTTGCAACATTCTTAAAATCCTAAATGGCGTCAAAATTAATGACGCACTGAAAGAAAGATTTGGTATAAACTATGTGGCCTGCGAAGATCCGTTTGAGTTTGACATTTTTTTTTGTGATATACTTACTTGTCGTTTATCTTTCAATTTGACATTCGGAAATGAAAAACAAAATGTCCCATAAAATTTAATTTTTTATGTTCACTGATATGATATTTATGTCTGAAAAAGAACCAAAACGAATTATTTTTAACTTTTATTATGTATTCAGTTATTTATGGACTATTAATAGGGAACTTGCACATTTTTTTATTACATAATAATGTTCAGTTTTGTATAAAAATGAGATTTCCAAAATTTCACGCTTCAAAAACTCATAATAACTTAGAAGTACAAATTTAAAGTCTTATCTTAAAATAGTTCAAACGACCCGTGACGTCACAGAGTTTAACTATGCGGTTCAGTTTATGGCTATATTTAAGTATATTCTTCTTCTTCTTCTTAGTTTATTGGCCTCCACCTACTTGGGTATTTATCCAAATCGTCGTCGTGGAATAAAGGAAAATATTTATATTCTAATGACATTTATCGTATGTCATTGTAATAAAATATACCACTTTGTCGAGATTGGAGTTTGATATAGTTATTGGAGGAAAGGAAAGAAGGTGTACTATTGAAAATAAAACCATTTTGTAAAAGTACAAATTTTCTATGAATAGTTCAAACGATCAAAAACATTTGTTACGTCACATAACTGTATTTTCTACTGACGTTTATAATGTCTTATTTAAAATTGTATATACAATTGGTGTATAATGTAAACATATAACCCCGTGACGTCACGACGCGTTTTGGGGTGGCTGGTATAAGTTGAATTTTTAGTCGCCTTTAGGGGCCAAACGAAAGACAAACAAAACTTTTTTATTTTTGATACAGGTTCTAAATTATGTTCTGTTGTGATTGATACCATATTTTTCGAATTTAAAATTTTATGCAAGTTCCCTATTTAACAAGTTATTAGGCAAAACTTTTATATTTTATATTCCTTCTACGAAATATGCAAGGATATGATCTTATCTTTTCTTAACGAATCATTCTGTATAAATTACGTGTAATATTAAAAAATATTCTTCCAGTTACACTTGTTAAAGCGTGATTACTGAAATAATTTTTAATGTTTCAAAATCTATAAATTTACGGAAATAAATGTATCCATGCATTGAATGGAATTGTTTATGTAACTGCTGATTAATTTTACAACCTTGAACTCTACATTGTCAGAATATTTAGTGCAAAAATATATACCGTTTATATTGTAATGTTAACTTAATGTTAATTTTAAAACAACTGAAACTCTTCTTGTTTTTCTTCTTCTTCATCTTATTCCTCTTCTCATAATCATTCTGCACTCTTAGGCGTCGGCTTAAAATTCCGGTTCTTCCTTTATCCACTTTTTCCATGCATTTTTATTTTTGTTAATTGTCGTTAATTCCTTCAAAAGTTTCTAGTTTCTGGGTCTTCCCATTTCCCGTCCTGTCTACTTCCTAATTCTAATATGAGGCGCTCAGAGCAACAGTGGCCTAACCCCAAAAACGAAGTTTTGCGATAAATGCAATCTTTGCATTCGTATTTCAATTACGCTTTTGGGATGGCGCCATTTAGCCAAATATAGAGGTAGGTTGTGTAGACCCTTGTTAATCGAAAGATTTAATGTTGCTGCTTTTATTGATATAGGTATTAATAGAAAAATGCTCAATTTGTGGCTTAGGCCACTGTTGCTCTGAGCGCCTCATATTTGCCTGTAATCATTTCTGGTTTCATTCTAATAATATATCTGGACCGGAACGTTTGTTTCTGTTTAACGTACTCAGTAATAGGCTTCTGCTTTGACATTTGTATAATGTCTTTATTTCTTACCTTGCCCAATTTTGTTTTCCTGCACATTTTTTTCAAATGTTTCATTTTGATTGTTTTGAGTTTTGATTAGTGGTTTTGAATTGCCCAGTTTTCTCATACGTATATTAATATTGGCACCTATTATATTGGTATTTACACCTTGTATTTTTCTCTTCTTTATTTTGTACATTGCTGTGTTTCTGTATTCAAGTTTATATAATTTTCTTCCTTACTTTACACATTACTAATACAGTCGAACCCGCTTATTGGAATAGCCTTCGTGCCAAGCACGAAGCAAAAGCAAAAATATTCTTATAACCGAGATATTCTAATAACCGATCATTAGTGGCTAGCCGAAATAAATGTACCGAATATACGTAATGATAGTACATACCATGTTAACATGTATATGTATATGGTTTTAGATCTTTTTATGTCAATAATACAGTAGTGTAACTATTAGGTACTTATTTATTAAAAACCAAATTGCATTATTTAATGCGGATGCATACAGGAATTACTATGAAATGTATACAATATATAGATGTGTAAATATTTTCTTATTAAAATACATGTAAAAGAGTTACTTATTTTGTCTTGAAAAATAATAGGTAATTGTACTTGTTTTTTTTTTGTTACATAAACTACTAATCAGTTGTTGCTCTGAATTATAAAAATTAGAAAAGTTTGCATTGGATTGACCCTCCAGAAAACTTCTTACCTACGAGCGGTTAGCCGTTTCTAAAAAATTTTATAACAGGCAAATGGGTGGCAACATGTAAAGAAATTTGCAGACAAATGAAATTATTTTATGACCTGTGTCGGCGAAAGATTGAATTCGTACTCATAACAAAGTAATAAAGTAATATATTGTTATATTTCTATTTGATATAAAAATTAAAATTTGATAATTATAAACAAAATTCAATTTAATATAAAATATTTTCAATTTTCTCAACCACGGGCATATAAATTTAGAACACCCTGTATACAACAAATTGTTATATTTAATTTTAAGAAGTGATTAGAATAAGCGTACGAAACTCGGAACAATGTGCTTAGATAAACAAAGTGAATGACGCGTACCATTATCGTTCTTCTCGGAAGGTCGATCATTAGCCTATGCTAAATAAAACTCAGTGAAATAGATGATAGTTCATTATCGTTTTTCGCGGAAGGTTTCGATCATTAGCCTATGCTAAATAAGACTCATTTGAAAGAGAGAATAGGTCATTAAAATTTGTAAATAGTTAGAAAGTATTTTAGAATGGGAATTAAATATTTTCTTTTGAAATCCATTAAGCATATGTAGAAAGATTAAAAATTGGTTTTGAGGAATATTACGAATGAGAGTTGGTGGTGGAAGATTGATTTGTGAATCTGGAAGGGATATTTAGAAAGTAGGGGAATGGATGAGAAAGTGAGATCAGAATGTTTTGAGCTGTCGAGAAGTGAAGTCGAGTAGTAGACGGTAGTGTACGGAGAGTGAGAAAGCCGGTAGTTCCGTGAGTGTAGAGTATCTATCGTGGAACGAGAAGTAGGCCAGGTCGAGAGTAAAAGAACCTCCTTGAGCCAAGAGTGTTCCGGTAGCTGATAGCAGTTTCGAAAAAGGTAGAACACAGCATCACGACCGAAGCAGGAACGAGAGCTATTCGAGCTAGTTTTTCAAAGGAGTACATTACTGGAAGCCAGGACGAGGTTTGATCGCAGCCAAGGATAGCAGGAACGGGTTTTGTGTGAGGACATTTTCAGTTCACCAGGAAAAGGTCAGTCTCATTTGTTTGGACATGAATGTATGGGTTTTTTCGTATTAAATTCCACATAAAAATTGAATAACATAATCAATAATATCAGAAAAGCTTCATCAAACTTAAATAGAGTTGTTGCTAATAACTCCTAATAGTTAAATGTTAATAAAAACTTTCAATTGAAAACCAAAAGGAAATAAGATTCCCATTTGTAAATGTTATGTTTAAGAATAATAAGAAATAGCAAATATTAAGCATTGATTGCCTTTTAAATAAAATAAAAAATATTTTGATTATAATTGTAACCCATATGTGTATTTTTTTTTACTCTTTTCTTTTCTATCCCGATTAGGAACCATTAAGAAATATTTAGAAGCCACGGAAGTAAGTAATTAATTTATAATTCGCCCTGAGATTGAAAACATATTGATATGTGATCTGGTTAATTAATTAGATTAGTATTAATACATTGATTAAATTAAGTGACATATAAGAATATTATCTCATATCAATAATCAAGATCACATCAATATATTAATATATATTAAAATATATTAAACAGCACTATAATAGGCCTTCGAGGCCTTTGTCGACAATCCATAATACCAGACATAATTTAAATTTTTAGGAAATTGTAGGTAAAAATTTATTCGTTGACATGAAGAATATTCTATAAAGCGGTACGATCTTACTAAATGATATTCCAATAAACGGATAAATTTTTTAAGGAGTAAATGGAAACGTTTCGGGACCTCGAATTTTTATTCCATAAACCGGGATATTCTTATAAGCGGTACTCTAATAAGCGGGTTCGACTGTACTAGACTGCTCTATTGCTCTGAACCTATTTGTGTTTCTGTTCTTGCCTCAATTTTTTGTATAACCTTTTATAATTCTGTCCCGTATATACTATTCATTACAGTTTCATCATTTCTTTCTTCTGCTGTAGGGTCTGCTGATTAAATTTTAATATGAAATTACCAATTGAATTCAAATTTTTGATAAAAATGATTAGCTATTTTCGTCGCGTTGCAATACGAAGCCAAATCCCTCTTATATTTCAGTTCGTTTAAAACAGAGAACTCTCTAATTGGCAATTCACATACCATCTGTCCAGTACGGAAAAATTCCAACGAAAATGGAAACCTACATACTCAGATAGGAGTAATACTAATAGAAATAAAAATCGGTAACCATTTTCATCTCACCAAAGCACCCTTGTGCTTGTTGCGCTCTCTAAACGGACTGAAATATAAGACGGTTTTAGCTTCGTGTTGCAACGAGGTGAAAATATGTATTCATTTTTATTTCTATTAGTATTACTCCTATCTGCGTATGTAGTGTTCCATTTTAGTTGGAATTTTTCCACGCTGGACAGATGAGATGTGAATTGCAAATCAGAGAATTCCCTTATCTTCCTAGCTTCAGCATCCACTTGGATTGCATTTTTAGAAGCCAGGTATGTGTAACCACGAAATGTTCCCAATAAAGTTTATAATGTAATATTATTTTATATTTTATTAGGTTGAAAACGTTGACTTGTATCTATCAAATTTTTAATTTGACTTATTTATTTAACTACATTTCAACAAATATGGTCCAAATTTCATTGAATATTTTGGAAACGAATACAACAATGATTCAAAATTACACAGGTACCTTCATTAGAGTAAACCATTTAAAAGTGAAAAATGCAACCTCGAGAGAGACGAAATGACAAATAATGGGAGCAAACAGTTAATATTTTACAACACATCACTAGTTAATATACGTACAATGTAATATGAGTATTATTTTAACAAATTACTTTTAATGGGAAATAAGCCACAATTTTACCAAAAAAATTATTTTATTAACGTTTCGAAGCCCAAATAGTAGTATTTTGTATTTTGACAACGAAACCCGATTTGGGCTTCGAAACGTTAATAAAATCATTTTTTTTTGGTAAAATGGTGGCTTATTTCCCATTAAAAGTAATTTATTATAAAAATGCCACAAGAAAATAGCTTCAGAAAAACACATATATTAACAAAGCCTAATTAAAACCGTCTTGTTTTGACAGAATCTAAATATGACACGAAATGGTATATGTTTCATTTTCCTGTATTATTTTAATTCAATAATTTTCTTTTGTGAAATATACATATCAAAAAAACATCAGGAAGTAGTGTTCCGCGTATTTGGTAACCTTGTCTTTTTACACATATTATGTATAATCTAACTCACTATAACATTATTTAAATTCATGGGAAAATTTTACAAACATGCATTTAATTTGAAAGCTATTAAATAAAGATATAGTTTGTAGTAAAATATGTTCCTTTTCTTAATAAAATTTGAAAACTGTTAGACCAAGAAAGTTCCGATTTTTCCAAAACGCCACGTCAATAACGCAGGAATCGAACAACTGCTTGGTGATAACAATATTAATAAACAAAATATTTCGGAACAGATTAAACGTTATTATTAAACGCTTTTATTTAGTTCAATAGTTTGCATCCAATTTTTAGACGTTAATTTGACTGCCTTGTCTTCAATGCAAATGAATGAAAATTTGCAGACATATGTATTCGCGGAAACAATACACGAATAGTCAATAAAAAAATTTTTCTATGTTTATTAATTGTTTAAATAAAAAAAAACGATTTTAAGGGAAAATGCTTAAATTCTCTTGTTTTTTACAATGTAGAAACTTAAAACTTTTACCTTTTGTAGCTAATGATGTGAACTCTACATAATTTCATTTTTTACGTTATGCTTCATAGATAAACAATGAAGTTTCAAATTTTGAACACTCATATTTGTTTATATAAAAATCGGCGCTTATGGTAGGGGAGCCCAAGCGGGGATTCTTGCAGTTACTTGAGCGCGTCAGATTATCATATGGGGAGAAACCTGGTACCCTGCAGATGTACATCTGCCATATATTGGCTCTTAACACAGGGAAGTTCGTTATGGGGGACCTGAAAAAAAAATCTATCTTTAAAAATACTCGAAATTGTCATAAGATAAGGTAAGTTAAAGTTAAGTACATGCAAAAGAGTGTATATTTCAAAAATCTGACGATTTGAGCGGGGCGTAAGGAAATGCGTGAATCAAAAAGTTTCACAAAAAAAAGCGAATATTTCGCGAAATGAACGTCAGATCAAAAAACTAAAAAATATGTCTTCAATATTTTTCAAAAATCAATTGAATGGTACCAAACATGACCCCCTACGGAGAGGGTTGGGGGGTAAATTTAAAATTTTAAATTCAAACCCGCGATATTTTGCAAAATAAACATCAGATCGAAAAACTGCAAAATACAATTTCATTATGTTTTTGAAAAATCTATCGAATGGTATCAAACATGACCTCCTAGGGGTGGGGTTTGAGGTTACTTTAAAATCTTAAATAGAAGCCCCAAATTTTTATTGCAGATTTGGATTCTTTACGTAAAAATAGGCAACTTTTATTCGAGACATTTTTTCGAGCTATGGATAGATGGCGCTATAATCGGAAAAAACGATTGTTGGAAATGGAAAATTAAATTAAAAAGTGGGAAGTTCCCACTAAAATGGAAAATTTTAATTAACTTTTTTTGGTTTTAGGACCTAATAATCACAAGCCAATAGGCCCCATATCGCTCGAGTGACTGCAAATTTAGCATACTTTGCTCCCCTATTATTCGTGTCAAATTTCAATATGATACGAAACAAAACTTCACGATAGCTTAGTGTGAAAACTTCGTATCTCATTTCACAAAAAATTTTACAGGAGAGACTTTAAAATTAATTTCTGCATACTATAACTTAAAACAAAAAAACTATGTTTACATATTTTTGATTCTGAATATGTTTAGATCATTATACATACATTTTTCATATATATTTTGGGTTAGAGTATGCAGAAATTCAGTTTAAAGTCACTCATGTAAAATTTTCTGTACAATGAGATACGAGGTTTTCACACTAAGCCATCGTTCAACCAAACTTCGAATTAAAAATATTCCTGTTTTTATCGTAGTCTTAGAAAAACCACCGGTAGAGAGGTTTTGTGCTACAATTAACATTAACGCATTCATTTTGGCTTATTAATTAAACGCTTTTCTTTTGTTCAATCGTTTGGGCCAAATCTTTGGACGTTAATTTGACTGCAAAATTTGCTCAATGCAAATGACTAAAAATTTGCAGACATATGCATTCGCGGAAACAATACACGAATAGTCAATAAAAAAATTGTTTATGTTTATTAATTATCTAAATAAAAAACGATTTTAACGGAAAATGATTAAAATCTCTTGTTTTTACAATGAAGAAACTTGAAAGTTTTACAGAGTGTAGCTAATTATATGAACTATACATAATTTCACTTTTTACGTTAATTGTTTACGTTATGCAATAAACTTTCAAATTTTTTGCCGATTCCGACTACTTTTCATGTTTGTACCTACATCATATGTTTTATACATATTTTAATAAACATGACGATATATTTTAATGTTTGAAAAGTGTAAGACTAAAAAGCAAAAATAAAAAAATATGAAAAAAAAATTTTAGGAAACGCTTTTCTTTAGTTACGAGTGCCTAAAGTTAAAAATATTATAAAAAATCAACTAAAAAGCAAAAAATAAAAAAAAATTGACAAAACCTAACACATTCGTTAAAGAAAAGCGTGGGGCGAAAACCGTTTATTTGATGAAGAGGCGCCACGCTTTTCTTTAACGAATGTGTTAGGTTTTGTCAATTTTTTTTTTATTTTTTGCTTTTTAGTTGATTTTTTATAATATTTTTAATTTTAGGCACTCGTAACTAAAGAAAAGCGTTTCCTAAAATTTTTTATTTTTCATATTTTTTTATTTTTTTACTTATAACGATATATAAACAATATCAGGTCGCTATTTAATTTTAAATACTAGAGTTGAAGACCAGAAAATTATATGGAAAAGTGACACAATTTTACTGAAAAGGCATAGAAAATTCTTTAAAATGAGTGTTTGCAGAGCTAATTTTGTTAATTTTTCGCTGACTTATTGAAAAATAGCTTCGCAAAATAAATAGATGTTTCCTTTTCTAAAAATGTACAAAAATCTTTAATTTCGTGAAAATAGGGACAGTACCCCATGCATTTAGGTATAAAATTTCAAGCAGCTTCACTTAACTGCTATTGCAACATTAAAATTGTTTATACCCGAAAACTTTTATATACAACGTTATTATCCGTAAACTATTGGCTCCAGATGAAATCTGAAAGCACCAAATTAAAGAGAAACGCCTAATATGTACTACCAAATTATTAAACAAGTAATGTCCAACACGTCCAACATTCATAAGAACTAAACATGACGTGTTTTAAGATTTTGATCGGTGTCTCAAATAATGAGTTTATTCCGTAAGTTTTGCATCAGCTTAACGAAGTACATAATTTTGGTTAACCCTGTAGAAATATATTTTTGAAAAATACATCATTGCAAAAGTTATTAGGAAAGCTTTCAGATTAGGTATTTCTTACAAGTAAAAAATGACATTTCATTTTTTGCATATTTTCACGAACATACCACCTTTATCAAAAGCAGATACCTGTATCAAAGAGTATCACAGAAAAGGATTTTTATCTGCTAATTTATCTGGTTTATATAGCATTCCTACAATTGCGGTTCAACCAACAAGACATAAATCGTAAAAAATATATTTTTACTGAAGTTGCGACTTTCAAATCAGAACCACGCATATTATTGATGTATCTATCCTATTAAGTTGCGTTGGAAACAATCTAGATAACCCTACACTTTCTTGATTTATTACCCTTATTATCCTAACAGTCCAAGGAAATAAGTATTCCTCAGGCCTTTGCACTAGACAGCGATAGTCTGGTATTTTTGACACCTATAGTAAGTGCGAAAAGTGCTATTTTTTCGAATTTTCGGTTGCCATTATGAAGGTATATTATAGTGAAATATAAACATCATATCTGTTAAGAGATAGAAAACCCTTCAAAATCGCGTATTTTAACATTTTTTTAATTAATATGTTGCTCCAAATTAACACAAGACAAAAATTTTAATTATTTATACATTTTGTAATAATTAACTTACAAAATTAAAATAGGTACCTAATACAGGAAATAAAACAAATTTTAATACCCTTGCATGTCATATTTTTCATGGTGTCATTGTATTAATGAGGTTTCATTAATTTAACGCCAATTACTTTGTTGTTATACTAATTATATTAGTAGTTTAGTAATTGTGTGTTATACGATATTAACTGTTACCTCCTATTATTTAATTTCGTCTGTCTGAAGGGTGGTCACTTTTAAATTGTTTACTTTAATAGCTTTTACTGGTAATAATGGACCAACATTGTTGCATTTGTCTCTAAAATATTCAGCACGAGAGCTCTAAAATTATCGATTTGTTTACCGAGTGACACTTTGACAGTTTTAATTTCACGACTCGAATGGAAGTGAAATTATGTCAAAGTGTCACGAGGGCAAATAGTCGATAATAATTTTAGAGACCGAGTGTAATTCGTTGAGATTATTTCATGAATAAATCTATCTTTTTAAATCATTTTAACTAATATTTTATTGATATCTTCACCTGAATATTTGCTAAACCTATTTCTTAGTGTTCTCTGTGCCAAGTTGTAAAACATTAATATTGTCATTAATGTCACTGAATGCTCATTTTTGCGTAGTAACGAAGGGCATCTGACTACTTGACGGCGGGATATCAAAAATTATCAATGTAATTTTTATTTCTGTAGCTTTCTTACTCCAGGGAAATAAGCTAAAAATAGACCATGTTCGGGACACTCAAAGATCCAGGTAGCTGACTACTTTTTTAGTTATTGTGGGCATATAGGAAGAAAACCTACCTGCTTCCTGCCTAGAGTTCGCGTCTGTTTTTTAATTATTAACAATTTATTGCAAAACTCGCGATTTTTTGGATTTTTTGCACCCCATTCAAAAGCTAAATAGTGGACATAAAATTACAAAATTTAATTTTTTAGAACATTGAAAAAACCTTTAAAATGCCGATTTTTTTAAGTTTAAAAGTTAATTTGTTGCTACGCAAACTGAAAAATTAGTGAAAATCGTTATTTGTTAATAAGTTTTACTAAAACTACCTTAGAACTTTAGTGTTTCACCCAAAGTTGGGTATTGGGGTACTTATCAAACCCTCAAAATTTGAGACCGATCCATTAATTAGTTTAAAAGTTATTCTATTTGTTTATCCCAGAGACCTTTATTTTGCAATAACATAAGACAGAAACTAATGAACATAGGGCAATTCTGCGTATGTCAAATGAAAGTAGAAAAGTGTTACTATCAAAATATATTAAAAAAAGATAAAAAATTATCTAATACAGCCACAAATCCTAATGCCAAATTTTTGAAATTCTGTAGTTTAAAAACATTTAAAATAACTTTAAAAATACTGTCCGTAGATAAAATCATTTTACATATTCGAAAAGCTGGTATTTTACACGAATTTTTAAAAATGTAGTTCAATTGGTGACTAGTCGTGGTAAGTGAAGGGAGAGCTGGGAGCCGACAAATGTATGAGTTCAAAAACTAAAAAAGGCAACTTAAAACTACTATCATTTTCTATCTCTCGGGATCTACTGACTATATTTTGATCTTTCTTTTTTAATTCGTATGTAATTTTCCCGAGTAGGTAGAGAAGAAAAAATAATACGAGTCGTAGGAAGATATGGGGAACAAATAACCAATGACAACGGAATGCGTCTTAGAGATTTTTGTGAAACAATGTCTCTCAAGATTATGAATGGATTTTTTCAACATAGAGACATCCACAAATTTACATGGATACAACCTACTAGGAATCTGCGCTCGATAATCGACTATGTAATTCAACGTCAAACTTCCCAGCTGAAAACCACTGACGTAAGGGTATACCGTGGATCAGAATGTGGATCCGATCATCGTTTACTTATGGTCAACGTGATAGTTAACTATCGCAAAAACAATAATACTCAGGTACAGAATATAGAAAAGGGACAAGAAGTAAGATCTCATAAATATAACCTAGAAAGCTTGAAAGAAGACTCACCGAAATTTCTATATAAATTACGACTGGCCACAAAATTACAAAATGTGGGACGAGAAAATATAATGTTGTTCTGAAGCTATTTTCTTGTGGCATTTTTATAATCAAGTATATTCAAATGGGAAATAAGCCACAATTTTACCTAAAAATGATTTTATTAACGTTTCGACGCCCAAGTCGGGTGTCGTTGTCAAAATACAAAATAATACTGAGTATTATTTTGTATTTTGACAACGACACCCGACTTGGGCGTCGAAACGTTAATAAAATCATTTTTAGGTAAAATTGTGGCTTATTTCCCATTTGAATATACTTGATTATGAGAAAATATAACAGCGGAAGAATTATACCAGCAAATTAAAAAATACATTCATGAGGCTGCAAGTGAAGCTTTGGGGTATAAATACAAACATGAAATAAAAAATACAGAATGGTGGTCGGAGAATATGCAAACGTTAGTAAACAAGAAGAAAACTGCTTATCAGAAATGGATGTCAACAAGAAAGGAGGAAGATCACAAGAGATATGCAGCATTAAATCGAGATGTAAAAAGAGAAGTAGTGAAAAGTAAAAATGAGATGTGGGACCGAAAATGCGCAGAAGTGGATAGGTATATGGGTGGAACAAGAGTTGGGCAAGCGTGGAAGGTAATAAAGTCTCTCCAGAGGGAAGGAAAGGAAAAATCTAACATAAAGTTAATAGATCTTAAACAGTGGAAACACCATTATGAGATTTTACTGACAGAAGATAGATGTAAATTCCAAGAGATCGAAATGGAAGATTTAGTCGAACATACACAAATAGTTGAGATAACAACCGGAGAGTTAAGCGAAGCCCTCAAAAGATCTAAAAACGTTAAAGCAGCAGGACCTGGAGACATCCCAATTGAGTTGGTAAAGTACGGACCAAACATATTACATGAGATGTTGGTTCAATTATTTAATAAATGCTTAAAAGGACAAAATATCCCTGATGATTGGAATGTTGGATACATCAGCTCAGTATTCAAGAAAGGGGATAAACGCATATGCTCTAATTATAGAGGAATAACTGTTACCAGCTCAGTAGGGAGGTTGTACGGTCGAATAATAAAGAAAAGAATAGAATCAGAATACGAAGACATGGAAGAACAAAGTGGATTTCGTGCAGGAAGATCGTGCACTGATAATATATTCGTTCTGCAGCAGGTAATAGAAAAACGGAAGGCAAGGAATCTATCTACCCACCTATTGTTTGTAGATTTGGAGAAGGCATACGATACGGTACCTTTGAAAAAACTGTTTCAAACATTGACGAAGGTAGGTCTCAGTAGAGAGTATGTGGATGCTATCGCAAATATATACAAAAATGCAAGAAGTGTCGTTAAAGAAGGAAACTTTATATCTGACTCATTCCCTATATCAAAGGGACTTAAACAAGGAAACAAGTATCCGGAATGGGAATAGACATAGGCAGTGGTAAATGTCTAACAACTTCGTTTTTTACAGATGATCAGGTAGTCGTAGCGAATGATGAGGAAGACGTGGACTACATGTTTAGAAAACTAAAGAAAGAATATGAAAAATGGGGCCTCAATATGAATATGTCAAAGACAGAGTATCTTAAAATAGGGGATGATGAAGAAGATCCAGAGTTAGAAATTAGAACCACGAAAAGATGTAATGAATATAAATATCTCGGATCTATAATATCTAAAGAAGGCACTACCAAAAGAGACATCGAAAAGAGAACGCAGCAGGGCAAAAAAGCGGTAAACATTCTGAGCTCTCTACTGTAGTCTAAAGATATAAGGCAAGAAACGAAATTAACAATCTATCGTACCTTGGTAGAGCCTATTATGACTTATGGGGCAGAAGTTTGGCAGATGACAAAAAAAGATAGGAAAAGAATAGAAGTAGTAGAAATGGATTATCTAAGGAGAGCGTGTGGTATATCTAAAAAAGATCACATCAGGAATGAAGATATTAGAAGGAGGACACATACTGCATATTCCAGTGTAGATAAAATTGAAACTAGACAACTAGTGTGGTATGGTCACGTGAAACGAATGAATGAAGATAGATGGCCAAAGAAAGCTTTAAATTACATACCACACCAAAGAAGAAGGGGAAGACCTTCAGTTGCCTGGGAAGAAAATGTACGGCACATCATGAAAGATAGAGCCATCAAAGAAGACGAATGGATGGACAGAAAACGATGGCGGTCGAAATGCGAGAAGCGGCAGAGGCTGTAGGAACCTCGCTGATAGATAGATAGATGTAATTTTCCTGTACATTACAAATATGCAATTCGTCTAGACATTTATTGATTAATAAACAGTCTAATTTGTTGAAACAATTTTTGAAAAAAAAAATTGTTTGCCAAAAATCTATGATTTTAATCATACTATCAATATTATTTATAGAAAATATTAAGGTATACTTTAATAAATAAATTATCTTCAATAAATAATTATCTTAAAAATAGTTTATTTATTAAAGTGTACTTTAACTTTTTCTATGATCATTAATGATACTATGATTAAAAAATAGATTTTTATAAAAGAAAAAACTATTTTTTCAAGAATTGTTTAAACAAATTAGACTGTTTATTACTTAATAAATTTATAAACAAATTGCATATTTGTAATGTACGTAGAAATTAAGAAATTACATACAAATTAAAAAAAGAAAGATCAAAATCCATTCAGTTGAACCGGAGATACAGAAAATTGTATTATTTTGAAATTGCTTTTTCGGTATTTTAACTCGGTGGATTTGTAGGTTCCCTCTATCAGTAACCGTTTGAACTCATTTTCGAAAAATCGTACAGGGTGCTGTAAAGGTACAATGTTTGTGCGAAACCTATTTAGGTAACAAAAAATACAAATCCCATTCTTTAAAATGGCATCAATTAGAGTCCTTAATTATTATAAATAAATTAGTTGTGAATTAAAAAAAACACATTGCTAACTTTGTCCCAAATGAACCCAGGCTAAATTTTTTTATTTGAAAATTTGTGTTAAATTTTTTTGAATATATAAAAAGATTGTAAAAACATGAAGAGAAGTATAAATATTTCTCAAATGTGGTCTCGAGGTAACGAAGTACAAAAAACTCGAAGTACCACAAAAATTTTTTATATTAAAAGGTCATACAAGGACGCGTTTCGGCTACAATGTAATATTAAAATGTATTAAACTTGAGAATTATAACCATGTGGTGACACCGCCCACCTCAGTTAAGGGACTTACCAGACCAGGAAGGAGGAAGAATCTGCGGACGTTTTTGTACAACATGCCCATCCTCAGTATTTTTCATAAGTACTATGCATGTATTTACTAATTAATTAGTAAAATAGGAACCAAATATGAAATCAAAGTTAGGGAAACAGATAAATCACTTCAGTTTATTGAGGTTACTAAAAATTAATTAATAACAAATGTATGCTTAGCAAAAATATTTAAAAATATTTACAAAATAATTTTTTTGGTCGTCTATCATTTACAGCTTATTTGCAAAATAAGCACATTGTATTTATTTACGAATCTTTTTGAAAATAAACGTTTAATACAATCATCTGATCCAAAATTTTATAACTTTGTTTTATTTGCATAAGCTGTGAAGGAACACTGCTTTGATTTATCACTTGTTTATTCTGGAAAATTTCAAATTCACTTGGAATATTTTTTTAATTTTAATTACAAATGTAATTTAATCCTCACATCCTTAATAACTCATGCTTTTTAATTGAATACGTGTTTAATGCTTGAAAGATTTGTTATATGTAAATAATAATTATCAATATTCTACAGGGAGTGTGGATGTTTATGCAAAAACAAGTTGGGTGCATAATATCACCATATTCACTGTCTCATTGCAGTATCCTTACATCCAAAACGTGAAGAAATAATTTAAATACATCTTTATACATGAAGGAGATAGTGATTTTTTGCATGTGACAAATATATGACACAAAGAAATCTATTGAATATGCAGCTGTTGCAAGAAAACGTTTATCCCCCATGTAATCTGATGAACTTACTAGCTTTGAGCAAACCGTCAATCTTTAGGATTCTTCTAGATTATGTTAAGTCGTCTAAATTGAAACTTTAGATTAGGTCTAGCTTTGCTACATTTGCCTTATCTCCCTGGTAATAATATTCCGTATCCCTTAGTCTGTGGTTAGTTAACCTGAACGACCTGGGTGCGAAAAGGTTCTTTTTCCCTTCCCTACCCTTGATTGTTCGATTGGATTCGTAATGGTCTTGGTGTACGGTAGGTTTGGTTAGGCGTTGATTTTAAGAAGTGTTGCTGGCTAAATGGGCGCAGTTCCCAAAGGCCATAAAAGAAGAAAGAAAAAAAGAAAATATATTTAGATAAAAAAACAAAAAAGATCAATATATTATAACTATGGAAGACTATTATAATTTATTGTACGTATATGATTAGAGGATATAATTGTAAAAGGAAAGAAAAAATATCGAGCACCATTAACTTTACTGAAATGCAAGTAATATTGTAACGGGTGCAAAGGTCATTAGTATTTTCTAATCACTGACTTACCCTACGCACTGTATGTTAAATTCGTTTAAACTCATATTTGTTTATCGAAGAATCGTAAGTTCTCACAAATCTTTCGTATTACGTAATTCATTCTTGATTCTCACGAATAGTCGAATGTATAATCTGTTTCTACGCAGAACGTCACGTAGTTGTTTATGAGCGTCTCAGTTTCGTTTGCTGGTAAGTTTGCCGTCAAAGAAATTAGAGCCATAAATCTTTCAGTAAATTGTTTTTACCGACAGAGAGTCCGAGTTTTATTTATTTTAGAGCCAAGTGTTGAGATAATAAATTCCAAAGTAGAGATAAAGTCTCCAAGTGCCTCTGAGTGTGTTTATGTAATCCAACAAGTGTTCTTATAGCTGACTTAATCATTTTTTATGGGAAGAATAGGCGGTATGAAATATTAAGATCTGCTTGTTTGTTTTTTTTTGTGATTGATCGAGCTGTTTTGGTATGCGTTAGAGGACTTAACCCAGAGCGTGATTTGCAATTTCTTATTGGTTGAGATTTGATTAATTGAATGTTTTAAAGCTGTAATTGGTCGTTGGATTGTCGATGGGAAAGATCGTGTGATGATTTTGGAAAGGGCGTTTTTGTTGAGGAATCTGGTAGAGGTTAGAGTAGATAGAGAGTAAGGGAGTTCTGTTATATTTGTCATGAAGTGACGTTTAAGTTGGGCTGTCATCGAGTTCAGGGGTGAGATCTATCGGCAAGAAGATCTTGCCGGTGCCTCGGGCCGCCAATATGGGGTTACCGACAAAATTAGTAGTGCAGTTCCAGTTAAGTTTTTGCAATTTTATTGCAGAAATTTTTGTGTTTAGTTAGTGTTTTGTGCCAGTATGGCTTAAGCAATCTGCAGGCCACTGCGTTCAGCTGTTTTTAAGCAAACGCGATATTTATGTACCACTATTGGTGCCATATTTCTTTACATGCAAGCAGAAGTTAAGAAGTTTTCTTTTGATGTTACTAGTTCAACACCCCAGTTAAAGCCTAAAGTTTGCTAGTATTTTTTGTTTCCGTTAATGAACTAGATAACAATTTTTTTTAATATTTTTGTTCGCGTAAGTGCTTTATTTTGACAATGCTGAATTTTTCTATAAAAGTTTTTTGATGAACTATGGAGTTTTTTATGAACTATGGAGTTTCTTTAATGAACTATGGATAACCTGATGTACTTTTGTTGTATCAGTTTAGTGACTTTAGTGTAGTGAAATCGCGCTTTGGACTTAACAACCACCAAGAAAAATCAGGACTGATAAACAAGGTATATTTTGTAAACTTTCTATTTTATTTTTTTTGGTAATCACGATCTCTATTTGTAGACCGTAAGAGATCACAAATTTAGATTCATTTTTTTTTTGTTTTAATAAATAATGTTTAATTTGCTAAATACAATCTTATTATTTCTTTTTTCCTTCTTTCTTGTAACGTAAGAACAATAAAGAATTGGCTGAGTATATATAGAGTAAGATAAGGTTAGTTACGTTATAAGTATTTTGTATATTGTGTATATTCTGTGTGACTATATTTTTGTTTTATTTTGATTTAGCTATCTATCTTTCCTTTATTATTTCTATTTTTTGTATAGTTTTTAGTTCCCTTGAGGTAACCAGTGGCGCCCAATATTTTATTTTTTAATTTGACATACTTATTTTGATTTTTCTATTTTTTTTTTTTTCATTTCTAAGCTAATAAGGGTATACTAACAACATCCCTTAAAGAACCATCCCATATCTCTTCCGACTCTGAGCTACTAGTCCATGTCCTTCATTGTGTAACATCCCCTAATATGACATAACAACATATTGTTAAAATTCTATTCCCTTTTCATGTTATACAAATGTCACCCTCTTTTGGGGCATGTTACAATATACCGATAAAAAACAAAACTAAGAATCTTTAAAACAGAAATCAAATTTAGTAACATACATGAGGACATATCCAAAGGATGTCAAACACGACACTTCCTAAAAGAACACTAACGGGAGAAATATAAGAAGAGAAGAAAGGTAGACAGAACACCAGATGGAAGCCTAATGTTAAACATACATAGAAGAACTTATAATATGCAATCGGAAAAATAAAGCATAAAAAAGGAAATAATAGAAAATAACAGTAAACCAAGCCATGGGCAGTTTAAGTCTGAAGAACTAAATTATAATAATTTCTAAATTTCAAATAGACGGTCGGAGAGGTAGAGAAAGAAAATAGGTTTCTTGGCTAAAAAACATTCGTGGATGGACTCAGATACCAAATGCAAGACAATTTTTCTATGTTCCATGTGGCAAAAGATCGAGAAGCCTTCGCAATGATTATCGCCAATATCAGATAATTTTGATATTGCACGTGAAGAAGAAGAGGATAACTTGACAATCCACGGTTCGTAGCGATAATTTACTACTCTCAAAATTATTTTAGGCATATTTACTTAAAAGAAAATTAATTTCAAGTGACGACGTGAATTTTTTCGTTCGTTAATCTTATATTAATAGATAAAAAACAGTAATATTGTTGTTTATGTCTTGTTTGATTGAGGAAATATGCAACAGGTTCCAGATATTACCATAAAGATATACGAGAAATAGAAAAATGTTGCTTTATCACTTACATATTTGCATTTCTATTAGGCTGATTTTCAAATAATTATTTGTATTTGTGTATATTACGCTTGTTTGAGCACCGATTCAAGCAGTAATTCTAGTTCTAGGCCAAGACCAACTCGACCGTATCTAAATGTTTGCATTATGGCCAAGATTAAGTGTGAAAATGTTGCAAATTAATTTCGTTACTACATAAACTAGATACAACATCGAAATAAAAACGAAAGGAAATGCTGGTATTTATCTACATTTGTAATTAGTTGACGTGCATTGGAAGTATTTTCTTTGTCTATCATGTGCATTTGATATGAATAGGTTTAAGTGGAAAAATTGTTTAATATGGAATGATACTTTGATCATTTAAATTTTAGGATTACCAGAGAACGGTAGCTCTCGTCAGTGGCGCACACTACCCCTACATGCGACACTAATATATACATGAAATTTTCCATTTTCTAAATCTGACTGAATTAAAAATCGGACCAAATCCCATCTTAAAGTTTAGTAAAAAACTCGCCCATCCATATGTCAAATCTCCATTTTGGTCCAAGGGTGTGGATTTTACGGCCCTTCCCATTTAGGGTCTGTTTTTCGTTCTCGTCCCCAAAACTCCCAAAAATTTCAATAATTTAAGTCCGGTTTTTACGGTTTATGATAATACTGATCATTACCTTTCCAACGCATGTCTAATTTTGAAAATCGGTTATACCATTCAAAAGTTACCGAGCTCAGAAGTATGACTCAATTTTTATTTAAAAATGGGAAAATGTTTGTGGAAATGTATGTATGTATGTGTATGGAAAATTACACCGATCTGAATTTTTTTTTCTGTGTTTCAAGGGGAGGGGGTTAGAGCCGATTCAGAACCGGTGTAGTTTGTGACTTTTGACCACCCATAAGCCAGCTATAGGGCTTGGTAGATACAAAATTGCATATATTTTGGGCGTATATATCTTAGGTTCAAGGAGAGACAGGAAAACTGCAAATACACCAAATCAATAGCGTTGAGTTAAGCTTTCAAATGGTGCCTCAGCAGTTAGGATCAAACGTACACACGGCTCAGTATAGCCGAAAAACTGAAAAACTAAACTTAGAAAATTTTAGTTTTTTGACAATTTCTCAAAATTTCAACCTACGAATTACGCCAACAACTGAGCGTTTGTAGGAGGACTCTAGGCGCATCTAACGGTGTATACCTCATATCTGGGAAAATTCTAATTTTTAAGTTATAGGCTTCATAAGTATGATCAAATCTATTTCTTATGGGGAGAGGGTTTTTCAAGTTCAATAATTCCTGTAGTACCCTCAGTTATCATACTTGACCTTAGATGCATCAAATACTACTTGTCAATACGTTTAAAACTCATGTTTAATGATCAAAATCGGTTAAGCCGTTCAGAAGTAGAGTTCCAAAAGTGTAATCCATTTACCCATTATCGCCGAAATGGTTTATGTAGTTATGTACCTAGTATTATTAGGATGGCTGGATTATGAACTCGGATTGTCTTATCACAAGTCTGGTGTCGTAACTATGAGATCATTTGGGAGAGAATGCGACAAAGGTGACCATTTATAACGCTTAACGTGTAATCGAGAAACACTACATTTAACTTCATGCATTTAATTTATAAAAAACTTTGAAAAACTCCTGATACAAGAATAAAAAACCGCTAAACGCCGTAAAAATGAGTGGCGCATACAATATTCCAGCTACAAAAGAGCTGATAATATGAGTATTACTTGGCTCGAAAATGTATTTTCATTTTGATGGAAAATAAAATTCTAGTTTTATTTTGAAAGATATTTTCCATAATATTTGCTAAATTTGAAGTAAAACGCGCCACAAAAGAGCCTCAAAATGCAAACTGTATCAAAGTTACTCTTTTGTGGCACGTTTTATTTCAAATTTAGCAAATATTATGGAAAAAATGTTTCAAAATAAAACTAGAAATTTATTTTCCATCAAAATGAAAATACATTTTCTCACCACGTAATACTGATATCAGCTCTTTTGTAGCTGGAATATCGTATGCGCCACTCATTTTTACGGCGTTTAGCGGTTTTTTATTCTTGTATATTATGCATTAGGAAATTAGTGCAGTCACTGAAGGTTTTCGCCTCCGATTTCGTTGAACCTCCATTGATTTTTATGAAAATTGGTGAGTAGTTAGAGAATACCTCAAGGAACAAAGGTGACATAATGTTAACTTGCGCTTTTACCCAGGGTGTCGATTCCACCCCTTCTCGGGGGTGAAAATTATTTTATTAAAAATAATACCATAAATCGATAGAGCGAAAAATTCTAAGCCAAATTTGTTTTATAAAGTTATTAAAATAAATCAAAACTTTTTGAGTTATTAAACATCAAAGATTTTAATTTTTCGTGAGAAAAATCTATGTTTTTAACCGATTTTTCATAAATAACTCAAAAACTATAAGCTTTTACAAAAAAGTTCTGATTACCAAAATTGAATATAATAAAAAACGAAATAAACTCCTTGCTTAACAAACTAAACTAATGTTAATTGAAAGTGAGTAAGGGGTAATTGAATGTATATTTTTTTAGACGAGTACTTACATCTAAGTATTCAAGCTTAAATAACGGAAAAACGATGCATTTTATAAAATATACGTGCAATACACTTATCAAAATACTTGGGAATACATATCAAATGAGCTCCAGGAGAAGTTAATTGCATCAAAATTAAGCAAGTTATGATGAAAATAAAAGAGCCCTTTCGAATTTTTTAGGAAAAAGTGAAAAATAAAACATACGCCATTTCCACAAAAATTAAAATTTATAGTAATCCTCACTAGAATTTCTTTATATTAGTATAAGTAATGATTTCAATAATTTTGACCGGTTTAGAATGCATATTTTTGAAAAAAGATGTAATTTAAGAAAATCAGAACTTTTAAAATTATTGTAATTTTCATTTTATTTTGATAACTCCAAAAATGCTTAATATACGTAAAAAATGATATTATATAACCAAATTTTTATTTTTTCTGTGCCAAATATTCTACCGTTTTTATTATTTCCCTAGGGTAAAAATTTACCTAGATAGAAACGTTTTAAACTTAAATTTTTGCTGCGACAACCATGTAACCGGGACTATTTAACCTTTTATTTTTAAAAAAGTAAGAGGTTTAAAAGGATAAATTCGACGTGGTTTATTATCCCCTAAAATTAGCTTTCAAATGGTTTTTAGGTAAACCTGATATCGTAAAAATTGACGGAGTTATTAAAAAAAAAAACAACACCATTTTTTGGAAAAATTTTTAAACGATAAATTTTGAAAAATTTTTGGTGCATAAACTTTTAACGCTATCAACTTGCTCGCGGGCTCATTTTAAGTACTTTGAAAAATGTTTAATACTTTATGTAATAAAATGCAAAATTTTCCCGTTATTTAAGATTGAATATTTGGATTTGGGTACTCGCCGATAAAAATATACATTCAATTACCTATAACTCACTTTAAATTAACACTAAAATGTTTGTTTAGTAACGAGTTTATTTCTTTTTTTATTAGCTTCCATTTTAATAACAATAACTTTTTTCTAAAAACTTACAGTTTTTGAGTTATTTATGAAAAATCGGTCAAAAACATGGATTTTTCTCACGAAAAATTAAAATCTTTGATATTTAATAACTCAAAAAGTTTTGATTTATTTTAATAACTTTATATAACAAATTTTACTTAGAATTTGTCCCTCTATCGATTTATGGTATTATTTTTAATAAAATAATTTTCACCCCCAAGAAGGGGTGGCATCCACCCCCAGGGTAAAAGCGCAAGTTGGCATCATGTCACCTTTGTTCCTTGAGGTATTCTCTAACTACTCACCAATTTTCATGAAAATCAATGGAGGTTCAACGAAATCGGAGGTAGTAGCTCATAACCACCTTCAGTGACTCCACTAAATCGACAAACTGAAATAGACAATAGAAATTCTGCCTTCTATGTACATATTTTACGTAAGATATTGTACGTCAGATATTGTATGTAATTAAGAAACTACAATTTTGCTAATACCTATCGAAACGTCAAACATTAGTTATTTAAAATATATAATTTTCATTACAATTATAAGGTTGTGGCGTTGTTTTGTATAAAATCTATTCGAATTATTTAATTGACTATTTAAAAAAAATCCATAATTGCACTTAGTGTTACCTTGGCAAGGCTACATCCTGGTCCTTCTTTCCATCTTTTTACGGTTTGCGAGTGGGAGAGACATTTGGCAATTTCCGCAATTGATGTAGTTGACCAGTCAAAAATATCACCAGGTCCTCAGAGTCTTAGGCTTTCTGCCTTTCTAGATAGCTGGTTATCAATGCGGTTGACTTTATTTCCATTGTGTTCTTTTACCCACCTCAGAATGTTGTTACCATCCGAAGCTTACGCTAGTGACGCATGACACTTCATTAGTTGCTCTGATATGACACGTGGTCTATTCAGGGATAGTAGCGCTAGTCTGCTGTCTATGAAGATTATTATGGTTTTACCGGCTATCACTGGCGAAGCGTCTATGTAACCATTGTTACCATTGGTAACAGTTAAAATTTGTAAATAAATATTTTATGACTACTATGAAATAATTCCATTTATATTTTTTAAAAATAGAAATATTTGTTAATAGTATCTACCTAATTCAGTAAAATAGCCAACTAGACGCACGAAAATATCAGCGAGTTTATGTAAAATCCGTTGCACGTTATTATAATACGCCCTTACCACAGTATAAAGAGGTTCCATATTTATTATACTGTGCCCTTACCGTGCGCCGCGCCGTTTACCACTTCTGTGAGTGGCAACGATAGTAGGATCTTTGACTGGATCGTCTCTGAAAATTTTGCGGGGAAGATGGCTCTGAAACCGCGTATTGGTGTTACCAAATTTTAATTTGGTGACGCTAGGTAGGGCCGGTGTCTATCGGGACAGAAAATACCGGCCGTAAGAATATCAGACTTAATAAATGCAATTTTAATTATTATTATAATTATAGGTAATAATTATAATTCCATTTATGAAGTCTGTTATTCTTAGGGCCGGTATTTTCTCGATTAAACTCCGGTTAGTTAACCGTACCGGCCCTTTGGATTCGATTATTGCATAATATGCATTATTAATTATTAGTTTATAACTTGTAACTGTACTTGCTTATTATACAGATAATATATCTATACCTTTTTATCCTATATAAATCATATTAATCGATTTTAATTACTTGTCGAAATATATTAATTAACAACAACATTATTATAATATGACATATAATAATATTGATTATACAGTACATTGTAGTGTATAATCAATAAAATAAAAATTATTTAATATTTTAGTATAATGTCCCCTATTTTAGTATAGTACTCCCTATGTTGTCTTGTTTCGATTTTGTAGGGTTTGTCGAAGACAAACGTTTCGACGTTGTCGAAAATAAAGGTTTAACTGAGTCGCCTCCATGGGCTCAATTGTTAACATTCCTACATCAAGGTTTGCACCCGCTGAGCGCAATCGCATCATCGTCATCAGCGCCACCTCTTTGATATATATGTTTAACAGAGGGGTGATGTCAATGGGCATCTCCATTGCAGCAGTTGGTGTTGTTTTCATGGTACCTGTTATATTTAGGCAAGTCATCCGCTGAATACGGTTTAGTTTGTTGATCGCTGTTGCCTGTAACTCTTTTGGTACCCAAGCAACGGCTCCGTAAGTTAGCAATGGCCTAATGACAGTAGTATAGATTCAGGCGACCACCCTTGACGAAAGGCCCCAAGTGCATCTGACCTTTCGCCGACAGTGTTCATAGGCAATATATGCTCTTTTAGCTCTACTATCAGTGAGAGTTCCATGTTAACTTGCTGTCAAGGGTATTTCAAGTCCTTGGAGGTACTAAGCTAGTGATCCTTATTTTTCTGGTGAAGAGGACAGAGGTCCATCTCTCTTTGTCAGAGGATTTAACTACTATCCTAGCATTGTTATTCCCTTAGCAGCCTCCTGCTCGACTTAGGTTTCACCATTATGGTCGAACCATATCTTATTTGCTTACAATCATGAAAAAATCTACTCCAGGCATTGAATTCGTTTGTTTTTCATTCGTTGCGAAATATACTCTCACTGTGCCTCTGCCCTTGTGGTATCTCATCTATATCCGTTGATTATTATTTCTTATTGAGCTTGTCATACTCATCTGTTTCTTTGAAATCTACTTCTGCTACGATATATTCTCGTACTATATCTTTCATAAATATGTGTGAGTTTGATGTTTTTATATTCTTTTTTTCTGTCTAAATTGTTTTTGTGTCCGTATGTTATATTTCTTCTTCTACCCTTATTTTCTCTAGGTGCCGTCTCCGCTTCGAAGGTTGGCAATCATCAGAGCGGTTTTTACTTTTGAGACCGCGGCTCTAAATAATTCGTTGTTACTACATCCAAACCATTCTTACTTCATTCCATCCAAACCATTCTTCATCCATACGTCTACTTCCTATGGATAGTCCATACTCTTCACTTACTGCGGTCACTTTAATAAGCAGTATCTGTAGGTGTTAATGTGATTCGGTTAATACATTTGTTCATATGGTACCTTCTCGAAGTTTCTATTCGGACAAGTAGTTCTTCATCCTTAGCACATATATAATTGCTTCTGCTAAAGTGAAATTTCTTGCTTTTATTATTGTTATTTTATTATTTAACATTTCAGCAAAATCTTGACGTCAATCATTCTTTTTATTCGCTAAAACCCCAATTGACTTGATGTTCCTTATTAAATTTAACCTTTTCCTTTTCTAATAAAATTGCAAGTAATTTCTAAGGATCCTCGACGTTATAACTCACTTCCTTATTAATTCAACTTGGCAATATTAAGAGACGAAAGCCTTGAACCGACTTAAGTGTAATACTTTGCGTTACACACAAATATGTTTTCCCAACTAATGCCGTCACAACAAATTGGGTGATAAGCAACGAATAAAAAAATGTTGGCAAATGTACAAGCTGATAAAAGAAATGCCAAAAAAATTAATGGGGTTATCTGACATATTGATCAGCTTTTATGAAATACTGGTGATCCCCCGTCGCCATCCAAAACCCGGGAGCAGTCGCGCCGTTAGAAAAAATCTAACATTTTATCCTTTTCCGTGATAACTTGCTGAAAAATTTTGCAACATAAGTTTCCACTCGTAAGTGCGTCGAGGAAGGTTGTAATAATGCGTAGGTATTTCAAAAAAATAAGTTTTTTTTTTATTTTTTTTGTGGAATTTATGGCTTTGGTGAGAACCAATTAGCTTTGAAATCATTAGAAATAGATATATATTTCTAACATAACAAGTAAATAAAAATATGATAAAATAGAAATTTGATTTAAATTCGTATTTAAGAGTGTAGGCGCAAATATTTTACGGCTATCCCTACTTTTTCTGTCTTTACACGGCAAATTACGTATAGTAAAATTCTCACTAGTATGGATATGTAAACACTACTTGACAATGTCATCATTAACTTTAAAGAGATGGGTTTTGAATGTTCTTGGATAACTGTTACTTGTATAACTGTTTAAATTATTAATTCAGTTAATTTATATGATAATTTTTTTACTAACTATGTACTCAGTGATTGTAATAATTTATATACTGTACAACAAAAGTGATTTTTTAATAATATATTGTTACTATGGAACGGCTAAAAATTTTGAACATCTTTAACAACAAAATATTTGGATCACAGAATATATCCTGGTGTATTCCCTACTTGGATCTTCCATAAGTAATAAATAATAAATAATAAATAACTTTTTATTAAGTTCACGTCTTAAATAAACTATTTATAAAATACACTATCAATATTATTTAATCAACAACTCAAAATATTCCCGATGCCATGTAAAATATTTAAAATTGTCACTGTCTTGTCACCATATTCTATTCGACTCAGTGCGTTGTATGACAAAGATAGCGATTGTTCGATTTGGAAAATATCACCACGGACATGGGGTCCATTTTTTTCGAAATATAAAAACTAATAAATATTTTTAAAAAATTTAAACTAAGAATGAAAGACTAAATTATTATCGAGGGCCGAAAGTCCCTTAGAATAAATAAAAAGTTTCATTTGAATGATATATTTGAAATTAAATATCACACTACATTTTCTCTTAGTTTTTCACCCCTGTAACTTATTAAAATTAACATTATAGAAGTTTTCAGGGCTTTCGGTCCTCGGTAAGAACGTAATCTTTCATTCTGCGTTTAAATTTTTCAAAAATACTTATTACTTTTTTCAGGATTCGAAAAAAATGAATCCCATTTAAATAGCATTGGAGCTGAACCTTTGCACCGATCCCCTTAAATTCGTATTGTTAGATTTAATCTAATCGCGCGACTGCTTACGTGAGAGAAGTGATCGCGACTGTTCCAGGGTTAATTGTCATCAAAATTTGAAGCATTTTTTTTTCAAAATTTTAAAATTAACAAACTTTTAAAAGAATCAAAAATTAAATTTTTAAATTAATACAGGTATTGTATGTATACCAAGTTAAGTAAATATAAAGTTACATAAAACTTTAAAATTAACCAATATTAAACTAGGTAATCAATATAGTAGGTATTTTTTAATTTTGCTAAAAATTTAATTACTGTTGAAGTATGTATACATATAGTGCGGCCGATATGTGAAACAATTGCACATTTAATGATACAAGCATATAATTTGGACCACATATACTACACATATGAAATTTAAATTTAGATATGAGGCCATTTCAGATTTTGCCTTTTACAAAAATGGCGGGCATTCAAAATGGCGGCTATACATATGTGTTTAATAGTACCATAACTTTGGAACGAAAAGTCTGATTTCAACCAAATTTGGTATATAGGTTCTCTTTTTGATTTATAAGATGGATGTGGTGAACCAGAAGAATCGGTTTACCAGAAGTTTTGTTTTTACTGGTTGTTAATGTAAAAATATGTTTTTCTTTCAATTTTTTCCCTCTGTATATATTAATTTTTCAAAAAGGTAATACCGCAATTGAAAAGAGCGTAAAACTATTTTGTAGAAAATATTTCGAACTTTTCAGTTATGTTAATTACGATTTAATAAATGCATAACGTATCTTCACATATACCTATGTGTGGCAGATTCGTGCAAATATTATAAGAATTATTGTGCATTTAATGGTAGAAGCATATAATTTGGACCACACATACTACACACATCAAGGTTCAAATTTAGATATAAGACCATCTCAGATTTTACCTTCTACAAAAATGGCGGTCATTCAAATTGGCGACAATACATATGTGCTAATAGCACGATAACTTTTGAACGAAATGTCCAATTTCAACCAAATTTGGTATATAGGTTCTTTTTTTGATGTGTAAGACGAAGGTCTTGAACCGGAAGAATCGATTTACCACAAGTTGTTTTTTACTGATTTTTATGTAAAAACATGTTTTTTACCAATTCTTTCACCCTGTATATATTAATTTTTCAAAAAGTTAATACCGGCGTTGAAAAGAGCGTACAAATATTTTTTAGGAAATATTTTGAACTCTTTAGTTATGTTAATTACCAATTAATAAATGCATAACGTATCTTCACATGTACCTATTCGCCCATGTGCGGCAGATTCGTGCAAATAATATAAGAATTATTGTGCATTTAATGGTAAAATCATATAATTTGGACCCCACATACTACACATACAAAGATTCAAATTTAGATTTGAGGCCATCTCAGATTTTGTTTTTTAAAAAATGGCGGGCGTTCAAAATGAATCTGCCGCACATAGGTACACGTGAAGATACGTTATGCATTTAATAAATGGTAATTAACATGACTAAAAAGTTCAAAATTTTTTGTAAAAAATATTTTTACACTCTTTTCAATGGCGGTATTACCTTTTTGAAAAATTAATATTTGCAGGGTGAAAGAATTGAAAAAAAACCAAGATATTTTTACATAAAAAACAGTAAAAACACAACTTCTGGTAAACTGATTCTTCCGGTTCAAGACCTCGATCTTATTCATAAAAAAAAGAACCTGGATGCCAAATTTGGCTGAAATCGGACTTTTCGTTCAAAAGTTATCGTGCTATTAGTCACATATGTATAGTCGCCCATTTTGAATGACCGCCATTTTTGTAAAAGGCAAAATCTGAGATGGCCTCATATCTAAATTTGAACCTTTATATATGTGCAGTATTTGTGGAACAAATTATATGCTTGTATCATTAAATGTGCAATTCTTATAATATTTGCACGAATCTGCCGCACTAATAAGTTATAGTCTATATTTCGAGTAGGGATTTGAATCGCCATAAAATGACTTATTATGTTTATGAAAACGACAAGTAAAATAGATGGAAGAGCCAATTTACTATTTGTAAATTGTAAATCTGTTCCGTCCACAAGATTTCAAAATATGTCCGTTTAGCGCAGTTGATTTTTATTCTTTACCGTCTCAGCTTCACCGAACTCAGAGGATTGGGGAAACCTCTTTCGCCGTCCTTAATACTCTATTTATTGTCATGCGACTTATGTGGTCATTCCATTCTACTCTTCATTTTCTTACCCAGTTATTAATATTGTCCTACTATCGATTTTTTAAAAGGGTTTTTATCTCTTTTTTATCCTTTTTTAAACGGTTTTTATCCTTTCTGTCAGGTCGTTTTTTTGCCGCGTATGTCATATTGTTTCATGAAGGCAAACTGCTTCTCTGTTTTCTCGATTCACTTGATCTTCCTCTTCTGTTTCGAGCTTTCGATAGCTAGATATTATGATGCATAGATATTTAAACCCCGTCACTTATATAATCTAACTCGACACCTATAATTTACATCTTGTTGGATTTGCTGTTATAACCATGCATTTGGTCTCTTTGGGGAAATTAACATGTTAAATTTTCTGGCGGTTATATTAAATCGGTGCAGCATACGCTGTACTCGTAAATTACCTTCACATTGAGAGATTACTATTGCATCGTCTGCATCGCTGATTATTTAGTTTTTTTCTCCCATTTGGTATCCCTTTTTAGATCTTACTTTTTTTGCAGATAATATAAATGATATTATTCCCTAGTAACATATTTAAAGCAATAACTAGATAAATATATATAATATAACCTACAAAGGATTTTTTATCCTCACAGTTCTCTTAATCAAACTTGGTTTATTAAGGAGTGCACTTTAGCTTTATTATATACGTGACTGAGTAAAAACTATAATTATTTTTTAAATGGAAAATGATGAGCAATAATTATTGGAACATTTGCCGTCAAGGTATCAACGGAATTGTAATGGCGATAGCATTAGTAACTTCAAGGTAAACAATATAAGGCTTTAACGAAATACTTTTTAGGGTGTTTCTAAACAAACGATAAAATGAAAGTAGTCATTATAAATAATTGGTTCAAATGGTTACAAAGAAAAGTCGAAAAATAAAAACAAAATTTATAGGTACTTTAAAAGCATTTAATTCCTAGCTGTGCGCTTTCGGCTTACAAAGCCATCTTGGGAGCTATGGTCAAATTGTCAAAAAACCGCTAAAAGGGAGGGATCTCATCGTTCAAAAAAGAAAAAAATTCCTTTATCAAAACTAAAGAAGTTTCCAAAAGTCGTTAAGAACGCAGCACAAAGAACACATTAAAAGGCTTAATTCATCATCATTCTCTTTGCCTTGTCCGTTTGCGGGGTCGGCTTCCCTAATTGCATTTCTCCACACAATTCTATCTTGGGTCATATCAATGTTAATCCCCTTTACCAACATGTCCTGCCTTATCGTCTCCCATCAGGTCTTCTTTGGTCTTTCTCTCCTACTCCTTCCAGGAATCTGCACTTCAGCTTTTCTTCGTATTGGGTGATTAACGTCTCGACGTTGAACATGACCAAACCATCTTAACCTATGCTCTCTCATTTTGGCATCAATTGGTGCCACACCTAGACTTCCCCTAATTTACTCATTTCTAATTTTATCCTTTTTTGTCACTCCACTCATCCATCTAAGCATTCTCATTTCCGCCACGTGCATTCGTTGTTCCTCTTTCTTTTTCACTGCCCAACATTCAGTTCCGTACATCATAGCCGGTCTTATGGCTGTTTTATAGAATTTTCCCTTCAGTTTCATTGGAATTTTTCTGTCACACAACACACCACTCGCTTCTTTCCACTTCATCCATCCAGCCCTAATTCTACTGCATGCATCTCCATCTATACAGATGGTATACCTCCCGAATTCCTGATCCATTGTGGGAAATTTGCAAAAACCTGGTTGTCTAAATTCTATACAGATATACTCAAAACAGGTAACCTACCAAACATCTTTAAACAAACAAAAATCATAGCCATTCTAAAACCTGGAAAACCAACAGACAACCCAGCGAGTTACCGCCCCATCGCTTTACTCAGTTCAGCTTACAAGCTCCTCGAAAGACTGGTCCTGAACAGAATCGGCCCAAAGCTACTTCAAAAAATACCAATTGAACAAGCAGGATTCAGGCCTCAACGAAGCACCACTGACCAAGTGCTCTCTATAACTACCTACATAGAGGCAGGTTACCAAAGAAAACTGAAGACGTCTGTGGCATTCATCGATTTATCGGCTGCATATGACACGGTTTGGAAAGATGGCCTCATCTATAAGCTCCTGAAAATAATCCACTGCAAAGCAACCGCCCGACTCATAAATACTATGCTGAGCAGTAGAAACTTTCGTGTAACCATGGGAACTACAGTGAGCAAACAGAGAACGCTTAACAACGGCCTCCCCCAGGGCTCCGTACTTGCACCGCTGCTATTTAGTATGTATATAGCTGATATGCCCCCTACCAGATCTAAAAAATTTGGATATGCAGACGACTGGGCACTTGCAACTCAAAACTCCTTAATACAAAACTCCGAGGCAATCCTAACGGAAGATCTGGAACGCCTGGTTAAGTACTTTAAACAATGGAGACTTAAACCTAACCCCAAAAAAACCGAGGTTAGCTGTTTTCACCTGAACAACAATATGGCCCACACAAAACTTAAAGTGTACATTGATAACCAACTGCTCACGCACAACTATAATCCCAAGTACCTCGGCGTCACCCTGGACAGAACACTCTCCTTTAAGAAACATCTTGAGAACACCGCAGCAAAGCTGAGAACCCGTAACAACATCATACAGAAGCTTTGCGGGACTACATGGGGCTCAACAGCAAGTACACTTCGGTGTTCAGCCCTTGGACTCGTATACTCCGCAGCTGAATACTGCTCCCCTGTTTGGCTGAACAGCGTTCACACAAAAATTATAGATACTCAGCTCAATGTCGCCATGCGTCTCATATCTGGAACGATCAAGTCTACACCTGTGGAGTGGCTTCCACTACTGAGCCACATACCTCCACCTAACCTTCGTCGTCAGCATGCTCTGCTTAGAGAATTCCAAAAGCTGCTTAACAACCCGCAGTTACCTATACACACATATGTCGCCGACGCTAACTCACATCGATTGCGCTCCAGAAAACCTCCGACTAGAGATGCAATAAACTTGAGTTACAACAATTTCCAAATGAACTCCCAGTGGAAGAACATGCAGAGCGACAGACCGAACCTAATAATGAGAAACACACCATGCATCACAGAAACTCCACCAGGTTTTGACCTCCCCCGAAAATCATGGTCAACTCTTAACAGGATAAGAACGGGTCATGGAGTCTGTGCAGATTCCCTTTATAAATGGAAAATGAGAACCTCTGCTGAGTGCGACTGCGGCGCCGAGAAACAGACCATCCAGCATATGATTGCCGAATGCCCTCGGAGAAAGTATGATGGAGATCCTCTGGACTTCGCCTCTGCAACACCAGCGTCGATTGAATATATTAATACATTAGATGTTAGACTATAACATATGTGTGATAATGTTGTGTATCAAATTGCCATACGCTAAATAAAATAAAATCCATCTATTTCTCCATGACTCTGTAATACCGATCCTAGGTACTTAAAACTATTGCTTTTCACAATTATTTTACCATCCAAAGATACCATTTTTTTTGTAGTAACTCCATCTTTAAATGAACATTCCAAATACTCTGTTTTTGTCCTGCTAAGTTTTAAACCTTTTTCCTCCAGAGCTTGTCTCCACTGTTCCAGTTTTTGTTCTAAGTCTCTTTCACTATTTTCAATTAACACTACATCATCAGCATACATTAGGCACCATGGAATGCTACCCTGTATTTTGTTATCTGGTCCAAAACTAATGACAATAAAAGGACTAAGCACCGAGCCTTGGTGCAATCCTACTTTCACCTGAAATTTATCAGTCTCTCCCACACCTGTCCTAACACTGGTCGTTACTCCCTCATACATATTATCTCTAACAATCTTTACATATTCGCCAGGGACTCCTTTCTTATTGAGTGCTCACCACAGAATCTCTCGAGGAACTCTATCATATGCTTTCTCAAGATCAATGAATACCATATGAGCGTTGGTCTCTTTATTCCTGCATTTTTCCATCAGTTGCCTTACAATGAAAATTGCATCTGTTGTTGATCTACCCTGCATAAAGTCAAATTGATTATCGGATATTTCGATTACTTACACGTATCCGTCTATCAATTACTCTCTTCCATATTTTCATGGTGTGGCTAAGTAGTTTTATAGCCCTGTAGTTTGTACATTGTTGTATGTCTCCCTTGTTTTTGTAGACAGGTACTAATATACTGCTTCTCCATTCGTCTGGCATTTGTCCAACTTCCATAATTATATTAAATAGACCTGCTACCCAACTTATTCCTGTCTCTCCCAATGCTCTCCATACTTCCCCAGAAATATCATCTGGTCCGACTGCTTTTCCTTTCTTTATTTTTTGAAGCGCTTGAGCCACTTCCGCGTTTGTTATTCTGGTAACCATTGCTGTTACTGTCTCCGTTAACTCCACAGTTAAAAGGTTTAATTATTGTAGGTTAATCCGATAATGACATATGGGGCGGAAACATGGATTGTGCAAAAAAAATCGCTGATAAACACGACCGAGATAAAATCCATGAGAAAAAATAGTTGGGGTTATGAAGTTTGAAAGATTTAGAAATGAAGATATAAGGAGACAGCTGGAGCAAGAACCGATAATAAGAAAGATCGAAAACAAACAATTGAACTGGTTTGGCCACATAGAGCGAATGGAGCAAAAGAGACTAACAAAGAAGGTACCTACATGAAACCAAAATAGAAAACAAAAGAAAAAAAGGAAGGCCGAGGAAGAAACCATGATGTAGGTGAAAAGAGAGACATAAATATAATAGATATGAAGAACCTGGCCTTAAAATAGAAGTGCATGGAAGAAATGGATAAGAGGCGGAACCCTACATCCGACATCCTGAAGGGCACTTAGGATAATTGGAAAGAAGAAGAAGAATATAGTAGGAGTGCAAGCATGCGTCCATCTGATAGTGCTGAGGTAACATATAAACTGATCAGTCTGTAGAGTGTTCAGTTAAAAAAAAACTTTAATTCGTAAGTATATTTAAAAATATTTTTAAAATATGGAGTATCTCTATCTATGAGTAGTATACTAGTCTATGACTAGTGGGCTAGTACTGTATCTATGTAGGAATCTAGCTGCCTTTCATGATACAAAGATTTTGTCCTAAAAGTTGATTACCCTCTACATAATATGCAAAATATGTGATCAATTCACAACACAAATAGTGTTTATTTTTCGGATGCTCAACTTGTCATAGAATATTTTTGTAGAATCATTACTTTTGTACAATCAACGGATTTAGCCCAGTAAATGAACGGGAAATACGGCGATACCGTGTAATTTTCAGAGGCAACTCCGAATTGCATGAAAATTTGGATTTATGTTCTACTTACCCTCCACTTCAAAGTAGAAATTGTGCCGTTGGTTGGTTTTTCTTGGGGGGTGACAGTCACCCCTTCTCGGGGGTGAAAAAACATACGTTCAATATAAGAGCGGAAATGGATAAATTGACTGATTTTAAGTAACTTTTGTTCTATAGAGTTTTTTACGTAAGTGAATAGTTTTTGAGTTATTCGCGATTGAAAATGTTTATTTTTCGACAAAAAAACTACGTTTTCAGACGGATTTTCGCATATAACTCAAAAAGTAAATATTTGATCGAAAAAAATATTCTTAGCAAAAGTGTAGCTTATAAAAAAGCGAAAAAAATGGTGTATCAGTAAAGTCTATCAATCGAGTAAAAACAAAGTTGTAGATCATGAAAAATACGTTATTATTCGTCTAATTCCAAATCGAATATTTCAAGGTGAAATCATTGAAAAATTAAGCACTTTTCGGGAAAACCCCATTCAAACTTTTGTATTTATAAGAACCTTTATTTTAATTGTTTATAAAAGTTTCTAGCATTAAAGATAAGCGAGTTAGCCCTCTTTTTTTTTGGTAAAAAATCATGAAAATCTCCCCGTGTTTAGCTCCCCAAATGAAATTAATCGCTACCGCTTTACAAACAATTTACTTACTTATCTATTTTTTATATGATCTGTCAGTCTCAGCGGTTTAAAATGCTTATTTTTGAAAGGGTTATAGTTGAAAAAGCTTGAACGGGTCACTAATCACGAGTGTATGCAAATTTTGAACAGCCATATCTTAACCAATTTTTTTCTTACGGAAAAATAACATAAAACTAGCATATTTAAAATAACAAAACCTACATTTTTTACTGTTTAAGATTTTTCTTATCACTAATACTTTTTAAGTTATTTTGAAAAAAGGAAACTTTTCAAAAAATTTTGAAATTTTTTTTTACTAGATATAAAACCAATTTTTTTAATAAGCACTTCAAACCAGTCAAACTTACAGATCATATAAACAATACACATACAGTTAAAACAAATGGTAAAGGGGTAACGAATAATTTTATTTAGGGTGCTAAATAGAGGGAGGTTTCCCGATTTTTTTTACCAAAAAAAGGGGCCAACTTTTTTTTCAGTGTATCTCGTTTTTTTTGGCTGCTAGAAACTTTTATTAAAAACAAATATAAAGCTTTTTTTTTAGATACTATAAAAATATGTTAATAAGCTTTTCCAGAAAAGTGCTTAATTTTTCGGTGATTTTGCGTTGAATTATTCGATTTGGAATTAGACGACTAATAACATATTTTTCATGAGCTACAATTTTGCCTTTACTTAATTTATAGACTTTACTGAGACACCATTTTTTCGCTTTTTTATAAGCTACACTTTTGCTAAGAATATTTTTTCGATAATATATTTACTTTTTGAGTTATTTGCGAAAAACGGTCTGAAAACGTAGTTTTTTTTTGTCGAAAATTCAACATTTTCAATCACGAATAACTCACGAAATATATTGACTTACGTAAAAATCTTTATGGAACGAAAGTTGCTTATAATCCGTCAATTTATCCATTTCTGGGCATATTTTAAACCACGTTTTTCACCCCCCGAGAAGGGTGACTGTCACCCCCCAAGTAAAAGCAACCAGTGGCACAAATTCAACTTTAAAGTGGAGGGTAAGTAGAACCTAAATCCAAATTTTCATGTAATTCGAAGTTGCCCCTGAAAATTACACTCCAAAACGGTCATTTATTGGACTAATTGTATCTGTTTATCTTGTATATATTTAAGATATTTTTGTATAAATTAAATTTAATAAAATATTTATTTGTTTCAGGTGAGTTTTTCTACCGATTCCGCTATATTGGTAAGAGTAAATTAGTCAATTACACAGAGATATTTAGCAAATATATAAATATACACTCACCGTCACAAAATTCCGCCACCCAAAAGTTTTGATTGAGTTTGACAATTTATAACTTTATTATTTATACTCCGATTTTCAAGATTTTTGCACCAGTTTGTAGGTACATGTATTGATATCGTTTGGTATTATTCCGGTAATACAAAAATTTTGCTTGTATGGCATTATACAGGGGTGAATGGAATTTAAGAAATTCTGTGGAAAAATGAAAGAGCTGATTTTGTTGCATAGTCCTGTCATCCCGGAGGCATCACTAAAATTTTTCTTTTTTGAATTATCCGAATATCTCTTGTTTTGTAAGAGCTGTACCATTTTTTGTAAATAAAAACACTGATGGAGTCATAAAATAGAGGTTGGATTGATAAGATTAGAATGGCCCGCATGCAGCCCAGATCTCAATCCTATTGAGCGTTTTTGGGATGAATTAAAAAAAGCTATTCGCCGTTATCCTACTCCTCCAGAAAATTTGGTACAGTTATGACCCTGGTAGAAGAATATCGGGCTATTCCCCAGGCAAGGATAACATATCTTTATTCGATGCCCAACAGATTGCGAACAGTCGTTTCTGCAAGAGTTGGACATACCCGCTATTGAGTTGTTTTGTTTTGTTGTTATTTTTGTTTTGTTTTGTTAATTTTAGTGTGTTTCATATTTTTAATTAAAAAAACCTTCAAAGCAGTGTTTTTATTTACAGCTCTTACAAGAAAAGAGATATTCGGATAATTCAAAACAAAACCTTAGTGATACTTCCAGGATAATACAAAAGGAGTATGAAACAAAATCAGCCCTCGAATTTTTCCACAGAATTTTTTAAAATTAGGAGAAAATACAACGCTTCCATTCATCTCCGTGTAATGCCATCTAACAAAAAAATTTGTTAGAGGAATAATAACAAGCGACATCAATACATGTACCTGCAAACCTGATGCAATAATATTGAAAATCGGAGTACAAAAATAAGAAAGATATACATTGTCAAATTTAATCAAAAATTTTGGGTGGCGGGATTTTGTGCCAGTGAGTGTATTAAAAAAATAATCATTATTATTGCCAGATAGTTTATGCCCAACCCTATACCAGTAGATACGGTTTAATGCTTTCAGATTCTGCGGCATATACAGGGTGTTTCATTAATAATTGTCCATATAGTAACTGGAGAAACCTGAGCACAAAATACGACGATTTAACCTAAAACACTTAAATAAAATGTGGTTCCTTACTGAGTTACAGGGTGTTTTATCTAAAAATTAAAAAAATATTTTTGCTCAGCATTTTAAAACTATGTGACGTATCCTTTTCATTCTTGGCAGAAAGTGCGACTACTATACACCCTACTAAATTATGATAAACAAACGTTTCTGGCTATTACCAGAGGCGTACAACTGGGAAACGTGATTGGTTGACCCTTTCCAAATTCTACGCCAGCCACCATCCCCTGTCGTACGCCTCTGGTAGCAGCTAGAAACGTGTATTTATCTTAATTTAGTAGGGTGTACAGAACCTACACTTTCTGCCAAGTATGATAAGGATACGCCAAATAGTTTTAAAGTACTGGGTACAAATAATTTTTAAATTTTAATCATATTATGAATTTATTTCATAAATTAATCAAAATAACTGTGCCGTTTCATATTTAACTTCAAATATTTCGAAAACTAATGACTTTATCGTTACCAACGAAGAGTATATTATTTACGTAGAAAGTATTGGAGAATCTAAAACTGGTACTAAAATAGTAATTTCTCCAGTAGCGTAGAATTTGAGAAGGGTCAACCGTTCACTATCCCCTGTCGTACTCCTCTGGTAGTAGCTAGAAACGTTTGTGTATCACAGTTTAGTAGGGTGTACAGTAGTCGCACTTTCTGCCAAGTATGAAAAGGATAGGTCGAATAGTTTTAAAATGCTGAGCAAAAATAGTTTTTAAATTTTTAGATAAAACACACTGTAACTCAGTAAGGAACTACATTTTATTTAAGTGTTTTATGTTAAATCTTCGTATTCTGTGCTAAGGTTTCTCCATTTACTATTTGGACAATTATTAATGAAACACCCTGTATGTTAAAATCTGCTGTTAAAGATTTTTTATTCTTAATTTATTCCACTTATTGTAGAAAGAAGAAGAATTACAGAAGAAATAAGAAACCTGTTTATATGGGCGAATGATTTTATCAATTTTATGAAAACAGTTTTCGTAAAGACTCCCTATACTCTGGGCTAATTAGCAAAATTCATGAAAAAGTTATTTACTAGCAATTTTATTGCTGGAATCGAATTATAAGATCCTATATATTAATAATATAGGTATGCAAAGTCCGCAGATAGTGTGCTACTTTTTTAATAAACAAAATGGCGCCGAAAAATCGTATTTTTTTCAATTATTGCTCTATAACTCCGAAGGTTTTAACTTTACAACTAAAACACCTTAATAAAAATTCACCGTAATTAAATTCTGCATAGAGATATGTTTTTCACGATTTGCTCCGACGAAAATTTTCCTCAGAAAATGCGGGTTTTCCTAACAAAAACTCTAATTTTCAAATAAAGTTTTAGGTAAGTAATTATTAATCAATAATTAAATAACTTAGTGACATCAAAGCTTTCTTGGTATAGATTGTAATTCCAGAAGCCGGTGAAAATTAAACTAATATTTTAGCAACAATTCAATTGTTAATTAACAAATTACGATCGCAATAATAACCAAAATAGTCATGATACATTGATCAAACTTATAAAGATGAGATACTTATTTAATATTTTATCGACAAAATATAAATTTTTCTTTTTTTTGCATAATCTTTAAATTTAGAAAAAAAAAATAGTTATAATACGCTGGTCTAATTAGTAAAGTACAAAGAAAGGTTATTTACCAGCAATTTTATTGCTGGAATCGAATTATAAGATCCTATATATTATTAATATAGGTATGCAAAGTCCGCATATAGTGTGCTACTTTTTTTATAAACAAAATGGCGCCGACAAATCGTATTTTTTTCAATTATTGCTCTATAACTCCGAAGATTTTAACTTTACACCAAAAACACTTAAATAAAAATTCACCCCAATTTAATTTTGCATAGAGGCATGTTTTCCCGATTTGCTCCGACGAAAATTTTCCTCGGAAAATGTGGATTTTCCCAACAAAATCTCGAATTTTCAAATAAATTTTTTAGGCCAGTAATTATTTATCAATAATTATATAGCTTGGTGAAATAAAAGCTTTCTTGTTATAGATTATAAATTCAGAAGCCGGTAAAAATGAAACGAATATTTTAGCAACAATTCAATTGTTAATTAACAATTTACAGTAGCAATAACAACCAAAATAATCATGAGACATTGATCAAACTTAAAAAGATTATAAAGGTGTGATGCCTATTTAATATTTTGTCGACAAAATATAAATTTTTCATTTTTTTGCATAATCTTTAAATGTTTAAAAAAAAATTGTTATAAACAAATTAACATTTCTCACAAATTGTTTATTATATTCTAATTTAAAAAAATACTTAAAATGCGTATTTCATAGGTCTTGAAAATGAATGCTTTAAAAAAATTTTCCAACCATTTGCAAAAAAGTTATGAAGCAGCAAAGTAAATATACGAAATCTCCGTTGTTTATAATTTGTTTTAATTGTTTCAAAGCTTAAAAGTGAGTCTATGGTACAACCTAATTACTCACAAAGAATGTCTAAAATTAGTGCAATGGTTATATTTTAATCAAAGATTAAAAATACTTTTTTTTGAAATTTTTAGCGCAAACGTAGGCCTGATACAGAGTCGGAGCTAAAATGTTCACTCGAAGCGACTGGCACGCAGCATGCATTATTTATTAAAAGTGTACATCACGCGGCTGGTCGTCGCTCAGAGTGAAAATTTTAGCTACAGTACTGTGTTACTTTACTTTCGCGCGTGTAAATTACAAAAAAATATATTTATAATCTTTAATTAAAATATAACCATTAAACTGAGAATCAATATTTTTTTGTAAATAATTAGCTTGTACTTTAAACTCACTTCTACGCTTTGAAAGAATTAAAAAAAATTATAAACACAGTAGTAATCGTATGTTTACTTTGCTGTTTCATAACTTTTTTACAAATGGTTGCAAAAAAGTTTTAAAGCATTCATTTTAAAGATATTTAAAATGCGCAATTTAGCTATTTTTAAAAATTATAATATAATAAAAACTTTCTGAGAAACGTTAATTTGTTTATAACTATTTTTTTTAACATTTAAAGATTATGCAAAAAAATAAAAAATTCATATTTTGTCGACAAAATGTTAAATAGGCATCTCATCTTTATAAGATTTCAAAGCTTGATCAGTGTATCATAATTATTTTGGTTATTATTGCGACCGTAAATTATGAATTAACAATTGAATTGTTGCTAAAATATTCGTTTAATTTTCATCAGCTTCTGGAACTATAATCTAAACCAAAACGGCTTTTATGTCACCAAATTATTTAATTATTGGTAGATAATTACTTATCTAAAACTTTATTTGAAAATTAAAGATTTTGTTGGGAAAACCCGCATTTCTCGAGGAAAATTTTCGTCGGAGCAGATCGGGAAAAACGCGTCTCTATGCAGAATTTAATCACGGTGAATTTTTATTTGGGTGTTTTTGTTGTAAAGTTAAAATCTTCGGAGTTATAGAGCAATAATTGAAAAAAACACGATTGTCGTGCGCCATTTTGTTTATAAAAAAAGTAGCACACTATCTGAGGACTTTGCATACCTATATTATTAATATATAGGATCTTATAATTCGATTCCAGCAATAAAATTGCTGGTAAATAACTTTTCCCAAAAATGGCATATTCTCCGGTAATCAGCCCAGACTACTATACATAGAAAGTATTGTAGAATTTAAAAATTAAGCTAAAACAGCAGTTTCGTCAGTGGCGTAGAATTTGAGAAGGGTCAACCATTCACTATCCCGTGTCTTACGCCTCTGGTAGTAGCCAGAAATGATTATTTAACATAATTTAGTAGGGTGTACAGTACCTACACTTTCTTCCAAGAATGAAGGACATGTCTAACTAATAGTTTTAAAGTACCGGTTACAAATAGTTCTTAAGGTTTAAATAAATAATAAATGAATAAAAGAAAATACTTTCCAAATATTTGACATATCCGTGTCATACTTGGCAGAAAGTGAAGGTACTGTACACCCTACTAAATTGTTTTAAGTAATCGTGTCTGGCTACTACCAGAGGCGTACGACAAGGAAAAGTGAATGGTTGACCCTTCCCTAATTCTACGCTACTGACGGAACTGTTATTTTAGCATAATTTTTAAATTCTCCAATACTTTCTATTTAAATTATACACCCTTCGTTCGTAACGATGAAAGCATTAGTGTTAGATATTTGAAGTTAAAAACGAAGGGGCATAATACATTAATCAAAATAACTGTGCCCTTTCATTTTTAACTTAAAATGTCTGGAAAACTAATGATTTTATCGTTACGATAAAGCTTATTATTTACATAGAAAGTATTGAAGAATATAAAAATTGCACTAATATAGCAATTTCGCCAGTGACGTAGAATTTGGGAAGGGTCAACCATTCACTTTCCCCATCGTATGCCTCTGGTAGTAAACCCAAAAATATTTGCTCAACATAATTTAGTAGCGTGTACAGTAGCTACATTTACTGCCCAGTATGATAAGGATATATCAAATGGTTTTAAAGTACTGGATACAAATAGGTTTTAAGTTTTTAAATAGAACACTCTGTAAGTCAGTAATGAGCCACATTGTATTTAAGTGATTTGGGTTAAATATTAATATTTTGAGCCCAAGAATATACCGTTAAAATATTTCCAATTAATGAAACAGTCTGTATTATATCTATATAATATATTCATTGCCTATGATGTTACCTATATGTTAAGATTTCTTCGATGTTTAAGGAAAATATTGGCCTATATAGACGCGTTTCTCTTTGATTTTTGTTGCCTGTAAATACTCCAGTTGCCTGTATCTCCAGTTATAACACTGTCAGGTAGACTGCTTTAGTCGCAAATTATTAATAACAGTCCTCAATCTTTTGATAAATTGTGATCGTTAGACTACAACAAATTCATAGACTTACACAGCTTTTAATACTTTTATTCTAATCACAAAATATTACACCGATTTATATCGGCCATCAATCGATGCCTTGAGGCATCTGAAATTTGTTTTGGCGAAGCGACATTAACATTACTGTCTGCTTATTTAAAATAGTTTATGGAAAATGAAGCCTTGGCTTTTTACTCACATATTAAAAGTTCAAGGAATGTACGACCAGAATAAGTTATGAAAATTTATTTTGCCATGGGAAGCGGTATTTTTTGTTTTAACCGTTAAATTTATTGGTCAAGATCGAAGCGAAATGTTTAACGTTAACTTAACCTTAATTCCTTGTCTTGAATCATTTTTAAAAGTTCCATAGTGTGTAGATACGTAATATATACGCCAATCGCTGTAGCAAAATAAACAAGATTCGTATTTTGCAGTAAAATTATTTTTGGTAAATTGGCAACTATTCGTACTAAATATAATTAGTTTTATTGATATAACTTTTGGTACGGTTTCCCTATATTTGGTACGGTTTCCCAACGGTTGGTCTGTGTCCATTGAACTGGCAAGAACCACGATTTTTTATCGAGCAGGGAACCATGTTGCCCTTTGAGCACTCCTAACAGATTTAATCTTTTAACAACTTGGAGTCTCTATAAATATTGTAAACCATGTTTCTCGATGTTACATATTTCATAAGGTTGCTAGTTCCATGTACTAGGCAGAACGCACTGAAGATGATCTAATTTAGATTGAAAACGTTTTGCAAATCCTTTTGGATGACTTTTAATAGTTTTTAATAAACTTTTTTATACCATTGTACAAACGAAGTTTTTTACTTCTGTATGATTTTTTAATTATGGTATACAGCCAGCTACTGGGTATTTTCCCATTCATTTTGTTTTAAAATAAAATAAATTTCTGAAAAAATATGTTTCATTTCAAGGGAAGTTACTTACCAGACCATCTAGTAAGCTATATAGCATTGTGGCTGAATGCGATTATCGATTTAGCGTGGCAGAATGGATGAAGCTGTACAAATTCATTAAAAAACTTAATTGGAGTCTTAACCATAAAACTCATGAGGCCCACATTGTGATTGTGACAAATTGAAGAATCCATACATTAGATATTCTAATACGATTCACAAAAAAATGTTCGTTACTATTGTAACGAAAGCGTTTTGAATCGGCGCAATAAACGGTACCCACGACTAGAGAATTCCGACCGTCCGGATAACGGTAGGCGTGACGTCAGAGAAGCGACCGCGCTGTGAGCGAGGATCTCTCCAGAATGTTCATCAGGTCTATAGATGGGCAGATAATTCTAGAAAAAGGACCTTTTCCCTATTTAAGCGAAGCGCCTTATTATTTGAGTTAGTTATAGTTATAAGCAAGCAAGCAATTTGATTCAACCCGACCCGTGAGACTTCTTCACCCCTAAGGAAGTACGTTCGGGTGTAACAATTCATTGGAGCGAGGTGTATTAACCGGAGTCTAAGACAGGAGTCACTCCACCGCGCTCCAATGCTCCAGGCCATCCCTTTCCCCCCTATAGCACGCTGATGCGCGATAGGGGCACAACTATCAGCCAAATGCTCTTTACGTGGGAATCCTGGGTAATAGAATTCCAACAATCCCAATTCTATTTGCAAATCAGGCCAGCGTGAAGCGCTATATGCCTGCTATCTTCTTGTGACTTGTTCGCGGTACTAAAATTGCTTGCTTGGGCCACACGCCTCTGAACCGAGTTGTGCGGTTCAGAGGGTTGTTCTGGACCTGGCAGAGGCCAGAGCAACCCTCTGAACCTGGTGCTCAAGGGTTGGGTCCTACTTGCCCGGGTTTTTGTGTTTTTGTTTTGTTAGAAAATTTTTTTTGCTGGCTTGCGCCGGTGTTATTAATTTTTTTTGCCGAGGCCGATTATTTTGGGTTTTTTTATATTGTTTTTTTTTGTAGGATGTCCTGAAAATAAAATCTGAATTAGTAAAAATTAGCGAGTATGGGGCCCACACTAATTGCCTTGTCGTTGTTGATGGAGCCACGTATTGTCCACTTTTATTTTATTTCTTATTTTATATCTTATTTACTGTCATTTTATTTATTTCTTTTTTTATTTCTGATGTTTATTTTCTTTAATCCACTATTTGTTGTTTTGGACGTTTGTGCTTCCATCGGTGGAAGGCGTTGTATCGCATTATCTCTCGCAGTATGGGACTTGGATGATTTTCCAGTTTTGGGAATTTTGTCCTGGCTCTTTCCGTCATTATGTCGGTCACTCTGATTTGTTGGGGTTCTCTGAATAGGTGTCCTTCCGTCACGTTATCTTGGGATGTTCGCTGCTTCCCTTAAGCTGCTGTTGTGTGCCGCTTGGATCTTCTTTTTTGTTGTTTTGCATAAGTGTCCCCACGCGAGAGATGCATATGTCAAAACTGGTATTATTATGCTCGCTATTTATTAATCTTATCTTCCTTTTAGTTCTTAATTTACTTTTTCTACCTGCGAATCCTCTTAGTGATGCTTTGGCCATATTGGCTAGTTATAAGCGAGGATTTGTAAAGTAAATTTAAATAAATAAATAAAGTCGTATATAAATACGAACCGCTCGTTTTTTTTTAACTGTAAGTTCGGTACACTATTATAAGTGTATTCTTCTTAACGTTCCCTATTAAGTCCCCTTGACGTTGGCGATTAACATGGCGAAACTGTCTCTGTCTCGAATAAGTGTATTATTGTGTATCATTTTGTCAATCAAAGATAGAATAAAAATTTTATTTTTTTATATAACGCGGGCACATAAATTTGATACACCCTGTGTATTGATTTGTAACTATTTATTAGAAGTTAGCTTTTAAGCAGTGGATTTATCCTTAATAAGTTTTTCCCTGAAGAATTAAAGACATTAGTAAATAAAGTGATGTGAATAGACACTTTATCTCGGAATTATAATTTTAAAACGGTTGCTTTGTTACGGGGAAGGCCAAAAGCCACAGGTAATTATTATATTTAGAAAATTAATGTAGAGAAAGTTGGAATTTTAAGGCTCTTTGTTTAAGCCCCAAGTAAATTTGTAGAATTCCCGAAAAGTAATTATCATGAGTAGAAGTATTTGTTGGAAGGATGCATGGGTGTTTTCGAATGAAAAGAGAGGAACGGGGAGAGAGAAATGTTTCTGATTGGCTTAGAAATTTGGAATGGGGATGAGAGAAGGTTGAATGTTTAGATAGTTTTGGAAAACAGTGAACAGTTCAGAAGCAAGTACCAGTGGTTGTTAGATAGTGAAGAGTGTAGCTGAAAAGTGGAACGAGAGACAGATCAAATTGAGGAGAAATACCTCTTTGATTCTGTAAAGTCCAAGGGGGAGAATATTATTGTGAGAAAGGGAGGAGAGAATTTTGGATTTTTTTTTAACGAGTACTGGTTAAAAGAGGCCTTGTCTCCTGGTTTGGAGAATTAGTTGCTGGTATGCTGCTGGATTGATGCTGAGAACGGAGAGGGCTTTGATGGGTAGCCTAACATAATCAACAAGGAAGAGCTGTTTGGGTCAAGAGGAGACATCATTGTGTGTGAATCAAAAGGTCATTCAATAACTTATGTGATAGATTTTCTTTATGTTCAGAAGTTAATTTTTTTGAGTAAAAGCATATGAACTAAGATTCCAATAAGTATTTCAAAAATTTAATAGGAAGTATAAGTAGTTTTGCGAATACCTAAATTTGTTTGTTAAGTTTGTTTTATCAATGTTATCAAGAACAAACCGATAAATATTTGTTAAATTAAAATTAATTTATGTGGTAAAAGTTTCATTGGGACAGTTATGCCCACAGGATTTGATTGATAGATTTTCAGAGTATTGCTTTTGATAATAAAAGATATTTGTATGTGCTTATTTATGGTATTTCTATTTATTTCCTTTTCCTATTTTATCCCGATAAGGATCAACTAAGAGATACTGAAACCACGAGAAAGGATAAGTATAACCTAAGATAATTTAGTTATTTTTTTGTATGATAAAAAGGCACCCTGAGATTTTTCTTAATTTTATGTATGATTTGCGACAATTTAATAATTAATTATATAAATACTAATTAATATAAAACTAAGAGAAAGCAGATCATAACAGTATATAAATTGGATAATTACAAAAGTGAAAAAACTCATTTGTATTGCTATATTTACGGAATAATTTTGCCTGTAGCCTTCGGCATGATCATTTTAATAAAAGTTTTAAAACAATTGTTAATTCTGTAATTTTATTCTATTAGACTAGTCTAGTCAGTACACTAAAATAGTAAATTAGCGATGTTTTTAGTGTGTTTCATATACATAGTCATGGTCATATTTAAGAAACATCAAGTTTCCGCCTATTTCATACTTTATTATGTTAAAACTATGTTTATGGCGGATAACCAAATTAATAATACATAAAATTATCATAAATTAACACTAATTTATAAAAAATCTTTTGTGCTATTTTCCCATGACAGTAATATTGGATAAATGGTACTTGGATACACGAACAAACTAAGACGCTGTGTGCGGCTCTAAACTTCACCCAAAAAAAGTTCAATCAGCTTTCAGGTCCATTGAGACTTATTTCCGACAACAATTTAGTCTACAGCAGCGGTTCCAAATCTGGAGTATGCGTAACCCGGCAGGACATGTTACCATGCGTAATCTATCTCAATTTGTGAGGCGGTTAAAATAACAACAGTGGTGTATGTCAGGTTAATATATCATTTTGAGAAACAAAGCTTTTACTAAGATGATTATCATTAAATCCACGATAAACAAATCATATTACAAATAAATTTAATGAAAAATTCGTCTTCGTAAAAGGTATATTAATTTAAAAAGTCCCTAGAAGGACTACAAGTATAAAAACAAAACGTTTTCGCTCTGTAACAAGAGCATCATCAGTGTTACAAGAACATGGTGAGCCACCCAAAAATACAAAGGTTTTAGGAACCTTTTAAAATAGACTAAAAGTCTTATATAAGTGTTTACATAGTAAAATCCAAAGGATGGATATAATTCTTATGGATATGGCCTTAGGACAACATATGACTCCCACGCGTGGTACGTGAGTTGCTAGGTAATAATTAAGTAGGTCATTATAATTAATTAGTTCACCAACATAATTCCTGCCATTTAACATGTTCTACGTGTTCCTCTTAGTAAAATTCCCAGTTGGTGATAAATACCAGTCTGATTTTTGCTTGAAAGTTTAATGAAAGGGTAACAAATCAATTGGAAGTTCTGTCCGACAAAATACATGTGACGTTTTCGCAGTCTGTCGTTCTAAATGTTTAACCTGTTCCACAACTAAAACTTTCCCTGTTCCAGTGTTCCCATACATCAAGGTTTGTCCGACTAGACACCGTTAAGCTATTAACAAATTTTTAGCTTGCTATTAATCAACTTTTTTTGGTACGCGGGATCCAGGCCTAATTGGTGTGCCCATTTTTATTAAAATGGACCACAGATTTATCCAGCTTACACAATCAAATGCCTTTTGGTAGTCAATGAAGCATATCAAATCGTAGGTACTTGAAATTCTCTAGACTTTTCAATGAGTTGTCTCAGATTCAGTATTTGTTTCCGTGTACCATTACCCTCTACAAACCCCGCTTGTTCCTGAGGTATTTGGTAATGTAGATAGATTTTTAATCTGTTTTTGATGATATGCAACAGGATTTTACTAGAATATGTTATTAATGACAGTGTGCTGTAGTTTTCACATCTGGTAGTAGTTCCTTTTTGTGTGGCGGGATATAAATTGAGGTACACCAATCATATGGCTATTTTCCTGAATTCCAAACAACGGCATAGATAGAATGGATGATATGTAATCTTTTGTCACCTAGTAACTGTAGTATGTCACCTGGTATCGAGTCAATGCCGCTGGATTTATTTCTCTTTAGCGATTTAATTACATCTTTGACTTCACCGAGTAAAACAGTAGGTTCTCTAAGGTAGTCAGGGGGCCACTGATTTTCTGCTGCTAAATACCTCGTTATTTTTATACATATAGCTCGCCACAGTAGTTTCGCCATGTTTCCAATATTTCGTCAGTATCGGTAAAATTAATCGGTAAATAATCGGCAATATATCGAGACATTTGAAGTTAAAAATAAAAAGGCACACTTATTTTGATTAATGTATTATGCTTCTTCGTTTTTAGCTTCAAATATCTCGAAAACTAATGGCTTTATCGTTACGAATGAAGAGTATGTTTTTTACATAGAAAGTATTGGAGAATCAAAAAATTGCACTAAAATAGCAATTCCGCCAGTGGCGTAGAATTTGGGAAGGGTCAACCATTCACGCTCCCCCGTCGTACGCCTCTGGTAGTAACCAGAAGCGTTCGTTTAACATAATTTAGTAGATTATATAATACCAGCACCACTTACCAAATTTCGTGTTGTTGTCATATGCCTGTCAGGAAATATTCAAAAATAAATAAAATAAAAGTTTAACTTTGACACCGTGTATTTCGGTTAATATCAACTTTTGTACTAATAGTAGGGGAGCAAAGTATGCTAAATGTGCAGTCACTCGAGCGCTTTGGCGACCTATTGGGTTGTCAAGAGTAGGTCCTAAAACCAAAAAGTTAAGTAAAGTTTTTCATTTTAGTGGGCGCTTGCCATTTTTTAATTTAATTTTCCATTTCTAACAATCGTTTTTTCAGATTATAGCGTTATCTATCCATAATTCGAAAAAATGTTTTCAATAAAAGTTGCTTATTTTTACGTAAAGAATCCAAATGTGGAATAAAAATTTGGGGTTCCTATTTAAGATTTTAAAGTAACCCCCCACCCCACCTCCGTGGGGGGTCGAGTTTGGTACCATTCGATAGATTTATCAAAATATTGATTACGTGTATTTTGCAGTTTTTCGATATAATGTTTATTTTGCGAAATATCGCGTGATTTGTATTTAAAATTTTAAATGTACCCCCACCCCTCTCCGTGGGGGTCATGTTTGGTATCATTCGATAGATTTTTGAAAAATATTGAACACATTTTTTTTTAGTTTTTCGATCTAACGTTCATTTCGCGAATTATTCGCTTTTATTTTGTGAAATTTTTAACCCACCCATTTCCTTACCCCCAGCTCAAATCGTCAGATTTTTGAAATATACACTCTTTTGCATGTACTTAACGTACCTTATCTTAATATGACAATTTCGGGTATTTTTAAGGATAGATTTTTTTTCGGGCCCCTCTGAACGAACTCTCCTGTGTTTAGAGCCAATATATGGTAGAGGTACATCTACATGGTACCAGGTTTCTCCCCATATGATAATCTGACGCGCTCGAGTAACTGCAAAAATCCCCGCTTGGGCTCCCCTACCATAAGGTTAGTTAGCTTAAATCGACCTATTTTAACCTCAGGAATCTAAGGTTAAGCTATGGCCCATTCTTTACCAAACACCCTGTATAAGCAGTGTGCTCAAAAAATATACATTTTCTTGCCATAAGTAATCTCCCGTTAATTGAAAGTCGATGGAATATTTCTCTCGCATTGTTGTCGCCACCCTGTAACGTTCAGCGCCTGTAGCCTGTTCATGTTCAGCCACACAACTCTTTTAAAACAACGGTTGAAAACTATTTGGAAACCAGTTTTACGTGGATCGCATCGTGGGCGAAAATAGTTGCAAGTGCAATCAGTTTCAGATCATAGTTTTAAAACCGTTGCGCCGTGGAATTGCGAATCATTGGACAACAGTATATGATTCAATTTGCTATTGTCCAAGTGTTTCTTGCAAAGCTCAATCTGACTATTTGATGTTCACTATGATAGTGGCAGTGCAATAGCTCTAATTCTAGAAGATTATCCAGCAATGTGACATGCAGTCATCTCCTAATTGTTCACTCCCTTATGTTTACATTGTGATAATTTCGAAGGAAAACTTTCCTATCCATTTGGTTTTTCAAAGCACTAGAAACGAAAAAATCTCTATGAACATTGCCGTATACTAACAACGAAAATACTACACAAAGAAGTTGGAGTCGATATATGAAACTACAGAAACAAGAACTATGCTGATAATGGTCTTTAGGAATTCAGGAATTTTAGAAGTCTTTTTTATGCAATTAGTTAATAAACTACATATGTTGCAATCCAAAAAAATAAAAATTTTCGAAGATAACTTCAAATTCCAGGGCGACCGTAAGTTTTATGTTTGCAGTGTAGTTATTATTAGGGGTCGACAAGACAAGAATTCTTGTCTTGATAACAACTTCTTGTCTTGTCTTGAGAAAAAATCAAGATATTTAAAAAAATCTTGTCTTGATGTTTTCCTGACATGTTATATCTTGTCTTGACTCAAAAAATTTCAAGATCTTGAAATTTCTTGATTACCTGGTCTGCTGATTCCCCGGCGACCTTTTTATTGCGATGCGTGCTGACACGGCCTAATAAATCCCAGAGTGACCTACATAATCTAATACCAGAGTCAAAAATACTTAAATGAACCTAGGTCAGAAGATGCTGAGAATCTACTTAATTGGTAGAGAAGACACGAGAATGTCTATCCGTCATTATCGAAAATGGCCAAGGATTTTCTCAGAACGCCAGCAACACCTGTACCTGCGGAAAGGCTATTTTCAATAGCAGCTTTAACAATAACAAAGTCAAGAAATCGGCTAGACGTTGACTCCATAATGCTGGGGCCACTGTCACGTCTAATGCCGTTACTGTGACCCCAGCATAAGAAGTATTATCTGCCTTAATTCATGGCTTATCAATTCCGATTTAATAATTTATGTTACAGGTACATGATTTACATTTTGTAAATCGTTTTAGCAAAAAAAGTGTTCAATACATTAAAATACGTTATTTTATGTTAAAATATGTTATCTTTTTTACAAATTAATACCTAGTCAAGATATTTCAAGATTTCTTGAATTCTTGACAAGAAATCTTGGTATTGACAAACAATTTCTTGTCTTGTCTTGAAATCTACAATTACTTCTTGTCTTGATCTTGTCTTGAAATCAAGACAAGATCTTGAAATTTTCAAGAACTTGGCGATCCCTAGTTATTATCAAATTTACCTAATTAATTTAATGTTAGTGTAAACAGGTAAGTGTTAACCATAAATGCACTAAGAGCTAAACGTGATATTTCTTCGCATAATATAAAAAAACTCGATATTGAGGACATATTTTAGTACCACCACTCAACATTGTGAAGACCATTGGGACAAATAAAAATACAAATATTGGGTGCCGCTGGTTGGAGGTACCACTTTTTAAAGTGAACCAAAGCTCTACGTCATTGATACCGTAAAATTCAAGTTTGTTACCCTCAGAATGCCATCAGCGACGAAGAGAACCGGTACGAGATTTTGAATTTCTACTACGTGAAGGCATCTACCCGCATTTTAAATGATCAGGTGATTTCAAAAATATTCGGGACTATTAGGCCTACCACTTTTTAAACAAATGTTTCAAGTCTGAGACCAATCGTGACAGTTTAAAATGATATTCACTGAAGAAGTATCGCTTTGGTATTAATTCCCAAACCGTTTTCTCCGTCTCTTGGTTGTAGAATAAATTACTTCTTTTTCCTAATTGGTTTATTTAAAAAGACTACACTTACTAAAGCTAAGTTTAGCTTTTACGCCAGACACATCGAGAATTAATATTGTACAAAAAAGTCCCAAATATTAATTTGGACTTAATTATGAACTATTATAATTGAAAAAGCTATCGTTTTTTAAATATATAACATTGACAAATATTTTATTTTAGGAATTGTCACTCATTTTTTGAGATAGATTTTTTAAGAAGGCCAAAATCGTGTATTAAATGTGACATAATTTTAGGGGCGTAATAAAGCAAAGATTAGAATTTGGATTATATAATAAAGTTTCAACATTCTCCCCCGCGTTGAAGCATCCCTGCTTCAACTAAATTACACAGTAACAGAAACAGAAAAAACAAAGTGTTAGGAAGAATGTAACAAAACTAGAAATAAGCATGTTGGTCGTTTTAAGGTTGAGTTTGATTTGGTAATAAAGAAAGCTTTGAAATGGATCGGATAAACTCTCCGGAAGCCGTACGGAGCTTAACCACACGGACTTTGCCATCCTTACCAGGATATACTTCAATGATGCGCGCCAACGGCCACATCATTGGAGGTACATTATCTTCCTTGAGTAAAACTAGTTTATTTACTTGCAGGTTAGAATATTCTTCAGCCCATTTAGGCCGGTTCTGAAGGCGATTTAAGTAATCAACCGACCAACGTTTCCAAAAAACTTGTTGAATTTTAGAAATCTGCTGGAAGGTGGAAAGTCTATATTCGTTTAAATGTGAAAGATCCTTTTCAGGATAAGCGGTGAGAGGAGACCCTATCAGAAAGTGTCCCAGTGTAAGGCAGGTTAAATCTGTAGGGTCATTAGAAACTGGACCTAAGGGCCGAGAATTTAGTATTGCCTCGATTTGACAAAGAATAGTGTTAAACTCTTCTGAAGTGAACAAAGCATTACCCACCAATCTCTTGATATGAAATTTTGCGCTTTTGATGGCGGATTCCCAGATTCCACCCCAATGCGGAGATCGAGGTGGAATGAATTTCCACTTGGTCTCATTTTGTGAAAGAAAGTCACAGATAATATTTACATTATTATTAGTTTTGAAAAATTGATACAACTCGTGTAGGACATTTTTTGCACCTAAAAAATTGGTGGCGTTGTCACTATAGATCACTGACGGATTTCCTCTTCTCGAGACAAAACGTTTTAAAGTGTTCAGAAAGGAGTCAGTAGACAGTCCAAGGACTAGCTCTATGTGAACTGCCTTGGTGACCATACAAACAAAAACCGCAATGTATGATTTTATGAGTGGAGATTTACGAAGCCTTGAGGATTTTATTTGAAAGAATCCTCCGAAATCAATTCCAACTTTCTGAAATGGTCTAGAAACATTTACACGATCAGAGGGCAAACTTGCCATAATCTGTTGGCAGACTTGATTATTGAATCGAAAACACATATTGCAATTTCGAATGATTTTTTTGATCTCTCTGAGCCCATTAAGGGGCCAAAAACGTAAACGAATATTGCTCAGAACGGTTTGAGCACCAGCATGCCCGAGCCGCCTATGTTCGTACTCTAGTATGAGGGAGGTCGTATGATTATGGGGTGGCAAAAGCAAGGGATGTTTCTGTTGGTAGGGAATGGAGGCGTTACAAAGCCGTCCGCCGATCCTCAGCATTGATAATTCATCGAGAAATGGATTTAAAGATAATAATTGTTTATTTGATAGTTGCTGGTTTGCAGAAAGTTCGGAAATTTCTTTAGAAAAATTGGTTAGCTGAACTTGCCGAACTATAAAATATAGAGCATGGTCCAATTCTTCAACAGTGAGGGGATCAGATTGTTTGTTTCCTTTTAAACAACTGACAAATCTGAGTACATATGCGATAGTACGACGTAATCGAGAAAAAGAAGAAAATTTTTGAAATAATTGTTCCCAAGGAGGTTTTAAGTTGACGTTTGTGAGTATATTGGAACGAGTTTTTCTGTGCTCTGTAATAAGCTGATCAGCTATTGGGGGTTCACCAGAGAATTCTAAAGAATGATTAAGAAGAAAAGCAGGACCGGACCACCACAACTTGTTGTCCAGAATTTCTTGGGCTGATAAACCGCGTGATAGAATGTCAGCACTGTTTTCAGCTGATTTAACGTATCGCCACTGAAAATTTTGCGTCAGTTCTTGAATTTGAGCAACTCGATGCGATACGAACACTGACCATTTACTAGGGTGTGCCCTGCACCAACATAAAGCGACCTGAGAATCGGTCCACAAATTTATTGAGTCATACTCTAATTTATTTTCGAAGACTTGTAGAATTTTGTTTACAAGTTTCGCCAGCAAGAGCATAGCGCAAAGTTCTAACCTTGGAATGGTAATTGATTTAAGTAAGGCGACTCTAGATTTTGAAGATACTAAAGCAGAAGAAATATCATTGTCAGAATAAAGAACTCGAAAATAAATGCAAGCACCATAAGCCTCTATGCTTGCATCAGAAAAGCCATGAATTTCTATTTTGCTAATAGTTTTCGGACGAAAATATTGTCTAGCTATTTTTTGTTGTGAAAGCAAGGGGATATGTTCAATAAAATTGTGCCAATCTTTAAGAATGCAAGCGTCGTTTATTACGGTGTCCCAATGAAACTTTTTGAACCATAATTTTTGCATCAGTATCTTACCTTTTACTATAACAGGATTTATCAAGCCTAACGGATCATAACATTGAGCTAAGATAGAAAGTATTTTTCTTTTGGTAACTGGACCCTGCACGATTTCTTGAGGCACGGAAATACAAAGAGTATCTTCTGCTGTACTCCACTTTAGCCCAAGAACTTTACTTGGGACTTCATCTATGTTTATGTCATAATCAGCTTTTTGATTTTCCGAAATGTCTTTGGAAATATTTTTAAGAAAATAATCACTATTTGAACAATATTTATGCAACTCAAACCCATGCTTATTTAAGATGGTATTTAATTGAGAGTAGAAATTGAAAAGTTCGTTGTGATTATATGAACCACAAAGGCCATCGTCCATATAGAATTGATTCAGAATTGCATCAGACGCAAGAGGAAATTCTAAATAGTTTAGACAAGCAATTTCTTTAAGAACCCTTGTTGCCAAGAACGGGGCTGAATTGGTTCCAAAAACTACAACATCGAGTTGGATACATTTAAAGTCTTCATCAGGGTTTTCTCGCCATAAAATGTTTTGAAGAAAAGTTTGTTCTGGGTTCACGAGGACCTGTCGGAACATTTTTTTAATATCTACCGTGAATACAAAAGGAAAAAGTCTAAATCTACATAGAATGTCATACAATTCTGGCTGGACCTGATATCCCTTTAAACACACGTCGTTTAAGGAATACCCTGAGGAACTTTTGGCGCTGGCGTCCATGACAACGCGCAAACGCGTTGTTAAACTGGATTCTCTAACTACACCTAAGTGCGGAATAAAATATTTATTTTCAGATTTGGCATTTAGCAGAGTTAGGGGTACATAATGAGCATGTTTAAGTTCAATTAATTCATCAATAACTTTTTTATAGTCTTGATAAAAGTTGCAATTAGTTCTAAATTTATTTTCTAAAGAAATGAAACGCTTTCTGGCCATGTAATAAGAATTTCCTAACTTTAGATTTTCTGAAGGTGATTTCAGCGGCAAACTTACTTGAAATCTACCATTTTGTAAAATTTTGGTTGTAGAACGGAATAGGTTTTCAGATGCCTCATCAGCTTCTGAAAGATAGAATTTATTGGGAATTTCCTCGATTTCCCAGAATTTTTTCAAACGACTGTCTAATTGTAATGTGGAAAGAAGTGAATTAGATTCAGTTAAAACTTCTGAACTACTGTCTGTAACAGATATACATGTAACAGATATATTGGATACAGTAAAATGATCAGGAACTGTACCAGCTACCACGAAACCTAAGTGAGACTCTTGTAAGACTGGAAGATTTTTGCCAAGTCTGACGAAGTTAGGTAAAACAATATCGTAATAAAGATCCAAACCAATTAGAATGTCAATTTCAGAAGGCTTAAAAAATTCGTCGTCTGCTAGAAAGAATTGTTCCGGAATATTTAATTTTTTCAATAGTATTTTTGATTGAGGGAGAGCACAAGTAATCTCGGGTAATACAACTACTGAAAAATGAAAACTTCTTCGACGATCATAATTGGAAAATATGGTTATATCTGACATTTTGGTACAAGTCGAGCCACTCCCTCCTATTCCTGATATATGTACTGACTTGTTATACGTATCTAATTGTAACTTGTTCACAAGCTTCTCTACGATAAATGAATTTTGGGATCCTGTATCCAAAAGAATTTTCGCTATGCAGAAATTAGCGTTTTTACCAAGTAAGGTTACTTTTGCAGTACCCAGAAGAATATGACTATTTTTTACTGACTGAACAGAGTGATTCGCTGAATGATTATTTGCGGTAGGGTTATTTTCCGTAAAATTTCTCGAAGGACCTTGAAAATTTGTTATTCCTGAATTTTCCTGTACTGGTTGAATATCCAGAGAACGGGTTTGAAGATTTAAATTACTATCGAGATGAGAAGATGAATTATTACCATTTTGAACATGAGCAGTATTATCTAAATAAGAACTATTAGATGAGATTAGAGAGCTATGGTTACCTGCGTAGCTATTAGGTTGAGAATTTAAACCATTATTATATAGAGAATGTGAATGACGCTTACCACTAGTCATTGGCGGAGAATGTTGATTTTCGCCGATTTTTATGTGCATTAACGAATTGTGTGACTTGGAGCAAAAAGAACATTTTTTAGAGGATTTGCACTCTTTCAAATTGTGTTTACCAAAACAATTTATACATAAATTCTTTGCCCTAATAAATTGCAATTTGGCGGAATGAGGTATATCTTTAAACTCAGAGCAAGTGTAAATTTTATGGCCCACCTTGTTACAATAGATACAAATTAATTGAAATTGGCGATTTGAAGTTGCCTCATGCATTGTCGAATGAGATGAGAAATTTTTTCTGGTAGTTTTAGGACTAGAAATTTCAACATTTTCCAGAATTACTGCACGTTTTTCTAAGAATTTTAAGAAATGATTTAAAGTAGGTATTTCATCGTGATTCCTCTCAGATTCATATGCCTTAGCCGATTGAAAATCTAACTTCTTTTTTAGAATGAATATAAGTGTTAAGTCAAATAAATTTTCGGAAGTTAAATTCAAATTTTTTAGTGACAAAATATTCTTTTGAATTGTAGTGATTAATTCTCTTAATGTGTCTGACTTACATTTAGTAATATTATTACAATCAAAAATTGCTTGCAAATAAGAATTTATTATGGCGAATTTGTTTTCGTATCTCTTCTTTAAAATATTTAACGCGATTACAAAATTTTCATTAATTATCGGTAATGAATCTATAAGTTGAAGGCTTTCACCTTTTAAATAACTCTTCAAGTACACAAGTTTTTGGACATCTGTTAATGTCTCATTTTTCACTATGAGCGCATCGAAGAGCTCGATGAACGATTGAAAGTCTCTAATATGACCTGAGAATTGTGAAATTTTTATATCCGGAAGACGAACTGCTATTGGAGCACTACAAGAACCCTCACTGGATGAACTAGATCTTATCTGAGAAGGTGCAGCTTTTAATTTATTAACACAAGCGGTCAAATCGCTTACAAGTTTGAAATATTGATTTTCTGTAAACTCTCTATCTTTTTCTTCTTTGCCTGTATTTGATGCAAGGAATTCGATTTCATTTTGTGCTTTTTCATAATCATGAAATATTAAATGAAGTCTACTTAATCGCGTCTCGAACTGGGTAACATCTAATTCTACGTCTTTTTTGGCTATAAACCAGTTAGACATACGAGTAAGAGAAGCCTTAGCAATTTTTCTATATTTTTTGAACTCATCCATTTTTATTAAAGATATTGGAACACGAAAATGTCTTTGAATCACAGAATTTATTGATTTTAATGTCTTTGAATAACTGATAGCCAAATAGAATAATGAAACAAAGGGTATATAAATGGACTTATCTCACCCAGTATATCCTTTTGTTGTTGTGTCGGCAAATAATCTTGAAGAACTTTCCATAAGTTTTATGCTGGTCAAAAATCCGGCTCGATGTAGGCCAAATGAAGAAGTGTCGCTTTGGTATTAATTCCCAAACCGTTTTCTCCATCTCTTGGTTGTAGAATAAATTACTTCTTTTTCCTAATTGGTTTATTTAAAAAGACTACACTTACTAAAGCTAAGTTTAGCTTTTACGCCAGACACATCGAGAATTAATATTGTACAAAAAAGTCCCAAATATTAATTTGGACTTAATTATGAACTATTATAATTGAAAAAGCTATCGTTTTTTAAATATATAACATTGACAAATATTTTATTTTAGGAATTGTCACTCATTTTTTGAGATAGATTTTTTAAGAAGGCCAAAATCGTGTATTAAATGTGACATAATTTTAGGGGCGTAATAAAGCAAAGATTAGAATTTGGATTATATAATAAAGTTTCAACATTCACAAAATAAAAAAGATAACTTAAAAGGTAATATTCATAATAGGTATATATGTATGTAGTTTCAAAATGTATAATACGTGGAATTCCACAGAAAATGTCCACTTTTTTGATGCCAAAAACATTGATTTTGAAATTTGAGGGCACTTCGTTTATTTCTACAATTATTTCCGTTTATGAACGTATTTTATATTAATAATTACTGAATGCATTAGCTCAATGTATGATATTAATTGATTAATAATAATTTTGTAAATCCCCCTTTTTTGTCCTAAACCTAATGGACTTTACACTGTGTGATTTCTCATATGATTTCACTTATACAGTGCGCTGGAAAAAGTGTTGCCCCCTTATTAACTTATTTATTTTTAGCACACAAGCAAAACTCCCGGACAGGTCGATTTTTAAAATAATTTTAAGTACATTATAACATCAATGTTTCGAACTTTACGCGATCCCTCTTCAGGTGACAGCCACAACTTTGGTTTTTTTAAATGGGAAAGTACATCATGTGACAGCTCATTTAAAAGCGTTTGAAATAGCGATTTCAAAAATGTATAACATTTTAATCCTTTTGGAAAGCGCAGGTGCAAAATTTCGATCGAATTCTTTTTAAACGCATTCATTTTTTTTGGTATCCTGAGAAAACTAATAAGTATTTTTGAAAAATTTAAGCGCAGAATAAAAGATTACATTATTACCGAGGGCTGAAAGTCCCTTAGAATAAACTGAAATTATAAAATTTATAATTATAATTTATGTTTATACTTATATTTGAAATTAAAACTAATACTAAATTTTCTCTTTTTCGCCCCTGTTACTCATTAAAGTAATCACTATAGAAGTTCGCAGGGACTTCAGACCCTCGATAACACTGTAATATTTTATTTTGCGTTTAAATTTTTCAAAAATACTAATTAGTTTTCTCAGTATATCAATACGATAATAGACACACTCAAACTTCCTTCCAGTACGGATTACACTTGGAAACGAAATGAAATTATTCAGCACTTCGGCAGAGGTAACAGCATTGTTTAACAAAGAACGATAAGGAAAAGCCGTTACATTGCAAATTTATAAACATTTATTGTTTCAACAACTTCGTTTATTGTTACCATTAACGCATTGATTGTGGTTATTAAAAGCAGTAGTAGATTGATTAATGCATTCGTTGTCATAACAATCAGTTTACATATATGGAATAATCATATATTACTCTATATTAACAATATTTGTACATTGTTTTAATGAAATCTGTACGTTGTCACAATAAACCAAGGTAATTGTTTATAATCTACGAAAACAAGAAAGTGCCTTGCTGCCAGAATTACCATTATTTATTAAATATACGAAACTAACTTATTGTCTGAATAAATTGACCGTTATTGATTAATGTAATCTAGTTATTTTCACAATTATTATTTTTTCACAAAAAATTAAATTGTTGATACAACGAAATACTATTCAATAATCACTGTTAATTAATATTACGAACTAATTTTTTTTGAGTGAAACTTCATTAGATTTACAGAAAAACAGAAGTTCTGGCAACAATTTAAATACCACCATAATATCGGCAGTATAATAAAACCCTTATGCACCAAAATCTACACAAATCGTGAAAGCTGTTTCATATAATTAAGGCGTTCGATATTTAAAATTCACACTGTGGATTGAGAATGAAGAAAAAACAAAATTACTATTTTAAAAGTTCAGTTGAACCCGCTTATTGGAATAGCCTTCGTGCCACGCAAAAGTATTCCTATAACCAAGATAGTCCCATAACCGATCATAAAAATAAACTTCATATTCGGATTCAGCGGCCTCGAAAACATAAAGAATGACCAAAATTTGCCATTTGCCTATCTTGGTCGATTTTTCGATTTCTAAGCCTCAAATTAGAGGTGTGTCGCTTGCTTATAAAATTTAAAACAAATTGGTCCCAAGCGTGTACCCTCAAATTTCAAAATCAATGTTTTTAGCATCAAAATTGGATATTTTCTGTGAAATTCCTCATACCTGTAATGAAAAATAATAGTTATTTTTATATATTAACAATTATAAGATAATAAATTTTCTTCTTGATAAAACTGTTACATTTTTAAGTGTCCGTCTTCAGAATCCTACCTACTTCACTTCGGACACTTAACGGATAAAGTAGTGAATATTAATAACCATGGAAGATTCATACATAGTCTTTAAGGTACTTAACGCACGAATTTCAATCGATTTGTTGACCAGTCAATTACGAATGTGTTTTTCTTTATATTTGAATATTTAAATTTACTTAGTCGACTCAAAGATATTTTTGTAATAACCATTTTCACTCTTTTTTAAAACTTTGGGGGCCATTTTTGGGGTAAATGACAGCTACTCTTCAGCCAAGCCTGCATTTTTGTATTAGGCTATTATGAAAGAGGCACCTAAAAAATATTTAGATTGCCTTAATACCTGATTAAAAATGTCTACCAGCTCTCGGATCATATATTAATAACATATTAGTAACAACTTTTTAGGTGATCGTAAAAAATAATAAAAAACACATAAAACATATGTTTTATAAAAGGACAATACACGAAAACCCAACACTAAAAATTTAATTTTATGTTACTTAGAAGTCTCTCGTATAAAAATAACATCAGTAAAAGGGAATTTACAAAAACAATAAAATATATTTATCTTTGAAAAATTATGCGAATGAATTTTCATAAGAACCATAAACATAACTAGACAAATAAAACGAAAACAAAACACAAAAACATTGCTCTTAATGTTACGAGTCCTTTTTGAATCAATAATTAGGTAAGTGAAGACAGTAGAAAGCGAAGCTTTTTTTACTTATTTTACTCCTTTTTTTAGATACGATAGTATAATATAATAGATAATATAAATATTGAATAATTTATAAGATTTGTTGTATACAGTATTATAGATGATTTGAAATTAACATTAATTGAGTGCTGCAGGTTGGACACGTTTTCTCACTCCCTATGCCTAAAACTATAATTTTTAATTTTAATCAAAAGAGTATGCGTTAGAATAAAATAAATTATTTTATTTCGGACAAAAAATAGGGTGCGATCATCGAGCCCGACACCTGCAAGATGTCAACTTTTGTTATTACAAAACTGTGATTTTTCTATAAAATTGACTGTTGTCGAGTTACATGCAATTTCAAATTTAAAAATCGCGAAAATGGCCATTTTCAAGGCTTAATAACTCGATTAAAAATTATTATTATGAAAGTCATAAAGTGACCAACTCAAAGTTTAAAGCCCCCCTGGAATATCCTAAAGAAATTTTTGTCATTATTTTATTACTAACTATTAATTTTAATAATTAAAAATGAGCGCTAAGCATGGATTGAAGCGGCCGTCCGCGAGAGAGAGAGAGAGAGAGATGTACAATATTCATTAGACGTTTTAAAAAAATATCGATTGGAAGTCAAAAATACGTTTTAAAAAAATAAAAAAGGAATTTTGAGGTTATATGTATTGTACACTCGACCTACACGGGTCTATAAAAAATAGATATGTTTTGTAGAAGCCTCATAAAAAGTTTAAATTAATTGCAACTTTAAACAAAAATAAAATAGAAAAAGTGACGTTTTTGTGGGGGCAGGGGGAGGGGGTGGTGGGCTAAAAATGCGATTAGTCTTATTTTTTAATCACGTATTACGTAAAAAAATGAAAAAAATATTCAGGCTGTATCGATCTCAAAAAATATCATTAAGCCCGCAAAAACTCTTACATAACTTAAAAAAATATGGTTTTTGGGGGGTTTAAAGGTGTTTTACCCAATTTTTGATAATCCTAAAATACTCATTTATTTCAAATTATACATAATCCATTAACAAAACCTTGAGTTGATCTATGTTGCAGTCTATAAAATGGAGAAAATCCCTAAAAACCCCCTAAAAAACAGTTTCCCGGATTTTCCAAGATGGCACATCAGACGGAAAAATCTAAAAAAAATCGGAGAGATAACTTTTGATAAAATACACAAGATCCAAAAAAAATTGGACCTGCAGCCCCCTCCAAAAAAAGTTATAGGTAAAAAAAAATTTGAGGTTATGTACACTCGACCTAAGGGTCCATAAAAAATGGACATGTTTTGTAAAAGCCTCAGCTACACGTGTGAATTTTTTGAAATTTTTAAATCAATTGCAACCTAACTAAAAAAAATTAAATCTAAAAATCTACGTTTTTGGCTGTGTGGGGAGGGGAAAGGGGGTGGCGAGCTAAAAATCCGCGTTATCTCATTTTTGAATTGCATAGAACGTAAAAAAAATTAAAAAAATTGAATTCTGAGAGTGAGGGCATTTTGCCTATCTTCACTGGGGGTACCCTTTATGGTTAGGAATTAATTGATTTCCTTTCAGAATTAGTTCTATTTTCTCTACAAGCAATTTTCCTAGTAAGTTTGTCATAGCAGGGAGTAGGCTATTAGGTCTGTAGGATGTTGTTTCCTCATCAGGTTGTCATGGCTTAGGCACAGTATAAAGAGGGACAGTAGAACCACTCTCCGAAAAATTGGAAGTAAAATTTTTAGTCGCGCATGGCGACCGCGCAATGTTCCCAGTCGCTTTTGCCCCACTCTCGCATTGCTAGGCGCATAGAAACGTACTGGTTTTAACAGGGAAGACCCGCATCCACCACTGGTGAATTACCAATTGCGTACTGGTACTACTTATTACTTCTTGAGATCAAAGTGCCAACATGAAAGAGGTTTTACTGTCCCTCTTTATACTGTGGGTTAGTGATTAGCATAATTTGGGTTACCTTCCATAAAAGCGGAAATTATCTGATCTTTAAAACAGCATTTAGAAGTCGTATCCTGCAGATTTTTTTAGTAATAACAGAGTAATAAACCATTATCTATTATATTATCCACATCTATAAAAAAAAAGTAATACAACTAAAATGTTCTTTATCTACTCTATGTCATATTAAATATACTTATATAGTATATACTTAAATACTTATTCACAACGGAACAGATACTTAATGTTTATTACGCTATCATCTATTCACATTTGTCATACAATATTGTTCTATGGGGCAGTGCAACAAATGTCTTAAAAGTTTTTATAGCCCAAAAACGCATAATCCGCTTGATTTTTAATTTACCATATGGACATACGTGTAGAGACCATTTTAGAAAATACCAAATACTTACTGTTCCCTCAATTTTTATATACAGATGTATTCTGTACACAAAAGCTAATATTAATTCATTGACATCAAATTTAGATGTACACAATTATCGTACTAGACAAAAAGATTTCTTTAGGGCTCCTAAACATTACACTTCCATGTTTGAAAAAAGCCCTGAATATAGCGGCATAAGGTTTTTTAATCAGCTCCCATCCAAAATAAAAAGTGAGGCAGATGATGTTAGAATATTTAAGAATAAATTGAAGACTTATCTCATTGAGTCATGTTTTTATAGTGTCTCGGAATTTATGTCTTAGTATGTTGTTTCTATGTTTATGTGTATGTTTATATTGTATAGGTAGTCTTTAACTTTTCTATTTTTTAAATGTCTATATTCTTTATTTTGACATCAAGTATATTCAAATGGGAAATAAGCCACAATTTTACCTAAAAATGATTTTATTAACGTTTTATTTTTTTTATTTGTTCTAACGAAAATTTATTTTTAGAAGAAAAACAATTGTTAACATCTGTGTTATTAAAAAATGATTATCCCATATCGTTTATAAATAAGGAATTGTCAAGATTGGATCGAATGGAACAGAACAACTTAGAAAGGGATCCTACAACATTCACAAGAAATAATACGAGGAAAATATCAATACCCTATGTAAAAGGACTATCCGAGAAACTTAAAACAATAGGAAATAAATTCAACATATCAACAACATTCAAAACAACAAACACATTGAGATCTATTCTATCTAAAACTAAACCTAACAGTGAACAAGAAAGAACAAAGAATTGTATTTATAAAATACCTTGTGAATGCGAACAATTTTATATAGGTGAAACGTCAAGACCATTAGACGTTAGAGTAAATGAACATCAGTCTTATATAAAAAATAGAGAATTTGATAGATCTCAAATATGTCAACACGCATGGGATAATGAACATAGAGTTCAGTGGAGAGATTCAAGTATAGTCCTAAAAGAAGCAGATAGTAAAAAGAGAAAAATCAAAGAAGCGGCTCTAATTATGCTAAATGAAACCAATTGTGTCGCAAATTCCTCGGTAGAATGCAGTAGGATGTGGTTACCCATATTAAAGGAGGAAATCAATAGAAAGAAAATACCACAATTAGTAAATCAGTAACATATCGAGTTAGTACATATTTAGTATTTTAGTATTATTTAAAATTTAAAATATCAAGTCAGAATTTGGTATTAGTTTTGAGAGTAAACTAAATGTAAACCCAAATACTTACGATGTCGGGATAGTATCACGAGGTTTTTCCTGGTTTTCCCTCGTGATTTACTATGGAATCTCTAACGCGAGAATTTCAGTGCCACCGTTGCATTTGGTTGTCTTTTTAAAGACAGATCACATGCTATGATTTTTTGTGGCGGATATTCTTGAGTTGGGATTGATTTCATGTAATCGAATGAACTATCTTTTAGTAAAGTCGTCCCAGGAACGCAACTCATCAATATTGGCAATATCATTTTAAAGTCGTCTACTTTGAAATGTATAATACGTGTCTGAATTGCCGATATAAATGAGTCAGATTAAATAAATTATTAGAAGAATTTTTTACTAAGCAACAACATTGTTGTTTATTTAGTATTATTTTATATTTTGACAACGACACCCGACTTGGGCGTCGAAACGTTAATAAAATCATTTTTAGGTAAAATTGTGGCTTATTTCCCATTTGAATATACTTGATTATAAAAATGCCACAAGAAAATAGCTTCAGAACAACATTATTTTGACATGTCCTATATTATGTAAATAATCTGTAAGGATGAATAAAGTATCCAGAATAAGTAAGTATCCATTATTATTATCCAGATTTAGCCATACGGCTCACACTCCCTCTAAGGGGAAAATTGACTCATCCCAGATACCTACGGTATCAAAAGGATTGAGCTCTGGTGGGACTCTTTCCGTGTTGTCGAGCCCTAGGTGACTTGGTATGCAGGTGTATCTCCCAAAAATTTTCGTACACATCTGGCCGTTGCGAGTAGTACAGCTTTCTGCATGGTCTTGTAGAGATGTTCATTTAGACCCAGCCTTTTTATGCTTTCGAGGAGGTTCTTCGGAATGACTCCAGTAGTAGACATAACAATAGGTATCGTCTGGGTACTTTGCATTCTCCATTGCCTTCGTATTTGAATTTCTAGATCTCTGTACTTGGCGATCTTTTCAGTGAATTTACTGCGTAGATTATTGTTGTTAGGTATCGCCACATCAATTAGTGTTGTTTGTCTTGTTAATTTATTAACTAGTACGAGATCTGGTCTATTATGTGCCACTGTTTGGTCTGTGAGCACAGTGCGGTCCCAGTATAGCTTGTAGTTGCCATCCTCAAGCATACTCTCAGGGACGTATTGATAATACGGGAGATGGTCCGTTTGGAGAAGTCCCAGCTTGATAGCTAACTCTTGATGAAGGATTTTTCCCACTGCGTCATGCCGTTCCTTGTATTCAGTTGCAGCAAATGCCTGGCAGCTCCCTGTAAGATGTTGGATGGTTTCTTGGGCTTGACATCCATATCGGCATCTGTCGTTTTGAACCTGAGGGTCTTTGATGATATATTTCAGGTAGTTTCTGGTTGGTATAACCTGATCCTGAATGGCCAGTAATGAACCCTCCGTTTCAGGGAACATCTTTCCTGATGTCAACCAGTAGTTCGACGCTATATTGTCGACATAATCTTGGCTGACCTCATTGGGATGTCGCCCGTGCAAAGGTTTACCCATCCAGGCGCGCACTTTTTCGTCCTTAGTAAGGTGGTTTATGCGCAGTTCTGCTTCCCTCAGTTTGATCGGTGTTGTGTCATCTACTGCGCAGATAGCGCGATGTAGAGTAGATGTCTCAGCCTGCATCTGAAAATAAGTTCTTAAATTAGCAATTTGTTTATCTAATTGCTCACCTATATCCATAAGTCCTCTTCCTCCTAAATACCGGGGTAATGTCGTTCGTTCTACTGCACTTTTAGGGTGGTGTTTTTGTGCCTTTGTGAGGTGTGTTCGTACTTTTCGCTGAAGATTTTCTATATCCGTTTTTGTCCACTTAACAATACCAAATGAATAGCTAAGCGCGGAACAAGCGTAGGTGTTTAGTGCCTTAAACAAATTTTTACTGTTAAGCTGTGACCTAAGCAGCTGTTTTACCCTTCTTATAAACTCAGTAGTGATCTCAGTTTTCATTTGCTTATGGTCAATTTTCCGCGCCTGCTTTACTCCAAGATATTTGTACATATCGTTGTCGCCCATGGCCTCGATGTTCTGGCCATTTTGCATATCGAATCCACCGGGCTGTACCTTTCCTCTGACTATATTCAAAACACGGCACTTGTCTAGACCGAACTGCATACTAATATCATTAGAAAATGTTTCTACAATTTTTAGCATCTCTTCTAGGTGTTCTCGAGTGGAAGCCATTAATTTCAAATCATCCATATACAACAGATGATTGAGCTTCGCTAGCACAGTATTATTGCTTTTAATGCTAAAACCTGAGTCAGTGGAGTTTAATAGCTGGGAAAGGGGGTTCAAAGCTAAACAGAACCACAATGGACTCAACGAGTCTCCTTGAAATAGGCCCCGGTTGATTGCGATATTTTCGGTTTCGATATTGTTTTCACCAGGTATTTGGAGGTGAATTTTAGTCTTCCAATCTCTCATTATATGCCTTAAAAAGGTCACTATGTTATCATCGACTTTGTATATTTTCAATATATCTATTAGCCATTCATGCGGTACTGAATCAAAGGCCTTTTTATAGTCAATAAAAGCAGTAAAAAGGTTCCTTTTTTTAGTGAATGCCTGGTTAGAAATTACTGAGTCGATGATAAGCTGTTCTTTGCAGCCCATGGAACCCTTAGCGCATCCTTTCTGTTGAGGCTCTATGATATTGTTTAGAGCACAGTGTTGGTAGATACGCCGGGTTACACAGGATGTGACCAATTTATACAAAGTTGGAAGACAAGTAATTGGGCGGTACTTGGATGGATCTTGGGTGTTATTTTGATCCTTGGATATTAAATAAGTAGTTCCCTGAGTTAGAAATGATGGTAATTCCTGCGGATTAGAAATAACATGATTAATTAATGTTGATAAGCACTCATGAATACTCCAAAACTTTTTAAGCCAGAAGTTCTGAACTCCGTCTGGTCCAGGAGATTTCCAGTTATGAAGCTCTTTGATGACATTTGAGACTTCTTCAGTCGTGAATGGTTCGTAGTTAGCAGTGACGTAGTGGTGACAGTTGTGCGTCGTATCTTCTATCCAGCCAGCATTGTTGTTAAAAGCAGCTGGTGTGGAAAGTTGATTTCCCCAAAACTCATGAATTTCTTCTTGGCTTGGGTAAGACTTGTCGACACTTTCTACGGTGGAATTGAGTTTTCGGTAGAACGCCTTCTCAGAGTTCTCAAAAAGTGCATTGTCACATTTTCGGTTGTTACTAACTTTATACCTTCTTAATCGTCCTGAGTAGACGGAGAGTTTTTGTTTTAATGTATCCAGACACTGTTGGGCTGTGTTGTTTTCTGGATCGTATCTCGAGTGTCTTGCAGTGCTCCGCATTATTTCTTCAGCTCTTTTAATGACTTTTCTACTTGTAACACCTCTTATATATTCTGTGACTTGACCAATATCCCTACGCAGTAATTCAATTTTTCCGAGAAGTCTTTTTTCCCAGGGTGCAATTCTGTTACCAGTCCTTCCGTTATTAGTACCCCATCGTGTTCTGATCTTAACGCCCATTACATTGGCAATTGCTGTAGCTGCACAGTAGATTAGCATATGCAGATATTCCAATGTGTGGGCTTCTACGACATAATTGGGTAGGACTTCAGTATTCACAATTTGTAACAGGGCACCTAGTTTCTTACAAGAGTTTATTCGTGGTAGCGGTGGTCTGCTAAGTGGATTTGTTCCATTAAACTCTTGTACGGCACGAGCCATTTCGTTCTCTAGACTATCGCGCAACTCGTTGTTTTCCTGCTGTGTATTGTCAGGTTGAGTTTCTGATATGGGAATCTCAGGAATCTGCTCATCAAGGATTTCATTAGGGACTTGATCTAAAACTAGCTCTTGGTTATTAATCTCCCGTTCGACTTCGCTTTTGATCGTATTGCGTCTAGTCTCTGGGATAAGGTTGTTTCTTACGATTACCCGGTATTGATCTGATACTCTTTGCTCCGATACTTGAATATCTGGGTACTCCCTGCAAAATTCGGCATACAGCTGTTGTCTGTAGCCGATCGTTTCTTGACCGAGGTTTGTCACCTTATAATAGAAGCGCAAAATGCTTTCGTTAATGGACACAGTCCATTTCATGCGCTGCCTCGGTCGTCCCGCTTGAGTGAGCGCCGGCTGATGTTCCGGCGCAGCACCTTCAGCGAGTGGAGCTCTTGCTGTTGTTTGGCTCGCTTGTGGTTGTTGTTCTTGTTGTTGGGCTGTAGCTGTTTGTGTGACAGGGGCCCGCCTCCTCAACACCCTGCCACCGACGTCCCGCATGCTGTCACGTCCAGCGTCGGCTCCAGACGTGCCCTGGCGATCCCCAGGCAGCGGCCCTAAACATAAACTATTAGTCTCCATTCTCATGGGTGTGCATTTTATACCTACTGCCAGGTGTCAGTTTTTGTTCCACGGCAAGTATTCCTGCTACTCTCTGGGTATTGGCGCTACGAATACCCAGAAAGCATCCCCCATTCGCAGGGGGCCGCGCCTGATAGAAGAACTGACATAAAACTCCCACAGGTTATTATTATTATTATTATTATTATTATTATTATTATCCAGATTTAGCCATACGGCTCACACTCCCTCTAAGGGGAAAATTGACTCATCCCAGATACCTACGGTATCAAAAGGATTGAGCTCTGGTGGGACTCTTTCCGTGTTATCGAGCCCTAGGTGACTTGGTATGCAGGTGTATCTCCCAAAAATTTTCGTACACATCTGGCCGTTGCGAGTAGTACAGCTTTCTGCATGGTCTTGTAAAGATGTTCATTTAGACCCAGCCTTTTTATGCTTTCGAGGAGGTTCTTCGGAATGACTCCAGTAGTAGATATAACAATAGGTATCGTCTGGGTACTTTGCATTCTCCATTGCCTTCGTATTTGAATTTCCAGATCTCTGTACTTGGCGATCTTTTCAGTGAATTTACTACGTAGATTATTGTTGTTAGGTATCGCCACATCAATTAGTGTTGTTTGTCTTGTTAATTTATTAACTAGTACGAGATCTGGTCTATTATGTGCCACTGTTTGATCTGTGAGCACAGTGCGGTCCCAGTATAGCTTGTAGTTGCCATCCTCAAGCATACTCTCAGGGACGTATTGATAATACGGGAGATGGTCCGTTTGGAGAAGTCCCAGCTTGATAGCTATCTCTTGATGAAGGATTTTTCCCACTGCGTCATGCCGTTCCTTGTATTCAGTTGCAGCAAATGCCTGGCAGCTCCCTGTAAGATGTTGGATGGTTTCTTGGGCTTGACATCCATATCGGCATCTGTCGTTTTGAACCTGAGGGTCTTTGATGATATATTTCAGGTAGTTTCTGGTTGGTATAACCTGATCCTGAATGGCCAGTAATGAACCCTCCGTTTCAGGGAACATCTTTCCTGATGTCAACCAGTAGTTCGACGCTATATTGTCGACATAATCTTGGCTGACCTCATTGGGATGTCGCCCGTGCAAAGGTTTACCCATCCAGGCGCGCACTTTTTCGTCCTTAGTAAGGTGGTTTATGCGCAGTTCTGCTTCCCTCAGTTTGATCGGTGTTGTGTCATCTACTGCGCAGATAGCGCGATGTAGAGTAGATGTCTCAGCCTGCATCTGAAAATAAGTTCTTAAATTAGCAATTTGTTTATCTAATTGCTCACCTATATCCATAAGTCCTCTTCCTCCTAAATACCGGGGTAATGTCGTACGTTCTACTGCACTTTTAGGGTGGTGTTTTTGTGCTTTTGTGAGGTTTTTTATTATTATCCAGATTTAGCCATACGGCTCACACTCCCTCTAAGGGGAAAATTGACTCATCCCAGATACCTACGGTATCAAAAGGATTGAGCTCTGGTGGGACTCTTTCCGTGTTATCGAGCCCTAGGTGACTTGGAATGCAGGTGTATCTCCCAAAAATTTTCGTACACTTCTGGCCGTCGCAAGTAGTACAGCTTTCTGCATGGTCTTATAAAGATGTTCATTGAGACCCAGCTTTTTTATGCTTTCGAGGAGGGTCTTCGGAATGACTCCAGTAGTAGATATAACAATAGGTATCGTCTGGGTACTTTGCATTCTCCATTGTCTCCGTATTTGAATTTCCAGATCTCTATACTTGGCGATCTTTTCAGTAAATTTACTACGTAGATTATTGTTGTTAGGTATCGCCACATCAATTAGTGTTGTTTGTCTTGTTAATTTATTAACTAGTACGAGATCTGGTCTATTATGTGCCACTGTTTGGTCTGTGAGCACACTGCGGTCCCAGTATAGCTTGTAGTTGCCATCCTCAAGCATACTCTCAGGAACGTATTGATAATATGGGAGATGGTCCGTTTGGAGAAGTCCCAACTTGTTAGCTATCTCTTGATGAAGGATTTTTCCCACTGCGTCATGCCGTTCCTTATATTCAGTTGCAGCAAATGCTTGGCAGCCCCCTGTAATATGTTGGATGGTTTCTTGGGCTTGACATCCATATCGGCATCTGTCGTTTTGAACCTGAGGGTCTTTGACGATATATTTCAGGTAATTTCTGGTTGGTATAACCTGATCCTGAATGGCCAGTAATGAACCCTCCGTTTCAGGGAACATCTTTCCTGATGTCAACCAATAGTTCGACGCTGTATTGTCGACATAGTCTTGGCTGACCTCATTGGGATGTCGCCCGTGCAGAGGTTTACCCATCCAGGCGCGCAGTTTTTCGTCCTTAGTAAGGTGGTTTAAGCGCATTTCTGGTTCCCTCAGTTTGATCGGTGTTGTGTCATCTACTGCGCAAATGGCGCGGTGTAGAGTAGATGTCTCAGCCTGCATCTGAAAATAAGTTCTTAAATTAGCAATTTGTTTATCTAATTGCTCACCTATATCCATAAGCCCTCTTCCTCCTAAATACCGGGGTAATGTCGTTCGTTCTACTGCACTTTTAGGGTGGTGTTTTTGTGCCTTTGTGAGGTGTGTTCGTACTTTTCGCTGAAGATTTTCTATATCCGTTTTTGTCCACTTAACAATACCAAATGAATAGCTAAGCGCGGAACAAGCGTAGGTGTTTAGTGCCTTAAACAAATTTTTACTGTTAAGCTGTGAACGAAGCAGCTGTTTTACCCTTCTTATAAACTCAGTAGTTATCTCAGTTTTCATTTGCTTATGGTCAATTTTCCGCGCCTGCTTTACTCCAAGATATTTGTACATATCGTTGTCGCCCATGGCCTCGATGTTCTGGCCATTTTGCATATCGAATCCACCGGGCTGTACCTTTCCTCTGACTATATTCAAAACACGGCACTTGTCTAGACCGAACTGCATACTAATATCATTAGAGAATGTTTCTACAGTTTTTAGCATCTCTTCTAGGTGTTCTCGAGTGGAAGCCATTAATTTCAAATCATCCATATACAACAGATGATTGAGCTTCGCTACCACACTATTATTGCTTTTAATGCTAAAACCTGAGTCAGTGGAGTTTAATAGCTGGGAAAGGGGGTTCAAAGCTAAACAGAACCACAATGGACTCAACGAGTCTCCTTGAAATAGGCCCCGGTTGATTGCGATATTTTCTGTTTCGATATTGTTTTCACCAGGTATTTGGAGGTGAATTTTAGTCTTCCAATCTCTCATTATATGCCTTAAAAAGGTCACTATGTTATCATCGACTTTGTATATTTTCAATATATCTATTAGCCATTCATGCGGTACTGAATCAAAGGCCTTTTTATAGTCAATAAAAGCAGTAAAAAGGTTCCTTTTTTTAGTGAATGCCTGGTTAGAAATGACTGAGTCGATGATAAGCTGTTCTTTGCAACCCATGGAACCCTTAGCGCATCCTTTCTGTTGAGGCTCTATGATATTGTTTAGAGCACAATGTTGGTAGATACGCCGGGTTACACAGGATGTGACCAATTTATACAAAGTTGGAAGACAAGTAATTGGGCGGTACTTGGATGGATCTTGGGTGTTATTTTGATCCTTGGGTATTAAATAAGTAGTTCCCTGAGTTAGAAATGATGGTAATTCCTGCGGATTAGAAATAACATGATTAATTAATGTTGATAAGCACTCATGAATACTCCAAAACTTTTTAAGCCAGAAGTTCTGGACTCCGTCTGGTCCAGGAGATTTCCAGTTATGAAGCTCTTTGATGACATTTGAGACTTCTTCAGTCGTGAATGGTTCGTAGTTAGCAGTGACGTAGTGGTGACAGTTGTGCGTCGTATCTTCTATCCAGCCAGCATTGTTGTTAAAAACAGCTGGTGTGGAAAGTTGATTTCCCCAAAACTCATGAATTTCTTCTTGGCTTGGGTAAGACTTGTCGACACTTTCTACGGTGGAATTGAGTTTTCGGTAGAACGCCTTCTCAGAGTTCCCAAAAAGTGCATTGTCACATTTTCGGTTGTTACTAACTTTATACCTTCTTAATCGTCCTGAATAGACGGAGAGTTTTTGTTTTAATGTATCCAGGCACTGTTGGGCTGTGTTATTTTCTGGATCGTATCTCGAGTGTCTTGCAGTGCTCCGCATTATTTCTTCAGCTCTCTTAATGACCTTTCTACTTGTTACACCTCTTACATATTCTGTAACTTGACCAATATCCCTACGCAGTAATTCAATTTTTCCGAGAAGTCTTTTTTCCCAGGGTGCAGTTCTGTTACCAGTCCTTCCGTTATTAGTACCCCGTCGTGTTCTGATCTTAACGCCCATTACATTAGCAATTGCTGTTGCTGCACAGTAGATTAGCATATGCAGATATTCCAATGTGTGGGCTTCTACGACATAATTGGGTAGGACTTCAGTGTTCACAATTTGTAACAGCGCACCTAGTTTCTTACAAGAGTTTATTCGTGGTAGCGGTGGTCTGCTAAGTGGATTTGTTCCATTAAACTCTTGTACGGCACGCGCCATTTCGTTTGCTAGACTATCGCGCAACTCGTTGTTTTCCTGCTGTGTATTGTCAGGTTGAGTTTCTGGTATGGGAATCTCAGGGATCTGCTCATCAAGGATTTCATTAGGGACTTGATCTAAAACTAGCCCTTGGTTGTTAATCTCCCGTTCGACTTCGCTTTTGATCGTATTGCGTCTAGCTTCTGGGATAAGGTTGTTTCTTATGATTACCCGGTATTGATCTGATACTCTTTGCTCCGATACTTGAATATCTGGGTACTCCCTGCAAAATTCGGCATACAGCTGTTGTCTGTAGCCGATCGTTTCTTGACCGAAGTTTGTCACCTTATAATAGGAGCGCAAAATGCTTTCGTTAATGGACACAGTCCATTTCATGCGCTGCCTCGGTCGTCCCGCTTGAGTGAGCGCCGGCTGATGTTCCAGCGCAGCACCTTCAGCGGGTGGAGCTCTTGCTGTTGTTTGGCTCGCTTGTGGTTGTTGTTGTTGTTGGGCTGTAGCTGATTGTATGACAGGGGCCCGCCTCCTCAACACCCTGCCACCGACGTCCCGCATGCTGTCACGTCCAGCGCCGGCTCCAGACGTGCCCTGGCGATCCCCAGGCAGCGATCCTAAACATAAATTATTATTCTCCATTCTCATGGGTGTGCATTTTATACCTACTGCCAGGTGTCAGTTTTTGTTCCACGGCAAGTATCCCTGCTACTCTCTGGGTACTGGCGCTACGAATACCCAGAAAGCATCCCCCATTCGCAGGGGGCCGCGCCTGATAGAAGAACTGACAAAAAACTCCCACAGGTTATTATTATTATTATTATTATTATTATTATGTATAAGTTTTTAGTTTGTGAAAACTGTCATTATAGATAGCAGTGCGTGAAGGGTTTAAAGTGTGCGTGAAGTAACAATGTATTTTAAATGGGATTTACTTTTTCGCACACTTTCAATGGGTTTTTTGGCACACTTTCAGATAATGAAATATCCTTAACTTTCGCGTTGTCATGGTAATGACAATATGAGCAATGACTTACAACAAAACTTTTGACAGTTTTGTGGTTTGAAAGTAGTTAGGATTTTTAAATGTCAAAGTTCTAAAAATTGTAGAATAGAAATGAATTCCAGTGACGAAGAGTTACAGTTTTTTTATTTGTTTATCGTAGATAAAATATTGTATGAAATTGTGCGTGAAGTACTTTTTGCGAACTTACGCGATGTATAGCACTCGCTTACTCGCTCCGTTGTCGCTCATGCTCTAAAAATCGCGTGCGTTCGCAAAAAGCATACTTCACGAACTGTTTCATAAATAACTATTTTTTTTACTGTTTTTTTTTTCGTTATTCTCAATTAAGTAAAGTAAGTCAAATATAAACCAAATCTAAAATAAATATTCCGATCTAATCGACATCAAGCATCAGAAAATGAAGTGTTACTCCTTTGTTATGTAATCGGTAAGAAATGTATCATCATGTTATTTACCAGTTGGATGAGCATAACGCAGGATACTTTGTACCACATGAATAAACATGACCTTGACAGTGAAATAAGAAAGATATGAAACTCGTTTTTAAGTTACTTTACACTTTACATTGTTAAATAGAGTAGTAGTAGAGCTGTCATAGTAGTTTTACTATAATTATATACGATGTTATTTAAAATAGATAATAATTAGTGTAGGAAACAGAGGTTGAACCTTGCAAAATGGACACAAGTCCGGTTTTATTTTTTTTCTGGCATATCAAGGGGTGCTTATTATAAGACTAACTTTTTCTGAAAAAATTTTGCCCCGGAACCTCCCTTTTCATCCCTTTAAAGGGGGTAATTTGTAGTTTTTGCGAAACGTTGCCCTTCCTGTAACTTTTACAAAAAATTTCTTTTATAGAAATATGAAGAGGACTATATTTTCTACGATCTATTTCCGACAGCATCTCTCTATCCTCCACCGTTTAGCAAGGGTTGCGCCCCAAAGATGACAAGTTTTTAAAAAAGATGTTTTTAAAAAAAATATATTTTTCCCTAACTGTAACGGAAATTAAAAAGAAATTCTGCGGAAATTATTCACAAATAGATGGTTGATTTTTTGGTATAGGTTTCACTTAAGGGTAATTGCCCTTTTTTTAATTACAGGGTGTTACATTTTAAAAAACCCCTTTTTATACCATCTGAACCGTTTATGCTAGAGTAAAAAGACTTTCAGCGATTACCCATGTACTGGTGTTATTTACAAATTTGTATAATGCACCCCCATTTTTTCCCCGGAACCACCCAAAAAAAGGAGAATTAATAAATAAAGTGATTTTCTTGGAATCCTTCACACACAATGCCCTTCATTAATATTCTTCATATATCATTTTGTGCAAGTTATTATTACCCATGCATGGACACTAAAAGCGATTTCCTAGTGCAACTCCTCAGCCAAAAACAATAAATAAAATGGGGGGTTGAAAATTTTTTTTTGTTTTTTGCTTTTTGATCCATATGGGCATATGCTTCATCAATAGTTCTTTTCAAAAATATATATGGTTATTGCAACATCCCTGCGCAAACCACCCCTATCCTTGAAAATATACTGCAGAAACTACCCCTATACCTTATCCAGCATGTTTTTACGATTTTCTCATTACCTATTCATTTTTTTTAAACAAAATTTATACAAGGTTAAAGACCACTATTTACTCTAAAAATTAGGTCGTATTCATTTTTTTCGTTTAAGCAACCGTTACGGCACAGTGGCGCCGTAAACCTCATATATGCTTTGACGGGCTCCAGTTTTTGTTTATTTTTTCGTCATCTGTTTGTTTTATTGATAAAGTACTTATGTAAAATAAAACAACACAGTGTAACCTACAAATCATGACCTATGCACGTTTTACATTCTTTGCTCCCCAAAGCTACAGTGGTGGCCCAAAATAAATTTTTTCATATTTTCGCCACCTACACGCATTTTATTGCGTTAATGCTACCTTAATAGCACAATATTCACCCCTAAGTGGTCGTTAAGCAGTGGCGGATCCAGGGAGGGGTGATGGGGGCGATCACCCCCACCCCTCTCAAACCAAAAGATATTATATTTGAAGATTAAAAAATATTCATTTATTTTTACAGAAATACTTATATTATATTAATATTATTTTTATAAGAATGACTTTTTATGCTTTAGCGACAGTGGCGGATCCAGCATCGTTAAGAGGAGGGTGCCAATTGGTTAAATTACTATAAAAATAAATGAATATTTTTATAATCTTTGAATATAATATCACTTGGTTTGAGAGGGGGGGAGGTGATCACCCCCATCACCCCTCCCTGGATCCGCCACTGCGTAGCGACCACCTAAGGGTAAATATTGTGCTGTTAAGGTAGCATTAATGCAATAAAATGCATGTAGGTGGCGAAAATATGCAAAAAGTTATTTTGGGCCACCACTGTGGCTTTGGGGAGCAAAGAATGTAAAATGTGCATAAGTCATAATTTGTAGGTTACACTGTGTTGTTTTATTTTGCATAAATACTTTATCAATAAAACGAACAGATGACGAAAAAAAAAACAAAAACTGGAGCCCGCCAAAGCATATATGAGGTTTACGGCGCCACTGTGCCGTAACGGTTGCTTATACGAAAAAATGAATAGGACATAATTTTTAGAGTAAATAGTGGTCTTTAACCTTGTATAAGTTTTGTTTAAAAAGAATACATAGGTAATGAGAAAATCGTAAAAACATGCTCGCCAAGGGATAGGGGTAGTTTCTGCAGTATATTTTCAAGGATAGGGGTGGTTTTCGCAGAGATGTTGGAGTAACCATATATATTTTTGAAAAGCACTATTGATGAAGCATATGCCCATATGGATCAAAAAGCAAAAAACAAAAAAAAAATTCAACCCCCCATTTTGTTTATTTTTTTTTGCTACAGGGGTTGCACTAGGAAATTGCTTTTGGTGTCCATGCATGGGTAATAATAACGTGCACAAAATGATATATGAAGCATATTAATAAAGGGCATTGTGTGTAAAGGATTCCAAGAAAATCAATTTATTTATTAATTCTTCTTTTTTTTTGGGTGGTTCCGGGGAAAATGGGGGGTGCATTATACAAATTTGTAAATAGTACCAGTACATGGGTAATCACTGAAAGTCTTTTTACTCTAGCATAAACGGTTCAGATGGTATAAAAAGACGTTTTTTAAAATGTAACACCCTGTAATTAAAAAAAGGGCAATTACCCTTAAGTGAAACCTATACCAAAAAATCAGCCAATTATTTGTGAATAATTGCCGCAGGATTTCTTCTTAATCTCCGTTACAGTTAGGGAAAAATATATTTTTTTTAAAAACATCTTTTTTAAAAACTTGTCAACTTTAGGGCGCCACCCCCGCTAAACCGTGGATGATAGAGAGATGGTGTCGGAAATAGATCGTAGAAAATATAGTCCTCTTCATATTTCTATAAAAGAAATTTTTTGTAAAAGTTACAGGAAGGGCAACGTTTCGCAAAAACTACAAATTACCCCCTTTAAAGGGATGAAAAGGGAGGTTCCGGGGCAAAATTTTTTCAGAAAAAGTTAGTCTTATAATAAGCACCCCTTGATATACCAGAAAAAAAATAAAACCGGACTTGTGTCCATTTTGCAAGGTTCAACCTTTGTTTCCTACACTAAATAGTAAATTTGGATAGTTTTGTTGATGGTTTTAGTTAGCTAAATTTAAACAAAAAGTATTACTTTTTAATCATGTTTAGAAAATATTTGTTATGTGCTTTTATGTAATGAAGATATGGTTAATATGCTCATTTCAAAATTGAAGTTGGATTGGAGTTGAAGTTGGATAAGCAATTACTGAGTACATAACACACATTTTCATAACACCACTATCAGAGTGTCATCAAGCATAATTTGACCGTTTTCTTTTTTCTTCGTCTCTTGTAGTGCACATATGTGTATATTTCGTCCTACAAGCTCTTTCGTAATATTCTGCCCTCTTGTGTTTAGAGACTTTAAGTTCCAAGTACCGATGCGAAGTATATTTTTCGTTTTCATAAATTCATTGTCCTCTTATAGCGTCGCACTGTGGTTCCAAATGCCGAAAACGTGGTCATGAACATAAAGCCTATATTGTTTATACACTTCGGAATTACTTTCGTTCTCAGGGGTTTTTGGCATAGCTGATTACGAATCTGACATAATTTTTTCTGAAAAACAAAATGGCGGATCCAACATGGCGGAAAAGAATTGAAAATATCAATCAAAACACAAATTTTTTTGTAAAATTTTGTAGTTTAAGGTCGCTTATTACAAATCTAACATTACTTTTTTAAAACAAAATGCCGGATCCAATATGGCCGAAAGAATTTCGAAAATTTTATTTTAATCGCATATTTGTTTAATATTTTATATTATAAGGGACTTTTGAAATTGCTGATTAAAAATACATTTTCTTTATGAAGTATAATATTCAGAACCCATTACTTATGTACAACCGCCCTTACATACTCAACAAACGCCAGAATCACGTAATATGCGTCATTTCACACTTTTGCATTCAAACAACTGCCAGCAATGCATAGGCAGTTATAAGCAGCTAAACCAAAGCGATTCTGTATCACCTTACTATATATTTTAAGATTAATAAACATTAATCGCAGAATTATACAGAATTTTGTACTTTGTGAATGTATCTTTACAACATTTTGATTATTTCAAGTACCTATATTTTCACTGTTTATGGATTAACAAATTTAAGGCATTTATTGTTACTAATTCTTAAGTTAACTTACATCTTACATTACTACATACTTAAAAAAGAAGAATCTGCTTTACAGTAATAAAATTGATAAACTACACAACGTTCTACAGCGTTTTCAATATACGCGTTCTTTTTCACTTTCTCTGCCGACCAAAATAACCTCGGACATGGCTCACTTGTTCCTGAGTTATGAACCAAAATACATCCAGTCTGATCTTTATACCTGCGTATTACGATAGTATGAGAAAACAACTGTAAACTTGAAAATCCCTAGATAGGGACTTTTTTCGCCTCATGACCACGTTTTCAGTATTTGGAACCACTGTGCGTCGGTCGTGGTAATGTAATCATTTCAGTTCCGAGGCATAATCCTATTTCTATGAGCTAACCTGGGCTTTATCGGGGCGTGTGACCGGCAACAGTTCTGTCGAGCTACTTGACACACCCAACAAAATGTAGTGCGGATTTTCTTAGAGTTTCTCATAATTTAAATTGATGTTGAATCTGGTTATATCCATCTTTCTCGTCGGAACTGTTTACTTCCTGAGATATAATTAACCGAACCAAAACTTACCAACACTAAACCCCCTTCTGGTAGGGATCTATGAAGAAGTATCACTGAGCCTATCCCTTGCCGTACTGCTCCCCCATAGGCCGATCAGACACCAGCTTATTCCAGTCTAAGACGTAGTTTCTTAGAATTCTATATTGCTGAGTTAGCCTTTTTATTTTTCTGTTCACCGGGTCGTGGTCTCGAACGCACATCCACAAGTAGTCTGGCAGATTATCGGAGAATAGGCCATTTTTTGGGAAAAGTTATTTACCAGTAATACTTTTTTAATAAACAAAATGGCGCCCGAAAATCGTGTTGTTTTTTTTTCAATTTTTGCTCTATAACTCCAAAGATTTTAACTTTACACCAAAAACACCCAGATAGAAATTCACCGTAATTAAATTCTGCATAGAGACGTGTTTTTTCCGATTTACTTCGACGAAAATTTTTTCCGGAAAATATGGGTTTTTCCAACAAAATCTTTAATTTTCAACTAAAATTTTAGATAAGTAATTGTTCATCAATAATTAAATAACTTGGTAATATAAAAGCTCTTTTCGTATAGATTATAATTCCAGAAGCCGATGGAAATTGAATGAACAGGTTAGCAACAATCTAATTGTTAATTAAAAATTCACGGTCGCTATAATAACCACAATAATTATGATACAAGGAATAACTATGATTTTTGTATAAAAAGACACTATACATATCTAATGTACTTTACAGAATTGAAATTGGACTATTTAAGCGACCTCAGGAATACTTTAAAATTATAAACAATTTTTTGCCTTATAAACGAATAGAATATCCCGGGAAATATTAAATATTAAATGAAATTATGTAAAATGTGTCGGAAAAAAGCAGCAGGACGCTTCTTTTAAAAGAAAAAACGTTTAATTGTGATGAGTGGTTCCTGAGATACAACCGGTCAAAATTTACCGGCATTTACGGCAAAGATATAAACAATAGGATCATAATTTTCAAACCATCACCTTTTTATTTTGGTCCTCTTTCTCCACACCAATTTTCATATTTTTACAATACTCATAACATATATTATTATAATAAAAACTATCGATTTTACGAGTGAAAATTGCCAAAAATAGCAAAATTCCAATCAAAAATTAGGTTGAAGAAAATGTAATCTCAAAGTTCAAAATCGGTATACGTTAAAAAATGTATTTTCTCGGCTTCCCATGGAGCAATTTTCTTCATTCTTTTTTTTTTTGTTTCCAAGTAGATAACTCGAGTAGAGCCATCTAACTAACTCATTATTAAATGTCAAAATTTCTTTTGTTTTGTTATAATAAATTAATTTATTTATTATAACAGAAATTTTTAATTTGTTTAAATAAAGATTGTTTAAATAATTATACAGCTTTCAAATGAGAATATTTGTATTTTCAACGTTAAAAGGTACACTTGTAGTAAGTTTATCTAAAAAAAGTCTACAACTGGAAAAAATATGTAGTTTTCACTTCTTATAAATAAATTAATCTATTATAACAAAACAAAAACAAGTCTGACATTTAATAATGCTTAATAATGCGTTAGTTAGATGAAAATGCATTTTTTTAACGTATACCCATTTTGAACTTTGAGATTACATTTTCTCCAACCTGATTTTTGATTGGAATTTTGCTATTTTTGTCAATTTTCACTCGTAGCATCAATAGTTTTTATTATAATAATATATGTTATGATTATTTTAAAGATATGAAAATTGGTGTGAAGAAAGAGGATAAAAATAAAAAGGTGATGGTTTGAAAATTATGATCCTATTTTTTATATGTTTGCCGTAAATGCCGGTCAAATTTAACCGGTTGTATCTCAGTAACCAACCACTTATCACAATTAAACGTTTTTTCTTTTAAAAGAAGTGTCCCTCCGCTTTTTTTCCAATACCGTTTTCGTGATTTAATTTAATTTAATATTTCCTGAGATATTCTATTTGTTTATAAGCCAAAACATTGTTTATAATTTTAAAGCGGCTTAAATAGTCCAATTTCAATTTTGTAAAGTACATTAGATAGGTACATTGTCTTTTTATACAAAAATCATAGCTTTTCTTATGTATCGTAATTATTGTGGTTATTATAGCTATGGAAAATTATTAATTAACAATTCAATTGTTGCTAAACTGTTCATTCAATTTCCATCGGCTTTTGGAATTATAGTCTATCCGAAAAGGGCTTTTATGCTACGAAGGTATTTAATTATTGATAAAAATTACTTACCTAAAATTTTAGTTGAAAATTAAAGATTTTGTTGGAAAAACCGGCATTTTCCTGGGAAAATTTTCATCGAAGTAAATCGGGAAAAACACGTCTCTATGCAGAATTTAATTACGGTGAATTTTTGTTTGGGTGTTTTTGGTGTAAAGTTAAAAGCTTTGGAGTTATAGATCAGAAATTGAAAAAAAAAACACGATTTTCGTGCGCCATCCACAGAGAACGACAGTTCTCACCAGTGGCGCACAACACCCCTACAAGCGACACTATATATACACGAAATTTTCGATTTTCTAAACCTGACTGAATTGAAAATTGGGCTAAATCCCATCTTAAAGTTTAGGAAAAGACTCGTCCATCCATATGTTACCTCTCCATTTTGGTCCAAGGGTGTGGATTTTACGGCCCTTCCCATTTAAAGCCTGTTTTTCGTTCTCGTCCCCAAAACTCCCAAAAATTTCAAAAATTTAAGCCCGACCTTTACGGCTTCTGATAGCACAGATCATTACCTTTCCAACGCATGTTTAATTTTGAAAATCGGTTATACCATTCAGAAGTTATCGAGCTCAGAAATATGACTCAATTTTTATTTAAAAAATGGAAAATGTTTGTGGGTATGTATGTATGTATGTATGTATGTATGTATGTGTGTGGAAAAGTTACACCGATCTGAATTTTTTTTTCTGTGTTTCAAGAAGGTGTGAGGGCCGATTCAGAACCGGTCTAATTTTTGACTTATAACTACCCGTAAGCCAGCTAGAGGACCAGGTAGATACAAAATAGCATATTTTTTTGGGCGTATATATCTTAAGTTCAAGGAAAGACAGGAAAACCGCAAATACACCAAATCAATAGGGTTTAGTTAGGCTTTCAAGTGGCGCCTAAGCGATCAATCTGAGACATACACACTGCTCGCCATAGCCAAAAAACTGAAAAATTAAACTTTGAAAATTTTGGTTTTTCGACAATTACTCAAAATTTCAACCTACGAATTGCGCCAATAACTGAGAGTTTGTAGAAGGACTCAGGACGCGTGTAACGGTGTATACCTCATATCTGGGAAAATTCGAATTTTTAAGTTATAGGCTTCATAAGTATAATCAAATCTATTTCTTATGGGAAAAACGCTCAATTTTTCAAGCTCAATAATTCCTGTAATACGTTCAGTTATCATACTCGATTTTGGATGCTGGTCAGATACTACTTGTCAATACGTTTCAAATTCATGTTTAGTGATCAGCATCAGGTAAACCGTTCAGAAGTTATAGAGCTCCAAAAGTATAATTAGTCCAGGAACTGAAATTTTTCACTTCGCAATTTTTACAGAATGGATAGATTTGCTTGAAAATTTGACAATAAGTAGTGGATAGTCCAAAGATCAAAATCTATATGATGCCGAAAGACGCTTTTACCATGGGGTGGTTGCCACCTCATCTCGAGGGTGGAAATTTTTTATTATATTTTGACCGCAAATGCTGGTAAAAATATTAATTATAAGCAAAAAATGTTCATTATACATTTTTTTGATAAAATTAATAGTTTTCGATTTATTGGTTATCGAAGCTGTTAGTTTTATATCGAAAAAATTACCAGAGAACGGCAGTTCTCGCCAGTGGCGCAGAAATACACCCCCTACACGCGACACTATTATATACACGAAATTTTCAATTTTCTAAATCTGACTGAATTGAAAATTGTGCCAACTCCCATCTTCAAGTTCAGAAAAAGACTCACCCATTCATATGTCAACCATCCATTTTGGTCCAAGGGTGTCGATTTTACGGCCCTTCCTATTTAGGTCTGTTTTTCGTTCTGGCCCCCAAAACCCCCAAAAACTTCAAAAATTTAATTCCGACCTTTGCGGCTTCTAACAGTACTGATCATTATCTTTCCAACGCATGCCTAATTTTGAAAATCGGTTATACCATTAAAAAGTTATAGAGCTTAGAAATGTGACTTAATTTTTATTTAAAAAAGGGAAAATGTTTGTGGATATACAGGGTGTAACAAAAATACAGGTCATAAATTTAATGGCATATTCTGGGACCAAAAATAGTTCGACTGAACCTAACTTACCTTAGTACAAATATGCACGGAAAAAAAGTTACAGCCCTTTGAAGTTACAAAATGAAAATCGATTTTTTCCAATATATCGAAAACTATTAGAGATTTTTTATTGAAAATGGACATGTGGTATTCTTATGGCAGTAGTATTTTAAGAGAAAATGATAATCAAATTTGGACACCCCATAAAAATTTTATGGGGGTTTGGTTCCTTTAAACCCCCCCAAACTTTTGTGTACGTTGCAATTTAATTATTATTGTAGCGCCATTAGTTAAACACAAGTTTTTAAAAACTTTTTGTCTCTTAGTACTTTTTCCAAAAGTCAGTTTTTATCGGGATATTTGAATATTTGTCAAATCCACCACATATTTGTATAGTATTTTTACTACAAAAACGTTATTACGTAGGTCAAAATTTTTGACGTAAGAGAACTGTCAAAACATTGGAATGTGACTTTTATAAAAAACATGGCAATAATGAAAAGTCACATTCTAATGTTTTGACAGTTCTCTTACGTCAAAAATTTTGACCTACGTAATAACGTTTTTGTAGTAAAAATACTATATATGGTAAAGTACGATTATGGAGACTTGGTAATAATATGAAAATTTATTTATGAGTTACATTTTTAAGTATATTTTTAACCATATTAAAAAAGAAGCCACATCTCGATAAAAGATGCTTTATCAAAAAAATACAAAGAGGCAAAAAAGTTTTAAAAACACTGTGTTTAACTAATGGTACCGCAGTAATAGTTTAATTGGAACGTACACAAACATTTGGGGGGTTTAAAGGAACAAAACCCTCATAAAATTTTTACGTAAACATATAAAAAAAGAAGCCGCAACTCGATAAAAACTGTCTTATCGAAAAAATACCACGAGGCAAAAAAGATTTAAAAATATTGAATTTAACTAATGGCTACAATAATAATTTATTTGGAACGGATACAAAAGTTTGGGGAGGTTTAAGGGAACAAAACCCCCATAAAATTTTTATGGGGTGCACAAATTTCACTTTAATTTTTCTTTAACATGTTCCTTCCATAAGAATGCCACATGTCCATTTTCAACAAAAAATCTCGATATGGTTTTCGATATATTCAAAAAAATCGATTTTCATTTTGTAACTTCAAAGGGCTGTAACTTCTTTTGTGTGCATATTTGTACTAAGGTAAGTTAGGTTCATTCGAACTATTTGTCGTCCCAGAATATGTGGTTTAATTTATGACCTGTATTTTTGTTACACCCTGTATATGTATGTGTGTTTGAAAGTTAAACCGATTTGATATTTTTCCTCTGTGTTTGAAGAGGGGGTCAGGGCCGATTTAGAACCGGTGTAGTTTGTGACTTTTGACCACCCATAAGCCAGCTATAGGACTTGGTAGGTACAAAACGGCATATGTTCTGGGGGTATATATATTCGGATCAAGAAGAGCCAGGAGAACCGCAAATACATCAAATTAATAGTGTTGACTTAAGCTTTCAAATGGTGTCTAAGCCGTCAGAATCAGACATACACACGGCTCAGTATAGCCAAAAAACTGAAAAACTAAACTTTGAAAATTTTGGTTTTTCGACAATTACTCAACATTTCAACCTACAAATTGCGTCAATAACTTAGCGTTTATAGAAGTACTCCAGACGAATTTAACGGTGTATACCTCATATCCCGGAAAATTTGAATTTTTTAGGTTATAGGCTTCATAAGTATGATAAAATCTATTTCCTGTGGGAAAAACGATTTCTCAAGCTCAATAATCCCTGTAATAGCTTCAATTTTCATATTTGACCTTAGATCCATCAGATACTACTGGTCAATACGTTTCAAACTCATGTTTACTGATCAAAATCGGTTAAGCCGTTTAGAAGTTTTTAAGCTACAAAAGTATAATCCAATTAACAATTATTCCCGAAATGGTTTATGTAGTTGTAGTGGTTACGACGCTAAATTTGATCTGGCAACGGACAATCCGACTTCATTTACCGGCCATCTCAATTTTTTTTTCAATCTATTTCGAATAAAAAAAATCTAGTGTACATTCGATGGACACTAGATCATTTGGGAGATAATGCAACAAAGGTGACCATTTATAAAGCTTGACGTGTAATAGAGGAACATTGCATTCAACTTCGTACATTTAATTTATAAATAACTTTGAAAAACTCCTGATACAAGAATAAAAAACCGCTAAACGCCGCAAAAATGAGTGGCGCATAAAATATTCCAGCTACAAAAGATCTGATATGAATATTACGTGGCGCGAAAATGGATTTTCATTTGATGCAAAACAAAATTCTAGTTTTATTTTAAAAGATTTTTCCATAATATTTGCTAAATTTGAAGTAAACGCGCCACAAAAGAGTTTCAAATTTCAAACTGTATCAAAGTTACTCTTTTGTGGCGCGTTTACTTCAAATTTTGCAAATATTATGGAAAAATCTTTTAAAATAAAACTAGAATTTTGTTTTGCATCAAATGAAAATCCATTTTCGCGCCACGTAATATTCATATCAGATCTTTTGTAGCTGGAATATTTTATGCGCCACTCATTTTTACGGCGTTTAGTGGTTTTTTATTCTTGTTTTGTTTATAAAAGAAGTATCACACTATCTGCGGACTTTGCATACCAATATTATTAATATATACAATCATAAGATTCGATTCCAGCAATAAAATTGCTGGTAAATAACTTTTCCCAAAAATGGCCTGTTCTCCGATAATCTGCCCAGAGCGTTCGCCATTCGCCTGTATTTCATTGTATGTATTTAAAAATGGTAATTTCAACGTTTTTCAATTTTATAAATCAGGAAGTCCTCTATGACATTGACATTTAGTTACATATTTCAATTTTTGTAACCGCGCAGTGTCAGACGTAATGAGAAGCGGTGTCATGTTAATATTTCATATTAAAAGGGTAATATCAGTGACAGTTTTGCTAGTTGTTGGAAGGTACATTAAACATATAACATCGAGAAAACTTTTTGGGAAAATACTAATTAAACTACCTAGTTGCTTCTTCGTGACATATAGGATAGTAGTTAATGAACAAATTATTGAATTTAATAGAAAAGTAAGACAACTAGTTGGATTTGATTATATTAATAATACTTCTGATCATACTTCAGATGATGATGATTTTGAAGAATCGGCGGTATTAAGACCACGAACTGACATTTTGCAACAGTTTGACGTAAGTAAATTTTATATTGTGGTCATATTAATCATCATAATTGGCTCGACAATAAAATTGTTCTGGCTTGCCCTATTCTGAGTTTGCTTTTTTGAGATAAGTCTCACTACTGTCTCCACTATTTCTCCATCTATCCTGATATCCATTTGGTTTTGTTCTTATTTACTTTCAAATCCATTTGTTTACTATACATAGTCTGTTACCGCTAATAGGAATATCCGATATCAATAAATGGCCTGTATCCATTTCTACCAAAACTGTGTCATCATTTCAACGCATGAAAGCATACCTCTATGTCAAACTCCTCTCGCCCTTCTTCCTAACGGGCTCCACTGTCAAACTGTTTATCCGTTGTTTATCTCTTCTTCTGACATGTCCGTAGCAGGTTAATCTCTTCTGTTCTATGTAGTCGATTATATGAGTTCATTCCCATTCTTTTCTTAAATATATTTTATTTTTTTCTATCTCTTATTGTTACTCTGCAGCTTCTCCTTAGGAAGTCCATGTCTGTTGCTCATATTTTGTTTTTGGTCTTCTTTATTATCCAATTTTCACACTCATACGTCAGGATACTCAGGATAGTGTTGTACTTGTCTGTTCCTTTGATTTGTTTACTTTGATTCCTCTATTTCCCACTGTTTTCCTTCTGTATTCTCCGTTGTGAGGTATTCAGTTTTCTTTAAATGTATTTCCATTCCATTCTTTGTAAAGTACCCTGCACAAACCTTATGGAAATTAGGTCCCAGTGGATTTCGTTCATACTTTGGGAAAATACTCTTTGAAGCATCCTGATAAAATGTTCTCATGGGCACAACTCAATCGTATGAAGGATTTTCAAGATATAGAGGCACAAACTCGGAAAATTATAAGATTTACTGGGTATTCCAATTCCCTGAGTTACTGGTGATCTGCCAACAGGTAGAAGTTTGGATCAAGGAAAAGTACTAGCAGTCTAGGATTTTTTCCTGGCTATCCATTGGCGACCTTTACTTTGACCTTTTAGAGTTTCCAGGGTTGTCGGCATTAAATTGATATAAACAGATTAATCATGGGTTTTTGGGATTGCTAAACACGAATATGCCGTCAGAATTGACCTTCGGAGGACGTGGTGGCCAGGGCCACTGCAGGGGCGTCATCTTCTAGAGTTTCGATGGTTTTCGGCATTTAATTGATGCAAATAAATTACTGGAGGGTTTTTTGAGGTCGCTAAACACGAATATGCCACCAGAACCGACTCCCGGAGCACCTGGTTTCCAAGGTCAATGAATGGCGCTCCTGGAGTTTCGAGGGTCTTTGGTACTACATTAATGCAAACAGATTAGTTATAGGTTTTTGTGGTTGCTGAACACGAATACGTGATCAGCACAGACACAAGAGCACCTTGTGCCTAATACAGGTTATTTTCTGGAGATTCGGAGGAATCAATTGGAGGAATCAAATAGATTACTCTTAGGTTTTTAACTCCAGAAGAAAACCTGTCTTAGGCACCAGGTGATGCTTTGTCTGTGCTGATCACGTATTCGTGTTCAGCAACCCCAAAAACCTATAACTAATACGTTTGCATTAATGTAGTACCAAAGACCCTCAAAACTCCAGGAGCGCATTTCATTGACCTTGGAAACCTGGTGCTCCGGGAGTCGGTTTTGGTGGCATATTCGTGTTTAGAGACCTCAAAAAACCCTCCAGTAATTCATTTGCATCAATTAAATGCCGAAAACCATCGAAACTCTAGAAGATGACGTCCCTTGCAGTGGCCCTGGCCACCACGTCCTCAGAGATCAATTCTGACGGCATGTTCGTGTTTAGCGTTCCCAAAAACCCATGAGTAATCTATTTATATCAATTTAATGCCGAAAACCCTCGAAACTCTAGATGACGTCCGTTAAAGCTTAAGGTCAAAGTAAAGGCCGCCATTGGATAGCCAGGAAAAAATCCTAGACTACTAGTACTTTTCCTTGATCCAAACTTCTACATGTTGCCAGATAACCAGTAAGTCAGGGAATTGGAATACCCAGTAAATCTTATAATTTTCCGAGTTCAAAGGTGCCTCAAAGAGTACTTTCCCAACGTATGAACGAAATCCACTGGGACCTAATTTCCATAAGGTTTGTGCGGAGTACTTTCTGTTCCAGATATTTATCGTAAAGCTGAGATCATCTTCGTCTTGTGCGATCACTATTTGTAAGTTAGCAAAACTTAGGGTATATAGGTATTCCTTTCTTTACTGGTATGCCCATTCCTTCGCACATTCTTTTCCATGGTTTCAGGTTTTTTTAGGAATATTTCGAACGGGGTAGGGAATGTGAAATTCGCTCTTGATAGATAAAAACAAAAACCCACTAAGACGAACACAACAGAAACCAAGAAAATCTATCAATCTGTCAATAGGGACATACAATATTAAATCAATGTCCACGGATGAAAAAGTACATGAACTGGAGGAAGCACTAAAAAATATAAAATGGGATATCATAGGCCTATCGGAAACTCGAAGGAAAGAAGAAAACCGAATACAGCTAAACTCCGGGAATCTACTGTATTATAAAGGAAATGAAAAGAATAGTAATTTTGGAGTAGGATTTATAATAAATAAAACCATAAGTAAGCATGTTCAAATAATCAAAGGTATATCAGATCGTGTCGCCTATGTCATACTCAAAATAAGAAGAACATCAATTAAAATTATCCAGGTATATGCCCCCACGACAGCTTATGATGACGAAGACATCGAACTATTTTATGAAGATATTTCAAAGGCTATGGAAGAACATAAAAATCGTCTCACACTAGTAATAGGAGATTTCAATGCTAAACTGGGTAAGAAACTAAACAAAGAAGAAACTAAAATAGGAAATTTCGGATACGGCCAGAGAAATGATAGAGGTGCTACTTTGATGAACTACCTAGAAGAAAAGCGTCTATACGCAATGAACTCCTTCTACAAAAAAAAGTCCCAAAGAAAATGGACATGGATCAGCCCTAATGGGTCCACAAAAAATGAGATCGACTACATACTGTCCATGGAACGATATATCATTAAAGATGTAACAGTTCTTAACAAATTCACAACAGGTAGCGATCACAGGATGGTCAGAGCAAAAATTAATATCGACGGTAACTATGAGATGAAAAGAAAAATAATAAGAAACTCGGATATAGTAGATAGAAACAAACTAGGGCAATATAAAGAGAAATACAAAGACCTGTTAAAAGAACAATTCACCGAAAAATTAGACAGTGATGATAAATATATAGACGAAATAAACAACATACTTACAGCAACGATGGTTACATCAGGAAAAGAAATAGCAAAAAAGGATGTTAAAAAGGACAACTATGTATCAGAAGAAACAAAGAAGCTTATGGATAAAAGAAGAAAGCTTGTCGAAGAAGGCAAAAGGAAATCTATAGAATATGTAGAAATCAATAAGACAATAAGCAAAATGATAAAAGAAACTAAGAGAAAAGAATAAGAAATAAAAATAGAAGAAGTAATACAGAACAACAAGAATATGAAATGCTTAAGACCGAAACTCGGCAGATTTGAAATAAACAAAATAAAAGACGTAAACGGAGTAGAAACAAACATTAAAGACGACATCATAAATATAATCCAACATTTCTACTCAGAGTTATATAAAACAAAAAAGGAACCATCAGAAGAAATAAAAACCCAACTTAACTCGAAAATAAAAAATGTCAATTCAGAATTATAGCCAGAAATAAGCAAATCAGAAATAAAGAAGGCATTGAAAGAAATGAAAAACAACAAATCGCCTGGAAAAGATGGAATAACTACAGAGATGCTGAAATATGGTGGAAAAGTGGTAATTAATACTCTCTATTCCCTTTTTAACAAAATATTAAAAGAAAAAAGAATCCCAAACAACTGGAAGGAATCCGTAACCATTATCTTACACAAGAAAGGGGACAAAGCAGATATAAAAAACTACCGTCCTATAACACTCCTCAATGTAATGTATAAACTCCTAACAAAAATTTTAACCAACAGATTGACGACAAAATTCGACGGATACCAATCGAAAGAACAAGCTGGTTTTAGAAAGGGATTTAGCACAAGTGATCATTTATTAAGTATGAAAATCCTTATAGAACGAGCAAATGAATACAACATCCCTCTATATGTAGCGTTCATAGATTTCGAAAAGGCTTTTGACAGTGTCGAACATTGGGCAGTGAAAAGTTCTTTGATTAACAGCAGAATTGACCACAGATATACAGACCTAATAGCCAATATATATAAAGATGCCACAACAACAATTAAAGTATACGAAGGAACACAATCAATTCAAATAAATAGAGGCGTAAGACAGGGTGACACAATATCATCGAAACTTTTCAATCAGGTTCTGGAAGATATCTTTAAAAGATTAGAATGGGAAGAAAAAGGTATAAAAATTTGTGGACAACGCTTGAACCATCTAAGGTACGCCGATGACATCGTATTGATAACCGATAAAAAAGAAGAATTGTTTGAAATGATGAAAGAACTGGACATAGAAGCCGGAAAGATAGGCCTTAATATGAATTACAGCAAGACCAAAATCATAACAAATACAGATGAGGACATCACAATGAGGATCGGACAAGATGAAATAGAACAAGTTCATGATTATATATATCTGGGTCAAATTATAAAACTTAACAAGGAAAACCAAACAGCAGAGATCAAAAGACGAGTTAGACTGGCATGGGCGGCATTTGGAAAACTAAGCTACATCCTTAAAAACAAAAGATATCCACAACATCTTAAGACCAAGGTATACAATCAATGCGTACTCCCTGTTCTCACTTACGGTTCCCAAACGTGGACGTTTACAAAAGCAAACATGGACAAGATCATAAAGACGCAAAGAGCAATGGAAAGGCAAATGTTGCACATAAAACTATTGGATAAAAAGAGAAACGAGTGGATAAGAGAGAAAACCAAAGTTAGGGATGTTAGACAAGAAGTTGCAAAGTTGAAATGGAGATTTGCCGGACACACTATAAGACAAAAGGAAGACCGATGGAACAAAATTCTCATAAATTGGAGACCGTGGCAATATAAACGAAGCAGAGGAAGACCACAAATGAGATGGGCAGATGATGTCAAGAAGCACGTGGGTTCTAGGTGGATAACTGTAGCGACAGACAGAGAAGAATGGAAAAGGATTGGGGAGGCCTATGTCCAAAGATGGACCGAAGAAGGCTAATTAGATAGATAGAGGGAATGTGAAGCAGCCCTGTGGCATTAAGTTTTTTTGGCTCAAGTTTAGGAAGGGCGAAATTTAGATGCGCAATACCAATTGATTTCTTAACTTATATCTTCTTTCTTCAGGAAGAAGTCATATACAAACCTAGTTCAACTCCTGAAAAGACCGAGTCTATCCCAAAACTGAGTCCTGTCACCAATTACATTCACGGTTGGCAAATGAAAAAGGCTCAGATATGTCTAGAGGAATCGATACACGAACCCCAAACCAGGAATTGCGTTTCAAGTCAACGTCTTCAATTAATTGTTACTCCACCGCTACGAAGAATAACCACAGATGATTTGAATTCTGTTAGGTTGAAAAGACCTGCATTAGTATCAGATGCAGTTATTCCTACTACCAATGATTTGCTGGCCGTGCTTAGAAGGAGGTTCGCTGCAATGCACGACTCGTACAATAGTGAAAGTGAATCTGATATCGCCGATGAGATGAACAACTCTGAATATTTTAATATTGATGTTAAAGAGTGCACTGAAATTGCTTGTTTATAGACACAAAGCACTTAATATATAATCTTAATTTTTAGCTAAGCAAGTTTGTCTTAATTTTTTTATTTAGCAAATACCTCTACTATTTTTACTAAAGACTATTGGCATGGTTCTGTTTATTTATTCTAAGAAATTACAAAATAGGTAGACCAGGGAGGATCTGTAAAAAAACGTCTATTTTTGGATGTGCGAGGTGGCATTCGGATTTTTGCAGATAAAGTTAGGTGACAACTTCAACAATAATTGACTTATGCTCCTTCTCAAATATGCCCGGAACATTAATAAAAAAATTTAAATATTTAAAAATTTCGAAAACCATCGATTTTTTTCTACTTTCTTTGCTTATAACTTTAAAACGATTCATTTTGAAACAAAGTCGTACAGAAATAAAATAAAGATGATTGGATTTTGTATCATAAACGACTGGTTAAGAATATCTTAAATTATTACCCTTTCTGCAAAATAGCAATAAATACAAAATAAGGGGGCAAAATAATCCTGTTTTTATTCAATATTTTTCAACCTCTTTGGTTGCAGTTAGAACTTTCGTAATTAGCTTAGAAAATTCTTACAACATACTTAAATCGTTCACCAAATTTCATTAAAATCGATCTGATAGATTTTGCAGAATAATTTTGCAATCTAATTTTTTTTTTAAAGTTCAAATTTTTTAAAAACTTTTTGAAGAAAATGTAGACCATTTAGAAAATTGCTAATTTTTTACATATAAAGAGTTTCTCTATTTATCTAATACACTTTACAGAATTAAAATTCGATTAATTAAGCGGCCTCAGCACTGTTTTAAAGTTTTAAATAATTTTTTGGCTTATAAACAAATACAGTGAGGACGTTTGAGTTGGCATAAATTCATTTTTTCGAGAATAGTCGTCTCTGGAGATAAATCCCGAAACAGGTCGATTTTTTTTTTAATTCTAATTTTTTGGTATATATATCATACTAGTGACGTCATACATCTGGGCGTGATGACGTAATCGATGATTTTTTTAAATGAGAATAGGTGCCGTGTGAAAGCTCAATCGAAAGGCTATTCAATTTTGTATTCACTAATATAAACATTAACATAATTATTTATACAGGGTTTGAATTAAAAAAAATTGAAATAAATTAATTCCAATATTTAGATTACGTCATCACACCCAGATGGATGACGTCACTAGTATGATATTTATGCCAAAAAACTATAATTTAAAAACAAAAATCGATGTATTTCGGTATTTATCTCCAGAGTCGCCCATTCTCAAGAAAGTGAATTTATTCCAACTCAAACGTCCTCACTGTATTTGTTTATAAGTCAAAACATTGTTTATTTCTTTAAAACAGTGCTGAGGCTGCTTAAATAATCCGATTTTAATTCTGTAAAGTGTATTAGATAGGTAGAGCACCTCTTTATATGTAAAAAAATTAGCAAACTTCTAAATAGTCTACTTTTTGTTCAGAAAATTTTTTAAAAATTTTAACTTTTTTTAAAAAATTTAGATTGCAAAATTATTATGCAAAATCTATTGGGTCGATTTTAATGTAATTTGGTGGATGGTTTAAGTATGTTGTAAGAATTTTCTAAGCGAATTATGAAGGTTCTAAGTGCAACCAAAGTCGTTGAAAAACATTGAATAAAAACAGTCTTTTTTGCCCCCTTATTTTCTATTTATTGCTATTTTGCAGAAAATGCAATAATTTAAGACATTTTAAACCAGTCGAATATTATACAAAATTCAATTATCTTTATTTTCTTTTCCTACGACTTTGTTTAATATTTAAATGTTTTTATTAATGTTCCGGGAATATTTGAGAAGGCGCATAAGTCAATTATAATTATTGAAGTTGTCACCTAACTTAATCTGCAAAAATCCGAATGCCACCTCTCACATCCACCTCAAAACAGATCCGCCTTGGTCTATAGTGTCTTTGAGAAACTGTAACAGTTTTGACAGTTTAGAATGTCTGCAAGCGATGTCTTTATTTTTCCGGCCATAGCTAATGTACTATTGGCAGTCAGTTAATACAAGGGCACAATTGCACTGTTGATAACATGTTGGACGTTCATCGGTGGAGTAGCCATGTGTCAATCTGGTATTCGCGGTGTGCAAGTACTTGGAAAGGGAAACGAGAAACGACCGTGCGCGAGTCGCGGAGAAATATTGCAACTATCTTAAATAATTCATATTGTCAATTGAAATTGTCAAATTGACGTATATTTCATACCTTCTGTCATTGACGCAGAAAAATTATATATTACTCCACAATATTGATATGATATGCAATTATTATATAAAGGCAAATTTAATTAATTGTATTTTGCTTGCAGTACTGCATTTTAATAACTGATTTTATTTACTACATACAATTGTTTACGTTTGCTAAACATAACCTGCATCTTATTTTTTCTTCTTATTATTTTTTTGGACTATGGTCTTGACAATTATCCAGCAACCAGGACTAATATAATTGGCCAATATAATTAAAAGTGCGAATAAAAGTACAGAGCGTAGAAATAGAGGTCGCTTTGCCGAACTTGCACGGTCCCAATAGCCGATTCGTAGTTTTCTTATTATCCGTGATTGGTTAGGAGTGAGGTTAATAAGACTTGACCACCAGGTAATTGTAGGTTGAGTTTTGTATAGGGCTGTATCACAGTTATTTCAACAAGCATGCCAAAATTCTAGGATTGACTTTTAAACTTAGCTTTAAAGTACTTGCTTAGTTGGATCATTGCCTAATTGATGAAGTAACCGCTTCTTTAGCATGGCAATCGGGAGTTTCGTTACCGACAAGGCCAATGTACGATAGAGCCAGATAAGTAAGACTTGTTTTTCGAGCATGAAGAGAATAGTATATATCGTGTATACTTTAAACTAGTAGATGATCAGTCTTCTTCTTCTTCTTCTTCTTCTTATAATAGGTCTCTTGGCCTGTTCCTTACCGATTTTGAGCTTGTATTCGTAGCTGTAATGTTGACTGCCAGCTATCTCGCCACCTTTTAAAGGGCCTTCCTATTGGTCTCTTGCCTGTTGGCTTCGAATCCCTGGCTATACGGGCTATTCTCTCGCTGTCCATTCTCGTCACATGCTGATTCCACTCTCGTCGTCTCTGTCTTCCCCACCGTACTATATCTTGTATGTTACAGAGATCTCTTATTCTGTCGTTCGGTATTCTGTCTCTCAGTGTTTTCCCAGTTATTGACCTCAGCGTTCTCATTTCTGATGTTCTCAGTATCCTCTTGGTTTCTGCTGTGTCACATCTTGTTTCTATCGCGTACGTCATGATCGGTCTTACACATGATTTGTATAAGCGTACTTTCCCTTCCAGCCTCATATCTTTGTTTCTCCAAATGACATCCCTCAGACATCCTGACACGTAATTGGCTTAATCGTCAGTTTGTAAGAAAAAATTCAACATCCCGTATCTTGGAAACAAAGCATTTGCGGACATATGTTTATAAAGCAAACGATCATTATTTTTTAAGCAGAATTATCCCCTAAAGTTTGTCGCGTTTATTTAGAAACACCCTGTATATTGATGAATAACATTGCTAGTTGTTAAAGTACCTAACTTTTTTATTATCCAACATAAGCGAATGAGTCAAAAAGCAAAATGTTAGAAAGCCTAAGGCTACAGTTGAGTTTTAATTTCTATATTTTATATACGCTAGAATTTTCCACAGGGTGTTCCAAACTTTGAGGAAAAAACACACTATCATTTTTACAGCCGGTATACAATGACACTTACCTCTTTAGCAATACTATTATTACATCGATATTCTTGAAAAACAAAGCTATAATATACTAAAAAAATCACTAAAATCGGACAACAGGTTTAGTAAATACGAGACATAAAAATGTCCCATTTTTAAGGTGGTGCGTTAATTTTGGTGCTTAGTGTATATATCGTGTATACTTTGAACTAGTGGATGATCAGTAAAAATATTGATTTTATTGAGAATATGGAGGAACGGGAATTGGTGCAAATTTTTAAATGAGGAGTTGCAAAAGAATTTAAAGTTTTGAAGGATGCTAAACAGCTCTCCTGTGAATGCTGCATGATGAGGGCAACTGAATGGAACTTGTAAGATCTTTTGTGTCTAGTATTTCTAGGAATACTTTCTTTTTAAGAGTAGGGCATGTGTCATATTTGTTGTAAATGGCGAGGAGGTGTTAAATAATGGCAGATGTTTGGTCCAGAAAGAGATGACTGGAAAAGGGATGGGCAGGGTGCCTTTTATTTGTCTTACAGTGAATACAACATCAGTGCAAGATCGATCTGTTCTGAGTTCCTTTCTTTTCTTGATATCTTGTCTTCTTCCAATTTATGTATCCTGCTATGTTTGTTGTTTTTTGTATTCTTAGTTTCAGAGTAGTGTATTTGGGCATGAGTGGAATCTGATTGGCCTTAGTATAGGTTTTTGATGATGTGCTAGTCTTCAGCATCACAAAGATTTATTGCTTAATTCAAATAATTGTTTTTAGAGAAGTCGAAAACGGCGGGTTCGTTGGGAATAATATTCCCATGAGATTTTTTTTGCATAATTACATTCGTGAGGCATTTCAGAATAAGGTTCAAGAAGTCGCTCACGTGAAAATTGGGCCAAATTCTTTTAAAAAAATTTTTTTAATCAAATTGCAAAAATGAATATTTTTGGCCCGGACAAATATATTTTGGATTTTTTTGTAGGATTTTTGGACCATTCTGGATAAAAAGGTGTCTTATAATTGTTCTCTAAAGTTGATCGTTTTCGAGTTATAAGCAATTTAAAATTGAAAAAAAAAACGAAAAATGGCGATTTTTAAGTCTTAATAACTTGGTTAAAAGTTATTACTATGAAAGTCAGAAAGGGACTAAATCAAAGTTTTAATGCCCCCTGCCCCCCCCCTAGACGATCCTGAAGAAATTTTTGTCATTCTTTTATTACTGAGCTGTTATTTTTAAGTATGTAATAATATTGAGCGTCATGCGCGTGGTAGCCGGTCGTAAATGCTGATTGCGAGAGAGATGCCACTCCGGCAGTCCAATTGTGCATCTTACTTGCACTCACATTGACGGCCGCCTACCACGTGCATGACGCTCAATATTATTACATACTTAAAAATAACAGCTTAGTAATAAAATAATGACAAAAATTTCTTCAGGATCTTGTAGGGGGCATTAAACTTTGATTTAGTCACTTTCTGACTTTCATAATAATAACTTTTAACCGAGTTATTAAGCCTTGAAAATCGCTATTTTTCGCTTTTTTTTCAATTATAAATTGCTTGTAACTCGAAAATCATCAACTTTAGAGAAAAATTATAAGAGACCTTTTTTATCTAGAATGCTCCAAAAAACCGACAAAAAAATTGTCCGAGCCAAAAATATTGATTTTTGCAATTTGATTAAAAAAAATTGTTAAAAAAAATTTGGCCCACTTTTCACGTGGGCGCCTTCTTCAACCTTATTCTGGGATGTCTCTTGAATGTGATTATGCAAAAAAATCTCATGGGAATATTTTCCCAACGGACCCGCCCTTTTCGCCTTGTCTATTTGTTGGAAATCTATTGATTATACAGTTACAAAAAACAGAAATTTTATATTATTTCTTACATATATTATTTCTTATAATATTATTTCTTTTACATTATTTCCTAGAATATCCTAATGCTAATTATTAGATTATTTACAAATTATTACGGGGAATTTTGTCGTTCTTTTATGGCACCTAAAAAGGTGTCCCACTGATACCAAAACTTCTTATGGTAGGGGAGCCCAAGCGGGGATTTTTGCAGTTGTACCCTTGTACCATGTAAATGTACCTCTACCATATTGACTCTTAATACAGGGGAGTTGGTTAAGGGGGTCCGAAAAAAATCTATCCTTAGAAAATCTCGAAATCGTCAAATTAAGGTGAGGTAAGTACATGCAAAACAGCATGCGTAAGGAAATGGGTGAGTCACAAAGTTTCACAAAAAAACGAATATTTCGCGAAATGAAGGTCAGATCGAAAAACTAAAAAATACTGGTTCAATATTTTTCAAAAATCTATCGAATGATACCAAACACAATCCCCCACGGGGGTGTGGCGGAATAAATGTAACATTGTAAATACGAACCCCGCGATATTTCGCGAAATGAACATCAGATCGACAAACGAAAAATACACATTTTCAATATTTTTGAAAAATCTATCGAAGGACACCAAACACAACCCCCCACGGATGTGGGGTGGGGGTAACTTAAAAATCTTAAATAGGAGCCATTTTTTAAGTCCCCCACTTTATGGAAAACTTAACTTTTTTTGGTTTTAGGACCTACTCTTCACAATCCAATAAGTCCCCATAACGCTAGAGTAACTGCAAATTTAGCATCCTTTCCTCCCCTACTCTTAATAAGACTGATTATTTTTAAAATTACAATTTCTAAATAAAATTTTTTATCGTAGGTACTTTTTCTATCCTCTTTTAACTCCATGGGTTTTTAAAGGGTTTTTAATTATTTATATTTATTTATTCAATCGACATATCGAAGAATGCTGAAAATCACCTGGACAGACAGAGTGACCAATGAGGAAGTACTAAGAGGAATACAGAATAGCAGCGAGATACTAGATTCCATCAAAATAAGAAAACTTCAATACTTAACACGTGGTGACAGATATGACCTCCTAAAATTAATTATGCAGGGAAATATTCAAGGAAGGCGCAGGCAGCATAGGTACCTAGGAGAAACATGTCCTGGCTGAGAAATATCAGAGAATGGTTTGTATGCAGCTCAGCTAAACTCTTTCGAGCTGTAGTGTCAAAAGTTAGAATAGCTATGATGATTGCCAATCTTCGTCGCAGAGATGGCACGTAAAGAAGAAGATTCAAAAATATATAATTTTTTCCAAATTCTCGTCAATAATTTTTCCCATATTAAAAATCACTTATAAGTACTCGTAACTTAGTACATTTTTTGTATAATACCGATCAACTTTAATACCGCAATATATTTTCTTTTTTTGTGTCTATTAAATTTTGTTAAATAATGGTCATTAAAAGAACTAATTATTAAAATCGTTTTGAAATGGGTACTTACACCAAGCTTAGTTCTATCGGCGTTGGTGTGTCTCATAAAACTTTTAAAGCTAACATAAATCTTTATTTTATTTCCTATACTTCTGGTATTAAGCATTAGATTCCTTATAAGGTAGTCTGCAATATTTTTTTATAATCAAGTAATACGATAATAGACGTGAAATTGTTCAAATAAATTGAAAATAAATAGTAGATAATATTAAATAATTATGTTTTTTAAGCCGTCATAAAATTATTTCTACCTACTAAACTGTTTTGTGAGTGACATAAAACACAGACAGAATTATCGGTAATAATTTGTAAATAATCTTATAATCTTATAATTAGCAGTAGGAGATTCTAAGAAATAATGTAAAACTTTGTGATTAAATCTCTCTTTAGCTCCTATGGCCAATCCATTTTCACTTTTTTCCTCTATTGTTGTAGATCTGTTAGTATGCTTTGTTCTTTCCCATAGTTTTATACTAACATAAATCTGTACTTTATTTGTAGACCAGGGCGGATCTGTTTTGAGGTGGATGTGAGAGGTGGCATTCGGATTTTTGCAGATAAAATTAGGTGACAACTTCAGTAATTATAATTGACTTATGCTCCTTCTCAAATATGCCCGGAACATTAATACAAAAATTAAAATATTTAAAAAGTTCGAAAACCATCGATTTTTTTCTACTTTCATTGCTTATAACTTTAAAACGATTCATTTTGGAACAAAGTTGTAGGGAAATAAAATAAAGATAATTGAATTTTGTATGACATACGACTGGTTTAAAATGTCTTAAACTATTAACCTTTCTGCAAAATAGCAATAAATACAGAATAAGGGGGCAAAATAAGCATGTTTTTATTCAATGTTTTTCAACCACTTTGGTTGCACATAGAACCTTCGTAATTCCCTTAAAAAATTCTTACAACATACTTAATCCGTCCACCAAATTTCATTAAAATCGAAAATAGACGTTTTTTTCACAGATCCGCCCTGGTCTATTGCTACTCTTCTGGTATTGAGCATTACATTCCTTATAAGGTAGTTCGCAATTTTTTTTACGATCAAGTAATACGATATTAAACGTGAAATTGTTCAAATAAATTGAAAATAAATACTAGATAATATTAAATAATTATGTTTAAGTAGTAATAATTAGTTCCATCTACTTAAACTGCTTTTTAGGTGTCATAAAATAACGACAAAATTCCCGGTAATAATTTATAAATTATCTTATAATTGGTATTAGGATATTTTAAGAAATAATGTAAAATTTCTGTTTTTTGTGACTGCATACATATATGTAATCAAATCAATAGATAGATTTCCAACAAAAACAATTATTTGAATTATATTGAAAAATAAATATTGGAATAGCTGGAATATGAATTCAGATTGCCCTATCACAAGTTTAGTGTCGTAACAACTAGACCATTTGGGCGATAATGCGACAAAGGCGACCAATTATAACACTTAAAATGTAATCGAGAAACATTACAAGTGTAATCAAATTCATACATTTAATTTATAAAAAACTTTAAAAGAAGAATACCCGATACAAGAATAAAAACCGCTAAACGCGGTAAAAATGAGTGGCACACACAATATTCCAGCTATAAAAGAGCTGATATGAATATTACGTAACGAAAATAGTTATTTTCCTAACAAGTGCAGAAAGTCATTATTTTCCGCACGCGACTGCAGTGTGCCGAACAACGCGAAGCGAGAGTTCGGCAAGCAGTCGAGTGAGGAAAAGAGACTTTCTGCAAGAGTTAGGAACAATATTTTTTCTAAGAGTCTTTAAAAAATTACCAAATCTTAATCAATTAATTTAATTAATATGAAAATACATACACAAATTAATTCTTTGATAGAGTTGTCAAAACTAAACTTTCAATATAATTAGTTAGCATGACGACGATCTTGGTTTCCATGACGATGATTCAAAACGACTGTTATTGTCAAAATAATTTTATTTCGTCGAATTGTCGCGTTAATTTCATTAAAACAGGAACATAATAAGATATATTTGAAATAAATTAGTAAATAATATCTAAATATTAGTTTATTGCATGTATTATAATTACTTTAAGGCCATATTAACATATCTAAATTAACACGCGTGCGGAAAAGTAAAAACCGCGTGCGGAAAAGTAACACGCGTGCGGAAAAGTAACACGAGTGCGGAAAAGTGAAACTTTCTAAACTAAAATGCGTGCGCGAAAGTAGACATTTTTGCACGCTCGTAGAAAAAATGTATTTTCATTTTTAGACCAAGGAGCATCTGTAAAAATATTAGTACAGTGGAACCTCGATAACTCGGATTAATCGGGACCGCGACCAATCCGGGTTATCGAAAATCCGAGATAGCCGGAGAATATGGTAAAAATTAATAAAATACGGTATACTTACAGATAAACTCCGTTAGAATTGAAATAACATGAAATATATTTATAAATATGCACAGTACCTATTCATTAAAATTACTAAAAAAAAAACACCAAACCCAAACGTAAGCAAATGGAAACGAACAATACAAGACACACAATACTAAACACCATTGTTTATAAAATAATTTTTTAAATAGTATTTCCTAAACAATTCTGACAGTTTGAAATAAAAAGGAATAGATACTACAGACAGGTGGCTGTTGTTTATGCGGCGTGTGCTATGAGTCATTTTAGTCATACACATATACACATTATCTCTCAAATATTATATTACATACATTTTTATTGTTGAAAGGTTTGTCTGATAATTAACTATTTTGATTGGAAATAAGCCACAATTAAATTGAAAAATACAAAATATTGAGAATCTAAATGTTTATCTGATGAAAATCGGTCCGGGTTAGCCGGACTTCCGGGTTATCGGGGGCCGACTTATCGGGGTTCCACTGTACATTTGGATGTTGAGAGGTGACTCATACTTTTTTGCAGAAATTGGTTGAAAATAACTCATATAATAATGAAAGATGAAGTAGTTTTCAATCCTAATAGCAATATTTAATAATATTAAAATATTACTAAAAGATTTTTAAATTGAAAACTTATTGGTCCATTTCCTTGGTAACACCTCCATGGCTTCTAAAATTTGCAAGCCAGATGGATGCTGAAGCGAAGAAGACAAGAGGGAATTCAAAAACTTACAATTCACGACCCCGTCTGTTCAGCTGGTAAATTCCAACAGAAAATGGACCTAGTTAATCCAAGAAGTTCTCATCGGAGAGACGTAGGCCTGCTACTCCATACTCTAATAAGTGACCAACACTTTGCCAACATTAAGAGTTTATACCCCACACCGCAACTGACGTGAATGGACTAGGTGACTAGCGTCATCTGGCAATTGAAAGATGAAGTAGTTTTCAATCCTAATAGCAATCTAAAGTCGTCGATTCAGAGTGCTGGACTGCGCTCCGTATTCTGAGTGAAAAATATGATTATTTTGCCTTCGCATTGCAACTGAATAAAAATGAAATTTTTATTTTATTTTTATTTTGGTGGTTACTTCTTTGAGTAACTAGGTCCATTTTCTGTTGGAATTTACCACCTGAACAGACGGAGTCGTGAATTGTAAGTTTTTGAATTCCCTCTTGTCTTCTACGCTTCAGCATCCATCGGTCTTGCAAATTTTAGAAGCCATGGAGGTGTTAACAAGGAAATGGATCAATAAGTTTTCAATTTAAAAATCTTTTAATATTTTTAAATATTATTAATATTGCTATTATGATTGAAAACTACTTCATCTTTCATTTGCCAGATGACGCCAGTCACCTAGTCCATTCACGTTAGTTGCGGTGTGGGGGATAAACTCTCGGTGTTGGTCACTTAGAATGGAGTAGCAGGCCTACGTCTCTCCGATGAGACTCCAACAAGAGTCGAAAATCGTCGATTCAGAGTGCTGGACTGCGCTCCGTATTCTGAGTGAAAAATAAGATTGTTTTGCCTTCGCATTGCAACTGAATAAAAAAAATGGAATGTTTATTTCATTTCCATATAATAATATTTCAGTTATCCTCCCACTCAAAAAGGTCCGGAACATTGTTTAAATAATCAAAATGTCAAAAAATAAAGGAAAAATTTGGTTTTTTTTTCTTGGTTTTTTGATTATAACTTTAAAAGTATTCATTTCCGAGAAAAATTGAACTGACCTAAAAGTTGCATAATTAAATTTCATACAATATACGATTAACTAAAAATTTTAAAAGTTGTCACCCTTGTTGCAAAATAGCAATAATTGCGAAAAACTATAAAAAAAATCAAGTATTCGCATTTTACGTTTTTCAACCATTTATGCTACACTTAGGACCTTCATATTTCACTCAGAAAAACTTTTTGATATAACGAAACAATACCGTAAATTTCATTAAGATCGGTTTAATAGATTTTGCAAAATAAATTTTGCAATCCTGCTTTAGCAAAAAAAATTCATTTTTTCAAAATTTTGCAGGACTGAAAATAAAGCAGATAACAAGTTGAAATTATTTTTACATATAGAAGAATACTGATTTTTGTGGAATTAAAATATTAAAATACAATAAAATATAGAATAAGAAAATAATATATTAGATAAAGCTTGGAAGAAATTTTGGTGGAAATCAACTTGTGTGAATCGAACACCGCTGTCCTGCGCGTACCATTAAAAATCAATGCTTATTTAAAAAAATTCCTGACGTCGTGGTAGTTAACCGATTTAAATTTTGCTAATTGCAAATGAAACGTATAGTATTCTTCTATAAGTAAAATAAATTCAACTTGCTATCTGCTTTATTTTCAGTCCTGCTAGGGCCCCCGCAAGGCTGATTGGCGCCCGCGTGCGGAATATATTTTAGCGCCCTTTAAATCTACTATACATATAAAACTAATACATATTTTTGAAAAATTTAAACCCAGAATGAAAGACTACATTATTACTGAGGCCGAAAGTCCCTGAAAACTTCTATAATGTTTATTTTAATAAGTTACAGGGGTGAAAATAAAAGAGAAAATTTAGTGTGATTTTTAATAATTACAAATATTTAATTCAAAAGAAACGTTTTATTTATTTTAAGGGACTGTCGGTCCTCGGCAATAACGTTATCTTTCATCCTGCGTTTAAATTAAAAAAAAATACTTATTAGTTTTCTCAGTATTCGAAAAAAATGAATACATTTAAAACACATTGAAAATTTTGAGAGGCGACATTTTGCGCCTTACCCCTTAAATGTTTTGCAACATTAATTATATTAAACTAAAAATACACATTTAAGTAAATAAACAATAATATTTTGTCATTTCAAAGTTTTCAAAGTAATTTTATACAGGGTGTCTACATAACTAGGAACCATATGGGAAACTGTTTTTTATTAATATTACGAGAAAAAGTAAGTTCTTCATAAAAGTTCTGCATTGTCTAGAATTCAGAATGCAACCATCAAATATCAAAATTTATACGAGGTATGTTAAAAAATATGATTTTGGGTCAAAAGCAAAGTACGACTAGTTTTCACAATATTGAAAAGTTATTATGAAAAGTTGTTCAGCATTAAAAACTATGTTTATATATGTAATTACATCCTTCTAATTGAAATATATTGTGATGTAGAAAGACACTTTACTTTTGATCGAAACTCATATATTTTACATATATCTCATACAAAATTGAAAAAATTTGATAGGATTTGATGGTTGCATCTTAGATTTTAGACCATGCAAAGCTTTTTAGAAAGAACTTTTTATCGTACATTAATTGTACTTTTCAATAACGCCCTTTTCGTTTATTAGAAATAATGTGATAAGCCTTTTATTATTAATAATTAGCCTTTTTCAGTTATTACAACAAATGTGATAACTATTTTATTATTATTAATTAATTAAACAATAATAATAACAATAAATGAAAAGGGCGTTGGGTATCTGTAATTTGAGAAAAAAATTCAAAAAAGGATGTACATAATTGCATATTAAAACATAGTTTTTAATTCATTCCAAACAACTTTTCATAGTAATAATTTTTGATATTGTGAAATATAAGGTACTCTTGATCGAAATTCATATTTGTGATACTCATAAGATTGACACAATTTTATATTTGGTTACATTTTAGTTTTTGGACTATGCAAAGTATTTTATGAAGAATAAATTTTTTCCGTAAAATTAATAATAAAAAAGTTTACCATATGGTTCCAAGTTACGCAGACACAAAGTCTTAATTATTTTCTCTTTTTTTTAATAAATTGTAGATTTTATTAGAGGAAACCCGATTATAACTATTTAAAATAAATTATTATTATTCTATGCAATGATTATGATATTTACCATTTTCACAATTAATTTAATTTCCACACCACTTAAAATAACAACAAATAAAAAAGATTGTCCAAATATTTTTTACACAAAAATAAAAGTTTAAAATCAGGGCAGAACAAACCCAGATATTGCAGATATTGCAATAATAGTCGTAGGTAATTATTAACACCAATATAAACTAAAATTTTAAACCTTTCACCGGTTCACCAGTAACAGTAAAAATAATGTTTTCGCCTAATAAACGCATAGACGAGAAGGGAAAAGATACTCAAGTCGAATACATAATCATAATTCATAGCGTATTTGTTTACTTAAGGGTAATTATCATAAATTCGAGTAAAAGATTCACTTTATAGGAGTAAAAACTGCTTGATCCAGCAAGTTGTGTTTTTGTTGGAGTAAACCTGCTAAGTTGAGTTTTATGGGTGTTAATTTATGTTTCTACTCGTCAAGGAGTGTGATTCGATGTTTATTTGACTATTTTGAGTGTCGCTTTAGTTTACAACATAAAATCGATTGGATGGTATGCCAAACGTAATTCAATCTACTTCAAAGAAAAAAATTAGGAAGGAACAACAAAATGTTATACAATATTTTTCACGGAGTAAGTTCAACTTTTCAGGACGGGAATAATTATTTTTTAGTGATACCTAACACAATATTTGATTTTTGAGATTTCTCTAGTTGTTCATGAAATAATTAAAATTGTATATAAAAAATGATTATCACATTTAAAATAAATATTTCTTATTTACCAAACCTTCGGTTTGGCGCCCCTTTGGGGTTACGCCCGCGTGCGCCGCACGCATTGCACGCCCGGTTACGGGGGCCCTGAATCCTGCAACATTTTGAAAAAATGAATTTTTTTTGAGAAAACTGGATTGTAAAATTTATTTTGCAAAATCTATTAAACCGATCTTAATGAAATTTACAGTATTGTTTTACTATATCATAAAGTTTTTCAGGGTGAAATATGAAGGTCCTAAGTGTAGGCTATTGATTATGTTCAAAATAAGAGAGCTAAAAGGAACTACAACGTTAACGGGATTTTATTGTCTCATATAGTCAACGGACCTCTAAATTTGAAAAAACCGCGGAGTGCTATCATTTAAATGGGTGCGTTTTTGAGAAATAAGTGAATTAGTCCCTAGGCACAGGGTGAATTAGGGTGACTGCTATGCACTTTTGGTACAAACACGTATTGTACAAACAATATTATGGAAAAATCTTTTAAAATAAAACTAGAATTTTGTTTTACATCAACATGAAAATACATTTTCGCGCCACGTAATATTCATATCAGATCTTTTGTAGCTGGAATATTGTATGCGCCACTCATTTTTAAGGCGTTTAGCGGTTTTTTATTCTTGTTTAATATTTACATCGATATTTCAGTAAAATTAACATTGAACGTCGTCTATTTATTATAAGACTGCTAAATAAATCGCAAATATAGCAGAGGCTATGTGAATATTAAAAATTAGTAAAATTATATCAAATTATAGTAGATTTTCAAAACACATCTTTATATTTAATTATTAAATATGTGCTAAAAGCAATATATTATCATCAACAAACACACACATAAACCTGAGATGTCAGTAACGTATACATAATATAACTACGTCAAACTCACATAGACTTAAATAGTTTTCAGGGGCTCGCTTCTCGATGCAAATTATAATTTACATTAGTCTGAGCAGATTATAGGAGAATAGGACATTTTTGGGAAAAGTTATTTACCAGCAATTTTATTGCTGGAATCGAATCTTATGATTGTATATATATTAATATTATACACACATCAAAATAATCTAGGGGACACCTATATTAACAGCTTTAAATCAATATTAACTGCAAATATAAAAATAAATTTATGATTTTAATATTTTTTGTTGTTTTTTCTATTATTGTACCAACTTGAACGGTAATGCTGACAAGAATGGCTATAAAAAAATTTAACAAAACTTCAATATGCGTTTTTGTCTTTAAGATAAAAAGTAATGTTTTTGAAGTTATGCTTCTTTACCGGCGATAGAGGGTGATTTTTTTATATGTTAAAACCTATCAGCCCGGCGCATGCGCATTATAACTTTGTTCTGATTGGATGTTCAAATGACATGTCAAAAATTATCCGATATGGCAGCTGTGGTTTGGAGGTAAAGGTAAAGGTAAACAAATGTATAATATATTAGTTTTATTGTTGTGAGGACAGAAACAAAAAAGTTTATAATATTGTAGTGACTTTTAAATAGTTTTTAAAAGCAACAGGTACGTAATAATTGTTAATGTATCATGAGTATAAACCTACCTATTTGATCTGCCAAAATACATAGTATGTAATACTTTTATTTATATAATTTGATTACCATCAAAATTTCTATCAATATTCACCTAATATATTGTTTCCTTACTCTATGTTTTGTTGTATTTTTTCAATTCTAAATCATTTCAATTCAAAATTAAAATAATTTGATCAATTTTCAAAATATCAAAATATCACAAGTTTAATCCGTTTAGTTAGTCGATCTTCGTAAATAATGACACATAGTGTCCATGGCTAAGCGTTGAAGGCGAATGAATTCCAATACCAACCGCGCTTGTCACCGCTGGTTCGAGTCCCAATAGAAACTTTCTTTTTTGTTTTTTTTAATACATTTTATGATTGCAAGTATATTTATTATATAATTGTATTTTCAGAAAATACGTATTTAGTTAAAAAAATTTCCGACAATTAATGTTCAGACATCATTTGTGGCTTGTTTAATGTGTTTGTGTGTGTTTTATTCTTTTATTATTTTAATTTTTGGCACTGTTCTAATAAACATGTTTGAGAAGTAGTAAGTATAAATTAGTTTAATATTTAAACAAAATATAAATAAAAAGTATATTAATTTCGTTTAAATCATATAATAGAAGTATAACTTCTTACGTGTGTACAAAGTACACACACATTCTTTTTTTATTGGTACTTGAGTTTCCATGTCTCTCCGGATTTTTATTTAGTTGTTTTGCACTTGCCAATAATGGAGAGATATCACTTATATCGCGAAATGCAGTGGCGTGCTATCGGGATGCTTAGACCTGGCAGAAGTTGAAGAGACGTTGCTGAGGTCCTCCACACGAACAGTAATGTCATTAATTGTTTGTGATTAAGGTTTCATGAAACTGGTGACGTTGCTCAACGTCATAGAGGCCGTACAATGATAACCAATCAGATTAAAGACCGCTTTCTTAGGTTGCAGGCTTTGCGAGATCTCACTATAACTGCATCACAATTACAAATCATGCTGCAAGAGACCCATCAGGTGTTTGTAAGTTACCAAACTATTAAAAGTCAACTGCATGAAGTAGATTTAAATGCTAGTTGACCTGTGAGAGCGCCTGTGTTATCCAGAGGAAATCGCGCTCATCGACTTCAGTGAGCACAAGAACACGCAAATTGGGTTAGACGTTAGTAGGCCTCTACTTTGTTCACAGATGAGTCCAGATTTGGATTTGCACCAAATACGAGACGAACAGACGATCTGGCAATGCTAAACGATTGATCATCGTTCAGGAGGTTCACAGACAGCAATGCGGCATTATAATGGTATGAGGTGGCATCACTCTTGGTGAAAGAACCCATCTCGTTTGTCTGGAACAATTTCTAAATGCAACAGACTACCGCGATATTATTTTCGAACCTATTGTTGTACCCTTTACGTAACAAGTTATTTCCCAATTTCAATTATTGCACGACAATGCACGTCCACATACTGCCAGGGTCTTGCAAGCATTCCTAAAAGATAATGAAATTGAGGTTTTATTATGGCCTGCACAATCGCCAGATTTAATCCCAATTGAGCATGTATGGGACATATTGGGCAGATGCATTTTACAAAGTTTGATAGCCTTTCAATGGAGTGGAGCAGAATACCGCAGCAAGACACTGACTCTCTGATCATGAGTTAGCCTAACAGATGTAGGATATTTATCAATAACCATGGAGGTCATACAAGGTCATTTCTTTAAAATTTAGAGGTTTTGCAATATTTTACCGTTAAAGAACGTACTATATCTCGGTAAATATTAAATTAAACTAAATAATGAAAATAGTATTGGAAAAAAGCGTAACTATAAATTTAGCATCCAAGATTCCCCTACTATATTTTCAACAAGAAATTTTACGATTTTTGAGGTATTAAAGTATTAACTGCGAAAGCTAATATCTTATTCTTTATTTGTATATCGACGATTTCTTTCAAAAATAGACTGCATATCGAATATATCGACGATTTCTTTCATAAATAGACTGAAATATATATTTCAGTCTGCAGGACTGCAGACCTGCTTGGGTTTTCCTGTCTCTTAGAATTTGTAACGCAATATACAAGAATAATAATTATTTTCTAGTTTATGGCCGACCCTAAGGATTTATCGTAGTAGTATTTTTATTTGTTTATGTTTGTTACAAGTTAACAATAGAAAAAATTATAAAAGAATGTTAATTAATTTATTTTGCTTCACGGTTGAAGTTAATTGCTGAAATTCTATTGTTTACATAGTATAACGGATAAATTACTGACTATCTTTATTATATCTTAATATATTTACAAACCATTAGTGTATAAAGATTGATAATGTATTAGACTTGTCATAATAAATACTAGTTTGTAACACCTTCTGCAGTATATTTATTACTTTATTTACTGTACTTAGATTTTTATTGAGATTGAGAACATCAGTTGTCAGTTTTATATTATTGTTAACAATAACATTTTAAAAATTACTCAATAACACCATAATTTCCTGTACTTTTATCCCAAACTTTTATTATTATTTTATTTTCTATATTAAGTAGTTGGTGGTCTTGTTCGTTTCCTGCTATTTCATTCATGTAGTGTAGATAAAAGCTGTTCGTGTGTTCTGTTGGTCATCTAATTTCAATATTCAGTATTGGCTTTAGTTTAAATACTCGGGATGCTCGTCAAAAGATTTAGATGAAGCTATGTCAGATATAATGCTGCCTAAATATTTATATTCTGTGCATTCTTATTTGTCTTAATTAAAACTCTCGATATCTTGACATAGACCTGGATCCTGCGTACCAAAAAAAAGTTGATTAATAGCAAGCTGAAAATTTGTTGAAAACTTAACCGTGTCAAGTCGGACAAACTTTGATGTACGGGAACACTGGAACAGGGGAAGTTTTAATTGTGGAACAGGTTAAAAATTTGGAACGTCAGACTACGAAAACATCCCATGTATTTTGTCGGACAGAACTTCCAATTGATTTGTTACCCTTTCATTAATAGACCAGGGCGGATCTGTTTTGAGGTGGATGTGAGAGGTGGTATTCGGATTATTGCAGATATGGCTAGGTGACAACTTCAATAATTACAATTGACTTATGCTCCTTCTCAAATATGCCCGGAACATTAATAAAAAAATTTAAATATTTAAAAATTTCGATAAATATCGATTTTTTTCTACTTTCATTGCTTATAACTTTAAAACGATTCATTTTCGAACAAAGTCGTAGGGAAATAAAGTAAAGAACGTCAGACTACGAAAACGTCCCATGTATTTTGTCGGACAGAACTTCCAATTGATTTGTTACCCTTTCATTAATAGACCAGGGCGGATCTGTTTTGAGGTGGATGTGAGAGGTGGCATTCGGATTATTGCAGATAAAGCTAGGTGACAACTTCAATAATTACAATTGACTTATGCTCCTTCTCAAATATGCCCGGAACATTAATAAAAAAATTTAAATATTTAAAAATTTCGATAAATATCGATTTTTTTCTACTTTCATTGCTTATAACTTTAAAACGATTCATTTTCGAACAAAGTCGTAGGGAAATAAAGTAAAGATAATTGAATTATGTATGTATTGAATGTAAAATTAGATTGCAAAATTATTCTGCAAAATCTATCAGGTCGATTTTAATGAAATTTGTACGATTTAAATATGCTGCAATAATTTTCTAAGCGAATTACGAAAGTTATAAGTGCAACCAAAGTGGTTGGCCTAATAAAATAAAAAAAAATCAAAATGTAAATTCGTACAGGTTAAAACAAATTTTATATCAAAGTTTAGGTGGGTACAAAAGATATTTTCAGGAAAGTATCCAAATCATACAAGGGGATCATTGTTTAAAAAATTAAAAAGGGGTCATTTTTGCAAAAAATATACTTTTTTAACTGCTGAGGTAATTCACTTATTAATGAAGGCCTATGGGATTTTTTTCTGCAAAGTTGAAAGGCAAATCTTTCACATAAGACTTACTAAATTAAATTTGACCCCCTATTTATTTTAATAATTGTACATAAATCTTTAAAAACAAATTTGCAAAAAATTATTTTTAGCGTTTTAAATAAGCACTAAAAAATATCTTATTTTACAGACTAAGTTGCGCTATGTTATCAGTATTAACCAAAAAAAATTGGTCTAAAAATATTTAATATTTTTTGAGATATTGAATTTGATTATTAAATGCAATGCATATTTTAAAATGCAAAAACGCGGTTGTTGCCAAAGAAATATTCACTTGTTTAAGATGTCATTATTTTTATTTTTATGTATATTTTCGATAAATGTATTGATTAATTCAAATTTTAATTAAACTCCCCCATAAAATGGCATTTGAAAATTATTTAAATTTGTTTATAATTTGTTTTTTTAATAACGTCGCGGGGATTAGGTATTTTGAAATGTCGTTTCGATAATTAAGTTCCTGGGAATTTTTTACTAATTAACAAAATTTTTTTGTCGTTTTTTCTTCTTCTTTTTTTTTTCTTGGAGTTACATTACTACGGGCCCTTTTAGGGTTAAATTTTATTAAGAATATCCAATCTCTGAGTTGTAGGTTCTAGACCTAAAAATATTAAGATTTAACTAAAATCTCTTAAATAAAATGTGGCTACTTACTGAGTTACAGGGTGTTTTATTTAAAAATTTAAAAAATATTGTTACCAAGTACTTTAAAACTATTTGACGTATCCTTATCATACTTGGCAGAAAGTGTGGCTATTATACACCCTACTAAATTGTGATTAATAAACGTTTCTAGCTAGTGCCAGAGGCGTACGACAGGGGATAGTGAATGATTGACCCTTCCCAAATTCTACGCCACTGAGTGAATTACTATTTTAGCGAAATTTTTCGATTTTCCAATACTTTGTATGTAAATATCTTTATTGGTATTGATAAAGCCATCAATTTGAGAGATATTGGAAGTTTAAAATGAATGAATGAATGAATCAAAATAACTATGCCGTTTCATTTTTAACGTCCAATATCTCGAAAACGAATGACTTAATCGTTACCAGTAAAGAGTATATTATTTAAATAGAAAGTATTGGAGAATCGAAAAATTTCACTAAAATAGTAATTTCCTCAGTGGCGTAGAATTTGGGAAGGGTCAACCATTAACTATCCCCTGTCGTACGCCTCTGGCAGTAGCTAGAAACTTTTATTTATCACAATTTAGTAGACTGTATAATACATACACTTTCTGCTAAGCATGATAAGGATACGTCAAATAGTTTAAAAGTAATTGGTAAAAATAATTTTTAAATTTTTAAATAAAACACCCTGTAACTCAGTAAGTAGCCACATTTTATTTAAGTGATTTTAGACCAATCTTAATATTTTTATGTCTAGAATCTATAACTTAGAGATTCGACATTCTTAATGAAACTTAACCCTAAAAGGGCCCGTAATAATATAACTCCAAGAAAAAAAAAAGAAGAGGAAAAAAAGACAAAAAATTTGTTAATTAGTGAAAAATTCCCAGGAACCCAATTTTTGAAACGGCATTTCAAAATATTTAATCCCCGCGACGTTATTAAAAAAACAAGTTATAAACAAATTTGAATAATTTTCAAATACCATTTTAGGGGAAAGTTTAATCGAAATTTGAATTTATCAATACATTTATCAAAAATATACATAAAAATAAAAATAATAAGATTTAATACAGGTGAATATTTCCTTGGCAACAACCGCGTTTTTGCAATAGAATATAGAGTAACATTTAATAAACAAATTCAATATCTCAAAAAATATTAAATATTTTTGGACCAATTTTTTTTCCTTATTACTGATAACATAGTGCAACTTAGTCTGTAAAATAAGATATTTTATAGTTCTTATTTAAAACGCTAAAAATAATTTTTTGAAAATTTGTTTTTAAAGTTTTATATACAATTATTTAAATAAATAGGGGGTCAAATTTAATTTAGTAAGACTTATGTGAAAGACTTAACCTTCAACTTTGCAGAAAAAAATCCCATAGACCTTCATTGGTAATTGAATGACCTCAGCAGCTAAAAAAATAATTTTTTTACAAAAATGACCCCTTTTTAATTATTTAAACAATGATCCCCTTGTATGCTTTCTTGAAAATATCTTTTGTACCCACCTAAACTTTGATATAAAATTTGTTTCAACCTGTACGAATTTACATTTTGATTTACATGTAGTGTAATTTTATTTTACTAGACTATAAAAACAGGCTTATTTTGCGCCCTTATTTTGTATTTATTGCTATTTTGCAAAAAGGATAATAATTTAAGATATTTTTAACCAGTCGTTTATTATACATAATTCAATTATCTTTATTTTATTTCCGTACGACTTTGTTCCAAAATGAATCCTTTTAAAGTTATATGCAAAGACTGTAGAAAAAAAAACGATGTTTTTCTAAATTTTTAAATATTTTAATTTTTTTTTAATGTTCCAGGCATATTTGAGAAGGAGCATAAGTCAATTATTATTGTTGAAGTTATCACCTAACTTTATCTGCAAAAAATCCGAATGCCACCATGCATATCCAAAAATAAACGTTTTTTCACAGATGCGTCCTGGGGCCTGTTTCATAAAAGTGACAAGTTTACAAGTTACAAGTTTACAAGTTACAAGTGTTGTCTGACAAGTATTTAAAAAATTTGTTTCATAAAATGATTGTTGACACTAGTCAAAAAATATTTTTGACATTTGTTTTCGATAAGTGTAATAATTATTTAACATCAAACTCACGTCAAAACTATATCAAAACGTCATGTCTCGCGAGTTAGGAAAGGTAGAGTTATTGAGTGAGGTTATAGCGAGGAAAGATATTTTATTTGGAAAATTTAGTCCCACTTTAATAAAGACATTGTAAAGTGAACATTGGGGTAAAGTAAGAAAAATAGCACTTGCAATGTTCAATGGGTCTCATCAATGAAACCAAGCAATATTCCTATTGCCATGATGAACTTTGGTAAAATTTACGGAAGCGTGCAGTGGAGAAGCTGGAAAATGCCAGAAAAACAGGCACAGGAAGAGGCGCGATTGCCAAAAAACGGAGATAGATCTGTTAGTGTACGAGATTTTGGGAAAAGATTCCCGGGTTTTGAATGGAATTCAAGAAACAACGGCAGAAATGGAACCAACTGCAAAATATTTTGATAATGTGTCCACCAATAGCCCGGAGCGAAACGAAAATCTACACATAATTTTTAATAATGGAGCTTCAACCCGCCAAGTCACAGTTGCTGTTATTATTTCCTCCATTTTTATAGAATTCATTCGAAATCTTTCATTGAACTCCATCAATGCATTAAAAGTAAAATTTACTCTTTGACGAAATACTCGTTTTCGTCGTCGATGCCGTACTACCACGTTGACTTCGTCCTCACTGTCGCTGGACCACATTATTTATGAGAAAATAGGACGGTGACAGGATATTAAGTTCCTGTCACTTTACACTAATAAATGCTAGGAAAAAAATTACAACTTTTCATTGATTTATTTTTTATGAAACAAAAACCTATCTACAATTGTAAAACAAACTTGTAAAAATAAGACTTATTACTTGTCACTGATAATCTACTCTTATCACTTTATGAAACAAAAACTTGTCAAAAGTCTTGTTTGGCACTTGTCCGACAAGAATTGTCACTTTTATGAGACAGGCCCCAGGTCTATCAACTCTCATGCAAAAATCAGACTGCTATTTATCACCTGTCATAATTTCTGTCATTTGACATGTTCTACATGTCGGACTTATTAAAATACCCAGATGATGATAAATACCAGTCTGATTTTTGCATGAGAGTTTAATGAAAGGGTAACAAATCAATTGGAAGTTCTGTACGACAAAATACATTTGACAGTTTTCGTAGTCTGACGTTCCAAATTTTTAACCTGTTCCACAATTAAAACTTCCCCTGTTCCAGTGTTCTCATACATCAAAGTTTGTCCGAAGCTATACTACACCGTTAAGCTATCAACATATTTTCAGCTTGCTATTAATCACCTTTTTATTTGGTACGTGTGATCCAGGCCTATATGATTACTAGCCCAAAATACCTAGTGGCATTGCTAGTAAACATGCATAGACTGGCATGAAAAAGAACAGCAGTAAATCGAAATAATGTTTGGAGAAGCTTGCTGAAGGAGGCCAAGGCCCAGTTTGGGCTGTAATGCCACTGGATGAATGGATAGATGGATTGCTAGTAAATATCTAGCAGACTCATCAAAGGTCAGGACACATGAAGAACTTTCGAAGACGTTCAGGGTTGGCATGAGTGTAAGGCAGGACTGCGTGGTAAGCCTCCTTCTGTTTAATATATAAGAGAAGCTATTATGTGTTAAACAATCTCAGAATGGAAAGGAGAGCATATCCATAAATAAATCAATAACAAAGATTTTGATCATACACAAAGAAGTGGTAAATAAATTTATGTATCTAAGCACCCTCATAACCAATTCCGGAGGATGCAACAAAGAAATAAGAAGGTCAGCCATGGCCAAGGGAGCAATGAAGAAGCTAACAAAAGAATAGAAATGCAACAATATTACCATATATACAAAGATAAGTGGTGGACAAATTCACATACTTGGGCTCCCTGAACACCAAGGAGAACGTCATGACGGAAGAAATCAAGCGAAGAATAATCCTAGCGAACAAATGCTATTTTGGACTAAGTAGACATATGAGAAGCAGAAAGTTAAGTCAAAAAACAAAAATAACCATATACAAAACCCTTATACAACCAGTGCTGACATATGGATCGGAGACATGGACCATCTCCAAGGCAGATGAAAACCTTCTGCTTATATTTGAACGAAGGATCCTGAGAAGCATATTCGATGGCATCTGTGAAAATGGTATTTGGAGGAGGAGGTACAACTACGAGGTATACCACAGATATAAACATATATTTGGTGGTAAAGACGTAGTATCTCTTATAAGAATAGGAGGACTAAGATAGGCAGGACATCTAGCAAGATCACAGCATAACAACCCTCCTAGAAGAATCCTTATGTCATTGTCACTTGCCGTCATATTTTCAACACGTAACAAGTCAAATCCACAGCTCAGATTTTACCTGGGGCAGATTAGCTAAATATTTTGAACATCCACATTTAATGTAGCATTTTAAACCAATGTTTCCCTGACGGACTTCTTTTACTGGGCTTTGACCCACATATTTTTGTTAAATAAGATCTTGGTGGTTAGCATGTACAGCTGGTTCCTAAAAAAACTGATACGACTCTTAGTAAGATTTGATCATTTTGAGCAGTTTATGATTGGTTTGACATTATATTATATTTATTATGACAAATAATTCATGACAAATAATAAAATAAACCAACAAACAGCCATTTTTTTTTAGGTTGAAGTTATCTGACCAATTTTAAAATTTGGCAGTAACAGTGACAGTATGTAAATAATAAGTATTTCTCCTTCAAAATATAATAAATTAAATATAATTAAACTAATATTCATTATATCACACCTCATCAAAAGCTTTTTACATGAACATAGTCATCGATTTTGATATGGCTTAGAGCCAGACTACATCAAGATCGCTTATAAATCGTGCTGGTAATTGCCTTGCGGCGAGACCAAAAACAAAAAGAAGAAGAAGAAGAAAGTACACTGCTCAATTTTCTACAAAATACGCTTTAAGAGTCGTATCAGTTTTTTTTTGGAACCAGCTGTACATTGCACGTGAGTATAACTGATAATTTTTTAACCGTAGTCAAAATTTCAATATCTTTGCATTATTTTATCAGGTTATTTATATTCATTTTAGGTAAGCACTAATGATGACTGGTAGACCAGTCGAAAACTAGTTATGTGATTTTGATGTGGCCCTTTTGAGGGTTTTTAAATATACCTTTTATACAGAATTTTACTGTTTTTTATTTTTTTTTTTCGTTTGTATCTAGATTTCTTTTCTGCTTTTGTCCAAATATCCCACTACCTCCTTTGCTGCTTGGTTTATGCATTATGCAGTCTTATGTTGTTAAGTAATTGTGTAGTTTTATATCTGTAGATATGCTTATAGATCGTTAAATAAATCTAACATTATTTTCAGTGTTTAAAATGTTTCAAATATTTGTTTAGTTGTGTCTACGCTGCAATGTATCTTTTATTAGCAATTCCTGCAGAGTTTCTTTTATTCAGAAGGTTTATCTTACCTTGAATCGCCTGACCAGTAAACGGTTTAATTATTAGACATATTGTTGAGATTAGGCTTGTTACTTTATTGTCTGCTTTATATTTTATAACAGATGTAAACACATTATATAAGTATTTACCACATAGTAAGCATTTTTGTTTATCCAGTGGAGAAAAAAACACACAACTGACTTTAATAGTGCCGGAAACCTCTTCTAACCTTAGTATCTCAATTATTAGCAATAATTTTCTTGAACAATGAAAGCGCAGGCATATACATAATTATTTATCCTTTATTGACATATTATTATTTTGTTTCCGTTTCATTTAGCAGCCTAGACATTTTATTACAATGATTAACTGCGGACAATTTCAAATTGTTGATATAAATAATCAAAACAGACCTTGTCTATGGGCAAGCAAATTCATTAAATTATCTTAAAGCGCATGTTATAATCAGCGTAACTAGCGTCAGTCAATGTAATGGCGAAGGTGAGAGTAGAATGCATTAATTCATTAGTTGTATTTGTATTCAAGAAATAAACAATAGTCAATCAATTATAAGCAATTTTTGTTCTATAGAGCTTTTCCCTAAATCATTACTTTTTGAGTTATTTGCGAGCGAAAATATTTATTTTTCAACAAAAAAAAACCACGGTTTTTCGCAAAGTACTCAAAAAATAATTATTTTGTCGAAAATAGTATGCTTAGCAAAAATATAGCTTTAAAAAAAAGAAAAAACGTCTATAGACGTCTGTAGACGTCTATATAAAAAGTCTATATAAAAAACCTAGTAGAAGCATAGTTGTAGATCATTAAAAGTAGGTTTTTATTCATCCAATTGCATATCGAATATTTCAACGTGAAATAACCAAAAAATCAAGCACTTTTCGGGAACAACTCAATAAAATTTTTAAAGGTTTTTAAAAACTCATTAAAAAACTTAATTATTTATCGTTTGTATCTGTATTGTTATTATCTGTAAGTTTCACCGGTATTATTTTTGAAAGGGTTGTAGTTGAAAGAGCTAGTACAAGAAGTATGAAAACTTTGGCCAGCCTTATATTAACCAATTTTATCTCAACTAAAAACAAAAAAATAATTAACTATTTTTAATGGGAAATAAGCCACAATTGAACTAAAAAAATGATTTTATTAACGTTTCGACGTCCAAATCGAAGTCGAAACGTAAATAAAATCATTTTTTAATAAAATTGTGGCTTATTTCCCATTAAAAATAGTTAATTACAAAAATGCCACAAAAATAGCTTCAGAACAACATTAACAAAAAAATAATCCAAAATATTCAGAAAATTGCCAACCAACATTTCTTATACTATTTGAAATTGATCGTCTCGCTAATGCTTTTTATTATTTTTGTTATTTTGAAAAGTGCATCTTTTTCAAAACTTCAATTTTTTTTTAATAAGCTACTTTAAACCAGTCAAACTTACAGATCATATAGAAAATACTTAACTAAAATAAATTATAAAGCGGTAACGATTAATTTCATTTGAAATGCTACTTAGGGGTGTTTACACGTTTTTTTACCAAAAAAAGGGACTAACTTTATTTTGAGCATAACTTGCTAAGTTTTGATGATAGAACCTTTTATAAAAATCAAAAATAAAAAATATTCAATTTAGTTTCTGCATTTTTTTCGTTTTTATATGAGTTACATTTTTGCTAAGAATATTGTTTTCGATAACATACTTACTATTTAAGTTAGTTGCCAAAAACGTCTAAAAACGTGTTTGTTTTGTTGAAACATTAACATTTTCTCTACAAATAACTGAAAAATATTGTCTTAATGAAAAAACTGTATAGCACAAAAGTTGCTTAAAATTACCCAATTTATCCATTTCCGGACATTATTTTGAATACATGTTTTCATCCCCGAAAAGAGGTGGCTTTCAACTCCCAAGGAGAAGCAACCCTGGGCCCTGATTTTAATTGAGATTTTGACTAAAAACACTTTGAAATTAATACGGCGACGGCGAAATACGACTTTGCGAGCCTTGGATTTCAATTAAACTAACTAAAGGACGTCATTAATTTTCGATATATCGAAATTAATTTCAACTGCAAAGAAGTGGTTGAAATTTCATTTCGAGTCGAAATTAATGTGACATAAACATAACTGACGGGACTGGGGGAAGCCAGAGAAGCGAGGTTAGGTGTAGTTTAGGAGGGATCGTGTTTTGCTTGCTTCTGGCAAGAAAAACTGAAGCAGAAAGTATTAATTTGGCTGCGTTTTATGGAAATTTGCTGGTTTTGGAGGAATTGAAGAGGATAGTATTAAATTAATAATAAATGGAATTTCCACAACGAGTTGATTTATCAAATCAAATGAAAGATATAACGTAAACATTCAACAAACATTGCGTAGGCAATAAATAACAGGGTTAACCCAAATCCTCAGCAGGGTCAAAATGATAAAGTAAATATCCCCAGTTGTAACTAAAATCGAAAAAAAAAAGAATTGCTAGCGATCGCGACTATCATGGGGTAGTAGCTTTTAAATTTCAACACCGAAATAGAATCAGGGTTCTGGGCTCAAGTCCAAAAGTGAAGTAGAGGGTAAGATTAAACGAAATCCAAATTTTCAAGCAAATCCGTCATGACGAGGAAAAGAACACTACAAGTCGGTCAATTATGGACCATTTTGTTCCGTTTCATTCAGCAACAACAAATTGTTGATATAAATAATCAAAACAGACCTTGTCTATGGGCAAATTCATTAAATTATCTTGAAGCGCATGTTCTACCTAATCAGCGTAACTAGGGTCAGTTAATTTAATGGCGAAGGTGAGAGTAGAATGCATTAATTCATTAATTGTATTTATTTATGAAATAAACAATTGTTCAATGATCGTTTCTTATGCAGGATTCTTGAATAGTCCTATTCTTCCATGAAATTAGTTTAATTAAATGGTAATAACAAATTGTAAGTTATTAATTTGGTTTTTGTGAGGCAGTAGAAGTGTCGTCTATTGACTGAATGGTCTTTAATGTAAGTGTTTTTGACATTTTATAAGCATTTATATACATTTTAATATTCTCATATTAAAATAGTTTTAGCGTTGATTGAATACAATATTTTAGTTAACGGTTTTAGTTGTTATAGTCTTCATATTTATTTTCATATATATTCATTTCAGTTCTAATTCATGAAAAAATGTACATTTGTAAATATATTGCCGAAAGGGCTTTATATTGACCTTCTATCTGGAAACTAATATCGTAAATGAATTGCAAGCCATTACACTTTATTTAGAAGAAAGAGAAAGACTAGAGAGGGAGTTTATATAAATATTTACATTGAAATTGGGTATTTTTCCTTCCTTGCTCTGTAAAAGGATCATTTCATCACTCAGCCTCAAAAGTCCACTGCGAACATAGGCTTCCTCCTCTTGTTTCCAACCCCGTCTTTCCTGTGCCGCTTTCATCCAGTTTTTATTTAGCCTTCTTAAGTCGTCAGTCCATCTTGTAGGCGGTCGACCGACGCTTCTCTTCTCTGGGTCTCCGTTCCAATAACCTCTTTGTCTATCGCCCATCTGACATTCTGGCTATGTTTCCTGCCCATCTCCACTTTATAGTCTGGCTATACTTTCGATGACGTCAGTCACCTTTGTTCGTCTCCTGATCTCTTATGATCCTGATCTCCTGATAGCTCCACTCGTCTCTGTTTGACTCTTAAATTGGCAGCGAAGGCTTTAGTTAAGGTAAGTGTTTCTGCTCCATTAAAGCAGTTTTGTTGTCCATTTGTCGTCTTTCATTGTTGCAACATGTTCCGCCCATCTCCATTTTTGCCTGGTGTCTGGTCCTTTATAGAACAGGTTATCTTAGAAACCTTTTACTGTATTTAAATGAAGACTCGGGTCCAATCTCTTTGCTATTTTTGTCCTCTGATAAAATAAATAATCATCGCTCTCTGTGTTCATCAATTTTTACCATTGTTTATATAGTAATATTTACTATTACTCTCTATTTTCTGCTTAAACATAGGTGACGAATTTTATTACACATATTTTATTACCTATACTTTTTTATAGAGTAAATATTTTTCATCCATTTGCTTTTATATTTCCATCTTTAGAAGCTGAAATATACACCTATTATTGTGTACCTACTCTGCCGTCCAAGTGTAGTCATATTAATTTTAAAATTTCCTAATTTAATTAAACTTATTATTAACTGCTACAAAAAAATTTTAATTTTTCAATAAACTAAACTGCCCACCTACTCTATTTTAATCTAAACAAGTTGCTATTAACTGGTTGTGATTGTTAGAAAGTACAAATCATTTTAAATACAGACATTATTCGTAAAAAACCTATAATTCTTTTTGTCCCTATATAATTTAGTCCCCGATGGAAGAATGCCCCGGGCCAATTTCAAAGTCTATCAAAGCATGAAGAAGAGGTACAAAGTGCGTCCCTATATATCCGATTTTTTTGTTCAAGTGTATCTGTGAGTTCATTAGTCTGATTATTAACGTACGTTGAACTGTTTTTTGTGGTTGAGAGTATATCCTTTTTGATTTCACTTAGAAATACAACTTGATCAGCAAATGATTAGTTAAATAGACAGGAAGTTATGATCTTATTTTTTTTTATTACTGTTAAATCTGATGTTTTGTCGAGTTTCTTTTTATAGAAACTTTAATATTATGTTTTTGTTTTGTGTTATTTAGACTTATATTAATGATTTTTTCTTGAAGGTAGACCCACTAGGAAGTGGAAAAAACAAGATGCATGTAACTTTGTTACTTTTCTCTTTCCCTGATGGTATGTGATGTGGTCTCTGGAAAGAGATTCTTGCTTTATACTTCTGTAGCCTACAGAAAATGTTTTACAGACAAATAGCTCATAAACCAGCTGGAGTAAAGGAAAGGGGTACACGAGAGAAAATTTTGTATCTACAACTTATCGAAAAATTAAGATAATACAACGTCCCCATATATACCTGTTTTGTAGATTACGAGAAAGCCATTGATTACATATTATATTTACTATGGTCAATTCTTAAGCCGCGTACTCACTGGTAAATTTTTACGTGCGTATTAAATTAGTGCTTCGTCGCAAGAATTTGTGTCGCAGATTTAACTTCTCGACCAGCGAAAAGGACCCCGCAACACTCCTTATGGAAAAGTGGTCCCGGTCAAATTTCGCGAAAGTTTGGTCAATAATACTTCTTGATGTGTCGATTAAAAAAGTCCATGGGACCTGGGTCTGAATAACTACTATTCTCGAGCTACAGCTTTCTGAAGTTATTGGATTCGAGTGCTCAGTTTGCGTTAAGTGCACTAATTCACGGCCAAGTAAACGAAAATATTTATTATTGGAAGAAGAGAGACTCATTTCCTTCATGCATACTTGCGTCTTGTATATTATGTATTAGTGGTCAAAAATAGATGCATAGTATTTTAGTCTTGATTAAACCTCCGAAAAGTTCTCAGAAAACTAAAGAAGTGCGTTATAAAATGTGCTACTAGAGCGATATAAGAATTATCATGTTTTCATGAATGCTTCACAGTTATGCAATACCAGCAAAGCTGCAGTTCCGCCTTATCTTTAGAATACTACTGAACAGTGGCGGATCTATGGGGAATGGGTGAATTCCCCCGTAACACGGTCCAGAACTAAAGAAAAAGTTGTCGAAACATAAAAAATACATTAGCTGGCATGAAACTTGTCGAGCATACCAGATATAAGACAAGTAGAGAACATGGACTTGATCTCAATACGAAAAAAAAACAAAGTACCTGGTAGTCAATAAACTCTAAATATTAATTACAATTGTCTATGGAAACATACCAAAACAATAGTTACTCTTAACCTTTTGTACTATCCCTAAAAATACAAACGCTAAAGATTGCAGTGAATACAGAACAATATCATTAAGAAGTCACATTCTCAAATTATTCTTGAAAATAATACATGGTCGTATAAACAAAAAACTAGAAGAAGGAATAGATGATAGTCAGTTTGGATTCAGAAACGGACTAGGAACCAGAGAGGCGTTATTTGCTTTTAATGTGTTAGCTCAACGATGCATGGACATGAATGTGGATGTGCATGTTTGTTACGTTGATTTTGACAAAGTAAGACATGAAAAATTAGTCCAAATTATGGGGGGCATGAAAGGAGCCTCCACGTAGATTGTGATCACTTGTGAATACAATCGGGCGTCCCCTGGAAACGAGTAATGTCGGCTAATCCTTTCAACACCGGTGCACCAACAACACAGATGCAATCAAAATCAAAACGGTCTTTATCAAGGCCTTTTTTGATGACGACCTCAATTAATATTGAAGGACTATCAGCAGATAAAGAAGACCTATTGTCTAATATGTGCAGAGAACATGGTGTCGATGTTCTACTGGTTCAAGAAACCCATAGAGGTACTGCAAGCCGCAGACCAAGGATTCGGGGTATGAAGCTCATACTGGAGAGACCACACGACCAATATGGTAGCGCAGTCTTCGTCAGACCAGATATCGACGTAGCATCCACATCTCTAACAGATCAAAATGACATCGAGATCCTCACAGTGGAGATAAACTCCTGTACAGTAACGTCAATGTACAAACCACCAAACGCTGACTTTGCTTTTGAGGAACCGAATAACTTTCAATCACAGCAAATCAAATTCGTACTGGGTGACTTCAACTGTCACAGTGTCGCGTGGGGTTACAACGAAACAGATTCCAATGGCGAAGAACTAGAAAAATGGGCTGAAAGCATGAACCTAAAACTTATTCACGATCCAAAGCAGCCTGCGTCGTTCAACAGCGGAAGATGGCGCAGAGGTTACAACCCAGACAATATATTTGTCAGCGACAGAATTGGAGACCAGGTGACAAAAATCGTTGGAAGCGCTCTCCCAAAGACACAGCACAGACCAATAATTTGTCTTTCCAACGCGGCAATCAGATACGAAATTGTTCCTTTCAAGAGAAGGTTCAACTTTACTAAAGCAAAATGGGAAAAATTCTCTGAAACATTAGATCAAGAAGTTTCCCAGCTAGAACCTTGCCCTGATTCATACGATAAATTTGTAGACATCGTAAAGCAAGTATCACGGAAATTTATCCCTAGAGGTTGTCGAACTGAGTACATAGCGGGGCTCAATGAAGAATCTAAACCCCTACTTAAAAGATACGAACAGCTATATGAAGAAGACCCTTTCTCGGAAGCGACAATACAGGCTGGGGAGGAAATGTTACATGCGATATCCGCCAACAGAACGGAAAGGTGGTGCAAGCTGGTCACGAGTCTGGACATGAAACAAAACAGCAGACGTGCCTGGAAGCTGATTCGGAATCTTGGCAACGATCCCGCTGCTCCGGCAGTCAACATGACAGAAGTCACACCCGATCAGATAGCCCATCATCTTCTAATGAACGGTAAGACGACATCAAGAAAGAACAAGGTGAGAGCTCAACGGAATATCGACGAAGAAAGAGATGTTCTAGGTACCTCTTTTTGTCTAGAGGAGATGAGAGGCGCGATCCATCAAATGAAAGATAATAAAGCGGCTGGCCTGGACGACATACGAACAGAGCAAATAAAGAACTTTGGACTAAAAACCGTAGAGTGGCTCGTAAAAATGATGAATTGCTGCATCCGTACATTACAAATCCCCAAAATCTGGAGAAAAGCTAGAGTGGTAGCCCTCTTAAAACCAGGGAAGGATCCGGCGGATACAAAGAGTTTTAGACCTGTATCTCTCTTGTGCCACCTTTTCAAGGCCTTTGAAAGAATGATACTGAACCGGATCGCAGAATATGTGGAGACTAAAATTATTCCAGAACAAGCAGGATTCAGACCCGGAAAGTGCTGCTGCAGTCAAATTCTTAATCTCACCCAACATATTGAAGATGGTTTTGAACGGAAGGAAATAACAGGAGTAGCGTTCATAGACCTAACTGCCGCCTATGATACAGTTAACCATCAACGGCTACTCGCAAAACTCTACGAAACTACAAAGGACTTCCGACTAACAAGGTTAGTGAAATGTCTCCTCCAGAATAGACGCTTCTACGTAACGCTCCAGTCCAAGAACAGTCGGTGGAGGGACCAAAAAAATGGGCTACCACAGGGAAGTGTCCTCGCGCCGTTTCTATACAACATATACACCAACGACCAACCCATACACCAACAAACAAGGCAATTTATTTACGCTGATGATACAGCGGTGGCAGCTCAGGGAAGAACCTTCAATGAAGTCGAAGTGAAGCTGACAGATGCCCTGGGAGACTTAGCTCTATACTATGATAAAAACCATCTGAAACCCAATCCCACAAAAACCCAGGTATGTGCTTTCCACCTGAGAAACAAGCATGCCCGAAGGTCGCTGGAGGTGGAATGGCGTGGTCAGATGCTGGAACACAACAAGACGCCAAAATACCTTGGCGTCCGTCTGGATAGAACTCTGTCTTACCGATACCACTGTCAAGATGTTAAGAAGAAAGTAAGTGCCAGAAATAATATCATCCGCAAGCTAACTAATACAAAATGGGGAGCACAACCACACACTCTCCGCACTTCTGCCTTGGCATTATGTTTTTCGGCCGCGGAGTTTGGAGCACCAGTATGGGCAAACTCTGCTCACGCAAAGAACGTCGACGTGGCTCTAAATGAAACGGTCCGTATAATATCGGGTTGCCTGAAACCGACACCTATCGAAGAGGTATACCCCATTGCTGGAATTGCTCCACCACCAATCAGGAGAAAGGTCACGTCAGAGGTAGAACGGAAAAAGCAGGAGACGGACCGAAGACACCCCTTATATGACCACCAAACTCAGCCAAGCAGACTAAGATCTCGGAAAAGCTTCCTGAAAACATCAAGATCCATCCCCGAAGCGCCAGAGACGCGCCGAATACACCTATGGCAAGCGTCAACTACTGCGACACATTTTCCTCCCTTGGAGGAAATGGCTGCTGGACACAATTTACCGTATCCGACTTGGAAAGCGCTAAACAGACTAAGAACCGGCGTTTCACGTTGTGCTAGTAACCTGAAAAAATGGGGATACCAGGAGGACGATACCTGCGACTGTGGCGCGGTTCAGACCAGCCGGCATCTACTATCATGCACAGAGATGAGAGAGACCTGCACAGAACAAGACTTAATTATAGCAAATGACAGGGCCATCTATGTGGCCAACCATTGGAAATACAGAATTTAAAGTTGTTGGTGTTCCGGACACGGAAAGTAAGTAAGTAGTCCAAATTATAAAGACAAAAAACATAGACAAAAGGACTTACGAATAATAACAAACCTTTACTGGAATCAAAGAGCACAAATTGTAATAGATAACGAACCCAGTCCAGAAATTGAAATCAGGAGAGGAGTTCGGCAGGGATGTATTATGTCTCCATTACTCTTTAATGCATATAGCGAAGCCATTTTTGAAGAAGCATTGCTATCTCAAAGTGAAGGAATAATAATTAACGGCAGATCTATTAACAACATAAGATATGCAGATGACACCGTGATTATGGCAAGCTCTGCTGAACAACTCCAACTACTACTAAACAAAACAAACAATTTCTGTGAAGAATATGGACTAAAAATGAATATAAAAAAGACCAAATACATGATAATAACTAAGAAAACAAACATACAAACAAGCATACATTTGGGAAATGTACCGATAGAAAGGGTTGATAAATACAAATACCTAGGAAACTGGATTTCAGAGAAAAATCATCAAACAACAGAAATAAGGACCAGGATAGAAATAGCAAGAAATGCGTTTGTAAAAATGAAAACAGTTCTCTGCAACAAAGACCTTAGCTTAGAACTGAGAGTGAGAGCTTTGAGATGCTACGTGTTCTCGATACTACAATATGGACTTGAAAGCTGGACATTAAAGCAAGAACACATAAATAAGCTACAGTCATTTGAAATGTGGTGTTACAGAAGAATGCTTAGAATAGCATGGACACAGAGGAAAACGAACACGGAAGTACTGCGAGAAATGGGTAAAGAATGCGAAATAATAAACACAATAAAAATAAGAAAGTTACAATATCTGGGACACGTAATGATGGAACCGCGATATGATATGCTAAGACTGATAATACAGGGAAAGATAAGAGGCGGAAGGAGTATAGGAACAAGGAGAGTGTCATGGTTAAAAAATTTAAGGGACTGGTTTAGATGCAGTTCTATAGAACTCTTTAGAGCAGCGGTGGATAGAGTAAAGATAGTGATGATGATATCCAACCTCCGATTAGGAGACGGCACTTGAAGAAGAAGAAGATGGAAAAATCGGGTTTTAAGTCATCTTCGACTATATGTACGTTAAGATTTTGCTGATTTCGGTTAGATGCATCATATATGTCGTGTTAACTAACGACCTATCAGGATACTTGACATTGGCTTGATGTTTTGCAAAGCCTAAAAACCATACCACACTTTTTATATGAGCACAAGTAGTTTAGGTACCCTTATCTTAGGGTCCTTAAATTGTACTCTAGGCCTACGTCTTTTCCTCACACCATCCGGTCTTTGGTTATAAATGTGTTTTGACGGCTCCATCTCGTTCATTCTCGTTAAACCAATTTTTTCTTTAATTCTAGAGCATATTACGGGTGGAATTACCCCATTCCCCCCTTAGATCCGCCACTGTTCAGTAGTATTCTAAAGATAAGGCGAAACTGCAGATTTGCTGGTACTGCCTAACTGTGAAGCATTCATGAAAACATGATAATTCTTATATCACTCTAGTAGCACATTTTCTATCGCACTTCTTTAGTTTTGTGAGGATTTTAGGGGGTTTTCTGAAGACTAAAATATGATGCATCTATTTTTGACCACGAATTCATATACAACACGCAAGTGTGCATGAATAAAATGAGTCTTTCTTCTTCCAATAATAAATATTTTCAGCAATCTCCAATAATAAATATGGAGAACAAGCCTACGTTCTTTCCGATGAGGCTCCAATAAGAGCCGAAAATCGCGATTCAAGGGACTGGACTGCGCTCCGTATTCTAATTGAAAAGTAAGATTGTTTTGCTTTCGCATTGCAACTGAATTAAAAATAAAAATTTTATTTTATTTTTATAAATATTTTCGTTTACTTGACCGTGAATTAGTGCGCTTAACCTAAATCGAGCACTCGAATCCAATAACTTCAGAAGGCTCCCCATGGACTTTTTTAATCTACACATCGATAAGTAGCATTGACCAAACTTTCGGTAAATTTGACCGGGACCACTTTTCCATAAGGAGTGTTGCGGGGCCCTTTGTTTAGCACATCTCGTTGTGCACATCTGCTCAGGTTGTGTGGAGTAAATAACACAACATCCACACTGAAAACCGTATGCGACACAAATCCTTTGATCTTCTGAAAAACTGTCTGAAAACCGACAACCGATGGAGTGTGTGCGTTGTGTGAGACGAAAATTCTTGGGTCCGATTTATGCGACGAACACGTCCACATTAGCACAATTTACCTCGAGCACGCAAATATTTGCCACAAACAACATTTCGATTCACCTTAAGTCACGTCCTCACTGGTAACAATTTGCGACGAACCAGCTGTTCGTCGTAAATATTTGCGTGCTCGAGGTAAATTGTGCTAATTTGGAGGTGTTCGTCGCAAAATCGGACGCAAGAATTTTCGACCCACACAACGCACACGCTCCATCGGTTGTCGGTTGTCAGTTAATCCACACAACCTGAGCAGAAGCGCACAACGAAACATAAAACAATGTTCGATGGTCTAGCAGTTAAATTTGCGACGAAATTCTTGCAACGGACCATAAATTAAATATAGACCGAGCTGTATCGTCGCTCCCGCTAGCGAAATTATGCCGGTTAGATTTTTTTGCACAAACTTACTCAAAAAGAGGTTCTTATAACTTATCCACAGGGTGCCGGGCGATGCCGTGGTCGAAAAATTGTTTTTTAAAACAAATTCACAAAAATAATTTTTTTGTTTCGAACAATTTTTTTAAATAATTTGGGTCACTCTGAGCAAAATAGGTCTCTTGTCATTTTTTTCTAAAATTTATTGTTGTCGAGTTATATGCGATTAAGAATTTAAAAAATGCGAAAATGGCCACTTTCAATGCTTAATAACTCGATTAAAAATTATTATTATAAAATTCAAAAAATGACCAAATCAAGTTTCAAACCCCTTCTTCAAGGTCCTGAAGAGATTTTTGTCATTATGTTATTACAAAGCTGTTATTTTTAATTATTAACAATTAGCGCTGTAGTCCAGGATGAATTGTCGCCATTGACATATTAAGCGTAGACCCGGCATACTCACCAAAAAAGCATAACGCGGAAACAGCATGCAAAGAGTCGATCGGTGGTCTATCTATCTCTTTTAACCAAGCGATCCCGCGCATGTGACTGACAAAGATGGCTAGACCACTCAATCATACGCCGACGTTACACCTCGATGCATTGAGTGGCATTTTTCTAGCCAAGTCTATCTTTTTACATGTCTCTGATAGTCGCCCCGTTAGTGAAATTATTCCGATTCGATTTTTTGCACAAACTTACTCAAAAAGAGGTCCTTCCACAGGGTGCCGGGCGGTGCCGTGGTCGAACAATTGTTTAAACAAATTTTTTTAACAAATTCACAAAAATAATTTTTTTACTTCGAACAAATTTTTTTTTAGATAATTTGGGACATTCTGAGCAAAAAAGGTCACTTGTGATTTTTCTCTAAAATTCATTGTTGTCGAGTTATACGCGATCTAAAATTTGAAAAATGCGAAAATTTTAGAGAAAAATCACAAGATCACAATCACCTTTTTTGCTCAGGATAACCCAAATTATCTAAAAAAAAAATCTAAGAAGAAAATTTAACCTATATAATTTTAAAATTTTATCTTGTATTATTCATAATACGCCCTATACAATACACTTTTTTGTGATGAAGTTATTTAGCAAATTCGAAAAACATAAAAATTTACAGGGTGTTTCATTACAGTTAAAGATCATGGAATATGATAGACTTGTGTGGATCAACCCGTATATTTTAATTAATGTTTAAAGAGAACAAATCTAAATTTAAAGGTTGACGTATCCTAGCGTTTTTTATAATTTTCTAAAATAAGGACACAAGCAATTTTATTCCATAAGTAGTTTCCATACACTGTAATTTCAAAATTTCACCCTGTATTATTCAGAATACACCATACATGATATGGGTCGTTGAAATCAGGCCGTTAAGTAGCTTTTAATAATATAAAAATATATAGGGTGTTCCATTAAAAATAAAGCTTATGAACTATACCAGACTTGCGTAAATCACCCTGTTTAAATTTAGGTTTAAAAAGCCTACATTTATATATAAAAATGAACGGGTTTCAGCGTTTTTTAAAATTTTTTAAAACAAGGACAGAAACAATTTTATTCCATAAGGGCCTTCCACCCTATATATTATAATACATGTACTGTACACCCTGTATAATACATGTACTGACGATGAAATAAATGTAACAATAAAATTGTAATGTGTTAAATGATAAAAAAAGTTAAAGCTGCGATAGTCATGAAGCCCATCGGTTATATTTTTTTACTACTTAAGTTCTCTTATTCATTAATTATATTTATGATCACACCTCCTAAGGACTATTCAAATCTAACTATGAATATAATATTTTTGATAAAAGTGTAACAAATTATAAGTAAAATTCACCTTAAACACAAAAATTAACAGTGTTTACTATACGACAACACTGAATATAATGCTGATCTACTCACAGAGTGACGTAGCTACGTTGGACCCGCCTACCTGCTCCATGTCATATCTTCTGTTATTGTATCATGGGGTCTAACATACCATAAAGATTATTAAAGCCCATCTTGTAGTTTTTCGGGCTTATCCCACCCTTAGGCGAATCGAAGAACATTGGGGGACATCCATAAACTACGTCGTAAAAATTTTGGAGTTTTTAATACCCTCCCCTCCTTCCGTCGTAGAGCGTCGTTTACAGTTGACCCCCCCCCTCATACCGACGTCGCAATTGCAACTAATGACCCCCCTTTTTAGAGATTTTTTTTTTAAATTCAATGTTATATCTGGATATTTTAAAGTTAGCTCTCCAAGTTTATTTACGAATGTATCCAAATCCGTATTACTATGTAGCTCAGCGTTTCTCAACGTTTTACCATTTGCGCCCAATTTTCCATAATTATTTTCACCGCGCCCCCCCCCCCTCGTTCAATAACAATATATCTATGCAATAATAATATACCTTGAGCAGCATGAAACCTAATAAACTAAAAAGAACATTGGGAAACGCTTCATAGTGAGTACATTAACAAACCCCGAGAATTCTTCGAGTTAAAATTAAAATGGCGTGAAAAGCAAAAATTAGTTTTAATAAAAACTTTGACTGTGAATGAAATAGCTTTACTTGCCTCTTATAAAGTCTGATATTAAATAGCCAGATCTAAAAAGTCTAACACTATTGGTGAAGATCTTATATTACCAACTGCAATCAAAATTGTAGAAACTGTGTTTGGAGATAATTTTGCTAAAAAAATGGGGTGTATACCTCTATCAAATGATACTGTTGCCCGCCGAATTGGTGATATAGCTGAATATGTACAGGATCAGCTAATCAGGAAGTTGCGTGAAAAGCTGTTTTCGATTCAGCTTGATGAGGCAACAGTAGCAATAAATATGCTCATTTTATTGCCTACGTTCGATTTTGTGATGGCAGATCAGTAGTAGAACTACTTTTCTGCAAACCAATAGAATTGATAGCAGAGTCGCTTGAATTATTTGCTATGTTAAAAATGATTATATAAATGAAGCAAAAATAGAGACACTGTATGATTAACAGAGAAGCTCTGGCTCGAATATTGTGCTAACTACGGTTGTAACAATAGTTAATTATCTACATAAAATGAGACCTTTGAAAACTAGAATCTTTTCTGTACTTTGCAAAGACATGGATGCAGTACATTCAGCATTATTATTTTACTGTGAGGCAAGCTGGTTATTACGTGGGAAATTTTTACAACGTGTTTTGAATTAAGACATGAAATCGCCATTTTTCTAGAAGAAGAAAAGAGGCTGCAAGCCTAGATGTTTCACGATGAAATTGAGTTACTTGGTTGATATATTCGAGAAACTAAATATTTTGAACTTAAAACTTCAAGGGCCCAATACACATATATTTGATACGAATGATAAAGTTACCGCTTTCTGTAGAAAATTGAAATTGTGGAGCAGAAATTTAAAGCAAAAAACCTAGAAATATTTGAAAATGTGGATGCATGTTTTAAAACTTACCAGGCTGAAGAACAACACGTGAAAGTTGTTTTTGTAACCATTGAAAATCATTTAGCAATGCTGACAAAAAATTTTAAAAGATATTTTTTTGCCGACGACCAATTAATACGTACCTAATAGTTATGAGTGGGTCGGGAATCCGTTTCAAATTACAGCCGAAGAGCTCTCTACTGCAGAAGAAGAAACCTTCATAGACTTCACAGCAAATGCCCAAATCAAGAAACAGTTTAATATTAGAGCCCTCTTTGAATTTTGGGCAGGGGTAAATGATGAGTTTTCTGCACTGAAAATCAGAGCGTTCCGTATACTATTACCGTTTTCACCATCCTACCTTTGCGAAACAGGATTTTCCGCGATGGCTGCTTTAAAGACCAAATATATATCGCAGCTAAATATAGAGAAAGAACTGAGAGCGCCTATTTCTAATATTACACCCTGTTTCGATAAGCTTTGCTCTGCAAAACAGGCCCAAGGAAGTCACTAATTTACATTAAAGTTGTTGATTTAGTATTCAGTGCTCATAACTATGTATAGCTCCTTGTTCATGGGTATTTTATTTTTTTGTTTGTCAGAATTTTGTTTTGCTTTGATTTTAGTAAATTAGTCAATGTTTTAGGTGTTTTTTTTTATATTTTCACGCCCCCCTAGAGGGGCGCGCCCCACAGGTTGAGAATCACTGATGTAGCTCATTAATATCCGCGTACTTTTTTCTCTCAATTCACTGTACAACTAATAATTAGCTTCATTGGGACAAAAGACAACAGTTTTATCGGAGTTCCTATACTTTCTTAACTGCATCATATAAATCTTAATATTTATTTTGTTTTAATTCCAATGCCATTTCTTTTATTAAGTATAAATAGATACAATGTACTAACTATTATAGAATAGATATATAGAATAGATTTCTATTAATTCTTGTAGAATTGTTTCACATAGAGTATTCAGTAAATAAGTGAACAGTTTAATATTTATTGCTTCCAGACGTTGTTCTGAAAAGAAGCGTTTGTTTAAAGACATAGAACAATGTTTTATTGTTTGTTAGTCTGTATAAAACTGCTAGCAATATTATTAAGGCTGTGAGTGATAAAAACAAAATGAAAAGTATGCGATAAAAAATAATATACCAATTTTTTTAAATTCTAAAATAGGATATATTTTTTATATTCGTGAACTTAAAACGACGTCAGATGTGCACTCATGCCTCCTCCCCCTGTCGTATACCGTCGTAATAAGCAAAGTCCCCCCTCCCCCTTTTCAACGACGTAGTTTATGGATGAACCCTTGTATTTTCTGCCTTGTTTCTATTTCTCTTCTACCTAAGCCCACTGAGGTGTCTTGTTATGATTAGGATGCCGAACTGTTATCAGTGTGATTTGTAAACAATAATTATGAACCCTTTACCACTGAAATACTGTATGCCATGCCTTGCCGAAAATATGTATATTTCGTTGTAAAACTTGTTTGTAAAAGATTGTTTCGAACGCCATCTGTGTACCTTCAAGTGGTGTGTAATTGTACCTCCTCCCAACTGCTGCAGTTTTACGCTTCTATAGTTAAAAGCAGTCTACTCAGTATTCTTTCAATATTAGAATGGCAGTTCATCCAGTTGTTCTACTTTCAAGTACTTTCAACATCGTTTTTTCTATTTTTTAGTTAACAATTCTCGTTTTTTTGTAACTCAGTTTATAAGATATTTTAAGAACCTCCACCATTTTTTTAATATTATGCACGCGTTCATAATTTTCTAGAAAAAATAAAGTTTATTTTATTTGCCGGAGTATTTTATTTTACCTCAGTATGAAGAATCATTAAGTAGTTGATGTAACAAACAAATACAGTGATATTGTTCATCCGCTATAACTATTCCCACGCGTCACGATTCATTTTCAAACAAATTAAGTCAAAACATAAAGTGAAACGTACGCCGATGTGTGTAGTATACAGGGTGTCCCGGAAAATAGTGCGTTCCTTAAAGGTATAGGTAAAAGGCAACATGTAGAACAATAAACTCTTATAGCATTTTTTTTTCTAAATTCAACCGTTTGATCAAAAATCTATAATACATTTTGGTATGCAAATTAAAATCTGGCAACTCTGTGAAGTACAAAAATCTAAACGTAAACAGTCCCATGTTTAGTAAAAAGATAGTTTGGAAGAATCCTGTTTAGTGTCAACGCCGAAAATGTTTTTGAATCGTGTGTTCATGAGTAATATTATGATATTATGTTGATTATTTATGGCAGATCACTAAATGGAGAGGCATACTATAATTTCTTTCAAAATTTTTTGCCGGAATTTCTCATCGTATGAGTGCATGATACTCTATGAATTCATGTGTTCGCGTAAGTGGTGATTTTTTTTTTGAAAATTGATTATAATAATTATTTTCAAGTAATTACAACGTAATTAGTTCACAAGTAAACAAATTGCTGACAGTCCAAGCATAGTGTAAAAAAATAAATTAGATTCATTAAACGTTATCTGGTGTATTTAATTTCCACTGTAAACTATGTAATTCAGTTAAACCCCTCAGCATTCAACACATTTATAGCTTACTAAATACTAAATACATAATATTAGTTCAGTTAAAATATGTAGGTATAATTCGTTTAAAATTATGCCACGTTTCGACTACATTTCAAAAAAATATAATTATAATAAACAAATAGTAAGTACTAGGTTGGATTATTTTAAATACTGTAAGACACAAACGAGTTCTTATTCACCAGTGCGTAACATGTTGCCAGATTATTTAATTTTCTGAAGATTAAAATTCAGGCATATGAAAAACGGGTCTACCCCAAAATCCCGACAGCCAAAATCCCGACACGCCAGAATCCCGACAGGCCAAAATCCCGACAGGCCAGAATCCCGACAGTTTTGATAAGTTTCTTTTTAACATATAATTACATTTATTTCTTGTTTTTTGTTTATGGTCATGTTTTTTATTTTTTGTTACTAAACAAAGGTATTTTGTATTAAAAGTATTAAACAAAAGTCGAAATTTTTACTTATGAGAGGATTGTTGCATGTCGGGATTTTGGCCTGTCGGGATTCTGGCGTGTCGGGATTCTGGCGTGTCGGTGTTTTGGCCGTCGGGATTTTGGCTGTCTGGATTTTGAGCGGCACCGATGAAAAACAATTTAATCTTTTTTTTGGAAACGGTTAACTTTAGAAAAAAGAATGTGTGTGTACTTTGTACGCACGTAAGAAGTTATACTTCTATTATATGATTTCAACGAAATAAATATACTTTCAGCAGGTTATTTGTATTAAAGATTAAATTAATTTTTACTTACTACTTTCCAAAAATTTTTACCAAGACAATACTAAAAATAAAAAAAAAGTTAGATAACACACGGAATTGAACCAGGGACCTCTCGATCTCCGGTCGAACGCGCTACCACCGAGCCAAACTCCATTTGATTTGACAGCTTACAAGATTTCTCATACATACTGACAAATTCAATAGACCAAGTGAAAGTGAGGTATAAAAATACTTTAAAATACTTACTATTATTATAAAATATTTTATTCCCGAGGAAGACAAATCCAAAGACACAAAAATTATAATAAATAATGTATATATGTATACACCGTTCTTAGGCGTCAACGCCCTTCGGTAGGGATCTATGGAGGAGTATCACCAAGCCGGAAGCCCTTATCCCTTCCCGTACCGCTCCTCCATAGGCCGATCAGACGCCAGTTTATTCCAGACCAAGCCGTAGACTCTATTGAGTTTTATACTACGGCGTTGGCCTTTTATAAATTTCATGACCTAGCTGAGGCTCGAACCAGCGACCGCAAATCGCAAATCCACTAAACTTGTCGATCGACTGAGCCCCAGCTAACTGGACCGTCAAGACCGACCGATAATAAATAATACATTTACTAAAAACACTAATATATTCTTTTAATGACTTATTTGCGCTGATACATATATAATTTGAAAGATTAGCAACGAACTACATACTGTCTGTCTGCGCATGCGCTAGGCAAGTATAAAATTTCACCCTCGATCGTAAAGAAGTATAACTTTAAAAATGGTATAGGACTTCTTTGTTCTAAATTGTGTATTCTATCCATAACTTAAAGAAACGCACTATTTTCCGGGACACCTTGTATAGTATACAGTATACAAAATGTATATACACATCGACGTTTGTTTCACTTTATGTTTTGACTTAATTTGTTTGAAAATGAATCGTGACGCATGGGAAAAGTTATAGCGGACGAACAATATAAGACAAATTCATATTAAAAACAAAGGAGAATAGGCAACGGTATGACATACCGCATATCAGAGTCTATACGTCCTGAAACATCCACGTCAGTAGGTTAATGTAATTAGAATTTTTGGTATGTCTAATTTAGTGCCATTTTTGAGTTGAAATGAAGTTCGTTAAACTATTTTTTATGCTCCCACTACAGATGCAGATAAGCAGAACATTGAAGAATTCTACCATCAAATGATAGAAGAAGTGCTAAAAACAACAAAGAAACACGAAACAACAATAATTATGGGAGACTTTAACGCTAAAGTTGGGCAAAAGATGAGACAAAACATCACCGGAAAGTTTGGCTTGGTAGAGTGAAATCAAAGAGGTGAGCGTCTAATAGAATTCTGCCAAGAAAATGACTTCGTAATTACAAATACCTGGTTTCAACTTCCAGAAAGGCGTCTCTATACGTGGAAATCCCCTCAAGATAGACATCAAGGTAGAATAGTACGGAATCAAATAGACTACATCCTAATAAACCATCGATTTCGGAACAATATTAAAGAAGTAAAAACTTACCCCGGCGCCGACATAAACTCAAATCATAATTTACTCTGCTCCAAAATACAAATTATATTTTCTATATTTTCAATAATTTGAAAATATAATTTGTATTTTGGAGCAGAGTAAATTATGAATATAGCAGAGAAAATATAATTACCTGGGAACTGTTATTAATGAAAACAACGACAACTCTGAAGAAATCAAGATCAGAATAGAAAAAGCTAGAGCTACTTTTACCAAAATGAAAACAGTTTTATGCGGAAGAGAGCTAAGTTTAAATCTTAAAATTCGCCTCATGAGATGTTACGTGCTGTCAGTTTTTTTTATGGAATGGAAGCTTGGACACTGAAAAAGATCGATACAAGGAAAATAGAAGCATTCGAGATGTGGATGTACCGCAGGATACTGAGAATATCGTGGACAGAGAGAGTGACAAACATGGAAGTGTTGCGAAGGATGCAGAAAGAAAAAGAACTTGCGCTTACTATTAAAAAGCGCAAACTGCAATACTTAAGACATATAATGAGGGGACAAAAGTACCAGCTACTACAATTAATTATTCAGGGAAAAATAATAGGTAAAAGATCCATTGGCAGAAGAAAACATTCATGGTTGAAGAATTTAAGAGATTGGTACAAGTGCAGCAGCTGCCAATTATTTAGATCTACGGTATCAAAAATACGCATAGCCTTGATGATAGCCAAACTTCGGAACGAGGACGGCACCTGAAGAAGAAGAAAATACAAATTAAATTAAAGAAACTAACAAAGCCAACTAAGCCTAGTAAGATATACCTCGACCCCCTTAAAAACACCCAAACGCGCGAACACATATCACAGCAGAGAAATAGTAAAATGCACAGAATATCAAATATATCAAACGGAAACAGAACTATTAACGAATGTTGGTACGATATTCAAAACTCGATTTTAGAGGACGTATGGGAATCTTTAAAAACACCTACAATGTTGGCAAAAAATGACTGGATGAACCAAGAAATTCTAGACCTGATGGAAGTTCGACGAAAATACAAAAATAGAAATATTATCAAATACCGTGAAATCAACAAACTTATAAAAAGAAAAATTAAACAGGCCAAAGAATCCTGGCTCGAGAATTCATGTAAAGAAATAGAAGACCTCCAAAAAAAGCATGACAGTTTCAACCTCCACAAGAAACTTAAATATACCTCCGGAATTATAAAACAGAAAAATGCTCACGTACTTAAAACCGCAGACGGAAAAATTTGTGATCACGAACAACAGTGCAAAGAATGGGAGAGACACATCAGTGACCTTTTTGACGATGCTTCTCGAGAAAATACTCCAAATACTACCTGTGACAACCAATTAGACAGAGGTCCCAGTATACTGAAGTCAGAAGTCATAAAAGCAATACAACAAGCCAAAAACAATAAAGCACCTGGACCAGATCAAATCCCTGTTGAGCTACTTAAACTTTTAGATGAGGAAAACATTACCTACTTGACTATTTTCTTTAACAAAATTTACAACGAAGGAAAAATACCAGATGATTGGTTGGAGTCACTGTTTATAACATTACCAAAGAAAAGCAGGCCCACCAAATGCAGCGATTTTAGACTAATCAATTTGATGAGTCACACACTTAAGATACTTTTACGTATTATACAAAACCGAGTATTCCTTCCGGGCGAAACTAGAATGGGTAATAAGCAATTTGGATTTAGAAATGGTCTAGGAACTAGAGAAGCACTATTTTGTATGCGCGTTCTATTACAAAAAAGTTGTGAATTCCGAAAGGACGTTTATGTTTGTTTCATCGACTTCGAGAAGGCATTCGACCGAGTATAACATGATACACTTTTCGATTGCGTGCAGGCAGCAGGACTTGACCACTACGATATAAGACTGCTGAAATACTTATATTACAATCAAGTAGCCTCTATCCAAATTGGAGACAGTCGTACTGAAAAACTGCCGATAAAACGTGGAATACGACAAGGTTGTGTTTTATTACCCACCCTTTTTAATCTGTACTCTGAAGAAATCTTTAGGGAGGCTTTGGATGACAGACAAGAGGGAGTAAGGCTAGGAGAAGTAATCAACAATATTAGATACGCTGACGATACAGCCATTCTTGCTGAAAATTTACAAGATCTTCAGACACTATTAAATCTAGTCAGTGAAGCAAGTTATCGGAGAGGCCTTAAAATCAACATTTCAAAGACAAAGTGGATGGCAGTTGGAAAGATTAATATAGATCAAGGTCAGCTTTCTCTTGATGGAGAGGAGTTAGAACGGGTAAATCATTTTTGGCAGCTGGTTAAATGTAAATTGTGACTCTGATGAAGAGATAATAACTAGGATCGAAATATCACGGAAGGCTTTTATGACCTGGAAACCAGTTTTATGTAACAGAAACAGGTCGATGAATATTCGAAAGAAGGTGCTGAAATGTTATGTGTGGGCTATCCTATTGTATGGTTGTGAGACATGGACGTTAAAAACCACAATGCTAAACAAAATATAAGCATTCGAATTGTGGTGCTATCGACGACTCCTAAAGATATCGTGGGTTTCGCACACTTTCAATGAAGATGTTCTTCAAATGCTGAATTCAGAACGTCTGCTCATAAGCATCATAAAGAAGAGAAAAACAGAATACTTCGGCCATATAATTAGAGGACCTAAATACCATCTGCTTCGCCTTATAATATAAGGAAAAGTGGAGGGAAAGAGATGGATTGGTCGAAAGAATCTTTCGTGGCTGCGTAATATTAGACAATGGTGTGGCTGCACAGTAGAAGAATTATTTCGCGCAGCAGCCGATAGAGAGAGATTTCAAGAAATTGTAAACATGATGACGGCCAACGTCTGAATACAGACACGGCACCTAAAGAAGAAGAAGAAACTATTTTTACTTCAACCTACACTGTTTTATTAGTACTGCTGTGTTGAAGTTCTACGTTTTTAATAACTTTTTGTGCTTCAGTGCTCCTGGTCCACTTTTTTGTTGATTTACGTACTTACACGTTTTATGTAAATTTTAAATTTTACTTAAAAAAATATATTTCTTGAAATTAACAGAGGATTTATGAATTTAATTATGTTTTTTGTATTTACATCTCCAATTTCCATAACTTACTGAAACATATCCTCTCATGTAATTAATCATTATTTATAACCTTGAATTATGATCAGTCCCTCATGCAAAATAACATTTTTTTAAATCGATGTTCGAAAAATATTTGCATATTTTCCCATCCCAATAAATAATTCTAAATAAATACTATGTATGTATTACCCATTATAGTCTAGGCGCCAGAGGGGTCACCGCGGCCTTTTCAATTCTGCTGGATCCACCTACCAGGTTGTTCTATGTATTTTTCGCTGCTGATTACTAGACTTAGGCAAATATGCAAATTGCATATTTTGCATATTATGCATAAAATATGCAAAAATGCCAAATTTTGCATATTTCTATAAAAGTATGCATAAAATGCATATAACTTGAAATTTCATCAGGTGTATAGATATATTCATGAAATAAAATCAGCGAAGAGCTTGAAAATCCGAATATATTTTGTTTCAATATTTCTAGATATTTATTGTAATTTTGTCCTCGAATAAGGGTTCCAAAATCTGCTAGTTTATACCTCTAGGTAAAAATTTTTATTGGGATGGTCAGTTTTAGAAATCAATTATTATGTTGTAAAATTGATACCAGTAACACCTGTCCTTATAATATTATTGTGAATTGCAATTTGAAACTGCCGAAAATAAACGCTGTATTTTCTCGCACAATAGCCTTTAGTTGCGTGCTTCTAATTTAGGCTCATAATATTTTTTCTTAGATAAAGAGAAAAAACCAAGAATCTCCTGTAAATATTTGGAGGATCTTCCTGCTTTCATAGTCATATTATCTCGATATTTTCAAGATTCCTGATTTTAACTGTTATGAAAATAGTTACCAGGTCGTTTCTGAAGTACTTTGTTCAAGTACTAGGTGGGACATTTTAGGAACCATTTAATTTGAAAGCAAAGATTACCGTATAGGTATTTGAAAAATGCCCCAGTTACATCAGTTGATGTGGAAAGAAGTTTTTTCATGTACAAATATATTGTACCTACTCAGAAACCATAAGTTTTTGTTAGAAAAATTTAAACAGCCCTTAATCATTTAGTGTTAGCACAATTCAAAGTAATATCATTTATTTGTTAAAATACTTAAATACCTAAGCTTAGTTTGTAAAATAAATAAATGTTAATTACTGTAAATTATGATATAATTAAGATATTTTAAATATTTTTGTAAATAAAACGGATACTACTTTCTGAGTTATTTATATATACATACAGTAAAACCTGTCAGTAACGGCCACTAAAAATGAAAGAATAATTGGCCGATATAGAAAGGTGGCCTGTATTGCCAGTTTTTGTAGTCTACATATAATTGGTTTGGGGAATTTTTAAACTGGCCATTAGTACAGGTGGCCGGTAACACAGGTTTTACTGTAGGTACTTCTATTTTTTTTTATTTTTATATGCATATTTTATAGATGAACATGCATATTTTTGTGTAAAATGCTGCATATTTATGTGCATATTTCATATGTTTTTATTTGCATATTTGCCTAAGTCTACTGATTACGAATTTCGTGGGTGAATTTCGATCCAAGTGGTCAAAAAATTGTTAAAAACAATTTAATTGTTTAATAACGCTCTAGCTCGTAAACCAAAAAAAGGTAAAAACATTGTTTTCAAATAAAATTTGTTCATTGAAAAAAAAACAAAGAAAATGGCATTTACTAAACTTTAATCCAATAAAAATAAAAATGTATACCATTTTTATTCATTCAGTTGCGGTGCGAAACCAAAACTGTCTTAATTTTTACTCAGATCAGAGAGTGCAGCCACCACTCTTATCGACGATTTCACCTCTTGTTAGAGGTTCATCAGAGACTGCATAGGCTGCTTTTCTCTGGCCCAGGTAAAAATTTTCGACATATCCATCTCCCACCGCAACTGACGAGATGGTAGTAGGTGCCTAGCGGCATCTGCTAAATAAAAGACTAAGTTTTTCAACCTAATAAAAATATTTGTAAATTAAATATTTTTAAAAGATTTTTAATTGAAAAACTTTATTGGCCCATTTCCTGGTGACAACCTCCAAGGCTTCTACAATATGCAAGCACATGGATGCTGCAGTGAAGACTAAAGGGAAGGAATTCTACACTATGCAATTCACAACCCCCGTCTGCAGCATGGTAAAGTTCCAACGGAAAATGGACCTAGTTACTCTATAGGAGTAATACTAATATAAAAATAAAAATGTATACCATTTTTATTCATTCAGTTGCGGTGCGAAACCAAAACTGTCTTAATTTTTACTCAGATCAGAGGGTGCAGCCAGCACTCTTATCGACGATTTCACCTCTTCTTAGAGGTTCATCAGAGACTGCATAGGCTGCTTTTCTCTGGCCCAGGTAAAAATTTTCGACATATCCATCTCCCACCGCAACTGACGAGATGGTAGTAGGTGCCTAGCGGCATCTGCTAAATAAAAGACTAAGTTTCTCAACCTAATAAAAATATTTGTAAATTAAATATTTTTAAAAGATTTTAATTGAAAAACTTTATTGGCCCATTTCCTGGTGACAACCTCCAAGGCTTCTACAATATGCAAGCACATGGATGCTGCAGTGAAGACTAAAGGCAAGGAATTCTACACTATGCAATTCACAACCCCCGTCTGCAGCATGGTCTTTTAATCCAATAATTTGAACTTGAGATGTAAAATTAGTGCAAAAAGGTTGCTAAATAAGTATTTTTTGAAAATTTTTCCATTATTACTCGGCTCTTACGCATGCAAATGAGCTTTACAAAGTGTCATTTTAAAGCATATTTTATAGACTTCAATCTAAATGGCATAGCCGGATGAGATGATAAAAAATGCGCCCAAATCGATTCGAATTCCATACAGGCCACTTTTTAGCACATAATATAGAGAGAAACTCACTTTCTGAAATTTTTAGCCCCCTAGGTGGGAGGCTTTTTAGGCTTTTATTTTTTTATCTCAACCGCATCGAGAGCTAGCGAAAAACTTTAATCAATAAAGTTGTAGATATCAAAAAGTTCTGTCTGATTTTTTTTTAATTTGGCGGGAAATTTGAATTTTTAAAACGATTTTAAAATTTTAAATGACTCTAAAACAAAAACCAAGACACTCGTTCTCACAAAAAAAATATGTAACGTTTGCACAATATTTCACCCTGAATAGGGAACTTGCACCTTTTTTTTATTACTAGGCTATTTGGCCAGCTCATCGTCGCGGAATAATGGAAAAATATTTATATTCTAATGACATTTATCGTATGTCATTGTAATAATATACACCAGTTTGTTGAGATTGGAGTTTGATACAGTTTTTGAAGGAAAGGAAAGAAGGTTTACTACGCGTTTTGGGCTAGCTGCTTTGACTTGAATTTAGAATCGTCTTTAGGGGCCAAACGGAACACAAAAACAACTTTATTATCTTTGATACATATTTTAAATTATTTTCTGTTGTGATTTATAACATTTTTTTCGAATTTAAAATTTTATGCAAGTTCCCTATTGTTTCAGAATTTTAAAGTTGGTAAAACGTATTTTTAAAATTAAAAAACCGCATTTTTCTCTTTCTAGATACAATTTTCTACAGGGTGTTTCAAAAAAGGTAACACCGTTTCTAGAATAGGTAGGACACCTCCTAGAGGTGGGGTAACTTTAAAATTTTAAATATAAACCCCCATATTCTTATTGCAGATTTGGATTCCATACGTAAAAATAAGCAACTTTTATCCGAGACATTTTTTCGGATTGGGGATAGATAACCCTACGATTGAAAAAAACGATTTATCGTGATAGATAAATTATAGAAACGGTATAATCTCTCGAGAAATACACTTGAAAACCCAAAAAACAGGTGTTTAATATTTTTCAAAAACTTATTGACCGTGATTTTTATTGCAGATTTTGATTCCTCTTGAAAAAATAAGTAACATTTATTCGAGACATTTTTAGCACCATTCATAAACAATTCTAAAAAATGTCTAGAATAAATGTTTCGTATATTTTTATGAGAAATCTAAAACTGCAATAAAAAACGGTGGTTCTTTGAAATATTGAACACGTATTGTTCAGTTTTTCGATCCGATGTTCATGTTGTGAAATATTTGACCATTCCTCTAGTGGAATCATCCCCCGAGCGGTTATCGCAAAATTTCACCCGATCTTGCGCCTATTAAAATATCGATATCTTAGCCAAAAATAAACCTAGGAACATTTTCCTAAGCTCAAAATATTCCCTTTGAGTTCTTCTATTATTACTGTTGATTTAAATACAAATGTTTATTACTCAAACTTGGTTAAAAAACCCATATAAACAAATTTATTTACATTTTTTTTAAGAAAATTGCAATTTTAAATGGGTATAACTTGAATACAAATAAAAATAGAGTAGTTTAACAAATTTTGTTTAAAATTATAATATAAAATAAGCTTTAAAATGGAACTTTGTAAAGCTCATTTGCATACGGCAAAGACGAGTTACGGTTGAAAAAGCTTCGAAAAATACTTATTTTGCAACCATTTTGCTCTAATTATACAATATCTTGAGTTTTAATAATTATATCTTGAGTTATTGGATTAAAGTTTAGTAAAGCCCTAGACTAATGAAAGTATTACCCAAGAATAAAATATTTTAAAATTATTACCAAGTTATAAATGATGGGATAAATTTTACATTGAATTTAATATTTAATTACGAACTATCAGTACATACATTAAAATTTAAACCATAATAATTGTTTAAGTGGCCATTGCAAGTGTTTAAACAATCATATAATATAATAATAAAGAATTATTGTTTTTTATGATTTTTCTGCAATCTTAGAAAGTTGACTGAATATTAAACATAATGCATTATTTATAGTTATATTATTTTAATACCACTATTTTAACAAGATAATTATTTATGAATGTTTAATGTTACTCATACCAAGAGAGTAGGTATGATCGAAGCGAAGATCGGTGGGATATGCGCATTTTATCAATGAAATTCGATATTTTTAAGACATTCCAAAATCCGCTAGGCCGCTACAGATAAAATGTTTTAACAACCCATTAATCATTCCGAATTTGGTGGATGGATATTAGTACAGTTAAAATATTTACTGAGTGAAATTTAAAGTTTTTTCTACTTTAATGACAAAAAAGCAAGCTCATTAGCAGAACCCAAGTAAAAATTATTTTGCACATCATATTTGAAACATTATTTGGTTGAAAAATCTCATTTTTGTTGGCCAAAAAATATATTAATTTGTCTGGACTAAATTACAGTTCTGTTTATCTTAAAAGAGATATGATACTATCAACATTAACACAGTGTTGTCAAACTGAATTTAGTTATTTTGAGTAAATTTTCCCAGTGATCTCCGTGGGTACAACATCTTTATCGGGATGAGTGGTATACACGATCGGATTCTACCGTTATAAATATCTTTGAAGTGTGAATTTTTTTGTGAATTTTATGGATTGCTGTGCAGCTGGATATACTTTAAACTGATTAGGCGAAGAAATGAAGCATCAAAAACCACAAAACCTACCAATTTCCCCCAGCAAGATCAATCACTATACAACTTTTTGCATTCGATTGGGGAGAGTGTCAAGTGAAATTATTGTAAACGAAATTCATGGTGGTGAAATGATAATTTCATTTTATGCCGAAGAAAAAAGCATTTTAAAAGCGCATAGAAAATGAAAAATTTGCGGCTCAAAAAATATCGACAGAAATGAGTTCAATTTGTTACTCGGGGATTTTCGAGGTCGCTAAACACAACGATAACGACGATAATCCTTGAGCTACCTGGTGCCCAGGGTGGACCTTACCTCCTAGAGTCTTATGTTAGTTTCATTCGAAATCAGTCGAAAGTCATTACCCGTGGACTTTTGGGTTATTTTTATTTGCCTCACTCTGTTGGCGAAAACGTATCGGTATAGGATGTATCTCATAGCTATTTCCAAAAATAAGGTGGCGATGGATAAAATCCTATCAACGGTACACAGCCTCTTCTTCTTCTTTACGTGCCATCTCCGCGACGAAGGTTGGCAATCATCATTGCTATTCTCACAATAGTTGTTTTTGTCTTCCGTTTGACCGTAAAAACGATTAAAATCGAAAGAAAATTCAAATTCTGGCAGCCAATCCAAAACGTGCCATCATTGGTAGTGCCGCCATAAAGTTAAAAATGTTCAAGGTCCCCGCCATTAATTCATTACGTTTGATATTCGTTTACATTTTTTTAAATGACCGAAGAGTGTTCTTCTAAAGAGCAGTACCCATTATGAACATAAAACTTTATTATTATGATTAATTTATTTTAATTTTATAGTAAAAACAGTTCCAGAAAAATATTGTATAGGTAAATATCATTCAATCTGTTATTGTACATCTACCAAAGTATACCAAAACTTCTATTTTATTTTTGTTCAAAATACACTTGATTTATTAAAAAAAAAACTATTAAGCCGAAAACAGATATTAAATACTTACATTAAAGTTAGCTTCACATACATTATGATCTTGAGAATGAACTAAAATGTTTTCATGTCGTTTCAACTTGCATGTAACCACTTTATTAAACGCCATTTCTTATCGACTGGTAATCTAATAAATATTTTGTTGGTGGTTTTAATGGATGTACTTCAACACAATCTTCTTCTTTACGTGCTATCTCCGCGACGAAGGTTGGCAATCATCATTGCTCTTCTCACGTTTGACACTACAGCCCGAAAAAGTTCAGTTGAGCTGCATCCAAATCATTCTCTGAGATTTCTCAGCCAGGACATTTTTCTCCTACCTATGCTGCGCCTTCCTTGAATCTTTCCCTGCATAATTAATTTTAGGAGTTCATATCCGTCACCACGTGTTATATGGACCAAGTATTGAACTTTTCTTACTTTGATGGAATCCAGTATCTCCCTGCTGTTCTGTATTCTCCTTAGTACTTCCTCATTGGTTATTCTGTCTGTCTAGGAGATTCTCATCATTCTTCAAAACGTCCACATCTCAAATGCTTCCAATTTATTGAGGCATTGTTTATTGAGAGTCCATATCTCCACACCATACAAAAGAACAGAAAATACATAAGATTTTAGTACTCGCTTTCTAAGATTTAGGCTGAGGTCGAGGTCTCTACCATGTACATAATATTTGTTTCATATTAGTTAATGCACTTCTAGCCTTTTCTATTCTAATTCGTATTTCTTTGGTATAATCGTTTGTTTCAATAATGTTTGTCCCTAAATAATTATAATTCTGAAGTCGCTCTATCGTCTTATTATTTACGTGTAGATTGATGTTTCTGATATTTTTCTTTGATATAACCATGAATTTCGTTTGTAACCTGACACAGCATCTAAAAGAGTCTATTTACTATTTAATACTTGGTTATGCGTTATGCGTAGAAGAAGTTTTGAATGTAAGAGACTGGGAATGTGAGCTCAAAGAAAATTCCTATCATCCAGTGAAGATGACACAGCCTCCTGATCCACCAAATGTTATGAATTTAATTTTTTGTGATAACTTTTGATTGATTTCCAATAAATGAAAATAACGTAAAACACTAGGAGGCGAGGTCCACCCTGGGCACCAGGTAGCTCGAAAACAATCGTTGTTATCATATTGGTGTTCAGCGACCTCCAAAACCTCCGAGTAATGACTTTGGACTGATTCAGAATAAAAATAACATAAAATTCCAAGAGACGAGGTAGTTATCATTGTGTTCAGCTATATCGAAAACCTCCGAGTAAGAAAATTGAACCCATTTTTGTCGATATTTTCCGAGTTGCAATTTTTTCTTTTTCCAGGCACTTGTTAATTATGAGCAATTTTTCCTAAGTGCTTTCTCTATTGAGGTTGGCAATCATTATGGGTAATTTCCTGTTGTGTGGGTCCTTACACATTATGACCTAAACATATCAGTCAGTGTCTGCTGTTTACTCCTTCATGTCACTTTAAAGTTTGGTTATTTTCACGATAACGATAACTGCAAAAAAAAGGCATAACGGCAGGTCGTGAAAACGAAATATTTTACCTTGAAAAAGTTGGGAAAAATAAGGAAAATTCTATTTTCAGACAAACGAACCTGGTTCTACTCTAAATTTTCTTTCTTTTTTGCTTATTACATATGACATTTTATGTAGTTAACTACATTTTATGTAGTCCCAATGCTGCGTTAGCGATATAAAACGGGAGAACAGATTTAGCCATGCGGCTAACACTCCCTCTAAGGGGAAAATTGACTCATACCAGATACCTACGGTATCAAAAGGATTGAGCTCAGGTGGGACTCTTTCCGTGTTATCGAGCCCTAAGTGACTTGGTATGCAGGTGTATCTTCCAAAAATTTTCGTACACATCTGGCCGTTGAGAGTAGTACAGCTTTCTGCATGGTCTTGTAAAGATGTTCATTTAGACCCAGCTTTTTTATGCTTTCGAGGAGGGTCTTCGGAATGACTCCAGTAGTAGACATAATAATAGGTATCGTCTGGGTACTTTGAATTCTCCATTGTCTTCGTATTTGAATTTCCAGATCTCTGTACTTGGCGATCTTTTCTGTAAAGTAGATTATTGTTGTTAGGTATCGCCACATCAATTAGTGTTGTTTGTCTTGTTAATTTATTAACTAGTACGAGATCAGCAGCGCAGTGGTGTCATGGTGTGGGAACGCGTGGGAACGCCGTTCCCGCACTGGTTAACAAAAGTTAAAAATAATAGAGAATTTAGGTTTTGTAAACAAAAATTAGCAGTGCGTTCCGGCACTGCGTTCCCGCACTGCTAATTTTGCCATGACACCACTGCAGCAGCGGGATTACGAACACTCGATGCGAGATCGCAAAACGAACCGTAGGCAAACTCGATGCGAATACGCATCGAAGCCAAAAAGTGATTACGAACTGGGTTCGAGTAGACTGTCAGAAAATCATCGGCAATTTTCGTATTTTTGAACCTACGGGATAATATTTCGAACAAATGGAATGATGTGCACGTTATATGTCAAGGAATTTCTCTCATTAACCTCAATAATTATTACAATAGAATATAAAATAAAGTTTTTATTACATATTTAATTGTTATAAACGTTTATTTTATATTCTAAGGATGATACAGTGAACCTGTACCTAGATATATAAATATATGATTTTCGAACTTGAGTAGAATTTAAGATTATGATTTTTTACCGTTATTAAAGATTAAATAGCCAGGGAAAGATGGGAGACGTTATATAAAAATATTACTAAAGGTCGTAATGGTCACTGCTAACTACCTATTCACTTCATCGAATTCTGTCTGAGCTTTCCTTCACATATTTTTAAAATAGGAATAAGTATGTATTAGAGAACTTCTGTCCGTGTAATGAGTGTAATAACACCTCACTGGGAGATTTAAACAATATATTTTTTTAATGTTCAAAACATGAGAATTATTATCAAAACCGTATAATCTAAATATCGTTTGATTAACGATTTACATTATTTTTAAATTGAAAAAATCAAAGTATGAAGTAAGTAGGTTATGTCATTATGTATTCACTTTTCTTAATTTTTATACTTGGACCGGCAAGAGAGAAAGCGTTATAGGAGATCAGCGATCTATCAGAGAGAGATAGATAGTTCGAGTTGGCAACTCGACAGGGTCGTAGGTATCGAGCAGTGCCTTCGAGTTGACTCGCATCGACAACGTAGGGAAAGAGGTTTTGTAATCACTCCCTACGGTAAACATGGCGGATACGATGCGTATCGAGTGTACGTAATCCGGGCCCTGGTCTATTATGTGCCACTGTTTGGTCTGTGAGCACAGTGCGGTCCCAATATAGCTTGTAGTTGCCATCCTCAAGCATACTCTCAGGGACGTATTGGAGGAAGGATTTTTCCCACTGCGTCATGCCGTTCCTTGTATCCAGTTGCAGCAAATGCCTGACAGCCCTCTGTAAGATGTTGGATGGTTTCTTGGGCTTGATATCCATATCGACGATATATTTCAGGTAATTTCTGGTTGGTATAGCCTGATCCTGAATGGCCAGTAATGAACCTTCAAACGGGAAACTATTATTATTATTATTATGTATCCAAAAAGGCATAAGAAATGAAATCGTGGTTGAACTTCGTATTTTTTTTATTTAGCTTAATGCCTCAACAACTCTTATGACATTGGCATAAAACTTATATACCTATAATATAAATAATACATATAATGTAATATTTATTTATTTAGCGTATGGCTCTATCACAGTTTTTGTATAAAAATAAAGATCACAATACATTAAAAAATAATAATAATTAATTTTTATAAACGAAAATTTAGTTGATAAATAGATATTGCCGATTTTCACAGTTACCTCGTGGATGTTGTTCTTGGTAGAAGTAGAAATCAAGGCTGCATTTTCTATGTCTGTACGTACGCAAGTTGCTACACCGTAGGCTCTGTCGTAGGTAGCACCCAGTAGATCATAGCCGGGGATTTTTCCTCTTGAACTCAATTGAAATTCGTTTTCTGTATGCGTTTCTTGTAATGCGACCAGATCAATATCGTTATCTTTTAATAGTTTGATTAGAATTTGACATTTGGCTCTACTTATACCTTCTATATTTAATTGGCAAACTCTTACATTGGGTCCAATTTCTTTTGTAAATTCTTCTTTGGAAACTCCATTCAATAACTGTGTCATCTTTAATAATTATTCTAAAATAACTGTGATATCTGCCAGGAGATATTTAGGAAAGATTGTCTGGCGCCTCTTGTGCTAGCTGTTTAGTTTACACAGGGTGCACGTGAAGTATTACCTGCGGACGCGAACTAGCATTATGTAATATATAATTATGTATAAATAATATAATATATAGAGGATATTTTGAACAAATCCAAACGAAAAAATTTAAGATATTTTTTGTTTAAAGTTACCCAACAACATTATATGGCATAATATATTTACTTATTAATACTTATTAATATAATGATAAGGAGGAAGAAAATAAATTTGTTTATCGTGGAAAACTACATAATGGGACGTCGAGACTTATTTTATTGTCTATCACTCAAAACAATGTATAAACTGTATAATATTATAAATTACGCATCACGAAAATATTGCGTGAGTTTTACTGTTTGTTTGCACATTATACGGGGTATACATAAATCTTGGATTTTATATCTACAGGGTGATCCATGAAACATTATTTTACCTATAATTTGTGCAGAATAAATTATTTTTTCTATAAATATATAAAAATAACCCTCTAAAAAACTTGAGACCTTGTCGCAGTAAAGAAGTCTTTAATGCTCAGTCGTGGTGATCCCCAACTCTATAAAATTAATACGAATGAAAGGTAACAGATCAGATCATATCATTTTTATCAGGTTTAATTAACCTTCTCATTCATTCATCCTCTAACTTCTCTAACCTTCGTTGGACAAGAATGGAACAGGAACAAACATATAAGGCATCCAAAAATGAATAACCATTTTCAATTTCGTTGCAAAACGAAAACACAGCCGAACCATATTCTAGTCCAATCAGAGAGTGCTGCAAGCACCCCTACCGGTTTCGAAACTTATTAGTCTCTCATCAGGAGGCACATATGCTGCTCTCCCTGATCCAACCAAAACAAACCCCAGCATGCAGTCCCGGATTGCAACGAATGAAATTAGATGCCCTAGCGGCAACTGCTTGCAAAAAGTCTAAGTTTTCACTCTAATGGCATATAAAACAACATAATGCTATTCTACACCCTACCAGAATGAAAACAACGGGAACCTTCTCTGGTTACACCTCCGAGGCTTCTACAATTTGCAAGCCATATGGATGCTGAGACTAAGGAAGATGAGGGAATTCTACAATTTACAATTCACGTCCCATCTGCTCAGCGCGGTAAAGTTCCAACGAGAATACCGATGGGCAGCAATACCAACGAGTTTACCGCGCTGAGCAGATGGGACGTGAATTGTAAATTGTAGAATTCCCTCATCTTCCTTAGTCTCAGCATCCGTATGGCTTGCAAATTGTAGAAGCCTCGGAGGTGTAACCACAGAAGGTTCCCATTGTTTTCATTCTGGTGGCGTGTAGAATAGCATTATGTTGTTTTATATGCCATTAGAGTGAAAACTTAAGTCTTTTTGCAAGCAGTTGCCGCTAGGGCATCTATGCCATTTCGTTCGTTGCAATCCGGGACTGCATGCTGGGGTTTGTTTTGGTTGGATCAGGGAGAGCAGCATATGTGCCTCCTGATGAGAGACTAATAAGTTTCGAAACCGGTAGGGGTGCTTGCAGCACTCTCTGATTGGACTAGAATATGGTTCGGCTGTGTTTTCGTTTTGCAACGAAATTGAAAATGGTTATTCATTTTTGATTTACATTTACTCTGTGTGGAGTATGAAGGGAACCATTCTCGTTGGAACTTTACCGCGCTGAGCAGATGGGACGTGAATTGTAAATTGTAGAATTCCCTCATCTTCCTTAGTCTCAGCATCCGTATGGCTTGCAAATTGTAGAAGCCTCGGTGTAACCAGAGAAGGTTCCCATTGTTTTCATTCTGGTGGGGTGTAGAATAGCATTATGTTGTTTTATATGCCATTAGAGTGAAAACTAAGGCCCGATACTTTATGTCCGATTAACAGCCGGTTAGTTAACCGGGGTTTAATCGGGACCTCTTTAGGGTCTCTTGCGTTGTAATAAATGCAATTATAATTATTATTATACTTATTTATAATTATAATAATACTTGTAATAGCATTTATTACAACGCAAGAGACCCTAAAGAGATCCAGATAAACAGCCGGCTAACTAACCGGCTGTTAATCGAGACATAAAGTACCGGGCCTTAAGTCGACTTTACATTACATGATTTATCATGTGATTTGTCATATGATTTGGTCATGGAGTGAAATTTACATGTTTACACTGTGTGATTTGTCATATGATTTTGCATTGTTTATACGGCTCGTTTTGTCATAAGCATTGTCATGCGGCTCGACCTGGGAAAAATCATATGACAAATCACATGATAAATCATGTAGTGTAAAGTCGACTTTAGTCTTTTTTTAAATAAGGCATTGTTGGTTATCCGCAAATTATGGTACTGGATCCCGTTACAGGCCGTACTTCCGAAGAAAGTTATTATTTTGTTAATATTGTTTTGAAGTTATTTTCCTGTTCCATCCTAATGGTGTAGGCGCAAACTTTCAAATGCTTTTTAAATGCATTAATTTTTTTTCGGATCCTGAGAAAACTAATAAATATTTTTCTACAACCGTGTTAAAAATTCAATTTTTAGCACTCCATACGAGCGTTAAAAATGCTACTTTAAGGCACTAGTGCTTTAAAATATTTTTAAGGCACTGCAGTTCGTATTGACCGTATAGGCAATTTTGATGTAATGTCAAAAAAATATAAAAATGGAATCTCAGTCAAGTTCAAGTAAAAGTTTTGTAGATATTGTCCTGTAATTACGTTTGTAGAAAAAATATTGTATGATATGCGTGTTAAAAAGTACATTTTTAAGGCACTCATGTGAATTGCAAAACTCGCTATCGCTCATTCTGCAAACTTTCACATGCGTGCTTTAAACGTGTACTTTTAACACTTATATCATAAATAACTATTTTGAAAAATTTTAAATGCTGAATGAAAGGTTACATTATTATAAGGACCGAAAGTCTACAATAAACAAAAAGTTTCTTGTGAATGAGATGTCTCAAATTAAAAATCATACTAAATTTTCTCTTTTTTTTTCACCCCTGTAACTTATTAAAATTACCATTATCGAAGTTTTCAAGGACTTGCGGCCCTCGGTAATAACGTAATCTTTCATACTTCGTTTACATTTTTAAAAATACTTATTAGTTTTCTCAGGATTCGAAAAAAAAATGAATGCATTTAAAAGCATTGGAGCCGAAATTTTTGCGCCTATCCCCTTAATGCAATTTAGTATTTTTGGTGGAAATAAGCCACAATTTTGCTTTTAAATTAAGTTAATTTGACGAAATAATTTTTATTCCCGAAATGGAAATCGAAACGTCGCACTATAGGGTGAGCTTCAGTCGCACTTATGCATATTATTCGTATTATATTTTTTCTCACTTATCCGAAAAATTCCCTACAAATCCTTGACATCTATTAAAATTTTATATTTCATATTATTCAAATAGTTTTTTTAATAATGTATTTATTTATTCAATTAATTATTGCCAATATTCTAATTAAATACGCCAATCATATAGTGTGACAGAAACGCACCATATAGTGCAACGACTTAGAAGTCGAGTTGACGCGCATGATTAACAATTAAAACACAACGGTCTAAATTGAAATAAGTCCCGATTGCATATTTACAGATGTTTCTATACTACGGCACCAGAGTGCTGAAATCGATTAGCCTTTGATTATACACTATTACGCTACAAACCCTCATTGATTTCGGCACCTATTAAATTATAAGATATCTATTAAATTATGGTGGTCTAAGTTTTTATTGCAATTAATATTATTGTAAGTATTGTATATTTATATTTCAATTCATTGATTGAAAAACAGGAATAGAAATGTCTTTTTCCACCTACCTCTACCGAAAGTATACTTTTCCGGACCTGATTGTAGGGAGCAAAGTTGTACTTTTCCTCCCTAGGGAGGAAAATATTTTTCCTCCCTAGGGAGGAAAAGTAAAAGTGACGTCATGGTATTTCATTCATGAAATATAACTTATTGACGCCCTGTACAATATCTATTTTCTATTACGTAAGTATCTATACATTTTAACGTTTATTTAAAAACACTCTCTATTTTGCAGAATGGTAAAAAACAGTAAATTGTTATTCTGATTTAACAATGTTTACATTAATAATTTGACTTATATTTGACAGTTGACAGTTATATTGTACCTACTTGCTAGTTTTAGTTCTAATAAATTTTGTTGGTTAGTTACATAAATAAATTAAGTAAAAATGATAAAATGACTTGTTATTTGAGGAAGGTGGAAAAACCATATGTATAACATGGGAGTAAAGTGCCTTTTCCTCCCTTGAATGATTACTGCCCTCCGCTACGCGTCGGGCAGTAAACTTCATTCTCGGGAGGAAAAGAAGCACTTTCCTCCCTTGTTATACAAATAGCTATTCTTTTCTGAAAAATGTCTTTGGCAGAGCCAATTAGCCAGACTTGTTTGTGATTGATTGCAGATTCATAGTCATAAATTGCTTATTTCATAACATACGTACTAATATTATTTTTATAGATACATAAGTACATTTTGTTGCTTTACTTTTTTTTATAGAACTGTCTAAATTTTTAATAGAAATGTCTAAACTAGTGCAGCCGATATGTGAAACAATTGTGCATTTAATGATATAAGTATACAGGGTGAGGCAGATAAAGGGCATATTAGGAATATCTCGAGAACTAAAGCTAAGAGAATCTTGAAAATTGGAATACAGGGGTTTTGAGGTATGAACTATTTAATGAAAATATTTTCTTCTCTTTGCTACTTCCGGTTATACCGGAAGTTGATTGTAACTTCGTTTTTTTTTTAAATGGGACACCCTGTATATTTTTACATTTTTGGATTCTCCTCTATTTCTTCTTTCTTAAAATATAAGGTTTTGTAATATTATACAGGATAGGTTAAAAGATAATTACGTTTTCTTATTAATTTTGTAGCAACATTAACACCCTGTAGGATTGTAGTAGATTGGCATAATAAACTCTATTAACGTTCAGATGATTTTTAATATAGTCTACTATTGTTAAGAGTTATTGGTATAGTTAGATTTTTAATTTTAGTATACAGGGTTGGTCGAAACTCGGAATGAGTATTTTCTGAGTTTTTTTAAATGGAACACCCTGTATTTGAGTATTGTAATGAAATGTTATTTTATGGTACTTTTAATTCCTTAAGCATTCCCTATACCTAACTCCTTTAATTTGTGAGTTATTGGTGATTTAAGCCAAACATTAATTGTAACACACAATTGGTGAAATTGTATTAGGTTGACCGTGAAAATATTCAGTCACAAATAATTTTTTGGAAATAAATACATATTAATCTATACTGATACTTAAAATTGCCAATAGTGGTTGAGGTATCAAAATACCATCGAAGTTAAGATTGTTGGTGCGATTAACAATTAAGCACAAACTAAAGCAGTTAGGTATAGGTAATGCTTAAGAAGTAAAAAGTACCATGAAATATCATTTCATTACAATACTAAAATATAGGGTGTTCCATTTAAGAAAACTCAGAAAATACTCATTCCGAGTTTCGACCCACCCTGTATACTAAAATTAAAAATTTAGCTACACTAAATTGGTCACAATAGTAGACTATATTAAAAATCATTTGAACATAAATAGAGTTTATTATGTCAAACTACTACAATCCTACAGGGTGTGAATATTGCTACGAAATTAATAAGAAAACGTAATTATCTTTTAACCGACCCTGTATAATCTTACAAAACCTTATATTCTAAGAAAGCAAAAATCGAGGGGAATCCAAAAATGTAAAAATATACAGGGTGTCCTTTTTAAAAAAACGAAGTTATAAGCAACTTCCGATATAACCGGAAGTACCAAATAGATGAAAATATTTTCATTAAATAGATCAGTCTTCAAAACCCCCTTATTCTAATTTTCATAATTCAGTTGTTTTTAGTTCTCGAGATATTTCTAATAGGCCCTTTATCTGCCTCACCCTATATATTTTGGACCACATATACTACACATACAAACGTTCAAATTTAGATACGAGGATTACGAGGATACTCAGTTTTTGTTTCTGTTACAAAAATGGCGGGCATTAAAAATGGCGACTATACATATGTGACTAATAGCACCATAACTTTTGAACGAGGCGTCAGATTTCAACCAAATTTGGTATATAAGTTCTTTTTTTAATAAGTAATATCGAGGTCTTGAATTGGAAGAATCAGTTTACCAGAAGTTGTGTTTTTACTGATTTTATATGTAAAAATATGTTGTTCCCTTTTCAAATCTTTCACCCTGTACATATAAATTTTTCAAAAAGATGATACCACCGTTGAAAAGAGGGTAACAATTTGTTTTAGGAAATATTTTGACCTTTTTATTTATTTTAATTACCATTTAATAAATGCATAACGTATGTTCACATGTACCTATGGACGACAGATTCAATTTGAATGCCCGCCATTTTTGTAAAAGACAAAATCTGAGATGGACTCATATCTAAGTTTGAATCTTTGTATCTGTAGTATGTGTGGTCCAAATATATGCTTCTACCATTAAATGCACAATAATTTTTATATTATTATTTGCACGAATCTGCCCCACATAGGTACCTACATGTGAAGATACGTTATGCATTTTTATTAAATGGTAATTAATATAACTAAAGAGTTCAAAACATTTCCTAAAAAATATTTTTACACTCTTTTTAACGCCGGTATTATCTTTTTGAAAAGTTAATATATACAGGGTGAAAGAATTGAAAAAATAAACAACATATTTTTACAAAAAAATCAGGAAAATCAAAACTTCTGGTACACTGACTCTTTCGGATAGAGAGCTTGATCTTGTACATCAAAAAGATAACCTATATCTTAAATTTGATTGAAATCAGACTTTTCGTTCAAAAGCTATCGTGCTATTAAGTCACATATGTATAGTCGCCAATTTAAATGCCCGCCTTTTTTATAGAAGGCAAAATCTGAGATGGCCTCGTATCTAAATTTGATAGTTTATATGTGTAGTATATGTGGTCCAAATTATATGCTTCTACCATTAAATGCACGATAATTTTTATAATCAACTATTTTTAATGAGAATTTTTATAATATTTGCACGCATATGCCGCACATAGGTACATGTGAAGATAAGTTATGCATTTATTACATGGTAATTAACACAACTAAAAAGTTCAAAATATTTCCTAAAAAATATTTTTACGCTCTTTTTAATGCCGCTATTACCTTTTTGAAAAATTTATACATACAGGGTGAAAGATTTGAAAAAAAAAACAACATATTTTTACATAAAAATTCCGGAAAAACACAACTTTTGGTAAACCGATTCTTCCGGTTCAGGAGCTCGATCTTATACATCAAAAAAATAACCCATATACCAAATTTGGTTGATGTCGGACTTTTCGTTTAAAAGTTATCGTGCTATTAGTCACATATGTATGATCGCCATTTTGAATGCCCGCCATTTTTGTAAAATGCAAGATTTGAGATGGCCTCGTATCTAAATTTGAACCTTTGTATGTGTAGTATATGTGGTCCAAATTATGTGCTTCTATCGTTAAATGCACAATTCTTATAATATTTGCACAAATCTGCCGCACTAAACAGCAATAAACCTAGCATACTTAAGAATGTGTTTTTTGACCCTAACCCAAGAAATAACTAAAACAAAAATTATAAAAAAGCGCCATTGAATAAAAATTGTTATTTTTTTTTTATTAACCTCACATTTATTACAATCTATCTATACAATCTTAACCTAAATGTTTAGGTAGGTAACAGACAATAAGTAATAGGACTGACAATAATTAGGAATGACATGTAGGGAGGCATCCAGTGATGCACCCCTTTTTAAAACTTAGCCTACAACACTGACTATTTCTGACATAAACTTATACACAATAATTTAGTACCTATTTTTCACTTAACTCTAACGGAACTTTTCGTTTTAACCTACGAACAGTACGCGGTTTATTCACTAAATTTTTGGCTAACAGGTTTGGATGCACTTTAAGTTTCTCTGTATGTTTTTTCGCGCACTTTTTGATGTCATCTTTGACGTATGGTAGTCCGGCGTCCCGATGGATGGCTTCATTGGTTATGAACCATGGAACTCCTAGTATTGATATCAATATTTTGGACTGAAATCTTTGTATGATTTCAATGTTGGAATGTGCAGCGGTTCCCCATAATTCTATCGCATAAGTCCACACTGGTTTTAGGATGGATTTGTAGATTAATATTTTATTTTCAGTTGATAGTTTTGATTTTTTGCCCAACAGCCAATATATGGTTCTTAACTTGTAAGTAAGTTGTTTTCGCTTAGTAAATATATGCTTTCTCCAATTTAATCTTCTGTCCAAGTACATACCTAGATATTTGACTTCGTCCCCTTGTGGGATTCCTTTACCGTTTAAGTATACAGCCGGACATGTTTCCCTACGCGTGGTAAATGGCCTCGTATCTAAATTTGAACCTTTGTATGTGTAGTATATGTGGTCCAAATTATGTGCTTCTATCGTTAAATGCACAATTCTTATAATATTTGCACAAATCTGCCGCACTAAACAGCAATAAACCTAGCATACTTAAGAATGTGTTTTTTGACCCTAACCCGAGAAACAACTAAAACAAAAATTATAAAAAGCGCCATTGAATAAAAAATAAATAAATATTTTTTATTTTTATTTATTTATAAGTACAGATAAAATTACTCGTATACAGTGCGTCCATAAAGTATCGCATAAATTGATTATTAGCTAAATTATTAGAAATTACAAACAGAAAACAACATTATTAGAAATTACCGAAAAAGTCGACTTTTGGTGTCCAAATTTTTTTTTACATTAAATTAATTGACACAAAAAGACGAATGTGCGTAATTTATTTAGTTCAAAATACAATTTACTGCTGTCATAAAAGAGAAATAAAATTTTTATTTGACAAATAAACATTGCTTTTCGCTTAACACGTTGACGGACAGTGCGTCAAATGTATAAGCAAGTGTTGTGACACTATATTATGTATTTTGCAAAGTAGAATAGGGAAAATGCAACGTCTATAGACGTCGTGTTACATTACATCAATCGAAATTAGACGTCTATAGACGTTCTGTCCGTCAACGTGTTAAATTAAATGTTCAAACTGTCAAGATTCAGGTGGGTGGTAGCTTAAACATTGAATTTAAGCAAAAAGTAATGTTTATTTTTGAAATAACCATTATATTTCTGTTTTCTGACAGCAGTAAAATGTATTTTGAATTAAATAAACTACGCAAAGTCTTCTTTTTGTGTCAATTAATTTAATTAAAAAATTGTTTTTGGACACCCTGTATAAATAATTATGTTAATATTTATATTACTGAATAAAGAATTTAATTGCCTTTCAAACGACCCCTATTCTTATTGAAAAAATCATCGATTACGTCATCACGTCCAGACGGATGACGTCACTAGTAGTATGATGTATGTGCCAAAAAATCATAAATTAAAATCAAAAATCGACCTGTTTCGGTAATTTCTAATAATGTTGTTTATTTGGCTAATAATGAATTTATGCGTTACTTTATGGACGCACTGTATACGAGTACATAATTATATCTGTACTTATAAATAAGTAAAAATATTTACATTCATTGGCGTTTTTTTTTTTTAATTTTTGTCAAAAAACACTCTTAAGTATGCTAGGTTTATTGCAGTTTCGACATTTCTATTTAAATACAATAAATTAGAATATACAATACTTGCAATAATATTAATTCCAATAAAAACTTAGGTACCATAATTGAATAGATGTCTTATAATACACCAGGGAAATAAGGCAAAAATATACCATGTTCGGGACACTTGAGCAGCCAGGCTGCAAATGGGTTTTTTGGGTACTATATACCTAATACATTATAAATACAAAATCGCCCGTCACAGTTTGGACGAGAAATTTAGTTATTAACAAATAAGGGTCGAAAATGAGAGTTTTTTCGTTTAAATCGCTACAGGTAAAAATAGGGTAATTAAATCTCTTATTTATAATATTTTTTTCTTAGTCGGTGAGCCAAGGTTTAAAATAGCGTTTTTTTAATTTTGGTCCGATTATTTGTTGCTTCGGATATTGCAAAATAAAACTAAAATTTCGAAAATAAAAAATTTGCTATAACTTTTGCCAAAATGAATTTAGGATTTTCATATTGAACGAAAAGTTGAGTCAAGTAGTCCATACAATGCACAAAAAATTTTTAAGACGATGCGTCAATTAGTTTAAATTTTATTCAATTTGTTTATCCCAAAGAGCTTTTTTTTCGCAATGTTATTGTTCAGAAAATAATAACGATACAGCAATTCTGTGAAAACAACGTGAAAGAAGAATAGTCATGTTTTCAAAATATTTAAGAAAATCATTAAAAAGTCATTTTTATCACTCAGAAAACATTTGACTAAAATAGAGTCATTTTTGGCTTCTAAACAATTTGAATAACTTTGTTAATATTGACTGTAGGCTAAAACTACAATGGAATTTGAAAAACTGGTATTTTTATACGAATTTTCAAAGAAAAACTTTTCGCCTAGGTTAACTACGGTCAAAGTTAGCCACTTTTTTTATTAAATTGACGGCTACTTTGTTTATAACAATTACGCAACCTAACTAGAGCCATTTTGAAGTTGAAGATATATAGGTTATGTGTAAAAGTTTGAGTAAATTTTGAACCTCAACAGAGTGGTTAGTAAAGCTTTAAAAATGGCGTTCGAACGGAATTAATTCGTGGTCGGTGGAGGGGAATTACTAAAATACGTGCACTCAAAAAATGAAACTGATTCTGCAAACATATGCTGCGATTAATATCGCTGGAACTTCTTGATGGATTTTGATCATAATTTTTTTAATTTGTATGTACTCGTAGTCTTATAGAGTACGTTATGTACACACAACCCCACCTAACATTACAAAATGTTAGGGGGAACTCCCCTTATCCTTCAGGTATATGAAAAATATATTACGACCGATTCTAAGACCTACCGAATATACATATTATTATATAATTTCATAAAAATCGGTCAAGCGGTCTCGGAGGAGTATGGAAACTAACACTGTGACAGGAGAATTTTATAGATGTAAATATATAGATGACTATTAACAAATAGGGGTTGGTGATAGAAGAGTGAAAATTAAGGGTTTATGTATTTTTTAATTCTACATCATATAAAATTAAGGTAGATAATTTTGTCCAAAAAAATAAAAAAAATGTCAGGGGGGCAACCCCCCTTATAACTTATGGGTATAAAAAATAGATTAAAACCTCTTCAACGTCCTACAGGATAAACGTGTAAAATTTTATAAAAAATCGGCCACGCCGTTTCGGAGTAGTATGGTAACTAACACTGTTACAGGAGAATTTGATGTATTATATAGAAGTAACTGCGAATTAAATAATAAAAGTGGCTAACTTTGAACCTAATTAACCTAGGCAAAAAGTTTTTTTCTGAAAATTCGTATAAAAATACCAGCTTTTGAAATCCTAAAGTAGATTTACTCTATAGTCAATATTAACAAAGTTATTCAAATTGTTTAGAAGCCAAAAATGACTCTATTTTACTAAACTTTTTTCGGAGTGATTAAAACGACTTTTTAATGATTTTTTTCAATACGTTAAAAACATAACTATTATTCTTGCATGTGATTTCCACAGAATTGCTATATCATTATTATTTTCTGAACAATAACATTGCGAAAAAAAATCTCTTTGCGATAAACAAATTGAATAAAATTTAAACTAATTGACGAATCGTCTTAAAATTTTTTGTGCATTATATGGAATGTTTGACTCAACTTTTTGTGCAATATGAAAGTCTTAAGGCCATTTTCGCAAAAGTTATAGCACATTTTTTATTTTTAAAATTTTAGTCTTATTTTACACGTTCCGAAAGAAAAAAGGATCGGACCAAAATTCAAAAAGTGCCATTTTAAACCTTGGCTCATCTGCAAAAAGAAGAATATTATAAATAAGATATTTAATTACTTTACATTTTTGAAACTTATTTGTTAATAACTAAGTTTCTCGTCCGAACTGTGACGGGCATTTTTGTATTTATAATGTATTAGGTATATAATACCCAAAAAATCCATTTGCAACCTGGCTGCTCAAGTGTCCCGACAAAAACCTTACTTCTCTGGACTATAATTTAATAGGTGCCTAAATCAATGAGTGTTTGTAGCGTAATAATGTATTTTAAAGGTTAACCAATTTCAGCACTCTGGTGCCGTAGTATAGGAGCATCTGTAAATATGCGTCCCGATTACTTGATTTTTGAATTTGTTTAAAAAATGTCTGCCCAAAAATTTCACCTGACACCCTTCCGATATGTTTAAAGTTTCAAGGGAACATTTTTAAACAAGATTCTCTAAAGAAACCGAATCTGAATACAAATGACATAAATTTCAATAATATGACATAAACATAAACAATATTAAATTTATATGTTAAATTTATATTTTGTGCACTGTTACAAAGGACTTTAGTATCAAATAGCCGGCTTACGGATTAATCAAGCTAAAAACCACTGACAGGAACACATTCTAATGTAACAACTTTCGGATCAATCTGTCTAGGTTGTAAAATATTGTGAAAGCAAATGAGGTCGTCACAATAACAGACGACGGAAGAAACAACGAAAAATAGAAATCAGATCAAGTGCACTGTGAACAAGGTTATTTGAAATCACTCTCGATGTTTATATTATTGCATCGCTTCTGTGTCTTGTCTAGAAGATAAAGTATTGTTTATTTTTATCGATTGTTTACTATAGCTGACAAGTGTATATTTATAGCAATATAAATTTTAATGATTACAACTAAAATATGGGTAGGCTAATATGTATAACCTAAAATAGGAACTTTTTTATCAACTAATACATATTACGTGTATGGTATGTTGGTTTTTCTATTGTCGTTACTCTCTTTTTATATTTAAGTATTATATTATATGCGATTAAACCACAATTTATTGTAATAGAAATTATATCTTATATACTCACGGACTGCATAATATGCATGTGAAATGAAATTTTTGTGCTGCCTTCCTTAGCCCCCCAGTAGCGGAGCAATAGGATATCTTTTCCGAATGCGACGTTTTAAAGTGTCATATTAGACCAGTAAGGATCTGCGAAAAAACGTCCATTTTTGGATGTGAGAGGTGGCATTCGGATATTTGCAGATAAAGTTAGGTGACACCTTCAGTAATAATAATTGACTTATGCTCCTTCTCAAATATGCCCGGAACATTAATAAAAAATTAAAATATTTAAAAATTTCGAAAAACATCGATTTTTTCTGCTTTCTTTGCTTATAACTTTAAAACGATTCGTTTTGGAACAAAGTCGTACAGAAATAAAATAAAGACAATTGAATTTTGTATGATATACGACTGGTAAAAAATGTCTTAAGGTATTACCTTTTCTGCAATATAGCAATAAATACAAAATAAGGGGGCAAAATAAGTCTGTTGTTATTCAATATTTTTAACCACTTTGGTGGCACTTAGAACCTTAGTAATTCGCTTAGGAAATTATTTGTAATATACTTAAATCGTGTACCAAATTTCATTAATTGACCTAATAAATTTTGCATAATAAATTTGCAATCTAAATGTTTTTAAAAAAGTTCAATTTTTTTAAAATCGTTCTGAACAAAAAGTGGACCATTTAGAAGTTTGCTATTTTTTTACATATAAAGAGGTACTCTACCTATCTAATACACTTTACAGAATTAAAATCGGATTATTTAAGGGGCCTCAGCAATGTTTTAAATTTATAAACAATTTTTTGGCTTATAAACAAATAGCTTTGTTTAATGATAAAAAAATTAACTTTTAGCAATGTAAATAATTAAAACCGGTATAATTTGACTTAAACTTTCAAATGCTGTCAGCAGAATTGCTATTTTATTTTTTAATCAAACGTTATTCGCGTTCAAAAATTGCAATTTCTCGATTTTTTGAAAGTTCCACCGCTTTTATCTCGAAAACTATGCATCCTACGAATAAACTTGTAAGAACATTTTTTGCTTAGAATTACCCAAGAAATACAAAAAATGTTTTATTTTTTTATGTAATTCCTCAAGTTTTTTTTTTTATAACAATCTTATCGACATCCGGATCAACTGTTACCCAAAAAATTCGTGTTATACGGGTCAAACTACATAAAAAAACTTGGGTAAGTCCATCTAAATAAAGAAGCCCGTAGCACCCCCTCCTGAACACAGCACCAATTTGTTTATAAGGCAAAAAATTGTTTATAACTTTAAAACATTGCTGAGGCTGTTTAAACGATTTCAATTCTGTAAAGTGCATTAGATAGGTGGATATGGTAGAAAAGTTTCCTCCACGAGAAGGGGAGTAATCGCCCCTAAGATAAAAGCGCCATAGTATATAGGGTAGACTTTGAATTAGGAGATAAGTAGAGGCTAGGCCCAAAATTTCATTAAAATCCATTCAGTAGGATAGAATTCCGAGGTAATATCCTGCTCTTGCTCTCATTGACTGGCGTAATAATGCATATCAAAAAACTTAAACTGTAATTGTTTACAAATTGAGACTACAAATAGGTGCTCAGTAATTAATGCATAAATAATTAATTTTTTTTGTTTTAGGTAAGTCATTGGAACGTTTTCGTACTACATAATAATATAAAGGTACAGTATTTAAATAATTAATAAAAATGTGAAATTGGTCGAGATCTGAAATTATATAAACAAGGGATCATTTCATAAAACAGGTAGATCCCATGTTTACCTATGGAATTTTACACCCCTATCGCAGAATATTAATGAGTCTCTTAGATAGCTTGATGGACTTGATGGACTATACCAGTGGTAGTACTCTGGGCTAATTAGCAAAATTCATGGAAAAGTTATTTACCAGCAATTTTATTGCTGGAATCGAATTATAAGATCCTCCATATTAATAATATAGGTATGCAAAGTCCGCAGATAGTGTGCTACTTTTTTTATAAACAAAATGGCGCCGACAAATCGTATTTTTTTCAATTATTGCTCTATAACTTCGAAGATTTTAACTTTACAACAAAAACACCCAAATAAAAATTCACCGCAATTAAATTCTGCATAGAGATATGTTTTTCACGATTTGCTCTGACGAAAATTTTCCTCGGAAAATGCGGCTTTTCCTAACAATAACTCTAATTTTCAAATAAAGTTCTAGGTAAGTAATTATTAATCAATAATTAAATAACTTAGTGACATCAAAGCTTTCTTGGTATATAGTGTAATTCCAGAAGCCGGTGAAAATTAAACGAATATTTTAGCAACAATTCAATTGTTATTTAACAATTTACGATCGCAATAATAACCAAAATAATCATGATACACTGATCAAACTTATAAAGATTATAAAGATGAGATGCTTATTTAATATTTTATCGACAAAATATAATTCTTTTTTTTGCATAATCTTTAAATTTTGAAAAAAAAAATAGTTATAATACGCTGGTCTAATTAGTAAAGTACAAAGAAAGGTTATTTACCAGCAATTTTATTGCTGGAATCGAATTATAAGATCCTATATATTATTAATATTGGTATGCAAAGTCCGCAGATAGTGTGCTACTTTTTTTATAAACAAAATGGCGCCGACAAATCGTATTTTTTTCAATTATTGCACTATAACTCCGAAGATTTTAACTTTACACCAAAAACACTTAAATAAAAATTCACCCCAATTTAATTCTACATAGAGGCATGTTTTTCCCGATTAGCTCCGACGAAAATTTTCCTCAAAAAATGTGGGTTTTCCCAACAAAATCTCGAATTTTCAAATAATTTTTTTGGGCCAGTAATTATTTATTAGTAATTATATAGCGTAGTGAAATAAAAGCTTTCTTGGTATAGATTATAAATTCAGAAGCCGGTGAAAATGAAACGAATATTTTAGCAACAATTCAATTATTAATTAACAATTTACAGTCGCAATAACAACCAAAATAATCATGAGACATTGATCAAACTTATAAAGATTATAAAGGTGTGATGCCTATTTAATATTTTGTCGACAAAATATAAATTTTTCATTTTTTTGCATAATATTTAAATGTTTAAAAAAATTGTTATAAACAAATTAACATTTCTCAGAAATTGTTTATCATATTCTAATTTTTAAAAATACTTAAAATGCGTATTTCATAGGTCTTGAAAATGAATGCTTTAAAAAAAATTTCCAACCATTTGCAAAAAAGTTCTGAAACAGCAAAGTAAATATACGATACCTCCGTTGTTTATAATTTGTTTTAATTGTTTTAAAGCTTAAAAGTGAGTCTATGGTACAATCTAATTACTCACAAAGAATGTCTAAAATTAGTGCAATGGTTATATTTTAATCAAAGATTAAAAATACTTTTTTTTGTAATTTTTAGCGCAAAAGTAGGCCTGATACAGAGTCGGAGCTAAAATGTTCACTCGAAGCGACTGACACGCAGCATACATTATTTATTAAAAGTGTACGTCGCGCGGCCGCCGGTCGTCGCTCCGAGTGAAAATTTTAGCTACAGTAAAAAAATATATTTATAATGTTTAATTAAAATATAACCATTAAACTTATAATCGATATTTTTTTGTAAATAATTAGCTTGTACTTTAAACTCACTTCTACGCTTTGAAAGAATTAAAAAAAAATAATAAACACCGTAGTAATCGTATGTTTACTTTGCTGTTTCATAACTTTTTTGCAAATGGTTGCAAAAAATTTTTAAAACGTACATTTTCAAGATATTTGAAATGCGCATTTTAGCTATTTTTTAAAATTATAATATAATAAAAACTTTCTGAGAAACGTTAATTTGTTTATAGCTATTTTTTTAAACATTTAAAGATTATGCAAAAAAATTAAAAATTTATATTTTGTCGAGAAAATGTTAAATAGGCATCTCATTTTTATAAGATTTCAAAGTTTGATCAGTGTATCATAATTATTTCGGTTATTATTGCGACCGTAAATTATTAATTAACAATTGAATTGTTGCTAAAATATTCGTTCAATTTTCACCAGCTTCTGGAACTATAATCTAAACCAAGAAGGCTTTTACGTCACCAAACTATTTAATTATTGGTAGATAATTACTTATCTAAAACTTTATTTGAAAATTAAAAATTTTGTTGGGAAAACCCGCATTTTCCAAAGAAAATTTTCGTCAGAGCAGATCGGAAAAAACACGTCTCTATGCAGAATTTAATCACGGTGAATTTTTATTTGGGTGTTTTTGTTGTAAAGTTAAAATCTTCGGAGTTATAGAGCAATAATTGAAAAAAACACGATTTTCGTGCGCCATTTTGTTTATAAAAAAAGTAGCACACTATCTGAGGACTTTGCATACCTATATTATTAATATATAGGATCTTATAATTCGATTCCAGCAATAAAATTGCTGGTAAATAACTTTCCCAAAAATGGCCTATTCTCCGATAATTAATCAGCCCAGACTATAGGCAAAGTGCGGCTCCAAAGCCGCATGTGGCTCTTTGGCTCCTTAAATGCGGCTCTGGTACAAATATCCACGGAAAGCGCAATATTTTCATTAATAAAATTAGGTAGGAAAAAATTTCATCTTATTTTGATAAATTAGCTTTTATTAAACTTGCAAACTTTAGCATTTTTGTCAAAAATCCTCTTAATGCTACCATAACCGAGTTAATTTTTTTTTTAAATTGGCATTGTAGCTTTAAAATACAATTATTGCTTTAAAAAACAATGAGATATGGCGCTCTAAATTCGAACATTTTTGTGTTGAATTGGAAATATTGGAGAGGAAAAAACGTGATATTAGTTCACAACACAAGTGGTCTGCTTTGAGTAACCTGGAGAAGGAAGATATGATCATTTTCAGTGCTTGTAGTACTATTCCTGATTCTTATGATCGGCTGAAAAAGCTCACGTTTGCTGTTCTTTCCCTTTTCGGTTCTACAAATCTGAATTAAAAAAAATTGGATTTTGCTCTAAATTTGTTTTAAAAGACCTTGTTTTATTTACATATATACGTATCGGGAATTAAAAACCCTACAAAACGAAAGAAAATATAAGTTTCTTTGATGCTTAGAACCGAAGATATCTCCAAAAAACGAAAAAACACGTTTTAATTTTTTGGGGAATAGGTGTCTAAAAATATTTTTTGGTCAAATACTTTTTAATGAAGAACAACATGGTCTATTTATTTTTGGAATATAGCTGGGGGCATTTTCACTATTTTAACCGGCTAGACCCTTTAGTTTATTTAGTGAACTACTTATTTAGTGTATTAATTCAAGTTTACTGAAAAAGCAGATTTGGCTCCCGAATTTTTTTTTAAATTGTCGTAATGTTCATGTTTGGCTATTTGGCTAATACGTTTGCCGACCACTGGACTATACGGTTAAAGCAGATTTTAAGTTCAACTTACGATTAGGTAAGATATTATGTATTAAAGGTATTCTAGGCGCCAAATAGAGGTCACCGTGTCCTTTTCAATTCTGATGGACAAACTCAACGGTTTCTTATGGATTTTTGGCTGCTGATTACGAATTTCGAGGGTGGATTTCGATCCGAGTGGTCAAAAATTTGTTATAAACAATTTAATTGTTTATAAGGCTCTGGCTCATAAACTAAAAGAGATAAAAAATAAAATGTCGGTAATAAAAAACGAAGAAAAAAATGTTTACTAAACTTAAATCCAACAATTAGAACTTAGATATTGTAAAATTAGTGCACAATGCAAATTGCAAAATAAGTATTTTTCGAAGCTTTATCGAACTTTACTTCGCTTCTACGCAAGCAATTGAGCCTTAGAAGGTCTCGTTTCAAAGTTTAATTAATAGGCTTCCAAACAAAGTTTGCTAAATTACTTTATTTTCATTTGTTTTAAAGTTATACCCGTTTGAAGTTATATTCTTCCTAAAAAATTGTACATTAATTTGTTAATAAGGGTTTCAAGCAAATTTGTGCTATAAACATTTATACTTTAATTAACAATAATGATAGAAGAACTCCAAAGGAACATTATAAGCTTGCGAAAATGTTCGTAAGTTTATTTTTGGCCAAGATATCGATATTTTAATGGCGCGCTATGAGGCGCAAGATCGTCTAACTATCAAGTATTTTTCGACGCTTTATCGATCGTAAAGGATCCCCCAAACCAAAGCGAAACTTTCGCAACGACAACCTACGCGGAATCGCGGCGAAGCGATAGGCACGGCGGATTATGAACGTGTTCAGACCACTTCGCGGAATCCGCAACGGTCGCGGCAGAACAGCGTTCCTTTCATGAAACGCTGCATGCACGGTTTTTTCCGCTACCGTTGTAATTACGCGTGTTTTAAAATGATTTGTTACAGAAAAACTCATTGAAATTGTTAAACAATATCCTATTATATATGATTTAAGGACAAAGATTATAAAAATAAAAGAAAAAAGGATAAAGTCTGGAATAGTATAGGGTCAGAATTAGGAGAAAATGATGTTTTAATTATATACGAGTATTATAATATTATTATTAATTGGCGTGCATAGAGATTACGTTCACTTATGCCCGGTTGCACCAACAGATCTTAAGCTTAAGTCGAGAATATCATAAGAATTAATATAATATAATTATAATATATTACAATAAGAATACCATTATATAATAATAGACCTAATTGATAATAAGGTAAGAATCTAAAATTATGGTGCAACGTAAGTGATACTCAAGGAGGCCCTATCTATAAGTAGAGCTTAGCTAAGCTGGAGCTTAAGATCTGTTGGTGCAACCAGGCATTAAAAATTTGGTCATTTTTGATGTCTTGTATTTCCTAAACCTGTTGGCCGATTTAAAAATATTTGTTCACATTTGTATGGCGAATAGTCGCGTCGGCTTTCGCCTCAATATGGGGAACCCTTGTCCGCTACCGCTCCGCCTGCGAATGTTCCGCTACGGAAAATTCGCGTCGCAAAACTTTCGCGTCGGTTTGGGGGATCCTTAACTCGGCTTCTGCGCAGTGGCGTAGCTGACAGACCCGCAGGGCACGTCGGGGCCCCTTAAAGCCTTCAAGCTTAATACTTCTTCTTTCTTTAAATTGGGGACCAAAACATATTTTCCTAATAAGCATCGAAATAGGGAATTTGGAAGAAAGTAATGATAACGTAACTCTTACTCTTTTCTGGTGCAAGGTGCAATTTAGCGTTTCGTAGGCATGTTGGTAGTTTAGATGCAAGTGAATCTCGAAAAGGTAATTTTTGGTCGGTGGATCTTTTACTAGCTAAATATGATCCTGTTTTAGCTAAATTAACCGATAAAAACAATAACTTAAACAAATTACTTAAGCCACCAAATACAAAACGTAGTTATAAATTTGCTGGCTGAAGAAACTGAAAACAAATTTATTAATTTAATTAAAAAATTTTGTTTTTATTCAATAGTTCTTGATACCGCTCAAGATATTTCAAAACTCGATCAGCTTAGTTTTATTTTCCGATATGTACAAATAACTTGCGATGAAAATAATTTACCTTCCAAAGCAGAAGTTGTTGAAAGTTTTTTGGGATTTATTTGCATATTAGACCAAAGTGCAGAAGGTCCTGTAAATGAAATTTTAAAATTTATACAATCAAAGCACCTTTCCGTACACAACTGCAGAGGAAAGGGGTATGATGGGCAAGCGTTATGAGTGGTGTATATTCAGGCGTACAAACGCGCATAACTGACATTGAAAAAACAGTTTTGTATCTTCATGGGCATCCCATAGTCTGAACCTAGTGTTGAATGATGCCGTGGCTGGTGTACAGGAGTTGGTTTTTTACGACATAATTAAGAGATTATATGTTTTTTAGTGCAAGTATTAAAAGATGGAATGTACTACGTATGTACTATTATCACTTTGGATTCATCGCGTTTGCCAACCTTAAAAATGTTATGAGAAACCCGGTGGTCATCCAGACATGATGCTGTTATGGCTTTGCGTCGAGCTTTCCGACAAGTAATGAAATCTTTAACGAAAATTTCATTGCTATCAAAAAACTATGAAAAATTAGAAGCTAATGCATTATTAGAGCATATGCATAATTTTGAATTTGCCGTTAACATTACTAGTCAATATAAAATACTTAACTTTATTCAACTAACATCAAAACTTCTGCAATCTGAAACGGCAGAGTTTACGGTTTTTCAACTTTTTGAAAAAACTCGTGATAATCTTCGAGAAATGAAAAATTAGTTTTCCGAAATCTTAGCAGAAGCAGCAGGAATAGCAGAATAGTGAAGATTAAACCGGAATTTAAAAATAAACGAAAAAACGTATAAAAAAATTTACGATAAGCTCCTGCGACAAAAAAAAACTTGTAGCAAAAAGTTTTGAAGTTAATGTTTTCAATGTAAATTTAGATGTAATATTGCAATAACTTACTAATAGGTTTAGGTTTGTCGGATTAAGAGACATGAATGTATAATAGGTTTTCATGCCTATTCTCAAAAAATCTATTAACACGAACCGATGAAGACTTATTAAAGAAAGGCCAAATATTGTCATTTACACATATTTAAGTAAATGTTTATAATACGGGGCCCACAAAAATTGTCGCGGGGGGCCCCAAATCTTCAGTTACGCCACTGCTTCTGCGCATGCAAATGAGCTTTTTAAGATCTCATACTTTATCTTCATTTGTTTTAAAGTTGTACTTTGTACTCGTTTGAAGTTATAATTTTCGTAAAAAATTTGTACATTACTTTGTTTATAAGGGTTTTTAGTAAATTTGAACAATAAACATTTATACTTTAATTAACATTAAAAATAGAATAACTCAAAAGGAATATTTTGAGGTTAGGAAAGTGTCTATTAATTAAGTGCTTAGTATATCAATTACGGTTTAAAATGACACCTTGAAAAGCTTATGTGCATGCGTAGAAGCCGAGTTACGATCGATAAAGCATCGAAAAATACTTGACAGTGAGCCGATCTTGCGCCTCATAGCGCGCCATTATAATATCGATATATTGGCCAAAAATAAACTTACGAATAATTCCCTAAGCTCAAATTGTTCCTTTTGAGTTCTTCTATCATTATTGTTAATTAAAGTATAAATGTTTATAGCTTAAATTTGCTTGAAACCCTTATAAACAAATTAATGTACAATTTTTTTAAGAAAATTTTAACTTCAAACTGGTATAACTTTAAAACAAATGAAGATAATGTAATTTAGCAAACTTTGTTTGCAAGCCTATTAATCAAGCTTTAAAATGAGAAATTCCAATTCCATGCGTAGAAGCCGAGTTACGATCGATAAAGATTCGAAAAATACTTATTTTGCAATTTACGATTTGCATTGTGCACTAATTTTATAATATTTTGAGTTCTAATTGTTTGATTTAAGTTTAGTAAACGTGTTTTTCTTCGTTTTTTATTAAGGAACAAATTTTATTTGAAATATATTTTTTTATCTCTTTTAGTTTATGAGCCAGAGCCTTATAAACAATTAAATTGTTTATAACAATTTTTTGACCACTCGGATCGAACTCCACCCTCGAAATTCGTAATCAGCAGTCAAAAATCCATAAGAAATCGTTGAGTTTGTCCATCAGAATTAAAAAGGACACGGTGACCCCTCTGGAGCCTAGAGTAAGGTTTTGAATTTTTACATTAATTATTTTCTAAATTGTAAAGAGACTAAACAGAGTACAGTGATAACTACATAAGTAGGTACCTACATACAAATTCTCGTGTTTGATTATTATTTAATGGTAATGCTAAAATAAATTCGAGCAATTGTATTAGTTGTTGTAGTTGTATACCGTGTACTTAGAGTTAATTTATTTATAAAAAGTTTTTCATATCAAGCAGTCTAAAAATAGCTAAAAATGTACACATAACCTGCGGAAGCAATCAATTCAAGTAATGGCAGACATTTTGTCAAGGTTACTTGTCTATGTGTTATTAACTTTAATACTTTACAATTTGCAAATAAGCTTCCAACGTTTATCAAGCTGTTGCACGTGGATCTTACTTTTTTTAATAAAAAAGTAACATTTATCTTTTTTTAATTTCACCGTTGTGACGTAAATTGCGCTTGTATAAAAAAGTATGTGGATAGTAATGACAATGGAGTAAAAACTGTTTCAGTCCTTCGTTTATTCAGTTATTCATGTTAAGTCGGATTGGAAATATGTTGCTCAGGATAGAGACCGATGGAAGGAGTTGGGAGAGGCCTATGTCCAAACGTGGACGATAGAAGGCTAAGAAGAAGAAGATGTTAAGTCGGACAAATTTTATAATAAGAAAAATTTTCGGGAGGGGGCTTTTCGTAAGTATAAAAGTTTCTGACCTTTGGAGCGTCCGACAACTGAAGTACTCTTAAAAATTTGTCAGACAATAGTACCAGTAAATTGTAAGTATTTTTATCAAACAATCCTGGAAAAAGTCAGCTATGAGAGTATAAAAAACTTTATGACTCCATAAGTACACACAACCAAACTTTATGGAATCATCTGATATTTCTTATTATTTCGTGCGAATTTAAAAAAACGAATGTACCAAATCAAACAATATTTATTTTAAAGCAATTTAATAACTAATACATAACTATTAAATAAAACAATAAAATATTTAAAAAAACAAATTGAAACTAGTTGTTTTAAAGTCAATAGAATAAAAAATTTCAATGTAAAACGATTAATGTTTAAAATGTTTTTATTTATACGTTTTTTGCTTTTTTTGGTAGTCAGTGTTATCACCTCTGGTCCTTATGCAAGCTGCAGTTTGCGTGGGCACGTTCCTAATCAAATTATCAACATTTTATTGTGGTAGGTTGCTCCATTCTTCAAGAGCAGCTTGTAGTAGCCGTGCGGTGTTTTGTGGATTATACCGGCAAGCTCTAATTTTTCTTTTAAGCATATCCCACAAATACTCTATAGGGTTAAGCTCAGGTTAGCAAGCAGGCCACTCCAAACAAGGGATACCTTCTGCTTCAAGGATGTCATTAGTCAGTCTAATGGTATGTGGATGTCCATTATCATGCATTAAAATTAAATTTTTTCCTGTTGCACCTCTGCAGAGCCTAACTACAGGTTATTAACATACCTGTGAGCAGTTAAAGTTGATTGGATGAAAATTAAAGTTTTAGAGTTTTTTTATCACAATTCCTCTCCAGAACATTACACTTTCCTTTTTATATTTGAGAACAGATCTGACAGTTTTCGTTCTTGCTTGTCTTCCTCTACCTCTAAGTACACGATTGCGTGGATCATCTGATTTTACATAAATCCTGACTTTTTCTGAAAATTACACATTTTGTCAATTCCCAATGTTCCAGTTTTGGTGGTGAAGACACCAATTCAGGCAATCAATCTTGTGCTGCCTGGATAACTCGGGAACCCATAACGGTCTCCTGCTGTATACTTCTTGATACGAACTCTTCTTCTTATCGTTTTAACTGTAACAGTTACACCAAAAGCTGCCTTTGGAGCTGAAGGTAAGAAATGGTTGGATGTCTTCCAGCTGATTGGACAATTAGACGATCGTGGCGAGCCGTTATTACTTTTTGGCGACTTTCCCTTGCTTTATTTTTGAGCTTTCCTAGTTCCTGTTACCTAGCATAGGTTTTGGACAGAACGCCCTGTGTTACGCCTAGCCATGCAGCTATGTCCCTCTGAGAACACTACTTGCTCCACAAGACCAATAATCTTTCCCTGTTGTAAGTTCTATAACCCCAAATGAGTCATATTTTCGTTTTTGGACGCAAAAGTTAGTTTATTTATTTTCGTTCAATTTGCAACTCAAGCAAATATCCTATACCGTACCGAGCTGTACTATCTGATTGTCTTATCGATTTGTTTATTTTCAATAAAAACCTTTATTCTTCGCAACAATAACAAGTTTTTTCAAAAGAAATAAATACTGTTTTGAAATACATGGTGATTCCATTTAAGTTTGGTTGTGTGTATACTGTGTTTGGGGGGAGCACATAAAATTTCTCTTATGATGTTTTTAAGTTGGCCTAGGTAAAGGCAAGGTAACAAAAAAGTAAGCCATTATCTTCAAAATAAACAATATTAAACGAGTCTTGTCACGCATAACTTTCATTTAACTGAAAGTGACATCCTCATAATGAAAATGTTATTATCGGTTTGAATTATGATGGTCAAATATCGGCTGATATGGATACTAATTAGCGAGTTATCTACAAAGAAACAAAAACATTGGGTAAACCCACTAAGGTAGTTATACCATACGATATTATGAAAAACAATGAAAAGGTCACTAAAAACGCACATATGTAGAATTAAAATGCGCGATGAGACGAGTATTTCTGTCTGTAGGTTGTATGGAAATTATGTCACTGTGTAGAAAATTTATACTTCTTCTATACTACTCGTTCTTTTGCAATATGGAATAATGTCCTGCATTAGATATCTGAGTCCATTTACGAATGTTTTTTAACCAAGAAACTTGTTTTCTTTCTACACCTATACTCCCCTTTATTTTGCCTTTAAGTATTAATTGTAATATTTTATATCGATTTCCCCTCACTATACTTCCCAGGTAAGACCTTTTCCGGTATTTAGCAGTTCTCTACATTTACTAACTTTCCTTAGTACTTCTTCATTAGTTTTTCTTGCTGTCCAAGGTACATATATTATGGCGAGTACGCCACTGTGTGTGTTTTTATTTCAGACACCCACGCTGATAATTTCGAGGTGTCAATGAAACGTTCCAGGACTATGAAAGGTTTTAAGAAATAGTTTGTATTCATTAATTCAGTATCGTTTTGTACCCTAAGCTGTTAACAACTCAATAAACTTGTACATTTCCTTCAGTAGTTTCGTTACTTAATTCTCCAATGAACACACATCATTTTATACAGAATAAAAGTCATATTTTCTTAGCATACGTCTATGAATCCACATTTCTAATGCTTCAGTTCTATTCATCATCGATATTTTTAGCGCCTACATTTCTGCACCATACAAAACTACAGACCAAACATAGCACTTAACCATTCTTTGTCTTAGTTCTAAACTGAAGTGATTATTGCAAAGAAATGACTTCATTTTCATAAAAGTAGTTTTAGTCATTGCTATTCTGCTTTTTATTTCTATGTCTGGATCTAGTTGGTCTGTTATCACAGTTCCCAAATATGTCATTTTGTGAACTTTCTCGACTTAGTCCAGAGAAATAAGATTTTTCTCGTGACACATCCCCCTCAAGGCCGAAACCAAACTTTTTGAGTAGTATGGTCATCTATATTAATAACCTATATGTTACCTGCAGCCGATTTTGATGATATACATAGTTATAAACAAATGAAGAACAAAAAACGGTAAATTTTCGCTTTTTTCGTCTATTATCAAAAAATGAAGCATACTAAACAAATTTGAGAATACGCAACTCATAAATCATATAAAAAACTTCAATATGGCGTTCTCTGAATATGTATATCCATATTTGTTGCTTAGAAAATTGCAAAATAAGTAACAAATTTTGAGATTTTATAAATGTTCATAACTTATGTAAAAATTAAGTTAGAACCTTCTTATTACACAGAATGCTGAGACTTCTTGTGCTTAAATTATATTTTAAATTTCAGAGCAATTGGTCAAATAGTTTAAAAGTTATTTAATTTGTTTATACCAAATTCGGCAATATTATGTGTCATCGTCAAAAGCCTTAATATATTTATACAGCTGCCATTCTTTTCTTATTTCGTTCGCATTTACAATAATTTTGTCGTTATTGTCAACGAGTACAGAGGCAACTCGTTTTTTAAATATGTTGCTTATTTCTTTTACTTTTCTGTGCAGATTAAATAAATCGTGCTTAAATACATCTTCTATTTATTTTGTTACACCTTTCTCTCATCCATTTTTCTTTGGCTAATTTGATATATTTTTTAATTCTTATAGGTAGAAGAGAATTAATTCGTCTCTAGAAAATTTATATTACATATTATATAAACGTGGTTATATGATTTTCCCATTATCCATTGGCCAACTGTTCTTAGTACTGTATCTTAATGGTCACAATATTAAAAAATGTAGGGAAGTTTACGAGTGTTGGCGATAAAATGTGACAGTGAAATAAACCTTCTTGGTAATCTTTACAAAGTTGTCTTTATATAATGCGGAAATTTTATACGTTTTCAAAAAATTTACCTTCAAAAAACCAGATGGCGCAGGAAAACAGTTTAAGAACAACAGGACTGAGTTGTAAGGGGATTTTAAGTCCCCATTTTTCACGTTCACGTCTATACCTAATAGAACCTAATAGAATGTTTAAAAAAAATCATATTGATTTGTTGCACTCATCATCATAGTCATTAACATCTTAGTAGATGTGTTGTGGTTCATAATTGGGCTTCAGCAGCTCGGACAGTTTGATTGATAATATTTCTCCACTGGTCGCGGTCATCAGTTACATGTATTGCCTCAGTATACTGTTTGTTGAGAAGCTTTTTAGTAATGTCCGCCCATCGCTGTGGAGATCTTCCGCGTTGGCGTTGAGTCTGAGGCCTTCCTTGGACCACCAACCGCTCCATTTTGTGATCACTCCGATGGATATGACCAAAGAACTTTAAAATTCTAGAGTAAACGGTACTGGAGAGACGCTGATCCGGTTTAATTTCATCCAGAACCGAGACATTTGTACGGCGAGCCGTCCATGGAATTCGAAGCAGGCGTCTCCATGTCCACATTTCAAAGGCGTCTATACGTCGTCTATCTGATTCTTTGACTGTCCATGTCTCGCATGCATAGTAAAATATGGAAAAGACCAGAGTTGAAACGAGTCTCTTTTTGTTTGTCATAGTAATGTGACGATCACGCCAGACCCCGTTTAGTTCACTCATTGCTGCTCTTGCTAGTTGAATGCGTCTTCTAATTTCGGGTTCACAACTGCCTGTGTTGTTAACTAGAGCTCCAAGATATATCATAGATGAGACTACCTCGCATCCCGCAATAGTTTGGGTTTCAGGAAACTGTTGTTGGCGATCAATAACCATGATTTTGGTTTTGTTGTAGTTAACCATGAGTCCAAATTTAGCACTTTCTTCCTCGAGTTTTTTTAATAATTCAATAATTTCTTCTGGAGTAGAGGCTAGAAGTGTAGTGTCGTCTGCGAAACGCAAGTTAGATATCTTAACACCACCTAGGTTTACTCCTCCCTCCCAACCATCCAAGACTCTGCGCATTATGAACTCCGAATAGATGTTAAATAATAAGGGAGATAAAACGCATCCTTGGCGTACTCCCTTCTCCAAAGTGCATTTGTCAGACAGGTATCCGTCCATTCGAATATATGTCAGGTTATCTTGGTACAGTTTGCTAATAAGGTGAGTCAAGTGTTTAGGTACACCCATTGTCGTCAATATGTTCCATAGCTTGTCCCATCTAACATTATCAAAGGCCTTTGTATAATCGACGAAACATATAAATATCGGGATCTGGTATTCTCTGGCTTTTTCTATGATGTTTCTTACATTAAGGATTTGTTCTCTAGTACCTCTGCCCTTTACAAATCTTGCACTAATACATCTCAAATAAATTGACCAATATATTGTAATGTAAAACGTCTATGATGAATATAAAAAAGGTAATATGACGTATACGAAAAATGCCAGACATCCTCAAAACTTAGCTGCGTGAGGTCACTGCCAATGTGACGTATTGTGTTATACATGGGAGTGGACAATCCATTGTTTAGACTTTTATTAACTTAGTTATAAACATTTTAACTTGGGTAATTAAATTTTGTCAAATGTTTCTAGGTTGTTGCCTTTGCTAACAATATAATTCTCTAGCTAGAGTTTGACTATTAGGTTAATTATATAATTACGTGAAATGAATCAAACATTAACGTTATATGATATGAATTTAAATGAATTGACGTCAATTAAAGTTTCTGCGGTTTCAATGAAAATCAATTCATAGAATAAATGTTCTTAGGATACTATTATTATACTAGGATTAACTGAAAATGAACTGACTTTATATGAAAACTAAATTAAATTAAACTAAGTAAATGGAATGTAACAAGTCAACAAAAAATAGTTCAGATATACTGGGTGTCAGTATTAAGTCAGCACAAATGTGGGATACCTATTTATTTTTAGTTTTGTGATATGGGGATATAATTAAATTTATTACATACTGATTGAGCTTTTCCGACTATGATTGCAAATCCATTAGTGTAATTAGCATCGTTATTTCCGGTATAGTAGGTACACTTCATAGACTTCGAAAAAGCAATTGACAGAGTAAGGCACGACCTACTATTAGAACGTATGCAAGAAGTCGGTTTAGATGAAAAACACATCAAATTACTAAAAAACTTGTACTGGAACCAAAACGCCAGAGATAGGATCGAAGGTTTCACATTCGCAGAAGTAGAAATTAGGAAGGGAGTCCGACAAGGATATGTTCTGTCGCCCCTGCTGTTTAATCTTCACTCCGAGTCAAGGTGAATGGCGTAAATATCAACAGCATCAGATACGCCGATGATACGGTCTTGATTGCGGATTCCGACTGGGGTCTACAACAAGACCAACTTGACCCGTGAGCAATATGATATGAAAATAAACATTAAAAACCCAAAGTGATGCCAATTTGAAAAAACCAAAACGTACCTCAACCTTACACAATAAATGGGCACATTTTAGAACTGGTCAATAGATTTAAGTATCTGGGATGTTGGATCGATAGCAGAATAAAACCTGATCTAGAAATAAAATCGAGAATAGACAATCTTTCGAAAAAATTAAAAAACTGCTTTGTGATTCTTGACTAAAACTCGAAATTCGACTACGTTTATCAGAATGCTACGTCTGGTCGACTCACCATACCATATACTTACGACGTACCATGTAAACATAATATTTAACTTGAACATGCCGCAAGACAGCAGTTTCAGAACCTTCCAAGTAAAAATAGCTGTTAATCTTCTCCTTCTGTTTGTATAGACATGACCCTGTCTGTTTTTTCAATGTGCCTCTAGTAAGTTGCCGTTCCATCGTTTTCGTGGTCTTCCTACTGATCGTCTTCCTATTGGGGAACCGTCTCTCGCTGCCCTGACTATGACATTTGTTATCATTCGGCTCATGTTGTCATTCCACTCTATTCTTCTGTTTCTTACCCAGTTATTAATGTTATACACCTTGAATCTCCGTCGTATATCTGTACTTCTAGCTCAGTCCCATAGAATCTTACCATCGATTTTTCGAAGGGTTTTCATCTCCGCTGTTTCGAGCAATCTTTTTGTCCTCTCTGTGTCGGGTCGTGGGTCGTGTTTCTGCCGCGTATGTCATTATTGGCCTGATGACTGTTTTGTAAATTCTGCCTTTCATTTCTTTTCCGATATTTTTATTTCTCCATATTGTGTCATTCAGGCAACCTGCGGCTCGGTTTGCTCTATTCACTTGATCTTTCATTTTTCTCCCATGTGGTATCCTTTTTAGTTCTTACTTTTTTTATTATTTCGTCCATAATCAGGTTGAACAACAAAGGACTCAAGGAATCCCCCTGTCTTATCCCATTGCCGGCTTCAATTGGGTCAGTTAATTCATAGTCCACTTTTACTTTTATTCTGTTGTTCTGGTAGATGTTTTCGATCGTTTTAATTATTCCTAGAGGTACCTCTCTCGAGTATAACAAATGGATACCGTCCTTTAATGTGACCCTGTCAAATGCTTTCTTAAGGTCCACGAAACATAAATATGCCGGTTTGTTGTATTCCAACGATTTCTTTTTGAACTTGCCTCATTATAAATATAGCGTCAGTGCATGACCTTCCCGTCCTAAAACCCTGTTGTTCTTCTGCTAATGTTATAATTTCATTCAATTTGTTTGTTATCACTTTGGTTGTTAATTTTAATGTTGTGTTTAATAAGTTATTTCCTCTGTAATTATCCGGGTCCGATTTTTCTCTTTTTTTAAAGGGACGTATTAGGATGCTTGATCTCCATTCTTGTGGTATTCTGTTTTGTTCTATTATTTTTTGTATTAGTTTTAATAGTTGTTTAGTTAGATCTTGTCCTCCGTACTTTAGGAGTTCGTTCGATATTCTGTCCTCTCCTGGAGATTTTCTATTTTTTAATTTTCTTAATTCTTTCTTTACCTCTCCCTCCTCGATGTTTATTTCTTCGTTTGTTGTAACTTCAGGTGTTGGTGGTTCATTATCGTCGCCTGTAGCAAATAGAGATCGGAAGTAGTTTGCCCATGTTTCCTTCTGAATGTGTTTCGCTTTTATTAATTCGTTCATCTCCTTTCTTTGCCCTCTGATCATTCTCCATACTTCCGTACTTTTTGTTCCGTAGAAGTCGTGTTCCATATGTTTTGAGAAACTCTGCCAGTGCTCCCTTTTTATTTGCTGTTAATAATGTAAGTAATTATTAATCAAGCAATAAATTATTGTAGGTGTATTTCCCTGTTAAAATACTAACCTATGTAGACAATAAAAGCGCAAAAATATGCATTTATTCATTCACTGTAAAGAATCTTAATTTTATTGCATTCATGATAAAATATGCCAGTTGACTTTAAAGCTCCCCGATACCAGTATTAAGCGTTTTAGTTACATTGTTTATTTGGTTGATACTTATAAATGAAAGCCTTGTAAATTGGACAGTGAAAAACTATCTATTGTAATGAATTTGCTACCTTCAGATTATAAAAAATGTGCATATTTCTTCGTCTACAGGGTTGGTCAAAGGTCCATTTGGTAATGTTTATTCAATTTTGTAAAAATGTAGAAACAGGTCAATTTGTGTTCCAAATGGATCATCTTCTAACGATGACCTATCTCCAGAAGACCAATCTTCTAACAATTCCAGAAATTGAAATCATTATTTTTCAATTTCTGGGTAGTCAAATATTATTTAAAATTGAAAAACGACACGTTTTCCGTTATATACAGTGCTAGTCAAAAGTCCGTACCCCCCCCTCTTATCTTTTGAACGGTTATACCTATAATAGTGAAATTTGGAGGGAGGAAATAAACGCACGTAAGCTTAACTAGTCATGACAAGTGACGTAATAGTGACAGATGACGTTACAGAGCCACTGTGACCGATAATTTTAAATGGGACCCTATGGCAAGTGATACCTCGTTTGAAAGGTATTCAAAATACCTATTCAGTCATACTAATTTTTTTGGGTTCAAGTTGATTTTGATTTTGGTGAATAAATAAAATAAATATAATATTGTACTTTCGCATTTAATTATAAAAATTCAAATGTCCGCCTATGGTTTTTTTGTCAAAAAAGTTGACGTTTTTCAATTCTCTAGTAGTTTTTACGGAACTGAATGTTGGGCAGTGAAAAAGAAAGAGGAACAACGAATGCATGTGGCGGAAATGAGAATGCTTAGATGGATGAGTGGAGTGACAAAAAAGGATAAAATTAGAAATGAGTATATTAGGGGAAGTTTAGGTGTGGCACCAATTGATGCCAAAATGAGAGAGCATAGGTTAAGATGGTTTGGTCATGTTCAACGTCGAGACGTTAATCACCCAATACGAAGAATAGCTGAAGTGCAGATTCCTGGAAGGAGTAGGAGAGGAAGACCAAAGAAGACCTGGGGGGGGGGGAGACGATAAGGCAGGACATGTTGGTAAAGGGGATTAACATTGATATGACCCAAGATATAATTGTGTGAAGAAATGCAATTAGGGAAGCCGACCCCGCATAGGGATAAGGCAAAGAGAATGATGATGATGATAGAAGGTATATACCCTGAATTGACTCCAATGAAAAAGTAGACTGTTATTGAAAATGTCCATTACGGTCTGCTTTTCGGCAGATGCTGCCTGGACTATAATATATTATGTTTTTTTTTTTTTTTTCAGTTTAACTCTCTATCACGTTTACGATGTTTTTATATAATATCTATTTATATTTTTGTGTTGATTTTTTTTTCGCCACGATATTTTGCTAATATATTTATGTTATTTATCTATCTCTTGAATTTGCCAAAAGCTATTACATACTGATGGAACCATCTAACAAAGATAAGCCAAGAGGGCTAAACATTAATCACAACTTCGGTTCATTAATTATGTTCTACATATGTACATCACCTGAAGGTATATGTTAATCCAATTTTGCTTTTAGTGTCACTAGAGGTAAATAAACTCAGGTACGGCTTGCATTCCTGGTTTACCTTGAGCAAATTATATTTTAGAATAAAGTAATCAATCACACAATTAGATTCTAAATTTAACCTAGAGTGAAATAATTACATATTAAAATTTGCAAAATGCGTGTATCAAGGTCCTACCCAAATGAAGTATCGTTATCGGATCCAAGGAAATTATTTTCACAGAAGATTTAATTATTGATATAAAAACTTCGTTTCATAAATATTTTTTTATATAAATATAATAAAATATATATTTTTTCATATAAAATATAATAAAATATTTTGCAAAGGATGCAATGCAGGCGGGCGCCCCTGTTTGAGGGGCGCCAGAATGAGCTTTTTTCTGCTGGTGTTATCCAAAATACTAAAATACAAACATTCATTTTTTAAATGTGGTTTAAATTCGTCAGAATACCCTAATCTGTGTTTATTAGTTTTGCATATCGAACATGTAAAATTTACAAAAATATGCAATACCGCATAGGATTCTTATACCATGTTACTAATATAATTTATTGGTCAAAGATAGCATATTTCAACCAAACAACTTTTCTTCAAATTTCTTGTACGTTGTTAGTTTTGTATCAGCAGTTATGAGAGAAAATGAATGATTTCTAGTAAAATAAACAAGATTGTGATACTGTTTTCTTGCCGGCTGTCTAATTGTAGGCCTATGCCGTAGGCCTATTGACGCCTATTATGTATAACTATTTTTTACCTGTTAATAGGTTTCAAGTTAAGTATTAATCCCATAAAAACATAATATTTAAAATAAACAATTTACATAAAATTTAGTTTAGAGCTCTTTAGATTTAGTATTATTTCATGTGGTTATAATATAGAATAGTTTGTCAGTTGTACTCTGCAGTTAAAGAATCTAGTGTTGCATTCAATTAATATAAAATTATATTTGTTAAGTACTCAGTACTATTATTAAATTATGGTTTCACATTACTGCAGAAACATAATCTTGAGGTTTTAAAGCTATTATTTTTATTTAGTTAAAAATAAATGGATTCAAAAAAAAATTATCTGGTGCACAAATCGAAAAAGAAAAGCCGAAAAAGAAGAAATGGCAAAAAAAACAATCTTAGTTCTCTTAGCCAATTTCTTGAAAAAGTTAAAAGTGAAGTTATTTTGTCAGGTGATGGGTCCAATAAAATTGTAAACGAACTTTATTTACCGGGGACATTTGCGAATAGCGGGACACCGACTTAACTCGGTGCCTCGCTGCCCGGAACACACATTTTTAGTCCAAAATCAAGTTGCTACCCCCACTCCTCAGCTAACGCACAGAATGGGGTAACAAGGGGTGTGACCGGCCAGCTATTACCTTGTCAGGCAGCGGGATGGGGCGTTAAGACGAACTCAAGAAAACCATAAAGTACGGGCGCCAGTCGATTCCTCGACGGTACAACCCCTAGGCAACCGTGATCTTCCTTCTGAACCGACAAGAAGAAGAATATACCTAAATGATCATAAGCTATAAACGTCACGCTATTAAACACAAGTACATCAAAATAAATAAAACAACAATATACCACAATAATTAAATATATTATTACCTAAAGAAGAAAAAAATAAATAATTGATTGACTAAGAAAATATATGATTGACTCTCCTATGCTGCTTTTATTTATACAAGTAATTATATAACACAATCAGTTAAATCAAATAACCAGTAAATGAATAATTAAAAAAAAATCAATCAAATAGACCTGGGCACATGAGTAAGTAATTTTGTATTTAAAATCATAAATAATAAATTCGAGATAGACCTTTCATTTCCCATTACACATATTCAAATTATATTTTCAGATTGTCAAAATAAATTTATACACATAGCTTGTAGTGTAGGAAACAAAGGTTGAACCTTGCAAAATGGACACAAGTCCGGTTTTATTTTTTTTCTGGTATATCAAGAGGTGCTTATTATAAGACTAACTTTTTCTGAAAAAATTTCGCCCCGGAACCTCCCTTTTTACCCCTTTAAAGGGGGTAATTTGTGGTTTTTGCGGAACGTAGCCCTTCCTGTAACTTTTACAAAAAATTTCTCTTATAGAAATATGAAGAGGACTATATTTTCTACGATTTATTTCTGACACCATCTCTCTATCATCCACCGTTTAGCGGGGGTGGCGCCCTAAAGTTGACAAGTTTTTAAAAAAGATGTTTTTAAAAAAAATATATTTTTTCCTAACTGTAACGGAAATGAAGAAGAAATCCTGCGGCAATTATTTACAAATAATTGACTTGTTTTTTGGTATAGGTTATACTTAAGAGTAATTGCCCTTTTTTTAATTACAGGGTGTTACATTTTAAAAAACCTCTTTTTATACCATCTGAACCGTTTATGCTAGAGTAAAAAGACTTTCAGCGATTACCCATGTACTGGTGCTATTTACAAATTTGTATAATGCACCCCCATTTTTTCCCCGGAACCACCCCAAAGAAAAGAAGAATTAATAAATAAATTGATTTTCTTGGAATCCTTCACACACAATGCCCTTTATTAATATGCTTCATATATCATTTTGTGCACGTTATTATTACCCATGGAACCACCCCTTTTTTCCCCGGAACCACCCCAAAGAAAAGAAGAATTAATAAATAAATTGATTTTCTTGGAATCCTTCACACACAATGCCCTTTATTAATATGCTTCATATATCATTTTGTGCACGTTATTATTACCCATGCATGGACATCAAAAGCAATTTCCTAGTGCAACCCCTGTAGCAAAAAAAAATAAATAAAATAGGGGGTTGAAATTTTTTTTTGTTTTTTGCTTTTTGATCCATATGGGCATATGCTTCATCAATAGTGCTTTTCAAAAATATATATGGTTATTGCAACATCTCTGCGAAAACCACCCCTATCCTTGAAAATATACTGCAGAAACTACCCCTATCCCTTGGCGAGCATGTTTTTACGATTTTCTCATTACCTATGTATTCTTTTTAAACAAAACTTATACAAGGTTAAAGACCACTATTTACTCTAAAAATTATGTCGTATTCATTTTTTCGTATAAGCAACCGTTACGGCACAGTGGCGCCGTAAACCTCATATATGCTTTGGCGGGCTCCAGTTTTTGTTTTTTTTTTTTCGTCATCTGTTCGTTTTATTGATAAAGTACTTATGCAAAATAAAACAACACAGTGTAACCTACAAATTATGACTTATGCACATTTTACATTCTTTGCTCCCCAAAGCCACAGTGGTGGCCCAAAATAAATTTTTGCATATTTTCGCCACCTACATGCATTTTATTGCATTAATGCTACCTTAACAGCACAATATTTACTCTTAGGTGGTCGCTACGCAGTGGCGGATCCAGGGAGGGTGATGGGGTGATCACCTCCCCCTCTCAAACCAAGTGATATTATATTCAAAGATTATAAAAATATTCATTTATTTTTATAGAAATTTAACCAATTGGCACCCCCCTCTTAACGATGCTGGATCCACCACTGTCGCTAAAGCATAAAAAGTCATTCTTATAAAAATAATATTAATATAATATAAGTATTTCTATAAAAATAAATGAATATTTTTATAATCTTCAAATATAATATCACTTGGTTTGAGAGGGGTGGGGGTGATCGCCCCCATCACCCCTCCCTGGATCCGCCACTGCTTAGCGACCAATTATGGGTGAATATTGTGCTATTAAGGTAGCATTAACGCAATAAAATGCGTGTAGGTGGCGAAAATATGAAAAAATTTATTTTGGGCCACCACTGTAGCTTTGGGGAGCAAAGAATGTAAAATGTGCATAGGTCATGATTTGTAGGTTACACTGTGTTGTTTTATTTTGCAGAAGTACTTTATCAATAAAACAAACAGATGACGAAAAAATAAACAAAAACTGGAGCCCGTCAAAGCATATATGAGGTTTACGGCGCCACTGTGCCGTAACGGTTGCTTAAACGAAAAAAATGGATAGGACCTAATTCTTAGAGTAAATAGTGGTCTTTAACCTTGTATAAGTTTTGTATAAAAAAATGAATAGGTAATGAGAAAATCGTAAAAACATGCTGGATAAGGTGTAGGGGTAGTTTCTGCAGTATATTTTCAAGGATAGGGGTGGTTTGCGCAGGGATGTTGCAATAACCATATATATTTTTGAAAAGCACTATTGATGAAGCATATGCCTATAGGGATCAAAAAGCAAAAAACAAAAAAAAAATTCAAACCCCCATTTTATTTATTATTTTTGGCTACAGGGGTTGCACTAGGAAATCGGTTTTAGTGTCCATGCATGGGTAATAATAACTTGCACAAAATGATATATGAAGCATATTAATGAAGGGCATTGTGTGTGAAGGATTCCAAGAAAATCACTTTATTTATTAATTCTTCTTTTTTTTTGGGTGGTTCCGGGGAAAAAATGGGGATGCATTATACAAATTTCTAAATAACACCAGTACATGGGTAATCGCTGAAAGTCTTTTTACTCTAACATAAACGGTTCAGATGGTATAAAAAGGGGTTTTTTAAAATGTAACACCCTGTAATTAAAAAAAGGGCAATTATCCTTAAATTAAACCTATACCAAAAAATCAATCATCTATTTTTGAATAATTTCCGTAGCATTTTTTTTTAATATCCGTTACAGTTAGGGAAAAATATATATTTTTTAAGAACATCTTTTTTAAAAACTTGTCAACTTTGGGGCGCCACCCTTGCTAAATGGTGGATGATAGAGAGATGCTGTTGGAAATATATCGTAGAAAATATAGTCCTCTTCATATTTCTATAAAAGAAATTTTTTGTAAAAGGTACAGGAAGGGCTACGTTCTGCAAAAACCATAAATTACCCCCTTTAAAGGGGTGAAAAGGGGGGTTCCGGGGCGAAATTTTTTCAGAAAAAGTTAGTCTTATAATAATCACCCCTTGATATGTCAGAAAAAAAATCAAACCGGACTTGTGTCCATTTTGCAAGGTTCAACCTCTGTTTCCTACACTATTGCTTTATTACCCTGTATATGTATTATCTGAGCAAGTTACGGCTATTTCAAATTAAAACTTAAAAAGAAAACTTATATAAATTGAACAAAATATTATAACTAGTCACCCTTTTTTTACAAGCATAACGTTTTACAAACGATTACCTATATACCTGCCGATGTTATGATACTTTTTACATAGAAATGTGAGATAGTCAGGTCTATCGTTTTTGTAGTCGACTACAACAGATATTTACGCGGCAAAAAATTCAGTATGGCTTGCTCATGATATTTAGCTTGTTATATTGAAATAAATGTTTTACTGTATTTTTCCACAAATCAAAAAAAACGTTAAAGACTTACCTCCCAGGTCAATAAGCAATATAAATTAAAATAGTTATTTACACTTCTTCAATAATTGTCCCCAACTAAGGTCACTACGCTCCCACGGGACTCCTAAAAATCCTATAGAAATAACTGAATAAGTTACCAATTAACCCGTTCCACTGGAAAGGTCCATCTACGCCGCATGGTTCATCCAGAACCTTAATGGAACCACATGCAAGCGAATCCGGGAAACTAGATACCATTCACAAAAACTCCAATACGGCACTGCAGCAAAATATGCAATATGTTTGCAAAATCTCTCATCAGAGATAAAAGTATACGGGAAATCTGCTTTCCCCCAAAATAAAAAAACCCTAACATAAATAGCCGGTATTACAAAAAGGTACCACGATCACATGGTCAAATCATGGCGAAACGTAATAAAAAACACTTACTCAAAATAATGCCGCAATTCAGAGTATCTCGAGGTTTTTCTATAATTAGTCTCTTTTGATCCAAAAAAAATTGAAGAAGGGTTTGGTCCAACCCCATTCACCACCCTTCTAGATATGCTACGGCCTTTAAAACCACCAACTGGTGAAGAGAACACCTCTTTTCCGAGCGCCGTACACAAAATAAAAGACCATGCTTTCCACTTTTCACTTTCCTTCGTTCCACCAAAAGTGTCAAACTTCTACGACGTTGCCAAGCATCTACAACAACCTAGAATACCCGCAGAACACCCCATCTACGGCATTCTCACATGACACAGTACTATTCCTATTTATACTTTATACTAAAATACCCTACTATTTCCAACATTACTAAGATAATGGGAAATTATGGAAAACACGCTCCGCGAGAATTCCTTCATCCCTTAGTAAGACAATAACAGAAAGACAATAAATACAATAAGTCAACACCGTAAAGGTACTACAAACAATGCCAAAAGTCCATCTGTTTTCTAATTAACCAAATAGATCCACACCAAAGGTAGGAATTATAGTTGACAACACTTGCGTTCTGGGTTTTTGACCTCAAGGTGACACCATAGGTATGAAATAATTAATTATTAATTTACAAGTATCAATGTTGTGATGGATATACAGGGTGGAGTGTCGTAGTACGATTTTGAAACGTAACAAAGTCATTAATAAGAAGAACACTTAAAGTAATACAGAGGATGTAGAATGTCCCATTACCCAGGGGATCCAAGGCAACGTTCAGTATAAAGCCTCCTCATTCGTTATGTACTGCGATGGGGAGGGGCGGTGGTATAGCTTGGGGGTCAGATAGGTATCACTCCAGGTTACGTAGTGTGACCGGTTGGATCTTCGGACATGTGGGTCTTAATGTTCAATTAGAACACACGTCCGCGAGGCTAGGGTTGTACGAGTATCTGTGCGTATGTGTGTGTGGGGGGGGGGCGCCTGTGTTAGTTTTGCAGGCGGGCACCTTATATCCTAGCGCCGGCACTGTTAGGATTAAATTAATTGCCAGCATATTTATAACCTACTAGTGTCGTGATGAACAAAACATGAGTGCAGCCTATAAACCTACTATTTTTTTATTTAAAATACAGTTGGTACAATATAAATCCTGACGCACGTCATCCGCGTCATAACAAGTGACGTAGCACGTAGATAATGACGTGGATCTGGATTTATACTGTTAACTGTAACTCGTTTATAGTCGAGGAGCCAGAGCCAGAGGTAGGTTGAGTATGCACCTTTATGTCCACTTGGTACCTTGACGGTTTTTATTTTGACGGTTTTTTGGTGCGTAGATTCGATTTTTCGAGGGTACCAGGATGAAAGCCCATCAGGTAATTTGTTATTAACAGTTTTATTATTTAAATTATTGTATCTTCTAAACCATTAGAGATAACTAATTTTACCAAAAGGAAAACTGTTCCTTAAAACAATGAACAAAATAAAGTTGGGTAAACTTTGATTTGCTTGTTAGAAGCGGAGTTATAATAAATTACGTGAAAACCAATAATTGCTAAATAGGCATTCGATGAGGCTTTTCCAAATATAGCTCAGCTTTCATACTCGTAGCGTAGATTCGATTTTTCGAGGGTACCAGGATGAAAGCCCATCAGATAATTTGTTATTAACAGTTTCATTATTTAAATTATTGTATCTTCTAAACCATTAGAGATAACTAATTTTACCAAAAGTAAAACTGTTCCTTAAAACAATGAACAAAATAAAGTTGGGTAAACTTTGATTTGCTTGTTAGAAGCGGAGTTATAATAAATTACGTGAAAACCAGTAATTGCTAAATAGGCATTCGATGAGGCTTTTCCAAATATAGCTCAGCCTTCATACTCGTAGCGTAGATTCGATTTTTCGAGGGTACCAGGATGAAAGCCCATCAGATAATTTGTTATTAACAGTTTCATTATTTAAATTATAGTATCTTCTAAATTCTAAACCATTAGAGATAACTAATTTTACCAAAAGGAAAACTGTTCCTTAAAACAATGAACAAAATAAAGTTGGGTAAACTTTGATTTGCTTGTTAGAAGCGGAGTTATAATAAATTACGTGAAAACCAATAATTGCTAAATAGGCATTCGATGAGGCTTTTGCAAGTATCCTTTTCTCAGCTTTCATACTCGCGATTAACTTTCGAAATTTCATCATTTTAAAGGTAGTTGTTTCAGATTAAAAAAAACTTTACCAAACTTTATTAATTAAAAAGTTATAACAATTAAAAATTAAAAAGTCACTAAAAAAGTTACCAATTAATTTGTTAATTCTTCAACCTTTCAACCTTGACTTATAAATTGTAATTTTTTTTATAGAATAAAGTTTAATCTGCTAAATACATAAAAGTTATAACAATGGTATAATATTACAGTTGTAGATCTGTTGAAATGTGTCAATAAGAATTATTTAACATTCCATTGAATACATTTTGTTTCTGACTTCGAATTATGTAATACTTAAATATATAAATGAGTGGCCATTTGCCAAAAGCTGATATGTCCACTTTCGATATTTTTCGGAAGAGCAAATTTAAATGTCCACGATGTCCATAAAATTACAGTTTTAGAAATATCATATTTGGTTTTGAGTTTAATGTTTATACAGCTATTTATGTGAGTTAACATTATGAAAAAACTCTAATTTTATGGCCGTCGAGGAAATTTGAATTTGCTCTCCTGAAAAGTACCAAAAATGGACATATCTGCTTTTGGCAAACGGCCACTGAAATCATCCCACTGATAAAATAATATCGTTATTTTGGCTGTTGACACGCCCAGCAAAACACCGTTACAAAACTTGTACTTTTGCATATAACATTCAGTTTTTGAATTCGCCGATAAGACCTTGTTCATTTTTCACGTTCCTCCCAGACTTTATCGTATTATTAGCATCTTTTATCGACAAAAGCGGCTTTGGACTAAAATGGGTCGGAATTCACTTTCCATTAATGAATGTTAAGATAACACGCTATACAAGCTAAAAACATTGATTTTTAGAAGGTGTGACAAGAATAGAGTTATATTTATCCTGCTTGACCTCTCTGCCAAACACTCAATTAATTTACTTTATAGCGAAATGTATACTGCAGTAACTTTTTTTGCCTTACTAATCATCTAGACTCTAGACAATTATTTTGTTTGTGTGCGATATCTAAAATAACTACATTATTAGGCTATTGATTATGTACTATAGAAAGGAACTACAACGTTAACGGGGTTTTATTATTTGATATGGTCAATGAATCTCTATATATGAAAAAACCGCGGAGTGCTACCATTTAAAGGGGTGCGTTTTTGAGAAATGGGTGAATTAATCCCTGGGCACAGGTTACATTAGGGTGAGTTCTATGCACTTTTGGTACAAATACGTCTACACGAAAATTGTTCCTGGTTAAATTTCCTATCCAAATATAACTGTTGAAAGTCAAAGATACTTTTTTTTACTAAAATATATTCAAAAGAAAAAGCACAAAGAAACCCAAAAGAAAGAAATTTTGTTTTTTGTCCCATAACTTTTGTCCACGGAGATATAGGTATAGGCATTGCTTCACAGAAAAAAAAGTTACATATTTTCTCTTTAAAGTGATGTATGGTAGAGGTCATTAGGATTTACAGTTTTCAAAATATGATTTTTCAAATTTCGCCACTCACATCAATTTTGGGCAATTTTCCTTGTTATTTCGCTAATATTGTTCTGTAACTTTTTTCTACGCAGCTTTAGGCATATGCAATGGTACATGTAAGAGGAATAGAAATCAATTACCTTTAAAATGTTCTACTGTATAATGTTGTACGACTTCTTTTAAAGAGATTATCATTTTCAAGATTTTATACTTTTAACGAGTTTTTATATTTTTACGATTATTTTTTAACTTTCCCATTATAATTTTTTTTTACATTTAGGTATATATTATATGTATAATAAAAATGAAAGCTTATTCTGTTTTATAAGTATTATAAAAAATTCCAGGATCATTTTTGAATAAGATATGCTTTTTCAAAATGTAATAAGTAGGTACTTGCAACGATTTTTGATTTTTGGATTATTTTTTAAATTTCTCATTATAACTTTTTTATGTGATTGTGTGTTATGATTAAATCTTCTTTTTTATAGGTAATACTTTCGATCCACGTGACTCGGCCGGGCAAACTTCAAAATATGGAATAATTTCAATATTTGCTGTCAAAGCTCCTGCACCACAAGCTTTGCTTGAAAAAATAGCATGTAAATGTACCAAAAGATGTACAAAAATCTGCGGTTGTAGGAAGATAGGAATTAGTTGTTTAATATTCTGCAAAGGGTGCATGTGCATGGGTACTAATTGTGGGAACTCTAAGATAACTGAGGTGTCAGAGGAAGATATTGAAGCTAATGCTAACGAACAGATGGACTTTGATTTTGAAAATTTTTTAAATGTCAACGTTTAAATAATTTTAACTAAAGTGATGTTTTCTAAGACTAATGTTTATGTAATTTTTGTAAAAGAAATTATTTTAAATAATACAGGTAAAAAATATCAAAGAATCACTCGGTTTCCATTATTTAAATATAGATGATACACCATTTTAAAGAACAGAAAGCAAGCTCTCTTTATTGAGCAATATATAGTATATTCATGTACAAGAAAAAAAAAAGTTATAATGAGAAATTTAAAAAATAATACTAAAATCAAAAATCGTTGCAAGTACTTATTACATTTTGAAAAATAATATCTTATTCAAAAATAATCCTAGAATGTTTTGTAATACACCATTTTAAAGTAAACAAAATAAGCTTTTATTATTATATAATATAATATATACCTAAATGTAGAAGAAAAAAGTTATAATGAGAAATTTTAAAAATAATCGTAAAAAATAATATTTTTTTATATTAGGTATCATATAATATATAATATAATATTATATTATATATACTATATATAATGTATTATTATATAATATATAGTATATTATATAATAATATTATTTTATTTTTATATTATATTATAAAAATCGTTAAAAGTATAAAACCTTGAAAAACCATAATCTCTTAAAAAAAAAGTCATATAACGATACACAGTAGACCATTTTAAAGGTATTTGATTTCTATTTCTATTACGTTTACCATTGCATATACCTAAAGTTACGTAGAAAAAAGTTATATACAGCAAAATATTTGCGAAATAACAAGGAAAATTGCCCAAAATTGCTGTGAGTGGCGAACTTTGAAAAATCATATTTCGAAAACTATAAATTCTACTTACCTCTACTAAACAACATTTTAAAGAAGAAATATGTAGGTTTTTTTTCTGTAAAGCAATGTCTATACCTATATCCTCGTGGACAAAAGTTATGGGACAAAAAACAAAATTTCTTTCTTTTGGGTTTCTTTGTGCTTTTTCTTTTGAATATATTTTTGTAAAAAAAAGTATCCTTGACTTTAAAAAGTGATATTTAGCTAAGAAATTTAACCAGGAACAATTTTTATGTAGGTAGGTTTGTACCAAACGTGCATGGAACTCACCCTAATGTAACCTGTGCCCAGGGACTAATTCAGCCATTTCTCAAAAACGCACCGCTTTAAATGGTAGCACTGCGCGGTTTTTTCATATATAGATATCCATTGACCATATGAAATAATAAAACCCCGTTAACGTTGTAGTTCCTTTTAGCTATCTTATTTTGAATATAATCAATAGCCTATATAGTGGGTGTCCCAAAATGTACTTATTTCGATTGAATAGAAATCACTGTTTTTTCTTTCTTTAGATTTTAATTTGCTTATTCAATCGTAAAGTACTTACGATAGTAGTAGGGGTATGTATGAAATAGCACATCTGACAAATAGCCTCCATGGGTATGATGCTGGTACACACGCACTCTTTTATCAAAATTTTTCATGACCAATTTGCACAAAGGCGGCTAAATTTCGATGATGCGGCATTGACTTTCCGTCTTCAAACACGCGTGGTTGTAGGCTTCTTGGCATAGACCTTTGAATAACCCCATAAAAAATCCAATGGTGTTAAATCACCTAGGGGGCCAATTCTAACCTCCAAAACGAGAAACTACCCGACCAGGGTTGTCTTATGCATATAATTGAATTATTTCACGGGTATGTGTCACCGTCTTGTTGAAACCATATGTTCTCATCAATACCATTCAATTTAAGTTACGGAATTTCAGACTCATAAGTATTTAATTTTGTCCACTTGTTCGATATCTTCATTCATTTTTTATCTGGATCCTTGTTATGAGTTTGCATCACGTGTACTTCTTCTTCTTCTTCTTCTTGTAGTTCCTATCCGTTTCGGATGTTGGCGACCATCACGGCAATCTGTACTTTGCACACTGCTGCTCTGAAAAGATTTGTAGCGGTTGTGTTGAACCACGTATGTAGATTTTTCAGCCACGAAATCCTTCGCCTTCCTGGTCCTCGCCCTCCCTCTACTTTTTCCTGTAAGACCAGTTGCAGCAGTCCATATATCTTTCACTGTTCCTCATGATGTGACCGAGGTATTCGACTTTGGCTGTTTTTATTTTGATTAACAGCTCTTTTTCTTTTTGCATTCTCAGCAAAACACCCTCATTAATAATGTGGTCGGTATAAGATATCTTCAGGATTCGACGATAAAGCCACATCTCAAAAGCCTCAATTTTCTTGCAGGTGGCGTCTGTGAGAGTCCACGACTCAACTCCGAACAACAGTATAGGAAAGATATAACACGTGTGCTTGGCATCATTAATTGATCCAGTCTCCCTGAATTTTTCAATTACTCTCCTTGGATACTCAACTGAATTTACTCTGTTCAAAATTGCAGAGGACATATAAGTAGATGTAATGGTTCTTGTAAGCCGCACTTATATTACCCGTGTTGAGCTTGCCCCCCCCCCACTTGCAAAAAACAAAAAACAAATAGCCCTGATTTATGAGCTATTTATGAGCTTTCATATTCCGCAAACTAAAAATTTTGAGCTCTTTTCACTGAGCAGGAATTTAATACTTTAGTGGGGGGGCTGAGATTACGAGCTATTTATGAGCTCTTGAAATTATATAGTTTCGATTTTTGAGCTCATCCCCTTCACCCCCAAACAACCCTTAAAATTATTTAACTTAAGAGAAAAATGCTGAGAAAACTTAAAATATATCGTATTGCGGATATAATTCCTATAGCTTATATACTCTAAGAATAAACTATTAAATCACGTGCATTTCGATTATTAAGCTACAACCCCTTCGCAAGAAAACCACCCTCTCTTCCCGGCTTAAGAGAAAGTTGTACTTAAAATGCATTAAATTAATTATTTTGCGACTACATATCATTTAATAATTTATAAGCTTCCAAATTACGCGCATTTAGATCAGTAAATTACAATTTATTTTGTATAGTGCAGTCACTGAAGGTAAAAATCAACGATTACCTTCAATTTCGGTGAACCTTCATCGATTTTCACGAAAATTGGTAAGTAGTTAGAGGATACCTCAAGAAACAAAGGTGACACCAAAGGTGGTACCACCTTGCGTCTTTACCCTGAGGGTGAATACCGCCCCTTCTCGGGGGTGAAAATTATTTTATAAAAAATAACTGCACGAATCGATAAAAGAACCAATTAAAAGCAAAATGTATTATATAAGTTTATTATTATAAGTCAATACTTTTTAAGTTATTAAAGATCAAAGATTTTAATTATTCGTGAAAAAAATGCATGTTTTGAAGCGGTTTTTGTAAATCATTGACATGAAAAGTTGAAAATGGGAAAGATATTGAACAAAAACAATTGCTTTAAAATCAATCGGGTCTTACGCTCGCGCCTTTACCGCATACGTACTACCTTAAATATTGATTTTATCAAAAAGAAGAAAGAGATCAAAATTTTACAAAATTTAATTCTCTTTATTTTTGTATACGTTAAAATTCGTTGTAAAAGTAATAATAAACGAGATAATTCAATAAATCAATAATTATGCTTTAACTGTCACTGTTTTTCCCCATAACTCGGAAAATATAGACCGCACGAAAAAAATTATAATAAACGAAATTATAGAAAATCGTATTTCTAACAATTTCAGTTTTTATATCTTTTGTCTAAAAGTTGAAAATGGCGGATATATTGAGCAAAAACAGTTCTCGATTTAAATCAAGATGGCGGCTAACGCAATGGCAAAATTCATTCGAGATTATAAATATACACTACTATTGACCCCCCCTCCCTAAAGATTAGAGAAATAAAATTTGGGGCAGCTCCTAATGCAAGGTCAAATGGTATCCCGACTGGGCTACACGTGACAAAATAGGGTAGCCTCAATTACAAATAACAAATGACCATAAGAAATATTCTTGTATAATTTTATCTAACGTGCAAACATTACCATGGCGGGTAATATTACTATATAATTTGTTTCTGATGGAGAGAATTTGTTTTATCAGAGATCATTTTCACGCCAAAATCTTTATTAATCTTCTTCTTCTTCTTCTTCTTCTTCGTCTAGCCATTCACGTCCACATTTGAACATAAGCCTCTTCAAGTCTTCCATTCCATTGTTTTTTGTTGTACGCTACTTGTAGCCAATTTTTTCCGGCAGTTCGTTTCAGATCATCTGTCCATCTCATAGGAGATCTGCCTCTGGTTCTTTTGTGTTGGTATGGTCTCCAGGTTAGAATTGTTCTGTGCCATTTGTTTAGATCACTCCTAGCTACATGTCCAGCGTATTCCCATTTTAATTTTAATGATTTTTGTACAACATCGGTGACTTTGGTTTTCTGTCTTATCCATGTGTTTGTTTTCCTGTCCTTAAGTGATATGCCAAGCATTGCTCTTTCCATCGCGTGTTGAGTATGTTCATATCCTTTTTTGTGATTGTCCATGTTTGTGCCCCATATGTTAATATCGGAATAATGCATGCATCAAAAACTTTAGATCTAAGATGTAGTTGAATTTGCTGATTTCTGAGAAAATAGTTCAGTTTGCCGAATGCTGCCCATGCTAACTTTCTTCTTCTATTTATTTCTTCCGTTTGAATTTCCCTATTTCGTATTATTCTTTGTCCTAAGTATATAAATATATTCTTGAACTTTTTCTATAACTTACGTCTTATTAACTATTTCTATAACTTACGACTTAACGTCGTTTATTATTGTCACGGTTTCTTTGTAGTGCATGACTTTTGTTTTGTTTAAATTCATTTTCAGTCCTATTTTAGAAGATTCTATGTGTAGTTTTAAAAGCATTAACCTATTTTATCATAATTTTTTGAGCAAATTGTAAGATTATTCACGTGACAAAATAGGGTAGCCTCAATTATAAATAACAAATGACCATGAGAAATATTCTTGTATAATTTTAATCAAACGTGCAAACATAACCATGGCGGGTAATATTACTATATAATTTGTTTCTGATGGAGAGAATGTGTTTTATCAGAGATAATTTTCACGCCAAAATTTGAACAATAAAACATAGGTAAACAACTCCCGCCTGACAGATTTGTTGTAAATCGTTCGTACATAATATGATAAAAATACAGGTTTGCGACCAGTGGCGCACCTATATGGCTCCTGTTTATTATAAATGATCGATTTGATGTCTGATACAGGACAGTTTCTTCTGCAGATAAAGATTATTTTGTGGAAAGAACGTTCCCTTAGGATAGAAAAGGGAAAACAGGTGATAGGAGCCCTGAATTCGGTACTGTGACAAACAAAATATAAGAACAGAAAATAAAAAACCAATTTACAACACAATATTAAAACCAGTATTAACCTATGGGGCTGAAGTTTGACAATTAACCAAAAAGTACAACGATAAATTACTAGCCACTAAGATGGATTTATGGATGAGGCCGGCAAGAAGATCTAAACTGGAACACATAAAAAACGACGGCATTAGACTTTAATTGGAAATAGAAAGAACAATCATACATGACATTGAAAATCATCAGCTAATATGGTACGGATACATAACACGAATGAATGAAAGAAGAATCCCAAAATCGTGTTAGAATGGACTCGACCAGAGAAAACGAAAACAAGAAAGACCAGCAACCAAGTGGAAAAAGAGCATCTCCAAGGCAATGTCGGAAATAAATTTAAGAGAAGAAGACTGCCACAATAGAAAGAAGTGGTGATTAGAAACGGAAAGCCTCGCAAAAGAAGGGGTCAATACCCATTTTAATGTCCAGAACCCTTCTGTGGACTACCAAAAAGCCACATCAGAGAGGAACTCCGGACCTGGGAACTCAATCAACTACAACTATACTGGTCCAACGGTCCAACATACCAGGACAAAGGCTGGCAAAAAGGCTCATAAAGATCCACAAGGAAAAAGTTTTCCTATAGTTAGGGTTACCATACGTCCGGATTTCGTCCGGACAGTCCGGATTTGAAAGACATGTCCGGATTTTTTTCTTTACTAAAAAAATGGAATACACTTGGCCCAACGCAACGGTGGGAAATTTCATTCTGCGCTAAATCAAATGTTTAAGGCTACAAGGCTACCTGGAAAGAGACGGAAGAGAGCGCTTTAACTATAGTCAGCGTTGTACCGAATTCTGTCAATGTGGATGAATTATTTGATGAGCGCTCGTCACTTCTCCAAGTTCTAAAAAACCTGAAACCTAAATGGACTACTACCTAAAGAAGAAACCCATGACAAATGGCAAGAAATATTTGAAGCATTTTCTAAAAGCAACGTTTCCTTTACGAATATTTTTAAATAAGTAGAATTCATCTTTTGTCTGCCTGGTATACTTCGGCTCCTACTGAACGTATCTTTTCGATAATGAATTTTATATGGACGGCTGAAGGAAGATGATTATTTCTGCCTGTTGTAAAGGAGCTTCTCAATATTAAAGCAAATTCTGTAATGTCATGTTCCGAATTCCATGACAAAATAAAAAATGACAAGCCACTTTTGAGAAAAATTATATCTTCTGAAAAGTACGAAAGAAGAACAGATGAAAAACATCCTATCCCTGGGCCCAGTACAGACTAAGCATTTCGCATATATGTACAATGTAGAGGTAGCAACACAGTAAAATTCACATTTTACATTTTCTACAACCCCTTAGACTACCCCTGTCCGGATTTGGCCTTAATAAATTATGGTAACCCTACCTATAGTTGGCTGTATACCATGTAATACAAAAAACAGTAAAATCCTTTATAAAAGGTATATATTTAAAATCCCTAAAAAGGGCTACATCACGATCACATAAGTAGTTTTCGATTGGTTTACCAATCATCATCAGTGCTTACCTAAAATGAATATAACCTGGTAAAATAATGCAAAGATTTTGAAATTTTGACTACGTTTAAGAAAAGTTGTAGGTTATACTCACGTGAAATTTACATGCTAACCACCAAGATATAATTTTATAAAAATATGTGGGTCAAAGCCCTGTACAAGTAATCCGTCAAGGAAACATCGGTTGAAAATGCTAACTTAAGCATGGATGTTTAAAGTATTTTACTAATATGCCCCAGGTAACATCTGAGCTGTGGTTTGACTTGTTCAAATGGTGAAAGTATGGCAGCAAGTGACAATGAAATGGATAGAGACTTCCGAACGATGACATGACAGAAATGACAGTTCCACAAGAAGTTGAAAAATTAACCTGTCATATTTAAAGACTATGGTGTACAGCTAGTTAAAATTAAAAATGATGTAACAACACTCACTCCTTTGTGAAAAATAATCATTTGAAATTCTGTAAACTAGATGTTGTAGTTAAAAATGTATTCACGTATATTGTCAGTGGAGGTGGTTAGGCAAACACATTACACAAATGTTTGTATTCGAAAACAAAAGTCAGTAATCAAATCTTGTTGTCAAGAGACCTAAGATTTAAAAAGTAATTTTGTGTTGATTTAAAGTTATCGAATTTATTTAACTTATTGGTAGCTGTTGGAATTTGTGTAAGTTTAAAAAAGAGATCACAATGGGGGTGACTGAGGTGTAAAAATGTCTTAAATAATCTAGGGGATGTATCATTAAGAAAGCACAAGCTCAAACTTAGACGACTAATTTCTAAAGACCTCGCAGGCTCATAAAGGTGTCGCCTAGTGCAACAAACCGCCTTCTCCAAATGAGTAAAAAAGATATAAAAATGGTCACTGGCCTTCTCACTGGTCACTGCCCTATGAGATATCTTTTCAAAAAAATGGGCAAATCAGATAGTGAGAACTGTCGTTTCTGAGACAACGAAAAAGAAACGGCAGAACACATTTTATGCAATTGCGTAGCGCTGTTCTGCAAACGACTAAAATTCCTAGAAGAGGTCACCCTAACGCCCTCTGGCATAGGAAACAAGTCACCTAGGATGCTAATCAAGTTCATCAGAAGTATTGGCATCCTAGAGTTTAACTAGGTTAAGGTATACACAAAAGATCTTTATAGGTCGAAGTGCTGAGAGGCTCCATAGCCTTAACGACCTCACATAATCCAATCTAGGAACGGAAAGGCGTAGAACGCTAAAAAATCGGTTTAATATAATAGGAGCGTGCCTTGAGGTCGGTGAAAAAAATGAAAAACCAAGTTTTTATAACGGTTCTTCCAAACTTCGGGTAGAGGGTACTTAGTCATAAAATAATAGGTACATAAAATTTAAGAGCCACAAATACCGATGCCAAATTTTAATAAAAATACGGTACCTACTTACAAAAAAATAGCATTGCACCTATGCTAATTTAATTAACATAGGTGCAATGCTATTTTTTTTGTATTTACCGTATTTTTATTAAAATTTGGCATCGGTATTTGTGGCTCTTAGCTGACTGCTGGGTAATTTTGTAATTTTGTAATTTTGTAATCTTGTAATTTTGTAATCTTGTAATTTTGTAATTTCGTAATTTTGTAATTTTGTAATTTTGTAATTTTATAATTTTGTAATATTGTAATATTGTAATTTTGTAATTTTACAAGTTTGTAATTTTGTAACTTTGTAATTTTGTATATTTTGTAATTTGGAAAATTTGTCATTTTGTAACTATGTAATTTTGTAATTTTGTAATTTTGTAATTTCGTAATTTTGTAATTTTGTAATTTTGTAATTTTGTAATTTTGTAATTTTGTAAACTTTTATTATCAATATAAAATGAAAAAGGTCTAATGTGAAATTAAATTAATAATTATTTTATTAATTTACTCCATAAATGATAATATACAAAAAGGTAACCACTACTCGAATAGGAACCGTGCAAGTTCGGCAAAGCGACACCTATTTCTACGCTCTGCAACTTTATTCGCACTTTTAAATATATTGGCCAATTATATTAGTCCTGGTTACTGGATAATTGTCAAGGCCATAGCCCAAAAAAATAATAAGAAGAAAAAATAAGATTCAGGTTATGTTATTAAAACGTAAACAATTGTATGTAATAAATAAAATTAGTTATTAAAATGCAGTACTGCAAGCAAAATACAATTAATTAAATTTACCTTTATATAATAATTGCATATCATATCAATATTGTGGAGCAACATATAATTTTTCTTCTTCAATGACAGTAGATATGAAATGTACATCAATTTGACAATTTCAATTGACAATATGAATTATTTAAGAAAGTTGCAATATTTCTCCGCTATTCGCGCTTTTTCATCTTCAGGCTTCATCTGATCGTTTCTCAATTCCCTTCAAGTACTTGCACACCGCGAATAATAAAAACCGGTATTTGTGACATTTAAATGAGATTATATGCAAAAAGTTGCGTAAAAAATCGCCGAAAGATGCAGTTTTTTCGAATTTAGAGTATGTTTCTGTCTGAGAATGACTACCATGACCCTTTTATTAGAAAATGCGCAAAAATAGGAAAACTTGTTAAAAGATATAAAAATATTTTTCCTGGGCTCAATTTTATCCAAAAATCTAAAAAAAATCAGAGTGTTTGTAATCATGCCACTGAATGTTCACGATTTTTTTCACATTTTTGAAGGCAAAGGATCATGAATTTTTTTCTATAGTGAACTGGAGCCACCTAGGGAGCTAAACTGCTAAGGAAGTTTTGAAATGTGAACTTTCGACTGCTCAACCCCAAATTACCATCCTATCGTGCTATAGCCTTTATTGGGCAATATTTTATTCGTTAAAATGCAAATTTTACAATTTGGTGTTCGTTTAAAAAAATTCATAGAGTATTAGGTAACTATTTTGATATTATTTATTTATAAATCATTTAACACATTCTACTGGTGTTACTTTTCGCATAAAAAATAGTTAAACTGTACGCCAATGCCTATTTAATCACCTTTACCATCAATTGCAAACACCATATATTTATCTCACTGTATTATTATGGTAATTTTAATTATTTACTAGGCAGGTACTGTTAGCAATAAGTCACCTGCCTTATGAGAAAACAAATAACGTTCCATCAAAAACTAACTTTTCCAGTTTGGGGAAGCTCGTAATTAGTTTGTTTTGGGGACGAAAAATCGTCGATTAAAAACAAATAACATTTTATAAACGATCTAAACGTTAAATCCCTGTCAACGGTTGCTCAAAAATATTTGTGAATATAATAATTTTTTCATTGTTCAGATGTGTAGATAAGTTTCGGTTCAGTTGTTAGGTTGTAAGTGTGATAGCGTTTCACTCGCGGATCTGTTGGTTGCAGATTTTTAAAAGATGGAGTTGATAGCTAGCAGTAAGTGAGAAAAGTGTAAAACCTTAAATAGAAAATTGTGATAAATTTCAACCTGCTGGATAATTGAAAATCTATTGTAGAGTGCTACTGTTAGTTTTACTTATCTCATCATCATCATTCTCTTTGCCTTATCCCAATGCATGGTCGGCTTCCCTAATTGCATTTCTCCACACAATTCTATCTTGGGTCATATCAATGTTAATCCCCTTTACCAGTATATCCTGCCTTATCGTCTCCCCCAGGTCTTCTTTGGTCTTCCTCTCCTACTCCTTTCAGGAATCTACACTTCAGCTATCCTTCGTATTGGGTGATTAACGTCTCGACGTTGAACATGACCAAACCATCTTAACCTATGCTCTCTCATTTTGGCATCAATTGGTGCCATACCTAGACTTCCCCTAATATACTCATTTCTAATTTTATCCTTCTTTGTCACTCCACTCATCCATCTAAGCATTCTCATGTCCGCCACATGCATTCGTTGTTCCTCTTTCTTCTTCACTGCCCAACATTCAGTTCCGTACATCATAGCCGGTCTTATGGCTGTTTTATAGAATTTTCCCTTCAGCTTCATTGGAATTTTTCTGTCACACAACACACCACTCGCTTCTTTCCACTTCATCCATTTTATTTGTAGTAACTCCATCTTTAAATGAACATTCCAAATGCTTTGTTTTTGTCCTACTAAGTTTTAAACCTTTTTCCTCCAGAGCTTGTCTCCACTGTTCCAGTTTTTGTTCTAAGTCTCTTTCACTATTTCCTATTAACACTACATCATCAGCATACATTAGGCACCATGGAATGCTACCCTATAGTTTCGCTGTTATCTGGTCCAAAACTAATGAGAATAAATAAGAACTAAGTACCGAGCCTTGGTGCAATCCTACTTTCACCTGAAGTTTATCAGTCTCTCCCACACCTGTCCTAACACTAGTCGTTACTCCCTCATACATATCTCTCACAATCTTTACATATTTGCCAAGGACTCCTTTCTTATTGAGTGCCCACCACAGAATCTCTCGAGAAACTCTATCATATGCTTTCTCAAGGTCAATGAATAACATATGAGCGTTGGTCTCTTTATTCCTGTATTTTTCCATCAGTTGCCTTACAATGAAAATTGCATTTGTTGTTGATCTGCCCTGCATAAAGCGAAATTGATTATCGGATATTTCGGTTTCTTCACGTATCCGTCTATCAATTACTCTCTCCCATATTTTCTGGGTGTGGCTAAGTAGTTTCATAGCCCTGTAGTTTGTACATTGTTGTATGTCTCCCTTGTTTTTGTAGACAGGTACTAATATACTGCTTCTCCATTCGTCTGGCATTTGTCCCACTTCCATAATTCTATTAAATAGACCTGCTAGCCAACTTATTCCTGTCTCTTCCAATGCTTTCCATACTTTCCCAGGAATATCATCTGGTCCGACTGCTTTTCCTTTCTTTATTTTTTGAAGCGCTTGAGCCACTTCCTCGTTTGTTATTCTGGTAACCATTGCTGTTACTGTCTCCGTTAACTCCACAGGCTGTCTGTCAAATTCTTCATTTAATAAACTGTCAAAATACTTTCTCCATCTCTTTTTGACATCCTTTTCGTGAATTAGTATTTTATTATTTTCATCTCGTATACATCTAATCTGATTAAAATCTCTTGCTTTCTTTGCTCTCTGTTTGGCTATTTTATATAATATCTTTGCTTCGCCTTCCCTGGTATCAAGTTGATATATCCCAATATCCCAATTCTGATCACTTTGCTAATTATATTCTTTCTTTATCTTATGGTGCCTACCCGGTACAGATATTGAATACTAACATGGATATTTTGACTTAGTTGACTATTGTCATAAAAAGTCCGGTATTGCTCAAGGTAAACCATTTTCCTAGGTTATGAAGCATTGTGTTTTTGAGTGGTTGATCTTTAACCCACTTGTGTAGAGGCATGGTACAGCCTCTCACACATTTCGATGGCATAATCAATGCGATCTGTTATCAGGACTATGTCGTCCGCGAACCTGAGGTGGCTAAGTGGCTCTCCATTTATGTTTATGAACTTTTTGTTTAAGTTTGCACGCTTACACATGTATTCCAATAATGTTGTGAACAGTTTTGGCGAAATGGTGTCACCCTGGCCAACTCCACGATGAATGTTGAACTTGTGTGTATTTTGTAGATATTTTTTATGACAGTAGTGTGGCGGTGGTAATCTATTCGGCATTCTTTTAAAGCTTCTAGCATTTTCTGATGGTTTACTGTGTCAAATTCTTTCTCATAATCCACAAATATTAAGACGAGTGGTTTGTTGTACTTTATACATTTTTCGATGGGGCTCTTAATAATTTGTAGATGGTCATTTGTGCCGACTTGAATCCTGCCTGCTCACATGATTGGTAAATGTTCATTTTGTTCGAAAGTCTTTTGGTTATGACTCCTGTAAAAAGCTGGTATATGTGTGACATGAGGCTGATTGGTCTATAGATTACGAGATTTGTTAAATCTCCTTTCTCAAACATTAGAATGATCACTGCATTTTGCCATTGGGATGGTGTTGTTCCCTGTTCTAGGCATTCTGTGAAAAGTATGGTAAGCATTTGTATCAGTTTCTCGCCCCTAATTTTATGGCTTCAGCAACGACCATAAATATGTTAATCCCATATTATTGTTTATTTGTTTCATAAAATTTATTTAAATGTTTATACAGGGTGTCCCGCAAAGATTGGTCATACATTATACCACAGATTCTGGGGTCAAAAATAGGTTGATTGAACCTCACTTACCTATACATTAGTGCACACAAAAAAAGTTGCAGCCCTTTGAGGTTACAAAATGAAAATCGATTTTTTTTCATATAATGTAAAAATATAATGTAACATAAAAATGGACATGTGGTATTCTTATGGCAGGAACATCTTAAAAAAAACAACAGTGAAATTTGTACACCCCATAAAAATTTTATGGAGTTTTGTTCCCGTAAACCCCCCAAACTTTTGTGTACGTTCCAATTAAATTATTATTGTGGTACCATTAGTTAAACACAATGTTTTTAAACCTTTTTTGTCTCTTAGCATTTTTTCGATAAGCCAGTTTTTATCGATATGCGACTTCTTTTTTAATATGTTTACATAAAAATTTTGTGGGGGTTTTGTTCATGTAATCCCCCTAAATGTTTGTGTACGTTCCAATTAAACTATTATTACGGTACCATTGGTTAAACACAGTGTTTTTAAAACTTTTTCCCTCTTAGTATTTTTGCGGTAAGACACGTATTATCGAGATGTGGCTTCTTTTTTAATATGGTTCAAAGTAGGTATACCTAAAAATTTAAATTATAAATAAATTTTCATACTACCAGGTTTCTACAATCATACTTAACCATCAGGGCCCCCGTAACCGGGCGTGCAACGCGTGCGGCGCACGCGGGCTTAACCCCAAAGGGGCACCAAACCGAAGGTTTGGTAAATAAGAAATACATACCTATTTATTTTAAATGAGATAATCATTTTTTATATACAATTTTAATTATTTCATGAACAGCTAGAGAAATCTCAAAAATCAAATATTGTGTTATTACTAAAAAAATTATTATTCCCGTCCTGAAATGTTGAACTTACTCGGTCAAAAATATATTACATTTTGTTGTTCCTTCCTAATTTTTTTCTTTAAACTAGATACTAGATTGAATTACGCTTGACATACCATTCAGTCGATTTTATGTTGTAAATTAAAGCGACACTCAAAATAGTCAAATAATCATCAAATCACACTCCTTGACGAGTAGAAACATAAATTAACACCATAAACGCAACTTAGAAGTTTTACTCCAACAAAAACACAACTTGCTGATCAAGCAGTTTTACTCGTATAAAGTGAATCTTTCACTCGAATTTATAATAATTACCCTTTAGTAAACAAATACTCTATGAATTATGATTACGTATTTGACTTGAGTATCTTTTCCCTTCTCGTCTATGCGTTTATTAGGCACAAACATTATTTACTATTACTGGTGAACGGGTAGTTTTCTGCAGTGAAAGGTTTAAAATTTTATTTTATATTGGCGTTAATAATAATTATTACCTACGACTAGGTATTATTGCAATATCCGTTGGGTTTGTTCTGCCTTGATTTTAACCTTTGTTTTCATGTAAAATATATTGGACAATCTGTTTTATTTGTTATTATTTTAAGTGGTGTGGAAATTAAATTAATTTTGAAAATGGTAAGTATCATAATTACTGCATAGAATAATAATAATTCAGTTTAAATAGTTATAATCGGGTTTCCTCTAATAAAATCCACAATTTACAATTTGTTTTGAAAAAAGAAAAGAACATAATTAAGACATTGTGTCTGCGTAACCTGGAACCATATGGAAAACTTTTTTATTATTAATTTTACGGAAAAAATTTATTCTTTTAATTGAATTTTTTTTTCTCAAATTACAAATACCCAACGCTCTTTTCATTTAGTACGAATAATGCGATAACTCTTTTATTGTTATTGATTTATTTATTAATTAATAATAATAAAAGAGTTATTAGATTATTTGTAATAACTGAAAAGGGCTAATTAGTAATAATAAAATACTTATCACATTATTTCTAATAAATGAAAAGGGCGATGTTGAAAAGTACAATTAACGTACGATAAAAATTTCTTTCTAAAAAGCTTTGCATGGTCTAAAATCTAAGATGCAACCATCAAATCCTATCAAATTTTTTCAATTTTATATAAGATATATGTAAAAAAATATGAGTTTCGACCAAAAGTAAAGTGCCTTTCTAGATCACAATATTTCAGGCCTTTAGAACACAAGGGGTATAGTTTTGAGAAAAAAATTTAAAAAATCTAGGTAGGAACTATCTAGCATGTTTTCAATGACATGTCATTTTTGATCATTTTATTGTTAGTTTATGTAGAAAGTTTTATGCCATGTTTTATACCTAAGTATTTGGGAGTCCATTTTTGTATTTACAATCTGATTTTCTAAAATTGTCATTTATACCCCTTGTGTTCTAAGGGCCTCATTTCAATTAGAAGGATGTAATTTAAACAACTTTTCAATATTGTGAAAACTAAACGTACTTTGCTCATAGAGTTATATATTAGCATAGAGAGAGTGTCATTCAGAGCGAAGTGACGACACCATCTTTTTTATTTGGATTAGTGCTGTTTCACTCTTACGCATAGTAAAACTGCTACAGTTGTCCTCCTCTTCCGTGCCTATATTCACACTGAATGTCATCATAGATTTGCGATACAATGTGTTAGAAAGAGATGCAGCAAACCAGTCCATGAGATCTTGTCGTCAGGAAGCGCGGAAGGTAGGCTCCCTCTATGTTAATATTTACCTCTATGACTTTGCTCTTGACCGAAATTCATATTTTTTGACATACCTCGTATAAGATTCATAAAATTTGACATTTGATGGTTGCATTCTGAGTTCTAGACAATGCAGAACTTTTTATGAAGAATAACTTTTTCTCGTAAAATTAATAATAAAACAGTTTCCCATATATGGTTCCTAGTTTCCTGGTTATGTAGACACCCTGTATAAAATTTGTTTGAAAACTTTGAAATGACAAAATATTATTGTTTATTTACTTAAATTCTATATTTTAAATTAAGTATATACTTAAGTTGTATATTTTTAATTTAATATGCAGGGTGCTTCATTAATGCCGCAAAAAAATTTAAGAGAAAAGACGCAAAATGTCGCCTGTCAAAATTTTCAATGTGTTTTAAATGTATTCATTTTTTTCGAATCCTGAGAAAACTAATAAGTATTTTTTTAAAATTTACGCGCAGAATGAAAGATAACGTTATTTCCGAGAGCTGACAGTTCCTTAAAATAATTAAAAAGTTTCTTTTGAATTAAATATTTGTAATTATTAAAAATCACACTAAATTATCTCTTTTAATTTCACCCCTGTAACTTATTAAAATAAACATTATAGAAGTTTTCAGGGACTTTCGGCCTCAGTAATAATGTAGTCTTTCATTCTGCGTTTAAATTTTTCAAAAAAATTTATTAGTTTTATATAGTAGATTTAAAGGGCGCTAAAATATGTCCCGCACGAGGGCGCCAATCAGCCTTGTGGGGGCCGTGTTAACCATATACAAATATAATGGTGGATTTGACAAAAATTCAAAATATCTCGATAAAAACTGGCTTTTCGAAAAAATACTAAGAGGCAAAAAATTTTAAAAACATCGTGTTTAACTAATGGTACCATAATAATAATTTAATTGGAACGTACAGAAAAGTTTGGTGGGGTTTAAGGGAACAAAACCCCCATAATTTTTTATGGGGGTGGGGCACAAATTTTATTATAATCTTTTTTTAAGATCTTCCTGTCATAAGAATGCCACATGTCCATTTTCAATAAAAAATATCTAATAGTTTTCGATATATTGGAAAAAATGTATTCTCTTTTTGTAACTTCAAACGGCTGTAACTTTTTTTGTGTGCACATTTGTACTAAGGTAAGTTAGGTTCAATCTACCTATTTTTGACCCCAGAATCTATGGTATAATTTATGATCAATATTTTCGAGAAATCCTGTATAATTAGGTACTATCGAACGTATACAAGCTTTTCACGAAAATATTAAATAAAATGCTGGAGAATAAACTAGGCTTCTAACAAACAGTAGATCAAACAGACTTCCACTTGAGATACGAAACAAAAATGATCTTCTTACATTAAAGTTACTCATCCAGAAAATAATAGAATAGAGTTAGTCCAGGGCGCATCCCTATTGAGATGGATGTTGAGAGGAGACTCATATTTTTTGCAGAAATTGCTTGGAAATAGCTCATATAATAATAATTGAGTTATCGTCCCTCTCAAAAAGGTCAGGAACATTGTTCAAATAATCAAAATGTCAAAAAATTAAGAAAAAATTCGAGTTTTTTCTTTGTTTTTTGATTAAAACTTGAAAAGTATTCATTTCCGAAATAAAATTTGATAACATAAACGTTGCGTAATTAAATTTTCTACAAGATAGGCTTGGTTCAAAATTTTAAAAATTGTCACATTTGTTGAAACATAGCAATAATTGCAAAAAAAAACCATAAACAACTAGTATTCGCATTTTACTTTTTTCAACCATTTATGCTTCACTTAGGACCTTCATATTTCACCCAAAAAATCACCATGATATAATAAAACAACTCTGTAAATTTCATTAAGATCGGTTCGATAGATTTTACAAAATAATTTTGCAATCCAGCAACCTCCAAGAAAAAATGCAATTTTTCAAAATTTTATAGCAAGTTGAATTTTTTTTACATATAGAAGAACAGTGTACCTTTCATTTTCAATTTGCAAAATTAAAATCGGTTAATTAGCACGACCGGCGTCATAATTTTTTTTAAATAAACATTGTTACCCTTGCTGCAAAACATGTTCTTAATCTCATCTTTGAATTCCTTTTATTCTTTCCTTAACTCTCCCATTTCATATTTCACGACTTTTGTTTAAGTTATTCTTGTTGTTTCTGTTTCAAAGTTTTACTAGTTATTCTTGTCGATATATTGAGGGACCCTCTCTCGCTATCTTTACTACTGTATTTGTTGTCATTCTGCTTCGTAAAAATTCAAAACTACTTTACGGAGTAGAAACTTGGAGAATAACCGAGAACAACAGGAAAAAATTAGAAGCTGTAGAAATGGATGTGTTTAGAAGATCGTTAGGTATATCCCGTAGGGAAAGAGTTCGAAATGAGGAAGTAAGACGACGAATTGAAATAAATGGTTACTTAACAACAGACATTGAGAGGAAACAGTTGATTGGTATGGTCATGTTCAAAGAATGGAAGACACAAGATTGCCCAAACAGATGATGCAGTGGGTACCACCAAACCGCAATAACCAACAGACTAATCAGGGAACAAGAAACGTCAAGCCCAGACAAACAATGGCAAAATATCAAAGAAGCAATCTTGAACACAAGTAAAGCAATCCTAGCGAAAACCAAAAGAAAACACAAAACAAAAGATTGGTATGATGAAGAATGTCAAGAAGTAGCAGAAGCAATAAGAAAAGTAAGACTCAAAAATCTCACAAATGACGAAGAAAGCACTAGAGAAGAATACAGAGAATTGAGAAAAATCATGAAAAGAAAATGTAGAAGCAAAAAGAGAAAATACAATGAGAACAAACTGAAAGAAATAGAAGAAAAATTTCAAAAAAAAGAAATAAGATCATTCTACCAGGAAGCAAAAAAATGGAAAGAGGATATCAAAAAAACAACCCATATATGAGAGATGATAAAGGGATGTTGCTAAATGAGCCGGAAGAAATAATGGAAAACTGGCAAAACTATTTCACAGAACTGCTAAATAAGAGCGAAGTACAAAAGGAAACAAGCCATGAAATTGAAGATGATCAGATAGCAATAGAAATACCCACAGAACAAGAAATAAAGAACGAAATAAAGAGCTTGAAAAATAACAAAAGCCCAGGAATAACAGAAATATCGGCCGAAATGATAAAATCAGGAGGGAAAAGGCTACAGAAAGAGATATATGACCTGATAAGAAGAATATGGGAAGTAGAAAAAATGCCAGAAGAGTGGACCATAACAAGAATATGCCCTATACATAAAAAAGGTGATAGAATGCTATGCGAAAACTACAGAGGCATCGCACTATTAGAAATAGTTTACAAAATCTTGGCACAAAGTATAAGAAAAAAGTCATTATTCGGAAAAAATACTGGGGGAATACCAGGCAGGTTTTAGAAACAACAGATCAACGACTGACCAAATATTTGCCTTAAAAGAAATACAGACTACCTGTTACGAACATAAAACAGTACTGTATGCTTTGTTCATAGCTTTAAGCAGGCTTACGACACAGTAAATAGACAGCAGATGTACGAACTGATGAAAGAACTGGGGATACCAAGTAAAATTGTTAGGATGATAAAGTTGACGATGAAAAACACAACAAACGAAATAGCTTGGAAAGGGTATACATCCAAATAATTTGAAACCAAGGAAGGATTACGACAAGGAGACCCACTATCAACAATAGCATTCAATCTAACATTGGAAGGAATAATCAGGAAAAGCAGAATAAACATGCAAGAAACGATATTTAAAAACGGCCACCAATGCATAGCATTTGCAGATGATCTGACGCTATTAGCAACAAGCAAAAAAGAACTACAAAAGTTAATGAAAAACATAATAACGGAAGTCAACAAATTCGGACTTAAAATAAATGAAGAAAAGACAAAGTATATGATAATGGGAGAGATCCAAAAAGAAAAAGAGAATAACATCATAGTACAAATAGATGGAGAAAAAACATACTCGTTCAAAAGAGCCAAAGAAATTATTTACCTGGGAGCCAAAATAGATGAAAATGGTCATGAAGAAGGGGAGATAAAGGCAAGAATAGCTAAAGGAAATAAAAAATATGGAGCATTACGCACATTATTGAAATCCAAATACGTATCAAGAAAAACAAAAATAAGAATTTATAAGACTGTTATCAGACCTACAGTAACATACGCAAGTGAAACATTGGTGCTCAAAAAGTCAGAAACAGACCTATTAGAAAGATTGGAGAGAAAAATGCAAAGAGCAAGATATGGAGGTGTGAAAATAGAAGGTCAGTGGAGAAAAAAACCAATAAAGAATTGGAAGAACTATATCCAGAGCCAACGATTACGACGACGATCAAAGCACAGAGAATACGATACTTGGGGCACATAGAGAGAATGGGAAGTAAACGAATGCCAAAAATGGTACTCTCACGAAGACCAATACAAAAGAGGAGGAAAGGCAGGCCAAGGAAAAGATGGAAGGACAGTGTATATGAAGACTTGAAGAAAAGTAACATTGAGAGATGGAAAGAACTAGCATTGGACAGAAGGAGATGGAGAGAGGTGGTGAAGGAGTGTATAAAAAGACTGAAGTGTATTTAAATAAAATTTACAAGTTTTATAAGTTATGTAAGTTATACTAAGTTATTTATTATATTATTTATGTAATCAGAAATGTAAACATTTTAGCCCTAGGCCTACAAGGCCTGTTGCGCTTAATAAATAAAACCACCAAACCGCAAAAAACGAGGAAGACCCAAAAAGACATGGAAAGAAGGGGTAACCAAAGCAATGAGTACAAGGGACCTTAGAGATGGCCAATGGGATGATAGAAGGACGTGGCAGTTAGGCATCGGACAACGTCGAAAGACGTTTTAAAACCGATACATATATATGTTGTCATTCTGCATATATGATTGCTCCATTCTACTCTCATATTTCTTAACCAGTCCTTGATATTCTCTATCTTGTAGTACATCTGTACTTAGAGCTCTGGACCATAGTGTATTACCATCGAATTTTTTAAGGGTTTCCAACTCCGCTTTTTCTGGCATTCTTTTTGTGCTCTCTCTGTCGTAAAAAATGATGTCAAAAACGCTTTTCAATTAATATGTTCTTATAATTTCGTGACACACCATGAACATTTTATAATTGACACATTGCGAAAATGTAAATTACGGAAACACATAGGTGACAAGAATACAAATCAAATAAGTATAATTTGCCGTTTTTTGAACCTAACACGAGATCTCAATTGACGCAAATTATAGTCATAAAATTATACTGTATATAAATAATGTAATATTTATACTTGCTATCCGAAAAAAATATTTACTAAGATTTAAATAAACAATTTTCTGATTATTATAATTTTAGCTCTTATATGTTACAATCCTTGTAATGCCTTTTGTTATTTTGGGTCAGCTAAAATGTACATTTGCTAAAAGATCGAATGAAATAAACAGAGAAAATTTGACAGTACCCTAAACGATTGTAGACCGTATCTATTACATTTCTCCATGTTCCTCTAGACATTATATAATATGGCTTCATCCATAATAATTATCTACATTGGCTCTGCAACCTTGCTGGTTAAGTTTTATAAATACTTCTACTTTTCAAGTATCCCAGTAAAAATAATCTACTGTGAATTTACCTCACTCCAATACCTTCTTCTTCTTCGTCTAGCCATTCACTTCCACAAGTCTTCCTTTTATATACCATCACTAGATGTTACAGAAAAATTTAAACTTATTTCCAATACATCAATATTTTCAGCAGAAACCATAGCTATCATAATAAAAGCATGCCAATACGCCGAAAATAAAAATCTCAAACAAATAATAGCTACAGTCGGAAAAATGAAAGAATACCCATGAACTAACATATAAAACGCACTGTATTTTCCTGTCACGGTGTCACAAAGAAAATTGTCCAGTGCAAGTACAAGTAACAAAAATTATTACATGTACTTGCGCTGGCCAATTTTTTGTGTGACACGGTGACAGGAAAATACAGCGTGTTTTATATGTTCGTTCATGGGTATTCTTTCATTTTTCCTACTGTATTTGTATAACAAGGGAGGAAAGTGATACTTTTCCTCCCGAGAATGAAGTTTACTGCCCGACGCGTAGCGGAGGGCAGTAATCATTCGAGGGAGGAAAAGGCACTTTACTCCCATGTTATACATACGGTTTTTCCACCTTCCTCAAATAACAAGTCATTTTTTCATTTTTACTTAATTTATTTATGTAACTAACCAACAAAATTTATTAGAACTAAAACCATAGAGGTATATATTAACATAGAGGGAGCCTACCTTCCGCGCTTCATGACGACAAGATCTCATGGACTGGTTTGCTGCATCTCTTTCTAACACATTGTATCGAAAATCTATGATGACATTCAGTGTGAACATAGGCACGGAAGAGGAGGACAACTATAGCAGCTTTACTATGAGTAAGAGTGAAACAGCACTAATCCAAATAAAAAGATGGTGTCGTCACTTCACTCTGAATGACACTCTCTCTATGCTAATATATAACTCTATGACTAAAACTAACAAGTAGGTACAATATAACTGTCAACTGTCAAATATAAGTCAAATTATTAATGTAAACATTGTTAAATCAGGTGCGGGAGCACGCCAAATAGAATTCTATTTTAGTGACGTCACGTTGCCTAGCAACTGTCGATTCTCCCATTATGAAATTCTATTTTGTGACGTCAGCAAAATAGAATTCTATTTGGCGTGCTTTGGGCCCAGAATAACAATTTACTGTTTTTTACCATTCTGCAAAATACAGAGTGTTTTTAAATAAACGTTAAAATGTATAGATACTTACGTAATAGAAAATAGATATTGTACAGGGCGCCAATAAGTTATATTTCATGAAAGAAATACTATGACGTCACTTTTACTTTTCCTCCCTAGGGAGGAAAAGTTCAACTTTGCTCCCTACAATCAGGTCCTGAAAAGTATACTTTCGGCAGAGGTAGGTGGAAAACATATTATCCGACTCATTATCAGTTTTAAAAAGTTTTTCTAGTCAACTAGACGAAAAATCTGTGAACGTAAATCCCTACGTCAAAGAATTAAAAATACTATTATCTAATCTAACTACTATGCAGTGTAATAGAGTATTCACGTGGATAAAAGCTCATATTGGTCTTGAAAATAATGAAAAAGTAGATCAGTTAGCAAAAGACAGCATTTTTAGTGGCGAGGAAACATTGAATGATATTCGTCTTCAAGAATGTATAACCATAAGTAAAACCAGACTACATGATAACTGGAAACTTCAATGGAATCAGTACTGTATAAATTGTTCGACAAGGTATACTCTTTTACATCCGAAAATCCCGGCAGTTTATTGGTTTACAAATTTAGATTTTTCAAGACACGATAGCTATCTCTCGAGTAAAATTTGGCCATGCCTGTTATCCCGCACATATACAGTGCTAGTCAAAAGTCCGTACTCCCCTCGTATCTTTTGAACGGTTATACCTATAATAGTGAAATTTGGAGGGAGAAAATAAACGGACGTAAGCTTCTTAACTAGTTATGACAGGTGACGTCATAGTGACAGATGACGTTACAGAGCCACTGTGACCGATAATTTTAAATGGGACCTTATGGCAAGTGATACCTCGTATGAAAGGTATTTAAAATACCTATTCAGTCATACTAATTTTGTTTGGGTTTAAGCAAATTTTGATGAATAAATGAAATAAATATAAAATTGTAGTTTCGCATTTAATTAATAAAAATTCAAAATTCCGCCTATGATTACTTGTCAAACAGGTTGACGTTAACGTAAAAACTACCAGAGAATTAAAAAACGTCAACTTTTTTGACAAAAAATCCATAGGCGGACATTTGAATTTTTATTAATTAAATTCGAAACTACAATATTATATTTATTTAATTTATTCACCAAAATCAAAATCAACTTAAACCAAAAAAAATTAGTATGACGGAATATGTATTTTAAATACCTTTCAAACGAGGTATCACTTGCTATAAGGTCCCATTTAAAATTATCGGTCACAGTGGCTCTGTAACGTCATCTGTCACTATTACGTCACCTGTCATAACTAGTTAAGAAGCTTACGTCCGTTTATTTCCTCACTCCAAATTTCACTATTATAGGTATAACCGTTCAAAAGATACGAGGGGGGGTACGGACTTTTGACTAGCACTGTATATAAAATCAATGTAATACAGTCGGATTTGTGCGAAAATTGCAATACAATAAAATAAGTGACTTGGATCATATATTTTTTACATGTGACAACAAATATGTGACACAAAGAAATCTATTGAATACGCGCAGCTATTGCAAGAAAACATTTATCCCCCATATAATCTGATGAACTTACCAGCTTTGAACAAACTGTCAATCGTTTAGGATTCTTCTAGATTATGTTAAGTCGTGTAATTTTGAAACTTTAGATCATAAAATTAGTCGTGTAAATTAATAATACCCCGTATCCCTACTTAGTCTGTGGTTAGTCACCCTGAACGACATGAGTACGAAAAGTTTTTTTTCCCTTCCCTACCCTTGATTGTTCGATTAGATTTGATTTTAAAAAGTATTGCTGGCTAAGTGGCCGCAGTTCCCAAAGGCCAAAAAAGAAGAAAAAAAAAACAGAGAAAAACATAAAATAATCAAAATCTGAAAAAGTAAACGATTATAATGGAAAGTCGAAGGACAGGGCAGAATTCTTGAACCCTGAACCTTTCTTTCTCCTAGTGCGATACAACCCAAATCCGGGCCTGGCCTCTCCCAGCATCCGCCTCTAAGTATCTCTATCCCTATCTCCAGTTATCCACCCTCAATATCTCTTTAGTGTCGGTTTTCACTTTGTCTATCCACCTCTTTCTTGGTCTTCTTACTGGCCGACGCTCGACGTCTCACCATATAGTTCCACTAAGCGTTCTACTAGGTCTTCTGCCATTATTTATTCTTATGATGTGACATGCACAGCACAATCTTTGTATTTTTGCATAATTTGCTACAGCAACATAAAGAAGTTGGAAGAATTTGAGATGTGGTGCTATAGAAGGATTTTGAAAATACGATGGATCCAACGAGTTACGAATGCAGAAGTGTTAAGAAGGATACAAAAGGATTGCGAGGTGATAAAGAACATCAAAACAAGAAAGCTGGTATATTAAGGCCACATTACTAGAGGTGCGAAATATGAGATATCAAGGCTCATAATGCAGGGCAGAATTAAGGGGAAAATATTCATAGGTAGAAGAAGAATTTCCTATGGCTGAGAAACTTAAGAGAGTGGTATAGTTGCAGCTCAGTAGATCTTTTCAGAGCAGCCGCCAATAAAGTACGGATAGCTGTGATGATTGCCAACCTCCGATCGGAGAAGGAACTACAAGAAGAAGAAGAAGGAGGACGAAAATGGCGAATTCATACTGGGAAAAATCCGAAGAATAAGAAGGATAAAAAAAATTCAATTGATCCGTTTCTTTTGAAAAGTTTTAAAAATTTGATAGTTCAAACATGCGATAGTAGTAGAATGTTATGAGTGGTTTTCTTGGTGATGATCAAATTAATGCAAAGTCCTTATTTTTACGTCCACTAGGTAAACATAATCATGCAAAAAAAATGCATCGCAATGTGTAAAAGTTGTCAGAAATTTTAATACGTTATCGATAGCCTCTTTTAAACTTCGTCCCATGCATCGATGTGATGGTTAAGAAGAAAATATAAGCATAAAGATAATTCCTGGAGTAGCTGCTACTAGATCCTCCTCCTTTGTTCTTTATCCTTCGTAAGGATGTGGCGACGTTACAGTATTCGACCTATGGTTGATATCCATTCTTTTTTCCTCTGCGTGGTGTACTGCCTCAGTGAGAAAATTACTGGTGGTGCTCTTTATTATTTCTCGAAAGTAGAGCCGATTTTGTGTTTAAATGGAACGATTTTGTAATGGTTAGTAAATGACCATCGTGTTGTTTATAACTTCGTCGCAAATGCAGGTCAAATTTCACCGGTTGTATCTCAGGAACAACTCATCGCAATTAAACATTTTTTCTTTTAAAAGAAGCGTTCTGTCGCGTTCTATCTAATACCATTTTCTTAATTTAATTTAATTACCTGAGAACGGCAGTTCTCGCCAGTGGCGCACACCTACACCCCCTACACGCGACACTATATTATATACACGAAATTTTCGATTTTCTAAATCTGACTGAATTGAAAATTGGGCCAACTCCCATCTTAAACTTCAGGAAAAGACTCACCCATTCATATGTCAAACATCCATTTTGGTCCAAGGGTGTGGATTTTACGGCCCTTCCTATTTAGGGTCTGTTTTTCGTTCTCGTCCCCAAAACTCCCAAAAACTTCGAGAATTTAACTCCGACCTTTGCGACTTCTAATAGAAGCGATCATTGCCTTTCCAACGCATGTCTAATTTTGACGGAATGGGACGTTTCATCGCCGCCGTTTCGATGCCGCCGGTTCATCGCCAGTTCATTTCATCTCCGTCAGATCTCGCATTTCCTAGAATTCCTAATTAATACTAAAAATAAATAATAATTGTAACTGTTGAAAATTCGGAAATATATCAGATAGCGATTAATTGGCTGGTGATATTTAGGGCCTGTTTTTCGTTCTCGTCCCCAAAATTCCCAAAAACTTTGCAAATTTATATCCCACCTTTGCGGCTTCTAATAGTACTGATCATTACCTTTCCAACGCATGTCTAATTTTGAAAAGCGGTACTGTTCAAAAGTTACCGAGCTTAGAAATATGAATCAATTTTTATTTAAAAAAGGGAAAATGTTTGTGGAAATGTATGTATGTATGTATGTGTGTGGAAAAGTTAAACCGATCTGAAATTTTTTTCTGTGTTTCAAGAGGGGGTGAGGGCCGATTCAGAACCGGTGTAGTTTGTAAGTTTTGACTACCCATAAGCCAGCTATAGGACTTGGTAGGTACAAAACGGCATATTTTTTGGAGGTATATACGAGTATCTTCGGTTCAAAAAGAGACAGGAGAACAGTAAATACACCAAATCAATAGCGTTGAGTTAAGTTTTCAAATGATGTCTAAGCTGTCAGGATCAGACATACACACGGCTCAGTATAGCCGAAAAGCTGAAAAACTAAACTTTGAAAATTTTGGTTTTTCGCCAATTACTCAAAATTTCAACCTACGAATTACGCCAATAACTGAGCGTTTGCAGAAGGACTCTAGACGAATCTAACGGTGTATACCTTATATTCGGGAAAATTCGAATTTTTAAGTTATAGGCTTCATAAGTATGATCAAATCTATTTCTTATGGGAAAAACGGTTTTTCAAGCTCAATAATTCCTGTAATAGCTCTAGTTATCGTACTTGACCTTAGATGCATAAGATATTACTTGTCAATACGTTTCAAACTCATGTTTAGTGAACAAAATCGGTTAAGCCGTTTATAAGTTATTAAGCTACAAAAGTATAATCCAATTAACGATTATTCCCTAAATGGCTTATGTATTTGTAGTGGTTGCGACGCTAATTTGATCTGGCAACGGGCATTCCGAGTTCATTTACCGGCCATCACAATATTTTTTTCAATCTATGTATTTCGAATAGAAAAAAATCTAGTGTACATTCGATTGACACTAGATCATTTGGGAGATAATGCGACAAAGGCGACCGTTTATAAAGCTTAACGTGTAATAGAGAAACATTGCATTCAACTTTATATATTTAATTTATAAATAACTTTGAAAAACTCCTGATACAAGAATAAAAAACCGCTAAACGCCGTAAAAATGAGTGGCGCATACAATATTCCAGCTACAAAAGATCTGATATGAATATTACGTGGCGCGAAAAGGTATTTTCATTTTGATGCAAAACAAAATTCTAGTTTTATTTTAAAAGATTTTTTCATAATATTTGCTAAATTTGAAATAAACGCGCCACAAAAGGGTTTCAAAATTCAAACTGTATCAAAGTTACCCTTTTGTGGCGCGTTTTACTTCAAATTGGCAAATATTATGAAAAAATCTTTTAAAATAAAACTAGAATTTTATTTTGCATCAAAATGAAAATACACTTTCGCGCCACGTAATATTCATATCAGATCTTTTGTAGCTGGAATATTGTATGCGCCACTCATTTTTACGGCGTTTAGCGGTTTTTTATTCTTGTCTAATAGTTGCCGAAATATTCTATTTATTAAGCCAAAAAATTGTTTATAACTTTAAAACATTCCTGAGGCCGCTCAAATAGTAAAATTTCATAGTATAAGAAAAAAGATTCTATTAAAGTAAAAAAATTGTTCGTAAATAACTTTTCCCAAAAATGGCCGATAATCTGCCCAGACTAATACTAAAAATGTTAGTTTAACTTATTGATGATCTATATCGTAAACCACTGGTAATACCTATATATAAAATATGCTGTACTTTACATTGTACCGGATTTAATAAAAGTTAGTTTCTGGTTGCTTCACTATTAAATTCGCGAAAACATTAAAAATCACGTTTAGAAGTCATTTAAATAATTTCCATAATAATATAGCTTGCGTTTGTTAATAAAATACTAATGACTGTTTTGTTTCAGCTATGTCAACCGAAACGGAGGGGTTTAGTAGTAGTGACTCGATACAAAACCTTCTCAACGATACTGGTAAGTTTTTGAACCATATTAGATTGATTAGAAAATAATTATATACATACATATTCGAACACCTCTTATACCTGTAGGTGCAAGGTGTACAAGCTCTCTTAAATTTTTTCTAAAAATTTAAGCCACTCTTTTCTGTCTCTAGCTAGTTCCTTCGCCTAACTCCATATCTGCCCTCTTTTTTCGAGAATCTCGCTTATGCTATTGTTCCATGTTTTTCTTGGGCGTCCTCTATATACGGGTTTTCCCTATTTTTTTCGCTTCCCATATCTTCTTCACCTGTCTAGTTTCGTTCAGTCTGATCATTAGTCCATTCTTTCACGGTTTTTGCTCTAAATTTTAAAGAACCGCTTAGATTGACATGAAATTTGGCATACGCATAGCTTACATGTCAAAGAAAAAAAGTGATATTGTGCCGACGTGTGCTTTTGCCCTGGGGGTGACTTTCACCCCCTCTTGGGGGTGAAAAAATATATGTCCAAAACAACTCCGGAAATGGGTAAACTGACTAATTTTAAGTAACTTTTGTTCTATAGAGCTTTTTCGCCAAGTCAACACTTTTCGAGTTATTTGCGAGTGAATATGTTCATTTTTCAATAAAATAACCACATTTTTAGACGGTTTTTCGCAAATAACTCAAAAAGTAAGTATTTTGTCGAAAAAACCGTTCTTAGCAAAAATATAGCCTATAAAAAAGTAAAAAAATGGTGTACGCGTTAGGTCTCTGGATCTCGTAGAACCAGAGTTATAGCCAATGAAATATAGATTCATATTCACCAAATTTCAAATAGAATATTTCGACGTGAAATATCCAAAAAATTAAGCACTTTTTGGGGAAAACCCATTTTAACTTTTTTAAAGTGTTTAAAAAAAGCTTTATTTCTGTTTTTACGAAAAGTTTCTAGCATTAAATTTAAGCAAGTTACGCTCAAAATAAAGTTGGTCCCTTTTGTTTTTGCAAAAAAAAATCGGGAAGACCACCCCCTAATTAGCAACTTACATGAAATTAATCGTTGCTGCTCCATAAATTATTTTACTTATATTGTGTTTATATGATCTGTAAGTTTCATCGATTCAAAGTGTTTATTTTTGAAAAAATTTGGTTTCAAAGTAAAATTTTTAAAAATTTAAATTTTGAAAAATATGCTTTTTTTCAAAATAACTTAAAAATTGTTAGAGATACCAAAAGTCTCGAAATACAAAAAAAGTCAGATTTGCTTTTCTGAATATCATGAATTTTTTTGTTTTTCTGTTAGACAAAAATTGATCAAGATTTGGTGTTTCTAAATTTGCATACATTCGTGATCAGTGACTCGTTCAACCCCTTTTAACTACAGCCGTTTCAATAATAAGGACTTTGAACCGATGAAACTTACAGATCATATAAACAATATATACGCGAGTCAAGAAACTTGTGAAGTCGTTACGATTAAGTTCATTTAAGATACTAATTAGGGGGTGATTTTCTCGATTTTTTTACCAAAACCAAAAGGGACTAACTTTATTTTGAGCGTAACTTGTTTAATTTTGATGCTAGAAATTTTTTTTATAAAACAAAAATGAAGCTTTTTTTAAACACTTTAAATAAGTTTAAATGAGTTTTCCCCGAAATGTGCTTAATTTTTGGTTATTTCACGTTAAAATATTCCACTTGGAATTTGACGAATATGAACCTATATTTCATTAGCTATAACTCTGCTTCTACTAAATAAAGAAACGTGATATATTCACTACTTTTTTAAATTTTTTATAGGCTATATTTTTGCTAAGAATGCTTTTTCGACAAAATACTTACAATTTGAGTTATTTGCGAAAAACCGTCTAAAAGCGTGGTTATTTTGTTGAAAAAATGAACATATTCACTGCCAAATAACTCGAAAAGTATTGACTTAGTGAAAAAACTCTATAGAACAAAAGTTACTTTAAATTAGCCAGTTTACCAATTTCCTGACTTTGTTTGGACGAATATTTTTTAACCCCCAAGAGGGGGTGAATTCAATTCAAAGGGAGGGATTCAATTTCAAAAAACCCTGTTGTGTGTCCCTTGTTATAATTCGGAAAATATTGATAAAGAGAGGAAGAGGTCAAAAGCTTGTCTTGAAAAACAAGCTAAGAAAATGAAAGCTAATTCCGATAAAAAGTTTCCCCCCGTCACCAAAGGAGTCACTGTTCGTGTTCCAATTCCTGACGTTGACAAAGGAAAAGGTGACTTGAGAAATATTCTGGCAGTGGTCATGGATACGACAGAAGATGGGTTTTACAAATTAGGGACCGCCAACGGAGTTTTGAAACAACTGTACGCAAGGTCACAGTTTACAGTTTGCAAAAAAAGCCTAGTTCGAGTAGAAGACGTGCCTGATCAAGAAACAGGACTTCGTACCGTTGCAACAGCTCAGTCAACAGGAAGCGGCCAAGGATTTGTGAGATGCACTTGCAAAACTAAATGTCAAACCAAACAATGTGCTTGTGTTAAAAACAATCGAAAATGCAACTCGAAGTGCCATAGTTCTCTTTCCTGCTGTAACAAGTAATTTATTAAATTAATATTTCACTTTTAAATTTTACTCTAGTAAAATATGAGGATTTTCAGATCCTATGTTTAATACATTTCATGTTTGTTATTTGCAATAAACAATTTTTAACAATGTTGTTCATTTTATACTTTGCCTGCAAAACTTTCGACATTTTATATAATGCCTAGGCATTATACACAATGCCTAGGCAAAGCTTGTACAATTGTTAAGAAATGAGTTTATTTCATACTTTGCCTGGATTCACTCGGCAATGTTTACAATGCCTAGGTATTCCATACAATGCCTGAATTGTACACATTGCCGGTAACATATAATTAACTTTCTAATTTTCCCGGATATGAGGTATACACCGTCAGATTCGTCTAGAGTCCTTCTACAAACGCTCAGTTATTGGCGCAATTCGTAGGTAGACATCATTTGAAAGCTTAACTCAACACTATTGATTGGTGTATTTGCGGTTCTCCTGTCTCTTCTTGAACCGAAGATATAAACCCCCCAAAAATATGCCGTTTTGTACCTACCAAGTCCTATAGCTGGCTTATGGGTGGTCAAAAGTCACAAACTACACCGGTTCTGAATCGGCCCTGACCCCCTCTTCAAACACAGAAAAAAATTCAGATCGGTTTAACTTTTCCAGCCACATACATACATATCCACAACAATTTTCCCTTTTTTAAATAGAAATTGAGTCATATTTCTGAGCTCGGTAACTTTTGAATAGTATAACCGATTTTCAAAATTAGACATGCGTTGGAAAGGTAATTATCTTCAATTTCGTCAGATTTAGAAAATCAAAAATTTCGTTTACTTATATGTATATAGTGTCGCGTGTAGGGAGGTGTTGGTGTGCGCCACTGGCGACAACTGCCGTTCTCTGATAATTTGTTCGATTCTATTTCCTTCAATGTTAATGATTATATTATTTTTGTTTTGTTTTTTGTTACTACCATCACTTTAGTTTTTCGGTGTTTACTCTTTAATTGTATGATTCTAATTCTTCTGTCCACATTGTCATGTTCTTTTGAAGGTATTTTTCTGTTTTTTCTATAAGCATTATATTCATCTTCAAATACGCATGCTTCTACTTTGACTACTTGTATCTCAAAGTATCTCAACTTAAGATGTCAGTGTTAAAAACAGAAAAATTGGCTGATATCTCGTTATTAACACTCCATATGCAGTACTTCTTGTCTTCTTGTGATGCTCCCTTAAGATGTTTATCGTTTTTTTTTTTCATTTTCCGGACGTTTAGGTTGGAATAAATTTATTTTCTCAAGAATGCGCGATTTTGGAGATAACTCCTGAAACAGGTCGATTTTTATTTTTGAATTATGATTTTTTGGCATATATATTATACTAGTGACGTCATCAATTTGGGCGTGATGACGTAATCGATGATTTTTTTAAATGAGAATAGGAGTCGTGTGCTAACTCATTTGAAAGGGTATTCAATTCTCTATTCAGTAATATAAACATTAACATAATTATGTATACTGTGTGTCAAAAAAAAATATTTTTATTAAATTAATTGACACAAAAAGGAGAATTTATTTAATTCAAAATACATTTTACTGCCGTCAGAAAACAGGTTTAAAAATGTTTATTTCACAAATAAACATCGCTTTTCGCTTAAATGCCATGTTTAAACTGCTAAGAGGCAGATGGGTGGCAACTTTAACATTGAATTTAAGCAAAGGCAAAGAACAATAATTATTTGTCGAATAAACATTTTTTATATTTTCTGGCACCACTAAAATGTATTTTGAATTAAATGAATTACATACATTCTTCTTTTCGTCTCAATTAATTTAATTAAAAATTCTTTTTTGAACATCCTGTAAAATAATTATGTTAACGTTTGTACTACTGAATAGAGAATTAAATAACCTTTGAAATAAGTCATCACACGACCGCTACTTTCATTTAAAAAAATCATCAATTACGTCACCATGCCCAGCTTAATGATGTCAGTAGTACCATTGTTTATCTACACAGTAGTACCTATAATATACAGGGTGTAACAAAAATACAGGTCATAAATTAAATCACATATTCTGAGACCACAAATAGTTCTCTTGAACCTAACTTACCTTAGTACAAATGTGCACATAAAAAAAGTTATAGCCCCTTAAAGTTACAAAATAAAAATCGATTTTTTCCAATATATTGACAACTGTTAGAGATTTTTTATTGAAAATTGACATGTGAAACTCTTATGGCAGGAAGATCTTAAAAAAAAGAATGTGTGTGTACTTTGTACGCACGTAAGAAATTATTCTTCTATTATATAATTTCAACGAAGTAAATATACTTAACAGGTTATTTGTATTTTATTTAAATATTAAATTAACTTTCTTATCTACCACTTTCAAAAAATTTTTATTAAAACAACCAAAAATTTAAAAAAATATTAATCGTCCAGGATTGGAACCCGCAACCTTCCATTCATTGGCCCAACGCTCTACCAACTACGCCACCGAGCTTCTTTGAGTGACACGTAAGTTTCAGATATAATTACACAACACGGTGACAAATAGACATATAAAAATATTATATCTACATACATAATATTTTATTATCTTACTATACAGAGAAAGACAAATCCAAAAATTATAATAAATAATACATTTACTAAAAACACTAATATATTCTTTTAATGACTGATTTGCGCTGATACAGATACATACATACCTATCTTGAAAGATTAGCAACGAACTATTACTGTCTGTGTGCGCATGCGCGCAGATTTACGAAATTTTACTCTCAATCGCGCCTAAAGAAGAATAACTTCAATAAAAGTGAAATTTGTGCACCCCATTAATATTTTGTGGGGGTTTTTGTTCCCTTAAACCCCCCAAATATTTGTGTACGTTCCAATTAAATTATTATTGTGGTACCATTAGTTAAACAGATTGTTTTTAAAACTTTTCTATCTCTTTGTAATTTTTTGATGTCAGTTTTTATCGAGATATTTTGAACATTTGTAAAACTCATCTTACATAGAGACCTGGTAATAATATGAAGTTTTTTTATGAATTTACATTTTTTGGTATATTTTGAAACATATTAATATCTTGATAAAAATTTGTTTATCGAAAAAATACTAAGAGTCAAAAAAGTTATAAAAACATTGTGTTTACCTAAAGGTACCACAATAATAATTTAATTGGAACGTACATAAACATTTGTGGCGTTTTAGGGAACAAAAGCACAATACAATTTTTATGTAAACATATTAACACGTTGACACAACGTCTATAGACGTTGCATTTTCCCTATTCTACTTTGCAAAATACATATATTGTCACAACACTTGCTTATACATTTGACGCACTGTCCGTCAACGTGTGAAAAAAGAAGCCGCAACTCGATAAAAACTGTCTTATCGAAAAAATACTAAGAGGCAAAAAAGTTTTAGAAACATTGTGTTTAACTAACGGTACCGCAGTAATAATTTAATTGGAACGTACACAAAAGTTTGGGGGGTTTAAGGGAACAAAACCCCCATAAAATTTTTATGGGGTGTATAAATTTCACTGTTATTATTTTTTTGAGATGTCCATACCATAAGAATACCACATGCCCATTTTCAATAAAAAATCTCCAATAGTTTTCGATATATTGGAAAAAATCGATTTTCATTTTGTAACTTCAAAGGGCTGCAACTTTTTTATGTGCACATTTGTACAAGGTAAGTTAGGTCCAATCGAGCTATTTTTGGTCCCAGAATAATATGTGATTTAATTAATGACCTGCATTTTTGTTACACCCTGTATATGCCAAAAAAGTCATAGTTTAAAAGTAAAAATCGACCTGCTTTGGGAGTTCTCTCCAAAATCGCCCATTCTTAAAAAAATGAATTTATTCCAAACGGTGCAGGGTGCTCGTGTCCTCACTGTATAATCATTGTCATACCTATACTGTTTCAATAATTTTATTTTGGTTATGTATCTTATTTTTATGTACATTTTTGTTTCCGTATTGCCTTATTTCGTTTGATCATTAAATTATAATTAATCACAACAATAATGACATGCATTTCGAAATGAATTTATAAATTCGAATTTATATTTTTAGTTTGTTTAAAATTAAATTTTTTAGTTACCACTGTGCTGCCATCTATACGACAAAGTTCGTAACGTGACGATGCGAGTACAATGAAGTGTAGATCTCTACATGAGTATATAGAATTCTACTGTTCGGAACGGAACTTATTGAAACTTACTTCGATATTTTCAATAATTAGACGTGTGGCTCATAGGTGGCACAGTCAGTATTTACAGTGAACTTTAAATATTAGTTCTTTAATACAGTCTGATTGTGATAGATGGCGGTGTATGAAAGATTTTGAAATAAATAAAATAGAATTTTATTCTAATAATAATAATTTTATAATAAAATTGTTTTGAGAACCGCTTTCGATTTGAAAGATGAAAATAATAATTTTATAGAGAATGTTTTTTAGCATATTTTAAATTTTCTCCCAGAATATTTTGAACATATAAATTGAATTTGCCATTACCCATTGCCAAAATATTTGCATAGTGCAGATGGCGACTTCGAAAATGTCGGAATTGTTAAAGATAGTCAATGATTGTTCTGTCTGGAATAAATAACCTTTTTTAAGGTAATGTTTTCTCTTTATGTACCTACTGAAGTAGTAGACTTCAGTCTTCAGTTGTCACCCTATCGAGCTCATGGCTGGTTAGTCAAGCTGGTTAGCCATGAATACCTTGGGGTTAAACTTTATGTTAACTTTACTTCAAAAAGACATGAACTAACTAAATAATATGTATCTACCTTATTTATTTAGTCATTCTTGGACTTCATATTATGAAGGAAATAAAGTATAATAGGTAGGTAGAAATAATAAATTACAAATACAACAATCAGCAATGCTTTTTTATTTCTTAAAATTTTATTACTAAATTGTGTTCTAAAATGAATTTTAAAAAGCTGCTTGATAAAAGCTTAGAAGCTTAAAATAGTGCTATCGTACGCTGTCTGTGCAATGACATTTTTTTTTCATCACTGAAGAATATAATGGATGGATGTAACTACTCATTGCGTGTTAATGTAATTACGCACGTAAGTATGTTATACGCAGTAATTAATTAAATAAAAAGTTACTGTCGTGGGAGAAAATAAAGAAAAAAGCTTTTAAAACCATTTAACCCATCTAGACCTAAAGTGTAATATTAAACCCGCGGGATACGTATCCTTCATGTAATTTTTTGGCATTTATTTATTTTATTTCGCCCATGGCTACATCACAGTTGAGTTTTTGTGTATAAGCAAAGAGGACAATATATACAACCAGTAAATAACAATAAATAATTTTTACAAATAAAAATTTAGTTGACAATGCAATTGACTTTTTGGTCGCAAATACCAAATGGCACGGATTGCCATTGTAGGATATCTGATTAGGGATTCCTCCACTACATGTTTAACCGCTAGTCTTGCACAACCGTAATCGAAATTAGGAGAGGGTCTTTTTCCCCACCTGAAAAGTGAGTGGGAGCACCTGCCACAGTTTGTTCTAGAGTATGGCCCAGTCACGCCCAGTTTCGTCTTAGTTGGTCGGAATCTCTGGCTTGCTGGTAACACGTGGGATACACGAGTCCCAGTGGTGTTGATCTAAGTGGTCCCAGAGAGTTCGACCTCTAGGCCTAGGCTATTTAATAGAACTCGTATGACCTCATACAAGATATATATTTAATATTTCAATATATCTATGTACTATGTACCTAACTTCTTTCTATATGTGTAATAATACCTACCAACCTGTACCTTGAATTACTATAATATACAGTAGAGGTGTTAAAATTAGTGATATAGTATTTTTACTACAAAAGCGATATTACGTAGGTCAACATTTTTGACGTAAGAGAACTGTCAAAATATTAGAATGTGACTTTTCATTATTGCCATGTTTATTATAAACTATGTTTATTATAAACATGGCAATAATGAAAAGTCACATTCTAATGTTTTGACAGTTCTCTTACGTCAAAAATTGTGACCTACGTAATATCGCTTTTGTAGTAAAAATACTATAGTAACATATAGGCCGTTCCAAGATGCTGTCAAAATTAAATCAATATGGCTACTGGAAGGCAAACATTGAATATTATTCTATCAGGTTCTTATGGTTTTAGATCATTTTAGTTGTTGTACAAAGATTAATTTAACATTTTCTCTGGAAGTATTAATTTAGAAAGATAATATGCCTCATTGGTGTTGTGTTTTGAAGTGTGAAATGCAAAGTAATCGTGATAAAGTTAGCTTTTACCACTTACCATCAGTGCTACATTCTAAGCACAAAACTGAACCAATTTAACTAAATAAGTTATAGTTATCATCTGAGAGACAACAACAATGGTAAAATGCAATAAAATATAAAGATTTTACTAGCAAAATGGAAATTCCCCTGTAATCATCTTATATCTGGTAAGTTACAACATTTGAACATTAACGATTTTTGAAGATGTTAACAGTCTAATCTTGTAGGAAAACCAGCCGACTTAACTGATAATAACAATCCAGATTGGGTTCCTTCAATAAATATGGGGTATATAAACACAATGAAATGAGTTCCCCAAAATCTAAAATGGGAATTAAGGTACCAAAGGAGAATTAAAAGAAAAGGGTACCTACAAGAAAAAATTGCTTTTTTATTCCTCTTGAAATGATTTATAAGACACTGGACTGTCTTATATTCTACAAATACTAGGTAGGTCTATGATTTTACACATTTTTCATTAATGATACATTACTGTTACTTTAGTAGATTTAGAAACAGTGGATAGTTAGTGGTAGATAGTAGTTATTTGGTATAAAAGTTAGTTTAGTAGAAGACAAGATTTTGCCAAATAGTCAAACATATATTACAATGGAAAAATTAACAAATACATTTTATGTCATTAACATTAACACAGGATTTTAAATATCAGCTTAAGAAATTAGCTTTATCTTGTGAAAGTATAGAAAATGATGATGCCAAAACTAAAAATTATACTGGTTTAGCAAATTACAATGTTTTTAAAATAGCTTTAAAGTATATTACACCATTTATCAAATACCATCAAAATACTGTTTTGTCACCAAGTGATCAAGTATTGCTTACTTTAGCTAAACTAAGCTTAAACTTAGATTATAAAGATTTGAGATATAGGTTTAGTATTTCACCCTACCCGGTATCAACTTATTTCAAAAATACTTTGTATATAATGTGTCTTAGGTTAAAAAAATTTGTGTTCTGGCCTGATAGAGATATTTTAAAGAAAACTATGCAAAATTCACTTAAAGAATCTTTTCATGGAAATACTACAGGTATAATTGACTTTGGACGAATGTTTGTATGAAACGAATTATTTATTGTTCTGAAGCTAGTTATTTGAGGCATTTTTGTAATTAACTATTCTAATTGGGAAATAAGCCACAATTTAACTTAAAAAATAATTTTATTAATCTTTCGACTTCCAAATCAGACGTCATTGTCAAAATACAAAATATTATTATTTATGCATATTATTACCTGTAAATATTTCTTCTGATTGTTAATTGTAAAGGATTGAAAAATTACCATTTATTTTATTTTTTTTAGAATCAGCTGAGAGAAGTGGTCTACAAAAACCCAGGAAGGAAACGGAATATGTGGCTACGAAAGGCAAAAGAAAGGTTTACAAAGCAAATGTGACACATTTTTTTGAAATATTTAGGAATATCAGTAAATTGCATTAAAAAAATGTATGAAAAGATTTTGTTCAATAAAAATGTTTATATTTATCAAGGATGTATTAATTGGTATGGCCACATATCGTCAGTGATGTAATAATACATCCTATCTGTTTTTTCATGAGTTTCGTAAGAGAGACTAAAAACTTGTCTTAGGGTCACCTGTTTTCATATGATATTTTTTGACTTGTTTTGTAGTAAATTAAACTATCTATGAACTACAAAACAAGTCAAAACTTACATATGAACACAGGAGGTGACCTTAAAACATGTTTTTCCATCTCTCCTACAAAACTCATGAAAAAACAGATAGGAGGTATTGTCACATCAGCAAGGATGTACAGTGATGAGTGCCCTAATAACCGGCAAAATAGCACAAAAGACGGGCAACATATTTAGTTGTGAGATAAAAAGAAATGAAACTAGTCGAGCTGGGAAATTTAGCGAAATTAACCTTTAAATTTTATTTTATATTGATTGTTTCCCACCTTTACACATATCAGAGGAGTATGTCAACTAAAACTGTCACTGTGACAGTGGTAGTTTCCAAACTCGTCTGATACGTCTGAAGGTGGTACACAATCAATACAATCTAAATGTATAAGTTAATATCGCTAAATTTCCCAGCTCGACTAGTTTCATTTCTTTTTATCTCACTACTTAATAATTTTCCATCTTTTGTGCTATTTTGCAGGTTATTAGAGCGCTCATCACTGTATTTCTGGTATATCCAGGGAATGTCTACAAAATATATTTTGAATGTCCAAAGAACATTCGTGAACATTCATGGAATGTTCCAATAAGACATTCAAGTAATGTTTAAAATGCTGACACAGGATTTTCCTGGGATGTTCAGGAAACGTGTTTTCGGGGATATTCCAGGAATTTTTCAATGTCTGTGTACCTTCATATGGAATATTTTGGTGTTATTAGCACCGCACTCCACTTGCGATTTGTAATCAGGAAGATTGAACACATTGTTTCAAATACAAGTCAATCCATTTGTAACTAAATAATCATGGATTGACTTCTATTTGAAAGAATGTGTTCAATATTCACGACTACAAATCGCAAGTGGAGTCCGGCGCTTAGAGCTACTTCCTCTTCGGTATTATGTATTATACTACAGAAATTAGGAACTTTCCTTCTAAATATATGTATGCATCTTGGCCATCAAACATTTTTTTAAGGGGTTACATAGGTCTTAGGGGTAAAAAAAGTGACTTTTTAAAAAAATTATATCTCGAAAACTAAAATTTATTTTTATTTATAATTGGAACATGTAAAAGTATAGTACTTAAGGTAGTCTCAAAAAAAGTTTCAGCCAAAAATATTCATTTTTGTAGGTTTTTTTGCGGTGGACAGCAAAACTAAGTCCAGTCTCATTTGAAATCAAAAAGTTTCTTGTAGTTTATACCTCTGGCTAGTAAATGAACGAAGGAATTAAAAAAAATGAAATTTGAAGATTTTACATAAGTTTAAACACATTTTTGACCCCAATTTTTCTCATTTTTAAAGTAGTTTTTTTTTGATAAAACAAAAATGACCTCATCTAATAAAAAAATCTTTGTTCATTCACTAACCAGAGGTATAAACTACAAGAAATTTCAGATGAGACTGGACTTGTTATGCTGCTCACCACAAAAAAGGGCTGTTGTCGAAAAATTGCAGTCAACTCTACAAAAATGAATATATTTGGCTGAAATTTTTTTGAGTGTACTATACTTTTACATGTTCCAATTATAAATAAAAATAATTTTTAGTTTCCAAGATATAATTTTTTTAAAAAGTCACTTTTTCTACCCGCAAGACCTATGTAACCCCTTAATAACTGCCTTTCCATGCTGTAGCAAACTTAACAAATTGTTGATTTCAAATTGTAACAGTTAAGTTTTGCAAAGTATGCTGCCCTCTTGTATCTTCTGTGTTATCTTCATCATACAATTACTTCATCTAAAAACTTTCTGCGATATATTCATTTTGTTGCTAAAATTATTTCCTGATCCATGGGTTGAATAAGCGATGTATTTTTTGGCAAAAACATACAACTAAAGTTGCCATGTTTTGATCATAGAATATTTTCAGAGGGATGAGCAGGAGCGTTGTCTAAAATCAAAAAACATTTCACCTCTTCCGGCAGATTCTCAGTTTCTTCTCTTGAAATTTTTTCACTGCAGGTACAGTCGGAGAAATGAAAGAGTACCCATGAACGATCACATATTATTAACATAATTAATCTATATCGTTTATTATTTATAGAAAAAGAACAGCAAATACAAAATATGTGATTGTACCTGTTTGACGTGACCGTTCATGGGTATTCTTTCATTTTTCCGACTGTACAAATTCTTTAAAAGGTCCATTTTTTAAGATATCTGGGGTGAACCACTATGATGAAATTATTTATTTTTATAGCTCCACAATTATATACAAATCCTACCTCAAAATATTTGTAAGAATTTAAACTCTTGAATGCCTTCATTTGTTGACCTGTGTAAAAACTATTACTAAGCTCCAAATACAAAAAAAAACTATGTCCATGTAAGTAACTATATTTGTCCATGTTGTCACCCTTGAAAAACTTTTTCTACTGTAGGTTAACTCATACCCCTTGAGGGAAAATGGATCTATATACCAAAAGCTTTTGAAAATATTTACTTATGTTTATTTATTCACTGCTTACAACTAAATACAGTCGTTAAAGTACTTCTACAGCTAGAAGCTACAGAAGTCAACAGCAAAATGTTCGGAAAATACAACTATAAAAAACTATTATACAACGATTAAACTATTATATAAAAACAATTATATAAACCACTATTTTATAACAACAATAACTATTTTATAAAAAAACTATTAAACGTAAAAAACTTAAGAAACTCAATGCGGTACAAATATAAATAATTTCAATGTTTGCCTTCCAGCTTTCAATTAGTGTCATAAACGTCAAAGTCTTGAAATGGCCTATAGATTGATATTACATTGATTGTTTCCCACCTTTAGACGTATCAGAGGAGTATGTCAACTAAAACTGTCACTGTGACAGTGGCATTTGTCAAACTCGTCCGATACATCTAAAGGTGGGAAACGATCAATATAATGTCAATTTTTAAGTTACTATCGCTAAATTTAACACCTCTACTAGGTGCATCCCTTTTTATCGCACAACTTAATATGTTTTCCATCTTTTGCGTTATTTTGCCGGTTATTAGTGCGCTCATCACTGTATAATCAGTAAAATTGTAAAATCAATTGTTTGTGATTATTTACATTTTTTATCCTTTGGTACTAGTACACTTTAGAAGAGCAAAATTAATCATTTTTTGAAGATTTTTTTTCTCAGAACCTTTATTAAAAATGAACATAAAACTTTTTGCATATTAATATCTAACTCTTAGAGAATACAAAAAATATATCTTTTTTCATTTATGTACGTACACTAATATCGTAGAGGGCGCCAAAGTCGAGGCCTCGAAAAAAAGTAGTTCCGATGGCGGACAGTTAATCTCAGGAATGGATCTCTGAAACAAAAATATCGTACGGCATTTGAAAAAGGAAGGTTTTCTACGTGACAATTTACCACCGTTAGTGAAAAATTCCACAAAAAAAAAGATTTTACGGAAATTTGAAAAAAAAAATTTGAAAAAATCGCCTGTTTTTCTTTAGTTTTTCATGGTTAAAAAATATTTGTTTTTTATTTTTTGGTCAAATTGTGGTAAATTGTCATGTAAGAAACCTCTCTTTTTCAAATGCAGTGCGATTTTTTTGTTTCAGATATCCCAATCCTGAGATTAACTGTCCGCCATCATTTTTCGAGGCCTCGACTTTTGCGCCCTCTACAATATTAGTGTACGTGCATAAATAAAAAGAGATATATTTTTTGTACTATCTAGAGTTAAAAAGGTGGAAAAAGGTTCTGAGAAAAAAATTCTTGAAAAAAATGATTATTTTTGGCCTTCTAAAGTGTACTAGTACCTTCTAAAACTTTGTAAAATTCTCATTTTCAATACCAACCATAATAACTCATTTCCTGGAAAAATACGGTATATTCAACTGGAAAGATTGCGGCAGAAAATCGCGACAGTGGAAAAAGGGACAAATACTCAAATGGTATGTTGAATGATTCAAAAGTCCAACAAAGTGACAAGAATATCAAAATGCTCTATAAATAAAACGCAACGTAACCAGAGAGGAAAATACTGCAGAGGAGGAATGGAGACAATTAAAAACAATAACGGATTCTGCAGAGGAATCTGTCGGAAAAGCCAAAAGGATACAATATACAGTGTGGATATTAAGTCTTTACCCCCCTAAGAAACTCTCTTATTTAAGACAAATATGAAAAAAATGCTCGGACCCGTCAATTTTTATTTTAATAGAGGTATTTTATAACATAAAAAAAATTGTCACCCCTTTCATCCCCTTCACTTGACAGCTACCCCATCAGATTTTTTAAATAGCAATGGGGGTCGTGCGATAGTTCGTTGGAAAGGATTTGAAAAGAAGAATTCAAAAATGTATAAGTTTGAAATTTTGTATAGTTTTATTTAAAATTATTACAAAAAATAATGTATTAAATTACATCTTTAAAATTAAAGGAACTGCCAAATTATCCTAAAGAAAATTTAAATTACTGCAGGAGATGCTCGAAATGTTCTCCATTTACTTCCTGGCAGAAGTAGATTCTTTGTTTCGTTGCCTCCCTAACCCTTTGTAGGGTCTGCATATCAATCCTATTACATTCTTCGATTATTCTTTGACGGAGTTTATCAAGTGTCGTCAACTGGCTCCCATACAGTTTGGATTTAAGGTAACCCCATAGGTAAAAATCTAGAGGATTAGGATCTGGTGATCTTGGTCGAAATTCAATGAATCCACGACGCCCAATCCATCTTCTCGGGTACAAATTATCTAAAAAATTTTGAACGCGAGCAGCGTAAGGAGGCGGAGCTCCATCTTGCTGGAAAACAATATCTTGGATGAATTCGCCTGGATTGTTTCTAAGCACATCATTAATTGCAGGAATTATTTGTGTCTCCAACAGATTAAGATAGCTTTCCCCCGTTAAATTGCCTTCGATAAAAAAGGGCCTATAATGTGATTCCCTAGTATACCTGCCCAAACATTTAATTTAGTTGGAAATTGAGTATCTCTCGAAACAATCGAGGGTTTTCGTCAGACCAATATCTTACGTTTTGTCGATGTACATGACCATTTAAATAGAATGTAGCTTCATCGGAAAAACAAATATGTCTTAAATAATTTGGATCTTGTGAAATATTATTATCCATAGTTTCACAATATTGCAGTCGTCGATCTGGATCATCCTCTGTCAATGCGTGCACCATTTTAATCTTATATATTTTCATCTTATATAGGGATGAAATTTTTGCTTTTTTAAAATGGTTAAAACGGTCCTGTGACTTACTTCGCATTCGCAAGCAACGTTTCAGTTGAACTGGATGGATTTACTACAAATTGAGACAAAATATCTACTTGCTTTTCCTCAGAAATCTTTTTTCTACCATCCCGTTTCTTGTTTTCGACAGAACCAGTTTTAAAAAATTTGGTGACAAGCAGTCTATAGTAATGTCGATCGAATATTCTCACAGCTTCATGGTAGTTACGCTTCACTAAATATTAAAATTGCTTCACATTTGTCTACTAATATATGAGGTGGTGCCATTTTGATTGTTTTGACTTTTGAATACTAAAAATTTACAGGTTACCACTAAAGCTCACCAAATCTCAATTTCTTGTCAATATTCTTTACAATCAACAGTGCTAATTTCTTGGTTTTTATAACAGTTGTCAAAAACTAGACACGCCAACTAGATTATTTAAAAAATTGTTTTAACCACGATATCTTTAAACGACACAAAAGTGTTTATTCTGCAAAAAAATAATTCGGTATAAACGTTCAGGAATAAAAATTAAATAAATTTTGTTATACCGAATGTCCCATATTAAAGCAAAACCAGTGTACCTACTTTTGTATTGTTTGTTGTATCGCAAAGTGTATCTCCAAACAATTAATCGTTATTAACAAACAGATCCTTGAGGTTACAGTAAAGTGTGATACATTTTTGAATTCTTCTTTTCAAACCCTTTCCAACGAACTATCGCACGACCCCCATTGCTATTTAAAAAATCTGAGGGGGTAGCTGTCAAGTGAAGGGGATGAAAGGGGTGACAATTTTTTATGTTATAAAATACCTCTATTAAAATAAAAATTGACGGGTCCGAGCATTTTTCATATTTGTCTTAAATAACGGAGTTCACTAGGGGGGGGGGGTAAGACTTAATGTCCACACTGTATACGACGAAGCAGCATATTTAAAATCCAAGTTATGAAGAAGTGGTTCAAATAATCCTCATCATAAATCAGCCCTTTGCATCTACTGCTGGATATAGGCCTCCCCTATTTTCGTCCACTGTCTTCTGTCCTGGGCGCTTAGATTCAAATAATAAAGAAGCTAAAAAAAGAAAGCGCCAGGAATGGACGGAATTTCGACAGAATTATTAAAACTCGTTTTGCTTGCTTACAGGTTCTAGCTGCAAAAATTATAAAGAAAGCTAACATAAGCGAGATCATTCAAAATGTTCATTCTTACCCTTTTCCACCGAAAAATAACGCCCTGTAGCCGGCTTCAATTTTGTCTTAATAAGAACATTTCCCTGATTAGGAGGGAATTCGACCTCTAGGTTACACACAGATATTTAAATATTTCTAACTTCCTCCTATGTGTGTGTAATAATAGTACCAACCTGTACCTTGAATAACTACAATATATAATCAGTAAAATTGTTTTCCTTGTGATTATTTACATTTATCCTTTAACTAAAACTTTGTAAAATTCTCATTTTCAATACCAAGCTTAATAACTCATTTCCTTCGAAAAATACGGTATATTCAAGTGGAAACAGGGCAACCGTTGGTTGGTGAATCTACTACAAATTATGATGTCGGCCAATTTAGTTAATTTAAGTTGTTTGCTACAAAACACTGTAATTCCAGATTAATTATTGAATAATACATCACTAGCATGACCAATTGATCTTTTCCTTTGTTCTTGACCTCTACATCTTAATGGAAACACTGTATCTAAGTATCTAAAACGCAATTCTACGTACAATGGTGTTGATCTAAATTTGATTATGAAATAATCCTCAAATTAGATAAAATAGCTTAAAATTAAGAAAGAATATATTTATTTATTTATATTTGGAGTATTAAAGCTTAATAGCTTAATATAAATGAAATCATAAAAACACTCTGAAAATTATTATTTATCAAGTGAGGTATTAACATACAGTATGGTGCAAATGTTTGGAATAAATTCGTTATTTCGTAAGCCAGCCACTTTAAGGAAAAATCCTGAAACAGGTCGATTTTTATTTTTAAATTATGATTTTTTGACATATTCAGGGTGTATCATTAAGAATGTCCAATCTCTGAGTTGTAAATTTTAAACCTCAAAATATTAAGATTAAACCCAAATAACTTAAATAAAATATGGCTCCTTACTGAGTTACAGGGTGTTTTATTTAAAAATTTAAAAACTACATATTTTTCCCAGTACTTTAAAACTATTTGACGTATCCTTATCATACTTGGCAGAAAGTGTGGCTACTAATATACACATACACCCTACTTGGTAGAAAGTGTAGGTACTGTACACCCTACTAAATTATGTTAAATAATCCTTTCTGACTACTACCAGAGGCGTACGACAGAAGAAATTGACTGGTTGACCCTTCCCAAATTCTACGCCACTGACGAAATAGTTATTTTGGTGTAACTTTTAGATTTTCCAATACTTTTTATACCCTTTATTACAGTTAAAAATGAAGCGACACAATACATTAATCAAAATAACTGTGCCGTTTCATATTTAACTTCAAATATCTCGAAAACTACTAACTATATCGTTACCAATCAAGAGTATACTATTTACATATATTGTAAGTATTGGAAAATCGAAAAATTGCGCTAATATAGTAATTCCCCCAGTAATTCAAATAGTTTTCAAGTACTGGGTAAAAATAGTTTTTACATTTTTAAATAAAACACTCTGTACCTAACTCAGTAAGGAGCTATATTTTATTTAAGTGATTTGATGATGTCACTTCTTTTTCTTCTCAAAGTTCCATCTCCTATCGGAGGTTGGATATCATAACGGCTATGGTCACTTTGTTGGCTGCTGCTCTGAACAGTTGTAATGAACTACAGTTAAACCATTCTCTAAGGTTCCTCAGCCAGGAGATGCGTCTTCTTCCTATGCTTCTTCTTCCTTGGATCCTTCCTTGCATAATAATTCTCAGCAACTCATATTTTTCTCCTCTGGTCATGTGACCCAAATATCCTAGTTTTCTTGTTTTGTACTGTTCATAATTTCTAACTCCTTATTTAAACGACGTAGCACTTCAATATTGGTAATCCTTTTCTGTTAAATCCACTGAATTTTCAATATTCTTCTGTAACACCACATTTCGAACGCTTCTATTTTCCTTATGTGTTTTCTCTTCAATGTCCAAGCTTCCATTCCGTATAGTAATATAGAAAATATGTAGCATCTTAGAGCCCTCAATCTGAGAGGAAACTGAAGGTTTTTATTTGTAAGTAGTGTCTTCATTTTTATAAATACTTGCCTGGCAGTTTCACTTCGGACTTTAATTTCTTTGCCTTGGTCATTTTTGTCATCAACCCATGATGTCACTAGTATGATATATATGTCAAAAAATCATAATTCAAAAATAAAAATCGACCTGTCTCAGGATTTTTCCGTCGCTGGCTTACGAAATAACGAATTTATTCCAAACATTTGCACCATACTGTATGTGCCAATATTATAAATGGATACAATTGATCCAAGTTGTTCACCACTTATGCTAGGTGAATAATAATAAATTAACAAAATTTAACTGTGTTCGGGAGTTTTTTTCGTTCATATACAGGGTGGAGTACCAACCCATTACTAAATCAATGTTCGGCAGTGCCTAGAATATTTCCAAATCGGTGGATAATAAGGCGAGGATAGATGGAATGGCCAGCACGATCTTTTGATGTGACACCATTAGACTTATTCTTATCGGGAGAGCAGCTTAAAAACATTGTATTCAAAAGTAAACCTTTTGACTAAGCTGTCTTAAGAAGATGAATAACGCTTGCGATTAGATGGGTCAGGCTTAGATGTTGAGTAACATTAGAAGAAATTTATATTTAAAATTCAGATGTTACCAAGACATGTGCGGCGAGAATGTTGAGCATCTCCTACATTCGTATTAATTTTTTTTTTATTTTTTCATTATCAGTAAATAAACAGTGTAATAGTTGTTAAGTGTGTTGTAGAAAAATTCTATATTCAAGTAATTTTCGTTTTTTTAATGTTACTTTTTGCAATAAATCGGAACTTATTTAATACTTACAAAACAGTTAAACAGTGTTGCCTACAACATCATGGCCAAAGACTCAATTTTTGATAAGACATAACCTCCTCAACACCCAAGGGCGGATCCAGGGAGGGGGCCATGGCCCCCTCCGAGAATTTAAAAAAATATAAATTTAAATATTGGCAGTTCAAATATTCTTAATAGTTTCAAACATATATAATATGTATAAAACACGGGATAAATATGTTTTCTGGACTAGAATTGATTAAAAGCAGTAACAGAAGTTTCAAGAATGACATAGGATGTTTTATAAATCAAAATATAGATAAGTGCCAATTATTAGAACGATCTTGGCAGCTATCAGAGTCCTATCAATTTCCATATTCTATACACACAAAGAATAAAAAAGAAATGAAGCGTTACTTGGATCACCAGAACTTACAACAAAGGAGTTGGTTGGTATTTTCGAACAGTCAAAAGGGATTGTTTTACAAGTATTGAATTTTATTTTTCTAATGAAAAATATGGTCATAATAAAGGGATGAGAGCCGAAAGCCTTGTCATGAAACCTTAAACATCTTTCGCCAAACTCATGGGCAAAGACGGAGCCATACAAATCCATGAAAAAACATCATATCACAAGGAGTGCGTTGAGGTATAGGTGGATTTTCTACAAAGTTATCACAACCCGCAAAAGTCAGTCAAACCAGAAAGACCCTCAAAGGTCTAAACAGATACAAGAAAATAAAGAAAGACTACGACCAATAATAGAGTCTATAGTGTTCTTAGGTCGACAAAATATTCCTCTAAGAGGCTGTCGTGATGATGGCCTTCTGCTTCTCGACGAAGGTGCTGGACCTAGCAGTGAGGGAAATTGTTAAGATTTAAAATCTCATCAGAAGATAAGACTATTCAACGACACCTATCCACAGCAGCATATATTAATTAGTAACACCAGTCAAAATCAATAATTAATAACATGTTGTTGTGAAGAAATAATTGAACAAAACATGAATCAGGTTCAAAGTGCAAATTATTACTCTGTCATATTTGACGAAATATCAGACGCGCGACGTATCCCACGTAGAACAGCTTTATCTAAATTTGAAATACATACACAATAACAACATTGGTGAAAACTTTGTCAAGTTAATTGACGCGTATGAGAACATAAAAACAATTATTAGTGAAAATCAAGAAAAAGGGGAAGAACAAGGCCTGACAGAGTGACAGAAAAAGCATTGGAAAAAATAGTATTAAAGTTGTTGAAAGAACTGCACTTGGATCCGAAGAAATGTGGATGAATCGGTAACAACTTTAATAATACTTTAATAACGATGCCTTTTGAATGTCATTATAGAACTCAAAAGTGTGTAAAAAGTGCCTTCAAACTCACCATTTTAACCGTAATTTTTAAAACTTACCCCCTGGCCCCCGGTACACCTCCCCAAAAAAAGTTCATGGCCCCTCCCGAAAATCGGTCCTGGATCCGCCCTTGTCAACACCTTGGTGGTTATACACTCTTTCAAAACAATTTCTTAATAATCTATTTTGAAAACGATTTCAGGAGTGGAAATCTAAACGTCAAATATTTTTAAGTAAAATGTAATTGTCTAATCCCTTATAAACCCAATAATATACTTTCTTAAACCTAAGCCTTCCTACCTTTTGGTGTAAGACGGTTTGGGTTGAGCTCCGCATGTGTGTCTCCACGTTTTTTTGTCATGTGCTTGATTTTGTAAAGTTGTTCTTCTTCACATCGTACTTCTTCCCATACTAAAACTATCTTCAGAACCTTCTTCCTGATATTCCCTATCTATCTAGCTCTTGGTGTTGCACTTCTGTTTTTCCTCGCATTTGTGTTTCGAATACTTGTTTTGTAAGTCCTTCGTCCGACATTAAATACACAAATACGCATACCATCCGAGCTGTCCCTCTACGATTTTATCCTTTATAGGTTCTACTTATAGGTTTTGTCAATTATTGTCTATTGTCTATTATCTATTATCTATTTTCTCTATTGTCTATTGTCTATTATCTATTGTCTCTATTGTCTATTGTCTATTTTCTAATTTTTTCAGGAACCTCATTTCCATAGTATTGATTCTTGATTTTGTCTCTCTGTTAGCGTACAGGTCTTTCTACTGTACATATTGTAGGCCTTACTACTATTTTATTATAGACTACTATTTTTATCCCCTTGAGGTGCCTTGAGCATCTCTCTTTTCCCGAGAAATGTTGTTTTCATTGTTTTAAATATTTATACTGTTGTTCCCAACCTTTTGTTTATTTCATGGTATTGTTCACCGGTTTTTTTCTATGATTGCTCCTAGGTAGGTACCTAATTAAAGTGACTTACTTGTTCTAGCTGCATACCATTTAATCTTACATCGTGTTTTTTTTTTGTCCCAGCTATTACCATTGTTTTTATTTTATCTGCGTTTATTTTCATGTTCATCTTTAATAGTTCTTCATTTAAAATTTCTACACCGTATTGTAGACTTTTCCAGACTCGAATAGTAGTTCCACGTATTATATCAGGATCAAAACTAGTTTGTCCAAGCCTAAACTGGTTTATCCCATTGAACTTAGGATGAACTAGTTTGGACTAGTTTATACCAGTTACCAGTTTATTCTATCGCGTATACGAACAAATTTCGCTTGACCGAAACTAGTTTGTCCTGAACACCACAAAAAAGATAACGGCATTACAAAAAACAAAGTATGTAGAATGAGTTTTTCCACATTTCCGAGAACATTTAAAGACGTTAATATTTTCTCGTAATTCGATCCACAGCTTGTAACAATTTGTGCCAAAACTAATTCCACACTTGCAAAAAGACCAGACAAAATTTACGACTAATGCCCGGGACAACAGTTTTATCCTGCCAAAAAATTAAGAATCGTGGTATTTCAATGACAGCTTTATGTACACTTGTTTCTATTGTTCGAGCCAATTATTGTTGATAGTTTTGGTGTTTTGTTGTTTGGGGTAGTGCGCAATTAAATTTATGTATTATAGTTTGATAATGCTAAAAATTTCTTTTATGATCAAATGTATTGATTATGCAGGATATTATGTCACGTATCAATGTCAAATTAGTATCAAAAGTTTTTGTTATTAAAACATACCTGATAAAGTTTGAGAATGTAATAATGAATAATTATTAAAAATTGCATGTGAATTGTGGTTTGAGTTGCTGAGGCTAAGAATAAACGGAATCCAAGTTCAAAATTACTAGATTTGAGATATTTAAAGTTAAAGTTCTTTGGAAAATTAAAATTCCTTGTACTTCAACTATTAACTACGGTCGTACATCGTATTTTTTTATTATTGAAGGATCAGAAAACATCTACACCTACTAAAATTTTCAAAAAAATAACCAATTACGGTGTATTTTGGAAAAAAGCACATGGGCCCTTCTTATTCTAAACGGTCAAGGAATTTCCTCACTAAAATGTATCCTAGAGACACTACATTTTTCACAGAAATTTGTATTGAATTTCTTTATCTTTGCAGAAAAAGTGAATTTTAAAAAATGTGTGTTTATATCTTTATTGGGTAAATTATTTATTTATAATAAGAAACGCTGCAAACTAAAGAAAAAACGACAAAAATATCTTTAACTCCACACTTCTTATAATCAGAGTTAAAAGTCAAGCACTGCTGTATCTTCCATATTATTATCTTCCAAACTTAGTTTGCTGGGATGCCGACACCAGCGTTTCAGTTTCTCAATTTGTTTTTTTTTATCGGCCGTACGTTAAGATTTTTTTCAAACATATTCACCATGGTGATAGTAGGGCGTACCCTTTTCTAGAAATACACATGTAAAAAATAAAAACAATGTATTTAATGTTTGTTTAAAAGAAAATGATTCAAAAAAAATTTCTGAAAATGTTTCAAATAAAATATACCAGACTGGTCTCCATTTAAAAGGATTTTTTAGGGTCGCTTATCACACTATGTACATATTTAATATTTCAAAGCTCTAAAAATTCTTATGACTCATTCGTTCTACAATAAATTTTTACAAGATGATTGGATTAGCTAGACCCAGTACTCTGGAACAAATACCTGTGTATGCTTCGCTTTTTCGATTATTAATCTCTGTCGCATTCCATAAATTTATGGTCTGATTAGCTCTTAAATATGATTACATTTAACCAATAAGAAGCTTTACATTGCTTTTATTTTTGTTTTATGTATCACAGGTATGAGATAAGAATCAATTTCTTGAGATCCCCTGCTTAAAACGGATTCATTTCAGATGTAAATGTCTGATCTTCCAGTGGTTATACATACTGTGAACATAAAAATTGTACGTCCAAGGGAGTGGAAAGAGTTTGCTGAAAATCAAAGCAGATGACGTTCGTATCTACAGTTGCTTTAGATTTATCATTATTTTATTTTTTTTATTGTTTCAGCCTTCTTTGCTATCCATTGGTGAATCTCGTGATCAAATTTGACTCTTTTTACTTCTTGTGCATCTGCTGAATATTCTGTAATATTTCTATAGGCGTCATATCTAGTGCATATATCTGAGTTTGTTGAATTCCTTGGATAATGACATAAATTTTGGAAATTTGGGTATATGCTCAATAACGTTATTACGTTTCTTTGGATCCATTCTTTTAATAGATCGTTACCTTCCTATATCTTTTTCGCATAACCCAACTTAATCAGTTCTAAATATTTCAAAATATATTAGGTACTAATGTTTATTGTTTGAAGAAAGAACTAGTTCCAAACCCGGATATTGAAAGGAAATATCTCTCTATTGTCGCTTTTATTTTTCTTTGTCAATTTTGATCTATCCACATTCTTTTTTTTTTAGACAAAAAGATAAAAAAAATTTGAAGATCATAAGGTGCCAGTTTGTAAAAGCTGTTAAATAACTAAACTCAATCTCTTTCCGAGAGGTTTTCGTTGCATGTATATTTTTTACAGTTACGGTTGTATTATTTTATTATGTTTTTTCTCTTTATATATGCCATATATGCCATTCCAGTATTACCTACTTACATCAGATCTGCTGTTATAACCATGCATTTTCTTTTTTTTTTTCTGCTGAGAAATTATTATGTTAAATTAAATTAAATTAATTATGTTAAATTTTTGCAGGATACGTTGTAAATCAGCTTCACTTTATAAAGTCTTGCATTGTCTGCATAGCAAGTAATTTTAAGTGTTTTTCTCCCATTTGATATTCTTTTTTAGTTCTTACTTTTTATATTATTTCATCCATGATCATGTTGAAAAATAGAGGACCCAGGGATCTAAGAGATTTAAGCATATGTGGTTTAATTTATATCCCAACTTGTTGTTACACCCTGTACCATCAACTAAAATCTTTACCCTAAACGTAACATTTATTTTGATCTATTTTTATGGTAGTTTTGATAGCTTTGATTTTTGTTCATGTGTTTAAAAATACTTTTTCAAATTAATTTCAAATTTTGCAACGAGCTATTTTTACATTGGGATAAGAATGTTATTCCATAAAAAATATTGTGCAGTATGCATTTTACTTAAAATAGTCTGTGACTAATATCAAAAATGAACTATAATATCTAAAATCTATCGTAGGTCGCATTGCAGACATTCCTTTCACTTGCCAAACGTCTGAAAATAATATTTTATTTTTTTGCGACACTTCTCTCAACAATATTAAAATAGGACCGTGTCGTCTTGACCACCTCAACTGCAGAGTGACATGTTTATTGATTAACTATTTTTATTTTGGATTATTAGCTCAGCGTATGACTCAATGAAAAACATTTTACACAGTCTTGTGGTTTTTTTCTTACATCAGAGTTTCTAACAGACGAGTCACATGGATATGACGTTTGGACGTGTATAAAAATTTAGTTCAAAATTCGTTTACTTCCTCACCTGGTTGAATACGTACTAGATATACTAAATTTACAATCAAGATGCAGTAGAAATAAACAAACCAAGACACTTTAAATGCTACTAGGAGCACTCCCGAATCATAATTTACAATGAAATTGTCAATGAGCATTGTAAATCCCAAATCATGATTTCCAAAGTTTATACTATTAGCGGAATACATAGGCGTAACCAGGGGGTGGTTTTGGGGGTTATAACCCCCCCATTTTGGATGTACTTTGAGCTCTATACGCTTAACACCATTATTATTCAATATCCCCCAGAGACCTTCAAGTAGATGTAAACCCCCCCCCCTTAGGATCATCCTGGTTACACCTCTGGAGGGATATGTCACTACATGAAAGTCAAACCATAATTTCTTATATTATCATCTAAATAAAAATATTCTATAGTAAAAACTAAAATACATCTTTATAAAGCATTGGTAATTCCTCTTTCCATATTATGTGGATCAGGTTACGCACTACCCCCATATACTATGAATCGTTTTACGTCTTACGCTATATTCGTGATATAATAATTATTCAGTATGTGCCTCTTTGGATCATTCTCCAGATTCATCCAAAATTTGCAGGTAAACTGTCTCCTTATTTCCTTCTTATTTGTAAGTAAACTGCTTATGGGAGCTTGGTTATATATTCTGTGTCTTTTCGTTATTCGGAAGACTTTTTACTTAACTACAAATGATTTTTCTGCAAGAATATATATGTAAGGATTGAATATGAACAAAATTCAAAAAAGAACTCAGACTCAAGATTACATGCCAAGAAGTTTTGGCCGAAGGAAGTACATAATACATTTTTGAACAAATACAAATTTTCTTTAAAATGTATTTTATTTTAGCTAAAATGGCGATTCTTTCTACTACACCATCTCCTTCCAAAAGTTGGCGGCAAACAAATACAAATTTTCTTTAAAATGTGTAAAAAGCGTATAGAAAAAATATTTCTAAGTTGAAATAATTATGACAAAACTGAAGTTAAATTTTTGTTTAGTGATGTTTTTTTATTACTACATTAATAGCAGTCTCTAGTCCGTTTAATCTATACTGTACTAGAACATCCTGGTAATAATTAAATAATGTATTTTTATTTAGAAAATAGTATATTTTCGTAATGAGAAATATGAACTGTACTAAAAATATACACTCCCACATTATACTGTTATTACAGACTATTCTTAAACTGTTTCTAAATATAGCTATTGCTTTTTATGGGATAATTTACTTAAAATAAATAAAGACACAATATGCCGAACTTCAGGATAGGTGGGAGGGGGCGATATCCGCGTAAGTCTTTGCGTAGGTCGGGGTATAATTTCACATATAAATATGCATTTTTATATGTTGAAATTTGTATATTTATATATTTGTATATTGGTGGCACCAATTGATGCCAAAATGAGAGAGCATAAGTTAAGATGGTTTGGTCATGTTCAACGTCGAGACGTTAATCACCAATATGAAGAATTGCTAAAGTGAAGATTCCTGGAAGGAGTAGGAGAGGAAGACCAAAGAAAAACTAAAATTATTACATACAAAACACCGTTGAGGCCAGTCCTCACATTTAGGACAGAAACTGGACTCTAAACGCAGAAGGATGAAGTACTTTTGATAATATTCAAGTGTAAAATACTCCGCAAAATATTTGGAGCTATAAACAACCTAGGGCAGTGGCGCAAAAGATATAACTTCTAATTATACCAACCTTTTAATGAACCAGACGTTGTAACGTTGATTAAAACACAGCGACTTAGATGGACTGGACACATAATACGAATGACAGACAACACGATTGCTAAAAATCTAACCACAGAAACATCGCATCTGAGGCCGATCGCAAATTAGGTGGTTAGATGGAGTTAAGAACAATTTAGGCACATTAGAAATCAGAAGATGGCATGAGAATGGCCGCTGATCTAAACAGTTGCCTTGCTGTGAAATTGCTAAAGGGGGGGGGGGCAACCAAAATATATAAAAAGGTTACATCTAAAATACATAATAGACATAAACAATAACTTATATGCATTAAGTTCCCTTAATTTTCCTAACTAGCAGGTCTATTGGGTTGAATTTGTCTGTTTACGGTTTAAGTTTCAGATCAGTTGATATACGTTTATGTTTCAAGAATTTTTTTTTAATTATGGACTATTTTGGCCCCCATAGATCCGCCACTAGATTTTGCAGTGCATCAGAGCAGGTCAGGATTCACAAAGGATTGTTGAACCATATGTATATTTTATGATGATGAAATTAAACTATGTATATACAGGGTGTCCCCGAAAATAGTGCGTTCCTTAAAGGTATAGGTAGAAGGCACCATGTAGAGCAAAAAAGGCTTATAACATTTTTTTCTAAATTCATCCGTTTGACCAAAAAACGAAAATACATTTTGATATGCAAATTGAAGTCTGGCAACAACGCGCAACTCAAAAATCTAAAGATTAAAAAAGTATATTAAAAAATCACACCTCAAAGTAAATACACAAGGGGTTATTAGGTTCAATTTCTACAGTCACAGCAAGTTATTCTAGGCTACGTTGCCATGTCATTAAAATTTATGAAACTAAAAATTCACTTATATGGAGAACAATGTAATATTTTTCTTGGAAACGGTTAACTTTAGAAACAAATGTTATAGGACTTTTTTGTTCTAAATTGTGTATTATATCCATACCTTAAAGGAACGCACTATTTTCAGGGACACCCTGTATATTATATAGTCCATGTGGTGAGACCGCTCCCGTCTGAAAAACATTTCTAATTCGGTTTCTCTGCGGCTTCATATTGCCCTTTAAACAAATCTGAACGGTGCCGGACGGAATTTTTGGGCAGAAATTGTTTAAACAATTTTTTTAAACAAATACATAAGATCACCTTTTATTGCTCCAAAAAATATGTTTTTAGGTTTTTGGGTCAGTCTAAATAAGAAAGGTATCTTGTGATTTTTCTCAAAAATTGACAGTTTTCGAGTTATCGGCGATTTAAAATCTAAAAAATGCGAAAATACGCATTTTCGAGGCTTAAAAACTCTTATTTAAATTAGTATTTTTAAGGGTGCCTTAAGTTAATAGTTTATTTAATTAAGTTAATAGTTTTAAAGTTATAAGCGATTTAAAATCCAAAAAATGACAAAAAAACACATTTTCGCGTTTTAAATCGCTTAGAACTTTTAAATCGCTTAAAACTAGTAACTTTTAAGGAAAATGTCAAGAAACTTATTTTATTTAGAATGTCCCAAAGAATTTAGAAAAAATATTTTTCGGAGGAAAATAGGAGATTTTTGAAAATAGTGCGCGCCGCACCGGCAAAAAACCGGATGGACACGCATAATTAACAATTAAAAACTACAGTCTAAATGGAAGTTAGACCCGATCACTCTTCGAAATCTTGAAAACGATTGTTTAAACTTTAATCCAAGTTATTGGCACCCTTAAAAATACTAACTTAAATATGAGTTTTTAAGCCACGAAAACGCGTATTTTCGCATTATTTAGATTTTAAATCGCCTATAACTCGAAAACTGTCAATTTTTGAGAAAAATCACAAGATCTGTTTCTTGTTTAGATTGACCCAACAAACCTAAAAATATATTTTTTGGAGCAATAAAAGGCAATCTTATGTATTTGTTTAAAAAAATTGTTTAAACAATTTCTGCCCAAAAATTCTGTCCGGCGCCCTTCAGATTTGTTTAAAGGGGACATTTTTGAATATGTATCCGCAGAGAAACCGAATTAGAAATGTTTTTCAGACGGGAGCGGTCTCACCACATGGACTAATAAATAGGCTATTGATTATGTTCAAAATAAGAGGGCTAAAAGGAACTACAACGGTAACACGATTTTATTGTCTCATATGGTCAACGAACCTCTAAATTTGAAAAAACCGCGGAGTGCTACCATTTAGATGGGTGCGTTTTTGAGAAAGGGGTGAATTAGTCCCTAGGCGCAGGGTGAATTAGGATGAGTTCTATGCACTTTTGGTACAAACAAGTCTACAGGAAAATTGTTCCAGGTTAAATTTACTATCAAAATATCACATCTAAAAGTCAAAATTATTTTTTTCAAAAAATATATCCAAAAGAAAATCACGAAAAAACACGAAAGAAAGCAATTTTGTTTACTGCCCCATAACTTTTTCCCACAGGGATATAGGTATAGGCGTTGCTTTAACGAAAAATAACTGTCATTCTCTCTCTTTAAAATGACGTTTAGTAGAAGTTTTTACAATTTATAGTTTCCGAAATAGGATTTTTCAAAGTTCGCCGCTCACAGTATTTTTGGGCCATTTTCCCCATTATTTCGCAAACATTGTTCTGTAACTTTTTTCTACGCATCTCTAGGTCTATGCAATAGTACATTTAGTAGAAAGAGAAATCAATTACCTTTAAAGTGGTCTACTGTATGACAATTACTGTGTTTGTACGACAATTTTTAAGCAAGTTATGCTATTTCAAGGTTTTCTACTTTTAATGATTATTGATATTTTTTATGATTATTTTTTAAATTTTTCATTATGACTTTTTTCTTGTACATTTAGGTATATAGATTGTAAAATAAAAAAGTATATTTTCTTTACTTTAAAATGGATCATATGTATCTGAATTGCCGATATAAATGAGTCAAATTAAATAAATTATTAAAAGAATTTTTTTTTACTAAGCAACAACATTTTTGTTTATGTTAGTAGTATTTTGTATTTTGACAACGGCACCCGATTTGGGCGTCGAAACGTTAATAAAAATCATTTTTAATAATATTGTGGCTTATTTCCCATTATAAATAGTTAAAAATGTTTGCGAAGTAATAAGGAAAATGTCCCAAAATCGCTGTGAGTGGCGAAATTTTAAAAATCATATTTTGGAAACTATAAATTACAGGGACTTCTACCAAAGGCCATTTTAAAGAGGAAGGATGGAAGTTTTTTTTTTCTGTAAAGCAATCCTATACCTATATCCCCGTGGAACAAAGTTATGGGGCAAAAAACAAAATTGCTATCTTTCGTGTTTTTTTCTTGTTTTTCTTTTGAATATATTTTTGTAAAAAAAAATTATTTTTGACTTTAAAATGTGATATTTCGATAGTACATTTGACCTGGAACAATTTTCCTGTAGACATGTTTGCACCAAAAGTGCATAGAACTCACCCTAATTGGCCCTGTGCCTAGGGACTAATTCACCCCTTTCTCAAAAACGCACCCCTCTAAATGGTAGCACTCCGCGGGCTTTTCATATTTAGAGGTCCATTAACTATATGAAACAATAAAACCCCGTTAACGTTGTAGTTCCTTTCTAAAATACATAATCAATAGCCTAATATTGTAATATGAATAAACTGGAATATAAATTCCACACAGATCTTTAGTACTTCTTAAATAAAAGGCTTTAATAACTAAGGACAACCTGTATTAACCAATATTAAGTTTCCTCATCTAAAACTGTGTTTTATGAAACATACGTAGTGACAAATGACGTAAGTAAACAAAAAAAAAACAAAAACAAACAACAACAAACGATTATAATTTTTTAACTCCGAAAAACTAATAAATATTGATATTTTCATCAATGAACAACACAACCCTGTAATTATTTACTTGTTTACTATGGTTAGTTGATTTACCTACCAACAGTTTTGTTTGTATATGGAACAAAACAAGTTGTTTTCCTAGTCGTTTTATTATTCTTAATCTGTTAAAGCAACGTTTACAGCCAATAATCTATATTTTTATGTTCACCAAAATATCGGTTGTTGGCGCTATACAAAATATTTACTTTTCGTGTTAGAACTCTTTTCTTCCGTATACAGTAAAAACTAATACACTCACCGGCAAAATTAACCGCCCACCTTGTATTTTTTCAATATGCAGAAATTTGCAAAAATTATTTGCAGAAAGATACGGTAAAATTTACATTTGAGAATAAGAAGACAATAAAATTTTTGAAAAAAATAATTCGTTTATTAAGGGATGCTTAGCAAATATTCAATGTTTAGAAATCTTCGAAGAAAATTCAAACAAACATAATTTTGAAAATCGTTGTTTAATTAAAAAAAATTATGAGTATTAAAAATGGGTGTTGCCCCCTCTGGCACTTAGGACTTCTTGGAGCCGGTTCGACAATCCATTCATGAAATCCTTGATATCAGATTTAGTCTAGGCGCCAAATAGAGGTCACCGTGTCCTTTTCAATTCTGATGGAGAAACTCAACGGTTTCTTATGTACTTTTGGCTGCTGGTTACGAATTTCGAGGGTGGATTTCAATCCGAGTGGTCAAAAAATTGTTATAAACAATTGAATTGTTTATAAGGCTCCCGCTCATAAACTAAAAGAGATAAAAAATGTTTCGAATAAAATATGTTCCGTATTTAAAAACGAAGAAAAAAACGTTTACTAAACTTAAATCCAACAATTAGAACTCAAAATATTTTAAAATTAGTGCACAATGCAAATTGCAAATTGCAAAATAAGTATTTTTCTAAGCTTTATCGATCGTAACTCGGCTTCTACACATGCAAATGAGCCTTAGAAGTTATCATTTTAAATCTTAATTAAAAGGCTTCTAAACAAAGTTTGTTAAATTACATTTTCTTCATGTATTTAAAAGTTATACCCGTTTGAAGTTATCATTTCTTTAAAAAAAATTGTACATTAATTTGTTTATAAGGGTTTCAAGCAAATTTGAGCTATAAAAATTTATACTTTAATTAACAATAATGATAGAAGAACTTAAAAAGAACATTTTGAGCATACAAAAATGTTTGTAAGCTTATTTTTGGTATCTTTACCGTGATATTACTTGACTGTGAGTCGATCTTGACCCACAGAGCGTGTTATAAAAATTATCGATATTTGGCCATAAATAAACCTACGAACAGTTTCTTCAGCTCAAAATATTCCTATTGAGTTCTTCTATTATTAGTGTTAATTAAAGTATAAATGTTTATTGCTCAAATTTACTAAATACCCTTATAAACAAATTAATGTACAAATTTTTTAAGAAAATTATAACTTCAAACGAGTATAACTTTAAAATAAATGAAGATAAAGTAATTTGACCAACTTTGTTTGGAAGTATATTAACTAAGCTTTAAATTGAGACCTTAAAAAGCTCATTTGAATGGATGCGTAGAAACCGAGTTACGATAGATAAAGCGTCGCAAAATACTTGACTGTGAGCCGAACTTGCGCCTCATAGCGCGCCATTAAAATATCGATATTTTGGCCAAAAATAAACTTACGAACATTTTCGTAAGCCTAAAATGTTCTTTTTGAGTTCTTATATCATTATTATTAATTAAAGTATAAATGTTTATAGCTCAAATTTGCTTGAAACCCTTATAAACAAATTAATGTTCAATTTTTTTAAGAAAATTATAACTCCAAACAGGTATAACTTTAAAACAAATGAAGATAAAGTAATTTAACAAACTTTGTTTGGAAGCCTTTTCATTAAGCTTTAAAATGGTACCTTCTCAGCCTCATTTGCATGCGTAGAAGCCGAGTTACGATCGATAAAGCTTCGAAAAATACTTATTTTGCAATTTGTAATTTGCATTGTGCACTAATTTTATAATATCTTAAGTTCTAATTGTAGGATTTAACTTTAGTTAGGAGTCGCCAACTTCTTGAAAACTTCAAGATCTTGTCTTAAACTTGTCTTGATTTCAAGACAAGATGAAGACAAGAAGTAATTTTAGATTTCAAGACAAGACAAGAAATTTTATGTCAATACCAAGATTTCTTGTCAATAAATCAAGAAATCTTGAAATATCTTGACTACCTAATAATAAAAACTAGATTTTATTTTAAATAACAAATTTAGGACATTTTTAAATCGGAAAAAATAAGCTATGAATAAGGCAGATAACACTTCTGATGGAGTCAACGCCTAGCTGATTTCTTGGCTTTGTTATTGTTAAAGTTGCTGTTGAAAATAGCCTTTCCGCAGGTACAGATGTTGCTGGCGTTCCGAGAAAATCCTTGGCCATTTTCGATAATGACGGATAGATATTTTCGTGTCTTCTCCACCAATCAAGTATGTATATTCTCAGAATCTTCTGATCTAGGCTCATTTAAGTATTTTTCAATTTCATACTTCCAAGATTGTAAGTTATCTTTATCAGCTTTCTTAAATAGGTAAGTAATATCTAAATTAAATTCGTTATCTTATTTTTTCAGATTAAGTACTGGCTCTGGTATTGGATTCTATAGATCATTCTGTAATTTATTAAAGTAGTTAGCTTTAAATATTTGTTCAAATTTTTGTACTGCCTCTGATTATAAAAGCTTTTCCCAAGATGAACAGGAAAATGCCTCTACTTTATGGCGAGGATTCAAAATAACAATAATACAGTATATATAATTAGTTTTGTTATAGTGTTTCAGTATTTTATCTCTCGCAGCTTGAATACAGTAAATTAATTGCTCATCGGTAGCGTCTCTATCAATTTTATTATTAAGTTCATGAGCCGATATTTCCAGTTTGTCTAAAAGTAAATTTACTCCAATTACCACCAATGGGAGTGTGCAATATTTTTCTCCTTCGAGAATTGAAGAAAGTGTTTTAAACAAATACTGACAAAATTTACTGATCAGAACCATTTTTTTTCTAACATTTTCCAATTATTTAGATTTTGGTTGTTGTCACAAAATATATTTTTAAGCATTTTTTACACTTAAACCCCATGTTAGCATCTCGAAAGTTGAATGCCATCTTGTAGGCACATCGAGTTCTGGCAAAGTTATCTTACAATTTATGGCCTCGCAAGCACTGTTAAGTTTAAGTTGCATTTGCCCTGAGTTTTTTAGATTTTTTTACAAGCTATTTAATTTTACTTACAGAAAAGTTAAAATCTAAAGTACTAGCATTAATAGCATTTTCTACTTCGATCTTATCCTCCAAATAATCAAAATCCTTTTCGATGTCTAAACTGTTTCGATTTGGCTCAGCAATTTTTATAAAATCCTGGACAGCTAAGCTTAGAATATGTGCGAAACATACAAAATTCTTATTGTAAGCATGCAACTACACATCAATTTTGGGTTCGTCAGGAAACAAACGCAGATCATGGACTCCCCCCAGTGGCAGTGGAGGCCGTGTTAGCAGGCAACGCAATAAAAAGGTCGAAATTCCAAGATCTTGAAATTTCTTGAGCCAAGATAAGATGTAAGATCTCAAGAAAGCGTCAAGACAAGATTTTTTTAATTTCTTGATTTATTCTCAAGATAAGACAAGAAGTTGTTGTCAAGACAAGAATTCTTGTCTTGTCGACCCCTAACTTTAGTAAACGTTTTTTCCTTCGCTTTTTATTACGGAACAAATTTTATTTGAAACATTTTATTTTATAAAAAACAAAATAATCGTTTCGTTTTGATTTCGTTTATTTTATCTCTTTTAGTTTATGAGCCAGAGCCTTACAAACAATTAAATTGTTTATAACAATTTTTTGACCACTCGAATCGAAATCCACAATCCAGAAATCCATAAGAAACCGTTAAGTTTGTCCATCCGAATTGAAAAGGACACGGTGACCCCTCTGGCGCCTAGACTAAGTGGGGGATATTGTGCCGCTCCTCTACTGCAGACGTCTTGATCTCTCCGAAAAATGTAGGGTCTGAAATACAGTACGGAATGCTATCAGATGATTTCGGGAGACAGGTTCATACACCCGCAGGTCAGGTCAAGGCCGACATCGATGCATACAACTCAAGATGACCGATTCATCGTTGTCAGTAACCTGTTGAGAAATTGCTTTTGCACCACTCCTGAAGCTCGTGCGTGTTTTTTTTAGGTGAGAAATGCTAGTGTGAGTGAACGTACTATTAGAAGAATTACTGATAGAAAGAAATATCAGGATTTTCCGTCCAGCTCGCGGCTCACAGCTGCTCCCACAACATCGTAGAACTATACTTGGTTTTTCTTGAAATTGCTAAAAGGTTTTGCGGAGAATATGCTAACTGGACTGTGGCGCAATGGAAGAACATACGGTTCTGATCAGAGCAGAATAGACCTAAGAGGTCCAGATGGACGTCAGCGTGTCTACAGGCGTCAAAATGAAAAGTTTTCTCCATGCACTATAACTGAAACAGTAGTTTACCGATTAAGATTAGAAATGATTTGGGGAGCTATCCCTTACAAAGCTCGTAATGATCTTGTTGTGTTAGATAGAGGCAGTGCCAATGGTCAAAACGTGGAAGAAGTTCATGCCTTTCGTAATATTCATTGGTGAAAATTTTAGATTAATGCTTGACAATGCACGTTGCCATACCGCAAGATTCACCCGTACCTTCATGAAGTCAGGATTCAAGTTTTACCACGGCCGGCACGCAGTCCCGATCTTAACCCAATTGAACACATTTGACACATAGGCAATGCCAAAAAAATGGATAAGAGCCAGAGTACCAGACCGTACATTCTTCGGAGAGCTCAAAACGGCTGCGGTAGAGGAGTGGCACAATATCTCCCAATCGAATATCCAAGATATCATAAATCATAAATGGATTGCCGAATCGGCTCTAAGAAGTCCTAAGGGCCAGAAGCGGCAACACCCATTATTAATACTCATATTTTTTTAATTAGACTATGATTTTCAAAACTATGTTTGAATTTTCTTCGAAGATTTTTAAATATTTTATATTTGTTAAGCATTACTTAATAAACGACTTTTTTTTCAGAAATTTTATTATTTTTTTCTCCTCAAAGATAGTTTTCACCAAATATTTTATAAAATTTGATACACAAATGATAAATAATTTCTGCAAATTGAAAGAAACGCAAGGTGGGCGATTAATTTTGCCAGTGAGTGTAGAAGTACGGGTCATTGTTACGACACTTTTGAAGCTGTATGCCTGTATGTTGATCGTAACAGAAGGTTTCCATGTCACATAATGCAAAACCAAACATGGAACTGTTATGTATGTTTCAAATTGCTATCTACAATTATATAGCAAATTTGTCATGTACCTACTTTAGAATAAATAAACATTAAATCTGAACAATAATAGTATGCAAAACTGGAAAGTTAGTTCAAAAATAAACATTGTATAAAACATAAATTCTTATATCCATGGAGGTGACTTTATTTCATAACCAGTGATTTTGCCCGTCCGTCGCCATGTGAGGGAAACCAATCAATTGCCATCTACAGTCTCTCCCCTTTATTTTTTCTACTGCATATATATTTGACCATGTACCTTTACTTTTGACAGACTTTAGAAAAACTGGCAAATATAATAAACATTCAGATTAAAAAACGACCGTTTTAAAAGGCAAATTATGCTAGCAAGTACACTTTCCTGTTGTTTACACATGGCAAGTTTATTTGCATCAAGTACTTTCAGCCAATAAACATGCCAAGTGTAAATGAAGCTTTATCTACAAGAATAAAAAATATTGTTGAACATTATATTACAATACACTATCTGAATATTTTTTCCCACAATGCAAATCACTTCATGCGTATTATACAGACGGAATAATTAAAAATTAACTAGTTATGCCTCACGCGGACGTGCAAAATAACACGAACATACGGGTGACAGCTAAATGAAAAATTTCGAAAAAAATAAAAATGAAATAAATTTTCTTAAACTATTTATCTATTGCGTATTTTTGTAATAGTAGCGTTTACTGATTCAGTATAATGTCATTATTCAAAACAAACAAGTATATAAAAATTCTCAACATTTTTTCGCAATTTGCTTCTATTTTTAATTCACAACGAAATAAGTAAAGGTATCCCGATAGTAAATTAATATTCCATTTTAAAAGAAAAATAACATTGTAATACTTAACAAGCAGCAATGTTTTAAAAAAAGTGCACACAGAAAATATTGGTAATCAAATTCGGTCAGCACATTCCCTGCAGCATGCTGTTATACATATATGTACCTACAATACCCAACCAAGACGTACATACAAAAATATTTGATTTTTCTGCAATATTAGTCCATTGAAATGTTACATTTAGGGTTGCATTTCTTAGAGGAGTCAATTTTATTTTTTCAATATGTAGGGTGGTTCAGTAGAAGCCAGAAGCTTAAGTTCAAGTTTTTGGGGTCGTCACCCTTGTCCCCCGGCCGCCATCTTGGAAAAGGGGGTGCAAAGGGCTTTCGCACTGTATCTTCTAAACTAGTAAATCTACAGAAAAATTTAATTACACATAAAATGTAGCAAATTAAATTTTCTACAATTTTATATTTATTACTTTTTATCGTCAAGGGACCAACAAAAAAGTTATAAACAAAAATAAGAGAAAATTTTTTAAGAAGTTTCCTTTTGGAGGTTATAACTTTTTTCGTTCATATCCTAATAAAATAACATCATACCGATTTTATAGAGGATTTTTCAACAAACATAACTATAAAGTTGTGTACTTTTATTTATTTATACAGGGTGTCCAGAAACTCTACCGACAAACGAAGACAGGAGATTCCTCAAATAATTTTAAGACAATTTAACCGAATTCATCTAGTCCGAAAATGCTTCCTAAAGGAGCTAGAGCTATTTGAAGATGGCGTCTGGTCATTAGTTTTTCTTAAATATCTCCAGAAGGCTTCTATTTAGAAAAAAGAAAATTGGTACACATATTTATGTTCCAGATATAAATCGATTCCATCCAGTGCACATTTCTAGTACCGGTCATAGGCGTCCGTTTTGGGTAGGGTAACAGTTATATTATCGCGTAACTTTTTTGTTTTTAATTTTTAAGCATTTTTGAGTCTGAATTATTAAAATGTAAGGTATTATAGTACTAAAAGGTAGTCTTGCTTTAAGTCGATAGGACACACCGTTTTCTAGAAAAATCGATTTGAATATTATTCGTTTTTTGAATATCAAAAAAATTTCAAAAAAAAACTATTTAGAAAAACGAAAACTGGTACGTTTATTTATATTCCAGAGATGAATCGATTTCATTAATTGCGAGTTTCTAGTACCGGTCATATGCGTCCGTTTTGGGTAGGTCAACGGTTATTCAATCGCATAGCTTCTTTGTCTTTAATTTTTAAGAATTTTTGACACTAGATTATTAAATTATGAGGTATTCTAGTACTAAAATTTATTCTTGATTTAAGTTTGTAAAATATACCGTTTTTTTTGAAAATTTTTTTCAATTTTTTTAAATTCAGTAAACGAAAAATTTTCAAATCGATTATTCTAGAAAACGGTGTGTACTACCGACTTGAAGCAAGAGTACCTTTTAATACTAGAATACCTCACAATTTATTAATCCAGTATCAAAAATGCTTAAAAGTTAAAGACAAAAAAGTTATGTGGTAAAATAACCGTTGCCCTACCCAAAACGGACGCCTATGACTGGTACTAGAAATTCACAATGGATGGAATCAATTTATCTCTGAAAGATAAATATGTGTACCAATTTTCGTTTTTCTAACAAGAAGCGTTCTGGAGGTAGTTAAGAAAAACTAATTACAAGACGCCATCTTCAAAGAGCTCTAGCTCCCCTAGGAAGCATTTTCGGACTAGATGAATTTGGTTAAATTGTCCTAAAATTATCTGAGGAATCTCCTGTCTTCGTTTGTCGGTAGAGTTTCTGGACACCCTGTATAGGTTTTACAGCGCTCCAATCTTGACCAGATTCTCTAATTCTCATAGGAATAGAATAAAAACAAAACCTTAGGGTTACTTTTCTATCTATATATTTATTTATTATGATTTTAACATTCCTATGCTATTATTAAGCTATTGTTGACCCTTATCCACGCCACCTATGAGGTAGAGTTTGGAGGCGCATTTTGTGTGGTATCCCCAATAGGCCTAATCCACGGACAATTTATAGACAAAATAATATTATTTATTAATATATGTTGAAAAAGATCGATTATAGTTATTATTTTTTCATTTTTTTCGATGGTCCAGGCTGCGTGTCAAGATCTGAGTCAGTATCCGAGGTGAATTTTTGTGGTATAATTAGAGTTAGAGTTTGCGTCATTGTCGGTAATTCATCTTCCAATTCATTTTCTTCAATAATTAATGTTGATATGTCCACGATGTTGCTGGAACTTTTACCACCACAATGGAGGCACACTGCTGAACATTTGAGGTCTGCTTTTCGGCAACCACATGCTCTTCCAGTTTCCATTACATCTGCAAAAGATGAATTTAATTAGCTCGGGGGTACAGGATGCTTGGAAGTTGGGATTAGTATCCAAAATTTTCCATGCTTTTTCCAGCCCAAATCTTCTGGATCACAATTTTTACCGAGCATGACTGAATCTGGTGATACACTCGGAGTCTGTGGAAACGGGCTGCATCTTGTCTTGGAGGAAGTGAGAAGAGATTAAATGCATTTTTTGTCACTGTTTTAGCGAGTCGTTTGTATCTCAGGGTTTCCAGAGAATCGTCTTTATTTCAGCCATATAAAGAGACCAAAAACGTTCGCCGGCAACAGTGAGTAAAGATGGCTCGACTTTCCCACTGACAAATAATTTTCCCCAGAGGTTTCTTACAAATAAAATGTCCACCACTCATGTTGCGCGGTTGCAAAAAAAAACACAAAATTCTTATCTAATCAGAAAAATATAAATTTACCCTCAAGACTCTCAATATTATTATCTATAAAACTCAAAATACTTTTCACAAATTTTAATACGACTGCACGTGGATAAATAGATAGCACAACTTTAAGAATAAGTTAAGTAGAGGGGAACCGACTGCTGTGCCACCTAGGACAAATTATAATAAAAAAAGTAATAGCAGGCAGATATTCAGTCCGGTACAGAAGAAGACTGACGTAACTGCAAATTTTGTCAATTCCTGTTTATTGCGTAATTAACTTCTAGCTTACTATCTACAGATGATACAAAAACGACCGAACTAAAAATGTGCTGAGCCACTATAGAGTAGTTGCGTCGTTACTGAAATACGCGCTATGTTAGACCTTGCTTTAGATGCATAATGACGCAACTGTAGATAGGGTTGAAAATGGGGCGATTAAATTAAGATAATGAAATTCGAACCAATATCGATGAAAATAAAAGCCATCGCTGTCAAACAACAAACGCCATGCCGATGCTTCTGGACGATTACTCTTCATTTAATCCCTATTTTAAATATTGAAAAATCGTTTTTGGTCTTCTGAAGAATTTTGTATTTTGCAGTTGCGTCATTCTTCTTCTGGACCGGCAAATTTGTCCTCAAATAACTTCTTGGGCCTTTTCTATATATGCTTGGGGTTCGAAGTTTTATAGTGAGGAGAAAGGTCAGAAATGGATTAATAGAAATATTAAACTCGTAATAAATTGTATGAATAAAAAAATATATAAAGATGGCGGCCGGGACACAAGGGTGACGACCCCAAAAACTTGAACTTAAACTTCTACCGATCCCCCTTAAAAACTGCACATTAAAAAATAAAATTGACTCTTCTAACAAATGCAAGCTATGGCCTAAAAAATGTAACATTTCAATGGACTAGTAGTCCAGGGCGGATCTGTTTTGATATGGACGTTGAGAGGTGACTCAAATTTTTTTGCAGAAATTGCTTGAAAATAAATCAAATAATAATATTTGAGTTATCCTCCCTCTCAAAAAGGTCCGGAACATTGTTTAAATAATCAAAATGTCAAAAATTGAAGGAAAAATTCGATTTTTTTCTTCGTTTTTTGATTATAACTTTAAAATTATTCATTTCTGAGAAAAGTTGTACTGACATAAAAGTTGCGTATTTAAATTTCCTACAATATAAAATTAGTTAACAATTTAAAAAATAGTCACCCTAGTTGCAAAATAGCAATAATTGCGAAAAAACCATACAAAAACAAGTATTCGCATTTTACGTTTTTCAACCATTTATACTAGACTTAGGACCTTCATATTTCACTCAGAAAAACTTTATGATACATTAAAACAATACTGTAAATTTCTTTAAGATCGGTTTAATAGATTTTGCAAAATAACAATGCAGCTTTCGCAAAAAAAATTAATTTGTTTAAAATGTTACAGGATTGAAAATAAAGCAGAGAGCAAGTTAAGTTTTTTTTGCTTATAGAAGTGTACTGTACCTTTCATATGCAATTTTCAAAATTAAAATCGATTAATTACCACGGCGTCAGAAAATTTTTGAAATAAACAAAAATTTTTGGTGCTACGCGCAGGACAGCGGTGTTTGATTCACACAAGTTGATTTCCACCAACATTTCTTCCAATCTTTATCTAATACATTATTTTCTTACTCTATATTTTGTACTATTTTAATATTTTAATTCCACAAAAATCAAACTAATTTTATTATTGTTTGTGAAATATTGTTTAAACAATTGCATATGTTTAAAAATAATAAACTTTTATTATTTAAGTTAAAATATATGAACAAAGAAAGTTTTTGCTAATAAAATTGTTATTTCAAAAAATAGAGTATGTATTTTTATTTTGCAATAAACAAATTTATTTATTTATGTCGAAATGTAATAAAAATTAAAATGTATCAATCATTATCAAAGGTCATTGGAATTCCCAATCAGAGCAAACTATCCGCTGTCCTGCGCGTAGCACCAATAATTAATGTTTACTTAAAAAAATTCCTGACGCCGTGGTGTTAATCGATTTTAATTTTGCAAAATTGCGAATGAAAGGTACAGTACACTTCTATATGCAAAAACATTTTCAACTTGCTATCTGCTTTATTTTCAGTCCTGTAACATTTTGCAAAAATGAATATTTTTTACGAAAGCTGGATTGCAAATTTTATTTTGCAAAATCTATTTAACCGATCTTAATAAAATTTACAGTGTTATTTTATTATATCATAAGGTTTTTCTGGGTCAAATATGAAGGTCGAAAGTATAGCATAAATGGTTGAAAAACGTAAAATGCGAATACTTGTTTTTGTATGGTTTTTTTCGCAATTATTGCTATTTTGCAACAAGGGTGACTATTTTTTAAATTTTTAACCAATTCTATATTGTAGTAAATTTAATTACGCAACTTTTATGTCAGTACAACTTTTCTCGGAAATGAATACTTTTAAAGTTATAATCAAAAAACCAAGAAAAAAATCGAATTGTTCCTTAATATTTTGACATTTTGATTATTTAAACAATGTTCCGGACCTTTTTGAGAGAGAGGATAACTCAAATATTATTATTTAATTTATTTTCAAGCAATTTCTGCAAAAAAATTTGAGTCACCTCTCAACGTCCAAATGTACTAATATTTTTACAGATGCGCCCTGGTCTATAGATATATTTGGTTATGGATGACTTTCAGTAGCAACTTTACACAGCATGGGACATCAAGCTAATGATGCGAATCGGCGCATTCTCTTGCGTTTCGTTTATGGAGACAAATAAAGATATGTGTAGAGGTAGAGTAATATTATGTAGATGTAGAGTATAAAATTTGTAGAATAACAAATTTATATTTTCAGTGTACAATATCAGAACTTTATAATTTATCTAATCCACTTGGATTTGGTTAATCATCAATTGCATTAACTTAAATTACGGCTTTATATTATGTTTTGATAAACAATATCAGACAGACATCTAACGCAATTTCAGGAGGATAAAATAACTTGTTTAAGTATCAATAACCTCAAATAAAAAATAGAAATTAATTTTTTTCGGAGGTTGGTTTGACGAGTTGTTTTTTATTTACGTACTTGATGAGGTTTTGTTTACGTGTGTTTTTGAATTTTACGTCTTTGTGTGTTTAGTAGCTAACGTGGACCTAAAAATAAACGTTTGTTTTGACCAGACTTATTAGCTAATCGAAAAATATATTTGTCAAACATCCAAAAAACTGTTTGTACTGCGATTTCCAAATTGTTTTTAAATTTTCCGCATTTGGCAAACTTCTCGGAAGTTTTATATTTAAAAAGTTTGTCTGGGCGCTTGACTCTAATTTTAAAAAGTTGTCAAAACGAACAGGGCTGGGCTCTGAATATACGTAAAAACTTATAAAACAAAATAATGTGTTCTAGTATTTTTCAGATATCATCGTAATAATGTTCCAAAGTATATAGGCCATATACAGTGTGACCAACTCCAATTCAGTTGAATTCGGTAGAAGGCTGAAAGAATACCTGAAATCCGGGACTTTTCAATAAAAATTGGGCCATTTTTTTAATATAGAACTTTAATATTATCACTCTATTTATTATTTAACATTTTTATATTTACAATGATATTTTTGATGGGATTCAGCCACAATTGTTTGTAATAATAATTCCATTTTTGATAGTTTTTTACGTTTCGACTTCCCAATCAGAAATTGTTCTCAAAAAAGGAAAAATAAGAAAATCAGCTGATGTTGGATTTCCATGTAAATATAATCTTAGATGTAATTATCGTTACAGCCAAATGGTGGCTTAATCACATCAAAAATATAATTGTCATACATGCCAAAAGAAAACCACTTCAGAAAATTTTTATGTTGATTAACTCTTACTATTGTAGCTTGTTTCTAAAAATCATATTATTTGTCTTGCGATGAAATCTAATACCACCATATAAAATCATTTTGGATGTGGTATGGTTCTTTTCATGAGCATTTTTCAGTGCGTCACAAATGATAGAAAAAAATGGTTAGTCCGTGATAAATACACATTTATGACATTTATTCTAACATGACATTTTAGTTAAATCTGACAGTTGTCACATTTTATTTGCAATTTGGTATAAAAACAAATCAATTGTGTTTATTGCTTTTATAAAATGGTATTTTCTGTGATTTGTATAGTCTTATAAATTGTACAGATTAAATTTTTTTATATAGAATATTATAATATTATTTAATATAATATTATTAGCGCCATCTATTGACAACTAGATTAAATGTTATAAATGTCACCGGCGAAATGTAATCAGCGACGTGCGTTTTTTTCTGTCACATACAATTTAATGCGTTAGAGAGAAATCGAAAAACTGTGACGCACTGAAAAATGCTCATGAAAAGAACCATATGAGAATATGACAGTCTAGAAATTGTCGACTTTTTTCGTCCCACCAATTTAATTTGATGTGAATTATTAGAAAAATAAGGTATTCAAAATTTAAAAAAAAAGAATTTTACCAAAACGTTGAAAATTCGGATGGTCCGGAAGCCTTGTCCGGGTCGCCGGGATACGACTTTGTAATTCGGGCCATGTCCCGGATTTTTCGGGCTAGTTGGTCACACTAGCCATATATGTAAAACAGTAGATTTGTCTAGCTATTGAAAAACGTCACGACCTTAATGGATGCTTTATCGAAACACGATACGACTATTAGAAATGTTTAACAATCTTTTTTTCCTCAGCTTTTCCGGTTCCAGGCCACTCATTTCTGCCCATAGTGTCTTCTTCACCTAAACTTTTCTCTCAAGCCCCCTGCCATACAGTCGTACCATGTTCTCTTCGATTTTCCTCTTCCTCTCCTTCCATCAATTTCTAACCAGAGGTGTAACCAAGATGATCCTAAGGGGGGTTACAACTACTTGATGGTCTCTGGGGGGTATGGAATAGTAATTATGTTAAGCGTATAGAGGTCAAAGTACATCCAAATGGGAGGGGGTATAACCCCCAAATCCCCCATTATTATTAAAACAAATATATTACGCTTATGCTGCTAACAGCTCTATCCCTCGTCCCACATAGTTATAATTCCTATGTCTAACGTGACCAGACCATTGCAGTCTTTGTTCTTAAATTTGTTTAGAGTCCCTGGCTCTTTCCCTGGACAAGTCGTTCCTGATATAGTCTTAGCCAACATCCATCGTAACATTTTTAATTCAGCTACCTCCATTTTCTTTTTCGGGAACTTCTTTACCGGACACACTTCACTGCTTACACCAACGCAGGTCTCACCATACTCTTGTATATCTTTCCTTTCATCCTTTTCACAATTTTTTGATCACAGAAGCTTATTCTCTTCCAGTTAAATGAATAGCATGTGGCCTGTGGACAATTTTTCGATCTATACTAAATTTACAATCAAGATGCGGTAGAAATAAACAAACCAAGACACGTTAAATGCTACTAGGAGCACTCCCGAATCATAATTTACAATGTATAAACTTTGGAAATCATGATTTGAGATTTACAATGTATATACATTGTGAATTATGAGTCGGGAGTGCTCCTAGTAGCATTTAACGTGTCTTGGTTTGTTTATTTTTACTGCATCTTGATTGTAAATCTAGTATAGTATACAATTTTCCGTTATCTAGGAGCCAAGGTATTTATATTCTCCTACTCGTTTGTAGTAATGCTTCTCCAAGAAATTCGATGCCTCCAAACCTTCCTATTTGTCCCAAACACATATACACCATTTTCAACCTGCTAACCTTCATTCCTCCGTTTTTAATAGTTGTTCTCCAATACTTTAACTTCTCCTCCAACATTTCTTTGCTCTCCCCCTTTTCAAAGAGATATAATTAATTTATTTTGCAAGTTTTAATCTGATTAATGACTATTTTGAAAAACAGAGAAATATACTGGCCATTTTGATTAGGTGTGTGCACAGATGCTGCAAAATTAATGACGAACATATCCGGGTCTTGTGGCGCGAGTAAAGCAACGAGAAAGTAGAATGGACAGTGGCATGTGAATTATTCAGTAGGTAGTTCATCAAAATTGTATTACCTTTCTGCATAAGGCGGTGGTCTCCAATACACGCTGTACGCATCGTAAGGCGTCTATTGGATTGTCACTTTAACTCATCCCGTAATTTTAATTCGTTTTAGAATTACAATTTTTTACCTACACTAATCCAAGAAATTAACGCACCACCCTAAAAATGGATCATTTTTGATGTCTCGAATTTTCTAAACCTATCCGATTTAAGTTATTCTTTTAATATGTTATAGCCTTATTCTTTAACAATCTCTCTCCTGTCGTTTCCCCATTACTGAGGATCGTGATTTCTTCCAATATTCCTAACAATGTTTCTCCATTGGTCTCTATCTTCAGCTGCTCTAAGAGCTTCGCAGAATGAGTTTCCAGCTGAATGCTTTATTTGGTCAGACCATCTAGTTGGTGATCGTCCTCTTGATCTTCTCCCCGGAACGTTTCCAGAAACAATTAATCTCTCCAAACTGTCATCACCTCTGCGAACCACGTGACCAAAGAATTGCAGAATTCGTTGCAGACATATTGTGGACAGCCTTTTTTTAATATTGAGTTGGTTTAGAATGGAAACGTTTGTCCTATGAGCTGTCCAAGGTATGCGCAGCATTCTTCTCCAGCACCACATCTCAAAGGCATCAATTTTTTGGCGCTCGCATGCGCGAATGGTCCAAGTCTCTGCTCCGTATAGAAATATTGAGAATACAAGGGCATTCACCAGTCTCATCCTAATATTTTGAGAGATAGATCTGTCTTTCCAAACTTTAGTTAGGCGACTCATCGCATTTTTGCCATACCAATACGTCTCCGAACTTCTGTTTCACAGTTACCATCGTTAGTTATACTAGACCCGAGATAGACAAAGGTGTTTACTATCTGGTATTCGTGTGTAATATGTTAGTCAGTTGAATAGTGTCAAATCTGTCGACCACCATTATTTTTGTCTTAGCTTTATTGATTTTCAGACCAACTTTATTGCTTTCGTACTCAACTCTTCGCAGAAGATCAAACATTTCTTGCTCATTTGCTGCTATAAGTGTAGTGTCGTCAGCAAATCTTAAATTGGAGATTTTCCTACCAGCTACTGTTACTCCAACGGCCCATCCTTCTAAAACCATCCTCATGACATGTTCACCATAAATGTTAAATAAGTCAGGTGACAACACGCATCCTTGTCTAACACCTCTCTCGGTCTTGAATTGGTTTGAGAACTTCTGATCTAGTCGTACTGTCGGTATATTAGACTGGTACAGATTTTTAATAAGTGTCACCAGGTGCATTGGTGCGCCCATTTCTATTAAAATTGACCACAGATTTATCCAGCTTACACAATCAAATGCCTTTTGGTAGTCAACGAAGCATATAATCATAGGTACTTGAAATTCTCTAGACTTTTCAATGAGTTGTCTTAGGTTCAGGATTTGTTCCCTTGTACCTTTACCCTTTACCAACCCCGCTTGTTCCTGAGGTATTTGGTAATGTAGATAGGTTTTTAATCTGTTTTTGATGATATGCAACAAGATTTTACTAGCATGTGTTATTAGTGACAGTGTGCGGTAGTTTTCACATCTGGTAGTAGTTCCTTTTTTGTGTAGTGGGATATAAATTGAGGTACACCAATCAGATGGCCATTTTCCAGAATTCCAAACAGCGACACAGATAGAATGGATGATATGTAATCCTTTGTCACCTAGTAACTGTAGTATTTCACATGGTATTGAATCAATGCCTGGGGATTTATTTCTCTTTAGTGATTTAATTGCATCTTTGACTTCAGCGAGTAAGACAGTATGTTCTCTAGGGTAGTCAGAAGGCCACTGATTTTCTGCTGATACCTCGTTATTTTTATATAGCTCGCCACAGTAGTTTCGCCATGTTTCCAATATTTCATCAGTATCGGTCTTTAAATTACCTTCCTTATCTATTACAGACCACGTTTGAGGTTTAAATTCTCTGGTAAGGAGTTTGATCTTCTGGAATAAGTCCCTCGGTTCATTTCGACAGCCATGTTCCTCTATCTCTCTGCATATTTGAGAGATGTAATCAGCTTTATCTTTGCGTCACTGTTTTCTGATTTCTCTCGATAACAATATCGCTGTAATAATATTGTTGCTAGGAGGGTGAATTGTCATTGTATACCGGGTGTACCAATAAAACTGTGGTTTTTTTAAAGTTCGCCACATCCTGTGGAAAATTCTTGCCTTTATAAAATACCGAAATTAAAACCCAACTCTCAGGTTTTCTTAACATTCTGCTTTTTCATTCATTCGCTTAAGTTGGATAATAAAAAAGTTAGGTACTTTAACGTATGTTCTTCATCAATACAGGGTGTTTCTAGATAAGTACGACAAACTAAGAGGTAATGAAAAATAAAGTTTTATTTAAGACAGTTTGCTTTATAAACATATGTCCACAAATGGTGCGTTTCCGAGATACAGGATGTTGAAATTTTTGTTACAAATAAAAATGACGATTTATTTATTGCTCTAAAACCGGTTGAGATATGTAAATGAATTTTGGTAGGTTTTAATAGGTGGTTATTGCGCATTTTTTGACATAGAATTAAGAATTTTATGAGACGAAGTAGTTTTCAATCCTAATAGTAAATTATTAATATTGAAAATATTAAAAATATTACTAAAAGATTTTTAAATTGAAAACTTATTGGTACACTTTCCTGGTGACACCTCAAAGACTTCTACAATTTGCAAGTCAAATGGATGCTGCAGTGAAGACGAGAGGGAAGGAATTCTACACTATGCAATTCACATCCCCCGTCTGCAGCTGGTAAAGTTCCAACGGAAAAATGCACCTAGTTACTCTACGGAGTAATACGACTCATGGAGAACAGTGCCTACGTTCCTTCCGATGAAGGCTCCAATAAGAGCCGAAAATCGCCATTCAAGGGACTGGACTGCACTCCGTATTCTAATTGAAAAGTAAGATTGTTTTGCCTTCGCATTGCAACTGAATAAAAATGGTATACATTTTTATTTTATTTTAAGAATTTTATATTCTGTATTGGCGTGCATACGGGTCGTATTACCCGTATGCACGTCAACGGTAAATATACAAATCTTAATTGTATGTCAAAAAATACGCAATGAATACCTCTTAAAACCCACTCATATCTCAACCGGTTTTAGAGCAATAAATAAATCGTCAGTTTGTAAGAAATATTTCATATATCGGAAACGAAGCATTTGCGGACATAGGTTTATAAAGCAAACTTTGATTTGTTTTTCATGTAGAATTACCCCTTAAAGTTGGTCGCACACCCTGTATTGATGAAAGACATGGCTAGTTGTTAAAGTACCTAACTTTTTTATTATCCACACTAAGCCATTGAATCAAGAAACAGAATGTTAAGAAAATCTAAGGCTATAGTTGGGTTTTAATGTCAGTATTTTATAAATGCTAGAATATTCCACACAGGAAGTGATGAACACTGAGAAAATATCTATCTAGCAACAATATTCTTACAACGATAGTATTAAAGAATAAGGCTATAACATATTTAAAAAAATACTTCGATCGGACAACAGGTTTAGGAAATTCGAGACATCAAAAATGTTCCATTTTTAAGGTGGTGTGTTAATTTTTTGGAGTAGTGTATTTTCGGTTGTAAGATTGTTTTTTGTCCTTCAAATTTTATTAAAAGCAATGAAACAATTTTCCTACGGCGTCAAGTTGTACGCTGCCTAAAGTGTATATATTGGAGACCACCGGAAGTACAGGAATATATTAAATGCAGAACTCAATCTAAGGCCTATAAACTTTGAACCAAATGTTGAATTCCTTCGTTATAAAAAATTATCAACTTAGAGTTTGGAGTACAAAATAAAACACTACCCACCCCAAGAAGTTGCAACGAAATAAAATTAATTTTGCATAGGAAAATCATGTTAAATAGGCACAAGATGCAGAAAAAACATTGCCACCTCCTTTATTTAGAAGTAAAGATGACATGACAAAAGTTTAAGAATTGCCAACTGACAAATATATTTTTGGTCGCTTGGAGTTAGACCCAGACATCACAGAAATATTATATCCCAATCATTAAATTAGATATTGCGTTTATACGAAATACGGATAAAAGACAAGGACAGAAGGTAATTGAAAAATCAAACAGGATATTTAGTTGGTAAAAGAATTGAGCACCAACTGTTTTTAGAAGAAAAATGGTAAAACAAAACAGAAAGTTAACAAATGAATAAAATTAACCGAAATTTGAATAAAATAATTATTTAAATAATAGTTATTTATGTACCAAGTCAGTAAAGTGACTCTTTATCGAACGAGTCTGATATTACGAGAAGAGCGAGCGAGGCGAGTAACAGACGAGTCTTTACTGACGTGGTGCATACAAAATTTTATCGCCAACATATTTTTCAAATTTAATGTCGTCCGAACCACTGGGTCATAAACGACAACAATTGAAAATACATATTAAAAATAAAAAGAGATTGTAATATTAAGTAAATACATATGTACTAACAAAAAGTATACCTGAAAAATTTGTGATACAATTAAATGTCTTTTATTCCTATTTCCGTTTAAAACTGTATGATATTGTTGATATTTGTATTGTCTCTAAGAAGCTCAGATATGTCCCTGGGAAGGTTGAGTTTACTTCTCGTTTGCTGGTATATTTGACAATCGGTTAAGATATGTTTTATTGATATAAAATAATATTTGCCAATATAATTTGATATTGGTTTTAACACTTACTTGCAATTTACAATTTAAGAACTTTTTAAATTTTAGACGTCATAATAATTTCATGACAGTGATGACAGATAACTTACAAGATGGCCGCTTTCCATTTTTAATCGATAGTTATCAATATTGAATAATTACTAAATCGGTAAAGTTTTAATTTATTTTATATGAATATAATTACAAAATACTACAGAATTTCAGTTTTTGACATAAATTCAATTGATTATTTCATTCATAGGAGATTCTGACCAATAGAAAGCTACAGAAATCTGAATTAAATCGATAATTTTTGATAATCTCCCGTCGTTAAGTATATTACGTCAGATGCCCTTCGTTGCTACGAAAAAATACATTAAGTGACATTAATGACAATTAATGTTTTAAAAATTATAAAAGTGATGACTTTCAATCGTCAAATATTTATAAAAACTGTGTGTTTAATGGTACTTACATAAATAAATTACAATAAAATTTTGGTTTTGAACAGTTTTATTCATGAAATAATCGCAACAAATTGCACTCGACCTCTGAAATTAATATAGAATTAATGCTCTCGTGACACTTTGACATAATTTCACTCGCCTTCGGCTCGTGAAATTAAAACTGTCAAAGTGTCACTCGGGAAAAATTCAATAATTTCAGAGCTCTTGTGCAATTACTACTGATAATATCGCAAATTGCGTACAATATTATTAATAATTAAAGTAAATAAATTGTAAGTCCACTGAAATTATACTCGCCATTCGATTACTGCCATCGACCACTTACATTCAATCTCGGTTAATTTGATTAATCGCGGCAGGTAAACTAAAATTCTTCTTTCAGTACAATAAAGTGTTACTTTAGTGTCGCAAATGAGGGCAAATGAGTACTGTTTGTTTCACGATTAGTTTACCGTGAATATACGATGCTATTAAATATTACTTTAGCAATTAAAATAATATTCGGCGACACTTTTCGATAGAACTATTTATTGATTGCTGGAGCTGTTTACAGATCAAAATTTTGTTCGCTACTACTTACTAAAATTACAAAAAGCGCTCGACCAGAAATCCCGTGTGGTGGGGAAAGCAAAAATATCTTTATCTCTTCTACAAAATTTCACTTTGGAAAAAAAACGTTTTTTTTTATTATTTATTAAATTAACAATGCACCTAATCTTAAGACTAACCAGCATTTTACATTTACCTTAATTTACTACTGTACTGTCCTAGGTATTCCCAACGGTTCACCTTAGAATTTAATAATTATTGTTGCACACATCACTGTTGTGGCTAGGTTCACTGTCCGAATTTAAACTGACACTGACATTTTTATAGATTTATCACTATCACACAAGTTCAAAAGGTTTGGTGCGTTTGAGCCTGCGGACTAGGTTTTGATTATCTAAAAGTTCTAACACTTCCCTGTTTGTATGGTTGTGAAGTCGTTTTTCGTGACCCTTGGCAATCTTCTTTATTTCTTCTTTGATTGTTGCTATACGAAGTTCCCGATGTATGTCTTTGTTGCCGATATACCATGGAGCGTTGACTATGTTTCTTAGTATTCGCTTTTGGACTCTTTTAAGGCAAGCATAGTTACTCTCACTAGTACAGCCCCATAACTGTAGACCATAGGACCACACTGGTTGGATCATTTGTTTCTAAACTAATACTTTGTTTTTGATTGTAAGTTGTGAGCTTCTACCTAATAACCAATATAACTTCTTGTACTTCAGTTTTAGTTCTTCTGTTTTCTTTCTGATATGTTCCTGCCACTTTAATTTGCTATCCAAATGTAGCCCTAGATATTTAACTGTTTTATTGTACGGAACGATTTTATTGTTTATTCTAACTGGGTGACTATTTATTTTTTTGTAAGTGAAATCGATATGGGCAGATTTCCCTTCATTGATTTTTATGCGCCATTTATTATTCCAGGTGTTTATTTTGTTTACTGCATTTTGCAGGTGTCTAGTTGTTTCTTCGAATGTTTCACCGACTGCTAGTATTGCAGTGTCGTCTGCAAATGTTGCCAGTTTAATATTTTCTGTAACAGGTATGTCACAAGTATATAATAAATATAGTATGGGTCCCAGAACACTGCCCTGTGGGATTCCTGCTTTAATTGGCCGTAATTCTGAATATTCGCCTTCCTGTTTAACTCTAAAAGTTCTATCTTCCAAATATGATTGTATTAGATGTACAAATTGGATGGGAAGATATCTTTTTAATTTTAGTAACAAGCTTTTGTGCCACACTTTGTCAAATGCTTTTGCTATGTCTAGAAAAAAAAACGTATCTAATCAACAAATCGTCATCACTGTCCTTCTAAGAAGCAGCAACATAGCTTGCCTCGCACAAACTTTCCAAATACCTAACTTTATAAAGAGAATCAGGAATACAATTGACAAATATTACCCAGAACTATGGGTAATAATGAATGTATTTTAATCTATTAAGATATTTCTGGAAAATAATTTACCCAAGCTTTAGGAATGTTCTGATATGCATCTACATGTAAAATAAAATCGAAACAAAAATTAACTAAACCATAAGGAGACGGAACAAGTACAATAATGAATGACTTTAGTGACGGTTGGCGATAAAATTAGTAAACATGTGACGTTTATAACGTTACACTGTTTTATTTACTTTCAATAACGACTGCTCAGAGGGTTGGCCTATGTATTCCAATTTTTCTAAGGAGTTCGCAGAAAGAAAAAGATTGCGAACCGTTGGTTTAGTATAGTAGTAGATGTCGTGCTCCTGCCATATTTTAAACCAGTCATGAAACACTGATATAAAATTGCACAATTTTACCAAACAAACAACTTTTTGTAGTCCGGAAGCCAAGAATACCCAGAATACTTTAAAATTTGACCTGCATTTTATATTTTTGTCTCTGTTTTATTTAAATCCGAATCTGGATAATAAAACTTGGCACTAACGACCAAAAGTCTGAATTTTATCGTAAATCGAGCAAAACAATTCCGTCACTCTCTTTTTCTGGAAAAAAACGTCACATGATATTTCGGAAAAATCAAAAATATTTTACGTAATGAATTTGCGTTTTAAAATAATTCCAAGGTGTATTTAAAAATCTGTTCAACTTGTCTCCCAGAAAATAATGACGTGGTGGACTTCACTTGCTATGTCATTAAATCTATTTTGGTGTGTTATTACTTCCAAAATAATTAATATTTAAATTTTTTGGCATGAGTACCCACACAAATTTAAAAACATGTGAAGTTGTAATTACCTAAACGCCTAGTAACTTGTGATTTAAAAAAATATGATCGCTCCTAAAACTACAAAAAAATAAAGGAGTACGTGATAGTATAACAAAGTAAAGTTTTATACCTAGTATAAAATTTTTTATATCGTCTGTTTATTAAATTAACTAAAAAAGGATACCAAACGAAAGAAAAACAACTTAAAAAAATCTGCTCTACAGACGACGCAATACTAATCTCTCAAAGTTAAGATGATTTACAACGTATGCTGCACCAATTTCACATAACCACCAGAAAATTTAACATGTTAATTTCTCCAAGACACACAAAATGCATGATTATACAGGGTGTAACAAAAATACAGGTCATAAATTAAATCGCATATTCTAGGACCAAAAATAGTTCGATTGAACCTAACTTACCTTAGTCCAAATGAGCATACAAAAAAAGTTATAGCCCTTTGAAATTACAAGATAAAAATCGATTTTTTCCGATATATCGAAAACTATTAGAGATTTTTTATTAAAAATGGACACGTGGCATTCTTATGGCAGGAACATTTTAAAAATAAATTATAGTTAAATTTGTGCACCCCTTAAAAATTTTATGGGGTTTTGTTCACTTAAACGCCCCCAAACTTTTTTGTACGTTCCAATTAAATTATTGTTGTGGAACCATTAGTTAAACAGGATGTTTTTAAAACTTTTTGGCCTCTTAGTACTTTTTGGAAAAGCTAGTTTTTATCGAGATATTTTGAGTATTTGTCAAATCCACCACATATTTGTATACTGTTACGTACGATTATAGAGACCTGGTAATAATATGAAATTTTTTTTTATAAATTAGTTTGAGGTATATTTTGAACCATATTAGAAAAGAAGCCACATCTCGATAAAAGGTACCTCATCGGAAAAATACTAAAAGGCAAAAAAGTTTTAAAAACATCCTGTTTAACTAATGGTACCGCAATAATAGTTTAACTGGAACGTACACAAACATTTGGGGGGTTTAAAGGCACAGAACCCCCATAAATTTTTTATGTAAACATATTAAAAAAGAAGCCGAATCTCGATTAAAACTGGTTTATCGAAAAAATATTAAGAGGCAAAAAAGTTTTAAAAACTTTCTGTGTAACTAAGGGTACCACAATAATAATTTAATTGGAACGTACAAAAAAGTTTGGGGGGTTTAAGGGAACAAAATCCCCATAAAATTTTTGTGGTGTGCACAAATTTAACTATAATTTATTTTTAAAATGTTCCTGACATAAGAATGCCACGTGTCCATTTTCATTAAAAAATCTCTAATAGTTCTCGATATATCGGAAAAAATCGATTTTTATCGTGTAACTTCAAAGGGCTGTAACTTTTTTTTGTGTGCATATTTGTACTAAGGTACCTAAGTTAGGTTCACTCGAACTATTTTTGGTCCCCGAATATGTGATTTAATTTATGACCTGTATTTTTGTTACACCCTGTATAGTCGGTTCGCTAAACTCAGACACAACTGGCTAGCGATTTTAGTAGGTAATTTTTTTGTTTTTTGCCAATTTTACAAAAATTGGCAAAATTACTGACTATTTAGTAATTATTAACTATTCAGTAATTATATTTTTTGCCAATTTTAGCAAATTGGTAAAATTACTTGCTAAAATCACTAGCCAGTTGTGTCTGAGTTTAGCGAACCGACTATAACAGCAAATCTACTAAGATATAAATTAGAGCTGGAAGGTCAGATAACGGAACAACTGATGGAGTTCAAATATCTAAGCATCACACTATCTATGGAAAGCTCGAAACAGAAGTGGAAGATCAAGTGAATAGAGCAAACAGAGGTTGCCTAAATGAAACAATATGTGGAGAAATAAAAATATCGAAAAACAAAGACTGGAAGTCGATATTTGAATTCTTTCGTGTAACTTTGCGTCGATTGATAACGATTTTATTAATTTTGAGATATTTTTACTAAACTTTGGGTCATCATTGTTTAGAAATGATTTCAAAATCGGAACTAAAGATTAAACTCAACTTTTCAATACGCTTCGATTCATGTGTTACATGTACTATTACTACGACTATAATGGCACTTCTGGTTAGAACTTTTTAACCGCAAATGATATTAAAACCAATATTTTACATTTTTTCTCATTTTGCTAAGGCCCGTCGAATGATATATCGCATATACTATTTCGGTGACATTAAAACAGTACCTACTTACGGTTGCAACTCTAAAACCGGAAGTCCCATGTCAAATTTCTCATCTTTAATACCATCCTTGGGTTATAAGCTTACATTTTACACCACCTCATTTGTCATATTATCTGTATTAATAACGGAAGAGTTGTATTCACGGATGAACAGACAGAGGGACAGGCAGTCATGAAACGAATAAGGCGCGTCGAATAATATATCACTTGTACTATTCCAGTGACTTAAAAACAGTATTTCTGGTTGCTTTTCTAAAATCGGAAGTCCTAGGTAAAATTTCTCACCTTTAGTACCATCCTTGGATTATAAGTTTTCATTCGACACCTCATCTGTTATTCTAGAGCAGACGGACAGACATCCTAGGTCAAATTTCTCATCTTTAGTACCATCCTTGGATTATTAGCTTTCATTTGACACCTCATTTGTCATTCTACCTGGTATAATGACGGAGGAGTTGTGTCCACAGACAGACAGACGGGCAGACGGACGTGGATAATTCAAAGTTTTCACATTTTTTCAAAATTGCGTGAAAATAGTATATCTATTCCTTTCCATATCACTAAATTGCTTACTTCAGAGTTGAGTTTAGCGAATCTCAAACATGGTACAAAAAGACAGAATTGTTGTCTTAAACCTTTGTCAACTTTTAAACATCCTTTAAAGGATTTTTAACATCTTTTTCTTGACGAAACTACGTGTCAATGTGTTTTTTACCAAATTGAACTGGTTTGACCACATAGAGCGAATGGAACAAAAGATACTAACAAAGAAGGTACCTGGCCACCAATAGAAGTGCATAGAAGAAATGGAGAAACCCTAATGGAGAGAGGCGGAACCCTACATCCGACGCCCTGGAGGGCACTAAGGATTATAAGAAAGAAGAAGAAGATTATTGACATAAGCTCTATTTATTATTTCTCGATAATACATTATTACTTATGAGTCTCTGCATGGTCGTTATGTTAGTACCTACTGTCAAAGTATTTTGCGTTTTAATAGATTACTTCTATATTTTAAAAGTACACTCAAATTTGTTTTGAGACCGATTTTCACCAGTTTCACCGTTTTACACCAGTATGCCTTTTGAATTGACTTCTCGTCAACTATTATACTTGAATATGTTTTTCAGATATTCATTGGTTTATACACTTTCGAAAATAAAATATTTACCAATTAATGAATGATGACCATTTCGTAGTTTTGTACATTTCTAATCAAGCATTTTAATTTTTTTTAATACTGAAAATATTCTTATTTGAAAATAAATTTTTCTGCCAAAATATTAGCTAACAAATATATACAAATTCTATACTTAATTGATGGATTCGACCGTTACTTGATGGAAGTTCATTTTATCTAACAATAAAACACTGAACACGTTTGTTTTCTATACTTCCACAAAATTTATTATAACTATGTGACTACAGCTGTTTTGGCAGAGTGCCTTTCTCAAGTGATTTAGTTTACTATGTGTTTGCCTTTTTAAAGTCTTTAACTGAAGGGGTTGAGGAGTGGGGAGCTGTTTGTCTCGAGTTGGTCATTCAGAAGTATATCTATATTTTTCAATTTATTAATTTCCATAGATTCTAATAAAGATAGCTTAAGGCCTTTATTTTGAATATGCAGAATTTGAAACTGTTCATTAAAAGAATGATTATGATCTAGCTAGAAGGTGAAGTGTGTATGTAGACGTGTCTGTTTTTCTATTGTTGAAAGCCCTTTTGTGTTCTGCTATCGGTTTGTCAAAGGTTCTGCCAGTTTGACCGATGTAAGTTTTCGGACAGTCACCACAAGTTAGTTTGTAAACACCACTCTGTAGTTGTTTTCTCCCTCGGCTCTAATTGTTCTTAATATATTTGCTTAAGTTGTTGTTAGTTCTGAAAGCTGGTGTTAGTCCTTTCTTTTTTATGTATCTGGCTATTTTTGTTGTTATCTTCCCAGTATATGTGATAGAGCAGAAGGTACTGGGTTCTTTCTGTGGTGGTGGATAAACTAATTTCAGGGTTTTCTTATGGAGTTTTTGGTTTAAAATTTTGTTAATTGTTTGTTCGTTATAGCTATTGTTTACTGCTATTTGTTTAATGGTGTTCAGTTTTATCTCGAAGTTATTTTTTGACATGGGAATTTCTGTCAGTCTAAGTATCATGCTATGGTTAAAAAAATTTTAAACCAAAAACTCCACAAGAAAGCCCTGAAATTAGTTTATCCGCCACCACAGAAAGAACCCAGTACCTTCTGCTGTATCACATATACTGGCAAGATAACAACAAAAATAGCCAGATACATAAAAAAGAAAGGAATAACACCAGCTTTCAGAACTAACTACAACTTAATCAAATATATTAAGAACAATAAGAGCCGAGGGAGAAAACAACTACAGAGTGGTGTTTACAAACTAACTTGTGGTGACTGTCCGAAGACTTACATGCGTCAAACTGGCAGAACCTTTGACAAACGGATAGCAGAACAAAAAAGTGCTTTCAACAATAGAAAAACAGACACGTCTACATACGCACTTCACCTTCTAGATTCTAGGTCATAATCATTCTTTTAATGAACAGTTTCAAATTCTGCATATTCAAAATAAAGGCCTTAAGCTATCTTTATTAGAATATATGGAAATTAATAAATTGAAAAATAAAGATATAATTCTGAATGACCAACTCGAGACAAACAGCTCCCCACTCCTCAACCTCTTCAGTTAAAGACTTTATAAAAAGACAAACACATAGTAAACTAAATCACTTGAGAAAGTCAATCTGCCGAAACAGCTGTAGTCACATAGCTGTAATAAATTTTGTGGAAGTATAGAAAACAAACGTTTTCAGTGTTTTATTGTTAGATAATTCTATACTTGTTTGCCTTATAAATTTCTTGTATATTCTTTTTACATAAGGTGACACCCTGACACACATTGTTCGTAAGACCATTGTTAGAGTCTTTGTCCTTTTACTAAAGTCCAGAAAGGACGTGTGCTCTCCTAGTCGACACAAAACCATCAACTTTCTTATGGACTCTTTAAGAATTTCTCTTGGAAAAATACCAGGTTGTTTGTAAAAGGTATATTTTAAAATACCCTAAATAAGGGTCACAATAATACAAAACGTTTTCGGATTAGAAATCCATCATCAGTGTTCTAAAAGCCCTAAAATTAAGTATAACCTAATTAATTGAGAGAAAAGTTAAAAATTTACAGAAGTTTTAAAAACAAGAGGTCATACTTACAAAAATTGTTTACAGTTCTAAATGCCATTTTGGGTTGCTCTTGAATTCAGTTGTCAGTTGGTCATTGAAATCCAATATGTGAGGTTTTCTCCAAAAAAATTCCAACCACGTGGGAAGAGTCTTGTGTTGCCCTGGGTAATATCCAGGCATATATTTAACATCACTTGAATTTTATATAAATATGTAAAACAACATAATCGTTTACATTTAAAGGGTTTTTACCCAATACATTTTGGTGGCCCAGGCATGCAATTTTTGGTGAGTATGACCTCTTGTTTTTAAAACCTCTGTCCATTTTTAACTTTTCTCTCAATTAATTAGGTTATACTTAATTTTAGGGCTTTTAGAACACTGATGATGGATTTCTTAATCCGAAAACGTTTTGTATTATCGTGACCCTTTTTTAGGGTATTTTAAAATATACCTTTTACAAAAAACCCGGTATTTTTGTGATTTATGGTATACAGCCAGCTACAGGAAGTTTATTTTCCTCGTGGATTTTGATTTCTCTTGGGTACACTTATCAGATCTGCAAAAGATACAGGTTCCAATTTTAATGTCTGATTATGCCCATAATTAGATCCCGACTCCCAAAAATTAGTTGCCTAATCTTTTTAATGTTCGGCTTAGTACCCTACTGCCTTTCTTCCATCAATAAATAGTACTACCCATCTGCCTTGGGTCTCCAGTTATTATAACCACCCTTCATAGCAAAAATATGTACCCTTATAGATAAGTAGGACGCCATTTTCTCTCGGTAATTTTTAGGATTCCTTGCTATTTTGTTCCTCCCTCAGTAAGGTCTATCGCCTCAATCTAATGGGGAAGGAGTTATAGGTTTGCTCTTTTTAATTTTCTTAGTCGAGTGTGGTTTTGTTCAGTTGGAGGTTTTCGTCGTACAATGAATTTAGTTCAGTGTTAGTGTCACTGCACTACTCTCTTATGATCCTGACTTCTTTCTTGGTCGCTGTGCCGATGTAGTGTTAACTGGTATCTATCTATCTAATTAGCCTTCTTCGATCCATCTTTGGACATAGGCCTCCCCAATCCCTTTTCATTCTTCTCTGTCTGTCGCTACAGTTAGTTATCCACCTAGAACCCACGTGCTTCTTGATATTATCTGACCATCTCATTTCGAGCCTTCGTCTGCTTCGTTTATATTCCCACGGTCTCCAATTTATGAGAATTTTGTTCCATCGGTCTTCTTTTTGTCTTATCTCGTTTATTTATCCGGCAAATCTCCGTTTCAATTTTGCAACTTCTTGTCTAACATCCCTAACTTTGGTTTTCCCTCTTATTCACTCGTTTCTCTTTTTATCCATTAGCTTTATATAGTTCCATTTGCCAGTGGTAACTGGTAGTTCTTCATTCATTCACCTAGTAACCTGTTTAAAAGTAGTTTTGTTTGTTGTTGGGACCCCACTAGACCTCTTCATTTATTATTTTTATTTGGTCCATTCTGGTCCCATGGGAATTAGAAAATAGGAGTACGACCTTTTACCCTACACGTTGTTATTATTTTTATCGCTTAACAGCAGCTTAACAGGTCAAGTTGAGACAGCACAATGACGTTTGAGATTTTTTTGTTTTAACTGGTATATTTGTTTTGGATGGTATTGCTTCTACAAACTTTTATGGATTTAAATTTAAAAACAAGTAAAAGTGTAAAGACTCATATGCGTTATAATTTCAAATAGGACGATTGATGCCAACGCTAATAAAAGATAAAAATATTACTGTTAAAATGAACAAAAGAAAATGTTGATTGTTGGTATTGGATTTATTACTAAAAAAATGTATTTTAATAACGACATTTGTTTTTTTCTCTTAACCATTCCCATTTACATTTTGGCAAGATAAACGTACACTCAAACGTATTCATACTTGAAAGGAAAAACATGGAAAATTTTTGGTAAATGTTTTTAGAGATGTTATGTGTAAAAGTTTATTTTTAACTAAAATTAACACTCAAGGGCAGTATTTCAATATAGTATATACGAGTATTTACCAGAGTCCACAGTTTCCTTTACCAGGGGAATAAAAGAACTGCCATACTATTATTTTTATTCGAATATCAAGAAACATCTAAATAAAAACGCTGAGTAATAACTGATTTCTTTGCAATATTGTCATTGAGTTGATGAACCGGTAACAAACCCAAAACTAACTGTAAGTACTAACTGTATTTCACTCTATTAAAGTTCAACATGTTAAAGTTAAACTCTATCTATAACTCTAACTCTAACTTTAACATGTTTAACTCCTATTAGACCGATATGTATCATCGTCCCCGCTAGCGAAATTATTCCCATTTGATTCTTTTGCAAAAGCTTACTCAAAAAAAGGTCCTTATAACTTATCCACAGGGTGCCGGGCGGTGCCGTGGTCGAAAAATTGTTTTAACAATTTTTTTTTTAAACAAATTCACAAAAATAATTTTTTCATTGCGAACAATTTTTTTTAGATAATTTGGATTATTCTGAACAAAAAAGCTCTCTTGTGATTTTTTCTCTAAAATTGATTGTTGTGGAGTTATATGCGATTAAAAATTTGAAAAATGCGAAAATGGCCATTTTCAAGGCTTAATAACTCGATTAAAAATTATTATTATGAAATTCAAAAAGTGACCAAATCAAGTTTTAAACCCCTTCTTCAGAGTCCTGAAGAGATTTTTGTCATTATTTTATTACAAAGCTGTTATTTTTAATTATTAACAATTAGCGCTGTAGTCCAGGATGTATCATCGTCCCCGTTGTGAATTTGTTAAAACAATTGTTTAAACAATTTTTCGACCACTGCACCGCCCGGCACCCTATGGATGTGTTATAAGGACCTCGTTTTGAGTAAGTTTGTGCAAAAAAATCTAATCAAAATAGTTTCGCTAACGGGGGCGACGATAGAGTTGGACTATAGCGCTAATTGTTAATAATTAAAAATAACAGCTTTGTAATAAATAGAGAGCGGAATATATGCAAAGTGCATATAGATGCATATATTGCATATTTTCAGACAACAAACACAACATTGCATATTTAAGCTAAACACGATTTATTTTGCATATTTTAAAAATAAATTATATAAAAGTTTAAAATTTTCCTCTCTTAGTTGGAATTTTATAACTTCGATATGAACGAGCTCGTTATTTATCTATCTATCGCTCATCTGGACTTTCCCATTACTACCTGAATTTAACAATTATGGGTGTTCCCAGAAAAATATTATTTTATTAGCGTAGCAAGTCGTAGGTACCTACCTGCTTTTAAGGGTCTAATAATTATTTTGTCAGTTTCCGGCCAACATTTGTTTAAAGGAAACGTTGTATCGTATTTAGTGTTTTTGAAGTGATTGGTATATATTAAATTTAAATATGTCTACCATTCAAAAAAGTGCTTGGATAAAGTGTTTGCCAGAGTTAAAGCTAAGTGGAGACAAAGTATTTTGCAAGGCCTGTTCCAAAATCGTAAGTTACATTCATTTTCACATTTCATTTTTTAAATGAGGAACTGACAAACAAAAGCATCATGTCCCACAAAAGAAATTTTTCTGGAAAGAGTGTTTTTATTCGACAAATTCGCTTTTACTTCTATAAAGACGGACATAGAGAGAAGCATCAAAATACAAAAATCCATCAAATTGTAGACAATTCCGCTTTTGTTCTTCAGCTTAAGTAACGTACTTTGTTCTTTAAGTAACGTACAAATTTCTAAAGAACTTATGTTCATAAAAGTTAATTTTAGTTTTTTACCAGATCTAATAAAGTCATTAGAACAAAGGAGTTTACAATTAAGTTATTCGGTTAATCTTGATAACACTTTTTCTGCTCATTGTCAAAAAATTCCCGGAAATACAGGGATTACAATTAGAAATAAATTAAAAAATGTTTTAGAAAAAAATGAGGGCTTCGATTGTTTGAGGAAAGTTGTAGGTATTTTTGAATGCAACTTTTCTGAAGATCTTACGACTTAATATATTGTTTTATTTTTGAGTATTTTTAATATGCATTTGCATATTTAGACAAATTTAGAAAAAATACCTGCATATTTGTAGTAAAAGTAATGCATATACAGGATGTAACAAAAATACAGGTCCATTTTCTACAGCTATTTTCTTGTGGCATTTTTATAATCAAGTATATTCAAATGGGAAATAAGCCACAATTTTACCTAAAAATGATTTTATTAACATTTCGACGCCCAAGTCGGGTGTCCTTCTATTAAAATATTATTTTGGTAATGTTGTGTTGCATATATTCCGCTCTCTAGTAATAAAATAATGACAAAAATCTCTTCAGGGCCCTGAAGAAGGGATTTGAAACTTGATTTGGTCACTTTTTGAATTTCATAATAATTTTTTATTGAATTATTAAGCCTTGAAAATGGCCATTTTTTCACTTTTCAAATTTTTAATCGCATATAACTCGACAACAATCAATTTTATAAAAAAATGACAGGAACAATTTTTGACTCAAAATTACCCAAATTATCTAAAAAAAAATGGTTTGAAATGAAACAATTTTTGTGAATTTGTTTAAAAAAAATTGTTTAAACCATTTTTTGACACGGCACTGCCCTGTCACCCTGTGGATATGTTATAAGGACCTCTTTTTGAGTAAGTTTGTGCAAAAAAATCGAATCGAAACAATTTCGCTAGCGGGGGCGACGATAGGGCCCGGTCTATATCTAGAAGTTTAGAACGAATAATTGGTTTGACGAAGAGTGTAAAAGAATTACTGAAACCTAAGTTATACATAAAACTGCAGGCCAAAAGATCAAGAACATGGAATATTTTATAGAAAACTGAACTCCATAAGAACAAATTATAAACCTAAAACAACTCACTGCGAAGAAAGAGACAAGAACTCTATTAAGAGTATTCTTGTAGTTATGCACTTTCATTTACAATAATAAAAAATCCAAAATTTCAAATCGTATTCCCCTCTTAATGTTCTTATGAGAAACATTGTCAAAACGGAAATATTCACTTCCGTTTTTGAGAAAGTTAATAAAAACGATACAACTAGCAAACGACTATAACTCCACTTACTTGGACAATAGAATTTGTGATTAGCGTGCAACAATACGTCTAAAACATTTCTTCGTTAACTTCCGGTCATAAAAGTTTTTCACTTCTGGTGAAAATTTTTGTTGACTTTGAAAATATTTTCCTTAAAAGCTAAAGGTGAAATCCTTACCTTGAAACAAACGGTTAATTTGATTTCAATTCACAATTTTACTTGCAAAAAAACACAAAGAACTAAACCAATATACATAGGATATAGGAAATTATAACAAATAGGGATGACAGAATGTGCATTTACGGATGATATGGTTATTACAGCAGGAAACGAGAAAGACCTAAGAGAAAGCTTTATAGTATGGAATGACGTATTGACAATGGTAATAGATAGAAATAGGAAAATGATAAATATGCAAATAGATGGAATAGAAATAGAGCAAGTCAGTAAATATCAAAACCTAGGTGTAATATTTGAAGAAAACGGAAAACAAGAAATTCATATAAATTATAGGATAAAAAAAACAAATAGACTTTATTATGCAATAAACAGTGGATTTGTAAATAGACGAGAAATATCAAGAAAAACGAAAATGAGTGTATACAAAACTGTGTATAGACCTGTACTCACATATGGATGTGAATCGTGGATATTGTCAAAAAGGGATAAAAGTAAACTGCAGCCAATAGAAATGAAATATCTAAGAAGAGTAATGGGAGTGACAAGAAGAGGTAGAGTTAAGAATATAAAAATAAGAGAAGAATTAGAAATATAACCATTAGAAACTTATATAAAAGAAAGACAGCTGGGTTGGTGGGGACACCTTCAAAGAATGAGTGATAATATACCTGTTAAAAGAATCTGAGAAAGTAGAAATATAGAAAAGAAAAACGTGGTAGACCAAGAAAACAATGGAATGCAGTAATAATAGATATTTTAGAAAAGAGGGGAACAACATGGAACGATGCCAAAAAACTAACAGAGAACAGAAAAATATGGAAGAAATTTGCGAAGAACCAAAAAGAATGAAAGAAACATAAACAGATCCCTACACCTCAGGGTAGAAGGGATACAGATCATATATATATATATATATATATATATATATATATATATATATATATATATATATATATATATATATATATATATATATATATATATATATATATATATAGATATATGAGTTAGTTAGAAGCAACCTACCTTGCTCGTTTCGGTACGAAACCGATCTGTGCCTCTACTTTGAGGCCACGAGATGTCACCTGGTATTTATTGAAAAATACCTACGGCGTCAAACAAGCGGGAAATAATCGCAACTTTCTACTTTTTAAAAAGTATGAAAATAATATGTAAAATATTATACGGGAAATAAATATTCTACCTTCGTCTGTGCTGCCATCTTGGGAACGTTTTCGCTGTCTACAGCTCATCAGCCAAGCTCTCAGAACAGACGAAGATGTAGAATATTTCCTCCGTATACCCGAGGCCGTAAGACAGCCATGCAGTCCTTATGGGACTAGCGCAATCTGAGTTAGTTAGAAGCAACCTACCTTGCTCGTTTCGGTACGAAACCGATCTGTGCCTCTACTTTGAGGCCACGAGATGTCACCTGGTATTTATTGAAAAATACCTACGGCGTCAAACAAGCAGGAAATAATCGCAACTTTCTACTTTTTAAAAAGTATGAAAATAATATGTAAAATATTACACGGGAAATAAATATTCTACCTTCGTCTGTGCTGCCATCTTGGGAACGTTTTCGCTGTCTACAGCTCATCAGCCAAGCTCTCAGAACAGACGAAGATGTAGAATATTTCCTCCGTATACCCGAGGCCGTAAGACAGCCATGCAGTCCTTATGGGACTAGCGCAATCTGAGTTAGTTAGAAGCAACCTACCTTGCTCGTTTCGGTACGAAACCGATCTGTGCCTCTACTTTGAGGCCACGAGATGTCACCTGGTATTTATTGAAAAATACCTACGGCGTCAAACAAGCAGGAAATAATCGCAACTTTCTACTTTTTAAAAAGTATGAAAATAATATGTAAAATATTATACGGGAAATAAATATTCTACCTTCGTCTGTGCTGCCATCTTGGGAACATTTTCGCTGTCTACAGCTCATCAGCCAAGCTCTCAGAACAGACGAAGATGTAGAATATTTCCTCCGTATACCCGAGGCCATAAGACAGCCATGCAGTCCTTATGGGACTAGCGCAATCTGAGTTAGTTAGAAGCAACCTACCTTGCTCGTTTCGGTACGAAACCGATCTGTGCCTCTACTTTGAGGCCACGAGATGTCACCTGGTATTTATTGAAAAATACCTACGGCGTCAAACAAGCAGGAAATAATCGCAACTTTCAACTTTTTAAAAAGTATGAAAATAATATGTAAAATATTATACGGGAAATAAATATTCTACCTTCGTCTGTGCTGCCATCTTGGGAACGTTTTCGCTGTCTACAGCTCATCAGCCAAGCTCTCAGAACAGACGCAGATGTAGAATATTTCCTCCGTATACCCGAGGCCGTAAGACAGCCATGCAGTCCTTATGGGACTAGAGCAATCTGAGTTAGTTAGAAGCAACCTACCTTGCTCGTTTCGGTACGAAACCGATCTGTGCCTCTACTTTGAGGCCACGAGATGTCACCTGGTATTTATTGAAAAATACCTACGGCGTCAAACAAGCAGGAAATAATCGCAATCCATAAGGACTGCATGGCTGTCTTACGGCCTCGGGTATACGGAGGAAATATTCTACATCTTCGTCTGTTCTGAGAGCTTGGCTGATGAGCTGTAGACAGCGAAAACGTTCCCAAGATGGCAGCACAGACGAAGTAGAATATTTATTTCCCCTATAATATTTTACATATTATTTTCATACTTTTTAAAAAGTAGAAAGTTGCGATTATTTCCTGCTTGTTTGACGCCGTAGGTATTTTTCAATAAATACCAGGTGACATCTCGTGGCCTCAAAGTAGAGGCACAGATCGGTTTCGTACCGAAACGTGCAAGGTAGGTTGCTTCTAACTAACTCAGATTGCGCTAGTCCCATAAGGACTGCATGGCTGTCTTACGGCCTCGGGTATACGGAGGAAATATTCTACATCTTCGTCTGTTCTGAGAGCTTCGCTGATGAGCTGTAGACAGCGAAAACGTTCCCAAGATGGCAGCACAGACGAAGGTAGAATATTTATTTCCCGTATAATATTTTACATATTATTTTCATACTTTTTAAAAAGTAGAAAGTTGCGATTATTTCCTGCTTGTTTGACGCCGTAGGTATTTTTCAATAAATACCAGGTGACATCCCGTGGCTTCAAAGTAGAGGCACAGATCGGTTTCGTACCGAAACGAACAAGGTAGGTTGCTTCTAACTAACTCAGATTGCGCTAGTCCCATAAGGACTGCATGGCTGTCTTACGGCCTCGGGTATACGGAGGAAATATTCTACATCTTCGTCTGTTCTGAGAGCTTGGCTGATGAGCTGTAGACAGCGAAAACGTTCCCAAGATGGCAGCACAGACGAAGGTAGAATATTTATTTCCCGTATAATATTTTACATATTATTTTCATACTTTTTAAAAAGTAGAAAGTTGCGATTATTTCCTGCTTGTTTGACGCCGTAGGTATTTTTCAATAAATACCAGGTGACATCTCGTGGCCTCAAAGTAGAGGCACAGATCGGTTTCGTACCGAAACGAGCAAGGTAGGTTGCTTCTAACTAACTCAGATTGCGCTAGTCCCATAAGGACTGCATGGCTGTCTTACGGCCTCGGGTATACGGAGGAAATATTCTACATCTTCGTCTGTTCTGAGAGCTTGGCTGATGAGCTGTAGACAGCGAAAACGTTCCCAAGATGGCAGCACAGACGAAGGTAGAATATTTATTTCCCGTATAATATTTTACATATTATTTTCATACTTTTTAAAAAGTAGAAAGTTGCGATTATTTCCTGCTTGTTTGACGCCGTAGGTATTTTTCAATAAATACCAGGTGACATCTCGTGGCCTCAAAGTAGAGGCACAGATCGGTTTCGTACCGAAACGAGCAAGGTAGGTTGCTTCTAACTAACTCAGATTGCGCTAGTCCCATAAGGACTGCATGGCTGTCTTACGGCCTCGGGTATACGGAGGAAATATTCTACATCTTCGTCTGTTCTGAGAGCTTTGCTGATGAGCTGTAGACAGCGAAAACGTTCCCAAGATGGCAGCACAGACGAAGGTAGAATATTTATTTCCCGTATAATATTTTACATATTATTTTCATACTTTTTAAAAAGTAGAAAGTTGCGATTATTTCCTGCTTGTTTGACGCCGTAGGTATTTTTCAATAAATACCAGGTGACATCTCGTGGCCTCAAAGTAGAGGCACAGATCGGTTTCGTACCGAAACGAGCAAGGTAGGTTGCTTTTAACTAACTCAGATTGCGCTAGTCCCATAAGGACTGCATGGCTGTCTTACGGCCTCGGGTATACGGAGGAAATATTCTACATCTTCGTCTGTTCTGAGAGCTTGGCTGATGAGCTGTAGACAGCGAAAACGTTCCCAAGATGGCAGCACAGACGAAGGTAGAATATTTATTTCCCGTATAATATCTTACATATATATATATATATATATATATATATATATATATATATATATATATATATATATATATATATATATATATATATATATATATGCAAAATAATATACGGGAAATAAACATTCTCACCCTCGTCTGTGCTGCCATCTTGAGAACGTTTTCGCTGTCTACAGCTCATCAGTCAAGCTCTCAGAACAGACGAAGATGTAGAATATTCCTTCCGTATACCCGCGGCCGTAAGACAGCCATGCAGTCCTTATGGGACTAGCGCAATCTGAGTTAGCTAGAAGCAACCTACCTTGCTCGTTTCGGTACGAAACCGATCTGTGCTTCCACTTTGAAGCCACTAGATGTCACCTCGTATTTATTTAAAAATACCTACGGCGTCAAACAAGCAGGAAATAATCGCAACTTTCTACTTTTCAAAAGTATGAAAATAATATGCAAAATAATATACGGGAAATAAACATTCTCACCCTCGTCTGTGCTGCCATCTTGAGAACGTTTTCGCTGTCTACAGCTCATCAGTCAAGCTCTCAGAACAGACGAAGATGTAGAATATTCCTTCCGTATACCCGCGGCCGTAAGACAGCCATGCAGTCCTTATGGGACTAGCGCAATCTGAGTTAGCTAGAAGCAACCTACCTTGCTCGTTTCGGTACGAAACCGATCTGTGCTTCCACTTTGAAGCCACTAGATGTCACCTCGTATTTATTTAAAAATACCTACGGCGTCAAACAAGCAGGAAATAATCGCAACTTTCTACTTTTCAAAAGTATGAAAATAATATGCAAAATAATATACGGGAAATAAACATTCTCACCCTCGTCTGTGCTGCCATCTTGAGAACGTTTTCGCTGTCTACAGCTCATCAGTCAAGCTCTCAGAACAGACGAAGATGTAGAATATTCCTTCCGTATACCCGCGGCCGTAAGACAGCCATGCAGTCCTTATGGGACTAGCGCAATCTGAGTTAGCTAGAAGCAACCTACCTTGCTCGTTTCGGTACGAAACCGATCTGTGCTTCCACTTTGAAGCCACTAGATGTCACCTCGTATTTATTTAAAAATACCTACGGCGTCAAACAAGCAGGAAATAATCGCAACTTTCTACTTTTCAAAAGTATGAAAATAATATGCAAAATAATATACGGGAAATAAACATTCTCACCCTCGTCTGTGCTGCCATCTTGAGAACGTTTTCGCTGTCTACAGCTCATCAGTCAAGCTCTCAGAACAGACGAAGATGTAGAATATTCCTTCCGTATACCCGCGGCCGTAAGACAGCCATGCAGTCCTTATGGGACTAGCGCAATCTGAGTTAGCTAGAAGCAACCTACCTTGCTCGTTTCGGTACGAAACCGATCTGTGCTTCCACTTTGAAGCCACTAGATGTCACCTCGTATTTATTTAAAAATACCTACGGCGTCAAACAAGCAGGAAATAATCGCAACTTTCTACTTTTCAAAAGTATGAAAAGAATATGCAAAATAATATACGGGAAATAAACATTCTCACCCTCGTCTGTGCTGCCATCTTGAGAACGTTTTCGCTGTCTACAGCTCATCAGTCAAGCTCTCAGAATGCTTTTTAAATAAATACGAGGTGACATCTAGTGGCTTCAAAGTGGAAGCACAGATCGGTTTCGTACCGAAACGAGCAAGGTAGGTTGCTTCTAGCTAACTCACATATATATATATATATATATATATATATATATATATATATATATATATATATATATATATATATATATATATATATATATATATATATAATAAAAATTCGCACAGAATAATGATTTTCACCTCCTGTACATATGTACATCTTTGTTCATTATTATTTAAAAAAATAAAGTATACGTCAGAGTATGTGACACAATCAACTAGGATACTTATACAAAAAAAAAACCCAGACATAATGATCGTGTGTAAACACTAAAATTTATGTAACAAAATAATTTGCAAATCCAAAATACAGTCGATAATTAAACAGTGAGTCATTCGTATGAAAATCATAGACTGAATCATACATGCCTCTTCAGAGTAGGTATATACTATATTTTACTCTAGACACTAGAAAAATCCGTTTTATTTGAGTAAACATAATTTAAAACTTTTTTATTTTTAACTTAATTAATTCGTAAAAATAGAAAACCTCAGTATTAAATATGTATGGTTTATAGCCACATGGATAGACAACGACTAAAACTGATTGTAGCAGGAAAACCATAAATACAGGAAAGACATAAATAAAATACATCGCATTAGTGTGACCCCTCGTCATATCTTTAACGCCAAATTTTATCTACGGTTTCTATAGCAGTTTATTTTAACTTCAAAATGAGTTTAGATTACTTAATAGTTTTATTTTTATTCTTTATAATTAATATTGGCATAGGTGTAGAGGAAGACTTAGAAGAAGATGGCTTGCTGATGTAGAAGAAAACGTAAGAGAAATGAGTGTCAACCCGCCAGTGGTCGCTATATGAGATTTTCTCTCACGGTTTCAGAAAATTGCACAGAATTTTTTTTCTGGGAAATTATACGCTCTGTAGTTCCTTCTAGTCTCCTAACTATCCTCCCTCGACAATCTAATAGACTCTTCCGCTTAGATAGTGACTCAGTTGAACTAATATCACCCAATTGTTGAGTCAGCCCGCTTCAAGTGAGACATTCTCTTATCAAGCGACCACCCGCGTTACGAACTGTACATAAAAATTAATTTTATTTTGGCACTTAAAACCTGAAATAGTGTAAAAAAATTTTTAAATATTGTCATCAATCAATTTTTCCAGTGCATTCTTGTTATATTTGTGTGCTGTGCCGTAAATTATCAAGATACGGAGATTGATTAATATTTGTTTAATTCCGATTATTTCTTTTTATTTTATTATATTATTATCTATATTATGTTATATTATTTTTTTCTTATTATTAGTTAATAAAAAAAGTTTAAAAGCTGTTTTAAAAATTTTATTTTGTAAAAAAAGGCAAAATTTGGATATGTGAGAGAAAATCTCACGCGCGACCACTCGCGTAACAATCTACCTAGCGACCAATGCCGGGTTAAAGACAGGAAAGTTCAGTGCAAGGACAGATAGAAATGGAAAAGAGTCGCGACATCAGCAAAGACACACACCTATGCATTAGACACAAACAGCTATAAATGACAGAGGAGTAAGCCCCGGCGCAAATTGATCCTAAGCAAGACACAACCTGCACCGGCGAACTGTGTGGACAGTTTTGTGAAGCACCCTTATAAGAGAGAGACCGCAAATTGAGCCCATCCTACGATCAGTGCATGCGTTCGCAGGTCTCGTTTGGAAACGTTTGTCATCGGCGTACAGTTTTCTTGGGTCGTGGGACGCGTGACTCACTGCCAGTTATTTATTTCTACTTGTTTTTGTTTGCGAGATGGACGTATCTGAAATGAATACGGATGGTACCTAAGTACAATTTATTGTGATAAATAAAAATATTATCATAGTCAAAACCCCGAGTGAAAACTGGTTTGTCTTTGTCATTAAATTCTGATAACTTTTGATAGACTAAATAAGCGGCGATACGAAATTGATAATCAAAGTTATGCCTTTATAATAACACATTATTAGAAACATAAGGTGAAAAATGATTCATGTTACTTAAAACCCTGATCGATAAAAATATCCTATTATCCTCAAATTCAACTTGTCGGCATATAGGGCAGTCAATGAGAGTATGTGGCTCCGAAGTCTATCCTACTATATCGATTTACGTGATATTTTCACAGTAAGTAGGGAATAGCCCAAGAAACAAAGTCTACCCTATTCCGATGTGTGCTTTTGTGTTCGGGGAGGTTTCCACCCCTTCTCTGGGGTGGAAAATTGTTTGCTTAAATAACTACGGAAGTTGCTAGAGAACCTAATACTAAGCAAAAACTGTTCTATAATTTTTTTTCGAAAACTCAATACTTTTTGAGTTATTCCTGGTTGAAAATTGGCCATTTTCATTGAAACATAACACCTTTTCAAACGGTTTTTTGCGAATACCTTAAAAACTGTGCATCTAACTAAAAAAACTATATAAAATATTTTTGTAGCTTATAAAATAACAAAGAGATTCTTCCTTTTATAAATCTTCTAATTATAACACAAAAAGAGATATGTTAAGTGAAAAAAACTTGTTTTCTTGGTGCTCAAATCAGTGTCTTTAACTTGAAATAACAGAGAAACGGTCGATTTTAGATGTATAATGCTACCAATAACTTTTGTTGTACTTTAAAAGACCTTTAAAATAAGCAACATTAAATGTCGATTACATTCAAACTATGCGAGATAAACTGTAAAAAATTTAGTGACTAACGTATTTTAAGAAAAAAATGAGAAGTATATTTAACCCCTCATCCACAAGAATTTAGATGCATCGTTTTCCTTCTACAATACATTTTACTATAGTGTTCTTTTTATGTTCAAAAAGTTAGGCGGGTTTAAAATGAATGGTTTTTGAAAAAAATAGGATCAAATTATTGAGCGCATTTTTAAATTTTCTTAAAAATCTTCCTTTTTCTTCATGTAACTCGAAAATTATAAGAGATGCCAAAAAAAAGATGCCATACAAAAATGAAGGTTGCTTCTAGATAAACATTTTGATTTTATTTTTTATAACAGTATCTCTTATCATTTTCAAGTTACATGGAGAAAAAGAAGATTTTTAAGAAAATTTAAATATGCGCTCTATAATTTGATCTTATTTTTTTTCAAAAACCATTCATTTTAAACCCGCTCAACTTTTTGAACAAAAAATGACACTGTAGTAAAATGTATTGTAGAAGGAAAACGATGCATTTAAATTATTGTGGGTGAGGGGTTAAATATACTTCTCAATTTTTTTCTTAAAATTCGTTAGACATCAAATTTTTTGCAGCATAACTCGCTTAGTTTGAATGTAATCGACATTTAATATTGCTTATTTGAAAGGACTTGTCAAGCACAATAAAAGGTATTGGTAGCATTATATACATAAAATCGACCGTTTCTCTGTTATTTCAAGTTGAATACACTGCTTTGAGCATGCACCAAAAAAACGAACTCTTTTACCTACCATATCTCTTTTTGTGTTATAACTAGAAGATTTAAGAAGGAACGAATCTCTTTATTTTTTTATGAGCTACCAAAATGTTTTATATAATTTTTTTAGTTAGATGCATTGTTTTTAAGGTAATCGCAAAAAACCGTTTGAAAAGGTTGTTGTATTTCAATGATAATGGCCAATTTTCCACCACCAATAACTCAAAAAGTATTGAGTTTTCGAAAAAAAAAATATAGAACAGTTTTTGCTTAGAATTGGGTTCCCTAGCAACTTCCGTAGTTGTTTAACCAAAAAATTTTCCACCCCCGAGAAGGGGTGGGAACCGCCTCCAAGACAAAAGCACACCTCGGCATAGGGTAGACTTTGAATAAGGGGATATTTTCAGGCTAATCCTAAAATTTCATTAAAATCCATGCAGTAGGATAGAATTCGGAGGTAATAACCTGTTCTTGCTCTCGTTGACTGCCCTAATATTACATTTTGTTTATGCTTAAAAATTAAAAACGAAATATGCAGATAATGTTATTTTTTATGACCAATGAGTAGCGGAGGGATTATTAAATAACTCTGAGATTATTTTAAATATTATGTAGGTATCATGTGCAGAAATAAAATACTCAGTGTAAGATATCTTTTTACGCACCCGCTTATGATCAAATTCGATGTTTTCGAAAGTCATACCGCTACGACTACTAGGGACGTGTAAGATATTTTTAAAACGTTACGAGTTGCAAGTATAGAAATACAGATTTAAAGTTGCCTACTCAATTCAGTACAAGGATCAGATACATCAGTATTTTGTAATCAGTATTTGTACTCAGTACCACTAAGAACCGGCATCAAAAGTAACCGTTACAGCTCCGCACTGATTTTGCCTGTCTCTATTCGTCACAGCGACAGCCAACGGTTGGGTCGGGTTGGGTTTAATATGCGGTGAGCTAGAAAAATAACTGCACGGGTCACCCGTCCCGCCGGCGCAGGTTGTGTCACGCTTAGGTTTAATTTGCGCTGGGCCTTCACCTCACCTAAGAATAGGATTTTAAACGCCACGGCGTTAGCTATAATCCCTAGGGATTGTAATGCTTAATGATCAAATGAATAATTAATATTTGTTGGTTACTAGCAGGTATTGAACGAAACGAGTAATAAAATCAAAACAAACAATAAACTATTACAATAACTACTAGCTTTGCTATGCCTTCGAATAGCTTCTACTGGTAGAAATGAATGGAAATTCTCATAGGTGCAATAAACATAATAATAAGACACATATATTCAAATTGGTCGGTGGTTAAATAGCTCAAAAAACGAAACAAAGGAAACAATGGATAAATAATATAGGTAACAACAAAATATAAGGTAAAAATACTAGGTATGTACTTACAATCGGGACATCATCGACGAAGTCACTATTTTTCGTCTTTACGCGGGAGTCGTCTGAATGCTTCTCATCCTTTTGTCCTCGGGGTAGAATCTTTGGATTTCAAGTTGGTTGAAAAGTCCCTGTCTTCGTCACATGTGGATTTCGAAAATATGCGAGCGATAAACAACACGTGCGTCGACAAGGGTAAAAAAAGAGACATGATTTCGAACTATTTACGCAACCAAATGAATTCAATGGGATTTCCAACAATATTACTACCTATCCTTATCGCATTCTATTCACTTTTTTATATAAGCTTCCCACTTGTCTCTCTTACATCCAGAACTTATTGTAATAAAAATTTTAATAAAATCATTTCTTTTATTTATTACAGCTTTTTCACTATAAAGATTGATATCACACTGTAATGTGCATTGTAAAATTACTTTCTTTTCTGTTTCAGATTCTGAATTATCCGATTTATCACATCTCGGTAAGTAAACATTTAGAAGTATATTAAGTATTAGATAATAATAGAAATTTTTCAATAAACATAATTTGTTAAATATGAAAATTTTCCCAAAGAACCTTGGCACTTTTCTTATGTATAAGTGGTTTCAGTTAAATTTGCTGAAATTTTGCAGAGGTATCTTTGATCATTCTGACCAACATTTCACATTGCGTCAAAACACAGAAATCATTTATTGTTTTTCAGTTACAGAGGTACAAAGTCTCGGTTTTTAGTCCATTTAAATAATATCTACATATTTGTATAATATACAGGTTGATAGTAACTAAGTGCAACAAACTTCAGGAGGGGATTCTGCATGAAAAAATAACTGAGAATTTGCTATACAGTGATGAGCGCGCTAATAACCGACAAGATAGCACAAAAGATTGAAAACATACCGGGTGGATCAAAAGTCAGTTAACGCTATCAAAAAAAGTCACGCGCAAGTTTGCGGCGTCTCCAAGAAAATAATCCTTGCAAATAATCCATAGTTACAAGGTTTTCGATATTTTCATTAAGACGGTGCACCGCCTCATTACAGATTGCAAGTTCGTGAGTTTCTAAATGACCAGTTCATTGATTGGATAGGGAGAAGAGACACAATTGAATGGCCCGCGCTTTCGCCAGATCTGACGCCCTGTGAGCCTTGTGGGGAGTACTTAAAGATAAAGCTTTTGCCAATTTGAAGTTCTCCGTACCAACTTGGAAGTCTGTAGAAAGACTTGTTTCACTGTGTATAAGAGTCGCCAAAAATATATTGATGAAGTTGGTTTACATTTTGAACATAAAAAATGTAAAGCATGCACTTCTTTGTACCTACTTATTTACAATAAACAATAAACGCTTTTTTTACTTCAGTTATTTTTGCTTTTACTAATATACAAAACGGTTAACTGACTTTTGGTCCACCCGTTATATTAAGTTGTGAAGTAAAAAGAGATGAAAGTAGTTTTTTTTTGTTTTGTTTTAATGGCATGGACTTCATGTCAATCAGCCAGTCACAACATGACTACTATATCAAGAAGATTAAATATTAGACCGTAAGTCCATAAAATATCAATAACGAAAAAAAATTAGTTCAATAGCTGTTGAGAGGTAATTTATGTACTGAAATAAAGAGATGGTACTAAGCTAAGGTAAGCTAATTATAGCCTCCTTTCAACATCATAGGTGTGTTCAAAAACGATCTGCCAAAATTTAATAACAATAACAATAAGATAAGAATAATAAAATAAGAATAATAATAAACAAGGTCCTCAAAGTTCCATAGCAAGTTTTTTCTTTGTTTTTATCTTCCGCGGCTCCCTATTCAATTCGAAAGACACCTTGCTGTGGACTATCCAAGTTGCTCACCATATTTTCTCTATATACATGCATACACATTAATATACACACATATACTTTTAACACTTGACACTACAAAACTATTTTGGTACTTAACAGAAACATCACCAACGCATTATACATACTCTCTTGTCCATTGGCTAAGGTACTAAGGATATTAAACGGAGCTGGTATCTTAAGTCTATGTAGCTGCTGAATAAATCGATCCGTTTCATTCTTATATTGTTGGCATTCAAAAAAAATATGATCTAAATCACCTTTTTATCACAATTTGGACATCGATCATTTTCGAGAACACGAATTTTATGCAGGTGTGTAGGATAACAGGCGTGACCAAAACGAAGACGTGTTATAGTTGTGATGTATTTTCTTGAATAATTATATGGCTGGAACCACGTTCTATTCGGTATTTTCTTTTGTATACTACAGTACCTAGAAGGGTTGGTATAAGTATGATGTGACCAACATTCATTCCAAATTGTGAGGTATTTCATTTTAATATAAGAGACTGCATCACAAAAACTTACAGGATGTTTATTAGGCAAACCATTTTTTACACTTTTTTTCTCCAGCATATCAACATGCTCATTATGTTCAAGACCGATATGTGCTTTAACCCAAACAAAATTAATCTTTTTATAAACTTTATGTAGTTCCAAAAATCGTTTTTTGATTGCATATATGATATAATTGGAGGAGTAACTTGGGTACTTAGTCAAAACCAAGGAATTTAAAACAGACAGGGAGTCCAATATAATTATTGCAGAATCAATTGTAGACTGACTTACATACGTCAAAGCTTCGTAGATTGCAATAGCTTCAGCACTAAATATAGAAAATATGTTATCTAGTTTGTAGGAATAATTAATATTTTTGGATGGAATATAAAAAGCACATCCTACACCATCCTCGGACTTAGAAGCATCAGTATATATAGCCACAGATTCTTCAAAGATTGCTAGTATAGAGTTTAATAAGTTAATATTAATGTGAAAATTATCACTGTATGAGGGTTTTACAATCTCGATAAAAGTTTTACAATTTTTACAATCTTGATGAAAGTAGTAGATGTGGAAATTATTGATATACACGTACAACCTAACATTACATTACATAGTTTCCCATCTTTAGACGTATCGGAGGAGTATGACAACCGTCACTGTGACAGGAGAATTTTATAAAATACTCCTGGCACAGACGTCTAAACGTGAGAAACTATGTAATGTAAAGTGCATCTATACGTTTATAACGATAATTTCCACCTCTACTAGTTTCATCTCTTTTTATTTCACAATATATGTTCTCCATGTTTCATTTTCCGACATACGGGGTCCTAAATTTTGTTTTACAAACTGATAATTTCTTTATTGCTCTGAAATTGGGTGAGATATGCACATTCAATTTGGTGGGTTTTGGGTGATATAAAAGTACTTGACAGTTTATTAAATGAAGAATTTCGGAGAAGACCAGTTGAGTTAACAGACGCAGTAACAGGAATGGCCACTAAAATAATAAACGAGGAATTAGTTCAAGCACTTCAAAAAATAAAGCGGTTGGACTAGATGAAACCCATAGAAAAAAGTGGACAGTTTTAGGAGAGACAGAAACAAGGTGGCTAACGGGTTGGTTTAATAGAATTATAGAATGGAGACAAATGAGGTAGGATAAAAATCAAGGGGATAAATTACAGTGCACAAACTGAAGGAGCCCTACTTAGTTATACCATGAAACTTTGGGAGAAAATATTTGAATACACGAAGAAACTGAAATATCCAAAATCAGTTTTTTAAGCATGGCAGACCAACAACAGGAGCTGTTTTTATTTTAATGTAGCAACAAACACCCTATGATATTTAGTTATCTAGCTATCCCTAAGAAAACAGACGATAGTTTTTCTAGAGGTTCTATGGTGGGTGCTCAATAACAAAAGAGGGTGAAGTGAAAAAAAAACAAATATATGAAGGAAAGTCTAGGGGTGACACCAATTGTTGGCAAAATGAGACAGCATAGGTGAACATCGAGGTGCCAATCACCCAATAAGAAGAATTGCTGATTTGAAAAGGAGTAGGAGGGACGACCAAAAAAGATCTGAGAGAGACGCTTAGGTAAGAGGTGATTGATATTTGTATGACCTAAGATAGAAAATTACGGAGAAATGTAATTAGGAAAGCTGACCCCACATACGGAATGACAAAGAATATGATATATGTATAATAAGAACTATTTTTTTTTATAAATTTTTTAGGAATGCACAATAAAGGGGATTTAAGACACTTCTAAATATTATTCTAATAATCGTTTTAAGGCTATTGTTTTGAACAATGCAAAAGCAATCTGATAGGTATATTGCAATAGAGTTTTTGTAATAAGGTTTATTAAATTTGTTTAGGTTTTTAATCAATCCATTAACATGTGTTGGAAAAGTTTAGCATAAAAATGAATTATTTAATATCAGTAATACAGTGAATTAGTGTCTGTGCCAAAATGATTTTTATATAAATAACGATTTACGAGTATTATGCCAACAGTTGGTTGGAAGCATCAAAACATACACTGATAAAGATTAATCATTCTATTTACTTTCAGGAAATTAAAAATAAACACAGCTAGAGCTGATTTTATTACATAAAATGATCACATTTGAATGTTGATTTTAATATAATATGTTTTTCAATTTAACATAAAATTTTTATCCTCTCGTATTTTTCGTGTAGATTGATAATGATTTCAACGTATCTATTATTTGCAAAACGTCGTTTTTAATTAAAATTAAAAGAGTAATTTAGTCATTCATCCATTCAGTGATTCAGTTTCCCAGATTTTTCATATTTCTAAAGTTTTAAAAGGCAAGGATGCTAAATTTGCAGATACTGGAGCGTTATGGGGACCTATTGAGTTGTGAAGATAAGACCAGAAAAAATTGTTTTTCATTTTATTGGGGACTTTCCATTTTTTAATTCAATTTTCCATTTCCAACAATCGTTTTTTCCGATTATAGCGCCATCTATCCATAATTCCAAAAAATATCTCAAATAAAATTTACTTATTTTGACGTAAGGAATCCAAATCTGCAATAAAAAACGGGGGCTCCTATTCTTAAGGATACCCCCCACCCCACTTCGTTGGGGCTCGTATTTAGTGTCATTCGATAGATTAAAAATGTTAAACACGTATTTTTCAGTTTTTCGATCCGATGTTCATTTAGCGAAATATTCGCTGTGACTGGCCCATTTTCTTACGCCCCCCACTCAACTCGTCAGATTTTTGAAATATACACTGTTCTTAATGTATTTAACTTACTTTTTCTTAATTTGATGATTTCGAGTATTTCAAGGATCTATTTTTTTTTTCGGGCCTCCCTTAACGAGCTCCCCTATATTAGGAGTCCATATAATAATATGGTAGGGGTACATTTACAGGGTGTAGTCCTTCAACTTCGAAAGCGCATGAATTAATATTAAATTTGGTCAGTCCTCTTGTATGGTTTCGAAGCATGGACAATGAAAATATCAACCATTAATCGTTTGGAGGCCTTTGAAATGTGGCTGCACAGACGTACACTGAAAATACCCCGGACGGCGAGAGCAAATGCTGCCCGCGAGCTGCTTGATAACATCAAATATAGAAAGATGGCCTATTTTGGACACGTAGCAAGGGGAGACCGGTATAATATTCTTCAATTTATTATGATGGGTAAAATCGAAGGACGCAGAGGAATTGGTAGAAAGGAGGCCTCTTGGTTGAAGAATATCAGGGAGTGGACAGGAATAAAGAAAGCAGAACAACTACTTAGAATAGCTCGAGACAGAGACAGTTTCGGCATGTTAATCGCCAACGTCAAGGAGACTTAATAGGGCACGTTAAGAAGTCCATTCTCTTAACTCATACTCAACTGGCTAATGATTTTAGCAGGTATTTTTTTTGTTTTTGGCCAATTTTGCCAAAATTGGCAAAATTACTAACTATTTAGTACTTATTAACTATTTAGTAATTATTTTTTTGCCAATTTTACCAAATTGGCAAAATTAATTACTAAAATCACTAGCCAGTTGTGTCTGAGTTTAGCGAACCGACTATACAAGGTTTCTGCCCATGTGATTTTCTGACGCGCTCGAGTATCTGCAAAATCCCCGCTAGGGCTCCCTACCATTATAAACATTCTAGATTTTATGGTTTTTACAATATTTTTTTTAAAACCGTAAGTTCTAAGTCTCCAAAAATCGACAAATAAAATTGAGCAAACAATGCTGCATTGCATTGACCCTATATAAGTGTCCTTATATTTTTGCTGATAGAAATTATACAAAGGAATTTTTGTTGCGCCCTAACCAGTTAAAATATCCCAAAACGAGTTCATTAACTCGGCAAAACTTTATGGTAGGGGAGCCCAAGCAGAGATTTTTGCAGTTACTCGAAAACTGACTTTTGCGCGCCAGAAAAGTACATGAGGAGAAACTTTGTACTCTGTAAATCTACGCATACCATATTATTGGCTCTTAATACAGGGAAGTTCGTTAAGGGGCACCCGAAAAAAAGCTATCCTTAGAAAAACTCTAAATCGTCAGAAAGTCAAATACATGCAGAACAGTGTACCTATATTTCAAAAATCTGACGATTTGACCGGGACGTAAGAAAATGGGCGAGTCATAAAGTTTCACAAAAAAAAAGAAAAGTTCCAGAAATGAACGTCAGATCGAAAAACAGAAAAATACGTTAAATATTTTTAGTCTAAGAGCTAGTGAACCCTCCGACTAACGGTCGTCCTGTAAGGCTAGAAATTTTTCTAGTGATAATTCATAGCACACCAAGGCTAAAAACCATGACCTGGCAGGCATCAGCGGTGCACGTGTATCTACCAAGTGAATCGAAAAGTGCAAATTTAGGGGGTAAAATAAACTTTCTCCTGTAAGGTTTAAATTTATGTGTGTCTTTGAGTAAGTCATTTAGAAGAAATGTGTACAATGACAGGCGATTCTGAAGAGCATAAGACCTTGCCAGGCGAGGGGAAAGATTAGGGGTTTTTCCTCAAATTATTCAATTTGCATCGAACAATTTTTTTTTAATTTTTTGTATCATTCCAAACAGAAAAGGTCTTTAGTGATTTTTCTCTTAAGTTAATAGTTTTTGTTATATAAGCGATTGAAAATTTTGAAAATTGCGAAATCAGCCATTTTTAACCCTAAATCGGAAATTTATCTAAAAATTTCAATGTTGCCAAGGTACGTAGATATTCTTTAAACATTGATTGATGAAATCCCGAAGAGTGTTTTGCAATAAAATATCGAAAACCCCTTTGTTTTTTTAATTGCTAATCAAGCGGGCGCGATACTCTTGTATAAGAGAGGACGTTTGAGTTTGCATAATTTCATTATCTCGAGAATGGAAAAATTTCAAGAGAAATTCTCAGACAGGTCGATTTTTATTTTTGAATTAGGACTTTTTGCCATATATACAATACTAGTGACGTCATCCATCTGGGCGTGATGACGTAATCGATGATTTTTTTAAATAAGAGAGGGGGTTGTGTGATAGCTCATTTGAAAGGTTATTTAATTCTCTATTCAATACTATAAACATTAACATAATTATTTATACAGGGTGTACAAAAAAATTTTTTTTATTAAATTAACTTTGATTAAATTTGACCAATAGAAGAAAAATTTGTTTTGTACACCTTGTATAAATAATTATGTTAATGTTTATATTACTGAATAGAGAATTAAATAACCTTTCAAATGAGCTATCACACAACACCTACTCTTATTTAAAAAAAATAATCGATTACGTCATCACGCCCAGATGGATGACGTCACTAGTATTGTATATATGCCAAAAAGTCCTAATTCAAAAATAAAAATTGACCTGTCTGAGAATTTCTCTTGAAATTTTCCCATTCTCGAGATAATGAATTTATGCAAACTCAAACGTCCTCACTTATACAACAGTGTCGCGCCCGCTTGATTAGCAATTAAAAAAACAAAGGGGTTTTCGATATTTTATTGCAAAACACTGTTCGGGATTTCATCAATCAATGTTTAAAGAATATCTACGTACCTTGGCAACATTGAAATTTTTAAATAAATTTCCGATTTAGGGTTAAAAATGGCCGATTTCGCAGTTTTCAAAATTTTCAATCGCTTATATAACAAAAACTATTAACTTAAGAGAAAAATCACTAAAGGCCTTTTCTGTTTGGAATGATTCAAAAAACCTAAAAAAAAATTGTTCAATGCAAAAAGTATAATTTGAGGAAAAACCCCTAATCTTTCCTCTCGCCTGGCAAGGTCTTATGCTCCTCAGAATCGCCTGTCATTGTACACATTTCTTCTAAATGACTTACTCAAACACATACTTAAATTTAAACCTTACAGGAGAAAGTTTATTTTACCCCCTAAATTTGCACTTTTCGATTCACTTGGTAGATAGATACACGTGCACCGCTGATGCCTGCCAGGTCATGGTTTTGAGCCTTGGTGTGCTATGAATTATCACTAGAAAAATTTCTAGCCTTACAGGACGACCGTTAGTCGGAGGGTTCACTAGCTCTTAGACTATTTTCAAAAATCGATCGAATGATAACAAACACGACCTCAACGGAGAGGGGTGGGGGGTAACTTTAAAATAGTAAATATGAACATCCATTCTTTATTGCAGATTTGGATTCATTGCGTAAAAATAAGCAACTTTTATTCGAGACATTTTGTAGAATTATGGATAGATGGCGCTATAAGCGGAAAAACCCTTTGTTGGAAATGGATAATTAAATTAAAAAATAGAAAGTCCCCACTAAAATGGAAAACTTAACTTATTTTTTTTGTTTTAGGACCTAATCTTCACAACTGAATAGGTCTCCATAACGCTCGAGTAACTGCAAATTTAGCATACATGGCTCCCCTACTATTACGAAATCTATCCAATTTTTAATTAAACTTGAATTCTCGAAAATACTTTTGAGAAGAAGTTTTGAGGGGAAGCAATAATCAACAAAACATAGATATAGATTATGTCGTTTATATACACATCTTGACGGAGTTTTCAGTAACATCCTGTAAATTAACATATTTATTTCTTCTATCACTTGCTTGGTATAAACATTGATTATGGTAAATGTCAATTTTCAATATTAACTAGTATGAGTATTAATAGCTTATGCATCCATTAAACCAAATAAGGATAGTTATAGAAGTATGTTTTGTTTACGGTTGTGACATTCAGAATAGGGTCCACGTGGATGATCATTTACGGGTAATATTGATTATTGCACACGCTTAGACTATGTAATAACCTTTGTTCTATTATTTTGTAAACAACCTTCAAAATAACAGAAATATTGGTTTTGCTTTTAATCCCTACAGATGCATTTAAAAACGTATTAATATACTATTTATAACAAATGAATGATGTGCGTTTTTATCTTCTCATAATTGATTACATGTGATTTTTCTTTAGTTTAATAAAGCCTTGCTGAATTAATATAAATCCTTGAAAATAGCAAGATTTTACATTTAAATTAAATTCAATTATAAATAAACCGTTATATTATATTACATAGTTCAATATGTAGTGCGTTTTGACTTCTACGCGGAATCAACAGATTCTGCCTACATTGCTGATCATTTTCCATATCTTCTGAAGCTTACGGTTGGTCTTCATCTTGCAAGACAATTACTTGGTTTTGATCAAAAAATTTCATTGCAAACTGCTGTTCAAATTCTAATTATTATAAAATTAGATGTCGCCTAGCGACATCTGCTAAATGAAAGTCAAAGTTTTTCAACCTAATGAAAATATTTAATAAATATTTTTAAAAGATATTTAATTGAAAAGCTTATTGGACCATTTTCCTGGTGACACCTCCATGGCTTCTAAATATTGCAAGCCAGATGGATGCTGCAGTGAAGACAAAAGGGGATTCTAAAAGTTGCAATTCACAACCCCGTCTAGAGCTTGGTAAAATTCCAACGGAAAATGGACCTAGTTACACTATAAGAGTAATACTAATAAAAATAAAAATGTATGCCATTTTTATTCAGTTGCAATGCGAAGGCAAAACTGTCTTATTTTTCACTTAGTATAGAGAGCGCAAACCAGCACTCTTAATCGACGATTTTCGCTTCTTGTTTTTTTAATTAGAGAAATTTACTAGGCGAACTAAACGAATCAAGTAATTACATTGCTGTGTTATGGTATTGTTATTAGTTGTTAGTTTGAAAATATTTTGAGACGGTCATATTGAATTTATGTGATTTTTTTAATTATGTATGTACATAGTAGAGTAGAATATAAGCTAGTTTTCTTTTTCTGCTCTATTAGGATGGTGTTACTCACCTAGTACACAACTATTTTTGATAATTTGGTCCATGACGATATTAATTTGAGCAAGGCTAAAACTATCTTCTTGTTGTATGCCCGTATTATTTTGCACTTTTTCATATAATCCCCATTTAGTTTTAGTTTTGTTGTATTTATTATTATTATGATGTATTACACACATGTCCAAAAGTTTGGAATACGTACAAATAATATATCTACGCCTATGGTGGTTTCAAAACTGTTGTTGATATTCATTTTAGAGCGTTTTTACATGAAAATGATAAAAACTGTGAATCGTTTTTGTATCATTTTGCCGATTTTGGTCACATTCAACTGATTAGCGTATTTACACATTATTTCAGTATGTGTTTAAATTTGAATTGAGCCGTTTAAAAATGCCTAGAAACGTAATATCTCAGTTTGAGAGATCGAGAGTAATTGCTTTGTTACAACAGGGCTTTAGCCAAAGTGATATCGCGAATATTGTTGATGTTACTCAGAGTGCTGTTACGACAAGCCCGACTAGAAACAGCCCAACCGCGTGTCCCGTTTGAAGGTGGCAGTATTATGGTTTGAGATGGTATTATGAGTGGTACACGGACGCCACTGCTGGTTCTGGAGAGAAGTGTCACTGGTGCTGTGTACATCGAGGAAGTTTTAAATCCTGTCGTACGTCTATTCCGAGGGGCAGTAGGTGATGAATTTGTGTTTATGCATGACAACGCACCTCCTCATCGAACAGCAGCAGTACAAAATTTTCTGGAAGAAGAAGGAATATCTACATTCCAGTGGCCCTCGAATTCCCCCGATATGAACGTTATTGCACATGCTTGGGACATTCTCAAGACACGCATCAAAAAGCGAAACAATCCCCCTATTACACTTCGCGAACTAAAAGATGCTGTTCGTGAAGAATGGGAGAGAATTCCGCAAGCCCAGTTCGGCCAGTTAATCGGCAGCATGCCAAATCGCCTACAGGCATGCATACAGGCCAATGGAGGAAATACTAATTATTAGTTTTATTAAAAATTATTTTTTTCTTTACTAATTTATTTTTAAATGTAAGTTGTACTTTTTAAATTGTTCACTCCAAGAGAATAAATATTTTTTTTGCATATCGTTTATCTGGTTTTGAGATTTATTTAGTATTGTTAAGAATTGAAACAAAATGATGTTTAACTATTCAGAAAAGTTTATATATAAAACTCAATAAAAAGATGAAATATTCCAATATTAAAAACTTTTGGACATATGTATGTGTATATTATTCTGCCCAATCTTGAGAATGAAAACATCATAACGAATTAAGTGTAAGATATACTGTCCCCCAGAATTGATTTTTATATCGCTGTGACCTACAGTCAAGCATACATAGTTATAATGTAAATATATAAAGCAAAAAATAGCGGGACAAAATATTTTATCAGCATTTGTGCATGTGCATATGGTGTTGCAACTTCGTACTCTGTTAGTAATATCCTGTGATAACAAAAGTATTATAGACTTTTCAACCATATTGATTTGTCAAGGCTTATCCTGCTGTTAATAAGTTTTAGGTTAATCTCTTACATCAAATCAATACTTTAGGTAAATATAGATAAAATGTTACAATCGCCATGTGCCATGAGATTATATTGTGTGTAGATGTGGTGTAGATATAATCCTTTACATTTTATTAGAGACATATCACTACATCGTATTTATTTTTTTTATTTGACAAGTTTCTCTACTTCTCTACTTCAAAATATTAATATTTTGAAAGCAGTCGTACGGTAGCATAGTGGATTATTTTACGTGTTCCATTTTTTTCGTGATGGATATTGGATGAGATCTATATATTTTGGGCCCATCCACTGTAGTATATTGCCTCGCAGTCCTGCAAAATATGATTGAATGTTTTAGGTTTTCTGCCTGAGTTTCTTAAGTCGCCATAAAACAAGCTCAATGTATATAGTTATCCTTTTGACTAGCGCATGTCTAGCTAGGAAACCTGTTATTATTTTGATCTGATTCCTGCTTGTTTTCCACAGTACTTTGGTCTTGTACGAGTAAATATAACGAATTTAAAAAGGAAGAAAAGAGTCTCAGACAAAATAAGTACACTTATTGAAAGGAATTATTAAAACTTAAGAAAGGTGGAGAGAGACAAGAAGGGATTATAATTTTAAGTCATTATTTTTTGCTTTTTATTTTTTGCCCTCTTCCTTGGTATATTTCTTGTTTCAAAGCTGTATCGATTTTTTCATACTTCTAAATTTTACTTTAGATTGGAGAAATATTTTATGTTTGCAAGCAAACGATAATTCATATAAAAATTCAGAAAAAATGGGTCGGACACACATCTTAACAACTATAACATTGCAAAAAAGAAAACGAACGATAGTCAAGCACGGCACATGAAGAAGAAGAATCGCACATTAAAAAGGATACTACGACAATCATAAATGACGTTTAGAAAATACAAAAAAAATATAAATGGTTATCTTTCAACGAAGTAGCTTACATGCCAGCCAGATCCATTTCCACTGAACACTCCTCGTAATTTATTGGATAAGTATTTGTAAAACCAATTAGAAAGGTGTGCAAATAGAGACTGACACGTTATAAATGATACGGTAACTTGTGGAATTTATGTCATATATTCTCTTCGAGCTGCACCTTCTAATAAATATCCACAATAATAGAAATTCTCCTTAGTAGCAAGAAAAAAATCCTGTGGGTAATATTTTTCCTAGCAACCAACAAGTTCAAGGATATGTAAGCCTTGAACGTTTGTGAGTTCCATATCGATATTTCGCCCATTAATAATTAATACTAATAGGTATTGCATGGAGGCAATTCCACATGCGATCATTTGTAAACACTCATACAGTCGGAAAAATAAAAGAATACCCATGAACAATCACATCAATCACTTATTTTGTATTTGCTGTCTTTTTCTATAAATAACAAATGTTTGTTACAGAAAAAGACAGCAAATACAAAATTACTGATTGATGTGATCGTTCATGGGTATTCTTTCATTTTTCCGACTGTATCTTATTTTGTACTGTTTTTTTCTTTTATCTTCGGAAATATCATTTAAAATAGGTTTGAAATATTTATTTTAGTAATTGATAGTTAATGGGATTATTCTTTCTTTCTTTCTTTCTTTCTCATTTTACTTTTACCCTGTCAGGGTGTCAGATTTGGCTAGGTATTTTAATTTCCATTCACCTATCTCTTCCATTTTATTCTATTTCCTAATTCCTCGAGTGGTTTTTTAAACTTTTCCCGCCTCTATTACTTGTGATATCCATTTTTTCTTGGTCTCTTTTTACCTTTACGATATTCTTTGCTTCGTGGACTTTTCTTGTAATTCTGTTATATGTTGCATCCTCATCATATGCCCTAACCAGTTCATTGATAATCTTTCTAATGCCCATCAGAGAATCTTGGCCTTTTTATTTATTATTTTTTCTTAGTTGGCCATTCTGCTAATAATTTCGTTGTTAACGTATCCCATTATGTCTTTCCAACTATCCTTCTTAGCTGTCTCATCTCCATTGCGTTTAACCTGCTTTTACGTTTTTCCAGAATTGTCCAGTTTTCACTTGTATAGAGCACAGTCTTCCTTATTTTCTTTGTCGCTGATTACTTTACTAGTAAAAGTAAGATACATTAGTATCTTACGTTTTTCCTCGTTTATTTCCATTTTTAGTTCTTCGAGATGAATATGGGAATAGGGGTCGAGTGCTAGCTCATTTGAAAGGTTATTCAATTCCCCATTCACTAATATAAACATTAACATGATTAATTATACAGGGTGTCCAAAATTTTTTTTAATTAAATTAATTGACACAAAAAGAAGAATGTATGTAATTTATTTAATTCAAAATACACTCTGCTGCTGTCAGAAAACGGAAATAAATGTTTATTGAACAAATAAACATTACTTTTTCACTTAAATTCAATGTTCAAGCTGCCACATATCTGCCTCTTGGCAGTTTGAACATTGAATTTAAGCAAAAATCAATGTTTATTTGTGCAATAAACTTTTATTTATGTTTTGTAACAGCAGTAAAATGTATTTTAAATTAAATAAATTACATACAGCCTTCTTTTTGTGTCAATTAATTTAATTCAAAAAAATTTTTTTTGGACACCCTGTATAATAATTAATTATGTTAATGTTTATATTACTGAATAGGGTATTGAATAACCTTTCAAATGAGCTAGCACTCGACCCCTATTCCTATTTAAAAAAATAGTCGATTACGTCATCACGCCCAAATGGATGACGTCACTACTACGATATATATGACATCCTCAGACATCCTGACATGTAATTGGCTTTATTTGCTTGCTTTCGGACGCTCTCTTTAACATCTCCATAACTACATATTTCGACTCCCAGATATTGGAATCTCGAGACTTGTTCAATTAGTTCGTTGTTAATTACGTTGTTAATTTGCATCTTATGGGTTCCCTTGACACTACCAGGGATTTTGTCTTGGCTGTTGATATTTTCATGTTGTAGTTCTTCGCCACTGTATTGAAAGTTTGTGCCATTCGCTGTAGGTTATCCTCGTTATCGGAGATTAAGATTGCGTCGTCAGCATAACAGAGGATTTTTATTTGTTTTTCTGCCATCTTATATCCTTTTCCAGTACCTTTAATGTTTTCTATGATTTTGCCCATTACTAAATTAAAAGCAATGGGCTCAAGCTATCCCCTTGTCTGATTCCCGAGTTGATTTCTACTTCCGATATTAGTTAATTCTCGACTTTTATTCTGGTTTTGTTCTTCGTATTAATGTCTTTACTTATCCGTATCATCTTGTTGGGCTGATTTTTCTCATTTAGCAATCTTAGCACATCTTCCAATCTTACACAATCAAAGGCCTTAGTCAGATCTATAAAGCACATAAATTCAGGTTTATTATATTCCAGTGCTTTCTCAGCAATTTGTCTGGCTATGAATATAGCGTCTATTGTGGACCTATTTTTCCGAAAACCTTGTTGTTCCTCACTAATTGTGTATTCTTCATTTATTTTATTGGCAAGTAGTTTTGTTAAAAGTTTAAGAGTTGTGCTCAGCAAGGTGATGGTACGGTAGTTGCTAGGGTCTTTGCTGTTTCCTCTCTTGTGTATAGGTATTGTTATACTCGTCCTCCACTGGTCTGGTACACGCTGGCTACATTTATTTCTTGAAAGAGGATCTCTATGTTTTCAATTAAGGTTTCTCCTCCCTATTTTAGGAGTTCATTTAGTATCCCATCGGGTCCTGGGGCTTTTCTGTTTTTTAATTTACGTATGTTATTCCTTATTTCTTTTTTTTTCTGATTTCTAGTTCTGTGTCTACGTTGGATTCGTCTTCATTTCCTGTTTATTCCTCTTCTTCAGGTATAATAGTATCTTCCTTATATAGTTCTTCTATATAGGCGGTCCATTGTTATGCTTCTATTTTATTTAAACTTCTATATTCGTTAATGGGTTTTTTCCTACTTTTACATCCGCGTATCTCAAATTAATAATATTGCCGCCATTTATTTTGATATCATGAACATTATTCACTGCTTTATTGAAAACGAGCTCGAAATGGATGTTAAATATTACTCCTCTTCGTATTTGAAGCTCTTCTGAAGCTCTCTGAAGAAGTGTCCCGGCCAATCGTGAAGTTTGCACATTGATGCCAGTAAAGCTTTTTAACCCTCCGTTATATTACTCGCACACGGTGTATGAGACCGGGCTTCTAAATAACTGCCTGTAACTCTGATTGTAGTGCATATTTTCAATTGCTGCTGCATATACCTCTTCAGTCATCAGTCAACTGTGTGTGAAGTCCACGTGCAGTGTAAAAAAGTGTATTGTACTTTTATTATTAGGCAAGACCTATTAATTAGTCAGGTAATTAAAAGTAGTAAGTTTTAATTAGTCAGGTAATTTAAGGTCTTTTCTTATTTTTAATGTTTATATATTTGTTTATTTATATTTAGATATGGATTACGAGAAGGAGAAGCAAAGATTATTAAAATTATTTGAGGAAGTATCGACTGACGAGGAAACGTATGAAAATGATGATTACAAAGTTACTTTTTGTTAAAGTAATATAATGTTGACACAAACGCATATTTACACAATTATATGATCATATATTCATTAAATAATATAATTGTACAAAATTTTGCAAAAAAAAATTTTTTTTCAAATATTGCTGACCCATATTTTTGGACCCGGTCTTCTGCACCGTGCGCGAGTATTCGATCACAAAAAGTTGGCGCGAGTAACGGAAGTAAATTTTTAAAAGGTTCTTTTGTTTATCTGATGCGATTTGTTAATACGTTGTTAAGCTTTATACATACGAAACAAAAACCACGAAGTATATTATGAATGTATTGGGCGACTTGGGCGTTGTATTTTCTATTCCTGCCACGTGAAAATATTATAAAAATAATTAATTAGTATTAACTCCACAACGGGTTAAGACCATCCTTGAGTGTCATCTCCATGAGAATCTTTGCGACACCTTGTAGCCGGACCAGTATTTATGTTAGCGCCGACGTGTCCAGGTCAAGATACTACTTGGTTTCGTTATTTTCTTTGGTGAAGCGAGTTCTATGGAATAAAAAGAATCAAGATTTCAATTAACTGGATACTTGCACGAACTGAATGCGTAGCGAAAGCAATGTTCAAGGCACACAACCATTTTCGATATGATCATGCAATAAAGGACGTATTAGAAAATATGGCAACGTTAAAAAATTAAGTGTTACAATGTGCAAATATGTTTCTGAGAACAGTTAATATTACCTATATCCAGTTAATATAAATGTTAGGAAAACCTTCATACTATTAATTAATTAATTAATGAAAATCATTAATTAATTATTTAATACTTTCATAGAAAATTCTCAGAAACTACTTGGTTTAGAGTACTTTACGAGTAGGACTCCTTCTTTGTAGTACTTTGCTTTTAGTACTGTATTAAGTGAAATTTACTGTATAAGTAAATTAAGCAACACTCTGTAGGAAGCTACCACATTGAAATATCACGGTAGCTCTATTTTTCTTGCGAAATAAGCCACAATTTAAATTGGAAATTTTTTACAAGATGGAAAATCTTTATCAAAATACGAAATATTAATAAATTACAAATTTTGTTTATGTTGCTTGGTAAAAAATCTTCTAATAATTAAATTTTATATATGTAGGTAACTCATTCATATCGACAACTCAGACATATTATACATATTAAAGTAGACGACTTTAAAATGATATTGCCAATATTTACCAAGCAACATATACAAAATTTGTGTTATTCATTAATATTTTGTATTTAGATAACGATTTCCGATGTGGAAGTCTAATCTCCACTTCAACCTGCAGGCTCTCTCCACAATATCTGCAACTTTGGTTCTGTTTCGCAAGTCTTCTTTTATTGTTACTCTTATCATTCAACGCTCCATTCTCCTTTGTGCTATTCTTAGTTTTTTCAAAACTAAGAATAAATAAACAAACTAGTTTGGCTTTCGTAATGGCTTTAGAACAGTAGAAGCTCTGTATAGGTTCAGAACTCTGGCCCAAAAATGTTTAGACCCACAAAAAACCTTTTCGTCGCATTTATACACTGTGAGACAGCATTCGACAAAGTTAAACATAACATTCTCATGGAATGTCTAAAGCCAAGAGGACTCGACAAAAATGATATTAATGTTTTGTATTTTGATAACGATTTCCGATGTGGAGGTCGAAACGTCAAAAATATTTAAATTTATATTTAATTAAATATTAATATTCAAATATACACTCACCGGCGCAAAATTCCGCCACTCAAAATTTTTGATTAAGCTTGACAATTTATAACTTTATTATTTGTGCTCCGATTTTCAAGATTCTTGAACCAGTTTGTAGGTATATGTATTGATATCGTTTGGTATTATTCCGGTAATACAAATTTTTTGCTTAGATGGCATTATACGGGGGTGAATTTAAGCGTTGTTTTTTCTCCTAATTTTAAAAAATTATGTGGAGAAATTGGAGGGCTAATTTTGTTTCATATTCCTGTCATATTATCCTGGAGGTATCACTAAAATTTTGTTTTTTGAATTATCTGAATATCTCTATTCTTGTAAGATCTGTAGTATTTTTTCTAAATAAAAACACTGATTGACTCATAAACTAGAGGTTGGATTGATAAGATTAAAATGGCCCGCATGCAGCCCAGATCTCAATCCTATTGAGAATTTATAAGATGTACTAAAAAAAGTTATTCGCCGTCATCCTAGCCCTCCAGAAAATTTGGTACAGTTATGGCCCTGGTAGAGGAATATCGTGCTATTCCCCAGGCAAGGATAACACATCTTTATTCGATGCTAAACAGATTGCGAACAGTTGTTGCTGCAAGAGGTGGACATACCCGCTATTGAGTTGTTTTGTTTTGTTGTTAATTTTGTTTTGTTCTGTTAATTTTAGTGCGTTTGATATTTTTAATTAAATAAACCTTCAAAGCACTGTTTTTATCTACAGCTCTTACAAGAAAAGAGATATTCAGATAATTCAAATAACAGAACCTTAGTGATACCTCCAGGATAAAACAAAAGGAGTTTGAAACAAAATCAGCCCTCCAATTTTTCCACAGAATTTTTTAAAGTTAGGAGAAAAAACAACGCTTTCATTCACCCCCGTATAATGCGATTTAAGCAAAAATTTTTTGTTACTGGAATAATAACAAACGCCATCAATACATGTACCTACAAACTGATGCAAGAATCTTGAAAATCGGAGTACAAATAATAAAGTTATAATAGATTGTCAAAATTAATCAAAAATTTTGGGTGGCGGAATTTTGTGCCGGTGAGTGTATTTAATTAAAATATATTTAAAATTTTAATTGTGGCTTATTTCGTAAATAAAATAGTATCAAAGTTGTATACGATGTTACAAGAAAATTGCTTCAAAGCAATATTAAGATTTTTGTCGAAATTTTTATTTTTTCCAGATTTAAATAACATAAAACACAAATTGACACATACATTTACTTCCTAATTAATATTTATACTAATTGGGTGGTATTCTTTGGCCCCACGCCTTGTCTTTATATTTCTATGTCTTTAATACGATTCCACTACGTAGCATATCTTAACCAAGACCTGCATCTTCGAAAGCTGTGCCACCAAACCCTTCCTAATCTCTAAAAGTAATATTATTTAGTTTTGAGTTATATTTTCTATTTTTGATTTGTCGCCCTTGTAAATAGTTATATTGAACAGTATAGCACTTTCAGTTTCATTTTTATTATTACAAGTAATAATTTATAAATATGTCTTCCTCTGGTTGACCTTGGCTACATGCACTTTAGTGAAAGTATTTCTAAATAGATTTTTGTGTGTTCGAAGTAAATCGAAGTCCTCAAATATTTAAAAAAGATTTCTTTTACTAACTGCACTTTTTAGGGAAAAAGTTAACATATGTTTTGCTCTTTTGTAATTACTACATACTTTGTCTTTATGTGCAGAACATTGCTTACATCCCAAGTAAGCCATCGGACAGCCAAATACAGGTGAGTATTCAAAGATAATAGGAGATGGATGGGCAACATTATTACGCTCTTAGAAACGTAGTTAAAGATGACCGATTAATCTGAAGCAGCGTGTTCTGCCAGTAATGACTTGGGTGCAGAAACACTGGCCTTAACAAAAAACGATGCTTTAAAACTAAGAATAGCACAAAGAAGGTTGGAGCATTCAATGATTAGAATAACAATAAAAACAAGATCACAAACGAATACCTATGAAACAGAACCAGTTACAAAAGTTGTGGAGAGAGCTAGCAGCTTGAAATGGAGATGCTGGCCACGTGGCAAGGATGAAGGTGGACCGCAACGCAAGTTAACCGAATGGTGACCAAGAACAGCTAAACGAAACAGAGGACGACCACCTACACGATGGCATGATGATCTACGGAAGATCATGAAAATTGGTTTCCATACTGTACAAGAACGGGAACTCAGGATACAATCAGGTGAGGACTATGTTCTGCAATGGACTTAAAACAAGCTAGTGATGATGATAGACATGATTGATTAATAACTCGTTTAGAGACAGAGAAACTCATAAATTTTCGTTTAAAGTGAACGTGGTATGCCATGAGTGCTCATTGTTTATAGGTCTGGATCCCGCGTATGAAAAAAAAGTTGATTAATAGCAAGCTGAAAATTTGTTAATAGCTTAAGGGTGTCTAGTCGGATAAACTTTGATATATAAGAACACTGGAACAGGGGCAGTTTTAATTGTGGAACAGGTTAAAAATTTGGAACGGTCAGACCACGAAAACGGCACATTTATTTTGTCCGACAGAATAGACTTAAACTCTCCGAACAGAGATTAAACTCTCATGCAAAAATCAGACTGCTATTTATCACCTGTCATAATTCCTGTCATTTGACATATTCTACATGTTCCACTCATTAAAATACCCATTTGGTGATAAATAGCAGTCTGATTTTTGCATGAGAGTTTAATCTCTGTTCGGAGAGTTTAGGTCTATTCTGTCGGACAAAATAAATGTGCCGTTTTCGTGGTCTGACCGTTCCAAATTGTTAACCTGTTCCACAATTAAAACTGCCCTGTTCCAGTGTTGCCATATATCAAAGTTTATCCGACTAGACACCCTTAAGCTATTAACAAATTTTCAGCTTGCTATTAATCAACTTTTTTTTCATACGCGGGATCCAGACCTATTAGTCCCTATGTATTCACATCAATATTATCAGCTAACAGGAGAATATCAACTTGACAATCGTTGGTGATTAGTGGAAGTTTATGATTATGATATTATGTTAATATAACTTACCGAAAGGTAATTAAAGGAAAAACTGGAACAGAGGGAAAACGTTAATAAGTAGTGAGACACCATTAGATGCCGGAATGAGAGCATAGAAATTTGTTAGAATAGATTCAACGCCAAAATGATAATTTTATCAAAAACACAGTAGCGCTGAGTATCTGAAGTATAAGACGATTATCAAATAAGACACTGGTGCCACCTTTTTATTACCAATTTTTTTATTTATATTTTTTGCGTTTATGTAATCTAAGATAATAATAATAAGAGATATTAAAGAAATCTTTCGAACACGAGGCCGTATCCTGAGGGAGTAGCGAAACATAACTAACAGTACCCGACTGGTATGTATTCCAGATCATTGGGTGACACATGGCAATGAAACAGCTGATGAGCTACAGCGTTGTATAACTTTATAACAGACTTCTTCTGAAAAAGTCCAAATACTCTCTGTGTGTCTTTACAGTGTATTAGATCACGTTATTTGTTTTATCCATGATATATTTAGCAGTCGGCCAAACATATAAGTTTCAAATTGCTCTTGTTTGTAATGATGTTACTTTTACAATCCTTTCTTGTTTTTATTATAGTGTTTGATTGGAGTGGTATATTATTCAGTCTCCAATTGTCTCCACTACTTCCGTTTTCCAAAAATTTATTCAAACTGCTGTGTTATTGCTTGGCTTTCACTATTATACTTTTTTTAATTCCTTTCTACCCTGCTGTTTTTTAAGGGCTTACATAAACTTTTTAATAAGATCGTCCATTCAAGATTCTAGTCCAAATATATCTTCTTCTTCTTTTAGTACCGTGTCCAAATTTTAGGCGTGGGTAAAGGTAGGTTTAGGTTCTCGATCTTGTGAGGCGTGTAATAATTGATATGCGGATAAGCCAGTCCATTGAGGAAGGTTTCGGAGCCATGCATATTTCTTCCGATCAATTCCTCTTTTTCCGTCGATCTTTCCGTTGAGTATTAACTGCAGCATCCTGTATCTGCTACCTCTCATTATATGCCCAAGATATTCTAGTTTTCTCTTTTTTATCATCTTGATTGTCGTACAAACATATTCGTATTTGGACACTGTATTTGTAAATACTTCGGTTATAAACAAATGTAGAAAACCTAATTTAATTCCTGCTATTTCTTGACGATGATTATTTTGTCTACTAATTACAGGAATCATGACTTAAAATTGGTCCATTAGTTTAAAAAACATTGGACTGGTGTTTATTTACAAAATAATCATTTCCGATTTTTACACGGTGGAAATGGATTCGTGTTAATTAAAAAAGTTGAAAACATTTACTTAGAATTTTCACATTCTAATTTTATGTTTCCTGTATTTAGATTCATAAAAGGATGCATATCAAAACTGTAATCAGGGCTATAGATAAAAATCTAGATTTAGAATGTATCTTACTTATAATCAGAGTCTAAAAAAAGGCGCATAAAGTGGCAAAGATTTTATGATTTATTATACGAAGTAGATTAACTTAATATTAACACAAATATGTTTATGTACAGAACATAACATTAGTAATAGGTTTGTTCTCGGATCAGTTTCAAACGGTTTGAAACCATCAGCGAATAGTGAACCAGCGCGAGTAGAGGGGATAGCACTGGTGACTGTATTATTATGTTTTCTCACTGACCAACTGTTTGCTGACGGTTTCTGACTAGTTTGACTGTGTGCTAGAACAAACCTATTAATACATCAATAACTAAATAATTGTTAATTAATAATTAATAGTATATTATTCAACGAGCATGTAATCATGGCTATTACTCACGATGATGAAGTTTGCGGCACGAGCCGAAGGCAAGTCTCGTAATTCATCAGAATGAATAATATTCATTACATGCGAGTAGAATACTTTACTTTTTCTACGACCTTTTTTTTTATTTTAATTAATAAAACAATTTAATTATCAACTACTCTATAATAGAATTATAATTCAAAAAAATAAATGTTGTTTACCAATAGTACGGGGCTGAATAATGGTTGCCAGCTATTAGCAAATGCTGTCTTATGTATTCCCTTTGGTCTATTATCATAGAGAAATATTGTTTTGAAGCCATTTTCTTGTGGCATACAATAATTTATGATTTTTGTAGGGAGTAATTTAAGATTGAATAAATGACACCGAAAGGTATCAATGGGTCTACTGATTAAGTAAAGTAAAGTATAGGGGGTAACTCACAATTTTAGGTAAATTAAAATACGTTTCGACTTCCGCCTAGGAAATCGTTCGCAAAATACAAATTCGACAAATTTTGTTTTTTATCAAAATCTCGTATTATTTTACTAAATAGTATACCTCTCATATTATATAGGATATTATATTAGGTATACGTATTTAGGTATACTCGTATTTTTATTATTTTATTAAAAATATCGTTGAATAATAATATAATTTAATTTTTTCTGACTCATTCATATTGACAATTCAGACATAGTAGACCTGGATCCCGCGTACCAAAAAACGTTGATTAATAGCAAGCTGAAAATTTGTTAATAGCTTAACGGTGTCTACTCGGGCAAACTTTGATGTACGGGAACACTGGAACAGGGGAAGTTTTAATTGTGGAACAGTTTAAAAATATGGAACGTCAAATTACGAAAACGTCCCATGTATTTTGTCGGACAGAGCGTCCAATTGATTTGTTACCCTTTCATTAAACTCTCATGCAAAAATCAGACTGCTATTACTAACCAACATGATTCCTGTCATTTGATATGTTCTTCGTGTTCCACTCGTTAAAATGCCCAGTTGGTGATAAACACCAGTCTGATTTTTGCATGAGAGTTTAATGAAATGGTAACAAATCAATTCGAAGTTCTGTCCGAGAAAATACATGGAACGTTTTCGTAGTCTGACGTTCCAAATTTTTAACCTGCTCCACAAGTAAAACTTCCCCTGTTCCAGTATTCCCGTACATCAAAGTTTGTCCGACTAGGCACCGTTAAGCTATTAACAAATTTTCAGCTTGCTATTAATCAACTTTTTTTGGTACGCAGGATCCAGGTCAATATGTATATAATACATTTTAACGTAGGTCACTTTATTGACGATATATATAGTATTGTCGATATTTTTGAGTTGCGTTCCTGGGACGACTTTAGTACAAGACGGTAAAATGTTAAATTCTATCATAGGCGAATTTCCAACAAATAAAACTAACTAAAGAAATGCTCTGTAGCAGACGATTGTAACGTAAAAATTAAATTTTAAATACAAATTAATTTTTTAATCTGTATTATATTAGCGTTATCATAGGTCTTATGTTTATAATTATGATTGTTAGAATTTTGACGGTATAATTCACGAATACGAATTTGTTGTTTAGACGTATATTAGCGAAAGATACTCTTGTGTATTCTGATGAAGATAACATTTACGCAAAGAAGTTAATGTACATCAGCTATATTTAGAACTGGAATTATAAATATCAACCGAGAATATACCAGGTATTGAAATACTCTAAGTGCAGTCGTTTTTTCAGAACCTGATGATTAACGTATTACCCTCATATACATCCAACCAAGAGCTATTTAAAGATTGACGTATTTTCTAATCTTGGACGAATCAATACTTCGTTAATTATTGTTGTAAATGGCTATAGGTTGGAAAATCAAGTAATTAAGTCAATAAATAAGGTTGCAATAGGAAAACATGTATATTACCCTCGGAGATCCGTGGAAAAAATTTACACCCAAAATAACAAAATTCAGTTTGGCAACACTGTGCGAATGTTGATAGTAACATATCCTTTTTAAGATAAGCACAACTGTAATTTAGTCCAAACAAATTAATATATTTTTTTTGCCAACAAAAATGAGATTTTTCAACCAAATAATGTTTCAAATATGATGTGCAAAATAATTTTTAATTGGGTTCTGCTAATGGGCTTGCTTTTTTTGTCATTAAAGTAAAAAAAACTAAATTTTACTCATTAAATCAATGTTGTTCGGTTATCGTCTTAATTATTTTAATTGTACTAATATCCGTTGAGTAATTCTGAATGATTAATAGGTCATTAAAACATTTTATCTATAGCGGCTTCTGGAATATCTTAAAAATATCGAATTTCATTGATAAAATGCGCATATTCCACCGATCTTCGCTTCGACAATACAACGCAAAACTCATATAATGAAATACTCCAAACCCCAGTTCGGAGCTTCACAGTTTCCTTCCTAATGTTAACAATATATTATATTCTTGTACTACTTCCAGTATAATACTTAATATACGCAGATGATCTTGTTATTTATTGCGAAACTAAAATTACAAGGAGCATATGCTCTTTATTTCAAAATACTCATAACTACTCTCATAAATACTCATAAACATTTTCATAACTGGTCCACTGAACTTGAGTCAAATTTTCATCTAAAAAATATAAAGTCATAAACTTCACCACAACACATAACACTCACCTTCCTCTACTTCACCTAAATGGATCTACTCTTCAAACGGTTGAAAAACACAAATCATTAGGAGTAACATTAGATAAAATACTTACATAGAGAGATCAGATACAGAACTTATAAACAAACTGCCTCGAGAGAATCAATATTTTAAAAACTCTAGCTCATCATCAATGGGGGGCAGAAGATGAAGCCATCTTAAGAATGCATACAACCTTGATCCGCTCTAGGTTGAAGTATGAAAGCATTCTCTACCTACCTGTTTCCGACACTCACCTTAAAAGCCCGAGTCTCTATATCCAATCTTCAGAACTCCCACTTCTTATATGACGGCAACGTTTACTACTATCTTACTTCTATAGAATTTCTGCTAATCTGCAAAACCCAGTCTTCTTCTTGATGTACCTATCCGTGACGAATATTGGCGATCATCATGGCAATCTTCACTTTATCTGCAGCAACGCGGAAAAGCTGCACAGATGTTGTGTTGAACCAGGTTCTGAGGTTCTTTAACCAGGATGTTCTTCTTCCTGGACCTCGCTTTCCCAATATTTTTCCTTGCAGGATGGCTTGTAGAAGGGCATATCTAGATTCATTTCGCATAATGTGTCCAAAGTATTCCAACTTTCGAGATTTGATGGTGGTTAGTACTTCTCGGTTCTTCCCCATTCTTCTAAGGACCTCCTCATTTGTGACCCGATCAGTCCATGGAATTTTAGGAATTCTTCGATATAGCCACATCTCAAATGCTTCCAGTTTTCGGCACATAGGGTCTAGGACGTTTCATCGCCGCCGTTTCGATGCCGCCAGTTCGATGCCGATGCCGGCCGATTCATCGCCAGTCAATTAATCGCTATCTGATATATTTCCGAATTTTCGACAGTTACAATTATTAGTTATTTTTAGTATTAATTAGGAATTCTAGGAAATGCGAGATATGACGGCGATGAAATGGACTGGCGATGAACCGGCGGCATCGAAACGGCCGGCGATGAACCGGCGGCATCGAAACGTCCCATTCCGGGCACATATCTTCGTTCAAGGTCCATGATTCAACACCATAAAAAAGAACAGAGAAGACGTAGCATCTCAGTATTCTTACTTTTGTACCAAGAGAAAGGTTGTGGCTCTTGAAAAAGGCCCCCATACGGTTGAAGATTGATCTAGCTTTTCCGATGCGCGCTCTTATCTCTTGTTTGTTGGTCCATTCTTCATTTATTATGGTGCCGAGGTAGTTGTAGTGCCTCACTCTTTCTACAGGGGTTTGGTTGATGTAGAGTGGACCTTCTGTTATTTTTTTCTTGCTTACGATCATAAGCTTTGTCTTCTTTACTTGTATATTGAGTCCACATTGTTGACTGTAATACGTGATTTTGTTCATGAGGACTTGTAGGCCTTCAAGATTGTCCGCAAATATTATGGTGTCATCTGCATATCTGATGTTATTTAGCCGGTACCCGTTTAGTAGAATACCTTTTTCAGTTTCGTGCAAAGCTTCGATAAATATTCTTTCGGAGTAAAGATTGAAAATTAGGGGGGACAAAATGCTGCCTTGCCCCACTCCACGCATGATTTTCACATAGTCGGTGTGTTCACCGTCAACTCTGAGGCTTGCAGTCTGATTCCAGTAAAGGTTTCTAATTATTTTCAGATCTTGGTTGTTAATTCCTGCTTCTTTTAGTATTTGCATCATCTTGGCGTGTTGTACTCTATCAAACGCTTTCTCGTAATCAACCAGACATGCGTATACGTCGCAATTGACGTCTCTGCATCTCTGGAATAAGACTTGTATTGAAAACAAAGCCTCTCTCGTACCAACAGCATTTATCAACCCGAACTGGTTAAGCGAAATTTGACTTTCACATAGCTTGTAAATTCTCGTATGGATTACCTTTAGGAACAATTTTAGGAGATGACAAAACCCAGTAATTATACTAAATAATACACCCCACCCTGTCCCAGACAATAGTTACCCTCGAGCACATTCTCTCTCACAAATTTTAAAAACTTTGCTTAAATACCGGATTTTACACTCAATCCTGTTGGACACGGAATTGGACAGGGAAGTGGGCAGCGTGAATGTATAAATAGCTCACTCGCGCTGACGCTGCTCATGCTACTGTCATTGCACGGCGCTCCCCAAAAAGTCGGTTTTCGAAACGGAAGTTAAAGGATTGGTGCTCTTTCGTGAATATACACCAGCTCGCACTTCCGCCGGCGCCATGGCCAACTTGGTCGAATTGGACTACATACTGTTGTTCCATCCACCGTATTGTCCATATTTGGCCCTGTGCGATTTACATTTGTTTAAAAACTTGAGTAGCCACTCGCCGGGTAGAAATTTAAGTTAAATGAGGAGTTCATCGAGAAAACATATTTTTCAGGCGGTTTAAAGAAATTGGAGCAGCGTTGAGTCAAGTGTATCAAGCTAAAAGGGGACTATTTTTGTTTTCCTTTTGTAGGCTAAGTACTACTTATCTGACCGCACTTGTAAAGTTTATAACGCTGTCTCAGTACTAAATGAAAAAGGGTAAATAGTAGTAAAGACATTGATATTTTTTCAAAAATATAGGTTAAACTAGAGTAAATATAAAACTAGAGTAACTATATTTTTTATATTATATTCTTATTTTACACGACGCGACGTATGTAAAAGAAACAATGGAGCATTATCATAGATCCAATAACCACATGATTATATTCAATATTCTTACAATATTCTTATTCCGTTCGATATAAAACATGTTAATGCATTTTTTAAGTCGAATGCAGCCTTGACGTTTATGAAAATCCAGGATGTGACGCGATAGGTAATTAGAAAAAAATCAAACAAGGCAAAGTAATATTTGAGAGTCTGTCGGTTGCCGTTCAATGAAGTTTAATTTATAATTTTGTATTTCGCTGCGTTGCGTAGCAAGGTATCACTACTACCGGGTTTCGCCAAGGTTTTGCTCTGTCATTTTAGCTTCTTCAATTATCCGTTTTAAATAAGGAAATTGTTTCATTGTCTTCTTTACTTTTTGTTTAATTTACATTCCTTATTAGTAATTAAAATTCCACATGAGGTTACCTTGACCATAGTGGGCGCCACCTTGTGACCATATGATATCAGAATCTATTATTTATTTGATGGTCTCACCTTAAAATATGTAATACCATGGATATTTTTTGAGAAAATCACCTATTTTTACTTCTAAGAAAGTACAATATCTTGTTCTATGAAGTTCTTAACTCATTCTTCTTCTTTTTATTGTGCAGTCTTCTAACGAAATTTGACGATCACTTCTTTAAGCACTTCCCTATCTTTTGCAACGTGAAATACCTGTTCAACACTGAGGTTAGTCCAGTATCTGATATTCACCAGCCAATATTTCTTCTTTCTGTCCAAGCCTTTTCTTTCCACTACTCTTCCTTGCATGATGACGTATAGCAGAGAATATTTATCGTTTTGAAAGGTGTGGCCCAGATATGATGTTTTTCTTATTTTAATTGTATTCATAAGGTTTCTGCCATATTTAATTCGTCTTAACATTTCTTAGTTTGAGACTTTTGCAGCCCAAGGAATTTTCAGAATACGCCTAGATAGCCACATTTCGAATGCCAATTTTTTTACGGATTTGGCTTTCAGAGTCCAAGCTTCTACCCCATATAGAAGTTGCGACCAAACATAAAATTCAACAAACCTCAATCTGATAGCCATACTCAATTTCTGATCTGTTACCAGAGAACGATAGTTCTCGTCAGTGGCGCACAACACAATACCCCACATGCGACGCTATAATATACACGAAATTTTCGATTTTCTAAATTTGACTGAATTGAAAATCGGACCAAATCCCATCTTAAAGCTTAGGAAAAGACTCGCCCATCCATATGTCAAATCTGCATTTTGGTCCAAGGGTGTGGATTTTACGGCCCTTCTCATTTAGGGTCTGTTTTTCGTTCTCGTCCCCAAAAGTCCCAAAAATTTCAATAATTTAAGTCCGGCTTTTGCGGCTTCTGATAGTACTGATCATTACCTTTTCAACGCATGTCTAATTTTGAAAATCGATTATACCATTCAAACGTTACCGAGCTCAGAATTATGGCTCAATTTTTAATTAAAAAGGGGAAAATATTTGTGGATATGTATGTATGTGGAAAACTTACACCGATCTCAATTTTTTTCCAGTGTTTCAAGAGGGGGTCAGACCCGATTCAGAACCGGTGTAGTTTGTGACTTTTGACTACCTATAGGGCTTGGTAGATACAAAATTGCATATTTTTTGGGCGTATATATCTTAGGTTCAAGGAGAGACAGAAAAACCGCAAATACACCAAATCAATAGCGTTGAGTTAATCTTTCAAATAGTGCCTAAGCGGTTAGGATCAGACATACACTTCTTCTTCTTAAGGTGCCGAGACCGCTTGTCGATCGTTGGCTCTCATGTTGTGCAGCATATTAACAATCATTGTCTTATTTACAGCCGCACGAAATAGTTCAGTGCTAGTTTTCCCAAACCATTGGCGTAGGTTTTTAAGCCAAGAAGTTGTACGGCGGCCCACACTTCTTTTTCCCATTATTTTACCTTGCATGACAAGGTGAAGTATGTCATATTTTTCTGGGTGACGCATTATATGACCAAAGTATTCCAATTTGCGCCTTTTAACCGTGTTCACTACTTCGCAACTTTTATTCAAACGTTGCAAAACCCTTTCGTTTGTGACTCTTTCTACCCAACTGATCTTCAGAATACGGCGGTAGACCCACATTTCAAATGCTTCTAGGTTTTTTAAAAGCGATTCTGTCAGTGTCCATGCTTCAACCCCGTAAAGTAGTACTGGGAATATATAACATCGGACCATTCTTATGCGAAGTTCCAAATTTAGATCATGACTGCACAGGATTTTCTTAAATTTCATAAAACTTGTTCTTGCTTTGGCAATTCTACTTTTTATTTCTGTACTAGGGTTCCAGCTTTCATTAATATGAGTACCCAGATATACAAGATTACTTACTCGTTCAATTGAGTCATTACCGATTGTTACGTTATAGTTATTATTATTTACGGCTGCCTGTTTACTAATAACCATAAACTTTGTTTTTCTTGCGTTGAGTTTGAGTCCATATATCGCGCAGAATGCCACCATTCGATTCAATAACGCTTGAAGATGTTCAATTGATCCAGTCAGCAACAAGGTGTCATCTGCGTATCTGATATTGTTCATAAGCATACCATTAATGAGTATTCCCTCTTTTGCGTTTTCCAAGACTTCATTTAAGATTGTTTCAGCGTAAAGATTAAACAACATTGGTGACAATATACAGCCTTGTCGAACTCCGCGCTTGATTTTTACTTCTTCAGAGCACTGATTCGCAACCCTAATACATGCAGCCTGGCCCCAATACAAAGGGCCTAACCGGGTAAGATGGTGAAAAGTGCCCCCAACTCAATTTAAATTACATATAGGTCACTTTTTAGAACATATAGAGGAACTCAATTACTGAAATTTTTAGCCCCCTAGGTGGTCACGTGACCCCCCTAGAGCCTAATTAGGCTTTTTATGTTTTTATTTTTTATCTCAGCCGCGTCAAGAGCTAGCCAAAAACTTTATTTAAAAAAGTTGTAAGTTTAAAAAAGATCTATATGAAAAAATTTTTTGTAAATTTTTTGGCGGGAAATTCGAATTTTTAGAACAATTTTAAACTTTTAAATAACTCTGAAAAAAAACTAAGACACTCGTTTTTACGAAAATCAATTATAATGTGTATTTTTGCACAATCTTTCACCCTGAATTTTTTCAAATTTTTAAAATTGGTGAAACGTGCCTTTAAAAATAAAAAATCGCATTTTTTCGGTTTTTTTTCGTTTTTTGGTACAATTTTATACATATTTTTCAAAAAAGGTAACACGGTCACTAGAATAGGTAAAAAAATGAAAAATAATTGGGGTTTGCTTAATAAAATTTTTTGTAACGCCATCCATTTTCAAGATACAGGGCGTTGAAGAAAACAAAATTTTACACATTTTTTACGATTTTGCCGAAACTACTGGCAACATTGCAATAAAATTTGGCAGGTTTTAAGAGGTAGTTATTGTGCATTTTTTGACATACAATTAAGAATTTTATATTTATCATTGGCGCGCATACGGGTAATGGTCTGAACTTTTTAAAGAAAAAAAAAAGATGGTACGCCAATGACATATTTCAAATTAACAATCATTTTTGAATTCCTCGTTCCATTTGTGACAAAAAATCTATCTTTCCATTTTTTCATACGACGAGCCGTTTTGTTGCAAAAAATAAAATAGCTTAACGCTTCCAAAGTATTCGAATTCATTTTTATAATGGATGTACGAGTTTATACATACAGTGCTAGTCAAAAGTCCGTACCCCCCCTCGTATCTTTTGAACGGTTATACCTATAATAGTGAAATTTGGAGGGAGGAAATAAACGGACGTAAGCTTCTTAACTAGTCATGAAAGGTGACGTAATAGTGACAGATGACGTTACAGAGCCACTGTGACCGATAATTTTAAATGGGACCTTATGGCAAGTGATACCTTGTTTGAAAGGTATTGAAAATGCCTATTCATTCATACTAATTTCGTTTGAGTTTAAGCTAATTTTAATGAATAAATGAAATAAATATAAACTTGTAGTTTCGCATTTAATTAATTAAAATTCAAAATTCCGCCTATATTACTTGTCAAAAAGGTTCACGTTGACGTAAAAACTACTAGAGAATTAAAAACCGTCAACTTTTTTGACAAAAAAAAACCATAGGCGGACATTTGAATTTTTATTAATTAAATGCGAAACTACAATATTATATTTATTTGCTTTATTCACCAAAATCAAAATCAACTTAAACCAAAAAAAATAGTATGACTGAATAAGTATTTTAAATACCTTTCAAACGAGGTATCACTTGCCATAAGGTCCCATTTAAAATGATCGGTCACAGTGGCTCTGTAACGTCATCTGTCACTATTACGTCACCTGTCATGACTAGTTAAGAAGCTTAAGTCCGTTTATTTCCTCCCTCCAAATTTCACTATTATGGGTATAACCGTTCAAAAGATACGAGGGGGGTACGGACTTTTGACTAGCACTGTATATGTATATGTATGTAGATGTAGAAACTACTAGAAGTTCGAATGCTTTGTAAGGATTAATATCTTTTATTTTTTGAATAAAAATGGCGCGTCGTTGAACGAGGAATTCAAAAACGATTGTTAATTTGAAATATGTCAGTGGCGTACTATCTTTATTCTTTAAAAAGTTCAGACCATTACCCCTATGCGCGCCAATGATGAATATCAAATCCTTAATTGTATGTCAAAACATGCACAATAACTACCGCTTAAAACCCGCCAAGTTTTATTACAATGTTGCCAGTAGTTTCAGCAAAATCGTAAAAAATGTGTAAAATTTTGTTTTCTTTAACGCCCTGTATCTTGAAAATGGATGGCGTTACAAAAAAAATTTATAAAGCAAACCCCAATTATTTTTCAGTTTTTTACCTATTCTAGTGACGGTGTTACCTTGTTTGAAAAATATCTATAAAATTATATCAAAAAACGAAAAAAAATGCGGTTTTTTTTATTTTTAAAGGCACGTTTCACCAATTTTAAAAATTTGAAAAAATTCAGGGTGAAAGATTGTGCAAAAATACACATTATAATTGATTTTCGTAAAAACGAGTGTCTTAGTTTTTTTTTCAGAGTTATTTAAAAGTTTAAAATTGTTCTAAAAATTCGAATTTCCCGCCAAAAAATTTACAAAAAATTTTTTCATATAGATCTTTTTTAAACTTACAACTTTTTTAAATAAAGTTTTTGGCTAGCTCTTGACGCGGCTGAGATAAAAAATAAAAACATAAAAAGCCTAATTAGGCTCTAGGGGGTCACGTGACCACCTAGGGGGCTAAAAAATTTCAAAAAGTGAGTTCCTCTATATGTGCTAAAAAGTGGCCTATATGGAATTTAAATCAAGTTGGGGGCACTTTTCACCATCTTACCCGGCTAGGCCCTTTGCGATTATTCTAATGTCCCTACCGTCCAGACCGGTAGTTTTGAGAATATGTAGCATTTTTTCATGGCGAACTTTATCAAAGGCCTTTTCAAAATCAATCGCGCACATGAAAACGTCATGATTTACATCTCTGCATCTCTGAATTAAAACTTGGGTTGCGAATAGTGCATCACGCGTTCCAAGGCCACAGCGAAAACCGAATTGAGTACTTGAGATTCTTTCCTCAATTTTTCTATATGTTCTTTGATGAATGATTCTAAGAAACGTTTTCAATACATGACTCATTAGGCTGATGGTGCGATAGTCGCTGCATTTTGTGGCTCTGTGTTTTTTTGGTAGTACAACAAATGAGGATTTAAGCCAATCTTTAGGAATTTTTCCGCTTTCATAGATTAAGTTGAACAATTTCGTAAGTATCTTAATGCCCTCGACACCTAAAAGCTTTAGTGTTTCTACGTAAATCCCATCTGGTCCGATCGCCTTCCCGTTTTTTGCGTTCTTTATAGCGTATTGCACTTCTTCCTTAGATATTGGAGGACCGCTTATGTCATTTAGCGTTTCTAGTTCGCTTCTTTCATCATCGAATAATTCCTTTATATATTCTGTCCATCGTATTAGTTGACCTTCGATATCGATTATAATTTTTCCGTTTTTATCTTCGATTAGTGGAGGATTACATTTTTTATTCAGTCCTGCAACTTCTTTCAGTTTTTTGTGCATATTGAATGCGTCATAGATACGCTCGTAGTTCTCAATTTCTTTACATTGTTGTTTATGCCACTCTGATTTAGCTGATCTTATTTTTCTTCGAATCATACTGTTTAGCTTTTTGTATTCTGTCAGATTAGCAATCTTATATTTTCTTCTTGCATCCATTAAATTCAATATCTCTTCTGTCATCCACTGTTGCTTATTCCTACGCTGATTTTCCATTAGATGGTCTTCTTGGACTTTTTCCAATGTTTCTTTGCATGACTCCCATAATTGTTCTTCTGAATTTCAGACATACACACGGCTCAGTATATCTGAAAAACTGAAAAACTAAACTTTGAAAATTTTAGTTTGTTGACAGTTACTCAAAATTTCAACCTACGAATTACGCCAATAACTGTGCGTTTGTAGAAGGACTCTAGACCCCTCTAACGGTGTATACCTCATATCTGGGAAAATTCGAATTATTAAGTTGGCTTCATGAGTATGATCAAATCTATTTCTTATGGGGAAAACGGTTTTTCAAGTTCAATAATTCCTGTAATACCTTCAGTTATCAAACTTGACCTTGGATGCATCAAATTCTACTTGTCAATACGTTCCAAACTCATGTTAAGTGATCAAAATCGGTTGAACCGTTCAGAAATAATCGAGCTCCAAAAGTATAATCCATTTAACCATCATCACTGAAATGGTTTATGTAGTTTTAGCGATTATCACGCTAAGATTGATCGTGCAATCCGAGTTCATTTACCGGCCATAACTATTAGGATGGCTGGGATATGAACTGTAATTGTCTTATCACAAGTCTGGTGTCGCAACTACTAGATAATTTGGGAGAGATTGCGACAAAGGCGACCATTTATAAAGCTTAACGTGTAATCGAGAAACATTACATTCAACTTTATACATTTAATTTATAAAAAAAAAATTGAAAAACTTCTGATATAAGAATAAAAAACCGCTAAACTCCGTAAAAATGAGTGGCGCATACAATATTCCTGCTACAACAGAGCTGATACGAGTATTACGTGGCGCGAAAATGTATTTTTATTTTGATGGAAAATAAAATTCTAGTTTTATTTTGAAAGATTTTTTCCATAATATTTGCTAAATTTGCTAAATTTGAGGCACAAAAGAGCCTCAAAATGCAAACTTTATCAAAGTTACTCTTTTGTAGCGCGTTTTACTTCAAATTTAGCAAATATGGAAAAAATCTTTTAAAATAAAACTAGAATTTTATTTTCCATCAAAATAAAAATTCATTGTCGCGCCACGTAATACTCATATTAGCTCCTGTGTAGCAGGAATATTGTATGCGCCACTCATTTTTACGGCGTTAAGCGATTTTTTTATTCTTGTAAACATTTACTCCAATTTTATAAATCCTTTTCGAGCGATTTATAATCGGCCCTTTATCTCCTTATCTTAATTTGACTGTGAGTTTATAATTGGTCCGATGTATTTATAGTTGTCGACAATCTCTAACGGTTTACCCTCCAATCTCAGATGTATGTTTTCAACAAGGGAGATGTTTCGAGATCACCATGTATTTGGTTTTAGCTATATTCATTGATAAACCCATCTTTTTGCTTTCTCTGTTAATGATTTCTAGAAGAATTTGTAAATCGTCCATATTCTCTGCCATGATTGCGGTATCAAATCTTATGTTATTACTGGTGCTCATTCCAATCCTTATTCCTGCTTTTCTTCAACCGTAAATTGAAGTTATAACGCTCGCCCCTGATGACATGTCCCAGATGTTTCAATTTTCTAACTTAAATTGTATTATTTAAAACCTCTCTTTCTTTTCCCTTTCTTCCCAACACCTCGACATTCGTGACGCTATCCACCCAACTTATTCTTAATATCCTTCTGTAGGCCCATAACTCGAAGGCTTTCAATCTGTCCGAAACATCGTTTCCTTAATGTCCAAGCCTCCAACCCATAAGATAATACGAGAACACGTAGCATCTAAGAAGTATTATCTTTAAAGAAATTGTAATGTCCCGGCTACAGAATATGTACTTTTTTCATTGTGCTGAAAGCATTTCTTGACTGTCTTATTCTTGCTTTAATTTCATTGTGTGTATTCATTATTTTCAATTTTCATTAATTATTGTACCCAGATATAACTTTTTTAATGTTCTCCATGTATTGTACTGATTTTTTCGCGCTGTCGGGCTTTTGTTATTATCATAAATTGTGTCGTTTTGTGTTTAGGGGCAGTTTTGTTTTCTTCAGTGACTTCTTTGGTTGACAGGGGGGTCTCTGTTAACCATTTGTTGTAAATCTTTAAGACATTCCGCTAATAAAACAGCTTCGTCGGCAAACCGTACATTATTGATTGGTAGACCACTTAGTTTTAGTTTAGTTAGTTCTTCTAGTGCTTCCTCTGAATACAAATTGAACAAGTTAGGAGACATGATACAGCTCTGCCTGACTCCCCTCTTAATCTGTATTTTATTTGAAAAGACGTTGTTCTCTTTTACCACAGCGATCTGCTTATAATAGATAGTGCTAATTACCCTGATGTCTGTTATGTCATGTCTAATTTAGGAGATGAGGGGTGGGGAGGGGAGGGGGATAGCGTGCTTGCGACGGCAATTATCTGTAGTTTACGGTCCCCTTGGCTAATTTGGGGTATTCTACGCGTTTGCACTGTAAACAGTTGGCTTTGTGCGGGTAGTCAGTGTTAAACTTCTTCTCATTTATCGTGTAAAGTTTGAGATCGTCAAATTCTAAATTAAACTGACAAATATGGGTCGAAAGAAACTCACAAAAGAGGAGAAGGTTCGTGCTTTAACATTACTGGAGAAAGGAGACTCTGTAATTACTGTAGCACGTGATATTGGTGCTTCAAGAGGGGCTATTTATCAACTGAAACCTTGCAGCCGAACGTTTCAGTTGATAAATAGCCCCTCTTGAAGCACCAATATCAGGTGCTACAGTAATTACAGAGTCTCCTTTCTCCAGTAATGTTAAAGCACAAACCTTCTCGTCTTTTGTGAGTTTCTTTCGAGCCATATTTGTCAGTTCAATTTAGAATTTGACGATCTCAAACTTTACGCGGTAAATGAGAAGAAGTTTAACATTGACTACCCGCACAAAGCCAACTGTTTACAATGCAAACGCGCAGAATACCCTAAATAAGCCAAGCGGTCCGTAAACTACAGGTAATAGGGAACTTGCACTAAAAATTTTGTTTGCATAAAATTGTTAATTTATGTTTTAAAATGTTATATTCAAAATATTATGTCTTAACAATGAATAGTGTACGTACAACATGGTCAAAGTTCCGCGCCGTTTCAAACAACTTCACAAGCGAGAGCTGGGGTCTGACGTCACAGGCCACTCATATCGTTTGCCCGTTCGGTGGGCTATTGCCCGTTCGGTGGGCCCATTGTTTTACTCTGTGGCAAAAATTATTTTTTCTGTGACAGGCAAAATATTAACATTTTATCTCTGTTGACATGTATCAAAAAGTTCTTTTTTATGAAATTACTTTTGTCGTTTCTTGTGTTGAAGAACAAAGAAGAAACAAGTAACTCAAAAATAAACAAAACTTTTAGTAATAAAAGTAAGAGTAACTAAAAAGTATTGGTGCTACTATAGTATGCGGTCTACAGTCAGGTTTCTGCTATAGCTTGCGGTCTACCGAGGGATGCGGTGTAAGTATACGCTGAGATAATAAAGATATTAACTTGTAAAATTACAATAATGATTCTTCTTATTTATGCGTATTATTAACTTTGTAAAGAAGGATTTTGTTGGCTATGTACACGTTCTATCGGTACGTCTGCTAATCACCATAATCTTTTCTCAGAAGGCTTTGAACACAATAATGAATGGCTCCAGTAGGTAATAATAAACATTACAATAAAATATAATCTTTATTATAATGCAAATTACACCGTAATCTTTTCCAGGATATACGAAATCCTTCGATTAGAGGTAGGCAGATCAAACCCACGGGGTAAACCATATAATGGTACCAAACTATTGTTATAAACGGTTTAAACATGCTTATTAATAACTCTTACTTATTTGCCTTGACACCTCGCATTTCTCCAATAGAATAGCTTTCACTACTTTTTATAAAAGTTGTCATCATGAAGACATCAACGGTAGGTAAGTTAGTCAGATTGACCTTTTGAAAAACCCTCGTCCGTCATATTATGCGTTTTAAACTCTTTACAAAGTAGCACTCAACTTTATCAATTTCAGTTTAAAACTAAGCTGATTGGGGAACTACTTATTACAATATATAAGATGAACATAAATAATACCTAGGAATTTTCCATTAAAGACGATTAAAATGTAATATACCCGTGATACCTACCCTAATCGCGTTGCTTCCGACTGCTAGACCCGGTTGACCGTGGCCCGTGACGTCGAACCAATAGAAGGACGTTCAAGAGCCTCCTAAGATATTTGAATTTTATAGCATTTTCAAAGCGTCGTAATTAGCGTACGGGTTAAAAATATTTATTTTTTTCGCATGCAAGCGTTTTAGGATCATTTACCTTATGTTTTTTAATATCGTTTTAATATTTAAAAATTTGTGCAAGTTCCCTATTGCCGTCGCAAGTACGCTATCACCCTCCCCTACCCTCCCAACCAAGCGCAGAAAGAACGCATGCAAATTGTCTTCAAATTTGGTGATTTATTTGGCAATGTAAAGATTTTTTTTGCCGGCACTGTATATACTGGCTAATTAGCATCCATGCACGATTGCACAAGTACATTTACAGCGAACAGAGCTTCCCTCGTTCCCAGTTCATTTCTAAATCCAAATAACATCTTAAGCTTAGGGGAGAGCGGGTACAATTGTAACGCGGTACAAATGTAACATTGCTTCTAAACATCTTGTTTCTGGTCGACTAGAGCTGGCAACGCTGCATGTGAGAAAGTGTTTAGTGGTGTAATGTTGACCGTAGTTTGGCGATGTTAAGTGAGGGAGTTACGTTGATAGACGAAAATATTAGTTTTTACGCCTGGCGAGTAAAATTAATTAAATTTTGTATTTTTTGGATAATCGCTCTAGTTTTAGAGTTATTGTTTAGAAAGGGTGGCATAAGAATTGAGTCATATTATACATTTATCAATATATGTATTAAATTGAGATTACATTTCGTGATCTGTTATAAAATTCTGACAAACCATTGGCATGTCGTTGTGGTACAATTGTAACACTAGCAATGGGTACATTTGTAACGTGTATTTCCCATACCAGTATATACATACACATTATATAATGTATGTATCTACGTGTGTGTATATATAAATAAAGATATACATAAACATATTTATTAATAATATATATGTATTGTATATATTATATTATAAATGAGTGTGTCTGTTTTGGAAAACATTTTTGATTTATATGTTTGATTTTATTTCAAGTAGTAGTAAGTAGGTCTTTATATAATATTTAATTCTTTATTGGTTTACAAGCCACCTGTTTATAAATATTTATTTTGGGAATAAGTTGGATAAAATTCCATGATTTTGACATTGTTACATTTTTCCCCTTTATGTGTTACAATTGTCCCTTGAATGGGTACAGATGTAACACTTGTTGTTAAGTTAAAATTATGCATTTTTCTAGTTACCTAATTAATAAAACTTACAAAATAAAATTAGAAATTGAAGTCAAATGTTCAACCTATAGTCCCTTATGTTAATATCCGACTTATATGGAACCCATTTTTAAATAAAAATTTACAAGTAAAAATTGTTACAATTGTACCCGACCTCCCCTATTTGTTTTTCTGTAATTAAAAGTGAAATTAAAACTAAAACGTCTCTTAAAACGTTAATATAAAGAACGGTAATAAATATTGTCGAAAGCTCTCTAATCCATCTGCTTCAAAAAGTTAGAATAAAATATATTTCACCATCTGGGTCAACACCTCATCTAGAGAAAATAAATTAAAAATGATCCTAAATAATACTGGTGGAAACGTTGGCACACTTAAGTCTACATCTACGCTCTTATGTGTATTTTAGATACGATATTTCGGGATGTTCTAATGCAATACGGTTGTCAATGACGTCAATGAGACGTCATTGCCGCTTAAAGTGCAGACGGCAGATTTATTGTGACCTAAATGTTGACACCTCTTCCTGAAATATACAAGTATATTGTATAAAGCTTGACAGATTACAAGATACACAGATTATGCTGTACAGTTCTATATTTAAATACTGAATGATAAAAATTGTTTTTCGGCTAATATCAAACGAAATGTAAGGTTAACCTATTTAACCGAAAGGTGATTAATAGAATAGAAGATATATTCTTCAATAAATTTATCGGCGAAATCGTTATTTTTGCGAAACGAGAGATTTGTGTTATCATTTTGACTATTGACACAATTAAATTAAATGGAACGAATCTTTTGACGGAAGTCTACAGTTTTTAGTATTTTTTACTGGCTTTTTTATAACTTTAAACTTTTTTAATTATATATTCGGCCTCCCTAACTCATAGCTGAACGTATACACAAAAGGCAATACCCCATTCGAGTCTAGAAAGTCGTAGTACATTTTTCTTAGTATCACCTCCCTAACTTCATTTGGAATATTATCATCATAAAGGCAGGGCCTATTTTACCACTAGGTCAGTGAGGCACTTACCTCGGGCCCGTATTTTAATGGGACCCGGAAAGATCACCAAAAAACATTTTTTATTGCAATATCAAAATAAATTTTCAAAATGCTTTCATTTTACGAACGGGAGATGATAAATTATGACTCCACTATTGATTTTCAAGTACTTACATCTCTGTGATCTCCTATAGAAAACGACAATGTCAATTTATTACTCTTTTCCTAGCGATATAGGGGATTGGCCAAAACATTTAAATCTGGAATTTCAACAATATTTTATAAATAATCGTCCGAATCAATATACAGTGAAGAGCGCGCTAATAACCTGCAAAATATCGCAAAAGATGGAAAACATAATACATTGCGAAACAAAAAGAGATGAAACTAGTGGAGGTGGAAATTTATTGATAAAATTATTGAATGTATTACACAACTGGATAATAATAAAACCAGACATTTGCAAAGTGCGATTTTTTATAAAATGAAAGCTAATGGGGAAAAAATTATTCGCAAGTGTATTAGTGTATATTACTTTCTACTTTCCTTGGGGTATAATGACTGGAAAAATATCAAAAGGACAGTTATGATCGTATTTGGACAACAACGTCCGATGTGGAGCTCGAAACGTTAATAAAATTATTTTTCAAGTTAAATTTTAATTATGGTTTATTTCCCAATTAGGATAGTTAATTACAAAAATCCCACAAAGAAATAGCTTCAGAACAACATAACTCAAGGTAACACCATATCTGTATCAGGTTAGGTAGTAAGAAAATGTATGTTTATGATATTCACATAATTTTTGCTCTTACAATTTTTCTACGATTAGCCAACTTTACGTCAATTATTTTTCGTTTTTTTGCTATTATATTTGTGCAGTTAAGATAATTTTATCAATAATATGCTTTTTTACTTTAACACACTAGTATTTATTTATGTTATTTAAATATAATTAACCTTTACATTGAACTTAAACTCATGTCGTACCTGGTCATAATATTGGATATTTCCTTATAGGTCTGGATCCCGCGTATGAAAAAAAAGTTAATTAATAGCAAGCTGAAAATTTGGTAATAGCTTAAGGGTGTCTAGTCGGATAAACTTTGATATGTGGGAACACTGTAACAGGGGCAGTTTTAATTGTGGAACAGGTTAAAAATTTGGAACGGTCAGACCACGAAAACGGCACATTTATTTTGTCCGACAGAACAGACTTAAACTCTCCGAACAGAGATTAAACTCTCATGCAAAAATCACACTGCTATTTATCACCTGTCATAATTCCTGTCATTTGACATATTCTACATGTTCCACTCATTAAAACCATTTGGTGATAAATAGCAGTCTGATTTTTGCATGAGAGTTTAATCTCTGTTCGGAGAGTTTAAGTCTGTTCTGTCGGACAAAATACAGGTGCCGTTTTCGTGGCCTGACCGTTCCAAATTTTTAATCTGTTCCACAATTAAAACGTCCTCTATTCCAGTGTTCCCATATATCAAAGCTCGTCCGACTAGACACCCTTAGCTATTAACAAATTTTCAGCTTGCTATTAATCAACTTTTTTTTCATACGCGGGATTCAGAACTATTATTTATACTGAGATTGTTATGAAGTAGATTGAAGATAAAATTTGACAAAAAATTGACATATATTTACATCTACTCACTAAATTCGCCAGAAATCTACGAAAAATTTTAATTGGCAATATTAGCGAAATTAAATCCAATAAAAAAATTGTACTTTGTTAAATGCAGATAAAAGTGAAAACTTCTTAAATTGCGTTGAAATTAAAAGTACTTATTAAATTTGAGATAAATAAAATTAATATATAATTTTTTAATATTAATTACAGTAAATATTTATTATTCGTCTTTTTACATTGAAAACGTACATTTTTGAATGTTTTGGAATGTTTAGAGGATAATTTGTCACGAATCGTTTTATTTATCAGTAGAAAGTACTAGATATCATTTATATGGTAAAATATAATATTCATTTATTCCACCATCATAAATATACAATTATTACAATTATTTTACATTAACATTTATACATTTACACATTTACATTACAATTAGTTTAACTTCAGAAAATCAACTTATCCATTTACTTTGTGAACTACGTACAGTGTTCACAACGGCACCTTCATCTGCTTGGACTGGCGGATGGCTCATGGTATCGTCATGTAACGAGGAGGAAACCTCCTCACATGTCCTCTGGGAGTGCCCGGTATTGGCCTATCGGAGGTGGCAGATCCTGGGATCGGCATCTATGCAGCCGAGCCAGGTGAGGGAGTTGTCTTTCAAGAGACTTGTGGCTTTCTGTGAGGCCATAAGGTTTCTGGGGGACTAGCATGGGAGCTCGGTGCAGCCTGGGCCCCATAAACGCCGAAGACCAGGTTCTTATAGACCTGATCTGATCAGCAAGATAGAGGTGATACAATGGACCCGCCGTAGGAGGTCAAAGTGTCTGAAGGGCTCACAAGTGGGCCCTGCCCCGATATACCATTACCATTACAATTACGTACAGTGTGTTAATTTGAAAAGGTACCACCATCTGTAATTTGATCCCTATAGAAAATCTAAAAATATGCAAAAACACGTCAAATTTATTTGTGGGTGGGATATTTTGTAGACCAATTTTCAACTAAATTACATCAACCCTCTAGCGGGGGCGGACACAACCCTAAAATCTTTGATGAAAAGGGGGGTTGAGTGAGGTCATTTTAAAGGTCGTTCAACTACTTTTTTAAAAATACCACGTTAGTTACACACAGAACAACAGTTTCAGCTCCACTGTTATTGCAGTATTCCAATGCCAATAAAACACTATAAACACGCACGTTATTGCAGTATTTTTGAAGTTATACTTCTTTAGGCGCGTTGGGAGTAAATTTATATGTGCGCGAATTCATCAAGTCTTGGTCCTGAGCGCAGCTGAAACGTTAAACGTGTTCTAATTGGGTAATTACAATAACCTGTCAACAATTGTTCAGTATGTCGGTTATGGGTAAACAAATGTTGTGTATATTAGTTTTTGTTGTTGTGAGGATAGAAACAAAAGCAAGTTTATAATTGTAGTGACTTTTTAAATAGTTTTTAAAAGGAACAGATACGCAATTGTAAATGTTTCAGTATTGTAATAAATAATTACATAGGCACCTATTTGGAAAATGTAAAATGTAAGTACGTACGTTCTAGGATTCTAGGTAATGCTTTGATTTACAACATAATTTGATTACCAACAAAATTTCTACCAATCTTCATCTAATATATTGTTTTCTTACTCTATGTTTTGTTGTATGTTAATATTTTAATTTCACAAAAATCAAACTAATTTGATTAAATTCAGAACTGTCAAAAAGTTTAAAACGTTCAGTTGGTCTATCTTCCCATATGACGGGCGTGGCTAAATGCTAAGGTGCTTTGATTTCAAACCAAATCACTCTAATATACGCGGGTTCGATCCTCGATGCAAATTTTTCTTTTTTTATTTTTTTATACATTTTATGAGTTTAATATTTAAATAAAATATAAATAAACTGTTTAAAGTATATTAATTTCGTTGAAATCATAATAGAAGTATGACTTCTAACGTGCGTACAAAGTACACACACATTATTTTTTTTTTAATAACTACAATTTTATAAAAAAGAACTTTTTATAATACCACGTTTTTATTATTTATAGGACACAATATAAAAATATACACTACATATTTTGTTGTTTCAATTCCTATGTCGTGAAAGAATTTTGTAATCGATTACTCATATAAATCAAAGAAAATGTTTTACACTTTGTTTTACACAATGTTAAGCGAAGTATTAGAAATTATTCATCAAAATACATTTTATTAAATTTTTTATGTAAATTAACTATTATAAATGAATAGAAAACTTTACATGGCATAGAAAGTAACGCCATCTATTGAGAAAACCATCTATTAAAAAACTAGTAGCGCCATCTTTTGAGAAAAGTGAGAACTAATTTTGCCATATAAAATTTAAAATGGCTTAAAATTCCAAATAAAACTTAATTATCCATATAAAAGCTATTGAATATTACATTGTCATCGAGCTCTCAGCATAGCTAGTCGGGAGGAGTTTTTAAAATCGATTAGAATATTTTTCGCGGACAAAGAGACAGAAATGAACAAGCGAGGTATTTAAAAACGGGGTAAAAAGAAATTAGTAACAGATGAATTATTATTTCAATTTACTTATTCCATCGACGGAATAAAGAAATTGGCCGCTGGAGACCATATTATACTGCAAGAAGGTCAAGAGGTCGACCGCAAATGAGATGGAAAGATGACATTGAGCAAAGCGCAGGTCCAATGTGGAAAAGGCAAACAGAAGACAGAGACAAATGGAGACAAATTATGAAAGGCCTATATTCAGCACATGAATAAATTTTGGGCTATAGATAGATAGATAGATAGATAGATAGATAGATAGATAGATATATAGATAGATAGATAGATAGATAGATAGATAGATAGATAGATAGATAGATAGATAGATAGATAGATAGATAGATAGATAGATAGATAGATAGATAGATAGATAGATAGATAGATAGATAGATAGATAGATAGATAGATAGATAGATAGATAGATAGATAGATAGATAGATAGATAGATAGATAGATAGATAGATAGATAGATAGATAGATAGATAGATAGATAGATAGATAGATAGATAGATAGATAGATAGATAGATAGATAGATAGATAGATAGATAGATAGATAGATAGATAGATAGATAGATAGATAGATAGATAGATAGATAGATAGATAGATAGATAGATAGATAGATAGATAGATAGATAGATAGATAGATAGATAGATAGATAGATAGATAGATAGATAGATAGATAGATAGATAGATAGATAGATAGATAGATAGATAGATAGATAGATAGATAGATAGATAGATAGATAGATAGATAGATAGATAGATAGATAGATAGATAGATAGATAGATAGATAGATAGATAGATAGATAGATAGATAGATAGATAGATAGATAGATAGATAGATAGATAGATAGATAGATAGATAGATAGATAGATAGATAGATAGATAGATAGATAGATAGATAGATAGATAGATAGATAGATAGATAGATAGATAGATAGATAGATAGATAGATAGATAGATAGATAGATAGATAGATAGATAGATAGATAGATAGATAGATAGATAGATAGATAGATAGATAGATAGATAGATAGATAGATAGATAGATAGATAGATAGATAGATAGATAGATAGATAGATAGATAGATAGATAGATAGATAGATAGATAGATAGATAGATAGATAGATAGATAGATAGATAGATAGATAGATAGATAGATAGATAGATAGATAGATAGATAGATAGATAGATAGATAGATAGATAGATAGATAGATAGATAGATAGATAGATAGATAGATAGATAGATAGATAGATAGATAGATAGATAGATAGATAGATAGATAGATAGATAGATAGATAGATAGATAGATAGATAGATAGATAGATAGATAGATAGATAGATAGATAGATAGATAGATAGATAGATAGATAGATAGATAGATAGATAGATAGATAGATAGATAGATAGATAGATAGATAGATAGATAGATAGATAGATAGATAGATAGATAGATAGATAGATAGATAGATAGATAGATAGATAGATAGATAGATAGATAGATAGATAGATAGATAGATAGATAGATAGATAGATAGATAGATAGATAGATAGATAGATAGATAGATAGATAGATAGATAGATAGATAGATAGATAGATAGATAGATAGATAGATAGATAGATAGATAGATAGATAGATAGATAGATAGATAGATAGATAGATAGATAGATAGATAGATAGATAGATAGATAGATAGATAGATAGATAGATAGATAGATAGATAGATAGATAGATAGATAGATAGATAGATAGATAGATAGATAGATAGATAGATAGATAGATAGATAGATAGATAGATAGATAGATAGATAGATAGATAGATAGATAGATAGATAGATAGATAGATAGATAGATAGATAGATAGATCATTGCATTTGTCATTAAATTTTATATATCTTGAACAACTTAAGTAATAAATACGTTAAATAGAGTAAGTTATTCGTAGATCTCTCACCTTGAACGTGAAGATGACGAGCAAGACTTCTCAAGTAAAATATGTGTAATTTTATGCAATAACTTAAAATACCGTTACCAGGTAATATAGTAGATTAAAACTTAAAGAGGCAAGGACGACTTTGATAAAATTGCCTCTAATTCAGGTGTAATATTTATAATCAAGAATCTTGGCGCCATCAAGAGAAAGGTTTGCTGTGAGTAGAAGCAAAATTTGAATAATTACCTTGTTTAAAAATTCATGTAGGTTATAGTTTCTACAATATTTTTATCTATATGGTAAATCTCAGTGTGTAATTTTACGTAAGTATGTAAGGAATATTATAGCTTTCTAGTTGCTGGTAATTCATGGAAATAGGCAACCAATTTGAGGAGGAGCTATGCACTGTGAACCTTTTACTGTATGTCCAAATTATTAAAATTAACTACAACCTACAACTAGGCGCTTTATGGACTGCTGCCTAATATTAGGTAAGAAAGAGGAGCAATAGAAAAAAAAGTCAGTTCTGGTTAAAAAATCTGCAGAATTATAAATTTGTACCTAGTGTAACATCACATTTATCCATCTATTTTGGTTATTTAATCATCATCATCATTTTCTTTGCCTTATCCCTATGCGGGGTCGGCTTCTCTAATTGCATTTCTCCATACAAATCTATCTTGGGTCATATCAATATTAATCCCCTTTACCAACATGTCCTGCCTAATCGTCTCCCCCCCACGTCTTCTTTGGTCTTCCTCTCCTACTGCTTCCAGGAATCTGCGCTTCAGTAATTCTTCGTATTGGGTTATTAGCGTCTCGACGTTGAACATGACCGAACCATCTCAACCTATGCTCTCTCATTTTTGCATCAATTGGTGCCACACCTAGACTTCCTCTAATATACTCATTTTTAATTTTATCCTTTTTTGTCACTCCACTCATCCATCTAAGGATTCTCATTTCTGCCACATGCATTCGTTGTTCCTTTTTCTTTTTCACTGCCCAACATTCACTTCCGTACATCATAGCCGGTCTTGTGGCTGTTTTATAGAATTTTCCCTTCAACTTCATTGGAATTTTCCTGTCACACAGCACACCACTCGCTTCCTTCCACTTCACCCATCCAGCCCTAATTCTACTGCATGCATCTCCATCTATTTCTCCATTACTCTGTAATACCAATCCTAAGTACTTAATACTATTGCTTTTCACAATCATTTCACCATCCAAAGATACCATTTTATTTGTAGAAACAATATATTTAAACGAACATTCCAAATACTCCTCCAGAGCTTGTCTCCACTGTTCCAGTTTTTGTTCTAAGTCTCTTTTACTATTTCCTACTAACACGACATCATCAGCATACATTAAGCACCATGGAATGTTACTCTGTAGTTTCGCTGTTATCTGGTCCAAAACTAATGAGAATAAATACGGACTAAGTACCGAGCCTTGGTGCAATCCTACTTTCACATGAAATTTCTCAGTCTCTCCCACACCTGTCCTAACACTAGTCGTTACTCCCTCATATATATCCCTCACAATCTTTACATATTCACCAGGGACTCCTTTCTTATTGAGTGCCCACCACAGAATCTCTCGAGGAACCCTATCATATGCTTTCTCAAGGTCAGTTAATACCATATGAGCGTTTGTTTCTTTACTCCTGTATTTTTCCATCAACTGCCTTATAATGAAAATTGCATCTGTTGTTGATCTACGTAAAGCCAAATTTATTCTCGGATATTTCGGTCTCTTCACGTATCCGTCTATCAATTACTCTTTCCCATGTTTTCATGGTGTGGCTAAGCAGTTTAATAGCCCTGTAGTTTGTAGATTGTATATCTCCCTTGTTTTTGTAGACAGGTACTAGTATACTGCTTCTCCATTCGTCTGGCATTTGTCCAACTTCCATAATTCTGTTAAATAAACCTGCTAGCCACCTTGTTCCTGTCTCTTCCAATGCTCTCCATACTTCCCCAGGAATATCATCTGGTCCTACCGCTTTTCCTTTCTTTATTTTTTGAAGCGCTTGAGCCACCATTGAGTGACCATTGCTGCTACTGTCTCCGTTGACTCTACAGGCTCTCTGTCAAATTCTTCATTTAATAAGCTGCCAAAGTACTTTCTCCATCTCTTTTTCACATCCTTTTCGTGAACTAGTATTTTATTATTTTGATCTCTGATTCATCTAATCTGATTAAAATCTTTTGCTTTCTTTGCTCTCTGTTTGGCTATTTTATATATCTTTGTTTCGCCTTCCCTGGTATCAAGTTAATCGTATACTTTTGAATACGCTTCTGCTTTGGCTTTTGCTACTGCTACTTTCGCTTCCTTTTTCGCAACCATATAGTTTTGAAGTTCTGTGTCGGATCTGGTTTCTTGCCACTTTTTATATAATTTTCCCTTCTGTTTTATTTTTCCTTGTACTTCGTTTGACCACCACCAAGTCTCTTTATCCTCAAACTTTTTTCCTGACGTTTTCTTAAGTATTTCAATAGCAGTCTCTCTAATACTACTGGCCATTTTTCTCCAAATTGTATTAGGGATTCCTTTCATGTTCCAACATATTTTGTCTACTATTCTTTCCCTGAATAGACCTTCCTTCTCATCTTTTAGCATCCACCACTTGATTTTTTGTAGTCCTCTCCGATATTATATTTATTTTGGTTATTTAATAAATATAATCTTATATATCGATATTCCAATGAGAAGTACAACTGTAACATAATGCAAATGAACAAAGCGCCCGGAAGTAATGAAATTCTGATAGAAATGTGTGAAATTCAAATCAATTAGAGATATAACAAAATTAAAAGACTTTATTGAACAAACAGCTTCATTGAAATTTAAGTGGACTGGACACAACGAACGCCTCAAGGATGGTAGATAAAACAGAGAAATGGGGAGTTGGAGACCTTATTGAGCGAAGGGATCACGAGGAAAATCCCAAATACGGTGTAGCGATGACATTAAAAGTGTTGCAGGGCCAACATGGAAACGTCTGGCATGCCAGAGAGAAGCATGTTAGTAAATGAGATAGGCCTACATTTCAACTATCTAATAAAAAAAAATTAAAAATTTAAATTCGATATGATTTCCAAAAAAATGATTTTGCAGGAAATGAAAATATTATACAAAAGAAAGAAGAGCTAAAGAACAAAAATTCAATGGACGATTTTCCGATAGAAGGTGCAGAAAACTAGAAGCATTTGAGATTTGGCTAAACCGTAGAATTCTTAAAATCCCGTGGACTGACCGGGTCACAAATGAGGAAGTCCTCAGGAAAATGAAGAAGAACCGAGAGGAACTGACCACCATCAAATCTCGAAAGTTGGAATACTTTGGACACATTATGCGAAATGAATCCAGAAATTCCCTCCTACAGGCCATCCTGCAAGGAAAAATATTTGGAAAGCGAGGTCCAGGAAGAACAGTCTGGTTAAAGAACCCCAGAACCTGGTTCAACACAACATCTGTGTAGCTTTTCCGCGCTGCTGCAGATAGGATATAGATAGATTGCCATGATGGTCGCCAACATTCGTCATGGATGGATAGGCACATCAGGAAGAAGATCTTACTTTTATTACTTTTACAATTTTGTCCTCATTATACTTATTCTAATGTAGGGTAGACTGTTTCTACCGTGGATCGTCTTCTTCCTAGTCGTTCATCCGGTTCGGACACCGTGCTACCATTAATTCTCAATAATGTTATGCAATTTGACTGGCGAAATGTATTTACAATTACTGGAAGACCGCAATGATCAATAATAATATTGTTGATCATTTTGGTCTTCCAGTAATTGTAATGTGATCATTTGATTGGGGTCCGGACAAATAATCCCCGGACAAATAATCCCGGACAAAAAATCGCCACAAATTATCCCTGGACAAAAAATCCCTGGACAAAAAATCCCCGGACAAATAATCCCCTGACAAATAATCCCCATAAAAAATCCCGGACAAATAATCCCCACAATTTTTTTTGGACAAAATATCTCCACAAAAAATCCAGAACAAAAAATCCCCAACAAATATTTGCTGCCGAATAGTTATCTAAAAGTTTTCCAGAAATTTTAACAAATTTCGAATTCCGATTCCATGCTGAAAACTTCAAATTTTACATGACAAAAGAGTGTGAGTTTTTTCAAAAACCGTGGAAGATATGGGGAATGAGCTAAGGCCCCGTTTTCATGTCAGGCGCTTAACGCGCGTTTTGATAACGCGCGATTACAACTACATACATTTTACTGAAGACGGTGCACATGCTAACGCGCGTTTTAGGGCATTAAGACGCGGGTTGGCATGTGAACGGTCTTAAGTAAAATGTATGTAGTTGTAATCGCGCGTTATCAAATTGCACGTTAAGCGCCTGTCATGAAAACGGGGCCTTAGCTCATTCCCCATATTTTTCACGATTTTTGAAAAAACTTACACTTTTTTGTCATGTATAAACAAATAAAGTTAACAAAAATATAACACAAATAAAGTTTTCAGCATGGAATTGGAATTCGAAATTGGTTAAAATTTCAGGAAAACTTTTAGAGTTTAGTAAAACTATTCGACAGCAAATATTTCTTGGGGATTTTTTGTCCGGGATTTTTTGTGGGGATATTTTGTCCAAAAAAATTTGTGGGGAATATTTGTCCGGAATTTTTTGTGGGGATTTTTTGTCCGGGGATTTTTTGTCCAGGGATAATTTGTGGGGATTTTTTGTCCGGGATTATTTGTCCGGGGATTATTTGTCCCAGCTTCCATTTGATTGGCGGTCCTTCGCATGGCAGCTCCTTCGCATTATGCTTTATTTGCTCGTCACAATTTAGATCACAATTTTCCACGGCATTGGATAGGGAGAAGAGACAGCATCGAATGGCCTCCTAGGACACCAAATTTGGGTCTCTGGAAGTTTTGTGAGGATACCTAAAAAAGTAAAATCTGTAGAACCCCACCCGTATATTTAGAAGATGTACGTCAACCAATTGTCAACGAATGCCTACGAATCACTCTGCAAAGGCTTCGAAATGTGGAAGAATATTTCGAACAAATCTTTATCATTGTATGACTCCGGAGATCATCAGTTTCACCGTTTGGTTCCTAAGAAATAAGTAGCTAGCTAAAAATATAAATTTTAGTTTTTTTACAATAAATTGAATGGAAAGGGCTTTTGTAAGACTGTGTCCTCTTTTAATCAAAAATCAACCTGTCACTGGGTTTTCCAAAAATATTGTCGTAGTTTTAGGTCTGGATCCCTCGTATGAAAAAAAAGTTGATTAATAGCAAGCTGAAAATTTGTTAATAGCTTAAGGGTGTCTAGTCGGATAAACTTTGATATATGGAAAAACTGGAACAGGGGCAGTTTTAATTGTGGAACAGGTTAAAAATTTGGAACGGTCAGACCACGAAAACGGCACATTTATTTTGTCCGACAGAACAGACTTAAACTCTCCGAACAGAGATTAAACTCTCATGCAAAAATTAGACTGCTATTTAACACCTGTCATAATTCCTGTCATTTGACATATTCTACATGTTCCACTTATTAAAACGTCCATTTGGTGATAATTATCAGTCCGATTTTTGCATGAGAATTTAATCTCTGTTCGGAGAGTTTAAGTCTGTTCTGTCGGACAAAATACATGTGCCGTTTTCGTGGTCTGACCGTTCCAAATTTTTAAGCTGTTCCACAATTAAAACTTCCCCTGTTCCAGTGTTCCAATATATCAAAGTTTGTCCGACTAGACACCCTTAAGCTATTAACAAATTTTCAGCTTGCTATTAATCAACTTTTTTTTCATACGCGGGATCCAGACCTATTTCTGATAATGCCTTGATTCGTTTTTATCCGGCACCCCTGTGTATTGATTTTATTGTTGAAGCATGCAGAAATATAGTTGATTAATTTCTGCAGCTGTAGCTCACAGGACTGAACAGATCTTAAGCAAAAATCTCACGACTAGGTTGAAGCGCGTGTTGATGCGAGCTTCAAGTGTTTAAAAAATTAGACGTCGGCAAAGAGAGATATAATATATATATAATAGCAAAAAAGAAAGAGAACGCATTTGCCACCCTACTAGACGGTAAAATTAGTAATATTTACTTTGCGATAAGATGGGTCAAAGCATATGTCCCGAAGAATAAAGACAACCAAAAAAGGTACACCCCTAGTGGTGGCGGCAAAAATATTAGTAGGTTGGTTAATTATCACAATGATAAAAATTAAAACAAAACGTAGTTTGACCATAAAATTACCACGACACTGATCGTACCCTCGGTTGGCCAGTTGACAGATCTTGAAGCGTGTCTCTTTTCACAGGACAATAAATTTTAGCATTTGGTGTTATCTTAAGGGTCATAAATACCAAATTTTGACAGAAATTTCTCTATTTCACGTTGCGTTTAATCTTTTTCACGTTTGGTTGAATCCTGTCGTCAGTTTTTATCTTTTTCTGTTACATTTTTCTATTTCACTCAGAATGTAGCGCCACGTTCCGTCAGTTTTTTGCTTAAACCAAACTGAAATTTTGACATATGCTTTCCGATTTTTTCAGTTTTAAATTTTCCACTCCTTAACTTATGAAAACTAAGCAATTGTCTGATAACGCCCTATTTCTATAGAATCCCCGTAGTGAATATTCGCGTAGATAAAAACCGTTACGAATTAATGAGGCTGAATGTGCGATAAGGTATATTTGTATATTTATAGTTTTGTTTCATTTTTATAATGATCAGGTTGTTATAGTTGAAGGTTAGAATGAATGAGACGATAAGAACACGAATGAGTAAATGAGGTTATTTAACGTCTAGTTAAAAATAACGATCATTAATATTCTAACTTAAAAGAAACTGTCTCTTTAGTAGTAATCAGCTCAAATTCAAGAGGCCTTATAAAGTTATGTAGATTTTAACACTTAAAACTAAAACTATAAGCTGCAAACATAAATAGTCCACAAAAAAGGGATTCTCGTGACTTTGAGACCCGGTCATAAATCTGACATTTTTTTGAGTTTTATGGACCTGGATACTCGGGATAGCCCTAACCTCTATGTTTCCTGCAGTGGCTTCGGTGTAGGTACTTTTTAAATTATTAAAAATTGAAGAGCAAAAATGGAACATTTGAAGTGTATTATTTAATAAAACACGATTAAAGCTTCAATGGTGATTGGTTTACTGATTTGTTACTTAGACAACTGTAAAAACCTAAGAATTCTTAATTTTCAATATAAAATAATAATAACTACTATAAAAAATGAACCTACAACCTTCAAATTACGTGGACATTTCAGTCTCATAGTGCTAAAACTTTAGCTAAAAATTAATAAGTTTGAAAGTTATTCAATTACCGGAGGGACCGCAGACGTTCGGATACAATTAGCGTCTCTTTGCAAAGACAATGACGTCGACTTTGCAAAGTAACAAGACACTTACTCAACACACACACACACACACACTACACATTACACCTGACTTAGTGATAAGTTATACAATTACGTGGCTAAAGGTTCTAGTTCTAAATCAAGGCCAGAATCAGAGAAAAAAAAAGTTATTCAATTTAAATAATTGACGGATACGGCCGTTTATTCTATCTAACAATAAAATACTGAAAACGTTTGTTTTCTATACTTCAAAATTTATTACAACTATGTGACTACAGCTGTTTCGGCAGAGTGCCTTTCTCAAGTGATTTAGTGTACTATGTGTTTGCCTTTTTAAAAGTCTATAACTGAAGAGGTTGAGGAGTGGGGAGCTATTTTTCTCGAGTTGGTCATTCAGAATTATATCTTTGTTTTTAAATTCAATAATTCAATAAATTAATATCTTTATTAACTTCGAGATTGAACTGAACATCATTAAACAAATAGCAGTAAACAATGGCTTTAACGAACAAACAATTAACAAAATTTTAAACCAAAAACTCCATTAGAAAGCCCTGAGTCTATCCACCACGACAGAAAGAACCCAGTACATTCTGCTCTATCACATATACTGGCAAGATAACAACAAAAATAGCCAGATACATAAAAAAGAAAGGAATAACACCAGCTTTCAGAACTAACCACAACTTAAGCAAATATATTAAGAACAATAAGAGCCGAAAGAGAAAACAACTACAGAGTGGTATTTACAAACTAACTTGTGGTGACTCTCCGAAAACTTACATCGGTCAAACTGGCAGAACCTTTGACAAACGGATAGCAGAACACAAAAGGCTTTCAACAATAGAAAAACAGACACTTCTACATACGCACTTCACCTTCTAGATCATAATCATTCTTTTAATGAACAGTTTCAAATTCTGCATATTCAAAATAAAGGACTTAAGCTATCTTTATTGGAATCTATGGAAATTAATAAATTGAAAAATAAAGATATAATTCTGAATGATCAACTCGAGACAAACAGCTCCCCACTCCTCAACCTCTTCAATTAATACTTTTAAGAAGGCAAACACATAGTAAACTAAATCACTTGAGAAAGGCACTCTGCCGAAACAGATGTAGTCACATAATTGTAATAAATTTTGTGGAATTATAGAAAACAAACGTTTTCAATGTTTTATTGTTAGTTATTCAATTTGTTTATCCCAAACATTTTTTGCAATAAAATAAGTCAGAAAATAATGAACTTCAATGATTCTACTGTTAACGTAAGCAAGGAAGAGAGAGTTATTAGATCAGAAGAATTTAAAAAAAGTTAGATAAAACCATTTCCAACATTTACAAACAAAACATTGCAATTTTTGTTTATCATCATTTTCATCATAAGTGGCTCGATAATCCGTTGTGGATATTGGCCTGCTCGCCAAGAAGTGGCCACTGCTGTCGATTCCTATCAACTTCCCTCCATCTTCTGACCCTTAGATCCTCATCTTCTTCGTTGTCGTCCTCTACTCCTTGTGACCTCTGCTGTGTATTCGTGATCTGACATACTAGCAATGTGTCTAGCCCATCTAAGTCTCTTCACTTTAACGAATTTCACAAGATCTGGATCGGTGTGTAACTGATATATTTCAAAGTTGTATATTCGACGCCATAGCCCATTTTCATTGACGACCCCAAAAACCTTTCTATAGTCGGTTCGCTAAACTCAGACACAACTGGCTAGTGATTTTAGTGAGTAATTTTGCCAATTTGGTAAAACTGGCAAAAAAATAATAATTAAATAGGTAATAATTACTAAATAGTTAATAATTTATACAATTTTGGGAAAATTGGCCAAAAACAAAAAATTACCTACTAAAATCACTAGCCAATTTTTCTTTAAAACTACCAAATAGTCTTTCAATTTTGATTTATAAGCATTTAGAATAACGTCTACAAAGCTTCAAAATATGCAGCTCCAATTCATTCATCTTAGTCCTAGTGGAGGAGGGCAATAGGAATAGGGGATATTTTAAAATTCGCTCTATAAACTGCGTCTCCTGTTCTTGTTGATGCATTTTGACGTTGTAACGATTTGTCATTAATAAGATTCATTAATAAACATTCTTTAAAACAAACATACTTTAAAGACAAAAACTTTCGACCTGTATATATAAAAATAGTATCTATTGCCGACCCTGGCATATGAAACTGAAAAATATTTAATTTTTTCTACACCATCTAGCGATGGTGTTTCCTCACCTTCTATACTTTATATTTCTATATTTTTGTAGCAGATACAATAACAACATAGTCCACAGACTTCAAGTCATTTAGTCATTTCAACATTAAACTCAGCGATCGCATAATTACTGAAGAAATAAGAAAACGATCAAAAATAAAAGATGTTATTCAAAAGATTGTCATGTTAATGAAACTGGTCATGCCACATAGGAAGAATGGGAAACAACCGTTAGATGAAACCAATTGTTGGGCAGATAAGAAAAGTACAGGCAGATCCCAAATCAGATTGACCGATGATATCATATCTGGTCCGAATGGATACAAAAACAGCGAACAGAAAAGAACTGAATGAACACACCTACGGGAGGCTTAAATCAGACGGTGCATATCGAAAAGCTCTTGATGATGATGATGGTGACGATGACTTCTATAGTTCGGCTTGTTCTTTGTTTGTTTTTCTCCTACATACTGCCTTTCTCAACATGTGTCTTCCCCATCAGTTTAATCTTTATTTGCCTTTCTTTAGCCCAAGAAGATATGCAATAGGGATTTGATCATTCAGCTGGTATTACTTCTTTAATCCAGATGTTAAATAGGATGTCATATAACTTTTTGGTAAAACTATTTTATTTTTTCCACGTTATATATCGATACAAACTCTATATACTTGTGGAAGATATAGATTGTGAGGTTTATCTCTTTTTTTATTATACAAAGGAAAATATTTTTTCTCATTTCCGTATAGTTTTTTTTTGTTCCTGTTTATTGCTTTAGTAAAATCCATTTATACTGTATCTTTGATTTATATCAAAGACCAGGAAACTCCTACTGGAGCTAAAAATACGTTTTTAATTTATTCCTATCTTTTATATTTTAATTTTAATTTTAGTACTGAAACCTACACAATAACAGCTGGCAAATCTAATCTCCGACAATAATACACTGTCTGGAGTATTCCAAAAATAAAATTTTGGATATGTGTATCCCGCTTCTTGCCAAAAATTCAATATCATACTTAGTAAGCCTTAATCGATTGTTTTTGATGAAATATTTAGTAGACAATTTAAGTATTAATTAAAGCTAATAATAATAATACATTAGAGAATAAAATAACATCGGAATAACATAACGTTTAAAGTTTTCATCAAGCTATAAACTCTGGCATTTATCTTAAAATAATTACACTGACTCTTAGTGTTAATGTTATCATAATTAAAATCAATAATATATTAGAATGTCCTGTCCACAGCATCATGCGGCTTTGAGTTTCAAGTAGGGCTTACAATACCGGGATTCCTGTTTCCCGAATACCGGAATCCCGGACGATTTTTTGTCCGGTATTAAAAACCGGTATTTATGTAAAAATACCGGTATTTTGGTATTACATTAGTTCAATGGTTTCCAACCTGTGGGGCGCGCCCCCCTAGGGGGGTGCGAGAGTGTTACAAGGGGGGCATGCAGCTGTTTCCAAAATATCATTTTCGAATACAAACCAAAGAAGTCGAATGGGTGTCACAAAAATTATGCTCAGTGAATAATATGCTGATCAACTTAAAATCATTCCACTTGCAGGTAATACGATGGGAAGACGAATATCTGAAGATCTCTGCGATCAATTAATAGAAAAAATAAAACTATCTACTTTCGCGTTGCAAGTGCATGAGGCTACCGATTTTCTTAAGGATGCAACTTGATAACATATGTAAGATATGTTGTGGAAACTGATGTTAGAGAAGACATGATATTCTGTTAACTTATTGAAGGCAATACTACAGCAAGTGTTTAATATCATTGATAATTTTTTTAATGAAAATGATATTCTGTGGGAGAACTGTGTGTAACTATGCACAGATGGAGCTCCATCTATGACAAGAGAAAATGCCAGTCTACACGCACGAGTTCGAAAGTTGGCTCCTCGTGCAGTTTGTACGCATAGCATGATTCATAGACAATCGCTTGTTTTAAGAGATATGGGTGAAGATCTACTAACAGTATTTGAAGTTATTATAAGAGCTGTAAAGAGGAAGGCTTTTTGCAAAATTGTGTGATGCCATGGGTTCAGAATATAGATCACTTCTATATTACTGTGAGGCACGTTGGCTTTCTCGTGTCAAAGTACTTCACAGGGTGTCTGAGCTAAAAGAAGCGATCGCCATATTTCTTACTGATAATAATAGAGAATAAGCAAACTTGTTTTATGACACGAAATTCCTTGTAAACTTGCGTATTTAGTTAATATTCTTCAAAGACGCAGTATTTTAAATAAATCAATGCAAGGGCTTCAAATTCGTGCAATTACGCAGAAAGCTAAGATTACTGCATTTATGAAAAAATTAGAACTGTGGGTAATACTAACTGTGATAATAATAATAACTATGGATAATACTAAGTTTGAAAAATTTTGACATGTTTCCGACTTTTAAAATTACCTGTCTTGCTGATGAAATAGAAAAAAGTAAAGTTCATAATAATAATCATTTGACCAGTCTATGGAAGCCATTCTCGTTTTACTTTAAAGTTGACATGTCCAAATATGAATGGATTAGAAACCCGTTTGTGATTGAAAAATATGATGATTTTGGCCTTACGATAGCAGAGCAGGAAATGATAATAAACATATCTAGTGATAGCAAATTTTCAAGATTGAGTTGAGAATTTATAAAATTACATATGTTAAAAAATTAAGGGGGCGCAACAATTTTAGTTTTTTAAAGGGGGCGCAGGTACAAAAAGGTTGGAAACCATTGCATTAGTTGATAAAAATTGAATTTATGCACAATATAAATCTAATTTAAAATAATAGATATTAATTAATTAAAATAATTTTTTTTGAAGATAAAGAATCAATTTCTTTGTATTAAAATCTATATCACGCATATTTATTGCCAGGTTTCCCCAACACGACTCTACCTTATCGGCTGAGTCTATGAGAAGTTTACGGTAAATTGAAGCTGTAATTACAAAAAAGGAAATATGTATGTCTTTGTCCTCACTTTATAACGCTCAAAAAATTACGGGATCTGGATCTCAATGCATATTTTTTTTATAATTCTCGTATCAAAGTTACGCGTGAAGTTAGTCGTATTGATGACAGTTGGAGAAACATCGGCGACTCTTATTACACATACATATACCGAGCCATGTAGAAGCCATCGAGAAGCGGCGGTGTCGGCAATATAAAGCGATTGTTTATGTTTTACGTCTACTACCCAATGCCACATTTTCTTTCGAAATGCCACATTTTGTAAGAAAAATTAATCCCATGGAATTTTGGAAAAAATACAAATCCACTTTCTCTGAGCTTTATTATTTGACTATAAAATATTATTTGTCAATACCTGCCAGCCACATCACCGAAAGAGTATTTTCAAAGTCTGAGTAGTTAAGAAACCTAAGTATTTTTTAGAAATTAGACTAGGCATAAGAATACCGGTTTTAATACCGGTATCCCGATATTTCAAATATCAAATACCGGTATTCATATTTTAGTTCGGTTTAGACTCTCAGTGTTAATGTTTTCATAATTAAAATCAATAATATATTAGAATGTCCTGTCCACATCATCATGCGGCTTTGGGTTTGTAGGGCTTACAATACCGGGATTCCTGTATCCCGAATACCGGAATCGCATTATAACCTGTGGAAGAAGTCTCATAAGAAAAATAATATCCAGAAAGGGAAGCGAAAACCAGTAAAAAAGAAAATTAACGAAAACTGTAAGGATGTAATTAGTATCAATATATCAAATTAAGCAAATGTTTACAACAATAATTATATAAATGTACTTTTAAATACCTATAAAGAATTACGTAATCATTGGCTTAATAAATATTACAAAGAATTTTTTTAATAAAACTGTTTTTGCTTTTGATATATCATTTATCAAGATGTTATTTCTTTTAATCTGGCCCCATCAATTATTAACAAATACAATGTAATTATCAATACATAAAAAGGTTTAAATAATAATTATCTTAGTAAACGTTAATAAGTATCCTTTTAAAACTTTACCTTTTTGGATTTTAAAACCAAACAATTATTAGGAGGTACCCCCTTTTTTAATTTGGACACATCAATATCATTATCATCATAATTATTGGCTTAACAATAATTTGTGAATCTTGGCTCGCAGAGAAGTCTTCACTTCCGACTATTTCTAGCAACTTCCCTTCATCTTCTGACCTCTAGAATCTTAAGGTCTTCTCAATTTCTAAACGCATATTTTTTTAGGCAATTGGTGCACATTTTTTCTGCATTGCCTGTGGCACGAGCAATTAGGTCTAGATTAAATCATGTGCAGAGGCCTTAATTTGTGAGGATTTGTTAAAAATAATTTTTCTGTTATCTATTCTGGCGTCTCTAACGGCCTTATCCAAGACTATGTTAAACAGACGAAGTTTCTAGAATATTGTTTGCTGCATATTTAATATTGTTCTTGCACGTTTCCTACTGTTCACTAGTTATTAAATCTCGGTATTTTCTTAGTGGTTACAAAACTAAATACACAGTGGTTCCCATTCGAATTGGAGTCTCCCATTGTGGATACTATGCTTACCAATTTGGAATATATTATTTCATCCCTTCCGATTTTTGCATTGAAATGTTATTTCTGGGACAACTGTTATACTTGGTTATACGTGCTTTCTAATTGATTATATAGGGTGTCCCGAAAAGATTGGTCATAAATTATACTATAGATTCTGGGGTCAAAAATATGTTGATTGAACCTAACTTACCTTAGTATAAATGTGCACATAAAAAAAGTTATAGCCCTTTAAAGTTACAAAATGAAAATCAATGTTTTCTAATATTTCGAAAACTATAAGAGATTTTTTATTGAAAATAGGTACGCGGCATTCTAATGGCAGGAGCATCTGAACAAAAAATTATAGTTGAAATTTGTGCACCCCATAAAAATTTTATGGGGTTTTGTTTCCTTAAACACCTCCCAAACTTTTGTGTACGTTCCAATTAAATTATTATTGTGGTACCAATAGTTAGACACATTGTTTTTAAAACTTTTTTGCCTCTTAGTATTTTTTCATTAAACCAGTTTTTATCGAGATGCGGTTTCTTTTTAAATATGTTTACATAAAAATTGTATGGGGGTTTCGTTCCTTAAACCCCCAAATGTTTGTGTACGTTCCAATTAAACTTTTATTGCGGTACCATTAGTCAAACACAGTGTTTTTAAAACTTTTTTGCGTCTTAGTATATTTTCATATTATAAAAATGTAAATTATAGATTTTTCATATTATTACCAGGTCTCTATAATCGTACTTAACCATATACAAATAGGTGGTGAATTGACAAATATTCAAATTATCTCGATAAAAACTGGCTTTTCGAGAAAGTACTAAGAGGCAAAAAAGTTTTAAACACACTGTGTTTAACTAATAATACTTTAACAATAATTGATTACGAACATACACAAAAGTTTAGGGGGGTTTAAGGGAACAAAACCCCCATAAAGTTTTTATGGGGTGCACAAATTTCAATCTATTTCAACAATCAGTCTATTTTCAATAAAAAATCTCTAATAGTTTTGGTACTGTTAAAAAAACATTTAATTTTTATTTTGTAACTTGAAAGGGCTATAACTTTTTTTATATGCATATTTGTACTAAGGTAAGTTAGGTTCAATCAACATATTTTTGACTCCAGAACCTGAGGTATAATTTATGACCAATCTTTTCGGGACACCCTGTAATTGGTCTTTTTCTCCGTCTTCTTTGTTCTGTGTTAGGGCGTATACGTTAATACGACTAATATTAAAAAACTTGCAGCTGAACTTTTGAGCAGCTTATTCGTGGACTTAAAATTTAGACTAATTATTAAAGACTATTTGACTAAGATATAAAAAAATTATCCAAACAAAGCAGTAATAAAAATTCAATATTAACCAAATATGTATAATACATCACTGTATATAAATTACGAGTATATTATACAATGCTGTAACTGTACGTGACTGTACCTTCAGTACCTACCGTTTATGATATTATGTATTATTATAATTCTTTAGCGACTGTCAAAGTTTAGAAAGGAAGAAAGGTAGGCAATAAAAAAATCCCAACTATTTATAATAAGGCTGTTATTTATAAGCATACTTTCTAAATCTACATTTAGAACCATAAACTGCTTAACAAATAAGAAGTCCACCTGTAATAAATCCTTCCGAAGGAAGCCTCAAAAAAGTATTGCTAACTTGTTCTACTCTGCTCTTTATTTCAGTATCAGAAAGTAAAGTTTCTTACTTATTCAGTAACTCTCGTTTTAGACCAGGGCGGATCTGTTTTGAGGTGGATGTGAGAGGTGGCATTCGGATTTTTGCAGATAGAGTTAGGTGACAACTTCAATAATTATAATTGACTTATGCTCCTTCTTAAACATGCCCGGAACATTAATAAAAAAATTAAAATATTTAAAAATTTCGAAAAACATCGAATTTTTTCGAATTTCTTTGCTAATAACTTTAAAACGATTTATTTTGGAACAAAGTCGTATAGAAATAAAATAAATATAATTAAATTTTGTATGACATACGACTAGTTAAAAATGTCTTAAATTATTACCCTTACTGAAAAATAGCAATAAATACAAAATAAGGGGGCAAAATAAGCCTGATTTTGTTCAAAGTTTTTCAACCACTTTGGTTGCACTTAGAACCTTCGTAATTCGCTAAAAAAATACTTATAACATATTTAAACTGTCCACCAAATTTCACTAAAATCGACCTAACAGATGTTGCATAATAATTATGCAATCTAAATTTTTTTTAAAAAGTTCAATTTTTGGCCCCGCAGGGGCCCGCTCTAACCCGCTTTTTGCTTCTTTTGTTTCTAATTTGTTTGGGACATGTTGAACTACACAAGTACACACTACGAAATTGCTTAATAAATTTAAATTTTTATGTAGGTATTTATAAATAAAAACAAAAAATATCTATTCATCAAAAAATTTGAAAACCTTTATTAAGAAATACAGAGAACGCGATTGTAAGGTTCCTTTGTTTTACCTGCTAAACAAAGCCCTTGTCTCAACACTTGTTTCGAATAACCGCCGGTGCCTGCTTAAATACGTGCTAACACAAACACTTTTGTATTTTTTATATTAGCACGATCTATGAGTAAGAGTTGTAAACTGCAAAGTTACAGTAATTCGGGAACAGATATTCAATTCCAGTTTTATACGCTGGGTCATAAAAAAATCCCAAGTGGCTCGATGTTCCTTTTGTTCGTATTTATAGCACCCTCATAACACTGCATAAATATACACAATTATAGTGGTAAGGATAATAACGGTAGGATTAATATTAATTTACTGCTTTAATAGTCCATTCACTCACGGTAAAATATTGCAACACCTTCAAACCAACAAAATTTAAAGAACGGCTTGGATAGACATGAAATTTGGCATACACATAGCTAATATGTCAAAGAAAAAAAGTGATATTGTGCCGATGTGTGCTTTTGTCCAGGGGGTGACTTTCGCCCCTTCTCGGGGTGAAAAAATATACGTTCAAAATAAGTTCTGAATTGAATGAACTAACTAATAACTACTAATAATTCTAAGCAACTTTTTTTCTATACTGTTTTTTCACTAAGTCATTACTTTTCGAGTTATTTGCGAGTGAAAATGTAAGTAAGTTACGATCAAAATAATGTTGGCCCCTTTTTTTTGTTACTAACAAAAATCGTGAAAATCACCCTTTAATTAGGATGCGAAATGAAATTAATCGTTACCGCTTCACCAATTACTTTAATTATGTATTTTGGTTCATATTACTCCTTGGTTCATATTTTTGAAAAGGCTGTAGTTAAATGGGCTTAACGAGTTACTAATCACTAGTGTATACAAATTTTGAATAGCCATACCTTAACCAATTTTTGTCTTCAGGAAAACAAAAAGTCCAAAATATTTACAATAGCAAAATCTATATTTTTTTATTACTTGAGATTTTTGGTATCGCCAATCATTTTTAAGTTATTTAAAAAAAAATTTTCATAACTAAAAAAACAATCTTTACTCAACCAATTTTTTTCAAAAATGAAAACCGATAAAACTTACAGAGATGATATTATTAATACGAATAATACGGGGGATTTGAATTGCAAGGTTTAGAATTCCTTCCCTATCTTCTTTACTGCAGCATCCATATGACTTGCAAATTGTAGAAGTCTTGGAGGCGTATACATGGGGATGTACCAGTAAGTTTTCAATTTAAAAATCTTTTAGTAATTTTTGATATTTTTCAATATTAATTATTTGCTATTAGGATTGAAAACTTGCTTCGTATTTTTACGGCCAGATGGCGCTAGCCACCCATTACCATCATTTTGGCTGCAATATTTGGGAAAACATTTCGATGCGATTTGATTGGATTAAGGAGAACAGTGTCTACGTTCCTTCTGATGACGCTCCAATAAGAGCAGAAAACTGCAGTTAAAGGGACTGGCTGCACTCCTTATTCTAATTAAAAAGTAAGATTGTTTTTCCTTCGTATTGCAGCCGAATATATAAAAATGGTACACACATTTTTATTAGATGATATTATATAAACACTACACAGGTAAGTCAAATAACATTTGAAGCGGTAACGATTAGTTTCATTTGAGATGCTAATTAGGTGGTGATTTTTATGATTTTTTTTTACCAAGAAAAGGGGCCAACTTTGTTTTGAGCGTACTTTGTTTACTTTTGATGCTAGAAACTAAAAAAAAACAGATATTCAGCTTTTTTAAACACTTTAAAAAAGGTGTGATGAGTAGGGAGCGGATTTTTTGCTAAATGCATATTGCTTGCATATTTCGCATATTTGAGAACTTTACCAAATTTTGCATATTTTTAAAGAAACTTGCATATTATGTGCCTTTTTTTAAAACATTCCGACACTGCCGATAATTCGACACAAAATATTCCCCCGCATATGCTGTCATATTTTTTCGAGAACTACCTGAAGTCTGCTCATTCATTACCTTTTTGGTTTTTCTTAGAAAACTCCTGATCTTTAGTGAAATGTCACATTATGCGTTTTGACCGGATGCGTTTCCACCGCATCCAGTCAAAACGCATAGTGTGACAGGTCGGCCCGGTTGCGTTGGAAACGGATGCGTTTTGAGACATCGTCACGCGCTTACAAACTGCACCAGACTAAACTCATAGTGTGACAGATAGGTCCGGTTGCGTTGGAAACGGATGCGTTTCCACCGCATCCGGTCAAAACGCATAATGTGACACCGCACTTTCCCACAATGTGCGTCTAATACGCTGTCATAAAATGATTGTAGGATGTTAAATACCCTATTGTTAAGAGAATATTTACACCTCTAAAGTCGATGCCACATTATGCGTTTTGACCGGATGCGGTGAAAACGCATCCGTTTCCAATGCAACCGGACCGACCTGTCACACTATGCGTTTAGTCTGGTGCAGTTTGTAAACGCGTACCGATGACTCAAAACGCATCCGTTTCCAACGCAACCGGACCGATCTGTCACACTATGCGTTTTCACCGGATGCGGCGGAAACGCATCCGGTCAAAACGCATAATCTGACATCGGCCTAAGCATCGTTTTACGATTCTCTAACGGAAATTTAAATATGATTTAAATCAGATCCCGTAAATCGGTACTATTAGTCACCTTTAGTCAGTCAATGCGAATATTTAGTTTCTGTTTAAAAGTACTTTTGTTTGTGAATAGTGCAATATGCCGAAAGATTCTACTAGCCTGTTTTATTCCCAGACCAGAATCTATCCCCAGCTTCTTTACACCCATGGAAATTATTCTGCAAAGCATGTAATAGAATGGTGAGTTTAAGATTTCTTACTTCCTCTTATTTCTTTAATAAATAATATTTGGCTGATTCCTCAACATTTTAAGTTTAAACAGTTTGAAAAAGTATGTTTTATTGCCATAGATACCACCTTAGCGAAAATTTTCGGTTACACAACACGTCGGGACAGAACTACATAAGTCAAAATGCAAGAATATGAACAAATCGGAAGTAGTTTTGATCAGTTACCCATTGACAGTAAACAATCGTCGATGACTTTATCCAGTGAACAATATAAATTTAAGTCGGATTTAAAAAGCTGTAAAATCCTATGATTAAAGATTTTTTGGAAATATATTGCAAGAAAAGGGTGCCCGATGAAAGTTCGTTAAAAAAAATTACGTACCTACCAGAAATTTACAACGATACCATAAAAAAATCAAGAAGATAGTAGAAAATCGATACATTCATTTTATTGTAGATAAATATTTGGTTTCTCAAAATGCGCATTTTTTGTAATTTTTGTGCATATCTTGCGCATATTTCATAATTTTTTATTGCATATATATGCGCCTATTTCATCAAAATTGCTCGCATATAAATCCGCTCCCTAGTGATGAGTTAAAATATTCTATTTGGAATTTGACGAATAAGAACCTACTTTTCATTACCTGCGACTCTGGTCCTACTGGGTCTACAGACGACTTTTTGAGGTATTTCCGAAAACCGTCTAAAAACTTGTTGAAAAATGAAAATATTCATTCGCAAATAATTCAAAAAGTATTGACTTAGTGAAAACATTCTATGAAACTAAAGTTGCTTAGAATTAGTTAGTTTATCCAATTCCGGACTTATCTTGAACGTGTGACAAAATCACACATCAGCACAATATCACTTTTTTTTCTTTCATAATGTTTATGCCAAATTTCATGTCAATCCAAACGGTTCGTTAAAATTTGGAGCAAAAACCGTCAGTAAAATGACCTATAAATTAGCTTGAGTTTTTATACAGCGTTTATAACATCGGAGCGAAAAACTGAAAAACACGTTTTCAATGATTTTTAAAAATCTATTCAATGACACCAAACGCAATCCTCCACTCCACCCCCTGGAGGTAGGGTGGGGGGTAACTTTAAAATCTTAAATAGAAACCTCCAGATTTTATTGCAGATTTTGATTCCTTATGTAAAAGTAAGCAACTTTTATTTGAGACATTTTTCCAATTGTGGATAGATGGCGTTATAATCGGAAAAAACAATTTATTGTAATACCATATGTAAATTATAAAACGCTCTAATATCTCGAGAAATACACTTTCAAATGAAGAACCAAAAAATATGTGTTTAATATTTTTCAAAAAACTATCGAATAACACAAAACATGACCCTCTACCCCACCCCATACAGGTGGGGTGGGGGTTGGTTAACTTTAAAATGTTAAATGGCACCCTATATTTTTTATTGCATAATTGGATTAATCATGAAAAATTGAGGAACATTTATTTAAAACATTTTTTATTTGTTGATAGATGGCGCTATAGTTGAAAAAAGACTATTTATTAGCGCCATCTATCAATAATTCTAAAAATTGTTTCGAATAAATCCTGCTTAATTTTTCACGACGAATCCAAATTTGCAATAAAAAATGGGGGTTACTATTTAAGATTTTAGAGTTACCCCCCACCCCACCTCCAGGTTGTGGAGTGGGGGTCGTGTTTGGTGGCATTCGATGGGTTTTTGAAAAATATTAAATACGTATTTTTTTTTCATTTGGAAGTGTATTTCTCGAGATATTAGACCGTTTCTATTGTTTACCTATGACATATAAATGATTTTTTTCGATTATAGCGCCATCTATCCATAGTTCAAAAAAATGTCTCGAATAAGTTACTTACTTTTACGTAAGGAATCAAAATCTGAAATAAAAACTTGGGGTATCTATTTAAGATTTCAAAGTTACCCCCGCCCCACCTCTAGGGGGTGGAATGAGGGGTCGTGTTCTTTGGCATTCGATAGATTTTTGAAAATTATTGAACACGTATTTTTCAGTTTTTCGATACCATGTTTATTTTGAGAAATATTCAACCGTTCCGCTACTTTTGGGACACCCTATATAAAATGTATGATACATTTTATGATATATGACGATCTATATTCAATGTTTATTAAAAAGTTTTGATAGGTATACAATGTTTGGTTTTATTAGGCAGGCGGGCCCGCATCCCAACTGGAACCAGGGCCCGCTGATATATCAGTACACCACTGTTTCTCATAATCGATGAAACAGATAAAAACATACTTTCTTTGATCTTACCAATTATATATTAATGTTTGCTTACTAAAGATCGCCTCTTTCGTGCCGACGCTGTTGAAAAGGGCACGGCTTCTGTGCCCTTTTCGAAGAAAAAAAATTGCTTTGCAAGGAGTGGTTCCAGGTATGACCGGTCAAATTTGACCAGCATTTGCGACAGAGTTATAAACAACAGGATTTCAACCTTTGAACCATTACCTTTTTATTCCGGTCCTCTTGTACATACAAATTCTCATATATTCAAGACACTCATAACAAAAAAGATTTATGTCACCAAGTTATTTAATTATTGATAAATAATTACTTTTTTTAGTTTTTTACTAATTTTAGTTGAAAATTAAAGATTTTGTTTGGAAACCCCGAATTTTCCGAGGAAAATTTCCGCCGACTGAAATCGCAAAAAATATCTATGTGCATAATTAAATAACATTGAATTTTTATGTGTTTATGTGTTTTTGGTTTAACGTTAAAATCTTCTGAGTTACAGAGCAATAATTGAAAAAAAGATTTCGGAGCGCTAATTTGTTTATAAACCAAATAGCACACTTTCTGCGGACTTTGCATAGCTATATTACTAATATATGAAATCTTAAGATTTGATTCCAGTATGCCCAGCAATAAAATAGCTGGTACATAATTTTCCTTGTTTTATACTAATTTTCCCAGGTTATTACCTTACATCTTCATTGAGTTGATAATTCACATTGTGGAAATTCTCAATAATTATTATATTTATTATATTTCTAATTAAATACTATCTATCTAATTCCTTAAAAACCAGCAAATTTCCATAAAATCCAGCCATATTAATACCTTCTGCTTTAGTTTTCCTTGCAAGAAACAAACAAAACGCATCTCCTAAACTAAACCTAACCTCGCTTTCGGTCATTCATTCATTCATGTCCGTGTCACAATAATTTCGACTCGAATTTCGCCTCAAAATTATAATATCAACCACTTTTTTGGAGTCGCTATTAATTTCGATAGTCGCTATTTCGTGACGTAATTTCGTTAGTTCAACTAAAATCCACAAGGCTCGCACAATCACATTTCAACCGTCGCCATATTGAAAGCGACTTGTTTTTGGTCGAAATTTGAATTAGAATCAGGCCCCTGGCTATAACTGCGCAACTGCACATACCTATACAGTACCTACCATTTATGGTATTATTCATTTTTTAGTAACGGTTAAAATCCGGAAAGGTATGATTTATTTCATACTCTTTTAACCATTTGTCTGATTGTCAAAGTATTGCGGCACACTTCCAATAAAATAATCCCAACTTTTTATAATAAGGTGTTATTTTTTATAACCAATCAACGTTTATAAGCATACTTTCTAAATCTATATTTAGACCCATTAGCCCTTGACTGCTTAACAAATAAGGAGCCCACCTGTAATAAATCCTTCCGAATTGGAGGAAGTAACATTTCTAGGAAATGAAATAATTATTTACAGACATTCCTATTTTAGCTGCAGAAAGCGATTAGTTCATTTTCAAAGAATTTCTCGCTTGTTTTTCTTACACGTTGGAAAGCGCGAACCAATGTACCGATTATACCATAAAAGTTATTAGCAGTAACTTACTTTTTAGTAATGAACAGGTACTTTATAAGGAAGAGACATCTTTAATGTCACCTGTAGTTATATATTATGTACTTGCATTCTGACGTATATTATATCTAATAATTATTTATCTGAACACTTTAGATTTTTTCAATTGAATTGAAATTATATTAACTACTATATTAAACATAGAAGAGCGAGGAGGCTTATGTCCAATATTGGATGTTGCAAGGCAGATAGATAGATATTAAATTGGAATAAACCACAATTTTGATTTAAAATATTTGGTAGGTCATCCATAGATACCTACCACTATCGTATGCGGTCTAGCTTGCTATAGCTTGCGATCTGCCGAAGGATGGGGTGTATAACATTATACCGGGTGTCCACTTATATTTACCCCATTTTAACTGCCTATAACTTCTAAACGGCTCAAGATAGAAATATGCGGTTTTCGCTGAAATGTTTTATTTTAGTAAAGTTTTGTCTGAATGGATTGAATTTTTTATGTCGCTTTCAAATACAAAAAAAAAATGGCAGATTTTTGAAAAAAAAGTTGTTGACTTTTTTTTAATGGAACACCCTGTATATTTGTTTCTAAATTGAAAAGGTCATTCACCTATCCAGCGATATAAAGTTTTTCAAAATCGGTTTTCAAATCACTGAGTAATCAGTTTTTAAAATGAGGGGTGCAACGTGGATATCACATACCTAAATAACATAACTGAGCAAAATTATATTATGTTATGTGATTTCCACATTGCATCTCTCATTTTAAAAATTAATTGCTCAGTCATTTGGCAACCGATTTTAAAAAATTTTATATCGCTGGATAGGTAAATGGCCGTTTTTTCAAGATACAAAAAAAATATACTGGGCTGCGAAACATGGGTGGTGACACAGAAATCTGCCAATGCATTAGATGTGTTTGAAAGAAAAGTATTACGTAGGATACTGGGCCCAATAAGGGAAAATAACAACTGGCGAATTAGGTATAATAGAGAAATATACGAGCAATATAGCGAACCAACTCTAGCACAACACACTAAACTACAGAGATTACGGTGGGCAGGGCACGTGGTCCGCATGCATGAGAATAGAATCCCCAGAAAATTGCTGAATGCAAGAATGCAGGGAACACTCAACGAAAAAGGTACGTAATATCAATAAAAATGTTAATTCAGACAACAAACGCGATACTTAAAATTTTTCCAATTCTTGGTTTTATTGAGACAACAAAACGATGTTCATCAATTCATTATTTTCGTTCGTTGAGCCAATGTATTACGTTTATTGAATGAATGAACATTCATTATGTATACCATAATATTACTTTATTGGTATTACGAACTCTGTTCACTGAGTCAACGAACACTATTTATTGATATTACGAACTCTGTTCACTGAGTCAACAAACACTATTTATTGAAACAACAACGTCGTTAATTGACCAACGAAGACTATTCGTTGTGTCAATAACAGTGTTATTTCTCCTAACGTACTTCGTTTATTTCTACAATTATTTCCGTTTATTGTTACAATTAATTTCGTTCATTCCCACAATAAATACGGTTTTTCTTACAAACAATTCTATTCATTCTTACAATCAGTTTCGTTCATTCCTACTATGAACGTATTTTATATTAATAATTACTGAATGCAATAGCCCAATGTATGATATTAATTGATTAATAATAATTTTTTAAATCCCTCTTTTTTGTCCTTAACCTAATGGACTTTATACTGTGTGATTTCTCAAATGATTTCACTTATACAGTGCACTGGAATAAGTGTTACACTCCCCCCACCCCCTTATTAACTTATTTATTTTTAGTACATAAGCAAAACGCTCGGACAGGTCGATATTTAAAATAATCAAAGTATATTATAACATCAATGTTTCGAACTTTACACGATCCCTCTTCAGGTGACAGGCGCGGCGTAACTTTGATTTTTTTAAATGGGAAAGTACGTCAAGTGACAGCTCATTTAAAAGCGTTTGAAATAGTGATTCCAAAAATATATAACACTTTAATCCTTTTTGAGAGCGCAGGTGCAAAATTTCGATCGAATTCTTTTTAAACGCATTAATTTTTTTTGGAATCCTGAGAAAACCAATAAGTATTTTTGAAAAATTTAAACGCAGAATAAAATATTACATTATTACCGAGGGCAGAAAGTCCCTTAGAATACACAAACAGTTTCTGTTGAATGGTATACCTATTTGAAATTAAAAATCGTTCTAAATTTTTTCTTTTTCACCCCTGTGACTTATTAAAACAATCGTTATAGAAATTCTCAGGGACTTCAGACCCTCTATAATACTGTAATATTTTATTTTGCGTTTAAATTTTCAAAAATAATAATTAGTTTTCTCAAGATTCGAAAAAAATGAATACATTTAAAAAGAATTCGACCGAAATTTCACGATAATAGACACACTAAAACTTCCTTCTACTACGGACTACACTTGGAAACGAAATGCAATAATTATTATTCGGCACTTCGGTAACACAGAGAAGCTAGGGGTATCACGATAAGGAAAAGCCGTTACATTTCAAATGGTTAAGCAAAACATTTATTGTCTCAAAAACTACGATTATTGTCACAATGAACGCATTGATTGTGGGAATTAAAGGCAGTAGTAGATTGATTAATGCATTCGTTGTCACAACAATCAGTGTACATCTATTCAATAATCATATATTACTCTATATTAACAACATTTGTACATTGTTTTAATGAAATCTGTACGTTGTCACGATAAACCAAGGTAATTGCTTGTCATCTACGAAATCAAGAACGTGAGTGGCTGCCACAATTAACAGTATTTATTAAATATACGAAACTAAGTTATTGGCTGAATAAATTGAGTGTTATTGATTAATGTACTTTAGTTATTCTCATAATTATTATTCAATCATTGTGACAATAACCAAGTACATTCGTCAATGTCTAAAAGTTCGTTGAAACAACAAATTAAATTGTTGTGACAACGAAATACTATTCAATAATCACTGTTAATCAATATTACGAACTAAATTTTTTTGAGTGAAGAAGACCGGTTGGAAGACCTAAAAAGAGATGGGAAGACGAAGTCGATGAGGATGCCAGGAACTTCCTGGGAACGCGTTCATGGAAAAGAACAGCGGTAAATCGAAATGATTGGAGAAGCTTATTGAAGGAGGCCAAGGCTCGATTTGGGCTGTAGTGCCATTGGATGGGATGGATGTGATTTCCACATTGCATCTCTCATTTTAAAAATTAATTGCTCAGTCATTTGGCAACCGATTTTAAAAAATTTTATATCGCTGGATAGGTAAATGGCCGTTTTTTCAAGATACAAAAAAAATATACTGGGTGTTTTAATAAAAAAAGTCAACGTCTTTTTTTTAAAAAATCCGCCATTTTTTGTTTAAAAGCGATATAAAAATGGTCATTTACCTAAAAACTTGAAAAAACGGTCATTTATCTATCCAGCGATATAAATTTTTTTAAAATCGGTTGTCAAATGACTGAGCAATTAATTTTTAAAATGAGAGATGCAATGTGGAAATCACATAACTTGCTTAGTTATGTTATTTAGGTATGTGATATCCACGTTGCACTTCTCATTTTAAAAATTAATTACTCAGTGATTTGACAACCGATTTTGAAAAACTTTATATCGCTAGATAGGCGAATGACCTTTCTTTCAATTTACAAAAGAATATACTAGGTGTTCCATTAAAAAAAGTCAACAAAGTTTTTTTCAAAAATCTGCCATTTCTTATTTCGTATTTGAAAGCGATATACAAAATTCAATCCATTCAGACAAAACTTTTACTAAAATAAAACATTTCAGTGAAAACCGCATATTTTGATCTTGAGCCGTTTAGAAGTTATAGGCAGTTAAAATGGGGGAATATATAAGTGGACACCCGGTATTACAGTGCCGGCAAAAACTATTTCTTTTTCTTCCTCTTCTTCTTCTTCAGCTTGTTTGTATCCACTCCTGGACAAAGGCCTCCCCATGAGATCTCAATTCTTCTCTATTTTGTGCTATTTGGTGCCAGTTCCTCTACTGCGACTGTGCTCGCGTGGTCTCCAATGTACATACAATGTTTCTTGTCCTTTATTTCGTATATGTTCCCTCGGGGATTCTCCTAACATAGCTCTTTCGATCGCCCTCTGTATCGTTGTCAATCTATTGACTGATACCTCTCTAAGTGTCATCGTCTCCATTCCGTAGCTTATAACTGGTAGAATACAACTGCTGAATACCCTTTTCTTTAGATTTATTGATATCTTTTTGTTTTTCAACACATCACTAAGTCTTCTACTGCTGCCCAAGTAATTCAGATTCTTCTCGTTATCTCTGCCGGTTGATTCTCTTTCTCGTCTTTTCTTTTCTTCTTCATTTATTTCGAATCCTCTTTCACTCTTGTTTTATTCCTTTAGTTATTTTTTCTTCCCTCATGTTTCTGTCGTCGCAGGTCCTCCAGATCTTAGATCACCAAATCTATCATAATTTATTTAGACCCTCCGTTTCTTATTGATAATAACCCTCAAACCTTGATCTGGTTTACTTGTCTCTTTTTAGAATGCACCTTAACACACAATCACTTTATCATGTTGCCTGTTATGTAATTTTCACTTAACTTCATTCATCCCATTTAATAACAACATACAGTTAATTACTTTGGTCTGCCACATATTTCACTCTCCTTTTCTTATTAACTTTTATGTACCTTCTTCTCTTTCAGATTCTTTTAGACTATACTTAACAATAGGGTATTGCACACCTAAATTCATTAGCTTACACTCATTCACAGTTCTTACAGATCTTAAGATTTAAGTTTATAATTTTATATACACCATTCTCTTTTTTCATTTTTCCACCTTCATATCAGGCAACCCCCATTACTCAGCTATTTAAATTTAATTTTATATTAGTTCTTTTTACATCTGTCTTAATTCACTTGGCCATCTTGGTTATGTAAGTTTATAAACTTTTGCACTAAAAATATATCACACTTAGTTGAGTTTGTTCACTCACCTACCTCTTACAGAATCCAAACTCATAGTTCGCTATCTTAGATACTCAATATATTTAAATTCTCCGTTAACCGTTGACATTAAGTATTAGTTAGCTCTCATTCTATTATTCAATCACACACTAACCACTTCGTCTGGAAGCCTATCATGGTATATTTCCTTGAATTATTTTAGTCCATCGAAAACAACATAAAGTTCAATTAGATTTTGCTGTCACATATTTTATTTCCCCTTTTCTTTTCAGTTTTCAAAAAGCGTATACAGGGTGAAATTTTTTCTAAGACCCAAACGAACTAATTTTTTAAAGCGGGACCTGATTTTTTTCTAGTTTGAATAAATCAGTTGATTGGGTGGTAGTGGTAACATAAATCAAATATTTGTTTAAAAAAAATTAATTTTTGTGATAAAAGTTATTTTTTTTTTAAATCTATGGCTCTCTTTGCCAAATTTTTAATTCATAGTCAAAGATGTTTTTATAAAAAATTAAGTAATCGTGTGGGGAAAAAATAAATATGTCATTTTAATTGCCTATTTGTCTAATTTGTAAAATTAATATTAGAGTTTTCAAAAAGCGTATACAGGGTGAAATTTTTCTAAGATCCAAACGAACTAATTTTTTAAAGCCGGACCTGATTTTTTCTAGTTTGAATAAATCAGTTGATTAGGTGGTAATAGTGTAACGATTGACCAAAATAAGAGACACATCGATCTGACCGTTTAAAAATTATGACGAATATAAATTTCTGTCAAAATGCGAAACTCGCCCTGTATATTATTAAACAATGGGAGCAGACACTTTTTAATGGTCATTTGTTATTCCCCATAGGGGCCTCTATACGAGGTAGGAGTATGTACAGTTCCTCATGACTCACCCTGTATGTAACACAACGATGCATAGCGACATGAACGTATTAGATGTGTATGCATGGTTTATTGATTATCGAAAAGCATTTGACTGCATAAACCGTCTAAAGATGATCGAAATTCTAAGAACAACTGGAATTGACGAACAAGACCTGCGAATTATCTCAGAACTATATTGGCACCAAACAGCAACAATTGAAATAGAGCACACAACATCCGAAGATATCTAAATCCGACGAGGAGTGAGACAGGGTTGCGTCTCATCACCGCTATTATTTAATATGTATTCGGAGTCTATATTCAGAGAAGCATTGGACAAGGTGGTCCAAGGTGAAATCGAGATTAACAGAACCAGCATAGACAACATCAGGTATACAGATGGTACCGTCCTAATACCAAACAATGCATAAGAACTACAAAATATAATAAATGCGGTAGTTCGTCATAGCGAAATGTTGGGTTAGTTAACACCTAAACGTTTCCAAAACTAAAGTTTTGGTATTTTCAAGGGCAGCAATAAATGTACATTTATATGCCAAGGGGCAAATAATAGAGCAGGTAACTTCAACTTCCATAAAATATTTGGGATCAAATACAGTAATAAATAGCCAATAATAAAAATATAATAATAAAAATATAATAACAAAACTCAATAGCCAGTGTATCCCAAAAAAAGAAGTCTTATCGAACAAGCGAGGAGTATCCTCATGAACATGAAACCATTTTTTACAAAATCAGACCCTAGTCTGAAGCTCAGAATCCGAATCATCAGATATTACGTTTTTTCTGTCTTGCTATATGGCTGGGAAAGTTGGACAATAGTATCTGAAACAAAAAAAAGAATAGATGCCTTTGAGATGTATATACAGAGTGGGCCAAAGAAAACAGTCCACCTCGATATTTGGCAGTATTTATTAGATTTTAAGGAAATGAAGAAACAGGTCGATTTTTGATCTAGGGAGGACATATTTTTACGGTACATACATCTGTCATTTGTCAACCCCTTCCCTTCCATTTCCCCATCTCTTATTTTTAAATAGGGAATAGGGGTCGTGTGCTACCTCATTTGAAAGGTTATTCAATTCTCTATTCAGTAATAGTAACATTAACATAATTATTTATACAGGTTGTCGAAGAAAAATTATTTTGAATTAAATTAATTGGCACAAAAAGAAGAATGTGTGCAATTTATTTAACTCAAAATACACTCTACCACTGACAGAAAATAGAGAAAAATGTTTATTTGACAAATAAATATTGTTTTTCGCTTAATAGCTCGATCAGGGAACACAAAATTTTACGAAAACCTCCAAAAGAATAAAGGAAGGATGAAAATTTGTGAATAGGTAGTTGAAATTGTCTATTATTATATAAGAAAAAGTTTACAATTCTACATCCCATCCATTTTACAAAAATTGGGAAATACGGGGTGAGAAATATTTTCTCAGGAGTGAAGAAATATACTTTCAAATAAAGTCCGAAATTGCATAAAATGACTAATTTTAAGTAACTTTTGTTTTATAGAGTTTTTTCACCAAGTTAATACCTATCGAGTTATTTGCGAGTAAATATGTTCATTTTTAACAAAAAAAAAAACATGTTTTTGGACGGTTTTTGGCAGATAACTCAAAAAGTAAGTATTTTAGCGAAAAAATATTCTTAGCAAAAATATAGCTTATAAAAAATTGAAAAAATGATGTATGCATGAGGTCCGTAGACCCAGTAGAAGCAGAGTTGTAGCTAATGAAACTCCAATCCTACTTCTTCGTCAAATTCCAAATCGAATATTTCATTTTGAAATAACCCAAAAACGGAGTTATTTTCGGGGAAAATTCATTATAACTTTTTTAAAGTGTTTAAAAAAAGGTTTATTTTTGTTTTTTAAAATAACTTCTAACATTAAAAGTAAGTGAGTTACGCTCAAAATATTGCTGGTCTTTTTTATGTTTTGCTAAAAAATCGCGAAAATCACCCCCTAATTAGCTTCCCAAATAAAATTAATCGTTACCGCTTCACAAGTTACTTTACTTATTATGTATTGTTTATATTATCTATAAGATTCATTGGTTCAAAGTGCTCAGTTTTGAAAAAAAAATTGGGTTTAAAATAAAGCATTTTTTTATTTTGAAAAAATGCAAGTTTTTATGGAGTTAACTTAAAAATTATTAGTAATACCAAAAATCTCAAAGAGTAATAAAATGTTCGTTTTGCTTTTCTGAATATTTTTGATTTTTTGTTTTCTGGTTAAACAAAAATTGGTTATGCTATGGCTGTTCAAAATTTGCCTAAACTCGTGATTAGTCACTCGTTCAAGCCATTTTAACTACAGCTTTTTCAAAAATAAGCACTTTGAACCGATGAAACTTACAGATCATATAAATAATACATAAGCAAAGTAACTTGTCAAGTGGTAATAATAAAATTTATTTGTGATGCTAATTAGGGGGTGATTTTCGCGATTTTTTTACCAAAAAATAAAAGGGACCAACAACATTTTAAGCGTAACTCATTTACTTTTAATATTAGAAGTTTTCTTAAAAAACAAAAACAAAAACAAACCTTTTTTTTAAACACTTTAAAAAAGTTAAAATGAATTTTCCCTGAAAATGCTCCGTTTTTGTGTTATTTCACATTGAAATATTCGATTTGGAATTTGACGAAGAAGAACCTACTTTTCATTAGCTACAACTTTGCTTCTACTGGGTCTACAGACCTCGTGCAAACAGTATTTTTTTTTAAATTTTTTATAAGCTATATTTTTGCTAAGAATATGTTTTTCAATAAAATACTTAGTTTTTGAGTTATCTCCGAAAAACCGTTCAAAGACATGTTTTTTTTTTATTAAAAATGAACATATTCACTCGCAAATAACTCGAAAAGTATTGACTTGGCGGAAAAACTCTATAGAACAAAAGTTGTTTAGAATTAGTCATTTTATCCAATTCCGGTCTTATTTTGAATGTATATTTTTCAACTTCGAGAGTGGGTATTCCCCTCGATTTTTGTAAAATGGAGGGGATGTAGAATTGTAAACTTTTTCTTATATAATACTTAATAGACAATTTCAACTACCTTTTCTCAAATGTTCATCCTTCCTTTATTTTTTTTTTAATCAGATTGTTCTTTGATCGGGCTATAAATTCATTATTCAACCTACCAAGAGGCAGATGGGTGGCAGCTTGAACATTGAAATTAAGCGAAAAACAATGTTTATTTATTAAAAAACATTTTTTTCTGTTTTGTGACAGCAGTAGAATGAATTAAATAAATTACATACATTCTTCTTTTTGTGTCAATTAATTTAATTGAAATATTTTTTTATTGGACACCCTGTATAAATAACTATGTTAATGTTTATATTAGTGAATAAAGAATTGAATATATATATAATGAATTATAACCTTTTAAATGAGCTAGCACACGACCCCTATTCCCTATTTAAAAATAAGTGGGGGGAGTGGAAGGGAGGGGGTTGACAAATGACAAATGTATGTACCGTAAAAATGTATTTTTCTGTTTTACCTTTAAAACCAATTCAAACCGAGATACGGCATGTTAAAAGTTAGCTTTTTTCGTCAAATACATAATTTGAAATATTCAAAGTAAAATAACGGAAAAACTTTGCATTTTTAGAGGAAAACGTAAATTATCTTTTTGAAGTTATACTTCTTTACCGGCGATAGTGGGTGAATTTTTAAATGTTAAAACCTATCAGCCCGGCGCATGCGCATTATAACTTTGTTCTGATTGGATGTTCAAATGACATGTCAAAAATTATCCGATATGGCAGCTGTAGGACAGCTGTGGTTTGGAGGTAAAGGTAAACAAATGTATAATATATTAGTTTTATTGTTGTGAGGACAGAAACAAAAAAGTTTATAATATTGTAGTGACTTTTAAATAGTTTTTAAAAGCAACAGGTACGTAATAATTGTTAATGTATCATGGGTATAAACCTACCTATTTGATCTGCCAAAATACATAGTATGTAATACTTTTATTTATATAATTTGATTACCATCAAAATTTCTATCAATATTCACCTAATATATTGTTTTCTTACTCTATGTTTTGTTGTATTTTTTCAATTCTAAATCATTTCAATTCAAAATTAAAATAATTTGATCAATTTTCAAAATATCAAAATATCACAAGTTTAATCCGTTTAGTTAGTCGGTCTTCGTAAATAATGACACATAGTGTCCGTGGCTAAGCGTTGAAGGCGAATGAATTCCAATACCAACCGCGCTTATCAGCGCTGGTTCGAGTCCCAATAGAAACTTTCTTTTTTGTTTTTTTTTAATACATTTTATGATTGTAAGTATATTTATTATATAATTTTATTTTCAGAAAATACGTATTTAGTTAAAAAAATTTTCGACAATTAATGTTCAGACATCATTTGTGGCTTGTTTAATGTGTTTGTGTGTGTTTTATTCTTTTATTATTTTAATTTTTGGCACTGTTCTAATAAAAATGTTTGAGAAGTAGTAAGTATAAATTAGTTTAATATTTAAACAAAATATAAATAAAAAGTATATTAATTTCGTTTAAATCATATAATAGAAGTATAACTTCTTACGTGCGTACGAAGTACACACACATTCTTTTTTCAAGTATACAGTTAGATCTTTCAAAAAATAACAATAAGAAGTTTCTAGCCTGAAAATTAAGCGACTTATGATCAAAAAAAGTCGGTACCTGCTTTCCTCTATGAATAAATCAGTGAAAACAACCCCCTAACTACCTTCCTAATTAAAAATTGGTCTTCACCTTTCTGTAATTCCTTTTATATTTGTATTATAAATACACCCAAGAAGTTTGACCATTTTAAAAGGCCTAATTTTAAAAAAATTGGAGTTTAAAGAAAAATATTTTTTTTGGAATTTCCCATTTTTTACCTTTTACTTTAAAATATCTCCGAAAATACTGGAGATACAAAAAAATGATTGATTTCTAAATTGTAGCTTTTTTAATAACTAAAATTATCTTGTGCATACATTTTCGTTACAGTTAACAGTTAACGAGATATGACTGTTTAAAACTTAGATTTACGAGTAAAGACCCCCTTATTCGAGCCCTTTAAACACACCCTAATTAAAAACTAGGGGATCTTATGGAATTTAGTTTACACAGTCTTATAACTCTTCAAAAATCCTACAAAGTTATTTTTGACAAAACTTTTTATCGCAAAAAATGAAGGAGCTATGTTTAAAAAACAAATTATTTTTTCGAGAAATTCGGATAGTCCGCTTATGGATAATTTTCAATGTATATATAATACCACAGAACCGGTTCGTATACTGGAAGATGACTAAAAAACTATTTGTATTTGTATTTGTACATATTTGTAAATTCGTATTTTTGTGTAAATAAATGCTTTTGTAATTCTTTAATTCTACTTTTTTTTTCTGTATAGATTTATTAAAATATCAACTTATGAAAACTGTAATGTTATTAAGGGTGGTTTTTAAGAGATGAAATATTATGATATTATATCCTAAAGTATAAAACAATCATTAATTAACCAATCAAAACCAAATTTTACCCAATTAAAATTTACAATGTTTTTATATAATTTTTGACAATAAGGGGTAGTTTACACCCCTAAAAATAATCAACGCCCTTAAGCATGATATAGAATATGAAGTACAGGGTGAGATGATCCTAATCCCAATTTTTTATGTAAATCGATGCAAGCCGAAATTATTCTTTTAGGATAAGTACATTTTTTATATATAGCTCCAACAAGGGTGGTTTTAAGGGTTGAAATATTATGATAGTATATCTTAAAGAATAAAACCATCATTATGTAACTAATAAGAACCAAATGTTGACAATATTAAAGTTTAAAATGTTATTTTATAATTTTTTACCATTAGGGGTAGTTTTCACCCTTAAAAAACCAAAAGCGTACAACGGCTCAATATAGAAAATAAACTAGAGGGTGTAATGAGCCTAATCCCAAATTTTTGTACATATCGATGCTGGACGAAAAAATTGCGAGGTTTTGCCATTTTTTCAGCTTCATTTCCTCGACTATTAAAGTATAGGGCAAAAGATCACTAGGAACTAGGAAGTCGCCAGAACTCGTGACGGAAAGACCGCTCATAAGCGTTTGATCGCTCATCCGCAGAAATTTTTTGAGGCGGGTGTAATTTCCTCACCAAAGTAATCTTTTGCCTGCGTTTATAAGGGTATGTCATAATCCCACAGGTATTTTCCTCACCAAGACCAAAATGGTTATTTCAGTTACTTCAGGTAGATTTTACTAAAAGGCATTCAATTGAATTATTTATCTACTATTAAATTACAGTAGGTACCTATAATTATAATAATTAATTAATTAATTATAGTATTTTATTTTTAGTCACAATTGGAATTTTGACAAAAATGGCATGTTTAATAGAAAGTGATCGCGGTAAACCTTACGCGGTATTGGTATTTGAAAATTTTATTTTTTATAAAGTGAAAGTTTTAAAAAGTGAAGAAGTATTCTGGAGGATAAAACAACTTGTAGTGCGAAATTTTTTACTATTGGTGCAACTTTTACAATATCTAGAAGTAGCCGACAACATAATCATGAACCAGATTGTCAGAAGTTAGATCGAAAAATTGTTTCTAACTATTGTAAACGTAAAGCCGAAGAGAATTGAAAAACCAGCAAAAATTATACGCCAAGCACTTGCAGCTAATTTGTCTGAAACAATTACTACGATTGTTGTCAGTTACATAAGAAAAAATATATAATTATCGACGAAAAATGATGCCTGGTCGACTTCCTTCCAATATTGATGAGGTTCAAGAATTTGTGACGGGGTGTGCTCAAAAAACAACCAAGAGGGACAATTTTCTCTTTATAAACTGTGTCAAAGTAGGATAATTGTATTTAGTTGTGAAACAAATATAAGACTTTTAGCCACATTGAATTTTATTATATGGATGGCACATTGCAATTATTCATTATTCATGGGCTAATTAATGGGCATTATATTTCTTTATTATACTGTTTACTGCCAAACAAAAAAACAGAAACTTACAACAATATTTTTTATTTGTTAAAATCAGAAATTTCTAGAGCTCTCAAAATTGAGTTTAATGCTAGTAAAATTTTTGAAGATTTTGAAAAGGAATGCAATCATTGAAATGTGTCCGAACACTGAAATACGTGGTTGTAAATTTTACCTACGCTAAGCTTGGTACCTATAGAAATATCTTGGTCTCTTGATTTAATATTAGAATATAAAAATGATTCTGAAAGAGGTAAGTGGCTCAAACATACTTTTGGCCTTACATATAAAACCAGAAGACGTATCAGATTGTTTTGTGTTTGATTTAATGTCATGCAAACCAGGAAATAAAATTTAAGATATTGATTATTTAGTTGAAACTTATATAGACGAAAATGCCATATTCTCCCCGTATTTGTGGACAGAGGCAAATTCTTCTGTTATTCGTATTACGAATGCTTGCCAATCTTTTCATTCGCATTTTAATTTATCGTTTTGTAATACGCATCCATCCATATATATTTTCTTTGAAAAAATTAAAGAATTTCAGGTAGATACGTATGTTAAAATTTAAAGTTTGCATATTGCAAAACCTATCAAAGATAAACGAGTTAAGCTGAAATTGAAAAATGTAGTAAATTTATTAATAAGATATCAGTCTAATCAAATGACTAGAATGGATTTTGTAAAGTGTCTGTCTTATTATAGTAAATATTAAATAATAATTTATACGTCTTGCATATTATCTATATTATAAACTATTATTATAATGTAAGGAATTTAATGTCTTGTATTCGGATTTCGGATGCTTTCATAATAGACATTCTTAAATTAAACCTATATTTTTATTTTATTACCTGAGTGAGTTGGTGAGGAAAATACCTACCGGATTAATAGGAACCTTTAAATTTGGTGAGGAAAATATCTGTCGGATTATATGTTTTTACTGGTTGGTGAGGAATTTACCTCGGCCCATTTTTTGTGGGGCAGTTTTCAAAGCTACAATTGCCATCTAAATCGCCAATCTTCAAAAGGAGATGGCGCAATAAGCACAAGAATTATACCTGTTCTATATATAAAATTGGGCATATTTACCAAAATATATATTGGGACCGTGCAAGTTCGGAAGAGTGACACCTGGTTTCATAGCTAAGCAACATTTTTAGCACTTGGCCAATTATATTAGTCCTGGATACTGGATAATTGTCAAGGCCATAGCCCAAAAAAAGAATAAGAAGAAAAAGTAAGACTGAGGTTATGTTATTAAAAGGTAAACACGGTAAACAAGTAATAAAGTTAATTATTAAAATGCAGTATTACAAGCAAAATACAATTATGTAAGTAAATTAACTTTAACAATTGCATATCATTTCAATACTGTGGAGCAACATATAATTTAAAGTAGGTATGAAATATACGCCAATTTGACAATTTGAATTGACAATATGAATTATTTAAGAAATATGTTAAGAAAGTTGCAAAATTTCTCCGCTGTTCGCGCAGGATCGTTTCTCATGTCCCCTTCAAGTACTTGCACACAGCGAATAGATTTGTCATTCGGTATTCTTAAGAGTTCACAATAAAACTCATCTGATTCTACTCATCTGTCACTTTTTGCTATTTTTATGGTTGTTTCACCTCCTAAGGTGTCATTGAAGGTGCATCTTCCAAAAGTGTAAAGATTAATTAAATGTCAGTTATTCTACTACGAGTATGCGGCGAATAATGAACGACTTAGATAAATTGACAGCAATGAATCAAGATATGGAAGTGGTCACAAATGATGATGACACCAGATTTATTATTTTGCCTCCCTAAAGTATTTTGTTCAATAGAATATTACAAAATATTACAAATTACAGTTATTACAAAAAATGACGTACCTACGTAAATACTAACGGTTATCGATTGACTTTAACCTTTACCTTTTCCACGGTAACCTTCGCAATCGACTTTCAATACACAACTACATTGGCGCAATACTTTTAGAGAAATAATCGAATTTTTATTATTTATTAAATATTTGTTCTATTAATACACACATCGATTCCTACAAATACATTGTGAAAGGTGACCTTTCTTTAACAATTCTGGAACTTTGGTATTATCATACACAAAAAATAACCAAATGAATGGACTCAAGATTTTTTACTCTTTTATAAATGATTTTAAACTGATGAGTTTATGTGAAAAACTTCTCATAAGTTTTCATTTCTTGTTCGATTCTAAATAGGATTTCTTTTTTCTTTTTTTGGTTAAAGTGGCTATGAACATTTGCTCCTAAATATTTTATGGAAGAGGCTCTATTTAGGTAGAAAAGTCGAAATACTTTGAGCTCCACAACTTTTATAGTTTTCAGAAGAAACATTGTAAATTTAAATAATAAACCGAAATATGTAGAAGCAGTGTACAGTGATCTGTTAATAGCTGTAAGTACAGTTTCCAAATTTGCAGTAGTTTGATTAGAAGCATTGTTTTTATATACATACGAAGAACATTATTTATATTTGGTATTTATTAATTATTTAAAAACTAGTTTCAACTATTGTCATTATCTTGCTAATGGCTAGATCGACTATTTACTTTTAAATAAACAGAGTGGGACCTACCCAAATTAAAATTATTGAAATGACAGTTCAATTTAAATTTAAAAAAAGATAGAAGATTAAATTTGACAAAATGGCAGGTGGTACTTCTGACTACAGGGGTCCATCAATGAATCCCGATCAGCAAAACATTACTTATTCTACCATCACTAAGCAACAACCATTAACAAAATTCCCAACAAAAAACCAAGCCATAATTTTATCGGCAGTAGACGGAATAAGAACAGAAGAGTACACCATTGCAGTAGGAACTATAGTCCATCCAAAAAACGTACTGTCCTCATCCAAAATGTCAAACGGAAGAATATGCATCTACCTTTCAAGCATACAAGTTGTAGACGATTTTCTAAGTCAACATGGTGAAATTAAAATTAGAGAACATATAATCAAAGCACGTAAACTAATTACACCCGCTAATAGATTAGTTCTATCCCAAGTATGTCCATCTATACCCCATAACATAATCGAACAGTCTTTAATCAATCTTGGTTTTAAATTAATGTCTCCGATTTCGTTCCTTAGAGCTGGAATACAAGACCCGCAATGCAGCCATGTACTTACTTTTCGAAGACAAGTTTACTTTGCACCTACAGGCAATTTTACTGTACCCGACTCCGTCCTAATTGATTTTGAAAATATTTCGTACCGAATTTTTCTTTCCGATAAACTAACTTGTTACAAATGCCACCAAATTGGTCACGTTTCCTCGTACTGTACCTCAAATCCCTCTTATCCACAAAATACTCAAAAGCCCCAAACGGAGGAAAATTTTCTTCCACAAATACCATCTACTAGCCCCGAACAAAATCAAATTACACATGTAAATGACGAATCTCGAGAAGAAATGGATGCTCAAGTCAGCACTGATACCGATAATAAAAATAAACGATCTCACTCGGAAGTTTAATCCCCTACTTGCTCCACTCCTACAGAAACTATACCAACAGAATTCACGAAACCAAAACCAGTGCAAATTAAAAAGAAGAAAAAAATTATCAAATTAGACAAATACACTTCAGAAACTACTAGTATTGAGTCATTATTACAACCAATCAAACAATTTATCCAGGATGCATCACCACCATATGTACTAAATTACACCCAATTACTAGCATTCTTAGAAGACGTTCACGATTCTTCCACCCCACTAGAACTGGCCCTAGAATACACACAAAATATACACGGGTTGGGACATATGCTAACTGAAATATATCCCATGTTGAACGAAAGAGCAATTAAATCTAGAATTACAAGAATCAAGAAAAAACTACTTAGTAAAATAAACCAAGATTATAGTATTCAGGATGAGACCTCTGAAGATACTGACGCATCACAGGAAAATACTCCTTCCAACGATAAATAAAAAAAAAGATGGAAAAAACTTGACGACAACAAACTACAACGCATCAACCCAAATTTGTCACCAAAAGGGATAATGCCACAAAAACGACGAGATCAAGTCATACAACACCGCTTGAGAATAGGACATACCAGGTTAACCCACCAGTACCTAATGAAGAAAGAACAACAAATACTGTGCTATGTTTGAGATATTCCTCTGACAATCGAACACATTATTGTTAGTTGTCCACTCACTCTATCACCTGAAACGACTTCAAAGTGATTTACCAAGTGATCTGAAAAGTGCTCTGAACTATAGTAAATGTGATAAAGTGACTAAGTTTGTAAAACTAACTAAATTGTACAATCTAATATAAAAATAAGCTTAAGTTCTCAATTGTAATTAGTTGTTATAAGCAAACATCTGATATTATGTACAACTCTTCGCCGCCAATAACCTTTCATGGTTGACGCGGTTTACTTAATAAAAAAAAGAGGCTCTATTATTATATTTGTCTTTTTGCATAAAAATGTACATTTATTGGTGTCTTTGAAAATACTAAAATTTTAGTTTTGGAAACGTTTAGATGTAAACTGAACATCTTCGCGTTTACCGTTTATTATATTTTGTAGTTCTTGTGCGTTGCGTGCTATTAGGATGGTATCATCAGCATAGCATATATATTGTCTCTTCTGGTACTGTTAATCTTGTTTACTCCTTGGACCTCGTCCAATGCCTATCTGAAGATAGACTCCGAATAGAGATTAAATAATAACGCTGATAAGACGCAACCCTGTCGCACTCCTCGTCAGATTCGTATAATATATTCGGATGTTGTGTGCTATATTTCAATTGTTGCCGTTTTGCGCCAATATAGTTCTAAAATAATTCGCAAGTCTTTTTTGCCAATTACAGTGGTTTTCAGAATTTTGTCCATCTTTTGATGGTTGACTCAGTTAAATGCTTTTCAATAATCAATAAAACTTGAATATACATATATATTAATGTCTTTGCATCGTTGTGTTAAAACATTTAGGCAAAAGTAGCTTCCCGTGTTCCTAATCCGTTTCGAAGCCTGAATTAAATGTCATTCATCTGGAACTAACACGTCATGTTCATTCGTATATAGATGATTCTAAGAGAAGTTTTAAGGACATGAGACATCAAGCTTAATATTAGATAGTCATCGCATTGTGGGGAATTGTATTTTTTTTAGTAATTATTTAAATGTTCATTGCAGCCAGTCTGATAGTATTTTCCCTGGTGGCTTTTCCCTGTCAAAATTTTCAATGTATTTTAAATGTATTCATTTTTTTCGAATCCTGAGAAAACTAATAAGTATTTTTGAAAAATTTAAACGCAGAATGAAAGATTACTTTATTACCGAGAGCCGAGAGTCCCTTAGAATAAATAAAAAGTTTCTTTTGAATGAGATATTTGAAATTAAAAATCACACTAAATTTTCTTTTAGTTTTTCACCCCTGTAACTTATTAAAATAAACATTATGGAAGTTTTCAGGGACTTTCGGCCCTCGGTAATAGCGTAATCTTTCATTCTGCGTTTAAAGTTTTCAAAAATACCTATTAGTTTTCTCAGGATTCGAAAAAATGAATCCCATTTAAATAGCATCGAAGCCGAAAGTTTGTACCCATCTCCTTAAGCGAGATACTAGATATTATTTATGATAATATTTATTCATTTAGATTTATTCAAAATATCTAATATCTCGCTTATTTTTCCAGATAGGCCCATCAAATTCAATATGGAAATATTCGTTACAGAATGTTCTATCCAAATGTGTAACCATATACAGGGTGTTCCATTTGAATTAACAAAGTTAACATCTGCGGCCATTTTGTTTGGTACCTTCTTTGTTTTTCTACTATCATTTTCGAAATTTACATAAAAAATCGTGTAAGTTTTGTATTTTAAATTTTTTTCTAATTCTGTAAATAAAGCAGTATACAGGAGGGTCAAAATATATTGAATAACCCTGTACCTATTCTGTCATCTCTGCAGTTTGGCTTCTTTACGTATAATTATTTCTACGTTAATATTATTTCTTAATATTGTTGTTTGACTCTTTCTGTATCGACCTGTCATTTCCTTCACTTTTTTATGGACATAAAATGTGTCGTATTTTTGCTGAAGTTGTTCGATTTCTAGGCATTCTGCTGACATCCAGATTTCTTTAGTTTCTCTTTTTCTAATCATGTTATTGATTGGTTTGTATTTAGATCAGGACGCATCTGTAAAAATATTAGTACATTTGGACGTTGAGAGGTGACTCAATTTTTTTTGCAGAAATTGCTTGAAAATCACTCAAATAATAATATTTGAGTTATCCTCCCACTCAAAATTGTCCGGAACATTGTTTAAATAATCAAAATGTCAAAAAATGAAGGAAAAATTCGATTTTTCTCTTCGTTTTTTGATAATACCTTTAAAAGTATTCATTTGCGAGAAAAGTTGTACTAACATAAAAGTTGCATAATTAAATTTCCTACAATATAGAATTGGTTAAAAATTTTAGAAATAGTCACACTTCTTTAAAAATAGCAATAATTGCGAAAAAAAAAACATACAAAAACAAGTATTCGCATTTTACGTTTTTCAACCATTTATGCTACACTTAAAACCTTCGTATTTCAACCAGAAAAACCTTAAGATACAGTACAATAATACTGTAAATGTCATTAAGATCGGTTTAATAGATTTTGCAAAATAAATTTTGCAATCCAGCTTTCGCAAAAAAATTCATTTTTTCAAAATGTTACAGGACTGAAAATAAAGCAGATAGCAAGTTGAAATTTTTCTGCGTATAGAAGTGTAGTACTGCACCTTTCATTTTCAATTTGCAAAATTAAAATCGATTAACTACCACGGCGTCAGGAATTTTTTTAAAACAGCGGGTAGTTTGCTCTGATTGGGCATTCCAATGACCTTTGATAATGATTGATACATTTTAATTTTTATTACATTTCGATATAAATAAATAAATTTGTTTATTTCAAAATAAAAACACATACTCTATCCTTTGAAATAACACTTTTTTTAGCAAAAACTTTCTTTGTTCATATATTTTAATTTAGAGAATAAAAGTTTACTATTTTTAAAATTATGCAATTGTTTAAACAAGATTTCAAAAACAATAATAAAATTAGTTTGATTTTTGTGGAATTAAAAAATTAAAATAGAATAAAATATAGAGTAAGAAAATAATATATTATATAAAGATTGGAAGAAATTTTGGTGGAAATCAACTTGTGTGAATCGAACACCGCTGTCCAGCGCGTAGCATCAAAAATTAATGTTTATTTAAAAAATTTCCTGACGCCGTGGTAATTAATCGATTTTAATTTTGCAAATTGCAAATGAAAGGAACAGTACACTTCTATAGGCAAAAAAAATTCGACTTGCTATATGCTTTATTTGCAGTCCTGCAACATTTAAAAATAATGAATTTTTTTTGCGAAAGCTGGATTGCAAAATTTATTTTGCAAAATCTATTAAATCGATCTTAATGAAATTTACAGTGTTGTTTTACTATATTATAAAGTTTTTCTGGGTAATATATGAAGGCCCTAAGTGTAGCATAAATGGTTGAAAAACGTAAAATGCGAATACTTGTTTTTGTATGGTTTTTTTCGCAATTATTGCTATTTTGCAACAAGGGTGACTATTTTTTAAATTTTTAACCAGTTCTGTATTGTTGGAAATTTAATTACGCAACTTTTATGTTAGTACAACTTTTCTCAGGAATAAATAGTTTTAAAGTTATAATCAAAAAACGAAGAAAAAATAGAATTTTTCCTTCATATTTTGACATTTTGATTATTTAAACAATGTTCCGGACCTTTTTGAGAGGGAGGATAACTCAAATATTATTATTTGACTTATTTTCAAGAAACTTCTGCAAAAAACTATGAGTCACCTCTCAACGTCCATCTCAAAACAAATGCGCCCTGGACTAATTCTATTGGGTTTGTTTTATGTTTTCGTCTTACCTCCATGAGGTAAATATATCTTGTGTTATCCATTGTTATCTTGTTTTCTGTTGTTTTTCATGGAACCGATGTCCTCTTCTTTTATCTTTATTATTTTCTTTTTTAGAGAAGTGCATGATACTTCAATGTCTGGCCGTAGGAAGTTGTCTATCTTTTCTATTTCTTTCTCAACCTTATGCTTATTTCTCTTTTCCTTGAAGGGTTCTTCAGAGATGTCTATTTTTCTTGTCACTTTTTCGTTTTTAGCTTTCAGATCATGTTTCATTGTATCATTAGTCTAAGAGCTGAGAGCGGGTTTTGTGCGTGATAAGTAATATGGAAAAACTATACGGGGATATGTTGAATTAGTTGTGTACATGACTTTCACCAACGGCCGGAAACCAGAGTTGGGACCGAGGGTAGTTATAAGGGGTCAAAGACGCGGATTTTATTATTTTTTTTATGACGCTCATGATCGAGATAGTGTACCAAAATTTGGGAATAAGTAGGTCATCACGTACCTAAGTAAAATCTCTAGCGGCTCAACGCTGCGTGGCCGACAAAGGGGTGGGGGTAGGGGTGAATATAAAAAATATAACGGGTTTTTTGCGACGTTTGTGATTGAGATAGTGCACCAAAATTTGGTTATAAGTAGACCATGACATAAATAACTAAAATCCCCAGAGCCGGAAACCAAAGTGGGGAAGGAAGGGGTCAAAATACCGTTTTTTATTATTTTTTTTGTAACGCTCATGATCGAGATAGCGCGCCAAAATTTGGAAATAAGTAGGTCATGACGTAACTAAGTAATTTCACCAGGAGTGGAACGCTGCGTGGTCGACAAAGGGGTGGGGCAGGGGTGAATATAAAAAAATGTAAGGGGTTTTTTGCGACGTTCGTGATTGAGATAGTGCACCAAAATTTGGAAATAAGTAGACCATGACATAACTAAGTAATATCCCCAGAGGCGGAAACCAGAGTGGCGGACGAGGGTAGTTATAAGGGGTAAAAGACGGTTTTTATTATTTTTTTTGTGGCGCTCATGATGGAGATAGTGCACCAAAATTTGGGAATAAGTAGGTTATGACGTAACTAAGTAAAATCTTCAGGGGCGGAACGCTGCTTGGGGTACAAAAGGCTGGTAGGCAGGGGTGAGTATAAAAATATATGGGGGCTTTCTTGCCGTTCGTGATTGAGATAGTGCACCAAAATTTGGGAACAAGTAGATCATGACATTACTAAGTAAAATCTCCAGGGGCGGATCGCTGCGTGGGGGACAAATGTTGTGCCGGGTCACAAAAAAAATAAAACACACTGCGACTTTGACCCCTTAAAACTACCCTCATCCCCAACTCTGGTTTCCGGCTCTGGGGATTTTACTTAGCTGAGTCATGGTCTACTTATTCCCAAATTTTTGTGCACTATCTCAATCTAGCACGTCGCAAAAAACCCCTTATATTTTTTATATTCACACCTATTCCCACCCCTTTATCGGCCACGCAGCGTTCCACCCTTTTTTTTTTTTTTTTTTTTTTTTTTTTTTTTGGGAGGTGAGAATCTTCAAAAGACCGTCTGGGAAGGTGTCCCAGGTGTGTCGGATTCGATCCGTCACGCTTCACCGTGCCGAACCGCCTACCGACTAAACTCACCTCCTCTTCCTCCAGCCGACAGGTCTGGAACCGCTCTTGGCGAGCATGTCTGACTCGTCGACCTTACTCATAACTCCCCCCGGGCACCCACTGCGTGCACTCCGTAGATTAAGCGGCCACCCAGCCGCCCCGTCCCGCACACACCCCGCACAAAGACCGGTCGGTGAAGACGACCGTCCCGTGCAGACCATGTGCGGGCGGGGCGACCGGGGTGCCCCCAATCAAACATGAACTAGCAAAAGGATACCAGTCGACAGTTACGAGCAACTCCAAACATTCGTGCTTTCATCAATTCGCACTCACACTCATACCCATTCATTCTACAGTTAACAGGAAGCAGTCAGTGAGGTTGGGTGTAAAAATCCTCCCCCACTACCTGATACAAAACAAAAAACAGACTAAAACAGGACAAAACAGAAAGTAAACAAAACAATACAAAGGCGGTCAGCATGGGTTAGATGTAAAAGGTCCTCCCCCTGCTGACTACCGCTTACAACACGCAACACATTTGAGTAATAAAATTGATTTAAAATGATAAATATTGTATAAATAAGATTGAAGAAGTAAATAAGAAGATAAAACAAGATAAAATAAATAAATAAGTAAAACTAGTTAAAATAAGACAGACAGCGCAGGTTGGATGTAAAGGATCCTCCCCCCACTGGCTGCCATCTGCGACACAAAAATAAAAACGTTAAAAAAATAAATAAATAGACGGTCATCCCGCTTGCAGTCGCCTCTCTTTCTCCTCTTTGTGCTTCATTGTCTTCGTGACAAAAGCAATGATCAGGTCGAAGTCTCTCTTGCTATTGATAGCTTTATCAATTAGCTCGTGAGGCTCGCCTAGAGGGGATCCCAGTCCCAGCTGCAGCTCGGTACGTCCCGCCTGGTATGCAGGGCACACGAAGACGACATGCTGCGCGTCATCCACTACTCCACACTCAGGGCATAGATCGTCCATGGTTTTCCCTATACGATGAGTAAACTTCCTGAACGATCCATGTCCCGTCAAAAATTGTGTGAAATAGTAGCCGACGCGCCGATGCCGGCACTCGTACCACCTCACCACATCTGGAATCAGGGATCTCGTCCAGGCCGCCTTCTCGACTTCGGCTGCCCATTCCCTCTGCCACATCTCTAGACTTCTTTTCCTTTCTTGTGGACCTGAACCTATTGCCCCGTTGCCCCTCTGGTACATTCGGACTCTTTCTCTGGCCAGGATGTGCACCGGTACAGACCCAGCCACCACCTGTAAGGCAATGGTTGATACGGTTCTATACGCGCTGCACACCCTGATCAGAGGTTTCCTTTGTGTCCTAAGAAGCACGTCTTTATACTTTTTCATTCGAAGGACCTCGTGCCACACTGGGGCTCCGTATAAAACTATGGATAAGATGGATTGTGCCATCACTATTCTCTTCTGGGATCCAGGACCCCCTATATTTGGCATAAATTTATTTAGTATAGAGGTCCTTTCTTCTGCCTTCCGACATGCTTCTTGTACGTGTTGTCCGAATTTAAGCTTGTCGTCGAAAATAATTCCGAGGTACTTAACCGTCTTTTGGGGTCTTATTACAGAGCCTTTATATCCAAATATTATGTCATCTCTCTTTCTTGGTCCCCTCAAGATAATGGATTCTGTCTTCTCTACTGCTAACTTTAGATCATTTCTCTCTATCCAATCTGCGGTCTTCTGTATTGCTTCGTTTACTTTTTGTATTATTCCCCTATTCATGTCGTCTTCGACCAGTAATGCTAGGTCGTCCGCGTATGCAATCGCTCTCACTCCTCTCTGCCTGTTTACTTCTAGTACCCCGTTGTATAGTATATTCCAAAGTAAGGGTCCCAGGACTGACCCCTGGGGTACACCCGCGGTCATTTCTTTCTTCTTTTTCTTCGATATGCATACGGTTCTTTCAGTTAGGTAGTCCTTTATTATGTTGGACACATACTCTGGAGCCCCAAATTCGACTATTCGGTCTACTATGTGACCCCAGTTTGCTGAATTAAAAGCATTTTTTATGTCCAACAGAACAAGGACCACCCATCTTTTTTTACTTGCTTTAGCCGCGTCCCTTATCCAGGTCGCGGCATCGACTGTCGATTTACCTTTTCGAAATCCATATTGTTGATTTGATAGCACTCTTTGATCTTCCAACACGCCCTCCAGCCTCTTCTTGATAAGCCCTTCGTAGAACTTACCAAGGCAGTCCAGAAGGCATATTGGCCGATAAGAGGCTGCTGAATCGGGGGGTTTCCCAGGCTTTAGGAGTAGAACTAAGTTCGCTTCCTTTAAGTCCCTGGGAAACTCTTGCTTCTGCAGTAGGTCGTTGTATATTCTTCTGATCAAACCTGGTTTCTCCGTTGCTATTATTTTTATTGCCTCTGGTGGCAGCCCGTCAGGGCCGGGAGCTTTCCCTGTCTTCATCTCCTGACCAGCTATTCTAACTTCCTCTTCCGTGAACTCCTCTACCATCGTTGGAAATATCTTAATGAAATTTTGATGATCCTTGGTAGGAAAGAGGAGCTCAGCTGATTCCATCCGCTGGTCTTCGTCGAGTCTATATGGGGCGATTATTTTCAGCGTCTTCATAGTGATCTTGTACGCATCGCCCCATATATCTTCGTCCAATGCTTTTATCAGGGTCTGCCACTTTTCTTTTTTCTCTTGTTTTATTTTTTTATTTAAAGTTTTCTTTAGATCTTTATATATTTCCTTGAGCTCGAGGCTGCCCTGGCTTCTCGTATAATTCCTTCGAGCTCTGAGGCATCTCTCCCGTAGACCTTCTATCTCATCCGTCCACCAGTAGGGGGATTTTTTATTATCTTTTCTCTTCACGGTGGCCAAATTTGCTGCACTTTGCAGTGCTCTTCTCAGTTGGCCAAGGTCAGAAATCTCTTGTTCATTAATTTTCCTGACCTCCGATAGGTACTTGGTTTTGTTAAAATAAATCTCCGTGTGTCCTATCGGCCGCCTTATTCCCCCTTTAACCTTTATTTCGTATTGTATATACCGGTGGTAGGTGAATAACTGATCGTCAAGGACATCCCAGCCGTGCACTCTCCTGGATAGCCCTTCACTCGCGAACGTAATATCAATGTGTGTTCGGCTGACCCCCCTTACGAATGTTGGTTTGTTATTGTTTAATACTTGGAGGCCAGCCTGGGCTATCCATTCATTCCATATTTCCCCCTTTCTGTCGTTTATGGGGGCACCCCACAACCTCGATTTCGCGTTAATGTCCCCGGCGATCATCACTTCTTTTTCGTTCGTGGCGGCGCTCATTATTTCATCTACAATTGCTTTGTATCTTATCATAGGGATATTTGGGGACACGTAGCATGCCAGCAGGCTGAAATCCCTCAGTTTGATGAGGATATGATTTCCTCCCCTGACAATACCACGCACCCCCAAACCCCTATTTCTAAAGAGCACCGCCACATTCTTCCCATTATCCTGGACCCAACCACCGGCTGATGTTATTTTTTTGTTCGGTTCCGGGACGATGAGCAAGTCTATTTCTAGCTTGCAGGCTTTTGCGTGGACAAGGTCGTGTGCTCGGCGTGCCCTGCCCACGTTCACCTGCAATATCCGTATACCAGGTTGATCCTTGAGGTCCACTTTGGTTCAGTTCCCAGAGGTCGTTTCTGCGTCGGACTCACGTCTTTCGAAAAAATTAAAAAGCATAAAAGCTAAAACAAATAAATTAATTAATATAAATAAAATAAATAGATACGGTATATAGATAAAATATGTAAAAGTAAAAGAATTCAATAAATAAAAGCGGTTTAGTAAAATTGAAATAATAGAGTAAAATAGAATAAATAAAATAAATAAAATAGATAAAATAAATTTTAAAGATATAAAATAACACCTAGGTGGGCTGTATATGGGCCCACCTTCGTTTTCCAGGGAGTCTATTTTATGTTTGGTCAGTTCGTTTTAGGGGTTCCCCTCTCCTCCCCTACCGTATACAAGGGCTCGGTACGACGGACAGGCCATCCTGTCCATCCTATGCCCTTCTTCTTTGCATACCGAGCAGTACGGTTTATTACCGCAGCTTGCAACGGTATGTCCCGTTTGGAGACAATTATAGCAGCACGCCGCCCTGCTCTCTTCCTTGCATTCGTAAGTGTTGTGCCCGAACTTTAGGCACTTAAAACACCTAACTGGGTTGTGTCTCTCCATTATTGGACACACAACCCACCCTATTTTTATTGAGCCGTACCTCCTCAGCTCTTCCGCTATGGAGGGGCGTACGGCTATCGTAGCTACCTGCTCCCCATATCTGTTTGTTCGTAGAACCTTGACTTCTATCTCTCTCTCAGGAACGCCTGTATAGCTCTTTATCATTTTCTTTAGAGTTTCCTCACCAACCCCAGGGTCCAACCGCGTAATCGTGAAGAAAGTCTCTTTTCTTCTGATTGCCGTGTCCATCCCGTTCATTTTGCTGTCCAGTTCAGCCCTCAACTTCTCCGCAGCCCCTCTTCCCTTTAACTTTACAAGGAGATCTCCCCCATTCGTTCTTTTTAACTTCTCCACTTGTAGACCGATTTTTCCAATGTCGATTTTTTCTCTCATTTCGCTAAGAACTTCGTTATATTTTTTCCCCCCATCTTTATAAGGAGGGCTTCTTCTTGTTCTGACTTCTTCTCTACCTCGAGTTCCTTCCCTCTTACTATCATCTCCCATGAGATACTTTCCCTCCGCCCCACATATTCGAGGGCTTTCCTTATGATCTCCTTGTTAAGGTCGTTACCGGCTACGACCCGTACAACCTTTGGTGTTTCATCCATCTCTTTCTTAATTTTAGTTATAGCCTTTTCTGCTAGGTCGTATATATCGCCACCACTTTCTTTTTCTATTCCAGCGACAAACGTGTACCAAATTGTTTTTTTATTTTCTTTCCTCCTAAAGTTCTCAAGGAATTTGATTTCTCCCTCGTTCACTTCCTCTAGTGTTTCTGCCAGATCCTCTCCCACGTCCTTTATTATATTTTCTACCCCTTTGTCCTTCGCATCCTTTTTTGTTACTATCAGACATGTTTTCTTCTCGACCGTTTCTCGTAACCCCCCTTGTTCCCAATTTGTCTTTATATATGCTTTCTCCTCCCATTTGCTATTACATATACTCATGAAGGTTTTTTTTTCCTCCCCCCATGTTTAGAGCCCTTTTAATTTTTTCTTGCTCTTCTCTCTGTCTTTCTTGTTCCACTTTTAGCTTACAGTGATCGCATTTTACTTCTTGTTGTGTTTTTTCGGCTATACTGTCGTCTTCTTTTTTGTTGTTAGTGGATTTTATGACCCCTAACAGTTTTTTTTAATTCCGTATCCATCTCCACCTTTTCCCCCTTTTTTTCGCTTAGGTTAGTAAATATCTCTATTAGTTTTATATTTAACTCTTCGAGTAAAATCTTCAGGGGCGGAACGCTGCTTGGGGTACAAAGGGCTGGTAGGCAGGGGTGAGTATAAAAATATATGGGGGCTTTCTTGCCGTTCGTGATTGAGATAGTGCACCAAAATTTGGGAACAAGTAGATCATGACATTACTAAGTAAAATCTCCAGGGGCGGATCGCTGCGTGGGGGACAAATGTTGTGCCGGGTCACAAAAAAAATAAAACACACTGCGACTTTGACCCCTTAAAACTACCCTCATCCCCAACTCTGGTTTCCGGCTCTGGGGATTTTACTTAGCTGAGTCATGGTCTACTTATTCCCAAATTTTTGTGCACTATCTCAATCTAGCACGTCGCAAAAAACCCCTTATATTTTTTATATTCACACCTATTCCCACCCCTTTATCGGCCACGCAGCGTTCCACCCCTGGAGATTGTACTTAGTTACCTCATGACCTACTAATTCCCAAATTTTGGTGCACTATCTCGATCATGAGCGTCACAAAAAAAAATAATAAAAACGGCGATTTTGACCCCTTATAACTACCCTCATGCCCAACTCTGGTTTCCGGCTCTGAGGATTTTACTTAGTTATGTCATGGTCTACTTATTCCCAAATTTTGGTGCACTCTGTCAATCATGAACGTCGCAAAAAACCCCTTATATTTTTTGTATTCACCCCTGCCCCACCCCTTTGTCGGCCACGCAGAGTGCCACCCCTGGAGATTTTACTTAGTTACGTCATGACCTACTTATTCCCAAATTTTGGTGCATTCTCTCGATCATGAGCGTCACAAAAAAAAAATAATAAAAACGGCGACTTTGACCCCTTATAACTACCCTTGTCCCTAACTCTGGTTTCCGGCTCTCGGGATTTTACTTAGTAATATCATGATCTACTTATTCCCAAATTTTGGTCCACTCTCTCAATCACGAACGTCGCAAAAAACCCTTTATATTTTTTATATTCACCCCTACCCCCACCCCTTTGTAGGCCACGCAGCGTTCCGCCCCTAGAGATTTTACTTAGTTACGTCATGACCTACTTATTCCCAAATGTTGGTGCACTATCTCGATCATGAGCGTCATAAAAAAAATAATAAAATCCGCGATTTTGACCCCTTATAACTACCCTCTGCCCCAACTCTGGTTTCCGGCCGTTGGTGAAAGTCATTTACACAACTAATTCAACATATCCCCGTATAGTTTTTCCATATTACTTATCACGCACAAAATCCGCTTCTATCTCTCCGACTACATGTTTCATTGTTGTACTGGGACAATTTTAAACATCCCTATTCTATTCAGACATTGAGTAAAATGCAGCATTTATGTCGTTCTGATGTGGTTAGCTGTCGAAAAAACATTGGTAACACATTCTTCTAATAAATTTAAGTTTACTTGAGTCATTTATAATTAAATTGACAATTCAGACTTATACAGGGTGTCCAGAAACTCTACCGACAAACGAAGACAGAGATTCATTAGCTAATTTTAAGACAATTTAACCCAATTAACCTAGTCCGAAAAGGCCAGAGGTGTAACCAGGATGATCCTAAGGGGGGGGGATTACAACTGCTTGATGGTCTCTGGGGGGTATGGAATAATAATGGTGTTAAACGTATAGAGCTCAAAGTACATCCAAATGGGGGGGTGTTATAACCCCCAAAACCGCCCCCTAGTTACGATTATGGAAAAGGCTTCCTAAGGGAGCTAGAGGTCTTTGAAGATGACGTCTTGTAATTCGTTTTTCTTAAATACCTCCAGAACTCTTCTATTTAGAAAAACGAAAATTGGTACGAATATTATTTATCTTCCAGATATAAATCGATTCCATCTATTGCGAATTTCTAGTACCGGCCATAGGCGTTCGTTTTGGGTAGGGCAACGGTTATTTTATCGCATAACTTTTTTGTCTTTAACTTTTAAGCATCTTTGACATTGGATTAATAAATTGTGAGTTATTCTAGTACTAAAAGGTACTCTTGCTGTCAGTAGGGTACACCGTTTTCTAGAAAAGTCGATTTGAAAATTCTCCGTTTTTTGAATTTGAAAAAAAGTTAAAAAATTTAAAAAAAAAACGGTTTATTTTACCAACTTAAATCAAGAGTAACTTTTAGTACTAGAATACCTCATAATTTAATAATCCAGAGTCAAAAATGCTTAAAAATTAAAAACAAAAAAGTTTGCGATAAAATAATCGTTGACCTACCCAAAACGGACGCACATGACCGGTACTAGAAGTTCTCAATTAATGAAATCGAATTATCTCTGGAATATAAACAAACGTACTAGTTTTCGTTTTTCTAAATAGTTTTTTTTTAACTTCTTTTGAAATTCAAAATACGAAAAATTTCAAATTTACTTTTTTAGAAAACGGTGTATCCTATCGACTTAAAGCAAGAGTACCTTTTAACACTACAATACCTCACAATTTAATAATCCAGAGTCAGAAATGCTTAAAAATTAAAGACAAAAAGTTATGCGATAAAATAACCGTTGTCCTACCCAAAACGGACGCCTATGACCGGTACTAGAAATTCGCAATGGATGGAATCGATTTATCTCTGGAAGATAAATATGTGTACCAATTTTAGTTTTTCTAAATAGAAGCTTTCTGGAGGTATTTAAGAAAAACTAATTATAAGACGCCATCTTCAAAGAGCTCTAGTTGCCTTAGGAAGTATTTTCGGACTAGGTGAATTGGGTTAAAATATCTTAAAATTATCTGAGGAATCTCCTATATTTGCTTGTCAGTAGAGTTTCTGGATATCCTGTATATTTGAAAGTTGATGATTTTAAAATGATATTGTCAACATTTTTGAGTTGCATTCCTGGAATCTGGAACGACTCTATTCGAAGACAGTTCATTCGATTGACTATTTTTATTGGGAATAAGGCACAATTTTACTTTAAAAAATAGTTAGGAAATCGGATTGGTCGTTAAGCTTATATTATTGATTGTTATATTAAGTTCAATAACTTATATTGAACCTAATCTAACCTAAAATAAGAGAAGTATACTAAATAACCAATATGTAACTTAAAATCACGCCAATATCTTAATTAAATCAAACTGCACTCCTTTGGTTCTGAATCTACTAATTATCTCGTTTTACATCTAAAAAAATAAATTACAAGATCACAAGCAAAATCGATTTCTACCGTACTGACGTAAAGATAATAAATCTTTCAATCTTTTAAAAAACATCCTGCAAAAACACACATTTTGATGTTTCGCTTTAAATATTTGTACAAAAATGAGGTAATGGTAGCTAGGTATGTTTTTCCAAGGAAATTAAAAGTACATACACTTGCTAAAATTAAAAGAAAGTTGAGCTAGATCGGCAAAATATTTGAATAAGCTTTATTTCATTTCCAGATAAAAAAATATTATTGATTATTTCATTCATAGAGATTCTGATCAACAGAAACCTACAAAAATAAAAATTTCAGCGATTATTTCATTCATAGGAGATTCTGACCAATAGAAAGCTACATAAATAAAAATTAAACTGATTATTTTTTGATGATTTTAACTTCCAATCGTATAGTAAGATATTTGATCACGTGTTTAATTCTGTTCAATCAGATTAAAATTATACTGAGAATTATCTACTGTAGAAAATTACCGATAGAATCGTTTTAGGTAATAGATTGTTTCTGTTTATTGGCAACCAGTTTCCTAGTTTTGACAACTGTCACATTTAAGAAAATATCCATAATATACGTATTAAAAAATAATCTTACGAATATCACACGACAGTAAGAATAAATAAGAAAATAATGCTTCATTTTTACTCAAATTTGTTGTCATTGACTATGATTTTAACTTCCAATCGTCTAGTAAGATATTTGATCACGTGTTTAATTCTATCCAATCAGATTAAAATTATACTGAGAGTTATCTACTGTAGAAAATTACCGATAGAACTTTTTTAAGTAGATTGTTTCTGTTTAATGGCAACCAGTTTCCTAGTTTTGACAACTGTCACATTTAAGAAAATATCCATAATATACGTATTAAAACATAATCTTACGAATATCACACGACAGTAAGAATAAGTAAGAAACTAATGCTTCATTTTTACTCAAATTTGTTGTCATTGGGCAATGCCACTCGAGCCCTGTGGGCTCTCGTGTCTATTGCCAGACAACAACTTTTCGAAAAACTGTTGCATTATTTTCAATTTATTCTCACTCTCTTGTGATATTATACCCGATAATTTTTGATAATATCCCGTCGTCAAGTATTAATCGTAAAGTTATACCCCAATTCTTCTTGCAAACCTTTTAAATCATAAAGTGATTAGTAATTCATCTCGTGCACGAGATGTTAGCTATGGTAGGGGAGCCCAAGCGGGGATTTTTGCAGTTACTCGAGCGCGTCAGATTATCATATGGGGAGAAACGTGGTACCCTGCAGATGTACCTCTGCCATATATTGGCTCTTAACACAGGGGAGTTCGTTTAGGGGGGCCCGAAAAAAAAAATCTATCCTTACAAATACTCGAAATTGTCAGATTAAGATAAGGTAAGTTAAGTACATGCAAATCAGTGTATATTTAAAAAATCTGACGATTTGAGCGGGGCGTAAGGGAATTGGTGAGTCACAAAGTTTCACAAGAAAAAGGCGAATATTTCGCGAAATGAAAGTCAGATCGAAAAACTAAAAACTACACGTTCAATATTTTTCAAAAATCTATCGATAGATACCAAACACGACCCCTCGCAGAGAGGGGTGGGGGGTAAATTTTAAATTTTAAATACAAATCCCGCGATATTTAGTAAAATAAACATCAGATCGAAAAACTGCAAAATACACTTATTTAATATTTTTGAAAAATATATCGAATGGTACCAAACGCGACCCCCCACGGAGGTGGGGTGGGGGGTTACTTTAAAATCTTAAATGGGAGCCCCCATTTTTTATTGCAGATTTGAATTCTGTGCATAAAAATAAGCAACTTTTATTCGAAACATTTTTTCGAATTATGGATAGATGGCGCTATATTCGGAAAAAACGATTAATGGAAATGGAAAATTAAATTAAAAAATGGCAAGCGCCCGCTAAAATGGAAAATTTTACTTAACTTTTTTTGGTTTTAGGACCTAATAATCACAACCCAATAGGTCCCCAAAGCGCTCGAGTGACTGCACATTTAGCATACTTTGCTCCCCTACCATACGGTTAAATGACTTGGATGTCAAAGAACCAGATGGAAGTCATTGTGGAAGGTGTTTGAGTGATTTCTGATATGTTGATACATGAGCTTGAAATCCAGAAAAGTTAAAAAGGATACAAAAGAATAATTTCGCCTCTTAATTACTCGACCATAATGCTGCCTCCGCTTAGTATAACTCCATGAATATAACGCTCTCTCTTTCAGACCATTTTCTTTTTGTGTTTACTTCTCAATTTTGATTTTTCGACACCGATGCCATTTTACTTTTACAATTCGACACTACTTGGATCCAAGAAAGTTGGACAGCGTCGTACTTGACTTGGATAGAACCTGTAGATACAAGTGTACTTGGACGAATAGGTGACACTATCAAAGTAATTTTCAAGTGTTGCGCGCGCAGCGTCCAAGCAGACTTCAATCAAGTACACTCGGATCATGTCAACTCGGCTGGAGACTGAAGATAAGAAGACTTATAGAAATTGGCAATAGAGGAAGTGTAGAAATTACAGAACTGAATATAACTACCTATCAGAAAATAATAAAAGACAAAAAAGAACGAAATACATCGAAAATATAATCAAAAGGATTAGAAACTACCTCAAAATACTGAGGCCTATACTAGGAAAAACAGAAATAAATAATAAACAGAACATTAATCGTACATAAGTACTGAGATTCTGATTACATAAGTGTTGTATTAGTTGGTAAGTTGTTCTCCTTTTCAGTTATATCTCTGATTTGCTCTTTGTAATTTTAAGTTGGTACCTACTGTTATCTTTTATAGGTTATTCTGATATTTTGCTATTGGCGACACTGAATATAAAATGACAGTCACGATGTAATACAAATTTGTACTTTGAAGATAAAAATTAATAAAAACCATAATTAAATAAAGTAGTTTTTATATGAAATATAAGTAAATAAAAAAATAACACTACATGAAAGCAAAACATGGTGTCAGAAGTGATTTAAAGCCATTGGATTGAAAGGAAAAAAGCAGGGAAGTTGCAGGTTCGTTTCCCTCCAAAATTTGAGACTACAAAGTCGATAAAAATATTATACAAAATTGCAAAACAGTACCTACAATGGAGTATTCTGAGCCTCCTGAATCCTTCAACGTGAATGAACCACAAGGTTGGACAAAGTGGAAACAAAAATTTGAAATCTTTTTGTTGGCTTCTGGAAGAAGCGAGGCTGCAGAGAAAATAAAAGTGGCATTGTTGCTGAATATCCTTGGTGAAAGTTGTCTGGATATTTTCAACACATCTCCCCAAAACAAAAGAGACAATTTTGATGATGTTATATCTTGTTTTGATAACCACTTTCTGTCCAAACAAAACATTTGTATGGAAACCTTTAAGTTTAATAATATCCAGCAAAAAGAAGGTCAGGGCATTGGTTCATTTTTAACAGAACTTAAGAAGCAAGCTGCAAATTGTGGATTTATTTGTGAGAAAGACAATTGCAAGCAAAGTTATGGAGATCGAATGATTAAGGATAGGATGGTCTTGGGCGTGCTTGATAAACAAGTTCAGAGACATTTGCTGAGAGAGACAACCATGTCTCTGGACAAAATGCAAGAATATTGTAGGAGCATAGAGGTGACCTTAAAGCATGTCGAACTGTTAAATACAAAAGAAGAAACAGAAGAAATAAACGCAGTTAAATTTAAGTTTACAAGAAACTGTATACGGTGCGATACAAAGCATGAGGTGAGAAAGTGCCCTGCATATAACCAAACCTGTGAGATTTGCAATAGAAAAGGACACTTTTCTAACCTTTGTTTCTGGAAAAATAAGCAGAGAAATGATGAGCAACCAAGCTCGTCAAATCAACCAAGCTCGTCAAATGAACAGGGAAAAAGGCATCTGAGGTACAAAAAAATGTAAAAATTCAAAAAACAAACTGTGTCAAAACTGAGGTCGATGGTTTTGATAACAATGACGAAAAGATTGAAGAAGAGTCAATATTTATTTTTGAACAAAAAAAAAAAAGAATGTGTGTGTACTTTGTACGCACGTAAGAAGTTATACTTCTATTACATATTATGTGATTTTAACTAAATTGATATAATGTACTTTAAACGGTTTATTTATATTTTATTTAAATATTAAACTAATTTTAATACTTACTACTTTCCAAAAATTTTTATTAAGACAATACCAAAAATTTAAAAAAAAAAAGAATAAAACGCACACAAACACATTGAAAAATGCCACAAAGAAAAAATGATTTCTGAACGATAATAATTGTTGGCAAAAATTTTAAATACGCATTTTCTGAAAAAAAAATATATAACAAATATACTTACAATCATAAAATGCATAAAAAATAAAAAAATTAAAACTTGCATCGGGATTCGAACCCGCGAATTTGGGGACGCTTTGATTCGTAATCGAAGCCTAGACTCGCTCATCCAATTAGGTACACATTATTTGTCATGTGGAAAAATAGGGCAACTGAACGTTTTACTGTTTGACAGTTATTCTGAATTTAATAAAATGATGTAGTTTGATTTTTGTGGAAGAAAATATTAAAATATAACAAAACAATAAGAAAACAATATGCAAATATAACAAATTAAGCATGTAAATCAAAGCATTACATACCTACTAGATAAATAAATCTACGCCAAAAAATCATAATTTAAAAATAAAAATCGGACCTAATTTCGGATTTCTCTCTAAAATCCCCATTCTTGAGAAAATAAATTTATTCCAACCTAATCCAAATGTATAATTACAATATGATTATAATAAAAACTACTTACCAAATTAGAATGAGTTTTCCTTGTCCAAAATAGTCCAAAAGTCCAAAAATATATATGAAAACTATTTAAAAAGGCAGTATAACTATTAACTAACTCTTGTTTGTTGTTTCTTTTCCCACAAATTTCAAAACGCAACAACCATAAATAATCAAACCACAGCTGTGCCACAGCCGACATATTGAAGAATTTTTGACATGTCATTTGACATGTCATTTGAAATGCCATTCCGGTATAACCGGAAGTTGCAAAGAGATGAAAATATTTTCATTTAATAGATCATCCCTCAAAACCCATTTATTCCAATTTTCACGATTCTGTTGCCTTTAGTTCTCGAGATATTTCTAATAGGCCAGTTATCTGCCTCACCCTATATATCTTAGCGATAATTCATCATTTTCTATGTCGAGCGATAATGCTAGAAATGAGAACTTAAGTGATGAAAGTGAACCTGAATCACTTATTCCAAAGCGTTCAGGTCGGGTTACTAAAAAACCAAATTATTTCAAAGATTTTGACCTTTCTTAAAAAAAATGATAAAAAAACATACAGTTCTTTGTAATTTTAAGTTGGTATCTACTGTTATCTTTTATAGGTTATTTTGATATTTTGATGTTGGCGACACTGAATATAAAATGACAGTCACGATGTAATAAAAATTTGTACTTTGAAGATAAAAATTAATAAAAACCATAATTAAATAAAGTAGTTTTTATACGAAATATAAGTAAATAAAAAAATAACACTACATGAAAGCAAAACAATAAGAATATTAGCAAGGACTTTACAACACTACAATGCTACAAAACAACACCTCAAGAAATAAATAGGTTATTAAACGCTAAAATTATGAACGTAAACTCCAAGCTGCAGCCAGAAATTAGTAAAGTAGAAATAAAAAAAAAATACTTAAACTAATGAAAAATAACAAAAACAATTAGAAGTTTTAGATAGAAGAAAATCTAAAAACTTCTACTATTGGAACCAAGTCATGGTGACAACCCAAATTCGCGCCTTCTAAAATTTGCAAAACAAACGACCGATAAATGAAAGAATACTAGAGGGAATCTAATATTGCATTCCACAATTTCTCAATTCACAATTCTCGTCTATTTATCTAGATAAAATCGAATCTTGGTTCCTTGTACTCAGATATGAGTTAATCTAACAGAAAATGAATTAATGAAGTTAATATTTAAGAGATCTTCAGAGAGGCATATATGGTCTGCTCTGAATCAACAAGAAAACGAACTGTCTTTCTGATGTACAGCTTTTGGAAGTGAATATCTTTGCCTCTTATACACATAAACTCCGTGAAATCGTTCATATTCAAGATTTTTAATACGCGATTTTAAAAAGTACAGGACTAATTAAAAACATTTTGCTATCCTATTCTTTGCATAACCTTTACTTACATACAAAAACAAACCAAAAAGAAAACAGTTTTTGTGACATATCGGGTTTTGCCTTAGTAGCACAGAAAAACGAGTAATAATTATATTATGAAACGTTAATGAAATCAATGCTGTTACCTTGAGTAGATATAGCAACGCATTCCGCATTTCAAGGTGCTCAATGTAAACATTGAAAATTTTACCGTTTGTCGTATTGATGTATTATAAATTATAACGCGTATCCAAGATTGATTTTATAAAAATAATATGACGATATTTTGCATTTTATACGCGAACATACATCACATAAAGAAAGTACGGAACGAATTCAATTAAACCTGAATAAATGTAGTTTTTTTTTAATCAAACACTTCTTGTTCTCTTACTACTTCGCTTTATTTATAGACGAAGCAACGCAGCACTAAAACGCACAAAACCTAGGAATTTTGTGCAGTAAGATGAATCGTCATGCAACTTTTTGCATTCAATTCGAGAGAATGTCAGGCAATTTTGTGAACTAAATTGATCTCACGGCAAAAAATTTTGTGCATGAGAAAATGCATTTTCAAAGTGCATCTCGAAGAGATAGAAAATGAAAAATTTAGATCTCAGGAAATATTGACGGAAATGAGTTCAATTTTTATATTTGGGGGTTTTGGAGGTCAGTGAACACAAATTTCATAAGGGCGATGGTCTCCGAGGTACCTGGTGCCCAGGGTGGAGCTCGTCGCCTGGGACGATCGAATAATTCGCGGGACGATCGAATAATTAGCGAAATGAAGATTGGATCGAAAAACTGAAAAATACGCGTTTAATATTTTTCAAAAATCTATCGAATGACACTGAAGACGACCCCCCAATCCATCCCCTGGAGGTGGGGTGGGGGTAACTTTAAAATCTTAAATGGAAACGCCCATTTGTTATTACAGATTTGGATTCCCTACTTAAAAATAAGCAACTTTTATTCGAGAATTTTTTTCGAATTGTCGAAAATACACTTCCAAATAAAAGACCAAAAAATACGCATTTAATATTTGTCAAGAACCTATCGAATAACATCAAACACGACTCTCCACTTCACCCCCTGGAGGTGGGGTGGGGGTTAACTTTAAAATCTTAAATGAGAATCCCCATGGTTTATTGCAGATTTGGATTCCTCATGAAAAAATATTTATTCGAAACATTTTTTTAGAATTGTTAATAGATGGCGCTAAAAATAGTGTTTTTCCGATTATAATGCCATCTATCCATAATTCGAAAAAATGTCTCGAACAAAAGTTACTTATTTTTATGTAAAGAATCCAAATCTGTAATAAAAAATGGGGGCTCCTATTTAAGATTTTAAAGTTACACCACACATTACCTCCAGGGGGTGAAGTGGAGGGTCGTGTTTTATGTTATTCGATAGGTTCTTAAAAAATATAAAAGACGTATTTTTTGTTTTTTTTTATTTGGCAGTGTATTTCTCGAGATATTAGATCGTTTCTATAATTTACCTATGGTATCACGAAAAAATCGTTTTTTCTGATTATAGCGCCATCTATCCACAATTCTAAAAAATATCTCGAATAGGAGTTGCTTACTTTTAAGTAAGCAATCCAGATCTGCAATAACAAATGGGGTTTCTATTTAAGATTTTAAAGTTACCCCCATCCCACCTCCAGGGGGTGGAGTGGGGTAGTTGTGTTTAGTGTCATTCGATAGATTTTTGAAAAATGTTGAACACATATTTTTCAATTTTTTGATCCATTCTTCATTTCGCGAATTATTCGATCGTCCCGCGAATTATTCGGTCGTCCCAGGCGACGAGTTCCACCCTGGGTACCAGATACCTCGGAGACCATCGTTGTCATGAAATTCGTATTCAGTGACCTCCAAAACCCTCAAGTATAAGAATTGAACTTATTTTCTTCAATATTTCCTGAGTCCTAAATTTTTTATTTTCCATCTCTTAGAGATGCACTTTAAAGATGCTTTTTCTCATACACAAAAATTTTTGCCGGAGATCAATTTAGTTCACAAAATTGCCTGACACTCTCACGAATCGAATGCAAAAAGTTGCGTGACGATTCATCTTACTGCACAAAATTCCTAGGTTTAATGCTTCGTTGCCTCGTCAGTAGATACTCTAATATTCTAATCTATTAGCCTTGTGACATCCAATACTGGACATAGGCCTCCCCTTCGCTCCTCCATCTTTCTCTATCCTGAGCCATGTGCATCCATTTTGAGCCTGCTTGGTGTTTTAGGTCATCTGCCCATCTCATCTGTGGTCTTCCTCTCTTTCGTTTATATGTCCATGGTCTCCACTCTGTAATAATTACATCATTATTACTCTAATATTACCAAAATACAATATTCTAATTTTATCAACCATATGTTTGTAGCCCCCTTACATTTTTCTACATGACTTATGTATCTTTATATAAAATCTGGCATGTCATTATTCGTTACTTAACGGCCACCGAACACAAAAAGGATTAAGAGAATTACACAAATAAAAATCATCATCATCAACAGGTATTCCATCCATTGTCGAATGTAAGCCTCGTTTAGGTGTGTCCCTTCTTTCTGTTTGTTATTTTTTGCATCAAACCAAATCCACTACATTACAATTAACAAAATATGAGGTATTCTTTTTCTCATGATCATCTTTCAGTGCGTCACGGTTTTTCGATTTCTTTCTAACGTATTAAATTGTATATGACAGAAAAAAAGGCACGTCGGTGATTACTTTGGTAATTATTTCTAGTTCGGTGATTATTCTAGTTGTCGTTAGATGGCGCCATAATAAAAAAATAATTTTTTTTTAATTAGATAATAATATTACAAATATAATCTGTATAATTTATAAGACTATACAAATCAAAGAAAATACCATTTTATAAATGCAAGAAACACATTTGATTTGTTTTTATTCCAAATTGAAAATAAAATGTGACAACTGTCAGATTTAACTAAAATGTCATGTTAGAATAAATGTCATAAATGTTTATTATCACGGACTTACCCTTTTTCCTATCATTTGTTACGCACTGAAAAATGATCATGAAAAGGACAATAATGGTAATGGTATTCTAAATATAAAAACGTATCCAAGCTGTGACATAAATTCAGACCACAATCCTGTAGTCGCAACTATCCGAATAAAACTTAAAAGAGTAGACAAGGCTAAACCCAATCAGCGAATAGCATGGAGTAGTGCTGACCTAGGACAAAAATGAAAACATTGAAGACATGTGGGGAACAATTAAAAACTCTGTCCTGGAGGCAGCAAACCACAATATGCAGAAAGCAAACCGTAAACAAAGAAAACCATGGATAACAAACAAAATATTACATATTATGGATACAAGACGAATGGTAAAAAACAAAAACCTAACAAGATACAAAGAACTCAACAGGGTAATTGAGAGAAAGATAAATGTAGCTAAGGAAGAGTGAATGAAAGAAAAATGTAAAGAGGTAGAAGATTTGCAAATGAAGCATAATGATAGACAACTACACAAAAAGGGTGAAAAAGTAGCTGGAATATAGAAACCCAAACATTTATCTATTGTGACAAACCAGAAAAACCAAATAGGATTAGACCCTGATAAACAGAAAGAAATTGGGAACAATAACTTAAGTGATCAGAGAAGAGAAGGGTCCCCACAAATAGATAGCGATGGAAAATTAAATATTCTAACCGAAGAAGTTATAAAGGCAATAAAAGACGCAAAGAACAACAAGGCACTCAGCGAACATCTAACAACAGCCGAGCATTTTAAACACTTAAGTGATAATGTTGTCAGAAAATTAACCTACCTCCTTAACATTATATATGAACATTGCACTCTACCATATGACTATCTAACATCCACATCTCTTGAGAAATAAAAATTTTGAGAAAATTAGTACGCAAAATCAGGATAGACGTAATAAGAAATTACTAAATAATAAACTAACCAAAGCAATTATCCATAATAAATAAAATAGCCAATAAAAAAATGTAAACAGAGAATAGACACCAACACAACAAAAATCCGACACCCCAATGATTTAAACGCGTTAAGAGAAAAAGAAGAAGAAAAATAGTCGATAAAAACTGTTGAATCTTCTGCCATAAAAATTGTGCTAATCATGCATTTTGAAATCGACTCCAGTATAGGGATGGCAAAATCAAATTATACATCGATATACGATATACATCAGAAAAAATATATCGATATATTGATATATTCTTGTGTAATTAAATAACATTAAAAAATAATTGTTGTGAAGCTATTTTCTTGTGACATTTTATGCAACTTACAATTTTTGTTGGGAATAAGCCACAATTTAAGCTTGAAACTGAATTTATTGACGTTTGGATTTCCACTTCTGAAATAGTTATCAAAATCCAGAACCTTAATAAATTAAACAAATTTTGTTTTTGTTCCAAGGGGATAGGCGCAAAATCTTGGTCCAATGCTATTTAAATGCATTCATTTTTTTTTTCCGAGCCCTGAGAAAACTAACAAATATTTTTGAAAAATTTAAACGCAGAATGAAAGATTACAATATTACCGAGGGCCGAAAGTCCCTGAAAATTTCTATAGTGTTTATTTAAATAAGTTAGGTATAGGAGTGAAAAAATAGAGAAAATTTAGTATGATTTTTAATTAAAAATATTTCATTCAAATAAACTTGTTCTTTATTCTAAGGGACTTTCGGCCCTCTAATGATGTAATCTTTGATTCTGCGATTAAATTTTTCAAAAAATATTTATCAGTTTTCTCAGGATTCTAAAAAAATCAATACATTTAAAAAAATCTTCGTATCTGATTCATTCATATTATTGACAATTCAGACATACAGTATGGTGCAAATGAAAGGAATAAATTCGTTATTTCGTAAACCGGAAATTTTACGGAAAAATCCCGAAACAGGTCGATTTTTATTTTTAAATTATGATATTTTGGCATACATATTACACGAGTGACGTCATCCATCTGGGCGTGATGACGTAATCAATGATTTTTTTACTAGTTCTACTAGTTCTACTACTAGTACTAGTTCATTTGGAAGGTTATTCAATTCTCTATTTGGTAATATAAAGATTTACATAATTATTTATACAGGGTGTCCAAAAATTTTTTTTTAAATTAAATTAATTGACAAAAAGAGAAGAATGTATGATATCAGAAAACAGAAAAAAATGTTTGTTTTAAAAATAAACATTACTTTTCGCTTAACTTCAATGTTTAAACATTCAAAAAGCAGGTGCCTAGCGGGAGATGGCTTGGTCATTGAATTTAAGCGAAAAGCAATGTTTATTTTTCAAATAAACTTTTTTTTCTGTTTTCTGATAACAGTAAAAAGTATTTTAAATTAAATAAATTACATACATTCTTCTTTTTTTGTCAATTAATTTAATGTAAAAAATTGTTTTTGAACACCCTGTATAAATAATTATGTTAATGTTTACACCACTGAATAGAGAATTAAATAACCTTTCAAATGAGCTAGCACACGACCCCTATTCTCATTTAAAAAAATCATCGATTACGTCATCACGCCCAGATAGATGACGTCACTCGTGTAATATATATGCTAAAATATCATAACTTAAAAATAAAAATCGACCTGTTTCGGGATTTTTCCTTAATGTCGCCGATTTACGAAATAACAATTTTATTCCTTTCATTTGCACCATACTGTATATTAAACATTTTCAAGTTGATTTATTTAATAGATCTACTATTATTTTATTAACTACAACAGAATATTCACACTGTTCACAAATATTACCTACCTAATAAAGATAAAAAACTCAATTGGACCAATGCCCGATGGTCGATGTAATAAAAACATCCAACACCAGTAATCTTGGGTTTCAGTAAATACAATACAATTGAAGACCTTGGGACTAGAAGGGGGCAAGCCACAATTTCGTCAAAAATGAGTTAAAGTAGTAATCGCACACTCTAAGACCATATTAATGTCCCAAACAGAAAATTTCAGCTTTTTTCTCATAGATGGCGCCGCTGTAGTAAGTCCCGTTGTGTCACCATTACATACTTTATATTGCAACAGAAGGAGACAAGCCACAGTAGTAATAAACATGGCGGCGGAACATTCCGGTGCATGTAAACGAAAAATAGACTTGGATGAGTTTGATTCTGAAACAAAGTGATCAAAATCGCTTTTTAAATAAAAGCGAAGATGACAAAGACTACAGTTCCTTTTTTAGAATATAATTTTTTAGTACAAAAGGGGATAAGCCTCATAATTTTTCAAAAAATGTTCACTAACTCAAAAACCGTTAAATAAACGTTTGTGTTATTTTAATTGTGTATTTAATAACATATTTTCAAACGATTGTGGACTTTACTTCCGAGAAAAATGTAAAAATTGGATTTCAGGATCTGAAAATAAGTTTAAAATGGTGTTTTCTCCAAAATAATATTTTGTGGCATGTCCCCTACTGGTCCCAAGTTCTTCAATTATTATATTTATAAAATTTCACAGATAGTGAAGAATGAAGGTTACTACTTGAGAAATTTAAAATTGCTTTTCCTATTGTACTAAATTTTTAAAAGTAGATATATTGCACTACCTGGGTACCATTTTAAGTGCAATAAACTTAGTTTATTGCACTTAAAAGTGTAAAACATTTATAAAGATATCATTTATATTTTAAGATTTAATATCGTATGATACCAGTATGGTAATATCATACCAATGGTAATCTGATACCAATATGGTATCATACCAATATGGTAAATTAATCCTGGGTGGGCGATATATTGAATCTCAAATATCGATATATTTATGTTTCGATAGGTATATCAAAACTTGAATATTGATATAAAAATATCGATAAAATTTTAAAATATATCGATATATTTGATATATCGATACATCGTTGCCATCCCTAACTCCAGTAGTGAATCTCAAATATCGATATATTTATGTTTCGATAGGTATATCAAAACTTGAATATTGATATAAAAATATGGATAAAATTTTAAAATATATCGATATATTTAATATATCGATACATCGTTGCCATCCCTAACTCCAGTAGTTTTTTGTCTTATTTTATTGTTGTTGAAGGGGCCTTCATTTTATACTGTGACAAAAATAGACCAAAATTACAACTTGTATACTCTTTTTAGACGTTTAGACAACTCATAAAATATATCGGCCTAGAAAAGTTAACACGTTTAGAAAGAATACATCAGTTTAATCGGTGACATTTATGTTTCTAATTTTAACTTTTTTTCTCCAGTAAAATATTATTTTTACCACCCAATAGCTTAAACTGCGTGTTAAAAGTAGCTTATCCTATTTACTTACGCAAAAAATAGAACTAGAGAACTAATTTTAGACTCAACTAGGCTATTTTTATTTGTATTTTAGTCACCATTTATACAAGATATAGGATTATCATAGTAAAGACTTATTTTTGGATCGATCAGATAATCGATATTAAAAACGCAACTCAATAGAAGAAAATGTTTAAATTTTAAGTGTTGAATTTTCTTAGTATCCGCTAATTATCTCTAGTAATAAGTTAATATTCTATTAATCATTTTACAACTCTGTTACTAGAAAATAGTAACAGATATTCTAAATGGGAAATAAGCCACAATTAACTAAAAAAATGATTTTATTGTCGTTGTCAAAATACAAAATATTAATGAATTATAATTATTATAAAGATATATTATAATTATTATAATATTATAAGAATTGTGCATTTAATGATAGAAGCATATAATTTGGACCACATATACTACATAGGTATATAAAGGTTCAAATTTAGATATGAGGCCATCTCAGATTTTGCCTTTTACAAAAATGGCGGGCATTCAAAATGGCGACGATACATACCAAATTTGGTATATGGGTTCTTTTTCTGATGCATAAGATCGAGTTCCTGAACCGGAAGAATCGGTTTACCAAAAGTTGTGTTTTTCCTGATTTTTTATGTAAAAATATGTTGTTTTTTTTCAATTCTTTCGCCCTTTATATATTAATTTTTCAAAAAGGTGATACCCGCATTGAAAAGAACGAAAAAATATTTTTTAAAAAATATTTTGAACTTTGTAGTTATGTTAATTACCATGTAATAAATGCATAACTTATCTTCATATGTACCTATGTGCGGCAGATTCGTACAAATATTAAAATAATTATTGTACATTTAATGGTAGAAGCATATAATTTAGACCACATATACTACACATACAAAGGTTCAAATGTAGATATGAGGCCATCTCAGATTTTGCCTTTTATAAAAAAGGCGGCATTTATACATATGTGACTAATAGCACGATAACTTTTGAACGCAGATTCCGATTTCAACCAAACTTGGTATATAGGTTCTTTTTTTTACGTATAAGATCGAGCTCTTTAACAGGAAGAATCAGTTTACCAGAAGTTGTGTTTTCCTGATTTTTTTGTAAAAATATGTTGTTTATTTTTTCAATTCCTTCACCATGTATATATTAATTTTTCAAAAACGTAATACCGGCGTTGAAAAGAGTGTAAAATTATTTTTTAGGATATGTTTCGAACTCTTCAGTTATATTAATTATCATTTAATAAATGCATAACGTATCTTCACATGTAGGTAACTCTGTGCGGCAGATTCGTGCAAATAATAATATAAGAATTATTCTGCATTTAATGGTAGAAGCATATAATTTGGACCACACATATCATCATCATCATCATCATCATCATCATCATTGGCTCGACAGCCCTTTCTGGGTCTTGGCCTGTTCCAGGATTCTTCTCCACTCTGATCTGTTTCGTGCTTTTTTCTCCAGTTTTTTATTTTTAAGGTTTTTATATCATTTTCTATTTGTTCTAAATATCTCAGCTTCGGTCTTCCTCTTGTTCTTTTTCCTACTGGCATCTGTTTGAATATTTTGTTTGGTATTTCGCCTTCTTCCATTCTTTCTACATGTCCCATCCAACGCAGCCGTCCTATTTTAATGAATGTTATGATATCTGGATCCTGGTATATTTCGTATAGTTCAAAGTTGTACCTTCTTCGCCAAATTCCATTTTCTTTTGTGCCCTTATATATGTGTCGCCAGATTTTTCTTTCAAAGGTGGCTAGCAATGTTTCCTCTCTTTTAGTGAGTGTCCAGGTTTCTGAGCCGTATGTGAGTACCGGTCTTATTAGGGTTTTGTATATGTGGCATTTTGTTTTCCTTGCGACGTTGTCTGATCTTAGTTGCCGAATTAAGCCATGATAACTTTTATTGGCAATAAATATTCGCCTCTTCACTTCCTCTGCTACGTTATTATCAGATGTGACTAGGGATCCCAAGTATGTAAAGTTTTTTACCCCCTCAATGTTGTATTCTCCTATTGTTATATTTTGTGGCTGCCTTATTTCTGTGTTTTTACTTACCTGCATATATTTTGTTTTGTTCTGTTTGATTTTCAGGCCACTATTTTGTGCAGCTCGTTCTATTTGATTGAATGCCTCTATCATTTCTCTTCTTGATCTTGCGATTATGTCAACATCATCTGCAAATGCTAGTATTTGCACGCTTTTATTAATTATTGTTCCTCGAGTATTGACTGTTGTGTCCCTCATTATTTTCTCGAGTACAATGTTGAACAAGATGCATGATAGTGCGTTTCCCTGGCGTAGTCCCTTTTTCACATCTATTGTTTCCGTTAGTTCGTTTTGTATCCGGATTTTACTTTCTACTTTTAGAGATTCTTTTATCAGTTCTATTAGTTGTGTTGGTATATTAAATTCTTTCATTGCTTTTATTAAGAATTCTCGGTTTATATTGTCATATGCGCTTTCGAAGTCTATGAAGAGATGATGTGTGTCGATGTTATGTTCACTTGTTTTTTCAAGGATCTGTCGCAGAACAAATATCTGGTCTATTGTTGACTTCTGTCTACAGAAGCCACTTTGGTACCTGCCAACTATTTTTTCAGCGTGTGGTCTAAGTCTTTCATAAATGACGTTGGACATTATTTTGTATGCTGCATTCAGCAGCGTGATTCCACGGTAGTTTCCACATTCTAACTGATTCCCTTTTTTATGTAATGGTACAATAATACCACTATTCCACTCCGCTGGTAGCTGTTTATTTGACCATATCTTTGTTATCAATACATGTATTGTTTTCTGTAGTGCGTCTCCTCCTTCCTTCAGTAATTCCGATGCTACTTGATCCGATCCCGGTGATTTATTGTTCTTTAATTTGTCTACTGCTGTTCCACACATATGATGAACCACACATATAATACTACACATACAAGGATTTAAATTTAGATATGAGGCCATCTCAAATTTTTTCTTTTACAAAAATGGTGGACATTCAAAATGAATCTGCCGCCCATAGGTGCATGTGAACATACGTTATGTATTTATTAAATGGTAATTAACATATCTAAAAAGTTTAAAATATTTCCTAAAAAATATTTTTATACTCTTTTCAATGGCGGTAATACTTTTTTGAAAAATTTATATATACAGGGTAAAAGTATTGAAAAAGGAACAACATATTTTTACATAAAAAAAAAACAGTAAAAACACAACTTCTGGTCAACCAATTCTTCCGGTTTAATACCTCGATCTTACTCATCACAAAAACAATCTATATACCAAATTTGGTTGAAATCTGACGTTTCGTTCAGAAGTTATCGTACTATTATTCACATATGTATAGTCGCCATTTTGAATGCCCGCCATTTTTGTAAAAGGAACAAAAACTGAGATGGCCTCATATCTAAATTTGAACCTTTATAAATGTGTAGTATATTTGGTCCAAATTATATGCTTCTACTATTAAATGCACAATAATTCTTATAATATTTGCACGAATCTGCCGCACATAGGTTCAAGTGAAGATACGTTATGCATTTATTAAATGGTAATTAACATAACTAAAAAGTTCAAAATAGTACCTGAAAAATATTTTTACGTTCTTTTCTATGGCGGTATTAACTTTTTGAAAAATGAATAAATACATACAGGGTGAAAGAATTGAAAAAAAAAACAACATATTTTTACATAAAAACCAGGAAAAACACAACTTCTGGTAAACCGATTCTTCCGGTTTAAGACCTCGATCTTATACATCAAAAAGAGAACCTATATACCAAATTTGGTTGAAATCTGACGTCTCGTTCAAAAGTTATCGTGCTATTAGTCACATATGTATAGTCGCCATTTTGAATGCTCGCCATTTATGTAAAAGGCAAACTCTGAGATGGTCTCATATCTAAATTTGAACCTTTATATGTGTGGTATATGTGGTCCAAATTATATGCTTCTATCATTAAATGCACAATTGTTTTACATATTGGCTGCACTAAGACATATATTATTACAATAGAATATTTGATTACAAAATGGTCACAAGGAAATAGTTTCAGAACAACATTAATAGTAACAGAGTTAAAAAGAGAATCATAAAAACATCGAAACGAAAATACAAACAAAAGCAAACATTGTAATAACTTCTTGGTTCTGTACTGTGTGGTGTTCTGTTAAACTCAGGTGCACACAGAAAAAAAAATAAAAATAAGTTGTACCTATATGTTACGGTCAATAATGTAAATTGGCCATTGACGCTAAAGACCGGGCACTGTCGTGAATGTCCATTTCCCCTGGTTATTAACGACAATGCCCGGCCATTAACGACAATAACATTAGCTATTGGCCAATGTTGTGAAAAAATAACCTAAAATTAGAGTTTTCATCAATAACCGGTCAATGACGACAGTGGCCAAAAGCAATGTTGATAAATAAATCAAATTAGGTATGATGACCTATTATTTTTTTTTATATAAGACAGCTTTTGAAGGCTAATCATTTTTATTTTGACAAGATAGTGAACCATGGCATTTTGTAACACTTTTTACATAAATTTACTACGAGCAATTTTAGCACGAGCACAGAAATGCAGCAAATAATTAACACAACCTATCTTTTAGTCTAAATTTCAACATTGACCGATTAACAACGGGCATTGTTGACATTGACCGGACAATGATGAAAATGTTATCAAGAATTTAAAATTATCATCAATGTCCAGTTTCTATGGACAATAACGTTAATATCCGGCCATTGTCGATAATGACTATTAATTCAACAGGCCATTGTCGATATTGACCGGTTATTAACGTTATTGGCCGAAATTAACGTTATTGCCCGTAACATATACATTTGTTATTTTTTTATTAGAAAACTAAAAAACGACCTAATAAGTTATAAATTATGATACTTTGGAATACGAAGAACGGCTGGAATGATTGACAGTGTAAAATGTCTATTAAATTCCTCTAAATTAAAAAGCAGATCACTGGATACCGTTATAGGTGTAGACCAGCGGTGCTCAAAGGGTCGATCGCGATCGACCAGTCGATCGCCAAAGGTTTTGAAGTCGATCGCGATTTGCCTCTGAAAGAAAAAACCCGCGGAAAGATAATATATACAACGTTTTTTTAAATTTTGTAAAACAATACGAGCTACCGATTTACAAAAGTAGTGTGTACTATAGATGGTGCACCATCCATGACTGATGGCGTAAACAATGGATGTGTTGCATTATGTGGAGCTAACGATGACTTTCCATCGTTTTTTCATTTCATTGCCTCATCCACCAGCAAGTTTTGTGTTCCAAAATTTTAAATATGAACGGTATCATGAAGATGACAACAAAAATTGTGAATTCAATCAGAGCGCGGAGCATGCAACGACGTCTCTTTTAAGCACAATTGGAAGCTAGCGACTCTGCGGAACGCAATGATTTACTTCTGCATACCAGTCTGCATTCCACGATGTGAGGTGGTTGAGCCGTGAAAAATTTTAAGATAGGTTGCAAGAGTTACTTCCCGAAATAATTTCTTTTCTAGAGGGGACGACACTCTTATACTTCGTATCAGATTTAGCAAATCATTTGAACCTCCTTAATTTGGAACTACAGGTTAAACATAAAACAATTATCGACATGATGGGCGCAGCAAATTTTTTTGTCAACAAATTGAAATTATTAATTAATCGAATTAATTTTGATTTAAACAGAACAGGAAGGATTTAAACAACTTTCCATCGTTGAAAAAAAGGGTAAACACTTATTTGAATTATGTTTATTACTAGACGAAACTGCAAGCAGTTCATAGCGAGTTTGAAAGATGCGTCGTTAATTTTAAAAAACTGACAGATATTGTAACATTTGTGTCTAGTCCATTTTCTTGTGAAGCCGTGGAAAAAAATACCATTGAAATATCCATTACTTTAAATATGGAGATCATTTCCATCCAAAATGAGGTACTGAAAATAATTTTGGATATACACCTTAAGTCCAGAGCGACCGATACGCAATTTTGGTCGTTAATATCGTTTGACAAAAATATCCGACTTTGAGGCAAGTGGCTCTGCAGCTCAAAGCGTTCTTTGGATCAACGTACTTGTCTCAGTCTGCATTTTCCCAAATGAAAATAGTGATATCAAAGTTTCGTAATCGACTAACTGACGAATATCTTTCATCTTGCTTCCTTTTAGCCTTCCCTCGGTAACTACGCACCATCATAATGAAAAACCATGATGATATGCAGTGCCATGCATCAAGATCTAAATAAAATAAAGATGAAAAACATGACTTTAATTACAGATCCCTACAGTTACAACTTTTTATCAAATCGAAATGTGCGATAAAGTTTATTTTTAAAATTGTTTTTTTTTACTAGTAGTCGATCGCTGGATGCTTGGAGTTTATGTGGTAGATGCCACGCAGTATTAGTCTGAGCACCACTGGTGTAGACCATGGGTATCGGAAAAATATATAGATTGTCATCAGTGGCATAACAGCTCGTTGTAATCCAAAGCCTTCGTCAGAAGAATCCTCCATTCACCCATGTCCCTTGAACTCTTCTATATGCTCTAACTCTAATACGTAAAAATAAGCAACTTTTATTCGAGATATTTTTTCGAATTAAGTGTAGATGGCGCTATAATCGGAAAAAACGGTTGTTGGAAATGGAAAATTAAATTAAAAAATGGAAAGTCCCCCACGTTATGGAAAATTTAACTTAACTTTTTTTGGTTTTATGACCTACTCTTCACAACCCAAGAGATCCCCATAACGCTCGAGAAACTGCAAATTTAGCATACTTTCCTCCCCTACTATTAGAAAACTAGAAAACTAGAAAAAATCTAATAATTGTTTATTTTTAATAAATTAATATTAATAACTATTATAAAAGTGAACCAACAACCTGATATTGTTGATATTGCGTGGCAAGTTGGGTTTTACAGTGTTCATAATGCCATAATGCAGTTCAAATTTCAAACTGATTCATCAATTAGTTTAAAATTATTCAATTTGTTTATCCAAAATAACAGTTTTTGTAATAACATAAGCCACATGATTTATGTTATGTAAATAACATAACATTATTCTATGGGTAGCATAAGAAAGAGAGAGAAAGTTATTCTATCAAAAGAATTTTAAAAGAGCTAAAAAATCATGTCCAACATTGCAATACTGAATTGCTAAAATATTACAATTTTTTGCTTATGAACATTTAAAATAACTTTTTCGCTCGAATCTCACCAGGGTCAGAAATTTTCCGTTTATTATAAATTAATAAATGAAGGTAGATTCTGTCCTTGTGGGATCGGTACTCACCGGAGGGACCGCAGACGTTCGGATACAATGAGCGTCTCTTTGCAAAGACAATGACGTCGACTTTGCAAAGTAACAAGACACTTACTCAACACACACACTACACATGACACTGGGTACCTGACTGCAAAAATTCACCGCACCTACAATGCCAATAGCCATTAGTGGTCGAGGCATTAGCTAAATAAAAAAAACTTTTTTGCTAATGCCCAGGAAAAATTATTTCGTCATTTCGAAAAGCTGTAATTTAAAATTTAAAACAAAAATTTGTCACAATTTGTAACAGTTAACAAACCTCATTGGCGGCATGTGGAAGATCAATAACAAGAACGGAAGATATTTTATATTTCTAGTTTGAAGTTCATAATTTTTTCCGATATAGCGGATTTAAAAAATGGGACTAACTTCGTCCAGAATAATCGTAGGACATTTTTTTAGCAGACTCAACTTTTTCACGCAATTTTACAATAGTTACGTATTAACATTTCTTGAAAATCAGGAATTCTTTGGTGTTTTACAGTTTTTAAGTAACAAATTAGAAAACTAATACTCAAGTCGTCATTTTAAAAGTTTAACCATACATATTTTATCAAACAATCACCTCAAAAATCGTTGAACATGAACGATTTACTTTTTGCTGGTACAGGAAGGTTCTTAAAATGTCGCAGTTTCGATCTTAAATTGTTACTAAATAAGGAACTTGCACATTTTTTTTTATTACATAATAATATTCAGTTTTGTTTAAAAATGAGATTTCCAAAATTTCACGCTTCAAAAACTCGTAATAACTTAGAAATACAAATTTAAAGTCTTCTGCGGTTTAAAATAGTTCAAACGACCCGTGACATAGTTTTATTATATAGTTATGATTATGGTTATATTTAGGTATATTCTTCTTCTCCTTCTTTAGTTTATTGGCCTCCACTATAATGGAAAAATATTTATATGACATTTATTGTATGTCATTGTACAGTTTGTTGAGATTGGAATTTGATACAGTTTTTGAAGGAAAGGAAAGAAGGTTTACTATGGAAAATAAAACCATTTTGTAAAAGTACAAGTTTTGTATGAATAGTTCAAACGATCAAAAATACTTGTGACGTCACGTAACTGTATTTTCTACTGACGTTTATAATGTCTAATTTAAAATTATATACAATTTTTGTTTACTTTGTTGGTGCAGAATGTAAACGTATAACCGGATGACGTCACGACGCGTTTTGGGCTGATCCAAATTGAGTTGTTTACATTCCAATGACTTAATGGCAACTAATACATAAGGTATTTATAAACATATTTGTGTAGACTGGAAGTTTAATAACATGCTCCTAATGACCTCTACTATAAATGAGACTATGTTTCATTTCTTTGGTACGTTTTTCTCTTTTGACGCAACTATATCGACCAAGCTAGCTGCATAATGTTAAGAGATCAGTTAATATCCTTCAAAACTAATTAAAAAAAATTATTCTAGAATAATATGTACTTACTGATGTTACAGAAAACGAATGAAGATTGTAATTGCTCCTGTTTTTATTTTTGTTCTAATATTTTTTTTATAATTCCCAACTTAATACTTTCTCAAAAATACTTTCTGGTATTTTTTAAGAAGCAGAGATTTCGGGAAAAGCTATATTTTGCATTATTTAAAAATTTATTAATAATTTATATAATATAATTTATTCTTGACGTTTATTATGATTGCTGCGTCACAATATTCAACCACACTTTGGTTTAATAAAATTTATTAATTCAAATAAAATAAGAATATCTTATAGACGCGTTAAAAAACTTTATCGTTTAAACTTCCTCGTTTAGTCAGCTGAAATGCGTATATACAATGTTAACGAATATTTTGTCCTTGTACAGAACATTTATTCTACTCGTGATCCGCGAATTCAAGATTATATTATGTAGTTATAGATAGTTTATAGTACAGTTTAATAATGCAACAAGTAAAGGCTTGCAGCTGCAACATTCTACCGACAGCTGATATAAAAAAATTTTAATTTCAGTTAGCACGTTTTTCAATTGTGGCTTCAATGACTCCCAAAGATTAAAGTTCAGTTTAAAATAATAATACATATTAATCTTATTCTAAGGAAACACATTAAATGAAATAAAATCGTTACCTATATGGACAAATTTTGATTCAGTTTGTTGATAAAATATACTTACGCGTTACTAACATTTGTCTTTAAAAATAGTAAGTAAACTGTGTCTGAAAAGATCAGTGTCCAATTTAGACCAGGGTAATAAGCTAGAAATAGACCATGTTCGGGACACTCAAAGATCCAGGTAGCTGACCACTTTTTTAGTTATTGTAGACCTATAGAAAGAAAACCTACCTGTTTCCTGCCTAGGTTCGCGTCCGTTTTTTAATTATTAACAATTTACTGCAAAAATCGCGATTTTTTTTCGATTTTTTGCACCCCATTCAAAAGCTAAACAGTTGACATAAAATTACAAAATTTAATTTTTTAGAACATTAAAAAACCTTCAAAATGCCGATCTTTGAAAGTTAAAAAGTTAATTTGTTGCTACGCAAACTGCAAAATAAGTGAAAATCGTTATTTGTTAATAACTTTTACTAAAACTACCTTAGAGCTTCAGTGTTTCACCCAAAGTTGGCTATTGGGGTACTTAACAAACTCTCAAAATTTGAGACCGATTCATTAATTAGTTTAAGAGTTATTCTAATTGTTTATCCCAGAGACCTTTATTTTGCAATAACATAAGACAGAAAAAAAAAGAAGAAAGGCAATTCTGAGTATGCCAAATGAAAGTACAAAACTGATACCATTGATTATAGACACGTGTCTATAATCAATGCTGATACTATCAAAATGTACTAAAAAACGATAAAAAGATTATCTAATATAGTCAAAAATCCTAATGCCAAATTTGTGAAATTTTGTAGTTTAAAAACATTTAAAATAACTTTAAAAATATTGTCTGTAGAAAAAGTCATTTTACATTAGAAAAGCTGGTACTTTACACGAATTTTTAAAAATGTAGTTTAACTGGTGACTAGTCGTGGTAAGTGAAGGGGGAGCTGGGAGTTGACAAATGCACGAGTTCAAAAACTAAAAAAGCAACTTAAAACTACTATCATTTTCTATATCTCGGGATCTACTGAATATATTTTGATCGTTCTTTTTTTACTTTGTATGTAATTTTTCTGTACATTACAAATATGCAATTTATCTAGACATTTATTAATTAACAAACAGTCTAATTTGTTTAAACAATTTTTGAAAAAATAATTTTTTCCCAAAAATCCATGATTTTAATCATACTACTATCCCTATTAATCATAAAAAAAGTTAAGGTATACTTGAATAAATAAATTATCTTCAATAAATAACTATCTAATAAAAATCATTTATTTATTAAAGTGTACTTTAACTTTTTCTGTGATCATTAATGATACTGTGATTTAAAAAATAGATTTTTGTAAAAAATATATTTTTTCAAGAATTGTTTAAACAAATTAGACTGTTTATTAATTAATATATTTATAAACAAATTGCATATTTGTAATGTACTTAAAAACAAGAATAAAAAACCGCTAAACGCCGTAAAAATGAGTGGCGCATAAAATATTCCAGCTACAAAAGATCTGATATGAATGTTACGTGGCGCGAAAATGGATTTTCATTTGATGCAAAACAAAATTTTAGTTTTATTTTAAAATATTTTTCAATAATATTTGCTAAATTTGAAGTAAACGCGCCACAAAAGAGTAACTTTGATACAGTTTGAATTTTGAAACTCTTTTGTGGCTCGTTTACTTCAAATTTAGCAAATATTATGGAAAAATATTTTAAAATAAAACTAAAATTTTGCTTTGCATCAAATGAAAATCCATTTTCGCGCCACGTAACATTCATATCAGATCTTTTGTAGCTGGAATATTTTATGCGCCACTCATTTTTACGGCGTTTAGCGGTTTTTTATTCTTGTATCAGGAGTTTTTCAAAGGTATTTATAAATTAAATGTATGAAGTTGAATGCAATGTTCCTCTATTACACGTCAAGCTTTATAAATTGTCACTTTTGTTGCATTATCTCCCAAATGATCTAGTGTCCATCGAATGTACACTAGATTTTTTTCTATTCGAAATAGATTGAAAAAAAATATATTGAGATGGCCGGTAAATGAAATCGGATTGCCCGTTGCCAGATCAAATTTAGCGTCGTAACCACTACAACTACATAAACCATTTGGGGAATAATCGTTAATTGGATTATAGTTTTGTATCTTAATAACTTCTAAACGGCTTAACCGCTTTTGATCAGTAAACATGAGTTTGAAACGTATTAACCAGTAGTATCTGATGGATCTAAGGTCAAGTATGATAACTGAAGCTATTACAGGAATTATTGAGCTTTCGAAACCGTTTTTCCCACAGGAAATAGATTTTATCATATTTATGAAGCCTATAACCTAAAAATTCGAATTTTCCCGGATATGAGGTATACATCGTTAGATTCGTCTTGAGTCCTTCGACAAACGCTAAGTTATTGGCGCAATTCGTACGTTGAAATGTTGAGTAATTGTCGAAAAACCAAAATTTTCAAAGTTTAGTTTTTCAGTTTTTCGGCTATACTGAGCCGTGTATATGTCTGATCCTGACGGCTTAGACACTATTTGAAAGCTAAGTCAACACTGTTGATTTGATGTATTTGCGGTTCTCCTGCCTCTTCGTGATCCGAATATATATACCCCCAAAAAATATGCCGTTTTGTACCTACCAAGTCCTATAGCTGTCTTATGGGTGATCAAAAGTAACAAACTACACCGGTTCTAAATCGGTCCTGACCCCTTCTTTAAACACAGAGAAAAATATAAAATCGGTTTAACTTTCAAACACACATACATACATATCCACAAACATTTTCCCTTTTTTAAATAAAAATTGAGTCACATTTCTACGCTCTATAACTTTTGAATGGTATAACCGATTTTCAAAATTAGACATGCGTTGGAAAGGTAATGATCAGTTCTATTAGAAGCCGCAAAGGTTGGACAAATTTTCGACGTTTTTGGGAGTTTTGGGGACCAGAACGAAAAACAGACCCTAAATAGGATGGGCCGTAAAATCGACACCCTTGGACCAAAATGGATGGTTGACATATGAATGGGTGAGTCTTTTTCTGAACTTGAAGATGGGAGTTGGCAAAATTTTCAATTCAGTCAGATTTAGAAAATTGAAAATTTCGTATATATAATAGTGTCGCGTGTAGAGGGTGTATTTCTGCGCCACTGGCGAGAACTGCCCTTATCTGGTAATCTTTCCGATATAAAACTAACAGATTCGATAACTAATAAATCGAAAACTATTAATTTTATCAAAAAAATGTATAATGAACATTTTTTGCTTATAATTAATATTTTTACCAGCATTTGCGGTCAAAATATAAAAAAAAAATTCCACCCTCGAGATGAGGTGGCAACCACCCCATGGTAAAAGCGTCTTTCGGCATCATGTAGATTTTGATCCTTGGACTATCCATTACTTATTGTCAAATTTTTAAGCAAATCGATCCATTCTGTAAAAATTGCGAAGTGAAAAATTTCAGTTCCTGGACTAATTATACTTTTGGAGCTCTATAACTTCTGAACGACTTACCTGATGTTGATCACTAAACATGAATTTGAAACGTATTGACAAGTAGTATCTGATGCATCCAAGATCGAGTATGATAACTGAACGTATTACAGGAATTATTGAGCTTGAAAAACCGTTTTTTCCCATAAGAAATAGATTTGATCATACTTATGAAGCCTATAACTTAAAAATTCGAATTTTCCCAGATATAAGGTATACGCCGTTAGACGCGTCCTAAGTTCTTCTACAAACGCTCAGTTATTGGCGAAATTCGTAGGTTGAAATTTTGAGTAATTGTCGAAAAACCAAAATTTTAAAAGTTTAATTTTTCAGTTTTTTGGCTATGGTGAGCACTGCGTATGTCTCAGCTTGATCGCTTAAACGCCATTTGAAAGCTTAACTCAACCCTATTAATTTGGTGTATTTTTAGTTTTCCTGTCTTTCCTTGAACCTAAGATATATACGCCCAAAAAATATGCTATTTTGTATTTACCTAGTCCTCTAGCTAACTTACGGGTAGTCAGAAGTCAAAAATTAGACCGGTTCTGAATCGGCCCTCACACCCTCTTGAAACACAGAAAAAAAAAATCAGATCGGTTTAACTTTTCCACACACATACATACATACATACATACATACATACATACATACATATCCACAAACATTTTCCATTTTTTAAATAAAAATTGAGTCATATTTCTGAGCTCGATAACTTTTGAATTTTATAACCGATTTTCAAAATTAAACATGCGTTGGAAAGGTAATGATCTATGCTATCAGAAGCCGCAAAGGTCGGGCTTAAATTTTTGAAATTTTTGGGAGTTTTGGGGACGAGAACGAAAAACATGCTTTAAATGGGAAGGGCCGTAAAATCCACACCCTTGGACCAAAATGGAGAAGTAACATATAGATGGACGAGTCTTTTCCTAAACTTTAAGATGGGATTTGGCCCAATTTTCAATTCAGTCAGGTTTAGAAAATCGAAAATTTCGTGTATATATAGTGTCGCTTGTAGGGGTGTTGTGCGCCACTGGTGAGAACTGCCGTTCTCTGTGGATTACATACCAATTAAAAAAAGAAAGATCAAAATCCATTGAGTTGATCCGGAGATACAGCAAATTATATTCGTTTAAAAATGCTTTTTCGGAATTTTAACTCGCTAGATTTGTAGGTTCCCCCTAGTAATCGTTTGCACTACATTTTTGAAAAATCGTAGAGGGTGCTGTGAAGGTATAATGTTTGTGCAAATTTTTTAAGGAAAAATACAAATCTCCTTCTTTAATATGGCATTAATGAGATCCCTTAATTATTATAAACAAATTAGCTGTGAATTAAAAAAAAACATACAGCTAACTTTGTCCCAAATGAGCCCAGGCTAAATTGTTTTATTTTAAAATTCGTGTTAAAATACTATCTTATCGAATATATATAAAAAGATTGTTTCTACGGACAACATTTTTAAAGTTATTCTAAATGTTTATAACCTACAAAATTTTAAAAATTTGGCATTAGGATTTTTGACTATGTTAGTCATTTTTTTATCTTTTTTTAATACATTTTGATACTATCACTCTTCTACTTTCATTTGGCATACTGAGAATTGCTTTATCTTCATTATTTTCTGTCTTATCTTATTGCAAAATAAAGGTCTCTGGGATAAACAAATAGAATAACTCTTAAACTAATTAATGGATCCGTCTCAAATTTTGAGGGTTTGTTAAGTACCCCAATATCCAACTTTGGGGGAAACACTAAATTTCTAAGGTAGTTTTGGTAAAAGTTATTAACAAATAACGATTTTCATTTATTTTGCAGTTTGCGTAGCAACAAATTAACTTTTTAACTTTAAAAAATCGGCATTTTGAAGGGTTTTTAATGTTCTAAAAAACTGAATTTTGTAATTTTATGTCAACTATTTAGTTTTTGAATGGAGTGCAAAAAATCGAAAAAATCGCGATTTTTACACTAAATTGTTAATAATTAAAAAACGGACGCGAACTCTAGGCAGGAAACAGGTAGGTTTTCTTCCTATAGGTCTACAATAACTAAAAAAAGTAGTCAGCTACCTGGATCTTTAAGTGTGCCGAGAAAATCCTTATTACCCTGGACTAATTTATAAGCGTCAAAACACAACAACTGAAGAAGGAAAATCAAATAGGAATAGAGTATATGTTACGTATTACAAAATATCATGATTTCTCAAAAGACCGGAAATATTGACTTGCAAAATATATTATCTAAGGCATTTTCATAGATTTATGTCATTTCTGATGTTCTCACTCGATGATCTCCACGGTTTACCTCATTTTCTTTTTCCTGTTATGTGGGTCTCCAATTTAATATTCTTATAAGCCATCGCTCATCAGACTTTCTTAATTAATGTCAAAACTACTTCAGGGACCACTTTGCTTTTGTATCTCGACAGTTACTTGGACTTTAAAAAAGAACCTTCTTTTTTAGACCTTCATTAAGAATCCACACTTCTGGCACATAGCTCAAGACTGATTCTATCATGCCTCTACCCACATTTTTCTTATTTTCGTTTGTGATAGTTTTATCTTCCACTAATAAATTAAGACTTCCTCAGATAGTTCTACTTAGTTGAATTCTGTTTTTATTTCTGTTTCTTCCGATTCGTTTCTAATATGATATTCTTCGAGGTATTTGAATTTCTCCACTTGATTTGGATGTCCTCGTTAACCTGAAATTGAAATCTAGCGTCGCTGTTTATTATTACAGATTCTGTTTTCTTCAGATTTATATGTAATTAACATTTTATATATTTATCACATAGTCTTTTTTATTATGAATTCTATATTATATGACTTCCCGGCTAACACACCGTGATGGTCCGCAAACAATTGCAAATTACGCAGCTTCTACATACAGGTTAAGTAGGGGAGGAGACATTCTGCCATCCTCTCTATCAATCTTTTTATAACATGAACAGACTGTGAGAGTGTCCACCTGTATTTTTTTGCAACAATTTTGCATTACCTGTGTTATTCTCTTCCATAGATAAGGGCTTCCTGCCTTTAGTAACTCGACAAGGAATATCCATCCTTTATTCTGGATAATCCGGTTCTAACTTTCTCTATTTTAATAGCAATATTAATTTCTGTCTAATACTTCATTATTCAGTAGTGGATCTTCAGTTATGTACTCTGATGTGTTTTCAACTACTAGATGATTGTCATTTCATGTTTAACTCCATCTTTAAATGTATAATAGTGCTCCATGGATGCGAAACATTACAGCTTACTAACTCCCTGTAACCTGGAATGACGCCTAATTGCATTGGAAATGGACTTCGGAGAAGATCAGATAAAAAATTAAGTCTTGAAAGAATAAAAAATGACCAAATCAGACATATCATGGGAATCAAGTCAACTATCACAGATGAAATGCAGAGGAGATAGCTGATCTGGTATGGTCATGTAGAAAAAATTGACGACGCCAGGCTCCCAAAACAAATTTTGAAATGGATGCCATGGGAAGGAAGGAAGACAGGAAGGCCGAAACAATCCTGGCTAGGTGGCATTCAGAAGGCAATGTCCGAAAGGAATCTTCACCCTGGCGAATGGAACTACCGATGAAGCTGGAAACTAGGAACCGGGAGGCAGAGAACGCTATAAAAAACCGGAATAATAAATAAGAGGCTTGTCATGCTTTTTTTTTTCATTCTGATAAAAGAATTAAATGAATACTCCTTTGTTTGCGTGGTTTTTTGAAGCATTCCATCGTTTTTCATGTCTGTGTTGACTAGGCTCCTCCTAACAGGTTTCAAATACGAATGCATTTTTGTTCCCATCATCATTGTACATAGTTTGGTTTTGTGTAGTTGGATAGTTGGATTCACTTCAATGATGGTTTTCCTGTGAGCCCCGTTATAGGTGGCTTTTGTCACCTCTTCAGGACGTAGTGTGTGTTTTGGTTGATGGCATTGGATTTGTCGTTAATCACTGGTAGCGGTTGTTATCCTGCTGAGGTGGTTACTTCGGAGAGGAGAGGCGGTTACTTGGATGCTAAAGTGGTTATTTTCAGAATTATTTCTTTTTATTTATTGTTAATGAGTCGAATGCTGGAATAGGACCTTATTATTTCGGAGCACACTAGTTCGCTCCCATGGTCAAAAAACCCTCTTAATTACATACTAGTTCGCTCCGAAAACCATAACCTAGTTCGCTCCCGTGCTCCCGTCCGAAAACCATAACCTAAGCGGATTAAGTATTTATCTATTCTATTCTAGGAAAATTAATATCAGGAAAATTGGTACTGTGACTTTTGTATTTTATGTTAGAAATTATATAAAATATTGGTGGTTACCTATTTATATAAATACAGTGATAAGCGCGCTAATAACCGGCAAAATAACGCAAACGATGGAAAACATATGAAGTTGTAAGATAAAAGAGATGAAACTAGTAGAGATGAGAAATTTAGAGGTAGAAACCTATAAATTTACATTATAATGATTGTTTCTCATCTTTAGACGTATTGGACGAGTTTGGCAACTACCACTGTGACAGTGATAGTTTTTGTTATTAGTGATATTATCGTTATAAGTTTAATATATTTTTAAGTAAGAAGTAGTGTTATATAGTAGCATTGTTTAAAAAGACTCATTCTTTTAAACAATGATAAGTATTGTCGTATTAGAAAAATACAAAGTTTGAGAAATATTTATTAAAAATTTTATTAATAAAATGTATCAAAGTACCTGCTTTATGAGGGCAACATTATCTATTTAGGCTGACCCTAGCTATTCATTATTATTCATTGTGTACCCAGTAAAGACATTATTCAACTATCTTTTCTAAGAAATATATGGCCGGAGCGAACTTACCTATGCCCCTTTTCTGTGGGGTATTAAAATCTGACCGCCGCGCCGGAGCGAACTAGTATACGCCCTATTATTTATTTTATTTCTTTCTAGAAATACTCTCAGTATTACATAATATGTTAGTAATAAATTTAACAAAATTTTTGTTTGTTAAATTTATGTAATTATGTGACCATTATATTACATTATATTTAAAGCAAAATATTTTTATTGTATGTATATTTTATCTATCAATAATGACGTTCTTTTATATAAAGTTCGTACATTGCAATGATTTTTCCCTGACTATTATTGCGTATACACATATCTCATTAATCGTAAACCGTTGCACGTTTAACTAAAAGGGGAAGTTTATCAAAAATTTACTTTTGTTTCTATATGATAAAATAAAATGCGTAATTCTTTGTTGTTGTTTACACGATTGAATTTATCAGATATATTTTTTAAATGTTTGAAATTGGTGTGAAACGACATTCTTTAATAGGCATATTAGTCATCTTATTTTTATTATTTTTAATAATAGGGATTTTAATAGTTTTTATTCTTTGTTTCATATCATTTCATCTCCTTTTCTGTCGAGTACATTTCTAGAATACTTCCTCTAAGTACTTTAGTGCATTGATAAGAGCATCAACTTAATAAGCGAAATATCTAATAATTTACCAATAATTAAATGCTTCATCCTACACCCTCATATCGAAGAACAAATCATCGACAATCTCATAATATACATTAAATATGTAACACACAATACACGGACACACTCTATGTACATAATATACAAATTTTAAAAAACTTGTACGCAACCACATCTATATACTCTAGGATAATATCATCATACTCAAATAATTTTTCAACCATACACTTGATGTGGCCTATAAGATTCAGGCCAGGTATGTCAATTTTCGAAACGACATCTATCTATAAGCGAGGTTCCTACAGCCTCTGCAGCTTCTCGCATTTCGACCGCCATCTTTTTCTGTCTATCCATTCGTCTTCTTTGATGGCTCTATCTCTCATGATGTGCCGTACATTTTCTTTTAAGGCAACTGAAGGTCATCCCCTTCTTCTTTGTTGTGATATGTAATTTAAAGCTTTCTTCGGCCATCTATCTTCATTTATTCGTTTCACGTGACCATACTACACTAGTTGTCTCGTTTGAATTCTATCTACACTGAAATATACAGTATTTGTCCTCTTTCTAATATCTTCATTCCTGGTGTGATTTTTTTTGGATACACCACACCCTTTCCTTAGATAATCCATTTCTACTACTTCTATCCTTTTTCTATCTTTTTTCGTGATATGCCAAACTTCTGTCCCATAAGTCATAATATCTACCAAGGTACGATAGATTGTCAATTTCGTTTTTTGTCTTATATCTTTAGACCATAGTAGAGAACTTGGAATGTTTACCACTTTTTTGCCCTGCTGAAGAGACATTTATATTCTTTACATGTTTTTGTGCTTCTAATTTCTAAATCTGGAAAAGACATACATAACCTAATAAATCTAGGTTATACAATTTTACCAGAGTTTTTAGAATCCTTTTTGAGAATCATTTCCGCATTGGAAATCGAAACGTCAAAAATGAGTTCATTAAAAATGTAATTCTCATTACACCTCAATAATGGCTCAATCCGATAGGAGTATAAAAATAATACTTATGACCGGTTTCACTAACAACGAATAGTAGTTTATTCGATGAATAAAGTTATTCGACAAATAAATCTGACACATCTACGTTTCACCAACGTCAAATATGACTTATTTTATATTATCAAATATTTTATATTTATTTATCAAATAAATATTTACTCTTCGAATAAATTGACAAGTTAATCTCGCTTTAAATGCCTATAACAAAGATTATTTCATTCATAGGAGATTCTGACCAATAGAAAGCTACAGAAATCTAAATTAAATCGATAATTTTTGATAATTTCCCGTCGTCAAGTATATTACGTCAGATGCCCTTCGTTGTTTTAAAATGTTTTAAAAATTATAAAAGTGATGACTTTCAACCGTCAAATTAATATTTATAACAACTGTTTGTTTAATTGTACTAATTTGTACTTACATATATAAATTACAATAAAATTTTGGTTTTGAACAGTTTTATTCATGAAATAATCGCAACAAATTGCACTCGATCTCTAAAATTAATATAGAATTTTTGGCCTCGTGACACTTTGACATAATTTCACTCGCCTTCGGCTCGTGAAATTAAAACTGTCAAAGTGTCACTCGGGAAAAATTCAATAATTTTAGAGCTCTTGTGCAATTACTACTGATTATTTCATTCATAGGAGATTCTGACCAATAGAAAGCTACAGAAATCTGAATTAAATCGATAATTTTTGATAATCTCCCGTCGTTAAGTATATTACGTCAGATGCCCTTCGTTGCTACGAAAAAATACATTCAGTGACATTAATGACAATTAATGTTTTAAAAATTATAAAAGTGATGACTTTCAATCGTCAAATATTTATAAAAACTGTGTGTTTAATGGTACTTACATAAATAAATTACAATAAAATTTTGGTTTTAAACAGTTTTATTCATGAAGTAATCGCAACAAATTGCACTCGACCTCTGAAATTAATATAGAATTTCAGAGCTCTTGTGCAATTACTACTGAAAATTCGTCAGTTTAACTTTAAATTATCAAAATTTTATTGAGACTTAATAAAAATATAACCCACTAATAAAATTTATTCGACGAATAACTATTCCTAGATTTATTTGTTGGTGAAACCGGCCCTTGGACATTTCTATTGTTTATAATAATATAACAATGTTCTTATATATTATTTTGAACATATACATTAGTATTCATAAAAATTAATATTTCGCTTTTGCTTTTTTTCAGGTGAGTAACTCATATTGTTACCTGTCAAATTCATACCACATTTAGTAAGTACATTATTTTTAATCTCTGATATATTACAAATATTACTATCAAGTAGTGTATCGTTAATATAATTTTGAAATATGAACACTGTTTAAGGAAACTAGAGACTAAAGTAAGCGTACAAAAAATAACAGAGCACTTCGTATTCATCTTATTTTGAAAGAACTCTCTGACCTTTTTAATGGCTATATTTTATGTACATTCTTCACCAGTTATTACTCTGTCCATATACTCTAGGCTTAGAGAATAGAACAAGTGATGGAGTTTAAATATCTAGGCATCACACTAGTGATGTTTAAAAAGTATCTGTTCGTTACAAAGTACTCGTTACTTAAGAAAACCGAAAGTAACGATTACTATACAGAGAGGCAAGTCGTTACTTTGATTACTTTGATTACTCTGATTACTTCGTACCAATCGCATCAAAGCGAGTACCTATTTGAGAATTGTATCTACAATCGGTTGATATCGGAATCGGACCGGTATTCCACGAGTGTTCGATATCAGTACAGTTAACTAAAATTTTATCTATGAAGGGCGAAGGCTATGAAGAGTTTTACAGGGCGCTGAGAAGTAGCTGAAACAGAGAGAGGAGTATCATTTAACAAGCATGCACCCAGAAACAGATGTCTATACGATTTGTCGAAGTAGATAATTCACAGGATTTCACAGATGTTCTAGACTATGATCATCAACTTTAATTTTACATGTAGGTATGGCATTGTTTTTACTAGACCAGGACATTTAACACTAAAAACACAGGAATAAATATATTTTTAAATATAGTAGGTATATAGAGACTTGCAACTTTTTGCATTGTATTTAGGATTAGGATGGCGTCTGGAAAATAGTCTACAATAGGACAATGGGTGGAAATGCATTTTTACATTTTAAAGTGTACAAAACGCATCGAAAAATGCATCAACATGTTAAAATCAGTATATTAAGGCAGATATATCAGCCAGATTTTCTTAGTTCGGGGTATTTGACTCTCGAAATTATAGATGACTTACCTTAGCAGTAACCCTGGGCAGCAGGTGCTTCGGAGGTTGGTTCTGATTGCGTAGTCGTGTTCAGTGATCCCAAAAACCCCCGAATAACAAAATCTGACCCTTAATATACTGATTTTGACATGTTTATGTACTTTTTGATGCATTTTATACTGCAATTATGCATTTCCACCCATTTTTCTATTGAAAACTTTTTCCTGTTTCACTATTTCCCTAAAAATCATTTATTTTTTCCTAAATGCCTTGACCTATGTGTATTTTATTGTTATGATCCAAAAATCTAAAATAATATCTACCCGGGCCAAAAAAATTAGTAGAATTTATAAAAAAATGTTTTAAATAATTTTTAACATAATAGGTTACATAATATCATTTAATTTCTATCCATTAAATAGATCGGTGAAGGTCGTTGTTATATCGGATCTTATACTTATACGAAATACTGAGAAATGCGATTCTCGATAATGATTACCGGTACTCAAATACAAAAGTAACAAAAGTAATCAAAGTAACGAATACTGTAAATGATTACTTTATACAAAAGTAACGATTTGTAACGGATACTAGAAAGTAACTATAATCAACATCACTACATCACACTATCTAGCTATGGAAAGCTCGTAACAGAAACAGGATCAGGTGAATAGAGTAAACAGAGCCGCAGGTTGCCTGAATGACACAATATGGAGAAATAAAAATATCGGGAAAGAACTGAAAGCCAGAATTTACAAAACAGTCATCAGACCAATAATGACATACACGGCAGGACAGAGAGGACAAAAAAATGCTAGAAACAGCATAGATGAAAACGCTTCGAAAAATCGACTATATGACACTTTGCAAGGACGGAGATGCAAGGTGGAGAACATTAATAATTAGGTAAGAAACAGAAGAGTAGAATGTAATGACTAGATCAGTGGAAAGATAACGAAAACGATGAAACGACAACTTACGGGAGTGACACATCCACATTGAAAAAAACAGATAGTAGCTAGCAAGTTGCTTTACTTTTAGATCACTTCCAAAGATTATGACGATATTTTATTATTGGATGTATCATTAAATGTTTCGGAATTGATTTATCAACTAGTTTTATAACTTCTTTAGACATTTATGACAGAATACAAATTGCCATTTTTCCCTCTTTTTATTACACTAGGCTAACATTGCAATAAATATTTTAATATGAAATAATAAACATTGAAAAACCGAAGGTAGTGAAAATGATTTAAATATTATGAATTTCCTCAAGGTTTAGTACCGTTGTTTATAGTTTAATCCGTCTCGGTACAAATTTGACAAGAAACAGACCGCCAATATTTACAGGAGTAAAACAAGTTTATTAATGTTAGAAGACTTTGATTCTATTTAATGTGTAAAGGTAACACATGTAGTTCATTGAAAGTGTTACATCAGTCGACCTTACGTTGATTATTTTTATGTTATCAATATCGATATTAACAAGGTTCGAAGTTTCAATTTCCCAATAATTTATACGAAAAAAGCGAAAAATAAATATTTATTTAGCGTATCATAGCCATTGCCAAAATAGGCAAATATTTTATCTATCATCTATTACACTAAAAATAGTCTATCAAATCTCAATATATGAAACTTTTATATACTGACAATTTCCATTTAATGATTTGTAATGTATACTGTATACTATGCTTACCAACTAGAAAGCATAGAGGTGGGTATATTTATTCATCTTTAGTTTATAATATTTATTCGCAATTTATTACTGATCCCCACCATAAAATCTGTCGGGGAACTACACTTGAGTGCAAAACAAGCGTCTTAAAAGAGAGATTTGAGATTACACCTCCTGTTTTAATGTATGAAGTATAAAAATAAAAATACATAATGTGCAAGCAATAACTTTATTATTGAACTTACAAAAACTGCTATTGCATTATTTAGAGGACGCATTATAAAAACAATACGCAATAAGAACAGACTTTCCTAAATATTCATCATTGGAACGAACGCAAGAAAGACGCTATGAACAGAGAAATCATCAATTATTATAAAATGAATTTCTTTATACAGTGAAAATAACGCAAAAGATGAAAAACATAATATTGTAACATAAGTTGTGAGATAAAAAAAAATAAAACTAGTGGAGGTGGGAGATCTAGCGATAAAAACCTATAAACTTACATTATATTTATGGTTTCCCACCTTTAGACGTATCAGACGAGTATATCAACTAAAACTGTCACTGTCACAGTCGCAGTTGCCAAATTTATAGGTTTATATCGCTAAATCTTCCACCTCCACTAGTTTCATTTCTTTTTATTTCACAACTTAATGTGTTTTCCATCTTTGCCGTTATTCTGCCGGTTATTAGCGCGCTCATCACTGTATTTTAGTATTTCATTTGGTATTCCCACCCTTACTCCTAATTACACTTTCCAATTGATTTCGCATGGATCGGATAATAAATTTTTGAGGCATTGCTTCCCATTCATCATTAAGCCCAGCTCTCAATTCCATTATGCTCCCTGCTGCATGATTTCTGTCCCGGACCTTTCGTTTAAGCTCATCCCAAACATGCTCTATTGTATTTCAATCCGGGCTCAAAGTAGGCCAATTTATTGTAGTTATACCGATTTTAATATCAGATAGGTGGGGGGTCACTCGTGCGATATGGCATCGTTCATTAAAATATAGGTATTACCAATAAATCCCGCGTATGGAACCACATCATCATCATCATCATCATCATCATCATCATCATCATCATCATCATCATCATCATCATCATCATCATCATCATCATCATCATCATCATCATTATCATCATCATCATCATTCAACCCGGATCTATCCACTGCTGGATATAGGTCTCCCTCAGTCATGGAACCACATCCTCCTCCAAAATGTCTCTGATGTAACGATCTGCCGTTAAATCTTCTCCACGTCCATCATGAGGCACGAAAACCAAATCGGTTTTCCCATCCATGGAATGTCTGCCGAAAACATACAAGAACTGCCTCCATATGACACAATTGTTCGTATATAACATTGAACAAATCGCTCTCCTGGCTCTTCTACAGACTCGACGCCTCTTGTCGTTGCTGTGTGGGCAGATCCTACTTTTGTCGGAGAATAATAGCTGGCTCCATTGATAGTTATCCCAATCAAATCGTTCACAGCAAATTTTAGTCGGCTTTGTTTCTAGGCTGCAGTTAACTTGGGATCCGTAGCCATAGATATAATAACAGTTATTAAAATTAGGCCAAGTCCGAAAAATAGCGTAACGCGGAGCAGTTCGGGTCGGTGCAGTCGGTGGTCTATCTCTCTACCGGCGCTTAGCTTTCCCTCTCTAGCATATGATGGCTGATGGCCGTCGCCTCTGTGTTTGTGTCGTTCCATTACTCCCATCTCTTGGTAGATACGCTCACACTCGCACGACAGACAAAGATAGCTAGATCACCGTACTTGATATTGGCGTTACACCCCGATGCATTGAGTGGCATATATCTAGCCTGGTCTATTGTTAACATGTCTCTGTCCCTAGCTGCCCTTTATTGTCAGGTTGGTTGCCTTCAGTGTCCTTCTGACTGTCCAAACGCTGATAACTACACTTCGGACCTCTCTAAGCTCTTATTTGAGACTAACAGCAATCAAATGTCGATTTTTCAGGGATTTTGATTTTAATACATGAAATCGATCATCTATATCCGTTGTTAATCGTTTTAGGCCTCCTCCTTGGTGATAATCCCCAATATCTTAGTACCGACGATACAGTCAGGACACGGCTGATTGGCTTAAATTTAGTCGATTTGCCACGGCCCTCTGCCTCAGACCTTCTCTCAATACGTATGGATAGTGATAGAGAAGGAAGAAATATGGAAGCCCGACATTCAGCAGAAAATACAACAGGGCCTAAAATGTGGCGCAAATACTAAACTCAATCCTTTGGTCTGCTAAAATTAGTTTAAGAACAAAAATGACAATCAACAAGTCCGTTGTAGAACCAATTTTGACGTATGAATCTGAATATTGGCAAATGATGATGAAAGACAAGAAAAAACTGGAAGTGATAGAAATTAACTATCTGAGAAGATCGCGTTCCAGGTATGTTCTTTCCACCTCAGAAACAAGCATGCCCGAAGACTGTTGGAGGTGGAATGGCGTGGTCAGATGCTGGAACACAACGAGACGCCAAAATACCTTGGCGTCCATCTGGATAGAACTCTGTCTTACCGATACCACTGTCAAGATGTCAAGAAGAAAGTAAGTGCCAGAAATAATATCATCCGCAAGCTAACTAATACAAAATGGGGAGCACAACCACACACTCTCCGCACTTCTGCCTTAGCATTATATTTTTCGGCCGCGGAGTTTGGAGCACCAGTATGGGCAAACTCTGCTTACGCAAAGAACGTCGACGTGGCTCTAAATGAAACGGTTCGTATAATATCGGGTTGCCTGAAACCGACACCTATCGAAGAGGTATACCCCATAGCTGGGATTGCACCACCACCTATCAGGAGGAAGGTTACGTCAGAGGTAGAACGAAAAAAGCAGGAGGTGGACCGAAGACACCCCTTATATGACCACCAAACTCAGCCAAGCAAACTAAGATCTCCTCGAAGCGCCAGAGACGCGCCGAATACACCTATGGCAAGCGTCAGCTACCGCGAAACATTTTCCTCCCTCAGCGGAAATGGCTGCTGGACACAATTTACCGTATCCGACTTGGAAAGCGCTAAGCAGACTAAGAACCGGCGTTTCACGTTGTGCTAGTAACCTGAAAAAATGGGGATACCAGGAGGACGATATCTGAGACAGTGGCGCGGTTCAGACCAGCCGGCATCTACTATCACGCACAGCACAGAGATGAGAGAGACCTGCACAGAAGAAGACTTAATTATAGCAAATGACAGGGCCATCTATGTGGCCAACCATTGGAAATACAGAATTTAAAGTTGTTGGTTTGGTGTTCCGGACACGGAAAGTAAGTAAGTCTAGAGAAATATACTTAACACTATGAAGGAAAGAAAAATGAGGTACTTTTATGAGTTATACAAGGGAAAGTGAAAGGAAAACGACGACCGGGGAGACGACGCACGTCCTGGTTGAAAATTTTAAAGCAATGGAGTGGAAAAACAACAACAGGACTCTTCAGAACCGCTGCAGACGAAGTAAAATGAACCATGATGATCGCCAATGTCTTTAAATGATGAGGCACGTGAAGAATAGAAATATAATGATACCAGATTTTTTGCATTATATCTGTTAGCTGAATTTTCTTTTTCCCCATACATACAGAAACAAAGAACACTAAAATTTTGTTAAATTTGTTCAATGACCTTTTTCTTCCACAAGATTAGACTGTTATTTATTAGAGTTATAGAGTTCTCCTTCGACTCATCGTAAAATACCGTCTTTGGTGTCCTGTTAGAAATATAGTTGTGTGTATGAAATGTTAAACACATAAACATTTAAGTGCCCGTTATCTTAAAATAACATCTTTATTGCAGTTTATAATGTTTGTCTAATTTCATAGATAAAACAAGGAACGGTGATCGTATAAAACATTATTTAAAACATTATGTTTTTCATACAGTTAGGTATTTTGATGTATTGTCGATAATGAACTTCAAATTATATATAAAAATAGCCTGCTATGATTTAAAACTGTCTAGAAACTAGAGCGAATTTAAAAATAAACACTAAAAGAAACTGTTAATGCTCTGTAGTTTATTATGTTATATACTATATAGGCTGCACATCTACACATTCCTTGCTGAGTTGAAGCTGCTCTTATTGAGCTCATTAACTCATTTTTTGTGGTGAGTCGCCTCACATTCTTTCTTCTCTCCAGTTAACTAGTCTAATCTAGGGTTACTCTTAGCGTCCTCTGTTATTTTTCTCCATATATCCCTTTCCTGTGTTTTTTTGTCTCCATCTTTGCACTTTCAGTATTTTTATGTCCTCCAATACCTGTTCTTCCCATTTAGTCTTTGGCCTTCCTTTAACCCTTGTTATATTGGGGTTCCACATTGTAACTTTCCTTACATATTTTTCTTCTCCCATTCTTCTTAGGGGTCCAGACCACCGTACTCGCTTGGTTTTTATAGCTTTCAATATGGCCTCGCCTCCTAGTATATTTATTATTTCTAAATTCAGGAGCCTTTCGTAATTTCGTTGCACTGTTTTCTTAGGTCCATAAATTTTTCTTACCATTTTCCTCTCAAATATTTTTAACTTTTCTTCTTCCCTCTTTGTTGGGCTCATGGTTTCTGCCCCATATGTCACCACTGTTCGAATTGCTGATCTGTATATTCGGATTTTCGTATCTCTGCTTTTTTTTTGTTTTTCAAACTCGTTTTGTATTTATAATACGCTCTATGACCCGCTTGTATTCTGTTGGTAATTTCTCTATCTCTTTCATTTTTGTTGTAAATTGTGACACCTAGGTGTTGAAAATTACTTACTATATTAAAATTATAATTCCGATTTTTATATTTCACTCCTCTGTATCTTTGTTTTCTCTCTCTGTTTTCATGTAGTTATTTTTCTTTCAATTTATTGTTAAGTCTCTTTTCTCCGCTTCCTTTTCAATTTGTATAATTATGTCATCTAAGCTTCTTTTGTCTCTCGCCAGCATCGCTAGGTCATCAGCATATGTTACTATCTGAACTGAATTGTTGGTGATCGTTCCCTTGAGTTTGCACCTCTCAATTATGGCATCTAAAATTTTGTTAAAGAGCGTAGTTGACAGCCCATATCCTTGTCTTATATTGCATCTCTTGCATTGTAGTCAAATTCTTCTGTTGTTCCTTCCTGCGTTAATACTGATACTTTTAATTCATTCATCGTCATTTCCACGAGTCTTCTTATCTTTTCAGTCCTTCTACTTTCCTCATATCGTTTACTACTTCTGGTCTGTTAATGCTGTCAAATGCTTGTTTGAAATTAATTAACTAGACAGTATGTTCCCCCTGCTTTATTTTGTTTAAGTTGAAGTATCACTTCGTTAAATTCCTCCACCTCTGGTATGTTTTGTTCAAGCCGTTCTGCTTCTGTTATTTCCAAAACGTGATACTCTTTTGCTTCATTTGCCTGTGTGTTTTCTTGTGTTTAGAGATTTTTGAAGTATGTACTTTCGCCACTCTTTCTTTCTAGTGTTGCCATATTTAATTGTTTATTCTGCTTGTTAATATATTTATAAATTTTGCCCTTGTTTTTATGTATTTTTGTGTTTTATTAGCTTTGTGTTCTCTTCTGATTTTTTAGTATATTCTGTAATCGTCTGTGACTCGAACCAGTCATTCCTTTTCTCTACATATTTTCTTCCTAGCACTGTCTTTGTTGCAGTTTATGTTTGCATAATTTCATAGATAAAACAAGGAACGGTGATCGTATAAAACATTATGTTTTTCATACAGTTAGGTATTTTGATGTATTGTCGATAATGAACTTCAAATTAAATATAAAAATAGACTGTTATGATTTAAAACTGTCAAGAAACTAGAGCGAGTTTAAAAATAAACACTAAAAGAAACTGTTAATGCTATGTAGTTCATTAGTGTTTCTTTTTTTTAATTGGGAGTGTTGAAGAACATCCTACGTTTTGCAATAGGAAAGTAACTTTTTTGTTTATTTTACTATCTATAGGTGATTTAGATCTCGCAGTCATTGCAAATATTACTTTCTAATTTAAAATGTTTTGTCTTGTATTAAAAATAGACATATTTATACAAAAATGTAGTTAATATTGTTCTGAAGTGAAGCTATTTTCTTGTGGCATCTTAATGCAATTTACAAGTTTTATTGAAAATAAGCAACAATTTTACTTTGAAATAAATCATTTTGACGCTTTTTCTGGTGGGGGTACAATGACTCTGATCGGGATGTAAAAGACCTTGTTTGAAAGAGAGTATCTTAAGAAGCAAATATTGGAAAGTTGAAGGTTCAAGAGTGAACAAACAAAAGGGCTTTAGCCATGTAGTGCCCAAGTGGCATAAGATACGTGAGTGTACAGATACAGAACAGTCTTGATTAGCTTAGAACAGGTCTAGAACAGGTTCATATCAGATTTGAACAGGTCCTGATCAGTTTTGAACGCGTATAGAATATAATATGTCTCGAACAGATATTGGTCTTACTAGTTTATTCTAATGTAAAATGCAATATAAATTACTTTTGTTTAATGTCAAAAGAGTTCTGAAAACGTTTACTATGCCGTTGTACCTCTGGTCTATTCCCCTTGCAGTACTTCTAAACTAACTAAAATACTACTAGTAAACAATACTAGTACTACGACATTCGTTTACATCGGTTTATATCGTTTTCCGCCGCTTTCCTTCATCTCATCAGGGCTTTGTCCGGTTGTTCCATAGATCCTCTTCTATATATCTTTCTCTTACCTGTTTGCCTATTGCTTCTCTCTAAATTGTTCTCGGTCTATCTTGTTTTCTCTTGCCCTCTGATTGCCATTTTAGTATTTCCTTTGGTATTCGTTGTTTATCCATTCTTTGTATATATCCGAACCAGATAAGTTGTTTTGTTGATAAGTCATCGGTGATTGTTCATTTGATTCCCAATATTTCTCTATTGAAGTCGTTGTTAATCCTTTCTTTTTTGATCTTCCTGCTTCTTTTCTCAAAAAATACATTTCCATTGATTTCAGCGTTGCCAATTACTTTCATCATATAATTATGTCATATAGCGAACTCACCATGCACATTTCTTCGATGGAAAGAAATGGATCAGTCATACGTCGAAAAATCAGCAATCTCCGCTAAATTCTGACGACACTTTAGTACTAGCATCATCAACAGATGAACCTGAATACATTATGAACAGACTACATATTGTTAGTTGTGAATATGGACTTATACTTAATTCAAAGAAGACCAAAGTGATTATCATTGATCCATCTAGAAATTACCAGCCGGAACTACTAAACGTAACAGTGGTAAGTGGTAAGTAAGCCATTTCAATTACTTAGGTTCTGCTATCACAAATAATGGTGGATGCGCAGAAGAAATACATCGATGCCTTTTATAATGGCTAGATCAGCAACAGTCAAACTCACTAAAATCTGTAAAGATACGGCCACAACGAAGAACACCAAACTTCGCCTGGTACGGGCGCTTACCTTTCCTATCGCTACCTTTGCTGTAGAAATTTGGACCACCAAAAACCTAGGACCACATTAGTCCTTAGAGATTAGTGGTTAAAAGCAAAGTATGTAGATTGTAAAAGAAAACTTGACATGCACGTTGTTTGGTAACGAATGGACCATATCTTCAGATTCCTGAGGTTAAAATAGATCGATTTAAGCTAACTTACTTTAGTACGAAAGTTGATAATAAGCGAAATAAAGGGTGTCAAAGTTAAACTTTTATTTTATGTATTCTTGAATATTTCCTGACAGAGGATAACATCGCGAAATCTTTGAAGCGGGTGTTTTTTGGGACGAGAAATCTAAATTCACTATCAAAAATTATGTCTTACCGAGAAGGCACCACATACGTCTTTCACGCGCTCATTTAATACGTTCAATTTTTTGATTACTCACTCTACATAGTTTTTGAATCAAAACTTTTATTCCTTTATTATTTTTACTTAAAAAAGGTATTCTACATTCATCTCGCTAAACTCAACCCTTTTCGAGATAAGCACGTTTTAAATCAGCCATGCAAAATAATTTTTTGCATATTATCGTTGTAGTTACAGCCGAAAAATAAACTTGAAACCATAATAATTTCCAAAAATATATTAGACCAGTAAGGATCTGTTTTTAGGTGGATGTGAGAGGTGGCATTCAGATCTTTGCGGATAAAGTTAGGTGATAACTTCGTTAATAATAATTGATTTATGCTCCTTCTCAAATATGCCCGGAACATTAATAAAAAAATTCAAATATTTAAAAATTTCGAATAACATCGATTTTTTTCTACTTTTTTTGTTTATAACTTTAAAACGATTCATTTTGGAACAAAGTCGTATAGGAATAAAACAAAGATAATTAAATTTTCTATCAGATGCGATTGGTTAAAAATGTCTTAATTTATCACCCTTGCTGCAAAATAGCAATAAATATAAAATAAGGGGGCAAAACAAGCCTGTCATTATTCAATGATTTTCCATCACTTAGGTTACACTTGGAATCTTCCTAATTCGCTTAGAAAATTGTTGTAATGTGCTAAAACCGTACACCAAATTTCATTAAAATTGACTTACTAGATTTTGAATAATAATTTTGCAATCAAACTTTTTTTAAAAAATTAAAATTTTTTAAAATCTTGCACAACAAAAACTAGAACATACAAAGATTTGTCAATTTTTTTACATATAAAGAAGCACTCCACCTGTCTAATGCACTTTACAGAATTCAAATCGGATTATTTAAGCAGCCTCAGCAATGTTTTAAAGTTATAAACAATTTTTTGGCTTATAAACAAATTAGTGCTGTGGCCAGGAGGGGGTGCTACGCGCTCCTTTATTTAGATGGACTTACCCACGATTTTTATGTATTTTTTGACCCGTAGAACACGATTTTTTTGGGAAACAGTTGATCCGGATGTCGATAAGATTGTTATAAACAAAGAACTTGAGGAATTACATAACATCGATTTTTCGCAAAATAAGACATTTTTTTGTATTTCTTGGGTAATTCTAAGCAAAAAATGTTCTTACAAGTTTTTTCGTAGGATGCATAGTTTTCGAGATAAACGCAGTGGAACTTTCAAAAAATCGAAAAATTTAAATTTTTGAACGCGAATAAATTTGATTAAAAAATAAAATAGCAATTCTGCTGACAGCATTTGAAAGTTTAAGTCAAATTATACCGGTTTTAATTATTTGCATTGCTAAAAATGATTTTTTTTTATTATTAAACAAAGCTATTTGTTTATAAGCCAAAAAATTGTTTATAAGTTTAAAACCTTGCTGAGGCCCCTTAAATAATCCGATTTTAATTCTGTAAAGTGTATTAGATAGGTAGAGCACCTCTTTATATGTAAAAAAATTAGCCAACTTCTAAATGGTCTACTTTTTGTTCAGAAAGATTTAAAAAAATTTGAACTTTTTTAAAAACATTTAGATTGCAAATTTATTATGCAAAATCTATTAGGTCGATTTTAATGAAATTTGGTACACGGTTTAAGTATGTTACAAAGAATTTCCTAAGTGAATTACTAAGGTTCTAAGTGCCACCAAAGTGGTTAAAAACATTGAATAACAACAGGCGTATTTTGCCCCCTTATTTTGTATTTATTGCTATATTGACGAAAAGGTAATATGTTAAGACCTTTTTGACCAGTTGTATATCATACAAAATTTAATTATCTTTATTTTATTTCCCTACGACTTTGTTCCAAAACGAATCGTTTTAAAGTTATAAGCAAAGAAAGCAGAAAAAAATCGACGTTTTTCGAAATTTTTAAATATTTTAATTTTTTTATTAATGTTCCGGGCATATTTGAGAAGGAGCATAAGTCAATTATTATTACTGAAGGTGTCACCTAACTTTATCTGCAAAAATCCGAATGCCACCTCTCACATCCAAAAATAGACGTTTTTTCACAGCTCCTTACTGGTCTCTATCGCAAATTCGTTCAAATAGAATTTGCGATGTAATGATATAAATATGAGAACTTGCACATTTACTATGGTTTCAAGTTTATTTTTTGGGTGTACATAAATACAAAATTATATGCACAAAATTATGTTGCATCGCAGATTTAAAATGCATTTATGTCGAAAACGGTTGAGTTTAGCGAGATAAATGTAGTATGGGCCATTCCACGAACATACGCCTCTTTTGGATTACTTCGACAACGAATATTTTATTGTGCAAAAATAAGAAGTACGAAAGTAAATGGCGCTAATTAGTATTCCAATAAACAACAATGTAATTTGCAATTTACTTTCGTTCTTCTTATTTTGCACAGTAAAATATTCGTTGTCGAAGTAATCCAAAACAGGCGTATGTTCGTGGAATAGGGTATATATCTTTTTTAAGTAAAAATATTCAAATAAAAGTTTTGATTCAAAAAGTATGTATAGTGGGGGATAAAAAAATTGAACGTATTAAATGAGCGCTGAAAGACTTATGTGGCACCCTCTGGGTTATACTTATACTACATCATTTTTGGTAGCAAATTTAGATTTCTCGTCCCCAAAAACCCCGCTTATTAAATTTCGTGTTATTACACTACATGTTTCAGAAATATTGAATAATAAATAAAATAAAAGTTTAAATTTGACACCCTGTATTTCGGTTATTATCAACTTTTGTACTAAAGTAAGTTAATTTAAATCGACCTATTTTAAACTCAGGAATCTAAGGTTAAACTATGGTCCATTTGGTACCAAACACCATGTATAAGTAGATACGGGCGTATGCAAATAATCGATAGAATTTACTGAAATTGTAACACTTATGAAAAAAGAAAATGTGGTAAACGAAACAAATAAAACTTATATATCATATTTTTTGTGAGTATATTTTCGTAAAACTTCACAAGGCAAAGCAGCTACCAACAGTTGTAAAAGCAATTCCTATTCAAATCCCTCGCCTGTATTCCCGCTATGGTAAAAATTATGTTTACTGATCATATTGAGACTTCCATATGATACTTATTATTTTATTAGTATTCGATATAGGATTTTTATTAATAAATCTTCAAGGAAAATCTGCACAGCGGCGGCTCGTGGGTCAATCTTCAGGGGGGTCATTTTGGTTTGAAAACTTCAAACTGTTGATTTTTTAAAGTATTTAAAAGATCTTTTAGCATTTATATTTTAGATAAAAAATACAGACTTAGATAAAACTCAATACTATTTACCCTAGTTTTCCGAAAATTAAATTTGTCTTTTTTTAGAGTAAATCTTTTAAAAAATATAGGAAAAATGGTATGAACAGGTTATTGACTGATATATAGATAGGAATATTTATAGTATAATAAATTGTAAATTTATTAAAACGAAACTTACTTTAAATATTTTTATATTTTAAGTCAATTCTTCTATCCTTTAGTTCTGCAAAATAGTCTATGACCTTCTCATTGAACAAGCAGACGGTAACTAACTAAACGTGAGGCCGTCGACTCTACTACAGGTATACGACGGAAAGGTCACTCCCACTCTCGCCCACGAAATTGCTATCTGCCGTCTCTTTTCTATTTTACATGCATTTGTCCATAAGCCATAAGAACTGTATGTAGACAATTTAAAATACGGCCCAGCCACGGGCTTGTGTATAGCGCGAGGCGCGACGTCTATTATATTTGTTTTGCCAATGCAGACTGCTGAGAGTATTTCAGAGTGAAGTTTTAGATAAAAGATATTTTTAATAAAATTGGTATTTTTATGAGATTATTTTAGGGGGGTCATTGACCAATTGACCCTAAGGAGGAGCCGCGCTTGAATCTGCAGCTTACATAATATAACTGTGATACTGCTTTCAAGGTTCTTGCAGTTTCTTAGTAGGTATGTTACATCATCAAATGTTTTATACTTTAGATACCCGTGAACAGTATTAACGAACCCACTCATTAGTGACTAGAATAAAGAAACTCTTTATAAAGTGTCATGGCTTTGTTAACGAGAATTGTCAATTTATAATTTATTGTTCTAACTGGGAGCCATTAATATAAGAATGTGGAGTGCCATAAAAAAGTGAGTAGGTAAAGGTAATGGCACTCTTAAAGTCTTAAATTAGATATTTAAATAAAGATTTGAATATAAATGTATCTTTTTATATACTTAACGGATCTTGGAAATATAACGTATCATTCTAACATTGCCAAAAAACACAATACTTCTCATTAATACATTTCTTATCTCCAAAAACAAATAACTACGAAGAAATAGCATAAAATTCAATTCGATGGCTGAAAGTAACAGTGAGATATCATGTCAAATTGAAATTACGAGATAATGAGGATTAAAGTTTGCATGTCATATTAAAAATCAGAAATAGGTGACCAAAAGCTTATTGTTATTGGATATTAGTCTCCTAATATTCGAGCGTAACCTGTAATGTTAATTTTCTTTTAATTTTATCTGTAACCCAGAAAAAACAGGTTTTTGTAAAATATCCCAGTGTTACATTAACATAGGTAGTCTGGGTTGTGCTATTATTCAAAATGTCTCATTTCTATAGGGACTAGTATAGAGTAAAAAAATGTTATTTAGTAGAGATGTTTATTTTTTACAACTTAAAATAAAAAAAAACTTAATTTCTAATACTAGCTACTTAAAATTAGTATGAAAAAATTTACTTCAAATTCTCAAAAAAAAAATGATGTCGTTCTGGGATCGCCCTGGATCTGCATAATTCCAACAAATCATTTTTTTTTTTATTTTCAGGGATTGAAGGAGGGGCAGTATAGGCTGGCTGTAAATTTAAATTCCGGCAATCAGTTCTGCGACCCCGCATTTTGTATTTTACATCAATGTATTTTTCAAAGTGTTGGTCAGAAAAGCTTGTTTTGTAAAAAATGTTGTTTGGGTTGTCAGCAGTTATTTTTATAGCTTTAGTGTTGTTCCACACACATTTTGATCCTGTGTTATAAACATTAAAGTTTTTGCCAATACTCTCAGACAACAGTTTCCATGCCAAGAAGTCTCTTGTTTCTAGTTCTCTAACATTGTATGGTGGACCTGTCTTCTTGGCTAACTTTATTACAGACACCAACTCCGTGGGAACATAAATGGGACCTTGTTTTAGCATTCTTGTCTTCTCTCTTTCAATACAGTCATGCATTGAGTCCCCTTCGTTTTGTGTATGACCTGTAATTATTAAGTACCCATGTGTAATGCTTTTCACCTGCAATGTACACAATGCAAAAATATACATGCACAAGAGATATTTATTTTTATTCTGTGCAGTGCAGTTATCCAGAAAATGACATCTTTTCCTACGCAATGATGCTTTAAATATTTATATAAACATGTAGAAATTTCTATTGCCCCTCTCTTGCCCACACCCTCATTCCAAAAGAAGCAGTGGCCCTGACGTGTCAAAGCATCAAAAATGGTAAAGTTGTATGCATTCAACTTTGATTTATAAAAAAAGGAAGATAAATTTCCACAAAGAAGCTGGAACACACCTTCTAAATCAAAAATAGCTACAATTTTATTGCCTTCTAAAGTTTTGTCCCGGTTTTTTTCCTCTCTAGCCAAAGGACTGTCTGATTTATGAAGTTCATATTCTTGTTTTTTCAATGAACGTTGCTACTCATCCATATTTTCATACTGTGTACAAAAATTACATAAGTCTTTTTTCGGCTTAAAAAAACTTAAAAGTTTTATCAATTCGATATATCACACGTAGCAGCAAGAAAGAAAACAGACTGGAATTTATCAGAATGAAAGTAATAACAAAAACCTCATTAATACCTAAAATTCCGGAATTCAATATTTCTTCAACTTCATCAGCAATCCTGTATTGTTCCAAGTTTAATGAAGTATTTGTGCGAGAAATCAGGCTTTCGGTTATAACTATATGTCATCAGTTGTAGTAGTACTGTTCGAATTTTCTGAAAAGAAAGAATCATTGTTTGTTACAGGGTCAACATTTTAATGAAAACAAAAACTTTATTATTTAATAAAGTAACTTTGATTATGTTAGTTTATTTAATAAAGTAACTAAAATAAATCTTATTTAGGTATCTTAAAAAGGGAAATGCTTACCTGTTGCAGTCTTAGTTTTGTCTACTTGTTTAGTTTCAAGCATGCACATCAATCGACCACGTGAAACCATTTTTCACTTTTCACTATATTCAGTCCTTTAATAAAATTTTGATTAAGAATAAGAGGTGTGTTAATTTATATGAGTATTTTGCACACAAACATTTACACACAAATTATAAAATAAATGAAATTAACCTCACAAAACTTGACAGTCAAACAGAATGTCTCAGTGTTGCCCATATTTCTTTCACTGATGAACAAGCGACAGTGGGTTATTCAGTTTGTCTCAGTGTTGCTTGGACTACATGAGTTAATTGCTTCCAGTGTAACACTGGTTTATTCATTATAGCCGTGAAGTTGGGTTTTAATACATGTTATCTCAGTGTTGTTATGATAAATTAGACTCTTCTAGTTGATTTGCTGTAATAATGTTGAAAACAGAATTTTGTCAAAATATCCCACTGTTGCTTTCAGCCATTGTTCGAATAATACACACCCTTATTTTAAGCAAAAACAGGAATACAAGACTATCGTTTTCTGCTAATATTAGTCCTCCTCCTCTATATTTTCTTATTTTCTCCTTTATAAGGATGTAGTGGTGTTATGTAATTTGTTGACTACATATTTCTATCCAATTATCTATCTCCTGTGTATGTTGTTTTGCTTCGGAGAATGAGTAATCAGCCATATTCTTTATTTGGTCCGACCATCCTGCTGGAGATCTTCCTTTATATCTTTTGCCCGCTACGTTGCCTCTAACTATGATTCGTTCCCTGCCTTCTCTTTTTCTAGTTATATGTCCAAAATATCTCAGTATATTTTGGTTGATAGTGCTGATGAGTCTAGTTTTTATATTAGTTCTTCTAGTATTGAACTTATTTATGCGATGTGCAACCCATGTTATGTGCAACATTCTACGGTATACCCACATTTTAAATACCATTTTACGTCTCGAATTGGCTTTCTTGATAGTGCATGCTTCTGAAACGTAGGTGGTTATAAAATATATTATTGCTCGAATAAGGCTTAATTTTGTGTTTTTTGTAATGTCGGTGTTCTTCAATATTTCTGTGAATTTGACTGTTGCGGATCTGACCGTTAGGATGCGTCAACGGATCTGGTCTTCCTGCCCTACGCTGTTAGTGATGACCTGATGACGGAGCCTAAGTAATGAAATTGTCTGACCACTTCGTAACCTGCCATGTTTCTTATCTGTGTTTGGTTGTTTCTCTTTTTACCGACCACCAATACTTTGGTTTAAAATAAAAATGTATACCATTTTTATTCAGTTGCAATGCGAAGGCAAAACAATCTTACTTTTCAATTAAAATACGGAGCGCAGTCCAGTCCTCTGAATCGCGATTTTCGGCTCTTATTGGAGCCTCATCGGAAAGAACGTAGGCACTGTTCTCCATACCCTAACTGACTAGCGTCGAGAGTTTTTCCCACCCATTGCAACCGAAGTGAAGGTATCAGGTGACTAGCGTCATCTGGCAATTGAAAGATGAAGTTAGTTTTCAATCCTAATAGCAAAATTAATAATATTGAAAATATTAAAAATATTACTAAAAGATTTTTAAATTGAAAACTTATTGGTACATTTCCCTGGTGACGCCTCCAAGGCTTCTACAATTTGCAAGCCAAATGGATGCTGCAGTGAAGACAAAGGGAAGGAATTCTACACTATGCAATTCACATCCCCCGTCTGCAGCTCGGTAAAGTTCCAACGGAAAATGCACCTGGTTACTCTACGGAGTAATACGACTATAAAATAAAAATGTATACCATTTTTATTCAGTTGCAATGCGAAGGCAAAACAATCTTACTTTTCAATTAGAATACGGAGCGTAGTCCAGTCCTCTGAATCACGATTTTCGGCTCTTATTGGAGCCTCATCGGAAAGAACGTAGGCACTGTTCTCCATACCTTAACTGACTAGCGTCGAGAGTTTTTCCCACCCATTGCAACCGAAGTGAAGGTATTAGGTGACTAGCGTCATCTGGCAATTGAAAGATGAAGTTAGTTTTCAATCCTAATAGCAAAATTAATAATATTGAAAATATTAAAATGTTACTAAAAGATTTTTAAATTGAAAACTTATTGGTACATTTCCCTGGTGATATCTCCAAAGCTTGGTTTAGTAACCTGGTTTAAGTAAACGAAACAAAAACAAAGTACATGACAGTCAAAAGAACACCTGACAATGAAAATAATATCAATAGACAACTATACCTCGTCCAATTTATTTACCGTTGCGCGTCATCCGCGCCATAGCCTGTGACACGATACCAACTCGAAATATTTAGGCGGTGAGCGTGTTCTTTTTTAGAATCAAAATTATTCTAAAGGGGAACACACCTACCGCCTAGATATTTCGTGTTGGTATCGTGTCACAGGCTATGGCGCGGATGGCGTGCAACGGTAAGTAAATTGGACGAGGTATATATCATTGAGCGTGTGGATGCAATCACATATCTGGGAACAGAAGTGAATCAGAAGAATTCCGTAAGTAGCGAAATTAATGCACGTATTGTATTTCCAGTGGGAATCGTACATACTATGCTAATAAAAGATTGATGACATCGAAATTATTAGGCCAACGAACCAAAAAGACTATCTACAGAACATTGATTAGATCCGTAGTAACCTATGATTATGAAACCTGGATATAATATATATGTTACTGGCCAAATCCGATTTCAGGACAAACATTGTTCTACACGTAGCATTGTTCTACACGCGATAGAATAAACTAGTTTGGCCTAGGCCAAACTAATTATCCTGATATTAATACAGATACTGTAGGATAAACTAGTACGGCCTAGTATAAATATTATAGTTTACCTACACAGCCAAAATAAATAGATTAACTGAATAAAATATTCTGTAATTGGATGTAAGATAATTATTTTTTATTAAAACGATAATGATTCGTCGTTAAAATTAATGGACAATTAGAAATACAAACAAGAATATTAGAAAAAACCTCTTATTTTTCTATCGAGTTATTTGGTGACACTTACAATTGCATAGTATCATTGCCATCTTGCACTTGCATCTGTTTGGGGAGCAGTTTCTTTCGCAGTTGCAATTGACAATACCTGATCCAACTGAATTTCTCGTAGTTTATTAACACATTCGTAGTGAAGACGACTGCATACGCAGACACTTACAAAGGGACATGACTGTCTGCATATCAAGTCGTATCCGCGAATGTGATAAGTAAGAAAAAATAAAACCCAGAATATGGTTTCTCAAGGAAACCAAGTTTATTGCCAACTTTGTAAAATCCTTCGTCATTTGTCTGAAGAATAACTCCAATGATGTTTTTGAGATCACCTTTACCTTTTTGTAACATCCGAAATAGGTATAGTCAAGTTATCTCCAATGTTGGCTGGTGGATGAGAGTTGTCAGAAGTGGCTTCCATTTTGTTAGCCTGTTCTATTTTCTAACACTATTTTATTAACACTATTTTCTGTTCCACTATTTCTATATTTTTTTAATGTCATTGTCAGATAAAGGAATTTTTTCTTGGTTATTAACTTCTTCAACGTTGGCATCACTGTCTTCTCTTAGATTAACATTGCAATTATTATCTCTTATTTTTCTTAAGTTATCTTCATCCAGAATTTCATTTATGATTTCTTGCTGCAAAGATGAAGTCGAAAGTCCTAAACCAAGGCTCTGAAATATCGTTAATGGTTGCAGCTACGAGAGATTCAGTTAAATCAGAAGTAGTCCAGGGCGCATCTGTTTTGAGATGGACGTTGAGAGGTGACTCAAATTTTTTTGCAGAAATTGCTTGAAAATAACTCAAATAATAATATTTGAATTATCCTCCCACTCAAAATGGTCCGGAACATTGTTTAAATAATCAAAATGTCAAAATATGAAGGAAAAATTCGATTTTTTAATTGGTTTTTGATTATAACTTTAAAACTATTCATTTCTGAGAAAAGTTGTACTGACATAAAAGTTGCGTAATTAAATTTCCTACAATATAAAATTGGTTAAAAATTTAAAAAATAGTCACCCTTATTGAAAAATAGCAATAATTGCGAGAAAAAACATACAAAAACAAGTATTCGCATTTTACGTTTTTCAACCATTTATGCTACACTTAGGACCTTCATATTTTACCCAGAAAAACTTTATGATATAGTAAAACAACACTGTAAATTTTATTAAGATCGGTTTAATAGATTTTGCAAAATAAATTTTGAAATCCAGCTTTCGCAAAAAAAATTATTTTTTTAAAATGTTGCAGGACTGAAAATAAAGCAGATAGCAAGTTGAATTTTTTTTGCTTATAGAAGTGTACTGTACCTTTCATTTGCAATTTGCAAAATTAAAATAGATTAATAACCACGGCGTCAGGAAATTTGTTAAATAAACATTATTTTTTGGTGCTACGCGCAGGACAGCGGTGTTCGATTCACACAAGTTGATTTCCATCAAAATTTCATCCAATCTTTATCTAAGATATTATTTTCTTACTCTATATTTTGTTGTATTTTAATATTTTAATTCTACAAAAATCAAACTAATTTTATTATTGTTTGTGAAATATTGTTTAAACAATTGCATATGTTTAAAAATAATAAACTTTTATTCTCTAAGTTAAAATATATGAACAAAGAAAGATTTTGCTAAAAAAAGTGTTATTTCAAAGGATAGAGTATGTGTTTTTATTTTGCAAAAACCAAATTTATTTATTTATATCGAAATGTAATAAAAATTAAAATGTATCAATCATTATCAAAGGTCATTGGAATGCCCAATCAGAGCAAACTATCCGCTGTCCTGCACGTAGCACCAATAATTAATGTTTATTTACAAAAATTCCTAACGCCGTGGTAGTTAACCGATTTTAAATTTGCAAATTTCAATTGAAAGGTACAGTACACTTCTATAAGGAAAAAAAATTCAACTTGCTATCTGCTTTATTTTCAGTCCTGTTACATTTTGAAAAAATGAATTTTTTTGCGAAAGCTGGATTGCAAAATTTATTTTGCAAAATTTATTTTGCAAAATCTCTTGAACCGATCTTAATGAAATTTACAGTATTATTTTACTGTATCATAAAGTTTTTCTGGGTAAAATATGAAGGTCCTAAGTGTAGCATAAATAGTTGAAAAACGTAAAATTCGAATACTTGTTTTTTTATGGCTTTTTCGCAATTATTGCTATTTTGCAACAAGGGTGACTATTTTTTAAATTTTTAACCAATTCTATATTGTAGAAAATTTAATTACGCCACTTTTATGTCAGTACAACTTTTCTCGGAAATAAATACTTTTAAAGTTATAATCAAAAAACGAAGAAAAAAATCGAATTTTTCCTTAATTTTTTGACATTTTGATTATTTAAACAATGTTCCGGACCTTTTTGAATGGGAGGATAACTCAAATATTATTATTTGAGTTATTTTCAAGCAATTTCTGTAAAAAAATTTGAGTCACCTCTCAACGTCCAGATGTACTAATATTTTTACAGATGCGCCCTGGTCTAAAGAGAGTTTTGTCAAATAGGGCTGCAACAAAAAATGTTCCATAAACAGATGCAAGTGCAGGAAGACAATGATATTCTACAATTCTATACTAAATTTACAATCAAGATGCAGTAGAAATAAACAAACCAAGACACGTTCAATGCTAATAGGAGCACTCCCGAACCATAATTTACAATGTATAAACTTTGGAGATCATTATTTGGGATTTACAATGTATATACATTGTAAATTATGATTCGAGATTGCTCCTAATAGCATTTAACGTGTCTTGGTTTGTTTATTTCTACTGCATCTTTCATCTAAAGCACTCCATGAAAAGGCAAATAATAATTTTTATATTTGAAGTATAAGGTATAATTATGGTTTTTATAAAAATCACTAATTATTTTTTATAGGATTGTTTGTATTTCTAATAATTGTGCATTAGTTTATGCCAAATTATTATCGTTTTAATAAAAATGATTGTCTTACATCCAATTACACAGCATTTTATTCAGTTTTGGCTTATATCACGTATAATGGAATGTTGATACTAGGCCGTACTAGTTTATCCTGCAGTGTCCGTATTAATATCAGGATAAACTAGTTTGGCCTAGGCTAAACTAGTTTATCTTATCGCGTTTAGGACAAACTAGTTTGGCCTATGCCAAACTAGTTTATTTTAACGCGTTTAGGACAAACTAGTTTCGCCTAGACCAAACTAGTTTATCCTGAAATCGGGTTTGGACGGTAACATATACACCGTTATTAGGCGTCAACGCCCTTCAGTAGGGATCTATGGAGGAGTATCACCAAGCCGTAAACCCTTATCCCTTGCCGTACCGCTCCTCCATAGGCCGATCAGACGCCAGTTATTCCAGACCAAGTCGTAGATTCTATTGAATTTTATAATACCGACGTTGGCCTTTTATTAATTTCATGACCTGGCTGAGGCTCGAACCGTCGATCGCAAATCCATTAACTGGGCCTCGACTGCGCCTCAGGGAACTGGACCATCTAGACCAGCGATACTCAACCTTTTTCTTTCCTGGGCCACATAGTAGCTATTGCCACAGCTTGCGGGCCGCAATCAAGATGAAGTTGTATACAGGGTGTTTCATTGGGAAACGGAAATACTTGAACGGCGAATAGAGGTAAATGAGGCGGTTCTAGACATACTCAATTTTTTGCTCCAGCGACTTAATAACCGAGTAACAGGGTGTTTTATCGATTTTGCCCATTTCTTTCTGGACCCATAACTATAGAACCACCTTGTATCTTTTTTTGATATTTGGTACAGATATGTCACATTTAGAACCCAAACCACGCAACTACTAATCGCAAGAAAAATCCAGGTCTGGATTAAACAAAATTATAAATCCATTTTGACCTTGAAACAACATCCTGTATATTGAAATTTTCAAAACCCGTTTGCACATTTGAAAAGAGCTTTAACCATTTTTTGCGCAGACAATTTAATGACTTTAATTTTGAAATGATGTCGAAATTTTTAGGAACTCATAGTTCCAAAACAAAAATTTCGATATAATCATTTCAAAATTAATGTCATTAAATTGTCTGCGCAAAAAATTGAAGCGAGCAATTAAATTTAGTTTTTGTGCTCTTTTTAAATGTGCAGACGTATTCTAAAAATTTTAATAAACAGGGTCTTGTTTCAAGGTCACAATTATTTTAAATTTTTTTTTGTTAATCCGAATCTGAATTTTTCTTGTGATTACTATAAACGGGTCGTTGCAATGTAATAAATAAGTATTGATTATTTGTAAAATGAGAATTTGTTCATTAACTTTAATAATTTATTATTAAAAGTTAATAGTACCTTGCTTTTTAATCAGAGTTCTTAAAAATTTCAATTTACTATTTAAAATTAAAGTCAATAACTCTGTCTCACTCCCAAACACGCCTCAAACACATCGGCACACTATCAAATAATTAGAAAAAACACGTGAAATTTGACAAATAATTTGATCACAGGGCCCTTTAGTTAGCATTCGAGCCGCATAAAAAACGCTAGAGGGCCGCATGCGGCCCGCGGGCCGCAGTTTGAGTATCACTGGTCTAGACTGACAAACCTGGATAATGGCAAAAAAGATGAATCCCAACTCAGGATATTTGTGAGAAAAATACTGAGAAAAGTATATGGGCTGGTGCAAGAAGAAGACGGCACATGCAGAATCAGGAGAAACGACGAGGTTAATGAATTGGATGAAGATTGTAAGATATGTGAAAAGTAAAAGATTTTCATGGCTGGGACATATCCAGAGACAAGAAGATGGAAATACAGCAAAAAAATATTACAATGGAGACCGATACGAAGACGAAAAAAAAGTAAGGTGCAAAACGAGAAGATTGGATGATGGTGAAGATGAAGATGACCTGAGAACCATGAACATAAGACAATAGAGGAGAAGAGCAGAGCAGGGATCTGAATGGAAGAGCATAGCTACCCATCCAGAGTTAAGATGCCAACAGAAGAAGAATTTCACTATGTTAATTTCTTTATCTGAAGGAACAATGGTAAGAAGACTTTAGAGACCAAAGAAAACAGTGCACGGAGATTATGAAAGGCTCTTGAATTTAGAAATAAGAGACATACTAGGAGGCGAGGATATAGTGAAAGCTGAAAAACCCAGCGATTACGGTGGTATGGACACTTAAAAAGAATGGGAGAAGAAAAAGGTGTAAGGAAAGTTACAATGTGGAACCCAAATATAACAAGGGCGAATGGAAGGCCAAAAAGTAGGTGGGAAGACCAGGTATTGGAGGACATAAAAAGATTGAAAGTGCCAAGATGGAGACAGAAAATACAGGACCGAGATATATGGAGGAAAATAACAGAGAACAATAATTAACTGGAGAGAAGAAAGAAAGTGGAGTGAGTCACCTCAATAAATGAGTCAATGAGCTCAATAAGAGTGGCTCCAACTCCGCACGGAGTGTATAGCCTGTATATATAATTTCTTTATCATTGCTTCCTGATAAATGTCTCTGCATAAAATTTTGGCTTTTCCCATCTCTTAGAATTTACAACGCATTATACCCATGTAAATAACATATGTTACAGTTCAAGTTGATTCTCAGTTAGAGTTGACTCCAACTAGTTGGAGTCGACTCCAACTGAAACGAGCAGTAAAAGTTGATTTTAAAAATTTAAATCAACTTTTACTAGTTGGAGTTGACTCTTCCTGGATCGATTCAGTAAATGTTGATTATACGAGAATCTCAAGTGCATTTTTGATGAGTGTGCGTTTCTTTGTTTTGACCGTTTCATCTACTTGTTAGTATAGCCTGTAACGTCGCCCCCGTTAGGTAAATTATTCTGATTCGATATTTTGCACAAACTTACTCAAAGAAATACATCCGTATAACAATCTTATAACAAATACACAGGGTGTCACGCGGTACCGCGGTCGAAAAATTGTTTAACCAATTTTTGTTAACCAAATTCACAAAAATAATTTTTATCTACTCTATTTCATATTATGTAAAGCAGCGGTTCTCAATCTGTGGTACATGTACCACTGGTGATACATATCATTATTTGCGGTTCTGCCAAAGACAAACCATTTTCATTTCCAATAATGACACGAGCCATCTCACCGTGCCTCGGAGAGCACGTTAAGCCGTCGGTCCCCCTGGGCTAGTGTACATCGACACTAGTTACTTGAAACAGGGTTAAAGATATAATTGGCGCCGGAACTGCCCGAAAGGCAAAAATGCCATACGATATTATATATTATGAAAGTCAGAAACTAAAAAAATCAAAAATTAAAGCTACCCCTATAAGTTGTTCTGAAGCTATTTTCTTGTGGCATTTTTATAATCAAGTATATTCAAATTTTGTATATTCAAATACAAAAATTTTGTATTTTGACAACGACACCCGACTTGGGCGTCGAAACGTTAATAAAATCATTTTTAGGTAAAATTGTGGCTTATTTCCCATTTGAATATATTTGATTACCTCTATAAGATCCTGAAAAAATTTTTGTCATTATTTCATTAATAAGATATTATTTTTAATTATCAACAATGAGCGCTAAGCGTGTATTGAGGCGGCCGTCAATGTGAGTGCGAGTGAGATTCACCATTGGACGGCCGGAATGGTGCATCTCTTTAGCACTCACCATTGACGGCCGCCTAATACGCACTTAGCGCTCATTGTTAATAATTAAAGATAAAGCTTAGTAATAAAATACAGTCCTCTCTCTCTCTATAACGATATGCAAGGGACCGAGAATTTTCATCGTTATAAGGAGAGATCGTTATACAGAGAGAGAGAAAAAAATCGTTATTGTAATAGTAATCATACTGTACTAAATAACTTGTGTTAATTTTCTCTATTGCCCGAGTTATCGATAACTTTTCTTTAACCGAGAGTACTCTACGCTTTTTCGAAAACATCTTGACTGTTCACAGACCGAGATACAACCGAAATTGAAACTTAGAAGTCGTCAATAGTCAATAGAGGACAACATCTGTGTGAAAACAGTTAAGGCACACCGCCCGAACGATAAAAGCGTGTAATACTCAACTTTCTGCATATCGGATTGAAATTTGAACCACCAAATTTTTGCTAAATTAGAGCCACAAAATGAATCACTCACTAATCACTTTGTATCAAGTTACACCTACGCAAGAGCTTTTTCAGTTATTCCCTGTGTTTCAATTAAGTGTTATCTTTAATTGGTAAAATTCTCACGGTTTAGTTATCTTAGTTATTGCCAAACGCAAATGGTTATCAGTTGTTTCTTGAAAAGTGATGTCATCGAATATTGAAAAGTTATCGTTATAAAGAGAGAACGATATCGGTATAGAGAAAGAATTAATTTTGATAGTTATAGAGGAATTATCGTTATATAGGTCACTCTCTGACTTTCATAATAAAATAATGGATTTTAACCGAGTTATTAAGCCTTGAAAATGGCTATTTTCGCATTTTTCAAATTTTAAATCGCGTATAACTCGACAACAATCAATTTTAGAGAAAAATCACAAAATACCTTTTTTTGCTCAGACTAACCCAAATGATCTAAAAAAAAATTGTTCGAAGTGAAAAAATTATTTTTGTGAATTTGTCTAAAAAAATTGTTTAAACAATTTATCGATCAATGTACTGCCTGGCACCCAGTAGATTTGTTATAAGGACCTCTTTTTGAGTAAGTTTGTGCAAAAAATTCGAATCGGAGTAATTTACCTAACGGGGGCGACGATACAGCCTAGACTAATTTGAACATATTCAGTAACATTTAATTTCTAGAATCGGCTGTTGTGTGAATCAGAATCAACTTTTACTAAATGGCATTGGGAAGAGTATACTTTTCCTAGTTGGAGTCTACTTTTACTAGTAAATGTTGAATATAAATCTTCATTTTATATTTATAATCAACTTTTACTGAAACCAGCCGTTAGAGTCGACTCCAACTAGTTGGAGTCAACTCCAACTGGATAATCAACTTGAACTGTAACATATACATATTCATGTAACCCAACGAAATAAAGTATCTTCATCGAACCTCCAGTTCATTGGCGCGAACATTTTCACGTTTTTTAATCGATGTTCATGATAAATATTACCTTTGAAATCCATAAATAATAATAAAAATAAAAACACTTATTTCCATCTTATAATCCTCGGCTTAATGGGAATGAACTGCAGACATAATAAAGTGTTAAATAACATTCAGAGGATCGACTTTATTACCTTGAAATCTTTATAAAGCTAACATTGACTCCTACCAGACTACGACCTTTCCTGCTGGTCAAAAGGAGATTCTGAATTTAACAAGGAGCATCGAACTTCTGGTATCATTTTAGAAGGAACGACCGTTTCGAAATCTGATATCCATGAGCATTAAATTTCGAGGTCACACACCTTCGACGGCCGACTGACTGTCGGTGAGGCGGTTACCACCTTTTGCATTTAATTTTGTAACAGTTATGGCTAAAATTCCTTGCTAGGGCATTTGTATGTAACTGTAAATTGAGTTATTTTCAGTATTATTCCCAGCATGTTTGCGAAAAAAGTGTATGTATTGCATAATATTACGAATTACGACATGACTATTTAGTATTACAACCAACGGCTATAAAATACTGTTCCATGCGAGTATGTCATATTTTCAACTCTTACGAAGAATGTAAAAGAGAACAAAAAACTTGTCTTTTTATGAATTGGTGGTAATTGTTGTTTCAATTGGAAATAAGCCACAATTTTACCAAAAAAATGATTTTATTAACGTTTAGACACCTAAGTCGGGTGGCGTTGTCAAAATACTAAATTAAACAAAAATATTGTTGCTTAGTAAAAAATTCTTCTAATAATTTATTTAATCTGACTCATTTATATCGGCAATTTAGACATGTATTTATTATACATTTTAAAGTAGAAGACTTTAAAATAATATTGCCAATATTGATGAGTTGCGTTCCTGGGACGACTTTACTAAAAGATAGTTCATTTGATTACATGAAATCAAACCAACTCAAGAATATCCGTCACAAAAAATCATAACATGTGATCTGTCTTTAAAAAGACAGATCAAAAGAGGAAGTCAATAGAAAGAAAATACCACGATTAGTAAGTCAATAACATATCGAGTTAGTACATATTTTATATTTTAGTATTATGTATATAATATCTATGTATTATTAATATTATTTATAATTTAAAATTTTGGAATTTGGTATTAGATTTGAGAGCAAACTAAATGTAAGCCCAAATACTTACAATGTCGGGATAGTATCACGAGGTTTTTCCTGGTTTTCCCTCGTGATTTACTATGGAGTCTCTAGCGCGAGAATTTTACTGCCACCGTTGCATTTGGTTGTCTTTTTAAAGACAGATCACATGCTATGATTTTTGTGGCGGATATTCTTGAGTTGGCTCAACTCATCAATATTGGCAATATCATTTTAAAGTCTTCTACTTTAAAATGTATAATAGATACATGTCTGAATTGCCGCTATAAATGAGTCAGAATAAATAAATTATTAGAAGAATTTTTGACTAAGCAACAAAATTTTTGTTTAATTTAGTATTATTTTGTATTTTGACAACGACACCCCACTTGGGTGGCGAAACGTTAATAAAATCATTTTTTTTTTTTTGGTAAAATTGTGGCTTATTTCCCATTGAAAATAGTTGATTATAAAAATGCCACAAGGAAATAGCTTCAGAACAACATTGTTACCACCACTACCACCAGTAGTAATTGATAATAATATTTGTTTCAGAAACACTTACTCGAATAGAAGACCTTTTCCCTGTAAAAATTAATGTGTGTTATGGAATGCTCCTTCACCATTATTTCTGTGAAACGTTACTTTCTGTAAAGAGTTATTCCTATACTTAGTACAAATATAATACTGTGTTAATATTTGCCAATCACCATCATCATTATCATGGGCGGTTTTGCGTCCATTGCTGAACATAAGCCTCTCATAAATTCTATTGCATCTGATTTAGAGCACCCTGAATCCAGTGGGCTGGTGGTCTCCCTTCTAAAATTTTCTTTATCTATCTTCCATCTTTGAGTCTGGCAACATGTTCCACCCAGTTCCATTTAAGCGTTGTAATTCTTTGAACTGCGCCGTAACACCAGTTTTACTCATAACTATTTTATTTAAAACTATGTCTCTGAGGGATATATTTGTTACGGGTTAAGTTAGGTAAACGGGTAATTCTAGGATTACCCGGGTAAAGTGTGAAGTACTCGCGAGGTATCGGTAATATACGATAGTAAGTCCGAAATATATTTTGAACTATTTGAACAGTTCTTGGTTCTTGGCTCTTGGTTAAATGCTTACCTGGGTATACTAGTAATGTCAAGGCCGTAACGGTTGGAAAGATATCTTCCTTTAAGAAAAAAACGGATTTTACAAAAGTAAGGAAAGTAAAACTATAAATACTGCAGAAATAAAAATTATAATATATTTGTTAAAACAAGACAAGCTGCTGTGGCATTTGGAGTCACAAATATTTCCAGCCGCTTTACATTTGCATTTATTTTACCAAAACCTGGCGAGTAGCTCGCACTTTATCCGGGTACTCCTAGAATTACCCGTTTACCTAACTTTACCCGTAACATATTCAACATTGACCTCTCTTTTGCTCTCTGTGCCAGTTGTATTTTATCGATTACTTTTCTGGTAATGGTCAATGTTTCTGCTCCATTATGTTAGAACTGGGATTACACATTTATCAATCAAGACCATCCTTTTCAAGCGCGTGGGAATATCTAAAGACTTCGCTCGGTTTCCGTAAGATACGCATGCCCAACCTATTCTGTTTAACTCTGTTATTTGATTATATCTTCATAATTTAATCTCGTGATCCAGATATTTATCTCTGGAATTTATGTTTATATCTCGATTTATTTCTGGAAGATAAATATGCATACCAATTTTCGTTTTTATAAATAGAAGCGTTCTGGAGGTATTTAAGAAAAACTAATTACAAGACGCCATCTTAAACGAGCTCTAGCTCCCTTAGAAAGGATTTTCGGACTAGATGAATTGGCTTAAAATGTCTTAGAATTATCTGAGGAATCTCCTGTCTTCGTTTGTCGGTAGAGTTTCTAGACACTCTGTATATTTACAATGGTCGCGTTCACCAGATGCAAACGTTGGCAATCAGTTTGCGCTTGACAGCAAACATGTTTGGAAAGGGGTCGCCATTTTTGCAAGCATAAAATATTTATGCTGAACTTTGCAAACGTGTTGACTGTTGAAAAAATATGGTGGGCATTTAAATTGTATATATTATAGAATATAGAATATATGTATAATGGTTTTATATATAAAATAAGAAGAAATTCAGCTACGGTATTATCTATTAAATCCATTTTCTTTTTTCTTTTAATAAAAAAAAAAAATAATTTTAAAAACTTATTTATTGAGAAAATTTATTTTAGGTTACGTTCAAACCAAACAAGCAAAATGTCAAATTTTAACCTAAACAACTAACCGTTCAGCTCGCTGTCAACAAGTTTAAGAATCAAAGCGCAAACAGGCAAACAGTTGTGAACGTGTTTGCATCTGGTGAACGCAGTAAATGTTAAATCTTTGAACATACGGACTTTTAGACAGAACCTCTTCTAGCTGTTTGAGGTTGGGGTTTTTAGAGCAGTTTTTCGTAAAATATAAAAAAAAAGACGCAAATCCTGAAAGTGTATTATACAAACATCAAGATTTGATATTTTAACTTAAGAGTTCAGTTGGAAACGTTACTTTAATACAAAAATTGGACCATGTCCATTATAAAAATGAGATTGAACGATTATATTTTCGTTGAATTGTCCACAGTTGAACATTAAAAAAATTAAAGACAATTTTGCAGCTATTTGGTTGTTTGTTCCAGTGATCCTCTGTCAGTGGCCGATCTGCTGGTTGGGCTGCGGGTAATAGTGGTAATACCCCCAAGAAGGTTTTAAACAACCCCCTAATCTGATTAGGGTTTAAAGTTTAAAACAACCTTAATCTGATACTTACTGACTTCAATTTAGGCGCTGTATTAAAAATATATCGCTCTCTTGATGTATAAAGAAACGATTGATAAATTCCGAAGACAGTCATCCGAAATTTGGGTCAAATGCACAAAAAATACATATTTATGCAATATTGAATATAAACCTTAACCATATTAAATCAACAATCTTTTCTATATTCGGAAGCTTATTTACATTCCTTATACATAGTTATGCATATTTTTTCCGCATATTTTTCTTTGCGTGGAAAACTGGTTGGCACGAACTGCCGTAACTGTCGGATATGTTCATCAAGTGTATAACGTTATAAAGAAATATTTGGCATTTTTGCAATTTTTTGTCATTTACTGGTTTGAAATACTTGTAAAGTCGTGGGTATAATACCACGATAAATATGCAAAATCTATAATATATTGTACGTGAAACAAAAACTGACAAAGTAGGTACATGAGAATCCGGCTTATTTATTCTTATAAGTACGGGTCCGATTATAAAGAAGCTTATTAAGATCATTAAGATCATTAAAAGGGCCTACAGGATGAATGAACTCTAAATATAATGTGATTGGACAGATAACATTTACTCTAATAATTTCTACTATACCATATCGTACAAAGGTTTTAGTAGGTTTTGGAAAACCAAGACGTGATGTTGTGTGCATTTCTCGGTATAGAGGGAGCATTCGACAATACCTCCTACAAAATAATAGTAGGTATCTTATATGATTGCCATGCATTAGATTGCAGTTGACAAACAGTTTTTGAAGACTACTAAGTTATTAAAACAACATACATGATACCTAGTGTGACCAACTCCAATTCAGTTGAATTCGGGACAAGACTGAAAAAGACCTGAAATCAGGGACTTTTCAATGAAAATCGGGCCATTTTTGTTAAATATAGAACTTCAATATCATCATTGTATTGATTATTTAACATTTTTATGTTGACAAAAATTTCTTTAATGGGATGGGTTGTAACTAATGACACATTTTTGTTAGTTTTTGATGTTTCGACTTCCAATCCAGAAATCGTTCTCAAAAAAGGAAAAATTAGAAAATCAACTGATGTTGGATTTCCATGTAAATAGAACGTTAGGTTAATAGAAAAATATAATTATTATCATTACTACATATTCATGTTTTTGAATCGTCTTTTCGGAAGACCATAATTAAAATACAGAAACGGGAAAAAGTCCAGAGTTTGAGTTTTCGTAGAACTATAATACCACAATATAAAATGCATGCTTTTTGAATGTGGTATTATTATTACACTCTAGACATATTGTCAACTTTTTTCGTCCCACCAATTCAATTTGATGTGAATTCTTAGAAGAATAACGTAATTAAAATTTGAAAATAGAATTTTACCAAAATGTTGAAAATTCGGATGGCTCGGAAGCCTTATACGGGACGCCGGGACACGACCCCGTAATTCGGGCCATTTCCCGGATTTTTCGGGCTAGTTGGTCACACTAATGATACCCTACCCTGATCTACTAGAAAGTAGACCAGTATAAGCGGGTACATGGTTCCAAAATTTTTGGAATGAGAGATGAATTAATGGAAGATGCACAATAAGCCAATTGACTGCAGTAAGACCAGTTTATATCAGATGTCTTGGAAGGAGCCACCAAAAATAATGGTATGCTGTATCCAGAAATTTAGTGTTTCATTATAAAAGTTATTTTAATAAGAATAATATAGGTGAAACATCAAGACCATTAAACGTTAGAATAAGTGAACATCAATCTTATATTAAAAATAGAGAATTTGATAGATCTCAAATATGTCAACACGCATGGGATAATGAACATAGAGTTCAGTGGATAGATTCAAGTATAGTCCTGAAAGAAACAGATAGTAAAAAGAGAAAAATCAAAGAAGCGGCTCTAATTATGCTAAACGAAACCAATTCTGTCGCAAATTCCTCGGTGGAATGCAGTAGGATGTGGATACCCATACTGAAAGAGGAAGTCAATAGAAAGAAAATACCACAATTAGTAAGTTAATAGTCGAGTTAGTACATATTTTATATTTTAGTATTACTTATATATCCATGTATTATTGATATTGTTTATAATTTAAAAAAAATTATAGTAAAGTCAGAATTTGGTATTAATTTTGAGAGTAAATTAAATGTAAGACCAAATACTTACGATGTCGGGATAGTATCACGAGGTTTTTCCTGGTTTTCCCTCGTGATTTACTATGAGATCTCTAACGCGAGAATTTAAATGTCACCGTTGCATATGGTTGTCTTTTTAAAGACAGATCACATGCTATGATTTTTTTGTGACGGATATTCTTGAGTTGGGGTTGATTTCATGTAATCGAATGAACTATCTTTCAGTAAAGTCGTCCCAGGAACGCAACTCATAAATATTGGCAATATCATTTTAAAGTCTTCTACTTTAAAATGTATCATATTATGTATCTGAATTGCCGATATAAATGAGTCAAATTAAATAAATTATTAGAAGAATTTTTTTACTAAGCAACAACATTTTTGTTTATGTTAGTAGTATGTTGTATTTTGACAACGGCACCCGATTTGGGCGTCGAAACGTTAATAAAAATCATTTTTTAATAATATTGTGGCTTATTTCCCATTATAAATAGTTAAAATTTTAATAAGAGCTGTAAAACCGAATAAAATCTTGTAAATACTCTATTGTTGTGTAATTATCAGAGTTACCTAAGCTGCCAAGACTTGCTTATAGCCAAGTCAACTGTAGGTACATATCAGACCAAATAATATTATCATTCAAGCGTAATGTCAAAAAACTCTCATTAGTTTAAATCTCAATGAAGAAAATGCGCCCAAAATTATTAAGATCTATTTAGTCAAATTGACTGGACCGGCTGTGAAAATTATTAAGTTGTGCAAAAAACGGGAGAAATAGGTAATTTGAATTTGGTACCTGTCACCTCTTATAACATAATGACCTAATTAATTATTACCTATTAACCCACTTACCACGTGTGGGAGTCATATGTTTCCCTAAAGCCACATCCATAGGAATTATACCCATCCTTTTGATTTTACGATGTTTACATTTATATAAGACTTTTAGTCTATTTTTAAAAGGTTTTAACCTTAGTATTTTTGGGTGGCTCACCATGTTCTTGTAACACTTATGATGATCTTGTTACAGAGCGAACACGTTTTGTTTCTGTTTGTAGTCCTACAGGGGCTTTTTAAACTAATATACCTTTTACCAGGACAACAATTTTTTATTAAATTTTACTTATTAGTTTAGTTCTTTTAATGAGTGTATTAAATTTTTTATGATCTTCAATTTTGGTAATAATAACCTTTTTATAAAAGCTTATAGTTTTTGAGTTATAGGTACGTGAAAAACAGTTTTAAAAAATTGATTTATATTAATAACTTTATATAACAAATTTTGCTTAGAATTTGTCCTTATATCGATTTATGCTATTATTTTTGATAAAATAATTTTCTCTAACTACTCACCAATTTTCATGAAAATCGATGGAGGTTCAATTAAATCGGAGGTGAAAACCTTCAATGACTCCACTAGTTGTAAAGAATTGTTATAAGCACGAAGTGACGAATATTTTTCTAACCTCTAATTTATTTGACATTTTATCATAATAGGGCATTCCAACCATAGACATATTAATGATAGACAATGCATACTGAGCAAGAAAGCGTAACGCGCAGGCAGTCGATCGGTGGTTTATCTATCTCTTTTTACTAAGCGGTCCCGCTCATGTGACAGACAAAGATGGCTAGACCACTCAATCTTTAATATTGGCGTTACACCTCGGTGGTTAGAGCGGCCCATGCCTTGCCTAATCTATTAGTTATTATATCTATGATTCCAACATGCTGTCAAAATAAAATCAATATGGCGGCCTAGAGGTAAACATAAATGTTATTCTATCAGTGCTTAATGTGTTTATATAATTTTAGTTGCTTTTATTTGTAATTTTGTTTTGTACAAGGATTAATTTAACATTTTCACTAGAAGAATTAATTTAAAAAGATAATGTGCCTTATTTTGTTGTGTTTTGAAGTGTGGAATGCAAAGTAGTCATGATAATGTTAAATTTTATCGGTTACCATCATCAGTGCTACATTTTAAGCATAAAACAACTAGGTAAATAAGTTATTATCTGAACGACAAAAACAATGGTTAAATGCCATAAGACGTCCTATAAAAATGCTGAATAACTAAATAAGTAACGTACGCTTGGAAAGCTGTCTAAACCGTAGGTTAACTTAGACCCCTTGAGGAAAAGTGGAAACATATTATAAACATATAAACAACTTTATATTATGCACTCATGTTTATTTATTCACTGCTTAAAACTAAATATAATCGTTCTAGTAGGTATGTCTACAACTAAAAACTAGACAAAATCTACAACAAAATGTTTGGAAAATACAACTAACACACTGTTAACGGTAAAAAACTTAAGAAACGGAAAAAAAATGTGGTACAAATAATATAAACAAACACAATGTTTGACAATTTGCCTCCCAGCGTTTTCATAAACGTCAAAGTCTTGGAATGTTAAGTTCTACGTTTTGTTTCATTCGTATATCGTGGGCATACTGCAAAAACTGACCAAGTCAAATATCGTGCTTTCGAGATAATTATTGATGTTGAATATTCTGTAATTTTATTTGAATTTTTTTTCTTACTTACTTACTTAGTCCTAAGCCTTTCTACCTTTAGGTGTAGGCTGGTGGAGTTGAGTTTGGGATTGTAGTCTCCATGCTTTCCGATCTTGCGTTAGGTTTCTTGCACTTTCCAATGTCAATCCCTTCTTCTCGACTTCTTTCCTGCTTTCATCTACCCACATAACTCTTGGTCTCCCTCTTTTGTTTTTCCCCTGCACTCTCGTTTCGAACACTCGTTTTGTTAGCCTCTCGTTCGACATTCTACACACGTGCCCGAATCATCTAAGATGTCCTTCTACTATTTTTTCATTGATTGGTTCTAGTGTTAGGTTTTGTCTAATTGTTTCGTTTCGTATTTTGTCTGTCCTCTTTCTGTTTGCTATTTTCCTCAGGAACCTCATTTCCATGGCATTGACTCTGGATTTTTGTCTCCCCGTCAATGTCCATGTCTCGCTGCTATACATGATTGTTGGTCTAACTACTGATTTAACGACTGCCGTTTTTACTTTTTCCGGTATCTCTTTTTTCCCAAAAAATGTTGTTTTCATAGTGTTAAATAAGCTTCCTGTTCGTCCCAGTCTCTCGTTTATTTCCATGTCTTGTTTACCATTTGATTCGATTATTACTCCTAGGTATTTAAAATATTCCACTTGCTCTAGTTGTTTCCCGTCTAATTCTATTGTCTGTGTCTTCCTCGTATTTGAAATTATCATTGTTTTTGTTTTCTCTATATTAATTTTCATATTTATGTTTGATAGTTCTTCTTCTAGGATTTCAAGATTGTTCTGTAAGTTTTCTCTGTTTTCTGCTATCAATACCATGTCGTCTGCAAATATGTAGTAGCTCCGATAGTTGAGTCTGTTTCATTTGCCAGTATCCTAATGTTAGTTTTCTCATTCTTCTCTTGGCTTTCTTTATCGCTTCATCCAGTACCACTGAGAATAGCAGTGGACTCAGCACGCATCCCTGTTTGACGCCTTGACTTGTAGAAAATTCTCTGGATTCCTCGTTATTGGTTCTTACTGTATTTGTATTATTTTTGTACATATCCTTTATTACTTCTATTATTTGTCTGTCGACTCCCCTTTCTGTTAGTAAATTTTTAAATAGATTTTTTTTTAAATCATTTTAAAAGGATATGTATTTTTTCTTTCCAGGTATTAAATGGTTGGTAATTACCCTTTTTGTTTTTCGAAAAAAAATTGACTTGATCACTTTTTGATGTAGAAATTTGCTCAAATTTAAATTATGGTCACAAAAAGATGATTTTTATCAATAATAAATCACAAAGAAAATACTTCTAATTTTATTTATTTACAGTGTAAGGCTGAAGTTTCAAATAAAAACATCTACTTTATTTTTTAAATTGGAAAATGATAACAAAAATGTAAACGTTTCTCTACTAGAATTAATCTGAATCCGAATAGGAGACGTAGAGCTAATCTGAAACCGAATCGGACAATACTGATGGCTCTGGAGCAACATCTTCCCACTCTGATGGTATTGCCTGATACTCAAGCATGGAATTTAGAGGGAGTTGTTCCTGTATACAAAATTTTAGAAGATCCTGCTTTTTAAGTTTAGAAATAGGAATTTCTTTGGAGTAAAATAGTAGTTGAATTTCTTTTATAAGATTTATAACTCGTTTAGTACGCCCAATTACATTGAATATAAGAAAGTCTGGATCACTATAGTTGTACTTAAAAAATATATTGCGGTTTATCTTCTTCATATCACATACATATAATTTTTAACCAATCAACACGATTTCAGTTTTCGTCAATGGTTCTATGTATTTTTAAGAGTACCTACCTACATTAGCAGCTAGAGTATTTATATCAAGAAAAGCATGATACCTTATTTCCTGTACGTTATATTCATCACTTTTTTGTTTCGGCCAGTCTAAAAATGTGTAACTAATCATGCATAGTGTATACTAGAACATTATTTTTAGCATTTTCTATGGCACTGTGCACATAATCTACTTCCATGTAAGAATGCCCAGATTCTAAAAAAATATGCTGCACAATATTTAAATTGCTGTTTTATACGATAAAATGAAAGATAAACTTAATATCTGTTTTTCCAACACGTGATCGTTCAACAAATAAACATACAACGTATAGATAAAACTAAAACATAGAAAAGTGACCAAGTCATAATATCCAATTGTCGCAGTTCAATGTTGACATGAATAAAATATGAATCACATTTCATGCAAAAGTGAGCAAGTCAACATGTTCATTTCTTCCAGTCTGTTGATACGCATACCCAGACATAGATATTTGTATGTTATGTGTGTTGCGGCATCAAACCTTATAATTTTGCCTTGGGAATTTTTTCTGGTATTCAGTTAGTTCTTTGGAGTGACTTGGTCACATAAACTAAAAATCGATAAAAATTGACTTGGTCAGTTTTTGCAGTATACCCACGATATTTTAGAGAATCCGTTATAACACATCTCAGAAAAATATTATCGATCACTTTTTTGTCCAATGAAATGAAAATATAAACATTTTCTATTTCTATACAATAGATTTACCTAGTAATCACACGATCTCGCTTATTCTAATACAATATAGCTGTTTATTTACTTTGATCAATAAAAACATTACGTGTTCTGTTCCCATCTACACAAGTAAATTGTCAAACGTCAATCCGATTCATTGAAATGTTTTCCCAATTTTCTACGCTTCGACGTAACGAAAATATAAACATATCCTGGGCGGAAAATCCAGGTATAACAAAAACAAAAGTTTTACCTCAGAATTGTTTATTCTATTGATTGTTCATTGTTTTTCCTGTGGTCGTTTTACGTCAAATCGTGTGCGAATATAATTAGGTTTTCTAGAAAATCGTCGTGCACTAGTGGTTCGTAAGGTTATTTTTTATCTCATGAGGTATTTCGGTTTTCTGTAACCTTTTGGAGTATAATTTATTCTAGTTTGTCTTGTTATATTATAATACACTGAAAACACGGCTGTACAGAGTTAATATGATTTGATGTAACAAAGGTAAACCGTATGTATTTGTAAAAAAAAACTTAAGAGAAAAAATAAATAATTATTGATCGTTCATTTTTCCGCATTCTTCTTCTTCCGTATTCTAATATGTAATTATAACTCTGTCCATAGTTTCTTACCGTCGTCGGTCGCGTCGGTTTTTTAAGGGTTTTTATCTCTGCTCGTTCTAACATTGTGTTTGTACTTTCTGTGTTGTCATGTTTCTGTCGCGTATGCCATTACTGGTCTGATGACTGTTTTGTATTTCAAGTCTGCTTTTCATATCTGTCCCGTAATTTTTATTCCTCCATATTGTTTCATGTAGGCGTCTTGCAGCTCTGTTGCTCTTTTCATTTGATCATCCACTATGTTTCGAGCTTTAACCGAGCGTTTTGTTTTTATGTGCGAAATTATCATGACCAGGTTGGGGTTTGCTTTTTTTGTGTGAAATTATCATGATCAGGGGGCTCAAAGAACAGAGAAGGGGGTCTTATCACGTAAGACACATAGGCAGGGCCGCGTTTAGGTCAATTGACGCCCTAGGCAATTCTCTAGTAGCCGCCCTTCAAGCATGTACCATTTTTGCGAAAAAAAAAATTGCAAGCAGATTTTTTTATTTAAGTAAGAATACATAAAAATTGTCCTTCCAGTTCGATCACATCAGATTTCTTTCTTGATTTTTCTTTGGAAAAATCATCTATAATGTCGTCATAATTTATCGCCTTTGTTACGTCACTTTCTATGGACAAAATCGACAAATTGTTAAAACGTTCTTGCGTCATACTTGATCGGAAATTATTTTCATGACTCTTTTAAATTCTTGACATTTTCGAAAATGACCTTTCAGCGGACACGTTGGTTGGAGGCACAAATAAATGCACAAAGGAATATCAAAATTAGGGAAAATATTTTTCAATCCACTCTTCTTTAAATATTTAGATATGTCAATTATTGGTGATTGGTAATTTTATTGTGGTATCCAAATTACCCTTTAATTTAAGTGAATGCATTCATGTATGAATGATGTAGGTATCTATTAGTGCAGTCAGTGAGGGTATTTGGCTCCAAATTCTATGCTACTGCATCAATTTACTTCATATTTTCACTGTAAATCGGGAATAGCTCAAGAAACACAAAGTCTGCGCTATTTAATTTAGGCGTGGTTCCCACCCGTTCTCGGGGGTGGAATTTTTTTTTATCAAACTAACACCGGAAGTGGCCGGAGAACCTAATTCTAAGCAATAACTGTTTTATATATTTTTTTGAAAACTCAATACTTTTTGAGTTATTCGTGGTTAAAAATTTACCACTTTCATTGAAAAATGACACTTTTCGGATACTGTTTTTTTGGGAATACCATAAAAATTGTGCTTCTAACGAAAAAACTATATAAAACATTTTTGTAGTTCATGAAAAATCAGAGAGAATCATTTTTTCATAAATCTTCTAGTTTTCATAAAAAAAGAGATGGTAGGTGAAAAATGATTTTTTTTTGTGCATGCTCCAATCGCTATTCAACTTAAAATAACAGAGAAATTGTCGATTTTAGGGGTATAATGCTACGAATACCTTTTGTAGTGCTTGAAAAGGCCTTTAAAACGAGAACTGTTAAATGTCTGTTACTTTCAAACTCAGCGAGATATGGTGCAAAAAAACTTATGACTAATGTATTTTAAGGAAAAATGAGAAATATATTTAACCCCTCATCAACCAGAATTTAAATGCATCGTTTTTCTTCTAGAATACCTTCTACTATAGTGTTATTTCTATATTCAAAAAGTTGGACGGGTTTAAAATGAATGGTTTTTGAAAAGAATAAGATCAAATTATAAAGCGCATTTTTAAATTTTCTTAAAAATCTTCCTTTTTCTCCATGTAATTCGAAAGTCATAAGAGATACGTAAAAAATACCTTACAAAAATGTAGGTTTTCTTTTAGATAACAATTCTCTTTTTCTTTTATTACTGTATCTCATTATCATTTTCGAGTTACATGGAGAAAAAGGAAGATTTAAAACAAAATTAAAAAATGCTCTCTATAATTTGAGCTTGTTTTTTTCAAAAACCATACATTTTAAACCCGTCCAACTTGTTGAAGATAAATAACACTATAGTAAAAGGTATTCTAGAAGCAAAACGATGCATTTAAATCTGGTGGATGAGGGGTTAAAATATACATACTTTGCATTTTATCTTAAAATAAATTAGTCATCCTTTTTTGTTGCACCATATCTCGCTTAGTTTGAATGTAATCGAAATTTAACAGTGCAGTCGTTTTAAAGGTCTTTTCAGGCAGTAGGTACTTACAAAAGATATTCATAGCATTATACCCTTTAAATCGACAATTTCTCTGTTATTAAGTTGAACACACCCATTTGAGCATGCACAAAAAAATTTCTTTTCACCTACCATATCTGTTTTTATGTTATCACTAGAAGACTTATGAAGGAACGAATCTCTTTGATTTTTCATAAGCTACAAAATGTTTTATATAGATTTTTTCGTTAGATGTATAATTTTTAAGGTATTAGCAAAAAACCGTCCGAAAAGACGGCATTTTTCAATGAAAATGGCAAATTTTCAACGACGAATATCCCAAAAGGATTCACCTTAAAAAAATTATAGAACAGTGCGCCCGCCGTCTTTGCGGTGTTGCCGACGGCCCAATAATACCTAAATTTACGACTTCTGTCCTTTTTGAATGAATAGTGTTAAGAAAATGCAATTTGTTTTCTATAAATGAATGCCCACTAATATTCCATTAATGGATGTATGATGGTAGGTACTTAATGATGGTACTTAAATGTTATTCGATTTTAATTTTTATATACAAATATTTTTTGTACAGTATTTTTGCCGCCCAGTCATAATTTGCCGCCCTAGGCAACTGCCTATATTGCCTAATGGATAAAGCAGCCCTGCACATAGGACAGCTAGAAGTAATAATATTATACAAAAGACATTCAAGATGGACAACATTAATAACTGGGTAAGAAACAGAAGAGTAGAATGGAAGGACCACATAAGCCGAATGACAACAAATAGAGTAGTAAGAACGGAACAGCGAGAGACGGTTCTCCAATAGGAAGACGATTGGTGGGAAGTCCACGAAAACGATGGAACCACAACTTACTTACTGGAGGTGCATTGAAAACACAAACAACCATGTCTACATAAAAAGAAGAAGAACAAGAAGTCTTCTTTTTAAATAAACAAAATATTATTAATAATGTCAGTTATAAACAATACACATTATTACTGCTATTGTCTGTAGGTACCAAGGTTTGTAAAAACTTCAAGCGGTAAAAATATCTTTTCAAATTCGCTTTTCAAATGACATTCATACAACAATGGACCGTTCACATGCATCATGCATTACTTTGTGGTTTCCTTGATCAGATGTGTTAATTACCTTTAGCTTGACCCTAGCAATTATGCAACAGAGTTGAGTGTTCTAGAATATCACAATACATGATAATATACAGGCAGACAGGTTAGGTCATTAAATTTTTGCATTGAAAATTGCAAATTAGACACGTTCTGGCAGTTGCAAGGATAGCAGAAAGTCAACTTTAAGGTTAACAAAGAACAAGTACTTTTTAAAATGTTGCAACTAAAGTTATTCATGCAATATATTCTAGAGATCTATATTAATTATTGTTCAATAAAAAGTAAGGTTCTGAAACTGTGTTCTTGTAGCATATCTAATTTAAGTATTATATTGAGCCACAATAATTATATTATTTATGTAATAGTCCAAGTAATGAAGCTTAAAATAGGACAAAACCTTGCAATTTTTACAGAATGGATCGATTTGCTTGAAAATTTGAGAATAAGTAGTGGATAGTCCAAGGATCAAAATCTATATCATGCCAAAAGGCGCTTTTGCCATGGGGTGGTTGGCACCCCATCTCGGGGGCTGGAAATTTTTATTATATTTTGACCGCAAGAGTTGGTAAAAACATTACATTATAAGCAAAAAACGTTCTATACATTTTTTTGATAAAATTAATAGTTTTCGATTTATTCGCTATCGAAAGTATTAGTTTTATATCGAAAAAATCAATGTTTTTAATCAGTTTTCTGCTAATAACTCAAAAAGTTTTCGTTTTATCAAAACAACTTTAACTAAAAAAATGTACCTTTTGAAAAAATAAACAAAACCGTTTTTTTTTTCATTTTCTTTAAGACCAATAGTAATCGAGCTATACTTTATTATCTTGGCTCTTCTTCGTCAAATGCTAAATATTGTAGTTTTAAAGTCAAAGGACGGGAAAACTATGCACTTTTCGAGGATAACTTGTTGAAACTAATTTAAAGTACGTATTCAAAAATATGTATCTCCAGAAATAAAAAAATCTCTAGCTAAAAAAATTAACTGACTTATAATGAAAAGAATGTCAGTCCATATTTTTTTTTTCAGCAAGAAAGTGATCGTAAACAATCCCCTAATCACCACCCTAAATAAAATTTGTCATTGACCTGATTTGGTTTTCTTGATTTATGTATTCTTAATAGGTTCTAGAAGATTGATCGTCTTAGAGTGATTAGTTTTTAAAAAAATGGAGTTAAAAGTGAATAATGAATTTTTGTAATTTTGTAAAAAATGCCCCTATGTTATTGCCGTAGGAGTATCAAATTCTGACTATCGTTGTGTTATTTTGTGTTAATAGTCCAGGGCGCATCTGTTTTAGGATGGACGTTGAGAGGTGACTCAAATTTTTTTGCAGAAATTGCTTGAAAATAACACAAATGATAATATTGGAGTTATCCTCCCTCTCAAAAAGGTCCGGAACATTGTTTAAATAATCAAAATGTCAAAAAAGGAAGGAAAAATTCGATTTTTTTCTTCGTTTTTTGATTATAACTTTAAAAGTATTCAGTTCCGAGAAAAGTTGTACTACCATAAAAGTTGCGTAATTAAATTTACTACAATATAGAATTAGTTATAAATTTAAAAAATAGTCACCCTTGTTGCAAAATAGCAATAATTGCGAAAAAACCATACAAAAACAAGTATTCGCATTTTACGTTTTTCAACCATTTATGCTACACTTAGGACCTTCATATTTTACCCAGAAAAAGTTTATCATACTATATTAAAACAACACTGTACATTTGATTAAGATCGGTTTAATAGATTTTGCAAAATAAATTTTGCAATCCAGCTTTCGTAAAAAAAAATTCATTTTTTTATATGTTGCAGGACTGAAAATAAACCACATAGCAAGTTGAGTTTTTTTTTGCTTGTAGAAGTGTACTGTACCTTTCATCTGCAATTTGCAAAATGAAAATCGATTAATTACCACGGCGTCAGGAAATTTTTTAAATAAACATTAATTTTTGGTGCTACGCGCAGGACAGCGGTGTTCGATTCACACAACTTGATTTCCACCAAAATTTCTTCCAATCTTTATCTAATATATTATTTTTTTACTCTATATTTTGTTGTATTTTAATATTTTAATTCCACAAAAATCAAACTAATTTTATTATTGTTTGTAAAATATTGTTTAAACAATTGCATATGTTTAAAAATAATAAACTTTTATTCTCTAAGTTAAAATATATGAACAAAGAAAGGTTCTGCTAAAAAAAGTGCTATTTTAAGGGATAGAGTTTTTGTTTTTATTTTGCAATAAACAAATTGATTTATTTATACCGAAATGTAATAAAAATTATAATGTATCAATCATTATCAAAGGTCATTGGAATGCCCAATCAGAGCAAACTATCCGCTATCCTGTTTATTTAAAAAAATTCCTGACGCCGTGGTAGTTAATCGATTTTAATTTTGCAAATTGCAAATAAAAGGCACAGTACACTTCTATAAGCAAAAAAAATTTCAACTTGCTATCTGCTTTATTTTCAGTTCTGTAACATTTTAAAAAAATGAATTTTTTTGCGAAACCTGGATTGCAAAATTTATTTTGCAGAATATATTGAATCGATCTTAATGAAATTTACAATATTGTTTTAATGTATCATATAGTTTTTCTGGGTGAAATATGAAGGTCCTAAGTGTAGCATAAATGGTTAAAACACGTAAAATGCGAATACTTGTTTTTGTATGGTTTCTTCGCAATTATTGCTATTTTGCAAAAAGGGTGACTATTTCTTAAATTTATAACTAATTCTATATTGTAGTAAATTTAATTACGCAACTTTTATGTCAGTACAACTTTTCTCGGAACTAAATACTTTTAAAGTTATAATCAAAAAACGAAGAAAAAAATCGAATTTTTCCTTCATTTTTTGACATTTTGATTATTTAAACAATGTTCCGGACCTTTTTGAGAGGGAGGATAACTCAAATATTATCATTTGTGTTATTGTCAAGCAATTTCTGCAAAAAAGTTTGAGTCACCTCTCAACGTCCAAATGTACTAATATTTTTACAGATGCGCCCTGGACTATAATTTGTTTGTGTAATCTGTATCGTGGATGTTATTATTGAAAATTAATTTTTTATCCATATATTGTGTGTTGTATAAGTATTGTGTATAAGATTTCCGATTATTTGTTCTTCAACTTCCTTTATTCCGCCATTGGTATGTTCTTATTGTTACTGTTATTACTGTTATTGACTTCTTTTGGTATTAGTATTGGCAACCAAAGCCTGCTGCATTCTGCTGATGGGTTTGCTACACATTGTTCTTCGTTAAGTAAAATAAGTGGTGCTTCTTTGACTTTTGTCTTTTTTTATGTATGTTTCTGTCATGATTATTGATGCTTTTTTAAATTGTGCTCTTTGCTACTTGTGCATGTTCGCACATCTGGGATTGCTGGAAGTCTCTGTTCTCGATGTATGTTTCATGCTCGTTTACCCTGACACTTAGTGGTCTTTCAGTTTCTCCCATGTAGAAATTCTTGCATTTATAGCGTATTTTGTAGATGCAGTTTTTGGATCTTTCTGTGTTGTTGGGTTTGGTTTTGGATAGGAATAGATCTCAGAGTATTGGTTGTTTTTAACGTTGTCGAGATGCTCTACTTGTTTCCCATCCTTTTCAATTTTTCTGATAAGCCCTTTACATATATATGGTAATGTTGTCATCTTTGAACCTCTTCTTGTGAGTATCTGTGGAGTGCTTGTAATAAGAATTCCTTGTTTATAAATGACAACGGGTAGTCATTTTTGGTCAAAACCTTTGTTATAGTCGGTTCGCTAAACTGAGACACAAGTGGCTAGTGATTTTAGTAAGTAATTTTGCCAATTTGGTAAAATTGGCAAAAAAATAATTACTAAACAGTTAATAATTATTACTAAATAGTTAGTAATGTTGCCAATTTTGGCAAAATTGCCCAAAACCAAAAAAAATACCTACTAAAATTACTAGCCACTTGTGCCTGAGTTTAGCGAACCGACATTAACAGGTTTTTTTCTTTCTAAAATGCATTTTCACTGAAGCAGGTGGATCGGGCTCTATCAAATAGGGATTTGATAATTCGTTTTTTAAAATTTACGTTATCGTTGGAGTGGTGATTTAAATCTTAACTCTTGGTGTGAGCTGGTTTTCTGTAGACTTTGGTTGGATATCCTGTGTCTTCTTTTGTGAATTTGATAAATTCTTCTTTATTTTTGTTATGCTTCCTCTAGCGGCATTAATTACAGCCCCAAAAAAAGTTACAGCCCTTTGAAGTTACAAAATGAAAATCGATTTTTTCCGATATATCGAACTATTGGAGATATTTTAATGAAAATGGACATGTGGCATGACTATGGCAGGAACATCTTAAAAAGCAATTATAGTGAAATTTGTGCACCCCATAAAAATTTTATGGGGGTTTTGTTCCCTTAAACCCCCCCAAACTTTTATGTACGTTCCAATTAAATTATTATTGTGGTACCGTTAGTTAAACACAATGTTTTTGAAACTTTTTTGCCTCTTAGTATTTTTTAGATATACCAGATTTAATCGAGATGCGGCTTCTTTTTTAATATGTTATTTTATGGAGATTTTGTGCCTTTACACCCCCAAATGTTTGTGTACGTTCCAATTAAACTATTATTGCGGTACAATTAGTTGAAAACAGTGTCTTTAAAACTTTTTTGCTTCTTAGTATTTTTTCGATAAATCACCTTTTATCGAGATGTGGCTTCTTTTTTAATATGGTTCAAAATATACTTATAAAATCTGTAATTTATAAATAAATTTTTATATTATTATAGGGTCTCTATAATCATACTTAACAGTATACAAATATGTGGTGGATTTGACAAATATTCAAAATATTTCGATAAAAACTAGTTAGAAAAATTACTAAGAGGCAAAAAAGTTTTAAAAACATTGTGTTTAACTAATGGTGCCACAATGATAATTTAATTGGAACGTACACAAAAGTTTGGGGGGTTTAAAGGAACAAAGCCCCCATAAAATTTTTATAAGGTGCAGAATTTTTTTTAAGATTTTCTTGTCATAATAATGCCACATGTCCGTTTTCAATAAGAAAACTCAAATAATTTTCGATATATTGAAAAAAATCGATTTTTATTTTGTAAATTCAAAGGGCTGTAACTTTTTTTGTGTGTATATTTGTACTAGGATAAGTTAGGTTCAATCGAACTATTTTTGGTTCCAGAATATGTGATTTAATTTATGACCTGTATTTTTGTTACACCCTGTATTTTTAGAGTGTATTATCAAGACTTACTAAGTACTACTATTTTAATTTTTTTTGTGTTTTGTGTACCACCGCAAGTAATGAATTGTACCACCAGTGGTACATGTACCACAGATTGAGAATCGCTTCTTTAATCCATTCACGAGAAAATCTTATATTAAAAATGAGCAATATTTTTGGTGGTGCAATACTTTTGCGGTTAAGTTTATTTTTCAACAAAATGAAGTTAATCAGGAGAAAATCATCGAGGACTTAATCGATAAAATATTGAGTATATCTTTATGTGTCTCTCTGTGCTAATGCTCTCTGTGTCTAATGTGCCACACGTGGAATATTGTATATTTAACGTTAAGAGGTCGTGGAACTGGTCGCGAAGGGAATGACAAATAATAGAGAGATATCGAAACTCGGAGTTAAAAGTTCCTTTATTACAGGATCTTTTAATAAAGGACAAATACAGGACATGTGTAATGAGAGTTATCGAAAAGCAGTTTTAAGGGATCTTTTATTTTGACAAATGACATTGAATATTTTTGTAAATATAAAAATAACCTTATAACCTATAAAATTCTATTTGTAATCGTAATCTCGTATAAATAAGACCATAGAAGAGTGAATAAGACCTTATTATAGAGATAAAAATTAAAATAAGAGTAAGAACAAGACAATTAAGAATAAGATCATTGAAAAGAGTAAAACGTTGAATTTAATTATTTTGTCATTTAAAGAACAACATAACCCATAATACTTAACATAAACCATAGTACAACATGAAAGTGAAATTAGAAATACTATGTTATAAGGGAGTTAAGGAGTTGTTAAATACTTTTGCATATTATGGGTATACGAAATGGAGAATTTATGGACAATGTATCTGTTAGGGAGCAGTTGAAGTGCTTTGTAATTAATCACAAATTGCTTCAAGAGCTGTTATTGAAAGAACATTTTGTATTTTGAAGAGAAGATTTCCAATATTAATATGTGAAATAAGATGCAAGTTATATTTAAAAAATAATATGAGCTTGTTCAGTTTTACTAGTTTTACAGTTTCATTGAAATTTGCACTAACAAATATGAAGGTGGTGCGATTTAATCGAACAAGCTTTGTTGTTTATTTGGGTTTATATTTATGACTGCCGACACTAAATCCATTCGCCAAATCGAACATGCTGTGGCAGTACATTTTCAAACAGGAGCAAATCTAGTGCAACTACATTTTGTGTGTGTTTGTTTGTGGTAAAATTATTCGCAATTTAAGGCAAGTTTAAATGGTTAATGTTGATAATTTTATTTTTATTGGACTGCAGTTTGCTAGTAAAGTTATAAATAAATAGGTATAGTATATATATAGTTTAATATTGGTGTCTGATGTTAAGTATTTTATTATTAGCAGTTTTTTAATAAATTTATAAATACATATTAATGTTTGATTTTACGTATCCTTTAAAATATGTTATATCACTTTCCGTTAAAAGGACTTCCACAACTAGCAAAAATGTATGAACAATTTGTTTTAACGGGTTTTGTAGAACCGTTGATACACAGATGCGTTGCAGAGCACATATAGAAAATTAAACAGATTGTGGATGAGTGGAATGCCCTATACAAAGCTTGAACGCCACAAAAGCGACTAAAATCCAGGAAAAGCTTCCTTGGAACAGTGCAGGATGAGTATTTTCCTCTTCCCTAGGTTCAATGAACCAGACAATCTCTAGACCTAGACTTTAAAACACGGAAAACTATAAATAGGATAAGACCAGGGGTCGCTCCAGTAAAATCAAACATTATAAAATGGAGGAAAATAGACCAAGCTGATGTGAACTGTGACTATGGAAAAATACAGAATATGGAACATCTTCTTACATGCAGAAACTATCCTTGTACCCTCGAAGATTTGTGGCTCGGCAACAAAGATGGAGCTGACATAGCCCAAAACTGTGTTTTAAAGGACAAAAATAATAGATGAATTAGCTTTATGGTGGATGAATTATTTTGACAGTATATTTAAATAAACAAAAGCTGATGGCACGAAAGTGTAATACTTTTGGTTCAAAACGATATAGATTCTAATACATCAAGGATAAAAAATTTCAAAAATAAATACTTAAACCACTTAAATCTTTGTTTTATTGTATGAACCCGTTTATATTTTAATACCATTTATGTTATATATCTGTTGAATTGAACTCTACCTTTGAATGCAGAATTTGAACAAATCCTAAACTTTTCCACAATGTCTCAAGTATGATACTTGTGCATTCAAATTAATTGAAATTAGGTAGGTACATCTTATATATCTGTAATAAAAATTTTTATTTATATACAAAAATGTCTGGAGTTTAAATGAGTTGTAAAGAAATTCTATGTCTGATTATTGTACCTAATTATTAAACACTAAAATTATTTACAAAAATTATATTTAAATTCCTGTTTACAAACTTTTTCTAATAACTCAATGGTCTTAAATATTCTTTTTTATATTGATTTGGGTCAAAACATTAATAATCTATATCTGAGAATAAACTGTTATTCCTTTATTTAGGAGTTCTTTTTAATAAATAAAACTTCAACTTAGATCAAAAATATCCAGATGTGATAAAAACATAAATATAAGTGAAGTTAGACGCCTTTCTTTTCTTGTTTCTTCACATAATTTGACAAATATGTCACATTTTTGACACGTTACGTCAAAATACAGGATCCTTTATTAAAAGATTTTTGTCCTTTATTTTTCCTTAAATACAGGCGGCCTGTATTTTATTACAGGACAAAAATAAAGGATGTGATACTGCGCTTGCGTATATGTCAAAATAAAGGATCTTTTATTAAAGGACGATGTTAAATGGGGTTTCGATATCTCTCTAATAATGGACGACTGTATCGTTAAAATACATTCCCTTTGGGATAAAAATCCACTTGTTTCGCCGTTGTCACAATATCTAATGAATATTGCTAAATCCCAAAATGTCGGTGATTAAGAGTGTTTCCGTGACCGACTATGTATATTGATTTACTATTTTATTTGGGAATAAGCCACCGTTTGAGTTTGAAATTAAGTTTATTAGTCCAAGTAATAAAGCTTAAAATAGGACAAAACCTCGCAATTTTTACAGAATGGATAGATTTGCTTGAAAATTTGAGAATAAGTAGTGGATAGTCCAAGGATCAAAATCTTTATGATGTTGAAAGGCGCTTTTACCATGGGGGTGGTTGCCACCCCATCGCGGGGGTGGATATTCTTTATTAGATTTTGACTGCAAAAATTGGTAAAACATTAATTCTAACTAAAAAACGTTCAATACATTTTTTAAATAAAATTAATAGTTTTCGATTTATTCGCTGTCGAAAATGTTAGTTTTATACAGAAAAATCATTGTTTTTAATCAGTTTTCTGCTAATAACTCAAAAAGATTTCGTTTTATCAAAACAACTTTGCTTAACAAAAATGTACCTTTTGAAAAAATAAACAAAACCGTTTTTTCTAATTTTCTTTAATACCAATAGCAATCGACCTATCCTTTATTATATGTTAGCTCTTCTTCGTCAAATGCTAAATATTGTAGCTTCAAAGTCAAAAGTCGGGAAAACTATGCATTTTTCGAGGATAACTTGTTCAAACTAATTTAAAGTATTTAAAATATCTATATCCAGAAATGAAAAAAGTCTCTAGTTCAAATATTAAGTGACTTATAATGAAAAGAATGCCAGTCCCTATTATTTTCAGCGAAAAAGTGATCCGAAACAACCCCCTAATCACCACCCTAATTTAAATTAGTTACTGACCTTACTTGATCTTCTTTATTTATGTAATATTAATAGGTTCTAGAAGTTTGACTGGCTTAGAATGATTAGTTTTAACAAATGGAGTTAAAAGCGAATAACGAATTTTTGTAGTTTGGTAAAAAATATCCTTTTCTTCAGAATAAAAAGATTAGCATCAGAGCCTTCAAAACCGCCTTTACCAACCCTTTCAAAGTAATCTCTTTTTACGACTAAGTAATTTAAAAGGATTTAATACTAAGAGCCTTATAGATCTTGTAAAAACCTACAAAAATCTTTTTTACCAAACTGTCTAAGATAAAAAATAAAAAAGTTACGGTTAAAAAATCAATATATTTTTTTTGAAAAAAAAAAGGAGAAATGCAATTGGAAGCATAATAAAGTAAGTTAGCGGTGTTTTTAGTCATTAGCCTTATTCATTCTTCTTTATTTATGTATTATTAATATATTTTAGAAGTTTGACTGGCTTAGAATAATTAGTTTTAAAAAAACTGGAGTTAAAAGCGAATAACGAATTTTTGTAGTTTGATAAAATTTATATAATATATTGGTATTTATATATATTTTGGTAATATTTTCTTCAGATTAGAAAGAGGATACGAAAAAATGTTTAAATATGAAATTGTAGGTTATTTAATTCCCACGAACTTGGTTTGAAAAAATTTTTTCTACGGCAAAAATTGGGTGAATCATAAATGAGTATAATATCGAAAAACATTGATTTTTTCGATATAAAACTAACACTTTCGTTAGCAAATAAGTCGAAAACTGTTAATTTTATCAAAAAAATGTATAGAACGTTTTTTGCGTAGAATTAATTATCAAATTATGCAGTCAAAATATAATAAAAAATTTCCACCCCCGTGATGGGGTGGTAACCACCCCCATAGTAAAAGCGTCTTTCGGCATCATATAGATTTTGATGCTTGGACTATCCACTACTTATTCTCAAATTTTCAAGCAAATCGATTCATTCTGTAAAAATTGCTTCGGTTCGGTGAGGTGAGGTGAGGTGAAAAGCTTCGGTTCCTGTACTATATTTTTGACGTTTCGACTTCCACTTACGAAATCTTCGTTATCAAAATAAAAAATATTAATAAATTAAACAAACTTTGTTTTTGTTGCTTGGAAAAAATTCTTCTAATAATTTAATTTTATCCGAGTCATTCATTATAAATTATAGTAAAAAAGACTATTACGATTTCTACGGCACTGGCGAAATTGATATTTTAGCAGCTTTTCAATTCCTTTATGTTTTTTATGTAAAAATATAGTATTATTTTGTAACGGTCATTATTCCGCTTACAACTACTACTACAAGTCGGTTTATAATGTGAGCTCCACACTCTCGCCGAAGTCGATCGAGGTTCAACAAGTACGAGAGTGTAGACGGCCACCTTGTGCAACTTTGCCTCACTTCGTTCTACTTCCATTCTCTGTTGGTCCCGCGCGTCCGAGTCAAAGGGATCTTTGTCGGTATCGCACTTCCTCGCGAAGTAGAACGAGTGTGTAGAGAGGTACTTCGGACTTCGGTCAACTTTGGCGAAGAAACTTCGCCGAAAGTGTGCAGACCGCTTAACGTTCTCCGCCGCTTTCCGACTCCTAATCACTTCATTCGGTTGTTCCATGGGTCTTCATCTATGTTTCTTTCTCTCAGCTCTTTATTCCTGTGCCCCAACTTTTTATCGGTCTACCTCGTCTTCTCTTTCATTCTGGTTGCCATTTTAGTATTTGGTGTATTTATAGTGAACATTTCCATGTCGAACACCTCGCAGAATTTTCCCTTCCTCTGTTTTTTCTTTTCGTTGTTGATTTTAACAGGTGATTGATTCCAGTACACATTTCTTATTATACGCAGGTCTGTGCCATCAATTCCACTATCTTGCAGGATTTACATCACTTTATTATGATAAATTTTGTCAAATACCTCTTGATAATAAATGAAGCAGACATAAACATTACAATTTATATTTCTACATCTTGAAATGGCACTCGTATACTAAATAGGGCATCTCTTGTTCCCAGACCTCTCTTAAAATCAAATTGTGTTGGTAATACTTGTTCTTTTGCAGGTACATGACTACATGAGACTTGTTCTGTAATTACTGCACTTTTATGCTTTTGATTTTGTGGCAGTACTAATTAATTCTTCTTCAACTACAGCGCAGCGTCTAAAAGCGAATTGTTTATATAATTTTGCTTAGGGAGACACTTTGATTTCTTTTTGATTCGGAGCAGACAATAGGCCTCTCGGAGGAGCCCAAGAGGGTGAAACGTTCGTAAAAGGTTGATGATTGATGATCGCCTGTGAAACAAAATGAAATGTAAACTGTCTTTCATTGTATCTTGTTCCTTTAAGGGGGGGGGGGTATGGTTTGAAATATTAAATTTTTTTTATTATTTCAAATAAAAGTGCATACTTTCAAGAATACTTTCTGAAAATTTCAAAATAATCGGAGTAAAAGTACCAGAGCTACAGGGTGTTGAATATCCCTACCTTCGACTCGCATTGCCGCGGCTTCGCGCCAGCACGCTTGAGCGTAGTGAGAAACGTTAAACAACTGTTCGCCTTTTTTTTGTAGATTACTCCGCAATTCAAAAAACATATTCCAATGTTCATCCTTTACAATTTGGCAGACAAATAAGAAGATGAAGATGCAGTTGTCAAAACTTTAAACGCATTTTTCTCAAAACTGCTTTTTCAAATGCGGTGGACATTGTAACTGAAAAACTACTTGACCGATCTACCTGAAATTGTGCATAGATTTTCTTTAGACATTTCGTGAGGTAACAACGTCGAGATATTTATCGTTTTTTGCTTATTTTTTGTTCAACAATATTAAATCTGTTGGTTTTCACAAAATTTTTATCAAAAATTTCGTATTTTTGATTTCCGAGTGATAACAAAAATTCAAAAATCATTGAAAATAAAAAAACTCAACGTTGTTACCTCGCCAAACTCATAAGCTAATTAAATCTTTTTGAATTTTTTGTTTCGTATGATCCAGTGATGAGTTCTGTCTGATGTCCACCGCAAAATACATTTTTTTTGAGCCGCCTGCCAAAATTTGTCGCCAATGGCTTATTTTTCAATATTTTGGATTGAATTTTTTCTTGAATATTCTTTGAATTGTACTTAATATGTTTATTTAATTTAAAAATAAAATAATTCTACCATAGCTTCGAAAAAAATTCACAAAAATGTGCTTGATATGTTGATTTCAAACCATACCCCCCTTAATTATACATTTTATTATTACCCTACTCTGAATTTAATAGTCATCATCATCATCAATGACGCTACAACTCTTCATGAGTCTTTGCCGCGTTTACTTACTATTGCCTTCCATGTTTGTCGGTCCTGTGCCACTAATTCCCATTGTCGCACTCCCATTTTCTCTAGATCTTCTTTGACTACATCTTTCCACCTTTTTCTATGCCGCCCTACAGACCTTCTTCTATCTGGCCTTTCCCAGAACACATTGTTTATAAGGCGATTGTCGTTACTGCGTATCATATGCTCTGCCCATCTGAGTCTATTCTCCTTCATATATCTGACTAGATTTTCTTTTCCGAATAGAGACTCTAGTTCGTTATTGTATCTGCGTCTCCATTCGTTTGTCACGCTGTCTCTGCAAGGGCCATATATCATTCGAAGGATTTTACGTTCCCACACTAGCAATTTATTTACTTCCCTTTTTGTTAGCGTCCATGTTTCGCTTCCATACGCGACAGCTGGTCGTATTATGGTCTTATATAATATCTGGATTTTTGCACCTCGTGAAAGAAGGTTTGACTTCATTAGATGTTGCATTGCAAAGAAAAATCTGTTTCCTGCCATTATTCTCGTTTCAACTTCTCGCTTTAACTTGTTGTCATTTGTGATTGTTGCTCCCAGATATTTAAATTCTTTAACTACTTCGAAGTTGTGATCGTTTATAGTAATGTTTTGCCTTATTCGCCGTCGTTCTTGTTTTGAGACGACCATGTATTTTGTTTTGTCTTCATTTATTTTTAGACCGATGTTTAATGCAGCTTCTTCAAAGCTCGAGAAAATATCCTTAATTTCTAATGTTGATTGTGCTACTGCGTCTACGTCATCGGCAAAAGCGAGTATGATTTTTGCTCCCCGAGCAGTTATGTCTGGTTTGATTTTTGGATACATTTTTCGCATGACATATTCTAAGGCCAGGTTAAACAACAATGGGGACAGCGGATCTCCCTGTCTCAGTCCAGAATTTACGCAGAAAGCATTTTATATTTTTCTCCCTATTCTAACTTGTGCAAAGGAGTTACTTACACACATTTGTGTTACCGCAGCTAGTTTCTTGGGTACGCCGAGCCCGATCATTGCCTTCCGTAATGTTGCAAGATTAATTGAATCATATAGTCCTGTCGCCAGGGGGGGTACAACGGCCTCCTTAATTCAGATGGACTTACACAAGTTTTTTTTATGTATTTTGACCAGTAGAACACGAATTTTTTGGGTAACAGGTGATTCGGATGTCGATAAGTTTGTTATAAACAAAGAACTTGAGGAATTACATAACAGCGATTTTTCGCAAAACAAAATATTTTTTTGTATTTTTTGGATGATTTTCAGCAAAAAATGGTTTTACAAGTTTTTTCGTAGGATGCATAGTTTTAGAGATAAACGCGGTTGAACTTTCAAAAAATCGAAAAAGTGCAATTTTTGAACCCGAATAACTTTTGATTAAAAAATAACATAGCAATTCTGAATTTGAAAGTTCAAGTCAAATTCTATGGGTTTTGATTATTTGCATTGCTAAAAATTAAGTTTTTATTTGTTAAACAAAGCCATAAACACATAGTGTTTCCCGTGCCCAATGCACGCGTTTTAATGTACGTAATCTACGTAGAAATTGTATGTATGCGCGCCTACTCGTTCGATTTCAAATGGGAAATGCATTGAAAACATCATTCAATCACTATGTGTTTATAGCTTTGTTTAACAATAAAAAAATTAATTTTTAGCAATGAAAGTAGTCAAAACCGATAGAATTTGACTTGAACTTTCAAATGCAGTAAGCAGAATTGCTATGTTATTTTTTAATCAAAAGTTATTCGGGTTCAAAAATTGCACATTTTCGATTTTTTGAAAGTTCAACCGCGTTTATCTCTAAAACTATGCATCCTACGAAAAAGCTTGTAAAACCATTTTTTGCTGAAAATCATCCAAAAAATACAAAAAAATATTTTGTTTTGCGAAAAATCGCTGTTATGTGATTCCTCAAGTTCTTTGTTTATAACAATCTTATCGACATTCGTATCGACTGTTACCCAAAAAATTCGTGTTCTACGGGTCAAAATACATAAAAAAATCTTGGGTAAGTCCATCTGAATTAAGGAGGCCGTTGTGCCCCCACTGGCGACAGGACTAATAAGCCTGTTTGAAGTCTATACAGATATGATGCACGTTCTGATTATATTCCCAATACTTTTCAAGCATTTGTCTTATTGTAAATATTTGATCAATACTATCAATAGTCGATCTGCCAGGCCTGAATTTAATAGTCGCTAATTAGCCCAGTAAATGAACGGGAAATGCGACGATACCGTGTAATTGTCAGGGCCAACTCCGAATTGCCTGAAAATTTGGATTTAGGTTCTACTTGCCCTCCACTTCAAAGTTGAAATTGTGCCGTTGGTTGCTTTTACTTGGGGGGTGACAGTCACCCCTTCTCGAGGGTGAAAAAACATATGTTCAAGATAAGACCGGAAATGGATAAATTGACTGACTTTGAGCAACTTTTGTTCTATAGAGTTTTTTACGTAAGTCACTACTTTTCGAGTTATTTGCCATTGAAAATGTTGATTTTTCGACAAAAAAAACGACGTTTTCAGACGGTTTTTCGCAAGTAACTCAAAAAGTAAATATTTTATCGAAGAAAATATCCTTAGAAAAAGTGTAGCTTATAAAAAACCGAAAAAAATGGTGTATCAGTAGAGTCTATCAATTAAATAAAAACAAAGTTGTAGCTCATGAAAGATACGTTCTTAGTCGTCTAATTCCAAATCGAATATTTCAAGGTGAAATCACCGAAAAATTAAGCACTTTTCGGGAAAAACTCATTTAAACTTTTTTAAAGTGTTTATGAAGAGCTTTGTTTTAATTGTTAACAAAAGTTTTTAGCATTAAAAATAAGCGAGTTACGCTCAAAATAAAGTTGGCAATCTTTTTCTTTTTTTGTAAAAAATCATGAAAATCTCCCGTTGTTTAGCTCCCCAAATGAAACTAATCGTTACCACTTTACAAACAATTTACTTACCTATCTATTTTTTATATGATCTGTCAGTCTCACCGGTTTAAAGTGTTTATTTTTGAAAGGGTTATAGTTGAAAAAGCTTGAATGGGTCACTAATCACGAGTGTATGCAAATTTTGAACAGCCATATCTTAACCAATTTTTGTCTTGCGGATAAACAAAATGAAACTAGCATATTTATAATAGCAAAACCTACATTTTTTATTGTTTAAGATTTCTCTTTTCACTAATACTTTTTAAGTTATTTTGAAAAAATGAAATTTTTCAAAAATTTTTAGAAATTTTTTTTTACTATAAAACCAAATGTTTTCAAAAATAAGCACTTTAAACCAATCAAACTTACAGATCATATAAACAATACACATATAATTAAAATAAATGGTAAAGCCAAACGATTAATTTCATTTAGGGTGCTAAATAGAGGGAGGTTTTCACGATTTTTTTTACCAAAAAAAAGGGGCCAACTTTTTTTCAATGTAACTCGTTTATTTTTGATGCTGTAAACTTTTTTAGAAAACAAATAATAAGCTTTTTTTAGATACTTTAAAAGTGTTAATAGGGTTTTCCGAAAAGTGCTTCTTTCTTCGGTGATTTCGCGTTGAATTATTCGATTTGGAATTAGACGAATAAGAACGTATTTTTCATGAGCTACAACTTTGCTTCTACTCAATTTGTAGACTTTGCTGGTACACCATTTTTTCGTTTCTTTATCAGCTACACTTTTGCTAAAAATATTTTTTTCGATAAAATATTTACTTTTTGAGTTATTTGGGAAAAACAGTCTGAAAACGTAGTTTTTTTGTCGAAAAATCAACATTTTAAATCGCGAATAACTCGAAAAGTATTGACTTACGTAAAAAACTTTATAGAACAACAGGTGCTTAAAATCAGTCAATTTATCCATTTCCGGCCTTATTTTAAACACGCGTTTTTCACCCCTCAAGAAGGGGTAAATGTCACCCCCCAAGTAAAAGCAACCAATGGCACAAATTCAACTTTGAAGTGGAGCGTAAGTAGAACCTAAATCCAAATTTTCATGCAATTCGGAGTTGCCCCTGGAAATTACACTCCAAAACGGTCATTTATTGGGCTAAATGCAAATATTGAATTATTGAATAAAAACTCGGTACACACTGACGTTATACGTTATTTATTTAATCTGAAAAAATGTTGACGAAAAGATCAATAAGGAATATTAATTGAAAATGACTATAAAAGCAATTCAAAAGTCTAGACTTCCATTTATTGATTCCTTTGCTGTATTTCTTTTATTTAATAGGTATAAAAAGTTAGCATTCAACATTCGTTCACCCGTCGAACAAACAAATAATTAATTGTCGTTGATTGGATTGACAACAGTACATTTAAGATAATTTATGTATTTTTTAAAGTGTACGATGACAGGTTAAGTAAATACTTTTAATCTTAATTCAATATACTGATAAACAAAAAACCTCAACATTTCAACAAAATGTCCAAAATTTCGGAGAGTGTTCTTTGTACGCACTTCCTAATGCCAAGCAGATATATATCTGCTAAACAAGAATTTTTATTTATTTTTAAATGTATAAGATTTTTGACCCTGGAAGTACGCCAGAAGTGGATTTTATCGAATTTTAAAACAGTATTTTGACTTTATTGGAAAACACGTATTTTTGATTTTAAAAACATTGCAAATTACCTTTCAAATTATAGCGACGGAGTTATCTTCCTTCTGGTAGGGGAGCCCAAGCGGGGATTTTTGCAGTTACTCGAGCGCGTCAGATTATTACACGGGGAGAAACCTTGTACCCTGAAAATGTACCTCTACCATATATTGGCTCTTAATGTAGGGGAGTTCGTTAAGGGGGGGGGGGGCGAAAAAAAATCTATCCTTAGAAAAACTCGAAATCGTCAGATTAAGATAAAGTAAGTTAAGTACACCTGGTTCCAAAAAAAACTGATACGACTCTTGACGCGTATTTTATAGAAAATTGAGCAGTGTATTTTGAAGGATAAATACTTAATATTTACATACTGTCAATGTCACTGCCAAATCTTAAAATTTGTCAGATAGCTTATTCTGATCCACGGTTATTAGACTTTATTATTAATCTTTATTATTAATACTTTCTCCGCAACTGAGGGTATCTTATCAACTGTATTGTTTTTAAACAATAGATGGTAAAATAAAAATATTGACAGTTCAAAAATGTGAACATTATTGCATTGTGTGTGGCCTAAGTTTGGGCTGAAAACTGAAATGTATTACATTTTTACAAAATTTTGGAATATGTTTAATTACGTAGACCAATTTTAACAGTTGTTTTCAATACAGATTTGAATCATTTACAAATAGTTTATAATGTCTTTTGATGTCAAATAATTAGGGAAGCTGGAATTCAACAGTTTAGAATTTTACATTGAGTTAATGCAAAATTGTGACGCATGTCAAAATTCTCAATGTATTTTAATTGTATTCATTTTTTTTTCGAATCCTGAGAAAGCTAATAAATATTTTTGAAAAATTTAAACTCAGAATGGAAGACTACATTATTACCGAGGGCTGAAAGTCCCTGAAAACTTCTATAATATTTATTTTAATAAGTTACAGGGCTGAAAATAAAAACAAAGTGTGATATTTAATTTCAAATATTTCATTGAATAGAAACTGCTTGTTTATTCTGCCCTCGGTAATAATGTAATCTTTCATCCTGCGTTTAAATTTTTCTAAAATACTTATTAGTTTTTTCATGAATCAGTTGTTTGTTGTTTGTTTATTTTATTATTTGTCTGTCATAATAAATATAATGTCAGATCAATCAAATACACTGCTCAACATGATGAAATCTTACTAAGAGTCGTATCAGTTTTTTTAGGAACCGGCTGTACATGCAAAACAGTCTATATTTAAAAAATCTGACGATTTGAGCCGGGCGTAAGTAACTTTGAGTGAGTCCCAAAGTTTCACAAGAAAAAAGCGAATATTTCGCGAAATGAATGACAGATCGAAAAACTAAAAAATACGTACTTAATATTTTTCAAAAATCTATCGAATGATACCAAACACGACTTCACACGGAGAGGAGTGGGGATGGCGCTATAATCTAAAAAAACGATTGTTGGAAATGGAAAATTAAATTCAAAATGGACAAGTCCCCACTAAAATGGAAAACTTTACTTAACTTTTTTCAGTTTTAGGACCTACTCTTTACAACCCAATAGGTCCCCAAAGCGCTCGAGTGACTGCACATTTAGCATACTTTGCTCCCCTACCATTCGCTTGTGACCGTTGAACGTTATAAACTGTATAATGTAAGATGTAGATTTGTACACATTGCTAGAAACTTTTTTTAGTTACAATATTCAATACTAACAAAGCCATTTCTTGCTTCAAGACCACAGACACTAAGAGATGACTTAGTCACAAGCTTTATGACTCTTTTCACTGCCTGTGTATGACAGGGAAAACACGGAAAATCCACGCACTGCACCTGACAAATAGGGTTTCTTGCTTCACTTATATACATTTTTAATTCCTCGTCAGTTATGTTTTCTCATAGGAGGCTCAGTAATTTCTTCTTCTGCCCAGTTAATTATATCAATGTAGTCATTGACACTAAACTTAAGCATCTAGACAACAAACTTCCTTTCACTATTTATTCCATTCTTGTCTTCAAAAGTCGCCACAGACATAGCTCTCTTATGTGTTTTCTCTTATCACATACCAGATATTCTTCTTCTCCCTGGTCCTCTCTTTCCGAATACCTTGCCCTGAAGAATGAGTTGCAACAATCCATATCTCTGTTCACTTCTCATAACATGGCCAAGATATTCTAGTTTGCGTTCTTTGATGATGTTAATAGTCTCGCATTACTTGCCTATTCTACGTAGGACCTCAACATTAGTCACACGATCCACCCAGGAACTTCTTAAAATGCGTCTGTAACACCACATCTCGAATGCCTCGAGCTTTCTTAAAGAAGCTTCCGAAAGTGTCCAGGTCTGTATTCCGTATAATAACTAGAAAATATATAGCATCTGATGATAGACGCATCTAAGCTACCTAAGCTACGCAGACGATATAGTCCTGATTGCAGACGATTTGGGACAAACAAAGAAAATGTTGGAAGAACTTACAGTTGGAAGAAGTACAGCCTGTCATAAAATAGGCTTAAAAATGAATATAACAAAACCAAAATATATGACGAATTTAGTACCAAGTAAACACCTTGAAATACAAAATGAACAAATAGAACTGGTAGACAAATATATATATCTAGGTCACGAAATTAAGATAGGTAAGGACAATCAAACAACCGAAGTATCCAGAAGAATAATACAAGGATGGGCAGCATACGGAGCTCTTAGGAACGTTTTTAAGAGTGACATTCCAACTAATATGAAGAAAAAAGTTTTCGACCAATGCGTGCTACCGGTGATGACCTATGGTGCAGAAACATTATCGCTCACAAAGAAAAACGCACAAAAGCTAAGAGTAGCGCAGAGAAGAATAGAGCGATCAATGATAGGGGCCACTCTGCGAGACAGGATTAGAAACGAGCTAAGACCAAAGTCATAGACGTCATTGAAAGAAGCTGTAACTTAAAATGGAAATGGGCTGGACACGTTGCCAGAATGAAGGACGGAAGATGGACTCGTAAACTAGTTGAATGGAGACCAAGAGCCGATAAACGTAGCAGAGGAAGACCACCAACACGATGGCAAGATGACTTACGAAGGACAAGAAAAAACTGGGTACAGCAAGAACAAGATAGAACACTTTGGAGACAAACAGGAGAGGCCTATGTCCAGCAGTGGATTGAGAGAGGCTGATGATGATGATGATAGAGATTTTGGTAGCAAGTAGTAACTCGTGACTTCTGAAAAGACTTCGTCATTATGAACGCTAATCTTGCTTTTCCTATGCGTTGTTTTATTTCACATGAGTGGTCTCATTGGCTGTTTATATTGGTACCAAGGTATGTGTAGTTGTCCACCCTGTCAATTGGTTGTTGGTTAACCAAAAGCTCTGACACTGTTCTTTGCAAACCATCTAGAATCTAGACTATCTGCAAAAACTACTGCATCATCGGCATATCTAATAGGGGCATCCTTGCTACTTCTATCTATGAAGACTGCCTCTGTCAATTGGTCATCTAATTTAATATTGTTTGATTGTAGTATAAATTATATAGGTATGATTCTTAAGTCTCTATCATCTAAGCCTGCTTCTTTCAAGATGTTGAAGTGATGAGTTTATCATGTCTTACTCTATCAAATGGCTTTTTGTAGTCAATAATGCAAATATACCCGTCACAGTTAACATCCTTATATCTTTGCATAAGCACTTGGACAGCGAATAGAGCCTCTCGGTTGCCTAAAGCATCGCGGAATCCAAACTGTGTCCATGATATTTGTTCTTCGCATTTTTATATACATATTCTGCCATGTATCACTTTTGAAAACGTTTTAAGTAAGTGGCTCATTAGGATAATTATTGTTCTGTAGTCTTCGCATTTTTTGGCATTTAACTTTTTTTAATATAGGTAGTTACGAAGGTCGACTCTAACCAGTTTTGAGGAATTTTTCCAGTTACGTATATAGCGGTACGCTTTAATTACTATTTTTGCTAACTTTATTTTCTTAATTTTTAATAACTTTTCTCAAAACGAAATAATATGGCTCATATAAATTCACATGTAAAATACAAACCAGATGCTAAGAGGGACACAGTTTTACAAAACGGAATGTATCCTTAACCATATGTTTTTGGTGTGTTCAGTTTAAATAAATTAATTACCTTATTAGACCTTATGTCAATAACTCACAATTGGACATGCATTCGAAAACGTAAAACTGCAGAAATGTTTCAACCTTTAAACGCCAGATCTAAATAATTTATTGCCCATCTGGTCAGATGGTAAAACACAAACAGATTAGCGTCTGTGGTTTCTTTTCAGCCACTCAGTCAGTCGGTCACAACACCCCAGAGACATCGGCCGCTCGCTGGGCCGAAAACTATAACAAACCCTCTTACGCGATGTATAAGCAAAACACTTTTTGTTACCCAAATAAATAAATATATTACTGTTCGTTGTTACACTTATTTTTTATTAATTCCGTCAACTCACACCTACCGGAATACGTATATTTTGTTGGATACAGTTGTTTTCCAAGGTGGCTATGTTTATATCCAAAATATGTTTTCCAGTGTGCTCCTTATAAAGCTAATTTTTGTATATTTTGTACGATTTTTCAACCGTTCTCGGTGTATTATCTGAGCATATGTGTGTATTAAATATAAAAAAAGAATAGATATAAAGTGGTTCTAAAGTTATGGATCCAAAAAGAAATGGGCAAAATCTATAAAATACCCTGTAACTCCGTTATAAAAATTATAAAAATTATAAAAATTATAAAAATTATAAAAATTATGAAAATTATAAAAATTATAAAAATTATAAAAATTATAAAAATTATAAAAATTATAAAAATTATAAAAATTATAAAAATTATAAAAATTATAAAAATTATAAAAATTATAAAAATCGGTGGGGCAATAAATGTTGTAAGTATCTATATCTAGAACCTCCTGAGTGATCTCTATTCACCATTCAGGTGTTTCCGTTTCCCAATGAAATTTCCTGTATAATATGTACAAAAAGACTAATTATTTTAAAGTTTTATTACTCTTTAAAACCACGATAAATCGATGTGTTTATCTTAAATAGTTCAATATTTCTATTAAAACTTGTTTTTTAAGATATAGCAAAACAAACAGAATCATCAAAATTAGTCACTTCCCCACTATTAGCGGAAATTTCTATTTGTCATTGTTTGTTTTTTCGTTTTGGTTATTAACTTTTTGGTAAAAATCCACGTGCTTGACATTACCAAGAAAATGGTAAACAATTGAAAACAATGCAGTCAGTGTTAAAAGTTTAACACTCTCGTCTCACCTTGATCATAATTGTTAATTGTACTTACATTTTAATAGCTTGTTTGTTAGGTCGTCAAGTTGGTAAATATTTGTTGATGTCTGCTTCTAACCTACAATTAGGTACTTCGATAGAAGAAATATTTGTGATTCTAAATTTTGAAATTTGGTGTAAATTAATGGGGTTCTTGACATTAGTCACTTGTTTACTTTATTGTAAACTTACAGGTTATTGTACCTACTAAAATTTGCAAAAATTTGTTAAACAAAAATACAAAATGACTAATCGATACAAATATGCAATCTATAAATAATGTATTATTTCATCATAAGGATCTTTTTGAATAAACACGAATGAAGGCATAAATTCTAATTTGCCAAGGGAATAAAACTAACAAAATACGGAACAGAAAAGAAAATTGTGGGGCCTGATTCTAATTCATTTTGATGTCGCAATTTAATTTCGACTCCGCCATGACATTCGCAATTTATAGCGATTCTTATTCATTTCGATATTAGTTCCAACTGGGGATATTAACGTTATCATTTTGACACTGCTCAGAATTTGGGTTGGTCCTCCTGTTTATTGGATTTATTGGCTATGCAACCACCGACTGCAACGTTTGTTGATAGTCTGGGCAAATTATCGAAAAAATGTCATTTTTGGGAAAAGTTATTTACCAGCTATTTTATTGCCAAAATCGAATCTTAAGATTGCATTTATTAGTAATATGGGGTATGACAAGTCCGCAGAAAGTGTGTTATTTTATTTATAAACAAATTAGCACTCCTAAATCTTCTTTTTTTTTTCAATTAGTGCTCTGTAACTCCTAAGGTTTTTCCTTTAAACCAAAAACACTCAAATAAAAATTCACCGTAATTTAGTTCTGCACAAAGTTATTTTTTGCGATTTTCTTCAACAAAAATTTTACTCGGATAATCCGAGTTTTCCCAAAAAAATCTACAATTTTCAATTAAAATTTTAAGGAAGTAATTATTTATCAATAATTAAATAAATTGGTGACATGAAAGATTTTTTATAGTAGATTATATATCAGGAGGCCGGCGACAATCTAACCAATAGTTTAGCAATAATTAAAATGTTAATTAAAAAATTTCGGTCGAAATAATAACCAGAAAGATTATGATACACCAGAATAACTATGATTTGCATATAAAAAAGCACTATACCTATTCAACGTACTTTACAGAATTAAAATTGGACTATTTGAGAGGTCTCGGGAATGTTATAAGGAAACAATTGTTTGTCTTATAAACAAATAGAACCCCTCAGAAAATATTAGATTAAATTAAATTAAGTTACCGCTGTTGAAAAGGTCACGGCTTTTGTGCCCTTTTCAAAGAAAAAAAATGAATTGCGAGGAGTGGTTCCAGGTATAACCGGTCAAATTTGACCGGCATTTGCGACAGAGTTATAAACAACAGGATTTCAATATTTGAACCATTACATTTTTATTCCGGTCCTCTTTGTACATACAAGTTTTAATATCTTCAAGACACTCATAACAAAAAAGATTTATGTCATCAAGTTATTTAATTATTATTGATAAATAATTACTTCCCTAAAATTTTAGTTGAAAATTAAAGTTAGTAGTAAATTTAGTTGGTTTACCTTTCCTTTTGTGAAACCTCTAGAATTGCTTCTTTTCCACAGGTGTGCCCATTCAGCTAGCCAGTGACCGTGGGCATTGGTCACTGATTCTCCAGGAGTTTTGTGTGTGCCGGACAATAGGCTGCCGATTGGGCAAACCGTGGATGCTTACCTCGCCAGATGACCATCCCGAGGGTCTGGCAACCAAGCACGTGCCTAAAGGTGCACTGCCTCAATACTCGCGTATTGCCCGGAGACATCAGGAATCGCGGTTGCTCCATCTGGGGTATATGCGGATAAAATTGCTGTCTTCTTTTAGATAACCTAGAATTCACAAAAATTTTTATTAGTTGGTGTGAAATAGTGTACTTAACTAGGGGGTGCGGCATGCATTTCCAGGTATGCAGTTTCCTCACATGCCTCGTGTACCTAAGTGGTTTTAGATTTTCTCTTGTTGCTCCCATTATCTGCAGTCCATCTATAGTGGGCATTTCTGTTGTTTTTTTATTCCTTTTCTGACTAAGATTGTTGTGCGTTTTATGTGTTTATTCTGAAATCATCTCTGTAGATGCCCTATCCTGGAATTTTCATTTTTATATCTCCTGTCACATTTATTTCTTGCGTTGCTGACATCTAACTCTAATTAGAATGTTGATATTAATGTTGTTAGTCCTCCTGAATTATCTGATCTTATCCGCATGTGATTCCTGTTGGAATTAGCAAGATCTGTTAGGTTAGGTCTATTAGGATCTGTTAGGTTAAATGTGGCTATTCAGGATTCGATTCATCTTGGTGAACATATCCTAATATTGCGTCACTTGTTGGACTAGTGCCCGTATGGATAATAATTGTTGTCCATTTGCCCTTGTTTGGAATACAGCCATCTGAGGTTTCTTGCTCCCTTCTGTGACTTGTGGGTATCTTCTTTGTTGTGGCCTGTGCTTTGTTCTGTTTGTTGTGACCTGAGCGTATGATCTTATTTTAAAGGCTTTTGGAAAACTCCTGTAGCTTGCATTGGCAGTTTGTATACGTTTGTCTTTCAATGGAATGCCCTAAGTTGGTCTAAAAGCCCTGTCAATTGAAAAACTGGATGGGGTCACTGCATAAGTTATCTTCTTCTAACTTCCTCTACATGTATTGACATATAGCATAAGTTGGTAGTATTTCTCAAGCTACATCGTTTTCGTCATTATAATCATGTACAAGCAGTAAGTCCATTTTATCCACATAGTCCAGAAAGCCACTACGCAACCGCTAGGAAAAATATTCTAATTCGGATTCTTTGCACAATCTTACTCAAAAAGGACTCCTTTTAACAAATTTGCATGTTGCCAGGACCAAAAAGTGGTCAAAAATTTTTTAAACATTTTTTTTTGTTTTTTTCCTAAAATTATTTTTTTTGTACGGATAAAAGTTTTTTTAGGTTTTTTCGATCATTCCAAAGAGAAAAGGTCTTTAGTGACTTTTCTCTAAAAATGATAGTTTTTGACATATAAGCGATTAAAAATTGAAAAATTGCGAAATCGGCCATTTTTAACCCTCAAAAACTATGTGAAAAGCTGAAAATTTGAATGTTGCCAAGGTAGGTAGATATTTTTTAAACATCGATTGATGAAATCCCGAAGAGCTTTTTGCAATACAATATTTAAAACTCATTTGTTTTTTAATTGCTAATCAAGCGTGCACGACACTATTTTCCACCGACAGTATGGTGCAAATGAAAGGAATAAATTCGTTATTTCGTAAACCGGCGACTTTAAGGAAAAATCCCGAAACAGGTCTATTTTTATTTTTAAGTTATGATATTGTGGCATATATGGTATACTAGTGACGTCATCCATCTGGACGTGATGACGTAATCGATGATTTTTTTAAATGAGAATAGGGGTCGTTTGCTAGCTCATTTGAAAGGTTCTTCAATTCTCTATTCAGTAATATAAACATTTACATAATTATGTATACTGGGTGTCCAAAAATTTTTTATTAAATTAAATTATTTGACAAAAAAAGAAGTAGAAGGACACCCTGTATAAAAAATTATGTAAATGTTTACACTACTTGATGGAGAATTGAAGATCCTTTCAAACGAGCTACCACACGACCCCTATTCTCATTTAAAAAAATAATAGATTACGTCATCACGCCCAGACGGATGACGTCACTAGTATACCATATATGCCACAATATCACAACTTAAAAATAAAAATCGACCTCTTTCGGGTTTTTTTCTTAAAGTCGCCGATTTTCGAAATAACGAATTTACTCCTTTCATTTGCACCATACTGTCGGTGGAAAATAGTGTCGAGCACGCTTGATTCGCAATTAAAAAACAAAGGAGTTTTGAATACTGTATTGCAAAAAACTCTTCGGGATTTCATCAATAGATGTTTAAAGAATATCTACCTACCTTGGCAACATTCAAATTTTCAGTTTTTCACATAGTCTTTAAGGGTTAAAAATGGCCGATTTCGCAATTTTCCAATTTTTAATCGCTTATATGTCAAAAACCATCATTTTTAGAAAAAAGTCACTAAAGACCTTTTCTGTTTGGAATGATCCAAAAAAACCTAAAAAACTTTTTTCCATGCAATAAAAATAATTTTAGGAAGAAAACAAAAAAAAAACCTTTAAAAAATTTTTGACCACCTTTTGGTCCTGGCAACATGGAAATTTGTTAAAAGGAGTCTTTTTTGAGTAAGATTGTGCAAAAAATCCGAATTAGAATATTTTTCCTAGCGGATGCGCAGTGGCTTTCTGGACTAACATGTTGATTTTAGACAAGTTTTTCCAGATAGATGAAAAAATATGTCAAAAATAACAAAACACGACAAAATATGTCGTATTTTATTTTTTTTACCATCAGTGGCATTACCTGCGATGCGAATTATTGGACAATAACGTCATGAATTAGAAAATGTATTTGGTTTTTTCCTAATGCAGTTGAAGTTTTAAGTCTGGATATTGATTCCCGATCAGAAAAAAACAGACAACACTTTTCCATATCCATTGAAATCTGAAAAAAAAACGAAAACAAATCAGAAAACGATTTAAAAAAGGACTAGACCAGAAATGTGTTGATAAATAAAGAAACATTCTTTTGCATCAAATATATTTTAAGGATATAATAGAAAGTATTAAATTAGGCATAATTTCTCCTTTTTCAATAAGTAGGTGGATTAATGAGATTTGAGTGTTTTTTTCCTATCTTCCTAAGAGAGTTGCAACTGGCCACATCCATATTTCTCTAAATATTTTGGATTATAAGACATTATGCCTGATATTAAATTCTAAAAGACTCTAAATATTATGCCTGATATTAAAAATTAAAAATACATGTTGCATTTCAAATAGATAGCAGCTATCTTTTCAACAAAATTATCTTTTCATAATGTATTTCTTCATAAAAACCGTTATGAAGTTTAGAAAAATATCTTTTTACCCTTGCAAAAATTACAAAAGCTTAGTTTAAGGTGTGTACAGTCGGTATTTATTGAAGCGAAACGACACACAGTTCACAGGATGTATGAAATATATACCTACACGTACATAAGTCAATCAACTGATTCATGTAATAGTGGGTATACCTGTACCTATTAAAATTCCGGTAAAAGTATTTGTGCTGTTTACTCCATCCGTGTGCAAATCATTGTGTGACAAGACTTATAAGTTTTTACCTTTATATATAGTCATTCCTAATTTCCTTTGTTGTTAGAAATCGAATTATTCTGCCCATATTTTCTTCGAGCTAGGTAGTTTTATGTCCCTTTAATTTGTATATTGCTGAACTTCACCTTTCTTTTTGTACGCATGTAACAAAATTCTAAAGCGAATTCTTCTTTCTCTCTCCTTACTTCTGAATACATGTATAATAATTTGTCTCAGCTCTGTAACTCTATAAACAAACCAGTATGACAAATTGTAGCTGTTTCTTACACAATATTTTATGCAGGAATAAAATCAAAATCATCTGTTATATTAACGAGGCATTAAATTATGTGCAAAAATTTTACATATATGAATGAAAATGATTTAGAGATGTGAAGAGTAGACAGCAAGCTACATTTTGTCAAAGCAAGAGAATGAAGTCATATCAATACATAAAAGATTCTTGATTATTCAATTCAAAAATAAATAACAAGAATGTGAGACATATTTTTAAGAAACTAAAATAGGAGTGTTACAGTTTATTCACATAAGCTATGCAGGAGATGTAAACATTAGTTGACAGCGATGTCGTCATCAGCAACATTGAGATGGCCATTTCGTTCAGTTTTTGAATATTTTTGGATAAGAGGTTCTTGTGTAATCGCGTAAATTATTCATTATTTTAATTAATCATCATATATCATGATCATCATCACGTAGCGCTACAACCCTGGGTGGGTCTTTGGTGACTGTACAACTTAATTTTTTCGGTCTTCATTGGAATGGATTTCTCTATTAAGTACAAGGTTAAAAAGTAGTAAGAACTCCGATATGGCATCACATACTTAGCTTCTCTCTACGCTATCATATTATGCCTGTCGAAAGTCTATGAAGAGATTGTGTATGGGTCTGTTATACTACCATCCCTTTTCTAGAAGTTGTCTCAGCATGAATAGTTGATCTATTGTTGATCTGTTTTCTATGTAGTATGTATTCATAGGGCAGTCAATGAGGGTATGTGGCTCCGAATTCTATCCTACTATATCGATTTACGTGATATTTTCACAGTAAGTAGGGAATAGCCCAAGAAACAAAGTCTACCCTATGCCGATGTGTGCTTTTGTCTTGGGGGGGTTCCTACCCCTTCTCGGGGGTGGAAAATTTTTTGCTTAAATAACTACGGAAGTTGCTAGAGAACCTAATACTAAGCAAAAACTGTTCTATAATTTTTTTCGAAAACTCAATACTTTTTGAGTTATTCGTGGTTGAAAATTGGCCATTTTCATTGAAACATAACACACCTTTTCAAACGGTTTTTTGCGAATACCTTAAAAACTATGCATCTAACTAAAAAAACTGTATAAAATATTTTTGTAGCTTATAAGATAACAAAGAGATTCTTTCCTTTATGAATCTTCTATCTAGTTATAACACAAAACGAGATATGGTAAGTGAAAAAACTTGTTTTCTTGGTGCATGTTCAAATCAGTGTATTTAACTTGAAATAACAGAGAAACGGTCGATTTTAGGTGTATAATGCTACCAATAACTTTTGTTGTGCTTAAAAAGACCTTTAAAATAAGCAATATTAAATGTCGATTACATTCAAACTATGCGAGATAAACTGTAAAAAATTTGATGACTAACTTATTTTAAGAAAAAAATGAGAAGTATATTTAACCCCTCATCCACAAGAATTTAAATGCATCGTTTTCCTTCTACAACACATTTTACTATAGTGTTCTTTTTATATGTTCAAAAAGTTGGGCTGGTTTAAAGTGAATGGTTTTTGAAAAAAATAAGATCAAATTATTGAGCGCATTTTTAAATTTTCTTAAAAATCTTCCTTTTTCTCCATGTAACTCGAAAATGATAAGAGATGCCAAAAAAAGATGCCATACAAAAATGAAGGTTTCTTCTAGATAAACATTTTGATTTTATTTTTTATAACAGTATATCTTATTATTTTCAAGTTACATGGACAAAAAGAAGATTTTTAAGAAAATTTAAATATGCGCTCTATAATTTGATCTTATTTTTTTCAAAAACCATTCATTTTAAACCCGCTGTAGTAAAATGTATTGTAGAAGGAAAACGATGCATTTAAATTCTTGTGGGTGAGGGGTTAAATATACTTCTCAATTTTTTTCTTAAAATTCGTTAGTCATCAATTTTTTGCAGCATATCTCGCTTAGTTTGAATGTAATCGGCATTTAATATTGCTTATTTGAAAGGACTTTTCAAGCACAATAAAAGGTATTGGTAGCATTATACAGTACGTAAATCGTTCAGCTGGACATAGAGAACATACATTGTAGATATTTAGATACATAAATACATACATTGTATTATATTGAGACAGTTGTGGCAACTAAGCTCTCTCGATGACAATATGGTTGTTAGCATTAAGGGCATTAACCTCAAAATTGACAACTCTGACACAAATAAACGTCAAAATATTACAATGTAGTAGCTAAATATTTTTGGCCTAAGAGAATGGGAAAACTGTTTAGTTTTTAGGAAAAATTAAAGTAAAATTATTTAACTCATTAATCATAAACTTTGTTTTCGATTTATTTATGGACAGCCTTGCTTCAAAATTCACTCATTCTATTCGTTCTAACAGCTCTATTGCACCAAAAACTCGTACTCGAACAGAAGCTTCAACTAACACAGGTTACCGCAGTTGCCACAATTCTCTCAATGTATAATCCCGATGTCCAGCCGAACGATTTACGTACTGTATACATAAAATCGACCGTTTCTCTGTTATTTCAAGTTGAATATACTGCTTTGAGCATGCACCAAAAAAAAACAAACTCTTTTTACCTACCATATCTCTTTTTGTGTTATAACTAGAAGATTTAAGAAGGAACGAATTTCTTTGTTTTTTTATGAGCTCCAAAAATGTTTTGTATAATTTTTTTAGTTAGATGCATTGTTTTTAAGGTATTCGCAAAAAACCGTTTGAAAAGTTGTTATATTTCAATGAAAATCGCTAATGTTCAACCACGAATAACTCAAAAAGTATTGAGTTAACGAAAAAAATATATAGAAGAGTTTTTGCTTAGAATTGGGTCTAGCAACTTCCGTAGTTGTTTAACCAAAAAATTTTCCACCCCCGAGAAGGGGTGGGAACCGCCCCCAAGACAAAAGCACACATCGGCATAGGGTAGACTTTGAATAAGGAGATATTTTCAGGCTATTCCTAAAATTTCATTAAAATCCATGCAGTAGGATAGAATTCGGAGGTAATAACCTGTTCTTGCTCTCATTGACTGTCCTATCAGTGATTACAATAATTTATATAAGTACAATAAAAACTAATAATCGAAAAAAGAAAAAAAGTGATTGGAATAGTATACTGTTACTATATAACGAGTAGATAAATTTTGATCTTTAACAACTAAAATCGTTGTTTACATGCACTTGTTTACATGTTGTTGTTTACATGTTTACGTGTACAAATAGTGTTGGCCATAAGCTACACCCCTGTCGTAGTCCCTAATTCACCATGAACGTCATCATTGTATTTCATCATCATCATCAATGTTGCTACAGCCCTATGAAAGAGCCTCGACCTTCCCAAGTATATTACGCCAGTCAGTCCTGTCCATTGCCAACCGTTGCCAGTTTGCTGCGCCTATTTTTCTCCCATCCTCATATACACCATCCTTCTGTCTGAGTTTAGACCTACCCTTATTTCTACTTCCCACTGGTTGTGACATAAGTTTTCCTATAGGAGGGTTGTTCTGCTGTGATCGTGCTAGATGTCATGCCTATCTTAGTCTTCCTATTATTTTAAGAGATACTACTTCTTTACCACCAAATTTTTGTTTATATCTGTGATATACCTCGTAGTTGTACCTCCTCCTCCAAACACAATTTTCACAGATGCCACCGAATATTCCTCTCAGTATCCTTCTTCTATCCCTATTCTTTTAAGAGATACTACTTCTTTACCACCAAATTTTTGTTTATATCTGTAATATACCTCGTAGTTGTACCTCCTCATCCAAACACAATTTTCACAGATGCCACCGAATATTCCTCTCAGTATCCTTCGTTGAAATATAAGCAGAAGGTTTTCATCTGCCTTGGAGATGGTCTATATCATGGTCTTTACATTCAGTTATTGTCTGGGCTAGTATATACTAAAGATACGACACCTCTTCTTACTTTTTCAAGCTGCATTCTTAAATTTATGAGACACGTTTATCACATGTCAATCATAAAGCTTAATAATCTTGGTTGAATAATCGTAATTTACTAAAATAAGGAAATAATCTTACCCCAAAAATAAAAATTGCTTCCATAAATTTCCATTTCGATACGCCTCTGTACATTTCGAGATTATGGTATAAATGTATGTAAATATTTTGTACTTGTATGTGGATAAGTAGGCCACTGGATAACAGTTTCCTTCTACCTTTGAATGTTGTAATTAACAAGGCCCACGCCGATTCGTGTTCGCCATTTTTTGTTGCAGAAAGATTCTGAATACCTTCAGACAAAAAGAAGCGATGTTGTCAGATATTGGATGTAATGATTACATTGGCATTGGCGATTCTATAGATATCTGATGGTAAAATACAACCTTATGGTATATATTTATTTCCGGGTTTTCATCCATTTAAAAGTTATTTTACAGTTAATAGAAAAAGTTGGTAGATCTTTCGACGAAATAGCATTCTTCATTTTTAAAACGCTCTTTTTGAATATTTTGAACAAAAGCTGGAACAGGAATATACAAAAAATGAGATGGAAATTAACCTAAAAAAAACTGAATACCTACCAACTGAGAATACAGAAATAAAGCAGCTGGGAATAGACGAAGGTAAACAAATCGAAGGAACAGACAAGTACCTACCTACAAGGTTTCATAATATCAAACAAAGTAACAACGGAAGAAGATATAAAAAACAGACTAGGACAAACAAGAGACTGCATACGAAGCAAAATGGGAACAGGGCACAGAAACTAAGGCGAGAATAGAACGAGCTAGAGCAGCATATAAAAAGAATATAAAAAAAGAATATTGGGTCAGAATATCAAGGTAAACAAAGAAAACCAAACTACCGAAATAAGCAGACGAGTAAGAATGTGATTCGGAAAACTCTCATATATACTAAAAGACAAAAAGATACCACAATACCTTCGAACTAAAGTGTTCGATTCTTGTATTCTTCCCGTTCTCACTTACGGAGCTCAAACCTGGACATTCACAAAAATGAACATGGACAAGATTAGAAAAACTCAAAGAGCCATGGAACGACAGATGCTGGGTATCTCACTCATAGATCGACAAACAAACGAAGCAACTCGAAACAAAACAAAAGTAAGGGATGCCGTGGAACAAGCGGCTAAATTAAAATGAAAATGTGCTGGACAGAACGAACGTCTCGAAAATGGTAGGTGGAGCAAAGAAGTTGGAAACTTGCGACCGTACGAAGCGAAGAGACCAAGAGGAAGTCCTCAAATACGCTGGAGCGATGACATCAAAAGAGTCGCAGGACCAATGTGGAAACGCCTCACACACAATGGCGAGATGAATGGCGAGAAATGGGATTTATTCGACATTTCGAATAGAAAAAAAAAGGCTATAAATAAGGCTATAAAAAAGAGCAGCATTTGAAATATGAAAAAGCTCCTCATAGGCAAAGATTTATCTCTTCCCCTAAGACTACGTCTAGTTAAATGCTACATTTTTCCGATCTTACTATATGGTGTTGAGGCCTCGACGCTGACAGAGATGCTCACAAAAAATTAGAAGCATTCAAAATGTGGGTTTACCGACACATTCTTCGTATATCCTGGACCGAACATGTCACCAACATACAGGGTGATTGATTAGTAGGGTAAAGCTCAATAGCTCCGCTATAGTAATAGATAGCAATAAAAGTTAATAACAAAAATTTTAGCCACCTTTGAACTTCACATTACAAAATTAGTTAGAATGTTACAGGGTGTTCGATAACACAGTGGCAGACCAAACTTATGTTTTTTTTTTAAATAGAACACCCTATATTTTATTTTAAATTCGAAATCCTGTTAACTTCTCCATCACAAAAATATAAAGGTTTGTGATGTTATACAGGGTATTTACAAAGTTATAATCAATTTTATATGAAAATCGTAACAAGTTCAACTCCCTGTATAAATAAAAATAAGGAAAACAACAATGGTTTATTAATGCCATATTTTTTAACGTATTGTCAAAATTTTCAAGAATGGTCGATATTGCTAATTTTCTTTATATCAAATACAGGGTGAGTCAAAACGCAAGTACATTATTTTCTCAGCAATTTTAAATGGAACACCCTCTATTTTATATCACTATTGAAAAGTACCATTACCGTACTTTAATTTTTAGATAACATTCCCTATGTCTAAATTTATTAGTTTTCGAGATATTTTTATTTTTCAATGGACCAGTAGCGTGGCCACCCAAATGACCAGAATTTAATAAACTGGACTGTTTTTTTGGGGTTACGTTAATCATTAAGTTTATAAAATACCTTCAACAACAAGGGATGAGATGAAAAATAGAATTCAAAGTGTATTTCGATGTGTTAATTTACAAAAGCTCCGTAGAGTAAGTAGCTCATTCAATGATCGTTTTTAGGCGTGTTAATTTTGAACACCTTATGTAATTAAATATTAAAAATATTTTATTAAAAGTAGCTTCTAATTTTTTCAAACATGTTTTTTTGCAAAATGTATTACTGATATATATGTTTCGTTCTATATTTGTTACATTGTTACATTTACATACAAGAGTAGTGTTTAATTGTCTTCACAAAATATTGTATTTTGTGTTTGTGTGTTTTTTTGTAAAATTTATTACTAATTTTCTTTGTTTATTTGTTGCTTGTTGCATTTACATAAAAAGATAGTTTTTAATTGTTTCAAAAATGTTGCATATGAATTGCCATGTTAATAGCCAATGTCCACAACGGACAGGGCACTTGAAGGAGAAGAAGATAGAGTTATAAAAAAATGGAATATGTCTTGCTTCTTTTGGGCCGTCATCACCATATTACGCACTGACGAAGTCACTAACATTTAATGTGTTGTACTGAACTGTCTCTTTATGATTCCACAAAAGCTGAATAACAGATGGATTGCGATCCAATATTCTTGCAACTTGCCTAATGCGGAATTCAGTTGCACTGTTTTTTTTTTGGCTTTATAACGGTTTAGTGCTGTTACCATGCCTAACACATCCTTATACGAAGCATAGGATGGTTTGCCATCAGATGTTTTTCGTAGTGTCGTTAAGTAGTTAATCACGTCTTTAGAGTTAATGAGTTCTTGCTTGTACATAATATAAATTAATTTATTAGGATCAAATAAGTGCATTGGACTGTTTTTACTAAAAAATTACGAAGATATGAAGAAGTTTATCCTTTTTTTTTCAGTAGTAGTCACTTAATATAATTAGATGCTTTTTGTCTCTAGATTATATGTTTATCATCAGTGGCATATAAAGTCTACACCGGGATAATAGAAAGGAAGCTCCGGAAAGAACTGGAAGGAAAACTAGAAGAAGAACAAGCTGCTTTTAGGAAGGAAAAAAGAACAACAGATAATATATACATACTACTGAGAAATATAATTGAAAGGAAAAACGAAATAGGAGACGACTTATATATTACGTTTATAGATATTAAAGCTGCTTTTGATTCTTTAAATAGAGAAGTAATATGGTCAGTAATGAAAGACCTGCAAATCCCGCAAAAGATAGTAAGCGTGGTAAAAAGTACATATAGAAACGTACTTGTTAAAGAACAAATAAACGGAAACATATCGTCAATAATAAATCTAAGGAGATGAATAAAAGAAGGGGACAATCTCAGCCCAGTTTTGTTTATATTAGTAATGGATAGAGTAATAATAAGTATTAATCTTTCCAAAACCAAAATCATGGTATTCCACAAGAAACCTCACGAACAAATTACACCCAACATACAAATCAATAGTATCACCCTTCAGAGTTCCAAGAGCTTCATATACCTGGGCAGAGAGCTAAACAGTCAGCTAGACCACTCAAAAGAAATTAGAAGACGCATTGAAATAGCAAGATCTGGCTTCATAAACATGCGTAAAATGCTCTGTAACCCCAAACTATCAGTCACAATAAGATTGAGAAGAGTAAAGTGTTATGTGTGGTCTCTATTACTATATGGCTGTGAGACCTGGACATTAAAACAGTATGACGTCAACAAACTGAATTCATTCGAAATGTGGATGTACCGCCGAATGCTAAGAATAAGCTGGACCAGCAAAACTACAAATGAAGAAGTACTGGAAATAATGAACACACGTCCTCATCTGGTCAATACGATCAAAATTAGAAAGACGTCATATCTAGGACACATAATGCGCCATAGGGAATTTGAGCAGCTTCAGGTAATATTAGAAGGCAAAATCGAAGTTAAAAGGGGGGTATAGGAAAAAGAAAAAATCCTGGTTCCGAAACATCAGATATTGGACCCACACAACAGGGAATGACTTAATTCATCAAGCCCAGAACAGAGAGAAATTTGCCATATTGATCGCCAACCTCAATAGAGAAGGCACTTAGGAGGAGGAATGACGAGCGCTAAAAGAAAGTCAAGGCAATTACAGTCAACAATATGGTACAGGTATTTAGTACCAGTGAGAATGGAGGGATTACTATATGCAGATGACCTAGTAATAATAGCAGACAATAAAGAGAAAATGCAAAAATTAATGGATATCTGGGTGGAAGAAATAGAAAATTTGAAAATGGAGGTAAATGTAAAGAAAACGAAGACCATGATAGTAGCCCAAAAGAAAAGGGAAGAAATAAACCAAACGATATTTAGGTGCAAAAACGAAATAATAGAAACAGTCTCGACGTTTGAATACCTGGGAGTAATAATATCAGAGGATGGAAAGCTAGATCAAGAAATCTCATACAGGGCGAAAAAAGCAAATAAGATCTAGTATGCACTAAATAAAACAATATTTGGAAAGGAGGAAATAGATAAAGAAATAAAACTGAAGGTATACAATGCAATATCTGTATCAACTTTAATATATGCAAGTGAGACATGGGTAAACAATGCAAAAATAGACAGTACAATAAACGCAGCGGAGATGAAGCAGCTGAGAAAAATAGCAGGAAAAACGAAATTGGACAGAATAAGAAATGAAGATATTAGACAAAGACTGAACCAGGAATCGATAATAATCAAGATCCAAAAAAGAAAATTAAAATGGTATGGACACATTAACAGAATGGACCAAGGAAGACTACCAAAGCAGGTGATGGAATCAAAAAGATATGGTAAAAAAAGGAAAGGGAGGCCAAGGAAGAGATGGATCGTTCAGATTATAGAAATTGAACAGGAAAAAGGAAAAACACTTCAACAAATGAAAGAGTTAGCTAAGGACCGCAAGAATTGGAAGATATGGATAGAGGATGAATAAAACCTCCGACGCCCCTGATGGGAATAAGGAGTTTCGAGAAAGAAGAAGAAGAATATAATTAGATACAGTAATTCTGTCAGATAATATTGAAGGTCTCCAAATTCTGCTTGGTCTTATTCACGAAGTAGGTGAGGAAATGGGCATTAAAATAAACTCAAACAAAACCAAATTTTTAGAGTTTAGTTGTAATCTAGATCCAGATGCAGAGCTTTAATTAAATGAAGTCCAAGTTTAAAAAGTATGGTGCGGAAGTGTGGACACTAAAAGTATCGAACATTAACAGAATTGAAGCATGGGAAATATGGATTCATAGACGGATGCTGATGATAACTTGGACAGCAAGAAAAACGAATGAGGAAGTAGTAAGGAGGGTCAACAAAGGTATTACAACTGATCCTTAAAAGTAAAATAGAAGGCCGTAGAGGTGTAGGAAGAAAACAAGTTTCTTGGTTAAAAAACATTCGTGAATGGACTTAGATATCAAATGTAGGACAATTTATTCTTCGGATAATTCTGACATTACACGTGTAGAAGAAGTAGTAGTTAAAAAAAAATTTATTGTAAAGTATGGCATCATCGCATAGATTATGGCATCTGATGTGTAGACATTTAAGGCACTGTTCATTGCCAATTGCCACTAAAATCGGTTAATAATATTTACATGCCCATAAAGATGAAGTGGGCCATGAAATTTGATTGTGGGTCATATTTATAAATATATGTACAGCCACAAAAAATAATAAACACAATAAATAACCGTTTGATTTAAGATCTTGTGGTATTAAGTTAATATTGTCCCGTGTTTGAAATTTAAATAATATTTTTATTGTTAATTGTTAACTGTTGATTGTGTTGGCAAAAGTCACCTACTGGTTATCATCATCCACACTTCACAATTGCATAAGAAAAAATTGTCATTTATTACAACCTATAAAACCATAACAAAACAGTGAACATTAATAATGTAGGTATATATACTTTGGTTAGTCTGATGAATCATGTACTGAAAATTTTCTTAAGAATAGTATACTCGAGAATTTGCAACAAAATAGAAGTACATACAACAAAAAGTGAAACAGTTTGGTTTCAGAAGCAACCATTAAACTAGAGAAGCATTATTCAGTTTACAGGTCATGCATGGTTCAAAGATGTAGGGATATAAAACAACCGGTATATATGTGATTTTGTAAAGACATTTAACCGAGTCGCCCACAGTAAACGGTAAACGGATAGGTGTCTTCTTGCAACAGGTGGGAATTGATGATCAAGACCTCCCTCCTATCAAAAGTTTGTATTTGCATCAATGTGCAAACATACAAATTAGTCGAAATCAGTGGAAATACAACGGGGAGTGAGGCACGGGTGTATTTTATCGCCTCTACTTTTTAAAATCTACTCAACAATATTTATTTTCAAAGAAGCCTTAGATCAAGATGCAGGCAATAAAATCAACGGAATTAATGTCAACAATCTCAGATACACAGACGACACGGTTGATTACTTTCAATGAAAATGAGTTGCAACGAGCAATGGAATAAAGTTAGACAAAATCCACTTTTTGCGCCAACGTTAACGATAAGTGGGATATGAACAAAGAAATAGGAATACATTGAAAATAGTTGGCGTCTATAAACTAAAGAAAATTCTTATTAATAGAGATATTATATTAAATCTTAAACTCAGATCAATACGCTGCTAATATTCTCCACATTGCTGTATTGTATGACATGGAGAGCTGGACCCTTACAGAGACACTAATGAAAAATTGGAGGATTTTTGAATAAGTTGGGTTGATCGAATAATAAATGAAATAGTTTTGCATCGAATGAAAGAGAGCACGGAAATGACAAAAACAAAAAAATTCGAAAGTTAAAATATTTCGACCATGTAATGCGACATCCAGAGAAGTATTCCGGTTGGTGTATGGCGGAATTTAATTAAAACGACAAAGAAATAATGTATACAACGACGGTAATCTGTTTATTTATTTGGTGTGAGCAAGCGGTGTGTTGTTGACCTCGTATCGACAATCAAAGGGTGTGTGTTGTGCAAACGCTGGTAGTAGACTGACTGGGTCGAACGAAACCCCACTGTTATGTCAACTGATTTGCGGTTTCTTAGATAAACCAGAGAAAGCCATAAATTGAGAAACTTTATGGATTTCAAGAATTTTGACATAACGAGGCTGGGGACATCGTAATCCATTAAGAAGTGTTTCTGTGAAAGAAACATTAATCTTATACAATCTGTTTAACGTTTCGTTTAACATCTGCTCTGTATTTACATGTGAATTTATATGACACATATTAGGTATTTCGTTTTGCGAAAAGTTATTAAAAAATAAAAATTAAAATTAGCAGAAAATAGTAATTACAGCGTAATGCTATAGAAGTATAATCTTCTACACCTTAATACAGGGCAAGATCACCGGAAGAAGAGGCACAGGCTGAAGAAGAACATCTTAGCTCCGAAATCTCCGAGAATGGTATCAAGAGACCACCAGTAATCTTTGTCGAGCTGCCGTAAACAAATTTATAATTGCCAATATGATTACCAACGGTCGATAAATCGAACAGGGTATTGAAAGAAAAAAGAATATATTTTGGTAAATTACAACATTAGAGAGATATCGCAAATGCATTTTTATCGCACGCTAATAGCGTAATACGCTATTTTGACATGTACGCAAGCGCAAAGTGAATGTTACGCTAATACCGGATAACGTGTCCCGCTATTTAGGTTGAAATAAGGGACGGTATTAATAACGTTAACGCTAATTTGACATTCGGGATGGAACATAAAAATAATTTATCGAATACAAATTTTATAAATTAAATCGAATACCGAATACAAATGCTTGTGTTCTTATTTTGTCTACAAAAGACTACTTTTTGTGCTTATAAGGATATTAGTTATTCAGATATTTTATATTATTTTTATACTGATTATTTATATTTATTGTTGAACTCATTAAAAGTAAAATACATGTCAACCTGCTCAAAGTGCTCAATATCCAAATTCATTTTTCAATAAAAAAACAATTACAGTATTCCTCAACATTCATTTCTAGGTTACATTTTAATCCCAGAAGTCGGTTGTCATAATAACGTTAAGCTCCGTCCCCAGAACATTTGCGATAACTCTCTTGATGCCTGTGTTGAAATAGACTGTGATCTTTTATTTAAGTCTTGACACGCTATTAACGTTTGCCTTTGCGATATCTCCCTATTAACTAAATAATATTTCGTGTAGAATATAAAGAGGGAGAAAATAAGCTGATAAACATGGTCGCAAGTTCAAACATATAGGTCGATGTACCTTTGTACCTATCAAGTTAAAACTATAAAGATTTAAGTGTAATAAAGATGGAAATAACTTTTACACCGCAGGTCAATGAATCACTTACAGAAAATAGGAAGATTTTAACTTACATGGTCCCAGATATCAACAAATAACGTGCTATATTGCGTGTGATAAGAGCCCAGCACCAAAAATGGTTTATTTTATGACAAAGCTGATAATTTCCAACATGGTGCTATTATAAACCATTATTATTATAAACCTATATTTCTTAGACATAATTAAATTTTTTAGTGGTACATGATATCATACATTTCCTACCATTTGATCCTAATGATCAATTCTGTCGTATCTACGGACAATGCATTCAATATTAAAGGAATTATTAAACAAAAGATTAAATAATAATATTACCTAACAGTAACTGATATAACAAAGAGATCTTAGATTGGTTAATAAGCAAAGAAAGAAAAGTAGAAGAAATAATACTCCAAAAAGAGCTTTTACAGTTACAAAATTACATTTCACCAAAATTTAAGAATAATTATATTAGTTGTATAATTTTCTTTGTTTTACAGTTCACTGATATATTCACTAGAGATGTCGATGCTTTTTGTAACAGTTATTGGTGTTAAATTCTAGATATTTTGTGAGAGGGTATTACATATCATTAATTTATAGAAAGGGAAGAAAAAGAAACGGAAGCATAATGTTGCTTGCTGATGAAAGGATAAGACTTATTTTCTACACAAAATTCTTCATATGTTACATGTACAATTAGATTAACGGGTAAATTTAGGATTACTCAGATAAAGTGCGAAGTACTTTAGCAAATAGTTCAACTTTAGGGCTTTACTCGGGTAAAACACATTCTACCTTCTGCCACTTGGTTAAATGCGTAATTGGGTATACTACAGTTTATTCGCATGAACTATGCACTAGACGTAAACATAAGTTGACAGCGATGTCGTCGTCAGCAATGAACGAAGTGGCTATTTGGTTAAGGTTTTGAATATTTTCGATAACAGTTACTTGTATAATCGCGTAAATAATACATTAATATAATTAATAGGATTATTTTTTCACTATCTATGTATTCAGTGATTACAATAATTTATATACTATACAATGCAAACTAATGTTGTTCTGAAGCTATTTTCTTGTGGCATTTTTATAATCAAGTATATTCAAATGGGAAATAAGCCACAATTTTACCTAAAAATGATTTTATTAACGTTTCGACGCCCAAGTCGGGTGTCGTTGTCAAAATACAAAATAATACTAAATAAATAAAAATGTTGTTGCTTAATAAAAAATTCTTCTAATCATTTATTTAATCTGACTCATTTATATCGGCAATTCAGACACGTATTATACATTTTAAAGTAGACCACTTTAAAATGATATTGCCAATATTGATGAGTTGCGTTCCTGTGGAATATTTACTATGAAATCTCTAAAGGCGGCGCTAGATATGCGGTATTTGGCAAATACTGAACAAGTGCTTGCTAAATATCAAATATTTGAGTGCTCATGAAGGTGTTCGTTAAACGGCAAGCACCTTGCACCACATATTCGAGATTTTTCGTATATCGAGCCACTGTGGGAACAGCAAATATATTCTAAACGAACAAAAAAAGGTACAGAATGGATAGTGATACAGAGCTTCTTATAAATTCAGCTGCTTTTGTCATTATGTCTGGTGGAAGTTTATTATTAAATAGCAGAAAAAAAGCAATTTGCATTTCATATTATGGGTTCATTTTCATATGCATCCAAAAATTGTAAAATACTTTCATTGGTCCACTCCATATTTATTATTTTCAATATTTTCTACACTCTGTGACAATAACTAAACTACTTTAATAAACGTTATAAACTTTAACCTAACCTAAAAAACTTGCCTGTGCTTACAAAAATATGTGGATGACTCTAAAAATATTCAAACGGCGAATATTTGTTTACTTTGAAGTGTTGAAAAGACCGACAACGTACGGGAATACGACAAATATTGGACAAGCACTAAAATTGGTCAATGCCAAATAGCAAGCAACCCATCCACACTAATAGGCAAATAGCAAGCATTTGCTCGGTATTTGCCAAATACCGCATATCTGGCGCCGCCTTAACGCGAGTATTTCAGTGCCACCGTTGCATTTGGTTGTCTTTTTAAAGACAGATCACATGCTATGATTTTTTGTGGCGGATATTCTTGAGTTGGGATTGATTTCATGTAATCGAATGAACTATCTTTTAGTAAAGTCGTCCCAGGAACGCAACTCATCAATATTGGCAATATCATTTTAAAGTGGTCTACTTCAAAATGTACAATACGTGTCTGAATTGCCGATATAAATGAGTCAGATTAAATAAATTATTAGAAGAATTTTTTACTAAGCAACAACATTTTTATTTATTTAGTATTATTTTGTATTTTGACAACGACAGCCGACTTGGGCGTCGAAACGTTAATAAAATCATTATTAGGTAAAATTGTGGCTTATTTCCCATTTGAATATACTTGAATGCAAACTAATAATCGAGAAAAGAGAAAAAGTGATAAAGTGATGTTAATCATATCGTCGCACTAGAACAATACTAGGATATCTTCAAATATTTGACTTTTGAGTTATCTGCTCTATCTGATGTAAAATTTCATAAGCTATCTGGAGAGATACTAAGATTTGTTCAATCGGCTGTTTTGTGGTGTTTATGAGCAATATCCTAATATTGCACTAATTGATTTGTTAGAAATACCTGGGTTAAAAGGAAGATATCTTAAAATACCTTTTTATTATCCGATTAATATTTGCCTTTTCTAATCATAGTTGTGGTGAAATACCCGGACATTCCCACATGTCTTAGTCTAGCCCCACATCTGCATTGTGATTTTTTTTACATATCTGTGTTTTTAAATTGTCTTAGTATTTTACTAGCAAACTTGTCCAACTATTTCACCGAGTGTGGCAAAGAAAATTTTAAATTAACCTGTTTTTTAAGTTGTCTGTGTATTTCCCTAACTAAGCTTCAAAAATAAGGAGTATTTGAGTAAATGTCTGAGTATATCCCCACGCTCACCTACGAATTCGTGGATGAGTCAGTAAGTTACAGTAAAGTTGTTCACTTTCACTGGTCAGTTCAAGGTTCAAGTTGCTCTCCGACTGCAATAGAGTGGGGATGCTAAAAGTCGTTTCTTAAATTCGTTCGGAAAACACGTGTCTTCTGTTTATTAAAATGTATTCGAAAAAGTTTAGCATGAATTTTGCAAGTTTTTCTAAAAATTGAATTGGAGAGAAAATACTCTGGTGCAATATTAAGGTATTGTGAGTGACCAAAGAAAGCCCAAATATTATTTTCTACAAGGAAACCTTTGGTACCGATTCATTTAAACAAATTAACGTTCGAATGAATGAAGTTGACAATATTGCTCCAGCTTATATGGAACACCCTAAAATTCCCTTTAAGAAAAAAGAAGATCTTTTAAGTTTCATTTGACATATCCCTGCTGAACATCACGATTTTTTTTTAAATTTAAAATCGTACAAGAAAGGACAACAACAAGATCAAGAAGTTAGCGATTAAAAAATGTTCGCGGAAGTTTTTTTTCAATTTATTATTGTTTATTGAGTGGAATTTTAGTATAAATGATTTAACCAGTTTTTAGTATTTGATTTCATTTTATAAATTTATGTAATAATATTATATTTCCTATTTTTTGAAGTTTCAGTAAAAAATAAAAAAATACAATACCTACTGTATTTTTTTAAAAATAATTGTGTGAAGATAACTTGAAAATTCAATGGAACAAGACAAAGTGGTCAAGTGCGTCAAAAAATAGTGTAACAGTGGGATATTTTTAAATGCTAATAATAGTAACAAAATTAATAGTTGAACAATAGAATTGGTGAAATACTAGGATAAGCTGAAGAAAAATAAAGACATTTTTAAAGAATATTACAAAAAATAAATACAATACTAGGACAACTTCAACACTTAGCAAAGATAAATTGTATATATCACAAATTTTTAAAGTGTAAGAGAAGGACATGTTACAAAATCTCAGTTTATTCTCATTATTTATAATTTCAAATTTTCAGTTGAACTCTAAACACACTCAAGAACAAATAGGACACCATAACATTTAAGAAACAATGCAATAAACTTTATAAAATATTTTTATTTCATACTTTCTATGGAGGAAATTTAAAACTCGAAACTATATTTTTTAAGTTATCTTAGTATTGTTCTAGTACGACGAATATACTGTTACTATGGAACGAGTAGATACATTTTGAACACCTTTAACAACTAAAATCGTTGTTTACATGCACTGTATGTCTTACTGAAATTTAGTATAGTAATGACAAGGCCGTAACTGATATCTTAAATTTAAGAAAAAAAAACGAAAAGGTAAGGAAAGTAAAACTATAAATACTGCAGAAATAAAAATTATAATAAATTTGCTAAAACAAGACAAGCTGCTGTGGCATTTAGAGTTGCAAATATTTCCAGCAGCTTTACATTTGCATTTATTTTACCAGTACCTTGCGGGTACTTCGCACTTTACCCCGGTAATCCTAGGTTTACGCTTTAACCTAACTTTACCCGTGACATTTATAAAGTTTTGCACGTCATTTATTTCCGTATTTAATTTAATTTATAAAAGTTGTTCTTGATGTCTTATTCAATCGAGATGGAAAAACTCATTACACTTACATGCGGTTACAAAAACATTACTTGCTTTTCAACACATAACTTTTTATGGGGTATTGTTTAGATCACACATTATAGAAAAATAAATACCTATTGTTTCAAAAAATTAAGTTTAGGATTTTCATTGACATGTTACACAAAACGTGCACCATTAACTTTTAAAAAGGTTTTGAAACTGGTTTCTTGTGACATGTCTAAATTAAATATCTTCTTCTTCGTGTTACTAAGATTACTCCTGTTTGTTTGCCTCTTATTCTATTTCAGTTATTATTGACTGTACGTTGTCTTTCCACCTTCGGCAGGGTCGGCAGTGCCGACCCACACATTTATGGACACATTATAGATTTTTTTAAATATATAAGTTAATCAGAGTTAATGATATTCGTTCCTGTGAAATAAAAAAAATATCTGTGAGATACTACAGACTAAATTTTATTCATTGTTTTTAAAAGAATTCGAACGATCTGATACGTTAAGTGATCCCTGTGCGCTGTGCGTAAGAGACTTTTCAAAATTAAGGATCCTAGCCAGCCATACACCCGACTGCGATTGTGTGAATTCATGGCCCGCTTCGGCTAGCCGTACCCAGTTGAGCATTTGCTTGTAATAAGACGCTATGGAATATTAGCCGATAGGCAACCAATTATACATTCCCCGTATTTATTTGAATGACAAGTACGGCAGATAAACAATCTGCCGAGCACAGCGGTGATCTGCAAACGGCAACAAAACACGTACTTGGACTTTGAGATTTAATTTGGATGTTGAGAGGTGACTCATATTTGTTTGCAGAAATTGCTTGAAAATAACTCATATAATAATATTTGAGTTATCCTCCCACTCAAAAAGGTCCGGAACATTGTTTAAATAATCAAAATGCCAAAAAAAGGAAAAATTCGATTTTTTTCTTCATTTTTTGGACAATAAAGGATTAGCTAAAAATTTTAAAAATTGTCACCCTTGTTGCAAAATAGCAATAAATGCGAAAAAATCATAAAAAACAAGTATTCGCATTTTACGATTTTCAACCGTTTATGCTACACTTAAGACCTTTATAATTTTACCCAGAAAAACTATATCATATAATAAAAAAATACTGTGAATTTCATTAAGATCGGTTCAATAGATTTTGCAAGATAAATTTTGCTATCCAGCTTTCGCAAAAAAATTAATTTTTTCAAAATGTTGCAGAACTGAAAATAAAGCAGACAGCAAGTTGAATTTATTTTTACGTATAGAAGAATACTGCACCTTTCTTCTATATGTAAAAAAATTCAACTTGCTATCTGCTTTATTGTCAGTACTGCAACATTTTGAAAAAATTAATTTTTTTTGCAAAAGCTAGATTGCAAAATTTATTTTGCAAAATGTTTTGAATCGACCTTAATAAAATTTACAGTGTTGTTTTATTATATCATAAAGGTTTTCTGGTTAAAATATGAAGGTCGTAAGTATTAGCATAAATGGTTGAAAAACGTAAAATGCGAATACTTATTTTTTATGTTTTTTTCGCAATTATTGCTGTATTGCAACAAGGATGACACTTTTTAAAATTTTTAACCAATCCTATAATGTAGAAAATTTAGTTACCCAACTTTTATGTCAGTGTAACTTTTCTCAGAAGTGAATACTTTGAAAGTTAAAATCAAAAAACGAAAAAAAAATCGAAGTTTTTCTTAATTTTTTGACATTTTGATTATTTAAATAATGTTCCGGACCTTTTTGAGCGGAAGGATAACTCAATTATTATTTAAAAGGAATTTTCAAAATATCTATTAGACAAGTTCATAATAAATTATCCATCATTCTTTATTCAAATAAAATAAGAAAATGGATTAACAGTTTTATATGCTGATCTAAATATTTTCGGAAGGTGGGATAAGTTACAAAATATGTTTAATTTTATATACTGCAATTCATTAGGTACAACAAACTGTTCCCGAATTTAATAAATTATTGTGCTCAAATGTGGGTAAATTCTGCCTCAAATGAACGGGATTTCTCTTGTCTCAAAAAAGTCAAAACATATTGTCGAAACGCCATGAAACAAGAGAGAATGTCAAACTTGTCTCAAATGTCAATAGAAAAAAACTTTTTCAAAAAACCTCTCCAAAACAATAATAAATTTTACAATGACGTTATAACCCATTTTGCTACTTCGAAACAACATAGACTAAATAGACTTAATTTATAAACAGGTTTACAAAAAAAAAAACAAAAAAAAAATAAAAAAAAAACAAAAACCAAAAATCTTCTATGAAATTGAAGCCTTTTAATTAGATGGCATACCTATCTGAGGAGAAAAAACCTTGCCGACCCTGTCCCTAAAGCCACGAGCCGCCACTGTTCCAACGGGTCTTCTGCTATACGACTTGTTGTTTTTACAGATGTTCGCTAATCTATCTGGTTCCATTCGGTTTACATGTTCGTTCCAGTTTTTCTTTCTTGTTTTTATCCACTTGTTAATACTTTGAATTTTACATCGTTCTCGTATACTTCTGTTGCTTTGTCTGTCTCTTAATGATATGCCCGCTATTGATCTTAATACTTTCATTTCGATATTGTTGATTCGTCTTTCTTGTATCGGTCCTTGTCTCCATTGCATATGTTAGGATAGGTCTTACTTTTGTCTTGTATACTTTTATTTTGCTTTATTTTTGGTCAGATATTTGTTTCTCCATATGGTTTCTCGGAAGCAACCACTTACTCTTGCTGCTTTTGTTGCTTGTGTTATGGTCTCTCTTCTTATATTCCTGTCACTGGTGATCTCTACTCCTAGGTAATTGAAGTTCATTACTTGTTCTACAATTTTGCCGTCTATTTCTAACTTGCATCTACGTGGCTCTTTACTTATCACTATACATTTAGTTTTTTCTACTGATATTATCATATTAAAGTTTGTTTGCTTTGATATTGAAAGTGTGAAGCTGCCTTTGTAGATCATCCTCGTTATCAGTAATTAGTACTGCATCATCGGCATAGCATAGTATCGTGATTTTATGCGCTCGCATGTGGTCTCCATGTCGTTTTCTTACTTCGTGAATTATTTGATTCATCACCATATTGAATAACAATGGGCTGAGCGAGTCTCCTTGGATTCCTCCTTTTAGTTCTATAAAGTTTTTAAGTTAAATATAATGTTTATAAGTTTATATGGGATATGGGATATTATATAATTGATTGTAATGAACATAACATTTTTAATTTCTGTTTGACGTTTCAATTTCCACCCCGGAAACTGGTTTCAAAAACAAAAATTGTGCGAAAAGTATTCGTTATGAGCTTCGCTGGTGTCGCTAACTAGCGGATTACTAATGCCGGATTACTAATGCCGGATTACTAACTTTCGCCGGAAATTTTTAAATTTATTATTTAATTTTTATCGCGTAATATTTACAACGCAAAAAAGTAATTAAATTGTAATCGATTTATTTAAGATTTTGCTAATCATTTTGACGTTCTATTGACGAAATATTAGATATTAGTTTCTTACTTCGGATACTTTCACACTTATCGTGTAGATGGCGCGTAGATTAATAGATTAATTTATAATTATGTACGTATATGACGAAATATTAAAAAAAACCAAATTTTAGTATTTAAAACGTAGGTACAGTCGGAAAAATGAAAGAATACCCATGAACGATCACATCAATCACTTATTTTGTATTTGCTGTCATTTTCTATAAATAACAAACGTTTGTTATAGAAAAAGACAGCAAATACAAAATAAGTGATTGATGTGATCGTTTATGGGTATTCTTTCATTTTTCCGACTGTAAGTATATTTAAGGTAAACATATATACCTACCACAGCTTTGGCCAACTAATATTTTCAACGAAAACATTATTTCGTTTATAAATTCGCAAAAGTGTGTGTGTTATTGCGTTGCCGCTCCTGCAATACTCAGATCAGATTTATCGATGGATTCTTATGTAGTTTTTTCTTCTGAATCCAAATCTGAAAACGGCATTTCGATATTTCTAACCGTCTTCGAGATAATCGACCTCAAAGTCTAAAATGTGACGTCACAACCGTTTTATTTCCTTCCGACACACTACACGTCCAGCTAAAATCGTTGCTATTAAGTAGGCTAGTTTTTTAATCTCGATTTGTTAAGCAAAGCATAGATTATTTACATTTGAGTTTGACACTTCGTGAATGTCAAACTAAATTTTAAATTAAGTATTAATAAAAAATCAATGAAATTGGATAGTGAATTTAATTATGATATAAAAGAAATAAGATGTTCAAAAATACAATTTGAGTATATTTTAAAAGCAATAATTTATTAACAGCTTTAAAAAGGTTTATACTAGTATACGGCCTCACCTTTATGATAAATGGACTGTTCCATTTGCTATGAAATTAAAATATAGTCGGTTCGCTAAACTCGACACAACTGGCTAGTGATTTTAGTAGGCATTTCTTTTGTTTTTTACGAATTTTGGCAAAATTACTAATTATTTAGGAATTATTAACTAATTAGTAATCATTTTTTTTGCCCAATTGGCAAAATTATTGACTAAAATCACTAGCCAGTTGTGTCTGAGTTTAGTGAACCGACAGTATATGAAATAACATTGTTTGGTATAAACAATTATGGTCTGATATGTGCAATTACATCCTTCTAATGGAAAAAAATATTTGAAGATTTTTCTCAAATTGTGGATACCAACAACATTTTCATTTATAACTCTTTTATTTTTAATTTGACGAAGAAAAGTTATTCTTCTTAAAAAGCTCTTCATGTTCTAAGATTTATGATGCAACCATCATATATAAAATTTGATTAATTTTATACGAGGTATATAAAAATTATGAATTTCGATCAAGAGTAAACTACCTTTATAGTTCAGAACATTTAAATTAGAATGATATAATTGCACATTAAAACATAATTATTAATTGTAAACTATTTTTCATAATAGCAATTTTCCATATTATCAATTAAAATACGTAAATAAACAAAGTTTTCGTTATGATAATGCTCGCATTTTCAGCTTGTTTCATACTAATGTTTTTAATTTCAATGTTTTAAATTATTCACTTTGACATTTATGTCAAATTTCTAGAAAAAGTTCACTGACTTGTGACTTGTCACTACTGGCGCTCACGAACTTTTAATATCCCCTCTACGTAGGAACTCACAGCGGATAGCCAACAAGTTGTTATGCTTTTTTAAAACTGAGGATTGACTTACTTAGCCTCAGGGGGGGGCATTTGGCCCCCCTGACCCTGAAAATGACTGAAATTTACAAAAAATAGATCAATTTTGTATTATGTTTGCATATATAATGTATTGTATATATATAATGTTTGCCCCCCTAGCAAAATTTCAAATGACGCTCCTGCTTAGCCTCGATATTGTAGGCAGCAGCCATGATTTTAGTTGAAAAAGTCTGAGGGTGATCTTTGTGCTCTCAAGATATAAAATTCTGAATATTTTTTGTATTTATTGTATTATTTTTTTGTATATTATGGATTTGTGTATTGTGTGTTTACACACAACCAAACTTATATGGAATCACCATGTATTTTAAAGCAATATTTATTTCTTTTGAAACAACTTGTTATTGTTGCGAAGAATAAAGGTTTCTATTGAAAATAAACAAATTGATAAGACAATCAGATAGTACAGCTCGGTACGGTATAGGTTATTTGCTTGAGTTGCAAGTTGAACGAAAATAAATAAACTAACTTTTGCTTCCAAAAACGAAAATATGCCTCATGTGGGGTTATAGAACTTACAACGGGGAAAAATTATTGGTCTTGTGGAGCAAGTAATGTTCTCAAAGGGACATAGCTGTAGAGCTAGGCCTAACACAGGGCGTTCTGTTCAAAACCTATGCTAGGTAACAGGAACTAGGAAAGCTCAAAAATAAAGCAAGGGAAAGTCGCCAAAAAGTAATAACGGCTCGCCACGATCGTTTAATTATTGTCCAATCAGCTGGAAGACACCCAACCATTTCTCACCTGAAGCTCCAAATGCAGCTTTTGGAAGCTACAGGTGTAACTGTTTCAGTTGAAACGATAAGAAAAAAGACTAAAGACTCCTGTTGTTTTCATTCTGGTGGGATATGTTATATGCCATTAGAGTGAAAACTTAGTCTTTTGCTAGCAGTTGCCGCTAGGGCATCTATGCCATTTCGTTCGTTGCAATTCGGGACTGCACGCTGGGGTTTGTTTTGGTTGGATCAGGGAGAGCAGCATATGTGCCTCCTGATGAGAGACTAATAAGTTTCGAAACCGGTAGAGGTGCTTGCAGCACTCTCTGATTGGACTGGAATATGGTTCGGCTGTATTTTCGTTTTGCAACGAAATTGAAAATGGTTATTCATTTTTGATAAGAAAAAAGTTCGTGCTAAGAAGTATACAACAGGAGACAGCTATGGGTTCCCAAGATATCCAGGCAGCACAATAATGATCGCCTAAAGTGGTGTCTTCACTACCAAAACTGGAATATTGGGAATTGACAAATAAAATGTGCTATTTTCTAAAAAAGCCAGGATTTGTGTAAAATTAGATGACCCACGAAATCGTGTACTTAGAGGTCGAGGAAAACAAGCAGGAACTAAAACTATCATATTTGTTCACAAATATACAAGGGGAAGTGTAATGTTCTGGATAGGAATTGTGATCCGTAAAAAAACTTTAACTGCTCACAGGTATGTTGATAACCTGTAGTTAGGCTCTGGAGAGGTGCAACAGGAGAAAATTTAATTTTCATGCATGATAATGGACCTCCACATATCATAAGAGTGACTAGAGACATCATTGATGCAGAAGGTATCCCTTGTTTGGAGTGGCCTGCTTGCTCACCCGAGCTTAACCCTATAGAGTATTTGTGGGATATGCTTAAAAGAAAAATTAGAGCTCGCCTGGATAATCCATAAAACACCACACGGCTAGTACAAGCTGCTCTTGAAGGATGGAGCTGTGTCAGTCTAACTAGCAAGTACCACTTCAGTTTGTTGTAACAGGGAAGCCATGTTGCTCTTTAAGTAATAAAATCCGTTAACATCGACCTAACCTATGTCGCCTTACAAATGTGTATTGTAATCAATAACCATGTATTTTTGATGTGTATTTCAACTAGTGGGCTAGTTTTATTTACTACATAGAATATCACTGAAGATGATCTAACTAGATCTAAAACGTTCTAATGTTGTTTTTTATTTCATTTGGATGACTTTTTTAAAGTTATAATAAATTTTATACCATTATACAAATGAAAGATTATTCGAAGAATTATTTTTACTTCTATGTAAGATCTTTTTTCTCTTATCTATGTATATTCATGTGATGATTTGTAAGGTTTCCTATTGCTTTTTTCTTCCTCACCCTTGTTTCTTACTTTATTTGCATTGCACAGAAATCCTTCGATTTAGATTAAATCCCAGTTGATAGAATTGTAAAGTAAACCATAACCGTGTATACATTCTATTCTATTTTAAAGTTATTAAAATACAATAGAAAACAAAGAGTTAAAGTACTCATGTCTGGTAATGCTAAACTTCTAACCTCAAATTCTTCACAATATTAGCATAACAAAAAGTACAAAGAACTGTCTGAAGATTCCCAAGAATGTCGTTAAAAGTAGGTATATACTACCTCCATATCTGTGAGTCTCTGTCTCAAAGGAAATGGGGTTCTTATTGCTGTCAGTCGCTTGTAGAGTGCATAAAGCCATCTTTGTTGTGTCACGTGACTTTCAGAGAGGAATAACCGCTGATTCTGCACGTTTCTTTGTCGGACTGTAGTTAGTAGATCCCGATTTAATCTCGTTTTTTCGTTGGGAGTTATGTCCTCGTTTATATAGTGAGACATTGGTCTACTCACAGTGTTGTCAAACGTATAAGAATTGCTTCACTCTTAGGTAATATTGGATAAGGTAAAATTAAGTGAACGTAATAGTAATCTATAAAACGCCCACCAGTTAAATAAAGTACCCATTCATTGACGGTTCCAATTGGAAAGGGACAGCGTTGTGCTGACGCTGATTGAACTATGAAACTAAAGAATTGGAGATATCTCCAATAAAAAAATAAGTTTATTTTAACGTTTTAATTTTCACTTCGGAAATTGTTTTGGATTTTGAGAAACAATCAAACGGAACATTAAAGTTGGAGAGGATCCGAAATGAAACAATGAGAGAGAATGAGTGTAACAAAAACAATTACTGACTGCATAGAGGAAAAACAATTAACCTGGTATGGGCACGTTCAAAGGATGCGCGAGGAAAGACCCCCTAAAAAAACAATGAGATATGGGTACCAAGAGAAAAACGAAAAATAGGAAAACCGAAAAAATCTTGGATTTGGTGGTATACGAAGATCTAGGAGAGGAAGAGGATTATCCGATGAGGATTGGAACAACCGAGTGAACTGGGGCTTAGGCATCGGAAAACGTCGCAGGACGTTATAAACCGACAATATAATATTCTAGTATAAATCGAAACGTCAAAATAAACTTATTTTATAGTAAAATTGTAAATTCTCGATAAAACTAGTAAATTGTATAAATATGCCACAAGAAAATAGCTTCAGAATGATATTTAAAAAGATAAGGTGAAATATAGCTTCAAGGATTCTCCACAAAGCAGAATTTGGTACTTTTATAAAAAAAAGTGATATTTTCATTTACATATCTAATGCTGGGGCCACACTAGCGTCTAATGCCGTTAATTATCGCATTATTTGTCATCTCTGTAATGCAACTAATGCGATAATTAATGAAATTAAACGCTAGTGTAGCCCCATCATAAAAGTTACAGTTTCCAAAGCGTATTTTATTTTTTATCGACAGAGAAAAGGCCTCCAAGGATACTGTATGAGTGCTTTATATTTTTAAAAATTATTATACCAGAATTTTTTACCAGAACTTGGTCCCAGTAGGAGCCTTTAGTTCTTCAGATCTAATACTTCGTACTGTAAATACTGAATAATTTAGAACCATCTACATAACTATAATAGGGAACTTGCATAAAATAAATTTTAAATTCGAAAAAAATGGTATAAATCACGTCAGAACATAATTTAAAACCTGTATCAAAAATAAAAAAGTTGTGTTTGTCTTTCGTTTGGCCCCTAAAGACGACTAAAAATTCAACTTATACCAGTCACCCCAAAACGCGTCGTGACGTCACGGGGTTGTATGTTTACATTCTACACCAATTGTATGTATAATTTTAAATTAGACATTATAAACGTCAGTAGAAAATACAGTTATGTGACGTAACAAATATTTTTGATCGTTTGAACTATTCATAGAAAATTTGTACTTTTACAAAATGGTTTTATTTTCAATAGTAAACCTTCTTTCCTTTCCTTCAAAAACTGTATCAGCTCAACAAACTGGTATATTTTATTACAATGACATACGATAAATGTCATTAGAATATAAATATTTTTCCTTTATTCCCCGACGACGATCTGGCTAAATACCCAAGTAGGTGGAGGCCAATAAACTAAAGAAGAAGTAGAAGAATATACGTAAATATAGGCATAAACTGAACCACATAGTTAAACTTTGTGCCGTCACGGGTTGTTTGAACTATTTTAAGATAAAGAAGCCTTTAAATTTGTACTTCTAAGTTATTATGAGTTTTTGAATCGTGAAATTTTGGAAATCTCATTTTTATACAAAACTGATTATTATGTAGTAAAAAAAATGTGCGAGTTCCCTATTGAATTGAGATAGACCATGCACTATGCCTTTCATCTTCTCCTGAAGTTGGCCTGTACTTCCTTCAATCCCCCCTCACCCCTATGTCTTCTCCGGTATTTACACATGTCCTAGAAAATGTTATTCTCTGATATCGCACGTTTTATGTAATACTGCCTCACTAGAGACATCCATAACATTTTCTGTCTATTTATGGTGTTTTCAGGAGTCTTCTAGATACCCACATATCTCGAAGGTCTCCAACCTTCTCCTAGCACTTATCTCGGTCTCGTATAAGGGAATATAATATATGTATGTTTTCACGAGTTGATACCTTGTATCCTATCAAAGAATTATATTACTCAAAAGTTGTTTCATTTTAAGAAATGCAGATTGAGCCTTCTGGGGGACCAAACATAGGATCTATATCTTTGGTTATCTATGATCCAAGGTATTTTAATTTATTGACGTGATCTAGGGGGGTATTATAGGTTTGAATTTTAGGTGGTAGATTTGGACTTTTGGTTACTACCATTGCTTTTGTTTTACTTATATTGATTTTGACCAAAGGATCCGCCTTTTGTTACTGCGTCTAGGAGTCTTCCAGGGTATCGGCCAGGATGACAGTATCATCGCTATATCTCATGTTGTTGATCAGTCTTTCGTTAACATTAATGGCTTCTTGGATGTTTTAAAGTGTGCTCTGGAACACTTCTTCAGAATAAAGGTTGAAGGGAAAAGGTGACAAAACATGGTCGCCCATTTGGACTGGGGCTCCCTGTTTCCAATATAGATTTTTTACAAAATTGATATCTCCTTGATCTAACCCTTGTCTAGTAAGTAGATCAATGAGTTTTACTGTCGATTCGTAGAAATAAACGATTCCACTTCCAAAATCACTTTTTTTTCTTAGGCTCTATACTAATACATTAGGTTTTAGGGTACCCCGTCAAAATAGCCCCGTCGAAAAAGCTCCGACAAAATAGCCCCGACATAATATCCCGCACACAAAATAGCTCCGACAAAATAGCCTGCAGACAAAATAGCCGCGGAATAATAGACCGCCGACAAAATAGCCCCGACAAAATGTCCCCGACAAAATAGCCCCGACAAAAAAGTTCCCTTCAGAATTCATGATGAAATAATTCCTTAAAAATACATTTTTTCGGAAATGATAAATATACTCTATTCAGATTCAGATGTTTATCTTAACCACATTAAATAAAAATGGTCTTTTCAGAGAACTCGAGTCCTGTCTTCTCTGCCTCTTGGAAGTTTAAACATTTAATTTAAGCGAAAATCAATGTTTATTTATAATAATATAAACATTTTTTTCTGCGTTCGGGCAACAGTAAAATGCATTTTAAATTAAATAAATTAAATACATTCTTCCTTTTTTCAAATAATTTAAATAAAAAAAAAGTTTTTGGACACCGTGTATAAATAATTATGTAATTGTTTATATTACTAAATAGAGAATTAAATAACCAACACCGAAAGGTACGAATGGGCTTAACTGATTAAATAAAATAAATGAATAACCTTTCAAATGAGCTTAAAAATAAAAATCGATCTATTTCAAGATTTTTCCTTAACGTCGCGGGTTTACGAAATAACGAATTTATTCCTTCCATTTGCACCATACTGTACGTCTGAATTGCTGATATGAATGAGTCAGATTAAATTAAATTATTAGAAGAAGTTGAAGATGAGTTTAAATTTTTTTAAAATATCTATTAGTTGTTTCAGGATTTAAAAAAAAATAATCACCATGTTCGTGGTGATATTTTCCAAATCGAACATTCTCTATCTTTGTTATACAACGCACTCAGTCGACCCGATTGTGGTGACAAGACAGTGACAAACAAGATACTAAATTTTGACACGGCTTCAGGAATATTTTGTGTTGTTTATTAAATAATATTGGTAGTGTATTTGATAATAAATAATTGATTTAAGACGTGAAATTAATAAAAAGTTATTTATTGTTTATTATTTATGGAAGATTCAAGCAGAGAATGCACCAGGATATATTCTGTGATCCAAGTATTTTGTTGTTAAAGATGTTCAAAATGTATTTAAGCGATCCATAGTAACAATATATTATTAAAAACATCACTTTATCACTTTTCCTCTTTTCTAGATTATGTATTAGTTTTTATTGCATAGTGTATAAATTATTGTAATCACTGAATACATAATTAGTGAAAAACTAATCATATTAATTAACTGAATTAATAATTTGACCGATTATACAAGTAACGATTATCCAAGAACATTCAAAAACCATCTCTAAGTTAATGATGACAATGTCATTGTCAAATAGGGTTTACATCTCAATACCAGTGGAAATTTTACTACACGTAATTTGCCGTGTAAAGAAAGAAAAAGTGGGGATAGCCGTAAAATATTTGCGTCTACGCTATTAAATTGATACATTTTCGGTTTTGGTGAAAAATTTATATTTTTATACAATACTGCTCTTATATGTTAAATATTATAGTTATTTAAGATATAAGTGTTAAAAGTACACGTTTAAGACAGGCATGTGAAAGTTTGCAGAATGAGCGAAAGCGAGTTCTGCAATTCACATGAGTGCCTTAAAAATGTACTTTTTAACACGCATATCATACAATATTTTTTCTACAAACGTAATTACAGGACAATATCTACAAAAACTTTTACTTGAACTTGACTGACATTCCAATTTTATATTTTTTTGACATTACATCAAAATTGCATATACGATCAATACGAACTGCAGTGCCTTAAAATTTTTTTAAAGCACTAGTGCCTTAAAGTAGCATTTTTAACGTTCGTATGGAGTGCTAAAAATTGCATTTTTAACACGGTTGTAGAAAAAGATATTTATGTGAAGTAATATTAAAAATTAATTCGCTTTTTCTTTTATTTCAGGTGAGTAAATGATAGTGTCAAATTCATCCCACATTTAGTAAGTACATTATTTTTAATCTCTGATATATTACCAAGATGACTATTAAGATGGATGAGTAATAACCATTAAACATTAACACTGTTTAAGGATGTTAGAAATTAAACTAAACGTGCAAAAAAACAAATCACTTGCTATTTGTCTTATTTTTAAAGAAAAATTTTTTTTGCCTTTGCAAAATTGTTTACTTTACGTGTATTCTGTATCCATATACTCATCTCCTTCTTTGGTTCCCTATTTGTTCCGAATATTAATGATCATTCTGGCCATAAATAGTACATATTGACTGATGCTTTAAATAGACTAGTTGTAGAGAACCATTTCCTGAGGTTTTTTAAAAATTATGTTCTTCTCCCAATTACTCGCTTTCCAAACACTTTGCTTTGGAGGATTATATTCTAACTGTTTCCTTGAACTTTTTCCTGAACGACAAAAAACTATTAAAGATTAGTACTAATGGGGTAAATACACGGGCAAAACACTCAGGATGCAAACAATATTCATTGCTTCATGACGTAAAGTATGGAGCAAGGAATGTGGATATTATTTTCAGGACGACGGAGGAAGTGAAACTCCAAATAACGATAGATATATCTGGATTAATTGCATTCAGCAATAAAAATAAAGCGTTCAACCAGTGTGTTCTACCAGTCCTCACATACGGAGCAGAGCTTAACTCTCATAAAGACATCAGCGGAAAAATCGAGAAGGACACAACGTAAAATGGTGGGACCAATGCTTGGAATAAGCTTCAGAAATATATTAGGAAACGAGGAAGTTCGTAGACGAATCAGAGTAGAAGACATTATATCGACGTATTACAAAGCAAAAAATGGAAATGGGCCGGACATGTTGCAAGAACGAAAGACGACAGGAGACACAAAAATTGCTTTAGTGGACCACATTGCAAACAAGAGAAGCCGGGAAGACGTCCAAAATGATGGACGACGACCTCAAAAGAGTTGCGACCAATTCGCGATTGAAACGAAATATAGAGGGCAGGTCGAATGCAGGAAAATGGCCGATATAAATGGTATAAACAAACATTTAATTGAGGAATAGAACAAGACCGATTTGATTTAAAATATTTGTAGTCAGAATGCTGAAAATTATTAAAAATTTATAAACAGTGACCAAATTCCATTCAAATCAACAATTTTTTGGTTTGTTTATACCACTTATAGTAGTTTAAATTAATTCCACCAGAGGTCAGATACTTTGTTTTTCATCGCGAATACAAGAGCAAATGCTTAAAACACGAATAGATGGCAATGTCTAGAGAAGGCCTATGTTAAACCACGGACAAATAAGGCTGGTTGATGATGATTACTATGCTAAGGCCTCTGCGTATACGAGACTACTAGACAATTTATTATTTTAAATTTTAGATCTTGTCTGAGATTAACTGACTTATAGCCCAGTAAATGAACGGGAAATTCGGCGATACCGTGTAATTTTCAGGGGCAACTCCGAATTGCATGAAAATTTGGATTTAGGTTCTACTTACCATCCACTTCAAAGTTGAAATTGTGCCGTTGGTTGCTTTTACTTGGGGGGTGACAGTCACCCCTTCTCGGGGGTAAAAAAACATAAGTTTAAGATAAGACCGGAAATGGATAAATTGACTGATTTTAAGCAACTTTTGTTCTATAGAGTTTTTTACGTAAGTCAATACTTTTCGAGTTATATGCCATTGAAAATGTTGATTTTTCGACAAAAAAAAACTACGTCTTCAGACGGTTTTTCGCAAATAACTCAAAAAGTAAATATTTTATCGAAAAAAATATTCTTAGCAAAAGTTTAGCTTATAAAAAACCCAAAAAAATGGTGTATCAGTAAAGTCTATCAATCAAATAAAAACAAAGTTGTAGCTCATGAAAAATTCAAGTTGAAATCACCGAAAAATTAAGCACTTTTCGGGAAAAACCCGTTGAAACTTTTTTAAAGTGTTTATAAAAAGCTTTGTTTTAATTGTTAATAAAAGTTTTAGCATTAAAAATAAGCGAGTTACGCTCAAAATAAAGTTGGCCCTCTTTTTTTTTGTAAAAAATCATGACAATCTCGCCGTGTTTAGCTCCCCAAATGAAATTAATCGCTACCGCTTTACAAACAATTTACTTACCTATCTATTTTTATATGATCTGTCAGCCTCACCGGTTTAAAGTGTTTATTTTTGAAAGGGTTATAATTGAGAAAACTTGAATGGGTCACTAATCACGAGTGTATGCAAATTTTGAACAGCCATATCTTAACCAATTTTTGTCTTACGGAGAAACAAAATAAACTAGCATATTTATAATAGCAAAACCTACATTTTTTTATGCCTTAAGATTTTTCTTATCACATACTTTTTAAGTTATTTTGAAAAAATGAAATTTTTTTTATGCCTTAAGATTTTTCTTATCACATACTTTTTAAGTTATTTTGAAAAAATGAAATTTTTCAAAAATTTTTAGAAATTTTTTTTTTTATTTTAAAACCAAATGTTTTCAAAAATAAGCACTTCAAACCAATCAAACTTACAGATCATATAAACAATACACATACAGTTAAAGTAGATGGTAAAGCCAAACGATTAATTTCATTTAGGGTGCTAAATAGAGGGAGGTTTTCACGATTTCTTTTACCAAAAAAAAGGGGCCAACTTTTTTTCAGTGTAATTCGTTTATTTTTGATGCTGTAAACTTTTGTAAAAAACAAATAATAAGCTTTTTTTCGATACTTTAAAAATGTTAATAAGGTTAACCCGAAAAATGCTTCTTTCTTCGGTGATTTCGCGTTGAATTATTCGATTTGGAATTAGACGAATAAGAATGTATTTTTCATGAGCTACAACTTTGCTTCTACTCAATTTGTAGACTTTACTTGTACACCATTTTTTTCGTTTTTTTATAGGCTACACTTTTGCTAAAAATATTTTTTTCGATAAAATATTTACTTTTTGAGTTATTTGGGAAAAACGGTCTGAAAACGTAGTTTTTTTGTCGAAAATTCAACATTTTAAATCGCGAATAACTCGAAAAGTATTGACTTCCGTAAAAAGCTTTATAGACAAAAAGTGCTTAAAATAAGTCAATTTATCCATTTCCGGCCTTATTTTAAACACGCGTTTTTCACCCCCCGAGAAGGGATAAATGTCACCACTTAAGTAAAAGCAACCAACGGCACAAATTCAACTTTGAAGTGGAGGGTAAGTAGAACCTAAATCAAAATTTTCATGCAATTCTGAGTTGCCCCTGGAAATTACACTCCAAAACGGTCATTTATTGGGCTATTAGTACTACATGAAATTTTTCTTAATTTCCGAATTTTTTTCATTGTCGTTATTTCGTTATCTCCTAGTAATATGTACTTTCTTGTGTATGTACTATTTTCTTCATAAGTAAATACAATACAATAAAGTTTGTTATCCGATTTTGTATTAAATTAATTTTAAATAAAAATATATTCTATATTTAACAACTGAAATCAAAATATCATAAAACGAGTGATCTAGATCTAGAATAAGAAAATGAACTGTCTGGTAACACAGCTGCTCGAATATTACCCTCGTCTCGTCTCACAACCCACCTGCTTTTTACTTACCACCTGTGTATGCCATTTTGTGTCTCGACAGCTGTATGATGTACCTTTCTTTTCATGTCTTCAACCCTGACCGTCAGAATATTGAACCAAACAAGTTTTTGCCAAGAATCATATTTTTGTATATAATTTTATAATTTTTCCATTTTTAGAAAGTAAGTAGGAAGTAAATAATAATATCGTTAATCCGATTAATAAATTTATAGTAACTTTATAGTAATTAATTGGTAAAAATCCAAAACGTTTACTTCATACCACAGAATAACTAACCATACAGAAGCGAAACTCAGGGCCAAAATGGTAACATAATTTTCATGCTCATGTGTCAACGTAACTGGTATAACCTCACTTTTAGACTGACAGTGACAGTTGTTTTTAGTTAAATTTTATATTTATATATGTTTTATTTTATCTTTTATTTATATTTTATAGTTAAACTTTATATTTCAACATTAATTAATAACTACTTGTCAAAAATATCACATCATTTGAATTGGTCTATTCCTTAGAACATCAAGTTCCATCATAGATATATAATACTCTAGATTGCGCCCTGCGATCTTAAAATGGGTGACGGTTGCGACAGAGATAAATGAGCCTATTTGGTCGGTAGTCTCTTTTTAATTTAAGGGGAATATCGAAGACGTGAATATCCCACTTTATCGAGTAATATGTGTTGACAGTTCAAGCGGGTGGTGACGGGAAATGGTCTTTGGTCTTCGGACGTGGGTAATCGTGGTTCGAATCCCATACCAACTTTACTTTTTTTATTTTTATTTATACAATATTGCGTTTATTAGATATTTTTACATCTGAAAAATGGACCTAAGTAAATCTAGCAGATAATAAATGTATGTATAGTAAGTTAATATTGGAATACATAATTTGTGAACTGCATAGTAAAATAAAAGTCATTCGTTATTAATATAAATTCGTCCTTATTCGAATGATGTGAATGTTTGTTTTGCTTCTACTTTTTTAAAAAATTGTAACAATAGTTTCATAAATAAAAATAATGTCTTATTACCTACTTATAATTGAATCGGTCATTTCAAAAACAGCAAAGTCCACAATTTTCAGAAACTAACTTTTTGAGAGGAATAGACTCCTTTAAGATAAACGTTGTGTGCAAAAACGAGACCAGTCCAGTAAAAACATTAGCAACAAAACTGCAATATAACTCTGAATTTTGATGTCATCCATTTCATCCATCTTTCGACTATTAGTTAGTTTTCTTTGCTCTTCTGTAAAATTAGGAATATGTGACTCATGTTGGTTTTGAAATGACCGATTCAATTAATAAATCGATGGTACATTATGTTGATATTAATTATTGGTAATTTTTTACGAATATTTTTAACAATTACTTTATACTATTCTACAATTAACTTATTAAAAAAATAACATTGGCTTTTATATTTTTAAAAATCTATAGGTACCTACACAGTTTTTCTTATTTGTTATATATTTCTTTGGATAGATTTACTTTAGAGATGTAATAATATTTAATAAACGCAATATTGATTAAATAAAAAATAAAAAAAGTAAAGATTGGTACGGGATTCGAACCAGGATTATTCACGTCCGAAGACAAACGACCAGTTCTCGTCGCCATCCGCTCGAACTGTCAAACCATCTAAAATACTCGACGACAGAGTAGGATAGTGACGTCGTCGATACTCCCCTTGAATTAGAAAGAGACTACCGACCAAATAGGCTCATTTATCTCTGTCGCAACCGTCACCCATTTTAAGATCGTAAGGCGCAATCTAGAGTATTATATATCTATGAGTTCCATTCTGTAACTAGGGCTCAAGGTCAAATATTTCGGTTCCCACACAATCAATGGAAACGACAGTCAGTTTCGCTTCTGTATGGTTAGTTATTCTGTGCTTCATACCTATGTTTTTATTTAATTTTAGACGGAACTTTAAGAAGAAGAATTCAAATTCAATACTGATAGAAATTAAATAAAGTGTGTAAAATACACTAACCCGCAAAAATAACCGGACACTAATGACTAATGTACACTTCTCCAAGAAATTAACGCAATTAAATATGTTGTCCGATTAGAGTGATTTTTTTAGTAGATATCTTATAGCCTTATTCTCTAAGAATGTCGCTGTAATAATATTGTTGCTAGACAGGTAAATTGTCATTGTATACCGGGTGTACAAATCAAACTGTGTTTTTTTAAAGTTCGTAACAGCCTGTGGGATATTCTAGCATTTATAAAATATGTACTGGAATTAAACCCAGCTATAGCCTCAGGATTTCTTAACATTTTATTTTTTGATTCATTCGCTTATGTGGGATAATAAAAAAAGTAGGTACTTTAACAACTAGCCTTGTTTTTCATCATTTTCTCATGTATCCTCATTTTCTGATTAGTGTAATAAACAAGCCTAAAGTAGGCTAAGAGAAATTAACAGTTTGATAAATGTCAAATTGTTAATTTATTAAATTGTCAAATATCGGTTATGTACAGGGTTATTCACTATATTTTGACCCCCCTGTAAACTGCTTTATTTACAAAATCAGAAAAAAAATGGTAAATACAAAAGTTATTCGATTTTTAAAATATGATCTTTTGAGATATATAACATACTAGTTACGTCATCCATCTGGGCGTGATGACGTAATCGACTATTTTTTTTAATTAAAATAGGGGTCGTGTGCTAGCTCATTTGAAAGGTAATTCAATTCTCTATTCAGTAATATAAACATTAAGATAATTATTTATACAGGGTGTCCAAAAATAATTTTTTTTAATTAAATTAATTGACACAAAAAGAAGAATGTATGTAATTTATTTAATTTAAAATACATTTTACTGCTGTAAGAAAATAGAAATAAAAGTTTATTGCACAAATAAACATTGATTTTTGCTTAAATTCAATGTTCAAACTTCCAAGAGGCAGATGGGAGGCAGCTTGAACATTGAATTTAAGTGAAAAGTAATGTTTATTTGTTCAATAAATATTTATTTCTATTTTTTGACAGGAGTATAATGTATTTTGAATTAAATAAATTACATACATTCTTCTTTTTGTGTAAATTAATTTAATTAAAAAAAATATTTTTGGACATATGGTATAAATAATCATGTTAATGTTTATATTACTGAATAGAGAATTGAAGAACCTTTCAAATGAGCTAGCACTCGACCCCTATTCACATTTAAAAAAAATAGTCGATTACGTCATCACGCCCAGATGGATGACGTCACTAGTATGACATATATGTCAAAAAATCATAATTTAAAAATCGAATAACTTTTGTATTTTACATTTTTTTCTAATTCTGTATATAAAGCAGTTTACAGGGGGGTCAAAATATAGTAAATAACCCTGTACCTTTCACTGTATAAAAAAACTGCCACGTAAAGGAGCAAGTACTGTCCCTGCTGTTAAAGAAATTCCTCCTCAAACCATTATAAACCCTCCATTAAATAAAGTTGTTCTGTATGTTATTCTTGGCATAGCGATCATTTGGTCTTGGATTGCTCTTAAACGTCGATCGGAACTACCTAGGAAATATCTGGATTCAGCTTTAAACAGAACGTTTTCCCAGTCGTCATTATTCCAGTTTACGTGTGGTCTGGCAGATTGCAATCTAGCTCTGCAGTGGCTTGCAGTTATGCTTGTAGCTGATCTTCGAATACGTAAGTTATGTGCTACAAGACGCCTCTTCACGGTATATATTATGAACCGCACTAAGTTCCATTAAAAGATTCCTTGATGCGGTAAGTAAGGATAGTGCAAACACTCCTGACCACGGCGCACTAGCCTTTACGTGAATTTTGACTCCGCCTTCGAGCAGCTCCATGGTCAGGAGTGTTTGCACTATCTCTAAATCATTCTCTAAAGCTCATAATCGACTAACATGGTCTTGAACTCTCTTAGTAACTCGAGGTCTACCTTTTCCGGTAATACGTCTGCTGTAGTCGTTCATTTCTCTGAAGCGTTGAACAATACGGGAAATTGATGAATGTGAAACTTGCAACCTCCGACCAATAGCATCGTAGCCTACAAAGTCCTTCGCTGTATAAGGTCACTGCTTGAACACACTCATCGCGGGTCAAATTCCTTGTAGCGCATTTCATTTCCACCAAACAACAACAAAAATAACGGACTTGACTATTGAAACTTCAAATAATAAATCTACTAATTTTCACAAAAAACCAGACACTTTTTGACTGTTAACAATTTGACATATATTGATGAAAAACATGGCTAGTTGTTAAAGTACCTAACTTTTTTTATTATGCAACATAAACGAATAAATTAAAAAACAAAATTTTAAGAAAACCTGAGGGTATAGTTTGGTTTTAAGTTCATTATTTTATAAGTGCTAGAATACTCCACAGGCTGTTGCGAACTTTGAGAAAAAACACAATTTGATTGGTACACCCGGTATACAATGAAAATTTACCTGTCTAGCAATAACATTATTACAGCGACATTCTTAAAGAATAATGCTATAACATTTTAAATCATCACTCAAAGCGGACAAAAGATCTAGGAAATTTGCGTTTTCTTGGAGAAGTGTACATTATGGTTCGGTTATTTTTGCGGGTCGGTTTATATAATTCCTGGCCCTTGCAATAGTCCAAATTTAAAAGCGTCATTTTGAAGCAGCATTCTGCCTGTATCCGCAAGTCTATCCAATTGGTTGGGTGCTTGCACTCGTACCATTAACAAAACTTTTAATGTGTGTTTTTATGCTTTTTTGGAAACTTTCGAAGTTATATAACTTTCGAAAAAAATTGGATTTTTTTACCAATGGGTTCGCTCTTTCGTAGTGCTATGTTTTAAATTTTGACCATAGCTCTGAAGATGGCATTTTAAGCCGAAACCGCTCGACCACGAATTATAGTCTAGTCGCAACATAGGGGGTTCCGTGGGCACTTTTAGTTCGCCGCGATTTGATGGTGGTATTATACGTTTTTTGGGTCGCTGAATCCAATGGAAGTGGTCTGGAAGCCCAAATGTGGTGCGTTTAATTGTTATTAACAAATTATAGTAAAATTAGGTGTTTTTCAGGAATTATTAGAAGCTCGGTAAATAAATTGATAGTGTTAAGTTCTTCTCTGGTGTATTTTTGGTCGCAAAATGTGTTCTTATTTTGTTAATATCAAAATAATTGTTTATTCGCCGAAAAGCTCGAAATGCGTTATCTACAGCAAGTTTGTAGTCTTTTTCATAGTATTTTTATACGCTAAATCGATTGTCACTAGTCGTTATAGCTTAAACCACGTTCCGACTTTCTTATTAATAAATTATTGCAAAAATAACGGTTTATAGTACGTTTACTCAAGGTTTTTGCTCTAGATTTAAAAAAGCCACTTGGTATGACATGAAATTTGGCATGCACGTAGCTAACATGTCAAAAAAAGAAAGTGATATTGTGCCGATGTGTGCTTTTACCCTGGGGGTGTGTTTCACCTCGTTTCGGGGGTGAAAAACAAAAAGTTTAAAATAATCCCGGAATTGGATAAACTGAATAATTCTAAGCAACTTTTGTTCTATAGAGTTTTTTCACTAAGTCAATACTTTTCGAGTTATTTGCGAGTGAATATGTTCATTTTTCAACAAAAAAACCAAGTCATTCCAAGTTGTTCTTTAAAATTTAGAGCACAAACCGTGAGTAAACGTCCTATAAACCGTTATTTTTGCAATAATTTATTAATAACAAAGTCGGAACGTGGTTTAAGCTATCACGACTAGTGACAATCGATTTAGCGTATAAAAATACTATGAAAAAGACTATAAACTTGCTGTAAATAACGCATTTTGAACTTTTCGGCGTATAAACAATTATTTTGTTATTAACAAAATAAGAACGCAATTTGTGTAATCGCGACTAGTCGCATTCGATTCAGCGACCAAAAATACACTAGAGAAGACCTTAACACTATCAATTTATTTACAGGGCTTCTAAAAATTCCTGAAAAACACGTAATTTTACCATAATTTGTTAATAACAATTAGACGCACCACATTTGGGCTTCCAGACCACTTCCATTGGATTCAGCGACCCAAAAAACCTATAATACCACCATCAAATCGCGGTGAACTAAAAGTGCCCACGGGACCCCCTATGTTGCGACTAGACTATTAAATATTTTACACACTTTTAAAATTCTTTCCTTTTCAATTTCAATAGGGATGTTCACAAAAAATTAAAAAGTCATTTCAAACATGTAAAACGATTAAGAAACACCCTAGGAATAATTGTCCAAAATTTCAGCAAAATTGAAAAAGTCTTTCTATAAAAAATCTTTATTAGAAATCTAGCATTATTTTAAATTTCAAGAACGCTTCTCTATTGGCCTGACGTCACTAGTTGCATACCCCAAGCGCGCGCCATTCTCATAGTGTTTTTGTTTACCTGTTTGACGTTTCAGGTCATTTTATTTTGTTCTCTTCTTGTTTTATCAGGGTTAAAGTGGAGTTTTACAGTGAATTTGTTTAGTTTAAAGTGGATAGACTGTTTGTAAGGACATATTTTGGGTTTTACAAAAATAAACAAATAAAATGGAAGAAGGTTTTCAGAAAGCCGATTCGTATAAACTACCGACTGTAGTGTAGATGTAACAATGGTGTATGATTTATTGGCATCTTGTAAAAAAATAAATCTACCACAGCTTTACTGAGTGTATATTCCATATAATTTTCCATGTCTTCTTTAAGCTAAAAAAATAAATGCTTAATACTCCACAAAAAAAAATTGAGAAAGTTGTATGCATGCATTGTACGCATGCATATTGTATACATACTACATACATTGGCTGGTTATTACTTTACCTTGGTTAGGTGTATTAAAAATAATTTTATTCTTCTTCATGTGCCTTGTCCGTTGTGGACGTTGGCTATCATCATGACAATTTTAATTTCATTTGAGGCGTTTCTGAATAACTCGATCGATTTTTGTCCAAATCATTGGCGTAAGTTTTTACGTCATGAGTGTCTTTTCTTCCGGGTCCGCGTTTGCTCTCTATTTTACCTTGCGTTATCAGTTGGAGTATACGATATTTATCATGCCTCATGATATGACCGAAATATTTAAGATTTCGTTTCTTAATTGTAAAAGAGATTTCTTTTTGTATTCCCATTCGACGCAATACCTGTACGTTGGTGTGGGTCGCCCAGGATATTTTGAGGATACGTGGGTACACCCACATCTCGAATGCCTCTAGCTTTTTCATTAATGTTTCCATTATTGTCCAGGCCTCTGCGCCATATAGCAAGACCAGAAATAATAACATTTTAGCAGCCGCATTTTTAGTGGGAGAGATATTATGTCGCAATGGGTGAAAATATTTCTCATGCATGTTGTTAAATGTTGCTATGTCCTTTTCAACTGTAGATCTTATTTCGGTTGTTTCGTATTTCGAGTTGACAACTGTTCCAAGGTAGAAAATATTTTTGAACTTGGGTATTATACATTTTCATTTCAACTAATCTTTTCACTAAATTATTAATGATTTTAATATAATATAAAGTCATACCTACATCCACATGTAGTTATTTCAAGGTTTACTTTTACTGTATTAGAATCCCGTTTTTAGGAATATCCCAGTTTAAGGAATACAAATTTGAGGTCCCGAAACTTTTTCATTTACTCTTTAAGGGGGTAGGTGCAAAATTCTTGGTCCAATGCTATTTAAATTCATTCATTTTTTTCGAATCCTGAGAAAACTAATAAGTAGGTATTTTTGAAAAATGTAAATGCAGAAAGAACAATTACATTGTTACCAAGGGCCGAAAGTCTCTGGAAAACTTCTATAATGTTTATTTTATTAAGTTAGTTCTTTAAGTTAGTTATTTTAAGTTCTAGCTGCAACAAACCATTTCTTTTTCTGTTTTAAATTGGCTGGAAGGGTAATAAAAATCTTGTCAGAACTGTTTTTTGATGTATTTACACACCCAGGAACAAAACACCACTTATTTGGCTTTATTTTTAATGATTAAATACGTAAAAAACTGCGCTCATTCAAATACACTGAGTAAATAAGTATACAAAACTAGTCATCGATCAAAGACGTTACGACTGCTGACGTCACAGACCGTAGCCTCGCTGCAGGGTACCGTTTTTCTAGCCTCCAAGAAAATCAACATTATGAACTCATTTATCTTAAAAAATATACATTTTTAAATAGTTTTATGATTGTTACGTTTTTATATACCTTGTAATCTATTGAATTTAACTATATTTAAAAATTAGTGAACATCCCTATTCCTGAAAAACACCTAATTTTACCATAATTTGTTAATAACAATTAAACGCACCACATTTGGGCTTCCAAACCACTTCCATTGGATTCAGCGACCCAAAAAACCTATAATATCACCATCAAATCGCGGTGAACTAAAAGTGCCCACGGGACCCCCTATGTTGCGACTAGACTATTAAATATTTTACACACTTTTAAAATACTTTCCTTTTCAATTTCAATTCATCCATGTGTCACAAGTGTGTACAAAAAATATAAAATAGTGTAAAATTTAATAAAAATTTTGGTCTTGGTAAAAGGTATATTATTTTAAAAAGCCCTATAGGGCTACAAACATCGAACAGAACGTTTTCGCTCTAAAAAGAGCATCATCAGTGTTGCAAGAACATGGTGAGCCAACCAAAAAATACGAAGGTCAAAGCCTTTCAAAAATGGACTAAAAGTCACATCAAAATGCTAACATAGCAAATTCCAAAGGATGGATATAATCCCTAAGGATATGGCCCTAGGATAACATATGACTCCCACACGTTGTAAGTGGGTCAAAGGTAACAAATTAGGTCATTATGTTACAAGAGCTGACAGGCAACTTTGTAGCCCTATAGGGCTTTTTAAAATAATATACCTTTTACCAAGACCAAAATTTTTATTAAATTTTACTTGTAATTAATGGTATACAGCCAGCTACAGGAAATTCTTCCTAGTGGATAAAATAGTGTCTTTTCCAATTGTTATAAATTAGTTTAATATTGTATAATACATGTAAAAAAAAAGTCAAAACAAAAATAATGAAAATTACGTGGTTAATGCCATCTGGAATTAATTATCGCAGAGGTTGAAAGCCTCTGCCAAGAAACTAGTCTACATAAAGAAATATAAATTAAAAAATGATTTTGGTTCCATTGACACCACGTTCCTGTGACTAGATTAAATGTTTAGTTCACTAAACCCATCTTTAAATTTTAAAGATGGGTTTAGTGAACTAAAAATTTCAAGGTCCATAAAGTCGGTTTTAGACGTTTTACACACTGGGCGTGTGATCAGATATATCGTATTTATCTAAAGTACATCGAATAAAGTAATAAAAGAGTTCAACAATGGAAAACACAATCAGGTCATTTAGAAATTATTCATTTTGGACACGATCGTTTAATAAATTTTAAATAAATATTTACAACGACAACGACAATATAATATACAGGTTGAATTTTTAGTGCAACATTGGTTGATAATTCAATTACGGTACAGGATAGCCAAAAAAGATAGATAGGTATTTATAAGACAATGATATTCTCCTGGCTTGGACAATATGCCCAATTCTACAGGGTCATTAATAACTACGTAGTAAAGCAAATATACGATTTTTAAATACACTCACCGGGACAAAATTCCGCCACCCAAAATTTTTTATTAAGTTTAACAATTTATAACTTTATTGTTTGTGCTCCGATTTTCAAGATTCTTACACCAGTTTGTAGGTACATGTACTTATATCTTTTGGTATTATTCCGGTAACACAAAAATATTGCTTGCATGGCATTATACAGGGGTGAATGGAAGCGTTGCATTTTCTCCTAACTTTAAAAAATTCTGTGGAAAAATGGAAGAGTTGATTTTGTTTCATAGTCCTGTCATATTATCCCAGAGGTATCACTAAAATTTTGTTTTTTGAATTATCCGAATATCTCTTTTCTTGTAAGAGCTGTACCATTTTTTGTAAATAAAAGCACTGAAGGACTAATAAAATAGAGGTTGGATTGATAAGATTAGAATGGCCTGCATGCAGCTCAGATCTCAATCCTATTGAGCATTTATGGGATTAATTAAAAAAAGCTATTTGCCGTCATCCTATGCCTCCAGAAAATTTGGTACAGTTATGGCCCTGGTAGAGGAATATTAGGCTATTCCCCAGGCAAGGATAACATATTTTTATTCGATGCCAAACAGAATGCGAGCAGTCGTTGCTGCAAGAGGTGGACACACCCGCTATTGAATTGTTTTGTTTTGTTGTTAATTTTGTTTTAGTTTGTTAATTTTAGTGTGTTTGATATTTTTAATTAAAAAAAAACCATCAAAGCAGTTTTTTATTTACAGCTCTTACAAGAAAAGAGATATTCGGATAATTCAAAATCAAAACCTTAGTGATACCTCCAGAATAATACAAAAGGAGTATGAAACAAAATCAGCCCTCCAATTTTTCCACAGAATCTTTCAAAATTAGGAGAAAATACAACGCTTTCATTGACCCTCGTATAATGCCATCTAAACAAACAATTTTTGTTACCGGAATAATAACAAATGACATTAATACATGTAGGTACCTACAAACTGATGCAAGAATCTTGAAAATCGGAGTACAATTCTATCGGAGTACATTCAATTACCTATAACTGACTTTTAGTTGACATTAAAAGATTTTTCTAGTAAGGGGTTTATTTCATTTTTTATTAGCTTCAATTTTGGTATTAATAAATTTTTTGTAAAAACTTATAGTTTTTGAGTTATTGATGAAAAATCGGTTAAAACCATGCATTTTTCTCAAGAACAATAAATATCTTTGATCTTTAAGAACTCAAAAAGTTTTGATTTATTTTAATAACTTTATATAAAAAATTTTGCTTAGAATTTATCCCTATATCACATTATGGGGTTATTTTCAATAAAATAATTTTCACCCCCGCGAAGGGGTGGCATCCACCCCCAGGGTAAAAGCGCAAGTTGGCACCATGTCACCTTTGTTCTTTGAGATATCCTCTAATCACCAATTTTCATGCAAATCGATGGAGGTTCAACGAAATCGGAGGTAATAGCTGATATCCACCTTCAGTGACTGCACTAAGTTATTTTGTGTAATTTATGAACAAAATTTGGATGCTTTAATTCTGTATACAGTCAATACTGTACAAGAAAAAAACTTTTTTGCTACTATTAATAAATTTGTATTTGTAACAGATACTTTATAATACATATGCTACTAATGTGTTCGCAAATAATTCTAGTAAAAAAGTTAGAAAATAGGTCATCCCAGTTAAAAAATAGTTCACATCGTCGCGATGATCCCAACCAGATGCTCCTATAAAAATAATCAACGCGCGTACACCTTTATCCTAATTACATACAATATTTTTTTAAACTGTTTAAAAATCAGAGCGTGACCCGGATAATTTGATATGTCTATCTTTCAGTTATTTCTGCAGTCAATTACAAAGGTATGCGGGCGGTGTCCATTATTATACTCGTATATACAAAAAACTGGCTTCTTTCTGTATTTCTATATTCATCGTCAAATTAGTTATCGAAGAGTATTAAGAAAAATTATCTACATTTTCTCTGTTCATTCATCCAACACATTTTAGAGCATGCAGAACTTTTTATGAAGAATAACTTTTTTTCGTAAAATTAATAATAAAAAAGTTTCCCATATTATGTTTCCAACTTAAGTAGACACGCTGTATATATACACCGTTATTAGGCGTTAACGTCCTTCGGTAGGGATCTATGGAGGAGTATCATCAAGCCGCAAGCCCTTATCCCTTGCCGTACCGCTCCTCCATAGGCCGATCAGACACCAGTTTATTCCAGACCAACTCGTAGATTCTATTGAATTTTATACTACGACGTTGCCCTTTTTATATTAATTTCAAATGACCTGGCTGAGGCTTGAACCTCCATCGCAAATCCACAAAATTTGTTGATCGACTGCGCCTCAGCCAACTGAGCCGTCTAGACCGACTAATAATCTGTATCCATTTAGCTATATTGACTTGGAATATAAACATTAATTAAGCTAATTGTTTATATTTTCTATAACGTCACAATCTCACATAAAAATATCATTTGCAAATATATTATCCACAAAAAAAGTTAATAAATAGGCCAATCTCACATAAATATCTTTTGCAAACATTATGAATAAAAAAGTTAATAAAAACAGGTCAATCGAGTAAAAATAGTGTATACCATCGTGGTAGTTCCAAACATGTGTTGTACGTATATCAAACAAACAAATTTTAGCATGATGTGCACCTCAAACCCAATTAACCGTTGTTTTTCCTAAATGATTAAAAACCGAGACGACGACACATGGCTGAACTGATCTACTTATCTAACCGATTTGTTATTGTCGTAATAGGTGTTCTAGTTATTAAAACTGGGTTTTATTAAACGATGGCTCTTTTATATGCCTTTAATCTCTTCCGAATTAAAAAGTATCGTTCACAAAACGAAATAAATTAACAAACCAAAGGATATTTCTTTATTCAACTTTTTCAATTGAATATGGAAAATATTAAGTTAATAAATCAGATCAATAAGAACACATAACACAATAGATACAATCAAATTCAAATGCCCATGATTCGTACAGAGAGCAGTAAATACACTCACCGGCACAAAAGGCTTGTTTACACGGGTAGAGTTTTGAGAAGAGTATAGTGGCGAGGAGAGTCGACTCTACTCGCTACTCTACCAAAAATGGCTTGTGACCGTTCACACGAGAGGATAGTACAAGTTATAGCAGAACAACGGAATGACAGCGTCCTCACTCTCCTTCCGAATCTACTCTACCAGAATCGAGCGCATTCCATGGGTAGAGTACGTAGGCCAGTGGACATTTTGGCGATGGTGGTGGTAGTAGAGTATAGTTACTATGGAGACCTACACAGAGGAGAGGAATCGAGATAGGACGACCTTGAAATTTTTGTACACAATTTTGCCTGTTTGCTTGGTTTCTCGCTAGGGCGGCGGTGGCGTAGAAATAGATGCTACTTTTGCATTGGAGTGAATGTGAAAATTTCGAAAATAATTAATTATTCGTAGTTAATATAAGATTATTGGTTTTGGTGGTTAATATTATTTAAATATGAGTGCCAAGAAAGCTTACACTAAAAGAACTTGCTTCGTACCGGGATTTATATCGAGTTATCGTTCCGATAAAAAATTCAAAAGGGAACTTAACGAAGTTAATAAAGACTTTTTATAAAGATTTGTCTTTATGTTATTTATAACGTTCGTGGATTAAACCTATTCGTTTGTATGTTATTTCCTTCGGTGTAAATAAAATTTGTGCCTATTATTGGTTTTTATTTTAACCTGAAAATTATAGTGATAATAGTAGGACGATCTTGAAAGTTTTTCTGTCGAAACAATGCATTTTTTGAGACAAAATATTTCACAAAAATTAACATTAATTTTATAAAAGTCAGACTATCGTCTGCGTAGTTTATAGACATATATTTTTATTAACTAAATTTAAACATCTGATAGGTAAGCTTTCAGAATATAGATAAGTGAAGTATTAAAAAAAGCAGTTTAAATTTTGATAAAAAGAATACCTAATTAAAAAAAATTGATCAATAAACTTCAAATTATTTAAATAACTTTTTAAACTTTTTAAAAACAATTACGTACAGTTAAGGCAATTTTTTCAACTAACAAACTTTTTAATATCAGTTACAAAGATATTAAAAAATTAATTTGCCGTTGAAATACCATTGGTATATAAATGTGGCAGTTAGATAATGTGACAAAATATTTCCGCTTCAAAATAAGCTGTCCTACATATTAAAGTAATGACAAATTTAAATTTGATGTCACATCTCCATCTACAATGGTATATAAAGAATACACTTTTTACCACACGTCGATATGTTATAAGGTTAAAATAATTTATTTTTGGCATAAAACATATTCAGCTACAATCCACCAATAAATTAATGTCTAATTACGCTAAAAACAAAAATAAAATGAGTTAAATATTAAATAAGTCCATAAGAGCTAATGTATTTGTAGCACCTATTCGAACACTTGCGCCTCTAGCGGCGATTGCTGAAAGTTGAATTAGAGGTTGAAAAGTTAGCCCACAAACGATGCATTGCGTTTCCACTCCTTCTTACAGGTCTCCATAATAGTTACTTTGCCACATGTTGCTAGTTACTCTACCACCTACTATACACTCTACTTGCTATTCTACTGTGCTGAGCGTTTTTACGGGTAGAGTTACTCTACTCTATCAAGTACTTGCATCATTACTCTACCCGTGTAAACAAGTCTTTAATTCTGGTAGAAGTGGTAGAGTAGAGTAGGTAGGAGAGTACATAGGGACGCTGTCATTCCGGCTGGAATTGTGTTTTGTGTAAATAATGAAAATGAAGTTCACCGAAGATGAAACTTTAAAACTTGTAGATCTGTATGGCGAACACCAGTATTTATGGAATTTAGGTAGTGTATCGGATGAAATCGTCGAAAGAATGGCAAAGGGGGGCTTTGGAATAAACGCGCTCAAGCAAAAAATTAAGAATTTAAGGTGCACTTATAACTTTAGTTAAATAGTGTTTAGAAATGCAGTGTTTAAAAATACAACAATTAAAAAAAAATCGGGTTAACTATACTATCATCAGTACTATACTTGTACTCTCCTCGTGTGAACGGCATCACGCCATTTTTGGTAGAGTAGCGAGTAGAGTCTACTCTCCTCGCTACTCTACTCTCCTCAAAACTCTACCCGTGTAAACAAGTCTAAAATTCCGCCACCCAAAATTTTTTATTAAGTTTGACAATCTATAACTTTATTATTTGTACTCCGATTTTCAAGATTCTTGCATCAGATATATGTATTGATGTCGTTTGTTATTATTATTATTCCGGTAATAGAAAATTTTTGCTTAAATGGCATTATACGGGGGTGAATGAAAGCGTTGTTTTTTCTCCTAACTTTAAAAAATTCTGTGGAAAAATTGGAGGGCTGATTTTGTTTCATACACTTTTTGTATTATCCTGGAGGTATCACTAAGGTTTTTTTTGAATTAGCCGGATACATATCTCTTCTTTTCTAAGGGCTGTAAATAAAAACACTGCTTTGAAGGTTTATTTAATTAAAAATTAACAAAACAAAATTAACAACAAAACAAAACAATTCAATAGCGGGTATGTCCAACTCTTGCAGCAACGACTGCTCGCAATCTTTTTAGCATCGAATAAAGATGTGTTACCCTTGCCTGGGGAATAGCCCGATATTCCTCTACCAGGGCCGTAATTGTACCAAATTTTCTGAAGGGCTAGGGTGACGGCGAATAGCTTTTTTAGTTCATGTGTACAATCAGTGTTTTATTTACAAAAGATGGTACAGCTCTTACAAGAATAGAGATATTCGGATAATTCAAAAAACAAAATTTTAGTGATGCCTCCGGGATAATATGACAGTACTATGAAACAAAATCAGTTATTCCATTTTTTTCATGGAATTTTTTAAAGTCAGGTTACAACGCTTCCATTCACCCCTGTATAATGCCATGCAAGCAATTTTTTTTTGTTACCGGAGTAATACCAATCGATATCATTACATGTACCTACAAGCTGGTGCAAGAATCTTGAAAATCGGAGCACAAATAATAAAGTTATAAATTGCCAAAATCAAAAATTTTGGGTGGCGAAATTTTGTGCCGGTGAGTGTATAATCAAATCCACTTGGTATGTCAAGTGGATTTGATTGTATATTGGATACTGTATTATTAGAAAATGTCATATGAGATAAGCAAAAAGGAAATAGAGAATTGAACCAGTTTGCGTTTTTCTAAAAATCGAATAATTTTTCTTATTTTCCGCAACTTTTATAAGGTACAATTTTTGCCCAATTTTGGCATCAATTGGTGCTACCACTATCCATTCTCAATTCTGTATATAGTTGAGAGGGGTTAGATAGAGAAAGGCAGAGTTAGAGTTACAGAATATTATACAGTGCGTCCATAAAGTAACGCATAAATTCATTATTTCGTAAACCGGCGACTTTGAGGAAAAATCCCGAAACAGGTCGATCTTTATTTTTCAATTACGATTTTTTGGCACATAATCATACTAGTGACGTCATCAATCTGGACGTGATGATGTAATCCATGATTTTTTTAAATGGGAATAGGGGTCATGTGATATCGCATCTACTTTTTATAGGATTATACACCTATTTTAACTGGCTCTTAATTATATTATAAAATAAATTTGATATAAGCCACGTGTGAGGTATTTTGATTAATATTTTATTACTTGGTTCATTATGTAGGTCTTTGTTAACATTTTATTACAAATTTAAAGGAGTTAATTGAAAAGAGTAGTAAGGAGGTTAAACATTGTTGTATGTTTCTAAGGTCACACACATACAGGAGAGATTAACGCAAAAGACATGCCATGTTTTTGAAATAAAAGGGTTTCTAATAGTTGTGTGAAGATCGTAACGGTGACTAGTTTCTAAGGATGAAATGATGGTAGATAATAGGTTCACATCATTATGATGGCAACAGCAAGGGTTATGATTAAAATGCACAACGAAGGGTTAGAACAGGATGTGCAAATGGATATATGGAGTATTATTCTGATGCTAGTTTCTTGTGGCACCTAAAGGTGGATTTATAGTTTGACGGACTGTAGACGTAGACGCACTGTGGAGAGGTAAGAAACGGACTGTAAATGTCATGTAAATTTATAAATCTATGGAGTGGAATTTTTTCGCATGAGTAGAAACAGTGGCTCTGGCTAGCTAAGCTAGAGTTCAATTCAACATAACCTGTAAATTATAGAAATAATAAACAAACTGTGTGTTTATTTATACTATTATTGATTATAATATTTATCCATTTTGCGTGTTACAATGGATTATGAAATACACGAAGGTATGCTCCTTGATGCTTTAGTCTTTAAAATGTTTATTGGTTTTATCGTAGGTATATGTGTGGATAACCCCGAATTATGCTAATTAGCAACTCATATTTAACTGAAATATTGAAATTATACTATTATAATTTTTTTTTATTAAATCATTAACTTAAAATCGGTAAACCGGTATCGAAAAGTTGACGTTGTTGGTTGATTCTTAACCTATTCTTTTTGTTGCCATGATTTATGTGTATCTAGACAAGAGATGCATTTGTAATTATTGGTATTATGATGCTGTTTATCAATCTTAATTGTGTTTTCATAGCTAATTTTCTTGTTTTTCCTACGTATTCTCTTATTGTTAGTACTGTTGGAACCAGTGGCGTAACAAAATTCGTCGGGTCCCCCCGCAGAATTGGAAATGGGGCCCCCTTTAAAAAATTACTAAATGCGACATGTGTAACAAAAACTTATATATGTATAGCCCATTAAATGAACGTGAAATACGGCGATACCGTGTAATTTTCAATGTCACTACCGAAGTGGTCCAGTCAATACTTTTAGGGCAAGGACACACCAGGCGGCTCACGTCGAATCGACGTCGAGGCAGCGTAAAACACATGGCGCGGTATAACAGCGGCAGCTATGCTACGATTTAAAGTATTTGTATTTCGTTGTTGCCAAATTTAGTCGCGTGTTGGCTGCTGTACGATACGATGTCTGAAAGTTATGGCGATTTGTCTTTTGTAATAAATACAAGTTTATTTTATCTTAGATTAAAGAAAAAAAGAAACGCAGATATTGGATACATCCGATAATAAAGGAACGAAATTATAAGGGATTTTTTACACATTATATTAACTAAATTAATATAATAAAGGCCCAGAGACGTTTTTTAATTTTACACGAATGTCTAAATAATCTTTTCAGGAGTATTAGTGAGTATTAAAAAGCCGTGTTCAAGAAATAACACCGTTATGAGGGAAAGCATATCACCTAATAAAAACTATTTATAACGCTAAGAGGCATTCCATTCTATGGTACGCCACTGAGCAAATACAGGTGTTAAATTGATTAAAAAAATTATTCAAATTAAAGCCAAAGTACGTATCAAGAAAGACGAAAACCAGAATATACAAAACCGTAATAAGAGCAACAGCCACCTACGGATGTGAGACATGGGTGCTAAATAAAACAGAAGAAAAAAAAATATAGAGTTGAGAACGGAACGTTCTAAGAGCTATTTTCAGGAGAAAGAATACAGATACAGAAGACGGCTGGCATAGAAGCACCAATCAAGAATTAAGGATGCTTTACAAGGAACCAAGTGTAACAAGATACACAAAGTCATAAAGAATCAGCTGGGCAGGTCATGTCGAGGGGATGGATAAAGGAAGAATGCCAAAGATGGTACTGCACAGAAGACCAGTTGGGACTAGGAGACGAGGTAGACCAAGAAAAAGACGGCAAGAAAGTTTCAGGAAGGTGTAGTATCGATGGAAATTACACACTGGAAAGAGGAGGTGAAAAATAGGATATAGTGGAGAACCATAGTTCGGTAATTTTTACATAGACATCAAATAAAATTATATATAAATTATTAGCATAAACTGTATTATCTAAAATTGTAAATACAAGGCCTGTAGAGCATAATAAATAAAATAATAAATAAATAAATAAAATAATACATAAGGTTTTTTTATTATTTTGTTTGAATATTCATCAATGCGCATATCCCAAATAGCTGGTCTCATCTGAATTTCATTAATTAATTTTTCTACTGTGTATTTCCCATCACAAAAACACGATCTGACAACACTCACTACAGAATTCGCTAGAAAACAGCTCAAACGTCTGTGTTGCAGCACGATACACGCATTTATGATATGCCGTCGAAGTCATAAAACCGATTGGCGGTGGATGGGTTCCAGGATATGTCGCCAGAAAGCCGCTGCATCGAAAATTTTAAGAGCGTCTGGTGTGTGTTACTGCATCAAATTATAGTAAGGGATGCGTCGCTATCAACATCTCAGCGGGGGTTCAGTCGACGTACGCCGCCCCGTCTGTGTTACCTCTTAGAGTTATTTACGAGAAAAACCACGTTTTCAGGCGGTTTTTCGCAAATAACTCAAAAAGAAAGTATTAGTAAGTAGCAAAAATGTAGCTCATACAAAAATGAAGTCTACCGACCAGGTAAATGCAAATTTGTAGCTCATGAAAAATTGTTCTTTTTCGCCAAATTCCAAATCGAATATGTTTACGTGAAAAATAAACAAAAACTGAAGCTTTTTTCGGGGAAAAATCAATAAAACTTTTTTAAGGTGTTTTAAAAAAAGCTTTAAGTTTTGTTTACTTTTTATAAAAATTTCTATCATCAAAACTAAGCGAGTTACGCTCAGTTAAAGACTTTTTTGGTAAAAACATTGTGAAAATCTCCCCCTATTTAGAAACCCAAATGAAACTAATCATTACCGCTTTACAAATTACATAACTTTTTTTCTATGACCTGTAAGTTTCACGGGTTCAAAGTGCTTATTTTTGAATGGGTTTTATTTGAAAGGGTTCTAACGAGTCCCTTATTACGAGTGTATGCAAATTTTGAACAGCCATATCTTAACCAATTTTTGTCTTACAGGAAAACAAAGTAAAACATGGGGGGGGATGTACTTTTTTATGATTCATGCATAGATTAGGTTACCTTACACTTTACCTCGTTCAGCACAACCTTTACTACCGTTCAGCACAAAAATAAAAATATTTTTCTCGTAGCAAGCGGGACAGGTGTTGATAAAAACTTTTTTTACTATAAAACCAATTTTTTTCAAAAATAAGAACTTCGATCCGATCCAACTTAGGGGGAGATTACCACATTTTTTTAGCAAAAAAAAGGGTCAAATTTAAATTGAGCGTTACTCGCTTAGTTTTGATGCTAGAAGCCTTGCTATAAAATGCTACAGAAAATACTATAAAAAATAAAAACAAAGCTCTTTTTTAAATATTAAAAAAAAATTCAATGAGTTTTCCCCGAAAAGTGCTTCGTTTGGTGGTTATATCACGTTGAAATATTCGATTTTAAATTGAACAAATAAGAACAATTTTTCATGAGCTACGCTACAACTTTCCTTTTACTGTGTCGATAGACTTCACGAATATGTATGTACATCATTTTTTTTGTTTTTTATAAGCTACATTTTTGCTAAAAATTTTTTTTCGATAATTTTTTGATAATATATTTATTTCGATAAAATACTTATTTTTTGAGTTCTGGGCGAACCGCCTGAAATGCGTGGTTTTTTTGTTGAAAAATAAACATTTTCACTCGCAGGTCACTTGAAAAGTATTGACTTAGATAAAGAAGCTCTATAGAACAAAAGTTGCTTACAATTAGTCAATGTATCCATTTTCGGACTTATTTGAAACCTATATTTTTCACCCTCGTGAAAGAGTGACTTTCACCTCCCAAGTAAAAGCAACCGACGGGACAACTCCAACTTTGAAGTGGAGAATAAGTAAAATCTAAATCCAAATTGCCAAGAAAATACGTCGTGACGCTGATAATTACACTCCAAAACGGTAATTTACTGAGCTATTAGCGTATTCGTGCACTGTTTATAACAACTTACATTTTTCATCTTTATTGGTATAGAATAAAATAGAAAGAAAATTAATAAACCACTATATTATTACATAGTATTATTCTATGAGATGAACAACTTTCTTCGTGCACTACTATCAGCGAATATATCTACAATTTTATTAATACATGCATACAATACATACATACGATACATTGTATCATCTGATGGGCAACTTTATTTTCAATACTGCATTGCTTAAAAACGTTGCCTATGTATGCGCATAATAATATAACAATAACACATTTTTACATTAAATGTAAAATTTTATTATATGTAAATAAATAGTAAATAAATTTTATTAGACGACAAGATGGGGCCCCTGATATATTGGGGCCCCTTCGCAATCTTCATGTTGCAGGGGCCTTTGTTACGCCCCTGATTGGAACAGAAATGTACTATAGACTATGGTATTTACAAAATGTTGGTTTATATTAGGATTAGGTGCATTGTTTTCTTTTATTAAAAAAATTGACTACGTATGTATAGCAATATAAGAGTAGAACAGTAAAAAAGACTAAAAATGGAAATAATTATTCTCAATGCCGCAATATGGGTAACAAAGAAAAAAGTCGGGGTTATGTGTACTGTATAGATGAGACTGGTTGACTACAACGAATTGTTTATTTTTAATCTAGAGAAAATTGAAGGTATACACCTCAAAGAAATTAAACATGACATTGTTTTGGAGGCGTTCAAGATAAGCTATTCAAATTCTTTTCTGAAGAACCCACGACAAAGATAAATAAAAACATTCTGAATATGATAATCCGTCGGCTTTTCTTTTACAAATTAAAATTTAGGACTTTGTTTACCAATTTATCTGATTTCCAGATGTTCTGCATCGTATTTTAAAATGATTTTATGAAAATTTTTGAAAAAATAGCACCTGTTTTTTTTATTCTGTTGAAAAATGTCTGCCGAAATGTCTAATCGTGCCAGGAGTGTATTTTTTATCAAATTCCTGGAATTAATATTTCGATTTTGTTATTTTTGGCTATGAACTAATTGTAAATATGTAAGCAATAAACGGCTAGACGAATCATGTGATCAATCCGTTACGTATGTGACTTTTATTGCTTTTTAACAGTCATAAGTTTATAGTATGATTTGTGATATACGAATATTGCCACCGATAAGTTATTAAAATATTGTTTGATACACTTTGCCAAAATTAGGTCCAAAAATATTTCAATAATAAATGGCTCATAAAAAAGTTGGCGGCCAATCAAAAATCCATCATTAACTACAAATTTAATCACTTTTCTGTCGGTATGTATATATGAGGCAAGAATATTATGTCAATTCCGGTGTGAGTGTCAAGTGTCATTTGACACTCACCCCGGGGTGAGAGCCTTATTGACTTTTTTTATGTGGACTCACTCTATTATTCAACTTTTAATATGATCCACCAAAAATTTTGAACCAGTTGCTTTACTGCATTATATGTTCAAAGTCTTTGAACGATTGACTCAAAAGCATATGATGAGACACATACCTAAACAAACCGGGTTTAAAGCTGGGAAATATTGCTATGGTCAAATCTTAATCCTTTTTTATCATAAACTATAGCGGGTAGATAACCTTCTATGATCTCGAAGGAGGTCATATGTACTTCTTAGATGCGACCTTACTTGCGCGAGCCTTCATTTTTTCCCACATCTCTAACCTCGGGAGAGATCAGGTCATTCCTCTTTTCCTATCAATATCACATATCCCTTCACATTTCCACACCAGCCCATGACAGCTCACGGGCATAAGTAATCTCCTTCACCTCTACCAATGGTCTCTGTCCAGAGAGGAGACCTAGTCTGCGACAGGTCTTAAATGAACAAGGGGTGCTAACGATCTCCGCAAGGAAAAGCAATACTATGATTCAGCGGAAAGTGGAAATGAACTCAATGCTTTAAATTGGTAGGTACATATATGGAATCTTCTTTAACCCATTTCTATGCAACTTTGGACATAAGCCTTCACCAAATCTTTCTATTTCCGTCTGTCCTTGGCTGCGCTTTTCCAGTTAGATCCTGCAGCTTTTGCAATATCGTCATTTCATCGCATCTGAGGTCTTCCTCCTCCTCTTCTTCCTGTCCACGGTCTCCAGTTTTGTATTTCAGCATTCCACCTTTTATCTTCCTGTCTCGTATTGTGTCCCGCAAATCTCCATTTTAACCCTGTTATATGTTCAGTTACATTTTTTACTTTTGTTTTCTCTCTTATCCATTTGTTTGATTTTCTGTCTTGTAGTTTTATTCCCAACATGGATCTTTCCATTTTTCTCTGAGTTATTTCTATTTTGTTTATGTGCCTTTGTTAATGTCCATGTTTCTGAGCCATACGTCAGAACAGGAAGGAACACTGGTCAAATACACGGGTTTTTAGGTACTGTTGTATCTTTGTGCTTTTATATATGGAATGTAAGGAGTGTATTCACGACCGGAAAACTAGATAACTTGGTAGAAAAAATGGAAAGATACTTGGATATTATAGGCTTCAGCGGATTCAAATGATCAGATATTGGTAAGAGGGTTAAAGAAAAGGCGGCACTATACTACTCCCGAAATAGCTTATCAATATGCTTGTTTGCTACTTTGCTACTTTGAGTACGCTTCTTAGTCAACAGGTAGAGTAATAAAGCCCTACACCAGTCACTATACTAGTCAAATCAGGGAATAACTGCAGCTTAGTGAAAAAAAGTGGGAGACTAAGATAGGCTCTTCACATGCCTAAGACGTCAGTCAATGAGTGCACCACGAAGAAACTGACATTGTCAAACCCAGGAGGCAGAAAAAGTAGAGGATGACCGTGTAAAAGATGGATTGATGATATGCAATAAGACCTTAAGGCTCTAAGGATCAGAAGATGGAGGAAAGTTGCTAGGAATCGACGAGAGTGGCACTTTATTATTTTTTTACACTAGTTCTTCGTCTTTATATTTTTGCTGCCCTTCTTCTTTCTTAATATCTTGTTCTTCTGATGTCTTATCCGTACGTTACAAGTATATAGTATCCTTAAGCAATATACCAATACTTTAAAGTACAACTCTTTAAAGAAGTACTTAATTCATAATAATTATAGAAGTTTAAAGGTTAAACGCAATTACGCACAGAAAAAAAGTTTGAAAAAACTTATCAATCGAGTATTAGACGATGATGAGGACGATGATGTCTCCAATAAAAATGTGTCATGTGGTGGCAACATACCATATGTTTGTCCATATGACCTATCAATTTAAATAATTGTTTCATTAATCAAACCCTTGAACTTATAAAAGACATGTAAATCATAAAATCTGTCGTTTACTAATAAAGACCAATGAATTGTTGAACCTCAAGTACGATTATTAATGTTAACGGTTCATTTCAATTAAAATGGTGGCGCTGAAATCAAGGGATTTTATAAAGTATAAACGGATGATTCAATTTACTTTTAGTTATTGGTTATTGCGATAAACATTAATCTAAACAAGTCCATGGAAAATATTAAAAGCGTTATACTCCAGTTAATATAATAATAATTGAAGTCATTTCTCAAACACAACCTGGTAATTAGGCTGAATATAACTGAGAGCCAATAGGACAGATAAGTGGAAATAAAAAACACCAGAGTAGTCAATGCTAGTAAAACACTGGAAAAGTTGAAGAATCTTAAAATAGTACATCACATAGAGATAGAGAGAGAACTAAAAATTCTACGAAGATATTACACACAAACTGAATGATTGAAAAGTTTGACCAATGTAAGTTTTTGAACAGTAACCACAATGTCAGTTTGTGTGCACCACTCTGTAATTGCTTTCCTTTTGGCTCTTACTGTTCTTAATGTAATAGCCTAATTTGTTGTTTGTTCTGAAAGCTTCTGTTATTCCTTTCTTTCTTATGAGTTTGGCTATTTTTGTTGATATCGTGTAGTGATGTTGATTATAGTTACTTTCGAGTATTCGTTACAAATCGTTACTTTTGTATAAAGTAATCATTTACAGTATTCGTTACTTTGATTACTATGATTACTTTTGTTACTTTTGTATTTGAGTACCTACCGGTAATCATATCTAGAATCGTATTTCTCAGTAGGTAGCTATTCATAGACGAATGCTGAAGATATCTTGGACAGCAAGGAAAACTAATAAAGAAGTACTAAGGAGGACAAACATGGGAATAAACATAAATGGAAAGAAACTAAACCACCTAAGATATGCAGTCGATGTAGTAGTCATAGCATCAAGTTTTGAAGAACTACAAACCATGCTAACCGAACTAGCAAATGAATCCGAACAAATAGGTCTAAAAATGAATTTTGCCAAAACAAAAACAATGACAAACACACAAGACAATAGAAACGTAATACTAAACGACACCACAATAGAAGCGGTTAATGATTATATATATTTGGGACAGATTATAAAAATAAATAAGGAAAACCAAACAGCGGAGGTAAAAAGAAGGGTTAGATTAGCCTGTGCAGGATTTGGAAAATTAAAATGGGTCCTAAAGAATAAAAAAATACAACAATACTTAAAAACAAGAGTGTTTGACCAGTGCATACTCCCAATTCTCACATACGCATGCCAAACATGGACCTTGACCAAGGCAAACATGGATAAAATAATAAAGACACAAAGAGCCATGGAGAGAGCAATGTTAGGAGTAAAATTGACAGACAAAAAGCAAAACAACTGGGTCAGAAATAGAACAAAAGTCAAAGACGCAGGTCAACATATAACCAGGCTAAAATGGAGCTTCGCAGGTCATAACGCTAGACAAACGGACAATAGGTGGAATAGCACGATACAACAATGGAGACCATGGACAGGAAAGAGAGCAAGAGGACGACCCCAGATGAGATGGGGAGACGACATTAAAAAGATAGGAGGAACGCACTGGAAACAGAAAGCACTAAACAGAAGCGAATGGAGGAAACTGGGGGAAGCCTATGTTCAGAATTGGACGAATTAAAGGGCAAAAGAAGAAGAAGAGAAGGAGGGCCAACAAAGATAGAGAACTGCTAAAGACTGTTAAACATCGAAAAATGTCTTATCTGGGGCATATAGTGAGAGGAAGTCAATATAAAATATTACAACTGATCCTTAAAGGCAAAATAGAAGGCCGTAGAGGTGTAGGAAGAAAACAAGTTTCTTGGTTAAAAAACATTCGAGAATGGACTCAGATACCAAATGCTGGACAATTATTCCATATTGCAGAAGATCGAGAAGCCTTCGCAATGGTGATCGCCAACGTCGGATAATTCTGATATGGCACGTGAAGAAGAAGAAGCTATTTTGTATAGGTATTACGATATAACAACGACCTTCACCGATCTGTTTAAGAGATAAAAATGATTTGATTACTATGATTACTTTTGTTACTTTTGTATTTGAGTACCGGTAATCATATCGAGAATCGTATTTCTCAGTAGGTAGGTATTTTGTATAGGTATTCCGATATAACAACGACCTTCACCAATCTGTTTGAGGGATAAAAATGATTTGATTACTGATTACTTTTGCATTTGAGTACCGGTAATCATATCGAGAATCGTATTTCTCAGTAGGTAGGTATTTTGTATAGGTAATCCGATATAATAACGACCTTCACGAAGTACGAAGTAATCAGAGTAATCAAAGTAGATAAAATCGTCGTTACTCGCTCTGTTATGATTGGTACAAAGTAATCAGAGTAATCAAAGTAGATATAATAGTTGTTACTCGCTCTGATACGATTGGTACGTAGTCCAGAAAGCCACTGCGCATCCGCTAGGAAAAATATTCCAATTCGGATTTTTTGCACAATCTTACTCAAAAGGACCCCTTTTAATAAATTTGCATGTTGCCAGGACCAAAAGTGAGTCAAAAATTTTTTAAACGTTTCTTTTTTGTTTTTTTCCTAAAATTATATTTTTGCATGGAACAAAGTTTTTTTTAGATTTTTTGGATCATTCCAAACAGAAAAGGTATTTAGTGAGTTTTCTCTAAAGTTGATAGTTTTCGACATATAAGCGATTAAAAATTGAAAAATTGCGAAATCGGCCATTTTTAACCCTCAAAAACCATGTGAAAAACTGAAAATTTGAATGTTACCAAAGCAGGTAGATATTCTTTAAACACGATTGATGAAATACCGAAGAGTTTTTGCAATACAATATTCAAAACACCTTTGTTTTTGTAGAGAATGTATGTAAGAAAAGAATGTATGTAATTTATTTAAATCAAAATACATTTTACTGTTACCCGAAAACTAAAAAATGTTTATTTCACAAATAAACATTGCTTTTCGATTAAATTCAATGTTCAAGCCAGCTCCCGCCAGCCACCTGCCTCTTGGAAGTTTGAACATTTAATTTAAGCGAAAAGCAATGTTTGTGAAATAAACTTTGTGTTCTGATTTGTGAAAGCAGTAAAATGTATTTTGAATTAAATAAATTACATACATTCTTCTTTTTTGTCAAATAGTTTAATTTAATAAAAATTTTTTGGACACCCTGTATAAATAATTATGTAAATGTTTATATAACTGAATAGAGAACTGAAGAACCTTTCAAATGAGCTATCACAGGACCCCTATTCTCATTTAAAAAAATCATCGATTACGTCATCACGCCCAGATGGATGACGTCACTAGTATACCATATATATGCCACAATATCATAACTTAAAAATAAAAATCGACCTGTTTTGGGATTTTTCCTTAAAGTCGCCGGTTTACGAAATAACGAATTTATTCCTTTCATTTGCACCATACACATACTGTATACACATGCAATGGTGGAAAATAGTGACGCGCAAGCTTGATTAGCAATGAAAAATCAAAGGAGTTTTGAATATTGCATTGCAAAAAACTCTTCGGGATTTCATCAATCGATGTTTAAAGAATTTCTTCCTACCTTGGCAACATTCAAATTTTCAGTTTTTCACATAGTTTTTGAGGGTTAAAAATGGCCGATTTCGAAATTTTTCAATTTTTAATCGCTTATATGTCAAAAACTATCAACTTTAGAGAAAAGTCACTAAAGACCTTTTCTGTTTGGAATGATCCAAAAAACCTAAAAAAACTTTCGTTACATGCAAAAAAAAAATAATTTTAAGAAAAAAACAAAAAAAAACGTTTAAAAAATTTTTGATCCACTTTTGGTCCTGGCAACATGCAAATTTCTTAAAAGGAGTCCTTTTTGAGTAAGGTTGTGCAAAAAATCCGAATCGGAATATTTTTCCTAGCGGATGCGCAGTGGTTTTCTGGACTAACGAAGTACTTAACGAAGTAATCATAGAAATCAAAGTAAAAGTAATCAAAGTAAAAGTAATCAAAGTAGATACAATAGTCGTTACTCGCTCTAATACGATTGGTATGAAGTAACGAAGTAATCAGAGTAATCAAAGTAACGATTTGCCTCTCTGTATAGTAATCGTTACTTTCGGTATTCGTAAGTAACGAGTACTTTGTAACGAATAGTTACTTTTTCAACATCACTAATATCGTGCCTATATATGTGATAGAGCAGAAGGTACTGGGATTTTCTGTGGTAGTGGGATGACTAATTTCAGGGCTTTCTAATGCAGTTTTTGATTTAAAGTTTTGTTAATTGTTTGCTCGTTGTACCCATTGTTTACCGCTATTTGTTTAATGATGTTCAATTCTATCTCGAAGTTATTTTTTGTCAATATATGTAACATGCTATGGTACCCTGCTAATTTATGTTGTGTAGGATGGGATGATGAATTGGGTAGGTATGGTTGTGTCAGTAGTTTTGCAGTCAGGACCCCGATTTTTGACCCTTCGCTTCGTTATCGATCATTCGCTATCTGTATCTGTAGAGTGTACAGATAGCGAATATCGATAACGAAGCGAAGAGTCAAAAATCGGGGTCCTCTGGTACTGGACTGATTCTGTTCTGCTTCTATTGTAAATTCATTATTACTATAGAGTGAATTAATGTATGATAAAAATTGGTCAAGTTACCTGTTAGTTTCTGTAAAGCAAACTAGTATAATATATCATCTACGTATCTCCACCAATATAAAAACTGTTTGAATACGAAATGTTTTGAAGTCTTTGTTTTTAGATGGTCCATAAGCATATATTATGGGCTTAGAGGATTGTCCATGATAAGTCCTGCCTCTTATTTATGTATCTTTGATGATTAAATTCAAAGTAGTCCTGATTATGCAAATTTCAAGAAGGTGTAAAATTTTAAATGTAATGAGATTTGTAATATATTATTATAAGTATTCCTCCTACAAAAACTTTTGTTCTAGTATAAAATCTTTTAGATCATAATATAACGAGTACACATACCGTCCCATTGAGGAGGGCGTAAGCGTAATGTATAGTAGTACTTCACCACGCTCCTTCTGCAGTCTCTCGTTCGTCCTCTATCGTATCTGGTCACTGCTTTACTACTACATTCTTGCTGTTTGCCCTTACTTTCTCTCTAATCATTCCATCACCGTAAGATTGTGTTATTTAGTATCAAAGAAATAGGTAAAATGGTTATTAAAAGGTAGAAAAACAGTAGAATCATTAAACAAACTGTTGAAGGTTAAAAACGTGTCCAGGGCAGCCAATATTTCAAGTTATGGAACAGTAGTGAGACCAACGCTATTGTATGCACGTGAAACTTGGATAATGAATCAAAAAGAAGAAAAAAAGTGGATTTGGAAGATGAAAATCTTAAGAGAAGTTTTGGTGTATAAAGGGGTCTAATGGATAATAACGCAAAAAAACAGGAGCTAATGGAGAAGTATAAGAGTCCCAAAGCAACACATAAAATCAGGGCACAGAAAGTTTAGTGTTCGTAAAACATGTCCCAACCACAGACTGGGTGTTACGAATGCCAAAAGAAAGAAACGTCCTGCATTCTGCAAGCAGAAAAAGAAGGAAAGAAGAGAAAAGGGAGACTGCGAAGGAAGTACGGACTGACATAAAGAAATGGAAACAAGTGACTGCAGAAAACTAGTGAAGGATCGCAAAAAGTGGAAGGAACTAGTCAAGACCAGAGCCATTACTTCAAATCAGGCCCGAGGCACTTCACAATTTTCGGGCTTCTAAATATAATTTAATCATAATAATAACTTATTTAAATGTATTAATTATTTAATAGAAATATAGTTGCACAAGAAAATAAAATTTTTATTAAGAATAAATAAAATTTATATAAACAATTAAACATTGTTTAAGGGGAGAGGCGCAAACTTTCGGCTTGAATGCTATTTAAATGTATTTGTTTTTTTTTCGAAGCCTAAGAAAACTAATATGTAAGTATTTTTGCCAAATTTAAACACATAATGAAAGATTACATTATGACCGAGGGCAAGAGTCCCTGAAATCTTCAATAATGATTATTTTAATAAGTTACAGGGGTGAAAAAAAGAGAAAATTGAGTGTGATTTTTAATTATTAAAATATATGGTTAAAAGAATATCCCACTTTAAGGAATAGAAATTTGAGGTACCGAAAAGTTTCTGCTAGCATTAATGATCGTTTATTAGAATATCCCGCGCATAGGAATACTTTTGCTTGGCACGAAGGCTATTTCAATAAGCAGGTTCGACTGTATCTTATTCAAAAGAAACTTTTTATTTATTCTAAGGGATCTCAATAATAATGTAATATTTCATTCTGCGTCTAATTTTTTTAAAATATGTATTAGTTTTTTGAGGGTTTGAAAAAATGAATGCATTTAAAGAGCATTGAAGCCGAAAGTTTGCGCTTATCCACTTAATTATAACTCTTATGGTTATCGTTTATCATTGCCTGCTCGTAAAATGAAAGAATTTTAAAAATTTGTTTTATTATTGTAATAAACATATTTTGTTTGGTGATCTTTCCGGGCCCCATTCAAATACGGGCCCGAGGCAGGTGCCTCACGGGCCTAGTGGTAAAATAGGCCTTGGTCAAGACTATCAAAGCCACTGGCCTCTAAAGCCTGTTATATACTTAGCATTAATGGTGACGATAATTTTGTTTTGACAATATATTATATTATTTTTATTTAATAATATTTTCCTTCCTATAAATTTATAACTACATTGAGCTCCTTTTTGTAGGAAAACATGGAAGTGTGACAAAGCAGTTGCTACTTAATAACATTAAAATCTATTTTCGAGAGCTTATATTGCACCGACGTTCAAAAATAACTTTTAATGTTTATTCTCGTACTATTTTTAAAGAGAAAGCTGGTTTAGTGTTGAAAGTGGAAAAACATAATATTGATTATAATTGTAAGATGTTTCAAATCAATTGAGTTGGATATTGCGTCTATAATAATTATACTATTGGTAACTAGAATTACGAAGTACTCGTGTGTGGTAGTTACATCCACTAATATTGTAATTACATATAGCAAGAAAAAACGTAATTTTTCTGTAAGTGAGCATTAAGGCTAAAGCATAGTTCCTTTACGACTTAATCTCAATTACTGTAATCAACGTTTAGTCAGAAAGGTAGCGAATACTAAAACTGAATGATAATGTATCAAATAAACAGTATAAATAAAATAGAAATACTCTAAATAAAATACCTAAAGATACAAACAAAGGAATAACTTAATAAATGTAACACATACTATCCATCTAAGAGCTTAAATAGCATATTGCCTATGAGCAGTGTCCACGAACAATCGAGCGCACCTGTAGTCTTTCGCCCAGTGTGATGGCCTGGACCTACACTACTGTCATTAAGCTATTGCTAACTTCCTGCCATGAAAATGACACGAAAGCTTCACCAACTACTGCAATGGCGTTGCTCATTGGCATCACCCCTCTAGACATAATGTCAAATAGGTGGCGCTGGTAGCAATGATGAGATTGCGCTCAGCAGGTGCAAACCTTGATGTAGGAATGAGACAATTGAGATGTCGTTTCTGGAGGAGACAGCTGGATAAACTACCCCTGCTACAGGCAGGCTTCGACTCAATTAAACCTAAGTTTGTTTACGACAAACCCTACAAAATCCAAACACGACAATATATGAGGTCAAGTACAAATTGAATATACGCCCATGGCTCCAAAATGGAAGAAGGTTCAGGATGCGGGATTAGAGATTACGACCAGATACTGTACCAGATCACTGAACCTAAAAATAAAGAGGGTTATGGGCAAAATTGCCAGCTTTCCAGGGGTTCATATTGAGCTGGCTGGTATCTCCATAGCCGTAAAAGAGATAAAACACAAAAAGATATGGCCAGTAAAACCATCATAATCTTCACGGAAAGCAGACAAGCGCTAATGACCTTGAAAAAACTACGTGCCACGTCAGGGTTAGCAATGAAGTGTCATAAGTCACTAACTCTAGCTTCGGATGCATCATCCTAAGGTGGGTTAAAAGACACAATGGGAATAAAGGCAACCGCATTTCAGACCATCTAGCTAGGAAAGCCGCAGAAGACCTAGGACTCTTAGGAACTGGTGATCTTTTTGCTTGGTCAAGTACAACAATCGCGCAAATTGTCAAATGCCACTTCGACACGCAAACTATGAAAAGATGGGAAGAAGGGCAAATATGTAGACTTTTCAGGGTAACACTCAGGAACCTTGGAAAGTCAGCTTCAGAGAAGTACTTGGGAATTACCAGGAAAAAACTATGCTTGACAATTGGATTTTTTAACCGGTCGTTTTCAACTAAGCGAACACCTCCACACACAGGAGCTAGTAGACAAACCTCTATGCAGGAAGTGTGATCCAGAATACGAAACTGTCGAGCATTTTCTATGTGAATGTCCAAAGTTATCGTCAATACGAGAGTACGCGTCGAGCCCTGGCTTACACCTGCCCACATAAGGGAGCTGTCCCCTGGTGACTTGTCCACCTTTCTGGCAACGGCAGGATGGACAATGAGCTAAGGATGACAGCTCGCTGGGAGGATGCACAATGGGTCAATTGAGACCTAAGTGCTATGGGGCTTGATTCTACAAATACAGAGACACAGATACTATATGTATAAGTAACAACAAAAATGGTAAACGCAAACTTTTTTAAACCAAATTACTGAATTGTGTGTGTGGAAGATTTTATAATTTCCCCTTCTAATTTTATTATAGTCTTATGGGTGTTCCAGGGGCGGCTCATGATAGTACAAGATGATGAGGCACACTACACTTGAGGAATATTATTATTATTATTATTAGCTTCTCTTTAATGATTCGAAGGTCGATTTTGAGGCCGTCTACAGAACATTGCCGTATTTATTTTAACGCTTGCAAATTATATTAAATAACTATTTTATTGGCAAAAGAATAGCAACGAAAGCCGGATACCATTTTACGTGCCAGGCTGGTATTTAGAGAGAGAAAAATTGTTTCCTGGTTAAGCCTGTGATAGGTTCATACTCATAGTAGCTGTTTTTTAGCTAAAAATAATTACTAATACCACATATCAAAACAGTATGCATAAGATGTTTCGTCCTTCCTGGGTCTCATTAGCGTTGTACAGCCATATTAAGCAAAATTTACATTCGAAAATAGGTACATGAAAACAACGGACAACAACTGATTTTGTTTAATCAGTTGCCAAAATGAAATTTTGGAAAAAAGAACTTTTTTTCTTCTTATCGAGCAGGGAACCATGTTGCCCTTCGACTTGGAGTCGCTATAAATACCATATAATTATTATGTAAACCATAATTCTCGATGTAACGTTTTTCAAAAAGTTGCTAGTTTCTTGTACTAACAGAACGCACTGAGGATGATCTGATCCAGATTGAAAACGTTTTGCAAATCCTTTTGGATGACTTTTAATGTTTTTTTTTTAATAAAACTTTTTTATACCATTATACAACGGAAGTTTTTACTTCTTATGGTTTTTTAATTATGGTATACAGGGTATATGGATAATTATGGGATATCCCTACTGGGATTTTCCCATTGATTTTGTTTTAATTAATTATAAATTTTAAACTCTATTTAATTAATACCTAATTTTCCTTATACCCAATTTAAATTCCTTATACCTAAACAAATTACACAGAAATCAGTTAAAAAATTAATGCACTGACTTAATTTGTTTGAATTTAAACTATTTTAAATAATTATTATAAAATAATGTCACATTTGACGTTATATTTATGCAGTCACGGATTTACACCATACCTGATTCATTCGACGTATCTTGCTGAGGTTGCTAAATCCTTATTGGTTAATTGATAATTATAAAATGTTTATTAAGAATAAAATTGTAAAATAAAACAGTTGTAACATCCATAATTTAATTTCTATTCGATAATTAAGTATAATAATTGTCTTACAGGTTGTATATTTGTCTACACTTTAACCACAGATGTAAACAGAATATTATATAACGTTACTCAGAATAAAGTAGTCATTTGTAAAATAGAAAATGTGTTCAAAAATAATGTGTTAAAGTAGCGAATTTTGCAGATTTCTCGGGCATGAGTTAAATCGGTTCTTTTTTGAAAATCACTATCAAATCTAATATTTTAAATAAAGCCGTTTCGTCTAAACATGGTATAATTATATTTATGATTTTATTGTGGAATTTAATGGTAATGCTGTGATATTTTCTCACATTAGAAGATTTATGACATTAGTGTGCAGAAAAGTGACGTTTCTGTGCCGGAATAGTATATTATTCAACGAGGATGTAATGATGGCTATTACTCACGATGATGAAGTTTGCGACACGAGCCGTAGGCTCGTGTAGGCTCGTGTCGTAATTCATCAGAGTGAGTAATATTCATTACATGCAAGTAGAATACTATACTTTTTCTACAATCTTTTTTATTTGGATTAGTAGAAAAATATAATTAACAACTACTTATTAAAATTATTTAACATCGAAAGATTTTATTTTTTATAAGAAAACATCATCATCATCATCAATGGTGCTACAGCCCTATGAAAGAGCCTCTACCTTCCCAAGTCTTAGGGGAGTGCATTTAGATTTTCACTTAGGAAAAAATCAAACAAGATAAAACTTTTTATAATGTCATTAAGAAATGTTTAATAAACAACATATCAAAAAGTTCTACTCGAGAAGTGGGTGCTTCATTTTTGATTAAACAAATGAACAGCGAAGTTAAATGAATTTTTAAATAATTCCGAAAATATAATTTTTAGAAAAAAACTGACTAGACCATTGAAAAATTCAGAAAATTTTACAAAAAAAATCTTCTATAAAGATTTTTCTAAAATTAAATCTCTAGCTTCTGTAATTTTTTATTTATAACGCTAAAGTCACCCTTCTCATACACATTGGCACACTGTAAACTAGCGTTGGAAGAAGTGCACGGTTGAGTTTTTTTAATGTAATTCTTTAACTAGTGGATCAAAAGAAATTTTACAAATTGGACATGAATGAAGATGAAATAAGCTATCTTATGGTTGTAATAAAAAGAAATAAAATTTATGGACATAAGTACGGTGTGGGCGGAAAGTGGGCCTTACATGAATTTTGTTTAAAAATGTGTAACTAATACAATTTTACTTATGAAACTCTCAAATTTGCACAACTTACCTCTCAATCATCTTACTAAACGATGTTTCATTCAAAAAAAATCTCAAAAATTAAATTGAAATAATACGATGTCTCAAAAAATGTAATTTTTGAAAACTTCGTAGTTTTACAGAATTCCCACCATTTTAAGACGGTATTACTCAAGTTTGAATAAATATAATAAAATTTGTTTGCTAGTTTTTTAAAGCATGGGACGTAATCTTTAAAAAAATTAAATAATTTTAGTTTAAAAATGAAATCAACAATTTCTTTTTGAGAAAATTAAGAAAGATAACAAAAATGTAATACAAAAACCGAAAATTACCAGCTGAAAAAATGTATATACAGAGTGATCAAAACTTTTTTCTGTAAAACTTACCTAAAATACATTTAATAATAAGCTTCAACAATAATAAATGTTCAACAAAAAAATTTTTTTTAGCTCTTATACAGTATGTCTGCCTAACTGGGAACCGTATTGATAACTTTTTTAATATCAGTTTTACGAAAAAAAGTTATTGTTTATAAAATACTCTGCATCGTATATAACATAAGATGCAATCATCAAATATCAAATTTTGTTAATTTTGTACGAGGTATGTCAAAAAATATGAATTTCACTAAAGAGTAAAGTACCTTTATATTTCACAATATCGATAACTTTATAAAGAAAAGTTGTTTGGAATTAAAAACTATGTTTCAATATGTAATTATATCCTTCTAATCGAAAATTTGTTTTTTTTTAAATATACTATCTAATAAATTTTAATTTTTAATATTATTGTGAAAATTATTTGTTTATCTTTTTTTTTAAGAATGAAATTCCATATTTGTTTGATTGGATTCTACTTGTTTTTCATTTAAATATCCGCCATTTTGGATCCGCCATTTTGAAATTTAAATTTTTAATCTTTAATTCAGATTCAACAACCTGTTAAAAATAAAGACAATAAATGTTTTAGAAAAATGTTCTTTTTTATGTTCTTTTTAGAAAATCCGCATTTTGGATCCGCCATTTTATAGTTTATAATGTTAACATTTAAGTTATGTTTAGCAAAGCTCTCAAAAATAAATATATGTAGAAATAAATACATTATGTAAAGAAATTATGATTTTACAACTATTTTTTAAGTTTTCCGCCATTTTGGATCTGCCATTTTATAATTTAAATTATCAAAATTTGATTCAGGTTCAGCAACCTCTCAAAAATATCCACATATATGTAAACAAACACGTTTTATAAAAAAAAATTGGATTTTACAACTAAGTACTTTTTAAGGATTTTTAGGAAAAAATCCGCCATTTTGAATCCGCCATTTTGAATTTGCAAATTGTAATGTCGATTCGGGTTCAGCATAATCAAAACTAAAATAAAAACATTTTTTATCAAAATAAAATGTTGAATTCACCCATATTCTTAACATTATTTATACAAAACAATTGTTATTGTTTAAACAATTAATAAACAATTAGCGGCGAAATTTGTGAGTAGAACTTTTTACTTTAACATATTTATAAACTAACAAAAAAGTTTTAGAAAAATATAACCTTGTTTGATTTTTTCCGAAACATTGTATCTTTTCGTTCTAATTGCACTCCCCTACTACTACGCCAGTCAGTCCTATCCATTGCCAACCGTTGCCAGTTTGCTGCGCCTATTTTTCTCCCATCCTTATCCACACCATCCTTCCATCTGAGTTTTGGCCTACGCATATTTCTACTTCCCACAGGCTGTGACATAAGGATTCTTCTAGGAGGGTTGTTCTGCTGTGATCTTGCTAAATGTCCTGCCCATCTTACTCTTCCTATTCTTATAAGAGATACTACGTATTTACCACGAAATTTTTGTTTATATCTGTGGTATACCTCGTAGTTGTACCTCCTCCTCCAGACACCATTTTCACAGATGCCAACGAATATTCCTCTCAGGATCCTTCGTTCAAATATAAGCAGAAGGTTTTCATCTGCCTTGGAAATGGTCCTCTGATCCATATGTCAACACTGGTTGTATAAGGGTTTTGTATATGGTTATTTTTGTTTTTTGGCTTAAGTTTCTGCTTTTCATATGTCTACTCAGTCCAAAATAGCATTTGTTTGCTAGGATTATCCTTCGCTTGATTTCTTCCGTCATGACGTTCTATATAAATATGGCATAGTTATATATAGGCACATATTAGTCATATAAGAGTATATATAGTCATAGTCATATAAGAAAACATATTTTATATAACTATGGCAACACTGTTAGAATTACCCTTCTTGAGCTTATGAAACAATCAAACAGTTGCCATTAATAGTGTCATGGAATGGCGGATGGCGGTGGCTTTTAAAGTTAGGACATATATTTTAAGGCAATTACATGAAAAAGAACGTATGCTCTCAATAAAAATCTATTGTACAATAATTAACAGTAAGTAAAACAGAATTCATTGATATAAGTTTCATATCCGTAAGTCCTTTTACGGAATTAATACCGATTGTTTATTTACCTTTTAATAACGTCAATCTTATAATGTCAAATGTTGTCATTGTTACAGTTAAAAATCCTTTAACATTTTTCGAATTTAATTGTTGATATAAATTACAATGATTATTTTATTAAATAAACAAGTTTGAGTAATTTTATTTGCTAATATTTATATTAAAAGTTCCATGCACCACTTGAATCTAACTTCAACACGTGAGTAATGTCCCGTGAGTAACTTCAGCCCGTGAATAATGAACTGTTACTCACGGGTAAAGTAATGGGTGTTATTATATATTTAAAAATAGCGAATAATGAGCATATTATTAAACGGTCGTAGAAAAAGTTCTTTTCTGCACAGAAACGTCACGTTTCTGCAAACTAATGTCATAAATCTTATACTGTGAGAAAATATCAACTTTGTTAACATAAAACTGTGCAGAAAAGTGCACTTTGAATAGTGGTTGTAGAAAAAAGCAAAGTTGCTTCATTAGAATTCATAATTAATCTGCTTGTATATGTTATAGTCAAAGCCCGAATTTCAGGCACTCCTAGGTTTGACTAGGCAATCCTCAGGTCTGACTGATGGTCTTAGTCAAAGCCCGAAATAAATTACAGTTTCGGCCTTTGACTAGTCAAACCTAGGAGAGACTAAGCGGGTCAGGCAAAGGTCGAAATTTAATTTTATGAAATCGGGGTTTGACTAGTCAAACCCCGATCAGCTATTAAAATGTCGTAATTTGTTAGATTAGGTTTAATAAAACTCCATTTTTTAATTTTAACGTTTATTATTTTTATATTGTCCTAACTAAAATAAAAAAATTAGTGTTGATTCTCACATGTTGAGGCATTATTACATTTAGTTTTTCTTAAGTATCTCCAGAACACTTATATTTAGAAAAACGAAAACTAGTACGCTTATTTATCTTCCAGAGATAAATCGATTCCATTAATTACGAATTTCTAGTACCGTTCATAGGCGTCTGTTTTGGGTAGCGCAACGGATATTTAATCGCATAACTTTTTTGTCATTGACTTCTAAGCACTTTTGACACTGGATTATTGTGAGGTATTATAGTATTAAAAGGTACTTTGCTATAAGTCGGTAGAATGCACCGTTTCTAGAAAAGTCGATTTGAAAATTTTTCGTTTTTTTTTTAATTTGAAAAACAAAAAAAAACTATTTAGAAAAACGAAAATTGGTACGTGTTTTGCGAAATTCTAGTACAGGTTATATGCGTTCGTTTTGGGTAGGTCGACGGTTATTTTATCGCATAACTTTTTGTCTCTAATTTTTAAGCATTTTTGATATATGATGATTAAATTATGTGGTATTCTAGTACTAATAGCTACTTTTGCTTTAAGTTGGTAAAATACACCGTGTTTTTCTGATTATTTAATTCATAGGAGATTCTGACCAATAGAAAGCTACAAAAATAAAAATTAAAGTGATTATTTTTTAATGATTTTAACTTCCAATCGTATAGTAAGATATTTGATCGCGTGTTTAATTCTGTCCAATCAGATTAAAATTATACTGAGAATTATCTACTGTAGAAAATTACCGATAGAATTTTTTTAAGTAGATTATTTCTGTTTAATGGCAACCAGTTTCCTAGTTTTGACACTGCCACATTTATCTAATCTAAAAAAAAATCTAAAAAATAATCGTAAAAAATATAAAAACTCGTTAAAAATATAAAGTCTTGAAAAAGATAACCTCTTTAAAAGAAGTCGTACAACTTTATACAGTAGAACATTGCTGTGAGTGGCGAAAACTTTAAATCCTAATGACCTCTACCAAACATCATTTTAAAGAAAAAATATGTAAGTTTTTTTTCTGTGAAGCAATGTCTATACCTATATCCCCGTGGACAAAAGTTATGGGACAAAAAACAAAATTTCTTTCTTTCGGGTTTCTTTGTGCTTTTTCTTTTGAATATATTTTTGGAAAAAAAAGTATCTTTGACTTTAAAAAGTTATATTTAGATCGGAAATTTAACCAGGAACAATTTTTATATAGACGTGTTTGTACCAAAAGTGCATATAACTCACCCTAATGTAACCTACGCCCAGGGACTAATTCACCCATTTCTCAAAAACGCACCCCTTTAAATGGTAGCACTCCGCGGTATTTTCATATATAGAGGTTCATTGACCATATGAAATAATAAAACCCCGTTAACGTTGTAGTTCCTTTCTATAGTACATAATCAATAGCCTATAATAGGAATAGAAATAAATTGCCTTTAAAATAGTCTACAGTATAACGTTGTACGACTTTTTTAAAGAGGTTATCTTTTTCAAGACTTCATACTTTTAACGAGTTTTTATATTTTTTACGATTATTTTTTAAAGTTCCCATTATAACTTTTTTTTATTTAGATATATTTTATATATTTAAAAAAAAGCTTATTCTGTTTACTTTAAAACGGTGTATTATAAAAAATTCTAGGATTATTTTTGAATAAGATATGTTTTTTCAAAATGTAATAAGTACTTGCAACGATTTGTGATTTTAGGATTATTTTTTAAATTCCTCATTATAACTTTTTTATGTGATTGTGTGTTATGATTGAATCTTATTTTTTATAGGTATTTGGATCCACTTGACTCGGCCAGGCAAACTTCAAAATATGGATTAATTCCAATATTTACTGTCAAAGTTCCTGCACCACAAGCTTTGCTTGAAAAAATAGCATGTAAATGTACCAAAGGATGTACAAAAAGCTGCAGTTGTGGGAAGATAGGAATTAGTTGTTCAATATTCTGCAAAGGGTGCATGTGAATGGGTACTAATTGTGGGAACTCTAAGATAACTGAGGTGTCAGAGGAAGATTTTGAAGCTAATGCTAACGAAGAGATGGACTTTGATTTTGAAAATTTTTTAATTGTCAACGTTTAAATAATTTTAACTAAATTGATGTTTTCTAAGACTAATGTTTATGTAATTATTGTAAAAGAAATAATTTTAAATAATACAGGTAAAAAAATATCAAAAAATCACTCGGTTTCCATTACATATTTAAATATAGATGATACACCATTTTAAAGAACAGAAAGTAAGCCCTCTTTATTGAGCAATATAATATAGTATATTCATGTATAAGAAAAAAAAGTTATCATGAGAAATTTCAAAAATAATCGTAAAAAATGTAAAAAAAAAATTTTATATTGGATATTATATAATATATAATATAATATTATATTATATATACTATATATAATATAATATTATATAATATATAATATATTATATAATAATATTATTTTATTTTTATATTATATTATAAAAAATCGTTAAAAGTATAAAACCTTGAAAACCATAATCTCTTTAAAAAAAAGTCGTACAACGTTATACAGTAGACCATTTTAAAGGTAATTGATTTCTATTGCTATTACGTGTACCATTGCATATACCTAAATTACGTAGAAAAAAGTTACAGAACAATATTTGCGAAATAACAAGGAAAATTGCCCAAAATTTCTGAGTGGCGAACTTTGAAAAATCATATTTCGAAAACTGTAAATCCTAATTATCTCTACTAAACAACATTTTAAAGAAGAAATATGTAGGTTTATTTTCTGTAAAGCAATGTCTATACCTATATCCTCGTGGACAAAAGTTATGGGACAAAAAACAAAATTTCTTTCTTTTGGGTTTCTTTGTGCTTTTTCTTTTACATATATTTTTGTAAAAAAAAGTAACATTGACTTTAAAAAGTGATATTTAGATAGCAAATTTAACCAGGAACAATTTTTATGTAGGTATGTTTGTACCAAAAGTGCATAGAACTTACCCTAATGTAACCTGTGCCCAGGTACTAATTCACCCCTTTCTCAAAAACGCACCCCTTTAAATGGTAGCACTCCGCGGTTTTTTCATAAAGAGATGTTCATTGACCATATGAAATAATAAATCCCCGTTAACGTTGTAGTTCCTTTTAGCTATCTTATTTTGAATATAAGCAATAGCCTAATACCTTTTAGCATTAGAATCTCTCATAATTTAAGAATCCAGTGTCAAAAATGCTTAGAAGTTAAAGACAAAAAAGTTATGCGATAAAATAACCGTTGCCCTACTCAAAACGGACGCCTATGAGTGGTACTAGAAATTCGTAATTATTGATGGAATCGGTTTATCTCTAGAAGATAAATAAGCGTACCAGTTTTCGTCTTTCTAAATAGAAGTGTTCTGGAGATACTTAAGAAAAACTAAATGTCATAATGCCTCAACATGTGAGAATCAACACTAATTTATTTATTTTAATTACGACAATATAAAAATAATAAAAAATAAAATTAAAAAATGACGTTTTATTAAACCTAATCTAACAAATTACGACATTTTAATAGATGATCGGGGTTTGACTAGTCAAACCCCGATTTCATAAAATTAAATTTCGACCTTTGCCTGGTCAACTTAGTCTCTCCTAGGTTTGACTAGTCAAAGGCCGAAACTGTAATTTATTTCGGGCTTTGACTAAGACCGTCAGTCAGACCTGAGGATTGCCTAGTCAAACCTAGGAGTGCCTGAAATTCGGGCTTTGACTATAACATATATATTACATTTTGTCGCCGCTGCTAACTACAAACAGAAGTCGATCAGAACCACAGCTAACGCCGATAGTAGCGACAAGCCAGCGACTTTTTGCGGTTGGCTTCGACTTCAAAAAGTGCTTCTGTCTGTAAGCGGCCTAACATATAGATATAAAGAAAACTAGATTGACGAAAATGAAACCAAAATGTCAAAGATAGTTTAGCGTTCAGCGTGTTATTAGCTTAATCATGGTAGCTTCAGACATTGCCGAGGAAGTGTTTACAAATTGAAAAGAAACGTGCGCTGGATGTACGTGACAACATTTGGCATCGGCCATTAATTTCGGTTGAATTGAATTTATTTGAAAACATTTTTGTAGACACACATTTATTTACATAAAGTACCGCACACTTTGAAAACAGACACACAAAAGTATTTGTGAATATCTTGACATGCCATGTCCAACATTTTAACGAGTTAGTTTTTCTTAATAGACCACCCAAGACATAAAGCTTGTGGAATTATTGGTATTCATATTGTTTTGACAACCGTATTGACTTCTGTTTTTAAGTAATGATCGATTAATAGTTGTTTTTCTTTGTGGTTTCAAATATTTTGCGTTATGATCTGTTCTTATGTTCCCAATAAGATTATTGTATCCTTAGAAATATTTGCTTACGGATTTAAATTTGATCTAATTTTGGACATCTATAAATTAGACATTATCGTAGACTTGTTTAACACAGTGTACAAAACAGGAAACATACCAAAACAATGGTTACTCTCAAACCTTTTGTGCTATCCCTAAAAATACAAACGTTAAAGATTGCAGTGAATACAGAACAATATCATTAATAAGTTACAGTCTCAAATTATTCTTGAAAATAATACATGGTCGTATAAATAAAAAACTAGAAGAAGGAATAGATGATAGTTAGTTTGGGTTCAGAAACGGACTAGGAACCAGAGAGGCGTTATTTGCTTTTAATGTGTTAGCTCAAATATGCATGGATATGAATGTGGATGTGCACGTTTGTTACGTTGATTTTGAGAAAGCTTTTGACAAAGCAGGACCTGGAAAATTAGTCCAAATTCTAAAGACAAAAAACATAGACAAAAGGGACTTACGAATAATAACAAACCTTTACTGGAATCAGAGAGCACAAATTGTAATAGATAACGAACCCAGTCCAGAAATTGAAATCAGGAGAGGAGTTCGGCAGGGATGTATTATGTCTCCATTACTCTTTAATGCATATAGTGAAGCCATTTTTGAAGAAGCATTGCTATCTCAAAGTGAAGGAATAATAATTAACGGAAGATCTATTAACAACATAAGATATGCAGATGACACCGTGATTATGGCAAGCTCTGCTGAACAACTCCAACTACTACTAAACAAAACAAACAATTTCTGTGAAGAACATGGACTAAAAATTAAAAATGAATATAAAAAAGACCAAATACAACTAAGAAAACAAACATGCAAACAAGCATACATTTGGGAAATGTACCGATAGAAAAGGTTGATAAATACAAATACCTAGGAACCTGGATTTCAGAGAAAAATGATCAAACAACAGAAATAAGGACCAGTATAGAAATAGCAAGAAATGCGTTTGTAAAAATGAAACTAGTTCTCTGCAACAAAGACCTTAGCTTAGAACTGAGAGTAACAGCTTTGAGATGCTACGTGTTCTCAATACTACAATATGGACTTGAAAGCTGGACATTAAAGCAAGAACACATAAATAAGCTACAGTCATTTGAAATGTGGTGTTACAGAAGGATGCTTAGAATAGCATGTACACAGAAGAAAACGAACACGGAAGTATTGCGAGAAATGGGTAAAGAATGCGAAATAATAAACACAAACAAATAAGAAAGTTACAATATTTGGGACACGTAATGAGGGGACCGCGATATGAAATGCTAAGACTGATAATACAGGGAAATATAAGAGGCGGAAGGAGTATAGGAAGAAGGAGAGTGTCATGGTTAAAGAATTTAAGGGACTGGTTTAGATGCAGTTCTATAGAACTCTTTAGAGCAGCGGTGAATAGAGTAAAGATAGTGATGATGATATCCAACCTCCGAATAGGAGACGGCACTTGAAGAAGAAGAAGATAAATTAATGTATGTAACAAGCCAGAACTTATTTATTTTAAAGCTTTTCTTCTTGTAGTATGAACCATTTTCTACCAGATTTGAAATTTTTTTTCAAATTCTAAAAACAACAAACTTTCAAATCGATTTTTCTCGAAAACGGTGTATCTTACCGACCTAAAACAATAGTACCTTTTAGTACTCACAATTTAATAACCCGTTGTCAAAAATGCTTAAAAGTTAAAGAGAAAGAAGTTGTGCGATAAAATAACCGTTGTCCTACCCAAAATGGACGCCTATGACCGGTACTAGAAATTTGCAATTAATGGAATCGATTTATCTCTGGAAGATAAATGGACGTATCAGTTTCTCTGAATAGAAGAGTACTGGAAGTATTTAAATAAATATACAGAGTGGGCCAAAGAAAACAGTCCACCTCGATATTTGGCAGTATTTATTAGATTTTAAGTAAAAGGACGAAACAGGTCGATTTTTGATCTAAGGGGGACACATTTTTACGGTACATACATCTGTCATTTGTCAACCCCTTCCTTCCACTCCCCCACTCCATATTTTTAAATAGGGAATAGGAGTCGTGTGCTAGCTCATTCGAAAGGTTATTCAATTCTCTATTCAGGTGCAGGAGCACGCCAAATAGAGTTCTATTTTAGTGACGTCACGTTGCCTAGCAACTGTCGATTCTCCCATTATGAAATTCTATTTTGTGACGTCAGCAAAATAGAATTCTATTTGGCGTGATTTGGGCCCAGTAATATTAACATTGACATAATTATTTATACAGGGTGTCCAAGAAAAATTATTTTGTATTAAAATTAGTTGACACAAATAGAAGAATGTATATAATTTATTTAACTCAAAGTACATTCTACTGCTGGTAGAAAACAGAAAAAAATGTTTATTTGATAAGTAAACATTGTTTGTTGCTTAAATTCAATATTCAACCTACCAATGGGCAATAGGCAGATGGCTAGCAGCTTGAACATTGAAATTAGGCGAAAAGCAATGTTTATTTATAAAAAAACATTTTTTTCTGTTTTGTGACAGCAGTAGAATGTATTTTAAATTAAATAAATTACTTTTTATGTAAATTAATTTTAAATTAAATAAATCTTCTTTTTATGTCAATTAATTTCATTAAAATTTTTTTTTCTTGGACACCCTGTATAAATAAATATGTTAATGTTTTTATTACTGAATAGACAATTGAATAACCTTTCAAATGAGCTACGACCCCTATTCCCTAATTAAAAATAAGGGGTGGTAGAAGTGGAAGGGAGGGGGTGCCAAATGACAGATGTTCTTACCGTAAAAATGTGTCCCCTTAGATAAAAAATCGAACTGTTTCGTCATTTCCTTAAAATCTAATAAATACTGCTAATTATCGATGTGAACTGTTTTCTTTGGCCCACACTGTATAAGTAATTACAAGACGCCATGTTTAAAGAGTTCTAGGTCCCTTTGGAAGCATTTTCGGACTAGGTGATTTGAATTAAACCTTAATATTTTGAGCCCAGGAATCTACAGTTAAAATATTTACAATTTTAATGAAACACCTTGTAGACAGTGATGAGCATACTAAAAACTGGCAAAATACCGCAAAAGATGGAAAAGATAATATGTTGGAAAATAAAAAGACATGAAACTAGTAGCGGTGGGAAAATTTTGGTAGAAACATATTTAATTTGAATTACATAACCACTATCGAGAGTTTCTACCATTAAGCGCCGTCTACAGTCTCGCCAAAGTCGATCGAGGTTCAACAAGTACGAGAGTGTAGACGGCCACCTTGTGCAACTTTGCCTCACTTCGTTCTACTTCCATTCTATGTCGGTCTGGCGCGTCCGACTCAAAGGGATCTTTGTCGGTATCGCACCACTTGAATGTGTTACTCGCGAAGTAGAACGAGTGTGTAGAGAGGCACTTCGGACTTCGGTCAACTTTGGCGAAGTAACTTCGCCGAGAGTGTGGAGCTCGCTTTACACGTTAACTTAATAGCTACTTGACTTCAGTCATAAATAGACGGCCGGAGTGATGACGTAGAAGTGTCAATTTTTATTGACATATGTCAGATTTTTCACCAAACCTTTCCAAACAAACGTTGTTTAGTGTGTTTTTTTAGTTTTTACAGAGAATATTTCCGTTTTTCGCAATATGTAAGTATTGTTATAGTTACTATAACAATTTTACAAGGTTTTGTAAATAATAAAGCATGATGTTTTATATAAATAGCAATAAAATGTATGTATTGGTGAAGTAACGTTTAGGAGACCGAAATAAGATAGTGAAATTAAAAAAACACTATAATTAAACATAAAAAATAGCACATGAAGCAAAATTTTAACTTTATACTAATTAAAAGTCTTGAGATTCGGTAAACTATCTTTTCAACGTGATTACAATCTTTGTTTGGAAAGTGATATTAACACTGAACATAGCCGCAGTTGGCCGTGACGTCACACTCCGGCCGTCTATTGTACTTATGACGACTTTCCTAACGTAAGTTTATTAGGTTATGTGTGTATTCTTCTTCTTCGGTTTATTTGCCTCCACTTACTTGGGACATACAAATAATATTAAATCTGTACTGGAATCAGCGAGCTAATATAAAAATAGAAGAACAAACATCGGACGAAATAGAAATACGTAGAGGAGTACGACAGGGTTGTATATTGTCACCGCTCTTATTTAATATCTACAGCGAACAAATATGCCAAGAAGCTCTCTCATATGCAAACGAAGGGATAATAGTCAATGGAGAAGTTATCAATAACATTCGATATGGTGACGATACTGTGATAATGGCAAGAACAGCGGAAGATCTACAACATTTAGTTGAAACTATGAATGAGATATGTAATAACTACGGCATAAGGATGAACGTCAAAAAAACCAAATATATGACCTTCAGTAAGAATCCAATAAATGACACTAGTATCACAATAAACGGTACCCAACTTGAAAAAGTAAACGAATACAAATACTTGGGAACCCTTATCAATGAAACAGGTGACCAAAATCACGAGATAAAAAGACGTATTGAAATTGCCCGGTCTACTTTTATAAAAATGAAAAAATTATTTTGTAATCGTGATATTAGTATTCATCTACGAACTAGAATGTTAAAATGCTATGTATTCAGTACTTTGCTCTACGGTGTTGAGTCATGGACTCTTAAACAGAGGAATATTAAAAATCTTGAAAGCTTTGAGATGTGGTGCTACCGCCGTATACTACGAATAAGTTGGGTGGATAAAATTACAAATGAAGAAGTAATACGCAGAATAAATAACGAGCCAGAAGTTCTACGGAGTATAAAAAAAAGAGAAAACTTGAATACTTAGGCCACCTGATGAGAGGACAAAAGTACACATTCCTACAAAATATAATGCAAGGAAAAATCCAAGGACGAAGAAATCCAGGCCGTAGAAGAATGTCCTGGATGAGAAATTTGAGAGAGTGGTTTGGCTGTACCACTAACGAATTGTTCAAACCAGCAGTAAATAAAATTAGAATCGCCCTAATGATATCCAATCTCCGATAGGAGAGGCACTCAAAGAAAAGAAGACTTAAGTATTTATTTGGCTAGCTCATCATCTCGGAATAAAGGAAAAATCCTTTATTCACCTACAATTTGGATATGATACGGGACAAATACAACAAAAGTAAAAACCTTTCTGGCTCAAGGATAACTGCTGATCATTACACAATCTTCTTTAATAAGCCACAATTTTAGTTTAAAATTAAGTTCTTTTTTTCTTCTTTAGTTTATTGGCCTCCACCTACTTGGGTATTTGGCCAGTTCATCGTCGCGGAATAAAGGAAAACTCCCTTATTTACTTACAATTTGGAGTTAGTACATTATACAATTTGCTTCATCTTCTTCTTCTTCTTTAGTTAACTGGCAATTTTGGTTGGTGTGGGACAAACAGAACAAGATAAAAAAATTTCACGCTAGGGGTAACTGCCTATCAATACACAATCTTCTTTTCTCTCTTTACTACTACTACTCTGTGGCGTTACAACCCTTCGTGGGCTTTAGCCGCCTCGAAAACATGCCTTCACTCTTTTCTATCTTGAGCAACCTCCATCAAATTCTCCACGCCCATAGTGGCCCATAGTGTTCAGGTCTCTTGCTATATTATCTCGCCACCTGAGTCGAGGGAGTCCGCGTGGTCTTCTTCGAGTTGGGACTTCCTTCCACACCAGTCTTATTGTTCTTTGGTCTTTTTCTTCTTTGGTTTAGTAGAAACTTTTAGTTGGTATGGGACAAATACAACAATTAAACTTTTTTTCAACGACATTAAACTTTTTTCTCTCAGGGCAACTGCTGACTACTACACAATCTTATTCTTTTATTTCTATTTTAGTTTACTGGCAATTTTGAGTTGGCATGGGACAAATACAACAAAGACACAAACTTTTTGCTCTCAGGGGCAACTACCGACCATTACACAATCTTATTCTTCTACTTCTTTTAAGTTTATTAAAATTAAGTTTATTTGAAGTTTCTATCTCGATTTTACCTTTATTTGTGTCAGCCGAAACGAATATGGCACATGGCCATGGAACATGGCACATTAAAAATAAAATGCTTTTCGACGTCATACGTATAATTATGACCAAAGCCAACTAGCCACGTATAAGAACTATATCTCGTATAGGACTGGATCCCGCGTACCAAAAAAAGTTTATTCATAGCAAGCTGAAAATTGATTAATAGCTTAACGGTATCTAGTCGGACAAACTTTGATGTACGGGAACAATGTAAAAGGGGAAGTTTTAATTGTGGAACAGTTTTAAAATTTGGAACATCAGATTACAAAAATGTCCCATGTATTTTGTCGGACAGAACATCCAATTGATTTGTTAGCCTTTCATTAAACTCTCATGCAAAAATCAGACTGCTATTACTAACCAACATGATTCCTGTCATTTGACATATTCTTCGTGTTCCATTCATTAAAATGCCCAGTTGGTGATAAACACCAGTCTGATTTTTGTATGAGAGTTTAATTAAATGGTAACAAATCAATTGGAAGTTCTGTGCGACAAAACACATGGAACGTTTTCGTAGTCTGCTGTTCCACAATTAAAACTTCCCCTGTTCCAGTGTTCTTATACATCAAAGTTTGTCCGACTAGACACCGTTAAGCTATTAACAAATTTTCAGCTTGCTATTAATCAACTTTTTTTTAGTACGTGGGATCCAGGTCTAGTACTATCTCACAATTTAATATGTTTTCAATCTTTTGCGTTATTTTGCTGGTTATTAAGACACTTATCACTGTATATGTATTGATGTGTTAAAAGCATGTATTAACGACCATATTTAGTGAAGTAGGGTTCATTAACCTAATGCGACTCTCACAGGACTCTAATTTCGTCTCCCCTTTCTACTGTTTTTTACTGTCGTTATAACGAAATGATTCGTTCCATTTATTCACCCCTTGCTATTTAAAAAAAAAATCAATGGGAAAATCCCAATAGTTGGCTGTATACCATATAGACCAGGGCGCATCTGTAAAAATATTAGTACATTTGGACGTTGAGAGGTGACTCAAATTTTTTTGCAGAAATTGCTTGAAAATAAATCAAATAATAATATTTGAGTTATCCTCCCTCTCAAAAAGGTCCGGAACATTGTTTAAATAATCAAAATGTCAAAAAATTAAGGAAAAATTCGATTTTTTCTTGGTTTTTTGATTATAACTTTAAAAGTATTCATTTCCGAGAAAAGTTGTACTGACATAAAAGTTGCGTAATTAAATTTCCTACAATATAGAATTGGATAAAAATTTAAGAAATAGTCACCCTTGTTGCAAAATAGCAATAATTGTGAAAAAAACATACAAAAACAAGTATTCGCATTTTACGTTTTTCAACCATTTATGCTACACTTAGGACCTTCATATTTCACCCTGAAAAATTTTATGATACAGTAAAACAATACTGTAAATTTGATTAAGATCGGTTTAATAGATTTTGCAAAATAAATTATGCAATCCAGCTTTCGTAAAAAAAATTCATTTTTTCAAAATGTTACAGGACTGAAAATAAAGCAGATAGCAAGTTGAAAAATTTTTTGCATATAGAAGTGTACTGTACCTTTCATTTGCAATTTTGTAAAATTAAAATCGTTTAACACCACGGCCGCAGGAATTTTTTTAAATAAACAATAATTATTGGTGCTACGCGCAGGACAGCGGTTAGATTGCTCTGATTGGGCATTCCAATGACCTTTGATAATGATTGATCCATTTTAATTTTTATGACATTTCGATATAAATAAATAAATTTGTTTATTGCAAAATAAAAACACATACTCTATCCTTCGAAATAACACTTTTATTAACAAAAACTTTCTTTGTTCATATATTTTAACTTAAATAATAAAAGTTTATTATTTTTAAACATATGCAATTGTTTAAACAATATTTCACAAACAATAATAAAATTAGTTTTATTTTTGTGGAATTAAAAAATTAAAATACAACAAAATATAGAGTAAGAAAATAATATATTAGATAAAGATTGGAAGAAATTTTGGTGGAAATCAACCTGTGTGAATCGAACACCGCTGTCCTGCGCGTAGCACCAAAAATTATTGTTTATTTCAAAAATTTTCTGACGCCGTGGTAATTAATCGATTTTAATTTTGAAAATTGCAAATGAAAGGTACAATACACTTCTATAAGCAAAAAAAAATTCAACTTGCTATATGCTTTATTTTCAGTCCTGTAACATTTTGAAAAAATGAATTTTTATTGCGAAAGCTGTATTGCAAAATTTATTTTGCAAAATCTATTGAACCGATTTTAATGAAATTTACAGTATTGTTTTACTGTATCATTAAGTTTTTCTGGGTAAAATATGAAGGTCCTAAGTATAGCATAAATGGTTGAAAAACGTAAAATGCGAATACTTGTTTTTGTATGTTTTTTTCGCAATTATTGCTATTTTGCAACTAGGGTAACTATTTTTTAAATTTTTAGCCAATTCTATATTGTAGTAAATTGAATTACGCAACTTTTATGTCAGTACAACTTTTCTCGGAAATGAATACTTTTAAAGTTATAATCAAAAAACGAAGAAAAAAATCGAATTTTTCCTTCAATTCTTGACATTTTGATTATTTAAACAATGTTCCGGACCTTTTTGAGAAGGAGGATAACTCAGATATTATTATTTGATTTATTTTCAAGCAATTTCTGCAAAAAAATTTGAGTCACCTCTCAACGTCCATCTCAAAACAGATCCGCCCTGGACTAATAGTTTAAAAAACCAATACAGAAGTAAAAACTTCGAGATGTATTCTGGTATAAAATCGTTTATTTAAAACTATAAAATGTCATGGATTGCAGAACGTTTTCGTTCTAAACAGAACATCTTCAGTGCATCCTGCCGAGTATTTTGAAACTAGCACACTGTAAATAGTGTTAACATCATCATATATGGTTTACATAATGTAATATGTTAAAATGTTATGACTACAAGTCGATGTTAATAGATAAAGTGGAACACATGCTAAAAGGGTGCCATGGTTCCCTGCTCGAAGATGCTAGGTACTTGCCAATTCAATGGGCCCAATGAAGTTGGTCTGTGCCCATTGAATTGGCAAGTACCTAGCATCTTCGAGCAGGGAACCATGGCACCCTTTTAGCATGTGTTCCACTTTATCTATTAACATCGACTTGTAGTCATAACATTTTAACATATTACATTATGTAAACCATATATGATGATGTTAACACTATTTACAGTGTGCTAGTTTCAAAATACTCGGCAGGATGCACTGAAGATGTTCTGTTTAGAACGAAAACGTTCTGCAATCCATGACATTTTATAGTTTTAAATAAACGATTTTATACCAGAATACATCTCGAAGTTTTTACTTCGGTATTGGTTATTTTTTTTTTTTTAATTTTAAACAGGGATATTAAAACCAAATAATACAATGATCACAACGAAAAAGGAGCCACTTATGAAGATGTTCTTAGTTTTGAACTAATTATTTTTATGATTATATTATTTATTTAATATCTAAGGATTTTCGCTATAAATATAACTTTTTGTTACTGAACTGTTAATTTTCTTGTAAAAAAAATATGATACATGTGAAAAATTCAATTTATTTTTTTAATAACAGCGTTTCTAAAGATTATTTTAAAACAAAAGTATAGTGTGTATGGGCTCCTTTAACTCGAAAAACTTCTGCAAAAACGTCCAGCATGCTTTCAATCACATTTCGAATAGTTTCTTGATCTAGTTGTTTCCATTCTTCCACGAGAACTTCCTCTGTTGTGACGTGTTGTCGGTTTCTTAGTGGCTGACGATCCTTTAAGCTTTTCCCAGTGCAGTGTATCCCAAATGTATTCAATTGGATTTAAATCTGGACATCTCGCTGGCCACTTCATAATCTGAATATTGTCTCGCATTATCTTCTTGAGGGATACATGGAATAAATTTTGGATCCATATTTTCATCAAATGGGACAACATGTGATTCAAGAACTTATAAAAGTCAATGTGTCAATTGTGTGGACGTACATATTTAAGTTTCTACGTAATGCAATCACTAACCGTTTTCTTCTTCTTGTGCCACTCCTATCGGAGATTGGAAATCATCAAGGCTACCCTGACCTTGTTTACATCATCATCATCATGGCTTATTCACTCCTGGCGGAGTGTTTGCCGCCCTTTTGGGCTCTCTGATTCATTTGTTGCGGAGAATCAGTCCGCTGTTGTCTTTTATTATTATAGCAGCGTGTGTGACTTGGCTTTGTCTACAACTTTTCTCCATTCTTTCCGGTCCTTACAACGCTCCTTCCAATTGTAGATTCTCAGCTTCTTTATGTCTCCTAAGACTTGATCTCTCCATCTTGTTTTGGGTCTTCCCTTTGGTCTCCCTGTTGTTGGTCTCCAGCCAGTTACTCGCTTTAGCGTAGAGTCTGGGTTAGCTCTTTCTGTGTGTCCCAGCCACCTGAGCCTCTGCGCCTTCACGAACTTGATTATGTCTTCACCCTGGATGACTTCTTTAATTTCTTCATTTGTTAATCTTCTAAATTCGCCTACACTTATCCTTGTTTACAGCTGACCTAAAAAGTTCATTAGTGGTGCAGCCAAACCACTCTCTCAAATTCCGCAACCATGACATTCTTGTGCGGCCTGGATTCCGTTTTCCTTCTATTTTCCTTTGCATTATATTTTGAAGTAATGCGTATTTATGACCTCTCATCAGGTGACCCAAATACTCGAGTTTTCTTCGTTTTATCGTTAACAAAATTTCTGGGTCTCTTCCTATCCTTCGTACTACTTCAAGGTTTGTGATTCTTTCAACCCAACTTATCTTCAGCATTCGACGGTAGCACCACATCTCGAAACTTTCAATATTTTTTATGTTGTTCTGTTTGAGAGTCCAGGCCTCTACACCGTATAATAGCGTGGTAAATACGTATCCTCTTCGCATTCTTAATCGTAGAGGGATGCTTATATCTTTGTTGCAGAACAATTTTCTCATCTTTATGAAGGTGGCACTGGAAATTTCGATACGTCTTTTTATTTCATTGTTTTGGTCTCCAGTTTCGTTTATTAAAGTTCCCAAGTATTTGTAACTTGATACTTTTTCAATTTGAATGCCGTTTATACTAATATGTGTTGGTTGTGTCATGATTTTCCTGAAGACCATATACTTGGTTTTTTTGATATTAATGTTTATGCCGTAATTGTTGCAAGCAATATTTATGTTTGTAAGTAATCGTTGTAATTCTTCTACTGTTCTTGCCTCTTGCAACTAGTACAGTGTCGTCCGCGTATCGAATATTATTTACAACCTCTTCATTGACTACGATTCCTTCATTTGCTTGCAAAAGGGCTTCCTGGCAGATGCTTTCACTATATACATTAAATAGCAGTGGTGACAAAATGCATCCCTGTCGTACTCCTCTACGTATTTCTATTGCTTTTGATATCTCATTTTCTATTTTGATGTTAGCTTTCTGATTCCAATACAAGTTGAGAATTATTCGCAGATCTTTATTATCAATGTCTTGTCTTTCAAAAATATCTCTTAGCCTATCGTGGCGTACTCTGTCAAACACTTTTTCAAAATCGATAAAACATGCATGTACTTCTTGATTAACGTCTAGGCATCTTTAGGTAAGAACATTCAAACCGAAGAGAGCTTCTCGAGTACCTAGTCCTTTTCTGAACCCCATCTGTTTATTACTAATAATCTGTGTAATCACTAAACAATTTACATTAAATTAAATGTGTGACTCCTTTTTCATTTTTGGTCAGTGTATTTATTATGTTCTAATGTTTCTTGAACTCACTCTTTTATAAAAACTGACCAACTTTCTATAGAATACAAACAAGTATCGGCTTCTTAGCTAAGAATAACACTTCTTTGTTACATCATCAACTAGCCTATATTTGTCCACTGCTGAACGTAGGCCTCCCGTAAAAATTTCCACCTATTTCTATCTTGAGCTTCTTGCATCCAATTTGTGGTGATGCGCTTGATATCATCCGTCCATCTAGTCGGTGGTCGTCCTCTGCTTCGATATGCCTCCTGCCTTGGTCGCCATTCCAGAATCTTTTTGGTCCATCTGTCATCCGTCAGTCTGGCAACATGTCCTGCCCAAGCCCATTTAGCCATGGCTATTCTTTCAACTGCCTCCGTGACTCCTGTTCTTCTTCTTATTTCTAGGTTTGGTACTTTATTTCTGATGGTAATACCTAACATTGATCTTTCCATAGCGCGTTGTGTAACTCTTATTTTATTTATTGTTCTTTTTGTCAGAGTTAGTGTTTCTGCACCATATGTAAGAACCGGCAAAACACACTGGTCAAAGACCTTTCTTTTTAAACAAACTGGAATATTAGACTTGAAAATGTTATTTAATCTACCGAAGGCAGCCCATTCTTTGTTACATTGGAAATGAAAACGCGGAAGTAAAACTTCAACCACATGTGCTCGCTCCCACATGCTTTTTATAAATCTTCAAACGCTCCCACGGCTTAGATCTTTTCAGGTTAGTTTGACTTGAATAAAATAAACTTATACTATTCCCACATCTTTCGTAGACCAACAGTCTGGCAAGTTCAGATTCAGAAAATATATTTTTGCCATATTCTAAATAAATCCTTGAATCATTGGCGTTTCATTTTTTTATTCTGAAATAGGTCTTAAAGATATAATTATGAAAATGTATAAAAGAATACACTTATTACCTTCGTGTACAAGGACACATCTCAAACTACGTTTTTAACAGTCGATTAAAAGACGCCATTGGTGTAATGTGTATTTAGATAATATTTAGATAATACCTATTATATTTGCAACAAGAATTAAATGATGTTCTTTATGATACGAGTATGACGGATATGATATAAGCCGCAAAGCGGCGTGTTTCGTATAGAATACGAGCATCATAATGACAATTAATTGCATGGTATGGTACGTCGGGTCAGGGCTCATATGTGAGCCTTTCAGACAAAGACCTCCTACGGCGGGTCCATTGTATCACCCCTATCATGCGGACTAGGTCCATAAAAACCTGGTCTTCGGCATTTCTGGGGCCTAGCCTGCTCTGGGCGTCCATGACTGCCAGAATCAGCAGGTCTGCAAATCTAAGCTTCTTCTGCCGCTCCGAACGTCTAATCGTTCAGCCACCTTATGGTCTCACAGAAAGCCAGAAATCTCTTTAAGGGCAACTCTCTCACCTGGCTCGACTGTATAAAGGCCGAACTCAGTAACTTGGTAAGCCAATGCCGGACACTTACAGAGGACATGTGAGGAGATTTACTCCTCCTCATCACATAGACGACACTGTGGGCCATGCGCCAATCCAAGCAGATGAAGGTGCACCACCATTCGTTGACTTTTTTCCTTTTGGAGTCCTCAAAATGATCTGTGGTATACAAGAGTACTAGAGTACTTACGTTTCCTCCTTTTGGAGTCCTCAAAATGATCTGTGATATACAAGAGTACTAAGGTACTTACGTTTCCTCCTTTTGGAGTCCTCAGAATGGTCTGCGGCGTACTAGAGTGCTAGAGTACACCACATACCAATCTACGGACTGCAAAAGGAAGAAACGTACATCAACGGATGCTGGTGGCCTAAAATACACCATTATGAGGACTCCAAAAGGAAGAAACGCAAACGCACGCCAACGGATGGTGATGGCCTCGGAAACAAATTAAATCTTAAGCTGTATTGGACTTATAAGAAGTCATACTCATAGTTGCATTTGGTTTGGTAAAAATGGTCAAAACATATGCAATTATTGCTATAGTAACTGTGTATTACTAATATCTGGTTATCAATGTTTTATTAGAAATTAATGAATGATTATGTAATGTTTGTAAAAAAGTGTAACATATTTGCAGTCGTATATTAGTCATACATTTTACTCGAATGTATTATTGTAACGAATATATTAGTTGAAGTCAACGAACGTTGACCACATTGACGTATTAAATGAGTTATTTGTATGTAGCGCCAATGCAATGATCTGTATCACATCATTTAGACATTGGCCAACAATTGCATGAAATAATATATCTAAATGTGTAGAGACTAGAACAAGCCAGGACCTCAATTTTTGACCCCTCGCTTCGTATCTGGACCTCGATTTTTGACTCTTCACTTCGTTATCGATCATTCGCTATCGCTATCTGTACACTAAACACATACGAAGCGATTACGTTCGATAACGAAGCGAAGGGTCAAAAATCGAGGTCCTGGTTAGTGTACGGATAGCGAATGAGCAATAGCGAAGCGAAGGGTCAAAAATCGAGGTCCTGTTTAGTGTACGGATAGCGAATGAGCAATAACGAAGCGAAGGGTCAAAAATCGAGGTCCTGACAATATTTCGAAAATATCAAAAGACATGTGATTCTCGAACAAAGCTCGAAATTCGACTACGTCTATCAAAATGCTACGTCTGGTCAACTCTTTTCTATACAGTTGAAACGTGGATCCTTTAAACATCAACCGTAAATAAATTGGAGACCTTTGAAACGTAGATCTACCGGAGAATCCTCAAAATTTCATGGACATCGTATACCTCAAACGAAAAATTGATGCATAGAATAGGCAAGGAACGAAAATTTTTCAACACAGTGAAAGTGAGAAAAACATCATCCTAGGCCACATACTGAGAAATAATAAGTACCAATATGCTCAACGAATAGTGAAAGGAAAGGTCGAGGGCAATAGCAGACGAGGAAGGAAATGACTATCGTGGCTAAGAAACATCTGACAATCGACAGGGCTAAATTTTGAACAGCTGAAGAAAGAGAAGAGTTTGCAATTATTATAGTAGCCAATCTCCATTGAGGAGAGGGCACTTTAACCTTTAACTACAGGCGCTGGCGTATTTTGTACGCAAGATATAAGAATTCTGCTGCAAATATATTTTGAAATTTAATTTTTGACCTTGTTTATCTACCTAATCTATCACTGGAATGTGTTTTACCATCGGTTTTAGTTTCGTTATAATCGTCATTTGGGGAAGATAGCAATTTACATTTTAGTATTTGTTGTTTCAGGCGGTGGACAATATACGCCACGATTATAGTAATATAAGTACATATTTCAATTGTTTTTAAGTCATTATGGCACAAAATATATTTTTCTTTTTCATAAACACTTTTTTTCATGTAAAAAATCACATTTAAAAAATTTTTATTAGTAATTTTATTTATCGTGGAATTAGATTCCAGTTATAAATCCCAATTGGCTTACTGAGAAGGAACCCTAAGTATTCGCTGATGCCGAATAAGGTTTATAATAAACAACTAATTGTATTTAAAAAAAAATAAATAAACAAGTCCGCTGTTTTTAAGTGTATTTTCTTATGGCGTATAAAGTACGCAACGCGGGTAGTTATGTTATAACTCGATGCGCGGGTAGTTAAAGGTTAAGAAGAAGAAGGTGAGACGACCCTGTAATTACAGTAATTTTAAAAGTGTCCAACGTGTTACTCATATTCATGCACATTACGCTCTTGATTAGTTCTTTCAGTATTGCCTGTGATTCTTTATGGTAGGGGAGCGAAGTATGCTAAATGTGCAGTCACTCGAACGTGGGGATCTATTGGGTTATGAAGAGTAGGTCCTAAAACCAAAAAAAGTTAAGTAAAGTTTTTCATTTTAGTGAGGACTTTCCATTTTTAATTTAATTTTCCATTAAAAAATGGGGGCTTCCATTTAAGATTTTAAAGTAACCCCCATCCCACCTCCGTGGGGGTTTCTTGTTTGGTGCCATTCGATAGATTTTTCAAAAATATTGAATAAGTGTATTTTTCAGTTTTTCGATCTGATGTTCATTTCGCGAAATATCGCGGGATTCGTATTTAAAATGTTAAATTTATCCCCCACCCCTCTCGCTGGGTAGTCGCGTTTGGTATCATTCGATATATTTTTGAAAAATATTGAGCACATATTTTTTAGTTTTTCGATCTGTCATTCATTTCGCGAAATACATATTAGCTTTTTTCTTGTTAAACTTTTTGACTAACCCATTACCTTACACCCCGCTCAAATCGTCAGATTTTTGAAATATACACTGTTTTGCATGTACTTAACTTACCTTATCTTAATCTGACGATTTCGAGTTTGTCTAAGGTTAAATTTTTTTTCGGTCCCCCATTAACGAACTCCCCTGCATTAAGAACCAATATATGGTAATAGAGGTACATTTACAGGGTATAACTGCAAAAATCCCCGCTTAGATATTTACTAAAGTATAATTCAATAAGCGATGCAGGGCGATGTAAACATTACCACGTGTAGGCCTCAACAGGGCCGCATTTAGGATTATCTTTTTGTTTAGTCAGAATATATATTATCTTTAAAATACGAAATTTATATTTTAATTTTGCAAAAGTGCTCGACAAAGAACCTGATTGTTTTAGTTGATATCCGATAATAGGAACCATTTATACAGGGCGAAAAACCCAAGAATTTATTTTTTTGCCAACAATTTTATGTACATGTTAATATGTAACGTAAGTTACTTACTTTTACGTAACGAATCCAAATCTGCAAGAAAAACTGGGGGTTTCCATTTGAGATTTTAAAGTTACCCCCCACCTCACCTCCAGGGGGTGTAGTGGGGGTTGGTGTTTGGTGTCACTGGATAGATTTTTGAAAATTATTGAATACGTATTTTTCAGTTTTTCAATCCGATGTTTATTTCGCAAAATATTCGACCGTTCCGCTACTTTTGGGACACCCTATATATTATATTCATATATAATTAATTATTAATATGTCGTGACTCGTGACTGTTAACTTATCTAAATTTGAAAATTTTGGGGAATGCATATTACTATAAATATGTCATCAGAAGTAAACGTAAAGTCAAGCAGTGAGGCATGCAAGTCATAGGTTTAAGGCCTTGTTTAGATAGGGCGGTTTGCCAACGTAAACGTCGCGATTAACCTGTTTAAACGCTGGTATATTATGTACGATGATAAGCGGTTGCATTTGTTTCTATGTTAACTTGAACCGCGGCGGTTGGGTTTTTCAGGTAAACCGCGACGTCGACGTTGGCAAACCGCCTGCATATAAACAAGCCCTAAGGTTCAGCGAATTGATGATTCGTTTTGTATTCCTTGATCTAAACGCTGGTATATTATGTACGATGATGAGCGGTTGCATTTGTTTCTTGTTAACTTGAACCGCGGCGGTTGGGTTTTTCAGGTAAACCGCGACGTCGACGTTGGCAAACCGCCTGCATATAAACAAGCCCTAAGGTTCAGCGAATTGATGATTCGTTTTGTATTCCTTGATCACCGTAAACACACTTCTATCACAAACTTCAACTTTATTGGCCACTTTTTTCACAAATATCTTCAACCACTATCCTGGGATTTTCTTGTCTTTCACATCTAAAAACATTTAAAAAAACATTTAGACTCCATGTATTTTCAACCAATTCATCAGCAGAATTAGTGGATGACATTTTTGGTTTCAATATCTGTTATGAAATAATACGTGGTTACTGTTACAGTAATCACAATCACGTATAGATAGGGTCGTTATACAAATAAAAATATATACTTAAATAGTTTTAAATCGCACAACAAATAATTGCTAATTCAACATTAACAGCATAAATATAATTTATTGTACTTTAACCATCAAGACCACTAAAAATTTACTAACAAATTGATTCAAATTACAAAATTTTAATACCGAAATAATACCTACTTAAATCTTGTCCGAACCTGTATGAGCTGCCGACGACGTCGGCAGTAACGAAATAAAGATGGACATTTCGGTTAGTTTTTATATATTTTTGAAGAACTGTTACTTGCATGTATGCATAAAATATTCATTAATTTTATAAATTGGATCATTTTTTCACTTACTATGTGTTCAGTGATAACAATAATTTATTTACTATGCAATAAACACTAATAGTTGGGAAAAGAAAAAAATTAATAAAGTGTCATAATTATACTGTTACTTGTCGGAACGAGTAGATTCATTTGGAACATCTTTAACAATTATCTGCTAAATCTATCGTTGTTTATATGCCCTGCATCGCTTATTGAATTATACTTTAGATATCATTTGTTAATTATAACATTTCAATTATTCTAGTCCTAGAAGCCCTAAGAGACATTGGTTTGGATGTCAGAGACATTCGCATAATTGCAAATTTGTATTGGAATGACACAAAATCAATATTAGTAGACGATGTGTAATTACAGGCTAATTAACATTAAAATAGGAGTAAGGTAAAGTCTAAAAAAACTTCTTTTTTAAGTTTACTCCGAGAAATTTGTCAGATATATAGGTTCAAAAAATAAATTATCAATCATGTCATCAAATCAGTCATCAATTATGTGCGATATGTAGACGATACAGTACTTCCAGCTTCTAGTCAAATAAATCTATATACCAATACTTCTTGACAGTGGAAAACCATCTTAACATACGGAAAACCATGCACCAAAACCAATACTCTTAATAAGTAAACAACATAATATAAAACCGTCTAGTCTGTATGTAAATAGTAAAAAACTTTTACTTTTACCTTTTACATACCTACTTTTACATTGGCTATCAGTTATTTTTAACGCCGAGTTTTTCAAGGTTTTATGTAGCAGAGACGAGACCTAAAATTTTCATTGCGAAACCGTCCACTTCGCTGCAATATGTGTTCTCTTTTCCTCTCTGAACTTACTTTATTTTATCGAGTCTGGGACTATGATTAAAAGTGATCCAAATCGCCTTTATGCTTTCGAAATGTGGTGCTGTAGAAGAATATTATAAGTTTCTTGGGTGGACAAGATTCGAAACTCCACAATATGAGAAAGTCTCAACAAGACCTAGGTGCACTAAGATTATAAAAAGCATCAAGAATAAAAACCTGGAGTAGGTACTTCAGACTTGTAATGAGAGGTCCCATATATAGGTTGCTACAAAATATGCAACACAAAATGGCAGCAAACGCGGTCCAGGACGAAGAAAGACTTCATGGTTGAAGAACGCGCGAGATGGGTATGATATGGATACAAGCATGCTATTTTGGGTGTCAATGAGTAAGAAAATATAGCTATTATGGCAACAAATGTTCTGAAAGAACATGGTAGGTGATGAAGGAGAATTATTCTAGTATGTAATTAATACCTTCAAGTTTTTCATGCCTAATTTCTTCATCTGCATTTCTGCATCATGCATTAACTCATCTACAGTGTCGGTCATCCCATCTTTCACTTGGATTTTTTCTTGTAATGTTTAATCCAAACCCGTGTTTTGTAGGATTTTATTTTTCTATATAGACTCTCATTTTACTCTCATTTTTATAATTTTTTAATTAGCTTTTTCCATTATAAATATTTCTTTGATCCAAATCCAATAATAGATCCTCGTTACGCCACTGGAATTAATTTAGAAGCCTATGAAGAGTGAAAATAGTCCACAATTTTTCATCGGTAAAACCCCACGAAGTCTATCTAGTAGACGTATTTTATATATTTTTAGTTTTATGTTTCATGATGATCCAGAATTATTAGCGTTACTCATGGTGTCTGTTTTATATTTAAAAGTTCAAATTAATGGGACGTGTTTAAGTTGAAATAATGTTTTTGTTGCACTACTGGCTATAAGGAAATTATTTTATATTCACTGCATAAAATTAGCTAATAAAAATGATTTAAATAATATATTTTGGTATATGTAATTTATTAGTGCCGAGAGAACTCAAACCCAAACGATGCAAAATAGTAACTGGCAACAAAATAATGGGACAATTATCTGGAAGTAGAAATATCCAGCTATGTAAACCTTAAAAAGAGTGTCAATAAACAAACTAATAAAGCAGTAAAGTAAATCGTATCAGAATGTCTATAGAAGATAATAATATAATCTAGGATACCTAGATTAATCTAGAAGAATAAAAATTGAGAAACAGATAAAACAGAAGCAAAAAGAGTACGTAAAGCATCTAAAATAAGAGCCGTAATAATAAAAAATAAAATAAGAAAATGAAATTAATATCTCTGTAGAACACAGGATATTGAATGATGGAAAAGACAAAGAAGATGGAAATACATCCAGCATGTGATACTAATGGATAGTGAAAGACTAGCAACAACAGATTTAAGAGCAACAAGCGCTAGGCCTACAGGAAGGCTCTTTAAAAGAAGGCGAAATAATTGAAAATCAACGCTACACATCTACAACCTGAGGGTCAAACAAGAACAGGCCTAAGGCTTAATATAGATAGATAGATTCGATGAGGTCATGAGGTGGGTTTTGGCCTATTCCACTGCAGCTTTTTCAAATCTATTATTGTCCTCTAGCCCTAAATTGCAGTCTCTAGGTTGATCCTTTTTAGAAGATCTAATAACTTCGAGCTAAACCTTCCATGTAGATCTTTACCCACGGTTTTTCTTCGCCTAAAGCAAAGAATCGCATATTTGCCATGCTATCACACTGACCTGAAATGTGCTCTGCTATATCTTCTTCTAAATAACACATCTCCATAGGTTATTAATCGCCAATCCCATCAGCTTTAACTGCCTATTCAGCTTACAGTGCACTGTTAGGAGACTACTATGGCTTTAACTCTTTTCCTGTCTTTGCTTCTTAGGTCTGCTGTAAGTTTTGTTGCTGCTACCCACTTTCTTGTAGCCGTTTGGAAACGGCTAGAGAATTTGACAAAATATATATTTTGTCATGTAAAACTTTGGTGTAAGTTTAAGAATAACTGAAAGTTGCCATAGACAGCAAACAGCTATTAAGTTAATGAATCGAGATATCTTTTTCTTTAGGTACCGTCTCCTCTAAGGAGGTTGGTAATCATCAGCTATTTTCACTTTTGAGATTTCAGTTCTAAACAAGTCGACGAACTATTTTCTCAGATTGTTGAGCCAGGAGATGCGTCTTCTTCCGATACTTCGTTTTCCCTGTATTTTTCCTGCATCATAGTTTGTAGCAACACATATTTATCCAATAAAAATGTATACCATTTTTATTCAGTTGCAATGCGAAGCCAAAAATGTCTTAATTGTTACTTAGATTAGAGAGCGCAACCAGCACTCTTATCGACGATTTCATCTCTTGTTAGAGGCTCTTCAGATAATGCATAGGTTGCTTTCTCTAATTCAGTAACTTTCTCGACATATATTAGCCCCACATCGCAACTGACGTGAATGGATTAGATGACTAGCGTCATCTGGCAATTGAAAGATAAAGTTTTTCAATCCTAATAGCAACATTAATAATATTGAAAAATATTAAAATTATTACTAAAAGATTTTTAAATTGAAAACTTATTGGTACATTTCCCTGGTGACACCTCCAAAGCTTCTACAATTTGCAAGCCAAATGAATGCTGCAGTGAAGACCAAAGCAAAGAATACATATCTCCCACTGGAGATATGTATTCTTTGACCAAAGAGAGGGAATTCTACACTATGCAATTCACAACCCCTCGTCTGCAGCTTGGTAAAGTTCCAACGGAAAATGCACCTAGTTACTCTACGGAGTAATACTACTATAAAATAAAAATGTATACCATTTTTATTCAGTTGCAATGCGAAGCCAAAAATGTCTTAATTTTTACTTAGATTAGAGAGCGCAACCAGCACTCTTATCGACGATTTCACCTCTTGTTAGAGGCTCTTCAGAGAATGCATAGGTTGCTGTCTCCAATCCAGTAAATTTCTTGACATATATTAGCCCCACACCGCAACTGACGTGAATGGATTAGGTGACTAGCGTCATCTGGCAATTGAAAGATGAAGTTTTTTTTTGAAAGATAATGTTTTTTATATTTATCCGCTCATCATTGCATATTTATCCGCTCTCATAACGTGGCCGAGATACTGTAACTTTCTTATCTTAATCGTATTCATAATTTCCTTATCCTTTTTCATCTTTCTGAGGACCTTAACATTTGTTATTCTATCTACCCAACTTATTTTTAATATTATTCGGTAGGTCCACATCTCGAATGCTTCAAGTCGATCTCTAATTTCTTTTTTTAAGGTCGAGGCCTCCACCCCATACAGCAGCACCCATAACACATATGAACGTAGTATTCGAATTTTGAGTTGCAAACTAAGGTCTCTACTGCATAATACTGTTCTCATCTTGTTAAATGTAGCTCTAGCTTGTCCAATTCTCATTTTTATTTCTTCTGTATACTCGTTATTCTCATTAATAATTGTGCCAAGATATCTGTATTTTTTTACTTTTTCTATTGGCACCAATCTTATGTTTAAAATGTCTTGTCTGCCGTTGACTTTTATTCCAATTGTTTCATTTTCGCGCGATTTTTTAATTATTTCTTCCGAGTATAGATTGAACAATAAGGGGGACAGTAGACAACCTTGTCTTACGCCTCTTTTTATCTCTACTTCCTCCGAAAGTTCTTTACCTACTCTGACTTTTGCTGTTTGGTTAAAGTAGAGATGAGTTATTATTCTTAAGTCTTTTTTATCAATGTGTTTATCTTTAAGCAACTGTATAAGATGGTTGTGTCTGACCTTATCAAACGCCTTATTGTAATCAATAAAACAAACATAGAGTGGTTGGTTTACATCCATAAATCTTTGCGTGAGGACGTTAAATCCAAATAATGCCTCTCGTTTACCCATGGCCTTCCTAAATCCAAATTGAGTTTCAGTAATGTCTTGTTCCACTTTTCTGAAAATTCTTAAATGGATAATTTCTAAGTGTGGGAATTTTTAGTGTGGGACTAATTAGACTAATTATACGATGGTCATTACATTCTCTTGCATTAGGTTTTTTTGGTAATGTAATAAGTTATGTTGATTTAAGCCAATCTCTCGGAATAATAGGAAACCCCAATTCCCTGTGTATTTGACAACAATTCCTTATTAAAAAAAACGCATTTTTCTATATTTATTTTAAAAATATCTATAAAAATGTCTATTTGTCTACTCTATCTCATATTATGTATAAGTTTTTAGTTTGTGAAAACTGTCATTAGATGGCAGTGCGTAAAGGGTTTAAATTGTGCGTGAAGTAACAATGTATTTTAAATAGGATATACTTTTTCGCACTGTTTTTTGGCACACTTTCATATATAATCAAATATCCTTAACTATCGCGTTGTCATGGTGATGACATATGAGCAATGAATTACAACAAAAGTTTTAACAGTTTTATGGTTTGAAAGAAGTTTGAATTTTTAAATGTCATAGTTCTAAAAATTGGAGAATAGAAATGTATTCCAGTGACGAAGAGTTACAGTGTTTTTTTTTGTTTATCGTAGATAAAATATTGTATGAAACTGTTCGTCAAGTACTTTTTACGAACTTACGCGATGTATAGCACTCGCAAAAATCATACTTCACGAACTGTTTCATAATAGTTATTTATGTTGCGATGTTTAGAGCGAGCGATAGCGGAACGAGTGCTATACAAGTTCGTAAAAAGTACTTGACGAACAGTTTCATACAATATTTTATCTACGATAAACAAATAAAAAACTGTAACTCTTCATCACTGGAATTCATTTCTATTCTACAATTTTTAAACTTTGACATTTAAAAATTCTAACGTCTTTCAAACCACAAAACTGTCAAAACTTTTGTTGTAATTTATTGCTCACATGTCATCACCATGACAACGCGAAAGTTAAGGATATTTGATAATATGAAAGTGTGTCAAAAACCAGTGCCAAAAAGTAAATCCCATTTGAAATACATTGTTACTTCACGCACACTTTAAATCCTTCACGCACTGCTATCTCTAGTGACAGTTTTCACAAACTAAAAACTTATACATAATATGAGATAGAGTAGATAAATAACTATTATATAACTTTTTTACAAACAGTTATTAATAATTATCCGGAAATGGTATGCCATTTCAAATTAACATGACGTATTTTAGATTAGATATTGTTTCGTTACTTTGTTGCACGTTAACTTACACAAAACATATTTAGAGAAAATTCATTTAGCTCATTTGCTGCAAATATGATTTCTTCTTCGGTGGACAGCTTGGAGGGCTTCTCTTATCTGTTATTTGCTCACCTTGTAATTGTATCCGAAACCATTATCTTTACTTAATATTTCGATTTTATCCGTCTAACAGGCCTGGCCATGGCCATGACTTGGAAGTTTCCACTGTTTTCCTTTATTTTCTTCTGTTCATGGCCGCAGTTACCCAGTTACCCGATTGTTTCAATGCCTTCCTTATACGCTTCTAGCCACTTTTTCCGTGGTCGTCCTCTTCTCGCCTTTCCTTCCCCTCTCAGTAGCGAGTTCTTTGGCCACCTTCCGTCAGCTATTCTCGCAAGATAACCCAACCATCGAAGCCTCTTTGTTCTGACGAACTGGCTAATTTATGGTTTCCGGTCAGCTCTCTGATTTCTGCATTTGTTTGTCTCCTCCAAACCTCTTCATCATCTTCTACTTTGCTCCCAGAGATGTTCAGCATATTTTCTTGATTGTTGTTCATGTCCCATGTTTCGCTTCTCTAAAAGACTAGGCGCTGCTATTAGAAAATGACAATTAGATGATGGGCCAAAATTGACAATTGGGTATTAATTTTTCGTGACTATTATCACCTTAAATATTTCCAAAACTTATTTCACTTGCCAGAGTGTTGGAAATCTTAGCCAGAAGAACGTATTTATTCAATTTGTTGTCTTAACCACGTGTTTCCATGATAGATTTTTCTTTGATATCAATCATATATTGTTGTCAGAAGTGACATGAATATTATCTTCCTTATATTATTCTGAACTTTTTACATTGAAAAAAATTCCCGATACGTTCCTAATCTATAAGTTCCCATTTTCTTATTTGTCTGTTCTTAATTCGCTTAGGGGGCGTTCACGTATTACGTAACGCGATTTTTGAAGATTTTTGACCCCCTCCCCCCAACCTGCGTTACGTAATACTTGAACGGCCCCTTATGATTCAAATATCTTTTATTTATATACATCTTTATTAAAACATTTACTTTTCTTGTGTCAGCGAGACAGGGGCTATTCTTACCATAGCCCAGGGCAAAGGCATCATCACCACAAACAAAATCTCCAGAAGTGGCAGAGAGACGCTCATCCAGGCTAAAAGCCCGGATGACTACAGAAAGATGACAAGGATAGTGGAGGAATATGCAGAAGCATACGCCGCCAAAGAGAAAAAGAGGCTACAATGGATAGCCTTTCCACTCGACGAAGACAGGAAACCAAAATTAGTGTTACGAGGATTGCCCACGAATACCACCGAGAAGGCAATCCAAGAAGACATGGCAAACCAATATGGAATAACCTGCCACACAGCACGTAACATGTCTACGAGAGTAGGGAAAAGGAGGCCACTACCCATGTTTGTCATGACACTGGATCAGGAAGACGTGGAAAAAGCAAAGCGGGTAACGAACCTGTGCCACATGAAAGTTGTGGTAGAGGACCTACACAAGGCAGCAGGACCGACGCAGTGCTTCAACTGCCAAGGGTACCATCACGCCCAGAACTCGTGTCACAAGGACCCGAGATGTGTGAAGTGCGGCGAAGAACACCACTCAAAGCAGTGCCAGAGAGCCAGAGAAGTCAAGGCAACGTGTGCCAACTGCAATGGGAGCCACCCAGCCAACTACAGAGGATGTCCTAGGTGCCCAACCTGGGGGAGGCCTCCACCACAGAGGTCACAACAGCGACCACCACCAAACCGAAGACAGCAGGCAACCGGGGTATCCTACGCGCAAGCCACGCAGGGAGACCAACCAGCGCAGAACAACACACCGTCCAACCGACCAACCCTCCCAGACGAAGAGTACCTAGTCAGGATGGTCACAAACATCGTGACTAAGGTAGTCCAAGAGGTGATACTCAGCACCAGGCAGGCACAGAACTAATGGCAGAGAGGGGATACTTGAGGATAGGCTCCTGGAACCCGGGCGGCATAACCACAAATCAGAACATACTAGATGAACTCGCCAACAGATACGAGATGGACATCGTAGCAATTCAGGAAACAAAACTGACCAACAACTTCAACCTAAAGTTTCCTGGATACGACGTATATAGGAACGACCTCACTAGAAGATCAGGAGGAACGGCCATCCTAGTAAAGAAGGGTATTAGACACACCAGTTACACTACTCCACCACTGGTCAACATGGAAGCCACAACAATAGAAGTTAACATGAGGCAAGGCGCAATAAGGATCACATCAGCCTACGTAAGACCACAAGACCCTTTAATGGACGATGACCTAGATGCGTTCCTAAACATCGCCGAACCATCCATCATAATAGGAGACCTGAATGCAAGATCCCCCAACTGGAACGACAGAGCTACGAACAGGAATGGACGACTACTAAACAGATACATAGAAAATAACGAAGACACAATAGCAATGGGCCCAGAAGAACCTACCCACTACCCAGGAAACGCACTTCCGACACACATCGACTTAGTTGTAGCCAAAAACCTAGGACTGCAATCAGAATTAATCACGCTGGACGAAGGATCAACTGACCACCACCCCATCCTATTAGAAATCGGAACATGGGAAGAGACAAACCCGCCAAAAAGAACAAAAAAGAAAATAAAGTGGACTAACTACAAAAGGTTAGTAAGTGAAGGAATAAACATAGTGCCAGTAATAAACAATCCAGAAGAAATAGAAGGAAAAGTCCTAGAGTTCGAAAATATCATCCAAGAGGCAATTAGAAACAGCACAACAGAGGAAGATGTCGAGATATTCATGGGAAGGTTCAAAGACATACCACAAGAAACACAAGAGTTGATAAGGGAAAAAAATAGAGCAAAGAAAACAGCAAAAAGAACAAGAAACAGAGTAGATAAATCCTGGGCAAATACTTTAAATAGGGAGGTCCAAACGGCCCTAAAACTCCACCGTAGCGAAAAATGGGACAACTTTGTACAAGAGATGGAAGAACAAGACTCAAACATGAGAAATGTCTGGAAGCTCCAGAAAATGTTGAGAAGCGACAGGAAACCCATCCCCCCACTACATGGAAGATACGGCATGGTATACACCATAGAAGACAAAGCAGAGGCAATGAGGACTACACTCGAAGATGAATGCAGACTGAACTTCCACCAAGATGAAGACGACGACTTCCTGGAAGAAGTCGAAGAACAAGAAGAAGGACCAGAAGACCCAGAGGACTTCATCCCCCCAACATCACCGGAAGAAATCAATGAACATATCAAAAATAGTTCACCGAGAAAAGCGCCTGGCCTCGACGAAATAACCAACAGAGCCCTAAAATATTTGCCCAGAAAAGCTATAGTGTATTTCACAAATATTATAAATGCAATATTAAGATTCAAGACATTCCCAAACAGATGGAAAGAGGCCCGTGTCATCATGATTCCAAAACCTGGCAAGAATCACACATTCCCACAGAACTACAGGCCAATCAGCTTACTTCCAGCGATCAGCAAGATAGTGGAAAGAGTCATCCTCAGCAGACTGCAAGCGGAAACAACCCGACTAAATATCATCCCAGAGGCTCAATTCGGATTTAGAGCAGAGCACTCCAGCGAACTACAAGTCCTCAGGCTAACCGAGTACATAGCAGCCGGTTTCAATGATAAGCAGTACACTGGAGCAGCGTTCCTGGATGTAAGCAAGGCATTCGACAGAGTCTGGCACAAGGGGCTCCTATTCAAAATGCGGGATTACGGGTACAGCGGAGCGATGACGAGGCTAATCTCGTCGTACTTGGGCGGCCGGAGGTTCAGGATTCGGATAGGACAAGTCCTGTCCGAACTCGGAATCCCGGAGGCTGGAGTGCCACAGGGAGCGGTCTTGTCACCCCTGCTGTACACGATATACACCGCAGATGTACCTAGAACACCAGGTACCCTCATGAGCCTCTACGCCGACGATACAGCAATAGCGGCCAAGCATAGAAACGCAGATATAGCAGTGACCAACCTACAAACTGCACTAGAAGAAATTGAAGCATGGTGTATCAAATGGAAGATAGCCATAAATTCAGAGAAAACACAAGCGGTTCTATACAAGAAAGGGAGACAGCAGCCAGAGGAACAATTGAGGGTGCAGAACAGGCCCATCGAGTGGAAAAACGAAGCCAAATACCTAGGAGTCATTATGGATAAAGGATTAACCTTCCAAAAACACGTAGAAGCCACAGTCCAGAAGGCCAACATAGCAAGAGCGAATCTAAGAGGACTCACAGGCAGAAAAAGTAAACTAACACTCAAAACAAGGTTAAGATTGATAAATAGTATAATCCTACCGGTATTAACTTATGCGTCTCTCGCATGGGGACACGTATGTAATACACACAAGAAGAAGATCCAAGCAGTCCATAACAACAGCTTGAGGGAGGCCGTCAGAGTCCCAAGATATGTAGCTGAAAGATTCCTGTTCAGAGAACTCCAACAGGTGAGAGTCACAGAAACCATGACAGACAAGGCAAGGGTCAAATTCGCAGAATTAGAACATCACCCAAATTACATACTGCGAGAGACGCTAAGATACGACGAGTTCCACCGATGGAAGCACAGACGCCCGAAACAACAAATTATAGGATAAACTAAAAGTGATAAGTGATAGTAGTGTGTTCGTAGCTCGAAACAAGTGCCGAAGATAGCGTTACCCACGAAGTCCAAGTACCACGACCACCTCCAAGGTAAGCAAATATTAGAAAATTAGAAGGGCCTTAAGCCCCCAAAAAAAATTCATATAAAATAAAAAAATGGCGAAAGCCCCCAAAAAAATTAAAAAAAAAAAAAAAAAAAAAAAAAAAACCAAAAACACAAAAAAATTAGAGCATCGAGTCATCGGGCGGGGCCCAGCAGGGCCCAACAGGGCTCAGTGGGGCTCGGCACGATGACTCGGGGCCCAAGCAAGCAATTTTTAGTACCGCGGATAAGTTATTAAGAAGATAAAGGCATAGAGCGCATCACGCTGGGCCTAGTTTTTTGCATTCGATTAGGATACCACAGTGGAATCTTATTACCCAGGGTTCCATTGTGAAGAGCATTTGGCTACGATAGTTGTGCCTCCATCGCGCATCAGCGTGCTATGGGGGGGAAAGGGATGGCCTGGGGCATTGGAGCGAGGTGGGGTGATCCCTGTATAACTCGGGTCAAAACACCTCGCCCCAATGACTTGTTACACCCGAATGTACTCCTTCGAGAGGGTGAACAAATCCCACAGGTCGGGTTAAATCAAATTGCTTGCTTGCTTGCTACATTTACTTTTCTTAAAACGTTAGATGACGTTAGGCAAGAAGTTTCTACGATTTTTACGCATTGTGATTTTTAATAGTTAGCTGTTTATAGCTTTAGTAACTAACCGCTGTCTAGTTGTTACCTGTTAGATACCTGCTTAGTTTTTGCCGAATTAACGATCATTGATTTTTAGATATCCTAGACAACAATACTCTACTTCTTAGAACTTTTACGGCAAAAAACAAAGAGTTAAGCACCTCGTCCTCTTAGGTAAACAAACCTTTATCCTCTAAACTTAAACTTCTAAACATATTCAGAGGTATATGACCGTGAGAATGAATACGGTCTACCTAAATTCTCATCTTCATCGGCGGTGTTCGTTTGACTGGAAAATACATAATATCACTGACCTCTGAGCCAGCCAAATATTGTCGGCGAATATTCACAATGCTGAAAAGTCTGGCACATTAACCCAATGTTAACGAATTTGAAGAAACTGATGTGTCTAATCGTCCACACCGCTGCTATAACATTTACGTCCAAAATTATTTCCGCAAAAGAAATAATTTGGTTTTGATACTATTTTCTGTACTTACAGTGTTTTAGATTGATTGCTACATTTTGCAGGAATAGACTGCGTAATAGTCCTGTCGCCAGGGGGGGTACAACGGCCTCGTTAATTCAGATGGACTTACTCAAGTTTTTTTATGTATTTTGACCCGAAGAACACGAATTTTTTGGGTAACAGTTGATCCGGATGTCGATAAGATTGTTATAGACCAAGAACTTGAGGAATCAAATAACAGCGATTTTTGGCAAAACAAAACAATATTTTGTATTTTTTGGGCCATTTTAAGTAAAAAATATTTCTACAAGTTTTTTCGTAGGATGCACAGTTTTCGAGATAAACGCGGTTGAACTTTAAAAAAATCGAAAAATTGCAATTTTTGAACCCGAATAACTTTTGATTAAAAAATAAAATAGCAAGTCTGCTTACCGCATTTGAAAGTTTAAGTCAAATTATATCGGTTTTGATTATTTGCATTGGTAAAAATTTATTTTTTTATTGTTTAACAAAGCTATAAACACGTAGGGTTTCCCGTGCTTTTACATGCGTTTTAACGCATGTAACATAGAAATAGTCTTGATTGCACTAGTACCTATTCTACCTACTCGTTCGATTTTAAATGAGAAATCATAGAAACATCACTCACGCACTAGTTGTTTGTAGCTTTGTTTAACAATAACACAATAAATTTTTAGCAATGCAAATAATCAAAACCGACATAATTTGACTTGAACTTTCAAAGGCGCTAAGCAGAATTGCTATTTTATTTTTTAATCAAAAGTTATTCGGGTTTAAAAATTGCAGTTTTTCGATTTTTTGAAAGTTCAACCGCGTTTATCTCGAAAACTGTGCATCCTACTAAAAAACTTGTAGAAATATTTTTTGCTTAAAATGACCCAAAAAATACAAAATATTGTTTTGTTTTGCCAAAAATCGCTGTTATTTGATTCCTCAAGTTCTTGGTCTATAACAATCTTATCGACATCCGGATCATCTGTTACCCAAAAAATTCGTGTTCTACGGGTCAAAATACATAAAAAAAACTTGGGTAAGTCCATCTGAATTAACGAGGCCGTTGTACCCCCCCTGGCGACAGGACTATAACTGTAAATAATCAGATTTATATTAGTTTTTGAGATTTCGAATTTTATTCAGGATTTATTTATCATTCTGATCTATGGCGTTACAACTCTGCGGGAGTCTTTGCCGCATTTACTATTGCCTTCCATGTTTGTCGTTTGTCGGTCCTCTGCCACTATTTTTCATTGTCTCACTTCCATTTTCTACAGATCTTTTCTGATTACATCTTTCCAACTTTTCCTAGGCCGTTCTACAGATCTTCTCCCACGTTATTCTTGTAGCTCCTTCTCCTGTCAGAGATTGGCTATCATCACTGCTATCCGTATCTTATTGGCGGCTGCTCTGAAAAGATCTACTGAGCTTCACCTATACCACTCTCTTAGGTTTCTCAGCCAGAAAATTATTCGGCTTCATACGGATTTCTTACTATTAATTTTACTTTGCATTATGAGCCTTAATATTTCATATTTCTTACCTCTGGTAATGTTGCCTAAATATTCCATCAGCTTGCGTGTTTTGATGTTCTTTATGATCTCGCAATCAATTTTGTAGCCTGCTTAACACTTCTGAATTTGTAACTCGTTAGATCCATGGTATTTTCAAAATCCTTCTAAGACCACATCTCTAATACTTCCATCCACTTTTAGTGGCCAGTTTTCCATTCCATACAACAAAGTCGAAAACAAGTAGCATGTTAAGAGTCTTATCATCAGCTCCAGAGAAAGGTCTCGATAACCATACATTTTTTCTCCCATCTGGTATTTTCCAAAACACATCGTTTATAAGGAGATTATCGTTACTGCGTATCACATAACCTGACCATCTTAGTCTATTGGCCTTTATATATCTGACAAGATTTTTCTTTCTGAAGAGAGACTTTAACTCGTTATTCTGTCTGCGCTTTCATTCGTTTGTCACGCTATTTTTACTTCTCTTTTTGTTTGCGTCCATGTTTCGCTTCCATATCGCTTCCCATCCTGGTCGTGTTATGGTCTTATATATACCTGCCTGAATATTTGTACCCTGTGAGAGAAATGTTTACTTTGTTCCTTTGAGATTAGATGTTCCATTGCAAAGAAAGATTTGTTTCCCCCCATTATTCGCGCTTCAACTGCTCGTTCTATTTTGTTGTCATTGGTGATTGTTGCTCTTCATCATCATCATCCAACCAATTTACGTCCACTGCTGGACATAGGTCTCCCCCAATTGTTTCCACACTTCACGGTTTTGTGCTGATTTTTGCCAGTTTTTACTAATCCGCCTGATATCATCTGTCCATCGTGTAGGCGGCCTTCCTCTACTTCGTTTATCTTCTCTTGGTCTCCACTCCATCAGCCTTCGTGCCCATCTTGAATCTTTCAGCCTGGCGACGTGTCCTGCCCAGTTCCATTTGAGCCTGGTGATACGTTCTACAACATCTTCGATACCGGTTGTTTGTCTGAGATCTTCATTTCTTATTTTATCCCGTAGAGTTACGCCCAGCATGGATCTTTCCATGCGCCTTTGAGCAACCCGCATTTTCGACGCTGTTGCCTTGGTTAGAGTCAGTGTCTCTGCTCCATATGTCATTACCGGTAGCACACATTGGTCAAACACTTGTCTTTTTAAACCGATCGGTATACTGCTCCTAAATATGTCTCTCAGAGCTCCCTAGGCTGCCCAAGCAAGAGTTAATCTTCTTTTTATTTCGCATGTTTGGTTATCTCTGCCAATTCTAATTTCATGACCCAAGTAAATGTACTTTTCCACTAGTTCTACTTCTTATTCGCGTATAATCAATTGTTGCTCTTAGATATATTTAAATAATTTAACCACTTTGAATTTACGATCTTTTATAGTAATATTTTGTCTTATTCGCCGTCGTTCTTGTTTTGAAACGACCATGTATTTTGTTTTGTCTTTATTAAATTTATTTTTAGACCGATATTTATTGCAGCTTTTTCAAAGCTTGAGAAAATATCCGTAACTTCTGATGTTGATTGTGCTATTGTATCTACGTCATCGGCAAAGGCGAGTACGATTTTTGCTCCCCGAGCAGCTATGTCTGGTTTGATTTTTGGATAAAATTCTCGCATGACATTCTAATGCCAGGTTGAACAACAATGTTAAACAAACAACTCCCTGTCTCAGTCCAGAATTTACGCAAAAAGCATTTGATATTTTTCTCCTCTTTTAACTTGTGCAAAGGAGTTACTTACACACATTTGCGTTACCGCTGCTAGTTTCTTGGGTACTATCAGCTCCATCATTGCCTTTCATAGTGTTGGACGCTTAATTGAATCATAAGCCTGTTGGAAATCTATAAAGATCTGATGCACGTCTTGTTTATACTTTTACCCAATACTTTTCAAGCATTTGTCCAATAGTAAATATTTCATATATTTATTTCGAATAGTCGACTTTCCAGGCCTGAAGCCACAGTGGTAGTCACCAACTATTTCTTCGGCGTATGGTAGTAATGGTTTTAGTAATACCGAAGCCAAAGCCAATATTATATACGTAGTATTGATTAGTGAAATTCCTCTACAGTTCATACATTATTTCTTTTTTTCTTTCTTGCGTATTGGTTATCGGTAAAAAAATGCTACTATACGATTCTTTCGTCATTATTTCTTGGGCCGTTTCTTTTAATTGATGGATTTTACGGCCTTACAGTGATATTATTTGTTTCCTTTTCCCTTCAGATTCTTATTGGTCTTTGTATTCAGTCTTCTCTACGTATTATGAGCATCTTATTTCTGATTCTTTGGGATTAAAATATCTAACAATTGTGTCACCGTTTTTTGTCAATTCTTATTCTGTTACTTTTCTTGTTCGTTTTGTTTGTTTTTATCTTTTACGTATTGTCTTGTTTTTTGAAACTCAAACTTTTTGAAACTTTTTTGAACCTAAGTCTACTTCCTATTACAGTACTTTGGATTGCGATTACTGGGTGTTATAAATTGCAGATTTTTCGGGTACAGGGCCATTAGGATAGTGCCATCTACAAATAGTATATTGTTGATGATTCGAAAATTTGTCTTTATACCCATCATTCATTGTTTTAATGCTTTCTAGATTATTTCTTCGGAATAATCGTTAAGTAGAAGGCAGTACCAAACATACTTGACACTTCTTGCGATCTTTATTTCTTTTGAAGATTCGTTTTCTTCGTTTACTTCGTTTACTTCCCTTTCCCTGATAATAATAGAGGTCAGTCCCAGCGCCAGGGTATAAGGTTCCCGCCAGCAGAAAAGCTTATTTTGGCGCCCCCCAAACAGGGGTGCCCGCCTGCAGTGTATCCCTTGCAGGCTCATTTCGTCGGCACTGATAGAAAAATAGCTCATTTATAATATATATTTTTATAAAATAATATTATAGTCAAAGTAGTGGTAGGGGAGCCCAAGCGGGGATTTTTGCAGTTACTCAAGCGCGTCAGATTATTATATGGAGAGAAACCTGGTACCCTGCAGATGTACCTCTACCATATATTGGCTCTTAACACAGGGGAGTTCGTTAAGGGGGGCCCGAAAAAAAATCTATCCTTAAGAAAACTCGAAATTGTCAGATTAAGATAAGTTAAGTACATGCAAAAGAGTGTATTTTTCAAAAATCTGACGATTTGAGCCGGGCGTAAGGAAATGGGCGAGTCCCAAAGTTTCACAAGAAAAAAGCGAATATTTCGCGAAATGAATGACAGATCGAAAAACTAAAAAATTTATGCTCAATATCTTTTAAAAATCTATCGAATGGTACTAAACACGACTTCCCACGTAGAGGGGTGGAGGGTAAATTTAATATTTTAAATACGAATCCCGCGATATTTCGCGAAATGAACAAACATCAGATCGAAAAATTGTAAAATACACTTATTTAATATTTTTAAAAAATCTATCGAATGGCACCAAACACGACCCCCACTGAGGTGGGGTGGGAGGTTACTTTTTAAATCTTAAACAGGAGCCCCCATTTTTATTGCAGATTTGGATTCATTAGGAAAAAATAAGTAACTTTTATTCGAAACATTTTTTCGAATTATGCATAGATGGCGTTATAATCGGAAAAAACGATTGTTGGAAATGGAGAATTAAATTAAAAAATGGCAAGCTCCCACTAAAATGGAAAATATTACTTAACTTTTTTTGGTTTCAGGACCTACTCTTCACAACCCAATAGGTCTCCAAAGCGCTCGAGTGACTGCACATTTAGCATACATTGCTCCCCTACCATAGGGAAACTATACCAAAGTTTCTCGCGGAGTAGTATGCACTCCTAAATTCTGTCTTTTGTTTTTTAACCTTTAGATTAGACTGTTTACGGTCTATCAAGAGGAAATGGATATAAGGATCCTATGTCTGCCTTATTTACATAACTATTTATATTTTGATGAATAATTCCTTAAAAGGTCTTTGTCTAGCCATTTGGGTCGCTGGTTTATGGTTTAAGGTAGAAAAAATGTATTAGACCAGATATAATGAGAAATCCCACAAGGGTTATTTATGGAAGCGATATTGTTGATGCAGGTCGGGTAATTAAAAATTTAGCAAAAAAAAGGTCTGCTAAATAGTTTAAATTTTAACGTTTTAGTCTTTAACCTTGACGATCTCCTTCGTATTCGTTAAAAACTATTGTAAGACGAGTGTTGTGCTATTTATATATGTATCATTATGAAATGTCTCAACGTTTATTATAATATTGTTAGTCTATCTAAAGAAAATATATGGACTTATGTTTAATACAAATATTTAAGTATGACTGATGCACGGACTTAAATATTTGACGAATTTCTATTCAAAGTCGTCACCCATCTTTGTCTTAGTAAATCTTTACACCAGACAGAAATCTTTTCTTTCGAAATAGAAACTTCCTTCCTTGGAGAACTTCATTGGAAACTTGAAGATAGTACACGGTACTAGGGTACACTATGTGCAAAACAAATTCAGATTGATTCATGCAATAGTTTTTCCAAAATCTTAAATGTTTATCCCAGAGGGTAATTGTTTACAATATTATTGTGCAGAAACTAATAAACTTCAGCGATTTTGCGAGTGTCCATCCATTAAAGTGGAGAGATAGTTGTTTTAACTAAAAAATAATAATTTTGTTTTTTCATAATATATAAACTTTATTTCTATATTTATTTCTATTTATAAATAAACAAATAGCAGTGCCTCATTCAGGTAGATCTTTAAGATTGCTTGATAGACTGTAGCTCTGCCTTCAGAGGCGTAACAGAGGCCCCCGCAGCATGAAGCTTTGGGGGGGGGCAATATATTAGGGGCCCCATCTTGTCGACTAATATATTATGTAAAAATGTGTTATTATTATATTATTTTACGCATACATACGCAACGTTTTTTAAGCAGTGTAGTATTGAAAAGGATGTTGCCCATCAGATAGATATTAGGTATGTATTAATAAAATTGTAGATGTTCGCTGATAGTAGTGCACGAAGAAAGTTGTTCATCTCATAGAATAATATTATGTAATAATGTAATTATTTATTAATTTTTGTTCTATTTTATTGTATGACAATAAAAGATGTAAGTTGTCTTAAACAGTGCATAAATATACTAATAGCTCAGTAAATAACAGTTTTGGAGTGTCATTATCAGTGTCGCAACGGATTTGCTTGACAATTTGGATTTGGGTTCTACTTACCCTCCACTTCAAAGTTGGACTTATGCCGTTGGTTGCTTTTACTTGGGTGGTGAAAGTCACCGTTTCTCGGGGGTAAAAACAAACGTTTAATATAACTCCGGAATTGGATAAATTGACTAACTATAAGCAACTTTTGTTCTGTAGAGCTTCTTTATCTAAGTCAATATTTTTCGAGTTATTTGCGAGTGAAAAAACCACGTTTTCAGGTGTTTTTTCGCAAATAACTTAAAAAATAGGAATTTCATCGAATTAAATATTATCCAAAATTATCGAGAAAATATTTTTAGCAAAAATGTAGCGTATCAAGAAGTGGTGTAGGTATTGATGAAGTCCATCGACACAGTAAAAGCAAAGTTGCTCATGAAAGTGGTTTGTTTCAGCTCAAGTGGTTTGTATTCATTTTCGACATGGACATCGGTTCTAATTGCATATTCGTATTCAGTGACCCCAAAAATCCTTCGAAAAACAAAATATGTCCCTTAATATACTGATTCTGACGTTTTTATACACTTCTGTATGCATTTTATGCACTTTAAAATGCAATTATGCATTTCCACAACACTATGCAGAAAGTTGTAAGTCTCTAGGTGCTGTATTTAAAAATCAATTTATTTTTCCTAAATGTCCTGGTAAATTAATATATTCCCACCTTTAAACCAAGTTCACGGATTTTGTGAAATCTCTTGTGAAATTAAACCTTAATTTTATCAATTAGTATTTTATCTTGGGATGATGTAATTAAAATAAAAATATACACTTTACCAGTGAATCATTTTTAGAGAATTGTGATATACTACTTATATTTACAAAATGGTCGGATCATTTTCCAATTGAAAGTGGCGCCTAGTAATGTATGATATTGCGAAGGATAACTAAACAAAATGTTTGTGTAAATATAATGTAAGTTATCTATTAAATTACATTACCAGTGTGACTTGTCATCCACGTGTTTCAGCTACCATTAAAAACTGATAACGAGCATCCGTCTCGTCATATAAAGTCATTCTGAGGTTATGATTTCTAGGACATATTATTATGGATTGTATTTCATATTATTTGAAATAAATTATAAACTACTCAACTACTGATTGAAAAAAAAAATAAAATTCTTTGATTTATAATTTATCCTTTTATGTACCGTTTATTTATCAATCATCTCCCTAAAATAATGCTCAGAAATATGAGCAAAAAGTGACTCTATTGAAGACACGAATTCTAACAACGAAGTAATTTAGATTTAGAACATAGAACAACATCTCTATAGACCAGGGTTTTTGGGAAAAATAATCGATTTACAGCACCTGATGGACTTACAGTTTTTTGCATTGTGTTCGGGATGACGCCAGGATAAAAGTCTACAACAGAAAAATGAGTGTGGAAATCCTAACTGCATTTACAGTGCATCAAATGCCTTCAAAAGTACTCAATAATGTCAAAATCAGTATATTTTAGGGCCAAATTTTGTTACTCAATGGTTTTTGAGGTCGCTGAACACGAATACGTCATAAGAACCGACCTCCGGTGCACCTGGTGCCAAATAACCCCCAAAACTCCAGAAGATGACAAGCCTTAGCAGTGATCCTGGGCACCAGGTTGACCGGGGGTCGGTTCTAATGGCGTATTCGTGTTCAGTGACCCCAAAAAAATACCCTAGCAGTCTACTTGCATGCATTTAGTGCCGAAAACCATCGAAACTCCAGAAGATGACGTGCCTTGTCCGGGTGTCATGATGACGTATGATGTCATATTCGTGTTTAGCAACCCAAAAACTCCCCGAAAGTGCCGAAAATCTTCGAATCCCCAAAGATGACGTGCCTTAGCGGTACTCCCTACTCACCAAGTGTTGCGGGTGACAGTTCTGATGGCGTATTCGTGTTCAGGAACCCCATAAACCTCTCTAGTAATCTGTTTGCATCAATTTAGTGCCCAAAACCCTCGAAACTCTAGGTAACGTGACTTAGCAGTGACCCTGGGCACGGGCACTAGATGCTACGGAGGTCAGTTCTGATGGCGTATTTGTATTCAACGACTCCAAAAACACATTGAACAACAAAATATGGCCCTTGATGAACTGATTTTGACATGTTTATGCACTTTAAAATGTATCTATGTATTTTCTCCCATTTTTTACTGTAGACTATTTTCTTGACGTCATCATGATCACAATGCAATATGCAATGCAATGCAAATAAGTATCAAGGTTTAATATTTCAAGCCTATGTTAAATAAAAAACTTTGTAAAATTATCGTCTGAAATCTTAAGTGCCTTCTTAACGGGGTAGGCGCAGATCTCGTACCAATGCATTTCAAATGCATTTACTTTTTTTTCGAATCATGAGAAAACTATTACATATTTTAGAAAATTTTAAATGCAGGATGAAAAATTAGGTACATTATCACAGAGGGCCGAAGGTCCCTTAGAATAAACAAAAGGTTTCTTTTGATTGAGATATTCAACAATAAAAATCATACTAAATTTTCCCTTTTTTTTTGTTTCACCCCTGTAATTTATTAAAATAACATTATAGAAGTTTTCAGGGACTTTCAGCCCTCGGTAACAATGTAATCTTTCATTCTGCGTTTAAATTTTTCAAAAATGTTTATGAGTTTTCTCGGGATTCGAAAAAAATGAATGCAGTTAAAATGCACTGGTCCGAGATTTTGCGTCTATCCCCTTAAAATGGGCAAGAAAGTTATAGTATTGGCAACATATCTTTATACCGTACAAAGACTTTTGAGGTATCAGGTATCACCTCAACCTCAGTAAGATGTGAAAAGCAGGCAGTAAAATTGTTGATTGAAAAAAGTGTATGTATTAAAAGCATAATATACGGTGCGGTGGAATAAGTGTTGCCCCCCTCCCCTGTTAACTTGTTTATTTTAAAAATATATGCAAAACGCTCGGACAGGTCGATTTTTAAACTAATCATAGTATATCATAGCATCAACGTTTCGAACTTTACGCGATCCCTCTTCAGGTGACAGGCATAACTTTGATTTTTTTAAATGGTAAAGTACATCATGTGACAACTCATTTAACAGCTTTTAAAATACTGATTTCAAAAATGTATAATACTTTAATCCTTTTTGAGATCGCAGGCCCAAAATTTCGGTCGAACTCTTTTTAAACGCATTTATTTTTTTCGAATTCTGAGAAAACTAATAAGTATTTTTGAAAAATTTAAACGCAGAATGAAAGATTAGATTATTACCGAGGGCTGACAGTCCCTTAGAATAAAAAAAAGTTTCTTTTGAATGATATATTTGAAATTAACAATCACACTAAATTTTCTCTTTTTTCCACCACTGTGACTTATTAAAATTAACATTATAGGAGTTCTCAGGGACTTTGGACCATCGAGAATACTGTAATATTTCATTCTGCTTTTAAATTTTTCAAAAATATTTATTAGTTTTTTCAGGATTCGAAAAAAACGATTGCATTTAGAAAGAATCCGACCGAAATTTTGCGCATACGCTCTAACACAGGATTAAAGTATTATACATTTTTGAACTCAGTATTTTAAGAGCTTTTAAATGAGGTGTCACATGATGTACTTTCCCATTTAAAAAAATTAAAGTTATGGCTGTCACCTGAAGAGGAATCGCGTAAAGTTCGAAACGTTGATGCTATAATATACTATGGTTAGTTTTAAAATCGACCTGTCCGAGCGTTTTGCTTATATTCTTAAAATAAATAAGTTAACAGGGGGGGGGGGCAACACTTATTCCACCGCACTGTATGACTGTATTGTACGCCGATTTGTATATTTTAAAATTTCAGGATGGTGTATTGAATTATCGGTATCACTCTGAAGGTTACAAAAAACCGTTAAATGATTTTTATAGATTTCGCGTTACTGCGGTTCGCGGTATAACCCATAGATATATAATACTCTAGATTGCGCCTTACGATCTTAAAATGGGTGACGGTTGCGACAGAGATAAATGAGCCTATTTGGTCGGTAGTCTCTTTCTAATTCAAGGGGAGTATCGACGACGTCACTATCCTACTCTATCGACGAGTATTTTAGATGATTTGACAGTTCGAGCGGATGGCGACGAGAACTGGTCGTTTGTCTTCGGACGTGGATAATCCTGGTTCGAATCCCATACCAATCTTTACTTTTTTTATTTTTTATTTAATCAATATTGCGTTTATTAGATATTATTATATCTCTAAAATAAATCTAAGCAAAGAAATATATAACAAATAAGAAAAACTGTGTAGGTACCTATAGATTTTTAAAAATATAAAAGCCAATGTTATTTTTTTAATAAGTTAATGGTACAATAGTATAAAGTAATTGTTAAAAATATTCGTACAAATTACCAATAATTAATATCAACATAATGTACCATCATCGATTTATTAATTGAATCGGTCATTTCAAAAACAACACGAGACACGAGTCACATATTCCTAATTTTACAGAAGAGCAAAGAAAACTACCTATATAGTCGAAAGATGGATGGAATGGATGACATCAAAATTCAGAGTTATATTGTAGTTTTGTTCCTAATGTTTTTACTGGACTGGTGTCGTTTTTGCACACAACGTTTATCTTAAAGGAGTCTATTCCTCTCAAAAAGTTAGTTTCTGAAAATTGTGGACTTTGCTGTTTTTGAAATGACCGATTCAATTATAAGTAATTAGACATTATTTTTATTTATTAAACTATTATTACAATTTTTTAAAAAGGTAGAAGCAATACAAACATTATTCACGTCATTCGAATAAGGCCGAATTTATATTAATAACGAATGACTTATTTTACAAATAATTATGTATTCCAATATTAACTTACTATACATACATTTATCTGCTAGATTTACTTAGGTCCATTTTTCAGATGTAAAAATATCTAATAAACGCAATATTGATTAAATTAAAAATAAAAAAGGTAAAGTTAGTATGGGATTCGAACCACGATTATCCATGTCCGAAGACCAAAGACCATTTCTCGTCACCACCCGCTCGAACTGTCAATACATAATACTCGATAAAGTGGGATAGTCACGTCGTCGATATTCCCCTTAAATTAAAAAGAGACTACCGACCAAATAGGCTCATTTATCTCTGTCGCAACCGTCACCCATTTTAAGATCGTAAGGCGCAATCTAGAGTATTATAAATCTATGGTATAACCAAGGGTATCAACAATGTAAAGATAAACTGGCGGTTTAGTTTCTACGAATTTGACTATGTATGGTTAAACCAGTATATAGAGTGGAGTCTCAATCTGTATTCCCAGTAACATTAATACAGTGACAAAAAAATTAACACGTCGTAGAACTATTTGTATTTATCGAATATATGTATTTATGTTGAACGATGCAATGAGGAAATTCAGACTGTTTTAACAAAGTGCTGAAACTGTTTTCTGGTGGCATGTCTACTTTAAGTATTATTAGATTTCTAATTAACTAATGTTTGACGTTTCTATTTCCACTCCGGAAATCGTTCTCAAAAATATTCCCAAAATTCTGGGAATGTTTTATAACCTAGGTTTATTAAATCATGTATTTCTTTTCAAAAATTGGCATACTGGGCCTAGATCTTGTAGGCCACAACAATGTGTGTATCTGAAGGTGATGTTATTACCTTAGATATATCAAATTTTGACTGTTTTTGTATTATTTTGTGTTAATTTGTTTTGAAATCAGTATCATAGATGTGGTTGTATAAATTAAGTTTTTAAAAAATTTTACATAGAGTATGTTCGTCTAGGTATTATAGTCTAGTCGCAACACAGGTGGTCCCGTGGACACTTTTAGTTCGCCGCGACTTGATGGTGGTATTATAGGTTTTTTGGGTCGCTGAATCCAATGGAAGTGGTCTGGAAGCCCAAATGTGGTGCGTTTAATTGCTATTAACAAATTGTGGTAAAATTAGGTGTTTTTCAGGAATTATTAGAAGCCCTGTAAATAAATTGATAGTGTTAAGGTCTTCTCTGGTGTATTTTTGGTCGCTGAATCGAATGCGACTAGTCGCGATTACTCAAAATATGTTCTTATTTTGTTAATACCAAAATAATAGTTTATTCGCCGAAAAGCCCGAAATGCGATATCTACAGCAAGCTTGTAGTCTTTTTCATAGTATTTTTATACTCTAAATCGATTGCCGCTAGTCGTGATAGCTTAAACTACGTTCCGACTTTGTCATTAATAAATTATTGCAAAAATAACGGTTTATAGTACGTTCACTCACGGTTTCTGCTCTAAGTTTTAAAAAACCACTTGGATTGACATGAAATTTGGCATACACGAAGCTAACATGTCAAAGAAAACAAGTGATATTGTGCCGATGTCTGCTTTTACCGTGGGGGTGAATTTCACCCCTTTTCGGGGGTAAAAAAAGAAACCTTTAAAATATGTCCGGAAGTGGATACACTGATGTTCTATACAGTTTTTTCATTAAGTCAATACTTTTCGAGTTATTTGTTTTTTTTTTGAAAAATCAACATATTCACTCGCAAATAACTCGAAAAGTATTGACTTAGTGAAAAAATTGTATAGAACAAACGTTGCTTAGAATTAATCAGTTTATCCAATTCCGGACTTATTTTAAAGGTTTCTTCTTTCACCCCCGAAACGGGGCGAAGGTCACCCTCAGGGTAAAAGCACACATCAGCACAATATTACTTGTTTTGTTTGACATGTTAGCTACGTGCATGCCAAATTTCATGTCATTCCAAATGGTTTTTTAAAATTTAGAGCAAGAACAGTGAGTAAACGTACTATAAACCGTTATTTTTGCAATAATTTATTAATAACAAAGTCGGAACGTGGTTTGAGCTATTACGACTAGTGACAATCGATTTAGTGTACAAAAATACTATGAAAAAGACTACAAACTTGCTGTAGATAACGGATTTCGAGCTTTTCGGCGAATAAACAATAATTTTTTTATTGACAAAATAAGAACATATTTTGAGTAATCGCGACTAGTCGCATTCGATTCAGCGACCAAAAATACACCAGAGAAGACCTTAACACTAGCAGTTTATTTACAGGGCTTCTAATAATTCCTGAAAAACACCTAATTTTACCATAATTTGTTAATAACAATTAAACGCACCACATTTGGGCTTCCAGACCACTTCCATTGGATTCAGCGACCCAAAAAACCTATAATACCACCATCAAATCGCGGCGAACTATGTGTTGCACATTTATTGTGTATAAGATTGTTGATTGTTTGTTCTTCGACTTCCTTTGCTCCGGCATCGTTAGTATGTTCCTGTTTTGGACTGGAAAAGTCAAAGAAGCGGCCCTCATCCTACTTAACGAAGAACAATGTATAGCAAACCCATCAACACAATGCAAGAGGCTTTGGTTGCCAATATCAAAAGATTCTTCTTTTAAAGTCAACAACAGGAACATATCAGCCTTCATACAACCGTCTAGCAAAACTATGCACTGAGGACGTTTGAGTTGGAATAAATTCATTTTCTCGAGAATGGACGACTTTGGAGATAAATCCCGAAACAGGTCGATTTTTATTTGTAAGTTATAATTTTTTGGCATATTTATGATACTAGTGACGTCATCCATCTGGGCGTGACGACGATTTTTTTAAATGAGAATAGGGGTCGTGTGATAGCTCATTCGAAAGGTTCATCAATTCTCTATTCACTAATATAAACATTATAGTTATTAAGGTACCAACGTTATTATAAGGATAATAGCGCTTGAGGTCAATGGTGTATATACCGAGGGCCTTTAGACCGAGGGATATACGTTGACCGAAAGCGTTATTATCTTTAATACCCGTGGTGCTTTCAACGTTTAATGTCCGACTAAATTATTCTTTATATGCAAAAAATTTGAATGAATTTTGAATTAATTAGTTTTCAAATTAAGTACATTTACCAGCAATAGTCGTAACGTAATTGTGGTAACCATAGTTTTACTTAGGTTGTTATTCGGCAACTTGACAGCATTTAACTAGTTATTTAAATTTAATGCCCTAGGCCCTAGGGCATTATATCATACTTAACTGACTTCGAGATCATGCCATTATTTGTCAAATAATATACCCGTCGGACATTAATATGTTTATTTATACAGGGTGCCCAAAAAACATTTTTTTAATTAAATTAATTGAGACAAAAAGAAGAATGTATGTAATTTATTTACTGCACAATACATTTTACTGCTGTCGAAAAACAGAAAAAAATTGTAATTTGAATAGTAAATATTGCTTTTCGCTTAAATTAAATGTTGAAACTGCTAAGAGGCATGTGGGTGGCAGCTTTAATATTGAATTTAAGCGAAAAATAATATTTATTTATCAAATAAACATTATATATATAAAAATATAACAATTATATACATTCTTCTTTTTGTCTCAATTAATTTAATTCAAAAAATTTTTTTTGTGCAACCTGTATAAATAATTATGTAATATTAGTGAATAGAGCCTTGAATAACCTTTCGAATGAGCTATCGTACGACCCCTATTCTCATTTAAAAAAATCATTGATTACGTCATCACGCCCAGATGGATACCGTCACTAGTACCAATATGATATAATACCAAAAAATTATAATTTAAAAATAAAAATCTACCTGTTTCGGGATTTATCTCCCAGAGTCGCCCCGTTCTCGATAAAATGAATTTATTCCAACTCAAACGTCCTTACTGTATAATATGACTGAAACATGTGCTAAATTTCCTTATGATCAGTTTAGTAATTTGGGTATAATAAAATAAAAATGCAAAACTAAACTAAACTTTCAAACTCACTTTGAAAAATTGAAATGGGACTTCTAGGAGAGCCTAGGGAATTTTTTAAAGTTATGGTGGTGGGGGTATCCGCTCCGAGCACCAAGCCGATTTACTTTTTGCTCTCTTAACAAGTTACTGATTTCTTTTTCAGTTATATCCGGCATAAGCTCTGATTCCTGGTTGATTATTTTTTTTTCGCTGATGCTGTTGACTGCCTCGTATTTCTTGACTACTATACTTGTATATTCAGTGTACAGGTTTTCTATTAATTTCAGCAGGTATTTCTATATTTGTTGTTGGGAAACTTTGGTTGTCTTTTAGTTTAAAAATCTCTATAGCTTGTCGTCTTATACTACTTATTGTATTTCTATTCTATAATTTTTTTACGTCTTTCCGATCATAATCATTACAAATACGGGCATTACTGAAGACCTGGATCAAAATATCTAGAGAGTTTGAGAAATCTGGGTCTATAATGTGGTTCGCAATTCGTTTGGATCAAACTTTGCTGATTTACTAGGATCCTAAGAACACAGATATCATCATCCATCCATCCAATCGCGTCCACGGCTGGACATAGGCCTCAGTAAGTTCTTCCCAATGTTCTCTACACTAGCCACTTTCCCGCTACTCGCATTATGTCGTCGGTTCATCTAGTCCCCACTGACTAGAAGAATACAGATATTTGTAATTGTAATTGATTGTAAAAACAAATATATTTAAAATTATTACTCTTCTAAAGTGACATAGGAAGTTTTAGAATCATATTCAGTCTTAAGAGTCAATGTAAATATCCAGATATGTCGTTAACTTGTCTTCCAGTTATGTAATTTTCCAAATGACCGGAGAGAGATGGCCAAAGCATCTTTAAGAATGGACGTCACCTATAAGTGAAGGAAAACGGGAAGGCCGAAACACTCCTGGAAAATAGATGTTGATAAAGCAATGGAAGACAGAAACTTAACACAACAAGATTGTTTGGATAGAATAAAGAAGAATCAAGTCAAATCTGCATTATAATAAACACTGTAAAACTCCAAAACACTCTAAAAAGTCCATAACGAATATAATAAATTGAGAACAATAAACAACATTTAAAAATTATTAGATAAATTTAAAAAAAAATTGATTTCGCAGTGGTTTACTTTTCAGAGGCCGTAAAACACAATATACAGGGTATAACAAAAATGCAGGTCATAAATTAAATCACATATTTTGAGACCAAAAATAGTTCGATTGAACTTAACTTACCTTAGTACAAATGTGCACATAAAAAAAGTTATAGCCCTTTGAAGTTACAAAAAGAAAATTAATTTTTTCCAATATATCGAGAACTATTAAAGATTTTTTATTGAAAATGGATATATGGTATTCTTCTTGTAGGGATATCTCAAAAAAATAATAACAGTGAAATGTGTACAAACCATAAAAATTGTATGAGGGTTTTGTTGCCTTAAACCCCTCCAAACTTTTGTGTACGTTCCAATAAAATTATTTCAGCGGTACCATTAGTTAAACACAATGTTTTTAAAACTTCTTTGCCTCTTGGTATTTTTTCGATAAGCCAGTTTTTATTGAGGTGCGGCTTTTTTTTTAATATGTTTACATAAACATTTTATGCGGGTTTTATTCCCTTAAACGCCCCAAATGTTTGTGTACGTTCCAATTAGATTATTATTTTGGCACCATTAGTTTAACACAATATTTTTAAAACTTTTTTGCCTCTTATTATTTTTTCGATAGACGATTTTTTATCGAGATATTAATATGTTTCAAAACATACCTAAAAAATGTAAATTCACAATAAATTTTCATATTATTACCAGGTCTCTATAATCTTACTTACCATGTAAAATTTTTTGTTGGATTCTACAAATGTTCAAAATATCTCAATAAAAACTGACTTACCTAAAAATTACAAAGAGACAAAAAAGTTTTAAAAACATTTTGTTTAACTAACGGTACCACAATAACAATTTAATTGGAACGTACACAAATATTTTGGGGGGTTTAAGGGAACAAAACCCCCACAATTTTTTATGTGGTGCACAAATTTCACTTTTATGTCTTTTTAAAGATATTCCTGCCATAGCAATGCCACATTTCCATTTTCAATGAAAAATCTCTAATAGTTTTCAATATATTGAATAAAATCGATTTTTATTTGGTAATTTCAATGGGCTATAACTTTTTTTATGTGTACATTTGTACTAAGGTAAGTTAGGTTCAATGGAACTATTTTTGGTCCCAGAACATGTGATTTAATTTATGACCTGTATTTTTGTTACACCCTGTATAATACAAACTTTATAGTGAAAGAGTAATTTATTGATAGCTTATCTAAACATAATGGATGAATATAAATTAAAATCAATTTGTTTCCAGATTATTTTCTTTGTTAACAACGTTTATGGGTCACAAGTGTTCACGAGGCAAACCTATTTGTAATATGTAATATAATAAAGCGCGTGTTTACTATAAAGTTTTTGATAACGTTCTATTATTTTGAACGTGAAGAACGTATTTTAATTAAAGTATGAAACCAATTAAAACTATTCAAATTATTTAAGTATAAATTAACTTTAGTTATTACTATCTTTAATATAAATATTATTTATTAGCTCAACAGGCCTTGAGCATCTAAAGCTTACTACAGTTTTATATTGGTATTTTTAATTCTTCAACAATTTTTAAAGATTAATATGTAATTACAAAAATACGTTGCTTTATTAGGTACATCTTTTAGTTTTATTTTATTCTATGACAGCTTCTATCACAATCGAAAAGCTTAGCGAAATTCGCTTAGAGAACGAAAAGAATATAGCAATAGAGCAGAAATAAAAAATTTAAGACAAGAGAATGTGACATTAAGAGAAGAAAACAAAAAATAGTAGTTTTTCAAAATAGAAGAAAGGCTCGAAAGTTTGGAAAATGGAAAAAGGCGTAAAAATATAGTTTACAGGGCTTGAACATAGATAGTCTAGATACCCTAAAAAGAGCAATGAAGAATTTTATGCAGGTAGAATTAGCAGTAGATGTTCAAACAGAGAAAGCTGTGAAAAGTGAAGAGAAAAGTCTGTGTTTGGTTGAGTCTGGTTGAGTCTGTATGTTGTTCAATATGTCCATTTCTTCAAAAATTTTTGTTTTGATAAAATTGGTTCTGTTAATTCGCAATTTATTTTTTCCCTATTTGTTTACTTTATTTGACAATTTTATCTGCGACTTAAGTGTTTATTATGATTCAAACAAATGGGTCTAAATTCAAACCAAAAGAATTTAATATTTTTACTAAGATCTTTTAATTTTTGAAGTATATTTTGAATTTTAAAAATAATATTATTGAATGTATTGAAATTAGATTTTAGGTTTTCTAAAACTGCAAGTAAATCTGTAAAAAATCGCATTTTGTGATTGTCTTCCTGTTCTAAATATTCTAATTAGTGATTTTTTATTGCTATAGCTTCAGCTGAAAATATTTCACAGATAAAACAGTTTAAGCTTGTTGGTCTATCACCGAGGATATTATTTATATTATCAAATGAAAATATTTTTGAAAGTTAAAAAATGTGTTATTAAACTGCATACTGTAGTTTTTCGGTATAATGCTATTGACCATTTATTGACACACCAGAGGAGATGCAGTTTTCCATATGGTACAAATAATATATGTACATTAAACATTTTATGTAGATACCTTCTTAAATGCACTTAAAAGTTTGATAAAAGTTTTTGCAACGAGGAAAATATACCTGCCCTAGAAAATTATAACAGTTCAATCATTGATTTTCCCTTTATCACAAGAAACTTAAAATAAACATTTTCTGCTAGTTGATGAATTCGAAGGAAACTTTGATCTTTACTATTAAAGCCAAGTTGTTTCGATATCAACTTAATTTTTTCCAGTAAAATATTTTATTAATTGTACAACTATTGATTGGTATAAATGAATACATTTGATGTCGCTTTTCCAAAAGTATTTCTTCTTGTCCTTCATGCATTTTTGTGTGCTTCTTAATATGTAAAACATTCTTCCTGTTTGTCCTATATACAATTATTACAATATAGGTTGTAAACTTTGTTGTAGGTGTAGGTGTATAGGCTGTAAATTGTAAACTTCATTTTGTTAACACTTAATATTTGCTTTTATATTACTAAAAACAATGGTCTTCAAGAATGTATAAACACAAGCAAAATCCCATTGAATGGAAAAGTATCTCAGTACTATGTACACATAAAAAGGGAGATAAAAACAATTGCGAAAATTGTCGAGGAATAGCTGTACCCAGATCTATGAGTAGAATATATGGAAAGATTTTGAAGAATCGAATCGAGAAAGAATGTTTAGATTCTGAAACAGAAGAACAAGCTGGATTTCATACGGATCAATCCACTATTCACCACATTTTCTCCTTAACCCAGGTAGTAAAATAAAAAAGATAGCACGGAATCAAGAAATTACTGTGTTATTTGTCGACCTATGGAAAGCCTACGATAACATTCCACTGAAGTTGCTGTGACAATCAATGGAAAGCATGAATACATATATATTGGGCCAATAATTCAACAAGAAAATTGAATACTTGTGCATTGAAGGAGAACAACAAGATCTCATGTTAGACGACAACTACGATAAAGCGATGCTACGACTTCAAATATGGGAGAGTTCAAGTATTACGTAACGCCGTTTTTGAAGATTTTTGACCCCCCCCCCCTCCAACCCTACGTAACGCACCTTAATGGGGCGTTAACGTATTACACTGGTATTACGTAACGCAATTTTTGAAGATTTCTAACCCCCCCCACCCCAACCTGCGTTACGTAATACTTGAACGGTCCTTATCTAGGTGTCAATATTTAGCACGATAAGTTACGGCAGGTAAATTCATCCGCAAAGAAAGTAAAAACTTGGATATATCAATCTTTAGTGAAAAGTATCTATACAACTGCGAAATATGACCAGGAAAAGAAAGAACACTGGGAAGGCAACAGTGGCGTAACAAACTCCGTCGGGGCCCCCCCGCAGTATAGGATATAGGGCCCCCTTTAAAAAATTACTAAATGCGACTTGTGTAACAAAAACGTATATGTGTTAGTGTATTTATGCACTGTCTATAAAAACTTATATTTTTGATCTTTATTGGTATAGAATGAAATAGAACAAAAAATGAGAGCGCAGGCGCAAAATTTCGTGCCAATGCTTTTTAAATTCATTTTTTTCGAATCCTGAGAAAACTAGTAAGTATTTTTGAAAAATTTAAACGCAGAATGAAAGATTTCATATGAACCCTGAAAACTTCTATAAGGTTTAATTTAATAAGTTACAGGGGTGACAAACAAGAGAATGTTTAGTATGATTTTTAATTTGAAATATCCCATTCAAAAGATACTTTTTGTTTATTCTAAGTAACTTTCAGCCCTCGGTAATAATGTAATCTTTCTTTCTGCGTTTAAACTTTTCAAAAATTTTATTAGTTTTCTCAGGATTAAAAAAAAAGGATGAATTTAAAAAGCATTAGTCCGATATTTTGCGTCTACACTCTTTAAATTATTACATTATTAAATAGTAGTATTCTATGAGATGAACAACTTTCTTTGTGCACTACTATCAGCGAATATATCTATAATTATTTTATTAATATCTATCTGATGGGCAACTTCGTTTTCAATGCTTATATGCGCCAGAGAAGATAACCGTGCTTCTGACATTGTATTACGAAGATATGGTTTTATTAATTTAAGTTTTGAAATATATCGCTCTGAACTAGCGGTCATAACAAGTAAAGTTGAAAACAAGGTGTACGCTTGACACACTTCTGGTACGCAAGATGCAAGCACTAGTGCAATGAAAATCTATAAGAATAATTTTGGCTGCATCATAAATTGAGTTCGCTGATTCCAACTGTGTCCTTAATGATTTTCTAACAAATTGCAGTTGCTCCAAAAACTCATTACTTAAATCTGACGGGTACGCAGCAACTAATTTACTGGCTCCTGAAAAAACTTCTGAATCCGATTTGAAAAGATATTCTTCTAAGATGTAAGACTTCAAAATCGTTGTTCACTTTGTACATAAGTACTTATAAATCCAGCTTAAATTTGTTCAATGACTACATCGAGATTTCCGAAAAACACGCCTACTCTATATTATATTTCTTCAGGGTTTGAGATGCGTTGATTATGTAATAATTCATCAAAATATTTCTTAACTTTACCAAACCTTTTGATTTTAAAAGTACAGGGAAAGTCACAATTATTAGCAAAATCTTTGTATTCTTGCAAAATGACGTATCGTTTTGCCTAAAGATTTGACAAACATTCTTTATAGTTATCTAAAAGTATGTACCACTACCACTATTTTGTAAAATATGCGAAGACATATTATTCAAACTGTTCCATTTTACTTTTTTAAGTATTAGTTGTCATTCTCTACTCACGATCTGTGGTAGTTAATATTATTTTAGACAGTGTTTTTAAAATTTTCATGTAGTTCTGCTTTACACCAGGCAGAGTTTGAAATCTGGATGCCCACCTAGTCACCGATAACGTTTTTAGAGTAAGCGATTTTGGTTGGACGTTTTTCTGCATTTTTTGGTAAATCAAATCGAGGGAAGTTTTTGAAGATTTCCAGGCACTGCTTAAAAACGTTGCGTATGCATGCGTAAAATAATATATCAATAACACATTTTTACATATATTAGACGACAAGCTTTATGCTGCGGAGGCCTCTGTTACGCCCCTGGAAGGCAAAACTGATCAACGGAAATGAATTTTTGGAGGAGAGCAGCAGGAACATTTAGAAGAGAAAGGACTACCAGAAAACGCATTAAAGAAATAATGGGAATCAAAGGAACAATCACAGATTACTCATCAATAAAACAACTTATCTGGTTCGGACATATATTATACAAAGAATGGATGAACATAATGAACAACGACTACCAAAGGAAATACTAAAATGGTAACCAGAAGGAAACAGAAAACGAGGTAGATCAAGAAAAAGTTGGAGCAAAGGAATAGACAAAGAGTTGATAGAAAGAAACATAGAAGATGATCTATGGAACAGCCGGACGAAGTGGCGACTGGAACTATTAGTTCTATTACTATTAGTAAAACAATAGTCTGCCATACATTAAATAAATTTTCTTTATAATAGTATCTCAAAAATGTGTAGCGCGTTCAGAATTTCATTTAGTATAACTTCTAATGTGAATTAGCATTTCCTGCGCGTAATTACATGGAATTAATTTTATTGTAGTAGACATACACACACCCCTTTGTGTACTATTGCTAAAAATAACCAAAAACTGCATCTAGAAATAACACCGACAAAGCTGTGTTTATATCGCGCATACGCCAGCGCCATATGGCTAAAACACCTTTTTATCTATGTATGTGTGTTTTCGAAATTAATCCGTAAAAACGTGTTTATTTATGTTATCGTCTATAGATAGCCTATAAGAGGTGATAACGGTATAGCAGTTATATAACCAGATTTTCAGTATTAGGCTTTTCAATCTCTCTTTCGCTAAAAATAGCCGAAAATTATATGCTGTTAGAGTGGTTGGTAAATATAATTATTGCTGTTTTTGAGATGGAGCTAATATAGGTATTTAGATAGAACTGTCAAAACAACAATTCCTGGTATTTAGTTATTTATAGTACCTGTGTTTAGTTTTCCATTTTCTTTTGTTTTGCCATTAATTATATCATTCACCATTGGATTATAAGATAATTAGTCTTCATTCGGCATTTGCGTAGCAAATTATTAGCAGACAAGAACTAATCTACTTTTTTCTATATTTGTAAAAGAGAAGAATTTCTTTTAGTGTTCTTCTTCTTATAGTGTCATTTATTTATACACATATATTTTGTCTTCTTTTCATTAATCCTCAGCCCTACTTCGCTTGTTGCTCCTTCCACCTTGTTGAAAATGGCTTTTGTGGATAGGATGGAGTCTCCAACGAGATAAATGTCATCTACGTATGCTAGTAATAGCTTGGGACCTTGAACGGATAGCAGTTCTGTTTTTATTTCGGCCGACCTCATGGCTTTCTCTAATACAATGTTAAAAAGTAGTGGAGATAACGCATCACCCTGTTTGAATCCACTGTTGATTTCAAAGCTGTCAGACAGTTTATTATTTACACGTATGTACGTTTGATATTCCACCCTCCATACAGACTTTAGTCATCCAAATGAGTTTCTTTGGTATTGAGAACTTCGCCATGGCATTCGATACTTGGCTTCTTTCTACCTACGAGTATTATCATATGCCTGTCGAAAGTCTATGAAGAGATTGTGTTTGGGTCTGTTATACTCCCATCCAGTGGCGTGCGGTGACTTTTTTGAAAGGGGAAGCGATTCAATAAGGATATAAAAATATTTTCTTAAGGGTCGAGGGTCGAGCCACTTCCCACCTGATAACACTGTGATGCGCAGGGGCTCTCTATCAGCAAAGTACTTAATTATGTGAGACGTCCTGCGTACAAGGACTCACACACTAAATCCGTGACGCGTGAATGCGTGAGGCACTCTATTCCCGCTATTTCTAGTGACTAGTGACCTATCATTGATCTGTATTGCTAGCTCGGGCCTTGAGTCCTCGCGCCGGGCTTGGTTTTCTGAAGAAGAATCCTATTTAAAAAAAATTTTATACTCCGAGGCATTTTCCACAACACACAACTTTCACTAAAATGACACTTATTTATACTCGAGCTCTATTCTCCTATCAACTTCTGATAATTGTTGAATGCAGTTTTTTCAATGGATAATAGGGCTAACTTTCAATGTCTGTCTTCGCTTGTTGAATTTCTTTTAAACTCTTAATTTGAAACTCTTAATGCATCTTAATACTGCAAAACTTCGTTCAACTGATATACTTGTGGCTGGGATAGTTGGTAGTACTAATTCACACAACTTGACCACTTCACATAGTGACTTGTTTAAACCAGTAGTTATAAAGAAATCCCAGATTTCTGGGTATTTCTTTATCATTAATGTCAGTTGTTTCATAAATGACACTTAACTGAGAATGCAAAGCTGGGATATCAAAAAATTTTCATTATTTAATCGTAATGAAATAAATTCCTCTGTGGGAAATTTTGATGAATTATAATTAGAAATATTAAGATTATATATATAATTCTACAAATTTTAAATCGTAAAATTTTGAAAGCTAGAATTTATTTGTTGTAGAATATTATCAAAAGGTCTCTTTGTTTCCTACGTTTTCTCTGTCTCTCTGTCTCCGAAATTATCAATCTTCATTATTTTTCTTTCATGTTCAAACTCCATGTTCAGTTTTATCCCAAATATTTTTAAACTGCTCTCGTTTTTTTAATTATCGTATTAATAAAGTCATCAATTTGTCTTTTGATTTCTGTAAAATGTCAAATAAAAGATCAGTAAAAGGAAAAATCTCTGCAAAAAATTTAAATCGAAATATTCTTTAAGCGAATGTATGTAATACCTAAGCACCCCTTAGCAGCAGTAATAACAGTCGGGGCATCTCACTTTCGCGAAGGCGATAGGATAAGCGCTTCCATGGTACCAAAATTCGCGCTACTAGTGGGTGCGGTCATTGAACCCTGACCACTTTTTAAACGGGACAACTGTACGACAAGCGGCGATTTTGAGATGCGCTTCTGTCAGGAGTGGACCAAATAGTTGAATTGTGTGCATATTGAGTTCGTTCGTACGCGATTCATTTTTAATTATTTTTCAATGCCTATTGCCTAGGTAATATGTAGATTACTTGGATTAGGGAAAATTTTTAATTATTAAATATTAATTAATAATATATTTTCTTATATCGACGTATAAATAGTGAAGCGGCGCTTCCCCCGCTTCCATGGACCGCAAGCCTCTGCTCCCATCCCTTTTCTAGAAGCTGTCTCAGCGTGAATAGTTGATCTATTGTGGATCTGTTTGCCCTAAAACCAGCTTGATATTCTGCTAGGACATTTTCAGCATAAGGGGTTAGTCTACTAAGAATAATCTTTGAGAGGATTTTATATGCCGTGTTTAGGAGTGAAATTTCTCTAAAATTTGCACATTTTGTTTTATCCCCTTTTTGTGGATAGGCACTATGATGTATTCCTTCCATCTTGCTGGTATCCTTTCTTCTAAGCATATTTGTGTTATTAACTAGTGGATTTGACGATGTAGTGCGTCTCCACCATATTTCAGAAATTCTGCTGGTATTTCGTCCGTACCCGGCGCTTTGTGATTTTTCATCTTATTTAAGGCCTTTTAAGTTTCTTCAAAAGAGAGATTTTCGACGGGCATGTCCGCTGTGATATAGATCTCTTCTTTGTGCTGTTCTTCTTGTATGATGTTTAGAAGGTCCCTGAAATACCCTTTCCATTCTTCTGTTAGTTCTTTATCACCGATTATCATATGACCTTGATTGTCTCTCAGTGTATGGATATAATTGCCTCTATGTCCTCTTTTCTCAGTGGAAATTGCTTCATAGAATTCTCTGGAGCCTGGTTTGGATCGGTCTCTCTCCATATCTTCATATTTTTGTTTCATAGTTTGCTTCATAGTTTCTTTGAACAATTCTTGGTACTAAAAAAATACCTTTGCTCCATTGTAAATATTGGGTGTGTAGCACGTCTTCTTGTTCTCAAATGGCATGGTATAAAACCCGTTTCTGATAGTTTGACTAGAAATCAGCCTTCCAGTAACTTGCCTGAAGAAGTTATTAATCATCAACGCTGTGTATGTCGTATTTTTATTTGCCATGAAGACTATAAAACGATCTTGAGCATAAAGTAGTGGCTCTTTTCGTCCATCTCCATAGTATGTAGATGCAGATCCTGTCTAAAAATATCAAGAAACATAAAAAAAAAACAAGAACAAAGAGATAAAAAACAAGAAACAAAATATACCTACACTGTAATAATTGGTATAAGCAGTGTATTTCACTTAATGAAATACTAGGAAAGTACAGTCTATTGTCAAAATAAATATTAAATATTAAAGCAATAATCGTAGTATAGGTATAGGTGTAATATCATTAACTGACCTTGTCCAGTCTTCGTTTGTTACATATTTAGGCTTGTTTAATAACAAACACAACAGGTATTTTGTTTTATTTTTTAATGAGTGTAAACAACATCATTAAATTATCAATAAATATACAATCTATAAATTAAGGTTGCACAATATAATGACAAATTAATGTGTATGTTAATCTCATTCAAAATATTTTTTCTTTAATAATTAAATTTGGTATCGCTATTTAGCAAAAAAAATTGTTTTTTTTTAATTACAAAGTCCTTTATACAGAACCATTCAAAGACGACAAATTATAAATATCGACATTTTCTTATTTAAATTTTATACATTAAAAAAAATATTATAACCACCTCGACGAACGAAGACAATACAACATAACATGCAAATCAGCACACCTTAACGGTTTAAGCCACAATTACACGTCTCTGTGGTGTATCATCATCATCATCATCTCTCTCCCTCTCCCTCTCCCTCTCCCTCTCCCTCTCCCTCTCCCTCTCCCTCTCCCTCTCCCTCTCCCTCTCCCTCTCCCTCTCCCTCTCCCTCTCCCTCTCCCTCTCCCTCTCCCTCTCCCTCTCCCTCTCCCTCTCCCTCTCCCTCTCCCTCTCCCTCTCCCTCTCTCTCTCTCTCTCTCTCTCTCTCTCTCTCTCTCTCTCTCTCTCTCTCTCTCTCTCTCTCTCTCTCTCTCTCTCTCTCTCTCTCTATCTATCTCTCTCTCTTTCTATTTCTCTTCGGTTCCGCGCTGATCTTCTCTAGGTTCTCGCGTCTAGCGCGTCCGCTGCCACTTCATCCTCCCAGCTTTTCTGAGGCCATCCTTTTGGTTTCTGGCCTTGCATTTAACTATCTAGGGATCTATCGGTCTCCATTACATGAGCAGCCCATCGAAATCTTTGTAATATAGTGAATTCTGAGATCGATGTCTCTTTGAGCAGTTTTTAGAGCTCACTGATATACCGTTTTCGTTAATAGGTCTATGTCTAAATATGTTCCTTAGAAACTTTCTTTCAAAGACTTGCTCTTTGTGTTTTCTATCATCACTCATGTCTTGCATGGGTAACACACTATTTGTCTGATAATAGTTTTTTAGAATCTGATTTTCGATCTCCAATGTGTGTTTTTGGAAAGGTACACACGAGCAAGTAAAAAATAAACTTTGTGCCCCTTGATTATTCTCCTCTGAATTTCTGATGCTTCTGTTATATCCATGTTTAACGCAACTCCCAAAAATATGTGAAATTTTCTACAGGTCCAATATCTTCCTCTAATTCAATTGTACATCTGTTTCCCCTAGCTCAGGCCTCTGTTCACTCTACATTCATCATGTTCCTCCTTTAATTCCCCTAATTTCTGCATAATATATTGCTCCATTTTTATCTCTTGTGATGAGAGTTCTTTTTTGTCTGTTGTTGCCTGTAAGTTATTTCAGTCTTTTTTCTAGATGTGTGCAGTTCCTGGCACTCCTCTTTCATTCATTTATTTGTCTGTAGACTTTCATATTTGAGATGGCTTTTGAATGTTCTTGGATAACTGTTATTTGTATAATTGCAAATTATTAATTCAGTTAATAAATGTGATAATTTTTTCACCAACTATGTGTTCAGTGATTGTAATAATTTATATGTACAACAAAAACTAATACTCAATCGAGAAAAGAGAAAAAGTGTTAAAGTGATTCTTTAATAATATATTGTTACTATGGAACGCTTACAATTTTGAACATCTTTAACAACAGAATTATTGGATCACAGAATATATTATCCTGATGTATTCTCTGCTTGCATCTTCTACAAATAATACACAATAAATAACTTTTTATTAAGTTCACGTCTTAAATCAGTTATTTATCAAATACACTATATATCAATATTATTTAATCAACAACTCAAAATATTCCCGATGCCATGTCAAATATTTAAAATTGTCACTGATTGTCACTGTCTGACTATGCTGACAATATTCTATTCGACTGAGTGCGTTGTAAGACAAAGATAGATTTGGAAAATATTACCACGGACATTGTGTTCATTTTTTTCGAATCCTGAAAAAATCAATAAATATTTTTGAAAAATTTAAACGCAGAATGAAAGACTAAATTATTACTGAGGGCCGAAAGTCCCTTAGAATAAATAAAAAGTTTATTTTGAATGAGATATTTGAAATTAAAAATCACACTAAATTTTCTCTTAGTTTTTCACCCCTGTAACTTATTAAAATAAACATTATATAAGTTCTCAGGGACTTTCGGCCCTCGCTAATAACGTAACCTTTCATTCTGCGTTTAAATTTTTCAAAAATACCTATTAGTTTTCTCAGGATTCGAAAAAAACGAATCCCCATTTGAAAAGCATTGCAGCAGAAAATACGTACCCATCCCCTTAAGTGTTTTATATTGACTTCCATCTTTATTTTCAAATTTTATTTTTAGTTAGAACGTTCCCGGTTTAACTAGGTTGGCTACTTTACTATAAGATAATATAATTATCCACCCCCTCATCATTAATACAGTAATTTTTGTATTTCGTGATTGTAGAGATTTTCAAAACACGTAAACAACTTCAATATCACGTTTTCCCGCTCACATAAAGTCAAATTCCAGAAAAATAGAAAAATGTATGTTTAATGTCTTTAATAATTCTTTTGGATGAATACGAAAAGAAAACGTAACACGAAAGAAACTATGTAACTGTCTTTCTCTATTAAAGAGCAGTACCAAACCTTAGATGACATATTAGAGAGATTTTGCACCTCTTATTTTGCAATTCCGTTATGGTTATCGTTATACTACGTCTGCGCAGTAGAGAATATATGATCCGTTATCGTTATTAAACCTAAGGGATTCCGTAATTTACGGAGGTTTAAAGTAGTGCTTATCGTTATCGTTATAGTAATGGTTAAATTGCTTTGTTGCCAGAATGTAAAAAAATCAGTAAAATTACATTTACATAGATTCTAATTTTGATGACCTATAAATTAAAATATCCAAAACCGTTCAAGTATATGCTTAAAATTACAATAACTTTGTGAAGTGAGGTTATGTTTAAATAAAGATAACGATGACACGAAAAACCTACTTGACAGGCTGCAAAAACTCTGCTTTTTAACGTTGCCGTAATCGTTATGCTTAATAAAGTTAACAATAGCGGAGCCAAAATCAGCGGTTATTTTAAGAGGTGCAAAATCTCTCTATTAGATCTTCTCCTTGATGTTATTAAATGATATATACTGGGTATGATAAGATAAAGGGCTCGTTACCATTTTTTTTGCCAAAAGGGGTACCTGATCTAGGAAAATTAGGGAAATACTGCATTAGAGTATACAGTACTTATATCAATTCTGGAGCATCTTTCCTCTTTTTTGCTTTCTGTAGTCTAGATGTTTCACTGTTCTGTTTATATTTGTCAATCTGCAGTATTTTGTTTAATATTCGTCTAGAGAACATTATATTACATACAGAGAGAGTCTGTAATTTGGAATAAATTCAATATCTCAAATACTAATTGTTTTTTTGAAAAATGCTTAGACCCGTCGATTAGTATTTCAAATTGTCCTTTTTGGCGTACAATAATAATGTATACAGTTTGTCCCAATTTAGAGATATGACGTCATCGTTGATTTTCTTAAATGGCAACACTATCATTTTGATAGCTATTTTGATAGCTATTTTGATAGGGTGTGTAAAGTTGTACACAACTGCAAAATATCAAATTTTTATTCTCTACTCTTTACAAGATAATAGAACATAACAAAGTTATGTCTGTAATTTGGAATAAATTCAATAATTAAAATACTAATTGTTTTTTTTTTGAAAAATGCTCAGACTCGTCGATTAGTATTTCAAATTGTCATTTTTGAGATAAAATAATAATGTATACAGGGTGTCCCAATTTAGATATATGACGTCATCGTTGATTTTCTTAAATTGCAACATTGTCATTTTGATAGCTATTTTGATAGGGTGTGTAAAGTTAAATAACAAAGTTATGAAAAACAAGTAATCAAATACTAATTGAATTTAATTATTTCAATTAAGCAAATACTCATAATGTTGCCCTCAATTATTTTCACATTGTCAATGGGCAACGTTAAGAGGATTTGCTTAATTGAAATAATTAAATTCAATTATTATTTGATTACTTGTTTTTCATAACTTTGTTATTTTCTATTATCTTGTAAATAGTAGGGAATAAAAATTTGAAATTTTGGTGTATAACTTTACACACCCTATCAAAATAGCTATCAAAATGACAGTGTTGCCATTTAAGAAAATCAACGATGACGTCATATCTCTAAATTGGGACACCCTGTATATATTATTATTGTATGTCAAAAAGGACAATTTGAAATACTAATCGACGGGTCTGAGCATTTTTCAAAAAAACAATTATTAATATTTGAGATATTGAATTTATTCCAAATTACAGACTCTCTCTGTATATTTGATTTTTATATCTAGATATGTTTTAAAATAGAAGTTACTTAAGAATTTTTATCTTGTAATTAAGGATATATGCAATATTTATTTAGATTTGAGAATTATACGGAAATAATAAATTTTATAGAAGTGTTTCAACATAATGAACACAATGCAACTTTGTATTCCAAAAACCAAACTGCATAAAGCCAAATGCTATTAATTTTAGACTCGAAACCCATAAAGACGTGAAAGCTTTCATATTGTGTAATTTGATTTAAAGCCTTTAGAGCTTTCAACATTCACATGATTTGTATAAAACATAAATTTCAACTAAAACAAACAATATTTATTCAACTTATATTTAGTACTATCTAATCTGAAATAATAATCCATTTCGTTATATTTAGGACCTTCAGACTAAAATTAAAATCTAGTGTTTAAACTAAGATGACATGAAATATGTTCTTGCACATTGTTATGATAGAACAGCTTACAGTTTGTGATATTATATCTGATTAGTGACCATTAGTCAAGTCATTAATGGATTTTTCTTTATAAATAGTCTATAAAAACTACACTTTAATGAAGACTTTTATTTTGAGTTTGTTTATGATAAATATATTAAAATTTATTTATGTAAATTATATAATAAAACAAAAAGTAGATTATAAAAATGAACTTATTTAGATCATATCCTTCAACTAATTTTATACAAAATCATCACAATAAACCATTTGTAAAAAAAACGCAATGAAAGATGAGTGAAATTATTGAAAAAACCAAAACTATTGTACACATGTTACCAATATTGTACGAATGTTACAGGCTTGTTAAATAGGTACCTACTAACTTCTAAAGTTGGTATGCATTTTTTTATATTTTCAATCATCATCATCATCATCATCTTGGTGCTACAGCCCTTAGAGGGCCTCGATCTTCTCAAGCTTTCTACGCCATTCTGTTCTGTCCCTTGCTTGCATTTTCCAGTTGCCGACTCCGATCTTCTCGGCATCCTGTGTTACCCCGTCCATCCACCTCAGCTTTGGTCTACCCCGTCTTCTCATTCCCACGGGTTGCGCTGTTAGAATCTTTTTTATCATGTTCGATTCAGGGGCCCGGGCTACATGTCCTGCCCACTGCAGGCGGTTTCGCTTAATTATAGTGATAATATCTTTTCCACCAAACGTATGCTTGTAGATATTCTGCAGTACAAAGTTATATCTACGCCTACATATTCCGTTCTCACAGACCGCTCGGAATATCTTACGTAGCAGCTTTCTTTCAAAAATCGACAGAGCGGATTCATCTGTTTTAGTTAGCGTCCATGCCTCTGATCCATATGTGAGAACGGGGACTATCAATGTTCTATACAGCCTTATAAGAGTTTTTTGAGACAGACGTTTGTTAGCTAAGTGCTTTGATAGACTATGATAACACCTGTTTGCAATTATTATTCGTCTTTTTATTTCCTCTGATGTGTTATTATTGGGGTTAACCGATGTCCCTAGATATATGAACTCTTTGACCGCTTCGAAGTTTTGGTCATTGATGATTAGATCTGCGTCAACATTTCCAGCTCTTGTGTTTGTGTTAGTCGCCATGAATTTTGTTTTATTTCGATTTATATGTAACCCCATTTGTTCTGCTGCTGCTACTAGCTCGGTTAGGATTTCCGCAGTTCTCGCTCTGGTTCTTGTTATAATGTCCACGTCGTCTGCATATGCTAGAATTTGGACAGATCTATTGAATATTGTTCCCCTGCTATCTATATTAGAGTCTCGTACGACTTTTTCTAATGCTACATTAAAAAGTTGACACGCCAGCGCATCTCCCTGCCTTAACCCCCTATGTATTTCACATGGGGTTGACGAGTCGTTTTGAATTTTTACTGCTGATATCATCTTCGCCATTGTCACTTTTATCATACATATGAGTTTTTTTGGAATTCCTAACTCATTCATAGCGTTGTAGAGACTTGGTCTTAATACACTGTCATAAGCAGCTAAAATCGCCAAAATATGGTACATATCTATGTTAAACTCTTGCGCTTTTTCCTGGATCTGTCGTAGTGTAAAGATCTGGTTAATGGTTGAACGTCCACGCCTGAATCCTGCCTGATATTCTCCTAGAAACGTTTCGGTATAAGGCATCAATTATATTTATATTTTCAATAGCACATAATAATATGTCTTAGATCATTCATTGATTTAATCCTTAGCCGACGATTTGATCGACTGCGCTTCTCTGAAACTATTTCCTCGCCTCTTCAGCACCTTTCCAATCTCGCTTTTCTACATCCTTGCTAGTTCGCCTCTTTTTGGTTTTTGTCCACTACTGCTTGCCATATTTGCTTCATTTTTCTATTACCATTCTTATGGACCGACCATATGACCGAACAAAGCAAGTTATCGTTATTCGACTTTGTCATATGTCCAATACTATATTACATTGTTCCCATATAAAGTCGTTTCTGAATCACTTCCAAAACCGCTCTAAAATACCCCACACTGCATGCTTGAGTCATACTTTTGTCTCTGGCACTTAAAGTCTAAGTTTTTGAGCCGTATATACCAACCTCCTCTTTCTTAGATTAAACGCCTTGTTTGATTTCTGGTTTCATTTTTCCCTCTGAATTTACAATCGAGATCAAATATCACTTCCGTCCTTTATCCAAATATTTCATTTTTGAGCTTCCTTAATCTGTATTTTTTTTTATTCTGACATCACTTTATTCAGCCTTCTTGGAAACTTCAATATTCTGTTTTATCTAGGTTTATTTTCATTTTGTATTTATAGCCCAGTCGGGATAGCATTTGACCTTGCATTAGGAGCTGCCCCAAATTTTATTTTTCTGATCTTTAGGGAGGGTCAATATTAGTATAAATTTAAAATCTCGACTGAATTCCACCGTTGCGTTAGCCGCCATCTTGATTTTAAACGAGAACCGTTTTTGCTCAATATCTCCGCCATTTTCAATTTTTTGACAAAAAGTGTAGAAACTGAAATTGTTGAAAATGCGATTTTCTATAATATCATTTATTATAATTTTTTCGTGCGGTCGATATTTTCCGAGTTATGAGGGGAAAATAGTGACAGTTGTAGCATAATTATTGAATTATTGAGTTATCTCGTTTATTATTAGTTTTACAACAAATATTTACCTATACAAAAATTAAGAGAATTAAATTTTGTACAATTTTGATGCCGTTTATTTTTTTGGTAAAATCAATATTTAAGGTAGTACGTATGTGGTAAAAGTGCGAGCGTAAGACCTGATTGATTTTGTAGCAATTGTTTTTGTTCAATATCTCCGCCATTTTCAACTTTTCGACAAAAAGTGTAAGAACTGAAATTGTTGCAATTACGATTTACTACAATTTTTCGGGAGAACCAGTGGCGGGTCTACAAGGGGGGAAAATGGGAAAATTCCCCCCAACAGGGTCCAAAATTTAAAAAAAATTGTTGGAACATCACGATATATTAGCTGACATAAAACTTAAAATATTGACAGACAAATTCAACCAATAAAATCCGCTAGTTAATAAAATTAAGTGAACTTAATGTATATAATGTCTTTTTATGTCTTTTATATACTTAGTTTGGTTGATGTTTCATTGGAAGTTTCAAAAATTGTATAAAATATAATTCTCTTTATTTTTGTTTATGTACAATTATGTCGTAAAGTTAATAATAAATGGGACAATTCAATAATAATTATGCTCCCCCCCCCGCTTCCATTATTTTCCCCCTTAACTCGGAGAATATTGATCGCATAAAAAAATTGTGCCAAAGAAATTGTAGAAAATTGCATTTCCAACAATTTTCTTTCCCACCATTTATGTCGAAAAGTTGAAAATGGCGGAGATATTAAGCAACAACAGTTCTCATTTAAAATCAATATGGCGGCTGATGCAACCGCGGAATTCAGTCGAAATTTTAAATTTACACTACTATTGATCTCTCCTAAAGGATATAATTATAAAATTTGGGTCAGCTCGGATACAAAATTCAATTCAATAATTATGCTCCCCCCACCACTTTTTACTATTTTCCCATGTAACTCGGAAAATATCAACCGCATGAAAAAAATTGTTAAAAAGAAATTGTAGGAAATTATATTTTGAACAATTTTAGTTGAAAATGGCGTAGATATTGAACAAAAACAATTGCTATAAAATCAATCCGGTCTTACGCTCGCGCCATTACCGCATACGTACTACCTTAAATATTAATTTTAGCAAAAAAATGAAAGACATCAAAATTGTGTACAATTTAATTCTCTTCATTTTTGTTCAGGTACATATTTGTTGTAAAACTAAGAATAAACGAGATAATTCAATAATTCAATAATTATGCTCCAACTGTCACTATTTTCCCCTCATAACTCGGAAAATATCGACCGCACGAAAAAAATTATAATAAATGAAATTATAGAAAATCGTATTTTCAACAATTTCAGTTTCTACACTTTTTGTCAAAAAATTAAAAATTGCGGAGATATTGAGCAAAAACGGTTCTCGTTTAAAATCAAGATGGCGGCTAACGCAACAGTGGAATTCAGTCGAGATTTTAAATTTATACTAATATTGACCCTCCCTAAAGATTAGAAAAATTAAATTTGGGGCAGCTCCTAATGCAAGGTTAGGCCTGTTATTCGTCTAACCCGACTGGACTATTATCATGATATTCATTCCAAATTTGCCAACATTTTTGGCTGTTTGCCACTATAAAAAGATCATCAGCTAAGACAGCACTTAGTACCTTTACTTGTCTAGCACCCATTTTAGTACCAAATTTTTCTATTTTTCGTTGTTCAGTCTGATCACATTTCTTGTACAGCTTAATATATACTTTTGAGATTTAGAAGTACCTTGTTCTCAATTCCTCTCCCTTCAATACCTTTCAATATTATTACTGAAAGCAGAAAACTCGAGAGATATAACAAAAATAGTAAAAATAAAAAATGGAAACAATGTAATCGTACAGGATAGAAAGGATATAAGCAAGGCCTTAAAAATTTAAATCAATTAAACACTTAAATGTCGGCAGGAGAGAACATAATTACAGTCAAATCTTTAAAAATCAGAGACAGAATAATACCTAGATCAAATCGAACGAACATCTAATATTATCGAACAATATCCTTTCTAACACCTCTATTAATTTCTCACCAAGATTACGACTAGTAATAAGCTAGATTACTACCATCCTATCGAACAGCCTAGATTCAGAAAACTTTTTAGTACCATGTATCACTTGCATACCCAGTAGTTGCTAGAAAATAAGTGTACCTAATAGGTCTGGATCCCGCGTATGAAAAAAAAGTTGATTAATAGCAAGCTGAACATTTGTTAATAGCTTAAGGGTGTCTAGTCGGACAAACTTTGATATATAGGAACACTGGAACAGGGGAAGTTTTAATTGTGGAACAGATTAAAAATTTGGAATGGTCAGACCACGAAAACGTCACATGTATTTTGTCCGACAGAACTTCCAATTGATTTGTTACCTTTTCATTAAACTCTCAAAAGTCAGGCTGCTATTTATCACCAAATGGGAATTATAATGAGTGGAACACGTGGAATATGTCAAATGACAGGAATTATGACAGGTGATAAATAGCAGTCTGATTTTTGCATGAGAGTTTAATGAAAGGGTAACAATTCAATTGGAAGTTCTGTCGGACAAAATACGTGTGACGTTTTCGTGGTCTAACCGTTCCAAATTTTTAACCTGTTCCACAATTAAAACTTCCCCTGTTCCAGTGTTCCCATATATCAAAGTTTGTCCGACTGGACACCCTTAAGCTATTAACAAATTTTCAGCTTGCTATTAATCAATTTTTTTTTCATACGCTGGATCCAGACCTATAAGTATAAGGTACCGTAGGTATCCATATGGTTTTTCTATTTTTTAAAAAAGGCATTCGACATTCGATTCCATCAAATTTTGGGCAGTGTTAGATTCCCCAAAAACACAAGAATCCAATTGAAAATTAGCAAAGTGCATCCTAGGAAATAGTATATTAAGTATGGAGAACGGTAAGGGTTTTATACCGATCGAAGACAATTGTTTGGAGGAGGAGCGGAGCGACGACTCCAATTATTGTCTCAGATCGGTTACCCTTTACGTTCGACATGCTTGTAACGTTTTTTGCACGATTGATACCATTATAAATTATAAAATTAAACATTTTCGTCATATTTGACTAGTTTCATTCATTTTATCAAGATAGATACTTTGGTTGTTAGGTAGTAACTAGGGTGCATAACAACAATGGAGAATTGAGTTTTTATTTAGTTGTCAATAATTTTAAGTACAATTTTTATTATTATAAATTAAAATATGAGCGAAAGTGAATTTGAAGAAATTGAACGGGCTTGGGAAGAAGGGTGTTCCGCAATTATTCCCGAAAAATCCAAAATCCGTTATCAAAATACCTACTAAAGTTTTAAAAAATGGTGCGAAGGCAAGAATTTAAGAATCGAAGAAAAGACTCTATTGGCATATTTTGTTCAAAGACATATGCAGTTGAAAGCTCCTGGAAGCCTCTGGGCAGAATATTCAATGATTAAATCCACCGTTTTTCTTTATGATGGCTTTGATATTTCCAAGTTTTCAACTTTGATCGCGTATTTGAAGAGAAAAAATGTTGGCTATAGGCCTAAGAAGTTTCAATATTAATAAATAATTCGTTAGTTTTCTTTATTCTTTCAAAAAATAAATTAAAATTAAGAGATTTTTTAACTCGACGGTAAGTGAATTACTTACCGTCGAGTTGGAGTACTTACCGTCGAGTTGGATTACTTACCGTCGAGTTGCTAGTAAATGTCACCTACTGACGTAAAATCTGTCACGGTAAACAGTCAAAAATTATCAATCGTGCAAAAAATATAAATCGATCGCAATGCATACTGTGGTATGCATATGAAACCTATGTCTGTCAAATTTGTTTTGACAATTCTACTGTAAATTCGCTGTCGTTTCTCTCACCAATGTTTATGTGTCGGAAAAGAATATGTTAAACAATATTTGTTTTTTGAACTTCACAAATAATGAAAAAAATGTGATTTTGTAAAGTGCTGGAAATTGGAATAAAGAAAGAAGTAGCTGTTTAAAAAGGGAAAAAGTAAGTGACTTTCTATTAAAATTTCATTAAATACTTAAATTTACGACATTGAAATAACTGCTGTGATGTTACAAAAGCAGTGACTTTTTTCTCTTCTTTAACTGGTTTCCAACCACTCCTAAATGTAGATCTCTCCCAATTGCTTCCAACTTTCTATACAGGGTGATTGATTAGTAGGGTAAAGCTCAATAGCTCCGCTATAGTAATAGATAGCATTAAAAGTTAATAACAAAAATTTTAGCCACCTTTGAGCTTCACATTACAAAATTAGTTAGAATGTTACAGGGTGTTCGATAACACAGTGGCAGACCTAACTTATGTTTTTTTTTAAATGGAACACCCTATATTTTATTTTAAATTCAAAATCCGGTTAACTTCTCCATCACAAAAATATAAAGGTTTGTTATGTTATACAGGGTATTTACAAAGTTACAACCAATTTTAAATGAAAATCGTATCAAGTTCAACTCCCTGTATAAATAAAAATAAGCAAAACAACAATGGTTTATTAATGCCATATTTTTTAACGTATTGTCAAAATTTTCAAGAATGGTCGATATTGCTAATTTTCTTTATATCAAATACAGGGTGAGTCAAAACGCAAGTACATTATTTTCTCAGTAATTTTAAATGGAACACCCTGTATTTTATATCACTATTGAAAAGTACCATTACCGTACTTTAATTTTTAGATAACATTCCCTATGTCTAAATTTATTAGTTTTCGAGATATTTTCATTTTTCAATGGACCAGTAGCGTCGCCACCCAAATCACCAGAATTTAATAAACTGGACTGACTTTTTTGGGGTTACGTTCATAATGTAGTTTATAAAATACCTCCAACAACAAGGGATGAGATGAAAAATAGAATACAAAGTGTATTTCGATGTGTTAATTTACAAATGCTCCGTAGAGTAAGTAGCTCATTCAATGATTGTTTTTAGGCGTACATAAATGAGTTAGGAGATAATTTTGAACACCTTATGTAATTAAATATCAAAAATATTTTATTAAAAGTAGCTTCTAATTTTTTCAAACATGTTTTTTTAGATAACATTCCCTATGTCTAAATTTATTAGTTTTCGAGATATTTTCATTTTTCAATGGACCAGTAGCGTCGCCACCCAAATCACCAGAATTTAATAAACTGGACTGATTTTTTTGGGGTTACGTTCATAATGTAGTTTATAAAATACCTCCAACAACAAGGGATGAGATGAAAAATAGAATACAAAGTGTATTTCGATGGGTTAATTTACAATTGCTCCATAGAGTAAGTAGCTCATTCAATGATCGTTTTTAGGCGTACATAAATGTGTTAGGAGATAATTTTTAACACCTTATGTAATTAAATATTAAAAATATTTTATTAAAAGTAGCTTCTAATTTTTTCAAACATGTTTTTTTGCAAAACGTATTACTGATAAATTATGTTTCGTTCTTTATTTGTTACATTGTTACATTTACATACAAAAGTAGTGTTTAATTGTCTTCACAAAATATTGTATTTTGTGTTTGTGTGTTTTTTTGTAAAATATGTTACTAATTTTCTTTGTTTATTTGTTGCATTTACATAAAAAGATAGTTTTTAATTGTTTCAAAAATGTTGAATGTAGTGGTTGTGTTTTTGTTTGTAAAATGTATTACTAATAAATTATTTTTATTTCTTTATTTGCTACAGTGTTACATTTATTACCGGATTGATAATCGGTAATCTTCAATTATTGTCAATTCAGTCATGGCTTACTTAAAATTTAGATAAATTTAAACACCTAAAATAATTTGCTCTGTAAAATGAAAATATCTCGAAAACTAATAAATTTGGGCATAGGGAATGTTATATAAAAATTAAAGTACGTTAATGTTACTTTTCAATAATGATATAAAATACAGGGTGTTCCATTTAACATTACTGAGAAACTAATGTACATGTGTTTTGACTCACCATGTATTTGATATAAAGAAAATTAGCAATATCAACCATTCTTAATAATTTTAACAATCAACAAAAACATACGGCAGCAATAGGGCTTTTCATCGATTGTCATTTGTTTCGAGCTTCTGTCATGTGTCACATAATATTAACATATCTACGTCATACGTCTTTGGTTTGTATTACTGTATATACCAATAACGTAGGTCGTAGATATATTAATATTATGTGACACATGACAGAAGCTCGAAACAAATGACTGTGAATGAAAAGCCCTATAAACCATTTCTGATGTGCTTATTTTTATTTATACAGGGAGTTGAACTTGTTACGATTTTCATACAAAATTGGTTATAATTTTGTAAATACCTTGTATAACATTACAAACCTTTATATTTTTGTGATGGAGAAGTTAACAGGATTTCGAATATAAAATAAAATATAGGGTGTTCCATTAAAAAAAAAATAAGTTAGGTCTGCCACTGTGTTATCGAACACCCTGTAACATTCTAACTAATTTTGTAATGTGAAGATCAAAGGTGTCTAAAATTTTTGTTATTAACTTTTATTGCTATCTATTACTATAGCGGAGCTATTGAGCTTTACCCTACTAATCAATCACCCTGTATTTTGCGTCAATCTATCACTGCTCTTATATCGTCCACCCATCTCTTTTGAGGTCTTCCTATGCTTCTTGTCGTACCTCTTGGTCTCCATTCTAGGATTACCCGTGTCCACCTCTTATTAGCCTATACCTATTTTTTACGGAAATAAAAGTCAGATATTGCGCACTGAGTTTTATGAAATCTTGCCCAAGTATACTTTCGCTCCTAGAGCATCTTCAGGGGCATTTCGGTCAAAAAAGGAAGGTATCCTCGAATGTCATTAAATTAGTCTGAATAGTGGCAACTTAACATGTAACATAGTATATATGGTTTGTTCAACAGTAAATGGTTTGAGTTCAATTAGTGCGGTCGTAAATATTATTAAATTTATCTGACCTGGCCCATTGTTAAGACCCACCCGGAGCGCTAAGCCACCGAAGTAGACAGAGTTGGTCTTTTGCAATTAACACTGACTAGACGGTACTCCCATAATAAAGCCTAAAATAAATTTTACCTGAAACCGGGCCTTTTATACTATTATCGGTTAATCCGGGCTGTTTATAGTGGTAACTAATTGAACTTAACCATTTACTGTTTAACATACCATACTTAACATACACTAGCGAAGGACAATCAGATAAAATTTGATTGCCGGTACTTGGGTACTTCTACATATTGAAGATGGAGATCATTGTACCTCCATCTTCAATAGTAGATGCAGCTAATGAAAAGTAGGTTCTAGCTAATGAAAAGTAGAAATATTTCAACGTGAAATAACCAAAAAATGAAGCTCTTTTCGGGGAAAACTAATCACAACGTTTTTAAATTGTTTAGAAAAAGCTTTATTTTTGTTTTATAAAAAAACTTTACAGAATCAGAAGTAAGTAAGTTACGCTCAAAATAAAGTTGACCCCTCTGTTTTTGGTAAAAAAAAAAATCGTAAAAATCACCCTCTCGTTAGCAGCCCAAATAAAATTAGTCATTACCGCTTCATAAGTTACTTTAGTTATGTAGTGTTGATATATGTAAGTTTTATCAGTTCAAAGTGCTAATTTTTGAAAAATTTGATTTTAAAGTAAACATTTTTTTTTATTTTGAAAAAATTCCGTTTTTTTCGAAAATAATTTAAAAACATTATTAGTGATATCAAAAATCTCATGGAGTAGAAAATGTAGGTTTTGATTTTCTAAATATTTTGGATTTTTTGGTTTGCCTATAAGACAAAAGTTGGTTAAGATATTATGGCTGTTCAAAATTTGCATGCACTTGTGATTAGTGATTCGTTCAAGCTCTTTTAACTACAGCCTTTTCAAAAATGAGTACTTTGAATTGATGAAACTTACAGATCATATTAATACACTTGCGATCATAAAAATCGGGTCACTCGATGAATTATTCAAGTTAGATGTCTCGAATTTTCTAAACCTGTTGTCCGGTTTAAGTGATTTTCTAGTATGTTATACCCTTATTCTTTAGCAATATCGCTATAATAATATTGTTGCTAGACAGGTAAATTGTCATTGCATACCGGGTGTAACAATCATACTGTGTTTATGCCTCAAAGTTAGGAACACCGTGTGGAATGTTTTAGCATAGATAAAATATTGAAATTAAAACTCAATTGTAACCTTAGGCTTTCTTAACATTTTCTTTTTTGATTTATTATAATATACACGTTAATAACTAGCCACGTTCTTCATCAATACAGGGTGTTTCTAAATAAGTGCGACAAACTTTAAGGGGTAATTATTCTGCATGAAAAAATAATGACAGTTTGTTTTATAATCGTATGTCCGGAAATGCTTCGTTTCCGAGATATGGGATATTGAAGTTTTTCTTACAAACTGACGATTTATTTATTGCTCTAAAACCCGTATAGACCAGGGCGGATCTGTAAAAATATTAGTACATTTGGACGTTGAGAGGTGACTCAAAATTTTTTTGCAGAAATTGCTTGAAAATAAATCAAATAATAATATTTGAGTTATCCTCCCTCTCAAAAAGGTCCGGAACATTGTTTAAATAAACAAAATGTCAAAAAATTAAGGAAAAATTCGATTTTTTTCTTGGTTTTTTGATTATAACTTTAAAAGTATTCATTTCCGAGAAAAGTTGTACTGACATAAAAGTTGCGTAATTAAATTTCCTATAATATAGAATTAGTTAAAAATTTAAGAAATACTCACAATTGTTGCAAAATAGCAATAATTTTGAAAAAAACATACAAAAACAAATATTCGCATTTTACGTTTTTCAACCATTTATGCTACACTTAGGAACTTAGGACCTTCAATTTCACCTTGAAAAATTTTATGATACAGTAAAACAATACTGTAAATTTCATTAAAATCGGTTCAATAGATTTTGCAAAATAAATTTTGCAATCCAGCTTTCGTAAAAAAAATTCATTTTTTCAAAATGTTACAGGACTGAAAATAAAGCAGATAGCAAGTTGAAAATTTTTTTGCACATAGAAGTGTACTGTACCATTCATTTGCAATTTTGCAAAATTAAAATCGCTTAACACCACGGCGTCAGGAATTTTTTTAAATAAGCATTAATTATTGGTGCTACGCGCAGGACAGCGGATAGGTTGCTCTGATTGGGCATTTCAATGACCTTTTATAATGATTGATACATTTTAATTTTTATGACATTTTGATATAAATAAATAAATTTGTTTATTGCAAAATAAAAACACATACTCTATCCTTTGAAATAACACTTTTATTAGCAAAAACTTTCTTTGTTCATATATTTTAACTTAAATAATAAAAGTTTATTATTTTTAAACATATTCAATTGTTTAAACAATATTTCACAAACAATAATAAAATTAGTTTGATTTTTGTGGAATTAAAATATTAAAATACAACAAAATATAGAGTAAGAAAGTAATATATTAGATAAAGATTAGAAGAAATTTTGGTGGAAATCAACCTGTGTGAATCGAACACAGCTGTCCTGCGCGTAGCACCAAAAATTATTGTTTATTTCAAAAATTTTCTGACGCCGTGGTAATTAATCGATTTTAATTTTGAAAATTGCAAATGAAAGGTAGAGTACATTTCTATAAGCAAAAAAAAATTCAACTTGCTATCTGCTTTACTTTCAGTCCTGTAACATTTTGAAAAAATGAATTTTTTTTGCGAAAGCTGTATTGCAAAATTTATTTTGTAAAATCTATTGAACCGATCTTAATGAAATTTACAGTATTGTTTTACTGTATCATAAAGTTTTTTAGGGAGAAATATGAAGCTCCTAAGTGTAGCATAAATGGTTGAAAAACGTAAAATGCGAATACTTGTTTTTGTATGGTTTTTTCGCAATTTTTACTATTTTGCAACTAGGGTTACTATTTTTTAAATTTTTAACCAATTCTATATTGTAGTAAATTGAATTACGCAACTTTTATGTCAGTACAACTTTTCTCGGAAATGAATACTTTTAAAGTTATAATCAAAAAACAAAGAAAAAAATCGAATTTTTCCTTCAATTTTTGACATTTTGATTATTTAAACAATGTTCCGGACGTTTTTGAGAGGGAGGATAACTCAAATATTATTATTTGATTTATTTTCAAGCAATTTCTGCAAAAAAATTTGAGTCACCTCTCAACGTCCATCTCAAAACAGATCCGCCCTGGACTAGTAGAGATCTGCAAATGAAATTTGGTAGGTTTTAAGGGAGAGTTATTGTGCATTTTTTGATATACAATTAATAATTCTTGTTATCCAACATAAACAAATAAATCAAAAAAGAAAATGTTAAGAAAGCCTAATGCTACGATTGAGTTTTAATTTCAATAATAATTATCTATGCTAAAACATTCCACAGGGTGTTCCGAACTTTCAGGAATAAACACAGTATGATTGTTACACCCGGTATACAATGACAATTTACCTGTCTAGCAACAATATTATTATAGCGATATTGATAAAGAATAAGGCTGTAACATACTAAAAAAATCACTCAAATCGGACAACAGGTTTAGAAAATTCGAGACGTGTATAATAATTCTTCGAGTGACCCGCTTGTTATGATCGCAAGTGTATATAAGTAAAGTAACTTGTGAAGCGGTAACGATTAATTTCATTTGTGATGCTAATTGGGGAGGGGGGGGGGAGAGGAGATTGTCACGATTTTTTTTATTAAAAAATTAAATGGACCAATATTATTTTGAGCGTATCTTACTTACTGTTGATGTTAAATTTTTTTTTAAAAAAGGAAAAATAAAGTTTTTGTAAACGCTTTAAAAGAGTTGTAAAGAGTTTTACCCGAAAAGTGCTTCATTTTCGAATGAACATATTCACTCGCAAATAACTCAAAAAGTATTAACTTAGTGAAAAAACTCCTAAAACAAAAGTTGTTTAGAATTAGTCATTTTATCCAATTCTGGACTTATTTTGAACGTATGATTTTTCACCACCGGGAAGGGGTGAAACTCACCCCCAGGGCAAAAGCGCTCATCGGTACAATATCACTTTTTTTTGACATTTGAACTATGTAGCTGCCAAATTTTTTGTCAATCCAAGTGTTTCTTTAAATCTGGAGATTTTGCAATATTTTACCGTCAGTGAATGGACTACTTTACCTGTCTACCTGTGTATTGTTTGACAAAGATAAAAATACGAAAGCAATATAGATAATATCTCTACGTATATATATCTCTTATGTATTCATAAAACATGGCATCATAACTTTCGAGAATAATTTAATTGAGAAAAACATCTCTAGAGAAGAGTGACTAATCTACTAAGTGAATTAATTGGCCGATAGATGTTAAGTAGGCCTGGTTTATACTAGAACTGGACAGGAAATTTTCAGTAAAACAATTCGTAAACCGTTAAAAAATTAGAATGCTCTTAATTTCTTCGAAGGCAGATGTGAAATTACTCACTTTATTTGGATTTAAATAGCTACAGGAAGTATGAACTCACTCAATATTCAAGATTTATACTCTGCACAAAAAAAAATCGTGGAGATTATTAATTGCTATAAAACAAAAATAGAATATGAACAACCAGTTATTTAATGTTAAATATTGTTAAATGGTTTTTAATGGTAAAGATAACAAACGACACTTTTTTGTTAATAATTAGCTAACAGTTATATAATTTTTTAACCGTTTCCAGGTGTACATCATTAAAATTTTAAAATTGTAACTTCAGTTCAATTTGTAGTAGAATTCGTGTTTTATTACTCGATTTAATTAAGGAAATTATAGCTGTGCCGATTGGAGACTATGCAAGAGGAGGTCTAAATTGAATAGAACTGAGCAAAACAGAGACTGACTGAGACGTCCTCTGAATATATAGGACAGTGGACAGTAGATCCAGAATTAAAAAGTTGTCAGACAACCACACAACAACTAACTCATCATACTCTAAGATTTGTTCTGCGACTACTGAGCTGCCAATACCGTTTTTTGCTTTTTGACCCATATGGACATACGCTCCATCAATAGGGTTTTTCATAAATATACATGATCATTGCAACATCCCTGCAGAAACTGCCCCTATCCTTGAAAATAAACTGCAGAAACTATCCATATCCCTTGGAGAGCATGTTTTGACAATTTTCTCATTACTTATGCAGTTTTTTAAAACAAAACTTATACAGAATTAAACACCACTATTTTCTCTACAAATAAGTTCATATGCATTTTTTTCGTATAAGCAACCGTTACGGCACAGTGGCGCCGTAAACCTCAGAAATGTTTTGGCGGGCCCCAGTTTTTGTTTTTTTTTTCGTCACCTATTTATTTTATGGATAACGTACTTATGGAAAATAGAAGAACACACTGTCTGCTACACATTATGAGCTATGCATATTTTATTTTCTTTGCACCCTAAAGCCGCAGTGGTGGCCCAAAATCAATTTTTGATTATTTTCTTTATTAATTCTCCTTTTTTGGGGTGGTTCCGGGGAAAATATAGGGGTGCATTATACAAATTTGTAAATAACACTAGTACATGGATAATCGCTGAAAGTTTTTTTACTCTAGCATACTCGGTTCAGATGGTATAATAAGGGGATCTTTAAAATGTAACACCCTGTAATTAAAAAATTTGCAATTGCCCTTAAATGACACCTATACCAAAAAATTATACTATTATTTGGGATTAATTGTCGCAGGGTTTCTTTTTAATTTTCATTACATACAGTTAGGGAAAAATATTTTTTTTTAAAACATCTTTTTTAAAAATTTCTCAACTTTGGGGCATCACCACCGCTAAACGGTGGTTAACAGACATATGCTCTCGGGAAATAAATAGTAGGAAATATAGTCCTCTTCATTTTACTATGAAGTAAATTTTTTGCAAAACGTACAGGAAGGGCTACGTTTCGCAAAAACCACAAATTACCCCCTTTAAAGGGATGAAAAGGGGGGTTCCTGGGCGAATTTTTTAAAGAAAAAGTTAAAGAGACAAACCGTTTTTAACCGTTTAAAAAAAACGGTTAAAGAGACAAACACCATTAGATTTACCGCACAGACATTAAGGTGATAGAGTAGCGATCAACAGGTAGCGAAAACGCGTTCCAAGATTGCGGCTGTAATTTTGAATATTTTTTCGAGATATTTGGCACACGTATTCGTAATATAATAAAGAATGGCGGTACAGAGCCCAATTTGAAAAATACATTAATATGTGGAAATTACTCTGTAATTAAATACAATATTAAAAAAACGAGCCTCTACCGCCATTAAGAAGAACAGAAAAATACACTTTCTTCAAATAAACTTTTTTATCCGATGCCTAGATTTTGTGTCATTTTGGAACTACTAATGAAATAAAAAATTTTAGTAGTTCCAAAATGACACAAAATCTAGGCATCGGATAAAAAAGTTTATTTGAAGAAAGTGTATTTTTTTGTTCTTCTTAATGGCGATACAGGCTCGTTTTTTTAATATTGTATTTAATTACAGAGTAATTTCCACATATTAATATATTTTTCAAATTGGGCTCTGTACCGCCTTTCTTTATTATATTACGATATCTCGAAAAAATATTTAAAATTACAGCCGCAATCTTGGAACGCGTTTTTGCTACCTGTTGATCGCTACTGTATCACCTTAATGTCTGTGCGGTAAATCTAATGGTGTTTGTCTCTTTAACCGTTTTGTTTCCTGACTGATGTCTAACAAATTAATTGCAAGCGCAATCGTGTGGCTTTCAAGACGTACGATGTATTTTGCACTTAACTCCACTATCACTGCACTGACGGTTTTCGTTTCCAGATAATTGTAAATATCCCTGTTAGTAACAAACCACTGAGCATCGATGATTGAACGTAACACCTTGGACTAGAATCTCTCAATTATGGATACATTCGACTTGGATGCTGTTTCCCAAAGCTGCAGACCATATTATGTTCAGACTGATTTGAATATTGTGTTGTAGACTACTAGATATGCCTAGTATGCCTAGATGTTTAAACTCATATCACTTGTCCTGTAATCTGACTCTCCAGCTCTAATTTGCATCTTAGTAGATTTACAGTTATAACCAAGAATTTTGTATTTTTTTTCGGGGAAATTAATATGTTAAATTTTCTGGCGGTAACATTAAATTCGTACAGCATAAATGTTGACAATCATCTTTTAGGGATGAGTATTGCATCGTCTGCAAAGCAGATTATTTCAATTTGTTTTTCTCCCATTTGTTATCATTTTTAGAATTAAAAAATAAATTATAATAATAATTAATATTATTATTAATAAATTAATTAATAAATTTTATCCTCTTAAAAACTTAATCCTTTTTATTATTTCATGATATCATTTTCATGATGAGGTTGAACAATAGAGGACTCAGGAAATTCTCCTCTCTTGTTCCATTGCCAGCTTCAATTGAATCAGTTAGTTCTTCTTCTACTTCTACGTTTATTGTGTTGTTCTGGTAGATATTTTCGATAGTTTTGATTAGTCCTTTAATTTCACCCTGTCAAATACCTTCTTAAGCTTCACGAAACATAAAAAATATGCCAGTTTGTTCTATTCTAATAATTTCTCTTGTATTTGCCACATAATAAATATAGCGTCGGTACATGATTTTTCCAACCTAAGACCTTGTTATTTTACTGCTAGTGTTATAAGTTCATTCAGTTTATTTGCTAGTCCAAGTAATGAAGCTTACAATAGGGCAAAACCTCGCAATTTTTACAGAATGGATCGATTTGCTTGAAAATTTGGGAATAAGTAGTGGATAGTCCAAGGATCAAAATCTATATGATGCCGAAAGGCGCTTTTACCATGGGGGTGGTTGTCACCCCATCTCGTGGGTGGAAATTTTTTATTATATTTTGACCGCAAAAGTTATTAAAAACATTCATTCTTAGCAAAAAACGTTCTATACAATTTTTTGATAAAATTAATAGTTTTCGATTTATTCGCTATCGAAAGTGTTAGTTTTATATCGAAAAAATCAATGTTGTTAATAAGTTTTCGGCTAATAACTCCAAAAGTTTTCGTTTTATCAAAACAACTTTACTTAACAAAAATGTACCTTTTGAAATAATAAACAAAACCGTTTCTTTTAGTTTTTTAAGACCAATAGTAATCGAGCTATATATTATTAAATGTTAGCTCTTCTTAGTCAAATGCTAAATACTGTAGTTTCAAAGTCAAATGACGGGAAAACTATGCATTTTTCGAGGATAACTTGTCCAAACTAATTTAAAGCATTTTAAAATATCTATCTCCAGAAATAAAAACAAAGTCTTTAGCTCAAAAATTAAGTGACGTATATTGAAAAGAATGTTAGTCCCTACTTTTTTCAGCAAAAAAGTGATCTGAAGCAACCTCCTAATCACCACCCTAATTAAAATTATTCATTAACCTTATTTGGTCTTCTTTATTTTTATATTATTAATAGGTTCTAGAAGTTTGACCGGCTTAGAATGATTAGTTTTTAAAAAATGGCATTAGAAACGAATAACGAATTTTTGTAGTTTGGAAAAAAATGGCCATTTCTTCAGAATAGAAAGATTAGCATCAGAGATACGAAAAAATGTTTAAATATGAAATTGTAGCTAATTTAATTCTCAAGAAACTGGTTTTCAAAAATTTTTACTACTGCAAAAATTGAGTGAGCTATTGATAATTAAAACTTGTAATAACATGCAAAAACCACCTTTACCAACCCTTTCAAAGTCACCTCTTTTTGCGACTGAGGATTTTAAAAAGAATTAATATTAATAGGCTTATACATCTTATAACAGCCTATAAAATTCTTTTTTGCCCAACTTTCTAAGATAAAAAATAGAAAAGTTGCGGTTAAAAAATCAATATATTTTTTTGAAAAAAAAGGAGAAATCCAATTGGAAGCATAATAATGTAAGTTAGCGATGTTTTTAGTCATTGGCCTTATTCATTCTTCTTTATTTATGTATTGTTAATAGATTCTAGAAGTTTGACTGGCTTAGAAAGATTAGTTTTTAAAAAACTGGAGTTAAAAGCGAATAACGAATTTTTGTAGCTTGGTAAAAATGTCGATTTCTTCAGAATAGAAAGATTACCATCAGAGGTACGAAAAAATGTTTAAATATGAAATTGTAGGTTATTTAATTCCCAAGAAACTGGTCTGAGAAAATTTTTTCTACGGCAAAAATTGAGTGAATCGTAAATTAGTATATTATTGAAAAACACTTATTTTTTCGATATAAAACTAACACTTTCAATAGCGAATAAATCGAAAACTATTCATTTTATTAAAAAAATGTATAGAACATTTTTTGCTTAGAATTAATGTTTTTATCAACTTTTGCGGTCAAAATATAATAAAAAATTTCCACCCCCGAGATGGGGTGGCAACCACCCCCATAGTAAAAGCGCCTTTCGGCATCATATAGATTTTAATCCTTGGACTATCCACTACTGGTTCTCAAATTTTCAAGCAAATCGATCCATTCTGTAAAAATTGCGAGGTGAAAAGCTTCAGTTCCTGGACTATTGTTATCACCTTGGCTGTTAATTTTAGTGTTGTGTTCAATAAATCAATTCCTCTGTAATTCTCCGGATCCGATTTTTCTTCCTTTTTGGAGAGAGGCATTATGAAAAATGAGTTTACAAATAAAAATGTAAAGGACACAAGCAGACTCTGTCTCTGCCTCAATCGGGCTTATAGAGGGGAAGTTTAGCTTTAGCAAAAGTCTAGTGTCACAATTTGGTTGATTCTTCCTTCATGTCCATTAAAAGTTTTTGGTCTATTGAAATATTTGATTAAGTACTCCTAATTTAAGACATTAAGACATTACTTGTTTTCAGATGGTCTGATTGCATTTCTTTTCAATAAAGATAAGTTCGTATGCCATCATAATATCTGAGTTTATCGAAATATGTTTTTGTGACTAATTAGCACTTGATTGGATATCCTGTTGTTTATTTAGTATCAGTCTGGTCACAAAAAAAACTAACTTATAGTCCAGAGAAATAAGATTTGTCTCGTGACACATCCCCCTCCAGGCCGAAACCAAATTTTTTGAGTAGTATGGACATCTATATTTATAACCTTTATGTTTCCTGTAGGCGATTTTGATGATATACATAGTTATAAACAAATGAAGATCAGAAAACGTTAAATTTTTGCTTTTTTCGTCTATAACCAAAAAGTTAAGCATTTTAAACAAATTTGAGAATAAGAAACTCATAAATCGTCTAAAAAATTTCAATATGGCGTTCGCTGAATATGTCTATCCTTATTGGTTGCTTAGAAAATTGCAAAATAAATCATAAATTTTGAGTTTTTCTAAATATTCATAACTCTATAACTAAATATTCATACAAACAAGCATACATTTGGGAAATGTACCGATAGAAAGGGTTGATAAATACAAATACCTAGGAAGCTGGATTTCAGAGAAAAATGATCAAACAACAGAAATAAGGACCAGGATAGAAATAGCAAGAAATGCGTTTGTAAAAATGAAAACAGTTCTCTGCAACAAAGACCTTAGCTTAGAACTGAGAGCAAGAGCTTTGAGATGCTACGTGTTCTCGATACTACAATATGGACTTGAAAGCTGGACATTAAAGCAAGAACACATAAATAAGCTACAGTCATTTGAAATGTGGTGTTACAGAAGAATGCTTAGAATAGCATGGACACAAAGGAAAACGAACACGGAAGTACTGCGAGAATGCGAAATAATAAACACAATAAAAATAAGAAAGTTACAATATCTGGGACACGTAATGAGGGGACAACGATATGAAATGCTAAGACTGATAATACAGGGAAAGATAAGAGGCGGAAGGAGTATAGGAAGAAGGAGAGTGTCATGGTTAAAGAATTTAAGGGACTGGTTTAGATGCAGTTCTATAGAACTCTTTAGAGCAGCGGTGGATAGAGTAAAGATAGTGATGATGATATCCAACCTCCAATTAGGAGACGGCACTTGAAGAAGAAGAAGAAGAATAACTTATGTAAAAATTAACTTGGAAGCTTCTTATTACGCAAATTGCTGAAACTTCTGGTGCTTAAATTATATTTTAAATTTCCAAGCAATTGGTCAAATAGTTTAAAAGTTATTTAATTTGTTTTTCCCAAATTCATCTTTTTTGCAACACTATAAGTCAGAAAATTATGAGGTTACAGTAAGACTTCTGACGGTTTATGGAAGAAGAACATTTATACTATTGACTTAATTAAAAAAAAATGACAAAATTTAATCTTAAACAGTGTAAAATTATTTTGCAAAAACACGTCGATTTTTTGCTTACTTATAAACAATTAGAATAACTTTTTAACCGTTACCCGTAGAAAAATTATTTTTTCATATTTGGAAAGACTAAATTTTTATAAACGTTTAGAAAGAAAAACAATTGTCCTAGGCCAATAAGGGACGAAGTTAGCCCCCCCTTTTTTTAATTCACATGTTTTGCAAAATAATTTTGCAGAATTTAGAATTATTTTTTGTCATTTTTTTTAGTTAAATTAATAGCATATATATTCTTCATTCATAAACTATCCTAAGTATTAGTGTAACTTCATCATTTTCTCACTTATACCGTTGCAAAAAAAATAATTTGGGATAAAAAATTAAATACCTTTTAAACTATTTAACCAATTGCTTTGAAATTTAGGGTATGATTTAAGCACCAGAAGTCTCAGCATTTCGTGTAATAAGAACGTTCTAAGTTAATTTTTACATAAGTTATGAATATTTATAAAAACTCAAAATTTATGATTTATTTTGCAATTTTCCAAGCAACCAATAAGGATAGACATATTCAGCGAACGCCATATTGAAGTTTTTTTATACTATTTATGAGTTTCTCACTCTCAAATTTGTTTAAAATATGTAACCTTTTGGTTATAGACGAAAAAAGCGAAAATTTACCGTTTTTTGATCTTCATTTGTTTATAACTATGTATATCATCAAAATCGGTTGTAGTCCAGAAAGCCACTGCGCATCCGCTAGGAAAAATATTCTAATTCGGATTTTTTGCACAATCTTACTCAAAAAGGACTCCTTTTAACAAATTTGCATGTTGCCGGGACCAAAAGGTGGTCAAACATTTTTTAAACGTTTTTTTTGTTTTTATCCTAAAATTATTTTTTTTACATGGAAAAAAGTTTTTTTAGGTTTTTTGGATCATTCCAAACAGAAAAGGTCTTTAGTGACTTTTCTCTAAAAATGATAGTTTTTGACATATAAGCGATTAAAAATTGAAAAATTGCGAAATCGGCCATTTTTAACCCTCAAAAACTATGTGAAAAACTGAAAATTTGAATGTTGTCAAGGTAGGTAGATATTCTTTAAACATCGATTGATGAAATCCCGAAGAGTTTTTTGCAATACAGTATTCAAAACTCCTTTGTTTTTTAATTGCTAATCAATTGTGCGCGACACTATTTTCCACCGACAGTATGGTGCAAATGAAAGGAACAAATTCGTTATTTCGTAAACTGGCAAATTTAAGGAAAAATCCCGAAATAGGTCGATTTTTATTTTTAATTTATGATATTGTGGCATATATGGTATACTAGTGACGTCATCCATCTGGACGTGATGACGTAATCGATGATTTTTTAAAATGAGAATAGGGGTCATGTGCTAGTTCATTTGAAAGGTTCTTCAATTCTCTATTCAGTAATATAAACATTTACATAATTATTTATACAGGGTGTCCAAAAATTTTTTATTAAATTAAATTATTTGACAAAAAAGAAGTAGAAGGACACCCTGTATAAATAATTATGTAAATGTTTACATTACTGACTAGAGAATTGAAGAACCTTTCAAATGAGCTACCACACGACCCCTATTCTCATTTAAAAAAATCATCCATTACGTCATCACGCCCAGACGGATGACGTCACTAGTATACCATATATGCCACAATATCATAACTTAAAAATAAAAATCGACCTATTTCGGGATTTTTCCTTAAATTCGCCAGTTTACGAAATAACGAATTTATTCCTTTCATTTACACCATACTGTCGGTGGAAAATAGTGTCGCGCACGCTTGATTAGCAATTAAAAAACAAAGGAGTTTTGAATACTGTATTGCAAAAAACTCTTCGGGATTTCATCAATCGATGTTTAGAGAATATCTACCTACCTTGGCAACATTCAAATTTTCAGTTTTTCACATAGTTTTTGAGGGTTAAAAATGTCCGATTTCGCAATTTTTCAATTTTTAATCGCTTATATGTCAAAAACTATCATTTTTAAAGAAAAGTCACTAAAGACCTTTTCTGTTTGGAATGATCCAAAAAACCTAAAAAAACTTTTTTCCATGCAAAAATAATAATTTTAGGAAAAAAACAAAAAAAAAAACGTTTAAAAAATTTTTGACCACCTTTTGGTCCTGGCAACATGCAAATTTGTTAAAAGGAGTCCTTTTTGAGTAAGATTGTGCAAAAAATCCGAATTAGAATATTTTCCTAGCGGATGCGCAGTGGCTTTCTGAACTATTGCAGGAAACAAATAGGTTATTATTATAGATGTCCAGTCATACTACTCAAAAAATTTGGTTTCGGCCTGGAGGGGGTTGTGTCACCAACACGATATTTTTTTTCCTTATTTCTCTGAACTATTACTGTTTCCTTACAGCTCAGAATTGAGTATTTTTAAACAGTTATTTTTGTTGTTTAGAAACGACTACATACATAAGTGTTATTGTGAAGAACTAATTTCAAAAATTGTCTTATTGAAATGTTAAAACTATTATATAATTTTTGCGGAATATATACATAAAAGTTTCACTATCGTAAATAGGTAAACCAATCCGTCTACTTTAACAGTGTGGTTTAAGATATTGTTTATTTTTCTATAATTGAATCTGTGATTCACCTGTTTCCAAATAACAATTTTTAGAAAAATAATTAAGATGAGGTTAATACGTAAAGAAACATCCCAGAACATAACCACATCATAAATAAGACATTTAAAGTCTGTTACGCAAATTGTTGATTGGCTGAAATTGGTCTGATTAAACTAACTCATAACATTGTTTGCAACCTAATTCGCTGAAATATCTGACGGTATGACTCACTTATTAACGGAACAATTTTACAGGTACATCATGATCATGAATTAAGTTTCTACGTAAAGTTTGTAGATGTGATTACGTATTAGCATAAGTACTTTGTTGATTTGATTTTTTCCACGGATGTAAGTGTGTGGGATTTTCCTTGTCTTAAAAAAATACAGATATAAATATTTTGTATGTAAATTTTTATGATTTAACAAATGATCGATGTTTTTATGAATATTGTTCTATAAATGAAATACTATGACGTAAATCATCTGTATGAATTAGAATGAGAAAATGAATGAAGTTAGAGAGGATTCACTTATACTTAAAGAGACTAGTATTGATACTACTTTCTATATCGAGTCCAACGATTGTTAAAACAAAAGGTATGGAGCAATATTTAGCATGTATCAAAGGAGAGAAACCTCTCAAAAAATTAATGGTGCCATTTTTATAAGGCACAATCTACCCAATATTGATAGTATAAAAATGTAAATGGAACCTTATATCTGGTATAAAAAATAAGGTAATACTTGTCTTGAAATTATTCTTGACAAGAAACTTAGCTGGAAACCATTTATTAAAATGTTTAAAAGGTATAAAAATTTTAAAATTCATAAGAACACGGTGGGGAGTCCAACAAGTCTTTATCCGTAATCCATCCTGGATTACGGATGTACGGGATGTCCCAATAAGAATGGCTCTCGGCCATATCTCAGGAACCGTTTATAGTACAGCTTTGAGAAAAAAAATTTTATAACAGAAGTTGCCTCTGGAAAAGCCTGGAAATTATTTTCATAATTGTAAGTCCACCACTAGAGGGCGTAATTGAATATCAAAAATTAAAAAATCAAAATTTTACAAAATTTACCTAATGAAATGGCACTAGAAATCCAATCATCGTATTCTTTATAAAATTCTGCGCATATTTTATTTCACAGGTTTAAGTCTACCTTTGCAAATAAGAGGTGGGGGTGAGTGGGAACCTTCTTATGAAAAAATGGCTGTAAGTCCGGTTCTGCTAAATCGAATTTTGCATACTTGGTCTTGTTGAAAACAGCTCTTTTTCGTCAATGTAAGAGTCTTATTTTCGAAATAGCTTAATAAGTAATATGCCAGCTAGTAGGCGTTATTTAATTATTTTCGGAAATCTAGTTTTCTTTGCAAAATATTAAATACAAGTATGCATTTTTAATCCTGTATTACAAAATTAGACCAAATTAGCAACATAATACCGAAAACCGTATGTCGATACCTTTTTTCTATCTCGAGATATCTTAAGAAATGTGTAAATTTTAAACATAACTGTTACTGTCATCGGTAAACGAGGTTAAGGAAAAGTAGTGTGCTATGGAAAAAAACAAATAAACATTTTCCAGATGTACACGTATATAAATTAATTAAAACAACAATAAGACAAATAACACTATAAAATATAACAAAGAAATAAAAGAAACTTACTTGGTCTTAGTGACTGCCTAAATGTTCAAATTTTTGCCCATCATTTTCGATGCAAGTATTTACTCTTTCTAGAGTAGATTGAATAGTAACAGATTTAACTGTTTTAGACTTTTATTTATGGGGACGGATTAAAGACCTTGTTTTTGCCGCTAAGCCCACTACTCGAGAAAACATGATCAAGAATCTAGAGAATACGAAACGCCATTCAAAGCATTGCGAAAGCAGAAATTGAGACTGCTGTTCAATCTACTCTTGAAAGAGTAAATGCTTGCATCGAAAATGATGGGCAACAATTTGAACATTTAGGTCGTCACTAAGTAAGTAGTTGTTTTTATTTCTTTGCTATATTTTATAGTGTTGTTTGTCTTAGTGTTGTTTTAATTAATTATATACGTTTACATCTGGAAAATATTTCTTTGTTTTTTCCATAGCACACTACTTTTCCTTAACTTCGTTTACCGGTGACATTAACAGTTGTTTAAAATTTACACGTTTCTTAAGATACAGTTGAGTCCGCGAGTCTTTACCCGTGCGTCATTAATACCTGGCGAGATAAAACACATACTTTTTATCTAGCATCATTCTCTTCCATGCATGAAACTCATGACAAACCAGCTGCCGTTTGTTATTAAGTAACAACACATGTTATTTTTATGAACCATCTAGACTGTTTTCATATTTTAAGCACAATTTGTTTGACGTTTCTGATTTGTTTAATTTTGTGGCTGTCAGTCAGTTGAACTTTTTGCGGTTTTTGTCGAATTTTTGCGTTTTGAAGTTTCTTTATATTACACAAACAGTTGTTTTCACAACTAATTTTATATTGGGCTTTGAAATTTTAAAGTAAATAATTATATTTAGACAATTAATATTTAAAACATACAAAGCTAACGTCATTCACACAGTAAAGAAATGACTGTGTTTAGATTTCCGTCAAAGTGAATAAAATAACAAAAATAAAATATGTTATTGGATTTTTTTATAAATTGTTTATTTATTTATTAATCAATAATAATAAAAGAATTTATTAAGCTACTTCAAATGTAGCTGTAATTCTGCGCAAAAATTTTGAAGCAAAACTTACATTTGACATTCTATATATTTGATAACGTCAAATTTTATAATAAAACCCGTAATCGGAACAGTAGCCACTTTCTGTCAGTTGTTGTTGCGTGAAATAGATTTCCGACTTATTTCGTATGCTTTAAGTGATGACGCACGGGTAAAGACTCGCGGACTCAACTGTATCTCGAGATAGAAAAAAGGTATCGACATGCGGTTTTCGGTATTATGTTGCTAATTTGGTCTAATTTTGTAATATAGGATTAAAAATGCATACTTGTATTTAATATTCTCCAAAGAAAACTAGATTTCCGAAAATAATTAAATAACGCCTACTAGCTGGCATATTACTTATTAGGCTATTTCGAAAATAAGACTCTTACATTGACGAAAAAGAGCTGTTTTTAACAAGACCAAGTATGCAAAATTCGATTTAGCAGAACCGGACTTACAGCCATTTTTTCATAAGAAGGTTCCCAGTCACCCCCACCTCTTATTTCCAAAGGTAGACTTATAAAATATGTATGCGCAGAATTTTATAAAGAATACGATGATTGGATTTCCAGTGTCCTTTCATTAGGTAAATTTTGTAAAATTTTGATGTTTTAATTTTTGATACTCAATTACGCCCTCTAGCGGTGGATACAATTATGAAAATAATTTCCAGGCTTTTCCCGAGGCAACTTTTGTTATAAATATTTTTTTCTCAAAGCTGTACTATAAACGATTCCTGAGATATGGTCTAGAGCTATTCTTATTGGGACACCCGGTACATTATATGGATCAGTTATTTCTGATACCCTTAAACGATTGAAAATAATTCAAAATACTTCCTAAGACTATGTTTGGGTGCAATTTGTTCAACGCCGTGGAACCAATTCGGATTGAAGCACTAGAACCACCATTATTTTTGCGGAGGGAATCGTTGTCAGAAAAATTTATTATTAAGAGTGTAGGCTCAAAATTTCGGGCACACATTAGCCCAAAATTTAGCGCCTTTAAGGGGGTAGGCGCAAAATCTTCGTCCAATGCTATTTAAATTCATTTATTTATCAAATGAAGAGAAAACTAATAAGTATTTTTTTAAAATTTAAACACAGAATGAAAGATTATATTATTACCGAGGGCCCAAAAACTTCTATACTGTTTATTTCAATAAGGCGCTGTAAGAGCAGTAAAATGAAGCGCCAAAAATGGGTTCTATCCTATGTTGCTATGTTGCTGCGCGATATTTTATAGCTCAGTCTGGCCATCCATACCACACTCACCGTGGGACCTATTTTTCGCGCTACATTTTCTGATTTTACAGCGCTGTAAATTGTCGCTTGTCTGGCGGTAGTCTAAGTTCATCATCATAGTCATTAACATCTTAGTAGATGTGTTGTGGTTCATAATTGGGCTTCAGCAGCTCGGACAGTTTGATTGATAATATTTCTCCACTGGTCGCGGTCATCAGTTACATGTACTGCCTCAGTATACTGTTTGTTGAGAAGCTTTTTAGTAATGTCCGCCCATCGCTGTGGAGATCTTCCGCGTTGGCGTTGAGTCTGAGGCCTTCCTTGGACCACCAACCGCTCCATTTTGTGATCACTTCGATGGATATGACCAAAGAACTTTAAAATTCTAGAGTAAACGATACTGGAGAGACGCTGATCCGGTTTAATTTCATCCAGAACCGAGATATTTGTACGGCGAGCCGTCCATGGAATTCGAAGCAGGCGTCTCCATGTCCACATTTCAAAGGCGTCTATACGTCGTCTATCTGATTCTTTGACTGTCCATGTCTCGCATGCATAGTAAAATATGGAAAAGACCAGAGTTGAAACGAGTCTCTTTTTGTTTGTCATAGTAATGTGACGATCACGCCAGACCCCGTTTAGTTCACTCATTGCTGCTCTTGCTAGTTGAGTGCGTCTTCTAATTTCGGGTTCACAACTGCCTGTGTTGTTAACTAGAGCTCCAAGATATATCATAGATGAGACTACCTCGCATCCCGCAATAGTTTGGGTTTCAGGAAACTGTTGTTGGCGATCAATAACCATGATTTTGGTTTTGTTGTAGTTAACCATGAGTCCAAATTTAGCACTTTCTACCTCGAGTTTTTTTAATAATTCAGTAATTTCTTCTGGAGTAGAGGCTAGAAGTGTAGTGTCGTCTGCGAAACGCAAGTTAGATATCTTAACTCCACCTAGGTTTACTCCTGCCTCCCAACCGTCCAAGACTCTGCGCATTATGAACTCCGAATAGATGTTAAATAATAAGGGAGATAAAACGCATCCTTGGCGTACTCCCTTCTCCAAAGTGCATTTGTCAGACAGGTATCCGTCCATTCGAATATATGCCAGGTTATCTTGGTACAGTTTGCTAATAAGGTGAGTCAAGTGTTTAGGTACACCCATTGTCGTCAATATGTTCCATAGTTTGTCCCATCTAACATTATCAAAGGCCTTTGTATAATCGACGAAACATATAAATATCGGGATCTGGTATTCTCTGGCTTTTTATATGATGTTTCTTACATTAAGGATTTGTTCTCTAGTACCTCTGCCCTTTACAAATCCAGCCTGCTCAGGTGCTATTTGCCAACTTATGAAGTTTTCTAGACGCCGTTGCAGTATGTAGAGGATCACCTTACTGGCGTGTGATATTAGAGCTAATAGCCTGTAGTTGTTACAATTATTTGTTGAACCTTTCTTATGAAGAGGTATGATTATGGTCTTTCACCAATCCTCAGGCCAGACGCCTGTGTGCCATATTTCATTACACAATCGATGTAATATTTTCACTTCACATTCCGGAAGATGCTTCAAGACGTCTGCAGTTATGAGATCATATCCTGCTGCTTTGTTTAACTTAAGTCTTTTTAAAGTCTAAGTTACAGGGGTAAAAAAAAAGAGAAAATTTAGTGTGATTTTTAATTTCAAATATTTCATTCAAAATAATCTTTTTGTTTATTCTAAAGGACTTTCGGCCCTCGATAATAATGTAATCTTTCATTATGCGTTTAAATTTTTCAAAAATATTTATTACGTTTCTCAAGATTCGAAAAAATGAATGCATTTAAATATCATTGGACCAAGATTTTGCTCCCTTTAAGCAATATTTAAGTTTTTGAAGTTGCGTTGACAGCGATAGTTAAAATTTATTTCTTGGTGCTATTTATATTATTAACAATAAATTTACGCTTGCTTTACTTTAGTTAAAAGTATATGTCAAAAAATCAAATATATCTCTCATTAAACACGGTTAAACTATTAATATTAACCAGTTACTATTCTAGAATCATTTAATGGTAGTGATAGATTACAATTTTTAGCAAAAATGTTATATTTATGCCAATTTCTAGTTTAAAAACGGTTTTGTTTTGGTTTAAGGTAATTGACTTCTAGCGGTAATCAATTTCAACTTAGATATTATGTAAATTAGTTGCCATTTTGTCGTCCTTTTCCTTGTAATCAAAAACCGGAAATACTATTTTTAACACATATTGTAATATACGAGGCAACACATTAACATTAATTACAAAATTTACGCGAAATAAATTGCAGATATTGCAATATATGCTATAGCAGGGAACTAAAGGCTTTTAATAGAGGTCAAACCGGAATTTTCAGGAAAAATATACAGTTGTCCATAAATTCTCTTCACAAAAGAAAACAACTAAAAAACGTTGAACTCATTTTATGCCAATTCGACGTGAATCAGAGTACATATTAAAAATACTTCCTAAGGGAAAGCTCTTTAATGACGACGCCTTAACATCATCATTAGACTTAGGCAAATATACAAATTGCATATTTTGCATATTATGCATAAAAAATGCAAAAATGTCAAATTTTGCATATTTTTATAAAAGTGAGCATAAAGTGCATATAATTTGAAATTTTGGTCGTAACTATATATTTTTATACTCAAACTTACAGATAGCATGCAAATGCCAATATTTAATTTTGTTTTTTAATCACTTGGCATTCAAATTCTTGGTATCCGAATGTATATTGTAACTAATAAAAGACAGCGGCTTATAGTTTTGTCACGTTTTGTCCTGGAATTAAGGGTTTGTGTCTGCCAGTTTATGCCTCTAGGTAAAAATTTTTATCTTGACGGTCAGTTTCACTTGGTTTCACTTTTGTTGTAAAATTTGAGGCGTGATCAACGTGTATCTGTAATTGTAAATAATTATTGTGTTTTGAAAATGCCGAAAATAAGCAATCTTTCAACTTGGATAAAACTTTACAAAGAGCTATCTATGTATATGGATAAAGTTTATTGCTCATGTTATGGCAAAACCGTAAGTACGTCCGTATTATGTTTTATTATTTTTTAAAAATTTACACGGTGATACAAAGATTTTAAAATTGGAGATTATGTTTAATAAAAGTACCGACACAAAACTTTTTTCTTCCTGCAGCTGTGCCTAATAATAAATGATTGCCTATTTTATCTGATGCCGCACCATATATGGTAAAAGCAGGACAAAATTTAAAAATATTTTATCCAAACCTAATACATGTCACTTGTTTAGAGCATGCAATAAGCAGAGTTGCGGAGAAAATAAGAAAAAAAAATTTCCACTAGTTAACAGTTTAGTATCAAGCTTCAAAAAGGTATTCCTGAAATCACCTGTAAGAATACAATGTTACAGAGATATGCTTCCTGCTGCTGTTCCACTGCCACCGCAACCCATTTTAACACGATGGGGAACATGGTTGGAAGCAGCTAATTTCTATGCTGATCATTTTGTTTAGTTAAAAAAATAATTAACCTTTTAACGGATTATAGTTGCCAATTTTTATTGGAAGCTAAGCAGCCTTCCAAAATAACATCCTTCAATAGCCACTGCCATTTATTAAATCAAATTATAGTTTTGTTCAAAAAACTGTAACCCAATTAGAATCCTCCAAATTATCATTGTTAGAGAGTACAGTTTTAATAAAAGAATTTGAGTCATTGCGTCAAAACGTTAAAGATACATTGGAAAGGAAATTTTTCAAAAATTTAAAGCAACCATGGAAAAAACAGTGGTTATCAGGTTCTTTCTGAAGTGGTTTAAGTAATAGCTGGGACAATTTCCGGACCACTTAATTTAGAACCATCTATTATATCTAGTAAATTTTAAAAATGCCCCAGTTACATCAGTTGATGTGGAAAGAAGTTTTTCTATTTACAAATATATGAATTATATATAAATTTTAAACAGCATTTGTTCATTTATTTTTACCACAATTCGAAATAACATTTATATATTAAAATAATGTTATGTACTTGTAATATTGTAAACATTTTTGTAAATAAAAAAATATTGTAAATATTTATATTAAATGCATATTTTCTAGATAAATATACATATTTTTGCATAAAATACTGAATATTTGTAAATACATTGTAAATCATAATTTAGGAGTGCTCCTTGTAACATTCAACGTGTCTTGGTTTGTTTATTTATATTGCATCTTTATTGCAATTGTAGCATGTATAGTCTTATTTTTAAACATACCTTTCAGTAGTTATTGTCAATTAAATGTATATTCAGATAGCTAAGGAAGTTGTTGATGTAAAGAAAGATATAAATTTTTTGGCCTGCATCAAATATTGTTCCATTTTTTCGCATTTTTTAAATTATATTCTAGCTTTATACAGGGTGTCCCGAAAATATTGGTCATAAATCATACCACAGATTCTGGGGTCAAAAATAGGTTGATCTAACCTAACTTACCTTAGTACAAATGTGCTCATAAAAAAAGTTACATCCCTTTGAAGTTACAAAATGAAAATCGATTTTTTTCAATATATCGAAAACTATTAGAGATTTTTTATTGAAAATGGACATGTATCATTCTTATGGCAGGAACATCTTAAAACAAAATTATAGTGAAATTTGTCCACCCCATAAAAAATTTATGGGGATTTTAATCCCTTTAACCCCCCAAACTTTGGTGTACGTTGCAATTAATTCATTATTGTGGTACGATTAGTTAAACACAACGTTTTTAAAACTTTTTTGCCTCCTAGTATTTTTTCGATAAGCCAGTTTTCATCGAGATGCGGCTCCTTTTTCAATATATTTATGTAAAAATTTTATGGGGGTTTTGTTCCTTTAAATCCCCCAAATGTTTGTGTACGTTCCAATAAAATATTATTGTGGTACCATTAGTTAATCACAGTGTGTTTAAAACTTTTGCCTCTTAGTCTTTTTTTCATAAGTCACCTTTTATCGAGATGTAGCTTCTTTTTCGAAATATACCTAAGTATGTAAATTATAAATAAATTTTCAGATTATTAACAGGTCTCTATAATTGTATTTAACCATATACAAATATGTGGTGGATTTGACAAATATTCAAAATATCTCGATAAACACTGGCTTTTCGAGAAAGTACTAAGAGGCAAAAAGTTTTAAAAACATTATGTTTAATTAATAGTAGCACAATAGTAATTTAACTGGAACGTACACAAAAGTTTGAGTGGGTTTAAGGGAACAAAACCCCCATAAAATTTTTGGACATCTTGGATATTAGTGCACCCTATGTAACGCACAGCTGAATCTTATGTTTGTGCGTCACAGTGTTGCCATGCCATTTCTTTCATAATTTCAATCAATGTTAAATGTACCTACAAGAATAATAGAATAAGAACGTTTACTTCTCCTTCATTATACTAGGTAGAATGACAAATGAGGTGTCAAATGAAAGCTTATAATCCTAGTACTAAAGATAATACTAAAGGTGAGAAATTAGACCTAGATTGTCTGTCCCTCAAAAAATAAGCGTTATATTGGGGATTTCTAAGGTCGACATTAAAAGTTGCACTATTTTTTTTCTATAAAACATTTTGATCTAAAACTTACCAAAAAACTTCTTTGTAATCTCTACTTTCAAATAAACGTGACTAAGAAGCTAAATTTTAAACTTCGTCACACAACTTTTGCGATTAAACTTTGCAATGCACAAATCCGCACCTTTTTCTTTGAAAAATTCATAACCGTTATCATGATAAGAATAAAAACTTGAAGCAGGTACGTTTGTCTTTAGAAATGTTAGAGCTATATACTGTAAAAATTTCACATATTAAAATGGAACAGAGTTGTAGCGAGGTAAACGCAAAAAACGTGATTTCATTTTTTTTTTTATTTTTAGGTTAAAATTGCGATTTTGACAATGTTCCCCCGATTTTCATTTTGTAACTTCAAAGGGCTGTAACTTTTTTATGTGCACATTTGTACTAAGGTAAGTTAGGTTAAATCAACCTATTTTTGACCCCAGAATCTGTGGTATGATTTATGACCAATATTTTCGGGACACCCTGTATATACAGTCATTTATTGCATTACTTACTCGATAAAACCTGAGTAAGGATCTCACCCTTTGTTATTGCCTCTATGATCGCAGACCAGGTAAAGTGATCCATAGACCAATGTGGATTACCAATAACCGTCCACCAGGTGATTCACAATATAGACAAAACTATTTTACATGGCAACACTTCACACCTATTTGATGTTTAATATTTTTTCTACGAGCATGCAAAAATGTCTACTTTCGCGCACGCATTTTAGTTTAGAAAGTTTCACTTTTCCGCACGCGTTTTTTACTTTTCCGCACGCGTGTTAATTTAGATATGTTAATACGGCCTTAAAGTAATTATTTACTAATTTATTTCAAATATATCTTATTGTGTTCCTGTTTTAATGAAATTAACGCGACAATTCGATGAAATAAAATTATTTTGACATAATATTCGAAAGTCAAATCGGTAGACAATAACAGTCGTTTTGAATCATCGTCATGGAATCCAAGATCGTCGTCATGCTAACTAATTATATTAAAAGTTTGGTTTTGACAACCTTGTCAAAGAATTAATTTGTGTATGTATTTTCATATTAATTAAATTAATTGATTAAGATTTGGTAGTTTTTTAAAGACTCTTAGAAAAAATATTGTTCCTAACTCTTGCAGAAAGTCTCTTTTCCGCACTCGACTGCTTGCCGAACTCGAACTCCCGCTTCGCATCGTTCGGCAAACTGCAGTCGCGTGCGGAAAAGAATGACTTTCTGCACTTGTTAGGAAAATAACTATAGTAACCATCATAACTAATTTGCATCATAATATAGACGCGTGCGAAATTATCTTTACGTACGTTGGCTAATTCACTAGAAACCAATTTTATGGTTTATTATTTTTTACTGATTATTATTTTTTAGTTTTCATTGTTTTAATGGGCTAATCGTTTATGACGTTCAACGCCATGGTAAAAGAAACCTTGAAACCAGTGATTTTTTTATTGTTTTATGCTTCATATATGTGTCTTAAATCATTCGATAGTACACACGTGTAGTCATAATAATTCGAGGATTATTTTGTTATATATTTATAATATTAATGTTATTATTCAGTAATTTCTGTTTTTTATTATTAAAAGCTATAAACGTATCATAATTGGGAAAATATTTGTCAAATTACTTCGTGACGTACTTTTTTTACACTGTTAATCCTGCATCATTAAAAATATAAGTGTTAAATCGGTTTATAGCGTTCTACGCCTTTCCGTTTCTAATCGCCATCCTTTCTATTGTGGCAGTCTTCCTTTTTTAATTTCTTTCCAACATCGCCTTGGAGATGCCCTTTATCCATGTAGTTGCTGGTCTTCCTTGTTCTCGTTTTTCTGTGATGGTCCATTCTAACACTTTTTTGGGGTTCTTCTTTCCTCCTTTCGTTTTACGTGTCCGTACTATACTAGCTGTTGTTTTTCGATATCATCTATGATTATTATTTCTATTTCCATTTGTTGTCTAATGTCGTCGTTTCTTATGTGTTCTAGTCTAGATCTCATTGCTGACCTCCAAAAATCCATCTCAGTGGCTAGTAATTTATCTTTGAACTTTTTGGTTAATTCCTAGACTTCAGCTCCATAGATTAACATTGGTTTTAATATTGTGTTGGAAATTCGTCTTTTATTTTCTGTTCTTATATTTTTTTGGCACAGTACCGAATTCAGGGCTCCTGTCACTTGTTTTCCCTTTACTATCCTTTCTTCGTTTCGTCCTGTACTAGTTAATTTTATTCCCAGATATATGTATTCATTGCAACTTGTAATTGTCTCCTGTTTCAGGTTCAGGTTCTCCGTTTCTTCACTTCTTATGCATAGATATTTTTGGTATTCACCTCCAGAACCCATTTTCTAAATTCTTCTATTAGTTCCTATGCTATATATTCAAGATCTTCCTTGTCCCGCGCAATTACAATTTGGTCATCATCATAATCTTAAAAAATAATAACATTATTCTTCATGTGCCTCATCCTTTAAGGACATTGGCGATCATCACGGCCCATTTTACTCAGTCAGTGGCGGTTCTATTCTAAAGAGTTCTATTGCTGTTTCTCCACTAAACTGCTTTAAATCTTTCAACCAGGATGTTGACTCGATGGGGGTCGTTGGTTGTTTTGATGTGTTGTAGGACTTTTGTGATCTCGATTGTCCTGTTTTAGGTGAACTAACACCTCTTCAGAACGTGTTAGCTCATCTGGATGTGGCTGTTGTTGACGTTCGATGTACTACTGGTGATAGTCTGAACCGTTGGGGTGTCTCTGGAGGAAACCAGGATGTGCGTGGTCTTCCCATTCCTCTTTTTCCTTCCACTTTCCCTTGTATAACCAATCGCACCAACTCATATTTCTCATTTCTTAATATATGATCCACCAAAATAAACAGGCTGTGGTAGCTGGGCCACTTAGAGAGAATGAACGAAATGGATCCGTCAAAACACGTTTATAACCAAGGACCAGATAAAGTGAGGAGAAGAGGCAGGCCCAGAGCACGATTTAAGGAGCAGGTGGAAGACGACTTGCGAGTGTTAAGAGTGCGAAGTTGGAATACCAAGGCGAAGAATAGGAAGGAATGGAAGCTGATTCTAGAACAGGCCAAGACTCACCAGGGATTGTAGAGTCAATAATGATGATGTAATATGATAGTAATGTAAATTTTTTAATGTAACACGTTTTTATCTCTTTTCAATATAACTAACATCTGTCACCATACTATTTCTTTTAAATACACTATTCTCTATATAGTCTTGGCGCCAGATTGGTCACCGTGTCCTTTTCAATTCTGATGGACAAACTCAACGGTTTCTTATGGATTTTTGGCTGCTGATTACGAATTTCGAGGGTGGATTTCGATCCGAGTGGTCAAAAAATTGTTATAAACAATTTAATGGTTTATAAGGCTCTGGCTCATAAACTAAGAGAGATAAAAAAATGTTTCAAATAAAATTTGTTCCTTAATAAAAAACGAAGAAAAAAACGTTTACTAAACTTAAATCCAAAAATTAGAACTCAAGATATTGCAAAATTAGTGCACAATACAAATTGCAAATTGCAAAATAAGTATTATTAGACGCTTTATCGATCGTAACTCGGCTTCTACGAATGCAAATGAGCCTTAGAAGATCTCATTTTAAGTCTTATTTAATAGGCTTCCAAACAAAGTTCGTTAAATTACTTTATCTTCATTTGTTTTAAAGTTATACCCGTTTGAAGTTATAATTTTCTTAAAAAAATTATACATTAATTTGTTTATAAGGGTTTCAAACAAATTTAGGCTATAAGCAATTATACTTTAATTAACAATAATGATAGAAGAACTCGAAAGGAACAATTTGAGCTTATGAAAATGTTCACAAGTGTATTTTTGGCCAAGATATCGATATTTTAATGGCGCGCTATGAGGCGCAAGATCAGCTCACGCTCACAGTCAAGTAAGTGACGAAATTCGTAGCTAAAATATTGATATCGTGGCCAATAATAAACTAACGAACATTTTCATAAGCTCAAATTGTTCCTTTTGAGTTCTTCTATCATTATTGTTAATTAAAGTATAAATGAAACCTATAAAAATTATAAAATTATAACTTCAGACGGTTATAACGTTAAAACAAATGAAGATAAAGTAATTTAACAAACTTTGTTTGGAAGCCTATTAACTAAGCCTTAAAATGAGATCTTCTAAGGCTCATTTGCATTCGTAGAAGCCGAGTTACGATCGATAAAGCTTCGAAAAATACTTATTTTGTAAATTGCAATTTGTATTGTGCACTAATTTGACAATATCTTAAGATCTAATTCTTGGATTTAAGTTTAGTAAAAGTTTTTTCTTAGTTTTTTGTTAAGGAACAAATTTTATTTGAAACATTTTTTTTATCTCTTTTAGTTTATGAGCCAAAGCCTTATAAACAATTAAATTGTTTATAACAATTTTTTGACCACTCGGATCGAAATCCACCCTCGAAATTCGTAATCAGCAGCCAAAAATCCATAAGAAATCGTTGAGTTTGTCCATCAGAATTGAAAAGGACACGGTGACCTCCATTTGGCGCGTAGACTAATAAAATAATTTTCAATCTAGTTTCTTTTTGGTTTTATTGAACATGAAATTATAAACCTCCATCGTCGTATAATTATTCTGATACCTATATCTCCGGTATTTCAAAACTTGGTAAATAATCACATTGGTATAACATAACGGTGAGAAATAATGATGTGGTGTTCTAACAGCCGGTTTCCGAAACGTTATTCAAATCTTCGATCATCTAATCGAGCTGTTAGATTTGATCAACTGTTAACCAGTGACGAGTTTCTCAAACGTCGATCATCTTAAAATTATATGATCGTAGAAAATCGATTATCTGACATACGATTTGGTATCGATACTGTCACAATCGGCTGTCATCCTTCAAAATTTCATTTTATAACCAAAAAATTTCAATCCATAGTAAATAACTACATAATTTATATAATTAAAAAATATATTAAAAATGAGCAATACCAACGGAAATCCTCCACGCAAAAATTATACTGAGAGAGAGAGAGAAATGTTTGCTGTTGGAAATAATTGGAAAGTAAGTACGAAATTTTCTAACTTACAGAACAAATTTCTAATTGTATTTTTGTTTTCAGATACAAGCATATTAAATTGAAAACAAATAATGTACCAATGCTATGTCCACCAACCAAAACAATGAAACCTGGGAAAAAATAGCGCTGAATTTCCCAGAACTCCCAAGCAGCTGAACACTGCATATATAAACTTAAAAAGGGTCACTAGCCAAAAAGTAGCAGAGGAAAATGTAAGTGTATAAAACTTTCGGTTGATTTAGAGCTATATGGATTAATTACATTGCAGATTCAAAAATATAATGAGCAGAAGGTTTTGGACCAGTTGAAGAGAGACCAAACTGCGGACAAAGTAGGTAACTTAAATTTAAAGCTCTTAACACCAGGTCAGTCGAATTACACTATTTCTGAGTGGAATATTTTTATAAAAATATAATCCAATGAAACTAATTTTATGATGGGAACTAACCTAGTGTTGAGACAATAGAAGTTTAGTATTTGAGGGTGTTAACGCCAAAGAGGTGTAAGTCATATTTGTGAAATGATGGAAGTCTTGCTTTATAACTTTGATAAATAGACATTTTTTCATCAGGAAAAGTGGTGTAAGTATTTACAGTAAAAACTTACACACCACTTTTTCTCTGAAGAGGTCTGTGTATATAATATCAAGATTATAAAATAGGGCTTACATCATTTCAAGAATATGACTTACACCACTTTGATTTTAACCCTTTCATTTCTTAATCAGTAATGAACTAATGAATTGTTTTCAGAAAGACATACTTGCAACAGGTGGTGGCACATTTAGGCCTCGTCTCACAGATGTAGGGGCACAAATGTTGAGTTTGATTGGCAATCAAATCCAACCTTTACCCAACAGTTGTGACAGTGCATCTGGTTTCTTCACATCTGGTGAGTCCTTATTTTATTAATTTATTTAAATAAAGGTAACTAATTTTAAATTTATTTATATATATATAAAGCTTGATCAATATTTCCAATATTATCTGAACAATAACCTGTATATGGTCTTGATCTTTACAAAACTTCTGAATTAGAACATTTTTTTGTTCAGCACGTTATCCACAAATGTAGTACAGTGACCATTAGTTTAACTATTTAAAACTATTATCTGATAATGCTAGGTTTACGTATTCTATGGATGTAGCAATAGAAAGAAGCCACCTTCTGTTAAAAAGGATGATTAGAAGAGGGAGGTATGGTATAGTCGGTCTAGTCGGTTTTCTAAAGATTAACTTAAGTTTATCCATTGTTTCCAAAGTATGTACATCCGGATGTAAGTTTTTGAGTAAATCTAGAATGTTTTTGGCATCTGAAAGATTTCCATCTAAATTGGATATTGTATCCTACAGTTCTAAGTCAATTTAAGATTTTTTGAAAGGTATTATTGTTTAAAGTTTGATTGTTAAAGATATTATTTCTATGTTGATCAATAATAAATCTGAGAACAAGGGTGATAAGCGGTTCCCCATAGCCAGACCTTGTGCCTATCTATAGACATCATTAAACAAAAAAAAAGATCTTTTGTAAACCAAATTTAAGCAAACTCAAAATATGAGAATTAATATAAATAAATATTATTAATACGAATTAATTATTATAATTATTTATTCCAATTCTAAATTAAGGTAGATTATTAACTTAGCTATTAAGATAGCTAAAGTATATAAATAAAAGTAACTACCTACCTAATTCGAGAAAGATTTTTTTTATAAAGAAAAAACTATCTGGTACATCTAAAACAATTGAAATTTTTTTTATTTTTATAGTTGCACAAGACAGTCAAGTGGAAGTAGATTACCTACAATTGGAAGACACATAGCAGACGTCCAATGTACCCTCTACTTCCACTGTGCTGCTCAGTACACCCACGACAACTGCTGTCCTGCCCAAGAAGACAGCCAAGATGTCTCAGGCTCGTTCAAAAAATAAAAAAGTAAAAGATGTAGGGAGCGAAACCCTTAATGTATCTTTTACAAAAAAAATTGAAACAGCAAGACTAGAAAAAAGAAGTAAGATAGTATTTTTCAACAAGAAAAAAAGAAATTTTAGAAGTAGAGCTTCAAATAAAAAAATTCGATCTCAATAAATTATTCGGTAATAGTGGTTAGGTATGTACCTAATAAAGTAATTTTAAATAAAAATTGTAATTTCTTTAAATAATAAAATTAATAAAAAATGTGTTTTTCAAAGTTTATTTACCCACCTGTTAGAATGAGTTATTACCTACTAGCTTCATCCTCTGCTTCTTTGTCTTAATGCATTCCACAATTCTTCATTTGTTATGGTGTTGGGCCAATACATCTTCAGAATATTTTGTGGGAATCTATTTACAAAAACTCTTCCTTGCATTTCCTTCTGATATTGTTCATGTCTCACTCCCATATCGTAGTATCCCTCACATATAGTAGTATTGATTTGATGATACTATTAAATGTGTTTTGGCTAATTTATGTTGAGATATGATATGAGAGGATTTCAAAGGCCTGTTGTCTGTTGTTCTTTTTCCTATTCTATGTTTAATGTTTGCCTGGACTCCAACTTTTGCACTATTATACTACTATCAAGATAGCAGAATTCTTTAACCTGTTTTATTTCTTCTTGATTGATGTATAGTTTACCATGCTCACTTATTCCTATTCTCATCTCTACTATCTTATTAGTGATGATTTTAAGACCAACCTCATCTGCCTTTCCCTCCAGCTTCCTTATCACGTTCTTCATGTCATCTATTGTATGTGATATCAAGCAGATATCATATTGCATATCCCAATGTTGGATTTAATTGGCAACCAAATCTAATCTTTATACAACAGTTGCAGATGGTGCATCTGCTTACTTGCCATGTAGTGAGTCCTTATTTTATTTAATTATTTAACAAAAGGTAAGTAGTAATTCTAAATTAAATATTTAAAATTAAACATTATTTTTTTATTTTCACACTAACACAATATGTTGAAGTAGAGCTGAACTAATGCTCCTCTGTAGCACCAACATACAGTGAGCATGTAAAGGTTGGAATAAATTAATTTTCTCGAGAATGGACGATTTTGGAAAAAAATCCCGAAAGAGGTTAATTTTTATTTTTAAATTACGACTTTTTGGCATTATTATCATACTAGTGACGTCACCCATCTGGGCGTGATTACGTCATCAATGATTTTTTTAAATTAGAATATTGGTCGTGTGGTGGCTCATTTGAAAGGTAATTGAATTTTCTAATCAGTAATATAAACATTAACATAATTACTTATACAGGCTGCCCAAAAAAAATTTTTTTGATTAAATTTATTGACATAAAAAGAAGAATATGTCATTTATTTAATTCAAAATACACTTTACTGCTCTTAGAAAACAGAAAGAAATGTTTATTTGAAAAATATTCTTTGCTTTTCGCTTAAATTAAATGTTCAAAGTGTCAAGAGGCAGGTGGGTGGCTGCTTTAATATTGAATTTAAGCAAAAAACAATATTTATTTGTCAAATAAACATTTTTTCCTGTATTCTGATAGCAGTAAAATGTATTTTGAATTAAATAAATTACAGACATTCTTCTTTTTATGTTAATAAATTTAATTAAAATTTTTTTTGGACAGCCTCTATAAATAATTATGTTATTGTTTATATTACTGAATAGAGAATTAACTTACCTTTCAGATGAGCTATCACAAGGCCCCTATTCTCGTTTAAAAAAGTCATGGATAACGTCATGACGCCCAGATGGGTGACGTCACTAGTATGACATATAGGCCAAAAAGTCGTAACTTAAAAATAAAAATTGACCTGTTTCGGGATTTATTTCCAAAATTGCCCATTCATGAAAAAATGAATTTATTCCAACCTTTACGTGCTCACTGTATAATTACACTATATATTTAATTTTAAAAATTAAATTATAATTAAATAACTAATAATTTTATTTATTTATTTATTTATTTATTAAGCGCAACAGGCCTTGTAGGCCTAGGGCTAAAATGTTTACATTTCTGATTACATAAATAATATAGTAAATAACTTAATATAACTTACATAACTTATAAATTTTATTTAAATACACTTCAGTCTTTTTACACACTCCTTCACCACCTCTCTCCATCTCCTTCTGTCCAATGCTAGTTCTTTCCATCTCTCAATGTTACTTTTCTTCAAGTCTTCATATACACTGTCCTTCCATCTTTTCCTTGGCCTGCCTTTCCTCCTCTTTTGTATTGGTATTCGTGAAATTACCATTTTTGGCATTCGTTTACTTCCCATTCTCTCTATGTGCCCCAAGTATCGTATTCTCTGTGCTTTGATCGTCGTCGTAATCGTTGGCTCTTGATATAGTTCTTCCAATTCTTTATTGGTTCTTCTCACTAATAATTTTAAGTAAACACTAAAATACCCTTTATTTAATAACTATTTAACCTATATAATAACTAAAAAACTCTATTTAATAACTCTAAACAACTATTTATAAACATTAACAGCCCTTTAATCAACCAATAACCTCAAATTAGGTGACAGTTCCTTTTGGTCGCCGTGTGACATGCGAAATTGGTTAATCAGCGTTTCGGAAACTCAAAACACTTATGATCGGCTGTTAACTAACGATTAATCGTTTGTTAAATCATATGATCGACTGTTATTGAACTCCCGTTTAACTGGTGTTATTGAAACTCAAAATGCATTTGATCAACGATTAACCATCGATTACATAATTTTTGAGATGATCGTCCTTTCGGAAACCGGCTGTAAATATGTTAACCTAATTACTCGTTGTAAAGAAATTATCATTATATTTGCATTTTGATAAGCGAACAATCAAACCGGTGCGAACCCAATCCTTGACTTTTAAAACTTGATTTCTCATCTGTAATACAAGCATAGCATAGTACAGACGATCGACTTGAACTGTATCCATGTTGTGTTACTAAGGAGTCTGTAAATGTTAAGATTGTATTAGATCTTATTAGTTAGAAACAAGATCTAATACAATCTTAAAATTATGGCTATAGATATATATTATATTCTTTTATTCCAAGAACAGTGTACAGTAGAAGCTCTTTATTCGCGGGGTATACGTTCCGTAAATATGCCGCGAATATAGAAACCGTGAATATGGAATCGTAATTTATATGGGGTTATAAAGGATACGTAGAGGATAAGTGACGAAATAAAAAAGCAAATACATACCTAAAAAAAATCAGTTTAATGGAAGTTTTGACCATACAGATTGATTAATTACATATTATCTTCAGCTTTAAGCAATTGTTTAGAATTTAATAAACTCTTAGGCCGATGCCACATTATGCGTTTTGACCGGATGCGGTGAAAACGCATCCGTTTCTAACGCAACCGGACCGACCTGTCACACTATGCGTTTAGTCTGGTGCAGTTTGTAAGCACGTACCGATGACTCAAAACGCATCCGTTTCCAACGCAACCGGACCGATCTGTCACACTATGCGTTTTCACCGGATGCGGCGGAAACGCATCCGGTCAAAACGCATAATGTGGCATCGGCCTTACTTGGAAGTTTTTCAAAATTGCTTCAATTCAGACTGGTATTCAGTAGCGGCATTGGCATTTTGCCTCTTAAAAATAGGACTTCGTTCCATAAATGGATCAATTTTCATAAAGAAATCACAAAGCTCATTTGCCATTCATAAACCTTCACTAAGATTTTTTAAATTAAATGTCACGTTTTCAGTGCTTGTTGAGCCTGTTCTTCAACGGGTTGTGAATTTAACATTTTCTGCAAGTCTGGTTCAAGCAACTCCTGGACGTCACTTGATTGTAACTGTTCGAACCCATCTCGTCCAATCCCACCCGCAATTTCATCAATGTTTGCAGTTAAAGTTTGAACACAGATTCTTCTTCATTTCCCGCACTCCGAACAGGCCACAGTTTTTTCCAGCATGATTTCAATGTTTATGGTTTCAGTTCTTATAATGATTCTTTTATGTTTACTAGTGTTGCCCAAATGCAAGACCAAGACGAGACTTAGACAGTCTTGGTCTTGGTCTTGCGCCAGTACACCTGGTCTTGGTCTTGGTCTTGGTATTGCGCTCCCAGTCTTGGTCTTGGTCTTGGTCTTGCAGCAAGAGTCTTGCAAGTCTCGCAGTTGCCTATTAGCCTATTACATATCTTTGAAAAATTTGAACAACGTGACAGAGATGTACATTTTAAGCTAGAATTTCATAGCCATAGTAAAGATCAGCCAAATTAATAAATATCTAGACCAGCGGTTCTCAATTTGGGGTGCATGTACCACTGGTGGTACATATCATTATTTGCAGTGGTACACAAAACGCAAACACAGCTAAAAGCAGCACCACAATTATTATTATACTTAATTAGATTACCTAGCTAAATACCTATTTCAGTTAGTTGGTAACAAAAATAATAAAAACTATTTTGTGGTTCATGACTCAAAAATATTGAGAATGACTGATCTAGACAACTGATACCGGGTGGAGTTTGAACTCGTGATCTAAGTAATACGTGCCTATGTCTAACTAACTAAAGTTTATTAGAAACTTATATATTTTATTATATTAATACAGGGTAGAAAAGCCATATCCATGATGAACGGCATTCTGTGGGACCAGACAATATCTAAAGCGAACAAACAGCTCATATACAATAGCATACTTAAAAGTATAATCACATATGGCAGTGAAGTTTGGCCACTGAAACAAAGAACGGAGAAAATGCTACTAGTAACAGAAATGGACTTCTGGAGAAGAGCAGCAGGCAAATCAAGAAGAGATCGGATACGAGAAATGATGGGAGTCACACATACAATAATTGATGACATAAAAACAAAACAACTAGTATGAGAGATGACAGGATCCCTAAGCAGATTTTGGCATGGACACCACAAGGGAGAAGAAAAAGAGGAAGAAATCCCTCCAGGTCTATGGTTAAACAGAGAAGAATGGCGGTTAGGAGTCGGAAGGCGTCGAAGAACGCTGTAAACCGATAGTAATACATAGTAGTAGTAGTGTATTTTATTATCCAATATAAGCGAATGTAATGTCCAATATAAGCGAAAATATGAGGTTATCGTTGTAATTTCAGTATTTTATAAATGCTAGAATATTCCACAGAGTGATGCTAGTTCTGTGAAAAAACACACTTTTATTGGTACACCCGGTCTACAGTGACAATAATAATTGACCTGTCTAGCAACAATATTACAGCAATATTTATAAAAATAAGACAACATATTAAAAAAATCACTTAAATCGAACAACAGGCTTAGGAAATTCAAGACATTAAGACGCGGATCCCGCGTATGAAAAAAAAGTTGATTAATAGCAAGCTGAAAATTTGTTAAGAGCTTAAGGGTGTCTAGTCGGACAAACTTTGATATATGGGAACACTGGAACGGGGGAAGTTTTAATTGTGGAACAGGTTAAAAATTTGGAACGGTCAGACCACGAAAACGTCACATGTATTTTGTCCGACAGAACTTCCAATTGATTTGTTACCCTTTCATTAAACTCTCATGCAAAAATGAGACTGCTATTTATCACCTGTCATAATTCCTGTCATTTGACATGTTCTACGTGTTCCACTCATTATCATGCCCGTTTGGTGATAAATAGCAACCTGATTTTTGCATGAGAGTTTAATGAAAGGGTAACAAATCAATTGGAAGTTCTGTCGGACAAAATACATGTGACGTTTTCGTGGTCTGACCGTTCCAAATTTTTAAACTGTTCCACAATTAAAACTTCCTGTGTTCCAGTGTTCCCATATATCAAAGTTTGTCTGACTAGACACCCTTAAGCTATTAACAAATTTTCAACTTGCTATTAATCAACTATTTTTTCATACGCGGGATCCAGACCTATAACCCGGACAACTAATTTCAGAGAAGTCGTCTGATGGGAAGGAAAGAACAAAATATTTTATTTTTACATTACGTGTACTGAGTACGTGTCAAATGTGTCAAGTGTTCTTTAAATGGATATTTTGACTCGCTATGTATGTTTATGGTATTGTTCGTATTGAACATAAGTCCAATTTTAAAAATTTTTTTGTTTCTCATAAAGTATATAAGAATATAGCCGAACTAATATACATACTGCCTAAAACGACCCTCAGTTCTAACTGCAAGACGCAAGAGTCTCGCAGGCTAAGTTTTGTTCTTGCTCAAGTCTTGCACGGTAAGTCTTGGTCTTGGTCTTGCTAAAATTAGGCGGTCTTGGTCTTGGTCTTGGTCTTGCGAAAACGCAAGAACAAGACCAAGACTGCAAGACCAAGACCGATTTTGGGCAACACTAATGTTTACGATCAAGCATTTTTATTTTCACTTTTAAGTGATAAAACTGATTTTTTTCGGATCAAAGCCGGATAGGCGTGTAAATGCAAAACCGGACATGTCACAGTTAAGTAGTTTAGAGAAAAACGCAAAAAACTGTAGAATAAAACTTGATGGGTATTTTAAACATTTCTTTTTACTATGAGGAAGATTGCACACAAATTTTTATAACTGAAAAGAAGAATTAGCCTATCTTAACTGATTAATAAACTACACGGTTATTAAGGTTACTTGCGTCCGAGTTTGCAACAAAAATTTGGATATGTCCTGCTTTGAAACTTATATTATGACAAAAGCGATGGGATTTTTTGTACTTTGACAGTTTATTCTATTAAAAAGGCAAAATAAACAAGATTTTTTTTTTTGTTAAAAAAGAACAATTTTTATATTAAACATGGAAATTATTGTTCTTCTAAATATTCGCATGGTGGATTGTTATCATCATTATCGTTATGTTCAGTGGTGTGTTGGTCTTGACCACTATCGAGAATGTTTTTGTAAAAATCACACCGATTGGCAGTTCTGCTGGAGTAATTTGGGATATTTTTTTACCTTTTTTAGTAATAGGCAATGCATTTGACGCAGAAGAATAATAATTTATTTCTCCCATTGCAAGGATATTGTTTTTGGATGTAGGTACGGTTAAATAAGGATTTATTCATCCTCTAAAATATTGTAGCAAAGCACTGTAACGTAACTATTATGATTCGAAACTAGTAACGTCATGTGATTGCAGTCCATTGGTCGAACGTCGATGTCCGATTTTGCAACCAAGACGCTTGGGCTTTGTCCGCTTTTGAAACTAAAATCAATATTTGATTGTAATATTTTACGGTAAAAGACGTGTTTTGCAACGAATTTTCATTGTAGACTGATGAAATAGGTTATAATGAACATAATCCTGGTGTTAGTTTCATTTCGACCAAAATGTGACATGTCCGGTTTTGCATCTACACGCCTCAATTGTATAATGTACCGTCCCAATAATTTATACCTAACTTTTTCAAATTTGTTCAAGTAAAAAAACTGATAGGTCGATAACTGGATGATATTCGACTTCTTATATTATGTTAACGAACTTATATTTATAGCAAGGGCTTGTTAATCTTACGGCCTTCTCTCTTTTTTGATAGCTTCAAGTTTAAGAATAATCTAACCTTTGATCTTTATGAGTTTTTTTAGGTTTTGTATTAATGCGCTTTTGTTGTAGTCAGAATAGTCTGGCATTTCTCCCTAGGTTACTGCAGTTGGATAGTTGTGAGTACTTTTCTAGAGTTCTGTATTTAATTCAGGTATATCAAAATAATCCAATTAGTCCAGAAAGCCACTGCGCATCCGCTAGGAAAAATATTCTAATTCGGATTCTTTGCACAATCTTACTCAAAAAGGACTCCTTTTAACAAATTTGCATGTTGCCAGGACCAAAAAGTGGTCAAAAATTTTTTGTTTTTTTTTGTTTTTTTCCTAAATTTTTTTTTTGCACGGAAAAAAGTTTTTTTAGGTTTTTTGGATCATTACAAAGAGAAAAGGTCTTTAGTGACTTTTCTCTAAAAATGATAGTTTTTGACATATAAGCGATTAAAAATTGAAAAATTGCGAAATCGGCCATTTTTAACCCTCAAAAACTATGTGAAAAGCTGAAAATTTGAATGTTGTCAAGGTAGGTAGATATTCTTTAAACATCGATTGATGAAATCCCGAAGAGGTTTTTGCAATACAATATTTAAAACTCATCTGTTTTTTAATTGCTAATCAAGCGTGCACGACACTATTTTCCACCGACAGTATGGTGCAAATGAAAGGAATAAATTCGTTATTTCGTAAACCGGCGACTTTAAGGAAAAATCCTGAAACAGGTCGATTTTTAATTTTAAAATATGATATTGTGGCATATATGGTATACTAGTGACGTCATCCATCTGGACGTGATGGCGTAATCGATGATTTTTTTAAATGAGAATAGGGGTCGTGTGCTAGCTCATTTGAAAGGTTCTTCAATTCTCTATTCAGTAATATAAACATTTACATAATTATTTATACAGGGTGTCCAAAAAATTTTTATTAAATTAAATTATTTAACAAAAAAAGAAGTAGAAGGACACCCTGTATAAAAAATTATGTAAATGTTTACATTACTTGATGGAGAATTGAAGAACCTTTCAAACGAGCTACCATACGACCCCTATTCTCATTTAAAAAAATCATCGATTACGTCATCACGCCCAGAGGGATGACGTCACTAGTATACCATATATGCCACAATATCATAACTTAAAAATAAAAATCGACCTGTTTCGGGATTTTTCCTTAAAGTCGCCGATTTTCGAAATAACGAATTTATTCCTTTCATTTGCACCATACTGTCGGTGGAAAATAGTGTCGCGCACGCTTGATTCGCAATTAAAAAACAAAGGAGTTTTGAATATTGTATTGCAAAAAACTCTTCGGGATTTCATCAATCGATGTTTAAAGAATATCTACCTACCTTGGCAACATTCAAATTTTCAGTTTTTCACATAGTCTTTGAGGGTTAAAAATGGCCGATTTCGCAATTTTTCAATTTTTAATTGCTTATATGTCAAAAACTATCATTTTTAGAAAAAAGTCACTAAAGACCTTTTCTGTTTGGAATGATCCAAAAAACCTAAAAAACTTTTTCCATGCAATAAAAATAATTTTAGGAAAAAAACAAAAAAAACGTTTAAACAATTTTTGACCATCTTTTGGTCCTGGCAACATGGAAATTTGTTAAAAGGAGTCCTTTTTGAGTAAGATTGTGCAAAAAATCCGAATTAGATTATTTTTCCTAGCGGATGCGCAGTGGCTTTCTGGACTAAATGAATATTCCAGGAACTATCATTTATTTGTGAAATGATATTACAACATCTTTAGTACCATCTAATCTGTGACAGACAGTGGTTTTCCAAAGTTCAAGTATAAATAATTTAAACAATCCAAATCTATTTTGATGTTAATTTTTATTATCCACAGTAACAATAGAAATGCTTATTGGTTTTTTACACTGAGTTTCGTATGGTTCAACAAAGAACTATGGAGACACTTGCACCGGCAATTTTTTAAAACTCGATAAATTGTCCAACATCGAAAAATTCGTATTTGATATAATATGTAGCTATGATGGATCTTTTCAGTAGTAATTAGATACACTAGACTAGAGCTCTAAAATTATCGATTTGTTTCCCGATTGACACTTTGGTATAGTTTTAATTGTCACGAGGGCAGTAGAAATCGGTAATTTTAAGATGTCGAGTGTAATTCGGTAAAATTAGTACAATTAAACACATAATTGTTATGTGCATTTCGTCTTATTGATATCTTCGTCTGACTATTTGCTAAACCTGCTCATGGTGTTGACTTTGACAAGTTGTAAAATATCAATTGTGATTAATGTCACTGAATGTTTATTTAATTTTAAATTTGCGTAAAAACGAAGGACGACGGGTAATTATCAAAAATTATTGACTATTGCCGAATGGAAACAAGTTTAAGAAACAATTTCGAGCATTATTTTCTTATTTATTCTTACTATCCTATGATTTCGTAAGATGATTCAATAAAATTGTGTTTTTACTAGGAAAGTTTTGGGGTAGTTCTGATTTCTTTCATTATATATGGATTTTGGGCTGCTGAATCCGAATATGAGGTTTGCGGACAAAATTTCTTGCCGGAACATTGACAAATCGCGAGAAAATAGAAAAATTTCAGCTTTTTTCCGCTTTTTTGCTCAAATCTCGAAAACTATTAACTTTTAGTAAATGGTATGTTAACAAAAATTAAAGTACTTAAAATTATCTACAAACATCACTATTTACTGTTTTTTTAGACGAACGGTTCGGTCTAAAGTGCAAGTTAAAAATTGCCACTTTTTAACGGTCTCGGCAAAATCCACTTTTTACATTCCAAAACTTTATTTTTTATTAGAATGCTGTCATTTGATAAATTTCTGCTAGTTTTCTGTACAAATAATAAATGTTAGTACATAGGTATGGTATGTCTCTTGGGACAGCTTCCATGAGTCCATTCCGTCCTAAGAGGCCGGGAATGTCTCTGCTTTTCCCTTAGAGTCACAGAAGATCAGGCACAGATGGAGTCACAGTTTCAGTTGGTGTGAACATTTCCTTCGGATCTCTTATCTTAATTTCTGATAAACCTTGAGGTTTTGTCCTTTTAAAATGAATTAGTTGAACAGCTCCCTCTTCCATAAACCTCAGGCGCGGGTTTCTTTTTTATCCGAGGAATGGATTGCTTAGGAGCTACTGCATGTTTTGGTGCAATATAAGAAATGCCATATATGACGTGAAAAGTGTGGTATTCGTCGATTGTATGTACGTTAACAGCGTTATCGTACACCTGCTGTGTAAAGCACGGCAGGTCAATTTTCTGCGGATCGCCTGCGAATGCTGACACTTACAGGCGAACAGCTTCTGTATAGGATGAACAAAACCCAAAAGAGGAAACTACATCAACCTATTTTCTTGAGCCGTACTTTTTGTAGAGAAAACGGCCAACCCTGCAAGGAATGGTGAGACCAACTATCTGGGCCTTACTGCCGCTACAAGACTTTGAGCAAGCGCGTTGCTTATCTGGAAGTGTCAGCAATCGCAGGCAATCCGCAGAAAATTGACCAGCCGTGCTTTACACAAAAGGTGTACGAAAACCCTTTCTATGCCAGGCCTTAATTTGCATGTTGGTACCTCAATCCCAAAGGTTTTTTCATGTTTAGAGTCCCATTGCCTTATATATACGTCGCATATAAATAAACAAATAAATGACCAAAACATGTTTTTTAATGAGTTTTTTTTAATCAACTTAAACGTTTTCTTTTCAAAAGTACTCATCAGTGAGCAAAACCAACTTGAAAAAATGTAACTAACTTAAAAAAATAATGTAATGTAAATTAACATTAAAAGTTTTCTTTTGTGGGGTACTCCTCAAAACATGACACTACGCAAAGGCCGACTCCGCATCTTGCGCACATGTATCTCGATTCGCTTCTTTTTTTTCTGGTCTTTTCTGTGGCTACAAAGGCTTCACCTTCTACCAGCTATCTATAAGCGTTGCCACCAGTGCTACAATATAGCATATATCTAAAATATGTGAACAAATATATACGGCAATGGGTCCGCATGACCTGTCTTATCCAACATGTCAATCCAATCCAACATTTTCGGACATATTTCTAAGGCATTGGGATAACAATGAGTCTAAAATTTTATAAGCAACGCATATTTTCGGCTTTGGTAAATTGAGACCATAAAGCCTTGAACGTATATATACGGCGGCTGGGAATACAGATCCACTTTTTCAAAAACATATATATGCAGCGTTGGGACAGAAAGGGTTAACGTACATACAATCGACGGATACCACACTTTTTACGTCATGGGTGGCATTTTTTGTATTGCACCAAAACATGCAATAGCTTCTAACCAATCCATTCCTCGGCTAAAAACTAAACCCGCACCTGAGGTTTATGGAAGTCAGAGAGCTGTTCAACTAATACATTTTGAAAGGACAAAACCTCAAGGTTTATCAGAAATCAAGATCCGAAATGAATGTTCACACCAACTGAAACTGTGACTCCATCTGTGCCTGATCTTCTGTGGCTCTAAGGGAACAGCAGAGACATTTTCGGTATTTTAGGATGGAATGGATTCATGGAAGCTGTGAGAAGAGACATACCATATTCATATTATGAACTAACATTTATTATTTGTACAGAAAACTAGGAGAAATTTATCAAATGACAGCATTCTAATAAAAACTAAAGTTTTGGAATGTAAAAAGTGGGTTTTGCCGAGACCGTTAGAACGTGGCAATTTTCAACGTGCACTTTAGACCGAACGGTTCGTCTAAAAAAAAGTAAATAGTGATATTTGTAGATAATTTTAAGTACTTTAATTTCTGTTAACAAACCATTTACTAAAAAGTAATAGTTTTTGAGATTTGAGCAAAAATGCGGAAAAAAGCTGAAATTTTTCGATTTTCTCGCGATTTTTTCAATGTTCCGGCAAGAAATTTTGTCCGCAAACCTCATATTCAGATTCAGCAGCCCAAAATCCATATATAATGAAAAAAATCAGAACTACCCCAAAACTTTCCCACTAGGGAGCTCGTAGAGTATGGTCCATTCCACGAACATACGCCTGTTTTGGATTAATTCGACAACGAATATTTTACTGTGCAACATAAGAAGTACGAAAGTAAATGGCGCTAATAATTATTCCAATAAACAACAATGTAATTCGCAATTTACTTTCGTTCTTCTTATTTTGCACAGTAAAATATTCGTTGTCGAAGTAATCCAAAACAGGCGTATGTTCGTGGAATAGGATATACAAATTGACTGAATCAAGATTATTTTTTAATACTTACATACAAAATTCAAGTCTTTGTACCTAAATAGACATTCAGTGGCATTTATCACATCTAATGTTTTTCAACTTGTCAAAGTAAACAGCATAGTTTAGCAAATATTCAAACGAAGATATCAATCAAATATTAGTTAAAAATATTCATAAAAATATAGTTTTATTCATGAAATAATCTTACCGAATTACACTTAAGCGCTTAAAATTGCCGATATGTGTTGCCCTCGCAACAATTTGACATTAGATGCAGAACTAAAAGTTTATTATTATGGTTCAGTTTGGTCCTAAATCCCAAATTTTGTTATGGTCCTAAATGTGATAGTTTTGTCAAAACTATAAAACTCGTAATTAAATAGAAACAAAATACTTAAAAAATATTCCCACTATAATAATGTAGGTAGAATGTAGGTAGAATATTCCCGGTAAAAGTAATAATCTGATTGGATAGAATTAAACAAGTGATGAAAAATCTTACTACACGATTGGAAATTAAAATCAATAAAAAATAATCGGAGAAGGTATCCCGAATAAAGTACGTGCCTCCTAGTGGCGGGATACGGGCAACAATACATTGGCTTATAGGGCAGTCCTTACAGTAGGGATCCTGGCCTATACAGAAAAATGCAGGCGGGTGTGGGGTAATACTGCACTTTGGCTGAATTGGTGGTGTATTGGCTAAACGTGCAGGGCAGGGTATGGTGCTGATAGAAAAGGCATTCAGGCATCAAATATCCAAAAAAATCTTTTCAGGCCATAATAATGAAAAGACCTCCAACGCAATGAAAACTTATACTCAAATGATGACATCTCCCGAGGTAAAATATTCCGGAAGTAAAATGAGCCTCCGTTCGAATCTCCGGGTGAGGACTATCTCAGGGGGAACACCAATACAGGTTAGTGGATGCGCTCAAACGAAGAAGAGTTCAAATTGCTTGTATTCAAGAAACTAGGTGGAAAGGACGAAGGGCGAAAGAACTAGGTGAAGGATACAAATTGTGGTATGTAGGGAGTAGTAACACTAGAAATGGAGTTAATATAATTGCTGATAGTGAAATGAAAGATAACGTAGTATAAGTTGTAAGAACGAGTGATAGAATGATGTCAGTGAAATTAGTAATTGATAAAGAGGTATTGAATGTTGTGTGTGTGTGTATGCTCCTCAAACAGGTCTGGGTGAGAATGAAAGAAGAGCTTTCTATGACCAATTGGGAGACGTACTGAGTGATATTCCAGCAGAGGAGAAAGTTATAATAGGAGGTGATTTCAATGCACATGTGGGCCAAGCCAAGACAGGATATGAAACAATATATGGAGGATTAGGCTTTGGAACTAGAAATGAAGCTGGAGATGGCATGCTTGAATTAGCAACAGTATTGGATATGGCGATTGTTAACACATTCTTTAAAAAGAGAGAAATTCAACTTATTACATACAAAAGTGGACAACATTGATCCCAAATAGACTACTTCATGATAAGGAAAGAAGACATCCGTGAATGCAAGGACTGCAAGGTAATAGTTAGTGAGACAGTAAGCCAACAACATAAGCTGCTTGTTCTGGACATCGAAGTAAAAAGCGAAACTAAACAAGAATATCAGAGAGGACCACAAAAAATTAAGTGGTGGATGCAAAAAGATGAGAAAGAAGGTCTATTCAGGGAAAGAATAGTAGAAAAAATATGTTGGAACATGAAAGGAAGCCCTAACACAATTTGGAGAAAAATGGCCAATATTATTAGAGAGATGGCTATTGGAATACTTGGGAAAACGCCAGGAAAGAAGTTTGAGGATAAAGAGACTTGGTGGTGGTCAAATGAAATACAAGGAAAAATAAAAGAGAAGGGAAAATTATATAAAAAGTGGCAAGAAACCAGATCGGACATAGATCTTCAAAACTAGTTGGTCGCCAAAAAGGAAGCGAAAGTAGCAGTAGCAAAAGTTAAAGCAGAAGCTTATTCAAACCTATACGATCAACTTAATACCAGGGAAGGCGAAGCAATGATATATAAAATAGCCAAACAGAGAGCAAAGAAAGCAAGAGCTTTTAATAAGATTAGATGTATCCGAGATGAAAATAACAAAATACTAATTCACGAAAAGGATGTCAAAAAGAGATGGAGAAAGTATTTTGACAGTTTATTAAATGAAGAATTTGACAGACAGCCTGTGGAGTTAACGGAGACAGTAACAGCAATGGTTACCAGAATACCAAACGAGGAAGTGGCTCAAGCGCTTCAAAAAATAAAGAAAGGAAAAGCAGTCGGACCAGATGATATTCCTGGGGAAGTATGGAGAGCATTGGGAGAGACAGGAATAAGTTGGCTAGCAGGTCTATTTAATAGAATTATGGAAGTTGGACATATGCCAGACGAATGGAGATGCAGTATATTAGTACCTGTCTACAAAAACAAGGGAGACATACAACAATGTACAAACTACAGGGCTATAAAACTACTTAGCCACACCATGAAAATATGGGAAAGAGCAATTGATAGACGGATACGTGAAGAAACCGAAATATCCGATAATCAATTTGGCTTTATGCAGGGCAGATCAACAACAGATGCAATTTTCATTGTAAGGCAACTGATGGAAAAATACAGGAATAAAGAGACCAACGCTTATATGGTATTCATTGATCTTGAGAAAGCATATGATAGAGTTCCTCGAGAGATTCTGTGGTGGGCACTCAATAAGAAAGGAGTCCCTGGCGAACATGTAAAGATTGTGAGAGATATGTATCAGGGAGTAACGACTAGTGTTAGGACAGGTGTGGGAGAGACTGATAAATTTCAGGTGAAAGTAGGATTGCACCAAGGCTCGGTGCTTAGTCCTTATTTATTCTCATTAGTTTTGGACCAGATAACAGCGAAACTACAGGGTTGCATTCCATGGTGCCTAATGTATGCTGATGATGTAGTGTTAGTAGGAAATAGTGAAAGAGACTTAGAACAAAAACTGGAACAGTGGAGACAAGCTCTGGAGGAGTCTTTGGAATGTTCGTTTAAAGATATAGTTACTACAAATAAAATGGTATCTTTGGATGGTGAAATGATTGTGAAAAGCAATAGTATTAAGTACTTAGGATTGGTATTACAGAGTAATGGAGAAATAGATGGATATGCATGCAGTAGAATTAGGGCTGAATGGATGAAGTGGAAAGAAGCGAGTGGTGTGTTGTGTGACAGAAAAATTCCAATAAAGCTGAAGGGAAAATTCTATAAAACAGCCATAAGACCGGCTATGATGTACGGAACTGAATGTTGGGCAGTGAAAAAGAAAGAGGAACAACGAATTAATGTGGCAGAAATGAGAATGCTTAGATGGATGGGTGGAGTGACAAAGAAGGATAAAATTAGAAATGAGTATATTTGGGGAAGTCTAGGTGTGGCACCAATTGATGCCAAAATGAGAGAGCATAGGTTAAGATGGTTTGGTCATGTTCAACGTCGAGACGTTAATCACTTAATACGAAGAATAGTTGAAGTGCAGATTCCTGGAAGGAGTAGGAGAGGAAGACCAAAGAAGACCTGGGGGGAGACCATAAGGCAGGACATGTTGGTAAAGGGAATTAACATTGATATGACCCAAGATAGAATTGTGTGGAGAACTGCGATTAGGGAAGCCGACCCCGCATAGGGATAAGGCAAAGAGAATGATGAAAAAATAATCTGAGAAATTTTTATTTTTGTAGGTATCTATTGGTCATAATCTCGATGAATAAAATAATCGCCGAAATTTTGATTTTTGTAAGTTTCTACTGGTCAAACTTGAAATGAATGAAATATTCTTTTTTATTTCATGTATCCTATTTTATTATTTAAACGTTGCGCGTTGGTTTGACCTACTAAAAAAATAATATGGTACATTACCACATTATCACTGAACGTTATTTGTTCAAACTATTTCTATTTCTTGGATACTACAAGTGTAGGACGTAAGTTCAATGTCAAGACTAATATAGAAAATCGATAAAATTATAATTCAAGGGCTTCTGTATAAATATGCATATGTAATCGTTTATTATATAATTATTAATCGATGGCTATCGACAATAATGTAGTAATGAGCGGATTTGGTATCATTTTTCGGTTGCTAAGATGCTTAAAATGTGAACTATTGTCTAAATGGGAAGGTTAAACCGATAAAAGGATTGTTCAAGAGTAAATTTTTTTGCACTTGAATTTTTTATCGGGATTATTTAAACGACTATGGAATAATAGTTTTTTTATTATACAAGGTAAAAAGACTATTCAGTTTTGGGTTAAAATGGGGATGTCTTTAAGAGGAAGGTATGAAAATAACGGAAGGACGTCATTTAGTTAAAAACGTTGATTAGTTTCACCCGAAAAATGTTTCATTTTTTTTATTATTCCATTATTGAATTATCCCATTTGAAATTTAACGAATAATACCTAACCTATTTTTCATTAGCTACAACTCTGCTTCTACTCGATCTAAAGGCTTCATATTTTATATACACCGTTTTTTTCCTATTTTATAGTTATATTTTTGCTCAGAATATTTTTTCGATAAAATACTTTTTGAGTTATTTGCGAAATCCGTCTAAAAACGTGTTTTTTTTTGTTGAAAAATGAACATGTTCACTCGCAAATAACTCGAAAAGTATTGACTTAGAGAAAAAACTACATGGAACAAAAGTTGCTTAGAATTGGTCATTTTATCCAATTCACCCCTGAGACGGGTGAAACTCACCTCCAGGGCAAAAGCGCACATCTGCGCAATATGACTTTTTTCTTTGACATATGTTAGCTATGTAGTCCGTTCTTTAACGGTAAAATATTGCAAAACCTCTAAACTTTAAAGAACCGCTTGGATTGACATGAAATTTGGCATACAAATAGCTAACAAGTCAAAGAAAAAAAGTGATATTGTGCCGATATGTGCTTTTGCCCTGGGGGTGGTTTTCACCCCCTCTTTTTTTTTGTTTTATGGCATAGACTTGGGTGTCAATTAGCCAGTCACAACTTTTTGTTTTCTATTCATACATAAAGAAGGCAATGAGGTCCTTAGATTTCCATAGCAAACTCTTCCACAGCTCCCTACTCAGTTCAAAAGCTGCAGCTGGCCGCTATGGACTGTCCAAGGGGGTGAAAAAATATTCGTCCAAAGTAAGTCAGGAAATGGATAAACCGGCTAATTTTAAGTAACTTTTGTTCTATAGAGTTTTTTCACCTAGTCAATACTTTTCGAGTTATTTAGCAGTGAATATGTTCATTTTTTCAACAAAATAACCACGCTTTTAAACGGTTTTCCGCAAATAACTCAAATAGTAAGTATTTTGTCGAAAAAACATTCTTAGCAAAAATATAGCCTGTAAAATATTTAAAAAAATGGTGTATATATCACGTCTCTACACCTAGTAGAAGCAGAGTTATAGCTAATGAAAAATAGGTTCACATTCGTCAAATTTCAAATGGAATACTTTAACTGAAATAACCAAAAATGAAGCACATTTCGGAAAAAACTTATTACAACTTATTTAAAGTGTTTAAAAAAAGCTTCATTTTTGTTTTATAAAAAAAATTTCTAGCATCAAAAGTAAACAAGTTACGGTCAAAATAAAGTTAGTCACTTTTGGTTTTGGTAAAAAAATCGATAAAATCACCCCCTAATTAGTATCTTAAGTGAACTTAATCGTTACGCCTTCACAAGTTTCTTGACTCGTGTATGTATTGTTTATATGATCTGTAACTTTCATCAGTTCAAAGTCCTTATTATTGAAAGGGCTGTAGTTAAAAGGGGTTGAACGAGTCACTGATCACGAATGTATGCAAACTTAGAAACACCAAATTTTAGTCAATTTTTGTCTAACAGAAAAACAAAAAAAAACATGATATTCAGAAAAGCAATGCTGCCTTTTTTTTTTGTTTTTCGAGATTTTTGGTATCTCTAACAATTTTTAAGTTATTTTGAAAAAAGCATATTTTTCAAAATTAAAATTTTTAAAAATTTTACTTTAAAACCAATTTTTTTCAAAAATAAGCACTTTGAATCGATGAAACTTACAGATCACATAAAAACAACATAAGTAAAATAATTTGTGGAGCGGTAACGATTAATTTCATTTAATTAGGGGGGTGGTCTTCCCGATTTTTTTTTGTCAAAACAAGAGGGACCAACTTTATTTTGAGCGTAACTTGCTTAAATTTAATGCTAGAAACTTTTTGTAAAAACAGAAATAAAGCTATTTTTAAACACTTTAAAAAAGTTATAACGGGCTTTCCCCAAAAAGTGCTTAATTTTTTGGATATTTCACGTCGAAATATTCTATTTGAAATTTGGTGAATATGAATCTATTTTTCATTGGCTATAACTCTGGTTCTACGAGATCCAGAGACCTAACGCGTACACCATTTCTTTTAATTTTTTATAGACTATATTTTTGCTAAGAACGTTTTTTCGACAAAGTACTTACTTTTTGAGTTATTTGCAAAAAAACCGTCTAAAAATGTGGTTATTTTGTTGAAAAATGAACATATTCACTTGCAAATAACTCGAAAAGTGTTGACGTGGCGAAAAAGCTCTATAGAACAAAAGTTACTTAAAATTAGTCAGTTTACCCATTTCGGGACTTAGTTTGGACATATATTTTTTCACCTCCAGGGCAAAAGCAAACATCGGCACAATATCACTTTTTTTCTTTGACATGTAAGCTATACGTATGCCAAATTTCATGTCAATCCAAGCGGTTCTTTAAAATTTAGAGCAAAAACCGTGAAAGAATGTACTAATGTGTATGCCAAATATTCCATGTCAATCCAAGCAGTTCTTTAAAATTAACAGCAAAAACCGTGAGAAAATTGACTAAAAGTCATACGAAAATCGCTGACACTACCATTTTAGTCTTGCATTTTGAAATCTCCAGTTGTTATTGTAATAAAAGCAGAAGAGAATAAATAAAGACGGTAGAACTAAATAGATTGCTTTAATTTTACAAAGAATAAATAAATCGTATGTTTATTCTGATCACAACTTCTGATATGCAAGCCAAAACGTTACTTAAACTTTTTATTTTTTATAATTATGCGTACCAATGCCATAATAAACTCTGAAACTCTTTACTACAAAGGAATTTTCGAAAGATTTATAATTCAGTTAGAATATCAAGCGTTTATTCTTATCCTCTATGTCACTTTTTATTGGTCTATATTGAGTACTTGGTCCGTTATAACCTACATTTTGGAAGACAAATTTAAATCGTCTCGCAATGCTACAGCCAAAAATACAGTTTCCTAATGCTAAATGTAAAACCGGTCTCCCGAAATAACAACCTGAATATTTATTTTGCCATTGAAATCGTTTGACATGTCTGTTTATAAATAAATATATTATCCTAGACAACGGTCTTTCTCAGAAGAAATATGGGAAACGCATAAAGGTGTGTTTCAAAACAAACAATGCTAGATTTGATACATTAACGGTTTTTATTAACAATGTTAAGCAAATAAATTTTGTGTATTTATTAGTTGCTTTATATCCGAACACTATACAAAGTGTGGAGGTTTAGTAAAATAAGTAAGATGGATTTCTTGGATTTTATCACACTGTTTAGACTATAAATTTTAAAGACGCTATCAATATTAGTATCAAAACACATGATGTTCCATCAACATTGCCCAAAAAATCTAAAATAATATTAATCTTTGCTAAATTTATCATTAAAATTTATCACAATAAACAAAAAGAAAACAAAAACCATGGTGATCACTGATCAGCAAGAGGGGTAAAGTCATAACAATGATCCAGATAAAAAATGAAGATATCGATTAAGTGGGGAAAATGAAATACTTAGGAGTCTGGATTACTGAAGATCTAAATCCAAAATTAGAAACTCAATCAAGAATAGAGCAATCAAGAACAACCTTTTTGAAGATGAGGAAATTTCTAAGTAACCAAAGACTCAATCTGCAAATCCGATATGGTATGGTAAAAAAATGTTATATCCACTCTATTCTTCTTTATGGCGTTGAAGCTTGGACTGTGTTGATTAGAAGCTTTTGAGATGTGGCCTTTCAGGAGAAGTATGAAAATACTAAGACAGAGAACTTTTGACCACCATCAAAAAGAGAAAAATATCATATTTGGAGCACATACTTAGAAGTCATAAGTACGAGTTATTCTTCTTCTTCTTTAGTCCATTTCTATCCAACTTTGGACTTAGGCCTTCCCAAAATCTTTCCATTTCCGTCTGTCCTTGGCTGCGTTTTTCCAGTTAGTTCCTGCAGCTTTTACAATATCCTCCTTCCATCGCATCTGAGGTTCTCTTCCTCTTCCTCTTCTTCCTGTCCACGGTCTCCAGTTTTGTATTTCAGCATTCCATCTTTTACTTCCTGTCTTGCATTGTGGCTCGAAAATCTCCATTTTAACCCTGTTATATGTTCAGTTACATTTTTTACTTTTGTTTTCTCTCTTATCCATTTGTTTGATTTTCTGTCTTGAAGTTTTATTCCCAACATGGATCTTTCCATTTTTCTCTGAGTTATTTCTATTGTGTTTATGTTAGCCTTTGTTAATGTCCATGTTTCTGAGCCATACTTACTTTACTTTTTCGTGTCTGGATCCGACTACAGTTTTTCTGCCCAATATCGGGCCACGTCTATACCCTTTGTATTTGCGAGCCATAAATCATCGAGGGTGCACTGTGATGGGCAAAGTCTGCATACTCTCAGGTGCTCCACGTTCTGTATTTCCCCACATTCACAAAGTGCGTCGTTATCTGTCTTGATGCCCCATTTAATGAGGTTCTGTTTTACAGGGGCAACACCTGTGCGTATGCGGTTGAGTGTCCGCCAGGTTCTCCAGCCCATGTTCATTCCATTAGGTCGTTCTGGATGTAGCGGGAACAGTTCGGGTGGTTCGACGCTGACATTTCTCATAAACCTTTTCCTTGATTTAAGTCGGCTAGTTCCTGGCGGTTCGTCAAACCCGTATAATTGGTGCCTTTCATCGAAAGTTTGCCTGAACTTCTCCACATATTGTGAGGCGCATCTACGGTCGTCTGGTGATGCGAATCCAGCTGCCCGGTACAGTAGGGGTAGAGGGGTAGGCTTCATGCAACCGGTCATTATTCTACATGTTTCATTTAACGCCGTGGTGACTTGTTGAGCGTGTCTAGATCTACCCCAAACGGGACAAGCATATTCCCCTGTTGAGAAACAAGGCCTCAGCTGTTGACTTTAAGACCTGAGGGTTTGCACCCCACTTGCTCCCTACAAGTTTCCGCAGAAGGTTGCTTCTCGTAGAGACCTTTTGTCTTGTGCTCCGACAGTGGAATTTATACGTTAGTGACCGGTCTAGTATCACTCCAAGATATTTGGGCCTATCACTATGTGCCAAGCGTTGTCCCTCCCAAGAAACATTCAGTTTTACATGCGCCAGATGGTTGTTGAGATGGAATGCACATACTTGGGTTTTTGTAGGGTTTGGTTTTAATGAGTTATGTTTGTAGTAAGTTGACATCATGTTTAAAGCATCTTCCATTGTTGACTCCACTTGTGTGAGTGTTTTCCCCTTTACGGCGATACCAAGGTCGTCAGCGTAAACAAAACTCTCAGTCTGAGGGTGCATTGGTTGGTCGTTGGTGTAGATGTTAAATAGGGACGGCGCCAGAACGCTTCCTTGAGGTAGGCCATTTTTTTGGGTTCTCCATCTGCTCTTCTTTCCATTTAGCACAACGTAGAAGCGTCTATTACACAATAGTGATCTAATGATATTCACCAGGTCATAGTCAAGCACAGTGTTATAGATCTTAGTTAGCAAGGTTCTGTGGTTTATAGTATCATAGGCCGCTGTGAGGTCTATCAAGGCTACTCCCACTATCTCTTTCTGTTCAAATCCCTCCTCTATGTACTCTGTTAGGTTCAGCACTTGGCCTGTGCATGATTTACCTGGTCTGAAGCCTGCTTGTTGTGGGATTAGTTTTGCATCTAATTTTTCCTGGATGCGGTTCAAAATGAGGCGTTCATACAATTTATACAAATGACATAACAGAGATATCGGACGGTAGCTACCCGGTAGTTCAGGGTCTTTCCCAGGTTTCAGAAGGGCTACTACTTTTGATTTACGCCACAGTTTTGGAATCTGGTAGGTAGAGCGACAGATGTTAAATAGATCGAGCACCCATTGTCTCGCTTTTCCCCGAAGTGTTTTATCTGCTCTGTTAGGATTTCGTCCACCCCAGGTGATTTTTCATTTTTCATACAGTCAATACCATTTTTGAGCTCTTCGATGGTAAATGGGTTTCGCAAGAGAATTGGTTCCTGGTCTTGAGTTCTTATGATCTTTGGCATTTTGCAACGATGGTTTGCTTTGCCATTCAGAAGCAGTTGGTGGGCTATCTGATTTGGCGTTATTGCACATGGCTCTTTCATCTCTGTGGGATCACCATTAAGTATTTGAAAATATTCCAAGCCTGCTTACTACTGTGCGTCATATCCATTTTACTTAATGTCTCGCTCCACCGTTCTTGTCTGGAGGCGCTTAGTATTTGCTGCAGTCTCTCCCATATCTCTGCCGTAACTTCGCTGAATGGGTCGTTACTATATTCTTCGGTGTACTTTGTCATAATGTCTTTTGCTTCGTCATTCAGACCAGATATGTAATGTTGTTGACATCCTCTGTGTATATGTTTACATGAGGTTCGTTTTACAATTTTGATGAACGCATCATAGTCGCATCATGAGCCATACGTCGGAACAGAAAGGATGCACTGGTCAAATACACGGGTTTTTAGGTACTGTTGTATCTTTGTGCTTTTATAAGTACGAGTTATTACAGCTGATTATTAAGGGTAAAATCGAAGGTAAAGTGGGTTCTGGTAGACGACAAATATCGTGGCAGAAAAACATTCGCGACTGGAGCGAGTTAAATACACAGACGCTTTTCAGAAAAACAGAAGGTTGTAACAAAAAAGAGCTTCTGTTGGAGTGAAAGTAAAGAGGAAGATAAACAGAACACTTCCAACAGAAGTAAGAAAAGTATAGTTAAGGGTCTTAATATTCTTAATTCGGGACTGGTACCTGCAAATCTTAAATATTGATTATATAATTTCCTTTCCAGATGCCCCAAGCGAGAGCCTGTATATGATCGGTGGAGTGTGTGTTGCTATGTTTATGGTAGGATTAATAATCGTACTATTAGCAGTTACAATAAGGTAAGATATTTTTAAGAAATTAAAACTTTAAAACTTATTTGCAAATAGTTGGGGGCAAGTGATTTCTTTAATTTATTCCTTGTGTACGGCTATAGGTATTTTTGTAGTAGATTTTTGGAGAACTACGACTTTAGCCGTTTTATTGATGTCTCGCCTAAGTTAAAAAATATTATTTTAACCATTCAAAACAGTCATTTAATAAATGCTAAGTTTTGTAAAATAAAATTTGTTCGTTCAAAATCCAGTTAAGTAAATTAAACTACAGACAGCATTGTAGTAAACATACAACGTACCATGTAGTGATCATTTACTATACTATACCATTGATTTTTTACTACGACCTCACTAAGTATTCAAGTCTGAAGCACAAGTCTAAAGTATCTATTAGGTGTGGATCCCGTGTATGAAAAAAAAGTTGATTAATAGCAAGCTGAAAATTTGTTAATAGCTTAAGGGTGTCTAGTCGGACAAACTTTGATATATGGGAACACTGGAACAGGGGAAGTTTTAATTGTGGAACAGGTTAAAAATTTGGAACGGTCAGACCACGAAAACGGCACATGTATTTTGTCCGACAGAACTGACTTAAACTCTCCGAACAGAGATTAAACTCTCTTGCAAAATTCAGACTGCTATTTATCACCAAATGGGCGTTTTAATGAGTGGAACATGTAGAATATGTCAAATGACAGAAATTATGACAGGTGATAAATAGCAGTCTGATTTTTGAATGAGAGTTTAATCTCTGTTCAGAGAGTTTAAGTCTATTCTGTCGGACAAAATAAATGTGCCGTTTTCGTGGTCTGAACGTTCCAAATTTTTAACCTCTTCCCCAATTAAAACTGCCCCTGTTCCAGTGTTCCCATATATCAAAGTTTATCCGACTAGACACCCTTAAGCTATTAACAAATTTTCAGCTTGCTATTAATCAACTTTTTTTTCATACGCGGGATCCTGACCTATATAGACTTAATAACATACTTTTCGAGAAATTGTTGGACTGGGACACCCACGAAGACACGTTCGCTCTTTTTGCTGTAACGACTAGGTAAGAAACGGTGTTGGTATGGAAGTATGGTTTTGGACAATATTCAGAACTCACATAGCTACAATAAAGTAAATTCCAGCTCCAGGTGACATGAGATTCCCGGAATAAGATGTTCTCATGTCTGAAGATAAGAGAACGCACCTCGTGGAGACGGCACCTCCCTAACCCCAAGCGACCTGCACCCTCCCCAATCACAGCCATAATACTGGGGAGGCTTTACTTGTTTTTTTATCTTTAATGGTCTGAGAAGTGAGGCATCCGAACATAGGCGTAACCAGGGGGGGTTTTGGGGGTTGTAACCCCCCCCATTGGGATGTACTTTGAGCTCTATACGCTTAACACCATAGCCCTCAGAGACCTTCCAGTAGTTGTAACCCCCCCCTTTCAGGTAATTGTAACCCCCCCCTTAGGATCATCCTGGTTACGCCTATGCATCCGAAAGGTCTCTCTGTGGCGATGGAGCTTTAGTAGAGGTAGAGTAGTGCGCCGTTCTCCCTAGCTTATCTTTCTTTTTATCAAACCTCTAAAATTGTCTCTTCTCCAAATCCAAATATGTGTCCATCCAGCGAGCCACTAGCCTTGGTCATTGTATCTTGGCACTGGGGTTTTGTGTATACTGGACGATTGGCAGCCGACTTGGCAAACGGTGTTTGCTTACCTCTCCAGTCGACTGGAGGGTCTCGCCACCAAGTCCATAAATGCACCTAACGATGCACGACCTCAATGTTCAGGAAGTTTTTCCATCTAAAATACTATGGTGGTTTCCTCTTTTAAAACCTAAAACTCAGAAAAAATTTGATTAAATGGTGTGAAGTAGTAGTACTTAACCTAGAAGGTCAGACATCCATGAAGTTTATAGAGCCCTCATATGCCCTTAATTATGAAAAACCGTTTTATGAAAAAACGTGAATTTTTTCAATGAAAAAAGCATAGTTTCAATCGCTAATAACTTGGAAAGTATCAACTTTGCAAAAAAATCTTATAGAATAAGATTTACTCAGAATTGATCAGTTTATCAACTTCCATTGTTATTTTGATTGAAAAAATGTTCATGCCCTAGATAGGGTTGTTTTCACCCCCAGGGCAAAAGCGCAGTTCGGCATAGGGTAGATTTTGACAAAGGTTATAATTACTACCTAAATCCAAATTTTCAAGGAAATCGATCTTGGTTCTCAAAATTTCACGAGAAAATGGCTGTTGATTGGACTATATGTATAATATTTTTTATAGACAATATTATTTTGTCACAGAAAAACTTATGTCCTGTCCAAGACTTTTCTGTAAGGACTCTGACATCGAGAGAGAAATGATACATACGCACTCGTAATAGAAGTTAAAAATGAATATTTATTAGCAATGTTTCTCAAAAGAATAGGCTATTGATTATGTACTATAAAAAGGAACTACAACGTTAACGGGGTTTTATTATTTCATATGGTCAATGAATCTCTATATATGAAAAAACCGCGGAGTGCTACCATTTAAAGGGGTGCATTTTTGAGAAATGGGTGAATTAGTCCCTGGGCACAGGTTACATTAGGGTGAGTTCTATGCACTTTTGGTACAAACACGTCTACATAAAAATTGTTCCTGGTTAAATTTCCTATCTAAATATAACTTTTTAAAGTCAAAGATACTTTTTTTACAAAAATATATTCAAAAGAAAAAGCACAAAGAAACCCAAAAGAAAGAAATTTTGTTTTTTGTCCCATAACTTTTGTCCAAGGGAATATAGGTATAGAAATTGCTTCACAGAAAAAAAACTTACATATTTTCTCTTTAAAATGATGTTTGGTAGAGGTCATTAGGATTTACAGTTTTCGAAATATGATTTTTCAAATTTCGCCACTCACAGCAATTTTAGGCAATTTTCCTTGTTATTTCGCAAATATTGTTCTGTAACTTTTTCTACGTAACTTTAGGCATATGCAATGGTACATGTAAGAGGAATAGAAATCAATTACCTTTAAAATGTTCTACTGTATAATGTTGTACGACTTCTTTTAAAGAGGTGATCTTTTTTAAGATTTTATACTTTTAATGAGTTTTTATAATTTTTACGATTATTTTTTAAATTTCCCATTATAGCTTTTTTTTCTTCTACATTTAGGTATATATTATATATATATATATATATATATATATATATATATATATATATATATATATATATATATATATATATAGGTATATAATAAAAAAGAAAACTTATTCTGTTCACTTTAAAATGGTGTATTATAAAAAATTCTAGGATTATTTTTGAATAAGATATGCTTTTTCAAAATGTAACCGTTGCAACGATTTTTGATTTTAGGATTATTTTTTAAGTTTCTCATTATAACTTTTTTATGTGATTGTGTGTTATGATTGAATCTTATTTTTTATAGGTACTACTTTGGATCCACTTGACTCGGCCGGGCAAACTTCAAAATATGGATTAGTTCCAATATTTACTGTCAAAGCTCCTGCACCACAAGCTTTGCATGAAAAAATAGCATGTAAATGTACCAAAGGATGTATAAAAAATTGCGGTTGTAGGAAGATAGGAATTAGTTGTTCCATATTCTGCAAAGGGTGCATGTGCATGGGTACTAATTATGGGAACTCTAAGATAACTGAGGTGTCAGAGGAAGATATTGAAGCTAATAATGCTAACGAAGAGATGGACTTTGATTATGAAATTTTTTAAATGTCAACGTTTAAATAATTTTAACTAAAGTGATGTTTTCTAAGACTAATGTTTATGTAATTTTTGTAAAAGAAATAATTTTAAATAATACAGGTAAAAAAATATCAAAGAATCACTCGGTTTCCATTATTTAAATATAGATGATGATACACCATTTTAAAGAACAGAAAGTAAGCCCTCTTTATTGAGCAATATACATATAGTATATCCATTTACAAGAAAAAAAAGTTATAATGAGAAATTTAAAAAATAATCGTTAAAAATGTAAAAAATAATATTTTTTTATATTAGATATTATATAATATAATATTATATTATATTATATACTATATATAACATATTATATAATAATATTATTTTATTTTTATATTATATTATAAAAAATCGTTAAAAGTATAAAATCTTGAAAAACCATAATCTCTTTAACAAAAGTCGTACAACGTTATACAGTAGACCATTTTAAAGGTAATTGATTTCTATTCCTATTACGTGTACCCTTGCATATACCTAAAGTTACGTAGAAAAAAGTTACAGAACAATATTTGCGAAATAACAAGGAAAATTGCCCAAAATTGCTGTGAGTGGCGAACTTTGAAAAATCATATTTCGAAAAATGTAAATCCTAATGACCTCTACTAAACACCATTTTAAAGAGAAAATATGTAATTTTTTTTCTGTGAAGCAATGTCTATACCTATATCCCCGTGGACAAAAGTTATGGGACAAAAAACAAAATTTCTTTCTTTTGGTTTTCTTTGTGCTTTTTATTTTGAATATATTTTTGTAAAAAAAAGTATCTTTGACCTTAAAAAGTTATATTTAGATAGGAAATTTAACCAGGAACAATTTTTATGTAGATATGTTTGTATTAAAACTGCATAGAACTCGCCCTAATGTAACCTGCGCCCAGGGACTAATTCACCAATTTCTCAAAAACGCACCCCTTCAAATGGTAGCACTCCACGGTTTTTTCATATATAGATGTCCATTGATCATATGAAATAATAAAACCCCGTTAACGTTGTAGTTCCTTTTAGCTATCTTATTTTGAATATAATCAATAGTCTAGAAGCAGAGCATGATTTTTATGGTATACAATTGGCAATATGGCGCTCTATAGAAGGTCAACAATGAATACAGATGTGATACAAGCAACTAATAACATGTCGAAAATCAGTGTCTTTTTCAGAAGAATAAAAGAGCTACAGGTGGAAAATATGGAACAACAAATGAAATGTTGAAACATTGTGTGGCTGCAATGACCGAACAACAGTACCAATGTTGTAACAGTACCAGTAATAAAATTATAAAGCAGTAAAATAAAGAGAGCTTGCATACAATACTAATTTTACTAGTCAAAAGGCGATAAAAAATAATCAGAAAATTACAACGCGCCGTATTATATCAACTTATTATTAACAAGTTACTTGTTACTAATACCACTTTTTGTACGAACGAATAAATCAGATGATAAACTTAGCAAATATTTAATACACTTTACAACGTTTTTTTTTTCTATGGGAAACTTATATGAAATTAATAACTTTAAGTAATTAACTACTTTCAGTAATATTCTGGAAACTTTTGAATTTATTCAACCTTACATACCTATTAACTCATCATTATTTTAAAAATATATAATTTGAGAAAACTTCATTTATCCCCAACTAAGAATTAACCTTAACTATTTTGAGGCCACTTAAAATCAATATTTATTGTTGTTTAGAATGTATCCAAAGCAATGGCAGTATTAAAAAAAATGTTTATTGCAATACATAATTGAAAGAAGATGTTAGTAAACAATTTTGTTGATTGTTTTGATAATAATGAATTTGATGGTCGATTTAAAGACTGCATTTGTTTGCTTAACAATTGTTCGTTATATTCTTAATTAAGTATTGGAGAAATGTAAACATTCTTCACCATAGTGATTCTGGTGAATCACTATGGTGAATCACAAAATCAACCTTCAGGGTTCAACAAAAAAATAAGAATTTGTTACAGAATTTCTAGTCTTATTTCTCTTTATGAATTGTATCACATTAAACTGCAGCATCCATTAAACCTAAACATATTTTCATATATCAAAAACACATGTATACTCTGATTGGAGTACGAAGGGAACCATTCTCGTTGGAATTTTACCGCGCTGAGCAGATGGGACGTGAATTATAAATTGTAAAATTCCCTCATCTTCTTTAGTCTCAGCATCCGTTATGGCTTGCAAATTGTAGAAGCCTCGGAGGTGTAACCAGAGAAGGTTCCCATTGTTTTCAATCTGGTAGGATGTAGAGTTACATTTTTTATTTTGTTTTATGTGCTATTAGATTAAAAATTTAGTCTTTTTATATTTTCATATGTTTTAATATTTTTGATCATTTTAATTACGTTCCTCTCGAAATACAATTAAAATCTGTTCACTGATACAAAAATTAGTATCTTTAAAAGACACTCTGTACAATAATATCAATCCCCAGGTCTTTGGGTAATGTTATTGTTTCTAACAACGAGTTCAGAATTATAACTATTTTTAGGGACAAACATTAGTGAAACAATCGATTATACCAAAGAAATCCGAATTAGAATAGAAAAGGCTAGAAGTGCATTCACTAATATGAAACAAATATTATGTAGTAGACACCTCAGCCTAAATCTTAGAAAGCGAGTACTAAAATGTTATGTATTTTCTGTTCTTTTGTATGGTGTGGAGACATGGACTCTCAATAAACAATGCATCAATAGACTGGAAGCATTTTAGATGTGGACGTATCGAAGAATGCTGAGAATCTCCTGGACAGACAGAATAACCAATGAGGAAGTACTAAGGAGAATACAGAACAGCAGGGAGAAACTGGATTCCATCAAAATAAGAAAACTTCAATACTTGGGTCATATAACACGTGGTGACAGATATGAACTCCTAAAATTAATTATGCAGGGAAAGATTCAAGGAAGGCGCAGCATAGGTAGGAGAAAAATGTCCTGGCTGAGAAATCTCAGAGAATGGTTTGGATGCAGCTCAACTGAACTCTTTTGGGCTGTAGTGTCAAAAGGGAGAATAGCAATGATGATTGCCAACCTTCGTCGCGGAGATGGCACGTAAAGAAGAAGAAGATTGTTTCTAATGTAACAAGGAGCATCAATGATATTCCTTAATACCTTGTTCTGAAAATACTGAATACTACTATAGCTCTGACAACCTCCTAGTTTAGTTGTCTGCCATAACTCCAAACAGGCTTGAGGAGCAGCAAATTGTGATACCCAAATAGTTTGCAGTATTTTCCTGTGAAACGTGGACCTCATTTATTCTGACTGGAGTATATCCTTTTATTTGAGAAATCATTATGAATCGATGAGATTTCTTTCAGCCTGATACTTGATCATGATCATTCTGATTCCTTGAGTCGTTGTCAAGGCGTGGTGATACTCTAAATATTGTTAGCTTGCTGTGGGTAGTGATTTTTCCATCAGAGTCTTCATTTGGTCTGCCCATCGTGTCGGAGATTTTCCTCTTGGTCTACGGTCTTCTACCTTTCCTTTTACTACCAATAGCTCCATGTTCTCCGTTATTCTGGCATGTGGCCGAAGTAATTTAGGTATGATCGGTTTACTTTTTTTAATAGCCTGTCTTTTATATGCAGCTCTTCCAGAATTGACATGTTGGTTCTATGTTCTCTCCAGGATACGAGTAGAATTCACCTATAGATCCACACTTAGAAGGGTCCGATTTTACTCCTATCGAATTTTTTGAAAGTCCATGTTTCAGCTGCATATGTAGCAATGGGACAAATAAGGGCATTGATCAACGTTAGCTTAGTATTCCTTGTTATTGTTCGATCTTTCCATATTTTAATTAATTTAGCTGTTGCGGTTCGGGCCAATGCAGGTTTATGCTTTATTTCTGAGAAGCAATTGCCTTTGTTTGGTTATCATTGAGCCGAAATATACAAATCTGTCTACTTCTTGATACTTTAGTCCAATTGCTGATCTGATCTAAGGAGTTCTGCAGATTATGCTGTGCTTCTTCATGTATTTCCAGGTGAGATAATTGCCATATCATCATCGACATGGTGATTGATCTTAATTGAGATCAGACATATCTCTGGTGTATAAAATGTACAAAACTGGTTCAAGGATACTTCCTAGTAAGACACTAGCTTTAATCTGTCTTAAATCAGAGTACACTTCCTTCTTCTGGATTCTGAAGTAGGTATATATTTGTGAATCTATGAGTATAGAGTACTGTTCTGGTAGGTAATAGCAGTTTATAAATCAATACTTTATCTTTATGCTATACCTTTTGAAAAGTATAAGCCTCTTCCAAGAAACAGTGACGTAAACTTACATTGCTATTTCTATAATTTTAGTGATCCTGTGCACTTGGTAAATAACTCAAAATTTGTTAATAGCTTAACGGTGTCTAGTCGGACAAACTTTGATGTACGGGAACACTGGACCCGGGGAAGTTTTAATTGTGGAAGAGGTTACAGGTTTCGAACGTCAGACTACGAAAACGTCCCATGTATTTTGTCGGACAGAACTTAAAATTGATTTGTTACTCTTTCATTAAACTGTGATGCAAAAAACAGACTGCTATTTACCACCAATATAATACCTGTCGTTTGACATGTTCTACGTGTCGGACTCATTAAAATGCCCAACATATTTGTCGGACAAACATTTTTTCATATATTATATAAAGTTTGCTATTGAATAAACTTAAAAACAACCTGCTAGTTTTCACAATCATAAACTTGTCAGGATGACACGTTCCAGAATACAACTCACGTTCCACAATTATCGTGTTCCAGTGTTCCCGTACATCAAAATTTGTCCGACTGGACACCGTTAAGCTATTAACAGATTTTCAGCTTGGTTCAACTTTTTTTTTGGTACGCGGGATCCAGGCCTATATGTATGAAGTTTGCTGACCCAGTAAAAGCAGAATTGTAGCTCATGAAAAGTAGCAACTTATTTGTCAAATTCCAAATTGAATATCTCAAGGTGAAATAACCAAGAAATGAAGCACTTTTTGGGGAAAACTCACTTATTTTTGTTTCTTACAAAAGTTTCTAGCATCAAAACTAAGCAAGTTACTCTCAAAATAAAGCTGGTCCCTTTTTTTGGTAAACAAAATCGTGAAAATCACAGCCTAGCCCAAATGAAATTAATCGTTTCCGCTTTACAATTTAGTTTATACAGTGCGTCCATAAAGTAACGCATAAATTCATTATTTCGTAAACCGGCAACTTTAAGGAAAAATTCTGACACAGGTCGATTTTTATTTTTAATTTCCGATTTTTTGGCATATATATCATACTAGTGACGCCATCCATCTGGGCGTGATGACGTAATCGATAATTTTTTTAAATGGGACTAGGGGTCATGTGATAGCTCATTTGAAGGGGTATTTAATTCTCTATTCCATAATATAAACATTAATATAATTATTTGTACAAGGTGTTCAAAAAAAACATTTTTTTAATTAAAATAATTGAGACAAAAAGAAGAATGTATGTAATTTATCTAATTCAAAATACGTTTTAATGTTGTCAGAAAACAGGAAAAAAATGTTTATTTGACAAATAACTATTGTTTTTCACTTAAATTCAATGTTAAAGCTGCCACTTACCTAGCTCTTGCCAGTTTGAACATTTCGTTTAGGCGAAAATCAATGTTTATTTGTCAAATAAAATTTTTTTCTGTTTTCTGATAGTAGTAAAACGCAATTTGAATTAAATAAATTACATACATTCTTCTTTTTGTCTCAATTATTTTAATTAAAAAAGTAGTTTTTTGAACACCCTGTATAAATAATTATGTTAATATTTACATTAGTGAATAGAGAATTCAATATCCTTTCAAATAAGCTATCACATGACCCCTATTCTCATTTAACCCGCCGTTACACGCGTCTTCTATTGTGACGTGGTTGCACGCGTATGAGCGTCGCCCTCACCTACATAAATTCGACTTATTTCGAGAAAGAATGAATGTCAATGTATAAATATAAAATGGATTGTACTCACATATTATAGAAAGTCTCGTAAACCAATTTTTTTTATTAATTTGACAAAACAAAAGTAAAAATAATATAGATCAAAAGCAAGTTTTCTTAATTTTCAATTTCAGGAAGCCACTGAAGAAATTAACGTTCTTTACGCGAATTCATTTTACTAAAAATACAAATTAAAATTAACAACTGTTCTGAAGCTATTTATTTGTGGCATTTATGTAATTAACTATTAATACATATTTTGTATTTTGATAACGACGTCCGAGGTGGAATTCGAAACGTCAATAAAATCAATTTTTCAAGTTAAATTGTGGCTTATTTCCCAATTAGAATAGGTAAATTTAAAAATGGGATTTTAACCAGTGGCGCACCTAGAATTTTCCTCTGGGGGAGGGGGGTTTGCTTGGGCACCGAAAGTTTTTTTGTATTATTTGTGAAAGACAAGTTACATTTTCCTACCTTCTTTTACATATATTTCTATATGCTCTGGGTGGGATTTTCACCCCCAAACCCCCCCTCGGTGTGCCACTGTTCCTAACCTAATCCAAACAATAATATTTTAATTAAACCTACCTAAATATTAAATAAAACCCTAAAAGTTTCTTTGAGATAACAGAAACGTGATTTCACCGTGACTGCACGCGCAGTGAGGAATTCCCTCACTTGAAGAGGGATGTCTCTTCTTTCAACTATCACACAGCACACTGACCCTGAAATATTCTATAACTTTTTCATACCCTCTCATGAACCATGCTAAAGGCATTCCTGGGTGCTTAAGGTTATCGTATTAGTTTACACAATTTCATTGCTTATAAACAAATATGGTGAGGGATTCCCTCATAGCGCGTGTAATGGCGGGTTAAAAAAGTCATCGATTACGTCATCACGCCTAGACGGATGATGTCACTAGTATCATATATATTCCAAATAATCGTAATTTAAAAATAAAAATCGACCTGTTTCGGGATTTTTCCTTAAAGTCGTCGGTTTACGAAATATCGAATTTATGCGTTACTTTATGGACGCACTGTATAGGTATGTATTGTAAGAAATAAAAACTAAAAAGAAAACAATGTTCTCTGAATGTTTATAAGAAAGAACTTAAAATGTAAACGTTAAATATGATCCAACAAAAAATATATCATATCAAAAGGCGTTAATTGGTACTTTGATAATGCTTCTCTTCCGGGATAAAAAAAAATAAAAAATACCGCCAAACAGTTATATCTTAATGAAAGTTCCGCGAACATTTTAAACAGTTGTGTTTGTCGGGATTTATCGAAATCGATAAATAAAAACGTATTTAATGTTTTGAGGTCTGTGACTTTCCCAGTATTGTTTTGAATATGGTTGCAAAGGAAAACCAGAAAGTTATCTACGAATAAAAATACTTACTATCAAGTTTTGTAATTAAAAAATATACAATCTGGAATTTTGTTTTTTTGGTTTTTAAATAAAATAATTTATGCAGTTTAAGCAGATTAAGTTTAAGTTGCTACAAGTTCTATACTTATTTCTCAATGTATTCTTCTTTATTTATTGGCTACTTTTTTCCTATAATCAAAGGACTCACTAGTTCGTTGTACTTACCTTGCTGTATAGTTTACAAGAATAAAAAACCGCTAAACGCCGTAAAAATGAGTGGCGCATACAATATTCCAGCTACAAAAGAGCTGATATGAATATTACGTGGCGCGAAAATGTCTTATAGTCCGTTCTTTAACGGTAAAATATTGCAAAACCTCTAAATTTTAAAGAACCGCTTGGATTGACATGAAATTTGGCATACACATAGCTAACAAGTCAAAGAAAAGAAGTGATATTGTGCCGATATGTGCTTTTGCCCTGGGCGTGGTTTTCACCCCCTTTTGGGGGTGAAAAAATATTCGTCCAAAGAAAGTCAGGAAATGGATAAATTGGCTAATTTTAAGTAACTTTTGTTCTACAGAGTTTTTTCACTAAGTCAATACTTTTCGAGTTATTTGGCAGTGAATATGTTCATTTTTTCAACAAAATAACCACGCTTTTAAACGGTTTTTCGCAAATAACTCAAATAGTAAGAATTTTGTCGAAAAAACATTCTTAGCAAAAATATAACCTGTAAAATATTTAAAAAAATTGTGTATATATCACGTCTCTACACCTAGTGGAAGCAGAGTTATAGCTAATGAAAAATAGGTTCATGTTCGTCAAATTCCAAATGGAATACTTTAACGTGAAATAACCAAAAATGAAGCACATTTCGGGGAAAACTCATTACAACTTATTTAAAGTGTTTAAAAAAGCTTCATTTTTGTTTTATAAAAAAAATTTCTAGCATCAAAATTAAACAAGTTACGCTCAAAATAAAGTTAGTCCCTTTTGGTTTTGGTAAAAAAATCGAGAAAATCACCCCCTAATTTGTATCTTAAATGAACTTAATCGTTACGACTTCACAAGTTTCTTTACTCATGTATATATTGTTTATATGATCTGTAAGTTTCATCGGTTCAAAGTCCTTATTATTGAAAGGGTTGTAGTTAAAAAGGGTTAAACGAGTCACTGATCACGAATTTATGCAAATTTAGAAACACCAAATCTTAATCAATTTTTGTCTAACAGAAAAACCAAAAAATACATGATATTCAGAAAAGCGACTTTTTTTCTTTTTCGAGATTTTTGGTATCTCTATCAATTTTTAAGTTATTTTGAAAAAAGCATATTTTTCAAAATTTAGATTTTTAAAAATTTTACTTTGAAACCAAATTTTTTCAAAAATAATCACTTTGAATCGATGAAACTTATAGATCATATAAACACAACATAAGTAAAATAATTTGTGGAGCGGTAACGATTAATTTCATTTATGTTGCTAATTAGGGGGTGGTCTTCCCGATTTTTTTTGCAAAAACAAAAGGGACCAACTTTATTTTGAGCGCAACTTGCTTAAATTTAATGCTAGAAACTTTTTGTAAAAACAGAAATAAAGCTTTTTTAAGCACCTTAAAAAAGTTTTAATGGGTTTTCCCCAAAAAGTGCTAAATTTTTTGGATATTTCACGTCGAAATATTCTATTTGAAATTTGGTGAATATGAATTTATTTTTCATTGGCTATAACTCTGGTTCTACGAGATCCAGAGACCTAATACGTACACCACTTTTTTTACTTTTTTATAGGCTATATTTTTGCTAAGAACATTTGTTTTCGACAAAATACTTACTTTTTGAGTTATTTGCAAAAAAAGAATGTGTGTGTACTTTGTACGCACGTAAAAAGTTATACTTCTATTATATAATTTTAACGAAGTAATTGTATTCTATTTAAATATTAAACTAACTTTCTTATCTACCACTTTCAAAAAATTTTTATTAAAACAACTAAAATAAAACTGAATCGTAGAGGATTGGAACCCGGGACGTTTCGAACTCTGACCGAACGCTCAACAACTAGACCACCGAGGTCATGTGATTGACACGTACGTTTCGGATATAATAAAATTATGAGTGCAGCTGATCTCACTACTACCAACTTTGTTAAATTTCGAAACAGTAATTTCACTTTTATTTAATAATGGTGCGGTAAACAATCCTCATTTTTTAATATGTTATTCCTTACAAAAATACCTTTAATTTAAGCACAAATAATTAAAAATCGTAAATTTGGGTCAAAAGTTATTAACTTTTTAAGAATTCCCATAAGAGCCCATGTTAAAACTAAACTTTGACCCTTAATAGTAATTAAACGGCACGGTAAAACATTTTTTAAAAAATCAAGTCTTAGTTTTTTGAAGTAAACTATAACATACTAAAATTTCATGCAAATCCTTAATTCTTTGCCGAAGGTGTAGAACGTCATTAAATTTGTGATATTTTGAAAATTGATCAAATTATTTTAATTTTGAATTGAAATGATTTAAGTGCACTTTACATCAAGAATAAATTGAACAAGAAATTGACAAAGTTATTCAAGGCCAAATTTGACGTGTACAAAATGTATGGTTTGTAAAAGAAAATGAAGGAATTTGATGAAATAGAACAATTGGATATGTTTTATTTTGTCAAATTTCTTTATTTTCTTTTTATTCACGGCAAAATTGGATGTAGAATTGTGTTTTGTATAAGCCAAATTTGACCTTGAATAACTTGTCAATTTCTTATTCAATTATTGTTGATGTAAAGTGGACTTTAGAATTGAAAAAAAATACAACAAAACATATAGTAAGAAAACAATATATTAGGTGAATATTGATGATAATCAAATTATATAAATATAAGTATTACATTATTACATACTATGTATTTTGGCAGATCAAGCAGGTAGGTTTATACCCATGATACATTATTACATTAACAATTATTACGTACCTGTTGCTTTTAAAAACTATTTAAAAGTCACTACAATATTATAAACTGTTTTGTTTCTGTCCTCACAACAATAAAACTAATATATTATACATTTGTTTACCTTTACCTTTTCCTTCAAACCACAGCTGTCCTACAGCTGCCATATTGGATAATTTTTGACATGTCATTTGAACATCCAATCAGAACAAAGTTATAATGCGCGTATGCGCCTGGGTGATGCGTATGCCCTGGTTTTAACATATAAAAATTCACCCTCATCGCGCGTAAAGAAGTATAACTTCAAAAACCGTCTGAAAATGTGGTTATTTTGTTGAAAAATGAACATATTCACTCGCAAATAACTCGAAAAGTGTTGACTTAGCGAAAAAGCTCTATAGAACAAAAGTTACTTAAAATTAGTCAGTTTACCCATTTCCGGACTTATTTTGGACATATATTTTTTCACCCCCAAGAGGGGGTGAAACTCACCCCCAGGGCAAAAGCACACATCGGCACAATATCACTTTTTTTCTTTGACATGTAAGCTATACGTATGCCAAATTTCATGTCAATCCAAGCGGTTCTTTAAAATTTAGAGCAAAAACCGTGAAAGAATGGACTATTAGCTTTTTCTATTTCCAAAGTTTATTTTGAATTTGTTTTTGAAATATCAATCTTAAAATTCGTCAACATCTTGACGTAAAAAATTAGTAATGAAGAATAAATTTTGTTAATTAATAATTAACTCCATTTAATATTTAATACCTGTAATGTAAACATATAAAATATGTATATCTATTATAAAACTTCAGACAAAATACGAATTAAAATGTATTTTGCTTTTTTTGTCTGTTTATTAATAACGTGTTTGTTTTTATTGAACCAAAATTGGCGGTAATTTTTGCCAATTATAACCGCCAGACTGGAAGAATAAAGACAAATTACCAAGCTCAGTCGTAATAAGGATATTAAAATTAATATTATATGAAACTGCGCGAAAAATTTTCGCTAATTTGTCATCATCTGGTCGACATCATCATTTATGTGGTAAACAATGAGTGTAGAACAACCAGAAAACGAGAGGTATGTTAAATACAATTTTTTTAATTCGTAACGCGGTTTTCGCTAGATAAGAAATACTTTTTAACTGGTTAAAGTACATAACACATGTCAGCTATGGTGTCTTTGTCAGGTATATTATACATTATTGTGTCTGATTTTCTAACGTAGTATACATATACAGAGGGGCAAAATTATGGAATAATTTAATTTTTTGAAGAATGGAAGATTTTGGAGAGAAATCCCGAAACAGGTAGATTTTGATTTTTAAATTATGATTTTTTAGCATATTATATCATACTAGTGACGTCCTCCATCTGGTCTTGATGACGTAATTGATGATTTTTTTTAATGAGAATAGGGGTCGTGTCATAGTTCATTTGAAAGGTTATCGAATTCTATATTCAGGAATATAAACATTGCTGTAATTATTTATACAGGGTGGCCAAAAAAATAATTTTTGAATTAAATTAATTCACACAAAAAGACAAATGCATATAATTTATTTAATTCAAAATACATTTTACTGCTGTCAAAAACTTGAAAAAAATGTTTATTTGACAAATTAATAAATATTGTTTTTCGCTTAAATTAAATGTTCAAGCTGCCACCCACCTGCTCTTGGCAGTTTGAACATCTAATTTAAGCGAAAAGCAAAGTTTTTTGTAGTATAAATATTTTTTCCTGTTTTCTGACAGTAGGAAAATGTATTTTGAATTAAATAAATTCCATATATTCTTCTTTTTGTGTGAATTAATTTAATTCAAAAAATATTTTTTTGGTCACCCTGTATAAATAATTACGGTAATGTTTATATTATTAAAAAGTAAATTAAATAATATCGTACGGCCCCTATTCCCATTTAAAAAATTATCTATTACGTCATCACGCCAGATGGATGACGTCACTAGTATGATATATATGCTAAAAAATCATAATTTAAAAATAAAAATCGACCTGTTTCGGGATTTCTTTGCAAAATCTCCTATTCTCGAAAAAATTAATTTATTCCATAATTTTGCCTCTCACTATACAGTGATGAGCGTGCTAATAACCGGCAACATAACGCAAAAGATGGAAACATACAATAATAAAACTGTTGTGAGATTAAAAGAAATGAAACTAGCGGAGGTGAGAGATTTAGCGATAAAAACCTATACACTTGCATTATACACGTGCGACCATAAAAAGCGGATCACTCGATGAATTTTTCAAGTTAGATGTCTCGAATTTTCTAAACCTGTTGTCCGATTTGAGTGATTTTTTTAGTATGTTATAGCCTTATTCTTTAACAATATCGCTTTAATAATATTGTTGCTAGACAGGTAAATTGTCATTATATACCGGGTGTAACTATATAATACTGTGTTTATTCCTCGAAGTTCAGAACACTCTGTGGAATGTTTTGGCATAGATAAAATATTAAAATTAAAACTCGATGGTAGCCTTAGGCTTTTTTAACATTTTCTTTTTTGTGTTATTTGTTTTTGTTGGATAATAAAAAAGTTAGACACATTAACAACTAACCATGCTCTTCATCAATACAGAGTGTTTCTAAATAGGTGCGACAAAGTTTAAGGGGTAATTCCGTATGAAAAAATAATGACAGTTTGCTTTACAAACATATGTCCGCAAATGATTCGTTTCCGAGATACGGGATGTTTAAGTATTTCTTACAAACTGACGATTTATTTATTGCTCCAAAGCCCGTAGAGATATGCAAATGAAATTTAGTAGGTTTTAAGAGACAGTTATTGTGCATTTTTTGACATACAATTAATAATTCTACATTTACCATTGGCGTGCATACAGGTATAAATATTTTAGATACATCCCGTATGCACGCCAATGGTGGATATAAAATTCTTAGTTGTATGTCAAAAAATGCGCCATAACTACCTCTTAACACCTATCAAATTTTAACAACATATCTGGAACATACCATATCTGGAAACCAAAAGCATGGTTAATTGTTAACGTGCCTAACTTTTTTATTATCCAACATAAACAAATAAAACTAAAAAGAAAATGTTAAGAAAGCCTAAGGCTACAATCGAGTTTTAATTTCAATATTTTATCTATGCTAAAACATTCCACAGGGTGCTCCGAACTTTGAGGAATAAACACAGTATGATTGTTACACCCGGTATACAATGACAATTTACCTGTCTAGCAACAATATTATTACAATATAGCGATATTGTTAGAGAATAAGGCTATAAGATACTAAAAAAATCACTCAAATCGGAAAACAGGTTTAGAAAAGTCGAGACATCTAACATGAATAATTCGTGGAGTGACCCGCTTTTTATGATCGCAAGTGTATTTATTGAGGTTGTTCTAGCATCAGTTTCAAACGGTTTAAAACGATCAGCGAATAGTGGACCAGCGCGAGTAGAGGGGATAGTACTGCTGACTGTATTATGTTCTCTCACTGACCAACTTTTTGCTGACGGTTTCTGACTAGTTGACTGTTTGCTAGAACAAACCTATTGTTTCCCACCTTTAGACGTATCCGAGGAGTATGTCAACTAAAACTGTCACTGTCACAGTTGCAGTAGCGAAACTCGTCCGATACGTCTAAAGGTGGGAAACAATAAATATAATGCAAGTGTAGAGGTTTTTATCGCTAAATCTCCCACCTACCATAGTTTCCATATTTTGCGTTATTTTGCCGGTTATTAGCACGCTCATCACTGTATTTAAACACTTTAAAACTTTTGATTTGAACTATATATTTTTTTCTGAAATTATTACTCGGATTAAGAAAAGAGATATACTATTTGAAAGATAATTTAATATGCTTTAATATGAGTATACATTTATGACAATTTATTCCGACTTCTTAAGTTTAATATTGTAAAACTCATGCATCAAGCAAATTAACTTTTTTTATTGTTAACCCAAAAATGGCGTTTGACAGTTAAAAATTTAACAATTAATGTTTTAATAGTGGGTATGACCTTCTCTTGCAATAACTTCTCTCATACGATTAGGCATAGATCTAATTATGTTCGATTTTGTTTCTTGTGGGATGTTAAGTCATTTTTCTTCTACTGCGACAATAAACTCTGGGATCGAGTTTGGGCTATGAAGTCTAGCTCGAATTCTTTCTTTAAGTCCATCCCATAAATGGTCTATGGGATTGACATCTGGACTACACTCTGGTCATTTCATAACCCAAAAACCGACTTCGATAATGTAATCGCTTCAACAAGATCGCTTCGTGTTTCCATAGAAATTTTACCCCAGATCATGCAGGAGCCACCTCCATAAGGACTACGCTCTTCAATACAGCATTCTACAAATCATTGTCTTCGTTCTCGGTACACTTTCCTTCTTCGTTCGCTAGCATAGAGGCATATTCATCTGAAAACAGAACAGACCCCCCTTGTTTCAACGTCTAGTTCAGATGATCCTGTGTAAAACACAAACGTGCTTGACGATGAGCTGCAGTAAGTTTTGAACCAATCGCAGATACACAAGGAGTCCAATTATTTTCTTCTAGTCTTCGTCTAATGTGAGCTCCACACTCTCGCCGAAGTCGATCGAGGTTCAACAACTAAAGTATAGACGGCCACCTTGTGTAACTTTGCCTCACTTCGTTCTACTTTCATTCTCTGTCCACATCCTCTGTCCACATTCAAGAGAGTGTGGAGCCCGCTTTACTCTCTCCTGATTAATAACCACTTCTCTTCACTATGGAATGGGATATGATTCGGTCGGCGTTTAACGTGTTAATTATTATTTTTGCAATTATCTGTACCATTAAAATAATTATAGATTTTTATTTTTATTCTTACCTTTTTGGACTGGTTTTTATTGGAAATTTTAGTAGGTCTTTGGCTCTATCAGACCGTGACAAATATAATTAATATAATAAAATTGTTATTGAACTTGGGAAACTCCGCTATTTCTTCATTTGTGATAATGTAGTAATTTAACAAAACACAAATATTTTTAATTGCTCATTGTTTTATTTTATGTTAAATAATATCTATATAACTAAAGATATCATTCGTACTTATGTTTTAAGAGTCTTGTAAAATCTTAGTTTTTGATTTGTTATTAATGTGATTCGACTTTTTATCTCTTTTGAAAATAAGTTTTATTAGCAAATTGACAAAGCTTAGTTACAATTTCCTAAATTTCTACTTAGTCATTGCTACAATTCATGTCTATATTTGACCAAAGTGCGATATAAGTACAAAAATAAACATGTAGGTATATGTACGCTGCATGAAACACTAGCTTTGCAACTATACCCTATTCTACGTATATACGACTGTGTTGGATTATTTCGACAACGAATATTTTATTGTGGAAAATATGAATAACGAAAATAAATTGCAAATTACATTGCTGTTTATTGGCATAATAATTATTAGAGCCATTTACTCTCGTACTTCTTATGTTGCACACTGAAATATTCGTTGTCGCGATAATCCAAAACAGTCGTATGTTGGTGGAATGAATCATATCGATTTTAGTCCAAGTAATAAAGCTTAAAATAGGGCAAAACCTCCCAATTTTTACAGAATGGATCGATTTGCTTGAAAATTTGAGAATAAATAGTGGATAGACCAAGGATCAAAATCTATATGATGCCGAAAGGCGCTTTTACCAGGGGGTGGTTGCCACCCCATCTCGAGGGTGGGAATTTTTTATTATATTTTGACCGCAAAAGTTGGTAAAAACATTCATTCTAAGCAAAAAATGTTCTATACATTTTTTGATAAAATTAACAGTTTTCGATTTATTCGCTATCGAAAGTGTTAGTTTTATATCGAAAAAATCAATGTTTTTAATAAGTTTTCTGTTAATAACTCCAAAAGTTTTCGATTTATCAAAACAACTTTACTTAACAAAAATGTACCTTTTATAAAAATAAACAAAACCGGTTTTTTTTATTTTCTTTAAGACCAATAATAATCGAGCTACACTTTATTATATGTTAGCTCTTCTTCGTCAAATGCTAAATATTGTGGTTTCAAAGTCAAAAGACGGGAAAACTATGCATTTTTCGAGGATAACTTGTTCAAACTAATTTAAAGTATTTAAAAATCTATCTCTAGAAATAAAAAAGTCTCTAGCTCAACAATTAAGTGACTTATAATGAAAAGAGTGTCAGTCCAAATTTTTTTCAGCGAAAAAGTGATCGAAAGCAACCTCCTAATCACCACCCTACTAAAATTGGTGGTTGATATTATTTGGTCTTCGTTATTTAGGTATTATTAATAGGTTTTAGAAGTTTGACCGGCTTAGAATGATTAGTTTTAAAAAAACGGAGTTAAAAGCGAATAACGAATTTTTGTAGTTTGGAAAAAAATGGCCTTTTCTTCAGAACATAAATATTAGCATCAGAGATACGAAAAAATGTTTAAATATGAAATTGTAGCCCATTTAATTTCCAAGAACCTGGTTTGCAAAAATTTTTTCTACGGCAAAAATTGGGTGAGCTATTGACAATTAAAACTTGTAATAACATGCAAAAACCACCTTTACCAACCATTTCAAAGTCACCTCTTTTTGCGATTGAGGATTTTAAAAATATTTTGTATTAATAGACTTATAGATCTTGTAATCACCTACAAATTTTTTTTACCAATCTTTCTAAGATAAAAATTAAAAATTTACGGTTAAAAATCAATATATTTTTTTGAAAAAAGAAAAGGAGAAATCCAATTGGAAGCATAATAATGTTAGCGATGTTTTTAGTCATTGGCCTTTTTCATTCTTCTTTATATATGTATTATTAATAGATGCTAGAAGTTTGTATGGCTTAGAATGATTAGTTTTTAAAAGACTGGAGTTAAAAGCGAATAACGAATTTTTGTACTTTGGAAAAAATGCGATTTTCTTCAGAATAGAAAGATTAGCATCAGAGATACGAAAAAATGTTTAAATATGAAATTGTAGGTTATTTAATTCCCAAGAACTTGGTTTAAAAACATTTTTTCTACGACAAAAATTGAGTGAACCGTAAATAAGTATTATTGAAAATCAATGATTTTTTCGATATAAAACTAACACTTTTGATAGCGAATAAATCGAAAACTGTTAATTTAAAAAAAATGTATAGAACATTTTTGCTCAGAATGAATATTTTTATCAACTTTTCCGGTCAAAATATAATAAAAAATTTCCACCCTCGATATGGGGTGGCAACCACCCCCATAGTAAAAGCGCCTTTCGGCATCATATAGATTTTGATCCTTGGACTATCCACTACTTATTGTCAAATTTTCAAGCAAATCGATGCATTCTGTAAAAATTGCGAGGTGAAAAGCTTTGTTTCCTGGACAGAGGAAATAAAAAAATATTGTTATGGAACGATTTTCCTACTTTTTAATCTCTTTGGCGTCATATTTTTGGCGTGATCTTTTTGGCATGATGTGAATCCAGGAGAAATGAATGATGAAAGGGAAACACATTTCTTAAAATACGAAATCGAAATCTTAATAAAGAAATTAAAACTGGAGAATCTCAAGGGGAAGACGGAATTATGGTGGAAACTTAATATATGTATTTAAAACAATAATGCCTGGTTGCACCAACAAATCTTAAGCTCCAGCTTAACCCAGCTCAGCTTATAGATAGGTCCGCTTTTTAAGTCTCACTTACTTTGCACCATAATTTTTGATTTTTATCGATCGAACCCACGTGGCAATCATTGTGACAAGCGGAAAATTGATCTAACACTCAATGGTGTAACAAGTATGTTTCGTAAGCTGAGCTTAAGGCACGTCTTAAGCTTAAAATCTGTTGGTGCAACCAGGAATTAATATTCTCAAATTCAGAGATACTACATTAATACATCTATTATGCCTGGTTACACCAACAAATCTTAAGCTCTAGCTTAGCCCAGCTCAGCCTTGTAGATAGGGCCGCTTTAAGTCTCACTTATTTTGCAAAATAATTTTCGATTCATATCGATCCAATGTACGAGGCGATCTACGTTTCTAAATTTTACTTATTTTCAACTAAAAATAGAAGTTCCCTAGGTTAACTGTATACCATATAGTTAAAAAACTCTCAACATGAAGTAAAAACCACTTCTATGTAATTGGTATATTTATTAAAATTTAAAAATCCCAATGGATTGAATAAAATGTGTCCAATTCAGAACCGTTTTCGGACCTATCAGTTCATCATCAGTGAATCTACAATAAAATAAGTAATCCCACTATTAAAATTGAAAGATGGTTGAAATTTTGAAAGTTAAAAAATGTGGCTATGATTACTTAGTAATCATAGCTATGTAGTAGCGGATAGATACACTTATACGACCCCGGTGTAAGTAAGATCTATTTCAGGGACGCGACCCCGCTCACGCAAGCCATGGCTATCCCCCAAACCCAAATAGGGGAGGTCATGTCCCGATCCAAGTTTCCTACCAAATATCCAAAAATCCTTTCCGATTATCCAACCCACAGGAGTAAACCTAATGCACCAGAAAAATCATTGGGGAAGGCAACGGGAAACCACTCCAATTATTTCTCCCGAGTAAAGTTAACATGGCGCAATCCAAACATAATCAGAGTATTACTGATCATGGATCTCGGAAACCAAGATCCGGCAGGGAAGGGTGCGCACCAGACTGTAGGGCCTTCCCGGTCGTCACCACACGAAACCCCTACAATTTAAAAAGTACGACAACTTTAAAGATGTCTAGCAGTACAATCAGATTAGGCACATGGAATGTTAAAAGCCTCTATGCAGCAGGCAAGCTCAGTAACTTAGTTCAAGAGGTTAAACGCTTAAAAATTGATATAATGGGCATCAGTGAGCTCCGCTGGCCTGGAGCGGGAACATGTGAACAAAATGAAGGCACACTATACTATTCTGGAAGTGTAGAAGATGACGTACATCATAGGAATGGAGTTGGCATATTTATAACATCTAAATTCAAGAAATATGTAAAAAATTTTGTACCTGTAAATGACAGACTAGCGATACTCCAATTAAATAGTAAACCATTTAATGTCAATGTTATCCAGATATATGCCCCTACTTCAGAAAAGAAATATGACAATGATGTTGAATCATTCTATAGTCAATTAAAACAGACACTTAACAATCTAAAAAGGAACGAAATCACATATATTATTGGAGATTTTAACGCGAAAATTGGTCAAGGACGAAGATCTGACCTGATAGGTGGATATGGACTAGGGGAGAGCAATGAAAGAGGCGATAGATTATACCAGTTCTGTCAAGAACATGACATGATAATCGCAAATACATGGTTCAAATTACACAAAAGAAGATTATATACATGGAAGGGACCAGGAGATAACTCGCTTCATATAATTAGAAATCAGATAGATTATATTCTAGTAAACAAGAGATTTAAGAATGGTGTCAAGAGATCAACGACATATCCTGGTGCAGATATCGGTTCAGACCATAACCCTCTAATAGCTGACATCCAAGTGAAGCTCAAAAAAGTCGAAGAAAACCCCAAAACACCAAAATTACATATATCAGCATCCAACAAAACGCTAATAGAAAATGACCTGAATAAGCAGCTAAAGAATTCAACAAATGAAAACAATACAGAAATATGGAACACGTTTAAAGATCTTACCTGGAAAGTAATGGAAAAATATACGACAACGATGCAGAGGCACAAAAAACAACAATGGATGACTGATGAAATCCTGGAATTGATGGAGCAGAGAAGAAAACTGAAAGATAACAAAACAGAATACAAAGAAAAACAAAAACTAATTAAACAAAAAATAAAGGTAGCTAAAGAAAAATGGATGGAGGATAAATGCAAGGAATTAGAAAAGTTGAATGAAAAACATGATACGTTTAATATGTTTAAAAAAGTTAGAGAAGTAGCTGGTCTTTATTATAAGAAAACTCCACATACTATAACCGATTCGTCGGGAAAAATGATAATAGACGAACACGAAATCCGAACTACCTGGTATAATTATATAAATGAACTGTATAATGATGATAGACCCGAAGAACTGGACACTTTAGATGAAGGTGAAGGACCAGAAATACTAAAATCAGAAATACAACATGCTATAAAATTGGCAAAAAACAATAAAGCCGTTGGTCCCGACAACATACCTACAGAAATGTTAAAGCTCATAAATGAGGAAAACATTGGAATACTAGTCAAACTTTTCAATGATGTTTATTCGACTGGTGATATCCCTGAAGATTGGTTAAAGTCCGAATTCATAACCCTACCAAAAAAACAACGTCCGAAAAACTGTAGCGACTATAGAATGATAAGCCTTATGAGCCACACCTTGAAAATCTTTCTACGTATCATCCACAGTAGAATCAGAGATAATTGTGAAGAAGACCAGGATGAAACACAATTTGGCTTCAGAAATGGACTGGGAACCCGGGACGCACTCTTTGCACTAAATGTGTTATTGCAGAAATGCCGAGATCAAAGGAAAGACGTTTTTGCTGTATTTATTGACTATGAGAAGGCCTTTGATCGAGTACAACATCACAAATTAATTAAAATACTAAAGGATAAAGGAGTTGATAGTCAAGATGTACGAATCATAGAAAAATTATACTGGCGTCAAACAGCGACAGCTTGCATAAATGGAAAATCAACAGAAATATGCAAAATACAAAGAGGCGTCAGACAGGGTTGTATACTGTCCCCACTGTTGTTCAATTTGTATTCAGATAGAATATTTAAGGAAGCGCTGCATAATTTGGAATGGGGTGTGAAGGTTAATGGAATTCTGATAAATACAATCAGATATGCAGACGATACAGTTATTTTAAGTGATGATATGAATGGATTACAACACCTTTTAAATGCCATTGACAGAGTGGGAAGAGAGTTTGGCCTAAATATAAACTGTTCAAAAACAAAGTACATGGTATTTAGCCGTTTGGCCCATCAAGATTCACGGTTATATGTTGATGGTCATATGATTCAAAGAGTACCCAGTTTTAAATATCTTGGTTGCCATATTACTGAACAACTAGATCCAGATAAAGAGATAAAATGTAGAATCGAGACAGCCCGCACGACATTTTTAAAAATGAGGTCATTCTTCTGTAATGATACCTTGCAACTTCAACTTCGAAAGCGCATGATTAAATGCTACATTTGGTCAGTCCTCTTGTATGGTGTCGAAGCATGGACATTAAAAATATCCACCATTAACCGTTTGGAGGCCTTTGAAATGTGGCTGCACAGACGTATTCTAAAAATACCATGGACGGCTATGCTGACAAATGTGGCAGTCCTTAAGAGAGCAAATGCTACCCGTGAGCTGCTTGATAACATCAAATATAGAAAGATGGCCTATTTTGGACACGTAGTAAGGGGAGACCGGTATAATATTCTTCAACTTATTATGATGGGTAAAATCGAAGGACGCAGAGGAATTGGTAGAAAGCAGGCCTCTTGGTTGAAGAATATCCGGGAGTGGACAGGAATAAAGAAAGCAGAACACCTATTTAGAATAGCTCGAGACAGAGACAGTTTCGCCATGTTAATCGCCAACGTCAAGGGGACTTGATAGGGCACGTTAAGAAGAAGATGATTACTTACTTGAATACTTGCTAAATAGCCCCAGAACCAAACAATGGTTGAATTTATAATTCGATCTACATTATGTCAAAGTAATATTAAACAGGCTAAACGCCGATGTTAAAAGATATAACCTCCGGGAACATGGTGAAACCCTGGTAAGTTTCTTGATAGGGTTTCAGCAAGTTCCCGGAGGTTATATCTTTTAATATCGGCGTTTAGCCTGTTTAATATTACTTTGACATAATGTAGATCGAATTATAAATTCAACCCTTGTTTGGTTCTGGGGCTATTTAGCAAGTATTCAAGTAAGTAATCATAACCACATTTTTTAACTTTCAAAATTTCAACCATCTTTCAATTTTAATAGTGGGATTACTTATTTTATTGTAGATTCACTGATGATAGGTCCGAAAACGTTCTGAAGTTACTTATTTAGTTTAAGAGGCAACAGTACCGTGCGGAAAACGCGTTCAAAGATTGCGGCTTTAATTTTGAATATTTTGTCGAGATTTTTGGCACACATATTCGTAATAGGTATAATAAAGAATGGCGGTACAGAGCCCAATTTGAGAAATATGTTAGTATGGGGAAATTACTCTATAACTAAATAAAATATTGCAAAAAGGAGCCTGTACCGCCAAAATACACTTTCTTTAAATAAACTTTTTTATCCCATGTCTAGATTTTGTGTCACATTGGAACTACTAAACATCGATTTTTTATAACAAGAAATCGAACGTGGCTGACTTGGCAACATTTAGCGCGCTTATGAGTATAATAATTATTGTTTTTGATAGTATAATTAGTATGACCACATGACCAACTCCAATTCAGTCGAATTCGGGACAAGGCTGGAAAAAAATTACCACAAATCCGGGACTTTTCAGCGAAAATCGGACCATTTTCCAAAAACCGAAAAAAAAAAACATGTATCAGCCATTATTACATCGTTGCATGCGGCACACCTGGGATAGCTGATTCATGTGTATATATGAATTGATATTGTTTTTGAATTGTCTTTTCAGGAGACGATATTTAAAATACAGAAACGAAAAAAAGTCAATAGCTTGAGTTTTCGTAGAACTATAATACCACGATATAAAATGCATGCGTTTTGGTTGTGGTATCAGGATCACACTCGAGAAATTGTCAACTTTTCTTCGTCCCACCAATTTCTTCAGAGGAATAACATACCTACCTATCCAAATTTCAAAATATAATTTTACCAAAACGTTGAAAATTCGGATGACCCGGAAGCCTTATCCGGGACGAAGGGACACGCCTTCGTAATTCGGGCCATGTCCCGGATTTTTCGGACTAGTTGGTCACACTAAGTATAATGTCACTGTCAGTGTGGTATTGCCGACGCACTGTTGCCTCACTGTTGAAAGTTCGCAGAACTATCGAAAAATAAAAATATTAATGACGCGCTACTGTCAACACAAACCCTTATCTGTATTTTTTATTTTTATATCAATTAATGGGTTGAGTGGACCAATTCTTCCAAATCCAATGGTTATTTATTAAGTGTTTAATACGAAATCAAATCTGTACCAATGCTGTTAATTTACACAACTCACAAAACGATATATTATATGTATTTCATAAGCATGATCAATAATGTTAAGATTGATGACAAATAGTTGAAATGAGGTGAATATACTGGAAAAAACGCAATGAGTTCGAAACAGTATAAAAAATGTATTGACCTGCTTCATGCAGATTTCAAAGAAACTCCAACGGTCAAATATTTCACGAAACGAACATCGGATCGAAAAAATGACAAACACTTGTTCAAAATATTTTAAAAATCTATAAAATCTTGAATGAAAACAAACAGGAATTTCCACTTCACTCTGTGTAGGTGGAATGGGGGAGGGGACAACTTTAAAAAATAGGAATCCCCATTTTTTGTCATGTTTTTTGTCATGTAGAATATGTTTTAATGATTTTAAAGAATAATTTTTAAGAGTGTCGGTTAGGAATGATTAGTAAACACAAGTAAACATTACCTATAGTTTTATTTATTTATTTATTTATTTATTTATTTATTACGGGATGTCCCCATTTTTACAAATAACAAAAATAAAGTATCCTAACCATAACACAAATACTAAACTAAGTATTAAATAATTTATGTAGTTTGTCATTTTTACCTTTTCATTAATTATTGTTTGTTCCTTTAAAATTATTTTAAAGCATCCGCTCAAGAAACTTATTATTCTGACGATGATTAAAGTAATAATTGAAACGTCACCATGAATTTTAATTTAGTTATGGGTTTTATCTTTAAGTTTATTATTTTTATTAAATAATTATTAAATATTGTTAAATAAATGATTATAATTAAAGAAAATTAAATTTCCTGAAAATAATATTAAAATGAAAATCTCTGACAATTAAAATCAAATGAAATGAAGACTCCAAGATAAACGTCACTCATCTTCGGTTCCTAACATAGTCAGGCAGTCTTATAGATCTTATATCCAGCAGATCCTAAGATTAACTCATTAACTAACGTCATTTCCCAGTGTCTGAATCCTGTTAATTGGAGAGAATTTGCCATAGTTTGTGTGATAGTGTTTTATAGAAAATACGGGCATGTCTCTAAGAATTCTAGTGCTACATCTAAAGTTGATAAGACTTAATAAATCAGAACAGTCGGTGGTATGGTCAAGTAGTTTATAGACAAAAATTAAATCACATTTAGCTCTGTAGTCTTCTAAGGAACTGATATTTAGCCTTGACCTTAATTCCACCGAAGACATGTTCTTTAAGTTTAATCTATAAGCACAAATTCGGAGAAACTTATTTTGAATTTTTTCAAGGGTGTAAATATGGTTAAAATAGTATGGTGACCATACTATAGAAGCATAAGACAGGATGCTACGGACGAAAGTAAGATATAAAATTCTATATTATGTGGGTACGGAAAGATCCCGAGAGTTTCTTGTGTGGGATAAGTGACAAGGAACGTCAAATAACACCCCCAAATCTTTTATTTCAGTCACTCTTGATAGAAGGATGTATTAATATGATATTCAAACACAACATTACTTTTACATTTGCTAAAGGATATAATAAAACACTTATCTTTATTCAACTGGAGACAATTGGAAAGAGACCAATTGTATGAAGAAGTCAAGTCTTCCTGGATCCTTAGACAATCAGACAGATTTGAAACTTTGAAATATAGCTTAAGGTCATCGGCAAATAGCAAAAACTGACAAACTTTTATTACCTCAGAAATATCATTAATAAACAAGTTAAAGAGAAGAGGACCCACATGTGAGCCTTGTGGGACCCCTGAACTGACCAAGATAGGAATCGAAAGTGAGCCCTTTATAAAAACAAACTGAACTCTTTCATCAAGATAACTACTCAACCATGAAAGAAACCACTCAGGAAAACCAATACATCTTAATTTAAAGATGAGTAAAGAATGGATCACTGTGTCAAAGGCCTTCGAGAAATCAGTATAAATGGAGTCCACTTGGTACCCGTCTTCGAAAGCCCTGACGATGTAATCATGATATAAAACAAGATTTGTAGACGTAGATTTACCCTGACTAAATCCATGTTGCTCATTGATCAAGAGATGTCTACATACATATATTAACAAATAGGTGATACTGTCCTTTTGACATACGAATAAATAGATAATTTAAGTAATATTTACCTTTAGACGAATAACAAGAATAATTTATTTATTGGTTAACGTTTTTATTATCTTTATAGACACTATTCGAATTATGTTCCGTTCTATTTCCTACATTTCCAACCATAATACTTAATCGCATTTCTTCAAAACCTATTACGATAACAATACATTTGTTTGTAACTAAAAGGTGTTCCAGATTTTAACTACATAACAAAAACAACACATTTTCTTAAACAATAGTAATTTATGCCATTTATGTAAAAAGATATTTTGCGGAGACAGTTTGTAACACAAAATATATCTTGGCCTCGTTTCAACCTGTCATTATAATATTGTATAACATTAGGACTTTCACCTGCTTTCACCAACCATTGTCAATAAAGATATAATTTCATTGAAGTAAATATCCAAACTTTTCCTATGGCTTATATTTTTAAATATATTACATCAAAGAGATTGCATCATGTTATTCGATTGATAAGTTGGTACTTAAAATAAGTCTTTTTATCTATAAATAATTCAAGGATTACCGATATTTCTTCGTTGGTGGTGATGGATTCAAAAAGTTCGTTATTTCACTTCCTAATAATGCAAACTTGAACTATTCTTGATGCATCTATTTTCTTTTTCCTCTTTATAAGCTATTCTGCTTGTTCATTGGCGGATTGATACCTCTATTTGCCTCTATGAAAGATTGTCACTCCATCTTTTGCGCTGTAGGCCGATACTTCTACTGATTGGTGATTTATGTCTTGCTATTTTGACTACATTCATATCTCGTCCATTCTGCTTATTTAGTTCCCATTCGATTATGCACTGTACGTTACATTGTCTTCTAATGTCTTCACTCATCTTTCGATCTCTCAGCATATTTCCTGTAATTCTTCACAGGACTCTCATCTCTGCCGTTTCTAGTAGTCTTTGTGTTGTGGCTGTATCGGGTTTTGTTTTGGATGCATATATGTCATTATTGGTCTTAAACTGGCTTTATAAATTCTTGACTTTATCTCAGTGTTAATATCGTCCCTACCATTTCCAACTATCGAATGTGAAAAATCGGGTTTTTCAGATTCGATACCTTGCCCTCCCATTATACGTGATACATCTTGTGGCAAATTCTCGTTATTGTAGCTTGATTAGGAGCGCGGGAAATATGCTGTTTAAACCATCGAATATGAACATTTTTTCATTTGGTTGACTGCAAACTGACGAAAATGGTTATATTCGATACTTTTGTTTTGTATAAATATAACTAAAGGTATATTGGTACAACGCTTAATGTCGAATGTGTCACATTCGTTAGTTAGTGTTGTAATTTATTCAACAGTTAAACAGTTATTCAATTATAATCTGTAAACTGTCAAAAATGCTAAACTGCTGAGAAGAATAAAATGCACGTGTTTACAATTTGTGTTTTCACCTTTTTCAATTCACCTGGTTGATGCCTGCCAAGTCATGATGTTGATTCACGTGCAGGTCTTAAGCCTGCCAAGTCATGGTTTTTAGCCTTGGTGTGCTATGAATTATAACTATACAAATTTCTAGCCTTATGCCTCCTCTACACATCGGCAGACGCGTCTGCGGATGTATCTGCCGATGTATCATTCATTACGCGCTGACCACACATATGTAGGTACACATCTGTAAATCGTTCAGTCTGTGTTAATTCTCGGGTGACGCAATATTTACTTTGAATTCACTGCGAAAACTAATGCGTCATAGAGGTCTGAGATGAACAACAGACGATCAAATTACCCCATCTACACATCTGCGGATGCATACGCAAATGCCGTCCGCGGACACGTCTGCCGATGTGTAGAGGAGGCATTACAGGAAGACCGTTACTCGGAGGGTTCACTATAGCTCTTAGACAGACTAAAAAGCTGCTACCAAAAAATTTAAAACATCAGCACAAAGAAAATACAGAAATGAACATTGAACTAGCCGTGCTCTGTAATTTCGCGTCGTAGGTATTTGTGCGGTGTATTGAAAAATTTTACGCAGAATATACGGAGGACATAAAATAGGAGGGTTAGGAGAACAAATAAAGAGTTAATGGAACTTAATGATAGTCCATCAATAATAGCTTAAATTAAAACCGAATAAGATGGCTGGGACATGTAAAAAGACTTCCTGAATGAAGAGCAACCAAACAGGATGCTGCAGCCAACCAATGTTGACAAGAGACCAAATGGGAAAAAGACAAAAGGGGAGGACTAGAAGAAAATGGATAGATGCGGTAGAAGAAGATCTAAAAGAACTTAAGATGAGGGACTGGGAAACTAAAGCACTGAATTGGAGTGTCTGGAGAGGAATTGTCAACCAAGCCTTCGGCCTCCACGGCCCTTTGGAGCTGATAACAGCTGTAGAGCTGATTATTTATTATATAAATATCCAAACTTTTCCACGGCTTATATTTTTAATATATTAGATCAAAGCAATAATTGCATCATGTTATTCGATTGATAAGTTCTGTCTTAAAATAAACGAGTTGTTATCTATACTATAAAGAATTCAAGGATTACCGATATTTCTTCGTTGGTGGTGATTGATTCAAAAGTTCGTTATTCCACTTCCGTAGTTCGTTATACTATAATAGTATAAATTTAAATTATTCCTGATGCGTCGTTCATATTAATATTTATAATATAAATTTATTGAGTAATGTTCCTTACGCAACCTGTGAGATCAGTAAATCTCCTAATAGGTAAATATTTATTATTATTATATACTATTAGTGGAATTAATCAATTAATGTTTGTAATACACTAAACACAAAAAGTATCTAACAATAAAACACTGAAAACGTTTGTTTTCTATACTTCTACAAAATTTTGTGGAAGTATGGAAAACAAACGTTTTCAGTGTTTTATTGTTAGATAAAATGAACTTCCATCAAGTAACGGTCGAATCCATCAATTACAAAAAGTATCGCGTAATTTATGAAACAGAAAAAAAGTTTAAAAATAATTTTAAATTTTTAGCAGAACGTTATAATAGGTACTGTCTATCGTCACCTTTAGGTATCTACAAACCCATAACATTTCAAGTTGAAACGTGTTTTTGCCAAAAAAAAAACAGTTAACACAACGTTGTTAAAGGATGTTAAAGGAGAATATTTATTTTTGACATTTGTGTTCGTGAATTTGATCTGTGTACTATGTCTGCTTGAGTTTTCAATGAGAAGGTGCGTTCTTACAAAAAATGGGTAATATAACGTCAGAACCAGCAGCCCAAAATGTAGCTTTAATTGGAGATGGAAGATCGCAGCAATAACTTGTCGATGTTATGGAAATCCACCAATCTAGCGTTTCAAATGCTTTAAGAAGGTATAGAGAAAGCGGAGGATACACAAGAAGACCAGTTTCAGGACTTCCCAGGTGCACGAACCCCGCAGATAAAAGTTATTTACATCTGCAGACTTTGCGTGCACATCATGTTACTGCTAGACAACTGCTAAATGATATCTCCACATCCCGTAATGTTCGAATAAGTGCCAATTCGGTCAGAAACAGATTAAGGGAATTTGGAATCGGAGACAGAATGCCTGCTACTGCTCCAATGTTAACGAGGACGCACCGTATAGCACCTTTAAGTTTTGCACCAGAACATGTCGATTGGGATATTAATGACTGGACTAATATTCTTCTTACTGATGAGTCAAGATTGGCACTTTGTGGATCCGGCAGTACAAAGTGTCTGTCGAATACTTCACTGTCCCCCACAAAAGATGAAAAAAGCAAGTGAAGTGTGTTACAAGTAGTTGAAAACCACAGAAGGTGTTGTACCGGGGGGTACCGTTTTTATTTTTGGTGGGCCTTGGGACAAGGGTTAGGGTTAACATTTTGGGCTGAAATTTGGTTCGCTGGTGGTATTTTACTTCCCACTTACCCGCTGGCCCTGGAACCGGTAAAGGCGGTTCCCATACCACCTAGGGCTAGCGATGTAAGATAAACAAATTCATACAAGTTCATTGTCCTTGCAAAACTGATACTAGCTTCTCTCCTCTCTGACTACTATTCTCCTACTACTTCTCCCTGTTTCGTTCTATATTTTCGCATTGAAGTCGTCTAAAACAATATTACCTTCTTCATTTTTAGTTTCTTAAAGTGTTTTGTCCAATTCTTTATAAAAGCTGTATATTTCTTCCTCTATACTATCAATTATAATTTTGGCTTCAATACAACATTGCAATGTCTGCAGAAAAATCTAGAACGACATTGGTATTAGAGAAACCAAGAAGGTTTCTGGGCCAAGATGATAATTAGAAGTTACCAAAATAATAGAACAAATAATGAAAATGAAATATTTGACAATTAAATTATCGCGTCATGTAAAAGTAAAAGAAGGACTATGGTAATGTTTGAATAGTATATGACAATATCTGGGACACGTAATAAGAGGACAGCAATATGAAATGGCTGTAGTCCAAGTAATGAAGCTTAAAATAGGACAAAACCTCGCAATTTTTACAGAATGGATCGATTTGCTTGAAAATTTGAGAATAAGTAGTGGATAGCCCAAGGATCAAAATCTATATGATGCCGAAAGGCGCTTTTACCATGGGGGTGGTTGCCACCCTATTTCGGGGGCGGAAATTTTTATTTTATTTTGACCGCAAAAGTTGGTAAAAACATTCATTCTAAGCAAAAAACGTTCTATACATTTTTTTGATAAACTTAATAGTTTTCGATTTATTCGCTATCGAAAGTGTTACTTAGTTTTATATCGAAAAAATCCATGTTTTTAATAAGTTTTCTGCTAATAACTCCAAAAGTTTCCGTTTTATCAAAACAACTTTACTTAACAAAAATATACCTTTTGAAAGAATAAACAAAATTAATTTTTTCAGTTTACTTTAAGACCAATAGTAATCGAGCTATACTTTATTATATGTTAGCTCTTCTTCGTCAAATGCTAAATATTGTAGTTTCAAAGTCAACAGACGGGAAAACTATGCATTTTTCGAGGATAACTTGTTAAAACTAATTTAAAGTTTTTAAAAACATATATCTCGAGAAATAAGAAAAAAGTCTCTAGCTCAAAAATTAAGTGACTTATAATGAAAAGAATGTCAGTCCCTATTTTTTGCAGCGAAAAAGTGATCAAAAGCAACCCCCTAATCACCACCCTAATTAAAATTAGTCATTGACCTTATCTGGTCTTCTTTATTTATGTATTATTAATAATAGGTTCTAGAAGTTTGACCGGCCTAGAATGCTTAGTTAAAAAAAAATGGAGTTAAAAGAGAATAACGAATTTTTGTAGTTTGGAAATAAATTACTTTTTCTTCAGAATAGAAAGGTTAGCGTCAGAGATACCAAATAATGTTTCAATATGAAATTGTAGGTTATTTAATTCCCAAGAACTCGGTTTGCAAACATTTTTTCTACGGCAGAAATTGAGTGAGCTATTAATAATTAAAACTCGTAATAATATGGAAAAACCACCTTTACCAACCATTTCAAAGTCACCTCTTTTTGCGACTGAGGATTTTAAAAAGATTTAATATTAATGGACTTATAGATCTTATAAAAACCTACAAAATTATTTTATAGCAAACTTTCTAAGATAAAAAATAAAAAAGTTACAATTAAAAATCAATATATTTAAAAAAAAAAAAAAGGAGAAATCCAATTGGAAGCATAATAATGTAAGTTAGCGGTGTTTATAGTCATTGGCCTTATTTATTCTTCTTTATTTATGTATTATTAATAGATTCTAGAAGTCTGAGTGGCTTAGAATGATTAGTTTTTAAAAAACTAGAGTTAAAATCGAATAAAGAATTTTTGTAGTTTGGTAAAAAATGCCATTTTCTTCAGAATAGAAGGATTAGCATCAGAGATACGAAAAAATGTTTCAATATGAAATTGAAGGTTATTTAATTCCCAGGAAATTGGTTTGAAAATTTTTTTCTACGGAAAAAATTGAGTAAATCGTAAATGAGTATCTCAAAAAACATTGATTTTTTCGATATAAAACTAACACTTTCGATAGCGAATAAATCGAAAACTATAATTTTATCAAAAAAATGTATAAAATATTTTTTGCTTAGAATGAATGTTTTACTTATTCTCAAAATTTCAAGCAAATCGATCCATTCTGAAAAAATTGCGAGGTGAAAAGCTTCAGTTCCTGGACTACTGATAATACAGAGAAAGATAAGAACAGGAAGGAGTATAGGAAGAAGGAGAGTGCCATGGTTGAAAAATTTAAGGGACTGGCTTAAATGCAGTTCCATAGAAGTTTTCAGGACAGAGATAGAGGGCGTAAAGATAGTGATGATAATACGCAACTTCCGATTGGGATACGACACTTAAAGAAGAAAATATGTCAACTGTATAGAGAAAAAAAAACTATAATTACATGATATCATTATATAGACTGCAGAAACAACAACAGATACGACCAAAACACAAAGGCCAATTATTGTTAATTGTCCTTTGCCAATTATTGTTAATTAGTTTTAATTGCCTTATTATTTTTATTTATACAATTAACCAGAATGCTATTATTTTTAATTTGTTATATAACAAGATAACTCCCCATATCTTAAAGTGAACCCCCTATTTTTATACTAGTTTAAATGTCCTCTACATGTTCGAAGTATCAAATATCTACCAGTATCCATGACTATCTTTGCTGATTTGGTCTCTCATTTGAACTCAATCCAAAGATATGCCAGACAGACAGATTAAGATAATATATATTTATACATGAAAAATATCTTAATTATTAAACAATTACTTAAATAATCTAAAAGAAAAACATTTTGCGATTAGCGTACTTACTTATGCATGTCTCTAATATTGCAAACAGTTGATTATAAGAATGATTAACGCAAATTTTGTTTTTAGAAACACTTGTCTAAAATTACCAAGTTCAACAGATAAGAGCTGAAGTATAAAGTTTAAATTAATCGTTGCCATGGCAAACAAAAGGTTCCGCAATTATTTTTTAATGTCTCGTTGATTATAAAATAAGAATTTATTAATATTTCACAAATCATGCTATTATATCAGACTATTTCATTCGTAGAGATTCTGACCAATAGAAACCTACAAGAATAAAAATTGCAGCGATAATTTTTGATAATTTCCCGTCGTCAAATATTTTACGTCAGATGCCCTTCGTTGGTAGACAAAAATACATTCAGTGACTTCTTCTTATTAACGTGCCCTATCAAGTCCCCTTGACGTTGGCGATTAACATGGCGAAACTGTCTCTGTATCGAACTATTCTAAATAGGTGTTCTGCTTTCTCTATACCTGTCCACTCCCTGATATTCTTCAACGAAGAGGCCTGTTTTCTACCAATTCCTCTATGTCTTTCGATTTTACCCATCATAATAAGTTGAAGAATATTATATCGGTCTCCCCTTACTACGTGTCCAAAATAGGCCGGCCATCTTTCTACATTTGATGTTATCAAGCAGCTCGCAGTAGCATTTGCTCTCTTAAGGACTGCCACATTTGTCAACATAGCTGTCCATGGTATTTTTAATGTAGGTCTGTGCAGCCACATTTCAAAGGCCTCCAAACGATTAATGGTAGATATTTTTAATGTCCATGCTTCGACACCGTATAAGAGGACTGACCAAATGTAACATTTAATCATACGCTTTCGAAGTTGAAGTTGCAAGTTATAATTACAGAAGAATGACCTCATTTTTAAAAATTTTGTGCGGGCTATCTCAATTTTACATTTTATCTCTTTATCTGGATCTAGTTGTTCAGTAATATAGCAACCAAGATATTTAAAACTGGGTACTCTTTGAATTATATGACCATCAACATATAACCGTGAATCTTGATGTGCTAAATGGCTAAACACCATGTATTTTGTTTTTGAGCGGTTTATGTTTAGGCCAAACTCTCTTCCCACTGTGTCAATGGCATTTAAAAGACATTGCAATCCATTCATCATCATCATCATCATCATGCAACCTCTTCTGCCCACTGCTGGACATAGGTCTCTCCCATTCTTCGCCACTCTTCCGGATCTGTGCTTCTTGTTGGAACAAGAAGCAATCCATTCATGTCATCACTTAAAATAACTGTGTCATCTGCATATCTGATTGTATTTATCCGGATTCCATTAACTTTCACGACCCATTCCAAATTATGCAGCGCTTCTTTAAATATTCTATCTGAATATAAGTTGAATAACAGTGGGGACAGTATACAACCCTGTCTGACACCTCTTTGAATTTTACATGTTTCTGTTATATAATTTTTCTATGATTCGTACGTCTTGATCATCAACTCCTTTATCCTTTAATATTTTAATTAATTTGTGATGCTGTACACGATCAAAGGCCTATTCATAGTCAATAAATACGCAATAGTGCAAAGAGTGCGTCCCGAGTTCCGAGTCCATTTCTGAAGCCAAATTGTGTTTCATCCTGGTCTTCTTCACATTTATCTCTGATTCTACTGTGGATGATACATTGAAATATTTTCAAAGTGTGGCTCATAAGGCTTATCATTCTATAATCGCTACAGTTTTTCGGATGTTGTTTTTTTGGTAGGGTTAAGAATTCGGACTTTAACCAATCTTCAGGGATATCACCAGTCGAATAAACATCATTGAAAATTTTGACCAGTGTTTCAATGTTTTCCTCATTTATGAGCTTTAATATCTCTGTCGGTATGTGGTCACGTGGTCAGGACCAACGACTTTCTTGTTTTTTGCAAATGTAGTATTTCCGATTTTAGTATTTCTGATCCTTCACCTTCATCTAGAGTCTCCAGTTCTTCGGGTCTATCATCATGATCAATTCATTTATATAATTATACCAGGTTATTCGAATTTCGTGTTCGTCTATTATCATTTTTCCCGACGAATCGATTATAGTATGTGGAGTTTTCTTATGATAAAGAGCAGCTACTTCTTTAAGTTTTTTAAACGTATTAAATGTATCTTGTTTTTCATTTAACTCTTCTAATTCCTTGCATTTATCCTCCATACATTTTTGTTAAGCCATCTTTATTTTTTGTTTAATTAGTTTCTGTTTTTCCTTGTATTCTGTCTTGTTACCTTTCAGTTTTCTTCTCTGCTCACATTCAGTGACATTAATGGCAATTAACGTTTTACAACTTGTCACAGAGAACAACAAGAAACAGAGTTAGCAACTATCCAGACGAAGATATCAATAAAATATTAGTTAAAATGATTTAAAAAGACAGTTCTATTAATGAAATAATCTTACCGAATTACTCTCGAATTATCGATTTGTTTTGCCCTCGTGAAACTTTGACATAATTTCACCCTTCGGGTCGTGAACATAAAACTGTCAAAGTGTCACTCGAATACAAATCCATAATTTTAGAGCTCTCGTGTAATTACTACTGAGAATTTACGTAAACAGTATTTTGATCAAAACTTAAACACTTACTTACTTACTTAGTCCTAACCCTTTCTACATTTAGGTGTTAAGCTGGTGGAGTTGAGTTTGGCATTGTAGTCTCCATGCTTTCCGATCTTGTGTTAGGTTTCTTGCACTTTCCGATGTCAATCCTTTCTTCTCGACTTCTTTTCTGATTTCATGCACCCACATAACTCTCGGTCTTTCTCTTTTGTTTTTCCCCTTCACTCTCGTTTTGAACACTCGTTTTGTTAGTCTCTCGTTCGACATTCTGCATACGTGCCCGAACCATCTAAGTTGTCTCTCTACTATTTTTTCATTGATTGTTTCTAGTTTTAGCTTTTGTCTGATTGTTTCGTTTCGTATTTTGTCTATCCTCCTTCTGTTTGCTATATTCCTCAGGAGCCTCATTTCCATAGTGAAACGAAAACGACAACGGACTACCCCAGCTAATTGAAAATAATATTTTAAAAATAATATTTGAACCAACCAAGATAGCTAAGGTTCACCCCAGCCTAGCTCAGTCTCTCAGGGTGTGTGTTCGTCTTGTCATAATCTTAGATATGAACTATGAAAATTCAGAATGAAAGCAAACAAAACAATATTTTTAACTAATCATGTTTATTTTTATTGTTCAATAAAGGTATAATAAAAATGTGACTTATCAAATGCATTAACAAATATATTTAAATTCTTGCCAAAAACTAACAATTTCTGGATTATACTTATGGCTTTTGGTATCTGATGGTAACTTCTTGATGTCGAATGGTACTGCTGTTAGTTCTGCAACTGGCTCTGGGGGTCTAAAGGCTGTATTCCACCAGGCCTACAGATGTTGCCATGTTGGTCGTTGCAGTCTAGGTGGTGTGGTTGCAGTCTGGATAACGTGTTCCTCATTCTTGTATCGCCGACGATTTGAGGATGCTTGAAGCTCTCGAAGGGAGAAAATTGGTTTTATTCCCAAAAAACTATAAGATAAAAACACATATCAAACATCAAGAAGAAAAACCAAAAACGAGCCTTTGCCAAACAATCGTAAAAAGTAGTTATTGGCAAAGGAATAATTAAATGGAATTAAGATTGATACTACTAGTTAAAATTTGATTTACACGTGCATATATATGAAAGGTAAAAAGATATATTTAAAACTAAAATATCAGAACACATGCTTTGACATTGGAGGTTATGTATAAAAAATATTAGAAAGACTGTTAGATGTAGAAATGTAATTAAAATATAATATTATGTATTCTTACCCCAAGAGAATATAGTCTGATGAAATAAATGGGGCATTATGGGCTCATCTTTTTAAACAGATTAATTTTGCCCCTCCATTAATAATTGTAACTCTCATTGACATGACAGCGCAAAGTATGAGTAGATGGGCAACCATGTTCCATATTGAAAGACAGATATCTACAGAGTAAGAATATATGAAGTACGTTCCGTATGATGATTTAGAATTTAGATTTTAGATGAAAATAGAGATAGGAAATAGAGGATAATAAAAGAGGGCGCCAATGAGTTTTTAACGAAGAAAACAGGTAAAACAAATACAAGAAAATTATTACTAATGAAATATTAAAGAAAGAAATATTAAAGTAAAATAATTATTTAAAAACAAAATATCAAAGATGTGACGTTTGTAACGTTACAATAGAATTGACTTTAGTTTTTTGTTTCCAATGTCCAATGTTTCCGTCAATGTCCATGTCTCGCTGCTACATATGATTATGGGTCTAACTACTGATTTAACGACTGCCGTTTATACTTTCTCCGGTATATCTTTTTTCCCCAAAAATGTTTTCATAGTGTTAGAAGAAGCTTCCTGTTCGTCTCATTCTCTCGTTTATTTCTATGTCTTGTTTACCATTTAATTCAATTTATACTCCTAGGTATTTAAAATATTCCACTTGCTCTAGTTGTTTCCCATCTAATTCTATTGAGTGTATCTTCCTCGTATTTGAAGTTATCATTGTTTTTGTTTTCTATGTATTAATTTTCATATTTGGGTTTGAGAGTTTTTCTTCTAGGGTTTCAAGATTGTTTTGTAAGTCTTCTTTGTTTTCTGCTGTCAATACTATGTTGCCAGCAAATAGTAGCTTCAATAGTTGAGTCTGTTTCATTTACAAGTATTCTAATGTTAGTTTTCTCATTATTCTCTTGGCTTTCTTGATTGATTCATGTAGTAAATACCCCTGAGGATAGCAGTGGACTCAGGTCAATAGCTAGGGATTATGTGTCTATTGTTAAAATAATAATTGTTTGTAAACATGTTACTCGATCGACACAGTAAGGACCAATAATCACGTCTAGACATAGCACACTAATTGGTAACTAGTTCACTGTGAAGTGAACATTAAGAAAGTGAATATTAAAAAATTGTTTTGTTTATCAATTATTGATATAGCCATTGCGGTGAATGTGAGCTTCTTTGGAACGCTAACTTTTTAGAATAGAAAAAGTACCTACTAGTAAAATAAATTCTTAGTACATAAACTAAAAGCAAGACTTCAACATTGGTGAAATTCTCTTACAGACAATATAATATTACGCACCAGAAAATCTTATCGAACATCCTGTTAAGTCGGCTAATACCTTTTTAAGAAAATTTGTAGGGAAATATCAAGTCAGATTCAGAAAAAATAGATCGACCATTGGTTAGATTTTTACTCTAAACTCTTAAGAGCAAACAGTAGCGATCAACAGGTAGCAACAACGCGTTCCAAGATTGCGGCTCTAATTTTGAATATTTTGTCGAGATATTTGGCACACATATTCGTAATATTATAAAGAATGGCGGCACAGAGCCCAATTTCAGAAATATGTTAGTATGTGGAAATTACTCTATAACTAAATAAAATATTGAAAAAAGGAGCCTGTACCGCCATTAAGAAAGACAAAAAATACACTTTCTTCAAATAAACTTTTTATCCCGTGCCTAGATTTTGTGTCACATTGGAACTACTAAAAGTCGATTTGTTTATAACAAGAAATCGAACGTCACTGACTTAGTGTCAGTGATGTGGATAAAAATGATTGTTTTTGATAGTATAAACGTCACTGTCAGTGTCGAATTACCGACGCACTGTTGCCTCACTTTTGAAAGTTCGCAGAACTTTCGCAATCTTGGACTGCATTTGTTGCTACCTGTTGATCGCTACTGTGTGCTCTTAAGGCAACCGCTTAAAAATGGATGAGAATTTAATAGAACTGTCCATAATTTCTTCATAGATTATCAACAAGCAAACTATAGAATTAACAGGATCAGATGTGGAATCCAATGGCAGAAATTTCAGTTCCAAATAATTTCAGATTTAAGAACAATGGGTCTACCCACTGACTCAAATATCATGGACGATTGTTTGAGGTAGAAGCAAGTTCAGTCTTGCAATCAGCCAAGACCCATCCCGGGTTGAAGTGCTACGAGAAAAAGAAGAAGAATATATAACTAACGATGAAAATATGAGCTGAATGATATCAAACAGAATTTCTCACCAGATTAAGAAAAGCGGTTCCATTTTTTTTACATTTGGAACCCTAATGCCTGGTTGCACCAACAAATCTTAAGCTCCAGCTTAGCCCAGCTCAGTTTATAGACAAAACCGCTTTAAATCTCACTTACGTTGCACCATAATTTTCGATTCTTACCACTTGGCAATCAATTGCGACAAGCTGAAAATTGATCTGACTCAATGCTGCAACGCGTATGTTTCGTAAGCTGAGCGTAAACCAAGTCTTAAGCTTAAGATCTGTTGGTGCAATCAGGCATAAATGTTCAATCTTTTTTAGCGGAATCCCAATTCTTAAAGAGATATCGTCTTTAAGCAAAGGCTTCTTATCAGCGACCTAAAGATTTCCAACGTCCTGTATAACGAAATTGTTTATTTTTAATTTGGCTACAACAAAGATAAACTTTTAAAAGGTGAAATATTAAATTGAACCAAAAAAAATGAATTAACTGCTATCATGGACATTTTATTATTTATTGATTAAGACGTGCAGATATCGTACTATATTAATTAAACATGACAAAAACTTTATTTTAAAAATATTTAATGTCAAATATTGAAGTGTTTCATCATTTTATAATAACCTTGAATTTCGGCCAGTTGAATATTCGTGGATCTAGAGTCTAGGTCTAGAGCGACATTTAATCTAGACATTAACTTGTTTTTGGTATAGGTTTAAGCTTAAAAGTTAATTTTGCATCAGTAAAGGATAGAGAAAAATTGAGGAATATTCGAAAAATCAACTAATAGCTTCATGGCATCAGGCTACCTGCATCAAGTTAACGACTAAAAAGAAGAAGAAGAAGAAGTCAAGACAAAGATAAGTTGTTGAGTGGTACTGATTTAAAGTGAATTTCTTACTGCTTCTTAATATCGATTATCATACTCTGACATCGTTAGATAATCTTGTTTGATTTTGGAATAGATTTCGCACTCAGTAAGTCAGTAATTTCAGTAGAATATTCCTCTAATAACCGAGTGTTCGCTAATATTTTTTGTACACAAGCGGTTAATTTTCTCTGAGAAATTCAGTTAAAAGAGGAAAAGTGGTTCCTCCCTGTAAATACATACTAAGTACTTTATAGAGTTTATCAGAAACATCGGTTATGTGTCGTTGCCTTTTTGTGCCAGATATCGTTATTGACATAAAAAATGGAGAGTAGAGAGGTACTCGACTTAAGTGCGGGAATCCCAGAACAAACCCAAAACATTGGTGGAATCCCAGAACAAATTTCACCGTATCATATTGTCATGAATAATTAACTATGTATATATAATACATAATATTATGTATTAACGGATTACCAAATTACTATGTAGAATAATTATTATTCTCATTATGCCAAATTAATGAATATAATTTATCTATGATAGACTTCAAACAAGGTACCTACTAATGTGCCGTGTCACTTGCCTGGATTTTTACCTTTCACCCTACTCATCAGGGCCGTAACTACCATCGGGGCAACCGGGGCAGTGCCCCGGGGCCCCTGGCCAAGGGGGGCCCCGCAGGCTCCACGTTTGGTTGGCCGTGTATGGATTTTAACGAGGAAAATAATGTATTTTAAAAGCCGATCCCAACGAAATATTTTCAAATAACACAATTTTAAAAGTCGATCAACCAAGCCAAGTTTTTTGTTTGGATCTAAGTAAATGTCGTGGCCAAGTGTGCGATGTAACCTCCGCTATGAGTGGAGTTTATAGTGGAATGCAAAGTCGGATAAAAGATAAAGCACCTCATGCTTTTTTTGTTCATTGCACGGCACATAATTTGAATATTGCGTTAAAAGATGCTGTAGTCGAAACTAGATACATCTGTGAGTTTTTGGAAACTGTTCAAAGGGTTTATTGCTTTTTTGACCACAGTATCGTTCGTTGGGAGGCACTGAAACGTCCTCATACTAATCTGAAAGATGTTCCTCGAAAGTTGCTCTAAAACCTCTCAATCAAATACGCTGGGCTAGAAGATCTGATGCAGTATACAGTCAATTAATTGAAACACAGATTTTGCGATGTTTTGATGTGCCTTTCAAGTCTGATAAGTAACAAAAGAAATGAACGAAACGAAGCAGCAATCACTTTAAACTACCTATAGGCAATATAAAGTGATTACCTACATTGTAGCCGAAGAATGTAATTAACATTATAGTACCTATATTTTTTTATGAAAACAGAAAATATGTTATATTGATGGTACTTACAAAATTATTTAGCTTAAAATAAGGTGATTTAGAGGTAACAGTCCAGATCCACCGATAGGGGACCCCCAGATCACGTTTGCCCCGGGGCCCCCAACATCGTACTTACGGCCCTGCGTACTCATACCACCAACATTATTTGGTAACCGCTGGTATAGTACATGCTTAGAAAGGACAAAAATACACATAAATATTAAATATAGAAAACAATATTTAACAACATACAGAATGGCACCAAATGGCATTGAATTTTCCGTAGGTACTTATGAATATAAAAGAGAATTTACTGTAGTAATAAGTTATGATTTTTGTTTTTTATCTGTATCCTCATACTCGATTAAACTGACTGATTGAATCTAAATGCTTTATTGTATATGTCTAATAGAAACTAAGTTAATAATAATACATTAAGTATAAAATGAAAATGGGGTTTATGGTCCCCTCTAAACGAATTGAAATAAAACACCTCTCTCATTTTATATTAGTTGACTCTTATTAAAGTACAGGGACCAAGAATTTTTGGAATTTTGGAATTTTTACATTGATGAACAGACATGTAGCGAAGTGCAAATTGTAGACTTCCCCGAGTCTTCTTTCATTCATCGTTCGTTTGGTTTGCAAATAGTGAAAACCACGAATACAGGACTAACCAGAATCTGGTCCCATTAAAAGTATTTAATTCTCCGGAAATAAAACTTTTAACTTCTCTACATCAAGTATAGTTTAACATAAATATATTCATAAAAAGATAAAGACTTAATGAGAGTAAACCAAGTCTAGATTATCACGAATGTTTTCCTGGTTTTCCTCATGATTTTAATGAAATTACTAAAAATATTACTTTCATAAATTAATATGATTTTTCAAAAAATTTATATATTTTTCAAGTCAATAAATAATGTTACCATTCTTTAATTAGGCAACTAAGATCAAATATCGTCTAAAGAAAATTCCAAATATACAAAACCTTAATAAGAACGGTAATACTCACATACAGAGTTGAGATAAAGTATGGAACCAAGCAAATATCTTTGAAACGAAAAGAACAATATTTATGAAACTTTGCATGCAAGTACAGTAAGGCAAAAGGCATCTGATGCCATATTTTTGTTACTACTCCACTTCCGGTTTCACCGGAAATACCCTTAACTTATTTACTTTAAATGGGACACCCTGTATATTTTTGCGGATTTTAAAAGAACTTGATATTTTTAATTCATACATACCAAGTTTGGAAGAAAAAACTATTAAAACAAGAAATAAATCTCTTTACAGTTAAAAAAATAGGTTAATTTATTTATGTTAAACCAATGATATTAAAAATAAAAAAAATAATTTCAAATGTTGAAAATGTTTGTTGTTCACCTCCTGACAACGTGCAAGCCTATAAATAAATTCGTGAGTCACTTTTTGCAAGATTTCTCCACGTATTCACATTCATCAATTACCTTTGTCTCAAATCCTGCAAGCATGTTGGTCGCCTAACGTAAACACATGATTTTAGATAACCCCAAAAGAAAAAAAATCTAACGGGTTGAGATCCGGTGAACGAGCGGGCCTCTCTATGAATCCTCTACGTCCAATCCATCGATTTGGAAAATTCACTTCCAAAAATTGAAAATTCACCTTAACCGATTATCATTAATATTTCAATATGATCTTTTTCACTTAAATGAACCATTTTTAATACAACTTATTTAGTTTTACCTACTATACTAAATTCAAATAAGTCATGCAGTACATGTAAATAACAATTTTAGTGTATAGTATAGATCAGGGGTGGGCAAATACTTTTAAGCGCGGGCCAAAATGAAATTCTCAAAATGTCTCCGGGCCGGAGGACTATACCCAGTATGTACGCTAATGTTTTTGGTGGAGGTTTTTCTCTGCCCAAGAAATTTTTTTAACAAAAATACTTTAAGTATTATTTTAAAGCATTTAGATAAAGACATTTGACTGTTAATAATAATAAAATGTCTTTCTGGTCTGTACCTACATGCGAACAATGTGTTCCCAGTAAAATTACGAAATTTTTATTATGGTCCATTATATTAAGCCATAACAAGGATCCAGATAAAAAATGAACTTCAGAAATTCGATCAAGAATAGAGTAATCAAGAGCAGCCTTTTTGAAGATGAGGAAATTTTTGAGTAACCAAAGATTCAATCTGTAAATCTGATATCGGATGGTAAAATGTTATGTCAAGTCAACCATCATAGACGAAATTCAAAGGAGGCAACTGATCTGGTATTGTCATGTACGACTTCAATGGACGACGACAGGCTGCCAAAACAAATTTTAAAATGGACGCCAAGGAAAAGAAGGAAGAAAAGAACGTCGAAACAATCCTGGCTAGGCGGCATTCTGAAGGCAATATCGGAAAGGAACCTTCACCCTGACGAATGCAATGACGGACGAAGCTGGAAACTGGCAACCGGAAGGCGGAGAACACTATAAAAATCCGGATTCTTCTTTATTGGATTGTTAATGCTGACTTAATGAAAAAGCTGCAAGCTTTTGAGATGTGGTTTTTTTGGAGAATTTTGAAAATACCATGGACCGATCATATTACGAACGAAATGGTGTTGCACAGAATGGAAAAGGAACAAAGAACTTTTGACCATCATTAAAAGGAGAAAGACAGCAAGGAGAAAGGGCACATACTTAGAAATTATAACGCAAGTAAGTTGTTGCAGCAGGTGATTATGAAGGGTAAAATCGAAGAAAAAGGGGTCCTGGTAGACGACAAATACACTGGCCAACAAATATTCGCAACTGGACCGGGTTAAACACACAGACGCTTTTAAGAAAAGCAGAAGATAGATATTCATTATTTAGACGAACACTACGAACACTAATGTTGTTTTTTTTTTATTTTATAATGGCTTTGGCTTAGCCAGTTAGCCAGACTATTTGTTTTTTTGTATGGTATTACAATAACAATTAATTTAATCATCTAAGCCTACTTATAATCTAAATTTACAGTGTGTTATAATATTCATGAATATATTTTTCAATTTTGTGTGATATTCATAATGTTGTTGAATTCAGCAAAATCTCATAAAAGTGATTAAGAGCGTAGGCGCAAAATTTCGGACCAATGCTTTTTAAATGCATTCATTTTTTTCGAATCCTGAGAAAACTAATAAATATTTTTGAAAAATTACGTTATTACCGAGGGCTCAAAGTCCCATAGAATAAACAGAAAATTTCTTTGAATGATATATTTGAAATTAAAAATCATACTAAATTTTCTCTTTTTTTACCTCTGTGATAAACATTATAGAAGTTTTCAGGAACTTTCGGCCCTCAGTAAAAATGTAATATTTCATTCTGCGTTTAAATTTTTCAAAAATACTTATTAGTTTTCTCAGTATTCGAAAAATGAATGAATTTGAAAAGCATTGCGCCTACGCTCTTGAAAAAATGCTTGCGGGATTTTTAATGGGCCGGATAAAGTAAGCAAAAGGGCCGGATCCGGCCCGCGGGCCGGCAATTGCCCACCCCTGGTATAGATGGTACTCGTTTATTTCCTACTACGTTGTATTAATACAAAAAATTATCTACAGACACTTTTTAACAAATTTTTTCTACCAAATTTGGTATGTATGAATTAAAAATAACAAGTTCTTTTAAAATCCGCAAAAATATACAGGGTGTCCCATTTAAATTAAATAAGTTAAGGGTATTTCCGGTAAAACCGGAAGTGGAGTAGTAACAAAAAATATGCCAACAGATGCCTTTTGCGTCACTGTACCTGCAAGCAAAGTTTCATAAATATTGTTCTTTTCGTTTCAAAGATATTTGCTTGGTTCCATACTTTATCCTAAGCCAGTATATGGTTCAGAAACCTCCTCCTCCATCCTCTCTGGTTTCTTTCACTTAATCCAAATGTACTTCCCATAACTTTCTTCGCCGATTTTTGGATTGTTTTCTTTTTGTTGTAGTGCCTATCCGTGTCGGATGTTGGCGACCATCATGGCAATCTGTACTTTGCACACTACTGCTCTGAAAAGATTTGTGGTTGTTGTGTTGAACAACATCCGTAGATTTTTCAGCCAGGAAATCCTTCGCCTTCATGGTGCGCGTTTTCCTTCTACTTTTCTCTGCAAGATTACTTGCAGCAATCCATATCTTTCGCGAAGCTAGGACAAATAATCCCCGGACAAATAATCCCGGACAAAAAATCCCCACAAGTTATCCCTGGACAAAAAATCCCCGGACAAAAAATCTCCGGATAAATAATCCCCGGACAAAAAATCCCCACAAAAAATCCAGGACAAATAATCCCACAAATTTTTTTGGACAAAATATCCCCACAAAAATCCCGGACAAAAAATCCAATAATAGTTGCTGCCGAATAGTTTCCTAAAAAGTTTCCCGAAATTTTAACAAATTTCGAATTCCAATTCCATGCTGAAAACTTCAAATTTTACATGACAAAAGAGTGTGAGTGTTTTCAAAAATCGTAGAAGATATGGGGAATGAGCTAAAGCCCCGTCCTCATGACAGGCACTTGGCAAGCAAGCAATTTGATTCAACCCGACCTGTGGGAGATGTCCACCCTATCGAAAAAGTACATTCAGGTGTAACAATTCATTGGGGCGAGGTGTTTTGACCCGAGTAAAAACAGGGATCACCCCACCTCGCTCCAATGCCCCAGACCATCCCCCCCCCATAGAACGCTGATGCTCGATGGGGGCACAACTGTCGTAGCCAAATGCTCTTCACAATGGAATCCTGGGTAATACGAAACCAATGTGGTGCCCTAATCGAATTCAAAACTAGGCCAGCGTGAAGCGCTCTATGCCTTTATCTTCTAATTATTTATCCGCGGAACTAAAAATTGCTTGCTTGGGCCCCAAGTCATTGTACCAAACCCCACTGAGCTCAGACACTTAACACGTGTTTTGATAACGCGCGATTACAACTACATACTTTTTACCTGGGACCGTTCACATGCCAAAGCGCGTCTTAATGACCGAAAACGCGCGTTAGCATGTGAACGGTCTTCAGTAAAATGTATGTAGTTGTAATCGCGCGTTATCAAAACGCACGTTAAGCGCCTGTCATGAGAACGGCGCATTAGCTCATTCCCCATATCCTCCACGATTTTGGAAAAAACTTACTTACCGTCTAGAAAAACACTCTTTTGTCATGTAACATTTGAAGTTTTCAGCATGGAATTGGAATTCGAAATTTGGTAAAATTTCGGGAAAACTTTTAGAAAACTATTCGGCAGCAAATATTCTTTGGGGATTTTTTGTCCGGGATTTTTTGTGGGGACATTTTGTCGATTTTTTGTGGGGACATTTTGTCCAATAAAATTTGTGTGGATTATTTGTCCGGGATTTTTTGTGGGGATTTTTTGTCCGGAGATTTTTTGTCCAGGGATAATTTGTAGGGATTTTTTGTCCGGGATTATTTGTCCGGGGATTATTTGTCCGGTCCCCAACTGGAAGATGGTCGGAGGTAATGTCGTTTGGTAGGTAATGTTAGTTTGGCCCAACACTTAAAGGTATCAAATGGCCCTACTGATTAAGTAAAAAGGTAAAGTAATAAGTAATGGATTATGGTCGGAGTAACAAAGCATTTTTAAATTATTCTTTGCATATTCATTTCTATTGTTTCAATCTTTAGCAGCGGTTTTTATATAAGGAGCTTTCAACATTTTTGAGATAATGGAATCTTTATATCAGGGGTTCTCAATCTGTGGTACATGTACCACTGGTGGTACATATCATTATTTGGGGTGGTATACAAAACACAAAAACACAGCCAAAACCCAGCATATTTGCAGTTAGTTAGATTACTAAGCTCCATAGGTATTTCAGTTAGGTGGTACCAAGAATAATTTTAAAATAATTTGGTGGTACATGACTCAAAAACATTGAAAACCACTGCTTTATATTAATTAATGGGAACAGTGGGCGTTAACAAACAGAATTAGCACTAAAACAGAATATTTGCTTAATCACATTAGTCTTCAGACATTAGCATACAAGTTTCAATGTCAAGAGATTGACATTAAAAACGGTCTCGTGACCTTTCAAATATTTTTTTGGAATTTCATCTTGGAAACTTATATATCACGTGAAAACTAAATGGCTTGTTGCATGTGAGAAATTCTTTAAATCCAATAATTATTAGATAAATTACTTAACAACTTTTTAACAATTCCAGGAGAATTTTCCCTAGTAAAACGTGTTAATAGTTGTATGTAAATAAGCAAACATGTTACTTGATAATTATTTTTGGTTCATTCATTTCATTACTACAAATTGTATGAAACTTGCTAAATAATTTAAGACCATTCATGGATATTTTAGAAAAAGCTGATGCAATGAACACGTTTTATTATACATACACAGTGTGTGAAACTAATTATATAACACTAATGAGAATGGGTTATCATTATCAATGCGACTTTCAAGTATTTTTAGAGCAGAAACGAAAATGTATGTTAATTTATTGCAGCTGCCAGAAATGTGCAGCAAAATTATTTATTTTGTGATGTTAAAATAATATCCCCCACAACTACAGTCTACAGTCTGTCACCAGGTCTTAAGAAGAGATAAAGAGAGCGAGAGACACACACAAGAGAGAGAGAGAGAGAGAGAGAGAGAGAGAGAGAGAGAGAGAGAGAGAGAAAGAAAGCACTCACAATGCTGCCCATTTACATATGTAGTATTGTGCAAATAAAAGGAATAAATTCGTTATTTCGTAAACCGGTGACTTCAAGGAAAAATTCCGAAACAGGTAGATTTTATTTTTAAATTTTGACTTTTTGACGTAAGTATATGTCATAGTAGTGACGTCATCCATCTGGGCGTAATGACGTTATCGAAGATTTTTTAAATGGAAATATGGGTCGTGTGCTAGCTTATTTGAAAGGTTATTAAATTCTGTATTCATTAATATAAACATGATCTTGGATCAGGATCGGAGGTGGATCGGATCGGACAAATACGGATCCAATGTAAGTGCGGCATTAGAAAAGTTGTCCGGCTCGACATGAGTAACTGAAAATAAACGAAGTCTCATGAGGGAGGTGATCATGAGTTTTTGAAGTTATACTTCTTTAGGCACGAGGGTGAATTTTTATTTTTCTTGGCGCATGCGCACACCGACGGTATGGTATTAGTCACTACATCTTTTAAGTTATGTAGCGCAAATAAAGTGTGCGTGAAAAGAATATATTATTAGTGTTTTTAGTAAATATATTTATTATAATTTTTGTGTCTGTGGATTTGTCTTGTTGGTAATAAGTATTATTGAAAATGTTTATTTTCATTTAATCTATCTGTCACCGTGATTGTAATTATATTCGAGAAATGATCGTATGTATACACAACGGTGGTAGCTCATCGGTAGAGCATTCGCCTACGGATCGAGAGGTCCCCCGTTCTAATCCTTACAAAGTCATTTATTTTTTTTTTATTTTTGGTATTCTTTTAGTTCTTTCTAAAGTTAGTTTAATATTTAAATACAATACAAAAAAACTGTTTAAAGTAGATTATATTGATTTGATTGAAATCATAATAATATGAAGTTAGATTATATTATAATAGAAGTATAACTTCTTACGTGGTACAAAGTACACACACATTCTTTTTTTTTAAGTGTGGGCCCAAGATCTAATATACACTATACAGGTATTTAGACTTTCGATGAGCATATATTTTCCGATTTTTTTATAAATAAAACAGTGTAATGTGTTTCACTAAATTACTGTAGTTTTTTAATGTTGGATTTAAAGACTAAAAGCAGATGTGTTTTATAGTTGGTAGTTTGTAATTTTATGAGTGACCTGGTCTTTTATGCGAGCATTATACGTGTAAAAAAGATTTATTACACGATTTTTATCTTTTTACTTAACGTAAAGTTAGAAATTTTGCATGAGATTTTCCGCAATAAATTTTTTCAATGACCAGGTTGAAAGAGGAATATAAATTCGTGCCTACGGTATCAGATAAAATAAACTTCATCTTGTACTTTATAGAAAAAATGTATTAGAAGTGTGTAAACATAAGTGTTGTTTGGAAAAAAAATCTGAATTTTTTTCAACTTTGCAAGAAGTCGATTTAGATGGGAAAGACATCAAACTACTAAAGAACTTATACTGGAACCAAAACGCCAGAATTAGGATTGAAAGTTTCACGTCCGCAAAAGTAGAAATTAGGAGGGGAGTTAGACAAAGATGTGTTTTGTCACACCTGCGGACACACCTTTATTCCGGATTTCTATTTAAAGAGGCACTGGACGATTCCAAGGAAGGAGTCAAGGTGAATGGCGTAAACATCAACAGCATCAGATACACCGATGCCTCGGTTGTACAATGGGCAAAGAACACAGTGAAAGTTATATGTAAAAACATTTTACATAGGCCACATACTGAGAAACAATAAGTACCAATACCAATATGCTCAACTTATAGTGAAAGGAAAGATAAAGGGAAAGAGGACTAGGAGAGAGTAATGAATAAGTAGGACTAGGGAGAAAAAGACTAACGTGAGAAAATGGTTTGGTTGCAGCTCAAGGCAACTGTTCAGAGCAGCTGCCTCAAAGGTCAAAATAGTCATGATGATTGCCAACCTTCGTCGCGGAGATTGGCAATTAAAGAAGCAAACTACACAAGGCATAATTTGTCTGTTGGAATTTTTTGATGTTGTGGCTGCTCCTCTTTGCGAAATTTAGCGACACTAATACCTAACCAGTGGTGTCATGGCAAAATTAGCAGTGCCGGTAAGCACTTTCCTTACTTTTTTACAAGTAAAATATTACTCTATGCTTTTTTAATACAAGTTACGTTTGCATATTTTAAAATGTATATGCATTTGCTTAATTCAAAATATTTTATTTACAAAACCTAAATTCTTTTTTTTCTTCTCTTGCAAAGGGTTGCATGGTTGCACCATGACACCACTGTACCTAGTGGTTACCATACACCCTGTATTTTACTTGGTCAAAACTCATTATTATTGAGGATAAATAGTAAAAAAGTAGACATTCTAAGGGAAAACATTCGAATATACAGGGTGTCCCGAAAAGATTGGTCATAAATTATACCACAGATTCTGGGGTCAAAAATAGGTTGTTTGAACCTGACTTACCTATATACAATAGTGCACACAAAAAAAGTTACAGCCCTTTGAAATTACAAAATGAAAATCGTTTTATTTTCATATATCGAAAACTCTTGGAGATTTTTTATTCAAAATGAACACGTGGCATTCTTATGGAAGCAACATCTTAAAAAAAAATTAAAGTGAAATTTGTGCACCCCATAAAAATTTTATGGGGGTTCCTGTTCCCTTAAACCCCACCAAACTTTTGTGTACGTTCCAATTAAATTATTATTGTGGCACCGTTAGTTAAACACAATGTTTTTAAAACTTTTTTGCCTCTTAGTACTTTTTCGATAAGGCAGTGTTTATCGAGATATTTTGAATATTTGTCGAATCCACCACATATTTTTATATGGTTAAGTACGATTATAGAAACTTGTTAATAATCTGAAAATTTATTTATAATTTATATTTTTAGGTATATTTTGAAAAAGAAGCCACATCTCGATAAAAGGTGACTTATCAAAAAAAGACTAAGAGGCAAAAAGGTTTTAAAAACACTGTGTTTAACTCATGGTACCGCAATAATAGTTTAATTGGAACGTACACAAACATTTGGGAGGTTTAAAGGAACAAAACCCCCACAAGATTTTTATGTAAACATATTAAAAAAGAAGGCGCATCTCGATAAAAACTGGCTTATCGAAAAAATAATAGGAAGCAAAAAGTTTTAAAAACGTTGTGTTTAACTAATGGTACCACAATAATGAATTAATTGGAACGTACACAAAAGTTTGGGGGGTTTAAGAGAACAAAACTCCCATAAAATTTTTATGGGGTGGACAAATTTCACTACAATTTTATTTTAACATGGGCCTGCCATAAGAATGATACATGTCCATTTTCAATAAAATATCTCTAATTGTTTTCGATATATTGAAAAAAATCAATTTTTATTTTGTAACTTCAAAGGGCTGTAACTTTTTTTATGAGCACATTTGTACTAAGGTAAGTTAGGTTCAATCGAACTATTTTTGACCCCAGAATGTGTGGTATAATTTATGACCAATCTTTTCGGGACACCCTGTATATATCAAGGTTACACACGACAACACAAATTAACAAACTTGTTGAAAGAAAAAACATAATAGGGTTTTTCTTATTTGATTAGCTTTTGCTAAGGAAATCCCTGACATAATTTTTATAGGTTTCATCGTTATTTTAACGATGAGGTCAGTCAACTAAAGACAAGATATTATATTTTGTTGTCACGATGATTGAACGTGATATGTGCTAATTAATTTCGTCGGGAGAAAATAGAAATTCAAAGCCTTCTGTACACAAAGATCCAAAATGATTGTCTTAGAAGGACAGTTCTCTATTGTGTGTTGATGATATTGGCATGGTATTTGTGGAAATTTTCTAAAAATACTTCTTATTGATTAGAAATAAAGAAATTTTATTGAATTACAGTCGAACCCGCTTATTGGAATAGCCTTCGTGCCAAGCAAAAATATTCCTATAACCGGGATATTCTAATACCCGATCATTGATGGCTGGTAGAAATAAGTGTACCTACTGAATAGACCTACATAATAATAGTACATACTATGTATGTACCTACATTTACATTATATTTATATGGTTTTAGGTCCTTTTATGTCAATGATACAGCAGTGTAACTTATTTTATTACAAAACCAAATTACATTATATGTGCATAAATCCATTAATAAGCATGGAATGTGTGCAATATGTAAACATGTATATATTATCTTATTTAAAATGCATACGCCAAAATTACTTCTCATTTTTTTTTGAAAAATCTTAAGTTATACAAATTAGAAAAAATTGCATTGAATTGGCCCTACAGAAATCTTCTTATAATATTACAAACGGTTAGGACTTGCCAAACTGGATGGAATATCCACAAAATCGAAAAAATCTTCATCTTTTGCCTCATCTGTCGCTTTAATATTGAGTTGGGTGGTTTCATTGTTTTGTTCTAAATCTTCAGTATCTTCGAAAACCGAAAAATTATCGTCAAATGAAACAACTCTTATTCGTCCTTTATTTTGTCGAATTCTGTGTTTTGATGAATTGGCACATTGGCAGGCAAAAAACGGATTGTTAAAATATTCAAACTCATGTCGGGTTTATGAATGGCGGTTATCAATAAAAGAGAACATTTCTATTCTTGTCTGCCATTGTATTGTCGAAGTCAATAAACCATTAACCAATAAAATTTATAACTGCAACTAGGTAGGTCACAATAGAAATTTTTACAAGTTTTGTGAGACAAGTAAAAGTAGGTATTTTATGGCCTGTTGTATTTCGTAAAAGGGTCCAACTGGTGCGTAATAAAGTATTTATTATCTGAAAAATATAATAACCCAGACATAATTTTATTTTTTTTGGAAAATATGAATAAAAAGTCGTTCGTCCACTTGAATAATATTCGATTAAGCGATATTAATTAACTAAAACGTATTCCTATAAGCGGATGAATTTATTAAGGAGTAAATAGAAACGTTTCGGGACCTCAAATTTCTATTCCTTAAACCGGGATATTCCTATAACCGGTACTCTAATAAGCGGGTTCGACTGTATTAACAATTATCAGGACAGAAATGACCTGTCCTGTCAACGTCCGGAGGTCTACATCCAACTCATTGTCACTTTCACTTGCCACCTGACTTCCACCATGTAATCAAGTCACACTACAGCTCAGATGTTACCTAGGGCATAATGGTAAAATATTTCTAACATCCACGGACAACGTATATAGGGCTTTGACCCTCATAGTTTTGTAAAATTATATCTTGGTGGTTAGCATGTAAACTTCACGTGAGTATAACCCAGTGGCGTGCGGTGACTTTTTCGAAAGGGGAAGCGATTCAATAAGGATATAAAAATATTTTCTTAAGGGTCGAGGGTCGAGCAACTTTCCACCTGATAACACTCTGATGCGCAGGGGCTCTCTATCAGCAAAGTACTTAATTATGTGAGACGTCCTGCGTACAAGGACTCACACACTAAATCCGTGACGCGTGAATGCGTGAGGCACTCTATTCCCGCTGTTTCTAGTGACTAGTGACCTATCATTGATCGGTATTGCTAGCTCGGGCCTTGAGTCCTCGCGCCGGGCTTGGTTTTCTAAAGAAGAATCATATTTAAAAAAAAATATACTCCGAGGCATTTTCCACAACACACAACTTTCACTAAAATGACACTTATTTATACTCGAGGTCTATACTCCTATCAACTTCTGATAATTGTTGAATGCAGTCTTTTTTAATGGATAATAGGGCTAGTTTTCAAAGTCTGTCTTTTTTTTAAATATCTGTCAAATGTCTGTCAATTTTTTTTTAAATATTTATTAGTTCTCTCAGGATTCGAAAAAAATTAATGCATTTAAAAAGCATTGGAGCTGAGATTTTGCGCCTATGCCCTTAAGAATAAAAGAAACAATAAGAAAAAAAGAGACGTATATGTTTATTTTCTTTAATTTGTGAAGGTGTTATAAGTCTTATAATTACCTCGTTTGATGTCTGAAAATACAAGATACATTTCTAAATATAATTTCTTAATCCTGACAATTTATTTTTATCACACACAGATTTCCTAGGTAGCTTAAAAATCAATGTATCTTCATTTAAATTAGCTCTAAAGACAGCACAGGAAGAGTCTTAATAAAATATATATGTTATAGATTCGTAAACATCCTTGATATGTTTTGAAAATATTGATAATCCATCTGGTGTAAAATTATAAAATAAATGTGACGTTTAATGAAAATTTATTAAGAAATATATTCTACTAACAGGTTCTTCGTCAATAAATCACATTATGTTCTTAACAAGTAAAATATATGCAAATTCAAAGCTGGATAATATTAGACAATGGTGTGGCTGCACAATTATTTCGCGCAGCAGCCGATAGAGAGAGATTTCAGGAAATTGTAAACATGATGACGGCCAACGTCTGAATACAGACACGGCACCTAAAGAAGAAGAAAGCTGGATACAAATCTCCTATAACAGTTGATATTTTGGTACTACATGTTGGTATTATGAGTACATATTTTGAATGACTTTTTGGAACAACTGTATTCAAGGTAGCTTATTTTACATAAAATTATTAATATAAAGGTACGTATCCGTACGTGGGTGCTCCGTGCTCGGTGTAGTAGCTCCACATAGTGGATACGTCGGTGCTCACCGCTCGCCGCTCACCCTCTTCAATTCAACCGGTTTGCGTTTAATATGTAGTAAAGCGCAGGCCGTATCCATTTGAGCAGCTACAAGGAGCGCGGAGCACCCACGTATGGATACGTACCTTAAGAGCATACAGTAGCGCGTCATCACTAAAACTTCGGGAGATAGTATCATACCTTTTTTCGCAAGGGTAAGGTCTGCGAAAATTTGGCAACAGTGGTAATCTTTAACATTACCTAAGATCAATATTTTGACAATTATATCATAGTCGCGCTAAATGGAAGTAACAGAAAACAATTTTGTTATTAGTAAATAAATATTTATAAAAATAAACCAAAATGGGTGAAAATTTTATGTTAACATAGGTACTTGCACGAAATATTAATAATAATAAATAATCATTTCGTTGTGAAACGAAACAAGAGCCGTCTTATTTTATTTAGCTCATAGAGCGCCAAAGGCACTCTAACTTTATGTATACTCACATTAGAATTCGAAATATTTTTATGTAAAATACCTACATACATATAACTAAAACTCACAATTATTAACAATAATCTATTTTAATAATTCAAATAGGCCAAAAACTTCTTTCTATTACACAAAATAATAAATTAACTATAAATAAACACTACTTTCCTATGAAACAACAATAACGAATTCTTAAAATAATACACTACTGCACTGAACAGATATCGATAAAGATTAACAGAACAGAAGAGAAAATCTGACGCAGATTTGCCAAAATGACAGTGACAATTTCTTTATGTTGCCTAATTAGTTATTAGGTATAATATGTTCGAGTTCTTGTTAGAAATAAAAAAGTTTAGTAGGTAAAAAATGACACAAAATCTAGCCATGGGATAAAACAGTTTATTTGAAGAAAGTGTAGTTTTTTGTTCTTCTTAATGGCGGTACAGGCTCATTTTTTATATTGTATTTAATTACAGAGTAATTTGCACATACTAATATATTTCTCAAATTGGGCTCTGTACCGCCATTCTTTATTATATTACGAATATGTGTACCAAATATCTCGATAAAATATTCAAAATTATGGCCGCAATCTTGGACCGCGTTTGTTGTTGCTACCTGTTGATCGCTACTGTTGCCTCTTAATGCTGGCCACTCACTTACGGATGTCGAAAAGGCCGAGCGACTGACAGGCGGTTAATTGAAGTCAAAATCACCACATACACGCAGTTGTCGTGTGTGGCGTCTCAACTGCAGTTCATTAACTTAACTACTCAACGGTACAACGGCCTCCTTTTTTCAGATGGACTTAACCAAGTTTTTTTATGTATTTTGACCCGTAGAACAGGAATTTTTTGGGTAACAGTTGATCCGGAATTCGATAGGATTGTTATAAACAAAGAACTTGAGGAATTACATAACAGCGAGTTTTCGCAATACAAAATATTTTTTGTATTTTTTGGGTCATTCTAAGCAAAAAATGTTTTTTCAAGCTTTTTCGTAGGATGCATATTTTTCGAGATAAACGCGGTTGAACTTTCAAAAAACCGAAAAATTGCAATTTTCTAACCCGAATAACTTTTGATTAAAAAATAAAATAACAATTCTGCTTACCGCATTTGAAAGCTCAAGTGAAATTTTACCGGTTTTGATTATTTGCATTGCTAAAAATTAATTTCTTTTAACGTCAATAGGAACAAAGCTATAAACACATAGTGCTTGAGTGATGTTTTCAATGCATTTCTCATTTAAAATCGAACGAGTAGGCGCGCTTACAAACAGGCTATTTCTACGTAGTATGTTTTAAAACGCATGCATTGGGCACGGGAAACATGATTTGTTTATAGCTTTTTTTGACAATAAATAAATTGAACTTTCAAATGCGGTAAGCAGAATTGCTATTTTATTTTTTAATCAAAAGTTATTCGGGTTCAAAAATTGCAATTTTTCGATTTTTTGAAAGTTCAACCGCGTTTATCTCGAAAACTATGCATCCTACGAAAAAATTTGTAAGAACATTTTTTGCTTAGAATGACCCAAAAATACAAAAAAATGTTTTGTTTTGCGAAAATTCGCTGGTATGTAATTCCTCACGTTCTTTGTTTATAACAATCTTATCGACATCCGGATCAACTGTTACCCAAAAAATTCGTGTTCTACGGGTCAAAATACATAAAAAAACTTAGTTAAGTGCATTTGAATAAAGGAGGCCGTTGTACCCTTCCTAACGACATACAGGACTATATAGGGGACAATGGATTGCATCCCCTGTCTCATGGCGACGGGTAAAATCACCAGTTGTTAATAATAATGTAATGAAAACAAACAAAAACAGTAAAATTAACGTTTAATTTTTAATGAAAGTGGGTTGTGTTAGTAGACTCCCGTATAACATTAATTTCATGAGATCATGTTTCCTTGAACATGCCTGTATTTTGACGTAGACACTGGTTGTTGTAATACCCCGTACCACTCGAGCGACAATGCTGCGGTATGCGATAATAATTTAGAATTGATGTTATGGCGCTTATCCGTTATTAAAATTAAATGATTTCATCCTAGATTAGTTAAATAGCCTTACAACCATGCGGGAACGTCGTGATAGTTGATTAGTCATTTACAAAATACCATAAAAACGTGTGTGTGACTGATAATTTACTTAATAACCGTTTTCTGAGATTTTCTTTTTAACTAATAGCTAATTAAACATTTATATTATCACAGATAACAAATCACAGTTTACACAATACACAAATATCACAGTTATTAAATAACTATTAAATAACAGGGGTTATCAAATAACTTTAATACCATTAGGAATTCCTGGTGTTCATTTGGAAAAATGGTTTACTCATGCTCAAAAAGTGGTAACTCATGGCTCATGCTCAAGTTGATAATAGGTTTGTTCTAGCAAACAGTCAAACTAGTCAGAAACCGTCAGCAAACAGTTGGTCAGTGAGAGAACATAATACGGTCACCAGTGCTATCCCCTCTACTCGCGCTGGTCCACTATTCGCTGATGGTTTCATACCGTTTGAAACTGATGCTAGAACAAACCTAATACTTTACAATAATAAAACGAGCTAACTTGACTAGAACAAATGCTATATTCACTTATATCACCGAACACTTAGTACATCTTCTTAGGGTGCCTGTCCGTTCCGAACGTTGGCGATCATTCTGGCTATGATGACTTTGTTAGTTGCTATACGGAATAGTTGTGTTGAGGTCTTTCTATACCATGTTCTCAGGTTAGCAAGCCAGGATATTCTTCTTCGTCCTGGGGCCCTTTTTCCTTCAATTTTACCTTGTAAAATGCACTGGAGTAGCTCGTATCTGCCTTGATTTCTCATTATATGCCCTAAGTACTGCAGCTTACGGCCCTTCACGATGTTGACTAAATCTGCGGTTGTGTTCATCCTCCGTAGTACTTCTTCATTGGTGACTTTGTCTGTCCATGGTATCTTCAGGATCCTTCTGTACAACCATAGATCAAAAGCTTGAAGTTTCGATAAAGTTTCCGCCTTCAAGGTCCACGTTTCTACTCCGTATAAAAGCACTGAGTACACGTAACATTTAAGGAGCCTTATTTTTGTTTTTAGAGTGATGTCATGGCTCTTGAACACAGAGCTCATAGTCAAGAATGCACTCTTTGCCTTTCCGATGCGACATTTAATCTCTTGAGTATTGTCCCACGACTCATTGATTATAGTGCCCAAATAGTTGTATTGTGAGACACGTTCAATTCTCATTTGGTTCACATACAGATTTACTCCAGTTATGTTTTGCTTGCTGATGATCATTAGCTTGGTTTTGCTGGTGTTTATATCTAGTCCATATTATATTCTACTGGTTTCAGTTATTTTATTCATTAAGTTTTGCAGCCCTTCTATGGTATTGGAAAACACTATTGTATCATCTGCATATCGCAGGTTACTGAGCTTGACTCCATTTATTGAGATGCCTTCATCAATATCTTTTAGAGCCTCTTCAAAAATGTGCTCTGAGTACAGATTGAATATCAGCGGTGAAATTAAGCATCCCTGTCTCACTCCCCTTAAGATTTTGACCTGATCTGTATATTCTCCATCTATTCGGAGCACTGCTGATTGATTCCAATACAGGTTAGCTATTATTTTCAGGTCTCTTCCGTCAATCCCTGTCCTCTTCAGCACTTCCATCATTTGTTCATGTCGGACTCTATCGAAAGCCTTTTTGTAGTCAATCAGGCATGCAAAAACATCACAGCTGACATCTCTACATTTCTGAAATAACACCTGCACACCAAATAAAGCCTCCCTCGTACCAACGGCGTTCACAAATCCAAACTGATTGGGCGCAATTTGTTCTTCGCATTTTCGGTAAATTCTATTATGGATGACTTTTAAAAACAGCTTGAGAACATGGCTCATTAGGCTTATGGTCCTATAGTCTTCACAAACTTCTGCTCCTGGTTTTTTGGGCAACGGTACAAACTCAGATTTGAGCCACTCTGCTGGTATTTTTGCAGCCTTGTATATGTCATTATATATTTGAGTTATTATTTTTATTTGTGCTCCATCTAATAGCTTTAGCAGTTCTGCAGGTATTTGGTCAAGTCCCGGTGCCTTTCCATCCTTCATTTGTCTGATGGCTGTGGTTACTTCTTCTGGTAGGATTTCGGGACCTGAATTATCTTCAATGGTGGGTTCTTTTCCTGTTCTTAGTATGTACTTAGTACATATAAACATAAAAGCTCTGTAAATTTACAAAAAGCTGATTTTCAGCTCTTTCATCTCCATTTTCATTCATTGCATACAGAGTGTTTCAACGAAAATTTGACCCCTCCAGAAACTCAGAAACCAAGAGTTTCTTCACAATTAAAAAAAAAACATGTCAATTTGTATTGAAAGGGGAACAAATTTTCATGCAAAATTCTTCCCCCTTTCCCTACCCCGTATCAACCCCCAGTTTTTTTAAATATCGAGTGTAGTCGAGTAGCACATCATTGGAAAGGTATTTTTTTCTCTACAGGACCGTCTACTTTTTTTTTAATTTGCAAAATAACTAATTTATAATAAATTTGTTAAGTCCAAAATTATCTTCATATTTATTAAGTAAATAAAAAAATAGAGCGCCGTTTAGAGAAAAAAATTACTTTTCAAATGATGTGCCACTCGACCACACTTGCTATTTTAAAAAAAGTGGGGGTCGATGCGGGGCAATAGGGGGTTGCATTTGAGGGCATGAATTTTGCATGGAAATTCGTCCCCCTCCCATTAAAAATTGACGTGTTTTTTTAAATTTTGAAGAAACTCTTGGTTTCTGAGTTTCTGGGGGGGGGGGGGGTCAAATTTTCGTTGGAACAGACTGTATAGCTTATTCACCAAATTCACTTTGACATGTTATAATTAAGACCTCTTTTCATTTCTTGTAGATTTCCGATAGTTGTGCTTTTCCAACTCTTCTCATCTATTATCACTTCCAAAATATGCCTTAATATTTTGTCACTTGATCTATCTTTCAACAATTCTTCTTCATCTTTTTTATCTTGCTGTGATTGCATGAGTAGTGGTTAGTAAATTCAGCAGTATATTACACATTATAGACTTAAATTGATTTCTTGAATGTGAACTTAAACTTAAATAGTTTTAAGACTGAGTTTTCAATCTAATAGCACATACAATAACATTAAAAATATTACTCTACATTCCACCAGGTTGAAAACAATGGGAACCTTCTCTGGTTACACCTCCGAGGCTTCTAAAATTTGCAAGCCATAACGGATGCTAAGACTAAAGAAGATGAGGGAATTTTACACGTTTACAATAATTCACGTCCCATCCATCTGCCCAGCGCGGTAAAATTCGAACGAGAATGGTTCCCTTCGTACTCCAATCAGAGTAAACATGTAAATCAAAAATGAATAACCATTTTCAATTTCGTTACAACACGAAACTACAGCCGCATTATATTCTAGTTCAGTCAGAGAGTACAGCAAGCACCTCTACCGGTTTCGAAACTTATTAGTATCTCATCAGGAGGCACATAATATGCTGCTCTCTCTGACCCAACCAGGACAAACCCCGGCGTGCAGTTACGGATTGCAACGAACGAAATGGCAGGGATGCCCTAGCGACAACTGCTAGCAAAAGACTAAGTTTTCAATCTAATAGCACATAAAATAACATTAAAAATATTACTCCACATTCCACCAGATTGAAAACAATGGGAACCTTCTCTGGTTACACCTCCGAGGCTTCTAAAATTTGCAAGCCATAACGAATGCTGAGACTAAAGAAGATGAGAGAATTTTACAATTTATAATTCACGTCCCATCTGTTCAGCGCGGTAAAGTTCCAACGAGAATGGTTCCCTTTGTACTCCAATCAGAGTAAACATGTAAATTAAAAATGAATAACCATTTTCAATTTCGTTGCAACACGGAACTACAGCCGCATTATATTCTAGTTCAATCAGAGAGTGCAGCAAGCACCTGAGCTGATGAGATTGGACGTGAATTATAAATTGTAAAATTCCCTCATCTTCTTTAGTCTCAGCATCCGTTATGGCTTGCAAATTTTAGAGGCCTCGGAGGTGTAACCAGAGAAGGTTCCCATTGTTTTCAATCTGGTGGAATATAGAGTAATATTTTGTAATGTTATTTTATGTGCTATTAGATTGAAAACTTAGTATTTTGCTAGCAGTTGCCGCTAGGGCATCCCTGCCATTTCGTTCATTGCAATCCATAACTGCACGCCGGGGTTTGTCCTGGTTGGGTCAGAGAGAGCAGAATATGTGCCTCCTGATGAGAGACTAATAAGTTTCGAAACCGGTAGAGGTGCTTGCTGCACTCTCTGATTTAACTAGAATATAATGCTCCTGTAGCTCCGTGTTGCAACGAAATTGAAAATGGTTATTGATTTTTGATTTAAATAGTTTTGTTAGATTTTCATATTGCTTACTAATTGTTGTTAATATAATACTTGACTGGTTTCTTCTAACAGAAGTCCCAAATATATGAATAAATTTATATTGGCAAATTTTTTCTCATTCGAACTTTATCTTCAAGTTATCTTGTGTTTCTTATTACCTCCTTCGACACCAAACTAAGTAAAAATCCACTGGACCTGATTTATAAATAAGTTTTCTAGCACACCGTAAATGTGTATATATTTTAGATATTATGTATTGTTTGTAAATTTGAAATGTATCTATGTTTGTATGTAACATATTATCGGAATGTCATGTTTGTTCCATACTAGAGGTCCAGTCATTGGACTGATCTCTCTAACGTCAATTTTTTTTACTTCAAACCCTAAAGACGCTTATTGTTAGATTTTTTTTTTTTTTTTTTTTTTTTTATTCCATTTATTAAAATACGTAATAACAATATACAAAAAAAAATACATTAAAAAACCAAGAGCCGTAGCTATGCTGGTTTTGTGGTAACATAATAAACATAAATATAATAGTAACAGATTACATAACATAAAACTTTTAAGACTACTTTACACTGAAGGTTAAGTTTTCCTATATAGATTCATTAAAGAAATTGTATTAAAGTAAATGATTAAATTATTATTTATTATTAAATTGTTATAGAATTATATTCAATTAAAGCTATCTGTTGTAGTAGTTAGTAAGAAGTAACTCTTTTAATTCAGTTTTAAAACTTTCTAGCCTGCAGTCTTTGATCTTTGTGGGTAACTTATTATACAAAATCAGACCACTTGAGTATATACTTCTTTGTGCACCAGTAGTTCGCATTCTTACGGTTTGAAAACTACCTCCCTGTCTGGTATTATGGTCATGCACATCTTCTATACGTCTTAGAGTAATATTTGTAAGTGTTTGAGAAAGGTTAATTTGATGAATGAATATACAAACTTGTAAAATGTATAGCGACTCAATGTTTAGAATTCCTCTCTGATAGTACAGGTCGTCAGTTGGATGAAGTCTTGACAGTTGAAATATATATTTCACAGCCTTGTTCTGTAACACCATGAGAGGATGTAGCTGTTTTTGATTTGTATTACCCCAAACAATAGTTAGATATGACAAATGTGAATTTATTAAAGAGTGATAGATCATTTTACGCTGTGGGATACTTATAAATTTTGCAATTCTTCCAAGCATACCCACTGCTGGAGCTATTTTTTGACACGTGTTCAATATATGCTGTTCCCATGTTAGTCGATTATCTATGTGTAAGCCAAGGTATTTGGTAACATTTTTTTTAACGAATTTGAATTTTCCAAAATTTAACTGTAACTCTCTGTGTTCTTCAATATTTGAAATTATTGTGTAACTACATTTATTCATATTGAGTGAGAGCTTGTGGTATCTGAGCCAGTCATCTATATCTGTCAGATCTTTTTCTACAGCATATTCTAGCTTTTTGGGATCTTTGTCAGCATACAAGAGTCCCGTATCATCAGCATATAGAAATAGCGTTGATTTTAAAGGCAGATTGGAAATGGAGTTTATATAAATAAGGAACAATGTTGGTCCCAATATAGACCCTTGAGGAACTCCACATGTGATGTCTTCTGCCGTACTAAGTACATTATTACAGAGCACTTTTTGTATTCTGCCAGTCAAATAATCCCTGAGCCATACTAAGGACATACCAGTTATACCATATTGTTCAAGCACTGAGATAAGTAACTCATGGTTAACTGTATCAAAAGCTTTTTGTAAATCTAGTGATACAAATACACAGCTTAATCCTTTGTCTAAGTTACTATATATATATCTGTAATCAAATCGGTAGCTGCTGACACTGTGCTGGAATTATGTCTGAAACCATATTGCCGATTAAACCAGGCACCAGTTGTATTCAAGAAGTTTACGATTTGAAGATTTACACATGATTCTAATATCTTTGACATAGCTGTTAAGAGAGATATTGGCCGATAACTTCCTGGCTGTTTTGAGTCTCCTCCCTTATAAAGTGGTATCACTATTGCCATTTTCATAGAGCTCGGGATTGTTCCAGTGACAAGAGAAAGGTTAACTAATTTAGTTATGATCGGTAGAAGCTCTTCTTCAAACTCCCTGATAATATCAACACCAAAGCCATCCCAGCCAGGAGATTTGCCTTTTTTTAGTTTTCTTACGACCTCTTGAACATTAATTTCTAAGACTTGTTGCCATTCAAATATATATTCTTTTGGTGATACATTTATTGGAGTGCTTGTTGAAGGTGTTATGTTCTTTGACAGAGATTTTCCTACTTGTGAAAAATATTTGTTTAATTGGTTTGATAGCTCCTCAGATTTATTATATATCGAGTTCTGATAGTGTAGTTCATGTATTGTTATTGGTTTTTTTGTATTTTCGGCATTATGAATAAGGTGATTGATAGTTGCCCATAATTTTTTACTATTGCCTTGTGCATCGGATAATTTATTCGTGAAATAGTCTTTTTTTGCTTTGCCTACTGCTTTCAGTAGTTCATTTTGCACGGACTTATAAACATCTTGTAAGAACTTACTATTAGGGAATTGTCTATGCCTTCTATAATGAAAATCTCTTTTTAAAACAAGGTTATGTAATGTGACATTAAACCATGGTGCACTTTTTTGTCGAAATCGATTTTTAATTGTTTTTGTATTAAGATTATTTAAATAAACACGTAATATTTCATCACATAAAGAATCAGGTTCATTCCAAATCTGATTTTGCAAGCTGTATATTTCATTTTTGAACTTCAGTTTGTTCAAAGTTGTTACTGTATAATACTTGTCAGTGGTTATAAATGATGTGTTTTTTACCTTTAATAGCTGCAGTTGATGATCACCGAAACCTTCATCTACTATATATAACATTACATCAAAGTTTAAAGTGTTTGTCATCACATAATCAATACAGGTAGCCGAATGATTGGTGATTCTGGTAGGGTTAGTTTTATTTAATATACTAAAACCGTTGGACACAATTGTTTGACAAACTAATTTTTGTGGGATACTCTCTTGAATAAGGTCTATGTTAAAGTCACCTAGTATCCAAACTGGAATTTTTTTATTCACAAATATGTTTAGTGCTGTATCCAGTGCATCAAAAAGTTCATTGCAGTAGAAATCTTGAGGTCGATATACTCCACCCACTATAATACTTTTATCAATCTGTAAAAATAACATTGAACACTTTTTATTATATCTGTAGACTTCTGAGTACTCGTAACAGCTTTTAACAAATAACCCTACACCACCACCTTCTTTATCCCTACAAACAAAAACTGAACTATAACCATTCACATTAAAATATGTTTCTTCGCCCACTCTCAGCCAATGTTCGGCCACTACAATTAAATCTGGCATATTTAACTTAACAACTAACGTTTCAAAGTTCAATATCTTATTTCTCAAAGACTGAGCATTCAGGTAGAGTATGTTAAACTCAGTACTATTATCACACTGTACTTTATCCAGTTTAAATTTTATTTGCAATTTACAATCATTATCCATTTTACTAACGTATTTTCCATTTTACTATAATGTTCACACAAGTAATATTAAAGAGTTTTGATAATATCCTCATTGTGAATGTAAATTGGCTCAGAATCATCAGATTTTTTTACATATACCCTACCATTTTTTGTCCAACAGTATTTGTATTTCCTTTCCTTTTTTAATTTATATACAATGTTAAACAAGTTTCTGTTTGTAAAGGTGAGCTGCTCGTTTATATAGATCTTTGAAGTATTCTCTTTGTTTTTGTTGCAACTCAGCATATTAGATTCCATTTTACGATTTTTTCGTGCTTTGATAAACTTAGTTTTTATATCCCGTGATCTCATCTTTGCAACAATTATTGCTCCATTTTTGGTTTCTTGTTTGAAGCAGTCTGACACATCTTGACTATTAAAATTACATGATAAAAGATCGTTAGCAATTTCCATTAGAACTTCTTTGGGATCTTCATTTTTGATTTGAGTTCCGTGAATCTCTAGGTTACAGGAAAATTCTTTGATTTCTAGTTCACAGATTCTTTTTTCCAGCTGGCTAACTTTGGTTTTTAATTGGATATTTTCTTTTTTCATATCTCGCAATTCCCGTAATGCATTTTGATTTTCCACTGTAAGAGTATCAAATTTGCTGCTCAGGAATTCCATAGATTCTTCCATTTTCTGAAATAACTTTTGAAACTCTGAGATTTCCTTTGATTTGTTTGTAGAAAAATCGACTTCATCCGACTTAACCTCACTTTTTGCACATTGACCACATTTGATTGTATTTCCTTTCATTGCTCCAGATTTTTCTGCACAACTCTCGTGAAAATAATTTCCCTTACAAATGCTGCACATTACAGCATGAACTACCTTTTTTTTGCAGAAAAAACAAAATTTTTCTGTAGAGCTCATTTTTGTAATGTTTACTTGTACTTAACCTTGAAATCGTACTTGTTTATAATTGATACTTGTATATATAGATTGTTTATAACTAAGAAGATTGCTGAATAAACGTTTAAAAAAATTGTACAGAATAGTCCAAAACGTTTATACGGTAAGTTTACATTGTGATTAAATATGAACTTAGATAAAACCAAGTTCTCAATCTTTACCAAGAGACCAAATAATAATGACCAGCTTGTTATTGACAGTCAAAATATCGGACGTATACCTATATAATTATAAATATAAATACCTTGGAACTGTAGTACTATAATGCGAAAAACAATTTTTTCTACGAGCGTGCAAAAATGTCTACTTTCGCGCACGCATTTTAGTTTAGAAAGTTTCACTTTTCCGCACGCGTGTTACTTTTCCGCACGCGTGTTACTTTTCCGCACGCGGATTTTACTTTTCCGCACGCGGATTTTACTTTTCCGCACGCGTGTTAATTTAGATATGTTAATATGGCCTTAAAGTAATTATAATACATGCAATAAACTAATATTTTTTAGATATTATTTACTAATTTATTTCAAATATATCTTATTGTGTTCCTGTTTTAATGAAATTAACGCGACAATTCGATGAAATAAAATAATTTTGACATAATATTCGAAAATCAAATCGGTAGACAATAACAGTCGCTTTGAATCATCGTCATGGAAACCAAGATCGTCGTCATGCTAACTAATTATATTGAAAGTTTGGTTTTGACAACCTTGTCAAAGAATTAATTTGTGTATGTATTTTTATATTAATTAAATTAATTGATTAAGATTTGGTAATTTTTTAAAGACTCTTAGAAAAAATATTGTTCCTAACTCTTGCAGAAAGTCTCTTTCCGCACTCGACTGCTTGCCGAACTCCCGCTTCTCGTCGTTCGGCAAACTGCAGTCGCGTGCGGAAAAGAATGACTTTCTGCACTTGTTAGGAAAATAACTATTGCAAAGGAACTAACAAGAAGAATTGAAATTGCAAGTGCAATTTACTATTTATGAAATTTACTACTTTCGCTGAGAATAAGCCAAAATTTTACTTGAAAATTAAGTTTATATTTCCACTTCAGAAATCGTTGTCAATATGCGATTTCCGAAATGGAAATCGGAATATCAAATAAAGTTAATTTTAAAATACAATTGTGGCTTTTTCTCAAAAATAGTAAATTACATTAAGATGTCATGAGAAAATAGCTTCAGAAGATCATTCATGAAAATGAAATAATTTCTTTGCAGTAGAACTTTGAGTGTCGACAAAATGCGCAAACTTATACTAAAATCACAATAAAGATGCACTAGAAATATACAAACCAACACACGTTGAATGTTACGATAAGCATACTCCCGAATAATGATTTACAATGTATAAACTTTGTAAATCATAATCTGGGATTTACAATGTATGTATATACATTGTAAATCATGATTCGGGAGTACTCCTCGTAACATTCAACGTGTCTGACTTTGTTTATTTCTAGTGCATCTTTATTGTGATTTTAGTATAGGGCTCTTTCTTCGAACAAGATAGGATTATAAAAATATAATATGCAACAAAAGTTGCAATGTTTACGTATTATCTAAGTTTACAGCTTTCCGAAAAACCGAAACCTCAAATTAAGTACATAGTTCCAATTTTATAATTGTGGGTAATTCCATCATATAATAATTACAAAAGTGATTTACCACAAGAAACTAACTTCGGAATAGTAATTGTTAAATAAAAAATACTTGCAAACTACGCAATTTACATAATTTTTATTTTCGCTAATTATTATTATTAAATTCGACAAATAAATATTTTTTAATTATATCTATCGGTGTAAAAAACATTGTGTACAATATGCATCTGATGGCAATTAAGATGGTCGTATTCTTTGTCATTTTACTCTTATTTTATGATATAACTCTGATACTCGTATCTTAATGGCTATCACTAAATCCTCATTGAATAATATAATTTTTTCTACAACCACTATTCAAAGTGCACTTTTCTGCACGGTTTTATGTTAGCAAACTTGATATTTTCTCACAGTATAAGATATTTGACATTAGTGTGCAGAAAAGTGACGTTTCTGTGCCGCAAAGTGACGTTTCTGTGCCGCAAAGTTCTTTTCTGCATAGTTGACTACCTCATTCTGAGTAACGTTATATTCTGTTTACATCCGTGGACTACCGCATTCTGAGTAACGTTATATTCTGTTTACATCCGTGGTTAAACTTTAGACAAATATATAACCTATAAGACAATTATTATATTTAACTAGAGCATAGAAACTAAATTATGGATGTTACAACTGTTTTATTTTACAATTTTATTCTTAATAAACATTTTATAATTATCAAATAACCAATAAGGATTTAGCAACCTGCGCAAGAGACGTCGAATGAAGTAGGTTTTGTGTAAATCCGTGACTGCATAAATATAATGTCAATAATGTGTAATAATTGTTTAAATTTAAACAAATTAAGGCAGTGCATTAATTTTTTAACTGATTTCTGTGCAATTTATTTAGGTATAAGGAATTTAAATTGATTAGTAGGTATTAATTAAATACAGTTTAAAATTTATCACATAGGTACCTATTATAATTAATCGTCGTTTGGAAATTGTGATTTTTATTTTTAGGAAAAACTGTGCTTGTAGAAAAAGTATACTGTGAAAGTAATTTCTCACTCCTTTGAATTGCGGCACTCGCTTGCGCTCGTACCGCAACTTTTCAAACTCGTGAGAAATTAGTACCTTTCTGCACTTGTTGCACAATATACTATTTCGACGTAGGTAACTAAAATATTCGTATATACCAGCGGTTCTCAATATGTGGTACATGTACCACTGGTAGTACGTATCATTATTCGCGGAGGTACACGAAACTCAAAAACAGCCATAATCAGCACCATTATTATAGTTCATTAGAGTACCTACTAGATAGGTATTTCAGTCATAGAGTTATATATTAGCATAGAGAGAGCCTTCACTATGCGCGTCCTGACGACAAGATCTCTTCGACTGGTTTGCGCTATCTCTTTCTAACACATCGTACCGAGAAACTAAGATGACATTAAGGTGTGAGTATAGGCACGGAAGAGGAGGACAACTGTCTCAGCTTAATATGCGTAAGAGTGAAACAGCACTAATCCAAAGAAAAAAGATGATGTCGTCACTTCGCTTTGAATGACACTCTCTCTATGTCAATATATACCTCTATGATTTCAGTTAGGTGGTACCAAAAATAATAAAAAGTATTTTGTGGTACATGACTCAAAAAGATTTAAAACCACGGGTATATACTATTCACTATTCTAGTACTATAAACTTAAACAATATAAGGATTAAAAGTCCAAGTTATGAACATACTGCAGATAAATTTTACAAGGCGGCAAGTGATGAGTCCTCTTCATCTATCTATCCTAGCTTATTTACCAACAGCTGATTGGTGTAAACAATCATTACTCTGTATAAAACTAGCATTGCCTATACAAAAAATTTAATATCTAACAGATTTATTAGAGCTTTATCGAACCTTGAATTTTTTGTTATTCTTTTTTAAATCGGAAACTTTTTTAATTTCAGCGAAATATATTTGGGACAAGCTAAGATTGGACAAAATAATTGTAAATAAAAAAACGTGCAAGTGTTGGTATGAGTAGATTGAAGTATGAGACAGAATATATTAATTATAATATAGCTCTACCGGGCTGTTGAAGTTGTCGAACTGAATCTCACTGAGGTACGACGTACGACCGGCTTTCTTATGAAAACTGTAGGGAGACAGTAGACATACACACACACAACAAAGTAAGTCCCAGGCCCAGATCAAGGGGATATGAGATGTAAAGTGGCCACGCCTCGAGGACACGTATTATACCTTGTATTTACCCTCGGAGATCCGTGGAAAAAATGTACACCCAAAATAACAAAATTTTCTATGTCTAACACTGTGTGTTTGGTTTGAATTTTGAATTGGTTTCTGCTAATTAGCTTGCTTTTTTTGTCATTAAAGTAGAAAAAACTTTAAAATTTATTCTTTGTAATCATTATCGTCCTGTTCTCGTCTTATTATTTTTACTGTACTAATATCCGCCGAGTAATTTACAATGATTAATGCGATTAGTCCTGTCGCCAGGGGGGGTACAACGGCCTCCTGTATTCAGATGGACTTACCCAAGTTTTTTTATGTATTTTGACCCGTAGAACACGAATTTTTTGGGTAACAGTTAATCCGGATGTCGATAAGATTGTTATAAACAAAGAAGTTGAGGAATTGCATAACAGCGATTTCTCGCAAAACAAAACATGTTTTTGTATTTTTTGGGCCATTCTAACCAAAAAGTGTTCCTACAAATTTTTTCGTAGGATGCATAGTTTTCGAGATAAACGCGGTGGAACTTTCAAAAAATCGAAAAATTGCAATTTTTGTACCCGAATAACTTTTGACTAAAAAATAAAATAGCAATTCTGCTTACCGCATTTGAAAGTTCAAGTCAAAGTATATCGGTTTTAGTTATTTGCATTGCTAAAAATTTATTATTTTATTGTTAAACAAAAGTATAAACACCTAGAGCTGGAGTGATGTTTTCAATGATTTCTCATTTAAAATCGAACGAGTAGGTAGAGTAAGTACAAGTGCAAGCGAGGCTATTTCTACGTAGCATGCATGTAAACGCATATGTATTAGGCACGGGAAACACTATGTGTTTATAGCTTTTTTTAGCAATAAACACATAAATTTTTAGCAATGGATATATTCGAAACCGATAGAATTTGACTTAAGCTTTCAAATGCGGTAAGCATAATTGCTATTTTATTTTTTAATCAAAAGTTATTCGGGTTCAAAAATTGCAATTTTTCGATTTTTTAAAAGTTCAACCGCGTTTATCTCGAAAACTATGCATCCTACGAAAAAACTTGTAGGAACATTTTTTGGTTAGAATGGCCCAAAAAATACAAAAACATGTTTTGTTTTGCGAGAAATCGCTGTTATGTAATTCCTCAACTTCTTTGTTTATAACAATCTTATCGACATCCGGATCAACTGTTACCCAAAAAATTCGTGTTCTACGGGCCAAAATACATAATAAAAACTTGAGTAAGTCCATCTGAATACAGGAGGCCGTTGTACCCCCCCTGGCGACAGGACTAGATGTTAAAACATTTTATCGTTAGCGGCTTCTAGAGTGTCTGAGACATATCTTATTTCATTGATAAAATTCAGTCCCACCGATTTCCACTTGAACCATACCTCTCTGGTACTTCCACTCCTTTCCAAACGCAGACAGATTTGCGTTTTTGATATTATTTTCGTAAGGCTTGAAATAACAAAAATACCAAAAAGCTCTGGAAAGATGTATAACCAAAGTTTTATTACGTTACCTCTTTTCAAAATTGACGTACTAGGCCTTGATCTTCTAAGCCACAGCATGTGTATAGTTGGACAACATTTTTGAGGGTGGTATTATTACCCTAGGGATATCAAATTTCTGACTAATTTCTGTGTGATTTTTTGTTAATTTGTTTGTGTAATCTGTATCGTAGATGTGATTGTGTAACTTAAATTGTTGTAACATAGATTTGTGTTTGTTTATTGTATGTTGCATGTATATTGTGTATGAGATTTTAGGTGACTTGTTCTCTGACTTCCTTTACTTCGTTATTGTTGGTATATTCTTGTTGTTAACGTCTTCTTTTAGTATTGGACTTATGGATTAGACTGTGCTCGTTGACCCAGGCATGTTTGCATATGCGTAGGTGCACTTATTGGTGTTGCAGTTTGTCCCACATACAAATTCATTCACGCATTCAGATGAATTTTATAAATGTAGTATTTGGAACTTTCTTGTCTGTTGTTGGGTTTGATTTTGGACAAATTAGATCGCAGAGTGTTGGTTGTTTTGAATGTTGTTGTGATGTACTTGTAGGCCCTTTTTTCTAATAAGCCACGATTGTCGCGAAATATCATTTGATTATTTTTAGTTATTCTTAGGTTAGTTATAATAACTATTAAGAGTTGGTTATTTTAAGAAGGGGTTATAAAAAATAGTAAAAGACGAAAATGGATGATTACGATGGCCTGAAGCGGCGTATAATAAACAAAAGTATTAAATCTGGAGTGTTGACGAAAACCCACATCAAACGTATTAAAGTTTAATTAAGTTTTAAGTCAAAATCGAACACAACATGTATGGAACTAACCTTAATTATGTATATAGTAATGGGTTTTTAATTCGCTCGGTGTAAGTCCGTGAAGGTGGCTAATTAATTTTTACGTTTGCACGGTCTGTGAACCTTTGTCTCCTTTAATAATTTAATTATAATTAAGTCTTACAAAAGTATACACAAACGATTAAACTGCCAGTGAGTTTTTAGTAAAAAAACGTTATCCAATAATAATTGGTTATTTATCCTATTAGTATTTTTTGCACAGTCTCGTTAATTCCTTACGTATTTGTTGACCTTAACAAATACCCCTGGCTGTGGGTGAAAAAACGTGATATAATTCAGGAATTTTTGAAACCTATCAGGTGTTGTAAAGGACGATGCCACGAATAACTTCTACTAAAATGTAACCAAAAATATTGTGCGCTTTTTTTTATTGCGATTTTCATTTGTTAAATTTGCAATTTTTAATGATTTTTAATTTTGCAGCTTAGGATATTGATTTTAGAGAAAAACTTTTTAATAGAAAGTTGTAGTAAATTAAAAAACCTACAATTTGAGCTATGGTAAGTTTAATTTCGTTAATTGGTTATTGAAAAACAGCCTGGGAAAGGTCCAAAATGGCCGTTTTTTACAATTGCATTATTTATTGTACAAATAATTTTTTTAAATTTTTTAAGCTTTAAAATGAAGATCCTTCAATTCCCAACATAAAAAAAAATTGTAAAGCCAGATTAACGAATTTGTTGCTTAGATACTATAAATCGTTTATCCCAAGAGGTCAAATGTCGAAGGCTATAACTTTTTGAAAAAAAATCGTAGAGGGTTAGTGAAACATCCAATCTCCTTCTAAAGAGTTATATTTTTATATTCTGATGTAAATAAATGCGTAAAACATTTTTAAACCTCTAATTTTTGGGTTTGATAATAAGGGGGCACATTTCGTTAAAAACATTTAGAGCTGAAGCGGCCCTGTACATCCTATGAGTTTTTAACTTACAGATTATTGTTGCTGAAGATGAAACGAAGATTTATAAAAAAATTAAAAAATTTCTACGACCAACTGAAGCCGAGATAATTTTTGGGTTGGAAAATAAGGGGGCAAATTTCGTTATAAACATTTAGAGCTGAAGCGGCCCTGTACATCCTATGAGTTTCTAACTTACAGATTATTGTTGCTGAAGACGAAACGCAGATTTATAAAAAAAAATAAAAATTTTCTACAACTAACTGAAGCCGAGATAATTGTTTTTTTTTTCTTAAATCGTAGTGCCTTTATTTATAACAATTAAGAAATTATTTTACAGTCATTGACTAAAGAGAGACCTATATTATCTTAAAATAAAAATTATTATAAAATATAATTTCATTTAATTATTAAAAATTATTTTCTAAATCGGTGCTTTTGCAAGCGGCCGAATTTTGCAAATCGCCCGGCTCGCTTCAAATCCGCGCGCTCAGAAAATTTTTACGTAGTTGTATTAAATTTTGACAGAAAACAATTTAATAATATTACCATTATAATATACAGTCTATTTACCACTGTATTTGTTTTTCTTGATAAACTTTTGTATGTGAAATCCAAAAAGAATAGTCACTACAAGAAGAAAAAGTTTTATATTGTATATTATAGTAAGAAGTAACATTATTATTATTATATTTATATAACAATGAAAAAATTAAAAATATAGTTATATATTTCATATATATGTATCATTTTTGTAATATTATTTCTTCAGAAATGAAATTTCACATATAAAAGTTTATCAAGAAAAACAAATACTAGACTGTATATTCTAATGGTAATATTAGTAAATTATTTTCTGTCAAAATTTAATACAACTATGTACGTAAAAATTTTCTGAGCGCGCGGATTTGAAGCGAGCCGGGGCCTCGATTTTTGACTCTTCGCTTCGTTATCGAACGTATTCGCTTCGTATTCTATCTGTTTAGTATACGTAGCGCATACGTTCGATAACGAAGCGAAGGGTCAAAAATCGAGGCGCGGGCGATTTGCAAAATTCGGCCGCTTGCAAAAGCACCGATTTAGAAAATAATTTTTAATAATTAAATGTAATTATATTTTATAATAATTTTTATTTTAAGATAATATAAGTCTTTATTTAGTCAATGACTGTAAAATAATTTCTTAATTGTTATAAATAAAGGCACTACGACTTAAGAAAAAAAAGCAATTATCTCGGCTTCAGTTGGTTGTAGAAAATTTTTATTTTTTTATGAATCTTTGTTTTGTCTTCAGCAACAATAATCTGTAAGTTAGAAACTCATAGGATGTATAGGGCCGCTTCAGCTCTAAATGTTTTTAACGAAATTTGCCCCCTTATTTTCAAACCCAAAAATTATCTCGGCTTCAGTTGGTCGTAGAAATTATTTATTTTTTATAAATCTTCATTTCATCTTCAGCAACAATAATCTGTAAGTTAAAAACTCATAGGATGTACAGGGCCGCTTCAGCTCTAAATGTTTATAACGAAATTTGCCCCCTTATTTTCAAACCCGAAAATTAGAGGTTTAAAAATGTTTTACGCATTTATTTACATCAGAATATGAAAATATAGCTCTTTAGAAGGAGATTAGATGTTTCACCAACTCTCTACGATTTTTTTTCAAAAAGTTATAGCCTTCGACATTTGACCTCTTGGGATAAACAATTTATAATATCTAAGCAACAAATTCGTTAATCTGGCTTTACAATTTTTTTATGTATGGAATTAAAAGGTCTTCATTTTAAAGCTTTAAAAAATAAAAATTATACCTCAAATTGTAGGTTTTTTAATTTACTACAACTTTATATTAAAAAGTTTTTCTCTAAAATCAATATCCTAAGCTGCAAAATTAAAAATCATTAAAAATTGCAAAAATTAACAAATGAAAATCGCAATAGAAAAAAAAGCGCACAATATTTTTGGTTACATTTTAGTAGAAGTTATTCCTGGCATCGTCCTTTACAACACCTGATAGGTTTCAAAAATTCCTGAATTATATCCTGAAATCGACCTATTTTTTACCCACAGCCTGGGGTAAAAGTTCATATACGACTCTTCCGAGAGTGGTGAAACTATCCAACATAAATATCTAATTTGTAAAATTTGTTTAAACTTCTTCTTCTTCTTTTAATAGAACTACATTCTGTTTCTTCTGTTACAGTCTTTGCTGCGATCCGGAGCTCCAGCTCTCGTACCATCGTTTTTGGATCTTCGTATGGGTCGCTTGGTGTTGAGCTTCTGTGTCTTTGCCCATTTCGTTATACGTTCAGGGCCCATCTCACGTGGTCTCTCCACATGCATCGTCGTGCTCTTATCTATCTTACTACTTCTTAAACGCCTAACTCTCTCAATGTGTCTTCGTTTCGTATCCTATCTCTGAGTTTTTTTTTCATTTTCGTCATCGAGACTAACTTGTGGACATCTGTGATTCTCATTGATTATTTATCTAACTGATTTTGTATTTTTTTATTTGTTATGAGTTAGTAACTTGATTTTCCTTTTGTCTATTTAAAAAATATTTTCCTTTCTACTTTATGATTTTTGAAAATATTCTTGATACATCTGTAGTGGAATACATCTTCCAGCTGAATAAAATCTTCCTATAAATTAAATTCTTTGTATAGTTTTTATTACAACCAAATTAGACTACAGGCCCATGTCAAAAATGGATGGGTCATATGAACCACCAGGTGACGTATATAGGACGATATAAGAGCATAAAGTAATAAGATTCAGTACTATGCCGTCACTTGTAAGCAGTCCAACTGAGTGCTGGTGAGAATTCAAAAGTGCAGGTAGAGTGGGTACATTTTGGTCATATATTTTTGTATGGCAAATTTACCATCGATAGATCTATGAAAAATATTAAGAAAGCGCCCAGTGCCGTAAAAAAATGGTGAGCCACAAAGTTGTTAATTTTTTTTGATTTTCTGACAATTTCCAGGGTAAATTTGGTCATTTCATTCTGTACGGCATCAATTTCATACTGTTTCAATACAACTTCTAATCCATTATTCTGCAACTCCGTACAAAAATCATGCGACAAGGGGAAAAATCGAGGGTTGCAATCCCCTCTCTTTCCGTGGTCCGGGGAGTGATTTGAAAAAGTACGGCTTCGTTTCCAAAACATTATCTAGCACTTAAAAGTACTATTAAAAATAATGCCGTCAAAAAGTATTGTTCATTTGAATGTATATTAATAATGTTAATTTCATGGTATACTTGGTTTATAAAGCTAAAAAAATCATTTGACTCTGTACGGCACCTTTTTTTTAACATGATATTGTAAAATAAAATTGTTATATAGTATTATATAGTAGTAGAAATACAAAAACAGAAATTTTTTTAATTATTGCAAAAGTTTAAATATTCATAGACTAAGGGGGGAAATAGGTTTAGAGGTTTCAAAATTTCGATTTTTTGGAACTAGCATGAATCGATAGTATTACTATTCAAGAATGTGTTCTGAAAATTTCAAAGCAAAATTCGAAGTCCTTCCCAAGTTATGAGCATTATACGGAGCGCGCTCGCGTAGAGCGCAATCTATGAGATTTTTTTCAAACGCGTTTTTCTCGAAACGACTTTTTTTCGGCTTGCGTGACGTCTAGCTCAAAAAATAATGAACCAATTTTAAAAAGCCAAAGTGATTATTGTTCGTTATTAAATTGTCTTCGATATGAACCTCCAATCGGAATAAAAAATGGGTTTTAAGTTCAGTTTTAAGGGCAAATAACTGAAAAAAAAAACGGTGAAAATTGATGTTTTTTTAAATATAGCAATTTTCTACATGTATCCTTTGTTTTAAATAGTACTAAGATAAATAAATTAGGAAAAAATGATGCCGTACATTTTAATTCAGGCCATATCTTTTAGGCTGATGAAAATGACGCTACCATTTTAAAGGTGTAGTACTTTAGGGTTATTTAATACTGTACGGTATTAACATATTTTTGAAGAGAACAATGATTGATAATATGATAAAATCATTATGACGTCTAACTGAAGTTAAAGGGTGGGTAGGTATATAATATCCAAGAATTGAAACTGTAAATCCCATTATCAACAGTTTTTTATATTTTTTGGTTTAATATATACTTCAAACATTATTGATACATGTAAGTATATAATTGATTTGTTTCATTGTAATGATGTAAATACATTAATATGAAAACAACTGTTTTTTAGAAAAATTACTATTACTTTTTATCAATATGAATTTTCAGATTTGTACGGCGTTAACTTTTTATAAATTATTGCATTAAGTACGAATGAACTATCTAAATGCCGTATAAAAAATATCGTCATTTCATTCTGTGGATTTTTCCTTGAGCTTTTTTATTCCTACAAACCTTTGGACCAACGAAAATGTACGGCATGTAAAATAATGTTATCTATGCATAAAATACTTTCAAAATAAATTAATTTTATGTTGTTTCAAATCACCCCCGGACCACGGAAAGAGAGGGGATTGCAACCCTCGATTTTTCCCCTTGTCGCATAATTTTTGTACGGCGTTGCGGAATAATGGATTAGAAGTTGTATTGAAACAGTATGAAACTAATGCCGTACAGAATGAAATGACCAAATTTACCCTGAAAATTGTCGGTAAATCAAAAAAAATTACCAACTCTATGGTTCACCATTTTTTTACGGCACTGCGCGCTTCCTTATTATTTTTCATGGATCTATCGATGGTAAAAATGCCGTACAAAAATATATGACCAAAATGTACCCACTCTACCTGCACTTTTGAATTCTCACCAGCACTCAGTTGGACTGCTTACAAGTGACGGCATAGTGCTGAATCTTATTATTTTATGCTCTTATATCGTCCTATACAGGGTGAGTCATGAGGAACTGTACATACTCCTACCTCGTATAGAGGCTCCTATGGGGAATAACAAATGACCATTAAAAAGTGTCTGCTACCATTGTTTAATAATATACAGGGCGAGTTTCACATTTTGACAGAAATTTGCATTCGTCATAATTATTGAACGGTCAGATCGATGTGTCTTTTATTTTGGTCAATCGTTACACTGTTACCACCTAATCAACTGATTTATTCAAACTAGAAAAAAATCAGGTCGGGCTTCAAAAAAATTAGTTCGTTTGGGTCTTAGAAAAAATTTCACCTTGTATACGCTTTTTGAAAACTATAATATGAATTTTATAAATTAGACAAACAAGCAATTAAAATGACATATTTAATTTTTTCCCCACACGATTACTTAATTTTTTATAAAAAAATCAAATTTGACTATGAATTAAAAGTTTGATAAAGTGAACCATAGATTAAAAAAAATAACATTTATCACAAAAATTAATTTTTTTGAACAAATATTTAATTTATGTTACCACTCAATCAACTGATTTATACAAACTGGAAAAAAATCAGGCCCGGATTTAAAAAATTAGTTCGTTTTAGTCTTAGAAAATATTTCACCCTGTATACGCTTTTTGAAAACTCTAATATGAATTTTAAAAATTAGACAAATAGGCAATTAAAATGGCGTATTTATTTTTTTCCCCACACGATTACTTAATTTTTTATAAAAAAATCAAATTTGACTATGAATAATTAAAAGTTTGGTAAAGTGAACCATATTTACTAGAAACCAGATTTAAAAAATTAACTTTTATTACAAAAATAATTTTTTTGAACAAATATTTAATTTATGTTACCACCCAATCAACTGATTTATTCAAACTAGAAAAAAATCAGGCCCGAATTTAAAAAATTATTTCGTTTTGGTCTTAGAAAAAATTTCACCCTGTATACGCTTTTTGAAAACTCTAGTATGAATTTTACAAATTAGACAAATAGGCAATTAAAATGGCTTATTCATTTTTTCCCCACACGATTACTTATTTTATTATTAAAAAATCAAATTTGTCAAAATCGGAATTTTACCATAAAAATAAAAAAAATTAAACAACGTTTTTCTTAAAATTAAAAGCTTCACCATTTTTTTTCTATACCACGTCTAGATCTAAAACCCATAACACTTCTCTTTGGACTCGATAGTTTAACATAGACGTGATCAAATAGATAAATTTTAAATTTTTTCACTTAATTTTTGCGATTTAACTTTGCAATTAACGAATCTGCACTTTTATTTTTTAAAATTTATAAGTTTTATGAGAAGAAGACTGAAAGTCTACAACAATTTTCATAGTCTTCACAATGGTAAGAGATATGTGCTGTAAAAATTTCAGAAAAAAAAATACTAAACTGAAACAGAGTTGTAGCGAGTTAAACCGTGATTCCATTTTTTTTTTCATTTTTAGGTTAAAATTCCGATTTTGACAAATTTGATTTTTTAATAAAAAATTAAGTTATCGTGTGGGGAAAAAAATAAATATGCGATTTTAATTGCCTATTTGTCTAATTTGTAAAATTCATATTAGACATTTCAGAAAGCGTATACAGGGTGAAATTTTGTCTAAGACCAAAACGAACTAATTTTTTAAATCCGGGCCTGATTTTTTTCTAGTTTGAATAAATAAGTTGATTGGGTGATAACATAAATTATATATTTATTAAAAAAAAAATTAATTTTTGTAATAAAAGTTATTTTTTTTTAAATCTATGGTTCACTTTACCAAACTTTTAATTATTTATAGTCAAATTTTATTTTTTTTTTATAAAAAATTAAGTAATCTTGTGGGGAAAAAAATAAATATGCCATTTTAATTAGTTATTTGTCTAATTTGTAAAATTCATATTAGAGTTTTCAAAAAGCGTATACAGGGTGAAATTTTTTTCTAAGACTAAAACGAACTAATTTTTTAAATCCGGACCTGATTTTTTCTAGTTTGTATAAATCAGTTGATTGAGTGGTAACATAAATTAAATATTTGTTAAAAAAAATTAATTTTTGTAATAAAAGTTATTTTTTTTAAATCTATGGTTCACTTTACCAAACTTTTAATTCATAGTCAAATTTGATTTTTTATAAAAAATTAAGTAATCGTGTGGGGAAAAAAATAAATATGTCATTTTAATTGCTTATTTGTCTAATTTGTAAAATTCATATTATAGTTTTCAAAAAGCGTATACAGGGTGAAATTTTTTCTAAGGCCCAAACGAACTAATTTTTTTGAAGCCGGACCTGATTTTTTTCTAGTTTGAATAAATCAGTTGATTAGGTGGTACTAGTGTAACGATTGACCAAAATAAGAGACACATCGATCTGACCGTTCAAAAATTATGACGAATGCAAATTTCTGTCAAAATGCGAAACTCGCCCTGTATATTATTAAACAATGGGAGCAGACACTTTTTAATGGTCATTTGTTATTCCCCATAGGAGCCTCTATACGAGGTAGGAGTATGTACAGTTCCTCATGACTCACCCTGTATACGTCACCTGGTGGTTCATATGGCCCATCCATTTTTGACATGGGCCTGTAGTCTAAATGTAGTGTTGACGGAAACTTAGAACGAATGAATGAATTTAAACCATTATTATTATTATTTATACACGTTATGCTGCAATAAAAATCGTATCGATATGTTCCAGTTAACGCTTTCCAGTAAATTATGATTTCTAGACGCGAAGTAAATATATAAAACACAAATACCCGGACCGTTTGGAAAATAAGATTTTATAGCCGAACATTATATTCCACTAATGTTGAAGCGAAAAATTATTAATTCCAAAAATACTATGCATCCGAGTAAATCAGAAAATTTGCATCGTTACTTTTTGCTGAGTTTATAATAGACTCCAATTTGCGTCACTACTTATGTAACATTTGCTGCTCTAATTTCTTGTACAGAAATAAATGGCCATCACATTTTAAATGAGATCTTATTCTTTTTAAACTATTTTGCGTAAGAGAATAAAATTGTGTGCCCATTTCGCAATACCTAAGTTAAAACTACAATAAAAATTATTTTTACTTTTAATAAATATAACTGGATACATTTTTTGACTTTTATTTTCAATCTTAATTGAATTGTAATATTAAAGTCAATTGTTAAATAATTAAATATCCTTCCCTTTCTCTCTCTATTTGTCCCTCTCTCCTCTCTATTCGTATCTCACTATTTCTCTCTCTCTCTCTCTCTCTCTCTCTCTCTCTCTCTCTCTCTCTCTCTGTCTCTATCTCTCTCTCTGTCTCTCTCTCTCTCTCTCTCTCTCTCTCTCTCTCTCTCTCTCTTTCTCTCTCTCTATCTCTCTCTCTCTCTCTCTCTCTCTCTCTCTCTCTCTCTCTCTCTCTCTCTCTCTCTCTCTCACTGCCGTCTCGGTTCTATCTTTCCCTGTTTTCTGGTTGCATATCTTCTCCAACTGTTGTCTGGTATTCCCTCTTTCTTTTCCCAGCAAATTGGTTGGCAAGTTGGATGGCAGCAAGTTCTTGTCTCACTATGCTGTTTTCATCTTTCCTCAAGGTATGGCCAATCCATTTCCATTTTTCTTTGACCGAAGAAGATATGTTAGTTTCAAAAATTGGAATAAATCCTTTGTAAAAGGTATAAAATTTATTAAAATCCCTAAAGGGCTACATCAGAACAAAACGTTTTCGTTTTTATTACAAAATCATCATCAGTGTAAGACCTAAAAGTAAGTATAACAGTCTGGATGCTAGCTGAGCCACCAAAGAAATATAGGGGTAATAACCCTTCAAATATAAAATTTATGCTTTACAGATGCATATTTACTTAAAATGCCTTGTGATGGGCAAATGGCAACAGAAATAATGCCCTAAGGTAAGGTATTTAAATTCCCAACATGTGGGATGCAAAACATTGAGTTGTTTACATTTCGATGACTTTATGGCAACAATACCTTACCTTAGGGCATTATTTCTGTTGCCATTTGCCCATCACAAGGGATTTTAAGTAAATATGCATCTGTAAAGCATAAATTTTATATTTGAAGGGTTATTACCCCTATATTTCTTTGGTGGCTCAGCTAGCATCCAGACTGTTATACTTACTTTTAGGTCTTACACTGATGATGATTTTGTAATAAAATCGAAAACGTTTTGTTCTGATGTAGCCCTTTAGGGATTTTAATAAATTTTATACCTTTTACAAAGGATTTATTCCAATTTTTGTGATTGATTATTAGTTATTAGTTATTTACATCACAAGGGATTTTAAGTAAATATGCATCTGTAAAGCATAAATTTTATATTTGAAGGGTTATTACCCCTATATTTCTTTGGTGGCTCAGCTAGCATCCAGACTGTTATACTTACTTTTAGGTCTTACACTGATGATGATTTTGTAATAAAATCGAAAACGTTTTGTTCTGATGTAGCCCTTTAGGGATTTTAATAAATTTTATACCTTTTACAAAGGATTTATTCCAATTTTTGTGATTGATTATTAGTTATTAGTTATTTTATTGAGCCAGTTTTCAGGATCTTTCTTAAAGATTTGTTTACAAAAGTTTCTGGCTTCTTTTTTTCTTCTTATGTTCATGTTTCTGCTCCATAAAGTAGTATAAATGAAATCAAATCTGAATCATCTTTACTTTCGCGTTAATTTTTGTTGTTTCTGATATTTTACTTGCTTACCATATTTTGTTTACAACATTGAATGAATGCATTTTAAGATTTTATTATTCTGTCTCTATCTCCTTTTTACATCCCCCTTTCTTATCATGATCATTATCGAGAAGCAGCTAATCGCTTCTACTGCTGGACATAGGGCTCCCTTAGTTATTTCCAGTGTTGTCTACATTGGACGGCTTGTCACAAGTTTACCGCTACTGTTTTTTCGTCGTCGGTCGATCTAGTTGGTAGTGGTCCTCGGATCTTTTATAGTTTCTTTGCCTCCATTCCATGATCCGTCTTGTCGAATGTCCATCTTGTCTTCTAGCTAAGTGGCTTAGCCAGTTCTACTTAAGCGTCGTAGCTCTTTCGATGACGTCTTGAACTCCTGGTTTGTTGATTTGTTATGTGGTCTCGAAGGGTCACGTCCAGCATTGCACGTTTAATGGCTCCGTGTATGTATAACTCTGAGTCTACTTGCATATTTTTAAGTTAGTATTAATGAACTTCAAGAACAAAACAAGAACTTCAAGGACTTCATTTAGTGTACATAGACTAGTCCCAAGTAAACTTTGGGAAGCCCTCGAAAAAACTAACATCAGTCTGAAGCTCATTAAAGCTGTAAAGAATCTATAACACCATAATATAGCAAAAGTTAAGCTAGGCAAGGAAATCTCGTCAGGATTTGAAGTGAATAAGGGTCTTAAACAGGGCTGCTGTATATCGCCGACGCTATTTAAAATATATTTGGAGCAAGTTTTGAAATCCTGGAAAAGGAAATGTAAGAATATTAGACGGAGAGCTAGAGCCGAAAAATCATCGTCATAAGTAATCTGGAGATTTTCTTGTGAAATGTGTTCATTGTATATTGACAATTATGACCGCTTTCAGGCTGACACCTCAATGGATACAGTAAGTAGCAATAAGGGATGAAAGGGGAAAGTTAGTGCAGTCATTAAAGGTTTTCACCTCCTATTTTGTTAAACCTCCATCGATTTGCATGAAAAAGCTAGAGTCGAAAAATCATCGTCATAAGTAATATGGAGATTTTCCTGTGAAATGTGTTCATTGTATATTGACAATTATGACCGCTTTCAGGCTGACACCTCAGTGGATACAGTAAGTAGCAATAAGGGATGAAAGGGGAAAATTAGTGCAGTCATTAAAGGTTTTCACCTCCTATTTTGTTAAACCTCCATCGATTTGCATGAAAAAGCTAGAGTCGAAAAATCATCGTCATAAGTAATATGGAGATTTTCCTGTGAAATGTGTTCATTGTATATTGACAATTATGACCGCTTTCAGGCTGACACCTCAATGGATACAGTAAGTAGCAATAAGGGATGAAAGGGGAAAGTTAGTGCAGTCATTAAAGGTTTTCACCTCCTATTTTGTTAAACCTCCATCGATTTGCATGAAAAAGCTAGAGTCGAAAAATCATCGTCATAAGTAATCTGGAGATTTTCCTGTGAAATGTGTTCATTGTATATTGACAATTATGACCGCTTTCAGGCTGACACCTCAGTGGATACAGTAAGTAGCAATAAGGGATGAAAGGGGAAAGTTAGTGCAGTCACTAAAGGTTTTCACCTCCTATTTTGTTAAACCTCCATCGATTTGCATGAAAAAGCTAGAGTCGAAAAATCATCGTCATAAGTAATATGGAGATTTTCCTGTGAAATGTGTTCATTGTATATTGACAATTATGACCGCTTTCAGGCTGACACCTCAGTGGATACAGTAAGTAGCAATAAGGGATGAAAGGGGAAAGTTAGTGCAGTCATTAAAGGTTTTCACCTCCTATTTTGTTAAACCTCCATCGATTTGCATGAAAAAGCTAGAGTCGAAAAATCATCGTCATAAGTAATATGGAGATTTTCCTGTGAAATGTGTTCATTGTATATTGACAATTATGACCGCTTTCAGGCTGACACCTCAATGGATACAGTAAGTAGCAATAAGGGATGAAAGGGGAAAGTTAGTGCAGTCATTAAAGGTTTTCACCTCCTATTTTGTTAAACCTCCATCGATTTGCATGAAAATTGGTGACTAGTTAGAGCATACCTCAAGAAATAAAACTGATTTGGTGCCAACTTGCACTCTTACCCTGGTGGTGAATACCACCCCTTCACGCGGGTGAAAACAATTTTATTAAAAATAACCCCACAAATCGATAGAAGGACAAATTTTAAGTAAAATTTCTTATATCATGTTATTAAAATAAATCAATACTTTTTGAGTTATTAAAGATCAAAAATTTGTCTATTTAAGAGCATATGCGTAAAGTTACGGATGATAAAAAGAACATATTAATTAATTGTATGTTAGTAAAATATTATTTTTATATTATTTCGATATTTAATTAAATTTTTCTGTTAATATAAACTGAATATGTCAAGAAACTGGGGGGTGTCCAATAATGGGTACATTTGACATATTCGAATACACTTTTGCTAAATTTATAATATCGAAATAATATAAAAATAATATTTTAGTAACCTACAATTAATTAATATGTTCTTTTTATTATCCGTAACTTCACGCATGTGCTCTTAAACAGACAAATCTTTGATCTTTAATAACTCAAAAAGTTATGATTTATTTTAATAACATGATATAACGAATTTTACTTATAATTTGTCCCTCTATCAATTTGTAGGGTTATTTTTAATAAAATAATTTTCACCCCCCCCCCCAGAAGGGGCGGTATCCACCCCCAGGGAAAAAGTGCAAGTTGGCACCAAATCATTTTTATTTCTTGAGGTAAAACCTTTAAAGACTACACTAACTTTCTTCTTTCATCCCTTATTGCTACTTCCTGTATCCACTGAGGTATCAGCCTGAAAGGGGTCATAAATCATAATTATCAATATACAATAGACACATTTCACATGTCAAACTCCATATTACTTATGACGATGATTTTTCGGCTTTAGCTCTTAGACTATATGTATATACCGCTAAATGATGATAACATAAATTTTCTGAATTGGCTCAACCATTTTATTTTCTGTGCTTTTATGTATGTTGATATTTTTGTTTGCTATACCTCCGTACATACATTAGGATTAAAAAAATAGCAAACAAAAATAACAATATACATAAAAGAACAGAAAATAAGATGGCTGATCCATTTGAGAAAATGGAAAATTATGGAATGACCAAAAAGGTACTAAACAGACGTCTTATTGGCCAAAAGTGCAAAAGAGAGCGTCAAAGATTTAAAAACATTAAAATTAAGAGAATAAAAAATAAAGTACTGGAGCTATAAAACTGGACAAAAGTAGTAAAAGAAGCTGTGGAGAAAATATAATATACTACGTAGGGTAAATATGTGTATATATCTACGGGGGTCCTACAGCTTCTGCCACATCCCGCATTTCGATCTCCACCTTTTTCGGTAGGTCCATTCTTCCTCATTTATGGCTCTTTGTCTCATTATTCCTCTGATTCCTTCTCTCCATCCCAGTGCTGGTCTTCCTCTTCTTCTTCTATTCCATGGAACATAGTTTAAAGCCTGTGTTTTGGCCATCGTTCATCATTCATTCGCATTACATGCCCGTACCATAAAAGCTGTTTGGATTCTATAGTATCTACGGTATGGTAGATCCTTCCTGTTCTTTTGTATATATTTTTGTATATATTGTGTATATAATTTGTAAAAAATATATGGAATTATTAAAGAAAGAATATTATAAAATATAGTAATGAAACACAGACCTACTCACAATCATTTAATTATACTTTGACGACCGGTTTCGATCTCTACAATATACAGATCATCTTCAGGTCGGCGTTACAAGTAGTTAAATGATGCCGTTACAAGGATTGCGTTGCAACTTAGTTGTTGTCATATTAGTACGTCCAAATTATGCTAATTGGTTTGTTGGGATAGTGATAGGGTAAACAGACATGTTACGTAGGTTAAAACACAGTAAGATTTCGAATTTGGAATGGATCCTGAAGGAAGATGCGTATGTGAAACGGGTGATGTTTTGTTCGAATGGAGAAAGATAATGCTCCAGGGGTTGCGTATTAATTGTAGCAAAGTATGAAATGTTATTCTAGACTCTTGTACAAATGTGATGGTCTTAGCTCGTAGATGTTATACGATGCGGGCAGAGGTCAAAGCATAGGAAATGACAAATAGGAAATTGTTGTAATAAATTAATTTAATTTAAGATGTGTTGTTCTCAGTAAATTAACTGAGGGAATATTATAAATTTTTGACAAATTCCAAATTCCTCTACAAAGTTTTCTTTTTCTTTGTATGTTTTCTACATCTTGATCTGTCATCAGAACACACTATGTGTTTTATTTAGTAAGAATATTATAGAATATCACGTAAAGTTACATAGTTTGGATTTATTCGTATGGGAAAATTAAAAAAAGATACGTGCATAAAAAATTTAATATTGTTATGGAAAATTTAAAATTTCCATAACAGCTTAATTTTTTTAGATTAGTACTTAATAGATCAAGTTATTTTGCACGTACGCTGTAGTGCACGTTCTGATAGAAAAGTTCTTAATATATTTTCTATTACCAAATTAATATTTCTTAGTAAAAAGAAATTTTTTTGGGAAAGATTAGTTTAAATATGTTTTTTTTCTGTTTAAATGGGGTCATAACCTTTTGTTGTTTATTGTTTACAACAGTTGACTTAATCTAGCACAAAAATGAGTGCAACAAATAGACGCTAAGGTTTAATAATTATTAAGGTTTATTTAATAAGGTTTAAGAATAATATCCTGGCTTGCTAACCTGAGAACATCGTATAGAAATACCTCAACACAACTATTCCGTATAGCAACCAACAAAGTCATCATAGCCAGAATGATCGCCAACGTTCGGAACGGACAGGCACCCTAAAGTTGTGCTCACTACGGAGAGCAATGGATTGTATCCTCGCTCCGACCCTTGCTCCCTGGTATTTATATTCGTTATATTCGTGAATTCTCGCATTTAAAATAATGTATTTATTTTAATCGCAATCGAAACTATATTATCGATCGCTATGTAAAATAAATACATTATTTTAAATGCGAGAATTCACGAACATAAATACCAGGGAGCAAGGGTCGGAGCGAGGATACAATCCATTGCTCTCCGTAGTGAGCACACCCTAAGAAGAAGATGCTGATTGTGTATGCCAAACTAGAACTATTTTTTGTTCTTGGTACGTTGAAGCAGACATTAAATATAGATTTTAACGTTAGTCGCAATGCAAAAGATGTCTAAGTGTGAACTTATATTAACAAATGAAGAGCGCAATTTCAGAAAACAGTGAGTAAAATTAGAAATGAAAGAATAATCTTTAAAAAAAATTTACAATGCTTCATCATTGTTTAACGTGACATTGTTTGTTCCACAAGTCCATTAATAAAGGGTAATTTAAATAAATGTCATTTAGTACATCACCATCACCTGTATAAAGAAAAATATAATATAATAATAAAAGTTCACGAGCAAATGTTATGGTTCGTATAGCTATTATTTAGAGGGATTAAACGTTTATTCATTGCACTGGTTATTTTTTTCTTATCTAACTATCAGCAAACAGAGATGACTTACCAGGTGATTAAATTTATTATGGTTTTTGTTTGCCTGTGTATTTTTAAAGACAACATTCAATGTGAGATGCAAAATAGATATTATATACCGATATTTGCTGTTCTTTAAAATTAAATTGAGTAAAAACTATGAGTAAATGGACTAATTTTTCATATTCACCCCCTGTCTTCCACCCCTTTGTCCCACACGGAGCAGTCCTCCCCTGGAGATTTTTCTTAGTTAATGATCTACTTATTCCCAAATTTTGATGCACTATTTGGATCACAAGCGTCACAAAATAAAACAATAAAAACCGCGAGTTTTACCCCTTATAACTACCCTCGTTACCCGCTCAGCTGTCCGCATTTGTGGGAAAGCCTTGTACACGACTAAGTCAACATATCCCCGTATAGTTTTTCCACATTACTGATCACTTGCAACTTGCGCATTTTGTTCGAGATGACTTCCGGAAAAAAGGCTACAATAGAAAAATGGGTGGAAATGCATAAATGCATTTACAGTTCATAAATTGCCTTCAAAAGGGCGTAAACATGTCAACATCAGTATATTAAGGGACACATTTTGCTACTCGGGGGTTTTGGGGTCGTTGAACATAAATGTGCGATCAGCACCGATGCCCGAAGCACTTGGTGCACAGGGTTACTGCTAAGGCACATCATATGGAATTTCTAGGGTTTTCAACACTAAATTGATGCACACAGATTACTCGGCAGTTTTTGGGATCGCTGAGCACAAATACGTCATCAGAACCGATTACCGGAGCACCTGATGCCCAGGGTCACTGCCCACTGCTAAGCACGTCATCTTCTGGAGTTTCGAGGGTTTCATCAGAACCGACCCTCGGAGCACCTAGTGTCTAGCTAGAGTGACAGATATGCACGTCATCTTTTGGAATTTCGAGACTTTACGACGATAAATTGATGCAAATAGATTATTCGGGGTGTTTTTGGGGTTGCTAAACACGAATACGCCATCAGAACCGACCTCCAAAAACCGAAAACTCCCGAAATTCCAGAAGAGAACATGCATATCAGTCACCCTGTTCATTCGTGTTCATCAACCCCATAAAAGGTGACCAACTATTTTTTGTTCAAAAAGAGTACACTTTGCAAGTACAGTGGACTCTCTCTATAACGAACACGGATATTACGAGGTTTCGCTTATAACGAGGTACATTAGGTGTCCCATGAAATTCCTATTGAACTATACCCCTCTATAACGAGGAAAATTTGGTTATAACGAGGAAAAATGAAACCGAAGAATAAGTTTTTTACCTGTTTTAGGGCAGTAATGGCTATAAATAAACACCCCAACTGTCTGTATATAGAAATTCCTAACATCTTTGCTATTATCGAGGCAAGTGCTGTAATATGCTTCGCCGTCTGCAATAAACTTCTTCCTGTGTATCGACCGATATTGATTATTGTAGGAAATTTACAATTTACGATGGCGAGGTCTCATTGTTCACCATCGACCCCTAATAAACTACGTAAGAGATATCAAAACATATCAATATTACTTTTGTCTGATATAACGAGATCCTCTTATAACGAGGTAATTAGGCCGCCATTTCATTTTTCGTTATAGAGGGAGTCTACTGTATTTCATAGGCGAAACAAAAAAAAAAGAAAAGGATAAAAACTTTATTTTCTTTTAAAAACATATTTTTCTTTGGAGTGCATTTTTTCCTAAATGAGGATGTTCCTATAATAATGTAGCCACGTCCGAACAACTTTTATTTTGCACATTAAATTTGACTGTTAAGACGGCAGATAATGTTTTTACAGAAAATTGCGACTTCTCTCTGCTCCAATAATCATTCCCTAGTAAAAATACCCTTTCAACAGCAGCATTAATTAGGGTCTGGACAACATAAACAAATTTCTATTAAAACTTTTAAATTTTCATATGGGATATGTTCTACTCTAAAGTGCCGAAAGATTTCTGCCCATCTTTTTTCAAGTTCTATTTTCTCATTGTTCCATTTCTTCAATTTTTCTTCATTTAAATATAAATTTACTCTTCGAATTTCTTCAAAGAGAAAATGGTCATTAAGCACAATATATTTTACTTCCTTCATTACAAATTCGACTGCTAAAGAAAATTCTTTCCATTCAATTTTGCTGTTTAGAATGGTCCATTTGAAACAATTTAATGCTCTAACTAAAGTTCACTATCCATTCTATCCGTTCACAATGAGTATAAAATTATACAAATAAGTACTTTCAGAGTACAGGATTTGAAAAGATTACAAACTCAGTAAATGAGTACAGTTGGTCACCTTACGGCATAAACCCCCCGAATGGTTTGTTTGCATTAATTTAGTGCCTAAAACCCTCGAAACTCTAGAAGATCACGTGCCTCAGCAGTGAACCTGATTACCAGGTGCTGCGGGGTCAGTTCTAATAAGATATTCGTGTTCAGCGATCCCAAAACCCCCAATTGATCTGTTTGCATCAATTTAGTTCGGACCACCCTCGAAACTCCAGATGACGTACCTTATCAATAACCCTGGGGACCAGGTGATTCTGTAGTCGGTTGTGATTGCGTATTTATATTCATTTACCCCAAAAACTACCGAGTAGCAAAATCTGGCCCTTAATACACTGATTTTGACATGTTTTATGGACTTTTAGATGCATTTTATGCACTTTTGCATTTCCACCCATTTTTTATATTCTAGAATTGATTCTGACGTCATCCCTAACACAATTCAAAAAGTTGCAAGTCGATACATAGGTGCTGTAGTCCAAGTAATGAAGCTTAAAATAGGACAAAACCTCGCAATTTTTACAGAATGGATCGATTTGTTTGAAAATTTGAGAATAAGTAGTGGATAGTCCAAGGATCAAAATCTATATGATGCCAAAAGGCGCTTTTACCATGGGGGTGGTTGCCACCCCATGTCGGGGGTGAAAATTTTTTATTATATTTTAACCGCAAAAGTTGATAAATACATTCATTCTAAGCAAAAAATGTTCTATATATTTTTTTGATAAAATTAATAGTTTTCTATTTATTCGCTATCGAAAGTGTTAGTTTTATATTAAAAAAATTAATGTTTTTAATCAGTTTTCTGCAAATAACTCAAAAATTTTTGCTTTATCAAAACAACTTTGCTTAACAAAAATGTACCTTTTGAAAAAATCAACAAAACCGTTTTTTTAAATTTTCTTTAAGACCAACAGTAATCGAGCTATACTTTATTATGTTAGGTCTTCTTCGGCAAATGCTAATAAATATTGTAGTTTTAAAGTCAAAAGACGGGAAAACTATGCATTTTTCGAGGATCACTTGTTTAAACTAATTTGAAGTATTTAAAAATATCTATCTTCAGAAATAAAAAAAGTCTTTAGCTCAACAATTAGGTGGCTTATAATGAAAAGAATGTCAGACCCTATATTTTTTAGCGAAAAAGTGATCGAAAGCAAACCTCTAATCACCACCCTGATTAAAATTAGTCATTGACCTTATTTCGTCTTCTTTACTTATGTATTATTAATAGGTTCTAGAAGTTTAACTGGTTTAGAATGATTAGTTTTAAAAAAAATGGAGTCAAAAGCAAATATCGAATTTTTGAAGTTTGGTAAAAAATTCCCTTTTCTTCATAATAGAAAGATTATCATCAAAGATACAAAAAAATATTTAAATATTAAATTGTAGCTTATTTAATTCCCAAGAACATGGTTTGCAAAAATTTTCTCTACGTTAAAAATTGAGTGAGCTATTGACAATTAAAACTTGTAATAACATGCAAAAATCACCTTTACCAACCCTTTCAAAGTCACCACTTTTTGCGACTGAGTATTTTAAAAGGATTTGGTATTAACAGTCTTATAGATCTTATAAAAACCTACAAAATTATTTTTTAAGAAACTTTCTAAGATAAAAATTAAAAAGGCTACGGTTAAAAAATCAATATATTTTTTTCGAAAAAAAAAAGAAATCCAATTGGAAGCATAATAATGTAAGGTAGCTTTGCTTTTAGTCATTGGCCTTATTAATTCTTCTTTATTTATGTATTATTAATAGATTTTAAAAGTTTGACTGGCCCAGAACGATTAGTTTTTAAAAAACTAGAGTTAAAAGCGAATAACGACTTTTTGTAGTTTGGTAAAAAATGCCATTTTCTTCAAAATAGAAAGATTAGCATCAGATATACGAAAAAATGTTTTTATATGGAATTGTTGGTTATTTAATTCCCAAGAACTTGGTTTGAAAAAATTTTTTCTACGGTAAAAATTGAGTGAATGGTAAATGAGTATATATCGAAAAATATTGATTTTTTCTATATAAAACTAACATTTTCGATAGCGAATAAATCGAAAAGTATTAATTTTATCAAAAAAATGTATAGAACATTTTTTGCTTAGAATGAATGTTTTTATCAACTTTAGCAGTCAAAATATAATAAAAAATTTCCAACCCTAAGATGGGGTGGCAACCGACCCCATGGTAAAAGCGCCTTTCGGCATCATATAGATTTTGATCCTTGAACTATCCACTACTTATTCTCAAATTTTCAAGGAAATCGATCCATTCTGTAAAAATTGCGAGGTGAAATGCTTCGGTTCCTGGACTACTGTAGCTAAAAAAAAATTTATTTTTCCCAAATGCCCTGGGCCCAGAGCACGCCAAATAGAATTCTATTTTGCTGACGTCACAAAGTAGAATTTCATAATGGGAGAATCGACGGTTGCTAGGCAACGTGACGTCACTAAAATAGAATTCTATTTGGCGTGCTCCCGCACCTGGTCTAGTTTTGACTAGCAATTTATCATTAAGTACAACTGCGCGAAAAATATCTGTATCTAAAATAAATTAACAGCAGTGAGAAATGTGATAAAAAGAGCATAACGGGACAAAACATTTTAAAATATATTTCAGACATAACAAACACGTCGCTAAAATATCAATTTCGCATGCAGGATATGACCTTTTTGGGTGATACTCGTAAAGATAATAATGTATCATATCATAGTCCACAACGTATTTTGTCTACAGCGTACTAAAATATAATGCAAAGTTTACCTTCATTATTTATAAGGTAATACTAAATGCATAATTATGTACATTTTTACGAAAAATTGATCACGTTGTTATTTGCAACAGACAGAAGTAGAAGTAATCACTTTCCTTGCGTTTTAGGACCCAATTAACTATGTACTTCGATCATAGATATTATGTTGAACTTAGACGCAAAATATAATACATTCGTCAAAAAATGTTCTAAAATATAAAAAGACAACAGTCATATTCACATGTGCATGTGCATGTTCTGTTCGTGTTGTTGTACAGGATGTAACAAAAAGGGAGGTCACAAATGAAATCACATATTCTGGGACTGAAATTAGTTCGATTGAACCTAACGTAGAAATGTTCACATAAAAAAGTTACAGCCCTTGAAGTTACATTATGAAAATCGATTTTTTTCAATATATATATATATATATATATATATATATATATATATATATATATATATATATATATATATATATATATCCACGGATATAACATCCACGGAAAGCAAATCTCAATAACGTAAGTTTTTAAACCTTTACACCTTGTACTGTATGTTTTCGAGGATGCTGTACTAACAGTAGCACTTTATTTCAGTTATTCCTGATGATGAAAATAAACATTTTCGAAAGCTTGAAACTTAGTTAAAAGAGTACACTTATTTCACCGCTGCATATCCCAATAACCTCAGAATTCCGTTTTCTACGTTGTCAGCAAAGACTTCTTTTCCTTATATATATATATATATATATATATATATATATATATATATATATATATATATATATATATATATATATATATATATATATATATATATATATATATATATATATATATATCGAAAACTGTTAGAAAGTTTTGATAGAGAAATATCGAAAAAATCCATCACATACCTAATCCTAAGTTTATAGAAACCTAGTAATAATAATAAGCTGTAAAACGAAATTTAGTAACCAGTAATAATTTAGTCCCACTAGGAGTTTTATTTCCCCGGTTGTTATTACTTTATATTAGTTTTACTCCTACCTGAGGATAGGAACCAAGTTTTCGTTAGAATTTGGTCATGCCTCCCTTTTTCTAGTTTTTCAGTTCTAATGACTTATGGGTATTGTCTTCGGTGCCTTTTATTTTTAGTCTCATAGGGCGTAGCTTTCCATGCTGATGACTTGGTTTTTATATATTTACATACTTGCTATATATTTAGTCCGGTAGGTGTTTTGCTGGAATTAATTGAAATGAATATAATAAAACGAACGGTAAATATTTCTTTATTTTCGTAACAAAATGTATTTGCGCTTAGGTTTCTCTCGAAAAAGGGCCGAACGATTTGTGTGTGATTCGTTCACCCGCTGTGTCGTGACTGTTAAGAAAAGCCACAATCGATTATATCGATGTTATGCCTTCCTACAATATGGTCCGGAGAGGACAATAAATCACTCCGATCTGACGCATAAAAACAGACACACTTCTGCAGTTTTAGAAACGAATGCCATGTCCCAAAGTGAGTTGTTGACATAATGGTCTGATATGGTAATTAATTTATGAGGACTTCAGTTTGTTAAACTGTCACTCCAAAAACATATGGTCAGGGGATGCATTCGTTTCGTAAAACCATGTCTTTCTTAGCGTCTGTTTTGTATATTAACGGTGACTTTATATGACCCATATTATTTCGTTTTGAGAAAAATATTAAAATTAAAATTAGCAAAAATAGTAATTAAAGCGTATCGCTATATATTTTATACTGTTTGTTCATTGCCATCAAGTCTTTCCCGGACGACGAGGTCCAGCATTCTCGCCATCGCTTTGGTGCTCTACCCTGTGGTCTTTTACCTACTGGGTTATTCGTTTTTGCACTTTTAACGAGCCTGCTGTCCTCCATTCTCTTTATTTATGTTTGTTCCTATATCTTCGTCTCTGTATTACCCACCTTCCTATGTCCTGTATTCCAGTTTTGTCTGATGTCTTTACGTATTCTGTCACGTAGAGTTTTGCCTTGTATACTTCTTAGTGTTCTCATTTCCACTGTTCTCATAATTTGTAACGTTCTATTTGTGTCTGGTTTTGTTTTTGCCGCATATTTTATAATAGGTCTTATTGTTGTTTTCATCATCATTCTTTTTGCCTTATCCCTATGCGGGGTCGGCTTCCCTAATTGCATTTCTCCACACAATTCTATCCTGGGTCATATCAATATTAATCCCCTTTACCAACATGTCTTGCCTAATCGTCTCCCCCCACGTCTTCTTTGGTCTTCCTCTCCTACTCCTTCCATGAATCTGCACTTCAGCTACTCTTCGTATTGGATGATTAACGTCTCGACGTTGAACATGACCAAACCATCTCAACCTATGCTCTCTCATTTTGGCATCAATTGGCGCCACACCTAGACTTCCCCTAATATACTCATTTTTAGTTTTATCCTTTCTTGTCACTCCACTCATCCATCTAAGCATTCTCATCTTCGCCACATGCATTCGTTGTTCCTCTTTCTTTTTCACTGCCCAACATTCAGTTCCGTACATCATAGCCAGTCTTATGGCTGTTTTATAGAATTTTCCTTTCAGCTTGATTGGAACTTTTCTGTTACACAACACACCACTCGCTTCCTTCCACTTCATCCATCCAGCCCTAATTCTACTGCATACATCTCTATCTATTTCTCCATTACTCTGTAATACCGATCCCAGGTACTTAAAACTAATGCTTTTTACAATTAGTTCTCCATCCAAAGATACCATTTTATTTGTAGTAACTCCATTCTTCCAAATACTCTGTCTTTGTCCTACTAAGTTTTAAACCTTTTTCCTCCAGATCTCGTGTCCACTGTTCCAGTTTTTGTTCTAAGTCTCTTTCACTATTTCCTACTAACACGACATCATCAGCATACATTAAGCACCATGGAATGTTACCCTGTAGTTTCGCTGTTATCTGGTCCAAAACTAATGAGAATAAATACGGACTAAGCACCGAGCCTTGGTGCAATCCTACTTTCACATGAAATTTATCAGTCTCTCCCACACCTGTCCTAACACTAGTCGTTACTCCCTCATACATACCCCTTACAATATTTACATATGCACCAGGGACTCCTTTCTTATTGAGTGCCCACCACAGAATCTCTCGAGGAACTCTATCATATGCTTTCTCAAGATCAATGAATACCATATGAGCGTTTGTTTCTTTACTCCTATATTTTTCCATCAACTGTCTTATAATGAAAATTGCGTCTGTTGTTGATCTGCCCTGCATAAAGCCAAATTGATTCTCGGATATGTCGGTCTCTTCACGTATCCGTCTATCAATTACTCTCTCCCATATTTTCATGGTGTGGCTAAGCAGTTTTATAGCCCTGTAGTTTGTACACTGCTGTATATCTCCCTTGTTTTTGTAGACAGGTACTAGTATACTGCTTCTCCACTCGTCTGGCATTTGTCCAACTTCCATAATTCTATTAAATAGACCTGCTAGCCACCTTGTTCCTGTCTCTCCCAATGCTTTCCATACTTCCCCAGGAATATCATCTGGTCCTACCGCTTTTCCTTTCTTTATTTTTTGAAGCGCTTGAGCCACTTTCTCGTTTGTTATTTTGGTGACCATTGCTCCTACTGTCTCCGTTGACTCCACAGGCTGTCTGTCAAATTCTTCATTTAATAAGCTGTCAAAGTACTTTCTCCATCTCTTTTTGACATCCTTCTCGTGAACTAGTATTTTATTATTTTCATCTCGGATACATCTAATCTGATTAAAATATTTTTTGTTTTCTTTGCTCTCTGTTTGGTTATTTTATATCATCGTTTGTATCTTCGTTTCGCGTTCCCTGGTATCAAGTTGATCGTGTAGGTTTGAATACGCTTCTGCTTTAACTTTTTAGCTTTTGCTACTGCTACTTTCGCTACCTTTTTCGCAACCATATATTTTTGAAGATCTGTGTTGGATCTGGTTTCTTGCCACTTTTTATATAATTTTCCCTTCCCTTTTATTTTTCTTTGAACTTCGTTTGACCACCACCAAGTCTCTTTATCCTCAAACTTTTTTCCTGACGTTTTCCCCAGTATTTCAATAGCAGTCTCTCTAATACTACTGGCCATTTTTCTCCAAATTGTAGTAGGGCTTCCTTTCATGTTCCAACATATTTTCTCTACTATTCTTTCCCTGAATAGACCTTCTTTCTCATCTTTTAGCATCCACCACTTGATTTTTTGTGGTCCTCTCCGATATTTTGGTTTAGTTTCACTTTTTACTTCGATGTCCAGAACAAGCAGCTTATGTTGTTGGCTTACTGTCTCACTAGGTTTACTGTTTTACTGTCTCACAGGTCTTATTGTTGTTTTATGTAGGTATTTTGACTTTGCTTTCAGTATTTAGATATTTGTTCTTCCATACGATTTCATTCAGGCATCCCGAGATTCTAGCTGCTTTCATTGTTTGTTTTCTGACCTCTTTTAAAAGATTTCCAAGATTGTTATTTCCGCACTAAGATATTTGAAGTGATTCACCTGTTCAACAGTTTTAGAGTTAATTTCCGATATGCATCTTATCGGTTCTTTGGAAATTACTAGGCACATAGTCTTCTCGGTGTTGATAAGCATATTTAGTTCTTTAGTTTTAGTATTAAATGTATGCAGTAGCCTTTGGAGATTGTCTGCAGAATCGGCGATAAGAACAGCATTGTCAGCGTAGCAAACCAGATAATGTGTTACCTCTCCCTAAAGAATGTGTTACCCATCTTAAATCCAGCTGCTCTGGGAAGGTTTTCTATTGTTTTGTCTATTATTAAATTAAATATGAAAGGGCTCAGTGAATCCCCTTGACGGATTCCTTTGTTTATAACTATGTCTTCTGTTATCAAATGTCCTACTGTTATTTTTGTTTTAAATTGTATGTTAATATCGTGTACTAGGTTAATTAGCCTGTGGTTTAGCCCTTTTTCTCATTTCTAACACGTCCTTTAATCGCACTCTGTCAAAAGCCTTGGTCATATCTACGAAACACATATATGCAGGTTTATTAAATTCTATGGATTTTTCCTCTATCTATCTAATAACAAATATTGTATTGGCCTCGTGTAGCTTTCCGTACTGCGACTGAAAAGATCTTTTGTGTACCAACATTTTATATTCCAGATATATTTACTGCGTTGTTTCCATGTAATAAATTAGTTATCTTTATTGCAGTATGTCTAATATTCCATTATTGTTTCCATTCAATCCTGTTTCTGTGATATCGCAACATTAAGAAATCTTTTCAGAACAAAAATCAAGGTGATTATAAAAAAATATATTTTATTATTAACTACATGTATGGGTCTGTTTGTTAAACATTTATTTAAAAAGTATTTCCGATTGTTTTACTTCTCTCAGTACTGTTATTGAAGGTACCATAAAAATAATCTCCTGATAACACTGTGTATACGACTTCACATGTTCTGCGGTGGTATTATGCTCATATCAAAATTATTTCAAAATCAGTTCATGCTTTTCTTGGCTTAAGTCAAGATAAGAATTATGTTCTACGTGTATATCTGATGAATAATCAGATATAATACCATGATGGTGAAAAAAATCTGCAAAGATGATGATTGTTTTTATTTCTACGTATGGAGGAGGTGTTTCAAGGCCCTTGTTGACAGTATTCAGTGAGTATTAAATCGACTAAAACTCCCCGCAATTACTATTGAGAAATATTATCTACAATACCTTTTATCTAAAATCGTAATCCGCAATGTTTACTTAATTTATTGAATAATCCCTAAAATCATCAATTGCATGTATGGTTCACTCCTATATGTGTGATACCATCGGCAATACTATCTTTTACCCTACTCTTACTCTTTTGTCAATGACGTACTTTACAGCATCTGATTTTTTCTTAATTGCTTAATACGTCTCATACCCTTTCTTCCACTCTAGTCTTGATGTGAGTGAAAATATAAACAGAAGTTAATTTATTTATGGTGACTTTGAGAAAACTTTATTTTATTGTCTTTACCAATACACTGGTTTCCCAATTTTAAATGAAATAATAATTATTATATTACGTATTTAATATTTAATAAATTACGATATAAATGATAAAAAATGTCAAACTACAACATAATATTAAAAGCTAGAATAACAAACATCTTATTTAACTTCGTATACGATTCAACTTCCAAAGGGTTGATTGGTCTAATGTTAAGATGGATTTCTTAACTGGTCAGTGGTCAAGGTCTTAAAATACCTATGCCAGAAACCTAAGCTTATCTCTATGGAGTTTAAATATTTTACAGAGATTATAATATCAGTTCAACTTTCCGAAGCTTTAATAGTATTTTTACGTAGCAAGCAGAAGATTGTGACTACCTTTTGCTTGCCTTCCGTCAAATGCAAAGCACTTCTGACTATATCACTATTTTGAATAATATCCTATTTTCATTTCTTTTCTCCCAATAATCGAATTTAGGCATAAGCGCTCTTCTTTGTAAACAAAATCGACTACATCAACAAAATCATCATAATTTCAATATGGATGTCATCTAAGGCTAGTCGCTAGTCAATGACGTCTCAAAATATAGATTCTTTTTATTATAATATAGTCTATAGATTCTTTTTATTATAGTTTCTATTTGGGTATTAGCTCTTCTTATGACTTTCTTATTTGTAAGCTGGTAGACATATTGAATTTTAAGCAACCTTCTGAGACATCACCTTTTGAAGGTGGTGTCTCAGAAGGTTGCTCATTACGGTTTGGAGGTCTTACTTTAAGTGACCAGGTCTCCCTACCGTACGTTATTATTGGCCATATGTAGAATTTTAGGACATGAAACTAGGAAAAGTACTTCTAGCGATTGTTATTTGTATCTTCATTTCTTCTTCGCAACCCCACTTACTGTTTAAGGTAGCTCCAAGGTATATAAATTTCTCAACTCTGTAAGTTGTTTGTTTATTTTCAACTGTGCTCGAATATGGGATTGTCTACTGATTCTACTTATTATCAATAATTTCATGTTTGTGATGTTAATTTTGAGAGTATTCTCCTCTCCCACTGTATTATATTATTTACTCTTTCGTGTAATTTTTCTACATTGTCTGCTATGGTAGTTGGGTTATTAACATATCGCAAATTATTTTGCGCAATTCAATTTATTTCGATACCTTTTTCATTCTTCTGTGCGAGTTAAAAATCTTTTGTACATATTATTTTAAACAGTAGAGGCGACAGAATGCAGCCCTGTCTCACGCCGTTATTATTAATTCTACTTGTTCTGTATTTAGACCGTTGGTCATCCGTAATTCTGTCTTTCGATTCCAGTACAGCTTTTGGATCAACCTCACATCTTTGAATAAAAATTGAAATATAATATTTTTATAATTTGTGTTTTTTCTTGCTTTTCTCGAATTTTGTCTACATGTCCAGTATTATGTATTTCTGTCAAATTCCAAATGTCTACTAGTCCTGTTTTATTCAAACTCGGTAATCTGTTTTCTATTTGCACAAACCGTCTCATATTATATTGTTTCAATACCATTTGTCAGTTTTCTTCATATTTTCATTATAATAGTATGTACCTATACCTACATTACACAAGGAAACGTTATAATCTATGGCTTATTGTTAAGATTTTACATAATTTCTCCTTGTAACAAAACTATAGTTGCCAGTTGCCACAGTACAATAAGTAGGTCATGAACAAAAACGTATAACACAATTATTACTTACACACAAGTATTTCACTTTATCTAAAACTCACTAAAACTAAAAAAAAAGTAGATATTTTTAAATGAGGTGTTAGAAACTCAACCGTGAGTTTAGGTTAGTGAGTTTAGGACAAATATTTAAATATGTAGTAAAAATGTAGGTAAGTAAACCAGTTCCTGACACGTTTTAGTGTAGCATGTAAAAAATTCTATCATAAAGAGTATAAAAATGGTTAATGAGGTAATATATTATGTAAATATATTTTTATATAATAAATACATAAATATTCAAGTGCAAAATACATTCTATGGTTAAATATCCAGCTTAGGCAATATTTCCCTTTATTTAATACTCTTATTTTGGTATTTCCACGTAATGAACTACGCACAACTTATCATCCAGCCTCAAAAGTCCACTTCTGAACATAGGCCTTTTCTTTGTGTTTCCAACTCCGTCTATCTTGCGCCGCTCTCATTCAGTTTTTTATTTCTTCTTCTTCTTCTTATGCTGTCTTCTAACGAAGGTTGGCTATCACTTTTTTAAACTCTTCTCTGTCTTTTGCAACGTAAAATATCTGTTCAACGCTGAGGTTAGTCCAATCTCTGATATTCCCCAGATAAGATTTCTTCTTTCTTTCTAAGCCTTTTCTTCCCCCTTAATATGGTATAACTAGACCCAAACCCAGACATCCAAAGTGAAAGTTATCCTCCAACACCAAATTGTTCTATATGGTCCACATAATGTTCAGAAAAAAGTCACACCATTTTGAGCGTAGGGTTTGGGGGGGGAGGGGGGAGAAATCGGTAAATTCGTAGTTTTTTACGTTTTTCGTCAATATTTCTAAAACTATGCGGTTTAGCATGAACAACCTTCTATACAAAAATGTTCTACATTAAATTTGAAATAAAAAAGGCCCCATGTATAATCCTTCTAAAATGAACGGTTCCAAAGTTACGGAGATAGTATATTATAATTGGTCCAAAAAAAGGCATAACCCAGACATCCTAAGTAAAAGTTTTCCTCCAACACAAAATTGTTCTATATAGTCCACATATTGTTCAGTAAAAAGTTACATCAATTTGAGCGTCCGGTTTGGGGGGGAGATGGGGGAGAAGTCGGTAAATTAGTAGTTGTTTTACGTTTTTCGTCAATATTTCTTAAACTATGCTTTAGCGTAAATTATGTTCTATACACAAATTTTCTACATAAAAATTAAAACAAAAAAGGTCCAATACATAATTGTTATAAAATCAACGGTTCCAGAGTTAAGGAGGGTGAAAAGTGGAGGTTTTCGATACTTTTTATATTTTTTGGGCAACTTATAATATTATTACTGATGAAAGAAATTTTTTTGTAAATAAAATTTGCTATTTCAGTGGCCGATGGTATGTTAGTGATAAGCCCTTGAAGAAACGTCAACCTCACCACCCAAAATCATCATCAATTGTCTAAATAATATAAAAAGTATGAAACACCTCCACTTTTTAGCCTCCATAACTCTGGAACCGTTTATTTTATAACAATTATGTATAGGACCTTTTTTATTTTAAATTTTATGTGGAACATTTTTGTATAGAACATTGTTTACGCTAAAGCATAGTTTTAGAACTATTGACGAAAAACGTAAAAAAACTACTAATTTACCGACTTCTTTTCCCATCTCCCCCCCCCCCAAACCGGACGCTCAAAATGATGTAACTTTTTACTGAACAATATGTGGACCATATAGAACAATTTGGTGTTGGAGGAAAACTTTTACTTTGGATGTCTGGGTTAGGCGTTTTTTTGGACCAATTACACTATACTACCTCCGTAACTTTGGAACCGTTCATTTTAGAAGGATTATGCATAGGACCTTTTTTATTTCAAATTTAATGTAGAACATTTTTGTATAGAATGTTGTTTATACTAAACCGCATAGTTTTAGAAATATTGACGAAAAACGTAAAAAACTACGAATTTGCAGATTTCTCCCCCCTCTCCCCCCCCAAACCCGACGCTCAAAATGGTGTGACTTTTTTCTGAACATTATGTGGACCATATAGAACAATTTGGTGTTGGAAGATAACTTTCACTTTGGATGTCTGGGTTATGCCATTATTTGGATCAATTTTACCATACTACCTCTAATCTTCCTTGCATGATGACGTGTAGCAGAGAGTATTTATCGTTACGAAGTATGTGGCCCAGATACGATGTTTTTCTTATTTTAATTGTGTTCATAAGCTTCCTGCCATGTCCAATTCTTCTTAACACTTCTTCGTTTGAGACTTTTGCAATCCAAGGAATTTTCAGAATACGTCTATATAGCCACATTTCGAATGCCTCCAATTTTTTTACGGATTGTGCTTTTAGAGTCCAAGCTTCTACCCCATATAGTAGTTGCGACCAAACATAACATTCGACAAACCTTAATCTAATGTCCATACCCAATTTCTTATTTGTAAACATTGACTTGAATTTTATAAATCCTTTTCGAGCTATTTCTATTCTGACCTTTATCTCCTCATCTCGATCTAATTGTGAGTTAATAATTGCTCCTAGGTATTTATACTTCTCGACCCTTTCTATCGGTTTACCCTCCAATGTCAGATGTATGTTGTCAACAGGGTTTTTTGAGATCACCATGAATTTGGTTTTATTTATATTCATTGTTAGTCCCATCTTTTTTCTTTCTCTGTTAATGATATCTAGGAGAATTTGTAAATCTTCTATATTCTCTGTCATGATTGCGGTATCGTCTGCAAATCTTATGTTATTAATGATGCTCCCTCCAATCCTTACACCTTCAGTTCTTTCCCATATTGCCTCCTGAAATATTAGTTGGGAGTACACACTGAATAATAATTGTGGCCACAGCACGCATCCCTGTCAGTTTTTATTTAGCCGTCTTAAATCATCAGTCCATCAGTCTCCATTCCCATAACCTCTTTGTTCATCGCCAATCGGTCGTTCTAGCCATGTGCCCTGCCTATCTCCATTTTAGTCTGGCTATCCTTTCGATGACGTCAGTCACCTTGGTTCTTCACCTGATCTCTTCGTTTTTTATTTTGTCTCGCACAGTTATTTCTAACATGGATCACTCCATTCCTCTCTGTGGCGCTCTCAGCTTGATAGCTGAGGCTTTTGTTAAGGTAAGTGTTTCTGCTCCATATTCGCACCTTGAGAACCATATGGCAATATCTGCAATTTTTTCATGAAATGACCTTTAAATGCAGTCTAATAGGAAAAAAAATCTATTTTTAATGCTATATAGCAGCATCTGCAACGAATTTTAATTTCGGCACCAGAAAGATACGTCCCTATGGCTTTTGTCAAAAATCGATTCTTCTGTTTATACCATCAGGCATTATTTGCAGTTGATGTTTTCCGGTTCTAAAATTGGAACAAAAACTCAGATCTATATGGCAATACATACGTGCAAAATGTGACCCACGTTAGTAAAATAAAAGCAAGATGTACTGAGGAAAAATGCTTTGAATCCAACAAAACACAGAGTGTGTGTGTGTGTGTGTCAGCACAATTTCATTGCAACACTGGAAATAAGCGAGAAGACTTTAACAAATTAATATACAACGTCGTACTGCAGATGGGTTTATCCCAAAAGAATAGCGAGGAACTCATAAGAATGGAAAAAGAATCAACGAAGTCGTGAAACAAAACATTATGAAAACACTACCTAAGAAAACAAACTACCAGATAATTCGTCAGCGATCACAAAACTCTTGCTGATATTCATCGCGATTATATAAAAGGACATCGCACACATCTTATGGAAAATATAATGTCACTCAAATTCAATAAAATTTATACGATTAGATTCGTTTTAATATAACGATCAATTCTTATCATTGCGCCAACTCTTAATTATGATTAATTACGGCGTAAATTGCAATTAAAGTTTATCGAAATCACATTTTTGGAGTCCATAAATGTTAGTTTACAATCATTATTGCTCTGAGTGCTATTCATAACAGCTTAAATCCCGCTGGGCCTAAGCGGATTAGTGAAACTAATCCGCTGATTTAGGGAGTACCGAAAATCTGAGTATTTTAAAATATTTTTTCTCTCTCTAACTTATGTACCTACCCATTTGATTTCAGATTTATTTATATCAATTTCTGCTCTTGTTTTTGAAAATAGAGAGTTGGAGCAATGATAAGATTTGATCGTTAATTTAAAACGAATCTATTGGTATAAATTTTATTGAATTTGAGTGACATTATATTTTCCATAAGATGTGTGCGATGTCCTTTTGCAAAGAAAAATGTTCGGGGTTCGGAAATTACGCTACGATGATGACCATATTTTACACGGAATTTTATATAGACTTCTTTAAGCCCAAACCCAGATAACACAAAGACATCTTAAAGAAATCTAAAAGATAACTCACTAAAGATGTTTTAGACGTCTTAAAGATGTCTGGTATTTCCGGAAAGATATCTTTACGACGTCTTAAAGATGTACGGATGTTACAAATCCTTACATCTTAAAGATGTCTTTTTTTGTATATTATTAAGGTGTTTAGGATAGCTTTCTTTTTAATTTTTTATGAAATATTGTAAATGAACTTTTAATAAAAATAATTAGGTTCTAAAAATACGTTTATTGCCATTAAAATTTTACATGTACATACATGTAGAATAAGCTTTACCAATTATCAGATTTGCAATTCTGGTATCACAAAACTTTTGTTTGCCTTTTTGTCCCAGCCAACTGTACTTAATTAAAGCTTGCTCATTGCTAATAATTAATTTTCCAACTCTTTATACAAAATCATAGGCTTTTGATCCTCCTCCGATACCTACCTAAAAAATATATATTTTTAAGAGCATATTGTTAAGGTAAGCTGTTGAATTAGGAGACATGCATTTACTCTTGATAACAAAGTTAACTTTTTACTTTAATAATATAACAATCTAAATCTAAACTTACTGCATTATTAAAATCTGTAGTCTTCTAAATATCCCTCAAATAAAACCATATGGGAAATACCACTGAAGTCACTGATGTGAAAAAGCTTTTGTTTGGAGTTTGTCTTTTTGCTACCAGCTCTTGTCTTAAATGTTTTACTAACCTAACCTAACTTTTAAATTCGTAATTATAACATAATCTATTTTTAAGAAAAAATGTCTTAAATATGATGTTTAAAAGATATCTTAAATTTGGCGTTTTAAAGATATCTTAAATTTGGCGTTTTAAAGATATCTTTTAAAAGTCTTAATTGAGACCTAAGACATTAAGACCATATTTGGTTGTAAATAAGATATCTTAAAGATGACCTGTGCTGTATGGGAAAACACCTTTGTCGCTGTGAGAAAATTACAGAAATTAATCAGATAAATCGACATTAGAAACAGCCTATAATACTCATCATCAAGAAGTGGAACTGAATACGAAAGAGAAATAAATGACTTAAAATCTTCAAAATCCAACACTTGCATCACTGCTTGTTTTGATTTACAAGCATTACTACCGACGCCTTTAGGCGAAGTCTCCTTATTTTATTACAAAAGGAGATTATCAACATTTAATTTCAAAATTTTTTACCTGACCAAAAATGCAGGACACTTCTATCTTTGGTTCGAGCGAATTGCTAATTGTGATTCGAATTAAATAGCGTCGTGCCTGTTACAATTTCTGAGGAACAATGCCAGGTAAAAAGAAATAATGTTATACTCAGATAACTACACTGGGCAAAATAAGAACAAGTAAGTATATTGTCTGTCTTTATCAATATGCAGTAAAGAAATTGAACATACCTAAAATTACCCACAAATTTTTGATAACGGGTCACTCCCAAAATGAGGTAGATAACGTGCGTTCTTGAATTGAGAAACAAAAAAAAGCACAGTAGTTCAAACAGCGAAAAGAATAGGTGAACCTTATAAAATTAATGAAATGTGTACATCGGATATATTGGATTTTAAAAAACAATGTAAGGAAATGGGGAAGAATTATAACATTGACGAAGAAGGAAATCAGGTCGTCTGGAATGACATAAGATGAGCAAGGTGGAGAAGATACTTGAAAATAAGTTTCAGGTTAAGGCAAGTTTCAACGATACAGAGTTCATAACCATTAATATTAGGCAAAGATAACGAGGGATGGTGGCTAGTATGGAACTAAGTAAAGCATATTCGCATCCACTAGGAATATGCAATCTCAAAAAACAAGATGTAGACTCTCACTATGTAAGGCTAATGTTATTCAAAAGCACTATCATAGGTTTTATGCTGATTTACACGTGACCAATACAACAATAGAAACCGAACAGACAGATTATAATATGCAAGACTTTGATAAGTGTTAACACTAAAAATTTGTAATAAATAAGTACAATCTTAAATAAAAAAATTGTTATTTGATATGCATTTTTACTACATCATTTGCGAAAATTGATATATTTTTTAAAACCATATGGCCGTATGTGCTAAAATACCTATTTCCTGGAGGAAGTTTTAGGTACTTCTTAATTCATATAAAAATATGCAAAATTAAAGACAATTGTGCCAAATACCAGGTTTGTAGCTTAGTTTATGAAATTACAGTAAATAAAACCAACTATACAAAAACTTAAAATTCTCATAACTCAATATCATGATTTTTGCAGTTACTGCCCTATGGTTTTCAAGGTGCGACAATGCTGGGAGGACGCATTGATCAAATACTTTTCCCTTCAGGCATATACTGCCCTCCTAAGACAAGAGGTCCTATCTGCAAAATTACAGTTTTGAGATATCACGGTTTTTTTAATAATTGCCTGCCAAAAAAAATTGATAATCACAAGATTTTTAAGATTTTCTGCCTGAGTTAGTTGATAATTATTGGATTTAATAGTACAATATTATTTTCACTTATATCATCACAAAAAAAGATATTTGAATATATCGGTAGTTAGGACTAATTAACTTAGTAGAAGGGATCCTATTTATAAAGAAACATTAATTAATAGGTACTAAGTGCATCACCAATTAAATTAATAAATTAAAAATATTAAGAAAATTAATTTATTAGTAAAAAAGAAATCACAAAATATATAAAACACCTTAATCTTCGTCTAGTGTTTCACACAAACTCTTATATTTTTGAGAACACTATCATTATTTTTGTCAAATCCTAACGTGGCTAAGAGAAATACTTTGCAGACGTTTACTTCTAAACCTTCTTCCACTGAAAGAAAATATTTAAAAGTATTTGTGCATTTCGAGTTTCCAGTTTTCAAGGTATCTCTTCGTTTCGGATATTTTTTGGTACATTTGAATATAAATAACCGCTGTTGATCTTTTGATAGGGTCCAGTATTGTTTATTAATAGATTCCCGTCGAGTTTTTGATATTTTTCTATGGCAGTTCATTGGACATTTACAGACTTCCTTAACATTGTGATTGTCGATATAAATTTTAATTTTTTTTTCACTTGTCGTTAACTAGGCTTTTCTTCGAATTTTCTCCTCTTTCTAAGCTCTCACTTTTTCGTGTACAACTTACTTTCTGATGTATGGCTTGCCTTTTTTACAGCATCTTCTAGAATAATAACAATAAAATTAAAATCCAAATTGGTTACAAGTGGTGGCATACTATTTGATAAGAAATCTTCCTGCGCTATTGTTGCTTTCGTTTGCAAAGATTCTTTGTTTTCGGTGTGCCTCACTATTATTATGTCTGATATTAGTTGATTTTTGAAGTCGCTTTATTGTTCTTCAATAAGTGTAAATCCGTTGAAAATGACTCGTTTTCTATTTCACTAGTCTCAGTCTCTTCAGATTCACCTTTTTCAGGTATATACTCATTATCTTTCGTTACACTCCTTGGTTTTTTAGTCTTCTGTCTGATTACACTTATTTTTTCTTGTAGGTTTTTATTTAACGCAGCCTGAACCATTCTTTTAGAACGACTAGCAGTTCTGCAATTTCTGAAACAAAAATGAAACATAAAATCTGAAATAAACAAATACATATTTATTTAAAATTTAAATAAATATTAAAAAGCTAATTCTACAAAGTCACTCGCAGCCAGTTTAAAAATCAGTTACACGTATCTATAAATGATATTCACGTAAAAAAATAAATATTTATTTTTCCCGCGCAAATAACCCATGAACTTCTATCACATTTTTCATTCAGAAATATCTAAAGTAGGTAATTGCTTAATAGTATGTACTTACTCAGTATCCATTGTAATTCTTCAAATATATTGCCTCTTTCAATTTACTGTTTTTAAAACTAACAATATCAACAATAATTCACACCGATACACGTCAAACTGCACAGTCAGAAGTTATTCCTTACTGGGGTTTAAGGTTATGTTGTTGAGTCACGTGTTGCAAACGTCATTCTATATTAAGACACATTGTCCTATCTGCATATATTCAGCCAACTTCGGACATACTCGTCTAGTAATATTACTTTAGGACAATTTTATTTGGTATTTGATTAACTTTTGTTGGTTAGGACAAAATAAATGTGGCAATTTTGAATCACTGCCTGTCAGTTACGGCTTTTTGACGTAGTAAATATGTTAAGTTTTGAACTAAGAGTCCAGTGAGACAAAAACCTGAAAATCCGAATTTTTGCAGATAGGACCTTTTGTCTTAGGAGGGCAGTATAGGCAGCTCATTTTTAAAATTTTCTCTGAGTTTTTCATAGTCTGATCAACTGACCAAGACCGATTCATCTTTTCAGTTCATTTATTGATTATCCCTGTCAATCATAATTTCATGTCCTAGGTATTTATATTTATCTACGAATTCTATTTCTTGCCTACTGATGAAATGGTTGGGTACGCAATTTGTCTCAATTTCTATTTTTGAGATATTTATATTTACCTACATTTAGAGTTACCTACATTTTCGGTAGCCACAACGAGTTCCTCACAACTGTAGGTATGACAGAAATACGATATCTCCCTTGTATTTTAATGTTGTGACAAGAGGAACTAGTCGAGGAAATGAAGCATTTTGGCTCGCAATTTTTTCGTCCAGCATGGCTTTACTTGAAATTTTCACAGAAGGTAGGGAATAGTCCAAGGATCATTTTCTATATCATACCGCTGTACGTTAAAACCTTGGGGTGGTTGCCACCCCATCTCGGGGGTGGAAATTTTTTATTACACTTTAACCATGTAAATCGATGTAAAAACTAATTCTAAGAAAAAAATGTTTTTTACATTTTCTTCGTAAAACTAATATTTTTCGAGTTATTCGCGCTTGAAAGTACCAGTTTTTCGTCGAAAAAATCGACTTTTTTAGAGAGTTTTTTGAGAATACCTCGAAAAATATGCATTTAATCAAAAAAACTGTAGATATCAAAATTGTACCTTTAGTAACACAAACTAAATTATTTTTCCATAATATCATTAAGACCAATAGAAACCGAGATACGGTATGTTAAAGGTTAGCTTTTTTCGTCAAATGCATAATTTGAAATATTCAAAGCCAAATAACGGGAAAATTTTGCATTTTTAGAAGAAAACTTAAATTACCTTTTTTCAAGTATACAATTAAGTCTTTCAAAGAATAATAATAAAAAATTTCTAGCATGAAAATAGAGCGACTTATGATCAAAAAATGTCAGTACCTGCTTTTCTCTACGAAACATTCGGTGAAAATAACCCCCTGACTACCCTCCCAATTAAAAACTGGTCTTCGCCTTTCTGTAATTCCTTGTATATTTGTATTGTCAATACACCCAAGAAGTTTGACCCATTTAAAAGGCCTAATTTTAGAAAAATTTGAGTGTAAAAAATCGATTTTTTGCAATTTCATATTTTTCACCTTTTAATTCAAAATATCTCCGAAAATGCTGGAGATACGAAAAAAATGATGGACTACTAAATTAAAGACTTTTTAATAACTAAAATTATATTGTGCATATATTTTCATTACAGGGAATAGTAAGCGAGATATAGCTGTTTAAAACCTCTATTTACGAGCAAACACCACCTTATCCGAACCCTTTAAACCCGCCCCAATTAAAAAGTAAGGGATCTAACGGAATTTAATTTACAGTCTTATAGTTCTTCAAAAATCCTACAAATCATTTTCAAAAAAACCTTTTATCGCCAAAAATGAAGGAGCTATGTTTATAAAACGAACTTTTTTTTCGAAATTTTCGAATAGTCCGCTTATGAAACATTTTTAATGCATGTATAATACCACAGATCCGGTTCGTATACTGGAAGATGACTTAAAAACTATCTGTATTTGTACTTCTACATATTTGTAAATTCGTATTTTTGTGTAAATAAATGTTTTTGTAATTCATTAATTCTACTTTTTTTCTGTATAGATTTATTACATTATCTACTTATTGTAAATTGTAATGTTCTTAAGAGCGGTTTTTAAGGGTTGAAATATTATGATATTATATCCTAAAGCATAAAACAATCATTATTTTTAGCAAATAAAAATCAAATTTTACCCATATTAAAGTTTACAACGTTTTTATATCATTTTTGACAATAAGGGTAGTTTACATCCCTAAAAATAATCGAAGCCCTTGAGCATATTATAGAATATGAAGTACACGGTGAGATGATCCTAATCCCAAATTTTTATGTAAATCGATGCAAGCCGTAATTATTCTTTTAGGATAAGTGCTTTTTTACATACAGCTCCAATAAGGGTGGTTTTAAGGGTTGAAATATTATGATAGTATATCTTAAAGCATAAAACACTTATTATGTAACTAATTAGAAACAAATGTTGACAATATTAAAGTTTAAAATGTTATTTTATAATTTTTTACAATTAGGGGTAGTTTTCACCCTTAAAAAACCAAAAGCGTACAACGGCTCAATATAGAAAATGAACTAGAGGATGAAATGAGCCTAATCCCAAATTTCTGTACAAATCGATGCTGGACGAAAAAATTGCGAGGTTTTGCCATTTTTTCAGCTTCATTTCCTCGACTAAACTTGGTTAAAGGATTGATTCACAACAGTTGTTTTGTGGTTTGTTTTATTTATGGATTGATACCCCAATGTAAAGTATATATCGCCAAGTTTAAAGGAACGCAGTTAAACTTTATGAAATGAATGGAATGTAATTCTATTTAATTATTGTGTTGGAGAGGTTAAAACTGCCATGAAGTTCTTGCTACTACCTATTATTGTTTTATTTGTGAACTTATTTGTTATTAATTGCTGTCACCCATTTTACAAAATTTAAAAAATGATGAAAGCCTTGAATACTGTCACAATTGGTCATTTTCCAAGGCCAGCACTAGGGTTTCAAGTGAATAGCTGCAGCAAATCCAAAAGAAAAAGAGTTGCCTAGACTTAAATAGTCTTCTACAAATCATCTAGTCTTCTTCTTCTTCTAACGGTACCTACATTCTAGAGATTTTGGCGACTACATTGACCCATCTTATTCTATTTGTAGCAGCTCGAATTAGATCATGCGTTAGACCAGTCCACTTCCTAAGATTGACCAGCCAGGATTATACGTCTACGTCCAGGGCCTCTCCTGCCCTCAATCTTGCCTTGTAGAATCAACTGTAGAAGTCGCTATTTATTGTTACGCATAATGTGGCCGAAGCCAATTTTCTGTTCTTTGTCCAATTTTATCCATAAGTTTGTATGTTATCAATGATGTAAAATTAACAAACAATAGTGTTTTTTTAATTCTAATAATTTTTTTTAGTACGTTTCGTAAACCCTTACATTTTTTAAATATGTACACACACAAGCACACAAGAAAGTAAATCCCAGTTCCAGGGGACATGAGATTCCTGGAGCTGGGTGTTCTCATGTCCGAGGATTAAAGAGGTCCACCCCTCGTGAAGACAGCCCCCTCCCTGACCCCCCAAGTACAATGTATTGTTATAAAGGCCAAAAAAGATGTCAAATACTACTTAAACAACAGCATTTTATTTCATCTTACAAATGATCATTATCATTATTTATTATATCGTTACTGTTAAACACATTGTACATAGAATTTATTTGACCCCAATATTTGCATGACTACAATATGCATAAGTCAAAAAATACGATCACGAACCAATGCGAAGATTTTATATTAACCTTCAAATAATGGCATCATTACATTTGCAGATGTTGAACTTTGTACTTTTCTCTACCAATTAATAACTTCATATTGCACTTCGGTTGTGAATTTTAACAGTGCCAACCATTGTTAAGCGGGAATATACAGGGTGTCCCGAAAAGATTGGTCATAAATTATACCACACATTCTGGGGTTAAAAATAGTTCGATTGAAGCTAACTTACCTTAGTACAAATGTGCTCATAAAAAAAGTTACAGCCCTTCGAAGTTACAAAATAAAAATCGATTTTTTTCAATATATCGAAAACTATTAGAGATTTTTTATTGAAAATGGACATGTATTATTCTTATGGCAGGAACATCTTAAAACAAAATTATAGCGAAGTTTGTCCAGCCCATAAAAATTTTATGGGGGTTTTGTTTCCTTAAACCCCCCCCAAACTTTTGTGTACGTTCCAATTAATTCATTATTGTGCTACCATTAGTTAAACACAACGTTTTTAAAACTTTTTGTCTCTTAGTATTTTTTCGATAAGCCAGTTTTTATCGAGATGTGGCTTCTTTTTTAATATATTTACATAAAAATTTTACGGGGGTTTTGTTCCTTTAAACCCCCCAAATGTTTGTGTACGTTCCAATTAAACTATTATTGTGGTACCATTAGTTAAACACAGTGTTTTTAAGACTTTTTTGCCTCTTAGTCTTTTTTTGACAAGTCACCTTTTATCGAGATGTGGCTTCTTTTTAAAAATATGCCTAAAAATGTAAATTATAAATAAATTTTCAGATTACTAACAGGTCTCTATAATCGTACTTAACCATATACAAGTATGTGGTGGATTCGAAAAATATTCAAAATATCTCGATAAAGACTGGCTTATCGAAAAAGTACTGAGAGGCAAAAAAGTTTTAAAAATATTGTGTTTAACTAATGGTGCCACAATAATAATTTAATTGGAACGTACACAAAAGTTTAGGGGGGTTTAAAGGAACCAAACCCCCATTAAATTTTTATGGGGTGCACAAATTTCACTTCAATTTTTTTTAAGATGTTGCTGCCATAATAGTTACACATGTCCATTTTCAATAAAAAATCTCGAAGAGTTTTCGATATATGAAAAAAAATTGATTTTTATTTTGTAACTTCAAAGGGCTGTAACTTTTTTTGTGTGCACTATTGTATATAGGTAAGTGAGGCTCAATCAACCTATTTTTGACCCCAAAATCTGTGGTATAATTTATGGCCAATTTTTTCGGGACACCCTGTATATTATAGCGTGAAATGATTAGAATATACATACACAAACTAACACGTGTTTGCTCCAAAAACACATTTGTAGAGCACGAGGTATCAAAGTCAAAATGAATTTCATGACTATTTTGGTCTCCTGACAAAAGAAAAAGACACGTTGTGCTGATTCGGTTTTTCAGTAATGACCATGATTAATAATTTATGTAGTTAAAACAAGACCTCGAAACAATGTATTCAAATTAATGGACTTAAAAAAGTTTAATACAATGGGTATGGGTACGTATTGCATTATTAAGAATGAAGTTTGGTCTTTGTTTATTTCTTATTAGTGTCTTTATTTTTATTGAAATAATAAGTAAAATAAAAATATTGTGTACTGAATACTAACCAAAAAGTCTAAAATATAAGGATAACTTCGTTGTCTGCCTTTTCTCCTTCTACCTTGTTCATTCCTCTTATTTCATATAACTTTTATAATTAATATGTACTGGAAATAAATGTATTATGAAATTATCATCATTTCGTATGTTCTGCCTTACTATTTCTCTATGAGTTTTGTGACCCTCCGACATATTTTGTACGTTCCAAGTCATAATATTGAAAGACCCAGGGATTTTTAGCAACCTAAAAGCTCACTAAAAGGTTGCCGGGAACCAAAGAACATTTCTGTTTTTCTTTCTATCATGTTAACTATACTAGGAAATCTTAAAAGATCATTAGTACAGTGATTTCCCGTTGCCTTCAGTATTCTTATAAAATACCGCTTCCTTGGTTCGTCTGCCTTTAGGGTCAATTTTTTAATCCTAGACCCTCACTTATCTAGATAGTTATAGAACCTATAGCTACTTCTAGAAATATGATCAGTGCGGAACATTTTAAATAAAATTGACATTTTACATACATTTTGTTTAATTTGTAGTAACTACATATTATATTTGGTTAATCTGAACTAAGATAATAATAATTGTCGCATATATTTTGTTTAATTGTAGGTAGTACATACTTGAATACTGTGAACGAAGATAAAATAAATTTTTATTTAGTATTCATGTCTACCAACGACTTTTAAACATAAATTACTGGAGATTTACTATTTTCTGCTAGCAATTGCATTATTCAGTCACGATCTTTGTGTTTGAAAACGGGATAATGGATTTTATTTAGGTATTTTTAATCATTACTGCTATATTAAAAACGTTTAAAAGCTTGAAACATTAATATTAATAAATTAATATTATTACAACACTTAATATTGAACTCACCAGGCTTCCGGGTTGAACCGCGTCGTTTTTCTCCACGCCGAGCTTTCAATATCCTTTCTGATCTTTAGCGTTGTTATGGTCTCAGTCTAGTGAGCCCCAGATCTCTTCATTGCACTGTTCACTTACTGTGCAATGTGATATTTTTCATGCTTTATGTCCAACATTTATTTTATATAGGGTATTTAATTAAGGGGGGTCCGGACAAATAATCCCGGACAAAGAATCCCCACAAATTATCCCTGGACAAAAAATCCCCGGACAAAAAATCCCCGGACAAATAATCTCCGGACAAAAAATCCCCACAAAAAATCCCGGACAAATAATCGCCACAAATTTTTTTGGACAAAATATCCCCACAAAAAATCCCGGACAAAAAATCGCCAAGAAATATTTGTTGCCGAATAGTTCTCTAAACATTTTTCCCGAAATTTTATCAAATTTCGAATTCCAATTTCATGCTGAAAACTTCAAATTTTAATGACACAAGAGTGTGAGTTTCTTCAAAAATCGTGGAAGATAGGGGAAATGAGTAAGACCCCGTTTTCATGACTGGCGCTTAACGCGAGTTTTGGTAACTCGCGATTACAACTACATACATTTTACTGAAGACCGTTCACATGCTAACGCGCGTTTTAGGTCATTAAGACGCGCGTTGGCATGTGCACGGTCTTAAGTAAAATGTATGTAGTTGTAATCGCGCGTTAAGCACCTGTCATGAAAACGGGGCCTTAGCTCATTCCCCATATTTTCCACGATTTTTGAAAATTCCAGGAAAACTTTTATAGAACTATTCGACAGCAAATATTTCTTGGGGATTTTTTGTCCGGGATTTTTTTTGTGGGGATTTTTTGTCCGGGGATTATTTGTCCAGGGATAATTTGTGGGGATTTTTTGTCCGGGATTATTTGTCCGGGGATTATTTGTCCTAGCTCCGTTATATTATTTCAATTAGTCACTAAATATATTTTTCCACATACCTCTACCGAAAGTATACTTTTCCGGACCTGATTGTAGGGAGCAAAGTTGTACTTTTCCTCCCTAGGGAGGAAAAGTAAAAGTGACGTCATGGTATTTCATTCATTAAATATAACTTATTGACGCCATGTACAATATCTATTTTTTATTACGTAAGTATCTATACATTTTAACGTTTATTTATAAAACACCCTGTATTTTGCAGAATGGTAAAAAACAGTAAATTTTTATTTTGATTTAACAATGTTTACATTAATAATTTAACTTTTATTTGACAGTTGACAGTTATATTGTACCTACTTGTTAGTTTTAGTTTTAATAAATTTTGTTGGTTAGTTACATAAAAATAAATTAAGTAAAAATGAAAAAATGACTTGTTATTTGAGGAAAGTGGAAAAACCATATGTATAACATGGGAGAAAAGTGCCTTTTCCTCCCTTGAATGATTACTGCCCTCTGCTACGCGTCGGGCAGTAAACTTCATTCTCGGGAGGAAAAGTATCAAGTACCACTTTCCTCCCTTGTTATACAAATAGCTATTCCTCTTCATATCGCAATGTCACAGTTATAAGAAATTGATTAAAAAGAGCGAATGGTCATGACGTTGTCTATTTTCAAATAATACAGCTGCAATACTACAGTAGAATATACAGGTCTTATATGTCAACTATGTATACAGTGACCATATGTACTTATTTAAGTAGGACAGTAGGTACTTATTTTTATATATTGTCCTAATGTACTTTAAAACATTTCTAAGGACACGAAAATCTACTTATTTTTTCTAAAAAAATAAATATTTTTATCTTTTATAAGTACCGCATGTATACTCAGTCCTGTTAGACAGGGAATTGGGCAGGGAAGTGGGCAGCGTGAACTTGTAAATAGCTCACTCGCGCTGCCGCTGCTAATGCTACTGCCATTGCAGTTTCATGAAGCCATTCTGAAAGTAGGTGATAAAATAAATGCGGCAGATGCTGCCCAAGAATACTTTAATCTTAAAAACAAATTACAACATCGGTCGGACGCATTATTTTTGCCGCTTAAAGTGAGAGAATGGCTTGGTACACTTGAAGACGGGCAAGCCGCCACTGAAAACTTCAGTACACAAGTGAGACATTTTTACACAAAATGTGTAACCTACCTAGAAAACTAGAGTACAAATCTTCATGAGTTCAAACTATTCAAATGGATAGATCTAAGAAATAAAATAACATGGAACGATGTTTGCTATTCTTTTGAAGCTTTTAAACTGTATATCAAGGCAACCATTTTAAATGAAGATCAACTCTTTGACGAACTGGGAATTTTGAAAGACGTGGCTACAAGTGAAAAAATTGCTGAGTGGAACAGAGAAGAAAAAAATAGTCAGGATCGATGGCTTGAAGTTTTTAAGTGTGTAGATCAATTCAAACTAAAAAACTTACAAATATTATGCGAATTTATGGTTTGTCTTCCGGGTACTAGTGCAGCTATCGGGCGTTTATTTTCTGTAATAAATAATTATTGGACGTCGGAAAAGTCACAAATGTCCATCTCCACTCTCAAGGCAGCGATGCAGGTGTACGCAAATTCTGATGAGACTTGTAACGAAATGTTTCATTTACTTCAGTTGAAGCCGGACCTTCTTAAATTAATTTTAAGTTCAGAAAAATATGAATGGTACAAAAAACCGGAAGAAGATGAGGCTATTCCACGTCCCTCATCTAAAAACTTTTAATTACAGGCTTCTAACTTTTTTAAAGTTAATATAATATGTTATGTTTAATTTAATTGATATAATTTTTTATGTTTAGCTACATAGTTTATTTATTTTTATTGACAAAAAGTTATGTTTGTCCAATAAAAAGATACATTTTGCGTTTTTAATACACTTTTGTTTTTTTGTACTTTTTTTTCTTTAAAAAGATATGGTCACCGTAACTATGTAGTAAGATTTATACATTTCACTTACAGCAAAGTTTTTTTATATGAATTCAATGAAAATATCTTCTTTATCTCATTGGCTCAGAATTTGGGATTATCATTCCACTTTTTTACGTAAAAATATGTTATAAGCTAAATCTTATATAATTAATAATATAGATTTCTACTACACGTGAATTCTTGATAGGAGATAAGATCACGTAGCAGATAAAGTCATGTAGTTTAAATAAAACATTTCAATAGTTTTTCCGTTTTTCGTGTTGTATATTATCATATTTTTTTTAAGTATGTTCTTAAAATCTAAAAATAAAAATATGCGGTAGTTTATCATTAATAGGAAGTGATATCGCATACTGAACTTGAACCATTATTGTTGGTCACCCTACATTTAAAATTTTTAGTCATGTAATGTATTTTATTTTTTTTTTAATATTTAGCATTATGGCGTACAATGAGAACACATAATTGAACAATACAAATAGGCCAGAGCATTTAGCACATAAAACAGCGAAATGATTCGATATTTAAATAAAGCACCTAATAGAGACTTACAACTTTTTGCACTGTGTTCAGGATGATGTCAGGAAAAAAGTATATCATAGAAAAATGGCTGGAAATGCTTAATTGCATTTTAAAGTGCATAAAATGCATCAAAAATGCATAAACATGTCAAAATAAGCATATTAAAGGCCAGATTTTGTTACTTAGCGGTTTTTGGGGTGGCTGAGAAGCTAGGACAAATAATCCCTGGACAAATAATCCCGGACAAAAATTCCCCACAAATTATCCCTGGACAAAACATCCCCGGAGAAGAAATCTCCGTACAAATAATCCACGGACAAAACATCCCCACAAAAAATCCCGGAAAAATAATCCCCACAAAATTTTTTGGTCAAAATATCCCCACAAAAAATCCCGGACAAAAAATCCCCAAGAAATATTTGCTGTCGAATAGTTCTCTAAAAGTTTCCCTAAAATTTTAACAAATTTCGAATTCCAATTCCATGCTGAAAACTTTAAATTATACATGACAAAAAAGTGTGAGTTTTTTCAAAAATCGTGGAAAACATGGGGAATGAGCTAAGGCACCGTTTGCATGACAGGTGCTTAGCGCGCGATTACAACTACATACATTTTACTTGAGACCGTTCATATGACAACGCGAGTATTAACGACCTAAAAAGCACGTTGGCATGTGAACGGTCTTCAGTCTTCAGTAAAATGTATGTATACCCCAGGCTGTGGGTGAAAAAACGTGATATAATTCAGGAATTTTTGAAACCTATCAGGTGTTGTAAAGGACGATGCCAGGAATAACTTATACTAAAATGTAACCAAAAATTGTGTGCGGTTTTTTATTTATGACGATTTTCATTTGTTAAATTTACAATTTTTAAAGATTTTTAATTTTGCAGCTTAGAATATTCATTTTAGAGAAAAACTTTTAAATAGAAAATTGTGGTAAATTAAAAAACCTACAATTTGAGCTATGGCAAGTTTAATTTCGTTAATACGTTATTGCAAAACAGCCTGCGAAATGTCCAAAATGGCCGTTTTTTGCAATTGCCTTATTTACTGTAAAAATAACTTTTATGTATTTTTTAAGCCTTGAAAATGAAGATCTTTCAATACCAAACATAAAAAAAATTTGTAGTGCCCGATTGGTGAACTTGTTGTTTAGATATTATAATTTGTTTATCCCAAGAGGTCAAAGGTCCAAGGCTAGAACTTTTTGAAAAAAAATTGTACAGAGTTAATCCAAGATCCACTCTCCTTCTAAAGACTTGTGTTTTCATATAAATAAATGCGTATAACATTTTTCAACCTATTATTTCGGGTTTGAAAATAAGGGGGCAAATTTTGTTATAAACATTTAGAACTGAAGCCGCCCCTGTACATCCTATGAGTTTTTAACTTGCAGGTTATTGTTGCTGAAGACAAAATAAAGATTCAAAACTAAATAAAAAATTTCTACGACCAACTGAAGCCGAAATAATTGTTTTTGTTTTCTTAAATCGTAGTGACTTTATTTATAACAATTAAGAAATTATTTTACAGTGATTGACTAAAGAATAACCGATATTATCTTAAAATAAAATTATTTTGACTGAAAGTTACATTTAATTACTAAAAATGATTTTTAAAGTGTAGTGGAGATTTATTTTTCGTTTCGACTCTGATTTATGGTGTCGGTTGCCCTTAGCAACGGCTAGCAACTTATAATACATTGAATCACGGTTTTCGCTTTAAATTTTAAAGCACCGCTTGGACTGACATGAAATTTGGCAAACACGTAGATAATATGTTAAAGAATGAAAATGATATTGGCATCTGTGTGCTTTTGTCCTAGGGGTGAGTTTCACCCCTTATAAGGGATGAAAAAATATATGTTCAAAACAAGTTCGGAAATGGATAAAACGTCTAATTCTAAGCACTTTTTGTTCTATAGCTGTTTTTCACCAAGTTAATACCTTTCGAGTTATTTTCGAGTAAATACCTTAATTTTTCAACAACAAAAAAAACACGTTTTTAGGCGATTTTTGACAAATAACTCAAAAATAATTGTTTTATTGAAAAAATGGGTTTTAACAAAAATATAGCAAATTAAAAACTGAAAAAATGATGTATGCATGAAATCTCTAAACCCAGTATAAACAAAGTTCTAGCTAATGAAAAATGGGTTTATATCCGTCAAGTTTCAAAATGAATTATTTCAACGTGAAATAATCAAAAAATCATGCACTTTTTGGAGAAAAATCATTTCTCCTAGTATTTAAAAAAAAATATGTATATCTGTTTTTAAAAAATGTTTATAGCATCAAAAGTAAGCAAGTTACTCTGAAAATAAAGTTGATTTCTTTTTTTTTTTTTTTGTTAAAAAACTCGAAAGTCAACCCCCAATTAGCATCTTAAATCAAATTAATCATTACCGCTTCACAAGTTACTTTGCTCATGTATTATTTATATGATCTGTAAGTATCATCGGTTCAAAGGGCTTATTAAAAAAATGGTTTTAAAGTAAATCTGTTTTAATTTTTAATTAAAAAAAAAATGTTTTTTTCTAAATAACTTAAAATTTATTAATGTGACCAAAAATCACAACGAGTAAAAAAGTTTAGTTTTTGCTGTTATGAATATTTTGGATTTTTTCCTTTTTTGGAAGCCAAAAATTTGTTAAGATATGGCTGTTCTAAATTTGCATACACTCGTGATTATTGACTACTTAGTTCAAGTCCTTTTTACTACTCCACTACATTTTAAAAATCATTTTTAGTAATTAAATGTAACTTTCGGTCAAAATAATTTTATTTTAAGATAATATCGGTTATTCTTTAGTCAATGACTGTAAAATAATTTCTTAATTGTTATAAATAAAGACACTACGATTTAAGAAAACAAAAACAATTATCTCGGCTTCAGTTGGTCGTAGAATATTTTTATTTGGTTTTGAATCTTTATTTTGTCTTCAGCAACAATAACCTGCAAGTTAAAAACTCATATCATGTACAGGGGCGGCTTCAGTTCTAAATGATTATAACAAAATTTGCCCCCTTATTTTCAAACCCGAAATAATAGGTTGAAAAATGTTATACGCATTTATTTACATCAGAATATGAAAATATAAGTCTTTAAAAGGAGAGTGGATCTTGGATTAACTCTGTACGATTTTTTTTCAAAAAGTTATAGCCTTGGACATTTGACCTCTTGGGATAAACAAATTATAATATCTAAGCAACAAGTTCACAAATCGGGCACTACAAATATTTTTTATGTTTAGTATTGGAAGGTCTTCATTTTAAAGCCTTAAAAAAATACATAAAAGTTATTTTTACAATAAATAACGCAATTGCAAAAAACGGCCATTTTGGACCTTTCGCAGGCTGTTTTGCAATAACCAATTAACAAAATTAAACTTACAATAGCTCAAATTGTAGGTTTTTTAATTTACTACAATTTTCTTTTTAAAAGTTTTTCTCTAAAATGAATATCCTAAGCTGCAAAATTAAAAATCTTTAAAAATGGCAAATTTAACAAATGAAAATCGTCATAAATAAAAAACCGCACAAAATTTTTGGTTACATTTTAGTATAAGTTATTCCTGACATCGTCCTTTACAACACCTGATAGGTTTCAAAAATTCCTGAATTATATCCTGAAATCGATTTTTCACCCACAGCTTGGACTAGTAGTTGTAATCGGTGTCGGCCGGTATGCGCTCGACCGTTTTGCGCCCTTACCTGAAATCGGCCGGTTTGCGCTCTAACACTTTCTTAATGGAGATGTATAGCTAATTATTTTCTTATATCGACCGTTTTGCGCTCTCTTGTAATCGACGTTTAATTTTATTCTACCATAACGATCAGGTAACGGTCAGGCTAGTAAAATTAGTTTTAAAAAATCATAAAACTATAAAAAAATGGATATAGCCTAGATAATGTGCACAGAAATTGGAAGGTGGAAACACAAAAAAATCTTATGTATGTCTTTGTACTCACTTTATAATGCTAAAAAAATCACGGCTTTTAGATTTCAATGCCTATTTTTTAATAATTCTCATTATAGAAACACATATAGAAACATGGATAATTTTGTTTTAATTACTTGCTTGTAGCCTGTAGATATAGTAAAAATTGCGATAAGCTTTTATTTTAACATTTAAATCTAATTTAATATCTCACTGAAGTATGTGGTTCTTGATAATATTACGAAAATTAATGTATAAAGACGGAAATACCCGAAAGTTAAGTTAGGACCGAAGGGTTGAGTCTTCCTCCTTTCCCACAGATTTTGAGTCAGGTAGGTTCACCAGACTATTATTGTAGAATGAAATTAAAATTATATTGCAAGAGAGCGCAAATCGGCCGATTAAGGAAACTATAGAAGTTAGATATTTCTATTACGAAAATTGCAAAGCGCAAACCGGTCGATTTCAGGTAAGGGCGCAAAACGGTCGAGCGCAAACCGGCCGTATTCGTTGTAATCGCGCGTTATCAAAAGTCGCGGTTATCGCCTATCATGAAAACGGGGCCTTAGCTCATTCCCCATATCTTCCACGATTTTTGAAAAAACTCACACTCTTTTGTCATGTAAAATTTGAAGTTTTCAGGATGAAATTGGAATTCGAAATTTGTTAAAATTTCGGGAAAATTTTTAGAGAACTATTCGGCAGCAAATATTTCTTGGATATTTTTTGTCCGGGATTTTTTGTGGGGATATTTTGTCCAAAAAAATTTGTGGGGATTATTTTTCCGGGATTTTTTGTGGGGATTTTTTGTCCGGGGATTATTTGTCCGGGGATTTTTTGTCCAGGGATAATTTGAGGGGATTTTTTGTCCGGGATTATTTGTCCGGGATTATTTGTCCGGGATTATTTGTCCGGGGATTATTTGCCGAGCCCCTCTGAGGGTTCGATTTTGATTGGCACCATATTGATACAAACATATTACTTGGAGAATTTTAGGGTTGATAAACATCAGTGGTGACCAGTGTTAGTGCAGTAGCACGTGATATTCTGGAGTTTCTAGGGTTTTCTGCATTAAATTGATACACATAAGGTTTGTTCCAACTCGATACAAAGCCGTTCTTGAACTGTTACGAGTATGCGCTGTAACGAAAAATGTGTTACTGCGCATAATTATTCGTTATTGCGCATGAGCGTAACGATCCAAGAACGGTTTTGTATGGAGTTATAACAAACCTATAGATTACTCGGGCGGTTTTGGGGTTGCTTAAAACGAATACGCCTTCAGAACCGACATCCGGAGCACCTGGTTTCTAGGGTCACGTCATATTCTGGAGTTTCCTGCGATTTCGGCACTAAATTGATGCAAACAGATTACACGGGGCATTTTAGGGCTTACTGAACATGAATACGCTATCAAAACTGACCTCCTGACCCACTGAGCACCTAGTGCCCACGATCACTGCTAAGTTACGTCATCTTCAGGAGTTTCGAAGGTTTTCGGAATTGAATGTGTATAAATAGATTACTAGGCGGTTTTAGGGGTCGTGCCCCTAAAATCATGAGTGCCATGAGTATGTGCCAATAAAGCCGCGGCGGCCATTTGCCTGATGTGCTATTCCATACATAACCTTATCCTATCTAATTAATGATTCAAAATACGATATAAAAAAAAGTATTTTCTATTCAATTCAAATTTTCCGTAAATTTTGGGGTACCCTTATTATTGTTTTTCATAACCGATTTACTCGCAGATTTTTTCTTAAATAGTGGAGTAGTGGATAAACTGAGGAATGTCTACAGATTTAGTTTATCATTATACGAGTATTAATAAGTACATTTCACATTCTTCAACACTATTATGAGGATTAATAAAAGTATGTATTTTCGCATTTAAAGATAATCAATTTATTGATAGGTATTAAAGTTACACGCCAAAACAATACATACAATAAATACATTATACAAGATTTATGGAACAGTAGTTGATGACGTCAATAATCATAAGTGACCATAAATAATTATCGCATTATTTTGTTAAGGAAATATTTATTTTAATCTATATATAAACAATTAAGAAAAAATTATGTTAGATGTCTGGGTTTTATTGTCATGCCAATTCGTAATAGGCAATATGTATTGCGTACATCCTTTTGTGATACGTAGAAAAACAATTTATTGTTGAGTATACTGTTCAAATGGAGAATATTTAAATATTTCATATTTATGACACAACATAAGTAGTGTTTCTAATGTTTTAACTTTATATATTTTTAACTTTTTCCCTTGCCCTTATTGATTTGAAGTAATTTACATGGTGATACTCTATTGCATTAAACTTATGAGGCTTTTTTATTCTTATGTCTTCAACTATATCGAGTTCCAATCATTTCCCCAGGATGGGTCAACCCTTCCCTCTCCTCTCCGTTTGTCTTATTTTTCTTAGTTATTACCTTAACGAAAATACAAAAAAATACAAATCCCATCCCCATTAAGAGAGGACTTAGACACGTAGACGTAATATCGCCAAAGTTTTTCAACCTAGCCCTGGAAGACGTCTTCAAAACTACAAATTGATCAACATATGGTATTTATGTTAACCACATCAGATTCGCTGACGACAAAGTTCAACAATCACTATCAGAGCCAGACTAGCATGTGTAGGATTTAGAAAACTTTGTTGGATAAAATCCATAAGGAAAAATTTCCCCTAACTGGCTGTATACCATTAATTACAAAAATTGAAGAAAGACTTCTGTGTAAAAGGTATATTTATTAAAACCCCAATAAAGGGCTACATTAAAAGACAAAACGTTTTCGCTCTAAAGAGAGTATCATCAGTGTTCTAAGCAAGCTCTACATGTTAAGCCACCAAAAATACATAGGTTAAAACCCTTAAAACGCCGACCAAATGTCTTACATTGGCGTGTATTATGTTAAACCCTGGCGATGGGTGAAAATGAAAAAGATATACCTCACAGCATTATATGACTCTACCACGTGTATGTGGGTGGTTGAGTTGATTTCGCTGTCTTCACAAAGAGAAAGGTGAAAGTTGGATACTTAAGAACCGCAAAATACTCCAATACTTGAAACTTGAAAGAACGACTGGGTAAGATCAAAAATAAAAGTCGAGGCTATAACAACAAAAATTGCCAAACTCAAAATGAACATCGGAGGCCCGGAGGCCACACTGCTAGATAAAAAGACCAACGTTGGAACGCCGCAATACAACATTGGAGACCTTATGAAAGTAAACGACCGAGAGGAGGACAACAGATTAGATGGGTTGATGGTATAAAAAGAATATAAAAAGTTAATCATAAAAATGCCACAAGGAAATAGCTTCAGAACAACATAAAAATAATACCCGGAACAAATTGGAGGTATGGAAAGTTGGAAGAAGCCTATGTCCAAACATGGACGACAGAACGCTAACAAGAAGAAAAAGATTAACTTATTTAATAATCAAAGTTTCGTTTATTCTCTTTACATAACTCTACCATCTTAGTAGAATAACTAGTACCTAAGTGTTTTAAAATGGCACCTGTACCCTCGAATATGTATTGTTTATTTCGTACTATTTTCATTTTTCATTTTTCTTCCCTACTCTGTCAATATACAGGGTGAGGCAAATAAAGGGCCTATTAGAAATATCTCGAGAACTAAAGGCAACAGAATCATGAAAATTGGAATAAAAGGATTTTGAAGGTTGATCTAATAAATGAAAATATTTTCATCTCTTTGCAACTTCCGGTTATACCGGAAGTTGCTTATAACTTCGTTTTTTTTAATGGGACACCCTGTATATTTTTACATTTTTGGATTTTCTTCGATGTCTTCTTTCTTAAAATATGAGGTTTTATAATATTATACAGGGTGTTTTAAAAGATAATTACGTTTTTTTTTATTAATTTCGTAGCAAAATTAACACCCTGTAGAATTGTAGTAGTTTGACATCTAAAACTCTACTTACGTTCAAATGATTTTTAATATACTCTACTATTGTTAAGAATCATTAGTATAGCTAAATTTTTAATTTTAGTATACAGGGTTGGTCGAAACTCGGAATGAGTATTTTCTGAGTTTTCTTAAATGGAACACCCTGTATATTAGTATTGTAATGAAATTATATTTTATGGTACTTTTTTATTTCTTAAGCATTCCCTATACCTAACTGCTTTAATTTGTGCTTAATTGTTAATCGCACCAACAATCTTAACTACGTAGGTATTTTGATAGCTAAACCATTATTGGTAATTTTAAGGACCAGTCTGGATTAATATGTATTTATTTCTGAAAAATGATTAGGGATTGAGTATTTTCACGGCCAACCTAATAAAATTTTACGTATTTTTTGTTGCAATTAATGTTTAGCTTGAATCACCAATAACTCACAAATTAAAGCAGTTAGGTATAGGGAATGCTTAAGAAATAAAAAAGTACTATAAAAGATCATTTCACTACAATACAAAAATGCAGGGTGTTCCATTTAAGAAAACTCAGAAAATACTCATTCCGAGTTTCGACCAACCCTGTAAACTAAAATTAAAATTTAGCTATACTAATGATTCTTAACAATAGTAGAGTATATAAATATAATATAATATAAATTAATAAAAAAAACGTAATTATCTTTTAAAATACCCTGTATAATATTACAAAACCTCATATTTTAAGAAAGAAGACATCGAAGAGAATCCAAAAATGTAAAAATATACAGGGTGTCCCATTTAAAAAAACGAAGTTATAAGCAACTTCCGGTATAACCGGAAGTTGCAAAGAGATGAAAATATTTTCATTTAATAGATCATCCTTCAAAACCCCTTTATTCCAATTTTCATGATTCTGTTACCTTTAGTTCTCGAGATATTTCTAATAGGCCAGTTATCTGCCTCACCCTATATATACCATCTTTGTTTCTGTACTAATAAATCTTTTGTAAGTCATGGTATATTATAGCTTTTTCTCAAATTGTGTGTGTGTGTGTTTTATATAGCTATATTTGTTTTTCGAAATTTTTGATAATCATCACCAAATACTTAAATTTTTTCCTTTTTGTTAGTTAGGGCAAATCGCCCAACATTTGCTTACAAGTCAAAGCCAAGTAAATCACCTGTCAAATTGTTAAAATAAAGCATGAATAATTAATAAACGTGTACATGGTAAAACAACTTCTGATTTAAAAAAAATTGGGACAATATGGCGGTTCGGACAAATAATCCGCGCACAAATAATCCCGGACAAAAAAACCCCACAAAAAATCCCTGGACAAAAAATCCCCGGACAAATAATCTCCGGACAAAAAATCCCCACAAATAATCCCCACAAATAATCCCCACAAATTTTTTTGGACAAAATATCCTCACAAAAAATCCCGGACAAAAAATTCCCCAAGAAATATTTAGAAAAATTTTACTAAATTTCGAATTCCAATTCCATGCCGAAAACTTCAAATTTTACATGACAAAAAAATGTGAGTTTTTTTCAAAAATCTTTCATAGCAGCTCGGGGAGAGGCCAGATGGGAGAAGGTCTGTAGAACGGCCTAGGAAAAGGTGGAAAGATGCCGTCAGAGAAGATCTAGAGAAAATGGGAGTGAGACAATGGGAAATAGTGACACAGGACCGAAAAACATGGAAGGGAATAGTAAACGCGGCAAAGACTCTCGAGGCTTAACAACATTGATGATGATGATGACTAAATATTTTTGACGTTAAATAATGGTTAAATTTACAAAAAGGAACAGGATGTTTTTGCATTACAATCAAGATTATCGTTTTCAATGCCAGCGGAAACGCAACAGGTTTTTTGAATTACAATCAAGATTATCGTCTTCAAGACCAGCAGTTATCATCAAGAATACGCAATGTTTTGAACATAGCTATTTAAAGCAGAGTGAGAAAAAGATTTTAGCGAATAATTACAACACGATTTCCACAGCGTTAGCTCATTTCCCATATCTTCCACGATTTTTGAAAAAACTCACACTCTTTTGTCATGCAAAATTTGAAGTTTTCGACGTGGAATTGGAATTCGGAATTTGGTAATCAAAATTACAAATCATGCTTAATCTTAATTGCTATTCAATATTTTCGTACCGAAAAGCGGCTTCATGGCGATTGCTATGTATATAATGTATAACTCTCATGCACTGAGGCTGAAAAACATTTACGTCGATTGCATTTACGGGAAAACTTTTAGAGAATTATTGTTCGGCAGCAAATTAGTACATTCTTTGACGGTTTTTGCTGTAAATTTTAAAGAACCGTTTAGATTGACATGAAATTTGGCATAAGCATAGTTAACATGTCAAACAAAAAAAGTGATATTATTCCGATGTGTGCTTTTGCCCTGGGGTGAGTTTCACCCCTTCTCTGCGGTGGAAAACGTACGTTCAAAATAAGTCCGGAATTCGATAAACTGACTAATTCTAAGCAACTTTTAGTCTATACAGTTTTTTCACTGTCAATATTTTTCGAGTTATTTGCGAGTGAATATGTTCATTTTTTAACAAAACAAACACGTTTTTAGAAAAATTTTCGTAAATAATTCAAAAAGTAAGTATTTTATGGAAAAAAACATTCTTAGTAGAAATATAGCCTGTAGAAGAGTTAAAAAAATGGTGTATACATAAAGTCTATAGACCTAACAGAAGCCGAGTTATAGCTAAAGAAAAATAGGTTCATGTTCGCCAAATTCCAAGTTGAATATTCCAACGTGAAATAACCAAAAAATGAAGCACTTTTGGAGAAAACTCATTACAACTTTTTTAAAGAGTTTAAAAAGCTTTATTTTTGTTATTATAAAAAAAGGTTATAACATCAAATGTAAGCTAATTACGCTCAAAATACAGCTGGTCCCTTTTGTTTTGGCAAAAAAAATTGGGAAAATCACCCCCTAATTAGCAATTTAAATGAAATTAATCGTTACCGCTTCACTAGTTGCTTTATTTATGTTGTGATTATATGATCTGTAAGTTTCTGATCTGTATTCAACTTGCTTACTTTTGAAAAAAATTGGTTTTAAAGTAAAATTTTTAATTCTGAAAAAAAAATTTTTGTTTTTTTCAAAATAACTTAAAAATCTCAAACAATAAAAAAAGTCGGCGTTGCTTTTCTGAATATCTTGTATCTTTTTGTTTTTCTGTAAGACAAAGATTGGTTAAGATTTGCTGTTTCTAAATTTGCATACACTCATGATAAGTGACTCGTTCAAGCCCTTTCAGCTACAGCTCTTAAAAAATAAGCACTTTAAACCGACGAAACTTACGGATCATTTAAGTAATACGTACACCAGTAAAGCAACTTGTGAAATGGTACATATTAAGTTAATTTGAGATGCTAATTGGGGCTGATTTGCGAATATTTTTACCAAAAAAAAAACAGACCAACTTTATGTTGAGCGTAACTTGTTTACTTTTAATGCTAAATTTTTTTTCATAAAACATAAATAAAGATTTTTTAAACACTTTAAAAGAATTATAATGAGTTTTTCCCAAAAAGTGCTTCATTTTTTGGTTATTTCATGTTAAAATATTCGGTTTGGGATTCCACGAATATCAACCTATTTTTCATTAGCTATAATTCTGCTTCTGCTTAGCTCTATATTTTTGGTAATAATATAAATTTAGATAAATTACTTACTTTTTGAGTTATTTGTAAAAAACCGTCTAAAAACTATTTTGTTTTTGGCTATTTTGTTGAACATATTCACTGGCAAATAACTCGAAAAGTATTGACTTGGCAAAAAAAATTCTATAGAACAAAAGTTACTTAGAATTGGTCAGTTTATCGAATTCAGAAATTACTTTGGACGTATATTTTTTAAAAATGAAAAACCATTTTCAATTTACCGGTAGAGGTGCTTGGTGCACTCTCTGATTGAACTGGAATGATGATGCGGCTGTAGTTTCGTGTTGCAACGAAATTGAAAATGGTTTTTAATTTTTGATTTACATGTTTACTCCCATTGGAGTACGAAGGGAACCATTCTCGTTGGAACTGTACCGCGCTGAGCAGATGGGACGTGAATTATAAATTGTAAAATTCCTTCACCTTCCTTAGTCTCAGCATCCGTTATGGCTTGCAAATTGTAGAAGCCTCGGAGGTGTTACCAGAGAAGATTCCCGTTGTTTTCAGTCTGGTAGGATGTAGAATAACATTTTTGGATGTTGTTTTATGTGCTATTAGATTGAAAACTAATACATATCATATCTTCATAACGAAAGATAAAATATGATTTTGGGCCCGGAACTCCAAATATACTATCCATATCTCGATAAAATGCATAGTTCGCTAACTTCGTTTCTAGTGAAGGTACTTACGTAATAGAAAATAGATATTGTACAGGGCGTCAATAAGTTATATTTCATGAATGAAATACCATGACGTCAATTTTCCTCCCTAGGGAGGAAAAGTACAACTTTGCTCCCTACAATCAGTTCCGGAAAAGTATACTTTGGGTAGAGGTACGTGGAAAACATATTTTCCTTAAAAGCATCAAAATAGTGAATTTGGAAGGAAATAATGAAGCGGGTAATAAAAACCCTAATTAGGCTCTAGGTGGGTTACATGACCACCTAGGGGGCTAAAAATTTCAGAAAGTTAGTTTCACTATATATGCTAAACGGTGACCAATATGGAATTCGAATCGAGTTGGGGGCACTTTTCATCATCTTACTTTTCGACAAATCCCAGATATGCTAACATGCCTGGACAACAAAGTAAAACAGAAAGATGTATCGTGAAGCATACAGACATGAAAAAGAGACAATTCAAAGATGCAGTCCCCATACTACTAAATAAAGAAAAATATGTAGCAAACTCATCAACAAAATGCAATAGGCTCTGGTTGCCAATACTTAAAGAAGAAGTGAACAACAAGAATTCACCAACAATAACGTGATGATAAAATGTAAGACGTAATATCAACATCGGCATAATATCACTTTTTTTCTTTGACTTGTTAGGTACGTGTATACCAAATTTCATGTCAATCCAAGTGGTTCTTTAAAATTTATAAGTTTTGCAATATTTTACCGTTAAAGAACGTACTAAATATTTCTTGGGGATATTTTGTCCGGGATTTTTTGTGGGGATATTTTCTCCAAAAAAATTTGTGGGGATTATTTTTCCGGGATGTTTTGTGGGGATTTTTTGTCCGGGGATTATAATTTGTCCGGGGATTTTTTGTCCGCGAATTTTTTTCCAGGGATAATTTGTGGGGATTTTTTGTCCGGGATTATTTGTCCGAGGATTATATTTGTCCTAGCTTCTGTAGGTACTGTAGACTAACGCGAATTTTCGTACTATGTTTTGGAGGTGTCATGAGCCCAACCCTCTTCAACATCTTTATGGACGAAATCATGAAAGAGTGCACACCGCAACTAAAGAAATTGCACGTAGGGTACAGGAATCTCCAAAAAGTAACCATTTCGGAATGTGCATTCGCAGATGATGTAGTTGTTATCACAGAAAAAGAAGAAGATCTGCAAAATAACCTGCAAGCGTGGAATCACGCGTTGTGTAAACAGGGTATGAAGATAAATACACATAAGACGAAGACCATGGTAATATCGCAAGAACCAGTCATAATAAATATGCAAATTAATGGAAAGGAAATAGAAAAAGTAAACCATTTCCAATACTTAGGCGTTACAATCGAATATAATGGAAGGCAGGACAAAGATGTTGAAGAGAGGATTAGTAAAACATCAAAACTATTTCATGCAATAAAAAATAGCTTCTTAAACAAGAAAGAAATCACAAGAAAAACCAAACTAACTGTATTCAACACCATATATAGACCAGTGCTTACATACGGCTGTGAATCATGGATACTAACTAGAAAACTAAAAAGTAAGATACAAGCCCTAGAAATGAAGTATTTACGAAGAGTTAGAGGAGTGACAATGAGAGACAGAATAAGAAACACAGATATACGCACAGATCTTAAGACGAAATCAGTACTTGAGTATATTGAAGAAAAACAACTTAGTTGGTGGGGACACATGAAAAGAATGAAAGATAATATACCGGTGAAGAAAATATGGGAAGCTAGGATACAAAAGAAAAGAAATAGAGGAAGACCTAGAGAAGATTGGGATACATTAGTCGCTAAAATCATCCAAGGGAAGGGGAAAACAATAGCAGAAGCAAGCAGATTAGCATGCAATAAGAAACAATGGTCAACATTTGTACATTGTACACACATGAAAAGACTTGTCAGTCCCGACACTGAAGAGTAAAAGGGACTCAAAAGACTATTTATATACAGGGTGAGTCATGAGGAACTGTACATACTCCTACCTCGTATAGAGGCCCCTATGGGGAATAACAAATGACCATTAAAAAGTCTCTGCTCCCATTGTTTAATAATATACAGGGCGTTTCGCATTTTGACAGAAATTTGTATTCGTCATAATTTTTGAACGGTCAGATCGATGTGTCTCTTATTTTGGTCAATCGTTACACTATTACCACCTAATCAACTGATTTATTCAAACTAGAAAAAAATCAGGTCCGGTTTTAAAAAAATTAGTTCGTTTTGGTCTTAGAAAAAATTTCACCCTGTATAAGCTTGAAAACTCTAATATGAATTTTACAAATTAGACAAATAGACAATTAAAATAACATATTTATTTTTTTCCGCACACGATTGCTTAATTTTTTATAAAAAAATCAAATTTGATTATGAATTAAAAGTTTGGTAAAGTGAACCATAGATTTAACAAAATTAACTTTTATTACCAAAATTTTTTTGAACAAATATTTAATTTATGTTACCACCAATCAACTGATTTATTCAAACAAGAAAAAAATCAGGCCCGGATTTAAAAAATAAGTTCGTTTTGGTCTTAGAAAAAATTTCACCCTGTATACGCTTTTTGAAAACTCTAATATGATTTTTACAAATTAGACAAATAGGCAATTAAAATGGCATATTTATTTTTTCCCCACACGATTACTTAATTTTTTATAAAAAAAAATCAAATTTGACTATGAGTAATTAAAAGTTTGGTAAAGAGAACCATAGATTAAAAAAAAAATAACTTTTATTACAGAAATTAATTTTTTTTGAACAAATATTTAATTTATGTTATCACCCAATCAACTGATTTATTCAAACTAGAAAAAAATCAGGCCCGGATTTAAATAATTAGTTTGTTTGGGTCTTAGAAAAAATTTCACCTTGTATACGTTTTTTCAAAACTCTAATATGAATTTTACAAATAAGACAAATAAGCAATTAAAATGACATATTTATTTTTTCCCTACACGATTACTTATTTTTTTATTAAAAATCAAATTTGACTATGCATAAAAAGTTTGGCAAAGTTTTTTCATAGATTTAAAAAAAATAACTTTTTTTACAAAAATTAATTTACAAAAACAACGTTTTTCTTAAAATTAAAAGTTTCACCATTTTTTTTTTCTATATCACGTCTAGATCTAAGACTTCCCATAAATAACACTTCTTTTGGACTCCATAGTTTAACATAGACGTGATCAAATTGATAAATTTTAAATTTTTCCACCTAATTTTTGCGATTTACAAGTTTGCAACTTTTACAAGAAGAAGACTGAACGTCTACAACAATTTTCATAGTCTTCACAATGGTAAGAGGTATGTGCTGTAAAAATTTCAGAAAAAAAATATTAAAATGGAACAGAGTTGTAGCGAGTTAAACCGTGAGTTCATTTTTTTTTTCATTTTTAGGTTAAAATTCCGATTTTGACAAATTTGATTTTTTAATAAAAAATTAACTAATCGTGTGGGGAAAAAATAAATATGCCTTTTTAATTGACTATTTGTCTTATTTGTAAAATTCATATTAGAGTTTTCAAAAAGCGTATACAGGGTGAAATTTTTTCTAAGACCAAAACAAACTAATTTTTTAAAGCCGGACCTGATTTTTCTCTAGTTTGAATAAATCAGTTGATTGGATGGTAACATAAATTACTTATTTGTTAATTTTTGTAACAAAAGTTATTTTTTTTAAATCTATGGTTCACTTTACCAAACTTTTAATTCATAGTGAAATTTGATTTTTTTATAAAAAATTAAGTAATCGTGTGCGGAAAAAATAAATATACCATTTTAATTGCCTATTTGTCTAATTCGTAAAATTCATATTAGAGTTTTCAAGAAGCGTATACAGGGTGAAATTTTTTCTAAGACCAAAACGAACTAATTTTTTTAAAGCCGGACCTGATTTTTTTCTAGTTTGAATAAATTAGTTGATTAGGTGGTAATAGTGTAACGATTGGCCAAAATAAGAGACACATCGATCTGACCGTTCAAAAATTATGACGAATACAAAGTTCTGTCAAAATGCGAAACTCGCCCTGTATATTATTAAACAATGGGAGCAGACACTTTTTAATGGTCATTTGTTATTCCCCATAGGAGCCTCTATACGAGGTAGGAGTATGTACAGTTCCTCATGACTCACCCTGTGTATAATAATATTTGTTTAAATTGAATAGAGTAATTTTATTATTTATTATTATTATTTTTAATTAATTCCTTTAATTAATGCTCAATAATAATTATTATTTTAACAATAATCTTTTTTGAAAACGATTTCCGGAGTGGAAACTTCAAAAATAAACGTAAAATGTAATTTTTGTTACAACCAATTGTGGTTTAATCCCGAATAAAATCTTCGTTCTTCTCATAATTCTTAGTGCCCTTCAAGGCGTCGGATAAATGCAATGTTTAATTTTAACCTCATAGGTAAAAAGTTTGGATATTATTGAGTGTGGATTTACACATTATCAAAGGAAAATAAACATAAAATCTTCTAAGCATACAATATAATGAGAAAAACTGTTAACTTCTAAATATAAAATACCTAAAAATAAAAATAAATCCTAACCATACATTTGATAAAAGTTAGCAGATACAACTGTCAGGCTATGTAGTATAAATTTAAATATTCGTTAATGATTTACAATTATATTTTTTTTTATATTTAAGCTTTTTTTCTATATTTAAGCGATGTGCAAATAAGGTTATATTACTATTTATTGTGACAGTAAAACCCTTGACGAATAACATACTTCTTTTATTTTTTATATACGGATTAAAATATTTGCTTGTCAAAATAATGTGGTAAATATTTATTGTCACTTTATTATTGACGTCATGAATTGCTCCATAAATCTTGTATCGTTTGTTTATTGCTTTTTTTAGTTATTATTGTTTGTTTATTTTTATTATTCATTTTATATTAAATATAAGACTATTATGCATAGTTTTGGACACAACTTTTTTTATATAGGTATATTTATCATCGCTAACCTGCACAAAAACACAAAAAAATTTTCCAAAAAATTGTGATTTATACCGTATTGTATTTTGATCTTATTGTCTTTTCATATATCCATGTTCGGGTGAATTTAGATATGTCTCACATATTTGAGATAATATATGAATTTTGTACTTTTTAAGGACCTGCCAAGTGACCATTTCTTCTTGAGATCATATCGTTATATGTTTGTCTTTCTATCTGTCTATCCGTCTGTCTCTCAGTGCGATAACTCTCAAAGTAGAAGTCTTAGATTTGTAAAACTTGATAAAAATATTTCCCTCTAATAAGAGAGAACCTTATTGATTTTTTTTTGCTTGAACCATTGATTATACAGCCAGTCACATATGGAAACTTATAATTTTCTTGTACAAAAATCATCAGCTTCATTTAATTATTGTTTCATATGGAACTAAACCACAATTGATGAGAATTACATTTTACATTTTTGTTTTAATGTTTCAATTTCAAAATCCGGAAATTGCGTTCAAAAAAATTTATAAAAGAAGTTATTAGTGTTAACATGTAAATATCGTGGCTGCGCAACCTGAGAGAGTGGTACGAATAAATGTACATCGGGTGAACTTTTCAAAGCAGCCGTCTCTAAGGTCCGAATAGCTATGATGATTGCCGACCTTCGTCGCGGAGATGGCATTTGAAGAAGAAGAACTTGTAAATGTATCAGTATCAGTTGACTCTCTATGCCAAAAGGGAATATTAAAAACCAAAAGAATAAAGAAACGAAAGAGGAAACGAAAAAAAAAATTGGAGAAATGAAATTATAAAAGTAGGTTAAGCCAGAGAGATACTACACCGAGATGAAAATAATATCGAGAAATAAAAAAGAATGGAAAAATACACGAGACATCAACACAACAAAAATAAATCCGACACATTTGGGGTAAAAGTACTTAAGAGAAGAAGAAAGATATGCCCATCTTACACAATTGGTATTTAAAACTAAAATGATAAAGAAACAGGCGACTTCTTAAGGAAGAACTACATCTGGTTGATGCCTGTGCTCGTGCTCTAAGTTGTGCTGTGTCAGTGTCTTAGTAGATCTATTTGTAGAAGCGTTTTAGCTTATTAGGAATACATTTCTTCTTTTTTCTTTTTTTTTAATCTGCATCATCTTCAATATACACATTTGGTTATAATTTTATTCCCTTTTTTAAATTTGTATATTTTCAAAATCAAAAGAATGATAACTTTCCAAAGAATATTTAGCTGAGATTAACAATTCTTTGAAAACCTATATTTTTCATACATATTAAAAAAATAATATAAACATAGATAACCAAATCAATCATTATTATTACGCCGGTCATTGGAAGCAAGAATAGGATGTTACCTCCAAATTCTATCCTACTGCATGGATTTTAATGAAATTTTGGGCCTAGCCTCTACTTATCTCCTAATTCAAAGTCTACCCTATGCCAATGTGTGCTTTTATCTTGGGGATGGTTCCCACCCCTTCTTAGGGGTGGAAAAATTTTTAGTTAAAATTTCCACGTAATTCGCTAGATAACCTAATTCAAAGCAAAAACTGCCCTATAATTTTTTTCTGAAAACTCAGTACTTTTTGAGTTATTCGTGGTTGAAAAATTGCCATTTTCATTGAAACAACACCTTTTCGATTCGGTTTTTTGCGAATACCTTAAAAACTATGCATCTAACTAAACAAACTATATAAAACATTTTTGTAGGCTATAAAAAAGCAAAAAGACACTTGACTTCACAAATCTTCTAGTTATAATACAAAAAGAGATATGGTAGGTGAAAAGAGTTTGTTTTTTGGTACATGCTCAAATTATTGTAGTCAATTTGAAATAACAAAGAAATGGTCGATTTTAGGTGTATAATGCTACAACTATCTTTTGTAGTGCTTGAAACGATCTATAAAATGAGCAATATCAAAGGTCCATTACATTTAAACTAAACGAAATATGCCTTTTCGATTCGGTTTTTTGCGAATACCTTAAAAACTATGCATCTAACTAAATAAACTATATAAAACATTTTTGTAGGCTATAAAAAAGCAAAAAGACACTTGACTTCACAAATCTTCTAGTTATAATACAATAAGAGATATGGTACGTGAAAAGAGTTCGTTTTTTTGGTACATGCTCAAATTGGTGTAGTCAATTTAAAATAACAGAGAAACGGTCGATTTTAGGTGTATAATGCTACAACTACCTTTTGTAGTGCTTGAAACGATCTATAAAATGAGCAATACTAAAGGTCCATTACATTTAAACTAAGCGAAATATGTTGCAAATAAAATTGAAAACTAATGTATTTTAAGAAAAAATGAGAAAGGTAATTTTAACCCCCATCCACCATAATGTAAATTCATCGTTTTCGTTCTACAATAACTTTTATTGCAGTGTTATTTATATGTTCAAAAAGTTGGACGGGTTTACAATAAATGATTTTTGAAAAAAAAACAAGATCAAATTATAGAGCGGATTTTTAAATTTTCTTAAAGTCTTCCCTTTTCTCCATGTAATTTGAAAATGATAAGAGATACAGTAATGAAGAATAAAAACGAATTTTTTATCTAAAAAACCCTACATTTCTGTGTGGTATCTTTTTTTCGTATCTCTTATCATGTTCGAGTTACATGAAGAAAAAGGAAGATTTTTAAGAAAATCTAAAAATGCGCTCTATAATTTGATCTTATTTTTTTCAAAAACCGTTCATTTTAAAACAGTCCAACTTTTTGAACATAGAAGCAGTACTATAGTAAAAAGTATTGTAGAAGGAGAACGATGTATGTAGATTATGATGGAATGGATGTGGGGTTAAATATACTTCTCATTTCTTCTTAAAATACATTAGTCATCAATTTTTTGCAGCATATCTCGCTTAGTTTGAATGTAATCGACATTTAATATTAGTCATTTTAAAGGTCTTTTCAAGTACTAGAAAAATTATTAGTATCATTATACACCTAAAATCGACCGTTTCTATGTTATTTCAAGTTGAATACACCGATTTGAGCATGCACTAATCACCTACCATATCCCTTTTTGTATTATAACTAGAAGATTTATGAAGGAACTAATCTTGTTTTTTTATGAGCTACAAAAATGGTTTATATAATTTTTTAGTGAGATGCAAAGTTTTTAAGGTATTCTCAAAAATCCGTCCGAAAAGGTGGCATTTTTCAATGAAAATGGCCAATTTTCAACCACGAATAACTCAAAAAGTAATTATAGAACAGTTTTTACTTGGAATTAGGTTCTCTAGCCTCTTCCGTGGTTATTTTAACCAAAAACATTTTCACCCTCGAGAAGGGGTGGGAACCACCCCCAAGATAAAAGCGCACATCGGCATAGGGTAGTCTTTGTTTCTTGAGCTATTCCCTATTTACTGTGAAAATATCAAGTAAATCTATGTAGTAGGATGGAATTCGGAGCCAAATACCCTCATTGACTGCCCTATATATCAAAACTATTAGTGCATTGAACACACTGAACAATATTATACTATTCCCCCAACGAACTTCATACGATTTTGCAATGTTTATTTTATTGGATAAATCAAAAATTTTCCCAACGAATCTCTGGACACGCTTCGACACAAGGCCAGTGTTAATTTCAAGTCCCGATAAAAATAAATAGATAAAACTCGATGCATCCAAATAACTGGCACAATTCCGTATAGCCCAGTAAATGACCATTTTGGAGTGTAATTTTTCTAGTAACGACGAATCTGCTTAAAAATTTGGATAAAGATATAGGTTCCTCTTACCCTCTACATACATTATTACTGGACTTGCGCCCATTTTTGCTTTTACTTGGACGGTGAAAGCCACCCCTTTTCGGTGGTGAAAAACATACGTTCAAGATAAGTGCGGAAATTGATAAATTGGCTAATTCTAAGCAGCTTTTGTTCTATAGGATTTTTTCACTGTCAATACTTTTCGAGTTATTTGTGAGTGAAAAAGCAGACGGTTTGTCGCAAATAACTCAAAAAATAAGTATGTACTCGTAATCGAAAAAAATATTCTATAGCCTATGAAAAACGAAAAAAATTGTTTATTTATGTATGTATCTATGGATCCAGCAAAAGGAAAGTTGTAGCTTATGAAAAATAGGTTCTTATTCGTCAAATTCAAAATCAATATCTAAGACATGAAGCTCTTTTCGGAGAAAAGGATCAAAACTTTTTTAAAGTTTTTAGAAAAAGCTTTATTGTTTTTTAAGTTTCTTACATCAAAACTAAGCGAGTTTACATCAAAACTAAGCGAGTTACACTCAAAATAAAGTTGGTCCTTTTTTTTTGGTAAAAAACATGGTGAACATCTTCCCCCTAATTAGACTTCCACACATTAGCACAAGATAAAAATAATCGTTACTGCTTTACAATTTAGTTTATAGATGTATTGTTTATATGATCTGTAAGTTTGACTGGTTCAAAATGCTTATTCTTTTAAAGATTTTTGGTTTTATAATAAAAAAAATTTAATTTTGATAAACATGCATTTTTTTTTTCAATATAACTAAAAAGTAGATATTAATGATTCGAAAAATTGAAGAAAAGTATCTTTTGCTTTGTGATTATTCTGGATATTTTTGTTTTTCTGTTAGACAAGGATTGGTTAAGATATGGCTGTTCAAAGTTTGCATACACTCGTAATTTGTGACTCGTTCCATCCCTTTCAGTTAAAACCCTTTCAAAAATAAGGGTTTAAGAAAATATAATTTAAACAATCTTATTGCCCTTAAAAAACCTACAAAATGGTTCTTAAACATTTCATGGCTTAAAACTAAACGAGTTAGGAGTAAAAAAACCAATAACATATTTTTTGATCTGCTTTCTCTTACTTTAATTTTAATTAGTATTTATTTAATTAATTAGTCCATTGTCGCAAATCATACATAAAAATTAAGACAAATCTCAGGGTGCCTTTTTATCATACAAAAAAATAACTAAATTATCTTAGGTTATACTTATCCTTTCTCGTGGTTTCAGTATCTCTTAGTTGATCCTTATCGGGATAAAATAGGAAAAGGAAATAAATAGAAATACCATAAATAAGCACATACAAATATCTTTTATTATCAAAAGCAATACTCTGAAAATTTATCAATTAAATCCTGTGGGCATAACTGTCGCAATGAAACTCTTACCACATAAATTAATTTTAATTCAACAAATATTTATCGGTTTGTTCTTGATAACATTGATAAAACAAACTAAACAAACAAATTTAGGTATTCGCAAAACTACTTATACTTCCTATAAAATTTTTGAAATATTGGAATCTTAGCTCATATGCTTTTACTCAAAAGAAAATTAACTTCTGAACATAAAGAAAATCTATCACATAAATTATTGACTGACCTTTTGATTCACACACAATGCTGTCTCCTCTTGACCCAAACAGCTCTTCCTTGTTGATTATGTTAGGCTACCGATCAAAGCCCTCTCCGTTCTCAGCATCAATCCAGCAGCATGCCGGCAACTAATTCTCCAAAACAGGAGCCAGGCCTCTTTTAACCAGTACTCGTTAAAAAAACTCCAAAATTCTCTCCTCTCTTTCTCACAATAATATTCACTCCCTTGGACTTTACAGAATCAGAGATGTATTTCTTCTCAATTTGATCTGTCTCTCGTTCCACGTTTCAGCTACACTCTTCACTATCTAACAACCACTGGTACTTGCTTCTGAACTGTTCACGAAAACTTTGACTGCTCTTCCTCGATGCCGGTCACATAATAATCTCCTTTTCCAAACTATCTTAACATTCAACTTTCTCTCATCCCCATTCCAAATTGCTAAGCCAATCAGAAACATTTCTCTCTCCCCATTCCTCTTTTTTCCTTCGAAAAACCCATGCATCCTTCCAAACAAATACTTCTACTCATGATAATTACTTTTCGGGAATTCTACAAATTTACTTGAGGCTTAAACAAAGAGCCTTAAAATTCCAACTTTCTCTACCTTACTTTTCTAAATATAATAATAATTACCTGTGGCTTTTGGCCTCGCCCGTAACAAAGCAATCGTTTTAAAATTATAATCCCGAAACAAATTGTCTATTCACATCACTTTATTTACTAATGTCTTTAATTCTTCAGGGAAAAACTCATTAAGGATAACTCACTGCTTAAAAACTAACTTATAATAAATAGTTACAAATCAATATACAGGGTGTATCAAATTTATGTGCCCGCTTTATATTAAAAAAAATAAAATTTTTATTCTATCTTTGATTGACAAAATGATACACAATGGGTCTACAGACTTCATAACTACACCCTTTTTTTATAAGATAAGCTACATTGTTGCTAAGATTATTTTTCTCCATAAAATAATCACTTTTTGAGTTATTTGCGAAAATCCGTCTGAAAACGTGTTTTTCGTTGAAAAATGAACATTTTCACTCGCAAATAGTTCGAAAAGTTTTGACTTCGTGAAAATGTCTATAGAGCAATAGTTAGAATTAGTCGGTTTATCCATTTCTGGACTTATCTTGAATATATTCTTTTTCACTCCCGAGAAGGGGTGTCTTTCATCTCCGAGTAAAAACAACCATGGGCAACAAGTCCAATAATGAAATAAAGGGGAAAAAAGAACCAAAATCTAAATTTTCATCCAGTTCCATGCATTTTCATGCAATTTCATGCATTTACTGGCCTAGTAGTGCAGCTTTGAACTTACGTAACGCAAAATATATCCGACATGTGCTAATGAGAGAAAGAGAGAGACGAGCATACAAAACAAACTATAAAATATTGCCAACTGTCTGCACATCGTCTTCGTCATCACATCAACAGTCGAAAATAGATTCTTGGAAACTTTTCAATGTCTAATTACATGGTCGTTTTTAATATTTCGCAAACTGCAGATGAACAGTTGAGTTTTCACTTTTCGGAAAAGGAAAAATATAAGATAAGTCAAATTTTGGATTTGGAGTACAATTTAGAAGATTGATGTCTGTTTTCTCAAAATATACATGTCTTGTAACAGTATCATTTTAAATTTTCCTAATTGTTGGCTCTCACCGCAAATACACCAGGTGACCAGGTGCGTTTGTTGATAACATTACTCTATGCAGATATTAATAGCATTTAACAACCAGGCCCCTATAGTTATCGTAGTAGACATTTATCTGTATAGTATTGACGGTATTGATTTATCTTGTTGATCTTCTTTTTCTTATGCCACTCCTATCGGAGATTGGAAATCATCAAGGCTACCCTGACCTTGTTTACAGCTGACCTAAAAAGTTCATTAGTGCTGCAGCCAAACCACTCTCTCTAATTCCGCAACCATGACATTCTTCTACGGCCTGCATTCCGTTTTCCTTCTATTTTTCCTTGCATTATATTTTGAAGTATGTAATGCGTATTTATGACCTCTCATCAGGTGACCCAAATACTCGAGTTTTCTTCGTTTTAGATAGACTTCCACTAAGACTTTTATTATATTTTTTTTCCTTGCTTCTTATTATTCTTCTCATATTAGGCTTCAGGCCTATTATGGCCCGATCTTAAGTCTGTAGATTTGTGTCATTGAGTCTCATATTAGGAATACTTTCTTCTTTACGTGCCATCTCCACGACGAAGGTTGGCAATCATCATTGCTATTCTCACTTTTGATACTACAGCCCGAAAGAGTTCAGTTGAGCCAAAGATGTAATCAGGATGATCCTAAGGGGGGGGGTTACAACTACTTTATGGTCTCTGGGGGATATGGAATAGTAGAATGGTTACCTGGTTACAAAAAAATGGTTACAAACCCCCCCTGGTTACACCTATGAGTTGAGCTGCATCCAAACCATTCTCTGAGATTTCTCAGCCAGGACATTTTTCTCCTACCTATGCTGCGCCTTCCTTGAATCTTTCCCTGCATAATTAATTTTAGGAGGTCATATCTGTCACCACGTGTTATATGACCCAAGTATTGAAGTTTTCTTATTTTGATGAAATCCAGTATCTCCCTGCTGTTCTGTATTCTCCTTAGTACTTCCTCATTGGTTATTCTGTCTGTCCAGATGATTCTCAGCATTGTTCGATACGTCCACATCGCAAATGCTTCCAATCTATTGAGGCATTGTCTATTGAGAGTCCATGTCTCCACGCCATACAAAAGACCAGAAAATACATAACATTTTATTACTCGCTTTCTAAGATTTAGGCTGAGGTCTCTACTAATTTGTTTCATATTATAAGTAAATGCACTTCTAGCCTTTTCTATTCTAATTCGGATTTCTTTTGTATAATCGTTTGTTTCACTAATGTTTGTCTCTAAATAGTTATAATTCTGAACTCGTTATATCGTCTTATTATTTACGTGTAAATTTATGTTTCTAATATTTTTCTTTGATATAAGCATGAATTTCGTGTTCTTTATGTTTAGTGACAGACCAAATTCTTCACTCGTTGCAACATTAAACAGTAATGGCGACAAGACACAGCCCTGTCTAACGCCTCTTTTGATTTTTATTTTATTGGTGTTTAAATTATTTATTCTTATGACAGCTTCTTGTTCATAATACAGATTATTTATTATTCTTATATCCCGTGTGTCAATGTTCTTTGTTCTCAGTAGTTTTATTATAACGGATTATGTTTCACCGTATCGAATGCCTTGTTTATAATCTAGAACGCAGACATAGATGTCCTGGTTTACTGATATTGACTTAATATTAAGGTTTAACTGAAAATATATTAAACTTGGTTAAGGTACAGTGTTGGTCCAAGGACTCTTCCTTGGGGTGCGCCAGAGTGGATGGGATGTAGATTAGTGAGAACCTCTTTAAGTTTTATCTGGAACGATCTGCTGATCAGATATGATTCTAGGAGCATGCAGTTTGGATGAGGTAATTTTCTCTTAAGTTATGATATAAGAGCTTTATGCCAGACCTTATCGAAGGCTTGGGAGACATCAAGAAAGGCTGCTGTACAATATTTCTTGTTCTCGAGAGCATCTCTTGCGGTTCTGACTACCCTTTGAACCTGTTCGGTTGTGCCGTCTTATTGAAAACACCGAATTGGTCATGTGGTATTAGCTTTTGTTCTGTAATAGAAGTGTCTATTCTTTTCGGTAGTCCGTAGAAGTCTTTCAAACATTTTGGAGGGTAAAGGCAGTAGGTTAATAGGGCGGTAGGATTAAGGTTGGGTTTAGTCTTTGTTGGGTTTATGGATTGGAATGATTTGAGCTACCTTCCATAGGTAGGTGAAGTAGCACAATCATAGGACAGCATTGAATATGTACATTAGTAGCTTTATTGCTTCTTCAGGTAGTACTATTCCTGTTATGGAGTCGTATCCGAGGGACAAATCTCGTATATCGACTGTGTACCTGCATAATGTCCTATATGATTTTGGATAACTTTTCAGGAGAGAGTAATAGCAGCTTTAGCCTGGCCTTTTTACATCAGAGCTATTTCTGTGCAATTTTAGATACCACTTTCATTGTTAGCAAGAAGAAATATATCAAAATATTAACTTTAGATATTTCACTTGGAAATTTCAGTCCATAATTAAATATATTCAAATATAAATCACAAATTAGTACATCTGATAAATACTATTTAAATTTACGCAATAAGGTTAAGTTTTTTCTAAACTATAAATCTTGTCATATTGGCAACATGAATTTTGACAGGACTTGCATCAAAATAGCATGAAAAATGGAACATGTTTTAATTTTTCGTCTAGCACAGGAATTGCATGGAAATAGCGCATGGGCATGCGCAGTAGCGTGATCTATCTTACATGGCTCTTGCCTAGCATGAAAATAGCATAATGTAAAACTCCCTTAAAACTATTTTAGTTTGCGGTTTGGCTTTTGCAATTTTCTACATTACATGGACTCTTCTTCATGGCAGTTAGGACTGAATGCTTGTTGCTCGGCAGTTAGGACCTAATGAAAGAGTTAAAAGCGCCAAATTAAATGATTTATTATTAATTTGTTACTATATTGTAATAATGTATTTTAGTGGTTAGGTTCGAATGCCGCGAAAAACGAAAAATGAGAAGAATGTCAGATATGACATTATGCATGTACACAGTCGATATGCTTAAATTCATTTAGTATTTGTACGTTTTAAGTAATCTTTTCAAAAATCCTTTTTTCAAAAATTATCTTTATGCTTGATAATTTGATAAATAAAAAAAACGCAAGTCTCATATTAGGAATACTGATACTGACCTAATATGAAGGTTTAACAGAAAATGTATTAAACTTGTTTGAAGGAGGAATCAGATATCAAATATATGTAATAAAAGGATACGCAGGCACTGATCTTCGCAATACTTTATTGACCGGAACTTGACGACACGTGCCAAGGCGTCGAAGAAATAATTAGGTTTTCAATAAAATACTGATCTTGACCATACAATTTTATTCCCTACACGTGCCGTGGTTTCATAAAATTCAACAAATCAAAAGCTAATTCAACAACGGAATTGACAACAAAGAATACAAAATTGCAACGTAGTGTCTGCGATGATACTTTATCACATTTTAGTCACCCGATTATTCATAGAAACGTTCGCACGTGTATACATTGTTGCTATTTAAGTTTAACAAACTTTTGAAAAAATGAAATTAAGTATTTCATAAACACTGCAACTGTTTCTTGCAAAATGTAATGTAATGTATAGAGTTAAATTATTTCAAAAGATTTATAAACAATGACAAACTATTATGAAACAATCTAAATGCAACATTCATTACAAAAATTAATTAACAAAATTCAATACCATGTATTCCAATAAAATATTAAAAATATTATACAGGGTGTAACAAAAAGACAGGTCATAAATTAAATCACATACTCTGGGATCAGAAATTGTTCGATTGAACCTAACTTAAATACCTTAGTACAAAATTGTACTTAGTTACAAAATGAAAATTGATTTTTTCCAATATATCGAAAACTATTAGGGATTTTTTATTGAATTTTCTATCTTATTCCTATTGCCAATTTGAGTCAAATCATAGTTTCCTTTGAATAAACCATTTGCAATTTATATTAAATTTTTCGTTCTTTCGTTTACAATTTTGTTAAAACAAGATTTTTATGTGTTCAATTTGTTAAACTCCCAAGTAGAAATATGTTAAAGATTAATCTTTTAAATTATATTGATATAGGTATCTGCACCTGGTAGAAATCTGATAAATAAATTATTGAGGTAAATTATTCCTACTCATTAATATTTTATTTATTAAGTAATTGATTCAGGTGAACAATTGATTTAGTTTATTAAAATATTAAGTTTTATATTTACGCCAATTAAAGAGGAGCAAGAATAGGATATTACCTCCGAATTCTATGCTACTGCATGGATTTTAATGAAATTTTGGAAATAGCCTCTACTTATCTCCTTATTCAAAGTTATTATATATTATTATATTATATTATATTATATTATATTATATTATATTATATTATATTATATTATATTATATTATATTATATTATATTATATTATATTATATTATATTATATTATATTATATTATATTATATTATATTATATTATATTATATTATATTATATTATATTATATCATATTATATTATATTATATTATATTATATTATGTTGTTCTGAAGCTATTTTCTTGTGGCATTTTTATAATCAAGTATATTCAAATGGGAAATAAGCCACAATTTTACCTAAAAATGATTTTATCAATATTTCGACGCCCAAGTCGGGTGTCGTTGTCAAAATACAAAATAATAATCGACTTGGGCGTCGAAACATTAATAAAATCATTTTTAGGTAAAATTGTGGCTTATTTCCCATTTGAATATACTTGAATATTATATTATATTATATTATATTATATTATATTATATTATATTATATTATATTATATTATATTATATTATATTATATTATATTATATTATATTATATTATATTATATTATATTATATTATATTATATTATATTATATTATATATTTATTATTATTATACCGATGTGTGCTTTTTATCTTGGGGGTGGTTCCCACCCCTTCTTAGGGGTGGAAAATTTTTTGGTTAAGATTACCACGGAATTCACTAGAGAACTTAATTCTAAGCCAAAACTGTTCTATAATTTTTTTTTGAAAACTCAATGCTTTTTGAGATATTCGTGGTTGAAAATTGGTCATTTTCATTGAAACATAATACCTTCTCGAACGATTTTTTGCGAATAAAAGCATTGCATCTAACTAAAAAAACTATATTAATCATTTTTGTAGGTTATAAAAAACAAAGAGACACTTGCCTTCATAAATCTTCTAGTTATAATACAAAAAGAGATATGGTAGGTGAAAATAGTTTGTTTTTTGGTACATTCTCAAATTGGTGTATTCCACTTGAAATAACAGGGAAACGGTCGATTTTAGGTGTATAATGCTACTAATACCTTATGAGCTATATTAAAGGTCCATTACATTAGAGCTATGCGAGATATGCTGCAAACAAAATTGATAACTAATGTATTTTAAGAAAAAATGAAAAGTAATTTTAATCCCCATCCACCAAATTGTAAATGCATAATTTTCCTTTCACAATACGTTTTATTATAGTATTATTTCTATGTTCAAAACGTTGGACGGATTTAAAATGAATGGTTTTTGAAAAAAAAGATCAAATTATAGAGCGCATTTTTAAATTTTCTTAAAAATCTTCCTTTTTCTCCATGTAACTTGAAAATGAGAAGAGATACAGTAATGAAAAATTTTTACAGTTTACATTTTTGTGTGGTATCTTTTTTTCGTATCTCTTATCTTTTTTGAGTTACATAGAGGAAAAGGAAGTGTTTTAAGAAAATTTAAAAATGCGCTCTATAATTTGATCTTATTTTTTTTTCAAAAACCATTCATTTTAATCCAGTCCAACTTTTTGAACAGAGAGATAACACTATAATAAAAAGTATTGTAGAAGGAAAACGATGTATTTAGATTCTGATGGATGAGGGGTTAAATATACTTCTCATTTCTTCTTAAAATACATTAGTCATCAACTTTTTTGCAGTATCTCGCTTAGTTTGACTGTAATCGACATTTAGTATTGCTCATTTTAAAGGTCTTTTCAAGCACTACAAAAGTTATTAGTATCATTACACACCTAAAATCGACAGTTTCTCTGTTATTTCAAGTAATACACCGATTTGAGCATGCAGCAAAAAAACAAACTCTTCTTACCTACCATATCCCTCGTTGTATTTTAACTAGAAGATTTATGAAGGAACGAATCTCTTTGTTTTTTTTTTATAACCTACAGAAATATTTCATATAGTTCTTTTGTTAGATGGATAGTTTTTAAGGTATGCGCAAAAATCTGTACGAAAAGGTGTAATTTTTCAACAAAAAGTGTACAAAAAGTATTGAGTTTTCAAAAAATAATTATAGAACAGTTTTTGCTTAAAATTAGGCAATTTTTACCAAAACATTTTTCACCCCCGAGAAGGGGTGGGAACCTCCACCAAGATAAAAGCGCACATCGGCATAGGGTAAATTTTGTTTCTTGAGCTATTCCCTACTTACTGTGAAAATATCAAGTAAATCGATGTAGGTAGTAGGATGGAATTTGGAGCAAAATACCCTCATTGACTGCCCTAATTGAAATATTTGATAATATTTCCCACTACAGGACTTTCCGTTTTATGATTATCTCATCTAGTTTATTTGGTGTCCTTAGGCCTTTAAATAAATTTTTACGTCCACTTTACATATATTTTTCCTTGACCAGACATCTCGTAACAGCGACATTTAGTAACGGCGACAGTTCGTAACTATACAAATTCGTAACGGACAATTCGTAACGTCAAAATTGAATTATTCTGTTTATTTTTGTTAACGTGGAAACTAACTTTTATTACAGTTATAATTGAAATTATATTTTTATCAATTTAACGAATCAGTACCTCGATAAACATGTTTAACACTTTTAACAACATAAAAAGATAGTAAGCGTGGTGAACAGTACATATAGAAACGTACTTGCTAAAGTACAAATAAACGGAAACAGACCGCCAATAATAAACCTAAGGAGAGCAATAAAACAAGGGGACAGTCTCAGCCCAGTTTTGTTTATATTAGTAATGAATAGAGTAATGAAGAGCGCTAAAAGAAGGTCAAGGCAATTACAGTCAACAATAGGGTACAGGAATTTAGTACCAGTGAGAATGGAGGGATTACTATATGCAGATGACCTAGTAATAATAGCAGACAATAAATAGAAAATGCAAAAATTAATCGATATCTGGGTGAAAGAAATAGAAAATTTGAAAATAGAGGTAAATGTAAAGAAAAAGAAGACCATGATAGTAGCCCAAAAAAAAAGAGAAAAAAAAAATAAACCAAACGATATTTAGGTGCAAAAACGAAATAATAGAAACAGTCGAGGATGAATAAAACCTCCGGCGCCCCTTAGGGCCATAAGGAGTTTTGAGAAAGAAGAACACTTTTATATTTCGTGTTTAAGATTGTATTAAAAGTTTTGAAACACAAACAATTATTTAAATACATACCAACTATTAACAATATTTTTAAAAGCTTATCCCTCTTATTGTTCCTTAAATTTGCATATTTTTACCTAGACAAAGGAACAACGAAGTAATTCGTGAAATCTTTAATCCGACAACTGTCTTTAGACATTTCCAACTTCCTGAGTAAACATTTTGTAAAGAAAAGATTAAAATTACCTGGTATTATAATTCCGTCTTCTAACTGTAATAACAGTAATTTTCTACGTTAACAAAAATAAACAGAATAATGTAATTTGGACGTTACGAATTGTCCATTGCGAATTTGTATAGTTACGAACTGTCGCCGTTACAAACTGTCACTGTTACGAATTGTCCGTTACCATTTATTCGGTTACGAACTGTCGCGTTACGAGATGTCACGGAACCATATTTTTCATCATCATCAATAGCACTACAGTACGAATAATTGAACCTGACCCTTCCCTAGTGTATGTCGCCAGTCGCTTCTGTCCATTTCCAACCATTACATATTTTGCCTCTCCGATATCCCTCGTGCTCTCTTCTATACCATCCTTCCACTTTAGTGTTGGTCTGTACTGCGTTTGGCTTCTTTGTATGTCCCCGTTTTGTTTTTTTTTTTTAAGAAAATACCAAGACTAACAGGTAATTGCAAGTCAAAGACACATCGCTTTCAAAAACATGACTATTTACCTACACGATCGGGTCCAAATAAGTCAACTGTTAAATTGGCTGCTACAATGTGCCTATAGACAAACATCTACAGATCAACATAGTTTTTTAAATTTTCTTATGTTGTATGTTGAGCTTTCTTCGTATTCCGTTCTATATTATTTTATATATTCGGATAGTCTCAAAACTGGAAAGGATTAATGCAGTCAGTGAGGACTACGGCGTGAGCATCAATTCAAGAAGACGAAGTAGATGCTAATAAGCAAAAAGCAACAACCTGTACAACAGTTACGAATAAACAACATACTAATTAAAGATCTTATGCATATCTTGGTACCAACCTAAATGCAAAATAGGAACAGGCCACAAAAATTAAGGCAAGAATCTAACGAGACAGAGCAGCATTTGACGATATAAAAAAGTTCCTCATAAACAATGATTTGTCTTTTCCTCTAAAACTACCTCTAGTTAAATGTTCAACTGTTCATCACCTGTTCTATGGTGTTGTTCTCAACCACTAACTTACATCTGAGCGGATCTTTTGCTATTGTCATACATTTAGTTTTGTTGGCGGCTTATTTGAAAGAACTGAAAGAGCTGTCTCTGAATAAAGACACATAGTATAAAGCACATAAGCCTATTTAGTCGTATTGCACGAGGATAAAACAAAAACAAGCATATTATTAAATTTTGGAACTATGGTGTACTTATACACAAACTGAAACTATGGATCATAAATTTGTTATATCTGATCATTGTTTCATGGAATGTGATCAAAACATTGGAGTGATGAGTGATTAAAAACTAAAAAATAGTTATTTTCCTAACTAGTGCGGAAAGTGATACTTTCACGCACGAGACTGCCGTTGACCCGAACGACGCGCTAGCGGAGTTCGGGCAAGCAGTAGAGTGCGGGGAAGACACTTTCCGCATGAGGTAGGAACAATATTTTTTCTAGGGCCGTACGTTTGAAAAAATGCCACAAAAAATAGAGTTATATCAATTTTTACTTAGAAGTGGAAATACACAAATTAATTCTTTGACAAGGTTGTCAAAACCAGACTTTCAATATAATGGGTTACCACGACGACGATATTGGTTTCCATGACGACGATTCAAAACCATTGTAATTGTCTACTGATCTGACTTTTAAATATTATGTCAAAATAATTTTATTTCATCGAATTGTCGCGCTAATTTCATTAAAACATGAACACAATAAGATAAATTTGAAATAAATTAGTAAATAATATCTAAATATTAGTTTATTGCATGTATTATAATATACAGGGTGTAACAAAAATACAGGTCATAAATTTAATCACATATTCTGGGACTAAAAATAATTCGATTGAACCTAACTTACCTTAGTACAAATGTGCACATAAAAAAAGTTACAGCCCTTTTAAGTTACAAAATGAAAATCGATTTTTTATAATGTATCGAAAACGATTGGAGATTTTTTATTGAAAATGGATATGTGGCATTCTTATGGCAGTAGCATCTTAAGAAAAAATTATAGTGAAATTTGGACAGCCCATAAAAATTTTATGGGTTTTTTTTCCTTTAAACCCCCCCAAACTTTTGTGTACGTTCCAATTAAATTATTATTGTAGTACCATTAGTTAAACACAATGTTTTTAAAACTTTTTTGCCTCTTAGTACTTTTTCAAAAAGTCAGTTTTTATCGAGATATTTCGAATATTTGTCAAATCCACCACATATTTGTATATGGTTAAGTACGATTATGGAGACTTTGTAATAATATGAACATTTATTTATGATTTACATTTTTAGGGATATTTTGAACCATTGTATTAAAAAAGAAGTCACACCTCGATAAAAGGTGCCTTTTCGAAAAAATACAAAGAGGCAAAAAAGTTTTAAAAACACTGTGTTTAACTAATGGTACCGCAGTAATATTTTAATTGGAGCGTGCACAAACATTTGGGGGGTTTAAAAGAACAAACCCCCATAAAATTTTTATGTAAACATATTGAAAAATAAGCCCCAACTCTATAAAAACTGCCTTATCGAAAAAATACTAAGAGGCAAAAAAGTTTTAATAATATTGAATTTAACTAATGGTACCACAATAATAATTTATTTGAGACGTACACAAAAGTTTGGGGGGGGGGGGGCTTAAGGGAACAAAATCCCCATAAAATTTTTATGGGGTGCACAAATTTCACTATAATTTTTCTTTAAGATGTTCCTGCCATAAGAATGCCATATAGTCATTTTCAATAAAAAATCTCCAATAGTTTTCGATATATTCGAAAAAATCGATTTTCATTTTGTAACTTCAAAGGGCTGTAACTTTTTTATGTACATATTTGTACTAAGGTAAGTTGGGTTCATTCGAACTATTTTTGGTCCCAGAATATGTGATTTAATTTATGACCTGTATTTTTGTTACACCCTGTATGATAATGCCATATTACAAGGTATTTTACTTTCCCGCACGCCGTGCGGGAAAGTGCAACTTTCGGAAACGAAATGCGTGCGTGAAAGTTGGTCTTTGAGCACGGTCGTAGAAAAATATATCTTTTGATTTTGTTCCCAGTGGTTGGATAGATATTATAGCTAAGTCCAGTAAAAATTATTGGTGCACAAAATGGATATAATAGTTATTTATGATATAAGTGTTAAAAGTACACGTTTAAGGCACGCATGTGAAAGTTTCAATTCACATGAGTGCCTTAAAAATGTACTTTTTAACACGCATATCATACAATATTTATTCTACAAACGTAATTACAGGACAATATCTACAACAACTTTTACTTGAACTTGACTGACATTCCATTTTTATATTTTTTTGACATTACATCAAAATTGCCTATACGGTCAATACGAACTGTAGTGCCATAAAAATTTTAAAGCACTAGTGCCTTAAAGTAGCATTTTTAACTCTCGTATGGAGTGCTAAAAATTGCATTTTTAACACGGTTGTAGAAAAATCATTTTAAAAGTACATACATTAACGGAGATAATGAACGACAATAAATGTTTTTTCTTTCTTTATTCTATTTTTAAGAAATTCGTAAAATACTTGACAAAGAGAAACAAGTGCAAAATTTGAAACAGAGGAGCACAAGTGTAAACGTTTTTTTAATTCAAGCATTTTTAATGGAAATAAATACTAACTTTAAAAAAGCTTTTATAATCAGATAATTAAAATGTCCAAAATTAATTCAAAATAAGTCTATAAGTGATTAATTTGATGTAGAATTTACTACGTAAAAGTAACTTTCGCTCTGTTTTCTCAACTAATGCATTTTATCACTAGTATCCCTTATCACTTGTACCCCTTCTAATCCCCTTATTTATAAACTCTGGAATATCAAATCTGTGTTATTTGTATGTTGACTATAGTTATCTTTAAAATATTTCTTAATACCTTTAGTTTTGTATGACGGTTATAATGTTTTTAACGAACATTACAATCAGATTTTTTTGTTGTTGCTCAATTTTATTGTTGAATTTGCTTCTAGTTTGTTGAATTTTATGTAATCGCGGCACGTGGAAAAATATAAAAAGTATATTGTAAAGATCAGTGATTTACATTTTAAGGTATAACCCAATTAATTGTCGCATATCATTATTGCAATGCTGCAACACGTGCTAGTTACTCTGGTAAATAATAAAGTATTACGACGATCAGTGACCGATTACGTATAATGAATGGTATATAACACAATTTTTAGGAAACATTGGAAATATGATTCCTTTACTAGCAAGTTTAATATATATTTGGTTAAACCTGTTTAACCTTTACCAATATTTTACCTATTTATTTGTCTTCTATCTCATTAGACAGAAATTACCCAAAAAGTTCCATAGTTTTTTTTTTCGGAAAAACGTAAAATTTTTGTATCTTTAAAAGCTTTACTTTTAGAAATGACAGTTGTTTAAGTATGGCTTTTTACTAATATACGAGTGGAAAAAACATTTTGTGTCTTAACAACATTGCCAAAACTACTATTTCCCTAGCTTTTGCCGTTATAACTTTATAAAATTTGGTGAATTTTTTTGTGCGAACATTTTTGTAAAAGCTCAAAAAAATATGCAATTCTGAAAGCTGGGCGCTTTCGGGTTACAAAGCCCTCTTCAGAACTATGGCCAAAAGTTTAAATTACCACTAGATATAGGGCCCCATTTTTAATTGAAAACTTTTTAATTGAAAAAAAATGCTGCTAGTTTTTGCTGACATCGAAGAATGAAGCCGAGTACTTTGGTTTTTAATAAAGCATCCAGAGCATCTGTGAGCTATAAAAAATCACTTTTAATAAAATCATTTTAGCTTTAACTTATTTTTATCTTTTTCCTTTCCTTCACCTTTAACGAAGTAAATTTTAGTTTCTGATTGCTAATTTTAGTTCCTACTCCACTTTGACTTCCTGTTTGGGTTCATTTATTTACTGTATCATGTAGTTACTTGACTTATTTTTGTCCCTCGTAAGTATTTTTCGACGCTTTATCGATCGTAACTCTGCTTCTGCGCATTGAAATGAACTTTTCATGGTCTCATTTTAAAGCTTAACTAATAGACTTCCAAAGTTTGAAAGATATGCCCCCAACATCAAACTCAATCCAATTGCATATAAAACGAGCATTTTATGTGGTGTACACACAATTAACGTGCCTCGAAGATACTGCAAAAGAACTTGATCCACTTGTATATGGATATCATATAGATAACGAAACTCTAATGCCCCAAAAAGTTTTAATTTTAATGCCTTCAAGATCAGATTTAGTACCACCATGTGTCTGTAAAAATTGTTCTAAGAACTTATGCAGATGTAATAAAGCTGAGATTCCCTGTATATCTCGATGCAGATGTATGAAAAAAATGTCTGTAAAAATAGTAATAATAAATAATATCAACTTACTTTTTAGGTGTATTTCTGAAATACTAGTTTTTAATGGCTTTTTTTCTCATTTAGTACAAAACATACAAGACAAATTAAATGAAAGGTGATACGAGGTACAGTATGATGATTTAATTATAAAAATTATATGATTTTATGATTATAGGATTATACATCGATTTTATTAGGATCTTCAAAAATGAAAAATGAAGATAACGTATATATATATATATATATATATATATATATATATATATATATATATATAAAAAGAGCGTTATATATATACAATATATACATAGAAATTACAATTTGCATCGAGAAGTTGCGCCTCATAGCGCGCCATTAAAATATCGACATCTTGGCCAAAGATAAATTTACAAACATTTTCATAAGCTCAAATTGTTCCTTTTGAGTTCTTCTATCATTGCTGTTAATTAAAGTATAAATGTGTATAGCCCAAATTTGCTTGAAACCCTTATAAACAAATTAATGTACAATTTTTTAAAGAAAATATAGCTTTAAATGGGTATAACTTTAAAACAAATGAAGATCAAGTAATTTAACAAACTCTGTTTGGAAGCCTATTGACTAAGCTTTAGAATGAGACGTTCTAAGGCTCATTTGCTTGCGCAGAAGCCGAGTTACGATCGATAAGGATTCGAAAAATACTTATTTTGCAATTTGCACTTTGTATTGTGCACTAATTTTACAATATATTAAGTTCTAATTGTTGGATTTAAGTTTAGTAAACGTTTTTTTCTTCGTTTTTATCAAGGAACAAATTTTATTTGAAACATTTTTTTTATCTCTGTTAGTTTATGAGCCAGAGCCTTATAAACAATTTATAAACAATTAAATTATTTATAACAATTTTTTGACCACTCGGATCGAAATCCACCCTCGAAATTCGTAATCAGGCAGCCAAAAATCCATAAGAAACCGTTGAGTTTGTCCATCAGAATTGAAAAGGACACGGTGACCTCTATTTGGCGCCTAGATTAATTATGTAGAGTGTTTTATGTTTTTGCGATTTCACGAATACTAGATTTTCTATCTTTGATGTCAAATATCTCTGGACCCTTAGAAGATTGAAAGTCCAAATTTTTACAGTAGTTGTAGATAGATAACATCAAGTTCCTGGTAAAGTTTTATGGGAACTTATACAAAAACAACTAAAATAAAAAATAAAATATGAATTTTTTGGGTTTTTTGGTAAGTATTTTAACAATTTTAAAAATAAATGTTGTTTCCACTCTAACTCACAAAAATCTACGCGGACTTTAACAATACATCTAGTTTCTAAATAAAAAAAAAATAGGTCTCTAAGTGCTTTGGTCTCTGAGGGTTTGTTCACTACGGAGACCATCGCATTGTATCCTAGCCTAGAGCTTAGTATCCTACTCTTCATTTTGGTGAACGCTCGCATTGAAAATAATGCATCTGCTGGCGATCGATAATAGTATCGTTCGCGGTAACGATCCCGTACTAGTCCAGGATTACTTCGCATGCGCTCTTTAAAAAAGAGCGTTCGCGGTAATCGAGTTCTGAACTGCTAGTCCGGAATTTTGTCAGATTTGTCGTTCGCGGTAACCGAACTGCGAGTTCGGAACTAGTCCAACCGATCCTTGGGATCTGAAGCGAACTCGGAGTCCGAATATGCGCAGTAGGAATTTCAAAATACTTACAAACATTTCTATATTGTTTTGTGCTAAACAGCTGATTTGTAGCGGTGTTTGCTTTTCATTCTGTGTTTATTTCATTTTCATTTGTTTTTAATACTGTGGTTTAACTCAAATGTTTAGAAATTTATTGATTGTGATTGTCAATAAAATATTTTTTACATTTTTTGATATATATTCTTTACAGTTTAATATGATCACAAACAAATAAAACATTTTTTAATATGAAGGTATATGTACTAAATACTGTGTGTCTCTTTAAAGTTAAATATTGATTTTATTTGTGATACAAAAATAACCAATGTAATGTAAAATGTACTACTTGAAAAAATGAATAAAATAACATAGGTATATCTATGAAATCTTTATTAGACGAGGATACCCTTTAATATAATATTGATAAACAATACATTATTATTTGTATTTATACAAAATAGGTAGGTATTAGAAATATTAAAAATACTCCTTGTAATTAATGACAATTATGCAATACCAGTAACCAGTATAAGAGAACAAATTTTTTTCTTAGAAAAAATATTTGGAGAATGTTTTAATATGGTCTCGTAGCTTATCAAAGCGACTAAAACTTATAACAATAAAATATTTCATTAAACCATGCCTATTCATACTTTGATCTGATATCTAGTAAAATGTTCATGCAAATCTGAATTAAAATAACAAATTCATCAAAATAAGATGGATACATAAAAACTAGGTTATGATAGTGTTATGGACTATGGACTAGTTCTAAATTCGTTCGCGGTGTAAATCAATCCTGAACTGATTCTGAACCGCGCTTGCGTACAACCCGAGTACTAAGAGAATTCGTAACTAGTCCTGGACTTGTCCAGGATCGTTACCGCGAACGAAGCTATATGGTACGAGCAGTACGAGGGATACCAGGAAGCGAGGGTCGGCGCCTCGTCGTGAGCACAACTTTAGTCTGTGGTTAGTCACCCTGAACGACCTGAGTGCGAAAAGTTTTTTCCCCTTTCCTACCCTTGATTGTTCGATTGGATTCGTAATGGTCTTGGTGCATGGTAGGTTTGGTTAGGCGTTGATTTTAAGAAGTGTGGCTGGCTAAATGGGCGCAGTTCTCAAAGGCCATATAAGAAGGAAAAAAAATTTTTTTGGTGCTTTGGTCAATAATATTTCTGCGGATGAACGGTCAAACCATCTCCTCAGGTCTTTCAGCCACGAGTTCTGGCATCTTCCTACTGATGTTTTATTCTGTACTTTACCTGCCAATATGATTTGAACTAATTCTTATCTTTCACCTCTCAACACATGACTCAAGTATTGTTTTTTCCTCTGTTTGATTATTCTTAGTAGTTTTATTAACTTTTTGTACCCAGTACAGAAAAATATCAGCATCTCTCTATATATAGACATTTCAAAGGCATCTATTCTTTTTTCTGTTTAAAAGTCCATTGTCCAATTTTCACAACCATACAACAAGACAAAAAAACGTAACATCTGATCATTCGCATTGTAAACTCCAGATTAAGGTCTGATCTTGAAAAAATTGTTTTCATGTTCATAAGTGTTTTCCTCGCTTGTTCGATTCTTGATAGGATTTCTTTTTTTGGGCTACAATGGTTATTGATATTTTCTCCCAATTATTTTATAGAAGTTACCTGTATGCCTCTTGGCATATCTACAAATGTACATTTATTGGGGTTTTTGAGAATACTAAAATTTTAAAAGGCTAAGTTTTCAATCTAATAGCACATAAAACAACATTAAAAATATTACTCTACATCCCACCAGATTGAAAACAATGGGAACCTTCTCTGGTTACACCTCTGAGGCTTCTAAAATTTGCAAGCCATAACGTATGATGAGACTAAAGAAGATGAGGAAAGTTTACAATTTATAATTCACGTCCCATCTGCTCAGCGCGGTAAAGTTCCAATGAGAATGGTTCCCTTAGTACTCCAGTCAGAGTAAACATGTAAATCAAAAATGAATAACCATTTTCAATTTCGTTGCAACACGAAACTACATACAGCCGCATTATATTCTAGTTCAATCAGAGAGCGCAGCAAGCACCTCTACCGGTTTCGAAACTTATTAGTCTCAGATCCCCTAGATGGAAGTTCATTTTATCTCACAATAAAACACTGAAAACTTTTGCTTTCTATACTTCCATAAAATTTATTATTTACAACTAGGTGACTACAGCTGTTTCGGCAGAGTGCCTTTCTCAATTGATATAATTTACAATGTGTTTGCCTTTTTGAGTCTCTAACTGAAGAGATTGAGGAGTGGGGAGCTGTTTTTCTCGAGTTGGTCATTCAGAATTATATCTGTATTTTTCAGTTTATTAATTTCCATAGATTCTAAAAAAGAATTAAGGCCTTTATTTTGGATATGCAGAATTTGAAACTCTTCATTGAAAGAATGATTATGATATAGAAGGTGAAGTGCGTATGTAGAAGTGTCTGTTTTTCTATTGTTGAAAGCCCTTTTGTGTTCTGCTATCCGTTTGTCAAAAGTTCTGCCAGTTTGACCGATGTACGTTTTCGGAGAGAAAACAACTACAGAGTGGTGTGTACAAACTAACTTGTGGTGACTATCCGAAAACGTACATCGGTCAAACTGGCAGAACTTTTGACAAACGGATAGCAGAACACAAAAGGGCTTTCAACAATAGAAAAACAGACACTTCTACATACGCACTTCACCTTCTAGATCATAATCATTCTTTTAATGAAGAGTTTTAAATTCTGCATATCCAAAATAAAGGCCTTAAGCTATCTTTTTTAGAATCTATGGAAATTAATAAACTGAAAAATGCAGATATAATTCTGAACGACCAACTCGAGACAAACACCTCCCCACTCCTCAACCTCTTCAGTTAGAGACTTAAAAAGGCAAACACATTGTAAATTATATCACTTGAGAAAGGCACTCTGTCGAAACAGCTGTAGTCACACAGTTGTAAATAATAAATTTTGTGGAAGTATAGAAAACAAAAGTTTTCAGTGTTTTATTGTGAGATTATTAGTCTCTCATCAGGAGGCACATATGCTGCTCTCTCTGACCTAACCATGCGTACAGTTACGGATTGCAACAAACGAAATGGCAGGGATGCCCTAGCGGCAACTGCTAGCAAAATACTAAGTTTTCAGTTTAATAGCACATAAAAAAAATTAGATTAAAAACTTAGTCTTTTGCTAGCAGTTGCCGCTAGGACATCTCTGCCATTTCGTTCGTTGCAATCCGTAACTGCACGCCGGGGTTTGTCCTGGTTGGGTCAGAGAAAGCAGCATATGTGCCTCCTGATGAGAGACTAATAAGTTTCGAAACCGTTAGAGGTGCTTGCTGCGCTCTCTGATTGAACTAGAATATAATGTGGCTGTAGTTTCGTGTTGCAACGAAATTGAAAATGGTTATTCATTTTTGACTAACATTTTAGTTTTGGAAGTTTTTTAGTTTTTAGCGATAGCATGTATTATTATATCTTCCATTACTTTCCTCAGTCGCTTTTAGTGTTGGTTTTGACTCTATAAACATTCCCACTTTCTCCTTTAAGGCGCGTTTTCACGGGTCGACCTGGGTTGAACGATTTGGATCGTTCGACCATAATTCGATCTGTGCTGAAAGCAAAAAGGTTTACACGACAGTCGATGAATGTTGAATTTGTAGTACAAAATGGCGTCACGTGAAATTCTTAATGTAGGTGTGCAATTAATTTGTTATGCAATTCGAGAAGAAATCGCCAAATCAAACAAAAAAAAAATAAACGAAGGTGGTGGACCCGACCGTGGATTTTAAGACGAAATACTCAGGGTGCATCACAAAGCCTGCTCTAAGAAATGGTTGTGGAAGATCCAGAGGCTTATAAAAATCATCTAAGAATGGATAATGCACATTTTAAAGAACTTTTAGAGAAAACTGCTGGGAAAATTCTATTTTTTATTTTTCAAGTCATTTTCAGACATTTTCGGTTTATTCATATGTTGTAGAATTGCTTGCAATGCTGCTCGCCTCGCTTGTAGATTGCGATAAAGCTCGGTTTGTGGATTCGATAATATATCATAGTTTTGATAAGCATCCAAAAATCTTGCCATGTCTGCATCTGACCATTTTTCAGGCATTTTTTCCCAAAATTACAGCTTTTCGCACTAAAAACAACAACTTCATACACGCTAGAAGTACTCTACTCAGCTTTAGGCACGTTGTGTTTCTGTTTGAAGAGGTGTTTACACATTCGATTCCAGTCGTTCGACATCGATTCGGCGACAATCGCCTATTAAAAGTAGACAGACTTCCCTCGACCGCCGAACGGCCAAGTCGATTTATGGTTTACATATTCAATTTGCTTTCGATTTAATAATCGATCTAAATCGTTCAATCCAGATCGACCCGTGAAAATGCGCCATTAGGGCACTCCTCGCTGCGCACGTATTGCCCTAAAACCGCGCCTTTGGGAAAAATTCTACGTGCGATAGGTTGTTTACAAAACAACGCGCATTATCTGGAATTGTAAATGTTTTCTAGAAAATGTTAAATATTCGATGGCAACAATTTAAACATAATTGTTTTTTTATGATTCATTTAATTACGACAATAGAAAGTGTTGTGCCAGGCATTGTACTATTTGTAATCAATTGTTCCAGAACAAATTAGATATATCATCAATTTAATCATTGTGATGTAAAAATGCGTAATTTATATTTGCAACTTTTTGTTTTATAGAGCTTAGGAATGAGTTTAACAAATAATTTTGAAGTAAAAAACTTAGAATATCAAAAACTTTCTTTTGAATTCGAAACAGCTAAACTTTATTTGGTACTGAGAGAGGGTAAAAGTAATATATAAAAGTAAATAAGTAAATCGAGCGGACGGCCAAGTTGGCTGAGGCGCAGTCGATCGACAAGTTTAATGATTTGCGATCGTGGTTCGAGCCCCAGCCCAGTCATTTGAAATTAATAAAAGGCCAACGTCGTAGTATAAAATTCAATAGAATCTACGACGTGGTCTGGAATAAACTGGCGTCTGATCGGCCTATGGAGGAGCAGTACGGCAAGGGATAAGGGCTTACTTGGTGGTACTCCTCCATAGATCCCAACGAATCCTAAAAAAACTCGACAGCCTTACCTCGAAAAACTCATAAGCTAATAAAATATTTTTGAATTTTTTGTTTATCATGATCCAATGATGAGTTCTGATGTCCACCGCAAAATTCATTATTTTTTGAGGTGTCTCTAAAAATTTGCCACCGTTAGCTTATTTTTCAATATTTTTCCTTGAATTTTTTCTTGAATAATCTATGAATTGTGCTGAATACGCCTACAGTAGGAAAAATGAAAGAATACCCATGAACAAACATATAAAACACGCTGTATTTTCCTGTCACCGTGTCACACAAAAAATTGGCCAGCGCAAGTACATGTAATAATTATTGTTACATGTACTTGCACTGGACAATTTTCTTTGTGACACGGTGACAGGAAAATACACCGTGTTTTATATGTTCGTTCATGGGTATTCTTTTATTTTTTCGACTGTATTTAATTTAAAATTAAAATAATTCTACCATACTTTCAAAAAAAATGTGCTTTAAATATTGATTTCAACCCATACGACCCCCTCTTAAGGATAGCTATGACACGATTTTGATAAGCAACCCATGCTAGAAATAATTATCTATGTATGAAATTTAATAAAAACAATGTTTCATCTCGCAAGCAGATGAGTACAGATCGACCTATATTCGGATCCCGTACTAATGGTTTTTATGGCAAAAGATTACAACTGATTTTTATAAAAGACTGTTTAAAGTGGAATCATTGTAATTATCGATATCGTATCATCATCATTCTGGTTTAACGAAACTGTGTGGGTCAGCCTCCTCTAGAATTTCTCTTCAATCGTCGCTATCCCTCGCCTTCCTCCGTTAAGTACTTCCATATTTCTCATACAGGGTGAGTCATGAGGAACTGTACATACTCCTACCTCGTATAGAGGCACCTATGGGGAATAACAAATGACCATTAAAAAGTGTCTGCTCCCATTGTTTAATAATATACAGGGCGAGTTTCGCATTTTGACAGAAAATTATATTCGTCATAATTTTTGAACGGTTAGATCGATGTGTCTCTTATTTTGGTCAATCGTTACACTATTACCACCTAATCAACTGATTTATTCAAACTAGAAAAAAATCAGGTCCGGCTTTAAAAAAATTAGTTCGTTTGGGTCTTAGAAAAAATTTCACCCTGTATACGCTTTTTGAAAACTGTAATATGAATTTTACAAATTAGACCAATAGGCAATTAAAATGGCATATTTATTTTTTCCCCACATGATTACTTAATTTTTTATAAAAAAATCAAATTGGACTATGAATAATAATTAAAAGTTTGGTAAAGTGAACCATAGATTTAAAAAAAATTACTTTTATTAGAAAAATTAATTTTTTTTAACCAATATTTAATTATGTTACCACCCAATCAACTGATTTATTCAAACTAGAAAAAATCAGGCCGGATTTAAAAAATTATTTCGTTTTGGTCTTAGAAACAATTTCACGCTGCATACGCTTTTTGAAAACTCTAATATGAATTTTACAAATTAGAAAAATATTCAATTAAAATGGCATATTTATTTTTTCCCCGCACGATTACTTAATTTTTTATTAAAAAATCAAATTTGTCAAAATCGGAATTTTAACCTAAAAATGAAAAAAAAGATGAAATCACGGTTTAACTCGCTACAACGTTCCATTTAAAAAAATTTTCTGAAATTTTTACAGCACATATCTCTTACCGTTGTGAAGACTATGACAATTGTTGTAGACTTTTAGTCTTCTTCTCGTGAGAGTTATGAATTTTTAAAAATAAAAGTGCAGCTTCGTGAATTGCAAAGTTGAATCGAAAAAATTAAGTGAAAAAATTTAAAATTTATCTATTTGATCACGTCTATGTTAAACTATAGAGTCCAAAGAGAAGTGTTATGGAGAGTTTTAGATCTAGACGTGTTATAGAAAAAAAATGGTGAATCTTTTAATTTCAAGAAAAACGTTTAATTTTTTTTATTTTTATGGTAAAATTGCGATTTTGACAAATTTGATTTTTTAATAAAAAATTAAGTAATCGTGTGGGGAAAAAAATAAATATGCCATTTTAATTGCCTATTTGTCTAATTTGTAAAATTCATATTAGAGTTTTCAAAAGGCGTATACAGGGTGAAATTTTTTCTAAGACCCAAACGAACTAATTTTTTAAAGCCGGACCTGATTTTTTTCTAGTTTAACTAGATCAGTTGATTGGGTAGTAACATAAATCAAATAATTGTTTAAAAAAATTAATTTTTGTAATAAAAGTTAATCTTTTTTAAATCTTTGGTTCACTTTACCAAATTTTTATTTAATAGTCAAATTTGATTTTTTTATAAAAAATTAAGTAATCCTGTGGGGAAAAAAATAAATATGTCATTTTAATTGCCTATTTGTCTAATTTGTAAAATTAATATTAGAGATTTCAAAAAGCGTATACAGGGTGAAATTTTTTCTAAGACCCAAACGAACTAATTTTTTAAAGCCGGACCTGATTTTTTTCTAGTTTGAATAAATCAGTTGATAAGGTGGTAATAGGGTAACGGTTGACCGAAATAAGAGACACATCGATCTGACCGTTCAAAAATTACGACGAATATAAATTTCTGTCAAAATGCGAAACTCGCCCTGTATATTATTAAACAATGGGAACAGACACTTTTTAATGGTCATTTGTTATTCCCCATAGGGGCCTCTATACGAGGTAGGAGTATGTATAGTTCCTCATGACTCACCCTGTATATCTTCATCGATGTTATCAAGGAACCTTGTTCTGGATCTTCCTCTTTTTCTCTGGCCAATGGGTATATCGAGGAGCTTTTTTCCAGCTGGATCCGTTTGTTCCATCCGCATTACATGCTCTAACCACCTCATAAGTTCTATGTTAACGTATTTTCAGATATGTGGTTCCTGGTATATTCTATAAAGTACGAAGTTATATCGTCTTCTCCACTCCATTGTCATTCACCACTCCAAAGAATTTCCTTACTACTTTTTTTTCAAAAACATCCTAATGTGTTTTGATTACTACTTTTTGAGAATCTAAGTCTCTAAACCGTATATTAAGGTCTGCTGCGCGCATTATTGTTTTGTAGAGTTTTACCTGTTTTATAGAGGATTCGAGAAGAATGAGAAGAAGAATTTACTATTTTAGTTGGGAATAAGCCACAAAATTGGCTTATTTTGCACACTATAATAGATAGGGACAGGTAGACCGCATGCTATAGTAGCACCTATTATCCGTATATATCGCTCTCAAATAAAAAAGTTCATCAATCAATTCTTCACTAATGTCTTATTTACAAAACTCGCGCAGTATATAAAAATTTTTCTTATTGTCGTCATCTTCATCTCGGAATGTCCATAAAATGTTTATGGACATTTTTATATTAAATCTTCTGTTCAAATTGCTTAATAATAATATATAATCTATGACAATATTAAATATTTCACAGCAAAATATTGCGTCGGGCTCAAAATTATCAGTCGCGTCACTACTAGATAAAATAATAACGTCTTTGGTCTGGTCGACGCCGCCGCCGGCCGGGCCCCCTTACATCGATAGGCTTCTGCAAAATGTACGCCCTCTTGGCGGGCCTGCTTTCCTGCTTACAGCACCTTCCTGTCTCAGTTTCAAATCAGACAAATCGCTTTGATTATTACTAGAGAGCGGAATATATGCAAAGTGCATATAGATGCATATATTGCATATTTTCAGACAACAAACACAACATTGCATATTTAAGCTAAACACGATTTATTTTGCATATCTTAAAAATAAATTATATAAAAGTTTAAAATTTTCCTCTCTTAGTTGGAATTTTATAAGTTCGATATGAACGAGCTCGTTATTTATCTATCTATCGCTCATTATTATCTATCTGGACTTTCCCATTACTACCTGAATTTAACAATTATGGGTGTTCCCAGAAAAATATTATTTTATTAGCGTAGCAAGTCGTAGGTACCTACCTGCCTTTAAGGGTCTAATATTTATTTTGTCAGTTTCCGGCCAATATTTGTTTAAAGTAAACGTTGTATCGTATTTAGTGTTTTTGAAGTGATTGGTATATATTAAATTTAAATATGTCTACCATTCAAAAAAGTGCTTGGATAAAGTGTTTTCCCGAGTTAAAGCTAAGTGGAGACAAACTATTTTGCAAGACCTGTTCCAAAATCGTAAGTTACATTCATTTTCACATTTCATTTTTTAAATGAGGAACTGACAAACAAAAGCATCATGTCCCACAAAAGAAATTTTTCTGGAAAGAGTGTTTTTATTCGACAAATTCGCTTTTACTTCTATAAAGACGGACATAGAGTCTTGTTAACACTTTTTCTGCTCATTGTCAAAAAATTCCCGGAAATACAGGGATTACAATTAGAAATAAATTAAAAAATGTTTTAAATAAAATGAGGGCTTCGATTGTTTGAGGAAAGTTGTACGTATTTTTGAAGGCAACTTTTCTGAAGATCTTACGACTTGGCAAATTAGTTTACTGCCTAAATTAAAATATTGTCCTATAACATCAGTAGATGTAGAACGAACTTTTTCTGTGTCCAAACACGTTTTTAGTGATAGAAGGCAAAAGTTGCTAGTTGAAAATTTTGAAAAATATTTGATTATAAATTCATACTATAATTTAGATTCTTAATTTAATTATAATATCAGTTTTTGTGTGTCATTTCATTTGTTTTTATGTGAAAAATAAATATGTATTAAACATAAATGTAGGTTGAATTTTTGAAACATAAATGTTTATATTTAATATATTGTTTTATTTTTGAGTATTTTTAATATGCATTTGCATATTTAGACAAATTTAGAAAAAATACCTGCATATTTGTAGTAAAAGTAATGCATATATATGCGCATATTTTGGTAATGTTGTGTTGCATATATTCCGCTCTCTAATTATTACTCAAAAAAAAAAAAATGAAAAACAATAAAAGTTACGCACATTGAAACATCTGTAATATTAGAAAATAAAATAAACTTGAAATTTAGTGTATATTTGTATGTTTTTATATATCAGTCATTTTTTCAAACAATTTACGCAATTGAAAGATTTTTATCCAAACAGTCGCTTAAGCGAATCTAAAAATGTCTGTCTGTAAACATTCAATTTATCCTAGTAAAACTTTGGAAAGTATGACCGGTAATCTAAAAAATTATCCGTTTCAAAAACATTTTGCCAGCTAACATTAGAACTGTTGATAGACAAGACCAAGGCTCATCAATTAGGTATGTCGGTAATTGAAAATCAAAATGAACATGGGCGCGACTTGACAACATTCGTGCAAATTTCTATTTTTTTATTTTCATATTAATAATGCTGTCATGATTTATCAATACCCATCAAAATCAGGTTATTATGATAGTCCAGAGAGATAAGATTTTTCTCGTGACACATCCCCCCCTCTCCAGGCCGAAACCAAATTTTTTGAGTATTATGGACATCTATAATAATAACATGTTTCCTGCAGCCGATTTTGATGATATACATAGTTATAAACAAATGAAGATCAAAAAACGGTAAATTTTCGCTTTTTTCGTCTATTACCAAAAAGTTAAGCATTTTAAACAAATTTGAGAATAAGAAACTCATAAATCGTATAAAAAACTTCAATATGGCGTTCGCTGAATATGTCTATCCTTATTGGTTGCTTAGAAAATTGCAAAATAAATCATAAATTTTGAGTTTTTATAAATATTCATAACTTATGTAAAAATTAATTTAGAACCTTCTTATTACACGGAATGCTGAAGCTTCTGGTGCTTAAATCGTACCCTCAATTTCAAAGCAATTGGTAAAATAGTTTAAAAGTTATTTAATTTGTTTATCCCAAATTCATTTTTTTGCAACACTATAAGTCAGAAAATTATATGATTACAGTAATACTTCGGACAGTTTATGAAAGAAGAACATTTATACTATTAACTTAATTAAAAAAAATGACAAAAGTAATTCTGAACAGTGTAAAATTATTTTGCAAAAACATGTCGATTGTTTGCTTACTTATAAACAATTTGAATAACTTTTGAACCGTTACCCGTAGAAAAATTACTTTTTCATATTTAGAAAGAATGAATTTTTATACACATTTAGAAAGAAAAAAAATTGTCCTAGGATAATTAGGGACGAAGTTAGCCCCCCCCCTTTTTAATTCACATGTTCTTGCAAAATAATTTTGCAATATTTAGAATTATTTTTTGTCATTTTTTTTAAATTAAATTAATAGTGTAAATCTTCTTCTACCATAAACTATCAATAGTATTACTGTAAGTTCATCATTTTCTGGGTTATAGTGTTGCAAAAAAATGAATTTGGGATAAACAAATTAAATAACTTTTAAACTATTTTACCAATTGCTTTGAAATTTAGGGTATGATTTAAGCACCAAAAGCCTCAGCATTCCTTGAAATAAGAAGGTTCTAAGTTAATTTTTACATAAGTTATGAATATTTATAAAAATTATGATTTATTTTGCAATTTTCAAAGCAACCAAAAAGGATAGACATATTCAGCGAATGTCATATTGAAGTTTTTTATACGATTTATGAGTTTCTTACTATCAAATTTGTTTAAAATGCTCAACTTTTTGGTAATAGACGAAAAAAGCGAAAATTTACGAGTAATCTTTAGAATAATCCAAAATATGATTTGTGATAATATATGGACATTTTGATCGAAGGCTGATCGGTTTACTTAAAAAACCATGCTTTTACTTAAAGCAATCAACGAAGACAAGACCTCAAATTAATGATCTATTTCGCACCTGACAGAAACCTTGAACTTAGCCCAATCAAAATAAAATGTAGTATTTACTATTTCTGTTACTGTTTAAACGTTAAATATGCCTAATAGCTATACAAATTGTTATACATCTTATCAAAATTGATATTCATTATGAATTATACAAGAACTTTGAGAAAAAGACCTTTGAACCGTAACACGGAGTTGTGTTTTCGGACGGACAGACAGACATGGATATTGGTAGGCTTTCTCATTTTAATGTTGTAAAATGGGTGAAAACAAAAGCAAATCAACATAGCCAACATCATCCAACCTAAAGTTATTAGATAGGTCTAGGTTTTATAGCAAATCAGAATAATAATAAAACAGCAAACGAAAAGTCTGAAGTGGAAGAAGAACATACTGGCACAAATATTGGACTGTTCCATGTGGAAACAAAAATAAACACAGACCAAAAGCAATAAATTCTTTATTTTTTCCTAACAATTCTTCGCTTTTTTTACACAATACAAAGGAGTTAACAGAAAAAGCTAAATTTAAAAAAGGAAGGACAACAGACAATCCAAAACAATAGACAAGAGAAAAGATGCAATACATACTAGTAACTTACTCTTAACGATATATTGAATCTTCTTATTCTTCTTCGAGTTTCATGACCGTTATCAATCCATAAAACAAGCAACACTCTTTGAGATATATTGAATCTTGTTCTTCTTCTGTTCTTCTTTTATTTCGATGACCGTTATTGATCGTGGATATCATACTGGCTACTGTATTCGCTATCGTGTCTTTATTGATAATATAATATTGAAATAATCACTGCATTTCTTTGTACGATGTTTCTTTGGTATTGTGACAAATATCAACATAATAGTCCAGGGTAATAAGGATTTTCTCGGGACACTCAAAGATCCAGGTAGCTGACTACTTTTTTAGATATTGTAGACCTACAGGAAGAAAACCTACCTGCTTCCTGCCTAGAGGTCGCGTCCGTTTTTTAATTATTAACAATTTAGTGCAAAAATCGCGATTTTTTCGATTTTTTGCACTCCATTCAAAAACTAAATAGTTGACATAAAATTACAAAATTCAGTTTTTTAGAACATTGAAAAACCTTCAAAATGCCGATTTTTGAAAGTTAAAAAGTTAATTTGTTGCTACGCAAACTGCAAAATAAGTGAAAATCGTTATTTGTTAATAACTTGTACTAAAACTACCTTGGAACTTTAGTGTTTCACCCAAAGTTGGGCACTTAACAAACCCTCAACATTTGAGACCGATCCATTAATTAGTTTAAGAGTTATTCTAATTTGTTTATTTATTTTGCAATAAGATAAGACAGAAAATAATGAAGATAGGGCAATTCTGAGTATGCCAAATGAAAGTAGAAGAGTGATAGTATAAAAATGTATTAAAAAAAGATAAACAAATAATTAACATAGTCAAAAATCCTAATGCCAAATTTTTAAAATTTTGTAGTTTAAAAACATTTAGAATAACTTTAAAAATGTTGTCCGTAGAAACAATCTTTTTATATATTCGAAAAGATAGTATTTTAACACGAATTTTCAAATAAAAAAATTTAGCCTGGGCTCATTTGGGACAAAGTTAGCCATATTTTTTTTTAATGCACAGCTAATTTGTTTATAATAATTAAGGAATCTCATTAATGCCATTTTAAAGAATGGGATTTGTATTTTTTCTTAAAAAATTTGCACAAACATTATACCTTTACAGCACCCTCTACAATTTTTCAAAAATGTAGTTCAAACGATTACTAGGGGGAATCTACAAATCCAGCGAGTTAAAATACCGAAAAAGCAATTTCAAACGAATATAATTTGCTGTATCTCCGGATCAACTCAATGGATTTTGATCTTTCTTTTTTTAATTGGTATGTAATTTTTACGTACATTACAAATATGCAATTTGTTTATAAATTTATAATTAATAAACAGTCTAATTTGTTTAAACAATTCTTGAAAAAATATATTTTTTACAAAAATCTTTTTTTTAATCATATTATCATTAATGATCACAGAAAAAGTTAAAGTACACTTTAATAAATAAATGATTTTTATTAGATAATTATTTATTGAAGATAATTTATTTATTAAAGTAAACCTTAACTTTTTCTATGATTAATAGGGATAGTATGATTAAAATCATGGATTTTTGGGAAAAAATTATTTTTTCAAAAATTGTTTAAGCAAATTAGACTGTTTATTAATTAATAAATGTCAAGACAAATTGCATATTTGTAATGTACAGAAAAATTACATACAAATTAAAAAAAGAACGATCAAAATATATTCAGTAGATCCCGAGATATAGAAAAGGATAGCAGTTTTAAATTGCTTTTTATAGTTTTTGAACTCGTGCGTTTGTCGGCTATCAGCTCCTACTTCACTTACCACAACTAGTCACCAATTAAACTACATTTTTAAAAATTCGTGTAAAATACCAGCTTTTCTAATATGTAAAATGACTTTTTCTACAGACAATATTTTTAAAGTTATTCTAAATGTTTTTAAACTACAAAATTTCACAAATTTGGCATTAGGATTTTTGACTATATTAGATAATCTTTTTATCGTTTTTTAGTACATTTTGATAGTATCAGTTTTCTACTTTCATTTGGCATACTCAGAATAGCGCTATCTTCATTATTTTCTGTCTTATGTTATTGCAAAATAAAGTTCTCTGGGATAAACAATTAGAATAACTCTTAAATATAATTAATGGATCAGTCTCAAATTTTGAGGGTTTGTTAAGTACCCCAGTACCCAACTTTGGCTGAAACACCAAAGTTCTAAGGTAGTTTTTGTAAAAGTTATTAACAAATAACGATTTTCACTTATTTTGCAGTTTGCGTAGCAACAAATTAACTTTTTAACTTTCAAAAATCGTCATTTTGAAGGTTTTTAATGTTCTAAAAAATTAAATTTTGTAATTTTATGTCAACTATTTAGCTTTTGAATGGGGTGCAAAAAATCGAAAAAATCGCAATTTTTGCACTAAATTGTTAATAATTAAAAAACGGACGCGAACTCTAGGCAGGAAACAGGTAGATTTTCATCCTATAGGTCAGGGGTCACCAATTAGCGGACCGCGGTCCGCATCCGGACCGTAGGCTAGTTTTGTGCGGACCGCGATTACATTCAGAATATAGTGTTTTGTAATTTTGAAAATCTTTGGCCATGAAATTGTGTACTACGTTAGGCTCAACTTATGGGTGCGAAGCCGTTTTTTTAAGAATGAATTCTATTAAGAACCGGTACAGCTCTCATCTAAAAATGTATTTTTAGGTTTTTTTGGATGATTTTGAACAAAAAAGTCATTTTTCTCAAAATGTCTTTTGTCATTTAGGTATCTCAAAAGTTGATTGTTTTCGAGTAATAAGCGAGTTCAAATCTAAAGAATGCGAAAATACACATACGCATTTTTGAGGCATGAAAACTCATGTGTAAATTAATTATCAGTGTACAAGTGCCTAAATTGAAGCTTATACATTCAATTTCAAGATCCTAACGAGTAATCGGGGTTTACTACAATATAGATCGTTGGTTTTTAATGGTTAATCGTCGCGCGTCGCACTTTATGGTGCGTATACATATTATACGTACTTATGCGAGAAATTCCCAACAAGTACTTGACATTTATTAAAATTTAATAACATATTATTTACATAGTTTTTTTTTAATAATTTATTCAATTAACTATTGTCAATGTGCTAATTAAATACGCCAATCATATAGTGCGATACGCACCATATAGTGCGACGCGCCGTTGCGGCGTTTATGGCGAGAGTGGACGCGCATAATTAACAATTAAAAACAACGGTCTAAATTGAAATAAGTGCCTGTTACTTACCAAAATATTGAAATTGAATGTTTAAGTTTAAACTTCAATTTACACACTTGAGAACCTCAAAAATAATAATTTACACATGAATTTTCAAGTTTCGAAAATGATTATTTTTGCATATTTCAGATTTTAATCGCTTAAAACTCGAAATCTATCAACTTGGAGAAAAATTAGGATTTTTTTGTTTAACCAAAAAAGCTGAAACTAAATTTTTGGGGGCAAAAAAGGTGATATTTTGAATTTAAAAAAAATTGTTAAACAATTTCTGCCCAAAAATTTCGCCCGGCACCCTTCTGATTTGTCTTCTTGTTAATAATCCGCAAAGAATCCATCAAAACAATCAGACACAGGCAGCATTAATCCGGACCCCGGAAGTGTCATAGGCTTTCGAAAAGGACCCTCAGAGAATATAATTGCAACAATGCGAAAAATGCAACACCAGAAATATCAAATCACAAAAAAAAACAACACTGCCCAGTAATAATAAAAAAGAAAATAGCTGAAAAAAGAAAACTCCGAAGGATTTGGCAGCGCAATAGATACCCGACAAACAGGATAAATTATGACAAAGCTTCTAGAGAATTGAAAGAGCTTATTAACAATATAAAGAATGCATCATTTAACGAATACTTAGAAAATCTGACAAGTACAGAAGATACAGACTATTCGTTATGGAAAGCGGTTAAGAACTTAAAAAGACAAAATGAACAAATTCCTCCGATTCGTAAAAGAGACCGAACATGGGCACGCACTGACGAGGAAAAAGCAAATACCTTCTGAGAATATCTGGAGGAAGTCTTTCAACCTCTTCCATCGCAAAATACGCCTGAAATAGAAGCTAAAATCAAAGAAACTCTTGAAGCTCCATATCAAATGTCTCAAATTCCAAAACTCTTCAAGGTCAAAGAGGTACATGAGACAATAAGAAGAAACTTAAATCCAGATAAGGCTCCAGGGTTTGATCTGATCAAAGGCCGTCTTATTAAAGAACTCCCAAGAAAAGGGATTGTGCTAGTAACAACAATATTCAACGCGGTGCTACGATTAGGACACTTCCCTGCCCAATGGAAAGTTGCCGAGCTTATACTTATTCCAAAACCTGGAAAACCAATAAATGAAGTAACATCATACAGACCAATCAGCCTGCTGCCAGTTCTTGGTAAACTCCTAGAAAAGCTACTCATAACCCGACTGACTCCCATAATAGAAGAAAACCACCTGATTCCTGAACACCATTTCGGATTCAGAAAGGATCATAGCACAATTGAACAGATCCACAGAGTAGTGGACGAAATAAATGAAGCATTTGAGCAAAAAAGTTACTGCACGACTGCTTTCTTAGATGTGAGTCAAGCTTTTGATAAGGTTTGGCATAATGGACTACTATTTAAATTTAAAAAATCACTCCCCCACACACTGTACATTATTATGGAATCCTACCTAAAAGAAAGATATTTTACTGTAAGGTATGGACAGACAACATCAGAAATCACATTGATAAAGGCAGGGGTACCACAGGGCAGTGTTCTTGGTCCACTTTTCTATCTTATGTACACAGCTGATCTTCCAGTAAGCAACCAAACAATCACAGCTTCCTTTGCAGATGATAAAGCGATAATGGTCAAACACAAAGACCCAGTCATAGCCGCAAGAATTCTCCAACAACATCTAGTGAAAATACAGGACTGGACAAGAAACTGGAGAATCAAAGTAAATGAAGTAAAATCAGTGCAGGTTACATTTACCAAATGCAGAGGTACAGTGCCACCTGTTACACTAAATGGACAAGATCTGCCTCAATCTGGCAGCGTTAAGTATTTAGGGATGCACTTGGATAAAGGACTGACCTGGAGAAAGCACATTTTTAACAAACGAAAACAACTTGGCTTAAAACTCAGCAAATACTACTGGCTATTGGGAAGACAGTCAAAGCTTAGTTTAAAAAACAAATTATTGGTGTATAAAGTAGCCTTAAAACCAATATGGACATATGGTGTACAACTATGGAGTACGGCTGCAAACTCAAACATAGAGATATTGGAACGCTTTCAGTCGAAGGTACTACGGACGATAACAAATGCACCTTGGTTTATACCTAACAGAGAAATCAGAGACGATCTTCAAGTAGCCACAGTAAAGGAGACAGTGAGTGAATACAGCAGCCGCTATTTGGTAAAATTAGAAAACCACCCTAATAATCTTGCATTAAACCTGCTGGATAATAGTGAGCAGACTCGGAGACTGAGGAGGCACAAACCACTGGAGCTACCACATAGGTTCTAAGCAGCAGTGAAGTGAAGTGTCGTGCAGTGCAGTGCAGTGAACTACTTACCCTTTCAGGGCACAGTTCAATAATTTAAGAGGCTAGTGGAGTCTTTGTTATCATTGGATAACAAATCCAAATTTATACTTACACCCCTTTGAACAAACAACTAACATGCTTATAATTTTTTTGTTTATTGATTGCATGTAGTGAATAACCTATAATAAAAAAAAAAAGAGAATATAATTGGTGACCCCTGCTATAGGTATATAATAACTGAAAAAGTAGTCAGCTACCTGGATCTTTGAGTGTCCCGAAGAACATGGTCTATTTCTAGCTTATTACTCTGGTCTATAAGTCAATTAGTTGGTAATATCTCAGTTCATAAATTCTGTTAGAGACCACACAGAGTTTATATTTTCTGAATATTATTAAATTATGTTTGTCTACGGACGCTCATGACCCGTTTCTTTAATAATAGAGTCAGTATAACACATTACTCATTACCGGTTGTTTTTAAAATCAATCGGTGGCTTTTTCTGGCAAATAAATTATAGATCTGAAATTTACAAAAGTTTATTTTTGACAAAGATGCAATTTGATCTACAGTGTTGCTGTATTCTCTCATCCCTTTATACTATTTATAAAGTATCCCTTTGTGTATTTAGTGCATCGGATTTGTTGAAGTGCAAGTCTTATAGTCCAGAGAAATAAGGTTTTTCTCGTGACACATCCCCCTCCAGGCCGAAACCAAATTTTTTGAGTAGTATGGACATCTATATTATTAACCTATATGTTTCCTGCAGCCGATTTTGATGATATACATAGTTATAAACAAATGAAGATCGAAAAACGGTAAATTATCGCTTCTTTCGTCTATTACCAAAAAGTTAAGCACTTTAAACAAATTTCAGAGTAAGAAACTCATAAATCGTATAAAAACATCAATATGGCATTCACTGAATATGTCCAACCTTATTGGTTGCTTAGAAAATTGCAAAATAAATCATAAATATTGAGTTTTTATAAATATTCGTAACTTAGGTAAAAATTAACTTAGAATCTTTTTATTACACGGAATGCCGAGACTTTTTGTACTTAAATTATATTTTAAATTTCAAAGCAATTGGTCAAATAGTTTAAAAGTTATTTAATTTATTTTTCCCAAATTCATTTTTTTTGCAACACTAAAGTTAGAAAATGATGAGGTTACAATAATACTTCTGACAGTTTATGAAAGAAGAACATTTATACTATTACCCTAATTAAAAATAAATGACAAAAAATAATTTTAAACAGTGTAAAATTATTTTGCAAAAACATGTCCATTCTTTGCTTACTTATAAACAATTAGAATAACTTTTTAACCGTTACCCGTAGAAAAATTATTTTTTCATATTTAGAAAGACTGAATTTTTATACACATTTAGAAAGAAAACAACTGTTCTAGGACATTTAGGGACAAAGTTAGCCCCCCCCCCCATTTTTTTAATTCACATGTTTTTGCAAAATTATTTTGCAATATCTATAATTATTTTTTGTCATTTTTTTTAAATTAAATTAATACTGTAAATTTTCTTCTTTCATAAACTATCCAAAATATTACTGTAACTTCATCATTTTCTGACTTACACTGTTGCAAAAAAAATTAATTTTGGATAAACAAATTAAATAACTTTTAAACTATTTGACCAATTGCTTTGGAATTTAGGGTATAATTTAAGCACCATAAGTCTCAGCATTCCATGTAATAAGAAGGTTCTAAGTTAATTTTTACATAAGTTATGAATATTTATAAAAACTCAAAATTTATGATTTATTTGGCAATTTTCTAAGTAACCAATAAGGATAGACATATTCAGCGAACGCAATATTGAAGTTTTTTATACGGTTTATGAGTTTATTACTCTCAAATTTGTTTAAAATACTTAACTTTTTGGTTATAGACGAAAAAAGCGAAAATTTACCGTTTTTTGATCTTCATTTGTTTATAACTATGTATATCATCAAAATCGGCTGCAGGAAACATATAGGTTATTATTATAGATGACCATATTACTCGAAAAATTTGGTTTCAGCCTGGAGGGGGATGTGTCACCAACACGATGTTTTTTTCCTTATTTCTCTGAACTATTATGTGAATAGTTTGACATGCGTTTCTTTGCTTCTTTTGATTTATTTTTGTCCGATTGCCCTACATTTACGGAAATTTATATCTCCTTCTAATGGCGCTACAACCGTTTGTGAGTCTTGGCCTGCTTAACAATGGTCTTCCATTCTGTCCTGTTGGATACGTTCCTTCACCACTGCCTTGTATTATAAAATAGGACATTCTGTATAACATAATATGTTTAAAACTCATTCAAAGTCATTACTCGATGTAGTATCTGTTCTTGGATTCAATAACCGCGAGTAACATTGGATTGTCATGTTTGTTATTATTTAAAGGTGTATATAAACATTAACTCGGGCGAGAAAGAGATTAGGATTATTGTTGTATTTAGCAAGTATTCACGGTTATGATAGGTCGCGTCTTTATTGTAAATAACTTATGGTTGAATCACCGAGAGTTCGATTTAAATATAATGTTATCGAATAAACTGAGTTTTAATTAATTGGGACCAGAAGACATTAACATCACACATACTTATGACAGCCTGATGTTCATGGTTTTAAGATATTCCTCTACGTCGCCTATCCATCTTTTACCGGGCCTTCCTGTTGTTCTATTTCTTTGGGGCTTCCATCTCTGGATTACTTTTACAGCTCGATTATCTGGCATTCTTTCTTGTGACCAAGCCAGTTTCGTCTTTGTGACTTTAAAATCTAACAATATCTGCGCCCTGCATTAGTTCGTCCAGCTCGTAGTTCAATTTAATGCTCCACGAACTATCGCTGCAATGGGTTGGTCCAAATATAAATATATCTTCGTTAGTATTTTCCGCTCAAATAGTCACGGAAATTCATATATTCAGGTTTTTATGACGAAATATGACATCCGTTACTAATAGCGGTGTGGTTTTTGTTTAAAAATTATGTTCAATGAATACGAAATATTAAATTATTTTAATTATCGATTTTGAAAAGGTGTCTACGAGATACACGATCAACTGGGAAAACACCTGAGATGTAAATTTGTGATTACTGGAATAATCAAAAGAATATACGTAAGTACTTTATATAAAATACTCTGGTGCTTCAAGTAATCGTATAAAGATAAGGTGCCAAGTGTTAAGAATACAAAAATTAATTGATTTTTTAAGCAATGCACTATCCTATATCCTTATTGGACAATTCTAGACTACACCTACAATACTGTTATTAAAACAAATAGTATAGGTATAGGTATAATTACACAAAGAAAAGAAAAGTATGAAAAAAACAACTCGTATGTTTAAGCGCGTCTAACAACTCCGTACACTGACCTGTAAGGCTTTTAAAATTCCAAGATCCCATCCTAATTTTTGTGACCAGAATAGCGGAGTATAGACAAGAATACGGTCTAACGATGAACTTTAAGAAGACAAAATATATGACAATACCGAAAACTCAAATAAATACCTAGAATCTTTTCATAAACGGAAACAATGTCGAACGAGTAGACCAATATGCATATCTAGGAATATTGGTCGACAAGACAAGAAATCTTGTCTTTACAACAACTTCTTGTCTTGTCTTGAGAAAAATTCAGGAAATTTAAAAAAATCTTGTCTTGACGTTTTCTTGACATCTAATATCTTGTCTTGACTCAAGAAATTTCAAGATCTTGAAATTTCTTGATTACCCGGTCGGGTGATTCGACGGCGACCTTTTTATTGCGTTGCGTGCTGACACGGCCTCGACTGTCACTGGCGGGAGTCCCCGAACTGCATTTGTGTCCTGACTAACGAAAAATTGATGTGTACTTGCATGCTTAAAATACGCATTTTGTATGGTTCGCACATACCTATTCTAAACTTAGCTGTCCAGGATTTCATAAAAATTATTTAACCAAATCGAAACAGTTAGACATCGAAAAGGATTTTGATTATTTGGAGGATGAGTTCAAAGTATAAAATGATAGAAATGATACTGCTCTAGATTTCAATTCTTCTGTAAGTAAAATTAAATACCTCTTCAAAAAAGATCAAACACTCAGGGCAAATGCAACTTAAACTTAACAGTGCTTGCCAGGTCATAAATTATTGTAAGATGACTATGCCAAAATTAGATGTGCCTACAAAATGGCATTCAACTTTCGAGATGCTAACATGAGGTTTAAGTAAAATATTAGAAAAAGAATGGGTTCTGATTTGTAAATTTTGTCAGTATCTGAGAAGCTTTAAAACACTTTCTTCAATACTCGAGAGGAAAAAATATTGCACACTCCCATTGTTGGCAATTGGGGTAAACTTACTTTTAGAAAAACTGGAAATATTTTCAATTTGCGAGAGATAAAATAAAATAAAGTGTTCAATAAATTAAAATATATTATGTTATGTTAAGAGAATGTTATCTTTTTCATTAATAAATACGTTTTAGAGTTTTCATTATTAGTCAAGAGATTTCAAGATTTCTTGTTTTCTTGACAAGAAATCTTGGTATTGACATAAAACTTCTTGTCTTGTCTTGAAATCTAAAATTACTTCTTGTCTTGATCTTGTCTTGAAATCAAGACAAGATCAAGACAAGATCTTGAAATTTTCAATAAGTTGGAGACTGCTATCTAGGAACAATGATCAATTCCACAAATGATTACTTCCAGGAAATGAAAATCAGAATAGAAAAAACTTGAGCAATTTTTTACAAAATGAGAAAAGTGCTCTGCACAAGCGATTTGAAGTTGGAGCTAAGAGTTAAGTTGGCTAGGTGCTACGTTTTCTCGACTTTGTTTTATAGAATGGAAGCTTGGACCTGAATGCGGCTTCAATGAAAAAACTGGAATCATTCGAGCTGTGAGTGAACAGAAGAATTCTGAAAATATCACGGACAGAAAACGTCACAAATAAAGAAGTGGAAATCTTAAATGCCATCAAAACAAGGAAACTGGAATATCTCGGACATATTACACGTGAGTAGAGATGAAACTTGCTGCAGTTGATTATGCAGGGAAAAATTCAAGGAAAAAGAAGCATAGTGAGTCGTAGATATCGTAGCTGCGCAACCTGAGAGAATGGTACGGATGTACATCAAATGAACTTTTCAGGGCAGCCGTATCTAAAGCCCAAATAGCTATGATGATTGCCGATCTCAGTCGCGAAGATGCGGCACTTGAAGAAGAAGATCTGGATTTTCCCAATCTATAATGGTGTTTCCTCTGAAATAGATATTATTAGAAATATATGTATGTACATATTCATCCTTATATTATCTACAGTCGGAAAAATGAAAGAATACCCATGAACGATCACATCAATCACTTATTTTGTATTTGCTGTCTTTTTCTATAAATAACAAACGTTTGTTATAGAAAAAGATAGCAAATACAAATTAGGTGATTGATGTGATCGTTCATGGGTATTCTTTCATTTTTCCGACTGTGTATTAACAGTTAATTTCCTTTATCGCCTTTATTAATCAAGATCAGATCATAGTCTAAAAAACGTTTAAAAGAGGAAATCGAACAAGATAACATCGTGACCGTCATTAATGGTTTATCAAACCTAGCCTTGCCCTTTACTTTATGACGTAGAGGTTGTTCAAGTAATCAAATTTTATCGATTTGTTTTTTGAAATAGGAATTGTATCGTGTTGACGTTGACCTTTATGCAGGAACTTCTACAGTAATGAAAAGTTAATTTGGTTTTCGTGACGAATATGTTCATTTGCATGTTTATGTTTACCTGGAGGTAAAATACACTTACACCACTATTTATGTGGTTTCCAATTTTTTGGGTTTTTAAACTAACGTTAGCGTATGGTAAGACAACGTGAAACTTTCTATAACAAGGTGGCTTATTTTCTGTAATCTTTGAAATCTAATCTTATCTCTGCATACTCTATTGTTCATTCGTTCTAAGGTTGCCCTCTCTTTTATATTTCGGAAACTATCGGTATCCATAGAACAGGGAGGGCGGGTCAAGTCCCACAGCACTTAGGCCACAATTGACCCATTGTGCATCCTCCCGGGCGACTGTCATCCTTAGCTGGACTTCTTCTTCTTTTTCTTATGCAATCCACTAATGGATGTTCGCGATCACGTTTGACCATTTTTCTCTATCGCTTGCAGTATGTATTAGGTCTCCTATGTTTTTTAGTCAGGTCCATTGTTTAACATTACGGAGCCATGACATTTTCTTCCTGCCCACTCCCTTTCTTCCTTCGATCTTTCCTTCAATTAAGCTTTGCAGAAACTGGTATCTTTCATTTCTAATTAGGTGCCTTAAGTATGCCGTTTTTCTCTGTTTAATTGTCCATAGCAGTTGTCGTTCTGTACCAATTCTTCTCAGGATTTCTTCATTTGTTATTCTTGCGGTCCAGGGAGCTTTAAGGATTCGTCGATAGATCCACATCTCAAATGCCTCTAGCTGATTCATTATGTTTATTTTTAAAGTCCATCCTTCCATGCCATATAGGAGCACCGACCATATATAGCATTTTGTGAATCTTAGTCTTAGGTTTAGGGGTTTAGGTCAAAGTCAGAGTTCGTAAAGACGTTTCTGAATTTCATGAATGCACTTCTGGCCCTTTCTATCCGACATTTAATTTCCATATCCGACATCCAGTCTTCATATAGCCAGGTTCCCAGGTACCTAAACTTTCTTACGCGCTCTACATCTTGGTTGTTATATGCTAGTCTTGCATTTTGTTGTTGACATAATTGACGGCTGATTATAAGGAACTTCGTCTTTTTTATGTTGATGCTAAGTCCCATATTCTCGCTATGCTCTCCAATTTTAATAAGAAGGTTTTGGAGGTCTTCTATATTGTCTGCTATTAAGACCGAGTCATCCGCATATCGTATATTATTGACCAGGTACCATTTATTTTGATGCCGCTTTCGCATTCCTCAAGAGCTTCCTGGAAGATACTTTCTGAATATAAATTGAACAGTAGTGGGAAGAGAATGCATCTCTGTCTTACACCTCTGAGATTTTTTAAGCTTGCGTTGTTTCATTATCCACCTTGACGACAGCTGTTTGATTCCAGTAAAGAGCTTCTATACAACGAATGTCTTTTTGATCTATGTCGAGTTGCTTTAGTATATGTACGAGTTTATGATGTTGTACTCGATCGAAGGCTTTTTCATAATCTATAAAGCACATCATTACATCTTTCCTTTGATCGTAGCAGTTCTGAGCTAGCACTTGGGTTGCAACTAGTGCTTCCCTGGTACCCAGGCCTTTTCGAAATGCAAATTGAGAGCAAACAATAACCTTATCGAATTTTGTGAAGATTCTGTAGTGAAAAACTTTGGTGGACAAGGTGGACAAATCACCAGGGGACATCTCCTTTATGTCGGCAGGTGTAGGCCATGGCTAAGCGAACGCATTGATTGATGATAGCTCCGGACATTCACATAGGACATGCTGGACAATTTCGTCTTCTCGTTCACACTTCTTGCATAGACGAGTGTCTGCTAGCCCGTGTGTGGAGATGTTTGCTTAGTTGACAATGGCCAGTTAAAAACCAACTGTCAAGCGTAGGTTTTTCCTGGTCATCCTCAAGTACTTTTCTAATGCTGACTTCCCAAGGTTCCTTAGTATTACCTTGGTACGTCTACATCCTGGCCCTTTTTTCTATCTTTTCACGGTTTGCGTGTGGGAGTGACATTGGGCAATTTCCGCGATTGTTGTAGTTAACCAGCCAAAAAGATCACCAGGTCTTAAGGGTCTTGGTACACGACAATTAGACCGATATCATTAGACCGAAAGCAGTAGGCCGAACTCATTGGACCAAAAAGCACTTTACCGAAACTTCACTAGACCGAACAGCATTAGACCGAAATGGTTCATAAATTAAAAAAGATTGCAGTAAATTATGCTAAGATTTCTTTTTGATTATGTCTTTTTTGATTTTTGTATCTTTTTTGTATTATTTTATATATATGTTATAGTCAAAGCCCGAATTTCAGGCACTCCTAGGTTTGACTAGGCAATCCTCAGGTCTGACTGACGGTCTTAGTCAAAGCCCGAAATAAGTTACAGTTTCGGCCTTTGACTAGTCAAACCTAGGAGAGACCACGTTGGTCAGGCAAAGGTCGAAACTTAATTTTATGAAATCGGGGTTTGACTAGTCAAACCCCGATCAGCTATTAAAATGTCGTAATTTGTTAGATTAGGTTTAATAGAACGTCATTTTTTAATTGTAATGTTTATTATTTTTATAATGTCATAATTAAAATAAAAAAAATAGTGTTTATTCTCGCATGTTATGGTATTATGGCATTTAGAGTTGCACTATTCGTTAGACCTTTTACACTTACATGGTTTTGAAGAGCACTTATTATTGCAGTGATATTTTATAAATATTTGGCCTCCAAATTTAGAATCTTTTGTACTATTTTCTCTTAGAGACAGCTTATCGTCTGGAACATCTTCGAAATTAGGAAAATTCTCTTTGCAATGTCTTATTTTATATCTTGAAAAAAGTGTGTTTATTGTTCCGTATTTCGTACCAACTCTATATAAACCGTCAATTATTGTTTTATCTTGTATGATACCAAAAATATTTCGAGCATCTCCTTGGCACGCGTTCGAGCATGCGTTGTGCACAGACAGAAAAGATTAAAATAAATAAAGGAAATGCGATTGAAGGTCTTCATGCCCAGGCTATGAAACAATTAAGTGAAAAAAAATGTCCTCCAATTTCGATCGGAAAAACTGTAACAATACCTATCCCCAGCTTTGATAGAACCAAAGAGGATGCTCGAGATATTTTGAGTAGCATACAAGATAAAACAATTCACGGTTTATATAGAGTTGGTACGAAATACGGAACAATAAACAGACTTTTTTCAAGAAATCAAATAAGAGAATGCAAAGAGAAATTTCCTAATTTCGAAGATGTTCCAGACGTTAAGCTGTCTCTATTTCTAAGAGAAATTAGTACAAAAGATTTTAAATTTGGATGACAAAGATTTATAAAATGGTACTGCAATAAGAAATGCTCTTTCAAATTGCGTAAGTGTAAAAGGTCTAACGTATTGTGCAACTCTAATGCCTGGTTGCACCAACAAATCTTAAGCTCCAGCTTAGCTAAGTTTAACTTGTGGGTAGGGCTGACTTAAGTATCTCTTACGTTGCACCATAATTTTTTATTCTTATCGATCCATTCCACCTGGCAATCCATTGTGACAAGCTGAAAATTGATCCAAAACTAAATGGTGCAACGCGTATGTTTCAAAAGTTGAGCTTAAGGCACATCTTAAGCTTAAAATATGTTGGTACAACCAGGGATAAATGCCATAATGCCTCAACATGTGAGAATGAACACTAATTTTGTTTATTTTAATTACGACAATATAAAAATAATAAACATTAAAATTAAAAAATGACGTTTTATTAAACCTAATCTAACAAATTACGACATTTTAATAGCTGATCGGTGTTTGACTAGTCAAACCCCGATTTCATAAAATTAAATTTCGACCTTTGCCTGACCAACTTAGTCTCTCCTAGGTTTGACTAGTCAAAGGCCGAAACTGTAATTTATTTCGGGCTTTGACTAAGACCGTCAGTCAGACCTGAGGATTGCCTAGTCAAACCTAGGAGTGCCTGAAATTCGGGCTTTGACTATATCATATAGACTGTGTAAATTGTTACTCTGTACAGTCTGATATGAAATAATTTTCATCCGTTAAACAAATTAGTGAAGGTAAAAATAGATTAAGGGTAGAGTTACGTTAACACCATTTTAACTGTTTCTAATAACCATCCAAATATCCAAATATCATTTAGTTGTAATTACATTATTTGTCTTATCTCTTTTACTGCGACAAGTAAAAATAGATTAAGGGTAAATTTTGATATGCGAAAAATAAACCAAAAACAAATAAAAACAAAAAAAATCAACAACAAACAAAGCAAAAAAAGCAACCTCTAAACTATTTTTAGTATTGTATTTAATTTTTAGTATTGTACATAATAAATAAAAAATAAACCAAAAACAAATAAAAACAAAAAACAAATAAAAAAATACTCATACAGAAGTAAAAAAAAACAACCTCTAAACCCGCCAGCACTTTATGCTGCCAGTCCTAAGCCTGGATAAAGGGTGAAAGGAAGTTGATGTTACCCTTGCTCAGATTACAATTCTGTTTGAGCACCCTGTGTTATGTACCTAATGCTTTTCGGTCTCCTACTGTTCGATCTAGTGAGGTTTGGATAAAGTGCTTTTCGGTCTACTGCTTTCGGTCTAATGATTTCGACCTCTTTACAGTAAACCAAGAGTCTTAGGCCTGCTGTTTTCCCAGCTAGCTGGTCAGCAATGCGGTTGCTTTTATCTCCATTGTGTCCTTTAACCCACCTCAGGATGATGTTGCTACCATCCGAAGCTTGGTCTAGTGACTCATGACACTCCGTTGCTAGCCTCGATGTGACACGTGGTCTATTCAGGGTTAGTAGCGCTTGTCTGCTGTCTGTGCAGATTATTATGGTTTTATCGGCTACACCTTTCCGGATTATCCCTTTTGCGGCTATGGAGATACTAGCCAGTTCTGAACTACACTGTCATTTTTGCCCATACCCCATTTTATACTAAGGTTCAGTGATCTGGAGTATATCAGCCATAAGTATTGAGCATTCTTCCATTTTGGAGCCATCAGTGTCTATGCAATACGCATTTGCCACGTTTGACTCCCTATGCTTTCTTATTTCGATTTTGTAGGTGTGTCGAAGAACCTTTCAGTCACGAGTTCTGGCCTTCTGGTGTCTTCTTACTGATCTTGTGCCCTGTCCTTTACCCTTCAATATGATTTTAAGTAGTTCATATCTTTCCCCTCTCAACACATGGCTCAAGAGTTGCACTTTTCTTTTTCTTTATTTCTTTCTTTTTTCTTTCTGAATGTTTTTCTAAGGTTTTTGTAAACACCAGAAATAAGAGTACTTCATAAATGAGAGAATAACAAAGCACAAAAGAAGATATAAGGTACCTACATAAAATTTAAAGGATTGATAAATGGACCAGAGATAGAAAAAATGAGTGTAAAGTATAAATTGCAAGACAGCAAATAGAATAGTAAAAAGAGCAAGAAACAAATCTCCCACTGACATTTCATCTACAAAATCGGTTAATACGAAACCGAGGAATAACTCAAAGACTAAAAAAGACTAAACAAGCAATATTCATATCCATACATGTAAAGAAGGACAAAAGTAGGATATCTAAAGAATATGAAGTTTAGATTCGACACAAAGAGTTTTGTAACGTATATCAGTGATAGAATGGTCTATAAATATGCTTTGCGTATCGTTTATTAACACGCTTGTTGTTGACTAACGTTATTATATTAAATAACTAAGTTCCCCTCAATGCATCACCGGAACTTCTACGTATAAATAAGAAAAATGGTTTCCAGTTAACAAAAGAGATTGTTTCATTTGTTATGTACGATTATTGACTTTCGTATTTGTAGTATAATTGCGCTCTGACGTGGACTACTATACAAACATCTCTTTCAAAAGGTTACGTGTTGTCAATTGCGACAAATCGTTAGGTATAACGTATGTACCGTTTACAAAACACAACTATTCTATGTTTTTACATGATTTATTTATTAATTAATCTTGCTTTTGAAATCAAACAAACTTAACGATACGAAATTATTGCATTGTGAAGTAAAAACATGTACGTCACCTCTTCTTCCTCTAATCTATTATAAACGATGTTTAATTTTTCTTCTCCGCAATATATACTGCAGAAATTCTAAATATGGTTCTGAAACTATTTTCTTGTAGTATTTTTGTATTAACTACTATATTTTACCGGAATAAACCAAAATTGTACTGAAATAGTTATTTATGAAACAGTTCGTGAACTATGCTTTTTGCGAACGCACGCAATATTTATAGCACGAGCGACAACGGAGCGAGTGCTATACATCGCGTAAGTTCGCAAAGAGTACTTCACGCACAGTTTCATACAATATTTTATCTACGATAACCAGATAAAAAAACTGTAACTCTTCGTCACTGGAATTCATTTCTATTCTACAATTTTTAGAACTTTGACATTTAAACATCCTAACCACTTTTAAACCACAAAACTGCCAAAAATTTTGTTGTAAGTCATTGCTCATATTGTCATCACCATGACAACGCGAACGTTATAGTATATTAAGTATGGAGAAAGGTAAGGGGTTTATACCGATCGAAGACAATTGTTTGGAGGAAGAGCGGCGCGACGACTCCAATTATTGTCTGAGATCGGTTACCCTTAACGTTCGACATGCTTATAACGTTTTTTGCACGATTGATACCATTATAAATTATAAAATTAAACATTTTCGTCATATTGACTAGTTTCATTCATTTTATCAAGATAGATACTTTGGTTGTTAGGTAGTAACTAGGGTGCATAACAACAATGGAGAATTGAGTTTTTATTTAGTTGTCAATAATTTTAAGTACAATTTTGATTATTATAAATTAAAATATGAGCCAAAGTGAATTTGAAGAAATTGAACGGGCTTGGGAAGAAGGGTGTTCCGCAATTATTCCCGAAAAATCCAAAATCCGTTATCAGAATACCTACCAAAGTTTTAAAAAATGGTGCGAAGGCAAGAATTTAAGAATCGAAGAAAAGACTCTATTAGCATATTTCCTTCAAAGACATATGCAGTTGAAAGCTCCTGGAAGCCTCTGGGCAGAATATTCAATGATTAAATCCACCGTTTTTCTTTATGATGGCATTGATATTTTCAAGTTTTCAACTTTGATCGCGTATTTGAAGAGAAAAAAATGTTGGATACTACTAATGTATGCGATTCTGCAGGAGTTTCTGTTAGAAGTGAAACCACAGCCCAAACAAGTGGGATTTCATTAAATAATTTAACATATAAATAAGTTTCAATATTAATAAATAATTCGTTAGTTTTCTTTATTCTTTCAAAAAATAAATTAAAATTAAGAGATTTTTTAACTCGACGGTAAGTGAATTACTTACCGTCGAGTTGGAGTACTTACCGTCGAGTTGGATTACTTACCGTCGAGTTGCTAGTAAATAAATGTCACCTACTGACGTAAAATCTGTCACGGTAAACAGTCAAAAATGATCAATCGTGCAAAAAGGATGTTTGATTATATGAAAGTGTGCCAAAAAACCCATTGAAAGTGTGCGAAAAAGTAAATCCCATTTAAAATACATTGTTACTTCACGCTTCACGCACACTTTAAACCCTTCACGCACTTCTATCTATAATGAAAGTTTTCACAAATTAAAAACTTATACATAATATGACATAGAGTAGATAAATTATTTTATATTTGACGTATTTTGTGGTTAAATTTCATGATAAATATAATAATTAATTTAAAGCTAAAATTTTAAATAAAAAATCTCTTCTGAATCTCAAAATATATTAAATGGGTTTAGTTTTTCGCCTTTCGGTTTTTTTAATTAGTATTTTGTATAACACAGAAGCAAAAAATACAACCTAAATGTTAATCAAGAGAAGACACAGATACTCGAAATGACAAGAAAAAAGACACGGATGGTCTAATTGAAATGGAGATAATTCAACATAAAACATGAGGCCTATAAAATCAAAACCTGCTAGATCCATGTTTTGAAATTTTGTCAGGAGTCTACAGAAACATTAAAAATGTAGATTTTCCAAAAACTATCCGGCATTTCTCAATCAAAGGGACATCAATAAATATCATAAAATGACATACTAATTCGTCATTTTTCTGGATGTCCCTTACGTCTTCAGAAATTTGTACTTTTAGTTTGGATTTAGCAGAACGAAAAATTTGGATTTAGCAGGTTTTGATTCTGATGGGCTCACATATACAGATACCCGGGAACAGTAATAGAGGAAGCATCGAGAACGATCTCAATAACTTACTGGAAAGTGCAGGAAAACTATTCCAGGCTCTAAACAGAGAATTCCTCAACAACAAAGAAATATTAATATTTAAAAAATTTTAAAAAAATTAGCATGGTTCGGTCATTTAACACGAATAGACAGTAACAGCCAAGTAAAAAGAGTGTAAGAAACCAAACCAATAGGGAAAAACAAAAAGGCAGACCAAGAGTGGAATAGCCAGTGGCGTAACAAACTCAGCCGGGGCCACCCAGCAACATAAGGAATGGGGTCCCCTATAAAAAATTTAAATTACTAAATGCGCCTTTTGTAACAAAAACTTATACGGTGTTATAGCCCAGTAAATGAACTTGAAATATGGTGATACCGTGTAATTTTCAGTGTCACCGCCGAAGTGGTCAAGTCAATATTTTCGGGTTATTTACGAGTGAAAATGTTTATTTTCAACAAAAAAAACACGTTTTCAGGCATGGTTTCGCAAATGATTCAAAAAGTATGTATTTCATCGAAAAGATATTCTTACCAAAAATGTAGCTTATAAAAAAAATGAAAAGAATGAAGTCTATCGATCCAGTAAAAGCAAAGTTGTAGCTCATGAAACATTGTTCTTATTCGTCAAATTGCAAATCTAATATTTCAACGTGAAATAAGCAAAAAATTAACCACTTTTTGGGCAAAACTCATTAAAAATTTTTAAAGTGTTCAAAAACGCTTTATTTTTATTTTTATATGGCCTGTAAGTTTCACCGGTTCAAGTGCTTATTTTTGAAAGGGCTTGAACGAGTTACTAATCCCGAGTATAAATATGCAAATTTTGAACAGTCATATTTTAAACAATTTTTGTCTTACAGAAAATCAAAAATAAAACCAAAATATTTATAAACGCAAAACCTACATTTCTTTACTCTTTAAAATTTTTCGCATCACTAATAGTTTTTTAAAAAGGGGCATTTTTCTAAAGTGTAAAAAAAATTTACTATAAAACCAAAATTTTCTCAAAAATAAGAACTTTGAATCGGTTAAACTTACAGATCATATAAACAACAAATATACCGGCGGTATAAAGTACATGGTAAAGCGGTAACGATTAATTTTATTTGGGGTGCTAAATAGGGAAAGATTTTCACAATTTCTTTTACTAAAAAAAGGGGCCTACTTTATTTTGAACGTAACTCTCTTAGTTCTGATGCTAAAAACTTTTATTATAAAAAATAAAAATAAAGCTTTTTTAAAACATTTAAAAAAAGCTTTAATGAGTTTTCCCCGAAAAGTGCTTCATTTTTTGGTTATTTCACGTTGAAATATTCTATTGGAATTTTACGAATAAGATCAATTTTTCATGAGCCACAACTTTGCTTTTACTGTATCGATAGGCTTCATGAATACGCCATTTTTTTATAAGCTACATTTTTGCTAAAAATAATTCTTTGAGATTTTTTCGATAATATTTAATTCGATAAAATACTATTTTTCAAGTTACATATTTGCGAAAAACCGCCTGAAAACGTGTTTTTTTTTTTGTTGAAAAATAAAAAATTTCACTCGCAAATAACTCGAATGGTATTGACTTAGATGAAGAAACTCTATAGATAAGACAAATGTTGCTTAAAATTATTAGTCAATTTATCCATTTCCGGACTTATTTTAATCGTATGTTTTTCACACCCGAAAAGGGGTGAATTTCACCCCCGAAAAGGGTTGAATTTCACCTCCTAAGTAAAAGCAAACAACGGCACAAGTCCAACTTTGAAGTGGATGGCAAGTAGAACCTAAATCCAAATTGTCAGTCAAATCCATCTTGACGCTGATAATTACACACCAAAACGGTCATTTACTGGACTACTTAGTAAGTGTATTCATGCAGTATTTATGACAACTTACATTTTTCATCTTTATTGGTATAGAATAAAATAGAACAAAGATTAAGAAATAATTACATAGTGTTATTCTATGAGATGAACAACTTTCTTTGTGCACTACTATCAGCTAATATATCTACAATTTTATTAGTACATATATCTATCTGATGAGCCACTTCATTTTCAATATTACACTGCTTAAAAAACGTTGCGCATGTATGCGTAAAAAATATAACAATACCACATTTTACATATATTAGACGATAAGATGGGGCCCCTGACATGTTGGGGCCCCTGACATGTTGGGGCCCCGCAAGCTTCATGCTGCGGGGGCCTCTGTTACGCCTCTGGGAATAGCGACCTAGAAGATATTTTAAAAAATAAGGACAAATTTTGGTAAGAAGCAACACAAATGGCGAAGAACAGGAAATTATGGAGAAAATTCATCAAAGGTTAAAAGTACCTCCCTCGATACCTAACCTAACGGTAGAAGAGGAAAAATTATTTATGTATGTAATACATATACTATGTATGTAAAAAATATTGTTATCTTTGAATATACACACACCGGCAAAATTAGCCGAACACCTTAAAAATGGGACATGTTTGATGTCTTGAATTTCCTAAACCACTGGTCCGATTTGAGTGATTCTTTTAGTACGTTATAGCCTTATTATTTAAGAATATCGTTATTATTATTATATTATTTCTCATATAAATAATTAAGAATATCGTTGTTATAATATTGTTGCTAGACAGGTAAATATCATTTTAAACCGGGTGTACTAAGCATACTGTGTTTTTTTTTTCTTAAAGTTTGGAACACCCTGTGGAATATTCTAGCATATGTAAAATATTAAAATTAATACTTAATTTTAGACTTAGGCTTTCTTAACATTTTCCTTTTTGATTCATTTACTTATGTAAGATAATAAAAAAGTTATGTGCGTTAACAACTATCCATGTTTTTCATCAATAAATCCTCATAGTAGGGGAGGAAAGTATACTAAATTTGCAGTTACTCGAACGTTATGGAGACCTATTGGATTGTGAAGAGTATGTGCTAAAATCAGAAAAAGGTTAAGTTAAGTTTTCCATAAAGTGGGGAATTTTCATTTTTTAATTTAATTTTCCATTTGAAACAATCATTTTTCTCCGATTTTAGCGCTATCTATCCATAATTCGAAAAAATGTGTCGAATAAAAGTTGCTTATTTTTACGTAAAGAATCCAAATCTGAAATAAAAATTGGGGGCCCCTATTTAAGATTTTAAATTAAATCCCCCACCCCACTTCCGTGGGGGCTCGTGACACCCCACGGAGAGGGGTGGGGGGTAAAGTAAAAAATTTAAATACGAACCCTGCGATATTTCGCGAAATGGACATCAGATCGTAAAACTGCAAAATACACCTATTCAATATTTTTCAAAAATCTACCGAATGGCACCAAACACTACCCCCCACAGAGATGGGGTGGGAGGTTACTTTAAAATCTTAAATAGGAGCCCCCAATTTTTATTGTAGATTTGGATCCTTGACGTAAAAATAAGCAACTTTTATTCGCAACATTTTTTCCAATTATGGATGTGGAAATGGAAAATTAAATTAAAAAAATGGAGAGTCTCACACTTTATGAAAAACTTAACTTAACTTTTTTTTGGTTTTAGCACCCACTCTTCACAATCCAATAGGCCCCCATAACGCTCGAGTAACTGCAAATTTAGCATATTTTCCTCCCCTACTATGAGGATTTATTGATAAAAAGCATGGCTAGTTGTTAAAGCACATAACTTTTTTATTTTCCAACATAAGCACATGAATCAAAAAAGAAAATGTTAAGAAAGCCTAACTCTACAATCGAGTTTTAATTTTAATATTTTATATATGCTAGAATATTCCACAGGGTGTTCCGAACTTTAAGAAAAAAACGCAGTATGATTGTAACACCCGGTATAAAATGACATTTACCTGTCTAGTAACAATATTATTACACCGATATTCTTAACTAATAGGGCTATAACATACTAAAAGAATCACTTAAATCGGACAACAGGATTAGGAGATTTGAGACATCAAACATGTCCCATTTTTAAGGTGTTCGGCTAATTTTGCCGGTGTGTGTATATGTAATAGAAATGTTCATAAGCTGCAATGTTAAAATATCTTATTCTTTGCGGATTTGAAAAGTTTATTTAATTTTTACTTGGAAAGAAGGAAAAAACTTTTTAAAGTATAATTTAATTGTAGTCTCTACGTATCCACCAAATAAAAACACAAATATTACATGACTGTAATTATACTGACTCATAGTCAACATCATCTTTATTGTGTTTTTAGCAACCGATACATTCAGAGGAATTCACGTGAATACATATTTCGCTTAATATTAGCACCAGGTAATTCCTTTGACACTGTTTTTAATTTTAGTTTCCAACGAAACAATATTTCCCAATAATTATAAGCTGACCGTGATATTGAATTCTATTTTTAAAGTTATTAAATATGGAAATGTTACGTTTAAGAAAAATCAAATAATAGGAGTAACACTATGTTGCAGGATAAAAATAAGAATACCAATAAAAGATATCTACTCTAGATATTATTAAAATCACAATAAAGATGCACTAGAAATAAGCAAACCAAGACACATTGAATGTTACGAGGAGCACTTCCGATTCTTGATTTACAATGTATGTATTAATTTTGTAAAACATGATTTGGAATTTACAATGTATGTACATTGTAAATTATAATTTGGGAGTGCTCCTCGTAACATTCAAGTGTCTTGGTTTGTTTATTTCTATTGCATCTCTATTAGAATTATAGTTAGACCAGTAAGGATCTGTTTTTAGGTGGATGTGAGAGGTGGCATTCAGATTTTTGCGGATAAAGTTAGGTGATAACTTCGTTAATAATAATTGATTTATGCTCCTTCTCAAATATGCCCGGAACATTAATAATAGTACATTATATACCGCGGGACTGAAGTAGTACATTTAATCCTGAAGGTAAAGTTTATGGCCCGACCGCAGGGAGGGCCATAATTTACCTGAAGGATTAAATGTACTTCAGTCGCAAGGTATATACGATACTTTTCGTACTTCCGGTATGATTTTATTAATTATTTCAATAATTTCAAACAGTTTTTTCTCTCTTCAACTCATTTAATAAACTGTCTTTAAAATAAGTTACCATAGTAACATTGCGTTGTGACAGTTATAATTTAGAAACATTGTCATTACTAGTGTCATTGTAAAGAAACATTGTTATTGATAATTATTGGTATCATGAGTGAAGAAGGTGTATCTGATATTGATAAAAGAGCAGCCGAAGTAGGTGAAGAATTGTTACCACCGAAATCTAGAAAACTATACGAGCAGCAGTACGATGCTTTTAAAAAGTGGTGCCGCTTAAAAAATGTGAGACAACCTACTGAAAATGCGCTGTTAGTCTACTTCGATGATAAATCAAAAGCGGTTTGTGCCTCAACTCTCTGGGCACATTACTCAATGCTGAAATCGGTTATTAACATTAGAGAAGATATTGATATAAGTAAATTTCCAAAATTATTAGCTTTTTTGAAGAGAAGAAATGAGGGATTTAAGCCAAAGAAGTCAAGAATTCTCACGTCTGAGCAGGTAGATCAGTTCTTACGGGAGGCTCCGGATGATAAATATTTAATGCTTAAGGTAAATTTGGAAATTTGTTTATATTCAGAAATTTTAAGAAATCAATTTTTTTGTAGGTTGCACTTATTTTGGGCGTTGCGGGAGCTTGTCGTGGAAAAGAGTTGGTTGATTTAGAAATCGACGATGTGAGAGATTTGGGCGATTCCTTCCTAACTGCGATTAGAAACACCAAAAATAAAATTGACCGAAATTTTGTGATCAGAAATTCAGAAAACAGTGCCATCAGTTTTGTGGCGATATTTCGGAAATATGTGGCATTGCGAAAGACAGGGACAACTCATTCAAAATTTTTTGTTCAATACATCAACAAAGAATGTACTACGCGAGTAGTAGGAAAAAACATGTTTGGTACAATTCCACGGCAAATAGCAGCTTTCTTGAAATTAGAAAATGCGACGTCTTATACGGGACATTGTTTTAGACGCACATCTGCGTCTTTGTTAGCTGATTCGGGAGCAACAATAGACGTGCTGAAGAGACATGGAGGATGGAAATCCTCCAACGTGGCCGAGGGATATATTGAATCGTCTATTAAAAATAAACAAAAAATTTCAGATAAAATATTTGGTCAAGTCGCCGATTCGTCAACTATAGTTATGCCACAGTCCTCATTCTCGCTTCCTGTTTCCGCAGGATCTTCGAAACAAACACCAGTTCAATATGAAAAGGACCTATCTGTTACTCGTTAGTTACCTGCTGCATTAACCCAGGAAAGACTGGTCAATATGACGAACTGTCACAATATTAATTTGAATATTAACGTTAATTACCATTCTAATTAATTATATTTTTCAATAAAATATCCCTTAAATTCGTTTGTTTGTGATTTAATCGTTCCGGGAGTTTCGTCAATATTTAATCCCGGAGGGATTAAATGTGACACTTTAGTACCTGTCACAAGGGAGTGAAGTTGTCACTTTAGGCCCGGAAGTACGAAAAAAAAATAAAATATTTAAAAATTTCGTTTTTTTTTCTACTTTTTTTGCTTATAACTTAAAAACGATTCATTTTGGAACAAAGTCGTACAGGGATAAAACAAAGATAATTAAATTTTCTATCAGATGCGATTGGTTAAAAATGTCTTAATTTATCACCCTTACTGCAAAATAGCAATAAATATAAAATAAGGGGGCAAAACAACTTACTAGATTTTGAATAATAATTTTGCAATCTAAACTTTTTTTAAAAATTAAAATTTTTAAAATCTTGCACAACAAAAACTAGAACATACAAAGATTTGTCAATTTTTTTACATATAAAGAAGCACTCCACCTATCTAATGCACTTTACAGAATTGAAATCGGATTGTTTAAGCAGCCTCAGCAATGTTTTAAAGTTATAAACAATTTTTTGGCTTATAGACAAATTAGTCCTGTGGCCAGGAGGGGGTGCTACGGGCTCCTTTATTTAGATGGACTTACCCAAGATTTTTATGTATTTTTTGACCCGTAGAACACGATTTTTTTGGGTAACAGTTGATCCGGATGTCGATAAGATTGTTATAAACAAAGAACTTGAGGAATTACATAACATCGATTTTTCGCAAAATAAAACAGAATTTTGTATTTCTTGGCTAATTCTAAGCAAAAAATGTTCTTACAAGTTTTTTCGTAGGATGCATAGTTTTCGAGATAAACGCAGTGGAACTTTCAAAAATTCGAAAAATTGCAATTTTTGAACGCGAATAACTTTTGATTAAAAAATAAAATAGCAATTCTGCTGACAGCATTTGAAAGTTTATGTCAAATTATACCGGTTTTAATTATTTGCATTGCTAAAAATGAATTTTTTTATTATTAAACAAAGCTATTTGTTTATAAGTCAAAAAATTGTTTATAAGTTTAAAACATTGCTGAGGCCCCTTAAATAATCCGATTTTAATTCTGTAAAGTGTATTAGATAGGTAGAGCACCTCTTTATATGTAAAAAAATTAGACAACTTCTAGATGGTCTACTTTTTATTCAGAAAGATTTTAAAAAAATTGAACTTTTTTAAAAACATTTAGATTGCAAATTTATTATGCAAAATTTATTAGGTCGATTTTAATGAAATTTGGTACACGGTTTAAGTATGTTACAAAGAATTTCCTAAGCGAATTACTAAGGTTCTAAGTGCCACCAAAGTGGTTAAAAACATTGAATAACAACAGGCGTATTTTGCCCCCTTATTTTGTATTTATTGCTATATTGCAGAAAAGGTAATACGTTAAGACATTTTTGACTAGTCGTATATCATACAAAATTCAATTATCTTTATTTTATTTCTGTACGACTTTGTTCCAAAACGAATCGTTTTAAAGTTATAAGCAAAGAAAGCAGAAAAAAATCGACGTTTTTCGAAATTTTTAAATATTTTAATTTTTTTTATTAATGTTCCGGGCATATTTGAGAAGGAGCATAAGTCAATTATTATTACTGAAGGTGTCACCTAACTTCCACCAGGCGCAGGTGGCACCATCCGAATGTCACCTCTCACATCCAAAAATAGACGTTTTTACTGGTCTAAGTATAGTTATTAAATTTATCGTATGTGATAATTATTATTTACGTACAAATATGTACCTACATATTCAAGCTATACACTCCAGATGAAGCTGAAGCTGTTTTTACTTGAAGAACCTTTTTGTGTGGGGATCATCCCATCCTGGGTTTGATTTTACAGTTTCTGGTGTGACTTCGCTGTTTCCACTATTTTTCTCCATTCTTCTCTCATTTTGATTGTCCTTCCTAGGTATATTTCTAATTTCCATACTCCTTAAGTCTTCTTCCACTTGTTTTCTCCATCTCAGTTTAGATTCCTCCTCTGGTTATTTTACCTGGTGATATCCATTCCGTTAGTCTTGACGGATTACTCTTCTCTCTTCTCATTATATGTCCATACCATCTAATTTTTTGTTCTTTTATTGCTCTAACTATGTTCTCTTGACCCACCCATTCATGATTCATCAATTGTCTTGCATCCTTTTCCTTTTCACTCTTTGGTCCCAGTATTTTTCTCATAATTTTCTTCTCAAAAACTGTTAGTTGTTCTTTTTCTCTTGCTGTTAATGTAAATGTCTCTAAAGGAAGTACCACTATTGGTCTTATGGTGGTTTTGTAGATTTTCATTTTTGTGTTTCGGCTTATCTTGTTATCTTTTTTAAACATTTTTTTATTTCTGTAGAACGCTTTATTCCTCGCTTGAATTCTTCTTTTCATATATTTTCTGTTGACAACTTTCATTTCTGTTGACTAATACTCCAAAATACAGTAAAACCTCGATATAACGGACTAATTGGGGGGACGGGGTGTCCGTTAAAGCCGAAAGTCCGTTATATAAAAATAGGTTTAAAATAAATAAAAAAAACTTCTGTTTTGAAAATATGTACACTGTATTTAAATATAAATAAAAAACACAAACAAAATTCTATTTAATTATCTTCAGAAATTCGTCGTGAAGTGACGTTGTTTGATATCGACACGCTTGCTTTCGGTAATCCTGCTTTGAAAAAGGAATCAAGTTTTGTTTGCACTTTTGAAGTTTGCTGTTTTTTTATAATCAACTCTCTAAAGTTACCAAATTGCGTATAATACAGTTAAACTTCGTTGTCTGAATAATCAATAAATGTTATTAGATCGTTAAGATGCGATCTTACCTCTGAGAACTTCATATTTTGCAGTGTTGTTTTGCCTTCTTTGCTATCTTCACTTCCATCCTCATGTTTTAGGTTCAAAACTTCATCTGCTATTTCACTTTCAGTCGTGATATTATACCCAGGGACACCTTCATCTACTTCTAGCCATTGTAAAATAAAACATCTCAGCTATGTATCTACTTCTTCTCCGGCATTATTAGATATGTATTGTCTTACAGAAATCAGGAATATCCAACCCTTCTAATCTAATGTCTGCATCTTGGCCAACAGACAATTTTTTTTACTAGATATTCGTTTGGTTTCCAAAATTATTCCCTGATCCATGGGTTGAATATGTAATGTTGTATTTTTGGCAAAAATATACAACTAAAGTTTTTAGGTAGGTGTAGCATTTGGGGTCCACGGGGACCCCGTTGGTATTCAATGTATCTTGGTATGTGACAGGTTAAGCATGTATCATATCAACAGGACGTTTTTAATTTTTTTACATTTGACCGGATTTTTCGTCCGTTATATCCGAAGTCCGTTATATAGAGGTCCGTTATATCGAGGTTTTACTGTATTGTAAAAATGCTGTTTGCGTCTATTGTCAGTTCTGTGATTTGTGTCTTCTTCTTCTTGCTTACGTTCTTGTATTTTGTTTTATTTTCATTTATTTCAGTCCTTTCAGTTTGGCTTCGTTTTCTATTTCTTGGAAGGTTTTCTTTAATGCCCTTTTATCTGTTGCTATAATGATTATCCTCCGCATATCCTATTAGTTGTACTGCATTCTTTATCATTCATAAATGTTCTTGCGTTAGACAGCTTTTTATTATACTGTTTGGCGATAGATTAACAAATAGTGTAAAAGCCGTTATACGCCCGAAAAGATTGGTCATAAATTATACTGCACATTTTGGGGTCAAAAATAGTTCGATTGAACCTAACTTACCTTAGTACAAATGTGCTCATAAAAAAAGTTACAGCCCTTTGAAGTTACAAAATGAAAATCGATTTTTTTCAATATATCGAAAACTATTTGAGATTTTTTATTGAAAACGGAAATGTGTGATTCTTATGTCAGAAAAATCTTTAAACAAAATTATAGTGAAATTTGTCCCCCCCATAAAAAATTTATGGGGGTTTTGTTCCCTTAAACCCCCCTAAACTTTTGTGTACGTCCCAATTAATTCATTATTGTGGTACCATTAGTTAAACACAACGTTTTTAAAACTTTTTTGTTTCTTAGTATTTGTTCGATAAGCCAGTTTTTATCGATATGCGGCTTCTTTTTTAATATATTTACATAAACATTTTCTGTGGGTTTTGCTCCTTTAAACCCCCCAAATGTTTGTGTACGTTCCAATTAAACTATTATTGTGGTACCATTAGTTAAACACAGTGTTTTTAAAACTTTTTTGTCTCTTAGTCTTTTTTTGATAAGTCAACTTTTATCGAGATGTGGCTTCTTTTTCAAAATAGACATAAAAATGTAAATTATAAATAAATTTTCAGATTATTAACAGGTCTCTATAATCGTACTTAACCATATACAAATATGTGGTGGATTCGAAAAATATTCAAAATATCTCGATAAACACTAGCTTATCGAAAAAGTACTGAGAGGCAAAAAAGTTTTAAAAACATTGTTTTTAACTAATGGTAATACAATATTAATTTAATTCGAACGTACACAAATGTTTGGGCGGGTTTAAGAGAACAAAACCCCCATAAAATTTTTATGGAGTGCACAAATTTCACTTTAATTTTTGTTTAAGATGTTGCTGCCATAAGAATGCCACTTATAACTTTATTTGGTATTTTACTCTCTTGTAAGTCTTGGATAATTTTTCTTCTGATTAGTTTTAACACTGTTTTTAATTTTAGTTTCCATCGAAACAATATTTCCCAATAATTATTAGCTGACCGTGATATTGAATTCTATTTTTAAAGTTATTAAAAATATGGAAATGTTACGTATAAATAAGAAATATCCAATAATAGGAATAACACTATATTGCAGGATAAAAATAGGACATATATTTACTCTAGATATTAGTTACTAAATTTATCGTGTGTGATGTTTACTACTGATTTTAGTGTCAAAAATAAGGGGAATCGACGGCGACGTGAATAACAAAGTACATTTAGCAATTTACGATAACAAGGATTTGGGAAACAAGTTTACAAGAGATAACATGTTTATCACATTAAAGTAAAGCTAACGTCATTGTACTTACCTATACCTTATTCATCTTTAATTGAGAAAAGATCGAAAAACTAAGAAATGAAAAATATAAGTTAATGCGATTCGTTATACAAGGGAACGTTACCTAGTCTAGAACGTTAGTCTAGTCCTAGTCCCAACATAGGGGGTCCCGTGGGAAATTCTAGCTCGTCGTGATTTGATGGTGGTATTATAGGTTTTTTGGGTCGCTGAATCCAACGGAAGTGGTCTGGAAGCCCAAATATGGTGCGTTTAAATTGTTATTAACAAATTATGGTAAAATTAGGTATTTTTCAGGAATTATTAGAAGCCCTGTAAATAAATTGATAGTGTTAAGGTCTTCTCTGGTGTATTTTTGATCGCTGAATCGAATGCGACGAGTCGCGATTACTCAAAATATGTTCTTATTTTGTTAATAAAATAATAATTGTTTATTCGCCGAAAAGCTCGAAATAATGCGCTATCTGCAGCAAGTTCATAGTATTTTTATACGCTAAATCTATTGCCACTAGTCGTGATAGCTTAAACCACGTTCCAACTTTGTTATTAATAAATTATTGCAAAAATAACGTTTTCTATTAGTAAGTTTACTCACGGTTTTTGCTCTATACATACTTTAAAAAACCACTTCAATTGACATGAAATTTGGCATACACGTAGCTAACATGTCAAACAAAACAAGTGATATTGTGCCGATGTGTGATTTTACCCTGGGGGTGACTTTCACCTCTTTTCGGGAGTGAAAAAAGATACCTTTAGAATAAGTCCGGAAGTGGATAAACTGATTAATTCTAAGCAACTTTTGTTCTATAGAGTTTTTTCACTCTTTTTCAAGTCAATACTTTTCGAATTATTTGCGAGTGAATATGCTCAATTTTTCAACAAAAAAAAAAACACGTTTTTAGTGGTTTTATAAGCAGTTTCAAACTAATGAAACTTACAGATCATATAAACACAACATTAGTAAAGCAACATGTGAAACGGTAACGATTAATTTCATTTGAAATGCTAATTAGGGGGTGACTTTCGATTTTTTTACCAAAAAAAGGGACCAACTTTATTTTGAGCGTAACTTACTTATTTTTGATACTAGATACCTTTTCAAAAAACAAAAATAAAGGTTTTTTAAAAGCTTTAAAAAAGTAGTAATGAGTTTTCATCAAAAAATGCTTCATTTTTTTGTTTATTTTATGTTGAAATATTCGATTTTGAATTTGACGAATTTGAACCTGTTGCTCATTAGCTACAACTCCGCCTCTACTTTGTCTACGGACCTCACACATATACCATTTTTTTCACTTTTTTATAGTCTATATTTTTGCTGCGACAATGTTTTTTAAAAAAGACTTACTTTTTGAGTTATTTGCGAAAAACCGTCTAAAAACGTGGGTTTTTTGTTGAAAAATGAACATATTCACTCGCAAATAACTCGAAAAGTATTGACTTAGTGAAAAAACTCTATAGAACAGAAGTTGCTTAGAATTAAGCAGTTTATCTACTTCCGGACTTATTTTAAAGGTAATTTTTTCCACCCCCGAAAAGGGGTGAAAGTCATCCCCAGAGTAAAATCACACATCGGCACAATATCACTTGTTTTGTTTGACATGTTAGCTACGTGTATGCCAAATTTCATGTCAATTGAAGTGGTTTTTTAAAGTATAAAGTATAGAGCAAAAACCGTGAGTGAACGTACTATAAACCGTTATTTTTGCAATAATTTATTAATAACAAAGTCGGAACGTGGTTTAAGCTATCACGACTAGTGGCAATCGATTTAGCGTATAAAAAAATACTATGAAAAAGACTACAAACTTGCTGTAGATAGCGCATTATTTCGAGCTTTTCGGCGAATAAACAATTATTTTGTTATTAACAAAATAAGAACATATTTTGATTCAGCGACCAAAAATACACCAGAGAAGACCTTAACACTATAAATTTAAGTATTTACAGGGCTTCTAATAATTCCTGAAAAATACCTAATTTTACCATAATTTGTTAATACCAATTAAACGGGCAATTAGTTCAGAGAAATAAGGAAAAAAATACCCTGTTGGTGACACAACCCTCTCCAGGCCGAAACCAAATTTTTTGAGTAGTATGGACTATGGACATCTATTATAATAACCTATACCTCTATGTTTCCTGCAGCCGATTTTGATGATATACATAGTTATAAACAAATGAAGATCAAAAAACGGTAAAATTTTCGTTTTTTCGTCTAAAAAAATTAGGCATTTTAAACAAATTTGAGAGCAAGAAACTTATAAACCGTATAAAAAACTTCAATATGGCGTTCACTGAATATGTCTATCCTTATTGGTTCCTTAGAAAATTGCAAAATAAATCATAAATTTTGAGTTTTTATAAATATTCATAACTTATGTAAAAATTAACTTAGAACCTTCTTATTACACGGAATGCTGAGACTTCTTGTACTTAAATTATATTTTAAATTATATTTCTACAAAATGTTAACAGTAGTTACAGTTTGTTTAAATCATTAATGTTTTTCAAATAATTTGTAAGCTTACAGTGTGGTCTTAAGACTGCTTTTATGCTGTTAGGTATTGAGAGTTTTCCTATTTGTTTATCACTTTTCTTTTGAACGATTTGTAGTCGGAAACAGACACTAAGTTCACTAACACTGAAAATGCACTGTGTATTGCTTCTCTGGTATGAAAGAATGCTTTTTCGTTTCTTTGGTCCAATGTGTGATGGAACCCATATAAAGTCTATTTGCAGCCTCGTGTTCTTTAGGAAATGTAATTGTTCTTTTATTAATGCCTACAGGAATACTTGGATATAACTGTTCTATCGTATGTAATGCCCTGAGAGAACCGGTAATTATGACAGATTTTGGAAATTTTTGAGTACGAATATGAATGAGGGCTTGCATAATTGAATATAGTTCTCCAGAGTAAATACTGCAAGTGGAAGATAATTTAAATTGTAATATAGTGGTCGATTCTATAACTGCTGATCCCACACCATCAATAGTTTTGGATGAATCTGTATAAATGTGACAATGATCTGGGAAAGAAGCAAGTATGTTGAGAAACGATTGAATAATTGTTGCATGGGTGGTATCAAGCTTATTGTATTCGGAAAGAGTTAGATCACATATTGTAGGACGAAAGGTCCAGGGAGAAGTAGGTAACTGTGTTTGTCTTATCAAACAATTTTGGGAATTCAATATTAAGGAGAGAGAGATATCTTCCTAAAGGAAGTTAGAAACCGTTAACATTCCATTCAAGAATCGGATCGAAGATTTTAGTTTATTTCTTGAGTTGAATTTGTTGTACCATCACTTTCTTGATTATCGGCATCGTCTAGCATATTGTAGATTTTGTTTAATAATTTAGTGCATTTGGTTTTCACGTTTTTTTCTGTAAGATATGGCTTAACTGTTGTTATCATGCTAGTAAAGTTTCATATATTCGTTGTGTATGTTTGTAGTAAACTCAAGGGATCAGTCGAGTTAGTAGAATTTTCAAAAAAGTCAACAGTTTGTTCATATGTTAAGTTAAAATTATTTGACAGATCGTGAAATATTGTTTTTGTTGGCATCATCATTTCTTAAATTGATGTGGTAGCTTCAGTTTGCTTTTTTTGTTTCTTTTTGGATTGTGTTGGTATTTTAAATCCTTTATTTAATTCTTCAGTGGGAGATGGAGTAGTATTAATTTCCGAAATTGTTCTCTTATTGGTCGTTGACTGATCCTTAGTTATACAATTATTTTCCATAAATAATACGGGAGGTATTAAATTAGAAATTAGTATCTGTTTGTTGGTTAAGTGAAGGTTCGGTACTAGAATTACTGACTGGATGATCTGGTTTCACTTCTAAGGGTGATGGATTAGACTGGGGGGATTTTTGCGGTTGTTGTTGTATTGGTTGTTGTGGTTGGTGTTCGATATGAGAGGAATCATTTTGTTGATTATGACTTGAACAATTTGCTGCAATGTGATCTGTTTTCTTACAGATAAAACACGAAGGTTTATCTAAACTTAAAAATATGCGATACGAAGTTTGTTCATATGTAATTAAAAAAGAAGAAGGAAGGTCTATATCTACAAGTGGTTGAATCTTTTCATTCATTAATGATTTCATCGGCAAACTGTAAAATGTACCTATACAAATTTCTATCCTGATTTAAGTATAATGTTTATAAATAAGGTCAACACCTATTTCATTGTTTGGAAGAAATAGCAGTCAAAGACCACAACTTCTTTGCATAACAAAGATAAAGATTTAATAGATTTACAATGCTGAACAGTAATAAGAGAAAAAATGAAACAAGTGGCCAAATTTTTTTTTTAAAATCAATCCACACATTAAAATATTTTTGTTGGAAATAGCAAAGTATGTTTGTTATTGTTATTTACTTGTAATTTACTTGTATAATTATTTATTTATTCTTCCAACTAATTCTTGTTTTTTACAAATTTTACGAACTACAAAAAACTACTATCAAAACACATTTCAAAACTTCAATGACCTGTTTACTTGCCTAATTTTTTGCATATCAGTTTTGGCAATAGTAAGGGAATATTTTAAGTTAGATGCGATAATATTTTTCAATTATTAAAATTGTTTTGTTGTGGGACAAAAATGTTTTTAATGAACCATTTAACCGAAACATTAGAAATCACGCCAAAAATATTGTTGTTTTTTGTTTTGGTCTTTAGTTTTGAATCGTATGTTTAATTGTGTAAATAACGCCATTGGTGGTCTGACATTATGTAAAACAATTATTGTTATTCATAATAACGTGACGAAGTGGTTTTTAATAGAAGTGATAAGACGAAAGAGTAAATGGTCTGATGTGATAATATTCGTTCGTATAGAGAATATTTTACAAATACATACAGAGTTTGTGTAAAATTTTCATATTTAAAAGTACTAAAAATTAGTTAAAATTCGTTATAAAATGTATATTTAAAAAAAACCTTTAAAGGCTACATAACAGAACGTTTTCGAACAAACGCAGTTCATCATCAGTGGTGTTAACATGTTTCTTTACATGCTTAATTAATAATCCTTGATTTTACATCAGGAAACACAGGACTCCCACAACACATGGGTTACTAGTCCATATGTGCTATTTACAGTCCGTAATGTGAGGTTATGTCGTCTGGACTAGCAACACGCGTGTTGTGGAAGTCCTGTTTTGCCTAATTTAAAATCAAGGATTATTTAAAGGGTTTTAACCCCTATATTTTGGTGGCTCAAGCATGTAAAGAAACCTGTTAACAGCACTGATGATGAACTCTTTGGTTCGAAAACGTTCTGTAATTCAGTACTTAAGGGATTTTTAAATAAAATGTACCTTTTATAAATTAACTAATTTTTTGTGATTAATGGTATACAGCTGACTACAGGAAATTCTTTTTCTACCAATAGTTATAGGCACTTTCCGTGACTTTGTAATACATATAGCGTAGAAGGCACTTATGAAATAAAATTATTTCTCTCCTTGTTTCAAAAAATTATAAAAAATACTGAAACCCGTCGATTTTTAAATAAAAATGTGCACTTTTTAAGCATAAATCTAAATGTACAGGGTGATCCTTACAAGTCTAACAGAGTCCATAAGCTTTATTTTTAATGGAACACCCTGTATATTCTTATATTTTTAAAAGCTGCTTAACAACCTGATTTCAACAAACGAACTATATCATGTAGGGTGTATTATGAATAATACAGGGCGACATTTTGAAATTAAAGAGCATGGAAACCACTTATGGAATAAAATTGTTTGTGTCTTTGTTTTAAAAAATTATAAAAAATACTGGGACATGTCAACTTTGAAATTCTAATGGGCGCTTTACAAACATAAATTAAAATATACAGAGTGATTCACGCAAGTACAGCATAGTCCATGATCTTTAGTTTTAATGGATCACCCTATATATTTTTATATTTTTAGAATCTGCTAAACAACCTCATATCAAAAAAGTGTATACCTCTTATGTAGGGCCTATTATGAATAAGAATAATACAAGGTGAAATTTTAAAATTATGTGTAATTTTCGGCAAGATATTAAATAGCTACATAAAATTTTAAAATTAATATTTTATCATGCTTTAAATAATGGTATATATTTTAAATTAGCTAAATAAAGGCATCAATTTTCTAAACTAAGTATTACATCTACAGTCGGAAAAATGAAAGAATACCCATGAACGAACATATAAAACACGCTGTATTTCCCTGTCACCGTGTCACAAAGAAAATTGTCCAGTGCAAGTTCATGTAACAATAATTATTACATGTACTTGCGCTGGCCAATTTTTTGTCTGACACGGTGAGAGGAAAATACAGCCTGTTTTATATGTTCGTTCATGGGTATTCTTTCATTTTTCCTACTGTATGATGTTTTGTATTTAATGTCTTGACAAAATTTATAAATAATTTCAAAATTTCACCTTGTATTATTCATAATGGACCCTACATAATACACTTTTTTGATATGAGGTTGTTTAGCAGATTCTAAAAATATAAAAATGTACAGGGTGATCCATTCAAACTAAAGATCATGGAGTATGCTGTACTTGCGTGAATCAACCTGTATATTTAATTTTATGTTTGTAACGCGCCCATTTGAATTTAAAGGTTGACGTGTCCCAGTATTTTTTATAATTTTTTAAAATAAGGACACAAACAATTTTATTCCATCAGTGGTTTCCATACTTGTTAATTTCAAAATTTTACCCTGTATTATTCATAATACACCCTACATGATATAGTTCATTGAAATCAAGTTGTTAAGCAGCTTTTAAAAATATAAGAATATACAGGGTGTTCCATTAAAAATAAAGCATATGAACGCTGCTAGACTTGCAAGGATCACCCTGTATATTTAAATTTATGTTTAAGAAGTGCACATTTTTATTTAAAAATCGACGGGTCTCAGCATTTTTTATAATTTTTTGATACAAGGACAGAAATAATTTTATTCCATAAGTGCCTTCCACACTGTAGACTGTATAACAAATATAATATAGTAGATAGAATAGACACGTGATAGATGAAGAGCTCTTTAAGAAGCCCAGAACCAAGTGGCTAGAAAATTTAACAAATAGGGAGCCTTATAGGAGCAAACCTATATAAAAAAAACTCATTAGCGAGATTGACAGAATAGGCCTGGACCGCGTACCAAAAAAAGTTTATTACGGTGTCTACTTGGACAAACTTTGATGTATGGGAACACTGGAACAGGGGAAGAGGGGAAGTTTTAATTGTGAAACAGTTTAAAAATTTGGAACGTCAGAGTACGAAAACGTCCCATGTATTTTATCGGACAGAACATCCAACTGATTTGTTACCCTTTCATTAAACTCTCATACAAAAATCAGACTGCTATTACTAACCAACACGATTCCTGTCATTTGACATGTTCTTCGTGTTCCACTCATTAAAATGCCCAGTTGGTGATAAACACCAGTCTGATTTTTGCATGAGAGTTTAATGAAATGGTAACAAATCAATTGGAAGTTCTGTCCGACAAAATACATGGAACGATTTTGTAGTCTGACGTTCCAAATTTTTAACCTGTTCCACAATTAAAACTTCCCCTGTTGCAGTGTTCCCATACATCAAAGTTTGTCCGACTAGACACCGTTAAGCTATTAACAAATTTTCAGCTTGCTATTAATTTTTTTTTGGTACGCGGGATCCAGGTCTAGAAGGCTTTCGTCTAGTTTTATGAATCTTAACATATGATAGCTAAAAACAATTAGAGAGATGGTGACTAAACATTGGCAATTGATGAAACATCTCTATAATATAAATAAACAATGATATAAGTAGGATAAATTAATCATGGTACAAAAAATGGAAAATGGAGGAAGAATTTTCCGTACATGTTCTTGTCAATGTGAAGTGCTTGTCAATATGAGGTAAATACACGCTGAAAAAACAAGTATGGAGCTAAAGAATCCCTAAAATATATGTACGAAAATTTCTCGTTATTGTACGCAAACAAAAAAAATAGTAATAAAAAAAGTACTGGTCAAAACATTTCAAAAATCAAAAAGGCCATAAGAAACAACATCTTAGATGTAATGCAATTACTTCTCTATCCTTTTTGCGTCCAAAATTGAACATAGGCCTCCTTTATTTGTTTTCATTCCTATATGTTATTTGATGTAAGGGCAATAGAATAGAAAGAAAAAATATTTAAAATAAAAGCTTTTTTTTTTCATCTCATCCTCAGCATCTACAGTCCTATCGGAGTAATTCTGGATGTATTTGAGCACTCCAATCCATTTGTTGCAGGAAATTAGATCTGACTAATATTTCTTGGTTGTACAATTGGTTATGTAACTTGGCGTCTTCTACAATCTTCTTCCATTATTTCCTCTCTCTGTCTACTAGTCTATATTTCCTGATTTTATTGAAAACTACTTTTGAGTCTTTTCATTCTAGATCTTTCAATTCTTTGTGCCTTGATAAGTCTGACGACGTATTCTCCCTTCAAGGTGTCCCTTATTTCATGATTCATCATTTTCCAAAATTCTCAATAATTATCATCTACATGCTTCTATTATTAATTTTATTGAGTGAACGCTCTATATGTTCTTAAAATGTTAAACCTTTTTGAACACGTATTCTCCAATCCTTATCTGTCATCTTTAGCGAATTCATCTAGAGCATACTAAATGCTTTGTTGTAGTTTAGTTTGTTAACCTTCTTTTTAATGCCTTCTATCAACAACTTTCATTGCATTTAAATTTTTCACTAATTAGTACAACGTCATCAGCTTTTGTCATAAGTTAAGGCATCAATTTTATAATTATCGTTTGTTTCGGCAGTTTTTGTTGCTCCTTCTGTTAGAGTTAGGACACTAAATGAGGTTGACAGTCAGACATCTTGTCTTACTGCATTTGTGTTATTCTTATGTTTTTGAAGGGGCCATAGATTACGACTGTTAATGTTATAGCTACTGTGTTGTATCGAGATGTCTTGATTTTTCTTTATCTGTTTTATTTGGTCTGCTTTTAAGAGTGCCAAATGTACGATTAAAATCTAAACTTCTTGTTCTTCTAAAAAACCTGTGTTTTCTTTATCGGTAAAACTGTCCACTGTTTTCACTTTTCGGGCGGCATGCTTTTTCTACCCATTTTGTTTTATTTTATTTATTATTTTACTTTTTTGTAATTCTTTTTTTGTATCTCCTTTTATTAATTCGTTTAGGATTTCATCTGGGCCTAATGACTTTTTGTTTCCAATTTCTATCCTTTCTTAAAATACCTCGTATAAAGGTTTTTCAAGTTCATTGTTAACTCTGTTTTATAAGTTCATTTTACTTTTGTTCATGCAGCAGCTGAGAATTTCTCTATGCTCTTCTTTTCTGTCCATTTCAGCAATTTGTTTCATGCTTGATTTTTTTCTTTGGTTGTTGTTTCGCATTCCTCCTTACACCTACTTATTTGTTTTATTTCTATATATTCTATTATTTTCTATGCTGCTCTTATGTGTTCTCTTTTTTCTCCTTCTTTAAATTGTCCGTGTCTTGTTAAATTTTGAGACCGTTACATTAATTTGTTTTTAGTTTCTTGTAGATTTCGTTTTTGTTCTTTTTTGCATTCTCAGTCGGAGTATAATCATTGACTCTTTAATACGTTATTATCTTTCTATTAGTGATAAGTATGATGCACATTGCTAATTATGTAGCTTATTAATCAATAAGCTGGTATAAAAATTCTTAAACTATTCCAAATTTAACACTTGTGTGATATATTTACTCGATTAGACGCTACAACAATATTTAATTAGTTAATAGTAATTATCAAAAATAAAATATGGATTATCCGTGCTATACAGGGTGTAACGAAAATACAGGTCATAAATTAAATCACATATTCTGAGACCAAAAATAGTTCGAATGAACCTAACTTACCTTAGTACAAATATGCACATAAAAAAAGTTACAGCCCTTTGAAGTTACAAAATGAAAATCGATTTTTTCGAATATATCGAAAACTATTAGAGTATTTTTTATTTAAAATGGACATGTGGCATTCTTATGGCAGGAACATCTTAAAAAAGAATTATAGTGAAATTTGTGCACCCCATAAAAATTTTATGGGGGTTTTGTTCCCTTAAACCCCCCCAAACTGTTGTGTACGTTCCGATTAAATTATTATTGTGGTACCATTAGTTAAATTCAATATTTCTAAAAATTTTTTGCCTCTTAGTATTTTTTCGATAAGGCAGTTTTTATCGAGTTGCTGCTTCTTTTTTAATATGTTTACATAAAAATTTTTTGGGGGTTTTGTTCCTTTAAACCCCCAAATGTTTGTGTATGTTCCAATTAAACTTTTAATGCGGTACCATTAGTTAAACACAGTGTTTTTAAAACTTTTTTGCCTCTTTGTATTTTTTCGAGAAGGCACTTTTTATCGAGATATTACTTCTTTTTTAATATGGTTCAAAATATACCTAAAAATGTAAATCATAAATAAATTTTCATATTATTACCAAGTCTCCATAATCGTACTTAGCCATATACAAATATGTGGTGGATTTGACAAATATTCAAAATATCTCGATAAAAACTGACTTTTCGAAAAAGTACTGAGAGGCAAAAAAGTTTTTAAAATATTGTGTTTAACTAATGGTACTACAATAATAATTAAATTGGAACGTTCACAAAAGTTTGGGGGGGTTTAAAGGAACAAAACCCCCATAAAATTTTTATGGGGTGTCCAAATTTCACTATAATTTTTTCTTAAGATACTACTACCATAAGAATGCCACATGTCTATTTTCAATAAAAGATCTCTAATAGTTTTCGATATATTGGAAAAAATCGATTTTCATTTTGTAGCTTCAAAGGGCTGTAACTTTTTTTATGTGCACATTTGTACTAAGGTAAGTTAGGTTCAATCGAACTATTTTTGGTCCCAGAATATGTGATTAAATTTATGACCTGTATTTTTGTTACACCCTGTATATTTGTTCTTTTTGTTTTGATCGCATGTAATAGTTTTATCAGCAAAACAAACAAAATTCCCAGATCACACCAAATTACGGGAAAAGCTACCACATCTCTAATGTTATGGTTTATGGTTCTTAAAAACCACATCCTCGAACACTATGGATATAAAAACAAATGTTTTCATAATATGAATATTTAAACAAATAAGTTATTAAAATAGACTTCTAAGAAAAAATATTACAATGAATAAACATTACATTAAGTTTATAACTTTAGAGTGTATTTATATCGGGGACATTTTTTGAAAATTTATTCACACAATCTGATTACATTACCTGGAGAACCTAGGAAAATTGATCTAATTATGTACAAAGTTATATACATAAATTATAAATAATTTATTATGGTTCAATATATTTCCCAATTGCGTTTCAGACTCTTGATTTTCTCATGCAGGTCAAGAGCAGTTTTGATCGGGGACCTCTACAGGGTGATTCATTAAGAATGTCCAGTCTCTGAGTTGTAGATACTAAACCTCAAAATATTAAGATTTAACTAAAATCACTTATATAAAATGTGCCTCGTTACTGAGTTACAGGGTGTTCTATTTAAAAATTTAATAACCATTTTTACCCAGTACTTTAAGACTATTTGACATATCCTTGTCATACTTTGCAGAAAGTGTAGTTGCCGTACACCCTACTAAATTATGATAAACAAATGTTTCTGGCTACCACCAGAGGCGTACGACAGGGGACAGTGCATGGTTTACCCTTCCCAAATTCTACGTCACTGGCGAAATTGCTATTTTAGCACAATATTTCGATTTTCCAATACTTTCTCTGTAAATAATATACTGTTCATTCGTAACGTTAAGGTAATTAGTTTTCGAGATATTTGAAGTTGAAAATGAAACTTTACAGTTATTTTGATTAATGTATTGTGCCCCTTCATTTTTAACTTCAAATATCTCGAAAACTAATGATTTTATCGATACGAATGAAGAGTATATTATTTGCATATAAAGTATTGGAGAATCTAAAAATTATGCTGAAATGGCAATTCCATCCGTGGCGTAGAATTTGGGAAGGTTCAACCATTCATTTTCCCCTGTACGCCTCTGGTAATAGCCAGAAACGTTTATTTAACATAAATTAGTAAGGTGTGCAGTACCTACACTTTTTGGCAAGTATCATACGGCAATTTCAAATACATACTTTTAAAGGACTGGGTACAAATAATTTTTTGAAATTTTTAAATCAAACATCCCTATTACATAAATATTAACTATTTGTATCCTGTATTTTAAAAGTATTTGACATATCCTTATCATACTTAGCAGATAGTGTAGATACTGTACAACCTACTAAAATATGTTAAATAAAACTTTCTGGCTAGTACCAGAGGCGTACGATAGGGGAAAGTGAATGGTTGGCCCTTCCCACATTCTACGCCACTGGCGGAATTACTTCTTCTTCTTCTTGTGCCACTCCTATCGGAGATTGGAAATCATCAAGGCGGAATTACTATTTTATTGCAATTTTTCGATTCTCCAATACTTTCTATGCAAATAATATACTCTTCATCCGTACCGATAAAATCATTAGTTTTCGAGATATTTAAAGTTAAAAATTAAGGAACACAATACATTAATCAAAATAGCTATGCCGTTTCATTTTCAACTTCAAATATCTCGAAAACTAATGACTTTAACGTTACGAATGAAGAGTATATTACTTACATAGAAAGTATTTTAAAATCGAAATATTGTGCTAACATAGCAATTTCGCCAGTGGCGTATAATTTGGGAAGGGTCAACCATTCACTTTCCCCTGTCGTACGCCTCTGGTAGTAGCCAGAAAAGATTATTTATCTTAATTTAGTAGGATGTACACTAACTATATTTTCTGCCAAGTATGACAAGGATATGTCAAATAGTTTTAAAGCCCTGGGTAAAAATAGTTATTAAATTTTTAAATAAAACACCCTGTAACTCAGTAACGAGCCACATTTTATTTAAATGATTTGGGTTAAATCTTAATATTTTGAGGTCTAGAATCTACATCTCAAAGATTGGACATTCTTAATGAATCACCCTGTATAATAACATTTATTATAGAGGTTCCCGATCAAAACTTTGCTTAATCAATGCTTTCCAATGCTAAATCAATGCTAAATCAGCACTCATAGATAAACATTTGGTTTTATTTTATTTGTTGCATTCTTCTTCTGCATCTCCCGAAGTTGTTTCTCTACAGTAGTCGTACTGATGCCAATTTATTCGCGGTGTGCAAGTAATACTTGGAAAGGGAAACGAGAAACGACCGTGCGCGAGTCGCGTAGAAATATTGCAACTATCTTAAATAATTCATATTGTCAATTGAAATTGTCAAATTGACGTATATTTCATACCTTCTGTCATTGACGCAGAAAAATTATATATTGCTCCACAATATTGATATGATATGCAATTATTATATAAAGGTAAATTTAATTAATTGTATTTTGCTTGCAGTACTGCATTTTAATAACTGATTTTATTTACTACATACAATTGTTTACGTTTGCTAAACATAACCTGCATCTTATTTTTTCTTCTTATTATTTTTTTGGACTATGGTCTTGACAATTATCCAGCAACCAGGACTAATATAATTGGCCAATATAATTAAAAGTGCGAATAAAAGTACAGAGCGTAGAAATAGAGGTCGCTTTGCCGAACTTGCACGGTCCCAATTGTAGATGTTCCATTGGATATTATAAAAGTCCTTGATATTTCAGCACAGGGCCGCCGCTACGATGTGTGCTAAGTGTGCATCGCACACGGGCGGCCAACAATAGAGACAGCCAAAAGGGCCACTGATGATAATACTGTTTTTAAGACGAAAATAAATTCAAATAATTAAATAGTAATTATTCAGATGATTCTGTCAACTATTATTATTAGTACCTGATAATACTAAAATGCGTTTCATTTTTTTATTTGTATGTAGTTCTCTTTTTTCATCCTAATCTAAACAAAAATATTAGAAAATATTATTTACTGTATGAACTGCCATTTCGCAGGTCATAAAGCAGTTCCGGGAATACTTTTTCATTCAAATCGGCTGGCGGCTTTCGAACTTTTAGATATTTTTATAGATAGAGTACTTCCACAGCTTCTCCTGCTCATCGTAAAATGCAACAAATTGGAGCAGATGTCCGCTCTCGTATAGACAAGCTCTTATCCTGTCCCTGTGTGATAGTTAATACTCCCAACTATCATACGATACCCACCCCTACCCATCATACACGTCCTGATACTCAAACCTATACCCGAGGAGAAAACCTCTGAAACCAGTGGAGAAAACCGCGGAAACAAACGGATATGCATAGGGATGACGGCCATGTATCATCCTTATATACCGCCACCCCAACCTCAAGGTGTAATACCATCATGTCGAAGGGGGTAACATAGTGGGTTACAAGCGATACCTAAGGGAGATGGCGAACCCGAGGGGAAAACAGCCTTGGGGGCAAGGGCGCACCGCCCCACTGAACCGATCAGCACGATCCAACATTTGGGAAGAAAAATGGGACAAAAAAGAAAAAAAAATAAATCCGTAGAGAGGGGAGCGGGGGCGAAAGAGAAAACAAAAGAGGTAGGGAAAAAGAAAAGGACGAATCTCGAGGGAAGAAAAGCTGTAGGCGAGAAGTGAAAGAAAAGGAATAAATCGGATCTTGAAGCAACGCAAACAAAAGCAATGGAAATGACAGAGAAGATAAGAGTGAAAAGAGGGAAGGAAGAGAGAAACAGCAAACCACGAGAGAGGAAGAAAGAAAGAGAACAGAAAGCGAAAAAGAGGGAGAAGAGAACAGACAGACAGACATTTCATTTATTAAAAATTAATAGGTGAAATAGTTTCTATCCTTGTGGAATCGGTACTCACCGGAGGTACCTACTGCAGATGTTCGGATACAATTAACATCTCTTTGGAAAGACAATGAAGTCGACTTTTCAAAGTAACAGGACATTTACTCAACACACACACACACTAGACATAACTGAGCTGATATAAGTATATGTAATTACGTGGCTAAAGGTTCAACACACAGGCCAGAAAACAAACAAAAAAAGCATTGTCAAAAACATTGTTAAACATTGTCAATAAGTTTTCTGAAACGAGATCCCGAAAAGTCCGTTTTTAGTTTTCTTTATGTTTTTATGTTATCTACTCACAGTTTATTTTAATTAAATGGACGTTTAAATTAGGATATTAGGATACACATATAATGGACGTTGGGTCATGAATATTAGTCTAAATGTTCAAGTATTTATCTATTCACAAATTATTATTGTTATGCATCTTCTGCACATTTCTTTAAATACTAGTATAAACATTTTTCTAAAGTGTTGAAATTGGAAGGGGGCGGCAAATATTAAGTTGCACACGGGCGGCCAACACCCTAGCGGCGGCTCTGTTTCAGCATATCTGTTATATATGAGCTATCTTTCAACGTCCGATAGACTTTTGACTTTTTATGTGGTTCTGGTGTACTGAGTAGGTACCACTATAGCAAGGTGACATCGAACCTTCCCATAGTAAGAGTAAGTTCTGTCGAAGCTGATTCGCCTGTCGCACCCTGATTGGGGATATTGATGGCTATTTGGGACAGAGACAGATTCCAAGACCTCTCCACTCGTTTCCGTTTTATTTTTATTTAAAGATTCAAGTGGTACTAATTTCTGGGTCATCTTATGGCACATCTACTCTTCCATTTGTCTTTGTGTCAGTTTTATTCCCAGAAGTTCAGATGACATGATGTCAGACACAGCAGTGTCAGTGCTACAATTTCCCAGAGTTAACCAGTTGTCTGGGGTATTACTTAGCTAGCATATACTACCTCCTGGGCACGATGGTGTGACTCTTCGGGAGTAGGAAGCGCAGTATGGCTGTCTAGTGATATGCTGATTAAGTCTAGTATAGGTGTGAATATGCATATGTGACATGTTTAATTAACAAATCTACTGTTAATGGATTAGTTGCAGATGTCATGTTTCCAGTTGATTCAGGTGTGTTTATTTGGCTATTGGGACCGTGCAAGTTCGACAAAGCGACCCCTATTTCTACGCTCTATACTAAAATTCGTACTTTTAATTATATTGGCCAATTATATTAGTCCTGGTTACTGTATAATTGTCAAGGCCATAGTCCAAAAAAATAATAAGAAGAAAAAATAAGATTCAGGTTATGTTGTGAAAACGTCAACAATTGTATGTAGTAAATAAAATTAGTTATTAAAATGCAGTACTGCAAGCAAAATAAAACTAATTAAATTTACCTTTATATAATAATTGCATATCATATCAATATTGTGGAGCAATATATAATTTTTCTGCTTCATTGACAGAAGGTATGAAATATACGTCAATTTGACAATTTCAATTGACAATATGAATTATTTAAGATAGTTGCAATATTTCTCCGCGACTCGCGCACGGTCGTTTCTCGTTTCCCCTTCCAAGTACTTGCACTCCGCGAATACCATATTTTCACCTGCCGTATATATCCATAGAATATTCCTATTAGGCAATGAGTGAGGCTGTGTCGGGAATGAAGACCTATTTCACCCAATCTGTCCTGTGCGGAATACTATTACCCTGTACAGAGCTGAACGGAGTGGTACACTTCACTTACACACTGATATGCTATTGCTATTTGTCGAGAACTTCACTTACACACTGATATGCTATTGCTATTTGTCGCATTACTCATAATAATATAATGCATGAATCATTCTAACGCCGCTGTTAGTAAACGTTTCCTCAAAGTTTTTATCAGTATTAATATCCAGACATTCGCTTTTCTAGTATTTATCGCATTACTCATATATAATTTTTACCCATTAAAGCGAAGTCAAAATTAATATTATAATAATTTTGCCAGATTGTCTTTTGATGTAGTTTGAATAGAATAAGGCTACTTGCTGCACAAAGTTCATGACACTCGAACTAAAAACTAATTAACGCTTTCTTTAAAAAAAATGTATTCTTGGAGATAATTTAACATTCCTTTTTTGCCAACATGCTTGATAATCGTGTTATACATTAGTATTATTAATACTACTCCCTATCACGCAATTGGGAGCTGCGTGAACATATTATTATTTTCCTAGATATATTTAAAATTTTGTTGTTTACACCTTTTATTTTTCAATGATTAAATTTATCGGAGAATAAAATTTTAAACGCATTTCCTATTACATAAGGCTTGAGGCCAGGATATGCTTTATCTCCAACGACTCTATTTAAAATCTATATTCAGGAAGCATTAAACAACTGGAGGAGAAAATGCGAAGGGATGGAAATAGAACTTGAAAACAAGTACATAAGAAATCTTTTCATTGCAGAAGATCAAAATTTGATCTTATTATTATATATAAGTAATTATTTAATAATGATTCAGGCAAACGAAAAGGAAGACATGGATTATATGATTCTAAAGTTAACCGAAGAATACTAAAATTGGGATCTTAGAAGAAAGGCGAAGAAAGAGATCCACAAATGTGAATTAGATTATATAAAAAAAATGAACGAACAATTTAAATGCCTAGAACAAGTGATAGCAAAGGATGAAACATTGAAACTGGACATTTAGCAGAAAATACAACAGGGTCCAAATGTGGTATAAACAATTACTTTGTTTTCGTAAAATTAGTTTACAAACAAAAATGACAATCTACAAGTCACTTAGTGTAACCAGTTTTGACGTACGAATCTGAATGTTGGCAAATGATGATGAAAGAGAAGAAAAGACTGGAACTGGTAGAAATGGAGTATCAAAAGTGTGTTGGATATCCAAACTAGATCATATTTTAAGGTAAGAAATAAGAAGGATAACAGGAAGGCGTAGGTACAATAAAATCCAAACAACTTTTATTATACGGGTATGTAATGCAAATGAAAGACGAACAATATCCAAAAACTATGTTTTATAGAATGGAACGAGAGGAATAAAAAAGTCAGAACTAAAAAAGCATGACAAATGGGAAAAAACAACTTAAAATAATCTGCTATGCAGACGACGCAATACTAATCTCTCAAATTGAAGATAATTTACAACGTATGCTCGGTATGCTGTATGCTGCACCAATTTAATATAACCTCCAGAAAATTTAACATGTTATTTTCCCAAAGAAAGACAAAATGCATGATTATAATAGCAATTCTCCTAAGATATAAATTAGAGTTGCAGGGTTAAATAATAGAATAAGTGATCATGTTTAAATATCTAGCATCACATTATCTAGCTACGAAAATTTCGAGACAAAAGTGGAAGATCACGTGAATAGAGCAAACAGATCCGCAGGTTGCCTGAAATGAAAGATTATAGTAAAAATATAATAAAAATATCGGAAAAGAAATTAAAGGCAGAATTTACAGAGCTAGAAGTACAGAATATATGACGAAGATAGAGAACGGAGATGCATGATGGGTAAGAAGAAGAAGAGTAGATTGGAACCATCATATAAGACAACAAATTGAGTAGTAAAGACGGCGAGAGACAGTTCCCAAATAGGAAGACAATCAGTGGGAAGATCACGAAAATGATGGAATGACAACTTCCTGGAGGCACTTTAAAAAAGACAGGGTCATATTTAGGTAAAAGGAAGAAGCAGAAGGAGAAAAAAAAATTTCGCTGTAGTTGTCTATAACTCATAACAAAATAAAAAGATTTATGCTGATGATGGTTTGCAGAAAATGGTCTGACTAAAGATTTTATTGGAAAGTTTACTTTGTGTTTACTAACTATGACACATTAATAAACTTATAATTTTCCACTTATTCTGCCAAGGGCAGTATACATATGAATTTTATCAAGAAGTGAAACTATTTAGGAATTCCCTTCATTAATTTACCCATGATTGTGCGGATGATATTTTAGAAATACCCGTAAGTAGAGATCAACGTTCCAGTTAACTACCACTGCATAATACATAATATTATGAAGTTTGTATTCATGTGCCTACACTCTTATTTTTGTAGAAAAAGTTTGTATGAATTGTGTATCAGAGACTTCCCTTAGAGATCTTCCCACTCAACAAGACTTATTATTCTAGATACCTATACATATTGGGTGCGAAAATTATCTGCACTTCATCAGAGTAAAAACCAAATTTAGATTGACAACCCAATCTTCAAAGAACGGGAAAAACATTAACAATAAAAATTTAATACTAAAGATAACAAAAAAAAGATCGCTCTTCCTAAAATTAGTTATTATGATTACAACTTCCCACAATTACATCGAATATTAAATAATCTTGAAATCCCAAGAATAAAATACAAGATAAGCGAGCACCAAGCAACGATTACGTTTAAAAATGGGAAATTTCGAGATCGCGCGAGGTTATTCATTTGCAATAAATTGATACAACATACCTACACGAGATAAAAAGTTGGAAAATTGACGCTCAAGCGCCGCGTCCAAAGTTTCCCAAGTCGCGATCGCCTCGAAACTACAAACTACAGGTTCCCCCTCCATCTACGATCGAATCCATTACCGCCGAACTGTGGTGAAATTGGGGAAACAATATTGTGAAATTTTGTAAAACAAGCAAAGTATGAAATTGAGGATTATCAATGTTTTTGCGACGTAAACGTTTTTAAAAATATGTCGCAATGGTAGGCAATCTTCTTCTTTCAACATTTTTAAACTTTTTAAAGACTTTTTAAACAAAACAATTTTGTATTATATCAGATTCTGCCTGAATATCAGCAACATATTGTTATAATGCTTCTTTATCCCCTTTTATACAAATTTACTTTTTATACAAATTTAAAATTTACAATAATTGTTTCAATTAAAAATACAACAAATCTTAAGGGCATGGGCGCAAAATGTCGCCTGTCAAAATGTTCAATGTGTTTTAAATGTATCCGTTTTTTTTTTCGAATCCTGAGAAAACTAATACATATTTTGAAAAATTTAAGCGCAGAATGAAATATTACATTATTGCTGAGGGCTGAAAGTCCCTGAAAACTTCTATAATGTTTATTTTAATAAGTTACAGGGGTGAAAATAAAAGAGAAAATTTAGTGTGATTTTTTAATTGCAAATTAATATTTCATTCAAAAGAAACTTTTTATTTATTATAAGAGACTTTCGGCCCTCGGTAATAACGTAATCTTTCATTCTGCGTTTAAATTTTTCAAAAATACTTATTAGTTTTATCAGGATTCGAAAAAAATGGATACATTTGAAAATTTTGACAGGCGACATTTTGTGCTTTTTCCCTTAAGCAATCTTCTTTTCTAAAACTACCAACATATATGATATAAATACGAAATGGGACTTTTTAATTAAGCCAAAAAATATTTTAACAAAACAATGTTTTTATTGTGTATGACGATATCAGGTTATATCTCGATATCAAACAATATATAATGCGTCTTTATCCACTTTCATATGTCTTTGACTGTAAAATTTACAATAATTGTTTCAATTAAAAAAATACAATAAAATCATAGGCATACAATCCTCATTTCTAAAACTAACAACATGTGATAAAAATACAAAATGGAACTTTAAGCAACAAAACATTTTCACGATATCAGCAACATATAATGCTTCTTTATCCCCTTTTATAAGCCTTTGACAAATTTAAAAGTTTACAATAGGTAATTGTTTCAATTAAAAAATACAACCGTTTTCTTTATTTTAACAAATTTATAGACTAAAAATGTAGAAACTAGCTTTCTTCTCAAATTAATCACAAAGAGTAAAAAAGAAATATTATAAGTTATTGTCTTCATTAAGTCACAATAAATCTTTAATACCATTTTCTATCATTCACTTTTTGTTTCTAATATTATATACTTAATACGTACCGATCTGTGAAATTTTGACAAAGTCTTAATTTTTCGTAGAAAAATCATAATGTTTCAATTTAAAAATTATACCTACTTTACCTCTTTGGCTGGGATTAAGCACAATTTAACTTTGAAATTAAGTTTACTTGAAACCGTTATTTCCACTTTGAAAATCGTTATCAAAATACCATTATTACGTTTCGATTTCCAAAGTGGAAATCGAAACGTCAAATAAATTTAATTTCAAAGTAACACTGTTGCTTAATCCCAACTAAAATAGTAAATTGCACATACCACAAGAAAACAATAATTATTATAGAATAATATAGTAAAATGTATAACAAAATTATTATAGAAGATTGTGTGAGAAATAATTTTGATAAGTATTTCAAATTTTCCTCTTTTGACCAAAAAAATTAACTGCCACATCACAGAAATATCTATAGAAACAAATATTAGACTTTTAAATACAATAGTAGTTAATATTTATTTTGCTCTATTATACAAAAAAGTGATTTAATATATATTTATATTTCCAAGTTTTTTGTTACCCATTTTATTGTTAAAAACAGTCACAATTACTATAAAACCTTATTTTAATCATGCTCTTTCATAAGCAGTAACTTTCTTCATTGTAAAATAACTAACGAGATATTACATTCAACAATGGACGAGTATACAGGAACAACTTTCAAATAAATCCTTGACTCCTCAAAAATCCCTATCGCCACGCCTCTGATTGCTACCAGCACGCTGAACGACGTCACACTTTCTATATAAACGCTTGACAGCAAAACGATCGCTTCATTCTCGACATTGAAGTCAGGGAAGCGCATTAGTTAGAGTGAGTTTGGCAACAACGCTAGACCCGCTCTTCGTAATTATTATCGTATTCTCTAGTCAATTTTTTTGAAATAATTAGTGACTAAAAAACTGAACCAAAGGAATTAATACAGTGCTGTGAAGTGTGGCTGGTGGCAATAAGGTGTTAAAAAACTATAAAGTGATTGTGACTGTTTTTAACGGCCTCAAAATAGCTATTTTCGGATTTACAAAACGGAGCCCCGATACAAAAATGGTGGGCAGTAACGGCACAATGATTGCAATTCGTCTTGTTCGCAGCAAACTCAGAAAGAGGGAAGAACACAGCAACAGCGTTCATCCCACCGATGTGGTCCTGCAAACTACCCCGAATGCAACTCAACTCAACCACCAGAATACATCACCCCATATTCTCCAATCGGACTTGACCTACCGAGGACAGTTTCTATGGACGCAACCTCCACCACCTGCGAATCAGTACCCGTACAATCACAATCAGGTACTTACATTCATTTTTCAAAATTACTTACCTTTTGGAATTTGTGTAATGCTTGTTTGATCGTGATTGTTACTCTTGACATATTCAAAAAAACGTTCAATGATGAAAATTATGCAAAATACAAGGCTATTGAAATGTCGGAAACAAAGTTCAGAAGTATGCAAAGTTCACGGTTACCCACAGATTCTCCAACAGTTTGAACCAGCAGTCATATCTCTAAATTTAATATTGTTCATTCTTTTTAATCATGTTCCATACATTTATGGATGGTAGTTTCCTTTGACGTTCACTAAGAATGCCCTTCGCTTTACAGACATACGTAAAACATGCTTTAAACATTCAGAATATTGTCAAGTGATGTACATACCAATCCATCATTCGCGTATTTTTAAACGTCACACATAAAGTATAAAATAATTTGAAACTTTTCAAACTGTTTTCCCACATTTAATTGAAATTCGAAAGTTGTCAAGCAAGGGCGCCCATATAAAAATTTTTAGGGGGGGGCCAAACGTGAAGATGTTGCACATTACATTTTGTATATTTCGGATGACAATATATACAGTAGACGCTCTCTATAACGAACACGGATATAACGAGGTTTCGCTTATAACGAGGTACATTAGGTGTCCCATGAAATTCCTATTGAACTATAACGCTCTATAACGAGGCATATTTGGTTATAACGAGGAAAATTTAAATCGAAGAATACTTGTTTTTACCTGTTTCTAGCGTTGTAATGGTCATAAATAAATAAATGCCCCAACTACCTGTACATAGAAATGCCCAACATCTGTCTTATTATCGAGGCCAGTGCCGTAATAAACTCGGCCACCTGTAATAAACATGTGCCTGTTTATCGACCGATATTGAATACTACAGGAAATTTACAATTTATGGCGGCGAAGTCTCATATTGTTCACTCTTCAGGTTGACCATCGACATCTAATGAACTACGTAAGAGGCATCAAAACATTTCAATATTATTATTGTTTGATATAACGAGATCCGCTTATAACGAGATAATTAATCCACCATTTCAGTTCTCGTTATAGAGGGAGTCTACTGTAGTTTAAACCACCTAAAAAACCTAGTTTGAACCCTGTTGTGAGAAATTATTCATACATTTAAACACTAGACCAAGTTTTTAAATGGAAATGTCATGGGTACCTCAAAAGTTGCACCTCTCTTTAAAACCCGTTTGAAAAGAATACAATGCTTGCAAAGCCTTCCCTTCAACTTTGGCGAGCAGACTAACCATGGGTATGTGTCGAACCAAGTTTTTACTTTAAAATCTTAAAAAGGAGCCCCCTTTATTTTTGCAGATTTAGAATCCTTATGAAAAATAAGGCACACATATTCCAAACATTTTTAGAATCGTTGATAGATGGCACAAATAAATCGCATTTTCCGAATATAGCGCCATCCGTCAACAATTCTAAAAAAGTTCCAATAAATGTTACTTATTTTTTGAGGAGGAAACTCAATCTGCAAGAAAAAACGGGGGTTCCTATTTAAGATTTTAAAGTTAACTCTCACCCCACCTCCAGAGTGTGGAATGAAAAATCCTGTTTGGTGTCATTCTATAGATTTTTGAAAAATATTAAACACGTGTTTTTTAGTTTTTATTTGGAAGTATATTTCTCGAGATATTAGACCGTTTCTATAATTTTGCTATGGTATCACGATATACCGTTTTTTCCGATTATAGCGCTATGTATCCACAATTCGCAAAATGGCTCGAATAAAATTTGCTTATTTTTACAAGGAAAATCCAAATCTGCAACAAAAATTAGGGGTTCCATTTAAGATTTTAAAGTTACTCCCCGCTCCACACCCAGGGGTTGAAGTGGTGGACTTGTTTAGTGTCATCGCATAGATTTTTGAAAATTATTGAACACGTATTTTTCAGTTTTTCGATCCGATGTTCATTTCGCGAATTATTCGACCTTTCCGCTACTTTTGGGACACCCTGTATATAACACTCATTCATCATGAAAGATCACCTGTTTTTCATTTAAATAAAATTGTTCTGTTCATCATAATGCACACTTTAAAAATAATCTACTTACTAAAAAAATACTTATGCAAACTAAAATTTTACTATGTTCAATAAATTTAAAAAATTATTTTTCAGTATGAATTTATTTCGAAATATAAAATATAATTACTTTATACCAGTTCTCAAAGATTTTCGGTCAGAGATCGGATTTCTTGCTGATATGGTTTTTTTTTTGCAGTATTATAAATGATTCATTTAATTGATAATTTTGGGTGTCGATTACAGTGTATATATGTTTCCCACGCCTCTAATCTCTTTCAATGTTTTCGTTAATAGCATACCGTGATTGTGGGAAATGTGTATTATGCACATTCTATATAGACCACTGTCGCAGACACAGACACAAAGATTTTCTTAAACTATTAATAACTACCCAATATGTGAATTTTTTTTATTAATAAATATGTTTTTTCCAATTTATCTCTCAAAATTATCCAATAATTTTTTGACAAAAATACGTTTATGTAATATAAATTTAATTTTTGTTCTTTCCCGAAAAGCTAGGGGGGGGCCACGGCCCCCCCCTGCCCGTGTGTATGGGCGCCTATGTTGTCAAGTAATAGAACGGAAAACGAAGCGTTCCATGACGAACAAGCATTGCGCAAATAATTTCTTTTTATTTTATTGCTGGGAAAGAGAAGCCTCCGATTAACAGTTACAATGCCACAGAAACGAGGTTAAAAGTGTATGTGGGTATACCCATTTAAATTTTGCAATAGTTCCTAATTAACAGCCGTTACAACTCGCAGTTTCTCTCAAATCATGCATAAAGTTTGTCGTTTCGTCTGTTCGTTAAATGCAAGTCAGGTGTGTAAAAGTTAAAGAACGGTAAATTGTAGAACTTTCAAAATTTGTCCCAATTTCTACTCCCCGAAATAGCGTTGAATAAGTGAAAGTAGTTTAATCTTAACGGTATAAAAATTGTATACTTTTAAGCAACAGTACTATCGCGTGAATAGTCGTGTTGTCAGAGACCTTTATCTATTTATAAATTTAAATACAGCCAATCTTTTTCATAACCTTCTAAATTCGCCTAATTATTGCTTAATTGATTAGATAATTTTAACCGAATGTATATAAGTTTCGTTTTTACACTTCCTATGATAAATTCTCAAATTGTAGCGAAAATATATCGGTCGGCCTTGATGCAAAGTCTGGCAACATTGAACAGAAGGTCCGTTGTGCTGTAGGCAAACGAACTCCGTTAATCTATCCTTTTCTGTTAAATAAAGACTACCAGACAACTGTTAATTTAGAAGTTTTAACACAGTTTAGGGTATTTAAATTACCAAATAGCCTTGTATAAAAAATGCAAACTATTTATTTAAATACCATATTGGAGGAATCTTTTCAAGGACCCTACCTCAGACTTCCGGCTGTAAAGGTCGTTGACACTGTAGACTATATCGATCAGAAAAGACCCTAACGACCGTACAGAAAGAAATTACCTGTAGGGCAATTGTATTTGAATTCATTCTTAGTGAGGAGGATTGTTCAATGATTTCATAAAAAGTACATACTCTGCATTGATAATTAAAAAATGTTAAATGCAAATTACCGACTGTTTGACTAATAATTTCTTTTTTGATTGCAGGATACGCTTGTACAAAATTCTGGGGACCGTCCAGGATTCGTCCGAGGATTCAGGAAAAACCTTGGAGGAAAATGGAGACGTCTTGTGAAAAGGAAGCCTTCCCAGGAAGTATACACCATTCCAGCTGAGTTGAAGCCTCAACTCAAGCAAATTTACGTTTATTAGCCTTAATACAAACCGATTGGCTGTCGAATAGTCAATTGGATCCAGGCCCTACGAATGCGGAGCCCTTCCTTAATGAGACTGATTTTTTAAACTAATATTACTCCTCGCGAATAAGAAGAGTAACCTTAGTTTATGCGATGTAAATATTTGACTATAGGTTGTAATACTTACGCCATACATTATGTAGAATTATAAATTTTACAAGAGTAGAACAACTTCCGATTATCCGGAAGATATGTTAATACTTTTATTAGTTTAACTCCAAAAACGCTTTTTGTAGAAAATACTTTTATACGAGTAGATAGAAGGCTACTTGCTCCACACGTTGGCCAAAAAGCTTCATGCTGATAAAATAGATAATGCCCATTCAAAGGTTTTTGTAAATAAACTGACTACATAATTCGGCGGTTGAAAGGTAAAAGGTTGTAACCCACAAATCAACTTTTTTCGGGGAGTAGAAAAAATGTTACATTTAAGTATCTTTATTAGGTTAATTCCTCATCAAATTACTTAAATGTAACGTTTTTTCTACTTCCTGAAAAAGTTTATTTGTGGGTTACAACCTTTTACCTTTCACCCCTCGACATGTTAAGTTGTTGACACTTTTCAGTTGTGTTATTTAATTTATTGGCATATTTATTTCTATAAGTCTTAACTTTTGAACCAGGTTTCAGAAGTTGGTGCTTTGAAATGGATATAGGTTTTTCAGCCAAATTTTTCTAGCTCATATTGAGCCGGGACATTCTTGGATGTTGTGATGTGCATACAGTTTGAACATTCTCGAATCTCTATTGTTGGCTATTGAACAATACTGTAAATTACTTAGCTATTTGAGATTATCCAAGTCTATCTCATTTCAGTACTAGTCAATTTGATTACATCAGCTTGTATTTACAGAGCGAATATGAATATTAAATAAATTTTTAAATTATTGTTCAGTATTACAGTGTTTAATTTATTGAATGAAAAATGCATATCAGATGCCATCATTAAGCAACGATACTAATCTATGAGTCCATAACGTATTAAAATTGTCATGCAATAGGAATTTTGCATGCACATATTTGTGGGACTTAAGTATACTATTATAAATATTGTGATAACAGTGTCTCGTTAGTATATTTTCAACAATTGTCTCTAGCAACAAATTCAGTATAGAAAAAATTTTGTTAGTTACCTTTTGTAATATGCCATTTTGATTTGGAATAAAGAAATTGTATAGCAATAAATAAAATGATGTAAATAAACTGTGCAATAAATTGTTACTTTTTGAAATCAACCATTTCGTTTTAATCTTACTTTCTCTTTCAGAGCCTTAATCCTTAAAAGATGAATAACTTGATTGCAAAATATTCACATTTTTAAATGTTAAATGATCCTTCATTTCATCTTTTAATTTGACAAATTTCTTTATCAGAATTATTCAGACACATTCGTAAGCAGATAAAATGGAAATTAATATTTATTACCTATTTAGAACTACTAGGGTTACTGGTTCTATCTTTCTAATTTGCTGAGAGCATCATTCTGTGACACTGGTCCTTCTTGTTCTATAACCCTTTCACTTTCATTCAGAAAACGATAACAGTTAATCAAAACAATAAGGAGATTAAATGCACAATAGAACAATGTTAGAAAAAAAATACCAACGTATTTTGATTGATTACACTACCACTACAGAATTAATACAACAATACTAGGACACAAAAAGTAAAAATAAAAGCCTTGAGAAAAATTCACGATACAATAACAGTGCCAGTAAAAACATACACAAGCTAAAACTGGACAATTTAGAAACATCCATAAAAAATAAATTCAATCGAAATAAAACATTGAGTCAAATGTTTGGAAAGACAAAATGGGACAGGATAAAGCCTTGTGGTAGCCCTATAGACAATCACATGATCACAATCACATAATTTTAAGGGTTTTTACCTAAGATAAGTGGTCAAGCCCTGCATCAATTTTAAATTTAATATGTTGTCTGTCAACAATTACTTTTCTATAAGGTTTTTATACCTACAAGACGAAGCTCTGATGATGGCATTTGCTATGCCGATAGTAGGTACCTACCTACTTCGGCATAGCAAATTTTACACATCAGTTTTTGAAAACATACACATGTTGCCGTTTTGACTTTTATTATAATGCTTGATTTTTACTGGAGATCAGTAATATATAGCATATACATATATGGTAAATAAGTAGTTTTTCCAGTCTTATTTTTACGCCAATAGAGAAAGATCTTCACCCACCGCAAGGTAGAGTGGAATTCTATAGAGGAGGCCGTACTTACTGTACTCCCTTCGCCCTCCATAATATCTTCTTCACGCCGCTCCATTATGAGCTACACCATTCTCGCTGTCAGTCTCTCTTTCTTTAGGTTCCCAATATTTCTCATTACGCAGCATTAGTTTAACCAGCACCTTCACTGTGATCAGGGGCGTCATTTGCCCCCCTAACACTGAAAATGACTGAAATTTACAAACAATACATAAATTTTCATCATTACATCATATACATATAATGTATTGTATATAATGCTTGCCCCCCCCCAATCAAAATTTCAAATGACGCCCCTGACTGTGATTCTCTCACTCTGTCGTCTTTCTTTTTCCCAGCAATCGTAATTAGAATATCCTTCGCAGAATCTTCAAACTCTTCTTGACAGTTCACACCCCCACGTAAGTCTCTTCCTTGCCAATCTATTTCAGTTATTAGTCGAAATAACCATATTAGGGCAGTCAATGAGGATATTTGGCTTCGAATTCCATCCTACTACATCGATTTACTTGATATTTTCACAGTAAGTAGGGAATAGCTCAAGCAACAAAGTCTACCCTATGCCGATGTGAGCTTTTATCTTGGGGGTGGTTCCCACCCCTTCTCGGGGGTGAAAAATATTTTGTTTAAAATAGCCACGGAAGAGGCTAGAGAACCTAATTTTAAGCAAAGACTGTTCTATAATTATTTTTTAAAAACTCAATACTTTTTGATAGTATAGTATAGTTGATCCAAAAGATGGCATAACTCAGACATCCAAAGTGAAAGTTATCCTTCAACACCAAATTGTTCTATATGGTCCACACAATGTCCAGAAAAAAGTCACACCATTTTGAGCGTCGGGTTTGGGGGGAGAGGGGGGAGAAATCGGTAAATTCGTAGTTTTTTAAGTTTTTCGCCAATATTTCTAAAACTATGCGGTTTAGCATGAACAACCTTCTATACAAAAATGTTCTACATTAAATTTGAAATAAAAAAGGCCCTATGCATAATCTTTCTAAAATGAATGGTTCCACGGTTACGGAGGTAGTATAGTATAACTGGTCCAAAAAAAGACCTAACCCAAACCTCCAAAGTTAAAGTTTTCCTCCAACACCAAAATGTTCTATATGGTCCACATATTGTTCAGTAAAAAGTTACACCATTTTGAGCGTCCGGTTTGGGAGGGAGAGGGGGGAGAAGCCGGTAAATTAGTATTTTTTTTTTAAGTTTTTCGTCAGTATTTCTAAAACTATGCTTATGCGTAAACAATGTTATATACAAAAATGTTCTACATGAAATTTAAAACAAAAAATGTTCTATACATAATTTTTATAAAATCAACGGTTCCAGAGTTACGGAGGGTGAAAAGTCGAGGTTTTCGATACTTTTTATATTCTTTGGGCAATATATGATATAACTATACCAAAAACCCAGACATCCAAAGTGAAAATGCTCCAACACCAAATTGTTCTATATGGTTCATATAATGTTCAAAAAAAAGTCACACCATTTTTAGCGTCGGGTTTGGGGGGAGAGGGGGGAGAAATCGGTAAATATAAAAAGTATCGAAAACCTCCACTTTTCACCCTCCGTAACTCTGGAACCGTTGATTTTATAACAATTATGTATAGAACCTTTTTTGTTTTAAATTTTATGTAGAATATTTTTCTATAGAACATTCCTTACGCTAAAGCATAGTTTTAGAAATATTGACGAGAAACGTAAAAAAACTACTAATTTACCGACTTCTCCCCCATCTCCCCCCCAAAACCGGACGCTCAAAATGGTGTAATTTTTACTAAACAATATGTGGACCATATACAACAATTTGCTGTTGAAGGAAAACTTTTACTTTGGATGTATGAGTTAGGCCTTTTTTTGGACTAATTATACTATACTACCTCCGTAACTTTGGAACCGTTAATTTTAGAAGCGTTATGCATAGGGCCTTTTTTATTTCAAATTTAATGTAGAACAATTTTGTGTAGAGGGTTGTTCATGCTAAACCGCTTAGTTTTAGAAATATTGACGAAAAACTTAAAAAACTACGAATTTGCAGATTTCTCCCCCTCTCCCCCCCCCCCCCCAAACTCGACGCTCAAAATGGTGTGACTTTTTTCTGAACATTATGTGGACTATATAGAACAATTTGGTGTTGGAGGATAACTTTCACTTTGGATGTCTGGGTTTGGGTCTAACTATACCATACTATGAGTTATTCGTGGTTGAAGGCCATTTTCATTGAAAAATTACACCTTTTCGGACGGATTTTTGCGAATATCTTAAAAACCAAAACTATGCATCTAACAAAAAAACTATATAAAATATTTCTGTAGATTATAAAAAAAAACAAAGAGATTTGTTCCTTCATAAATCTTCTAGTTAAAATACAAAGAGGGGTATGGTAGGTAAGAAGAGTTTGTTTTTTTGCTGCATGCTCAAATCGGTTTATTCAACTTGAAATAACAGAGAAACTGTCGATTTTAGGTGCATAATGATACTAAATAACTTTTACTTTTAATAGCTATTGTAGAGCTTGAAAAGACCTTTAAAATTAGCAATACTAAATGTCGATCACATTCAAACTAAGCGAGATATTCTGCAAAAAAGTTGATGACTAATGTATTTTAAGAAGAATGAGAAGTATCTATATTTAACCCCTCATCCATCAGAACTTAAATACATCATTTTCCTTCTACAATACTTTTTATTATAGTGGTAGTTCTATGTTTAAAAAGTTGGACTGGATTAAAATTAACGGTTTTTGAAAAAAAAAAAGTTAAATTATAGACCGCATTTTTGAATTTTCTTAAAAATCTTCCTTTTCCTCCATGTAACTCGAAAAAAATAAGAGATACGAAAAAAAGATACCACACAAAAATGTAAGGCTTTTTCAGATATAAATTTCCTTTTTATTTTTCATTACTGTATCTCTTATTATTTTCAAGTTACATGGAGAAAAAGGAAGATTTTTAAGAAAATATAAAAATGCACTCTATAATTTGATCTTTTTTTTTCAAAAACCATTCATTTTAAACCCGTCCAACTTTTTGAACATATAAATAGCACTATAATAAAAGGTATTGTAGAAGGAAAACGATGCATTTACATTTTGGTGGATGGAGGTTAAAATTACTTCTCATTTTTTCTTAAAATACATTAGTTATCAATTTTGTTTGCAGCATATCTAGCTTAGTTTTAATGTAATGGACCTCTAATATAACTCATTTTAAAGGTCTTTTCAAGCACTACAAAAGGTATTAGTGGCATTATACACCTAAAATTGACCGTTTCTCTGTTATTTCAAGTTGAATACACCAATTTGAGAATGTACCAAAAAACAAACAATTTTCTCCTACCATATCTCTTTTTGTTAGAAGATTTATGAAGGCAAATGTCTCTTTGTTTTTTTATAACCTATAAAAATGTTTAATATAGTTTTTTTAGTTAGATGCATAGTTTTTAAGGTATTCGCAAAAAACCGTTCGAAAAGGTATTGTTTCAATGAAAATGGCTAATTTTCAACCACAAATATCTCAAAAAGTATTGAGTTTAAAAAAAATTATAGAACAGTTTTTGCTTAGAATTAGGTTCTTTAGCGAATTCTGTGGTAATTTTAACCAAAAATTTTTCCACCCCAAAGAAGGGGTGGGAACCACCCCCAAGATAAAAGCACACATCGGCATAGGGTAGACTTTGAATTAGGAGATCAGTAGAGGCTAGGCCCAAAATTTCATTAAAATCCATGCAGTAGGATAGAATTCGGAGGTAATATCCTATTCTTGCTCCCATTGACTGGCGTATTTCATGTGAATACCTGAGTTACCTAGATGAAAATAAACCGCCCCGTGTTCACGGTCTCTTTAAATACACATTTCACCTCAGCTGGTAATCCATCTGGTTCCGGTATCTTTCCTATCTTCATGCGGGTTGCAGTAGCTAAGAGTTTCTTTTCAGAATGGTCTAATCTGCAATCTGCCGCTGCTCCTGCTGTCTCTCCTCATTACGTCGCGCCAAAAGGCGTTCTATCTCCTGCCACATACATCGTCATTCACCTCCTTATATAACCTCCTCCATGTACGCTTTTTTGCACTTTAAATTTCCTTAACGCCCTCTGAAATACTCCTATGCTGTTTTAAGCAGAGCAGGTAGCTATCGACTTTTGCACTCAAAGGGCTTGAGGAAACGCAGCAGTTCAATCAAATTATTTATTGCCCCCGATATCCAAGCTTCAGTGAAGTCTACAACTTATAAGTCGATAACACCGTGGAACTGCAAATAGTCTTTCTAAAGAAGGAACAGATATTACTTATTTTATCATTCTGCTGTGAGTGCTGTGTACCAAAATCCTAGTCGGTGGAGGATGCCCGAAAATATGAAAAGGAATTTGGTGTAACTTAACCTAGTTTTCTCGCTACGCAAAATGCTCTGGGACTTTCACGAGACAGAATTTATTAGTAGACAGTACTCACTCAGACTCACAACTGAGACAAAAAGACACCGTTTCCCCCAAACTATTTACCCTTGCGCTAGAAGACATTTTTAAGAAATTGAATTGGAACAACAAGGGTAGAAACATCGACAGATCATACTTAAACATGCTTAAAGCTTAAACCATTTGAGATTTGCAGAAAACATAGTTTTAGTACCAGATAGGTACCTATACTATATCCAAGCACTCAATGGAATGTTTCAACACAACAATTAAATGTTTTCGAAGTGGTATGCTTAAAAATGAACTACTTATACAGGGTGTCCAGAAACTCTACCGACAAACGAAGACAGCAGATTCCTCAGATAATTATAAGACAATTTAACCCAATTCACCTAGTCCGAAAATGCTTCCTACGGGAGCTAGAGCTCTTTGAAGATGGCGTCATGTAATTAGTTTTTCTTAAATACCTCCAGAACGCTTCTATTTAGAAAAATGAAAATTTGTATACATATTTACTTTTCAGAAACGCATCGATTCCATCCATTGCGAATTTCTAGTACCGGTCATAGGCGTCCGTTTTGGGTAGGGCAACGGTTATTTTATCGTCTAACTTTTTTGTCTTTAATGTTTAAGCATTTTTGACTCTGAATTATTAAATTATGAGGTATTCTAATACTAAAAGGTGCTCTTACTTTAAGTCAATAGGATACACCGTTTTCTAGAAAAATCGATTTGAAAATTTTTCGTTCTTTGAATTACAAAAAATAAGATTAAAAAAAAACTATTTAGAAAGATGAAAACTGTTACATTTATTTATATTCCAGAGATTAATCGATTTCATTAATGGCGAATTTCTAGTACCGGTCATAGGCGTCCGTTTTGGGTAGTTCATAGTTATTTCATAGCATAACTTTATTGTCTTTAATTTTTAAGTATTTTTGACACTAGATTTTTCAATTATGAGATATTCGATTACTAAAAGTTACTCTTGCTTTAAGTTGGTAAAATACATCGTTTTTTTTTTAATTCTTTTCATTTTTATTTTCAAATTCCCAAAACCAAAAAGTTTCAAATCCATTTTTCTAGAAAACGGTGTGTCCTACCGACTTAAAGTAAGAGTACCTTTTAGTACTAGAATACCTCACATTTTAATAATCCAGTATGAAAAATGCTTAAAAGTTGAAGACAAAAAAGTTATGCGATAAAATAACCGTTGCCCTACCCAAAACGGACGCCTATGACCGGTACTAGAAATTTGCAATGGATGAAATCGATTCATTTCTGGAAAGTAAATATGTATACAAATTTTCTTTTTTCTAAATAGAAGCGTTCTGGAGTTATTTAAGAAAAACTAATTACAAGACGCCATCTTCAAAGAGCTCTAGCTCCCTTAGGAAGCATTTTCGGACTAGGTGAATTGGGTTCAAATACCTTAAAATTATCTGAGGAATCTCCTGTCTTTGTTTGTCGGTAGAGTTTCTGGACACCCTGTAGTAAAACAAAAATAATGTGCCAGGAGCAAATAAATAACAATACATCATACCATAGAGACTGTTGATGTTGACCATTGGGTACTTATCTCTGTATTGGTTTACAATCAAGATGCCGTAGAAATAAACAAACCGAGACACGTTAAATGCTACTAGGAGCACTCCCGAATCATACAATATACCAGGGGTGGCCAAGCTCTTTGATAGTCCGAGCCATTTTTCAAAATCAGAAATTTTTCCCGAGCCGCAATTAAAAAAGGTATTAAATTTTTCTCTCAGTGTTTGGATTTCAGGAATTTTAACGTGAAATAAAATGGTTCACCTCGTTGTTTCAAATATAAAAATAATTCTACAAGCAGCCTTCTATTTCAGAATACTTCGATTCCTCATCATCCTTCCATCTTTTTCTGGGATGGCCTACTGATCATCTAAAGTCTCTCAAAAAACACAGTTTTTAACACTCTATCTTCCTCTGATCTTACCATATGACCTGCCCATCTTATCTTAGCCAGGGCCCCCGTAAGGGTAACTGGCGCCTTTGTGCAAAAAAGGATTTTGGCGCCCTTTAAGGCATTTTGGATAATGTTTTTCTATTTATTTTTTGAAGGTAGGCAGGTAGGTAGGTAGGTGCTTGAAATAAAGCAAAAACTGAACTATAGAAGTCATATTTATAGTCCAGTCACTCACAGTAAAATATTGCAAAATCTCCGAATTTTAAAGAATTGCTTTCATTGACATGGAATTTGGCATACACATACCTAACATGTCAAATAAAAAAGTGATATTGTGCGGATGTGTGCTTTTGCCCTGGATATGAGTTTCACCCCTTCTCGGGGGTAAAAAACATAGAAACGTTCAAAAACAGAATTGGATAAAATGACTAATTTTAAGCAACTTTTGTTCTATAGAGTTTTTTCAGTAAGTTCAGTAAGTATTTTATCGAACAAAATGTTCTTACCAAAAATAAAGCTTATAAAAAGTGAAAGTGAAACATTTTTTTTTTGAAGTTTCTAAGTTCAAAAGTAAGTAAGTTACGCGAAAAATAATGGTGGTCCCTTTTTGATAAAAAAAATCAAGAAAATCGTCCCAAATGAAATTAATCGTTACCGCTTCACTACAAGTTACTTATGTATTGTTTATATGATCTGAAGTTTCATCGGTTCAAAGTGCTTTTTTTGAAATGGCTGTTCTACTTAAAAGGGCTTGAGCGAGTCTTTAATCACGGGTATTTGCAAATTTTGAACAGCCATATCTTAACAAATTTTTGTTTTACAGGAAAACAAAAAAACCAAAATATTCAGAATAGAAAAAACCTACATTTTTTACTGCTTGAGATTTTTGGTATCACCAATAATTTTTAAGCAATTTAAAAAAAGCATTTTTTTCAAGATAAAAAAAATTTTGTCCAAAAGATTTCTTTTACCAAAAAAGGGACCAAACTTTATTTTGAGCATAACTTACTTCTGATGCTAGAAACTTTTTCAAAGAACAAATATAAAGTTTTAATGATTTTCCCCGAAAAGTGCTTCATTTTTTGGTTATTTCACGTTGAAATATTCCATTTGAAATTTGAAGAATAAGAACCTACTTTTCATTAGCTACACTGTGCTTCTACTGGGTTTACAGACTTCATATGCCAGCCATATTTTTTGTAAGCTATGTTTTTGATAAGAGCATTTTTTTCGATAAAATACTTTTTGAGTTATTTGGGAAAAACCGTTTAAAAACAAGGTTTTTGTTAAAAAATGAACATATTTACTTGCAAATAACTCGAAAACTATTAACTTAGTTTATCCAATTCCAGGCTTATTTTGAACGTATGTTTGTCACCCCCTAGAAGAGGTTTAATCCACCCCCAGTGCAAAAGCACACATCGGTACAATATCACTTTTTTTCTTTGACTTTGTTAGCTATGCGTGTATTATGTGTATGTCAATATGTATTTCATATAAATGCAAGCGGTTAAAACCGTGAGTAAATGGATTATTATTTGTAGACTAAAATATCAAAATGAAACAAACATAATAAAATTTTAACAAAATAAATTAAAATGACTGATTTCCGACATGGTCTTGCATATAGGAATTGGCAGTAACTGGATCCTACTAATAAAATTTTGTGTGTATTTATTATATCTTCGTCTTCTTTATCTAATATTTCACAACCATGAAAGTTAATTTCGACCAATCCATCTATTTTTCTCCACTTTTTCTTGTATTATAAGGCGAATTAGATGGAATTTAGGTCCTCTAATTATTATATGGCCGAAGTATTTTGTTTTTCTCATGTTTTTCTTCTATTTATACGTAATCCTATTTAATTTCTCAACTTTTATTTTAAAATTAATTTCTGTTTTTTTTTCAAATTTTTTTGCAATTTTTTACCCTGGGTTTTGGCGCCCCTAAAGAATGGCGCCCGTGTGCATTGCACACTTTGCACATATAGTAGCGGGGGCCCTGATCTTAGCTTTTATATGTCTGACGATGTTTTGTCAGTTGTCAGTACTATACACAGTCACCAATTTAGGTTTGGGGGCGCCTCACCATTTTCCTGTCAAGTCATCTCTTTGAGAGCCAAATATCTTTCTGAGAACTTTCCTTTCAAAGATCAGCAGCATATTTATTTTCCGCTGATGTAGAGTCCATGTTTCACTTCCACATGTAACAATTGGGTGAATAATTGGCTTGTACAGTCTACATTTAAATTGTCTTTTCAGCAGCTTAGATCTAAATGATGACAGGGACTATAATGCTCTATTCTACGCAACTATCCTTGCTGAGACCTCTCTTTTTATGTAGTTGTCTGATTGTCATCTGTGACTGCCGCTCTTAAACTCTGTTACTACTTCGCAGTTGTGGTCATTAATATGTAGTTATGTTCTGTCCAACTCTTGGTCTTGGATTTTTGGTTACTAGCGTGTATTTCATATTCTCTTCATTTATTCGAAGTCCCAGACTACATATTTCTTCCTCGAGTCATGAAAACTCCTCTCTTACGTCTCTTGTAGAAAATGAGCGACTGCACTTACATCATCAGCAAAGGTCCACAATAGTTTTGATTCTTGATTTGCAAATCCTCTGTCAGCTCAGATGATATTTTACTTATTACATATTCCAAGGCCAAATTGAATAGCAACGGTGATAAGGGTCTCCTTTTAGTCACTTAGTCTTTTATATTATTTATTGTCAGTAAATTACGACATTGAAACACAAAAAAGTAATTCAGGTACATTTATTGAGACCCACAAATTATCCTTCAGAGAGCCACAGTTTGGCCACCCCTGGTATATACATTGTAAATCCCAAATCATAATTTCCAAGTAAATTATGATTCAGGAGTGCTCCTAGTAGCTCCTTGGTTACTTGGTTTGTTTATTTCTACTGCATCTTGATTTTAAATTTACAGGTACCTATTACGAGTATTCAAATTAAATCAAGATCCTGAAATTAAAAGAATACAACTAGCATCGGCTACTTTCGGTAAGCTAGCATATATCTTAAAAAACACCTCATTAGCACCTTATTAAAACACCTTTGCCGAAAATCTGCTAAAAAACTAGAAACAAGACTACACACACCATTTTAGGTGAACAACTATTTAGACAATTAACAGTAACACGTTGTGACATGATGGTTGCCTATGCCGCAGTAAAATTTAATATTTATAAAAATATAACGTAGCTTATTTTGTTCTATAATTTTCGATTGTATTTGTCAGTCCTTATCATTTTACTCTTTGAATCTTTATTATTTTCTGCATTTTATTTTTTTTTATTTATAAATACATTCCATTTTAGGTACGTAACATAGAGGTATATATTAACATAGAGGGAGCCTACCTTCCGCGCTTCCTGACGACAAGATCTCAGGGACTGGTTTGCTGCATCTCCTTCTAACACATTGTATCGAGAATCTATAATGACATTCAGTGTGAAGATAGGCACGGAAGAGGAGGACAACTGTAGCAGCTTTACTATGCGTAAGAGTGAAACAGCACTAATCCAAATAAAAAAGATGGTGTCGTCACTTCGCTCTGAATGACACTCTCTCTATGCTAATATTTAACTCTATGGTACGTAACTACATAGGCAATTTACAATACACTGAGCCGAAATGATGATTGCCTACACGGTCGTAGTATTTAAATTTCATTATCAAAAATAAAATAATTATATAAAAAAACATTATAATAATATGCAAATAAAATTAAATTAGAAATTAAAAAATCTATTAAATGTAAAACATAGAAAAGATAACAAGAAAATTGTTAAATTTATATAGTCCAAGTAATGACGCTTAAAATAGGACAAAACCTCGCAATTTTTACAAAATGGATCGATGCCGAAAGGCGCTTTTACCATGGGGGTGGTGGCCTCCGCATCTCGGGGGTGGAAATTTATATTTTGGGGGATTATATTTTGACCGCAAAAGTTGGTAAAAACATTCGTTCTAAGCAAAAAACGTTCTATACATTTTTTTGATAAAATTAATAGTTCTAGATTTATTCGCTATCGAAAGTGTTAGTTTTAAATCGAAAAAATCAATGTTTTTAATGAGTTTTCTGCTAATAACTCCAAAAGTTTTCGTTGTATCAAAACAACTTTACTTAATAGAATTGTACCTTTTAAAAAATAAACAAAACCGTCTTTTTTAATTTTCTTTAAGACCAATACCTAGTAATCGAGCTATACTTTATTATATGTTAGCTCTTCTTCGTCACTGCTAATTATTGTAGTTTCAAAGTCTAAAGACGGGAAAACTATGCATTTTTCGAGGATAATTTGTTCAACTAATTTAAAGTGTTTAAAAATATCTATCTCCAGAAATAAAAAAGTCTTTAGCTCAAAAATTAAGTGACTTATAATGAAAATAATGTCAGTCCCTATTTTTTTCAGCGAAAATGTGATCGGAAGCAACCTCCTAATCACCACTCTATTTAAAATTAGTCATTGACCTTATTTGGCCGTCTTTATTTATGAATTATTAATAGGTTCTGGAAGTTTGACCGGCTTAGAATGATTAGTTAAAAAAAAATTGGAGTGAAAAGCGAATGACGAATTTTTGTAGTTTGGAAAAAATGGCATTTTCTTCAGATTAGAAAGATTAGCATCAGAGATACGAAAAAATGTTTAAATATGGAATTGTAGCTTATTTATTTCCCAAGAATCTAGTTTGCAAAATTTTTTTCTGCGGCAAAAATTGAGTGAGCTATTGACAATTAAAACTTGTGATAACATGCAAAAACCACCTTTACCAACCCTTTCAAAGTCACCTCTTTTTGCGACTAAGGATTTTAAAAATATTTAATATTAATAGGCTTATAGATCTTGTAAAAACCTACAAAATTATTTTTTAACAAACTTTCTAAGATAAAAAATAAAAAAGTTACGGTTAAAAAATCAATATTTTTTTTGAAAAAAAAAAGGAGAAATCTAATTGGAAGCATAATAATATGTTAGCGGTGTTTTTAGTAATTGACCTTATTCATTCTTTATTTATTAATAATAGATTCAAAAAGTTTGATTGGCTTAGAATGATTAGTTTTTGAAAAACAGGAGTTAAAAGCAAATAAAAATTTATTGTAGTTTGGTAAAAAATGCCATTTTCTTCAGAATAGAAAGATTAGCACCAGAGATACGAAAAAATGTTTAAATATGAAATTGTAGATTATTTAATTCCCAAGAACATGGTTTGAAAAAAAAGTTTCTACGGCAAAAATTGAGTGAATCGTAAATGAGTATTATCGAAAAACATTGATTTTTTGGATATAAAACTAACACTTTCGATAGCGAATAAATCGAAAGCTATTAATTTTATCAAAAAAAATGTATGGAACATTTTTTTCTTCGAAGGATTGTTTTTATCAACTTTTGCGGTCAAGATATAATACAAAATTTCCACCCCCGAGATGGGGTGGCAACCACCCCCATAGTAAAAACGCCTTTCGGCATCATATAGATTTTGATCGTTGGACTATCCACTACTTATTCTCAAATTTTCAAGCAAATCGATTCATTCTGTAAAAATTACGAGCTGAAAAGCTTCGGTTCCTGGACTAATAATAAATGTTCCAAATGGCCTCCGTCGACATCAATAGGGCTTTTCATCGATTGTCATTTGTTTCGAGCTTCTGTCTTATGTTGTATAATCTGTGTATAATATTAATATACACGGATTATACGACATATGACAGAAGCTCGAAACAAATGACTGTGAATGAAAAGCCCTATAAGTATTTTACATAATCAAGCGATTATAACAAAAGCGACTCACTACATTTTTGTTTAATCTGATACATTAATTTCTAATTATCTCCTTTAATTATTTTTAGCTGGTGTTTTATATAGTCTTTTACATTGCTTTAGAAAAAAGTCTATCGTGTTTAACTCTGGACATCGTGGATGCCAACTTATGACGTAAATTCAATGATTCTGCTTTCAATAATTCCGAGAATTGGTTGTCCAGAAAATATATATATTCCTTCGTTTATGTGGTTCTCGAAAAAGTAGCGTCTCAGGCCAAATATTCAAAGAGTAAGTATCTTATTTGACTGTAGTTGAGAATGTGGTGTGGCGTAGAAATATAGCCATCATAGGGGACATATGTCTGTTTCAGGGCCGGTTTTACGGTTTTGAGCGCCCCGGGCAAAATAAAATTTGGCGCCCCTTCATAGAAGAATATACAAATTTACTGCAAATATAAAAAAATAGCAAAAAATCAAAATTTTACCATAAAGAACTAAATATGTAAACATATATTTATTTAAAAAATAGTACAATAGTTATTAAGTATTTATAACTTATCCAACAGAGGGCATAGTATAATGAGCACATTTGAAGTTAAAGCGACGAAGGAGCTAGGTAATAGATAAATGCACAATGTCAATAAGCAGAAAAAAATGTGTATAAGCCTTCTACAATACCAAAAAAACATGTTGATTGTGCGCAAGATATAGCTGCATCCCCAATAACTAAATTGAGGGAGTGGAATCCACTTAGCATAAAAGAGCACGAGGATACGAGGATACGAGGCACGAGGATAAGAGATACGTTTCCAGAACGATCAAGAGCACGAACACCAGGGCAAAGGAGGTGCTAAAAACACCAGTAGACCGCAGAGGACAAATACTCACCAGAGTTCCTACAAAAAAAAGTTCCATTCCTGCCGGCTAAACTTCTCAACTTAGCTGGCAACGAACTTCCTGATGAGTATTGGGACGTCCTAGAAAATATTCCCTACCGCTATCGTAGACAATAATGGTCTACACTCCAAATGCTGATCCAAAGAGCCGTTCCTAAAATCCACTGAGAACTTTAGAGCTTGAGTCAGCAGTAACAGCACAAAAAGCACAACGCACAAAACCACAAAACAACAAAACACAAACAAAGTAAGTAGCATGTCATATCCCTCAGAGCAAAACCCATACCATTCGTCTGGACAAATCCAACAGTCAACTATACAATCGCACCCACAGCGCAATACTTCTCAAAAACCCCCGCTTAAAAAAAATAAAAAATAAAAAAAAAGGGGGTAATTTTTCGCCCCTTGAAGAGGCTCCGGCCTAAACGAGGTTAATTAACAAAGGAACCGAGGACAAACAATAGACTACATACTAAAATGAAACCCGGTACTGTGGGATAAGAACATCAGTATAAAAACAAAAAGAAGAATATATAACACCATGACAAGAAGTATTCTGACTAATGGGTGTGAAAATTGAATAAAAAATACGAAAACCAAATGCAAAATAAGAGCAACAGTGTTGGAATAGCTAAGGAGAAACTGTAGAAGAGATATAATAAATAACATAGAGATTAAGAAAATAATGGTAATTAATTCAAGAGATAATAGACTAAATAGAACAAAAGAGCTTAACCTGGTACGGACATGACAGAAGAACAGACCAAAATTGTTGGTTAAACAGAATAACAGATCGATAAGAAGAAGGAAGAGAGGCAGACCCCGAAGATCTTTCAGAGATAAAATGGACGAAGCAATAGAAAAGAAATCTGCAGGAAGAGGGCTGGCAAAACAGAAAGAACTGAAGAGAACGGTTGAGTGAAAGAATATAGTGAAAACTGTGGAAATTCTTATATACAGGATGTTTCTAAATAAATACGACAAACTTTAAGGGGTAATTCTATATGAAAAAATGACAGTTTGCTCTATAAACGTATGTCCGCGAATGCTTCGTTTCCGAGATAGGGGGTGTTGAAATTTTTCTTACAAACTGACGATTTATTTATTGCTCTAAAACCGGTTGAGATATGCAAATAAAATTTGATATGTATTAAGAGGTAGTTATTGCGCATTTTTTGACATAAAATTAAAATTTTACATCTACTGTTTTCGCGAATACAGGTAATGGTCTGAATTTTTTTAAAGAAAAACTTAGTACGCCACTGAGATATTTCTTCTTCTTCTTCTTTCTTCACTTTTGGCGTGCATACTAGTGCATTTGCCAGCACATTTCTTAGCATTGCATTTGGTCTTGCTCAATACTGTTTCTATGAATTTAATGGTATTGGTGAAGGTCAGTAAAACACAGATAACACAATAACTATACCACAACAAAGGAGTTTAGACAGCAATTTAACAGAAAAGTTATAACTTTGGGTTAGCTTCTTTTAGTTCTTCTTTTATTTATATGTTCATCTTGTTGATGCTTAAAAATTTATTTAAAACTTCTATTTGTTTTTTGTTAATATTTTGTAATATGACTTTGATGTTAGAAGTGTCAGCTGGGCCCTGATTCTAAATCAAATTTCGACACTAAACAAGTCGCTTTCAATATGGCGACGTCGAAATGCGACTGTGCGAGCCTTGTGGATTTTAGTTGAACTAACGAAATGACGTCACGAAATAGCGACTATCGAAATTAATAGCGACTCCAAAAAAGTGGTTGATATTATAATTTCGATGTCGAAATTATTTGACACGGAGATGAATGAATGGCCAAAAGCGAGGTTAGGTTTAGTTTAGATGTGTTTTGTTTATTTCTTGCAAGGAAAACTAAAGCAAAAGGTATTAATATGGCTGGGTTTAATTGAAATTTGCTTGTTTTGAGGAAATAGATAGAATAGTATTAAAGTAGAAATAATATAATAATTGAGAATGTCCACAACATGAATCATCAACTCAATGAAAGATGTAAGGTAATAATCTGGGAAAATTATTAAAAAACAAGGAAAATTAATTACCAGCTATTTTATTGCTGGACATGCTGAAATCAAATCTTAAGATTTCCTATATTAGTAATATAGCTGTGCAAAGTCCACAGAAAGTGTGCTATTTTGTTTATAAACAAATTAGCGCTCCGAAATCTTTTTTTTAATTATTGCTCTATAACTCCGAAAATTTTAACTTTAAACCAAAACATAAAAATTGACAGTAATTTAATTCTGCACATTGATTATTTATTCCAATTTCCTTCGACGGAAATTTTCCTCGGAAAATTCGGGTTTTCCAAACAAAATCTTTAATTTTCAACTAAAATTTAAGAGAAGTAATTATTTATCAATAATTAAATAATTTGGTGACAGTGACATAAATCTTTTTTGTTATGAGTGTCTTGAAGATATGAAAATTTGTATGTACAAAGAGGACCGGAATTAAAAGGTATCTAATGGTTCAAAGATTAAAATCCTGTTGTTTATAACTCTGTCGCAAATGCCGGTCAAATTTGACCGGTTATACCTGGAATCACTCCTCGCAATTCAATTTTTTTTTCTTCGAAAAGGGCACAGAAGCCGTGCCCTTTTCAACAGCGTTAACTTAATTTAATTTAATCTAATATTTTCTGAGGGGTTCTATTTGTTTATAAGCCAAAAAAATGTTTCTTTATAACATTTCTGAGACCGCTCAAATGGTCCAATTTCAATCCTGTAAGGTACGTTGAATAGGTATAGTGCTTTTTTATACGAAAATCATAGTTATTCTGGTGTATCATAATCTTTCTGGTTATTATTTCGATCGAAATTTTTTAATTAACATTTTAATTATTGCTAAACTATTGGTTAGATTGTCGCCGGTCTCCTGATATACAGAGAGGGGTTAAATTATGGAATAAATTCATTTTCTCTAAAATGGACGATTTTAGAGAAGAATCCCAAAACAGGTCGATTTTTATTTTTAAATTAAATTTTTTTGGCATATATTTCAAACTAGTGACGTCATCCATCCGAGCGTGATGACGTAATCGATTATTTTTAAATAGGAATAGGGGTTCGTGTTGTAGCTCATTTACAAAGGCGTTCAATTCTCTATTCAGTATAGGGCTTTTCATTCACAGTCATTTATTTCGAGCTTCTGTCATATTTCGTATAATCCGTAAATATTAATATTATACACAGATTATTCAACATATGACAGGAGCTCGAAACAAATGACAATCGATGAAAAGCCCTATTATAAACATTAATATCATTTTATACAATATTTATACAGGGAGGCCAAAAAATTTTTGAATTAAATTAATTGACGCAAGAAGAACAATGCATGTAATTTATTTAACTCAAAATACATTCTATTGCTGTCTGAAAATAGAAAAAAATGTTTATTTTGCAAATAAACATTGCTTTTAGCTTAAATTAAATGTTCAAACTGCCAATAGGTAGGAGGGAGGCTGTTTGTGATTTAATTTAAGCGAAAAGAAATGTTTATTTGTGAAATAAACCTTTTTTTCTATTTTCTGACAGCAGTAAAATGTATTTTGAGTTAAATAAATTACATACATTCTTCTTTTTGCACCAATTAATTTAATTCAAAAATTATTTTTTGGCAGCCCTGTATAAATAACTAATGATATTAATGTTTATATTACTGAATAGAGAATTGAACGCCCTTTCAAATGACCTACCATACGACCCCTATTCCCATTAACAAAATTATCGATTACGTTATTACGCTCAGATGGATGACGTCCCTAGTATAAAATATATGCCAAAAAATTGTAATTTAAAAATAAAAATCGACCTCTATCGGGATTTTGCTCCAAAATTGTCCGTATTAAAGAAATGAATTTATTCCATAATTTAGCCCCTCTGTATAATCTACTATAATAAATCTTTCATGTCATCAATTATTTAATTATTGATAAATAATTAGGTACTTCCCTAAAATTTTAATTGAAAATTGCAGATTTTTTGGGAAACCTCGGATTTTCTGAGTAAAATTTTTGTTGAAGGAAATCGGAAAAAAAAATAACTTTGTGCAGAACTAAATTACGGTGAATTTTTATTTGAGTGTTTTTGGCTCTAAGGAAAAATCTTAGGAGTTACAGAGCATGCACTAATTGAAAAAAGAAGAAGATTTAGGAGTGCTAATTTGTTTATAAATAAAATAACACACTTTCTGCGGACTTGTCATACCCCATATTACTAATATATGCAATCTTAAGATTCGATTTTAGCAATAAAATAGCTGGTAAATAATGTTTCCCAAAAATGGCATTTTTTCGATAATTTCCCAGATTATCAACAAATTCCAATAAACCGGAGCGCCAACCCAAATTCTGAGTAGTGTCAACATGATAAGGTTAATCGTTAATATCCCCAGTTGTAACTAATATCGAAATGAATAAGAATCGCTATACTCTGCGGCTGTCATGGCGGTGTCGAAATGAAATTGCGACTGTCGACTCCTGCAGCTTGTAGCTCTTTATGTATATCCCATAAATTTGCTTTATTAATCGGACAATGAAGAAAAATGTGGTCTAGATTCTAGATCTTCTTCCTGTCCACACTTACAGTATGGATGTGTTTTAATGTTGATTCGATGTAAATGAGTTCCAAATATACCATGTCCTGTTCTCATTCTTATTATGTTCGTTAAGTGTCTTCTATCAATATATGGAAACTTTTTAAACCATGGTGTATCCGGGAATGATTTTTGTATTTCTCCGTACCATTTCCCTTTTAATTGAATGGAGTTCTTCCAGAAATTGTTATGTTTTTCTTTGATTCTGGCTTTCAATTTTGGGAGTATGTCATTATAATTTATTTTTATATTAACAGGGATTTTGAGACTATGTACTTCCAATTTTTGCTAGTTTATCAACATATTCATTTTCCTCAATGCCACTATGTCCTGGGATCCAAGATAATTTGAATTTATTGCCACTGTTGTTGGATTCCACTATTAATCTTCTGGTTAATAATGTGACATTATCTGTTTTAGCACTTAATCCAATTTGTTTCAACTTATCTATTGCACTCATAGAATCACTAAAGAGAATACCTTTTGAAATATTTTTTTCTAGGAACACACTTATTCCCTTATTTATTGCACTAATTTATGCATTACATATATTTAATTCAGATGGTAATTTTGAAGAATAGGAGTAGTTTAAATTTGGCATGTATACTCCAAACCTCACATGATCGTTTTGATTTTTAGATGCATCAGTAAATACAAACTGGTACTTGTTTATTAAATGATTCGTTTCCGCTTTGAAGATACAGTAGAACGTCAATAATCCGGATTAATTGGGACCGGACCCCATCCGGATTATCGAAATTACCTCAAGAAAAGGCCAGTATACACATTAAATTACAACAAACGTTTTAAAATTCTATGTTTTCTCTTGTACATACAGTAAATTGTCTAGAGGTGAAATTAATCAAAACATTTTTTATGTTTAAACACTGTATTGTAATTAATTTATAATAGCACCATGTGTACAGTAAAAACATCACACTATTTAGGCTTTTAAAAAAATGTGTAAAATATTTTTGAACTGCGGTAGAGGTTCGTTTTTCGCAGCGAAGTTCTTAATTTATTTTAAAAGAATCAGATATTTTTGCTAGATACAAATCCGGATTATTGACGGTCCGGATGATCGACGTTCTACTGTAATATTATTATTATTATATATGTTATTTTTAGAAATATTTAAATTGATTACTGGAATTGGTTGATGTTGCATCTCATATTCAAATTCATAACAGGGTAATTTATCATATCTGTGAATTGAGTCTCTATATGGCTCAATATTATATAAGACTTGAGATAAATATGATTTTTCTTTGTTTCTCCCACAAACTGGTTTATGTATACTAATTTTATGGATGTATTCTAATAATTCGATTAAAGGGTGATTAAGATAACAGTATTTTTTACTAATAAATTTAGTAGCTAACCATTGTCTTCTGTATTCTGGTGACATTTCACTTGTTTCTGCTAATAGTACATTGGTAGGAGTCGACTTCATACATCCAAGGACCACTCTCAACGCTTGAAATTGTATTTTATTTAATTGATTGATTGTTTGTTGATGTGCTTGTCCAATTATTGTGCTTCCAAAGTCTAAATGAGATCTAACTAAACCATAATAGGCTATTAGATATTTTAAATATATTATTTTAACCATAATAGGCTATCACTGAGATATTTCAAATAAAGAATCATTTTGGAGTTACTTGTTCAATTTGTGATACAAAAATCTATTCATCTTTTTTTTTCATACGTCGGTCGTGCCGTTTTTATGCAAACAGTGAAACATCTTAACGCTTACAAAGTATTCGAAATAAATTTCTAATATTCATTTATGAAAAAGAACTTGTCATTTATAATTCATACATACCCAGTTTGTTTTTTTTATTTCAAATTACACACCCACGGAAACACGACAATGTTGATAATGCAAAGTTTGCAGAACAGGAAGACAAAACTATTTAACCATTGAGGCTATGATGACAAGCGCAAGTATAATAATATCACTGACTATTCATACATTTGTTGATACTTCGTAAATCTGATCTTCGTGTATTTTAAGTATGTATGTAAGTATAACATTGTTACCATAAAAGTGATAGGTACCTGACAAAATGACCTTTAAAAGCCATAACACTTTTTAGGTGGAATTATTTTTATTAGAGAATTTTTGTGAGCTAGAAGTAGTTTTCTTATTGTTACAATTAATCAATAATAATTGTCTTAGGAGTAATCTTAGCCCAAAGATAATCTATAAAGTCTAAAAAAATAATGAATGTAAAAAATATTATATTTATATGTCGGCGTCTCACAAAATTTGGCGCCCCCCAAAATTTGGCGCCTCAGGCGGTCGCCTGGCTCGCCCGCCCCTTTATCCCCGCAAATATGCAATATTCTGAATTCATTATAGTCATTCTAATTCAGTTCGTAATGTATCTTAATCTTTTGTAAAATTCTTCTTACACTACGACCACCAATTCCAAAAACATTTCCAATTCCCTCTTACTAATATGCGGATTCTAACACGTGGATCTAAATTACCGTAGATTTAAAATAAATAATAAAATATTTTGGAAATAAAAACAGTGCTTATCATCTAATCAATTTTATTTTTGTTATGATCCGCAAAATCTTTAAGCAGTAAATATAAACTAATAAAATATACTATAATAGTATATTATATGTAACAAGCATTTAATGATGGTCATTATGATGCAAGTATGATTGATGGGACACATTAGCTGTATAGTGGCGAATGTCTTGTAGATACGAGCATCGTAATGGCAATTAAATGCGAGTAGTATACATGATTTTTATACCATCATTCAAATTCAAACAAAAAATATATTCAAATTTATTTATTTAGTAATATAAACAACATAAGCCTAAGACCAATAAGAGCCGGAGTACCACAAGGAAGTGTCTTGTGACCGATATTGTACTTGCTCTACACTGCTGACCTACCTACAAGTAACATAACAACGTGTGCAACTTTTGCTGATGACACAGCTGTACTAACCTCTCACCATGATCCAATCACAGCATCCAGAACTCTTCAAAAATATCTTAACAATATCCAAAGATGTAACATTCACCATGAAAAAACAAACATGTCCATCTATAATTCTGAACGAAACACTTTTCCCACATACCGATATTGTCAAGTACCTAAGGATCCACCTTGATAGGAGATTAACTTGGCAAAAGCACATTTTCACAAAAAGACAATAGACAAGGCGAAAACGGCGGGTTCGTTAGGAAAAATATTCCCATGAGATTTTTTTGCATAATTACATTCGTGAGACATCCCAGAATAGGGTTCAAGAAGTTGCCCACGTGAAAAGTGGGCCAAATTTTTTTTAACAATTTTTTTTAATCAAATTGCAAAAATGAATATTTTTGGTCCGGACAATTTATTTGTAGGTTTTTTGGACCATTCTGGATAAAAAAGGTCTCTTATAATTTTTCTCTAAAGTTGATCGTTTTCGAGTTAAAAGCAATTTAAAATTGAAAAAACGAAAAATGGCGATTTTCAAGGCTTAATAACTCGGTTAAAAGTTATTATTATGAAAGTCAGAAAGTGACTAAATCAAACTTTAATGCCCCCCCCCCTACAAGATCCCGAAGAAATTTTTGTCATTATTTTATTACTAAGCTGTTATTTTTAAGTAATAATATTGAGCGCCATGCATGTGGTAGCCGGCCGTAAATGCTGAGTGCGAGAGCAGGGCCCCCGTAAGGGTTACTGGCGCCTGTGTACAAAAAAGGATTTTGGCGCTCCTTAAGGCATTTTGGGTTATGTTTTTTATTTATTTTTTAAAGGTAGGTAGGTGCTTGAAATAAACCAAGAAACTTAACTTTAGAAATCATATTTATAGTCCATTCACTCAAGGTAAAATATTGTAAAACCTTCGAATTTTTAAGGACCGGCTGGAATGACATGACATTTGGCATACACATAGCTTAGCTAACGTGTCAAGAAAAAAAGTGATATTTTTTTGATTTTATTTACCCCTTGTCGGATGTGAAAAAAGATACGTTCAAAAAAGTCCGGAATTGGATAAAATGACTAATTTTGAACAACTTTTCACTATTTTTCTACTTATAAAGTTTTTTCACTAAGTTAATAATACTTTTCTAGTTATTTGCGAGTAAGTATGTTAAAAGTAAAAAAAATGGTGTAAGTACAAAGTAATACAAAAATGGTTTACCTACAGTCGGAAAAATGAAAGAATACCCATGAACGATCACATCAATCACTTATTTTGTATCTGTTGTCTTTTTCTATAACAAACGTTTGTTATTTATAGAAAAAGACAACAAATACAAAATAAATTATTGATGTGATCGTTCATGGGTATTGTTTCATTTTTACGACTGTATATTAATGAAGTCTGCAGACCCAGTAGAAGCAGAGTTAGTTGAAGCTAATGAAAAGGTGGTTCGTCAAATTACAAATCGAATATTTCAATGTGAAATAAGTGTTTTAATATAATAAGCTATATTTTTGATATTTTTTTTGGTTTTTTTAATATTAAAAGTAAGTACGTTACGCTCAAAATAATGTTGGTCCCTTTTTTTGGTAAAAAATCGTGAAAATTACCCCCTAATTAGCATCCAAATGAAATTAATCATTACCGCTTCGCCACAAGTTACTTTACTTATGTATTGTTTATATGATCTGAAGTTTCATTGATTTAAAGTGCTTATTTTTGAAAAGGCTGCAGTTAAAAGGGCTTGAACTAGTAACTAATCACGAGTGTATGCAAATTTTTAACAGCTATAACCAATTTTTGTCTTACAGCAAAACAAAAAATCCAAAATATTCAGAAAAGCAAAACCTTGCTTTTTACTGCTTGAAATTTTTTACTACTTGAGATCTTTGGTATCACTAATAATTTTTGTTATTTGGAAAAAAAGGAATTTATTCAAGATTAAGATCAAGATTAATAACTCGAAAAGTATTGAATTAGTGAAAATGTCTATAGAACAAAAGTTGCTTATAATTAGTCAATTTATTCAATTCGGGACTTATTTTGAACGCATGTTTTTTCACCCCGAGAATCAGTGGCGGATCTAGACTTTTGCCTTGGGCGGGGAAATTTTCCTTAGGAGGGAACTTTCAAATAAACACCAATCGAAAGACATAAAAAAGATGTAAACTCAAACTACTAAAAGACATAAATAATAAGTTAATGCTTTAAGTTCCCTTAATTTTCCTAACTAGCGCATTTATTGGGTTGAATTTGTCTGTCTGTTGTTTAACTTTCATGTTGTATAACATATTTTTATGTTTCAATATATTTTTTTTTTTAAATTTTGACCTTGTTAGGGGGAGAATTTTCCCTCTCCGTATAGCAAATTAACAGCAAAAACCGTGAGTAAGCGGACTATTATTTGTAGACTAAAATACTAAAATAAAAATATCAAAATGAAAAAAGCAGAATAAAATCGTAACAAAATAAATTAAAATGCCTGACTTCTGATATTTATGTTCTCGCAAATGGGAATCGGCAGTAACTGGTTGATATACTAGATAATAAAATTTCGTGTGTGTTTATCCTTAATTATATTTAATTTCTCAACTCTTATTTTAAAATTAATTTTTGTTTTTTGTTTGTTTTTTTTTGCAATTTTTGACCCCGGTTTTGGCGCCCCTAAAGTATGGCGCCCGTGTGCATTGCACACTTTGCACATATGGTAGCGGGGGCCCTGTGCGAGAGAGATGTCACTCCGGCAGTCCAATTGTGCATCTTACTTGCACTCACATTTACGGCCGCCTACCACGTGCATGGCGCTCAATATTATTACTTAAAAATAACAGCTTAGTAATAAAATAAGGACAAAAATTTCTTCGGGATCTTGTAGGGGGGGCATTAAAATTTGATTTAGTCACTTTCTGACTTTCATAATAATAACTTTTAACCGAGTTATTAAGCCTTGAAAATCGCCATTTTTCGTTTTTTTTTTCAAAATTAAATTGCTTATAACTCGAAAACGATGAACTTTAGAGAAAAATTATAAGAGACCTTTTTATCCAGAATGGTCCAAAAAATCTACAAAAAAATTGTCCGGCCAAAAATATTGATTTTTGCCATTTGATTAAAAAAATTGTTAAAAAAAATTTGGCCCACTTTTCACGTGGGCGACTTCTTGAACCTTATTCTGGAATGTCTCACGAATGTAATTATGCAAAAAGATCTCATGGGAACATTTTTCCCAACGAACCCGCCGTTTTCGCCTTGTTTAAAACAACTAGGAATAAAATTTCGAGAAATGTACTGGATCATCGGTTGTAAATCTCAACTATCTCTTGAGAACAAGCTGCTGATATAAAGCTATATTAAAACCAGTGTGGACCTATGGTATCCAACTTTGGGGTACAGCCAGTCAAACAAACCTAGAAATATTGCAGAGATTCCAGAACAAAGTCCTTAGAACAATGCTGAATGCCCCTTGGTACGTGCCAAACTATGTGATAGAGCAAGACCTCAATGTGCCATCCATAAAAATAGTAATACATAACAGAATATTACAGAAAATATTCCAAGAGACTATAATCTCATCCAAACGAGTTAGCCATTACCTCACTGATGACCATAATGATGTACGACGCTTGAAGAGGTTCATAATAGTGGACTTAGCAAGAAGATTCGAATAATCTGTGATAACTAAACTTATTTTAACTTGTTTTAATTTAATTTATTTATGTAAACAGGGTGACAGGGCCCCGCAAGGCTGATTAACGCCCGCGTGCGGGACATATTTTAGCGCCTTTTAAATCTACTATACATAAAAGTAATAAAAAATAACTCAATGTTGCTATTTAATTTTCATTTGTTTCCGAGATACGGGGTGTTAAAATTTTTCTTACAAACTAACGATTTATTTATTGTTCTAAAACCGGTTGGGGTCTGCAAATGAAATTAAGTGGGTTTTAAGACATAGTTGGTGCACATGTTTTGACACACAATTAAGAATTTTATATTCGCCATTGCCGCGCGTACGGATAATAGTCTAAATTTTTTGAAACAAAAAAAAAATGGTTCGCCGCTGAGATATTTCAAATTAAAAATTATTTTTGAATTCCCTGTTCAATTTCTGACAAACAATCTATCTTCATGTTTGTTCATACGACGCTTCGTTTTCATGCAAAAAATAAAATATCTTAACGCTTACAAAGTATTCGAAATAAGTTTCTACATATTCATATAGAAACTTCGTCGAAAACGTTGAGATGTTTTACTTTTTGCATGAAAATGAAGCGTCGCATGAAAAAAAGGGAAGATAGATTTTTTGTAACAAATTGAACGAGGAATTCAATAAAGATTTTTAATTTAAAATATTTCAGTGGCGTACCATTTTTATCTTTCACATTAAAAAAAATGCAAACTATTACCCGTACGCGCACCAATGGTGAATATAAAATTCTTAATTGTATGTCAAAACATGCGCAATAACTATGTATTAAAACTCACCAAATTTCATTTGCACACCTCAACCGGTTTTAGAGCAATAAATAAATCGTCAGTTTGTAAGACAAATTTTAACACCCCGTATCTCGGAAACAAATCAAATTCGAACAGCAACATATCGAGTTATTTTTGATTATTTTTAAGACTACATTGTTACTGAGGCCGGCAGTCCCTAAAAACTTCTATAATGTTTATTTTAATAAGTTACAGGGGTGAAAATAAAGTGTAATTCAATCTACTTAAAAGAAAAAAATTAGGAAGGAACAACAAAATGTAATATATTTTTGACGGAATAAGTTCAACATTTCAGGACGGGAATAATTATTTATTAATAACACAATGTTTGATTTTGAGATTTCTCTAGCTGTTCATGAAATAATTAAAATTGTATATAAAAAATGATTATCTCATTTAAAATAAATATTTCATATTTATCAAACCTTCGGTTTGGCGCCCCTTTGGGGTTACGCCCGCGTGCGCCGCACGCGTTGCACGTCCGCTTACGGGGGCCCGGGAGGGTGATCACTGGATCTCTTTCTACAGGTCAAATAAAACTCAAAACTTTATTCCTAGTTGTTTTCTTTTTGTCAAATAATTTACCTATTGTTCTTAGTTAAGGTGATACAGTAGCGATCAACAGGTAGCCAAAACGCGTTCCAAGATTGCGGCTGTAATTTTGAATATTTTTTCGAAATATTTGGCACACGTATTCGTAATATAATAAAGAATGGCGGTACAGAGCCCAATTTGAAAAATATATTAATATGTGGAAATTACTCTGTAATTAAATATAATATTAAAAAAACGAGCCTGTACCGCCATTAAGAAGAACAAAAAAATACACTTTCTTCAAATAAACTTTTTTATCCGATGCCTAGATTTTGTGTCATTTTGGAATTACTAATGAAATAAAAAATTTTAGTAGATCCAAAATGACACAAAAACTAGGCATCTGATAAAAAAGTTTGTTTGAAGAAAGTGTATTTTTTTGTTCTTCTTAATGGCGGTACAGGCTCGTTTTTTTAATATTGTATATCATTCTTTTTTTGTTACCGAAATAATATCAAACGATATTAATACATCTACCTACAAACTGGTGTAAGAATCTTAAAAATCGGAGCACAAATAATAAACCAATTACAAAAAAAACTCGAAGAGGTACCACAAGGTTATTTATTATTGTTAAAAATCATAAAACGACGCGTTCCGGCTTTAAACAAGCCATCATCAGCTTAAATACAGGACATAGAAAACAACGGACTGACCAGAAAGACAGGAAGGAGGAAGCATCAGCTAGTTTACATTATATAGTATAGAGATGCACACACTTCATCATTAATATGTAAGCTATTTATAGCATTTTACCGTACAATAAGAACAAAATGCTATAAATAGCTTACATATTAATGATGAAGTGTGTGCATCTCTATACTATATAATGTAAACTAGCTGATTCTGCCTCCTTCCTGTTTTTCTGGTCAGTCCGTTGTTTTCTATGTCCTGTATTTAAGCTGATGATGGCTTGTGTAAAGCCGAAACGCGTCCTTTTATGATTTTTAACAATAATAAATAACCTTGTGGTACCTCTTCGAGTTTTTTTGTAATTGGTTACCTCGAGACCACATTTGAGCAACATGGATACTTCTCTTCATGACAAATAATAAAGCTATAAATTGTGAACCTTGTCAAAAATTTTGGGTGGCAGAATTTGTGCCGGAGAGTGTATATTGATTTTGTTTTGAACGGATTCCTCAACATTTATCTTTTCGTCAGTGATGTGGATTTCCAACCGCTCTAACGCGTTGTTATATCAGCAGGTTATAAAGCAGGATATAAAGGTTGTTATATCAACACCAAAATCAACCTAATATTGAAAGAATCAAAAACAAACATAATATACGAAATGGAATTAATATGGACCGCAGTGTAAATGAGAAGATAGAAATAAGGCAGATGGTAGATGATAATCTGATTTAGATATGTACCTACAAAGGATGACAGAAGACAGATGGCCTTTAAAGATATTCCTCTTCAGCAGATAAAGAATGTTGCCCTATATAGAGCGGAAGTATGGCCAATGACAACAACAATCGAAATAAAATACGAACCGTTAAATTGGACTTTGTGGTCTACAAATCACCAGATAGGATAGAATAAAAACAGAGGAAAAATGGAACAAAATTAAAGTAGAATGCTCAATTACAAAAAAGTTGGAAAACAAAGCCCTGCAGTCACTCAAAAAAATTTAGTTCGTAATATTGATTACCAGTGATTATTGAATAGTATTTCGTTGTAATAACAATTTAATTTGTTGTTTCAACGAACTTTTAGACATTGGTTAAATGTATTTGGTTATTGTCACAATGATTGAATAATAATAACTGTGAAAATAACTAGAGTACATTAATCAATAACACTCAATTTATTCAGCCAATAACTTAGTTTCGTATATTTAATAAATAATGTTAATTGTGGCAGCAACTCACTCTCTTGCTTTCGTACATAACAAGCAATTACCTTGGTTTATCGTGACAACGTACAGATTTTCACTAAAACAATGTACAAATGTTGTCAATATAGAGTAATATATGATTATTGTATATATGTAAACAGATTGTTGTGACAACAAATTCATTAATCAATCTACTACTGCGTTTAATACCCACAATCAATGCGTTCATTGTGACAATAATCGTAGTTGTTGAGACAATAAATGTTTTGCTTGACCATTTGAAATTAAAAGGCTTTTCCTTATCGTGATACCCCTAGCTTCTCTGTATTTAAGAAAGTTTAAAAAAGAATTCTTTGTTAAACAATACTGTTACCTCTACTGAAGTGCCGGATAATAATTTCATTTCGTTTCCAAGTGTAGTCCGTAGTAGAAGAAAGTTTTCGTGTGTCTCTTATCGTGAAATATTTTGAAAATTTAAACGCAGAATAAAATATTACAGTATTATCGAGAGTCTGATGTCCCTGAGAACTTCTATAATGATATATATTTTAATAAGTCACAGGGGTGAAAAAGAGAAAATTTAGGAAAATTTATTCTAAGGGACTTTCTGCCCTCGGTAATAATGTAATCTTTTATTCTGCGTTTAAGTTTTTCAAAAATACCTATTAGTTTTCTCAGGATTAAAAAAATGAATACGTTTAAAAAGAATTCGATCGAAATTTTGTAACTCAAAAAGGATTAAAGTGTTATATATTTTTGGAATCACTATTTCAAACGATTTTAAATGAGATGTCACATGACGTACTTTCCCAGTTAAAAAAATCAAAGTTACGCCTGTCACCTGAAGAGGGATCGTGTAAAGTTCGAAACATTGATGTTATAATATACTTTGATTATTTTAAAAATCGACCTGTCCGAGCGTTTTCCTTACGTGCTAAAAATAAATAAGTTAATAAGGTGGTGGGGGGAGTGTAACACTTTTTCCAGTGCACTGTATAAGTGAAATCATATGAGAAATCACACAGTGTAAAGTCCATTAGGTTAAGGACAAAAAATGGGGATTTAAAAAATTATTATTAATCAATTAATATCATACATTGGGCTAATGCATTCAGTAATTATTGATATAAAATACGTTCATAGTAGAAATGAACGAAACTGATTGTAAGAATGAATAGAATTGCTTGTTAGAAAAACCGTATTTATTGTGGGAATGAACGGAATTAATTGTAACAATAAACGGAAATAATTGTAGAAATAAACGAAATACGTTAGGAGAAATAACACTGTTATTGACACAACGAATAGTCTGCGTCGGTCAATTAACGACGTTGTTGTTTCAGTAAATAGTGTTCGTTGGCTCAGTGAACAGAGTTTGTAATATCAATAAATAGTGTTCGTTGACTCAGTGAACAGAGTTCGTAATACCAATAAAGTGATATTATGGTATATAGGGTGAGGCAGATAAAGGGCCTATTAGAAATATCTCGAGAACTAAAGACAATTGAATTATGAAAATTGGAATAAGGGGGTTTTGAAGACTGATCTATTTAATGAAAATATTTTCATCTATTTGGTACTTCCGGTTATACCGGAAGTTGCTTATAACTTCGTTTTTTTAAATGGGACACCCTGTATATTTTCACATTTTTGGATTCTCCTCGATTTCTTCTCTCTTAAAATATAAGGTTTTGTAATAATATACAGGGTAGGTTAAAAGATAATTACGTTTTCTTATTAATTTCGTAGAAATATTCCCAGCCTGTAGGATTGTAGTAGTTTGACATAATAAACTCTATTTATGTTCAAATGATTTTTAATATAGTCTACTATTGTTAACAATTATTAATGTAGCTAAATTTTTAATTTTAGTATACAGGGTGGGTCCAAACTCGGAATGAGTATTTTCTGAGTTTTCTTAAATGGAACACCCTATATTTTAATATTGTAATGAAATGATATTTCATGGTACTTTTTACTTCTTAAGCATTCCCTATACCTAACTGCTTTAGTTTGTGCTTTATTGTTAATCGCACCAACAATCTTAACTTCGATGGTATTTTGATACCTCAACCACTATTGGCAATTTTAAGTATCAATATAGATTAATATGTATTTATTTCCAAAAAATTATTTGTGACTGAATATTTTCACGGCCAACCTAATACAATTTCACCTATTTTGTGTTGCAATTAATGTTTGGTTTTAATCACCAATAACTCACAAATTAAAGAAGTTAGGTATAGGGAATGGTTAAGAAATTAAAAAGTACCATAAAATAACATTTTATTACAATACTAAAATACAGGGTGTTCCATTTAAGAAAACTCAGAAAATACTCATTCCGAGTTTCGACCAACCCTGTATACTAAAATGAAAAGTTTAACTATACCAATAACTCTTAACAATAGTAGACTATATTAAAAATCATTTGAACATTAATAGAGTTTATTATACCAATCTACTACAATCCTACAGGGTGTTAATTTTGCTACGAAATTAATAAGAAAACGTAATTATCTTTTAACCTACCCTGTATAATATTACAAAACCTTATATTTTAAGAAAGAAGAAATCGAGGAGAATCAAAGAATGTAAAAATATACAGGGTGTCCCATTTAAAAAATTGAAGTTACAATCAACTTCCGGTATAACCGGAAGTAGCAAAGAGAAGAAAATATTTTCATTAAATAGTTCATACCTCAAAACCCCTGTATTCCAATTTTCAAGATTCTCTTAGCTTTAGTTCTCGAGATATTTCTAATAGGCCCTTTATCTACCTCACCCTGTACATAATGAATGTTCATCCATTCAATAAACGTAATACATTGGCTCAACTAACGAAAATAATGAATTGATGAACATCGCTTTGTTGTTCCAATAAAACCAAGAATTGGACAAATTTTAAGTATTGCGTTTGTTGTCTGAATTAACATTTTTATTGATATTACGTACTTTGTTCGTTGAGTGGTGGTATGGGCATGTACAAAAAGTGCTAGAGCACAGGTGACCGAAACGAATATTGAACTGGGACCCGCCGGTAAGAAGATGGAGAGGAAGACTTGCTATAAGATGAAAAACTTACATAGGAAATGCTATGATAGAGACCTCAGAGAAGATGACTGGGAGAATGAAGTGCTGTGGGGAACAAAAACGGCGAACTCATTATGGGAAAAAGCCGAAAAAGAAGAAGAAGATAAAGAAATTTACTGTTACAAAAAAAAACCAACATTTCCCTTAACGGTTGCACTTTTACCTGACAAGACGTGGTGGAAGTGCATAAAGAGATGTTTGAATCAATGAGGCACTAATAGACCAGGGCGCATCTGTAAAAATATTAGTACATTTGGACGTTGAGAGGTGACTTAAATTTTTTTGCAGAAATTGCTTGGAAATAAATCAAATAATAATATTTGAGTTATCCTCCCTCTCAAAAAGGTCCGGAACATTGTTTAAATAATCAAAATGTCAAAAAATTAAGGAAAAATTCGATTTTTTTCTTCGTTTTTTGATTATAACTTTAAAAGTATTCATTTCCGAGAAAAGTTGTACTGACATAAAAGTTGCGTAATTAAATTTCCTACAATATAGAATTGGTTAAAAATTTAAAAAATAGTCACCCTTGTTGCAAAATAGCAATAATTGCGAAAAAATCATACAAAAACAAGTATTCGCATTTTACGTTTTTCAACCATTTATGCTACACTTAGGACCTCCATATTTCACCCAGAAAAACTTTATGATACAGTAAAACAATACCGTAAATTTCATTAAGATCGGTTCAATAGATTTTGCAAAATAAATTTTGCAATCCAGCTTTCGCAAAAAAAATTCATTTTTTCAAAATATTACAGGACTAAAAATAAAGCAGATAGCAAGTTGAATTTTTTTTTGCATATAGAAGTATACTGTACCTTTCATTTGCAATTTTGCAAAATTAAAATCAATTAACACCACGGCGTCAGGAATTTTTTTAAATAAACATTAATTATTGGTGCTACGCGCAGGACAGCGGATAGTTTGCTCTGATTGGGCATTCCAATGACCTTTGATAATGATTGATACATTTTAATTTTTATTACATTTCGATATAAATAAATAAATTTGTTTATTGCAAAATAAAAACACATACTTTGTCATTTGAAATAACACTTTTATTGGCAAAAACTTTCTTTGTTCATATATTTTAACTTAGAGAATAAAAGTTTATTATTTTTAAACATATGCAATTGTTTAAACAATATTTCACAAACAATAATAAAATTAGTTTGATTTTTGTGGAATTAAAATATTAAAATACAACAAAATATAGAGTAAGAAAATAATATATTAGATAAAGATTGGAAGAAATTTTGGTGGAAATCAACTCGTGTGAATCGAACACCGCTGTTCTGCGCGTAGCACCAAAAATTAATGTTTATTTAAAAAATTTCCTGATGCCGTGGTAATTAATGGATTTTAATTTTGCAAATTTCAAATAATAGGTACAGTACACTTCTATAAGCAAAAAAAATTTCAACTTGCTATCTGCATTATTCTCGGTCCTGTAACATTTTGAAAAAATGAATTTTTTTGCGAAAGCTGGATTGCAAAATTTATTTTGCAAAATCTATTGAACCGATCTTAATGAAATTTACAGTATTGTTTTACTGTATCATAAAGTTTTTCTGGGTGAAATATGAAGTTCCTAAGTCTAGCATAAATGGCTGAAAAACGTAAAATGCGAATACTTGTTTTTGTATGGTTTTTTCGCAATTATTGCTATTTTGCAACTAGGATGACTATTTTTTAAATTTTTAAACAATTCTATATTGTAGGAAATTTAATTACGCAACTTTTATGTCAGTACAACTCGGAAATGAATACTTTTAAAGTTATAATCAAAAAACGAAGAAAAACATCGAATTTTTCCTTCATTTTTTTACATTTTGATTATTTAAACAATGTTCCGGACCTTTTTGAGAGGGAGGATAACTCAAATATTATTAGTTGATTTATTTTCAAGCAATTTCTGCAAAAAAATTTGAGTCACCTCTCAACGTCCATCTCAAAACAGATGCGCCCTGGACTATAATAAGGTGTAATATAACATTTCTTGGATTTTTTGCTATTCTGTTGTATGTTTTAGTATTTTAGTTGATTTATTCAATAATATACAAATTCAGTTTTAAAACCACCTTCATAAATCATGTGCCACAGTTATGTTGGTTTTATGAGTAGTACTTAAAATAATGGTTTTACATAAGTTATAAGATATTTTCAACTATAAAATGTGATAAAGTTATTTATGTTAATACAAAAACATATTTTTTTATTAACCTATACTATTAAATACATATTTACCTATACCACTAAATAAGAAGGGGAGATTTAACATGATTTAAAACTGATTGTATTGGTCTTAAATTAGTTATCAAAAAACATGCGGGAGAAATGGTAGAAGATTTAACTTTATCAAGCGGAGTTAAACAAGGGTGCCTACTGTCCGCAACACTATTCCTAATCATAACGGAATGGATAATGGAGAAAGTAATCGACAAAACAACAGGTATTGGGTGGAACTTGCACAACTAGTTGGAGAACTGGGAGTTCGCAGACGACATCTGGCTCCTAACGGAACATACCAGCAATCATATTATGTACGGAGAAGATTGACAAGCTTGCAAAATACCGTAATATACCTAATGGACCTGAAGGTAAATACAGAAAAAACGAAACTCTTAAAAAACAATAGTCTACCCACATAAATAGTCGGGGGGTTTTGAATAGGAGCGTCATTTTGAAATTTTGATAGAGGGGGGGGGCAAGCATTATACAGGGTGTTTCATTAATAATTGTCCATATAGTAAGTGGAGAAACCTTAGCACAAAATACGAAGATTTAACCTAAAATACTTAAATAAAATGTGGTTCCTTACTGAGTTACAGGGTGTTTTATCTAAAAATTTAAAAACTATTTTTGCTCAGAATTTTAAAACTATTCGACGTATCGTTTTCATACTTGGCACATAGTGAGACTACTATACACCCTACTAAATTATGATAAACAAACGTATCTAGCTACTACCAGAGGCGTACGACAGGGGGTAGTGAATGGTTGACCCTTCTCAAATTCTACGCCACTGGTGGAATTACTATTTTAGTGCCATTTTTAGATTTTTCAATACTTTCTACGTAAATAATATACTCCTCATTGGTAACGATAAAGTCATTACTTTTCGAGATATTTGAAGTTAAATATGAAACGGCACAGTTATTTTGATTAATTTATGATGTGATTCATATGATTAAAATTTAAAAATTATTTGTACCCAGTACTTTTAAACTATTTGGCGTATCCTTATCATACTTGGCAGAAAGTGTAGTTACTGTACACCCTACTAAATTAAGATAAATAAACGGTTCTAGCTACTACCAGAGGCGTACGACAGGGGATAGTGGCTGGTTGACCCTTCCCAAATTCTACGCCACTGACGAAATTGCTATTTTAGTGTAATTTTTTGATTTTTCAATACTTTTTATGTAAATAATATACTCTTCATTCGTAACGATAAAATGATTAGTTTTCGAGTTATTTAAAATTAAAAATGAAGCGACACAATACATTAATCAAAATAACCGTGTCGTTTCATTTTTAACTTCAAAGATCTCGAAAACTAATGACTTTTTCGTTACGAATCAAGAGTATATTATTTTCATAGAAAGTATTGGAGAATCCAAAAATTGAACTAAAATAGCAATTCCGCCAGTGGCGTAGAATTTGTAAAGGGTCAACCATTCATTTTCCCCCGTCGTACGCCTCTGGTAATAGACAGAAACGTTTGTTTAACATAATTTACTAGTTTGTACAGTACCTATACTTCCTGCTAGGTATGAAAAGGATATGTCGAATAGTTTTAAAATGCTGAGCAAAAATAATTTTTAATTTTTTAGATAAAACACCCTGTAACTCAGTAATGAACCACATTTCATTTAAGTGTTTTAGGTTAAATCTTCGTATTTTGTGCTAAGGTTTCTCCAGTTACTATATGAACAAGTATTAATGAAACACCCTGTATATACAATACATTATATATGCAAACATAATACAAAATTGATCTATTTTTTGTAAATTTCAGTCATTTTCAGGGTCGGCGGGGGGGGGGGGGGCAAATACCCCCCGGACACTCAAATGACGCCCCTGGTTTTGAACTGGCAATCATTTAACCCCAAAAATGTCCGAATAGCGACTTTGCAGATACCAGTCAAAATGATTACGGCAGTGATTATGAGTATGGATCTAATTCTTGATAACTCCGCCTGCATGACGGCTGGGCGAATTGAGTAGTTTAGCTGTTATGTTGCCGGTCCCAAGCCCGGATAAAGGAGGAAGGGGGAGGAGTAACAACCTCGTAAAAAAAACCAGGGTTCATCTGGCCCGGATGATAGCACCCTGTAAGGGCCCCTGCCTAGGGTACAGGCTAAGCTGCTGCCTTGTAGTTAGATGCTGAACCATCAAAGGCTAGAGGAAGAAAACCTTGACAACAAATCACCCGGTCCTCCAGGTTGGGGGTTGAGGCATTGGGCTAACTCCTCAATACTCAGAAAAATGTATAAATGTTAAAAAGCCAAATCTACAGCCTCGGAACGGATGGAATAAAACACGACGACTTAAGCTACGAAAATGGATCAAGAATATAGGAACATGGAACGTACAGGGTCTCTCTACAAAACTCAATGAAGTAATGTATGAAACAAAGAAGCTCAATATGGACATAGTGGTGTTAACAGAAACCAAGAAAAAAGGTACAGGGTCAGAAAACTTAGGGCATTACGACCATTTCTATAGCGGCATATCAAAAGAAAAAAGAGCACAACAAGGTGTCTCAATAATTATTCGTAAAAGCCTAAGAAGGTATATCACCACTTGGGAAACCATAGATGAAAGACTAATTAAAATAAACCTCAATATACATGGTCATAAACTAACGATAATAGGTGTATATGCAGTTAACGAAGATGCATTGGTTAACAAGAAAGAAGAATTCTACGAGAAACTAAACCGAGAAATAACATCGATAGGAAATGCGAGGGAATTAATCTTACTTGGAGATTTTAATGGCAGGGTCGGAAAAAAACAAAACAATAAAATAGTTGGTCCTTACGGAGAAAACATAACAAATGACAATGGGACCAGACTCATCACAATATGCGAACAGAACCAGCTCCGTATTACAAATGGATTCTATCAACATCGAGAAGTACATAAATACACCTGGGGACAGAGAACAAGGAATCTAAAATCTATAATAGATTACTTGATTGTACGCCAAAGATCAAATCTTAAAATCTACGACGTAAGAGCTTATAGAGGTGCAGTTTGTGGAAGCGATCACCATTTCTTAAAAGCAAAAATAATGTTTTCAAGAAGATGCCAGAAGGAACAACCAGTAGTTCGCTCAGAGATGGCAGATGACGTAAGATATAATCTTATAAGCCTAGAACAAGATAGTGTAAAAATATTGTATCAAAACAGACTAAACGAGAAACTTAAAAACATAACTTTCAATAACATCGAGGACCACTACAATTTCATTAAAGAAAGTATTCACTCTGCAGCAAAAGAAGCCCTTGGATATTACGAAAAGAAAAACAAAAATACTCCATACTGGTGGGATGAAGAAATAGACACAGCGATAAAACAAAAGAAATAAAAGTATGAACAATATTTAAGTGCAAAAACAGATACCAATTGGTCTAATTACAAAAACCAACAAGCTAAGGTGAGACAAATGATAAGACAGAAAAAAAATGAATCCTGGGATCAAAACTGTCAAAAAATAAATACGTACATAGGAGGAACCAGAAGTACACAAAGCTGGAAACTTATTAAATCTCTTAGGACCAACGACAAGAAAAAAGATTTAATCTCACCAATTTCGTTAGAAGCATGGGACATGTACTTCAGTAAACTGTTACAAGAAGATCGAGTAGAATTCAAAATAAAAGATAATAACCAAAACATACGCGTTGAAGCATCTCCTATAAGAATCACGAAAAAGGAAGTAAAGGATATTTGTACTTCACTCAAAAACAAAAAAGCACCCGGACCTGGCAATATACCCTCAGAACTAATAAAAAATGGAACTGAAAAACTATATGAGCACCTGACAATACTCTTTCAAAACTGCATAAACAAAGTAGAGGTTCCAGCCGAATTTAAAACCTCTACCATTTCAACTTTACATAAAAAAGGAAACAAACAAAATTGCGATAATTACCGTGGAATAGCAGTTACTAGTACCATTAGTAAAATCTATGGGAAAATGATCAAAAATAGAATAGAAAGAGAATACACTGATATGGAGGCAGAAGAACAGGCAGGTTTTAGAGCTGGTAGATCGACCATAGACCACCTTTTTTGTATCACTCAACTTATAGAAAAAAAGGTTGCCGTAAATCAAGAAGTCCACTTTTTGTTTGTTGATCTAAAAAAGGCCTACGATAGCATCCCCCAAAATAAGTTATGGAACACTCTAAGACAAACGAACATCAACTCAAATCTCATAACAGCAGTGGAAAAACTATATGATAACGCCAACGCCAAAGTTAAAATAGGAACGAATGTTTCCAAAGGTTTCGTAGTAGACAAAGGACTGAAGCAGGGATGCTGCCTATCGCCGACACTTTTCAAAATATATCTGGAACAAGCATTGAAACTTTGGAAGCGGAAATGCAGCGGCATGGGTATACAATTAAATAATAACAACCTGTACACTCTATGTTTTGCTGATGATCAAATTGTGATTGCTAACGAATATGACGATCTGGAATACATGACTCGAAAATTAATCGAAGAATACAAAAAATGGGGATTAGAAGTTAACATAGATAAAACAATGTACATGAACATCGGTGGCAACGAGCAGAGTCTAATTTTAAATGACGGACAACACATTAAGTACAACAATAAATATTCTTATTTAGGAGTAGAAATCACGGACGACGGCAAATCAGATCAGGCTATAAAAAAACGAAACATTCAAGGTAGAAGGGCCATATCGCAACTAAATAGTATTATTTGGGATCGACATATATCCAAAAAAAAATAAACATCGAATATACAACACTATTATAAAGAGCATAGTAATGTATGGAAGTGACGTGTGGCAATTAAAGACAACTACTGAAAGAACACTACAAGCCACGGAGATGGATTACTGGAGACGTGCCGCAGGAAAATCAAAACTCGAAAGAGTTAATAACCAACGTATACGAGAGATTATGGGAGTCACACATACGATTGTCGAAGATATAAAAGTACAACAATTAAAGTGGTATGGACATGTGCAGAGAATGCCAGAACACCGTCTGCCCAAACAGATTCTAGATTGGTCACCAAATGGAAAAAGAAAAAGAGGCCGACCCAGAAAGAGCTGGAGAGAAGGAATAGACAGAGAGATCCGAGAGAGAGGTTTAGACGAAGACCTTTGGGAAGATAGAGATGCATGGAGATTGGGCATCGGAAGACGTCGGAGGACGTTTTAAACCGATTATATATATATATATATATATATATATATCTAATTCTTGATTACTACTTATACTAAATTTACAATCAAGATGCAGTAGAAATAAACAAACCAAGACACGTTAAATTCTACTAGGAGCACTCCCGAATCATAATTTACAGTGTATATACATTGTAAATCCCAAATAATGATTTCCAAAGAATTGTAAATTATGATTCGGGAGTGCTCCTAATAGCATTTAACGTATCTTGGTTTGTTTATTTCTTCTGCATCTTGATTGTAAATTTAGTATAGGCGAAGCAATAAAGCACTAAAATCAACTCAATTCTAAATCCGCATGTCTGGATCAAATTTGGTACAATTCGCAACCTCATCCATACCTTCTTTGGCAAATAATCTTGATTTTTTCATTCAGAAGAGATTCTGACCAATAAAAAGCTACAGAAATAAAAGTTAAAGGGATAATTTTTGATAATATCCCGTCGTCAAGCATTACGCCAGATGCTCTTCGTTACTATGCAAAAATGAACATTTAGTGACATTAATGACAATTAATGTTTTACAACTTGTCACAGAGAACACCAAGAAACACATTTAGCAAATATTCAGGTGAAGATATCAATAAAATATTAGTTAAAATTATTTTAAAAGACAGTTTTGTTCATAAAATAATCTAAGCGAATTATACTCGATCTCTAAAATTATTATCGACTTGTTGCCCTCGTGACACTTTGACATAATTTCACTCCCCTCCGGGTCGTAAAATTAAAACTGTCAACATGTCACTGGGGAAACAAATCAATATATTTTAGAGCTCTCGTGCAATTACTACTGATTATTTCATTAATAGGAGATTCTGACCAATAAAACGCTACAGAAATAAAAATTAAAGTGATTATTTTTTAAAGAATTTAACTTCCAATCGTATACGCTCTGAGCTTCGCTGGTGTCGCTCCTAGCGGTTACTAATTCAACTTTCACCGGTAATTTTTAAATTTATTATTTAATTGTTATCGTTTAATATTTACAACGCTAAAAAGTAATTAAATTGTAATAGATTTTTTTAAGATTTTGCTAATCATTTTGACGTTCTATTAATGAAATATTAATTTCTTACTTCGGATACTTTCACAAGTATCATGTAGATGGCGCCAAGATTAATTTATAAGTACATATTACAGAACATTAAAAAACGCAAATTCAGTATTTAAAACGTAAGTATATTTAAGGTAAAAATATATACCACAGCTTTGATCAACTAATATTTTTTATAATTAATGTTTTTAATTTTAATTTTAAATTAATCACTTTGACATTTATGTCAAATTTCCGGTAAACGTTTACAGACTTGTCACTACTGGCGCTCACGAATTTATAAATATCCCCTCTACGTACGAGCTCACAGCGGATACGCTCTGAGCTTCGCTGGTGTCGCTCCTAGCGGTTACTAATTCAACTTTTACCGGTAATTTTTAAATTTATTATTTAATTGTTATCGCTTAATATTTACAACGCAAAAAAGTAATTAAATTGTAATCGATTTTTTAAGATTTTTCTAATCATTTTGACGTTCTATTGATAAAATATCAATTTCTTACTTCGGATACTTTGATAATAATCGTGTAGATGGCGCTAAGATTATAATAGATTATTTATAATTAGATATTACGGAACATTAAAAAAACTTAAATTCAGTATTTAAAACGTAAGTATATTTAAGGTAAAAATGTATACCACAGCTTTGACCAACTAATATTGTTTATAATTAATGTTTTTAATTTTAATTTTAAATTAATCACTTTGACATTTATGTCAAATTTCCGGTAAACGTTTACAGACTTGTCACTACTGGCGCTCACGAATTTATAAATATCCCCTCTACGTACGAGCTCACAGCGGATACGTTCTGAGCTTCGCTGGTGTCGCTCCTAGCGGTTACTAATTCAACTTTTACCGGTAATTTTTAAATTTATTATTTAATTGTTATCGCTTAATATTTACAACGCAAAAAAGTAATTAAATTGTAATCGATTTTTTTAAGATTTTTCTAAACATTTTGACGTTCTATTGATAAAATATCAATTTCTTACTTCGGATACTTTGACAATAATCGTGTAGATGGCGCTAAGATTATAATAGATTATTTATAATTAGATATTACGGAACATTAAAAAAACTTAAATTCAGTATTTAAAACGTTAGTATATTTAAGGTAAAAATATATACCACAGCTTTGACCAACTAATATTGTTTATAATTAATGTTTTTAATTTTAATTTTAAATTAATCACTTTGACATTTATGTCAAATTTCCGGTAAAGGTGTACAGACTTGTCACTACTGGCGCTCGCGATTTTGTAAATATCCCCTCTACGTACGAGCTCACAGCGTATACGCTGTGAGCTCGTACGTAGAGGGGATATTTACAAATTCGCGAACGCCAGTAGTGGCAAGTCTGTAAACGTTTACCGGAAATTTGACTTAAATGTCAAAGTGGTTAATTTAAAATTAAAAGTAAAAACATTAATTATAAAAAATATTAGTTGGTCAAAGCTGTGGTATATATTTTTACCTTAAATATACTTACGTTTTAAATACTGAATTTAAGTTTTTTTAATGTTCCGTAATATCGTTGATTGAAATAAACGGTAATCTTAGCGCCATCTACACGATAATTGTGAAAGTATCCGAAGTAAGAAATTCATATTTTATCAATAGAACGTCAAAATGATTAGCAAAATTTATAAAAAATCGAGTACAATTTAATTAATTTTTTGCGTTGTAAATATTAAGCGATAACAATTAAATAATAAATTTAAAAATTACCGGTGAAAGTTGAATTAGTAATCCGCCAGGAGCGCCACCAGCGAAGCTCAGAGCCTATACGCTGTGAGCTCGTACGTAGAGGGGATATTTACAAATTCGCGAACGCCAGTAGTGACAAGTTTGTAAACGTTTACCGGAAATTTGACATAAATGTCAAAGTGATTAATTTAAAATTAAAATTAAAAACATTAATTATAAACAATATTAGTTGGTCAAAGCTGTGGTATATATTTTTACCTTAAATATACTTACGTTTTAAATACTGAATTTAAGTTTTTTTTAATGTTCCGTAATATCTAATTATAAATAATCTATTATACTCTTAGCGCCATCTACACGATTATTGTCAAAGTATCCGAAGTAAGAAATTGATATTTTATCATTAGAACGTCAAAATGATTAGAAAAATCTTAAAAAAATCGATTACAATTTAATTACTTTTTTGCGTTGTAAATATTAAGCGATAACAATTAAATAATAAATTTAAAAATTACCGGTAAAAGTTGAATTAGTAACCGCTAGGAGCGACACCAGCGAAGCTCAGAGCGTATACGCTCTGATAATTTTGATGGTAATTTTTAAATTTATTATTTAATTGTTATCGCTTAATATTTACAACGCTAAAAAGTAATTAAATTGTAATAGATTTTTTTAAGATTTTGCTAATCATTTTGACGTTCTATTGATGAAATATTAATTTCTTACTTCGGATACTTTCACAATCATCGTGTAGATGGCGCTAAGATTAATTTATAATTACATATTACGGAACATTAAAAAACGTAAATTCAGTATTTAAAACGTAAGTATATTTAAGGTAAAAATATATAGCACAGCTTTGACCAACTAATATTTTTTATAAAATGTTTTTAATTTTAATTTTAAATTAATCACTTTGACATTTATGTCAAATTTCCGGTAAACGTTTACAAACTTATCACTGCTGGCGCTCGTGAATTTATAAATATCCCCTCTACGTACGAGCTCACAGCGTATAGTAAGATTTTTGATCACGTATTTAATTCAGTTCAATCAGATTATTATTTCATTGGTAATTTTCTACTGTAGAAAATTACACTGGGAATTTTTTAAGTAGATTGTTTCATTTTAATTGCAACCAGTTTCCTAGTTTTGACAACTGTCACATTTAAGAAAATATCCATAATAATATTATATTTACTTTTAGTTCTGCATCTAATGTCAAATTGTCACGAGGAGAACACATATAGACAAATTTAAGCGCTCGATTTACTTCGGTAAGATTATTTCATAAATAAAACTGTATTTATAAATAAATTACATAACTAATATTTTATTAATATCTTCATCTACATATTTGCTAAATTGTGCTTTTCACTTTGACAAGTTGAAAACTGTGTGTCACATTAATTGTGTGTAAGTATTAAATAATCTTACGAATATCACACGACAGTAATAATAAATAAGAAAAAAAAATTAAAGCACTCATGGGAGTGCCGACAGAAGTGAAAACTTCTTATAGTATGTAAATTACAAGCTCAATGCTTTTCCACATCCAAAAAGAAGTGCTATACCTATATTGTATTAGCGTTGCGTGTACGTTCTATGCTATTTTTTTATACATACACATAATATATATTATGTACGTACGAAATTTATTTCGGCAAAGTGATGACGGTCGCAATTTCAATATTATTTTCCTATCTAAAAAGTGCACAACGTCCCTACAGAAGTTTTCACTTTAAAAATTTATTTCGTCAAAGAATGACGGTCGCTAATTTAATACTTTTTCCCCATCTAAAAAGTGCACAACGTCCCTAAGAAGTTTTCATTTGAAAAACTTATTTCGCCGAAGCGATGACGGTCGCTAATACAACACTTATTCCCCATCTAAAAAGTGTGTTACGTCCCTAAAAAAGTTTTCGCTTCAAAAATTTATTTCGTCGAAGCAATGACGGTCGCGATGACGGTCGATAATTCAATATTTTTCTCCATATAAAAAGGGCACAACGTACCTAAAGAAGATTTCACTTCAAAAATTTATTTCGTCGAAGCAATAACGGTCGCTAATTCAATACCTCTTTCCCATCCAAAAAGTGCAAAACGTCCCTAAGGAAGTTTTCATTTGAAAAATTTATTTCACCGAAGCGATGACGGTCGCTAATTCAACACTTTTTCTCCATCTAAGAAGTGTATAATGTCCCTAAAAAATTTTTCGCAATTAAAAAATTTCAAAAGTTTATTTCGTCGAAGCAATAACGGTCGCGATGGCGGTCGATAATTCAATATTTTTCTCCATCTGAAAAGGGCACAACGTCTATAAAGAAGATTTCACTTCAAAAATTTACTTCGTCGAGGCAATGACGGTCGCTAATTTAATATTTTTTCCCATCGAAAAAGTGCAAAACGTCCCTCAAGAAGTTTTCACTTCAAATATTTATTTCGTCGAAGCGATGATGGACGCGATGACGGTCGTTAGTTTAATACTTTCTCCCATCCAAAAACTGCACAACGTCCCTAAAGAACTTTTCACTTCAAAAATTTATTTCGCTGAAGTGATGACGGTCGCTAATTCAATACTTTTTCCCCATCTAAAAAGTGCACAACGTCGTTAAAGAAGTGTTCACTTAATCTATTTCGTCGAAGCAATGACGGTCGCGATTACGGTTGCTAATTCAATCCTTTTTCCACATTTAAAAAGACCAAAACGTCCCTAAAGAAGTTTTCACTTCACAACATTATTTCGTCGAAGCAATGCCGGTCGCTAATTCAATATTTTGGCCTATCTAAAAAGTGCACAACGTCGCTAAAAAAGTTTTCACTTCACAACATTATTTCGTCGAAGCAATGGTGGTCGCGATGGCGCTCGCTAATTCAATACTTTTTCCCCATCTAAAAAGACCAAAACGTCCCTAAAGAAGTTTTCACTTCACAACATTATTTTGTCGAAGCAATGACGGTCGCGATGACGGTCGCTAATTCAATATTTTTGCCTATCTAAAAAGTGCACAACGTCGCTCAAGAAGTTTTCACTTCAAAAATTTATTTCGCAGAAGCAATGGCGGTCGCTAATTCAACACTTTTTCCCCATCTACAAAGTGCACAGCGTCCCTAAAAAAGTTTTCACTTCAAACCTTAATTTCGCCAAGGCGATGACGGTCGCTAATTCAATACTTTTTCCCCATCTAAAAAGTGGACAACGTCCCTAAAGAATTTTTCACTTCAATAATATTAGTATTATTATACGTACATTATAATAATACACGTACAAAGTTTATTCCGTCGAAGCGATGACGGTCGTGAAATCAATCTTTTTTCCGCATCCCAAAATATATTTTACATTTATTTTAAATTTAAATACTTTTATACAATTTATGTATACATACTCATAATATAGATACGTACAAAATTTAGTTCGCCGAAGAGATGACGGTCGCGATGACGGTCGCGAAATAAATCGTTTTCCCCCATCCTAAAATAGGTTTTACATTAATTTTAAATTTAAATACATACTTCTATACAATTTATATATACAGGGTGGTTCATCTTATTCGCCTCGGTCTCTGTACGGAAAACCACTTGATATTTTAAAAAAATTTCTTCACAGAAATATACAGGGCCTTTAATACTACAACCTAAAAATAATGTGAATTATATAGGATGTTCCAAAAAAGAGTGGTATATCAAAGTTATATTTTTTCTTATGGAATGCCCTATATCTGATAACATTATTGAATTGACCTTAAAAAATAAGCTATACATACTTTCATAAGGGTTCCCTATACCTAAATACAGGGTGTTTTGATTTATTTCGATTTTTATAAAAATGTAAGGTTTTAGAAAAAAATAAATATCTACGAATCTAAGAAGCACTAACAAATTCTAGTATGCTAAATAGTCTATTATTAAGATCCAAGAAAGAATTTGTTACTGCTTCTTAGATTCGTAGATATTTATTTTTTTCTAAAACCTTACATTTTTATAAAAATCGAAATAAATCAAAACACCCTGTATTTAGGTATAGGGAACCCTTATGAAAGTATAGCTTATTTTTTAAGGTAAATTCAATAATGTCATCAGATATAGGGCATTCCATAAGAAAAAATATAACTTTGATATACCATTTTTTTTGGAACACCCTGTATAATTCACATTATTTTTAGGTTGTTGTATTAAAGGCCCTGTATATTTCTGTGAAGAAATTTTTTTTAAATATCAAGTGGTTTTCCGTACAAAGACCGAGGCGAATAAGGTGAACCACCCTGTATACATACACATAATATACCTATATATGTACAAAATTTATTTCATCGACGCGATGACGGTCGCGATGATGGTCGAGAAATCAATCCTTTTTCCCCATCCTAAAATAGGTTTTACATTTATTTTAAATTTAGATCCATCCATCCATCCAATGGCACTACAGCCCAAATCGAGCCTTGGCCTCCTTCAACAAGCTTCTCCAATCATTTCGATTTACCGCTGTTCTTTTCCATGAACGCGTTCCCAGGAAGTTACTGGCATCCTCATCGACTTCGTCTTCCCATCTCTTTTTAGGTCTTCCAACAGGTCTTCTTCCCTGCATTCTTGCATTCAGCAATTTTCTGGGGATTCTATTCTCATGCATGCGGACCACGTGCCCTGCCCACCGTAATCTCTGCAGTTTAGTGTATTGCGCTAGAGTTGGTTCGCTATATTGCTCGTATATTTCTCTATTATACGTGATTCGCCAGTTGTTATTTTCACTTATTGGGCCCAGTATCCTACGTAACACTTTTCTTTCAAACACATCTAATAGTCTAATGCATTGGCAGATTTCTGTGTCACCACCCATGTTTCGCAGCCATAACTTACTATGGGCCTGATTATTGTTTTATATACCCGGAGTTTTGTTTTCCGGTGTACGTCTCGCGATTTGAATATGTGGCCCATCGCGAAATAGGCTTTATTTGCCAGCACAAGCCTTCTATTTATTTCCGCTTCTTCTTCATTGCTTGCAACCAGATCCATTCCTAGGTACGTGAATCTATTCACATGTTCTACATCGTCATTTTATTATTTTATTATCTATATCGTATTTTAAATTTAGATGCCTCTACACAATTTATATATACATACACATAATATATAGCATAAGCGATGACGGTCGCAATGACGGTCGTGATGACGGTCGCGATGACGATCGCCAATTAAATGCTTTTCCCCTATCCAAAAATCGCACAACGTCCCTAAAGATGAAAGTCGCGATGACGGTCGCGATTCAATGCTTTTTCCCCTATCCAAAAATCGCACAACGTCCCTAAAGAAGTTTTCACTTCAATAATGCTTCTTTTTGTCAAAATTGTCGCATTATTGTCAATTTATTCTCACTCTCTTGTGATATTATACCCGATAATTTTTGATAATATCCCGTCGTCAAGTATATTACGTCAGATGCCCTTCGTTACTACAGAAAAATACATTCAGTGAAATTGATGATAAGAATTAAAGTTTTAAAAGTTATAAAAGTGATGACTTTCAACCGTCAAATATTTATAACAACTGTGTGTTTAATTGTACTAATTTGTACTTACATAAATAAATTACAATAAACTTTTGGTTTTGAACAGCTTTATCATGAAATAATCGCAGCAAATTGCACTCGATCTCTAAAATTATTATCGAATTGTTGCCCTCGTGACACTTTGACATGTCAAAGTGTCATTAGGGAAAAATTCGATAATTTTAGAGCTCTTGTGCAATTACTACTGAAAATAAATTTTTATTCAAAAGTTTATTGCGATCATCAGTTTTAATACGGTTAAAAACTGAAAAAATTATTTCGAATTTTACATTAGAAACGGGTAAACGCAGCCTTTTTTGCAAAGTTACATTGTTTGGATATTGGATATTGTCTCGGAATCCCAGTCCTGACCCATTACTTTGTGCCGTGTAATTTGGGTTGCTTATACAAATAAAAAACTTTTTGCTGTATTAACTACTTTAAAAAGTCAAATTGTTAGGCATGAATGAATCAAATAATATTTGATTATACATATACAGGGTGCTTCATCTTATTCGCCTCGGTCTCTGTACGGAAAACCACTTGATATTTTAAAAAAATTTCTTCACAGAAATATACAGGGCCTTTAATACTACAACCTAAAAATAATGTGAATTATACAGGGTGTTCCAAAAAAGAGTGGTATATCAAAGTTATATTTTTTCTTATGGAATGCCCTATATTTGATGACATTATTAAATTGACCTTAAAAAATAAGCTATACTTTCATAAGGGTTCCCTATACCTAAATACAGGGTGTTTTCATTTATTTCGATTTTTATAAAAATGTAAGGTTTTAAAAAAAAATAAATATCTACGAATCTAAGAAGAAGTAACAAATTATTTCTTGGATCTTAATAACAGACTATTTAGCATACTTAAACAGATGATTATTGCAACAAAATTTCTTACAGGGTGGTCAAAATATGAGATTGTTCTATTAACAAATTCAAGCTGTAATAACTTACTTATTTTAAATGGAACACCCTGTATCTTACTAGTCTATCGCGTAGAAAATTTAATTAGCTTTCAATTTGTATTAGAGTTTCCTATACCTATCTTTTTACAGGGTGGTCAAAATATTAGATTGTTCTATTAACAAAATTCAAGCTGTAATAACTCACTTATTTTAAATAGAACACCCTATATCTTACTAGTCTATCGCGCAGAAAATATACTTAGCTTTCAATTCTTATTAGGGTTTCCTATACCTATCTTTTTACAGGGTGGTCAAAATATTAGATTGTTTTATTAAAAAATTCAAGCTGTAATAACTTACTTATTTTAAATGGAACACCCTGTATCATACTAGTCTATCGCGTAGAAAATTTACTTAGCTTTCAATTCTTATTAGGGTTTCCTATACCTATCTTTTTACAGGGTGGTCAAAATATTAGATTGTTCTATTAACAAATTCAAGCTGTAATAACTGACTTATTTTAAATAGAACACCCTATATCTTACTAGTCTATCGCGCAGAAAATATACTTAGCTTTCAATTCTTATTAGGGTTTCCTATACCTATCTTTTTACAGGGTGGTCAAAATATTAGATTGTTCTATTAACAAATTCAAGCTGTAATAACTTACTTATTTTAAATGGAACACACTGTATCTTACTAGTCTATCGCGTAGAAAATTTACTTAGCTTTCGATTCTTATTAGGGTTTACTATACCTATCTCCCTTCATTTTTTAAATATTTAAAGATTTCCTAATTTGTAAGCTTTAAAAATTTGAATTAAGTACCTATGCCGTGTTTATGTACAACACATCACCAGCACCGGCCATATACTTAGACAAGATACTGTCGTTAATAAAATTTTCATTGTTTTCATGTAATCACACAGAGTGTTGTATTATTTTAGTTGATTTTGGCCTACATGTGACATTGAATAATATGTTTATATTAAACTGCATACCCTATATTAGATGCCGTATTCTGGAAGATATTTAAATTATATTTCATTCCGTATAAATATTTTCCATATCTTAACCCAACGGTTATTAAGTAAATTTAAGAACACCACTTTTTGTTTGAATCTTTGAATCGCAATTACAAACAATTAAATGCAATGGCTACTTTGACGAAAACGAGCCTATTGTACAAAAATATGTAAAAATGGGTATTTACAGAATAACATGGAATTTATATTTACAGAATAACATGTGTATTGAGAATATTTACATGTAATTGTAGAGATTTTAAATATCTTCCATTATAAAGAATAGAATATCGAGTATGTCATTTAAAATCAGAACACTCTGTGTGATCAAATGATAATAATGTGAATTTTATTAATGAAACTATCTTGACTAAGATATTTAAGTATATTGGCGGTGTTGATGATGTGTTGTACATAACCACGACATAGGTATTTAATTCTGATTTTTAAAGCTTACAAATGAGGAAATCTTTAAATATTTAAAAAATGAAGGGAGATAGGTATAGGAAACCCTAATAAGAATTGAAAGCTAAGTAAATTTTATACGCAACCGACTAGTAAGATACAGGGTGTTCCATTTAAAATAAGTAAGTTATTACGGCTTGAATTTGTTAATAGAACAATCTAATATTTTGACCACTCTGTAAAAAATAGGTATAGGAAACCCTAATACAAATTGAAAGCTAAGTAAATTTTCTACGCGATAGACTAGTAAGATACAGGGTGTTCTATTTAAAATAAGTAAGTTATTACAGCTTGAATTTGTTAATAGAACAATCTCATATTTTGACCACCCTGTAAGAAATTTTGTTGCAATAATCATCTGTTTAAGTATGCTAAATAGTCTGTTATTAAGATCCAAGAAATAATTTGTTACTGCTTCTTAGGTTCGTAAATATTTATTTTTTTCTAAAACCTTACATTTTTATAAAAATCTAAATAAATCAAAACACCCTGTATTTAGGGAACCCTTATGAAAGTATAGCTTATTTTTTAAGGTTAATTCAATAATGTCATCAGATATAGGGCATTCCATAAGAAAAAATATAACTTTGATATACCACTCTTTCTTGGAGCACCCTGTATAATTCACATAATTTTTAGATTGTAGTATTAAAGGAGGTGTATATTTCTGTGAAGAAATTTTTTTAAAATATCAAGTGGTTTTCCGTACAGAGACCGAGGCGAATAAGATGAACCACCCTGTATACATACATAGTATGTAGTACCTTTTTTGTAATAGATGTATGTATTTAAAAATGAAACTTTAAAGTTATTATGTACTATTAAAGAGTGATCTGTAGGTAGGTACCTATAGCTGTGGCTATGCTTGACTTAAATAAAACAATTAACACATTCGCGGACACGCTGTCATTTTATACACGTATTCTTATGGAGTAAATGACTTCATATGCAGTCATGACCGCAAATGTGTTAAGTAGATAGATATAAAAAATCACAACTTTTAGTAAATTTGCGAAAGTATCATAAATACAAATACCAATGTTGAAACGTATTTAAATAACAAGTATTTAAATACTAAAAATGTACCCAACTTCTTGGGTAAATTTTTTTCTTAATCATTCACCCTTTTTGTACATTTCATTTTTTTTTCCACGACCGTTTAATAACATGCTCATTATTCGCTATTTTTTAATAGGTAATAGCACCCATTACTTTACCCGTGAGTAGTTATATAGTTCATTACTCAATAGTTCATTACTCACGGCCTGAAGTTATTCATGAGTCATTACTCACGGGCTGAAGTTAGATTCAAGTGGCGCATGCGACTTTTAATACTAATCCTATATAAACTGCAAATGACTTAAACTTGTTTATGTAATACAATAATTATTGTAATTTATATCAAATATTAACTTCGAAAAATTTTTAAAGGAATTTTAACTGTAACAATGTCAGTATATTTTTACGTTTATATCTTGTTTACTAAATGTTTTGACGTTTATCATTTTCCTTCCATTTTGTCAGAGGCGCTGATGTCGGCATTGTGATTGGTGGAACATGACTTTTGACAAATCCTGCGCTATCTGTGAATCTGTGCTCAGTGTTCGTGTTCGTTCGTTCGTTGTCGTTCAGTTATTTTATATGGTCAGTTATGTGATGTGTTTGTGTCACCATAAGAAGCTGATATTCAGTCGTGTTTTTTGATATTTTGTAATCGAGTACCTTTTTAAAGGTAAGTTTTTCTGATTGTAAGGTAGAGATTTTCTGATTGTAGGTACTGTTTATCCAACAGTTTTAAAATACACACTTTATTTCGCGTTTTGTTGTTAGGTCTAATGGCTCCGTTCAGCTATTGTGTGCAGACCAACGAACTGTCAACACTGATGGAATCGCCATAAAACGAAGTTAATGGCGCCAGGATGAGATAGAAGATAATCAGGTAAAGGAGGGAAGATAATCGGACAGTGCTAGTCAGGTACGTTGTAGTTGTAGCAAATTTTACCTGAAAATTCTGTCTCTCTCATGTCTCTCTAGAAGTGCTAGAACCTCTCTCTTGTATGTTGGCGCCTATCTCGCTTCACTGTTGGAATGGGACGGGGCCATTCCATCAGTGTTGACAGTTCATTGGTGCAGACACGGTGAAAAAGTTCAACAAGTAAACATTTATTTAATCCAAATTAAATACTCATATTTCTATGTAAAATGTCACATTATTTTATAAATAAATAAGTAAGAAACAAAAGTTGTTTGTGTTTTACCTTTATTGTCCACTTGAATAAAATATTAAATATTGGAAGTACCGTATGGAGGCTATGTACCTAGCATGGAGGCTAGATTATGGCACCCTTCCTATCCAATCAACAACAAGAACGTTTAAAATTTCACACCTATCATGTCAAAGCTACAGACCACTTATGTGGAGGCCAGATTTGTAGTATCCTTCCATTTAACCAGGTGCTGAGATGGCGCTGAAATACGTGACATGTTTTTTAAAGAGTAAGATCGCATTCTACCAAATCATACAACACTTTTTTCTATGACGTTTATCATTTATTTTAGTGACAGTGACATTAGCGTATTTTGTTTGTGTTAATCGGAATGTATAAGCAAGTATAACTAATATTGTGTTTATTTTTTAAGTTGTGTTGTGTTAAAAATGTTATAATATATATTATATATACCTAATATCATTATATTATATATAGTTAAACGTAAATAAATATACAAAAACTTTATGAATGAAATACGTCCGCCGATAATAGCCATTTACAAAAATTTTGTAAAAGTAGGCAACCAATTATTCAGTCACGTACTAGGGGTGAACAGGACTTAGGTATTTTTGTAAATTATTATAATTTAAATTTGGAGTAGTTGATAATTATATTTTTTACTAATTAAAATAAAAAAGGTCATAGAAAAAGTATAGTATTCTACTCGCATGTAATGGCTTACATGCTCGTTGAATAATATACTAATTAACTTGCGTGTCGGAGCTCATGGGCCGTATTTCCAAATTTAAATACTTATTTCTAGGTATTTAAATAGTTTAGACTTTAGTTAGAGCATTTAAATACCAAGTATTTATTTATAATTATAGAGTATTTAAATACTTATCAGTTACATACTCCAAAGTCCAAAGTTTTAAATACTTACAACAAAGTATTTAAATTTTGAAATACTGCCCATCAGCTCTGATACCATGTTAAAAATATGAAATGTGCAAAAAGAGTGGATGATTAAGAAAAAATTTACCGAAAAACTTTCCCAAATTTAATAAATTTGTGATTTTTTTTATATCTAATCATTGATTTATCAAGCATATAGCCACAAGTAAATGAAAGATTACCCATGAATAGTGTGACCAACTAGTCCGAAAAATCCGGGACATGGCCCGAATTACGAAGTCGTGTCCCGGCGTCCCAGACAAGGCTCCGGGCCATCAGAATTTTCAACGTTTTGGTAAAATTCTATTTTCAAATTTTGAATACGTTATTCTTCTAATTCACATCAAATTGAATTGGTGGGACGAAAAAAAAGTCGGCAATTTCTAGAGTTTAATTCTAATACCACATCCAAAACGCATGAATTTTATATCGGTGGACTTTTTTTCGTTTCTGTATTTTAATTATCGTCTTCTAAAAAAAAATGGCCCGATTTTCATTGAAAAGTCCCGGATTTCAGGTATTTTTTTCAGCCTTGTCCCGGATTCGACTGAATTGGAGTGGGCCACACTCATGAACGATCACATTAATCACTTATTTTGTATTTGCTGTCTTTTTCTATAACAAACGTTTGTTATAGGGCTTTTCATTCACAATCATTTGTTTCGAGCTTCTGTCATATGTCGTATAATCCGTGTATATTAATATTATACACAGATTATACAACAAATGACAGAAGCTCGAAACAAATGACAATCGATGAAAATCCCTATTTATAGAAAAAGACAGCAAATACAAAATAAGTGATTAATATGATCGTTCATGGGTAATCTTTCATTTTTCCGACTGTAGGTACATATCACTCTTTATAGGAATAACTGTTCAGTTTCATTTTTCATTTTTAAATACATCTACAAAAAAGATACTACATATTTGATTCATTCAAATGTGATTTTTTAAAGTGGTTAATACAGCAAAACTTTATTATTTATATGCCCATTTCGCCGACTCAAGTCATATAGGCAACCCAAATTACACGGCACAAAGTAATGGGTTGGACGCTAGACAGACCTCTAAAATCAGCCTTACCTCCGAAAAAGAAACGACAAACCGGATCTTAATAATTTTTTTTTGCATTCGATTCGTGAATGCGCCAGGAAACTTTGTGACCCCTAGCCATGAGATAATATTCAAAAACTGCATACAAAAAATGCATTCTTAAAGGCATCTTAAACAGACAATAAAAAAACCAGAACTCATCAAATAAGTTAAGCGAAAATAAGTTCAGTTTCGTTACTCGGGGGGGGGGGGGGGGGGTTTGGGGTAGCTGAAAACGACTATGATGTCATAAGTAATCTCCGGAGTACCTGGTACCCAGGGTACCTTCTGTTTACCTCGTCTTGTGGAGTTTTCGGCAAATCCATCAAAGAATTAGTCAAATATCATTACTCGGGAGTTTTTGAGGTCACTAACGACGAATATGACATCGGGAATGATCTCCAGAGTACCTGGTGCCCAGGGTACCTACTGTTTACCTCGTCGTGTGAAGTTTCCGCAAATTCATTAAAAAATTAATAAAAAATCATTACTCGGGGGTTTTTGGGTCGCTGACGTAACACAGGATGCCGAGAAGATCGGAGTCGGCAACTGGAAAATGCAAGCAAGGGATACAACAGAATGGCGTAGAAAGCTTGAGAAGGTCGAGGCCCTCTAAGGGCTGTAGCACCAAGATGATGATGATGATGACGACGAATATTACATCGGAAGTGATCTACGGAGTACATGGTACCCAGGTACCCACTGTTTACCTCGTTTTCTGGAGTTTTCGGCAAATTGATTAAAAAATTAGTCAAAATTCATTACTTAGGGGTTTTTTGGGGTCGCTGTCGCTGACGACAAATATGACATCGGAAGTGATCTCCGGAGTAACCTGGTGCCCAGGATACCTACTCTGTACCTCGTATTCTGGAGTTTTCGGCAAATTCATTAAAAAATTAGTCAAAAATCATTAGTCACGAGATAAACAGTGGGTACCGTAGGTACCAGGTACTCCGAAGATCACTTCCGATGTCATATTTGTCGTCAGCGACAGCGACCCCAAAAAACCCCTAAGTAATGAATTTTGACTAGTTTTTAATGAATTTGCCGAAAACTCCAAAAGACGAGGTAAACAGAGGGTACCCTGGGTACCAGGTACTCCGTAGATCACTTCCGATGTCATATTTGTCGTCAGCGACCCAAAAACTTCACAAGACGAGGTAAACAGCAGGTATCCTGGACACCAGGTACACCGGAGATCACCTCCGACGTCATGTTCGTTTTCAGCGACCCCAAAAACCCCCGAGTAACAAAATTGAACTCATTTCCGCCGATAATTGACGAGTTCTGATTTTTTTTATTGTCTGTTTGAGATGAACTTTAAGAATGCATTTTTGTATGCAGTTTTTTAATATTATCTCATGGCAGGGGGTACCAAAGTTTCCTGGCGCATTCACGAATCGAATGCAAAAAGAATTATTAAGATCCGTCTTGTCGTTTTTTTTTTCGGAGGTTCAGTGCTTTATGGCTTCGACTATACACTTTAATGTACTTATGTAATAGGTTTTCATTTTCCCGTTAAAAAAATTTTAAGAATTGCTATTATTATTTTATCAGTGGACTTAGGTAAATACGCAAACAAACAAAAAATGAAATATGCTCATAAATGTGCATATTTATCTAGAAAATATTCGTTTAATATAACCAAAAATATTTTCAATACTTTTTATTTACAAAAATATTTACAATTTTAACATATACCTATTATTTCGAATTGTGGTAAAAATAAATCAAATGCTGTTCAAAATTTTCTAATAAAAACTTATGGCTTCTATCTGAATACATATATTTGTAAATAGGAAAACTTCTTTCCACATCAACTGATGTAATTGGGGCATTTTTCCAATTTATTATAATAGATGGTTCTAAATTAAGTAGTTCGGAAAATGTCTAAGCTAGTCTCAAACTACTTCAGAAAGAACCTGGTAACCACTGTTTTTTTCCATGGTTGCTTTAAAGTTTTGAAAAATTTCCTTTACAATGTAGGTACCTTTAACGTTTTGACACAATGACTCAAATTCTTTTATTAAAACTGTACTCTCTAACAATGATAATTTGGAGGATTCTAATTGGGTTATAGTTTTCTGAACAAAACTATAATTTGATTTTATGAATGACAGTTGCTGTTGAAGGATGTTATTTTGGAAAGCTTGCTTAGCTTCCAATAAAGATTGTCAAATATAATCACTTAAAAGGTTAATAATTTTTTTTAACTCAATAAAATGATCAGCATAGAAATTAGCTGCTTCCAACCATGTTCCCCATCGTGTTAAAATGCGTTGCGGTGGCAGTGGAACAGCAACAGGAAGCATATATCTGTAACATTATAAGGGGATGAGGGTTTAGGGTGTGAGAGTCAGGATATATATAGGGGTTTTGCTCGTACTCGAACTTCAGCTGCAAATAATGGGAAGCACCTTACACATCGGGGTTGAATAATAATAAGCACAAACTTTACTGTGAGCGGTATAATCACCGAAAGAAATAGAAACAAACTACATTATTAAAACTGTAATAGTGCAATGGCTCGGAGCACAATCAGGAACTCTTCGAGTCAGCCTCCGCCATGTCAGCTGTCAGCCGTTGGGAGAACCTACATCACTTGGTCGGCAGGGTTGCCAAGTATAATTCTTGTTACAACATTGTATTCTTACAGGTGATTTTAGGAATACCTTTTTGAAGCTTGCTACTAAACTGTTAACTAATGGAAATTTTTCTTATTTCCTCCGCAACTCTGTTTATTCCATACTGTAAACATGCCATTTCATCGCCGGCCGATTCATCGCCAGTCAGTTAAACGCTAACTGATTTATTTCTGAATTTCCGACCAATTTTCGACAGTTACATATATTATTTATTTTTAATATTAATTAGGAATTCTAGGAAATGACCTAACCTAACCAAACCTAACACTACGTAAATAACATATATATTTCTACAAAGACCATTTAACGCTACAAATTTAGTACTAATAGTACTATTTAGTATATTTAGGGGAAGTAGAAATTGAACAGTAAATTAATATATTAATATTGTTTATCATTTTAATTTTCATACGCTTTGAACTGAATTTAACGTCGTGTCGTGTCATCTATCATAATACAAAATCAACTGACTAACTGGCGATGAAACGGACGGCGATGAAATGGACTGGCGATGAATCGGCGGCATCGAAAAGGCAGCGATGAACCGGCGGCGATGAAACGTCCCATTCCGCTGTTTTGTGATATTTCTCTATATTTATTCCAACCTAAACGTTCTCATTGACCCGTGTTGAGCTGCCCCACTTGCAAAAATTAAAAAACAAATAGCCCTGATTTATGAGCTATTTATGAGTTTTCATATTCCGCAAATTAAAATTTTTGAGCTCGTTACACTGAGCAGGAATTTAATATTTTAGTGGGGCGCTTTTAATATTCTTTTATTAAAACTGTACTCTCTAACAATGATAATTTGGAGGATTCTAATTGGGTTATAGTTTTCTGAACAAAACTATAATTTGATTTTATGAATGACAGTTGCTGTTGAAGGATGTTATTTTGGAAAGCTTGCTTAGCTTCCAATAAAGATTGTCAAATATAATCCATTAAAAGGTTAATAATTTTTTTTAACTCAATAAAATGATCAGCATAGAAATTAGCTGCTTCCAACCATGTTCCCCATCGTGTTAAAATGGGTTGCGGTGGCAGTGGAACAGCAGCAGGAAGCATATATCTGTAACATTATAAGTGGATGAGGGTTTAGGGTGTGAGAGTCAGGATATATATAGGGGTTTTGCTCGTACTCGAACTTCAGCTGCAAATAATGGGAATCACCTTAAACATCGGGGTTGAATAATAATAAGGACAAACTTTACTGTGAGCGGTATAATCACCGAAAGAAATAGAAACAAACTACATTATTAAAACTGTAATAGTTCAATGGCTCGGAGCACAATCAGGAACTCTTCGAGTCAGCCTCCGCCATGTCAGCTGTCAGCCGTTGGGAGAACCTACGTCACTTGGTCGGCAGGGTTGCCAAGTATAATTCTTGTTACATCCTCCCCCTTTGGATCAGATGTAGAGTATGGCTGATACAAAAACGGAATAACTGGTTATTAGCGAGGGCTTGGAACAGACCTCGGGCATCATACATGAGCATCTTGATAGCGCTTAGGAGGGCGCTTGGAACGTCTGGGTCTCTATATGGAACAATCAATCTGCGTAGGCAACGAGGTACTACTGGAGTCGCTGGTTGTGGTTACAGGTACACCAGAACCTGTAGATTGCTGCGTTGTCTTAGGATGTCGTTTAGGGATAGCCCCTCTGCTTTTGGCTGCGACATCTTTCTGCAACGTGGTTGAAGGTCGACCTCTATTACGCAACTCATGTAGAGGAGTTACAGGCGAATCGGAATCATCTTCCACAAAAGCATGGAGAGCAGACACGTGGTATTTTCCGATCGATACATCTGGGTGCGTTAGAGTTGCTAACTCGTACGAGGTGGGAGAAAGTTGGTTAAGGATAAGGTATGGGCCATCGCGACGCGGCGCAAATTTAGAAGACAGTCCTGCATCACTTTGACTAAGGATGTGAGTCTTTACTAGAACTTTCTGTCCTTTGTTAAACACAACGGTTTCGCGAAAATGTTTATCTGCATACAATTTCGAAGAGTCTTGGCGTAACTCATTATTTTCTCGCGCACTTAATAAAATGTCAGTATGCCTGCGCAAGTAAGGTGTTATCTCGGGAATAACCGTTTCACTCGCGATAATAGCTCGTAAGTCTTTATGCACATCTGTGGGCGTACGTAGCTCACGCGCAAAGTTCAAAAAGGCCGGGGAATAACCGGTAGCTAAATTTGGTACGGTATTCATAGAAAAACGTATACTGGGTAGCACTTCATCCCATTTAGTATGGTCCCTTTGAACTAAAATGGAAATCTGAATTTTAAGATCTCGATTTTTACGTTCCTCCGGATTTGAGGCAGGGTGATAAACAGGAATGAGTGATTGCTGAATACCTAGGCAGTATGTAAACTGCTGCATTATTTTACTAACGAAATGGGGTCCGCTGTCACTTATTATTCTACGAGGGGTGCCGTATCGTAAACATATTTCACTTATTAGTACCTTTGTGCACTCCTCCGCAGTAGCTTGTTTTAACGGGAATATTTCTATCCATTTCGTGGAAGTATCTTCCACTGCAAAAATCCATCTGTTTCCCTTTTCAGTCACAGGTAGTGGACCCACTAAATCAATTGCAACGCATTAAAAGCGTTGTGCCAACACAGGTGTTTGAATTAGACCTGCTGGTTTTAGATTCAAAGGTTTAAACCTTTGGCAGTCGATGCATTTCTTTATATGCTTTACAACATCTCGCCTAATGGTAGGCCAGTTATAACGAAGAGCAATTCTTTGGATTGTCTTTTCAACACCATAATGTCCTGCAATGGGCATGTCATGACACTCTTTCAAAACCTCAGCTACTTTATTTTGAGGCACTACTAACTGAGCATCCTCACATTCAAGGTCCTGATTATACCGATACAAGACTCCTTGATTCATGACATATCCGCGATCAGTATATCGGTTGATGACTACTAATTCAGGTTCTTCAGACTCAAGGCAATCAATGATTATTTTAAGCTGTGAATCAGTCAACTGTTCCTCTCTAAGTTTTTTATTGCTTATCGTTGGTACATCCATTGCGATAGTACAGAGGTCACAAATATCTTTCGTGTCTGGACCACAGATAGGCCTTGATAACATATCGGAGATTCGATTCGTCCGTCCAGGAACATATTCGATTCGTAAGTCATAACTTTGCACTTCTAATGCCCATCTAGCAAGACGGCCAGTAGGAGATTTTAGTGACATCAACCATTTTAGCGGTTGATGATCTGTTTTGACAATAATAGGCGAACTTTCTATGTAACCCCGGAATTTATTAATTGCATATACTATAGCTAAAACTTCTCGCTCTGTCGTACTATAGTTACGTTCAGCCGCTGTGAGTAAGCGACTTACATACTCTATCGGCTTTTCATTTTCTTCCTCCCCCTGGAGGAGACATGCGCCAAGTGCATATGAACTTGCGTCTGTTTTAATTACAAAAGTATCTGTAAAAGTTGCTTGCTGCAGAATGGGAGCTTGCGTAAGCAATCTCTTAAGAGTTTCATAGGCCTGGTTTTGTGCCGGTCCCCAAACAAATGCTACATTCTTCTTAGTTAGATCCGAAAGAGGTTTGGATATACCTGCGAAGTTTGGCACAAAACGTCGAAACCAACTACAAGTTTGCAAAAATGACAAAACATGTTTAGCATTGCGTGGAATAGGCATTTCAGCAATTGCTGATATCTTCCCTGGATCAGGAGCGATCCCATTGGGCGTAAGAAGAGCGCACAAAAGTACATTTTGCTCTATTTACACACAGTTTGAATACTTGTAATCTTTGTAACACACTAGCTAGATCATTGATATGATTTTCAAATGAGCTAGATAAAATAATAATATCATCTAATATGCCAAAATAGTAATACTTAATAATCCGCTACGAAAACGGTCAATAAGCCTTTGAAAAGTAGCAGGCGCGTTTCGTAGACCAAAAGGCGTACGATTAAATCTAAAAATACCAAAAGGGGTAATAAAAGAAGTTTTATCTCGATCTGATGGACGAACACTTATTTGATGGTAGCCGCTTTTCAGATCTAGTGTTGTCATAAATAGTGTCTGTGTGGTGGCATGCAACAGATCGTCCATCCTCGGTAGAGGATATCTATCTGGTACAGTTATTTCGTTGAGGCGTCTGTAATCAACGCACATGCGAAAGGTACCGTCTTTTTTAGGAACGAGTACAGTTGGTGCAGCATAAGCTGAGTCACTTTCATCAATGATTTCCATTTCCAATAAATGATGGATTTCATTTTTGAGTATCTCTGCTTTCTGAGGTGTTGTCCTATAAGGGGGCACAGCGATTGGAATATTACTGGTTAAATTAATACAATGCTCAGGCTCAGCAAATGGTGTAGGTTCATTATGTTCCATAAAAACGTCACCGTACTGATTTATCAAGCACTGTAAAGTACTACGCTCAGAAGTATTTAACTGTGAAGCTTTGTCCTGTCGTAAAGTAAGTTCAAGAAGATTAATTGAAGCATTGCAGGAGTTAGGTTCCCGTAATAGTTTATGTTGAATATCAGGAGAATCAGCAAATGAGAATTTCATTTGAGAGATATTAATATTAATATCAGCATTTTTTAAGAAGTCTATGCCAAGAAGAGTTTTAGCTGATGTGTGTTCAGGAAATGCCACAAAAGTTGTAGGTATGGATCTATCTAATAGGAGAACCAAACACTCAAAAATATGAGCTGTTACCGTGCGGCTTATACCGTCAGCAAGCACTAAACTCATTTCCTTGGAAATATAGTGTAGACCTTTGTTTAAAAAATGATTGTATAGTCTACCAGCTATCATATATTTAGCTCCAGTATCAACATATGCTTCCCCCAGTTTCCTCCATTCCCCCAGCTTCCTGGGGGAAGCCTATGTTCAGAATTGGACGAATTAAAGGGCAAAAGAAGAAGAAGAAGAATCAACATATGCGCAACCACTCAAACCTAAGACACTTATTGGTAAGAGGGGACGATTATTCAAATTGTTAGTTTCTGCTAAAAGAAGCTCTACAGAAGAAGCTGCTTCTGTCTTAATAGGATTTACAGAAATTTTACAGTTAGGACAATTTGTGCGAACATAACCAGGAGTATTGCAACCGTAACAAACTACACTGGAATTTGCATTTGGACGACTAGGAGGTACAGAGGTGCTAACTGAATCATTAGAATTATATTGCTTAAATTTTCTGCATTCTGGCTGAGTATGGCCAAAATTTTTACAAAATGTACACTTCGGTCTGAATTTTGGTTTGACAGAATCCTTTTCTTCATTCGATTGAGGTTTTTGTCGTTGATTAGAGTCGATAGCAACTAAACCTTCCTTTAAGGATGCTTCGATTTCTCGAGATTCCCTTAAAAGTTCCTTAAAGTCTCGAAATTTATTCCTTGGTAACCTTTTTCGTATTTTACGCGCCATTAAGCCATAAACCATATCCAACTGAACCTCTTCGGTTAGGGTATAAGGTAATTGTGCAAGCAAAGCTCGAATACGAGAAATAAACAGTTCGGTAGGTTCATTAGAATTTTGTTCACGCGAGAATAATTCTCGAAATATCAAATGGGGAGGAAGTTTTCTCGAATAGGCATCTCTCAAGTGTACAGCTTCTTCCCATGTGAGAATGGTATTTTTGACACCTTGCCACCATGTAGCAGCACTACCATTAAGAAGCATGGATAAACCACGAAGAGCATTTTCATCACTTATTTGGGAACAGTCCTTAAAAGTGATCACATTGTCGAGAAAAGCTTCAACATCAGCGTTAACAGTACCATCAAAGCGAGCAGTACATTTAACGAAGTTTCCTCCTGACGTATGTGTAGGAGTTCTATTAAGGTCTCTGATTTGTACCAGAATATCTTCAGATACTTGTTTGTTGTACTTGAATTAGCAAGTACCGAAAGTAATGAATTAAATTGATCTTGTGACATTGTTACCATAGCGGGAGCAGAACATTCTCCTGCTGTAGGATTTTTTGAATTAGCTTTTGACATTGTACAAAGTATAGCAGATAACCAAATATTACTAAATATGTAACAGACACAGGCATTAAAAGTGATTTTATTGTAAAAATTAAATAGTTATATGTATATGCAATAAAAGTTATTTTATTGAGAAATCGTAATATAATTACATGCAATAAAGTTATTTTATTGAAAAGTTATATAATTATATGCAATAAAGTTATTTTATTGAAAAGGTTTTATAATTATATTTTAATTTAAAATCCGAGCAAATTCGGTAAAATTTTAAATTTGGCAACAAAATGTTGAAAAAGTTTGAAGAGCTACGAAACAGTGTTTGACATAGGCAACACCGCGCAGGACGACAAGCAAGCGAACATCAATTCGAATAATCGAAATACGAAATCGATTCCCCGTACTCAGATCGTGAATGCAAAATCGATATACCGGTGAAACATGAAAATAACCGCGCAAAATGCATGCCACGCTATGAAAAAGTAGGGTTAATGATTTTAAAATAGTACTTACAGCGAAATTCTGGTATTAAAAAGCACTTTAACACTTACGAAACAATGTCTATAATTCCTGGCCACTAAAGTTGGGACGGCAAATATAAGGGGATGAGGGTTTAGGGTGTGAGAGTCAGGATATATATAGGGGTTTTGCTCGTACTCGAACTTCAGCTGCAAATAATGGGAAGCACCTTACACATCGGGGTTGAATAATAATAAGCACAAACTTTACTGTGAGCGGTATAATCACCGAAAGAAATAGAAACAAACTACATTATTAAAACTGTAATAGTGCAATGGCTCGGAGCACAATCAGGAACTCTTCGAGTCAGCCTCCGCCATGTCAGCTGTCAGCCGTTGGGAGAACCTACATCACTTGGTCGGCAGGGTTGTTAAGTATAATTCTTGTTACAACATTGTATTCTTACAGGTGATTTTAGGAATACCTTTTTGAAGCTTGCTACTAAACTGTTAACTAATGGAAATTTTTTCTTATTTCCTCCGCAACTCTGTTTATTCCATACTCTAAACATGCCATTTCATCGCCGGCCAATTCATCGCCAGTCAGTTAAACGCTAACTGATTTATTTCTGAATTTCCGACCAATTTTCGACAGTTACATATATGTATTATTTATTTTTAATATTAATTAGGAATTCTAGGAAATGACCTAACCTAACCAAACCTAACACTACGTAAATTTGAACATATATATTTCTACAAAGACCATTTAACGCTAAAAATTTAGTACTAATAGTACTATTTAGTATATTTAGGGGAAGTAGAAACTGAACAGTAAATTAATATATTAATATTGTTTATCATTTTAATTTTCATACGCTTTGAACTGAATTTAACGTCGTGTCGTGTCATCTATCATAATACAAAATCAACTGACTAACTGGCGATGAAACGGACGGCGATGAAATGGACTGGCGATGAATCGGCGGCATCGAAGAGGCAGCGATGAACTGGCCGCGACAAAACGTCCCATTCCGCTGTTTTGTGATATTTCTCTATATTTATTCCAACCTAAACGTTCTCAATGACGCGTGTTGAGCTGCCCCACTTGCAAAAATTAAAAAACACATAGCCCTGATTTATGAGCTATTTATGAGCTTTCATATTCCGCAAATTAAAATTTTTGAGCTCGTTACACTGAGCAGGAATTTAATATTTTAGTGGGGGGCTGAGTCAGCCCCCCCACTACTTGAAAATAGGGATATTGAATCGATTTTTGCGGTAGAATTACGAGCTATTTATGAGCACTTGAAATGATATTAAAAAATTAAAATATATCGAATCGCGGATATAATTTGTATAGCTTTTATATTCTAAGAATAAACTCTTAAATCACGCGAATTTCGATTATTGAGCTGCAACCCCTTCGCAAGAAAACCACCCCTTCTTCCCGGCTTAAGAGAGAGTTGTACTTAAAATGCATTCAATTAATTATTTGGCGACTACATCTCATTTAATAATTTAGGAGCTTCCAAAATACGCTCATTTAGATCATTAAATAGCAATTCTTTTTATATAGTGCAGTCACTGAAGGTAAAAATAAACTGTTACCTTTAATTTTGGTGAACCTTCATCGATTTTCACGAAAATTGGTGAGTGGTTAAAGGAAACTTCAAGAAACAAAGGTGACATGTTGCCACCTTGCGCCTTTACCCTGAGGGTGGATGCCACCCCTTCTCATGGGTGAAAATCATTTTATCAAAAATAACTCCACAAATCGATAGAAGGACAAATTATAAGCAAAATTTATTATATAAAGTTATTAAAATAAGTCAATACTTTTTGAGTTATGAAAGATTAAAGATTTTAATTTATTCGTGAAAAAAATGCATGTTATAAAGCGGTATTTCATAAATCACTAAAAAACTAAGTTTTTACAAAACAGTTTTTTATAGCCCTAATAGAAGTTTATTTCGTATACCTTATATTCTAAAAATAAACTCTTAAATCACGCGCATTTCGATTATGGAGCTAAAACCCCTTCGCAAGACCACCACCCCATCTTCCCGGATTAAGAAGTAATTTTACTTAAAATTAATTAGATTAATTATTTGGCGACTACATATCGTTTAATAATTTATAAGCTCGCAAAATACACGCATTTCAATTATTGAATTGCAATTTTCTTTCTATAGTGCAGTCACTGAAGGTAAAAATCATCTATGATCTTCGATTTCGGTGAACCTCCATTCATTTTCACAAAAATTGGTGAGTGGATAGAGGATACCTTAAGAAACAAAAGTAACATGGTACCAACTTGCGGTTTTAGCCTGGGTAGATGTCACCCCTTCTCGGGGGTGACAATTGCTTTATTAAAAATAACCCCACAAATCGATAGAGGGACAAATTCTAAAATTTGTTATAAAACGTTATTAAAATAAATCAATACTTTTTGAGTTATTAAATATCAAATATTTAATTTTTGTGAAAACAATGCATGCTTTAAAGCGATTTTTCCTAAATAACTCTAAAAATGTAAGTTTTTACAAAAAATTTTGCATCACTAAAATTGAAGTTAATAAAAAATTCCTTACCTGAAAAACCATTTAATGTTAATTTAAAGTAAGTTATAGGTAATTGAATGTATATTTTTTTTTCTGCGAGTATTCAAATCCAAGGGTCTAATCTTAAATAACGGGAAAGCGATGCATTTTATAATACTTACTAAATACTTGTCAAAGTACTTAGAAATACCTATCAAATGAGCTCCAGAAGAAGTTGATAGCATCAAAATTTATACTCCAAAATTTACAAAATTTTAAAAAATTTTGATTTTTTTAAATCAGATATATATTTTTTTAAAAATAATCATTCTAAATCGGTCAAAATGTTTAAGTTCATTACTTATGCTAAAGTAAAGAAAGGCGTACAGAGATTACTAAAGATTTTAATTTTTGTGGAAATGGCGTTCGTTTTATTTTTCACTTTTTTCTAAAAATTTGAAAGGATCCTATTATTTTCATGTTCACTTGCTTAATTTTGATCATATCAACTTCTTTCGGTGCTCATTTAATGAGTACATATTTCTGAGTACTTTGACAAATATATATTTTATATTTTATAAAATTGCATATTTTATAAAATGCATCGTTTTCCTGTTAATTGGGCAATTAGATTTGAGTTCTCGCCAAAAAAAATACATTTAATTAACTATTATAACTCACTTTGAATTAATAATAAACGGTTTTTCAAAGATTTAATTTTGGTAATGATAACTTTTTTATAAAAACTTACACTTTTTAAGTGATTTACGAAAAACCGCTTAAAGCATGCATTTTTTCACGAAAAATTAAAATCTTTGATCTTTAATAACTCAAAACGTATTGATTTATTTTAATAACTTTATATAACAAATTTTGCTTATATTTTTGTCCTTCTATCGATTTCTCGAGTTATTTTTAATAAAATAATTTTCGCCCCCGAGAAAGGGTGGTATCCACCCTCAGGGCAAAGGCGCAAGGTGGCACCATGTCACCTTTGTTTCTTGGGGTATCCTCTAACCAGTCGCCAATTTTCGTGAAAATCGATGAAGGTTCACCGAAATTGAAGGTAATAGTTGATTTTTACCTTCAGTGACTGCACTATACAAAAGGAATTGCAGTTTAATGATCTAAATGCGCGTATTTTGGAAGCTCATAAATTATTAAATGATAATTAGTCGCCAAATAATTAATTGAATGCATTTTAAGTACAACTCTCTCTTAAGCCGGGAAGAAGGGGCGGTTTTCCTGCGAAGGGGTTGCAGCTCAATAGTCGAAATGCGCTTGATTTAAGAGTTTATTCTTAATATAAAAGCTATACAAATTATATCCGCGATTCGATATATTTTAATTTTTCTCAGCATGTTTCTCTTAAGTTAAATCAATTAAAGGGATGTGTGGGGTGAAGGGGATGAGCTCAAAAATCGAAACTATATCATTTCAAGAGCTCATAAAGAGCTCGTAATTCTGCCGCAAAAATCGATTCAATATTCCTATTCTTAAGTAGTGGGGGGGGGGCTAATTTGCGCGGAATATGAAAGCTCATAAATCAGGGCTATTTGTTTTTTAATTTTTGCAAGTGGGGGGGGGGGTTTCTCACTGTATATACAAACAACTAACGAATATAAGGATTAAAAGAATAACTCTAAAAAACTTAAAGTGTACAATGATAAAATAACTATTTAGGAAGTACCTAATTAAAAGGGCAAAAAAACAAAATAATTAAAACGAGAAAACTACCTCAGGGAATGGTTAATTTACAAAAGTCTGATGAGTCAGGAAATATAAAAGTCTAATAAGTAGCATCTTTGGTAATTATTTTGATAATTGCCTGGAAAGGATGTAAGGATTTGATTTCAGTTCAGTGCCTCTACCCAGGTGCTCCGATGAGGAAACGGTCATTCCGAAATACGTATAAGCACATAGTAGAGGCTCTGTACTGTAATCGAATCTGAACCATCTTTTCTTTTCTTTTGGTTTATTTACAGTTTCTAGTCAACTGTTCCTAGCAGCAGTATAAAAAAGTAAAATAGTTAATTAGCCCGGGAAAAAAAGTAAATTATTTTCATTTAAATATTTTATAAAATGATTGCTAATATTAATAAATAAATATAGATAATGCAGCAGATAATTAACACTTTTGCAGCGGGTGATTTTTCCGCAAATTTTCAACATAACGCTGACAATTATTTGGGTACAGAATTTTGTATAGGTACTCCTCTCAATGAAATCCACGAAATTTCAATAAATGGAAACGATACTTTTGAAGTAATCAGGAACTGTTTGCAAAATTTTAAATTAACTCGTAACCACCGAGAACAAGTATTATGAAAAAAGGTTTTTCAAGTAGACAACGTCATTTCAATATAACTTATATTGTTAATTTTATTCGTTCATGAGGATTAAATCATCGTGCATTCATAGCATTTTCGGAAGAGTTAGAAGGACATACCGATATCTTATAACACAATCATCTTCGATGGTCAAGTTTGGAAAAGATTTTTAAAACATGCTGTGAATTAGGGGAGACATTGCTTTATTTTTAGAAATAAAAAACTGCTATAAATTTGCATAAGTGTTGAACGCAAAATGAAACTCAAACTATTCATTGATCATATAAAAAAGAAAGTTATACGTGCAATTATGTCGCTCATTAAAATCGTTAAATAATGCAGCAGAAAATAAGTTTAAAATTTATTGAAGACAAAGGGTACCCCCCGTTAAGATAGGCAAAATGCCCTCACTCTCAGAATTAAATTTTTTAATTTTTTTACGTTCTGTGCAATTAAAAAATGAGATAACGCGGATTTTTAGCTCGCCACCCACCTTACCTCTCCCCCCACAGCCAAAAACGTATATTTTTAGATTTAATTTTTTTAGTTGGGTTGCAATTGATTTAAAATTTCAAAAAATTCACACGTGTAGCTGAGGCATTTACAAAACATGTCCATTTTTTATGGACCCTTAGGTCGAATGTACATAACCTCAAATTTTTTTTTTAATTTTTAAAAGCTATAACTTTTTTTGGAGGTGGCTGCAGGTCCAATTTTTTTTAGATTTTGTGTATTTTATCAAAAGCTATCCCTCTGATTTTTTTCAGATTTTTCCGTCAGGTGCGCCATTTTGAAAAATCCGGAAAACTGTTTTTTTAGGGAGTTTTTAGGGATTTTCTCCATTTTATAGACTGCGACATAGATCAACTCAAGATTTTGTTAATAGATTATGTATTATTTGAAATAAATGAGTATTTTAGGATTATCAAAAATTAGCAAAACACCTTTAAACCCCCCAAAAACCATGTTTTTTTAAGTTATGTAAGGGTTTTTGCCGGCGTAATGATATTTTTTGAGATCGATACAGCCTGAATATTTTTTTTTCATTTTTTACGTTATGTGTGAATAAAAAATAAGACTAATCGCATTTTTAGCACATCACCCCCTCCCCTGCCCCCACAAAAACGTCAATTTTTCTATTTTTTTTTTTGTTTAAAGTTGCAATTAATTTAAAATTTTTATGAGGCTTCTACAAAACATATCTATTTTTTATAGACCCGTGTAGGTCGAGTGTACAATACATATAACCTCAAAGTTCCTTTTTTATTTTTTTAAAACGTAGTTTTGACTTACAATCGATATATTTTTTAAAACGTCCAATGAATATTGTACATCTCTCTCTCGCGGACGGCCGCTTCAATACATGCTTAGCGCTCATTTTTAATTATTAAAATAATAGTTAGTAATAAAATAATGACAAAAATTTCGTTAGGCTATTGCAGGGGGGGCTTTAAACTTTGAGTTGGTTACTTTATGACTTTCATAATAATAATTTTTAATTGAGTTATTAAGCCTTGAAAATGACCATTTTATCGACAACAGTCAATTTTATAGAAAAATCACAAGATACCTTTTTTGTTTAGCTTGATTTAGAGAATCTAAAACAAATTTGTCCGAAGTGAAAAAATTGATTTTTTGAATTCGTTTAAAAAAATGTTAAACAATTTTCCGACCGCGGTTCTGCCTGGCACCTTGTGGATTTGTTATAAGGACCTGTTTTTGAGTAAGTTTGTGCAAAAAAATAATCGGAATAATTTACCTAACGGGACAAGCATACAGCGTGGACTATTTGCATTCGGAGCCAAACGTAGATGGTTTGTAAAATACACAAAACACAAAAAAAATTAGCAACCATCGCCAAAAAAAGTTATACGTACCTATTAAAAAAACAAAAAAAAATGAGGTTATAATGTACACTCGACCTTCGGGTCCATAAAAATAGACGTTCTGTAAAAGCCTCAGCTGTGCATGTGAATTTTTTGTAATTTATAATTTAATATTTACTAACTATTCTAAATGCGACATAAGCCACAATTTAACTAAAAAATGATTTTATTAACGTTTCGACGTCCACCGCGGACGTCGTTGTCAAAATACAAAATATTATTAAATTAAACAAAAATGTTGCTTGGTAAAACAAATCTTCTAATAATTTGATTTAATCTGACTTATTTATATAGATCGTCCCAAACCATTTCTTCAGTGCGTCACAGATTATCGAATTCTCTCTATCGCATTAGAGATGGAAAATAAAATCATTTTTTAGTTAAATTGTGGCTTATTTCCCATTTATAATAGTTAATTACAAAAATGCCACAAAGGAATAGCTTCAGAACAATATTTATAATTTAATTGCAAACCAACTTAAAAAAAAAATAAAATCGAAAAATTGACATTTTTGGCTGTGGGGGGTTGGGGAATAGGGGAAGTGGGCTAAAATTGCGCTGAGTCCTAATTTTTTAAAATCATATAGAACGTAAAAAAATAAAAAATATATTCAGGCTGTATCGACCTCAAAAAATATAATTAGACCCGCAAAAATCCTTACAAAACTTTAAACAAACATGGTTTTTGGGGGGTTTAAAAGTGTTTCGCCCAATTTTTGAATATCCTAATATACTCAGTTATTTCAAATTATACATAATCTATTAACAAAACCGTGAGTTGATATATGTTGCAGTCTATAAAATGGAGAAAATCCCCAAAACCCCCCTAAAAAAACAGTTTTCAGAATTTTTCAAGATGGCGCACCTGACGGAAAAATCTGAAAAAAATCAGAGTCAGAGTCAGAGTGAAAAAACAATAGCTTTTGATAAAATACACAAAATTAAAAAAAAAATTGAATCTGCAGTCCCTCCAAAAAAAAGTTATAGGTTTTAAAAAAGTTAAAAAAAAATTGAGGTTATGTACACTCGACCTAAGGGTCCATAAAAAATGGACGTGTTTTGTAAAAGCCTCAGCTACACGTGTGAATTTTTTGAAATTTTTAAAACAATTGCAACCCAACTAAAAAAAATTAAATCTAAAAATCTACGTTTTTGGCTGTGGGGAGGGGTAAGGGGGGTGGCGAGCTAAAAATCCGCGTTATCTCATTTTTTAATTGCACAGAACGTAAAAAATTAAAAAGATTGAATTCTGAGAGTGAGGGCATTTTGCCTATCTTAACGGGGTACCCTTTGTAATTTGCTGACGGAATTTGAAAATCGTTTCAAAGATATTGCTGATATAAATATCATTTTCTTTATCACTTTTAAGAAATCATTTTTCAGTTCAAATTGATTGCGTACCAGTTTATATTCAACTAGAAATTATAGATTAATTAGTATATTTTTGGAATATTTTTGCATTTCACAAATCTTTGCAAGCTAAATTTATTGTTCGACATTTTTTTGCAAACAAACATTTTCAATAATGAACATAAATAAAAATCCATTAAGGACCGGAATTGGTACCACAAAGTTTACGCTCGAAATAGAAAAAATCATAAACGAGGACATAAAACTAATCTAAAATTTTATAAAATCCATTAATGTTCGTTTTTCATATTTTAATAAATATTATTGTAAGTTTGTAAATAAGATGTGTTTTATAAATATTTTTTCCACCTACCTCTACCGAAAGTATACATTTCCGGACCTGATTGTAGGGAGCAAAGATGTACTTTTCCTCCCTAGGGAGGAAAATATTTTTCCTCCCTAGGGAGGATAAGTAAAAGTGACGTCATGGTATTTCATTCATGAAATATAACTTATTGACGCCCAGTACAATATCTATTTTCTATTACGTAAGTATCTATACATTTTAACGTTTATTTAAAAACACTCTGTATTTTGCAGAATGGTAAAAAACAGTAAATTTTTATTCTGATTTAACAAGGTTTACATTAATAATTTGACTTATATTTTTGACAGTTGACAGTTATATTGTACCTTCTTGTTAGTTTTAGTTCTAATAAATTTTGTTGGTTAGTTACATAAATAAATTAAGTAAAAATGAAAAGATGACTTGTTATTTGAGGAAGGTGGAAAAACCATATGTATAACATGGGAGTAAAGTGCCTTTTCCTCCCTTGAATGATTACTGCCCTCCGCTACGCGTCGTGCAGTAAACTTCATTCTCAGGAGGAAAAGTAGCACTTTCCTCCCTAGTTGTACAAATAGCTATTTTATTATTAAATTCTTTCATAGAAAACAAAAACAATGAAGGGAATCAAGATCAATCGAAGGGAAATCGAAATGTCAAATAACTTTAATTTCAAACTTAAATTGTGGCATATTCCCTATAAAATACAAATAAAATAGTAAATTGCATAATATGATGCCACAAGGAAATAGCTTCAGAACAATATTAGTGAAAAAAGAAATAGGTTCATATATAAACTAAAAATAAATAAATACTCATAATATACTCATATGTTTCAGGGAAATAGCATGCTTAAATAAGTACGAATGCTATTTAGGGTAGAGAGGTATGGTTCAAAAATTTTGAGAATTTCGATATTTTTAATTATTTTAAATGAAACTACGCAACTTCAGGAATAGTCTCTGAAAATTTCAGTTGGACCGAAGTAAAATTACCGCAAAAACAGCATGTTTAATATCCCTACCTTCGACTGGCTTTGCAGCAGCTTGAACGTAGTGAGAAATGTTTAACAGCTGTTCCCTTCTCTTTTGTAAAAATTAATCTGAGATTCAAAAACGTATCTGATCCGCATCACTTTACGATTTGATAGACAAAAGAAATTAAAAATAAAAGTTGTCAAAACTTTAAACCTGTGTTTTTAAAACTGCTTTTTTCAAAGGTGGTGGACATTGGTGGACAAAAGCAACTTGACAGATCCACCTGAAATTTGTTATAGATTTTCTTTAGACATTTCGTGAGGTAACTCTGCCGAGATATTTTTTGTTTTAGGCTTATTTTTTGTTTAAAGATAATAAATATGTTGATTTTCTCCCTTTTTTACAAAAAAATTCGTTATTTTGACTACTGAGTGATATAAAAAGCTCAAAAATCGTTAAAACTAAAAAAAAAACTCGGGAGCGTTTCCTCAAGAAACTCATGATAATAAAATATTTTTGAATGTATTGTTTCATATGATCCAATTACGAGTTCTGATGTTTACTGCAAAATCTTTTTTTTAGGTGTCATAAGAATTTGCCACCGTTGGCATATTTTTCAATATTTAGTCTTGAATTTTTTTTTGAATTCTCTTTGAATTGTACTAAATATATTTATTTAATTTAAGAATAAAATATTTCTACCATAGTGTCAAAAAAAATTAACCCCCCCCTTAAACAAAATTAGTAAAATTAGTAAAAAGTTAAAAACAGTGAGTCGAATATGTTAAGGTAACATAACAAACAAATATTGCGGCCCTCGGTAATAGACCAAAAATATTTTGTGGCCCTTTCTAAGAAAAGTTTGCCCACCTCTGAGTATAGAGCAGGGGTGGGCAAACTTCCTTTAGTAAGGGCCACAAAATATTTTTGGTCTATTACCAAGGGCCGCAATATTTGTTACCTTAACATGTTCGAATTTTTACCTTTTTACTAATTTTGTTTTAGGGGGGGGGGGGCATGGTTTGAAATCAACATTTCAAGCACCTTTTCTTGAATTTTGTTTGAAATTATGGTAAAATTATTTTATTTTTAAATTAAATAAACATATTCAGTACAATTAAAAGATTATTCAAAAAAAATTCAAGACCAAATATTGAAAAATAAGCCAACGGTGACAAATTTTTACAGGCAGCTCCAAAAAAATGGATTTTACAGTAGAACTCGTCAATGGATCATATGAAACACAAAATTCAAAAATATTTTATTAGCTTATGAGTTTCTCGAGGTAAAACTGTTGAGTTTTTTTAGTTTTAACGATTTTTGAGTTTTTGATATCACTCAAAATACAAGTCAAAATAACGAAATTTTTGTAAAAAGGGTGAAAATCAACATATTTATTATTGTTAACCAAAACATATCTCTAGAGAATTACCTCACGCAATGTCTAAAGAAAATCTATGAAAAATTTCAGGTGGATCTGTCAAGTAGGTAGTTTTTGAGTTACAATGTCCACCGCCTTTGAAAAAAGCAGTTTTGAGAAAAACGCATTTGGTTTGACAACTTTTATTTCAATTTGTTTTTTGTCTGTCAAATCGTAAAGTGATGCACGCCGGAATATGATTTTGAATCGCATAGTAATTCACAAAAGGGACCGGAACAGCTGTTGAACGTATCTCACTACGCTCAAGCTACTGCAAAGCGAGTCGAAGGTAGGGATATTAAACATGCTTTACTTCCGGTAATTTTACTTCGGTCAAGCTGAAAATTTTAGAGAGTATTCTTGAAGTTTATTTATTCCTTTATTTATCTATTTATTTACTTTCATTTAAAATAATAAAAAAATCAAAAGTTTCAAATTTTTCAAACCGTACCCGTCCCATCTAAACAGCATTCGCACTTAATTAAGCAGGGTATTTCCCTTAAATATAATATGTGTATCTATATATTTATTTATTTTTGTTTTATCTATGAACCTATTTCTTTTTTCCCTAATATTTGTCTTAAACTATTTCCTTGTGACATCTTATGCAATTTACTATTTTATTTGGGAATAAGCCACAATTTAAGTTTGAAATTAAATTTATTTGACCTTTTGATTTACACTTCGGAGATCGTTATCAAAATACAAAACATTAATAAATTAAGCATTTAATAATAATATAATATATTAAGCAATTAAATAATATAAATTATGCACGATGATTTAATCCTATTGAACGAATAATTATTAACAATATTAGTTATAATTGAAATGACGTTCTCGTTGACTACTTCCAAAACATTTTTGCACAATACCTGCTCATCGATTAAGCAGTGAAAAATAATAACTGCTGGAAATTGTTCATGGACGTAATCCTTAAGTTTTCTCAACATTTCAATATTTGCTCCTCTTAAATTTGGTGCTCCGTCAGTTGTTACACTTACTAGGTGGTTACAGCGTTAATTTAAAATTTTCCGAACCGTTCCAGACTACTTCAAAAATATCGTTTCCATTTGTTGAAACTTCGTGGATTTCATTCAGTGGGCCGACAAAACTCTGCCGGAAACCCAAATAATTGCCCGCGTTATGTTGAAAATTTGCGGAAAAATCACCCGCTGCGAAAGTGTTAATTAATAGCTTCATTATCTATATTTATTTATTAATATTAGCAATTATTAAAAAAATCTTTAAATGAAAATAATTCACTTCTTTTCCGCGGGCCGCAAAAAAATTTATAAAGGGCCGCATGCGGCCCGAGGGCCGCACTTTGCCCACCCCTGGTATAGAGTATAGAAGATTAATGTCAATGATGGTAGTAGTCAACATTCAGCAGTAACGGGATGCCGAATAAGACCAAAAATTATAATTTCGTCAAAACATCTTCATTTATCGTAAAGAAACCTCTTGAAAACCTGAAACACTGTTATACAGAACGACTTGGTTATTCCCAAATGAAGTTTAGTGAACTAATAAATATGCATATTATATTATTTATCACCAGTGTATCAAAAAATGTAATTATTGCTGGAATAAAGTGACGTTAAAATTTAAAAAACCGCTAATTATACGCAAACAAATATTTAAATCGCATGTATTTTGTTTTAATTTAAAAAGCATCAGATTACCACGTTTATACCATGTTAAGCAGTGTAAACAAAATGAAATAAAAAATAAATATGTATATGCTTCTAAACTTTTTTTATCTGGTATAAATTACCTGCATTGTTTTTTGGGGCTTTAGTTCCTGCTAATCGAAGCTCTGAATAAGATGTTGACTTTGTTGGCATTTGTGGGATTAGCAATTTTTGTGATTGTGACATTAATTTTTAAAAAACCTAAAAATTTTCCACCAGGTAAGAAAATTTTTAAAAGCTCATAATGAAGAAAATAGATATGTTCCGGTGTTCATTTTATCGGTTAATCTCTTCAGTCCTACTATATTTTTTTAAATTTTATTCTTTTTCACCTATCGTGTTTAACTAAGTAGTCTTCTGCATTATTTTCTAGCATCATTTCATTTCTAGGGCACCTACGTAGCTTTAGATTATTTTGTTCATTTAGGTACTAATACTAATGTTTACTTTTATTTTTTAATTGTTTTTTAATAGCTACAAGGCCTATACACTGAATAATATGATTATTCAAATTACTAAAAATGATTAAAATATTTTTTTTTCTAGTTTTACTAGCGGCAAAATCTGAAATTTTATGTTTAATAATTTATGTTTTGTGTTGCTTCATGTTCGATAGTTAATAAACCGAGGTTATTTAGCCTTGTTTGCGCCATTGTTGCTCGCAAATAATTCTTGAATAATTTTAGCTTACTAAAACTTCTCTCACATGAAGCAACCGATACACAAATGGTCTTCTTCTTCTTCTTCTTCTTATTTATCTTTTTGTGTAGATATGACTCTGACTGTTTTTAAATATGCCTCCAGTAAGTTGTCATTCCATCGTTTTCGTGGTCTTCCCACTGATCGTCTTCCTATTGGGGAACCGTCTCTCGCCGTCCTTACTACTATGTTTGTTGTCATGTGGTCGTTCCATTTTACTCTTCTGTTTTTCACCCAGTTATTAATGTTGTCCACCTTGCATCTCTGTCGTATATCTGCACTTCTAGCTCTATCCCATAGTGTCTTACCATCGATTTTTCGAAGTGTTTTTATCTCTGCTGTTTCTAGCATTCTTTTTGTCCTTTCTGTATCAGGTCGTGTTTCTGCCGCGTATGTCATTATTGGTCTGATGACTGTTTTGTAAATTCTGCCTTTCATTTCTTTTCCGATATTTTTATTTCTCCATATTGTGTCATTCAGGCAGCCTGCAGCTCTGTTTGCTTTATTCACCTGATCTTCCACTTCGGTTTCGAGCTTTTCGTAGCTAGATGTGATGCCCAGATATTTAAACTCCATGACTTGTTCTATTATCTGACCATCCCGCTCTAATTTACACCTTATTAGATTTGTTGTTATAACCGTGCATTTAATCTTTTTTGGGGAAAATAACATGTTAAATTTTCCAGCGGTTATTTTAAATTGGTTCAGCATACGTTGTAAATCATCTTCACTTTGAGAGATTAGTATTGCGTCGTCTGCATAGCAGATTATTTTAAGTTGTTTTTCTTCCATTTGGTATCCTTTTTTTGTTCTTACTTTTATTAATATTTCATCCATGATCAGGTTGAAGAATAGAGGACTGAGGGAGTCTCCCTGTCTTATCCCATTGCCAGCTTCAATTGGGTCAGTTAGTTCTTCATCTACTTTTACTCTTTTTACTACTTACTACTCACAATCTTAATGCGACCATTAAGTTTGAGAGGGATTCCTTAAAATCCTATTCCACAATGAATTTTATAAAGTCTACAGCTAACCATTTAGAGGCTGTAATATTGGCCGCTTGTCTTCTGAGCCTTGGTATTTCTAGAAGGAGGTCTGCTTCTGATACTTCTTCATGGTAAAAGTCACAAAACGTTGAAACAGCTAATTTCAACTGTTTACTGTTCGTCAAAAGCAAAGCAAGACACAAGATCAAAGTATAAGAGTGAACATTGATCTGGTTTCAAGTTCAACATTAAATAGGTCAAAACATTCAAACATATCCTTTTGAAGTTCGGCTCGAAATGTGAGTCCTGTATCGGTAGCTAACTCACCATCCATTCCTTGTTTACGTCGATGTCGTTTTTCGATGGGAATATCGTCGTCCTCATATTTTTTCTTGGCAAACTCTATTGCTTCATCTAGATTGTGATCACGTTTTTCTTCAGTATAAACACGAAGTGCCCCTATTCTGGTCGCTGATTGATCAAAGGTTATGCCTTCACTTTGCAATTTATTTCTCTTAGTATATCATTCCAAAAGAAATGATGACATAAATCCTCATTTGAAGCAACAACACAATCAAAATGTTCTGTCAATACTTTAACTGCAGCATAGTGAGCACTCCAACGCGTTGTGGAAAGTTGAACAGATTATTTGCTGTGTTTAATAAGTAATTCCCATGAGCTAGTTAAAGCAGAAAAAAAAATTAAAAATTGCCTTTACGGTTCCGAAAAATGTTACAGAAGATGAATTTTGTGCAAAAGAGTGCTGGCAACATAAATTAATTAAATGATCAATACATCCAACGAAAATGGCCTTTTTGTTTTTGCTCTTATAATACCAACCCGGTTCAAGACCCCCGGAAGACCATCTAAAAGATGGAGTGATAGTTGGCAATCTACCTCCCAGGAAATTAACCAGAGGCAGCTTCAGAATAAAACAGATCGAAAGATCTCCAAGAATTAAAAAAAGAAGAAGCTTTTATAATAGCTTGTATTCCCCCATGTATTTACGCCGCTCATAACAGCTGCATTATCGCATCTCTGTGAATGGCACTTCATAATATCTAAACCAGCAATTTCAAGCTTCTTGAGAATTGCGTTACTTAACCTTTAACTACCCGCGCATCAAATTATAACATAACTACACGCGTGGCGTACTTTATACGCCACAAGAAAATACACTTAAAAACAGCGGATTTGTTTATTTTTTCTTGAAAAAATACACTTAGTTGTTTGTTATAAACCTTATTCGGCATCAGTGAATACTTGGAGTTCCTTCTCAGTAAGCTAATTGGGATTTATAACTGGAATCATGGAATAACTGGATTCCATGATAAATAAAATTACTAATAAAAAATTTTTTGAAATGTGATTTTTTACAGGAGAAAAAGTATTGTTTACAAAGAAAAATATATCTTGTGCCATAATGACTAAAAAACAATTGAAATATGTACTTATGTTACTACTTATATTAATATAATCGTGGCGTACATTGTCCACCACCGGAAATAACAAATAATAAACTGTAAATTACGATCTTCCCAGAACGCCGATTATAACAAAACTAAAACCAAATTGTAAAGCACATTCCAGTGATAGGTTAGAGAGATAAACAAGGTCAAAAATTAAATTTTTAAATATATTTGCAGTATAATTCTTATATCTGGCGTACAAAATACGCCAGCGCGTGTAGTTAAAGGTTAAATCAACTGCTTTTTTTCCTGTATTATCAGCTTTAGCATTTCATATCGCTGCCCCCTCATTACTTGTACAAGATATTGTAACTTTCTTAATTTGATTGTGTTGATTATTTCGTATTCTTTGCTCATTTCTGGCTATACTTTCGTGTGTGTTTACCCTCAGTTCTAATCTAAGGTCTTTATATCAGAGAATTGTTTTATTTTTACAAACGCATTTCTTGATATCTCTATCCTGACCTTTATTTCTATTGTTTGATCATCATTTTCTGAAATCCAGTTTCCCAGGTATTTTTATTTATCAACCCTTTCTATCGGTACATTTCCCAAATGTATGATTGTTTGTTTAATTGTTTCCTTAAGTATTATCGTATATATTTAGTCTTTTTTTATTATATTTATGTTTAGTCCATATTTTTCACATAAACTACGTGTCTTGTGTAGTAGTAGTTGGAGTGGTTCAGCTGAGCTTGCCATAATTACTCCATTAAAATGTTACATTTTTTTGGCCGTACCTTGCATTTGTTAGAGGAGTCAATTGTATTTCTTTAATCTGTAGGGGGATCAGTAGAAGCTTAAGTTAAAGTTTTTGGAGTCGCCACCCTTGTCCCCGGCCGTCATCTTGGAAATGGTGTGCAAAGGGGTTTCGCGCTATATCTCATAAACTACCAACCCTACGGAAAATCTAATTAAACATAAAATGTAGCAAATTAAATGTTCTACAATTTTATTTCTATTACTTTTTATCGTCAAGTGACCAATAAAAAAGATATAAACAAAAATATGTAAAAAAATTTTAACAAGATTTCTTTTGGAAGTTATAACTTTTTTTCAGTTCATTTTAAAATAAAATAACATTATAGCAATTTTATAGAGGGTTTTTCAGCGAACAATTTTCACTATAAATTTGTTTAATTCTATTTATTTATATAGGTGTTACAGCGCTCCAAACTTGACCAGATTCTCAAATGCTCATAGGGATATAATAAAAACAAAAGTTAGGCTTACTTTCTATCTATATATATTTTTTATTCATACAATTTATTATGATTTTAACATTCCTATGTTATTATTAATATGTTTTTGACCTTTCTCCCCACTATAAAACTTATAACTCGAAGCATTCATAGAAACGGCCCAAGAAGTTTTTTGAGGAAAAATTCGCCGGTTCAGAAGAAGAATGACGCAACCGCATATTGCAAAATTCTTAAGAAGAGCAAAAAACGAATTTTTGTTATCAGAATCATAAAGTATGATCAAAATTAGCCATTCACCACACCGTGGTCAGGATCTCGAGATATAAGCGTTTTTTGGGGTGGGCCGCTTGTTTATGAAGTAACGTAACTTTTTTCCTATTGTATATTTTGACTTAAAATTTTCCAAAAAACTTCTTCAGGAATTATATTTTATTGTTGTGTTAGTTAAAATTATAAACTAAAAATTTGTCACTCACCTTTTTTTAAGTAAACATGAAACTAACGAAATATGATGACAAAATGTTTAAAAACTAACAACTCCGTTTTTAATGTGTTTAAATATTTAGGACAAATCCCATTGTTATCCACATACTTCAGATATTAAACAGTAAAATTTTCAAAAGGAAATATTTACAGCGACCAAAGATACAGCGAGGTAAATTTGAAAAATCATCAAAATTGATTTTCGGCATTTTTGTATAAAATTTGATTTTTGAACATGTTCCACCAAATCTAGATAAAAATACACTTCATATTCGGATTCAGCGACCTCGAAAACATAAAAATAGACCAAAATTGGTCATTCACCTTAAATTTGATTTTCGTGGTTGGCATAAAGATTGCTGCCGCTCGACTAATATATAGATAGAAAAGTATTTTTTTTTATTGTATTCCTATGAGAATTCGAGAATCTGGTCAAGATTGGAGCGCTGTAAAACCTAGATAATAAACAAAATTAAACAACTTTATAGCGAAAATTGTTCATTGAAAAATCCTCTACAAAATCGCTATGATGTTATTTTATTGTGAAATGTACGGAAAAAAAGTTATAACCTCCAAAAGGAAACTTCTTACAAAATTTTCTCATATTTTTATTTATGTATAACTTTTTTGTTGGTCACTTCACGATAAAAAGTAATAGATATAAAATTGTAGAAAATTTAATTTGCTATATTTTATGTGTAATTAAATTTTTTGTAGGATGGCTAGTTTAGAAGATACAGCGCGAAAACACTATGCACCCCTTTTTCCAATATGGCGGCCGGGAGACAAGGGTGGCGACCCCAAAAACTTGAACTTAAGCTTCTACTGAACCCCCCTACACATTAAAAAAATAAAATTGACTCATCTAAGAAATGCAACCTTTGGGGCTTTTGGGGCTTTAGTTCCTGTTAATCGAAGCTCTGAATAAGATGTTGGCTTTGTTGGCTATTGTAGAATTAGCAATTTTTGTGATTGTAACATTAATTTTTAAAAAACCTAAAAATTTTCCACAAGGTACGAACATTTAAAAGATCATAATGAATAAAATAGAATGTTTCGGTATTCATACTGAATTACCAAATTTTAAACTTCTATTAATCCATTCCCTTAAATTTTTAAGCCAATAAATTCTTCAATGCTTTCCAATGCTGCGCTTAGACTTTATCTTTCCTTCCATTATTAAACCTAGCGTCTCAAATCCGGTTGCCCTTATTTTATGACCAAAATGTTTCAGTCTTCTTTTTTTACTATTAGTATTAGATAATTCCTGTTCTTTATTCATTTCCTGTCTAACTATCCTTAGTATTTTTACTTCTTCTGATAATTCATGATCTATTTTTATTTTGGCTTTTTAGTTCCAGTATAAATTCTGATATCCTATTCATGGATTATCTTTCTTCCTTAAGGTGCCAATAACTTTATTATTATCTCTATCTTTATTCACATCTATGCATCTCTGCATAAGTAAGCAAATTCATACTAAACAACGCCTATTGTTCCAGTTCCATTTCTGAATCCCAGTTGAGAATCAGTTATTATTTCTATTACATTTTTGCATATCCTGTTTTGTATAATTTTCAAAAAATATTCACACCGTGATTCATCAGGGTAATCTTTGAATGTTCTGAAAATTCCTTTGGATTATTCTTTTTTGGTATTAGAATAAACTTTGATAATACCCACTGATTCGGTATTATAGGTCGCTCAATATTACGTGAGCTCTTTTAATAAATTTAACGCAGTGGATTAGTCCGCATGTATCTATTAGGCTATTTCTCAAAGATTATTATGTTTTTTGCTTTGTTTACTATCTTTTTTCACTCTCTCCGGTATTGAATATTTTCTTATCAGATTGCAATTTCCATATTTGATATATCTTGGAGTAGTTGGTCTTTCCATTTTATTTTTGGTCTTTCTCTAGGCCTGTTTATTGCTGGTTTCCAGTTTGTTATCTTTCTGATTAATGTATCTTCTTCTCTTCTTTGTGCACTTTGTTCACAAGCCATTTCGGTCTTTGTGCGTTAATAAATTTTACTATGTCTTCCCGTTCGGTAATCTTTATTATTTCATGGTTCATCGGTCTTTTATATTATTCTTCTTGTTCTTTTTTATTGAGCCCTATATCGTTCTCATAATTTTTCTTTCAATTGTGCTTAGTTTTTAATACTCATTACTTCCGCTCCATATGCTATCACTGATATTACTGCTGCTCTATATAGTTTTGTCTTTGTTTTTTTGTTCAGGTTTTTGTCTTTAAGTAGTCAGTGATATTTCCAATGCTTTCAATTCCACCCTTTAATTTTTCTTTATTTCTGTTAGTCTGCTAGTCTGCTTATATCGTGTCTTGTACTTATTAAGTATTTTGTTTTATTCTGATTGATTATTAGTCCTCTGTTTTTGCTTCTCTTATCAACGTTAAGAGTGTTTCTTCCAGTTTTTGTTTGTGACGCGCTAACAATGCTAGATCGTCCAAGTATCCTATGATTTGTGTTAAACTTTGAATAACTGCCTTTTACAGCTCTGTATCTCTGATTACTCCTACTTTATACATATTAAATATAACGCTGTTGATAGACTATCTCCTTGTCTTACACCACGAGCTACATCGTTGTCGTTTGTATTTAACTCCTTGTTTGTTTTAACTCTTGCCGATGAGTCCTTCATTGTCAGTCTTATTAACTTTATCTATTGGTATCCTTTTCATTTCTTTTAATAATTGTTGTCTGCAATATGCTGTCGAAGGCTTGTTGGAAATGGATTAATAATGCGTGTAGTTAAGTTCTATAATTATAATGTACGTAGCTTTTTGATGGTTTGCATTAGTCAGTGGCGGATCTAGAAATCCATGGGGAACCTTCCAATGAAAAACATAGAAGGTCGAACCGTCTTCGTCTTCTTTTTTTTCTCAAAATATAATTTTAAGCGATTTGCAGTGTTTTGTTATGTATTTAAACAAATTTTCATTTTTTTTATCGTAACGTATCAATGGAAAAAATAAGGTTTTAATAGAAGGGACTCAAAAATGTGATTATTAGGCATTATAAAAGTTTTTTGATTTAAAACAAGTTTTTGACCAAATTTTAGTGTAGAAAACGTTAAAATACTGTTTTTTACATTTTCTTCCATTTCCATAATACGTGTTCTTGGATTTTGCTGAAAATTTGCCCACAGATAGCCAAAACACAGGACTTTAAGTGGTTAAAAGAATTTATATAGTTTTACAATACAAGAAAAGTTACATGCAATAATATCAGAGTCAAAATTATATAATCCAGTCGGGTTAGCATTTTGATCTTGCATGCCGAGCTACACAAGCAAGATTCTATTTTTCTAATCTTTAGGGGGCAATAGTAGTGTAAATGTAAAATCTCGAATGAATTCCGCCGTTTCCTTAGCCGCCATTTTGATTTTAAAGGAGAACCGTTTTTGCTCAATATCTTCGCCATTTTTAATCTTTTGACAAAAAGTGTAAGGACTGAAATTGTTGAAAACGTGATATAATTTCTTTTTTCTACGAGCGTTAGGGTGGCCCAAAAATTTCAAAATTGTAGAACATCCCTAGGCACCCTCTCATTTTTTTACTTTGCCTAATAGAAGTAAATCCCTAAAGTTTCAATGTCATAGGTGGAGTGGAAAGCAGTGCTCAAAGTCTTCAAAGTTTTGAAAATTTCGCAATTTCGTCGAATTTTCAAAAATTAATATCTTACATTATTTTTTTGTTTCAGATGCTGAAATTGTGAAAATTGTGCATTTAAAGACTTAAGTAATTGATATATATATATATATATATATATATATATATATATATATATATATATATATATATATATATATATATATAAACTGATAATATTTGTCTTAAAAGACTATTTTGTTACTAGTAGAAAATACGAGTCAAGTGCAAAAAGTGAACAAAAGTAAGAACTGTGATTTGTGCATGTGCGTAGTCATGGCTTCGCCCTCCACTTCAACGTGTAAAGCAGACAATATTTTTTTAATTGGAATAAGAGAATTAGAACCCATATCTCAGTTGAACCAACTACCTTCTGTAAGGCAAGTTCTTCTCAGATTTCATTTTTTCCTAAACGAGAAAAAATCCATAAGGAATGCTAGCCACTTAACCTTGGAAGAAGTGATGTCAGTATGGCAAAAGGCTGCGATTCCTACCAGATTAAAAAAACATTGTATTGAAAAAGTTGAGAAAATACACAATGAATGGCTTATGCTAAAGAAAAATAAAGGAAGAAACTCCGATGCCCAGAACAAAAGACAAAATCTGTTTGTAGAGCAGCTCGATCAGCTTTTTGATATTGCTCACAGTGAAGCCCTGGTTATGTGTAAAGTAGATGAGGACAGACAGTTTCTAATAGATCAAAGAACTGACAGAAAAATGATCATAACATCAGAAGACAAGGAATATAAAAAAAACAGGAGAGAATCCTTGAAAGAAAGTTAAAAGAACAAAAAAGACTTCAAAAAGCTCAAGAGGGAACCGCTTCGCCTCTGGTGACTCCGACTGCTTCCTGCCAAAGTTCAGAGGATGATTCATCAGATGAGTGTACTCCAGTAAAACACAGCTCATCAGAAGAAGAGCTGTATAAACCATCATCATCATCTTCGGCATCCCAAAGAAACAAAAGAGATTCACACACTTGTCATCTCCACCAATCGCAAAGAGAAGTTTGTTTTCCACACATGTTGTTAGTGCATTGGATCGCAACAAAGTTTCTGATAGGGAAGCTTTAAGATTAATGGCTCCTATCGCAGCAGCTCTCGGTCATGATCCCAGTGAATTGCCGCTCTCAAGAAGCACTATTCAACGGGAAAGGAAGGAAGCACGAAAAACTATATTTCAAACTATTAAAGAATCTACCTCTTTTGATAATCCCGTCATTGTACATTGGGATGGAAAAATTCTTCCTGATATTTTGGGAAGTGACAAGGTAGACCGTTTGCCTGTCATAGTATCTTGTCCTGCTGACAATACAGATAAATTGCTTGGTGTACCAAAATTAGTTGGTGGTACTGGTGAAAATTCAGCTAATGCTGTTTACAAAAAGCTTACTGAATGGGGTTTGGGTAAAAAGGTAGTGGGTATGTGTTTTGACACAACATCTGTAAACACAGGGTTGAAAAATGGAGCTTGTGTGCTGATTGAACACCTAGTTGAAGGAGAATTGTTATGGCTAGCATGCAGACACCATGTTTTAGAGATTGTACTCAGTAAAGTATTTACTTTCTGTTTTGGTCCCTCCAGTTCACCTGATATACCTATATTCAAAAGATTCAAAGCAGCATGGCAATATATCAGACAAGATAGTTATCAGTCTTTGGGAAACATTCCTGGCAGTGAAGATTTCAAACAATCTGCAGTTGATGTTCTCCAAGTTGCCTTAAAAGGCAAAAATCAGCCTCGGGATGACTATATGGAGTTGATTGAGCTGGCTTTAATTGCTTTAGGCCACACTCCAGCCAAAATTCATTGGAGAGCTCCTGGTGCGGTACACCACGCCCGTTGGATGGCTAAGTTGTTATACGGCATCAAAATCTATTTGTTTCGTGATGACAGTGGTTTCGTGACAACGCAAAGGGAGAAAGCTCAGCTTGAACGCTTTGTGAAATTTGGAGTTCTTGTCTACGTCAAGTACTGGGTAGAAGCTCCTTTAGCTTCAAATGCTCCATGGTCAGATCTCTCACTGTGGAATGATATGACAAAGTACCATGATATTGATCCTGAAGTAACTGAAATTGTCAAAAAGGCTTTCAAATCTCATCTTTGGTATCTTTCGGATGAGTTGGTTGGTTTGAGTCTGTTCTCAAAAAAAGTATCTGTTGATGATAAGGTGGAAATCGTTAAAAAAATGAAATGTGAGCCTGCTGAACGGAAAGTGAGAGGCAATTCAGCACTCCTAACTGAGAAAGCGCGTTTGGCTGATTTTGCTTCAAAAAGATCACTGCAGTTACTTGAGAAATTGGAAATCAATACCAATTTTTTCACCAAAAACCCAGATGAATGGACCGATGACCAAGAGTATATCAAAGGTCAAAACATCATCAGAAATCTGAAAGTTGTTAATGACTTGGCTGAAAGAGGAGTAAAGCTGTTTGAAGAGTTTAACAAGCTGTTAACAAATGATGAAGATGAAAAGCAGGTGCTTCTCCAGGTCATAGAAGCTAACAGAAAGATGGTGCCTACAAAGACTACAAAACAAGAGATCGTCGATAGTTTGAAAATATCAACAAAGGATTGATCGCCCACAGCAAATTCTTTTCATGAATATCATTGCATTGTTTTATTGTACCTTTATACTGTAAATAAAATACATTTAGTTTACTTACTTTGAGCTGTTTTTTCTTGATTTTTAATTCCCTCAAATATTCCGATTTTCTAAAATTATGCCCAACATAAAATGTCTTTGAGCACTCCTTTCCAAATGGAATATCATCTTGAAATTTTGCATAAATACTATTAATATTATAAGTAAAAAAGTTAGAGGGTGCCCAGGTGTCTAATATAACTTTGAAAAATTAACATTATAATGTGGGCCACCCTAACGAGCGTGCAAAAATGTCTACTTTCGCGCACGCGTTTTAGTTTAGAATGTTTTACTTTTCCGCACGCGTGTAGATATTTTAATATGGCCTTAAAATAATTATAATACATGCAATAAACTAATATTTAGATATTATTTACTATTTTATCTAAAATGTACCTTATTGTGTTCCTGTTTTAATGAAATTAACGCGGTTATTTCATTCATAGGAGATTCTGACCAATAGAAAGCTACAGAAATAAAAATTAAACTGATAATTTTTGATAATGTCCCGTCGTCAAGTATATTACGTCAGATGCCCTTGGTTGCTACGAAAAAATACATTCAGTGACATTAATGACAATTAATGTTTTAAAAATTATAAAAGTGATGACTTTCAACCGTCAAATATTTATAACAACTGTGTGTTTAATTGTACTAATTTGTACTTACATAAATAAATTACAATTAAATTTTGGTTTTTAACAGTTTTATTCATGAAATAATCTCAACAAATTGCACTCGATCTCTAGAATTAATAAATCAATATCGAATTTTTGCCCTCGTGACACTTTGACATAATTTCACTCCTCTTCGGGTCGTGAAATTAAAACTGTCAAAGTGTCACTCGGGAAAAATTCAATAATTTTAGAGCTCTTGTGCAATTACTACTGACAATTCGATGAATTAAATTTATTTTGACATAATATTTGAAAGTCAAATCGGTTGACAATACCAGTCGTTTTGAATCATCGTCATGAAAACCAAGATCGTCGTCATGCTAACTAATTATATTGAAAGTTTGGTTTTGACAACCTTGTCAAAGAATTAATTTGTGTATGTATTTTCATATTAATTAAATTAATAATTGATTAAGATTTGGTCATTTTTTAAAGACTCGTAGAAAAAATATTGTTCCTAACTCTTGCAGAAAGTATCTTTTCCGCACTCGACTGCTTGCCGAACTCCAGCTTCGCGTCGTTCGGCAAACTGCAGTCGTGTGTGGAAAAGTATGAATTTCTGCACTTGGTAGGAAAATAACTATTGTTATTAATTTTTTGTGCCGTCGATATTTTCCGAGTTATGAGGGGAAATAATGACAGTTACAGCATAATTATTGAATTTTATTAAATTTTAGAACAAAACTGTACCTATACAAAAATTGAAATTGAAAAGAATTAAATTTCATACAATTTTGATCTCTTTCATTTTTGTTTGTTAAAATAAATATTTCAGGTTGTACGTATGTGGTAAAGGCGCGAGCATAAGACCTGGTTGGTTTGATAGCACTGGTTTTGTTCATTATCTCCGTCATTTTCATCTCAAATGGTAGGAACTTAAATTGTTCCAAATAAATCGTGTTTACAATAATTATTACAATTTTTTTAACCATTTTTATTCGTACGGTCGATATTTTCTTATTTCGAGTTAATTGTACTTACAGTAGATGCCTATATTTTTGACTCTGATATTATTCCACGTATTTTTTTTGTATTGTAAAACTATACATATACAAATTCCTTTAACCACTTAAAGTCCTGTGTTTTGGCTATCTGTGGACAAATTTTCAGTAGTAATTGCACGAGAGCTCTGAAATTATTGAATTTTTCCCGAGTGACACTTTGACAGTTTTAAGTAAGTACCATTAAACACACAGTTTTTATAAATATTTGACGATTGAAAGTCATCACTTTTATAATTTTTAAAACATTAATTGTCATTAATGTCACTGAATGTATTTTTTCGTAGCAACGAAGGGCATCTGACGTAATATACTTAACGACGGGAGATTATCAAAAATTATCGATTTAATTCAGATTTCTGTAGCTTTCTATTGGTCAGAATCTGCTATGAATGAAATAATCAGTCAAATCGAATGACATGTATTTTGGTAATGGAGGAAATTATAAAAAAAAAACGGTATTTTACCGGTGTTTACACTAAAATTTAATCAAAAACTTGTTTTCAATCAAAATAACTTGTTATAATAAACATTTTTGAGTCCCTACTATTAAAACATTATTTCTCCATTGATATTTTACGATAAAAAAATGCAAATTTGTTTAAATAAATACCAAATCATTGTAAAATCGCTTAAAATGATATTTGGAGAAAAGAAGAAGAAGAAGAAGACTTTTTGAGCTTAAATGTCTTATTTTTACGTTAAGCAGAAGCTGTACACCAAGTTTGAGACAAATCGGAGATCCAAAAGTTTTTGTCTGAGTGATTTGACCTGAAATGTACCATGTTTATATTCTAATGTACAGGGTGTAACAAAAATACAGGTCATCAATTTATTCACATATTCTGGGACCAAAAATAGTTCGATTGAACTTAACTTCCAAACAATCAATTGTATCAAAAGCAAATCATCCTGTAGTACTGATGGACTATCTATAAAAATTTTCTCTAATCTCACAGAAAATGTGTTGGAAATCCTCCTCTCACTAATTAATGATTCCTTCGAAAAAGGTAAATTTCCAGAGTGCCTAAAGACAGCCATTATTATTCCTCTTCATAAGGGTGGCGAAAAATCTGATGCCTGCAACTATAGACCTATTGCCTTACTACCGGTACTCTCCAAAATTATTGAGAGAGTCATTAAAACTCGACTTATGTCCTTTATCGTTGATAACAACATTTTATCACAAAATCAGTTCGGCTTTTTAACAAATAAATGTACCACTGATGCCATGTTTTCTGTACTACATGAGGTTTACCAAGCACTAAACAATAATCTTTATACTGCCACTGTTTTCTGCGACTATGCCAAAGCTTTTGATTGTGTAAATCACGACATCTTGATTACAAAACTAAATTTCTATGGAATTCGAGGTATTTCTTTGAATTGGTTCCAATCCTACTTGAATAATCGGAAACAACTAGTTAGAGCAAATGATACTGACTCTAGTCTCAAAAACATCGTCTGTGGAGTACCACAAGGTTCAGTATTGGGTCCTATACTGTTCCTTATCTTTATAAATGACATTACTAATTTAAAAATCAATGGGAAAATTTTTCTTTTTGCTGATGATACCAGTATCACTTGGAGCAACTCAACTATTGCATCTCTTCATGAAACTATAACTTCGGATCTACTGACGATAAAGACCTGGTCTGACTCTAATTTACTCTCTTTTAACGTAAATAAAACAGTAGCGTTATCCTATAAAGGAGCTCTTCAACCTTTGCCACTTCATAACAGCCAGATCAGTACCGTTGATTCTGTAAAATTTCTTGGTATTTTTTTAGACAGCAACCTCAAATGGTCCCTTCATATCGATTCGTTAAGTAATAAGCTCGCCTCAGCTTGCTATGCAATACGATCTGTCTCAAGGGAACTCAATTTAGCATCTTCTAAAATAACATATTTTTCGTTGTTCGAGTCTCATCTTCGATATGGTCTTCCTTTTTGGGGTTCTAGTACAGCTGCTCAATTTGATGTCATTTTTAGATTGCAAAAAAGAGCAATAAGATATTTGTTTGGCCTCAGAAGATCTACACATTGCAGAAGTTACTTCAGAGATTACGAAATTTTAACACTTACATCTTTATATATTCTAGAAACGGTTTGCTTAATTCGTAAACACCTTCATGTCTTTCCATCAAGGCCCAATCATCTTTACTCCACCAGAAATTCAATCTTTGATATTTATTTACCGATTCCATCCACTGAGTTAGTAAAGAAATCTATATTGTAGCGTGATTAGTGTAATTACTTCTAATTACAATAAAACTAGCGGTTCGTAATTTATATATGACTTTATTATTTATTTATACAAGTTTACTTTACCAACTTTAGCTTAAGACTAAACTCTATTCACAAAAATTATGCCTTATATATCCTAGTCGTTATTCTCGATCATTCCGGGCTAAGCCAGCTCTCCGACTATCGTGTGACCTTCCAACAACCGCGCATCGGTTCCACGTATAGCGTGCTCGATCTAGACTTTTCTCGGCTTACGCCTTGCGGCTGGTGACTCATTGTTTTGCTACATTACTCCCCTCTTAAGATCTGAGCGTCCCGATCAGCAACTCTAGATGAAGGCCCAGGATGGCGGAATCTACACGACTCTCCAGCTTTGCATACACCCTTCAAGAAGAAATAACAGTCTACTGTCTTTGAAGGATCCGACATCTTCGGGTTCATGCAACACACAGTAATTCGTACGCCAGTTTCTCTGAAGACCACTTCAAGCATGCTTCTCACAATCTTCCAATCCAGATTTTCTACTGCATGGCCTATTTTTGGTAAAGCCAAATCTTTGATGTCATAATTACACACGATTTTCTTCAAATTACTTAGAGCACGCCATATGTTCTCATAGCTTGGCGTGTCCGTATAAGACTTCCTGGTCACCATATACAGCAAAGATCGAGGACCATCTTCCAATCGCAGTACTCTTCCAATTTTAGGCTGCTGATTTCTTAACTCGTCCAGGCGGCCGAACTTTCTATTGAATACGGACGAGATTCCTTTAGTCATCTCGAGGTCTTGGGCAACACAGTGGGCTAGAGAGACGTTTTCTGGAACACCAAACAGATCTTGCTGAACTTCTGTGGTCACGCCGAATCTAGCACTCTTTCTTTCTGCGTAATTTGACATAAATTCCTTAAAACTTGGCTGTGGTGCATCTTTCATCTCCTGTTGGAGGACTCGGGCTTCCTCTGTTTCATTTGAGCCAGCATATGGTGCGAGACGATTTATGTGAATAACTTTTGGTTTACCGTTTGGCAACTTCTTAATTCTGTATATTACGTCATTTATTTTCTTCTTAACTTCATACGGACCTTCCCATTGTCTTTGCAGTTTAGGACACAGGCCTCGACGACGTTGTGGATTATAAAGCCAGACAAGATCACCTACTTCGAAGCTTTCATTCTTACAGCGAGAATCATATTGATCTTTCATTCTGTCACTGGCTATCTGGATGTGTTGTCGGGCAAGTTCATGAATGCTGTTCATTCGTAACTTCAGGCGGTCTACGTATTCTTCGCCTGCAACATATTCCTCGGAAGGTCTGCAGCCAAACTCTAGGTCGCAGGGCAAACGAACTTCACGACCCAACATCAGGCAGGTTGGTGTTTGACCTGTAGTTTCATTCCCGGCCGAGCGGTAGGCCATCAGGAATAAATGAATGTGTTGGTCCCAATCTCGCTGATGTTCAGATACAACTTTGGACAAGTGTTTACCCATCGTTCGGTTCATCCTCTCGACCATTCCATCTGATTGAGGATGCAGGGGTGTTGTTCTGGTCTTATTGGCACCAATCAATTTACAAACGTTTTGGAAAAGAGCTGACTCAAAGTTTCGCCCTTGGTCGGAGTGGATCTCCAAGGGAACACCAAATCGGCTGAAGAATTCTTTAACAAGTACCTCTGCAACGGTAGCAGCTTCTTGATCCGGTAATGCATAGGACTCGGTCCATTTCGTAAAATAGTCCATGGCTACCAGAATGTATTTATTTCCAGCATCGGTTTCTGGAAATGGACCTGCAACGTCGATTGCTACTCTTTCCATAGGACTTCCAACATTGTACTGTCTCATGGGTGCTCTCTTTTTACCAACTGGACCATTACCGGATGCACACAGTTCACATTTCCGGCACCATCTTCTTACATCATCTTTACAGTTCACCCAATAGAACCGTTCTCGAACCTTTTGCAGAGTCTTCGTAATACCAAAGTGTCCACCTGATGTACCGTCATGCAACTGACGCAATACTTCTGACACTTTACTTTTAGGTACAATCAACTGCAGCTTAGATTCTGTACCATCATTGTTCTCAAAGGTTCTGTACAGAAGATCATCTTTTAGTACCAGGCAATTCCATTGGCTCCAGTAGGCCTTGACTTCTGGACTACATGCACTAATGTTCTGCCAACTAGGTCTTTCACCTTGCCGCATCCAATCCAATACTCTTTTTATACATGGATCATCTTCTTGGGCGTTTTGTAACTGTTGGGGCTGCCATTGCTCATTAACTACGGTGGTTCGTCTCACGGGGCAAAATCGTTCCTCTAATTTGGCACAGTGATTACAATTTGCACTGCATGGTCGTCTCGAAAGGGCATCAGCATTTGAATGAACTCTTCCGGCCCTGTGTTCTATCTCATAATCATATTCTTGCAGTCGTTCTAACCATCTTGCCATCTGGCCCTCTGGATTACGGAATTGTATGAGCCATTTTAGAGCAGCGTGATCTGTTCGAAGAAGGAACTTTCTGCCGTACAAGTATTTATGGAAATGTTCGCAAGCCTTCACTACACCCAGCAGTTCTCTTCTGGTAACACAATAGTTTCTTTCTGGTTTCGACAGGACTTTGCTGAAATAAGCGATGACTTTTTCCTGTCCATCCTGGATTTGTGAGAGAACAGCTCCTATGGCACTGTTGCTAGCATCGGTATCCAAAACAAATTTTCCTGCCTGTCCCGGGTAGCTTAATATCGGTGCACTGATCAGAGCCCTTTGTAGTTGTTCGAAAGCTTTTTGACACTCCTCACTCCATGTATATTCTTTGCCCTCCTCCGTCAACTTTGTTAGGGGCTTGGAGATATTGGCAAATCCTTTGACAAATCGTCGGTAATATGTACATAGGCCAAGGAAACTTCTAATTTCATGTTTATCTTTTGGTACTGGCCAATCTTTAATTGCATCAATCTTTTCAGGATCAGCTGTTACACCATTACTCGATACAATATGTCCTAAGTACTTAACTTCTCGTCGAAACATGTGACATTTCTTCGGACTTAACTTCAAGTTCGCTGCCCTCAATCGTTGAAAGACGTCTATTAGATTCTTGGCATGTTCATCAAAGGACCTTCCAACCACAATTACATCATCCAAGTAAACCAGGCATGTTTTCCATGTTAGACCTCTTAAAACTGCCTCCATTAATCTTTCAAATGTGGCAGGGGCATTACATAAACCAAACGGCATAGCCGTAAACTGCCAAAGCCCTGATCCTATCGAAAATGCGGTTTTCTCCCGATCGGCTGGCTCCATGTCTACTTGCCAATATCCACTTTTTAAATCGAGTGTGGAAAACCAACGAGAACCGGAGAGAGTATCCAATGTATCGTCTATTCTGGGCAAAGGATAACTATCTTTTTTTGTTACCGCATTGAGCTGGCGGTAGTCGATACAAAAACGCGTTGAACCATCTTTCTTCTTTACCAGAACTACTGGTGATGTCCATGGACTGTTCGATGGTTCAATTACCCCTTGTTTGTCCATATCCTTGATAATCTCTTCGGCTTCATCTCTTTTCGCAAATGGAAGTCGTCTAGGCCGTTGTCTGATTGGCTGAGCGTCTCCGGTATTTATTTTATGCGTTACTATGCTTGTTTTTCCCTTATCCTTCGTGTCAATAGCAAAAACATCTTGATACTCTATCAGCATAGATGTCACTTTTTCCGTTCGTTCATGATCAAGATCTTGGCATCTTTCAATGATCATCTCAACAAGCTCCTTTGGATACTTCGCCTTCGATGATTTCTCATTGGTATTCACAGAGCAAATTGAAGCCACGGGAACACACTGCCCGATCAAAGCTCCTCTACTTAACTTGATAGCAGTTTCCCTTAAATTCATAACTCTTACAGGGATCACATCTCGAACTTTTACCAAAGTTTTCGCCGTTAGGAACTCGACATTATCCACATCTTCGACCATCCTTAAACTTCCCTCTCGGCAGTGTCCATCAAGCATGGTCATCAGAATTTTCTCACTATTACCGGGTATGGTTACGTCGCATGTAGTAAGTAAGCGGATGACATCTTCTTTGTCGTCATGAAAGGGCAACTCTTCACCATTGATCTTGAGAACTCCATTTTGAACATCCAATATTGCCCCCACTTTCCTTAGTACGTCCATCCCCAATATGAATTCGTCGGAGATCTCGGCAATTAATACTTGATGTTCAACTGTGGTCTGGCCAATGGATACTGACATATTAGCCTCGCCATATGTATTAATTAGCTCACCAGTCGCTGTTCTAAGCTTTACTGTTGCAGGTGATAATTTATTATGGTCTCGTACTACATCTGGACGTGCGATAGTTCTCGTTGCACCTGTATCCACCAAAAATGATCTACATCTATTACTGATACGACCTTCGATGTATAAGTTGTGGATTCCACCGGAGGACGTAAGGTTGACAGTTACTATGGGGGCTCTAGTTCTCGAGGTCGGCAGTTGCCCCTTGGTGTCGACCCGCTCTAGTTTTCCGACGGCTGTACGATCTTCTTACAATTACGACGAATGTGGCCTACGTCTCCACAATTCCAACATCTAGGCTCGCGTCTCTTTGGCATCTGATTACTTAATACTCTCCGTATCATTTCCTCCAGACGTTCATCGTTGTGTTCGTCACTTTCTTCAATGGTTCTTACTCTATGGCCTCGTGAAGTTTGACTAGCCGTTTCGTGTTCCAATGCAATAGCAAGTGCTTCATCTAAAACTTTCGGTCTTGCTAGTCGTAAAGCTTTCTGTAGTTCATTATCTTTCAGCCCATTGACGAAGGTATCTACTGCAATTTCTTCTAAAACGCTGTCTGGCACCTCTGGATAAGCCAACCGCACCACACGAGCCACATCTGCTTCAAATTCTTGCAGATTCTCACTTGCTCGTTGACTTCTACTTCGCAGTTGTGCTTTGTATACTTGTTGTAGATGGGCATCTCCATAGCGTTTTTCTAGACGAGTGAACAAGGTCTGGTAACAATTTTCTTGACCCTTGGGAATTGACCTTAATATATCTGCAGCATCACCTCGTAAAGCAGCAGTCAAGGAAACAGCCTTTTCTTGTTCGGTCCAATGATTGGCGGTCGCAATAGCTTCAAACTGTCTAAGATATATGGACCAAGAGGACTTTCCATCAAATGGTGGTAATTTGAATCTCATATTATGCGACGTTTCGTCTCTCGGTAGTTCATCTTTCACTAAAGGATCTAACGTTGCTGCATTAACTGATGGTTGTACTTTTGTATCGGTTATCCTGCTCTCTAGCTGTTTGATCTTTTCTTCTACGGTCTCTACACTTTTCTGCATCTTATCGAATGTTCTAGAAACTTCTTCAAATTTCTCATTGTTCTGTTTACAAACTTCTTCTAGTTTTTCGTTGTTTTGCCTACAGACCTCTTTAATTATTTGAGAAGTCTCATCGAATCTTTTAGCAACATTTTCGAATTTCTCGTCGCTTTTTCTACTAACTTCTTCAAGTTTCTCGTCGCTTCTTCTACTAACTTCTTCAAGTTTCTCGTCGCTTCTTCTAGAAGTTTCATCGATCTTTTGAGAAACACTTTCAAATTTCTCGTTGTTCTGTCTACTAACTTCTTCAAGTTTCTCGTCGCTTCTTCTAGAAGTTTCATCGATCGTTTCAGAAACAGTTTTTAATTTCGATAAGATTACTTGTTCTGCTGACTGGAAGTGGAACGTCTTTGGGTCTTCTCCGTTCTTCGTGAGGACATCCTCGAGTCGTGCTTGTAGGACTATCTTGAGCCCACTGCTGTCCAGATCCCGTTCCTCGAGCTGTTCACGGAGCTGTTTTACTGTAAGTTCTTGTAGCAACATCTTTGGTCGGCACACACGTACTTTCCAAAATGTCTTTTAACAGTCTTTCCGAATACCGAACAATCAACGCACTTTAACTATTCCCGACGAATAAAGTCCAAAAGTATTTTAAAGTCTTTCCGAATACCGAACAATTAACGCACTCCGGTTGTTCCCGACGAATAAAGTTCAAAAGTCTTTTAAAGTCTCTCTGTAATTCACTTATTTATATCGCACTAAGTTAACCGAACACCGACACCAACTGTAGCGTGATTAGTGTAATTACTTCTAATTACAATAAAACTAGCGGTTCGTAATTTATATACGACTTTATTATTTATTTATACAAGTTTACTTTACCAACTTTAGCTTAAGACTAAACTCTATTCACAAAAATTATGCCTTATATATCCTAGTCGTTATTCTCGATCATTCCGGGCTAAGCCAGCTCTCCGACTATCGTGTGACCTTCCAACAACCGCGCATCGGTTCCACGTATAGCGTGCTCGATCTAGACTTTTCTCGGCTTACGCCTTGCGGCTGGTGACTCATTGTTTTGCTACAATATTATATTCCGCAAAGAAACTGTACAATCATCTTCCGTTACAACTTAAATCTGCAACATCTTTCCCTAAGTTCTGAAAAATGACAAAAGCCTATCTATCCAAAAGACCATATTATTCAATAGAAGAATTTCTTAATGAATAACTAAGAAAATTGGCTTCCATGCGCAGTAGCATAAACTTGTCGGTTCCTTATGTTGTACCTATTTTATTTTATTTGTTTTATGTTCAATTTGCAATTTATATATGTTTTGCAATAAATTGTTTTTGTCTTGGCTTTTATATCTTATACTGTACATTGTTGACGATTTATCTAATTTTAGTAAATTGTAGTTGTTATTTGTTATTTATATTATGTTTTTCTTTTGACTGTATGTAAGCTTTGTCCATAAAATTGTAAAAATTTTCAGTGGCAATAAAGCATATTTCTATTCTATTCTATTCTAACTTGCCTTAGTAAAATGTGCACATAAAAAACTTGTAGCTTCTTGAAATTAGAAAATAAAAATCGATTTTTTCCAATATATTGAAAGCCATTAGAGATTTTTTATTGAAAATGGACATGGCATTCTTATGGCAGGAACATCTTAAAAAAATTGAAATTTGTGCACCCAATAAATATTTTATGGGGTTTTGTTCCCTTAATCCCCCCACCCCAAATATTTGTGTGTACGTGTACGTTCCAATTAAATTATTATTCTGGCACTATTAGTTAAACAAAATATTTTTAAAACTTTTTTGTCTCTTTGTAATTTTTCGATAATCCAGTTTTTATCGAGATATTTTGAACATTTGTAAAATCCAACACAAATTTTTACATGGTAACTAAGATTTTTGAGACCTGGTAATTAGTGATGTTGAAAAAGTAACTATTCGTTACAAAGTGCTCGTTACTTACGAATACCGAAAGTTACGATTACTATACAGGGAGGCAAATCGATACTTTGATTACTCTGATTACTTCGTTACTTCGTACCAATCGGATCAGAGCTAGTAACGACTACTGTATCTACTTTGATTACTTTGATTACTCTGATTACTTCGTTACTTCATACTAATCGTATTAGAGCGAGTAACGACTATTGTATCTACTTTGATTACTTTGATTACTCTGATTACTTCGTTAATTCGTACCAATCGTATCAGAGCGAGTAACGACTATTATATCTACTTTGATTACTTTGATTACTCTGATTACTTCGTACCAATCGTAACAGAGCGAGTAACGACTATTGTATCTACTTTGATTACTTTGATTACTTTGATTACTTCGTACTTCGTGAAGGTCGTTATTGTATCGGAATACCTATACAAAATACCTACCTACTGAGAAATACGATTCTCGATATGATTACCGGTACTCAAATACAAAAGTAATCATAGTAATCAAATCATTTTTATCCCTTAAACAGATCGGTGAAGGTCGTTGTTATATCGGAATATCTATACAAAATAGCTATAATAGGAAAAATGAAAGATTACCCATGAACGAACATATAAAACACACTGTATTTTCCTGTCACCGTGTCACAAAAAAAATTGGCCAGCGCAAATACATGTAATAATTATATAAACTGTTCTTATAGTACTGGCACTGGTTCATTACTTTCTGGAACATAGAAAAGATGTGTTTAATATGATCGCTCATGGGTAATCTTTCATTTTTCCTACTATACCTATTGAGAAATACGATTCTAGATATGATTACCGGTACTCAAATACAAAAGTAACAAAAGTAATCATAGTAATCAAAGTAACAAATACTGTAAATGATTACTTTATTTATACAAAAGTAACGATTTGTAACGAATACTCGAAAGTAACTATAATCAACATCACTACTGGTAATAATATGAAAATTTATTGTGAATTTACATTTTTTAGGTATATTTTGAAATATAATCATATCTCGATAAAAAATCGTTTATCGAAAAAATACAAAGAGGGAAAAAAGTTTTAAAAACATATTTAAATAATGGTACTACAATAATAATTTAATTGGAACGTACACATTAAATTACGGGGCGTTTGAGGAAACAAAATCCCCATACATTTTATGTAAACATATTAAAAAAAAAGCCAGCTAAAAAGAATCTCGATAAATACTCGAAAAAATACTAAGAGGCAAAAAAGTTTTAAAATTATTGTGTTTAACTAATGGTACCGCAGAAATAATTTAATTGGAACGGACACACAAGTTTGGGGGGGGGGGGGTTGAGGGAACAAACGCCCCATAAAATTTTTGTGGGGTGTACAAATTTCACTGTTTTTATTTTTTTGAAATGTCCCTGCCATTAGAATATCACATGTCCATTTTCAATAAAAAATATCTAATAGTTTTCGATATATTGGAAAAAATCTATTTTTATTTTGTAATTTCAAAGAGCTGTAACATTTTTTTTATGTGCACATTATTTGTACTAAGGTAAGTTAGGTTCATTCGAACTATTTTTGGTCCCAGAATACGTGATTTAATTTATGACCTGCATTTTTGTTACACTCTGTATATTGAATAAAACTTTTCACTTGTATTAGTTTAACTTAAAAAGCTAACCAGTAACCAGATTAGTACATTCAAGATATAAAGAACTTAGGAATTACTAAACGGGAGTCTCACAACTTATAATATGAAGAAATGAATCTACATGGATAGTTTGACTTTCGAACAGGAATAAAGCACTTGTTACTCCGAGTTCTCTTAAGGGGAAAGGCGCAAAATGTCGCGTGTCAAAATTTTCAATGTGTTTTAAATGTATTCATTTTTTTGAATCCTGAGAAAACTAATAAGTATTTTGGAAAAAATTAACCGCAGAATTAAAGATTACGTTATTATCGAGGGGCGAAAGTCCCTTAGAATAAATAAAAAGTTTCTTTTGAATGAAATATTTGCAATTAAAAATCACACTAAATTTCCCTTTTATTTTCATCCCTGCAACTTATAAAATAAACTTAATAGACAATAATAAAAAATATTTAATAATAAAAATATTATTAAAATAAACTTAATAGAAGTTTTCAGGAACTTTCGGCCCTCAGAAAGTCAGAAATAATGTAATCTTTTATTCTGCGTTTAAATTTTTCAAAAATATTTATTTGTTTTCTCAGGATTCGAAAAAAATGAATACATTTAAAACACATTGAACATTTTGACAGGCGACATGTTACGCCTATGCCTTTAATGGTTGCAATAAAAAAATACAATTTGGTTTATCAAAGGACAGTTCAAAATAAAATTATTTGGAGTTTTTATGATTTTCTTTTATTAAAAGAGGCATATCTTAGGCTTTATCTTAGGCATATATCAGTCAGTAACCATGGCAGGAGAAGCACGTTCAAATAACACTGCCGATATCAGTAATAATATAGTTTGCAGAAAATGTAAATCTAAAGTTGTTTCACCGGTAAAGTGTATGATATGTGATACAGTAGGAAAAATTAAAGAATACCCATGAACGAACATATTATAAAACACGCTGTATTTTCCTGTCACCGTGTCACACAAAAAATTGGCCAGCAGCGCAAGTACATGTAATAATTATTGTTACATGTACTTGCACTGGAAAATTTTCTTTGTGACACGGTGACAGGAAAATACAGCGTGTTTTATATGTTCGTTCATGGGTGATCTTTCATTTTTCCGTCTGTAGCTGTTATCATCCCCGTTGTGCCAAAAAATTGGAACTACAAATTTTTGACAAAGTTTTTACTAAATGAGATCGAAAACTTAGCTGCGTCGACAGAAAATAAGGTAGATATACACATATTTAAATATATTATCAAACAAAAAGATCTCTTAATATTGGAAATCTTAAATCGGATCTCTTAATATCAGAACTAAAGGAAACAATATTCCTATTAAATAAACAAATTCATTCATAGTCTAGTAAAATAAAATTACACTACATGTAAATCAAAATGTAAATTCGTACAGGTTGAAACAAATTTTATATCAAAGTTTAGGTGGGTACAAAATATATTTTCAAGAAAGTATCCAAATCATACAAGGGGATCATTGTTTAAATAATTAAAAAGGGGCCATTTTTGCAAAAAAAATTACTTTTTTAACTGTTCAGGTCATTCAATTACTAATGAAGGTCTATAGGATTATTTTCTGTAAAGTTGAAGGGTAATTCTTTCACATAAGTCTTAATAAATTAAATTTGACCCCCTATTTATCTAAATAATTATAAATAAATCTTTAAAAACAAATTTGCAAAAAATTATTTTTAGCGTTTTAAATAAGCACTATAAGATATCTTCTTTTACAGGATAAGTTGTGCTATGTTTGTCAGTATTAAGCAAAAAAAATTGGTCGAAAAATATTTAATATTTTTTGAGATATTGAATTTGTTTTTTAAATGTTACTATATTTTCAATTGCAAAAACGCGGTTGTTGCCAAAGAAATATTCACCTGTACTAAATCTTATTATTTTTATTTTTATATATATTTTCGATAAATGTATTGATAAATTTAAATTTCAATTAAACTGCCCCCTAAAACTGCATTTGAAAATAATTCAAATTTGTTTATAATTTATTGTTTTAATAACGTCGCGGTGATTAAATATTTTAAAATGCCGTTCCGATAATTGGGTTCCTGGGAATTTTTCACTAATTAACAAATTTGTTTGTCTTTTTTTCCTCTTCTTTTTTTTTTCTTGACATTGTATTACTACGGGCCCTTTTTGGGTTAAGTTTCATTAAGAATGTCAAATCTCTAAGTTGTAGATTCTAGACCTAAAAATATCAAGATTGGTCTAAAATCACTTAAATAAAATGTGGCTACTTACTGAGTTACAGGGTGTTTTACTTAAAAATTTAAAAATTATTTTCACCAAGTACTTTTAAACTATTTGACGTATCCTTATCATACTTTACAGAAAGTGTGGGTACTATACAGTCTACTAAACTGTGATAAATAAAAGTTTCTAGCTACCACCAGAGGCGTACGACAGGGGCCAGTTAATGGTTGACCCTTCCCAAATTCTACGCCACTGAGGGAATTACTATTTTAGCGAAATTTTTAGATTCTCCAATACTTTCTCTGTAAATAATATACTCTTTACTGGTAATGATTAAGTCATTAGTTTTCGAGATATTGGAAGTTAAAAATGAAACGGCATAGTTATTTTGATTCATTCATTCATTCATTTTAAACTTCCAATATCTCTCAAACTAATGACTTTATCAATACCAATAAAGTTATTTACAAACAAAGTATTGGAGAATCGAAAAATTTCGCTACAATAGTAATTCACTCAGTGGCGTAGAATTTGGGAAGGGTCAATCATTCACTATCCCCTGTCGTACGTCTCTGGCACTAGCTATAAACGTTTATTAATCACAATTTAATAGGGTGTATAATAGCCACACTTTCTGCCAAGTATGATAAGGATACGTCAAATAGTTTTAAAGTAATTGGTAAAAATAATTTTTAAATTTTTAAATAAAACACCCTGTAACTCAGTAAGTAGCCACATTTTATTTAAAAGATTTTAGTTACATCTTAATATTTTTAGGTCTAGAATCTACAACTCAGAGATTCGACATCCTTAATAAAATTAACCCTAAAAGGGCCCGTAGTAATATATCTCCAAGAAGAAAAAGAAGAAAAAAAAACGACAAAAAAATTTTGTTAATTAGTAAAAAAAATCCCAGGAACGCAATGATCGAAACGGCATTTCAAAGTACTTAATCCCCGCGACGCTATTAAAAACACAAATTATAAACAAATTTGAATAATTTTCAAATGCCATTTTAGGGGGGAGTTTAACTGAAATTTGAATTTATCAATACATTTATCGAAAATATACATAAAAATAAAAATACTGAGATCTTAAGCAGGTGAATATTTCTTTGGCAACAACCGCGTTTTTGCAATTGAAAATATACTAACATTTAAAAAACAAATTCAATATCTCAAAAAATATTAAATATTTTTCGACCAATTTTTTTGCTTGATACTGGTAACAGAGCGCAACTTAGTCTGTAAAATAAGATATTTTATAGTGCTTATTTAAAACGCTAAAAATAATTTTTTGCAAATTTGTTTTTAAAGTTTTATATGTAAGTATTTAAATAAATAAGGGGTCAAATTTAATTTAGTAAGTCTTATGAGAAATATTTACTCTTCAACTTTGCAGAAAAAAATCCTATAGACCTTCGTTGGTAATTGAATGACCTCAGCAGTTAAAAAAGTAATTTTTTTGCAAAAATGACCCCTTTTTAATTATTTAAACAATGATCTCCTTGTATGATTTGGATACTTTCTTGAAAATATCTTTTGTACCCACCTAAACTTTGATATAAAATTTGTTTTAACCTGTAAGAATTTACATATTGACTTTTTTTTATTTTATTAGGCTATCATTGAAACAATTAGAAATAAAACAAGCTCCGGAAAAACCTGACTATTCTTTATTTAAAAAATCTAAACACAAAGCTGATAACAATAAACAAGTCTTCAATTCACCAGAGTCAATAATGGGTCAGGAGAAATATAAGGAAAACAATTCAATTACTGCTACAGATGTCAACGAAGCCATAAACCGAACACAAAATATAATACCTGCATCTAGTCGAACCGAAAAAACTGGAGATGCATCTCGTCGAACCGAAAAAACTGGAGAGGCCAACATGCAAATAAGCAGTAATATTCCCATGGATTGGCAGACAGTGACTTACAAAAAAAGAACACCCAAAAAAACTTATTAGTGGGTAACTATTCTGGAAATTCTAATGTATAAGGGGTGGATCAAACAATTACCCTACATGTATTCAATCTGAAACCGCAAACATCTGCAGAAGACCTTCAATCATTTTTATCAAAAAACCTGCCAGAAGCCAGCTGCTCAGCTCTTCCATCTCGTCGTCCTGATATATATTCTTCTTTCAAGGTGGAAATCTCGAAAGCAAACTACAATAAGGCGTTGGATGCCTCGATTTGGCCAAACAAAGCCTGTATACGATTTTTTTTTTCAATTGAGGAAAAGGAAAGAGCAAATCGAGTCGAAGTATCTATCGACACTGAAACAAAACATACGGTAATTTTTAAAATTATACAGTTAAATACAGCGTCCATTAGAAGCAAACTTGAAAGGTTGGAAATTCTGCTTGATAAAGAAAATCCTATTGTCGTCGGTATTGCGGAACACTGGTGTAAGCAGGATGAAATATCTTTAATGGTAACTCCGGGTTACGATCTTATAACCAGTTATCGACCAGTTATTATATTGTCGACCTATCCATGAGCATGGCGGATCGGTTCTGTATGTGAAATCTCAAATCATCAATGTGTGCCAGTTCGCAGTTCGCTGTGGAGATGCATTATGAGTGCAGTGCGGTGAAAATAATGTTTTGTGAAAGAAAAGTTGCAGTCATCAGTATCTACAGGCCTCCCAGTGGAGACTTTTATTTGTTTTTGAAGCAGTTGTTATCCTATACGATTGAACTCTGTAATAGGTATGTTGACGATATTTTTAATTGCGGTGACTTAAACATTGATTATTTGGAAAATAGTTTATTTAAAATTCTTTTTAACGATGTTCTAATGAGCTACAATCTTAGCATAACCTCTGTGGTTCCACAAGCGTAGCGATAAATTGTTTGAACCAAACTTCTATTAGTAAGATTATATTATGACCAATACAGTTAATATACTTCAATGCAATTCTAATGTTTTTGAAGCACATTTAAGTGACCATAGAGCAATTAGTTTGGAATATGTAGTAGACGTTAATAGCAGCTGTACTAAATCTAATGACCAGCCTAATTATAAATATTTTAGAGACTTGTCTGACAACAACCTTAAACAAATTTCTTCTGTGCTATCTGTAACTGACTTTGACGATATTTTTATTTAACCCATAATGTTGATAAATGCTTTGAAAATTTTATAAGTAGTTTAATATATGTGTAAGATTATTGCTGTCCAGCAAAACGGTATAATATTAGTAGGCAGACTTGCAATAAAAAATGGATTACTCTGGAAGTTAAGCAGTCTGGTGTTCACTTAAAAAATGCTTACTGGCTTAATAAAAAACTAAAAGATGCCAATTCTCTTGCGAATTATAACAAAATTAAGAAATACCACGCGGAACTATTACAAAAATCTAAATTAAAATTCCATGATCAATTGATAACTAATTCAAGTAATAAAAATAAAACTGTATATAATCTTGCTAACAAGGAAACTGGCAGGAAGTCTATCCAAAAAAACAGCATTAAATATGGATGGTGAAAGTTGTACTGATTTTAAGCAGTTTTCTGAAGTTTTTTGTGATTATTTTGTTACAGTATCCGAAGGGAAACTATCAAATCATTTTGGGAATTCTCGATCTAATAGTTGCACATCTTCTGCTATTCTTAAAAACAGTTTTTTCTTTAGACCTGTTGTTGGTAATAATGATGTAATGGATGTGATCAATAATTTAAAAAATAAAAAAAGCACTGGACTTGATTCTATCTCGATAAGAGTATTAAAGGCTATGTCATCTTATATAGCAAACCACATTGCATATTATATTTGATAAATTTATCAATAGGTAAAGGAGTCTTTCAAATTATTCTAAAAAAAAGCAATCGTTATTCCTATTTACAAAAAAGACGATCCGGAAAACATTTCAAATTATAGACCTATTTCCTTATTGTGTGTACTTTCCAAAGTATTTGAGAGAATTGTGTATAACCGTATGTCTGAGGTTTTGGGTAGATTTAAAATTGTAAGCGATTGTCAACATGGCTTCCGTACAGGTAGATCCACTCAGTCTGCTGCCTGCAGATTTTGTGAAAGGGTCTACAGATCTTTGGATGCAGGTGAATATGTAGCAGGTCTCTTTTTTGATCTAACACGTGCCTTTGATTGTCTTAATAGCCGTTTTGTTAGCAATAAACTGTATAATATTGGTTTTAGAGGCATATTTTTAGATTGGCTAATCAATTATCTATCAGATAGGATAATTTGTGTTAAAATCAATGAAGCTATTTCGGAGAAACATGTTATTAATCTGGAAGTTCCACAGGGCTCTGTATTAGGACCCCTGATTTTGTTGTTGTTTATTAACGATGCATCTAACCAGTTTGATGTTTTAAACCTGACGTTATTTTCAGACGATACTTCTCTTGTGGTCTCAGCACAGACCTAAGAGAAATTGGCATCTACTTGCAATAATTTTTTGTACTAATTTTAAATGTAGACAAAACAAAAGTAATATATTTTAATAACTTAAATTCTGTAAATCCCGTACTACACCTAAGTTTTAACAATGTACTACTGGATTCCTCAAATCATACAAAATTTTTAGGTATCCATCTCGACTCAAAATTAAAATGGTCAGTTCACATAGACATGCTCAGTAAGTCCCTTAATAAGTCGTACTATGCATTATCCCCTATTAAAAATATTATGCCCATCTCTGCGCTGTTAAATGTATACTATAGCCTTGTTTATAGTAGACTTTGTTACTACTTAGTTTTATGGGGGAATTCAGTCAACAGTGACAGAATATTTATAACACAAAAACGTATAATACGAAAAATGTTTGGAATTAGACCTCATGAGAGCTGTAAGCCCATATTTATTAAGAATAATATTTTAAGTTTTCCATGTATTTATATTCTCAGAATGTTACTATATGCTCTTGATTATTATTCGTATGTACGACAGAAATTCTAGTTTCCACAATTATTCGACGCAAGGTGACGACTTGCTGAGTGTACCTGGTCATAGATCGAGTAAATTTGAAATGTCAGTAAAGTATATGAGCATTATACTGTTTAACGTGTTACCAAAAAAATATAGAACAATTAATAAATATTTCTTAAAGAAATCCATTAAAAGCTTATTGCTTACCAAATGTTATTATACTGTGGAAGAGTTTGTTTCGGACAGAAATATTACCTAAATGTTATCAATTCTATCTACCTTAAAGTGTTTATAAAATTTATAAATGTATTAATCTTATTGTTTGTAAAACTAATGACATGTCCTATACATTGTATGTTTTAAAGGATGAATAAATATTATCAGATTTGGTATGCAGGTGTATCTCCCAAAAATTTTCGTACACTTCTGGCCGTCGCGAGTAGTACAGCTTTCTGCATGGTCTTATAAAGATGTTCATTCAGACCCAGCTTTTTGATGCTTTCGAGGAGGGTCTTCGAGGGTCTTCGGTAGTAGACATAATAATCGGTACTGTCTGGGTACTTTGCATTCTCCATTGTCACCGTATTTGAATTTCCAGATCTCTGTATTTGGCGATATTTTCAGTAAATTTACTACGTAGATTATTGTTGTTAGGTATCGCCACATCAATTAGTGTTTTTTGTCTTGTTAATTTATTAACTAGTACGAGATCTGGTCTATTATGTGCCACTGTTTGGTCTGTGTGCACAGTGCGGCCCCAGTACAGCTTGTAGTTGCCACCAAGGATTTTTCCCACTGCGTCATGCCGTTCCTTGTATTCAGTTGCAGCAAATGCCTGGCAGCCCCCTGTAAGATGTTGGATGGTTTCTTGAGCTTGACATCCATATCGGCATCTGTCGTTTTGAACCTGAGGGTCTTTGACGATATATTTCATGTAATTTCTGGTTGGTATAACCTGATCCTGAATGGCCAGTAATGAACCCTCCGTTTCAGGGAATATCGTTCCTGATGTCAACCAGTATTTCGACGCTACATTGTCGACATAATCTTGGCTGACCTCATTGGGATGTCTCCCGTGGAGAGGTTTACCCATCCAGGTGCGCACTTTTTCGTCCTTAGTAAGGTGGTTTGTGCGCATTTCTGGTTCCCTCAGTGTAATCGCTGTTGTATCATCTACTGCGCAGATAGCGCGATGTAGAGGAGATGTCTCAGCCTGCATCTGAAAATAAGTTCTTAAATTAGCAATTTGTTTATCTAATTGCTCACCTATATCCATAAGTCCTCTTCCTCCTAAATTCCGTGATAATGTCGTGCTTTCTATAGCACTTTTAGGATGGTGTTTTTGTGCCTTTGTGAGGTGTGTTCTTACTTTTCGCTGAAAATTTTCTATATCTGTTTTTGTCCACTTAACAATACCAAATGAATAGCTAAGCGCAGAACAAGCGTAGGTGTTTAGTGCCTTAAACAAATTTTTACTATTAAGCTGTGAACGAAGCAGCTGTTTTATCCTTCGTATAAACTCAGTAGTTATCTCAGTTTTCATTTGCTTATGGTCAATTTTCCGCGCTTGCTTTACTCTAAGATATTTGTATATATCGTTTTCACCCATGGCCTCGATGTTCTGGCCATTTTGCATATCGAATCCACCGGGCTGTACCTTTCCTCTGACTATATTTAAAACACGGCACCTGTCTAGTCCAAAGTGCATATTAATATCATTAGAGAATATTATTATCCAGATTTAGCCATACGGCTCACACTCCCTCTAAGAGGAAAATTGACTCATCCCAGATACCTACGGTATCAAAAGGATTGAGCTCTGGTGGGACTCTTTCCATGTTATTGAGCCCTAGGTGACTTAGTATGCAGGTGTATCTCCCAAAAATTTTCGTACACTTCTGGCCGTCGCGAGTAGTACAGCTTTCTGCATGGTCTTATAAAGATGTTCATTCAGACCCAGCTTTTTGATGCTTTCGAGGAGGGTATTCGAGGGTCTTCGGTAGTAGACATAATAATCGGTACTGTCTGGGTACTTTGCATTCTCCATTGTCACCGTATTTGAATTTCCAGATCTCTGTATTTGGCGATCTTTTCAGTAAATTTACTACGTAGATTATTGTTGTTAGGTATCGCCACATCAATTTCGCCACTGTTTGGTCTGTGAGCGCAGTGCGGTCCCAGCTTGTAGTTGCCATCCTCAAGCATACTCTCGGGGACGTATTGATAATATGGGAGATGGTCCGTTTGGAGAAGTCCCAGCTTGATAGCTATTTCATGATGAAGGATTTTTCCCACTGCGTCATGCCGTTCATTGTATTCAGTTGCAGCAAATGCCTGGCAGCCCCCTGTAAGATGTTGGATGGTTTCTTAGGTTTGACATCCATATCGGCATCTGCCGTTTTGAACCTGAGGGTCTTTGATGATATATTTCAGGTAATTTCTGGTTGGTATAACCTGATCCTGAATGGCCAGTAATGAACCCTTCGTTTCAGGGAACATCTTTCTTGATGTCAACCAATAGTTCGACGCTGTTTTGTCGACTTAGTCTTGGCTGATCTCATTGGGATGTCGCCCGTGCAGAGGTTTACCCATCCAGGTGCGCATTTTGTCGTCTTTAGTGAGGTGGTTGTTGTGTCATCTACTGCGCAAATAGCGCGATGTAGAGTAGATGTCTCAGCTTGCATCTGAAAAGAAGTTCTCTTATCAGTATTAATATAATATCACAAAATAGTGAGAATAAATTGAAAATAATGCGACAATTTTTCGAAAACTTGTTTCCTAGCACGAGTGCCGAATGGATACAAATTTGAGAAGACAATTTGAGCATTATTTTCTTATTTATTCTTACTATCGTGTGATATTCGTAAGATTATTTTTTAATACTGACATACAAAATTCAAGTATACACATTCAGTGACATTTATCGCAATTAATGTTTTTCAGCTTGTCAAAGTGAACAGCTCAGCTTAGCAAATATTTAGACGAAGATATTAATAAAATATTAGTTAAAATTATTTATAAATACAGTTTTATTCATGAAATAATCTTAACGAAGTAAACTCGAGCGCTTAAAATTGCCGATTTGTCTCCTCCTCGCGACAATTAGACATTAGATGCAGAACTAAAATAATTTTAGTAAAACCATTCCATAATAAAATTATTTTATTATGGATATTTTCTTAAACGTGACAGTTGTCAAAACTAGGAAACTGGTTGCAATTAAACAGAAACAATCTACTTAAAATTATGCCCACTGTAATAATGTACAGTAGAATGTTCCCGCTGAAATAATAATCTGATTGGACAGAATTAAACACGTGATGAAAAATATTACTGCACAATTGGAAGTTGAAATCACTAAAAACATAATCAATATAATAATGTATTATTATTCCCAGTATAATAATAATTTGATTGGGCAGAATTAAATACGTGATGAAAAATCTTACTACATGATTGGAAATTCAAATCACTAAAAAATAATCAGTAGTAATTGCACAAGAGCTCTAAAATTATCGAATTTTTCCCGAGTGACACTTTGACAGTTTTAATTTCACGACCCGAAGGGGAGTGAAATTATGTCAAAGTGTCACGAGGGCAAAAATTCGACAATAATTTTAGAGATCGAGTGCAATTTGTTGCGGTTATTTCATGAATAAATCTGTTCAAAACAAAAATTTTATTATAATTTATTTATGTAAGTAGAAATTAGTATAAATATAATTAAACACACAGTTGTTGAAATATTTCAGTATATGTATATATTTGACGGTTGAAAGTCATCACTTTTATAACTTTTAAAACGTCAGATGCCCTTTTAAAAGGGCATGTGACGTAATATACTTGACGACGGGAAATTATCAAAAATTATCAGTAGTAATTGCACAAGAGCTCTAAAATTCTATATTAATTTTAGAGATCGAGTGCAATTTGTTGCGATTATTTCACGAATAAAACTGTTCAAAACCAAAATGTTATTGTAATTTATTTATGTAAGTAAAAATTAGTACAATCAAACAAACAGTTGTTATAAATATTAATTTGACGGTTGAAAGTCATCACTTTTATAATTTTTAAAACATTAATTGTCATTAATGTCACTGAATGTATTTTTTCGTAGCAACGAAGGGCATCTGACGTAATATACTTGACGACGGGAAATTATCCAAAATTATCGATTTAATTTAGATTTCTGTAGCTTTCTATTGGTCAGAATCTCCTATGAATGAAACAATCGGGTATAATATCACAAGAGAGTGAGAAGAAATTGAAAATAATGCGACAGTTTTTCGAAAATTTGTTGTCTGGCAATAGACACGAGAGCCCGCAGAGCTCGAGTGGCTATTGCCCAATGACAACAAATTTGAGTAAAAATGAAGCATTATTTTCTTATTTATTCTTACTGTCGTGTGATATTCGTAAGATTATTTTTTAATACGTATATTATGGATATTTTCTTAAATGTGACAGTTGTCAAAACTAAACTGGTTGCCATTAAACAGAAACAACCTACTTAAAAAAATTCTATCGGTAATTTTCTACAGTAGATAATTCTCAGTAGTAATTGCACAAGAGCTCTAAAATTATTGAATTTTTCCCGAGTGACACTTCGACAGTTTTAATTTTGTCAAAGTGTCACGAGGGCAAAAATTCTATATTAATTTTAGAGATCGAGTGCAATTTGTTGCGATTATTTCATGAATAAAACTGTTCAAAACGAAAAATTTTATTGTAATTTATTTATGTAAGTACAAATTAGTACAATTAAACACACAGTTGTTATAAATATTTGACGGTTTGAAAGTCATCACTTTTATAATTTTTTAAACATTAATAATTAATCAGTAATTCAGTGACATTAATGACAATTATTGTCATTAATGTCACTGAATAAATTTTTTCGTAGCAACGAAGGGCATCTGACGTAATATACTTGACGACGGGAAATTATCAAAAATTATCAGTTTAATTTAGATTTCTGTAGCTTTATATTGGTCAGAATCTCCTATGAATGAAATAATCAATATAATTTTAATCTGATTGGACAGAATTAAACACGTGATCAAATATCTTACTATACGATTGGAAGTTAAAATCATCAAAAAATAATCAGTTTAATTTTTATTTCTGTAGCTTTCTATTGGTCAGAATCTCCTATGAATGAAATAATCGCTTAAATTTTGAATTTTGTATATCAAAAATAATTTTTAGGTCCAAGATGGTATCCAATTGTAGGAAACTTCTACGCAATGAGAAATCTGTCCAAAGCGTGTGGAGGTCAACACAAAGCGTTCACAAAATTAACAGAAATGTACAATTCTAATGTAGTAGGTTTAAAATTGGGAGCGGAAAAATTGGTAATTGTTTCTTCATGGGAATTAATAAAAGAAGTTGCCTATTCACAAGACTTTAATGGACGACCAAATAACTTCTTTCTAAGGATTCGATCTATGGGAACTAGGAAAGGTAAATACATTTATAATTATAATTTGGTTCGCTTCACTGAGAGGTATGTGAGTTCAAACCCTGGCCCGGTGAACAGAAAAATAAAAAGGCTAACGCAGCAGTTTAAAATTCTGTAACGAATCTGAGGCTTAGACTGTAATGCACTGGTATATGACCGGCCCATGGGGGAGCAGTACGGCAAGGGATAAGGGCTTGCGGCTCAGTGGTACTCCTCCGTAGATCTCTACCGGAAGGGCGTTGATGCCTAATATACCGGTGTATGTATTATGTAATATTTAATTTTTACATTATTTCTATTTACATTTTTATTTATAATCTATTTTATTTATAATTCTATTTATTTTCTTTGACACATATTATATCGTACTAGTGACGTCATCCATTTGGGCGTGATAACGTAATCGACTATTTTTTTAAATGGGAATAGCATTCGAGTGCTAGCTCATTTGAAAGGTTATTCAATTACCTATTCAGTAATATAAACATCAACGTGATTAATTATACAGGGTGTCCAAAATATTTTTTTTTAATTAAATGCAGTATAAAAATATAAATATAAATAATAAAAATCAAAACGGCAATAATAAGGTAAGCGAAATATCTATTGAACAAAATTATTATTCAAGCATTATTCGACAAAATTGTCATATTTCGCCGGTACGGAAGTTGGCATAGTTTCATGTATCCCCACCATGGTCACGCACGAAGCGCATTAACACAATATTATTATGTATTTAAAGTCAACATCAATTTAATTCATGTTTTTCAATTTTAAAATAGAAATGTGTGTATACATTCTTATACTTTTTGCAAAACAATAACAAACGCTGATAAAAATATAATACTATAGATCAAATACTAAATATTTGATAAGTATCTTATATATTAATAAGTACATTCCAGTGGCGGCTGGTCAGGGTCGGCAGGGTCGGCACTGCCGACCTACATATTTATGGCCACATTATAGATTTTTTCTAAATATATAAGTTAATCAGAGTTGATGATATTCGTTTCTGTGAAATAAAAAAAAAATATCTGTGAGATAATACAGACTAAATTTTATTCATTGTTTTTAAAAGAATTCGAACGATCTGATACGTTAAGTGATCGCTGTGCGCTGTGCGTAAGAGACTTTTCAAATTAAGGATCCTAGCCAGCCACACACCCGACTGCGATTGTGTGAATTCATGGCCCGCTTCGGCTAGCCGTACCCAGTTGACCATTTGCTTGTAATAAGACGCTATGGAATATTAGCCGATAGGCAACCAATTATACATTCCCCGTATTTATTTGAATGACAAGTACGGCAGAAAAAAAATCTGCCGAGCACAGCGGTGATCTGAAAACGGCAACAAGACAGGTACTTGGACGTTGAGATTTAATTTGGACGTTGAGAGGTGACTCATATTTGTTTGCAGAAATTGCTTGAAAATAACTCATATATTAATATTTGAGTTATCCTCCCACTCAAAAAGGTCCGGAGCATTGTTTAAATAATCAAAATGTCAAAAAATAAAGAAAAAATTCGATTTTCTTCTTCATTTTTTGATTATAACTTTAAAAGTATTCATTTTCGAGAAAAGTTGCACTGACATAAAAGTTGCGTTATTAAATTTTCTACAATAGAGGATTAGCTAAAAATTTTAAAAATCTGCTTTATTGTCAGTACTGCAACATTTGGAAAAATTAATTTTTTTTGCAAAAGCTGGATTGCAAAATTTATTTTGCAAAATGTATTGAATCGATCTTAATGAAATTTACAGTATTATTTTATTATATCATAAAGGTTTTCTGGTTAAAATATGAAGGTCGTAAGTGTTAGCATAAATGGTTGAAAAACGTAAAATGCGAATACTTATTTTTTATGTTTTTTTCGCAATTATTGCTGTATTGCAACAAGCATGACACTTTTTAAAAATTTTAACTAATCCTATATTGTAGGAAATTTAGTTACCCAACTTTTACGTCAGTGTAACTTTTCTCAGAAGTGAATACTTTGAAAGTTAAAATCAAAAAACGAAGAAAAAAATCGAAGGTTTTCTTAATTTTTTGACATTTTGATTATTTAAACAATGTTCCGGACCTTTTTGAGCGGAAGGATAACTCAATTATTATTTACAAGGAAATTTCAAAATATCTATTAGACAAGTTCATTAAAAATTATCTATAATTCTTTATTCAAATAAAATAAGTAAGAAAATGGATTATGGAATACAGTTTTATATGCTGATGTAAATATTTTCGGAAGGTGGGATAAGTTACAAAATATGTTTAATTTTATATACTGCAATTCATTAGGTACAACAAACTGTTCCCGAATTTAATAAATTATTGTGCTCAAATGTGGGCAAATTCTGCCTCAAATGAACGGGATTTCTCTTGTCTCAAAAAAGTCAAAACGTATTGTCGAAACACCATGAAACAAGAGAGAATGTCAAACTTGTCTCAAATGTCAATAGAAAAAAACTTTTAAAACCTCTTCAAAACAATAATAAATTTTACAATGACGTTATAACCCATTTTGCTACTTCGAAACAACATAGACTAGAGTTAATTTATAAACAGGTTTACAAAAAAAAAACAAAAAAAAATAAAAAAAAAAAAACAAAAACCAAAAATCTTCTATGAAATTGAAGACTTTTAATTAGATGGCATACCTATCCGAGGAGACAAAACCTTGCCGACCCTGTCCCTAAAGCCACGAGCCGCCACTGGTACATTCTAAGACAACCATACATAAAAAAAACAATTGTAACATTTTTTCCAGAGCAGATCGCCTTAGTTGAAATATATTTATTGTTGTAGTTGTTTATTACATTCAAATAATTTATTAAAACACTAACGATATGAGTAAATAATAAAAGATGATTATCATAAAAAGAAACATAAAACTTTATACGTAGGGATACGTATGATGTATGATAGATTTGTAATGTAATAGAGGCGACTTTTTCTATTTAATAAATAGAATAAATTAAACATGTTATTTTTTAGGACAGGGCCGATAATTTTTGAGACTGAAAAAAATGGAAAAAAGTTAAATCTACAAAAAGAAAAATAAAATGATCTACAAATTTTGTATTTACACTTTCTTCACATAATCTCAAAATGTGTGCGAAAAATTCAAATAACCGACTTTTTGCTTTTTTATTTTTATCTTCCACAAAAAAATACGGAATTTGGTAAAAACTTACTTTTTATTTCCCAAATACATTGAATTTTTTTTGTTTTCCTTTATGTTTTCCCTTTTGTCGTTTGAAATCTCTACTTTCTTGTGGGGTACAAAAAGGTACATTAATTACTACGACGAGTATTTTCAGAATATCTAAAAAAAACGGAAAAACTTGAATTGGAAAACTTTTTGTTTAATCATTGTGTAAAGTTTTGAGCTGTTTATTAACATTACAGTTTAATTATTCAAAAAAGTTAATATTCTAAATGCTCGGTTGCACCAACAGATCTTAAGCTTAAGTCGAGAATATCATAAGAATTATTATAATATAATTATAATATATTACAATAAGAATACCATAATATAATAATAAATATAATTGATAATAAGGTAAGAATCTAAAATTTTAGTGCAACGTAAGTGATACTCAAGGAGGCCCTATCTATAAGTAGAGCTTATCTAAACTGGAGCTTAAGATCTGTTGGTGCAACCAGGCATAAATAGTTGAATATCTAAATATTAAAGATAGTGTTTGAAGGGGATGTTATCCAGTGGCGGCTGGTCCTATGAGGCAGGTGAGGCAGTGCCTCACCAGTATACCAATCGACTATTTACGGTATTTCGTTATTTCATAATCAATTCTTTAAATACAATTTAACTGTTTGAAATTTGCTAAATAACTTTATTTTCGTTATATCATCATCAATAATTCTTTAAATACAATTTAACTTTTTGAAAATTGCTAAATAACTTAATTTTTATTATAAAACTTTTTTTATTAACTTTATTTTTATGATAAAAAAAAATTAGTACGGCCCTGACCCGTTCTTCATAACACACCGATATACCTACTCTACAAGGTACCTACCTCGTCTACTCTAGCATATTACGAAGCCGACGGAGATCGGCCGGCAGCATGACTGAGAATAATTTTTGGAAGCGGGATTAAGTATCCTTTCAGAGGCAGGCAAAAATATGCCTCTAGCGTGGTTTTGCAGTTTTAGGTAGTTTGTTAGAGCAGTTTGTTCTAGTTACGTGTACTTACTATTAGTATAAGAGATACAATAGATGTTTAGAATATGTTATTATGCTCTGACTGGCTGAAAGTCATTTGCCAATGTCAATTAAATAAATAAATTAATAAAAAAATTAGAAATTATGATTTCTTTCATAATAATTCATTTACTTTTAAGTACGCTGTTTATAAAATAAATAAAAAACCAAAAAGAAATAAAATTTAACCCTTAGTTTATTTAACATAAAAAAACAATCTTATAATATAACCGTAATTTGCTTACTTGCTTGTTTCTATTTGCATATATGCAATACATTTACAATATAATAAAATTGGTTCTAAAATGAAATTATCACGTGTTTGCAGGTATATTGTTTGCGTACCATAATTTCATTTTGGCAAGTGATTAATAATAACAGAATCAGTCAACGGCCAAACCAGAATGATCCTAAGGGGGGCTACAACTGGTGGGTCTCTGGGGGTATGGATTTAAGGCTTTAAGGATTTAAGGCATTTAAGGCTTATAACCCCCAACCCCCCCAGTTACGCCACTGGAATCAGTTGTCCGTTGTTTTCATGTAGTATATAATGTAAATTTTGCTTAATATGGCTGTTCAAGTGTTCAACGCTGATGAGCCAACGACGAAACATCTGATTCATGCTGTTTTGATATGTGGTATCATATTAATTATTATTTTTAGCTAAAAAAACAGCTACTATGAGTATGAACCTGTTAGAGACTTAGAACTTTCGTAGCTATTCTTTTGCGAATAAAATTGTTATTTAATATCGTTTGCAAGCCTTAAAATAAATACGGTGCCGTTCTGTGACGTTATGACGTCACAAAATCGACCTTCCGGCTATTAAAGAAAATCTAACCATAATAATAATAATCCTCAAGTGTAGTGTGCCTCACCATCTTGTACTATCACGAGCCGCCCCTGATGTTATCTCAAAAATGCAACTGTTGCAATTTTATTCTGTAAAAAATTTGATTTATTAAATTCTAATTACATATATATGTCATTGACAATCTCATAATATATAAAGTAATAAGATAATCAATGAAAATCTTAGTGTTTTCACATGCTGGGCGACTCTTTTTCCTTGCAGTCCTTTCCTTCGAAAAAGTAGACATCAAACCGTATATTATACTGCGAATAAATCATTATTGCTTTCAGAGAAGAACTTTAAAAAACAAAAAATCAGGGGGACCAGGAGAAATCGTTAATGAACTAATTAAGTACGGAACAGACAAATTATAAACGAAATGTTCAGTAACGCTATAAACCTGAACTAAACACTAGATGAATGGCCCAAACCACATATAACCTCGATACATAAAAAGGGAGATAAGAAGAAAGGCGAGAACTACAGAGAATACGGAAAGAGAAACTGGAAAAATCTATCTCAAATAAAATCGGAGAAGATCAGGTGGGGTTCACGGCAGGAAGATCTTGCATATACCACATATATATACTCCAACAATTAATTGACAAAAAAATTGCAAAAAATAGACCAGTTCACATGACATTCATCGATTTAAAAAAGACATATGACACGGTTCCCAAAAAACAACTATGGAACACGATGAAGGAAATTGGAATAACTCGACGTTAATAGAAGCCGAAAAAACCTTTAGAACAACAGGGTAAGAGTTAAAACCGGCAATAAATACTCCAACGAATTTAACACCACAAAAGGCTTATTGCAGGGATGCTCTACATCTCCGACACTGTTTAAGATATTCCTAGAACAAATATTAAAACCATGGAAAAGGAAATGTGAAGGGATGGGAATATCAATCCGGGACAACTTCTTGTACACATTAAGTTTTGCAGATGACCAAGTGGTAACGGCTCAAGATGAAGAAGATCTGCCCTATATGCTCCGAAAATTAGAAGAGGAATACACAAAAAATGGACTGGAAGTAAACCTACAAAAGACCGAATACTTAACAACAGAACAAGAACCAGTGAGAAACTTGGAAATTGACGATGATAGGGAAATTAACGGCACTGAAAAATTCAAATACTTAGGATTCATGTTCTCAAAGAATGTAACCACTGAGCAAGAGATAACCAGCAGATTAGCACAGACAAGAACATATATATTAAACCAATGAACAGGGTACTGTGGGATAGAGAGATTACCAGAAATACAAAGAAGAGAATATAACACCTTGGTACGTAGTATAATGATCTATGGAGCTGAGAATTGGGTAATCAACAACCGAAACAGGTCCAAAATTACAGCAAGTGAAATGAAGTTCATGAGAAGAAGCTGCAGAGTGACAAGAATAGATCGCAATAGAAACGAGGAGATAAAACGAATAATGGCAGTAGAACAAGACATCCTTAGCTACATCTAAGAAAAACGTTTAATTTTGGTATAGACATGTGAGAAGATAAGAATGAAGACACTGCTTACAAACAAAGACCTTCAGTTGCCTCTCAGGTTGAGAGCTCTAAGATGCTACATATTTTCTATATTGCTATACGGAATGGAAGCTTGGACATTGAAGAGACAACACATAAGAAGAATAGAAGCGTTCGACATGTGGTGTTACAGAAGAATATTGAAAATTCAGTGGGTTCAAAGGATTACCAATGTTGAAGTGCTACGACGATTAAATAAGGAGTTAGAAATTATGAAAAGTATAAAAACTAGAAAACTGGATTATTTGGGTCACATTACTAGATGAGAAAAATACGAGTTGCTGAGAATTATTATGCAAGGAAGGATCCAAGGAAGAAGAAGCATACTTACAGTGTACAGTACATACTCTGAACAGTAAGCAACTGTTCAGAGCAGCAGCCAACAAAGTGACCATAGCCATTATGATATCCAACCTCCGATAGGAGAGGGAACTTTAAGAAGAAGAATGTGAGAAGAGCAGATCGTACAAGGTGGATATCAAAGATTTCGGATTGGAGCCCGATAGGAAAGAGAAGAAGAACCCCGAAAATCATGGAGGGATGAAGTGGACGAGGCCATGAAAAGACGAGACCTTAGAGATGGAGAGTAGCAGAACAGAAAATACTGGAGACGTTGGATGAAGGAAGGAAGGCGGCGACAGCTGTAAAAATCCTTATATAGATAGATATAAGTGTAGGATAACTTTTCTATAGACTAGTCCAATGCTCGCATTTTATTTATTCTTTTGCAAGGCTCAGTTGTTTCTCAAGCAAGAATGTTTTATTGGAATGTGATCGTATCGAGAGCAGAACAAACTTTTTAAGCTTGTCAAACCAAGAAAAAGCTAATTTGGATTAAAAAATAATATTGGCCTGCTTAGGGAAAATTCTCCTCCTTATTCATTGGCCTCTTATCAGGACGTGGCGATACTCTAAATAGTGTTACCTTGCTGTCTCCATTGGCTGCTATCCTGTGCTAGATGGGCTGCTTCATACAGGGATCCTTCTTACCATGGTATTTAGTTGATCTGTTCATCGTGTTGGAAATTTTCCTCATGATCTTCCTTCGGCCTTCTACCTTTCCTTCTACTACCAATAGTTCTATGGTCCCTGTTCTTCTGGCTATGTGGGTATTGTGGCGGCTTAAGTCTTAATAGTCCAGGGCGCATCTGTTTTCAGATGGACGTTGAGAGGGGACTCATATTTTTTTGCAGAAATTTCTTGCAAATAGCTCATATAATAATAATTGAGTTATCCTCCCACTCAAAAAGGTCCGAAACATTGTTTAACTAATCAAAATGTCAAAAAATGAAGGAAAAATTCGATTTTTTTCTTCGTTTTTTGATTATAACTTTAAAAGTATTCGGTTCCGAAAAAAGTTGCACTCACATAATAGTTGCGCAATTAAATTTCCTATAATATAGGATTGGTTAAAATTTTTAAAAATTGTCACCTTTGTTGCAAAAATATATGATATCTAGCTTCTAGCTATGATGATATCATAGCTAGAAGCAAAAGAGAAATGATAGAAGTATTTAATGCTATAGAAAGAGCGGCACAAAACAGTGGCCTAAATATTAATGAAATAAAAACCAAATACATAAGGGCCAGCAAATCGACAGGCCAAAGAAACCTACAGAATCTGACAATAGGAGACTATAACATCGAAAGCGTAAAAATGTTTACATATCTAGGTTCACTAGTTACCGCAGATAACAATGTCAGCGAAGAAGTTAAGAGAAGAATACATATTGCTAATAAAACATATAATGGACTCGGACAGAAGATATAATTTTGAACTATACACATAATGAAGCAAACACCAGTAGGGAGAAGGTCAAAGGAAAGACCCAAACTTAGATACATGGAACAAGTGGAACAAGATCTGAAAACACTTGAGATTACCCACTGGAAGAACAAAGCAAGGAACAGAACAGAATGGCGGAAACAAGGCTAGAACAAGCCAGGACCCAAAAAGGGTTGTCGAGCTACTGATGATGATGAACCTTATTGCAAAATAGCAATAATTGCGAAAAAACCGTAATAAAACAAGTATTTGCATTTTACGTTTTCAACCATTTATGCTACACTTAGGACGTTCATATTTTACCCAGAAAAATGATATGATATAACAAAACAATACTGTAAATTTCGCAGGAAATGTTGCAGGACTTAAAATAAAGCAGATAGCAAGTGTAATTTTTTTGCATATAGAAGAGTGCTGTACCTTGCATTTGCAATTTGCAAAATTAAAATCGGTTAACAACCACGGCGTCAGGAATTTCAGTACTAGTACACTTTAGAAGACCAAAAATAAGCATTTTTTCAAGATTTTTTTCTCAGAACCTTTATTAAAACTGAACATAAAACTTTTTACATATTAATATCTAACTCTTAAAGAATACAAAAAATTTATCTTTTTCATTTATACTGGTCCACTAATATTGTAGAGGGCGCCAAAGTCGAGGCCTCGAAAAAAAAATAGTTGCGATGGCGGACAGTTAATCTCAGGATTGGGATCTCTGAAATAATAAAATCGTACGGCATTTGAAAAAGGAAGGTTCCTTACGTGACAATTTACCACCGTTAGTGAAAAATTCCACAAAAAAAAGATTTTATGGAAATTTTAAAAAATTTTGTGAAAAAATCGTCCGTTTTTCTTCAGTTTTTCATGGTTAAAAAATATTTATTTTTTATTTTTTGGTCAAATTGTGGTAAATTGTCACGTAAGAAACCTTCCTTTTTCAAATGCAGTACGATTTTTTTGTTTAAGATATCCCAATCCTGCGATTAACTGTCCGCCATCATTTTTCGAGGCCTCGACTTTTGCGCCCTCTACAATATTAGTGTACGTGTATAAATGAAAAAATATATATTTTTTGTACTCTCTAAGAGTTGGATATTAATATGTAAAAAGTTTTATGTTCATTTTTAATACAGGTACTGAGAAAAAAATTCTTAAAAAAAATGATTATTTTTGGTTTTCTTAAGTGTACTAGTACCTTATAAACATTAATTTTTGGTGCTACGCGCAGGACAGCGGTGTTCGATTCACACAAGTTGATTTCCACCAAAATTTCTTCCAATCTTTATCTAATATATTATTTTCTTACTCTATATTTTGTTGTATTTTAATATTTTAGTTCCACAAAAATCAACCTAATTTGATTATTGTTTCTGAAATATTGTTTAAACAATTGCATATGTTTAAAAATAATAAATTTTATTTTTTATGTTAAAATATAGGAACAAATAAAGTTTTTGCTAAAAAAAGTGTAATTTCAAAGGACAAAGTATGTGTTTTTATTTTGCAATAAACAAATTTATTTATTTATATCGAAATGTAGTAAAAATTAAAATTTATCAATCATTATCAAAGGTCATTGGAATGCCCAATCAGAGCAAACGTATCCGTTGTCCTGCGCGTAGCACCAAAAATTAATGTTTATTTAAAAAAATTCCCGACGCCGCGGTGGTTAACCGATTTTAAGTTTGCAAATTGCAAATGAAAGTTGCAGTATTCTTCTATATGTAAAAAAAATTAACTTGCTGCCTCCTTTATTTTCAGTCCTGCAACATTTAAAAAAAAAGGAATTTTGGATTGCATAATTTATTTTGCAAAATCCATTAAACTGGTCTTAATGAAATTTACAGCATTGTTTTATTATCTCATAAGGTTTTTCTGGGTGAAATATAAAGGTCCTAAGTGTAGCATAAATGGTTGAAAACCGTAAAATGCGAATACTTGTTTTTTTTGCAATTATTGTTATTTTGTAACAAGAGTGACAATTTTTAAAATTTGTAACTAATCCTATATTGTAGGAAATTTAATTATGTAACTTTTATGTCAGAGCAACTTTTCTCAACAATAAATACTTTTAAAGTTATAATCAAAAAACGAAGAGAAAAAATCGAATTTTTTCTTCATTTTTTGACATTTTGATTATTTAAACAATGTTCCGGACTGTTTTGAGTGGGAGGATAACTCAAATATTATATGAGTTATGTTCAAGCAATTTCTGCAAAAAATATGAGTCACCTCTCAACATCCAAATGTACTAATATTTTTACAGATGCGCCCTGGTCTATAAGTAATTTATTTATTAGTAGGTTTACCTTTTTAACTTTTATATGAAGCTCTTCCAGAATTGACATTTTGGTTCTGTGTTCTGTCTAGGACACGCGTAGAATTCTTCTGCAGAGCAATATTTCGAAGGATTCGATCTTAATTTTATCGATTTTTTTGAAAGTCAATGTTTCAGCTTTGTATGTAGCAATGGGAAAAATAAGGGCATTGACCAACCTGAGCTTAGTATTCCTTGTTACTGTTCGGTCTCTCCATATTTTAATTAATTTAGCTGTTACAGTTCGGGCCACTGGTAGTCTACGCTTGTTTTCTAAGTAGACCAATCAAGTTAGTAAAAAATAAGCCGTTTTTCGACATAATTGAAAAGACGAGGTTTGACAGTTGAAATGTGTAGTATGAGATATTACAAAAAGGCTACCATCTTGGGATTCATCAATTTTTTAGTGGAACATTTTTTAAATAAACAATCAAAACGTCAAACTTAGTTTTTTGCTCATAACTTAAAAACTTGTTTATTTAGAAATTTGACGTTCACAGGTAACTTTTTGAGAAAAAAAAAAGATACATCGAATGAGATACACCAAATTAAAACCGGTTAATAAACAAAAAAGTTATTGCAAAACGGACGACAAAATCACTGTTTTTGAATATTGTTAATAACAATTTTATTGTTTATTAAAATATGTTTAAATATACCTAAACTTGAGGGCATTATGGTGTTTGAATGGTGTGCAAAAAATGGTCCAGATATGTTAAATAGTTTTTGCAAAATTTAATTTGTTTATAAAATTTTTTGAAAAACGAGTTAAGTTCTGAGGCTGGTCCAGTTAATATGGCTGAATGTATCTCAATAATCAGGGACTCATTTCCTTCGTTAAGATGTATACTAATACCGTATGAAAAAAAAGTAAAAGAAATTACATGTACGTACACAAAATTATTTGTTAATAAATAGCAGTGTTTAAGCTTATAAACAATTACAATAATTTCGTAGAAATTAGATCAAATTAAATGGCAATAAAAAATACTGAAAGCTGGTTAAAATACACAACTTCTAAAAAAAATTTTAGGTCCTATGACCCTTGGCGTCTGAGATAGCCCCTTTTTTTTTTAAAATCACTGTTACGTTAATTAACAACACTAAGATCTGAAATTAACCAATCTTTTATAAGAAAAGTCAAAGTTTTTAACAAAGCTTTTTGCAAGAAAAAATGTTAAAAATTGTTTAAACAGTATTGTTATAAAGAAAGAGTAGTTTGCGTTCCGACTAAAGTAAAAAAAAAAATGATGGGCGCAGCCGAATGAGAATAAATTCGCGGACTAGCATTCGCTAGCGCTAGACCGTTGCAGCCCATTTTTAACATTGACAGTATACCGGATTTGAAGCTTAATATTATATTTATATATTTTGGTAGACACTTTGGTAGAAATAAATGAATTTAAAAAATAACAATAAAAAGGCCACAAAGTCAAAATATGCAACAGAAAAAAAGTTACGCGACCTTATAGACGAGTGGTACGTGGTACTCCCCCAAAAAAAAACGCTCATTTCTCGAGATATCAACCACGGTGTGGTGAATGGCTAATTTTGGTCTTACTTTATACTTTTTATGGTGCTGAAAACGAAAATGAGTTTTATTTTGAATTTTAGATGGGGAAACATTGTCAAAATCGCAATTTTACCCTAAAAATAAAAAAAAATGAAATCACGTTTTTCTTAAAATTAAAAGTTACACCACTTTTTTTCTATAAAACATTTTGTTCTCTGTGCTCTAGATTTTAACTTAACATTAATTAAACAGCTAAATTTCAAATTTTGTTACTCAAATTTTGCGATTAAACTTTGCAATTCAAGGATCTGCACCTTTTACTTCAAACAATTTATAACTTTCTTTATGGCAAGACAGAAATATTGAAGCAGGCCCCATTGTCTTCAGAAAGGTGAGAAATATATACTATAAAAATATCAGAAAAAAATATTACAATGGAACAGAGTTGTAGCAAATTAAACTCAAAAAAACGTGATTTTTTTTATTTTTAGGGTAAAGTTGCGATTTTGATAATGTTCCCCCACGTAAAATTCAAAACAACCCTAATTTTAGTTTTGAGCACCATTAAAAATATAAATTATGACCAAAATTAGTATCAGTATCTCGAGAAATAAGCTTTTTTTGGGGTGTGCCGCTCGTCTATAAAGTCACATAACATTTTTCCTATTGCATATTTTAAATTAAATTTTTTTGGAAAACTTCTTCATAAATTATATTTTATTTCCGTGTTAATTAAAATTATATACTAAACAGTTTGTCACTCAACTTTTTTAAGTAAACATGAAACTAACGAAATCTGACGACAAAATGTTTAAAAATTAAGAACTTCTCTTTTAACGTGTTGAGTCATTTTGGACAAATCTCATTGTTATCTAAATGCTTCAAAGATATCACAGTAAAATTTTCAAAAGGAAATATTTACAGCGACCAAAAATACAGTGAGTTAAAATTGAAAAATCATCAAAATTGATTTTTCGCATTTTTGCATCAAATTTGATTTTTGAACATGTTCCACTAATTCTAGAAAAAAATTAACTCCATATTCGGATTCAGAGACCTCGAAAACATAAGGAATGACGAAAATTTGTCATTCACCTTAAAGTGGATTTTTGTGGTCGGGATAACGTAATTTTAATAGTTGCTGCCGCATGCCGGTCGCCCACTATTCAGTCAGTCGACTACGTCCGCTATTTTTTACTTTTGTCGGAACGCAAAATACTCTGTGTTTATAACACTCCTATTTAAACAATTTTTAACATTTTTTCTTACTAAAAACTTTGTTAAAAACTTTGACTTTTCTTATAAAAGATTGGTTAATTTCAGCTCTTAGTGTTGTTAATTAACGTAACTGTGATTCTTTCAAAAAAAGAGGCTATTTCAGACTCCAAGGGTCGTAGGACCTAAAAATTTTTTTTGAAAGTTGTGTATTTTAACCAGCTTTCCGTATTTTTTATTGTCATTTAATTTTATCTAATTTCTACGAAATTATTGTAATTGTTTATAAGCTTAAAAACTTCTGTTTATTAACAAATAATTTTGTGTACGTATATGTAATTTTTTTTTACTTTTTTTTTCATAAGCTGTTAGTATACATCTAAACGAAGGAAATGAGCCCCGGATTATTGAGATACATTCAGCCATATTAACTGGACCAGCCTCAGTAATTAGCTCGTTTTTCAAAAAATTTTATAAACAAATTCAATTTTACGAAAACTATTTAACAGATCTGGACCATTTTTTGCACACCATTCAAACACCATAGTGCCCTCAATTTTGGGTATGTTGAAACGTATTTTAACAAACAATAAAATTGTTATTAACTATATTCAAAAACAGTGATTTTGTCATCCGTTTTGCAATAACTTTTTTGTTTATTAACCGATTTTTATTTAGCGTATCTCATTCGATGTATCTTTTTTCTGAGAAAGTTACCTGTGGACGTCAAATTTCTAAATAAACAAGTTTTTAAGTTATGAGTAAAAAACTAAGTTTGACATTTTGATTGTTTATTAAAAAATGTTCCACTAAAAAATTGATGAATCCAAAGATGGTAGTCTTTTTGTAATATCTCATACTACACATTTCAACTGTCAAACCTCGTCTTTTCCGTTATGTCTAGTAAAAACCTAACTTGATTGGCCTAAAGGAGAAACTGCCGTCGTTCGTTATAGACGAAGCAATAAATCACTAAAATCGGCCTTAACTCCGAAAAGAAAAGGACAAGACGGATCTTAATAATTCTTTTTGCATTCGATTCGTGAATGCTCCAGGAAATTTTGTAAACCAGAGCCATGATATAATATTGAAAAACTGCATACAAAAAATGCATTCTTAAAGTGCATCTCAAACAGACAATAAAAAAAATTCTGAACTCGTCAATTATCGGCGGAAATGAGTTCAATTTTGTTACTCGGAGGTGACGTAAAAAGTGATCTCCGGAGTACCTGTTGCCAAGGGTACCTACTGTTTACTTCGTCATTAAAATTCATTAAAAAATTTGTCAAAAATCATTACTCGGGGGGTTTTTGGGGCCGCTAACGACGAATATGACATCGGAAGCGATCTCCGGAATACCTGGTGCCCAGGGTACCTACTTCTTATGTAGTTTTCGGCAAATTCATTAAAAAATTAGCCAAAAATCATTACTCGGGGGTTTTTTGGGTCGCTGACGACAAATATGACATCGGAAGTGATCTACGGAGTACCTGGTACCCAGGGTACCTACTGTTTACCTCGTTTCTGGAGTTTCCGTCAAATTCATTAAAAAATTAGTCAAACATCATTAGTTACGAGATAAACAGTAGGTACCCTGGGCACCAGGTACACCGGAAATCACTTCCGATGTCATATTCGTCGTCAGAGACCCCAAAAACCCCTAAGTAATGAATTTTGCTTAATTTTTTCATGAATTTGCCAAAAACTCCAGAAAACGAGGTAAACAGTAGGTACCCTGGGTACCAAGTTCTGCGTAGAGCACTTCCGATGTCATATTCGTCGTCAGCGACCCAAAAAAACCCCGAGTAATGATTTTTGGCTAATTTTTTATTGAATTTAACGAAAACTCCATAAGAAGTAGGTACCCTGAGCACCAGGTATTCCGAAGATCGCTTCCGATGTCATATTCGTCGTTAGCGACCCCAAAAAAACCCGAGTAATTATTTTTGACTAATTTTTTAATAAATTTGTTACCGAAAACTCTACAAGACGAGGTAAACAGTAGGTCCTCTGTGTATTCCACAAGATTCGTAAATGACGCTGTAACAAATTTTTATCTTCCCGAGGCTGTGCCCACCAACAAAATGGTATGCTTTTCGACGCTGCACCATATATGATCAAAACAGCACCAAATCTTGAAAATGTTTTATCCAAATCTAATTCACCGTACGTGTCTAGCACACGGCCTGAATCGTGTTGCTGAGACCATACGGCTGCAATTCTCACTTGTTAATGAGTTGATAAAAAATGGACAAAATCCATTAAAGCTTCTTTAAGGGTGCAACTTTTTAGAGACAGATTCCCTAACACTCTATTACCATCGGAACCAGTGTTAACTCGGTGGGGTAGATGGTTAGATGTAGCTTTATACTACGCCGAATATTTCGAAAATTTTAAAAGAGTATTGGAACTTAAAGAGACTGCTAGCAAATCGATAAAATATTGTCAGGATGTTTTAGGTGAAACATAATTACAAAACAATTTTGCTTTTATCAAAAGCAACTTTTGTTCTGTGAGTGAAACAATAAAATATTTGGAGAAACAGCAAATGTCATTAGTTGCGTCGATCCAAAAATAAACAGTTTTGAAAAAAAGATGGAAGGTATCCCTGGAAAAATTGGTCAGATAGTATTAACAAAATTCAACGATGTATTAACAAGAAACGAAGGATTTCAAAAGATGAAGAAAATATTATCAGTTTTAAATTGAGAACACGTTGAAGATATAAATATGGATCCGGTAGTAGTGGCAAAGTATAAGTATGCACCGATAACCAGTGTGGACGTTGAAAGAAGCTTTTAGATATACAAAAATGTTTTGAGTGATAGGTGCCGAAACTTTACGATATAACATTGAAATGAGTAATTAGTTATTTCATGCTTTAAACAAAAATTATATATTTTCCTTCATCTAAAGCGTGTCGATAAAAATTAGGTGCAAAGCATTTTTGATTCAATTATCTATTTTTTTTATTTGTTTTATTTTATTATTAAATTTATAATAGGTCTTGACTACTTCTTAAGCTAAGCCTAGATATAATTAGGTATATATTTATATTTTCTTAAAAAATGGTTTGTTAAAATTTATATGCTTATTTTCATGCTTTTTTTGTTTAATAAAATGCTTTTTTTCTTAAAATTTTTATGCTTTTGCTATTTTGCGCTTCTTTGTGCTTTTAAATCAGAACTCTATACATGGAAAATATGAATAAACTTTTTATTGTAGCTACTTCTTCTTTAAATTATTATATCTAATACAAACAAATTTTCAGGTGTTGTAGGGACTGATGGAGAGCTGTGGAAAATACAAAGACACTTTGTTGTTACGCATCTTAAATCGCTTGGATTTGGTTTTAAATCAATGGATAACATGGTCCGAGAAGAGCTTGGTGATATTATGACAATCCTGAAACAACATAAAAATGAGGAACTTAAGATTGTTCCCATTATATCCGTTTCCGTGTTAAATGTACTTTGGAAATCTTTGACGGGTACGTATGATTATTGTAAACTTTATGAAGCATCATGATCATCCAACCTCAAAAGTCCTCTTTTGAATATAGACCCCTTTCTCGTGTTTCCAACCCTGCCAATCTTGCGCCGCTCTCGTCCAGTTTTTATTTAGCCTTCTTAAGGCCCGAACCAGACGGGCCACTCTGCAGCGCTACTCTGTGGATCCACAGAGTGGCTGAAACAGGCGATTTTCTAGCGCCGGCGACTACGCTGCGAAGTGGATCGTTTGGATGGGTGCGGCGTTTAATGTAAAGGGTGAGAAAAAACAGTAAGTTAATCAATTGATTAAAAACTTGCCGGCTAATATTTTTTTAAAAAAGTTTGTTCGTCAAAATCAGTGTTTGTAATGTCCATAGTTTTAAATATTTTATAAAATTTCAACGCTTTTGAAAAAATACCAATAAACTCCATAAATGGAATTAAGAAGAACCAGACAAAAGCAGATATATCACAGAAAGAAGCACATACAAAATTAACCAGGCCATCTGGTATCCTACAGCCGTAAAATAGTTTGATACAACCTGATAACTGAATGAAAGTGAAAAACATGTTAGCTTGCAACCCCCTTTTAACTGATATCTTATCGTTTTGTTTTCAACAACAAACAATAAAACCTTTTTTGACGTAGGATAGGACCCCACTATTTAACATAAATAAACAAACAAGATTGTGAGTACATATTTGTTTTGTTCAGTTCAAATGTATCCAATGAATAATAAAATGTAAATATAAATAGAGAAAACATTGCTTATGGGATTTATTATTTTCGATAGGGCTACCTTCTTTAAAATCAGAAACAAATAATTCAAAGATGACGTCCCACGCTTTTCCTTTTAATGCCCTCGGGCAGGCACGTAGCCAGAAAATGTGCTTGAGGGGGGTCTAAACACAACTCGAATAAAAAAATTTTTTAAATCCCTTTAAAAAGTATAAAATTTATTAAAATCCCTTAAGGGCCTACTTCAATCACAGAACGTCTTCGATATATAAAATATTATCATCAGTGTGGAAGTTAGAACGGGTTGATCATATGGTTAGCCGCCAAAAAAATACCAGGGTATAAACCCTTTACATAGTATAAAATTTCCTACATTAACATTATTACTTAAAATTCCAAACAATGCATAAAATTTATAAAAATAGGGCCCTTAGGCACTGTATGACTCCCCCATCACCAGTTCAGATACCCACGTGATGGGGGAGTCATACAGTGCCTAAGGGCCTCATATTTATAAATTTTATCCATCGTTTGGAATTTTAAGTATCAATGTTAAGGTAACAAATTTTATATCATTTAAAGGGTTTATATCCTGGTATTTTTTTGGTGGCTCAGCATGTGATGAACCAGTTCTAACACTGATGATGATATTTTATATATCTAAAACGTTCTGTGACTGATGTAGCCCTTTAAGATATTTTAATAAATTTTATACATTTTCTAAAGGGGTTTTCAATTTTTTTTTTGTGATTGATGGTATACAGCCAGCTATAGGAATATGATTTCCTTATAGAACAATTTTTTTGTTAGATTAGACGGTAAGGAAGGTATTGAAAAAAATATTCAGAATAAATTTTAGATCCATAATATGCAAAATTTAAAAAAACTATTTTTAATATTTTAAAAATTGCCATTTTTTTGTTAGTTATTTTCTCATTCAATTAAAAAATATTTTAAAATTTAATAAAATATTTTAACCATGTAAAACTTAAATTTAAATTTTTTTTAAATTACGTTTATCAAGTGTTTACTACTTTACTAAGATATAACATCTAAATGACGACAACCTCACACTAGTAAGTTGTTTTTAATTAATACCTAATTTCACCATTGTATCTTTAATATAATTTTAGTTTGGATGTTAGTTAGTTAGTTAGATGATGTTAGTGACTACTAACGAAATATAGGATTCCGTAAAAAAGAGAATATCTGGTCTTCTAATCAGCTGTCTATCCAATATTTTTTGGCTATTTAATATATCTGGCTTTAATTCAACGTTCCAATGAACGGACCAAAGAGCCAATAAACTGATTCTTTCGTTTCCCATCTTGTTTCTGGGTAAAGTTTTTACTCGCTTCATTGTTGAGAAGGAACGTTCTACACTGGCTGTTGTGACAGGGATAGTTACCAAAATTGTAAGGAATATGTAAATGTTTGGAAAAAATCTTTGCTACAATGTTCCATTACGCAGAGAACTTCGGTATTTGGTTCCAACTATGATATGGTATTACAGTTACACCATAACATATTTTCAGCTTTTATTGCTGGAAGGGAAGTGTAGCGGGAGTAAAAGCAAATTTTCTAGCAATTTTGCATTGTCTGTGGAGGCAAATCCAAATAAAAGAATTTGACATGCTAATAGAATATGTACTTTCGTTTTTGGTAAATCTGTTTTTTAAATTAGATATAAGTTGATCCGTACACTAAATAAAAACATAATTAATCCTAGTAACAACAATAATAATATTTTCGTTCTTAACTTGGGGATAAACTTGCTGCCTTGGTACAAAGCCAAATCAGTTTTTACCAAAGTCGAGGCAGTTTTGGGAGGGGTCCGGACCCCATGGACCCCTTCCTTGGCTACGTGCCTGCCCTCGGGTTCTTGTATCACATATTATATCCGGTCTGTTTTGCACTTCAATCAAAACCAGTTTCGAATCGAAATTCAATTTAGGTGCTCACCCTATAAATTCTCGTAAACATCTGCGGCAGCTACAAAAGTGGTCCGTCTGAATGGCGTTTGCCACTACTGGACGCGACTAGCAGTGAGGCTCGGCGACTGTGGCTGGCCACAGTCGCTCGTCTGGGGTGCGACGTCCACTTCACATAAGAACCCACGGTAAATCATCGGAAGCTGCTTTGTGGATCCACAGAGTAGCGCTGCAGAGTGGCCAATCTGGTTTGGGCCTAAATCGTCAGTCGATCGTGTAGTGTAGGGGGTCGACGAACGGCGAAGCTTCTCTTGTCTACCCACGGTCTCCATTCCAATAACCTCTTTGTCCATCGTCCATCTGTCTAGCTATCGTTTAGATGACGTCAATCACCTTGGTTCTTCTCCTGATATCTTCATTATTGTCTCGCAAAGTCATTTCTAACATGAATCGTTGCATTTTGGAAACTTTTATTAAGGGAATCTGCATTGATCAAATATTTTTCTCTTCAGGCTTGTGGCAGCTCACTTTTATATTTTAACCAATTTCTTCTACTCTTTTTTATTCTTCTCACGTATACCTATCTATGTAAGGATTTTTACATCTGTCGCCGCCTTCCTTCCTTCATCCAACGTCTCCAGTATTTTCTGTTCTGCTACTCTCCATCTCTAAGGTCTCGTCTTCCCATGATCCACTTCATCCCTCCATGATCTGCGGGGTCTACCTCTTCTTCTCTTTTCTGTTGGGCTCCAATCTGAAATCTTGGATATCCACCTTGTTGCTCTTCTCACATGTCCATACTAAATTAAACGTTTTTCTTCGATGTAGCTGACGATGTTTTGTTCTAGTGACAGTCTTGATTTTATCTCCTCATCTCTAATGCGATCTATTCGTGTTACTCTGCAGCTTCTTCTCATGAACTCCATTTCAGTTGCTGTAATTTTGGACCTGTTTCGTTTTATTCTTCTCACGTATACCTATCTATGTAAGGATTTTTACATCTGTCGCCGCCTTCCTTCCTTCATCCAACGTCTCCAGTATTTTCTGTTCTGCTACTCTCCATCTCTAAGGTCTCGTCTTCCCATGATCCACTTCATCCCTCCATGATCTGCGGGGTCTACCTCTTCTTCTCTTTTCTGTTGGGCTCCAATCTGAAATCTTGGATATCCACCTTGTTGCTCTTCTCACATGTCCATACTAAATTAAACGTTTTTCTTCGATGTAGCTGACGATGTTTTGTTCTAGTGACAGTCTTGATTTTATCTCCTCATCTCTAATGCGATCTATTCGTGTTACTCTGCAGCTTCTTCTCATGAACTCCATTTCAGTTGCTGTAATTTTGGACCTGTTTCGTTTGTATATTACCCAATTCTCTGCTCCATAGGTCATTATACTACGTACCAAGGTGTTATACAGGGTGAGTCATGAGGAACTGTACATACTCCTACCTCGTATAGAAGCTCCTATGGGGAATAACAAATGACCATTAAAAAGTGTCTGCTCCCCTTGTTTAATAATATACAGGGCGAGTTTCGCGTTTTGACAGAAATTTATATTCGTCATAATTTTTGAACGGTCAAATCGATGTGTCTCTTATTTTGGTCAATCGTTACACTATTACCACCTAATCAACTGATTTATTCAAACTAGAAAAAAATCAGGTCCGGCTTTAAAAAATTAGTTCGTTTGGGTCTTAGAAAAAATTTCACCCTGTATACGCTTTTTGAAAACTCTAATATTAATTTTACAAATTAGACAAATAGGCAAATAAAATGGCATATTTATTTTTTCCCCACATGATTACTTAATTTTTTATAAAAAAATCAAATTTGACTATGAATAAATAATAATTAAAAGTTTGGTAAAGTGAACAATAGATTTAAAAAAAATTAACTTTTATTACAAAAATTAATTTTTTTAAACAAATATTTGATTTATGTTACCACCCACTAACTGATTTATTCAAACTAGAAAAAAATCAGGTCCGGCTTTAAAAATTTAGTTCGTTTGGGTCTTAGAAAAAATTTCACCCTGTATACGCTTTTTGAAAACTGTAATATGAATTTTACAAATTAGACAAATAGGCAATTAAAATGGCATATTTATTTTTCCCCACACGATTACTTAATTTTTTATTAAAAAATCAAATTTGTCAAAATCGGAATTTTAACCTAAAAATGAAAAAAAAAAAAAAGATGAAATCACGGTTTAACTCGCTACAACGTTCCATTTTAAATTCTTTTTTCTGAAATTTTTACAGCACATATCTCTTACCATTGTGAACACTATGACAATTGTTGTAGACTTTCAGTCTTCTTCTCGTAAAAGTTATGAATTTTTAAAAATAAAAGGTGCAGTTTCGTGAATTACAAAGTTAAATCGCAAAAATTAAGTGAAAAAATTTAAAATTTATCTATTTGATCACGTCTATGTTAAGCTATAGAGTCCAAAGAGAAGTGTTATGGGGAGTTTTAGATCTAGACGTGTTATAGAAAAAAAAAATGGTGAAACTTTTAATTTTAAGAAAAACGTTGTTTAATTTTTTTTATTTTTATGGTAAAATTGCGATTTTGACAAATTTGATTTTTTAATAAAAAATTAAGTAATCGTGTGGGGAAAAAATAAATATACCATTTTAATTGCCTATTTGTCTAATTTGTAAAATTCATATTAGAGTTTTCAAAAATCTTATAGAGGGTGAAATTTTTTCTAAGACCCAAACGAACTAATTTTTTATAGCCGGACCTGACTTTTTTCTAGTTTGAATAAATCAGTTAATTGGGTGGTAACATAAATCAAATATTTGTTTAAAAAAATTAATTTTTGTAATAAAAGATATTTTTTTTTGATCTATGGTTCACTTTACCAAATTTGTAATTCATTGTCAAATTTGATTTTTTTATAAAAAACTAAGTAATCGTGTGGGGAAAAAAATAAATATGTAAAATAAATATGTAAATATATTTAATTTCCTATTTGTCTAATTTGTAAAATTAATACTAGAGTTTTCAAAAAGCGTATACAGGGTGAAATTTTTTCTAAGACACAAACGAACTAATTTTTTAAAGCCGGACCTGATCTTTTTTAATTTAAATAAATCAGTTGACTAGGTGGTAATGGTGTAACGATTGACCAAAATAAGAGACACATCGATTTGACCGTTCAAAAATTATGACGAATATAAATTTCTGTCAAAATGCGAAACTCGCCCTGTATTGTATATTATTAAACAATGGGAGCAGACACTTTTTAATGGTCATTTGTTATTCCCCATAGGGGCCTCTATACGAGGTAGGAGTATGTACAGTTCCTCATGACTCACCCTGTATATTCTCTTCTTTGTATTTCTGGTAATCTGTCTATCTCACAATACCCCGTTCATTTGTTTAATACATGTTCTTGTCTGTGCTAATCTGCTGGTTGTCTCTTGCTAGGTGGTTCCATGCTTTGAGAGTATGAATCCTAAGTATTTGAATTTTTTCACCCGTGTTGAGCTGGCCCCCTCCGCAAAAATTAAAAAACAAATAGCGCTGATTTATGAGCTATTTATGAGCTTTTATATTCTGCAAATTAAATTTAGTTACTTAAAAATAGAGATATCGAATCGATCATTGCGGCAGAATTACGAGCTATTTATGAGCTCTCGAAGTGATATTGTCTCGATTTTTGATCTGATCCCCTTCACCCCCAAACAACCATTTAATTGATTTAACTTAAGAGAAAAATGCTGAGAAAAATTTAAATATATTTTATCGCGGATATAATTCATATAGCTTATATCTTCTAAGAATAAACTCTTAAATCACGCGCATTTCGATTATTGAGCTACAACCCCTTCGCAAGAAAAACACCCCATCTTCCCGGCTTAAGAGAAAGTTGTACCTATTTAAAATGAATTATTTTAATTATTTGGCGACTACATATCGTTTAATAATTTATGAGCTCGCAAAATATGCACATTTCAATTTATTGAATTGCAATGTCCTTTCTAAAGTGCAGTCACTGAAGGTAAAAATCAACTATTACTTTCAATTTCGGTGAACCTTCATCGATTTTCACGATGGTTAGAGGATACCTCAAGAAATAAAGGCGACATGGTGCACCTTGCACTTTTACCCTGAGGGTGGATACCACCTCGTCTCGGGGTTGAAAATTATTTTATTAAAAATAACTTCACAAATCGATAGAAGGACAAATTCTAAGCAAAATTTGTTATATAAAGTTATTAAAATAAAACAATATTTTTGAGTTATTAAAGATCAAAGATTTTAATTTTTCGTGAAAAAAATGCATGTTTTAAGCGGTTTTTCGTAAATCACTCAAAAACTAAGTTTTTACAAAAAAATTCTCATTACCAAAATTTAAGCTTTGAAAAACCTTTTATTATTAATTATTCAAAGTGAGTTAATTGGTAATTGAATGTATTTATTTTCGGTGAATACTTAAATCTAATTATCCAAACCTAATTAACGGGAAAACAATGCATTTTATAAAATATATTTAGCTTGTCAAAGCACTCTGCAATATTTAACTAGTGAGCTACGGACGAAGTTGATATAGGGAATTCGCTCTACCGAGATTCACTTTGACACGTTCGGAATAGGAAACATACAACACAAAAATTCCTACCACACACTATTAACTGCTCAAATCAACTTAATCTTTCATTAAAAAAAAAGAAGAATTATTAGAAATAGTGGGAGTGTGTACTAATCTCATAAAATTTTCTGGAGTTTATTTCTACAAAATATTTTTATTTTGTACAATAAATAATTTTCTCATTTGTTATCAATACATTTTAATGGTGTAAATAAATAATTATTGACTGGCGTAAGGTTTATGATATTTATGTCTGTTTACTAATATCATCAAGTGTAAGCAAGGGTTCAATGAAAATATAACGACCCTTTCGAATTTTTTAGGAAAAAGTGAAAAATAAAACGTACGCCATTTCCACAAAAATTAAAATCTTTAGTAATCTCTATAAGACTTTCTTTACTTCAGCATAAGTAATGACCTTAAACATTTTGACCGATTTAGAATGCATATTTTTAAAAAATATAATATACATATGATTATTTTCTTTTGATAATAACTTCAACAATACTCAATACACGTAAAAAATGATAGAGAACGAAATTTGAGATTTTTTATTAGTAAATATTTTACATGTCTATTTATTTCTGAAGGAATCAAAATAACCAAGATAGAAACGTTTAAGCCTAAACTTTACTGCGAGAACAATGTAACTGTAGCCCTTTAACCTATTATCCTAAAAATGAAGTATTTTTTGAAAGATTAAATGTAATACAGTTTTATAGCTCTTCAAATTACCTCTCAAATAGTTGGATGTGCCTGATATAAAAATTAACAGAGTTATTAAAAAAAGAAACAAAAACATTTTTTTGGAAAAATTTTTGGAGTATAAGTTTTGATGCTATCAACTTCTTCTGGAGCTCATTTGATAGGTATTCCGAAGTACTTTGACAAGTATTTAGTAAGTATATGTTATAAAATGCATCGTTTTCCCGTTATTTAAGCTTGGATCCTTACATTTGAGTACTCGCAGAAAAAAAATGTACATTCTATTACCTATAACTTACTTTAAATTTATATCAAGAGCTTATTCAAGTAAGGAATTTATTATATTTTTTATTAGCTTCAATTTTGGTAATGAAAATTTTTTTGTAAAAAATTACAGTTTTTGAGTTATTAATGAAAAATATCTTTAAAGCATTTTTCACGAAAATTAAAATATTTGATCTTTAATAACCCAAAAAGTATTAATTTATTTTAATAACTTTATAAAACAAATTTTGCTTAGAATTGGTTCCTCTATCGGTTTGTGGGGATATTCTTAATAAAACAATTTTCACCCCCGAGAAGGTGACATCCACCATCCACCCTCAGGGTAAAAGCGCAAGGTGGCACCATGTCGCCTTTATTTCTTGAGGTATACTCTAACCACTCAGCAATTTTTGTGAAAATCGATGAAGGTTCACCGAAATTGAAGGTAATAGTTGATTTTTACCTTCAGTGACTGCACTATAGAAAGAAAATTGCAATTCAATAATTTGAAATGTGCATTTATTTAATTCATTTGAAGTACAATTCTCTCTTAAGCCGGGAAGCAGGGCCGGATTTAAGGGCTGGGCAGCTGCCCGGGGCCCCCACATTTCGGGGGCCCCCACAAAGCCCCAAACATAAGAGGTTCATTTAAACAGATATTGGCAGGAGATACAGGAACTCGACAATGCATGACAAGTATAAAATGAAGGAGCGTAGGAGTGATAATATAATACATTGTTCATGGTTATCTTTTTCACCTTTCTCCGAGTGAGTGTATTGCTTCGTTTGTAAATTCTTATCTAGTGTTCGTTCACATTTTAGCCACAGAGGATTTTGTGATTGGAAACATGCAGATAGTAGGCTTATAGATCACAAAATGTCTAAAGCACACGAAAGAATGGCGTATTGATAATGAAATAGCAAAAAAGGCCGAAGAAATAAAGAATTATTGGAAAATGGTAACTCAAAGACTAATTTTAGTGTTATAAAGTTTATTTGTGAACAAGATTTAGCATTTCGCAGCGAAAATAAGTTGTCGAATTCATCAAAAATGAAAATTATTTGGGAATACTCCTGTTATTAATAAATATTCAAATCCTGGAAGCGGAAATGTCAACTATCTTTCATCAACTAAGGTTAGGAAATTGTACATCCGATGGGTCAAAACTTATTAAATGAAATAGTTTTAAGGATTAAGAAGTCAAAATATTATTCAGTTTATATCAATCAATTAACAATCATTTTCTTAGAATAATTTCTTAGAATTTCTTGTATTTTTCACTTCCTCTACATATAGATACAGCTTAACAGCATGTTTAAAAGCTGCGTCTTTAAGCGACAGCAACGTAGGCCGTGGCAAAAATATTATTGTTTCTTAGGCAAGCCGCACACCAACGAAACATGAAACGTAAAACACGTTTCATGAAAATTAAACACTGCTAAACAAATCTTGAAGTCCGCCTACCAATGAAACGAGTGTGATTCATGCTGATAACACATTTTTATTTTCGGAAAGTTTCATAAATGGCCGGACGTCTATTTGTTTAGCAGTGTTTTATTTCCATGAAACGTGATTTACGTTTCATGTTTCTTTGATGTGCGGCCTACCTAAAAGAATAAATACTACTAGATGGTCATGGAGGTAATGCCGCAAAAGGACTAGTTAAAGGTTATAATCAGATTAAAGGAGCATTATCCAAAATTTCGGAAGACTATGAGCAACAATTTAAAACGCGTAGCATTGCAAATGGTTTGTACCTATAATCGAATGTGTTTACTGGAAACAGAGAGGATATTAGGGAGGACAAACAGCACAAGTCGTATTCTTCAAGATCCAAATATTGACCTTAATTCAGGAGTGGCAGCACTTAGATCACTTAAATAAATTATACAGTCAAGACGTGACAATTTCGAAAGATATGAGAACATCAGAGAAGTTTAAAACTCAAAATGTCAGTCACTTCATTACCTCTTTAAGTCATAGGCTTTCTGCATATGAATTCATTCATTCCACTTTTGGATTTTTACATCATTTGGGAAAATTGGAAAATTTAACTCTCAATGAAATTGAAGCTCACTCACCAACATTATCATCAACTTACCAACATTTATAGCAATGATTTAGATGAAAACTTATGTGTCCATCTGGTACAGTTTGTAAGATTCTTCAATTCATTTAATGAGGAAATCAGCTCATCAAATATAAGCAAAGAACTTCAAATGTACCAACTGCTAAAAGAAAAGAATATGAATGATGCTTTTCCAAATGTTGAGGTGACACTTTGTTTATGTTTAGTTGTGATGCTAACTAACTGCAGTGGTTTGAGATCATTCTCAAAATTTAAGTTAATTAAAAATCGACTTCCGTCTATGATGGGCCAAGAGTGTTTGAATGATCTCTATACAATGAGCATTGGCCACGATGTCCTAATGCAACTAGATATGTCCCACATACTCAAGAAATTTTCAATTAACATATCTCGAAAAGTTCACGGACTTCAAAAACAATACATCTTACTATCATTTTTAATATTTTACTGTAACAAGTTACAGCTCTTGTACTTTTTATTATTTAAAATTATATTTATAAAAGTAGATCGAGCAACATTTTTTTAATGGTAGGAGGTAGGGCCCCCACACCAATTTTGCCCAGGGGCCCCCACTGCCTTAAATCCGGCTCTGCCGGGAAGATGGGGTGGTTTTCTTGCGAAGGGGTTGTAGCTCAATAATCGAAATGCGCGTGATTTAAGAGTTTATTCTTAGAATAAATATAAGCTATACATACGAATTATATCCTCGATACGATATATTTTAATTTTTCTCAGCATTTTTCTCTTAAGTTAAATCAATAAAAGGGTTGTTTGGGTGTGAAGGGGATGAGCTCAAAAATCGAAACTATATCACTTCGAGAGCTCATAAATATCTCGTAATTCTGCCGCAAAGATCGATTCAATATTCCTATTTTTAAGTAGCGGGAGGCTAGTAAAATTTTTAATTTGCGGAATATGAAAGCTCATAAATAGTTCATAAATCGCACGATTTGTTTTTTAATTTTTGCAAGTGGGGGAGGGGGGCAGCTCGACACGGGTGAATTTTTCAGTGCCGTTAATTTCCCTATCATCGTCCATTTCCAAGTTTCTCTGGTTCTTGTTCTGGTTCTTGTTCTGTTGTTAAGTATTCGGTCTTTTCTAGGTTTATTTCCAGTCCATTTTTTTTGTGTATTCTTCCTCTAATTTTCGGAGCATATAGAACAATTCTTCATCTTGAGCCGTTACCACTTGGTCATCTGCAAGACTTAATGTGTGCAGGAAGTTGTCCCGGATTGGAATTCCCATCCCTTCACATTTCCTTTTCCATGGTTTTAATATTTGTTCTAGGAATATCTTGAAGAGTGTCAGAGAAGTAGAGCATCCCTGAAATAAGCCTTTTGTGGTCTTAAATATTCGTTGGAGTATTTATTGCCAGTTTTAACTCTTACCATGTTGTTGTAAAAGTTTTTTACGGCTTCTATTAACCTCTGAGTTATTCCGATTTCCTTCATCGTGTTCCATAGTTGTTTTCTGGGAACAGTGTCATATGCCTTTTTTAAATCGATGAATTCCATGTGTACTGGTCTATCTTTTGCCATTTTTTTCTCAACTAATTGTTGGAGTATATACAGGGTGAGTCACCACTAACGCGACGGAAGATTACAGCGAAATGGTAGAAGATTTGAAAAAAATTTTTAATTAGTGGTTTGTAACTTGATAAAATCTACATTTTAAAATTATTTTGAAATATACAGGGTGTCCCAATAAATGGCGGCGTATCAAAGTTATATTTTTTTAATAGAACACCCTATATTTTATTGTATTTTTAATTGTCCGTAAAAAATAAGGTATAGTTTCATAAGGCTTCCCTATACCTATGTACAGAGTGTTCTGAGTTATGCTGACTTTTCTTAAAATGTAAAGTTTTAAAAGAAGGCTTATTCTCAAGTTATTTAAGAAATTATAAAAAAAAAATACTTTTACACCTAAATATTTGGATATTGGTTGAATGTATTTCATGATTAATGTTACACATTCGTTTACAGGGTGTTCAAAATTTACAGTTTTATTATTGGATTATTCAATGTGTCATATGATTCTTATTTTAAATGGAACACCATGTACCTATGTTAATAAATAATTATACTAAACAAATCTACCTCTTTCGAATGGTATATGGATGTCCTATCTATACCTAGGTGTAATAGTTTTTGCGTAATTTACAATTATTAAAATTCTTAAGAGGATCGGTACGTATTTTCGGCTGCAATGCTATTCAAATGGGGATTCATTTTTTTCGAATCCTGAGAAAACTAATAAGTATTTTTGAAAAACTTAAACGCAGAATGAAAGATTACGTTGTTAGCGAGGGCCGAAAGTCCCTGAGAACTTCTATAATGTTTATTTTAATAAGTTACAGGGGTGAAAAACTAAGAGAAAATTTAGTGTGATATTTAATTTCAAATATCTCATTCAAAATAAACTTTTTATTTATTCTAAGGGACTTTCGGGCCTCGGTAATAATTTAGTCTTTCATTCTGCGTTTAAATTTTTCAGAAATATATATTGGTTTTTTCAGGATTCGAAAAAAATGAACACAATGCCGTGGTAATATTTTCCAAATCTATCTTTGTCTTACAACGCACTCAGCCGAATATAATATTGTCAGCATATATTGTCAGTCAGACACTGACAATCAGTGACAATTTTAAATATTTGACATTGCATCGGGAATATTTTGAAAGTTTGATTAAATATTATTGATATATAGTGTATTTGATAAATAATTGATTTAAGACGTGAACTTAATGAAAAGTTATTTATTTTGTATTATTTGTGGAAGATCCAAGCAGAGAATACATCAGGATAATATATTCTGTGATCCAAGTATTTTGTTGTTAAAGATGTTCAAAATTGTAAGCGTTCCATAACAATATATTATTAAAAAATCACTTTAATATTTTTCCTCTTTTCTCGATTGAGTATTAGTTTTTGTTGTACAAATAAATTAGTACAATCACTGAATACATAGTTAGTGAAAAAATTATCACATTTATTAACTGAATTAATAATTTGCAATTATAAAAATAACAGTTATCCAAGAACATTCAAAAGCCATCTCTTTAAATTAATGATGACATTTTTAAGCAGAATGACATTCTAGTAATGTTTACATATCCATACCAGTGTGAATTTTACTACACGTAATTTGCCGTGTAAAGACAGATAAAGTAGAGATACACGTAAAATATTTGCGAATTATGTACCCATAGCCTTAATCTGTAAATCGATTTTAAAAAAAAAGATGTAGTTAATTATTGGCATTGTATGGCATTGTCATTTTATGACAGTACGGTCTGGTAATTATTTTATAATTAATGTATTTCATGATTGATTATTACACATTTATTTACAGGGTGCTCCAAATTTACAGTTTTATTATTGGATTATTTAATGTGTCATATGATGCTTATATTAAATAAAACACCATGTATGTTAATAAATTATTATACTAAACACAGGTTCCTCTTTCGAATGGTATAGGGATGTTCCATAACTAGGAGTCATAGTTTTAGCGTAATTTACAATTTTCTTAAACGGTAATTGATTTTAAAAATAATATTTATGCACTCTCGATTTTTAAACTGTACGAAATAAATGTTTGTTTACTGTATCATAATGAAATGAAAATTATGTCTATTTACTAGACCATTATTATGAAAAGTATACAATACATTTAAAAAAAATCAGGATCTGCTCCAAAATCTAAAGTCCATAAACGATAAGTTAAATATTTATCATAATCCTGTTCGGTCTAATATTGGTGGTGTAGTTGAGTTTTATACGGATAATAGTGGTTTGTCTTAAGTATTCTAACAGTCGTTTGACTGATTTACCCGAATTTTTTTTTACTAGTATTTGGGTTTTCCGTAACAGAAAGCAGGACATCAAGTTCCTTGACGTGATCACAAATAACTGGTTTATTTTTATTTAACTTTCCGAAATTGCTCAAAAACGTCCTTTTTTGGGTGTCTTCTATCAGGATACCTACTTTTGAGCGTAAACTTTAGAAAGTAAGATATAATTTTGCAAACACTCCCCAATGCAAAGTACCATGTCTACTCTTTCGTAGATAACGTGGTTATTCATTTTTAGGAACAATTAAATTTTAATATCATACATGGATGTTTATATTTTTGATAATTACCAGACTGTACTGTCATAAAATGACGATGTCGTACAATGAGATACATCTTTTGTTTTAAAATCGATTTACAGATTAAGAATTTAAATAACTGTAAATTACGCAAAAACTATTATACCTAGGTATAGGATATCCATATATCATTCGAAAGAGGTGACTTCGTTTAATATAATTAATGATTAATATACATGATGTTCTATTTAAAATAAGCATCATATGACACATTGAATAATCCAATAATGAAACTGTAAATGTTGAACACCCTGTAAATAAATGTGTAATTATCAATCATGGAATACATTCAACCAATATCCAACTATTTAGACGTAAAAGTATTTTTTTTATAATTTCTTAAATAACTTGAGAATAAATAAGCCTTCTTTTAAAACTTTACATTTTAAGAAAAGTCAACATAACTCAGAACGGTACCCCGTCAAAATAGCCCCGTCAAAAAAGCTCCGACAAAATAGCCTGCAGACAAAATAGCCGCGGAATAATAGTCCGCCGACAAAATAGCCCCGACAAAATAGCCTCGAAAAAAAGCTCCCTTCAGAATTCATCATGAAATAATTCCTTAAAAATAAATTTTTTCGGAAATGGTAATTACCCTCTATTCAGATGTTTATCTTAACCACTTTAAATAAAAATTGTCTTTTCAGAGAACTCGAGTCCTGTTTTTCCTGCCTCTTGGAAGTTTGAACATTTAAGTTAAGCGAAAATCAATGTTAATTTATGATATAAACATTTTTTGCTGTTTTCGGGCAACAGTAAAATGCATTTTAAATTAAATAAATTAAATACATTCTTCCTTTTTGTCAAATAATTTAAATTAAAAACAAGTTTTTGGACACCTTGTATAAATAATTATGTAATTGTTTTTAAGAGGCTTTTTTAGCCGGGGCTATTTTAGCCGGGGCTTTTTTGACCGGGGCTATTTTGTGTGCGATCTATTTTGTCGGGGCTATTTTGTTTGCGGGCTATTTTGTCGGGGCTATTTTGTGTTGGGGCTATTTTGACGGGGCTTTTTTGACGGGGCTGTTTTGACCGGGCTATTTTGACGGGTCACGACTCAGAACACTCTGTACATAGGTATAGGGAAGCCTTATGAAACTATACCTTATTTTTTGCGAACAATTAAAAATGCAATAAAATACAGGGCGTTCCATAAGAAAAAATATAACTTTGATATGCCGCCATTTATTGGGACACCCTGTATATTTCAAAATAATTTTTAAATGTAGATTTTATTAACTTACAAACCACTAATTAAAAATATTTTTCAAATCTTTTACCATTTCGCTCTAATCTTCCGTCGCGTTAGTGGTGACTCACCCTGTATATGTGCTTTGGACCATTCATCTGGTATTTCGTTCAGGTTTGTAGCGTTACTGAACATTTCGTTTATAATTCTGTGTAATTTGTCTGTTCCGTACTTAATTAGTCCATTAACGATTCCTCCTGATCCCCCTGATTTTTGTTCTTTAAAGTTCTGGCATTCTTTACTTCGAATAATGTTATCTCAATATGTTCTTCATTCTCAATTCTTCTCACGTAACTAAGCTAATCTTTTTTTTTTCTGTTATTAGTATCTTTCCCTACAATACAATAGATCTACCTCATAAACATTTTTGTTTATTATAATTTTAGCGTCTGCTTCCATGTATCAGTCATTTTAAATTAGTACTTTGCTGATAACGCAAGTCACTTAAATATTCATGAAATGCTAATACTTAAAAAATATTATTTAAGTTTTCCTCGAAAAATGCAAATTTTTCCCATTATTTGGCTTTGAATATTTCAAATTGTACATTTGACGAAAAAAGCTAACCTTTAACATGCCGTATCTCGGTTTGTATTGGTCTTAAAGATATTATAGGAAAGGAATTTGGTTTGTGTTACTAAAAGATACAATTTCGATATCTACAGTTTTTTTGATCAAATGCGTACCCTCTAAAAAAGTCTAATTTTTCGTCGAAAAACTGTTATTTTCAAGCGCGAATAACTCGAAAAATATTAATTTTACGAAGAAAATGCAAAAAACATTTTTTTCACAGAATCACTTTTTACATCGAGTTACATGGTCAAATGTAATAAAAAAATTCCCACCCCCGAGATGGGGTGGCAACCACCCCCAAGGTTTTAGCGTATGATAGCGGCATGATATAGAAAATGATCCTTGGACTATTTCCTAATAATAATAATAGTCTCCCGTTTTATACCGCACGCGGCTTTGGGAGTATAGCAGACCCGTGTCGAGCTGGCCCCCCCCCACTTGCAAAAATCAAAAAACAAATAGCCCTGATTTATGAGCTATTTATGAGCTCTCATATTCCGCAAACTAAAAATTTTGAGCTCGTTCCACTAAGCAGGAATTTAATACTTTAGTGGGGGGGGGGGCTGAGTCAGCCCCCCCTCCACTACTTAAAAAGAGGAATATTGAATCGGTTTTTGCGGCAGAATTACGAGCTATTTATGAGCTCTTGAAATTATATAGTTTCGATTTTTGAGCTCATCCCCTTCACCCCCAAACAACCCTTTAATTGATTTAACTTAAGAAAAAAATGCTGAGAAAACTTAAAATATATCGTATTGCGGATATAATTCCTATAGCTTATATACTCTAAGAATAAACTACTAAATCACGTGCATTTCGATTATTGAGCTACAACCCCTTCGCAAGAAAACTACCCTATCTTCCCGGCTTAAGAGAAAGTTGTACTTAAAATGCATTAAACTAATCATTTGGCGACTACATATCATTTAATAATTTATAAGCTTCCAAATTACGCGCATTTAGATAAGTAAATTGCAATTTAATTTGTATAGTGCAGTCACTGAAAGTAAAAATCAACGATTACCTTCAATTTCGGTGAACCTTCATCGATTTTCACGAAAATTGGTCAGTGGTTAGAGGATACGTCAAGAAACAAAGGTGACATAGTACCACCTTGCGCCTTTACCCTGAGGGTGGATACCGCCCCTTCTCGGGGGTGAAAATTATTTTATAAAAAATAACTGCACAAATCAATAAAAGAACAAATTAAAAGCACAATTTATTATATGAAGTTAATAAAATAAGTCAATACTTTTTAAGTTATTAAAGATCAAAAATTTTCGTGAAAAAAATGCATGTTTTGAAGCGGTTTTTCGTAAATCACTGAAAAACTGTAAGTTTTTACAAAAAAGTTAATAGTAGTTTAATTCGTATAGCTTATATTCTAAGAATAAACTCTTAAATCACACGCCTTTCGATTATAGAGCTACAACCCCTTCGCGAGAAAACCATCCCATATTCCCGGCTTAAGAGAGAGTTGCACTTAAAATAGTTTAAATTAATTATTTGGCGATTACATATCGTTTAATAATTTATGAGCTTGCAAAATATACGCATCTCAATTATTGAATTGCCATTTTTTTTCTATAGTGCAGTCACTGAAGGTAAAAATCAACTATGACCTCCGATTTCGGTAAATCTACATTCATTTTCACGAATTGACAATAACAACTTGGGGTTTTAGCCTGAGGTATATGTCACCCCTTCTTGGGGGTGAAAATTACTTTATTAAAAATAACCCCACAAATCGAGAGAGGGACAAATTGTAAGCAAAATTTGTTATATAATGTGATTAAAATAAATCAATACTTTTTGAGTTATTAAAGATCAAATATTTTAATTTTTGTGAAAGAAAATGCATGCTTTAAAGCGATTTTTCATAAATAACCCAAAAACTGTAAGTTTTCACAAAAAAGTTTTCATCACTAAAATTGAAGATAATAAAAAATATAATAAATTGCTTACTTGAAAAACCCTTTAAGTTTAATTTAAAGTAAGTTATTGGTATTTAAATGTATATTTTTTTCTGCGACTGTTCAAATCTAAGGATTCAAGTTTAAATAACGGGAAAGAGATGCATTTTATAACACTTAGGTACTAAATACTTGTTAAGGTACTTAGAAATACCTATCAAAAATGAGCTCCAGAAAAAGTTGATAGCATCAAAATCCGCTCACCAATTTTCGTGAAAATGAATGGAGATTTACCGAAATAGAATCTCATAGTTGATTTTTACCTTCAGTGACTGCACTATAGAAAGAAAATGGCAATTCAATAATTGAGATGCGTATATTTTGCGAGCTCATAAATTATTAAACGATATCTAGTCGTCAAATAATTAATTTAAATTATTTTAAGTACAACTTTCTCTTAAGCCGGGAATATGGGATGGTTTTCTTGCTAAGGGGTTGTAGCACAATAATCGAAAGGCGCGTGATTTAAGAGTTTATTCTTAGAATATAAGCTATACGAATTAAACTACTATTAACTTTTTTTTTGTAAAAACTTTATATAATAAATTTTGCTTATAATTTGTTCTTTTATATATTTGTGCAGTTATTTTTTATAAAATAATTTTCACCCCCGAGAAGGGGTGACATATACTCCAGGCTAAAACCCCAAGTTGTTATTGTCAATTCGTGAAAATGAATGGAGATTTACCGAAATCGAAGGTCATAGTTGATTTTTACTTTCAGTGACTGCACTATAGAAAGAAAATGGCAATTCAATAATTGAGATGCGTATATTTTGCAAGCTCATAAATTATTAAACGATATGTAGTCGCCAAATAATTAATTTAAATTATTTTAAGTACAACTCTCTCTTAAGCCGGGAATATGGGATGGTTTTCTTGCTAAGGGGTTGTAGCACAATAATCGAAAGACGCGTGATTTAAGAGTTTATTCTTAAAATATAAGCTATACGAATTAAACTACTATTAACTTTTTTGTAAATACTTACAGTTTTTCAGTGATTTACGAAAAACCGCTTCAAAACATGCATTTTTTTCACGAATATTTAAAATTTTTGATCTTTAATAACTTAAAAAGTATTGACTTATTTTAATAACTTTATATAATAAATTTTGCTTATAATTTGTTCTTTTATAGATTTGTGCAGTTATTTTTTATAAAATAATTTTCACCCCCGAGAAGGGGTGGTATCCACCCTCAGGGTAAAGGCGCAAGGTGGTACCATGTCACCTTTGTTTCTTGAGGTATCCTCTAACCACTGACCAGTTTTCGTGAAAATCGATGAAGGTTCACCGAAATTGAAGGTAATCGTTGATTTTTACTTTCAGTGACTGCACTATACAAAATAAATTGCAATTTACTGATCTAAATGCGCGTAATTTGGAAGCTTATAAGTTATTAAATGATGTGTAGTCGCCAAATAATTAATTTAATGCATTTTAAATACAACTTTCTCTTAAGCCGGGAAGATAGGGTGGTTTTCTTGCGAAGGGGTTGTAGCTCAATAATCGAAATGCACGTGATTTAATAGTTTATTCTTAGAGGATATAAGCTATAGGAATTATATCCGCAATACGATATATTTTAAGTTTTCTCAGCATTTTTCTCTTAAGTTAAATCAATTAAAGGGTTGTTTGGGGGTGAAGGGGATGAGCTCAAAAATCGAAACTATATAATTTCAAGAGCTCATAAATAGCTCGTAATTCTGCCGCAAAAACCGACTCAATATTCCTATTTTTAAGTAGTGCTTTACTCAGCCCCCCCCCCCCACTAAAGTATTAAATTCCTGCTTAGTGGAACGAGCTCAAAATTTTTAGTTTGCGGAATATGAGAGCTCATAAATAGCTCATAAATCAGGGCTATTTGTTTTTTAATTTTTGCAAGTGGGGGGGGGGGGGCAGGTCAACACGGGTGTATAGCAGGGTAGTCTGCTATATCTAGGGCCAACGGTATACAAGGAAGGTAACAGGGCCAGTGCTACGCTTCAACCGCCTATTATTACCCCTGGTTTTACCCAAGGTACTCACTTTATTCAGGCTGAGTCGACCTGGGGCCTATAGACATTTTAAAAATGTCTAGTTGTTCTTGCCGGCGGTAGGATTTGAACTCCGGACCACCGGCATGCGAGGCAAGCACACTACCACCTGAGCTACGCCGGCCCATAAACTACCTTCTGTAAAAATTTCAAGTAAATCCATGTTGGACGAAAAAATTGCGAGCCAAAATGCTTCATTTCCTCAATCGACTATTGGGGCCGACCGACCGGCTCTGTCACGTCATACAGCTGACCGACTATAATAACTTTTATTTATATTTAATTTAGAATGTGTGTACTGATTTTCAGCCTTAGTAAATGGATTTAATTACCTTCGTAGGAAAGCAACTTTGATACCCTCTCAGTAACCCCTGTTCTACGTTTCGCTAGACCGACCGCAGTATGTTTCTCTACACACTCACAGTAATCAACTGTGAAAAATCTAGCTTTAGTAAATTCAAATAGATTTTTCAGCGCTGCCTCTTGGTCTATTATGCAATCGGCAAATTTTGATGACTTAAAAATCCGCCATCGATTTTATTAATAAGACATTAATTATGTTCAACTAGGTTCAAGACTAGAAAGAAATGATCCTAGTCTCATAAAACTATTGGAGTTACTAGACAGACGTGCTTTAGCGTTTAATATGGCTGGAGGAGTCCTGAATACGTTTCCTTGGTTGAGATACATAGCTCCAGAGAAATCTGGTTACAATGTTATAGTACAATTAAACAAAGAGCTAAAAACATTGCTTATGGGAACTATTAACGAACATTATAAAACATGGAAAGTGGGCAGAGATGATGATTTAATATATTCTTTTATAACTGAAATGAAAAAGACTAATGGAAAGCCAACCACATTCACAGGTAAGTAATTTTTTAACTCGACTGATCATAATTTTATTAATTTTTATTAATATTTGACTGCTATTTTAAAGGGCCTAGCCGGGTAAGATGTTGAAAAATGCCCCCAACTCGATTCGACTTCCATATAGGTCACCGTTTAGCACATATAGAAAAAACTCACTTTCTGAAATTTTTATCCTCCTAGGTGGTCACGTGACCCTAATTAAACCCTAATCATGCCCCCCAATTAAGCATCCGTGACCCTAGGGACTAATTAAGCTTTTTATGTTTTTGTTTTTTATCTCAGCCGCATCGAGAGCTAGCGAAAAACTCAATAAAAAGTTGTTAGTTTCAAAAAGTTTTGTCCAAAAAAAATCTTTTTTTATTTTTGGCGGGAAATTTAAATTTTAATTTAAGTTTTTTTTTTCGCTTTTTGATACTATTTTATACAGGTTGTTTCAAAGAAGGTAACACTGTCACTAGGATAGGTAAAAAACTGAAAAATAATTGGGGTTTGCTTAATAAAAAAATTGTAATGCCATCCATTTTCAAGATACAGGGGGTTGAAGAAAACAAAATTTTACACATTTTTTACGATGTTGCCGAAACTACTGGCAACATTGTAATACAATTTGACAAGTTTTAAGAGGTAGCTATTGTGCATAGTTTGACATACAATTAAGAATTTTATATTCATCATTGGCGCGCATACGGGTAATGGTCTGAACTTTTTGAAGTAAAAAAGATAGTACACCACTGACATATTTCCAATTAACAATCATTTTTGAATTCCTCGTTCAATTTGTGACAAAAAATCTATCTTCGCATTTTTTTATACGACGCGCCGTTTTCATGCAAAAAACAAAATATCTTAACACTTCAAACGTATTCGAATTAAGTTTTTATATGGATGTATTTACCTATAGTCCATTCTCTCACGGTTTTTGCTCTAAATTTTATAGAACCGCTTGGATTGACATGGAATTTGGCATACGTATAGCTTACATGTCAAAGAAAAAAAGTGATATTGTGCCGATGTGTGCTTTTACCCTGGGGGTGACTTTCACCCCCTCTTGGGGGTGAAAAAATATATGTCCAAACAAAGTCTGGAAATGGGTAAACTGACTAATTTTAAGTAGGTTTTGTTCTATAGAGCTTGTTCGCCAAGTCAACAGTTTTCGAGTTATTTGCAAGTGAATATATTCATTTTTCAACAAAATCACCACATTTTTAGACGGTTTTTCGCAAATAACTCAAAAAGTAAGTATTTTGTCGAAAAAAACGTTCTTAGCAAAAATATAGCCTATAAAAAACTAAAAAAATGTGGTGTACGCGTTAGGTCTCTGGATCTCGTAGAACCAGAGTTATAGCCAATGAAAAGTAGATTCATATTCACCTAATTTCAAATAGAATATTTCGACGTGAAATATCCAAAAAATAAGCACTTTTTGGGGGGAAAACCTGTTATAACTTTTTTAAAGTGTTTAAAAAAGCTTTATTTCTGTTTTTACAAAAAGTTTCTAGCATTAAATTTAAGCAAGTTACACTCAAAATAAAGTCGGCCCCTTTTGTTTTTGCAAAAAAAATCAGGAAGACCACCCCCTAATTAGCAACTTAAATTAAATTAATCGTTACCGCTCCACAAATTATTTTACTTATGTTGTGTTTATATGATCTGTAAGTTTCATCGATTCAAAGTGCTTATTTTTGAAAAAATTTGGTTTCAAAATAAAATTTTTAAAAATTGAAATTTTGAAAAATATGGTTTTTTTCAAAATAACTTAAAAATTGTTAGAGATACCACAAATCTTGAGAAACAAAAAGAGTCAGATTTGCTTTTCTAAATATCATGTATTTTTTTGTTTTTCTGTTAGACAAAAATTGGTTAAGATTTGGTGTTTCTAAATTTGCATACATTCGTGATCAGTGACTCGTTCAACCCGTTTTAACTATATCCCTTTCAATAATAAAGACTTTGAACCGATGAAACTTACAGATCATATAAACAATATATACACGAGTCAAGAAACTTGTAAAGGTGTAACGATTAAGTTCATTTAAGATACTAATTAGGGGGTGATTTTCTCGATTTTTTTACCAAAACCAAAAGGGACTAACTTTATTTTGAGCGTAACTTGTTTAATTTTGATGCTAGAATTTTTTTGTAAAACAAAAATGAAGCTTTTTTTAAACACTTTAAATAAGTTGAAATGTGCTTCATTTTTGGTTATTTCACGTTAAAGTATTCCACTTGGAATTTGACGAATATGAACCTATTATTCATTAGCTATAACTCTGCTTCTACTAGGTCTAGAGACGTGATATATACCCCATTTTTTAAAATTTTTTACAAGCTGTATTTTTGCTAAGAATGTTTTTTCGACGAAATACTTACTATTTAAGTTATTTGCGAGAAACCGTCTAAAAGCGTGGTTATTTTGTTGAAAAAATGAACATATTCACTGCCAAATAACTCGAAAAGTATTGACTTAGTGAAAAAACTCTATAGAACAAAAGTTGCTTAAAATTAGCCAGTTTATCCATTTCCTGACTTTCTTTGGACGAATATTTTTTCACTCCCAAGAGGGGGTGAAAACCACCCGCAGGGCAAAAGCACATATCGGCACAATATCACTTTTTTTCTTTGACTTGTTAGCTATGTGTATGCCAAATTTCATGTCAATCCAAGCGGTTCTTTAAAATTTAGAGGTTTTGCAATATTTTACCGTTAAAGAACGGACTACGACACAGTTACGAGGTATGCAGATTTGTAGATGTATTACAGAAACTTACATAGAAGTTCGAATACTTTGTAAGGGTAAAGATATTTTGTTTTTTGTATAAAAACGGCGCGTCGTATGAAACAATGTGAAGATAGAAAGATAGATTTTTTGTCACAAATTGTACGAGGAATTTAAAAATGATTGTTACTTTGAAATATGTCAGTGGCGTACTATATTTTTTAATTTAAAAAGACCATTAGCCATTTTCAGACCATTAGCCGTATGGGCGCCAATGATGAATATAAAATTCTTAGTTGTATGTCAAAAAATGCACAATAACCACTTCTTAAAACCCGCCAAATTTTATTACAATGATGCCAGTAGCTTCGGCAAAATCGTAAAAAAATTTTGTTTTTTTTCAACCCCCTGTATCTTGAAAATGGATGGCATTACAAAAATTTGTTATTAAGCAAACCTCAATTATTTTTTAGTTTTTTACTTATCCTAGTGTCAGTGTTACCTTTTTTGAAACAGCCTGTATAAAATTGTATCAAAAAGCGGAAAAAAAGCGAAAAAATGCGATTTTTTTATTTTTAAAAGTACGTTTCATTAACTTTAAAAATCTGAAAAAATTTGCGGTGAAACGTTATGCAAAAGTACACGTTATAAATTTTTTTCCCGAGAACGAATGTCCTAGTTATTTTTTTATACTCATTTAAAATTTTAAAATCGTTATAAAATTTAAATTTCTCGCCAAAATTAAAAAAAAAAAATTCGGACGGAAGTTTCTGAAACTTACAACTTTTTTATTTAAAGTTTTTCGCTAGTTCTCGATGCGGCTAAGATAAAAAATAAAAACATAAAAAGCCTAATTAGGCTCTAGGTGGGTCGCGTGACCACCGCGAGGGGGCGCAAATCACGATATTGAAATATTCCAGGACGTCACTTTATTGAACTTGTTTCTCTGTCACTTTATTTTGATTCTCTGTCACTTTATTGAACCATCCCCTCCAAACTCTTAACACCATTGATTTGCTTTAACTCTTTGTGAACTTTGGCGTAAACCATAACCGGGCGGCCTCTTTCATGCCTGCAATGCGTCCTTTTTTGAAGTCGCTTTAATGGCAAAATTGCCGGCGACCGCGAACTCTTGGCATTTAATTTTTTTTGGGTACCTACATAAAAAACCAAAATGAATAAAGATTACAAAAAATAAAAAAAAAAGAAAAAACTTCAGTTAAAGAAAATATAGCGAATAAAACTTTATCACATAACTTACAAAGAAATACTTTTGATCCAAATAAATAACCGTTATCCATAAAATATTTGGCATAATATGCATAATATCTTCTTCATTCCATCGTGTGGCATTTGTCACCTATTTCAGCACCAGACTATACTCTAGATCAGTGATTACCAAAGTGGTCTATATCGACCCCCAGGAGTCGGTGAGAACCTGCAAGGGGTTCACGTGGGCGAGTATAAAAATTGGGTTGAAATGAAAATGGGGGTCAATGACAAGAGATTTTGAAAATTGCAAAAAACAATATAATTAATATAACTTTGACATTAAAAAAATTATAAAAATATAATATTTCAATATAATGAATCAGGTCGGTGTAAGACTGCTTTCACTTCATCTAGGAGCATTTTATACGCTATTCACTCGCATGGCATAGACGTAGCAGTTGCACACAAATATTTTTTGGCCAGTTTCACCAAAGTACGGTACGTACCTACACTGCTTTCCTCGTTTTCCACAATTTCATAGGAGTTTCTTTTCTTTTTAATGTTTTACTCCTCCGCATATTGTTCTGCTTCACTAATGCAAGTCGCTAAAGTTGACTGACTCTTTGAGATTTTAGCAACAAAGCTCTTACATAAAATATGTAATCTTCGTCACTATCTGAATCATTGGTAGTGACAACTGTAGGCAGTAGCTGTAGGATCAAGAATCATTACTAACATCCTCCATTTTCCATAACTGAAAAGGGTTGTAAATATTTTATTATCAATAGCGAAAATTTACCGTTTTTTGATCTTCATTTGTTTATAACTATGTATATCATCAAAATCGGCTGCAGGAAACATATAGGTTATTTATTATAGATGTCTATACTACTCAAAAAATTTAGTTTCGGCCTGGAGGGGGTTGTTTCACCAACAGGATATTTTTTTTCCTTATTTCTCTGAACTATTCATACATTTTCTTTATATGTAGTTATGATTTTTGTTCTCTGTTATTTTATTTTCTCATTGATCGTGTAGATATTTAGTTATTTATTTATCTTCATGTCTGTCTATCAAGTCTTATAATGCCATTCCCTCTTCTGAGATATCTCATTATCTTAAAAATTTGTAAGTATTTTTCGTGTCAGTATTAGATAATTACGTAGTATCCTCTTAATTTTTTCTTTTCTTATTTTCTTCTTCTTCATGTGTCTCGTCTTTTGAGGACATTGACGATCATTATGGCCCATTTAACTTTGTTTACAGCGGTTCTGAAGAGGAGTCCTGTTGTTGTTTTTCCACTCCACTGCTTTAATTTTTTTAACCAGGATGTGTGTCGTCTGCTTGGTCCTCTTTTTCCTTCCACTTTCCCTTGTATAACTAATCGCATCAACTCATGTTTTCCATTTCTTAGTAAGTGACCAAAGTAGCTCCTTTTTCTTGCCTTCATAGTGTTGAGTATTTTTTTTTCATCTATTAATATTTCCGTGTTTGTTACGTTAGTCTAGGCGCCAAATAGAGGTCACCGTGTCCTCTTTAATTCTGATGGACAAACTCATAGGTTTCTTATCGATTTTTGGCTGCTGATTACGAATTTCAAGGGTGGATTTCGATACGAGTGGTCAAAAAATTGTTATAAACAATTTAATTGTTTATAAATTGTTTGTAAGCCTCTGGCTCATAAACTAAAAGAGATAGAAAAGAATGTTTCAAATAAAATTTGTTCGTTAATAAAAAACGAAGAAAAAAGCGTTTACTAAACTTAAATCCAAGAAGTAGAACTCAAGATATTGTAAAATTAGTGCACAATGCAAATTACAAATTGCAAAATAAGTATTTTTCGAAGCTTTATATATCGTAACTCAGCTTCTACGCATTCAAATAAGCCTTAGAAGGTCTCATTATAAAGCTTCGTTAATAGGCTTCCAAAAAGAGTTTATTAAATTACTTGATCTTCAATTTGTTTTAAAGTTATACCCATTTGAAGTAATAATGTTCTTAAAAAAATTTTACGTTAATTTGTTTATAAGGGTTTCAAGCAAAATTTAAGCTATAAACATGTTTACTTTAATTAACAATAATGATAGAAGATCTTAAAAGGAACATTTGAGCTTACGAAACTGTTTGCAAGTTTATTTTTGGCCAAGATATCGATGTTTTAATAGTGCGCTCTGAGGCGCAAGATCGGCTCACCGCGTAAAAGTTCACGCGCTAACTTCTCGATGCAAATTATAATTATTTCTATGTATATGTATATACGTTATCTTCATTTTTCATTTTTGAAGATCCTAATAAAATTTTATCATATAATTCTTATAATTAAATCATCATACTGTACCTCGTATCATCTTTCATTCTATTTACTTTGTCTTCTATTTTTTGTACTAGATGAGAAAAAAAAACATTAAAAACTAATATTTCAGAAATAGAACTAAAAAGTAAGTTGATATTATTTATTAATACTATTTTTACAAACTTGTTGTTTCATGCATCTGAATCGAGATATACAGGGAATCTCAGCTTTTTTACATCTGCATAAGTTCTTAGAGCAATTTTTACAGTTACATGGTAGTACTAAGTCTGTTCTTGTAGACAGTAAAACTAAAACTTTCTGGGGCATCAGAGTCTAATTATCTATATGATGTAAATATAATCTATATCATATTGGGACCGTGCAAGTTCGGAAAAGCGACACCTTGTTTCTACGCTCTGCACTTTTATTCGCACTTTTAATTATATTGGCCAATCATATGGTCCTGGTTACTGGATAATTGTCAAGGCCATAGTCCAAAAAAATAATAAGAAGAAAAAATAAGATTTAGGTAATGTTACTAAAACGTAAATAATTGTATGTAATAACTAAAATTAGTTATTAAAATGCAGTACTGCAAGCAAAATACAATTAATTAAATTTGCCTTTATATAATAATTGCATATCATATCAATATTGTGGAGCAATATATAATTTTTCTTCTTAAATGACAATAGGTATGAAATGTATGTCAATTTGGCAATTTCAATTGACAATATGAATTATTTAAGAAAGTTGCAATTTTTCTCCGCTATTCGCGCACAATCGTTTCGCGTACCCCTTCCAAGTACTTGCACACCGCGAATAGATATTCAGTGGATAGTGGATAGTACCCATATAAAGTGGATTTAGTTCTTTTGCAGCATCATCAAGGCACACCAATTGTGTGTATGCCGCCACAACATAAATGCTCGTTTTATATGCAATGGTGATGCTGCAAAATAACTTGCTCCATTTTTATATGGATATTACATATTGGCTCATTTTCATGCGTAGAAGCCGAGTTACGATCGATAAAGCGTCGAAAAATACTTGACTGTGAGCCGATGTTGCACCTCATAGCGCGCCAATAAAATATCGATATCTTGACCATCGAACATTATTCCTTTTGAGTTCTTCTATTATTATTGTTAATTAAAGTATAAATGTTTACAGCTCAAATTTACTTGAAACCCTTATAAACAAATTAATTTAAGAAAATTATAACTTCAAACGAGTATAACTTTAACACAAATGAAGATAAAGTAATTTAACAAACTCTGTTTGGAAGCCTATTAATAAAGCTTTAATATGAGACCTTATAAGGCTCATTTAAATACGTAGAAGCCGAGTTACGATCGATAAAGCTTCGAAAAATACTTATCTTGCAATTTGCAATTTGCATTGTGCACTAATTTTACAATATCTTGAGTTCTAATTGTTGGATTTAAGTTTAGTAAACGTTCTTTTCTTCGTTTTTTATTAACGAACAAATTTTATTTAAAATATTCTTTTTTATCTCTTTTTGTTTATGAACCAGAGCCTTATAAACAATTTATAAACAATTCAATTGTTTATAACAATTTTTTGACCACTCGGATCGAAATCCACCCTCGAAATTCGTAATCAGCTGCCAAAAATCCATAAGAAACCGTTGAGTTTGTCCATCAGAATTGAAAAGGACACGGTGACCCTCTGGCGCCTAGACTACGTGTTGTGTCCATGATATTTTCCACATTCTTCGATAACACCATATTTCTTATTTTACGACAACAAAATATTAAAATTATTATTTTGACCTAACGAATAAAATAATATTTAGCGTTAAGAGATAAAAAATTAACGAAACTGTTTTAGAGGATCAACTATTAATGATTTGTTTGGATATATTTATTGCTGGATCCCAAACAACAAGCAATACGATAGATTTTGCTGTTCTAATGATGATTTTGTATCCTGACGTTCAAGACAAAGTAAGACGTTGTTTGAATGAAGCATTTGAAAAGTCTGAGGAGATAACATTTAGTGAGAGAGGAAGGTAATATACTGTAATACAACATACTATTTTTGCTATAAATAAGCCACAAAACTTTAAAATAAGTTTAGTTTTGCGTTTCGATTTTCACTTTGGAATAACATATTTTAAGTATTAAGATTGAATTGTCGAAAAAATGTTAATTTGTGAAGTTTTTTAGGCCTATATTTTTAACCAAAATTTTTGGGAAAATTAAGTACAAATGATATTCTTCACACACACACACACACACACACACAGCACTTATTAAGTAATTTTACTTTTATATACAGTGTGTCAAAGCCAAATGAAATAAATTCATTATTTCATAAATGAGCCATTTTGGAAATAGATCCCGAAACAGGTCGATTTTTATTTTTAAATTACGATTTTTTTGCATATTTATATCATACTAATGACGTCATCCATCTGGGTGTGATGACGTAATCGATGATTTTTTAGATGAAAATAGGGGTCGTGTGCTAGCTCATTTGAAAAATTCTTTTTTTTTTGAGTGAATTTGATGGCCTTGGCCGAGCCAATTAGCCACACATTTTGTTATTTTAAAATACAAATATTAAATATTAAATATTTTGAATACAGAATTTGAAAAATTCTGTATTCAGTAATATAAACATTACCATAATTGGTAAGGTAAAGTTTTCAATCCTAATAGCAACATTATTAATATTGAAAAATATTAAAAATATTACTAAAAGATTTTTAAATTGAAAACTTATTGGTCCTGGTAACACCTCCATGGCTTCTAAAATTTGCAAGCCAGATGGATGCTGCTGTGAAGACAAGAGGGAATTCTAAAAAGTTGCAGTTCACAACCCCCGTCTGCAGCTTGGTAAAGTTCCAACGGAAAATGGACCTAGTTACTCTATAGGAGTAATACTAATATAAAATAAAAATGTATATTCTTGTTCTCATGATCATTTTTCAGTGCGTCATTAATTATGACGTCATATACTGTATTGGGTGTGTCGAGACTTATTTCATGTAATTATTGACGAATCTGACAGATGCTAGAATCGTACTTAGCCATAGGTGAAAAGCTGGTGGGATTAAACTAATTAGTAATTTAGTATATTTGATTTTTACACAATATGTTAACATGTAGGTATTTTTTATAAAGGGGAATAAAATTAAAAAGTAAACAATATTGTTAATTAAATTTATAAATATGGAAACATTAAAAAATGACACAAAACTATCCATTAATTGTGTTTTTATCTCCTTCTCTAGGTGCTGTCTCCGCTTCAAAATTTGGCAGTCATCAGAGCGATCTTTATTTCTGAAACAGCGGCTCTAAATAATTCATTGTTATTACATCCAAACCAGTTCCTAAGGTTCTTCAGCCATGAGTTACGTCTCCTTACTATAGATCTTTTTCTTGCATAATGACCTGGAGTATTAGATATACATCTCTCATCACATGTCCCATATATCTCAGTTTTCTTCTTATTTGTTAGTTTTTCTCGTTCCTTATGCGTAAGTCTCATTACCTCCACGTTGGCTATTCTATCTACTCATGAGATATTTAGCACTCTTCGGTACATCTCAAATGTCTCTAGTCTCCCCACGCCAATGACTAACTTTTAACGAACTAAATTCTAAACCAAAACACAAAAAAATGCACAAAGACGTTGTGAAACACAAGGGAAGTCGAATTCGAAATTTCAAAATGACAGGCACACAAAATACTGACCTGAATAATAACCGTCACTTGACTCTTTGACACTTCTAAAAAATGGCCAAAATGAACGAAGTTTTCGTCAAATGTTCGTAATACGTGTATTTGATTGGCTAGAAAAAACGCGCATTCTAAATATCAACGAATCAAACGTAGGTTAGGAATAGACATCTTATGTATATAACCATTGTAATGCTGCATTATTTTTGTGTTTAATCACGGAGCTACCGCTTTTTCCGTCTCATCTAACTTAATGCATTAGAGAGAAATCGAAAAACTGTGACGCACTGAAAAATGATCATGAGAACAAGAATACCATTTTTATTCAGTTGCAGTGCGAAGGCAAAACAATCTTATTTTTCACTTAGAACAGGGAGCGCAGTCCAGCACTCAGAATCGACGATTTTCGACTCTTATTGGAGTTATCATCGGAGAGGCGTAGGCCTGCTGCTCTCTGCTCGAAGTGACCAAACCATGAAAGTTTATCCCCGAATTGCAACTGACGTGTATGGAGTAGGTGACTAGCGTCATCTGGCAACTGAAAGGTAAAGTTTTCAATCCTAATAGCAACATTAACAATATTGAAAAATATTAGAATTATTACTAAAAGATTTCTAAATTGAAAACTTATTGGTCCATTTCCCTGGTAACACCTGCATGGCTTCTAAAATTTGCAAGCCAGATGGATGCTGCAGCATTTTTGAAGAATTAATATATACAGCGTGAAAGAATTGATAAAATAAACAACATATTTTTACAAATAAATCAGAAAAAGCACAACTTCTAGTAAACTAATTATTCCGGTTCAAGAGCTTGATCTTATACATCAAAAAAAGAACCTATATACCAAATTTGATTGAAATCGGACTTTTCGTTCAAAAGTTATCGTGCTATTAGTCACATATGTATAGTCGCCATTTTGAATGCCCGCCTTTTTTGTAAAAGGCAAAAAATGAGATGATCTCATATCTAAATTTAAACCTTTGTATGTGGAGTATATGTGGTCCAAATTATTTGCTTCTAACATTAAATGCACAATAATTCTTATAATATTTGTACGAATCTGTCGCACAGAGGTACATGTGAAGATAAGTTATGCATTTATTAAATGGTAATTAACATAACTAAAAAGTTCAAAATATTTCCTAAAAAATATTTTTACGCTATTTTCAATGCCGGTATTACCTGTTTCGCTCCTACAACAGCTGCACAAGAAGAAGACATTAACAGGTTCTATGGTCGTCTAGAAGAAACTGTTCGCGATATTCCGAATCGTGAACTCGTCATAATTTTAGGAGATTTTAACGCCAAAGTGGGGTCATCTAATGAAAATATTGAAGGAGTGCTGGGCAAAAATGGACTGGGACAGAGAAATGAGAATGGCGACGTCTAGTGGAGTTCTGTGTAGAACAACATCTTACAATTACAAACACGTTATATCAACGTCATCCACGGAGATTATACACATGGCGCAGCCCAGATGGACGAACAGGGAATCAAATAGACTACATCCTAATAAGGTCAAGATGGAAGTAGTCGTCCATCAACTGTAAAACATATCCTGGCGCAGACTGTGGAAGCGATCATCAACTCCTGGTATTGAACGTTCGACTTCGTTTTAAAGTCCCCAAAAGAAGACCCCAGAAAAAAGTCATGTCTCTAAGTCCATCAAAAATCAATGACTTCCAACAAAACCTAGAAGATGCTCTTTCTTTAGACCAAGTAGATAGTGACCCTGAGAGCACTTTTGGATCTATCTCAAAGACAAGGTAATCGAGGCTGCAAAAGACTGTGAGGCAGCGGTTTCCACTGGCCGTAAGGCATGGATATCCGATAATACGTGGACTGTGATTCAACGCAGAAAAGAACATAAAACTAGATACGGAACAAACGATGAATACAGAGCGTTATCCAGAGAAATCAGAAAACAGTGCCGCAAAGATAAAGCTGATTACATCTCTCAAATATGCAGAGAGATAGAGGAACATGGCTGTCGAAATGAACCGAGGGACTTATTCCAGAAGATCAAACTCCTTACCAGAGAATTTAAACCTCAAACGTGGTCTGTAATAGATAAGGAAGGTAATTTAAAGACCGATACTGATGAAATATTGGAAACATGGCGAAACTACTGTGGCGAGCTATATAAAAATAACGAGGTATCAGCCGAAAATCAGTGGCCTTCTGACTACCCTAGAGAACCTACTGTCTTACTCGCTGAAGTCAAAAATGCAATTAAATCAGTAAAGAGAAATAAATCCCCAGGCAATGATTCAATACCATGTAAAATACAACAGTTACTAGGTAACAAAGGATTACATATCATCCATTCTATCTGTGTCGCTGTTTGGAATTCAGGAAATGGCTATCTGATTGGTGTACCTCAATTTATATCCCACTACACAAAAAAGGAACTACTACCAGATGTGAAAACTACCGCACACTGTCACTAATAACACATGCTAGTAAAATCTTGTTGCATATCATCAAAAACAGATTAAAAGTCTATCTACATTACCAAATACCTCAGGAACAAGCGGGGTTTGTAAAGGGTAAAGGTACAAGGGAACAAATCCTGAACCTGAGACAACTCATTGAAAAGTCTAGAGAATTTCAAGTACCTATGATTATATGCTTCGTTGACTACCAAAAGGCATTTGATTGTGTAAGCTGGATAAATCTGTGGTCAATTTTAATAGAAATGGGCGCACCAATGCACCTGGTGACACTTATTAAAAATCTATACCAGTCTAATATAGCGACAGTACGACTAGATCAGAAGTTCTCAAACCAATTCAAGACCGAGAGAGGTGTTAGACAAGGATGCGTGTTGTTACCTCACTTATTTAACATTTATGATGAACATGTCATGAGGATGGTTTTAGAAGGATGGGCGGGTGGAGTAACAGTAGCTGGTAGGAAAATCTCCAATTTAAGATTTGCTGATGACACTACACTTATAGCAGCAAATGAGTAAGAAATGTTTGATCTTCTGCGAAGAGTTGACTACGAAAGCAATAAAGTTGATCTGAAAATCAATAAAGTTAAGACAAAAATAATGGTGGGTGACAGATTCGACACTATTCAACTGACTAACATGTTACAGGAATACCAGATAGTAAACACCTTTATCTATCTCGGGTCTAGTATAACTAACGATGGTAACTGTGAAGCAGAAGTTCGGAGACGTATTGGTATGGCAAAAAATGCGATGAGTCGCCTAACTAAAGGTTGGAAAGACAGATCTATCGGTCAAAATATCAAGATGAGACTGGTAAATGCCCTTGTATTCTCAATATTTCTATACGGAGCAGAGACTTGGACTCTTCGCGCATGCGAGCGCCAAAAAATTGATGCCTTTGAGATGTGGTGCTGGAGAAGAATGCTGCGCATACCTTGGACAGCTCATAGGACAAACGTTTCCATTCTAAACCAACTCAATATTAAAAAAAGGCTGTCCACAATTTGTCTGCAACGAATTCTGCAATTCTTTGGTCACGTGGTTCGCAGAGGTGACGACAGTTTGGAGAGATTAATTGTTTCTGGAAACGTTCCGGAGAGAAGATCAAGAGGACGAACACCAACTAGATGGTCTGACCAAATAAAGCATTCAGCTGGAAACTCATTCTGCGAAGCTCTTAGAACAGCTGAAGATAGAGACCAATGGAGAAACATTGTTAGGAATATTGAAAGAAATCACGATCCTCAGTAATGGGGAAACGACAGGAGAGAGAGAGAGATTACCTGTTTGAAAAACTAATACATACAGGGTGAAAGAATTGAATAAAAAACAACATATTTTTACTAAAATTATCAGTTAAAACACACCTTCTCGTAAACCGATTCTTTCAGTTCAGGAGCTCGATCTTATACATCAAAAAAAGAACCCATGTACCAAATTTGGTTGAAGTCGGTACTTTTGTTTAAAAGTTATCGTGCTATTAGTCACATATGTATCGTCGCCATTTTGAATGCCCGCCATTTTTGTAAAAGGTAAAATCTGAGATGGCCCCATATCAAATTTTGAACATTTATATGTGTAGTATATGTGGTCCAAATTATATGCTTCTATCATTAAATGCACAATTCTTATAATATTTGCACGGATCTGCCGCACTAACTATAAAATATAGATATTATTATATTCTATTAATTTTTCCTTGCAGGGTACCGTATGTTGAAGCAGTGGTGTACGAAGTTCAACGATATTGTCATGTAATTCCAGTCAGTGGTCCAAAAAGAGCCATGCAAGACACTAATTTAGGAGGCTACAGAATACCCAAAGTAATTTATTCACTATCTAACAATGTTTGTCACATATTTATTTATTTTTATTTATAGGACACAACTCTACTTTTGAATTTCTATTCCATAAATCAAGATGAAAGTTATTGGAAAGATCCTGAAGTATTTAGACCAGAAAGGTTTTTGGACGCAGACGGAAAACTTTCTGTTCCTGAACGGTTTGTTCCTTATGGAATAGGTTAGTGTAACTTTTATTTGATATTTGTATTACTATTTTTTTTAATTTTTATATTTATATATTTAATAATTAATACGAAATCTGTAAAGCTGTATCGTCTAAAGTGGTACCTAAATAAATAGTTATTTTCCTAACAAGTGCGGAAAGTCATACTTTTCCGCACGCGATTGCAGTTTGCCGAACGACGCGAAGCGGAGTTCGGCAAGCAATCGAGTGCGGAAAAGAAACTTTCCGCAAAAGTTAGGAACAATATTTTTTCTCCGAGCGTTTAAAAATGACCAAAGCTTAATCAATTAATTGAATTAATATGATTATTTCATTCATAGGAGATTCTGACCAATAGAAAGCTATAGACATGCAAATTAAGGTGATAATTTTTGATAATCTCCCGTCGTTAAGCATATTACGTCAGATGCCCTTCGTGGCTATGAAAAAATACATTCAGTGACATTAATGACAAATGTTTTAAAAATTATAAAAGTGATGACTTTTAACCGTCAAATACATATTTATAACAACTGTGTGTTTAATTTCACTAATTGGTACTTACATATATAAATTACAATAAAATTTTGGTTTTGAACAGTTTTATTCATGAAATAATCGCAATAAATTGCACTCGAACTCTAAAATTAATATAGAATTTTTGCCCTCGTGACACTTTGACATAATTTAAGTAAAATTAAAACTGCCAGAGTGACACTCGGGAAAAATTCAATAATTTTAGAGCTCTTGTACAATTACTACTGAAAATACATACACAAATGAATTCTTTGACAAGGTTGTCAAAACCAAATTTTCAATATAATTGGTTAGCATGACGACGATCTTGGTTTCCATAACGACGATTCAAAACCACTGTTATTGTCTACTGATTTGACTTTCAAATATTATGTCAAAATAATTTTATTTCATCGAATTGTCGCGTTAATTTCATTAAAACATGAACACAATAAGATTAATTTGAAATAAATTAGTAAATTATATCTAAATATTAGTTTGTTGCATGTATTATAATTATTTTAAGGCCATATTAAAATATTTAAATTCAGTGCGGAAAAGTAATGCGGAAAAGTACCGCGGAAAAGTAAAACTTTCCAAACTAAAACGCTTGCGGAAAAGTAGACATTTTTGCACGCTCGTAGAAAAAATCTATTACACTGTTTGATAACAGAAAATTTTTTGTGTCAAGCTGCGAACCTAGTAGATAAACCAAAGTCTACGACGCTTAATCCAATGGTAGGGGAGCAAAGTATGCTAAATGTGCAGTCACTCGAGCGCTTTGGGGACCTATTGGGTCGTGAAGAGTAGGTCATAAAACCAAAAAAAGTTAAGTAAAGTTTTCCATTTTAGTGGGGACTTTCCATTTTTTAATTTAATTTTCCATTTCCAACAATCGTTTTTTTAGATTATAGCGCCATCTATCCATAATTCGAAAAAATATCTCGAATAAAAGTTACTTATTTTTAGGTAAGCAATCCAAATCTGCTATAAAAAATGGGGGCTCCCATTTAAGATTTTAAAGTAACCCCCACCCCACCTGCTCGTGTGGTCGTGTTCTGTGCCATTCGATAGATTTTTCAAAAATACTGAATAAGTGTATTTTTCAGTTTTTAGATCTGATGTTCATTTCGCGAAATATCGCGGGATTTGTATTTAAAATATTAAATTTACCCCCACCCCTCTCCGTGGGAAGTCGTGTTTGGTATCATTCGATACATTTTTGAAAAATATTGAGTACGTATTTTCTAGTTTTTCGATCTGTCATTCATTTCACGAAATATTCGCTTTTTTCTTGTGAAACTTGACTCATTTGAACTTTGGGATCCATTTCCTTAACCGCTCAAATCGTCAGATTTTTGAAATATACACTGTTTTGCATGAATTTAACTTACCTTATCTTAATCTGACGATTTCGAGTTTTTCTAAGGATAGATTATTTTTCGGCCCCCCCTTAACGAACTCCCCTGTATTAACAGCCAATATATGCTAGAGGTACATTTTCAGGGTACAAGATTTCTACCCGTGTAATAATCTGACGCGCTCGAGTAACTGCAAAAATCCTTGCTTCGGCTCCCCTATCACAGTGATGCTAACTACTTTTAAAATCTTTTTTTACATATTTTACCTACATTGCGAATAATATTCACTAGTATCTAGTATAGTGTACTGATATCGGTGTGGCTTGATTTTAACGATATAACACGAATGATCTTGCTAATTTATGATGATTAGTCGATTCAAGAAAAATCAATTTAAAAACAGTTCTACACAACACCAATTCAAAAAATTTGGTTCCGATTGCATTGAGCACAAATACCTAGGAAGAAAACATTTTATGCATCATTAAAAAAATCATCGTCTTTAAAAAAATATGCAAACATGTTAATGATACTGATAAAATACCATCAGACCATCAGACTGGCTAAAATCAACATTCGTAACATAATTTGGTTCCGATTGCATTGAGCACAAATACCTGGGAAGAAAACATTTTATGCATCATTAAAAAAATCATCGTCTTTAAAAAATATGCAAACATGTTAATGATACTGATAAAATACCATCAGACCATCAGACTGGCTAAAATCAACATTCGTAACATTACCAAAAAACCCAATTCCTCTCAATGCGATGACTATCGAATATTAAACTTTCTGTTTAAAAATGTCTCTGCCCTTAAAACTTTTCTCAGAATTATCCATATACGAATTTACAAGAAGTGTGAATTTGAGACGAGTGACCTAAATTTCGATTTCGAAACAAATTTGAAACAAGTGAAGCTCTTTTTGTGAAAACACAACAATGCAGAGACATGAACGTAGATGTATATGGATGTTTTATTGATTATCGAAAGGCATTTGAATGCGTTTGAAAGATGATCCATGAAAGATGATCTAAACAAGACTTATTAAGACGTATTATTTAATCTATATTCGGAATCTCTATTCCGAGAAGCATTAGATGAGGTACCAAATGGAATCAGGATTAACCGAACCAGCATAAACAACGCTGATGATACAGTGATATCAGGTACGCCGATGATACCGTCCTAATAGCATTAGAACTACAAAATATAATAAATTCGGTAGTTCGTAATAGCGAAATATTCGGTTTAAGAGTGTAGGCGCAAATATTTTACGGCTATCCCTACCTTTTCTTTCTTTACACGGCAAATTACGTGTACCTAATACAATTCCCACGGGTATGGAGATGTCAACATTGGTTGACATTGACATTGTCATCATTAACATAGAGATGGCTATGTCGTTCAGTTTTTGAATGTTCTGGGATAACCGTTATTTGTATAATCGGTTAAATTATTAATTCAGTTAATTAGTAGGATTATTTTTTCACTTACTATGAATTCAGTGATTACAATAATTTATATACCTACTATACAATAAACACTAATAATCGAGAAAAGAGAAAAAAATGATTTTAATAGTACACTGTTACTATGAAACGCTTAGATAAATTTTGAACAATTAAGAATAAAATACTTGGATCGCAGAATATATCCTGGTGTATTCTCTGGTTGGATCTTCCATAAAAAATTAACAATAAATAACTTTTTATTAATTTCACGTCTTAAATCAATTATTTCTCAAATACACTATCAATATTATTAAATAAACAACTCAAAATATTCCTGAAGCTGTGTCAAATATATCCTGTCTTTTATTACCACATTCTATTCGACTGAGTGCGTTGTATGACAAAGATAGCGAATGTTCGATTTGGAAAATATCACGACGGACATGGTGTTCATTTTTTCTCGAATCCTGAAAAAAATAATAAATATCTTTGAAAAATTTAAACGCGGAATGAAATATTACATTATTACCGAGGGTATAAAGCCCCTTAGAATAAATAAAAAGTTTCTTTTGAATGAGATATTTGAAATTAAAAATCACACTCAATTTTCTCTTTATTTTAACCCCTGTAACTTATTAAAATAAACATTATAGAAGATTTCGCGGACTTTGTATCATCGGTAATGATGCGATCTTTCATTCTGCGTTCAAATTTTTCAAAAATACATATTAGTTTTCTCAGGATTCGAAAAAGATGAACGCATTAAAAAAGCATTGTAATGAAATTTTGCGCCTACGTTCTTAAATTTAAATGTTTCCAAAACTAAAATTCTAGTGTTTCGCCGCAATAGCGGTGTCGTCTACCTAGAAGATGGGCAGAGATCCGCAGGTTCTTGAGAAGTTTGCTGTGTATATTATACACATATAGTAAGGGTGACAATACTTCTCCAGTAGTACTCCGGAGCCGAGACTCCGTATTTGGACAGGACTTGTCCTATTCGCACCCTGAAGCTCCGGTCACTAAGGTACGAGGTGACTAGTATTGTCATGGCCCCACTGTATTCATACTCTCTCATTTCATTTAATATAACCCTAATAGCCCTTCATGCCATACTATGTCAAAGGCTTTGCTTGCATCCATGAATACAGCTCTTGTATATTGTTTATCGTTGAATCCAGCTGCAATGTGCTCGGTTAGTCGCAACTCGGAGTATTTGATGTTCGTTGGAGTGCAGTACTCTGAAGCTAAATTCTTCTTCTCATACTTGTAGATCTGTCGATCTGTTAATTCCGACGTTGAAGTATTTCTTGAGAGGTAGGCTCCCAGCTATCTCTCCATATTTTTGGTGGTCTCCCCGGTGAACGCTTGCCAGCTGGTTTTACTTCTAGCGCAATTCTTGGTAGTCTTTGTTCCTCCATTCTTTTTACGGACACGCGCCAACTCGTAACTCTTAATGACAAATTTTTTCAAATCAAAATGTACACCGGCCAATTCGTAACTTTTTTACTACCTGACCCTCCCAACTCGCAACTTTATACAGGTGAATTCGAAACCATTGTTTACTTCTAATACCGCAGGTAGATAGGTAAAAGGTAAGAAATAAATTTGAACAGTACCGGATTAAGCCAACACGGGGAATATAGCATATAGCATATTATGTAAGCGTATGGTTCTTGGTTTGCTCAAAAACATATTGTGTATTATATGTACCTATAAAAAAATAACAAAAATTGAAATCTTTTAATAAAATAATTGAAAAAATATGATATGTATAGACTAGGGCGGATCTGTAAAAAACGTCTATTTGCGGATGTGCGAGGTGGCATTCGGATTTTTGCAGATAAAGTTAGGTGACAACTTCAATAATAATAATTGACTTATGCTCCTCCTCAAATATGCCCGGAACATTAATAAAAAAATTAAAATATTTAGAAATTTCGAAAAACATTGATTTTTTCTACTTTTTTTGCTTATAACTTTAAAACGATTCATTTTGAAGCAAAGTCGTAGGGAAATAAAATAAAGATAATTGAATTTTGTATGATATACGACTAGTTTCAAAAATACTAGAATTTCTGTAAAATACAAAATAAGGGCGCAAAATAAGCCTCTTCAGTGTTTTTCAACAACTTTGGTTGCACTGAGAATCTTCGTAATTCGCATAGAAAATCCTTATCATATCGCACACCTAGTTCAATTGTGCCACAACTGTAAAAAATTCAAATTTTGTGTTAAGGCTGTAAAATATTGCCCCATCTTGTACAATACAGCCTGAACTAAAATATTGTTTTGGATAAGTATAAAGTAAGTTACTTCGGTATTTCACTGTAGGGCAGGGTTTTTGGAGATTTTGAAAATGCAATATGGCCATAACTGGGAGATGTGGCGATAATATACACTGCCACAATACAACCGATGTAATTATTCAATACGTTCAATACGGCCCAACTGCAAAAATCAATTGATTTTTTCATTATATTGCCGCCGTATCTCCTAGGTATCGTTTTATAAATTACTCTCTTCACAATTTTAATATAGTATTTTAACTACAAAAGCGATATTACGTAGGTCAAAATTTTTGACATAAGAGAACTGTCAAAACATTAGAATGTGACTTTTCATTATTGCCATGTTTATAATAAACATGGCAATAATGAAAAGTCACATTCTAATGTTTTGACAGTTCTCTTACGATAAACATGGCAATAATGAAAAGTCACATTCTAATGTTTTGACAGTTCTCTTACGATAAACATGGCAATAATGAAAAGTCACATTCTAATGTTTTGACAGTTCTCTTACGTCAAAAATTTTGACCTACGTAATATCGCTTTTGTAGTAAAAATACTATTAGTCCAGAAAGCCACTGCGCATCCGCTAGGGAAAATATTCTAATTCGGATTTTTTGCACAATCTTACTCAAAAAGGACCCCTTTTAACAAATTTGCATGTTGCCAGGACCAAAAGTTGGTCAAACATTTTTTAAACGTTTTTTTTTGTTTTTTTCCTAAAATTATTTTTTGCATGGAACAAAATTTTTTTAGGTTTTTTGGATCATTCCAAACAGGAGAGGTCTTTAGTGACTTTTCTTTAAAGTTGATAGTTTTTGACATATAAGCGATTAAAAATTGAGAAATTGCGAAATTGCCATTTTTAACCCTCAAAAACTATGTGAAAAACTGAAAATTTAAATGTTGCCAAGGTAGATAGATATTCTTTAAACATCGATTGATGAACTCCCGAAGAGTTTTTTGCAATACAATATCAAAAACCCCTTTGTTTTTTAATTGCCAATCAAGCGTGCGCGACACTATTTTCCACCGTTGCATGTGTATGCAGTATGGTGCAAGTGAAAGGAATAAATTCATTATTTCGTAAACCGGCGACTTTAAGCAAAAATCCCGAAACAGGTCGATTTTTATTTTTAAGTTATGATATTGTGACATATATGGTATACTAGTGACGTCATCCATCTGGGCGTGATGACGTAATCGATGATTTTTTTAAATAAGAATAGGGATCGTGTGCTAGCTCATTTGAAAGGTTCTTCAATTCTATATTCAGTAATATAAACATTTACATAATTATTTATATAGGGTGTCCAATAATTTAATTTTTTTGTCAATTAGCCAAATGATTTAATTTAATAAAAATTTTTTGGGCACCCTGTATAAATAATTATGTACATGTTTATATTACTGAATAGAGAATTGAAGAACCTTTCAAATTAGCCAGCACACGACCCGTATTCTCATTTAAAAAAATTATCGATTACGTCATCACGCCCAGATGGATGACGTCACTAGTATACTATATATGCCACAATATCATAACTTAAAAATAAAAATCGACCTGTTTTGGGATTTTTCCTTAAAGTCACCGATTTACGAAATAACGAATTTATTCCTTTCATTTGCACCATACTGTATACACATGCAACGGTGGAAAATAGTGTCGCGCACGCTTGATTGGCAATTAAAAAACAAAGGGGTTTTTGATATTGTATTGCAAAAAACTCTTCGGGATTTCATCAATCGATGTTTAAAGAATATCCACCTACCTTGGCAACATTCAAATTTTCAGTTTTTCACATAGTTTTTGAGGGTTAAAAATGGCCGATTTCGCAATTTTTCAATTTTTAATCGCTTATATGTCAAAAACTATCAACTTTAGAGAAAAGTCACAAAAGACCTTTTCTGTTTGAAATGATCCAAAAAACCTAAAAAAAAATTTGTTCCATGCAAAAAAAAATAATTTTAGGAAAAAAACAAAAAAAAACGTTTAAAAAATTTTTGACCAACTTTTGGTCCTGGCAACATGCAAATTTGTTAAAAGGGATCCTTTTTGAGTAAGATTGTGCAAAAAATCCGAATTAGAATATTTTTCCTAGCGGATGCGCAGTGGCTTTCTGGACTATATAAATTGTAATAAGATCCATCGAATAACTGTATAATTTGCTACCTAAATTGTAATTTTGAAGCCAGTCATTCTCAAAATAAATTATTTACAGGGCATAACGCGTTTGCTACAGAACGTTTTGCTCATTTCTCGAGAATAGTGTGTTTTGCACTGGTGGCACTAGTAAACTAGGTGTGCGATATGTACTTAAATCATCCACCAAATTTCATTAAAATCGACTTGATAGATTTTGCATAATAATTTTGCAATCTAAATTTTTTTAAAAACGTTCAAATTTTTTAAAGACTTTTTGAACAAAAAGTAGACCATTTAGAAGTTTGCTAATTTTTTTACATATAAAGAGGCACTCTACCTATCCAATACACTTTACATAATTAAAATCGGATTATCTAAGCGGCCTCAGCACTGTTTCAAAGTTATAAACAATTCTTTGGCATCCACGTTGACTCATTACGAAATTTGTTACAAGTATTTCAGCCATTTTAACAAAATTTATTTCGACTTTCTCATGTAACTCATCCAAGAGACAATACCTACATGATGAATAACTTTTACACCACCTTCAAAGAGGGTAATTTATATACAAGTACATACCTGGAATACCGGTATTAGATTATCAACATCGTTAGTAATTACTTAGAAAAGAAAGTTACAAATTCACCGGTACTTGATAGGTTACCGAATAATTAGCTACGCGCCAGAGTTACCAGTTGGCCTGTAATTAGGATGGGGGATTAAAATAGTTACGAATTCACCGGGACCCCTTTTTACATGATTAAACCATTCTCTTCATCTTTGCTAAAGAAGCTTAATTCTTATTTGCTGAAACTAAATACTTCTTTGCTTCTTGGAGTTAAATTATGTTTTGGAAATTATCCCAAGATGAAAAAACTAATTCATTCGAATAAACTGTTAAAATTTTTAAATTATACACATTCAGCTTGAGGTTAGGGAATTTTTATTCATTTTTATTGTTTTTTCAGGTTTGAGAAGGTGCATTGGTGAAATATTGGCAAGGACGAGCATATTTATATTTTTCAGTGAAATTATTAGGAACTACCGTTTAGAAAATCCTGTAGGAACGGAAAAGCCTTCTGAAATATTCATTTCCGGGATAACATTAATTCCAAAACAATACAAAACACGATTTGTTGAGATTAGTTAAAGATAATAAACTAAGTTCATTAACTTAGTAGAGACTAAATTTTTTTATTGTATAAATAAAAATACTAAATAATATTTATAAAGGTTTTAATTTAGTTTACAAATTATTATAAATGTTATGTAGCGTAGATTAGTTATAAATAAACATATTTTTTATAATTGTTTATTTTTAACATGAAGATTAAAATAAGAATAATAAAGCCCAGGTATTTACAACATGCAGCTGAAATTATTAAAATTGAAGGAAACACACTGATAGATAGATTTCGTAGACTAATAACAGACGTGTGGAATGCGAAAGAAATTACAGGAGACTGGAAAAAGTAATTAAATGCCCAATCCACAAAAAGGGAGACAAACTCATAATATGTATATTAAACTACAGCAGCATAGCCTTACTCTGTGTGAGTTATAATAGTCCATGTGGTGAGACCGCTCCCATCTGAAACAATTTCTGATTCGGTTTCTTTGTGGATTCCTATTCAAAAATGTCTCCTTTAAACAAATCTGAAGGGTGCCGGGCGGAATTTTTGGGCAGAAATTGTTTAAACAATTTTTTAAACAAATACAAAAGATCACGTTTTTTTGCTCTGGAGCATATATTTTTAGGTTTTTTGGGTCCTTCTAAACAAGAAAGGTATCTGGTAATTTTTGTTAAAAATTGAGAGTTTTCGAGTTATGGGCGATTTAAAATCTGAAAAATGCGAAAATACGCATTTTCGAGGCTTTTTTTTGGGTTTATATGACTGCGGACTTTTCGAGGCTTAAAAGCTCATATTTATATTAGTATTTTTGAGGTTGCCAGATACTTAAATTGAAGATTAAACATTCATCTTCAATATTCTGAATAGTGATCGAGTCTAACCTTAATTTATACCGTTGTTTTTTAATTGTTAAATATGCGTGTTTATCCGATTTTTTTGCCGGTGCGGCGCGTTCTATTTCAAAAATCTCCTATTTTCCTCCGAAAAATATTTTTTTAGATTCTTTGGGATATTCTAAATAAAATAAGTTTCTTGAAATTTTTCTCAAAAGTTAATAGTTTTAAAGTTCTAAGCGATTTAAAATCAGAAAAATGCCAAAAAACGCATTTTTGGATTTTAAATCGCTTATAACTTTAAAACTGTTAACTTTTGAGAAAAATGTCACGAAACTTATATTTTATTAAGAATGTCCCAAAGAATCTAAAAAAATATTTTTCGGAGGAATATAGGAGATTTTTGAAATAGAACGCGCCGCACCGGCAAAAAAATCGGATCAACACGCATATTTAACAATTAAAAAACAACGGTATAAATTAAGGTTAGACGCGATCACTCTTCAGAATATTGAAGATGAATGTTTAATCTTAAATTTAAGTATCTGGCAACCTCAAAAATACTAATATAAATATAAGTTTTTAAGCCTCGAAAATGCGTATTTTCGCATTTTGCAGATTTTAAATCCCCCATAACTCGAAAACTATCAATTTTTAACAAAAATTACCAGATACCTTTCTTGTTCAGAAGGACCCAAAAAGGACCTCTACTTCGATATGCTTCTTGTCTTGGTCTCCAGTATATTATTCGCTGTGTCCCTCTGTTATCCGACATTCTAGATACGTGCCCCGCCCAGTTCCACTTAAGGGTTATAAGTCTTTCTATGGCATCTGTCACTCCTGTTCTCCGTCTTATTTCCTTGTTCGTAATTCGATCCCTACGAGTAATGCCTAACATCTAGCGTTCCATGGATCTTTGGCTAACACAAATTTTATTTATTACTTTCTTGGTTATTGTTAATGTTTCTTATTGTTACAATTTCGTCATCAATGTAGATAAATAGTCTATTGAAATGTTACATTTAGAGTTGCATATCTTAGAGGAGTCAATTTAATTTTTTTAATGTGTAGGGGGTTCAGTAGAAGCTTAAGTTCAAGTTTTTGGGGCCGCCACCCTTGTCCCCGGCCGCCATCTTGGAAAAAGGGGTGCAAAGGGCTTTCGCGCTGTATCTCCTAAACTAGCAAACCTACAGAAAATTTAATTACACATAAAATGTAGCACATTAAATTTTCTACAATTTTATGTTTATTACTTTTTATCGTCAAGTGACCAACAAAAAGGTTATAAACAAAAATAAGATAAAATTTTGTAAGAAGTTTATTTTGGAGGTTATAACTTTTTTCCGTTCATTTCACAATAAAATAATATCATAGCGATTTTGTAGAGAATCTTTCAACGAACAATTTCCACTGTAAAGTTGTTTAATTTTATTTACATATTTATCTAGGTTTTACAGCGCTCCAAACTTGACCAGATTCTCATAGGAATACAACAATAACAAAACCTTAAGCTTACTTTTCTATCTATATATTTATTTCTTATGATTTTAACATTCCTATGCTATTATTAAGCTATTTTTGACGCTTTTCCTTGCCACATATGGGGTAGAGTCTGGAGGCGCGTTTTTTGTGTGGTATCCCCAATAGGCCTAATCCACGGACAATTTCTAGACAAAATAATATTATTTATTATTATATGTTGAAAAACATCTATAATAGTTATTACTTTTTCATTTTTTTTTATGGTCCAGGCTGCGAGTCAAGATCTGAATCAGCATCCGAGGTGAATTTTTGAGGTATAATGAGAGTTACGAGTTGGCATCATTGTCGGTAATTCATCTTCCAATTCATTTTTTTCAATAATTAATGTTGACATGTCCACAATGTTGCAGCAACTTTCACCATCACAATGGGGGCACACTGCTGAACATTTGAAGTCTGCTTTTCGGCAACCTCATGCACTTCCAGTTTCCATTGCATCTGCAAAAGATGAATTTAATTAGCTCGGGGGTATTGGAGGCGTGGAAGTTTGGATTGGTATCCAAAATTTTCCATGCTTTTTCCAGCCCCAATCTTTTGGATCACAATGTTTACCGAGCCATGACTGAATCTGGCAGAGTAGTGCGGTCCATGGAAGCGGGGGAAGCGGCGCGCGGCGCTTCCCTATACTTTGATATAAGAAAATATATTATTAATTAATATTTAATTATCAACAAATTTTCCCTAATCTAAATAATCTATTATGTAGACAATAGGATCGAAAATATTAAAAATTTATCGCATAAACGAACCCAAATAATAATATACATACAATTTAACGCATCCTATACCAAGAGCCGTGCCTGTATGGAAGCTCTTTTCAAAATCAGCGCAGTTGATCCATTAAAAATGTTGGCCGGCGTAGTCAGGGTTTAATGACCGCACTGACAAGTCATCTTGAGTTCGCGCGAATTTTCTTACAGTGGGAGAGATTTGCTGTTCGCCTTACGCCAGCATTTACTTATAAGTCAGTCGAAATTCGTAGGTATACGAGGCGACGTTTTTTTAAATTGTAAATTTTGTGCCGTCGTTTATCTTTTTCTGCAATGGAAGGAGCGAGTGGACCGTCCTGTGGATTTATGAATAATATAGAAAACTGTGTTTGTATTTGTATTGTGTGTAGTTTATTAAAAAAAGGATTTTCAAGTCGAAGTTATCAAGAGAAAGTGGACATTATTAAGTCTGGTAGGTCAAAGGAGCCCATTAATTTGGAGACAATTTCCGTGTGGGTTTTTATGAAAAATATGAATGGTTAACTGGCTGCAAAATTGTATCAAAATTATTTTGTTGGCCCTGTATTCTTTTTAATACAAGCGAAAAAACACATTGGAACTCGGTCGGCGTTACAGATTTAAATAATTTTCATAAAAGTGTAAAGCGACATGTAAATAGTAAGTGTCATTTAAGTGCTACAATTAAAGAAAAAACATTCGGGGCATATCGCATTGAACATAGTTTGGACAATTATTTAAAAATAAGCAATAGACTTCACAATGAAAGCGTTAAGAAAAATAGGGATGTGTTAAAACGGTTGATTGATGTAACTTGTTTCTTGGGAGAACATGAATTAAGTTTCAGAGGTCATAATGAAACAAGTGAATCGGCCAATCGAGGAAATTATATAGACCTTGTAAATTTTTTGGCAAAATATGATGAAACCCTAAAAAATCATTTTATCAATTCCACAGTTTTCCGAGGTACCTCAAACAGAATCCAAAACGACTTAATTAAATGTACTGCTGACGTTGTAATGGATCATATTAAAAATGAGATAAAAAAAGCTCCATTTGTTTCAATTGCACTTGATGAAACAACAGATGTTACTAATTTTTGTCAGTTATCCATTGTTGTGCGATATGTGGTTGATGGTATTCCTCAAGAGAGATTTTTAGAATTCGTAAACATAACTGGCGATCGGACTGCAGAGGCTATGTTTCAAATTGTGTGTGATACTATTTCTAAGCTAGAATGTAATTCCAAGCTTGTCGCTCAGAGCTATGATGGTGCTGCAGTAATGGCTGGTCAGTTAGCAGGTCTTCAAGCTAAAGTAAAGGAACAGTTTAAACATGCAATTTTTGTTCACTGTTTAGCACACAGACTTAATTTGGTTTTATCTCGAGACATGGACAATATTAAAGACGTTAAAGTTTTCTTTTCGACGCTAAGTGGCTTGGCATCCTATTTTTCAAAATCATCAAAAAGAACGCATGCTTTGGATATGCACGTTCAGAAAAGGTTTCCAAAAGTTGCTCAGACGAGATGGAACTACAATGGACGCTTAGTGCAAACGGTGTTTCAATACCGTGATTCATTGATAGACTTTTTCAAGACGTTTGGGATAATAAAGAAAAATGGGATGCTGAGACTGTTACTGCTGCTAAGGGGTACTTACATTGGCTTAAAGAAAATTTCGATTTCAATTTTTTGCTAAATGTTTTTGTAGAGATTTTTCCTTTTACTGATATTTTATTCGACATTTTACAGACGAAGTCAAATGACATTGGATTTTGTATAAGACAAATAGATGAGTTTCGAAATACACTAATTAAAAAACGAGAGCAGTTCAAAAATATTTAGGAGAAAATTGTAACTATGGGCTTAGAACCTGAAAGTAAAAGAATAAAGATTGCTAATGTCGGCGATAGAGAGACCTCCTATCGACGATTATACATCGAAATTTTTGACAATATCATTCAACAAATGAATTCTCGATTTCAAAATTTTAACGAATTAAAATTTGTAGAATTATGTAATTTTAATATATCCAATTATAACTCATCAAAATTTCCCAGAGTCATTTAATTCCCTACGATTAAATTATGGAAATTTTTTTGATGTCCCAGTTTTGAACTCTCAGTTAAGTGTCGTTTATGAAACAAGTGACATTAGTGAAAAAGAAATTCCCAGGAATCTGTTAAATTTTTTAAACACTACTGGTTTAAATAAGTCCCTGTGTGAAGTGGTCAAATTGTGTGAATTAGTACTAACTATCCCAGCCACAAGTGCATCAGTGGAACGTAGTTTTTCAGTGTTAAAACGCATTAAAAGTTTTACACGAAATTCAACCAGCGAAGACAGACTTTCCAAGTTAGCCCTATTATCTATTGAAAAAGAATGCATTAAACAATTGTCAGAAAATCCAAAATTTTACGACGATGTTATAGACAAATTTGCACTGGTTGATAGGAGAATAGACCTCAAATATAAATAAGTGTTAAAAGGTGCGTGTTGTGGAAATCCCTCGGAATATAATAACAATTTTAAATGGAACTCTTCTTTTTAAGTTTAAAGAAACCAAGCCCGGAGTCGAGGTCCGAGCAAGCAATACAGATCGATAAGTCACTAGAAACAGCGGGAATAGAGCGCCTCACGCTGGCCTGCATTGATCGGGGTATGATTTCGTGTGTGAGTCCTTGTACCCAGGACTCCCACATGATAAGCACTTTGCTGATAGAGAGCCCCTATAGCTACGGTGACCATATCTTTTTAAAGAAAAAAAAGTACAAAAAACAAAAATGTATTAAAAACGCAAAATGTATCTTAACAAATATAACTTTTTGGAATTAAAAATAAATAAACTACATAATATGTAGCTAAACATAAAAAATTATATCAATTAAACTAAATATAACACATTACATTAACTTTAAAAAAAGTTACAAGCCTGTAATTAAGAGTTTTTAGATGAGAGACCTGGAATAGCCTGCCTCATCTTCTTCCGGTTTTTTGCATCATTCATATTTTTCTGAACTTAAAATTAATTTAAGAAGGTCCGGCTTCGACTGAAGTAAATGAAAGATTTCATACAAGTCTCATCAAAATTTGCGTACACCAGAATCGCTGCCTTGAGAGTGGGTATGGACATTTGTGACTTTTCCGACGTCCAATAATAATTATTTATTACAGAAAATAAACGCTCGATAGCCGCACTAGTACCCGGAAGACAAAAAATAAATTAAAAAAAAATCAATAAATCCTGTATAAAAGGTATATTTAAAAAACCCTCAAAAGGGCCACATCAAATTCACATAACTAGTTTTCGACTGGTCATCATCAGTGCTTACGTGCAATGTACATGCTTAACCACCAAGATAGTATTACGGTGGTATTACGATAGTATTGGTGGTTAAGCATGTACATTGCACGTAAGCACTGATGATGACTGGTAAACCAGTCGAAAACTAGTTATGTGAATTTGATGTGGCCCTTTTGAGGGTTTTTTAAATATACTTTTTATACAGGATTTATTGTTTTTTGTATCACATGGTATACAGCCAACTACAGGAAAACTTTTTCCTTGTGGAAAAAATAAATTCGCATAATATTTGTAAATTTTTCAGTTTGAATTGATCTACACACTTAAAAACTTTAAGCCATCGATCCTGACTATTCTTTTCTTTTCTGTTCCACTCAGCAATTTTTTCACTTGTAGCCACGTCTTTCAAAATTCCCAGTTCGTCAAAGAGTTGATCTTCTTTAACATGGTTGCCTTGATATACAATTTAAAGGCTTCGAGAGAATAACAAACATTAAAAGTTTTACACGAAATTCAACCAGCGAAGACAGACTTTCCAAGTTAGCCCTATTATCTATTGAAAAAGAATGCATTAAACAATTGTCAGAAAATCCAAAATTTTACGACGATGTTATAGACAAATTTGCACTGGTTGATAGGAGAATAGACCTCAAATATAAATAAGTGTTAAAAGGTGCGTGTTGTGGAAATCCCTCGGAATATAATAACAATTTTAAATGGAACTCTTCTTTTTAAGTTTAAAGAAACCAAGCCCGGAGTCGAGGTCCGAGCAAGCAATACAGATCGATAAGTCACTAGAAACAGCGGGAATAGAGCGCCTCACGCTGGCCTGCATTGATCGGGGTATGATTTCGTGTGTGAGTCCTTGTACCCAGGACTCCCACATGATAAGCACTTTGCTGATAGAGAGCCCCTATAGCTACGGTGACCATATCTTTTTAAAGAAAAAAAAGTACAAAAAACAAAAATGTATTAAAAACGCAAAATGTATCTTAACAAATATAACTTTTTGGAATTAAAAATAAATAAACTACATAATATGTAGCTAAACATAAAAAATTATATCAATTAAACTAAATATAACACATTACATTAACTTTAAAAAAAGTTACAAGCCTGTAATTAAGAGTTTTTAGATGAGAGACCTGGAATAGCCTGCCTCATCTTCTTCCGGTTTTTTGCATCATTCATATTTTTCTGAACTTAAAATTAATTTAAGAAGGTCCGGCTTCGACTGAAGTAAATGAAAGATTTCATACAAGTCTCATCAAAATTTGCGTACACCAGAATCGCTGCCTTGAGAGTGGGTATGGACATTTGTGACTTTTCCGACGTCCAATAATAATTATTTATTACAGAAAATAAACGCTCGATAGCCGCACTAGTACCCGGAAGACAAAAAATAAATTAAAAAAAAATCAATAAATCCTGTATAAAAGGTATATTTAAAAAACCCTCAAAAGGGCCACATCAAATTCACATAACTAGTTTTCGACTGGTCATCATCAGTGCTTACGTGCAATGTACATGCTTAACCACCAAGATAGTATTACGGTGGTATTACGATAGTATTGGTGGTTAAGCATGTACATTGCACGTAAGCACTGATGATGACTGGTAAACCAGTCGAAAACTAGTTATGTGAATTTGATGTGGCCCTTTTGAGGGTTTTTTAAATATACTTTTTATACAGGATTTATTGTTTTTTGTATCACATGGTATACAGCCAACTACAGGAAAACTTTTTCCTTGTGGAAAAAATAAATTCGCATAATATTTGTAAATTTTTCAGTTTGAATTGATCTACACACTTAAAAACTTTAAGCCATCGATCCTGACTATTCTTTTCTTTTCTGTTCCACTCAGCAATTTTTTCACTTGTAGCCACGTCTTTCAAAATTCCCAGTTCGTCAAAGAGTTGATCTTCTTTAACATGGTTGCCTTGATATACAATTTAAAGGCTTCGAGAGAATAACAAACATTGTTCCATGTTATTTCACTTCTTATGCGAGCTCCACACTCTCGCCGAAGTCGATTGAGGTTCAACAAGTACGAAAGTGTAGACGGCCACCTTGTGTAACTTTGCCTCACTTCGTTCTACTTCCATTTTCTGTGGTCTGGTCAAAGGGATCTTTGTCGGTATCGCACCGCTCTTTGTCGGTATCGCACTTCCTCGTGAAGTAGAACGAGTGTGTAGAGAGGGTACTTCGGACTTCGGTCAACTTTGGCGAAGTAACTTCGCCGAGAGTGTGGAGCTCACTTTAGATCTATGCTTTTGAATAGTTTAAATTCATGAAAATTTGTACTCCAGTTTTCTAGGTAGATTACACACTTTGTGTAAAAATGTTTCACTTGTGCAGTGAAGTTTTGTGTACGACCACCGCACCATAAGCCTGATGTCTCTCTCACACACTTAAAATGTTTTTAAAGATCATTCATAAACGCATTTACCAAACACTTGATATGAATATTGAAGAAACCCACTTTGGATTTACACTACTAATCCAGAGATGCTTGGATGTGAACCAGGATATGTACGTCTGTTTCATAGATTACAACAAGGCTTTCGATAAAGTCCGCCACAAAGAGCTAATCTTCTTCTTCTTTACGTGCCATCTCCGCGACGAAGGTTGGCAATCATTATTACTATTCTCACTTTCGACACTACAGCCCGAAAGAGTTTAGTTGAGCTGCATCCAAACCATTCTCTGAGATTTCTCAGCCAGAACAGCAGGAATAAAGGTACCTAAATGGATCGCCAATTAACAACATTAGATATGCGGACTGCACTATCATAATAGCGGACAACCTCCAAGACACCCAAAAGCTAATGAACAAGATAGTTGAGTATGGTGAACAATATGGATTATCAGTAAACATCAAGAAAACTAAATTTATGAGGATATCAAAAACCCAAAATAATGATAAAAGCCTGACTGTAGAAGAAGTTGAAAACTACAACTATCTTGGCACAATAATTAACCACACAAACGATTACTCCAAAGAAATTAAAGTTCGAATAGAGAAGGCAAGAACCAACTTCAATAAAATGAGAAAGGTAGTTTGTGCAAGAGAACTGAAATAATTAAGACTTGAGAGTTAGACTGGCAAGGTGTTATATTTTCTCGACTCTGCTTTACGGGATGCATCTAAACATTCCGTATATGTATTTGGAACCTAGGAGTTTTCTATTGGTTCGTTGGAGCACGCGGTAATATTTTAACCAATAGGCGGCGAGGTTAGCGATAGAAGCATGGTCAATTAACGCGTCGACTACTAAAAAGTTGGAAGCATTAGAACTGTGGGGGAAGGTACCTGAAGACAGCATGGACCGAGCCTGTAACAAACAACGAAGTCATGATGAAGAGTCAACAAAAGAACGCAAATATTGAATGGATCAAGACACAAAAGCTGCAATACCTGGAACAGTATACAAAGAAATTTGTTTAAAAGTAGTAAAAGATAAAAATATTCATTTTTTAGAAAAAATAAGTACATTCGCGTGTCCTTAGAAAGGTTTTGAAGTACATTAGGACAATATTTAAAAATAAGTACTGTCCTACTTAAATAAGTACATATGGTCACCGTACCTATAGCGCATCAGAGTGCTATCGGGGGGGGAAGTGGATAGTCTGGAGCATTGGGGCGGGATGGAGTGACGGCCGCTTCTAGGAGTAAATCCTCCTCTCCCCAATGAATTGTATCACCCGAATGTCTTTCTCAAGGGGCGTGCAAGTTTCTCAGTCTGGGTTAAACACTATTGCTTGCTTGCTTGCTTCGTTTTACAGGTAATTTTTTATAGTTTTTGTTTTTAATCCATATAAGTTAACAAGTAGTATAATATTAGGTATATACCTACTATTTACCTATTAAGTAGGTACATATTTATCACATAGTATATATTTTGATCTCGACCCCCGTAAGAAAATAATTTTATACTCTTACTGAATCGCTTCCCCTTCCGAAAATGTCACCGCACGCCACTGGAATCTGGTGATACACTCGGAGTCTGTGGAAACGGGCTGCATCTTGTGTTGCAGGAAGCGAGAAGAGATTAAATGCATTTTTTGTCACTGTTTTAGCGAATCTTTTGTATCTCAGGGTTTTCAGAGAATAGTCTTTATTTCCGCCATATAAAGAGACGAAAAGCGTTCGCCGACAACAGTGAGTGAAGATGGCTCGACTTTCCCACTGACAAATAATTTGCCCCAGAGGTTTCTTACAAATAAAATAACCACCACTCATGATGCGCGCTTACAAAAAACACAAAATGCTTATCTTATTACAAAAATATAAATTTTACCCACAAGACTCTCAATAGTATTATCTTTAAAACTCAAAATACTTTTCACAATTTTTAATATGACTGCAGTCGGCCAAATATAGGTAGCACAACTATAAGAATAAGTTAAGTAGAGGGGAACCGCCTGCTATGCCACCTAGGACAAATTATAGTAATAAAAGTAATAGCAGGCTGATATTCAGTCCGGTACGAAAGAAAAATGACGTAACTGCAAATTTTGTCAATTCCTGTTTATTGCGTAATTTACTTCTAAAATACTATGTACAGATGATACAAAAACGACCCAACTGTAACAATGTGCTGAGCCACTAAAGCAGGGGTGGGCAAAAGCCGGCCCGCGGGCCGCATCCGGCCCTTTTGCTGACTTTATCCGGCCCGTTTAGAAATCCCGCAAGCAATTTTTTTAAGAGCGTACGCGCAAAATTTCGGGCAAATGCTTTTTAAATGTATTCATTATTTTTCGAATCCTGAGAGTATTTTTGAAAAATTTAAACGAAGAATGAAATATTACATTATTACAGAGTGCCGAAAAGTCCCTGAAAACTTCTATAATATTTATTTTAATAAGTCACAGGGGTGAAAAAAAGAGAAACTTAAGTGTGATTTTTAATTTCAAATATCTCATTCAAAAGAAATTTTTTGTTTATTCTAAGGGATTTTCGGCCCTTGGTAATAATGTAATCTTTCATTCTGCGTTTAAATTTTTCAAAAATATTTTATTAGTTTTCTCAGCATTAAAAAAAATGAATGAATTTCAAAAGCATTGGTCCGAAATTTTGCGCCTACGCTCTTTATCTCTTTTAGGCGATTTTGTTGAAATCAACAGTACCTATTGGTGTTCGTAGTTTTCATATAAATAATGAATCTCTATCTTCTGCTTTTCTTAAAATTGTCTGTGTTTAACCCGGTCCAGACGCGAATATTTTTCGGCCACGTCATTTGTCGTCTACCAGGACCCTTTTTCCTTCGAGTTTACCCTTCATAATAAGCTGCTGCAACAACTTACAACAACGTACTTATCACATCTAAGTATGTGCCCTTTCTCCTTACTGTCTTTCTCCTTTTAATGAAGGTCAAAAGTTCTCTAGTCCTTTCCCATTCTGTGTAACACCATTTCGTTCGAAATATGATCGGTCCATGGTATTTTCAAAATTCTCCTAAAAAGCTACATCTCAAAAGCTTCCAGATTTTTCATTAAGACAGCATTAACAATCCAATATTTTGCTAAAAATGGGGAAGGAATGCGAAGTCATAAAAACCATACAAACGAGAAAACTGGAATATCTAAGCCACATAATGAGAGGGCAAAAGTACTCCCCACTAAGGCTCATAATCCAAAGAAAAATCTCGAGAAAGAGAAACGTGGGACGTAGGAGGATTTCCTGGTTGCAAACTTTAAAGGAGTGACACGGGTGCAGTTCAATACAAATGTTCACAGCTGCAGCCAACAAAGTTAGGATTGCTGTGATGGTAGCCAACCTCCGATAGAAGACGGCACTGCAAGAAGAAGAAGAACAATCCAATAAAGAAGAATAGAGTGGATATAACATTTTTATTATAATCCCGGTTTTTCATGGCGTTCTCCGCCTTCCGGTTCTCAGTTTTCAGCTTCGTCGGTTGTTGCATTCGCCAGGGTGAAGGTTCCTTTCCAACATTGCCTTCTGAATGCCTCCTAGTCAGGATTGTTTCGGTCTTCCTCTCTTCCTTCTTTTCCTTGGCGTCCATTTTAAAATTTGTTTTGGCAGCCAGTCATCGTCCATTCTTTCTACATGACCATACAATACAAGATCAGTAACTACTCTGTAGTACAACTGTTGTCTCCTTTAAATTTCGTCTATGATGGTTGACTTGACATAACATTTTACCATCCGATATCAGATTTGCAGATTGAATCTTTGGTTACTCAGAAAGTTCTTTATCTTCAAAAAGGCTGCTCTTGATTACTCTATTCTTGGTCGAATTTCTGAATTTCATTTTTTTATCTGGATCCTGGTTATGGCTTAATATAATGGACCATATTAAAAATTTTGTAATTTTACTGGGCATAAATTTTTCGCATGTACACCCAAATAAGACAATTTATCCAGATTTAGCCATACGGCTCACACTCCCTCTAAGGGGAAAATTGACTCATCCCAGATACCTACGGTATCAAAAGGATTGAGCTTTGGTGGGACTCTTTCCGTGTTATCGAGCCCTAGGTGACTTGGTATGCTGGAGTATCTCCCAGAAATTTTCGTACACATCTGGCCGTCGCGAGTAGTACAGCTTTCTGCATGGTCTTATAAAGGTGTTCATTTAGACTCGCCTTTTTTATGTTTTCGAGGAGGTTTTCGGAATGACTCCAGTAGTAGACATAATAATAGGTATCGTCTGGGTACTTTGCATTCTCTATTGTCTTCGTATTTGAATTTCCAGATCTCTGTACTTAGCGATCTTTTCAGTAAATTTACTACGTAGATTATTGTTGTTAGGTATCGCCACATCAATCAGTGCTGTTTGTCTTGTTAATTTATTAACTAGTACGAGATCTGGCCTATTATGTGTCACTGTTTGGTCTGTGAGCACAGTACGGTCCCAGTATAGCTTGTAGTTGCCATCCTCAAGCATACTCTCAGGGACGTATTGATAATTGGGAGATGGTCCGTTTGGAGAAGTCCCAGCTTGATGAAGGATTTTTCCCACTGCGTCATGCCGTTTTTTGTATTCAGTTGCAGCAAATGCCTGGCAGCCTCCTGTAAGATGTTGGATGGTTTCTTGGGTTCGGCATCCATATAGGCATCTGTCGTTCTGGATCTGAGGGTCTTTGACGATAAGACAATTTATTATTACTATTATTTATTATTAACAGTCAAATGTACTTGTCCAAATGTTTTAAAATGATACTTATAGAATTTTTGTCAAAAAATTTCTTGGGCAGAAAAAAACTGCCAAAAGCATTAGTCTGTGCGTAGCGTACATATTGGGTATAGTCACAGACACAGAATAGGAAACAATTGTTTCCTATTCTGTGGTATAGTTCTCCGGCGCGAGAGACATTTTGAAAATTTCATTTTGGCCCGCGTTTAAAAGTATTTGCCCACCCCTGCACTATAGGGTAGTTGCGTCGTTACTGAAATACTCGCTATGTTAGATCTTGTTTCAGATGCATAATGACGCAACTGTAGATAGGGTTGAAAATGGGGCGATTAAATTAAGATAATGAAATTCGAACCAATATCGATGAAAATAAAAGCCATCCTTGTCAAAAAACAAACTCCATACAGATGCTCCTAGACGATTAATCTTCATTTAATCCCTAATTTAAATATTGAAAAATCGCGCCAACTCGTAACTTTTAATGACAAACATTTTTAAATCAAAATGTACACCGGCCAATTCGTAACTTTTACCTGACCTCCCACTTGAACTCGAAACTTTCTTCAGGTGAATTCGAAACCATTGGTTAAATCTAATACCTTAAATCTAAACCGAATGTTTCTTGGTTTGCTTAAAGACATTATATTTGTATTATATTATGTACATATAAAAAATAGCAAAAATTTAAATATCTTAATAAAATAATTGAAACAATATTATAGTGTTTCATTAACACGAGTTATAAATATTATTTCCATGAAGTATAGCTCTACACGAGCTTGGTTTTTATTAAGTAATTGTAAATTTAATATTTAAATGTTTAGCAATGATCAATTATTTAAATCCATCTGATAATTTAAAAGCAAAGAGATTTTCCATATGTTTATTTCAAGTCTAAAAGATTATACCTTTATTTAGTTACGAATTCACCGATAGTTGATTGGTTACCGAAAAATTACCTGAGAGGGCCAGAGTTACCAATTGGCCTGTAATTAGGATGGGGGATTAAAATAGTTACGAATTAACCGGGACCCGAAAAATCGTTTTTTTTTTAGAATTTTGCATTTTGCGGTTGCATCATTCTTCTTCTGGACCGGCGAATTTGTTCTCAAACAACTTCTTGGGCCTTTTCTATATAATATGCTTAGGGTTCTAAGTTTTATAGTGGGGAGAAAGGTCAAAAATAGATTAATAATAGCATAAGAATGTTAAAATTATAATAAATTGTATGAATAAAAAATATATAAATAGAAAAGTAAGCCTAACGTTTTGTTTTTATTGTATCCCTATGAGCATTCGAGAATCTGGTCAAGTTTGGAGCGCTGTAAAACCTATATAAATAAATAGAATTAAACCACTTTATAGCGGAAATTGTTCGCTGAAAAACCCTAAAAATTTTATTTTATTGTAAAATGAACTGAAAAAGAGTTATAACCTCCAAAAGGAAACTTGTTAAAAAAATTTTGTTTATATCTTTTTTGTTGGTCACTTGACGATAAAAAGTAATAGAAACAGAATTGTAGAAAATTTAATTTTCTACATTTTGTTTTATTATTTTCTGTAGGGTTGGTAGTTTACGAGATATAGCGCGAAACCCCTTTGCACCCCTTTTCCAAGATGACGGCTGGGGGACAAGGGTGGCGATCCCAAAAACTTGAACTTAAGTTTCTACTGATCCCCCTATACATTAAAAAAAATAAAATTGACTCCTCTAACAAATTGTAAAATGAACTGAAAAAGAGTTAAAACCTCCAAAAGGAAACTTGTTAAACAATTTTGTTTATTTTTGTTTATATCTTTTTTGTTGGTCACTTGACGATAAAAAGTAATAGAAATAGAATTGTAGAAAATTTAATTTTCTACATTTTATGTTTTATTATATTTTCTGTAGGGTTGGTAGTTTACGAGATATAGCGCGAAACCCCTTTGCACCCCTTTTCCAAGATGACGGCTGAGGGACAAGGGTGGCGACCCCAAAAACTTGAACTTAAGTTTCTACTGATCCCCCTATACATTAAAAAAATAAAATTGACTCCTCTAACAAATGCAAGTACTTATGGCCTAAAAAATGTAACATTTCAATGGACTAAAAACTAAACACAAGCAAGGAAACAACGAAACTTACAGAATTTGACAATAGACGATGCCAATATTGAAGTAGTAAGACAGCTCACATACCTGGGCGTACAGATAACTGAGGACGACAGCGGGAAGGAGGAAACACGGAAACAGATAATGCTTGTTAACAAAACATATTTCTCTCTGTTGCAGGTATCTGGATCAAAAAATACCCATAGGGAAGTAAAATTCAAAGTATATAAAACTGTCATACGAACAATGGCAAGATAGGGCGTAGAAACATGGATCATGACACAAAAGACAATAAACCTTATCAATACTTTTCAAAGAAGAATATTGATAAGGATATTGGGACACCATCTTTGGCAATGGTATGTGGAAAATCAAGTTCAAACACGAGTATTATCAATAACACAAAGATCCCTCTATACAAAATTATGCAAAAATACAAATAATACGCTGGACAGGTCACTTTATAAGAATGAATAATGACAGAACAGCTAGTAGAACGCTTAGTGGGACTTGTTGGAACGTCGTCGACCAGTGGAAAGACCAAGGCAGAGATGGATAGACGAAGTGAGAACCGATACTAAAAAGATATTGAGGGGGAGAACTGAAGGAGAGCAGCCAGTGGCGGATCCAGGGGAGGGCGATGGGGGCGGTCAAACCAAGTTGTACATATATAAAATTATAAAAACATTCATTTATTCATTTACTTTTCATAGAAATTTAGCCAATCTCTGGCCCCCCTCTTGACGATGCTGGATCCTGGTAGATCCGCCACTGAGAGCAGCCAGGAATAGATATATACTTAAAGAAAGTTGCTGGAGGAGGCCAGGGCCCAACTTTTGCTACTTTTGCTGTAGCGCCATAGATGAGAGAGAGAAAGAGAGAGAGAGAGAGAGAGAGAGAGAGAGAGAGAGAGAGAGAGAGAGAGAGAGAGAGAGAAAGAGAGAGAGAGAGAGAGACAGAGAGAGAGAGAAAGAAAGAGGGAGAGAGAGAACTATGATCCAGATGAAGGAGCTTTTGTGACTTTGAGATGGGATCTTGAGATATGACCTTAATATATTTCTCAATAGTACAAATAATTCGATTTAATTTATTAATTACTCCCAGACCAGATTTAGCCATGCGGCTCACACTCCCTCTAAGGGGAAAATTGACTCATACCAGATACCTAGGGTATCAAAAGGATTAAGTTCTGGTGGGACTCTTTCCATGTTATCGAGCCCTAGGTGACTTGGAATGCAGGTGTGTCTCCCAAAAATTTTCGTACACTTCTGACCGTCGCGAGTAGTACAGCTTTCTTCATGGTCTTGTAAAGATGTTCATTTAGGCTAGACCCAGCTTTTTGATGTTTTCTAAGAGGTTCTTCGGAATGACTCCAGTAGTAGAAAGAATAATAGGTATTGTCTGGGTACTTTCCATTCTCCATTGTCTCCCTATTTGTATTTCGAGATCTCTATACTTGGCGTTTTTTCGTTATGCTTACCAAGCAGATTATTGTTGTTAGGTATGGTCACACCTATTAATGTTGCTTGCCTAGTAAGTTTATTAACTAGTATGAGATCCGGTCTATTATGTGCCACTCGTTGGTCTGTGAGCACCGTCCGATCCCAGTATAGCTTGTAGTTGTCGTTTTCAAGCATTCTATCAGGGACGTATTGATAATAAGGAAGATGGTCGGTCTGGAGAAGTCCAAGTTTTCTAGCTAGTTCCTGGTGAAGAATCTTTCCTACTGAGTCATGGCGTTCTTTATACTCAGTTCCGACAAACGCCTGGCAGCCTCCGGTAAGGTGTTGGATGGATTCTTGGGCTTGACATCCATATCGGCATTTGTCGTTTTGGACTTGGGGATCTTTGACAATATACTTTAGGTAATTTCTAGTTGGAATCACCTGATTCTGAATGGCAAGTATGAAACCTTCCGTCTCGGGAAACACCTTTCCTGACGTCAACCAATAGTTCGACGCTGAGTTGTCGATATGTTCTTGGCTAATCTCATTCAGATGGCGCCCATGCAGAGACTTACCCATTCATGTGCGCATTTTTTCTTCATTAGATTGGTGGTTTATGCGCATTTCTTGTTTCTTCAGTTTAAGCGGTGTTGTGTCATCTACTGCGCATATTGCGCGATGTAAAGTAGATGTCTCAGCCTGCGCCTGAAAATAAGTTCTTAGATTGGTAACTTGTTTATCTAGTTGCTCACCTATGCCCATGATTCCTCTTCCTCCTAGGTATCTCGGTAATGTTGTTCTATCTACTGCACTGCGTGGATGATGTTTTTGTGCCTTTATTAGAAGTGTTCTTGCTTTTCGCTGAAGACTCTCAATATCCGTTTTGGACCACTTTATAATACCAAATAAGTAGCTAAACGCGGAAAAGGCTTACGTATTCAATGCCTTAAACAAATTTTTACTATTAAGATAAGATATGATTGATTTAGCTGTATCACTCTTCGTACGAACTCAGAAGTTAGTTCGGTTTTCATTTGTTTATAATCAATTTTCCGTGCTTACTTTGCTCCGAGATATACATATCATTTTCACCCATGGCCTCGATATTTTAGCCATCTTGCAGATCGAAACCTCCGGGCTGAACCTTTCCCCTGACTCTATTTAGAATACGGCACTCGTCTAATCCAAATTGCATACGGATGTCATTTGAAAAAGTTTCTACAGTATTCAGCATCTGATCTACGTGGTTTCGACTGGAAGCCATTAGTTTCAAATCATCCATATACAACAGATGATTAAGCTTCGCCACCACATTGTTGTTATTTTTGATGCTAAAACCCGAGTTACTGGAGTTCAGTAGCTGAGATCAAGGGCGGTCATATATCTTAATTCAGGGGGGGGGCCATTTTGTACAATTAGATATTAGCTCTCAATTTCAATACAGACACAAAACGCAGAATGGGATGTTTTATATATTGAAAAGAGAAAATAACAATAACTCGAATGAAATGAAATTATAAACAAAAAACTAATACTCTACATGACGAACTCTATGTTTCGGCTCACTCCACTTTTAGCGAAACGTTCTATTATATTGTCTTCGTTAATAACAATGTCCTTGTGGACATGCATTAGTGCAAGGCCAGTTAACCGTTCTTCACCCATATTGGCCCTCAGCCAACTCTTAAGTCTTCTCAGTCCTGAAAAACTCCTCTCTGCAGATGCAACACTTACTGGAAGAGTACACAATATTTTTAAAATTTTATTAATGATTGGATACATCATTTCATCACATTGTATGAGAGCATTTAGATCATCGCTCGGAATTTCCGATTCTTTGCTGTGTTTCCATCTCATTTTCCATAAATGTAGCTCTGCAATAAAAGTTGACTTCAGCACGTCTCTAACTGTCTCAAACAAACTTCCATATTTTGCAATCAAAATTTCTACGGCGGAATGGATGTCATCTTCATTTGAATGAATTAATATAGCAGGAACCCATATTTGCAGATTAAATACATCCATGGTTTCTTGCTGGAAACGACACTCAATGTCGGAAATGATACTTTCAAGTAAAGGAATATATATCGTTATTCGAAAGTATTCTGTGGAGGAATGAATATCTGGATTAGGTCGATTTTTCATGAATTTATTCACTCTTGGAATACATAAATCTATATTCAAATTTTCTAGACATGGCATTATTTCTTTAAGCAAAGCATTGAAATTTGTTTCTGCATTGTTGCGTTTGTCTTTCAAAACAAGCAGCGTATTTAGAACAGCATTCTGTGTAGAGCTTATAGCCAAATTTTTTGTTTGCAATAATTTGCTCAGAGGTAACGTTATTGCGAGTACTTCATTTAGACAAAACAAAGTGATAATAAAGCTGCAATTTGATGAGATCGCAAGTATATGCGTCCTAGCTTTACTGGAAGATTCTCTTTCGTTCCATTCGGAAATCAAATTCAAAGCTTGCAAAATTTTTTCAATCGATGCTTTAAACTGCAGAACGGAGTCGTGCCGTTCTACCCATCGCGTTTCACACAATCCAGAGAGCTGATCACCCAATGTTTGTTTGAGGACATAATTGCGTTTAGAAGAGGCTTTGAAAAAAGATATTATTTCCTTCATTACCCCTACAGCATTTCTCACACATTGAACGTTTGATGATTTCGACAAACTCAAATTTAAAGCATGATTGAAACATGGACATCGTACAGCTATATTCATTTCTTTTTGAATTTCTTGGACGGCTCCTTGTTGTTTTGATGTCATTACGCTGCATCCGTCTGTACAAATTCCTACACAATTTTCCAATGGTAAACAAAATTTTTGAACTTGTTTTATCACTGATTTTCCTAAAATAGTACCATTCAAAACCGGTTCCAACGTATCGGGACTGAGCTCATAGTTCTCAGAATGACAATCTATGAATGACACAAAATCCTCCCGCACGTTGTTACCTTCTAAGTATCTAATAACAATCGACATTTGGGAAACATGTGCTATGTCAGTAGTTTCGTCAAATATAATGTTGTAATATTTAGCATCACTAATTTTTTTCACGATAACAGAAAAAATTTCGTCTTTACAACATTCAATCAACTCATTTTGCGTTCTTTTGCTAATATATGTGGCACGTGACGACGTGTTTCTTAAATGCTCTTCTAAAGTTTTGTCTCCTGCTTCGATTCTGAATCGAAGAAGCTCTCGGAAGTTTCCCTCATTATTTGTCACATTGCTTTCTTCTAACAATGACCCGTCATCTCTATGGCCACGGAAAGGTATACATTGTTTGGCTAAAAAAATTATAGATCGAATGATTGGTTTGAGCCGATTTCGATTATCCTCTATCTGCCTGGCTCGAGCACTATCTATCAAATTTCTTATATCTAAAGATCGGTTTTCGTAACATTTTATAAAATTATCGCTCGATAAAACCGCTTCAATGTGATATCGATTTGTATTATGTTTATCTAGCACACCATCCATTCCAAATAATTTTGCAAATTTTGTAACTGGTGTGGTAACCAAACTTTGCAAACTTGTTGCTTTATTTTTACCACCTGAATTTGCGAAGATAGCACAGTGCTTACAAAAAAGTCCTTTCTTCAAGTCCGAAAACGCAATCCAGTTATATTTTTGGAGATGATCGTATCTCAAGTACCGCTTAACTAACTTGTTATTTTTGTTATGTTCAGAAAATGGAAATGAGTAGTTTTTTTCCGGAACCCACGTATTTTTCAAATAATTATATTTTTGAAAGTCTCCCAAACCACTCAAACCATCAACAACTCGACCAATGTCGTAGTTACTAACTTCATTGGACTTTTCTACAGCGACTTGCTTTAGTGTATTTTCATTATTAACTGATGTTTGTAATGTTGATACTGTTGTAAGTCGTTCTGGCACTACGAGATTCTGTTGAGAAGACGATGAGGAAGATGACCGGGATGACCCATTATCACCCACATCTTTAATTACTTTCTTCGGAACAACAGAAAAATACGAATGCAACGTATTCGTATTGTTTGCCCTCTTCATTTTCTGAAAAAAAAGAACATTTGTGATTCCGGCCAAACGAGAGATGGATATGCCCAGGTTTTTTAATTTGAGCCTAATAATAATTTGCAGTCACTTTTTGTTCAAATCGGAATCTATTAACTTTTGTATTTCGAAATAGATATAGCGAACATCTGCGCTGGACGAGAGAAAACTGCAGAGTATTATTTACTCATTGCTGATGTATTCGTTCCGTTAGCAAACAGAAAATTATTCCTAACCTATCTATGGATTTTTACTCACCTGTCATCCTGGAATAAAATGATGATTACAATCCGGCAATATATATAGTGCACTGCACCAATGTCACCTCTATAACTACGATACGATAGTGTATATCGGGTAGACGATAGATACTTCAGAATGTTCAAATTTCTACACAATACACAACGATATAACTTCCATAAAAAAATATGTACCTAGGCATTCTTATGTTTCTGTTTCTACACTGGACGTCGCCAGTGTCGGGATTCGCGCGGGAGGCGATGCACTTGCATTGGCGTAACCAGAGTTGAAGAGACAGGCATTATGATTAATTATCATTATTACAGATTGCAGTATCTAGGTATTTCAAAATCCGTATGTGAATCCATTCAAAATAATTAATTTACAGAGTAAATAATTTAAAATGTATTAACATAACATTATCCTGTGTTACTAGACAAGTTTATTTAAGGTGCATTGCCACCTTTGGGGGGGCCATGGCCCCCATGGCCCCCCCTTATGACCGCCCTTGGCTGAGATAGTGGGTGCATCTCTATGCAGAACCAAAGTGGACTCAACGAGTCCCCTGGAAAAGCCCCCGGTTAATTGGGATATCTTCAGTTTCGATATTGTTTTCACCAGCTGTTTGAAGGTGAATTTTATTCTTCCACTTCGTCATAATATGCTTTAAAAAGGTCACTATATTATCATCTACTTTATATATGTTAAGTATATATATAAGCCATACATGCGGTACTGAATCAAACGCTTTCTTGTAATCGATGAAAGCAGTAAAGAGATTTCGTTTTTTGATATCAACGCATGAAAGGCAATCCTTCCTAACCGACATCTATACAAATGTGCAGGAGAGCTGATCAAAAATTTTTTTTATTGAAAAATTCTTATAAAATATTTACTATTCATCATAGATAAATGCTTGTTAAAGTTTAGGCATTATAATATTGTGGGCTTTTATCTAATAAGTAATATTTAAACTTAACACTTCAAGTTTACCATTTAGAGTTGGTTAGTGAAAGATTACCCCAAAAAAATAACAGGTACAACTATCTATGCGCCTGAGCCTACAAAAAAAACTTTCAAGTATATTCAGTTACATACTTAAGCTACTGTATATGCAAATAGGTAAAAATGTATTAATAACGAAAAAATATTTTTGAATAATAGGAAAAAAAACTAAATAATTAAATTTTAGTCAGGTCCTTCAAGAAAAATAATCTAATTACTTATTATAAAGTAATATTTGCAACTCTATCCGACATTTTTGAAGGGAGTGAGTTTAACAAATAAAACGATTTTTGTTTTTAATCAATATTTTTATTGTATTGCAGTTTTTTTTTTGAATTAAAAATTAAGAACTTAAACAAAATTTGGTTTTTATAATAAACACTGGGTACGAATAAAAAAAATCTTCTAAATAATTGTTAAATAACATACTTAAGTAACATCAAGAATTTGCTTAAACAAGAAAGAGATCTCAACATATTATTAATTATTATTACTCCAAATAAGGCACAGTGCACAGTTTAACATCACAAGACTCATCAGAGTTAAAAAAGTTTCTTTAAAAATTCATACATAATATTATGTTCGTGTGTACTGTTTCATAAACACTTAACTATGGTACTAAGATCCAAAACTCTAACTATTGGAAAAATAGTTGGTAAAGAACACATTAAATGCAAAATTAACCAAGTGTACTTAGAGTAATATCCTATGTAAGACAATTTGTAAGGAACTCTATAATTCAATCTCAAACATATAACAAATGATAGCAAACAAACAAAACAAATAATAGTTAAAAAATTAACTTTAAATCGTATTTGGTCAAGACTGTAATACTGGAACCTCAAATAATTAAACTTATAAAAAATATGCTACTTAGGGGGGCTTGCGTAACGCTCCCTAAATCAATTTATGCCTAAACGCATTTAATAATGTCATTGAATCTTTTTCTAATCCAAACAGATGACGGAGAAACAATAATTGCATTTTAATGCATTTACCCATAAATTTATTTAGGAAATGTTACACAAGCCGACCGTATACTTTTTATTAATCAGCCTTAACACTTTGACTTCTTATATGTTATAACATCAAAATGAAAGCAACCATAAATTATAATATACTCGTAATACTAAAATTAATAACATAATATCAAAACAAAACTGTAGCAAAAATAAATTAAAAATCGCAATCAGGATCTTCTACGTCTGATTCTGATAACACATCTTTCATATTCGCATCCCGTGGAATGTTCAAATATTCATGATGAAAATAAGCTGGAATGACTTGGTCAGTACAAAGTTTCTGAAGATCGTGATATTTCTTTTGGAAATGGGCAGTAGTGATTTATAGCAGGACATAAGTGGGACCCTAGTCTTAGGCTGGACTTCAACATTGAATAATTTGGCAACAGAATTCATAGATGTTTTTATAGAAACAATGTGTTTGTCTTTTTTAAAAGTTGCAATCCGAACTTTACTTATTTTGCCAGTAAGATTTCCTTTAAAATATTTGTCTCCAATGTTATCCCATTTTTTAAATTGATCATAAGATATTCGCTCAACATTAAATGGCGATGGATTATTTCTAGCAGTTGAGAAAATGGTGAACCATTGGGAAGGTGCATAAACAGTTGTATGTTTAAGGTTATTTTCAATGATGGCGTGAGACGTATCCACTGGCATATAAGTGTGCCCAGTTAGTAGGAAATTCAACTGAATTGTTTCAAGATTACTACATTCCTGCAAAGTTTGATGAATCATTCCCATAACATTGCGGTTCCGGTTTTGCCCTGGACAACAATCGCAGTATAACAGCAATCGTTTAACATTTCCTCTGGCATCAACAGATTTAATGTATTTATGCAAAATTGTTGCTACTTCATTTGCACCTCGTTTACCATTAGATTTGTCCCAATAATAACAGAATACTTTACGAGTGCCATTCTCGTAGAAACATAGGTTATAAACAGCCAGTTTTCTACTATAGTATAATAGCATTGAAGGTGAATATGGCGTATTCAAGACCTTTTGAAGACCAAAGCTGACGCATAATGTAGAAGAATCATCTTTATGGATCTTTTTGTGACTTTTGAAACGGGCGTAACTTTCTTCTTTTTCTTTCTCATGCTGTTCTTTTTCTTTCAGTTTGTCAGGATCAGTGTTTTTTGCAAACATAAGGCATTTCTTGCACTTATCTTTCTTTGGTATATGAAAGCCGACGTTAAACTGCTCATGAAATATTTTGCGAAAAATTCTCTCACCCACAATATCCATACCTTGATTAATGACATTATTTTTATAACTTCCGTAAAGAGTTGGTATGTTCTTGAATTCTTCTGGTAAATAAACTTTACTGGAATCTTGGCGACCATAGTGCGATGGTAAAGCAGGCAAACTTTATATAAAGTTTATAACGGCATCCAGAGTAGTTTGTTTGGTTTTATTTGACGGCTCCATCTTTCCTCTCATGTCTTCCTTGGCACATCCCCACTCTGCATTTTTAACAATACTATAAATAGTTTTATCTGAAACATTCACAGTGGCTGCTAAGGACTGTAAGCATACATTTCTCTTACCTTCTCCTTCATTTATAAAATATTTTATAGTACAGTTGCGTTTTTCAGACTCACTGCGCTTGCGCTTCACACCTACTCTTTGCGCCAATGATACTAACCAATCTCGTCGTCGAGTTGTATCCAGTTTCCAGAAATGGTTAAATATGCTTTCTCTTCTTTCTTCTGGGATAGATCCACAGTTATTCCCACATTTTTTTCCTTGACATGGATTCGGGAGAACTTTCTTGGCTGGTACTGTCACTCCCTTCTTAGTTGTATATTCTTCCCCAGCTCTCTTCTTCTTAGATCTTTCTTTTCTTTTATTATTTTTTCTTTCCCTCAATCCAGCGTCACCTACAGTTTCTTCTTCTATGACCGATCCATTCGTTGTTGGTTTTCTTCTTCTGAAATTCTTTTTCTTTTTCTTGTTTTACCCGTTGACTCTGCATCATCTGTTTCCTCGTCGCTTGCACTTGCGCTCGACTGACTCGTTCCGAATACGAATACAGTATGCAGTACGTTATGCATAACCGACATTCAAAACATGGTTGCGCCTCCTAAGCGCCTATTATTCGTTTTGAAATTCAAATAAAATTATCTAAGCGACATCAAGTTGGTATCGTTTTTTTATGTAAAATTATCTAAGTTCTTTTTTATACCTATTTCGCAACAAGCAAAAATGTCTAAGCACAAATGATGTCAAATACATTTTTAGGAACAAATGTATAAGGACACGTTTAGATCATATTTCTGTTTGTAAAAAAATCGGTAAGCGACTATGATAGCAAAATCTAGAACAGGAAAACATACCGTACTGCTTGGTGCATATGATTTTACTTTCAGTAAATTTATCTAAGTTAACGGTTAATATAATTTTAAGACAGGAACAAATTACTATTCGTTTTTTTTTATAACTCAAACTGTCCAACCAACCGATATATAGAAAATTAGGACATTTTTGTTGCTTAGTCAGTTGAAAATGTGAGAATACTTAAGATTCACGTACTTCCTAAGCGACAACAAATCTCAACGCAGCGCTACGAGACCCAGACCAATCGACGCGGATTTTTATGGCGAGTCGAATGATATGTATATGTCGTTTTACCAAATCTTGTCGGTTAGGGAGCTTTGCCTTTCATGCGTTGATATATACTTGGCTTGAAATGACTGAGTGGATGACAAGTTGTTCTTTGCAACCCATGGAACTCTTAGCGCATGCTTTTTATTGAGGCTCTATGATATTGTTTTGAGTTTTAGAGCACAGTGCTGGTAGATGCGCCGAGTTACACAGGATGTGACCAATTTGTACAAAGTTGAAAGACAAGTAACTGGGCGGTATTTTCCTGGATCTTGGGTGTTATTTTGATCCATCGGTATTAGATAAGTGGTTCCCTGAGTAAGAAATGATGGCATTTCTTAATAGTATACATTTCTATTTCATTTTATATTGGTTTTACTCCTTTGAGTAACTAGGTCCATTTTACGTTGGAATTTGCCAGCTGAACAGACGGGGTCGTGAATTGTAAGTTTTTTTAATTGCCTCTTGTCTTCTTTGCTTCAGCATCCATCTGGCTTGTAATTTTTAGATGTCATGGAGGTGTTACCAGGAAAATGGTCCAATAAGTTTTTAACTAAATATCTTTTAGGAATATTTTTAATATTTTTCAATATTTTTAATATGTCTATTAGGTTGACAGTCTATTAGGTAAACTTTAAAACTTTGACTTTCAGTTACCAGATGTCGTTAGACACCTACTTCATAAACGTCAGTTGCAATGCGGGGATAAGCTCTCGGAGATTCGTCACTTGGGGCAGAGAGCAGCAAACCTACGCGTCTCTGATGATGACACCAATTAGAGTCGAAAATCGTCGATTTAGAGTGCTGGTTTGCGCTCTCTGTACTAAGTGAAAAATAAGACAGTTTTGCCTTCGCATTGCAACTGAATAAAAATGGTTTACATTTTTATTTCATTTTACTATAAAACAATTCGCTGTAAAACGAAAATGATTTATTTTCTATTTCAGTTTGTTCAGAGAGGACCATAAAAGCCCTTACGTACGTTTTATTTTCATTAGAGATTTCAAAGGGTGTATATATGGTTACCTCTCAAATATATCTTGTATTTTTTTATCAAAATCATTTCAGGGGAACATGATTCAGCGTTTTCTGTTTAATTACGATTAATCTTGCAAATCGATGGAGTTGTTGCCATAGTGAACTTTTAGCAATGTTTACTAAATGACAAACGATATAATACATGCGTTATGCGTTTCTATTAAACTATCTACTAATATTTACATGTTTTATTACTAAAAAGATAATTTCGAAATTAATTGGCAATAACTATTAAATTTATCAAACTTGGATAATACATAACGATAATCTCCCTTTTGGTCGTAAAATCTACGTATATAATATTGATTCTTGCAATTTTACGTTTTCCCCAATCATCATGATGTGGCAGTGCTACATTATCTAACTCTAACACAACAACAATGATATTTATATAAAGCTTTGTAACATATTGGGCTCTACATATAAAGAAAGTTCTAGTATCAAATAAACGTTAAACAAGAACTCAAGACAGAATATATAGAAAATGTGACGAGGTCATCGGTCAAGAACAATTTGACTTCAGAAAAGGGGACACGAGAAGCAATATTCTGTCTTTAAACTCTGACACAAAGGTGCCAAAGATTAACAAGCTGACCTTTTTGTCTGTTTTAGAGATTTTGAAAAAGCGTTCGACCGAACTAAAATACAACGAGGTGTCAGACAGGGTTGCGTGCTATCACCGATACTGTTTAACGTCTACTCTGAGATAATATTTGCAAACGCTTTATCGCACTCTTCAAAGGAGTCAGGATAAACGGTCAAAGCGTAAATAGCATCCGCTATGCAGATGACATTGTTTTAATGGCTGATTCGGACCATAGTCTCCAGATACTGTTAAATAGGGTTACTGAGAGTTGTGAAAAAATGGAAGTGAAGGTCAATACTGCGAAAACCAAAGTTATTAAAATATCAAGGAAAAAAATTTACCCTTTCCAAAATATGTGAACCACCAACAGCTTGAATACGTAAACCTATACAAATATCTTGACTGCTGGTTCAACAATTCCATCAATACTGATGATCCATTTCTATTTCACATCTGATCGGTTCTATGATGATTATTGTTTTAGTTTTATGAAATGAAATTTTCATGTTGAATTCTTTTGTACCTGCTTATTTTAAATCTTGGCCTAATCTTTGCAGACTATCTTCATCTTGAGCTGTCAATATTGCGTCGTCTGCGCAACAGAGTATTTTTACTTCTTTGTTTATCATTCTATATCCTCTTCTTTTGTTGAATGTTGACTATGACATATTAAATTCAAGAGCATATTACCCATGCTCTTACTAGCATGAGACACATATGCAGATGATCTTGATCTCGTTAGAGACTCCATCCTATCCCTAAAAGACATTTTCAACAAGGTGGAAGGAGCAACAAGTGAAGTAGGGCTGAATATTATTGAAGAGAAGACGAAATATATGTGTATAATAGAACGACACAGAGAGACAGGATAGGTCAAAATGTGAAGATCAACACCTTCAATTTCGAAAGAGTACAACGATATTACTGAAGAAATAATAGACAGAAAGAATCCTATCGGCAAATCGCTGTCTATTTACACTGGATCAGGGCCACTTTATCCATTAGGCAATATAGGCAGTTGCCTAGGGCGGCACATTATGAGAGGGCGGCAAAAATACCGTACAAAAAATATTTGTATATAAACATTATGGATCTAAGTTCTGTCATTAAAGAGTATGAAGCTCTATCAAATTACTTTACCGGAAGGAAGCCAAAAAATTGTGCCCAAAGAAAACATAAAGAAATAAGAAAGAGAAATTCAATTTGACGAGGGGGCCGATGATGAACTAAACTTTTCAGCTAGTGATGAGATGGAAATCCACACATTCTATGTTATAATCGACACTCTGAAAAGAGACCTGAATAGACGTCTGGAATCTTATCGACTTATTTATCAACGTTTTCGTGTTATTAACAGATTTGTCAAAATTAAGCAATGAAGAAATTATTAAAGAAGCTGAAAATCTGATACAAAATAAAGACGACCAAGATACATCATTCATACATGAATGCATTCACTTAAAGGGTCATTTGGATACCACAATAAAATCACCAATTGACATATCTTAATATTTAAAGAAGAGCTAGTGCAGTCACTGAAGGTGGATATGAGCTATTGCCTCCGATTTCGTTGAACCTCCATTGATTTGCATGAAAATTGGTGAGTCGTTAGAGGATATCTCAAGGAACAAATGTGACATGGTGTGAACTTGAGCTTTTACCCTGGGGATGGATGCCACCTCTTCTCGGGGCTGGAAATTATTTTATTAGAAATATCCCCAGAATTCGATAGATGGACAAATTCTAAGCATAATTTGTTACATAAAGTTATTAAAATAAATTAATACTTTTTGGGTTATTAAAGATCAAAGTTTTTTTGTCGTGAGAAAAATGCATGTTTTTTATCGATTTTTCATAAATAACTCTTTTCATAAATAAAAAAACTATTAAGATTTTACAAAAAAGTTATTCTTCTTCTTCTTCCTTCTTGTATGTAGGCTTTAAAGCCTGTTTCTTCTTCAATATTATCCTCCTAAATTGTTTAGGTTATCGCACCACCTTTTTCTTGGTCTGTCAATACTTCTTCGTCCATTTGGTGACTTATCTCGTGCTATTCGTACTATCCTATCCTCTGCCATTCTACTAATGTGTTCGTTCCACTCCTGTTTCCGTTTTGTCACCCATCCATTTATGTCTTCCATATTGCATGATCGTCTTATGTTTTCGCTCCTCTCCCTATCCAACAGACTTTTCCCTGATATTCGTCGGAGTATTTTCATCTCTGTTGTTTCTAGTAGTCGTCTCGTTTTAGATGTGTCAGGCCTTGTCTCCGCCGTGTATGTTAATATAGGTCTAATTGCTGCTTTATAGATTCTTGCTTTTGTGTCTTGTCTTAAGTGTTTGTTCTTCCAGATTGTGTCATTAAGAGATCCCGCCGCTTTACTTGCTTTTAAGCTTTGTTGTCGTACTTCCTCTTCAACATCTCCGTAACTGGTTATATCAATTCCCAGATATCTAAACCTTGCTTCCTGCTTTATTATTTTCCCATCAATTTCGATTTTACATCGTAGTGGGTATTTAGATGTTGTCATACATTTGGTTTTTTCTGCTGATATTATCATATTGTATTTCTTGGCTGTTGTATTAAAGATGTGTGTTAATCTTTGGAGATCGTCTTCTGTCTCGGCGATTAATGCGGCGTCGTCTGCATAACACAATACTTTGATTTCTTTATTCCCCATTCTGTAACCACGACCTTTACGTACTGCTTCTATTATTTCGTCCATTATTATATTAAAGAGCAGTGGGCTTAATGAGTCACCTTGTCTGACTCCACTTTGTACTGGTATAAACTGCGTTAGTTTTCCATTTATCTTTGCCTGTATTCAATTATGAAAGTAGATGTTTTCGATGGTTTGTATAATATTGATTGGTATGTTTCTTCCATACAGTAAATGTAAGACGTCTTCGACTTGGATGCGATCGAAAGCCTTTGTCAGGTCTATAAAACATAGATATGCTGGTTTATTGTACTCAATGGCCTTTTCTGTGATTTGTCTCAGTACAAATACGGCGTCTACGCAGGATCTTCCGGATCTGAATCCTTGTTGTTCATCTGATAAAGTTGTTAGTTTATTGATTTTGTTGGTTAGGACTTTTGTGGTTAGCTTAAGTGCGGTGTTTAGTAGATTTATACCTCTATAATTGTTGGGGTCTTCTTTGTCTCCTTTTTTGAACATTGGTATCATTATGCTGTTTCTCCATGCGTCTGGTATCTTGCAGTGCAATATTAGTTTTTGTATAAGTTTTGTCATCTCTAGGGTTATACTTTCTCCTCCGTATTTTAGAAGCTCGTTGGTTATTCCGTCTGGTCCTGGTGACTTCCTATTTTTGAGTGAATTTATGGCTACCCCTACTTCCTGAAAACTGATTTCAATTTCGTGTCTTAATTCAGGTAGGTTATTATTTTGATTATGATTTTCCTTTCCTTTAAACAGTTCCGTCAAGTATCTTTCCCATTCGTTTGCTGGTATGTTATTGTATTCCTTCAATTCTGCCATTTCTTTCCGTTGGTTTCTTATGAATCTCCATATTTGTTTTTGTGTTCCGTAGAAGTCGCTTTCCATCCTTTTTGTAAACTGTTCCCAGTGTTCATTTTTTGTTCTTCGTACCAATTGCTTTGTTTCATTTCGTATTCTTCTATAGGTGTCTCTGGATTCTGGAGTGTTTGATGTTTTATACTTCATGTAGGCGTCTCTCTTCTCTTTACATTTGTCTTTTATTTCTTTTCTGAACCATGGTGTATTGTTGTTGTTTCTTTTGTTCAGTATGACTTTGCGTTTTCCTAGAGCTTCTGTTGCTGCCTCTTCAATATCGTTTTTAATTTTCTCCCAGCTCGCGTTTATATCTTCGATGTCGTCTATCTGCTTCAGCTGTATCTTCTGTGCTAGCCTCCTTTGGTACATTTCTTTGGTAGAATCGTTCCACAGTGATTCTACATTGAATTTTTCCTCGGTGATTTCCTGTGGAAAATGTTTTGGTGTTAGTTTCATTCTTATTTTTGCTAGGACTAATTTGTGTTCTCTCCCTGCGTCTGCCGAGTTTAAAGTTCGAATATCTAGAATCTGCTCTGGGTGGATTTTTCTATTAGTGACTATAAAGTCAATCATAGATTTGTGCCCCCTGGAGTTTTCAAACGTATATTTATACTGAAGCTTATGGTCGAAAAATGTATTATTGATTCGCAGTTCGTTAAAAGCACAGAGATTAGCCATGAGTTCTCCATTTGAGTTGACATGGTTTTCATTGAATCTTTGTTTTACTCCTGGAACTATTTCATTTCCGATTCGTGCATTAAAATCCCCCATAAGAATTAAGTGTTCTTCATGAGGTATATCGTCCAGGATGGTTTGCAACTGTTCGTAGAATGCCTCTCGTTCCTTCTTAGGTTTGCAGTCCTCGGGACAAAAAAGTTATTATTACCAAAATTAAATCTAATAGAAAACGAAATAAACTCCTTACAGGAAAAACCTTTTAATGTTAACTAAAAGTGAATTATAGGTACATAACTGAATGTATATTTTTGTCGGCGAGTACCCGAATCTAAGTATTCAATATTAAATAACGGGAAAATGATGCATTTTATAACATAACCTCATTAAACATTTGTCAAAGTACTTAGAAATATCTATCAAATGAGCTCCCGGACAAGTTGATAGCGTTAAAATTTATGCACCTAATATTTTCAAAACTTACCTTTTAAAAATTTTTCCAAACAAGTTATTGTTTTTTTTTTAATAATTCCGTTAGTTGTTACGATATCAGGTTTGCCTGAGTATCAGTTTAATCTTTTAGACCCCTTACTTTTTTTAAATAAAAGGTTAAATGGCCCCGCTTACATGGTTCTCGCAGCAAAATTTAAGCTTTAAACGTATCTATCTCGCTTATGTTTTACCCTACAGAAATAGTAAAAAGGTAAAATATTTGATACAGAAAAAACTAAAATTTGGTCGGACATATATCACTTTTTACGTATATTGAGTATTTTTGAAGTTATTATCAAAAGAAAATGAAAATTACAATAATTTTAAAAATTCCGATTTTTTTAAATTACATACTTTTTTTCAAAAATATGCATTCTCAACTGGTCAAATATATTGAAATCATTACTTATGCTAATATAAAGAAATTCTTCTAAGGATTACTATAAATTTTGATTTTTGTAGAAATGGTGTATGTTTTATTTTTCACTTTGTCCTAAAAAGTTCTAAAGGGTTCTCTTATTTTCATCATAACTTGCTTAATTGTGATGCTATTAACTTCTACTGGAGCTCATTTGATAGATACTCCGAAGTACTTTGACAAGTGCTTAGCGGGTATATTTTATAAAATGCATCGTTTTCCCGTTATTTAAGCTTGAATACATAGATTTGAGTACTCGTCGAAAAAATATACATTCAATTACCCATAACTCACTTTGAATTGACATTAATTTAGTTCTTTAGTGAGTAGTGTATTCAGATTTTTATTATCTTCAATTTTGGTAATATGTAATAACTTTTTTGTAACAGCTTACAGTTTTCGAGTTATACGTGAAAAACAGCTTTGCTTTAAAACATGCATTTTTTACGAAAAAATAAAATCTTTGATCTTTGATAACTCAAAAAGTATTGATTTATATTAATAACTTTATATAACAAATTTTACTTAGAATTTGTCTCTCTATCGATTTATGGTATTATTTTTTCACCCCCACGTAAAGTGGTAGTTTTTACCATCACGATAAAAGCGCAAGTTGGCATCATGTCACCTTTGTTCCTTGAGGTATCCTCTAACTACTCAACAATTTTCATGAAAATCGATGGAGGCTCAACGAAATCGGAGGTAAAAACCTTCAGTGACTGCACTAAGTGGATTGAAAGATATTTTCCCTAATTTTGACATTGCTATGTACATTTATTTGTTGCCAACGTGTCCGCTGAAAGGTCATTTTCGAAAATGTCAAGAATAAAAAATAATTTCCCATCAAGAAAATTTTATTGTCAAGAACAAAATTTTTTTTGAAAAGTCTTTTTTTGAAAAGAAGTCTCTGATGTGATCGAACTGGAATGACAATTTTTTCTATTGTAGGTAATCATCGTAGTTTAAATCCATTTTTAGTGGATTCTTATTTAAATAAAAATTTCTGCATTTTTTTTTTTTTCGCAAAAATGGTACATGTTTGAAGGGCGGCTACTAGAGAATTGCCTAGGGCGTCAACTGACCTAAACGCGGCCCTGCACTGGATAAGCGTATAAAATCAACAAATCTTACAAGAAGTTCAAAGATTAAAATCTATAAATCCATAGTCAGACCTGTACTAACATATGGATGCGAAACGTGGACCATGACCTAAGCAAACGAAGAAAATCTCAGACGTTTTGAACGAAAGTCAGAACCAATATCGAATTATAAGCACTCTACAATAACGCTGATATTGTCCAAGAAATTAAATCACAGCGACTAAGATGGGCATGAAAGAAAATTTCAAAAACAATGAAATTAGAGGGGCGTACGAATACCTAAAAAAGATAAAAATGGGTATAAACCTCAAACAACTCTATGTAAAGATGAAAGTGGGCAAATAATCAGTGACCAACAGAAAGTCACAGAAACCTGGAAGCATTATTTTCAGACCCTACTTGGGACACAAGTAGACATATAAGATGAAATGGGTACGAACTAAATAGAAGAGAATGAAGTAGAGAATGGAGTAGAACCTCCAACCATAGAGGAAGTTCTCGAAGCTATTAAGTCCCAGAAAAGCAATAAAGTCCCGGAGTTGACGAAATACCAGCAGAATTGTATAAGGTAGGTGGCAAGTAACCACCCAGCAAGTCACATTCACGTGCTCGTCAAAGACATATAGCAAGAATAGAAAATACCCGACGACTGCAAGAGAAGTATAGTATTCCCGATCTATGTAAATATAAAAAAGGAGACGAAAAACTCCAGTGCAAAAACAACCGTGGAATTTATCTACTATGTACAGCATATAAAGTCCTCACGTATATTATAAACCAGCGGCTATTATAAATCTTGTTGGAGAGTATCAGACGGGCTTCCGACGGGGAAGATCGACACTGGATCAAATATTTACAGTCAAACAGATCTTGAGCAAATCATGGGAATACGACATTAATGTTCACAACGTGTTTGTAGACTTCAAACAGGCATACGACTCAGTCAAAAGGAACAAACTCTACAATATATTGGCTGAATTGGCAATACTATACAAGCTAATTAGACTCATTAAACCCACAATGGATGAAACTCAGGCATGTGAACGAATACAAAACCACCGGACAGACTTTTTCGCAGGGACTAAAGCAGGGACATGGGCTGGCCCCAACTTTGTTTAACCTGGACTGGAGTATGCGGTTAGGCAAATTCAAACTGGACGAGGAAACCTACTGACCAACCGAACGGTTCAACTGGCCGCTTATGCCGATGATATTAATATTATGAGTAGAACATCAACAGGAGCAAAGGAAACAGACACAGTGTTAAAAACCCAAACAAAAAGGCGAGGTCTGGAAATTAACATAGAAAAAACAAAAATAATGATACAGACGAGAAGAAATATAGTCCCACAAAACATTATACATGAAGATGACATTGAAACGGTTGGAAAGGTTACATACCTGGTAGTAGAACTTTATGCCGACGGATCAGAAGATGGAGAAATACGAAAGAGAATAGCGCAGGCAAACAGAGCTTATTTTGCACTCTCCCATATATTTCGGTCTAAAAATGTCCGCCGAAATACAAATATGAGAATCTATAAAACCTTAATTCAACCAATAGCATGCTATGGCAGTAAATCATGGGTCCTGAAAGAAAATCCAAAAACAAACTCGACACATTAGAAAGGGAAGTAGTGAGGAGAAAACTAGGGCCTGTGAGGGAAAACTGAATCTTCAGAAGTCGATACAACAACGATCTCTATTAACTTTATATACAGGGTGTTTGGTAAAGAATGGGCCATAGCTTAACCTTAGATTTCTGAGCTTAAAATAGGTCGATTTAACCTAACTTACCTTAGGACGAAAGTTGATAATATCCGAAATACAGGGTGTCAAAGTTAAACTTTTATTTTATTTATTTTTGAATATTTCCTGACAGGCATGGGACAACAACACGAAATTTGGTAAGTGGTGCTGTTATTGTACAATCTACTAAATTATGTTAAACAAACGTTTCTAACTACTACCAGAGGCGTACGACGGGGGAAAGTGAATGGTTGACCCTTTCCAAGTTCTACGGTACTGGCGGAATTGTTATTTTAGTGCAATTTTTTTATTCTCCAATACTTTCTATTTAAAAAACATAGGTACTCTTCATTCGTAAGGTTAAAGCCATTAGTTTTCGAGATATTTGAAGCTAAAAACGACGGAGCATAATACATAAATCAACTTAAGTGTGCCTTTTCATTTTTAGCTTCAAATATTTCGAAAACTATTGACTTATAATGAAGAGTATATTATTTGCATAGAAAGTATTGCAGAATTTAAAAATTATGCTAAATTGGCAGTTTCATCAGTGGCGTAGAATTTGGGCAGGGTCAACCATTCACTTTCCCCTGTCGTACGGCTCTGGTAGTAGCCAGAAACGATTATTTAACATAATTTAGTAGGGTGTACATTGCCTACATTTTCTGTCAAGTATCACACGGATATGTCAAATTATTTTAAAGTATTATTTTTTTTAAATAATTTATTCTTTACTTAAAACTTTAAGAACTATTTGTGCCCGGTACTATAAAACTATTTGACATATCTTCTTGGTACTTGGCAGAAAGTGTAGTCACCGTACACCCTACCAAATTATGTTAAATAATCGTTTGTGGTTAATACCAGAGGCGTACGACAGGGGAAAATGAATGGTTGACCCTTACCAAATTCTACCCCACTGATGAAACTGCTATTTCAGCATAATTTTTAGATTCTGCAGTACTTTCTATGCAAATAATATACTCTTCATTCGTAACGATAAAGTCATTAGTTTTCGAGATATTTGAAGTTAAAAATGAAAAGGCACACTTATTTTGATTAATGTATTATGCTCCTTCGTTTTTAGCTTCAAATAACTCTAAAACTGATGGCTTTATCGTTACGAATGAAGAGTATGTTATTCACATAGAAAGTATTGGAGAATCAAAAAATTGTAATAAAATAGAAATTCCGTCAGTGGCGTAGAATTTGGGAAGGGTCAACCATTCAGGTTCCCCAGTCGTACGCCTCTGGTAGTAGCCAGAAACGTTTGTTTAACATAATTTAGTAGGGTGTACAGTACCAGCACCACTTACCAAATTTCGTGTTGTTGTCCCATGTCTGTCAGGAAATATTAAAAAAAAAATCAAATAAAAGTTTAACTTTGACACCCTGTATTTCGGATATTATCAACTTTCGTACTAAGATAAGTTAGGTTAAATCGACCTATTTTAAGCTCAGGAATCTAAGGTTAAGCTATGACCCATTCTTTACCAAACATCCTGTAGAAGGAAACACCCCTGTCAGACTTCATTAGAATACAAACATTGCAATGGGCAGGACATGTGATAAGAATGGGAGAGGACAGGCTACCAAAAAGAGCACTGATTGCTAGAATGCAGGGAAAGACACCGGTTGGAAAGCCAAGAAAGCGCTGGGAAGACACAGTAAACATCGACGCACAAGCCCTTTTAGGATCATATTTTATTGCAATTGCTTCAAAATTGTGTTAGAAAATAACTTCTTTTCGCTGTAACCGTCTCCTATTGGAGGTTGGCTACCATCACAGCAATCTTAACTTTGTTGGCTGCAGCTCTGAACAATTGGGTGCGTTCGGACGACCACAGCGGCTGGACAGCTGAGCCAGCAGTAGCTGTCAGACGTCACCGCTGGAAGCCAGCCGCTGAGAGATTTACTAAGCTTTCCCTATCACGGCTGGATACAACCACTCAGCCGATTTCTGCTGACAGCCAGCCGCTATGGTCGTCCGAACGCACCCATTATTTTATTGAACTGCACCCGTACCACTCCCTTAAATTTCGCAACCAGGAAATCCTCCTACGTCCCACATTTCTCTTTCCCATTTCCATAGAAAATAACAATCCAAATTAAAAAAAAATGTGCAATTATTTAAAATTGATAAAAATAAAACTAAATTTTTCTAAATTTTAATTATGCGATTCACCTTTACTAACATCTAAACATATTACATCCAGTATACTAACGTCGTCGCTATAAACCGTCAGACAAAAATTAGATACATTACTTCAATGATCATTATCAGAAGTAATAACATAATGGTCTCCGGCATGACACTTGAAGAAGGGAATAGCAGTATCAAGTCGTCTGTCGTTTAGTCATTTTTTGACTTCTAAACTGTAATAAACTGAATGTAATTTATCTCAACATTTATTGCTGCTATAATCGAAGTTTTGAGAAATAATAAATAATTATATATATTTAAATATAATTTATACATTTTGAATAAATGTAAAAAGAAAAATATGCGAATAAAGCATTGTAACATAGAATCTAGAACGGTGGCGTGTGATTATAAAATAATATGTCCTCTTTCATGGATATCAACTAAAATTTTTTGGTGATTGTGTAAAAGTAACATTAGAGACGATGTGGAGTTCAATTGGTCGTGACGTCATTTTATATCCTTTATTGGAGAGGGTAAGTCACCGTCTTTATTTTTTAAATTAGTCTTATTGTTTATAATAGATGCAAATTTGTCTGATGCAATTGTTTAATTCGGTATATTAAGAATTATTGACTGGTGTGTGATAGTGTTGGTAGTCGAAATTATAGACAGACACCGATACATGTTTGTTTCTGCTTCTTTTTATCCTTTTAATCCTTTTTATCCTTTTCTGAGTTTTAGTATTTCTCATTTTACGTAGGATCTCGTTATTTCTTCTTTTCATTTCTACAATCTATTAATATTTGACCTTTTCTCCTTTACCTGTATTGATCAGGGCCTATTTTACCACTAGTCCCATGAGGCCCCTGCCTCGGGCCCGCATTTAAATGGGGCCCGAAAAGATCACCAAAAGAATATTTTTATTGAAAAAAACAAATTAAAATTTCAAAATTATTTAATTTTACGAACAGGAAATGATAACAAATTTGGTTAGAGTTATATTCATAAGCCATAAACCATTCTTATCATAACGAGTAGGTAGATTGCCTTGTCGGAATTTTAGAAGCAAAATTAAACACCCCTCCGAAGGATTAACAAGAGGTATTTACGATTTACAAGAGGTATAGTCACGTATTTGTCATAATATTGATTCAAATGCACTTTTAAATTTAATATATAGTTTGATGTTTGATGCCGTTTTTTGTAAAGATAAAGTATTGATTGCTTGTATTAGTTTTCAGTCCTGTTCTTTTTAAGTTAGCTCAACTAATCTATTCATTAATCAGTACCTAGTCGTTTTATTAAATTTTTATCATGAGTTACCAACATTTAAGTGGCAGTGAAAAACGAAAAAAAAAACAAAAATCAAGAAAACAGGAACGGCTGGCACAAAAAGATGGACTCCTAAAAACGCTCTTGCATCGCTGCTCTTCCCAGCGCTTTCTTTGCTTTCCAACCGGTCTCTTTCCCTACATCCAAGCGTTCAGTTCTCTTTTTGGTAGCCTAACCTCGCCCATTCTTATCAAATGTCCGGCCCATTGCAATCTTTGTATTCTGATGAAGTTTGACAGGGGCGTTTCCTTATAAAGTTGATAACGCTGGTTGTTGTATCAAATTCACAGGTCCTAGTTTTTTCCTCAGTACTCTACCTTCGAATGTGTCGAGTTTGTTTTTGGATGTTTCTTTCAAGACCCATGCTTCACTGCCATAGCATGCTATTGGTCGAATTAAGGTTTTATAGATTTTTATCCTTGTATTTAGGTGGACACTTTTAAATCGAAATATATGGGAGAGGGCAAAATAAGCTCTGTTTGCCTGTGTTATTCTCCTCCGTATTTCTCTATCTTCTAATCCATCGGCATATATATTTCTACTCCCAGGTATGTAAATTTTCCAACCGTTTCAATGTCATCTTCATGTATAATGTTTTATGGGACTATATTTCTTCTCGTCTCTATCATTATTTTTGATTTTTTCTGTGTTAATTTCCAAACCTAGCCTTTTCGTTTGCGTTTTTAACTCTGCGTATGTTTCTTATGCTCCTGTTGATGTTCTACTCATAATATTAATATCATGGGCATAAGTGGAGAGTTGAACGGTTCTGTTGGTCAGTAGGTTTTCTTGTCCAGTCTGCATTTGCCTAACCGCATACTCCAGTGCCAGGTTAAACAATGTTGGGGCCAGTCCATCTCCTTGCTTCAATCGCTACGAGATTTTGAAAAAGTCTGTCAGGTGGTTTTATGCTCATACACATGCCTCAGTTTCATCCATTGTGTCTTTATTGAGCCTAATCAGCTTGTGTCGTATTGCGAATTCAGCCAAACAAAGGTATAGTCTCTTCTTTTCGACTAAGTCGTATGCCTGTTTGAAGTCTACAAACACGTTGTGAACACCAATGCCGTGTTCCCATGATTTGCTAAAGACCTGCTTGACTGTAAATATTTGGTCCATTGTCGATCTTCTCCGTCTGAAGCCCATCTGAAACTCTCCAATACTATTTTCTGCTAGTGGTTGGAGCCGCTGGTTTATAATATACTTACGTGAGGACTTTATATGCTGTACATACTTAGTATAGAGAAACTCCAAGGTAGTTTTTGCACTTCAAACAATTTTTAATTATTGAAATATAAATTTCATTTATTGCAATATATTATATTAAATATTAAAAATTTTATTAATTAAAAATTGCAATTTTAAAAATTTCAATTTTTGGTGCAACTATATTTCTATTAAATAATTAATACATTTAAAAAAGTTAATATTTATTATTACTATTTATAAATTTTTGTTTTTTTTTGGGAGCACTCCCAAATTATGATTTGAGAGTGCTCCTCAAACGTTCAACGTGTCTTGGTTTGTTTATATTTATATACTTATTTCTATATTATGTCTCAGATTAGCGAATCGACTATAGATAGTATCAGGGCCGTGCCGTGCTATGATGCGGCGAGGCAGTCGCATCAGGCGGCATCACAAGTGGGGCGGCATAATCAGTAAAATAAAAAAAATTGTCAGATTGTGTAAAGATGTAGTCAGAAACTATAGAAAAAATGAAAAGTTACAGACAATGAGCAAAATGAAACTTTAATGAAATTACAGAAAATTTTGATATGAGTTCCGAATTTCCAGCTGAAAATAAAATTCAGCCAGGAGAAGAAAGCTTTTATTTGACTAGGAAAAATCTGATTTGTTCATCTATATTTTAGACATTGCCGTTAATTCTTTGATTGATCGATTTTCACTTCTAGAAATTCATAAAAATTTAAAATTTTTATATTTTTTAAATTAAGGGAAATATATGATGAAACACTAGAAAAATATTGTATGAACCTTCATTCAATACTTTCAATCTAACGAGAAGAAGTAAAAAAATCTAATGATATAATGATCTTCTAATAGAAGAATTGAGTGATCTATTTCAACTGATACCATACTCCATGAAACCTTTAGAGGTTTTGAACTATTTGCACCAAAATGACCTAATTTCTTTATACCCAAATGTAGTTGTAAACTAAGAATTTTATTAACACTCCCTGTCTCGGTAGCTAGTGGGGAAAGAAGTTTTTCAAAATCAAGAACTATTAACGAAGCTCCATAAGACAAACAAAAATAAAAAATTTAGCACTTATTTCAATAGAGTTCTCACTAATCCCCACTAGACTACACCCATTCTGATTGACGAGTTTGCCAAAATTAAAGTCAGAAGGGTAAAATTATAATTTTTGTAAATGTTACTTGAGAGCATAGGCGCAAAATTTGCGTGCATTGCTTTTTAAATACTTTCATTTTTTTTTCGAATCCTGAAAAAACGAATAAATATTTTTTAAAAATTTAAACGCAGATTGAAAGATAACATTATTACCGAGGGCCGAAAGTCCCTTAGGATAAATAAAAGGTTTCTTTTGAATAAGATATGTGAAATTAAAAATTACACTCAATTTTCTCTTTTTTTTTCACCCTTTAACTTATTCAAATAAACATTAGAGAGATTTGCAGGGACTTTCGGCCCTCGGTAATAATGGTGTCTTTTATTCTGCATTTAAATTTTTCAAAAATAATAATTAGTTTTCTCAGGATTCGAAAAAGAAATTAATGCATTTAAAACGCATTGCAAGCAAATTTTGCGCCTACCCACTCCTAATGTAGTGTTAATACAAATGTATTTCATAATGTAAAGTATGTTTTGTTTTTAAAATAAAATGGGCCTGGATCCCGCGTAACAAAAATAAATTGATTAATAGCAAGCTGAAAATTTGTTAATAGCTTAATGGTGCCACGGCGGAGAAACTTTGATGTTTGGGAACAGTGGAATAGGGGAAGTTTTAATTGTGGAACAGGTTAAAGATTTGGAACGTCAGACTACGAAAACGTCCCATGTATTTTGTCGGACAGAACTTCCAATTGATTTGTTACCCTTGCATTAAACTCTCATGCAAAAATCAGACTGGTATTTATCACCAACAGGGCATTTTAATAAGTCCGACACGTAAAACATGTCAAATGACAGGAATTATGACAGGTGATAAATAGCAGTCTGATTTTTTCGTGAGAGTTTAATGAAGGGGTAACAAATCAATTGGAAGTTCTGTCCGACAAAATACATGGGGCGTTTTCGTAATCTGACGTTACAAATTTTTAACCTGTTCCACAATTAAAACTTTCCCTGTTCCAGTGTTCCCGTACATCAAAGTTTGTCCTACTACACATCTTTAAGCTATTAACAAATTTTCAGCTTGCTATTTATCAACTTTTTTTAGTACGCGGGATCCAGGCCTAAAAGTTATCGTTCATTTTGATTAGTTTCTTTTAATAAAGATAAAAATTAAGTTTCACTAATATTTAAGGGGCGACATTTCGAAGATTTGCATCATATTGAAAAAATGTACCGCACGGCTCTGGATAGTATTACTCTTTAAGATTGAAAAATGTTTCAAGAACTTTAGTAACTTACTGTCGTGAAATTTTTCAAAACGTTGTTATAAATAAAATAGAATACGGAGAAGAATCACCTACATTCAAGAAGGGTAGAGCCGGAATATCATGTGACATTAGAGGTTCTTTTATATTTGATCTGTTTAAATTTGTCACCCGCCTTACATTATTTTTAATTATTTTACGTTTAGTTATATTATTCCTGTATGATCTGTATGCAAAAGATTAAGCATTTCTTGTCTTAAGGATTAAAAAAAAAACTTTATACAATGCTTTAAGTTCCGAAACAACAACAATATTCTTATTATTTTTAGGCCAACCTTTATAATACAAACTAACAATCTGTTTAAAAATAATTAAATGCGACTGTAACTGTCTCAAACTACGGTATCGGAAGATAAATTTTAATACAATGAATGATGATATCAGCTAATGTGGGTTCATCCTTAGCATTATTTGTTAAGTAGTTCTTAGACAGTAGCCACGTACATCCTACTCCCAGGTAGTACATATCTTATATCTAAGGCATATTTTAATAACTCAAGCACTATTATCTGCAATCTAGCTCTAATTTTACTTATGTCTTCTCTTACTATACTAAATTTACAATCAAGATGCAGTAGAAATAAACAAACCAAAATACGTTAAATGCTACTAGAAGCACTCCCGAATCATAATTTACAATGTATAAACTTTGAAAATCATGATTTGGGATTGCTCCTAGTAGCATTTAACGTGTCTTGGTTTGTTTATTTCTACTGCATCTTGATTGTAAATTTAGTATAGTACCAAATTGTGACACAACAACGCCGGTGTATCTACTTTTGCTATTATAACCTTTTTTTGCTAACAAAGAAGCCATCAACTGTAACCTTAATAAGGGTACTGATGCCATTTATTACAAGAAACGTAATATTTGCTTCAACGGAGCCTATTTTACTGTGACTAATGTTTTTGGGTGTAAAATGGGTGTAAAATTTACACCCATTACACACAACTAACATTGTTTTACTTTCTTCTTATACCATACCTATTATTCGTTTTACTGAACACTAAAAAGTACTTTTTGATAGTGTAGCACATTGAGCATCTGCATCTAACTTAAATTTTCTTTGAAATACCGGACATTCTTTTGGTCTGTGTCAGTTTTTGAACACCTACCATAGTTAAAAGTTATCCCTTCTGGGTCATTCTCTACCTTAATACGTTTGAACTTCTTTTTTCATATTACATTTACCTCTTTTCTTGTAAAAGTTTTGCTGGAGATTCGCCTGTTTCTGTAGCTTTCCGCAATTCTATTTTTCGTAACATTATTTCTTGTAAAACGTTATCATCTGAAACGCCTGAAATTGATCAAAATTTTCTCTAGGTTTCTGAATTCTACTAAAAAACTTCAAACGTTCAATTATTACATTTATTCTTGGTAAACAGTACTCCTCAAGCTTCTGTATAACTACAGCATATTTTTTTCTATCTGAAGTATTTAAATCAAATTTATTACTTATAAATATCCAGATTGTCTTCCCCTCCTACACTCATAGTTAGTGTTTCATCATCTTTTTGAACCTACTCCGTTGCTTTCAGATATATACTCAGTGAGATTAGAAGTGTTAGACCCAGAAGGAATCACTTCTGGAACTTAATTTTTTGGCAACATGGTACATTTTCATCAAGAATGAAACGATAACATTGGCAAGACTTTTTATTGACATGTAATCAAAAAAAAATTAATAGCGAACCCCTAGCTGAATACACTCCTGTACACGTCTAGGCATTGACAAAATGAGATGATCGATGTCTGCTTGTGGCACCACGTTCCAAGCAACTTGAACATCATGGATTAACTGTGCCAGAGTCTGTGGAGGATGGTGCAAAGTGGATAGTCTCCTCCCCATCATATCCTACACATGTTCGATATAATTTAAACTCAGTGAACGGGGTAGCCACGGCAAAAAATTAACGCCAGCTTCTTGGAGAAAGTCCATAGTTCGACGAGCAATATGTGGACGCGCGTTGTCTTCCTGTAAAAGGGCGTTTTGACGGCGGCCTAGAAAAGAGAGTAAAGTGGTTTCTAAGATGTCATCAACATAACGCGCATCTATCATACTGCATCAAATAAACAAAAGTGGTGATCGGTTATCATAGGCATTAACCCCCCAAACTATTACTCCAACTGTCCTGTGTAGATGCCTCTCAACAGCAAATCCGATATCTTGTCGCTCTCCACGGAGGCGTCTTAGCATCTTACGACCATTATGCATACCTAAACAAAATCGCGATTCATCGCTGAATGCTGCATTATGTCATTCTGCCACCCAATGCTGCCGTTCTCTGCACCAATTCAAACGTTAATGACAGTTGTCCGCAGCCAAAGGAAGCCCTCGTCGTGGGCAGAATGAAACCAGTCCAAAGGCTCGAATGCTACGGTATAGGGTACGTATAGTAACAAGCCTACCTTCTACTCCAAACCATTGGTCAACGATTTGACGCGTAGTAGCAAAACGGTCTCGCAGAGCCAGGAGTCTAAAGCGCCTATCTTGACGCCCTGTGGTACGCCTCGGTTGACTAGTTGGTCTTCTTCCTGTTCCTCTACCTTCGTTTGTCCACACACGACACACTCGCATAACTGTTATTGCTGTACAATTAACACGACGGCCAATTTCGCGATACGACAAACCCATATCTTTATAGGCTATCATTCTACCCCTGCCAAAATCGCTAAAATGGTGGTAATTTTGGTGTCTTCGAACTCGAGGCATATTCTTGCACTGAATACAATTAGACAGAGGAATAATAACTAAAAATTTCTGTACCAACCGGTCTTCATAAATTGGTTTTTTCACAAAAAAAAAATTAAAGATAAATAAAAAAGTTTTCACTCTAATGGCATATAAAAAAAAACATAATGCAATTCTACATCCCACCAGAATGAAAACAATGGGAACCTTCTCTGGCTACACCTCCGAGGCTTCTACAATTTGCAAGCCATACGGATGCTGAGACTAAGGAAGATGAGGGAATTCTACAATTTACAATTCACGTCCCATCTGCTCAGCGCGGTAAAGTTCCAACGAGAATGGTTCCCTTCGTACTCCAATCAGAGTAAATGTAAATCAAAAATGAATAACCATTTTCAATTTCGTTGCAAAACGAAAATACAGCCGAATCATACTCTAGTCCAATCAGAGAGTGCAGCAAGCACCTCTACCGGTTTCGAAACTTATTAGTCTCTTATCAGGAGGCACATATGCTGCTCTCTCTGATCCAACCAAAACAAACCCCAGCGTGCAGTCCCGGATTGCAACGAACGAAATGGCATAGATGCCCTAGCGGCAACTGCTGGCAAAAAGACTAAGTTTTCACTCTAATGGCATATAAAACAACATAATGCTATTCTACATCCCACCAGAATGAAAACAATGGGAACCTTCTCTGGTTACACCTCCGAGGCTTCTACAATTTGCAAGCCATACGGATACTGAGACTAAGGAAGATGAGGGAATTCTTCTTCTTCTTCTTCTTCTTTTGCCCTTTAATTCGTCCAATTCTGAACATAGGCTTCCCCCAGTTTCCTCCATTCGCTTCTGTTTAGTGCTTTCTGTTTCCAGTGCGTTCCTCCTATCTTTTTAATGTCGTCTCCCCATCTCATCTGGGGTCGTCCTCTTGCTCTCTTTCCTGTCCATGGTCTCCATTGTTGTATCGTGCTATTCCACCTATTGTCCGTTTGTCTAACGTTATGACCTGCGAAGCTCCATTTTAGCCTGGTTATATGTTGGCCTGCGTCTTTGACTTTTGTTCTATTTCTGACCCAGTTGTTTTGCTTTTTGTCTGTCAATTTTACTCCTAACATTGCTCTCTTCATGGCTCTTTGTGTCTTTATTATTTTATCCATGTTTGCCTTGGTCAAGGTCCATGTTTGGCATGCGTATGTGAAAATTGGGAGTATGCACTGGTCAAATACTCTTGTTTTTAAGTATTGTTGTATTTTTTTATTCTTTAGGACCCATTTTAATTTTCCAAATCCTGCCCAGGCTAATCTGACCCTTCTTTTTACCTCCGCTGTTTGGTTTTCCTTATTTATTTTTATAATCTGTCCCAAATATATATAATCATTAACCGCTTCTATTGTGGTGTCGTTTAGTATTACGTTTCTATTGTCTTGCGTGTTTGTCATTGTTTTTGTTTTGGGAATTCTACAATTTACAATTCACGTCCCATCTGCTCAGCGCGGTAAAGTTCCAAGAGAATGGTTCCCTTCGTACTCCAATCACAGTAAATGTAAATCAAAAATAAATAACCATTTTCAATTTCGTTGTAAAACGAAAATACAACCGCATCATTATTCCAGTTTAATCAGAGAGTGCAGCAAGCACCTCTACTGGTTTCGAAACTTATTAGTCTCTCATCAGGAGGTACAAAGATAAAGCTTTATTTTTACAAAAACTATAAAAGATAAAACATTGATATTGTTATCATAGAATGCTTTAAATATAGTCATTGTGCTGCCAAAAAATTAAGTTCAAGAAATGATTTCTTCTGGGTGTAACACTTTTAATGTCACTGAGTATATTTCGAACTGTTACTTGAACTTTTTCCAATTAATGAAATGGCTCTTTTGGGCCATTTTGGGATTCATTGTACGCCTTCCCTCCATTTTGTTAGGAACCTTGAACCTTACTTTTATAGTTATTCACAATTTAAATTGATATACATAACTTATTACCTTATAACTTACCATTAACTTATATTATATGTTATTATGTGAAATATTTTATAAGATATTTATCCCTTTTATCTATTAGGTCTGGATCCCGCGTATGAAAAAAAAAAGTTGATTAATAGCAATCTGAAAATTTGTTAATAGTTTAAGGGTGTCTAGTCGGATAAACTTTGATATATGGGAAACTGGAACAGGGGCAGTTTTAATTGTGGAACAGGTTAAAAATTTGGAACGGTCAGACCACGAAAACGGCACATTTATTTTGTCCGACAGAATAGACTTAAACTCTCCGAACAGAGATTAAACTCTCATGCAAAAATCAGACTTTTATTTATCACCTGTAATAATTCCTGTCATTTGACATATTCTACATGTTCCACTCATTAAAACGCCCATTTGGTGATAAATAGCAGTCTGATTTTTGCATGAGAGTTTAATCTCTGTTCGGAGTTTTTAAGTCTGTTCTGTCGGACAAAATACATGTGCCGTTTTCGTGGTCTGACCGTTCCAAATTTTTAACCTGTTCCACAATTAAAACTGCCCCTGTTCGAGTGTTCCCCTATACCAAAGTTTGTCCGACTAGACACCCTTAAGCTATTAACAAATTTTCAGCTTGCTATTAATCAACTTTTTTTTCATACGCGGGATCCAGACCTATATCTATGTAAGGATTTTTTCAGCTGTCGCCGCCTTCCTTCTTTCAACCAACGTCTTCAGTCGTTTCTGTTCTGCCATCCTCCGTCTCTAAGGTCTCGTCTTTCCGTGGCCTCGTCCACTTCATTCCTCCATGATCTTCGGGGTCTACCTATTCTTCTCTTACCTATTGGGCTCCAATCCGAAATCTTAAATATCCACCTTGTACGATCTGCTCTTCTCACATGTCTATACCAAATTAAACGTTTTTCTTCGATGTAGCTGAGGATGTCTTGTTTTAGTGACATTCTTCGTTATATCTCCTCATTTCTAATGCGATCTATATTCGTGTTTCTCTGCAGCTTCTTCTCATGAACTCCATTTCAGTTGCTGTAATTTTGGACCTGTTTCGTTTTTTTATTACCCAATTCTCTGCTCCATAGGTCATTATACTACGTACCAAGGTGTTATATTCTCTTCTTTGTATTTCTGGTAATCTCTCTATCCCACAATACTCCGTTCATTTGTTTAATACATGTTCTTGTCTGTGCTAATCTGCTGGTTATCTCTTGCTCGGTGGTTCCATTCTTTGAGATTATCAATCCTAAGCATTTGAATTTTTCAGTGCCGTTTATTTCCCTATATTCGTCAATTTCCAAGTTTCTCACTGGTTCTTGTTCTGTTGTTAAGTATTCCGTCTTTTCTAGGTTTATTTCCAGTCCATTTTTTTTGTGTATTTCTCTTCTAATTTTCGGAGCATATAGGGCAGATATTCTTCATTTTGAGCCGTTACTACTTGGCCATCTGCAAAACTTAATGTGTACAAGAAGTTGTCCCGGATTGGAATTCCCATCCCCTTAATTATTAAATATTCATTTTAATAAACAACAAAATCTTCTGCCAACATCAAGTGACAAGCCCTAACACCTGAGTCTGTCTCCTGTCTTTTATTTTCACTTGTTGTTATAGTACTGCGTTCTGAGTACTTGAACTACCACTACCACGTTGAAAGTAACTTTTGCCCTCAGTCTGATTTTGATGCAACTTCTGCGCTGTAGAGCAGGGGTGGGCAAAAGCCGGCCCGCGGGCCGGATCCGGCCCTTTTGCTTACTTTATCCGGCCGTTAAAAGATCCCGCAAGCAATTTTTTTAAGAGTGTAGGCGCAAAATTTCGGGCAATGCCAAGTACAATTATAAAAAAAATTAAACTCTGAATAAAAGATTATATTATTACCGAGGGCCGAAAGTCCCTGAAAACTTCTATAATGTTTATTTTAATATTAATAAGTTACAGGGGTGAAAAAAGAACCGAAAATTTAGTGTGATTTTTAATTTCAAAACAAGTGATTGGACAAGTCCTAGGCTTTCACCCAAAGAAATCGAAAGTAGAACTGGAAGTCAATATTTGAACTCTTCGTGTAACGTCGTGCGTCGATTGATATACGATTTCACTAATTTTGAGCCATTTTTACTAAACTTTGGGTCATAATTGTTTAAACAGCAATGACTTCAAAACCGGAACTAAAGATTCAAACTCAGCTTTTCAATACGCTTCGATTGATGTGTCACATGTACTATTTCTGCAACTATAATATGGCACTTCCAGTTATAACATTTTAACCGGAAATGATATAAAAACCAAAAGTATACATTTGTTCTCTTGATCTTGTTAGGGCACGTCGAAAAATATACCGCTTATATTATTTCGGCGACTTTAAAACAATACTTCCGGTTGCAACTCTAAAACCGGAAGTCCGATGTCAAATTACTCATCTTTAATACCATCCTTGGGTTATAAACTTTCATTCGACACATCATTTGTCATTATTTTTGTATTAATAACGGAGGAGTTATATTCTCAGACGGAAGGACACACGGACAGACAGTCATGAAACCGGAAGTACTTATATATTTGTTCTCGTCTTGCGAAGGCCCGCCAAATAATATATCACTTATCACTTCCAGTGACTTTAAAAGAGTACTTCCGGTCACATTTCTAAAACCAGAAGTCCTAGGTCAAATTTCTCACCTTTAGTACCATCCTTAGATTATAAGCTTTCATTCGACATCTCATTTCTCATACCTCTACTCTGGTATAATGACAGAGGAGCTGAGTTTACGGACAGAAAAACGGACGGATGGACAGACGGACGTGGATAATTCAACGTTTTCACATTTTTTCAAAATTGGGTGAAAACAATATCTCATTCAAAAGACACTTTTTGTTTATTCTAAGGGACTTTCGGCCCTCGGTAATAATGGCCCTTTTTCAAAAATATCAATTAGTTTTCTCAGGATTCGAAAAAATGCAAATTTAAAAAGCATTGATCCGAAATTTTGCCCCTACGCTCTTAATCTCTTTTATGCGATTTTATTAAAATTAACAGCATTACTAGTGTTCGTAGTATTCACATAACTAACGAATCTCTATTTTCTGATTTTCCTAAAAGCGACTGTGTGTTTAACCCGGTCCAGGCGCGAATATTTTTGACCAGGGTATTTATCGTCTACCAGGACCCCTTTTTCTTCAATTTTACCCTTTATAATAACCAAATATGCTGTCTTTCTCCTTTTAGTAATGGTCAAAAGTTCTCTGTTCCTTCCCATTTTGTGCAACACCATTTCGTTCGTAATATGACCGGTCCATGATATTTTCAAAATTCTTCTAAAAAGTCACATCTCAAAAGCTTCGAGCTTACTCATTAAGTCAGCATTAACAATCCAATAAAGAAGAATAGAATGGACATAACATTTTACCATCCGATATCGGATTTGCAGATTAAATCTTTGGTTACTCAGAAACTTTTGATCTGGATCCTTGAAAAATGTCGCTCCAATGTGTTTTAAATGCATTCATTTTTTTTTCGAATCCTGAGAAAACTAATACGTATTTTTGAAAAATTTAAATATATAATGAAAGATTACAATTATTACCGAGGGCCGAAAGTCCCTTAGAATAACCAACAAATTTGTTTTGAATGAGATATTTGAAATTAAAAATCACACTAATTTTTATCTTTTTTTTTCACCCCTGTAACTTCTTAAAATAAACATAAAGTTTTCAGGGACTTTCGGCCCTCAGTAATAATGTAATCTTTCATTCTACGTTTAAATTTTTCAAAAATATTTATTAGTTTTCTCAGAATTCGAAAAAAATGAATACATTTAAAACATATTGGAGCGATATTTTGTGCCTATGCCCTTAATATTTTAATGGACCATATTTGTTTAAAAATTTCGTAACATATTTTACTGGGCACAAATTGTTCGCATGTACACCCGAGTAAGAAAATTTATTATTACTATTATTTATTATTAACAGTCAAATTTCTTTGTTCAAATGCTTTAAAATGATGCTTATAGTATTTTTGTAAAAAAAAATTCTTGGGCAGAGAAAAAACTCTACCAAGAACATTCGCATGTGCACAGCGTACATACGGGATATAGTTACCCGGCCCGGGCGACATTTCGAAAATTTCATTTTGGCCCGCGCTTGAAAGTATTTGCCCACCCCTGCTGTAGAGTCTGACAAACTATCTAAGAGAGTCATTAATATTCAACATAGCGGGGTGCTATTCTTCAAGGAATCTACCTGTGTTATGGAATGATCCCTTATTTATTTAAGTACACATTTCCGTCAATAGTACCCCGCTGAGCTGAATATTAATGACTCTCTTAGTTTGCTAGCAAAACTATACTTTGTACAAGACCGATTGTACAGCTTTGATGTCTCCTTTTTTGTGGCACTTAATGGAAATGACAATGTACTTTAAAAGTAAATAATTATTGTCGTTGTCGCCTTGTCTATAAGATTATGACGCAGCTATAACAAATTAATAATCAAGTATTTTAGTCAATGGTTTAAATATAAAGTATTAAACTGCTCAAAATATAAATAGTTTTAATGCACAGTTACGTCAGTTACATGTTATATTGCATGCGGAATGTAATTTTACCAAAGAACGTTATTAGTCCAGGAGCCGAAGCTTTTCACCTCGCAATTTTTACAGAATGGATCGATTCGCTTGAAAACTTGAGAATAAGTAGTGGATAGTCCAAGGATCAAAATCTATATAATGCCGAAAAGCGCTTTTACCATGGGGGTGGTGGCCACTCCATTTCGGGGTGGAAACTTTTTATTATATTTTGACCGAAAAATTTGGTAAAAACATTCATTCTAAGCAAAAAATGTTCTATATATTTTTTTGATGAAATTAATAGTTTTCGATTAGTTATCGAAATAAGTAAAATTATAGATATATGTAAGTAAAATTAATAGTTATCGAAAGTGTTAGTTTTATATCGAAAAAAATCAATGTTTTTAAACAGTTTTCTGCTAATAACTCAAAATTTTTCGTTTTATCTAAACAACTTTACTTAACCTTTTGAAAAAATAAACAAAACGGTTTTTTTTTAAATAATCTTCAAGAGCAATAGTAATCGAGCTATACTTTATTATAATGTTAGCTCTTCTTCGTCAAATGCTGAATATTGTAGTGTCAAAGTTAAAAGACGGGAAAACTATGAATTTTTTGAGGATAACTGATCCAAACTAATTTAAAGTATTTAAAAAGGTCTATCTCCAAAAATAAAAGAAAGTCTCTAGCCCAAAAATTAAGTGACTTATGATGAAAATTATGTCAGTCCCAATTTTTTTCAGCGAAAAAGTGATCGGAAACAATCCCCTAATTACCACCCTAATTAAAATTAATAATTGATCTTATTCGGTATTCTTTATTTATGTATTATTAATAGATTCTAGAAGTTTGACCGAATTTTTGTAGTTTGTTAAAAAATGACCTTTTCTTCAGAGTAGAAACATTAGCCTCAGAGATACGAATAAATGTTTACATATGAAATTGTAGCTTATTTAATTCCCAAGAACTTGGTTTGCGAAAATATTTTTCTACTGCAAAAATTGAGTGAGCTATTGATAATTAAAACTTGTACTAACATGCAAAAACCACCTTTATCAACCCTTTAAAAGTCACCTCTTTTTGCGACTGAGGGTTTTAAAAGGATTTAATATTAATGGTCTTATAGATCTTGTAAAAACCTACAAAATTCTTTTTTGCGAAACTTTCTAAGATAAAAATAAAAAAGTTACAGTTAACAAACCAATATATTTTTAGGAAAAAAAGAAGAAATCCAGTTGGAAGCATAATAATGTAAGTTAGCGGTGTTTTTTGTATGGTATACATTAGAAACCTATATATTCATACATTGATTCATACTGGACTCATGGAACTATATAACACATACGAATACGTAAACATATTTGTGTATGCGTGTATCATATTATTACATAAATTATTACATAAATCATCCGAATCAAATTTTTCCTCCTAAGCATTTTTCAGCAATTTTGAGCAAATTTGAGCAAGTAGTTCGAGTATTAAACAATCATTATGTTATATATCTGAACAAATTTCACTCTTTTTAAGCTTTTTTATAGGTTTTAGCAATAAGGCGTAGTTTTCACCCTTCAAAAATAAATTTTTAAGGGTTGAAACACTCAGAAATTATATTAAGAATATCAAACAATTATTAAATAAATCATCCGAATCAAATTATATCCTCCTTAAGCAATTTTGAGCAATTTTAAGCAATTAGAATTAGGGGTAGTTAGTACCCTTAAAAATGAACTTTTAAAGGATCGAAATAGCCAATAAATATAGTTAGAGTATTAGAAAATTATTATGTAATGCACCTTTCACCCTTTTTAAGCTTTTTTATAGGTTTTAGCAATAAGGGGTAGTAAAAAATAAAAATCGCCCGTCAACACAATATAGATTTTGAAGTAGAGGGTAAGGTGAACTTAATCCCAAATTTTCATGCAAATTGATCCATTCTGTAAAAATTGCGAGGTTTTGTCCTATTTTAAGCTTCATTACTTGGACTATACAGAGAGAGTCTGTAAAGTGGAATAAATTCAATATCTCAAATACTAATTGTTTTTTTGGAAAATGCTCAGACCCGTCGATTAGTATTTCAAATTGTCCTTTTTGACATTCAATAAAAATGTATACAGGGTGTCCCAATTTAGAGATATGACGTCATCGTCGATTTTCTTAAATGGCAACACTGTCATTTTGATAGCTAATTTGATAGGGTTTGTAAAGTTATACATAACTGCAAAATATCAAATTTTTATTCTCTACCATTTACAAGATAATAGAAAATAACAAAGTTATATCTGTAATTTGGAATATATTCAATAATTAAAATACTAACTGTTTTTTTGAAAAATGCTCAGACCCGTCGATTAGTATATCAAATTGTCATTTTTGACATATAATAATAATGTATACAGGGTGTCCCAATTTAGAGATATGACGTCATCGTTGATTTTCTTAAATGGCAACACTATCATTTTGATAGCTATTTTGATAGCGTGTGTAAAGTTATACACATCTGAAAAATTTCAAAATTTTATTCCCTACCATTTACAAGATAATAAAAAATAACAAAGTTATGAAGAACAAGAAGTAATCAAATAATAATTGAATTTATTTATTTCAATTAAGCAAATGCTCATAACGTTGCCCATTGACAATTTGACAATAATTGAGGGCAACATTATGAGTTTTTGCTTAATTTATTGAAATAATTAAATTCAATTATTAGTTGATTACTTCTTTTTCATAACTTTGTTATTTTTTATTATCATCTAAATGGTAGAGAATACAAATTTGAAATTTTGCAGTTGTGTATAACTTTACACACCCTATCAAAATAGCTATCAAAATGACAGTGTTGCCATTTAAGAAAATCAACGATGACGTCATATCTCTAAATTGGGACACCCTGTATACATTATTATTATATGTCAAAAAGGACAATTTGATATACTAATCGACGGGTCTGAGCATTTTTCAAAAAAACAGTTAGTATTTTAATTATTGAATATATTCCAAATTACAGATATAACTTTGTTATTTTCTGTTATCTTGTAAATGGTAGAGAATAAAAATTTGATATTTTGCAGATATGTATAACTTTACAAACCCTATCAAATTAGCTATCAAAATGACAGTGTTGCCATTTAAGAAAATCGACGATGACGTCATATCTCTAAATTGGGACACCCTGTATACATTATTATTGAATGTCAAAAAGGACAATTTGAAATACTAATCGACGGGTCTGAGCATTTTCCAAAAAAACAATTAGTATTTGAGATATTGAATTTATTCCACTTTACAGACTCTCTCTGTATACTCGTATAATCGTGCTCGTACAAAAGATCCATGTGATGTTTACGGAACTTATGGAATTTAAAATACTAAAGATGTTTAAATTACCAAAAAAATGTATGTTACGGAAGAAGGAAATCGTCATCTACAATGCCCATTATTATCCTTTTAACTTTAATTAATAGGATAACTAATATACCTAACAAGAACTTTGTAGATACATTCATTTGTAGAACTACGCAAATTAGGACATAAAGAATTCAATATTTCCACAATAACTTTAAATGTTAGTATGAATCATATGAATAATGTATAGTGTATAGTATTATTATAGTAGTTAAATTTAGTTAACAAGTTAAAAAGAACAAACATTTTTAGATAAAATTCTCTTTAAATTATATCTTTAATATTTAGAAAATCAACAAATTTCGCATGCTTTTTGCAATCAGTTTTTCATTAATTTGCAATTCTTTCGCTTGTCAATCTAACATGGAATCTTGCGTTTTCGAGTAATTACACTGTAAATTTTAATAAATAGCGCAAAATTTTACACACCTATTGATCAAAAAAATATTCTAATTCGAGATTTTTCGGTTTTCTTTTTGCACTTTCTGAGAAAACGTTGTACCTAGGTATTGTATATATTTTTTTCAACTTAAAAAAGTGAAGATTTCAACGAACAAAAAGCATATCGACGTTAAAAAAACAGATATTGTGACATGGTAATTTTCGATTTGAAATTAGGGTGCTTTTTTGACATTAAATTTTTTATTGTATTCAAATTAAACAGTTAATACAAAATTAATACAAAAAAATTACAGCATGTTTGAGATGTACAGCTTTCACGAAATTACGTGAACATTTTTTTGTAAAAGAGAAAAAATAAAAAACCAAAAAATTAATTAGATATTTGAATAATCTTTCCCATAAATTTTGAAATCATGTGAAAAAAGAGTAACTACAAAAGTTGTAGATCTTTTTATTAGGTACAACTTTGCTATTCAACTCTTTCCCATAGGATTTGTAGTTTTACGGGAAATCGGGATAAACCGCTTTTTACTTGTAATTATTCTTGTTTTAATGTTTATTAGATTTTCTTCCTTTTCCAATAGATTCCATCCTGTTATTATTATATTTTGTCTCTAAAAAATTATCGGCACTGGCCTAAATATAATAACAGAATAATTGTGGAAAAAAGTTCAGAAATAATGTTCAGTAGATGTCAACAACTGAAGTTGTTGACAGCTACATATATCTTGGACCAGGCCCGGCCCCAGGGGTGGGCGAACTGGGCGGCCGCCCAGGGCGGCATATTCAGGGGCGGAAAATTTTGAGGACAGCCAATTTTTGAAATTGAAGAAATAATAACTTATGTTTTTAATATTATAAAAATTCAATGTTATGAACAGGAGCGGCAAAAATGCAACTGTAAAAACGAGAATTAAGTAGGTGAAACAATAACAATTGGAAGGTCCATTCGACGAAAAATCGACAACACCGCCTACTTTTTCATCGCATAAAAATAGTAGGATCAGAACTAAACTAAATTCACTGAAATTCACTTAAAATGAACTTTACTGAAAATGGATATATACTTAGAAACATATGGCTGAAGCTTTGTCCAGCCACGCTAAGTCTCCAACACATCTACAGTTACAGCGACAGTGGGTAGAACTAGCAATTAAACTAGAATAGGGCAAAATCATAGATGAAGAAACACAAAAAGTTCTAAATTCAGAAACTGGTCATTGGAAAAATGTAATACAACGACTTATATCAATAATACAGTTCTTAGCACAACAGTGTCTTGAATTGAGGGGCGATTCTGATAAACATTTTCATCAATACAATGATAATAATTTTAAGCTTTTTGAGCTCTTTAAAAATTTTGAATCTGTTTTACAAGAGCACATTAGGAGAATAACTAATTAAAGTAACAAGCAGCATAACTACTTGGGAAAACGTATTCAAAACGAAATTATTTAGCTCCTCCATGACCAAATCAAAAATAAAATTTTAAACTTTTTGAAATCAGCAAAGTATTATAGCATATTATAGCAAAATTTTAGTATTATAGTATATTATAGCATAATTTTAGATTGTATATCTGATATTGTTGGGGTGGAAAAGATGACTTTTGTTGTACATTTTGTCGATTTAGGTCCTTGTTCACAAAGTGTTAAAATTGAAGAACATTTTCTTGGATTTCTGCCTGTTGTGGAAACCACTGACTTGGGAGCTACAGAGTCCCAGAATGAACTGGGAATACCTTTGGAAGATATGAGAAGACAAGGGTACGATAATGGAGCAAACATGGAAGAGAAGAACTTGGCTGTTCAAAACAGAATTTTGAAAATGAATCCTAGAGCAATTTTTGTCCCACGTTCTAGCCATTTACTTAACTTAGTCGTGAACGATGCTGACAAGTCTCACAGTTTGCAGTTTCTTTCTTTTCCTTAGTGACAAAAATTTACAACTTTTTCTCAGCATCTATCGTTGAACTATGCTAAAAATCATATTTCTAGCCTAACATTGAAACCTTTGTCCGAAACTGGATGGGAAAGCAGAATAATTGATGCAACTACTCCCATTAGATACCAAATTGAAGAAATTTACGATGATCTTGTAGAAATCACTGTGAATAAAAACAACGATAAAATGGTTGCTCATGAGGCAAGCTGTTTGGCAAATCAAATTCTTGATTTTACTTTTCTTTGCCCTGTGGTAATATGGCATGACATTTTACTTCACATCAACGTAGTCGCGTATGCAGAGTATTTATATGGGAGCGTATCAAGCTGTCAATTTATGAGAAAAATCGGAAATCCATTTTAAGTCTCTTAGAAATGATTTAAAATTCCAGGGCTATTTGACAGACGCAAAAGAGCTCATCAAAGTTAGAAATTGAGAACCCGAAAATGAGGCACAGTAATAGTCAGAAAGAGGAAAGTGTAAAGACAATTTGGCCATGAGGCTGAAGATGAAAGTATGGACCTAGATCCAGAGACACGATTTGAAGTTGACTTCTATTTAAAAATTATAGACTCAACCGTTAGTGCATTAAGTGATTAGATTTCAGCAAATTAAGAGCCATGGTGAAATTTTTGAGTTTTTGGGTATAACAAAGGGGGGGGGGGGCGATCTTGCCCAGGGCGGCAAAATCCCTAGGGCCGGGCCTGCCTTGGACATACGGTGAACATTAGCAGAGACAATCAAACTGCTGAGCTGCTAAGAATAACTCTAGGATGGGCAGCATATGGAAGACTACGTGATATTTTTAAAGCTGATATACCTATCAGCTTAAAAAGAAGAGCCTTTAATCAATGTGTCCTGCCTGTTCTTACATATGTCGCAGAGACACTTACTCTAACAAGGACATCTGCACGAAAACTACAAGTGACGCAACGTAGAATGGAAAGATCATTGTTGAGCATAACCTTAAGAAATAGGGTTGTTACAGTTCAAGTTGATTATCCAGTTGGAGTTGAGTATTCCTAGTTCGACTCAACTCAACCGGCTGGTTTTAGTAAAGTTGATTATAGTATAAAATGAACATTTTAATTCAACATTTACTAGTAGTCCAGGGCGGATCTGTTTTGAGATGGACGTTGAGAGGTGACTCAATTTTTTTTTTACAGAAATGGTTGAAAATAAATCAAATAATAATATTTGAGTTATCCTCCCTCTCAAAAAGGTCCGGAACATTGTTTAAATCATCAAAATGTCAAGAATTGAAGGAAAAATTCGATTTCTTTCTTGGTTTTTTGATTATAACTTTAAAACTATTCATTTCCGAGAAAAGTTGTACTGACATAAAAGTTGCGTAATTCAATTTACTACAATATAGAATTGGTTAACAATTTAAAAAATAGTCACCCTAGTTGCAAAATAGCAATAATTGCGAAAAAACCATACAAAAACAAGTATTCGCATTTTACATTTTTCAACATTTATGCTACACTTAGGACCTTCATATTTCACTCAGAAAAATTTTATGATACAGTAAAACAATACTGTAAATTTCATTAAGATCGGTTCAATAGATTTTGCAAAATAAATTTTGCAATACAGCTTTCGCAAAAAAAATTCATTTTTTCAAAATGTTACAGGACTGAAAATAAAGCAGATAGCGAGTTGAATTTTTTTTGCTTATAGAAGTGTACTGTACCTTTCATTTGCAATTTTCAAAATTAAAATCGATTAATTACCACGGCGTCAGAAAATTTTTGAAATAAACAATAATTTTTGGTGCTACGCGCAGGACAGCGGTGTTCGATTCGCACAGGTTGATTTCCACCAAAATTTCTTCCAATCTTTATCTAATATATTATTTTCTTACTTTATATTTTGTTGTATTTTAATTTTTTAATTCCACAAAAATCAAACTAATTTTATTATTGTTTGTGAAATATTGTTTAAACAATTCCATATGTTTAAAAATAATAAACTTTTATTATTTAAGTTAAAATATATGAACAAAGAAAGTTTTTGCTAATAAAAGTGTTATTTCAAAGGATAGAGTATGTGTTTTTATTTTGCAATAAACAAATTTATTTATTTATATCGAAATGTCATAAAAATTAAAATGTATCAATCATTATCAAAGGTCATTGGAATGCCCAATCAGAGCAACCTATTAGCTGTCCTGCGCGTAGCACCAATAATTAATGTTTATTTAAAAAAATTCCTGACGCCGTGGTGTTATGCGATTTTAATTTTGCAAAATTGCAAATAAAAGGTACAGTACACTGCTACATGCAAAAAAATTTTCAACTTGCTATGTGCTTTATTTTCAGTCCTGTAACATTTTGAAAAAATGAATTTTTTTTACGAAAGCTGGATTGCAAAATTTATTTTGCAAAATCTATTAAACCGATCTTAATGAAATTTACAGTATTGTTTTAAAATTTTTCAGGATGAAATATGAAGGTCCTAAGTGTAGCATAAATGGTTGAAAAACGTAAAATGCGAATACTTGTTTTTGTATGTTTTTTCACAATTATTGCTATTTTGCAACAAGGGTGACAATTTCTTAAATTTTTAACCAATTCTGTATTATAGTAAATTTAATTACGCAACTTTTATGTCAGTACAACTTTTCTCGGAAATGAATACTTTTAAAGTTATAATCAAAAAACCAAGAAAAAAATCGAATTTTTCTTTAATTTTTTGACATTTTGATTATTTAAACAATGTTCCGGACCTTTTTGAGAGGGAGGATAACTCAAATATTATTATTTGATTTATTTTCAAGCAATTTCTGCAAAAAAATTTGAGTCACCTCTCAACGTCCAAATGTACTAATATTTTTACAGATGCGCCCTGGTCTATAGTAAAAGTAGACTCCAACTAGAAAAAGTATACTCTTCCCAATGCCATTTCGTAAGAGTTGATTCACACAAACAACCGATTCTAGAAATTAAATTTTACTGGATATGTTCAAATCGTGATAAGTAGGTGAAACGGTCAAAACAAAGAGACGCACACTCATCAAAGAAGCATGTGAGATTATACTCGTATAACCTACATTTACTGAATTGATCCAGGAATAGTCAACTCAAACTAGTAAGAGTTAATTCCATTTTTCCCGCGATCTAATTTTACTAACATTGGTTAGCGAGAGTCTACTTCAACTAGTAAAAAAAGTTGAATTAAATTTTTCAAATCAACTCTTACTGCTCGTTTTAGTTGGAGTTGACTCGAACTAGGAATAGTCAACTCCAACTGAGAATCAACTTGAACTGTAACAGGGTAAGAAACGAACAAATCCGTAGAAGAAGTGGTGTAGAAGACATTTTAAAACACATAGCCAGAATTAAATGGAAGTGGGCAGGACACGTCGCTAGAATGAGAGATGATAGGTGGACCAAAAAATTTTGGAGTGAACAAGATGGACTAACGACATAAAGAGGATTTGTACCAACTGGATTGCAGCAGCGCAGGATAGATCTGAATGGAAGTTTTTCGAGGAGGCCTATGTTCAGCAGTGGACGAGTATGGGCTGATGATGAACTCAATACTAACTTTAAAATTAATTTTATTATTATCAACGTTATAGCAAAACATTTGAAATTGTTAGATCTTTTTTCTAGTAGTGTAGTTTATTAAGTAACATTATTTTTACGAGTCAATTGTTTATACAGTGATGAGTGCGCTTATAATCGGCAAAATAACGGAAAAGACGGTAAACGTAATACGTTGTGCAATAAATAGAGATGAACTAGTAGAGATAGGAAATTATCAATAGAAACCTATAAATTTACATTATATTGATAGTTTCCCACCTTTAGACGCATCGGAGTCAAACTATCACAGGAGAATTTTATAACTGTCACAGTGGCAGTTGCCAAACTCCTCCGATACGTCTTAAGGTGGGAAATTATCAGTATATTTAGGTTTCTATTGATAATTTCCCACCTCTACTAGTTTCATCTCTTTTTATTCACAACGTATTATTTTTTTCGTCTTTTGTGTTCTTTTGTTGATGCTTAGTGCACTTATCACTTTATACCTCTCTATTTGATTTTGTTTGTTTTAGATTAAGATTAAATTGATTTGCAGTTGCATTTTCCTAGTTACAATATCAGCAAGACCTGAATACGGAAATTTTCAGCAATGCCTAGGTTTGATAGAAAAAGGACCTTGCAGTAGGAATATTTACAAATGGGCTTTTGATCATGACAGACAAGAATGTGTTCCATTCGTTTGGGGTGGATGTGGAGGTAACGACAAAAATAGGTTCGAGAGTGAAAATCAGTGCTGGAAAGTATGTAAAGGACAAAATAGTAAGTTTACTATCTTTTATAATACATATTTGGAAGATAAAATTTGAGAATAGAATCGGAAGGCTTAATAAACAAAATAATAAAATGTTATTCAAGCTTGGATATTTATGGGCAATATTACATCGTTTTAAAACACGAAAATAATTTACAAGACTTATAGGGAAACATGGTCCCCAATGAAGTGCAAGTTGGAATAGATTTATTTCATTTTCCTTTTCCTGTTAGGCGAGCGGCACATCCTTAATTTGAGGCTTAGAAATCGAAAAAGCGACCATGATAGGTGAATAATTTTGGGCATTCTTTAAATTTTCGAGATCGCTGAATCTGAATATGAAGTTTATTTTTATCTATAATTGGTGGAACATGTTCAAAAATCAAATTTTATGTAAAAATGCAAAAAACCAATTTTGATGATTTTTCATATTTACCTCGCTGTATCTTTGGTCGATGTAAATATTTCCTTTTAAAAATTTTATTGTACCATCTTTGAAGTATTATATAACAACGAGCTTTGTCCGACATGTTTAAACTAATTAAAATAGAAGCTGTTAATTTTTAAATATTTTCTAGTCAGATTTCGTTAGTTTCATGTTTACTTAAAAAAGTTGAGTGACAAACTTTTTAGTTTATAATTTTAACCAACACAGAAATAAAATATAATTCATGAAGACGTTTTCTGAAAAATTTCAGGTCAAAATATACATTAGGAAAAAAGTTATGTGACTTTATAGACGAGTGACACTCCCCCAAAAAACGCTTATTTTTCGAGATACTGACCATGGTTTGGTGAATGGCTAATTTTTGTCTTATTTTATGTTTATGATGGTGCTGAAAACGAAAATGAGGTTTATTTTGAGTTTTAGATGGAGGAACATTGTCAAAATCGCAATTTTACCTTAAAAATAAAAAATGAAGTCACGTTTTTCTTAAAATTTAAAGTTGCACCGTTGTTTTCTCTAAAACATTTTATTCTTTGTACCCTATATTTTAACATAAACTTGATTAAAAAGCTAAATTTCAAATTTTGTTACTCAACTTTTGCGATTAAACTTTGCAATTCAGGAATCTGCACGTTTTACTTTAAAACATTCATAACTTTTATTATAATAGGACAGAAAGATTGAAGCAGGGACCATTATCTTCAGAAATGTAAGAAATAGGGTAGGTGGGGGCAAAAGTACGCACGGGGCAAAGGTACGAACTTACATTTTTCAGTCATTTCTTATATGTTGGCGACAACATCTTGTTGCATATGTTTGTACTACTCAGTAGCATTGGATGAGAAACTTTGGCGCAATCAGGGCGAATACAACAACAAAAATGAGGTAAAAATTATTTTTGTACCTTTTGATCTAATTTTTCTTAAAAATTGATTGATTCTAATTCTTAATCTTTCAAACTCAGATTATTATTGGTTAGGCATGTTGAAAGTTTATTTTTAGAAGACTTCTTCTACATGACAGTTTGAAGTTCACTTGTGCATAGTTTCATATTGAGGTTAGATATATTATTGGTTGCCGGATGGGGCAAAACAAATGGGGCAAACGTTCGCAGTGCGTATCTTTGCCCCCAGTGAGGTAGATTTGGCAAATGCATGTTTCAAATGAATCTTCGAAATGAATATCAAGTTGAGCTTGATATTCTATCAGCTAATTTTGTCTCAATTGCAAAATGTCTCAAATCCGCAAAAGTACGCACATGCGTACTTTTGCCCCATTGGGTGGGGCAAAGGTACGCATTTACATTTTTTTTTTTTCAAAAAGTTATTAACACTACAAAAATAATATTGAAGAATTTCCATTTGCCTAATATGATTACAAAATGTATCAATTTTACTTTTATCTACACTCTGTGCCAATTTAAGCATTATGAGATTCTCTAGAGATGAAAATTTAGAAAATGCGTACCTTTGCCCCCACCTACAGAGTTGGTACAAAATGGAACAGAGTTGTAATTTCAACAACATTTCAACAAAATGTAATTTCATTTTTTTAATTTTTAGGGTAAAATTGCGATTTTGCCAATGGTCCCCCACGTAAAATTCAAAGTAAACCTAATTTTCGTTTTCAGCACCATCAAAAACATAAAGTATGACGAAAATTAGCCATTCACCACATCGTGGTCATCACACCACACAGTATTTCGAGAAATAAGCGTGTTTCCTCAGCGACCTCGAAAACATAAAGAATTACCAAAATTGGCCAGTGGTCGGTATAACGTCATTTTAGGGGTTGCTGCCGCTCGCCTATGTGGATTACGTTTACGTTCATTTCCTGAATTTTTATAAAAATTTGTACACATTTTGATTTTTGTCGATAAGAGACTGATCAAAAAATATTGAAATTTTACCGTTGTTTCTGAGAGAAGAACGGTTTATTAGAAACAAAAAGTGCTAATAAACGTTTTTGTTCAAAATTTTCTCAACTAAATTTCTTGTTTGAAATATTTTTTCCACGATGTATAGATTCGTGGTAAATCGATGTTTTCCGTTTCCCTCCTATGAGGGGATGTTTGATGTTTTAGGGGGAAGCACGGGGGTAGGAGTAGCAAACTTGTTGCATCTTTTTTGTAGTCCCAAAATTGACATTCTTAGCAAAATTCAGCTAGTTTGACCGCATTCTATTACAAGCATACATCATCATCAACATCTTGGTACTACAGCCCTTAGAGGGCCTCGACCTTCTCAAGCTTTCTACGCCATTCTGTACTGTCCCTTGCTTGCATTTTCCAGTTGCCGTTAACTCATAAAATTCGTTCATCTCAAAGTTATGCACCATGCAGGATTTATATTCATCTGGATGTATTGGAGATATTTCTTTATTTTACGTTTTTTGCACATTGACCGGGCTAATATATTAATTCTGGTTGTACCGGGTGTCCCAATAAGAATGGCTCTCGGCCATATCTCAGGAACCGTTTTTACTACAGCTTTGGGAAAAAATTGTATAACAAAAGTTGCCTCGAGGAGAGCCTGGAAATTATTTTCATAATTGTAAGTCCACCGCTAGAGGGCGTAATTCAATATCAAAAATTAAAAAATTGAAATTTTACAAAATTTGCCTAATGAAAGGGCACTGGAAATACGATCATCGTATTCTTCATAAAATTCTGCGCATATTTTATTTTACAAGTTTAAGTCTACCTGTGCAAATAAGAGGTGGGGGTGAGTGGGAACCTTGTTATGAAAAAATCGCTGCAAGTCCGGTTCTGCTTAATGGATTTTTGCAAACTAGGTGTTGTTAAAAACAGCTCTCTTTCGTCAATGTAATAGTTATAATTTGAAAACAGCCTATTACGTAATATGCCGGCTAGGAGGCGCTATTTATTTTTTTTAGATATCTAGTTTTCTTTGGAAAATATTAAATACAAGTATGTATTTTTTACCTGTATTACAAAATTAGATCAAATTAGCAACAGAATACCGAAAACCGCATGTCGATACCTTTTTTCTATCTCGAGATATCTTAAGAAACGTGTAAAGTTTAAACATAACTGTTTCTGTCATATTAACTGAAAATATATAGAAGCAAGTAGTGTGCTATGGAAAAAACAAATGAACATTGTCCAGATGTTACCGCATATAATGAATAAAAACAACAATAAGACAAATCACACTATAAAATATAACAAAAAAAGAGTGTGTGTACTTTGTACGCGCGTAAGAAGTTATAGTTCTATTATTATGATTTAAACGGAATAAATATATTTTAAACAGTTTAATTTTATTTTTATTTAAATATTAGACTAATTTTAATACTAAAGGCGAAAGTATTTAATTTGGCCCGCCGAGGGTCCATCAACATGGATATGTATGGCCCGCTTTAACGCAAAATGCATATTTTCTATAATTCTCTCCCTCCTCTAGTATTTCTTAAATTTGATGGCCCCCCATTAAAAAAAAGCATAGGTATTGCCTACAAGATTTAGGCCAAGTAAGTCAACCGTCAATTTTGAATAACACAGCCCGCTTAGCAACTGTTGGCTATACTTTTAAAAACGATTTCGGAAGTGGATATCGAAACGTAAAACGGTAGTTAAAAATGTAATTTTCATTACAATCAATGTAATTTAATATCACATAAGTATAATATTTATCTTTGTGTATGTTGATATTTATTTTCTATTTACGAAACTATTTCTAGTGTATACATCAACATCTACAATACCGCCAATGGAAGAAAGTCAAGAACGGGGACCTGAACTTACTTTTCAAGAAACTGGAGATGAAACGACTTTTATGTTTGCTCAATCAAATACGTTCATCCAGATAGATGGTGATATTATTCAGACTTTTCAGTTAAGGTATAACGATCGTTTTTAATAATGTATCAATCTTATTCAATATGTTTAACTTACTAACGGAATATTTAAAAAATAAATCATCTCGTTTTATATAGGAGATTTGTAACATATATGTATCATCCATGACGTTACAACTCTTCATGAGTATTTGCCACGTTTACTATTGAAGACCTTAAGACCAGAAGGGGACATGCCATCAAACAATACTTTGGAGAAAACATCATTTTAAACTTATTTTCAAATCCAATTTTTACATTTTTCTCGGAAGTATGGCCCATAATCGTTTGGAAATATGTTATTAAATACGCAATAAAAGTAACACACGGTAACAAGTTAACGGTTTTTGAGTTTTGGAACATTTTTTGAAAAAAATATGAGGCTTATGCTCTTTTGTATAAAAAATTATATTCTAAAAATGAACATAAAATTCAGCAATAAAATAATTCAGTTGTCAATATTTTCAATAGCTGAAAAGGGGTCCAAATGTTCAATGTCTTCCAGTGGTTCATTGTTCTCAGTATCTGGTAGAATCAAGCACCAATTTCTGTCTACACTGTTTTGTGTAACCGCAAGGTGCACCTAATTGTTTGGTTCTATTTCCTTCCCTTTTGTATTTATATATGCGTAACCTATATTTCTTTTAGTCTCGCGCTTAATTTTTTTATGTCGTTGGCTATCCTTGTCGTTACATCTAGAAGGCGCCTTCTTTTCTGGAGTTGGTAAGACACCTGGAGAAATCTATGGGGTATAAACCTATTCATTTTCCTAGTATTTTACTAAAAAGGGATAAGCCACAAAAAACCTTTAGAACAATCCTAATATTTTTAGGTTCGAAAAATATAACATAAGGGGACAAGCCACACATTTAATAAACATACCGTTCCTAAGTTTATGTTTTAGTAATCACTGCTACTTGTGCATACTGTATAGTCTTTGACATCTTCCTTTTCATTTCAAAACGGATCTTAGTCACTGTGTTCAGAATCAAATTCAGAAACGTCTATTTTCCATTTACATGCACGGGAATGTTCCGCCGCCATGTTGATTACTACTGTGGCTTGTCTCCTTCTGTTGCAGTATAAAGTTATGGTGACATAACGGGACTTGCTGCAGCGGCGCCGTCTATGAGAAATCAGCTGAAATGTTCTGTTTGGGACATTAATATGGCCTTAAAGTGTGCGATTTCTACTTAAACTCATTTTTGACGAAATTGTGGCTTGTCCCGTTCTGGTCCCAAGGTCTTTTATTGTCTTCCATTTGTCGTTCATCGCTCATGTAACACTATCTCTTACTCCCATTTTTTTCAAATCCTCTCTGACTGCATCTTTTTCAACGTTTTCTAGGCTGTCCTACAGACCTTGTTCCATCTAATCTTTCGCAAAACAGATTGTTTATAAGGCGGTTGTCATAACCGTGTACGAGTATCATATGTCCTGTCCATCTTAGTCTGTTGGTCTTTATATTATCACCAAATCTTCCTTTTCGAAGAGTAACTCGTTGTTGTGTCTGCCCTCCATTCGTTTATCACGCTATCTCTGCAAACGCCATATTATTGCTTGAAAGAATTTACGTTCTCACATCAGCAATTTATTTACTTCTTTTTTTTTAACAATTTCTGAGATAAAAATCGAAACATCAAATATAACGTATTTTCAATTAAATTAGTGGTTTATTTCCATTCAGTTAAGTATGAATTTATATTGATTGCATATATCCAACATTGTTTTTGTTTTATTACAGACTATGTAGACAAATTTCATTTCAATTTCGGACACGTTTACCACATGGTCTGTTAGTTTACCATAACGTAAAGGTTACGGAAGGGATATCCCTAAAACCATATGCTTTATACATAATTGTTCAGCAAGGACAGTTAAAAGTTGTACATGTATTTGGTAAACATTCCACTGCTCTTACAGTGGGAAGAGGACTCAATAGGGATGAATGGCATTCAGTAACGGTAAGGATTATCTGAAAAAAATTAACTATTACATTTTTTTACCTATTTTGAAACCTTCTTCTTGTGTAATACTGTCTCCTTTGGTGGAGGTTAGCGACTACACTGCCCAAAAATCAGCCCAAAAAACAAAAAGCTTGGTAATAGCCAAAGAACCAATAAGATGCAAATTGGAGTTAGGCAATCAAATTATACAACAAGTAATGACTTTCAAATACCTGGGAATTAATCTATCAACCGACAACAATATTGAAGAAGAGGTAAAAGACCAAATAATTAACGCCAGTACAACGGCCGGATGCCTAAACGACACAATTTGAAAAAAAAACATCTAAGAGTGGAAACAAAGGCCCGAATATATGTCAGTTACTAGGCCAGTTATGACTTACACGGCCGAAACAAGACCAAACACAAGCAAAACACAAAGACATCTGGAGATCAAGGGAATGAATATCTTAAGAAGGATTGCTGGAAAACGACTACAGGACAGAGTAAGAAGTGAGGAAGTCAGACGCATATGTGGGGTAGACAATATAAATACCTGGGTAAAGAACAGAAATAAAAAGTGGAATCAACACATAAGCAGGATGTCTGAATCAATCGGACCTTGTCAAAAGCCTTTTCAAATACGATTGAACAGATGTACCAATTCTCTAACTAGTTAAAATATTGTATGACTTACGTGAATTAATACATGTCATGTATATTTTGCAAATTAATAATCAAATAATTATTTTTAGGTTAGAATAGATGTTCACGGAGCAAGACTGATGGCTACTGTAGATGATTTAAAGGAAGAGACAACTTTAAAAGGCCTTGATAAAGATAATAATTATGGAGTTTCCTCAAATGTTACATCTGTGATTTTAATTGGAGGTATATATCACCTATTACTCTCTTATATTCAAAATAGGAAAAGATTTTTTGATCGAGGTCGATGATAATAAATAAGAGCGTTTTGAAGTAAATAATCTCTGTTTTATAATTCTGCGGAACCATCTTTTAATTTGTTAAATATGACAGTTTGATCTGTGAGGTATTCAAAATTATTCAAAACACTTTTGATAGTATGTCAAATAATTGCTTAATTCTGCAAATAGCCGTTAAGTTTCTTCGTTTCACACTTCTTTACTTTATTTCGTTATAATTGACCAAAGCCGGACAGTCATTATAATGGACGTTGAACTCAACATTTTGTTACAATAGGGCTTTTGACCCTACAAAAACCCTATTGACCCCCGTTGGGTGCCAACTGATGACATAATATGATCAAATGATTTTACGAGTACTTACTTACTTTCTGCGTCCGGAATACCAACAACTTTAAATTCTGTATTTCCAATGGTTGGCCACATAGATGACCCTGTCATTTGCTATAATTTTTTAGTTAGTTATCTTTATTCCAAAAAATCACAAATTTACAATAAATATAATTTTAACAAATGTACAAGAACAATATGTGATTTTAGCCTAAGCGTTGGAACCGTCTAGATCATTAAAATTTATTAAAAAGAATTCATCCAGACTATAAAAAACATATTGACCTAACAATTTTTTAATTTTTTTTTAAACTTACATATTGAAAGTACTTTAATCCCAGTGGGCAAATGGTTGTATACTTTAATACCGGAGTACAATGGACCATTTCGAGTACGTCTATAATTATAATTGGGAAGAATAATTATATCTTGCCTGCGTGTATTGTGACTGTGTATGTCAGAAGGTTTTAACAATTCATGTCGTTTTCTATGTATAAGCAGAGATATCTTATAAATATAAATATTAATGAGCGTCATTATTCCATGATCTTTGAAGAGAGGTCTACATGAATTTCTATTTGTTAAGTTGAATAGTGCTCGAATTGCTCGTTTTTGAGCCACAAATGTGGATTCTGCTGTGCTAGCCGCGCCCCAAAATTCCACACCATATTGCATAATACTTTGAAATTGAGCAAAATAAACTATTTTTGCCACACAAAAATTTGTATTTTGTCTAATTGCTCTTATGGCATATGTAGCTCTGCTAAGGGTTTTATTAAGTTCAGTTATGTGGTAACTCCAATCAAGTTTGCTGTCTATGTTTATGCCTAAAAATTTAATTGTATGACAAGAAGTAATGTTTTCTTGATCTACTTTAATAACAACATCTTCCACATTTTGATACAAATTAAAACGGATACTTTGTGTTTTACTAATATTCAGAACCAATTTATTGGCGAGAAACCAGTCTGATATCTCTTCAACTGTAGTAGCGGCACAGGATGTTAATGTATCAGAACTATCGCCTTTAATTACTATACTCGTATCATCTGCAAAAAGTGAAAATGTGGTATTCGGGAAACTAGCTACCAAGTCATTGATATAGATAAGAAACAGTGTTGGTCCTAAAACAGACCCTTGTGGAACTCCACACTGAACTTCTGCGAAATTTGAATAGGATGCTTCACAGCTACTATCAGAATTATTTATTCTAACACACATTTTTCTGTGTGATAGGTATGCCTGAAACCATTTATGTGGTGTACCTCTAATGCCGTAGTAGTAGATCTTGTCCTGTAGTCTACGCAATCTTGTCCGTAGATGGTCTACGCAATCGAATGCTTTCGATAAATCACAGAAAATACCAAGAGGATGGTGTTTTGCTTCCAAGATTTTATGCACATTTTCGATTAGAGAAAATGCTGCATCTGTAGTACTCATATCAGATCTAAAGCCATATTGAGAAGTTGTTAGAATTTTATGTTTATTTAAAAAAAGAAGTAATTGTTTATTTACGCACCATTCTAATAGTTTTGAAAGGGACGGTAATAGAGACACTCCGCGATAGTTCTCCATATTACACCTATCACCTTTTTTATGTACAGGAATAACTACCGATTTTTTAAAACAATTAGGAAATATTCCGTGTTCAAGAGACAAATTAAAAAGAAAAACTAAAGGCCTACAAAGGGTATTAATATTTTATTTTACAAGGGTAATTGGAATTTTGTCAAGCCCCGCGGATTTCTTTGGTTTTTGTGACAAAATGCACTCCCTGACATCAGTTTCTATTAAAGGTCCAAAAAACAATGAACTTACATTATTTGCCGGCAAACTCTGCAAATAGTTATCACTAGATTTTTTACTTTTGATATTAGGAATAATACTTAATGCAATGTGTTGAAAATTAAATCTTCTTCTGTGCAGGCCTCTCTCATCTCTGTGCATGATAGTAGACGCCGGCTGGTCTGAACTGCGCCACAGTCGCAGGTATCGTCATCCTGGTATCCCCATTTTTTCAGGTTACTAGCAACGCGAAACGCCGCGTCGGTTCTTAGTCTGTTTAGCGCTTTCCAAGTCGGATACGGTAAATTGTGTCCAGCAGCCATTTCCTCTGAGGGAGGAAAATGTGTCGCAGTAGCTGACGCTTGTCATAGGTGTATTCGGCGCGTCTCTGGCGCTTCGGGATGGATCTTGATGTTTTCAAGAAGTTTTCCGAGATCTTAGTCTGCTTGGCTGAGTTTGGTGGTCATATAAGGGGTGTCTTCGGTCCGTCCCCTGCTTTTTTCGTTCTACCTCTGACGTGACCTTCCTCCTGATAGGTGGTGGAGCAATCCCAGCTATGGGGTATACCTCTTCGATAGGTGTCGGTTTCAGGCAACCCGATATTATAAGAACCGTTTCATTTAGAGCCACGTCGACGTTCTTTGCGTGAGCAGAGTTTGCCCATACTGGCGCTCCAAACTCCGCGGCCGAAAAACAAACGGCCGAGAGTGTGTGGTTGTGCTCCACATTTTGTATTAGCTTGCGGATGATATTATTTCTGGCACTTACTTTCTTCTTGACATCTTGACAGTGGTATCGGTAAGACAGAGTTATATCCAGACGGACGCCAAGGTATTTTGGCATCTCGTTGTGTTCCAGCATCTGACCACGCCATTCCACCTCCAGCGGCCTTCGGGTATGCTTGTTTCTAAGGTGGAAAGCACATACCTGGGTTTTTGTAGGATTGAGTTTCAGATGTTTTTATCGTAGTATAGAGCTAAGTCTCCCAGGGCATCTGTCAGTTTCACTTCGATTTCATTTAAGGTTCTTCCCTGAGCTGCCACAGCTGTATCATCAGCGTAAATAAATTGCCTTGTTTGTTGGTGTATGGGTTGTTCGTTGGTGTATATGTTGTATAGAATCGGCGCGAGGACACTTCCCTGTGGTAGCCCATTTTTTTGGTCCCTCCACCGACTGTTCTTGGACTGGAGCGTTACGCTCCAGCGTATATTCTGGAGGAGACATTTCACTAATCTTGTTAGTCGGAAATCCTTTGTAATTTCGTAGAGTTTTTCGAGTAGCCGTTGATGGTTAACTGTGTCATAGGCGGCAGTTAGGTCTATGAACGCTACTCCTGTTATTTCTTTCCGTTCAAAACCATCTTCAATATGTTGGGTGAGATTAAGAATTTGACTGCAGCAGCACTTTATGGGTCTGAATCTTGCTTGTTCTGGAATAATTTTAGTCTCCACATATTCAGCGATCCGGTTCAGTATCATTCTTTTAAATGCCTTGAAAAGGTGGTACAAAAGAGAGACAGGTCTAAAACTCTTTGTATCCGCCGGATCTTTCCCTGGTTTTAAGAGGGCTACCACTCTAGCTTTCCTCCAGATTTTGGGGATTTGTAATGTACGGATGCAGCAATTCATCATTTTTTACGAGAATAATAGTTTATGGTAAGTGGAATAATGGTAAGTGTTCAAATTCATCCTCATCTTGATCAACGCATTTATTGCAACTTTTCGCTGAGAGGCAAGACCAGCGAAGCACGTCAAGCTGTCCGCGAAGATTTTCAAATTCTTCTTCAATTGCAGTTCGGAGATCGGAAAGAGTGCGCAGTCCTCTTGCAAAAATGTGGTTCTTGAAAAGGCCTCAGAGGAAGAAATCACAGGGTGTCAGGTAACATGATTGTGCGGGCCACTCAACGATTCTTTGTCTGCCTATCCATTCTTCAAAATGAACATTAAGGTACTCCCTCACACATGCCACGTAACTCGATGCCCAAATGTCTGATACAACAACTGTCTGAAGCACGAACAAGCTTCGTTTTAATCTTTTTCGACAACTTCGCCGCACTTATGTGCGTTGCCGGACTTATACCGACCGGCGACCCTAGTATGTTACTGAATAATTAGTAAAATCTTTTTATGTTACAGGACTTAGTTCGGAAGAAAGACTACATGGAGTGAAATACATAATTGAGTCGTTTGTTGGCTGCATCAAAAATGTCATTCTTAGCACAGGAAAGTCAGCCTCCGATCTTTTACCGATCACACCTCTTATTGCTACAAAACATGAGAATGTTCAAGAAGGATGTGCTGACAAATGCATATCCGAAGAAAACCTTTGTTTTCAAGGCTCGAAATGTATCAATCATTACAATATGTTTACTTGCGATTGTTTTGGAACAAAATACGAAGGGGAATATTGTGACATATACAGTAAGTATAGCTAATATTATTTTATTGTTAATTAAGTTCTTCTTCTTCTTCTTTTTATATAGACATTACTCTGTTTTTCAATGTGCCTCCAGTAAGTTGTCATTCCATCTTTTTCGTGGTCTTCCCACTGATCGTCTTCCTATTGGGGAACCGTCTCTCGCCGTCCTTACTACTCTATTTGTTGTCATTCGGCTTATGTGGTCGTTCCATTCTACTTTTCTGCTTTTCACCCAGTTATTAATGTTGTCCACCTTGCATCTCCTTCGTATATCTGCACTTCCAGCTCTATCCCACATCGTCTTACCATCGATTTTTCGCAATGTTTTCATCTCTGCTGTTTCTAGCATTCTTTTTGTCCTTTCTGTATCAGGTCGTGTTTCTGCCGCGTATGTCATTATTGGTCTGATGACTGTTTTGTAAATTCTGCCTTTCACTTCTTTTCCGATGTTTTTATTTCTCCATATTGTTTCATTCAGGCAACCTGCGGCTCTGTTTGCTTTATTCACCTGATCTTCCACTTCTGTTTCGAGGTTTCCGTAGCTGCATAGTGTGATGCCTAGATATTTAAACTCCATGACTTGTTCTATTATTTGACCCTCCAGCTCAAATTTACACCTTATTAGATCTGCTGTTATAGCCATGCATTTAGTCTTTTTTGGGGAAATTAACATGTTAAATTTTCTAGCGGTTATATGTATTAAATTCGTGCAGCATACGTTGTAAATCATCTTCACTTTGAGAGATTAGTATTGCGTCGTCTGCATAGCAGATTATTTTAAGTTGTTTTTCTCCCATTTGGTATGCGATTGGTTATACAAGATTGGTTATACAAAAATTTAAAGCAGAGGAGTGGAAAAACAAAGATAGAACTCTGCAGTCCGTATAATAAATAATTTATGACAAAAGCTTTAATTTTCAGCAATAATACAGGATGTAACATCTAATTCAATTAGCAGAGTCTATGAATTAACTAAATGAATTAAAGAATAAAAACCCCGACAACTCAGAAGAGACCTGATAATCGACTCCTAAGATATGCCGTAATAGCAGATGAATTCGGAAATAAGATAAATCGTGAGATCAAAAAACAGCTAGAAAGATCTGAATAAGAAAATATCGGTCGAAATCTAGATATAATGAATTCCGCCATGATCACCATAGCAAATGAAGTTTTTGAAATCAGAAAAAGGCCCAATAAAGAAAAAGGATTGGATGACCGATAAAATACTAGACCTTATTCAACAAATAAGAAATTGGAAAAATAAAGACGAGACTCGATATGAAGAAATATATCGACAAATAAGGTATGAGGTTAAGCGAGCAAAAGAGGCCTGGATGGAACAAATATGTTGTGAGATGGAAGAACTAAAAAGAAAACATGACGAGTTTAATGTACAAAAAACTTAAAGAAATTACCTACACTCAGAGAAAAAGAACTCCTCACTTTATGAGAAACTCCAGAGGTAAATTAATTCTTGGCTTAAACGAAAAAAAGGAAGAATGGACTAACTACATAAAAAAGCTCTTCCTGGATACGAGGCCATTACAACACCACAAAATATACGAACACTGGTCCTAGTATTTTAAAAGCGTAAGTAGCGAAAGCCATCAAACAAAGCAAAAATGGGAAATCTCCCGGCCCTGATCAAATAGCATCAGACTGGCTCAAACTTCTAGATAACGACAATTGTCTCAGAACTAACAAACATTTATATCCACATAAACGAAACTGGAGTAATACCACAAATATGGTTGGAGTCTGCATTTATCCCACTTCCAAAAAAACCTAATACATCATAATGTAAAGAATTTAGACTAATTAGTCTCATGAGCCACTCTCTCAAGCTACTTCTTAAGGTAATTCTTAATAAAATCAAGCAGAAATAATGTAAAGAGGCAACGAGAAACAAACAATTCGGTTTTAGAGGATGATTGGGAACAAGGGAAGATTTGTTCTCAATGCTAACATTACTTCAACGATCATGGGAAGTACAGAAACCAATTTATGTCTGCTTTATAGATTTTGAGAAGGCCTTTAATAGGGTTCAACATGATAGGCTGTTTGAATATTTAGAAATGATTGGAATAAATGATAAAGATCTGAGACCTTTACAACATCTATATTGGAATCAAGACGCTTCTATTCTGGTAGACGGCAAAGAAACAGATAAAATTTGCATTCAAAGAGGTGTCAGACAGGGTTGTGTGCTATCCCCAACTTTGTTTAATGTTTACTCAGAAATAATTCTTAACGAAGCCTTGGAAGGGCAATGTGGAGTTCGACTCGGGGGAGAAACTATTAACAACATCAGATATGCAGATCCGCGATCACGGCTGAAAGTATCGAAGATCTTCAATTCGTTATAGATCGAGTCACTAGAGAATGCCCTAATAACGTACTTAGCATAAATACAACAAAGACTAAGTTGCTTATGGTTAGTAAACAAGACGTCGGCCCTATGCAACTAATTGTCAATAATGAACCTTTAACAAAAGTTAACCATTTTAAATACCTAGGATGTTGGATAAACGAGACACTAAATCTGGATGAAGAAATTAAAACTCGTATAGAAATTGAAAGAGGGGCATTTATGAAACTTAGATCTGTTCTGAGCAACTCGCAGCTGAATTTACAACTAAGAATCAAGTTCCTAAAATGTTATGTGTATCTTGTATTACTGTATGGATGTGAAACCTGGATCATGAAGGTTAACATGATGAACAAATTAGAAGCCTTCTAGATGTGATCATATCGTAGAATGCTCAGAATAACTTGAGTTCAACGCATTTCAAACAGAGAAGTCTTAAACAGAGTAGGTCAAGGCGAAGGTGACTTAATCAAGATGATAAAAAAGAGAAAACTTGAATATCTCGGGAATATAATCTGAGGTAGCAGATACAGGATACTGCAGTTCAACGGAAAGATCGACGGAAAAAAAAGAAAGTGGTAGGAAGAAATATTCATGGCTCCGAAACCTTCGTCAATGGACTGGTTTATCAGCAGATGAATTATTACATGCAGCGCAAGATCGAGAACGATATCGGCAAATTGTCATGGAAGCTACCCACGCCTAAAATTTGGGCACGGTACTTAAAGAAGAAGATGAATTAACTCAGCGTCACAACAATTTTCAAACAAAATTATAGAGGCGTTGGAGACAGATGACTGGATACAAAAGAAAGGATTACTGTAACAGCATAAACATCTGGATAGCAAAGCAGATAATGAAATAATAATAGTTACGTCGGAAAGATAGGGACTACTAAAATTCCCAAGATACTGTCGAACTTAAAATGTCTGTTAAAGAACAATAAGGAAACGTGTAGCTATAAGAAAACATGAAACAACATTTGTTGTGTTTATATTGTTATTTTGAGAATTTGAAATTAGTCATTAAAAGAATGATTATGATGAGGGTGAAGTGCGTGCGTAGAATCTGTTTTCCTTTTTGTGCTATACTTTTATTAAAGGTTCTACCAGTTTATATGATGTAAGTTTTTCGAGAGTATTACATGTAAGTTTGTATACTACACTGTGTAAGTGCTTTTAATTTTGGCTCTTTTTCTTAATAATATATATTTGAAATTTGTGTTATTCCTTTCTTTTTTATGTGTTTGGCAATTTTAGTTGATATTTTGCCTGTATATGTAATCAAAGATGGGTGAATTTGTGGCAGAAGAGTTTGTGATTACTAACACTTACTTCAAACTCCCTTACAGAAGATTATATACATGGAAATCACCTCAAGACACTCCAGGCCGCATAGTGAGAAATCAAATAGATTACATCATGATTAATAAAAGATTCCGAAACAACATAACATCAGTCAAGACTAGCGTTACCAGGTGTCCCGATTTTCAACGGTCTGGGGACGCGTACCGATTTGTACCTGATCGGGACACTAAATGTCCCGAAAAATTTCACCAACGAAAAGCAATTTCAGCATGACTTGCAGTGAATTTTATAACTATTTTATAAAAAAACAAGGCACTCCAAAAAGGCAAAATCGAATGAAAAATATAATTTTAATAAAAAATAAATAATTTACTTAATCTACGATTTTGTTTTGTAATTTCGTCTGATTATTATGGTTATATGTAGGATTAAATACAGATTATATAAACACCATGTATGTAGTCCAGTAAATGAACGCGAAATACGGCGATACCGTGTAACTTTCAGGGTCAACTCCAAATTGCATGAAAATTTGGATTTAGGTTCTACTTAATATCCACTTCAAAACTGAACTTCTGCAGATAATTGCTTTTACTCGGGGATGACAGTAATCTCTAGTTAGAGGTGAAAATCCGCACGTTTAAAATAAGTCCGGAAATGGATAAATTCTAAGCAACTTTAGTTCTATAAAAATGTTTAACTTAGTTAATACTTTTCGAGTTATTTCGGATTGAAAATGTTTATTTTTCGACAAAAAATCACGTTTTCAGGCGATTTTTCACAAACAACTCAAAAAGTAAGTATTTGATCGAAAAAAAAAATATTCTTAAGAAAAATGTAGCATATAACAAAGAAAAAAAGGTTATGAATTCGTAAAGACCCAGCAAAATCAAATAGCTTTTGAAAAATACGTTCTTATTCGTCAAAATCAAAAACAAATAAATATTTCAACATAAAATAATCAAAACATGAAGCCATTTTCGGAAAAAAACCATTAAAACTTTTTTTGAAGTGTTTAATAAAGCTTTATTTTTATGTTTTAAAAAAGTTTCTAGCATCAAAACTAAGCGAGTTATGCTCAAAATCAAGTTGACCCCTTTTTTTGTTAAAAAATCGTAAAGATCCCCCAGTATTTAGCACCCTAAATGAAATTAATCGTTACCGCTTTACAAACAATTTAGTTTAATTGTGTATTTTTTATATGATCTGTAAGTTTCACCGGTTTGAAGGCTTTATTTTTGAAATAGTCATAGTTGAAAGGGCCTGAACGAGTCACTAATCACGAGTGTATGCAAAATATGAACAGCCATATCTTAACCAATTTTTGTCTTACAGAAAAACAAATTGAAACTATCATATTTATAAAAGTAAAACCGACATTTTTTACTCGAGATTTTTCGTATCACTAATACTTTTTTAGTTATTTTGAAAAAAGGGCATTTTTCCAATATTTTAGTTAGACCATATTTTTACTATAAAACCAATGTTTTTCAAAAATAAGCACTTCCAACCGGTAAACCCTACAGATCGTATAAACAATACACATATAAAGTAAATTATAAATCGGTAACGATTAATTTTATTTAGTTTGCTAAATAGGAGGAGATTTTCACGATTTTTTTGCCAAAAAAGGGGCTTACTTTATTTTGAGCGTAACTCGCTTAGTTTTAATGCTATAGACTTTTATATAAAACAAAAATAAAGATTTTTTAAATACTTTAAATAATTTCTAATAAGTGCTTCCCGAAAATTCTTCATTTTGTGATTATTTAACGTTGAAATATTCGATTTTGAATTTGACGAATAAGAACGTATTTTTGATTAGCTACAACTTTGCTTTTACTGGTTTTATAGACTTTCTGTTTTTTATTGTTTTTTTATAAGCTACATTTCTGCTAAGAATATTTTTTTCGATAAAATACTTCTTGAGTTGTTTTCGAAAAAAAAAAAATCGAAAAATACACAATTTTAATCGCAAATTACTCGAAAAGTGTTGACTTAGTTAAAAATTCTATAGATCAAAAATTGTTTAGAATTAGTCAATTTATCCATTTTGAGACTTATTTTAAACATCCGTTTTTTCACCCCCGAGAAGGGGTAACTGTCACCCCCCAAGTAAAAGCAACCAACGGTACAAGTTCAACTTTGAAGTAAACGGTAAGTAGAACCTAAAACCAAATTTTCATGCAATTTGGAGTTAACCCTGAAAATTACACTCCAATACGGTCATTTACTGGACTATTGTTGTTTATTTGTCCCGATCTACAACCTTAAATCCCGATTTGTTTTACCTTATGTACCGATTTAAAACAAATCGGACCTGGCAACACTAGTCAAGACATACCCAGGAGCTGATATCAAGTAAGACCATAACCCAGTGATTGGCAAAATTAAGCTCAGGCTAAAAAGGTTTCAGACACGTAGTGTCAATCCAAAATTCGACATCAGGCTATTAAAAGACCAAAACACAGAACAGAGTGTAAAACGGTATATACAGAACAACTTGAATACCGTTACTCAATCGGATATCATGGACCAGGAGATAGAAAAGTTGCATACAGTTTCAGAAGACATACGTGAGAAATTCCTCAAACCACCAAAAATAAAGAAGAAATCGTGGATGACAAACGAGATTTTAGATATGATGGAAGAGAGGCGAAAGTCTAAAGATCAGGACATGTCATTAAACAAAAGAATAGATAAAGAGATTAAAAAAGCAATTAGAATAGCTACGGATACACGACTAAGAGAACAGTGTGCGGAAATCCAGCAATTACAACATAAACACGATTCGTTCAATATGCACAAAAAAGTTAAAGAATCTGCAGGCTTATACAAACCTAGAAAAGTTGGGTATTGGGCAGATAGCCAAGGCAAACCACTGTTAAGTGTGGAAGAAAAACTAGACACGTGGAAGAAATATGTGGAAGTTACTTTTTCAGATGAAAGGCAGAATACCATTGAAGACACTGAATGCCAAACAGGACCCCCGATTACCATTGAAGAAGTCACGTCAGCTATTAAAACAACTAAAGATGGTAAAGCTGTAGGGCCTGACCAGTTTTATGTAGAATTCCTAAAACTTATGGATGAACAAGGAATAAAATGGATAACAATTGTATTCAACAAAATATACGTAACTGGAAAAATACCCCAAAGCTGGTTAAAGTCGACCTTCGTAACTTTACCCAAAAAAGTAAATGCCAAAACAGGTGAAGACTACAGAACAATTAGCCTAATGAGCCACTTACTCAAAACGTTTCTGAAAGTGATACACGGCAGAATGTATAAAAAATGCGAAGAACAGGTATCATGGACGCAGTTTGGATTCCGCGATGCCTTAGGCACCCGAGAGGCTCTATTCGCTATCCAAGTGCTTATGCAAAGATGCAGGGATGTTGACTGTGACGTGTATATTAGTTGTATCGACTACAAAAAGGCGTTTGATAGAGTAAAACATGATAAACTCATAAACATCTAGAAAGAAGCGGGAGTAGATGATAGAGACTTGAGAATCATATATAATTTGTATTACAACCAAACTGCCAATATTAAAGTGGATGGCCAATTGACAGAGGCAGTCTCCATAGATAGAGGAGTGAGGCAAGGATGCATCCTATCCCCGGTGCTGTTTAATATATACTCTGAATGTATCTTCGAGCAAGCGCTGGGAGAACTACAGGAAGGCGTATTAGTCAATGGAGTGCGTCTGAACAACATTAGATATGCCGACGACGCTGTAGTTTTTGCAGACAGTTTAGATGGTTTGCAAAGAATAATGTCGCGCATATCAGATATAAGTAGAGAATATGGACTTGATCTCAATACGAAAAAAACAAAGTACATGGTAGTCAGTAAGCGCGAAATATTAAATACACAGCTTTTGGTTAACCAACAACTAATTGACAGGGTCGACAGCTACACATACCTTGGTACCAACATAAACAGCCCGTGGGACCACTCAAGTGAAATAAAACAGCGCATAGGAAAAGCGAGATCAGCGTTCATAATGATGAAGTCTCTTTTCAGAAGCCACGATTTACCTCTTGCTACCAGAATCTCTATCATCAGATACTCTGTATTTTCTACGTTATTATACGGAGTAGAGGCCTGGACACTTTCCAAGGCTTCTTTGAGAAAACTCAAGGTATTCGAGATGTGGTGTTACAGGCGCATTTTGAGAATTTCGTGGGTGGATCGTGTGACTAATGTTGAGGTTCTACGTAGAATAGGCAAGGAATGCGAGATTATTAACACAATCAAAGAGCGCAAACTAGAATATCTTGGCCATGTTATGAGGAATGTACAGAGATATGGCTTGTTGCAACTCATTCTTCAAGGCAAGGTATTTGGAAAGAGAGTACCAGGGAGAAGAAGAAAATCTTGGCTTCAACATCTGAGAAAGTGGTTTAATACATCGACAACCGGACTATTCAGAATAGTAGCAAGCAAAGTTAGGATAGCCATGCTGATCGAAAACATTCGGACGGATAGGCACCTTAAGAAGAAGAAGAAGTAATCGAGTGGAAGGTACTGGGTTAACCTAGGTCTTAACGGCCTGTTATGTGTGTAAATAAATAGAAGGTACTGGGCAGAAGGTACCAAACACATAAAAAAGAAAGGAATAACGCTAGCTTTTAGGACAAACAACAACTTGGCACATATATTAAGAACAACAAGAGTCAAAAGAAAAAGCACTTACATAGTGGGGTATACAAACTTACATATGGTCCAAAAACTTACCTCGGCCAAACTAGTAGAACCTTTAATGAACGTATAGCAGAACACAAAAGGGATTTCAATAATAGAAAAACAGATTCAACGCACTCTCCGTTCTACATCATAATCATTATATTAATGACCAATTTCATATTCTCCATATTCAAGCTCTCTACATCACTTATCTTATGATTAAATTATTTCGCTATTCTGTATTAAAAACTCATTTTTTTAGCTGCAACGATTCTTACCTTACGAGGATCTTCCTATGTATCCTACAGAGTATATGACTGGAAAGATAGAGTTCATTCTGCAGTAACTCGATTTTCCATGCTATTTAAAACCAGATTTGACGATTCCGCTTTACTATATGCAGCTGGAGGTGAGCAGAGTTTGGACCATTACATAGCAGCATCCATTTACAACAATTCCGTTTTTGTGGAAGTAAGTTTCGGTGAAGACCCACTGGTAAAGGTTTTGGGACAAACAACTGAATTTAAACTATACCAATGGAATAATTTAACAATATTTCACGAGTATGATAAAATACATCTAATTCTCAACGAAGAAAGAGTTACTATAAATATCACTGGGATTCCTGTACTTTACATCGATCCAGAAATTTATATTGGAGGAGGTCCTGAATTACAGAAAAAGCAGGGACTGAAGTCTACGAACAACTTTGTTGGATCTTTGAAGTACGTCTTTTACAATGATATATCCATAATCTACGAATTGCACAAAAATAATCCCAAGGTTCACTACATTGGTATCCTGCGACCTGAATTCTACGAGATTGATGTTACAGATATACCTATAACATTCCCGTTTTCTTCGTCGCATATATGGTGGCACAATAATTTTACTGACAATTTATCGCTATCTTTCAGCTATAAAGCTAGTAGCAATTTAAGTGTGGTAGCTTCCAGTGAAGCTCAGACAGGTATTTACTGGGAAGTACGAATAGTAAATGACGAAGTAAGGTTTGAAGTCTCTGATCATACCCGAAACGTTACTCATCTGATAAGCGTTAAGAAGACTCCGGGTATATGGCACTGGTTGAACTTGACGTATATAGGAGAACTAGAAGAAATCACACTAACTCTTGATAACAGAACGAAACAAGAAAAAATCGGAGATATGAAATTCGCAATTGGGGATAAAATTAAGGTAGCTGCTGGATCAAGAACGAATGCAGGTCTCGTTGGTTGCATGATGGATATTATGGTCAATGGTGTTATTCTGGAGCCTCGATCTATCTTGCAAAGTGAAAGAGTTGTAGGTGAGGTAACTCTGGATGACTGTAGATTTATAGATGCGTGTAAACGACCCAATACATGTGAGCATGGAGGGAAGTGCTCAGTTAAGGAAGACAAATTAACGTGCGATTGTGCTAACACTGGTTATATGGGAAAGAATTGCCATTTTGCTCAATATAGGAAAACTTGTGAGGAATTAGCCCTTTTAGGTAAGAACAACATTTATTTTTTTATTTTTTCCAATGCGTTGCAGAGATATTAAAACACCTACACTTTAAAAATAATCCACAAAAACATTCCAGTTTAAAAAAAAATAAGAAATTGTTTATACTACAAGACAAAGCTAGCCTATCTATATATTAAAAAAGGCCAGACTACTAAACGAGAACTTTACCATGACTTTAACTCTGTTTATATATTATACAAGGTGATCAACTTCTGTGACAAAGTCCAATATATCTGTTATTATACAATACATAATACATATATGAAAAAAGTTGTTAATAAAAGTTAGACACTGTATGATTGTAACTGTGTAATATAAACTTATTTTTTTACTGCCGTTGACTGTCAATATGAAAGTAGTTTTACAACAACGTACAATTTTTTTATCACTACACAATTTGTATACAGGGTAAGTCAAAATGAGAATAAAAGATTTTCTTCATATTTTTAAATGGAACACCCTGTATTTTATATTACCATCGAAAAGTTCTATCATTATTCTTGCATATCTTTTAAATATTCCCTATACCTAAATTTATTAGTTTTCAGGATATTTTAGTTTTATTGTTGATAACTCATAAATACGTTTATTACAATAATTAATTAGCCTTAGAAACCTGCAATGTGTTTGTTAGTGATAATTAAAATTAAACTGCATTTCATTCTTTCTCCAAATTTCTGGTAAATTCTAATTCTATACAATTTTGTATTTACTAACAAAATGATATTAATTTTCCGCGAAGAAATGGGAACTATAAATTGCTGCAAGTTCTTGTTTAGGGTGGCTTTGAAATAAGTGACACAAGAACTTTCAGATGTAAGATTTTAATTATCTGTACGTTTTTATTTTTGTTATTTTATGATTATAAGTGTTTGCCATATTGTTATAATTGTTACCTAACAATTAATTTGAGTCGTGAAAAAATGACAGAAATGATATGGATTTTAGGAGAGTGTTTCAAAAACGCATTACTTGCCACAAGAATTTATAAGGAACGGTATCCACAGCGTCGACAACCAAATAAGAGAGGATAACTTATTAGACAGGTTTATTCGTACTAGTTCGGTTTTATATGAAGCAAAGAAACAAACCAAAACCATTATTACGGATGAAAATGAATTAAATGTTTTACTGGCTACAGAAAATCCTCATACAAGTATTCGAAATATTATTCGAAGCAAGATATAAGTTATGGATTTATCCAAAACATACTCAAGAAAAACAACATGCACCCATATCATATACAATTACATCAGGAACTTGTTGGTTGAAGCAGGCGATGAGTGGATACGTGTATCTTGCCTCATGTCGTTCAGCGTTGTCTCAATGGAATTGAGCCTTAATAACCTCTCCTTGAAATTACAAATTCTAGTCATTGACCTCATTGTTCCTGTCGCCAGGGGGGGTACAACGGCCTCCTTAATTCAGATGGACTAACTCAAGTTTTTTTTATATATTTTGACCCGCAGAATACGAATTTTTTGGGTAACAGTTGATCCGGATGTCGATAAGTTTGTTATAGACAAAGAACTTGAGGAATTACATAACAGTGATTTCCCGCAAAACAAAACATCTTTTTGTATTTTTTGGGTCATTCTAGGCAAAAAATGTTCTGACAAGTTTTTTCGTAGGATGCATAGTTTTCGAGATAACCGCGGTTGAACTTTCAAAAAATCGAAAAATTGCAATTTTTGAACCCGAATAAGTTTTGATTAAAAAATAAAGTAGCAATTCTGCTTACCGCATTTAAAAGTTTAAGTCAAATTAGATCGGTTTTGATTATTGATTATTTGCATTGCTAAAAATTTATTATTTTATTGTTAAACAAAGCTATAAACACCCAGTGCGTGAGTGATGTTCTCAATGATTTCTCATTTAAAATGGAACGAGTAGGTAGAGTAGCTACAAGTGCAAGCGAGGCAATTTCTACGTAGCATGCGTTAAAACGCATGTATTTGGCACGGGAAACACTATGTGTTTATAGCTTTGTTAAACAATAAAAAAATTAATTTTTAGCAATGCAAATAATCAGAACCGATATAATTTGACTTAAACTTTCAAATGCGGTAAGCAGAATTGCTACTTTATTTTTTAATCAAAAGTTATTCCGGTTCAAAAATTGCAATTTTTCGATTTTTTGAAAGTTCAACCGCGGTTATCTGGAAAACTATGCATTCTACGAAAAAACTTGTAGGAATATTTTTTGCTTAAAATGACCCAAAAAATACAAAAAGATGTTTTGTTTTGCGAGAAATCGCTGTTATGTAATTCCTCAAGTTCTTTGTCTATAACAATCTAATCGACATCCGGATCAACTGTTACCCAAAAAATTCGTATTCTACGGGTCAAAATATATAAAAAAAAACTTGGGTAAGTCCATCTGAATTAAGGAGGCCGTTGTACCCCCCTGGCGACAGGACTATCAATTTTATCATATATTTTTCACTCTTATCCCGTGAAAAAGTGTAGAAATATAGTCTAGCATCACACTTCTCTTAGTGTAGAAATACATAATATAGTCTAGCATCACACTTCTCCAGGCACATCGCTACAACCATCGCATACTGAAAAACAAGTAGCGAGGTGCGACGCTGCACTATGTTCCCTGCTATTTGAATGCATTGATTTGTTTCTTCAGCGATGTGCGCAGCGATGTGCCTGGCGAGGTGCGATGCTTCACTATATTTCTACACTTATTCATATTATTTTATCTTACCCATATTATATGTAATGGGGTAGTAATGCTTCTCAAATAGCCTTCCCTAGTCAAATGTCAACCTCATCTTTACGTTGGCAACCGTGACGTTATCCTAAACGAGATTTTGGCGACCAAGTATCAGCCGAATAACTGTAAGAACTGGAATCTGGAATTAAGGAAATACACTCCTGGCCAAAAAAATCGGGACACCTTAAAAATGGGTTATTTTTTATGTCTCGAATCTCCCAAAACCTGTTGTTCGATTTTATTTATTTTTTTAATATGTTATAGGCTTATTTTCTAAGAATATGGATGTAGTAATAGTGTTGCTGAACAAGTATGTGTCATTGTATACCGGGTGTAACAATAATACTGTGTTTTTCCTGAAAGTTCTTAACACCCTGTGGAATATTCTAGCATTTAAAAAATTTTGAAATTAAAACTTAATTGTAGCATTAGCCTTTCTTAACATTATGCTTTTTGACTCATTCACTTATGTTGGATAATGAAAAAGTTAGGTACTTTGACAACTAGCCATGTTCTTCGTCCATACAGGGTGTTTCTAAATAAGTGCGACAAACTTTAACGGGTTATTCTGCATGAAAAATAATGACCGTTTGATTTATAAACATATGTCTGCAAATGCTTTGTTTCCGAGATACGATGTTGAATTTTTTCTTACACACTGACGATTTATTTATTGCTCTAAAACCGGTTGAGATATACAAATAAAATTTGGTGGGTTTTAAGAGACAGTTATTGTGCATTTTTGACATATGTATTTTATATTCACCATTGGCGTGCATACGGGTCATATTACCCGGTCATTGATGAAGAACATGGTTAGTTGTCAAAGTACCTAACTTTTTCATTACCCAACATAAGTGAATGAGTCAAAAATCAGAATGTTAAGAAAGGCTAAGGCTACAATTGAGTTTTAATTTAAATATTTTTTAAATGCTAGAATATTCCACAAAGTGTTACGAACTTTCATTCAGCATTATTTTTACATCCGGTATACAATGAGATTTACCTGTTCAGCAACACTATTACTACATCCATATTCTTAGAGAATAAGCATATAACATATTAAAAAAATCACTAAAATCGGACAACACGTTTAGGAGATTCGAAAAATCAAAAATGGCCCATTTTTAAGGTGTCCCGATGTTTTTGGCCAGGAGTTTATTAATCCCTAAAGGACCGGCCAACATGTCTTGGCAAGAGCGGCAGGATTTAAAATCAAGCCAAACACCCCCTGAAATAAAATGAAAATTTTATTATTTCAAAATGTGTTACCCCAAGCGAGTAGAAAAAAATTTCGAGAATCTCGCACTAAACTGTTAATCTTTCTCAAGGGTTCTCGGAGCCAAGATTAACAATAACATATACAATTAACCATACCAAATTTAGGAAGCCCTTAAAGCTCAACTTCGCTACAAATAATGCTAGATTCCTAGTAACAGAAGAAAGAATAGTAGAGATGGAATCAGAAATTCGAAAATCAAATGAGATTTGATATACGTTAGCGGGGTAATCAAGGGTAAAGCTTTAAAAAACTGAACTAAGGTCATTTGTTTTATCAGTTAAACTGATATCACGGGAGGAGTTGGCATCTATACAGAAAGCATGAAATGAAACCAATATTATATTACTACAAAGTTTCTCTACTAGATTAGCTTCCTTAACTTTAAAATTTAGTGAAAGATATACTTAAAAAATCATACAAATATATGCATCAACAAGTGTTTATGAGGACTATGGAATCTATTTTACGATGATATTACTTTAACTCTAAATGGTAAAATAACACACTACACCCGAGTATGTGGTGACTTCAACGCTAACACTGGGGGTAATGCAGATGAGACAGAAACATCACTGGGAAAATTTAGTTCGGGAAACAGGAACAAGAGCAGTGAAGCCTCCTTCTAGAAAAAAAATATTTCAAATGAACAGCTTCTACAAAAAACACTATTGGAGATGGACTTGGCACAGTTCGGGTGGAAAACGTAGGAACGAGGTCGATTTTATGATCACAGGCAAGAGCCAAATCTTTAGATGTTACAGTCCTCAAACAATGTTCAAGAGGTAGCGAACACTGAATGGAAAAAGCCACGATTAAAATGGATCTTGGGAAGGAGAGATACACCGTAGGATCAAAAAGAAGTCCAGACTTACCTAGATAGACCATGGTAATATAAATGAATTTGAAGAACATATTAACAACATTATCGAAAGCAATAAGAATACAGATCGAAATCTCAACACTCTAAATGATATTAGCCTTAATGGAAGAGGAGAGAAAAATTCAAAGAACACCACCAATTTGGAGAGATAAACAAACTATTACAAAAATCTATTAGGAAGGACAAGCGAAAGCATAAAGGTGAACAAATTCAACAAATTATTGAAAACAACAAGGGCCTCAATATTCTAAGGAGGAAATAACTAGCAAAAAAGAAATAATGAAATCAAAAAATAAATATGAAAATACGATCACTAACAACCGAAAAGAATTACTAAGAGTAGTAGAAGAGTTCTATTCAGAATTACACAGAAGTCTAAAAACAATGAAGAGCAACAAATAAAAAAATTAGGAAATTCAGAAAAAGTTAAAAAGAAAAGTAGTCAACCAAGGATCCGAAGAGATACCTAATATTTCAATAGACGAAATAAGAAACGCACTGAAGAAAATGCAAAAATAAAGCTCCGGGAGAAGACAATATCGTTATAGAAGACTTAAAAATTAGAGAAGAAATAGGTATATTTAAACAATATAAAGGAAAAATTCAACTTATGTCTGCACCAAAGCGAAACTCCTACAATATATATTTAGTTCCCCTTCTTCTTCTTGCAGTACCGTCTCCTATCGGAGGTTGGCTACCATCACAGCAATCTTAACTTTGTTGGCTGCAGCTCTGAACAATTGTATCGAACGGCACCCGAACCACTCCCTTAAATTTCACAACCAGGAAATCCTCCTACGGCCCACATTTCTCTTTCCCGAGATTTTTTGGTCTCCCAATACAAAGCAAATATTGATACAGCTCATTAGAATCCTATTTAAGACGGTAAGCCACTATGGGATATAGCTAGAAGTGCAGATATACGACGGAGATGCAAGGTGGACAACATTAATAACTGGGTGAAACACAGAAGAGTAGAATGGAACGACCCCGTAAGCCGAATGACAACAGATAGAGTAGTAAGGACGGCGAGAGACGCTTCCCCAATAGGAAGAGGATCAGTGGGAAGACCACGAAAACGATGGAATAACAACTTACTGGAGGCATATTGAAAAACAGACAGAGTCATGTCTACACAAAAAGAAGAAGAAGAAGAATCCTATTTGTAATCTTATAGCCTACATAATCGTTTATGCTTTATATATGATAAATATTATGCCCTGTAACCAAAATAATTTATATATTAAAGAAACTACTTCTTTTGATAAATAATAATTATTGTTGCGATTTCCAAGTGTACGCACGTGTACCAGGACGGTCTTGGCCATATATCTAGACTCTAGATACTACCGAAGCATAGAATGATCGAGTAACGTTGCGTATGCAGTCTTAGCCTATCTGTAGTAGACTAAGAGCCGCTATAGGTGAAAATTCTTAATCATTTTAGGCACGACGGGACCCTATAACTTAAATAGTAGAACCTAAAAGAAAACGTTTGAACACTGTGCCGTCACTTTTCAGTGGCACATGCGTCTACAGTGGCGCATCAAACTTTCCACTTATGGGCGGGATACATAAATTAAAAAATACCCTCCCTAATTACCAGAATTTAATTTTTTTCGTTTTTTTAAGTTTTATGTGATTAAGACATAAGATTCATCGTAATTTTAACCCACCACCCCTTCTCCCTGCCCCCACCATCAAAAACTTTATTTTTCGATTTTATTTTTTTTGGGGGGGATGCAATCAATTTTAAAATTTCAAAAAATTTACACGCATAGTTAAGGGTTTTATAAAACACGTCTATTTTTTATAGACCTGTAGGTTGAGTGTACATAACCTCAAAAAAATTTTAAAATTTTTTTTTTGAAAAAAAGTATATAACTTACTAACTATATCAAACACTATATTTCTAATTTTTTTCAGATTTTTCTGTAACGCTGGTCACCTTCAAAAATCCAAAAAACTGTTTTTTAAGGGGGTTTTTGGGGGTTTGAACGTGTTTTTCTGATTTTTAAATATTCTAAAGAACTCAGTTACTTCAAGTTACATATAACCTATAAAAACAAAATTGATTTGATATATTACGAAGTCTATAAAATAGGAAAAATCCCCCAAAACCCCCCAAAAAACAGTTTTTCGGATTTTTAAAGGTGGGGAGAGTTACGGAAAAATCTGAAAAAAATTTAAAATATAGTGTTTGATAAAACACACAAGATTAAGAAAAAATTAGACCGGCAGCTATTCCTCAAAAAAAGTTATACGCTTTTTTGAAAAAAAAATTTCTTTTAATTTTTTGAGGTTATGTACACTCTACCTATTGGTCTATAAAAAATAGGCATGTTTTATAAAAGCCTCAACTATGCGTGTGAATTTTTTGAAATTTTAAAATTGATTGCATCCCACCAAAAAAAAAATAAAAACGAAAAATGAAGTTTTTGATGGTGGGGGCAGGGGGAAGGGGGGTGGTGGATTAAAATCACGATGAATCCTATGTGTTAATCACATAGAACTTAAAAAAATAAAAAAAATTTAATTCTGTTAGTAAGTTCTGTTAACTTTTAATTTATTTATCCCGTCCATAAGTGGAAAGTTTGATGCGCCACTGTCGACGCATGTACCACTGAAAAGTGACGGCACAGTGTTCAAACGTTTTCTTTTAGGTTCTACTATTTAAGTTATAGGGTCCCATCGTGCCTAAAATGATTAAGAAATTTCACCTATAGCGGCTCTTAGTCTATAGTGAGGAGATTACTGAGTCTTTCTAGAAGACAGAGTCGGCATAAATAAATAGAATAATTTTAAATCGTACATTCAGTCTGAGTTATAAATACATTAAGTAAAGGTATATTGTTAGTCGGGAAGTATAAAACCAGGCCCGCGCCGTCCATAAGGGCGAAGGGGGGCCGAGCCCCCCGGCGCCGTATTCAAAAGGCGCCAGTAGGAGCCGAAAAAATTTTTTTACAATACCGAAATTACCAGAAATACTAGTAATATTTTATTATCTTGTAATATTTAAATCTTACCAATCGTAGGTAGGTATAAAAATGGCAGTAAGTATTACTTTGATCCCATAATTGTACGAACCCTTATTCTCTTATTAAACTGAACCATATTTGTTCTCTGATGGTGTAATCGTTGTTTTTTGTAAATATTTATAGCATTTATTTAATATTTATAGGTATATTACTTTCCTAAACACATAACAAATAGTTTGTAGGTATTCGCTCCGTGCATGACTGACGCAACACCTTGCTTCACCAGGACCTCGATTTTTGACCCTTCGCTTTGTTATCGATCATTCGCTATCGGTACACTAAACAGATACGAAGCGAATTAGCGAATACGTTCGATAACGAAGCGAAGGGTCAAAAATCGAGTTCCTAACCTTTTTAGATCTCACAAATTGACGTTAAGCATATGATAAATAGATAACATTTATTTACCATTTTTTATAAAATTTGTTATACCAAGAATGCCAATGACATTACAAAAATAGCTCCAATAATGTCATTTTTGCCACTACTCACGCTGACATCGTTTCTAGGTACGCCCACCATGGTCACGCACGGAGCGAATACCGAATACAGATTCTAGTGAATTCACTTACAATAAAATATTGCAAAACTTCCGAATTTTAAAAAACCGCTTGGCTTGACATGAAGTTTGGCATACACATAGCTAACCTGCCAAATAAAAAAGTGATATTGTGCTGATATGTGCTTTTGCCCTAGGGGTGAGTTTCACCCCTTCTCGGGTGTGAAAAAGTATACGTTTGAAATAAGTCCGGAAATTAATAAACTGACAAATTCTAACTTTTGTTGTATAGATTTTTTTCACTAAGTCAATACTTTTCGAGTTATTTGCGAGTGCATATGTCCATTTTTCAACAAACAAAAACACGTTTAGAAACCCACGAAAAGCACTTTTCGGGGAAAACTTATCATAACTTGTTTATTTTTGTTTTTTAAAAAAGTTTCTACCATTAAAAGTAAGCAAGTTACACTCAAAATAAAGTTGGTCCCTTTTTTTGGCAAAAAAATCGTGAAAATCACCCCCTAATTAGCATCCTAAATGAAATTAACCGTTACCGCTTCACAAGTTACTTTACTTATGTATTATTTCTATTATCTGTATGTTTCGTCGGTTCAAAGGGCTTATTTTTGAAAGGGCTGTAGTTGAAACGGCTTGAACGAGTCCCTAATCACGAGAGTATGCCAATTTTGAACAGCCATATCTTATAGTCCAATTGGTCCAATCAACATTTTCTCGTGGAATTTTGAGAATCAATATCGATTTCAGGGTAGGGTAGATTTTAACTTTTGTCAAAATCTACCCTACGCCGAAGCGGGCTTTTGCCCTGGGGGGTGAAAACAACCCCGTCTAGGGGATGAAAATATTTTTAATCAAAATAACTAGGGAAGTCGATATATTGACCAATTCTGAGTAAATTTTATTCTATAAAATTATGAGAATCTTCAATCTCAAATAACTCGTATGTGGTGAAATTTTTTTGGGAAAACAAGAGACATCTTTTATAGGTCATTAAAAAAATATAAGTTATTCATGAAAAACGGTCATAAAACGTGAGTTTTTCAATGAAAAATGCATAGTTTCAATCGCTCATAACTTGGAAAATATTAACTTTGCAGAAATAATTTATAGAATAAAATTTACTCAAAATTGGTCAATCTAACGACTTCCATAGTTATTTTGATTGAAAAATTGTCATTCCCTAGATGGGGTTGTTTTCACCCCCAGGGAAAAAGCCCGGTTCGGCATAGGGTAGATTTTGAAGAAGAAGATCAACCGAGCTTAAATCCAAATTTTCATTAAAATCAGTGTTAATTCTCAAACTTCCACGGTTTTACACTTTGTTACCGCTTTTTAACCAATTTTTGTCTTACCGAAAAACAAAAGATTCAAAATATTCAGAAAAGCAAAACGTACATTTTTTTACTCTTTGAGATTTTTGGCATCACTAATAATTTTTAAGCTTTTTTGAAAAAAATGTAGTTTTTTCAAAATTAAAAAAAATTACTTTAAAACCAATTTTTTAAAAAAAGCACTTTGAACCGATGAAACTTAGTTGTAATGAGTTTACCCCGAAAAGTGCTTCATTTTTTGTTGATTTCTCGTTGAAATAGGTATTTGATTTGGAATTTGACGAATAAGAACCTAGTTTTCATTAGCTACAATTCTGCATCATCTGGGTCTACTGACTTCATGCATAGACCATTTTTTTACACTTCTTTATAAGCTATATTTTTGCTAATAATATTTTTTCGATAAAATACTTTTAGAGTAATTTGCGAAAAACGTGTTTTTTTTGTTGAAAAATGGACATAATCACTCGCAAATAATCGAAAAGTATTGACTTTCCTCTATAGAACAAAAGTGGCTTAGAATTAGTTAGTTTATCCATTTCCGTACTTACTTTAAACGTATAGTTTTTCACCCCAGAGAAGGGGTAAAACTCACCCTCAGAGCAAAAGAACACATCGGCACAATATCACTTTTTTTCTTTGACATGTTAGCTACGCTTATGACAAATTTCATTTCAATTCAAGCGGTGCTTTAAAATCCGGAGCAAAAACCGTGAGTAAATGGACTTTTTCACTAAGTTGCAAAAAACTACTTACAAGGGGGGGGGGAAGAAAAGGGGCGCCTAAAATTACTTGACCCGGGGCGCTTGAAAGCCTTGGCGCGGCCCTGTATAAAACGTATTATATCAATTATATTTTAGTGCAAAGAGTCTGTATATATATAAATTTAAAAAAAGTGTAAATCAATGAAAATAAAAACTAAATAAACTTTTGTTAAAATTAATTAATAATTTAGTCATCACATAATTTTAGGGTATACAAAACCAGACGTATATCTTATAGACATAGACGGAAACGGTAAATTCCCTCCAGCTCACGTGCGATGTGAATTCCAAAGTCCTGAAGACTCTACAAAAACTATAGTAGAACACAATCTACCCAGCCAGATAGACGTTAGGTCTCCTTCTGAAAAGGATTTTACTTTTACAATTAAGTATCGCGAATTCGACGCAGAAATGCTGCAAGAGTTGGTCTCGCATTCTTTAAATTGTAGCCAGTATATCAGATATGACTGTCAAAAAGCTCCTTTGGAGTTACACTCAGCCACTTGGTTTATAAGCTCTGCGAACGAAACCGTGGATTTTGTAGGGGAGGTAAAAAGGTAGGTGTATTTAATTTTTTTATTTAACTTGACAAAATACAGTGAATTGATTTTTCAATTCTTCTTCTTTTGGAACCATAACCCTGGATAGGTATTTGCCTATCTGTCTATGTTCTTCCATTCAGACCTCTCTTGTCCCCTTCTCGTCCATTGTCTTATACTCATAGTTTTCAAGTCAACTTCCACGTCATCCAACCATCTTGTTCTGGGTCTTCCATTTTTTCGTCTTACTTTCGGCTTCCATTCTAATATTTTCTTTAGTGTTTTTGTGTCTTTTTCTCTGGACTTGTCTCAGCCCTGACAGTTTTGACTTTTCACAAGTCTTATAATATCTCTCTCTCTCTCTCTCTCTCTCTCTCTCTCTCTCTCTCTCTCTCTCTCTCTCTCTCTTGTCGTTTCCCCATTACTGAGGATCGTGATTTCTTCCAATATTCCTAACAAATTTCTCCATTGGTCTCTATCTTCAGCTGCTCTAAGAGCTTCGCAGAATGAGTTTCCAGCTGAATTCTTTATTTGGTCGGACCATCTAGTTGGTGATCGTCCTCTTGATCTTCTCCTCGGAACGTTTCCAGAAACAATTAATCTCTCCAAACTGTCGTCACCTTAGCGAACCACGTGACCAAAGAATTGCAGTATTCGTTGCAGACATATTGTGGACAGCCTTTTTTTAATCTTGAGTTGGTTAAGAATGGAAACGTTTATCCTATGAGCTGTCCAAGGTATGCACAACATTCTTCTCCAGCACCACATTTCAAAGGCATCAATTTTTTGGCGCTCGTATGCACGAAGAGTCCAAGTCTCTGCTTTGTATAGAAATATTGAGAATACAAGGGCATTCGCCAGTCTCATCTTGATATTTTGAGAGATAGATCTGTCTTTCCAAACTTTAGTTAGGCGACTCATCGCATTTTTGCCATACCAATACGTCTCCGAACTTCTGCTTCACAATTAGGTACCATCTTTAGTTATACTAGACCAGAGATAGACAAAGGTGTTTACTATCTGGTATTCTTGTAACCTGTTAGTCAGTTGTCTGACTTATTATTTGACTGTTATTTTGTCTTAGCTTTATTGATTTTTAGACCAACTTCATTGCTTTCGTACTCAACTCTTCGCAGGAGATCAAACATTTCTTGTTCGTTTGCTGCTATAAGTGTAGTGTCATCAGAAAATCTTAAATTGGAGATTTTCCTACCAGCTACTGTTACTCCACCGGCCCATCCTTTTCATCCTTCTCATCCTTCACATGTTATCCTCATGACATATTCACCATACATGTTAAATAAGTCAGGTCACAACACGCATCCTTGTCAAACACCTCTCTCGGTCTTGAATTGGTTTGAGAACTTATGATCTAGTCGTACTGTCGCTATATTGGACTGGTACAGATTTTTAATAAGTGTCACCAGGTGCATTGGTGCGCCCATTTCTATTAAAATTGACCGCAGATTTATCCAGCTTACACAATCAAATGCCTTTTTGGTAGTCAACGATCTTACTTACAATATCGTATCTTTCATTTAATTTATTAATTTCGTCATTTCTCTTGATCTCTATGTGCCGTCTTCCTCTTGCACCGAGCCATACACCTTTCTCAGTATCTCTCTCTCGAATGTCTGGAGTTGGGCTTCATCTTTTTTGTCATTACTCAGGTTTCATAACCATAGGTTACTACAGTTCTAATTAATGCTCTGTAAATAGACATTTTGTTTTTTTTTTCTATGTCCTGATATGAAGACATCTACATGTTCGATTGTATAGTTGTCTATTGCGATATCATTTTCATTGTCAGGTGTTCTTTTGACGGTCATGTACTTCGTTTTTGTTTCGCTTTTGACTCTTTTTCGTGTGTCAGGATGGATCAATTTTCTTGAACGCTTCCATTAGTCGTTGTTTGCTAATGATAGCTAGTGAATTGATTTTTCAATTAGATGTCGTTAAAGTTCCGTTATCATCTTTGATAGCAAAGTGGTTAGGTGCAAGGACCGTGTTATTTGCTTTATTTTTTTAAACATGTCTCTGGTCTCAGTTTTGGTTTTGTCCTTTCTATTTCCCGGCTGATGTTGCTCAAGTAGAAGTTCTTTTTAGGACTCTTTCTTATTGTCATTATTCAATAATGTGGCTTTTAAACACTTCCTCTTCTGTATTTTAGTCCATGTACACTTTTTTATCTATTGTTTTCTTCTATACAGGGTGATTGATTAGTAGGGTAAAGCTCAATAGCTCCGCTATAGTAATAGATAGCAATAAAAGTTAATAACAAAAATTTTAGCCACCTTTGAGCTTCATATTACAAAATTAGTTAGAATGTTACAGGGTGTTCGATAACACAGTGGCAGACCAAACTTATGTTTTTTTTTAAAGGAACACCCTATATTTTATTGTAATTTCGAAATCCTGTTAACTTCTCCATCACAAAAATATAAATCTTTGTTATATTATACAGGGTATTTACAAAGTTATAACCAATTTTATATGAAAATCGTAACAAGTTCAACTCCCTGTATAAATAAAAATAACCAAAACAACAATGGTTTATTAATGCCATATTTTTTAACGTATTGTCAAAATTTTCAAGAATGGTCGATATTGCTAATTTTCTTTATATTAAATACAGGGTGAGTCAAAACGCAAGTACATTATTTTCTCAGTAATTTTAAATGGAACACCCTGTATTTTATATCACTATTGAAAAGTACCATTACCTTACTTTAATTTTTAGATAACATTCCCTATGTCTAAATTTATTAGTTTTCGAGATATTTTAATTTTTCAATGGACCAGTAGCGTGGCCACCCAAATCACCAGAATTTAATAAACTGCACTGATTTTTTTGGGGTTACGTTAATAATGAAGTTTATAAAATACCTCCAACAACAAGGGATGAGATGAAAAATAGAATACAAAGTGTATTTCGATGTGTTAATTTACAAATGCTCCGTAGAGTAAGTAGCTCATTCAATGATCGTTTTTAGGCGTACATAAATGTGTTAGGAGATAATTTTGAACACCTTATGTAACTAAATATTAAAAATATTTTATTAAAAGTAGCTTCTAATTTTTTCAAACATGTTTTTTTGCAAAATGTATTACTGATAAATTATGTTTCGTTCTTTATTTGTTACATTGTTACATTTACATACAAAAGTGAAAGATCAAGTGTTAAAAATTAAACAAGATTGTGTTAATTTAAAGTGGTTTTGTGGCAATTGTTTTACGATAGCTGAAAATAGACTTAACAAAAACTAGTCTGAATATCAACTTAATGAAAAGAAAACAAAAGAAGTATTGGAAAAAACTTGTAAGTTAATTGATCTTATTGTAAATAATGATACACTAACAAACAGTCAGCGTCAATGGAGCGATGTTGTAAAAACGAAAAAAACCGAACCACTTATTATAAAACCAAAAAATCAAAATCAAAATTGTTTAACAACAAAAACTGTATTAGCACAAAAATTTAGTCCAGTTGATATAAATGTGTCGGTTGAAAATGTTAAATCTTGTGCTAAAGGGTCGATTGCAATTCATTGTAATAATAAGAAGTCTTTGGATAATTTGAAAATTAATGCTGAAAAAGTTCTTGGAGCAGATTATGAGATAAAAATTGCAAGTATATCTAAACCTAAGATCAAGATCATAAATGTCCACGAAAAAGACATTGAAGATATTGACAGCTTTGTTGATAGTTTTAAAAAACAAAATTTGACTGACGGTATAGAAACTTACATTAAAATATTACGTAAATATAAATCGAAAACTAATAACCGTAATGCACTTAATGTAATAGTGGAAATTTCAGCAGATATATTTAATTATCTAATTAATGAAAAGGAAAAAATACATATAGGATGGAATAGCTACAGATTTTTTGAACACGTAAATATTATTCGTTGTTTTCGGTGCTGGAAATTTGGACATTTCGCAGATAAATGTACTTCACAGGATGTTTGTCCATTATGTAGAGGTCAACACAAAAAAAGATGAGTGCAGAATTACTAACGATAATTTTACTTGTGTTAACTGTAAATATGCAAATGAAATTCTTAAACTTAAACATGTTAATTATAACCATAATGTATTTGATAGAAATTGTAGTAGTTATCAAAGACAGTTATTAAAAGCCAAAGAAAGAATAGGGTATAATATCTAGCCATCAAAGACGCCTTCAAATATTACACGCACAAATAAAAAGTGTACAGATAATCTTCTTCTTTCTTGTATTAATGCTGAAAGTTACTATAAACATTGCGATGAAATCAAACTTTATGTTCAGGTATATGACCCACACATTTTATGTTTAACGGAAACTTGTATCACTAGTGATTTTTCAGATTCTGAGCTACAGATCCCTGAATATGTAATGGCGCGTTGTGATTCTAGTAGTCGTCATACAGGAGGAGTTCTAATTTATACGAAAGAATACATAAAAGTCAATAATATCAAAACATTTATTATTGACAAGAGTCTGTGGGTTTTGTCTTTGGATGTTGTAATTAATGGATCATATTATGGAATAGTAGGTATTTATAGATCGCCAAGTGGTAGTATAATTGAATTCATTGATGTATTTTTCAAGTGGATGGATGATTATTATGAATCACATAGTAGTTGTAGTATAGTCATTGCTGGAGATTTCAACATACATTATGATAAAAATTGTCAGGGTAAAAGTAAACTGAAAGAATATATAGAAAATAATGGAATGCAGCAACTTGTAAATGAATATACAAGAATTTTTAAAGATTCACTATGATTGATCTTCTCATAAGTAATGACTATACGTTAACTGCTCATGTAGAAAAAAATTACATAATATCTGATCACTGTATTGTCCATGTGCTCAATAATAAAGTAACTAAAAGTGAAGTCATTGAAACAAAACAAATTCGTTCTAAAATAATATATGATAATATCGTAAACATGTTGATTGAAAAAGATTGGGCATATTCTTCGGTAAACATCGATGAGGTTACTGATACTTTCATCAGTAATATCGTAGATGTTTTGAATAGAGTGCCACCAGTTAAAACTGTGGAAGTTAAGAACTTTGGTAATAAATGGTTTGACAACACTTGTAAATTGGCAGTTAAGAATAAAAATCTTGCTTATAAAAGATTTTTGTTTACAAACGATTGCGTAGATTGGAATAACTATAAAATTGAAAGAAATAACTGTGTTGGAATTTTAAAACACGTTAAAATTAGATTTTATGAGTCAAATATTGACAGGAATAGGGGTAATTCTAAACAAATGTGGAAACATCTCAAACAGTTAGTAGGAACTAATAAAACTATATCACAATTTCAAAGTCTTGAACATGAAGGTGTAACATATAGTGTAAATTTGGCAAACATATTAAATCAATATTATGTTGATAGTATTAAAGATATTATTGTAAGTTTTGACCAAAATAGTGATATTAATTTAAATTTGCAGACAGTTGTTTCATCTGATGTAAATTTTGAAACTTTTGAGAGCATATCACTAAACCAACTATATGATATAATCAAATTTCAATATAAAAAAATAGTACGGATGAAGTAGGGCTTGATATTATCAAAAATCTATTTCATGTGTTAGGTTATCCTTTATTAAATTTAATTAATATGAGTTTAGAGAAGGGCCTGGTGCCCAAGCAATTTAAAATATCAACTATAGTTCCTGTTCCAAAAGTTCCTAATACCAATAAACTTGATCAATTACGTCCAATAAATATGCTCCCATTTTGTGAAAAAGTTTTAGAAATTGTGGTGTACAATCAGCTGATTAAATTTATTACTTCAAATAATATCCTGTAAATTCTCATTCATGTGAGACCGCATTACAGTTAGTTGTCTCAGATATGAAAAGTATTTTAGATACGACAGGGGTCGGTATATGCGCAGTTTTTATAGATCTCAAAAGAGCATTTGAAACAATAGATCGTCATATACTTCTTTTGAAATTAAAGAAATATGGTTTTAACGGGACAGTTTTTAATTGGCTGGAAAATTATCTGTCAAACAGGTACCAAAGGACTAAATTAAATAGTGAAATGTCAAATCCACAGTTAAATGATATTGGTGTGCCGCAAAGCAGTGTACTTGGACCTCTACTTTTCATATTATACATTAATGATTTGGGAAACGTATTAAAAACGTATTAAGTAAATGTAAAATTCATCTTTTTGCTGATGACACATTAATATATTTTTATGGGGAAGATTTTGTTGATGTAGTGGACACGATGAATCGTGAATTGCATTTATTGACTGAAAGATTTAAGTTAAACAAATTGAAAGTCAATGAGTTAAAATCCAAATACATGTTTATTGGTAATAATACTCTTTTCGGGAAATTCTTAAGTTTGGATGTTCACATTAAATTAAATAATGAAAAAATTGAAATGGTTCAGGAAATAAAGTATTTGGGATTCATATTGGATAGGGAACTAACTTTTAGTAAACATGTTGATTACATTTGCAGAAAGATAGGGAAAAATAGGTTTTTTTCGAAGAGTATCACCATTTTTGACATTTCAAACTAAATTAACAATTTATAATTCGTTAATATTACCTCACTTTTTATATTGTTGTTCATTGATTTATACAGGATGTTCTAATTATGACAGGCTTCAAATTCTCCAAAATAAGGCTATGCGAGTAATATTGAGATGTAATCGATATACTCGAATTCAAGATATGCTGAAAACTTTAAATTGGTTAAAAGTTGAACATTTTATGTATGTCACATAATATACCTTATCACATTAAAAATAGCGATAATGCAACTATCTTTAAGAGATTATTAGTCCATTATATTAAAACTAAGACCTGAAACCAATTGGCAATGTTTGTTGTACTTCCAGTGTTTTTATTTTTATTTTATTTTCTCTTTTATTTTTGTTTATATATTGAATGTTTCTGATTAATTTAATTTGACAATGCTTATTTCTTTATTTGTTTAGTCTCATGTTTTTAATTTTTGTAATACTTTATGATAATTATACAGCGCTCCTTGCCTTGACAATTCTTATGTAATTTGTACAGGTGTGGAGTGCAATGTTTTTGTTTTGTGTATTATCTATTATGATAAATAAATAAATATCTATCTAGTAGTGTTTAATTGTCTTCACAAAATATTGTATTTTGTGTTTGTGTATTTTTTTGTAAAATTTATTACTAATTTTCTTTGTTTATTTGTTGCATTTACATAAAAAGATAGTTTTTAATTGTTTCAAAAATGTTGCATGTAGTGGTTGTGTTTTTGTTTGTAAAATGTATTACTAATAAATTATTTTTATTTCTTTATTTGCTACAGTGTTACATTGATTACCGGATTGATAATCGGTAATCTTCAATTGTCAATTCAGTCATGGCTTACTTAAAATTTAGATAAATTTAAACACCTAAAATAATTTGATCTGAAAAATGAAAATATCTCGAAAACTTATAAATTTGGGCATAGGGAATGTTATATAAAAATTAAAGTACGTTAATGTTACTTTTCAATAATGATATAAAATACAGGGTGTTCCATTTAACATTACTGAGAAAATAATGTACTTGCGTTTTGACTCACCCTGTATTTGATATAAAGAAAATTAGCAATATCAATAATTTTTAAAAATTTTGATAATAAATAAAAAATATGGCATTAATAAACCATTGCTGTTGTGCTTATTTTTATTTATACAGGGAGTTGAGCTTGTTACGATTTTCATACAAAATTGGTTATAACTTTGTAAATACCCTGTAAAACATTACAAACCTTTATATTTTTGTGATGGAGAAGTTACCAGGATTTCGAATATAAAATAAAATATAGGGTGTTCCATTTAAAAAAAAATCATAAGTTAGGTCTGCCACTGTGTTATCGAACACCCTGTAACATTCTAACTAATTTTTTAATGTGAAGCTCAAAGGTGGCTAAAATTTTTGTTATTAACTTTTATTGCTATCTATTACTATAGTGGAGCTATTGAGCTTTACCCTACTAATCGATCACCCTGTATTATCAATCTATCACTTTTAGTGATTTTCGCGGCATTATGCAATAAGGATTTTTTTGCCCATGTGATGTTTGAAGATTCTACTGGTTTATTGCTTATTTAAGGTCGCGCAGCTTCTGTGTTGGTGCTTTTTTAAGGATCGTTATATTGTTAAGTCGTTAAGTGGGCAGTTTCTTAGCTTCATGTGAAATTCGTCTGATAAAAATTGATGGTAGCTATTGCAACCCTTTCTTGGATAAGTCCTAACCACGTCTCCAAAGGGTTTTTAGCGGGATAAAATCAATCAGATTTCTGTATCTATTTCCTGATGATATCCAGGTAAATACTCATCTTGGGAGATGTTGAAAGCCTGTATTGAATCAACATTTACACAGATAGCCAAGCGGGTATTCTGACATTAAAAGAGCAGATCTGTTGGCAAAACAAGGTTCGAGAGAAACCTTCGTAGGAACAGAACCTTTTTATGGTATCACTAAAGATGCTACAAAAACGAGGTTCAGAAGTGGCTGATATGGAATCATCAAAAGAAATGAAGAACCACCCAAGAGCAAATCCAAACTAAAAAAATAATCAGAAATATTGATAAAAAAGCTCTCGAACAATTTGATGAACCTCAATAAACGAGTCACTGAAATAGTGACTAGACATTGTCGTTTAAGAAACCACCTATACAAACTAGGTAAGGTAAATGAACCATGGTGCAAAAAGTGCAAAATGGAAAAAGAGACTGCTATACATATCATATGCCATTGGAATGTATCAAATGACATAAGGCAGAAATTCACTGGTCGACTGAGGTTTGAACCAGAAGAGATCCTAAAACTACCAACAATAAAACTATTGGCCTTCGTTGAGAATACAGGAGTTTTTAGTTGAGAATACAGGAAAAAACAAGGTATGCTACAAAGGTCTTATGACCAAGTGCCAGAGACTAACGAGTCTTACCTGAAGAAGAAGACTGTTTCATATACCTAACACGCGCCTTAAAGTTTGACGTGACTATATAAAGAAGTGATCTGCATATTGAATGATTTTATTTCTATTATTTCTTTTACTTGTCAAGCAATTCTACAGAATAAGTATTGAAGAGTGTGTAAAATATTGGTATGTCCAAAATTATTGTATTGGACTTAATGACTTTTCAGTTGTTCAACTAATTGCTAAATACTTTTAATTTTGGCAGTAATAGTTTACTCTTATTAGTTCTATTTATTTTTAATGCTTTACAGGAGTAGTATTTCTAGAAGTAGTCTTCTTAAAACAATTAGTTTTACAGGGGAACGTGTCCATGTTCAATTGGTAAAAAGTGTGAGAATAAATCCCAGTGGTGTAACTGCGAAGACATAGATGATGACAAATGGTACACAGATGATGGCTATTATACTAGCGCCAAAAGTGTGGGTATTACCGAAATGGTGTTTTTGCAGCAACCTGACCTACCAGATGATGCGCTTGGAAGAATAACTCTGGGACCCTTAGAATGTGTAGAAACGAGTAAGCAAAAATAAAATAAGCAGTATTTAAAAGTATATATCAAAAAATAGACCTCAGATAGTATGTGTAGATGGTAATCACTTCATAGGAGCAGAATAATTAGTCTTAGTCATAGAATCATTAAGTGCAAACCATAAAATCGTTAGAGATAAGTTTTTAATGACATCTCCAATCTTCAATGTTTTTTTCATTTTTCTTCTCAGAAAGCTCTCTGAGCTACACCGATCATACTGCAGCCAAATATATTATTGTACATACATCTTTTAATGATTATTATACAATTCCCTCTTTTTATTGGGAATAAACCACAATTTCAGTTTGTGTGTTAGACAAATCAAAGTTTGTGTGTTGTGGCTTTAGACAAAAATAATCTTTTTGCCACAGAATTCTGTTACAAAGACGTTTAAATTTTTTTTCTACGAGCGTGCAAATATGTCTACTTTCGCGCACGCCTTTTAGTTTAGAAAGTTTTACTTTTCCGCACGCGTTTTACTTTTCCGCATGCGTTTAGATATTTTAATATGACCATAAATAATTATAATATGTGCAATAAACTAATATTTAGATATTATTTACTTTTTTATTTCCAATGTATCTTATTGTGTTCCTGTTTTAATGAAATTAACGCGACAATTCGATGAAATAAAATTATTTTGACATAATATTCGAAAGTCAAATCGGTAGACAACAGTCGTTTTGAATCATCGTCATGGAAACCAAGATCGTCGTCATGCTAACTAATTTAGCATGACGACGATCTTGGTTTAGATGACGATATTGAAAGTTTGGTTTTGACAACCTTGTCAAAGAATTAATTTGTGTATGTATTTTCATATTAATTAAATTAATTGATTAAGATTTGGTCATTTTTTAAAGACTCGTAGAAAAAATATTGTTCCTAACTCTTACAGAAAGTCTCTTTTCCGCACTCGACTGCTTGCCGAACGACGCGAAGCGGGAGTTGACTCAGTCAAACTGCAGTCGCGTGCGGAAAAGTATGACTTTCTACATTTATTAGGAAAATAACTATATCCTAAAATCGTTTATAACCTTTATTGTGATATTATATAGAATTGTCTAATAAGATAAAAGATTGCTGATGTTAACTAGAAGGCTAATGTTGAGGATGATTAAACCTAAATATAAGTTTCTAGTCTGATCCCTTAATCGAAGAATACATGGTATAAGTCTCCGATAGACTCACTATTACACGGACAGAAAGGAGTTTCATAGATTCCAATCCTAAGAAAATGCTCTGAAAAAGGCCATGTTTTGGCCGAGTTATCAGTGAGGAATGTACATACCTTATTATAGTTGTAGCGTTGATTGAGGTCCAATACCTCAATCAACGGTTGTAGTTAAAATGAGGATTATTTTTTTATAATAATGGATGAATAGAACTGTAACGATTTCTTGATGTCTTCTGAATTTTTTTTTATATTTTGACCTCTATCTTTCCCTGTCAACATTCCTGATAATAGAAAATAGATCTTTAAAATTGATAATTTTTGTGATTTCTGGTATATCAGATGTATTCTTGCCATTCTATCCACTATTTCGTTTCCAATTTCTCCACTGTCCTTTAACCCAGAGTAAAGTCACTGTTTTTTTTTTGGTGAGTTTTAGTTCATGTAATAATATTTTAATATCAAAGAGAATGGAATTTTTGAAATTATCTAATGGTCGGCTACAAATAGCTTGTAATACTGCCGACTGGGAGTCTAACACCACAATTTTAATTTAAAATATGCTTATCTTTACGTATATTTTTTATAAAAGATTAACCATGTTTTTACATGGTTAATCTTTTACAAAACTACATTTTACCATTAGTTATTACTCTTTAGATACGCAGAGATATGTGGTTACCTTTACTACAAGTCAGTCGTATATTGAGGTTCCTGGATGGCGAAAAGGTGATTTGGCATTTTCCTTTCGTACTACCGGCAAAAAAGCCATTCTTTTGTATCAACCTCCAATAAGGCCAAACTATCCAAGTTTCATGGTTGCCTTAACAAGTGGTAAGTTTACATTAATCTTATAAAAAATTCTTGATTTCATTTTTGTCAAAAAACTAAAGATTTTGTTGTTCCTTTTTTTAGTTATTTTAACAAGAATCCATAAACAACTTTTTCATTAAAAGGTAAAGTTTTCAATCCTAATAGCAACATTAATAGTATTGAAAAATATTAAAATATTACTAAAATATTTTTAAATTGAACACTTATTGGTCCATTTCCCTGGTGACACCTCCAAGGTTTTTACAATATGCAAGCCAGATGGATGCTGCAGTGAAGACAAAAGGGAAGGAGTTCTACACTATGCAATTCACAACCCCCGTGTGCAAGCCTATTAAAGTTCAAACGGAAAATGGACCTAGTTACTCTATAGGAGTAATACTAATATAAAATAAAAATAAAAATGTATACCATTTTTATTCAGTTGCAATGCAAAGGCAAAACAAGCTTATTTTTCACTTAGAATACGGAGCGCAGTTCAGCACTCTAATCGACGATTTACGACTCTTATTGGAGTCATCATCGGAGAGGCGTAGGCCTGCTGCTCCAAACTCGAAGTGACCAACCATGAAAGCTTATCCCCACATTGCAACTGACGTGTATGTATTAGGTGACTAGCGTCATCTGGCAATTGAAAGGTAAAGTTTTCAATCCTAATAGCAACATTAATAATATTGAAAAATATTAAAAATATTACTAAAAGATTTTTAAATTGATAACTTATTGGTCCATTTCCCTGGTGACACTTTAAAGGCTTCTACAATTTGCAAGCCAGATGGATGCTGCAGTGAAGACAAAAGGGAAGTAATTCTACATTATGAAATTCACAAACCCCGTCTGCAGCTTGGTAAAGTTCCAACGGAAAATGGACCTAGTTACTCCATAGGGGTCTTCTTCTTCTTTGAGTGCCTCTCCTATCGGAGATTGGATATCATTAGGGCGATTCTAATTTTATTTACTGCTGTTTTGAACAATTCGTTAGTGGTACAGCCAAACCACTCTCTCAAATTTCTCATCCAGGACATTCTTCTACGGCCTGGATTTCTTCGTCCTTGGATTTTTCCTTGCATTATATTTTGTAGGAATGTGTACTTTCGTCCCCTCATCAGGTGGCCTAAGGGGTAATACTAATATAAAAAAAAAATTTTTAAAATCTAACACATCGGTCAAAGAAAAGCGTGGCGCGTGTTCATCGAATAAACGGTTTTCGCCCCACGCTTTTCTTTAACAAATGTGTTAGATTTAAAAAAAAATATTTTTTGCTTTTTGGTTAATTTTTTTATAAAATTTTTAATTTTAGTCACTCGTAAGTAAAAAAAGCGGTTCTTTTCATATTTTTTTATTTTTTACTTTTTAGTCTTACACTTTTCAAACATTAAAATATATCGTCATGTTTATTAAAATATGTATTACAACATATGATGTACTAACACAAAAGTAGTCGGAATCGGCAAAAAATTTGAAACTTTATTGTTTATTAATGAAGCATAACGTAAACAATTAACGTAAAAAGTGAAATTATATATTGTTCATATCATTAGCTATACAATCCGTAAAAGTTTCAAGTTTTTACATTGTAAAAAACAAGAGAATTTAAGCGTTTTCCATTAAAATCGTTATTTTTTTTTATTTAAACAATTAATAAACATGAAAAAAATTTTTTATTGACTATTCGTGTATTGTTCTCGCGAATGCATATGTCTGCAAATTTTCATTCATTTGCATTGAAGAAAAGGCAGTCAAATTAACGTCTAAAGATTTGACGCAAACTATTGAACTAAATAAAAGCGTTTAATAAAATAAAAATAAAAATGTGTTTTCCGTTGGAACTTTACCAAGCTGCAGGCGGGGGTTGTGAATTGCATAGTGTAGAATTCCTTCCCTTTTGTCTTCACTGCAGCATCCATCTGGCTTGCATATTGTAGAAGCCTTGGAGGTGTCACCAGGGAAATGGACCAATAAGTTTTCAATTTAAAAATCTTTTAGTAATATTTTTAATATTTTTCAATATTATTAATGTTGCTATTAGGATTGAAAAATTTACCTTTCAATTGCCAGATGACGCTAGTCACCTAATACATACACGTCAGTTGCAATGTGGGGATAAGCTTTCATGGTTGATCACTTCGAGTATGGAGCAGCAGGCCTACGCCTCTCCGATGATGACTCCAATAAGAGTCGAAAATCTTTGATTCAGAGTGCTGGACTGCGCTCCGTATTCTAAGTGAAAAATAAGATTGTTTTGCCTTTGCGTTGCAACTGAATAAAAATGGTATACATTTTTGTTTTTATTTTTCATTAAAATGGAAAAACCAAAATTTCTGTTTTTTACACACATTCCCATAAACACAGTGCGCCAAGTAGAACCTTATTTGTTCAATGCCTAATGGCGGGAGTGGCAGCCATTCTTTTAAGCACATCAAAGAAGCAAGGCAGAACAGATCTCTCTAGTCGTAAAGAAAATAATCCATCTAGGAGAAGAATAACTGAAATCACACCAACGGTAGAAAGACCTCTGAAGCTAGGGAAAAAATCAACCTTACTAGAGGAAGAAAACCTTGACGAAAGATTATCTGGACCTTCAGGTTGGGGTTGGAGCGCTGGGCTAGCTCCTCAAAATTTTAAAAATTGCTAAAAGCCTGATCGCAATGCGTTCCTTGAAATTTGACAGAAAGTAAAAGACAACGACTTAGGCTATTGAAATGGCAAATTAATATTGGTTTCTGGAATATTCAAGGACTAATGAGAAAATAAGCAGATTTGTGACATCAATTGATGTCAAAATGAGGAGCATAGGTTAAGATGGTTTGGTCATGTTCAACATCATTCTCAAATCGCCATAAAACATAGCCTTCTTAAATCATCAGTCCATCTTGACCGACGCTTTCCTTGTCTTCCCTTGGACTCCATTCCAATAACCTCTTTGTCCATCGCCCATCTGTCATTCTGGCTATGTGTCCTGCCCGAGTTCCTGGAAGAAGCTGGAGAGGAAGACCAAAGAAGACGGTTGGAGGGAGACGGAGACGCTTAGGCAGGACATGTAATAAAGAGGATTGATGTTGATATAAACCAATGTAGAAACTTATGGAGAAATTAATTTATGTAACCCGTCCCCGCATAGGGATAATGGCAAAGATAATGATGGTGATAAATCAAGAAAGAAGCAGAGATCTTGGGTAATTTTTCTAAAAACAAAATGGATGTCACAGTACTAAGTGAAACAATAAAATGGATCATGGTTATCAAATAAAAGACGTCTATATCCTATTTTATAGGGGAGTGGAGAATAGTAGACGAGCAACTATTTTATCTAATAGTCAAAATTTTTGTAGGATTACCTACTTATTTTTCAGGTTCACTAAAATTCTTCTGTCAGCTATCTACCATAGGTATAACCAAAGCTTTTTTTTAGATTTTCAACTTACTTTTAATTTTACCCTTAATACTGGTGTATCCAAAGAACTGGTAATAATTTCTGGTCGTAAATTAAATGGTGGTGAGTGGCACAAGGTCTGGATCGATTACAATAAATATCATGTCAGGTTTATGATTAACGAAGATTTCCAAATGGTCAATTTAAAACCCGAGGAAGAGTTCGGTCCATTCGAGGGGTCCATGTTTATTGGAGGGACAATTAGGTAAACACAAAATTACTTAAATATATAACATTAAGAAGTATTCTGCGGCAGTTAAGATCGGTCAAGACTGTCAAAATTAATAGGTGGTTACCTCCTAGCCAAGAAGCATTTTTTATTACCCAGTTTCTTTTGTAAACGTGTATTATTAATATTCCTATTTCCATTGGAAGCTAGTGATTATATGCATGAATCAGTCTTTCGTCAAAAGTATTTGAGTTCTATAGTTAGAGAATCTTATATTTCCGGTTGAAATGCTCTTTTGATATACCCTGAGTAACTTATTTTTCACGTATTTGTATAAAAATGTTTAGTAGTGACTATGACAATATTATTGCTGCTTTCGTGCAAGGTGTCTTAAACCTCGTGTTCAAAAATAAATACTTTCAGCAAATGAATGATTTAATTCTAACCATTAATGAAAAAATGGTCTCATTCTTGGAAGAGATTAAGTATCTGATACTATTATTACATTTCGGTTTAGAACGTTCTCCGCCGTTTTTTCGACTTCCAATCGCCACTTCGCCCGGTTGTTCCATAGGTCCATTTCTATGTTTCTTTCTCTCGCATCTTTGTCTACTCGTTCGCTCTAACTAGGGATGGCGGTTGTTGACAAAACATCGGTTTTCGGTTATACCGGTTTTTTCTACCTACGGTTTAACCTGCCGGTTATAACCGGTCAAAAAACCGGTTATTTCATAAACCGGTGTTCGGTTTGTTTATTCATAGCCAATACCCAATAGGTTACATTTACATTGCGCTTTAGTTTGCGATTCTCCATTCGAATCGATATCAGTCTATATTAGTATAGAAATCAGTCATCAGTGTTGTGAAATCGATTTGAGTCAGCTGAAAATTTCTCATTTTCGCGCGATGAGCGAAAAATTTTCCCATTTTTCTCTGAATTGAGCATTTTTTCACTTATCGGGTTTTTCACCGGTTATTACTTTAAAAAGAGAAAACCTGTTATAATCGGGCCAAAAAACCAACCGGAAAAACCGATTATCGCCAAGGAAAGAAACCGGTTTTAGGTTATAATCGGTAGGTTTTTCCTGTCCCTAACTCTAACTTTCTCTCGGTCTACCTCGTTTTCTATAATTGTTCGTTTGATTCCCAATATTTCTCTAATGCGTTCGTTGGTAATACTTTCTCTTTTAAATCTTCCTGCTGTTCTTGCCCCAAAAATACATTTCCGTTGCTCTCAGCGTTACCATTGTTCTTTCTTTCAGTTACCATACCTCACAGCGATAAAGAGTGATATTTTTCACTATAGTCTCATATATCGTCTTTTTGTTTTCTTTTCTGATGGGTTAGTACCATAAAAAAGTTTAACATTGTGATGGCTTTTCTGTCGTATTTCTCTCTCTGATCTTCTTCTTACGTTGGCCATTACATTTGCCCCTTTAATTTTATTTGCAGCAGCCCTGAATAGTTCTATGGAGGTCATATTCTTCCATTGTCGTAGGTTTTTCTGTCGTATTTCTCTCTCTGATCTTCGTCTTACGGTGCTGTATCCTTAAGGACGTTGACCATTACATTTGTCCATTTAATCTTAGTTGCAGCCCCCCTGAATAGTTCTATGGAGGTCATATTCGTCCATACAAGAACGCAATTGAAGAGATAATTGGATAAAGGACATATGTCACATTTTTTGAGAAAATTGTTTTATTAGCTTTCTGTTCTTGTAATATGCTGTTTAACCTGTTAAAATTTTAAAATTACCTATTTTTAGCAAAATAAAAATAACAGGAATTAAAGCAATATGTCACACAATGATTTCCGAATTGTGGTGGATAAAGGTATTATGTATGTCCAAAATTGCGTTTGGACATCATACCTTTATCCACGTCAAATGTGTAAATATGGAGAATTTTCTACTTACTATTTGGATAAAGGTAATATGTCCACAAAATTTAAAATATTTGGCTTTAGGTAACTTTTTTAAATTTAATTTAAAGCGTAAAAAAGTACCTTCAGATACCTGTTTAAAAAAGTATAGCAATGCAAATTTATAAAACAAATAATTAACTTGGAACAAAAGACACTAAAATGCTTATTACCCAAAAACATTATTTTGTGACATATGACCTTTATTCACTTATGTCTTCTATTATATCTTCAAAAACCTATCCAGGTGCCGACATAGGATCAGATCACAACCCAGTAGCGACCAAAATTAGGCTCAAAATGAAAATAAAAACGCAGAACAACAGATGTAAAAATCGATACAAGTAAACTAAGAAACCCACTCATAAAACAACGCCTGACAGATGAAATTAATAACCGTTTAATGAATGTTAAAGAACAAATCCAGCAAAATACTGAAACAGAGACAAAATGGTTATTAATAAAGACAGAAATAGATAAATGTCAAAAAGAAATTCTTACACCAACCAGATACAAAAAGAACCAATGGATGACGGAGGAAATCTTAGATTTAATGGAAGAAAGACGTCAGCATAAAAACCAAGATAATCAGATGTACAAAATGTGAATAAACAAATAAAATCCAAAATTAAGCAGGCTAAACAACAATGGTTAAAAGAACAATGCGCAGAAATAGAAGAACACCAGAAAAGACATGATAATTTTAACACACATAAAAAAATTAAGGAATTAACTCAGAACAAAAGAAAACCGGGAATACTAAAAGATACAGATGGGAAACTTGTGTTGAGTACTAACAAAAAATTAAAGAAATGGACAGAATACATAAATGAATTGTTCAAAGACAATATAACAGAGCAGATGGAAGTAGAAGTATTACGGTTTTAAAAATATTAAAAGAAGAAATTAAATCGGCATTAAAAAACAGCAAATATGGTAAAGCAGTAGGTCCAGACCAAATCCCAGTAGAAAGCTTAAAATGGATAAATGATGAAACCTAAGGCAAGCCGCACACCAAAGAAACATGAAACGTAAAACATGAAACATGAAACGTAAAACACGTTTCATGAAAATAAAACACAGATAAACAAATCTTGAAGTCCGCCTACCAATGAAACGAGTGTGATTCATGCTCATAAAACATTTTTATTTTCGAAAAGTTTCATAAATGGCCGGACGTCTATTTGTTTAGCAGTGTTTTATTTTCATGAAACGTGATTTACGTTTCATGTTTCTCTGATGTTATCCTTAGGCAAGCCGCACACCAAAGAAACATCAAACGAAAAACATGAAACATGAAACGAAAAACATGTTTCATGAAAAGAAAACACTGCTAAACAAATCTCAAAGTCCGCCTACCAATGAAACGAGTGTGATTCATGCTCATGACACATTTTTATTTTCGGAGAGTTTCATAAATGACCGGACGTATATTTGTTTAGCAGTGGTTTATTTCCATGAAACGTAATTTACGTTTCATGTTTCTTTGATGTGCGGCCTGGCTTAGACATTATCGTAGACTTGTTTAACACAGTAGTGTACAAAACAGGAAACATACCAAAACAATGGTTACTCTCAACCTTTTGTGCTATCCCTAAAAATACAAACGCTAAAGATTGAAGTGAATACAGAACAATATCATTAATAAGTCACATTCTCAAATTATTCTTGAAAATAATACATGGTCGTATAAATAAAAAAACTAGAAGAAGGAATAGATGATAGTCAGTTTGGGTTCAGAAACGGAATAGGAACCAGAGAGGCGTTATTTGCTTTTAATGTGTTAGCTCAAAGATGCATGGACATGAATGTGCATGTTTGTTACGTTGATTTTGAGAAAGCTTTTGACAAAGTAAGACATGAAAAATTAGTCCAAATTCTAAAGACAAAAAACATAGACAAAAGGGACTTACGAATAATAACAAACCTTTACTGGAATCAAAGAACACAAATTGTAACAAATAACGAACCCAATCCAGAAATTGAAATCAGGAGAGGAGTTCGGCAGGGATGTATTATGCCTCCATTACTCTTTAATGCATATATTGAAGCCATTTTTGAAGAAGCATTGCTATCTCAAAGTGAAGGAATAATAATTAACGGAAGATATATTAACAACATAAGATATGCAGATGACACCGTGATTATGGCAAGCTCTGCTGAACAACTCCAAGTACTACTAAACAAAACAAACAATTTCTGTGAAGAATATGGACTAAAAATGAATATTAAAAAGACCAAATACATGATATTAACTAAGAAAATAAACATACAAACAAGCATAAATTTGGGAAATGTACCGATAGAAAGGGTTGATAAATACAAATACCTAGGAACCTGGATTTCAGAGAAAAATGATCAAAAAACAGAAATAAGGACCAGGATAGAAATAGCAAGAAATGCGTTTGTAAAAATGAAAACAGTTCTCTGCAACAAAGACCTTAGCTTAGAACTGAGAGTAAGAGCTTTGAGATGCTACGTGTTCTCGATACTACAATATGGACTTGAAAGCTGGACATTAAAGCAAGAACACATAAATAAGCTACAGTTATTTGAAATGTGGTGTTACAGAAGGATGCTTAGAATAGAATGGACACAGAAGAAAACGAACACGGAAGTATTGCGAGAAATGGGTAAAGAGTGCGAAATAATAAACACAATAAAAATAAGAAAGTTACAATATCTGGGACACGTAATGAGGGGACCGCGATATGAAATGCTGACTGATAATACAGGGAAATATAAGAGACGGAAGGAATATAGGAAGAAGGAGAGTGTCATGGTTAAATAATTTAAGGGACTGGTTTAGATGCAGTTCTATAGAACTCTTTAGAGCAGCGGTGGATAGAGTAAAGATAGTGATGATGATATCCAACCTCCTATTAGGAGACGGCACTTGAAGAAGAAGAAGTTCATACTTTTGATTTCTTACGATGTGACGAAAATATTGTGTTCTCTGATCTTTTATTATAAGCATAATAAGCTCTCTTTCCTTGTTCATACTCCGCAAGGCTTCCGCATTTGTCTATTTACGGTAGCACCAGAGTTCGAATGCATAGATCCTTTTTTGTGTTGCTTCTGTCATTTTCATGTCTCTGATGGATTTATCTAATATTCTATCATGCGAAATTTTGTTGCCTAGGTATTTGTAAGTAGTCGTAGCAGTGTTTATCGTGGTTATGTCGTCTAATATGAGACCTTTATATTGTCCTCCAATGCACAAGTTGAGCCAGTTGAGCGGCATCCAGTTGAGCCAGTAAAAGTAATTTAAACGTCATCATCATTTTATATTGACTTCTCTGGGAAATTTTAAATGAACACTGTTAATAATACCTACCAGGAATCATGAACAAAGGCTTGTTTAATACCATCTGTATCTTGACCACATGGATCTGATTTAATCTAAAAGTAAAACGCTATTTATGTTTTTAATAAAGATTATATTATTACAGGCCAAGAAAAATGAATGAGCTTGTCATAAGTTTTCAAGTTTCTTAGTAGTAATTCAGATTAGAGAAATATTGCTCATTGATTAACGTTAATCGCTGTATCATTTTAAAACTAATCATTTTGAAACTAAAAAATGTTTACTATTCTTGCATGTTGTATTATTATTTGCAAAATTTGGAAAATATATACTGCGGAGATTTCTACAACGTATATGTTTGACTACACATTGGTTCTATGCTAAAAATTTCTACTAAAATTGTTGCATTTCTACTTCCTGTTCGTAGCGATCTTCTTGATCCAAAATCATCTGTTCACCAAGGACTAATTGGATGCTTTCGAGGTCTAGTTGTAAATGAAGAAATATTAGATATTTATAGTTATATGAGTGTACATCTCAGTGAAATCATAAAAGACTGTAAACCATCATGTGATCCAAACCCGTGCCAAAACGGTGCACAATGTAAAGAACTTTGGAGTAACTTTCAATGTATATGTCCAAACCCATGGGCATATAGTGGAGAATTTTGCGAAACAAGTAAGTTAAATATCATATATTTAATGTCTTGTTATTGGCATTCACGTAATAGTGATTATATTTAAAATTGTGTTCAAATTTCTTATCCTTCTTCTTCATTTTTTATAATTTTCTTAACTATTAAGTTGTTAGTTATTTAATGGTATTACTTCTTTTTACCTGTTATCAGGAAAGCACTTCTTCCCATAAAATTCACAATGAAATTGTAAAACTATTTAAATTCGACAAATAGATATTCTTACAAAAATCTTCATACACAAAACTTGCAAAATTCCGCAAGATTGGCTAAAAGCTACGTTTAACCCTCCCTAAATCCAACAACATGATTGTTGAATCATATATGGTTGTGAGACATGGACGTTAAAAACCACAATGCTAAACAAATAAGAAGCATTCGAATTGTGGTGCTATCGACGAATTTTAAAGATATCGTGGGTTTCGCGCTCTTCCGATGAAGATGTTCTTCAAATGATGAATTCAGAACGTGTGCTCATAAGCATCATAATTAGAGTATCTAAATAAGGAAAACTGGAGGGAAAGAGATGGATTGGTCGAAAGAAACTTTCATGGCTGCGTAATATTAGACAATGGTGTGGCTCCACAGTAGAAGAATTATTTCGCGCAGCAGCCGATAAAGAAAGGTTTCAGGAAATTGTAAACATGATGACGGCCAACGTTTGAGTACAGACACGGCACCTAAAGAAGAAGAAGAAATCCAACAACGTCAAAAATGTAACTACTTTCGACTGATAAGTCTCATGTCCTAAAGTTATTTCTGAAAACAAATTGCAATATATTTTACAAGAAGTGCGATGGGGATATGGGCCCAAAACCCTAAATCATTTTGCTGAAATCCTTCATTCTCGCACATTGCATACAGTACAAAAGATAGAAACCAACTTCAACCAAACTATCAAGATCCTATTGATACCGATTTATCTACAGAGGGTTTAACGAATTGTGCTCCTGCGTTTGGTTTTTAATTGCATCAAAGCGTTGGCAAATCTTTTGCTGAAATTCTTTATTCTCGCATATTGCATACAGCACAAAAGACAGAAACCGACTTTCTTCTTCTTAGGTTAGGCGAGACTAGTTAGTCTTTGGCACTTGGTCGTAAGGCCAACAGTTTTCTTATTGGTAGTTTTAGGATCTCTTCTGGTTCAAACTTCAGTTGACCAGCGAATTCCTGCCTTAGGTCACTTAGGTCATTTCAATGGCATAGTATGTTATAGCAGTCTCTCCTTTCATTACGCACTTTCTGTGCCATGGTTCATTCACTTTATCTAGTTTATGTAGATGTTTTCTTAAACTGCAATGTCCGGTCACCCTTTCAGTGACCGTTTTGATCTCTCGTTTATTGAGGTTCGTCAACTTGTTCGAAAGTTATTTATCAATATTCTTAATTATTTTTTTAGTCTGGATTTGCTCGCGGGTGACTTTCCATTTCTTTTGATGATTCTTATCAACCATTTCTGAACCTCGTTTTTCGTAGCATCTTTAGTAATGCCACAGAAATATTCTGGGTCTTCAAAAGTTTCTTTTAAGCTTTGTTTTGCCAACATATCTACTCGTTAATTCCCGTGCATCCCTTCATGACCCGGCACTCGACTTTATCGAGTTGTGTTGTCTTTCGTTTATGGCCATTCTAGTAGATGACACTTTTGTAGGTATCCAGTTGAAGTGGGAAATTGCAAGAAACATTTGTCTACATGCCTGCGTATGAATTTGTATCTACCAGGATTTCTAATTAGGCAGGGTTCTGCCAAAATGTATAAAATCCTATTGATACCAATTCATATACAGAGGGTTTACCGAATTGTGCTCCTGTGTGTGTGATATATTTGGTTTTTAATTGCAAATATTATTATAATATCTGATAAAATAAATAGAATATTAATTTAATTCTTGAAATGTTTTAGATATCAATCAGAATGCAATAACATTTACCTTGCCAAGTTCGTATTTGAAGAGGAACTATTTAATAAACGACACCAGCGAAGAGAAAGCCGTACTCTCCAAAATGTTTAGGGAACAGATTTTAGTGAATCTCAGGACGTACGAGAATCGTGCTTTAATTTTTTATGTAAACGATCATCTAAACAATTTTGCTCAATTGTATATTGACAACGACACTCAAGTGATATTCTTGTTTAACTACGGAAACAAGATTCACAACGTTACTGTGAATTATGCAAATTTAAACACTAGTAAGTCCGTTCAGATTGCGATAGAAAGAAGGAAAAACTTAACGAGAATGCATGTTAACGATCAAAATAAAACTATACCGTTTGGGGTTAAGCTGTTAGAGGAATATTCGAATAAACCATGGATTAATCCAGATATGGGTAAGTTATTATAGATATATCGAGATCTTACTTTCATGTCTGGCAGGGGCGGCCCGTCAGGGTAGGCAAGGTAGGCGCCGCCTAACCTCTTCAAATGTACAATAATAAATTATTTATTAATATAAATTACTTATTCCAAAACTAATTTATAAATTTTGATACAATGCCTAAGTATCTAAAAATCTAAAATAAAACAAAGCTACTTTTTAATTCATCTCCAAAGTTGTAATAATTATTGTACGCTTCCCGTAGCGTAGCACTACTACCGTGACAGCTCTATCCTAGTAGTCCAGGGCGCATCTGTTTTGAGATGGACGTTGAGAGGTGACTCAAATTTTTTTGCAGAAATTGTTTGGAAATAACTCATATAATAATATTTGAGTTATCCTCACACTCAAAATGGTCCGGAACATTGTTTAAATAATCAAAATGTCAAAATATGAAGGAAAAATTCGATTTTTTTATTGGTTTTTTGATTTTAACTTTAAAACTATTCATTTCTGAGAAAAGTTGTGTTAACATAAAAGTTGCGTAATTAAATTTCCTACAATATAGAATTGGTTAAAAGTTTAAAAAATATTCACCCTTGTTGCAAAATAGCAATAAATGCGAAAAAAACCATACAAAAACAAGTATTCGCATTTTACGTTTTTCAACTATTTATGCTACTTAGGACCTTTATGTTTCACCCAGAAAAACTTTATGATATACTTAAACAACACTGTAAATTTCATTAAGATCGGTTTAATAGATTTTGCAAAATAAATTTTGCAATCCAGCTTTCGCAAAAAAAATTCATTTCTTTAAAATGTTGCAGGACTGAAAATAAAGCAGATAGCAAGTTGATTTTTTTTGCTTATAGAAGTGTACTGTACCTTTCATTTGCAATCCGCAAAATTAAAATCGATTAATTACCACGGCGCCAGGAAATTTTTTAAATAAACATTAATTTTTGGTGCTATGCGCAGGACAGCGGTGTTCGATTCACACAAGTTGATTTCCACCAAAATTTCTTCCAATCTTTATCTAATATATTATTTTCTTACTCTATATTTTGTTGTATATTAATATTTTAATTCCACAAAAATCAAACTAATTTTATTATTGTTAGTGAAATATTGTTTAAACAATTGCATATGTTTAAGAATAATTAACTTTTATTCTCTAAGTTAAAATATATGAACAAAGAAAGTTTTTGCTAAAAAAAGTGTTATTTCAAAGGACAGAGTATGTGTTTTTTTTTGCAATAAACAAATTTATTTATTTATATCGAAATGTAATAAAAATTAAAATGTATCAATCATTATCAAAGGTCATTGGAATGCCCAATCAGAGCAAACTATCCGCTGTCCTGCGCGTAGCACCAATAATTTATGTTTATTTAAAAAAATCCTGATGCCGTGGTAGTTAATCGATTTTAGTTTTGAAAATTGCAAATGAAAGGTACAGTACACTTCTATAAGCAAAAAAAAATTCAACTTGCTATCTGCTTTACTTACAGTCCTGTAACATTTTGAAAAAATGAATTTTTTTTGCGAAAGCTGGATTGCAAAATTTATTTTGCAAAATCTTTTGAACAGATCTTAATGAAATTTACAGTATTGTTTTACTGTATCATAAACTTTTTCTTAGTGAAATATGAAGGTCCTAAGTGTAGCATAAATGGTTGAAAAACGTAAAATGCGAATACTTGTTTTTGTATAGTTTTTTTTTGCAATTATTGCTATTTTGCAACAAGGGTGACTATTCTTTAAATTTTTAACCAATTTTATATTGTAGGAAATTTAATTACACAACTTTTATGTTATTACAACTTTTCTCGGAAATGAATACTTTTAAAGATATAATCAAAAAACGAAGAAAAAAATCGAATTTTTATTTCATTTTTTGACATTTTGATTATTTAAACAATGTTCCGGACCATTTTGAGAGGGAGGATAACTCAAATATTATTATTTGAGTTATTTTCAAGCAATTTCTGTAAAAAAATTGGAGTCACCTCTCAACGTCCAAATGTACTAATATTTTTACAGATGCGCCCTGGTCTATAGGGCAGGCTCTTTTAAAAGTAGCCGAACAGAATTCGCATTTTGTCTCACTCTGGCTGTAATATTGTCGCTTGCCTGGCCGTGATGGCAGCATTTCCAATACATATTTTGGGGCTATAGGTAGGCTAGATTTTTTTACGCCTTTGACATTGGTTGTGCTGAGCTGCATCTCGGGACTGCCAATTACATGTTTTAGGATCCTGACTACCAATTCTGAAAAAAATGAAAAGTTCGAATTTTGTCATGAAATTTGGTATGTGGGGTTAGAATAATATTTCTAACAATGTTTCCAAATAACTTTTTGCGATATCTCTAACGCGAAACAAAATATTGAAAATTCATCCTGTTTTAAAAAATATAAACCATCAAAATAAATGACTGCAAAATTTCAAATCTTTATTTATTTTGATAGCCGAAATATAAGGGTCCATCTTAAATGCGACACACTGTATACAGGGTCTTTGGTAAAAAATGGGCCATAGCTTAACCCTAGATTCCTGAGGTTAAAATATGTCGATTTAAGCTAACTTACTTACCTTAGTACGAAAGTTTAGTCCAGAGAAATAAGATTTTTCTCGTGACACATACCCCTCCAGGCCGAAACCAAATTTTTTGAGTGGTATGGACATCTATATTATTAACCTATATGTTTCCTGCAGCCGATTTTGATGATATACATAGTTATAAACAAATGAAGATCGAAAAACGGTAAATTATCGCTTTTTTCGTCTATTACCAAAAAGTTAAGCACTTTAAACAAATTTGAGAGTAAGAAACTCATAAATCGTATAAAAAACTTCAATACGGCATTCGCTGAATATGTCCATCCTTATTGGTTGCTTAGAAAATTGCAAAATAAATCATAAATTTTGAGTTTTTATAAATATTCATAACTTAGGTAAAAATTAACTTAGAATCTTCTTATTACACGGAATGCCGCGACTTCTTGTATATAAATTATATTTTAAATTTCAAAGCAATTGGTCAAATAGTTTAAAAGTTATTTAATTTGTTTATCCCAAATTAATTTTTTTTGCAACACTATAAGTCAGAAAATTACGAGGTTACAATAATACTTCAGACAGTTTATGAAAGAAGAACATTTATACTATTACCTTAATTAAAAATAAATGACAAAAAATAATTTTAAACAGTGTAAAATTATTTTGCAAAAACATGTCGATTTTTTGCTTACTTATAAACAATTTTTTTTTTTTTCGTGGAATTTATGGCTTTGGTGAGGACCAATTAGCCAGACTATGTTAGATTGTATAAATAGTTTGTGTAAATTGTTTCATAGTATCAAACTTGAGCATGATGTATTCATTTGTTTTGTTAGTAATATGTAGCATTAGTAAAGTGTAAGGTGTTTAATTTTTTTTTCCTTCCGCGCTAGAGCATCAACCCGGTTCAACGCCGCGGAGGTTTTAGCCCTCTTTGTGTGTGTTTTTATTTTTTTTTGTTTTCTTTTTTTTTTGTTTTTTTTTTGTTTTTTTTTGTTTTTTTTTTTTTTTTGTTTTTTTTGTTTTTTTTTGTTTTTTTTTTGGTTTTTTTTAATTGGTTCATTTTTTTTACTAGGTTTATTTTTTTTATTATTTTTTTTTTATTTTTTTTTGTATTCACCTTTTTTTTTCCTTTAAATTTAGTTTGTTTTGCAGAATTGCTTACAAAATTGGTTAGTAATTTTACAATTTTAGTTTACAGTTTATGATGTGTTGATGAAGTACATAAAGTATATTATTATTTCCTGAAAAAATAATACAATTTAGGTCTATTGGAAGGTTTATCTTGTAGTGAATTAAGTTTTTATATAGATTATTAATGTTTACAATATTTATTGGACATTCAAGTAAAACATGTACCAATGTACCCATTTTACCACAACTACACAGTGGATCGTCTGTAATTTTTATTTTGTGCTTATAATAAGGTGTTAGTGCATGGTTTGCACGTATTCGATTTATTGTGGCGACAAAGTTTCTGTTTGGTATTTTGTGAAACCATGGTTTTCTGGGGATCCTTGGCTGGTGTTTACAAAAGTTTGTTCCAGTTGTTGATGCACTGTATAGGTTTTGCCACATCTCATTTATTTTGTTCCTTTGATTTAAGAATAAATCGGACGGGGGTAGTTTAAGATTTAGTTCTTCTCCTGATGTTGGAGCTGTTTTCGCTAAGGCATCCACCATTTCATTACCTGTTATGCCTGCGTGTCCCTTTACCCATAGATATATGACGACTTTATTCTTGATGTGTATCTCATTATGTAAATACAGGATTTTTGCTTCAATATGATTAACTGATCTATTTATTTTAACATTTTTAAGTTTATCTACTGCACTTTTGCTGTCCGTACATATTATAAATTTGTCGTGGTTAGAGCCGAGTACGTATTTCATAGCTTGCACTATTGCTGTTAGTTCTGCAGTGTATATGGAAGCTTCCTTTGGTAAAATAAATTTTTTGTCAGTATTTTCCTCAAAATGGTAAAAGGCACAACTGGTATATTCTTTTGACTTTGATCCATCAGTGAATATAGAATCATAGTTTGGCCAGTATTTGTTTTTTGTTTCGTTGAACTTTGTTTGATTGATACTTGCTACTTCTTCACTTTCAAAATAGTAGGTTCTAATTTCACGTGAAAAAATTTGTTCAGGTGAGTAAATTAAAACTGGAGGGAGTTGGTTGGAATAGAGTATATCTGTAATGTCAGCTATTTCTGAGAAAGATTCTACTATGAGGGGGGTTTTCTTGAAGTGCCAGTATCTATGGGTCAAAACTTGAACTGTTAGTGACTGTACACTATTGAGGTAAGAAGTTTTTTTTGAAATGGTTTTTATCATGAATTTTCTGCTCAATAGTTGTCTTCTTAGTTTAAGAGGAGGTTCCACGGCTTCAGCTTGTATAATGTTTATGGGCGTTGACTTAAGATATCCCAGGCAAACTCTTAAGCATTTATTTTGTTGTATCTCGATTTGATTTAGATGTGTATCTGCTGCTGTTCCATAGAGTTGACTTCCATAATCCATTATTGATCGTACCATTGTTTTGTAGAATAGTAAAGCCGTATTTGGGTCTGCTCCCCACTTTGCTCTACAAAACGCTCTTAGGATATTTATAGAATTACTTGTTTTTTTGATAATTTGGTGGATACAGTCCTTCCATAATAGTTTTCTATCTAGATGCAGACCAAGATATTTTACAGAGTTACTAATACAGAGTTTATATTTTCCTATTGTTAATTGTCTTTGATAGTTGTTTCTGTTTCTAGAGAAAATACATATATTGGTTTTGGACTCGGATATGGAAAGTCCCATGTTGTCTAGGTATTTTTGGATTTTTATAAATTCAGTGTTGATATTTTCTATACATTTGTCCTCTGATTTGCTACTGGTGTAAATAACAACATCATCAGCGTATTGAATGATTTTAGACTTTTGTGATATAACATTTTCTATATCCATTGTGTACAGGCTGTAGAGGATTGGGCTCAGGATACTACCTTGTGGTAATCCAGATCTACATATTCTTGATTCCGAAATTTCTTGATTTATCTTTAAGGAAACTGATCGATTAGAGTAAGCTGATTTTATGAAGGTGGCAAAGGAGGTTGGTAGACCAATATTGATGAGCTTCTCTTCTAGTATATTTATTTGAACATTATCATATGCTGAAGTTATATCCAAAAATGTGGCCAAAGTGCTGTATTTGTGTGTGAATCCTAGATAGATGTCATTTACTAGTATCGTTAGGGGTTCCAAGGAAGATCTTCCCTTTCTAAAAGCATATTGTGAGTCAGGTAATATTTTTTCATTTTCTAGCCAATATTCAAGCCTGTTCTTTATCATTCTTTCCATGGTTTTAAATATACACGATTATAAAGCTATGGGTCTATATGAATCTGCATTTTTATTCTGTTTTCCAGGTTTTTTGATAGGTACTATGATGTATTCTTTCCACATCGGTGGAAAAGGAATCCTATTTATCCAAATCGAATTGAACAATTCCAACAGGGCTTTCTTATGGTCTAAGGGCATTTTATGCAACATATTATATGAAATGTTATCCGCCCCGGGAGATTTATTATTTGTTGATTTAATGCAATGATCGAGTTCCCATAATTGAAATAACGATTGTAGGAAAGAAGTGTTCCTATTTACAGTAGCTATTTGTTGAGTAATGTTGTTTTCGACCCATGGAGGTGAGATTTTTGTGTGGAATTCGCTTATCCAGTCTTCTTTGGGGTCCATTAGGGGTTTATTCGCTTGTTTTCGATTTTTATATCGGTTTACTTTGTTCCACACTTCTTTAATTGGTGTATTTTGATTTAGATTTTGGCAGTAATTTATCCAACTTTTTTTCTTAGTTTCTTTAAAAGTTTTTTTAGCTACTGCATCAAGTCTTTTATATTCTGTTAGATTATTAAGATTTGGAGCCTGTGTGTAGGTTAAGAAAGCTTGTTTTCTTGCTTTAGCAGCTATGTTACAGGTTTCGTTCCACCAGTCCTTTGAGCAATGATTTCTATTTTGTGCGTTTGATTTTCGTAACGGAATTGCTTTGTCGGCAGCTTTGTTAATATTGTCGATAATGCCCATTAGCGATGATTTTGGTTCTGTTGCTTCAAGGGTAGCGGTGTATACATCCCAATTAGCAGCCTTGAGTCTCCATATATTATGTTTTGTCTGTTTAATTTGCGCAGGTGGGATATTCCTTCCAAATTGTATGTGTATTGGTAAGTGATTAGAGCCATACGGTTCTTCTAAAGTACACCACGTAATTAGTTGTGTCAGATCCTGTGTTCAGAGGGTCAAGTCTACAGCTGACTTCTTATTGTTTGCTAATGTAGGTGATCCGTCGTTTATAATTACTAGGTTGCATTGTTCGATAGCTTCCAAAAGAATCTTGCCATAGATATCGTCATATCCATCGTTCCATGCCAAACTATGTGCGTTAAAGTCGCCCCCAATTATGAATGGTTTTGGAATTTGTTCCAAAAAGTTAATCCACTGTTGTAATGATATTCTAGTTCTCGGTTTAAGGTATACTGAAACAAAGTAAATTTTTTTATGTATATATGGAAAATTTACCGAGATACAAGTATGCTCAAAGTTGATTGTAGTTGGAATTGAGACTTTTTGGTATATTAAGTCTGATTTTAATAAAATGGCAGAGCCGCCGTACCCGTCGTCCCGGTCACAGCGAATATTGTTGAAGCCTTTAAAATTATAGTATTTTTCTGCTTTAAACCATGTTTCCGATAGAAGTGCAACGGAGTAGTTGCCCCTATCTAGTAGATATTCTAAGTTATTTTTATTAGAAACTGCCGAACGGCAGTTCCATTGAAGGATATTTATTGCATGGTTGAGGTCTGAGAATGTGATGCCGTGTTTCCATTTATAGTTAATTTGACTGTTTTCGAGTTCTTCCTTATTTATGTTTATAATTTTTGTTACTAAAACTTTTGTGACAATTTCTATAACTAATTCTAATATTGAATTTATCATGCTCAAGTCTGAAGGAGATGCAACTGGATTATTATTAATATTTCCCTTATAGTTAATGCTGTCTAATATTCCTCCCGTAGGTAATTGAGATCTAGGGGAAGATATAATTTCATTATGGAAAATTAATGTTGGATCTGGACTATTTGGTCTCTGTCTTTTGAATGTTCGAGAATTTGTACTATTTGAATTATTATTGTAGAATATATTATTAGTTGACATTTTGTTAATTGGATTTGATGGGAATTGGGTGGGTGTATAATTATTGGGATTTAATGGAGGGAAAGTTTTGAGGCAGGAGAGGTTTGTAGTTTGTTCCGTATTTATGGATGTTACTTTTGCATAGGAGTTTCTGGGGAACTGTTTGTTTGCGTCTTGATAACTAATATTATTGGAAGACATAGCGTCTTTAATAAGTTTTTGACGCTGAAATTCTTGACACGCGCTTAAATTTGTAGTAAAATGATCCCCCGAACAGTTAAAACATTTTGGAGTGAGATCGGTCTTTTTACAATCTTTTGAGTTGTGGGATTCTTGACATTTATCGCACCTAGCCTTGCTATTACACTGCCCACCTGTATGTCCAAATCGAAGACAATTAAATCATAATAGCACCTTTTGTTTATATGGATCGACTTCCTTTAGTACCTTGTTGATTGTTATATATTTTGGTAGCACTTGTGACTTAAAACTAACTACGCATGTTTTTGTTGGAATGTATTGAGTACCGTTTTCATCTACTTGTCTTCGATTTAATCTTGTGACTTGAAGGACTTCAAATTTACAGTGTAAATCGTACATTTTTATTCTGTTTTTAACATACTCTACTGAAAATTCTGTGGAAATATCTTTTATTACGCCCTGTCTAACTAAAAGAAACTTAGGAATGTATATGTCTAGATTATTTTTTATAAATATTGCTTCATTTTTTTTTAGATATGATATAGTTAGCCGATTTATAATCTTTAAATTTTATACGTATTTTATTTCTTCCTACTGCGTCAATGCTTACAATTTTTTCATCAATTTCTTTAAAATTTGTGATAATAATGTCACCTATCCTTAACGCGTTTAATCTGCCTTTAAAATCGGGTGAATTATTTTCTAAATACGTGTAAAAAGGTCCTAGGTCGTTTTGTCGGTAAAGAAATTCCTCCCTTTTTGTTCCTACTTCTTTGTTAATGTTATTTGTTATTGAAGTGTGTACATTAGCAAAGTCATTATCGATAATGGGTTTATTATTAACAAGTTTTGTGGTACTTATCTGTGTAACTGGAACAAGATTTTGGAATCCTAATAGCTCCTCCTTTGAAGATGTTGCATGTTCTGTATCCATTTGGGTTTCTAAAACATTTTTATCGGGTGCGTCGCCCCCGCTAACTGCACTCATAACTTTTTAATGTTTTTATTCCGATTTCGCTTTTTTATTTGGTGTAATTAATTTACTTTTAAAGTTCACAAAATATTTATTTAAATATCTAATTTATAGACACCGGTTTTAAAAAACAAGCTTCTTTCCTACGCACGTCTGACTACCACGACGAATGGAAGCTAAGTGTTATAAACAATTAGAATAACTTTTTAACCGTTACCCGTAGAAAAATTATTTTTTCACATTTAGAAAAACTGAATTTTTATACACATTTAGAAAGAAAAACAACTGTTCTAGGACATTTAGGGACAAAGTTAGCCCCCCCCCCCCCATTTTTTTAATTCACATGTTTTTGCAAAATTATTTTGCAATATTTATAATTATTTTTTGTCATTTTTTTTAATTAAATAAATACTGTAAATTTTCTTCTTTCATAAACTATCCAAAATATTACTGTAACTTCATCATTTTCTGACTTACAGTGTTGCAAAAAAAAAATTAATTTTGGATAAACAAATTAAATAACTTTTAAACTATTTGACCAATTGCTTTGAAATTTAGGGTATGATTTAAGCACCATAAGTCTCAGCATTCCGTGTAATAAGAAGGTTCTAAGTTAATTTTTACATATGAATTCTAAGTTATGAATATTTATAAAAACTCAAAATTGATCATTTATTTGGCAATTTTCTAAGCAACCAATAAGGATAGACATATTCAGCGAACGCCATATTGAAGATTTTTATACGGTTTATGAGTTTATTACTCTTAAATTTGTTTAAAATGCCCAATTTTTTAGTAATAGACGAAAAAAAGCGAAAATTTACCGTTTTTTGATCTTCATTTGTTTATAGCTATGTATATCATCAAAATCGGCTGCAGAAAACATATAGGTTATTATTATAGATGGCCATATTACTCGAAAAATTTGGTTTCGGCCTGGAGGGGGTTGTGTCACCAACACGATATTTTTTCCTTATTTCTCTGAACTAGTTGATAATAACCGAAATACAGGCTATCAAAGTTAAACTTTTATTTTATTTATTCTTGAAAGACATGGGATAATAACACAAAATTTGGTAAACGGTGATTTTTTGGGACGAGAAATCTAAATTCGCCACCAAAAATTATGTATTATCCAGAGGGCGCCACATACGCCTTTCAGCGCTCATTTAATAGGTTCAATTTTTTTATTACCCACTCTACATGCATTTTAAATCAAAAATTGTATTATGTTAATATTTTTACTTAAAAAAGGTGTATATGTACTACATTCATCTCGCTAAACTCATCCGTTTTCGAGATAAACGCATTTTAAATCTGCGAGGCAACATAATTTTTTTCATAGGTAATATCATTGTAGTTACACCCGAAAAATAATTTAATATCATAAAAATTTACAAAAATGTATCTCAAATTTCTTCAAATGGAATTTGCGATGCAATGACATAAATATGAGAACTGGCACAATTATTATGGTTTCAAGTTTATTTTTCGGGTCTAGCTACAATGATATGCAAAAATTACGTTGTATCGCAGACTTAAAATGCGTTTATCTCGAAAATAGTTGAGCTTAGCGAGATAAATGTGGTATATCTTTTTTAAGATAAAGTGTAAAAATATTAAAAGAAAAAAATGTTGATTTAAAAAATACGTGGAGTGGGAGATAAAAAAAATTGAACGTATTAAATGAGTGCTGAAAGACGTATGTAGCGCCCTCTGGGTAATACATCATTTTTGGTGGCAAATTTAGATTTCTCATCCCAAAAAACCTCCGCTTACCAAATTTCGTGTTGTTATCCCATGCCTGTAAGGAAATATTCAAGAATAAATAAAATAAAAGTTTAAGTTTGACACCCTGTATTTCGGTTATTATCAACTTTGGTACTAAGGTAAGTTACCTTAAATCGACCAATTTTAAGCTCAGGAATGTAAGGTCCATTCTTTACCAAACACCCTGTACCTATATAGGTATGTACATATATTATACACTATGACTATATAATGTGTCGCCTACCCGTATACTGAGGTCACGAGCCGCCACTGATGTCTAGTGAAACTTTCGAAACTCTGGACATGTTTATAATCATTACAATATCATAAATAATAATAATATGTTTAAATTCATAGTCTATATCATGTGTTTTTTTTGCTCTGTTTTTCCTCGAATGGTTTAGTGTTTGGCGCAGATGCATGCTTAGTTGCTTCTCACTCTTTTTATCTAGTTCCGGCTTCAATCTGTCCAATATGATTTTGGTAAACACCTTGGATATGGAGCTTAGCAGTGTTATTGCACGCCAATTATTTCATCTACTCTTGTCTCCTTTTTAAGCTTTTTATTTATCAATCTCTCCTTCCATTTCTTTGGTAATTCTTCGTCAGTCCATATTTTGTTTAAAAGTTTATACGATGTATCTATTGATTACTCGGTATCTGCTTTTATTAGGTCAATGTGTATATTGTCGATTCCTGCGACTTTGCCATTTATTAGAAGTTTTAGTGTGTTTCCAATTTCTTCCCTTGCAGTTTCTCAAATATTCACTTCTAGCTCTGTTGATTCTACTTCGTCTTTTAGGACTTGTGTTATTTCATGTCTAGCACATATTATTTCTTCGAAGTATTCCATTCATCTTTGTATTATTTCTTTCCCATTTTTTATTCTTTTTCCTTGTTTATCCTTTACTTCTCGTATATTTATTTGTGCTTTTCCTGTAAGGTTTCTCTGATGTCTTTAGCATCTCGTTTGTATAATTTATTTTATCTTGTTTGGCTTGTTTTTTACTTCCTCGTTTCATCTTGTATTTCCTTTCAATTGTCAAGTGTCTTCTGGCCGATTCTAGCTTTTGTAGAATTTTTTCTTCGATTTTTCTTACTTCTATCAGTTATTCATTTTTTATTCTGTATTCTTTTAATCCGATTGTTTCTTTTGCTCTATTTATCATTAGGTACTTCTTTTAAAACGAATATGACAGAAAATCTTAAAGATTTGGGCATTAGCACCATACTAAAAGGGAATTTTAATTAAACAGTTTATTTACGATTTATTTCTTCTGGATAAAGAGAAAAGAAGAATATCCTGAGCTGGCAACGGAATCTTTAAATAATTCCTTTAGTGACTACCTATCTTTGTGAACTAACTTTCTATTAAAAACAACAAAACTAGGAATAGGTTAACAAAACAAACTAAAACTAGGAATAGGTTCCAGTTGGACAATTATTCGCCTGTCAAATATAAGACCAAGATTAGGAGGACACAGCCTGTCCACTAAATTGTTATATAGACAGGTGTATACCGGGTGGTGAATTGGAAAACGGGCCATAGGAAACTCAATGTAAAATTAAAAACTTTTGAATTCCTGGTTTCCTAATGATTTTACATCAAAAGACAAGAGACATAAGAAACTATTTGTAGAGGATTGAAATATGTATTTAAAACAACTGTTGAAATTGTTCTACGAATTAAACATAGGTACTCCAAAATTTTTACTCACTAATTTTTACACACATACCTACTGTGGAAAATGTATTATATTTTTCAAAATTTTGGAATGTCTTAACTCGTAGAACAATTTTAGCTTTTGTTTTTAATACAGATCCTCTACAAATATTTTGTTATGACTTTTGATGTAAAATAATTAGGGAAGCAGGAATTCAACAGTTTAGAATTTTACATTGAGTTTCCTATGGCCCTTTTTCGATTCACCACTCTGTATAATATAATATTACAGGTTTATTTCCAACTTTTTCGAAAAAGTAAAATTCGACTATTTTGATATGAAAATATTAATAATAAAATATGAACCTGGAATATATTAAGTTTTCTCAAATATACGAATATTTTTCTCTAAAATTAACATAAAATTCTGCTTTTTAGAAGTACTTGCCCCCCAACGACCGCCTGCACCTCCAACTGAATATTTTCAATTAAATTTAGGGGGCTACGATACAGAAACACTATTAAAAGTTTCTGATTATCCTCCCAAGCTTGAAGGTTACGTAGGTTGTTTAAGAGGGCTTCAAATTGGAAATAGTCTAATAGATTTACCATCTAAAGTAAGCATCACTGATGCAGGTAAGTATTTTTTTTTTCTTAAAATGACGGCTCGTTCAATATTCATTATCAACATGTCATAGACATGTTATAACTGTCATATACATGTCAGTGGGGGATTGCTGGTATAAGCAATCCCCCGCTTATTGACCAACAGCTTCGGGCGGATAAGTTGGTGAGTGGTAGGGCAATATCTGTTGTCCTGATACCGCGAAATCGATTTCAAAGGGGGAGAAACCAAGAAATGGTCAACGACATCGTGATATAGAAGGTCAAGAGAAACCACTACATTAAAGATATTTCTAGTAAAACTTTCCATGAGAGACAAAGAAACTATCTCTCTCTCTCCTGTCGTTTCCTCATTACTGAGGATCGTGATTTCTTCCAATATTCCTAACAATGTTTCTCCATTGGTTTCTATCTTCAGCTGCTCTAAGAGCTTCGCAGAATGAGTTTCCAGCTGAATGCTTTATTTGGTCAGACCATCTAGTTGGTGATCGTCCTCTTGATCTTCTCCCCGGAACGTTTCCAGAAACAATTAATCTCTCCAAACTGTCGTCACCTCTGCGAACCACGTGACCAAAGAATTGCAGAATTCGTTGCAGACATATTGTGGACAGCCTTTTTCTAATATTGAGTTGAAAGAAACTATACATACATTTAATTCTTAATAAACTTTATTCGAAATTTCGTTCCGATCAATGATCGCATCATGATGATATAGCTGCAGAATCAATTACTGAATATTAATATAATACAAGTCTATGCAAAAATAGCTGACAAACGAGTTGAAGAAATTAAGCAACTCTACAGCCAAATTAAACAAATTCTCCGGAGCACAAAAAAATATGAAGCTACTATTATTATGGGAGACCTCAACTTAAAAGTTGGTGCCGAAATCACACAAGATATAACCGGAAAGTATGGACTTAAAGAAAAAAGACCAATACAGTTCTGCCAAAAAGAGAAATGCATTATGGCAAATATGTACTTTGCTTTAACAACCTAGAAGACGACTATACTGGAAACCTCCAGCTGATCATCAGGGAAAGATAGTCAGAAATCAAATTGACTACATTAATGTTATCATTAACAGAAGATTTAGAAACAATATTACGTCTGCAAAGCATATCCAAGTGCAAACGCAGCAACTAATCATAATCTGTTATGTGCTGAATTTAGACTAAAGGTGGCTGCAGATTATCATGCTCGAATCGTTTCCAACACTTAGCGTTTGGTACCAGAAAAATGTTGATTTTAATGGTTTTAAATGTGAACAATTCACACTGTCCGGAACGTATAGTATCAGACACCTCTTTGTAAAATCAGGTTTTTCGGAGACTACGCTACGTGCTGGAAACGATTCGAGCATGATAATCTGCAGCGACCTTTAGACCAGAGCTTCCCAAACTTATTCGTACTGTGACGCCCTTGGGACTTTGCTATTTTTTTTGCGACGCCCCTCACCCCAACCCCCAATAATACTTACCAATTTTAGTACTGGATTAGTAACAGGTTATAGTTATAACAATTACAGAATTTGAACATCTTTTATCATTTTTATTACATCACATCTTATGAAACCGGGGCTCCAGTTTGGAAATTTCCACTCTCATTTCTTTTTCTTTGTTCAAGTTTATGATTGACCTGTACTTGTTTTTAATTAGGTACTGCAACTGCAGAAAAGCCTGTGTCGCATAAATACGAAGTCGTAACTGATAATAAAACCTTTAATGCACAGTGGTGATGGCATGATATTTTGATATTTATGAGAAGCTGAGCTCCAAAATTCAAACAGTTTGTCCTTGTCGTATTGAAGCTTTAGGCTGGAATCACAGGACAATTCTGTCAGTTGTTCTTCTTCCTCTGTTGTAAGTGTCGATGGTGTAGATGACTGGAAAGGGTTTCTGACCCAGTCATATTGCTCCAGATCTTCGGGAAAATATTTCTCAAAGTGTTCGCTCAATGATAACATGTACGGTGTAAACATATTTTTTAAAGAGGGATCGAGGATTTCTATCCATTTTTCTTGTAGAATCTCTTGTAAAGCAGGAAAACAGTCTAATTTCTTGATCTTCTAATTTTCTCTTCCATAAGAGCAACTTCTTCTGAAACCCAGTAATTTGATCTGCCAATTGCAGGATATGAGTATTGTTTCCCTGCAAAGACTTATAAATTTAATTTGTTTAATATATCACAGAGGTATGCTAATTTTATTATAAACTCTGATTTTTGAAAGTTTTGCGCATCATTATGTGATTCTGTATGTAGATACGTGTAAAATTCATTTATTAATATTACATGCGAATACGTTGCCTTTGGACAGCCAACGAGAGTTGCAACAGCAAATTAAGGAGGTGTGCTCGGTCCCCTTTTCTTTACAAAATTTTTGATATTCGGATAATTTCGTAGACCATCGGATAATTTTTGGAGTGAACAATTTTTTAAATAATTTCGGATAATTCAAGGGTCTATCGACTTGATATTATATTTTTTATTTGATTGATTTATTAACACATAATATATTTTATACTCATTAAAAAGCAAATAAATATATTTTCTGTATTAAAAGTCATTGCTGACATGCGACGCCCCTGGGACAACGCCGCGACGCCCCAGGGCGTCGCGACGCACAGTTTGGGAAGCCCTGCTTTAGACTAAAAAGAATAAAAGCTCCGACAACTCAGAAGAAACCTAATAATTGACTCCTAAGAAATACCATAATAGCAAATGAGTTCGGAAATAAGATAAATCGTGATAGTCGAGGAAATGAAACTGAAAAAATGGCAAAACCTCGCAATTTTTTCGTCCAGCATCGATTTGTACAAAAATTTGGGATTAGGCTGATTACACCCTCTAGTTCAATTTCTATATTGAGCCGTTGTACGCTTTTGGTTTTTAAGGGTAAAAACTACCCCTAATTGTAAAAAATGATAAAATAACATTTTAAACTTTAATATTGTCAACATTTGGTTCTTATTAGTTACATAATGAGTAGGGAGCGGATTTATATGCGATCAATTTTGATGAAATATGCTCATATATATGCAGTAAAAAACTACGAAATATGCGCAAGATATGCACAAAAATTCAAAAAATGCGCATATCGAGAAACCAACAATTTTCTGTTCTATTCTATTCTAGGGGGTTCTTTTAAAGGAAGGGGCGGCAATTTTATTTATTATCTGTCAAATAAAATCAATATTTTTTATATAGGCAATTTATTCACATTTTTTACAAAAACTGATAATTATCAATAGTTACCTATGCTGACAAATGTGGCAGTCCTTAAGAGAGCAAATGCTACCCGCGAGCTGCTTGATAACATCAAATATAGAAAGATGGCCTATTTTGGACACGTAGTAAGGGGAGACCGGTATAATATTCTTCAACTTATTATGATGGGTAAAATCGAAGGACGCAGAGGAATTGGTAGAAAGCAGGCCTCTTGGTTGAAGAATATCCGGGAGTGGACAGGAATAAAGAAAGCAGAACACCTATTTAGAATAGCTCGAGACAGAGACAGTTTCGCCATGTTAATCGCCAACGTCAAGGGGACTTGATAGGGCACGTTAAGAAGAAGTTACCTATTTAAAATAAAACAACAATATCACTATTATATCTTCGATTATAATTTACTACAATGTGTTTTTCCAAATTTTCTTTGATCAGATAAAATATTTTTTTGTAACTAGAAAAACTCCTTTCAACATCAACAGAAGTAATTGGGCCTATTTAAAATAATTTGTTAAAGCCGAACATTCTGCACCAAAATCAATTTCAAAATTTCCATTAAATATTTCGCATATTATGTCCTCCAAAATTTTAAAGCCGGTTAAAGACGGAATCTGATCTAAAGCACTAATATTTCAATTTCCATTAGAAAATAGTAAAACTATGGTTAAAGCTGTAAATTCTCTTAACAATAGGGGATTTTAAAGAGGCACCAGAATTATAGCTATTAAATTGGGATACAAATTGTACTAAATATAATAAAATTAAATAAAATTCGGATTTCCTGGTAAACCATCATCATTTTGACATCCTACAATCATTTTATATCGGCGTACTATAAGCACTATAAGTACTTTGTGTAAAGATCGGGTATTTTTTAAGAAAAAATTAAAAGGCAGTGAATGAGCCGTCTCTCTTCAGGTAGTTCTCAAATTAATAGATAGGACAGCCTGTGCGCGGAAATATTTTGTGTCGAATTAAAAAATAATTTTTTTTTACTTAAATGTTTTTATCTACGACTGATACATAATATATGTATTATACTTGTGGTCTTTGCAATATAATGCCATATAATAATCCCTTAGGGATTAATAATGCGGGATTAATAGCTATTAATCCCTCTGGCACAACAATCACAAAATTCACCACGGAAACAAAATAATCAACCTCGAAAAGTGTCACTGTCAAACGAATAGTATATTTGACAGTTTGTGTTGAGATGGACGAAAATGAAGAATATTTTAATTGTACACCACCAGAAATTGTAGAACTAGCTACAGCAACAGCATCTACCTTAATACCTGAAACATCGAAATCCATTTATAATAAAACGTATGCAACCTTCAACGAATGGCGTGTTCGAAACAACGCGAAATCATTTTCCGAAAATGTTCTGCTGGCCTATTTTGCTGAATTAAATGTTTTCATTTTCGCATGTTTGTTTAAAAATATGCAAAATTTAATAAAGCTCTCAAATATGCGAAATAAGCATGCAATATGCATTTAGCATAAAATCCGCTCCCTAATAATGAGTGTTTTATTTCAACCCTTAAAACCACACTTGCTTGAGCTATATATAAAAAATTTACTTATCCTAAAAGAATAATTTCGGCTTGCATCGATCTTTTAAGAATTTGGAATTAGGATCATCTCACCCTGTACTTTATATTCTATATTATGCTTAAGGGGATTGATTATTTTTAGGGGTGTAAACTACCCCTTATTGTCAAAAATTATATAAAAACATTGTAAACTTTAATATGGGTAAAATTTGGTTTTTATTGGTTAAATAGTGATTGTTTTATGCTTTAGGATATAATATCATAGTATTTCAACCCTTAAAAACCACCCTTCATAACATTACAATTTTTATAAGTAGGTAATTTAATAGATCGATACAGAAAAAAAAGTAGAATTAAAGAATTACAAAAACATTTATTTACACAAAAATACGAATTTACAAATATCTACAAAATACAAATGCAAATAATTTTTTAGTCATCTTCCAGTATACGAACTGGTTCTGTGGTATTATACATACATTGAAAATGATGTATAAGCGGACTATTCGAATTATTCGAAAAAAAATTGTTTTATAAAGATAGCTCCTTTATTTGTACCGATAAAAAGTTTTTTCGAAAATGATTTTGTAGCATTTTTGAAGAGCTATAAGATTGTGTAAACTAAATTCCGTAAGATCCCTTAGTTTTTAATTGGGGTGGGTTTAAAGGGCTCGAATAAGGGGGTGTTTGCTCGTAAATAAAGGTTTTAAACAGCTATATTTCGCTAACTATTCACTGTAATGAAAATCTATGCACAAGGAAATTTTAGTTATTAAAGAAGCTACAATTTAGTGGTCCATTATTTGTTTCGTATCTCCAGTGTTTTCGGAAATATTTTGAAGTAAAAGGTGAAAAATAGGAAATTGCAAAAAATAAATTTTTCTTTCAACTCCAATTTTTCTAAAATTAGGCCTTTAATAGGTCAAACTTCGTAAGTGTATTGATAATGTAAACATAAAAGGAATTACAGAAAGGTAAAGACCAATTTTTAATTACGAGGGTAGTTAGGAGGTTGTTTTCACTGATTTTTTTCATGGAGAAAAGCAGGTATTGCCCTTTTTCTGATCATAAGTCGCTTAAGTTTTATGCTAGAAACTTTTTATTATTATTTTTTGAAAGGTCTAACTGTATACTTGAAAAAAGATTATTTAAGTTTTCCTCAAAAAATGCAAAGTTTTTCTGTTATTTGGCTTTTAATATTTTAAATTATGCATTTGACGAAAAAAGCTAACTTTTCACATGCCGTATCTTGGTTTGTATTGATCATAAAGATATTACAAAAAAAGAATTTGGTTTGTGTTACTAAAAGATACAATTTTGATATCTACAGTTTTTTGATTGAATGCATATTTTTTGAGGTATTCTCAAAAAACCCTCTCAAAAAGTCGATTTTTTCGTCGAAAAACTGTTACTTTCAAGCGCGAATAACTCGAAAAATATTAGTTTTACGAAGAAAATGTAAAAAACATTTTTTTCTTAGAATTACTTTTTACATCGATTTACATTAAAATGTAATAAAAAATTCCCACCCTGAGATGGGGTGGCAACCACCCCCAATGTTTTAGCGTACAGCGGCATGATGTAGAAAATGATCCTTGGACTATTTCCTACCTTCTGTGAAAATTTCAAGTAAATCCATGGTGGACGAAAAAATTGCGAGCCAAAATGCTTCATTTCCTCGACTATGAGATTAAAAACAACTAGAAATAGTGTAGGAAACACAGGTTGAACCTCGCAAAATGGACACAAGTCCATTTTTTTTCTCTTTGACCCATATGGTCATATGCTCCATCAATTGGGTTTTTCATAAATATATATTATGATTATTGCAACATCCCTGCGGAAACTACCCCTATCCTTGAAAATAAATTGCAGAAACTACCCCTATCCCTTGGAGAGCAAAACTTATACAGAATTAAAGACCACTATTTTCTCTAAAAATAAGGTTCTATGTATTTTTTTCGTATAAGCAACCGTTACGGCATAGTGGCTCCGTAAACCTCGGAAATGCTTTGGTGGGCTTCAGTTTTTATTTTTTTTTTTTTTCGTCACCTATTAATTTTATTGATAACGTACTTATGGAAAATAAAAGAACATACTGTTTGCTACACATTATGACCCATGCATATTTTATTTTCTTTGCACCCTAAAACCACAGTGGTGGCCCAAAATGAATTTTTGATTATTTTCTTTATTAATTCTCCTCTTTTTTGGGGTGGTTCCGGGGAAAATATGGGGGTGCATTATACAAATTTGTAAATAACACCAGTACATGAATAATCGCTGAAAGTTTTAAACTCTAGGATAGGCGGTTCAGATGGTATAAAAAGGGGTTTTTTAAAATGTAACACCCTGTAATTAAAAAATTTGCAATTGCCCTTAAATGAAACCTATACCTAAAAATCAGCCACTTATTTGCGATTAATTGCTGCAGGGTTTCTTCTTAATTTTCATTACAGTTAGGGAAAAATAATTTTTTTAAAATCATCTTTTTTAAAAATTTGTCAATTTTGGGGCGCCACCCACGCTAAACGGTGGGTGATAGACTTATGCTGTCGGGAAATAAATAGTAGGAAATATAGTCCTCTTTATTTTACTATTAAGTAAATTTTTTTCAGCTCAGTTGGAAGACTGTACGGATGAATAATAAAGAAACTGATAGAAAAAGAGTGGCAAGATTCCGAAGAACAAAGTGGATTTAGGGCAGGTAGATCATGCACAGATAACATCTTCTGCATAAGGCAATTACTAGAAAAACGTTCTGCTAGAAATCTAGAAACTCACATGGTATTTGTAGACTTAAAAAAAGCATACGATACCGTTCCCAGAGAAAAAATGTTTGAGGTATTACAACAAACCACTTTAAATAGAAAATACATCCAAACAATAAAAGATCTCTATGCTAATGCAACAACAGCAATTAAAATTGGAACGAAACTTTCAAATACCTTTGAAACTTCGAAAGGTCTTTTGCAGGGATGCTGTCTGTCGCCCACTTTATTTAAAATTTACCTTACACATGTGTTAAAATATTGGACTAGGAAATGCCAAACAATGGGAATACCAGTAGGAGATTCTTATTTGTATACGTTGCTATTTGCTGACGACCAAGTTGTGATTGCTGCTGATAAATATGACGCCAGTTACATGATTAGAAAATTGAAAGAGGAGTACCGAAAATGGGGCTTGGAAATGAGCATGGAGAAAACTGAATACCTTGTAGTCGGAGGTGATACTGAAGACTTAGAATTAGAAGGGGAATACATAAAAGGATGTGATGAATTTAAATATCTAGGTTCTATTTTTGACAAACACTCCACATGCGATCAAGATATAGAATATCGAATAAGTCAAGGAAGAAAAGCTATAAAACAGCTGAATGGCATTTGGTGGAGTACAGGATTGCAAAATCAGACAAAGAAAAAAATCTACCAAACTGTCGTGGAAGGAATTGTCCTGTACAACTCGGAAGTGTGGGAAGTAAAAGACCGACAAAATAAACGACTACAAGCTTTAGAAATGGACGCGCTTAGAAGAAGCTGCAGAATATCTAAACAGCAGCATATCCCAAACGAAGAAATAAAAGAAAGAATGGAAGTAGAAAATGATATTATAGACAGAATAGAACAAAAAAAGATTGATATGGTACGGGCACGTCCAGAGAATGGGACCAACAAGATGGCCCAAGAAAATGATCCAATATGCACCACCCGAGAGAAGAAAAAGAGGCAGACCGAAGAGAACATGGCTACAAGATGTAGAGAAAGCAATGAACAGTAGACAACTCAACGAGGAAGATATTCGTGACCGAAAAGCATGGCGAATAGGATGCGGGAAACGGCGAATGCTGTAGAACACCCGATATATATATAGTAAATTTTTTGCAAAACGTACAGGAAGGACTACGTTTCGCAAAAACTACAAATTACCCCCTTTAAAGGAATGAAAAGGGGGTTCCGGGGCGAATATTTTTAAGAAAAAGTTAGTCTCATAATAAGCACCCCTTGATATACCAGAAAAAAATAAAACCGGACTTATGTCCATTTTGTGAGGTTCAACCTCTGTTTCCTACACTAAAAGATCTGAACAAGAAAATATCGGCCAAAATCTAGATATAATTAATTCCACCATGGTCATCATAGCAAACGAAGTTTTGAAAACAGAAAAAGACCAAATAGAGAAAAAGGATTGGATGATCGATAAAATAAGATCTTATTAAACAAAGAAGTAAGTGAAAAAATAAAGACTCAAAATAGAGACTCGACATAGAGAAATATATTGACAAATAAGAAACGAAATTTCAAATGCATCTTATCGACAAATAAGATACAAAACATGACTAGTTTAATATACACAAAAAACGTAAAGAAATTTTCAAAATTAAAAGAGAAAATGAACTTCTCACTCCATGAGAAACTCCACAGGTATAATAATTCTCGACTTAAACGAAATAAAGAAAGAATGAACTAATTAGTTAAAGGAGCTCTTTCTGGCTACGAGGCCACCACTTAACACCTCAAAGTATACGAACATTGGTCTTATAGTCCAGGGTAATAAGGTTTTTCCCATGACACTCGTGCAGCCAGGGTACTGAAGCGTTTTTTCGACAGGTAATACCTATAAGAGCAAATTGTAACTATTTCCTGCGTAGGATCTGGCTGCCATTTTTATTTATAAACAATTAAGTGTCAAAAAATGGCATTTTTCACTTTTTTTTTCAAATCAATGGAAAACAGTGAAACTTATGGTTTTTTCATTACAAATATCTTTGAGATTATGGAAAGAGCTTTAGAATGACGTATTACAAAGTTTGATATACTCATTTATTGTTGATATAATTGCGAAAAAAGGTCGGAATTGCAAAAAAAATTAATTTCGCAATATCTATTGTAAAAATTAGTGTACAGCTTTGAAATTTTTGTCACGTAAGGGTTCTTTAGTGCTTAATATGTGATAAAAATTTCAAAGCGATTCATTCAATTGTTTAAATTTTATTCAAATTGTTTATCCCAGAGAGCATTTTTTTTGCAATAACATAAGTCAGAAAAAAATGACGTTATAACCATTCCACAGGTGTCAAAAGAAAGAGCATGAACTATATTTTCAACATTGTTTAAAAAAAGCGAATAAAAAATGCATTTATTAGTAATAAATAATTATGCCAAAGTATTGTAAAGCTTTCCTTATAAACTTTTTATTATGTTATATAAGAAATTATATATATTTATTACAATTTTTTATCAATTATGATATAAATAACATTACTTGTTAGTTGTGCACTTAAAACAGGGTAAAAAAGTTAATTTTTTTGGAAAAAGTTATCCAAAAAGTTTATAAGGAAAGATTTACAATACTTTTGCATAATTATTTATTACTAATAAATGCATTTTTTATTCGGTTTTTTTAAACCAAGTTGAAAACATAGCTCCTGCTCTTCCATTTGACACCTGTGGAATGGTTCTAACGTCATTGTTTTCTGACTTATGTTATTGCAAAAAAAATGCTCTCTGAGATAAACAATTCGAATAAAATTTAAACAATTCAGTGAATCTCATTTGACAAAAATTTCAAACCTGTACACTAATTTTTACAACAGTTATTGCGAAAATATTTTTTTTTTGCAATTCCGACCTTTTTTCGCAGTTATATTAACAATATGAGTATATCAAACTTTGTAATATGTCATTTTAAAGCTTTTTCCATAATCTCAAAGATATTTGTACTAAAAAAATCATTAGTTTCACTGTTTTCCATTGATTTGAAAAAAAGGGAGAAATGCCATTTTTTGACAGTTAATTGTTTATAAATAAAAATGGCCGCCAGATCCTACGCAGGAAATAGTTACAATTTGTTCCTGTAGGTATTACTTGTCGAAAAAACGCTTCAGTACCCTGGCTGCTCGAGTGGCACGAACAGGGTATATTTTTGTCTTATTACCCTGGCCTATTAGTAGTTTAAGATCAGAAGTAGAGAAAGCCATCAACAAAGCAAAAATGGGAAATCTCCAGGCCCTGACGGAAGCTTTGTACCCATGACTTCAAAGGTCATGGGAAGTACAGAAGTACCAAAAGGCGTTTGGTAAGGTCGAATATGATAGGTTGTTTGAGTATTTAGAAATGATCGGAATATAATGTATGACTATGTGCTCTTTTACCTCATTTTTTTCTTCAATTTAATTATACTTTTAGGAGTTATCGCTCATTGCAATATGAAATGTGACGAAGTACCATGCAAGCATGACGGCATCTGCATCGAAGATTTCCGAAACCAGAGACACACATGCGACTGTGAACATACCAGTTACTACGGGGAGTTTTGCTCTGAAGAAGTAGGAGCTGAATTTAACGGAGAATCGATTTTGTGGAGGGAATATATTCTAAACGGTTCGGTAGACCATGTGAAGTTCCAATTAGCTTTTTCCAGCGTTGATATCAGTCAAAAAAGTACTGTATTGCTGCTTTTGCAAACAGAAAATAGGTATTAGTAGAAAAGTTTTAAATAATTTTATTGGTTATTGGGACTACACTGGCTTTTTCATCAGTAAAATAAGCGTAAAAATTAATTACAAACTAATTAAACAAATCTCGACGTTGTCGTTGTGAATACACAAAATTTGTGTATTATATTTATTTAATAAACTTTTTCCAATCACAAGTACTACTCTGACAAACTTATTAGGGTACCATTAATTTGCAACCAGTTTGGGAGTACATATCACTGAAGGGCTAAAGTCTGGTATCACTTTCTCCGAATGGTCAAAAACCAAAAAATGAATTATATCAAAAGAATTTACTGTAAATATCTTCTTATTAATACTGGAAAAAACGATTATGAGGATTTTTTTGAATTCAATTTACAAATTACTTGTTTCACATTTTCATTTAGTAGATACGTTCTTTAACGGTAAAATATCGCAAAACCTCTAAATTTTAAAGAACCGCTTGGATTGACATAAAATTTGGCATACACATAGCTGAGGGTGAATTTCACCCCATCTCGGGGGTAAAAAATATATGTCCAAAATAAGTCCGGAAATGGATAAACTGACTGATTCTAATTCTTTTGTTCTATAGAGTTTTTTCACCAAGTCAATACTTTTCGAGTTATTTGCGAGTGAACATGTTCATTTTTCAACAAAATAACCACGTTTTTAGACCGTTTTTCGCAAATAACTCAAAAAAGTAAGTATTTTGTTGAGAAAAAAACATTCTTAGCAAAAATATAGCGTGCAAGAAACTGAAAAAGATGGTGAATACAGTTGGTATCTGTACGTAGCAGAAGCAGTACTAGCTAATGAAAATAGGTTCATATTCGTTAAATTCCAAATCGAATATTTTACCGTGAAATAACCAAAAAATGAAGCATTTTTTGCGAAAAATTCATTTCAACTTTTTTAAAGTGTTTTAAATTGTTTTATAAAAAAATTATAGCATCAAAAGTAAACAAGTTACGCTCAAAATAAAGATGGTCCCTTTTTTTTAGTAAAAAAATCTGGAAAATCATCCCCTAATTAGCATCTCAAAGAACTTAATCGTTACCACTTCACAAGTTTCTTTACTCGTGCATGTATTGTTGATATGATCTGTAAGTTTTATCGGTTCAAAGTCTTTATTTTTGAAAGGGCTTGAATGATTCACTAATCACGAGTGTATGCAAATTTTTGTCTTACAGAAATACAAGAAAAGCCGACTTTTTTTTATTCTTTGAGATTTTTTTATCTCTAAAAATTAAGTTATTTTGAAAAAAAAGCATTTTTTCAAAATTAAAATTTTTAAAAATTTTACTTTAAAACCAATTGCTTTCAAAAACAAGCACTTTGAATCGATAAAACTTACATATCATATAAACACAACATAAGTAAAGTAACTTGTAAAGCGGTAACGATTAATTTAATTTAAGTTGCTAATTAGGAGGTGATTTTTCCGATTTTTTTTTTGCCAAAACAAAAGGACCAACATTATTTTGAGCGTAAATTGCTTACATTTGATGCTAGAAACTTTTTTTATACAAACAGAAATAAAGCTGTTTTTAAACACTTTAACAAAAGTTGTAATGAATTTTCCCCAAAAAGTGCTTCATTTTTTGGATAGTTCACGTTGAAATACTAAATTTGGAATTTGGCGAACATGATCCTATTTTTCATTAGCTAGAACTCTGGTTCTGCTAGGTATAGAGACCTCATGGATACACCTTTTTTTTTACTTTTTCACAGGCTATATTTTTGACAAGAACATTTTTTTCGATAAAATACTTACTTTTTGAATTATTTGCGAAAAACCGTCTAAAAGCGTGGTTATTTTGTTGAAAAATGAACATGTTCAGTCGTAAATAACTCTTTAAGTATTGACTTTGTGAAAAAACTCCATAGAACAAAAGTAACTTATAATTAGTTAGTTTATCCATTTCCGGACATAATTTGGACATATATTTTTTCACTCCCGAGAGGGGGTGAAACTCACCCCCAAGGCAAAAGCACTCATCGGCACAATATCACTTTTTTTCTTTGACTTGTTAGCTATGCGTATGCGTATGCCAAATTTCATGTCAATCTAAGCGGTTCTTTAAAATTTACAGCAAAAACCGTGAAATAATGTACTACAGTGGAACTTGGTTATAGCGTCATTGAACGGTCCAGTAAAAAAATGACGCTATATCAAAGTGACGTTATAAAGAGGTAGAAAAAAATGAAATTTTAACCAGGCAAAATTTTATTACAGCATTATTTGCACTATTTTATTACAGCAGAAAATTTGACTCTTTATGATGGCACTGATAAATAATAAGAAATCATAAACTGCCAAGCTCACATAACTGCACACAAAGGGATAATGGGTCTTTCTCACATTCTTGGAAGGAGCAATGTCGCAAAGCTGGAAACGCATTGCACTTTATTCTTGATAAAATGAAAAAACAACAACCTACTGTAGAATTTTATGACGCTATAGACGAGATTTACTTTATTTTTACCGCTAAAACCGAGTTTTTAATAATGTTATCGAATAGTTTTTGGCCGGACCTATTAAAAATTGACGTTACAACCGAGGTGACGTAACTACCGAGGCCGTAATATCCAAGTTCCACTGTAATTACTTTATTTACTTTCGTACTTTTTATGCTGTATAGTAGAGTGGACCATTGGCTGTCGAGAGGCTAGCGATAATTTAAAACAGTCGCAAAGTCGTGAAATATAATTTATTCCATGTCAGTTACCCTATATTTCTTCTTTTCTGAGAGCGTTTCACGTTAAGAACGATAGAAGCGCGCCGATGCCGCTTCTATCGTATCAAGGATGAATCGTATATCGGCAGTCTACCAGCAACACGTGCCTGAGAGTTTTGGCAACACTGATCTGCATAAGTCAACCTTTCCGTTCTTAACGTATAATAAAGCATAGCACTGCGTTGATGTCTAAACTTTTGTTTCACGTTAGAACGATATGCTTATGCTTATGGAGATCAGTGTTGTGTTGCCAAACCTCTCGGCCACCTTTGGCTACTCAACTGCCGATATACCTACGATTCATTCTAATAAGAATAATAGCCCCATGATGATGAGGGATAGCCCCATGTATTTCATAAGAAATACATGGAGCTATCTCCGCAATGTTCTATTCTTAACGTGAAACGCTCTATAATAACAATAACAGTTGAGTTATATTTTTCAGTCGCAGTTACTACCTAGTTGTTGGATTAAGTACAGAAGGATATTTAACGGTACAGGAAGACCGAGAAGGGGCCGTATTTTCAGCCACTGTTAACACCAAAAACTTTATCAATGGAGCTAGACATTCAATTTATTATAAAAGAGATTATAATGACTCGGAATTATATATAGACAGAGAATTGACTTCAATGAAAACAATACCTGCGCAAACATTTACCAATATACCGGAAAAAGGTGGAAATGAGGTTCAAATTGGAGGTCATGATACAAATGATCCAAGATTCGCCACGTATAAAAGATATAGTGGGTGTTTGTCAAGTTAGTATATTTTTGTACTTTTTTAATGTTTTATATATTTGCAATTTTATATTGTTACAATATACATGTGTATCTATGTGGGTCCTACAGCCTCTGCCGCAATCCGCATTTCGATCTCCACCTTTCTCGGTCGGTCCATTCCTTTATTTATGGTTCTATCTCTCATTATTCCTCTGATTCCTTCTCTCCATTCTAATGCTGGTCTTCCTCTGCCTTCTTCTCCTTCTTCTATTCCATGGAACAGAATTTAAGTCCTGTTTTGACCATCGTTCATCTTTCATTCGCATTACATGCCCATACCATAAAAGTTGTTTGGATTCTATTGTATCTACGGTATTGTAAATCCTTCCTGTTCTTCTTCTTATTTCTTCATTTGGGATGTGATCAAGTCTGGATACCCGACACGCTCTTCTTAGATAATCCATTTCTACTACTTCTAGTTTTTTCTTCTCTTTCATCGTCTTTTGCCAATATTCAGATCAATACGTCAAAATTGGCCAGACAACCAAATTGTAGATTGTTATTTTTGTTTGTAAACTAATTTTAGGAGACCAAAGTAACCAGTTTAGTGTTTGTATCACATTTCGGTCCTGTTGTATTTTCTGCTGGATGTCCCGTTTCTGTGTTCCTTCCTTCGCTATCACTGTCCCTAGGTGTTTAAATTCTTCGCATTTTTTATACATATCTCTAATCGAGAGTTGTGGGTCTCTCTCTTTGTTCTTTATTCTTTCTAAGATGTTATGTTTTGTATGTATTGATTGTGAGTCCTCAATTTTCGTATTTTTTGGTTTGGTTTGAGTCCCCTAACTTTCGAATCATATAATCCATGTCTTCCTCATCATTTGCCATAATCAATTCCAAGTTCTGTTCCCATTCCTGTGCATTTTCTCCTCCGGTTGTTTAACCTTCGGATGACCAAGCGGGGGAAATTTTGTCCCCAGCGTATGTTTTTCTTTAATAAATTCAAAAGTATTTTCAATTTTTAACTCATTATTTTTTTATTTGACTTTAATATCATTCTAGATATCCTCATATTTTGAAATAAAAAAAATTCCCTATATTTTACGAATAAAAAATATATTCTGAAGTTGATGTCTAGTAAAATACCGTCTATTATGTGTAATTCCAAGTAGTTTTACGCTAATGACGTCGACTTTGCAAAGTAACAAGACACTTACTTAACATACACACTACACATGACACTAATACTCATGTTGTGACTGGCTGAATGACATAAAATCCATGCCATAAAAAAAACTTCATTTTTTTGTTAATTGTAATTTTTGACTTGGGGTCATTTCCCTCCCCCTCCCCTCTTAGTCATCCGTGTAACAAAAAAAGGTTGGTCATCGGAAGGTTAATGGTTCCTGAATATATTATATTTAGACCTTCTCTAAGTCAAAGAACACTAAATGAGTCGGTTTATTTCTGGCCGTTTCTTTTTTTCTCTATAATTTGTTGAAGTACAAATATACGAGTATTATCAACACAAGATCTGCCAGCACGGAATCCACTCTGCTCCTCTGTTTTCTCATATTGGTTTTCGATTCGTTCTTTTATCAATCGACTGCACAACCTCCCCAATGAGCTAATAACGCCTATAGAGCAATTTAGTATATATGTATCAGTATTTTTTTCTTTTACCCCAGTCAATGGGGACAAGAATAGGATATTACCTCCGAATTCTATCCTACTGCATGGATTTTAATGAAATTTTGGGAATAGCTTCTACTTCTCTCCTATTTCAAAGTCTACCCTATGCCGATGTGTGCTTTTATCTTGAGGGGTGGTTCCCACTCCTTCTCGGGGGTGGAAAATTTTTTGATTAAAATAATCACGGAAGTGGCTAGAGAACCTAATTCTAAGCAAAAACTGCTCCATAATGTTTTTTTGAAAACTCAATACTTTTTAAGTTATTCGTGGTTGAAAATTGGATTTTCATTGAAACGGTTTTTTGCGAATACCTTAAAAACTATGGATCCAACTAAAAAAACTATATAAAACATTTTTGTAGCTTATAGAAAAACAAAGAAATTGGTTCTTTCATAAATTTTCTAGCTATAATACAAAAAGAGATATGGTAGATGAAAATAGGTTGTTTTTTTGGTGCATGTTCAAATCGGGTATATTCAACTTGAAATAACAGAGAAACGGTCGATTTTAGGTGTATGATGTATCAGTAATTTTTTCTTTTACGCCAGTCAATGGGAACAAGAATAGGATGGTATACTACCAGTACCTTTTGTAGTACTTGAAAAGACCTTTAAATTGAGCAATATTAAAGGTCGATTACATAAAAACTAAGCGAGATATGCTGCAAAAAAAATTAATGACTAATGTATTTTAAGAAAAAATGAGAAGTGTATTTAACCCCTCGTCCACCAGAATTTGAATGCATCATTTTACTTCTACAATACATTTTATTATAGTGTTATTTCTATGTTCAAAAATTTGGACATGTTTAAAATGAATGGTTTTTGAAAAAAAATAAGATCAATTTATAGAGCGCATTGTTAAATTTTCTTAAAAATCTTCCTTTTTCTACTTGTACCTAGAAAATGATATGAGATACAATAATGAAAATAAAAACAAAATTTTTGTCCAACAAAACCCTACATTTTTGTATGGTATTTTTTTCGTATCTCTTATAATTTTCAAGTTACATGGAGAAAAAGGAAGATTTTTAACAAATTTAAAAATGCGCTTTATAATTTGATCTTATTTTTTTTTCAAAAGCCATTCATTTTAAACCCGTCCAACTTTTTGAACATAGAAACAACACTATAATAAAAAGTATTGTAGAAGTTAAATATACTTCTGATTTTTTCTTAAAATACATTAGTCATAATTTTTTTGCAGCATATCTCGCGTAATCGACATTTAATATCGCCCCTTTTAAAGGTCTTTTCATGCACTACAAAAGGTATTGGTAGCATTATACACCTAAAATCAACCGTTTCTCTTTTATTTCAAGTTGAATACACCGATTTGAGCATGCACCAAACAAACAAACTCTTCTCACCTACCATGTCTCTTTTTGTATTATAACTAGAAGATTTATGAGGGAACGAATCTCTTTGTTTCTTATAAGCTACAAAAATATTTTATATAGTTTTTTTCGTTAGATGCATAGTTTTTAGGGTATTCGCAAAAAACCGTCCGAAAAGGTGTCATTTTTCAACGAAAACGGCCAATTTTCAACCACGAATAACTCAAAAAGTATCGAGTTTTTAAAAAAAATTATAGAACAGTTTTTGCTTAGAAGTGGGTTCTCTAGGTACTTCCGTGGTTATTTTAACCAAAAAATTGTACACCTCCGAGAAGGGGTGGGAACCACCCCCTTGATAAAAGCACACATCGGCATAGGATAGACTTTGTTTACTGAGCTGTTCTCTACTTACTTTAAAAATATCAAGTAAATAGATGTAGTAGGATGGAATTCGGAGCCAAATAACCTCATTGACTTCCCTATTTATGTTGTTTTCATGTGTACAAAATATTTAATACGAAATATAAATGGTCTTTTTTAGATATATTTATTGAAGTAAATGAACATGTTATGAAACCTTTAGATGAATATATGTTGTTTACGAAAACTGGTACAGAAAAAGTAAACGTATCAAATCAACATGGTGTCAGAAGTGCTCAATGTAGTTCTGATTTCGACAAAATTCACGAAAAAATTCCTGCAGTTATAAACTTAAATATAAGTCAGGTAATAATAAAATACAGCATTAATACATTTATTTATTTCAACATTAAACATTAAGTTAATCAATTAATTTATTATTTTGAAGGGGGCTGATAAAACTTGGGTACAAGATGCGCCTCAAAGGGTGTTCTACACGTCTATATACTCAACCGATGCCGAAGAAGAAGACAGTACAGAACAGATGATAGTTATAGTTTTATCCTCATTTTTTTTATTAGTAATAGTTTGCTGTACGTATCATCTGATTATTACCGATAAAAGGTATAGACAACAAAAGGAATATGAAACAGATGCCAATATTTTATTGTCGAAGCAGCAAGCTGCTTATCTGCAGGAAAACAAAAAATCGGTAAGTATTGTCCTGTATTAAAATGCCCTCTAACTTATACCGGATAATACACTGCTCGTCAGAAAAAACGGGCCGTCTACAAAATTGAGGATATTTTATATTCTTTTTTATCCTTCTCCATTTTCTTTGAATTAGTTTTTAGTCCACAGTACATTGTTCTTTTTGGGAGATGATTACAAAAGTCTTAAAAATGGTCTTAACTGCTTCGTTTGAGCGAGTCTACCTCTTTTAGACCGATCAAATAAAATTACAATACATGTAAATCAAAATGTAATTCCGTACAGGTTGGAATAATTTTTTTATCAAAGTTTTAGGTCCAAGCAAAAGATATTTTCAAGAAAGTATACCTATGATTCATATGAGGGGATCATTGTTTAAATAATTCAAAATAGGTAATTTTTGCACAAAATTTACTTTTTTTAGCTGCTGCGGTAATTCGTGTTTTTATTAAGGATTTTACAATTTATTTCTGCAAAGATGATGAAACAGTCTATTATATGAGACTTACTAAATTAATTTTGACCCGTAATTTATTTAAATAATTGTAAATGAAAATTTAAGAACATATTTCCAAAAAAATATTATTTGCAATATAAATAAGCACTATAAAATATTTTACTTTGCAGAAAAAGTTGCACTATGATATTACTATAAATTGACAAAAAAATTTGTTGATAAATATTAAGTAGTTTATGAGATATTTAATTTGTTTAAAAAAAAATACCATTTTTTCAATTGCAAAAACGCGGTTGTTGCCGATAGAGTATATAAGTTTTTAAAGTCACATTTGTTTTGCTTTTATATATATTTTCGATAAATGTATTGACAAATCAAAATTTCAATTAAACACCCCTCAAAAATGGCGTTTGAAAATTGGTGTAATTTGTTTAAAATTTATTTTCTTAATAACATCGCCGGGATTAAAGATTTTAAAATTATTTTTCTATATTCGTATTCTTGGTAATTTTTGACATATTCACAAAAGCATAAAACTTTTCTAGAAGCATTTTTGGCCGAGATAGCTTTTCCCAGTTTAAAAATTCATAATTTGTTTATTTATCAATATTGACATTTAAAAGTACGTAAGTACATCTATTATCCTTACTAATTAACAATGTCATTTCTACACATAATAAAAATTGCAGAATATTTTGAAACATGATGATTTTCCTAGCACCTTAAATGAAAACTTTTTGTCTGAAAATTGGCGGAGAAGAGTTTCCAATATATCCGTTAATAATGGGCCAATTTCAATGTTTTCAACATTTTTTTCTGTTTTCTGTCAGCAGTAGAATGTATTTTGAGTTAAATAAAATACATACATTCTTCTTTTTGTGTCAATTAATTTAATTCAAAATAATTTTTCTTGGACACCCTGTATAAATAATTATGTCAATGTTAATATTACTGAATAGAAAATTGAATAACCTTTCAAATGAGGTAGCACACGATCCCTATTCCCTATTTAAAAATAAGGGGTGGTGGTTGTGGAAGGGAGGGGGTTGACAAATGACAGATGTATGTAGCGTAAAAAGTGTCCCTCTTAGACCAAAAATCGACCTGTTTCGTCATTTCCTTAAGATCTAATAAATACTGCCAAATATCAAGGTGGATTATTTTCTTTGCCTCAAACTGTATATATTTTAATATTCTATACAGAAAAAAGTCTTAAACAAATTTTTAATGCTAATTCAGTATTATTTTTTTATTTTTTTTTTTATAAAAAATCTTTTGTGTCAATTTTTATATATCACATCTAGAGAAAAAAAATTGAAAAAAAATTGTTTATAACAAATTGACGAATATTTTATTGTTAAAAGTGTCATTTACTGTGTCAGTTACTATTTTTATAAGCTACCATAAACTAAAAAAAAACATTGAAATTGGTCCTTATTAACGAAGGTATTGCAAAGTACTACTGCACCACTCTTCATGTAAAAAGTTTTCAGTTAAGGTCGCTACGAAAAACATTACTTTTTAAAATATTATAAAATTTTAACTCTATGTATAAATGACACTGTTAAGTAGTAGGATTGATAGATGTACTCACGCACTTAAATGTTAATATTGATAAATAAACAAATTATGAATTTTTAAACTTGGAAAAGCTATCTAGAAAAGATTGGCAAAAAATGGATCTAGAAAAATTTTTTCTTTTGTAAATGTGTCAAAAACTACCAGGAACACGAATACCGAAAAATAATTTCAAAATTTTTAATCCCGGTGATGTTATTAAAAAAACAAGTTCTCAACAAATTACACCAATTTTCAAAGGCCATTTTGAAGGGTGTTTAATTAAAATTTTAATTTGTCAATACATTTATCGAAAATATACATAAAAGCAAAAAAAATGAGACCTTAAAACTTGAATACTCTATCGGCAACAATCGCGTTTTTGCAATTGAAAAAATGGTAATTTTTTATAAACAAATTAAATATCTCATAAACTACTCAATATTTATCAACCAATTTTTTTGACAATTTATAGTGATAACGTAGCGCAACTTTTTGTGCAAAACAAAATATTTTATAGTGCTCATTTATATTGCAAATAATATTTTTTTGGAAGTTTGTTTTTTAGTTTTGATATACAATTATTTAAATAAATTAAGGGTCAAATTTAATTTAGTAAGTCTTATTTTTTTTTCTCTGATTCTGGCTTTGGTTTAGAACTAGAACCTTTAGCCACGTAATTGTATAACTTATCACTAAGTCAGGGGAGTAATGTGTAGTGTGTGTGTTGAGTAAGTGTCTTGTTACTTTGCAAAGTCGACGTCATTGTCTTTGAAAAGAGACGCTAATTGTTTCCGAACGTCTGCGGTCCCTCCGGTGAGTACCGATCCCACAAGGACAGAAACTATTTTTCATTTATTCATTAATAATAAATGAAAAATTTCTGCCCCTGGTAGGATTCGAACTCCCGACCTTTCGTTTCAAAGGTAGGCGCTCTTACCACTGCGCCACAGAGGGGTTATTTAAAAGACAAGTCTTACTTAAAAGACCCCACAAGTCTTATTTAAAAGACTGGGTCTTCATCTTAGAAAGAAAAAATTGTAAAATGCTTAATAAAAACAAGAATTGCCGCAGCAGTTAAAAAATGAACTTTTGTGCAAAAATTACCAATTTTTAATTATTTAAAAAATGATCCCTCATATCATATGAATCATATACTTTCTTGAAAATATCTTTTGTTTTGACCTAAACTTTAATAAAAAATTTATTCCAACCTATACGGAATTACATTTTGGTTTTATTTTATTTTATTGGGCTATTTCTGAAAATTTTCAGAGTGCAGGTTGGACGCGTTTCCGCGTCCCGCGCCTTTAACATATTTACGTTGTCGGACTAAAGAAACGCGGTTGTAAATTTGTCGGACAAGAGATCGACAATCTATAATATTAATTAAATATGTATAAGTACTTTAAATTGAAAATAAAGAGTTTTGTAATAACAAAAAGTTGTCCTGCGCATAGCACCAAAAATTAATGTTTATTTAAAAAAATCCTGACGTCGTGGTAGTTAACCGATTTTAATTTCGCAAATTTCAAATAAAAGGTACAGTATTCTTCTGTAAGTGCAAAAAAAATTAACTTGCTGTCTGCTTTATTTTCAGTCCTGTAACATTTTGAAAAAATGAATTTTTTTGCGAAAGCTGGATTGCAAAATTTATTTTGAAAAACCTATTAAACCGATCTTAATAAAATTTACAGTATTGTTTTACTATATCATAAAGTTTTTTTCGGTCAAATACGAAGGTCCTAAGTGTAGCATAAATGGTTGAAAAACATAAAATGCGAATATTTGTTTTTTTATGGTTTTTCGCAATTATTGCTATTTTGCAACAAGGAGGACAATTTTTAAAAATTTTAACTAGTCCTATATTGTAGGAAATTTAATTACGCAACTTTTATATCAGTGCAACTTTTCTCGGAAATGAATACTTTTAAAGTTATAATTAAAAAACGAAGAAAAAAATCGAATTTTTCCGTCATTTTTTGACATTTTGATAATTTAAACAATGTTCCGGACCTTTTTGAGTGGGAGGATAATTCAAATATATATGAAGTTATTTTCAAGCAATTTCTGCAAAAAAATATGAGTCACTTCATATGTACTAATATTTTTACAGATGCGCCCTGGTCTATTGTTCTATACACACTCAGAAGTCGAAAGAGTACACATACAAGGAATGAATGCTTTATTTTAAGATGGAACAGACAGCGGGCATATTTTAATCATTTTAAAAATCTGTGTACCTTACAATACAAGAACTTATTATTTTGTATAATATAAGTTTACTAATTTTTAGGTAGATGAGTCGTCAATAAAATTTAATGGCAAGATACCCTCAGATAAAAGTGATAACGTTTCACCAACCGAGGAAAAAGAAATAATTATACCAGAAATTAAAGAAGATTTAATAAAACCTCTCAAAAGAGCGGACAGTAAACGAGAAAAACAATCAAGAGTTTCATTTAGAGGTAAAAGCATTAAAATCATCTGCGTATATGATTGTACCTAGGTCTTGTTAAGGTCTTATATAGGTTCATCTTTGTTCTCTTACTTATTTATAGAGTCTTGCTTCTCAGCAGATTTCTATTCATTCCAAATGTTTTTTCCTTTCATAATTTTTTCCTGTTCTCCTTTTTCCGGTTTTCCCAATTGTTACTCCCAATTAGCTAAAGGTGGATACAGGTTCAAATTTATGGTTTTGCGCTATTAGATATTTCTGAGTTATTGTGTCGTCCTTTTTTATGATCATGTATCTTATTTTGTTCTGGTTTATCCAGGGCCTATTTTACCACTAGGCCCGTGAGGCACCCGCCTCGGGCCCGTATTTGAATGGCCCCGAAAAGATCACCAAACAAATCTTGTTTATTACAATAACAAAACAAATCAAAATTCTTTCATTTTACGAACAGGCAATGATAAATGATAACCATAAGAGTTATAATTAAGTGGATAGGCGCAAACTTTCGGCTTCAATGCTCTTTAAATGCATTCATGTTTTAGAATCCTCAAGAAACTAATAAATATTTTAAAAAAATTTAGACGCAGAATGAAAGATTACATTATTACCGAGAGCCGAATGTCCCTTAGAATAAATAAAAAGTTTCTTTTGAATAAGATACAGTCGAACCCTCTTATTGAATAGCCTTCGTGCCAAGCAAAAGTATTCCTATAATATGCGGGATATTCTAATAAACAATCATTAGTGGCTAGCAGAAACTTTTCGGTACCTCAAATTTCTATTCCTTAAAGCGGGATATTCTTTTAACAGATATTCTAATAAGCGGGTTCGACTGTATTTAAAATTAAAAATCACACTCAATTTTCTCTTTTTTCACCCCTGAAACTTATTAAAATAAACATTATCGAAGATTTCAGGGATTTTCGGCCCTCGGTAGTAACGTAATCTTTCATTCTGCGTTTAAATTTTTCGAAAATACTTATTAGTTTTCTCAGGTTTCGAAAAAAAAAGACGAATGCAATTAAATAGAATTAAAGCCGAAAATTTGCGCCTATCCCCTTAAACAATGTTTAATTGTTTAATAAATTTATAAATTTTATTTATTGTTAATAAAAATTTTATTTTCTTGTGCAACTACATATATTTCTATTAAATAGTTAATACATTTAAAAAAGTTATTATTATTATTATTAAATTATATTTAGGGGCCCGAAAATTGTGTAGTGCCTCGGGCCTGATTTGAAGTAAATTAGGCTCTGGGTTTATCTCTAGTTCTATTTTCTTTGATTCCATATCTAATTTTTCAACTACTTTTATAAGTGTCATCTTCGTCTTCGCTATTATGACTAGATCATCTGCATATGCTATTACTCGAAGTTGACTTGTAATAATGTTGTTGTCTGCGAAGTTTGTCCTCCTTATTATTGCTTCAAATATCAGGTTAAACAGTGTCGGGAATATATAGTCACCTTGTTTCACGCCTTTGTTCACTTTAATCTCCTTAGACGTTGTTCCGTTTAGGCTTAGTGCTAGCATATACAAATATGTCTTAATTTTTCTTTGATTCCAAGATGCTTTAGCTCTTCCATAATTTTCGTCCGATTAATTGTAGGTGGCAAAAGACCTTTTAAATACTATGAATATTACAAGACGTGCATTTTTATGTTGTATTCTCTCGATTTTTTAGGGCTATTGCTCTGTAATTCTCGCACACCTCCCAATTTTCTTCTTTTTTGAGAGGGAGAGAGAGAGAGAGAGAGAAATACTATACAGTAAACCCTCCATTAACCGAAATAATTGGGGTACTCAGCGCGGTAAGCAGATGGAACGTGAATTATAAATTGTTAAATTCCCTCATCTTCTTTTGTCTCAGCATCCGTTATGGCTTGCAAATTTTAGAAGCCTCGGAGGTGTAACCAGAGAAGGTTACAATCCGGTGGTAACCCGGTGGTAACCGGTAACCCGGTGGTAACCCATTGTTTTCAATCTGGTGGAATGTAGAGTAATATTTTTGATATTATTTTACGTGCTATTAGATTGAAAACATATGCATTTTCCTTAATTTTATTGCTTTTTTTTTTATTTTATTGACGAAATTATTGAAACTGTCAGCTGTTTCGGTTAAGAAGGATTCGGTTAACGGAGGTTTTACTGTAATTTATAATAACTGTATTCCAATCATCTGGTAGTGTGTTTTGTGTCCATATTTGTTGTAATAGCTTGTTTATGGTTCTAGGTAAATTGCTCGAATGCAAATGCTGGAATGCAATTGCTTGAAAATCAATTGCTCGACATGAAAAGAGAAGTATATATCTAAAATATTTATTCACAATAATCCACAAAATATCCACAAAAATCCAATACATACCCAATAAAGAAACATTGGTAATGAGTAAGCATGTTAATGGATATTTAATGATTTTAATATTTCCGTTAAAAACCGTTATTTTTCTTATTATTTTAAAAGTTCAAAGATAGTTTAGATTTGTAAGGAATACTTTTTTAGCATAAATTAATATACTATTATATATGTGACATATCACATAATTTGTCCTAATTCAAGAATCTTTCTTATGTCTATATTTTGTATTATTTTGAATAAATATTTTAGATATATAATTTTCTTTTTTATTCGAGCAATTTGTATTTCGAGCAATTTTCATGTCGAGCAATTGATTTTCGAGCAATTGCATTCGAGCAATTGACCGGTTACCCTTGTTTATTTCTTTGTGTAATTCTCTTCTTGCGTATTTTATTAATTCTACTGCTACTTCATATTCTCCTGCTGCTTTTCCGTTTCGGAGGTTTTTAAATTTCTTTTTGTGCTTCTTCTTCTGTGGGAATTTCTACTTCGTCGTTATCTTGTACTATTGGTACTTAATCGCATTAATATTAGTTATCATAGGGATATTGCTTTCAAAAAATAGTTAGAGACATCGTCTACTGATGTCATCAAGACCGTAACATTTTTATAGAATATGATACGGGATCGACCATCCATTTGGTAAATAAAAACTTTTGGTAAACATAATACATAATAGGTCTGGATCCCTCGTATGAAAAAAAAGTTGATTAATAGCAAGCTGAAAATTTGTTAATAGCTTAAGGGTGTGTAGTCGGACAAACTTTGATATATGGGAACACTGGAACAGGGGAAGTTTTAATTGTGGAAAAGGTTAAAAATTTGGAACGGTCAGTGCACGAAAACGACACATGTATTTTGTCCGACAGAACAGACTTAAACTCTCCGAACAGAGATTAAACTCTCATGCAAAAATCGGACTGCTATTTATCACCAAATGGGCGTTGTTTAGGCAATACGTAAAGTATCCTTAACAATAGTAACCTATACTTATTGTACGGTTATAGAGTATATTCCCATAGGTAAGCTGGTTAAGAGTAGATAACGATTTTTCATATGTAATTTAAAGTATTATCTGCATAAATGGCACAAAGAATATTTGCTACGAGAGGTATATGGTTCAAAATGCATACAGTATCACGACTAATAAGTTATGTTCACATACATGTAGAGTACTTACAGTTTTATTCCTTGATGACGTGTCACATCAGAGCTCTGATTGAATTCCATAATCCATTTGGTTCATTTGTAAGGCACTCACTAATACGCTAAATAAATCATCGTCGATAATACTGAGCAGATTGAATTATCTGAGCGGTATAAAACGATAGCAAAAAAAGCCGGTAAAATGCGGCCTTTTTACGAATAGCGGGAGCGTCGATAGATTAGAGATGATTCTCGTTAGGAAGCTTTTGACGATCTGCTCCGGCGAGGGGTTCAAATGCGAGTCTCAACAATAACCTGGAGTTTCCAGAAAGGTTACATAAATACTACTTGAATTTTAAGTAATCAGTAGTACAGGGGCGTAACTAATTATTTTAGTGAGCCGTGTATAATATATTTATTGTACATATTGCCGGGGGCGACAGGCGAGAGAGATGGCCTATATCACCTCGAAGAGAGGGGATTGGCAAAGATGTGCACAACGATAAGAAATGTTTGAAGAAATTAGAGTTTATATACACAAGGGGTAACAACGATAAAATGGAGGAAAACGATAAGTTTTCCCCCTAGGGATAGATTTTAATCTTCCAGGGGAATCACAGCGATTTTCGTAATACCACGAAGAAAATCACCGTGAGTAGTGTGAATCTTGACAGTACGAACTAGACCATCCTTACCAGGCAATACATCTATTACCCTGGCAGTTGGCCATAAGAGTGGAGGAGTACCATCCTCCTTCAACAGAACCAAATCCCCGATCTTGACAGGGTCAGTAGGGTCGGTCCATTTATTTCTTTGCTGCAGGAGGCAAAGATAGTCTTTTTTCCACAATTTCCAAAATTGCTGTTGAATTTTACTAATACGCTGAAAAAGATTCAACCTATTTTCAGGTATCTCTGAAACACTTGGTTCAGGGGGCGCGGTTAAACTTCTTTGAACTAAGAAGTGAGCTGGAGATAGGAAAGCGAAGTCATTGGCGTCAGACGACATCCTAGTGATGGGTCTCGAATTTAGAATAGCCTCGATTTGGCATAATACTGTGTTAAACACTTCAAAGGTGAAGTGGGAATTTCCTATAATTCGATAGAGGTGATACTTCACACTCTTTATTCCTACCTCATGGAGGCCGAATTGATGGGGGTTGCGGGGAACACCCATCTTGAAAGTTATGGAGTTTTGAGTACAGAATTCCTTAATCTGTTCCGAATTATTTTGATTTAAGAAAAAATCATAGAATTCGCGCATTTCATTTTTTGCCCCATGGAAATTTGTGGCATTGTCGCTCCAAATAATACTGGGCGTGGATCTTCTGGCAATAAACCTTTTCAGAGTAAGAATATAGGCTTCTGCGCTTAATCCTGTGACGAGTTCGATATGAACACATTTAGTGCTCATGCAAATGAAATAGGCTACGTATGCTTTGTAAAGCGGTGCCTTCCTCAAATGTGAGGACTTAATTAAGAAGAACCCCCCATAGTCCACTGAGACGACTTGGAAGGGTCTAGTGGGGAGTACACGATCGGGATGCATATCTGCCATCTGTTGAACAGAATTGGGTGTCATGAATCGGAAACAGTTTACACACTTACGAATTAAGCGTTTAATCTGTCTTAATCCGTCAATTGGCCAGTACTTCATTTTGACATACGAAAGTACTGTTTGCGCGCCTGAATGTAATAACTTATGATGAGCTTGAGTCAAGATTAGTTCTACAACTCGACATTTAGAAGGAAGTAGAATGGGGTGTTTTTGATTATACGATATGGGGGCGTGTCGGAGACGTCCTCCCACACGAATCAGCCCATCATTATGTTGTAGGAAGGGGTTGAGTTTACGAATGGCTTTATTGGTCACGAGTTTAGCATTTTTCAATTCAAGAATCTCTTTTTTAAAGTAGATACTTTGGATATACCTGATGATCGCGTGATCAGCGATCTCCATTTCGGGTGGCGTCAATATATCCGTATCTCGTGGAGAGTTATTTATTTTCTTTTTAATATTACTGATGAATCTAAAAAGATAAGCGACAATTCTTTGAATTTTACGAAAAGAAGAAGATTTAGCGAATAGATTTTCAAAGGTGTCGTTGAGTTCGTGATTTGTTGCTATGTTTGAGACAACTAACTTCCTTAATTCAGGAAGATCATCCTGAAAATGAGGAATTTGATGAAGAGAAAAATCGATGGGATTGTCTCTAATAAAGCTAGGTCCGCATAACCAGTCTTCGGTGGTCTGGGGATTATCAAAGACATTTATCCCTCTGGAAGCGGGGTCAGCGATGTTTTCGTGACTTCTGACGAAATGGAAATCACAAGGAAAAGTTTCCAACAAGGAATTGACCTTTTGAATTCTGTTTTGTACAAAAATGTTCCAAATGTGTTTTTTAGAAAGTATCCAAGACAAGGCAATTGTAGAGTCAGCAAAGAGATGAGATGAAGATATACTCAAATTTTTCTTGAAGATGTGAAAAAGTCTATGAGCCAGAGTGACTCCCAACACTATTCCACAAAGTTCCAATTTGGGGATGGTGAGTTTATTTTTTAGCGGAGAAATTTTGTTTTTAGAAGCGATAAGCCGCGACGATACAGAAAAGTCTGAGTATGTCGCTTTGAGATACACACAAGTGCTGTATATTTTTTCCGATGCGTCGGTGAAAATAATTAATTGAACATCAACAACTTTCTTTTGTAAAAGTAAGCATCGAGGTACCTTGACCTCTTCTATAGTTTTGAATGTCGATAAGAGGTTTTGCCAATTTTTCATAATGATGGGTGAGTCAATGGGTTGATCCCAGTCCAATTTCTGGGACCATATTTCCTGTATCAAGAGCTTAGCGTTCACAAGGACAGGGGATAACCATCCTAGCGGGTCATACAAAGTAGCAATGTAGGAGAGAATAGTACGTTTAGTAACAACATTAGCCAATTTGAAGATAGGAGTTTTAAACGAAAAGTGGTCGCGTTCTGAGTCCCAGAATATGCCTAAGACTTTATCAGATCCCGTGAAGTTAAGACTGACTTCAGAGACGGGATTTAAATTGTGTTGAGACAGAAATTCTGAAGAACTGCAGTTCCACTTGTGGAGGAGGAAACCATGGGTTTCTAGCAAAGAAGTTAATTGTTCGAAAAGACAACTTAATTCATGAAGACTGTCAGCACCGCTGATCAGGTCATCCATATAGATAGATTCTTGCAGAACACTAGTAGCAAGTTCGTGGGTATGTTTGTTGTTGTCAGCGATGTGCTTGATAACTCTTTGAGCGATAAATGGGCTACTTGGGAGCCCGAAGGGTAATCTTTGAAATTGATAGCACCGTAAAGGCTGCTGAATATTGTCCCTAAAGAGAAAATTTAACAGAAATGTTTCAGTGGGACAAATGGCGATTTGTAGGAACATAGCCTTGATGTCGCCTACTAGTGCGAATTTAAACTGACGAAACTTAGCGAGAATGTCAAAAAGTTCATGTTGGACGACATAACCTTTGTCTATGACGTCACTGAGGGAGATTCCCGTAGACGATTTATTGTTTGGATCGAAAACTATACGAGTGGAAGTAGTAGAGTTGGATTTGAAAACGGGAAAGTGAGGGAGAAAGTAATTAGGTTTACCTGAGTCATTTAGCATTTTTAACGGCACTTGAATTATTTGTCCGTTATTGAGATATTCCGATATAATGTCCTGATATTTTTCCAATAAATCAGGGTTGAGTTGAAAACGTTTCTCGAGACTGAGAAAACGTCTTTTTGCCGAGAGAAACGAATTTCCCATGTCTATATCTTCGATAGGGAGTTTGAGATTGAGTGTGGACTCATATCGTCCATTGGGGAGAACATTAACATGTTTTACAAAATTAATTTCAGCGGGGTGATCATTAATGAGATCGGTGTTCTGAGGAGCGGCTTCTTCCAGCTCCCAGAATTTTTGTAAATGATCGGATAGTTCCTCGTTGGACACTACCGGCTCATTTACGGCGGAAGGAGTGTTATGAGAACAACAAGTAACGAGAGAGTTTGAATAAAATTCCAAAGCCTTTTTAGTATTTTTCGACTTAAGAGCAAAGTCTGGAACTGACCCTGATATCGTGTACCCGAGTAGAGTGCGTTGAAGAACGGGAAGACCTTTTCCCAAACGAATTATTTCAGGTTGAATGATATCGTTATACAGGTCTGCACCGAGCAGGATACCAATTGGGGATGTTACATGGAACATCGGATCACCTAATGGTATCTCTGAGGGTATGTTTAGTTTGCTCGCCGAAATAGAAATTTGAGGAAGCGGATTTGTTATCTTTGGGAGTACAGAGCACGAGATGTCAAAAGGAACGTCGTTAGCGACAGCGAAAATTGTTGTATCTACAATAGATTGAGACGAGGATGAGGTGGAGTTAATTCCATTGATCCGTAATTTTCCATCTCTAGTGGTGAGTGACAGTTCCTTTACGAGGTCAGCACTAATAAATGAAACCTGTGAGGCCGAGTCTAAAAGTGCCTTTGCGAAGACCCTCTTGCCGCTAGGAGCGACAAGATAGACCTGGAGTGTGCTTAATAACACCAAATGATTATCAAGCGAGGCTGCAGATAGAGCCATTGAATGTGGAGTCGAATTTTGAAGATTAACTTCCGTTTCAGGAGCTCTAACATGTGAGGGCCCCTGTTGTGAATTACCCTGTGTATGGGAGTTATTTGAGATAGCGGTTTTATTATGATTATTTGAGTTGTGTTGGCCAACAGCCGCGGAAGGGTTACTATGACCCGTTTTGTCGAAATGGAGCAACGTGTGATGACGAGATTTACAAACTATGCAAGAGAATTTGGATTTACACTGATCGAGCATGTGAGACCCAAGACAATTAATACAAAATTTATTTTGTTTGACAAAACTAAAACGTTCTTTAGAATTCAACTGCTTGAACTGAGGACAAGAGTAGATCGAGTGAGAGTCGTTGCAATAGGAACATTTCTTAGGACCTAAGCGAGGCGAAAGGTTACTGGTAGAAGTGTCTGAGGCTAGGTGTAAAGAGTGTCTGGAAGTAGTAGTCGATTTTGGTTTTGATTGAGATTGAATATTCTCAAGATGAACAACGCGTGTCTCGATTTCCCCTAGAAAATGGACAAAATCAGGGGTAGCTTGGCTACCACCGGATTGGAACTCAAGAGCCCTAATGGTAGGTGCGTCGAGTTTCTGAGTAGCGATATGTATGAGAAGTAAATGCAAGAGATCTGAAGGGGGCCTATTCAAGTTCAATAGGGCCTTGAAATTATTTGACATGACCGTATGAAAATTTCTTAATTGTGAGTGATTTGCGTTTCCAGAAATAGGAGGCGCATCAAGAATTTGAGAGATGAGAGTTTTGATAAGCGATTTAGAGTTGGCGTACCTTTGTGTCAGGTTATCCCGGGCTATTTTGTAATTGTCACCTGTGAGTGGGATATGCTCGAGAAGCGTCAAAGGCTCGGAAGTTAGAAAACTTTTGAGGTAAATGAGTTTTTCCAGATCACTTAATGTAGTATCAGATCCTATTATTGTATCAAAGGTCTCAATGAATGAATTGTATTCAGTAACTAAGCCACTAAATGGTTTTAACTGAATACGAGGGAGGTTTACTGTTCGTTGCCTAGCCATAGACTGTGAGGTTAGAGAAGAATTAGGGTCAAATTGGAGGGAGGGGGTAGCAGTCACATTAGAACTTTCAATGACCTCTAACCTTTCTTCCAATAGAGAAATTGTATCCAAATATTTATCAAAAACCACAGAGGAATCAGTAGAGGGGGTAGGTTCCTCGGGGATCGTCTCCAGCACATTTTGAGCATCGCGGAAAAGTCCGTAAGAATGTTTGAGTTGTGAAATTATTTCACGAATTTTATATTTGTTTAGAGAATTAAGAGTTGTGGGAACCGAATCAGCCAACTTGGTTATATCAAGTTTTGCGGTGAGCCTCTGTCGGTTATATTTTGATCGGTCAGCCATGTTGCGAGAATGTGAGATTAGATAGATTATTTGCAAATGTCTAAACCTATAAATCGATGCGAAAATGAGAGAATATGTACAATATATTATATATTACACGTTTAATAGTGTGAGATTGGCTTAATAGTATCACCCTGTATGAGCGCAGATTAGTATATGAAATGCAAAACTATAAAATTTCAAAATATATGCAATTTTCCAAAATGGGTATTTTTCAGCAAGTGTGAGACACCCTTAACAAGTATTTAAATTAATTAAATTGAAGGAAAAAACAATTATTTATTTTCTATAGTTTTCTAGAAGTGTAAAATGAGCTTAAGCGAAGCTAAATGTAGCAAAAACTTACAATTTATGCAAGAAAACAAAATTATTTTTAATAATTTTTGTAACCTGTGAACCAGGCTTAATCGGATTCAAAATTATAAATTTAATTTAAATCAAAAGGTTGAACAAACAATGTTAAAATTATAACACCCGTACTATCAGCCAAGAAATGAGTACACTTTTTGTATACTATAAACAGAAAAATATATTTACGAAAATAAAATAATGTAATATATGCAAATATTTTTTCATACAAACAAAACGACTCCTTTATTTGAACAAAGCAAGTAGTTTCTGAAATTGCACGTGTAGACCGGGCTTAACAACCTACCAGCTATTGTAGAGACGTGCTGGGTTAAATACTGAGAATTTGAGTGCAGAAAGAGAGGAATATTTTATTTTTGTGCCGGGGCGGCGTGGCTTGGAAATTTCCAAATGCAACAGAAAGACACTATAAATGAAAAACCGTTATTCTCAGAATAGAGATTATCAAAATATGCAAATACGAAGGACCTTGAGGATTTAATTAATAAATAATTAATATGATCCGGCTCGAAGGACCAGAAATGTTTAGGCAATACGTAAAGTATCCTTAACAATAGTAACCTATACTTATTGTACGGTTATAGAGTATATTCCCATAGGTAAGCTGGTTAAGAGTAGATAACGATTTTTCATATGTAATTTAAAGTATTATCTGCATAAATGGCACAAAGAATATTTGCTACGAGAGGTATATGGTTCAAAATGCATACAGTATCACGACTAATAAGTTATGTTCACATACATGTAGAGTACTTACAGTTTTATTCCTTGATGACGTGTCACATCAGAGCTCTGATTGAATTCCATAATCCATTTGGTTCATTTGTAAGGCACTCACTAATACGCTAAATAAATCATCGTCGATAATACTGAGCAGATTGAATTATCTGAGCGGTATAAAACGATAGCAAAAAAAGCCGGTAAAATGCGGCCTTTTTACGAATAGCGGGAGCGTCGATAGATTAGAGATGATTCTCGTTAGGAAGCTTTTGACGATCTGCTCCGGCGAGGGGTTCAAATGCGAGTCTCAACAATAACCTGGAGTTTCCAGAAAGGTTACATAAATACTACTTGAATTTTAAGTAATCAGTAGTACAGGGGCGTAACTAATTATTTTAGTGAGCCGTGTATAATATATTTATTGTACAGGCGTTTTAATGAGTGGAACATGTAGAATATGTCAAATGACAGGAATTATGACAGGTGATAAATGGCAGTCTGATTTTTTCATGAGAGTTTAATCTCTGTTCGGAGAGTTTAAGTCTGTTCTGTCGGACAAAATAAATGTGCCGTTTTCGTGGTCTGACCGTTCCAAATTTTTAACCTGTTCCACAATTAAAACTGCCCCTGTTCCAGTGTTCCGATATATTAAAGTTTGTCCGACTAGACACCCTTAAGCTATTAACAAATTTTCAGCTTGCTATTAATCAACTTTTTTTTCATACGCGGGATCCAGACCTATAACATAATAGTTGCGGAACTTTATTTCCATTCATTTTAGGTAATAACGCTGAAATTACCCTCGAAGACAACTCTGAAACATTAAGTCCCATGCCTGAGGAGGATGAAGAGGAGGAGGAAGATGCTGATGGAAATATTCAAAATGAAGAAATTGATAAAAATATTGAAAATGAAGAGGTTGATGAAAATATTGAAAATAAAGGGGTTGATGAAAATATTGAAAATGAAGAGATATCAAACGATAAAAATACGTCACCATTTCTACATGAAAATATAGAAAACGACAAACTTATGGTTAACGAAAATGAAAAAGCGATTGCGGTGATATAAAAAATAAGAGTTTTCTTGTAAATATTGAGTTCGTTTAGAAATAATTTTAAAATTTTTGTATAAAACTAAAATGTTTTGTAAAAAACAATATAGTTTATCATTCTTTGTCAAAGATATTTTATAGAATTACGAAATAAAAACTATAATTATATTCCATACTTTTTTATTAATTCGAATCCTATTAGGTATAGTAGATACTAGAACATCAAATTTTACGAGGCTAGGCGAAAAATTTGCTTGTAATGCTTTTTAAATGCATTCATTTTTTTCGAATCCTGAATAAACTAATAAATATTTATGAAAAATTTAAACGCCTATTAGTCCAGAAAGCCACTGCGCATCCGCTAGGAAAAATATTCCGATTCGGATTTTTTGCACAATCTTACTCAAAAAGAGCCCCTTTTAACCAATTTGCATGTTGCCAGGTCCAAAAGTGGGTCAATTTTTTTTTTTTGTTTTTTTCCTAAAATTATTTTTTTTGCATCGATCAAAGTTTTTTTGGGTTTTTTTGATCATTTCAAACAGAAAAGGTCTTTAGTGACTTTTTTCTAAAGTTGATAGTTTTTGACATATAAGCGATTAAAAATTTAAAAATTGCGAAATCGGCCATTTTTAACCCTTAGAAACTATGTGAAAAACTGAAAATTTTGACGTTACCAAGGTAAGCAGATATTCTTTGAACATCGATTGATGAAATCCCGAAGAGTTTTTTGCAATACAATATCGAAAACCCCCTTTTTTTAATTGCCAATCAAGCGGGCGCTTGATTGGCAACCGTTGCATATACAGGGTGTCCCGAAAAGAATGGTCATAAATTATACCACACATTCTGGGGTCAAAAATATTTCGGTTGAACCTAACTTACCTTAGTACAAATGTGCTCATAAAAAAAGTTACAGCCCTTTGAAATTACAAAATGAAAATCGATTTTTTTCAATATATCGAAAACTCTCAGAGATTTTTTATTGAAAACGGGCGTGTGTCATTCTTATGGCAGGGCCACCTTAAAACAAATTTATAGTGAAATTTGTCCACCCCATAAAAAATTTATGGGGATTTTGTTCCCTTAAACCCCCCCAAATTTTTGTGTACGTTCCAATTAATTCATTATTGTGGTACCATTAGTTGAACACAATGTTTTTAAAACTTTTTTGCCTCTTAGTATTTTTTCGATAAGCCAGTTTTTATCGAGATGCGGCTTCTTTTTTACTATATTTACATAAAAAATTTATGGGGGTTTTGTTCCTTTAAACCCCCCAAATGTTTGTGTACGTTCCAATTAAACTATTATTGTGTTACCATTAGTTAAACACAGTGTTTTTAAAACTTTTTTACCTGTTAGTCTTTTTTTGATAAGTCAACTTTTATCGAGATGTGGCTTCTTTTTCAAAATATACCAAAAAATTTAAGTTATAAATAAATTTTCAGATTATTAACAGGTGTCTATAATCATACTTAACCATATCCAAATATGTGGTGGATTCGACAAATATTCAAAATATCTCGATAAACACTGGCTTATCAAAAAAGTACTAAGAGGCAAAAAAGTTTTAAAAATATTGTGTTTAACTAATGGTGCCACAATAATAATTTAATTGGAACGTACATAAAAGTTTGGGGGGGTTTAAGGGAACAAAACCCCCATAAAATTTTTATGGGGTGCACAAATTTCACTATAATTTGTTTTTAAGATGTTGCTGCGATAAAAATTCCTCATGTCCATTTTCAATAAAAAAACCTCTAGAAGTTTTCGATATATGAAAAAAAATCGATTTTCATTTTGTAACTTCAAAGGGCTGTAACTTTTTTTGTGTGCACTATTGTATATAGGTAAGTGAGGTTCAATCAACCTATTTTTGACCCCAGAATCTGTGGTATAATTTATGACCAATCTTTTCGGGACACCCTGTATACAGGGTGTAACAAAAATAGAGGTCATAAATTAAAGTACATATTCTGGGACCAAAAATAGTTCGAATTAACCTAACTTACCTTAGTACAAATATGCACATAAAAAAAGTTACAGCCCTTTGAAATTACAAAATGAAAATCGATTTTCTCGAATATATCGAAAACTATTAGAGATTTTTGATTGAAAGTAGGCATGTGGCATTCTTATGGCAGAAACATCTTAAAGAAAAATTATAGTGAAATTTGTGCACCCCCTAAAAATTTTATGGGGTTTTCTTCCCTTAAACCCCCCCAAAATTTTGTGTACATGCCAATTAATTTATTATTGTGGTACCATTAGTTGAATTAAATATTTTCAAAACTTTTTTGTCTCTTATTATTTTTTCCATAAGGCAGTTTTTATCGAGATGCGGCTTCTTTTTAGTACGTTTACATACAAAATTTATGGGGGTTTTGTGCCTTTAAACCCCCCAAATGTTTGTGTACGTTCCAATTAAACTATTACTGCGGTACCATTAGTTAAACACAGTCTTTTTAAAACTTTTTTGTCTCTTTGTATTTTTTAGATAAGGCACCTTTTATCGAGATGTGGCTTCTTTTTTAATATGGTTCAAAATATACCTAAAAATGTAAATCATAAATAAACTTTCATATTATTACCAAGTGTCCATAATCGTACTTAACCATATACAAATATGTGGTGGATTTGACAAATATTCAAAATATCTCGATAAAAACTGATTTTTCGAAAAAGTACTAAGAGGCAAAAAAGTTTTTGAAACATTGTGTTTAACTAATGGTATTATAATAATAATTAAATTGGAACGTATACAAAAGTTTGGGGGGGTTTAAAGGAACAAAACCCCCATAAAATTTTTGAGGGGTTTCCAAACTCCACTATAATTTTTTCTTAAGATACTACTGCCATGATAATGCCACATGTCCATTTTCAATAAAAAAGCTCTAATAGTTTTCGATATATTGGGAAAAATCCATTTTCATTTTGTAACTTAAAAGGGCTGTAACTTTTTTTATGTGCACATTTGTACTAAGGTACTTAAGTTAGGTTCAATCGAACTATTTTGGGTCCCAGAATATGTGAATAAATTTATGACCTGTATTTTTGTTACACCCTGTATGTAACATGCGTAAATAATGTGCGGAAAAATATTTCGATTCAATTTTTTTTCACCATCTTGTTTGAAAATATCCCCTCTTAACAAATTTGTATGTTGCCAGGATCAAAAAGTCAAAAAAATTTTTAAACGTTTGTTTTTTGTTTTTTCCTAAAACTAATTTTTTTCATCAGACAAATTTTTTTTGGATTTTTTGGATCATTCCAAATAGAAAAGATCTTAAGTGACTTTTCTGTAAATGTGATAGTTTTCGAGATATAAGCGATTGAAATTTTAAAAATTGCAAAATCGGCCATTTTTGATCCTCAAAAACTATGTGAAACACCAAAAATTTCAATGATACCAAGGTACGTAGATATTCTAAGAATATTGATTGATGAAATCCCGAAGAGCTTTTTGCAATACAATATCGAAAACCCCTTTGTTTTTTAATTGCTAATCCAGCGGGAGCGACACTATTTTTAACCGTTGCATGTATACAGTATACATTATGTAATCGGAGAACATTTTAAGTTTAAAAAAATTGTTTAAAATTTTTTTTGACACATTTTTGACCCTGGCAACATGCAAATTTGTTAATAGGGAAACTTTTTAAGCAAAATGTTAAAAAAAATTGAATCAGAATATTTTTCCGCAAATATATTTACGCATATTACATACGATGTTGTATACATGCAGCGGTTAAAAATAGTGTAGCGACCGCTTGAGTAGCAATTAAAAAACAAAGGGGTTTTCGATATTGTATTGCAAAAAGCTCTTCGGGACTTCATCAATCGATATTCTTAGAATATCTACGTGCCTTGGTGTCATTGAAATTTTTGGTGTTTTACATAGTTTTTGAGGGTTAAAAATGGCCGATATTGCAATTTTTAAAATTTCAATCGCTTATATCTCGAAAACTATCACATTTACAGAAAAGTCACTTAAGGTCTTTTCTATTTGGAATGATCCAAAAAACCTAAAAAAAATTGTACGATGCAAAAAAATTAGTTTTAGGAAAAAACAAAAAACAAACGTTTAAAAAAATTTTTGACTTTTTGATCCTGACAACATATTGTATGATGACATACAAGATGGTGAAAAAAAAATGAAACGAAATATTTTTCCGCACATATATTTACGCATGTTACATAATTATACATGCAAACGGGCGCTTGATTGGCATTTAAAAAACAAAAGGGGTTTTCGATATTGTATTGCAAAAAACTCTTCAGGATTTCATCAATCGATGTTCAAAGAATATCTTCTTACCTTGGCAACATCGAAATTTTCAGTTTTTCACATAGTTTCTAAGGGTTAAAAATGGTCGATTTCGCAATTTTTAAATTTTTAATCGCTTATATGTCAAAAACTATCAACTTTGGAGAGAAGTCACCAAAGACCTTTTCTGTTTGAAATTATCCAAAAAACCTAAAAAAACTTTGTTCGATGCAAAAAAAATAACTGTAGGAAAAAAACAAAAAAACCGTTTAAAAAAATTTTGACCCACTTTTGGACCTGGCAACATGCAAATTTGTTAAAAGGGGTCCTTTTTTAGTAAGATTGTACAAAAAATACGAATCGGAATATTTTTCCTAGCGGATGCGCAGTGGCTTTCTGAACTATATTGAAAGATTATATTATTAGGCGAGGGACAAAAGTCCCTGACAATAAACAAAAGGTTTCTTTTGAATAAGATATTTGAAATTAAAAATTACACTCAATTTTATCTTTTTTTTTTTTACCCCAGTAACTTATTTAAATAGGGGCCGGCGTAGCTCAGAGGTAGGATATCTGACTCGCGTGCTAGTAGGCCGGGGTTCGAAGCCCAGCGCCGGCGAGAACAGCTATAGACATTTTTAAAAATGTCTATAGGCCCCAGGTCGACTCAGCCTGAACAAAATGAGTACCTTGTGTAAAACCAGGGGTAATAATAGGCGTTTGAAGCGTAGCACTGGCCCTGTTACCTTCCTTGTATACGGTAGGCCCTAGATATAGCAGACTACCCCGCACTGTGACCCCGCCATAATCCCAAAGCCGCGTCAGCGGTATAAAACGGAGGCTAATATCATTGTATAACTAGACAATGGACAGAAGAGTTACTTTGTAAAAACTTTACAGAACAATTAATAGAACAATTAATAATAGAATTAGTCAGTTTATCTATTTATGGACTTGTTATGAACGTATATTTTTTACCCCCGAGAAGGGGTGAAACTCATCCTAGGGTAAAAGCACACATCGGCACAATATCACTTTTTTCTTTAACATGGTAGCTATGCGCATGCCAAATTTCATGTCAATCCAAGCGGTTCTTTAAAATTTACAGCAAAAACGGTGAAAGAACGTACTATATCTGCTATCTGCTTATTTGTTAACAAATAAATATTTTTCTGGTAAATCTGCATAATAATATCTGGTAAACAAATAAATATTTTTCACAGAAAATTCAAAGGTAGCATTTAAATCATTTAAACAAGTCTATAAAAAAACAATTATTATTATTTGAAACACTCGCTCGAAATAGTTTGTCTATCACAAGACGAATAAGTACAATGGTAGAAGGTAATGGATTTTGAAAGAGCTGTGACTTATGAGCCATGCTGAAACAATACACAGTTTGCGTGTTTATTTTTACAAGGTCATAGCTCTTTTGAAAATCCAATGGGATAACAATAAACGTTTTCTTTAAATCCTATATTTTCTTCAAAATCTGGCATCCTTGTATAGAAAGGTGAAGGGTGTATATAGGAAGGGCTAATAGGAAAAGGCTTCTTCTTCAAGTGCCATCTTCGTTCCGAAAGTTGGCGATCATCAGGGCTATACGTATTTTCGAAACTGCTGACCGAAACAATTCGTTGTTGCTACAGCTATACCAGCTATAGGGGAAGGCTATACTCCAGTAAAAGTTTGCATACAATTAAATTTCTGCAACTAGTTTCTGAAATTTATTCTAGAGGCCGCTACCTGACGGCAGATTAAAAGTCAAACAAGACTCTGGTAAAGGTTGGGTAACTATCCTTTCAATGCTAATATTATTAACTTATTTAACCTTCCGATGACCAACCTTTTTTTTGTTACACGGATGACCAAGGGCGGAAAAATTACCCCAGGTCAAAAATGACAATTAACAAAAAAATGAAGTTTTTTTTTAATTTTTTTTTTTGGCATGGACTTTATGTCATTCAGCCAGTCACAACATGAGTATTAGTGTCATGTGTAGTGTGTATGTTGAGTAAGTGTCTTGTTACTTTGCAAAGTCGACGTCATTAGCGTAAAACTACTTGGAATTACACATAATAGACGGTATTTTACTAAACATCGACTTCAGAATATATTTTTTATTCGTAAAATATACGGAATTTTTTTTATTTCAAAATACGAGGATATCTAGAATGATATTAAAGTCAAATAAAAAAATAATAAGTTAAAAATTGAAAATACTTTTGAATTTATTAAAGAAAAACATACGCTGGGGTCACAATTTCCCCCGCTTGGTCATCCGAAGGTTAAATAACAATTATAGAGGTTTTCAGGGACTTTTGACCCTCAGTAATAATTTAATATTTTACTCTGCGTTTAAATGTTTCAAAAATACGAATTAGTTTTCTCAAGCTTCGAAAAAAACGAACCCGCTTAAAAAGCATTGCTATTCTTACAGAAATCTTTTCGAAAAGTAACAATTAAGATGTTTATTAATGACCAAGAAGGAATTTTAGAATTAAAAAAACAACAACAAATGCAGAGATATTTTAGTTTTTGTGTAATTTTGAGGTAAACTAATGTAACCAATTCCTAGTTTACGAAACAGGTATATCACAAGAAATCTTAAAGTGATATTAAACATATGATCAAGAAATCTTCATAAGAATTTACAGCTGAAAGCAAGTTACGTTTGAAAAACGCTATATTATTCTTTATTTTTCAAAATAAACCCAAGAAGTGGTGAATGTTGTGTGTGTACCTATAGCTCCTCAAATCGGTTTGGGTGAGAATGAAAGAAAACTTTTATATGATTAGCATTCAAACAGTCACCTGATAGCTGACTAAGTTAGCTCTCTTCTAGGCCATAATGGTTGGGTGATATACCCACGCCATGAAATAGCTATTTGTATAACAAGGGAGCAAAGTGCTACTTTTTTTCTGTTGGCATATGATACCGAATGCTTTCTCAGTCCACGAATATCAGTACGAATGGTTTGTTGTATTCCGCAGACTTCTCTATCAAGTTCAATATTATTAGTAAGTGGTCGCTAGTGCTATATCCCGATCTAAATCCGACTTGTTCTCTAGACTGATAGAAGTCTAACTTAGCCTCCAGTCTTTTTTGATCATTTTTGTGAAAAGTTTATGTGTGATAGCAAACTAATAGAACGGTAGCATTTTTTAGATGTTATGTCTCCTTTCTTGTGTAATAAAACAATATAGTACATTCTTTCACGGTTTTTGCTCTGAATTTTAAAGAACCGCTTGGATTGACATTAAATTTGCCATACGCATAACCTACATGTCAAAGAAAAAAAGTGATATTGTGCCGATGTGTGATTTTGCCCTGGGGGTGACTTTCACCCCTCTTGGGGGTGAAAAAATATATGTCCAAAATAAGTCGGTAACTGGGAAACTGACTAATTTTAAGTAACTTTTGTTCTATAGAGCTTTTTCGCCAAGTCAACACTTTTCGAGTTATTTGCGAGTGAATGTTCATTTTTCAACAAAATAACCACATTTTTAGACGGTTTTTCGCAAAGTAAGTATTTTGCCAAAAAAACGTTTTTAGCACAAATATATATAGCCTATAAAAAAGTAAAATAAATGGTATACGTCTTAGGTCTCTGGACCTCGAAAAACCAGAGTTATAGCCAATGAAACATAGATTCATATTCACCAAATTTCAAATAGAATATTTCGACGTGAAATATCCAAAAAATTAAGCACTTTTTGGGGAAAACCCATTATAACTTTTTTAAAGTGTTTAAAAAAAGCTTTATTTCTGTTTTTATAAAAAATTGCTAGCATTAAATTTAAGCAAGTTACGCTCAAAATAAAGTTGGTCCCTTTTGTTTTGGCAAAAAAAAATCGGGAAGACCACCCCCTAATTAGCAACTTAAATGAAATTAATCGTAGCCGCTCCACAAATTATTTTACATATGTTGTTTATATGATATGTAAGTTTCATCGATTCAAAATGCTTATTTTTGAAAAAATTTGGTTTTAAAGTAAAATTTTTAGAAATTTTAATTTTGAAAAATATGCTTTTTTTCAAAATAACTTAAAAATAGTTAGAAATACCAAAAATTGCGAAAACGAAAAAGTCAGCATTGCTTTTCTGAATATCATGTATTTTTTTGTTTTTCTGTTAGACAAAAATTGATTAAGATTTGGTGTTTCTAAATTTGCATACATTGGTGATCAGTGACTCATTCAGCCACTTTTAACTACAGCCCTTTCAAAAATAAGGACTTTGAACCAATGAAACTTACAGATCATATAATATAAACAATACATACACGAATCAATAAACTTGTGAAGTCGTAACGATTAAGTTCATTTGAGATACTAATCAGGGGGTGATTTTCCCGATTTTTTACCAAAAAAAAGGGACTAACTTTATTTTGAGCGTAACTTGTTTATTTTTGATGCTAGAAATGTTTTTCATAAAAAAAAAATGAAGCTTTTTTTAAACACTTTAAATCAGTTGTAATGAGTTTTCCCCGAAATGTGCTTCATTTTTGGTTATTTCACGTTAAAGTATTCCATTTGAAATTTGACGAACATGAACCTATTTTTCGTTAGCTATAACTCTGCTTCTACTAGGTATAGAGACGTGACATATACACCATTTTTTTAAAATTTTTACAGGCTATATTTTTGCTAAAAATGTTGTTTCGACAAAATACTTACTATTTGAGTTATTTGCGGAAAACCGTCTAAAAGCGTGATTATTTTGTTGAAAAAATGAACGTACATATTCACTGGCAAATAACTCAAAAAGTATTGACTTAGTGAAAAAACTCTATAAAACAAAAGTTACTTAAAATTAGTCAGTTTATCCATTTCCGGACTTAATTTGGACGAATATTTTTTTACCCCCTGAGGGGGTAAAAACCACCCCCAGGGCAAAAGCACATATGGGCACAATATCACTTTTTTTCTTTGACTTGTTAGTTATGTGTATGCCAAATTTCATGTCAATCCAAGCGGTTCTTTAAAATTTAGAGATTTTGCTATATTTTACCGTTAAAGAACGTACTAATAACTATATTGTTTCTTTGAGAAGGGATTTCTCCTTGGTAGATACATTCGGTGAACCGTTTGACCAAAGCCTGGATAATTTTATTTCCACCTTGTTTGATTGCCTTGATCACTAGTCCGTCATCGCCAGGGAATTTATTTTTCATTTCTGAAAGTGTCTTTGTGACTTCGTATGGTGTTACTTCTGGCATTAATTCTTTAGGTCTTGCGAGTCTAATTCTTTTCTTTCTAGAATATTAGCACCATATTCTTCTTACATATTTCGGAGTATTTGATTTTTTTTAACTTCTTTTGTAGGTCTTTTGGTTTTGTCATTGTGCTGGATATTTGATCGTTTTTGTTTGTACCTGTCTTTGCATTCTTCAATGGGGTTTAACATTTTTCGGGATAAAATAAAAAAAATAAGCTCTCAAATCAAATTATTATCTATTCAGTTCCATTCATACATTGAAAAAGAGATCTTAGGATACAATCGACAATATAAAAAAAGTGTTTATGATTATCATTAATGAATACATTTGTTAAAATAAAAAGTCCATGTGCGTAGTGTAAGTTTAAATGTTATTCCAGGTTTGTTCGAGAGGAGTCTATCCAGAATTGGTCAGTCATCCCTAATCCCAGAAACATTTGGTATTCCAACAACTCTACTCTTGATACAGCATATCTGAGTAAGAATTTAGACACGACAATAGTCACAGCTATAATTAAAAATATTTTATATTTGATGTTTCGTAAAGTACAAGCTGAAATTCAGTATTCCGATGCTTTTGTCAGAAAGTCGATTGACATACATTTGAAAAAAGCGTATGATAATTTATTACCCAGAACTGAAAAGAAGAAAACTGATTTAGTGCATGAAAACAAATGCCAGACATATTCCATAGGAAAATGTTGTTCAAAATTTACCAACAACGAAGTCAACTACAGCAAATCACTTGACATAGCCAAACTCTTAAAGTAGTTACTCTAAAACTCTAAACTCTTAAAAAACTAATAGAATAACAAAAATAAAATTACTAAAAATGTAAAGCATTTTTCACTCTACGCTTTTATTTAGACAATATACATGTCAGAGGAAAAATTCAGTTTATATTTATCAAAAAGTACAAAAAAGAATACATTTTGAGCATTCTTGAGCATATCAGGAATTCGTTTCAAAATGTCGTTATCGTTCCCTAAAAATAGACGTTTACTCTTTCCTTATCTGGCAGTCAGTTCTTCCAAGGTTGACTTCTTGCTTGGAAATGAGGGGGAATTTTCAGCTAATCCTCAGGCAACTGTTCGTTATATCTTTGAGAGCAGTCCAACTGGAGCTGCCATTCCCATATTCCACTGTTATGCTTCTTGAACATATCAGGAATTCGTTTCAAAATGTTGTTATCTTTTACATTTTCATACTCTTAACTCGGAAAACAATGTGCACATGTAGATCTGTGACAGACATGCCCAACAAACAAACCTTGTAAACAGACTTAATCTTTTAAAATGGCGCGACAGCAAACATTGTAATGAACTATTGATGTCTACTTAAAAAAATATTGTTTGCCACTAAGAAAAGTATATACAAAAGTCACATACTGTATAAACATCAAATACAAACTGTACACAGTTAGAAGTTACTATAAAAATGTTTTAAACTCCAATAATGTACTGGAATTATATGATTAAATTAGTACGATGTCATGGAGTTGGTCCCAAAAGCTTTTTTGTGTCATCAGGACTGGACTTCATAATTCCTTCTTCACCTAAAAAAAAAAAACAATTTAGATACATTATTATTTAATTATACAGTGCTTTTCAGATAAAAATATCCACCTTAAATAACTTTAGAACCATTGATTTTTGGAAAAAGCACAAAAACATCATCATTCTCTTTGCCTTATCCCTATGCGGGGTCGGCTTCCCTAATTGCATTTCTCCACACAATTCTATCTTGGGTCATATCAATGTTAGTCCCCTTTACCAACATGTCCTGCCTTATCGTCTCCCCCCAGGTCTTCTTTGGTCTTCCTCTCCAACTCCTTCCAGGAATCTGCACTTCAGCTATTCTGCGTATTGGGTGATTAACGTCTCGACGTTAAACATGACCAAACCATCTTAACCTATGCTCTTTCATTTTGGCATCAATTGGTGCCACACCTAGACTTCCCCTAATATACTCATTTCTAATTTTATCCTTCTTTGTCACTCCACTCATCCATCTAAGCATTCTCATTTCCGCCACATGCATTCGTTGTTCCTCTTTCTTTTTCCCTGCTTAACATTCAGTTCCGTACATCATAGCCGGTCTTATGGCTGTTTTATAGAATTTTCCCTTCAGCTTCATTGGAATTTTTCTGTCACACAACACACCACTCGCTTCTTTCCACTTCATCCATCCAGCCCTAATTCTACTGCATGCATCTCCATCTATTTCTCCATTACTCTGTAATACCGATCCTAGGTACTTAAAACTATTGCTTTTCACAATCATTTCACCATCCAAAGATACCATTTTATTTGTAGTAGCTCCATCTTTAAATGATCATTCCAAATACTCTGTTTTTGTCCTACCAAGTTTTAAACCTTTTTCCACCAGAGCTTGTCTCCACTGTTCCAGTTTTTGTTCTAAGTCTCTTTCACTATTTCCTACTAACACGACATCATCAGCATACATTAAGCACCGTGGAATGTTACCCTGTAGTTTCGCTGTTATCTAGTCCAAAACTAATGAGAATAAATACGGACTAAGCACAGAGCCTTGGTGCAATCCTACTTTCATATGGAATTTATCAGTCTCTCCCACACCTGTTCTAACACTAGTTGTTACTCCCTCATACATATCCCTCACAATCTTTACATATTCACCAGGGACTCCTTTCTTATTGAGTGCCCACCACAGAATCTCTCGAGGAACTCTATCATATACTTTCTCAAGATCAATGAATACATGCACAAAAACACAAGCACAAAAACATGTCGAATAATATTACACTACGCCATGTTTAAGCTTGCCGGGAAAGGCACACCATCTCACCCTCCAAATCATCCCTTAGTTTTTTTTTAATAACTTCTCCTTTTTTTATTTGATATTTCGATTCTTCTCTTTGTACTGATTTCAAAAATGTATAACACATGATGCTTAAAGTGATTAGTTTATGAGAAAAATAAATACAAAAGCAAGAAAACTGAATTGACAAAAAATTATTTTTTTAACCATTTTATTACAAACATTTAGGATGAGCATTTCACTACCGAAAATTTTAAAAATAACTATTTAAAAAGCTTTTTATTAAAGTTTTGAATAATTCTTGGTAAAATTTTTGGCAGTGAAATGTTCATTCTAAATGTTTGTGATAAAATTGTTAAAAAATAATTTTCTTTCAAACCACTTGTCTTGCTTTTGTATTTATTTTTCTCATAAACTAATCACTTTAAGCATCATGTGTTATACATACATTTTTGAAATCAGCACAAAGAGAAGAATCGAAATATCAAATAAAAAAAGAAGAAGTTATTTAAAAAAAAACTAAGGGATGATTTGAAGGGTGTGTCTTTCCCGGCAAACTTAAACATGGCATAGTGTAATATTATTCGACGTGTTTTTGTGCTTTTTCTAAAAATCAATGGTTCAAAAGTGGTTTGAAAGAAAATTATTTTTTTAACAATATTATTACAAACATTTAGAATGAACATTTCAATGCCAAAAATTTTACCAAGAATTATTCAAAACTTTAATAAAAACCTTTTTAAATAGTTATTTTTAAAATTTTCGGTAGTGAAATGCTCATCCTAAATGTTTGTGATAAAATGGTTAAAAAAATAATTTTTTGTCAGTTTTCAGTTTTCTTGCTTTTGTATTTATTTTTCTCATAAACTAATCATTTTAAACATGATTACATCTTTGAAATCAGTACAAAGAGCCAAATATCATATGAAAGGTGGAAGTAATTTAAAAAAAATTAAGGGATGATACGTGAGAGGGTGCCTTTCCCGGCAAGCTTAAACGTGGCATAATGTCTCCCCCTTCATTCCCTTCAAATATTATTTGACGTGTTTTTGCGCTTTTTCTGAAAATCGGTGGTTCGAAAGTTATTTGAGGTGGATAGTTTTATCTGAAAAGCAATGTATGTATAAAAGGTGATATAATTATGTCAGATCAAGATATCCACAAAACTATGCACATTATAATTTAGCTATTAATCTGATAAAATATTTGAATGAATGCTTGAATCACTTAGCGTCATTAGAATGTCTATTAACGATATAATGTACATATTGTATGTAACGATATAATTGTAAACAAAAATACTGATAACAACGTTGTTGATTATACATACATAAATTTTCGCAGAAATTTTTAAAATAATCTTTGAAAAACGGTTTCTTGGGAGAAACGTCAAATATTAGTTAAAAATGTAATTTTCATTACAATAAATTAATATTATTTAACTTACTACATTCCGAAAGAAAACAGTTTCAGAATCTTTTTATGAAATAAATACCCCCGATCAATCCGCAAAGAAATAAGATTTACAGCTTTTGAGACAAAATATGAACAACTTGGGTAATAAAAATATTTACAGAAACATTACTTTGGATAGAATCAAAAATCCTCCAGTTTGTCAAATCATTTCGAAATCAAAAACCAGGGATGTAAATGCCAGAATAACCACCATAAAAAGTAAAAAAACGACACTTTTAGAAATGAAAAATAACAAATACCCTGGCGCTGATGGAGTAGTAGTGATTGAAGCCATCAAATTAGGTCACAAAAAGATTTTCACAAAAATTATCGGAAAAAGACTGAAAACTTAGACTCAAGTTACTTCTATCAACTCAGAGAACAAACTGGATTTAGAATGAGATACAGCACGACTATTTACTACTGGTAAAGAACCTGATGGACAAACATGGACTTTGAAGGCGGAAACTCTATCAAAACTTCAGGCTTTTGAGCTATGGTTGTACATAAGCGTGTGCTCACTACGGAGCCCAAAGGATGGTATCCTAGCCTAGGGCATAGTATCCTACTCTTCATATTCGTGAATTCTGGCATTCAAAATAATGCATTTATTTTACATAGCGATCGATAATATAGTTTCGATCGCCAGGTAAATTAAATACATTATTTTAAATGCGAGAATTCACGAATATGAAGAGTATGATACCATGCTCTAGGCTAGGATACCATCCTTTCGTCTCCATAGTAAACAAACCCTAAGGATCCTGAAGATACCATGGACAGACAAAGTCACCAATGAAGAAGTGCTATGGAGGATGAACACAACTGCAGATTTGGACAACATCGTGAAGGGCCATAAGCTGCAGTACTTGGGACATATAATGAGAAATCAAGGCAGATACGAGCTACTCCAATGCATTTTGTGAGGTAAAATTGAAGAAAAAAGGGCCCCAAGACGAAAGAGAATATCTTGGCTTGCTAACCTGAGAGCATGATATAGAAAGACCTCAACACAACTATTCCGTATAGCAACCAACAAAATCATCATAGCTAAAATGATCGCTAATGTTTGGAACGGACACGGACCCTAAAAAGAAGAAAGAACCTGATAGAAAAGTTGCAGAATGCAACAAACCTTTGGCACTGATATTTGTGAACTATGAAAAAGCATTTGAGTCACTATAAGTCAGCAGAAAGTGTCAGCATTGACAGAATATCAAACATCTCTACATAATCATATTTACCAAAATACCATGGCAGGCATAAGATGATCTAATCAAGATACCAATAAATTCTTTCTACAGCGAGGAGTACAGAAAGGAGACACCGTCTCACCAAAGCTATTCAAGACACTTTTAGAACATATCTGTAAGAAGGCTGATCTGGAATGCAATAACAATGTTGGAAAAATTATATCATGCTTCCTTGTAGGTCCGATAAAATACAAACATGAGCAATACGAAATTAATGACTAATTAGTATGATAAAATTGATCCAAATAATGGCATAACCCAGACATCCAAAGTGAAAGTTATCCTCCAACGCCAAATTGTTCTATATAGTCCACATAATGTTCAGAAAAAAGTCACACCATTTTGAGCGTCGGGTTTGGGGGGGGGGAGGGGGAAGAAATCGGTAAATTCATAGTTTTTTACGTTTTTCGTCAATATTTCTAAAACTATGAGGTTTAGCATGAACAACCTTCTATACAAAAATGTTCTACATTAAATTTGAAATAAAAAAGGCCCTATGCATAATCCTACTAAAATGAACGGTTTTAAAGTTACGGAGATAGTATAGTATAATTGGTCCAAAAAAGGCCTAACTCAGATATCCAAATTAAAAGTTTTCCTTCAACACCAACTTGTTCTATATGGTCCACATATTGTTAAGTAAAAAGTTACACCATTTTGAGCGTCCGGTTTGGGGGGGGGGGGGGGAGATGGGGGAGAAGTCGGTAAATTAGTAGTTTTTTACATTTTTCGTCAATATTTCTAAAACTATGCTCTATACAACAATGTTCTACATACAATTTAAAAGAAAAAAGGTATTGTTATAAAATCAACGGTTCCAGAGTTATGCAGGGTGAAAAGTAGAGGTTTTCGATACTTTTTATATTATTTGGGCAATTAATGATGATTTTGGGTGGTGTGGTTGACGTTTCTTCAAGGGCTTATCACTAACATACCATCGGCCACTGAAATAGCAAATTTTATTTACAAAACCCAATCCTGTTAAAGAAAATTTCTACAAATTGCCCAAAGAATATAAAAAGTATCGAAAACCTCCATTTTTCACCCATCGTAAGTGGAACTGGAACCATTGATTTTATAACAATTATGTATAGGATCTTTTTTGTTTTAAATTCCATGTAGAACATTTTTGTAGAGAACATTGTTTACGCTAAAGTATAGTTTTAGAAATATTGACGAAAAACGTAAAAAAACTACTAATTTACAGACTTTTCCCCCATCTCCCCCCCCCCCAAACCGGACGCTCAAAATGGTGTAACTTTTTACTAAACAATATGTGGACCATATAGAACAATTTGGTGTTGAAGGAAAACTTTTACTTTGGATGTCTGAGTTAGGCCTTTTTTGGACCAATTATACTATACTACCTCCGTAACTTTAAAACCGTCCATTTTAGAAGGATTATGCATAGGACCTTTTTTATTTCAATTTAATGTAGAACATGTTTGTATAGAAGATTGTTCATGCAAAACCGCACAGTTTTAGAAATATTGACGAAAAACCTTAAAAACCACGAATTTACCAATTTCTCCCCCCTCTCCCCCCCAAACCAGACGCTCAAAATGGTGTGACTTTTTTCTGAACATTATGTGGACCATATAGAACAATTTGGTGTCGGAGGATAACTTTCACTTTGGATGTCTGGGTTTGGGTCTAGTTATACCATACTAAATCTGGTGATTGCTGTTGATGGAAAGGATATTGAGCAGACTGTCATATAAATACCTAGGGCATGAAATTCGGCTGGGCAGAGATAACTAGACACGTGAGCTCCCACGTCATTTAGGATTAACCTGGGCAGCATCTTGTAAATTACACAATGTATTAAATCGGACCTACCCATATGCCTCAAAAAGTGGTAAACAAGATTGGTGTGAGCCAGAAGGCTATGGATTGGCAGATATTCGGTGTCTCTCTACTCTAAGAGACCAAATCCCATATGTAGAAATTTATTGTAGACTATCGGAAGATATTAGAAGATATTGTATAAAAACAGCAGGCTATCGAAGAATCACATCGCTAAAATGGGTTGGGCAGGACACATCTCCAGATTATCTAACCAGATGAAAACAACAGGAGACAGATGGGAAGATTGTTGTTACTTTAATAATATGTAGTAAGAGAAAATTGTCACAGATAAACATGCCTTTTGTTTTAATAGTTTGGATATATAGTGAGGATGTTTGAGTTGGAATAAATTCATTTTCTCGAGAATGAGCAGTGTTAGAGAGAAAGCCCGAAATAGATTTTCTGGCATATATGTCATACTAGTGATGTCATCCATCTGGGTGTGATGACGTAATCAATGATTTATTTAAATGAGAGTAGGGGTCGTGTGATACCTCATTTGAAAGGTTATTTAATTATATATTCAGGTATTAACATGATTATTTATACAGGGTGTCCAAAAAACTATTTTTTGAATTAAATTAATTGAAACAAAAAGAAGAATGTATCTAATTTATTTAATTCCAAATATATTTTACTCCTGTCAGAAAACAGAAAAAATGTTTATTTAACAAAAAAACATTGCTTTTCGCTTAATTTAAATGTTCATTACCATTGAAGTTGAGCGAAAATCAACATTTATTTGTCAAAGAACATTTTTTCTGTTTTGCGACAGCAGTAAAATGTATTTTGAAATAAATAAATTACATACATTCTTCTTTTTGTCTAAATGAATTTAATTTAAAAAATATTGTTTGGACACCCTGTATAAATAATCTTATTAATGTTTATATTACTGAATAGAGAATTAAATAACCTTTCAAATAAGATATCGCACGACCCCTACTCTCATTTAAAAAAAATCATCGATTACGTCATCACGCCCAGATGGATGATGTTACTAGTCTGATATATATGCCATAAAATCATAATTTAATAATAAAAATCGACCTGTTTCGGGATTTCTCTCTAAAATTGCCAATTCTAGAGAAAATGAATGTATTCCAACTCCAACGTCCTCACTGTATAATATACAGGGTGTAACAAAAATACAGGTCATAAATTAAATCACATATTCTGGGACCAAAAATAGTTCGAATGAACTTAACTTACCTTAATACAAATATGCACATAAAAAAAGTTATAGCCCTTTGAAGTTACAAAATGAAAATCGATTTTTTCGAATATATCGAAAACTATTAGAGATTTTTTATTGAAAATGGATATGTGGCATTCTTATGGCAGGAGCATCTTAAAGAAAAATTATAGTGAAATTTATGTACCCTATAAAAATTTTATGAGGGTTTTGTTCCCTTAAACCCCCCCAAACTTTTGTGTACGTCTCAATTAAATTATTATTGTGGTACCATTAGTTAAATTTAGTATTCTTAAAACTTTGTTGCCTCTTAGTATTTTTTCGATAAGGCAGTTTTTATCGAGTTGAGGCTTATTTTTTAATATTTTTACATAAAAATTTTATGGGGGTTTTCTTCTTTTAAACCCCCCAAATGTTTGTGTACGTTCCAATTAAAATATTGCTGCAGTACCATTAGTTAAACACAGTGTTTTTAAAACTTTTTTACCTCTTTGTATTTTTTCGAGAAGGCATCTTTTATCGAGATATGGCTTCTTTTTTATTACGGTTCAAAATATACCTAAAATGTAAATCATACATACATATTCATATTATTATCAAGTCTCCATAATCGTACTTAACCATATTACAAATATGTGGTGGATTTGATAAATATTCAAAATATCTCGATAAAAACTGACTTTTCGAAAAAGTACTAAGAGCCAAAAAAGTTTTAAAAATATTGTGTTTAAGTAATGGTAGTACAATAATAATTTTATTGGAACATACACAAAAGTTTAGGGGGGTTTAAAGGAACTAAAGCCCCATAAAAGTTTTATAGGGTGTCCAAATTTTACAATAATTTTTCCTTAAGATGCTACTGTCATATGAATGCCATATGTCCATTTTCAATAAAAAATCTTTAATAGTTTTCGATATATTGGAAAAAATCGATTTTCATTTTGTAACTTCAAAGGGTTGTAACTTTTTTTATATGCACATTTGTACTAAGGTAAGTTAGGTTCAATCAAACTATTTTTGGTCCCAGAATATGTGATTAAATTTATGACCTGTATTTTCGTTACACCCTGTATATGTACTTCATAAAACTGATTTGTATACTAATAGACATATCTTGTCAAGACATTATTTTAAATTTTTCGAAAAAAAAAACAAATCACTTTTTTATATAAGTATATATAACTATATAAGAGTAAATTTAAAATTCAAGTAAAATACTGCAATAGAATAAACAAATCAGTTTTTGAAATGAAAATTTCTAAAATCTAAATTAGTTTGGTATTGACTGACCAAACACTTGCAAGAAGAAACCTTTTAATCATTACATAACAATTTGTTATGAATTTTTTTCAAATATACAGGGTGTCCCGAAAAGATTGGTCATAAATCGTCCCCTTACTAACAAACAAACGTATCTCGATTTTATTGACTTTGGAAAAACACTGATAAACACCCTTTACTTTCGTTTTACGAGAGATATTACTGTTAATTTCAAAAATTCATAAATTATTATTCTACAATAGTTTTTATACATTATTCATGGTCATAAAACTATAAACAAATGGAGTCTTGAATATTTTTGTATATGGCAAAAAAAATGTTTTTTGTGTTAATGTTGAGATACGTTTAGGTGTTATTAATGTATTACTTATTTTTTATTCCTGATACTAATTTACGTTAGGCAATAGACTAGTGTTATTTATTTATAAAAATACATAAACTAAAAAAATACATCTAAATACTTATATACTAAAATGAAAAATTAATTATGCGAATTATAATAATGTTAACAAACGTTTATTCGTTGTCTGAGGTGTCTGAATCCAGCGTCACCGTGTGTATCCCACTATTCAGCTCTTCATAGAAACTGTGATACTGAGGTGGTATTTATTACGCCTTGATCGCAAAGGTACTTTAAGTCTTCCAATTTTTCAGTAGCCACTTTCATAGGATGGGTATATACCCGTTGAAGTTTTATATTACTAAAATTGGTAATTCCCCTTGTCATTCGTCGTACAATTTTTATTTTTTTGAATTCGGGGCACGTCTTGTTGTATTTAAAATAAATATGATTTGGATCATTTTTAATATATTTTAGTACGGTTATTTTCAGCCAGTTAACCTTGTTACCATCAGTGTCAAATTGTTTGTTTTTAATAATTTCTTTTTTTAAAGCTGCAGCATCAAAAAACATAGCTTGATCCATCTCTATTACCTTGTATTTGGATTGTTTTGATGCCATTCCGACCGCTGCATACCACCCAGAAAGATGATATATATTCAAGTTTCTGGTCGATTGCTCAATATGAGCGTGGACCGAATCGCATTCCATCATTGAATGACCTGGTTCAAAATAACCATGTTCAATTTCAGGAATATCCAAAACCTGTACGGCATAAAGAAGAGTCGCTGCTAAAAAAACATTCCGGTTTTGACCACCGCAAGTATCACTCATGATGACGAATTTTTTACCATTAGCATGGTCTGATAAATACTTATACAAACATGAGGATATTTCATTAGAGCCTCTTGCAGCAATACCCTCGTGCCACATATAATTTGATGCACATCTTGACTTCACCTCATAGATTGTGGCATTATACACAGCAAGTCGACGTTTATAAAAAATTGCTTTTGATGATACTTTTGGACAATATCTCACAGCCTCTAAATCTATTTGTATAAAGTTGTTAACATTGCTATCTGCTAGCAACTTATTATCGTCATGAAAATTGCGTGCTGCAATCTTACGGCGGATATGTTCCATGTGTAATGGGAATAACGTAGGCTTTTGTTCTACAGCACAATTTTTGTATTTGACGCAAGAATCACACATATCTTTGCGTGGTTTGTGAAATTTAATATTTAAATTATTAAAAATTCTCCTGTAGTGCCATATTTTTTCTGGTATAGAATTTTGCTCATTACAAAGATCAACGTACAAATTGTACATTGTTGAAAGAGAAAGATCTTCTGCTAAATATTTATAATTTGTTTTTTTTTCGACAGTAATGGGATGGCACGCTAGGAAATGATAGTATGTGATTTTCTATTATTTCTTTTAGTGATACCGGGTTGGTGCTTTCCTCGTCTGCTGGGTACGACAATATGGGCATCATTTCTATTATTTAAAATATTTCGCACGAATCCTTCAGAGATATCTAATGTTGCAAGAAAGAAACCTTGACATACTTGCACTTTTTGGCCAGAATTGAACAGGAAAAACTGCCGCGAGTTGTTCCGTCTTGAATTTTCGCCAGTAGTTTTGACTTTTTTGGTCGTCACATCAACCAACGTTGATATATATTGCCTTTGTTTTTCCGAATTTCCTAAGGCCCAATAAGCATTATGGATTTCTAGTCTGTGATCTTCAGAAAAAACTTGACTGCATTTTCTGGGGCACTTTGTACAATCTTTTTGTTTTACGACACGGGAATTTACTTCTGCACCCTTCATTGAAATATAAGCTTTTCCAGATTGTCGTAAACACTTTCTAATATTTTGTTTCCATTGAGAAGGAACAGGTCGTTTCTTTCGACATTTCTTAGAGACTTCTTCTACTGATGGATTAGGATGTTGAAACAAGTCTTGTTCGACTGACACAGTAGGAACTTCGTCTGAAAGTGTATCATTCAATTGACCAGGGCATTCAATTATTGGCTGGAATACTGACGTTGAAGGAACTTCTTCTCTACTAGAACTACTCGCAGAATGTACTTCGTCTGTAAGTATATCATTCGATTGACCAGGGCATTCAATCATTGGCTGAAGTACTGACGTTGAAGGAACTTCTTCTCTACTAGCACTACTCACAGAATGTTTTTTTAGAATGGATTGGCGTATTTTTCTAGGTTTTAATGAAATGTAAACACGTCTTTTAGAACTCCCAGAATAGGTGCTATCATCAGAATCACCAGGAGCGATATAAGAATCCGACGAATCATCATTTGAAAAGTCTCCAGTCGAATATTGTGAAAAGAAAAATATGTCTCCAGAAACATATAAAATTTTTATAACCGGCAACACCGCAGTCTGTCGCGCCAGAATTTTACTACAAGAAACACCTTAGACACAACCTTAAATTGCTTAAATTAATGATTATCTAAATTAAAATTTTATAAAAACCTACTGTTTAGGATTTCATTAGTGTTCAATCCAGTTCATCAACGTGTGGATTCATTTAGATTGTGAAGCGGTGATTACAGCCGACGATAAATGGATCTATCGGGTTGCTATCCGAAACAATATTAATAATTAATGACAGAGACATTTTTTAGAATTATCTATTTTGTCTAATTTTTACTTGTAGCGTAATTAAAGAATGAAACATTCGACCTATGTTAAAATAAATATCTTCTACAGTCCACAACTAGTTTCCTGCACATAAAATTCTGGCCATTCGCACCGGATTCAAGATTCAATAAATAATTACGCAACGTTCCACGTCTATTGCAGATTACATGGAATACAAGTAAAAAAGCAGAACATTTGTATCTAAAGTGAGTCAGTTCCAACGTGAAAATACTCAGAACACAATTTTCAATCACTACCGTAAACATTATAAGTAGTGAGTTATTTGATACTAACAAACTTTCCCGAAATTTTCCAATACCAGGAGGATCGAGAATAACTGGACATTTATTGGTAAATATAGGGTGTGATCTTCTTTTTACCCAATATTATATTGGAAAGCTTTATATTTGTTAATTATAGTATATTATTCTTCATTTGATAGGCATTTTGACATACAAATACGTCATTAAGATAATTAAAATGTCAAATTTAAAAAATCTTATCAAACAACGTGGTTTAATTAAAAATAAACTCTCATTGTTCGAAAAGTTTATTATAAACTCTAAACAAACAATTAACGAATTACAGGGTAATCAAATACCTGATAAAACTCTATTATTTGAAATCGAAGCTCGTTTAGAACGAGAAAGCTCTTTATTAAACAAATTTGATGAATTGCAAGATCGAATTGATCTATTGATCCAACCCGATCAACAGGATGAACAAAGTGATGAAAGAGATTCATTTCAAAATTCTTATTATAAACACATATCCTTGGCACGCGGTATATTAAGCAAATTCAGTAATACGATGCAATCTGGCACTAATATACAGGGTAACTCAAACGATAGCTCGTGTAATTCAGGGGGCAAATCTTGTTCTTGTGAAAATAGAGGAAATATTAAACTCCCGGAGATAAAATTGCCAATGTTCCGAGGGGGGTACCAGTCGTGGATGGAGTTCAGAAGCTTATACACCGAGCTTATTCATACAAATACAGCAATAAAAGATGCAGAAAAATTCTATTACCTTAAAACTCATCTTGATGATAATGTCAAACGCTTAATAGCTAAAATAGATGTCACAGCTGAAAATTATAAAAGTGCCTGGGATATTTTAAATCAAAGATTTAATAACAAACGTATGTTAATACATAATCATCTCAAAACACTTAACAATATATCAGTAATAACTCAAGAATCTTCTTCATCATTAAGACAACTTTGTGATGAAGTATTTGAAATATTAAGGTCACTAAATCAGCTAGGTGTTCCTACTGAAAATTGGGATCCTTATATTATTTTTCATTTAGCATTAAAACTAGATAAAAAGACTGCTGATCACTGGGAAGCGTATAAAATTGCAGGTGAAATACCTACACTTGAAGAATTTAAAAACTTTCTTAATGAGAGAGCAAATCTACTCGAGAGAAAGGAACACAACGATTCTAGCACTTTTAAGCAAAGTGGCTTTCATACCAAACCTTCAACTTCAAATTCAAAGCCAAAATCTTATGGAAAATCGTTTCTGTCTACCAACAATCATAACAAGTGCTTTTTTTGCAATGGTGATCATTGGATTACTAATTGTAATGATTTTCTCAAATTAAATGCAAAGGATAAATTTGAAAAAGCTAAAGCTCTTAGACTTTGTACTAATTGTCTGAAAAACAATCATAAGGTAGCAAATTGTAAATCTACCTTTTGTAAAAGGTGTAATCTTAAGCATCATAGCTTATTACATTTTGAAAACTCTAATTTAAATGCTAATCAGGGAACTATATGCCCACAACAATCTAATCTTAATACAGAGGATGCAATTGCCTCCACATTAGAGCTCACAAATAATTCTAATATTAGCTGCAATCATGCACACATAAATAATGTACTTCTTTCAACTGCTTTAATAAATGTCAAAGATTCATCAGATAACTTGCATGTATGCAGGGTACTTTTAGATTCAGGTAGTCAATCAAATTTTATATCTAAAAATTTGTGTGATAAACTTAAAATACCTTTGTACAATACACAAGCTAATATTTTCGGTATAAATCAAGTAACTACTCCTGTAAAATATCGATGTACTATATCATTTTCTTCTTTATGCAGTGAGTTTAAGCATACAATATCATGTTTGATGTTACCAAGTATCTGTAGCAAAATACCAAATACTCCAATTGATCCTTCATTAATTCAATTGCCTTCTAATATCTCCTTAGCTGATCCAGGTTTTTATGAACCATCTGATATTGACATATTGCTAGGTGTAGAAGTATTCTACAAACTTCTCAGGGATGGTAGCATCCGATTAGGACCCAAATTGCCTATTCTTCAAAACTCAGCTTTAGGCTGGATCATTTCTGGAACTATTCCATCTCCAATAATAAACAACATACCTACAAAATGCTTTCTAACTAATACTTCTGATCTTCAATCTCAATTAACAAAATTTTGGGAAATAGAAGAACCTTTTCACAACACAAAATGTATAAATAATGAAGAAGAATACTGTGAAACATACTTCACTAAAACTACCACTAGGAATGAGGAAGGTAGATTTGTAGTAAACATTCCTTTCAAAGGGGATCCTTCTTTATTACTAGGTGATTCTAAAGCCTTAGCTTTAAAAAGATTTTATGCACTAGAGCGCAGACTATTATCTAATGCTCCACTTAAAACCTTATATGACAATTTTATGAAAAACTATGAGGAATTAGGACACATGTCTAAAATCGAACCTCAAAACCAAGCAGACAAATGTTATTATCTACCTCATCATGGGGTCTTGAATGAAAATAGTTCTACTACTAAACTGAGAGTAGTCTTTGATGGATCTGCCCCAAGTGATAATGGCATTTCTATTAACAATCTCCAGATCGTGGGGCCTAAAATACAAAATGATCTTATATCTATCCTAATTCGTTTTCGAAAACATCAAGTAGTTGTCTGCAGTGATATTGAAAAAATGTACCGCATGGTTCTAATAAATCCAGATCAAAGATGTTTTCAGCGAATATTTTGGAGACAATCAAATACTGATGAGCTCTCTGAATATAATCTAAATACTGTTACATATGGCACAGCATCGGCAAGCTTCCTTGCGATAAGAGCCTTGAAACAAGTAGCTATTGATCACAAAACAGAATATCCGTCTGCCAGTAATGCTATCTTAAATGACTTCTATGTCGATGACTTTCAATCTGGTGGAGACTCAGTAGATGATGTAAATAAATTATGCCATGAGGTAGCATCTCTACTGGAGCAGTCAGGCTTTAAATTATGCAAATGGGTATCAAACAAACCCGAATGTTTAACTGGCTTAAATCCTAAAACTCTATATGATTCAATATCAAATCGCGTCTACTTTTCAGATGAAAGCAGTATCAAAACTCTTGGACTTTACTGGTCACCTTCTAATGACTATCTCAATTACCATATTAAAAGTCATAATCAAGTAAACTCAACCTCAAAACGATCCATACTCTCTATTATATCTACCATATTCGATCCTCTTGGTCTTTTAGCACCTTGTATCATCATCATTAAAATCCTTATTCAACATTTGTGGTCTTTAAAATTATCCTGGGACCAAGAGGTACCTACATCCATTAAGATTCAATGGGACAAATTTGTAAGTGAACTATCAATGCTAGAGATATTAAAAATTCCAAGATGCATAATTTCAAATAATTATTCAAATATTCAGCTTCATGGCTTCTCTGACTCTTCAACAGCAGCTTATGGAGCAGCCATCTATATTCGATGCATTGACTCTAATGGTCATATCCATGTTTATTTACTTCTTGCTAAATCTAAAGTAGCACCTCTCAAAACTTTAACTGTACCAAGGCTAGAACTGTGTGCAGCTTTAGTCTTATCAAAACTTATCAACCAAGTTAAATCTTCTATAGCTATTAACTTTGATTCTACTCATCTTTGGAGTGATTCCACTGTGGTACTCTCCTGGATTAAAACCCCAATACATCTCTTAAAACCTTTTGTATCCAATAGGGTCAAACAAATTCAAGAAATATCTGATCTTAATTCATGGTCTTACATAAACACCAAACAAAATCCCTCTGATTTATTGACAAGAGGACTATATCCTAATCAAATTATTCATTCTGACCTTTGGTGGTCAGGACCTTCTTGGTTAAGTCAACCACAGTATACATGGCCTATTTCTGAACCGTGCATACCAGGTCCTATACCAGAATTAAAACCTCAAATTAATGTTCTAGTCTCTACTCGAGGAAACAGACTTATTTCCTTTGAAAGGTTTTCTTCTTTTAGTCGATTAAAACGTACTATGGCATATTGCCTCCGATTTATTCATAATTGTAATCTTAATAATCACAAACTGTCTGGTAGCTTAACATCCTCTGAATTATCTAATGCTCTGGACATACTCATAAAACAATCACAACAAGAATCTTTTTCTGAAGCAATTCATATGCTTAAGACAAACAAGCCTTTAGACAAAACTTCAAAGATTCTTAATTTGAATCCTTTTCTAGATAATAGAAATATTTTAAGAATAGGAGGAAGATTGCAAAATTCAAGCTTAACGTATTCAAAAAAGCATCCAATACTTTTGTCTAGTTCACATATATTTTCAAAATTATTATTTAGGCATGAGCATGTAGCATTACTGCATGCTGGTCCACAACTATTATTATCATCCATTAGGGAAAAGTATTGGCCTATAAATGCAAGAAATTTAGCTAAACAAACCTATCACACATGCATTAAGTGCTATCGTTCTAAGCCGATACCAGCAGCCACTATCATGGCACCTCTCCCTTCCTCTCGTGTATCTCCTCATCACCCTTTCTATATTACAGGAGTAGATTACGCAGGGCCAATTAATATTTTGGATAAAAAAGGTAGAGGATCAAAAACTCACAAATGTTACATTTGCTTGTTTATTTGTTTCGCAGTTAAGGCAATTCACCTTGAATTGGTATCGGGTCTAAGTACTGAAGCTTTTCTTGCATCATTTCGTCGATTTGTCGCCCGTCGTGGCAAACCTGCACATGTTTATTCCGATAATGGAACTAATTTTGTGGGAGCCAATTCAGAACTTAAAGAGTTGGCTGGTTTCCTTAAAAATGCTTCTCCAGATATCACATCTAGAATCAACAATGAATCAGTGTCATGGCATTTTCTGCCTCCCAACTCGCCTAACTTTGGTGGCTTATGGGAAGCTGGTGTAAAAGCTGTTAAATTTCATTTAAAACGTGTTTTATCTAATGCCTTACTTACATTTGAAGAGTATTATACTGTACTTACACAAATAGAGGCAATACTGAATTCACGACCCTTATGTCCTATAACCGATGATGCAGATGATCTCACTGTGCTCACTCCTGCACATTTTTTAATGGGTAAAGCAGCTACATCACTACCAGATCCTGACGTTACCGACATACCGCTGAACCGCCTTTCAAGGTTTCAGTATATGCAACAACTTCAACAACATTTTTGGAAAGGCTGGCATCGTGATTACCTTTGTCAACTACAGAGTCGTCCAAAATGGTTAAAACCCAAAACCACTCTTAAGTGCAACGATCTAGTCTTAATTCGCAACGAGAACACTAACCCGCTACTGTGGCCACTAGGCAGAATAATCACATTACATCCAGGTCGTGATGGTATATCAAGAGTAGTAACTATCAAAACTGCCCATGGTGAAGTCAAGAGGTCCATATCAAAAATATGCCCCTTACCAATAGCAGAAGCCGAGTCTTGAAAGCTTCCTTTCAACGTGGGGCCATGTTTAGGATTTCATTAGTGTTCAATCCAGTTCATCAACGTGTGGATTCATTTAGATTGTGAAGCGGTGATTACAGCCGACGATAAATGGATCTATCGGGTTGCTATCCGAAACAATATTAATAATTAATGACAGAGACATTTTTTAGAATTATCTATTTTGTCTAATTTTTACTTGTAGCGTAATTAAAGAATGAAACATTCGACCTATGTTAAAATAAATATCTTCTACAGTCCACAACTAGTTTCCTGCACACCTACTTTTATATAATATGTAGGAATGTAGGTAGGTATTGAAATAAAAAATATGTAGGTAATATTGGAATAATTGTCACTTGTAATCAGTGGCGTAACAAACTCCGTCGGGGCCCCCCCGCAGAATTGGAAATGGGGCCCCCTTTAAAAAATTACTAAATGCAACAGGTGTAACAAATACCTGTATTTGTTACAGTCCAGTAAATGAACGTAAAATTTGGCGATACCGTGTAATTTTCAATGTCACAACCGAAGTGGTCAACTCAAGACTCTTCGAATTATTTATGAGTAAAAATGTTTATTGTTCAACAAAAAACCACGTTTTTAGGAGATTTTTCGCAAATAGTTCAAAGAGTAAGTATTTGATGGAACAGAATATAGTTAGCAAAAATGTATTTATTAGCTTATAAAAAATGAAACAAAAATGAAGTCTATCGACCCAGTAAAAGAAAAGTTGTAGCTCACGAAAAGTTTTTCTTATTCTTCAAATTCCAAATCGAATATTTCAACGTGAAATAACCAAAAAATGAAATACTTTTCGGGGAAACTCATTAGAACTTTTTTAAAGTGTTTAAAAGAAGTTTTATTTTTTACAAAGTTTATAGCATCAAAACTAAGCCAGTAACGCTTAAAATACAGTTAGTCCCATTTTTTGGCAAAAAAATTGTGAAAATCTCCCCCTATTTAGCACCCCAAACGAAACTAATCATTATCGTCTTACAAATTACTTAACTTTTTTATATGACCTGTAAGTTTCATCGGTTCAAAGTGCTTTTTTTCAAAGGGTTCTATATAGTTGAAAGGGCTTGAACGAGTCACTAACCACGAGTATATGCAAATTTTAAACAGCCATATCTTAACCAATTTTTGTCTTACAGAAAACAAAATAAAGCCAAAATATTTATAAAAGCAATACCTACATTTCTTTACTCTTTAAGATTTTTCGTATCACTAATATTTACTTTTTAAGTTATTTTTAAAAAAAGGCATTTTTCCAAAATAAAAATACTTTTTTTACTATTAAACCAAATTTTTTCAAAAATAAGAACGTCGAACTGGTCAAACTTACAGATCATATAAACAATAAATATTTAAAGTAAATGGTAAAGCGCTAACGATAAATTTTTTTTGGGGTGCGAAATAGGGGCAGATTTTCACGATTATTTTTACCAAAAAAAGGGGTCAACTTTATTTGAGCGTAACTCGTATAGTTTTGGTGCTAGAAACTTTAATAAAAACAATAAAAATAAAGCTTTTTTTGATTTTACAAAAAGTTTTAATTAGTTTTTTCCGAAAAGTGCTTCATTGTTTGGTTATTCCAGGTTGAAATATTCGATTTGGAATTGGACGAGTAAGAATAATTTTTCATGAGCTTCAACTGTGCTTTTACTATGTCGACAGACTTCATGAATAAGTACACCATTTTCTTGTATCTTATAACTACATTTTTGCTACAAATATTTTTCGATATCTAATATTTAATTCGATAAATACTTATTTTTGAGTTATTTGCGAAAAACCCGTCTGAAAACGTTGTTTTTTTTTTGTTAAAAAATTAACATTTTCATTTGCAAATGACTTAAAAAGTATTAACATAGATAAAGAAACTCTATAGAACAAAAGTTGCTTTACTAGTCAATTTATGCATTTCCGGACTAAACGTACCTATGTTTTTCACCCCAAGGAGTGGTGTCACCCCCTCGATCCTGGGGGTCTAACTTTGAAGTGGAGTGTACTAGAACCTAAATTAAATAGTCCAGCAAATACGTCCTTCGTGAAGTTGATAATTTCACTCCAAAACTGTAATTTACTGAAATTTCATTTTCAATACTGCACTGCTTAAAAAAAGTATGTATGCAAATAATATAACAACACATTTTTACATATTATATTGATGGCAAGATGGGGCCCTTGACATATTGGGGCCCCCATAAGCTTGATAAGCTTAGGGCGTGGGGGCCTCTGTTACGCATCTGGATAATTGTATCGAAATACTAAACGTAGGTAAAGATTAAAGAGAAAACCCATTTCTAGATTTAGAAATATTGTTCTAAAATTAGGCAAATTGCATTTCTCAAATCTTTCAATGGTCACGTACAAAGCATTATAGTAAATTGTCGTCACCATAAAAGTTCGTGAGACCGTAAAGGAGTAAGTTTCTAGATATGAGATGATTGACTTGCCGAATACGCCTATTTATAAATTTACGTTTTTAAATTAAAACACACAAAGTAAAATCATATACCTATATCAGATTTTTACATAATATCAGACGACAAGATGGGGCCCCTGATCGATTGGGGCCCCCCTGCAAGCTTCACGCTGCGGGGGCCTCTGTTACGCCCCTGCTTGTAATATGATTTTATATCTACCCCCAATATAAATATTATTAATAATATTTCAACTTACCAGTAGTAACGTATTTATTTGATTCCTCGGATGCTGCTTTTGCTAATAAAGCCTTAATCTTAGCTATTCTAGGATTTCTCGATATCTCGCTAATAATTGATTACTTCAAATACAGAAATTAAACTAAAAACCACGTTGAAACAAGTGCCTGTTGTCATAAGTTTACAAACGAACATCGACCAGTGTTGCCAGCTGATGCCACTAATAAATGTGTACAACAGTTACGTTTGTTTATTTCTAAGCATAGCAGATTCATAACAGAAATATTATTATTATTAATTAAGCTCAACAGGCCGTGAAGGCCTAGGGCTGAAAGATTTAATTTTTCCTTACAATTACTATTACATATTTATATATAATGCTATATCCTATACTACTATAATATATACAATATTACATTTGTTTGTATAAAACACTTAATACTACACTTAACATTATAGTCTTTCCATACATTTCTTCACCACTTCCTTCCATTGTTTTCTGTCCAAAGCTTTTTCTTTCCAGTTTACAATATTACATAACAGAAATACATAAACGTATTTGCACATAGGTGCATCTGTTTCTAAATATTTTTCGTATTACAGAGATACGCCAAGGTTTAGATTCTTAAATAAGAAAGATTGAGATACGTGGCTTTGTTATTAAATAGAACTAGTTATTTTTTAATCAAACATGGATTTATCTCAAAAACAGTGAAATTCGAGATACGTTTCTTTGTTAGTAAGGGGACGAAATGATACCACACATTCTGGGGTCAAAAATAGTTCGATTGAACCTAATTTACCTTAGTACAAATGTGCTCATAAAGAAGGTTACAGCCCTTTGAAGTTGCAAAATCGTCGGTATAAAAATTGAAAATTTTACAGGAGACAAAAAACTTTTGAACAAAATTTAAAAAAGAGAAAATTGCCTAACTCCATGCAATACATAATTGACCAAAATTATTTATTTCTTTATTTATTTACGGCATCCATTTACAAGTTTTACACACAACAAGACTTTTACACGTTACACCTCAACAATAATAAATTATTAAAATAATAAACACATCAGAATAATACAAACAAACATATTGTAAGAACAATACAGAACTACAACAAACTTATTGTAAGATACCCCTTAGTTGTTTTTTGAACAAACCAATTTTGGAGTCAAAAATATCCATTTGTCTTGGCAGGCTATTAGCACTCCGAACCAATCATGTAGTCGGTTCATTTATACCAAAATTAGTGTGGTGAAATGGCATTGAAAAGATTTCTGATTATCTGTTGCTTCTACTAGGAACTTTAAGACTAAAAAGTGATATCAATTGAGGACAATCTATGAAAGCATTAATAACTTTGTGTAGGAAGCATAAATCTAACAATGTCCTCCTTGACATTGTTAGATTTATGCCTAAAATTAGTTAAACAAAATATTTAAACAAACTTTCTACTTATATACTATATCCATATTAATAATAATAGTCAAAATTTATTTATTTATTTACATTTTCTAACGTTTTCAATCAAAACAACTTCAGAAACACTGACATAGGCAATATTCGTCTGAATGGGGAAGAACGTTTAGACCAGCAGAATTCGTTTAGCAAAATTATATATATATATATATATATATATATATATATATATATATATATATATATATATATATATATATATATATATAAATAGTCTACTACTAGATGACACCAAAAAACAATTTTCGGAAAAAATGGACTTGGGCAATTTGCTCATTAGACCGACGAAATGAAAATCGATTTTTTTCAATATACCGAAAACTATTAGATATTTTTTATTGAAAATGTACATGTATCATTCTTATGGCAGGAACATCTTAAAACAGAATTATAGTGAGATTTGTCCATCCCATAAAAATTTTATGGGGGTTTTGATCCCTTAAACCCTCCCAAACTTTTGTGTATGTTCCAAGTAATTCATTATTGTGGTACCATTAGTTAAACACAACGTTTTTAAAACTTTTTTGCCTCTTAGTATTTTTTCGATAAGCCAGTTTTTATTAAGAGGCAAAAAAGTTTTAAAAATATCGTGTTTAACTAATGGTGCCACAATAATAATTTAATTGGAACATACACAAAAGTTTGGGGGGTCTAAAGGAACAAGACCCCCATAAAATTTGTATGGGGTGCCACTTAAATTTTTTTAAAGATGTTGCTGCCATAAGAATGACATGTCCATTTTCAATCAAAAATCTCTAAGAGTTTTCGATATATGAAAAAAAATCGATTTTCATTTTGTAACTTCAAAGGGCTGCAACTTTTTTTGTGTGCACTATTGTATATAGGTAAGTGAGGTTCAGTCAGCCTATTTTTGAGCCCAGAATCTGTGGTATAATTTATGACCAATCTTTTCGGGATACCCTGTATAAAGGCAAATTTTTACAAAAACTTGGTGATTATCAGTTTTTAGAATGTACAAAATGTTTTTTAATAGATTTAACAAAGTGAATATAATACAAACCTTTTTCTGCTTTCATTTCATCTTTAATCTTATCCTCTTCTTTGTTTTCTCCTCCTTTATCTAACCGTGGACGTTTTCTACCTTTGTAACTTCTATTGTCTCGTCTATCTCCTTCTCCCTCATCTTCACTGTCAGAAAATTCGTTTTCAGGAACAATTCTTTTATCTAAATCTTTCTGTGGCAACCGTTCATCTTTATCAACTTTATCCTCATTGTCAGATTCTTCGTTAATTGCATCTTCTGGAATAGCCTGTACTTGTACACCAGGGGCATGAGGTAACATTCTCAAATTTTCAAAAAGTCTTGTTTTAATTTTCTCTAAATATTCGGGGGTGTTTTGATTAGCCATATTGCTTGGACTGATATGAAGTTTAAAGTCAGGTCCGAAGTATTCGAAATAGTCATTATAAGGAAGTTCATTTGCAATTTCTACACCAAGCGCAACTGATGTTTCGTAAGTCCAAGCTCTAGAAACGTTTCTGATGGTGTAGCCGCCCCCTCCTACCATCATGAATGGTAGGTTATATTTTTTTACAAATTCAACACATTTGCCATGGCCCTTCACTGTCAGATTAAAGCAACCTAGACGATCTCCTGTTAAAGAGTCTGCCCCACATTGTAAAACTACTGCACTAGGTTGAAAAGTTTCCATAACTTTACTTATAATTGGTACAAATATACTTTCATATGCTTCATCATCCATTCCATCTCTCAGAGGGATATTCACTGCATAGTATTTACCCTTTCCTGCACCAATATCTCGTAAATCACCTGTACCTGGGAAATATTCTCCATATTTGTGGAATGAAACAGTCATGACTCTATCAGTAGTATAAAAAGCTTCTTCAACACCATCTCCATGATGGACATCAATATCAATATACAAAACACGTTGATGATACTTTAAAAGTTCTAATATTCCTAATACAATATCATTGACATAACAGAACCCTGAAGCTTCTGATTTTTTGGCATGGTGAAGTCCACCTCCCCAATTAATGCATATTTCTGAGGCTTGTTTATTCAGTTTTACTGCAGCTGCCACAGATCCCCCAGCAGATAGCTGACAAAATTCATATAAGCCATCAAATACTGGACAGTCTTCTCCAACATTAAATCTCTGCATTTGTTTGTTGTATTCTGACATATTGTCTGGACGAATTGATCTTAAAAATCTAATATAATCATCTGAATGAAATTTGGTCATCTCTTCTGCTGTAGCTTTATGGGGTCTCTGCAAAAAAAATATATGTAAATTTTAAATTACATGAAGTTTATTATAGCTTATTCAACCCTTCTTTTAAGACTTCTAGATTTGAGACTTCATAATACGTTTTTGAAATTAGTTTCAATTCTCACCCAAACTGTCAAGATACAATAATTGATTATAATTTGAAAATAAGTAATATTTTATCTTATATGACATGTATGCTACAGTACTTAATATTATTTATTATATGTAGGAAATTGAAATATAGTTAGTTGCTTCACCACAATAAGAGAGTTGTTTCACCATAATAAGAAGGCAAAACCCTGCTTATTTCTTTACAGATAAGTGGTCTAAACATCTATTGTGCTTTTTGTACTATAATATTACATGTTGTTCCTCTATTGTGATGTCATATTTTTCTGCTCCTCTATATGTATATGTGATGAATTTTAAAACAGTTAACACGTTGAGTACAGTGTGATGCTAACAATCTATCACACATATCACAGGCAATGAGCCGGTGAGACAACAAAAGCGGTCACAGCTACTTAAGAATATCAAGCAGTTTGAAATACACCTGCTCAGAGACCCTTGTTATGTACACCCGTGCTCAACATGTTAATAGATTATGTACATAGATGTATGAGTACAGTTTAAATACCAATTAGAGTAATCAAAGCAGAGCTGAACCTTATCTTGAATCAGCAGTACAAAGACTGGTTTTAAATATTGGCTGATGTATCAAAAACCAAATAGGAAGTTGATGCAGCTGTTACTTAAATAATAAATTAAATGATAATAAAGTTAACCTTCCCCTTATTTCACCAGAACTTCATCAGAACTTTTTGCATTTATCAAATTCCTATAATATATTAATACCACAAAAATCTCCATGGATGGCATACATGCAAGCCACATGATGCCTTCACCAATGAGCGGACAGCGCACATGTATGCCATTAATTATACACATTTTAAATATGTATTTTTTTGTCAGTCATGAGTATAAGTCTTAGGATTAGACACTGGCATGCAATGTGTTAAAGCCATGTAAAATCTCTACCTGAAATTCCTAAAGAACGTAATAAAATTGGAACCCCAGAAAGCCCAAGAAACAGTAATCTTCCTTGAAAAAATGTCCAAAGAACTCTTCTTGTGAATACTCTCACATTGGTATTCAAGACATTAAATTAACACATTTCTGATACTATCAGTAAGAATGAATCAGAGGATGAATTTTGAAATGCAGCAAGTGATTTAAAAGCCTTTTTCAAAAATAAACTGTTAAGTGTGTGGAATTGGGCACGACGAAATTTGTTTTTGAAACTAAAACAGACTAAAAGTAGCATTTTTTGGTGCCTTACTTTTACTTTTTCGAATCTGGATCCAACTCAGTTTTTCTATCAAGTATCAGGCTTTTAGTTCTGCAAGCAAACTAAGAGAGTCATTAATATTCAGCTTAGTGGGGTACTATTAATGGAAATGTGTACTTAAATAAACAAGGGATCATTCCATAAAACAGGTAGATCCCTTGTTGATAGAATTTCACACCTTGAAGAAGAGCACACCGCTGAGCTGAATATTAATGGCTCTTTTAGTTTGCTTGCAGAACTTTACATCTACATTCTTTGTATCTGCAAGCCATAAATCATCAAGGGTGCACTGTGATTGGCAAAGTCTGCATACTCTCAGGTGCTCCACTTTTTTATTTCCCAATATTCACAAATTGCATTGTTATCTGTCTTTATACCCCAATTTAACATTCTGTTACTCGTGCCATATTCCAAATTCCAAATCGTTACTACAATCAGAGTTACTGAAAGCTATTTACAAGGCCGGTCTGAGACACTGTGCGAGTAACAGAAGGTTAATGAGGTTCTGTTTTACTTCTGTTTTATAGCAGCAACTCCAGTACATATGCAGTTGAGTGTCCACCAGGGTCAGGTTCATTCCATCAGGTGGTTCTGGCTGTAGGGGGGAACAGTTTGGGTGGTTTGACACTGATATTTCTCATAAATCTTTTCCTTCATTTAAGCCGCCAAAATATTCAATTTATGATGTAGCAGACAGTAAAAACCATTTCCTAATTTACCATCCTAAATATACCATTGAAAGACTGTAATCGTTATGTTGCTAATATCCTGTAGGAGAAAGTACAAACCTCTAATATGCAGATGACACTTTAAGAATAGCATGTTCATAATGAGAACTTATTTCAATAACAGAGTCAGTTTGTTAGAACAGACTGTGACTCTGACTTGATGAATGTAACTTGGGGAGTGCCCCAAGGCTCGGTATTGGGACCAGTTCTGTTTTTGGTATATATAAACGATTTAGCCTACCTTGATGTATCTGCTCATTTCACCCTTTATGCAGATGATACCACTCTTATATGGCATGCTAAAGATTTGAATGTCTTACGCCAATCTGTAGGTAGGGAACTCTTAATGATTGGAAATTGGTGCACGGCGAACTTTTTGACATTAAACACTTCTAAAACCAAGCTTCTGTGTTTTAAACATGTTATGCTTGAATTACATCTGGAACTTGAACCTCAGCTGTCTGTCAGGTTTCTTGGCCTGAATATTGATCCTGACCTTAAATTTAAATCGCATATCGAAGCCTTGAATTCAAAACTTGCATCTGGATGCTATGCAATACGGTCGACTAGAAGGGAGCTTGGTTTTGCCCAAGCAAGAACTGTGTACTTTGCACTAGTAGAGTCACATCTTAGATTCGCAATTCAGTTTTGGGGAGCGTGTAGTCAGGAGCTTTTCAGTAGTGTGTTTTTGCTTCAAAAAAAGGCAGTACGCCTGTTGTGCCAGGTAAATTCTAGAGAAACGTGTAAACCTTTATTTATTAAACACAGTATCCTTACACTTGTATCTCTTTTCATTTTGGAAACGGCAAGCATTATTTTTAAGAATAAACATCTATATGAAAATAATAATCGATCTGGACGATTTGCTAGCAATTTAGCTTTGATTACACCTAGAAGCACACTAGTCAAAGACTCATTTATTTTTAACGGCATCAAAATTTTTAATAAACTACCTAGTGAAATAAAAAATTTGGAAACTATTAGAAAGTTTAGAAATTCATTAGATAGACTGCTCGCTAAGAGGGCCTATTATGATCTGACAGAATTTTTTGAGGACCATTGGAGCTGATGTATTTGTGATCTCGTGTATTTTTTTTTTTTTTTTTTTTTTTTTGTCATTATTGTTTGTGATTTAGTTTTACAGCTTGTCGTTTGTTTGTTTTTTATTTTTGACAATACTACATATTTTCTAGTTGTTATATAATGTAAATGTGTTATATTTTATATTTAGTCATATTTTAATTTAATTTATTTATTTAAAACTCTTAAACAGTGTTTGTCAACAAGATTTTTTCTTAGACAATAAACATATATTCTCTCTCTCTCTCTCTCTCATAATGTTAAAATTGCAATGCACTCAGAATATTATCCAACTGTAACTAAGTTGTAGTTCTTGATAGCAATTTTGAAATCATCAGAGAAGTAACTGTACAAATATGTTACAAAATTTTAACATTCCCATCTACCTGTTTGATACTTATCAAACTACAGTCTCTCTTTATAATGATTCCCTGTATAACGATAATTCCTCTATAACGATCAAAATACTAAACATTGTTTGGTTCGTCATAAGGACAATGTATTAATTCTTTCTCTATACCGATATCATTCTCTCTTTATAACTGATATCATTCTCTTTTATAACGATAACTTTTCAATAGTCGATGACCTCACTTTTCAAGAAATAACTGATAACCATTTGCGTTTGGCAATAACTGAGATAACTAAACCGTGAGAATTTTACCAATTAAAGATAACACTTAGGTAATTGAAACACAGGGAATAACTGACAAAGCTCTTGCGTAGGTGTAACTTGATAAAAAGTGATTAGTGAGTGATTCATTTTGTGGCTCCAATTTAGCAAAAATTTGGTAGTTCAAATTTCAATCCGATATGCAGAAAGTTGAGTAACACGCTTTTATCGTTCGGGTGGTGTGCCTTAACTGTTTTCACACAGATGTTGTCCTCTATTGACGACTTCTAAGTTTCAGTTTCGGTTATATCTCAGTCTGTGAACAGTCAGATGTTTTCGAAAAAGCGTGTAGAGTACTCTCGGTTGAAGAAAAGTTATCGATAACTCGGGCAATAGAGAAAATTAACACAAGTTATTTAGTACAGTATGATTACTATTACAATAACGATTTTTTTCTCGCTCTCTCTCTCTCTTTATAACGATCTCTCCTTATAACGATGAAAATTCCCGGTCCCTTGCATATCGTTATAGAGGGAGAGGACTGTATTATGGCAGAAATCAGTTTTATTGGGCTATCTTTGAATACACTCCTTTCCCCTTTTTATTTGTCTATTTTTCTAAGCTGGTCAAGAGCAAATGAAAATTACCTACATAGATCAACTCTATTAGCGGTACCAGTAGAAAATAAGAGTAGAAGTAGACCAAGACTGAGATCCAGGGACAAAGTGGACGATGACATGAAGAAGATTGTCGCAGCAAATTGCCAAGTCGCCAGTTGTGTTGTTGAACAGACGCAACTGGTGGAAAAGACTGGAGAAGGTCAAGGCTCGACTAGTGCTATAGCACAAGTTGAAAAGCTTGCAAGCCAGAATACCAGAAACTGTTTAAAATAAACTCAGTATTCAAAATAGAATAATTTTTTAAGAAAAAAAGGCATAAAATAAATTAAGCAGATAGAAAGTAGATTAAAGAAGGAAAAAATACAGTGAATTCATTTTTGAACTAGATGTTCAAAGTTCAAATAAGTTTAATTCATTTTATTTGAAAGGGTTATGTTCTTTCCCCACACCTACATTTCAGTTCCCTCCATTTTATTATGTGAAAAAATTAAAGGGTAAAATTGATTCTAATATATATTTGTATGTATATAATTTTATATATCTTTGATATGTAAAATTTGGATATTAAATCATTTAAAAATAATATATTTCACCAAATCATGCTCATGATACCTACATAAATTTCCATTTTCCTATAGAGTCCATAATTGAGAAGCAAATTGTGAGTCATACGTATGCGATGTGGTTTCATAGGATGTCCTTGTCCGTAGTAATAATTTCCAATATCGCCTGTAAATTTAATAAATAATATTTATTATCAATGATAAAATTAATAATTGTCGAAGAAAACCACGACAGACTAATAAAACCGTATCGGTAAACCGTAAAAATGAGCATCATGCATACGTCATGTCAGTAGGCGACCAATAGAAAATCGCCAATTCTACGGTTGCATTAGTCTGCCGATGATTTCTTCACTTATACTTTCGAATTTCGTACAATGTGGAAAACACTAAATTTTCAAAAAAGCGCCAAAAAATATAAAGCAATAAAATACATAGCATATCCTCGAAATTGTGTTGTACTTACTGTCATAATAGTAGCATACACGCTTTCTGCTGTGTGGTTGAGTCGACATTTTAAACTACACAATTTCTGTTTTATTATATTATATTATACGACTTTCTGGTTACCGCGAAATTTTAAATACTACAGACGATCAAAAATATATTTGCAACTTGGTTTTGATTTTTTACAAGAACACTGAAAACAAATTCATAACGATGACAAATTATGATGAAAAACTATATCAGTGTCGGACCGCCAGTGTTGGTCACGAAAATCTGGGGGTTTGATTTTTTGACATTTGACGAACGTCACTCTGCTGTTGGTTGTGGAAATGGATGTTGCCAAGTTTAATATAAAATCTGTAAATCTATTTTATAAATGCTAAATTTTCATTTTATGAAATAAAGTAAATTGCCAGTAAATAAACAAGAATTTCGGTTAAAAATAACATTGATTTGTGTATTCTTCTTTTATCATACTACATAGTATTGGAAAGATATAGCTGCAAAATATCGTTGTCAAAGAAAAACGCAAAAGAAAATAGAAGATTTCTTTTAAAAAAACACTCTAAACATATTCATTTTTCTACGGCCGTGCTAAAAGAGCCACTTTCAAGCAATGCATTTCGTGTTTCCGAAAGTTGCACTTTCCCGCACGGCGTGCGTAAAAGTAAATTTTCCCGCACGACGTGCGGGAAAGTAAAATACCTTGTAATATGGCATTATAATATATGCAATAAACTAATATTGAGATATTATTTACTATGGTTTGTTTTTTTAACCAAGAGGAGTGATTCAAATTTACCGCGCTGTATTGCTTGTTTGTAATTGGTCCAACCGCAATTTTGACACTAATGACATTTATCAAATTTTGACACTAGTGACATTTCATGGCGATTTTTGTGTTTTATGTGTTATTCCTTTAATTTTTAGATTGTCTGCTTTTATATAAAAAGCAGTTGTTTTTGGACGAAGCGTTAAATACCGCTATGAATTCCAAGATTTCATTGGTTAGAACTACCCACGTGATATCTGTGTTCGTATTGGTCAAATGATTAAGAATGACAGAGCGGGATATTTAACTACCAATATTGTATGCAAAGTGTCGTTTCAAGAAAACAAGTCAGCTGACTGAGGATGATGGATAAATATTAATTTCTTGTTTATCTTACAATTGACAATTTTTATGAGAGAAATAAAAGTGTGGTAGAAAATCAATATGTATTGAAAAACGGTATTGATTGAAAAACACTATTTATTCGTTTCTACTAGTCTTCTTTCTAGACTGTACCTTAGTCTCATAAAATATTTCTTTTTATCTCATAAAAAATATAAACAATTATTGTATAGCTATAATATTCTTTTAATTTATTTCAGTTGTTCAATACAAACACGGCAGCACTAGAATAGATCTTATAAATTAAATTATAAATGCATGAAAATCAAAAAGAGATAATTTACATAAAAGTTAATATACTGGATATGGGGAAAAGTAATTTAGGAGAAATTATATGTTATATTATATAATAATTATGATTTTCTTCGGCATTTTGTAAAGTATAGGGCATGTTGTGTCTTGTGTCCTTTTAAAAAGTCTGAAATTTCATTTACATTTGGATTTTTAAACGTATCACTTATTAATATGTTGCTACGATTTTTGTTCCTTTGTGGAAAAAAACCGTTTCTGTGGTTCAATGTTTTTACATATTGAAACCTTTAAAACACTTCAATTTTTTTATGCAAATTTTTATTAAATTTTTTGTTGCATGTAGGTATATTTGACAAAACAATCTAAACATTGCTGTCACTTAAATTATCTAAATTGGGTGTATGTATTTACAAGCATCGTCAAATCTTCATGATCTTTTTTATTGCAAATTAAATTGATGTTACTTAAATCCTTAAAGTCGTGGTTTCACTATCAAATAATTTGATCAAACAGTTTGAGCAAACTCAGGAAGTGACGTCACAACTGCAGTTTGTTCAAATTATAAAAATCTAGTCGTCACACTATCAGTTTGATCAAAGTTTATATTGAGAGTTGTGGTAGTAGGTACATATATCAAAACCCACAAGCATTCTAACACTTTAGCGAATAATAAGCCCCAAACTCTCTATTGTAGAAGGGAGTTAGTAACAAAGCAAAAAGAAATCAAGTCCTGATTAGGAAAAATCTAGAAAACAAACAAGAGTAACTATTGGCTACAAAAGCTGCTGTACAAAAATCAGTGTGCACGCTGAAGAAAGCAACACAGGGAATGATAACGAAACAATTTTAATGTGTAGCTAGGCCATGACTGATAAACATATACAGGGGCTCACAGCTTAAACGATGCAGTCACTACTCAATAAAGCTAGCTTGTGTCAGTCGCTCAATATTTATTAGAAAAAACTTACATACTGAAAGTAGGTAAGTTAGTATGAGTCTTCTAAAATAGCATAAGCTATGTTTTGGGTTTCAAATATGCAATAATTAACACCCTCAGCGCCAGTGTATCCTTTTAGATATACACTGTCCTCAACACTGTGTACCGAAAAAGATACACATGGCTCGTTGTGTTCGATCTATTGTGTCACCTAAAAGGACACACTTTCCTAAGTTTTTATATGTAGAGAATAATGCTATGGCCTGAGCCAATTTCCTGGTATAACTGGGTTTGGCCTTATGACATAAAAAGATAGATTGTATGTAACTAGAAATTCGTATGAAAAATGTTGCCATGTATGGACCAAAACAACTTGCTCCAACTCATTATGCAGGGAAAGATTCAAGGAAAAAGAAGCATAGGAAGATGCAGAATATCTTGGCTGCGCAACCTGAGAGAATGGTACGGATGAACATCAAACGAACTTTTCAGAGCAGTCGTCTGCAAAGTCCTAATAGCTAAGATGTATTGTCAGAGAAATAGCAAATAATCCCAAAAAAGTGAACCAAAATTGAGAGATGAGGTGGAAATACAGTTTGGAAAAAGATGTAACCCTAAAATAATTAGACGGATATTACAAAAGAATAATCTACATAGCTGAACTGCAAGAAATAAATCTTCTATCAGCCAAAGAAATAAGCAACAAGGAGTTTTGTTTTCTTTATTAATATTCTCCTTTAAAAGTTTACATCATTTTAGCTGATATCAAAATCGTACACAAAATAATTAAAGAACTATTGTTATTTAAGTATGGTATATTTGAAACCCAAAACATAGCTTATGCTATTTTAGAGGACTTAAGTAACTTACTTTCAGTATGTAATTTTTTTTTCTAATATTGGGTCACTGACACAAGCTAGTTTTATTGAGTAACGACTGTATCATTTCAGAAGTGAGGCTGTGAGTCACTGTAGGTGCAGTACAATAATTTTGCTTATACAAATTATCAGTAATAATATTTATTTACATCAAAATAAAAATTCCATCACATAATGATGTCTAACAGCTGATTGTCATTTGTCTTTATTGCTTAATTCTCTGACCAATACGAACACAGATATCACGTGGGTAGTTCTAACCAATAAAATCGTGGAATTCATAGCGGTATTTAACGGCTCGTGTTTTTGGAACTCTTTAGCGATGTATTAATAGGGCTTTTCATCGATTGTCATTTGTTTCGAGCTTCTGTCATGTGTCACTAAATATTAATATATCTACGTCATACGTCTTTGGTTTGTATTATCGCTGTGTCTAGGTACACGCTAACGTGTACGCAAGTAAAAAAGTTAGGTACACGCTTAAACGTCATCAAGTCAATGACGTCATTATTTAGCGTGTACTTATGACGGGGTTTTTGGTACACGCTAATTTGAGCCGCGTGTATGCTGTGGTATTAAGTATCTGTAAGTATCGCGAGTGTCGGAGTGTGGTTAGAATTTGTCTAATCGCGTTGTTTACACTTTAATATTGATTGGTAAAGAGTTTTTTTTTATTAGCTATGGAGTGTGGACAATTATTTAGTTCTTTTAATGAGTTTAACAACATTCTAAAACAGTATGAAAAAGATAAGCGACAAAAATTCGTGATTAAGGGTAGCAGAAGTAATAAGATAAAATATACGGGGCGATTGATTAGTGTGATAAAGCTCAGTAGATCCGCTCTATTAATAGATAGCAATAAATGTTAATATCAAAAATTGTATCAAACTTTGAGCTTCATATTACAAAATTAGTTAGAATGTTACAGGGCGTTCGATAACATAGAGGCAGACCAAACTTATGTTTTTTAAATGGAACACCCTATTATATTTTATTTTACGTTCGAAATCTTCTAACTTCCATATCACAAAAATATAAAGGTTTATTATGTTATACAGGGTATTTACAAAGTTATAACCAATTTTCTATGAAAATCGTAACAAGTTCAACTCCCTGTATAAATAAAAATAAACACCAATATAAACTGGTATAGTTAAGTTACGTATAAAAATTATTTCAACAGTATTTTGTATATATCATGTTAACTACATAATATTTATTTTGCTAACCTAAATATATACTTTTATATACCTACACATTGTTTTATTACAATTAAGTTTGAAACATCTGAATAGTTTTGCTTCCCTGTTCTTTCCCCTTCCCTTAATAAAAATATTTTCTATCAAACAAACGCTAATAACACATATCAAAATAGCGTGTACCAAAATATAAAGTCACTGCGCACGCTAAATATTGACGTCACTGGCTTGATGAAGTTTAATTCGCGTGTACCTAACTTTTTTATTTGCGTACACGTTAGCGTGTACCTAGACACAGCGTTGTATTCACGGTTCTTAGACATTACTAATAAAGTCTAATATTCTTGTTCTCATGATCATTTTTCAGTGCGTCACAGTTTTTAGATTTCTCTCTAATGCATTAAGTTAGATGAGATGGAAAAAGCGGTAGCTCCGTGATTAAACACAAAAATAATGCAGCATTACAATGGTTATATACATAAGATGTCTATTCCTAACCTACGTTTGATTCGTTGATATTTAGAATGCGCGTTTTTTCTAGCCAATCAAATACTCGTATTACGAACATTTGACGAAAACTTCGTCCATTTTGGCCATTTTTTAGAAGTGTCAAAGAGTCAAGTGACGGTTATTATTCAGGTCAGTATTTTGTGTACCTGTCATTTTGAAATTCGAATTCGACTTCCCTTGTGTTTCACAACGTTTTTGTGCATTATTTTGTGTTTTGGTTTAGAATTTAGTTCGTTAAAAGTTAGTCATTGGCGTGAGGAGACTAGAGACATTCGAGATGTACCGAAGAGTGCTAAAAATCTCATGAGTAGATAGAATAGCCAACGTGGAGGTAATGAGACTTACGCATAGGGAACGAGAAGAACTAACAAATAAGAAGAAAACTGAGATATATGGGATATGTGATGAGAGATGTATATCTAATACTCCAGGTCATTATGCAAAAAAAAAGATCCATAGTAAGGAGACGTAACTCATGGCTGAAGAACCTTAGGAACTGATTTGGATGTAATAACAATGAATTATTTAGAGCCGCGGTTTCAGAAATAAAGATCTCTCTGATGATTGCCAACTTTTGAAGCGGAGACAGCACCTAGAGAAGAAGATAATAACACAGTTTATGGATAGTTTTGTCATTTTTTAATGTTTCCATATTTATAAATTTAATTAACAATATTGTTTACTTTTTAATTTTATTCTCCTTTATAAAAAATACCTACATGTTAACATATTGTGTAAAAATCAAATCTACTAAATTACTAATTAGTTTAATTCCACAAGCTTTTCACCTATGGCGAAGTACGATTCTGGCATCTGTCAGATTCGTCAATAATTACACGAAATAAGTCTCGACACACCCAATACAGTATGTGACGTCATAATTAATGACGCACTGAAAAATGATCATGAGAACAAGAATAACCGTGTGTATTATTAGATATACCAATAACGTATGACGTAGATATATTAATATTTAGTGACACATGACAGAAGCTCGAAACAAATGACTGTGAATGAAAAGCCCTATTTAATATAATATTTATGGATTACCGTTGAGGGCCGACTAGATCAACCAAAAAAGAAGATGTATTTGGTTATTATTCTAGTGACTTTCTTGGGTGTGAATCTGTCTTTTTAGTTTACTCTTCTGGTTAAAAAATAAACTATAATTTATTTCAAATTTATCTTATTGTGTTCATGTTTTAATGAAATTAGCGCGATTATTTCATTCATAGGAGATTCTGACCAATAGAAAGCTACAGAAATCTGAATTAAATCGATAATTTTTGATAATTGCCCGTCGTTAAGTATATTACGTCAGATGCCCTTCGTTGCTATGAAAAATACATTCAGTGACATTAATGACAATTAATGTTTTAAAAATTATAAAAGTGATGACTTTCAATCGTCAAATATTTATAAAAACTTTATGTTTAATTGTACTAATTTGTACTTACATGAATAAATTACAATAAAATTTTGGTTTTAAACAGTTTTATTCATGAAATAATCGCAACAGATTGCACTAGAACTCTAAAATTAATATAGAATTTTAGAGCTTTTGTGCAATTACTACTGATAATTCGATGAAATAAAATTATTTTGACATAATATTTAAAAGTCAGATCAGTAGACAATAGGGCTTTTCATTCACAGTCATTTGTTTCGAGCTTCTGTCATGTGTCACATAAAATTAATATATCTATGTCATACGTTATTGGTATCCACCATGATACAAACCGGAGACGTATGACGTAGATATATTAATATTATGTGACACATGACAGAAGCTCGAAACAAATGACAATCGATGAAAAGCCCTATTAAAATGGTTTTGAATCGTCGTCATGGAAACCAATATCGTCGTCGTGGTAACCCATTATATTGAAAGTTTGGTTTTGACAACCTTGTCAAAGAATTAATTTGTGTATTTTCACTTCATTTCTAAATAAAAATTGATATAACTCTATTTTTTGTGGCTTTTTTCCAAACATACGGCCCTAGAAAAAATATTGTTCCTAACTCATGCGGAAAGTGTCTTCCCCGCACTCGACTGCTTGCCCGACGTGTCAACGGCAGTCTTGTGCATGAAAGTATCACTTTCCGCACTAGTTAGGAAATAACAATTTCCTTAATTTTATTTCTTTTTTTAATGTACTTTTTATTGACGAAATTGTTGAAAATGACAGCTATTTCGGTTAAACGATGTTTCGGAAAAGGATTCGGTTAACGGAGGTTTTACTATATTTAAAATTTTATTATTAAGCAAAGGTTTGTATTATAGGAAATGTTTTCCATATGAAAAATTAAAACAAAATGGTACAGCCATTATTTTTTTATTTTGCAGAATGACTTCATATTATATTAAAAATGGTTAAAAAAATAAAGTAATTTACACTCGGTGTCATTTTTTAGAAATCATAAATTTTAAAGTAAAGAAAATTAATAATATTATTAGATTAGGTAATATATTTGTAACAAGTAATTGGACTTCGTAACTCCTAGGTTTTCACCCAAAGTGGCCGAATGTAGAACCGGAAGTCGATAGTTGAACTCTTCGTGTAACTTTGCGTCGATTTCACTAATCTTATTTATCTAATCTTTCACTAATCTTAGTTATTTTTACTAAACTTTCGGTCATAACTTTTTTAACGGAATTGACTTCAAAACCGGAACTAAAGATTCAATGTCGACTTTTCAATCCGCTTCAATTGATATATCACATGTACTATTTTTGCGACTATAATATGGCACTTCCGGTTAAAACTTTTAACCCAAAATGATATACAAATTAAAAGTATACATATATTATATTGTTCTCGTCTTGTTAAGGCGCGTCGAATAATATATCGCTTATACTATTTCGGTGGCTTTCCAACGGCATTTCTTGTTGCAACTCTAAAACCGGAACTCTGAGGTCAAATTCCTCATCTTTAATATCAACCTTGGGTTATAAACTTTTATTCGACAACTAATTGGTCATTCTATTTGTATTAAAAACGGAAGAGTTAGGAGTTATATTCTCGGACAGACAGACGTGAAACCGGAAGTATATATTTGTTTTCGCTTTGCCAAGGCGCGTTCAATAATTTATCGCTTGTACTATTCCGGCTACTTTAAAACAGTATTTCTGGTTGAATTTGTAAAACCGGAAGTCCTTGTTCAAATTTCTCACCTTCAATACCATCCTTGGGGTTATAAGCTTTCATTCGACACCTCTTTTGTTATTCTACCTGCTGTTTTAATAACGGAGTTGTGTTTCAGGACCGACGGACGGATGGACGTATGGATAATTTAATGTTTTCAAGATTTTTTCCAAATTGGATGAAAACAATAAAAACAAGAATAAATAAGACTACTTAGTTTTGTTTGATAGTAGCTATTTGATCATTTTTGTTGAAGAATATATTGCGTTTAAAGTAAAACTAAAGTTGCACTTCAAATTCCTATAAATTAAAAGCTCTATAAATATGTAAACTATATGTAATATAACAATTGGCAACATCGCCTCTACGTTTTGGATAGAAATCTATAATCGAATTGAGCCGATATCGATATCCACATATCGATTTTTCATAAACATTTCAACTTTCATAAACATTTTTTTCATTAAAATTTTTGTTGACAAAAATCTCTGTTGAGATCTCTGTTAAAATATCTCTCTGTATTGGTCATCGAAAGCTTTTCCAATGAATAGTTTCCAATGATTAGCCGTAAATTCTTATGTAAATTAAACGTGTCATTCCAGACGAGCGACTGTGGCTGGACACTGGAAATTATGTAACCGCCATTCTTTGTTATATTACCTACGAATATGTGTACCAAATATCTCAACAAAATATTCAAAATTAAAGCTGTAATCTTGGAACGCGTTTTCCGTTTTGATGACCCGCTGATGTAGCCTCTTAAAGATAGGAGAATTCAAACTGTAAATTAAGTTGTCTACATTTGGCGCAACTCTATAACATACAACAAAGGGAGATCTGTCACTTCTTATTTCTTTTATTATTTTCATTTCTTAACAGTTTATCACTTAGACAAGGAAAAAAGAGAGGACGGGTAACACTCATTTAACACACACGTTCCAAAAGTGAAGCCGGTTTTTGGTTTGTTTGTCACCAGAAACATGGCGGTCACGTCAAAAATAACAATGGGTTGCCAGTGGTGGGTGTTCGTTGAAGGTTAAAATTTCATAAAAAATAAAGTAAATCATCATCTAAAATTCGTAATAAAAACATATGTATGTATTGAAACATATGTACGTAATATGAGAAACTTAATAAAACATTTACCGTACACAAATTCTTCATTTTAAATACATTTCATGTTTTTATTTTAAATACTCAATGCATAACAATACCCCAAAGATACGTCGATGATCAAAATCTCTGGTGTCAGTTTGGCTTCACTTTTGGTCATAGGATTACTCGTCCTCTCTCTTTCCTTGTCTAAGGTTTATCATATCACTATTTCCTTTATGTATTAGTCATAAAATAAAAAATATGTAAAATACGTAATATTACTTGACATTTTTGTGTACAATAATTTGTGAAATCAATTAGTTTTTGTCGACCTTCATAACCTTATATTTACTGTTTCTAAGAATAAGAATATAAATAAGGATAAGTAGTAATCTAAAATATTCGAAATACATAATTCTATTAATCTATTTCGACTTTCGACCAGGGTTACCATGTCTAGGGATTTTCCCCGAATCTAGGGATTTTTTGAAGCTTTTGGAGCTCTGGAGGGATTTTTTTTTAAATCTAGGGATTTATTAAACTGTACTGGCGCCATTTTTTGTTGTTATTAAATATCTTTTTGTTCAAATATTATTATTATTGTCATTATTTATTGTTCCTCGACATAAATATTCCTAAGTAAACATTAAAACATTACCTAATCAATGATTAAAGTGGATTAAACATAGTGTTTAATAGGTTATAAATTAAATTGACAGCTGTCATCTTTCAATTTCTTCTTTTTTAGGTCAAATTAATATGATTTAGGGATTTCTAGGGGAAATTGAAGCTCCCGTCTAGGGATATTCTGAAATTTCATCTGGCAACTCTGCTTTCGACAGTACTCAGCTGATCACGAGGTATTCTACAGTTAATTAAAGACGCCTTTACATATTTACATTTGTTGATTAATTTTCAGTGTCAACATTCGGTAGCTTAAAACAATTTAATTAGTAGGCTAATAAATTTCAGGAACAAATGCAATCATTACTTAATCCAAATTTACAAGATCCAATATTTACATATTTGCCTTTTGTTTAGCACCTAGATTCTTTTGTCATGAGATTAATGTACAGATTCTAGTTAGACCTGGGAGGGAGATCATAGTAAGTGATTCAAAATGAAATTTGCAGAACATCTTTCTGCTCATATTACACCAGAATGGAGGAAACAATATATAAGTTACGAGGTAAGTAAAAACTATATTTTAAACAGATTAATACTTTTAAAATGCATGTCTGTGCTATTAAAAATTTCATGTCACCTGTAGGTAACTTAGATTATATTAATATCCCCTTAGTATTTAAGAAAAAACATGAAGAATATAAGAAAGACCCTACAGAGACAAGTATTGATTTTAACCCTTAAACAACTGTAAACAATTGAACACAATGTAAATTAACATTTAAATTTTATAAAAGTTAACATCCTGGCTGTGTTTAGAGAATTTATAAACTTAGGTTGAGTGCGTTACAAGGCATATATGTCAGATAGGCCTTGTAAGTGAGACTGTATTGAACGTTTATGAGTGCATTATGACACAGTCGACGCAGCCAACTGTTAGTGTAATACGAGGTCTATTTGTCTGATATCGCAGCCAAGGTGTTAGTCGGGGCCAAAGTAGATACTTACTTACTTACTCCATGGCGTAATTTATCTTTCATCAAAATGTCTTCTGAGACATTTTGACGAACGATACATTGTCTTCTGAGACATTCTTATCCTATATTGCCTTTCTGCTTCATGAAGTGTAGGCCCAAAGATCTTCCTCATTTGCTTTTGTTATAGTTCACATTTCGCTACCATAGATCACTATGGGTCATATGCTGTATGACTATTTATATAGTATTTTTGTGTGTTTTGTTAGGTGTTTTGATTTTATAGAGTTTGGAAGAGCATAAAGACATCTGTTGTCAGCTTGTATCAATTATACAATTATTAATAGCTTGTTCTATGACCCACATCTCGATATTATCAAATGCCTAATCATAGTCTATGACGACATGAAATACAGGTAGCTGGTATTCATTCGCCTTCTCTATCAATGTTCTCATTGTCAGCAGATGGTCAGATATATCATTTGCGGAAGCCAGCCTAATGCAGAAGCTAGACTAATTGGGTTAGTCGTAAATAAATAAACAAACAAACAATATTCACTTATTGGCTGATCTTTTTTTTATATTCTTAGATTAAATTATTCATTTGCAGTTATTAGTAAGGGCTTATTAGAGAGTTTCAATATGCTATATAAGTTTGGACTGTACTTTAACATAATGTCAATCTCCGTCTAATGTAATATTGCAATTTGTAAAACTTTTATATTAATTATATTTTGGTTCAACAGGAAATGAAAAGCATGCTCTACCTGACCGTAGAAGAAGCACCTTCCGCAGAAAGTGTAGAACCAGAAATAGTTACCCGACATCTGGCAAACTTCGAAGAACAATTTTTTCTCTACTGCGATAAAGAACTGAAGAAAATCAACACATTCTATTCGGAAAAAATGGCCGAGGCCACTAGAAAATTCGCAAGTCTTCATAGTGAACTAAAAGATTCTTTAAACAATATGAATCTCGGCAAGAAGAAAAGCGGAAACCGAAGGATGGTTCCGACCAGAAAACTACAGGAACTTAAACTTGCTTTTAGCGAATTCTATTTGAGTTTAATTTTACTTCAGAACTACCAAACTTTGAATCATACAGGGTTCAGAAAAATTCTGAAAAAACATGACAAGGTAAATAGGACTTCATTTTTTTAATGTAGTTTTAAATGAGTAGATATATATTATTTACGGGGATGGGTACGAACTTTCGGCTTCAATGCTATTTAAATGGGATTCATTTTTTTCGAATCCTGAGAAAACTAATAAGTATTTTTGAAAAATTTAATTTGAGTGATACCAATGTTCAAGAAAGGAGACAAAGAAGACCCCATCAATTATAGAGGTATAAATCTACTGAACACCGCACTTAAGCTAACCACAAAAGTCATAACCAACAAAATCAATAAACTAACAACTTTATCAGATGAACAACAAGGATTCAGATCTGGAAGATCCTGCGTAGACGCCATATTTGTAGTGAGACAAATCACAGAAACGGCCATTGAGTACAATAAACCAGCATATCCATGTTTTATAGACCTAACAAAGGCTTTCGATCGCATCCAAGTCGAAGACGTCTTACATTTACTGTATAGAAGAAACATACCAATCAATATTATACAAACCATCGAAAACATCTATTTCATAATCGAATAAGGCAAAGATAAATGGAAAACTAACGCAGTTTATACCAGTATAAAGCGGAGTCAGACAAGGTGACTCATTAAGCCCACTGCTCTTTAATATAATAATGGACGAAATAATAGAAGCAGTACGTAAAGGTCATGGTTACAGAATGGGGAACAAAGAAATCCAAACATTATGTTATGCAGACGACGCCGCAAGAATCGCCGAGACAGAAGACGATCTCCAAAGATTAACACACATCTTCAAAATACAACAGCCAAGAAATACAATATGATAATATCAGCAGAAAAAACCAAATGTATGACAACATCTAAATACCCACTACGATGTAAAATCGAAATTGATGGGAAAATAATAAAGCAGGACGCAAGGTTTAGATAAGTCATCTTGCCATCGTGTTGGTGGTCTTCCTCTGCTACGTCTTGCCGATGGCAAGATGACTTACGAAGGACAACAAAAAACTGGGTACAGCAAGCACAAGATAGAACACTTTGGAGACAAACAGGGGAGACCTATGTCCAGCAGTGGATTGGGAGAGGCTGATGATGATGAAGGTTTAGATATCTGGGAATATATATAACCAGTTACAGAGATGTTGAAGAGGAAGTACGACAACAAAGCTTAAAAGCAAGTAAAGCGGCGGGATCCCTTAATGACACAATCTGGAAGAACAAACACCTAAGACAAGACACAAAAGCAAGAATCTATAAAGCAGCAATTAGACCTATATTGACATACACGGCGGAGACAAGACCTGACACATCTAAAACGAGACGACTACTAGAAACAACAGAGATGAAAATACTCCGACGAATATCAGGGAAAAGTCTGTTGGATAGGGAGAGAAGCGAAAACATAAGAAGATCATGCAATGTAGAAGACATAAATAGATGGGTGACAAAACGGAAACAGGAGTGGAACGAACACATTAGTAGAATGGCAGAGGAAAGGATAGTATGAATAGCATGAGATAAGTCACCAAATGGACGAAGAAGTATTGGCAGACCAAGAAAAAGATGGTGCGATAACTTAAGTAATTTAGGAGGCTATTATTGAAGAAGAAACAGGCTTTAAAGCCTACATACAAGAAGGAAGAAGAAGAAAAATTAAAAGCAGAATGAAAGATTACGTTATTACCGAGGGCCGAAAGTCCCTGAAAACTTCTATAATGTTTATTTTAATAAGTTACAGGGGTGAAAAACTAAGAGAAAGTTTACTGTGATTTTTAATTTCAAATATCTCATTCAAACGAAACTTTGTATTCATTCTAAGGGACTTTGTGCCCTCGGCAATAAAGTAATCCCTCATTCTGCGTTTAAATTTTTCAAAAATACTTATTAGTTTTCTCAGGATTCGAAAAAAATTAAACATTTAAAATACATTGAAAATTTTGACAGGCGCCAAAATGTTCCTTTCCTCTTTTAATGATATTTTTTAAATCTGTTTTATTAATATAGTAAATGCCTTATTACTTTGAATACAATTTGTTTAATTTAATAGTAAATGTGTTAAGTACGTAAGTAAATGCAAGCAAGCAATACTGATTAACCCAGCCTGAGAGACTTGCCCCTTGAGAATGGCATTCGGGTGATACAATTCATTGAGGTGAGGAGGATTAACTCATGTAAGCAGGAATCACTTCACCCCGCCCCATTGATCCAGACCATCCACTTCCCCTGCCCCCGATAGCACTTTGATGCGCTATTGAGGTTCTACAGTAAAGTGCTTATCATGTGAGTCCTGGGTACCGGACGGATCTAAACATTCCGTATATGTATTTGGCACCTAGGAGTTTTCTATTGGTTCCTTGCGGCACGCGGTCATATTTCAACCAATACGCGGCAAGGTGCCAAACGCAAATACGGAATGTTATTCGGTGCGAAATTCATATACGGAATGTTAAATATTCGTAGAGTGAAAAAGATTACTTTTTATTAGTCAGTTAAAAGGAAATTGATTTTAAAATACTTGTTAATGTATTATTAAATAAAAATAAAACAATTATAGTATTTGGAATGTTATTTGGTGCGAAATTGATATGCGGAATGTTAAATATTTGTAGACTAAAAAAACGACTTTTTATTAAGTCAGTTAAAGCTAAAATATTTTGTTAATTCATTATTAAATAAAAATAAAACAAGTATAGCATATGGAATGTTACCCATTTGGTGCGAAATTCATATACGGAATGTTAAATGTTCGTAGATAAAAAAGACGATTATTTTCGTCTGGTAGCACACAGCCCTAAACTTCAACAGAAATAACAGAATTTAATAGCTGAAACATAAATATAAACAAACTATACAACACGTGCAAGTTATTAAAAATTCTGCGAAAGCGAAATATCCAAATATAGAAATAATAAAGATTCTCAAATCTATACCATACTATTCCATTTATAAATTTCGCATCAAATAACATTCCATATAGGTAATAATTGTTTTATTTTCTTTAATATACATTAACAAAATATTTTAAAATCAGTCAGTCTTCTTTAACTGACTTAAGTCGTCTTCTTTAGTCTATGAATATTTAACATTCCGCATATGAATTTCGCACCAAATAACATTCCAAATACTATAATTATTGTTTTATTTTTTATTTAATAATACATTAACAAGTATTTTAAAATCAATCTCCCTTTAACTGACTAATAAAAAGCTATCTTTTTCCGTCTACGAATATTTAACATTCCGCACCGGATAACATTCCGTATATGCGTTTGGCACCTCGCCGCGTATTGGTTGTAATATGACCGCGTGCTCCAAAGAACCAATAGAAAACTCCTAGGTGCCAAATACATATACGGAATGTTTAGATGCGTACCGGACTCCTACACGAAATCCTACCCCGATAAATGCAGGCCAGCGTGAAGCGCTCTATTCCCGCTATCTCTAGTGACTTATCTTCGATTTGTATTGCTTGCTCGGTCCCCGAGTCCCCGCTCTGGGTTACGTCCAGTTCATTTATTTAGGAAACAATGTGAAGGCTTATAATAGGGAACTTGCATAAATTTTTAAATATTAAAATGATATTAAAAAACATAAGGTAACATGATCTTAAAACGCTTGCATGCGAAAAAAAAAACAAATATTTTTAACCCGTACGCTAATTACGACGCTTTGAAAATGCTATAAAATTCAAATATCTTAGGAGGCTCTTGAACGTCCTTCTATTGGTTCGACGTCACGGGCCACGGTCAACCGGTCTAGCAGTCGGAAACAACGCGATTAGGGTAGGTATCACGGGTATATTACAGTTTAATCGTCTTTAATGGAAAATTCCTAGGTATTATTTATGTTCATCTTATATATTGTAATAAGTAGTTCCCCAATCAGCTTAGTTTTAAACTGAAATTGATAAAGTTGAGTGCTACTTTGTAAAGAGTTTAAAACGCATAATATGACGGACGAGGGTTTTTCAAAAGGTCAATCTGACTAACTTACCTACCGTTGATGTCTTCATGGTGGCTACTTTTATAAAAAGTAGTGAAAGCTATTCTATTGGAGAAATGCGAGGTGTCAAGGCAAATAAGTAAGAGTTATTAATAAGCATGTTTAAACCGTTTATAACAATAGTTTGGTACCATTATATTATAGTATACGGTTTACCCGGTGGGTTTGATCTACCTACCTCTAATCGAAGGATTTCGTATATCCTGGAAAAGATTACGGTGTAATTTGCATTATAATAAAGATTATATTTTATTGTAATGTTTATTAGTACCTACTGGAGCCTTTCATTATTGTGTTCAAAGCCTTTTGAGAAAAGATTATGGTGATTAGCAGACGTACCGATAGAACGTGTACATAGCCAACAAAATCCTTCTTTACAAAGTTAATAATACGCATAAATAAGAAGAATCATTATTGTAATTTTACAAGTTAATATCTTTATCATCTCAGCTTATACTTACACCGCATCCCTCGGTAGACCGCAAGCTATAGTAGAAACCCGACTGTAGACCGCATACTATAGTAGCACCAATACTTTTTAGTTACTCTTACTTTTATTACTAAAAGTTTTGTTTATTTTTAAGTTACTTGTTTCTTCTTTGTTCTTCAACACAAGAAACGACAAAAGTAATTTCATAAAAAAGAACTTTTTGATACATGTCAACAGAGATAAAATGTTAATATTTTGCCTCTCACAGAAAAAATCATTTTTGCCACAGAGTAAAACAAGATATTTCAACTATATTATTTATCTACGGGCAAACTGCATTAAATGCAATAGCCCACCGAACGGGCAAACGATACGAGTGGCCTGTGACGTCAGACCCCAGCTCTCGCTGGGGACCCCTATTCTCATTTAAAAAAATCATCGATTACGTCATCACGTCCAGATGGATGACGTCACTAGTATACCATATATGCCACAATATCATAACTTAAAAATAAAAATCGACCTGTTTCGGGATTTTTCCTTAAAGTCGCCGGTTTACGAAATAACGAATTTATTCCTTTCATTTGCACCATACTGTCGGTGGAAAATAGTGTCGTGCACGCTTGATTAGCAATTAAAAAACAAAGGAGTTTTAAATATTCTATTGGAAAGAACTCTTCGGAATTTCATCAATCGATGTTTAAAGAATATCTACCTACCTTGGCAACATTCAAATTTTCAGCTTTTCGCATAGTTTTTGAGGGATAAAAATGGCCGATTTCGCAATTTTTCAATTTTTAATCGCTTATATGTCAAAAACTATCATTTTTAGAGAAAAGTCACTAAAGACCTTTTCTCTTTGGAATGATCCAAAAAACCTAAAAAAACTTTTTTCCGTGCAAAAAAAATAATTTTAGGAAAAAAACAAAAAAAAACGTTTAAAAAATTTTTGACCACTTTTTGGTCCTGGCAACATGCAAATTTGTTAAAAGGAGTCCTTTTTGAGTAAGATTGTGCAAAGAATCCGAATTAGAATATTTTTCCTAGCGGATGCGCAGTGGCTTTCTGGACTAATCGAGCTATACTTTATTATATTTTAGCTCTTCTCCGTCAAATGGTAAATATTGTAGTTTCAAAGTCAAAATACGGGAAAACTATGCATTTTTCGAGGATAATTTGTTCAAACTAATTTAAAGTATTTAAAAATATCTATCACCAGAAATAAAAAAATAGTCTCTAGCTCAAAAATTAAGTGACATAATAAAAATAATGTCAGTCCCTATTTTTTCAGTGAAAAAGTGATCGGAAACTTTCCCCTACTCACCACCCTAATTAAAATTGGTCATTGACTTTATTTGCTCTTCTTTATTTATATACTATTAATAGATTCTAGAGGTTTGACCGGCTTAGAAATATTAATTAAAAAAAATGGAATTAAAACCGAATAACGAATTTTTGTAGTTTGGCAAAAAATGCCTTTTCTTCAGAATAGAAGGATTAGCATCGAAGATACGAAAAAATATTAAAATATAAAATTGTAGCTTATTTAATTCCCAAGATCTTGGTTTGCAAAAATTTTTTATACGGCAAAAATTGAGTGAGGTATTGACAATTAAAACTTGTAATAACATGCAAAAACCACCTTTACCAACCCTTTCAAAGTCACCTCTTTTTGCGACTGAGGGTTTTAAAAGGATTTAATAGATATTAATAGGCTTATAGATCTTGTAAAAACCTACAAAATTCTTTTTTACCAAACTTTCTAGGATAAAAAATAAAACGTTACGGTTAAAAAATCAAAATATTTTTTTGAAAAAAAAAGGAGATATCCAATTGGAAGCATAATAATGTAAGTTATCGATGTCTTTTGCCATTGGCCTTATTTCTTCTTTATTTATGTATTAGTAATAGATTCCAGAAGTTTAACTGGCTTAGAATGATTAGTTTAAAAAAAACTGGAGTTAAAAGCGAATAACGAATTTTTGTAGTTTGGTAAAAAATACCATTTTCTTCAGAATAGAAAGATTAGCATCAGAGATACGAAAAAATGTTTAAATATGAAATTGTAGGTTATTTAATTCCCAAGAACCTGGTTTGAAATAAATTTTTCTACGGCAAAAATTCAGTTAATCGTAAATGAGTATAATATCGAAAACATTGATTTTTTTCGATATAAAACTAACACTTTCGATAGCGAATAAATCGAAAACTATTAATTTTATCAAAAAAATGTATAGAACATTTTTTGCTTAAAATTAATGTTTTTATCAACTTTTGCGGTCAAAATATAATAAAAAATTTCAACCCCCGAGATGGGGTCGCAACTACCCCCATGGTAAAAGCGCCTTTCGGCATTATATAGATTTGGATCTTTGGACTATCTACTACTTATTCTCAACTTTTCAAGCAAATCGATCCATTCTGTAAAAATTGCGAGTGAAAAGCTTCGTTTCCTGGACTAACACTTTTTGCTTTAATTTGTTTTTACTTATTACCAGTTAGTAGGTCGATAAATTTATTAATTTTTTTTAGTTCTTAATCCTAATATAAGTTTTTAATGTAATATATATTCCATCGCCTTTCTTCTTCTTTGGTCTACAACTCTATGTGAGTCTTGGTCGAGTTTACTATTTTCTTCCACTCTTGCGCAATCATATCCCATTGTTGCACGCCCATCTTACGTAGATCTCTCGTTACTGTATCCAAAGAATACAGCACCCAACTGTATCCTTCTGCTGTATCCTTCCCTCTTTGTCTTGGGCGACTAACTGACCTTCTGTCATCGAGCGTTTCCCAGAAAGTTTTGTTTAGTAGTCTTTTATCATTCGTTGTTAGTTTATGTATATGTTTGCCCGTCTTAGCGATTTGCCTGGATGTATCATACTATGTTTTCTACTCCATATAGTGCTTTGAGTTCCTAGTTGAGTCTTTGTCTCCACTCTCCTGTTATCTCGCTATCCAAAGCCCAAAGATCATTCGGATGATCTTCCGTTCTAAGACTAATAATTTTGTTGTTTCACGCCGGTTCAGTGTCTCTTCCATACGTTATTATGGGGTAAACTATACGTTTATATACGATGAAAAATAATAGTCCAGGGCGCATCTGTTTTGAGATGGACGTTGAGAGGTGACTCAATTTTTTTTGCAGAAATTGCTTGAAAATAAATCAAATAATAATATTTGACTTATCCTCCCTCTCAAAAAGGTCCGGAACATTGTTTAAATAATCAAAATGTCAAAAAATTAAGGAAAAATTCGATATTTTTTTCGTTTTTTGATTATCACTGTAAAAGTATTCATTTCCGAGAAAAGTTTTACTGACATAAAAGTTGCGTAATTAAATTTCCTCCGATATAGAATTGGTAAAATTTTTTAAAAATAGTCACCCTTGTTGCCAAATAGCAATAATTGCGAAAAAACAATACAAAAACAAGTATTCGCATTTTACGTTTTTCAACTATTTATGCTATACTTAGGACCTTCATATTTCACCCAGAAAAACTTTATGATACAGTAAAATAATACTGTAAATTCTATTAAGATCGGTTCAATAGATTTTGCAAAATAAATTTTGCAATCCAGCTTTCGCAAAAAAAAATCATTTTTTCAAAATGTTACAGGACTGAAAATAAAGCAGATAGCAAGTTGAAATTTTTTTTGCTTATAGAAGTGAACTGTACCTTTCATTTGCAATTTGCAAAATAAAATAGATTAATTACCACGGCGTCAGGAAATTTTTTAAATAAACATTAATTTTTGGTGCTACGCGCAGGACAGCGGTGTTTGATTCACACAAGTTGATTTCCACCAAAATTTCTTCTAATCTTTATCTAATATATTATTTTCTTACTCTATATTTTGTTGTATTTTAATATTTTAATTCCACAAAAATCAAACTAATTTTATTATTGTTTGTGAAATATTGTTTAAACAATTGCATATGTTTAAAAATAATAAACTTTTATTCTCTAAGTTAAAATATATAAACAATAAAGTTTTTGCTAATAAAAGTGTTATTTCAAAGGATAGAGTATGTGTTTTTATTTTGCAATAAAGAAATTTATTTATTTATACCGAAATGTAATAAAAATTAAAATGTATCAATCATTATCAAAGGTCATTGGAATGCCCAATAAGAGCAAACTATCCGCTGTCCTGCGCGTAGCACCAATAATATATGTTTATTTAAAAAAATTCCTGACACCGTGGTAGTTAATCGATTTTAATTTTGCAAAATTGCAAATGAAAGGTACAGTACACTTCTATAAGCAAAAAAATTTCAACTTGCTATCTGCTTTATTTTCAGTCCTGTAACATTTTGAAAAAAATGAATTTTTTTTGCGAAAGCTGGATTGCAAAATTTATTTTGCAAAATCTATTAAACCGATCTTAATGACATTTACAGTATTATTTTACTGTATCATAAAGTTTTTCTGGGTGAAATATGAAGATCCTGAGTGTAGCATAAATGGTTGAAAAACGTAAAATGCGAATACTTGTTTTTATATGGTTTTTTCGCAATTATTGCTATTTTGCAAAAAGGGTGACTATTTTTTAAATTCTTAACCAATTCTATATTGTAGGAAATTTAATTACGCAACTTTTATGTCAGTACAACTTTTCTCGGAAATGAATACTTTATAAGTTATAATAAAAAAACGAAGAAAAAAATCGAATTTTTCCTTCATTTTTTGACATTTTGATTATTTAAACAATGTTCCGGACCTTTTTGAGAGGGAGGATAACTCAAATATTATTATTTGATTTATTTTCAAGCAATTTCTGCAAAAAAATTTGAGTCACCTCTCAACGTCCAAATGTGCTAATATTTTTACAGATGAGCCCTGGTCTATAAAGCTGATTCAGATTTGATTACAAATAGGGCATTTACTCTGTACTTATACGTATACGTATTTCGGCTTAAGCCTTACCCTCTTCAGAGCACTGTTTAGAGGCACTGAGCTAACTAGGTTTATATACTTTTCTTTTAGCTGTCTTTGAGAGCAATTTTGATTTAAATAGAGTCGCTAGGAAGTAATACGCTCTATTTCCTGACAAGATTCTAGCTGCTACATCTTTTTCATAACTGATTTCGGCTGATATTGCTGCTCTTAAGTATTTTAACTCTTTGGCAACTCCGAAAGTGTATTGATTATCGAAATGTTTGATCTAATTCTTTGTCTTGGATTTTTGGTAACTATCGAGTACTTGGTCGTATCTTCATTGACTGTCCAATTTCCCTGGCACTCCTTTCAAAAATGGCAAAGAATTCTTTTGCATCTCTGGTAGATTGTGCAATTGTGTCGACATCGTAGCAAAAGCTAACGGTACCTTCGCTACTTGGCCAGTGAAGCCATTTGTTTATTCTGGTTGTGATTTCCTAACTGCTTGCTCTATAGGTTCTTCTTCTTCTAGCAGTACCGTGTCCTATCGGAGGTTGGCTACCCTCACAGCAATCTTAACTTTGTTGGCTGCAGCTCTGAGCAATTGTATTGAACTGCACCCTTAAATTTCGCAACCAGGAAATCCTCCTACGTCCCACATGTCTCTTTCCCGAGATTTTTCCTTGGATTATGAGTCTTAGCAGGGAGTACTTTTCCCCTCTCATTTTGTGGCCTAGATATTCCAGTTTTCTCGTTTGTATGCTTTTTATGACTTTTTGCTCTAAAGCGGCGTTCAATAATAAAGGGGAAAGTGGACCGCCTAGTCTTAGACCTGTTTCGATTTAAAACTCATTTGATATACTGCTGCCAATTCTGGGATGTGCACATGAATTCTGCACACACATCTGGGCTAATTATACCTACCAGTTTTTTGGTTACTCCCCTTTCCACCATCATAATCCATAGTTTATGCATTTTTAAAGAATCAACCCTTGTTTAAAATCTACAAACATTTTATGTACATCTTTGTTATATTCCTAACCCCTTTTCTAAAATTTGGCGCAAGATAAGGATTGTTGACCATCCCGGTCGTAAGCCACACTGGTAATCACCTATTATTTCTTCTGCATATGAAATTAATCTTCGCAGTAGGATAATCGACACAACCTTTGTAGGTTGTATGAATTAATGATATTCCTATTACCAGAGAACGGCAGTTCTCGCCAGTGGCGCACACCAACACCCCCTACACGCGACACTGTCACTATATATACACGAAATTTTCGATTTTCTAAATCTGACTGATCCCATCTTAAAGTTCAGGAAAAGACTCACCCATTCATATGTCAACCATCCATTTTAGTCCAAGGGTGTGGATTTTACGGCCCTTTCTATTTAGGGTCTGTTTTTCGTTCTCGTCTCCAAAACTCCCAAAAACTTCAAAAATTGAAGTCCGACCTTTGCGGCTTCTAATAGTAGATCATTACCTTTCCAACGCATGTCTAATTTTGAAAATCGGTTTTACCATTCAAAAGTTACCGAGCTCAGAAGTATGACTCAATGTTTATTTAAAAAAGGGAAAATGTTTGTGGATATGTATGTGTGTTTGAAAGTTAAACCGATTTGAATTTTTTTTTCGGGTCGATTCAGAACCGGTGTAGTTTATGACTTTTGACCACCCATAAGCCAGCTAGAGGACTTGGTAGGTACAAAACGGCATATTTTTGGGGGTATATATCTTCGGATCAAGAAGAGACAGGAGAACCGCAAATACACCAAATCAATAGCGTTGAGTTAAGCTTTCAAATGGTGTCTAAGCCGTCAGGATCAGACATACACACGGCTCAGTATAGCCGAAAAACTAAAAAACTATACTTTTAAAATTTTGGTTTTTCGACAATTACTCAAAATTTCAACCTACGAATTGCGCCAATAACTGAGCGTTTGTAGAAGGACTCTAGACGAATCTAACGGTGTATACGTTATATCCGGGAAAATTCGAATTTTTAAGTTATAGGCTTCATAAGTATGATAAAATCTATTTCCTACGGGAAAAACGGTTTCTCAAGCTCAATAATTCCTGTAATAGCTTCAGTTATCATACTTAGATCCATCAGATACTACTGGTAAATACGTTTCAAACTCATGTTTACTGATCAAAATCGGTTAAGCCTTTTAGAAGTTATTAAGCTACAAAAGTATAATCCAATTAACGATTATTCCCGAAATGGTTTATGTAGTTGTAGTGATTACGACGCTAAATTTGATCTGGCAACGGGCAATCCGACTTCATTTACCGCTCATCTCAAAATCTAGTGTACACTCGATGGACACTAGATCATTGGAGAGATAATGCAACAAAGGTGACCATTTATAAAGCTTAACGAGTAATAGAGGAACATTGCATTCAACTTCATACATTTAATTTATAAATAACTTTGAAAAACTCCTGATACAAGAATAAAAAACCGCTAAATGCCTTAAAAATGAGTGGCGCATACAATATTCCAGCTACAAAAGATCTGATATGAATATTACGTGGCGCGAAAATGTATTTTCATTTTGATTTAAAACAAAATTCTAGTTTTATTTTAAAAGATTTTTCCATAATATTTGCTAAATTTGAAGTAAACGCGCCACAAAAGAGTTTAAAAATTCAAACTGTATCAAAGTTACTCTTTTATGGCGCGTTTACTTCAAATTTAGCAAATATTATGGAAAAATCTTTTAAAATAAAACTAGAATTTTGTTTTACATCAAAATGAAAATACATTTGGGCACCACGTAATATTCATATCAGATCTTTTGTACCTGGAATATTATATGCGCCACTCATTTTTAAGGCGTTCAGCGGTTTTTTATTCTTTATAGTTATTACATAGATGTTTTTCCCTTTTTGTGGACGGAATCCATCGAATTAATTTTATTTTTTTTATTTTTCGAGTAGTTTATTACGGTTACAGCTCTCTCAAAGTAGCTTTACTACTAACCCAGGATGTTCACTAGTAATATCAAAAGAACTCTCTTAACCCATTCGCTGCCGACCGAAGAGGATGGAACTCGGGTAGGAGCCGTTTTGTTGAACGGCACCTAACTGAAGTAACCGTATCACTCGCTGGCGCGTGAACGGCACCTGACTGAAGTAACCACATCACGCGCGTGATCGGCAGCAAATGGGTTAAAAGTGGACATTTTTAGTAAAGTTAAACTGAAATGAACGTCGTTTTCTATGCTATTCAATGCATATTCTGAAGGAGTATCAGAAGAGCATCTACTTTGAGCGATCTGTATATTAATGTAAAGACTGAAATAGTTTTTGTACACACTTATGACTACAGGTAAACAGGGAGAAGTGTACTTTTTAAGTGTGTAAAATAAATAATTCCTAGCTGAGCGCTTTCGGCTTATAAAGCCATCTTCAGAGCTATGCTACAATAACTGTCAACTGTCACTTGATATGAGAAAAAAGTGAAAGCACCTTAACGAGCACACCCTGTCTGTGTCGGCTGTCATTAAAATCCTCCATCATGCCACCATTCTGCATGCTGACACCGTACACTTCAGATGGTAAGGTTTCTTGACCTTACCATGATCAAATATTCGTTATATGTAATTTTAATTTTGTGTGAAAGTCCTTTGTGCTCGTATTTGATGTTTTTAACTTTTCCGGTTACAAAATTGAGCACTTTTTTCAACAGACATACAAGGTTTTTTTCCATCATTAAAAAAACTGCATAAGAAATAGAAGTATTTTTATATCGTACATGGGATCCATCTCTCTTTATAGTGGTATTTTGAACTTTTTGACGTAAGTTAAACTTTTGAATTCTATGATCAATTATTCATTAGAGACCTTTTTATTGTAGCATAGCTCTGAAGATGGCTTTATAAGCCGAAAGCGCTCAGCTAGGAATTATTTATTTTCATCATCATCAGTGGCGTTACAGCTCTTTATGAGCTAAAGTCTTCAGAACAATCCTCCATTCGCCCCTGTCTCTGGCAACTCTTCTCCATGTTCTAATTCCAATAGATTTAAAATCAGTTTCTATGTTGTCTTGGTACCTAAGTCTCGGTCTTCCGCTTGTTCGTTGTCCTATCGGCCCTTTGCTGTCAAAAACTTTTCTGACTGTGGCATCTTCCTCTCGCCTTGTTACATGACCTATCCATCTAAGGCGATTATTTAACTTATTGACGATTTATGTAATTTTAGTAAATTGGATTGTTACTGTTTTGTTTTTTTTTTACTATTTATAAGCTTTGTCGATAAAATTGTAAAATTTTTCATGGCAATAAAGCATATTTCTATTCTATTCTATTCTAAGGCATGCTACCTTAATGAATTGTACAACCTCAGGTTCTCCAAAACTTCTATACAACTCAAAGTTGTAACGCCTGCGCCACAAACCTTGTTCTTTTATGCCACCATATATTCGTCTTAGGATTTTTCGCTCAAAACGTTTGAGCAGTTCTTGGTCATTCTGAGTAATTGACCAAGTTTCTGAGTCATATGTTAGCACTGGTCGTATTAGTGTTTTGTAGACAGTCAATTTAATTTTTCTAGGTATTTTTGGGGCCATCTGTCTTCTTAAGCCATAGTAGTATGGTATAACTAGATCCAAACCCAGACATCCAAAGTGAAAGTTATCCTCCAACACCAAATTGTTCTATATGGTCCACATAATGTTCAGAAAAAAGTCACACCATTTTGAGCGTCGGGTTTGGGGGGAGAGGGGGGAGAAATCGGTAAATTCGTAGTTTTTTAAGTTTTTCGTCAATAGTTCTAAAACTATGCGGTTTAGCATGAACAGCCTTCCATACAAAAATGTTCTACATTAAATTTGAAACAAAAAAGGCCCTATGCATAATCCTTCTAAAATGAACGGTTCCAAAGTTACGGAGGTAGTATAGTATAATTGGTCCAAAAAAGGCCTAACCCAGACATTAAAAGTAAAAGTTTTCCTCCAACACCAAATTGTTCTATATGGTCCAGATATTGTTCAGTAAAAAGTTACACCATTTTGAGCGTCCGGTTTGGGGGGGGGGAGATGGGGGAGAAATCGGTAAAGTAGTAGTTTTTTATGTTCTTCGTCAATATTTCTAAAAATATGCGTTAGCGTAAACAATGTTCTACATCAAATTTAAAACATAAAAGGTCCTATACTTAATTGTTATAGAATCAACGATTCCAGAGCTACGGAGGGTGAAAAGTGGAGGTTTTCGATACTTTTTATATTTTTTTGGGCAATTTATAATATTTTTACTGATTAAAAGAAATTTTCTTTAACAGGATTTGCTATTTTAGTGGCCTATGGTATGTTAGTGATAAGCCCTTGAAGAAACGTCAACCTCACCACCCAAAATCATCATCAATTGCCCAAAAAATATAAAAAGTATGGAAAACCTCCACATTTCACCCTCCGTAACTCTGTAACCGTTGATTTTATAACAATTATGGATAGGACCATTTTTGTTTTAAATTTTATGTAGAACGTTTTTGTATTTACGCTTAAACATAGTTTTAGAAATATTGACGAAAACCGTAAAGAAACTATTAATTTACCGACTTCTCCCCCATCTCCCCCCCAAACCGGACGCTCAAAATGGTGTAACTTTTTACTGAACAATATGTGGACCATATAGAACAATTTGGTGTTGGAGGAAAATTTTTACTTTGGATGCCTGGGTTAGGCCTTTTTTGGACCAATTATACTATACTACCTCCGTAACTTTGGAACCGTTCATTTTAGAAGGATTGTGTATAGGGCCTTTTTTATTTAAAATTTAATGTAGAACATTTTTGTATGGAAGGTTGTTCATGCTAAACCTCATAGTTTTAGAAATATTGACGAAAAACGTAAAAAACTACGAATTTACCGACTTCTCCCCCTCTTCCCCCCAAACCCGACGCTCAAAAAGGTGTGACTTTTTTCTGAACATTATATGGACTATACAGGGTGTCCCGGAAAATAGTGCGTTCCTTAAAGGTATAGGTAAAAGGCACCATGTAGAACAAAAAACTCTTATAACATTTTTTTCTAAATGCAACCGTTTGACCAAAAAATTAAAATGCATTTTGGTATTCAAATTTAAATCTGACAACTATGTGCGGTACGCAAATTTAAGCATAGACAGTCCCATGTAAATAGATAGAAGACAGATAGTAAACAGATAGTTTTAAAGAATCCTGTTTGTTTAGTGTCAATGTCGAAAATGTTTTCGAATCGTGAGTGTATTACCTATTATGTTATTACGTTGATTATTTATGGCAGATCACTAAATGGAGAGGCATACTATAATTAATTTCTTTCAAAATGTTTTGTGGGTTACCTGGAACATCTATTCGGTATAATAATTATTTTCAAGTAAGTACAACTTAATTATTTCAGTTCACAAGTAAACAAATTACTGAGACATTATCTGGGGTATTTAAGTTCCACTATAAACTATGTAATTTAGTTAAAGCCCTCAGCAATACTCAGCATTCAACACATTTAAACCTTAGTAAATACATAATACTAGTTCAGTTAAAAGATGTGTAAATCGTTAAAAATTATGCAATAGGTATTTCAATACATTTCAAAAGAAAATAATTTTAGTAAACAAATAGTAAATAAATACCTACTATTAGGTTGGATTGTTTTAAATACTGTAAATCACAAACGAGTTCTTATCTGTTATTATTCCGTAGTGCGTACGATGTTGCCAGTTTATTAAAATTTCCAAAAATTAAAATACAGGTATATGGAAAACAATGTTATCTTTTTTTTTGGAAATTGTTAACTTTAGAAAAAAATGGTATAGGACTTTTTTGTTCTAAATTGTGTATTCTCTCCATACCTTAAAGGAACGCACTATTTTCCGGGACACCCTGTATAGAACAATTTGGTGTTGGAGGATAACTTTCACTTTGGATGTCTGGATTACGTCATTTTTTGAATCAATTCTATCGTACTATAGTAGCACTTATTGGCGAGCACTATTCTTCTTTTAGTTTCTTCACTGACATTGTTATCTCTATTTAGCAGCGAGCCTAAGTATATGAAGGTGTCGACACCTTCCAGTTCTAGGTCGTCAATTATTATTCTTCATATATAACCCATTTATAACCCATAATACTTATATAAAGTATAGAAAAAGTATGAGAAAAATTACGATATACAATTTTAATAAATAATTTATTTAGGTACCCTTCTTCAATCAAGCCTAGTGCAACACATATATTTGGTCTTTTGAACATTTATATTTAGCCCCATTCTCTGTGCAGATGCTCTTAACGACCGAAATGCTTCAGTCAGAGATTCTTTAGTTCTACCTATGATGTCTATGTCATCTGCGTATCCGACAATTTGTACTGATTTGTTAAAGATAGTACCATTCGTATTCATTTGATACTCTCGAATTATTTTTTCTAATGCTAGGTTAAATAAGAGACACGATAGTCCATCACCCTGTCTTAGTCCATTTTTGCAATGGAAGGGTCTTGAGAAATCGTTTTGGATTTTTACCATGCCCTCTGCTCCTGTGAGCGCAAGTTCAGTTAATTGGACAAGTTGAAGCGGTATTTGAAATTCTACCATAGCAAGTAGAAGTTTACCTCTATTAACTGAGCCGTAGGCGGCTTTGAAGTCCACGAATATGTGGTGGGTGTCGACGCCGAACTCTAGGGTTTTTTCAAGGATCTGCCTCACTCAAAATATCTGGTCCGTTGTTGATTTATTAGGACGGAACCGCACTGATATCCTCCTACTATTTTTTCAGCGTAGGAGAGAAGTCTTTTTAGGGCAGTCAATGAGAGCAAGAACAGGTTATTACCTCCAAATTCTATCCTACTGCATGGATTTTAATGAAATTTTAGGAACAGCCTGAAAATATCTCCTTATTCAAAGTCTATCCTATGCCGATGTGTGCTTTTGTCTTGGGGGCGGTTCCCACCCTTTCTCGGGGGTGGAAAATTTTTTGGTTAAACAACTACGGAAGTTGTTAGAGAACCCAATTCTAAGCAAAAACTGTTCTATAATTTTTTTTTTCGAAAACATTACTTTTTGAGTTATTCGTGGTTGAAAATTGGCCATTTTCATTGAAATATATCACCTTTTCAAACGGTTTTTTGCGAGTACCTTAAAGACAATGCATCTAACTAAAAAAAATTATATAAAACATTTTTGTAGCTCATAAAAAACAAAGAGATTCGTTCCTTCTTCAATCTTCTAGTTATCATAACACAAAAAGAGTAGAGGTAGGTAAAAAGAGTTTGTTTTTTTTTTGGTGCATGATCAAAGCAGTGTATTCAACTTGAAATAATAGAGAAACGGTCGATTTTATGTATATAATGCTACCAATACCTTTTATTGTGTTTCAAAAGTCCTTTCAAATAAGCAATATTAAATGTCGATTACATTCAAACTAAGCGAGATATGCTGCAAAAAATTGATGACTAACGAATTTGAAGAAAAAAAAATTGAGAAGTATATTTAACCCCTCACCCACAAGAATTTAAATGCATCGTTTTCCTTCTACAATACATTTTACTACAGTGTCATTTTTATTTTCAAAAAGTTGAGCGGGTTTAAAATAATGGTTTTTGAAAAAAATAAGATCAAATTATAGAGCGCATATTTAAATTTTCTTAAAAATCTTCGTTTTCTCCATGTAACTTGAAAATGATAAGAGATACTGTTATAAAAAATAAAATCAAAATGTTTATCTAGAAGAAATCTTTATTTTTGTATGGCATCTTTTTTTTTGGCATCTCTTATCATTTTCGAGTTACATGGAGAAAAAGGAAGATTTATAAGAAAATTTAAAAATGCGCTCAATAATTTGATCTTACTTTTTCTCAAAAACCATTTATTTTAAACCCGCCCAACTTTTTGAACACAATCAGAACACTATAGTAAAATGTATTGTAGAAGGAAAACGATGCATTTAAATTCTTGTGGATGAGGGGTTAAAAATACTTCTCATTTTTTTCTTAAGGTAGGTTAGTCATCAAATTTTTTACAGTTTATCTCGCATAGTTTGAATGTAATCGACATTTAATATTGCTTATTCTAAAGGTCTTTTCAAGCACAATAAAAGTTATTGGTAGCATTATACACCTAAAATCAACCGTTTCTCTGTTATTTCAAGTTAAATACACTGATTTGAGCATGCACCAAGAAAACAAGTTTTTTTCACTTACCATATCTCTTTTTGTGTTATAACTAGATGATTCATAAAGGAAAAAATCTCTTTGTTATTTTATAATCTACAAAAATATTTTATATAGTTTTTTTTAGTTAGATGCATAGTTTTTAAGGTATTCGCAAAAAACCGTTTGAAAAGGTTTTATGTTTCAATGAAAATGGCCAATTTTCAACCAGGAATAACTCAAAAAGTATTTAGTTTTCGGAAAAAAAATATAGAACAGTTTTTGCTTAGTATTAGGTTCTCTAGCAACTTCAGTAGTTATTTAAGCAAAAAAATTTCCACTCCCGAGAAGGGGTGGGAACCGCCCCCAAGACAAAAGCACACATCGGCATAGGGTAGACTTTGTTTCTTGGGCTATTCCCTACTTACTATGAAAATATCACGTAAATCGATATAGTAGGATAGAATTCGGAGCCACATACCCTCATTGACTGTCCTATTTGTACAATACGTTGGACAACACTTTATATGCCATATTGAGTAGAGTGATGCCTCTATAATTATCACACACCATCATGCCTTAATTTTATTTTAATTTAATTTTATTAATTATTCATTTTACACTTCAAAAGTACACTTCTCCCTATTTACCTGTGAACTGTATATTATTTTGTATAAAGTGTCTAAACAACTTTTAATATGTTTAGCTATTATCAACAGATGTAGGTGCAAAATGGAGACAGGAACATGTAGAGACTTCACACTTTTTCACGAATAAGGACATAGACAAATTGATAAACGACACAGAAAATTCAGTTACCAATGAACTAGAAGGAGGCGACAGACAAAAGGCGATGAAGAGGTTGAGAGTTCCTCCTCTAGGAGAACAACAGTCACCATGGACTACATTTAAAGTGGGCCTCTTCTCTGGTTCATTTATAGTACTGCTGATTGCTGCGGTACTATCAGGTAATTCAAATTAAAATATTCTCGTTCATAGGTACGACCATGTGTTGTGGTCCTTGGGTAATAAGTTTTGCAACTGATTTGATAATAAAATGCAACTGTTTCTAAAAATATTATATTAACTTGTTAAAGGTATGTAATGATAAACGAACTGGTTAGATCAAGATTACTAAGTTAACAATTCTACTGAACGGAATAAACTACATGTCGGCTCGTAACAAATACAATAATTAATTGTTGTACTCAATATTTATGTATAACGTATAACTAAACTTACGTGCATAGAAATCGGCCCACTTAAAAATTTGGTCATTTTTGATATCTCATATTTTCTAAACCTATTGACTGATTTAAGTGATTTTTTGAACATGTTATAGCCCGATTCTTTAACAATACCACTGTAATAATATTGTTGCTAAACAGGTAAATTTTAATTTTATACCGGGTGTACCAATCAAACTGTGTTTTTTTCTCAAAGTTCGCATCACCCTGTGGAATATTGTAGCATTTATAAAATACTGAAATTAAAACCCAACTTTAGCCTCAGGTTTTCTTAACATTATGTTTTTTTATTCACTCGTTTATGTTGAATAGTAAAAAAGTTAGGTACTTTAACAACTAGACATGTTCTTCATCAATACACGGCGTTTCTAAATAAGTGCGACAAACTTTAAAGTGTAATTCTGCATGAAAAAATAATGACAGTTGACTTTATAAACGTATGTCCGCAAATGTTTCGTTTCCGAGATACGGGATGTTGAATTTTTTCTTACAAACTGACGATTTATTTATTGCTTTAAAACCAGTTGAGATATGATAATGAAATTTGGTAGGTTTTAAGAGATAGTTATTGCGGATTTTTTGACACAAAATTAAGAATTTAATATTCACCATTGGCGTACATACGGGTAATATGATCGGTCATAAAAATCCGCAATAACTATCTCTTAAAACCTACCAAATTTTATTTGCATATTTCAACTGGTTTTAAAGCAATTAATAAATCGTCAGTTTGTAAGAAAAAATTCAATTATCAAGTTAACTGTCATTATTTTTTCATGCAGAATTACCCCTTAATGTTTTTCGCACTTATTTAGAAACACCGTGTGTTGATGAAGAACATGTCTAGTTGTTAAAGTACCTAACTTTTTTATTATCCAACATAAATGAATTAATCAAAAAACAGAAAACCAGAGGCTATAGTTGGGTTTTCATTTCAGTATTTTATATATGCTAGAATATTCCACAGGGTGATGTAATCTTTGAGGAAAAAACACAGTTTGATTGGTACACCCGGTATACAATGAAAAATTTATCTCTTTAGCAACAGTATTATTGCAGTGGTATTGTTAAAGAATCGGGCTATAACATGTTCAAGAAATCACTTAAATCGGCCAACAGGTTTAGGAAATATGACTCATCAAAAATGACCAAATTTTTAAGTTGGCCGATTTCTATGCACGTAAGTTTATTTGTAAATATAACCGTGTCTTTTGCAATGCTATGGGGTCTCTCAACGCATGTGTTTATTTGACATTGCTCGATTATTTATTTGCTTGTGAAGGTCAATGTCAGATGAATATTGATCTCTCGGTTCAATCTAATTCCAGAGTAATTAATTTCAACACATACTGGATGGGTACCATATGGTTGTGGAGTCCTTTGATAGTTCCCAAAAAGTGTTTACCACCTGCGATGTAATGACTCGCAGTGATGACAGATATGGTTGACTGTTTCAGGTTGCCTGCTACAGAGTCTGTACTTTAAGTTCACATAAAACAGCCTCATTCTGTGCAGATGTCCCTTAACTGAATCATGTCTAAAAAGGAAGGCTAAAGGCGGAAGACTCTTATCTTATTCCTGCTCGTTTTCCGCAGTACTTCAGCTCTATTAGCGTATGTACGTCTAATATACATTTTTCCATATGCTTAACCGGGCATATTGTCCCGATATGTTGTTGTTCTGAAGCTATTTCCTTGTGGCATTTTTATGATTAACTATTTAGATGGGAAATAAGCCACAATTAAATTGAAAAAATAATTTTATTAACGTTTCGACGCCCAAATCGGGTGTCGTTGTCAAAATACAAAGTGCTACTAATTAAACAAAAATGTTGTTGCTAAGTAAAAAATTTTTCTAATAATTTATTTGATCTGACTCATTTATATTGGCAATTCAGACGTATATTATACATTTTAAAGTAGAAGACTTTAAAATGATATCGTTAATATTTATGAGTTGCGTTCCTGGGACGACTTTATTAAAAGATAGTTCATTCGATTACATGAAATCAATCCCAACTCAAGAATATCCGTCACAAAAAAATCATAGCATGTGATCTGTCTTTAAAAAGACAACCAAATGCAACGATGACAGTAAAATTCTCGCATTAGAGATTCCATAGTAAATCACGAGGGAAAACCAGGATAGTATTACGAGGTTTTTTCCTGGTTTTCCCTCGTGATTTACTATGGAATCTCTAACTCGAGAATTTTACTGTCATCGTTGCATTTGGTTGTCTTTTTAAAGACAGATCACATGCTATGATTTTTTTGTGACGGATATTCTGAGTTGGGATTGATTTCATGTAATCGAATGAACTATCTTTTAATAAAGTCGTCCCAGGAACGCAACTCATAAATATTGGCGATATCATTTTAAAGTCTTCTACTTTAAAATGTGTAATATACGTCTGAATTGCCAATATAAATGAGTCAGATTAAATAAAGTATTAGAAGAATTTTTTTACTTAGCAACAACATTTTTGTTTAATCTAGTAGTATTTTGTATTTTGACAACGACACCCGATTTGGGCGTCGAAACGTTAATAAAATTATTTTTTCAATTTAATTGTGGCTTATTTCCCATCTAAATAGTTAACCGATACGTTGTATTCCGATCTGCATTTTTTACCGGTCCGGACAGTGCTACGGCCGGTTATACGCCTAAGTATTTTGTCAGATGAGTCATGTTAAATTCCCTTCATTGAAATAATTACATTTTCACCATGAGGAACGATTAAGACCATTTTGTGCACCAGGAATAACCCTACAGTCTGGGTTCTACGTTTTCTCATACACAACCCTCTCGTGTAACTGGAAAGGTACTATAGGCCTGCATCTGGATACCACCATATAGTCAGAAGATATCGTACATACGGTATCCTTAATTTCATTTATGATGTTACTTTGTCCTGATTACCTTTGTTCAGGATTTCTCACAGTCTATAATATCCCAATCTTGTTTTCCCTCTAACGATATACAAAGGTGGTAAATTTCATGATTTTTGATTTCGGCGGCTTCTGTTAAGCTCTAAATTTGAAGTCCATTCTGTAACTACATAAAAAAAACCTGTGAATTATATATCTTTGCCATTAAATTTTCCGTCCAGGTCATCATATCAACCTATCTATGGTTCTTCTCAGAGCCCTCTGTCAGTGCGTCGCAGTTTTTCTATTTCATTCGAACGCGTTAAGTTTGAAGTCTCAAAAATGTATGTCCGTAATTATACACATTTATAACATTAATTCTAGTTGTTGATAGATGGCGCTATAATCGAAAAAAACTATTTGCCTATTATCTATACGACTATAATCTATATTATATGCGACTATACAAACCAAGGAACAGAACTTTTTATAAATACAATAAAATATTTGATTTGTTTTTGTACCAAATTGCAAATAAAAGAGTTATAATGCAATAACATTTCATATTTGGCTGATTACAATTCTGGCAACCATCAGATTTAACTAAAATGTCATGCAATGATTTTTGGCATTCTTAATGTCATATATGACGTCAAAATTAATGACGCACTGAAAGAAGGCTCTGAGAAGGACTTTATCACCTTATTCCACAAGGGAGGAGATAAGACTTCCGATACTGTATCCTCAGTAACGTTGCGTATATCACACGGTCCTTCAGCATGTAATCTATCCACCTGAAGCTTTGTCTTCCTTTTTAAGGATTACTGACAAAGGTCTCTTAACTAACTATACGCGTTTATCGAGGACTTAGAAAAGATCCGTATTTTCCATGACATGTTTTACGTAGCTACAAACTCGGTCCCTTCCTTTTCGTCCAGAGCCATTTATAATACATCAATATACGACCTAGAAAAGTTTCAGTTTTTCTATTCTTCCTGTTGCTAGAACTGTAGATTGTCTAGTTGTTTGATAAACTTTTTCATTTCTATTGCATCACGTGAATGAACTGATTTATGTATGTTAGCTTTGAATTGGCAATGGCGTACCTAATCCACGTTTAATAAATCTATTGATGGACTATTTATTTGTATTGTGTCATTGTATTACAAAAATGTTGTTTTTTCTTCAAATCGCACTGACTAGGAAAAATATTTTCTCACTTCATATTTTTGCAGAAGCTTACATGAAATAGTCCCCTTATAACAAAAGTGTATGGTGTCAAGAGAAAATGATCAAAACAAAACAAATTGTAAAATTTAATTTTTTTTGCACGGAAAAAGTTTTTATGTAGGTTAATTGGATTATTATGAACAAAAAAGATCTATAGTAACTTTTTTTAAAATTTATCGTTTTCGAGTTATAAAGAATTTAAGGTCTGATAAAGCGCGAAAATGGCCATTTTTAAGACTCGATAACCCAGTGAAAAATTAATTAAGTTTAGTAATCGTCAAAGTAAACCTAAAATCCCATTTTATAAAATCCCGAAGAGTTTTTGTTCATAACTTTATGCAACCAAACCAATAGGGAACTTGCATAAAATTTTAAATTCGAAAAAAAATGTTATAAATCACAACAGAACATAATTTAAAACATGTATCAAAGATAAAAAAAGTTTTGTTTGGCTTTCGTTTGGCACCTGAAGACGATTAAAAATTCAAATTATACCAGACAGCTCAAAGCGCGTCGTGACGTCATCCGTTTATATGTTTACATTCTTCCAACAAAGTAATCAGGTTCAAGTTTGGCAGTCAAAGCGAGAGGATCTACGGCCGGTGTGCTTGGTGATAAGGTAAATTCGGAATCGAAACCTATCACAATAAAAAACACCGGTTTTTAAAAGACCTATCGTTATCGATAATCGTTAAAGATAAAAAGTGTACTTGTGTGAAATTAAAAATAGTCTTTAAAGTGTAAGTATATAATAATATTTATATTAGTGCTGAGGATAACATCTAATAATTTAATTTAAAATGGCCAGTGGCGGAACAATCCGAAAGGAAACCAATAGAAGGAACGAATATAGTAGCGACGAAGAATCTAAGAATAAAAAATATAAAGGGGATGATTTTTATTTTGAAAAGAGTAATATGACGAGACGAACACCGAATAAAACCAACGATACAAATGAAGAGATGATAATAATGATGCGGGAAGTTATGTGGAAAAATGATGAAATGATGGCAGAAATAAGAACCATACGGAAAGACCAAAAGGAAACGATGGAATAAAGAGCTAAAAGAAAAAAACAAAAAATTGGAAGAAGGTTTGAAAATGGCAAACAAAAGAATAGAACAATTGGAAAAAGATAGACGGAGAAATAATATAGTATTAAAGGGCCTAACACTGGATCCTAACGACGGAAAACCAGTAAAGGAGTCAGTAGAACACTTCATAGGAAGAAATCTGAAATTACAGGTCAAACTGAGAGGAGCGGTTAAGATCGGAGACCAAATTTTTGTAGCAGAAATGGAAAACCTAACGGGTAAGCTAAGTGTACTAAAAAACAAAGGAAAACTGAAGAATCTACAGGGACAAAAGGTGTATATAGAATCAGATTTAACAAGAAAGGAAAGGGAAATACAAGCAAAAATTAGGAAAATGGCAAAAGAAGAAAAAGACAAAGGTAATACTACGAAGATAGGATATATGAAACTGGAGATTAATGGGAAGGAGTGGAAATGGGACCATAATAATGAGAAAATTATACAAATTCACAGAAACGTCGGGGAAAGGACCCCAAAAAAGTAATAGAAAATATTGAGACCGGACACACAACAATGACGACCAAGGCAATGAATGGGAAAAGCGATAGGGAAAAAGATGCTGCACAGGTAAACAAGGATGAAAATAAAAAGAAGGGGAAAGCTAGATTGCAGAAAAAAGGAGAGATAAAAATGGGAACATGGAATGTGAGAAGCATCAATGGAAAAGAGGAAGAACTGGTAGAAGAAATGATAAAACAAAAAATAGAAATACTAGGAATAACGGAAACGAAGATGAAAGGAAAAGGTCTTAAGAAAATACACAAAGGATATTGGTTGCTTTGGGTAGGAGCGGATACAAAAGAGAGAGCAAAAGAAGGAGTCGGGATAATAATTTCACCGAATAGACTACAACAAGTTATAGAAGAAACATATGTTAACCAGAGAATATTATCGGTGAAAATGAAACTGATGGACGAAGAAATATAACAGCCTACGGCGTAAATGAAGATGCAAGAAAGGAAGAGAAAGATAAATTTTTCGAGGAGCTCCAAATGCAAATTGATAATGGGGAAGAAAACATAATTTTAATGGGAGATCTAAACGGTAGAGTCGGAAACAACAACAGCGGAATAGAGGAGTGCATGGGAAAAGAAGGAGAAGAAATACTAAACAGAAATGGTGAAAGAATAATAGAAATATGTATGGAGAACAAACTAGTTATAACAAATACAAAATTTAAACATAAAGAAGTACACAAATACACTAGAGTACAAGACAGCAGAAACGAAAAATCAATCTTAGATTACTTTTTGGTAAGCAGCAACAAATGGAAAAGAGTACAGGATACGAAAGTGAAAAGAGGCTCAGACATTGGCAGTGACCACCATCTAGTAATAATGAGAATGAGAACAACAGAAGAAAAGAGAAGAAAGGTAGTAAATGAAAAAATAAAAAGTTACAAATTAAAAGAGAAAAGATATAAGAAGTTCCAAGAAAAATTAGACAATACCCTGAAAGGTAGGGCAAAAAATGCAAATATAGAAGAAAAATGGGAATATCTAAAAACCAGCATAATCAAAGCAGCTGAGGAAACTTGTGGGAAAGCAAAAATAGCAAATACTAACATGAGGAGAACGGAATGGTGGACGGAAGAAATACGAGAGAAAATAAAGAATAAAAAAGACAAATGGAAGAGATACCTAAGCACAAAACACCCAGAAGATTACGAGGCATATAAAGAAAAAAGGAAAGAGGTTAAAATAGCGGTGAAAGCAGGAAAGGAAAGGTCATGGGAGAGATTTGGACAAAAAATGACAAAAAATTATAGGGAAAACCAAAAACCCTTCTACGGCGCATTAAAACAACTCAGACAAAAGAAAGAGCACACGATGCCGAATATAAAAGACAAGAATGGAAACGTACTAACAGAAGAAAAACAAATAATGGAAAGATGGAGAGAACATTTCAAAGAGCTAACTCATGCAGACACGGACAACACAGAGGAGATACAAGAAATATGTGCTTCATTGACCTGGAAAAGGCGTTTGACAGAATCCGAAGAAAGGACGTATGGAAGACACTAAAAGAAAGGGGAGTCGACAGACACATAATAGAAGTAATAAAGGATATTTACAAAAATAATACAAATACAATAAGAACCAATAACGAGGAATCCAGAGAATTTACTACAAGTCAAGGCGTCAAAAAGGGATGCGTGCTGAGTCCACTGCTATTCTCAGTGGTACTGGATGAAGCGATAAAGAAAGCCGAGAGAAGAATGAAAAAACTAACATTAGGATACTGTCAAATGAAACGGACTCAACTATCGGAGCTACTATTTGCAGACGACATGGTATTGATAGCAGAAACCAGAGAAGACTTACAGAACAATCTTGAAATTCTAGAAGAAGAACTATCAAACATAAATATGAAAATTAATACAGAGAAAACAAAAACAATGATAATTTCAAATACGAGGAATACACACGCAGTAGAATTAGACGGGAAACAACTAGAGCAAGTGGAATATTTTAAATATCTAGGAGTAATAATCGAAGCAAATGGTAAACAAGACATGGAAATAAACGAGAGAATGGGACGAACAGGAAGCTTATTTAACGCTATGAAAACAACATTTTTGGGGAAAAAAGAGATACCGGAGAAAGTAAAAACGGCAGTCGTTAAATCAGTAGTTAGACCAACAATCATGTATAGCAGCGAGACATGGACATTGACGGGGAGACAAAAATCCAGAGTCAATGCTATGGAAATGAGATTCCTGAGGAAAATAGCAAACAGAAAGAGGACAGACAAAATACGAAACGAAACAATTAGACAAAACCTAAAACTGGGAACTTATGTGGGTAGATGAAATCAGGAAAGAAGTCGAGAAGAAGGGATTGACATTGGAAAGTGCAAGAAACTTAACGCAAGATCGGAAAGCATGGAGACTACAATGCCAAACTCAACTCCACCAGCCTTACACCTAAAGGTAGAAAGGCTTAGGACTAAGTAAGTAAGTAAGTAAACAGAATTTTAAATTAGACGTTATAAACGTCAGTAGAAAATACAGTTATGTGACGTTACAAGTGTTTTTGATCGTTTGAACTATTCATAGAAAACTTGTACTTTTACAAAATGGTTTTATTTTCCGTAGTAAACCTTCTTTCCTTTCCTTCAATAACTCTATCAAACTCCAATGTCAACAAACTGGTATATATTATTACAATGGCATACGATAAATGTTAATAGAATATAAATATTTTTCCTTTATTCCGCGACGAGGTATACCCAAGTAGGTGGAGGCCAATAAACTAAAGAAGAAGAAGAAGAATGTACCTAATTATGGTTCTTTTCATGAGCATTTTTCAGTGCGTCACAGTTTTTCGTTTTCTTTCTAACGCTTAAATTGTATGTGACAGAAAAAAACGCACGTCTCAGATTACATTTCGTCGGTGGCATTTATAACATTTAATCTAGTTGTCAATAGATGGCGCTAATAATATAATATTAAATAATATTATATTATTCTATATAAAAAAAATTTAATCTGTACAATTTATAAGACTATACAAATCAAAGAAAATACCATTTTATAAATGCAATAAACAAAATTGATTTGTTTTTATACCAAATTGCAAATAAAATGTGACAACTGTCAGATTTAACTAAAATGTCATGTTAGAATAAATGTCAAAAATGTGTATTTATCATGTACTAACCTTTTTTTCTATCATTTTTGACGCACTGAAAAATTCTCATGAAAAGAACCATATAACCATATAGTCCATGTGGTGAGTCCGCTCCCGTCTGGAAAAATTTCTGATTCGGTTTCTTTGTGGATTCCTATTCAAAAATGTCCCCTTTAAACAAATCTGAAGGGTGCCGGACGGAATTTTTGGGCAGAAATTGTTTAAACAATTTTTTTTAAACAAATACAAAAGAATACGTTTTTTTGCTTCATAACATATATTTTTAAGTTTCGTGGGTCATTCTAAACAAGAAAGGTATCTTGTAAATTTTCTCAAAAATTGATAGTTTTCGAGTTATAAGCGATTTAAAATCTGAAAAATGTGAAAATACGCATTTTCGAGGCTTAAAAACTCATATTTAAATTAGTATTTTTGAAGTTGCCATATACTTAAATTTAAGTTTAAACATGCAGCTTCAAGATTCTGAAGAGTGATCGCGTCTAACCTTAACTTAAATCGTTGTTTTTTAATTGTTAAATATGCATGTCCATCCGATTTTTTTGCCGGTGCGGCGCGCTCTATTCCAAAAATCTCCTATTTTCCTCCGAAAAATATTTTTTAAAGATTCTTTGCGACATTCTAAATAAAAAAAGTTTCTTAACATTTTTCTGAAAAGTTAATAGTTTTAAAGTTATAAACGATTTAAAAACCGAAAATACGTTTTTGGTCATTTTCCGTATTTTAAATCGCTTATAACATTAAAACTATTAACTTTTGACAAAAATATCAAGAAAATTATTTTATTTAGAATATCCCAAAGAATCTAGAAAAAATATTTTTCGGAGGAAAATAGATTTTTGAAATAGAGCGTGCCACACCGGCAAAAAAATCGGATAAACATGCATATTTAACAATTAAAAAACAACGGTATAAATTAAAGTTAGACGCAATCACTCTTCATAATCTTGAAGCTCAATGTTTAACCTTCAAATTAAGTATCTGGCAACCTCAAAAATACTAATTTAAATATGAGTTTTCTAGCCTCGAAAATGCGTATTTTCGCATTTTTCAGATTTTAAATCGCTTATAACTCGAAAACTGTCAATTTTTGAGAAAAATTACAAGGTACCTTTCTTGTTTAGAATGAACCAAAAAACCTAAAAATATATATTTCAGACCAAAAAAACGTGATCTTTTGTATTTGTTTAAAAAAATTGTTTAAACAATTTCTGCCCAAAAATTCCGCCCGGCACCCTTCAGATTTGTTTAAAGAGGACATTTTTGAATAGGAATCCACAAAGAAACCGAATCAGAAATTTTTTCAGACGGGAGCGGTCTAACCACATGGACTAATAAACGGAACCATATAGTTAAACTGTGTGACGTCACGGGTCGTTTGAACTATTTTAAAATACAGAAGACTTTAAATTTGTACTTCTAAGTTATGAGTTTTTGAAGCGTAAAATTTTGGAAATCTCATTTTTATACAAAACTGAACATTATTATGTAATAAAAAAAATGTGCAAGTTCCCTATTATAATATAATTATGCAATAGACAATTATAACAAACCAATTGAGATAATTTTCCTATCAGCTAAAGATTAGAATGTACTTTGAATTGATTAGAGATATGACTCAGTAATATTAAGGTTGTTAAAACAAATATTGAAATTAGTTCAAATATATTATAATACATAATAAAGTATTATATAAATATATTAATAGTCCAGGCGCGATTTGTCGAAAAGCAGAGCATAATGGACATCCATAGGAGTCTGTCTTTTTACTGGAATCACTTCAGAATGTACCTTGTATAATTCTTCCATTATATCTTTGCACATGCATAAAATTATTCACGAAATACTTTTTATACTATGTGTCTTTTTTACTCACAGAGACTACTATCTCAGAATTAAACCGCTTGTTCATAGAAACCACAATAAGTTAAACAAGAATAAACAATACTTTGATACCTTGTTTACTATGAATTTTGACGTTTATCATTTTCAGTGACAGTGACATTAGAGCATTTTTGTTCTGTTTATTGGAATTTATAACTTATATTGTGTTTATTTTATAAAGTTATATTGTGTTAAATATATTATAACATAGTTAAATATGTACAATATAACTTTATAAAATACGTTCATGGATAATAGCCATTTTCCAATTTTACATTGACAGTACATATCAATGATATTATATTTCGATGCACGTTTCACTTGTTTTAATTTAACTTGTTTGCAAAGGAATCATGACGTTTGTGCAAAGATATAATGATACAACTATATCAATCAACACGATATGCGTCAGTCACAAACATTGTGCTTAATTTTTTATTTAACAAAATCTGAAATTTTTTACACTCAGATGCAAAAAAACGCAACCGAGAAAATTTTGGTCAAATTCAAAGTATTTCAGTTTTTTTTATTATTTTTAGCCCTATTTTGATGATTTTTTTGACACACTGTGTAAAAATTTATAAATTTTAATTTGGTATAGTAAATTTTTTTATAAAAATTTGTATTTGACTTATTATACGGAGTTAATCGAAAGGTGGTTTTTATCCTAACTTTGAAACACCCTGTGGAATAATTTCGTTAGCGGATTTTCGTAAAACCTTATTTTTCGGTTGCAACCATGTCTTCTAAGTATTATGTTTTTTGTTTCATATAAAAATATGGGTTGGTTCATTTTTAGGAGCAAAATGACTTTGCCACCCACAATTTATGACTTTTCCTATTATTACCATTATCTTTTGTATTAATTTGTAATACGAAGATGCGGGCTTTGGTGACTGATATCGAAGGAATGTGATATCGACATTCCAGAAGCACTGTATGTATTTAAATAATGATTAAAGCAACGACATGATCTTGGTTAACAACATAAAAAATAACTTAAATGTAACTTAACCTAAGTACGCAAATAACAAAGAAAAACTACTAAAAAATAACTTAATACTTTGTATTGCCTCCCCTAGTCTCTATAACTGCCTGTACACGTCGGCTCATGCTGTCTATGAGGTTGCGAATATCATCTTGCTGGATGTTTTGCCATTCCTATTCAAGAGCCAAGCGAAGTTCGTTAATTGAGGCTGGTGCGACTTCGCGACCTCTAATATTTCTACCAAGCATATCCCAAACTTCAACGATCATGGGAAATACAGAAACCAATTTACGTCTGCTTTATAGATTTTGAGAAGGCGTTTGATAGAGTTCAACATGATAGGTTGTTTGAATATCTAGAAATGATTGGAATAGACGATAAAGATCTGAGACTTTTACAACATCTATATTGGAATCAAGAAGCTTCTATTCTGGTAGACGGCAAAGAAACAGACAAAATTTGCATTCAAAGAGGTGTCAGACAGGGTTGTGTGTTATCCCCAACTTTGTTTAACGTATACTCAGAAATAATTTTTAATGAAGCCTTGGAAGGACAATGTGGAGTTCGAATCGGGGGAGAAACTATTAACAACATCAGATATGCAGACGACACCGCGATCATGACTGAAAATATCGAAGATCTTCAATTCCTTATAGATCGAGTCACTAGAGAATGCTCCAATAACGGACTTAACATAAATGCAACAAAGACAAAGTTACTTGTGGTTAGTAAACAAGACGTCGGCCCTATGCAACTAATTGTCAATGATGAATCAATAACAAAAGTTAACCATTTTAAATACCTAGGATGTTGGATAAATGAGACACTAAATCCGGATGAAGAAATTAAAACTCGTATAGAAATTGCAAGAGGAGCATTTATGAAACTTAGATCTATTCTGAGCAACTCTCAGCTGAACTTACAACTAAGAATCAAGTTCCTAAAATGTTATGTGTATCCTGTATTACTATATGGATGTGAAACCTGGATCATGAAGGTTAACATGATGAACAAATTAGAAGCCTTTGAGATGTGGTCGTATCGTAGAATGCTCAGAATATCTTGGGTTCAACGCATTTCAAACAGAGAAGTCTTAAACAGAGTAGGTCAAGGCGAAGGTGACTTAATGAAGATGATAAAAAAGAGAAAACTTGAATATCTGGGGCATATAATGAGAGGTAGCAGATACAGGATGCTGCAGTTAATACTCAATGGAAAGATCGACGGAAAAAGGGGAATTGGTCGAAAGAAATATTCATGGCTCCGAAACCTTCGTCAATGGACTGGCTTATCAGCAGATCAATTGTTACATGCCGCACAAGATCGAGAACGATATCGGCAAATTGTTATGGAAGCTACCCACGCCTAAAAATTTGGGCACGGTACTTAAAGAAGAAGAAGAAGATATCCCAAACGTGCTCTATTGGGTTCAGACCTGGCGAACACCCTGGCCAGTTCATTTTATTAATACCAATATATAATATGGGGGTACTACGTGATTCGCTAAAATTTCCTCAATATACCGGTGTGCAGTCAACGAACCCTCAATAAATACCAATTCAGGTGCGCCTCCCGGGATATTCCTGCCCATACCATCACCGAACCCCCTCCATGGCTAACCAGGGGACTGAAAGCGCACTCCGCAAATCTCTCTCCAGTTCGACGCCATACTCGTTCTCTCCCATCTGATGAGTGAAGACAGTATCTCGACTCATCCGTAAAAAGAACATTACTCCATTGTCCTAAATTCCAATGTAAATGTTCCCTAGAAAATTGTAGTCTAGCCACTCTGTGCCGTGGAAGTAATTTGGGCCCAGGTGCTGGTCTGCAACTTTGCAAACCAAATTCATGTAATCTTGGACGGACTGTGAATACACTTACATTATTGCCTGGAACCTCTTGAAGCTGTTTGCACAGCTGTTAAATGACGATCCCGCAAAGCGTTGACTCGTATAAAACGGCCATCTAAAGCGGTAGTTTTGCGCTTCCTGCCACTTCCCGCTTTACGCTTGTTTGTTCCAGTTCGTATAAAACGTTCCACTGCCCTTTGGATGGTAGAGCGATAAGTGTGTAGTACTCTAGCCACATATAGGGCTTACAATACCGGAATTTCGGGATCCCGAATACCGGGATCCCGGACGATTCTTGTCCGGCATTCGATACCGGTATTTATAATAAAAATACCGGTATTTCGGTATTAGCCTAATTTATAAAAAGTAAATTGATGCAAAATAAACTTTCTTCTAAGATATTTTTTGTTATTACAAGAAATTATTTTTGATGATAAACAACCAACATCATTGTAAAAAATATTTTTTCTACGAGCGTGCAAAAATGTCTACTTTCGCTCACGCATTTTAGTTTAGAAAGTTTCACTTTTCCGCACGCGTGTTACTTTTCCGCACGCGGTTTTGACTTTTCCGCACGCGTGTTAATTTAGATATGTTAATATGGCCTTAAATGAATTATAATACATGCAATAAACTAATATTTAGGTATTATTTACTAACTTATTTCAAATATATCTTATTGTGTTCCTGTTTTAATGAAATTAACGCAACAATTCAATGAAATAAAATTATTTTGACATAATATTCGAAAGTCAAATCGGTAGACAATAACAGTCGTTTTGAATCATCGTCATGGAAACCAAGATCGTCGTCATGCTAACTAATTATATTGAAAGTTTGGTTTTGACAACCTTGTCAAAGAATTAATTTGTGTATATATTTTCATATTAATTAAATTAATTGTTTAAGATTTGGTAATTTTTTAAAGACTCTTAGAAAAAATATTGTTCCTAACTCTTGCAGAAAGTCTCTTTTCCGCACTCGACTGCTTGCCGAACTCCCGCTTCGCGTCGTTCGGCAAACTGCAGTCGCGTGCGGAAAAGAATGACTTTCTGCACTTGTTAGGAAAATAACTATTACCAGGGCCGAAAAAATTTATTTTTATAATTTGTTTAATTTTTGTTTAAATAAATGTAGCAATCATGTATTATAAATACCTAACATTCCTAACGAGTGCAGAAAGTCATTCTTTTCCGCACGCGACTGCAGTTTGCCGAACGACGCGAAGCGGGAGTTCGGCAAGCAGTCGAGTGCGGAAAAGAGACTTTATGCAAGAGTTAGCAACAATATTTTTTCTAAGAGTCTTTAAAAAATTAGCAAATCTTAATCAATTAATTTATATAATATGAAAATACATACACAAATTAATTCTTTGACAATGTTGTCAAAACCAAACTTTCAATATAATTAGTTAGCATGACGACGATCTTGGTTTCCATGACGATGATTCAAAACTGTTATTGTCTACCGATTTGACTTTCTAATATTATGTCAAAATAATTTTATTTCATCGAATTGTCGCGTTAATTTCATTAAAGCAGGAGCACAATAAGATATATTATTTGAAATAAATTAGTAAATAATATCTAAATATTAGTTTATTGCATGTATTATAATTACTTTAAGACCATATTAACATATCTAAATTAACACGCGTGCGGAAAAGTAAAAACCGCGTGCGGAAAAGTAAAAACCGCGTGCGGAAAAGTAACACGCGTGCGGAAAAGTAACACGCGTGCGGAAACTAAAATGTGTTCTAAACTAAAATGCGTGCGCGAAAGTAGACATTTTTGCACGCTCGTAGAAAAATAACTATATTAAACACGTTTATTACACATACTACAAGTATAGCACTTTCTAAAACCACGAATGTCGTTAATTCAAGGCGAAGGATTATGTTATCAGCTTCTATAACCAAATTCTTGAATCTCGTCTATACAAATACATAAAATGAGTTATATAAAAATTCTTAAATATTTAAAATTAGACTACAGTGGAACCTCGATAACTCGGATTAATCGGGACTGCGGCCGGTCCGGGTTATCGAAAATCCGGGTTAGCCGGAGAGCATGGTAAAAATTAATAAAATACGGTATATTTATAAAGTCCGTTATAATTGAAATAACATGAAATATATATGCACAGTACACATCTAACTTACCTATAGTTGTATAGGTATAGAGTATAGAGTATAGTATAGACAGTATAGAGTATTGTTAATTTCTAGGTAAAAAAACTCAGTCAATTTCGGTTGTGTCAATTTCGTCTGCCATCGGATCGATGTTATGTTATTTAAGAAAAGTGGCTCTTTCATTGTTTAAAACAAAAATTAAATAGTATTTTTTTAAACAATGCTAAGACAGTTGGAAATAAATAAAGGAATAACAGGTGTCTGTTGTTTCGGATAGCCCGAGATAATGAGCGTCGCTCTGCCGCCGCCGTGTGCCGTGAGTCATTTTTACTATCGTATAGTTCAAATTACACAAATACCCATTATCTCTCAAATATTATATTATGGTCGAAGCGAAGATTGGTGGGATATGCGCATTTTATCAATGAAATTCGATATTTTTAAGACATTCCAGAAGCGGCTACAGATAAAATGTTATAATATATTACGTACATTTTTATTCCTGAAATGTTTGTCTGATGAAAATCGGTCCGGGTTAGCCGGACTTCCGGGTTATCGGGGGCCGACTTATCGGGGTTCCACTGTACTTTATTTTAAAAGTAAGCCGTAAGATTTATTAATCAGAATTGTTTTTACATTTTCAGATCTATTTTTCATTTTTTTTTGTGTATTGTGGTGTATAAATTAGGGTCACTTATTTTCTGAATTATTAATAATAATTGAAAATATGTAGCGGTCTAAATACAGAGTAATTCATATAAAATATTTGTCACAGTAAGTTAATCTTTGTATTAATATATTTTTTTAAGTTAAATTAATTTATAAATAGCAAATTTCATAAGTAAAAGTACTATCATATTATAAGAAAAAATTATCCTAGAATCAAATATATAGTTTTTCTATTTGCACATTTTTTGTATCTATCTGTTCCTACTCTCTATGTAATGTTATAAACAACATCTACTCATTTCAAAACAAAATTTAATAGGTTTCATATATTATTTAATAACAAGTCCATATAACAACTGAGGATAGTATAAATATAACGTGTATATTTTTTATTCATAATACCGGTTTTAATACCGGGATCCCGGTATTTTAAATTTTAAATACCAAATACCGGTATTGAGATTTTGGCTCGGTATTGTAAGCCCTAGCCACATATTCATAATTTCGCCCATCTTCAATCAGAGCAATGGCTTTCGCACAATCTTCGACAATAAGAACCATGATCAATCATAGGTAAACAAAATGTAACTTTGACTGAGTTAACGCGATAAATAACTTGGATAAGATGCTGGTTAAGTGATTACAACGTGTCAAAGATATTGACTTTATTAGCTCTAATAAGACACTAAAATTAAACAGTAAAATATAAGATAAGTCCGTTACACTTTGAACTGTCTAAAGTTTTGATAAACACGACACGACCAACTTTGAAGAGATATGCACGCTAAGATGGATTGTTTCACCATATGACTCGGCCGTGGTGATTGAGGATGAACGCTTTTACGAACCTTTCCTTGGGCGAATGTGCTTTGCGACTGACTTTATCGTATGATGATATGTGGATATATTGGTATAAAACTACCACGTTGCCACGTCATAAAAAGGCAAAAATAAAAGAATAAGAGGGCATAAACAAAATGTAAGTGTCAATATTACATAATAACAGTCACCAAAGCCACCTCGTCGTATTACAAAATACATAACTCCAAAATAATGATAATTAAAAAAGTCCTAAATTGTGGGTGGCAAATTCATTTGGCTCTAAAAAATGAACCAATAGACCGGGCAGTATCGTCGCCCCCGCTAGAGACATTATTCCAATTCGATTTTTTTGCACAAACTTACTCAAAAAGAGGTCCTTATAACATATCCACAAGGTGCCGGACGGTGCCCTGGTCGAAAAATTGTTTTAACAATGTTTTTTAAACAAATTCACAAAAATAATTTTTTCATTTCGAACAAAATTTTTTTGGATAAATTGGCTTATTCTGAGCAAAAAAGGTCTCTTGTCATTTTTTTCTAAAATTGATTGTTGTCGAGTTATATGCGATTAAAAATTTGAAAAATGCGAAAATGGCCATTTTCAACGCTTAATAACTCGATTAAGCATTTTTATTATGTAATTCAAAAAGTCACAAAATCAAGTTTCAAATCCCTTCTTCAAGGTCCTGAAGAGATTTTTGTCATTATTTTATTAGAAAGCTGTTATTTTTAATTATTAACAATTAGCGCTATAGTCCAGGATGCATCGTCGCCCCCGTTAGTGAAATTATTCCGATTCCATTTTTTTGCAGAAACTTACTCAAAACGAGGTCCTTATAACATATCCACAGGGTGCCGGGCGGTGCCGTGGTCGAAAAATTGTTTAAACAATTTTTTTTAAACAAATTCACAAAAATATTTTTTTATTGCGAACGATTTTTTTTAGATAATTTGGGTTATTCTCAGCAAAAAAGTTCTCTTGTGATTTTTCTCTAAAATTGATTGTTGTCGAGTTATATGGCCATTTTCGCATTTTTCAAATTATAAATCGCGTATAATTCGACAACAATCAATTTTAGAAAAAAATCACAAGAGACAACTTTTGCTCAGAATATCCCAAATTATCTAACAAAAATTTTTTCGAAGTGAAAAAATTATTTTTGTGAATTTGTTTAAAAAAAATTGTTTAAACAATTTTTTGACCACGTCACCGCCCGGCACCTTGTGGATATGTTATAAAGACCTCGTTTTGAGTAAGTTTCTGCAAAAAAATGGAATCAGAATAATTTCACTAACGGGGGCGACGATAAATCCTGGACTATAGCGCTAATTGTTATTAATTGTTGTTAATTAAAAATAACAGCTTTCTAATAAAATAATGACAAAAATCTCTTCAGCACCTTGAAGAAGCGATTTGAAACTTGATTTTGTGACTTTTTGAATTACATAATAATAATGCTTAATCGAGTTATTAAGCGTTGAAAATGGCCATTTTCGCATTCTTCAAATTTTTAATCGCATATAACTCGACAACAATCAATTTTAGAAAAAAATGACAAGAGACCTTTTTTGCTCAGAATAAACCAATTTATCTAAAAAAAATTTTGTTCGAAATGAAAAAATTATTTTTGTGAATTTGTTTTAAAAAAATTGTTTAAACAATTTTTCGACCACGGCACCGCCCGGCACCCTGTGGCTATGTTATAAGGACCTCTTTTTGAGTAAGTTTGTGCAAAAAAATCGAATCGGAATAATTTCGCTAGCGGGGGCGACGATACTGCCCGGTCTACAAGGCATATTTTGATATGAACCAAAAAACACAATGCTTAGGAGACATGGTTGCAACCGAAAAATAAGGTTTTACGAAAATTCGCAAACGGAATTATTCCATAGGATGTTTCAAAGTTAGGATAAAAGAACCACGTTTTAATTAACCCCTTACAATAAGTCAAATGATAAAATTTTATCAAAAAACTGACTATACCAAATTAAAATTTATAAATTTATACACAGTGTGCTAAAAAATCATCAAAATAGGGCTAAAAATAAAAAAGCTAAATACTTTAAATTTGACCAAAATTTTCTCGGTTGCGTTTTTTTGCATCCGAGTGTATAATTTTTGTAATTAATATATTATCGTAAGTTGCACATGCTACGCCAAATACATTACATTATTAACCGATTTTATGCTGATCTGAAGTTAAGATTTTTATAAATATCCTGATCTAGAAGAGCATATTTTTCTCAAGTCTGACTAGAAGTTTTCATTTCAATAATACATGTTTAATTTTCGTTTCAGCCGTATTCCATGAAGGCACCACTGAAAACTTAAAAATAGCTTTCCGTCTCTACAGAGGCCCCCTTTTAGTAATAGAATTACTTTTTTTAATCGGCGTTAACATTTATGGATGGAGATCATCGGGAGTGAATCATGTACTTATCTTCGAGCTAGATCCAAGAAATCACGTATCCGAACAACATCTTATGGAGCTAGCTGCCATATTTGGAGTTGTTTGGGCAGTTAGTTTACTAAATTTTTTGTACAGCGCAACTTTAAGTATTCCTCCATATGTCAATCCACTTGTTTTGACTGTGATAATGATAGTGTTCCTGGTTAATCCTCTGAAAATATTTAGACACGACGCTAGATTTTGGTTTCTTCGTATTTGTGTAAGTATAATTAAACTTTTTCATAATTTTGGAATTTTAAGAGCCTTAATAACTTTACTTTAATATTTTTTTCAATTTTGTTTAAGTGAACCTGACATAATATATCTTTTCTAATGTGCGCAGTTTGTATGCAATATACCAACTTGTTGAGCATTGGAGCAACTAATTCTTCTTCTTCCTCACCTTTTCCCTTTCACTTCCTCACCTTTTACTCTTAACAACACAATAAGTCCCCAAAGCGCTCGAGTGATTGCACATTTAGCATACTTTGCTCACCTACCATTACGTCTAACGTTACCAAACCATTGCAGTCTTTGTTCTTGAATCTTTTTTGAATCTGTAGTTTTCTGTATAGCTCGATCAGGGAACACAAAATTTGACGAAAACCTCAAAAAAAATAAAGGAAGGATGAAAATTTGAGAATAGGTAGTTAAAATTGTCTATTATTATATAAGAAAAAGTTTACAATTCTACATCCCCTCCATTTTACAAAAATTGGGAAATACGGGGTGAAAAATATTTTCTCGGGGGTGATAAAATATACGTTCAAAATAAGTCCGAAATTGTATAAAATGACTAATTCTAAGTAACTTTTGTTCTTTAGAGTTTTTTCACTAAGTTAATACTTTTCGACTGAATATGTTCATTTTTAACAAAAAAAAACATGTTTTTGGACTATTTTTCGCAAATAACTCAAAAAGTAAGTATTTTAGCGAAAAAAATATTCTTAACAAAAATATAGCTTATAAAAAACTGAAAAAAATCGTGTATACGTGAGGTCTGTAGACCCAGTAGAAGCAGAGTTGTAGCTAATGAAAAGTAGGGTTCCAAACCAAACCAAGTAGGGTAGGAAAAGTCCCAAAAACGGAGCTCTTTTTCGGGGAAAATTCATTACAACTTTTTTAAAGTGTTTAAAAAAAGGTTTATTTTTGTTTTTTTTTAAAACTTCCAACATTAAAAGTAAGTGAGTTACGCTCAAAATATTGCTGGTCTTGTTCATTTTTTGCTAAAAAACTCGCGAAAATCACCCCCTAATTAGCTTCCAAAAAAGAAATTAATCGTTACCGCTTCACAAGTTACTTATGTGTTGTTTAACGTTAAGTTAACTTAACGTAAAGTTAAGTTTCATTGGTTCAAAGTGCTCATTTTTGAAAAAAATTGGGTTTAAAATAAAACATTTTTTTTTATTTTGAAAAAAAATTGAATTTTTTATGGAATTAACTTATTGGTTATGCTATGGCTGTTCAAAATTTGCCTTAACTCGTGATTAGTTACCTACTCGTTCAAGCCATTTCAACTACAGCTTTTTCAAAAATAAGCAAAGTAACTTGTCAAGTGGTAATGATAAAATTTATTTGTGATGCTAATTAGGGGGTGATTTTTGCGATTTTTTTTACCAAAAAATAAAAGTGACCAACAATATTTTGAGCGTAACTCACTTACTTTTAATGTTTTTTTAATAAAACGAATAAGTTTTTTTAAAAAACAAAAATAAACCTTTTTTTAAATACTTTAAAAAAGTTGAAATGAATTTTCGGAAGAAGAACCTACTTTTCATTAGCTACAACTATGCTTCTACTGGGTCTAAAGACCTCATGCATACAGCATACACCATTTTTTTTCAATTTTTTATAAGCTATATTTTTGCTAAGATTATTTTTTCGATGAAGTACTTATTTTTTGAGTTATCTCCGAAAAACCGCACAAAAACAAGTTTTTTTTTTGTTTAAAATATAACATATTCACTCGCAAAACAAAACATATTCACTCGTAAATAACTCGAAAAGTATTGACTTAGCGAAAAAACTCTAGAACAAAAGTTGTTGGGAATTAGTCATTTTATCCAATTCCAGTCTTATTTTGAATATATCTTTTTCACCTTCGAGATGGGGTCTAGAGATGTAGAATTGTAAACATTTTCTTATATAATAATAGACAATTTGAACTACCCATTACCAAATTTTCATCCTTCCTTTATTTTTTTTTGGGTCAGATTGTTCTTTGATCGGGCTAGTAGGGCTCTTTCCCTAATCACATCGTTCCTGATCCTGTCCCTTCTGGTCTTACCCAGCATTAACCGTAACATTCTCATTTCAGCTACCTCCATCTTCTTTTTCTGCTTCTTTGCTCTCCTCTAGTAACACGATATCAGTAAAGAGCATTGACCAAGGTGCCCCATTATTTACCTTCCCTGTCAGTACACCCATAACAAGATTATTACATATTATGGGATCCGATTGTCCTCTCGTGTTCTTCGTTTAACAACTTTCTAAAGTGCTCATACCATCGTTGCTTTGGGAGCAACTACTAATGATGTTTAAAATGTATGTAATACGAAATAAAGACAACATTGGCTAAAACTCAATAAGTTTTATCCAAGAGCAACAAAACGAAGCTTATAGTTTTCGAACATACTCCTTTTTTCTTTTTTTGTAATAATGAGCATAAACATGATTGGTATGTTTTTAAATGCTAATGTGGTAAAAAATCTCTACTAACACATTACTTTTATTTGAATTGCTAGGGCCGCATGTTTGGAGCTCCTTTTTTCCGTGTTGAATTTGCGGATTTCTGGCTTGCAGATCAACTTAACAGCTTAGCAGCAGCATTTTTGGATTTCCAGTTCTTAACATGTTTCTATTTTACTAACGGAGATTGGCTTGTAGCGGGAGGTACGTAGTACTTTTAGTTTACCGCTTTTTAGTTTTATACTGGTTTTAAAACTAGAATAATTTCTAGTGTTTCACCTTTTATTATAAAATCCACAAGGAAAAAGAGTTTTATGTAGTCGGCTGCAGACCATCAATCACAAAAAATTAGTTAAAATCCTTTATAAAAGGTATATTTAATTTAAAAACCCCTTTCGGGCTACATCACACAACGTCTTCGAACTAAAGAGTTCATTACCAGTGCGGTAAACAGGTTTTATTTGCTTGAGCCTCCAAAATATATGGACGTAAACCCTTTAAATGATATAAAGTTGTAGAAAATTTACATGTTTATATGAAATTAAGTGTACAGGGGTTCTCATTATATTTTGACCCCCACTTATTTTCCTTAATTTCGGGAATACAAAAAAAAGTTTCAAATAAAAGTTGTATTATTTTATCTGTACCGACCAACAGTGTAGCAACAGACCAAATTTTGTATACAGGGAGTGCCCAATAAAATGCATCTTCAATATTTCAAATGGGACACCCTGTATTTTTTTATAGTTTTGAGTAGCCCTGCATTACAAATATATAACATAGTGTAGCATTAGTTTTGTTCTATAATGGCGTATGGTACTACAAAAGGGTAACCATAGGAAATTTGAGACGAAGATATTACTTGTGCATTGATAACAATGGAGGGCACTTTGAGCATCTATTGTAATCTTAAATGTAGTATTGTATCTTAAATGTAGTACTGTAAGTCATTAATTTTGTTGACTTTCTAAATATATTTTTTTCTTATCTTAGTATAGTATAGTAGTACCTTACGCCATTATAGAACAAAACTATAAAAAAATACAGGGTGTCCCATTTGAAATATTGAAGATGCATTTTATTGGGCACTCCCTGTATACAAAATTTGGTCTGTTGCTACACTGTTGGTCGGTACAGATAAAATAATACAACTTTTATTTGAAACTTTTTTTGTATTCCCGAAATTAAGGAAAATAAGTGGGGGTCAAAATATAATGAGAAACCCTGTACATAGTAAATGGCTCAAGCATGTAAAACCTGTTTAAAACACCTAATATTATATAAACAACTTTATAATTTTCTATAACTGTATAACATTTAAAGGGTTTTTATCCATATATTTTGGTAGCACAAGCATGTAAAACCTGTTACCAGCACTGATGATAAAATATTTAGTTCCAAAACGTTCTGTGATGTAGCCCAAAAGGAAATTTTCAATTAAATATATGTACCTTTTATAAAGGTATATTTAATATTAGTATATTTTATAAATACGCATAGTCTCAAAAGTTATGCATCACCTCTCGTATTCACGATGTTTACGCTTTTATGAATCCGTATCTTTATCAAATATTTAATGGGCCTTTTTTATAAAAAATATACCTTTTTTGGTTTTTTATTTTATTTGAATACCCATTTAATTGACCTGGTTTTGCCAAGGTGTAAACATTTGAAAAATTTATTCTGGTGAAATTTTTGAAAACGTGCTTAAAAATGAATCGTACTTTAATTTCTGAGTTGGACCGTATAAGAATCATTGATTTAGTTGAAGAAGGCCATTCACAGCGGTTCATGGAGGAAAGAGTGGGTGTTTCTCAGAGTGATGCCTCACGGATATGGAATAGGTTCCTGGAGACAAACTCGATACGGAATAGAGCTCGGTCTGGTAAACCCCGAGTTACCAATGATCGACAGAATGTATATATCAGAATTTCCATCCGTAGAAATTCTCTATGCCTGTACCAGACCTCCAAAGAGAATTCAGGCATGCTACAGGAGTCAGAATATCGTTGTCTACAATAAGAAGAAGAATTTTAGACTCAGGTTTTTGGAGTCGTCGACCAATAAGAGTTCCTCAGCTACAACCTAGACATGTTTTGGACCGCCTTCAGTGGGCTCAAGAACACATACAGCTCCCCCAACAGTTTTGGATTTTGTGCTTTTTTCAGACGAGACCAGAATCTCTTTAAATAGTGATAACCGGCGAATTCGTGCATGGCGAGAGCCAACAAGAGCTGCACAACTAGCCACACACGAATTCGCCGGTTATCACTATTTAAACAGATTCTGGTCTCGTCTAAAAAAAGCACAAAATTCCAAAACTGTTGGGAGAGCTGTATGTGTTCTTGAGCCCACTGGAGGCGGTCCAAAACACGTGGAATTCTTATTGGTCGACGACTCCTCAAACCTGAGTCTAAAATTTTTCTTCTTATTGTAGCCAACGATACTCTGACTCCTGTAACATGCCTGAATTCTCTTGGAGGGCTGGTACAGACATAGAAGAATTTCTACCGATGTAAATTCTGATATATCTATTCTGTCGATCATTGGTAACTCGGGGTCTACCAGACCGAGCTCTATTCGGTATCGAGTTTGTCTTCAGGAACCTATTCCATATCCGTGAGACATCACTTGGGAAACACCCACTATTTCCGCCACCAACCGCTGTGAATGGCCTTCTTCAACTAAATCGATAATTCTTATACGGTCCAACTCAGAAATTAAAGTACGATTCATTTTTGATCACGTTTTCAAAAATTTCAACAGACTAAATTTTTCAAATGTTTACACCTTGCCAAAACCAGGCAATTAAATGGGTAATCAAATAAAATAAAAAACCAAAAATGGTATATTTTTAATAAAAAAGCCCATTAAATATGTGATAAAGATACGGATTTATAAAAGCGTAAACATCGTGAATACGAGGGGTGATGCATAACTTTTGAAACTATGTGTATTTTTTCCGAATATTTAGTCTGGTTTCGGCTTTAATCTCTGAATTGTTTTTTAGATACGGCTCAATGTATGGAAAGAAATTTTACCATAAGGCCTATAGTTAATTGTATTCCAGCGTGGTTACGTTTTGCACAATGTTTAAGAAGATACTATGATTCCAAAGATGCCTTCCCACATTTAGTTAATGCCGGAAAATACTCAACTACTTTCCTCGTTGTCATTTTTGGAACACTAAAATCAGTTTACAAAGGTAAGGAAGTTAAAATTTAATGTACCTTATCACTCCTTGTATCCTGTTGCCTGTTATGTTACTTACTCATTTTCTCTCATCTCCGTTTACAATAAAAAAAACACCATACAGCCAATCACTCTGGTCTGTCATATATATCACTTTCCTTACTTGGTAACATTCTGTCACTTCTTTCTTCTTAGATTCTTAGACTTTACTTAACAATAGGATACTGCACACCTACATCCATTATGACCCATTCAGTCAAACTTCTTTCAGACTATAACATTTAAGTTTTAATGCATTCACTATTCTTTTTTTTTTCATCTATCTTTTCATTTCCATTCATATCAGGCAACTTCCAATATCCATTTATCCCAATTTAAAATAATTTTTTCACATTTTACATTTGTTTGATTTCAGTTGCAATCACATACGTTCATAAAGTTCTGCACTTAAATATATTTCATTTAGTTCAGTCTGTTCACTCCACTATCACCAATAGAAATCAATCTCATACTTCTCTATTTCATATACTTATTCAATACTTATTCTTCTTTACATACTGACACCAACCCACAATTTGACCTATATTGGTAGCTCTCATTCTAATTATTTTATTCACTAATCTACGTCGGTAGCCTATCAAGATACATTACTTCCAATTCATTCAGTCCTTCCAAAACTACATAAAGATGAATTAGACTTTATGTCACATAGTTTAATTTTATTATATTATTACATACACACATATATCTACCTCACTAACAGTAATCTTTAGTTATTTAATTTTGTCAACAATTATTTTCCAACTTTTAACAGACATAATTATTCATTGCAATAGTATACTAATAAATCTAACACAATAAATAGCCACCTTTGTATATATACTGTTTTCTCACAATATTCTACCGTTTACCTTCAACCTGTTGCCTGCTTGCCTTGTTAGGCAACCAACAGTACATCACATAAAAATACTCTTAAATTCTGGTTTTTTGGTTTGTTTAGCTTTGTTTTTCCACGCAAGTCTAATTATCTTTTATTATGTAGTGTATTTCCTTGTTTCAACAAAACTCAACCTTCATCTCGTCATTTCACATTCGATGACGTCACAACTTAAACCATGAAATATATCTGCATTAAATTTAATGAATCTATAAGTTATTCTGGAATAGAGAGTTGCTAATTTAAACTTTACAAAAGAATTTTATTATTCAAATAATTTAAATTATTTTTGCAGACAAACCATTGCATTTTATTAAAAAATCCAAAATCAAATGAAACTTTAACCAAAAATTGGCTTTATCTTGTCATGTCATGTCACTCTTGTCAAATTGTATATCCACTTCCTAATTTCTCAGTTGGTCGTGCCCATTGAATTGGCAAGTACCTAGCATCTTCGAGCAGGGAACCATGGCACCCTTTTAGCATGTGTTCCACTTTATCTATCAACATCGACTTGTAGTCATAAAATTTTAATATATGATATTATGTAAACCATATACGATGAGGTTAACACTATTTACAGTGTGCTAGTTTCAAACTACTCGGCAGGATGTAAGTATTCCCACATTTTTCATTTTAACAGTCACAATTTTAACCTTTTGCTTTAAACTAACGTGGAAATACTTCATTCTAGGCACTGAAGATGTTCTGTATAGAACGAAAACGTTTTGCAATCCATGACATTTTATAGTTTTAAATAAACGATTTTATACCAGAATACATCTCGAAGTTTTTACTTCTGTATTGGAAGTTATTTTATTTGGCTAATACCTCTATTTAAATAATGTTCTCATTGGCTTACAAACCATAGTGGGTCTTAACCTGATTAGGATCAGCTTCGACTTCTTCCTACCCTTCGCCTAATTTTTCCAATTTCGTACTCTTAACACCCGTAAGTCGTCTTCCACATGGTCCTTAAATCGTGCTCTGAAACTGCCTCTTTTCCTCACTCCATTCGGTGTTTGGTTATTTTGCTTCGACGGCTCCATCTCGTTCATTCTTTCTCGTTGTGTAATATCAGAACTACTAGGTTGTTCAATAAGTTTTGCGGTTCGATAAGAAAAACACAATTTTATGACTTGAAATACACTTTATTATTCAGTATAATCTCCCTGAACATCAATACACTTGTTCCAAGGAGATTTCAATTTATTAGTTTCATCCCTGACGGTAGAATCAGGAAGGACTGCAAAATACGCTTCCACAGCTGTTATATACACATCATTTGATGAAAAACGCTTTCCACGCATACTTTTTTTAGGTATTGAAACAAATGAAAGTCGCTAGGAATCAAATCTGATTAATACTGTGGATGCTCTCACAATTCGAACTTTAATTCATGGATTTCAGCCATTGGTAAAATACTCATAACACGCTGCATTGTCCTGATGAGAAAGGATTTTTTTCTTTTGCAAACCGGGTCTTTTTTCACGATTTTTTTCCTTCAGCTGGACTAAATGGTTACCATAACATCCAGAATTTATTGTTTTATCAGTTTGCAAGTAATCCACAAAAGAAATTTCTTTCACATCCCAAAAACTGATGCTAAAATCTTCTTGGTCGATTTCTGGACACAAACTCGTTTTGGGGCCGAAAAACCAGATTCTACCACTTTTTAACCTTTTGTTTTGATTCAGGATCATGGTGATAGACCAAGTCTCATCCATTGTGATGAATCGACGCACAAAATCTACTTTATCCTTTCGAAAACGCCCTAAATATTGCTGAGAAAGTCGCATTCGAATGTGTTTGTGGTCCGTTGTCAGCAAATGCGGCACCCATTGTGACCACAGCTTTTTGAAACCCAATACTTCGGCCAAAATATTGCTTACGCTGCCGAATGAGCTGCCTAGAGATTCTACTAAATCATATTCAGTTACTCGACGAGTTTCCAATACCATCCTGTGTTTTTTCTACGGTTTCTGGTGGTCTTGCTGTTTTTGGGCGTCTTTGACGTGGATCGTCTTCAAGGCTTGAACGACCACGTTTAAATTGAGCAACTCACTTTCTACAGTAATAATTGAAGGCGGAGAGTCCTTATACACTTTCAACATTCGTTCATAAATTTGCTTTGCCTTTAAACATTCCAAAAATAAAAATTCAATCACTGCAAGATACTTGATTATTTCCATTGTAAAAAGTACTGTGACTCGTCGTTATAAATGGCTTCTAAAAAAATAATGAATTGGCAGATTGAAATAAAACTTCACATACGTTCATATGAAGAGTGTACCAACATACCAAAAAAAATTAGGCTAGTAGCAACCCCCTCTCTTATCCAACCGCAAGACTTATTGAACAACCTAGTATAAATAACTTTGGATGGTGAAGGGATTAAAAAAAATAGTTTTAGGTACTTATTCGTGTCCGGATCACTTCTTTAGATTTGATACTGCCAATGTTTCGCCACTTGGATGACCCCATCATTAGCTGCCATTAGGTCAAGGTGAGTGCATGCTTGGGTCAAGTTCGTGCAAACCAATATATTTTCGGGTTTTTGCACTTCACCGCAGTCGCACTGGTCATCTTCTGTACAGCTCCATCTTTTTAAGTTTGATTTACACTATGACGCGATTTTTGATTTGCCATGAGTCGATTTAGAGACCTCCATGTGGTGTAGGATAATTGATGGCCTGCAGCTATCTCTTCTTTTGGTGTTAAAATACCAGCAACTGACGATTCTCTAAGCTGTAGGCGACAATGTCGAACGGTAGTTTCACCAACGCACCAGACGCAAGTCCTTCGTTGCAATGGATGGCTTCATTCTTGATACAGGTTCGAAATAGTGAAACACCCACCGTATTCTCCAGATTTCGTCCTGAGTGACTGCAGGTTGCTTCCAATATTAAAAGAAAACGTTAGGAGAAAAACAATTTTAAATTAAAATCCTCCATGCCACCATTGTGCATGCTGACACCGTACACTTCAGATGGTAGGGTTTCTTGACCTTACCATGATCAAATAATCGTTATACATATAATTGCATAAGAAATAGAAGTATTTTTATATCGTACATGTGATCCATCTCTCTTCATAGTGGTATTTTAAACTTTTTGACCATAGCTCTGAAAATGGCTTTATAAGCCGAAAGCGCTCAGCTAGGAATTATTTATTTTACATACTTCAAAAGTACACTTCTCCCTGTTTATCTGTAAAAACAATTTTGACCAATGATGAAGTGATGTTTACTGTCAATGGGTGGTTTGACACAGTCGAAGTAATTTTTTTCCAGGACGCTATCGAAATGTTGGAGCATCGATGAAAGAAGTGTGTTGAAATTTTCTTGTTGATAATTAATTCTAGTTTAGAAAGGGTATAGGACGACCATAAGCATCCACCCACGTATACTAGTATATGTACATACAGATCCTGGAGCGAACCATGGCCGATGAGAAACGATGTCATCGGTCGTACTCCCACCTAAACTCTATGCAGAGAGGATTTATCTCATTGGCCATGGTTCGCTCCGGGAGCTGTACTAAATTGACAAAAACGAAAATGTTATATTATGATGTAATAAAACACTCGATTTATTTTTTTAGACGATTATGCAACGCCTTCAGATAATCCGTATATGTTTCTTTGGATAGCAGCACAGGTACTCAGTTCCACATATGCATACACATGGGATATTAAGATGGATTGGGGATTATTCGACAAATCAGCTGGTGAAAATACATTCTTGCGGGAGGAAACAGTTTATTCTTCAAAGGTAATTCATTTTATTTATGTAAGATGCTATACAGCAATATTTTTGTAACCCTACAAAGTAGAATGGCTACAGACTGCAACGAATGGAGTTGTTTGCCGAGAGAGGCCAGGACGCGTATTTACATTTCCGTGTTCATTTGAAGACAGGGTAGTTTTGAAATTGGCACGGGAACGGTGGAGCTTATATGCTTCCAAACACGTGTACATTTCAAGACGTTTAATAATGAAATGCGCACTGGATTGTAAAAGAACTTCGCGCGTAAGATTATCACAAATACGTGTTAAATTGTAACGTTATTTTATTTTATTTGAACTGTTTATCACAAATGGCTCCTATCGTCAGAATAGCAAATATCATTTGTTGGATCGGTCGAAACAAAACAATTTTGTTACCAAAGTTTCCTTCTATTTTCCTTTATAAATTTTCAAAAAACTCAAAGTAGTACCAAAATATCCTGTATTAAAGTAAACTATTATGATACCTATACATTTTTTAGTAATGCACAATAAAACTTTATAGTAGGGGAGCAAAGTATTCTAAATGTGCAGTCACTCGAGCGTTATGGGGACCTATTGGGTTGTGAAGAGTAGGTCCTAAAACCAAAAAAAGTTAAGTCAAGTTTTCCATTTTAGTGGAGACTTTCCATTTTTAATTTAATTTTCCATTTTCAACAATCGTTTTTTCCGATAATAACGCCATCTATCCATCATTCGAAAAAATGTTTCGAATAAAAGTTACTTATTTTTACGTAAGGAATCCAAATCTGCAATAAAAAATGGGGGCTCCTATTTAAGATTTTAAAGTAACCCCCACCCCACCTCCGTGGGGGGTCGTGTTTGGTGCCATTCGATAGATTTTTCAAAAATATTGAATAAGTGTATTTTACAATTTTTCGATCTGATGTTCATTTCGCGAAATATCGTGGGATTCGTATTTAAAATATTAAATTTACCCCCCCCCCCTCACCGTGGGAAGTCGTGTTTGGTATCATTCGATTAAAAATATTGAGCAAATTAATTTTTAAGTTTTTGGATCTGTCATTCATTTCTCGAAATACTCGCTTTTTTCTTGCGAAGCTTTGGGACTCACCCATTTCCTTACGCCCGGTTCAAATTGTCAGATTTTTGTAATATACACCTCTTGCATGTACTTAACTTATCTTATCTTAATCTGACAATTTCGAGTTTTCTGAAGAATAGATTTTTTTTCGGGCCCCCCTTAACGAACTCCCCTGTGTTAAGAGCCAACATATGGTAGAGGTACATCTACAGGGTACCAGGTTTCTCCCCATATGATAATCTGACGCGCTCGAGTAACTGCAAAAATCCCCGCTTGGGCTCCCCTACCATTAGTATTGTATTAAGAACATATTTTAGTTTCAGCTGAAAAATTATTGTTCAGCTGTTTGAAAAGCAACAGTATAATTATTTTATTATGCTGTGATTGACTTGTATATAAAATTACAGCTATAGGTAATGCAACAACCTTAGTAGCCGCGTATATAAAAGTTACGCACGTGTTATTTTGATCACATGATCCACTTGTATCGATGAATACCATTTCATCAGCTAATCCAGCTAAGTAAACTCTTTGCATTATTGGAGTAACCTGGGATAATAGGATCTTCCTTAACAAACAATCTAATGTTGAGTGCGAGAAGTTCTATCTGTTTTATTTTTAAAATTTCTAATATATCCAAACTGTCTCTGCTACCGTAATTTTTTAGTCGCCATTGTTTATAGAAATAACTTACTTGACGATCAAGAGGATTTTTTTGAGCATTAGCTAACATCATATAAACATTTTCTTCACAATTTTCCATAATACTGAATTCATGATATGATTCATGATATAAATAATCGTTTTGTATCGTCACAACGTAGTAAACTTAAAGACTGAGCCACATTTACTCTTATGTGGATGAGTGAAATTAATGTCTATCACAACATTTAAACCTCTTTTTAATAATGGTGAGGTTTTTAAAGTACTGCTTGTTGCTTTCAACAATTTAATACTTATATCTGCCTTACAATTGAAGTTTCTAGTTGCTCCTTTTATTCTGTTTTTTGACTTGTTCTTTTCTGCTAGCTGACAAACATATATCTTGCGAAACTCAAATTGTATAGGTGTAGGATAGCGCCTCTTCATTATCCAATTTGTTTTGGTTTCTGCAGAAAATTTGTTAATAATATAAGCCCAAATGTCATCGTAGTTACCGGTATAAGATAACGAACACTGAACTTTGCATAGTTACTGTTTTCTTCAAATGAGTTTTGTTCAAACAACAGAATTTTAAAATCTTGTGAGATATTAGTAAAAACACTTTTAAACCGTTCCATCACGTTTAAATTGATTTAAATACACAGCATTACAACCCTCAAAGCCAAGTTGAACAGCACTTGCAACGAATAGACCTAGTTCTATGCACTTGTTTGTAACATTCCAACGACGCATATTTCGGTTCAAACCCGTGCACATTTCGGAGATTGGCTCTTTCAAATCAACATCTTTTTGGAACTAAATATGTATTACCGTTTCGGTGTCTATTTCAAAACCACACTGTCTTGAAATAAACACGTAAATGGAAATACGCGGACAGGACTCTAATTGATCTAGTTGATTGATGATAATCAACTTCTATATAAGAGTTTTAAGTAAATGTGAATGAATTTATAAGCAAGGAAGGATGACCATCCAATGATGCCTTGCCTTATAGGTTTATTTCATTGTTGTAATAAATCTTGTGGGCCCGTTCGCTAGGGTCTTCTGATTATTGGTCCATTCTGGTAGAGATGTTCAATCAGTTCATTGTCGTAGTTTCTTGTTTGACTTTCGTGGTTGGTCGCTGCCAGCTGTATTTCATCTCTTACAAAGGAAATGTTCAGATCATTATGAATCGCCCCCTTTGGAAATGGGGTCCCCTTTAAAAAATTAATAAATGCGACATGTGTAACAAAAACCTATATGTGTTATAGCCCAGTAAATGAACGTGAATTACGGAGATACCGTGTAATTTTCAATGTCACCACCGAAGTGGTCCAGTCAATACTTTTCGAGTTATTTACGAGTGAAAATTAGGTCTGGATCCCGCGTATGAAAAAAAAGTTGATTAATAGCAAGCTGAAAATTTGTTAATAGCTTAAGGGTGTCTAGTCGGATAAACTTTGATATATGGGAACATTGAAACAGGGGCAGTTTTAATTGTGGAACAGGTTAAAAATTTGGAACGGTCAGACCACGAAAACGGCACATTTATTTTGTCCGACATAATAGACTTAAGCTCTCCGAACAGAGATTAAACTCTCATGCAAAAATCAGACTGCTATTTATCACCTGTCAAAATTCCTGCCATTTGACATATTCTACATGTTCCACTCATTAAAACGCTCATTTGGTGATAAATAGCAGTCTGATTTTTACATGAGAGTTTAATCTCTGTTCGGAGAGTTTAAGTTTGTTCTGTCGGACAAAATACATGTGCCGTTTTCGTGGTCTGACCGTTCCAAATTTTTAACCTGTTCCACAATTAAAATTTCCCCTGTTCCAGTGTTCCCATATATCAAAGTTTGTCCCACTAGACACCCTTAAGCTATTAACAAATTTTCAGCTTGCTATTAATCAACTTTTTTTTCATACGCGGGATCCAGACCTAAATGTTCAACATTATTCAACAAAAAAACTACGTTTTCAGGCGATTTCTCGCAAATAACTCAAAAAGTAAGTATTCGTAAGTAGCAAAAATGTAGCTTATACAAAAATAAAGTCTATCGACCAAGTAAATGCAAATTTGTAGCTCATGAAAAATTGTTTTTATTAGTCCAATTCCAAATCGAATATTTCAACGTGGAAAACCAAAAAATGAAGCAATTTTCGGGGAAAACTCATTAAAACTTTTTTAAAGTGTTTAAAAAAAGTTTTAGGTATTTTTACTTTTTATAAAAATTTCTATCATCAAAACTAAGCGAGTTACACTCAAAATACAGTTAAAGCCTTTTTTGATAAAAAAAAATTGTAAAAATCTCTCCCTATTAATATGGCTGTTCAAAATTTGCATACACTCGTAATTAGTGACTCGTTAGAGCCCTTTCAAAGAAAACTCATTCAGAAGTAAGCACTTTGAACCGGTGAAACTTACCTACAGGTCATATAAAAAAAGTTAAGTAATTTGTAAAGCGGTAAAATTTAGCACCCCAAATGAAACTAATCATTACCGCTTTACAAATTACTTAACTTTTTTTTTATATGACCTGTAGGTAAGTTTCACCGGTTCAAAGTGCTTACTTTTGAATGGGTTTTATTTGAAAGGGCTCTACGAGTCACTAATTACGGGTGTATGCAAATTTTGAACAGCCATGTCTTAATCAATTTTTGTCTTACAGAAAAACAAAATAAATCCAAAATATTTAAAAAAGCAAAACCTAGATTTCTTTACTCTGAGATTTTTCGTATCACTAATACCCAAGGGCGGATCCAAGATCGATTTTCGGGGTTGGGGGAGGGGGGAGGCATGAACTTTTTTTATGATACATGCATAGCTTAGGTTACCTCACACTTTACCTCGTTCAGCACAACCTTTACTACCGTTCAGCACAAAGCTAAAAACATTTTTCTCGTAGCAAGCGGGATATGTGCTTGAAACTAAAAACATTTGACTGCAAATACATATTTAAATTTATATTATTTTAAATTCTCGAGGGGGGCTCTCTGGATACGCCATTACTAATACTTTTTAAGTTATTTTGAAAAAATGGCATTTTTCTAAAATAAAAAAAACTTTTTTTACTATAAAACCAATTTTGTTCAAAAATATACACTTCGAACCGATCCAACTTAGGGAGAGATTTTCACGTCTTTTTAGCAAAAAAAGGGGCCAACTTTATTTTGAGCGTAACTCGCTTAGTTTTGATGCTAGAAACTTGTTATAAAATGCTATAAAAATGCTTTCGATAATATCGAATTCGATAAAATACTTATTGTTTGAGTTATTTGCGAAAAACCGCCTGAATATTTGGTTTTTTGTTGAAAAATAAACATTTTCACTCGTAAGTCACTTGAAGAGTATTGACTTAGATAAAGAAGCTCTATAGAACAAAATTTGCTTATAATCAGTAAATTTATCCATTTCCGGACTTATTTTAAACGTATAGTTTTCACCACCGAACAGGGTGACTTTCACTCCCCGGGTAAAATCAACCAACGGCACAACTCCAACTTTGAAGTGGAGGATAAATATAATCTAAATCCAAATCGCCAAGCAAATACGTCGTGACGCTGAAAATTACACTCTCAAAACGGTCATTTACTGGGATATTGGTATATTTATGCACTGTTTATCACAACTCACATTTTTCATCTGTATTAATATAGAATAAATTAGAAAGAAAATTAATAAACGACTACATTATTACATCGTATTATTCTATGAGATGAACAACTTTATTCGTGCAGTAAATACATACGATATTGTATCTACCTGATGGGCAACTTCATTTTCAATACTGCATTGCTTAAAAAACGTTGCGTATGTATGCGCAAAATAATATAACAGTAACACATTTTTACATATATTAGACGACAAGATGGGGCCCCTGACATATTGCCCCCCCCCCGCAAGTTTCATGCTGCGGGGGCCTCTGTTACGCCCCTGTATGAACTTGTGTTGTCGCGTTGTTCTGACGAAAGCCAATTTAGTAAGTTAGGATATGTTGTGCAAGCGGATGTTCTTATTTTATTCTGCTTAGTAACCACCTATCAAAAAATTTACCCGGGATGGGTAGTAGGCTGATGGGTCGGTAGGAAGAGGGTTCTTGACGGGGCTTGTTAGGTTAGTTTCATTATGATTTTTGCATGTTTCCAGATAATAGGATAATACTAGGATGCGATTGAATGGTGTTGTAAGTAGGAATACCGCTTTACGGGGAAGGTGTGTTAATACTACTCCTGTTATTAGTTCGTACCCAGGTGCTTTACGTAGGTTTAGTTGCTGTATCTATCTCCTTTTTAACTTCGTTCAGAGAGAGCGCTTTTATTTGGAGGATACATTTGGCAGGGTGACTCGATAGTATATTTATTTTATTAAGCAGTTTATTCCATTTGTCTGTACTTTGACATTCCTATTTAAAAAGAATTTAATTAACGGGCGAGGGGTATGAAAAGATAATAATATTGAAAATAATTATATTAAACTGAGATACTATACAGTACTAATGATTAACTAGTTTTGATGGGAAATAAGCCACAATTTTACTAAAAAATATTAATGAATTAAACAAAAATGTGGTTACTTAGTAAAAAAATTCTTCTAATAATTTATTTAATCTGACTCATTTATATCGGCAATTCAGACATACATTATACATTTTAAAGTAGAAGACTTTAAAATGATATTGCCAATATTTATGAGTTGCGTTCCTGGGACGACTTTATTGAAAGATAGTTCATTCGATTACATGAAATCAACCCCAAGTCAAGAATATCCGTCACAAAAAAAATCATAACATGTGATCTGTCTAACCACATGCAATGGTGACAGTAAAATTCTCGCGCTAGAGATTCCATAGTAAATCACGAGGGAAAACCAGGAAAAAACCTCGTGATATTATCCCGACATCGTAAGTATTAGGTCTTACTTTAGTTTACTCTCAATACTAATATCAAATTCTGACCTTAATATGTACATATGTTATTTTAAATCATAAATAATATTAATAATATGTAGATATATAAACAATACTAAAATATAAAATATGTACTAACTCGATATGTTATTGACTTACTAATCCTGGTATTTTCTTTCTATTGACTTCCTCTTTTAGTATGGGTAACCACATCCTACTGCATTCTACCGAGGAATTTGCGACACAATTGGTTTCATTTAGCATAATTAAAGCCGCTTCTTTGATTTTTCTCTTTTTACTATCTGTTTCTTTCAGGACTATACTTGAATCTCTCCACTGAACTCTATGTTCATCATCCAATGCGTGTTGACATATTTGATATCTATCAAATTTCTTTTAACTCATGCATAGGTCTTTTGCATATTCCCGTAATTTGATCGATCCATCTTGTTGGGGATCTTCCACGTGATCTTCGGCCTTCCACCTTTCCTTGTATAATGAGTCTTTCCATGTTTTCTGTGTTTGCTCTCTTAACATGTCCAAAGTATTTTAATTGTTGGAGATGGACTTTACTGGAGAGTCGTTGGCTAACTTTTAGCTCTCTTAAAATTGAATTATTTGTTCTATGGTCGGTCCAAGGAATTCGTAGCATTCGTTTCCAACAGAACATTTCAGTGGCGTCTATCTTTCTTCTTTCCGAATTTCTCAGGGTCCAAGATTCACATCCGTAGGTCAGTATTGGGAATATTAAGCAGTTGATCAACCTCATCTTTAACGCTCTTGAAATTTGACAGTCCTTCCATATTGTGGTCATTTTTGCTGTGGCGACTTTTGCTAGATCACATCTACGTTTTATTTCTTCCTGTAGTGACCCTGTGTTTGTGATTAATGATCCCAGATATAAATATGTACTCACAACCTCAAACCGATCAATTGTGGTTATGTGTGGATGATTGTTATGTAGTCTATCCACTATCATGATCTTTGTCTTTGATATGTTTAATTGCAGACGACCAAATATTTGACTTTCGTTTTCAACCAGTCGTATAAGATCAATCAGCTCTGCTTGACTATTTGCAAGAAGGGCTGTGTCATCTGCGAAACGTAGGTTGTTTATTTTATGACCATTTATTGAGATGCCTTTTTCCCATCCTTCAAGTGCTCTTCTCATAATATGCTCTCCATTAATATTGAATAATTGTGGAGATAGTCTACATCCCTGTCTGTTCGGGATGAAATTAGTTTGAAAGTGTGTCAAGCACTTTAACTGATCCAGTAGTGTGTTCGCTACTTGTTGGGGTACGCCTACTTCTCTTAGTGTTCGCCATAAGTGTCTCCACTTGACCCTGTCGAACGCCTTACGATAATCTATAAGGCATATGTACGAGGTAATTTAGGATGTTATTATATTCCTTTTCCATTGTAAATTTTATTGTCTCTTCTTGATCGTTTATAATATTTAGGAATGTATTCAACAATTCTGATCTATGAGGCCATATTATTGAAAACACATCATCTACATATCTCCACCATACTGTGGGTTTTAAATTTTGTTTGGTAATGATATTAGTTTCGAAATCCTCCATAAATATATTAGCCAATAATGGAGATAAAGAAGGGCCCATTGCTAGACCAACATTTTGTTTATAGAATTCATTATTTAGTTGAAAATTTCAACATTTCAACAACATTCAAAACAACAACACGTTGAGATCTATTCTATCTAAAACTAAACCTAACAGTGAACAAGAACGAACAAAGAATTGTATTTATAAAAAATCTTGTGAATGCGAACAATTTTATTTGGGTGAAAAGACCATTAAACGTTAGAATAAGTGAACATCAGTCTTATATTAAAAAAGAGAATTTGATAGATCTCAAATATGTCAACACGCATGGGATAATGAACATAGAGTTCACTGGAGAGATTCAAGTATAGTCCTGAAAGAAACAGATAGTAAAAAGAGAAAAATCAAGGAAGCGGCTTTAATTATGCTAAATGAAACCAATTGTGTCGCAAATTCCTCGGTAGAATGCAGTAGGATGTGGTTACCCATACTAAAAGAGGAAGTCAATAGAAAGAAAATACCAGGATTAGTAAGTAAATAACATATCGAGTTAGTACATATTTTATATTTTAGTATTGTTTATATATCTATGTATTATTAATATTATTTATAATTTAAAATAACATATGTACATATTAAGGTCAGAATTTGATATTAGTTTTGAGAGTAAACTAAAGTAAGACCTAATACTTACGATGCCGGGATAGTATCACGAGGTTTTTTCCTGGTTTTCCCTCGTGATTTACTATGGAATCTCTAGCGCGAGAATTTTACTGTCACCATTGCATGTGGTTATCTTTTTAAAGACAGATCACATGCTATGATTTTTTTGTGACGGATATTCTTGAGTTGGGGTTGATTTTATGTAATCGAATGAAATATCTTTCAATAAAGTCGTCCCAGGAACGCAACTCATGAATATTGGCAATATCATTTTAAAGTCTTCTACTTTAAAATGTATAATATATGTCTGAATTGCCGATATAAATGATTCAGATTAAATAAATTATTAGAAGAATTTTTTTACTAAGCAACAACATTTTTGTTTAATTCATTAATATTTTTTTGTATTTTGACAACGACACCCGATTTGGGCGTCGAAACGTTAATAAAATCATTTTTTTAGTAAAATTGTGACTTATTTCCCATCAAAACTAGTTCGTTGCAAAAATGCCACAAGAAAATAGCTTCACAACAACACTACTAATGAATGATATTATTATTCTAGGTTTTCTATTACTTCGCCATAATAGAGGATCTGATTTTACGTTTTGCATGGGCAGTTTCACTTTATTTGACTGAGAATGGTTATGTTAGTGGAGACTTAATGACTTCCATTTTAGCCCCCCTTGAGGTGTTTAGAAGGTTCGTGTGGAACTTTTTCCGTTTAGAGAACGAGCATATCAATAATTGTGGTCAGTTCAGAGCCGTTCGTGATATATCTGTGGCTCCAATTGACTCATCTGATCAAATTCAAATTATAAGAATGATGGATAAAGAAGATGGAGTGACGAATAGAGAGAAGGGAAAGAGGAAGAACAAGAAGAAGGAAGACAAAAAACATTTATTGGACGACGAGTCGATTGTTAATTTTAAGGCAATACCTTTGACGGCTGTTGTGTAAGATAATATTCCATGTAAAGTATAGACTACATATATTTTAGTTTTTTAGTGTTATACAGATTTTATAGAATATACTTTTATAGTTTACATACATAATTGAATTTTTACTCACCTTATTATAATATGCTTATTATACTCTGGGCTAATTAGCAAAATTCATGGAAAAGTTATTTACCAGCAATTTTATTGCTGGAATCGAATTATAAGATCCTCCATATTAATAATATAGGTATGCAAAGTCCGCAGATAGTGTGCTACTTTTTTTATAAACAAAATGGCGCCGACAAATCATATTTTTTTCAATTATTGCTCTATAACTCCGAAGATTTTAACTTTACAACAAAAACACCCAAATAAAAATTCACCGCAATTAAATTCTGCATAGAGATATGTTTTTCACGATTTGCTCCGACGAAAATTTTCCTCGGAAAATGCGGGTTTTCCTAACAAAAACTCTAATTTTCAAATAAAGTTTTAGGTAAGTAATTATTAATCAATAATTAAATAACTTAGTGACATCAAAGCTTTCTTGGTATAGATTGTAATTCCAGAAGCCGGTGAAAATTAAACGAATATTTTAGCAACAATGCAATTGTTAATTAACAAATTATGATCGCAATAAAAACCAAAATAATCATGATACATTGATCAAACTTATAAAGATTATAAAGATGAGATGCTTATTTAATATTTTATCGACAAAATATAAATTTTTCTTTTTTTTTTGCATAATCTTTAAATTTTGAAAAAAAAATAGTTATAATACGCTGGTCTAATTAGTAAAGTACAAAGAAAGGTTATTTATCAACAATGTTATTGCTGGAATCTAATTACAAGATCCTATATATTATTAATATAGGTATGCAAAGTCCGCAGATAGTGTGCTATTTTTGTTATAAACAAAATGGCGCCGACAAATCGTATTTTTTCAATTATTGCTCTATAACTCCGAAGATTTTAACTTTACACCAAAAACACTCAAATAAAAATTCACCCCAATTTAATTCTACATAGAGGCATGTTTTTCCCGATTTGCTCCGACGAAAATTTTCCTCGAAAAATGTGGGTTTTCCCAACAGAATCTCGAATTTTCAAACAATTTTTTTGGGCCAGTAATTATTTATTAATAATTATATAGCTTAGTGAAATAAAAGCTTTCTTGGTATAGATTATAAATTCAGAAGCCGGTGAAAATGAAACGAATATTTTAGCAACAATTCAATTGTTAATTAACAATTTACAATCGCAATAACAACCAAAATAATCATGAGACATTGATCAAACTTAGAAATATTATAAAGGTGTGATGCCTATTTAATATTTTGTCGACAAAATATAAATTTTTCATTTTTTTGCATAATCTTTAAATGTTAAAAAAAAATTGTTATAAACAAATTAACTTTTCTCAGAAATTGTTTATTATATTCTAATTTTAAAAAATACTTAAAATGCGTATTTCATAGGTCTTGAAAATGAATGCTTTAAAAAAAATTTCCAACCATTTGCAAAAAAGTTATGAAACAGCAAAGTAAATATACGATATCTCCGTTGTTTATAATTTGTTTTAATTGTTTCAAAGCTTAAAAATGAGTCTATGGTACAATCTAATTACTCACAAAGAATGTCAAAAATTAGTGCAATGGTTATATTTTAATGAAAGATTAAAAATACTTTTTTTTTGTAATTTTTAGCGCAAAAGTAGGCCTGATACAGAGTCGGAGCTAAAATGTTCACTCGAAGCGACTGACACGCAGCATATATTATTTATTAAAAGTGTACGTCGCGCGGCCGCCGGTCGTCGCTCCGAGTGAAAATTTTAGCTACAGTACTGTATTATTCTACTTTCACGCGTGTAAATTACAAAAAAATATATTTATAATCTTTAATTAAAATATAACCATTAAACTTATAATCGATATTTTTTTGTAAATAATTAGCTTGTACTTTAAACTCACTTCTACGCTTTGAAAGAATTAAAAAAAATTATAAACACCGTAGTAATCGTATGTTTACTTTGCTGTTTCATAACTTTTTTGCAAATGGTTGCAAAAAAGTTTTAAAGCATTCATTTTCAAGATATTTGAAATGCGCATTTTAGCTATTTTTTAAAATTATAATATAATAAAAACTTTCTGAGAAACGTTAATTTGTTTATAACTATTTTTTTAACATTTAAAGATTATGCAAAAAAATTAAACATTTATATTTTGCCGAGAAAATGTTAAATAGGCATCTCATCTTTATAAGATTTCAAAGTTTGATCAGTGTATCATAATTATTTTGGTTATTATTGCGACCGTAAATTATTAATTAACAATTGAATTCTTGCTAAAATATTCGTTCAATTTTCACCAGCTTCTGGAACTATAATCTAAACCAAGAAGGCTTTTAAGTCACCAAATTATTTAATTATTGGTAGATAATTACTTATCTAAAACTTTATTTGAAAATTAAAAATTTTGTTGGGAAAACCCGCATTTTCCAAAGAAAATTTTCGTCGGAGCAGATCGGGAAAAACACGTCTCTATGCAGAATTTAATCACGGTGAATTTTTATTTGGGTGTTTTTGTTGTAAAGTTAAAATCTTCGGAGTTATAGAGCAATAATTGAAAAAACACGATTTTCGTGCGCCATTTTGTTTATAAAAAAAGTAGCACACTATCTGAGGACTTTGCATACCTATATTATTAATATATAGGATCTTATAATTCGATTCCAGCAATAAAATTGCTGGTAAATAACTTTTCCCAAAAATGGCCTATTCTCCGATAATCAGCCCAGACTATTATGTTATAATATCCTTTTTATATAATTTTAGATAAAGTTCATCCATAAAAAGACAGACAAAACCAAGTGCTTTAACTATACGAGGCAGCGCCCTATTTAATTCGGCGTATAAAATCCTATCGAACATACTATTAACTCTCTTTAACCCAATGTACCTCACCAGATCCATGACTTTATAATTGATTTTTTATATATGACGGGGCTTTTTCAATAGTTCAAACCTTGGCTGTCACATGCAGAGATGCCCTTTATCTATACAGTTGTCAAGCTCTGTTTGATTTAAAAGGTGTCACAAGTATTAGGTTTTGTTGATTTATTTTCTTGTTCTGTAAGTACGCGCCATATTTAAGCCATCAACACAAGAGGTAAGTTCAGTTTACTGTTACTATTCTATTATAATATCTTCTTTATGAAAACTAATTCAAGTCGCTTATTATTTTGTTATGTAAGTTTGATTATTCACATGTTTTAGGCACTAATACTGTATGGTTCATTTGCAATATACTTTTATAAAATGTATCTTACAGTTCACATTGGGCAGCATGATCCCTATTTGTGACATTGTCAATTCGTATATTTGGTTTCATGCAAAGAATAGAATATTATTTTTTATAATTCGCATATTTTTATACTTACCTATATTATTTTGGCTGTTTATTTTTGATGTTTGTTTCCGTTTTGAAATTGTAATTTTTTGTTCAGATTTTTACTCTTGGCTCTGTAACATGGTCGTTGCGTTTGTTGCTCCAGGTAAAAAAATTCAGCCGAAGACAAAAGGTTCGCTTTTTAAGACATTTATTTTAGAATCAAAACATTACAAATGATAAGATAATTAGCCTTAATTACTACTCGTTAATTTCGTTAATAAAATATATTTATAACCTACGTATCGAACATTAGGTTCGGATTAATGTGACGATTTCTGGTACATGAATGAATACTACCGACGATCGCGTGGATCAGGAATTACATTTATTAATATGAAACGGACATATAAGGAGAGGAAATCTCGCTCAGCTCGCCAGCGGAAAATACATGTAGGGAAATACGATCAACGCTCGTAAAAGGATACGTAAAAGGAAAACCGTCGGATTCATTCAACACACCAAAACGACGGCGGAAAATAGTCGGGATAACTCACCTCTTATACCTCGTTGTTGTTTATTATTCTTCGATCAACGCTCCAAGAATAATAATCAACTAGGCTTTTTATTCCGACTTTTATGTCGTACGAGACGGTACAAAAACACGTTTTACTTAATTCATTGGCGTACTCTAGACTAGACGATAAAATTGTATTATCGTCACAGCTCTCAATTATGTTCAAAAATAAATTTAATTGGTGAAATATAACGGCTATGTTCAATTTAAAATATTTTACTAATTTCAAAAGTTCTTTTGATGATGTTTATGAGTTATCTTATCTCTTTTCTGCAAACCGAATTGAAATTTGAACCACCAAATTGTTGCTACATTATTCACTGTGGTCCACAACATGAACCAATTACTAATCTATTTTTATCAAGTTACACCTACACAAGAGGCTTGTATTAGTAACTCCCTATATCCCTATCAAGTGTTATCTTTAATTGGTAAAATTCTCACGGTTTATATAGGTTTATTTATCGGCCAATTGCGAATGGTTATCAGTTGTTTCTTGAAAAGTGAAGTCATTTTTCACATGCAAGAAATCCATAAAATATCGTGCAGCAAAGAGTTTATGTAAAATGTTATTTGTATTTCATTTTCCCACCATATAACAGTGGTTTGGCGTGCACAATGTATCTCTTAGGGTACCGCTTCCAAGACCTATCTGCCCAATGTATCTCACAAGATACATATTTTTTAAACGCCTTTTTTTGGAGGGTCGGAGGGGGCGGAAAAATTTTTAAATGTGATTTTTGCTTAATGGGACCCTAAAACAATACAATGCTAAAAGGAAATTATCATGGGTTGAGGATTTCTTAGCTTGGGTTAAAGAGGGTTAAATAGGGTAACACCTTTTGTAGAAAATTTTCTAGGGAATAGAGATAGTGCAAACACTCCTGACCATGGAGCTGCGCGAAGGCGGAGTCAAAATTCACGGAAAGGCAGAAAGGTTCTATTGAGAGTTGCATTGTACTAACCAAACTGAAACGTTCTACCTTCGACTGCAACCTCGAAATTGTAAAGTCTATTCGGTAGACTTACACCGGTCATGGATTAAGAAAGAAATGAACGAATTTACTGGTCCGCTGTAGTTTGACTATTTACACATGGGCGCAGTAATTTTTTATTTGAGGAGGTTCTTATATAAATCAAATAATTTTAAATTTTAGGTGTTTGTATAGCCTCAGAAGCCTAAACGACATAATTTCATGATTCTTTATAACAGTTCTTTATCCGTAGCCAAAAATCAATATACCTAATATTAATTGTTGCATGAATATCAATATAATAAAAATAAAACAAATTATAACTTATAAAAGGTAGAAGGCTAAACGTTGCTGTATTGTTGATGTTTTAATTTAATCTCTAAAATGGTTTTCTGTAAAGTCACAATCAATTTAAGTGATATATTGACGTTGGATGTTTTTAAATTAAAGTCAATTGGACCTTAGAACCATTCCACAGGTGTCAAATGAAAGAGCATGAGATACATTTTCAACATGGTTTAAAAAAGTGAATAAAAAATGCATTTATTAGTAATAAATAATTATGCAAAAGTATCGTCAATTTTTCTTTATAACATTTTTGAATAACTTTTTCCAAAAAAATTAACTTTTTTACCCTGATTTAAGTGCACAACTACCAAGTAATGTTATCTATATCATAATTCATAAAAAATTGTAATAAATATGTAGAATTTCTTATACGATAAAATAAATAGTTTATAAGGAAAGATTTACGATACTTTTGCATAATTATTTATTACTAATAAATGCATTTATTATTCACTTTTTTAAACCAAGTTGAAAATATAGCTCATGTTCTTTCATTTGACACCTGTGAAAAGCCACCTTTATTAAATATTATTAAAGCAATATCGATATTTGTATTTGTCCTCTTGTCAAAACTAGAGAACTCGTTGTAACTAAACAGAAACAAAATACTTAAATTCATTCTCAGTATAAAAATGTAAGTAGATTATTTACAGTATAATAATATTGGACAGAATTAAACACGTGATGAAAAATCTTACATGATTGGAAATTAAAATCATTAAAAAATAATCGCTGAAATTTTTATTTTTGTCGGTTTCTATTGGTCAGAATCTCTATGAATGAAATAATCTTAGAAACAAATAATAATATATTTCATTAAAAAAAATTACGTACAGTGAATATATATACAAATTTTTAAGCGAATAAACTACATGAATAGGTTTCCTGTCATTAAGTATAAAAGAGAGTTGCATTCAGATTATGTACGGTTCCATTTATTGCTAAAAAAACTATTTATTAGACCTTTTTAACGAATTGAAACTTTACTTAAGTATTTGGTAGTACCCGAAAGAATTAAATATGTTTAATGAAGCGTTATTAAGGAAAGGTGATAGGGCAGACCCCTGTAACTATAGAGGGATACATTTACTGAGCACTATACTGAAACTCACAACAAAAATGCTTATAGAGAAAATAATGGCGTGCATAAATATATTGGATGAACAACAAGGATTTAGAAGCAGAAGATCATGTAACGATGCAGTTTTTGTGATAAGGCAAATAGCAGAGAAATCATTAGAATATAACAAACGAGCCTTTTTCTGTTTCATAGACCTAGAGAAAGCGTTTGATAGAATCCAATTAAAAGATGTGATACGCCTACTATATGACAAAAATTTACCACTGGATATCATAAAACTGATAGAAAACATATATGTAAGAAATAAAATAGAAATGAAGGTCAATGGAATACAGGAATCAGTTAAGGAGATTCACTAAGCCCTCTACTGTTTAACATAATGTTGGATGCAATAATAAAACAAGTGAAGAAAAAAAAAGAGGGTACAAAATGGGCGATAGAGAGATAAAAATACTCTGTTACGCTGATGACACCGTGTTAGTAGTAGAGTGCGAAGACGACCTACATAGATTAATGCATGAGTTCAACATTAACGCAAAAGAAATGATTATGAAAATATCAGCACAAAGAACAAAAAGCTTAGTAATGGCCAAAGAACCAATAAGATGCAAATTGGAGTTAGACAATCAAATTATACAAATAATGAATTTCAAATACCTGGGAATTAATCTATCAGCCGACAACAATATCGAAGAAGAGGTAAAAGACCAAATAACTAAAGCTAGTAGAACGACCGGATGCCTAAACGACACAATTTGGAAAAACAAACACCTAAGATTGGAAACAAAGGCCCGAATATATAATAGTGCGGCCGATATGTGATACAATTGCACATTTAATGATACAAGTATATAATTTGGACCACATATACTACACATATAAAGGTTCAAATTTAGATATGAGGCCATCTCAGATTTTACCTTTTACAAAAATGGCGGGGATTCAAAATGGCGACTATACATATGTGACTAATAGCACGATAACTTTTGAACGAGACTTCAGATTTCAACCAAATTTGGTATATAGGTTCTTTTTTTTTGGTTTACAAGATGGATGTGGTGAACCAGAAGAATCGGTTTACCAGAAGTTGTGTTTTTACTGGTTGTTTATGTAAAAAATATGTTTTTTTTTCAATTTTTTCCCTCTGTATATATTAATTTTTCAAAATGGTAATACCGCAATTGAAGAGAGCATAAAATTATTTTGTAGAAAATATTTTGAAAATTTTAGTTATGTTAATTACCATTTAATAAATGCATAATGTATCTTCTCATGTACCTATATGTGACAGATTCGTACAAATATTATAAGAATTATTGTGAATTTAATCGTAGAAGCTATAATTTGGACCACATATACTACACACATCAAGGTTCAAATTTAGATAAAGGGCCATCTCAGATTTTACTTTTTACAAAAATGGCGGGCATTCAAAATGGCGACTATACATAAGTGACTAATAGCACGATAACTTTTGAACGAAGTCCGATTTCAACCAAATTTGGTATATAGGTTCTTCTTTTGATGTGCAAGACCAAAGTCTTGAACCAAAAGAATCGATTTACCAGAAGTTGTGTTTTTCCTGATTTTTATGTAAAAACATGTTGTTTCTCTAATAATTCTTTCACCCTGTATATATTAATTTTTCAAAAAGTTAATACCGGCGTTGAAAAGAGCGTAAAAATATTTTTAGGCAATATTTTAAACTCTTTAGTTACGTTAATTACCAATTAATAAATGCATAATGTATCTTCACATGTACCTATAAACCTATGTGCGGCAGATTCGTGCAAATAATATAAGAATTATTGTGCATTTAATGGTTAAATCATATAATTTGGACTACACACACTACACATACAAAGATTCAAATTTAGATATGAGGCCATCTCAGATTTTATCTTTTACAAAAATGGCGGGCATTCAAAATGAATCTGACGCACACAAGTACATCTGAAGATACGTTATGCATTTATTAAATTGTAATTAACATAACTAAAAAGTTCAAAATCTCTCGTAAAAATTATGTTTACACTCTTTTCAATGGCGGTATTAACTTTTTGAAAAATTAATATATACAGGGTGAAAGAATTGAAAAAAAAACAACAGATTTTTACATAAAAAAAAACAGTAAAAACACAACTTCTGGTGAACCGATTCTTCCGGTTCAAAACCTCGATCTTATTCATCCAAAAAACAACCTTGATGACAAATTTGGCTGAAATCGAACTTTTCGTTCAAAAGCTATCGTGCTATTACTCACATATGTATAGCCGCCATTTTGATTACTCGCCATTTTTGTAAGAGGCAAAATCTGAGATGGCCTCATAACTGAATTTGAACTTTTGTATGTGTAGTATGGTACCCCGTCAAAATAGCCCCGTCAAAAAAGCTCCGACAAAATAGCCCCGACATAATATCCCGTACACAAAATAGCTCCGACAAAATAGCCTGCAGACAAAATAGCCGCGGAATAATAGCCCGCCGACAAAATAGCCCCGACAAAAAAGCTCCCTTCAGAATTCATCATGAAATCATTCCTTAAAAATACATTTTTTCGGAAATGGTAATTATCCTCAATTCAGATGTTTATCTTAACCACATCAAATAAAAATGGTCTTTTCAGAGAACTCGAGTCCTGTCTTCCCTGCCTCTTGGAAGTTTGAACATTTAAGTTAAACGAAAATCAATTTTATGATATAAACATTTTTTTCTGTTTTCGGGAAACACTAAAATGCATTTTAAATTAAATAAATTAAATACATTCTTCCTTTTTGTCAAATAATTTAAATGAAAAAAAAAAGTTTTTGGACACCTTGTATAAATAATTATGTAATTGTTTATACGAGGCTGTTTTAGCCGGGGCTATTTTATCCGGGGCTGTTTTGACCGGGGCTATTTTGTGTGCGATCTATTTTGTCGGGGCTATTTTGTTTGCGGGCTATTTTGTCGAGGCTATTTTGTGTTCGGGCTATTTTGACGGGGCTTTTTTGACGGGGCTGTTTTGACCGGGCTATTTTGACGGGTCACGGTGTAGTATATGTGGTCCAAATTATATGCTTCTACCATTAAATGCACAATAATTCTTATAATATTTGCACGAATCTGCCACACAAAGGTACATGTGAAGATACGTTATGCATTTATTAAATGGTAATTAACATAACTAAAAAGTTCAAAATATTTTCTAAAACATATTCTTACGCTCTTTTCAATGGTGGTATTACCATTATGAAAAATTAATATATACAGGGTAAAAAAATTGAAAATAAATTATTTACATAATATAAAATAGTTTTACATGAAAAACCAGGAAAAACACAACTTCTGGTAAACCGATTCTTCCAGTTTACGACATAGATCTTGTAAATCACAAAAAGAACCTATGTAATGTACCAAATTTGGTTGAAATCGGACTTTTCATTCAAAAGATATCGTGCTATTAGTCACATATGTATAGCCGCCCATTTTGAATGTCCGCCATTTTTGTAAAAGGCAAAATCTGAGATGGCCTCATATCTAAATTTGAACCTTTATATGTGCAGTATATGTGGCCCACTTTATATGCTTGTATCATTAAATGTGCAATTCTTATAAATATTTGCACGAATCTGCCGCACTATAAGTCAGTTATTAGGCCAGTTATGACTTACACGGCCGAAACAAGAGCAGATACAAGCAAAACACGAAGACATCTGGAGACCAACGAAATGAAGATCTTAAGAAGGATTGCTGGAAAAGGACTACAGGATAGCCAGAAGAATAGCCAGGGACAAGTCACTGTTAGGCAGGAGAAGTATAGGACGCCCAAGGAAAAGATGGAATGACAACTTAGGGGCAGAATGAAATGCATCGTTGAAGAAAACAGGCAGTACTGCCTATATAAAAGAAGAATAAGAATTATGTTTAATGGCTCGCCAGTGCGCGGGCAGGATAGCTCAAGCAGTAGACAGAAGGGACAGCGATATGAAAAGTTAAGGCTCACAATACAGGGAAATATAAGAGGAAGAAGGAGAGTATCATGGTTGAAAAATTTAAGGGACTGGTTAAAATGCAGTTTCATAGAACTCTTCAGAGCAGCGGTAATAAAGTAAAGATAGTGATGATGATATTTAACCTCCGGTTGGGAGACCGCACTTAAAGAAGAAGGAAGGTGAATAGAGGGCAAATTTGGTATAAATAATAAACCTACTTGCATATACAGTATACTTATGTTTATTTAAACATGTTATTAACGCTTTCGAGTCTAGATAAAAAATTTGTACTCTAGTTTAGGCACAATATTGTTAAAAAGGTCCTCGATTCGAGTTTTTCAATTATACTTTGATAACTTATACATGCTTTTAGCTATATCTACTAAGTATTAAGTATTGTTAAAATTTTGTGTTCTATCCATATTTACAATTCAAATGGCTTTCCTAAACCAGCCCAATGATCAGGTACTTCCAAAAAATACTTATGCATCGCCTCCATAAAACGTTTTTGATACTCTTCTGGCGAGATTATAGTAGGTAATTTGCCTTGCCCTCCTAAAATACCACTTTTCTTGACCATTGTTTCTAATCTCTTATCCCAGGTAAACGTTCTTATATAATCTGAAATCATACAATACATTTTATTATTTATTTTATTGATTATTTAGCGTATTGCATTTTTCGACAAATTTATAAAATTACAAATTAAGATTTGTTAAGTTAAAATTGACTCGATATAAAAATACTTGATCATGCTCAATTTATAGGCAAACGTCTAGGTTGTTTATGTAATTAATCGACTTGATCGTCGCAATAGGAAATATTGTGAACTGCCCTCGTAGGCTCGCTGGTGACACTCCTCCGTTATGTGTTTGATAGATTGGACCTCGCCGCAGTATACGCACATCGACCATGTTGAGTTCTAATGTGGTTAAGTGTGCACCAGGTCTTACGTGGTAGGTCAAATCCAGGAGGTGTCTCTGTGATGCAAGGTATAAATGTATTTGGTAGAGCTTCCGACCATTCATGGATCCATTTGGTTATCATGTTGAATCCGGTGGCTGCGGCTGATTCTGCGGTTTGTGTTAAGGTGAGACAGTAGCGATCAACAGGTAGCAACAAACGCGGTCCAAGATTGCGAAAGTTCTGCGAACTTTCAAAAGTGAGGCAACAGTGCGTCAGTAATTCGACACTGACAGTGACGTTTATACTATCAAAAACAATAATTTTTATAAACATAGTCGCGAAATGTTGCCAAGTCAGTGACGTTCGATTTCTTGTTATAAAAAAATCGATTTTTAGTATGTAGTTCCAATGTGACACAAAATCTAGGCACGGGATAAAATCGTTTATTTGAAGAAAGTGTATTTTTTTGTCTTTCTTAATGGCGTCACAGGCTCCTTTTTGCAATATTTTATTTAGTTATAGAGTAATTTCCACATACTAATATATTTCTGAAATTGGGCTCTGTACCGCCATTCATTATTATATTACGAATAAGTGTGCCAAATATCTCAACAAAATATTCAAAATTACAGCCGCAATCTTGGAATGCGTTCATTGCTACCTGTTGATCGCTACTGTTTCCTCTCAAAGATTTTCTGTAGCGCAGTCGACTTTTAGTTGCATCCTCTATATAGTTATGAATCGGCAGCGCCGCACAGTGGTCCAAAATCCCGAAAAGCTGGCCAAAAGTAAAAAAAAATTCAACGTTTCGAGAATATTATTACATTTTCTAAAAGAGAATTAAATTCCCTATTCAGTGTTGGTAACCATAGAGCTATATCTTCTGTATCTGAATTTCCAGTTCAGTTCAAAGTTCACCTTCATACCGAACAGAAGCGCTGTTAAGAATAACGAATATTTTATACGCACAGTCTTGTGCGTGTATCTCGAAAACGAAGTGCGCAAATTCAATTCTGCAAAATGGAGGATATTCGTGGAGTCATCTTTAATAAAAGCGGATAATATCAAAATATTTGTATATGTGTTATATTTAGTCGATTTTAAGTTGAAATTAAGTAATAAGAAAGTATATATTTTGAAAAAATTAAATTTTCAGATAGCCAAATAGTTATGTATTCCATCGAATTCCAAGATGTTACTACAATCATCTTTTAGCTTATATTTCTCTCTTTAAGATTAAAAAAAAAATAGTTGCCACTATCTGTCCTTTTGGTTTTGCGAGAATTTTTTGTACAATCGCTCTGCGCTATGAGTTTCAATATGAATCGTTAACAACGCAGAATAAACAGATCATGCCGCAGCATTCAGGTAGTTGTTATGACTGTAGATCTTTAGTTATTTCAGTATCGTAGGGCAAAATCGTAGATAAAAGGGTCAGGTACAGTATTACTGAAAATAAAGAAAAAATTAATTTTGACTTTCATATGATTGATAATTGAATTTAACGTTGGAATAAAAAATTGGTATCCATGGCATCCACAACAAAACAAAATGGCCTCCGCCATTTTGTTTTTTGAAATTTCGATTTCGTATTCGTAATCAGCAGCCTCAAAAACCCCCGGATATCAAATTTCGACGGTATTACATATATTTAAAATACATAAGCCCGCCATACTACATCCGCCATTTTGTTTTTTGCAATTTAGACTTCGGATTCGTACTTAGCGACCTCAAAAACCCCTGTGTTGGGTTTTTTCAACATCAAGGAATAATTTTTCACTGGTTTTGAATTTCGGAAGCTAGGAATAACTAAAGGCACTTTTCACTAATTTACTTTACTACAATAACACAAACTTTTGGTATTAAAGTAATTTATGTGGGATCGGACACAAGCCCTACTTTCCCGTTTATTATATTCTTTTATTATCCCTAACAAAACCTTGGCAACGAACTTTTTTTGTTTTGAATATGGCGCCTTTGTGTAAACTTTGAATCATAGAACATAAAAACATAGAAAAAATGTTGTGAAGTGTACACAAGGCGCAAACCACTAAATAAAATATTGAAATAAAGTATAGTTTTACTAATCATTAGTGTTGGGAATTTATTTCTCCAACACCCTGTATGCCTAATTTCATGCAAATCAAAAAACGCTTTTATATTTTGGCCATCTTTTCGGGTTTTTGGACCACTGTGCGCCGGCGGCGCCGTGTTGTTAAGGATCTTGTTATATAGTGATGAGTACACTAAGAACCGGCAAAATAACGCAATAGACGAAAATGTATAATACGTTGTGAAATAAAAAGAGATGAAACTTGTAGAGGTGGGAAATCATCAATAGAAACCTATAAATTTACATTATATTGGTAGTTTCCCACCTTTAGACGTATCGGAGGAGTATGCAAATTAAATCTGTCACTCTCACAGTCATAATTGCCAAATTCCTCCGATACGTGTAAAGGTGGGAAGCTATCAATATACTGTAAATTTATGGGTCCCTATTTCCCACCTCTACTAGTTTCATCTCTTTTTATTTCACAAAGTATTATGTTTCCCGTCTTTTACATTATTTTTCCGGTTATTAGCGCACTCATCACTGTATTCTTTAGTAAGCAGATTGAGTCGGCGAAGGTGTGGTGGTGGAATGTCGCTCAGCACTGGTAGCCAATGGGTTGGTGTAGATTTGATTACCTCAGCGATCATTCTCATGGTGTTATTTGGCTGGACATCAACCTTTTGAACGTGAGCACTGTTGATCCATATTGTTGAGCAATATTCAGCTACAGAATAATCAAAAGCTAAGCCTGAAGACCTGAGTGTGGATACTGATGCCCCCATGATGGGCTGCAGAGCTTCTGAATTATGTTATTTCTATATTTAAGCTTCTCGATAACTGTACATCTTCTTCTTCTTAACGTGCCCTATCAAGTCCCCTTGACGTTGGCGATTAACATGGCGAAACTGTCTCTGTCTCGAGCTATTCTAAATAGGTGTTCTGCTTTCTTTATTCCTGTCCACTCCCGGATATTCTTCAACCAAGAGGCCTGCTTTCTACCAATTCCTCTGCGTCCTTCGATTTTACCCATCATAATAAGTTAAAGAATATTATACCGGTCTCCCCTTACTACGTGTCCAAAATAGGCCATCTTTCTATATTTGATGTTATCAAGCAGCTCGCGGGTAGCATTTGCTCTCTTAAGGACTGCCACATTTGTCAGCATAGCCGTCCATGGCATTTTCAGTATACGTCTGTGCAGCCACATTTCAAAGGCCTCCAAACGGTTAATAGTGGATATTTTTAATGCCCATGCTTCGACACCATACAAGAGGACTGACCAAATGTAGCATTTAATCATGCGCTTTCAAAGTTGAAGTTGCAAGGTATCATTATAAAAGAATGACCTCATGTGCGGGCTATCTCGACATTATAATATGACCATCAACATATAACCGTGAATCTTGATGGGCCAAACGGCTAAATACCATGTATTTTGTTTTTGAACAGTTTATATTTAGGCCAAGCTCTCTTCCCACTGTGTCAATGGCATTTAAAAGGTGTTGTAATCCATTTATATCATCACTTAAAATAACTGTATCGTCTGCATATCTGATTGTATTTATCAGAATTCCATTAACTTTCACACCCCATTTCAAATTATGCAGCACTTCCTTAAATATTCTATCTGAATATAAATTGAATAACAGTGGGGACAGTATACAACCCTGTCTGACACCTCTTTGTATTTTGCATATTTTTGTTGATTTTCCATTTATGCAAGCTGTCACTGTTTGACGCCAGTATAATTTTTCTATGATTCGTACATCTTGACTATCAACTCCTTTATCCTTTAATATTTTAATTAATTTGTGATGTTGTACTCGATCAAAGGCCTTCTCATAGTCAATAAATACAGCAAAGACGTCTTTCCTTTGATCTCGGCATTTCTGCAATAACACATTTAGTGCAAAGAGTGCGTAACGGGTTCCCAGTCCATTTCTGAAGCCAAATTGTACATACTTAAACGTTTTCTAAAGCTTAATGCTCTGTCCAAAACCACGCCTAGGTATTTTAGATGTTTATTATGGTTGAGTCGTGTGTTATCAAAGTGAAAGTTAAGTGTTCTTGAAGCCAGATTGTTGTTTAGGTGGAAGTAGGTTACTTCTGATTTAGAGGCTTGAGGCTAAGTCTCCATTTTTAAAAGTAACTTCCCATCTTCTTTTTGATGTGTCTATCCGTGACGAATGTTGGCGATTATCATAGCAATCTTCACTTTATCTGCAGCAACGCGGAAAAGCTGCACAGATGTTGTGTTGAATCAGGTTCTGAGGTTCTTTAACCAGGATGTTCTTCTTCTTCCTGGACCTCGCTTTCCAAATATTTTTCCCTGCAGGATGGCTTGTAGGAGGGCATATCTGGATTCATTTCGCATAATGTGTCCAAAGTATTCCAACTTTCGAGATTTGATGGTGGTTAGTACTTCTCGGTTCTTCCCCATTTTTCTAAGAACCTTCTTATTTGTGACCCGATCAGTCCATGGGATTTTAATAATTCTTCGATATAGCCACATCTCAAATGCTTCCAATTTTCGGCACATATCCTCGTTCAATGTCCATGATTCAACACCATAAAAAAGGACAGAGAAGACATAACATCTCAGCATTCTTACTTTTATACCAATAGAAAGGTTGTGGCTCTTGAAAAACGCCCCCATGCGGTTGAAGATTGATCTAGCTTTTCCGATGCGCGCTCTTATTTCTTGGTTGTTGGTCCATTCTTCATTTATTATGGTGCCGAGGTAGTTGTAGTGCCTCACTCTTTCTACAGGGGTTTGGTTGATATAGAGTTGACCTTCTGTTATCTTTTTCTTGCTGACTATCATAAGCTTTGTTTTCTTTACGTTTATATTGAGTCCATATTGTTGACTGTAATACGTGATTTTGTCCATGAGGACTTGTAGGTCTTCCCATAACCGCTAGGTATTCTGTCAGAATATCTTCAGCTTCTTCTAATAAATTTGTTTGTGTTAATAAAGCCCGGTCATCAACATAGCCAAAACTTTGTGGATGTTGGTTATCGGCCTGTCTGCGATATAAAAGCTAAAAAGCAATGGTACCGAGCCTTGTGGTAGACCATTTTTGAGTTTTCTGGGGGATGCTTATTTTGGATCCCACAGTTACTTGAAATACTCTGTCGAAATTTGCAAGGAAGAGTGCGTAAGAGTTTATAAATCATTCATTGATTTTCCATACAAAAAATACCTTAATTAATACTATTTTTACTCTTTTTTAAAATAAAAACTTGATTCAAACACCAACAACTTATTTTATAACTTTTACAACTTTAATACAATGACAACTATAACCTTCAAATACAACTGTTCTATAAACTGTCAACTTTCTATGTTTATATTGGTTTCTATACATTTTCTGACGTTCTAGACGTCACTAAACACTAAAGTAAACAGGACTGTATTACCTCAATGTACCCGTGTGTCTAATAGTGTGGCGGTTACTGTATATACATTAAAACAAAACATCATCATATGTACCTGTCTCAGTAAAAGTAGATAATTGGTAATTGTATACAATTACCGGTAATTGTATACAATTACCAAAGTCGACGGTAAATGTAGGAAATTATCTTCAATTATCTACTTTTACCGATAATTGTATACAATTACCAAGAAACAGCGGTAAAAGTAGAAAATGATGAAATAAAAACAATAAATTTCAATAGATATTCTAGAAGTGTAATTTTTATTGGACCGAAATAAAAACAAGAGACGATATTTGTATAAACTGAGTTGAATTTTTTTGTCTAAATTAATACTACTACTTTACTTACTTACTATTTGTTGTGACATGGTAAACTGTTATGGCCCTTGTAATTAAAAAAATTTATTTGTTACATTTACACTTATCTGTTTTATATTTTGTTTTGCAAACACATCGCTGATAGTCTTGCTCACCCGACAAAACGTTTTTCTAACATACTTGCTCCATGAAATGTTTAGTTTGGGAACGATGTCTAGAGGAATGAATGATTCTTGGTAGATGGTAAATTGGTTTCTGCTCTATACAACTGTGGCAGTCGCCCTTCTTTAATACCCAATTCATATAATTCATTTTGAACACTCATAATAACAACCAGAACATTTCTAGAATCACACTCTTGCTTTGTCAACATCTGGCAATCTTAATTTTACCGTATCACGGACAGGGACGTATTTAGGGGTTGGCGAAAGAGGCCCCCGCCAAGGGCGCAAGAGTGAGGGGGCGCAAAATTAGCGGAAGAAAAACTTTTAGGAAATCCAAGATTTTACTTTTATAAATTAGCCGGAGAATATGGTAAAAAATTAATAAAATACGGTATACTTACAAATAAACTCAGATATAATTGAAATACGACTGTACTAGGTACACACACAATACGGTCACAATCAGAACAGTGGAGACTAAGACCATTGTTTAAAAAATAATTTTTTAAATAGTCTTCTAGTATTTTTTAAACAATGCTAAGACAGTTCGAAATAAATAAAGGAGTAACAGGGGCCTGTTGTTTCCGATAATCCGAAACAATGAACGCCATGTACCATGAGTCATTTTTACTATCGTATAGTTCAAATTACACAAATACCCATTATCTATCAAATATTATATTACATATATTTTTATTGTTGAAATATTTGTCTGATGAAAAACGATCCGGGTTAGCCGGACTTCCGGGTTATCAGGGGCCGACTTATCGGGGCTCCACTGTATGTTTTCGCTGAAAGTAATATGAACATAAGTGCATAGTTATGATAGTTTATGTAAGTAAGTACATTTTGTCACGAATGTAACATATTCACAAATTGTGAATCACAATATTACATGTAAAGTAGTAGTGAGTAGAATAATTTTATAAGTAAGTAAAATAAATAATGTTTCAAAAATACCTCCTTTATTAAAATAAGAAAATCTACGGTTTCGTTTCGATTTAAATCTGTCTCCTTCCATCCTCCGATAGCACTATTTCTAGGTCTACCTGTTCTCAAGGAGGCTCTGAGGAAGACAAATTTACACCAAAACGACCGTAGTTTCTCGATATAAATTAAAACTATTTATATCGCAGTATGGGTAGAACGCCCTCTAACGGGGAATAAGTGAAATGAATTTCAACTCGATTCAAGTTCTCTGTTTAACCTAGGTATGACAATATCAAAAGGCACCGTTAGGAAAATATTCCAATTTACGGTTCAGAGAACCCGTATAAAACGAATCTGTGTACTCTAATACAGAGTATGGCATTAGTAAAAAAAGAATGAGTGTGTACTTTGTACGCACATAAGAAGTTATACTTCTATTATTAAACTAATTTTAATACTTACTACTTTCCAAAAATTTTTATTAAAACAATACAAAAAATTAAAAAAATAAAAGAATAAAACACACGCAAACACATTGAAAAATGAAACCAAAGAAATTATTTCTGAACAATTGTTGAAAAAATTTTAACTAAATACGTATTTTCTGAAAAAAAAATATAATAAATATACTTATAAAATAAATATTAAAAATGAATATAAACAAAATAAAAATTTCCATTGGGAATTGAAACTGCATCTATCACGTTTAGATTATTTTGAACTCACCCCACGCAGAATTTAACTACCGAGACATTGTGAATGACGTGTGAAGATATACCTAGCAACCAAACGTTTTAAAATTTTTTAGACAGTTTGTTGCTTATTCTGTTAGTTTGATCAAATAAGTTTGATTCTTGTGGAATTAAAATACGACAAAATATAGACTAAAAAAGTAATATATTAGATGGAGATTTTTGTTGGTAATCAAATTATGTAAATCAAAGCATTACCTACTAGCTAGGTAGGTACATTTTCCAAATAGGTATTTACCTAATTTGTAATTTTTTATTACAATACTGAAACATTTAAAATAAGGTACGTACCTGTTGCTTTTAAAAACTATTTAAAAAGTCACTACAATAATTATAAACTTGCTTTTTGTCTCTGTCCTCACAACAATAAAAACTAATTTACACAACATTTTGTTTATCCAGAACCTCCATTTGAACAATTATTGACAGATGATTTTAACACCCAATCAGATCCCGTATAACGTTTCATACCATACTGTCAGTGTGCGCATGCGCTCAGTAAAAATAAAAATTTACCCTCGTGCCTAAAGAAGTATAACTTCAATAAGAAAATCTACGGTCTCGTTTTGATTTAAATCTGTCTCCCTCCATCCTCCGATAGTACTATTTCTAGGTCTACCTGTTATCAAGGAGGCTATCGGAGGATGGAGGCAGACAGATTTAAATCAAAACGAAACCGTAGATTTGCTTATTTTACTAATGACATACTCTGTATTAGTTTACAGTATGAGTACACAGGTACGAGTACACACACTCGTTTCATACGGGTTGTCTGAACCGTAAAATATTTTCCAAATGGTCCCTCTTGGTATTGTCATATCTGGGTTAAACAGAGAACTTGAACCCAGTCGAAATTCATTTCGCCTCTTTCATTGTTACTGTTTTTTTAACCCAGGCCTAATACATTTTAAAGTAGTAGTTGTAGTAATTTGCCTACACCTACAACTATTTAAAAATTGTTACATTACAGTCCCTCTGCATAGTGAATGTGAATTGTGGTTGCAATTAATGGGAGCCTCGTTCTTTGTGGAAGGGGGTGGGGGCGGGAGCATTGAATTTCGCCAAGGGCGCAGGAATGGCAAGATACGTCCCTGATCACGGACACTGCCATGGGGAAATTTCAAGTTTGATGTTTTAAGCATTTTCTTCGCTTGCTTTTCAAGACCTTCCTTTGCACCTATCCGTTTGCCTGTTGCAACAGAATCTTGTCTCTCTGAAATTTGATGAGAAGAAAGTTCTTCTAAAATCGCATTAAATTCATTGACTGATGGTTACTCAGGTTGTTCTGGTTCTTGTTGTAGTAGAAGCTCATTTGGTTCATCCACTTCTGCTTTTTCACGTTTTTCAGAATCAAGAGCTGACTTAGTTTCTTCTACTTGTTCCACCAACGCTTTCAAATCTTCCTTAGTCGAAATAATATTTTCTAGGGCATCTTCTGGCACAGATGAAGTTTTCTAACCAATTTTGGCAGGAACCCCCAACCATAACTTCATGCGGACTGGGACTGCAATTCATGTCAGAATAAGAAGCTCGGTTTTTGGCGAATTGTACAAATCGAAGACCCTCTGACCGCTTGTTTGTTTTGTTACTTTCCAACTCACTCTCTGTAATTACTCCAAGTAACTCTGTTACTTGTTTGAGGAACTCAGCATATTTTCGATGTCTTGATTCGCACGTTCACAGATGCTTGTGACTGACTGTGTCTTGGCTTACCGTGTACTATCTTCAAATCTTTCCAAATGGAGAACAGTTCTTCTATAATTCTGTTGGAGAATTCTCGTCCATTGTCAAATTGAAGAATGCTAGGAGCTCCAAAGGCACAAAATAAGTTAAGAAGAACTAATGCTAGTTCTTCTGCACGTTTAGTTTTCTACGGCCTTAATTGTACAAATTTGGTTAAGTGATCTTTGTAGACAAAAATGAATTTTAATTTGTGATCTGCTTGGGGATGCATATCTATCAAATCGATTTGACATATATTAATTTCTTTTAACGGTATAGGTTTCACTACTAAAGCTTTTTTGGAACTTATAATTTTTCTGGCAAGTTTCACACAGATCCAAATAGATCATTAAGATTTCTACACATACGCTTTTGTCTAGTCTTTCAACATTTTTGTTTTATCTCCATGCTCAATAGATAATGTAATGTACAGTTCTGTATGTAGGTAGGTTAACTCAAAATGTTATGTCGGTAAAGAAAACACTTTAAAGATAGATAGGTAACATTCTTGTTAAACACGAAGCACATGCCAAATCAGGATAGAAACACTTTTGATGTCCGAATCAACACTGCAGACTGAATATGGATTACGCACGAGTTAAACAAAGGCATTACACTTGCGTGGTGATCGTTACGATTTGAATTTCTTACTTTTACCAAGATCCTTTGGAAAATGTATACAATTACCGGTAAAAGTAGGAAATAAAGGGTTTTTAAAAAATATTTCCTACATTTACCGTCGACTCTGGTAATTGTATACAATTACCGGTAATTGTGTACATCTACTTTTACCGTAACATATCTACGTAATAAAACTGTAATATTTACCTATAATCCCTAGAACTAACTCCTTATTATCGGGATCAAGTCCAACTAATAATGAATAATCCATTACAGATTGAGCTGATAAAAATTCTGTATCGTTCTGAATGGCGTTTATTAATACGGCTTTGGAATGTTGTAATACATATAACGGGGAATCACAGGTCACTAAAAGAACAATAATGTTAACAAATTAATATATTCACCTAAGGCAAGTGCAAAATTTAATAAATCGTCGTCATGGTTTGGCCTATTTGATTTTTAAAAAGTTAATTAACCAATCAACGTATCGATACAATTATACAGTATACAGTACCTCATAATGCGTAAAGTATCTCATAACATAATACCTGAATCTGAATCATAAAAATAAAATTAATAATTTTTTGAATAAGTGAACGATGTATTTGTTCATAGTATTTATGAGGTTTCTGTGATATAAATGGCAATGAAAATTAAAATAGTTGACATTTTGTAAGGTAATTATGTTCATATGGCAAGTACATAATACTTGAAAGCTCCTTTCACGTTCTTTTCAGCGACGGGTTTTAGTTCTGAGGAGACTCTTTTGGTATTATTGAATCCTGGCTGAGTTCGTAATAGATGGCCCCGTATGCTGGTCGTTTATTGAGAAAAAAAGTTTTTAAATCTTAAGAAATGGATTAAAAAGAAACAATCTAAAAACAATGTACATTTTGCAGATGACACACCTATTCTTGCAAATATTCAAGAATAGTTTCAAACGGATGTGACTCTTGAACCCTAAAATAAGCGGAAAGAAGTAAGATTGATGGAAGAAAGCCATTGAAATGTTGTGTTGGAGAAGACTCTTGCGAATTCCGTGGACTGAAAACAGGACAAATAATTCAATTATAAATGAGCTAAAGGTCAGCAAATGGCTCTCTCCCCCAAATTTTAGGAGTATGCAGAAGATCTATGTATGAGTTACGACATCACCATGACCACTCCGGGGATTTTATCCTCATACACCCCCTCCGGTAGATCAGGACTGAAGAAAGAAAGAAAGAAAGAGAGATTGAGAGAGAGAGAGAGAGAGAGAGAGAGAGAGAGAGAGAGAGAGAGAAAGAAAGAAAGAAAGAGATGTTGGTCATTTTAATCAGCATTTTACCATTTTAGATATCGATGACTTAGTGTAAAAACCTCGTATCTCATTTTACAGAAAATTACATGAGAGACTTTAAATTGAATTTCTGCACAATCTAATCTAAAAACATAAAACTATCTTTACATAATTTTGATTCTGAACAGATTTAGATCGTTACACATAAATTGTTCACATATATTTTAGATTACAGTATGCAGAAATTCACTTTGTCTCTCCTGTAAAATTATCCCCAAAATGATATACGCGGTTTTCATACTAAGCCATCGATATGACAACATTGCCAAAAACCTACTACAACAATAAATGCGTATTAAAAGAAAAATTGGAAATAAAAAATAAATACTTACTTTTCATTAAATTCTCATCCAGCAGGACTATCTCCTCTCCTTGATTGTCCGGAACAACTAATCTATTTCTCATAGATCCTTTGAGATCAAATTTTTGAGAAACTTTTCTGTTATAGAACAAGTTTTCCATGACTAGAATATTTGATCGATAAGGTACACTAGAATTGTTCTTAAATACTATCTGGTATATTCCTAAAATTTTTCCCAAAAGGGTCAGTTGGTTGGTAGTTTGACATTTGTGCATGTAGGCAAAATAATTGGATGATGCCTCGAGGAATAAGTGAATTTCCGATTTTGACATTTCTTTGAGTATGAATCTATCATCTGAAACACGTAAAAATAGTATTAAATTTAAGTATTATATGGGACTGAGTCACAATAATTATTGGTGTAATGAAAATTATATTTTTAATTAACTAATGTTTGACGTTTCGATTTCCACTCCGGAAATCGTTCTCAAAAAAGATTATTCTAAAAATTCTGAGAAGTATAACCTAGATTTATTAGGTTATGTATGTCTTTTCAAAAAATTGACATATTTGACTTAGGTACATCTTATAGGCCACAGCAAGTGTGTGTTGAAAAAATTGTTAGAAGGTGATGTTATTACCCGAGTGGTACCAATTTCTGACTGTTTTTTGTGATATTTTGTGTTAATTTGTTTGTGAAATCAGTATCATCGCCTGTTTTTGTAAAGCATTGCCTTTAATTTGTTTTAGTTTTTCGGAACACTGCGACCATTTGTTTTGCCACTGCCACGCACAACTAACTGCGTTTTTAAAGCCCAATTTAACATCACTTGGCACTATTTTATATTGATGAACTTGACTATCACTTGTTGCTGCTTCGTGAGCTAGGCGGTCCACAACCTCGTTACCGTGTATTCCAATATGAGATGGAACCCAGATTAATACCATGTGTTTGTTTTCCTTTGCAGCATGTTGAAGTTCTTAATAAATGTCTTTATGAATAGGGTTGCTGGAATATATGTTCTGGATGTCACAAAGGGCGTTCATTGAGTCAGTTATGATTGTGTAATTTCTCTGGTCCGATTTGTTAATGTAGTTTAAAGCTTCAAAGATTGCATACAGCTCTGCATTGGAGAACGGTTGGAGAAAGTCTAGTTGTTATGCGGCTTAAATTTAGCATATGGGTATTGGAAAATATTGCTGCCCACACTCCGTCCGTTGTTTTTGATGCATATGTGTAGATCTGTTGGTAGTTGCTAAATCTATCCATGATATCTTTGAAATGATTTAATATTATGGTTGGTGGGGATTCATGTTTATTAAATCTTGACAGATCAGTATTATTTCGTGGTTTATTTACAGTCCATGGATGAGGACGGTTTTCGGTAGGATGGTATATGGTCACAAATGTTATAATATATGATATTTATGTAGTAATCGTTTGATTCGTTCATAGAAAGGCGGATCGCATTGAGGGTGAGATGAGAAGTACTGACTGAAACGATTTGTATGTACGTTATGGTAAACTGGGTTATCTGGAGAGGATAGAACTTTGCAAGCAAACGACAAACTTAAAAAATCTCGTCGAAATTTTAGGGGGGTTTGCCTTGACTCACTACATAATAATATACTTAGTATCGGACTTGTTCGAAAAGCGCCCAAAGCGACTCGTAATCCCGTATTTTGAATGACATCTAGTTCTTTAAGAAAAAATTTCTTAGCTGAGTTATATACCACTAAGCCGTAGTCAATTTTTGATCGAACTAAGGATGAGTAAGTATGTTCTTGTTGTTGACTTCTTCTTTTAGTATTGGTAACCAAAGCCTGCTGCATTCTGTTGATGGGTTTACTACACATTTTTCTTCGTTAAGTACGATGGTACTTAACTTCTTTGACTTTTCTCCTTTTCATGTCTGTTTCTTTCATGAATCTTTTCATTGTACTCTGTGCTCGTTGTCCCAGGCATGTTTGCATATCTGGGATTTCTCAAGTCTCTGTTCTTGATGTATGTATCATACTCCTTTACCCTGAGTCTTGCAGTGTAAGGCAAGTGATCTTGCAGTTTCTCCCACGTAGAAATTGTTGCATTCACAGGGTATTTCACGCAGATACAGTGTTTGAATCTTTCTTGTGTTTTGTAGGGTTTCGTTTTTGAAAGGATAGATCTCAGAGTGTTGGTTGTTTTGAATGTTGTAATGTTGTACTTGTTTCCTTTAGTATAAAATTAATGTACAATCTATTAGAAAGGCAGTACCACTATCAAGCGGCCGTAATATGTCGTGATACAGTAAGCGTACAAAGATGTCCTTACGATGATCACAACCATGATCCTAGACAGCTTCAACTAACGTTTAGTTCGTGTAGAATTGTCTAAAATCACCATGCATATTATACTCTTTATACACGAGCGGGACACCCTCAAAAAAGCGCTTAGTTTTCGAGATACTGACCACGGAGGGCCAAAGGGCTAAGTTTATTCATACTTTATATTTTCGAGGGTGCTGAAAAGGAAAATGAGGTTTATTTTGAATTTTATGTGGGGGAACATTGTCAAAATCGCAATTTTAATCTAAAAATAAAAAAAAATGAAATCACTTTTTTTGCGTTTACCTCGCTACAACTCTGTTCCATTTTAATATTTTTTTCTGAAATTTTTACAGTACATAGCTCTAATATTTCTGAAGACAACGGTACCTGTTTCAAGCTTTTATTCTTATCCTGATAAAGGTTATGAATTTTTCAAAGGAAAAGGTGCGGATTTGTGCATTGCAAAGTTTAATTGTAAAAGTTGTGTGACGAAGTTTAAAATTTAGCTTTTTAATTACGTTTATGTTAAAATAAAGAGTACAAAGAAGTTTTCTGGAAAGTTTTAGATCAAAATGTTTTATAGAAAAAAAAATGGTGCAACTTTTAATGTCGACATTAGAAATGCCCAATATAACGCTTATTTTTCGAGGTACTGACCATGGGTGGAGAATGGCTAATTTTGGTCTTAGATTATGTTTTTGACCGTGATGAAAACGAAAATAAAATTTATTTTAAATTTTAGGTGGGGAATATTGTCAAAATCGCAATTTTACCATAGAAATAAAAAAAAAAGTGAAATCACGTTTTTTTGCGTTTAACTCGCTACAACTCTGATCCGTTTTAATATTTTTTTCTAAAGTTTCTACACTATACATATATCACTCACTTTTTTTGAAGACAATGGTTTCTGCTTTAAGATTTTAGTCTTATTCTAGTAAAAGTTATGAATCTTGTACAAGATGCAGATTCGTGAATTGCAAAGTTTAATCGCAAAATTTGACTGACAAAATTTGAAATATAGATTTTAAATAAAATTCAAAAATAAAACATAAGTTCAAAAAAGTTTTCTGGAAAGTTTTGGATCAAAATGTTTTATAGAAAACAAATGGTGCAACGTTTAACATCTACGGTATAAATCCCCAAAAAACGCTAATTTTTCGAGATACTGATCATTGGTGGTGAATGGCTAATTTTGGTCTTACTTTATGTTTTTGATGGTGCCGAAAACGAAAATCAAGTTTATTTTGAACTTTAGGTGGGAGAAAATTGTCAAAATCGCAATTTTGCCCTAAAAATAAAAAAAAAAGTTAAACCACGTTTTTCTTAAAATTAAAAGTGGCACCATATTTTTTCTATAACACATCTAGACCTAAAACTTCCCATAAAACTTCTTTGAACTATATGGTTTAACATAAACGTAATCAAATAGATAAATTTTAAATTTTGTCACTTAATTTTTGCGATTTAACTCTGCAATTCACGAATCTGCACCTTTAATTTTTAAAAATTCATACCTTTTACAAAAAAAAAGACTGAAAGACTATAGTTACTTTCATAGTCTTCACAAAGGTAAGAAATATATGTCGTAGAAATTTTATAAAAAAAAATTAAAATGGAACAGAGTTGTAGCGAGTTAAACGTAAACATTCGTGACTCACTTTTTTTCATTTTTAGGTTAAAATTGCGATTTTGACAATGTTCCGTCACATAAAATTCAAAATAAACCTCTTTTTCATTGTCAGCACCATCGAAAACATAAAATAAGACCAAAATTAGCCATTCACCTCCCATGGTCAGTATGTCGAAAAATAAGCACTATTCTGGGGACGTATAACGTCTATATTAAAAGTGGCGCAATTTTTGTTTTTTAAACATTTGTAACTAAAACTTTCCAGAAAACTTCTTTGTACTCTATGTTTTAACATAAACGTAATTAATAAGATAAATTTTAAATTTTGCCTCTTAACTTTTGCGATTAAACTTTGCAATTCAAGAATCTGTACCTTGTACTTTAAAAAATTCATAACTTTTACTAGAATAAGACTAAAATCTTAAAGCAGATACCGTTGTCTTCAAAAAAGTGAGCAACATAAAGTGTACAAACCTTAGATAAAAATATTAAAATTGACCAGAGTTGTAGCGAGTTAAACGCAAAAAAACGTGATTTCACTTTTTTTTTATTTCTATGGTAAAATTGCGATTTTGACAATATTCCCCCACCTAAAATTTAAAATAAATTTCATTTTCGTTTTCAGCACCATCAAAAACATAATCTAAGACCAAAATTAGCCATTCACCACACATTGTCAGTATCTCGAAAAATAACCGTTATGTCGGGGATTTCTAATGTCGACATTAAAAGTTGCACTATTATAAAACATTTTGATCTAAAACTTACCAGAAAACTTCTTTGTACTCTCTACTTTAACATAAACGTGATTAAAAGGCTAAATTTTAAATTTCGTCACTCAACTTTTGCGATTAAACTTTGCAATGCACAAATCCGTACCTTTCCCTTTGAAAAATTCATAACCTTTATACCGTACCAGGTACCGTTGTCTTCAGAAATGTTAGAGCTATATACTGTAAAAATTTCAGAAAAAAATATTAAAATTGAACAGAGTTGTAGCGAGGTAAACGCAAAAAAACGTGATTTTTTTTTTATTTTTAGGTTAAAATTGCGATTTTGACAATGTTCCCCCACATAAAATTCAAAATAAACCTCATTTTCGTTTTCAGCACCCTCGAATATATAAAGTATGAATAAAATTAGCCCTTCTGCCCTCCGTGGTCAGTACCTGGTCATTTTAGGGATATCTCCCGCTCGCCTATTAGCAGAGAGTAATTATTAAAAGATGAAAAAGATCGTTCAAAAGAAAGTGAAATAAATCTATAGCAGTCGAGCTTATCTTCCAAAAAATTACTATAGGTGATAAGTTGGTGATTTAATAAAATTATATCTCACGATAAAATTATTGTAATTAATGTTAAAAAATGCCTTACCTATGGTTTTCGAAAAGTTTGACCCGGATTTTCCGCCTCTTGCATTCCATTGCGCAGATCTGGATAATGATCTTATATAACCCTCTTCGCCCATCGGTAAAACAGCAGCTCTAAGTGCTGCAAATTTTTCAGCTAAGTAAACCCTGCAGAAGAAATTGCTAGTTCCGTCCTGGAATTGTACCTCGACGTGAGTTTTACGTACTTTCTTAGCATCCTCTTGTAGTTCTGCGAATCTCGATTGTTCAGCACTAAAAACAGAGTTAAAAACGTATTACCATAAGAAGCAAATGTGGTTATTAGTTAATATACTATAAGTATATCAATAATACTTCTAGGACTTCTAGAATAATAGTCATTTTTAGATATAAAACAAACAACTGAAACAAAAAATATAAAGTAGATACCGAAATAATACCGTTATCTATTCGAAACCAATATTTTTAAATGACTATTTTATGTACCCTGTAATAATAATATAGGCACACACCACTGAAACTACCTGCTTCTACGATTGCTGAAACACAATTCGCAAAATTATAGCGGTAAGCCCAAAACGCGCCCTCATTGGTCGTGACGTCATATCATTATGATGTTTAAACTCAGAGACAATAAATCAATAAGTTTTATACTCGTTATAATACGTTTATATGCTTTTTCTCATGAGGATCTTTCAGTGCGTCACAGTTTTTCGATTTCTTTCTAACGCATTAAATTGCATGTGACAGAAAAAAGCGCACGTCGGTGATTACATTTCGTCGGTGACCTTTATAACATTTATTCTAGTTGTCAATAGATGGCGCTATAATCGAAAAAAAATTATTTACGAATTATATAATATACGAATATAATCTGTACAATTTATAAGACTATACAAATCAAAGAAAATACCATTTTATAAATGTAATAAACAAAATTGATTTGATTTTATGCAAAATTGCAAATAAAATGTGACAACTGTCAGATTTAACTAAAATGTCATGTCACTAAAATGTATATTATCACGGACTTACCTTTTTTTCTATAATTTGTGACGCACTGAAAAATGCTCATGAAAAGAAACATACTCGTTTATACGTTTATACTCGTTATAATCGTTTTTACTCATTATAATACCGAATCATTTTATGGTGTACATATTTCAGTTTTATAAATCTTTAGATAGTTGCTGTGAACCTTATATTTCATAATATTTGAGTGTTTTGGTTAAGACAATTTTTTTAAAATGACCTAAAACGGTTTTCTAAAGGGCATTCTGATAACTTACCCATTATAAATATGTTTATGGTGGCCAGGTGGCCACATATTTTCTAAAGGATAAACATTTTTCACAGAATTGATATTATATATTAAAGTACTATTTTTATCAAAAATAAATAACCATTTTCAATTTCGTTGCAACACGTAACTACAGCCGCATCATTATTCCAGTTCAATCAGAGAGTGTAGCAAGCACCTCTACCGGTTTCGAAACTTATTAGTCTTTCATCAGGAGGCACATATGCTGCTCTCTCTGACCCAACTAGGACAAACTCCGTCGTGCAGTCATGGATTGCAACGAACGAAATGGCAGGGATGCCCTAGCGGCAACTGCTAGCAAAAAATAAGTTTTCAATCCAATAGCACATAAAACAACATCCAAAAATGTTACTCTACATCCTACCAGATTGAAAACAATGGGAACCTTCTCTGGTAACACCTCCGAGGCAACACCTCTGGCAAAACCTTGGAGGTGTTACCAGAGAAGGTTCCCATTGTTTTCAATCTGGTAAGATGTAGAGTAACTTTTTGGATGTTGTTTTATGTGCTATTAGATTGAAAACTGAGTTTTTTATTATTTTTTTTTACATCTATATACATTCTGTATTAAAAAGTTCTATGTTCTTTTTGTTCAAAATACACTTATTTATTAAAAAAAAAAACTATTAAACAGACAACAGATATGTATTACATTAAAACAACAGAGATACTTAAATTAGAATTAGCTTCACATCCATGAAGACCTTGAGAATGAACTAAAATGTCTTGAACAGAAAATATTATAATACGACGTCACACGGATCCGCGCGCTTTTTAGATCGTTTGAAATGATTTATATACATAGAAGATTTTAAAATGTTGAATGGGTTGCTGTGAGAGTTCATTTTAAATGAAGTAAAAGCCAGACGTACTCTCAATCATTTATTGTAACTTCCGACGACCGGTTTCGCTCTTTAAAGTATGTAGAGCAACTTCTTCTTCAGGTCAACGGTTATAAGTCACTAAATGATTCGGATACAAGGAGCTACTACCTCAGTATTCATTAACATGATGTTTTTGCTTAAGTTATGCTAACGGGATATGGTGGAATAGACGGAGAATGTTGCAAAGGTAAACAAGTTTATGGGATTTGGGAATTCTTGAGGGTGAAGAGATAGTTGTTGAAAGACAACCAACAAATCTGTGCCTGTTATTATGTTTGTGAAGTAAACTATAGTGAATGTCATATATACAATTTTTTAAAATGTGATGGTTTTAATGGTTTTAAAGATTTTTATTTCTATTTATTAAAAGATTTTGTTTTTATTTATATTTATTAAAAGATTTCTATTTATTAGTGTATGTGTTAGTGTAAGATTGACAACGTTTGGATCAAGACGGGTCGAATGTGTAATATGTATGTTAGATGTGGATGTGCAGCAGTAACCTAAATTGTTAAGGTCAGTACTACTTAATGTTTTTAATGAAAGGAGTAGTGGTCGTACAAGGGATGACCAATCAGAAAGCTTAAAAGTTGTAGCTAAAATATTAAATTAGCAGTCATATAATAAAAACAGTAATAAATGTGAATTGATAGACAACAATGTAGGTACATGAAACTGAGATATAAATTAAAGGGTGGAGAATTAGAGTAGAAAGAAAGATAGAAATTAAAATTCAGTTGAAAGTAATTTATTGTAAATTGAGACTATGTTTTAATGATATAAGCAGTGAAGAAATATTAATAAACTATTGAATCAGATAAAAAAATGAATAGTAATAAATTATATTTTGGGGGTATACCTACATTGTGTTTTAAAATTCGTCAATAAATAAATAAGTAAATTCACATCAAAATTAAAAAAAAAAACACACAGGCCACAAGACGATACAACAAATAATGTGGGAATTTAAGATTGGTCAGGAGCACTACATTTAATTTATTTAACTGCGAAATTTTATTTAACTTTAAAGAGCGAAACCGGTCGTCGGAAGTTACAATAAATGATTGAGAGTACGTCTGTCTTTTACTTCATTTAGAAGATTTTAAATTTGTACTTTTAAGTTATTATGAGGTTTTGGGGCGTGAAATTTTAGAAATCTTATTTTTAAACGAAACTGAACATTATTATGTAACAAAAGAAAAATGTGCAATTTCTCTATTAATTATATCGGCGATTTTTTGTAATTTCTGAGTTATTTCTTTAACTTCTAGATTTTTAATCTGCATTTATATAAAAAACTGTTGTTTTTAGAACTTTTAATCAAATTTTTATATCTTATAAGTTGTCCGAGACTAGATTACCGTCGACATGGTCAACCAAAAAAGAAGATGAATCTGGTGATCTTTATAGTGACATTATTTGGTGTGAACCTGTCTTTTGAGTTTATTCCTCCTAGTTTAAGGGCCGGTTGTTCGAACGCTAATCAACAATGATCACTATCAAATATTTAATTACTGTCACAACTGTCAATGTCAACTTTGGTTGGGTTCCTGAAAACATAATTGATTATAATTATGAGATTAGTTAATCAATTAAAATAACAATTATTAACATAATTGATTAACTAATTTTATAATTGTAATCAATAATTATGTTTTCAGCAACCCAATCAAAGTTGACATTGACAGTTGTGACAGTAATTAAATATTTAATAATGATCATTGTTGATTAGCGTTCGAACAACCGGCCCTAAATCTTTTCTCTAAATTATTTGTCATTACTAGAGATCTATAGAAATTACGCTTACTTTTTTGGCTATTATTAGCACAATTAAATACTTACGCAACATTTATTTACCATTTTTGATAAAATTTGTTATACAAACAATGACACTGGCATTACAAAGAATCGCCAAAATTTTCATATTTCGCCGCTACTCACGCTGGCATCGTTTCACGTACCCCCGCCATGGTCATGTACCGAGCAAATCAAGTCAGAAAAATAAAATATGAGTTACTAGAACCCTGTTAATTTTACACCAAAAAAATACTAAAAATAAAATGGAAGTTATCTTACCTTACATCTGGATTTGCCGCAATATTCCCCACATTATTCGCTTCTTTATTTTTCAAAAATCCTAACAAATTCTTCCCCTTCTCATCGTCTAGTTTTTCCCTTTCGCTGTTAATTCGCCTCTTTAGAATCGGGCTGTTGGAAAGATCTGCCTGCGGCTTCTTAGCGGTCAAATCTTCCAATAACTTTTTATATTCGACTGAAGCTAGAGTATACGAAACTATAGAACTTGGTTCACTCTCGAGAACTACTAATGGAATTGATGAATCAGATAAGCCGTAATGTTCGCCGTTATTGAATGGAGCCTAAAATAAAATTTAAATAAACTAGACGAATAATAAGACGAAAGATGAAAGCAATTTGTTGAATGAAGATGAAACACCAATTCGTCAACTTAATATCATTCTCCAGACCACTCCAGCTGTTATAAAAAAGAAAAACGAAAAATTACTCTTTCTTCAAACTAAAAGACTAGAGTTCAGAAGAGGTAAAGAGGTAACTTCTTCTTTTTTAAGTGCTATCTACTAATAGGAGGTTAGATATCATCTGAAGAGTTCTACAGAACTGCATTTAAATCAGTCCCTTAAATTCTTCAACCATGACACTTCTTCCTATACTCTTTTCTCCTCTTATCTTTACCTGTATATCAGTCCTAGCATTTCATTCGCTGTCCCCTCATTACGTGTCCCAGATATTGTAACTTTCTTATTTTTTTATTGTAACTTTATATTGTAATTTTCTTATCCTCTTTTTGGTTAAGACACTTACTTATCTTTCAACTATATTTTTCTCATTTAATATCAGTTCTTATTAAATTCTACACTTCACACAATTTACATATATTAATAGTATTTTCTTATTCTACTAATAATTATTAGTCTCCTGAAACATATGCAACCAACCATGTATTCAATACCAATTGTTTTACTCTACATACTATTACTCCATTAAAATACCATTTGTTTTTAAATACCTTTAGACAATTTCAACAATATTCATTCATCACAATATCACAACTTTACTTAACACTAAATTTAATTTTTCCACTCAGTTAATTTTGAAAAACAATTTATGATGTCACATAATGTTTGAGCAGACTTTTGCTTTTAAATTTCAGTTTGTACTAATGAATGTATTACAACTCATTAACCTTAATTTACAAATTAGAACTCACAATAAACTTTTTTAATACCTGCATATTTCAATATACCAATTTAAAATTAAATTCTAATTCTCTTTGTTAAAAATTTTTCGGATGACAGATGAAAAATCCACCTAACTTCCTTTGACATCTTGTCATACATTTCTGACACCAAACTGTCTAATATTCAGTTGGTCGTTAACCTCTCACTAGAACACAAGTACCTTGTGCAATTTTCGAGCAAGGATGAAATACATTCACATGTGATCTTTAAAGTCTTAAGACATCGACTTTATGTCGACTAGTTTTTAAGGCTATGGGTACATAATTCGCAAATATTTTACGTGTATCCCTACTTTTTCTGTCTTTACACGGCAAATTACGTGTAGTAAAATTCACACTGGTATGGATATGTAAACATTACTAGAATGTCATTCTACTTGAAAATGTCATCATTAATTTAAAGAGATGGCTTTTGAATGTTCTTGGATAACTGTTATTTTTATAATCGCAAATTATTAATTCAGTTAATAAATGTGATAATTTTTTCACTAACTATGTATTCAGTGATTGTAATAATTTATTTGTACAACAAAAACTAATACTCAATCGAGAAAAGAGGAAAAGTGTTAAAGTGATTTTTTAATAATATATTGTTATGGAACGCTTACAATTTTGAACATCTTTAACAACAAAATACTTGGATCACAGAATATATTATCCTGATGTATTCTCTGCTTGGATCTTCCATAAATAATACACAATAAATAACTTTTTATTAAGTTCACGTCTTAAATCAATTATTTATCAAATACACTATATATCAATAATATTTAATCAATACCTCAAAATATTCCCGATGCAATGTCAAATATTTAAAATTGTCACTGATTGTCAATGTCTGACTGACAATATATGCTGACAATATTATATTCGGCTGAGTGCGTTGTAAGACAAAGATAGATTTGGAAAATATTACCACGGCATTGTGTTCATTTTTTTCGAATCCTGAAAAAACAAATAAATATTTTTGAAAAATTTAAACGCAGAATGAAAGATTAAATTATTACCGAGGGCCGAAAGTCCCTTAGAATAAATAAAAAGTTTATTTTGAATGAGATATTTGAAATTAAAAATCACACTAAATTTTCTCTTAGTTTTTCACCCCTATAACTTATTTAAATAAACATTATAGAAGTTCTCAGGGACTTTCGGCCCTCGCTAATAACGTAATCTTTCATTCTGCGTTTAAATTTTTCAAAAATACTTATTAGTTTTCTCAGGATTCGAAAAAAATGAATCCCCATTTGAATAGCATTGCAGCCGAAAATACGTTCCGATCCTCTTAATATAGAATGTAACAATAATGTAATTTAGAGGTTTTTACACCTATTGAAGTGGCTAGTTACAATTACTTGTACACTGGACGTAAGTAACCACACTTTCTTATTTTTCAACTGTCAAAATTTCACCCTTTGCTTTTTAATCTTAGTGGTTCACTTATTTCCAGGTTTACACCGATGATGGTCAGTTTGACCGAAAACGTTTTGTACTTCCACTCCCTTGTGGATAAATTTTAAGTATTTTTATTTTGATATGTCTACATAAAACAGAAGTGTTTACTTCATTCCACGTTGTTTCTTATTTTTGTTGTGTTTATTATTTCGTAATCTTTGATCATTTTTCGCAATACTTCCGTGTTCGTTTTCTTCCGTGTCCATGCTATTCTAAGCATCCTTCTGTAACACCACATTTTAATTGATTTATGTGTTCTTGCTTCAATATCTAGCTTTCAAGTCCATATTGCAGTATTGAAAATACGTGGCATCTCAAAGCTCTTACTCTCAGTTTTAATCTAAGGTCTTTGTTGCAGAGAATTGTTTTTATTTTTACAAATGCATTTCATGCTATTTCTATCCTGCTCTTATTTCTGTTGTTTGTTCATTATATTCTTAAATCCAGGTCCCTAGGTATTTGTATTTATCAACCCTTTCTATCGGTACATTTCCCAAATATATGCTTATTTATATATTTGTTTTCTTACTTATAATCATGTATTTGGTCTTTTTATATTCATTTTTAGTTCATATTCTTCACAGAACCTGATTGTTTTGTTTAGTAGTAATTGGAGTTGTTCTACAGAGCTTGCCATAATCACGGTGTCATCTGCACATCTTATGTTGTTAATAGATCTTCCATTAATTATTATTCCTTCACTTTAAGATAGTAATGCTTCTTCGAAAATGGCTTCACTATATACATTAAATAGTAATGGAGACATAATATCTCTGCCTAACACCTCTCCTGATTTCACTTTCTGGACTGTGTTCGTTATCTAATACAATTTGTGCTATTTGATTCCAGTAAAGGTTTATTATTATTCGTAAGTCCCTTTTGTCTATGTTTGTTGGCTTTAGAATATGTACTAATTTCTAATTTTTCATGTCTTATTTTGAAGTAAACTAAGTAGAGGTAAAACTGCGATTTTTCTCTGGTCACCAGCAAAAATGTTTTATGATGAAAATTGCGCCTCATCCGAAAAACATTATAATTCTTTTATTTGAATGTGTCAAAAATTGGGGTTTGAACCTGTTTTGCCTTACATTATTCTGTATCAATGACTTAAATCCACAGAGAACGGCAGTTCTCACCAGTGGCGCACAACACCCCTACAAGCGACACTATATATACACGAAATTTTCGATTTTCTAAACCTGACTGAATTGAAAATTGGGCCAAATCCCATCTAAAAGTATAGGAAAAGACTCGTCCATCCATATGTTACATCTCCATTTTGGTCCAAGGGTGTGGATTTTACGGCCCTTCCCATTTAGAGTCTGTTTTTCGTTCCCGTCCCCAAAACTCACAAAAATTTTAAAAACTTAAGCCCGACCTTTGCGGCTTCTGATAGCACAGATCATTACCTTTCCAACGCATGTTTAATTTTGAAAATCGGTTATACCATTCAAAAGTTATCGAGCTTAGAAGTATGACTGAATTTTTATTTAAAAAAGGGAAAATGTGGATATGTATGTATGTATGTATGTATGTATGTATGTATGTATGTGTGTGGAAAAGTTAAACCGATCTGAATTTTTTTTCTGTGTTTCAAGTGGGTGTGAGGGCCGATTCAGAACCGGTCTAATTTTTGACTTCTGACTACCCGTAAGCCAGCTAAAGGACTAGGTAGATACAAAATAGCAAATTTTTTGGGCGTATATATCTTAGGTTCAAGGATAGACAGGAAAACCGTAAATACACCAAATCAATAGGGTTGAGTTAAGCTTTCAAATGGTGCTTAAGCGATCAACCTGAGACATACACACTGCTCACCATAGCCGAAAAACTGAAAAATTAAACTTTGAAAATTTTGGTTTTTCGACAATTACTCAAAATTTCAACCTACGAATTGTGCCAATAACTGAGCGTTTGTAGGAGGACTCAGGACGCGTCTAACGGTGTATATCTTACATCTGGGAAAATTCGAATTTTTTAGTCATAGGCTTCATAAGTATGATCAGATCTATTTCTTATGGGAAAAACCGTTTTCAAGCTCAATAATTCCTGAAATACGTTCAGTTATCATACTTGATCTTGGATGCAACAGATACTACTTTTCAATACGTTTTAAACTCATGTTTTTTTTTATCAAAATCAGTTCAGCCGTTCAGAAGTTATAGAGCTCCAAAAGTATAATTCGTCCAGGAACTGAAACTTTTCACTTCGCAATTTTTACAGAATGGATCGATTTGCTTGAAAATTTAACAATAAGTAGTGTATAGTCCAAGGATCAAAATCTATATGATGCCGAAAGACGCTTTTACCATGGGGTGGTTGCCACCCCATCTCGAGGGTGGAAATTTTTTATTATATTTTGATGCAAATGTTGGTAAAAACTTTAATATTGTCAGCAAAAAATGTTTTATATTATTTTTGATAAAATTAATAGTTTTCGATTTATTGGTTATCGAAACTTGTTTATATCGAAAAAATCAATGTTATTAATCAATCATGGTTTATGTACTCATGAAAAAATCAATGTTATTAATCAATCATGGTTTATGTACTTGTAGTGGTTACGATGCTAAGTTTGATTGGGAAATCCGAGTTCATTTGCCGGCCATAATTACATAATTATTAGGATGGCTGGGATATGAACTCTGATTGTCTTATCACAGGTGTCGTAAGTACTAGATGATTTGGGAGAGAATGCGACCAAGGCGACCGACCCCACAAAACGGCAATTCTCGCTAGTGGCGCACAACCCCTCTACATGCGACACTATATATATACACGTAATTTTCGATTTGCTAAATCTGACTGAATTAAAAAATTAAAGTTTAGGAAAAGACTCGCCCATCCATATGTGAACATTTCATTTTGGTCATAGGGTGTGGATTTTACGTCTATTCCTATTTAGGGTGTTTTTCTTTCTCGTTCTCAAAACACCAAAAATTTCAAAAATATAAGTTCGACTTTTGCGGCTTTTGATAGCACAGATACCTTTCCAACGCATGTTTAATTTTGAAAATCGGTTATACCGTTCAAAAGTTACCGAGCTCAGAATTAGAACTCAATTTTTATTTAAAAAGCGTTTGTAGAAGGACTCTAGGCGAATCTAACGTTGTTTACCTAATATCCGGGAAAATTATAAATTTTAAGTTATACGCTTCATAAATATGATCAAATCTTTTTCCTATGGGGGGAAAACGGTTTTTCAAGCTCAATAATTTCAGTAACAGCTTTAGTTTTCATACTTGACCTCAGATGCATCAGATACTACTTGTCAATACGTTTCAAACTCATGTTTAGTGATCAAAATCGGTTAAGCCGTGTAGAAGTTATTAAGCTACAAAAGTATAATCCAATTAACGATTATTCCCGAAATGGTTTATGTAGTTGTAGTGGTTACGACGCTAAATTTGATCTGCAACGGGCAATCCGAGTTCATTTACCGGCCATCCCAATATTTTTATTCAATCTATTTCGTCTAGTAAAAAATCTAGTGTACATTCGATGGACACTAGATCATTTGGGAGATAATGCTACAAAGCTGACCATTTATAAAGCTTAACGTGTAATCGAGAAAAATTGAATTCAACTTCATACATTTAATTTGTATATAACTTGAAAAACTCCTGATACAAGAATAAAAACCGCTAAACACCGTAAAAATGAGTGGCGCATACAATATTCCAGCTACAAAAGATCTGATATGAAAATTACGTGGCGAGAAAATGTATTTTCATTTTGATGCAAAACAAAATTCTAGTTTTATTTTAAAAGATTTTTCCATAATATTTGCTAAATTTGAAGTAAACGCGCCACAAAAGAGTTTCAAAATTCAAACTGTATCAAATTTATTCTTTTGTGGCGCGTTTACTTCAAATTTAGCAAATATTATGGAAAAATCTTTTAAAATAAAACTAGAATTTTGTTTGGCATCAAAATGAAAATACATTTTCGCGCCACGTAATTTTCATATCAGATCTTTTGTAGCTGGAATATTGTATGCGCCCCTCATTTTTACGGCGTTTAGCGGTTTTTATTCTTGTATTGTTTATACAGTTAAAAGTTAGTTAAGATTGTTTCTAAAAGAATTATTATGGATCTGACAAGAAAATAGTGAATGAATGCAAATTTATATACAGTATATCAATTTTTTATTTATATGTCTTGAGAAGATATATCTAATTATGCCGAGAGCAACCAACTAGCACAATTGGAGATGTTTAAATTAATCCGCTATTTGAGAGTTTGCATTTGGAACGCATGAACTCACGAAGAATAGTTTTCTAAGTTTCTAGTTTAGAAGTTTTCTCCTAAAATTACAAATCTTCGGGAATAAACAAAATCCAATTGTTTATTTATATTGACGAACGCAGCTAAGGAAACATACCACTTTGTTAATACAGGTGTTGGCAGTTTTTCAGTTTTTTTTTGAGAAATCTATATGGTTTCTTTAGTTTGCAATGTATAATATTAGTCACAAGATGATAGCTGCCTGCTTATGAGCGCGCAGCTGAATCAGTATTCCTCAATTCCATGAATTCCTGTTTTATTCCAGAACCAGTCCTGGAATGCAGTTCATCCACTTCAAAGAATACAGTAGCGCGTCATCAATATAACTTCGGGAGATAGTATCATACCTTTTTTCGTAAGGTCTGCGAAACTTTGGCAACAGTAGTAATCTTTGACATTATCTAAGATCAATATTTTGACAATTATACTCATAGGTGCGCTAAGTGGAAGTAATAGAAAACAATTTTGTTATTGGTACATAAATATTTATAAAAATAAACCAAAATGGGTGAAAATTTTATGTTAACATAGGTATTTGCACGAAATAATAATAATAAATAATCATTTCGTTGTGAAGCGAAACAATAGCCGTCTTATTTTATTTAGTTCATAGAGCGCCAAAGGCACTCTAACTTTATATACTCGAATTAGAATTCGAAATATTTTTATGTAAAATATACTCACCTACCTACATATAACTAAACTCACAATTAACAATAATCTATTTTTTCAAATAGGCCAACAACTTCGTTCTATTACACAAAAATATAATAAATTAACTATAAATAAACACTAATTTCCTATGAAACAACAATAACGAATTCTTAAAATAATACACTACTGCACTAAACAGATATCGATAAAGATAACAGAACAGATAAGAGAAAATCTGACGCAGGTTTGTCAAAACGACAGTGACAATTTCTCTAGGTTGCCTAATTATTTATTAGGTATAATATGTTCGATTTCTTGTTAGAAATAAAAAAAATTAGTAGGTCTAAAATGACACAAAAAGGTTTATTTGAAGAAAGTGTATTTTTTTGTTCTTCTTAATGGCGGTAAAGGCTCGTTTTTTTAATATTGTATTTAATTACAGAGTAATTTCCACATACTAATATATTTCTCAAATTTAGATCTGCACCGCCATTCTTTATTATATTACGAATATGTGTGCCAAATATCTCGGCAAAATATTCAAAATTACAGCCGCAATCTTGGACCGCCTTTGTTGCTACCTGTTGATCGCTACTGTAGCCTCTTAATTATTATTAGGGAGATCCGCATATATTGAAGTCAAAGGGTATAGTGAAAAACGTTAGGTTACAAATACATATTCTGTAAGGCGAAAACTGAATTTGTAACCCGAATTAAACTTAGTCACTAAAGGTAAAATAAAGTACACACCTGTATCAAACATAGATTATTTGAAGATGGCAGTAAAGATGACAGGATGGTTTTAACCGTTTTCTTATCGACTTCCTTTTTGTTATCTACCATATCTTCGTTTTGGGAACCAACTGTGCTTTCAGAATGGGATCTGTTATGAGTTTTCGGCGAAGATGATGTATATGACTCACCTAAAAAATATTAAACAATTATTAAATAATGAGGAACACAATTTTTTGTCATTTGCTTGGCCCATTCATAAAAAACTATCAAAATCGAGAGAAAATTCAAATTACAGCAGCCAATCTAAAACGCGTCCTCATTGGTCGTGACATCATAAAGTTAAAAATGTTCAATGTCCGCGCCATTAATTCATTACGTTTGATATTCGATTACTTGTAGTAATTTTTTGGTGTATCTCAGTTTTATACATCTTTAGATACTTACTGTAAACTATCGTGACCAGACATCTCATAACGCGACAGTTCGTAACCGGACAATTGGTAACGGACAACTCGTAACAGCGACAGTTCGTAACTATATAAATTCGTAACGGACAATTCGTAACGTCCAAATTGAATTATTCTGTTTATTTTTGTTAACGTCGAAACTAACTGTTATTACAGTTACAATTGAAATTATGTTTATCAATTTAACGAAATGGTAGGTACCTGGATAAACATGTTTAACACATTTTATATTTCGTGTTTCAGAATATATTAAAAGTCTTTAAACACATGCAAACTTTAAATATTTAAATACATACAAACTTTTAACAATATTTTTAAAAGTTTATCCTTCTTATTGTTCCTTAAATTTGCATATACCTACTTAGACAAAGGAATAATGAAGTAATTCGTGAAATCTTTAAGCCGGCAACCGTCTTTAGACATTCCTAACTTTCTAAGTAAACATTTTTCTAAGTTAAGTATTTTATTTAAATAATTTTTATTTGCGTGTTTAAATACTTTTAATATATTCTGAAACACAAAATATGAAATGCCTTAAAATGTTTATCCTGATACTGATTCGTTAAATTGATAATTTCATTTATAACTGTAATAACAGTAGTGTCCACGTTAACAAAAATAAACAGCATAATTCAATTTGGACGTTACGAATTGTCCGTTACGAACTTGTATAGTTACCAACTGTCGCCGTTACGAATTGTCGCCGTTACGAACTATCGCTGTTACGAATTGTCCGTTACCAATTTTCCGGTTATGCACTGTCGCGTTACGAGATGTCATGGAGCCGTAAACTATATACTTCACAATATTTGAGTGTTTTGTTAAGACAATTTTTTTAAAATGACCGAAGAGAGTTTTTCTAAAGGCAGTCTGATAACCTACCCATTATGAACATGAAACTTTATTACTATGATTAATTTATTTTAATTTTATAGTAAAATCAGTTCTAGAAAAATATTGTATAGATACATATCAATCAATCCGTAATGTGCATCTACCAAAATATACCTAAAGTTCTATTTTCTTTTTATTCAAAATACACTTGATTTATTACAAAAAACTATTAAGCAGACAACAGATAACTACTTACAGTAAAATTATCTTCATATACATAAAGACCTTTAGAATGAACTAAAATCTCTTTAATGTCCTTTCAACATGCACGTAGCCACTGAATTAAACTCCGTTTCTTATCGACTGGTAATCTAATACATATTTTATTGGGGGTTTTAATTGATGTACAGTAGAGCGTCGATAATCCGAACTAATTGGTACAGGGGTAGTTCGGATTATCAAATTGTTCGGATTATCGAACATATGTTCAAAATACATACAAAGCTCATAAACATAGTACAAAATATTATGTACATACGTTTTAGTTACAAGGAATAAAACACCTGCATAATAAACAAATATATTGTATGTATTTCTGCATAAACAAAACATAAATCCGCGGTCATATTTTGCCCATATTGTCATATTAAATCCAAAAATTCGGTCCGTGATCATATTTTTTAATTTTATAATTTTTTTCTGCGTTCGGATTAGCGATCGTTTGGATTACCAGGGTTCGGATTATCGACGCTCTACTGTACTTTTAAACAATGGTACTAAACAATACTTACATTATTTACTTAAAGTATTTATTTTTCATAGTAAACACACACAATTCAATATCATCTCTTCAAAAACTGTATCAAACACTAATGTAAATAAAATGGTTTATATAGACCGGTCTAGTTAGACAAAAATAGGAGTGAGGTTACAATAATTACCATCAAGCTGAAAATTGGCAGGATTGTTCAAAATAAATGAAATCTAAAAAGTCCTTATAAATCCGACCCGAGCTAAAAAAATTTACGCGGGGTCAAAGGTCACCAAATATACAGGGTGTCTGCGTAACTTTGCACCATATGGGAAACTTTTTTAATATCAATTTTACGAAAAAAAGTCATTCTTTATAAAGTGCTCTGCATAGTCTAAAACCTAAGGTGCAATCATCAAATATCAAATTTTGTCAACAGTATACGAGGTATGTCAAAAAATATTAATTTCGCTCAACAGCAAACTACCTTGATATTTATTTCAAAATATCAAAAAAATTTATTATGAAAAGTTATTTGTAATGAAAAACCATATTCAAATATACAATAACAGCTATCTACGAGAAAAAAAAATTCTGAGATTTTCCTAAATTACTGATTCCGATCATTTTTATTTATTAGACCTGTAATAACTCTTTTACTAATAATTTTAGGAAAAAAAGGTATTCTTCATAAAAATCTGTGCATGGTCTAAACCTCCAGATGCAACCATCAGTTATCCAAGTTTGTTAATTTTATACGAGGTGTATCAAATAATATGAATTTAGAAAGAATTCTTTCTATATTCTTTCTAAATTCATATTATTTGACACACCTCGTATAAAATTAACAAACCTGAAAAACTGATGGTTTTATCTTGAGGTTTAGACCATGTACAGATTTTTATGAAGAATAAGTTTTTTTCGAAAATTATTAATAAAAGAGTTATTACATGTCTAATAAATAAAAATGATGTTCGGAATCGGTAATTTAGGAAAATCTCAGAAATTTTTTTTCACGTAGAAGGCTATTATTGCATATTTGAATATGGTTTTTAATTACAAATAACTTTTCATATTAAAATTTTTTGATATTTTGAAGTATAAAGGTAGTTTGCTCTTGAGCGAAATTAATATTTTTTGACATACCTCGTATACTGTTGACAAAATTTGATATCTGATGATTGCATCTTAGGTTTTAGACTATGCAGAGCACTTTATAAAGAATGACTTTTTTTTTCGTAAAATTGATATTAAAAAAGTTTCCCATATGGTGCAAAATTACGCAGACACCCTGTATATGGTTTTTAGCGATTTTCAGCGAAACGGTAAGTTTTATCATAAAATTAGTTCTAACAAAAAATGATATTCATAATATTCTATCGGTCAACTTAACTTATATTACACATAATAATAATATAAGATATTATAAATATGATAATGTTTCTACTATACAGCTTGCGGTCTACCGAGGGATGCAATATATAAGCTGTATAATATTATTACAGTGCCGACAAAAAAATCTTTACAAAGTGAATGTAACGCGAAAATAATAAGAATTATTATTTCAATTTTACGGCTTATTCCCAACAAAAATAGTAAATTGATATGACAAAGTATTAACTTATAATAATTCTTCTTACTTATGCGTCTTATTCAATTTGTAAAGATGGGTTTTGTCGGAATAAATACGTTCTATCGGTACGTCGGCTAATCTAATAACCCTACCTATTCTTTTCTAAACAAGGATTTGAACATATTAATGAAAGCCAACTTTGTAGGCAAAATGTTTATTGCTAAGTACTAATAAGCACTTCAATATACAATAAACTTTATGTAAATTTAGTTTGTTTACTATTATGAAAATTACACCGTTATCTTCCTGGGTGGCGAAATCCTTCTGGTAGATGACACCCTCGAGGTATTAATTAGTGTTGAGTACTACTCCGGAGTGAAAATACGTGTTAAACCTATTTATTTATATATTACTTGAATGTGATGAAGTTTAAAAAAAAACTAATTCAACTTCACAAGAAGTTATTTCCAACGGAATTAGCTTTCTTCTCTCTATGTATGGAGCGCATAAAAAAACTACGTGCTTAGATAAGTTTAGATATGCATGTTTCTTTAAAAATAGTCGAAATAAAAAACAAGTGCAATTATCTTATCTTCCTCCAACCTCAGCGGCTGCTCATCAACATCTTTTTCGAGTATATTACCAAGTTCAAGTGTGGCTTGGTTATCAGCTAGATCTAAAAGACTGGGGATGGAAATTAGTCGACAGTTCATTAGAACCAATTCAACCTTTACTCCCACCTGCTCCGGAAAAACTCCTGAACACAATTGTTTGCAACTGTAAAAAGGGATGTAGCGCTAAATGTGGTTGCAAAAAAGTTGGACAGTTTTGTTCGGTAGCATGCACTAATTGTCCAAACAGATCGTGCTCCAATGTTGAATCACCAGCAATTGAGGATTCATTTGATTGTATCGAGGAGTCATGCGATGTGTCATTATTGGGGCAATTTACTTGCACCCAGGATGAACAAGAAGATGAAGAACAAGAAGAAGATGAACAACAAAAAGGAGAAGAAGAGGAACTAGAAGGTGAAGAAGAAGAAGAAGAAGAAGAACAAGGAGAAAAGGAAGCAGAAGTAGTTCCCTTTTTTTAATGTATACCGCTTTTATAACTTTTATCATTTTTGACCCTTAAATAGCTTAATTACAACTTTTTGAATTATTGTAACTCAAAAACGGTGGCTCTTAGGAAAAAAAATAATGAGACATTTTTTATAAATAATTATCTAATCTACATTTTTTGTTAGAATTAATTTTATGATAAAACTTACCGTTTCGCTGAAAATCGCTAAAAACTATATTTGGTGACCTTTGACCCCATGTAAATTTTTTAGCTCGGGTCGGATTTATGAGGACTTTTTAAATTTCATTTATGATGGTATTTTGAACAATCCTGCCAATTTTCAGCTTGATGGTAATTTTTGTAACCTCGGCTGTGTACGTTGACCGGAGTAATACTTTTATACGAGACAGGAGATCTGTCATCGCAGAATATATCTTGGTGACGTCACAAGTGTTCGCGCGCTTTTTCGATCGTTTGAAATGATTTAAATAGACAAAAAATTTTAAATTTGTATTGCTAAGTTATTATGAGTTTTTGAGGTGTGAACTTTTGAAAATCTTATTTTTAAACGAAACTGAACATTATTATGTAATAAAACAAAAATGTGTAAGTTTCATATTTTAAATAAAACCCTTTTTAAGTTTCCGCTTGTAGATATGAAATCGACCTTTTTCGAGAAAAATCGTCCGCCTACAATCGAATAGTTCATATCTATCGAATTGTTTCACTCAATAATTAAACATATAAAAAAACTTACCATCACTATTATTAGTTCTAGCAGCCGTAGAGGTAACATCGTTTAATAGTGGCTTGTGAATTTAACCAATATAAGTTAAAAGTTAAACAGTTTTTATTGTAAACACAACTGTAAGTAGAAAAACTTAATTTTTAAAAAAGAAATACAATTTACATTTCAACGTTCTACTCAATCGAAACCAGAATATTGCCTTGGAACAGTTGAATAGTTTTTACTATAAACACACCTGTAAGGAGAAAAACCCAATTTTTAAACAAGAAATACAATCTACATTTCAGCGATCTACTTAATTGAAACTTGAGTATTGCCTTAGACAAAAACTTAAGTAATTAGTGGTACCTTTAATAGTACGGTTAATATTACTATAATGGATTTAAATTGTCAGGCATGCCATAAAATTATAACACCGACAGATGGTAGCAAACTGGAATGTTCTGGATGCAAAACAACATGGCACGGTGTTTGTGCTCAACCTCAACCCTTAAATTTTTCACCTGCAACCTTGTTGACATGGAAGTGTCAAAATTGTACCACAGAAGCAGATGCTAGCACAATGCACTTCAACGCAATTATGGCTCAGCTTGCTAATTTAAGTAACGCTATCGCAACATGTAACACTCGAATGTCTGACTTACATAATTTAGTAAATTCTCAGTCGACAAAAATTGACGCTTGCATCTCGGAAATAGCGGTTCTAAGAAGAGAAAACGAACAGCTAAAAATTAAAATCCAGAAAATAGAATCCTCTCCTCCCGAAAATATCCTTATAGAGCTGGCTGATAGAAAACAAAGGGAAAAAAATGTTTTGCTCATGGGTGTTCCAGAAAATACAGAATCCGATGAAGTTAATGCACAACAAATATTAAATCAGGTAGCTCCTAACTTACAAATAGCTTCGCATCGCCGGCTTGGCTTTCCTCGCCAAGATATGAAACCAAGGCCGCTGAAAGTTACTATGATGTCCAGTGAAGATGCCCTTTTTGTTCTTAAAAATAAATCTAAACTGAATCAAAACTCAAACTCAAACATATACATAAAACAAGATCTGACACCTTGCCAGTCAAAATATCTAGCTGAATTACGAACAGAGCTACAAAGTCGTATAGATAATGGGGAGAAAAATTTAACGATTAGATACATAAACAAAATACCTAGAATTACTACAAGAGGAACAACCAAACGTGATAGAGAGGAACAGGAATCACCTAGACGTGAAAAGGGACTCAAGACTTCAAAGCCTGCTTTATGTGGGGCAAACTCATCTGTACCTGAATAGCAATCATTCAAAATAGTATTTTGGAACTGTCAAGGATTTGCCAATCTGGATGAATTTGTTAGAGATTACGATGATTTTTCGGTTTTATGTCTTAATGAAACATGGCTACTTAATGAGTGTAATAATTTGTCAATTGTTTTGTCATCCTATAATGTTATAAGTAGTCCTGCTTCGAAAGAGAAATCCGTGGGCAGAGCAAGCGGTGGTATCTACATATTTTATAAAAATGTATACAACTGTGTAATTTTAGAAAAAACACCGTGGTGGCTATTTTGCAGACTGGTTTCTCCTTCGGAAGAGTCTATTATTATTTGCACAGTATATTTTAAACCGTCCTTAGATATTGTGTATATTCTAGAACTTTTTCAAGTATCTCTGTCGGAAATTCTAGAAAACCATTTCGATGTTCCGCTTCTAATTGGCGGTGACTTTAACAGTAGAATATCAGATATTGGAGAAGTTCCGCCAGAGATGCTGGAGGGCACAAATCTATCGGAGTATCGTCTAAGCAATGACATGGTTTTAAATACTAAGGGGCGCCATATTATTGACTTCATGAACACCAACTCTTTCTGTCTACTTAATGGGAGGACTGAGTCTGATACACCGGCACAATTTACTCACATTAGCAAAGCTGGAAATAGTGTAATTGACTTAGCATTTATCCAGAACAGTGCAATACCTATTATCCAAGATTTATGTGTAATGAACCATAACAGCCCTTCTGACCACTTTGGTATACTGGTAACTTGCGTTTCCGACTTTTTTCGAGAAAGTCGTTTCAAAAAAGCACTTCCTATACAAAAAAAAACTATATATCAATGGAATACTGACCTTGCCTTTTTCTATAAAATTTCTATGCAACATTCGAATAAAACGTCTCTTTCTATAAATATTGATGCACAGGAACTATACAATAATCTAATGTCAGCAATTAAAGAAACTGCTTCGCAATTACAACTTTGTAAAGAAAAATCTTTCCCGTCGTGTATCAGGCAAAGTCCTCCATGGTTTGATCATGAATGTACCTCAGCTAAAAACAACATGAAACAAAGCCTCAAAACAGCTAAATCAAATAACTTCCGCGACCCCTATAAAACAAATTTTTTGACATCAAAAAAAGCCTATAGACAAATAATTAAAAAGAAAAAACATATATATTTTCATAACCTGTATTCTCAACTTGCAAACAGCAGGGACTCCAAAACATTCTGGTCAGTGATTAGGAAATTTCGGAAAAATCACAATACTTCTTTTATCGATGTAGACGTATGGGAGCAATTTTATTCGAATATATATCCCCCAAAACTATATTATAATGCCCGTTTTTTTGATGCAAGACATCCCATTTTTGACGCTATTATAACCAGTGACGAAATATATAGAGTCCTAAATAACTGTCCCAATCGTAAAGCACCTGGAACTGACCATATTTCTTATGAATTCTCTAAAAATCTTCCAAATAATTGGATACTGTATTTAACGGGCATGTTTAATAGAATACTGGAAACAACCATTACGCCGCATAACTGGAGTGAAGTCATTTTTACTATGATATTTAAAAAGGGCAACAGAGATGATCCAGCAAACTATAGAGGTATTGCCTTACTTAATTGTGTTGAAAAAATATTTACTAATATTTTGTTAAACAGACTCAGAGATTGGGTTGAAGTAAATAATGTTCTTCCCGAATGTCAGTCGGGTTTCAGGGGATCAAGGGGTTGCATTGATAATGTATTCACCCTCACTTCTGCTGTACAACTGCAACTACGACTGAAAAAACGCAAAGTGTACGCTGCCTTTGTAGATTATAAGCGGGCTTTTGACTCCATTATCCATCATTTGCTGTGGCAAAAGCTATTTGGCCTTGGGGTGAGTTCTAAAATAATAGCCATTTTGAAAAACATTTATGATAATGCTAGGATGTACATCAAAACTCCAAACGGCTACACAAGACCATTTGATATTTCAACAGGAGTCTTACAGGGTGAACCTTTGAGTCCACTATTATTTAGTTTATTTATTGCGGATATAGAACAGTTTTTTATTAGTCAAGGATCACAAGGTATCTCCATTGATAGCCAAAATCAAATAATAATGCTATTGTATGCTGATGATTTGGTCATTCTTTGTGACTCGGAAGTTGAACTCGGTAAAAATTTAAGTTATCTAGAAAAATACAGTGACAAAAACCAGCTAACTGTAAATGTTGGCAAAACCAAAATTCTTCCATTTGCCCGAAGCGGTCAAATTGGCAATAAAGGCGTTAAGTTCCTATATAAGAATGAAAAAATAGAAGTTGTTAACAAATTTGTATATCTTGGAGTCACCCTAACCACAACATCACTTTTTAAAGCAATGGCCGATACAACAGTGGAAAGAGCAAAACACGCAATTGGTAACGTGATAGGTTTAATGGCTAAAACCAAAATGAATTCTTGGACATCTCGTGTGCAACTTTTCGATTCGCTAGTTCAAAGCCTTGTTATGAACTGTGTGCCCGTTTGGGGAATGAGATATGCTGACCAGTTAGAAAGAATACAAATAACTTTCTTTAAAAAACTTTTACATCTCAGTATCAATACACCTGATTATGCTGTTAGGTTGGAGACAGGAAGAGTAAAAATTTCTTTTACTATTTTCAAGCTAACTTTAAATTGGCTTATCAAGCTATCGCAAATGCATGATTTAAGACTTCCTCTTATTTGTTTTCTGCGTCAGCTTCAAATTTCTTCAGCAAATAATTCAATAAATACGAACAGATACAACTGGGTTTCACAGTTTAAGCAATATTTTCAAATATTAGATTATGAATTTTCTTGGGATGAAAACATCTCTGATTGGCTATTAAAAAACAAGAAAAGCATGTTAAAAAAGTATATGGATATGCTTCATCAAGAAGACATTCAAGCAGTCTCCATGTCAACATTCTCAACTATTTACAAACATTTATCCGTAGATACCTCAGTACAGAAATATCTGGAATTTCAAATTCCCATAAAATACATTCGTGCCATGGCGCAACTTCGAACATCTAATCGCCATGTGTTAAAATTTACCTATAATGGTATAACATATCATATACGACCATCTGAAATCTGTACTATTTGTAACACAAACAAGTTGGAAACTCTTGAACATTTACTGTTTGAATGTCCCATTTACAGTTCAATGAAACCGGTTAATATGGCCCCCCTTAATAATTGCACCGACCTTATTGGTTGTCTTAATAATGTAACTATAATATCTCTGAAAGCAATTTCAATATATATTTGGAATATCATAAAACTTAGATCTTTTGTTTTAAATGAATAAGCTTCAGTTTCTCCTTCATTGGTGTTTATTTAAGAAAACAAGTCTCCATTTCAGTTAGTAATAGCGATTAACTTTTGTTTAAATTTGTTAATAGTTACTTATGTTCTAGACTAGTTGTTAGTTATATTCTGTACTTCAGTTTCTCCTTCATTGGTGTTTATTAAAAAAACCAAGTTATCCATTTCAGTTAGTGATAGCGCTTAACTTTTGTTTAAATTTGTTAATAGTTATTTATGTTCTAGACTAGTTGTTAGTTATATTCTGTACTTACTAAACTCATTGTTATAAAACTGTAGTTTTTAAAAACAATAAATGTCTATCTATCTATCTATCTATCTATTATGTAATAAAACAAAAATGTGTAAGTTTCATATTTTAAATAAAACCCTTTTTAAGTTTCCGCTTGTAGATATGAAATCGACCTTTTTCGAGAAAAATCGTCCGCCTACAATCGAATAGTTCATATCTATCGAATTGTTTCACTCAATAATTAAACATATAAAAAAACTTACCATCACTATTATCCAAACTTGACACCTTTTTCGAAAGCATACTCGTGACTTCTTCTTGAATATTTAGCTCTGGATGTTCGGAAATATCTTCAGCGTTTGTATCTACTGATTTTTCTTTCTTTTTATCGGTATCCTTCTTGCGCGATATGATTTCATTCAATCTGGCATTCCAATTGTCTACTATATCCACAACATTCTTTTTTAATTTTGTTAAACAATCTGATATGTTCCAATAGGTAACAAATAGTTCTAAAATACAAAGAAAATATTTAGTGGTTAAAAATGCCTTCTAGGATTGTATTAGGTATACAGCTATTGTAATATTCAGATGGAAAGAGCTGAGGGAGACCTATGTCGAGTAATGAACGCGTACAGATTGATGATGATGATGATATAATATTCATTTTTCAACATAATTAATGAGAACAACTATTTCCTATTATCGAAACACGAGAACTGGAAGTAATTACAAACTAATGCAGCCTGAAATTCCCATAAAAAGATGGTTTCATTCTGTATCAAATCGCCATTTCATAAGAGTTATAAATAGATTGAGATGTAATAACGCTCTTACTCCCTTCAATGTTCAGTTTGGGTCCCACAGAGTCACATAACTGTGAGTGGGGAAAATAAGGTGATCTACTACATATTATCCTCGAATGTTCCCATCAATCAGTAAATATAAACAAATTTTATGATAATCTTATTTTAAAAATTCCACGTCCCGTCTATCTGAACAATTTGATTTTTTCTGAAGATATTAATATATTAAAAACAATTTACGAACAAAAAAAAAAGAAAAAAAAACAAAAAAAAAAGAGAAAAAAAAAACAAAAAAAAAACAAAAAAAAAGAGAAAAAAAAGGAAAAAATAAAAAAGAAAAAACTAAGAAGATGTAAGCCTCCGAGATGTTGAATCGGGTTTATGTCTTAGCGTAGTAAAAAAACAATTAAAAAAAAGAAAAAAAAAACAAATTAAAAATATAATAAAAAAAATATACAAAAAAAATAAATATACACAAAAAAATATTTACATCCAAAAGAGTTTATTTTTTTAGATAGTAGCATGTTAGTTTGTTATGTACATATATATTTAGAGTTAAAAATATAGAAAAAATTCCTCTGATTGAAAAAAAATGTTTGTTTTTAAAATAAAATGTCTGGCGTCTGGCTAATTAGCTCAGCCAAGGCCATCAAATTCACACAAAAAAAAACTATTACCCTTGAACTGTAAGTTGCAGACAGCTTACCATTTTTCGTCCTCTATAAGAATCGAAATACTAATTATTGAAGCATGTAGTCACTACACTCGATATGACAAAAAATGAATATAACAAAAAATATTTTCCTACTCGATTAAATCTATAAAGATATATAATTCATAAGAGGTACTAGAAATATAAGATGAGGGATTTCTACAATTTGCAAATCACATCTCCCATCTGCTCAACGTGGTAAAAGTTCCAATGAGAAGGTGTCCCACGTACTCCAAATAGAGTAAATAAATTAAACATTAAAAATGTATAAATATTTTCAATTTCGTTGCGACCCCAAAATGCAGCAGTATTATATTCTAATTCAATCAGAGAGTACAGCAAGTGTCTATACCGATTTCGGGGCTTTTCTGTCCCTCGTCAGTAGTCACATAATAAGCTCTTCTCTCTGACTGAACCAGAATACACCGACGCTTTCAGTCACGGATTGCAACAAACGGAATGGCTGGGATGCCTTAGCGACATCTGCTAGAATAAAGATGAAGTTTTTAATCTAATAATGCATAAAATAACATTTAAAATATTATTTTACACCCCACCAGATTGAAAACAATGTGAACCTTCTCTGGTGACACCTCTGAGGCTTCTAAAATATGCAAGCCATACGGATGCCGAGACTACAGGAAGATGAGGGATTTCTACAATTTGCAAATCATATCCCATCTACTCAGCGCACTGGCAAAAGCTCCAACGAGAAGGTTTCCTACGTACTCCAAATAGAGTAAATACATTAAACATTAAAAATGTATAAACATTTTCAATTTCTGCACGCAAGTGACTGCACCCCGGGGTTTGTCCTAGTTGGGTCAGAGAGAGCAGCATATGTGCCTCCTGATGATGCGGCTGTAGTTTCGTGTTGCAACGAAATTGAAAATGGTTATTCATTTTTGATTTACATGTTTACTCCGATTGGAGTACGAAGGGAACCATTCTCTTTGTAACCTTACCGCGCTGAGCAGATGGGACGTGAATTATATATTGTAAAATTCCCTCATCTTCCTTAGTCTCAGCATCCGTTATGGCTTGTAAATTGTAGAAGCCTCGGAGGTGTTACCAGAGAAGGTTCCCATTGTTTTCAATCTGGTAGGATGTAGAGTAACATCTTTTGATGTTGTTTTATGTGCTATTAGATTGAAAACTTAGTTTTTGCTAGCAGTTGCCGCTAGGGCATCCCTGCCATTTCGTTCGTTGCAATCCGTGACTGCACGCCGGGGTTTGTTCTAGTTAGGTCAGAGAGAGCAGCATATGTGCCTCCTGATGAGAGACTAATAAGTTTCGAAACTGGTAGAGGTGCTTGCTGCACTCTCTGATTGAACTGGAATAATGATGGTAATGATGAATGGTTATTCATTTTTGATTTTCAATTTCGTTGCAACCCAAAAATGCAGCCGCATTATATTCTAATTCAATCAGAGGGTACAGCAAATGTGTATACCAGTTTCGGGGCTTTTTTGTCCCTCGTCAGTAGTCACATAATGCTCTCCTCTCTGACTGAACCAGGATACACGGACGCGTGCAGTCGCGGATTGCAACAAACGGATGCCTTAACGGCATCTGCTAGAAAAAAGACTAAGTTTTCAATCTAATTTTTGGATAAGAATAAAAATTTCTGCGGACCTTATGTTTAATGAGGTAAATTATTTTGCCACTTTTGCAGAGGTTCTGAAGACTAAAGTGCTCATGCTAAATAATACAATCCTTGATGATAAGAATATCTTTTATGAGACGAGGAAATTAACGTAGAAAAAGGAATGTAACACGATAAAATTTAATTATAATAGAAATGTACACAGAAATATTCATGGACGAATAAAAAATAAAGAGAATATTAAGAAGCAGCAGAAGCATTATCAAAACCTTTCAAGTAAGTGTTAAATATACAAATAATGAATGTGTTGCATGTGTGACTCCATACTATTGTAGTAAAGAAAAGAGAGACGTTCTCACAAACAAGTTATTTTACAACTGACGACCGGTTTCGCTGTCTACAATATTCACAGCATTTTCAGGTCCCGGTTAAAGTAAAATTAAATGCTACAAACAACAAAAACAAAAAACAAACAAAAAAACAAAAAAACTAACTCTGGTTTTTGTTGTTTGTAGTATTTAATTTTACTTTAACCGGGACCTGAAGATGCTGTGAATATTGTAGACAGCGAAACCGGTCGTCAGTTGTAAAATAAATTGTTTGTGAGAACGTCTCTCTTTTCTTTACTACAATGTTAAATATACCTTTTTTATCAAATTGCTTATTTTCTATGGTTGGCGAGGTTAACTTAAGCTGTACCTCTTCGACTTTTTGTTTGAACTGATTGTGATCTTTCATTAAAAGTTGCTTAACACTCCCATTCGCGTCAGCTTCGTCGCTGACCAAAGTTTTCAATTTATCTTGAATCAAAGAAAAAATATCGTGTCCCTTTTGTGCAATGTTTTTAATTTCGTCTATGAGTTCACTCTGGAATTTATTGCTTTCGCATTGTACTTCAATTATTGGAGGAGGTAGAGATATTTCTAGTATCGTGATTTGGCAATACCTAAAAATATTTTAAATTATAAATACACATAACAATAGTAGGGGAGGAAAGTATGCTCAATTTGCAGTCACTCGAGCGCTTTGGGGACCTATGGGTTGTGATTATTAGGTCCTAAAACCAAAAAAAGTTAAGTAAAATTTTCCATTTTAGTTGGGACTTTCCATTTTTTAATTTAATTTTCCATTTCTAACAATCGTTTTTTTCGATTATAGCGCCATCTATCCATAATTCGAAAAAATGTTTCGAATAAAAGTTGCTTATTTTTACGTAAAGAATCCAAATCTGCAATAAAAATTTGGGGATTCTATTTAAGATTTTAAAGTAACCCCCACCCCACTTCCGCGGGGGTCGTGTTTGGTGCCATTCGATAGATTTTTCAAAAATATTGAACAAGTATATTTTGCAGTTTTTCGATCTGATGTTTATTTTGCGAAATATCGCGGGATTTGTATTTAAAATTTTAAATTTACCCCCCACCCCTCTCCGTGGGGGTTATGTTTGGTATCATGCAATAGACTTTTGAAAAATACTGAACACGTATTTTTTAGTTTTTCGATATGACGTTCATTTTGCGAAATATTCGCTTTTTTTGAGAAACTTTTTGACCCTCCCATTACCTTACGCTCAATTCACAGATTTTTGAAATATACACTCTTTTGCATGTACTTAACTTACCTTATCTTAATCTGACAATTTCGAGTATTTTTAAGGATAGTTTTTTTTCGGGCCCCTCTTAACGAACGCCCCTGTGTTAAGAGCCAATATATGGTAGAGGTACATCTGCAGGGTACCAGGTTTCTCCCCATATGATAATCTGACGCGCTCGAGTAACTGCAAAAATCCCCGCTTGGGCTCCCCTACCACAAGACATTTATTACGAAAATAATTAAGTAAAAAAAAGTATATTATGTAGTTGTTCCATTATATCTTTTCACGGACGTCATGATTCAGTTGCAAACAAGTTAAAACAAAACATTAAGTGAAACTTACCTCGATATGTATGTAATAGGGCTTTTCCTGCGAAGTACGTAGGACAAGATCTGACCTAAGAACTATTAAAACTAATCCAAAAAATAATATAACAAAACAGAATACCACAAGAATGGAGTTCAAGCATCCTAATAACCCTCTTCAAAAAATGACAAAAATCGGACCCGGAGAATTACAGAGGACTTTAAAAGGGTAAACCCTGTAGTTGGCTGTATACCTTCGTTAAAACAACGTAGAATGAAGTAAACACTTCTGTTGTATGTAGGTATATGAATTTATTACAATTCTTAAAATTTATCCACAAGGGAGTGGAAGTACAAAACGTTTTCGGTCGAACTGACCATCATCAATGTAAACCTGAAAATAAGTGAACCACTTAGATTGAAATGCAAAAGGGTGAAATTTTGACAGTTAAAAAAAAAAAGAAAATGTGGTTACTTACGTCCAGTGTACAAGTAATTGAAACTAGCCACTTCAATAAGTGTAAAAACCTCTAAATAACATTATTGCTACATTATGAGCTATATAGTAATCGACATTAAGTCGATGTCTTAAGATTATAAATATCACATGTGAATGTACGTCATCCTTGCTCGGAAATTGCACAAGGTTGTTGTGATCAGGTGAGAGGTTAACAACCAACTGATTAAACAGATTGGTGCCTGAAAATGTATGACAAGATGAGAAGATAGGTGGATTTTTCAAATATCATCATCATCATCATCATCATTCTCTTTGTCTTATCCCTATGCGGGGTCGGCTTCCCTAATTGCATTTCTCCACACTATTCTATCTTGGGTCATATCAATGTTAATCCCCTTTACCAACATGTCCCGCCTTATCGTCTTCCCCCAGGTCTTCTTTGGTCTTCCTCTCCTACTCCTTCCAGGAATATGCACTTCAGCTATTCTTCGTATTGGGTGATTAACGTCTCGCCGTTGAACATGACCAAACCATCTTAACCTATGCTCTCTCATTTTGACATCAATTGGTGCCACACCTAGACTTCCCCTAATATACTCATTTCTAATTTTATCCTTCTTTGTCACTCCACTCATCCATCTAAGCATTCTCATTTCCGCCACATGCATTCGTTGTTCCTCTTTCTTTTTCAATGCCCAACATTCAGTTCCGTGCATCATAGCCGGTCTTATGGCTGTTTTATAGAATTTTCCCTTCAGCTTCATTGGAATTTTTCTGTCACACAACACACCACTCGCTTCTTTCCACTTCATCCATCCAGCCCTAATTCTACTGCATGCATCTCCATCTATTTCTCCATTACTCTGTAATACCGATCCTAGGTACTTAAAACTATTGCTTTTCACAATCATTTCACCATCCAAAGATACCATTTTATTTGTAGTAACTCCATCTTTAAATGAACATTCCAAATACTCTGTTCTTGTCCTACTAAGTGTTAAACCTTTTTCCTCCAGAGCTTGTCTCCACTGTTCCTGTTTTTGTTCTAACTCTCTTTCACTATTTCCTATTAACACTACATCATCAGCATACATTAGGCACCATGGAATACTACCCTGTAGTTTCCCTGTTATCTGGTCCAAAACTAATGAAAATAAATAAGGACTAAGCACCGAGCTTTGGTGCAATCCTACTTTCACCTGAAATTGATCAGTCTTTCCTACACCTGTTCTAACACTGGTCGTTACTCCCTCATACATATCTCTCACAATCTTTACATATTCGCCAGGGACTCCTTTCTTATTGAGTGCCCACCAAATCTCTCGAGGAACTCTATCATATGCTTTCTCAAGATCAATAAATATCATATGAGCGTTGGTCTCTTTATTCCTGTATTTTTCCATCAGTTGCCTTACAATGAAAATTGCATCTGTTGTTGATCTGCCCTGCATAAAGCCAAATTGATTATCGGATATTTCGGTTTTTTCACGTATCCGTCTATCAATTACTCTCTCCCATATTTTCATGGTGTGGCTAAGTAGTTTTATAGCCCTGTAGTTTGTGCATTGTTGTATGTCTCCCTTGTTTTTCTAGACTGCTTCTCCATTCGTCTGGCATTTGTCCAACTTTCATAATTCTATTAAATAGACCTGTTAGCCAACTTATTCCTGTCTCTCCCAATGCTCTCCATACTTCCCCAGGAATATCATCTGGTCCGACTGCTTTTCCTTTCTTTATTTTTTGAAGCACTTGAGCAACTTCCTCGTTTGTTATTCTGGTAACCATTGCTGTTACTGTCTCCGTTAACTCCACAGGCTGTCTGTCAAATTCTTCATTTAATAAACTGTCAAAATACTTTCTCCATCTCTTTTTGACATCCTTTTCGTGAATTAGTATTTTATTATTTTCATCTCGGATACATCTATTCTGATTAAAATTTCTTGCTTTCTTTGCTCTCTGTTTGGCTATTTTATATATCTTTGCCTCGCCTTCCCTGGTATCAAGTTGATCGTATAGGTTTGAATACGCTTCTGCTTTAGCTTTTGCTACTGCTACTTTCGCTTCCTTTTTGGCGACCATATAGTTTTGAAGATCTATGTCCGATCTGGTTTCTTGCCACTTTTTATATAATTTTCCCTTCTCTTTTATTTTTCCATGTACTTCATTTGATTTTTCAAATGTCACCCGAAAAATTTTAACGTGACAACACATCTGCTTTCTCTCACCATCTCAAAGTCAACAAACACCACCTTAACATCCCAGATGGTGTGACTTTTATTCATAACATCCAAGATAAAAATACCCTTCGATTAGATCTATATGAAGATTTAGAGATTGTCAGAGACACAAGGACAAGTCCAAACTGTGTTAACCGTCAACTTCCTCTTAACCGTGACTTCACCCCCATTCATACTTTATTCTAAGTTGAATTACAGAGGAATTACAAATAAACTAAATAAAATTATAACATTAGCAGAAGAACAACAAGGTTTTAGGTCGGGAAGGTCATGCACCGACGCTATATTTATAATGAGGTAAGTTCAAGAGAAGTCATTAGAATAAAACAAACCGGCATATTATTTATGTAGGTACCTCTACGAATAATTAAAACTATCGAAAATATCTACCAGAACAACACAATAAAAGTAAAAGTAGAAGAAGAACTAACTGACTCAATTGAAGCTGGCTTTGGGATAAGACAGGAACTCCCTGAGTCCTGTATTGTTCAACCTAATCATGGATGAAATAATCTAAAAAGTAAGAACTAAAAAAGGACACAAAATGGGAGAAAAATAACTTACAATAATCTACTTCAATAATCTTACTGGCTTTGGGATAAGACAGGAACTCCCTGAGACCTCTATTGTTCAACCTAATCATGGATGAAATAATCTAAAAAGTAAGAACTAAAAAAGGACACCAAATGGGAGAAAAACGACTTAAAATAATCTGCTATGCGGACGTCGCAATACTAATTCTCAAAGTGAAGATGATTTTCAACGTATGCTGCACCAATTTAATATGACCACTAGAAAATTCAATATGTTAATTTCTCCAAAAAAGATCAAATGATCAAAAAAGACTATCATTTAAATTGTTGATTAAGAAAGTGGTATCAGGAATTTCTACAATTACTTACTTGAATGTAGCTACATAATTTTTATATCCAAAATAATGATAATGGTCTTGATGTAGGCTGTGGTCACAAGCTGACTGGCCTCTTCTGCTATAAATATCCCCATAAAATTTCAACTCCAAGAACTTTGCAAATGAGTACGACCAAGTGTCAGCCGACATCGGAACCACAGGCGATACTTTTTGACATTTGGTACACCACGTCCACATAACTATGTGGTCCTCTGAGAATTCGTTTTCAAAATAGTTTAGACAGATTGTAACACAGCCTGTATTATGAACGAATCTTCTTATATGGTTTATCATAGGGGTATCACAGGATTTTGAAGGGCAGTTATAAGTAGATCGGAAGCAGTATCTTTCCAGGAAACAACCTAATGGAATATCGTTTCGTCCATAAAAATCCATATAAACAATCCTAAAAATACAAAATAGTAAACCATTTAACTCTGAACATCAATACTAGATAATAGTTATTTTTTAAATTGCATCACTAATGTATTGTCCATTACTACAAAAGTTTTCTCGGAAATATTTGGAAGTTTAGTTTTAAGCAAATTTTCGAAAAGAGGTCCATCCATTTCATCCTGATAATCTGCTGCATTTTTTTCGCTAAGTCAATTCTTAAAGTTAATGCAGTAAAACGAAACGTGGACCACATGAATACATGTTTTAAAAACTGTGTGCTTAATTCGTAAATACCGACATGTCTTTCCAGCAAGACCTAATTATGAGTAGGTACTTCTTTAGAAATTAAACCTTTGATGTATATACCGATCCCGTCCACTGTAGTATGGTATAACTAGACCCAAACCGAGACATCCAAAGTGAAAGTTATCCTCCAACACCAAATTGTTCTATATGGTCCACATAATGTTCAGAAAAAAGTCACACCATTTTGAGCGTCGGGTTTGGGTGGGAGAGGGGGGAGAAATCGGTAAATTCGTAGTTTTTTACGTTTTTCGTCAATATTTCTAAAACTATGCGGTTTAGCATGAATAACCTTCTATACAAAAATATTCTACATTAAATTTGAAAATTTGAAATAAAAAGGTCCTATGCATAATCCTTCTAAAATGAACGGTTCAAAAGTTACGGAGGTAGTATAGTATAATTGGTCCAAAAAAAGGCCTAACCCAGACATTCAAAATAAAAGTTTTCCTTCAACACCAAATTGTTCTATATGGTCCACATATTGTTCAGTAAAAAGTTACACCATTTTGAGCGTCCGGTTGGGGGGGAGATGGGGGAAAAGTCGGCAAATTAGTAGTTTTTTTACGTTTTTCGTCAATATTTCTAAAACTATGCTTTAGCAAAACAATGTTCTATACAAAAATGTTCTACGTGAAATTTAAAACAAAAAAGGTCCTATACATAATTGTTATAAAATCAACGGTTCCAGAGTTACGGAGGGTAAAGAGTGGAGGTTTTCGATACTTTTTATATTCTTTTGGGCAATTTATAGAAATTTTCTTTAAAAGGATTGTGTTTTGTAAATAAAATTTGCTATTTCAGTGGCCGATGATATGTTAGTGATAAGCCCTTGAAGAAACGTCAACCTCACCACCCACATCATCATCAATTGCCCAGATAATATAAAAAGTATAGAGAACCTCCACTTTTCACCCTTCGTAACTCTGGAACCGTTGATTTTATAACAATTATGTATTGGACCTTTTTTGTTTTAAATTTTATGTAGAACATTTTTTTATAGACCATTGTTTACGCTAAAGCATAGTTTTAGAAATATTGACGAAAAACGTAAAAAACTACTAATTTACCAACTTCTCCCCCATCTATAAACGTTAACCTCACCACCCACATCATCATCAATTGCCCAGATATTATAAAAAGTATAGAAAACCTCCACTTTTCACCCTTCGTAACTCTGGAACCGTTGATTTTATAACAATTATGTATTGGACCTTTTTTGTTTTAAATTTTATGTAGAACATTTTTTTATAGACCATTGTTTACGCTAAAGCATAGTTTTAGAAATATTGACGAAAAACGTAAAAAACTACTAATTTACCGACTTCTCCCCCATCTCCCCCTCAAACCGGACGCTCAAAATGGTGTAACTTTTTACTGAACAATATTTGGACCATATAGAACAATTTGTTGTTGGAGGAAAACTTTTACTTTAGATGTCTGGGTTAGGCCTTTTTTGGACCAATTATACTATACTACCTCCGTAACTTTGGAACCGTTCATTTTAGAAGGATTATGCATAGGACCTTTTTTATTGCAAATTTAATGTAGAACATTTTTGTATAGAAGGTTGTTCATGCTAAACCGCAGAGTTTTAGAAATATTGACGAAAAACCTAAAAACTACGAATTTACCGATTTCTCCCCCTCACCCCTTTAAACCCGACGCTCAAAATGGTGACTTTTTTCCTGAACATTATGTGGACCATATAGAACAATTTGGTGTTGGAGGATAACTTTCACTTTGGATGTCTCGGTTATGCCATTATTTGGATCAATTATATCATACTACTGAGTTAGTAAAGAAATTTATATTATATTCTACAAAAAAAAACTATTTAAAGATCTCCTCTAACAACTTAAATCTGCAACATATTTCTCCAAATTCCGTAAAATGACAAAAGCAAATCTATCTGAAAGACCATATTATCCAGTAGAAGTTTTTCTGAATGAATAACTAAGAAATTACAGTACCTTTATATACATATACAAGTAACTAACGTATTTTTATTTATATTTGAGTGTCATATGCAGCAGCTTAAACTTGTTAGTTCCTGAGGTTGTATTATGCAATTTGCAATTTATTTAAATTTTGCAGTAGATTGTTTTTTTTATTTCATTATCTTTTATTTTGTAATATTGACAATTTAACTAGTTTCAGTAAATTGTATTTGTTATTAGTTTTTTCTTGGCTCTTTGAAAGCTTTGTCCATAAAGTAAAATTTTCAGGGACAATAAAACATATTTCTATGAAACAGGGGCCTTCCAGCCTGTAGTGAATCCACGAAAAAAATGACTGAAAAGCTAACGAATAATATCTTATTTGCGCAATGGAAGAGAGGCAGTATAAAAAAGATACTAAGAAAGTATACAGGGTGTCCCAGACTAATTTAGCCACGCTATATCTCTTAAACGAATAGAGATTTTCGAATGGGACAAAAAGTGATATATTCTACTTGCAATACACTTCAATACTGCGTACAAAAAAACCATCCCCTAAATATGCATCCCTTAGTTACAACCCCTAACTTTAATTTTTTTAATAGCACCCTGTATATTTTTTTATAATTTTGGATGTGGTCTTTTATCGTCTTTTCAACACATTTTTTGAAAATAAAATCGGTTCGTAAATAACCAAGGAACTATCAGTTTATTTTTGTTAATTGAAGACCTTGGGACCAGAAGGGGGCATGCCACCAAACAATATTTTGGAGAAAACATCACTTTAAACTTATTTTCAAATCCTGAAATCCAAGTTTTAAAATTTTCTTGGTAGTAAGGCCCATAATCGTTTGGAAATATGATATTAAATACACAATAAAAGTAACACAGACGTTTATTTATCGGTTTTGAGTTTTTGAACGTTTTTTGAAAAAATATGAGGCTTATCCCCTTTTGTAAAAAAAATATATTCTAAAATATGAACATAAAATGCAACAATAAAATAATTCAGTTGTCAATATTTTCAATATCTGAAAAGTCGTCCAAATGTTCAATGTCTTCCAGCGGTTCATTATTCTCAGTATCTGGTAGAATCTGTTGGCAAGCACCAATTTCTGCCTACACTGTTTTTTGCAACCGCAAGGTGCACCTAATTTTTTTGGTTCTATTTTATTTCCTCTTGTATTTATGTACATATTCGTAAACTAGATTTTTTTTTAGTCTTGCGCTTAATTTTTTATGTCGTTGGGTATCCTTGTGTCTCCATCTAGAAGGCGCCTTCTTTTCTGGAGTTGTCAAGAGAACTCGAGAAGTCTGTGGGGTATAAACCTATTCATTTCCTACATACAATACATAAGCCACAAAAAACCTTTAGAACAATCCTAATATTTTTAGGTTCGAAAAATATAACATAAGGGGACAAGCCACACAGTAAATAAACTTACTGTTCCTGAGTTTATATTTTCCCAATCTCTGCTACTTCCGGATACTGTATAGTCTTTGTCATCTTCGCTTTTATTTAAAAATGGATATTGGTCACTGTGTTCAGAATCAAACTCAAAAAAAGTCTATTTTCCGTTTACATGCACGGGAATGTTCCGCCGCCATGTTGATTACTACTGTGGCTTGTCTCCTTCTGTTGCAATATAAAGTAATGGTGACACAACGGGACTTAACTATAGCGGCGCCATCTATGAGAAAACTGCTGAAATTTTCTGTTTGGGACATTAATATGGTCTTAAAGTGTGCGATTTCTACTTGACTCATTTTTGACGAAATTGTGGCTTGCCCCCTTCTGGTCCCAAGGTCTTCAATTGTGTGTCCCGGACTAATTTATCCAGGCTATATTTCTTAAACGAAAAGAGATTTTCGAATGGGACAAAATCTGATCTATTCTATTTTTGTAATATACTTTCATATGGCGTAGAAAAAATTCATCCCCTAAATATTCATCCCTAACTTACAGGGTGCTATTTAAAAAAAAAATAAAGTTAGGGGTTGTAACTAAGGGATGAATATTTAGAGGATAATTTTTTTCTACGCCAGATTAAAGTGTATTACAAAAAATGTAATAGATCAGTTTTTGTCCCATTCGAAAATCTCTATTCGTTTAAAAAATATAGCCTGGATAAATTAGTCTGGGACACATAATTAACAAAACTAAACTGATATTTTCTTGGTTATTTACGAACCGATTTTATTTTAAAAAAATGTGTTGAATAGACGATAGAAGACCACATCCAAAACTATAAAAAAATATACAGGGTGCTATTAAAAAAATTAAAGTGAGGGGTTGTAACTAAGGGATGAATATTTAGTGGATGATTTTTTTCTACGCCATATTAAAGTGTATTACAAGTAGAATAGACCACTTTTGTCCCATTCGAAAATCTCTATTCGTTTAAGAGATATAGCGTGGCTAAATTAGTCTGGGACACCCTGTATAAGCATGAAACCTAGTCATATTTCAATTAAATTTCAGTTTCTATAAAGTTTTTAGAGTCCAACCATTGTTTCTATTTTAACCAGTGAACCAGCGAAAATAGCATACAGATATCTTGATCCCGCGTATACCGATGATTTCAATAGACTTACTATTTGATTGTAAGTGTCTACAATTTCCCATGTGATTGGTTTTTGCGATGACGATAAAAAATCGCAAAGTAACCATTGAAAGTTTGCGGGATCAACTTGAGAGTTTCCATGTTTCGCGCGTCGGAAAAACGTCATCGTTGTATTTTTACGCACATAAATAAAACAAAATTATTGTTTATAAGAAAGAACTAAATTGTAGAAGTATTATATATAAATACATGATATTCGTAACAAAGAACAAACAATACCTACCATGGATTAACGCAAAACGCAGGAGCATTGTCTGATTCCGCACTATAACTGCAAAATAGTACTGCTAACCTTTGATGATGAATAAGATCAAGAACATCTTTAGCACTGCTTTCAGCATTATTATTAGGCTTGATATTCTTTTGAGTTTCTTGCTGAGCTTTAACGCAAATGTTGTCTTTCTTTTCGTATTTACCACCGCAAGCTCTAAAATGTGCTAACAGATTCTGAATATTTTTGTCTTCCACGGGTTTTGTTAATTTTGACAATAGAAATGGATGAAGAGGTTTTGCCTTAAACAAAGTAGATATATAACGGTTAAATATTTGTTTTGATAGCTTTGGATAGCTTGATGCTTCAAAACGTTATGTATAATACCGACCAATCAGTCTGATAAATAAGAAAACAGAAGTATTCACTAAATTATCCAAACCGCATATACACAAAATGTTAGTCAAAGGTAGCAGAAACTAACTTTAGTTTTAAAGGAAGTTTTGGGACCCGAGAGGCTATTTTCTCCCTTCAAATACACATACAACGATGCAGACATACCATCCAAGATGTATTTGTGTGTCTCATAGATTTCTCGAAGGCATTCAGTAATTTTAAAGCAAGACAAACTAATACTCCTTAAATATGTAGGTATAGATTCGAAAGACATTGGAATCATAACAAGCCTGTATTGGAACTAATCGGCAAAAATAGAAATCAATAAAAACTTATCAAAAAACATCCCAATTAAAAAGAGAGTTCGTCAAGGATGTGTAATGTCACCTACGCATTTCAACTTAAAAGTGATCTTTCACGAGGTACTTTATGATGCTCCATGATGTGTGTCTCATAGATTTCTCGAAGGCATTCAGTAATTTTAAAGCAAGACAAACTAATACTCCTTAAATATGTAGGTATAGATTCGAAAGACATTGGAATCATAACAAGCCTGTATTGGAACTAATCGGCAAAAATAGAAATCAATAAAAACTTATCAAAAAACATCCCAATTAAAAAGAGAGTTCGTCAAGGATGTGTAATGTCACCTACGCGTTTCAACTTAAAAGTGATCTTTCACGAGGTACTTTATGATGCTCCAGAAGGCGTAACGATGAATGGGTAGCTGATAATTAACATTAGAGATGCGGACGATAGTGGTATTATAGCCAGCTGTATTGAAGACCCGCAGAATTTACTACAAAGAGTGAGTGGAGTATCTGAAATGTACGGATAAAAAGTAAACGTCTCAAAAACAACATGGATAGTAATCAGAAAAACGGAACAAGATTAAAATTCCGATTGATCAAATGTTACGTATTCTACTATGTATATGGGATGGAAGCATCCAGAAGACCCTGATAGGACAATTAATGAAAAAACTCTCGGTATTCCAAATGTGTATGTATAAAAGAATCCTCCGAATACCCTGGACAGACTATATAATGAACAGGGAAGTATTTTTTTTTTGAAAAATGGCTTTGGCAGAGCCAATTAGCCAGACTTGTTTGTGATTGATTGCAGATTCATAGTCATAAATTTCTTACTTCATAACATAAGTACATACTACAATATTATTTTTAGATACATAGGTACGGTTACGATCATTGAATAGTTTACATTCTTACGTATCTAGGAGCCGATTTTTTAAATTTTACCTCGTTTAAACGCACCTTTTACGCCAAAGTGACGTTACCAATGGTGTACCTAGAATAGGTTGATTAAAATTAAAAAATCAAAACAATATAAATATATTTTACAAAATTTAACAAAAATACCAAGGGCCATTAGTTGCCGAGGCATTAAGCTAAATAAAAAAAAAATTAGCAAAATGGGAAGTATACAAAGAAATTTTTTTGGAGGAGTTTGATATCGTTTTATTTTATTTTTCAACACGCGAAATTTTTGACAAGTATTGACTTTTTGAAATTTTTGACTTTGACATTTATCAGATTCGTACGACACTTAAATTTTACAGTATTACAATATAAAAATTAAGGTGTAAACTATTCAGTGATCGTAACTGTACATTGTGTTGCTTTTTTTAATTATTTTACTGTTTTTTTAATATATATTTTAATTTGTGCTAAACACTTTTTTTTAACAAATTGAAGAATCTCAGATGCAGAATCCACCAATTTAATAAGAATTAAAAATGGTAAATAGTATTTTAAAACTGAGATGTTTCGTGTTTAAAGTTCTTACTGGTACATCCTTAATCTGCGACTTTTTCAATTAATAAGACAGCAGACGACGAATATAGAAAACGAAAGGGAAACGATCACATTTCGCTTTCATTCGTCTAGGAAAAACGGACAGCAGAGGAACTTTCAGTACTCAAATCCGAGTAAAGGAAATAAAAATAATAAATGATGGTTTTGCTTGTTTTCGATTCAGAGGGTTGCACACCAGCTAGACAGGCTGTTTCTACCATTTCAGGCGTCCTCAGTAGCTTTCGTTTTTTTTACTTTCTTTTTTATTTTTCTTTTCTTTTTTATTTTTGTTTCATTTTTTTAAATTTTTTTTTATTTTTTTTTATTATTATTTTATTTTACTATGTGTAAACAGGGAAGTAGGTACTGAAAATAATAGGTTAACAAGAGGAAATTGCGCTTACAGTGAAAAAAAAAGAAAATTAGAATACTTTGGTCACATTATGAGATACAATAAATGCCGCCTCATCTTATTCTCCAGGGAAAAGTGTAAGTGGTAGAACAAGAAACTCTTTGATGTCAAACCTATGCGAGTAATTCGACCTAACCACGATACACGTACAGACGGTATGCAGTGGCGCATCTCTCGCTGGTGTGACGTCACGCGCGAGGTGAATGTTTTGTAAATGCATATAATTTTAGGAGATACGTTTCAGTTTTATCGAATTTAAAATGATAGCGTCTGATTTTTTGATTAAAACTGATTGTAACAGAAAATAGTTTTATATACTATTATTATTCCTAGGGATTTACAATTTGTCCACATAAACGTTGTTCAATTAAAATGTATTTGAAAATTATTGGCGAGGAAATACGTCCAAAAATAATAAGCCTTGATTATTAATTCAAGAATAATATAAATACTTTTTTGAAGTATTGTGTTAATAACCTGTTGAAATGCCTCTTTTAAAATGCCAGGTAATTAAAGAATATTTTCAAGAAAACACTGAGGTTACAAATAATAATACTATTAGTTATATATCGTCCTACGAAAAAAAAGGAAAGAAAAAATGCCGACATTTTATAGAATAATTTATTGCAAGAGAACAAAAAAAAAAGTAAAATACTATTATTCTTTAAAATTGGTTAATTTTGTCATTTTCTTCTCTAGCTTCCTTTGAGCATTTTAAAAAATATTTTTTCCATTTAACTCTTGTAACATTTTTTTTATATTATAAGATTAGTAAATAATTAATATACCTTTTAGATCAATTAGAAAACCCTTTACACGCTATAATGTTACGCCTATGGCCTACTACGCGGTTAATTCTCTGCCGGAATGACAATCAAAATTAGTTCATGGGATAATAATGGGACTATTTTTATTGCAGCTTGCCGAAACACAATGTTTTGAAAATAGACTGAAAGTATCTTATTTATCTTATTTAAGTATCTTATAAAGGCCTCCCAAAAAGTTACTGCTAGAGTTCCGTTAGGTATTCCACTTTATTCAAAGCGGCAATGGTATTGCAATGTTTTATTGCCACTTTCCGTTTCAGTAATATTTCAAAGGAATAACTTTCCTTTCTGAAACCACCGTTAGGTCCCTTGACTTATTCTTTCGGCATCTTTATAAAATACCGCTACTTTACCTAAAAACTAAACTAGGTCGGTTCTTTTTTTGAAGTTCCATTTTTTTAGTAGGAAATGTCCCCGCTTCTTTAAAGGGACAGCATCGCAAAGATTGCGAAGAGAAAGGGACTTGGCGGCTGAGTAGCTTGAAGTGCAGACGTGTGTCTCTAGTACCTCATATCTTATCTACCATATACCTTATCTGCAATATATCTTGGGAGTGAGAAGTCACTCTATGATCTTATCTTAGTGGTATTCACTCGCTTATCGTATCTGTATTTGGATCTAACACCCGATTAGATTCAAATTACCATATAACTTCAGTGCTTGCTTACTAGTTAAAGTAAATATAGATTCAGTGCAATTTAAGAGGCAGAGTAACTGTAAGTGTCTTAATTTTACTACCTACAACTATTTCCAAAAATAGAGCAATCTATGGGCCATCAACCTCAAAAATATCTTTATCTGTGGTTAAGGCTAACCTCCGATGTAATCTCATCAGCGATTTCATTAATAGAGTTTTTTATTCATTAAATAAGAACTTTTCATTGTCAAACCTTAAGTACACACATTCACTAATCCATTAATAGCTGTGCGATTGGCTATTTTTTTTATAAAACCAAGTGCGGGTTGGTTTTTGATCTTTGGACTGTAAACGTTTGTTAACTTTGTATGCTTTACTTTTAATTTTATTATATCTTTGTACTTTATATTTTCTATCCATCATTAAATTTACCATATCAGTTATCTCGAGATACGTAAAACAGTAAAGAGAGATTTTTCATGATAGATGCTTGATTTGATTTTTTTAATCCATAACCAGGCTCTCTTTACTGTTTTTAATTGTGCATGTTTTTGTCATAATATGATACTTGTATTTATTCTATCATAATCATTGTTTATTTCTAACTGTACACAACAACACATTAATTGTTGGTGCAATTTTGATTGGTGTATATTGTTTTCTCTTTATTTCTTGTGTTTTTTGGGATTAACCCTTCTGGTGAACCATTTGTACAATATATTGTTTTTTGTTTATTTCACGAGTTTTATTTATCTACTCCTAATAAGTTCCCTGATAAGAGATTACCTCTAAATATTTACTAATTAACTGTCTATATCTTTTCTTGTATTTGGTCTCAGGACCTCATTATCTTTCCTTACCTACCTGTTTTCGTTTCTAAGGTTTCTTAATTTTCCCCTTGCAACCCCAAAAAGTTAAGTGGCGCCCTGTATCTCTTCTCTTATCTTAGGTAATTTTACCTATCTATCTTTTTATCTCTCTCTTCTCTAATCTACCTTCTCTTGTCTTATCTGTACCTATTTCTTCTATTGACTCCCTTCCACGTTCCAAAAGCTAGTTTCGAACCCACGACTCGCTTTCCACCTACCACCTGGCTGCCGTCGGAGTGTCTCCATTGGTGACCTTTCTAGCACCATCCAAAAAGAGGTTTCCGAGGTTACACTCTCTTAGCCTAATATAAGTTCGATGCTAGCATAGCACTGATGTGGTTGTTATTTGTGACATTGTTTTATCAGCTAATTTGTGAAAAATGTTCTCCTCTTTAGATATAGAGTTATAGTCGGTTCGCTAAACTCAGACACAACTGGCTAGGGATTTTAGTCGGTAATTTTTTTGTTTTTGGCCAATTTTGCCAAAATTGTCAAAATTACTAACTATTTCGTAATTACACACACCCAAACTTATATGGAATCATCTGATATTTCTTACTATTTCGTGCAAATTTAAAAAAAACGAACACACGAAGTCAAACAATATTTATTTTAAAGCAATTTTATAACAAATACATAACAATTAAATAAAACAATAAAGTATTTAACAAACAAATTGAAAGTAGTTGTTTTAAAGTCAATAGCATACAAAATTTCAATGTAAAACGAATAATGTTTAACTTGTTTTTATTTTTTTTTGTATTTTGTGGTAGTCAGTGTTATCACCTCTAGTTCTTATGCAAGCTTCAGTTTGCGTGGGCACGCTCCTAATCAAATTATCAACATTTTGTTGGGGTAGGTTGCTCCATCCTTTAAAAGCAGCTTGTACTAGCCGTGCGGTGTTTTGAAGTTTATCCCGGCGAGCTCTAATTTTTCTTTTAAGCATATCCCACAAATACTCTATAGGATTAAGCTCGGGTGAGCAAGCAGGCCACTCCAAACAAGGGATACCTTCTGCTTCAATGATGTCTGTAGTCACTCTAATGGTATGTAGAGGCAATCTATTTAATTTATCATGCAATAAAATTAAATTTTCTCCTGTTGCACCTCTCCAGAGCGTAACTACAGGTTATCAACATACCTGTAAGTAGTTAAAGTTTATTGGATGAAAATTAAAGGAGTTTTTTTACGGATCACAATTCCTCTCCAGAACATTACACTTCCCCTTGTATTTTTGTGAACCGATCTGACAGTTTTCGTTCTTGCTTATCTTCCTCGACCTCTAAGTACACGATTTCGTGGGTCATCTGATTTGCCAGTTTTGGTGGTGAAGACACCAATTTAGGCGATTAATCTTGTGTTGCCTGGATAACTCGGGAACACATAACTGTCTCCTGCTGAATACTTCTTGGTACGAACTCTTCTTCTTATCGTTTGAACTGAAAAAGTTACATCTGTAGCTTCAAAAAGCTGAATTTGGAGCTGCATGTGAGAAATGTTTGGGTGTCTTTCAGCTGATTGGACAATTAAACGATCGTGGAGAGCCGTTATTACTTTTGGCGACTTTCCCTTAATTTATTTTTGAGCTTTCCTAGTTCCTGTTACCTAGCATATGTTTTGGACAGAACGCCCTGTATTACGCCTAGCTCTGTAGCTATGTCCATCTGAGAACATTACTTTCTCCACAAGACCAATAATCTTTCCTCGTTGTAAGTTCTATAACCCCACATGAGGCATATTTTCGTTTTTGGACGCAAAAGTTAGTTTATTTATTTTCGTTCAACTTGCCACTCAAGCACATAATATATACCGTACCGGGCTGTACTATCCGATTGTCTTATATATTTGTTTATTTTCAATAAAAACCTTTAATCTTCGCAACAATAACAAGTTTTTTCAAAAGAAATAAATATTACTTTGAAATACATGGTGATTCCATATAAGTTTGGGTGTGTGTATTAACTATTTAGTAATTAGTTTTTTGTCAATTTTACGAAACTGGCAAAATTATTTACTAAAATCACTAGCCAGTTGTGTCTGAGTTTAGCGAACCGACTATACCATGCATTTTATGGAACTCAGTCTTCAGTTTCAGAGCAACTTCCCACAAATCATCATTTGGATTTAAAATAGAATCTCTAGAGACAGCTGATATCCAGTCATGGGATCTATTCATGTCCATACCTGCAGTAGGGTTTTCCAACGAGTATTTATTTTTAAATGTTTGTATGCTGCAAATCCTGCTACATATTTCAGTGATTCCTGACTTTTTCTTTCACCTCTAAATCTTGAATTAGCTGCCCTATCTCGTTATCGATAAATTCTTCTTGCTAATAATCTGGTTCTACAAAAGAATTTATCACAATTTCTCTTTCCGCATATTCTTTTGTTTCGAGCGGTTCGTCAATTTTTGCAAGGTTCAACAACATTTTCCGCGTCAAGCAAACTTCTGATTCTGAATCAGATGTTACGCCCTGGGAGTCCTTGAGAATATCCAACAAACACTCCTCATTAGAATCTGTTGTATTTCGATTTTCTGTCAAAAATTGCTGCCGAATTTTTGCCCAGAATGTACCATCGAAGTCTGTACCGAAAGTCGAGAGAACAAGGGTGATCATTACTAGCACCCATGCCTCAAATATACGCAAAAAAGTTCTCAAGAACATCTTGGTTTAGCCTGGAAGTTAATATATTATATTCTACATCATAACTGCTCTTTAAATAATTGTACATTCAAGACATTGATCTACTTGCTAGTAAGATTCCTTTTTGAAAGTGTATCATTTTCTTGTGCTTGCCGACTCTCATAGACTGAATGAATACCATCATTTGATCCCGTAGGTTTTCATTTTTTCGATAAATTATCTGTCTTTGGAAAGGTGAAGTATTTTATTTTCGTACCTTTTGTACTTTGATTGCAGTTTTTGCAATAGGAAACTTGCATAAAATTTTAAATTCGAAAAAAATGTTATAAATCACAACAGAACATAATTTAGAACCTGTATCAAAGATAAAAAAGTTTTGTTTGTCTTTCGTTTGGCCCCTAAAAACGACTAAAAATTCAACTTACACCAGCCACCCCAAAACGCGTCGTGACGTCACGCCGTTGTATGTTTACATTCTACACCAATTGTATATATAATTTTAAATTAGACATTATAAACGTCAGTAAAAAATACAGTTATGTGACGTTAAAAGTGTTTTTGATCGTTTGAACTATTCATAGAAAATTTGTACTATTACAAAATGGTTTTATTTTCAATAGTAAACCTTCTTTCCTTTCCTTCAAAAACTGTATCAAACTCCAACCTCAACAAACTGGTATATATTATTACAACGACATACGATAAATGTCATTAGAATATAAATATTTTTCCTTTATTCTCCGACGACGAACTGGCCAAATACCCAAGTAGGTGGAGGCCAATAAACTAAAGAAGGAGAAGAAGAATGTACCTAAATATAACGCTGTGTCTAGGTACATGCTAACGTGTACGGAAATTAAAAAATTAGAGTATCAGAGTGTTGGAATTTGTTTAATCGCGTTGTGTTTACACTTTAATTTTAATATTGATTAGTAAAGAGATTTCTTATTTTTTATTTGTTTAGTGTTTGTTTGTAAATTAACTATGCAGTGTAGACAATTATTTAGCTGTTTTAATGAGTTTAACAACATTTTAAAACAGTATGAAAAAGTTAAGAGACTATAAATTAATATATATTTTTTTAGTTATAAGTGAAATAGTATTACCGTCCAAAATTAAAATAAAAGGAAGACCTAAAGCTTTCACAATAATAATTAACTTGTTCTGAAGCTATTTCTTTGTGGCATTTTTGTAATAAACTATTCTAAATGGGAACTAAGCCACAATTTAACTAAAAAAATGATTTTATTAACGTTTCGACGTCTAAATCGGACGTCGTTGTCAAAATACAAAATATTATTAAATTAAACAAAAATGTTGTTGCTTAGTAAAAATTTTTTTCTAATAATTTATTTAATGTGACCAATTTTTGTATTTTGACAATGATATCCGATTTGATTATATCAATTAACTTACGTATAAAAATTATTTTAACAATATTTTGTACGTGTCATGTCTAAATACATACTAAATACATATATTTATTTTCCTATCCTAAATATATACTTTTATATATACATTGATTTATTACAATTAAGTTTGAAACATCTGAATAGGTCTGCTTCCCTTCCCTTTACAAATACTTTTCTATCAAACAAACACTAAACATATCAAAATAACTTGTACCAAAATATACAGTCACTGCGCACGCTAAATAATGACGTCACTGGCTTGATGAAGTTTAATTCGCGTGTACCTAACTTTTTTATTTACGTAAACGTTAGCGTGTACCTAGACACAGCGAAATATAACCATAATAATAACTAATGTAAAACTATGTGACGTCACGGATCGTTTGAACTATTTTATACCGCAGAAGACTTTAAATATGTATTTCTAAGTTATTACGAGTTTTTGAAGCGTGAAATTTTGGAAATCTCATTTTTAAACAAAACAGAACATTATTATGTAATAAAAAAATGTGCAAGTTCCCTATTACATACGGCACAATTTGGCATTGTAAATTTATGCCCCACACGATACCAAAAACAATACCAGAACAATAATAAATTGGATATCAACACGTCCAATAATCTCTAATGATTAAAAGTAACAAAATATATTTTCGGCTCCGTAAAACTATCATGTGTAAAGAATTTCACAAATGCAAGTAAAAATGCATCTGCAAGTCAAGTGGCAAGTGCATGGGTCCTCGAAGCTGACGTCGTGCGCGAAACGGACGGAATTAGGCGCCAATATAGGCATACCGTTTGTACGTGTATCGTGGATCTAACATCTATCCAATATTTGGACAAGCCGATAACAAGATACGAATTGTAATGCAATAGATAAGGCACGAGGAAAAGAAGAATGTGACTTTAAGACATAATAGATATATTCCAAAAACAAATGGTTAGTTCGTATCAAATATTAAAGTTTAAGAATTGTTGTCCAATAAAGTCACACAACATACCTTAACCACAAGTCAAAAAATTTATTACACACTTTAAATTAAAAAAAAAAATACATACCTTCAAATTCGAATCAATATGAACCAATGCATGATCATCCATACTTTTCCGTTTACTTTTTGTACTATTATCAAAGTGAACACTAAAGTATAAGTCTTCCGGAAAATACTGCCTTAATTTACACTTTTTACCGATTTCAGTTTCCAAGTACGGTACTGGAAACACAATATAAGGACTTATACATAAAGTGGTATCATCCAGTTGTTTTCTAAAATAATTGGAAAACGGAAGTTTGGCAACAGCTAAGGTTTGACCAGATGGCTGAGCATCAAATTCAGCGTTGGAATGTAACGGATCAGTAAAATCGTCAACTAAAGTTTTTCTATTCTCGGTTAGTTGTTCGTCCTTGATAAAACTTTTGATAACAGGCCTTTCGTTCCTTTTGGTGATATCTTGATCGCCATCGTTTTCCGTCAAGCAAAATGTATGCTTTTTATCTGGTATATCTGGTGAGTTTTCTTTACTATCTTCCAGAAATTCGTTTGCATTTGGAGGCATGGCGAATTCGTCCATTAGAAACGACTTCTCTAATCTCCAGCTGTACATAGCAAATAACATTAAAACGGATACTTCTTTCAGTTTCATTAATTCGGGCTCGGAGGCGCCTCTAAGCAAAACTGTACTGCCTAAATGAGCCGATGGTAATCCCTCGAAGAACATGAGCGTTTTTGTTCTACCTTAAAATAATAAAAAAAAAAACCATCAAAATATGACCTCATTTCACATGAAACAATGCACAAGAAATGGTGCGCCCTGGGTAACGCCAAATGATCCATCACTCCCAATCCTAAAGTGTAACACCATCGTGCCGACGGGATGCATGGTACAGGGAGTAAAGTGTATCTAAAGCGATGCCCTAGAGAGAAGGCGAACTCTAGGGGAATATAGCCTTGGTGCAGTTAGGGCGCACTGCCGTACTCGACATTTATTTCGACCCTACTCGTGGGAACAATCGTGGAACCAAAGAGAAACATAAAACAAACGAAGAGGGACTCATAAATGGGCGACCTCACCGAAGAAACAAGAATGGAAGCTGCGGGAGTAGCAGACCATATAGAACAAACGGACAAGGGAGCTGTGGAAACAGCAGACCATGCCGAGGAGATAGATATGGAAGCTGACCAGCTAGAGACAAGCCTCGAGAAACTAAGCCTCGGGACAAAAAACTATTTGGGGCTCAAAAACGAAAGCTTAAGAAAGCCGAAAAAATAGTTGCTGAGACGTGGGTTAAAGAAAACCCACATAAGACCAAAGGCCAAAAATGGAAAAGTGACCAGACCACGGGAGTGAAAAGGACCCGGTCTGACGGCTCGACCCCAACAAAAAACCCCGAGGCCAAAAGACCAAAGGGAATTACGAAACAAGCAGCTAACAACGCGACCAGGAGCGGTAAAACGCAGACTGGCACAGTTGCTAGCGCTGAAGAGGCAAGAGGCGGTAAAACGCAGATTGGCACTTACGGCGAAGTGACAGACAAACTTAGGATGGCGGTGGTAGACAGACACCATCCTGAGGTAAAACTGGACCAGGTCTCGAACAAAATTGGAAGAGGCAGTGGATAAGGCACCCGGTGGTAGTCAGAATCCACTGCAATTCCTAAGAACTACATTCAGCGCGGGGATTCTGTGGATCCACTGCGCGAATGAGCCTGCCAAATCTTGGCTGGAGGGGATGGTACGAGAGCTTCGGGATCTCTGGGAGTCGGCGGATTTGAAGTTGATCGAAACCAAAGGCTTAAGAAGACCGATTGTTCTTGTGCACGTGACTGAGACCGGCATAAGCGAAAAAGTGTTCACGAGTCGCTTGGGCAAGCAGAACGCAGGGCTCAATACGACAGATTGGACACTGAAAAGCCAGAAGGTCGAGGGGCAGGGAGAAATCCTTGCGTACTCGATCGACAGGGTCTCACTTAAGGCTTTGAAGCAGACCCAACTCGAGGCCTTTTATATGATGGGAAGGGTAGCATTCAAGATCGTGAGGGAGATGGATGGTAAAGGTGAGTGATCCAAGCCAACCTTCAGCACAGTAAGGCAGCTTCGGCAGAACTTGCTGTGGCGATGGAAAGGTTTGATGTTGCTCTCATCCAAGAACCCTGGGTAAACCAGGGTAAAATAAAAGGTCTCTCTGGGATAAGCGGAGAACTGATTTACATTAGATCCGCGTAAGTTCCAAGAACCTGCATAATAGCTAAAAGCAACATGAACGTAGGGATTAAAACTGCATACATTTTACTTGAAAACTTTCACATGCTAAAGCGTCATTTAATGACTTAAAACGCGCCTCTCATGTGAACGGACTCTTAGAATCGGCAAAATTCAGGTGCTATAGCGTGGAAAGTGGGGATCATCTGGAACTCCACGGTGCGCATTTATAGGCCGTATATCTAATTTAAAACTAACCAGGCTGCATATAATCATTACAGAAAATATTAATATGTAGGTAATACCTCTGTCCAGTTTAAAACTTTTCAAATAAAATCTTTGGCATGTTCCTAATTTTGGACGGCCGATGTGAGCATCCATAGCTGAAACGATATCCGCTTGTGTACATCTTGACAATCGTTCCAAAACGCTTAGTTTTACGTTATGTACCAAAGTGACAGATTGTTCATGTAACATGTCTTGAGCAAGCCTTGATATGTTTTTGTGGACTAGTATAACGTCTGGCTTGAGAGCTATTATTCGTAATGTGACATTGCGTAAGTATTCGTATTCCTATAATAAAAATATGTTAGATTCAGAAAATATTAACCAAAATGTAAATTGTATAAAAAAAGGACCTTATAGTCCTTATACCATTTTAAATATGTAAAGATTAGGTTCTACTAATTTATTTTTGGGAATCAACCAGAACCATTTGGGAATCAAATGGGCCATTTTTGATGTCTCGAATTTTCTAAACCTGTTGTCCGATTTAATTGATTTTTTTAGTATGTTAAAGCCTTGTTATTTAAAAATATCAATGTAATAATATTGTTGCTAGACGGCGTAATTTTATACCGGGTGTAACAATCATACTGTGTTTTTTCCATAAAGTTCGGAACACTCTGTGGAATATTATAGCATTTATAAAATACTGAAACTAAAACCCAACTATAGCCTCAGGTTTTCTTAACATTCTGTTTTTTGATTCATTCGCTTATGTTGGATAATAAAAAACTTAGGTACGTTAACAACTAGCCATGCTCTTACATGCCCTCAATACAGGTTGTTTCTAAATAAGTGTAACAAACTTTAAGGGGTAATTCTGAATGAAAAAATAATTACCGTTTGCTTTATAAACATATGTCCGCAAATGCTTCGTTTCCGAGATACGGGGTGTTGAAATTTTTCTTACAAACTGACGATTTATTGATTGCTCTCAAACCGGTTGAGATATGCAAATGAAATTTGGTAGCTTTTAAGAGACAGTTATTGCGCATTTTTTGACATGCAATTAAGAATTTTATATTCTCCATTGGCTGCATACGGGTAATATGACGGGTAATATTACCCGTATGCACGCCAATGGTGAATATAAAATTCTTAATTGCATTATTGTTAAAATTATTAATAAATTGGAAAGTAAAAAACGTTCTTCTTCGTCATCTTTTCAAACATCTTTTTATTATACATCAATATATTTTATTTAGATTTATAGAAATTGTACTTTACATCTATTCGGGTATCTACATCTACTTGTGTTCTTATAATACAGATGTATATACTTGTGTGCTAAGAATACAGATGTATAAGAGGGGAAGGTTATTGCTTCAAGTGGTGCATATTAGTAAAAATAAAAATGTAAAATTCAAAACCTTCAGTTCTATTTACAATATGTATTTATTTATGTCACAAGCACGTCACATGTCTACAAAAAGATGTTTTTAAAAGGTACCTCACTCCCGTTAAGACAGGTAAAATGCCCTTACTCCTAGAATTCAATGTTTTTCATTTTTGTACGTTCTATCCGATTAAATAATAATAATCAGCGTAAGTGTAAGAATTTGCTCTTTGAGCTTGTATAGCAGATCTCATTTTTGACGCCTAGTTTGTAGCACAGCAAGAATCTGTTCTATGAGTATCCCTGTGCTATTTTCTGCCTTTCATGTAAGAGCACCTCTTCCAACTATATCACCATCTGAAAATTGTCGTAGTTTCAACTAACCCTTCTGTTTCGAGTGTCCCATACGTGCTTTTAGCTCATACGGGTTTAGATCTTCAAGAGAAATAGTTAGAATACAACAAACCGGCATATTTGTTTCGTGGATCTAAAGAAAGCATTGGACAGGGTCAAATTAAAGGACGTTATCCATTTGATATACTCAAGAGAGGTGCGATCGAAAACATCTACCAGAACAATACAATAAAAGTAAAAGTAGAAGATGAGCTAACTGACCCAATTGAAGACGGCAATGGGATAAGACAGGGGGATTCCTTGAGTCCTTTATTGTTCAACCTGATCATGGATGAAATAAATAAAAAAGTAAGAACTAAAAAAGGATACCAAATGGGAGAAAAACAAGTTAAAATAATCTACTAAGCAGACCATGAAATACTAACCTCTCAAAGTGAAGATGATTTATAACGTATGCTGCACCAATTTAACATAACCGCTAGAAAATTTAACATGTTAATTTCCCCAAAAAAGACAAACTGCATGGTTATAACAGCAAATCTTATAAGATGTAAATTGGAGCTGGAGGGTCAAATAATAGAACAAGTGATAAAGTTTTTCAAATAATAGAACAAGTCGAAACAGAAGTGGAAGATCAAGTGAATAGAGCAAACAAAGCAGCAGGTTGCCTGAATGACACAATATGGAGAAATAAAAATATCGGAAAAAAATGAAAGGCTGAATAATTTACAAAACAGTCATCAGACCAATAATGACATATGCGGCAGAAACACGACCCGACACAGAGAGGACAAAAAGATTGCTCGAAACAGCGGAAATGAAAACCCTCGGAAAAACCGATGGCAAGACTCTATGGGACAGAGCTAGAAGTACAGATATACGACGGAGATGCATGGTGGACAACATTTATAACTGGGTAAGAAACAGAAGAATAGAATGGAATCATCACATAAGCCGAATACCAACAAATAGAGTAGTAAGGACGGCCAGCGACGGTTCCCCAATAGGAAGACGATCAGTGGGAAGACCACGAAAACGATGGAACGACAACTTACTAGAGGCACATTGAAGGAACAGACAGAGTCATGTCTATACAAAAGGAGAAGAAGAAGAAGAAGAAGAAGAAGAAGAAGAAGAAGAAGAAGAAGAAGAAGGGTTTAGATCAGGACATCTAAATGGCTAATCCAGTAAAATAACGAGTTATTCTGGCAATGTACGGTCACGCATAGGAAGGAAATTTTTCTAACAAATTATACGAAAGGCAGAACGTGTTCCCTGAAACACTCCAGTCCAATGAAATATTTGTACACATCCAATTTTTCTCGCTACGCAAAAATGCTCTAAGGTTATCAGACGACGGAACTCAGAATAATTAGAGAGAAAGTTGATGCTGAAAAGATGCTGTAAAAGAATATGGAATTGTACGCCATACATTACGCAATCGTAAACAAATAAAGAAAATATAGTGGAACACGTAATAAAAAAATATTATGAATTTGTGATTGTCCAAAGATAGAAAACTATATTTACATGAGATTAATGCAAAAATTATTTTAAACAATCTGAAGAAATTATAAAGGCATTTTTTTTCAAACGACTAAAAAAGATGATCTTAATTCCAGTATTGAATGGTTGGATTTTAAAAATCGATTTGGTATCCGTCTGTTAATCCTATTAACTGCAAACTTTAATTTAAAATAAATTATTTTCTTTTCTGTATCGTTATTTGGTCACTAAACTAACATACGGTAATGGTGAACTGTCAGATTTTGAGAAGACAATCATGGCCAACTCACAATAAGTAGTGGTAAACGTTTAAATACCTATCTAATTAATACTTTGATATAAAATGTAAGAATCTAATTATAAGCGATGAACATATACCTGCATTAATACTGGTTCTAGAGACATCAATCTGCCTTCAGTTCGTTGATAGACAATGGAACATTGAAGCAAGAGAATTTTAGGGTTTTCTATGTCGATCAACATATCTTTGTGTGCAACGTTTTTGCTGCATACTACCCCTCCAACTAGAGATGTGTCATTTCTCAAACCGCCAGCAAGAATTTTAAATTGGATGTAATGGCGGATATCTAAATCGATGGCATCATGATTTTTATCTAAAAAATTCTATAGTTAAATAATCGTCGCGAAGGTGTTAAAATCGGAGGTAAAATTATTAATAACATCAAATACGCAGATGGCACCGCCGTAATAGCAGAGAATCTAGAAGACCTTCAAACCCTGTTGAATGCTGTAAACATCAAATGTACTGCAAAGGGCTTAACAATTAACTCAAAGAAAACAAAATGGATGGTGGTCGGAAAAATTAATATCGATGACTCAGTATTAAAATTAGATAACAAAATCCTGAAAAGGGTGGAACACTTTAGATATCTGGGCAGTTGGATTGAGTGCAGGGTTGAAAGTGATGAAGAAATTTCGACCAGAATGGAACTTGCACGAAAAAGCTTTATTAGAAGTCTGTCATTGACGACACGTCTAAGAGTATTGAAGTGCTACGTCTGGTCCGTTTTGTTCTATGGATGTGAAACCTGGACAACAAAAATAAAAAATCTTAACAAATTAGAAGCGTTCGAGTTGTGGTGTTACAGCACATATTTCTAATGAACGTGTTCTAGAGACCATGCACAAAGATCGATAATTAATCAACATCATAAAAATGAAAAAGGTTCAATACTTAGGCCATATAATGAGAGGACCTAAATATCGCTTACTCCGGTTGATCATTCAGGGCAAAATCGAAGGAAACCGCTGGATTGGAAGAAAACAACTGTCCTGGCTGCCTAACATTAGACAATGGACAGGTCAAACGGTCGAGGAATTGTTTTATATAGCTGCGACCGAGAAACATTTCATAAGCTTGTTAATACGACGATAGATAACAAGACAACGATTAAAAACTAGCACGGCACACAAAGAAGAAGAATCTTCTGTAAGCAACACCAATGAATGACTTCGAGTTCACATTAACTCATAGTAATTGATTAATTATAATTTTGCATAAACAGAATAAAAAATATTTACCAGGTCTAATAATACTGATTATCTCGTTAAGTATTGGCATAATAACTTCCGACCAAGAGTATGAAAGCCCTTTGGAAATCAACAATTGCTTAAGTAAACTATTGCTGTGTTGCTCAAACGCATCACTTAAGATTGTATATGCTAACTTTTCTCCGTTTTCTTCCCGCAAATTGGATGCATTAAACCATTCTAAAATATAGAAAATTATTTTAAATATATACAAAAATATTTATTCTGATATAGTGATTATAATCTAATGTACTATTTTCTACAAATTCTGTATACATGATATAATTATAAGAGGTTATAATATAAATAATATAAGAATATAATAGATTCTTCATCTTATCCTTAAAAACATTTCAGAGGTCAGTCTGCCGGTATAGCCATTTTCGTCATTTTTGTCTCTAGCATTACTTTCATTCAAGGTTCCCAGACTATATGGACCAACAGTAGATTCGACTTTTTCTGCGCCCATTTTAACATTCCAATCTCCCATAAATAGGTTGATGCTGAACGATTTTACATATCTGGACCTCGAAGGTAAACTACACTAAGTATGTCATTTCGAGCAACTGTGTTAAGCGTGTGTTTGCAACAAAGTTTAAAGCACTTGTACACCAGGATGTTAATAAAAATCTGATATATCCCATAATTGTTTGAAAGACAATATAACCATATTTTAATGATAATATAATATAACCAATTTGTATAATCCTACTAATAAAATAAGTGGATCAAAGAAACTTATTCAAAACAACATCATGTCGACATAGTGTAGTTTACCTCCGAAGTCCAGATATAGAGACAGAGAAAATTCTCTATTGGTTAATTATATTTAGTCGAGGCATTGAAGCACAAAAAAAGGCCTTACTGTCGATTTTTGGCGCAGTAAGACGGATTTTAATGCAGTTTGGTACGTTGGATTCGTGAGAATGTCAGGAAATTTTGTGAACTTATGTAATGAATAAGAAATCTGAAATTGCATTTGTGCATAAGAAAAATGCATTTCAAAAGTGCATTTTGAAATAGGCAATTATTATAAATTTTCAACTCGGTAAATTTTCTTACTCGGGGGGTTTTTGGGGTCGCTGAAAACGAATATGAGGTTAGCGAGAGTGTGCAAACTACCTGGTGCCTGCAGCGGGTATAATAAACGTCTTCCTCTGGAGTATTGTGGTAATTTATCATATAATTGGCTTAAACTCATTACTCGGGGGTTTTTGGGGTCGCTGAAAATGAATATGAGGTCGGCGAGAGTGTGCAAACTACCTGGTGCCTGCAGCGGGTGTAATAAACGTCTTCCTCTGGAGTATTGTGGTAATTTATCATATAATTGGCTTAAACTCATTCCTCGGGGGGTTTTTGAGGTCACTGAAAATAAATATCGCAACGACTAAATTCTAATTTCATAGATTATTATAAAAAAACATGATTATTTTGTTCAGGATCTCTATTTTTTTTTAATTTGGCGCTTAAAATTATGTTGGCAGTATTGATACATTCTTGACTAATTTCATGTAGGATTTATTGCCTTTCTCTCATTTAAATAAGCATTTAAATTAAGAAATTACAATATCAGCAAAATGATAAAAAACAACATTTATATGGCGTAGTATAACCGAGAGTCTTTGAGAAACATTATCACATTATTAAAGTTACTATTATTACTAAGAGTGGTGGTTTGGTCTTCATCCAGTTTATGTTGTCTTCGGGTGTTCGTGTATAGCTGGCACTCAACTAGTATGTGTTTGACGGTGACAGGAGTGTTGCAGGTATGACACCAAGGAGGATTTCCCTGGCTCATCAGGTACCCATGTGTAAGACGGCAATGTCCAATTCTTAGTCTTCTCATGACAACTTTGTCCCTTCTACAAAGTGCTGGTATTTTTAAGGCAGGTATTCTGGGTTGAATATTCTGGAGTTTTGAGTTTGTTCTATTCCAGAGGTTTTGCCAGACTCTCAAGCACATTTGGTTTACTGTATGTTGTACCCCTTAATAAAATTATTGACCACGGCTGCCAACTTCTTATGGCTATGTCAATGCCACGATAAGTTTCAGGAAACCGAAATTCCTGAGCAGTTTAAACTGAGTAATATCCAATTAGCTGAAACTTACCCATACAGAATGTAGTTAATGGCTATTGAAAAAATAAAAAGATTGCCATTGGAAAAATTCTTTCATCTGTTGATGCATTTTCCCAGCATTTTAAAAGGGTATATTTACAAACACAAATTTGGCTGCATGGAGAGGACAGTAACATGAACCCAACCGATTGGGGATGGGAATTACAAAATAATGTATTAATTCCAGTTAGAATGACTCAGCCACCTGGTCCTCCAAACATTTTAAATTTAATATTATGTAGTTGTAAGTCAGACTGCGGCAACTCATGCGGGTGCAGGAAGCATGGGTTAGTTTGTAATTTAGCCTGCAAAAATTGTGCAGGTTCTGATTGCACAAATATTGCATTGGACTCGAGAGAGGAAGGCAATAATGAAGAAGATGATGATAATGATGAAGAAAATGAATTTTAAAGAAAAATTACGATAAATTTTGTATAATGAACTTTTTTAACCATAAATATATTATAATAATAAAAATTTATGTTTATTTATAATAAAAATAACACCCTTTTCGATCACTATAGTTACATCGAAGAAAATAGATTACCCCAAAAACCCCCGAGAAACGAGTTTAAACTAATTATATGATAAATTACCATAATACTCCAGAGGAAGACGTTTATTACACCCGCTGCAGGCACCAGGTATTTTGCACACTCTCGCCGACCTTATATTCATTTTCAGCGATCCCAAAAACCCCCCGAGTTACAAGTTTGGGCCAATTATTTAACAAATTAACATAATACTCCAGAGGAAGACGTTTATTACACCCGCTGCAGGCACCAGGTAGTTTGCACACTCTCGCCGACCTCATATTCGTTTTCAGCGACCCCAAAAACCCCCGAGTAAGAAAATTTACCGAATTGCAAATTTATAATAATTGTCTATTTCAAAATGCACGTTTGAAATGCATTTCTCTTATGCACAAATGCAATTTGAGATTTCTTATTCATTATATTAGTTCACAAAATTTCCTGACATTCTCACGAATCCAACGCACCAATCCGCATTAAAATCCGTCTTACTGCAAAAAAATCGACACTTCAATCCTTCAATGCCTCGACTAATTAGGATTTTATATATTTTTACTGCCTCAATCACAGAATAGAATAGCTCAAGCTATCCCTTGGTACTTTCTGAAGTTGGTACGTACATATATCTGTATTAGGTTGATATCATATAGTTGTCCATGTAGCTTTAACACCATAATTCTGTTGCCGATTGCAAGAATGTTCCAGTTCATTTTCTTCATAGGGACTTCAGCATTTGTGAGTTTATAGCAAGTAGTGAAGTGGTCTATATATTAGTGGAATTATATTTACCTGTCATCATTTTATCACTTCTGATAAAATAAAAATTGTTACTATAAGAGCGTTTCACGAATAGAACATTGTGGAGATAGCCCCATGTATTTCTTATGAACGATAGGAGCACACCGTACTGACTAGAATGAATCGTATATCGGCAGTCGGGTATTCACCCGTGCGCGAGAGGTTTGGCAACACTGATCTCGGTAAGCGTAACCTTCTACCATGTTCTATTCTTAACGTGAAACAAATATTAGAGATTAATGAATATAACATTTTTCTATGATGTTGTCATTGCGTTATTTCATGAGCCACGTCGAAGAAAAATATAATTAGTCGCCGATACTGAACCATTGGAAAAATATCCCAGAAGTTGTTTCACAATCCAAACAAGGTCGAATTAAGTATTTTATGAATCACAATCGTTTGTGAATTTAATATGCATGTTCTTCTTCTCTCTTCTTCGTCTTTTTGTATAGACATGACTCTGTCTGTTTTTTCAATCCGGACGCTCAAAATGGTGTAACTTTTTACTGAACAATATGTGGACCAATTTGGCGTTAGAGGAAAACTTTTACTTTGGATTTTTAGGTTAGGCCTTTTCTTGGACCAATTATACTATACTACCTCAGTAACTTTGAAACCGTTCATTTTAGAAGGATTATGCATAGGACCTTTTTTATTTCAAATTTAGTGTAGAACATTTTTGTATAGAAGGTTGTTTATGCTAAATCGTATAGTTTTAAAAATATTTACGAAAAACCTAAAAAACTACGAATTTACCGATTTCTCCCCCCTTTCCCCCCAAACCCGACGCTCAAAATGGTGTGACTTTTTTCTGAACATTATGTGGACCATATAGAATAATTTGGTGTTTCACTTTGGATGTCTGGGTTTGGGTCTAGTTATACCATACTACTGTTCCAGTGTTCCCATACATCAATGTTTGTCCGACTAGACACCGTTAAGCTATTAACAAATTTTCAGCTTGCTATTAATCAACTTTTTTTGGTACGCGGCATCCAGGTCTACACACTAAGTATGTCATTTCGAGGAACTGTGTTTAGCGTGTGTTTGCAACAAAGTTTAGAGCACTTAGGATGTTAATAAAAATCTGATATATCCCATAATTGGTTGAAAGACAATATAACCATATTTTAATGCTAATACAATATAACCAATTTGTATAATCCTACTAATAAAATAAGTGGATTAAAGAAACTTATTCAAAACAACACCATGTCATAGGTGTAGCTTACTCCCGAGGTCCAGATATAGAGACAGAGAAAATTCTCTGTTGGTTAATTATATTAGGATTTTATATATTTTTACTCCCTCAATCATAGAATAGAATAGAATAGCTCAAGCTGTCCCTCAGTACTCTCTGATGTTGTTACGTAATATGTATTAGGTTCATATCATATCATTGTCCATGTAGCTTTAACACCATAATTCTTTCGCTGATTGCAAGATGTTCCACTCCATTTTCTTCATAGGGACTTCAGCATTTGTAAGTTTAGTAGCAAGTAGTCTCCATATATTAGTGGAATTATATTTACCTGTCATCATTTTATCACTTCTGATAAAATAAAAATTGTTACTATAAGAGCGTTTCACGTTAACAATAAAACATTGCGGAGATAGCCCCATATATTTCTTATGAACGATAGGAGCACGCCGTACTGACTAGAATGAATCGTAAATCGGCAGTCGGGTATCCACCCGTGCGCGAGAGGTTTGGCAACACTGATCTCCGTAAGCGTAACGTTCTATCATGTTATATTCTTAACGTGAAACAAAGATTAGAGATTAATAAATATAACATTTTTCTATGATGTTGTCATTGCGTTATTTCATGAGCCACGTCGAAGAAAAATATAATTAGTCGCCGATACTGAACCATTGGGAAAATATCCCAGAAGTTGTTTCACAATCCAAACAAGGTCGAATTCAGTATTTTATTAATCACAATCGTTTGTGAATTTAATATGCATGTTGATAATATGTATAAGCAAAAAAACTATAAAATCGAAGCACTTTCAGTAACAACCACCTGATCTTTAACAGCTGATTTGCACAGAATTCCATTGTTATTAAACATTTTAATTCATAAAGCATTAATAATTTTATTACTTTTCGTACATTTTAACTTTTTATAATTAAAACATTAAGTAAAAGGTCAAAATGAAATGATATGAGGAATGGCGGTAAAATAATGTTGTAAAATATGTACAGTCACAATCACTGAATAGTTTACACCCTTTAATATCCAGTGGCCAATTTTTTGAATTTTTACCTCGTTTAAACGCACCGTTTACGTCAAAGTGACGTACCAGTGGCGGACCCAGAATCGGTTGTTTAAAATTAAAAAATCAAAATAAAATAAATTACAAAATTTAACAAAACGGAAAGTATAGAAAGGCATTTTTTAAATAAAATTGAGTTAAAATTATTGAGTTTGGCAATTACTTTTGGTTTTGCGCGTGATATAAACGGCATTTGGACGCTTTTAATAACTTCCTATTTTATTTTTCAATACGCACTAAAATTTTTGAAAAGCAATTTGACATTTAGTAAATCCGTACGACACTGCGATTTTACAGTATTACAATATAAAAATAAAGGTGTAAATTATTCAGTGATTGTGACTGTACATACAGGGTGATTGATTAGTGGGATAAAGCTCAATAGATCCGCTATAGTAATAGATAGCAATAAAAGTTAATAACAAAAATTGTAGCCATCTTTGAGCTTCACAGTACAAAATTAGTTAGAATGTTATAGGGTGTTCGATAACACAGTGACAGACCAAACTTATGTTTTTTTAAATAGAACACCCTATATTTTATTTTAAATTCGGAATCCTGTTAACTTCTCCATCACAAAAATATAAAGGTTTGTTATGTTATACAGGGTATTTACAAAGTTATAACCAATTTTGTATGAAAATCGTAATAAGTTCAACTCCCTGTATAAATAAAAATAAGCACAACAGCAATGGTTTATTAATGCCATATTTTTTTGTTTATTGTCAAAATTTTCAAGAAATATTGACATTGCTAATTTTCTTTATATCAAATACAGGGTGAGTCAAAACGCAAGTACATTATTTTCTCAGTAATGTTAAATGGAACACCCTGTATTTTATATCATTATTGAAAAGTGACATTGCCGTACTTTAATTTTTATATAACATTCCCTATGGCGAAATTTATTAGTTTTCGAGATATTTTCATTTTTCAGAGCAAATTATTTTAGGTGTCTAAAATATAAATTCTAAGTAAGCCATGACTCAATTCACAATTGACGATTACTGATTATCAATCCGGTAAATCAAGGTAACAATGTAGCAAATAAAGAAATAAATATTAGTAATACATTTTACAAAAAAAAAATACAACCACAACATGCAACATTTTCGAAACAATTAAAAACTACTTTTTTATGTAAATGTAACAAATAAAGAAAGAAAATTAGTAATAAATTTTACAAAAAACACACAAACACAAAATACAATATGTTGTGAAGACAATTAAACACTACTCTTGTATGTAAATATAACAATGTAACAAATAAAGAACGAAAAATAATTTATCAGTAATACATTTTGCAAAAAAAACATGTTTGTAAAAATAAGAAGCTACTTTTAATAAAATATTTTTAATATTTAATTACATAAGGTGTTCAAAATTACCTCCTAACACATTTATGCACGCCTAAAAACGATCATTGAATGAGCTACTTACTCTACGAAGTATTTGTAAATTAACACATCGAAACACACTTTGTATTCTATTTTTCATCTCATCCCTTATTGTTGGAGGTATTTTATAAACTTCATTATTAACGTAACCCCAAAAAAATCAGTCCAATTTATTAAATTCTGGCGATTTGAGTGGCCACGCTACTGTTCCATTGAAAAATGAAAATATCTCGAAAACTAATAAATTTAGACATAGGGAACGTTATCTAAAAATTAAAGTACGGTAATGGCACTTTTCAATAATGATATAAAATACAGGGTGTTCCATTTAAAATTACTGAGAAAATAATGTACTTGCGTTTTGACTCACCCTGTATTTGATATAAAGAAAATTAGCAATATAAGTCATTCTTGAAAATTTTGACAATATGTAAAAAAATATGGCATTAATAAACCATTGCAGCTTTGTTTATTTTTATTTATACAGGGAGTTGAACTTATTACGATTTTCATATAAAATTGGTTACTACTTTGTAAATACCCTGTATAACATAACAAAACTTTATATTTTTGTGATGGAGAAGTTAACAGGATTCCGAATTTTAAATAAAATATAGGGTGTTCCATTTAAAAAAAAACATAAGTTTGGTCTGTCACTGTGTTATCGAACACCCTGTAACATTCTAACTAATTTTGTAATGTGAAGCTCAAAGGTGGCTAAAATTTTTGTTATTAACTTTTATTGCTATCTATTTATACTATTCGCTCCGAGCGTTAACAAAGTGTCAAAGCAAAATCGACCGACCTGCTCATGGTGGCGGTTTTTTGAAATTTTATAAGGACGTTTTGTGTATGTTTAAATGAGACATTTAAAAAAATGTCGTGTCACGCTAGTGATATTATGTATTAATATAAACAGAAAATAAAAACGCACTATAAATTCTTCACTTTCCAATATTGATTATCAGTTTGATTTTGTATGCATAACCTCACTATCGCAGTTTATGTCAATAAATATTTATTAACGAAAAAGACAATATTTTGTTGCACTATAAATTACAGTATAAATTAATAACTAATGAATTCTAACAATTGTATTCGGTTATTATCACTACAAAATAAAATATTCAAGTTTAACAAAATAATCCCATAAGACTCAATGTTAAAACGTCCTTACAAAATCTGACAGCGTATCACGTGACTGTACGTAGAGGGGAGACGCACGGAGCCAATAGCGGATCTATTGAGCTTTACCCCACTAATCAATCACCCTGTATATAAATATACGTAAATATACAGCACGACCAAATTCACTTTGTATTTGAGATTTGGATGCGCTCTGTTGTTGACGTTCGGGTTTTTCACATATTCGGAATTTTATTTTGGTACCGTGCAGGTATTTTATTTGACGAGACGGTACCAAAATAAAATTCAAAAAATTTAAAAAACCTAAACGTCAACACCAGTGCACATCAAAATCTCAAATACAAAGTGAATTTGCGGCTAAGTTAAAATAGGAGAAACTTTACTTGAAAAGGATCAGTTCAAGACTAATGCTCTCATTTTGTGGCAATAATGTCAGAAGTGTCTGATTTCCAGAGCATCAACTAGCACATCCACGAAAAAAAATACAACTACTGAGAAAATAAAAGTAAAAATGTTTAGAATATAAAGAAAATGTTAAGTAATACAAAGGCAATGCCAATAATTATACTCGGACACCTGTATATTTACATAAAAATATATTCAAAATTATTAATAATATTTACCTGATTCTGGAGCAGCTTCAATTTGATCCGAAGGTCTAACAACCACCGTTTCTGTTTTTTCTTGTGGCTCCTGTGTTTCGCTTACATTCTGACTCTTGTACTCATCAGGAGGACGAGACAGATATACTGTATTTGCTTCTAAATTAAGATCTAACGTATATGATGACGATGAAGTCATATTTCCAGGCCTCATTTCAACTGGCGATAACTGTTCGTTTTCAGAATCTGCAATAAAATTAATGTAATTTACAATAATTATTAATTATATTATAATCGTATGTATAACAATAAGATAAGGGTACCAAAGAAGCCCCACTTAATATTCACTACGTCATTTTGATAAGAAAACGCACTAGAAAAATCCGAAAAAAGAAGAGAAGATAAATCGTATACATTAGTTTCTTTGGAAATGGTTATGTAACAAATAATATTACAATAATTAAGTAATGAAATAAAAGGCTTTCTCACAATCAATTTATTCACTCCGGACGACCGATTTTGTTGCCTATAATATGCACAGCATGATCAGGTCCCGGTGCATGATGTGCATGTACAGACAGTGAAATCGGTCGTCTGGAGTGAATAAATTGATTGTGAGAACGTCTTTTATTTCATTACTTACTTAGTATGGGCTCACACATGCAACCCATTCAATATTTGAATATTAAAATATTTCCTGTGACACAAACTGGCCTAACAAAATTATTATACAAATACAAAAGGAAAAAAGTTTTCCTGTAGCCGGCTGTATACCCATATATCACAAAAAATTTTGTTAAATAAAATCCTTTATAAAAGGTATATAATTAATTTATTAAAAATTCCCTTAAGGGTTACATCACATATGCAGAACGTTTTCGATCTAATACAGATCATCATCAGTACTGAACAGGATATTCACATGCTAAGCCACTAAAATCATTTCGGCCGATATTTCTGCTATTCCTGGGCTTTTGTTATTTTTCAAGCTCTTTATTTCGTTCTTTATTTCTTGTTCTGTGGGTATTTCTATTGCTATCTGATCATCTTCAATTTCATGGTTTGTTTCCTTTTGTACTTCGCTCTTATTTAGCAGTTCTGTGAAATAGTTTTGCCAGTTTCCCATTATTTTTTCCGGCTCATTTAGCAACATCCCTTTATATATGACCTGATAAAAAGAATATGGGAAGTAGAAAAAATGTCAGAAGAGTGGACCATAGCAAGGATATGCCCTATACATAAAAAAGGTGATAGAATGCTATGCGAAAACTACAGAGGCATCGCACTATTAGAAATAGTTTACAAAATCTTGGCACAAAGTATAAGAAAAAGGCTAAGTCAATATTCGGAAAAAATACTGGCAGAATACCAGGCAGGTTTTAAAAACAACAGATCAACGACTGACCAAATATTTGCCTTAAAAGAAATACAGACTACCTGTTACGAACATAAACCAGTACTATATGCTTTATTCATAGACTTTAAGCAGGCTTACGACACAGTAAATAGACAGCAGATGTACGAACTGATGAAAGAATTGGGGATACCAAGTAAAATTGTCAGGATGATAAAGATGACGATGGAAAACACAACAAACGAAATAGCTTGAAAAGGGTATACATCCAAAAAGTTTGAAACCAAGGAAGGATTAAGACAAGGAGACCCACTATCAACAACGGCATTCAATCTAACATTGGAAGGAATAATCAGGAAAAGCAGAATAAACATGCAAGAAACGATATTTAAAAACGGCCACCAATGCATAGCATTTGCAGATGATCTGACGCTATTAGCAACAAGCGAAAAAGAACTACAAAAGATAATGAAAAACATAATAACAGAAGCCAAAAAATTCGGACTTGAAATAAATGAAGAAAAGACAAAGTATATGATAATGGGAGAGATCCAAAAAGAAAAAGAGAATAACATCATAGTACAAATAGATGGAGAAAAAACATACTCGTTCAAAAGAGCCAAAGAAATTATTTACCTGGGAGCCAAAATAGATGAAAATGGTCATGAAGAAGGGGAGATAAAGGCAAGAATTGCTAAAGGAAATAAAAAATATGGAGCATTACGCACATTATTGAAATCCAAATACGTATCAAGAAAAACAAAAAATAAGAATTTATAAGACTGTTATCAGACCTACAGTAACATACGCATGCGAAACATGGGTGCTCAAAAAGTCAGAAACAGACCTTTTAGAAAGACGGGAGAGAAAAATGCAAAGAGCAATATATGGAGGTGTGAAAATAGAAGGTCAGTGGAGAAGAAGAACCAATAAAGAATTGGAAGAACTATATCAAGAGTCAACGATCACGACGACGATCAAAGCACAGAGAATACGATACTTGGGGCACATCGAGAGAATGGGAAGTAAACGAATGCCAAAAATGGTACTCTCACGAAGACCAATACAAAAGAGGAGGAAAAGCAGGCCAAGGAAAAGATGGAAGAACAGTGTGTATGAAGACTTGAAGAAAAGTAACATTGAGAGATGGAAAGAACTAGCATTGGACAGAAGGAGATGGAGGGAGGTGGTGAAGGAGTGTATAAAAAGACTGAAGTGTAATTAAATAAAATTTATAAGTTTTATAAGTTATGTAAGTTATATTAAGTTATTTATTCTATTATTTATGTAATGAGAAATGTAAACATTTTAGCCCTAGGCCTACAAGGCCTGTTGCGCTTAATAAATAAATATAAGCCACTAAAATTGAAAATATATCGGTAAGGACCCTTTAAAATGTTACAGCGCTGGAAACATTGACATAAATTGTTTTAAATAATATGGATGTTTTAAATAATCCTAGATTTAGCACCGGGCACCATCTGATTCCTCACATGAGTTGGACACGTTCTGAGGTTCAGCTACCTTACATCTTGGACGGTCGATGTCAACTTAATGTTGAACATTCGACAGGTCCTGAGGTTCAGCTACCTCACATCTTGGACAGCCGATGGCACAATGTGGCACACCATGTTATTTAAAACAATTTATGTCAATGTTTCCATCGCTGTAACATTTTAAAGGGTCCTTACCCATATATTTTCAATTTCGGTGGCTTAGCATGTGAACATCTTGTTCAGCACTGATGATGATCTGTATTAGATCGAAAATGTTCTCCATATGTGATTTAGCCCGTTAAGGGAATTTTTAATAAATTACATATATACCTTTTATACAGGATTTTAATTAACAATTTTTTTTTAATTATTTTACATAATCTATCGAAAGTCCAAGACAGTGTCTATTGATATATTCGCGGTGTGCAAGTACTCGGAGGGATACGAGAAACGATCGTGCGAGAATAGCGGAGAAATATTACAACTTCCTTAAATAATTCATATTGTCAATTGAACTTGTCAAATTGACGTATATTTCATACCTACTGTCATTGAAGAAGAAAAATTATATATTGCTCCACAATGTTGATATGATATGCAATTATTATACACTGTGTCCGTAAAGTATGGAACAAATTCTTTTTTAGCTAAACAGAGCATTTTAATCCTGAAACACGTCGATTTTTGATTTTAATTTACCGTATTTTAAAATAATATTCTAATATACAGGGTGAATTACTTTCGAGTAATGACGTCACTGTCATTTTTTTTAAATGGAACACCTCCATTTTGTCTCAATTTTCGGATTACTCTAGCTGAGCTGATTCCAAAAATGTATCACATGTTGATTCAAATTGGTACAGGGTGGACAAAAATACAATAGTTTTGTGTGTGTTCATAAAGTAACGCGTTAGTTAAATTAACAATATTATCAAAAATACTTATTGTCTAGCGGACAGAATATGATGCAATACATGACTTTATAAATGTTCGAACTGCAGCCCTTGCTGTATTTGACAGTAACCCAAACGTTGTACAAATTCTTGTTAAACCTTGTTTATTGTATCTTGAGAAATATTGTTTATTGCTGTCCGAATTCTCTGTTTTAATTCTTGAATATTTGCTGGTTTCGTTTGATACACAACATTCTTCAGATGGCCCCACATAAAATAATCCAAAGGACTGAAATCTGGTGACCTCGCTGGCGATTCAATAGGTCCACGTCTACCAATCCACCTGTTCGGAAAAATTGCATCTAGGTACCTTCTAACATCTGCAGCATAATGTGGAGGTGCACCATCCTGTTGAAACCATAAACTTTTATCAAAACCTCCAGGATTACGTCTGCTGGGAAACAAATTACGTAAAGTAGGTACGAGATACCCTCTTAAAAACTCAAGGTACGTTGTCCCGTTTAAATTACCTTCGATAAAGTAGGGTCCGATGATTCGATTTCTTACAATTCCAGCCCATACATTTACCTTTTGCGAGTATTGTGTATGATGCTCACGCATCCAGTGGGGGTTTTCTTTTGCCCAGTATCTACAATTCTGACGGTTAACCTCGCCATTTAACGTGAAAGTGACCTCATCAGAAAAAATAATATTTTGTACCAAGAGAGGGTCTCGGTGGCAGTTATCCATCATTGCTTCGCAAAATTGAATTATTCTATCGGGATCATCTTCGTTTAATTCCTGCACAAGTTTGATTTTATAAGGATGCCATTTTTCAAGCTTTAATAGTTTGTGTACCGTTGTTTTGCTAACACCGATATCGCGACTAACTTTACGCACAGAAGTGTGCGCATCTTCTTCAAAACTAAGTAAAACATCTAATGCTGTATCAGAATTTCCAGAGGGACGACCTGGTTTCCGTGCATTTTCAACCGTACCAGTTTCTCGAAATTTCTTTTCAATCTTACTGACTGTTGAACGCGTTATAGGTCTTTCTGGATATTTATCATTAAACAAATTGCACACTTCCATCTGAGTTCGCGATCTGTCTCCATACTCAATCATCATAAATAATGCACTTAATTCTTTGCTTTGCACTTAACTCCATTTCTACTTCAAATTAAATCTAAGCAATAATTAAAACATTCACAAATACCAAAAATATTGTAGTACTAAACTGTCACTGAACATCAATAAATTACTAAACAAATAATGACATTTAACAAAAACATAGCCTACTATGTTTCTTTTAAATTGACAAGAAATAATTTCTTTCATATTATGTCCGCTAGGCAATAAGTATTTTTGATATTGTTAATTTAACTAACGCGTTACATTATGAGCACACACAAAACTATTGTATTTTTGTCCACCCTGTACCAATTTGAATCAACATGTGATACATTTTTGGAATCAGCCCAGCTAGAGTAATCCGAAAATTGAGACAAAATGGGGGTGTTCCATTTAAAAAAATGACGGTGACGTCATTACTCGAAAGTAATTCACCCTGTATATTAGAATATTATTTTAAAATACGGTAAATTAAAATCAAAAATCGACGTGTTTTAGGATTATTTCTTAAAATGGTCTGTTTAGCTAAAAAAGAATTTGTTCCATACTTTACGGACACAGTGTATAAAGGTAAATTTAATTAATTGTATTTTGCTTGCAGTACTGCATTTTAATAACTAATTTTATTTACTACATATGTACAATAGGGAACTTGCATAAAATTTTAAATTCGAAAAAAAAATGGTATAAATTACAACAGAACATAATTTAGAACCTGTATCAAAGATAAAAAAGTTTTGTTTGTCTTTCGTTTGGCCCCTAAAGACGACTAAAAATTCAACTTATACCAGCCACCCCAAAACGCGTCGTGACGTCACGCCGTTGTATGTTTACATTCTACACCAATTGTATATATAATTTTAAATTAGACATTATAAACGTCAGTAAAAAATACAGTTATGTGACGTTAAAAGTGTTTTTGATCGTTTGAACTATTCATAGAAAATTTGTACTTTTACAAAATGGTTTTATTTTCAATAGTAAACCTTCTTTCCTTTCCTTCAAAAACTGTATCAAACTCCAATCTTAACAAACTGGTATATATTATTACATCGACATACGACAAATGTCATTAGAATATACAGTCGGAAAAATGAAAGAATACCCATGAACGAACATATAAAACACGCTGTATTTTCCTGTCACCGTGTCACAAAGAAAATTGCCCAGCGCAAGTACATGTAATATAATTATTACATGTACTTGCGCTGTCCAATTTTTTGTGTGACACGGTGACAGAAAAATACAGCGTGTTTTATATGTTCGTTCATGGGTATTCTTTCATTTTTCCGACTGTAAATATTTTTCCTTTATTCCCCGACGACGAGCTGAAAAAATACCCAAGTAGGTGGAGGCCAATACACTAAAGAAGAAGAAGAAGAATATACGTAAATATAACCATAAACAGAACCACATAGTTAAACTCTGTGGCGTCACGGGTCGTTTGAACTATTTTAAGATAAAGAAGACTTTAAATTTGTACTTCTAAGTTATTATGAGTTTTTGAAGCGTGAAATTTTGTAAATCTCATTTTTATACAAAACTGAACATTATTATGTAATAAAAAAATATGTGCAAGTTCCCTATTGTTTACGTTTTAATAACATAACCTGAATCTTATTTTTTTGGACTATGGCCTTGACAATTATCCAGTAACCAGGACTAATATAATTGGCCAATATAATTAAAAGTTCGAATAATGTTGCTGAGCGTAGAAACCAGGTGTCGCTTTGCCGAACTTGCACGATCCCAATACTCGTAATTTACATTATTTACAAAATCACATCCAGATAACATATGGCAAAGAAGAAAAATAGAATTGATAGATATTGACAGAAAGGCGTAAAACAGAATAGTAAAAATAGTCTCCAGAAAAATTATCAAGAGAGCAAAGAAGCATTTCGCGGCCTAAAAAACGTTGGTGAAACTGTTTAGAAGATATCGTATATTAAATAGAAACTTTGCCATTGAGGAGAAGTAAGAAGATTCAGAAGTAAATCAGAGAGTTACCAATAGAAGAGAAGGCTTTGTAGCTGAATGTAGATATATGCTAAAAAAATTGCCACTCAAATAAAATAAAAATCACATGAATAGATTGATCTCAAAATTTCAATGATTTCATATCATTGCGCTACCACTGAATTTTAATTACATAATAACATTCACATTTTTGAAGTCCATAAAACTGCCATTCATAAATACTATTCTGCCCTGTTAAGGTAAAAGGCAGTAAGTGACATTTTTGTCAAAAATAAGATATTAATGTATCCTACCTAAGTAGTAACTGCTCTTACTTTTACAAAGGGTTTGGTGCATATTTATAGTCAACTTATACCAGAACTACCAATGGCAAAATGCAGTAACTAACAAAGTAACTCTGAATGTGATGGTAACGGGCAGTATCCAACGTAATAAATAACTAATTACTGCTGTTTGCCTACACAGAGATCTGGAACATAATTTTTAATGTAAATTTAAATGGTAGTGTCTACTTAGTAAAGTAGATACTGCTATTTTCCTTCACATTTGTATTCAAAGTTTGTATTATTATCATTACATAAGGCGGTATCTTCGCAGATACTGCCAGTTAAACATCACCTGATTTAACATCCATTAAAATAAACACATGACAGAAAACAAACTAGAAATTCCTAGTAAATTACGCGATAATTGTAGAGGTGTCCCTACGCAAAAGAAACAAGGTCTAATATCGCAATTGTGCCCTCTCATACCTGAAAACAGACGGCATTTTTGGCTTTCATTAAAAGAAGATGACGTAAAAGACTTAATAAATTTCGAATAGTTTTTTCAATATTATGTAATTAATTAAGACTTTTTTCTTTTTCTAATGTGAATTACGTTTGATTACACTACCGCTTTATTCTGCATTTTTGTTTATTTTTAAAACCGATATTTACATAAAGCTGGTAATTCTACATTTTTGCTTAAGAAAACAACTTCATTATTAGGGCAAAAAGCAGTAACTGCTGAATTTTCAGCCAAAAAACAAGTAACACAATTGTTTGATTTGTCAAAAATTAATGCATATTTTTTAATGTTTTTTAACGTTTTTCTGCTTAAAATTAAAGAAATAATAAATTGTGTGAAAGAAAAAATCTTAAATTACAAATAACTCAAAACCATTATTTTGGCACTTACTGCTTTTCACCTTATCACGGCAGTATTAGTGTAGTGGCTATTGCAAACAGCTTAAACCAGCGTGAGCTAATCGGATTAGACGAACTATATACTTTTGTACGCTTGGCCAAATCATATTCTACATCTATAAGTACCTGGCTTAAAGATTTGTGAAGTGGCGATTCTAAAAATATCTTTTCTCTCTTTGACTCATTTAAATTCCCGTTTGATTTTAGATTTATTTATATCAATTTACACCGTTATTATTCAAAATTCAGAGTTGGCGCAATATTATGAAATGATTGAAATTTCGATACCAATCTATTCATGTAAATTTTATTTCATTTGAGTGACATTATATTTTCCATAAGATGTGTGCGGTGTCCTTTACAGTTATATCTACAAATTGAAAAGTGGTTTTCAATAAATAATGAAATTCGCTTAGAATCGGGCTATCGATGGTTATAGAAAATGTTATAGCTCTATTTTTTCACGTATTTTTATTAGGCGTGGTAGACTACTTACAAAATCTCATGAACCTTAGTCAACTATTTGGTGAGCGAATTAGAACATATCAAAACAAAGTCGAACTAGTTTTTGCATTAGTAAAATAGTTGAATTATTTATTTTTTCTGCTAACAGTCGTTTGTGAGGTTATATGAGTTAAAATTAACATTTTATATGAGTTCTTTTCAAATAACGTAACAAACCTGTTGTGCTTGATTCATGAGGAATTTGCTGCACCCATTGCGGCTCATCGTGATAAGGTACATCAAAATTTAAACCTGACGGTGGAAGCTCTGGATAAGAAACTAATTTTTTATGGTAAAATGCATAGCCATCAATAAATACCATTGGTTCTGACAGACTCTCGATGTAACCGCCTTCTAAAAGAGCTTGGCAAATAGCTGATGCTTGAACCCTGAAACAATAAAAAAAACATAATTTTAATTAAGAATTCGCTGTAAAACGAAATCAAGAAACGTATTATATTTCAGTTCGTTCAGAGAGCGCCATAAATACCCTTACTAGTTTTACTCTCATTAGCGATCCTCAGAGCGTATACAGCGTGTCTACTTAAGTTGGAAACATATGGGAAACTTTTTTATTATTAATTTTACGAAAAAAAGTTATTCTTTATAAAAAGTTCTGCATATCCCAAAACCTAAGATTCAATAATCAGATATCAAATTTTCTCAATATTATACGAGGTATGTCAAAAAATATGAATTTCGGTCAAAGGTAAAGTACCTTTATTTCTCTCAATATCGAAAATTCCTATGATAAAAAGTTGTTTGGCATTAAAAGCTAAGATCAAATATGCAATTACATGCTTCTAATTGAAAAAAAAATTTCTAAAATTTATGGATACCCAACATCGTTTTTAATTATTACAAATATGATAACTCGTTTATTATTCATTTTACGAAAAAAAGTTATTCTTCATAAAAAGCTTTGCATGGGCTAACTAAAATCTAAGACACAACCATGATATATCAACTTTTATTAATTTTATACGAGGTGTGTCAAAAAATATGAAATTCGCTTAAGATTATAGTACCTTTATATTTCACAATATTTCAATTAGAAGGATGTAATTGCATATTGAAACATTGTTTTTAATTCTAAACAACTTTTTTAATAACCGTTTTCAATATTGTGAAAAATAAAGGTACTTTGCTCTTGAGTGAAATTCATATTTTTTGACACACCTCGTATAAAATTAATAAAATGTGATATCTGATGGTTGCATCTTCGGTCTTAGGACATACAGAGCTTTTTATAAAGAATACCTTTTTTCCGTAAAAGGAATAATAAAAGAGTTAACGTATGTGTAATAAATAAAAACGAAGTTAGTATCAATAAATTTGGAAAATATTTTTTTCCAATTAGAAGCACGTAATTGCATATTTAATCTTAGTTTTTATTTCCAAACAACTTTTCATAATAAGAATTTTCGATATTGAGAGAAATAAAGGTACTTTACTCTTGAACGAAGTTCATATTTTTTGACATACCTCGTATAATATTGACCAAATTTGATATCTGATGATTGAATCTTAGGTTTTAGAGCATGCAGAACTTTTTATAAAGAATAACTTTTTTTCGTAAAATGAATAACAAAAAAGTTTCCCATATGTTTCCAACTTAAGTAGACACGCTGTATACAGTGAGCGCCACCGTACTAGACACATGGGTAGGTACCTAATTGCTATGCTTATGGGCTAATTCGGTCCGTTCTCAGATGTGAGTTTCACCCCTGTTATGTTACTGTCAAGAAACTATTCAAAATAATTGTTTTTCGATACAAAAAATACATTAATTAATAGTAATATTACTATTTTTTAAAATAACTTTATTTAAACACCAAGAATATTACAATACTTTAAAACTTTTACAACTTTAACAAAATGACAATTATAAACGTCAAAATTAGATCGGTTGTATTTAATACAGCTGATCTATTGTTTGTCAACTTTCTACGTTAATATTCAGTTTCTATAAATTTTCTGACGTTCTAAACGTCACTAGACATAAAAATAAACCTTGCAACAAGTGAAGGGTCCAGGACTGTAATAGCACAATGTTCCTATGTGTCTAGTATGGTGGCGTTTACTGTATATGACTATCTCTGAACGAACTGAAACAAATTAAGCCTCCTAGTATCGAATCACAACAAAATAATTCGATGTGGAGGCCGTAGCAACATCTGCTTAAAACAATTCAAAGTTTTATTGCTACAAATAATAGAAACCACGAAGGCGTAAAAGGTTTCTCCGGAAATAAAACTTCGAATTGTTTTAATCAGATGTCGCTACGTACTCATATCGAGTTATTTTGTTGTGATTCGACACCAGGAGGCTTGCAGGTCTGGATCCCGCCTGTGAAAAAAAAGTTGATTAATAGCAAGCTGAAAATTTGTTAATAGATTAAGGGTGTCTAGTCGGACAAACTTTGATGTATGGGAACACTGGAACAGGGAAGTTTTAATTGTGGAACAATTTAAAAATTTGGAACGTCAGACCACGAAAACGTCCCATGTATTTTGTCGGACAGAACTTCCAATTGATTTGTTACCCTTTCATTAAACTCTCATGCAAAAATCAGACTGCTATTTGTCACCTGTCATAATTCCTGTCATATGACATGTTCTACGTGTTCCACTCATTAAAATGCCCAGTTAGTGATAAATAGCAGTCTGATTTTTGCAGGACAGTTTAATGAAAGGGTAACAAATTAATTGGAAGTTCTGTCCGACAAAATACATGGGACGTTTTCGTAGTCTGATGTTCCAAATTTTTAACCTGTTCCACAATTAAAACTTCCCCTGTTCCAGTGTTCCCATACATCAAAGTTTGTCCGACTAGACACCCTTAAGCAAGCAAGCAAGCAGTGATTTAACCCAGCCTGAGACTTGCTCACCCCTAGAGAATGACATTCGGGTGATACAATTCATTGGGGCGAGCAGGATTAACTCCCGTAAGCAGGAATCACTCCACCCCTCTTCAATGCTCCAGACCATCCACTTACCCTCCGACAACACTCTGATGCGCTATAGGGGCTCTCAATCAGCAAAGTGCTTATCATATGGGAGTTTTGGGTACACGGACTCCCATATGAAATCCTACCCTGATCAACGCAGGCCAGCGTGAGGCGCTCTATTCCCGCTACCTCTAGTGACTTATCTTCGATCTGTTTTGCTTGCTCGGGCGCCGAGTCCCCGCTCTGGGCTATGTCCAGTTCGGTAACTCGGCGCTCGAGGATGTGGGCCCCTCATACCCATTTTTTGGGTTTTGTTACTAATATTTTTTTTGTGGCTTTCGCCTATTGTTAATATTTTATTGATTTGTTTAGTGGCTGAAGCCGTTTTTAAGTTTTTTGTATATTTTTTTTGAGGGATGTCTGAAACGTATAAAAATCAACATTAATAAATATAATGAGATGCCAAAGATGAGCAAGTTGTCTTCTTTTGATAGAGCTACGATTATCTAGCCTATATTATATATTTACTAATATTTGCTGTTTGGGTCTCCTGTGTTTCCATCTATGGTACACATCATACCTTAATATCTCTTGCAGGATCCGGTTTGGGTGATCTTCTAGCTCAGCAAATTTTGTTCTGGCTTTTTCCTCCACAATATCCAGTACTCTTATTTGTTTTAGGTCTCTAAATAAGAACCGTTCGGCAACGTATCTGGGCAGGTTTGCAGCTTCTCTGAGGCAGTTGTTGTGTGCCGCTTGTATCTTCTTTTTGTTACTTTGACTTGTGTGACCCCATGCAAGAGATGCGTATGTAATTATTGGCAGTATAATGCTATTTATCAGTCTTAATTTTTTTTTGATAGCTAATTTGCTTCTTCTTCCTGTGAGTCCTCTTATTGCTACACCCTTAAGCTATTAAAAATTTTTCAGCTTGCTATTAATCAACTTTTTTTCATACGCGGGATCCAGACCTATTGGTTTGTTTCAGTTCGTTCAGAGATAGTCCTATATACACTTCATGAAGATCTCTAATGATAGTGAAACTAGTAAGGGTGTTTATGGCGCTCTCTGAACGAACCGAAATATAATACGTATCTTAATTTCGCTTTACAGCGAATTCTTCTATATTAGTTTTACTCCTAACTGAGTATTGGGACCAAGTTTTTGTTGGAATTTTGCCACGCTGAATAGGCAGGAAGTGAGGTGCAAATTATAGACCTCCCCGTGTCTTCTTTTATTCAGCACTCGTTTGGTTTGCAAGTAATAGAGACCATGAAGGCATCCAGAAACTTTTAATTTAAAAAAAACTAAGTTTTCAATCTAGTGGCATATAAAACAACATAATGTTACTCTACATCCCACCAGACTGAAAACAATGGGAACCTTCTCTGGTTACACCTCCGAGGCTTCTACAATTTGCAAGCCATGACGGACGCTGAGACTAAGGAAGATGAGGGAATTTTACAATTTATAATTCACGTCACATCTGCTAAGCGCGGTAAAGTTCCAACGAGAATGGTTCCCTTCGTACTCCAATCAGAGTAAACATGTAAATCAAAAATGAATAACCATTTTCAATTTCGTTGCAAAACGAAAATACAGCCGTACCATATTCTAGTCCAATCAGAGAGTGCAGCAAGCACCTCTACCGGTTTCGAAACTTATTAGTCTCTCATCAGGAGGCACATATGCTGCTCTCTCTGATCCAACCAAAACAGACCCCGGCGTGCAGTCTCGGATTGCAACGAACGAAATGGCATAGATGCCCTAGCGGCAGCTGCTATCAAAAGACTAAGTTTTCAATCTTCATCATCATCATCATGGTGCTACAGCCCTTAGAGGGCCTCGACCTTCTCAAGCGTTCTACGCCATTCTGTTCTGTCCCTTGCCTGCACTTTCCAGTTGCCGACTCCGATCTTCTCGGCATCTTGTGTTACCCCGTCCATCCACCTCAACTTTGGTCTACCCCGTCTTCTCATTCCCACGGGTTGAGCTGTTAGAATATTTTTTATCATGTTCGATTCAGGGGCTCGGGCTACATGTCCTGCCCACTGCATTGAAGTTTTCAATCTAATGGCTTATAAAACAACATAATGTTACTCTTAACCCACCAGACTGTAAACATTATAATTTTAATTGTAATAAAACACAATAAACATACATATTCAACTTACCTACTTTTCGCCTTTTGTTGAAAAATCAACCAATCTACTAATTCGGAACCCAAGAAGGAATCGTTGTAAGTCTTAAGGCGATACCTATGAGTTTCAAACTGTAGACCTGTTAAAGGATTACACATTTCTTCATATAAGTTTCTTAAAGATGTCGAATTTTGAAGAGCCCTACATTTTTCCTCAGTTGATAGATAGGTTGTATTGGTGCTAAAATGTTAATGTGTTTTAAATTGAGAAGAATTATGTCATTTATGAGAACGGATGAAATGTTTGATGGAACACTCTAAATGTTTCCCCAATGTATTAAAATTACAAATTAATTGCGATTTGCCTCTCTCTCAAAAACGTATGAAATAAGCGCATAAATGTGCATATTTTACGCAAAAATATGCATGTGATAATAAAAAATTGTAAACAACTCAGAAAGTAGTATCCGTTTTATTTAAAATATCTTCATATTTTATAGTAAGTAATCAACATGTATTTATTTTACCAACGTTTATGTAACTAAATATTTAAATATTTGAACAAATAAATTTATTATGCATATCTAACAATTTATCTAACAAAAACTTACGGATTCTATCTGATAGGTATATATACTCCTGGCCAAAAAAATCGGGACACCTTAAAAATGGGTCATTTTTTATGTCTCGAATCACCTAAACCTGTTGTCCGATTTGAGTGATTTTTTTAATATGCTATAGCCTTATTCTCTAAGAATATGGATGTAGTAATATTGTTGCTGAACAAGTAAAGGTGATTGTATACCGGGTGTAACAATAATACTGTGCTTTTTCCTGAAAGTTCGTAACACCCTGTGGAATATTCTAGTATTTAAAAAATATTGAAATTAAAACTCAAATGTAGCCCTAGCCTTTCTTAACATTCTGCTTTTTGACTCATTCACTTATGTTGGATAATGAAAAAGTTAGGTACTTTAACAACTAGCCATGTTCTTCATCAATACAGGGTGTTTCTAAATAAGTGCGACAAACTTTAAGGGTTAATTATGCATGAAAAATACTGACAGTTTGCTTTATAAACACATGTCCGCAAATGCTGCCTTTCCGAGGTACGGGATGTTGAATTTTTTCTTACAAACTGACGATTTATTTATTGCTCTAAAACCGGTTGAGATATGCAAATGAAATTTCGTAGGTTTTAAGAGGTAGCTATTTCACATTTTTTGACATACAACTAAAAAATTTATATTCGCCATTGGCGTGCATACAGGTAATATGACCGGGTAATATGACCCGTACGCACGCCAATGGTGAATATAAAATACATAATTGTATGTCAAAAAATGCGCAATAACTGCCTCTTAAAACCCACCAAATTTCATTTGCATATCTCAACCTGCTTTAGAGCAATAAATAAATCGTCAGTGTGTAAGAAAAATTCAACATCCGGTATCTCGGAAACGAAAATTTGCATATAAATCAAACGGTCATTATTTTTTCATGAAGAATTACCCTTAAAGTTTGTCGCACTTATTTAGAAACACCCTGTATTGATGAAAAACATGGCTAGTTGTCAAAGTACTTAACTTTTTCATTATCCACCATAAGTGAATGAGTCAAAAAGCAGAATCTTAAAAAAGGCTAAGGCTACAACTGAGTTTTAATTTCAATATTTTTTAAATGCCAGAATACTCCATAGGGTGTTACGAACTTTCATGAAAAAACACAGTATTATTGTTACACCCGGTATACAATGACATTTACCTGCTCAGCAACTCTATTGCTACATCCATATTCTTAGAGAATAAGGCTATAACATATTAAAAAAAAACTAAAATCGGACAACAGGTTTAGGAGATTCGAGTTACTTATCAAAAATGACCCATTTTTAAGGGGTCCCGATTTTTTTTTGGTCAGGAGTGTATATTTGTAAATTAAAAAATTTCTTTCGACATCAATTGATATAACTGAGGCATTTTTAAAATTTACAATAATATTTGGTTAAATTAAATGGTTCGGAAAATGTTTTACCTAGTACTTGAACTACTTCAGAAAGAACCTGGTAAACACTGTTTTTTTCATGTTTCCTTTAAATTTTTGTAAAATTTTCTTTCTAATATTACCTTTAATGTTTTAATACAAAGATTCAAATTCTTTGGAATCCTGAAAATATCAAGATATGTCTGTGATAGAAGGAAGAAGCCCTAAATATTTACAGGAGGCTCTTGGTATTTTCTGTTTATATGGAAAAATGAGAAATGAGAACTGAGATACAACTTGCACACAACCTTCTCTTGTTGATCTAGAACAACTTTTATACATACTTCTTTTACAAATAGAACTAGTAAAAAGAGTTCCGATTTTCTTGAGTATCAAAATGGAGAGTTAAACTTGCAACGATCCCGATGTCTATGGATTTTCCATGTTGGTTTCATTTAGTAATTTATCCGGATAAAGTTTAGTCTCACCCTATATTTCATAGAATTTTTATTTTACCCCTTCTGATAGCAAACCCAGTATATGTGAATAAATTAATTCCTATGTAAAAGAAATGCGTAGGTATTGTGAACTCCGAATTGTTTCAGCATTTTAATTTTGTCTTTTCAATTTCCCATCAAAATTAATGCTCCATTGTTTTCTTCTTTTTTCTCTATCCATTAGGTTCTAGTTTAGCTTTAGTAGGTATTCCCCTTTTTATTATCTTTCCATCATATAACATCTATTTTTCAGCAAATAAGGACATATAAAAAACCACCCCCACATCTCTTCCAATAGGAAACTTGCATAAAATTTTAAATTCGAAAAAAATGTTATAAATCACAACAGAACATAATTTAAAACATGTATCAAAGATAAAAAAAGTTGTTTTGTGTTCCGTTTGGTCCCTAGAGACGATTCTAAATTCAAATTAAAGCAATTAGCCCAAAACGCGTCGTGACGTCATACGGTTAATGTTTACATTCTGCACCAACAAAGTAAACAAAATTGTATATAATTTTAAATTAGACATTATACACGTCAGTAGAAAATACAGTTATGTGACGTCACAAGTGTTTTTGATAGTTTGAACTATTCATAGAAAACTTGTACTTTCACAAAATTGTATTATTTCCCATAGTAAACCTTCTTTCCTTTCCTTCAAAAACTGTATCAACCTCCAATCTCAACAAACTAGTATATATTATTACAATAATATACGATAAATGTCATTAGAATATAAATAGTTTTCCCTTATTCCGCGACGATGAGCTGGCCAAATACCCAAGTAGGTGGAGGCCAATAAACTAAAGAAGAAGAAGAAGAATATACCTAAATATAACCATAAATATAACCATATAGTTAAACCTTAGACAAGGAAAAAAGAGAGGACGGGTAACACTCATTTAAAACACGCGTTCCAAAAGTGAAGCCAGTTTTTGGTTTGTTTGTCACCAGAAACATGGCGGTCACGTCAAAAATAACAATGGGTTGCCAGTGGTGGGTGTTCGTTGAAGGTTAAAATTTCATAAAAAATAAAGTAAATCATCATCTAAAATTCGTAATAAAAACATATGTATGTATTGAAACATATGTACGTAATATGAGCAACTTAATAAAACATTTACCGTACACAAATTCTTCATTTTAAATACATTTCATGTTTTTATTTTAAATACTCAATGCATAACAATACCCCAAAGATACGTCGATGATCAAAATCTCTGGTGTCAGTTTGGCTTCACTTTTGGTCATAAGATTACTCGTCCTCTCTCTTTCCTTGTCTAAGAGTTAAACCACCGAACGTTAAACTATGTGACGTCACGGGTCATTTGAATTATTTGACTATGACAGAAAATTTTAAATTTTTATTTTATAACTAATGTTATTATGAGTTTTTGAAGCGTGAAATTTTGGAAATCACATTTTTAAACAAACATTTTTAAACATTATTATGCAATAAAAAAATGTGCAAGTTCCCTATTCTGAGCAACAGAACTTTGTTAATTTCATGTGTTGGCATATTTATCTTCTTCTGTTCATTTTAATTGCCACAAACTCACAACAATAAAGTGATGTAGCTAAAAAATAACTACTTATACATACTTTTCAGAAAAGAATTTTTCCTCTTGGTAACCAACAGATATTTTTCGTTTTGCGCAATTATCATCAACACTGACAACAGATGTTTGTAAAGAGCTGTCATCAAATGTGTTTGGTGATAACGTACCAAATTTGGATTTCAAACTTTCCTGAAGTATTTTTAAATCATTTGTAAGAACAGTACTGAAGTCTGATGATTGTAAATAGGAAAGGACAACTTTACAGCAGTAAGTGCAAACTCTTAGTTCACCTAAAAAAAAATAATATTTAACTTGATTTTTTCTTTCATAATAATAATAATACATTCATCATTCAGAATAATATATTTTATTTTTTTTTATATAAAACTAAAACATTTTGCTAAAGATAACTTTACGAGATTTATCGCCTATTGAAACTTCTAGCCTTTTCAAAAGTGAATCGACCTTTGTTGAGAAATACATCTCTAGATTTTACTGAATAAAATAAATAATGTAAAAAATAGACATGGAATTACTGCAATTATAAGTTTAAAGTTAATTTTGAGCTCATGCTGTAAGGATCAAATGTTAACCATTTCGATATTGTGGAGACATATGTTCTACGATACATTTTCATTATACTGAATGTTTATAAATGTATTGAATAAGTGTATACCTGTACATCCAAATATTTTCCCAGGGATTTGTTGATTACAACAATGAGAACAAAATATTTGTCCACAAACTCTACAGTGATGCCTCCTCCTAAATGTTGTAAACTTTTCAGAACATTCATAACATTCTTTACTGACAGAATCAGGCATCCAGTACAGTTTTAAATCTGTATCTGCATAATCTTGGAGACTCTGAAAAGTGTTATAAAGACATTTTAAAGCCAATATAAGGTATGGAATGGTATGATCGCAATTTGAAAATGAGAGAGCAGTAAATATGTGGATAATATACGAGGGTCATATATAAAAAAAGTTCTCTATACTGCTGAGAACAAATGCAATGTACTGGAAGACATATGGCCACACTGCCTTACGCATCAACTCTCCCTCTCTTTCACACCACTTCTCTTGCCTCTCTCCATTGTTCAGTGCCGAGTGCTGGCCTGGAAGCCTTTGAAGGTGGAGCTCCTAATCACTGTTACTACCAGATACGAATCCATGCTATGATATTTTTGGAGTTCATTGTTACATGCCATAAAATATGGGTGTTTCACTTTACTTTCAACACCAAGCAACAATAACACAGAGTCACTTAACATCGCCAAAGCCAGAGAAGTGTAAACAAATACAATCTGCTAGAAAAGTCATGGCAACAGTCTATTAGGACACGAAGGGCCTACTGTTTATCGACTTTTGTCTAATGTCTAATGGAACAACAGTTAACTCTGAAAAATATTGCGATACATTAAAAAGACTGAGGTCCGGTTTCACCATCAACAAATAAATCAATGAATAGTTATTTATCGAATAAAATTTATTAGACATTTATATTTTTATTTTGTTTCAATACAATTTTGATAATTTAAAGTTTAACTGATGAATTTACTTTCTTCTAGATATTTACAGCTAGACGAACTTGCCAATTTATTCAAAAAGTAAATATTTATTTGATAAATAAAAAATAAGTCTTATTTGACGTTAGTTAAATGGAGAAACGTCAGTTTATTGGCCGAATAACTTTATTCATAGAATAAACTACTATTTGTCGTTGGTGAAGCCGGCTATTAGATGTGCAATTCAGAACAACTGATGAGGACAATTGTCCTGTGGTGTCAGGCTTCTCCATGACAACACTTGACCACATGTCTCACATAAAAGTGAACAGCTGCTGAGAGATTTAGTATGGACTATTGTGCCCCACTCCCAACAATAGTCTGGACCTAGCACCAAGTGATTATCACTTATTCCCAAAATTAAACAAACACCACTGGCTTACTCTTCAGGACAGCTCTAAACAACAAGAACAACAGTTAACTCTGAAAAATATTGCGATACATTAAAAAGACTGAGGTCCGGTTTCAACAACAACAAATAAATCAATGAATAGTTATTCGTCGAATAAAATTATTTATTAGACGTTTATATTTTTATTTTGTTTCTATACAATTTTGATAATTTAAAGTTTAACTGATGAATTTACTTTCTTCTAGATATTTACACTAGACTAACTTGCCAATTTATTCAAAAAGTAAATATTTATTTGATAAATACAAAAATAAGTCTTATTTGACGTTAGTTAAATGGAGAAACGTCAGTTTATTGGTCAGATAACTTTATTCATAGAATAAACTACTATTTGTCGTTGGTGAAACCAGCTATTAGATGTGTAATTCAGAACAACTGGACAATTGTCCAGTGGTGTCAGGCTTCTCCATGACAACACTTGACCTCATGTCTCACATAAATGTGAACAGCTGCTCAGAGATTTAGGATGGACTGTTGTGTCCCACCCCCAACAATAGTCTGGACCTAGCACCAAGTGATTATCACTTATTCCCAAAATTAAACAAACACCAGTGGCTTGCTCTTCAGGACAGCTCTGAACAACAAGAACAACAGTTAACTCTGAAAAATATTGCAAGACATTAAAAAGAATGAGATGTGTAATTCAGAACAACTGATGAGGACAATAATTGTCCAGTGGTGTCAAGCTTCTCCATGACAACACTTGACCTCATGTCTCACATAAAAGTGAACAGCTGCCGAGAGATTTAGGATGGACTGTTGTGCCCCACCCCCAACAATACTCTGGACCTAGCACCAAGTGATTATCACTTATTCCCAAAATGAAACAAACACCAGTGGCTTACTCTTCAGGACAGCTCTAAACAACAAGAACAACAGTTAACTCTGAAAAATATTGCAAGACATTAAAAAGACTGAGATGTGTAATTTAGAACAACTGATGAGGACAATAATTGTCCAGTGGGGTCAGGCTTATTTTAAAACATCACTTCACCTCATGTCTCACATAAAAGTGAACAACTCCTGAGAGATTTTGGCTGGACTGTTGTGCCCCAACAGTAGTCTGGACCCAGCACTAAGTTATTACCACTTAATCCCAAAATTTAACGAACACTGTTAGCTTACTTTTCAGGATAGCTGGTGAAGTCAAGAAAGAGGTTACTGCATTCCTCAAAGGATTAACAGTAGAATCAAAGTAGTGTTGATAACACCTCTATAACAAGGTATATTTGGTTATAATGAGGGAAAATGGGATTGAATAACATGTTTCTTTACATGTTTTTGGTGGGGTGGTGGCTATAAATAAATAGGTACGCCAGTTGTCTGTATACAGAAGTGCCTAAAATCAGTGTGGTAGGCCAGTGATGTAATAAACTCCACCGCCTGTAAACTTTCTGTTTATCCACTGACTATTTTTCAAAACACCATTCAAACGCATCTAATATTTCTCGGAATAGCTTCACTATAGGAAGTTAATGTTTTAAAAAACTACATATGCACAAAATTATAATGTCTGATATAACGAGATCGGCTTATAATGAGGTAATTAGTCTGCCATTTAAGTTCCCGCTATAGGAGTCTACTGTATTACACAAGACGTAGATATAAGTATAGCATAAAGGATGGTTGAGCATAGAAACAAACACAGAGGATGAGGATGATTTAAACAAGTATAACTAGATAATAAAAAGAGACTTACACTGGTTTTTAGGGCTAAGAGATTGCTTATTCTCATCAAAACATTTGGTAAACTTCTTCCTTCATTTATGTCAACTTCATATACATTCGAAGATTCCGCATATGCATTATCAGATACATTATCAACGGCCCAAGTAGGAAGGGAATCGCTAACATTATCATTTTTTTCAACATTAGTATCATCTGGTGAAACACTTTTTTTCCAAAGAAAACTGGCTATAAACTGTCCAACAGTATTTGGTTTTGGTTCTTCCGATTGTAGAGGCCCAAACTCTGTCAGCTTATTAGCTGTCTGTAAGTTTTTGCTCATTTTTTAAAGAAACAACTAAAAATTGAGGTAGAACAAAAACATAGTTTGGTATTTACACCATTTGACGTTTTGGTTGACATCTTTCATGGTAACAGCTGATTCTACTTTTTCGTAAATGGCCTCTTACCTCTATGTACTTAGCTAGGTTCATTGTCATGTTGCTCTAGATCAGCGGTGGGCAAACTTTTTTGATGGAAGGCCATAAAGTTCAATAAATTCTATAATAGGAGGGCGAAAATTATAGAAAAAATGCATTTTGTGTTAAAGCCATATGTATACCTACTATCCTTGTCGATGGACCTTCGGCGGGCCGTACTTTGCCCATCACTGCTCTAGATGGATCCTTTAAACTTTGGATAAAAATAAGAAATTAAAATGTAACTCATGGGTTGGTGACGTAGTGGACAAAGACGCAGCAAGTGAGAGCAATAAGGCTAGGCTAGGTAATGTAATACACATACCTAGCATGCATGTGTATTACGGGGGCCATAAAAACAACTCCTATACAGCAGTGTTGAAAGTCCTGCTGAATCTACGACCGCTTCATATCTTTATACAGGGCGAAGTCATATCAGTGATGCATAGATTAATGCATAGTCAGCGACTTCTAAGCCAGATGCATGGTGCTGACAACAGAAGGCTAATCGAGGAGCTAAAAACCGATGTTGTGATGGGATTGTCTATCGATGCAACAGCTACGAGATATAGCTTTGACAATAAGTTCACAATTAATATACCAGGCAAGGAAGACTGGAAAGAAGGTATATCCATACAAGATTACGGCAACTGGGTTGCCGTAAAGTCATCGAAATGTAAACAACTCAATTTTTTGCATCCCACATGTTGGGAAGTTAAAGTACCTTTAGGGCATTATTCCTGTTGCCATTTGCCCATCACAAGGCATTTTAAGTAAATATGCATCTGTAAAGCATAAATTTTATATTTGAAGGGTTATTACCCCTATATTTCTTTGGTGGCTCAGCTCAGACTGTCTTACACTGATGATGATTTTGTAATAAAATCGAAAACGTTTTGTTCTGATGTAGCCCTTTAGGGATTTTAATAAATTTTATACCTTTTACAAAGGATTTATTCCAATTTTTATTATTAATAATATAATTCATTCTGAATAAATAGTAATATTCAACAATATTATTTATTAGGTACCTATCTTTTTTTGTCGTTTATAGTGATTCCATTTTTATCTGGTGTACCTATTTGCGTTGTCTGTCTTTACTATGTAGACTTTTTAACACTTTTCTACTCTTGGTTTTCTCTATATTTTCCATTTGTTAGGTACTGTTGTCTTGTCTTACTTTTTCGTATTGCCTTATTACGTTCCTTATATTCTAGCAAATTTCGGTTCATGCAACTTCTGTCCGTCTGTTGTGTTTCTGTCTTTAATTTATTATTTTTCATAAGTTTGTTGATTTTTCCTAAAATTTTATTAGTGCTTTATTGGCAGGCCGCGCAAAAAGTTGCAGATTTTAGTCACTGTTTCCCAAACCACGTTCACCGAGAATATGGTAATACTTATGATAGGTATACGGCATTTTGTGAGACGAAATTGATATCTAATATAGCTGGTCACGGTTATCGAAGTTATGCTAGAAAGGAGCGGCAGTTATATCGGTGATTTATAAATCACGGTGACTTAATCACCGGTAGTGAAATCACGTCCTATTACTAATACGCTCAGTTTATGCAAAACTCAAACTGAATATAAGCACTAAATAGTTCCAGTAGTCCAGAGAAATAAGATTTTTCTCGTGACACATCCCCCTCCAGGCCGAAACCAAATTTTTTGAGTAGTATGGGTATGGACATCTATATTATTAACCTATATGTTTCCTGCAGCCGATTTTGATGATATACATAGTTATAAACAAATGAATATCAAAAAACGGTAAATTTTCGCTTTTTTCGTCTATTACCAAGAAGTTAAGCACTTTAAATAAATTTGAGTGTAAGAAACTCATAAATCGTATAAAAAACTTCAATATGGCGTTCGATAAATATGTCCATCCTTATTGGTTGCTTAGAAAATTGCAAAATAAATCATAAATTTTGAGTTTTTAAAAATATTCATAACTTATGTAAAAATTAACTTAGAACCTTCTTATTACACGGAATGCTGATACTTCTTGTACTTAAATAATATTTTAAATTTCAAAGCAATTGGTCAAATAGTTTAAAAGTTATTTAATTTGTTTATCCCAAATTCATTTTTTTGCAACACTACAAGTCAGAAAATTATGAGGCTACAATCATACTTCGGACAGTTTATGAAAGAATATTTATACTATTACCATTATTAAAAATAAATGACAAAAAATAATTTTAAACAGTGTAAAATTATTTTGAAAAAACATGTCGATTTTTTGCTTACTTAAAAACAATTAGAATAACTTTTTAACCGTTACCTGTAGAAAAATTATTTTTTCATATTTAGAAAGACTGAATTTTTATACACATTTAGAAAGAAAAACAACTGTCCTAAGACAATTAGGGACAAAGTTAGGCCCCCCATTTATTTAATTCACATGTTTTTGCAAAATAATTTTGCAATATTTTTCATTATTTTTTGTAATTTTTTTTTTTAATTAAATTATTACTGTAAATTTCCTTCTTCCATAAACTATCCAAAGTATTACTGTAGCTTCATCATTTTCTGACTTACAGTGTTGCAAAAAAAATAAATTTGGGATAAACAAATTAAATAACTTTTAAACTATTTGACCAATTTCTTCGAAATTTAGGGTATGAATTAAGCACCATAAGTCTCAGCATTCCTTGTAATAAGAAGATTCTAAGTTAATTTTTACATAAGTTATAAATATTTATAAAAACTCAAAATTTATGATTTATTTTGCAATTTTCTAAGCAACCAATAAGGATAAACATATTAAGCAAACGCCATATTGAAGTTTTTTATACCGTTTATGAGTTTCTTACTCTCAAATTTGTTTGAAATGACTATTTTCTTAGTAATAGACGAAAAAAGCGAAAATTTACCGTTTTTTGATCTTCATTTGTTTATAACTATGTATATCATCAAAATCGGCTGCAGGAAATATATAGGTTATTATTATGGATAAAAATGTAGTTTCGGCCTGGAGGGGGTTGTGTCACCAACAGGCTATTTTTTTTCCTTATTTCTCTGAACTAAGGCCACAATATAATACAGCAGCCAAAAAAAGATCTCTGATTCTGATTGGTTACGAGCATGTATGCTTGGTTATACAGGGTGAGGCAGATAAAGGGCCTATTAGAAATATCTCTAAAACTAAAGGTAAGAGAATCATGAAAATTGGAATACAGGAGTTTTGAGGTGTGAACTATTTAAGAAAATATTTTGGACTCTTTGCTACTTTCGGTTATACCGGAAGTTGATTGTAACTTCATTTTTTTAAATGGGACACCCTGTATATTTTTACTTTTTTGGATTCTTCTTTCTTAAAATATAAGGTTTTATAATATTATACAGGGTAGTTTAAAAGATAATTACGTTTCCTTATTAATTTGGTAGCAACATTCACACCCGGTAGAATTGTAATATGTAGTTTGAAATAATAAACTGTATTTATGTTCAAATGATTTTCAATATAGTCTACTATTGTTAAAAATTATTGGTATAGTTAAATTTTTCATTTTAGTATACAGGGTTGGTCGAAACTCGGAATGAGTATTTTCTGAGTTTTCTTAAATGGAACACGCTGTATTTTAGTATTGTATTGAAATGTTATTTTATGGTACTTTTTAATTTCTTAAGCATTCCCTATACCTAACTGCTTTAGTTTGTGAGTTATTGGTGATTAAAGCCAAACATTAATTGCAACACAAAATACGTGAAATTTTATTAGGTTGGCCGTGAAAATATTCAATCACTAATAATTTTTTGGAAATAAATACACATTAATCTAGACTGATACTTAAAATTGCCAATAATGGTTGAGCTATCAAAATACCTACGTAGTTAAGATTGTTGGTGCGATTAACAATTAAGCACAAATTAAAGCAGTGAGGTATAGGGAATACTTAAGAAGTAAGAAAGTACCATAAAATATCATTTCATTACAATACTAAAATATAGGGTGTTCCATTTAAGAAAACTCAGAAAATACTCAATCCGAGTTTCGACCCACCCTGTATACTAAAATTAAAAATTTAGCTATACTAATAATTCTTAATAATAGCAGACCATATTAAAAATCGTTTGAACATAAATTGAGATTTTGATCTCAAACTACTACAATTCTACAAGGTGTGAAAGTTGCTACGAAATGCATAAAAAAACGTAATTATCTTTTAAACTACCCTGTATAATATTAGAAAACCTCATATTTTAAGAAAGAAGAAATCAAAGAGAATCAAAAAATGTAAAAAATATACAGGGTGTCCCATTTAAAAAAATAAAGTTATAAGCAACTTCCGGTATAACTGGAAGTACCAAATAGATGAAAATATTTTCATTAAATAGATCAGTCTTCAAAACCCATTCATTCCAATTTTCATGATTCTGTTGCCTTTAGTTCTCGAGATATTTCTAATAGGCCCTTTATCTGCCTCACCCTATATAGTAGAGATAGTGCAACACTCGTGACCACGGCGCAGTAGACGAAATTTGGTTTGGTCCCCACTTCCATGCGAAACGCACTGTGCTATGCAACGTGAAAATGTCCGCCTTCGCGCAGCTCCATGGTCAGCAGCGTTTGCACTATCTCTATTACCTAATTTCCGACGTAAGTACCTAGCAAAAATAATTAAGTACTAAATTTACTAGGCAGTTGGAACTGGGATCATCGAACCGAGTATATACCTACTTATACAGGGTGTTTCATTAAGAAATATCCATTTTAGTAACTGGAGAAACTTTAGCACAAAATACGAAGGTTTAACCTAAAACACTTAAATAAAATATTTCTCCTTACCAAGATACAGAGTGTTTTAACATCTTCCAATATTTTTTGTTCAAACTTGACAAACATTTTACTCATGTTAGGATAGTTTAGTGTTAAAAGATAGTTTCCCGCTGTTACCACAGGCGTGCTGTAAGGATATAATAATAGGTATACTTCCTTTTCGCCCTCACAAACAATTAACGCCACTGTCGTAAAAATAGTTTCAGTATGTTTTCTTATTCTTCGTTACTTTTTACGTAAATATCACCATTTTGTCTCAATGCGATAGCGATACAGGATAGAATACTTAAGCAGTTTTCAAGTTATTTGAGTTTAAAGGTAATGTATTCAATAAGACTATGTATTTTAAACACATAATCTTATTGAATCCAATATCTTTAAATACAAATAACTTGAAAACTACTTACTCTATTGCATTGAGACATGTATGATATTTACGTAAAAAGTAATGAAGAATAAAAAAACATGCTGAAATATTATTACGACAGTGGCGTTAATTGTGAGAAGAAAAAAGGAAGCATATATTCCTACAGCACGCCTCTGGTAACAGCGGAACACTAACTTTTAACACTAGTTAAAGTATCCTAACATGTTTAAATTGTTGGTCAAGTTTAAACAAAAAATATTGGAAGGTGCTAAAACAATGGGCTAAAATCATTTTAGATTATTTGTAGGTAATAAAACACTGTGTATCTCGGTAAGGAGGAATATTTTATTAAAGTGTTTTAGGTTAAATCTTCGTATTTTGTGCTAAGGTTTCTCCAGTTACTATGTGGACAATTCTTAATGAAACACCCTGTATATATCAACAATCGAGAACAAAATTTGAGAAAGTAGGGAGATTTTTATAATGCAGTGAGTGGATGGGGATAATAAGAATAATATAAGAATAAACAACAAGTATTCTACAATTTTTTATTTTATACAAAAAAGTAAATTAAACAATAATTTTCATATTGTTAAACTGCAATATCTAATTGCTTTTTATATATTCACTAAGGATTTAATAATGAAACTATTGTATATGTACAGTATATTATAGTAATAAACAACGAATTCAGATTCTAATTTCAACTGATAGAATTGTCTAATTATTTATAAGAATGCTCCCTTTACAACAGTATTACTCTTCTGCTTGTTACGACTCTTTCATTTATATCATCAACTGTTAAAGACAAGTAACATAAATACATGTATTCATTATACGATAAACCACAAATGAGATGAACGCATATCCATAACTTCATATATCTTAGAATAATTGTCCTGCATGCAATTTTAAAATAAATGAAGTATAAGGTTCAATCGAGGAATCTATCACGAGATAAATTAAGGGAATTTACAGGAAAAAATTATACATCCTTTTTTCGAATTCTTTAATGCAGACTCGTATAGAGACTAACTTGTTAAAGAAGGATGGTTCTTTTAGACCGTGTTCTCATCAAAAACAACCGGCGACAGCAACCCAATTACAATGCAACACCAACGCGACTCGGCGTTAATGTTTAAATGCACGTGTTTCCACCCAGGTCCACCCAAAACAGCAGTTACACAGCAAACATTGATGCGGTTCGTCAGCGAATTAACATACCGGGAGATAGAGGAATCTTTGGACATTTCGAAGACCTCGATCCAAAAGAACTGGTTGTTACAAAGTTGGTTTCCCGTTGGATCCCTCATTTGCTTACAGAAGGACAAAAGGCGGTTCGCGTCAATTGGTGTCGAAAAACATTGGAAAGGTTCAACAAAAACAAGTTCAAAAAACGTTGAATTTTCTTGAACATTTTTAGCAGCGTTGAATCTTGGATTTACTCCTCAAAAAACGTTTATAGCATTGTCAGTGGCGACGAATCTTGGATTTACTCCTACGAACCGGAAAATAAACGCCGATCCGCCTTGGGTGTGTTTCACGATGAGGAAAACCAACAAAAGTAATCCGTTCTCGAAGTGTGTCAAAGACAATGATCGCAACTTTGTGCCAAAATCTGGTCATGTGGCAACAATTGTTTTAGACCATCGAAGAACGGTTACTTCTGATTGGTATATAACCGTTTGTTTACCAGAAATTATAGCGAAACTCCGAAAAAGCAACACACAACGGCGAATCATCCTACATCAGGGCAATGCAAGTGCTCACACTGCCCAAAAGACTAGCTTGGAGCTTCAAAACATCGAATTGTTCAACCATTGTTGGAGACTGGATTAACTGTTTTAGCATTTGGTTTGAACGTATGCAAAAGTGTATCGATCTTGTTGGGACATATTTTGGAAAGCAATAAAGTACTCCAAGTCTATATATTTTTAAAAAGATAACACTCGTAACCACAGTTCACATTTAAATTTGAAATTAAAATTCTCGCCAGAGAAATCATGATATCTGTTCCACTACTCACCACGCATAAACTTCAATCACTTGATGTGACGGTGTTCAGATCGTTTAAGGAGGCGTTTGAAATTGCAGTGGACACTTTTCAGAAGAACTTTCCAGGTAGGAGAATAATCCAACATGACATACCCCATTTGGTGAAAACTGCCTTTGAAATCAGTTTCACCTCTCAAAATATCACCTCTGGATTTAAAAAATGTGGCACTTGCCCATTCAACTCTGAAGTATTCTCTGACGACTTTTCTCCATCTAAAGACCCCTTTATCGAAGAAGAAAACTTCTCGGAAACCCGCCTGAATGACACAAGTAGCCAAACTGAAGTACAGTTGCATCTTACTGCAAACTCAGTTACATCCATAGAAGGCACAGAAGAAAGTTGACCGCGGCCCTCATGCAGTAGAGATGTGCTAGCAATATCTCCAACCATGGGAAAAAAATTGCCACAGGCATCTTACAGCTCCTAAGAAAATCTTACCTTTTCCTAGAGCTAATAGATCTACTGAATTTAGACGCCGCCGGACCAGATGATAAAAATTAGAACTAGTCACAATCTCACCTTCAAAACGGAACTACGGGAAACTAACTAGGAACGGAACTAGAAAACAAAGGAAGTAAGAAAACGGCTAATAAGAGAATACCAAAGAGGAGTTTGACCAAGAATACAGGAAAAAATAAGAATACATTTTGCCAAAAATTCATCACACCGAAACCTCCAGAAGATCTCCACACTGAGGACCATACAGCAACTCCAAGAGCAAAGAAGTGTGGACTCACTGCAATATTTGTCAGAAGTGGGCTCATAAACTCTGCACATCCTTTGATGGAGGAGTATTTATTTACAATTTTTGTCCAGCAGATACCTGGGTGGTCCGATAAGTACTTAGCTTCTCCGCCAGATGGCGCCACTATCACAAGAGAAATATACTATTGTATAATACATTCTTGTAGACGGCATACGTCAAAATCTCAGCCAAATTGGACTCGTAGTAGTTTTGTTTTGACCGCATGTGAAAGCGGGCGTGTCTGGGGATTTTGAAAAAAATGAAAAAAGAGCAATATCGGTCGATGTTTCAATTCTTGTTTTTGGAAGGGAAATCGCGTAGTGAAATCAAAGAACGCTTTATTGCTGTGTATGGTAATTCTTCTGCTTCGATGGCGTCCGACAAAAGAAGAAGGCGAGCGTGCTCCGAAGAAGGCAAAGTCTGTCCTATCGTCCGGAGGGGTGACGGTCACCGTTTTCTGGGATTAAAAAGGTAAATATAAACTTCCCAGAAAAGGTCCGGGAGGAAAAGGTCTGGGAAAAGTTCCCAAACGGTCACGGGGCTTTACTATGTCGAATTATTGGGCCGATTCGACCCTTAATTTCAGAAAAAACAGCCCCAATTGGGGAAAAAAGTGCTATTTTGCCATGACATCACACCAGCTCACACCTCCGCCGTCGCCATGGCCAAACTGGTCGAATTGGGATACGAACTGGTATCTCATCCACTGTATTTTCCAGATTTGGCCCTGTACGACTTGTTTTTGTTTTAAAACTTGAAAAAGTGACTCGCCGGGCAGAAATTTAAGTCGAATGAGGAGTTCATCGCCGCCATCGAAGCCTACTTTGCAGACCTGGAGAAAACGTATTTTTCATACGGGTTAAAGAAGTTGCAGCAACACTGTGTCAAGTATATCGAGCTAAAATGAGACTACGTTCAGAAATAAATCACAACTTTTCCAAAACTTTCGTTTTTCTCTTGAAGGCTAAGTACTTATCGGACCATCCTAGTATATGTTCGAATTTGACAAAATAAATTTCAACGACAAACATTTCAAATACGCTCACTGCACCTTATGGAGGACAAGGAAACATAACTATTCCTTTGTCTTCTGATTAAACATACAATGTGAATTCGACAAGGTTTTTGTACATTCCACACTGTATTCTAATGAATATGTACTATAATATTGAAACCTTTCCACTTGGCCCTCACTTCCCCTAATAGTTTAATAAGTTACAGAACATAAACATTCTTCTAATTTCAGACATACGCCTCTATGGTTCATCATATTTTATGATTACTGTATAAATGTTACACAGATCATGCAACTATGAATTTTATGCTCACAGTGTCCATCCACCTATATTTTATCTTCGAAAGGGATCTGATGTTGTAGTCGTCATACTCGTTCTAATTATATTTAAATAACAAATACACTGAGCTCTTGTCAGAAAATATTAAGTGCTATCAAATCCAATCAAAACCTTGAAAACCAAAACCTAAACCTACTCATCACAACAGCTAAATATTTAAAACATTATAGAATCGAAGCAGTTAAACATCAAACCACAAATGTTATAATGTTGTTAAATATACATCATCTCAGCCATAGAACTCATTTTTTTGGGTATATGTACAAATGTTTCAAAGTAACTAGCAAGTTCGTCGATTGTCACATCACACGGGGGATTAACGTTCATCCTAGCTTGATGTGAGCAGCTACCAATGTTCTGACTCGTACTATCAGATCTCTGAGTATTATTTTGATACTGAGCTATTAAAAAACTAGGAGCGGAGTACCTGTCCAAATTAGAATCATTATTGCGTATGCTTAACAGTTCACAACCGTTTATGATGGACTTAAAATCATCTGTAGGCTTTGACGTTTCACCAAACTGTTTGTCTTTCTTTTTGGACGAGTGTCCTTTAGAGTGTTTTCCCTTTTGAGAACACTCAACAAACTTTAACACAGGATCTCTGAGGATCTTTTTGTTTGGCTTTTTAAATGATGTAGTATGCTTTACACTTTGTTGTTTCGATGCACAATCACATGTTGAACCAAAATTGATGGAAGAAAGGGATTTGGAGCGTCTCCGTCTCATGAATGGGTTTGGTTTGAAACTGTTCACGGGTTTTTTAATCGACTTAATATCTAATTCCAATTTTTCCAAAGAATTCAACAAATTTACGTCTTCTTGTGACATGTCGGCCTGAAAAATAAAAACAATTAATTATCTTATCGTTAACCAATAGGTATAAACATTGTTTATATAGGGATAGTTGGTCAGCCCAATAGAAAAATTTGTTTGATTCAAATTGAGACAGTCACCAGATGTCTCCACAATTTCTGTCAGGGTCGCAACGTCAAAATGCATAGACACCAAGTTGGATACGATCCTATTCATAACACCCCAACTCGCATATATATTAAGAAAAATAAATATGTATATAGAAGAGTATATTTAGAAACTGAATTAATGATGTCATGCTACTATATTATATACAGTAGAACCTCGATTATCCGTCAGGGCACCGGACCAAGGGTATGACGGATAATCGAAAAGACGGTTAATAGAACATTAAAAAAAATTAAAAATTCGTAGTACAACTCTCAAATTTCATTTGTATGTTTTGTTTGACAATATAAGAGGGATTTGTGTTTGTACAATCGAATTAATTTAAAATATTCTGAAATCTTTGTTTGTTTTACTGTTGCTTCAGATTTTGCCACGGTTGAATTTTTTAATCGGCATAAGATCATGCAATCTACTCATCAATCTACTTTATTGGCTTCTTCTTGTTGAGAATACCACTCGATGAATTATTGCATGTGAGATGCAGCTTCTCTAGATTATTTACACAAATCTTTGTCAGTTACAATAGGTTCATCAACATATCTACAGTCAAATTCCAAGTCTGTGTCAGCTTCTGAATCTGTTTGGTCCGCCTTTGTTGCCATTTCAACGATTTCTTTATCTGTCAGCAATGGATAGCCGTTTGTGTCCTCATCACAAATCAATTTAACGTTTTTTTTTTATTTTTTTACATTAAAATGTTTGCTTATAATATAGTCAATACGTCTGTATGTACCCTGACGGTTAACAGAGGTGACGGTTAATGGAGAGACGGATAATCGAGGTTCCACTGTATTATATAATAGCATGACATCATTAATTCAATTTCTAAATATATTCTTCCATATATATTTATTTTTCTTAATATGTATGCGAGTTGGGGTGTTATGAATATGATCGTATCCAACTTGGTGTCTATGCATTTTGACGTTGCGACCCTGACAGAAATTGTGAGGACATCTGGTGACTGTCTCAATTTGAATCAAACATATTTACCTATTGGGCTGACCAACTATCTCCCTATATAAACAATGGTATAAATCTATAATAAATTGAGGCGGTAGAGAATTTTCTAGACGTCACCGAATTGTCCCGAAATGTCTAGTAAGGTTTGGAACGTCAGAAAATGTCTATAAATAGGCAGTTGACAGTTCAAGTAGTAGTATCTGCCCAGTCGGCAGTTGCTGAACTGGGCCTAGTGATGTTAGAAGAGAATGAGAATATTCTCGGCCAGAAAATTCTCTCGAGAATATTCTCGGGTATAATATCACAAGAGAGTGAGAATAAATTGAAAATAATGCGACAGTTTTTCGAAAATTTGTTCAGGGCTCGAGTGGCTATTGCCCAATGACAACAAATTTGAGTAAAAATGAAGCATTATTTTCTTATTTATTCTTACTGTCGTGTGATATTCGTAAGATTATTTTTTAATACGTATATTATGGATATTTTCTTAAATGTGACGGTTGTCAAAACTAGGAAACTGGTTGCCATTAAACAGAAACAATCTACTTAAAAAAATTCTCAGTAGTAACTGCACAAGAGCTCTAAAATTCTATATTAATTTTAGAGATCGAGTGCAATTTGTTGTGATTATTTCATGAATAAAACTGTTCAAAACCAAAATTTTATTGTAATTTATTTATGTAAGTACAAATTAGTACAATTAAACACACAGTTATTATAAATATTTGACGGTTGAAAGTCATCACTTTTATAATTTTTGAAACATTAATTGTCATTAATGTCACTGAATGTATTTTTTCATAACAACGAAGGGCATCTGACGTAATATACTTGACGACGGGAAATTATCAAAAATTATCGGGTATAATATCACAAGAGAGTGAGAATAAATTGAAAATAATGCGACAGTTTTTCGAAAATTTGTTGTCTGGCAATAGACACGAGAGCCCACAGGGCTCGAGTGGCTATTGCCCAAGGACAGCAAATTTGAGTAAAAATGAAGCATTATATTTTCTTATTTATTCTTACTGTCGTGTGATATTCGTAAGATTATTTTTTAATAAGTATATTTTTAATACGACAGTTGTCAAAGGAAACTGGTTGCCATTAAACAGAAACAATCTACTTAAAAAAATTCTATCGGTAATTTTCTACAGTAGATAATTCTCAGTATAATTTTAATCTGATTGGACAGAATTAAACACGTGATCTAAAGATAAATATCTTACTATACGATTGGAAGTTAGAATCATCAAAAAATAATCAGTTCAATTTGTATTTCTGTAGCTATCTATTGGTCAGAATCTCCTATGAATGAAATAATCAGTATAATTTTAATCTGACTGGACAGAATTAAACACGTGATCAAATATCTTACTATACGATTGGAAGTTAAAATCATTAAAAAATAATCGGCAAAATTTTTCTATATTTTCAAAAACCGAAACAAAAATAAAAACTAGATACGTGTCAAATTATTATAATTTAAAAATATGTAAGTATATTGTTTTTGCCAATCCCATGAACCACTAGCAAGGGTGTTGACACTGTCAATATTTATTGTTTTGGTGCAATATTAACGTGAAAATATTTAGAATGGTGTTCATTTAAGCAGAGAAGAACAAGTTGAGGAAACTGAGTTTGTAGATAATTTAGCAACTTTAAAATATGGTGATGAGTCGGCTGAAATAATGGCGGATTTGGCACTTTATCGGTTTAAGGAGGGATTTTTTGGAAAACCATACGTTGTACAATCAATTGAAAAACTTGACTTAATCATATAGTGAAAAGGTACATGTTTCGGAACAAAATTAACTAAAATAGTAGTTGATATATTATTAAGCATACTTTCATCCAGTGCAGCGACTGAAAGAAGTTTCAGTACTTATGGTTTTTTTTTATCCACTCCTCTAAAAGAAACCAGCTCACTGCTGAACGGGCTCGTAAGGTAACTTTTATTGCTCACAATTTAAAATTGTTAGATGTAGACCAATCCATGACTGAGCTGCCCACTCGTGAAAAACAAAATCCCACAACTCATCAGTACATTGAAATGCAGACTGTAGATGACTAGGATGAGCTAATGATAGAAATAGATTCTGAATTTGAGGTCTCATCTTTTATCATACCAGATCGATTATTTGCTGTTAAGAAAATTTCATTTTTTATGAAAGAAATTTTGTGTTTTCTGTTGTTTTTGTATTTTTTTATATACAAAGAAAACTGTTGTTTCGTCTCATAATTTTGTACATAAGATCATGATTTTTAAAACCCTATTTTTCATCTTCTAAGTGCGTCATGGGGTTAATTCTCAGAAAATTCTGCATATCGAGAATATTCTCCGATTTTTCATTCTCGAGAATTTTCCAACACTAACTGGGCCTAGTGCGGAGCGGGGACTCGGCGCCCGAACAAGCAAAAGCACAATGATGATAAGTCAATTAAGATGATGGCAGGATCTTAAGAGGATGAGGCGCTCAGCAGCCCAACCAGGAAAAGTATTTCATGTGGAAGTCCTTGTGTCACATACAAGACTCAGGACTTCTATGTGACAAGCATTTTGCCGATTTGTAGCCTCTATGGCGCATTAGCGTCTGAACTATTGGGGCGAAGTGGAGTGGTTGCTATACAAATCGGATCAATTCCCCTCATCCAACGAATTATAACACATATATGTCATTTTCTAAGGTGTGTGCATGCCTCACAGGTTGGGTTCATTTCTATTGTTGCTTGTAAGCAGTAGTAGCAAATACATTAGACTATAATACATACAACTCTTGACATTTGCCATTAATTTTGTGGAGGCAAACAAAATAGCGCCATCTAGTGGTATGAGTTATAACCACAAACTATGCATTTAAAAGAAAGGTATTTTATACCGTATTTTATAAATAAATTTTATATTCTTACTCTTTAATTTAGATAATTTTTCTTTTTCAAGTTACATATGCTTTTATTAAAAGAGCAAAATATTTATCTATAAAAGTTTTGTGCCAATTTGTAGGTACATACGTTTTGGAGAGTTTCTTGTAAGTAACATTTTAATTTTAAATTATATTTAACATTTTCAACACTCTCTTGTAAGTACTATATAATTTTGAAAATACCTTTTAAATATATCATTAATTTTATCTGAAGCTCCCTTTATAAGTTACACCTAAATTTCACACTATCAGGTGTATCCTTAGCCCAAATAACAGAAAATAAATTTTCTATACAGTCTGGGGTTAGCCTTCTTGTAAAATGAAATTGCAGCTAAACACCTTCTTATCGGGGTAAATGTAGGCAAAGTAATACACTTTTTAGTTAATTTTGTGGTCATCCTAGGTATTTGCTGAGAATCCATTTTACCGAACCTATTTTATAAGACATTTTGTGTAAAAACACAAACACAATTTACCAAGATTAGCTACTTAATTATCCAAAAATTAACAAAATTAAATTTGTATGTTTACGTTGAGAAAACGTAGTTTAACTCAAGCCGGCAGAGGCGCTAGTGGTAACGTGCTTCCAGCTTTCTGTGGGAGTTGGATGTATTATAGTCTAATGTATTTGGTAGTAGTAATTAAGCTTTTGAATAGTTATGTCATTCAGGCCGAGTTGTTAACAAGTATTGTAATATTGGTGACAGGAGATAAAGATAAGTAGTCGTTAATCACTGACCCAAAATCTACCAAGAAGATCTATGCAAGAAGAGGAGGAGATGCGAAGAGAGTTAGAAATTAAAATAGAACAACAACAAAACGATTTACAATCTAATAAAGAAAGTCTAACAGCTGAGTAAGAAAGAAAAAAAATTGGTACCCAAGCTTTTGTATTTATTACTGTTTCAGTAAGTAATGCCAAATCTGAAAAAAACAGGCTCATATTTCCTAGTTAAACCAGGCACAATTAGAACTAGCAGAATTTTAAAAACACCACATTTCTGTAGCAACTAGAGCAAATGGCTGGAGTGCGAAAGAAATGACAGCTTCCTTGGTAGTATCGCTTCGAGGACAGGCAGCAACCACCTTGCAATTTCTTCCTCAGGATGCACCCAGTTATACCTATCTCGTTTAAACTTTAGAGTAAAGTTATGACCCACAGCATATAAGGGTTTTCGAAAGTCAGCTGACAGTTCGATATCAAAAACATAACAAAAGCCTACAAGAATTTAAAGCCGATATTAAAGGATTATTGCATTTGGCACCCAAAGATTTTCTGGAACAAATTGGTATACAGATATTTACAGATGAACTACAGGATGTTGAAATGCAACACAATTATACCACAAAACGCTAAATGGAGCACTAACCTCAGCCTAGGAGTATGAAGCAGCAAAGAGTATTTCCAGATCTTGCCCAAAGATTTCGAGAAAATGGTGAAGTTACTACCACAGATAAACAACAACCTATTTTATCCCAAAAGATAAGTGTAGGTACTGCAAAATCTTCAACAAAAAAACAAAAGTGAAAACAGAAGATGTTTTTTTAATTGCAGCAAAATAGTTCATGTAAAAAAATTGCAGAAGCCAATTCTAGGCAAGGAGAGAAGAATCGAAGATGTTAACTATTATTGTATGAGTAACTATGTCTACTACATATATGTTTTTATTTATGTTTGTGTATCATAACAATTTTATAATTATTCCATATTAATATTTTTATCATTATATTATGTGTTGTCATTGAGCTTCTATATTATTGGACATTAATATTATTAAAAAAGGTTTATATTTACTTGATCAACAAATTAATTGAAGATAAATAGTTGAAAAACTCAATTATAAATAAATTAATAACAAAATCGTCCCAGTTTATGGTTACTTTATTAAACTATAAAAATAGTAGCTTATTTTTGATGTTTGTCACTGATGAAAAACATTAATTTTATATTCAAGTAATAACTAAACCCTGTTTTTAAACCAGGAGGAGTAATTCAAATTTACTGCACGTAATGCTTCTTTGTAATTGGTCCAACCTCAGGCAAGTTTACTCCACTGTTATAAAATTTTGACACTAATGACATTTAGGAAATTTTGACACTATTGGCATTTCATACAGTCGGAAAAATGAAAGAATACCCATGAACCAACATATAAAACACGCTGTATTTTCCTCACCGTGTCACAAAGAAAATTGCCCAGCGCAAGTACATGTAATAATAATTATTACATGTACTTGCGCTGGCCAATTTTTTGTGTGACACGGTGACAGGAAAATACAGCGTATTTTATGTGTTCGTTCATGGGTATTCTTTAATTTTTCCTACTGTAGGTTAATTAAATTAAATTATATCCGTGATTTTTTGTGTTTTCTGCGTTATTACTTTAATTAGTATAATATAATATTTATGGATTACCGTAGAAGGCTGATATGATCAACCAAAAAAAGATGTATTTGATGATTTTTCTAGTGACATTATTGGGTGTGAGTCTGTCTTTTTAGTTTACTCCTCCTGTTTTAAAAACAAGGTATAGAGAGGTGGGTTCACACATGATCAGTTCCACAATGGAATGAATACTGTTAGGAAAGAATGAAAATCATAAGTACACCTTTATGGAAGCATTTGAGAATTGAGACGTAACTATATTAAAATCCTGTGGACTGACTGAGTCACAAATGAGGAGGTCCTCAGAAGAATGAAGAAGAACCAAGAGGTTGATCACCATCAAATCTCAAAAGTTACAATACTTCAGACATATTATGTAAAACGAATCCTAATATGCCCTCCTACAAGCCATTCTGCAAGGAAAAACATTTGGAAATGGAGGTCCAGGAAGAAGAAGAACATCCTGGTTGAAGAACCTCAGAACCTGATTCAACACAACACCTGCACATCTTTTCTGCGTTAGTGCAGATAAGATAAAGATTGCCATGATGACTGTCAACATTCGTCACATATGTATATGCACATTAAGAAGAAGTCCTTTATGGACTATGGTCACAGAATAATAGAAACAAATAAGTCAGCTAATAAAACAAAGGACTAAAACACTGTGCCTTGTTGCAAATCCAACTTAGTTCAACAAAATGAATCAAAGGAAATAATATGACTGCAAATGTTATTAAATGTAGAAGTAGAATGATGACAAAACAAATAGTCCAAGTAATGAAGCTTAAAATAGGACAAAACCTCGCAATTTTTACAGAATGGATCGATTTGCTTGAAAATTTGAGAATAAGCAGTGGATAGATAGTCCAAGTATCAAAATCTATATGATGCCAAAAGGCGCTTTTACCATTGGGGTGGTTGCCACCCCATGTCGATGGTAGAAATTTTTTATTATATTTTGACCACAAAAGTTGGTAAAAACGTTCATTCTAAGTAAAAAACGTACATTTTGTTGATAAAATTAACAGTTTTCGATTTATTCGATATCGAAAGTGTTACTTTTATATCGAAAAAGTCAATGTTTTTAATAAGTTTTCTGCTAATAACTCCAAAAGTTTTTGTTTTATCAAAACAACTTTACTTAACAAAAATGTACCTTTTGAAAAGATAAACAAAAGCGTATTTTTAATTTTCTTTAAGACCAATAGTAATCGAACTATGTATACTTAATTATATGTTAGCTCTTCTTTGTCAAATGCTAAATATTGTAGTTTCAAAGTCAAAAGACGGGAAAACTATGCATTTTTCGAGGATAACTTGCTTAAACTAGTTTAAAGTATTTAAAAATATCTATATCCAGAAATAAAAAAAAGTCTATAGCTCAAAAATTAAGTGACTTATAATGAAAAGAATGTCAGTCCCTATTTTTTTCAGCGAAAAAGTGATCGGAAGCAACCTCCTAATCACCGTCATAATTGAAATTAGTCATTGACCTTATTTGGTCTTCTTTACTTATGTATTGTTAATAGGTTCTAGACGTTTGACCGGCTTAGAATGATTAGTTTAAAAAAATGGGGTTAGAAGCGAATAAGGAATTTTTGTAGAAAAAAAAATAGCCTTTTCTTCAAAATAGAAAGATTATCATCAGCGATATGAAAAAATGTTTAAAGCTGAAATTGTAGCTTATTTAATTGACAAGAACTTGGTTTGCAAAAATTTTTTCTACAGCAAAAATTGAGTGATCTTTTGACACTTAAAACTTGTAATAACATGCAAAAACCACCTTTACCAACCCTTTTAATGTCGCCTCTTTTTGTGACTGAGGATTTTAAAAAGATTTAATATTAATTGTCTTATAGATCTTGTAAAAACTTACAAAATTCTTTTTTGTCAAACGTTCTAAGATAAAAAATAAAAAAGTTACGGTTAAAAAATCAACATATTTTTTTGAAAAAAAAAAGGAGAAATCCAATTTTAAGCATAATAATGTAAGTTAGCCGTGTTTTTAGTGATTCGCTTATTTATTCTTCTTTATTTATGAATTATAATTAATAGATTCTAGAAGTTTGACTGGCTTAGAATGATTAGTTTTAAAAAAACTGGAGCTAAAAGCGAAAACGAATTTTTGTAGTTTGGTAAAAAATGCCATTTTCTTCATAATAGAAAGATTAGCATCAGAGATACGAAAAAATGTTTAAATATGAAATTGTAGGTTATTTAATTCCTAAGAACTTGGTTTGAAAAAAATTCTTCTACGGCAAAAGTTGAGTGAATCGTAAATGAGTACAGTAGACTCGCGATTATCCGAGGTAATTGGGACCGTGACTACCTCGGATACGGAAAAACTCGGTTAACACTGAGTTTAGTTATACTGATAGAAAAACACGTAAACAAACATAACTGAGTACATTTTACTGACAAAACTAATACAGTACTGTCTAAAAAAGATAAAAATATTTACCTATCAATATTACTGTTTTAAAAAGTCTTTGGTTGATATTTGCGTAAGCTTCATTCCTCTTTTTTATGCGGCGATGTTGCGCCAATGTTGAAAGTTGTAACTTACCAGTTACGACTTTTGACTCGGTTAACCGAGGACTTCGGATAACCTAGACTCGGATAATCGCGAGTCTACTGTATATATCAAAAAACATTGATTTTTTCGATATAAAACTAACACTTTCGATAGCGAATAAATCGAAAACTATTAATTTTATCAAAAAAATGTATGGAACATTTTTTGCTTAGAATGAATGTTTTATAAACTTTTGCTGTCAAAATATAATAAAAAATTTCCACCCCCCGAGATGGGGTGGCAACCACCCCCATGGCAAAAGCGCTTTTCGACATCATATAGATTTTGATCCTTGGACTATCCACTACTTATTCTCAAATTTTCAAACAAATCGATCCATTCTGTAAAAATTGCGAGGTGAAAAGCTTTGATTCCTGGGCTAAAAGTAAGAAATTTATTTTTAAATAAAAAGTTCCAAAATTTCCAAATTTCAACTATAATTACAGAATAAATGGGATAGTACCCTGATTATCCGTCTTCCATAGGACCTCATGTGTTAAGTAATTGGTGTAACATTGGTTGAAAAAAAAAAGAATAAAGAAATCTCATTGTTAGATCTTAGAGCTGCCTCATTGGGATAAGAAAAAGGATTATCCAGAAGAAGAAGCACCTTTGGTGGCAACTTTTCCTCCTTCAAATAGTATGTACTTTACTTCAGGAATGAACTTTTTATGGAACCAATCTTGGAAGATGTCAGAAGTTACTGGCACAGTACAAGATTGTTATCCAGTATTTACTATCTTTATACCCTATGCACTCTTCTCATTACTTTCAGCCAAAGTTTTTGTAAGTACAGTAGAGCGTCGATAATCTGAACTAATTGGTATAGGGGTAGTTCAGATTATTGAACATATGTTCAAAACACATACAAAGCTCATAAACATAGTACATATGTACATACGTTTTAGTTACAAGGAATAAAACACCTGCATAATAAACAAATATATTGTACATATGTATTTCTGCATAAACAAAACAAAAATCCGCGGTCATATTGTCATATTAAATCCAAAAATTTGGTCCGCGACCATATTTTTTTATTTTATAATTTTTTTGCGTTCGGATTAGTGAACGTTCGTATTACCAGGGTTCGGATTATCGATGCTCTACTGTACAGTAAAACCTCTGTTAACGGAAACCTTTTTGCCTAAACATAGTTTAACCGAAATGGCTGACAGTTTCAATAATTTCGTCAATAAAAAGTAAATTTTTATCACAAAACGGAAACATTAATTTCATATAACTAAAGAACACAATTAGACCTATACAACACATTAAGAAAGCACCTCATACTATTTTTTAATACCAACTTTGACCAAAAATACTATGTAATTTATTACAAGAAGACTTTACTACTTAAAAAAAACAATGTTATTTTTAACCAGAATTCTTTACTTTTTCATCAGATTTATAAGTTTAGGATACAGTAGAGCGTCGATTATCTGAACGTCAATCGACTGAACGACTGCTTATCCGAACTCCCAACTCACAAATGAAATTGCCAAACGTAAGCGTGTTGTCCTTTCTATGAAAGATAAATAAACGGTTACAGTAAGATGAATCTGCAAACAAGTTATCCAATGAATACAAAGTTGTTAATGTTGTTCTGAAGCTATTTCCTTGTGGCATTTTGATAATTGATTTTGATTGGGAAATCGTTAAAGTTGTTAATCTGCCACTACTGATATAAATAAAACAAGGAGCAAGTAACTTTATGTCCCAGCTTGTTTTGTCTGATGGATCCACAAGTCGTAAAACGATGAAATTAGGCTCAAACATTTAGATGATGCTGTACCTATATAAATGGTTTACCAAAAGAAGATTCCAGGGAGAACCTATTTCTGAACCAATTATGTGTGAAAAACCAGTTCAATTTAACCAAAAACATGGAAATTCGTCAAATTTTCAAGCAAGCACAGACTAGCTAAAAATTTGTGAGCTTCAAGTATGAGGAGAAAAATTGTGCTACTTTATCAGCCCCAGATTCGTTTAATGTTTAATATCCAAATAAGAGAATTACTGAGGAAAGAAAATTATGCCCTCAAAAACGATTATAATGCACACAAAACCGGACTCAAATGGAAAGCGTTGCCACGAAATTATGTCACGTTGTCAATTAGCAACACCTGGACCTAAAATAAGCAAGGATCGTATATAGCTTGTGCTAATGTTACTGGAAGCCACCGATTACCCATGCTTGCCATTAGTAAAAGCAAGAAACCACTTTGTTTTAAACAAGTTAGTATGTCTGCAATGCCTATCGCAGAGTACTTACAAAAAAAAACTAATTCATTCATCATGTGGCATATTAAATGAAAATTACAATTGCCTTCAATATTCGTTAATATTGTACCTAAATTATGTTTTGTTGCAAATATTTAACTTTTTTGTTTAATTCCTATTTTGTCATTAAATATATTAATACATATCTAGAGTTGTAAATATGGCTTTCATTCACCTGTATTAATGTATGGCTATATCATTACAGTTCGATTATCTGAAAAAATCAGTTTTCCGAACACCCATGTCCCCCAATTAGTTCAGATAATCGGTGCTCTACTATAGTTGTAGATTTATTTTTTGTAATTATGGTCTCCAGTTTATGGTGCAAAATTCCACCATTGTTTTTCAGTTTTAAATAAGCTTTTTGCCTTGAATCTTCTAACAAATCCTGTGACTTTTTTACATCTATGTATGAAGTACTGGATACATTGAAAGGTTCTTTTATTATCAACTGTTTGTGAAAAATCTCTGCTTGCTTAGCATAATATTGGCACAGAGATTGATACGCCTTCCAATCTTTTATGCAGAAACTACATGGGAAGTCATTCATCTATGTTGAAAAGTTGATTCTTTTAGCACATTGCCTGCCACGTCAACAGAATTTTTTTGTAGTATGCATGTCGGTTATGAGTGACAACAGCATTTCAATACAGCCTTTACCTAAGAGTTTGTGGGAGGCCACATTAAAAAAAGAAGATATACAAAAAATATTTTTTCTTCGAGCACCACCCATTTTTAATGAAGTTTCAGTGAGCATCAAAACAACAGAATCGCATATAAAAATACATATTATACTGTCACATAATTGTGAGAGATAAAAAGGCATACAAAAGTTATTGTGTCAGTCATATCATTCACCCTTTTCACTTTTGTTTAAAATATATAGTAGTCGTTAAGCCGTTAAGAATGAAGTGGTAGAATACCTAGGGAACTATGACTCAAAAACTGATGCTGCGTAAAGTGCAATGTAGAATAAAGAAACATGTTTTCCACTCAAAGAAACACAAACAAGTGACAAACTACTTTCAAAAAGTCTGAACATGTAAGTACACATTACCAATTACACAGTACCAATGTTTATAATATTACGGCTATCTGGGCCGACTTAGCCATGGTCCATACACTATAGTAGTCACTGCGAAGCAAGTGTGATTCGCGTGGCCCTGTAACTAAAATAGCGTGAATCGTATATGATTCGGGCGGCGTTCAACATGTTAAAGCTTTAAGTGAATCTACATTTATTTTTTGGATATATGTTTTGACTTCCAGTTAGAGCTTATCCGCGACAACTGTGCCACTCAGCCCCATAGATAAAGGGGAGTTGATTGTATTTACATTGGTTACTCTTCCATTTATAGTATAGAGGTTACCTATCTAATGTTAAAAATGATCATTTATGCACTTTTCTAAAAAGTCTAGTTCGATATTTAAATCAAAATTAAAAAAAAAATTATCATTTATGCACTTTTCTAAAAAGTCTAGTTCGATATTAAAAAAAATATATAGGGAGAAAAGCTCTTCTAGCTACCCCTAAAACCAGGTGGCTTAACCACATGAAGTAATACAAAGGATGTCCCATTACCCAGGGCATCCAAAGTAACATTAAGATCAAGTATGTCCTTCGATGGAGAGGGGTGGAGGTATAGCTTGGGGGTCAGATAGGTACCACTCCATTACGGGGTGTGAGCGGTTTGATCTTCGGACATGTGGGTTCCACTTTTCCATTGGAACACACATGTTCCCCGGGGCTGGGGTTGATACGAGAGCATGTGTGTGTGTGTGTGTGTGGGATATTAAAATCAACGTAATGTACGATATGCAAAAAATTACCAATTAATACTAACTTAAGCATGGTTTGGGTTATAAATGAGACTGTTTCTTTATATTATAAACAGGTTTAACTAGAATATTCTCTAGACAATATAAGGTGAAATTAGCTTAATTTAATATATTTACCATCGATGTAGACTACACACATTATATAACTTAAAAAAAGCTATCACCGCAGCAATGCTTCTGCACTTTTTAGTTTTTAACTCGCAAAAATATTTATATCCAAACACTTCGACCAAAACACACATAAATGATGACTAATTGCCATTTAAATTGTCAAATGTCATTATTCTTCAAAGGCGAACATTCACGATAATTTGAAACTTACACTTTATTTTTTCAAGTCACACTGACGTCACATAAATCTGAAACTGTTTTTTCATGACATGCATTTTTACAAACAAAAATTATAATCGCTTAATTAATGTCGCTTAATCCCATATAAACGTAATAGTTAGTTTGACCTCATATAAATCTTTAAATTTCTTGCGTGTTTGAAAACTAGACAAAGGAAATAAATTTTATTTAGCCTGAAATTCAACCAAATTCGAAAACAAAAAAAACAAAAACAGAAAAAATTATAATAAAACGAAAAATTGTCAACTGTTCTTTTGAGTTTTGATAACACTTTTATCAAAACTAATAAATTGATTTATTTTTATAAATTTTCAAATATGCCATCTCTAATCTGTTCCATCTTGTTTCTTATCTTCTGTGATTGTGATCCTGTGTCAACCATCACAAACTAAAAAAGAAGATGATATTTTTAGGTTAGACACTTTAATTTTAAACGTCAAATTGTTGAGAGTTGTCTAAATATAAAATTTAAACACAAAATTTTAAAATGCTCAATTTTACAAACAAAATAGTAACGAGAACCTTACTATTCTCATACCGACCGAATTTAGTAAAGAATGGATTCAAAAATTTTACAACCAGCACATCTAGAAACATTAAAAGGGGTACTTTCAGACTTGGACTTACAGGTATTACAGTAGGAGCTCTGGTGGGTACCGGCTACTCTATTCATTATATGAATAAGCCTCGAGCACATATATTAAATGAAGAAATCACAATAGCTCAAGTGAAGGAGATGCCATCCATGAAACCTACTAGATTTGTAAGTTGTCTATAATTATTATATACTTAAATTTTTTTGTATTATTTAAATTTTAAGTCCTCCTTAGTCACGACCAATTATTTTCGGATATTAAATTTATCGTAAATATAGATCTATAAATTTTTTCTGTGTAACTACCATATCTAAATTATGTTTATAATAACATTTTCTGTGCATAATCCTTTGGTTTTGTTTTTACAATGTTTTATATGCTTATACTGCTTTAGAATATAATAGAACTATACTTTATTGTCATTGAAAATTTTACAATTCTATAGACAAGACAAAAAGAGCCAGAGAAAAAAATAATTAATAACAAATACAATTTACTAAAATGGCATAAATCTGCTGCATATGACACATGCTTGTCAAATATACAGTGATACTTGGCGATTTTGTCTACTTGTGTAGAAAAATAAGTGGGAGCACATTCAGTAAATTGGGTTTCTGTTGACTGCGCATCGTAGGTGGAGCATAATATCAACAGGCCAAGTATCACCATATATTTGACAAACTGTACATAGGATACTGTAATTCTTAGTTATTCATTAAGAAACTCTTCTACTGAATAATATGGTCTTTCAGATAGACAGAATGTTGTCACTTTACAGAACTTGGGAAAGATGTTGGAGATTTAAATTGTAAAGGGAGATGGTTGTATAGTTTTTTCGCAGAATATAATATAATAGGTATATTGCTTTACTAACTCAGTGGATGGGATCAGTAAATAGACATCAAAGGTTGAAATTCTGGTAGAGTAGTCATGATTATGTATTGCTGGAAAGACATGTAGGTATTTATGAATTAAGCAAACAGTTCCTAAAATATATAAAGAAGGAAGTGTTAAAATTCCGTCATCTTTGAAGTCGCTTCTGCAATGTGTTGTTCTTCTGATAACAAACAGATACCTTATTGCTCTTTTTGTAATTTAAAAATTACAATGGAATGGGCAGCTGCACTATAACCCCAAAAAGTAAGACCATATCGTCCTATTAGAGGTAAAACTCACTAAGTGCACTTTTTTGAGATTTTGACATTTTCATCGATTTGAACTCAATATGGTACTGCCCAGCCCTGGAGAAGTCACCTGAGGCTCTAACTCTTCTAATTGCTGAGATAATTTTATGGTACAATTCACTAAGTGCATTATTGTGAATTTCGGTTTCAGGGTAAAATTCATTAAAACTTATTATTGCACTTAGTGAATTTTTCCTTACAATCTGGAATGCATTCTTTTGAATTTTGGTTTCAGGGTAAAACTCATTAAAACTTATTAGTCTGTAGACAGTGGTGTTCAGTCATTAAAATGGATAAGTGTTCCAATTATAAAGGTGATTTTGATATGAATCAGATATTTTCCTGTGATAGCTGTAAAAATCTATTATGTATGGAATGTGGTGATCTAATGGCATCAGAGATCAAGTGCTTACAGTTAAAAACCAAACGAAAATTGAAATTTTATTGTGATGCCTGTGAGGAAGGTTTTTACAAAGTTCCAATGCTTATTAAGGAGGTTGCTGAGATGAAAGAAAATCTTAATAAATTATTAGATCAATGTAACACTAGTACTGCCAGTCCGGTAAACACTGTTGATAATTGTAATATGGAGAATGTTATTTCGGAGTTGTGGGACAGACAAAATAGAGCAAACAATACAATTATATACAACATCAATGAATTGAACAAAAACATTCAGAGCGAACGTAATAAAGAGGATAATGCAGTGGTTAAAAAGGTTTTGGAAAATTTTTCAATAGAAAAAGACAATCTAAAAGTATTTCGCATTGGTAAATTCACGGTCAACAAAGCTCGGCCAGTTAAAGTTATTTTAAAATCTAATGAAGATGTTAAACAAATATTAAAAAATAAAAAGGAGATTAAAGTTCCTGGAGTAAAAATTTCGGCAGATGAAATTAAGCTTCAAAGAGAATACTTCCAGAAAATAAAGAAAGACCTTGAAAACATCACTGCAGCAGGGGATAATACCAAAACTATTAAATACATTAATAACAAACCCACTATTGTTAATAATAATGGACTTATTAGAAGAAAAAACTAAAATATGACCCTAGTATACGTCTTAAGACTGATATATTATATTTAAATGCCCAAAGTCTTCTATGCAATAAAGATCAAATTGAAGGATGTTTGGTTCCATATGATCCTAAATTAATCTTGGTAAGTGAAGCTAGAATAACTAATGACATTGAAGATGTCGAAATTAACATTGAGGGGTACAATGTAATCTATGTAAAAAACTGTTTTCACTACTCTGTTTTTAAAACTTTTACTCTGGAGGGAACCTATTGGTGCAAATTTATAAAAATAGCAATTGGTTCGTCTCTAGTGGTTGTTGGTTGTCTGTACCACTCTCCATCTTCCTCTGATGCAATATTTCTGGATAAATTTGTGGATATTTGTGAACTTTTTGCATCTAATTCTTTATGTATTTTAGTAGGGGATTTTAATTTGGATTACTTAAGCAACAGTTTTATACTAATAAAATTAAAAATATACTAACAATGTATGGGATTAGCCAGCTAACTGCTGAGCCCACCAGAATTACTAATGTAAGTAAAACTCTTCTTGATTATGTGTTAGTTAATTAAAATAATTGCGTGTCTGATGTCCATTCTTCACCTGCAATTACCGATCATTCAGTAATTTCAGTGAATTTTTCAAACTGTATTAATAACTTTACTAATTTATCAAGATCTTTTAGGAACTTAAGTAGTACTAATATGAATAAAATTAAAACTGATTTGATTTCATACCGTTGGTCTTTGGATAATGTTGATGTAAATATTTTATACCAAGAGTTACATGATACTTGTGGTAGAACATTAAATAATGTATCTCCCATCCAAACGTGTAGTTGTAGGGGTCACTTGCCATGGTTTGATAATGAAGTAGCCAATAAAATAAGAGCTAGGGATAGCAGCTACAAGTTGTTTAAGAATTCTTTGGGTAAAGAGAGGGATAATAATTGGTTAACTTTTAAAAAACTTAGAAATGAGGTTGTGAATGTGTTGAAAGTCAAAAAGGACCAATATTACTTTGATAACATTGACAGAAATAAAAATAACTCTAAATTAATGTGGCAGACTTTAAAAAAATTAGTTAACAGGAATGGTCGGGATTTTCCAAATAATATAGAATTTGAGTTTAATGGTCAGAAAAGCGTATGTCATGATAAGGTGGACATTGCAAACAATTTTAATGTGTATTATGTTAATAGCATAGAGGGTATAGTTAACAGTATGGAATTACAAGATTCTTGGATTAACGTTAATAGTAATTTATATAAATATGCCCTTTACAAAATTTAAATTAATATCACTTTCTGACCTAAGACACATCACAAGACGTTCTTTGTAGTAAAATGATTAAAGAAGTATTTGAAACCATAGGTCATGTTATTTTAAATTTAATTAATACTTCCCTAGATGGTGGCATTGTTCCATCTGACTTAAAAATAAGTACAGTTGTTCCTATCCCTAAAGTGACAAATACTATTAAGTCGAGCGAATTTAGACCTATCAACATGTTACCGGCTTTGGAGTAAGTATTGGAAACGGTTGTATACGAGCAAATTCTTGATCACATAGATTTGAACCATATTTTAATTAATCATCAATCCTGTTTTCGTAAGAATCATTCATGTGAAGCGGCTGCTCAACTCTCAATATGTAAATTTAAACAAGAAATAGATAGAAATAATTATACAGTTGCAGTTTTTCTAGATCTTAAACGAGCGTTTGAAACGATTGATAGATACATTTTATTGGATAAGCTAAAAACCTATGGCATTAATGGAGCTGTTCTGAATTGGCTAAGGAACTTCTTAACTGACAGAAAGCAAAGAGTAAAAATCTCTGATGTATTATCCGAAACTGTCAGTAATAAAGTTGGTGTACCGCAGGGTAGTGTACTTGGACCATTGCTTTTTATATTATATTTAAACGATATAAATTTGTTTGTGGACTGTGAATTTATTAACCTTTTCGCTGATGATACCCTTTTGGCTTGTAGCGATAGTTCTATTGAAGGGGCGGTTGACAAAATGAATCACATTTTATGTTCAGTGTCTAAATACTTAAAACTTAATAAACTTAAATTAAACGTAAGTAAGACAAAAGCCATGATAGTTACATCTAAATTTAAGTACAGGAGTCTTAATACTAACAATATAATGTTAAACATTGGTGGGGAATCAATTGAACTAGTGACACAAATTAAATATCTTGGTTTTCAATTAGATAATACTCTATCATTCGACAAGCATCTTGAGTATACGTGTAAAAAACTCACAAAAAAATTGTATTTCTTTACAAGAATTTCTAAGAATTTGTCACTTCAGTCAAGGATCACTGTATATAAATCGATAATCCAACCTCATTTTGATTTTTGTGCATCCATCTTATATCTTTTAAATCTTAACCAACTAGCCAAATTACAAAAATTACAGAATCGTGGAATGAGGATCATTTTACGTACAAGTAGATTAACACCTGTCACATTGATGTTGAATACTTTGCAGTGGTTTTCTGTATCGCAACGTCTTTTTTATTTGACCATGATATTGATTTTTAGAATTGTACATGGATTGGCACCTAAATATTTTCTCGAAAGGTTTTGATAATTTCAATAAGTTGCCAACGGAACTCAAGTTGAAGACCTCAATTGACATGTATAGGAGAAATTTAAAAAATTATGTTGCAAATCGTATTTAATGTCAAATGTGGCTTCTAAATGTGTTTTTTAACTGCTTGTAGTTTAATGTAATATTTTGAGTAATGTAGTATTTTTAATGCTTGTATTGTAATGGAATATTTTAAGTGTTTTTTTGTTTTTTGTTTTATTTTTATTATTATGATTTGGATATTGTATCTTAATAACACTTTTCTATTGTCAAATAATTTAAATTGTATATACATATTATAAAATATCTCAATTGTAACTGTATATTAGGGTTACTTAATTTTTGAATAAATTCTTCTTCTTCTATTATTGCACTTTGTGAATTTTTTCTTACAATCTGGAGTGCCGGATCGGTACTTAGTGATCTTTCAAACAATAAATAATTAGTAAATATAAAAATGGATGTTGATATTTCAACAATTATTAACTTCTGTTTTTGATATCTAGAGGGAACAGTTTTGTAGAAACTCATTTAATTGTTTATTAACATTTTCTTCATTACCATTACCAGATTTTCAGCTTTAGTTCCGTTAGATGTTAGATAATCTGTTTTAGGTTTAACATTTTGTAATATAATGCATTTTTGTTACTTATTTCTTTAATTTTAAATCATAACTTCAGTTATGATAGTTTATGGAGACAAATTCATTAACTTATCAATATCCAATAATTGTGTTCATGGAAAAACTCGTCAAGTACAAAGTGTAGTTAGTGAGTTTTACCTCTAATAGGATATTAATATCCAAAAATTGTGTTCATGGAAAAACTCATCAAGTAATGATGATCATTGATCTAATATTGATTATATCATAGTTCCTGTGACGAAAAATGGCTTAAAATATTTGTTTTTATTTATTCTTTAAACTTGCCTTCAAATAATTCCAATATTCAAGTCAGGTGAATTTAAAAAACAATTTGTACCTTTAAATCGATTTTTCTCCAGTTTCTGAAAAGTGTAGTTAGTGAGTTTTACCTCTAATAGGGCGATATTGAAGATGAGACTCGAACAAAGAAAAATATGTTAATTTGGAAGATGCCAAATTGATTTCCTTTGAAACAGATCTTTTTATTGTATTGAGGTGAGGTAACTCCACACAAGCTACATGAAAATTATACTAAAAAACCACAAAAATTAAATGTATGGTTGGGTATAGTGAGTAGGTACTCAGTTAATTGGGCCGTTTTCATAGAAGGAAATTTAACAAGCGATAATTATGAAATGCTACCTATGAAGACCAACCTCCAGTCAGCTCATTTTGTTTGGTGTTTGGTTTTGATTATATCAGACATTTCCTTAATGATGGGTTGGTAGATCAGGTGGTATTAAATGACCTCCCCATTCACCTGATTTGAATCCTACAGATTATTTTTATTGAAAAGTAGAATTTATAAAACTAAACCAGCAATTGTTGCAGAGCTAAGCTCCCATTTTCTGTCAATACATATATATATATATATATATATATATATATATATATATATATATATATATATATATATATATATATATATATATATATATATATATATATATATATATATATATATTGTTATATTTCTATTTGATATGAAAATTAAATTTTGATAATTATAAACAAAGTTCAATTTAATATAAAATAATTTCAATTTTCTCAACCACGGGCATATAAATTTAAAACAACCTGTATACAACAAATTGTTATATGTAATTTTAAGAAGTGATTAGAATAAGCGTACGAAACTCGGAACAATGTGCTTAGATAAACAAAGTGAATGACGCGTACCATTATCGTTCTTCTCGGAAGGTCGATCATTAGCCTATGCTAAATAAAACTCAGTGAAATAGATGATAGTTCATTATCGTTTTTCGCGGAAGGTTTCGATCATTAGCCTATGCTAAATAAGACTCATTTGAAAGAGAGAATAGGTCATTAAAATTTGTAAATAGTTAGAAAGTATTTTAGAATGGGAATTAAATATTTTCTTTTGAAATCCATTAAGCATATTTAGAAAGATTAAAAATTGGTTTTGAGGAATATTACGAATGAGAGTTGGTGGTGGAAAATTGATTTGTGAATCTGGAAGGGATATTTAGAAAGTAGGGGAATGGATGACAAAGTGAGAGCAGAATGTTTTGAGCTGTCGAGAAGTGAAGTCGAGTAGTAGACGGTAGTGTACGGAGAGTGAGAAAGCCGATGTAGTTCCGTGAGTGTGGAGTATCTATCGTGGAACGAGAAGTAGGCCAGGTCGAGAGTAAAAGAACCTCCTTGAGCCAAGAGTGTCCCGGTAGCTGATAGCAGTTTCGAGAAAGGTAGAACACAGCATCACGACAGACGCAGGAACGAGAGCTATACGAGCTAGTTTTTCAAAAGGAGAACATTACTGGAAGCCAGGACGAGGTTTGATCGCAGCCAAGGATAGCAGGAAACGGGTCTTGTGTGAGGACATTTTCAGTTCACCAGGAAAAGGTCAGTCTCATTTGTTTGGACATGAATGTATGGGTTTTCGTATTAAATTCCACATAAAAAATTGAATAACATAATCAATAATATCAGAAAAGCTTCATCAAACTTAAATAGAGTTGTTCCTAATAACTCCTAATAGTTAAATGTTAATAAAAACTTTCAATTGAAAACCAAAAGGAAATAAGATTCCCATTTGTAAATGTCATGTTTAAGAATAATAAGAAATAGCAAATATTAAGCATTGATTGCCTTTTTAAATAAAATAAAAAATATTTTGATTATAATTGTAACCCATATGTGTATTTTTTTTACTCTTTTCTTTTCTATCCCGATTAGGAACCATTAAGAAATATTTAGAAGCCACGGAAGTAAGTAATTAATTTATAATTCGCCCTGAGATTGAAAACATATTGATATGTGATCTGGTTAATTAATTAGATTAGTATTAATACATTGATTAAATTAAGTAACATATAAGAATATGATCTCATATCAATAATAAAGATCACATCAACTGTCGTCCAACGTGGAAAGCATTGTAAAGTATTTCTAGTGGCAAATTTGAAGGATAGAAAGAGTAAAGCCGGTATTTGAAAATTTATATGCCTGTGGTAAAAAGTGAGATACTTACATTTGATAACATAAAATTTTAGATCTCTTTAGGTACAAATTTTACATAACTGATTTAATATTTTATTTTTACGATATTTACATTTGATATATTTATTGACAATTTATAATATTTGGGAAAAAAAAAAGTCGTCTTGGTAACATACTAGTAAAATTTCATATTTGGCGGGGATAATACTTCTTGAAAACAAATGTCTGTGACAAGAAGCCAAAGCAAGGACAACAAAAAACAAAAAGAACATTCAGACCAAGAAGATATTTTAGACACGACAATCATGGCATCAGAACAGCAAGAATTATCAGGAATAGATAAACTATTACAACTGATGCAACTCCAGTCACAAAAACTGGATGACAATCAACGAAAAGTGGATCGAAAAATGGATGAAACACAACAAAAATTGGATCAGAAAATGGATAAAGTGGAGAAAAAAATGGATGACAATCAACAGGAAACAAAACAAGCGATAGAAGAGAACAATAAGAAAATAGAGGAACGCATAGAAAAGTATGAAATGAAAATTAAAGATCACATGCAAAAACAAGAAATGAGAATGAAGGACCACATGAAAGAACAAGAAATGAAAATTCAAAATAAAATGAAGGAGTTAACGAATTGCCAGAAAAAAGAAATGGAAAGTTTGGAAAACAAGTTGCAAAACGCTATTCAAGCAGACATAGAAGAAGTGGAAAGAAAGATTGCGGAAATCAATACGCAACAAAATGTCGGAGAAAGAAGAGAAATGGTTATACATAGCACAGATGACGTGAAGATAAGGTTTGGCGGGGATGTAAGAAGATTACACCCAGTGCCGTTCATTAATAGCCTGAAAAAGAAAATACAACACATCGGAAATTTCGATACAGCAAAAGAAACTATCAGAAACCATCTCAAATATGAAGCAAGCCTATGGTTCGATAGTAAAGAAGAAGAATTCGGCAATTGGCAACAATTTGAACAAAAATTTTTGAATTATTTCTGGGGAAAGGTCCAACAATTGGAAATTAACAAGGAATTGCAAAATGGGAAATACAATGATAGGATGGGTGTATCAGAAAGGCCATATGCTTTGCAAATTTACAATAATGCAAAACATTTACAATATAATTACTCATCGGAACAATTAGTCGAACTGATTGCAAGACATTTCGAGGAAACGCTGGAAGACCATATCACATTGCAAAATTACAAAGACATAGATAGTTTATGCCAATTCCTACAAATAAGAGAATCACGTCTAAGAGAAAGAAAATCAAGAAGGTCGCGAGAAGATTACAGGCCCCGAGAAACACAAGATTACAGAGATAGAAATCAAAATAGGAGGGACTATACAAGACGAGATTTTAATCCCAGAAGGGAAAACGAAAATAGAGACAACGGAAGAGGAAATTATGAACAAAGAAATAGGCAATGGAATGAGGACAGAAATCGAGAATACCAGAATAGAAACACCACACGCTCAAATCAAGAAAACAGAAATAATGGTAGACAAAATGAACAGGGATATCGAGAAAACCGAAACAGATCCGACAGACCAAGAGAAAATAGAAGAGAAGTAAATAATACCCAGACAGATGAATATGACGGAGAGAGACATTATGACGAAAATATAAACAACGATGAGCAACCGGCGTCTTTTCACGACGGCGCTCACTAAAAACCAAAAATCAAACAGGAATCTTTTGTCACCCCAAGGAGTTTATTAAATTGGCAGGAAACAACGAAAAGAAAAATGGAGTTAATTTAAAATTTGTGGATGGATTTATCAACGAGAAACCAATTAAAATTATGATAGACACTGGATCTGAAATAACATTGGTCAACAGAAAACTAATAGAAGAAGTTAACTTAACAAATTTAATTTATAAAATACCTAGGGTAAATTTAGTGGGCGCAAACAAACGGACATTGGCAACTATAAATGAAGGCATACGAGTAATGGTACGACTGGGCAAGAATATGTATGCACTACAATGTGTAATAATGCCAAACATGTCACATGACATGATAGTAGGAGTGGACGAATTGGCAGAAAAACATGTAGTGATAGATTTTAAAAATAATACGATGAAACTAACAGAAGAAAAAGAAAAAGAACAGGACAAGGAACATGAGAAACAAAATACGGACGAATCAGGTAAAGAACAAACAGTGGAAATGAATTTGGCAGCGAAGCAAGGACAAAGAAGAAAAAGGAGAAAAGGTCAGAAAAAGATAAAAGAAAATGAAACCTGTGGCTCCTCAAAAGAAGAGTTGAGCCCAGAAGAAGAAAATTTGAGAGTATCAGAAACAAAGGAAACCTGGGATTCCTCAAAAGAAGAGACGGGCTCAGGAGAAGAAGAAATAAAGCTAAAAAATGAAAGTGAAAAGAATATGATTGAAACAGTGGTATTTGAAGAGGAGGTATATGCAAACGAGGATGCAGAATGCACGGTAAACATGTGTGAAGAATCTGAGAAAAAAGACAGAAAATTGATATGTGGAGAAGGGAAAGAAAAAGAATTGCGGTTGATGTTAAGAAACTACGAAAATTTGATCAATGAGGAAAACAGAGTGGCTAAAAAATACGAACATTCATTTGAGGTGAAAAACTTGGGAAATTTTCGATCAAAGACTTACCCGATTCCATACAAGTATCGACAAGAGGTGAAAGAAGAAATAAATAAAATGTTGGAAGATCAAATCATCGAAAGATGTGATTCACCGTATGTTAACCCGATTGTGATAGTAAAGAAAAGCAGTGGAGAATTGAGATTATGTTTAGATGCCAGGAATATCAACCAGCACACTGTATCACAATATGAATCACCTATAAACATCGAGGCCATTTTTGGAAGAATCACCGGGTCACACATATTTTCGAAAATTGACTTAAAACACAGTTTTTGGTTGATACCGTTAGCTGAAAAGTGTAGAAACTACACCGCTTTTTCTATTGATGGTATTGTCTACCGGTTTAAGGTAGTGCCGTTTGGATTGCAGAGTGCTTGTGCTGCACTCGTCCGAGCTCTACATACCATTTTGAATCGCCACGAAGATTTCATAGTTCATTATATCGATGATTTATTAATTTTTTCACAAGATACTCAGAGTCATCTGAAACACATAGAAATAATTCTGGAAGAATTGGACACAGCGGGATTGAAATTAAACATTGAAAAATGTCAATTTTTTCAAAAAGAAGTCATTTATTTGGGTTTTCAATTGGACACCAAAACAGTAAGATTATCCGAAGACAGAGTCAAGCTCATAGATGAATACCCAAGACCAACGAATTTGAAAACATTGAGAGGTTTTCTTGGCACGATTAATTATTTTAAAAAACTGATTCCCGATTTGAGCCAAAAGGAAATCCCTCTGATAAAGTTGCTTAAAAAAGGAATAAAATGGAATTGGAAAGAAGAACAGGAGGAAGCTTTCGAAACATTAAAACGAGAATTCGCAAAAGGAACGAAAATATACCACCCCATTTACAATTTACCTTTTATACTCCGAACTGATGCGTCCATACAAAAATTTGCAGGAGTTCTGTCTCAAATACAAAACGACCAAGAAGTGCCGATATGTTTTATATCGCGAGTGACTAAAACACATGAGAGAAAATATAGTGTTACAGAATTGGAGTTTGCCAGTGTACTATATTGCGTAAACAAATTGAGGTTTTACTTATTGGGAGCAAAATTCACAATCGAAACAGACCATGCAGCTTTAGTACATATCATGAAGAATAGATTAGTAAATAATAGAATACATAGAGGTATTCTATTATTACAGGAGTATGATTTTGAGTTCCGATATATAAAAGGAAAAGACAACATAATAGCCGACGCTCTAACACGGGATGAGGACACGGGAAAAAAGGAAACAATTACTCTACAGGTGGGACTAAATAGATTAATACAAGAAGAAGGGATATATTCGTTAAATGAGATAAGGACAAACCAAGAAGACCTAGAGGAAAGAGAGAAAAGAAGAGCGGAAGTAGAAAATGACATATATTTTAAGAGAATAGACGGAAAGGAACTATATTTAGTGACACAGACATTGGCCGAAAAGATAATAAAGAAATTACATGAGGACAATGGGCATATCGGTAGCAGAAAAGTTTGGCTCGTTTTTAGGGAAAATTACATCAGCCGACAGGATTACCGCATTGCAAAGGAAATTACCCAGAAGTGCGATGTATGTCAAAAATATAAGAGTCGGAATTTCAAAAACGAAAATGTTGCCAAAAATATTGAAGCCCGAAACAAACTAGACATTGTAGCAATAGATATGTTAAGCGATCTAATTATGACCACTAAAAGGAACAAACATATTCTGGTAATGGTGGATGTGTTTTCAAAATACGTAAAATTATATAGTTGCCGCACCACAAAGGGGGAGGAAATATTAAGAAAAATCGACAATTTTATAGCCATAGTAGGAACACCAAAAAAGATCCTACTGGACAATGCAACGTATTTCCGAAATGATCGTTTCAAGGGACAACTTCGAGAACGAGGAATAGAGACAAATTTTGTCAGCATCAGGCATCCACAGAGTAATCCTTCGGAACGATTCATACAGGAAGTGACGAAATTTCTTCGCATTGCAACAGATGGTCAACATCGCCACTGGGACAGGAAAATGGCGGAAATAGAAAGGTATCTAAATACAATTCCGAGCACAGTAACAAAAGAGACCCCAGAATACATCATGAAGGGTGTATTGCCGATAAGGCCATGGGAAGACCAAGAGCCAAAAGAATATCAACAGGTGATTGAAACCGTACAGAGAAGATTACGGCGAAGCAACGAAAAATATATCCAAAGACAGGAACAAAATAGAAAAAGAAGACCAGTGACTTTCCAAAAGGGTGAAAAAGTACTCGTGAGGGCATTACGAGTATCAAATCTTCCTGGGGGCATTTGCGCAAAGTTGATGCCTGTTTTCGAAGGCCCGTACATCGTGAATAATGAAAATGGGATAAATAGTTACGAGTTGAGGCACAGGAACTCGGAAAAGATCCGAGGAATTTATAATATTCACGATGTATACAAATATCACGAATAAAAGACAGAATTACATGAAGTAGATAGTAAGTTAGGATATAAGAAGTAGATTAAAGTAAGGAAATATACAGGGAGTTGGTTTTGCCTCGAGAAAATTTATTTAAAAATGCAGATAAATTTTATCGAATACAAGGCGGGGATTTGTTATATTTCTATTTGATATGAAAATTAAATTTTGATAATTATAAACAAAGTTCAATTTAATATAAAATAATTTCAATTTTCTCAACCACGGGCATATAAATTTAAAACAACCTGTATACAACAAATTGTTATATGTAATTTTAAGAAGTGATTAGAATAAGCGTACGAAACTCGGAACAATGTGCTTAGATAAACAAAGTGAATGACGCGTACCATTATCGTTCTTCTCGGAAGGTCGATCATTAGCCTATGCTAAATAAAACTCAGTGAAATAGATGATAGTTCATTATCGTTTTTCGCGGAAGGTTTCGATCATTAGCCTATGCTAAATAAGACTCATTTGAAAGAGAGAATAGGTCATTAAAATTTGTAAATAGTTAGAAAGTATTTTAGAATGGGAATTAAATATTTTCTTTTGAAATCCATTAAGCATATTTAGAAAGATTAAAAATTGGTTTTGAGGAATATTACGAATGAGAGTTGGTGGTGGAAAATTGATTTGTGAATCTGGAAGGGATATTTAGAAAGTAGGGGAATGGATGACAAAGTGAGAGCAGAATGTTTTGAGCTGTCGAGAAGTGAAGTCGAGTAGTAGACGGTAGTGTACGGAGAGTGAGAAAGCCGATGTAGTTCCGTGAGTGTGGAGTATCTATCGTGGAACGAGAAGTAGGCCAGGTCGAGAGTAAAAGAACCTCCTTGAGCCAAGAGTGTCCCGGTAGCTGATAGCAGTTTCGAGAAAGGTAGAACACAGCATCACGACAGACGCAGGAACGAGAGCTATACGAGCTAGTTTTTCAAAAGGAGAACATTACTGGAAGCCAGGACGAGGTTTGATCGCAGCCAAGGATAGCAGGAAACGGGTCTTGTGTGAGGACATTTTCAGTTCACCAGGAAAAGGTCAGTCTCATTTGTTTGGACATGAATGTATGGGTTTTCGTATTAAATTCCACATAAAAAATTGAATAACATAATCAATAATATCAGAAAAGCTTCATCAAACTTAAATAGAGTTGTTCCTAATAACTCCTAATAGTTAAATGTTAATAAAAACTTTCAATTGAAAACCAAAAGGAAATAAGATTCCCATTTGTAAATGTTATGTTTAAGAATAATAAGAAATAGCAAATATTAAGCATTGATTGCCTTTTTAAATAAAATAAAAAATATTTTGATTATAATTGTAACCCATATGTGTATTTTTTTTACTCTTTTCTTTTCTATCCCGATTAGGAACCATTAAGAAATATTTAGAAGCCACGGAAGTAAGTAATTAATTTATAATTCGCCCTGAGATTGAAAACATATTGATATGTGATCTGGTTAATTAATTAGATTAGTATTAATACATTGATTAAATTAAGTAACATATAAGAATATTATCTCATATCAATAATAAAGATCACATCAATATATATAATATATATATATATATATATATATATATATATATATATATATATATATATATATATATATATATATATATATATATATATATATATATATATATATATATATATATATATATATATATATATATATATATACAGGGTGGGGCATTAGTATGACAAAGTCCAATTACTCATTTGTCGTAAGAGATACGAAAAAAAGTTATTCAGGTAAAAGTTGGGGCACACATAGTACCATAATTTAAAAATATTTTCAAATATACAGGGTCGTCCGTATTGACAGGGTGACACAAATTTATGTTTTTTTTAATGGAATACCCTGTATATTTTTACATTTTTGGATTCTCCTCGACGTTTCCTTTCTTAAAATATATGGTTTTGTAATATTATACGAGGTAGTTTAAAAGTTAGTTACGTTTTTTTGTTAATTTCGTAGCAAAATCTACACCCTGTAGAATTTTAGTGATTTGATATCAAATTTTTATTTTATGTTCAAACGATTTTTAATATAGTCTACTATTGTTAAACATTAACAGTATAGCAAAGTGTTTAATTTTAGTATACAGGGTGGGTCGAAACTCGGAATGAGTATTTTCTGAGTTGTCTTAAATGGAATACCCTGTATTTAAGTATTGTAATGAAATGATATTTTATGGTACTTTTTTATTTCTTAAGCATTCCCTATACCTAAGTGCTTTAATTTTTAAGTTATTCGTGATTCTTTAAGCCAAACATTAATTGTAAGAAAAATTACGTGAAATTTTATTAGGTGGCTGTGAAAATATTTAATCAAAAACAATTTTTGGAAAAGAAAATACATCATAATCTAGTCTGATCCTTAATTTATTACTATTGGATAAAATATCCAAATAAATTCGTAGTTAAGGTTGTTGGTGCGCAAAATATTTATAAAAACATACAATATTCTACCTCGTCGGTTATGACACTAAATTTCCTTAAAAATTTGACATTATACTATTTTTATAGATCCAGTTGCTTTGTTACCATTACTAATATGTATTTTTCTTATGAGAAACTGATTAATAAGATTTTGGTGCTAGTGGAATATAACAAAAATGTGCTACTAGCAACAAGAATTTTTCATCAGAAATTCCCTGATAGAGGACAATTAAGAAGAGAAACGTTTAAAAATATACTAGAACGGTTTCAACGGACTGATCACTTAGATTATGATAAATCTGCTCGAATAAAAACGTGAGTAAGTGAAGAAAACAGCAATTAAATGTAATCCTTAGTGTCACTGAGGATCTGCATATTAGTACAATCGTTCTTACAATCTAAGTATCTAGTCTGTTGAAACCGTTTTAGTATACTTTCAAAAGTTTCTCTTTTTGGTTGTCGTCTATCAGGGAATTGCTGATGATAAATTTTTATTGCAAGTAGCTTATTTTTGTTATACTCTCCTAGCACAAAGCCATTTTAATCCGTTCCTCATTAGAAAAATGAATATTAGTAATTGTATCAAATCAACTGGAACTATATAAATAGTATAATGTCAAATGTTTAAGCAAATTTTTTGTCATAGCCAACTAGACATAATTTTGTATGTTTGATTCATATTTTAAGCACCAACAACCTTAACTACGAATGTATTTGGATATCTCATCCAATATTAATAAATTAAGGATTAGGCTAGATTATTATGTATTTTTTTTTTCGAAAAATTACTTTTGATTGGATATTTTCACGGCTACCTAATGAAATTTTACGTAATTTTTGTTGCAATTAATGTTTGCTTAAAGAATGACGAATAACTTACAAATTAAAGCACTTAGGTATAGGGAATGCTTAAGAAATAAAAAAGTACCATAAAATATAATTTCATTACAATACTAAAATACAGGGTGTTCCATTTAAGAAAACTCAGAAAATACTCATTCCGAGTTTCGACCCACCCTGTATACTAAAATTAAACATTTCGCTATACTATTAATAATTAACAGTAGTAGACTATACGGAAAATCGTTTGAATGTAAATAGAAAATTTGATGTCAAATCACTACAATTCTACAGGGTGTAGATTTTGCTACGAAATTAACAAAAAAACGTAATTAACTTTTAAACTACCTCGTATAATATTACAAAACTATATATTTTATGAAAGCAAACATCGAGGAGAATCCAAAAATGTAAAAATATACAGGGTGTTCCATTAAAAAAAACATAAGTTTGTGTCACCCTGTCAATACGGACGCCCCTGTATATTTGAAAATATTTTTAAAATATGACACTATATGTGCCCCAACTTTTACCTAAATACCTTTTTTTCGTATCTCTTACGACAAACGAGTAATTGGATTTTGTCACACTAATGCCCCACCCTGTATATATATATATATATATATATATATATATATATATATATATATATATATATATATATATAATGTCAATACTGCTTGTGCATATTTATCCTATCATTCTTGTTAGAAAGCAGAGGCAAAATACAGTACCCATTGTTCACTAATCTCATTCATGAAAGGGATGTCTAAATGTTATTTAATATAATTGGCCTTGTGATTTTTAACAGTTATATTACATGATTTACCTACATGTGATACATTAATAATTAATTATTATGTGAAATTTAAGGTAAAAAATGTTGGAGATATGGGATTAGAATTAACACTGTACCAATACCAAACATGTCCGTTCTGCTGTAAAGTAAGGGCCTTTTTGGATTATTATGGTATTTCATACAATTTGATTGAAGTTGATCCTGTGTTAAGACAAGCAATAAAATGGTCGCCTTATAGAAAAGTCCCTATTTTAGTGGTTAAAACAGATGATGGATATCAGGTTTGTTTTATATACATTTTAATTATGTTTGTATATTATTTTCATAAAATTGGATACCATTTTTAAATTCAATTCACCTACAAAGGTGATTAGAATACCTTTCAAATGAGGTACTCCGTGACCTCAGTTTGTACTTAACCTTCATTGGACGGGACTCAAAATAATACACAAAAGACGGGCCGGGGTCCGAACGGACCCCATTTAATTTAGACTAAAGCATACTACACATTACTGCAAAATACATTCTACTGATTGATACTAACAGAGTAAATAACAACTACATACTATTTGTACAATGTACACAAACTGTCTGATTTCACGTGTTCTAGGCATACAAAATTATTACACTTTACACATATTTTAATTGTATTTCTGTCTTTGCCTCTACAACACAAATGGCACCACCTCCTTTTTATTTTTTTGTATCTGAGCTCAGTAATATCCAAAAGTTCTGGGAATACATCTGCCATATTATGACATTTTTTAATCTTTTCGATCTGCTTATTATTATAAGGCATGAAAACATATTCCTTTATAAGTTCATTGCCTAGTGCCAAATATACATTTTATGCTTACTCAGATTGTGCTTTTTTCAATCAGGACATTTTAGTAGCCACAATTTATAGGAATTAATACCTGCAACATCATTGGGGAATCCCCCATTTAAATATGTAAAAGTTCATACAAAACCCTTCTTTCAGTGCATCATAACTTGTTGAATTCTCTCTATCGTGATTATTATACAGTGATGAGCGAGCTAATAACCGGCAAAATAGTGCAAGAGATGGAAAGCACATTAAATTGTGAGATAAAAAGAAATAAAACTAGTAGAGTTGTTAAATTTAGCGATAGTAACATATAAATTGACATTATATTGTTTGTTTCCCACCTTTAGACGTATCAGAGGAGTATGTCAACTAAAACTGTCACTGTGACAGTGGCATTTCTCAAACCCGCCCGATACGTCTAAAGGTGGGAAACAATCAATATAATGTTCTATAAGTTACTATCTATATCTATAATCTATAAGTTACTATCGCTAAATTTAACACCTCCACTAGGTTCATCTCTTTTTATCTCACAACTTAATATGTTTTCCATCTTTTGCGTTATTTTGCCGGATATTAGTGCGCTCATCACTGTATATAGAATTTAGAAAATTATGTATTCATTGAGGGATACTTGCATACTTTCACACTGTCAAGGGCAAGGGGTAAAATTACAATTGGCATTCTAGGTTAGTATATTTAGTCCAGAGAAATAAGATTTTTCTCGTGACACATCCCCTCCAGGCCGAAACTAAATTTTTTGAGTAGTATAGACATCTATATTAATAACCTTTATGTTTCCTGCAGCCGATTTTGATGATATACATAGTTATAAACAAATGAAAATCAAAAAACGGTAAATTTTCGCTTTTTTCGTCTATAACCAAAAAGTTAAGCATTTTAAACAAATTTGAGAGTAAAAACTCACAAATCGTCTAAAAAAATTTCAATATGGCGTTCGCTGAATATGTCTATCCTTATTGGTTGCTTAGAAAATTGCAAAATAAATCATAAATTTTGAGTTTTTATAAATATTCATAACTTATGTAAAAATTAACTTAGAACCTTCTTATTACACGAATTGCTGAGACTTCTGGTGCTTAAATTATATTTTAAATTTCAAAGCAATTGGTCAAATAGTTTAAAAGTTATTTAATTTGTTTATCCCAAATTCATATTTTTTGCAACACTAAAATGTAAACAACTTTTTCAGAAAATTATGAGGTTACAGTAAGACTTCTGACAGTTTATGGAAGAAGAACATTTCTATTGACATAATTAAAAAAAATGACAAAAAATAATTTTAAATAGTGTAAAATTATTTTGCAAAAACACGTCTATTTTTTGCTTACTTATAAACAATTAGAATAACTTTTTAACCGTTACCCGTAGAAAAATTATTTTTTCATATTTGGAAAGACTGATTTTTTATACACATTTAGAAAGAAAAACAATTGTTCTAGGACAATTAGAAACGAAGTTAGCCCCCCTTTTTTTAATTCACATGTTTTTGCAAAATAATTTTGCAGTATTTAGAATTATTTTTTGTCATTTTTTTAAATTAAATTAATAGTATAAATCTTCTTCTTTCACAAACTATCCGAAGTATTAGTGTAACTTCATCATTTTCTGACTTATAGCGTTGCAAAAAAAAAATTAATTTGGGATAAACAAATTAAATATCTTTTAAACTATTTGATCAATTGCTTTGAAATTTAGGGTATGATTTAAGCACCAGAAGTCTCAGCATTCCGTGTAACAAGAACGTTCTAAATTGATTTTTACATAAGTTATGAATATTTATAAAAACTCGAAATTTATGATTTATTTTGCAATTTTCCAAGCAACCAATAAGGATAGACATATTCAGCGAACGCCATATTGAAGTTTTTTATACTATTTATGAGTTTCTCACTCTCAAATTTGTTTAAAATATGTAACCTTTTGGTTATAGACGAAAAAAGCGAAAATTTACCGTTTTTTGATCTTCATTTGTTTATAACTATGTATACCATCAAAATCGGCTGCAGGAAACATATAGGTTATTAATATAGATGTCCATACTACTCAAAAAATTTGGTTTCGGCCTGGAGGGGGTTGTGTCACCAACAGGATATTTTTTTTCCTTATTTCTCTGAACTAATTTCGACATTTTATCATTGACACACTGAAGGAAGGGTTTGGTATAAACTTTAAAACCCTTAAATAAGTAGAACGTACAATATACTCTCTCTATAACGAACACGGGTATTACGAGGTTTCGCTAATAACGAGGTCCACTAGATGTCCCATGAACTTCCTGTTGAACTATAACACCTTTATAACGAGGCATATTTGGTTATAACGAGGAAAAATGAAATCGAAGAATATGTTTCTTTACCTGTTTTTAGCACAGTAATGGCTATAAATAAATAAATACCCCAACTGCCTGTATACACCAATTCCCAACATCTGTGTGCTTATCAAGGCCAGTGCTTTAATATACTCCACCACCTGTAAGTACTTAGTCCGCCATTACAGTTCTCGTTATAGAGGGAGTCTACTGTATATGATAGTACACTCACAGCCGGTACTAATCCATAAAATCTATGGAATTCTTGCAATATTATAACTTTATTATAATGCATTTTATATGACATAAAAGGCTTGTGGGGTATTAGGAGACCCCAGGTTATAAAACTGAAGTATAAATTTAATCCAACCGTTTAATGTTCTTGTAAGTAAGTATAATTTTTATCAATAAAATATATAAACTACAGATAGGTGGAAGAATGCTGATTAAAAATTATTATATTATATCGGTCTTATAGCGTTCTACGCCTTTCCGTTCCTAATCGCCACTCCTTTCTATTGTGGCAGTCTTCCTCTCTTAGATTTCTTTCAGACATCGCCTTGAAGATGCCCTTTATCCATGTAGTTGCTGGTCTTTCTCGTTTTCGTTTTTCTGTGGGGGTCCATTCTAACACTTTTTTGGGGATTCTCCTTTCGTCCATTCGTCTTACGTGTCCGTACCAAACTAGCTGTTGTCTTTCGATGTCATCAATGATTGTTCTTTCTATTTCCATTTGTTGTCTAATGTCGTCGTTTCTTATGTGCTCGAGTCTAGATCTTCTTGCTGACCTTCTCTAAAAATCCATCTCAGTGGCTAGTAATTTATCTTTGTACTTGTTGGTTAATTGCCAGACTTCAGCTCCATAGGTTAACACTGGTTTTAATATTGTGTTGTAAATTCGTTTTTTATTTTCTGTTCTTATATTTTTTTGCCACAGTACCGAATTCAGGGCTCCTATCACCTGTTTTCCCTTTACTATCCTTTCCTTAATATTTTCTTCGTTTCGTCCTGTACTAGTTAGTTTTATTCCCAGATATATGTATTCATTGCAGCTTGTAATTGTCTCCTGTTCCATGTTCAGGTTCTCCGTTTCTTCCCGTCATACGCATAGATATTGTGTTTTTTTGGTAATCACCTCCAGGCCCCATTTTCTATATTCCTCTATTAGTTTCCTTGCCATATGTTCAAGATCTTCCTTGTCCTGTGCAATTACAATTTGGTCATCTGCATAGTGCAGCGTATACATAGAGTATCGCATCTCCTATCGGTAGTCCCATTCCATTGCACTTCTTCTTCCATTGTCTAAGGGCTTCATCAATATATTATATATATATATATATATATATATATATATATATATATATATATATATATATATATATATACATATTGAATAATACTGGCGATATACAGCATCCTTGCCTTAGACCTTTAGTGACCAGGAAACCTTTTGATATTTTATTTCCGCTTTTAATTTTGGATGTCGAGTTTCTATATAGTTCTTTGAGTGCCTGTATAATAGATACATTTATGCTGGTTTTTTCTAGTACTTCCCATAGTCTATTAATGGGAACTGTGTCATATGCCTTCGTTAGATCTACCATGAGTAAATGCAACTCTTGGGCTCTTGACAGCCTTTTTTCTATTACTTGAGTTATAGAGAAAATGTTGTCTATTGTGGATCTACCTGCCCTAAAGCCGCTTTGTTCCTCTGATTCGTAGGTATGGTACTCTTCACATATTAGATCTTTTAGAATTCTTCCGTACAGTCGACTTAAGTCTGTTTTAGACTATATCATAAAATAATATAAGAAAATGGTATAACAAAAACTTACATGAAATGATTGTGTACAATATTAATACAAGAAGTTTTGTGTATTACATTGTCACATTTTGGTATCAAAATATGTTATGTGATTCTGCGCATTACATCCTAAAAAAGTACTTTTTTATATTTTTGTGATGGTACATGTACTGTTAACCTCAATTTTCTTCTTCTTATTTTCTTTTAAGAATATTTTAACCTCATTTTTCTCAACATTTAACTAGTTAGTTTTATCTTTGATATTTTATATTACAAAGATATATTTTATATGATGGATAAGAAAACTCTATTATTATCAGCTGCTTCCATTGCAACATTTCTTAAAAGAAAAGTTAACATTAAAAGAACCAATGTGACAGTATAAAGAAAATAACCTAAATAACAAAACTTAGTATACCATTTTCTTATATCATTTTATGTTATAGTCTAAAACAGACTTTAGTGTACTAGTTACGGTAATACCTCTGTAGTTATTTGGATCTTGTTTATTACCTTTCTTATGTATAGATGTTATCCAACCTTCTTTCCATGTCTGTGGTACCGGTTCTCCATTTAAAAATCTGTCCATTAATGTTGTTATTATTTTAGCTAATTTATTAGTACCATTTTTTAGTAGTTCTGCAGGTATTCCTTCCGGCCCTGGGGCGCGGCCGTTTTTTAATAAGGATCTTGCTTTTTTGGTCTGTTCTTCGTTTATATGAATTGGCTGTCCTGTGACCTCGGCTATATTATGTGATGTGGTCCTGTATTCTGGTCTGTTTTCTACCAATAGTGATTTATAATGTTCTTCCCATTTCGTTGTTGTTATAGGATTTATCACAGTTTCTTCTATTTTATAGAATAGAATAGAATAGAAATATGCTTTATTGTCACTGAAAATTATACAAATTTTATGGACAAAGCTTAATATAAACTCAGAAAAAATAAATTAATATTAACAATAACAATAACAAATACAATTTTCTGAAATTTGATAAATCGTTTTGTTGGTTCTTACTTTCTTTATAAATCTCCAGGCTTTTCTAGATTTTCTCCCCCCGATGTATGTGTCCAACTCCTGACATTTGTCTTCCCATTTTTGATTTTTGGCGTTTATGACTTCAGTTTTGAATTTGTCACGTGCTTGCCGATATTCCCTTTTTTTATTCTTGTTTTCTCTGTCATTTAGCCATTTATGGTATACTTCCTGTTTATGTTTTTTCATTTCTTCTAGCTGATCATTCCACCAGTAATTTCTAACTTCTGGCTTTTTCCTTGTGATACCTAAAGATTCTTGTGCCGCTTTGTGTATTCCATCTACTATTTTTCTGTAAAGATATTCCGTTGTTTCTTGTTCGTATTCTGCAGGAAGAGCTTGATCCAATCTTCTTTTGTATAAATATTGTGTGCTTTGATTTTCCAAGCTATTAATATTGTAGTGTGATATATCAATATTTGTTAGTTCTTCGTCATTTGCTGCCCCATTTTGTTGATGGTTATTATTTCTAAATGTAGGTATGTTTATTTTTGCTTTAAGTAGGTGATGATCGCTACCACATTCGGCTCCTCTGTATACTCTTAATTCATTCACTTTGAGCTGTGTTTTTTGTTTAATGATCATATCGCTAAAGTAACAGCCAAAAATTGTGATTTGGGGTCAAAACAAACCCTGGCCAGTCCAATGAAGGTTAAAAAATCGTTGATTACGTTATTACACCAACACTGATGACATAATGTGCACCACACACCACATAAGAGCATAAATTAAAATTGACGAGTATTAAGTTTTTTTTAAGTGGTCTGTTTCTGAAGTAATGAATTTATTTCATATTTTTGCATCATACTGTATATTCACTGCATGTGAACATATTTCTCTAAATCAAGACAGTTTAATAGTAATTTCTTTTTTAGCCATTAATTGACAGTACTATGATAGTATCAGCATTGGCATCATACTTATTTGAAGATAACAAAAAAGACTTACCTGAAATAGTAAAGTGTTTTCCAAACGTTAGTTATGTAGATGATGATGGATTAAAGAAGAATGAAATTATGAATAGATATTTTATTATGTTGAATAACAGGAAGGATTTACAAGCAATTGAACAGAAAAGCAGGTAATACAAGTACTTTCACTCTCTATTGCACCTCCTCTTACTCAATGTTTTTGATATTTTTTTCTTTTAGTTTAGTTGATTTTTTGAGTTTTTCTTTATAGTTCAACATTTTTCTTTAGAAATAATATGATTATAATAACTGAAGAAATAAGAAAAGAAAAGTGTTTTTAAAGTTTGTAAAGTTTTATAATCCCTAGCTGACCGCTTTCGGCTTAGAAAGCCATCTTCAGAGCTATGGTTAAAGGTTTACAGTACCACTAAACCTTTGACCATAGCTGTTTTTCTATAAGTCCCAGATCTCTTCGGTCATCCAAACATTCGGTCATTATTCTTGGTTGTGTGTGTGTGTGTTTGAGCATTATTGGCTTCGGAGTCAATGTCCATTCGCCATCTTACCTTTTTGGGATTATTTGTATTATTTATGCGGAAGCTCCAAAGGAGTGCTTCCTGCTTTCTACTGATTTGTTCAGGTATGTATCCAATCACAATCCTGCTCCAATTTTACAAAGAACTATTTTATATACCTATATCTAATTTTCAACGATTTTTGTTTTTATTTGGAATTATTTCTTTTCATTTTGATTTTTTTTTTTATCATTTTTTTATGTATTTTTTTTTTTTTTATTTATTTATTTTTTTTTATTTTTTTTTTATATATATATATTTTTTTGATATATTTTTTATTTTTCATTGTCTTTTTCAATATAATTTGGGATATTAGACTAGGACACAATTTGACGCTCAGGGGTCGATCAGAGCATTTAGACGAGACAGGTGGACCTCGGATAGGCGTAGGGCTTAACACGAAAGGAAAAAAAAACATAGGTTATAAACTTAATCTAATACATAAAATATGTTTGTACAAAATTTGATAAACATTGAAATCTTCTGCTCTTAATAGTTGAGTTAGGTTATATGGTCTGGTGATTTTGGGTATTTTGGCCATTTCTTCATTTAATAATTTAACCTCGTTTATTATTCTAGAACAGCCTAGGATCATGTGCTCCGCTGTACCTTCTTCTCCACATGAACAATTAGGAGAATCACTCAATTTTATTTTATATTTGTACTGGGGAGTTAAAACATGGTTGAACCTTAACCTGCACAAAACAGAGAAAAACCGCTTGCTTCCCGACAGTCTTGAGAACCAAGACTGGCCAGGAGGCTTGGTAACTATGTTTTTATAAAATTTTCCCTTTGGACTGTTACTATACATTTCTCTCCATTCGGCTAGTATTATGGGTTTTACGTGGCAGGCAATTTCACTGTGGGGACATTTATAACTTAAAAGCTCTCCAGTTCTACTTCCTTTCTTAGCATCTTCGTCCACTTCTTCATTCTCTTTTATTCCACAATGTCCTTTAATCCAAACTAATGATACATTGATTTTTTTTGTTTGTAATTCTTGAAGTTTAATAATTATAGTAGTCAAAATATAATTACTACTGACTTGGTGGATATTTTTTATTTTCATAATAGCACTTTTACTATCAGAACAAATTGCAAATGATTCTGCTGTAATTTTCATATTACTTATATACAGGAGAGCTTCTAATATGGCTATTAATTCTGCAGTATATACTGTAAGCTTTTCATTTAATTTAAAGGATTTTTTATGATTTTTATGTGGATCAAATATAGCGCAACCTACTTTCTTGTTGTTCTTTGATGCATCCGTGAATATATATTGACATCTGGGAAGATACTTTTCTAAATCCTCCTCAAATATGTATTGTCTAATCCTTGGGTGAAATTTTGAATAGTCTTGGAGAAAAACACAGTTAATTGGATGGATGTTATAAATATTTATGCTATATAATGGATCTATATCTGAAGAGTATATTTCTTCTATTACGTTATTTATTACATAATATGACTCAGTAATAGTTAAACTTTTTTTCAACTTCCAATAACTATGGGTAAGATCCGATGTAAACAGTATATTGATTTTTTGGACTAAGTTGCTATTTTTAGAACTTAATTTAGCTATAAAATTGGAAGCTAAAATCTTTCGGCGATATTTTAGTGGAGTTTCTGCTACTTCGGCAAATAAGCAATCAATTGGTGTACTTTTTAAAGCCCCTAGGCATAGCCTTAGACACTTATTTACTACGTGATCTATTTTTTCTAGTTGACTTTTGGAAGCTTGGTCATAGAAGAAACTACCATAATCCAGTATTGACCTAATGTAGGATTTGTACAAAAGGATTGCTACGTTTGGATCTGATCCCCATTTTGTTCCACACACTGACCGTAAGATGTTAATTCCTTTTTCAGTTTTCTTGATTAAATAATCTATGTGGTTTTTCCATGTCATTTTTTTATCCAGATACATTCCTAGGTATTTTACAGATGCCCGTACACTATACTTTGTTGTATCCAATGTTATTTCTGTTGGAATGTGTTTTCTTTTCCTCGTAAAAATGCAGACTTCTGTTTTTTTCCTGGAAATTTTTAGGCCATTTTCATTGCACCATTTATTAAGGTTCTTATAGGCTATATTTAATTTTTTGCACCCTTCTTCAATATACTGGCATGGGGAATATATACAAATGTCATCGGCAAATTGTAGTATAGAAACGGTCTCACTACATTTAATTTTACTTTCCAGATCTGCTGTATATATTAAGTATAGTACAGGGCTTAGTATACTTCCTTGTGGTAACCCAATATTGGTCGTTTTAGGTCCCAATGTTTCATCATTTATATTTATTGACACTGACCTATCGGAATATAGTAATCTTATACGTGAGGTCAAAGATTGGGAGATTCCCATTTTTTCCATTTTTTCATAGAGAATGTCTAATATGACGTTATCATATGCTGATTCTATGTCTACGAAAATTGCTGGAACGGAGTTGTTATTAGTAAAGGCGATATTTATATCACTTACTAGGTTGCCGATATTTTCAATAGTTGAGCATCCTCTTCTGAAGCCAAACTGTAATTTAGGTAATTTTTTATTATTTTCGAGCCAATGCACTAGTCTGACTTTGATCATTCTTTCTACAGTTTTTAATACACAAGAAGCTAGAGAAATTGCTCTATATGACTCTGGATCTTCCGCATCTCTATTTGGTTTCAGAATTGGGATTGCTTTATATTCCTTCCAGCTTGTTGGAAATTCTGCCCGATTCCATATTGAGTTAATTATGTTGCGAAAAATTTCAATACTTGATTCTGACAAACTAGCGAGCATTTTATAATAAATGTTATCAACTCCAGGTGCTGTGTTATTGTTTGTTTTAAGGCTTTGTTTTATTTCCATACTTGAAAATTCACTATCTATATCATCCGTGCTCAGTGAAATAGTCGGCCGAATATTTGTTTCCACCCAACTTGGAGCAATTTTATTAAAGAATGTTTCTACCCACTCACCTATTTGGATCCTATTTCTTGGGGGATTAAATGTATTTTTTATTTTCTTTATATACTTCCATATATCTTTTATTGGTGTGTTTCTGTTAAGTTGTTTGCAAAAATCTTGCCAAGAATCTTTTTTGCTTTGTAATATTATTTTTTTGGCGACTGCTACTGAATTTTTATATTTTAAATAGTTAGTTAAATTTGACTGCCTTTTATAAAGCAAAAAAGCTTCTTGTTGACATTTAATAGCATTTGCACATCTCTGATTCCACCAAACTTTGCTAAATTCTGATTTGATCTCTGTTCTCTTCTGTGGGATTGCTAGTTTTGTAGCATGATTTATTGACTCTATAAAACTTTTATATGACCTTTCGTTATTACTTCCATCTAATTGTTCATCTACTATCTGAGAGAAAAAAGACCAGTCAGCTTTATTTAAATTAACTTGGTTTTTACACTTAAAGGATAATTTAGTAGTATTAAAATGTGTTTCAATTAGAACAGGAAAATGATTGGAAGTACCTAATGGTGTAATATCAGTTTTCCAATCACAATTTAAAGTTATATCTCTAGAGCATATTGTAATATCTATAGCAGATTTGTTATTACTTCCAAATCTAGGTATTAATGTTTCGCTTCCTGTATTTAAATAATTTAAGTTACACTCCTCTATAGCACCGAGAAGACTTGAACCCGCTATGTCTGAATAACTATTTCCCCATGCAGTATGATGACAATTGAAATCTCCTCCTACCAAAAATGGCTTTTCTAAGCTATCAAAAAAGGTAACCCAATCTGTTTCTCTAATGTTTAGTTTTGGTTTGGCATATATAGAGTATAGATGGATTTTTATATTTTTATTTATTGAAACTGATACCGACACACATTCGACATCCTTTATCGGAGTAAATTTTGGCTTAGGAAAAAAGGTAAAGTATTTTCTTAATAAGATTGCAACTCCTCCAAAATTGTCATTACGGTCCTGTCTAAATATATTAAAATTATTAACAAAAAAATGTGAAGATTTCTTTAACCAAGTTTCCGAAAGCAAAACTACATTAATTTTATTGTCGAAAATGTATTTTTCAAAGTGACCTTTATTACACAAAATTGATCTAGCATTCCATTGCAGTATATTTAAGTTACTCATAGTCAGATAAAATTTGCGTTATACTGTCTTTTATGTTTTCAATAAGTGTACTATTTTTAATTTCTACATTTGAAAAAGTTAAAATATCTTTGATAAGGTTTAATAATGATTCGCAAGTTTTTATCTGTTTATTTACCGTGTTAGAGTCATCACAACCATTATTATAATTTGGTATATTTTTAAACTTACTGAAAACAGGTTCTGTTAAAGTTTTTGGATTTGAAATTATTTCTTTACGTTTTTCGAATGTTTCATCGATCTCTGGGGACATAGCTAACCTCCTTCTTTTTAAAGTAACAGTATAACGGTTAGAATTTGTGTTATTTTTTGCTACACTTGAAAAACTTGTTTCATGCTTAGAAGACGCCTCGGCGTATGATAGGTTTTCATATACCATAGTTCTTTTTATATTCTTCTGTCTAATAAATTCTGAACAATTTTTTTTATCAGTAGCGCAATGCTTTTCTTTACAATAAATGCATATTGGTTCATTTTTTTGGCAGCTTTCTGCCTTATGATCTTCTCCACAGTTTTTACAACGTTCTTTTGATCTACATTGCAGACTGACGTGCCCAAATCTTAAACAATTCAGGCACTGAATTATTCTTGGCACGTATTTTTCGACATCATACACCATTTTTTCTATTATTACCTTTGTGGGTAAAAGTTGACCTCTAAATGTAACTATAATAGTAGTTGTTGGAACAATTTCATTTTGGTCATTTTTACGTGAAATTCTTTTTACGTGACTTACTTCAAAATTGTTGCCCAATTTCGGTTTAATAATTTCTTTTAATTCCTGTTCCGATAATTCTAAGTCTATTTGTCTTACGACCCCCCTTACATGTGTAAAAAACATTGGGATGTATGTATCGTATTTATCTTTTAAGGTCTGTGCTGTTAATAATTTATTTGCGCTTGTATAAGAAGTTAATTCGACCTTTATTTTATTAGCTCCTATTATTGATATGTTAGCTATGTCCTGTTTAATTTCTGGAACAGAATTAATAATCAGTCTAGAGGTAGCTACCCTATGGAGATTCCCTATTCTCCCTGTTTTACTTTGAACATAAACAAAAAATGGAGCATTATCTTTAGAAGAATATTGATTAATATTTTTAATGACCGTATTTACGTCTACATTTTTCCCGGAAACAGTATCAGAATCATTAACAGTACTTATCTGTGAATTGGGATTTTGGAATCCTCTAAATTCCTCCACTGGAGAAGCTGGAAGATCCGGCACTGGCGAAGCTGGATGATCCGGACGGGACACATCCATTGCACACTCTAACTCATCTTTATCGGGGGGTTGTCCACCCCCGCTATTAACGCTCATGATTTAAAACCACTTAGATTTCACTTTTTTAATATCGATATGTGTACTTTAATATGAATAACTAGTTTTTTAATTACGAGGTGAAAACACCGATTTCTTTAATTAGATTTTAAGTATCGCACGTCTTATCAATTTGAGGAACCGAAACAGACTGATTATTCTTGGTTGTCCTTTGCATATTATTTTTATATTTTCAACAATTGCGTTTTGATTTCCATTTTTTGAGTCCAATCATAACTATGTTATTGCATAGTGTAGAAATATCATTTCTGGTTTTATCATTTTTTCCAAGGGGAAGTTTCATTTTAGCTACTACTGATTTGTGGTTTCAATTTACATCTGCACCAGTATAAGTTCTTTGCTAATTTGATTCTGTTTTTGAAATGTTGAAAATCCCGAAAACAATCCTCTATTACAACCCCTTAAAGTGGTTAACAGAATTTTTGTCAGAATATTGATAATTTAATATTTATACAACAAGTAATGACTTTCAAATACCTGGGAATTAGTCTATCAGCCGACCACAATATCGAAGAAAAGGCAAAAGACTAAATAATTAAAGCCAATAGAACGGCCGGATTCCTAAACGCCACATTTTGGAAAAACAAACACCTAAGAGTGGAAACAAAGGCCCGAATATATGTCAGTTATTAGGCCAGTTATGACTTACACGGCCCAAACAAGACCAGACACAAGCAAAACAAAGACATTTGGAGACCAACGAAATGAAGATCTTAAGAAGGATTGCTGGAAAAGGACTATAGGACAGGGTAAGAAGTGAGGAAATCAGCTGCATATGCGGGGTAGACAATATAAATACCTGGGTAAAGAACAGAAAAGAAGAGTGGGATCAACACATAAGCAGGATGTCTGAATCAAGGATAGTAAGAATAGCCAGGGACAAGTCACTGTTAGGCAAAAGAAGTATAGGACAGCCAAGGAAAAGAGGCAACAACAATTTAGGGGCAGAATAAAAGGCACCGTTGAAGAAAAACAGGCAGTACTGCCTATATAAAAGAAAAAGAAGAAATTTATTAATGTCTGAATTTTATTTCTTTCCATATCATCGCTAATTCAGAAGTGACTGGAAATGACTACACAACCAACGCACCTGCTCATAGCCAATAGGTTTGTTCTAGCATCAGTTTCAAACGGTTTGAAACCATCAGCGAATAGTGGACCAGCGCGAGTAGAGGGGATAGCACTGGTGACGACTGTATTATGTTTTCTCACTGACCAACTGTTTGCTGACGGTTTCTGACTAGTTTGACTGTTTGCTAGAACAAACCTAATATCATTAATAGTAAACAGACATAAAAATAACATAAACCTTACGCCAATCAATAATTATTTATTTACACCATTATAATGTATTGATAACAAATGAGAAAATTATTTATTGGACAAAATAAAAATATTTTGTAGAAATAAACTCCACAAAATTTTATGAGATTAGTAGACACTCACACTATTTCTAATATTTCTTCTTTTTTTAATAAAAGATTAAGTTGATTTTAGCAGTTAATAGTGTGAGGTAGAAATTTTTGTGTTGTATGTTTCCTATTCCGAATGTGTCAAAGTGAATCTCGGTAGAGCAAATTCAGTATATCAATTATTTAAATGTTCAGATAATCCAGTCAAATTATTCTATTCACTTATAATTTCATTTTAGCGAAGAAAGAAAATGGCGTAAATGGGCTGACAGTGTACTTGTTCATACATTATCGCCTAACGTATATAGAACCAGCGAAGAAGCTCTTCAATCATTCAACTGGTTTTCAGAGGTGGGCGAATGGGAAGCCAACTTTCCGTCTTGGGAGCGGTACCTTATGATATATGTAGGAGCATCAGCGATGTGGTTAATCGGAAAGAGACTTAAAAAGAGACACAATCTGAAGGACGATGTACGACAATCTCTATATGACGAATGCAACTATTGGCTTAGGGCAGTGAAATCCAAAGGTGGTCAGTTTATGGGTGGACAAACACCCAATCTTGCAGATTTGGCTGTATATGGAGTTCTTAGCAGTATTGAAGGTTGCTTAGCTTTTAAAGATTTATTAAACAACACTAAAATTGGACCCTGGTATTTCGGAATGAAACAATGTATTTCGGAACATGAAGGTGCGAAGTCAATTTAAAGTTTCATTGTTATGGATTCAATCATTTGTATAAAGGTGAATTGATGAAACATATAAAGTTAAATACAGCTCCCGGAACGAACCATGGCCGGTGACAAACGCTGTCGTCGGTCGTACACCCACCTAAACTTTACGCAGAGAGGATCTCTGACAGGTCATGATTCGCTCTGGGAGCTGTAATGTGATATAAGTAGATGATGTAAGTTGTTTTAATTAAATAAAAAATACATTTTTAACACTTTATGGGAATGAACGGATCTAATTAAGTTTGTGTTTGTATATACCTATTTACATTTATTCGAATAAAGTTTAAATAAAACTAGTTATTGCATTTTCTTCTTCTTCTTCGTCTTCTCGTAGCACTACAATCCGGGGTGGGTCTTGGCTGACTGCGCAACTCGCTTCCATCTCGAACGGTTGTCCATGATAGTTGGGTCAGTGGGTAGCCCCATTGTTCTTAAATCTGACCAGATGATATCTCTCCTTCGCATTTGTGGACGTCCTAAGGACCTTCTTCCTGTTGGGCTTCCGCCCAGATTAATTTGATAAGGTGGTTATTAAGGAGTCTATGGACATGGCCAGCCCATCTTAGACGTTTGAATTTAATTTTTTGGACTACATCGCTTACCCTATGCCAGTGGCGGCTCTTGGCTTTAGGGACAGGGTCGGCAAGGTTTTGTCTCCAAAGGCTTCAGTTTCATAGGAGATCTTTGGTTTTTGTTTTTTTTTATTTGGTTTTTTTTTTGTTTTTTTTCCTATAAATTTAGAAACTATACCTGTTTATAAATTAACTCTAGTCTATGTTGTTCCGAAGTAGCAAAATGGGTTATAATGTATGTAATTGTAAAATTTATTATTGTTTTGGAGGGATTTTAAAAGTTTTTTTCTATCGACATTTGAGACAAGTTTGACATTCTCTCCTGTTTCATGGTGTTTCGACAATACGTTTTTACTCTTTTGAGACAAGAGAAATCCCGTTAATTTGAGACAGAATTTGCCCACATTTGAGCACAATAATTTATTAATTTCGGGAACAGTTTGTTGTACCTAATGAATTGCAGTATATACAATTATACATAGTCTGTAACTTATCCCACCTCCCGAAAATATTTGGATCAGAATATAAAACTGTTAATTCATTTTCTTATTTTATTTGATTAAAAAATGATGGATAATTTTTAATGAACTTGTCTAATAGATATCTTGAAAATTCTTTGGCGTAACTTTTAAATTTTGAATAGTCAAAGAGCTCAATGACTTATAACAGTGAGTAAATAATAGTTTTGCCTGGTGCAATTGTTTTAACTTTTGTCCGAAGACCATACAATTCACTGGACATCAAGACAGCCCCGTCATAAATTTGCCTTACCAATTTATTTTTGATATCAAAAAATTTAATCTATCCTTTAAATTAAAACACCAAAAATATATTCTGTCTTGTGGCTTCTACTCACGTCTGAAAACCTAACAACCTCTCATAAATTTAGACGTAACGCATATCGAAGAACAATTATTGATACTTGTGAATGACATGTTACCTCTATCAGTAGTTTCGTCTACTTCTACCGAAAAGGATCAAAATGTAACTACTAATTGATTCTTTCATTCTGTGCTGTTTTAGGTACGCCGGTATATTCTTCGAGTCAGAAAATAAATTAGAAAATTCCAGATCGTATTTGTTAAACAATTTTATTTGTTCTCTATAATTAACTTGATTTAACGAATGCTTCGATACATCCTGTCCCCTAAATGGTAATTCTTAACAACTTAAAAGAATTACAATATCAATAATAATATTAATAATTAAACGACGTAAAACTACTTACCTATTTCATAATTCAGAGGTACGCGCTGCCGTACTTGCCATTCAAATAAGTAGGGAGAATGTATAATTGGTTGCCTATCGGCTAATATTCTATAGCTTCTTATTATATAGCAAATCCTCGATCTGTGGACGGCATGCCGTGCCGGGCTTTATAATAAGAATTAACACAATCGCAATCGGGTGCGGGTGCATGGCTATAGGATCATTAATTTGAAAAGTCTCTTACGCAGCGCACAGGGATCACTTAACTAACGTATCGGGATCGAAGTCTTTTAAAAACAATGAATAAAATTTAGTCTGTATTATCTCACAGATATATTTTTTATTTCACAGAAACGAATATCATCAACTCCGATTAAATTAAATATTTAAAAAATCTATAATGTGTCCATAAGGGCCGGTTGTTCGAACGCTAATCAACAATGATCACTATCAAATATTTAATTACTGTCACAACTGTCAATGTCAACTTTGGTTGGGTTGCTGAAAACATAATTGATTATAATTATGAGATTAGTTAATCAATTAACATAACAATTATTAACATAATTGATTAATTAAATTCATAATTGTAATCAATAATTATGTTTTCAACAACCCAATCAAAGTTGACATTGACAGTTGTGACAGTAATTAAATATTTGATAATGATCATTTTTGATTAGGTTCGAACAACCGGCCCTAAATGTCTGGGTCGGCACTGCCGACCCTGACTAGCCGCCACTGCCCAATTCATCTGATTTATTTCAGCATTTGTTCTCATTCGGTATTGGTTGCCATTAGAGTCGTGATATGGTTCAAAGATTCTTCTGAGGATTTTTCTCTTAAAACATCTAAGTTTTCTTTCAATTGCTTTGGTCAGAGTCTACGTCTCACACCCATACATGAGCACCGGTCTAATCACTATTTTATATATCGGTTGCTTAAGTGCAAAACGTTGTAACCCACAAAACTTTGAAAAATTCGATTTTAGCGACATTCGAATCATCCGCCCTACTTGCACATTGTCACAAATCATCGTTAGGCGCAGCCGCCTAGAAAATGCATTTTGCGCGCCAAAACAAATTGTCGTATCAACGGAGTGCTTTGATTGATTTGTTAAACGTCGTAAGCCTCAGTTTGTCAATGCGTTTTCAAGAGTCAAGTGCGTCTTGGTATAGTGCAGTGTTTTTTAACATTATTGGGTAAGTAATTTGTATTAGTTATAGCATTTTTCAGTGCAAAATAGTTTGTCATGTCTAGTTTTTGATAAAATATTTAATGGTTTTTTCCTTGACCTTAAAATAAGTGGAGAAATCATGTTTAGAGGGATACGACATTTTACCTCTTCCTTGTTTATAATCTATATTTTAGGCTTACGACATTTTGTAATTATTATTATATCACAAAACCTATAGGTATTTCGATTTTTTCGAATGTAAACTAGTTTTGAAACATTTTTTGAAGTGAAAACTTCTTTAGGGACGTTGTGCACTTTTTGGATGGGGTAAAAGCATTGAATTCGCGACCGTCATTGCGACCGTCATCGCACTTTTTGAATGGGGTAAAAGCCTTGAATTCGCGACCGTCATCGCTTCGGCGAAATAAATATTGTACGTATATATTATAAATTGGTACGTATATATATAAATTGTGTAGAAGTATTTAAATTTAAAATAAATGTTAAACCTATTTGTGGATGGGGAAAAATGATTGATTTGGCGACCGTCAGCGACCGTCATCGCTTCGGCGAAATAAATATTGTACGTATGTATGCATATATTAGAATGTATGTGTGTATAAATTGTGTAGAAGTATTTAAATTTAAAATTAATGTAAATCGTATTTTTGGATAGGGGAAATAGCATTAAATTCGCAACCGTCATCGCGACCGTCATCGCCACCGTCATTGCGACCGTCGTCGCTTATGTTATATAGTATGTGCGTGTATATAATAGTATATATAAATTGTGTAGAGGTATTTAAATTTAAAATAAATGTAAAACCTATTTTAGGATGGGGAAAAAGAATTGATTTCGCGACCATCATCGCGACCGTCATCGCTTCGGCGAAATAAATTTTGTACATAATAACTAAGTATATTATGTGTAGGTTTATATAAATTGTATAGAAGTATTTAAATTTAAAATAAATGTAAAACCTATTTTAGGATGGGGAAAAAGAATTTATTTCGCGACCGTCTTCTCTTCGGCGAAATAAATTTTGTACGTATAATTATTATGTGTATGTATATATAAATTGTGTAGAAGTATTTAAATTTAAAATAAATGTACAATCTATTTTGGGATGGGGAAAAAGGATTGATTTCGCGACCGTAATGTCATCGCGACCGTCATGTCATCGCGACCGTCATCGCTTCGACGAAATAAATTTTGTACGTATATTATTATGTTGTTCTGAAGCTATTTCCTTGTGGCATTTTTATGATTAATTATTTATATGGGAATATATTATTATAATGTATATTATTATAATGTAAGTCTAATAATAGTAATATTATTGAAGTGAAAACTTCTTTAGGGACGTTGTGCACTTTTTAGATGGGGAAAAAGTATTGAATTAGCGACCTTCATCGCGACCATCCATGCTTCGACGAAATAATGTTTTGAAGTGAAAACTTTCTTAGGGACGTTTTGCCCTTTTTAAATGGAGAAAAAGTATTGAATTAGCGACCATCATTGCTTCGACGAAAATAAATTTTTTAAGTGAAAACTTCTTTAGGGACGTTGTGCCCTTTTTAGATGGGGAAAAAGTATTAAATTAGCGACCGTCATCTCGACCGTCATTGCTTCCATGAACTAATTTTTGAAGTGAAAACTGCTTTAGGGACGTTTTGCACCTTTTAGATGGAGAAAAAGTATTGAATTAGCGACCGTCCTCGCGACCGTCATTTATTCGACGAAATAAATTTTTGAAGTGAAAACTTCTTTAGGGACGTTGTGTCCTTTTTAGATGGGGAAAAACTATTGAATTAGCGACCGTCATCGCGACCGTCATTGCTTCGACGAACTAATTTTTGAAGTGAAAACTGATTTAAGGACGTTTGGCACTTCTTCGATAGGGAAAAAGTATTAAATTAGCGGCCGTCATTGCTTTAACGAAATAAATTTTTGAAGTGAAAACTTCTTTAGAGACGTCCTGCTCTTTTTAGATGGAGAAAAAGTACTAAATTAGCGACCATCATTGCTTCGACGAAATAAATTTGTGAAGTGAAAACTTTTTTAGTGACGTTTTGCACTTTTTAGATAGCGAAAAAGTATTGTGTTTGCGACCGTCATCACTTTGCCGAACTTAATGTCGTACGTATATATATTTTGTATATGTATACATAAATAGCATAGAACGTACGCAACGCGTATATATTATAGGTATAGCACTTCTTTTTGGATCGGGACAAGCATTGAGCTCGTAATTTAAATAGGTACTATAACAAGTTTTCACTTCTCTCGGCACTCCCATGAGTGCTTTAATTTTTTTGTTTTATTATTTTATATTAATTTGAAATTTGTGTTTCGCACTAAATGCGACGTTAATCGTGAAATTACCGTTTTAGTACATTGTTATAATGTGGAAACATTTTTTATTAGTTGTTTGATATTTTTAGTATGTCAGACCGAACAGCTAAAATTATGGTTCTTACCGCAGCTCTTAACTCAGATAAAAAAAATTAAACCTCGGATGGTAATCAAGAGATTATTAAAATTAGCGAACTAAGCGAACTCTCAAACTCGGATGAACCTTCTTCAACTACTTTGAGCCCTATATTAATAGATGAATCTATTGACCAGCACGTCATGTTGGATGAGATTTCAATAATATTTGAAGACATCAATCTTACAGCCAATAATTTAATAAATTACAATGTGATATTAAATGAGATTACTCTAAATTCGGATGATCGAGAAACCTAGAAAGGAAAAATGAAATTATGGAGAAATTTTCGACGGCACAGTTAAATGACAATCATTATGAAAGTGTAAAACTCAGTATCAAATTTTTTTTTTCAGGAAGAGTTGCAAGAAGAAAATATGAATGGGAATGGAAGTAATGCAACAGAAATGTTTGAATGTGATGATAAAGAGGAAATTGATAATGAAATCCCGAGCGATTATGTACCAGAGGAAACAGACAATAGCAATACAGATGCACATAATAGCGAGGATGAAAATTTTGTAACAAATAGATGTATTAAAAGAGAAAGAAAAAGAAAACGAAACACATCGACATGGAAGAGAGAAATGAATAAGAAACTAAGAATGGAGGGGAAAGGGTTTTTTGTTTGCCTTGAACAATTGTGGTTATTGGGGATACGACGTTTTGCACTTAAGCAATTGATATTCTAATCTTTAATGTTAGGGTTAGGCTCTTAGATTTAATAGTATGGTGGAGGCTATACATACATATTATGTTTGTTGCCTGAATTCTCCCTTTAAACTTTTCCGTAATATCGTTATCTGCAGTCAATGTTGCTCCGAGATATTGAAACCTTTCATTCTTTCAAATTCAGGGGCGTCATTTGATAGGGTCAGGGGGGCATTTGCCCCCCCTAACGCTGAAAATGACTGTAATTTACAAAAAATATATCAATTTTCATCATTACATCATATATAATGTATTGTATATATAATGCTTGCCCCCCCTCCCAATCAAAATTTCAAATGACGCCCCTGGTAACAGGGCCAGTGCTGTGCTTCAACCGCCTATTATTTCCCCTGGTTTTACCCAACGTACTCATTTTATGCAGGCTGAGTTGACCTGGGGCCTGTAGAGATTTTTAAAAATGTCTAGATATTCTCGCCGGTGGCGCTGTGGTTGGATCCCCGGCATTCTGCGTGGAAGTCAGACATCCTACCGCCTGAGCTATCCGGTCCAGTCTTTACTTGCTATGCATGGTAACTGTTTAATTGTAACACAATAATATGTAATAATTTGATTCAAATTTCAATCTTTCAAAGTTATATGGGTTTATTGTAACATTTTGCTATATTTTATGAAGTCCCCGTTACTACATTTGATTCAAATTTCAATATTTCAAAGTTATATGGGTTTATTGTAACATTTTGCTATATTTTATGAAGTCCCCGTTATTACATATTATTGTGTTACAATTAAACAGTTACCATGCATAGCAAGTAAAGACTGGACCGGATAGCTCAGGCGGTAGGATGTCTGACTTCCACGCAGAATGCCGGGGATCCAACCACAGCGCCACCGGCGAGAATATCTAGACATTTTTAAAAATCTCTACAGGCCCCAGGTCAACTCAGCCTGCATAAAATGAGTACGTTGGGTAAAACCAGGGGAAATAATAGGCGGTTGAAGCACAGCACTGGCCCTGTTACGTTCCTTGTATACCGTGGGCTGTAGAGAAAACAGATTACTCTGCTATAAATTCCAAAGCTGCGTTAGAGGTATAAAAGGGAAGTATAGTGAGGATATGAGGCCCTCAGAGTAGTGCTTCCAATCCGGCAGCCTGAGTTCAATCTCGGTATTTGCGGGACTACGAATGTAGTCCCGCATTCCCGTATTCAATCCCGTGGGATCTCGGTATTTGCGGGATCCCGCATATTGAAAATAGTCATTTATATAAGGCAAATGAAACAATAAATTAATCAACTAACTCCACATTTATTTAAGTATTACTATTAGTATAAGATCAAAACTGTTTTTTCTTCACAAAAAACACTAACAAATACGGAAAAACAAAAAATCTATCTTCTTCAAAAAATACACCAACAAAATTTTTAAAATCAACAACATAAACCTAAAAATATTTTAGTTTACTAATTTAGTTGCTATATTACTTAGCTGTAAGTTACTATTATTTAGCTAAAGCTTTCAATAGGGCTTTTCATCGACTGTCATTTGTTTCGAGCTTCTGTCATATGTTGTATAATCTGTGTATAATATTAATATGCACGGATTATACGACATATGACAGAAGCTCGAAACAAACGACTGTAAATGAAAAACTATTGAAAATGTTTGCAAAGGAAACACAACAAATTAGATGGTATGAATTAAAACGGAGTATAAACTCCGAGTATGTTCTCATGAGTATAAGCATAGAGTATAAGTTTATACTACATTTCATACGAATAAAAATATGTTGATGTGATGAGTTTCTACCCACCCACCGTACATAAGAGTAGATACTACCGCGTGGAGTATGTACTCCAAAATTTGGAGTATAAACTACATTCTCATTTTTATTCATACGAGCCAATATCTAAATCTAAACTGTCATCTGCCAAACTCCTGCGTATTTTAGACACAATATTATAAGGGGATGAGGGTTTAGGGTGTGAGAGTTAGGATATATTATAGGGGTTTTGCTCGTACTCGAACTTCAGCTGTAAATAATGGGAAGCACCTTGCACATCGGGGTTGAATAATAATAAGCACAAACTTTACTGTGAGCGGTATAATCACCGAAAGAAATAGAAACAAACTACATTATTAAAACTAATAGTTCAATGGCTTGGAGTACAATCAGGCACTCTTGAAGCAGTCTCCGCCATGTCAGCTGTCAGCCGTCGGGAGAACCTCTGTCACTCGGTCGGCAGGGTTGCCAAGTATAATTCTTGTTACATCCTCCCCCTTTGGATCAGACGTAGAGTATGGCTGATACAAAACGGAATAACTGGTTATTGGCGAGGGCTTGGAACAGACCTCGGGTATCATACATGAGCATCTTGATAGCGCTTAGGAGGGCGCTTGGAACGTCTGGGTCTCTGTATGGAACAATCAATCTGCGTAGGCAACGAGGTACTACTGGAGTCGCTGGTTGTGGTTACAGGTACACCAGAACCTGTAGATTGCTGCGTTGTCTTAGGATGTCGTTTAGGGATATGCTTTTGGCTGCCACATCTTTCTGCAACGTGGTTGAAGGTCGACCTCTACTACGTAACTCATGTAGAGGAGTTACAGGCGAATCGGAATCATCTTCCACAAAAGGATGGAGAGCAGACACGTGGTATTTTCCGATCGATACATCTGGGTGCGTTAGAGTTGCTAACTCGTACGAGGTGGGAGAAAGTTGGTTAAGGATAAGGTATGAGCCATCGCGACGCGGCGCAAATTTAGAAGACAGTCCTGCATCACTTTTACTAAGGATGTGAGTCTTTACTAGAACTTTCTGTCCCTTGTTAAACACAACGGTTTCGCGAAAATGTTTATCTGCATACAATTTCGAAGAGTCTTGGCGTAACTCATTATTTTCTCGAGCACTTAATAAAATGTCAGTATGCCTGCGCAAGTAAGGTGTTATCTCGGGAATAACCGTTTCACTCGCGATAATAGCTCGTAAGTCTTTATGCACATCTGTGGGCGTACGTAGCTCACGCGCAAAGTTCAAATAGGCCGGGGAATAACCGGTAGCTAAATTTGGTACGGTATTCATAGAAAAACGTATACTGGGTAGCACTTCATCCCATTTAGTATGGTCCCTTTGAACTAAAATGGAAATCTGAATTTTAAGATCTCGATTTTTACGTTCCTCCGGATTTGAGGCAGGGTGATAAACAGGAATGAGTGATTGCTGAATACCTAGGCAGTATGTAAACTGCTGCATTATTTTACTAACGAATTGGGGTCCGTTGTCACTTATTATTCTACGAGGGGTGCCGTATCGTAAACATATTTCACTTATTAGTACTTTTGCGCACTCCTCTGCAGTAGCTTGTTTTAACGGGAATATTTCTATCCATTTCGTGGAAGTATCTTCCACTGCAAAAATCCATCTGTTTCCCTTTTCAGTCACAGGTAGTGGACCCACTAAATCAATTGCAACGCATTCAAAGCGTTGTGCCAACACAGGTGTTTGAATTAGACCTGCTGGTTCTAGATTCAAAGGTTTATACCTTTGGCAGTCGATGCATTTCTTTATATGCTTTACAACATCTCGCCTAATGGTAGGCCAGTAATAACGAAGAGCAATTCTTTGGATTGTCTTTTCATTTTCTTCCTCCCCCTGGAGGAGACATGCGCCAAGTGCATTACAAGTTTTCAAAAGTGACAAAACATGTTTAGCATTGCGTGGAATACGCATTTCAGCAATTGCTGATATCTTCCCTGGATCAGGAGCGATCCCATTGGGCGTAAGAAGGTGCCCTAAATACTTCACCGAAGAGCGCACAAAAGTACATTTTGCTCTATTTACACACAGTTTGAATACTTGCAATCTTTGAAACACACTAGCTAGATCATTGATATGATTTTCAAATGAGCTAGATAAAATAATATCATCTAAATATGCCAAAATAGTAATACTTGGTAATCCGCTACGAAAACGGTCAATAAGCCTTTGAAAAGTAGCAGGCGCGTTTCGTAGACCAAAAGGCATACGATTAAATCTAAAAATACCAAAGGGGGTAATAAAAGAAGTTTTATCTCGATCTGATGGACGAACACTTATTTGATGGTAGCCACTTTTCAGATCTAGTGTTGTCATAAATAGTGTCTGTGTGGTGGCATGCAACAGATCGTCCATCCTCGGTAGAGGATATCTATCTGGTACAGTTATTTCGTTGAGGCGTCTGTAATCAACGCACATGCGAAAGGTACCGTCTTTTTTAGGAACGAGCACAGTTGGTGCAGCATAAGCTGAGTCGCTTTCATCAATGATTTCCATTTCCAATAAATGATGGATTTCATTTTTGAGTATCTCTGCTTTCTGAGGTGTTGTCCTATAAGGGGGCACAGCGATTGGAATATCACTGGTTAAATTAATGCAATGCTCAGCAAATGGTGTAGGTTCATTATGTTCCATAAAAATGTCACCGTACTGATTTATCAAGCACTGTAAAGTATTACGCTCAGAAGTATTTAACTGTGAAGCTTCGTCCTGTCGTAAAGTAAGTTCAAGAAGATTAATTGAAGCATTGCAGGAGTTAGGTTCCCGTAATAGTTTATGTTGAATATCAGGAGAATCAGCAAATGAAAATTTCATTTGAGAGATATTAATAATAATATCAGCATTTTTTAAGAAGTCTATGCCAAGAAGAGTTTTAGCTGATGTGTGTTCAGGAAATGCCACAAAAGTTGTAGGTATGGATCTATCTAATAGGAGAACCAAACACTCAAAAATATGAGCTGTTACCGTGCGGCTTATACCGTCAGCAAGCACTAAACTCATTTCCTTGGAAATATAGTGTAGACCTTTGTTTAAAAAATGATTGTAAAGTCTAATTCCAGCTATAGTACATTTAGCTCCAGTATCAACATATGCGCAACCACTCAAACCTAAGACACTTATTGGTAAGAGGGGACGATTATTCAGATTGTTAGTTTCTGCTAAAAGAAGCTCTACAGAAGAAGCTGCTTCTGTGGTAATAGGATTTACAGAAATTTTACAGTTAGGACAATTTGTGCGAACATAACCAGGAGTATTGCAACCGTAACAAACTACACTGGAAGAACGTTGAGAAGGTACATTTGAAGTGCTAGGATTCGTATTTGGACGACTAGGAGGTACAGAGGTGCTAACTGAATCATTAGAATTAGATTGCTTAAATTTTCTGCATTCCGGCTGAGTATGGCCAAAATTTTTACAAAATGTACACTTTGGTCTGAATTTTGGTTTAACAGAATCCTTGTCTTCATTCGATTGAGGTTTTTGTCGACGATCAGAGTCGGTAGCAACTAAACCTTCCTTTAAGGATGCTTCGATTTCTCGAGATTCCCTTAAAAGTTCCTTAAAGTCTCGAAATTTATTCCTTGGTAACCTTTTTCGTATTTTACGCGCCATTAAGCCGTAAACCATATCCAACTGAACCTCTTCGGTTAGGGTATAAGGTAATTGTGCGAGCAAAGCTCGAATACGAGAAATAAACAGTTCGGTAGGTTCCTTAGAATTTTGTTCACGCGAGAATAATTCTCGAAATATTAAATGAGGAGGAAGTTTTCTCGAATAGGCATCTCTCAAGGCTTGTACAGCGTCTTCCCATGTGAGAATGGTATTTTTGACACCTTGCCACCATGTAGCAGCACTACCATTAAGAAGCATGGATAAACCACGAAGAGCATTTTCATCACTTATTTGGGAACAGTCCTTAAAAGTGATCACATTGTCGAGAAAAGCTTCAACATCAGCGTTAACAGTACCATCAAAGCGAGCAGTACATTTAACGAAGTTTCCTCCTGACGTATGTGTAGGAGTTCTATTAAGGTCTCTGATTTGTACCAGAATATCTTCAGATACTTGTTTGTTAGAATTAGCAAGTACCGAAAGCAATGAATCAAATTGATCTTGTGACATTGTTACCATAGCGGGAGCAGAACATTCTCCTGCTGTAGTATTTTTTGAATTACCTTTTGACATTGTACAAAGTATAGTAGATAACCAAATATTACTAAATATGTAACAGACACAGGCAATAAAAGTGATTTTATTGTAAAAATTAAATAGTTATATGTATATGCAATAAAAGTTATTTTATTGAGAAATCGTAATATAATTACATGCAATAAAGTTATTTTATTGAAAAAGTATATAATTATATGCAATAAAGTTATTTTATTGAAAAGTTATATAATTATATGCAATAAAGTTATTTTATTGAAAAGTTATACAATTATATGCAATAAAGTTATTTTATTGAAAAAAGGTATATAATTATATGCAATAAAGTTATTTTATTGAAAAAAGTTATATAATTATATTTTAATTTAAAATCCGAGCAAATTCGGTAAAATTTTAAATTTGGCAACAAAATGTTGAAAAAATTTGAAGAGCTACGAAACAGTGTTAGACATAGGCAACACCGCGCAGAACGACAAGTAAGCGAACATCAATTCGAATAATCGAAATACGAAATCGATTCCCCGTACTCAGATCGTGCATGCAAAATCGATATATACCGGTGAAACATGAAAATCGGCGCAAAATACATGCCACGCCACGATATGAAAAAGTAGGGTTATTGATTTTAAAATACTACTTACAGCGAAATTCTGGTATTAAAAAGCACTTTAACACTTACGAAACAATGTCTATAATTCCTAGCCACAAAGTTGGGACGCCAATATAAGGGGATGAGGGTTTAGGGTGTGAGAGTTAGGATATATTATAGGGGTTTTGCTCGTACTCGAACTTCAGCTGTAAATAATGGGAAGCACCTTGCACATCGGGGTTGAATAATAATAAGCACAAACTTTACTGTGAGCGGTATAATCACCGAAAGAAATAGAAACAAACTACATTATTAAAACTAATAGTTCAATGGCTTGGAGTACAATCAGGCACTCTTGAAGCAGTCTCCGCCATGTCAGCTGTCAGCCGTCGGGAGAACCTCTGTCACTCGGTCGGCAGGGTTGCCAAGTATAATTCTTGTTACAATATAGCCAGCAGCAGAAAATGCCCTTTCGGCTTCCATACGTCGATGGTATTCCTTTTTAGGCTTTATATGTACCTAAATGTAAGATTACATTGACTCCCCAGATTCATAGAGAGTCATTTCTATTTTAATAATGGACTCAAGTGTACTAGCTCGAGATGGCGACGGGCAAGGTAAATATACATTACATGCTGACGATATATTTAACTTCTGTTGCAATGTAAGATCAAGATCGGAACCCGATGATGGAACCTCTATATAACATTGTTTCTCACGTGTTTCTTACTTGATCAGCCTATTTGTCATCATTGCTCTCAGATGAATTTCAAAGGCTGAAGTTTATTCCTGTTACAAAATCATTAATTTCTTTTCAAAGTAAACTTTTTGGTGGGAGATGAAAAGTTTCATCGTCACACGACGCTTGGTAACTACGAAGCTTTTGGAGATAAATCGGTAGTGCAGTCACATTTCTACGTCGTTGTAAAATATGGCACAAAGATAAATCTAATTCTGAAGCTAACCTTGAATAATTATTTTCCAGTTTTTTTATAATTTTGAGCGTAGCTACAGCCTTAATGTACGCTTTTTTCAGTCCCGCAAATCCCGCGGATCCCGCGCCTGTAATCACGCGGATCCCGCGCCTGTAATCACGCGGGATTGGAAAATGACGCGGGATCCCGCAATACCGAGATCTCGGTATTGCCGGATTGGAAGCCCTACCTCAGAGCAACAGTGGCCTAAGCCACAAATTGAGAATTTTTAGATTAATAAAAGAAGCATTAAATCTTCGGATTAACAGGGACCTACTTCTTCTTTAAGTGCCGTCTTCTAATCGGAGGTTGGATATCATCATCACTATCTTTACTCTATCTAGTGCTGCTCTGAAGAGTTCTATGGAACTGCATTGAAACCAGTCTCTTAAATTCTTCAACCATGACACTCTCCTTCTTCCTATACTTCTTCCGCCTCTTATCTTTCCCTGTATTATCAGTCTTAGCATTTCATATCGCTGTCCCCTTATTACGTGTCCCAGATATTGTAACTAAGCCACAAATTGAGCATTTTTAGATTAATAAAAGAAGCAACATTAAATCTTCTGATTAACAGGGACCTACACCCTACCTCTATATTTGGCTAGATGGCGCTACATAATTTGTAGCGCCATCCAATAAACATAATGTAAATACAAACGCAAACATTGAAGACAAAAATATACAGTCAAGACCACAGGATAAACTTCTCTCGACGTGTGGTTGCTATCCATTCTTCCCTCTTCTGTGCGTGATCTGCTGCCTCAGACATATAGCAACCAGTGGTGTTTTTTATTTGGTCTGACCATCGGAATAGCTTCGATCTTCCTTGGGTGGTGTTACCATCTAGGTAATTTGCCTTCAACCACTAATATCCTTCCTTTCTTCTGGCTCTGTGTCCAAAATACCTCAAATATACGTTGATGATTGTAGAGATGCTTTCAGATAATATGTAAGAACTAAATGAAATGTTAGAATAATTAAGTTAACCCTCTCATGCATAATTTTAAGGAATTTTTTTTCTTAGAACAATTATTGTATTGCGAAATATTAAAAATTAACATTAGAAAATAGCATAGTAAGTGTAAAAACATGAAATTTTTTTCTTAAAATCTAAAAAATAGTCCGTCCACTCTAGTGGTCACTATGCACTTGCGGAATCGCGGAAGCGTCAGTTACTGGTAAACTGGTATGAAGATATTCAAAGCACGATGGACACACCGGCTCATTGCACCTTTTGCAGATGTATAACTCATATTTTGTAAAACCAAAATTTAATTTATTGTTTTGGCCAGCATATAAATTGGTCTGAAAGACGATATCATCCATTATGTCTGCGGTGAACAGTGATAAAAAATAATCGATGGGATTGTTTCCTTGAACATGAATATTTTCTGTTCCTCTAAACTATGGCAAAGTTGCTGGCCCATACATGCTGTCATTATTGCTCCATTTCCAGTCTTTTTTCTCAACCTTTTTTGGTTTTTTCTCTTGATTTTTTGTTTTGATGAAAATGCCAAAATACGCTGAGTTAATGGAATGTCATCTTCTCATATATCATCGCCACTGTTTTCTGGCTGTATTTCTTCTAAGGTCACTTTCAACAATTTGGTCTTCAGCCGTTACATGTTCGAGCGAATACGTCTCTTCGTTATTGTAATCAGATTTCAAATCTGAACCTTCTAGTAAATCATAAATAATGTCATCATTGTCAATATCTATAAAATTCCTTATAACGATACCTACGGCTTGGAGCGTGCGTAGACCTTAACAGAAAATCTGCTACAAAATTAGAAACAACGCAAAAGGCAATAGAACGATTCATGATTGGAATATCACTGAGAGAAAAGATAAAAAACATTGAGATAAGACGTAGGACGAAGATCAGTAGGGATATCGCTGAAGAAATTGAAAAAATGAAATGGCGCTGGGCCACATAAACTATAGATATGGCGATAACTGGTTGATACGGAGAATCCTAGATTGGAAACCAGGAAACATGGAAAGACCTCAAAAGAGATGGAATAAGAGCAGTGGTAGGAAAACAGTGGATTAGAGAAAGATGGAAGCGATTGGAAGAGACATACATTTGAGGAGTAGATGGAAAAATAGTTGACGAAGAAGAAGATTGTGATAAGTTTAGTGTTTGTGTCGAGTTCTGTTAATAATGAGATATAATATATGTGCGGTATGTCCTTGGTGCGCGTATCATTCTACGATATGTCCACATTTCAATTATTTACTTATTCCTAATTGGTTTTATTGAACTTAATTTTGAGGATGTCTCTCTCCTATACTATGGTGCTACAGCATAAGTCAGGGCCTGGCCACAGTATAGGAGGAATCCCTGGCTTTCCCCAGCATCTGCCCGTCTGCCTCCAAGTATCTCATACCGCCTGATAATTACTTTGGCCACAGCGCTGCTCTTCAATTTTGGGAATTTACCGAATATAAAAAATATATTTTGTATTTTATCTTTTTCGTTTTATTGTGCTATACGGTAAATAAGTACAAAATATAAAAATATCAAATAGATGGAAATGAATAATATAGGCAGAAATCAAGACAAAAAAATGTGACTGACTGACAAGGCATGTGTACTTAGGCCAGCGCCGCGAAGTAGTTTTCATAACCTGACTTTATTTTTAGGTTAAAATTTGATTTCAAAAGTTTCAAAATAACAACAATTTTCCGATTTTTCCATTTTTAAACGTTTTAAATTAAAATAGAAAAATGACCTTTACATGAGTTTTGATCATGTTACGAATACTTGACAATAAACTAATAATTCGATGCAAACACCTTAATAAACTGCAAATAAGAAGCTATGTTATTAACAACCAGAAAAACCTGGGTAAGTTATAAATACAAATAGGTTTTAAAATCCAAGCTATTATTTTTGTAGAATTGGACCAGGCATATGTACCCCACAAAGTGGAGAACGTGACAAAACCGAATTATTTCAAGCCTCAACAGAAACAATCCAGGCCCTTTATTTTAGTTTTACCACCCCCTAATATTACAGGTACTTTACACATTGGACATGCCTTGACTGCTACCATTCAGGATGTCTTGGTTAGATGGTAAGTAGTTTTTAGGTTTTCTTATGGAGATTTACATGTAAAAAAGGGTCAAATTGCGCCCGTTCCTGTGTTGCCCTTTTTGCTGAGTAAAACTAATACAAAATAATTTGCTGCAAAACGAAATCAAGAGATGTCTTATATTTCAGTTTGTTTAGAAAGTGTCATAAACATCCTTACATATGTTTCACTCATATTAGAGATTCTCAGAGGGTGTATATCTGTGGTGCTAAGGCAAAACCTGATATGTCAAAAAACGTGATTTTGCAACAGACGAGTTTAAAAGTTTGCGGTGTTGTAATAGTGTGACATATCGGAAACTAATTTTATCATCTATTGGTTACATGGATGTGTTTAGCAATGTAGGGTTTTGTCATCATATTCTTCATCACTCAATGTTCATATTGGCATTAAAAACAATAAATTGATAATTTTTGACATATCGGGTTTGCCTTATAGTTGATTTTTTAACCAAGAGGAGTAAACTAAAAAGACAAATTCACACCCAAGAAAGTTACTAGAAAAGTCACCATATTCGTCTTCTTTTTTCGTTGATCCTATGAGCTTCCGATGATAATCCACACATATTATAATATTATACTAACACATCGCTAAAGAGTTCTACAAACACCTGTTTTTATATAAAAGTAGACTAAAAATCTAAAAATTAAAGGAATAATGCAGAAAACACAAAAAATCGCCGATATACTTAATTAACCTATAAAATGACAGAAGTGCCAAAATTTCATAAATGTCATTACTGTCAAAATTTAATAACAGTGGAGTAAACTTGCCTGCGGTTGGACCAATTAGAAACAAGCATTACGGCGTGGTAAATTTGAATCACTCCTCTTGGTTAAAAAACAAACAATAGTACCACAGATATATGACTACCTCTCATCTCACCCTACAGAGGGTGGAGTACATTCTAGAAAACCAAGAGGTGATGTTGGGTGCATTTTTCGATATTGAGGGAGCATTTGACAACACCCCCTACGAAGCGATCACAAGGGCGAACAGGAATAGACGAAACAAGCTTCAGATGGATAGACTGCATGATTAGGAGCCGTGTGATATATGCTATGTTGGGGGATACAGTGTCAGCTCAGGTAGCCAGAGGCTGCCCACAGGGGGGAGTCTTATCTCCTCTATTATGGAATCTGGTCATGGATGGCCTGATAGCTAGACTCGACAACGATAGGCATCATGTTCTGGGCTATGCGGATGACCTAGTCATCTTAGCCCACGGAAAATTTAATGGTACAGTCAGAGATCGAATGCAACAGGCTCTGACCGTTGTTATAGAATGGACTTCAAATGTAGGGCTTAACATCAGTCCTCTAAAGTCAAAAATCATGACATTTACTAAAAGGAGGAATTCAGAGGAATTGGGTCCTCTAAGTCTAAATGGTCCATGGACCTATAAATAAAGATGGACCTGGCTATTTACATCTTTACGTGAAGTCATGATATTGTCACAGTCATAGGCACAAATCCCTAATTTGACGTTGTCATTATTTTGTTTTCAAGTCGATATTCGAAATAATTTTCAATTATTAGTATAATTTATTTTTAATTTATAAATCAAAATATGTTACTTAGTTATTATTTACTATTTCTAAATATACTCATTCCGCAACCAAGGAATTAAAAGAAAAACATTAATTTTTTTATTATTTAAATGAAAATATCGTCGGGTTACAAGCAAAATACAGTAAGTATTTTCTCATCCTTGACAACACAAAACAATAAAATTCTACATTCACTAAGTCTTTACAACGAATTTTTGTTCAGGCAAAATCCATTAGGTGACTTAGTGGATTTTTCTGAAGGCAATTATTTGACATAGTGGATTTTACTGGTTAAATTTGGTTTTAAAACTCCCGTCAAAAAGGATTTAGTATAAGTTTTAGCTTGCAAAATATTGCTTCCTCGCTTTATGTGTGGTGATTGATGAGTCAGTCGTGTCTCAGTCCCAGACATTGAAACGAAAACTTCATTATGAAACGTATTGACAAAATATTTGCCAACGTTAAAAAATTTAAGAAAGAAATTGTAAATTGGTCGTTGAAGAGATCGACAATCTTTATTAATTAAATATAAGTACTTTAAATTAAAAATTTAAAATTTTGTAATAACAAAACTACCGCGCGAGAGTGACATCTTGCGGCTATCGGATTCTACAATTTTTTTTATTACAAAACTCTTAATTTTCAATTTAAAGTAGTTATATTTAATTAATATAGATTGTCGATCTCTTGTCTGACAAATTTACAGCCGCGTTTCGTTAGTCCAACATCGTAAATATGTTAATGACGCGGGACGCGGAAACGTGTCCAACCTGCACTCTGAAATTTTTCAAAAAGTGGTAGACTCGCTCAAACGAAGCAGTTAAGACCATTTTTAAGACTTTTGTAATAATCTTTTAAAAAGGACGATGTACTGTGGACTATTACAGACGGATCTTCTGTAAGGAATACAATTTTTCATTTTTTAAACCAAAGAAAGATCAATGGATGACTTGCAGTGAATACGAATAGGCCGCTCCAGGGATAAGGACAAAGCTGGAACAAAAGTATCAGATGCATTTAGAAAGAAAAGCTGCAGCAATGAACGAAAAAGAAGCCGACAAACAGAGAGCAACTGGTGACAGTGGTTTCATATCCATTTCCTGTGACATGCAAAGTGTGTTACAAATTCCAACATCTGAAATTAGTTTGCTTTATTATTTACGGAAACTAAACTTAGGTATACAATTTTACAATTTATGAAGCTACTCCACCCAATAACGTATTTTGTTATTTTTGGACAGAAGTAAATGGAAAAAGACGTAGCTGTGAAATTGGCACCTGTTTGTCACTTTATATACAATCATTAACAGAGAATAGAAACAATGTGATACATTTAACTATCTTCTGATGTGTTGCTTCATACTGTTCGGTGCCATCCAACCCTTGATGTCATTGAACAGAAGTTTATGGATAGTGGGCATTCCTACATGGAAGTGGATACTATGCATAGTGCCATCGAAACCGCCAAGCACAAAATGGATATTTCTAGTGTATATGCATACGAAAATATCTTTAGAATGGCAAGAAAAAACAGAAAAGGTGATAAATTTTGAGCTCAGGACTTGAGAAGGTGATAAAAGGATTTGAAAGAACTGGCTCAGATGATAATAAATAAAAACATGGACTTTGAAGGAAATATTGTTAATTGGTTAAACATGAAATGTTTTAGGTATCAAAAACAGTTGCCAACATTATTCAATATAAATATAATTTTGTAGATAACTATAAAAGTATACATGTTAATTTTAAACGAACCCTTCTTAGCAAGAGAAACGTTGAAGAGGACATTTTAAAAATTCTGACCATTCCTAAATTGTACACTAAGCAGTTGCCAATGTCTGAAGCAAAAAGGGACTTTGCGATGCGGTGAAACTTTGTAAAAAAAAATATTGTACCTCCTGCTCTTGATTGTTGGTATGATAATCTACCAACTTCAACCTTAGTAAGGGACAATGCAGCCGAACCATTATCTGCTAGTGATTCAGAGGATGAAGAGATAGTATAAATTAAAATCTCAACATTTCAAATAATTTTTATACTGTCATATTAATTTTACTTAATAAAAAATCGTTTTTTAATTTTTTTTACGAATTTTCTATGAGGTTATTTAAGTACTTTATATAAGACCAAAATTTAAAGTATGAATAAGTCAACAATGCGATTATAAAAGTACAAGCAAAATACATTAATTTTTCAGTTTCAGGTAAAACACATTCAAGTCATTGCGACGTTCACAAAAAATAGTTTATTATAGCTCTTCCTTTATTAAATTTATTATTTTTTTTAATAAAAGATTGTTTTTAAAACATGTGTGAAGATACACAGAGCAGAGATTATATTAAAAAAACTAACTCGAATCTTTAAATGATGAATAAGATGAAAGTCAAATTTAAAACAGCAATAACTCAAAAGCCACTTTTTTGACTTAGTGTGTTTTGCTTGTAACCCGACGATATATTCTGATAATCTTAACTCTTTGTGAAACTTGGCACCATTGGTAATATCAACCAATCATAGGGCTTTCGAGGAGAAGGAACATGGCGTCGTATTGTTTACATTCTGTGTTGATAGTTTCCTTATATGATATTTTAGTGAATTTGCTAACGTATTTTGAATTTGAATTGAAGAATCGTAATTGTTAAAGTGTCCTAATGGTTCTGAACTGTGTTGTATGCAGGAAAACTGCATATTTACAGTTATTTACATCCAGAACTGTCATTTCATTTGTAAATATATTATCAAGTAACATTCGTCCTCGTCCATGGACGTATCACAGGGATATGATATTACTTAATCCTTGAAATGGATTAAATAAAATAAATAATTATTAAAATTTAATTTTATGAAATAAAGTAAATTTTGTAGTATTATAAATACATTTATTTATTTTTCTAATCTACAATATAATTTCTATAAATACAGGGTGGGCCAAAGAAAAGAGTCCACTTCGATATTTGGCAGTAATTATTAGATTTTAAGGAAATGCCGAAACAGGTTATTTTTATTTTTATGTTACAATGTTTTGGCATATATTTCATACAAGTGACGTCATCTACCAGAGCGTGATGACGTAATCGTTAAGTTTTTTAAATGGGAATATGGGTCGTGTGGTAGCTCATTTGAAAGGGTGTTCAATTCTCTATTCAGTAATATAAACAGTAATATCATTATTTATACAGGGTGACCAAAAAAATAGTTTTTGAATTAAATTAATTGACGCAAAAAGAAAAATGTATGTAATTTATTTAACTCAAAATACATTGTACTGCTTTTAGAAAAGAGAAAAACATGTTTATTTCACAGATAAACATTTTTTTCGCTTAAATTAAATCACAAACAGCCTCTCACTTATCTCCTGACAGTTTGAACAATTAATTTAAGCGAAACGCAATGTTTATTTGCGAAATAAACATTTTTTTACAGCAAATAAACAGCAATAGAATGTATTTTGAGTTAAATTTATTACATACATTCTTTTTTTACGTCAATTAATTTAATTCAAAAATTATTTTTTGGCCACCCTGTATAAATAATGATATTATTGTTTATATTACTGAATAGAGAATTGAACACCCTTTCAAATGAGCTACCACACGACCCCTATTCCTATCTAAAAAAATCATAGATTACGTCATCACGCCCAGATGGATGACGTCAATCTGTAAATTGATTCAACGAAATAAATGCAGGTTCACAGTAAAGAATCAACAGCTGGATATGTGGTTGTCTATATTCAGCTTAAATAAAGAACAAATAACCAAAACTGCTATGGTCTGCTCAGAACATTTCAGAAAGCACGGACGTGGTGTTAATTTTTTTCGAATTCTGGAAAAATAATAAAATTTTTGAAAAATTTAAACGCAGAATGAAAGATTGCATCATTGCAGTGGGTAGAAGGTCCCTTAGAATAAGCGAAAGGTTTCTTTTGAATGAGAAGTTTGAAATTAAAAATCACACTCAATTTTCTCTTCTTCAGCCCTGTAACTTATTAGAATAAACATTACAGAAAATTTCAGACACTTTCTATCCTGGGAAGGGATGTAATCTTTCATTCTGTGTTTAAATTTTTCAAAAATACTTTATAGTTTTTTCAGGATTCGAAAAAAAATAATGCATTTAAACAGCATTGAAGCCGAAAGTTTGCGACTATCCCATTAACTTATATATTTCTTCTGTCTACTGTTATGTCTAACCTGACATGCCAATGTTGCCAACTAACAATTAAGCGAGAGTTTCACAACATCATGCACCCATTTTTTTATATTTTTTAAAGTATCTTTGACTGGATAAGAGAAGAACATACTGAATACCCTGAACAGATTAATGTTTAGGGAGGAATTGTTTAAGTTTTTTTATTGCTTGTGTATTATTTTAATTTAAATAAAATAATTTATATAGTAAGTTGTGATTTTTTATACTCCTTCATCTTTATTCTTTTGTTTAAATCAATGTTTGTAAATATATTCTATGCATTGAAAATTAAAATTATTTATCTTTCGTTGTTTCTCACTTCTTTCAAATATTTGTATATATTTACGATACTAAAAATACCAATAGTCATCATAATTCAATTAAAAAAAAAATATTTCAAATACTTTTCAATTATTGGAAGGTACGCCGCTGACTAAACGGGAAGTGTCACAGTCTATCACCTCGTCTCTTTCCCCGCGCCTATAAACTGTTTGGCTTCAAATTTAGGTGAACAGAGAGTAGAGCATGCCTAGTCCATCTTTATTTACACGTCCATGAAATGGTCTACATTTAAATCTGGTGAGTGAAGTAAAGTATCTCGGGATAATATTAGACTCAAGACTTACTTGGAATCAGCAGATAGAAAGAATAACGAAGAGAGCAGTAACTACTTTAATGGTAGCCAGACGTACTCATGGAAAAATGTGGGGTTTGAGACCAGACATGGTATATTGGACTTATAACACGGTGGTAAAACCCACAATTACATATGCATCGGTGGTATGGTGGCCAAAAGTGCAACAAAAAAGTGCCATCATCAAATTAAACAAGGTGCAAAGACTTGCTTGTCTCGGGATCACGGGGGCTATGAGGAGCACACCTACGGCAGCTATGGAGGCATACAGCTACTGGATATCCCTCCTTTACATATAACAATAAGAGGTGAGGCGAGAATGGGATATTATAGACTGCGAGAAAACCTGAGCAACGTACCAGTTAAATCAGGACATAGTAGAATTACGAATGAAACTAATGATGCCGAATGGATGATGATTTCTGACCATATGACATCAAGATACAAGCCTGAAGTACCTTTTCAAGTGGACATTTGCCCACGAGACGAATGGGACAGAGGAAACTCTCGACCCAGACTGCAGGGTTACACCTGGTATACGGACGGGTCTAAAACTGCAGACGGTTCGGGCGCAGGAATATTCTGTAGTGGTGGAAATTTCAACATTTCTATTCCACTGGGAGAACATACCTCGGTATTTCAGGCAGAGATTTTTGCAATCTTGCAATGTGCAAGAGAAAACAACCTGAGGGCATTCGAACTGCAGCGGGTTAACATATGCACAGATAGCCAAGCAGCCATTGGGGCTCTTATAAACCCTAAGGTGAACTATAGGCTGTTGTGGGAATGTCGACAAGAACTTGACAGACTGGCACAACATAACAGTGTTATACTGGTATGGGTTCCAGGTCACCGGGGCAATGAAAGAGCTAATGCACTTGCCAAGAGAGCATCAGCTACAAAATACATGGGTCCAGAGCCCGCCGTGGGAGTGCCAAAAAGCACCGTCCGTGAACGAAAAAAAGCCTGGATCCGAAGCAAACACAACTCACACTGGGAGAGTGTACACTGTCAAACACATGGCAAGATGTATATCGGACGGACATGTGCTAGTAGGGCTGAGTTACTGCTGAAAACAAGCAGGAATCAGCTCAGAGTCATAACAGGTTTCCTCACTGGACATGCGCCAGTTAAGGGTCACCTGTATACAATGGGGCTGTTTCATGGAGACTTGAGCTGCAGACTCTGTAACAGAGAACCTGAAACAGTCAACCATATTTTGCATGACTGTGAGGCATTGGATCGGAGGCGGCAAACACTTTTCGGAGACATCGAAGTGACTCCAAATATATATGGCACCCACCCACTAGACCTGTACAAGCTGGTACAGGGTTCCAGAATTCTGGAATGGGTTTCATAAGCGAATGGAAGATGTACAATAAGCCAAGTGGCTGCAGTACAACCGGTTCACAACAGACGACTTCCAGGAAAAAAATAACCTCTCATATCTCGTTAAAGATCCTCAGAGGTAGTCATATATATACACCCTATGATACTCTGCATTTATGATACTCTCAGAACGAACTAAAATATAATACGTCATTTGATTTCGTTTTGCAACGAATTATTTTAAATTATACTCTATCTTATAATTTTTTTAGGAAGCAAATGCAGGGTTTTGAAACGCTTTGGATTCCTGGCACAGATCATGCTGGTATAGCAACTCAAGTTGTTGTTGAAAAGCTTTTGTGGAGCGAAAATAAACAGACTAGACATGATATTGGCAGAGAATTATTTATCGAGAAAGTTCATGAATGGAGAAGGGAGAAAAGTCCTATTATAAGTATGTGTTTTATGCATATTGAACAATGCTTTTTAACTTTATTGACTCTTTATGTGTGATTAACACCTTGGCTGCATCTTACGTTGAGTGCATTACGAGGCATATTTGTCCTGTATACCCCATTTGCCACCGTGCGTTTAGACACAGTCAAGGCAGCCAACCGTTATTGTAAGATGAGGTCGCTTTGTCCTGTAACGCAGCCAAGGTATTAAGTAATTGGAAATTGCATTAAAAATTAATTCATAACAAAGGGAAACAAAGAATAAATTGATGATAGATGATATCATAAGCAAAATGAACCAATGGAAAACTTATATCAGCCAGAAAAAAAAAAAACAAATACAGAGAAAAGTTTGGAGAATAAGCCAACATAAAACTCTTGGTGACCTCAACAATTGAAGACCTGCCCGGAAAAACGTTACAAATGCCAAAATGAAATTTGTGGGATAATAACAAAAAACTGTTTTGATAATATTACTCACCAAATTTTGTGAGTTTAAGTGTTGCTTATTTGTATTACTTGACTATTATCGAATTGAAATTAATGCTAATACATAGCGTCACTAGTTTGCTTAACTCATAAAGAACGTTTTTCCACTAAAACATTACTTTATAAAAATTGGTCGCTTACAATATTTTTCCGGGCAGGTCTTCAATTAGGTATGTAACTTTATATAAATTGATGTAAATCTATTATAAAAATAATAAAATGTAAGACATACAAAAGAAACAGCTTCACTATTAGATATTTTAGTTAGATATATATTCAATGTTGTAAGTCATAATTAAAACTAAAGAGAGGAATAAATGTATTGAAAAGTACTTTGGTAAATTGGAACTGAGGAAATTAGGCTTCACTATTCAAGAGAAGAAGAGGCATACATATTGTAAACAAAAAAGAGAGATCTGGACTTTTGTGAAGTTTTAGATAAACAGTATGTCTGTGTTACTGCAATAGGGAACTTGCATAAAATTTTAAATTCGAAAAAAAAGTTATAAATCAGAACAGAACATAATTTAGAACCTGTATCAAAGATAAAAAAGTTTTGTTTGTTTTTCGTTTGCCCCTAAAGACGACTAAAAATTCAACTTATACCAGCCACCCCAAAACGCGTCGTGACGTCACGCCGTTGTATGTTTACATTCTACACCAATTGTATATATAATTTTAAATTAGACATTATAAACGTCAGTAAAAAATACAGTTATCTGACGTTAAAAGTGTTTTTGATCGGTTGAACTATTCATAGAAAATTTTTACTTTACAAAATGGTTTTATTTTCAATAGTAAACCTTCTTTCCTTTCCTTCAAAAACTGTATCAAACTCCAATCTCAACAAACTGGTAAATATTATTACAACGACATACGATAAATGTCATTAGAATATAAATATTTTTCCTTTATTCCCCGACGACGAGCTGGCCAAATACCCAAGTAGGTGGAGGCCAATAAACTAAAGAAGGAGAAGAAGAATATACCTAAATATAACGCTGTGTCTAGGTACACGCTAACGTGTACGCAAATAAAAAAGTTACGAGTGTCAGAGTGTTGGAATTTGTTTAATCGCGTTGTGTTTACACTTTAATTTTAATATTGATTAGTAAAGAGATTTCTTATTTTTTATTTGTTTAGTGTTTGTTTTATTAACTATGCAGTGTGGACAATTATTTAGTTGTTTTAATGAGTTTAACAACATTTTAAAACAATAGGAAAAAGTTAAGAGACTATAAATTAATATATATTTTTTTAGTTATAAGTGAAATAGTATGACCGTCCAAATTATAATAAAAGGAAGACCTAAAGGTTTCACAATAATAATTAAATTGTTCTGAAACTATTTCCTTGTGGCATTTTTGTAATCAACTATTCTAAATGGGAACTAAGCCACAATTTAACTAAAAAATGATTTTATTAACGTTTCGACGTCTAAATCGGACGTCGTTGTCAAAATACAAAATATTATTAAATTAAACAAAAATGTTGTTGCTTAGTAAAAAATTTTTCTAATAATTTATTTAATCTGACTAATTTTTGTATTTTGACAATGACATCCGATCTGGACGTCGAAACGTCAATAAAATCATTTTTTTAGTTAAATTGTGGCTTATTTCCCATTTAGAATAGTTGATTATAATAATTGGGTGCATTCAGCAGACGCAATCGCTAACTAATCGATTAGTAATCGATTTGTGATTTACATGCTGAATGCCACAATTTATGTGGCATTCAGCAGAAAATCACTAATCGATTAGTTAGCGATTGCGTCTGCTGAATGCACCCATTAACTTACGTATAAAAATTATTTTAACAATATTTTGTACGTGTAATGTCAACTAAATACATATATTTATTTGGCTAACCTAAATATATACTTTTATATATACATTGATTTATTACAATTAAGTTTGAAACATCTGAATAGTTCTGCTTCCCTTCCCTTAACAAATATTTTTCTATCAAACAAACACTAAACATATCAAAATAGCATGTACCAAAATATACAGTCACTGCGCACGCTTAATAATGACGTCACTGGCTTTATGAAGTTTAATTCGCGTGTACCTAACTTTTTTTATTTGCGTACACGTTAGCGTGTACCTAGACACAGCGAAATATAACCATAATAATAACTGATGTAAAACTATGTGACGTCACGGGTCGTTTGAACTATTTTATACCGCAGAAGACTTTAAATATGCATTTCTAAGTTATTACGAGTTTTTGAAGCGTGGAATTTTGGAAATCTCATTTTTAAACAAAACTGAACATTATTATGTAATAAAAAAATGTGCAAGTTCCCTATTGTTTAATAAATCATACACATGTAAAAATTCAAATCTACCGAGGATCACACACTGATAATTTCATATCTCCACTTAACATTGAAAACTGAAAAAGAATACTTAAGTGGAGGTTAAATCTATTTTGGATATTGATAAAAGTTAGGAAATCTGAAAACCTCCGAATTTTTTATGCATGCAAAATAAATCCTCCAGAAATCCATTCTGTTGATTTGATGAATGTAAGGCTGTATATCTCTCAAAACGCATATTTTCAGCTTAAGTTATGGTCGATTCTCATTAAAGATATGTAGTATCTAACCTTAAAATCCACAAGAAAATAGCCCGAGATCCATAAAAATGCCCAAAATACAATGATTTGCATATTTATACATCTTATTATTATATCATGAGTTAATCATCTTATATATTTTATAGGAGAACAACTTCAGAGACTAGGAGTTCTTCTAGATTGGGATAGGGAGGTCTTTACTTTAGATGAACAAAGGACCAAAGCAGTACAAGAAGCATTTATAAAACTATTTGAAGAGGGCCTAATATATAGGTTAGTAATTTTCTTTTAATGTGAAACATCTAATGACAGGGAGACTGTCATTAGATGTTTCTAATGATAGGAGCTTATGTGTGAAACATCGCAGCATAAAGGGTGCTTCGAACTCTTCTATTCTCTTCTACACTCTGCCTAGGCTCAGCCACCTTCTCTCTCTCATTCTCTCTCCGTCTCTCCCTCCTCTCCATTTTACCATTTTGAGTTGAGTTTTTAGTTGTGTATAAACTATTGTAAATACAATAATATTAACTGGATACGATCTAAGATATATGATAATAATTAAAAAAAGCTAAATAATTTAAAAATATATATTTTAAACTAATTACAGAAAATATTTCATCCAGCTGGTTCCTAGCTAACTAGTAACAAATTTCTTAATCTGTAGCCTTATCCATTGTGGATGTTGACTATTACCATTACGAGTTGTATTTTATTAGCGACTAGCCTAAAAAGCTCTACAGAGGTTAGACCAACCCACTTGCGTAGGTTTTGTATCCATCAATTTCTTCTTCTGCCTGGAGTCTTCTGCTCTCTACCTTTCCTCGAAGGGTAAATTGCTGGTGCAGATATTTGTTAGGTCGTAATTTGTTGTAACATACTTTGTTGTTGCTTGCAATTTCTTCGCAATACTTTCCTATTAGTAATGTCAATTCGTCAATATAACCACATTTTAAAGGTATAAAGTTTTTTAAGTAGTTGTTCTGCTATAGTCTATACTTCAACACTACACAGTGAAACCGGGAGTGCATAATATTTTAAAAATTTGATTTATAGTGGTATGGAAAAGTCCCTTTTACTAATAGTCGAGGCATTGAAGCACAAAAAAGGCCTTACTGTCGATTTTTGGCGCAGTAAGACGGATTTTAATGCAGTTTGGTGCGTTGGATTCGTGAGAATTTCAGGAAATTTTGTGAACTAATGTAATGCATAAGAAATCTGAAATTGCATTTGTGCATAAGAAAAATGCATTTCATAAGTGCCTTTTGAAATAGGCAATTATTATAAATTTGCAACTCGGTAAATTTTCTTACTCGGGGGGTTTTTGGGGTCGCTGAAAACGAATATGAGGTCGGCGAGAGTGTGCAAACTACCTGGTGCCTGCAGCGGGTGTAATAAACGTCTTCCTCTGGAGTATTATGGTAATTTATCAAATAATTGGCTTAAACTCATTACTAGGGGGGTTTTTGGGGTCGCTGAAAATGAATATGAGGTCGGCGAGAGTGTGCAAACTACCTAGTGCCTGCAACAGGTGTAATAAACGTCTTCCTCTGGACTATTATGGTAATTTGTTAAATAATTGGCCCAAACTTGTTACTCGTGGGTCTTTGGGGTCACTGAAAATAAATATCGCAACGACTAAATTCTAATTTCATGGGATATTATAAAAAACATGGATTGTTCAGGATGCATTTGTTCAGGATCTCCATTTTTTTTAATTTGGCGTTTAAAATTATGTTGGCAGTATTGATACATTCTTGACTAATTTCATGTAGGATTTATTGCCTTTCTCACACGTTTGTATACACTAATATAACGGTTACACTGTAAGCAAAACAGAACACGTTTTTTTTCTTATTTTGTTTTCCTGTTGTTTAAATAATTTATTATAAAGAAGTGTAAAAAATATTTTTTTTTATTTAAATTAACGTGTCTCAGCAACGCAGGCTATTGACACGGTTACAAAAGTAAGATGTTTAAATTACAAGAATTAAGAAAATTAAGAATTTAAATTAAGAAATTACAATATCAGCAAAATGATAAAAAACAACATTTATACATTATCACATTATTATAGTTACTATTATCACTAAGAGTGGTGGTTTGGTCTTCATCCAGTTTATGTTGTCTTCGGGTGTTCGTGTATAGCTGGCACTCAACTAGTATATGTTTGACGGTGAACGAGTGTTGCAGGTATGACACCAAGGAGGATTTCCCTGGCTCATCAGGTAACCATGTGTAAGACGGCAATGTCCAATTCTTAGTCTTCTCATGACAAGTTTGTCCCTTCTACAAAGTGCTGGTATTTTTAAGGCAGGTATTCTGAGTTGAATATTATGGAGTTTTGAGTTTATTCTATTCCAGAGGTTTTGCCAGACTCTCAAGCACATTTGGTTTACTGTATCTTGTACCCCTTAATGAAATTATTGACCACGGCTGCCAACTTTTTATGGCTATGTACAATGCCCCGATAAGTTTCAGGAAACCGAATATTCCTGAGCAGTTTAAACTGAGTAATATCCAATTAGCTGAAACTTACCGATACAGAATGTACTTAATGGCTATTGCCAAAAATAAAAAGATTGTTATTGGAAAAATTCTTTCATCTGTTGATGCATTTATCCAGCATTTAAAAAGGGTATATTTTTACAAACACAGATTTGGCTGCATGGAGAGGACAGTAACATGAACCCAACCGATTGGGGATGGGAATTACAAAATAATGTATTAATTCCAGTTAGAATGACTCAGCCACCTGGTCCTCCAAACATTTTAAATTTAATATTCTCTAGTTGTAAGTCAGACTGTGGCAACTCATGCGGGTGCAGGAAGCATGGGTTAGTTTGTAATTTAGCCTGCAAACATTGTGCAGGCTCTGATTGCACAAATATTGCATTGGACTCGAGAGAGGAAGGCAATAATGAAGAAGAAGATGATAATGATGAAGAAAATGAATTTTAAAGATAAATTACGATCAATTTTACGATAATAATAAAAATTTATGTTTATTTATAATAAAAATACCACCCTTTTCGATCACTATAGTTACATCGAAGAAAATAGATTACCCCAAAACCCCCGAGTAACAAGTTTAAACTAATTATATGATAAATTACCATAATACTCCAGAGGATGACGTTTATTACACCCGCTGCAGGCACCAGGTACTTTGCACACTCTCGCCAACCTCATATTCATTTTCAGTGACCCCAAAAACCCCCCGAGTTACAAGTTTGGGACAGTTATTTAACAAATTATCATAATAGTCCAGAGGAAGACGTTATTACACCTGCTGCAGGCACCAGGTAGTTTGCACACTCTCGCCGACCTCGTATTCGTTTTCAGCGACCCCAAAACCCCCCGAGTAAGAAAATTTACCGAGTTGCAAATTTATAATAATTGCCTACATATTTCAAAATGCACTTTTGAAATGCATTTTTCTTTTGCACAAATGCAATTTGAGATTTCTTATTCATTACATTAGTTCACAAAATTTCCTGACATTCTCACGAATCCAACGCACCAATCCGCATTAAAATCCGTCTTACCGCAAAAAAAATCGACACTTCAATCCTTCAATGCCTCGACTATAAAAATGTGCTACATCCTAATAAAGATGTGCTTGCTACATCTTAATAAAACTTGACTTCGACTTTACAATTCCGGATTTGATTTCTGGTTTCATATTTCATTGATTATGAATGTTTACAATCAATGGGACATGAGAAACGAACATGTAGGGAACAAAAAAGGGAATACTTACAACTGGTAAAGAAGGTACAATATTGACAGTGACTTTGAGTTATTCAATATGGAATTTTGAAGAAGAAGAAGAAGACTTTGTTGTGTACATTTAAAACATCATGTAATTCTTGCAGTCTTTCGATTTTTCGTTAAACAAGTTTTTTTCTTTTTTTTTTTTAATTTTTGTATTTGACTGTATCACTTTATTTATATTTTTGATTTTTCTCTTTTCGTTTTAGTCATTTCTGAAGAAGATTATAACAACTATGTACTATATTTTATTATTCAATAGGTATAATTTCATTTTTTTACAGATCGAAATCTTTGGTGAACTGGTCATGTGCCCTTAAGTCTGCAATCTCTGATATTGAAGTCGAACAACTTTCTTTAACTGGAGCTACCAATATTTCAGTTCCCGGTTATGAAGAACCTATTGAATTTGGCATTCTTACTAAATTTGCCTATTTAATCGATGGAACAGGTAAGTCAAGAAGAGTTTTTAAGACAGCTAGGTTAGTAGTAACACGAATTTTCTTATCTCTAATTTCTTCTAAATAGATAGATAGATAAATAGATAGATAGATAGACATTTATTGTTTTTAAAAACTACAGTTTTATAACAATGAGTTTAGTAAGTACAGAATATAACTAACAACTAGTCTAGAACATAAGTAACTATTAACAAATTTAAACAAAAGTTAAGCGCTATCACTAACGGAAATGGAGAACTTGGTTTTTTAATAAACACCAATGAAGGAGAAACTGAAGTACAGAATATAACTAACAACTAGTCTAGAACATAAGTAACTATTAACAAATTTAAACAAAAGTTAATCGCTATCACTAACTAAAATGGAGAACTTGTTTTTTTTTAATAAACATCAATGAAGGAGAAACTGAAGCTTATTCATTTAAAACAAAAGATCTAAGTTTTATTATATTCCAAATATATATTGAAATTGCTTTCACAGATATTATAGTTACATTATTAAGACAACCAATAAGGTCGGTGCAATTATTAAGGGGGGCCATATATTAACTGGTTTCATCGAACTGTAAATGGGACATTCAAACAGTAAATGTTCAAGAGTTTCCAACTTGTTTGTGTTACAAATAGTACAGATTTCAGATGGTCGTATATGATATGTTATACCATTATAGGTAAATTTTAACACATGGCGATTAGATGTTCGAAGTTGCGCCATGGCACGAATGTATTTTATGGGAATTTGAAATTCCAGATATTTCTGTACTGAGGTATCCACGGATAAATGTTTGTAAACAGTTGAGAATGTTGACATGGAAACTGCATGAATGTATTCTTGATGAAGCATATCCATATACTTTTTTAACATGCTTTTCTTGTTTTTTAATAGCCAATTAGAGATGTTTTCATCCCAAGACAATTCATAATCTAATATTTGAAAATATGCTTAATATATATGAAAATTTGCTTAAGCTGTGAGACCCAGTTGTATCTGTTCGTATTTATTGAATTATTTGCTGAAGAAATTTGAAGCTGACGCAGAAAACAAATAAGAGGAAGTCTTAAATTATGCATTTGCGATAGCTTGATGACCCAGTTTAAAGTTAGCTTGAAAATAGTAAAAGAAATTTTTACTCTTCCTGTCTCCAACCTAACAGCATAATCAGGTGTATTGATACTGAGATGTAAAAGTTTTTTAAAGAAAGTTATTTGTATTCTTTCTAACTGGTCAGCATATCTCATTTCCCAAACGGGCACACAGTTCATAACAAGGCTTTGAACTAGCGAATCGAAAAGTTGCACACGAGATGTCCAAGAATTCATTTTGGTTTTAGCCATTAAACCTATCACGTTATCAATTGCGTGTTTTGCTCTTTCCACTGTTGTAAACTTTCCACGGATAAATGTTTGTAAACAGTTGAGAATGTTGACATGGAAACTGCATGAATGTATTCTTGATGAAGCATATCCATATACTTTTTTAACATGCTTTTCTTGTTTTTTAATAGCCAATTAGAGATGTTTTCATCCCAAGACAATTCATAATCTAATATTTGAAAATATGCTTAATATATATGAAAATTTGCTTAAGCTGTGAGACCCAGTTGTATCTGTTCGTATTTATTGAATTATTTGCTGAAGAAATTTGAAGCTGACGCAGAAAACAAATAAGAGGAAGTCTTAAATTATGCATTTGCGATAGCTTGATGACCCAGTTTAAAGTTAGCTTGAAAATAGTAAAAGAAATTTTTACTCTTCCTGTCTCCAACCTAACAGCATAATCAGGTGTATTGATACTGAGATGTAAAAGTTTTTTAAAGAAAGTTATTTGTATTCTTTCTAACTGGTCAGCATATCTCATTTCCCAAACGGGCACACAGTTCATAACAAGGCTTTGAACTAGCGAATCGAAAAGTTGCACACGAGATGTCCAAGAATTCATTTTGGTTTTAGCCATTAAACCTATCACGTTATCAATTGCGTGTTTTGCTCTTTCCACTGTTGTATCGGCCATTGCTTTAAAAAGTGATGTTGTGGTTAGGGTGACTCCAAGATATACAATTTGTTAACAACTTCTATTTTTTCGTTCTTATATAGGAACTCAATAGTCCTGTCGCCAGGGGGGGTACAACGGCCTCCTTAATTCAGATGGACTTACCCAAGTTTTTTTTATATATTTTGACCCGTAGAATACGAATTTTTTGGGTAACAGTTGATCCGGATGTCGATAAGATTGTTATAGACAAAGAACTTGAGGAATTACATAACAGCGATGTCTCGCAAAACAAAACATATTTTTGTATTTTTTTGGGTCATTTTAAGCAAAAAATATTCCTACAAGTTTTTTCGTAGAATGCATAGTTTTCGAGATAACCGCGGTTGAACTTTCAAAAAATCGAAAAATTGGAATATTTGAACCCGAATAACTTTTGATTAAAAAATAAAGTAGCAATTCTGCTTACCGCATTTGAAAGTTTAGTCAAATTATACCGGTTTTGATTATTTGCATCGCTAAAAATTAATTTTTTTATTGTTAAACTAATCTATAAACACATAGTGTTTCGCGTGCCTAATACATGCGTTTTAACGCATGCTACGTAGAAATTGCCTCGCTTGCACTTGTAGCTACTCTACCTACTCGTTCGATTTTAAATGGGAGATCATTGAAAACATCACTCACATACTAGGTGTTTATAGCTTTGTTTAACAATAGAATAATAAATTTTTAGCAATGCAAATAATCAAAACCGATATAATTTGACTTAAACTTTCAAATGCGGTAAGCAGAATTGCTACTTTATTTTTTAATCAAAAGTTATTCGGGTTCAAAAATTACAATTTTTCGATTTTTTGAAAGTTCAACCGCGGTTATCTCGAAAACTTTACATTCTACGAAAAAACTTGTAGGAATATTTTTTGCTTAAAATGACCCAAAAATTACAAAAAGATGTTTTGTTTTGCGCGAAATCGCTGTTATGTAATTCCTCAAGTTCTTTGTCTATAACAATCTTATCGACATCCGGATCAACTGTTACCCAAAAAATTCGTATTCTGCGGGTCAAAATATATAAAAAAAACTTAGGTAAGTCCATCTGAATTAAGGAGGCCGTTGTACCCCCCCTGGCGACAGGACTATAACGCCTTTATTGCCAATTTGACCGCTTCGGGCAAATGGAAGAATTTTGGTTTTGCCAACAGTTACAGTTAGCTGGTTTTTGTCACTGTATTTTTCTAGATAACTTAAATTTTTACCGAGTTCAACTTCCGAGTCACAAAGAATGACCAAATCATCAGCATACAATAGCATTATTATTTGATTTTGGCTATCAATGGAGATACCTTTTGATCCTTGATATTCTGATCCTTTAATCTGATATTCTACTGTTAAAGTCACCGCCGCGCGCCGATTAGAAGCGAAACATCGAAATGGTTTTCTAGAATTTCCGACAGAGATACTTGAAAAAGTTCTAGAATATACACAATATCTAAGGACGGTTTAAAATATACTGTGCAAATAATAATAGACTCTTCCGAAGGAGAAACCAGTCTGCAAAATAGCCACCGAATATTTCTTCTAAATAATGACGTCAATGGGTAGAGTTTGAAAGATAAAGTATGGCCTATAATGTATTAAAAAACGTATGTAGTTTTGAATTTTGTAAATACAAAGGCCTAACGTACTGTTTAGTTCCTCTCCTTGAACTACACAAAAGTGTACATCATTGATCCATCCACCTCAGAGATCCACTTGTAAAATAAATTTTTAAAATATTGAAACTACTCATTGTTACTTCCGACTTTATTTTGCAATTCCCTACAAAAAACATTTAAATTGTAAACAGTGTCTTAACTTGCTCACACCTGTTCACTTTTTCGGGTTATGATGGCGTCTCGTGTCGTAGCCCGCCTACATTTTTTCACCTTAATTTTACTGCGATACTCTTGCTGCTCAAACCTAATAGTTTTCGGACCACTTGGTTCTATTAGGCGATTAGTATCGATGCTTCCATATTGGATCAAGAGCTAGCAACGTCCGAAAAAAAAGTATTTTAAGACAACTGGTTCTTTAATATATTATTCCCTATGCTTCCTCGAACACCGTACCGGCCATCTGGCTATTGATACAGGTTGCGTTCATTTCTGCTCAGCACACTTGTACAGGTAAATATATCGAATTTAAAATTATTATAAGACGAAAAATTATTTTGTCATTACTTTTTAAACATTATTAGAAATATGAACTATAATTGCCAGACATTTCTGTAGTTTAAAAAGTAATGACAAAAAAATGCTTATAAAAAATAAAATAAAATGTTTAAAAAATAATTTAAATTCAATATACAGGATGATTGATGAGTGTGATAAAGCTCAGTAGATCCGCTATAGTAACAGATAGCAATAATAATAACAAAAATTGTAGCCAACTTTCAGCTTCACATTACGAAATTAGTTAGAATGTTACAGTGTGGTCGATAACATAGTGGCAGACCAAACATGTTTTTTTTTAAATGGAACACCCTATATTTTATTTTATATTCGAAATCCTCTTAACTTCCCCATCACAAAATATAAAGGTTTGTTATGGTTATATAGGGCTTTTACAAAGTTATAACCAATTTTTTATGAAAATCGTAACAAGTTCAGCTCCCTGTATAAATAAAAATAAGCACAACAGCAATGATTTATTGGTGCCATATTTTTTTGTTGATTGTGAAAATTTTTAAGAATTGTTGATATTGCTAATTTTCCTTATATCGAATGCAGGGTGAGTCAAAACGCAAGTACATTCTTTTCTCAGAAATTTTAAATAGAACGCCCTGTATTTTATATCATTATCGGGAAGTATCATTACCGTACTTTAATTTTTGTATAATATTCCCTATGCCTAAATTTGTTAGTTTTCAAGATATTTTAATTTTTCAGAGCAAGTTATTAATTAGGGTGTTCTATTTCAAATTACTGAGAAAATAATGTACTTGCATGTTGACTCACCCTGTATTCGATATAAAGAAAATTAGCGATATTAACTATTTTTATAAATTTTGACAATCAACAAAAAATATGGCACCAATAAACCATTGCTGATGTGCTTATTTTTATGTATACAGGGAGCTGAACTTATTACGATTTTCATAGACCATTAGTTATAACTTTGTAAATACCCTGTATAACATAACAAACCTTTATATTTTTGTGATGGGGAGGTTATGAAGATTTCGAATATAAAATTAGATATGGGGTGTTCCATTTAAAAAAACAAAAGGTTGGTCTGCCACTATGTTATCGAATACCCTGTAACATTCTAACTAATTTTGTAATGTGAAGCTCAAAGTTTGCTACAATTTTTGTTATTAACTTTTATTGCTAAAGTCCTTTTCGTGAGCATTTTTCAGTGCGTCACAGTTTTTCGATTTCTTTCTAACGCATTAAATTGTATTTGACAGAAAAAAGGCACGTCTGTCATTACAGACACTTATAACATTTATTCTAGTTATTCTAGTTGTCGATAGATGGCGCTATAATCGAAGAAAAAATTATTTACGAATTATATAATATATCTACGAATATAATCTGTACAATTTATAAGACTATACAGATCAAAGAAAATACCATTTTATAAATGCAATAAACACAATTGATTTGTTTTTATGCCAAATTGCAAATAAAATGTGACAACTGTCAGATTTAACTAAAATGTCATGTTAGAATAAATGTCATAAATGTGTATTATCACGGACTTACCTTTTTTTTATCATTTGTGACGCACTGAAAAATGCTCATGAAAAGGACTCTATCTGTTACTATAGCGGATCTACTAAGCTTTATTACACTAATCAATCACCCTGATTTTGTATTTACCTGTACAGGTGTGCTGCGCAGTAATGAACGCAACCTGTATCAGCAGCCAGATGGCCGGTACGGTGTTCGAGGAAGCATAGGGAACAATATATGAAAGAATCAGCTGTGTTAAAATACTTTCTCGAAAAGCGTTGCTAGCTCTTAGACCATATGGGTGAGCTGCGCCACAATCTGCAACAGATAAAGTTGAGTTCATATTAGGAGCAAATGAGGAAAACATCGACTGATTTGGATTTTACTGATTTATTATAGAATATTTAGTGAGACGTTTACAAGTAATTATGCCATATAGTTAAACTTCTTTGAGGGCATACGCGCAAAATGTTGCCTGTCAAAATGTTCAATGTATTTTAAATGTATTCATTTTTTTCGAATCCTGAGAAAACTAATTTTCTAAAATATTCGAAATTTTTGAAAAATTTTCTAATAACTATTTTTGAAAAATTTAAAAGCAGAATGAAAGATTACATTATTACCGATGGCCGAAAGTCCCTTAGAATAACCAAAAAATTTCTTTTGAATGAGATATTTGAAATTAAAAGCCACATTAAATTTTTTCGTATTTTTCACCCCTGTAACTTATTAAAATAAACGGGAATAACGTAATCATCTTTCATTCTGCGTTTAAATTTTTCAAAAATACTTAGTTTTCTTGGGATTCGAAAAAAAAATGAATACATTTAAAACACATTGAAAATTTTGACAGGCGACATTTTGCGCCTATACCATTAAGGCGGATATATTTGGGTAACGTGCAGCCATGTGGCCTAATGGTAGAACCCTCTTGATTTTAGACAGTCTTTATTATTGTAAAACTAAATGATTTAGAATGTTTAGAAAAAGTACCTAATTTTTGTAAAAAAATTTAAATTACTTTTGAATCGCTTCTTTAAACTTTGATAATTTAGCGTAAAGTAAAATTTTGATAAAAGCATTATCAAAAATGAAAGTTTGCAAATTCTGAAAGTTTGCTTAGGTGTGCAATGGAAAGAAATGTAATAGGGACATTTTGGAATAGTCACGATTATTGTGGACAAACTACTACTTCTTCTTCTTCTTTTTCGTCTTCTTCTTCTTCTAGTACCGTCTCCACTAATGAAGGTTGACTATAACTATTGCAAATTCGTCTCTATCTTCTGCTTTTCTTAAAAGCATATGTGTGTTTAACCCAGTCCAATCGCGAATGTTTTTGAGTCAGGATATTTGTCCTCTACCAGGACCCCATTTCCTTCGATTTTACCCTTCATAATTAGCTGCAACAACTCGTACTTTTCATTTCTAAGTATGTGCGCCAAATATGCTGTCTTTCACCCTTTAATTGTGGTCATAAGTTCTCTGTCCCTTCCCATTCTGTGCAACACCATTTCGTTCGTAATATAATTGGTCTACGGTATTTTCAAAATTCTCCTAAAAAGCCACATTTAAAAAGCTTCCAGCTTTCTCTTTTTTTTTATTTTTATTTTATTTGGGATACAGACAGGACAAACCCATAAAAGTATCCACTACAGAATTTCAGATACATTTACAATTTTACAAACTGATATATAACTACAAACTAAAAGTAAAAATATTCATTGAAGTAAGAACATAAATACAGAAAATGATATAATATGTATGAACAAAAGAGAAGAAAAAAAATGAGAAAATAAGCGATAACAAGACTGAATACACCAAAAGACTAAGTTTCAAGAAAGTGATTCTTCAATAGTTTTTTAATCATATCCGCTTTATGAAAGAAGATATCAATATCCACAATGCTAGACAATTTATTATAAGTATTTGTCATTCTATGAGCAGGTGAATTTAAAAAGTAATTTGTGCATGCTTGGTCCGTAACAAAAGTATAACTATTTCTAGTAGTGTGGCTTGGAGTACGAATTTTCAGGAAATTTATAAGGTCAATACAATCTACATTATTATTTAGGACCTTGTGAACAAATAAGACATCCACAATTTGTCTACTATGCTCAAGAGAAATTATTTTTAAATTAGAGCGAATGCGTTGTCTATCACTATCAGGATAAAATTTCTTTTTACAATAGGAAATAAACTTATTTTGAATGGATTCTACTTTAGAGATGTATACCGAATAACGCGGATTCCAAATAATAGAACCAAACATTAAAATACTATTGACATATGCCATATATAACGTTCTAATGGTAAAAGGGCTTTGTAACTCAAAACAAGTTCTATATATGAAGCCCAACTGCTTACTGGCTTTTCTAGTAATATTAGAGATATGTTGATCAAAGAGTAGCTTACGGTCCAAAAGTATACCAAGATCCTTAACGCTTTCTACTGCATGCAATACACAGTTAGAAATTTCATATGTGTTATAGTTTAAGTCAGGGCTGCTGCGAGAAAAATGTATATAATTACATTTTGAAACATTTAAAAACAGGTTATTTCTTACACAATAATCAGATAAATTGTTTCTATCATTAGGACATGAAATACAGTGATATATCTTTAAATCGTCGGCATACATAATAAATTTAGCAAATTTAAAACAGGCAGAAATTTCATTAACATATAAATTAAAAAGTAAAGGGCCTAAATGGGACCCCTGAGGCACTCCTGACGTAGTGATCACAGCATTGGATTTAAAAGCTCCTAAAGTTACTTGTTGTGATCTATTTCTGACGTATGAGTCAAACCATCTTAATAAATTACCATGTATACCGATTTCAGATAGTTTCAAAACAAGAATCGAATGATCGATTTTATCGAAAGCTTTACTGAAATCAGTATAAACTGAATCAACGCTTTTTCTCTCATTTAGACTTTGAAGTATGTATTCAATGTATAAGAATAAGTTTGTATCGACTGAACGTTTTTTCATAAAGCCATGTTGTTCAATATTAAGTAGGTTTTTTACGTCATAATAAAGAAAATCAGAAATTATACTTTCAAATACCTTACTAAAAATATTTAACTTAGAAATAGGTCTGTAATTTTCAACTTTGCTTTTATTTCCGGATTTATGAATTGGAATAATAAAAGCATTCTTCCATTTATCAGGAAATTGACCGGCATTAAGTGATTTATTAAACAACAGAAATAAAGGTTCTGTTAGAGATTGTTTACAGTTTTTAATAAAATCAGTAGGTAGCTCATCTGGTCCAGGCCCTTTATGAGGTAAATTTTCAAGTTTATTTTCAATAATTTCGCGAGTAATAGTATATTTACAGATATTTAAAGGCGTGTTAGTGTAAATATTACCAAAATTGCTAACATTACTAGGTACAAAAACAGAAGCAAAGTAATCAGAAAATACGTTACAAATTTTCTGTACGTCAGTAGTAGAGCCCTGAGCAGTAAGCAAACTGTTTGGAAAACTATTGGAATTTCTCTTATTTTTTACAAATTGCCAGAAGTATTTAGGATTTTCAGTAATATTGGTTTCAACGTTAGTTAAATATTTTTTATAATCTTCATTTATTAAGAATTTAGATCTGCCCCGTAAAATTTTGAAGGTTAAATAATCTAAATTATTGTTGTATTTTTTCCATCGACTATGAAATTTAAGCTTTTCTTTAATAACTTTTATTGTAGAAGTAGAGAACCAAAGAGGGTATCTTTTATAGTAATTAGGATATGTAGGTACATGCAAATCAATGATTTTATCAACAATATTATAAAACAAATTAAGAGAAAGCAACTACAGAGTGGTGTGTACAAACTAACTTGTGGTGACTGTCCGAAAACGTACATCGGTCAAACTGGCAGAACTTTTGACAAACGGATAGCAGAACACAAAAGGGCATTCAACAATAGAAAAACAGACACTTCTACATACGCACTTCACCTTCTAGATCATAATCACTCTTTCAATGAAGAGTTTAAAATTCTACATATTCAAAATAAAGGCCTTAAGCTATCTTTTTTAGAATCTATGGAAATTAATAAACTGAAAAATACAGATATAATTCTGAATGACCAACTCGAGACAAACAGCTCCCCACTCCTCAACCTTTTCAGTTGAAGATTAAAAAGGCAAACACATTGTAAACTATATTACTTGAGAAAGGCACTCCGCCGAAACAGCTGTAGTCACTTAGATATAATAAATTTTGTGGAAGTATAGAAAACAAACGTTTTCAGTTTTTTATTGTTAGATAAAACAAATTTACAGCTTCATTTATATCATTTAACTTAAATTTAGTTTTCCAATCAACTGCATATAAAAGACGGTTATTTTCATTAAAATTCGAGAGTTTAAAATTTCTTCGAGATTGGTTTAAAACCCTAGTGCAAATATTAGAAGGAATATCTACATCAAACTCTAAAGTATTGTGATATTTATCCTCGGGAACTAGTGGATTCGTAGACAAACATACATTTTTTATCAAAAAACTATTGTTAAATATAAGGTCTAAAGTATTACCTGATTTATTGACATTTGGGTTGTACTGAACCATACCAACCAAAGACATGGTGTCAACTAATAAGCTTGATCTAGGATCATTATAATTACTTGGTTTGCAGTGGTCATTCCCATATAGTAACCATTTAATTTCAGGGAGATTAAAGTCTCCACAAATGACAAAAATATCATTAATATTATTTAGGTAGATATCAACAAGTTTATTACAAAAAAATTTAATGCAGCCATGTCTCTGGGAGGTATGTAAACACAACCTATGTGTACTTTTTGTTTATTCCGAGGAGTGATGGTGACCCAAACATCTTCTGCTTCAGAACACCAAGACTCCTCGGAATAGCTATTAAGTTCCTCGGACACAGCTATAAGAACACCTCCTCCCGTAAGTTTGCTAGAAGAACTTGTCTCCCTATCCCGTCTATACACTTTATAACAAGAAAAAATTTCTTCACTTAAAATTGATGTATTCAGCCACGTTTCCGTTAAACAAATTATGTTTTGTTCACAATTAAGAATATTGCGAAATACAATGCTAACTTTTGAATTTAATCCTCTAACATTTTGATACAAAAAAGACAGATTAGAAACACCAGCCATATCCATAAAAAAAATACAAAAAACAATGTCAAAAAAATAAATATGTAGTTTAATCCAACTTCTCGATATCCCCATCGCATGAAATTTTTATAATTCGGGATCTATCATCCTTTCCCACAAATATGACGCAATTTCTTGTCCAAATATATTTGTATTGTTTTGATTTCGCAGCTAGTTTCGTATCTCGTAGAAGTTTTTTATTTTTAGGGGTCAAGTGTTCATTAACATATAATTGGTCAGATATATTTGCTATTTTCAATCCCCTAAAACTACCATTTTGACGACGTTTTGCTTTTGCGGCACCAGAAATGCATCCTTTTTAATTTTTTTAGAAAATTTTACAATAATAGGCTTAGGTAGATCTGTACGAAAAGTTGAGGAACGGTAAAAAGAGTCAACATCACCTTCGGTTATAGGGAGATCGATAGCCGAACCAATTTCGGAAACTATTTTTAAAACATTCTCGTTATCTTTAAAAGGAACTCCGCATATCTCAACATCATTGGCTCTTAACTGTTGCTCAAGTGTATCCACTCGAGAATTTAAAAACTTGACCTCATCCCTTAAATTTAAATTTTCTTTTGTCAACTTTTCAATTTCCTTAATCTTGTTGGTAAGAGTAGAAATAGTGTTTTCAAAAGTTGTAATTGAATCGCTGCAAAAATTAACAGACTGCAACAAATCTCCGTATTTAATGTTCATTGATGCCATATCCTTCTGAATACTATGCAAAACTTTCAACGTTTGTGACGAGGAGGTTTCTTCTAAAGGAAAGTCATCAGAAGCTTCATCAGCAACAATGACCGAACGCCTCTTATCAACTGTCCCTCTGCAATTAGTACACGTCCAAGATAAACCTGGTGTCTGAAAGCGTGAGACATCCGATTTAGTTAAACCAACACACTTAGCGTGATAGAATTTCTGACAACCACCACAACATTTCAGACCAGGTGATTTGCCGGTGACTCCTTGAGTACAAAGTACACAGATTGGCATCGTTTAACCAGAAACGATTAATAGTCTGTTAAGTAAAAACTAGACGAAACTTTTTACAGTAATTAGTGTATTTGATTTCTGACTTGAAATAGAATTATAACCATCAAATTTATGAATTAATTACTCACATTCAAAATCCATATGCAAACAGAAAAACTACACCAACTAATACTTTAAAACAATACTCTGCTGTAGTGAAAATTTAGACAATATCGTTTACGGTAAGACTGAGAATATCGCCGCAAATTGAGAGCGAATATAAACACGTCCGCACCGAACGACTGTCTTCGAAAAAATTGAGTCAACAAATTAAGTCAACATTAACAGTCCAGGCTTTGACACCATAAAGAAGAATAGAGTGGATATAACATTTTACCATCCGATATCAGATTTGCAGATTGAGTCTTTGGTTACTCAGAAATTTCCTGATCTTCAAAAATGCTGCTCTTTATTGTTCTATTCTTGATAGAGCTTCTGATTTCTAATGTCTAATGGACAAACTACATATTGTCTAATTAATATTTTTTTTTTGTTTCAGAAGAGGAAATTGTGGTGGCCACTACTCGACCAGAAACAATGTTGGGAGATGTTGCAATTGCGGTGCATCCAGATGACTCCCGGTATTCAAGGCTTATAGGAAAATTTGCAAAGCATCCTTTTAGAAATAGTACAATACCTATTATACCCGACAGTTTTGTAGATAGAGAATTTGGAACAGGTAAGTTTTTAAATTTTTATATTTAGTTTTAGTATAAAAAAATGGGTCGGACTATATTTTTTTGGAAACAACTAACAAATCAACCCCAAAGGGTTGAAACCACCTCAAGTCTAGTCCATAATATAAAATTCGGGATCTATACTTACTTTTATCATAAACACATGTGTCGCACTATATATATTTTTGGAAATATTGAACAAATCAACCCTATAGTGGTTAAATCACCCCTATAGGTTAGTAGTCACTATAGTGGCTACTACTCGACCAGAAACAATGTTGGGAGATGTTGCAATTGCGGTATATCCAGATGATTCTCGGTATTCAAGACTGATAGGAAAATTTGCAAAGCATTCTTTTAGAAATAATACAATACCTATAATACCCGATAGTTTTGTAGATAGAGAATTTGGAACAGGTAAGTTTTTACATTTTTATATTTAGTTTTAGTATAAGAACATGTGTCGCTCTATGTTTTTGGAAAAAACTAAACAAATCAACTCCAAAGGGTTAAAACCACCTCAAACCAAGTCAATAATATAAAATTCGGGATCTATACTTAGTTTTATTATAAAAACATGTGTCGTACTACCTATATTTTTTGGAAAAATTAAACAAATCAAACCCTATAGGGGCGAAAACACCGCAAAACCAGTCATGAGCAGATAGTTTGGAATTTATATTTAGTTTTTGTATAAAGACACGTATCGCACTATATTTTTTGTAAAAAACTGAACAAATCAACTCCAAACGGTTGAAACCACCTCAAACCAAGTCAATAATATATTATTCAGATTTTAGACTTAGTTTTATCATAAAACATGTGTCGCATTATATTTTTTTGGAAAAATTGAGCAAATCGGCCCCTATAGGGTTGAAATCACCCGAAGCCACTCATGAACAGAAAATTTGGAATCTATATTTAGTTTTAGTATAAAAACATGTGTTGCACCATAGTTTTTGGAAAACACTGAACAAGTCAACCCCATTGAGGTGTAATCACCCTGAACTCAGAGAATAATATAAAATTTGGGATCTATACTTAGTTTTACCATAAAACAGGTGTCGTAAACCTGTCGTTTTTTTTTTGGAAAAAAAACTGAACAAATTAACTCTAAAGGGTATAAATCACCACGAAGCCAGCCACTAATAGAAAATTCGAATCAGTATTTAGTTTTATCATAAAAAGATGTGCCGCTCTGTATTTTTTGGAAAAATTTAACAAACCAACCCCTACAGGGTTGAAATCACACAGAAGCCAGTCATGACTAGAAAATTCGGAATCTGTATTTAGTTATAGTATAAAAACATGTGTTGCAGCATATTTAAAAAAAACTTAACAAATTATTCCCTAAAGGTATGAAACCTCCCCAAACTCAGTTAAGTCAATAATATAAAATTCGATATCTATACTTAGTTTTACGGTAAAACATGTATCGTGCTATATTTCTTGAAAAAAAAAACTGAAAAAATCAACTCTATAAGGTTGAAACCACCCCAAAGCCACCCACTAATAGAAAACTCGGGATCAATATTTAGCTTTACTATAAAAACGTGTGTAGAACTATATTTTTTTGGAAAAACTGGACAAATCAACTACCAAAGGGTTGAGCTCACCCTGAAACCAGAAACAATATAAAACTCTGGATCTGTATTTAGTTTACTGAAAGTTAAAATAAGTGTACAGTTGAGTCCGCGAGTCTTTACCCGTGCGTCATCACTTAAAGCATGCGAAATAAATCGGAAATCTATTTCACGGAACAACAACTGACAGAAAGTGGCTACTGTTCCGATTACGGGTTTTATTATAAAATTTGACGTTATCAAATATATAGAATGTCAAATGTAAGTTTTGCTTCAAAATTTTTGCGCAGAATTAGAGCTACATTTGAAGTAGCTTAATAAATTCTTTTATTATTATTGATTAATAAATAAATAAACAATTTATAAAAAAATCCAATAACATATTTTATTTTTGTTATTTTATTCACTTTGAGGGAAATATAAACAGTCATTTCTTTACTGTGTGAATGACGTTAGCTTTGTACGTTTTAAATATTAATTGCCTAAATATAATTATTTACCTTAAAATTTTAAAGCCCAATATAAAATTAGTTGTGAAAACAACTGTTTGTGTAATATAAAGAAACTTCAAAACGCAAAAATTCGACAAAATCCGCAAAAAGTTCAACTGACTGACAGCCACAAAATTAAACAAATCAGAAACGTCAAACAAATTGTGCTTAAAATATGAAAACATACCGAATCGTCTTTTTTTGTACCTATCTCTTTTCAATGCACTGAGTCTAGATGGTTCATAAAAATAACATGTGTTGTTACTTAATAACAAACGGCAGCTGGTTTGTCATGAGTTTCATGCATGGAAGAGAATGATGCTAGATAAAAAGTATGTGTTTTATCTCGCCAGGTATTAATGACGCACGAGTAAAGACTCGCGGACTCAACTGTAGATGTATGTATATTATGTACATATATTACTGTATACCAACTGTATACCGTAAGGTTACTGCACGCGTCTCAATTTTTCGAATGATGCTAAATAGTAGTCCAAGAGCTGGGAGCGGATTTTACTCGTGATAAGTAATATGAACAAACTATGCGGAGATATGTTGAATTAGTTGTGAACATGACTTTTCCCTATAAGAGGTCAAAGTCGCGGTTTTTATTATTTTTCTTTGTGACGCTAATAATTGAGATAGTACAAAATTTGGGAATAAGTAGGTCATGACGTAACTAAGCAAAATCTCCAGGGGCGGAAAGCTTTGTGGGTGACAAAGGGGTGGCGAGCAGGGGTGAATATAAAAATTGTAAGTGGTTTTTTGTGACGTTCGTGATTGAGATAGTGCACCAAAATTTGGGAATAAGTAGATCATGATGTAACTAAGTAAAATCTCCAGGGGCGGAAACCAGAGTGGGGGACGAGGGTAGTTATAAGGAGTCGCAGTCGCGGTTTTTATTATTTTTTGTGTGACGCTCATGATCGAGATAGTGCACCAAAATTTGGGAATAAGTAGGTCATGACGTAACTAAGCAAAATATCCAGGGGCGAAACGCTGTATAGGGGACAAAGGGGCGGTGGGCAGGAGTGAATATAAAAATTATAAGGACGAACGTCACAAAAAACCCTTATTATTGTTATATTCACCCCTGCCACCACCCCTTTTTTCCCCACGCAGCGTTCCGCCCCTGGAGATTTTGCTTAGTTACGTCATGATCTACTTATTCCCAAATTTTGGTGCAGTATCGCAATCATGAGTGTCACAAAAACCTTTATAATTGTTATATTCACTCCTGCCCACCACCCCTTTGTATCTCACGCAGCGTTCCGCCCCTGGAAATTTTGTTGCACTATCTCGATCACGAACGTCACAAAAAACCCCTTACATTTTTTTTATTTCCCCTGCTCGTCACTCCTTTGTCCCCCACGCAGCTTTCCGCCCCTGGAGATTTTGCTTAGTTACGTCTTGACCTACGTATTCCCAAATTTTGGTGCATCTCGATCATGAGGGTCACAAAAAAAATAATAAAAACGGCGACTTTGACTACTTATAACTACCATCGTCCCCCATTCTGGTTTCCGCCCGTAGGGGAAAGTCTTATACACAACTGATTCAACATATCCCCATATAGTTTGTCCATATTACTTATCACGAGAAAAATTGGCTATACGAGAAAAATTGGAAAAATTCTATCTCTCCTACTATAGGATTTTGGACCCATGCAAAATCGCCATACCGAGCGAAAAGAAGTACCTATTTACTTCAAAATAATATCTTCTTTCCGGACTCCTTATGCCCTACAAAAAACGGTCAGAGAAAAATGATACCGACAAATAAAAAAGAATGAAACCACCAACAAAACAAAAATCCGACACCCTAGGCCCTATGGAGTAAAAGAAGTTAAGACAAGAACAAGAAGAAAAACAAGAAGCAGAGAGAATCTCCTGTTTCTCTATCACTTTAGTTTTAAAAAACACTAGTATACGATATACTTTGAGTTATAAAGTAATAAGTTATAAAGTAATTGTTATAAAGTAATATAAAGTGTCAGTTGAGAATGACAATTTGCCGAAACGTTTCAACAACATCAAAGTATTTTACTAATTCCAGGCAGATTCACAAAAGAAAGTCAGATAGAAGTGATTCTACAAGTGATAAAATTCTACAAGTGTTATTGAAAATTATAATCTTGAGCATAATTTTTTCATCACAATCTTTATCATAATCAATTATATTTGTTGGATTTCGAGGTTCAAACCGGTAGACTGTACGTTATTGTTAATTTGCATTTATTCATACATGTAATAATTTTATATAATTTTTTGTTGAATTACGCTTACTACAAACACTATGGTATTTATGATGCCATGGTAAAACCCCATTTTTACCGAATCCATTTAATTCTATAGGTAAGCGCTCTGACCTTCGATCAAATATAATTGCGGTTTGGAATCTGTGAACGGATTTTATCTCTATTTATAATAACTAAATTAAAATTGTTATATTTGCGATTTATTGAAGTGATTAAGTGAAAATTAAGGATTTTATCTGAAGAACAAAATGGATATGAGAAGGTAAGTACAGATTTTCTTATTGATATCTTATTTGTCGCTGTCATGTTGAAATGCCGACTTTATTAATAGACCAGGGCGGATCTGTGAACAAAAAAACGATTACATTTGAATGTGAGGTATGGCAATCTGATTTTTGCAGAAAAATTTGTGTGATAACTTCAATAATAATAATAATTGAGTAATCCTCCCTCTCAGAAAGGTCGGGAATATTAATAAAAAAATTATAATACTTAAAAATGATTAAAAACATCGTTTTTACTTTCCTTGCTTATAACTTTAAAACTAATAATTTTAAAGCAAAGTCGTAATGAAATAAAATAGTCATAATTGAATTTTCAGTAGTAATTGCACAAGAGCTCTAAAATTATTGAATTTTTCCCGAGTGGCACTTTGGCAGTTTTAATTTCACGAGCCGAAGGCGAGTGAAATTATGTCAAAGTGTCACGAGGGCAAAAATTCTATATTAATTTTAGAGTTCGAGTGCAATTTGTTGCGATTATTTCATGAATAAAACTGTTCAAAACCAAAATTTTATTGTAATTTATATATGTAAGTACCAATTAGTGAAATTAAACACACAGTTGTTATAAATATGTATTTGACGGTTGAAAGTCATCACTTTTATAATTTTTAAAACATTTGTCATTAATGTCACTGAATGTATTTTTTCGTAGCAACGAAGGGCATCTGACGTAATATGCTTAACGACGGGAGATTATCAAAAATTATCACCTTAATTTGCATGTCTGTAGCTTTCTATTGGTCAGAATCTCCTATGAATGAAATAATCTATAAGACACAACTGGTTAAAAATGTTTTAATTTATTACCCTTGCTGCATAATAGCAATAAATACAAAAAAGGCGGAAATAATCAAATTCTTAATCAATGTTTCTCAACCACTTAGATTGCACTTAGGAACATTATAATTCACCTAAAAAATCTTTATAGAATAATCAAGCACTCCACAAAATTTCATTAAAAGCGATTTATATATTTCGCATAATAATTTTGCAATCTAACTTTTTTTTTTAAATTTAAATTTTTTACAATCTTGCATAACAGAAACTAAACCATATATTATGTACATGTTTACAAATTTTTTATATAGGTACCTATCAAAGGGCACCCAATCTATCCAAAGTACTTTTAGAATTAAAATCGGATTACTTGCAGGGCCTCAGAAATTTTTTAAAAATATAATCATTTTTTTTTTGGCTCATAAAGAAATAGAATATCTTGGTAACTATTAGTTTAAGGGCACATGCGCAAAATTTCGCGCCAATGTGTTCTAAATACATTCATTTTTTTTTTCGAATCCTGAGAAAACTAATAAGTATTTTTGAAAAATTTAAACGCAGAATGAAAAATTGCACTATTACCGAGGGCCGAAAGCCCCTGAAAACCTCTACAATGTTTATTTTAATAAGTTACAGGGGTGAAAGAAAAGAGAAAATTTAGTGTGATTTTTAATTTCAAATATCTCATTCAAAAGAAGCTTTTTGGTTATTCTAAGGGACTTTCGGCCCTCGGTAATAATGCAATCTTTCATTCTGCGTTTAAATTTTTCAAGTAATATTGTTAATCTCGAAGAAAAAAAATACTAATACCTCTATTAACTTTGATAAAATTGACTTAGAAGTATATGATGAGAATTTGGTGAGTAATTTTCAACTCCATGATGAAGATTTTGTAAAATTTAAAAAAAGCTACTTTCTATATAAAATAAATAATTTTTAATTCAATTATTCTATAAATCAAGTCTAATTAAATAAAATTGTATTATTGTGGTCATTTTTATTAATTTATTATAAAAAAAATAATTAAAAAAGTGTACAACATAGGAAAAAAATATTTATGTAGTTTTATTTTGTTATAAATAAATAATTTTTTTATAACATAACTAAAGCAGATTTGGGATTTGATATTGGGTTATTTAGATGTCTCTATTTGAGTTACATCAGATTAAAAAACGAGAAAAATTGTTCCATCGGAAGCCGAAAAAATACATTTTTTACGTACCTATACCGATTTTGAACTTTGAAATTAAAATTTTTTCATTATCATCCTATTGTTTATAAATTCGTCGCAAACGCTGGTCAATTGTATCTCAGGAACCAGTACTTATAATTCAACTGTTTTATTTTAAGGGATGCGTCTTGCCGAATCTTTGCCAACGCAGTTTTTTAAATTTAATTTAAGCTAGTAGTTACCGAGATATTATATTTGTTTATAAGCGAAAAAAAATGGTTGAAAATTTTAAAAAATTCCTAGGACTATCCAAAATAATCCGATTTCAGTTATATAAAGTGCGTTACTTATACATATAAAGTGGAGTGCTCTTTTATGCGTAAAAAAATCGGCAAACTTCTATATGGTTTAGTTTTTGTCGTGCAAGATTTTAAAGAAATTCAATTAAAAAAAAAATAGATTACAAAATTATTATGCGAAATCTATTACATAGATTAATGAAATTTGGTGAACTATTTTACTATATTATAAAGATTTTCTAGGCGAATTATCAAGCTTTTTAAGGTTATTAAGGTTCTAAATGCCTAAATGGTTGAAAAACATTAAATAAAAAAATGCTTGTTCCCCCTTTTTTGCATTTATGGTTATTTTGCAGGAAGGGTAATAAATTAAGATATTTTTAACCAGGTGTATCTTATAGAAAATTCAATATTGCTATTTTATTGTATTACGACTTTGCTCCAAAAATTAATTTTAAAGTTATAAGTAAGGAAATTAGAAAAAAATGTTTTATAATTATTTTTAAATATTTTAATTTTTTATTAATATTCCCGACCTAGTTGAGGGGGAGGATAAGTAAATTATTATTATTGAAGTTATCATACAACTTTTTCTGCAAAAATCAGAATGCCACCTCTCACATTTACCTCAAAACAGATCAGCCAGCCATGTAATACTTTAAAATAAATTTTTAATTTTGATTTTAAACATTTAACCCCTTATTTCAACCATGACAAAATATATCAGACCAGGTTAGGGCAACTTTGTCGTAAAATAGAATGACGGGTTGCTAATACAAATCTTTCTTATAACGTTCTAATGACCCTATATAATTTAAACTTTTAATCCCGTATTTCAACCATGACAAAAATATAAGACCTGGTTCAGAGAACTTTTAGTATTAAAATTGAATGATGGATTGCCAACAAAAGTCTTCCATATTACTTTCTAAACACCCCTTATAATAAACCTTGAAACCTGTATCAAAAATATCGGAAACATATTGGCACAAGAAATAAAATAATGCCTGTTCTATATCATTCTGTTTATATGCTTTCTTGACATAATTATGAGACAACCTATAATCGGTTCCGCGAGGAAGTGTGAGACCGTGTTCCTATGCTTATGCACTGTTTTTCGTCTTTCCCAGTTATTCAACTGTTATTTATAAACCCATTACTTTCACATTATTTTCTAAACACCCTATATAATTTAAACATGTAGATTTAACCCCGTATTTCAACCACGACAAGACATATAAGACCTCGTATGGGAACTTTTAGTCGTAAATCTTAAATTCTCAGAGCTCAATATTCCATGAGCTCTTTTAATCCATTTAATGCAGTGGATTAGTTCGTATATATCCTTTAGGGCAGCGGTTCACAACCTGTGGTACATGTACCACTGGTGGTACATATTAATTACGGTGGTATGATGGTAATACGCAAAATGCAAAAATACATAAAGATAGCCAAAATCAGCGCTGGAATAATAAATAACAGAAAGGAATTTTTATTTTCCTTCTCTTGCAAGACGCGCTTTAAAATACTTGATACTCTTTTCGGCAACACACCTGTGCAGGAATGGATTTTCTGAATGCCAAATGTTAAGAACTTATACAGAAACAAACTTAATGTAGAACCTGATCTTCGACTACATATATTTATCTGAATAACACCGAATCAGATATTAATAAAAAATGAATAACCATTTTCAATTTCGTTGCAACACGAAACTACAGCCGCATCATTATTCCAGTCAGTGGCGGCGCCTGGTGTAAAATATTGGGGGTGCACACATAATGTTTACATATAAAAAGACCTTGAGACCCTATTTCCGTAGGTAAAGGTTTTTGAGTGTCTTGAAATTGTAAAAATCAAAGGACCTTATTAAAAATTACAATAAATAATGTATTTTATTGACTTAAAATTATAATTTAGTGTTTAAATGTTACAAGCAAGTTTTGTAACGAAAGTCAGTCGCCTGTTATTTTTTAGATAAATTATTCAAAAACAAATTCAGTAAAATTTGGAATTTCTTGAATCATTTTTCTTTATTGAAAACATTGTGAGTGCAGTTAATCGATCCTGGCCCATAGCTATTCTAAGGAAAGTTTTGATACGTTTCAATGCAGAGACATCGTTCTGTTTCTGCAGTTGTCACTGGCATCGTAACAAGTACATAATTGGAAAATTCCAATCTGGAATTCCAACTGGACAGTTAAAATCGTATCTTCTATTTTATTCATTATGCTTCCTCTTCTCCAAATATGTGCTTCACACCTACACAATTTGTTTGTTAGTTTTTACACAAATCTCCATTTTAAATAATCATTTATAATCCCGACGTTTGCACTTTGGTACATTCATAATTAACAAATTTGGTTTCGGCATTTTTAATTTTTCTTCTAAATATAATGAAGAACATTTAATTGATTTTAAATATTCCACGCTAACATTTACGTCCACAAATCCTTCCATTCTTAATATACCTAGTTCCGAAATTCGAACTTCATGAAAGCAAAATTTAAACATACGTGTGCCGTGCACGTTGAAAACACCAAAGATCATGCCATAAGATCACATCCAACTTGCGATCCTGTGGCCATCTAAACTTGTGGGCTATAGCGGGTATCGGGGTGGGTGGTGAGTTGTATTTAGTCGTATGAAAAGTCATTGGTATAGGAACCACTGTGAGAGCGGTGAACGCGGGGTTCTGTCTAAGGCCTCGCATCCGTGAACTTTCTCCTTTGAAATGGAATAAAAATAATTAAATGTTACCTATTAGATACTTATAAACTCCTTGGATCTGTTATTTCGAATTTCAATTACTGTATAGTTAGATTAAAATGTTATTTATAGAATGATAAATATTACATATATGAATGTTGGTGTGAAAATAATTTTGGGGGTTCACGTGCACATGTGCACTTATGGAGAAGCCGCCACTGATTCCAGTTCAATCAGAGAGTGCAGCAAGCACCTCTACCGGTTTCGAAACTTATTAGTCTCTTACCAGGAGGCACATATGCTGCTCTCTCTGACCCAACTAGGACAAACCCCGGCGTGCAGTCACGGATTGCAACGAACGAAATGGCAGGGATACCCTAGCGGCAACTGCTATCAAAAAACTAAATTTTCAATCTAATAGCACATAAAACAACATCCAAAAATGTTATTCTACATCCTACCAGACTGAAAACAATGGGAATCTTCTCTGGTAACACCTCCGAGGCTTCTACAATTTGCAAGCCATAACGGATGATGAGACTAAGGAAGATGAGGGAATTTTACAATTTATAATTCACGTCCCATCTGCTCAGCGCGGTAAAGTTCCAACGAGAATGGTTCCCTTCGTACTCCAATAGGAGTAAACATGTAAATCAAACATGAATAACCATTTTCAATTTCGTTGCAACACGAAACTACAGCCGCATCATTATTCCAGTTCAATCCAGGGAAGGGAAGGGAACCGTTCTCGTTGTAACTTTACCGCGCTGAGCAGATGGGACGTGAATTATAAATTGTAAAATTCCCTCATCTTCCTTAGTCTCAGCATCCGTTATGGCTTGCAAATTGTAGAAGCCTCGGAGGCGTTACCAGAGAAGATACCTATTGTTTTCAGTCTGGTAGGATGTAGAATAACATTTTTGGATGTTGTTTTATGTGCTATTAGATTGAAAATTTAGTTTTTTGATAGCAATTGCCGCTAGGGCATCCCTGCCATTTCGTTCGTTGCAATCCGTGACTGCACGCCGGGGTTTGTCCTAGTTGGGTCAGAAAGAGCAGCATATGTGCCTCCTGATGAGAGACTAATAAGTTTCGAAACCGGTAGAGGTGCTTGCTGCACTCTCTGATTGAACTGGAATAATGATGCGGCTGTAGTTTCGTGTTGCAACGAAATTTAAAATGGTTATTCATTTTTGATTTACATGTTTACTCCTATTGGAGTACGAAGGGAACCATTCTCGTTGGAACTTTACCGCTCTGAGCAGATGGGACGTGAATTATAAATTGTAAAATTCCCTCATCTTCCTTAGACTCAGTATCCGTTATGGCTTGCAAATTGTAGAAGCCTCGGAGGTGTTACCAGAGAAGATTCCCGTTGTTTTCAGTCTGGTAGGATGTAGAATAACATTTTTGGATGTTGTTTTATGTGCTATTAGATTGAAAATTTAGTTTTTTTTTAGATATTAAAAGTTATGTGGAAATATTCAAGCAAAACCTTCTTAAGGCACAAACCTTCCTAAAATATCGCAGATAATATAAGTTGCATCCCGAAACGCTGATCCAAGAGCAGTTTCCGAATGGTGACGGCTTGGTGCCTTCGCTGGTAAGTTCACAGCAACGATTCTTCTCCTTAAACCTCTACAGCTTCTGTGCTAACAACAACAATAAACTACCACCTTCCAGAGCCCCCGATCCACTAGTAGTTTTGCTTCTCCATCTACATTACACTTAATGTCTAATCTGCTTACACTTAAAGAATTATTCTGAATGTCACCCCTATACTCCCGAAAGGGAGATTCCAACACCTTGAAGATGCTCAAGCCTAAACGGGGGATAAACGACGCGTCGTTAGTTTTTTTTATACATTCATTTAAATCCTAGCATATAAATTAGAGTTGCTTAGATTACTTAGCTAGATAGGTATTTCAGTTAGCTGGTACCAAAAATAATTTGGTGGTGTAACAAGAATTATACTTGGCAACCCTGCCGACCGAGTGACAGAGGTTCTCCCGACGGCTGACAGCTGACATGGCGGAGACTGCTTCAAGAGTGCCTGATTGTACTCCAAGCCATTGAACTATTAGTTTTAATAATGTAGTTTGTTTCTATTTCTTTCGGTGATTATACCGCTCACAGTAAAGTTTGTGCTTATTATTATTCAACCCCGATGTGCAAGGTGCTTCCCATTATTTACAGCTGAAGTTCGAGTACGAGCAAAACCCCTATAATATATCCTAACTCTCACACCCTAAACCCTCATCCCCTTATATTGGCGTCCCAACTTTGTGGCTAGGAATTATAGACATTGTTTCGTAAGTGTTAAAGTGCTTTTAATACCAGAACCAGAATTTCGCTGTAAGTAGTATTTTAAAATCAATAACCCTACTTTTTCATATCGTGGCGTGGCATCTATTTTGCGCCGATTTTCATGTTTCACCGGTATATATCGATTTTGCATGCACGATCTGAGTACGGGGAATCGATTTCGTGTTTCGATTATTCGAATTGATGTTCGCTTGTCGTTCTGCGCGGTGTTGCCTATGTCTAACACTGTTTCGTAGCTCTTCAAATTTTTTCAACATTTTGTTGCCAAATTTAAAATTTTACCGAATTTGCTCGGATTTTAAATTAAAATATAATTATATAACTTTTTTCAATAAAATAACTTTATTGCATATAATTATATACCTTTTTTCAATAAAATAACTTTATTGCATATAATTGTATAACTTTTCAATAAAATAACTTTATTGCATATAATTATATAACTTTTCAATAAAATAACTTTATTGCATATAATTATATACTTTTTCAATAAAATAACTTTATTGCATGTAATTATATTACGATTTCTCAATAAAATAACTTTTATTGCATATACATATAACTATTTAATTTTTACAATAAAATCACTTTTATTGCCTGTGTCTGTTACATATTTAGTAATATTTGGTTATCTACTATACTTTGTACAATGTCAAAAGGTAATTCAAAAAATACTACAGCAGGAGAATGTTCTGCTCCCGCTATGGTAACAATGTCACAAGATCAATTTGATTCATTACTTTCGGTACTTGCTAATTCTAAGAAACAAGTATCTGAAGATACTCTGGTACAAATCAGAGACCTTAATAGAACTCCTACACATACGTTAGGAGGAAACTTCGTTAAATGTACTGCTCGCTTTGATGGTACTGTTAACGCTGATGTTGAAGCTTTTCTCGACAATGTGATCACTTTTAAGGACTGTTCCCAAATAAGTGATGAAAATGCTCTTCGTGGTTTATCCATGCTTCTTAATGCTAGTGCTGCTACATGGTGGCAAGGTGTCAAAAATACCATTCTCACATGGGAAGACGCTGTACAAGCCTTGAGAGATGCCTATTCGAGAAAACTTCCTCCTCATTTAATATTTCGAGAATTATTCTCGCGTGAACAAAATTCTAAGGAACCTACCGAACTGTTTGTTTCTCGTATTCGAGCTTTGCTCGCACAATTACCTTATACCCTAACCGAAGAGGTTCAGTTGGATATGGTTTATGGCTTAATGGCACGTAAAATACGAAAAAGGTTACCAAGGAATAAATTTCGAGACTTTAAGGAACTTTTAAGGGAATCTCGGGAAATCGAAGCATCCTTAAAGGAAGGTTTAGTTGCTACCGACTCTGATCGTCGACAAAAACCTCAATCGAATGAAGAAAAGGATTCTGTCAAACCAAAATCCAGACCGAAGTGTACATTTTGTAAAAATTTTGGCCATACTCAGCCGGAATGCAGAAAATTTAAGCAATCTAATTCTAATGATTCAGTTAGCACCTCTGTATCTCCTAGTCGTCCAAATACGAATCCTAGCACTTCAAATGTACCTTCTCAACGTTCTTCCAGTGTAGTTTGTTACGGTTGCAATACTCCTGGTTATGTTCGCACAAATTGTCCTAACTGTAAAATTTCTGTAAATCCTATTACCACAGAAGCAGCTTCTTCTGTAGAGCTTCTTTTAGCAGAAACTAACAATTTGAATAATCGTCCCCTCTTACCAATAAATGTCTTAGGTTTGAGTGGTTGCGCATATGTTGATACTGGAGCTAAATGTACTATAGCTGGAATTAGACTTTACAATCATTTTTTAAACAAAGGTCTACACTATATTTCCAAGGAAATGAGTTTAGTGCTTGCTGACGGTATAAGCCGCACGGTAACAGCTCATATTTTTGAGTGTTTGGTTCTCCTATTAGATAGATCCATACCTACAACTTTTGTGGCATTTCCTGAACACACATCAGCTAAAACTCTTCTTGGCATAGACTTCTTAAAAAATGCTGATATTATTATTAATATCTCTCAAATGAAATTCTCATTTGCTGATTCTCCTGATATTCAACATAAACTATTACGGGAACCTAACTCCTGCAATGCTTCAATTAATCTTCTTGAACTTACTTTACGACAGGACGAAGCTTCACAGTTAAATACTTCTGAGCGTAATACTTTACAGTGCTTGATAAATCAGTACGGTGACGTTTTTATGGAACATAATGAACCTACACCATTTGCTGAGCATTGTATTAATTTAACCAGATATTCCAATCGCTGTGCCCCCTTATAGGACAACACCTCAGAAAGCAGAGATACTCAAAAATGAAATCCATCATTTATTGGAAATGGAAATCATTGATGAAAGCGACTCAGCTTATGCTGCACCAACTGTACTCGTTCCTAAAAAAGACGGTACCTTTCGCATGTGCGTTGATTACAGACGCCTCAACGAAATAACTGTACCAGATAGATATCCTCTACCGAGGATGGACGATCTGTTGCATGCCACCACACAGACACTATTTATGACAACACTAGATCTGAAAAGTGGCTACCATCAAATAAGTGTTCGTCCATCAGATCGAGATAAAACTTCTTTTATTACCCCTTTTGGTATTTTTAGATTTAATCGTATGCCTTTTGGTCTACGAAACGCGCCTGCTACTTTTCAAAGGCTTATTGACCGTTTTCGTAGCGGATTACCAGGTATTACTATTTTGGCATATTTAGATGATATTATTATTTTATCTAGCTCATTTGAAAATCATATCAATGATCTAGCTAGTGTGTTTCAAAGATTACAAGTATTCAAACTGTGTGTAAATAGAGCAAAATGTACTTTTGTGTGCTCTTCAGTAAAGTATTTAGGACACCTTCTTACGCCCAATGGGATCGCTCCTGATCCAGGGAAGATATCAGCAATTGCTGAAATGCCTATTCCACGCAATTCTAAACATGCTTTGTCATTTTTGAAAACTTGTAATGCACTTGGCGCATGTCTCCTCCAGGGGGAGGAAGAAAATGAAAAGACAATCCAAAGAATTGCTCTTCGTTATTACTGGCCTACCATTAGGCGAGATGTTGTAAAGCATATAAAGAAATGCATCGACTGCCAAAGGTATAAACCTTTGAATCTAAAACCAGCAGGTCTATTTCAAACTCCTGTGTTGGCACAACGCTTTGAATGCGTTGCAATTGATTTAGTGGGTCCACTACCTGTGACTGAAAAGGGAAACAGATGGATTTTTGCAATGGAAGATACTTCCACGAAATGGATAGAAATATTCCCGTTAAAACAAGCTACTGCAGAGGAGTGCGCAAAAGTACTAATAAGTGAAATATGTTTACGATACGGCACCCCTCGTAGAATAATAAGTGACAACGGACCCCAATTCGTTAGTAAAATAATGCAGCAGTTTACATACTGCCTAGGTATTCAGCAATCACTCATTCCTGTTTATCACCCTGCCTCAAATCCGGAGGAACGTAAAAATCGAGATCTTAAAATTCAGATTTCCATTTTAGTTCAAAGAGACCATACTAAATGGGATGAAGTGCTACCCAGTATACGTTTTTCTATGAATACCGTACCAAGTTTAGCTACCGGTTATTCCCCGGCCTATTTGAACTTTGCGCGTGAGCTACGTATGCCCACAGATGTGCATAAAGACTTACGAGCTATTATCGCGAGTGAAACGGTTATTCCCGAGATAACACCTTACTTGCGCAGGCATACTGACATTTTATTAAGTGCGCGAGAAAATAATGAGTTACGCCAAGACTCTTCGAAATTGTATGCAGATAAACATTTTCGCGAAACCGTTGTGTTTAACAAGGGACAGAAAGTTCTAGTAAAGACTCACATCCTTAGTAAAAGTGATGCAGGACTGTCTTCTAAATTTGCGCCGCGTCGCGATGGCCCATACCTTATCCTTAACCAACTTTCTCCCACCTCGTACGAGTTAGCAACTCTAACGCACCCAGATGTATCGATCGGAAAATACCACGTGTCTGCTCTCCATCCTTTTGTGGAAGATGATTCCGATTCGCCTGTAACTCCTCTACATGAGTTACGTAGTAGAGGTCGACCTTCAACCACGTTGCAGAAAGATGTCGCAGCCAAAAGCAGAGGGGCTATCCCTAAACGACATCCTAAGACAACGCAGCAATCTACAGGTTCTGGTCTACCTGTAATCACAACCAGCGACTCCAGTAGTACCTCGTTGCCTACGCAGATTGATTGTTCCATACAGAGACCCAGACGTTCCAAGCGCCCTCCTAAGCGCTATCAAGATGCTCATGTATGATGCCCGAGGCCTGTTCCAAGCCCTCGCTAACAACCAGTTATTCCGTTTTGTATCAGCCATACTCTTCGTCTGATCCAAAGGGGGAGGATGTAACAAGAATTATACTTGGCAACCCTGCCGACCGAGTGACAGAGGTTCTCCCGACGGCTGACAGCTGACATGGCGGAGACTGCTTCAAGAGTGCCTGATTGTACTCCAAGCCATTGAACTATTAGTTTTAATAATGTAGTTTGTTTCTATTTCTTTCGGTGATTATACCGCTCACAGTAAAGTTTGTGCTTATTATTATTCAACCCCGATGTGCAAGGTGCTTCCCATTATTTACAGCTGAAGTTCGAGTACGAGCAAAACCCCTATAATATATCCTAACTCTCACACCCTAAACCCTCATCCCCTTATAGTGGTACATAACTCAAATAGGTTGAGAACCTCTGCTTTAGGGTATTTCTCAAAGATTAAAGATTATTATGTTTTTTGCTTTGTCTACTATCTTTTTCCACTCTCTCCGATCCTGAATCTTTTCTCTCTAATTTCCAATTTCCATATTTGATATATCCCATAGTCCAGGAACCGAAGCATTTCACCTCGCAATTTTTACAGAATGGATCGATTTGCTTGAAAATTTGAGAATAAGTAGTGGATGGTTCAAGGATCAAAATCTATATGATGCCGAAAGGCGCTTTTACCATGGGGTCGGTTGCCACCCCATCTTAGGGGTGGAAATTTTTTATTATATTTTGGCTGCGAAAGTTGATAAAAACATTAATTCTAAGCAAAAAATGTTCTATACAGTTTTTTGATAAAATTAATACTTTTCGATTTATTCGCTATTGAAAATGTTAGTTTTATATAGAAAAATCAATGTTTTTCGATATATACTCATTTACCATTCACTCAATTTTTGCCGTAGAAAAAATTTTTTCAAGCCAAGTTCTTGGGAATTAAATAAACAACAATTTCATATAAAAGCATTTTTTCGTATATCTGATGCTAATCCTTCTATTTTGAAGAAAATGGCATTTTTTACCAAACTACAAAAAGTCGTTATTCGCTTTTAACTCTAGTTTTTTAAAAACTAATCATTTTAAACCAGTCAAACTTTTAAAATCTATTAATAATACATAAATAAAGAAGAATTAATAAGGCCAACGACTAAAAGCAAAGCTACCTTACATTATTATGCTTCCAATTGGATTTCTTTTTTTTTTTTGAAAAAAATACATTGATTTTTTAACCTTAACTTTTTTAATTTTTATCTTAGAAAGTTTGTTAAAAAATAATTTTGTAGGTTTTTACAAGATCTATAAGACTATTAATACCAAATCCTTTTAAAATACTCAGTCGCAAAAAGTGGTGACTTTGAAGGGTTGGTAAAGGTGATTTTTGCATGTTATTACAAGTTTTAATTATCAATAGCTCACTCAATTTTTACCATAGAGAAAATTTTTGCAAACCATTTTCTTGGGAATTAAATAAGCTACAATTTTATATTTAAATATTTTTTTGTATCTCTGATGATAATCTTTCTATTCTGAAGAAAAGGAATTTTTTACCAAACTTCAAAAATTCGATATTTGCTTTTGACTCCATTTTTTTTAAAACTAATCATTCTAAACCAGTTAAACTTCTAGAACCTATTAATAATACATAAGTGAAGAAGACGAAATAAGGTCAATGACTAATTTTAATCAGGGTGGTGATTATGGGTTTGCTTTCGATCACTTTTTCGCTGAAAAATATAGGGTCTGATATTCTTTTCATTATAAGCCACCTAATTTTTGAGCTAAAGACTTTTTTTATTTCTGAAGATAGATATTTTTAAATACGTCAAATTAGTTTAAACAAGTGATCCTCGAGAAATGCATAGTTTTCCCGTCTTTTGACTTTGAAACTACAATATTTAGCATTTGCCGAAGAAGACCTAACATATAATAAAGTATAGCTCGATTACTATTGGTCTTAAAGAAAATTAAAAAAACGGTTTTGTTGATTTTTTCAAAAGGTACATTTTTGTTAAGCAAAGTTGTTTTGATAAAACAAAAACTTTTTGAGTTATTTGCAGAAAACTGATTAAAAACATTAATTTTTTTAATATAAAACTAACACTTTCGATAGCGAATAAATAGAAAACTATCAATTTTATCAAAAAAATGTATAGAACATTTTTTGCTTAGAATGAATGTTTTTACCAACTTTGGCGGTTAAAATATAATAAAAAAATTTCACCCCCGACATGGGGTGGCAACCACCCCCATGGTAAAAGCGCCTTTTGGCATCATATAGATTTTGATCCTTGGACTATCCACTACTTATTCTCAAATTTTCAAGCAAATCGATCCATTCTGTAAGAATTGCGAGGTTTTGTCCTATTTTAAGCTTCATTACTTGGACTACCATAGTAGTCTTTCCATCTTATTTTTAGTCTTCCTCCTGGTCTGTTTATTACTGGTTTCCAATTGACGTGTTTGTCATGTCCCTATGCTTACGACTCTTCCCAGTTATTCAACTGTTATTGATAAACCCATTACTTTCACATTACTTTCTAAACACCCTGTATAATTTAAACATTTAACCCCGCATTTCAACCAGTCAAAATTTTAGACTAAAACTGAATGATGGATTGCCAAAAAAATTTTTCAACACCCTGTATAATAAACCTTGAAACCTGTATCAAAAATATCGGAAACCTATTGGCACAAGATATAAATTAATGCCTGTTCTATATCATTCTGTTTATATGCTTTCTTGACATAATTATGAGACAACCTATAATCGGTTCCGCGAGGAAGTGTGAGACCGTGTTCCTATGCTTATGCACTGTTTTTCGTCTGTCCCAGTTATTCACCTGTTATTTATAAACCCATTAATGTCGGCTTTCGTATAAATATTATTTTTAGCCAATTACAATATATAAATGGTATATAACTTTGGCATAGCTTTGGCTTTTTCTTTTCGGTGTTTGAAGCTCATGATCAAGTTATTTTTATCATTTTACGACATGCTTTTGCGGGCAACAAATATTACTATTGTTCGGTTGTTGCATAAAAATCTAGTTACATAATTTTGATTGTGCGATTGGTGTTTTTTTTTCATTGGACCATTCCGGGTGTTTAGATTTCTAAAAAATATCCAAGTAAGTATTTTAAAACTTTTGATACCTAGTTGTTATTTAACAATATTTTTAACGTAAGAGGTTCCTAGATCTCATTAATCAAGCCAGGTTTGTTTTGGCAAATTTTCCTTAAAATATTACTTGTTGTGAAGCGTAGCTTCTTTATACTTCGTTTATGAAAATTTCTAAGTTTTTGCACGTTTTTCAGTGAATCAGATGAAATATGCCTATACTATGTTAGGTGTGACCACTGACCACTAGGTGGTTAAACAATCCCTAACATTTTAAAAGGTATATTAGGCTATTTTATTTTTCTACAGAATATGTTTCAACAGTTGACCAAGTGCCAGACTCTTTAATTTCTGGCACTTGTTCTGGTCGTAAGACCTTTTTTCCATGCCTCGTTTATTTTTTCCGTAAACTCATAATATGTCCTGTGGCATCAGCGAACGCCAACAATTTTCTTCTTGGTAGTTTTAGGATCTCTTCTGATTGAAACCTCTTTTCACCAGTGAATTCCTGCCTCACATCAGTTAGCCCATTGCAATGGCATAGGGTGTGTATAGGGAGTGCAATCCAGCAGCATTTTAAATCCAGCTGGATTTTTGCAAGACTATCCTAAATCCAGTTGGATCTAGCGCGGATTCAGCAAAATATGGAATCAAAATAAAAACACGATTTTAATGTTTTTTTGTCTGTATTCTAAATTTCTAAACAACAGAAAACTTGGATTATTTAGTTTTTGGAAGACCTTAAAAAACATATTTTATCTATCGTCTAACAGTCTAACCTAATTCGCACAGAACTGTACATATGACCGGTTGCGGAGAAAGCCCTTTCGGCCTTTATGCTGGTCGGTTTTAAGGTCATCAAATAGTCATAGACCATGGACAAATGATCGCCTTTCACTCCTTCTGTCTCATAAACGGCCATCTCCTTTTCCAAAACCTTTTCGTAATCTTTTAGAAAACCAGTTTTTCTTTGGTTATAAAAGTTTTCTCTTTCTCGATTCAATTCAATCTTAAGTTCAAGCTCCGGATTAGTTGACCAATCTTCTTCCATTATGTCCTCTTGTACTGTTTCCACAATCACTTGTTTATTTATACGACTCAACAAATTTTTCATCTCTTGTCGCATTGCATTCTTTTTCGGCATGGGGAAATACCAGGATTGTTTAGCCCTTCGTCATACTTTTTTGGATTTTGTAAGTACACTAATGTACCTGTAATTTCAGAGAGCCGCCGTTCCGCGATTCTGTTGCAGAGTCCTGACTATTTAGTTTGTCTAAAGGCGGGTATACATATGCGCTCTGCTCGGTGTGCGAGCCGCTCGCGCGCAGAGATTAGTACGTGTTTTCAAGTGGCACACAAACGGCTGGAGGTTCATCAAAATGAAAAATTTTAGCAAACATTAACCGCGCCACGAACGCGCGGCGCTCACACGGCGCGGAGTTCGCGGCGCGGATATGTATTTCCGCCTTTAGACAAATTTCATGGTTGTGTCGGTCGTTATCAAAGTGGACTCTCTTCTGCAAAGAGCTTCTACAGCCAGTTTCACCAGTTAAAGAGTGGCGATCAACTCATTGATTATTGACCACTCGCCAGCAGAGAATATTATCGCAGAATCAATGTCTATCAACGCTTTATCGATGCAAACTTTTAGGCTGTAGAAACTTTCCATCATACTGAGCTACTGCTAGCGCGATAGAATGGCAAGTTGCCGACTAACGGCTTTGAATAAAGAGACTAATGAAGACATTAAGTAACCTATTTCGAATTTGACACGGTTGCGGATCCACGCTGCTTGATCCAGCATGGTTTGCTGGATCCAGCATGTAAAAAAAGCGCTGGATCCAGGTGACTTCGTAAAGGGCAATGTCCAGTCACAATTTCAGTGAGCGTTTTGATCTCTCGTTTATTGAGGTTCATCAAACTGTTCGAGAGTTTTTTTTTACCACCAATATTCTTGATTATTTTTTAGTCTGTTTGTCTATGATTGGCTCTCCAATTCTTTTGATGATTCCTTATAAGCTACTTCTGCATTTCGTTTTTTTTTGTAGCATTTTTAGTAATGCCACAGAAAGGTTCTAGGTCTACAGATGTTTCTCTCGAGAATTGTTTCGCCAACAGATCTGCTAGTTCTAAAGGCACTTTATTTTGTTTTGATAGTTTGTTGAGGAAATCTTTGCAGTTCCTTACCGGTTCTTAGTCGCTTGGCTATCTGTGTAAATGTTGATTCTCTTTGCTTTGTGGTTGTGGTCTCCATCCATGATTTCATTAATGCAGGCCACCAAAGCAAAACTTCAGCCTGGAACACAGTTGTATATTGACGTAGGCTGTAAGATTTATTATAATTGCGTGTTTACCCAAAGACTCCTGATCCGGTACCATGGGCTACAGGTTTAAAAATGGACCTAAAAATTTTCAACATTGTGCACGTTGTTTCCCAAAATGGAAACGTTGACATGCCAAGTGATACAAAACTTGATAACTAATACTAATTCGTGGGCATAATATACGCACCCATGGCTCTTGATAGATGTCGCTCAATATTCCTTGAATTCTTTGAATCCATTTAATGCCGTCTATTCCGCGTATGCCCTTTAGGCTATTTCTCAAAGATTATTATGTTTTTTTATTTGTCTACTAACTTTTTCCACTCTCGCGGGTCCTGAATCTTTTCTCTTCAGTTTGCAATTGCCATATTTGATATATCCCCTAGTAGTTGGTCTTTAAATCTTATTTTTGATCTTCATTTTGGTCTCTTTATGACTGGTTTTCAGTTTTTAATCTTTCTAATTAGTGCGTCTTCTTCTCTTCTTTGTATGTATCTAAACTGTCTCAGTCTTTGTCCTTAAATAAATTTTGCTATATCTTCCCCTTCGGCTATATTTATTATTACATGGTTCATCAATCTTCTATATTTTCCATGTTATGTCTCTATTGGACCGTGTATATTTTTCATAATTTCTTTCAATTATTCTTAGTTTTTCTTCATCTTTTCCCGTAAGACACATTACTTCCGTTCCATATGCTAACATCGCACATCGGTCTCAGTGCTGTTCTATATATTTTTGTTTTTTTTTTATTAGATTTTTGTCCTCACTATTATGTAATAGTCCAGTGTCAAAATGCTTAAAAGTTAAAGACAAAAAAGTTATTCGATAAAATAACCGTTGCTCTACCCAAAACTGGCTCCTATGACAGGGCCTAGACATTCGCAATTGATGGAATATATTTATCTCTGGAAGATAAATATGTGTACCAGTTTTCGTTTTTTAACTAGAAGCGTTCTGGAGGCATTTAAAAAAAAACTAATTACAACGTGCCAACCTCAAAGAGCTATATCTTCGTTAGGAAGCATTATCGGACTAGGTGAATTGGGTTAACTTGTCGGGAGAGTTTCTGGACACCCTGTATATTTGAAAATGTTTTCGAAGCATGGCCCTATCGGCCCTATCTCCAACTTTTACTATGTACCTACTTAAATCATTTTTGTTGGTATCTCTTACGACAACTGAGTAATTGAATCTTCCTGGCACTGATGCCGCACCCTGTATTTATTTTCATTTCCTGCAAGTGGTAAACATTGCTCCCTCGTTATTGTATTAAGTAGGACTACTCATTTTTATTTTTTAGGATTTTTTAACTATAACACTTGACTATAATTACGCTAATTTTTTAATAAATAGATGTAAAGTATTTGTTTGCTATCGACCTTATAACAATGCTATCTATTTTATTTTCGATTTCAGTCAAAAGGTTAATGTAGTATGCGTGCGTGAGTTGGCAGTGTATAGTATTGGCAAATGCATGGTTTTCAAAACCTTTAATATAGTGCATCCTTTTAATTTTGACAATGATAATAAGTCTTCATTAAGGATGCGTAGACACCACCACCTCGTTTTACTCGTAGATACTAGTATTAGTCAGAGGAAAAGGTCGTTTAGCCACGTTCAACATCACATATTTCAACTTTTTAAAAATTCAGACTTCACTTGACAACGTAGTATTCAGAAAGGTTCTGAAACTCTTTTCATGTTACACGCTATACGTGAATACATACACGCTATCTACGAGCAGTAGATAGCGACAAACAATAATTTAGACCGGGAGATATTACACAGAAGTTCAGCCACGATTTTCTAAGTCCTGCCTTTTGCAATAATGGAAGGGTAGACGGGGTACTTTTTTTTTTTTTCTCTGATTCTGGCTTTGGTTTAGAACTAGAACCTTTAGCCACGTAATTGTATAACTTATCACTAAGTCAGGGGAGTAATGTGTAGTGTGTGTGTTGAGTAAGTGTCTTGTTACTTTGCAAAGTCGACGTCATTGTCTTTGCAAAGAGACGCTAATTGTTTCCGAACGTCTGCGGTCCCTCTGGTGAGTACCGATCCCACAAGGACAGAAACTATTTTTCATCTATTAATTTATAATAATTGAAAAATTGACGGGGTACTTACAATTTGTGGAAATATCCACAAATTTCCTGTGACATTTTCCTATAAAAATTAGATTTTCCCAAAAAATAAAAAAAGGGTTTTACGATGAATTTCTGAGTCCTGCCATATCCGTAGAATGACAAGATACTATGCATTTTATGAAGAAAATTTTTTGGGCAGGAGGGTTGCAAACGGGCTAACGGAGTATATATGTATACAAACATGTAAGGAAAATAATGAAATTTTCATGATTTTCTGGGTCCTGCCAACTAAATAAATTAAACATATTTATTTCAAAATGATCAAAAAAATGTTGGCTTGACGTCTCCTACTGTTTAAGTATACTTGTCCCTTGGAAATTTATGCCCAAAATTTTTACCCTGATGCCTTTAAAAAGTTATAATACTCAAATGCAATCATACCCCAGGCTGTGGGTGAAAAAACGTGATATAATTCAGGAATTTTTGAAACCTATCAGGTGTTGTAAAGGACGATGCCAGGAATAACTTCTACTAAAATGTGACCAAAAATATTGTGAGCTTTTTTTTAATTGCGATTTTCATTTGTTAAATTTGTAATTTTTAAAGATTTTTAATTTTGCAGCTTAGGATATTGATTTTAGAGAAAAACTTTTTGATAGAAAGTTGTAGTAAATTAAAAAACCTACAATTTGAGCTATGGTAAGTTTAATTTCGTTTATTGGTTATTGCAAAACAGCATGCGAAAAGTCCAAAATGGCCGTTTTTTACAATTGCGTTATTTATTGTACAAATATTTTTTTTATTTTTTAAAGATTTAAAATGAAGATCTTTCAATTCCAAACATAAAAAAAATTGCAAGGCCGGATTAACGAATTTGTTGCTTAGATATTATAAATTGTTTATCCCAAGAGGTCAAATGTCGAAGGCTATAACTTTTTGAAGAAAAATCGTAGAGAGTTGTTGTAACATCCAATCTCCTTCTAAAGAGTTATATTTTCATATTCTGATGTAAATAAATGCGTAAAATATTTTTAAACCTCTAATTTTTGGGTTTGAAAATAAGGGGGCAAATTTCGTTATAAACATTTAGAGCTGAAGCGACCCAGTACATCCTATGAGTTTTTTACTTACAGATTATTGTTGCTGAAGAGGAAACGAAGATTTGTAAAAAAATAAAAAATTTCTTCGACCAGCTGAAGCCGAGCTAAATGTTGGGTTTGAAAATAAGGGGGCAATTTCGTTATAAACATTTAGAGCTGAAGCGGCCCTGTACATCCTATGAGTTTCTAACTTACAGATTATTGTTGCTAAAGACGAAACGAAGATTTATAAAAAAATAAAAAAATTTACAACCAACTGAAGCCGAGATAATTGTTTATTTTTTCTTAAATCGTAGTGCCTTTATTTATAACAATTAAGAAATTATTTTACAGTCATTGACTAAAGAAAGACTTATATTATCTGAAAATAAAAATTATTATAAACTATACTTACATTTAATTATTAAAAATTATTTTTAAAATCGGTGCTTTTGCGAGCGCCGAATTTTGCAAATCGCCCGGCTTGCTTCAAATCCGCGCGCTCGGAAAATTTTTACGTAACTTGTATTAAATTTTGACCGAAAACAATTTAATAATATTACCATTATAATATACAGTGTATTTACCACTGTATTTGTTTTTCTTGATAAACTTTTATATGTGAAATCTCATTTCTGAAGAAATAATATTACAAAAATGATACATATAACTATATTTTTAATTTTTGCATTGTTATATAAATATAATAATAATAATGTTACTTCTTATTATACAATATAAAACTTTTTCTTCTTGTAGTGACTATCCGTTTTGGATGTTGGCGACCATCATGGCAATTTGGCAAACCCCATTTGGAAACTGAGAACCAGGAAGGCGAAGGATTACCTTGCTAGAAAATTTACGTACGTCGTTCAACACAGCAACTACAAATCTTTTTAGAGCAGCAGACCGATTTAGTGTGCAAGTAGAGATTGCCATGATGGTCGCCAACATCCAAAGCGGATAGTCACTAAAGAAGAAAAAGTTTTATATTGTATAATAAGAAGTAACATTATTATTATTATATTTATATAACAATGAAAAAATTAAAAATATAGTTATATATTTCATATATATGTATCATTTTTGTAATATTATTCCCTCAGAAATGAGATTTCACATATAAAAGTTTATCAAGAAAAACAAATACAGTGGTAAATATACTGTATATTATAATGGTAATATTATTAAATTGTTTTAGGTCAAAATTTAATACAAGTTACGTAAAAATTTTCCGGGCAAAGCCGGGCGATTTGCAAAATTCGGACGCTCTCAAAAGCACCGATTTTAAAAATAATTTTTAATAATTAAATGTAACTATATTTTATAATTATTTTTAATTTAAGATACTATAAGTCTTTCTTTAGTCAATGACTGTAAAATAATTTCTTAATTGTTGTAAATAAAGGCACTACGATTTAAGAAAAAAGAAACAATGATCTCGACTTCAGTTGGGTGTAGAAAATTTTTATTTTTTTATAAATCTTCGTTTCGTCTTCAGCAACAATAATCTGTAAGTTAGAAAATCATAGGATGTACAGGGCCGCTTCAGCTCTAAATGTTTATAACGAAAATTGCCCCCTTATTTTCAAGCCCAACATTTAGCTCGGCTTCAGTTGGTCGTAGAAATTTTTTATTTTTTTATAAATCTTCGTTTAGTTTTTAGCAACAATAATCTGTAAGTTAAAAACTCATAGGATGTACAGGGCCGCTTCAGCTCTAAACGTTTATAACGAAATTGGCCCCCTTATTTTCAAACCCAAAAATTAGAAGTTTAAAAATGTTTTACGCGTTTATTTACATCAGAATATGAAAACATAACTCTTTCGAAGGAAATTGGATGTTTCACAAACTTTCTACGATTTTTTTTCAAAAAGTTATAGCCTTCGACATTTGACCTCTTGGGATAAACAATATGTCCTTATTCCAATGGTAGGTTTTCAATGTCTTCGTTTCCCACTATGAAGTATTCCGACTTATCCATATTTATTACTAATCCTGCCTGTTGGTAATGCTCATTTAGCTTCCGTATCATATAGCTTAAGTCATCTTGATCTTGGGCTATAACAACTTGGTCGTCCGCAAAGTATCATGTAAATAGGGAGTCGTCTCCCACTTTCAGTCCCATCGGTTTTACTGCTTTTGTCCACCTCTGTAAGGATTGGTCAAGGTATATTTTAAAGAGAGTGGGAGATAGACAACATCCTTGTCGGAGGCCTTTTGAAGTATTAAATGCCTCAGTGAAATTTTTGCCGTTTTTGATTCTGGTGTTAGTGGTCTCATACAACGTTCTAGTTGCTTGTATGAGTTTTCCATCGATACCGATGTCTTTCATTGAATTCCATAGTTCTATTATGGGGACACTATCATAGGCTTTTTCTAGGTCGATAAGAGCGATGTGGGTTTCCTGATTTCTTTGTATTCTTTTTTCTAGTGCTATTTTTAAAGTGAAGAGATTGTCTACCGTTGAACGTCCCGCACGAAAACCAGCTTGTTCTTCAGCTTGCTTTCCTTGAATTTCTTGTTCTATTTAATTTCTTAATAGCCTGGAGTATAATCTTCCAATGGTGCTGATGACTGCGATTCCCCTATAGTTTTTGGGGTTATTTTTAGGTCACTTCTTATGTATGGGAGTAATATGTAATGTTAGCCATTCATCTGGTGCTTTTTCTCCATTCATGCATCTTTCGAAAAGATTTTTAAGCATATCCCATAGTTTGGGTGGTCCATATTTTATTAATTCAGGATTAATTCCTCCAGCTCCGGGTGCTTTCCGGGATTTCATAGTTTTAATAGCTTCTTATTATCTCTAAAATTCATGGTATAATTATTTTGTGGCATTCTAGAACGATTTTTTCAATTTTTTTATATTCTTTCCAGATTACAGTTTTATAGTAATGTAGCAAATATTTATAATGTGTTAGAACTACTAGTATTCAACCTCTAATTTTTCTGCGAAAAAGTTTAAAAAAAGAACATAAATTGATGTATGTAACAATCTTGGTATTTATGAAAATAAATAAAGCGTCAAATAGTGAAAAATTGTAACGAAAAAAAAAAAAACTTAAAAATTACACACAGAAAAATTATTTGGTTTTGTGCGGAGAATTAAAAAAACAGCGTTATCAGTAAGGAATTGTTGTATGTTACAATATTTAGTGAATAGTTGATACCGGAGATACCATCGGGAAACTCTCCCATCTAGTAAATGGTGTTAAATAGTTTTGTATTGTTTCAATATAGCTTTTTAATAGTTTGCGAATTTTTTCAAAATCTAAAGCTTTATTTAATATTCTTTGGATGGTTCTTACTATTTTGGTCATTGTGAAATATGAGGGGTCGCCACTTCTTTTTGATTTTGCCTGTGACAATACAATTCTTTAATTCATGGTTTATTGTCAACGTTTGTTGTGTTTATTAATAATCGATTGTATTTGAGGTAATTGTTGCTATTATTTCTTGTGATTCTAGTTTTGCTGTAATTGTCATAGCATTTTTCAATTTTCCCCATTCTTCTTCTACTATTTCTCTCATGTCTCATTCTTTGTTCATTTCCTTGTCTAACTCCTCCATGGATCTTATTTTCGTTGTTTCTTCTCTTGGAGCAATAATATTGTTGAGGCAATAAATGTTTTTATTTCTTCCCATATAACCTTTAATTTAGATCTTATTTTCTTTGATTTTTTACATTTCTTTTAAAGATATTGTAGTTAGTTCTTTATTTTGTCTTGTAGTCTGATTTCTTTTAAGGAATTCTTTTAGTATTAATTTTACAGGTACTTGTTATATTATTTTCTCCCATAGTTAATTGAATAGAAGTGAGAATACCAAGAATTTTTGTTTTAGTTCTGGAGTAAGAATAAGTAAAGCCAAGATTAAATGTGAACACAATTAATATTATTTTATAATTGAGAAGAAATAATATTCAAAAAATATTTTTTTTAATGTTGTTCTGAAGCTATTTTCTTGTGGCATTTTTATAATAAATTACTTTTAATGGGAAATAAACCACAATTTTACCAAAAAAAATGATTTTATTACGTTTCGAAGCCCAAATCGGGTTTCGTTGTCAAAATACAAAATACTACTAAAATAAACAAAAATGTTGTTGCTAAGTAAAAAAATTCTTCTAATAATTTATTTAATCTGACTCATTTATATTGGCAATTCAGACGAATATTATACATTTTAAAGTAGAAGACTTTAAAATGATATCGCCAATATTTATGAGTTGCGTTCCTGGGACGACTTTACTAAAAGATAGTTCATTCGATTACATGAAATCAATCCCAACTCAAGAATATCCGTCACAAAAAAATCATAGCATGTGATCTGTTTTTAAAAAGACAACCAAATGCAACGATGACAGTAAAATTCTCGCGTTAGAGATTCCATAGTAAATCACGAGGGAAAACCAGGAAAAAACCTCGTGATACTATCCCGACATCGTAAGTAGTTGGTCTTACATTTAATTTACTTTTTATAAAACTAATACCAAATCCTGACTTTAATATGTTTAAATTATAAATAATATTAATAATGCATAGATATACAATAAGTAATACTAAAATTAAAATTTGTACCAACTCGATATGCTATTGACTTACTAATCGTGGTATTTTCTTTCTATTGACTTCCTCTTTCAGTATGGGTAACCACATCTTACTGCATTCTACCGAGGAATTTGCGACACAATTGGTTTCATTTAGCATAATTAGAGCCGCTTCTTTGATTTTTCTCGTTTTACTATCTGATTCTTTCAGGACTATACTTGAATCTCTCCACTGAACTCTATGTTCATTATCCCATACATGTTGACATACCTATTTGAGATCTATCAAATTCTCTATTTTTAATATAAGACTGATGTTCACTTATTCTAACGTTTAATGGTCTTGATGTTTCACCTAAATAAAATTGTTCGCATTCACAAGGTATTTTATAAATACAATTCTTTGTTCTTTCTTGTTCACTGTTAGGTTTAGTTTTAGATAGAATAGATCTCAATGTGTTTGTTGTTTTGAATGTTGTTGAAATGTTGAATGTATTTCCTATTGAATTAAGTTTCTCGGATAGTCTTTTATATATGGTATTTATATTTTCCTCGTATTATTTCTTGTGGATGTTATAGGATCCCGTTCTACGTTGTTGTTTTCTATTCGATCCAGTCTTGACAATTCCTTATTAATAAACGATAATGGATAATCATTTTTTAATAAAACAGATGTGAACAACTGTTTTTCTTCTAACAATGAATTTTCGTTAGAACAAGTAATTTTGGCTCTATCATATAAGGATTTAATGATTCACTTCTTAACGTTGATGTGATTTGATTTGTAATTGAGATATCTGTCGGTGTGTGTTGGTTTTCTATACACTTAAGTCTCATACCCAGTATCCTTCTTTGATACTAAAACATCGAGGAAAGGTAGAGTGTTATTATATTCCTTTTCCATTGTAAATTTTATTGTCTCTTCTTGATCGTTTATAATATTTAGGAATGTATCCAACAATTCTGATCTATGAGGCTATATTGAAAACACATCATCTACATATCTCCACCATACTGTGGGTTTTTAATTTTGTTTAGAAATGATATTAGTTTCGAAATCCTCCATAAATATATTAGCCAATAATGGAGATAAAGAAGAGCCCATTGCTAGACCAAAATTTTGTTTATAGAATTCATTATTTAGTTGAAAATAGGTATTATAAGTACATAATGTCAATAACTCCATTATAGCTGATACATTTAGTTTTGTCCTAGTTGTCAATGTATTATCATTTTCTAATTTCGTTTTGATTATGTTTAAAGTTTTATCTAATGGCACATTTGTAAATAAACTGTTTATGTCAAAACTTACTAAAATATTATTTGGATTAAATTCAATATTTTATAATTTGTTTAAAAAATGTTGTGTATTTTTTATAAATGTGTCATTATTATTTTTGTAAATGGTTTTATAATATTTAATAAAAATTTTGATAGTTCACTACAAGGAGAATTGATGGTACTACAAATGGGTCTAAGTGCAATATTCGCTTTATGAATTTTCGGTACTCCATAAAAATGTGGTGTCCTACTGTAATGAGGTGTCATTAATTTTCTTTTATAGTACGTTAGATCATTTTTAAATTTGAATAAAGTTTTGTAGATTTTGTTTTCCAGTGTCTTCGTTGGATCCTTCGTTAATTTGGTATAGGGTCCATTTGTAATTAGATCTGTAATTTTGTCCTCATATTGTATTTTATCCATTATTACAGTTGCATTTCCTTTATCCGCTGGTAGAATTGTTATGGAGTCATCGTTTTTTAAAGTTTTTAAAGCTCTCATTTCCTCTTTGCTAATGTTCTGAAAAAAAAAAAGAAAACGAAAAAGAAAAAAAAAATAAAACGAAACCCGATTTGAGCTTCGAAACGTCAATAAAATCATTTTTTTTTTGGTAAAATTGTGGCTTATTTCCCATTAAAAGTAATTTAATATTTTTTTTGTTAAACTTTAATTATTATATTTTCTCTATTTCATTACTTTATTATAAATTTTTCTTAGTTTAATACCTATAAAAACTAATCTTCGTGTTATAACTGAATTTCGAACAATCACGTGTCTACGCAGAGCATTTCGCAGCCAGCGTTCATGACCCATATAACTTTCGTCGAGCATTTCGACATTTCTCCTTCCCTTCCATGACTGTTCATCTCGCATCCGCCACTGCTTGGTCGATAAATCGGACATGACAGGTGATCGTCCTCGTTTTCGCTTTCCATCAGTTTTTCCATGAATGGCTAGCTATTCGCTACCGTTACACGTCTTCCCATGCGTGGCCAATCAATTTTGCAATATGTAGGCGACGATCATTAATTTCAATTTTCTAGTTCTAGCAAGGATAGTGATCTTTAGAGAAAATCTCGAACGTTTCAATTTTTCTGACACCATGCTTTGCCTAATGTACAAGTTAGATATCTGTAAGTAGGAATGTGGAAATATTAGCTTTCCCCTTAAATTTTAGATATTTCCCGATCAAATCTTTTTCACGTTATCCCAAGAGAATGGCTTGTTTGTCTTGTTTCCTATACTCCTCCTTGCTCGATAGTATTTTGCTATGTATGTAGATTTTTCATTTTTTTCACCTGTAAATAACCATTCTCCAATAAAATTAGAAACCTATATATAAGTACTCACCAATATTTAATATATAAATCTTCAGACAGACGCAAACATTTTCACGAGTTTTTCATATACGGGGTGTCGACAGAGGAAAACAAATTAAGATTTTTATTTCATTACACTTAATCCAATATAGACAAGGCGGAAACGGCGAGTTCGTTGGGAAAAATATTCCCATGAGATATTTTTGCATAATCACATTCGTGAGACATCCCAGAATAAGGTTCAAGAAGTCGCCCACGTGAAAAGTGGGCCAATTTTTTTTAACAGTTTTTTTTTTCATCAAATTGCAAAAATCAATATTTTTGGCCCGGATTAATTTTTTTTAGGTTTTTTGGACCATTCTGGACAAAAAAGGTCTCCTATAATTTTTCTCTAAAGTTGATCTTTTTCGAGTTATAAGCAATTTAAAATTTGAAAAACGCGAAAATAGCCATTTTTAAGACTTAATAACTCGGTTAAAAATTATTATTATGGAAGTCAGAAAGTGACTAAATCAAAGTTTAAAGTCGCCGCTTCATGATCCTGAAGAAATCTGTGTCATTAATTTACTACTAAGCTGTTATTTTTAATTAATAACAATAAGGGGTTAGATCGTATTGACGCCGCTGTAAATGTGAGTGCGAGTAAGATGCACTGCTGGAATGGCTTCTCTCTCGCACTCAGAATTTACAGCGGCCGCACACGTGCATGGTTCTTATTATTATTACTTAAAAATAACAGCTTAGTAATAAAATAATGACAAAAATTTCTTCAGGATCTTGTAGGGGGGGCTTTAAACTTTGATTTAGTCATATATTGACTTTCATAATAATAACTTTTAACAGAGTTATTAAGCCTTGAAAATCGCCATTTTTCGTTTTTTTCAATTTTAAATTGCTTATAAGTCGGCAACGATCAACTTTAGAGAAAAATTATAAGAGACCTTTTTTGTCCAGAATGGTCCAAAAAATTAAAGAAAAAATTGTTCGGGCCAAAAATATTGATTTATGCAATTTGATTAAAAAAAATTGTTAAAAAAAAATTGGCCCACTTTTCTCGTGGGCGACTTCTTGAACCTTATTCTGGGATATCTCACGAATGTGATTATGCAAAAAAATCTCATGGGAATATTTTTCCCTTCGAACCCGCCGTTTTCGCCTTGTCTAATATAGATTAATTCATATTCATAAAAAATGTTATCTGTAGATCCTATAGAGAAAGAATGAATTTTTTTAATAACTGGGGATTACCATTAATGCGTACTGAGATAGATGTATAAAAATGTCAGTATATTTTAATGTCCCTTTAACAACAAACGCAAAAAGAGAACCAGTTCTATGAGACCACTTCCCACAATTAATCTTTTAGTAATGATTACGATTAGTAATGACTAACAATGATTAGTCTTATGCAGTTTACGGTATGGAAATCTTTTACCTACACTATTACCAAGTAGAAGGAAATTCATCTCAGATAATAAGCCCAGTTTGTATATATACGAGGAATAATAAAATAATGTTTTTATCAGCTAAATTTAAGACATCCTTTGTAGTCCAGAGAAATAAGGTTTTTGTCGGGACACTTGAGCAGCCAGGTTGCAAATGGACTTTTTGGGTACTATATAATATACCTAATACATTATAAATAAAAAAATGCCCGTCACAGTTCGGATGAGAATGCGTCAAAAATGGCAGTTTTTTCGTTTAATTTGCTACAGGTAAAAATAGGGTAATTAAATATATAATTTAGAGTATTCATCTTTTAGTAGATGGGCAAAGGTTCAAAATGGCAGTTTTTGAATTTTGGTCCGATCATGTGTTGCTTCGCTAATTGCAAAAGAAGACTAAAATTTTGAAAATAAAAAATTTGCTATAACTTTTGCGAAAATGAACTTAAGACTTTGCTATTGCACGAAAAGTTAAGACAACCAGTACATATCATGCACAAAAAATTTCAAGACGAGTCGTCAATTAGTTTAAATTTTATTCAATTTGTTTATCCCAAAGAGCTTTTTTTGCAATGTTATTGTTCAGAAAATAATAATGATACAGCAGTTTTGTGGAAATCACATGAAAGAAGAACACTTATATTTTCACAGTATTTAATAAAATCCATGTCATTTTTATCATTCCGAAAATATTTTACTAAAATAGAGTCAGTTTTGGCTTAAAAACAATTTGAATAGCTTTGTTAATATTGACTGTAGAGTAAAGTTGGATTTATAGTTTGACGTAGCATAGACGTAGACGCAACGGAGACGTAAGAAACGGACTGGAAACGTAAGAAAATATTATGTCAATTTATAGTTCGACGTAGCGGAATTTTTGCGCATGAGTAGAAAGAGTAAACAATGACTTAATTCTAATTCAACAACATAGCCTATAAATTATGCGAACAGTAATAAACAAACTTTGTGTTTATTTATTTATACTTATACTACTATTTATTATAATATTTATCTGTTTTGTGTGTTACATAGATTAGGAAATAAACGAAGATATGCTCCTTGGTGCCGCATGCCGTGGGATTTCCAACTATTTTGTTTCATTTCTGGTCTTTAAAATGTTTATTGGATTTACCTATCGTATAATATGTGTATATAACCCCGAATTAGGCTAATAAACAACTCATATTTATCTGAAATATTGAAATGACTCTATGATATATTTTTATTAAATTAATAACTTAACATCCATTGTATTAACAAATAATTAACAAAATTCGAATATGTTGATAAACAACTTTACAAAATTGATGAGGGAGTGTCCACTTTGGGTGACAGAACAAAATTCTTAATCTTGATTGGCCAGACGTAAGAAACGCACTGTAAAAGATGAAAGTTGGTCATCTCTTCCGTTACGTTACGTTTCTCTTATGTTCCGTTAGGCGCTTGCGTTCATTTATAAACACGAGTACACAAAATTCAGTGTTGATCTTTTCCACTGCGTCTCCGTTACGTCTACGTCTACGCTACTGTATCCTACGTCTACGCTATAAATCCGACTTAAATCTACTTTGGGTTTTCAAAAGCTGGTATTTTTATACGCATTTTCAAAAAAAACCTTTTCTCCTAGTTTAATGGTGGTCAAAGTTAGCCACTTTTATTACTTAATTCAGTTACTTCTATATACATATAATTCTCCTGTAACAGTGTTAGTTACCATACTCCTCCGAAACGGTTTGACCGATTTTTATGAAATTTTACACGTATATCCTGTAGGACTGATGATAGGTTTTAATCTATTTTTCATACCCATAAATTATAAGGGGGATTGGGCCCCTGACATTTTTTTTTTATTTTTTTGGACAAAATTGTCCACCATAATTTTTTATGGTGTAGAGTTAAAAAATACATAAAACCCGTAATTTTCACTCTTCTGTCACCAACCCCTATTTTTTAATAGCCGTCTATATATTTACATCTATAAAATTCTCCTGTAACAGTGCTAGTTGCCATACTCCTCCGAGACGGCTTTACCGATTTTTATGAATTTATATGTATATTCGGAAGGTCTTAGAATCGGTCGTAATCTATTTTTCATATCCCTGAATGATAAGGGGTTCCCCCTAACATTTTGTAATGTTAGGTGGAGATATGTGTACATAACGTACTCTACAAGACTATGTACCGGGTGTCCCAATAAGAATGGCTCTCGGCCATATCTCAGGAACCGTTTATAGTAGAGCTTTGAAATAAAAAATTTTATAACTAAAGTTGCCTCAGGAAAAGCCTGGAAATTATTTTCATAATTGTGGGACCACCGCTAGAGGGCGTAATTGAATATCAAAAATTAAAAAATCTAAATTTTACAAAATTTTCCTAATGAAGGGGCACTGGAAATCCGATCGTCGTATTCTTCATAAAATTCTACGCATATTTGATTTGACAAGTTTAGGTCTACCTTTGGAAATAAGAGGTGGGGGTGAGTGGGAACCTTGTTATGAAAAACTGGCTGTGAGTCCGGTTCTGCTTAATCAAATTTTGCAAACTTGGTCTTGTTCAAGGAAGATCTTTTTCGTCAATGTAAAAGTTATGATTCCGAACCAACTTACTGAGTAATATGCCAGCTAGAAGGCGTTATTTAATTTTCTTCAGAAATCTAGTGTTCCTTGGAAAATATTAAATACAAACATGCATTTTTAATACCATATTACAAAATTAAACAAAATTAGCAACAGAATAGCGAAAACCGCATGTTAATACCTTTTTTCTATCTCGAGATATCTTACAAAACGTGTAAATTTAAAAACATAACTGTTACTGTCACCGGTAAACGAAACAATTCATTAAAAGTAGTGTGCTATGGAAACAACAAAGAAACATTTTCCAGCTGTCAACGTATATTAGGTCTTTTCAACGCTTCTCATTTGTTTCGAGCCTCGTTCATATCTCGTATATTAATATTATACACGGATTATATGGCATATGACAGAGGCTCGAAACAAATGAGAAGCGTTGAAAAGCCCTATTACAAAGAAATAAAAACAACTATTTAGTGATGACATAAACGTTCAAATTTTTGCCCATCATTTTCGTTGCAAACATTTACTCTTTCAAGAGTAGATTGAACAGCAGTCTCAATTTCTGCTCTCGATATGCTTTGAATGGCGTTTAGTATTCTCTGGATAATGTATTCTAGAGTAGTGTATGATGGGCAACAATTTGAATATTTAAGTCGTCACTAAGTAGTTCTTTTTGTTCTGTGTTATATTTAATTTTAATAGTATTGTTTCTCTTTATATTGTTGTTTTAATTAATTATATTTTTATACGCTGACATCTGGAAAATGTTATTTTGTTTTTTTCCACAGCACACTACTTTTCATTAACTTAGTTTACCGGTGATAGTAACAGTTATGTATAAAATTTACACGTTTCTCGAGATATCTTGAGATACAAAAAAGGTATCGACATGCGGTTTTCGACATTCTGTTGTTAATTTAATCTAATTTTATAAAGTATGATTAAAAATGCATACTTGTATTTAATATTTTCCAAAGAAAACTAGATTTCTGAAAAAAATTAAATAACGCCTCCCAGCTGGCTTATTACTTATTAGGATGATTCAAAATTATCACGCTTACATTGAAGAAAAAGATCTGTCTTCAACAAGACCCAGTTTTCAAAATTTGATTTAGCAGAACCGGACTTACAGCCATTTTTTCATAACAAGGTTCCCACTCACCCCCACCTCTTATTTGCAAAGGTAGAGTTAAACTTGTTAAATCAAATATGCGCAGAATTTGATGAAGAATACAATAATTGGATTTCCAGTGCCCCTTCATTAGGAAAATTTTGTAAAATTTAGATTTTTTTATTTTTGATATTCAATTACGCCCTCTAGCGGTGGATCCACAATTATGAAAATAATTTCCAGGCTTTTCCTGAGGCAACTTTTGTTATAAAATTTTTTATTTCAAAGCTCTACTATAAATGGTTCCTGAGATATGGCCGAGAGCCATTCTTATTGGGACACCCGGTACATACAAATTAAAAAAATGATGATCAAAATCCATCAACAAGCTCTGGAGATATTAATTGCAGCATATGTTTGAAGAATAAATTTCATTTTTTGAGTGCATGGATTTTAATAATAATTCCCCTTCACCGACCACGAATCGATTTCGGTATGACGTAATTTTTAAACCTTTTTTAACGTATTTGTTGAAGGTTAAAGTTTCCTCAAACTTCTAAACAAACTATACAGGGTGTTAGTAAATAAGTATGAAAAGTTTTAAGGGCTAATTCTACATGAAAAATTAATACCAGTTTGCTCTATAAATATATGTCCGCAAATGCTTAGTTTCGGAGATACGAGGTGTTGAAATTTTTATTTCAAACTGCCAATTTATTTATTGCTCTAAGACCAGTTGAGCTATGAAAATGAAATTTGGTGAGTTTTAGGAGGTAGTTATTACGAATTTTTTGACATACAATTTAGAATTTTGTATTCATCATTGGCGCGCCGACTGGCAATGGTCTGAATTTTTTTAAAGAAAAAAATAGTACGCCACTGAGTTATTTCGAATTAAAAATTATTTTTAAATTACGCGTCTAATTTATGATAAAAAACCTTTCCTGCCTTTTTTTCAGATGATGCACCGTTTTTATGCAGAAAAATAAAACATCTTGGCGCGTATTTCTCATTTCTTAATACATCATCAAGAACTATCCAATATAATAATTCTAAACTAGAACAATCACAGAAAATATTACTAATAAGATTTCAACTAGGTGCAAAGCTGCAAGAAATGTTTAAAATGATCTCCTTTACAGATAACAGAAGAATTTTATATTCATCATTGGCGCGCGTACGGGTAATGGTCTGAATTTTTTGAAGAAAAAAATAGTACGCCACTGAGATATGTCAAACTAAAAATCATTTTTGAATTCCTCGTTCAATTTACGACAAAAAATCTTTCTTTCCTTTTTTTCATACGGGGCGCCGTTTTTATACAAAAAAAAAATAAAACATCTTAACGCTTACCATGTATTTGAGGTAGTTTCCATATGCATAGAAACTTAGTTCAAATACTTTCTAAGCGTTAAGATATTTAATTTTTTTGCATAAATACGGCGCCGCATATGAAAAAAAGGCAAGAAAGATTTTTTGTCCTAAATTGAACGAGAAATTCAAAAATGATTTTTAGTTTGACATATCTCAGTGGCACACTATTTTTTTCTTCACAAAATTCAGACCATTACCCGTACGCGCGCCAATGATGAATATAAAATTTTTCTGTTACCTGTAAAGGAGATCATTTTAAACATTTCTTGTAGCTTTGCACCTAGTTGAAATGGTATTAGTAATATTTTCTGTTATTGTTCTAGTTTAGTATTATTATATTGGATAGTTCTTTATGATGTATTAAGAAATGAAAAATATGCGCCAGGATGTTTTATTTTTCTGCATAAAAACGGTGCATCATATGAAAAAAAGGCAAGAAAGATTTTTTATCATAAATTAGACGTGGAATTTAAAAATAATTTCTAATACGAAATATCTCAGTGGCGTACTATTTTTTTCTTTAAAATAATTCAGACCATTGCCCGTAGGCGCGCCAATGATGAATACAAAATTCTTAATTGTATGTCATAAAACTCGTAATAACTACCTCCTAAAACTCACCAAATTTCATTTTCATAGCTCAACTGGTCTTAGAGCAATAAATAAATTGGCAGTTTGAAATAAAAATTTCAACACCCCGTATCTTCGAAACTAAGCATTTGCGGACATATGTTTATAGAGCAAACTGGCATTAATTTTTCATGTGGAATTATCCCTTAAAATTTTTCATACTTATTTACTAACACCCTGTATAGCTTGAACTTCAAAATGGCGCTAGTTAGGTTGCTTAATTGTTATAAACAAAGTAGCTGTGAATTAAATAAAAAAAGTGGCTAGCTTTGACCGTGATTAACCTAGGCAAAAACGCTTTTTTTGAAAATTAGTGTAAAAATACCAGATTTTCAAATCTCAAAGTAGTTTTAGTCTAAAGTCAATACTAACAAAGTTATTCAAATTGTTTATAAGCCAACATTGACTATACTTTAGTGAAATGTTTTGGGAATGATAAAAATGACTTTTTAATGATTTTTTTACACTTTGAAAATATAACTATTCTTATTGCACGTGGTTTCCACATAATAGGGCTTTTCATTCACAGTCATTTGTTTCGAGCTTCTGTCATATGTCGTATAATCCGTGTATATTAATATTATACACAGATTATACAAAATATGACAGAAGCTCGAAACAAATGACAATCGATGAAAAGCCCCATTGCTATATCATTATTATTTTCTGAACAATAACATTGCAAATAAAATTTTGCATTTGGGATAAACAAATTAAATAAAATTTAAACTAATCGACTAATCGTCTTAAAATTTTTTGTGCATTATAAGGAACTGTGTGACTCAACTTTTGATGCAGTGTGAAAGTCTTAAGGTCATTTTTGCAAAAGTTATAGCAAATTTTTTATTTTCGAAATTTTAGTTTTATTTGGAAATTTCCAAAACAACAAATGATCGAACTAAAATTCAAAAACTGTCATTTTAAACCTTTGGTCATCTACTAAAAGAAGGATACTATAAATAATTCTCGTCCGAACTGTGACGGGAATTTTTGTATTTATAATGTATTAGATATATATAGTACCCAAAAAACTCATTTGCAATCTGGCTGCTCAAGTGTCCCAAACATGGTATATTTTTGCCTTATTTCCCTGGCGTATTGCTAAAATATAGCTTGTGGATGTCACTCAAAACTATCCTATATGCTATCTTGGTCTATTCCCTATACATTGTTTGTTATTTAATTCTGATATCTGGATTCGTTTCAATGTTATCTGTTATTGAATACAGTTTTGCGTTTTCATTAATTTTTTTTATAATTTTTGCAATACCAGTTATAAAGCAGTTAACAGTAAAAAAGAGTTAGCAGTTAAAAAAAGCAATATACCAACTTGGTAAGAGCGGATGTTATCCTCTAGCTTAGACCACAGCTTATTAATCCAGTCTAGAAGTGAAAAAATGATCAATTTCATGTGAAAATTTATTAAAGGTATCTGATAGCTTTATCATAGGAGGATATTCTTTTTCTTCAGATGCAAATCCACTAATGGATGTTAGCGATTACATTTTCCATTAACTCTCTGTTTCTTGCAATATGTATCAAATATTTTATGTCCATTGCATTATGTTTCGGAGCCAGAGATGTGACCTAGATACGCCGTTTTCCTTTTCTTAATGGTTTCGAAAAGTTGGCGTTCTTGGTTGATTCTTTTAAGGACATCTACATTTGTGACTTTCGCCATCTATGGTATCTTTAGGATACGGCGATAAAGCCACATTTCGAAAGCTTCTAATCTGTTTATATCCCTCGTTTTGAGTGACCAGCCCTCTACTCCATATCACAGCACCAGCTATGTAGCACTTACTAAACCTTATTCTCAGTTGAAGACCGAACTCTAAACAGGTCAGTACCAGTAAAATGCGACATTTTACTTCCCTGTCCGATGCCCAGTCTTCAAAAAGCATTCCCAGGTATTTAAATTTGCTCACTCTTTCAATGGACTTGGTATTCAGTGTTATGGTGGAGTTTTCGAGTGCATATAAGTTTCTGGAGATGATCATGAATTTGGTCTTTTTGGTATTAATCTCTAATCCCATTAATTTACTGTATTCGTCGATTATAGTGACAAGTTGTTGAAGATTGACTATGTTGCCACAAATTAAGACACCATCATCAGTATATTGTATGTTGTTGATTAATACTACATTCACTTTGATTCCCATCTCTGCATTTTCCAAAGACTCTTGAAATGTGGCTTCCGAATAAATGTTAAATAAAAGAGGGGATAGCACACATCCCTGTCGAACACCCCTTCTTATATGTATGGGTTTGGATATAGAATTGTCTATTTCTAATTGTGCCGTTTGATATCAGTACAAGTTTTTAATGCATCTTATATCTTTTTGGTCTATATCGAGTTTCTTGAGGATCTGCATTAACTTGTGGTGTTGGACACAATCAAACGCTTTTTCGTAATCTAAAAAGCATAGGAACACGTCCTTTCTCTGATCGTAACAATTTTTGACCAGCCCCTGTGTTGCTACTATTGCTTCTCTTGTTCCTAAACCTTGCCTAAACCCGAACTGAGAATCACTGATGTCTCATTCACATTTTTTGTATAATCTTTGATGTAGTATTTTTAACAATATCTTCAAAGTGTGACTTATCAGGCTAATGAATCTGTGATCCTCACATACCTCAGATTCTCATAGTGGGATATAGTGAATTAAAAATATCTATCGAAGTACGTCACATCCATCCTATTTTTTTTATAACAAATAGACCAGAGCGAATCTGTTTTGAGGTGAATGTGAGATGGCATTTTAATGTTAGCAGAAAATGTTGTGTAATAAATTCATTAATAATAATTGACAATCCCTCCCTTCCCTAATAATATTTAAATAGGTCGGGAATATTAGGTAATAAAAAATTGAAATATTTAGAAATGATTAAAAACATCGTTTTATTTTTTCTTTCCTTGCTTAAAACTGTAAAACTATTCATTTTGGATCAAAGTCGTAATGAAATGAAATGGCAATAAATAAATTTTCTATAAAATACGACTGGCTAAAAATGATTAAACTTATTACCTTTGATGCCAAATAGCAATAAATACAAAAAAGGGGGAAACAAGCGTTTTTTATTTAATGTTTCTCAACCACTTAGCTTGCAGTCAGAAAAATCAGGAAATTTTGATAGTCCTTCTTTTTCGCTTTCTATAAGTTTTTCCATGAATGGCTAGATTCGCTACCGTTACACGTCTTCCCATGCGTGGCCAATCAATTTTGCAATATGTAGGTGACGATCATTAATTTCAATCTTCTAGTTCGAGCAAGGATAGTAATCTATTGAGAAAAAAACTCCTGCGTTTCAATTTTTCTGACACCATGCTTTGCCTAATGTACAAGTTAGATATCTGTAAGTAGGAATGTGGAAATATTAGCTTTCCCCTTAAATTTTAAATATTTCCCGGTCAAATCTTTTTCACGTTATCCCAAGAGAATGGCTTGTTTGTCTTGTTTCCTATACCCCTCCTTGCTCGATAGTATTTTTGCTAAATATGTAGAATTTTCATTTTTTCACCTTTAAATAAACATTCTCTAATAAAATTAGACCTCTAAATTAAAACACTGACGAATATATGTTTGATTTTGTAAATCATGAGACAGACGCAAATCTACATATGGGTACATACCCATGTAGATTTTTCATTTTTTTTTCACCTGTAAATAAACATTCTCTACTAAAATTAGAAGCCTTTATATACTCACGAAAATGTTTGTGACAGACACCAGCATTTTCACGTTTTTGTATATACGGGGTGTCGACAGACAAAAACAAATTGAGATTTTTATTACAATTTACATAATCCAATACAGAGAGTGATCCATAAAGACTGGTATTATGTTATCTGCATATTCTAGAGATTTGCCTTTAGAGGGGAAATTTGCATTAGGGGTGGGGACGAATGAAACACCAATCAAAAGACATGAAAAACATAAACCCAAACTACTTAAAGGACATAAATAATAACTTATATGCATTAAGTTGCTGACAAAAAGCAGTCTGATTTTTGCATGAGAGTTTAATGAAAGGGTAACAAATCAATTGGAAGTTCTATCTGACAAAATACATGGTACGTTTTCGTAGTCTGACGTTCGAAACCTGTAACCTGTTCCACAATTAAAACTTCTCCTGTTCCAGTGTTCCCGTACATCAAAGTTTGTCCGACTGGACACCGTTAAACTATTAACAAATTTTCGGCTTGCTATTAATAAACTTTTTTTTTGGTACGCGGGATCCTAGTATATAGTCCTATATATGTTTTAACGTCATAAAGCAGTTTTAAAATGCGCGTGCCGTTAGGCGCCGAACACAACGTCTAGAACCGTATAACTGTGATAGTATAAGCAAGGCCATAAATTACAGTACGATTTGATTTTTCACTAAAATTAACATACTTATTTTAATTTACTTTGTGAGGGATGCCATGGGATGAATTTTAAGGGTGGGTAATGATTTTTTAATAACAAATAAAAATATCTACAACTGTTGATTTAAACCTAAGGTTTTCAGAGAAAAAATAGAAAAACCGATTTTTTGGTAATTTTTTTTTTCGTGGAAGTTATCTGTAACAATACAGTTGTACATCAGTCAATTGGCTTATTGTACAGCTCCCTCCCATTCCTTTATAATACCCATTTTAGGATTCTAGAATCCGTGTACCACCTTACAGGTCTCGTGGATGTGTACTCTATATTTTTGAAGTCACTTGGTGGTCTCAGTGGCGTAGCGTGAGTGTCGGCCGCCCTGGGCGGAAGACAATAATTTTGCCGCTCTCTTATTAGGTATTTTAATTTATTGTATACTATACATTACATACATTATTATAGAGAACTTTTCGGCGAGAACAGTCGTCATTATTTTGCATTATACAGGTTGGGTTTTAAATAAAAAAGTTTATCTAAGTTTTACAATCACGTTTATTATTACAAAAATTCTTTTACTTTAACCAATTAGATTCATTGATATAACTTAGGTACATATCACTTAAGATTAGGTACACCTTGACGATCGACAAAATTAAATAAAATTAAATTTTAATTAGACCTAGAACGATACTATAATGTTATATTTTTATCTTTATTGAAAAGTAATACGAGTATTTGTTAGAATTAAAAACAAAACTTCCGTCTTCAATTAAAAATTTATATGTCTACTTTTTTAAGAGCAAAGTCTTTTATTGCGCCGTCAATGTCTATCGCATCACACACCTTTTGCTCAATAGACAAAATAGCCAAATTAGTTAGTCTTAGAGTACTCATTGTCGATCTTAAATAATTTTTAATCAATTTCAATTTTGAAAAACTCCTCTCACAGCTGACATTGCTTATAGCAACTGTGAAAAATATTCGGAATATTATTAAAATATTGGACAGAGTATCTTCCAGCTTGGATTTAACAATAAATTTAAATAATTCAAGTGAGTCTGCATTAAATAATTTCGTTGCCTGTAGCAGCAACGAAAGTCAGCAGTCGAAGTTTTTATAGCTTAAAACCATGCTCGTCAATTTCGTCAGATGCGTAGTCTACATTTCTACATTCAGTGTTGTCTGGATCTAATAATATAGCCGGCGTTAGATAAACAAACTTATCTGTTAAATTATTTAGCTATTGAAAACGCTCACGAATTTCTACAATACCTCTATCTAACGAAGAAAACAGATTTCGTCTCAACTCATTTTCACAAGACAAGTTAGCACCTCTAGTTCCGTCATCAAAAATATGCTTTCTTGTTATGCGCCTCCGAGGTTTTATGGAAATTCCAAGTTCTTCACACATATTTTGCATAGCGCCATTTGCCCATTCCTCTCTTTTCTCTATCAATATCATCTGCAAAACATTTACTTTCTGAGCGCACAATCTTATGTCAAGTCCCCTTGTTTGTAAATATTTTTGTGCATCATTCACTTCATGTAGCACCGGTTGCCATAGGCCCAAAAAACAAAAAAAGGAAAATGATTGCATCGAAACTAGTAAAGCACCTGCATCTGTCCTAGTGTTTGAGCTTTCACCTGCCTCTGTAAGTTTTCCCAAAGTGACGAGAATATCTTTGTAATGATCCCATAATCCCATGTCACATTTACGGCATCGCCTCTTGCACTCCACCGCGTGTTTTGAATCCTTCTTTTGCCTGTAGCTGCTATCAGAACTGCCTAACGATGTGTCGATGAGAAAAAAAAAAGAATAGCAACGTTCTAAATTGCCGAAAAAAGTTGTGCTGATTGTTAGTCATAAAGGGGGAATTCCCACAAGTCAGTAAAGACGTTGTTGCCAATCGCTACAAAATATCATTCAAAGAAAAGGAATTCCCCGAATTCGTCACAAAATAAGTAATGAAAAATTCCGTGAATTTGTAGTTGCGATAAAAATATAAAATAGTCAAATATTTACAAAATATTTTTATTATTTATTGTTAAACTTTGCCGCCCCCTAAAAAGTGCCGCTCGGGGCGAGCCGCCCCTGCCGCCCCTACTACGCTACGCCATGGGTGGTGTCCAAAAAGTATTTACCACTTGCGATCTAATGCCTCGCAGTCATGCAAGATATGAATGACTCTTTATTCATGTTCTTTGCTGCAGTCTGCATCTTTGCAACAGTTCCATTGTATGCAGACTTCGCTTATCTTATCCCCATCCCTACATTTTGCCATGTGTTTTACCAGTATATTTTCCTAGTGAAAACAGAAACAGAACGAATCGAAATTTTAATCATGATCAGTTTTGAACATAGAGTGAGGACTCAGACAGAAGTTTGAAAGTACCCCGCACAAACCTTATGGAAATTAGGTCCCCGTGGATTTAGTTCATACTTTGGGAAAATACTCTTTGAAGCATTGTGATGAAAAATTCTCATGGGCACAACTCGATCGTATGGAGGATTTTCAAGATATAGAGGCACAAACTCGGAAAATTATAAGATTAACTGGGTATTCCAATTCCCTGAATTACTGGTTATCTGGCAATATGTAGAAGTTTGGATCAAAGAAAAGTACTAGTTGTCTAGGATTTTTTCCTGGCTATCCAATGGCGACCTTTACTTTGACCTTGACCTTCAACGGACGTCATCTTCTAGAGTTTCGAGGGTTTTCGGCATTAAATTGATATAAACAAATTACACATGTGTTTTTGGGATCGCTAAACACGAATATGCCATCAGAATTGACCTCTGGAGCACGTGGTGGCCAGGGCCACTGCAAGGGACGTCATCTTATAGAGTTTCGATGGTTTTCGGCATTTAATTGATGCAAATGAATTACTGGAGGGTTTTTGAGGTTGCTAAACACGAATATGCCACCAGAACCGACTACCGGAGCACCTGGTTTCCAAGGTCAATGAAAGGGACTCCTGGAGTTTCGAGGGTCTTCGGTATTACATTAATGCAAACGGGTTAGTTATAGGTTTTTGGGGTTGCTGAACACGAATACGTGATCAGCACAGACACAGGAGCACCTGGTGCCTAAGACAGGTTATCTTCTGGAGTTTCGGAGGAATCAAATGGATTACTCTTAGGTTTTTGGAGTTGCTGAACATGCATACACTATCAGATCCGACCCACGAATCACATTGTGCCTACGGCACGTCATATTCTGGAGTTTCGAGGGTTCTCGGCATTAAATTGATAAAAACGGATTACTCATGGCTTTTTGGGGTCGCTGAACGCTAATACGGCATCAGATCTGACCCACGGAGCACCTGGTGCCTAAGGTTATTCATCTTCTCGAGTTTCGAGAGTTTTCGGCATTAAATTGGTACAAATGGATTACAAATTGATGCAAACGGATTGATACACACCGAGTACTCGGAGGTTTTCTGAGTTGCTGTTCAAAGAAATCGTACAAATTGGTGAAAACTTTTTTTTGCCATTTGTAGATTTTTATTAAAATAACTATGTTGTGCTATGCAATTGTTTTAATAAACATAAACTCAATTTATATCTGACAATATTTTTCCTTCATTTATTTTAAGATCGATTTACTATATTCTATTTTGATAGTGTTATTCATCGCGGTCATTAGATACTCCAAGAGTCTTTTATCTAAGTGATATTCGTGTTCATCAACCCCAAAAACACAAGAGAAATCCGCTTGCATCAATTTAGCACCGAAAACTCTCGAAACCCCAGAAGATGACGTGCCTTAGCCACCAGGTATCCCAATGTCTGTTCTGATGGCGTATTTGTGTTCAGCAGCCCCAAAAACCCATGAGTAATACCCATCTGCATCAATTTAATGCCGAAACCTGTAGAAACTCCAGAAGAAGACCTGCCTTAGGCACCAGGTGCTCCGTGGGTCGGATCTGATGGCGTATTCACGTTCAGCAGCCCCAAAAACCTGTGAGTAATCAGTTTACATTAATTTAGTACCGAAAGCTCTCGAATCTCCAAAGCATGACGTGCCTTAGGCACCAGGTACTCCGATGTCTGTTCTGATGGGGTATTTGTGTTCAGCAACTCCAAAAACCTATGAGTAATCCGTTTGCATCAATGTAGTACCGAAGACCCTCGAAACTCCAGGAGCTTCTTTCATTGGCCTTGAAAACCAGGTGCTCCGGGAGGCGGTTCTGGTGGCATATTCGTGTTTAGCGACCTCAAAAAATCCTCCAGTAATTCCTTTGCATCAATCAAATGCCGAAAACCGTCGAAACTCTAGAAGATGACGTCCCTTGCAGTGGCCCTGGCCACTACGTGCTCCAGAGGTCAATTCTGATGGAATATTCGTGTTTAGCGATCCCAAAAACCCATGAGTAATCTTGTTTATATCAATTTAATGCTGAAAACCCTCTAAACTCTATAAGATGACGTCCGTTGAAGGTCAAGGTCAAACTAAAGGTCGCCATTGGATAGTCAGGAAAAAATCCTACACTACTAATAGTACTTTTATTTAATCCAAACTTCTAAATGTTGCCAGATAACCAGTAACTCCGGGTATATATATTTACCGGAATACCCGGTAAATCTTATAATTTTCCGAGTTTGTGCCTCTATATCTTGAAAATCGTCCATACGATTGAGATGTGCCCATGAGAACTTTTTATCAGAATGCTTCAGAGTATTTTCCCCAAGTATGAACTAAATCCACTGGGACCTAATTTCCATAAGGTTTGTGCGGGGTACTTTATTTAATGCTAAACATCATAATCGCGAACTAATTTCTTAATCAACAATTAGCAAAATTGAAAAAAAAAAATCGAAAAGTACTAAATTACTTAAGTAACGCTTTCCCAGGTAGCCATCAAGGTCTCCACATTTGACTTCGTTAGACTTATTTTATTGGGATATAAGTAAATTGTATTAATAAACCGACAGTTTTGGTTAACTTGCAGAAATAAAAATATTCAAATAATCGAGTCAATTGAGTCACCTCTCAAGTGAGGTGTCACTTGACCTCGGTTTGTATTAAAAAAAATGGTCGATTAAGTTATTACACCAGTACTGTTGACGTAATGTCCAATACATAATATATCAATTGATAACCATTCAAAAATTAAAATTAGTATTTTAAGATTTTTTAAGTCGTTTGTTTCCTGAATAATGAATTTATTCCATAGATTTACATCATGCTTTATAATCGCATTACCTTATTGATGTATAGCGTTCTGATTGAAGTACCGTTTTTTTATGATAATTATCTTTACTAGAGGTTTTCCTTAAATTGAAATAAAGTTTTATCATATTATTGATATAATGGTATTAATGTACGTCAATATAATCGATGATAACAATCAAATACGTAAAACGTACTCACAGTTTAAAATACTTTTAAAACTCAGTGTTCTATTGGTGGTGTAGTTTTATTTATAGTACCTACCTTTATTATAGAAATAAGAGAAATAGTCTTCTGTAAGTAATATTCATATTTTATTATATTTAAGATAATTCTTGTATTTAATATGTTCCTTATTAAAACCAACAGATACGTGGTTAAAGTCTTCAGCTCTTAGAGAAACATACATTTTCAATTTTTATTTTCGACACAACCTATTTTAAGTTCAAATCATTGATTACTTATTGTAGTCGAGGAAATAAAGCATTTTGGCTTGCAATTTTTTCGTCCAGCATGGATTTACTTGAAATTTTCACAGAAGGTAGGGAATAGTCCAAGGATCATTTTCTATATCATACCGCTGTACGCTAAAACCTTGGGGGTGGTTGCCACCCATCTCGGAGATGGGAATTTTTTATTAAATTTTAACCATGTAAATCGATGTAAAGAGTAATTCTAAGAAAAAAATATTTTTTACATTTTCTTCGTAAAACTAATATTTTTCGAGTTATTCGCGCTTGAAAGTAACAGTTTTTCGACGAAAAAATCGACTCCTTTAGAGGGTTTTTTGAGAATACCTTTAAAAAATATGCATTTAATCAAAAAAACTGTAGACATCAAAATTGTATCCTTTAGTAACACAAATCAAATTCTTTTTCTATAATATCTTTAAGACCAATACAAAACCGAGATACGGTACGTTAAAGGTTAGCTTTTTTCGTCAAATGTATAATTTGAAATTCTCAAAGCCAAATACCGGGAAAACTTTGCATTTTTTGGGGAAACATTAAATAATTTTTTTTAAGTATGCAATTAGCTCTTTAAAAAATATATAATAAAAAGTTTCTAGCATGAAAATGTAGCGACTTATGATCTCAAAACATAAGTCGGTACCTGCTTTTCTCTACGAAAAAATCAGTGAAAACAACCCCCTAACTACCCTCCTAATTAAAAATTAATCTTAACCTTTCTGTAATTCCTTGTATATTTGTATTACCAACACATCCAAGAAGTTTGACCTATTTAAAAGGCCTAATTTTAGAAAAATTGGATTTTAAAGAAAAATTGATTTTTTGCAATTTCGTATTTTTCTCCTTTTACTTCAAAATATCTCCAAAAATACTGGAGTTACGAAAAAAATGATAGACTACTAAATTGTAACTTTTTTAATAACTAAAATTCGCTTGTACATACATTTATATTACAGTGAACAGTTAGCAAGATATAGCTGTTTAAAACCTCTATTTACCAGCAAACACCCCCTTATTCGAGCCCTTTAAACTCACCACAGTTAAAAACTAAGGGATCTTACGGAATTTAATTACACAGCCTTATAGCTCTTCAAAAATCCTACAAAAGCATTTTTGAAAAAACTTTTTATCGCCAAAAATGAAGGATTTAATAGTTCGCTTATGGAGCATTTTCAATGTATGTATACCACCGAACCGGTTCGTATACTGGAAGATGGATAAGAACCAAATGTTGACAATTAGTCCAGGGCGCATCTGTTTTGAGATGGACGTTGAGAGGTGACTCAAATTTTTTTGCAGAAATTGCTTGAAAATAAATCAAATAATAATATTTGAGTTATCCTCCCTCTCAAAAAGGTCCGGAACATTGTTTAAATAATCAAAATGTAAAAAAATGAAGGAAAAATTCTATGTTTTTCTTCGTTTTTTGATTATAACTTTAAAACTATTAATTTCCGAGAAAAGTTGGACTGACGTAATAGTTGCGTAATTAAATTTCCTACAACATAGAACTGGTTAAAAATTTAAAAAATAGTCATCCTAGTCGCAAAATAGCAATAATTGCGAAAAAACCGTAAAAAAACAAGTATTCGCATTTTACGTTTTTCAACCATTTATGCTACATTTAGGACCTTCATATTTCACCCAGAAAAACTTTGTGATACAATAAAACAATACTGTAAATTTCATTAAGATCGGTTTAATAAATTTTGCAAAATAAATTCTGCAATCCAGCTTTCGCAAAAAAAATTCATTTTTTCAAAATGTTACAGGACTGAAAATAAAGCAGATAGCAAGTTGAATTTTTTTTTGCTTATAGAAGTGTACTGTACCTTTCACTTGCAATTTGCAAAACTAAAATCGATTAATTACCACGGCGTCAGGTAATTTTTTAAATAAACATTAAGTTTTGGTGCTACGCGCAGGACAGCGGTGTTCGATTCACACAAGTTGATTTCCACCAAAATTTCTTCCAATCTTTATCTAATATATTATTTTCTTACTCTATATTTTGTTGTATTTTAATATTTTAATTCCACAAAAATCAAACTAATTTTATTATTGTTTGTGAAATATTGTTTAAACAATTGCATATGTTTAAAAATAATAAACTTTTATTCTCTAAGTTAAAATATATGAACAAAGAAAGTTTTTGCTAATAAAAGTGTTATTTCAAATGACAAAGTATGTGTTTTTATTTTGCAATAAACAAATTTATTTATTTATATCGAAATGTAATAAAAATTAAAATGTATCAATCATTATCAAAGGTCATTGGAATGCCCAATCAGAGCAAACTATCCGCTGTCCTGCGCGTAGCACCAATAATTAATATTTATTTAAAAAATTTCCTGACGCCGTGGTGTTAATTTATTTTAATTTTGCAAAATTGCAAATGAAAGCTACAGTACACTTCTATAAGCAAAATTTCAACTTGTTATCTGCTTTATTTTCAGTCCTGTAACATTTTGAAAAAATGAATTTTTTTTGCGAAAGCTGGATTGCAAAATTTATTTTGCAAAATCTATTGAACCGATCTTAATGAAATTTATGATATTGTTTTACTGTATCATAAAGTTTTTTTGGGTGAAATATGAAGGTCCTAAGTCTAGCATAAATGGTTGAAAATCGTAAAATGCAAATACTTGTTTTTGTATGGTTGTTTCGCAATTATTGCTATTTTGCAACAAGGGTGACTATTTTTTAAAATTTTAACTAATTCGATATTGTAGCAAATTTAATTACGCAACTTTTATGTCAGTACAACTTTTCTCGGAAATGAATACTTTTAAAGTTATAATCAAAAAACGAAGAAAAAAATTGAATTTTTCCTTAATTTTTTGACATTTTAATTATTTAAACAATGTTCCGGACCTTTTTGAGAGGGAGGATAACTCAAATATTATTATTTGATTTATTTCCAAGCAATTTCTGCAAAAAAATTTGAGTCACCTCTCAACGTCCAAATGTACTAATATTTTTACAGATGCGCTCTGGTCTAAATAATAAAGTTTAAAATGTTATTTTATAATTTTTTGCAATTAGGGGTAGTTTTCACCCTTAATAAACCAAAAGCGTACAACGGCTCAATATAGAAAATGAACTAGAGGGTGAAATGAGTATAATCCCAAATTTTTGTACAAATCGATGCTGGACGAAAAAATTGCGAGGTTTTGCCATTTTTAAACGCTTTTATTTAGTTCAATAGTTTGCATCAAATTTTTAGACGTTAATTTGACTGCCTTGTCTTCAATGCAAATGAATGAAAATTTGCAGACATATGTATTCGCGGGAACAATACACGAATAGTCAATAAAAATTTTTTTCTATGTTTATTAATTGTTTAAATAAAAAAAAACGATTTTAAGGGAAAATGCTTAAATTCTCTTGTTTTTTACAATGTAGAAACTTGAAACTTTTACCTTTTGTAGCTAATGATATGAACTCTACATAATTTTATTTTTTACGTTAATTGTTTACGTTATGCTTCATAGATAAACAATGAAGTTTCAAATTTTGTGTGTGTGTGTTTATGTTTTATTGGCACTGGTTTAAGCAACCAACTGGCCAGTCAATGTGTTTTGAATTCTCTCTTTTACAAAATATATGCTTAGTATCTAAATTTAAAACTATTAGTACTACTGTTTTTTTTTACTCTGTTTTTTTTATTATTTTTTTTTATTATATTTTTTAACATTTTTTTATTACATTTTTTATTTTTTTTAATTTTTTTTTTATTTTTTTTTTAGTTTTTTTTTTTAGTTTTTTTTTTTTTTTTTTTTTTTTTTTTTTTTTTTTTTTTTTTGTATATTTTTTTATCGCGCTAAGACCTAAACCCGATTCAACCTCGCGGAGGTTTAGATCTTAGTAACTTTATATTTTATTTAATTATTTTTTTTTTTTTTTATTTTTTTTTATTTTTTTCTCAGAGCTTTAATTTTAAACAATTAACATGGTTGTACAAAATTTTATAAACATCTAGATTGTTTGATTGTAAAAGGTATATAAGATTAAAAGGAAATTGTACATTAATTTGAACTAGATTGGCAAAAAAGTTTGATATTTCAATAAAATGTAAAGGACATTCTAATAGCATATGTTGTAGATCAGCTAGCTCTCCACATAAACATTCATCATTATCTACAAGTCCTATTTCTCTTTTGTAGACTGGAGTCAGACAGTGATTACTTCTTATTCGACAAATAGTTTTGATAAAGCCTTTGTTGGAAACTTGATTAAACCATGTCTTGATGGGAAGTGTAGGCTGGATTTTTTTGTAATAATTTCCTTTGTCTGAATTATTGTATTGTTCCTGCCATTTCGTCCGTTTGATAGATCTCATAATAGAAATTATGTCTCCCATAGGAAGTTGATAAGTATGCAGAGTGGATTCCTTCGTTGTTGCTTTTTTAGCCAGATCATCTACTATTTCGTTGTTTTTTATACCAATGTGTGCTTTTATCCAACACAATATTATATTTTTGCCCGATTTCAAAGCTTCACTGTTCATTGCTATGATGTCACTGATGATATAATTTTCTGCAAAATTATGTACATTGTATTTCAATGTCTTTACAATGCTTTGGCAGTCTGTAAATATAACATAATTGAGTTCTTTTTGATTAATACATATTTTGTATGCTTCTTTGATTGCAATGAGTTCAGCTGTGAAAATTGTCATTTTATCAGGTAATCTGTTGTTTATTTTTATACTTTTTTGTGGGTAATATATAGCATATCCAACTTTTCCTTCCATTTTTGAACCATCCGTATATAATTTCTGATAACTCCCCCAGTTTTTTTGTACACACTGAAGGTGGTCTATTTTAGTAAGGAAGTCTGTCGCACGAATATTACTTAAATGACAGTTAACTGGAGATAAATAATCTTCATAATTTAGCTTTCGAGACGAGCTTTGTTCAATTTGGTGTATGTCGCCAATGGAATTAGAAACGTTGAGGAAGCTTTCCACAACTAAAAGCAGTTTCTTTTTTTCCCAGTAATAATGAGTTAGGTATGAGGTGGTTAAATGAACAATTTTATTTAATAGCAGTTTATCGTTAACCGCTGTTTTAACTATAAATTTCTCACTTAGGTATTCCCTGCGTAATGAAAGTGGAGGTTCATTAAGCTCACATTCCATGACCAATATAGGTGTGCTACGAAGATAACCAGTGCATAACCTAAGTGCCTTATTTTTGATCCTCTCGATTTTTTGGAGTACAGAGTTTGATGCTGAGCCATAAAAAATAGATCCATAGTCTAAGATTGATCTTATCAAATTTCTGTATAGTAATATTGATATGTTTGGATCAGCTCCCCAGTTACTGACACTTACAGTCTTCATGATATTCATTGCATTTTCCATTCTTCGTAATATGTAATTTGTGTGTTCTTTCCAATTTAATTTGGAGTCTAAAAATACGCCAAGAAATTTTATTGAAGTTTTATAAGGAATACTAGTATTATCAAATTGTAGATGGCTTTGAGGAACATATCGTTTTTTAGTGAAGGTAACAATGGTTGATTTACTCTCTGATATTGTTAAGTTATTATCGGTAGCCCATTTTTTTATAATATTCAATGTCGATTTAAGGTAGTTATTACATCTATCTATTGACTTATTTTCTGCATATATCGCAACATCATCAGCGTACTGTAGGATTTTTATGTGTTGAGGAAGTTTAGTTTCTAAGTCAGCAGTATACAGTATATATAATATAGGACTTAGGATGCTACCCTGAGGTAGTCCCAAAGATGTGTATCGGGAGTTAGATTGATCTCCATTTAATCTAACGTGAACTGCTCGATTAATGTATAAGTTAATGATGTTCCATGTTACTATCTCGGGTATTCCTATTTCCAACATTTTCGCGTATAGTATGTGAAGATTAACGTTGTCGTAAGCCCCTTTTATATCTAAGAACAAAGCACTAACTGCTTTCTTATAAGTAAAGGAACTATAAATGTCTATTAAAAAGTGGCAGAGGCTATCTTGTGTGGATTTACCTTTTCTAAAACCAAACTGACTTCTTGGTAATAGGTCGTTCTTTTCTAGCCAAAATTCCAGACGGTTTTTAATAAGTCTCTCATATGTTTTTAGTATACAGGAAGCCAGACCGATTGGACGGTAAGAATCCCAATTCTTTGATGATTTTCCTGGTTTTAAAACCGGGATAATAGTGTAAACGTGCCAATCGTCAGGAATCTTTATGCGGCGCATCCAAATTTCATTATATATATTTAGTAGTGCAGCCTTACCAATTCTTGAAAGATTTGATGGCATCGAGTAATGGATATTATCGGCACCTGGTGCTGAATTTGAGTTTTTCTTCAACGCAAAGTTTAGTTCAGTGGCAGAAAATGGTTTGACTAGGAAACGGATTGGTTCTGGATAGTCGTACAGAGCATTTAGTTGTAAATCAGGAATTACTAATTCTGCAGACGGCGGTGTGATATTTTGATGGAACTCTTCTATCCACGAAGCTTCCGACAGAATAACAGGGACTTTGTTCTTTGTTTTTCTATTTTTTATTCGGTTAACTTTTGACCATACATCTTTAATAGGGACTGACCTATTTAGGGATCCGACATAATCTCTCCAGCTATTTCTTTTAGTTTGTTTAGTGATCTTCTTGACATGTGCATCATCTTTTTTATACTTAAGTAGGTTTTCATGGTTTGGATTTTCTTTGAATATACAAAAACTTTCCTGTCTTCTTCTGACTGCTTCTTCACATTCTAAATCCCACCAGTATTTTCCTCTGGAAGTCGGTTTTTTTATTTTAAATTTGGGGATGCAGTAGGATGCAGTTGTATTTATATTGTGCAAAATTTGTTCATAAGAATTTATATCTTTAAATTGAGAGAATACATCTTCCGAATACTGTTCATATAATTTCCAGTCGACATTCTTTAAATTCCACTTTTGTGAATATGGATTATATGTATGAGTTGGTTGATCCTCTAACTCTACTCTTATAGGTGTATGGTCTGAACCAAATAGGTCTTGAAGTGTTTTCCAAGTGATCAGGTGGTTTAAGTCAGGAGTACAAATGGTCAGGTCTATTGCCGATTTCGAGAAGTTCCTAAAGAAAGTAGGAGAGCCATCATTTTTGAATATTAAATTATTATCGTCTATACAGTCCATCAAGATTTTACCTTTCATATCTGTTTGGTTGTCTAGGCCCCAGGCAATGTGGTGAGCATTAAGGTCACCTCCTATTATAAATGGTCTTTCTATAGATGTTATGAAATTGTTCCATTGTTGTAACAATAACTTGGTTCCTGGGGGAACATACATAGATATAAATGTGACAGTATATGACTTAAACTTTATTTTTATTGCTACTTTATTGACGTTTATTAAATCTACTTTCATGGTGACTTCCTCGTAATATAGGTTTGAATTTATTAAAATTGCTGAGCCACCGCCAACAGTTACTGAAAAGCGGTCGTCTCTGACAATATTGTACCCGTGAAAGTTATAATACTTTTCTGGTTTAAATCTAGTTTCTGATAATAATGCGATATCAACTTTCTGGTCTTCTAATAGGTGGATAAGGTTTTCTCTATTAGAGTTAGCCGATCTACAATTCCATTGACAAATTACCAATCTATTCATTATTATATAAGAGAGAACTTAAAACTGATTGAATTGAATTTACTAGAACTGATTTTTCTGGAATTTCAAAATTTTTGTGATTTATATTAGAGATAATACTTGTAACTATATTTGATATTAATTCTGTTAATTCTTTTGATGGTTCATGTATTTTAGATCCTTGTTCTGGATTAAATGTAGATTGATACGAAGAAGAGGTGATAATACCACCAGGTCTGTTGGACATGGGGTTTAACTTTATTATTTTTTGATGTTCCATTGTTACTTGGTCTGGTGAGGAAGAGATAGGTCGTTTGTATTTTGGTGGTTTTATTATTGTATATCTATTTGAAACTGAAGGTAGAGCGAACTGATTGGAAGATGTTTGAGACGTGGACAATTGAGTAAAGGAATATGAAGAGGATGGTGCATTCATATTTGGAGTTTGATGAGAATTTATTGAGGAATTATTGGCTGCTATAGATGCATAAGTTATCTTAGGAAAGAGTTTAATTGTTTCCTTAAAAGATAAGCTGTTTTCAGACATATAATGTTTTATTTTCTTTTGGCGATCAAATTCTGGGCATATCTCCCATTCATTAGTGAAGTGTTCACCTTCACAGGATAGGCATTTTTTGTTAAACGATGATAAAGAACAAGAATCGGAAAGGTGAGATTCAGGACACTTAAAACAGCGAGGATTACTTTTACACTGCTTACTCATGTGCCCATACCTATAGCAGTGGTAACAGATAATTACCTTTTGCTGGTATTTTTCAACAGTGTGTAAGACATGATTAATTACTACATACTTTGGTATATTCTGGCATTTAAAAGACACAATAACTGATTTTGTTGGATTAAATATTACTTTGTCATCTGCTACTATTTTTCTTGTTATTCGTTTCACATACTCAACCGAGAATTTGCAATGGTGATCAAATTCCTTTATTCTATTTTTAAGATATTCTTCCGATATATCTGAATCTATATCCCTTACTACACCTAGTTTAAACAATTGAAATTTTGGAATGTATGCGGTCAGATTTTTTTGAATAAGGAATTTGGAAGTAACTAAAGCATTTGCGCTACTATAATTTTTAAATGAGACCCTAACTCGGTTGCGTCCGATTGAGTCAATTTTTTTTATATAATTGTCAATTTCTGGATGTAACGTAAATAGGATCTCGCCTATTTTAACAGCGTTTAATTTTCCTGTAAAATTTAAACTGGAGTTTTCAATGAAAATGTAAAAAGGTCCTAAATCAATTTTTTCGTATAAATAAACAGGCCTGGTTTTTTCTGGTTGATCTGAGTTTACTAATTTTCAAATTTTGAACGCTCGTATTTGTTTATATAAAAATCGGCGCTTATGGTATGGGAGCCCAAGCGGGGATTTTTGCAGTTACTTGAGCGCGTCAGATTATCATATGGGGAGAAACCTGGTACCCTGCAGATGTACATCTGCCATATATTGGCTCTTAACACAGGGAAGTTCGTTATGGGGGACCCGAAAAAAAAATCTATCCTTAAAAATACTCGAAATTGTCATAAGATAAGGTAAGCTAAGTACATGCAAAAGAGTGTATATTTCAAAAATCTGACGATTTGAGCGGGGCTTAAGGAAATGCGTGAATCAAAAATTTTCACAAAAAAAGCGAATATTTCGCGAAATGAACGTCAGATCAAAAAACTAAAAAATATGTCTTCAATATTTTTCAAAAATCGATTGAATGGTACCAAACATGACCCCCCACGGAGAGGGTTGGGGGGTAAATTTATAATTTTAAATTCAAACCCGCGATATTTTGCAAAATAAACATCAGATCGAAAAACTGCAAAATACAATTTCATTATGTTTTTGAAAAATCTATCGAATGGTATCAAACATGACCTCCTACGGAGGTGGGGTTGGAGGTTACTTTAAAATCTTAAATAGAAGCCCCAAATTTTTATTGCAGATTTGGATTCTTTACGTAAAAATAGGCAACTTTTATTCGAGACATTTTTTCGAGCTATGGATAGATGGCGCTATAATCGGAAAAAACGATTGTTGGAAATGAAAAATTAAATTAAAAGTGGGAAGTTCCCAATAAAATGGAAAATTTTAATTAACTTTTTTTGGTTTTAGGACCTAATAATCACAAGCCAATAGGCCCCATATCGCTCGAGTGACTGCAAATTTAGCATACTTTGCTCCCCTATTATTCGTGTCAAATTTCAATATGATATGAAACAAAACTTCACGATAGCTTAGTGTGAAAACTTCGTATCTCATTTCACAGAAAATTTTACAGGAGAGACTTTAAAATTAATTTCTGCATACTATAACTTAAAACAAAAAAACTATGTTTACATATTTTTGATTCTGAATATGTTTAGATCATTACACATACATTTTTCATATATATTTTGGGTTAGAGTATGCAGAAATTCAGTTTAAAGTCACTCATGTAAAATTTTCTGTACAATGAGATACGAGGTTTTCACACTAAGCCATCGTTCAACCAAACTTCGAATTAAAAATATTCCTGTTTTTATCGTAGTCTTAGAAAAACCACCGGTAGAGAGGTTTTGTGCTACAATTAACATTAACGCATTCATTTTGGCGTATTAATTAAACGCTTTTCTTTAGTTCAATCGTTTGGGCCAAATCTTTGGACGTTAATTTGACTGCCTTTTGCTCAATAGACATGCATTCGCGGAAACAATACACGAATAGTCAATAAAAAAAATAGGGAACTTGCACAATTTTTTTTTATTACATAATAATGTTCAGTTTTGTTTAAAAATGAGATTTCCAAAATTTCACGCTTCAAAAACTCGTAATAATTTAGAAATACGTATTTAAAGTCTTCAGCGGTATAAAATAGTTCAAACGACCCGTGACGTCACATAGTTTTACATTAGTTATTATTATGGTTATATTTCGCTGTGTCTAGGTACACGCTAACGTGTACGCAAATAAAAAAGTTAAGTATGTACACGCGAATTAAACTTCATCAAGCCAGTGACATTATTATTTAGCGTGCCCAGTGACTGTATATTTTGGTACATGCTATTTTGATATGTTTAGCGTGTGTTTGATAGAAAAATATTTGTTAAAGGAAGGGAAGCAAAACTATTCAGATGTTTCAAACTTAATTGTAATAAATCAATGTATATATTAAAGTACCTATATATTTAGGTTAGCAAAATAAATATATGTATTTAGTTGACATAACACGTAAAAAATATTGTTAAAATAATTAAGTTAATTATTATAATCAACTATTCTAAATGGGAAATAAGCCACAATTAAACTAAAAAAATGATTTTATTAACGTTTCGACGTCCAAATCGGATGTCATTGTCAAAATACAAAAATTAATCAGATTAAATAAATTATTAGAAAAATTTTTTACTAAGCAACACCATTTTTGTTGAATTTAATAATATTTTGTATTTTGACAACGACGTCCGATTTAGACGTCGAAACGTTAATAAAATCATTTTTTGGTTAAATTGTGGCTTAGTTCCCATTTAGAATAGTTGATTACAAAAATGCCACAAGGATAATAGCTTCAGAACAAGTTAATTATTATTGTGAAAGCTTTAGGTCTTCTTTTTATTTTAATCTTTTACGGTAATACATACTATTTCATTTATAACTAAAAAAAATATATAATAATTTATAGTCTCTTATCTTTTTCGTACTATTTTAAAATGTTCTTAAACTCATTAAAAGAACTAAATAATTATTGTCCACACTCTGTAGTTAATTTAAAAACAAACACTAAACAAATAAAAAATAAGAGATCACTGACACTCTAACTTTTTTATTTGCGTACACGGTAACGTATACCTAGACACAACCTTATATTTAGGTATATTCTTCTTCTTCTTTAGTTTATTGGCCTCCACCTACTTGGGTATTTGGCAAGCTCATCGTCGTGGAATAAGTCAAAAATATTTATATTCTAATGACATTAAATGTCATAAATTTTATCGTATGTCATTGTAATAATATATACCAGTTTGTTAAAATTGTAGTTTTATACTGTTTTTGAAGGAAAGGAACGAAGGTTTACTATTGAAAATAAAACCATTTTGTAAAAGTACGAATTTTTCTATGAATAGTTCAAACGATCAAAAACACTTGTAACGTCACATAAATGTATTTTCTACTGACGTTTATAACGTCTAATTTAAAATTCTGTTTACTTTATTGGAAAAATGTAAATGTAAAACCAAGTGACGTCACGAAGCGTTTTGGACCACCTGTTTTAATTTGAATTTTTAATCGTCTTTAGGGGCCAAACGAAAGACAAACAAAACTTTTTTATCTTTGATACATGTTTTAAATTATGTTGTGTTGTGATTTATAATATTTTTTTCGAATTTAAAAATTTATGCAAGTTCCCTATTGTTTATGTTTATTAATTGTCTAAATAAAAAAACGATTTTAACGGAAAATGATTAAAATCTCTTGTTTTTACAATGAAGAAACTTGAAACTTTTACAGAGTGTAGCTAATTATATGAACTATACATAATTTCACTATTTACGTTAATTGTTTACGTTATGCAATAAACTTTCAAATTTTTTGCCGATTCCGACTACTTTTCATGTTTGTACCTACATCATACATGTTTTATACATATTTTAATAAACATGACGATATATTTTAATGTTTGAAAAGTGTAAGACTAAAAAGTAAAAAAAAAAAATGAAAAAAAAATTTTTAGGAAACGCTTTTCTTTAGTTACGAGTGCCTAAAATTAAAAATATTATAAAAAATCAATTAAAAAGCAAAAAATAAAAAAATTGACAAAAACCTAACACATTCGTTAAAGAAAAGCGTGGGGCGAAAACCGTTTATTTGATGAAGACGCGCCACGCTTTTCTTTAACGAATGTGTTAGATTTTTGTCAATTTTTTTTATGTTTTGCTTTTTAATTGACTTTTTATAATATTTTTAATTTTAGGCACTCGTAACTAAAGAAAAGCGTTTCCTAAAAATTTTTTTTTCATATTTTTTTATTTCAGTTTCATTTCCTCGACTATTGAAACTGTCGGAATAATTAATAAAAAGTAAGAGCACTTAGCTTTTTCTTCCTCCAACCGCTGCTTCTGCTCTTCAAAACGTTTTTCTTCTTGATGTGCCTATCCGTGACGAATGTTGGCGATCATCATGGCAATCTTCACTTTATCTGCAGCAACTCGGAAAAGCTGCACAGATGTTGTGTTGAACCAGGTTCTGAGGTTCTTTAACCAGGATTTTCTTCTTCTTCCTGGACCTCGCTTTCCAAATATTTTTCCTTGCAGGATGGCTTGTAGGAGGGCATATCTGGATTCATTTCGCATAATGGGAAATTTGATGATCAGTACCTCTCGGTTTTTATTCAGTCTTCTGAGGACCTTGTTATTGGTGACTCGGTCAATCCGCGGAATTTTAAGTATTCTCCGATATAGCCACATCTCAAATTCTTCCAATTATCTACACATATCTTCGTTCGTGGTCCACGATTGAACATAATAAAAAAGGACACCATAAAAAGACATAAACAGGATCGCACCATTCTTATTTTTATACTAAAGCGTGTGATACACACGCGAGTAAGTACGCGAACTTATGGCTCGACGACCTTTTTCGTGCGTGTATCACAGCAAGTACGCGTACTTTAAGTCCGCCGAGTAAGTACGCCGTCGATCCAACAAGTTTGAAATCTTACTCGTAACCCGTACGTGTATCACTGCCACGAGCCGCGAGCCTCGAGCCATCATGTTATTGCGTTTAAAGTTACACTTATATTTTCACTAATTAAGCAAATTGCCTAGAAATAATTCAATCGTTTATTGTTGAAAGGAGACAAGTTACATTTTATAAGTTTTGAGAAAACCGTAAAACATTATTTTAAGCTTTTTTGATTATTTTTTTTTGAGTAAAAACCTTATAGGCTGTTTTATCCTCCTGATGAAAATATTACCCTCTTATCTATGATGTTTTGTTTGTTACCCACACTTTTCGATTTCGTCTTTTTTTATTAGTATTAAAAATATATAATACGATAGGATACGATACGAAGTATATAATACGATAAAATTCCTAAATAGCACAAAGCATCTTCTCTCGACGACATAGCAATGAGTTATGAGTAAGTCTGCCGTGTATCACCGACGGCGAGCCGAGTAAGTCCGCGATCTTTAAACCCGCGTACTTAAAGTTTGCGTGTGTATCACACGCTTAAGAGAGAGGTTGTGACTCTCGAAGAATTCCCCTATCCGGATAAAAGTAGATGTAGATTTTCCGATGCGTGCTCTTATCTCTTAGTTGTTGGTCCATTCTTCATTTATTATGGTGCTGAGAAGTTGTAGTGCGTTACTCTTTCTACACGTGTTAGGTTGACGTAGTTGAGCTTCTGTTATCATTTTCTTGCTGATGATCATAAGCGAAGCTTTGTCTTCTTTACGTCTATATCGAGTCCATATTGTTGACTGTAATACGTGATTAAGTTCATAAGGACTTGTTGGTCTTCTAATATAGGTTATCCGCAAATACTATGGTGTCATCTGCATATCTGATGTTGTTTAGCTGGTACCCTTTCAGTAGAATTAGACAAGGCGAAAATGGCGGGTTCGTTGGGAAAAATATTCCCATTAGATTTTTTTGCATAATCACATTCGTGAGACACCCCAGAATAAGGTTCAAGAAGTCACCCACGCGAAAAGTGGTCCAAATTTTTTTTAACAATTTTTTTTAATCAAATTGCAAAAATCAGTATTTTTGGCCCGGACAATATTTTTTAGGTTTTTTGGACCATTCTGGACAAAAAAGTTGTGTTATATTTTTTCTCTAAAGTTGATCGTTTTCGAGTTATGTATAAGCAATTTAAAATTTGAAAAACGCGAAAATGACCATTTTCAAGGCTTAATAACTCGGTTAAAAGTTATTATTATGAAAGTCAGAAAGTGACTAAATCAAAGTTTAAAGCCCCCGCTACATGATCCTGAAGAAATCTGTGTCATTAATGTATTACTAAGGGCCGCTTGTTCGAACGCTAATCAGCAATGATCACTATCAAATATTTAATTACTGTCACAACTGTCAATGTCAACTTTGGTTGGGTTGCTGAAAACATAATTGATTATAATTATGAGATTAGTTAATTAATTAACATAATTGATTAACTAATTTCATAATTGTAATCAATAATTATGTTTTCAGCAAAAAAATGAAAGTTGACATTGACAGTTGTGACAGTAATTAAATATTTGATAATGATCATTTTTGATTAGAGTTCGAACAACCGGCCCTTAGTTGTTATTTTTAATTAATAACAATGAGCAGTTAGATCGTATTGACGCGGCTGTAAATGTGAGTGCGAGTAAGATGCACAAGTGGACTGCCGGAATGGCGCTCATTATTATTACTTAAAAATAACAGCTTAGTCATAAAATAATGACAAAAATTTCTTCAGGATCTTGTAGGGCGGGCTTTAAACTTTGATTTAGTCACTTTCTGACTTTCATCATAATAACTTTTAACCGAGTTATTAAGCCTTGAAAATGGCCATTTTCGCGTTTTTCAAATTTTAAATTGCTTATAACGCGAAAACGATCAACTTTAGAGAAAAATATAACAGAACTTTTTTGTCCAGAATGGTCCAAAAAACCTAAAAAAAATTGTCCGGGCCAAAGATATTAATTTTTGCAATTTGATAAAAAAAAATTTGGACCACTTTTCGCGTGGGCGACTTCTTGAACCTTATTCTGGGATGTCTCACGAATGTGATTATGCAAAAAAATCTTATGGGAATATTTTTGCCAACGAACCCGCCGTTTTCACCTTGTCTAAATACGTTTTTCGTGCAAAGCTTCGATAAATATTTTTTCAGAGTAGAGATTGAAGATTAGATGAGATAAAATACAGTCTTGCACTCCACACATGATTTTCACATATTCAGTATGTTCACCTTCAAATTAATGAGTAAATTGATTGAATGATTCCAGTAAAGGTTTCTAATTATTTGGTTGTTAAGAGGAAACAGTAGCAATCAACAGGTAGCAAAAACGCGTTCCAAGATTGCGGCTGTAATTTTGAATATTTTTTCGAGATATTTGGCACACATATTCGTAATATAATAAAGAATGGCGGTACAGAGCCCAATTTGAAAAATATATTAATATGTGGAAATTACTCTGTAATTAAACACAATATTAAAAAAACGAGCCTGTACCGCCATTAAGAAGAACAAAAAAATACACTTTCTTCAAATAAACTTTTTTATCCGATGCCTAGATTTTGTGTCATTTTGGAACTACTAAAATTTTTTATTTCATTAGTAGTTCCAAAATGACACAAAATCTAGGCATCGGATAAAAAAGTTTATTTGAAGAAAGTGTATTCTTTTGTTCTTAATGGCGGTACAGGCTCGTTTTTTTAATATTATATTTAATTACAGAGTAATTTCCACATATTAATATATTTTTCAAATTGGGCTCTGTACCGCCATTCTTTATTATATTACGAATACGTGTGCCAAATATCTCGAAAAAATATTCAAAATTACAGCCGCAATCTTGGAACGCGTTTTCGCTACCTGTTGATCGCTACTGTTTCCTCGCGGAATTATTATAATAGTCTTAAAGTAATTTGAGGCTTAACACTCAAAAGTAATAATCACTTGGAAGTATTTCTGTCTTATACAATGGTTGTCTGGAGTGCCATCTTCTGACGAAGATGGGCGATCACGTATTTAAACGCTTCTCTATCTTTTGCAACTTGAAATTTCTATTCTATACTGAGGTTAGTCCAATCTCTGATATTACTTAGCCAATATTTCCTTTTTATCCCCACGCCTTTTTTCTATCTATTCTTCCTTCTATGGTTGCGTATAAGGCGACCTTTACACGGTCAATATTATTGAGGCAATATTATTGACGAATAAATGGCAAAAAAAACGGTAGCGCTCACACAACTCAATAATATTGATCAATTGTTTTTTATATAAACAACATTCTTGCACGTAAAGACGATTCAGCACTATTTCGTATAAATAAAAGTTTCGTTAACTTTGGTCCAGCAACCTTTTGAACGATGCTGAAGCTGAATGACAAAATTAAGCTAGATAAATAGAAGCAACTTAGTTTTACCATTTACACTAACTAAATTAATTTAAAATTTAGAACAAGTGACGTTTTATTGCTCAATATCTCACACGGTCAATAATATTGACGGCGCCTCAATTAGACCAGTAAGGATCTGTTTTTAGTTGGATGTGAGAAGTGGCATTCAGATTTTTGCCGATAAAGTTAGGTGATAACTTCGTTAATAATAATTGATTTATGCTTCTTCTCAAATATGCCCGAACAATAATAAAAAAAAATAAAATATTTAAAAATTTCAAAAAATTTCGTTTTTTTCTACTTTTTTTGCTTATAACTTAAAAACTATTCATTTTAGAACAAAGTCCTATAGGAATAAAACAAAGATAATTAAATTTTCTATCAGATGCGATTGGTTAAAAATGTCTTAATTTATCACCAATGCTTCAAAATAGCAATAAATATAAAATAAGGGGGCAAAACATCCTGTCCTTATTCAATGATTTTCCATCACTTAGGTTACACTTGGAACCTTCCTAATTCGCTTAGAAAATTTTTGTAATGTGCTAAAACCGTACACCAAATTTCATTAAAATTGACTTACTAGATTTTGCATAATAATTCTGCAATCTAAACTTTTTTTAAAAAATTAAAATTTTTTAAAATCTTACACAACAAAAACTAGAACATACAAAGATTTGTCAATTTTTTTTGCATATAAAGAAGTACTCCACCTATCTAATGCACTTTACAGAATTGAAATCGGATTATTTAAGCAGCCTCAGCAATGTTTTAAAGTTATAAACAATTTTTTGGCTTATAAACAAATTAGTGCTGTGGCCAGAAGGGGGTGCTACGGGCTTCTTTATTTAGATGGACTTACATAAGTTTTTTTATGTATTTTGACCCGTAGAACACGAATTTTTTGGGTAACAGTTGATCCGGATATCGATAAGATTGTTATAAACAAAGAACTTGAGGAATTACATAATATCGATTTTTCGCAAAATAAAACATTTTTTTTGTATTTCTTGGGTAATTCTAAGCAAAAAATGTTCTTACAAGTTTTTTCGTAGGATGCATAGTTTTCGAGATAAACGCGGTGGAACTTTAAAAAAATCGAGAAATTGCAATTTTTGAACGCGAATAACGTTTGATTAAAAAATAAAATAGCAATTCTGCTGACAGCATTTGAAAGTTTTTCAAATTATACCGGTTAATTATTTGCATTGCTAAAAATTAATTTTTTATTATTAAACAAAGCTATTTGTTTATAAGCCAAAAAATTGTTTATAAATTTAAAACATTGCTGGGGCCCCTTAAATAATCCGATTTTAATTCTGTAAAGTGTATTAGATAGGTAGAGCACCTCTTTATATGTAAAAAAATTAGCCAACTTCTAAATGGTCTACTTTTTGTTCAGAAAGATTTTAAAAAATTTGAACTTTTTTAAAAACATTTAGATTGCAAATTTATTATGCAAAATTTATTAGGTCGATTTTAATGAAATTTGGTACACGATTTAAGTATGTTACAAAGAATTTCCTAAGCGAATTACTAAGGTTCTAAGTGCCACCAAAGTGGTTAAAAAATATTGAATAACAACAAACTTATTTTGCTCCCTTATTTTGTATTTATTGCTATATTGCAGAAAAGGTAATACCTTAAGACATTTTTTACCAGTCGTATATCATACAAAATTCAATTATCTTTATTTTATTTCTCCACGACTTTGTTCCAAAACGAATCGTTTTAAAGTTATAAGCAAAGAAAGCAGAAAAAAATCGATGTTTTTCGAAATTTTTAAATATTTTAATTTTTTTATTAATGTTCCGGGCATATTTGAGAAGGAGCATAAGTCAATTATTATTACTGAAGGTGTCACCTAACCTTATCTGCAAAAATTCGAATGCCAGCTTTCACATCCAAAAATAGACGTTTTTTCGCAGATCCTTACTGGTCTAAATATATTGACAGCACTTCAATAAAAATCAAACCGATTTGATTTTCTTCAATATTATCGCCATGAATATTATTGTTTCAATATACTCCACGTTCAATATATTGATGAATATCGATATTCCTTCAATAATATTGACCGTGTAAATGTCACCTAAGAGAGAATATTTATCATTTCGAAGTATGTGCCCCAGGTACGATGTTTTTCTTATTTTAACTGTCTTCAGAAGTTTCCTATTTTATGTTTCTTAATACTTCTCGATTTGAGATCTGCCTAAGAAATTTTAAGAATACGTATGTAGAGCCGCATTTCGAATTCCGAAAGTTTTTTTGTGGATTCAGATGTTTAAGTTTCTGCCTCATATATCAGCTTCTAACAAATGAACCGCAATGTAATCCATTTTAAATTATCGCAATTCTATCCATTCATTTCGCAATATTCTATTCTCACTTTCTATTTCCTTTTTGTCACACTGGGTTTCCAAGCCCTCTTAAAAAAAAGTTATTGAAATATTTACAGTGCCTCACTGTTTGAGTTTTAAATTTTACTTAGAGGTAGAAGGTACGGGTTGTATACATTTTTGTGTTATCTTTCATAACAATATGGATTAAACGTATCTCGCTTTCCTCACCTGTTTAAAAATTCCTCACATTTATGTACTAATTTGGCGTTTTGGCAACGCTGTAGCGTTCTGACGTCATAAATTTTGAAAATAGTTTCAGAAGTTAACCTTAAAGTTGTATTAAAAAACCATATTTTTCACGAATTCAAAAAAAGTTGTTTTAGGACCATTTTTACTCGAGATAGCTATTTGTTATTAATTTCTCACGTAACAAACCTATTAATAAAAATGCTAGTAACTTATTTAGAGTGCTGATTGACGCAAAACCATATTCAATACTTCATTAGGTTATCATTTTGAATTAACTGTGTGCTTAAGTAAATACTATTTATAACTAAAGATAGAACAAGAACAATACACAACTGATTAAAATAAAAAAGTATAAGTTAAATTATACGTCTTGTGGCTGTGCGATGTCTAATTTCCATATTATTCGATTATTCCATTGGCCCTCTCTAAGATCTGTTACGCTCATCACAGTGGTTTTTTTTCCCTACGAGTTTTCTTGAGCGTTCCCAGTTTTCTGCGCTTGGATGGCATCCATTCTGTAATCCTTTTCGAAAGTCTTGCATTATCAATCCTCTGGACGTGGTCGTACCATATTAGGCTATTTGTTTCCTTTCAATAATAATTGTTATTAGTGAACCTTCAACTTCCTTCCATAGTCTTATTCTGTCGATCCGAATTCTTTTTCGGGCGGTAATTCAAACTAATCTTCTAAAAGTAACCCAGTTATACATTCACTCCAGTTTTTGTTTGTAATTCTCTCATATTTTATAATATTTTTTCGTTTTCCTACTTTTTGGCTCCATATTATATTGTTACGTTTTTCTATGAGTTTATTAAGCCAAGTACAATGTGGTTTAACTAACTGTATTCAATTCCAAAATTTTACTTGATTACAAATAACACAGATACAATAATAATAATAATAATAATAATCGCTTACTATAACTGCTTAGATAATAATAAGCAATCATATATTATAATAATAACGATATATTTTTATTACATCTTAGAAATTCATCCAACCAGTCTTGTCCTGCCTTTTTCTTTTGTATGTAAAATGTATGAATGAGCTAAACCATCTCAGTCATCTGAAAAGCTAATTCTTGTAACCTTGCTTGTGTCAATCCGAACAAACGACTTTCAAAAAATTGTATATGCTCAACTAATAGCCTTTACACATCAGATGGAAAGATAGCTTTCCAACAAACAATGCCTTTGAATTCGACTCCAAAGTTTTATTAGTGCTTTAAAAATGCCTGCGAAGAGTTGGTTGATCAAAAATTTTTGAGATTAATAACGAGCCAATTTTCTTATCTCTAAATGCCTCGATGACTTTCTTCATTGACTCCGTACTCCAAGATTGCCGATCAGTCGTTCGTTTATAATCGCGTCACACTTTAATATCTAAAAAAAATACATACCTACATATAACACAAACGCTATGGACAATTAACATACCTATTGTAACGTATGATTTTTCTGTTTGAATGGGGTAGCTTAATAAATGACTAAGTTCTACAGAAATAGGCTAGCTGGATATTTAAGAGACTGTATCAAGTGGACTCAGGAGAGGATCAGGCCGTATTTGCACGCCCGAAATAAGACGGTACCTAATGAAGTACTAGAGTGTTAAGAAACTAAAGTAAAATAAGGAAAGAAATGTAAAAAAAAGAACTACTGACCCAGAAGATATTCAGAAGTAGTGTTGAGCGCCAGGGAAGGATTTTATAAATTCTTCTCCACGTGACCTATATTGCTGTACCTAACTAATACTATTTAAAATGGTAGGATAATAAAACATATAAGTATGTACAACCAACAAATTTAATGAAAAAAAACCTATAACCCCTATATACAATTTTATACAAACTAGCTAATCAGTACCTGTTGTACTAGAAAAGTACGCTCCTGTCGACAATGAGATCGCAAAAAAATTAAAACAAAGAACTTAATTAGTTAGATCAAGACAGTTATTGGGAATCACAAGTTATTTACTTAAACAAAAATGTATTATGGATATTGGTTACAGTATTGGTTGACAATCTCGTATCTGACCTAAGTGATAACCCTGAGTACCATACCTGTTAACTGAAATAAAGGTTATTAAATAGGAATTAAAACCGTAGATATTGTATACAACACCTTAACATATAGTTTATAATTCCCGGACTATTTTAAATGAATGGTACGAACAGTGAACGATAAAACTTGTTGAAAAAAAATAATTGAATATTACAAATGGTGATTTTAGAAAAAATGAGTTTATATGATTATTAAGGTTATTTCTAATTTATTGGGAAAAATATTAATATTGCAAGCAGTTATTTAAAAGAATTGAAAACATATATTTTATAATAAAAACCTGTCGCTTCTACAAAAGTAGGGACGGAGGCTTCTCCAAACTCCTTGAGAGGTTGACGATGGGAGAGCCAGGTAGGTATCCTCCGGTTTCCAATCCTGGGGAGATACTCAACCACAATACGGATGGTCCGATGAGGAGGTACTTACTAGTACCGGTAAAAATCAATGTTGATTCCAAAAAAACATAAAATCCCAATCCACACCAAAAGAAACCCCAAACTGATTGCTTATTCCATATCCAACAAAAACAAAAACGGTGACTTAATTTCCTTTTTCTCCAGTGGCTAAAATAATAAAAAAACCTTGATCAGCTGATTGTCCTTGAGTATACAAGAAACAGGGCCTCGACAAAAAAGGTGTATCACCTTATCAGAACTTGACAGAGAAAAAATCTAAGTAAAAAATGAAGTTTGATGTCCATGCTTGAAGTTCATTGACCTTGATTATCCTTGAATGGAAACAGCTTTTTAAACGAATATAAGAAAGTATTTGGACAAGTAAATGTGGATCTTGTAATCAAAGATTACTATATGGAGTTATATAAAGGAGAAAAGGAAAATGATCATTGATTCCAAACTTACTTTGAACCGGAAATATAATGAAAGATTTTTTTTTCTGTAGAAATATAAGTGCGATGGTATTGAAGTATTGCAAATATGATGATTGAAGAGTAATAATTCATATAAAGATAATATATGTAAGATATTGACAGTGAATAAAGGGCTATTTTTTTCCAAGGAAAAACCATAGCTACGAGACATTTATCTAATACATACCCATTGCTCTTCAAAAAAGTATTGGAAACAAAAACTCTTCTCCTCAAACTCTTCACAAAACCCAAAACAAAATAAAAACTTCCTCCAACGTAAATTAATCTTATAACTTTTTCAACTAAAAGGTAAATTCTGGCAATGGCCACCGGAGATCGGGAGATCAGATGTCTTCTGTACAAGAGTTGAAAATTAAGTGCTGGCCTGCTCTCCCCGAAGCAATGACAAACACGTCAGCCGGAAGCCGTATCGACACACGGACCAACTTCTAGATTACGAATTCCCCTAAAAGTCACCAACTTTGTCCAAATACTTATTAAAATCTAGGCAATACCTACTACACGCTGAAGTATATTTGGTTGCATACTTATTGGGAGTTGCTTTTCCTAATAAATATTTTGAAATGCATATTATAAAGTGACGATGAGTATCACTCAACGTTACATTCCCCCATTACTTGTAAGAAAAAAAATTGATCTTATGAACAATTTTTTTTTTATTATACATATATATATATATATATATATATATATATATATATATACCGGGTGGTGAATTGGAACACGGGCCATAGGAAACTCAATGTAAAATTCTAAACTTTTGAATTAATGCTTCCCTAATTATTTTACATCAAAAGTCATAAGAAACTATTTGTAGAGAATTGAAATCTGTATTGAAAACAACTGTTAATATTTTTCTACGAATAATAATTATTCAAAATTTTGTAAAAATATAATACAATTTTCAGAGAAATACGCCAAAGTTACGCCACACACAGTGCAATAATGTGTATAAAATTGCATTCGGTGACAATGAATTTATTATATTAACAATTTGAACTGTCAATTTCTTTATTTATTTTATCATTTATTGTTTAAAACACAATAAAGTTGATCAGATACCCTCAGTTAAGGAGAAAGTATTAATAATAAAGATATTTTCTTCAGTCAATAGTGTTCTCACTGTCAGTTAAATAGTAACGTGTGGCCTAACATGCCCACACATACCTACTGCGGTAAATACATTATATTTTTCAAAATTTTGGAATGTGTTGAAATCGTAGAACAATTGTAACTTTGGTTTTTAATGCAGATTTCAGTCCTCTACAAATAACTTCTCATGACATTTGATGTAACAAAATTAGGGAAGCAGGAATTCAACAGTTTAAAATTTTACATTGAGTTTCCTATGGCCCGTTTTCCGATTCACCACCCTGTATATATATATATATATATATATATATATATATATATATATATATATAAAAACGTCCAAGGAGTAATTGGGTTACTAGTAAATAAAAAAGTACTGAGATAACAGCTGGGAAAACCCTGGTACTGAGGAAGCAATGAAAGACTGGTGCTTCAAAGTGAGTGCCTTTTATTTTGGTCAAGCTTTCGCCTATTGTTTTTAGGCTTCTTCAGGACTTGCTACAAAGAAGAACATTCTTTACAAATATGCTTAAAGATAGAACAAGCAATTCTTACCGAAATAGGTGCACTAGTGCTCAGTGAAAATAAGAATACATCTTTTACCTTGCCTTTTTTGTGTATACATAAGTAATACAGATATTTTTGTTGTTATTATTTAGCTAATAAAACCAGATATCGAAACTGAGTCAGATCCTCTCTATTCAACCTAATCCATTGTAAGAAAATTTGGACAAGTGTCGTTAGAAGTTGATTTTTTTATTTACAAAATGACACCTATCGATCCATCGATTGTCAACGTCCTCTTCCGTTTTTTTTACGTCTGACTGACACATAGAAGATTTGTTTAGAGATTTCGAGAGAAGAGACTCGTAACATCAAACAACCATTCGACTGTCACTATTCGAACAGCTGTCTGAAATCACTTCTTCTCTTTTTCATGATGTAATTGTGGTGAGCTTCTGATTAAGAACCTCCCACCCAACCAATTGCAAAGGATGGATCAAAGGTGAAAGAATGCAATGAAAATCGTTAGAATGGCCGACAGCTCAGTTGTCACTTGTTGAACTGTCGTTCGAATCCAACGATACCACTAAACCGGAAGGTAGTGGTGATCTTTGAAATGTAAAGAAAATTATTATGGTTCTTACAATAGATTTGCCATTAAAACATATGTTTTTGGTGGAGAACGTAGAGACGATCAACACTCCAACTGTCACTTGTTGAAATGCCGGCTCCTCACCCGTTCCCTGTGTCTTCTACGTCAAGTTATTAAAAATATTATGGATAGGGAATCTCCCACTCAGACCCGCCATCCGGTTCACTTACAGGAAACGACTATTCTTTATAAAATGTGGAGTACAAAATGTAAAACGTAATACTTATTAAAATTGTAATACAATAATAAAATTGTAATACAATTTTAATAAGTATTACGTTTTACATTTTGTACTCCACATTTTATAAAGAATAGTCGTTTCCTGTAAGTGAACCGGATGGCGGGTCTGAGTGGGAGATTCCCTATCCATAATATTTTTAATAACTTGACGTAGAAGACACAGGGAACGGGTGAGGAGCCGGCATTTCAACAAGTGACAGTTGGAGTGTTGATCGTCTCTACGTTCTCCACCAAAAACATATGTTTTAATGGCAAATCTATTGTAAGAACCATAATAATTTTCTTTACATTTCAAAGATCACCACTACCTTCCGGTTTAGTGGTATCGTTGGATTCGAACGACAGTTCAACAAGTGACAACTGAGCTGTCGGCCATTCTAACGATTTTCATTGCATTCTTTCACCTTTGATCCATCCTTTGCAATTGGTTGGGTGGGAGGTTCTTAATCAGAAGCTCACCACAATTACATCATGAAAAAGAGAAGAAGTGATTTCAGACAGCTGTTCGAATAGTGACAGTCGAATGGTTGTTTGATGTTACGAGTCTCTTCTCTCGAAATCTCTAAACAAATCTTCTATGTGTCAGTCAGACGTAAAAAAAAACGGAAGAGGACGTTGACAATCGATGGATCGATAGGTGTCATTTTGTAAATAAAAAAATCAACTTCTAACGACACTTGTCCAAATTTTCTTACAATGGATTAGGTTGAATAGAGAGGATCTGACTCAGTTTCGATATCTGGTTTTATTAGCTAAATAATAACAACAAAAATATCTGTATTACTTATGTATACACAAAAAAGGCAAGGTAAAAGATGTATTCTTATTTTCACTGAGCACTAGTGCACCTATTTCGGTAAGAATTGCTTGTTCTATCTTTAAGCATATTTGTAAAGAATGTTCTTCTTTGTAGCAAGTCCTGAAGAAGCCTAAAAACAATAGGCGAAAGCTTGACCAAAATAAAAGGCACTCACTTTGAAGCACCAGTCTTTCATTGCTTCCTCAGTACCAGGGTTTTCCCAGCTGTTATCTCAGTACTTTTTTATATATATATATATATATATATATATATATATATATATATATATATATATATATATACCCATATAGATACTCAACTCAAGTATCCACAGAGAAAAATCACACGCTGTGGGATCCAACACAGGCGTGAACAAAACAAATATCTAAAATATAATAAGAACCTACGAATACTACACTACTATAAACTAACCTATCGTTGGACACCGTCCAAACTCATAGTACCAGTCCTCTGTGACATATACCCTAAAGACCAAATTGTGTTCAAGTTGATTTAGTAGATTTAAATAAAACCCCAAATTATAGTCAACAAGAACACCATAACAACAATATTCGAATACAAACTCAATATAACCTATACAACGACTAACTTACTCACACTTACAGCTGACTCGATCGATTATACCTAACCGCAAATTATGAGTCGTGTAAATGGGTTGCTTAAATGGCGAATACATCACATGCCATATCAACATACATACATACCTAAGAGTTATTATAACCCGTTTCTAAAGTACATAATTCAGATAAATCCTAATCTCAAAAAAAATGTCGAATGGGACGAGTAATACAAAATTGTTCTATCGATGGACAACAGATTTAAATAGAGCATATCCAAAGTGAACAATTAGTAGATTTCGTAGCCATTTCGCAATAAGCCAACATAGATCATAGTATATATGAAAATAAATATAAGAGTTATTGGTAAGAAAAGAAAGTATTGTAGCAAGCCTTTTATCCTAAATTGATCCGACAGTGGACAACAGATTTATATTGAAGCATATCCAAGGTGGAACAACCAGGCAGATTTAATTGAGCAACGCTACAACCTAGCACTAAATGTGCTAATAATGATTACATATTGGGTACCATGAACCTAATTCAACTGATCATCCGAATTGTATCAGATGCCATGGAAGATCTTCCTAAAGGTACCTAATCGAATAGTCGACATAACAGAAGTTAGCTCATTCTGGGATTCTCTAACTGTAGCTATAGCCAACAGATTGATAAGAATGGCCAGAAGAAGCTAACCAATATTTCGAAGTCATCACACATGAAATAAATCAAGAAGTCACATATTATAACTCTTATAAATAAATCCAATTAAGGAAATACTAGAGAACAAGTAAATCAATTTCTAAAGAAACTGCAGATTAAGAAAATGTTCCCTAGTTACTCCCAGACAACAGGATGTTGATCCTGACTCTAATTTAAATACAAACAAAAAATAATGAGTTTCCAGGAAAGCTGATGTTCGAACACAATAATTCCTTGGTGTAGGCAAAAGCTACATTTTCATAGGACTGATCTTTAAGAAGTTACCATTATTATCAGAACAAACAAAATAGTAAAGCTTAAGAAGGATAGATAAACATACAAGTTAAGACTAAGTTTCTTCAGAATGAATGTAAACTGAAAATCGAAAAAGAATGCCTAGTGCATGATTAAAATGATGATTAAACATTCTATCATAAAGATTCAGCATCTGAACTAATTGAGGTATGGCTTGGAACTAGGCAACTGTGAGCAATGAAATCTGCTTCCTATCAGGTGCACAGTCGATAAGCAACAAGTCTCGAACCCACGTATTTGCATAGCTAGGCAAACCACTTTCCTAAGAAATGTTCACTACAATAAATAATGAAATGGTTTCATAGTCTTTATCATAAATTTAATCTCAATTAACTTTATCAAAATTTGGACACATGAAGTATAACTTTGGAATCACACTGTATACTAAAATTGCATTTACCCAAACAAATATCACAATGACTTCTTTAGACAAAAATAAGCTAATGTACCAAGGAATCATGCTAAGCACTGAAATAACTTTCCAGTAGAAACTACAAAATCAAATACAAAACGAGATAATCCTAATCTAAACCTATTATGTAGATACACTAATCTATAAGTGATGACATATATAAGCATAATCACATACAAGGTGTTAACAGTTCCATACCAGTTCAATAATAAGCCAAATTAAGCTAAATCTCAATAATAAACTAATAAAATCTCAGATACATAGAATATGGAAAGCTAGAAAGATTACTATAATAGATAAAACATAGAGTCCCTATCTGGTGACTAAAATCAAAATCCAAGCATTAACCTATTCATTGAACAATCGAGTATTTCTGAAATTTAGAAAGAGGAATTAACTTGATCAAACTGTTAAGTTAATCTTCTTCTTCTGATGACGAAGGTTCTAAGTCGTTGACAGTATTATCTGGTAGTAAGTCCTTTATGTGAAATCGACCAAGTTTCCTGTTGGACGAACTATCTTTTAATTCATATATTAAAGGAGAGATTACTTTACTGACAACACATGGGACATATTTCTGACAAAATTTGGCAGAAATAGCATCACCTTTACTTGACTTAACAAAATTACGTTTTAATACCCGATCACCAACAAAGAATCGCAAATCTCTTTTCCTCAAATTGTATTGACTCTGTGACTTAAGGTAAGAAGATTTCAACTTCTTCCTGATGTCTGCAAATATTGGGGGCAAAGTCTGAACATCATCTAAACGATGAAGTTTCTCAGAGATCTGAGGGAGATTTGTGGAATTGTCTGAAATTAAACCGAAATAATCACCAGACAAAGCAATATTTCTACCAAAATTCAGATAAGCTGGAGAACATTGAGTAACTTCATGGACCGAAGTTCTTATGGCTTGAGCTATGGAGTGGATATACTGGTCCCAAGCTCTGTGATCTGGATAGGTGTACGATCTAAGGGCTGTTACAATACTGCGGTTCACTCGCTCACTATGATTAGCTTGCGGATGGTATGCAGCATTATAAAAGATCTTCTGAACTTTGTACTTGGTAAGAAGATCCTTAAAGGCCTTAGACACAAATTGAGGACCATTGTCACAAGACACAATTTGGGGGACACCAAACAACAAAAAGACTTGTTCCTCCAAATATTTCACAATGGCAGGGACAGTAGCATTCCGAAGAGGAAAAACTAGTGGAAATTTAGTAAAGTAGTCCACAACTACTAAACAATAGGTATAGCCATTGTAACTACGAGGATATGGTCCAATCAGATCCATGGATATCATCTGCCATGGGAAGTCAATGTTCCTAAAAGTACCCATTAATCCAGCTTGTGGCATAGTACTTGGCTTGCAAGTAGCACAAACTTTGCATCTAGATATATATCTCTTAATATAGTTGCGCATGCCAGGCCAATAATATAATTCTGCTATCCTACTAAATGTTTTATAGGAACCGAAATGACCAGATGTCACATTATCATGAAAAGTACGAAGAATTTCATCCCTGTTTGCTGTTGGGACGACAATTTTCCAATCAGACATATTAGACAAAGCTTCTACTGAACTAACAACATGCTTATAAAGGATATTATTTTCCACTTTAAAATCAGGATACTGATCAGGTTCTTGGGTAACCTTTTCCACCATTTTCTGATACCATGCATCCGGAACTAAAGTGGATAAGTCAAGAAGATTGACATCAAACGTTCGAGACAAAGCATCAGCTACTACAACACCATTTGCCTTACGATGGACGATATTATAATCAAAGGCTGACAACTTACAAATCCATCGAGACAAACGTTGGGATGGGTTACGCATAGAATGCATCCACAATAATGAACTGTGGTCAGTAATAAGGGTACACTTACGACCTTCTAAATAGTAACGGAAAGCCTCCAAGCCATGAATAATAGCAAGGAGTTCACGCTCTGTAGTGGAATAATTTTTCTGAGCCTTATTAAGCTTCTTACTAGTATATGCTATGGGGTGTTCAGAACCATCTTTCATCTGAAAGAGTACGCCACCTGAAGCGGTATTCGAACAATCCGTCATGAGGTAGAAGTGTTCACTGAAATCAGGTGAAGTCATGACCGGAGCACTGGTAAGAGCTTCCTTAATGCGATGAAAAGCATCATCGGCTTCAGGAGTCCAGGTGATAGTCTGGCCCTTTTTCCTATTCTTAAGGAGGTCAGTAAGAGGTGATAATAAAGTAGAATAAGAAGGCACAAATCGACGATAGTACCCACACATGCCCAAGATCCTACGTAATTGTGTAGTAGTTTTAGGAATGGGGAAGTCCTTAATAGCGGTTACTTTATCAGGGTCTGTTCTCAAACCTTGATGATCAACAACATATCCTAGAAATTTCAAATTAGGACGACAAAAATTACATTTCTCTAAATTAACAGTGAGATTAGCCTCTTTAAGGCGTGAAAATAATTTCTCCAATATTTCAATATGTGACGAAAAATCAGGAGTAACAACTATAGCCAACCTATTCAAGTTGTGGACCAATAACCAAGTCCATTAGACGACACATTGTTTGTGGAGCTGAAACTAGACCGAAAGGCATTGTGACAAATTGAAATAACCCTTTACCACTGACAGCGAAAGCAGTATACTTCTTACTCTCTTCGCTTAACGGAATTTGTAAGAAGGCTTTGGATAAATCGATCGAAGAGATATATTTGGCATTCTGAAGTTTGCTAAGAATTATATCTATCCGAGGGATGGGATAAGCATCTCGATTAGTAGTGATACTATTAAGTTTGCGACCATCGAAGCATACCCGGAATGATCCATCCTTCTTCTTTGTCATCCATAACGGCGAACAATACGAAGAATTTGACTGTTCGATAATGTTTAGAGAGAGCATCGAATCAATTTCTTTACCTAAATCTGCTTGCCATGCCTGAGGTATGGGATATTGATATTGTCTAAACGGAGTTGAAGTGTTCACTTCGATAGTATGAGATATTAAATGTGTACGGCCTAATTTATCTTTGGAAGAGATAGAAGAAAATTTAGAGATAATATTCTCTAACTGGTTTTGTTCTAAGCTAGACAAACTAGAGAACTCACGAATGGCACTTACAGTTGCGACATTAAAGGAAGATATAAATAACGAAAAATCTGAACAGTTTAATGTACTATTAAATGCATTTAAGAAATCCATGCCAAGAATTATAGAATTTTTAACTGAAGGGATAACATAAAATGTAATCATTTTCCGAATATTGGCAACTACGATTTCTGTGTCAAATTTACCTGTAATTGACTGGATTGCACCATCTGCGGTAGAGACTTGCAGAGAAGAAATAGGCATAACATTAATATCAGTGTTTTCTAACAATTTCAGCGAATACGAACCTATTAAAGAAATGTTAGAGCCACTATCTAATAGAGCTAAACAAGATTGTCCTAAAATTTCAATTTCAAGATAAGGTCGGTTATCATTATGTTTCCTAACTAATAACGAATTTATATCAAAATCCAAAATATCTGATTTATTTTCAAAATTATCTGGTATTAACATAGACATATTATTATTATTTACAACCGTACAACCTGGTATAGAATTTGGAACTGTTTCCTCGTCTTGATTATGCTTATTACTAAAATTCCAGTTTAAGACTGGAGGGAATAATCTACGATCAAGCGAACCGTACGAGTCAACTAAAGTGTTACCAACAATTACTTTTTCCCTGATTTCGGTTTGCGTGCTGGTCTCCGGTTGGAAGCGTTTCTTCCTTCCTGAGAGGTGTTCGAACTGCTGGCGGGTATTGGACCTGAAGCTTCGTCTACAGCTGCGGTCATATTCCCTGATGGGGCTGCTGTTTGAGGAACGCTCAGGGTACGAGCCTCTGCATGCTCGTTTCCCGAACACTTAAAACAATTTCGTTTCAGTGTGTTATCTTTACCACAACCGTGGCAGAAAATCCGGGTTTGGGGTCTGGAACAATCCCGAAATGCGTGACCAATCGACTGACAATTCCAGCAAGAAAAGGAATGAGTAGTCACAGACACATTCGGTGTAGAGGGTCTAGATTGCCAAGAACGATTTCTCGAGGAGTGAGAGGTAAATCCAGCACCAGAATTAGATGTTGTAGGAGGATGAAAAGACCAGGATAGAGTTTCTTCTAACCGTTTACACTTATCTGTCAGGTCTTCGATAGTGGCTATATCAACAAGTGCCAATTGGGCATGGTAAAAAGGTAGCAAACATTTTAAAATTATCTTAATTTTTGCATTATCTGTTAAAGGAGTATCTAAACGACTACACATACCCAACATAGTGTTAATAAACATAGTCACTGATTCTCCAGGTTTCTGCTTGCGGTTCTTGATCTCGTCTAAGAGATCAGTTTGGAAAGAATAAGGCAGAAAATCGGATTTTAGTTTCTGAGCCAAACCAGTCCAAGTGGTAAAGCTACCACGGTTGTTCATAAACCACGTAAAAGCATGGCCTGTAAATAATTCGGCAGAAGCCGAAAAAAGATCTTCCTCACTCACACCTCTCGAAACACGAAGACATTCTACCCTATCTAAAAATGAAATTACTTGGTCATAATGACCTTCACCAGAAAACGAAACTCCCCACTTATGTACCTGCACAGGCTTGGGATGTAACAAGGAATTAGAGGCTTGAACCGAAGAAACAGGAGTGGACGTGGCTAGAGGATTTACTCGAGAATCGAGTTCACCTTCTAGACTGAGAATCCTAATGGACATAGAGCGTTTGTAAAGTTGTTGCTCCTCATCTGAGCAACATAATAAGTGGACACGACCAGAGATATGAGCAAGACGTGAAATGTATCTAGAATACATGCTATCATGGACAGTCCCTCTAAAATTGGATATCTTTTGAGTAAGATCCTCAATTGTCTCATTTATTCCCTGTTGTTGTTCCAGGAAAGGAATAGATGCAGCTGAAATTTGCCGGAAACTCCTATTTCCTTGCTCTTGTTTAAGAGCACCACGCAATAGACTGCGTTTTTTATCACATTTAGCGGATTCTTCAACCTCTATTTCTCTTATCCTCAACTCATAATCTACCTCCTTAACTAATAAATGCTCTGGCTGAAAGGTACACATGGTGGTAGGAAAAATTTAGTACCAATAAACCCAACCCAACAACGACAAAACGAACCCAACCCAACAAACTAACGACCCAATTAACCGACAATCTACTAAACAAGCTGCTCTACCGACGAGCTGCTAAACTAACGACCTAACAAACCGACAAACCAAATATAACCGAGATATATATTTGGGGTAGATATTTAAAATAATTTAAGTAATTGTTTAAACGAAAATGTATATAAAAAAAGATGAAACTTTATAAATTATATATAGGTATGGTAAGCAAAAATTTAGCTAACTGTAGTATATTGTGGCTGCACCTAAATCAGAAATAGTAATGTACCTAGATATCAAAAAAAAATAAATCATTCAAAATTTTTCAAAATAAATATCCAGGTATCACCAAACCGACCAGACCGAAATGTCAACCAATATACCTGTTCAAATATTATCCTACTCACGATTTACAATTATTATTTTAAATAAATTAAAATAGTACCAATACAGCAATACAAGTGCACTAGTGTATTTTACAAATAACGTACAAAAGGAATCAAAAATGTATCTCTATATAATTACAAAATATACAACTATGAACCAGAAAGATACTTACTAGAAAAATTTACAATAAGCAACAAAATAAAGAAAGGTACTGTCTTACTGAAAATCGGGCCCCACGTTGGGCGCCAATTGTAACGTATGATTTTTCTGTTTGAATGGGGTAGCTTAATAAATGACTAAGTTCTACAGAAATAGGCTAGCTGGATATTTAAGAGACTGTATCAAGTGGACTCAGGAGAGGATCAGGCCGTATTTGCACGCCCGAAATAAGACGGTACCTAATGAAGTACTAGAGTGTTAAGAAACTAAAGTAAAATAAGGAAAGAAATGTAAAAAAAAGAACTACTGACCCAGAAGATATTCAGAAGTAGTGTTGAGCGCCAGGGAAGGATTTTATAAATTCTTCTCCACGTGACCTATATTGCTGTACCTAACTAATACTATTTAAAATGGTAGGATAATAAAACATATAAGTATGTACAACCAACAAATTTAATGAAAAAAAACCTATAACCCCTATATACAATTTTATACAAACTAGCTAATCAGTACCTGTTGTACTAGAAAAGTACGCTCCTGTCGACAATGAGATCGCAATAAAAATTAAAACAAAGAACTTAATTAGTTAGATCAAGACAGTTATTGGGAATCACAAGTTATTTACTTAAACAAAAATGTATTATGGATATTGGTTACAGTATTGGTTGACAATCTCGTATCTGACCTAAGTGATAACCCTGAGTACCATACCTGTTAACTGAAATAAAGGTTATTAAATAGGAATTAAAACCGTAGATATTGTATACAACACCTTAACATATAGTTTATAATTCCCGGACTATTTTAAATGAATGGTACGAACAGTGAACGATAAAACTTGTTGAAAAAAAATGATTGAATATTACAAATGGTGATTTTAGAAAAAATGAGTTTATATGATTATTAAGGTTATTTCTAATTTATTGGGAAAAATATTAATATTGCAAGCAGTTATTTAAAAGAATTGAAAACATATATTTTATAATAAAAACCTGTCGCTTCTACAAAAGTAGGGACGGAGGCTTCTCCAAACTCCTTGAGAGGTTGACGATGGGAGAGCCAGGTAGGTATCCTCCGGTTTCCAATCCTGGGGAGATACTCAACCACAATACGGATGGTCCGATGAGGAGGTACTTACTAGTACCGGTAAAAATCAATGTTGATTCCAAAAAAACATAAAATCCCAATCCACACCAAAAGAAACCCCAAACTGATTGCTTATTCCATATCCAACAAAAACAAAAACGGTGACTTAATTTCCTTTTTCTCCAGTGGCTAAAATAATAAAAAAACCTTGATCAGCTGATTGTCCTTGAGTATACAAGAAACAGGGCCTCGACAAAAAAAGGTGTATCACCTTATCAGAACTTGACAGAGAAAAAATCTAAGTAAAAAATGAAGTTTGATGTCCATGCTTGAAGTTCATTGACCTTGATTATCCTTGAATGGAAACAGCTTTTTAAACGAATATAAGAAAGTATTTGGACAAGTAAATGTGGATCTTGTAATCAAAGATTACTATATGGAGTTATATAAAGGAGAAAAGGAAAATGATCATTGATTCCAAACTTACTTTGAACCGGAAATATAATGAAAGATTTTTTTTTCTGTAGAAATATAAGTGCGATGGTATTGAAGTATTGCAAATATGATGATTGAAGAGTAATAATTCATATAAAGATAATATATGTAAGATATTGACAGTGAATAAAGGGCTATTTTTTTTTCCAAGGAAAAACCATAGCTACGAGACATTTATCTAATACATACCCATTGCTCTTCAAAAAAGTATTGGAAACAAAAACTCTTCTCCTCAAACTCTTCACAAAACCCAAAACAAAATAAAAACTTCCTCCAACGTAAATTAATCTTATAACTTTTTCAACTAAAAGGTAAATTCTGGCAATGGCCACCGGAGATCGGGAGATCAGATGTCTTCTGTACAAGAGTTGAAAATTAAGTGCTGGCCTGCTCTCCCCGAAGCAATGACAAACACGTCAGCCGGAAGCCGTATCGACACACGGACCAACTTCTAGATTACGAATTCCCCTAAAAGTCACCAACTTTGTCCAAATACTTATTAAAATCTAGGCAATACCTACTACACGCTGAAGTATATTTGGTTGCATACTTATTGGGAGTTGCTTTTCCTAATAAATATTTTGAAATGCATATTATAAAGTGACGATGAGTATCACTCAACGTTACACTATGTCATTTTGTCCGTTACATAATAGTATATATGTTACAGTTCAAGTTGATTATCCAGTTAACCTTCGGAGTACGAAGACTGGGTCAAGCGTGACCCGAAATTCTGTTATTTCTTAATATTTTATGAAATAATTTTTTTACAAATCCGATTGACCGTAAGTTCTCCTTATTTGTTTCAATCTATTTTTTCGTATATAATTCGTGAACATGCAAATTACAGTTTTTCCTCTACGTAATATCTATGATGCCGGGTCAGTCCTGACCCGGTCTTCGGATTTCGAAGAATATTTTCAATATGTTTGTAGGTACACGTAAATCGCAGCCGTCTCTGTTTACGGGTATACGGACAGTGGAACCCCGATAAGTCGGCCTCCGATAACCCGGAAGTCCGGCTAACCCGAACCGATTTTCATCAGACAAAACAAACATTTTTTCACTTTGACCAAGTTTTTTACCAAGAAATAAACAATACTGTATACAACTGTACGTAATTAAGATGTATTGTGCATATTTTATGTATTTCATGTTTTTGCAATTCTAATGGAGTTTATCTGTAAGTATACCGTGTTTTATTAATTTTTACCATATTCTCCGGCTAACTCGGATTTTCGATAACTCGGATCGGCCGCAGTCTCGATTAATCCGACTTATCGAGGTTCCGCTGTATTCAAATATATGGCCGGAGCAAATTTACCTATGCCCGTTTTCTGTAAGATATTAAAATCTGGCCGCCGCGCCGGAGCGAACTAGTATATGCCCATGGGTAACCATCTTAAAAAATTTAAATACAATAATTTAGGATTTTGTTTGTTTTTTGTTGAATTAAAGATACTGTTTAATAATACTGACTATTTAAAACATCCTTATAAATAAAATGAAAATGGGTCACGCTTGACCCATCATCGTAATCTAAGTAAGTCAAATAATCTCCGTACTCCGAAGGTTAAAGTTGACTTTTCCTAGTTCGAGTCGACTCAAACGGCTGGTTTTAGTAAAAGTTGATTATAAATATAAAATGAAGATTTTTATTCAACATTTACTAGTAAAAGTAGACTCCAACTAGTTAAAGTATACTCTTCCCAATGCCATTTAGTAAAAGTTGATTCACACAAACAACCGATTCTAGAAATTAAATGTTACTGTATATTATGTTCAAATCGTGATATTTATAGTCCAGGCTGTATCGTCGCCTCCGTTAGGTAAATTATTCCAGTTCGATTCTTTTGCACAAACTTACTCAAAAAGAGGTCCTTATAACGAATCCACAGGGTGTCAGGTGGTACCGTAATCAAAAAATTGTTTAAACAATTTGTCTTAAACAAATTCACAAAAAAAATCACTTCGGACAGTTTTTTTACATCATTTGGGTCATTCGGAGCAAAAGAGGTATTTTGTGATTTTTCTGTAAAATTGATTGTTCTCGAGTTATACGCGATTTAAAATTTGAAAAATGCGAAAATGACCATTTTCAAGGCTTAATAACTCAGTTAAAAATTATTATTATGAAAGTCAGAAAGTCACCAAATCAAATTTTAACGGCCCCCCTACAAGGTACTGAAGAAATATTTGTCATTATTGTATTACTAAGCTGTTATTTTTAATTGTTAACAATGAGCGCTAGGAGCGTATTGAGGCGGCTGTCAATGTGAGTGCGACTGAGATGCACCATTGGACGGTCGGAATGGACGATCTTACTCGCACTCACATTGACGGCCGCCTCAATACGCTTTTAGCGCTCATTGTTGATAATTAAAACTAACAGCTTAGTAATAAAATAATGACAAAAATTTCTTCAGGATCTTGTAGGGGGGGGGGGAAGGGGCTTTAAACTTTGATTAGGTGACTTTCTGACTTTCATAATAATAGTTTTTAATCGAGTTATTAAGCCTTAAAAATGGTCATTTCGCATTTTTCAAATTTTAAATCGCGTATAACTCGAAAACTATCAATTTTAGAGAAAAATCACAAGAGACCTTTTTTGCTCCGAATGACCAAAATCATCTAAAAAAATTTGTCCGGAGTGAAATACTTAGTTATTTATAAAACAGCTCGTGAAGTATGCTTTTTGCGCACGCACGCGATGTTTAGAGCACGAGCGGACCGAGTGCTATACATCGCCTAAGTGCGCAAAAAGTACTTCAACGCACAGTTTTATACACTATTTTATCTACCAAAAAACAAATAAAAAAACTGCAACTCTTCGTCACTGGAGTACATTCCTATTTTACAATTTTAGAACTTTGACATTTAAAAATTCAAACTTCTGTCAAACCACAAAACTGTCAAAACTTTTTTTGTAATATATTGCTCACATGTCATCACCATGACAAGGCGAAAGTTAAGGATATTTGATTATATGAAAGTGTGCTAAAAAACAGTGCGAAAAAGTAAATCCCATTTAAAATACATTATTACTTCAGGCACACTTTAAACCGTTCATGTACTGCTATCTATATTTACAATTTTCACACAATAAAAACGTATACATAATATGAGGTAGAGTAGATAAGAATTATTTTTGTGAATTTGGTTAACAAAAATTGGTTAAACAATTTTTCGACCGCGGTACCGCCTGACACTGTGTATTTGTTATAAGGATGTATTTGTTTGAGTAAGTTTGTGCAAAAAAATCGAATCAGAATAATTTACCTAGCGGGGGCGACGTTACAGCCTGGACTAATAAGTAGTTGAAACGGTCAAAACAAAGAGATGCACACTGCACACTCATCAAAAATGCACGTGAGATTATACTCGTATAAATTGTATAATCTACTTTTACTAACAAGGGTTAGGAAGAGTCAACTTTAACTATTAGTAAAAGTTTATTTAAATTTTTCAAATCAACTTTTACTGCTCGTTTCAGTTGGAGTTGACTCGAACTAGGAAAAGTCAACTCTAACTGAGAATCAACTTGAACTGTAACCTATGTCGTTTTGTCCGTAGAGCGTTTTAAAACAATAAAATTTGTAAATAAATATACAAAATAGACCAGGGCGCATCTGCAAAAATATTAGTACATTTGGATGTTGAGAGGTGACTCATTTTTTTTGCAGAAATTGCTTGAAAATAACTCATATAATAATATTTGAGCTATCCTCCCACTCAAAAAGGTCCGGAAAATTGTTTAACTAATCAAAATGTCAAAAAATGAAGGAAAAATTCGATTTTTTCTTCATTTTTTGATTATAACTTTAAAAGTATTCATTTCCGAGAAAAGTTGCACTGACATAAAAGTTGCGTAATTAAATTTCCTACAATATAGGATTATTTAAGATTTTTAAAAATTGTCACCCTTGTTGCAAAATAGCAATAATTGCGAAAAAACCATAAAAAACAAGTATTCGCATTTTACGTTTTTGAACGATTTATGCTACACTTAGGAGCTTTATATTTCCCCTAGAAAAACTTTATGATATAATAAAACAATACTGTAAATTTCATTAAGGCCATCGGTACATAATTCGCAAATATTTTAAGGCTATCCCTACTTTTTCTGTCTTTACACGGCAAATTACGTGTAGTAAAATTCTCACTGGTATGGATATGTAAACTTTACTTGACAATGTCATCATTAACTTTAAAGATGGCTTTTGAATGTTCTTGGATAACTGTTACTTGTGTAATTAATTGCCTTAATTATTAATTCAGTTAATTAATATGATAATTTTTTCACTAACTATGTATTCAGTGATTGTAATAATTTATCTACTGTACAACAAAAACTAATAATCAATCGAAAAAAGAGGAAAAATGATAATGTGATTTTTTAATAACATATTGTTACTATGAAACGCTTACAATTTTGAATATCTTTAACAACAAAATACTTGGATCACTGCATATATCCTGGTTATTCTCTGCTTGGATCTTCCATAAATAATAAACAATAAATAACTTTTTATTAAGTTCACGTCTTAAATCAATTATTTATCAAATACACTATCAATATTATTTAATCAACAACTCAAAATATTCCCGATGCCATGTCAAATATTTAAAATTGTCACTGTCTGACTGACAGTGCTGACAATATTCTATCTATTCGACTGTGTGCGTTGTATGACAAAGATAGATTTGGAAAATATTACCACGGACATTGTGTTCATTTTTTTTCGAATCCTGAATTTCGAATCCTAATTAAAAATCACACTAAATTTTCTCTTAATTTTTCACCCCTGTAACTTATTAAAATAAACATTATAGCAGTTCTCGGGGACTTTCGGCCCTCGCTAATAACGTAATCTTTCATTCTGCGTTTAAATTTTTCAAAAATACTTGTTAGTTTTGGAGCAGAAACATTGGGCATTGGAGCAGAAACTACGTACCCATCCTCTTAAGATCGGTGTAATAGATTTTGAAAAATAAATTTTGAAATCCAGCTTTCGCAAATAAAATTTATTTTTTCAAAATGTTGCAGGACTGGAAATAAAACAGACAGTAAGTTGAATTTTTTTACATATAGAAGAATACTGTACCTTTCATTTGCAATTTGCAAAATTAAAATCGGTTAACTACCACGGTGTCAGGAATTTTTTTAATAAACATTAATTTTTGGTGCTACGCGCAGGACAGCGGATATGTTTTCTTTGATTGGGCATTCCAGTGACCTTTGAAAATAATTGATAAATTTTAATTTTTAGTACATTTCGATATAAATAAATAAATTTGTGTATTGCAAAATAAAAACACATACTCTGTCCATTGAAATTACACTTTTTTTAGCAAAAACTTTCTTTGTTCATATATCTTAACTTCGAGAATAAAAGATTATTATTTTTAAACAGGTGCAATTGTTTAAATAATATTTCACAAACAATAATCAAATTAGTTTGATTTTTGTGGAATTAAAATATTAAAATACAACAAAATATAGAGTAAGAAAATAATATATTAGATAAAGATTGGAAGAAATTTTGGTGGAAATCAACTTGTGTGAATCGAACACCGCTGTCCTGCGCGTAGCACCAAAAATTAATGTTTATTTAAAAAAAATTCTGACGCCGTGGTAGTTAACCGATTTTAATTTTGCAAATTGCAAATGAAAGGTACAATATTCTTCTATACGCCAAAAACATTCAACTTTCTATCTGCTTTACTTTCAGTCCTGCAACATTTTTTATTACACGCCACATTTTATTGTATAGGATTTGTCCTATCCAACAAAACGTTCAATAAGACGTAGCGTGAAAACGGGCCTTAAGAGATGTTGAAATTAACGAAAATGTCAAGGATCACAAAAATACGAATATATACAACAATTATCCGACTTAATAAATATATCGAGCTAAAGTTAGATATATGCAGCTAATAATATACGGAGGTTTCAAAGAGGAGAATATCTGGCGGAGAAGAACCAATAATAATATAATGCAAATATAAGGACACTAAAAATACCGATACTTGATTAAGATGGTTCGATCATACAGCTCGAATGAAAGAAGGAAGAATTCTACAGGAATTAATAAACACTGAGCCTGGTACAAAAAGAGCTTCCGAAGACAATGGATTGAGTCGGTAACTAATTTCAAAAATTTCAGAAATTAATATACACTTGCGAGCAAAAAAATACCAAATACTACCTGTGACAACCAATTAGACAGAGGTCCCAGTATACTGAAGTCAGAAGTCATAAAAGCAATATAACAAGCCAAAAACAATAAAGCACCTGGACCAGATCAAATCCCTGTTGAGCTACTTAAACTTTTAGACGAGGAAAACATTACCCATTTGACTACTTTCTTTAACAAAATTTACAACGAAGGAAAAATACCAGATGATTGGTTGGAGTCACTGTTTATAACATTACCAAAGAAAAGCAGTCCCTTCAAATGCAGCGATTTTAGACTAATCAGTTTGAAGAGTAACACACTTAAGATACTTTTACGTATTATACAAAACCGAGTATTCCTTCTGTGCGAAACTAGAATGGGTAATAAGCAATTTGGATTTAGAAATGGTCTAGGAACTAGAGAAGCACTATTTTGTATGCGCGTTCTATTACAAAAAAAGGTTTGGATGACAGACAAGAGGGAGTAAGGCTAGGCGGAGAAGTAATCAACAATATTAGATACGCTGACGATACAGCCATTCTTGCTGAAAATTTACAAGATCTTCAGACACTATTAAATCTAGTCAGTCAAGCAAGATATCGGAGAGGCCTTAAAATCAACATTTCAAAAACAAAGTTGATGGCAGTTCTGGCAAAGTGGATACATCAAGGTCAGCTTTCTCTTGATGGAGAGGAGTTAGAACGGGTAAATCATTTCAAGTACCTTGGCAGCTGGTTAAATGTAAATTGTGACTCTGATCAAGAGATAATGACTAGGATCGAAATATCACGGAAGGCTTTTATGACCTGGAAACCAGTTTTATGCAACAGAAACCTGTCGATGAATATTCGAAAGAAGGTGATGAAATGTTATGTGTGGTCTATTATATTGTATGGATGTGAGACATGGACGTTAAAAACCACAATGCTAAACAAAATAGAAGCATTCGAATTGTGGTACTATCGACGAATCCTAAAGATATCGTGGGTTTCTCACACTTCCAATGGAGATGTTCTTCAAATGCTGAATTCAAAACGTCTGTTCATAAGCATCATAAAGAGGAGAAAAACAGAATACTTCGGCCATATAATTAGAGGACCTAAATACCATCTGCTTCGCCTTGTAATACAAGAAAAGGTGGAGGGAAAGAGATGGATTAGTCGAAAGAAACTTTCATGGTTGCGTAATATTAGACAATGGTGTGGCTGCACAGTAGAAGAATTATTTCGCGCAGCAGCCGATAGAGAGTGATTTCAGGAAATTGTAAACATGATGACGGCCAACGTCTGAATACAGACACGGCACCTAAAGAAGTAGAGCAAAAAATCGGGCCACTCGATGAATAATTGTACACGTTAGATATCTCGAATTTCCTAAATCTGTTGTCCGATTTGAGTAATTTTTTTAGTATGTTATAGCCTTATTATTTAAGAAAATCGATGTAATAATACGGTTGCTAGACAGGTAAATGTCATTTTAAACCGGGTGTAACAATTATACTGTGTTTTTTCCTTAAAGTTTCGAAGACCCTGTGGAATATTCTAGCATATATAAAATATTTAAATTAAAACTCAATTATAGTCTTAGGCTTTATTAACATTTTCTTTTTTGATTCATTTGCTTATGGTGGATAATAAAAAGTTAGGTACGTTAACATCTAGGCATGTTTTTCATCAATAAATCCTCATTTTCTGCTTAGTTTAATAAACAAGCCTAAATTAGGCGATGAGAAATTAACAATTTAATGGATGTCAAATTGTTAACAGTTAAAAAGTGTCTGGTTTGTTGTGAAAGTAGTATTATTGTGTGTATTAGTAGATTTATTATTTAAAGTAAGTCCGTATTTTTTTTGTTGTGTGGTGGAAATGGAACGCGCTACAAGAATTTGACCCGCAACGAGTGTGTTCAAGCAGTGATTTTCAGTGTTCAGCAGCGAAGGACTTAGCTACATGTGCTATCAGCTCCTTATATTGGTAACAATTTTTTGCTAATGGACGATAATGCAAGACCTCACGTTCAAGAACTGCAACCGAATATTGACAACAGGTAAAGCTTAGGACTTTGAATTGGCCATCGCATAGTCCAGATCTTAACCGGATCGAACATTTATGGGACATAATTGGCAGAAGACTACGACAGCGTTTGCCACCTCCTAGAACCTTACAAGAGATAGAAACAGTAGCTCTAGAGATTTGGAATGATATTTATCAAGACCAAATAGCATACCTTATTTGTAATATAAAAGTACATATCTCTTTTATTATCGAACATAAGCGAATTAATCAAAAAACAAAATGTTAAGAAAGCCTAAGACTGTAATTGAGTTTTAATTTAAATATTTTATATATGCTAGAATATTCCACAGGGTGTTCCAAACTTTAAGGAACAAACACAGTATACTTGTTACACCCGGTTTAAAATGACATTTACCTGTCTAGCAAGAGTATTATTACATCGATTTTCTTAAATAATAAGGCTATAACATACTAAAAAAATTACTCAAATTGGACAACAGGTTTAGGAAATTCTAGACATCTAGCATGTATAATTCATCGAGTGACCCGATTTTTTTGCTCGCAAGTGTATTATAATATTGTAGTCTTCTCTCTTCTTTCTTCCTCTTCGGGTACCTGGTTATTTCTGTTGTTGAACTCCTGGACATCTTTTTCTTAGGGGCTATATTCGGCACCGTGCATACTTCGCCCATTGGCTATCTTCGGTAACCATCTGGCTAACCCCTGATTAGATGTGTTTTTCTCTATACATCCTCTGGATTCGACTTCTATTGAGGATGGCTCTATAATTCTTTATTAGGTCTTATGGGTCTTTATCAGTCTTTTTGAGGCTTTGTAAAAGAAGTACCCTGTCCTGTTCTCAGTTATCTCCCTCATTGGTGTGTAATTTACTCGGATGGTTGCATTTGATATTCTGTCTAGCCATGTCGTTTCTTCAGTTAATGTATAACACACCGTGTTTGTGCTTTCCAAGTTCTTCCAGTTAGTTTCTGCTGAGAAACAAAGACTACAGATATCTAGAATATCACCGATCTTACGTAGGCCTAATATAATGGATCTTCTTGGCCTTCGTCAGAGGGCTGGACCTGCCCTCTTAGTCTTCTGTCGAAGACGACAGTTTAGTCTTCTGTCGAGGTGAACTCCTAGATACTGGAAGGATTCTTCTGATTGGATAAAGTTTCCTCTTATAGTGAGTTCAATTAATGCTGGATTTTGTTACTGCGTAAAGATGATAAATGGCGTCTTTTCCGCGTTGATTTTTATCTTCCATTTATCCGTGAATTCCGAAATCCTTCCTAAATGATTTTCAAGTGTCTCGACAATTCTTCTGTCATCTTTTTCTGCTGTATATATTGCCGTATCGTCCGCGTATAGGGCTGCATTTGTTCTTGCAACTATTAAATTGTTGAGAGTACAAAATTGGAAAACCTAGAAAATGGCACAAAGAAATATATAACAATTTATTCGTAGCTGTAAGGAAAATATGTGTATAGGCATGCCAAAATTAAATCTTTTCGTATACCTCACTGTTACTACTAAATTAATAATATATAAAAACTACTAGTAGCGTAAATCTTATTTTTATATATTTTTTTATTTTTCAGATCGATCATAGTAATGGATATAGAAAGAACGGCAAGTCATGATCTGAAATGCACCATATGCAAGAATTATCTTAATATAGCGCCCGTACTAACCTCAGACGATGGCAAAGTAACCAAATGTGGCAGGTGCCAATACACCGGACCAAATTTAAGCAACAGAAACACCTTGTACGAGTCAATAGGATCAAAGCTACGGTTTCCTTGCATCAATGAAGAATGTAAACACAGACTGGCATGGAACGACGTCCAGCGCCACGAAAGATCGTGCCAATACCGAAAGATCTCTTGTCCGTTTTGGAACTGCAGAGACAAGAATATATCTTTTATCATATCAAACGACATAAGTCACTTTGAGTCCTGTCATCCAGGATCAATGCACTATGGACCAATCACACTTAATTATAAAGTCATCACCCACCATCAGTCTTTCATAAAATTACTCATTGTAAACGATATTCCCTTTTTAATGTTTATTCATTGTCTTAAATTTGGCGAAACTGCCATTCTTGTAGGCGTTTTTTCCTTTGACCAGAAACAGCACGATTATGAAATAAAAATTCGTTCTGATTCTGAATCTAGCAGATACACAGTATTTAGAGAAAAAGTTCCTCTTTACGATGAACAGCAACATTGCTTGTATTGTCTGCAGAATATTTGTTTCCTTGAAAACCACAAGTTTTCCAAAAAGCATCCAGACAACCAAAATCAAAGGTATGCTTTGTATTCGAATATTGATATTCTAGCGGCCAAGTCCTTACTTCAGGCCGAGAACTTAATGTTCGATATTAGTGTAGTTGAACGTGAACATGAAGAAAACGACAGTATTATTAGTAGGAATAGCGACTAAAATTGTGATAGTTTATTTAAAATAGTGGTATCATTTTCCACAGAACCGCAATATACCCAAAAGTATTCGCTCCGTGCATGACTGACGCGACACCTAGAGCCTTCACTTGACATTATTGGAGCTCACAATTTGAGGTTAAGCATATGATAAATACGGTACCCCGTCAAAAAAGCTCCGACATAATATCCCGCACACAAAATAGCTCCGACAAAATAGCCTGCAGACAAAATCGCCGCGGAATAATAGCCCGCCGACAAAATAGCCCCGACAAAATAGCCCCGAAAAAAAAGCTCCCTTCAGAATTCATCATGAAATAATTCCTTAAAAATACATTTTTTCGGAAATGGTAATTATCCTCTATTCAGATGTTTATCTTAACCACATTAAATAAAAATTGTCTTTTCGGAGAACTCGAGTCCTGTCTTTCCTGCCTCTTGGAAGTTTGAACAATAAAGTTAGGCAAAAATCAATGTTAGTTTATGATATAAACATTTTTTTCTGTTTTCGGGCAACAGTAAAATGCATTTTAAATTAAATAAATTAAATACATTCTTCCTTTTTGTCAAATAATTTAAATTAAAAAAAAGTTTTTGGACACCTTGTATAAATAATTATGTAATTGTTTATAAGAGGCTGTTTTAGCCGGGGCTATTTTAGCCGGGGCTGTTTTGACCGGGGCTATTTTGTGTGCGGGCTATTTTGTCGGGGCTATTTTGTGTGCGGGCTATTTTGTCGAGGCTATTTTGTGTTGAGGCTATTTTGACGGGGCTGTTTTGACATGGCTATTTTAACGGGCCACGGATAAATACATATTGTGAAGTTACAAATTATTAATATTTATTTTCTTAATGATATTTTTCCAATTTATGTATAAAATGGATGTAGTATTAAGAATTGGGTTTCTAAAAATTTATCACAATTAATTTTTCCAACTTCAAACGGAACAGTAAGCGAAAAATCTATCCTTGTTTTTAAACTAGGAGGAGTAATTCAAATTTACCGCACTGTAATGCTTGTTTGTAATTGATCCAACCTCAGGCAAGTTTACTCCAATAAATTATGAACTTTTGACACTATTGAGATTTATAAAATTCTGACAACTATTGACATTTAAAATTCATAGGTTAATTAAGTTATATCGGCGATTTTTTGTGTTTTCTGAGTTATTCCTTTATTTTTTAGATTTTTAGTCTGCATTTATATGTATAAAAAACTGTTGTTTTTAGAATACTTTAGCAAATTGTTATTAGTCTTATAAGTTGACCGATACTGATTACTGGATTTCCGTCAAAGGCCGATATGGTCAACTAAAAAAGAAAATGAATCTGGTAATTTTTATAGTGACATTATTTGGTGTGAATCTTTTGAGTTTTGAGTTTACTCTTCATAGTTTAAATCTTGTCTGTGATTCATATATGTCATTATTGGGGATGTGCATATAGAAATTACACTTACTATTTTGGCTATTATTAGCACAATTAAATACTTACAAAACATTTATCTATCATTTTTGATAAAATTTGTTATACAAACAATAGCAATGACATTACAAAGATACCTCCAATATTGTCATATTTTGTCGCTACTCACGCTGGCATCATTTTAGGGTATCCCACCATGGTCACGCACGGAGCGAATACCCAAAAATATAGCATAATGTTACATTTTTAACGTACACATTACATGTATACACTTTTTTCATATATACGGACATGCTAAGTAGAATTTTTGTAATAACTGCCAATGGACTTTTTCACAGTAATGATTTAGGTAAAACTGTCATCTACATAACATATCTTTAGATATTTTCTATTACCGCAGGTAGGTATACTAAGATGTGTTTGTAGTAAACTACTACATCGTGAGTTTAACTACTCTATTTTGGATATATATATATATAGATATAGATATATATATATATATATATATATATATATATATATATATATATATATATATATATATATATATATATATATATATATATATATATATATATATATATAACACCGGTTTATAGCGTCCTGCGCCTTCCGGTTCCTATTCTCCAGCCGCGTCGATCTGTCCAATCTCCTGGTCGGAGATCTCTCTCAGACATGACTTTCTGGATTCCACTTATCCAGGTTGTTTTCGGTCTGCCCCTTTTCCTTCTTTCCGGGGGTTGCCATTCCATTATTAGCTTTGGGAGTCGATGTTCCTCCATTCTTTGTACATGGCCATACCAACAAAGTTGTTTTTGTTGGACTTCTTCAATTATGTTTGTTTTTCTATTCATAACATCTCGTACCCGTTCATTCGTTATATGTGAGACTCTGGAGATGCAGGCCGATCTTCGCCAGAAGTCCATTTCCAGTGCAAGCAACTTCTGTTCTGTTCGCTTATTCAGTTGCCAGGTTTCACATCCATACAGTACCACGCTTTTAAAGATGCTATTATAAAGCTGTGTTTTCTTTTCTTTTGATATGGTTTTTGACCAAAGTAGCGAGTTCAAAGCTCCTATTACCTTCTTTCCTTTCATAATTCTTTCCTCTATTTCGAATTCTGTCCTTCCACTTTGTTGGATTCTCGTTCCAAGGTATACATAATCAGAGCTTGGCTCGATAACCATATCATCCTCTAGATGTAACTCACTTTTCTGTCCAATATATTTTGGATATATAACCAAATTTATATGGAATTACCATGTATTTCAAACTGATATTTATTTCTTTTGTATCAATTATTGTCATGCATGATAATGCACCTCCATATACCAGCAGAGTGACTAAAGACTTTCTTGAAGCAGAAGATATCACTATTCTGGAGTGGTCTGCTTGCTCACCCTACCTTAACCCTACAGAGCATTTGTGGGATATGCTTAAAGGAACAATTAGAGCCCGCCGGGATAATCCACAAAACACATATTGGTTTTTATATTCGCGTGAAATAATGGGACTAAATATAAATGTTCAAAAGACCAAATATATGTGTTGCAGTAGGTTAAGCAACCCGACATCTACAAGAATAATAATTGAGGACCTAGAGCTGGAAGGTGTCGACACCTTCATATACTTAAGCACACTGCTAAAGTATACTAAAAGTAAAGTAAACTAAAGATAACAACGTCAGTTAAGAAATTAAAAAAAGAATAGTGCCGCCAATAAGTGTTACTATGGCTTAAGAAGACAGATGGTCTCAAAAATAAATACCTATTAAAATTAAATTGACTCTACAAAACAGTAATAAGACCAGGTAATAACCAAGTAACTTGGATACTTACACAGAATGGCCAAGAACTGCTCAGACGTTTTGAGCGAAAAATCCTAAGAAGAATATATATATGGAGGGATAAAAGAGCAAGGTTTGTGGCGCAGGCGTTACAACTTTGAGTTGTATAGAAGTTTTAGAGAACCTGACGTTGTAAAATTCATCAAGGTAGCACGCCTTAGATGGATAGGGCATGTAATCAGGCGAGAGGAAGAAAAGTTTTTGACCGAAGAGGGCCGATAGGGCAACGAGCAAGGGGAAGGCCGAGACTTAGGTACCAAGACAACTTAGAGAACGATTTAAAATCTATTGGAATTAAAGCATGGATAAGAGTTGCCAGAGACAGAGACGAATGGAGTATTGTTCTGAAGAAGGCTTTGGCTTATAAAGAGCTGTAACGCCACTGATGATGATTATGATGAAAGGATAAAAAATAGATGATTGCATATAAGTTTGGTTGTATATAATATATTCTGTCAATAAAAACCGAATATACGGTGGCAATAAACTATTTTATAGACATTTTTGTGTTATTATATAAATATGTTATGTGATGCGGTGAAATTGGCCGTTACTGATAGGTTTCGTTGCATTGGCATAGGAACACTACTGTGTGGAACTTCTTCTTAGAATTAAACTGATATACTTCGACAAGATTCTTTAAGCAATAATATACAATCAGACAATGTTAGCCGTGTATGTTAATTAGAATACTGTTTTAAAAGGCTCAAAATAGTTTATAAAACGGTTGTCTTATGCTAATTGTACATATTGGACAGTTGTCTTTTCTACAACTTCCACGTTTTTTTACTTGTTACACAAAATGTTACTAGACTGTTCAATAAGTTTTGCTGTTCGATAATAAAAACACAATTGTATAATATAATCTTCCTGAAAATCAGTACGCTTGTTCCAATGAGATTCCACTTTATAAATTCCATCCCTGAAGGGAAAATTTGGAAGGGTTGCAAAATATGTCTTCATAGCTGTTATGGCCTCATCATTTGACAAAAACGCTTTTATCGCATGATTTTTTTAGGTATTGAAATATATGGAAGTCGCTAGGGGCCAAATCTGATGAATAAGGTCCATGCTCCAACAATTCCAACTTTGATTTATGGATTTTGGCCATTGTTAAAATGTTCATATAATACGATGCATTGTCCTGATGAAAAATGATTTTTTTCTTCTTCAAACCAGGTCTTTTTGTACTAATTTTTTCCTTCAGCTGGTCTAAAAGGTTACAATAATATCCACAAAAGTTATCTACAAACAAAATTACTCTCGCATCTCAAAAAACTGATGCTAACTCGTTTCGGAGACAGGTTTCGTAGATCCAGGTTTACACAACTCTTAGCCTCTTGTTTTGATTCAGGATGATGGTGATAGATTGAAGTCTCATCCATAGTGATGCATAGATGCACAAAATCTACTTTATCCTTTCGAAAGCGCTCTATAACTCTGTATGTTGCTGAGAAAGTCGCATTCGAATGTGTTTTTGTTCCGTTGTTAGCGAATGTGGCCCTCATTGTGAACACAGCTTTCTGCAACCCAATACTTCAGTCAAAATATTGCTTACACCACCCAATGAGATGCCTAGGGCTTCTACTAAATCTCTTTCAGTCACTCGACGATTTTCCAATACCATATTCTCTATTTTTTTACGATTTCTGGCGTTGTTGCTGTTTTTGGACGTCCTTGACGTAGATCATCTTCAAGGCTTATACGACACGTTTAAATTCAGCAACTTATCTTTCTGCTGTATTAATTGAAGGCCAAGAATCCCTAGCCACTTTAAACATTCGTTCATTAATTTTCTTTGCTTTTAAACTTTCCAAAAATATAAATTGAATCACTGCATGAGACTTGGTTGTTTCCATTGTAAAAAATACTGTTACACGTCGATACTAAATGATTTGTAAACAAAAAATGAATTGACAAATTGAATTGGCTCTCCACGTTGAGCGCCAATTTTGCCGTGTTCATATTGACAATGATATATCGAACTCATCTCCAAATGCCAACATTGGACCAAGAAACAAATTCGATATAACATCATCAACACCAACACGGCGAACATGAGACTTTATGTGGGTCCTTGTATTCTACTCCTCTGCATTCCCCAGGCATACGGTACACTATCAATAAAAAGGAATGAATTTCGGTATAAATGCTTTATTTTCTCATATCTTTGGTTATAATTCAGGATATACATTATAGTCATTGTGAAGTTACTTTATATAAAAAAAACTGTCTCTGCTGACAGGCAAATACAAGATTCAATTAAAAACTTAGCTTGTGGTGTGGAGGCTTCTTCCGGCACTGTCCTAGGTTATCTACAGCTCCAGATCTGCTTCGGGAGGCGTCAGGCGAAAATTTGATGTACGGTGGTTTCCTCCGGAGCTAATTAACTGTTCGTCGAACCCATGGGTGACTGTCTCGAGGAAGTGCTACTTTACTATTCACGTGATTACTTATCTGGGGAACATACTAATCTCTGACCCAAAACTGACGTGTTAAGGCTAGGGCCACGCCCTTCTCCTGGGTGCCAATTAGGTCTGCAGTTACTTGATGCTACTTACTTGGCGGATATTATAGAAATCAACCAGAAAGGCACCAGCATGGTATTTATGAAAGTAAAAGAAATTAATTGAAGGTCAGCATTAGCTGATTACGAAAAAGACACTCTTATTGAAACTGGTAAAGTTGAACGCTTTAAAATTACGAAAAAGTTAATGGCTTGATAAATACCGTTGCTTCGGAATAAAATATTTAGAAAGAACGACTACTGGAAATAATTAAACGGTTTAAAATGAAAATGACAATATTTTGTCAATAAATACTATCTGAGAGAATAGAAATATTTTTTCTAATTTAAATCGGGCATCACTAACTTCATTTTAAAATTGAAAATGTATATACAGGGTGCACAAAAAGAGTATAGATGGAACGACTAATGAATGTTTGCTAAAAATTAAAAACAACAGCTCCCTGGGAGGGCCTCTAAATGCAGAGTGGGCCTCATTAAAATAAATTCTACAAAGTAGCGGGTTTGCACGCTACAAGTTTCATACACGTTCATATGAAAAGTGTACCAACATAACAAAAAAAATTAGGCTAGTCGCAACGCCCTCTCTTATCAAGCCGCAAAATTTATTGAACAGCCTTATAAACGCCTACAAATAGACTCTTTAATAAGCTTAACTTACTTTTGCTTTAATGTGAAATATATTGTAATTGAAAAGGCAAAAAAATGGACAACTATCTTCGTCTATTTTTGCTTTTCGTAGAAATCCGTACATCCAGTAATAGAGTTTATAGAGCTTCTATATCACAATAATTCGCCCTCTGTCAAACTCAATGAATTGGTGATAATGCTTCTTTGCACTCTAGATATCCTAAACATTTGTAAACAATGTTTAGGATACCTAACTATACTTTACAAAATTTTAATTTCTACTCTCCCTATAAGCTATATTTGTTGACTAAGTTGTAGTTAAAAAGAAATCAGATAAAGACAAATTATTACTCTGATAAAGCTAAAAACTTCATTTGCTTATAAAGTTTGCCTAAAATTGTATACAGTTAACCCAATAAATACCGTCTTTTACTTGGTGATCGGATTTTTTGTCATGTACTTATATTCTCTATTTTATCATTAATTAGTCTAAAATATTTAAAAGACAATCTCTAATTTTTGGTACTATATATTCATCCTAGCAGTTTCATATTTTCATTTCCTAGAAGGCTATTACTACCATCTCAGATGCCATGAAAGAGATACGCGAAATTCGTTGTCTGAATAGTTTAGAGCGTAGGCGCAAAATTTCGGGCCAATGCTTTTTAAATGCATTCATTTTTTTTTCAAAGCCTGAGAAAACTAATAAATATTTTTCAAAAATTTAAACGCAGAATGAAAGATTACATTATTACAATGTTCAACTATTAAACTATAAAATAATAGTCATACTGATAGTATCGTTCGATGTGAACCATTCTGATAGTATGGAAATGGCCTCTATTGTATAGGAAATGGAATTATGCACAATATATTAAGCTCATTTAAAATCAAACAATAAATTGGCGACAATCAATAAAACCCCCACCTTGAACCATTGGAAAAATGTAATGTTTAGGTTTTAGATTAGGAATACCATTAAAAGCAAAGAATATAGAAGAGTTTATTCATTAAGTAGTTTATAGAGTAGTAGTACACTATACATTCCTTTTCTAAGCAGCGTCTCTAAACAAAAACCAATTTCTTGAATGTTACTTTCTGTTTTAATTCGCCTCCACTCCACTTCTCAGAAACCTTTGTACTAACGCTAATTGAAAGAACATATTTTCCCTCGTCATCAACCCGTACGCGTCCACTGCTGGACATCTGGACAAAACAGGCATCTGTTTTGTTTTGTCTCTGTTTTGTGCGGCTGGCACACAGTTACCGATCATGCTTCAGATCGATATTTTCCCTAACTTTAACAAATGAAATGAAAAGTTTTTATTTAGAATTTGGAACCCCAGTTGGAACATTTTCTGTCTTCCAGTTAACCTCGCAGTATAGTGTTATTGTGATAATATTTTCGTCAAAATATGTTAATGTTTGTAGGTTATCATATCTAGATCAATAATAGAAAAATATATTTACCTTTTATAATACAATAACAAACCACTATTTAGACAGTTTCAATGCAAGACTAGAAGTGTTCGTTTCTAATTTTTTGTATTACCATTGTTTGGTAACATTTACGAAGGCTTCAGATGTCAATCTGCTTAAGTCTACAGTAAGTCTGTTTCTACAAATAAATTTTGCAAGGATATTTTAAACTTTGAGATGTGGATTTTTGCGATACACTGAAGATTCCATGGACGGACGTCATAGTCCAAGAGGCAGCGCTGAAAAATCTCTTTGAATTTGCTAAAGCTAGATTTTTCACAGTTGATTACTGTGATTGTGTAGAGAAACATACTGCGGTCGGTCAAGCGAAACGTAGAACAGGGGTTACTGAGAGGGTATCAAAGTTGCTTTCATACGAAGGTAATTAAATCCATTTACTAAGGCTGAAAATCAGTACACACATTCTAAATTAAATATAAACAAAAGTTAATATAGTCGGTCAGCTGTATGACAGGACAGAGCCGGTAGGTCGGCCCCAGTGAATGTACAGGGTTATTCACTATATTTTGACCCCCTTGTAAACAGCTTTATTTACAGAATTAGAAATTTGATTTTTAAATGATTTTTTGACATATATGTCTTACTAGTGACGTCATCCATTTGGGCGTGATGACGTAATCGACAATTTTTTAAAATGGGAATAGGGGTCGAGTGCGAGCTCATTTGAAAGGTTATTCAATTCCCTATTCAGTAATATAAACATTGACATGATTAATTATACAGGATGTTCAAAAAAATTTTTATTTAATTAGATTAATTGTTTAATTAATAAATCAAAAAAATTTTTTGGACACCCTGTATAAATAAAGATCTTAATGTTTATAGTACTGTATAGAGAATTGAATAACCTTTTAAATGAGCTAGCACACGACCCCTATTTTCTCATTTAAAAAAATAGTCGATTACGTCATCACGCCCAGATGGATGACGTCACTAGTACGATATATATGTCAAAAAATCATAATTAAAAAATCGAATAACTTTTGTATTTTACATTTTTTTTAATTCTGTAAATAAAGCAGTTTACAAGGGGGTCAAAATATAGTGAATAATTCTGTACATTCATTGGGGCCGACCGACCGGCTCTGTCCCGTCATACAGCTGACCGACTATAATAACTTTTATTTATATTTAATTTAGAATGTGTGTACTGATTTTCAGCCTTAGTAAATGGAATTAATTACCTTCGTAGGAAAACATCTTTGATACCCTCTCAGTAACCCCTGTTCTACGTTTCGCTTGACCGACCGCAGTATGTTTCTCTACACAATCACAGTAATCAAATGTGAAAAATTTAGCTTTAGTAAATTCAAAGAGATTTTTCAGCGCTGCCTCTCGGTCTATCAGAAACTAAGAAGTTTTCATAAAAAAAACGAGAAATAGCTTATAGAAGGCAAGAATAAGGCATATACAGCCATGGTAGACGACATATTACGACGTTGATTAAAACAATCAAAAATGGGTTGACTTAACAAGTCATTAACAAGATAAGCAAGAGATTGCAGAAGTCAACGACAACCTTTGTTAAAAATGTGTATTTGAAAAGGAACGATGTTAGTTTCCAAATCATTGTTTAAGATAAACTATGCCTAGAAGTATTGATATTTCTATACAACTAAAGTCTAATAAACTAAAACAAAATGTCGAATAAACTCATTTCTTTCTTTTAATTGTTGACTTACACTGACGAACCTCTGAACTCTTCATGTATTAACTTGAACATATTTTAAAGATTTGTATATTCTATTATATAGGGTGTCCCAAAAGTAGCGGAACGGTCGAATATTTCGCGAAATAAACATCGGATCGAAAAACTGAAAAATACGTATTCAATAATTTTCAAAAATCTATCTAATGACACCAAACACCAACCCCCAATACACCCCCTGGAGGTGGGGTGGGGGGTAACTTTAAAATCTCAAATAGAAACCCCTAGTTTTTCTTGCAGATTTGGAGTCGTTACGTAAAAGTAAGCAACTTTTATTCAAGACATTTTTTCGAACTGTGGATAGATGGCGCTATAATTGGGAAAAACGATTTATCCTGATACCATAGGTAAATTAGAGAAACGGTCTAATATCTCGAGAAATACACTTCCAAATGAGAAACCAAAAAACAGGTTTTTAATATTTTTCGAAAACCTATCGATAAACACCAAACATGACCCTCCAACCCACCCCCTGGAGGTGGGGTGGGGGGTAACTTTAAAATCTTAAATAGCAACCCCCGCTTTTTATTGCAGATTTGAATTCGCCATGAAAGATTAAGCAACATTTATTCGAAATATTTTTTAAAAATGCTGATAGATGGCGCTAATAAATCGTATTTTTCCAATTAAAGCGCCATCTATCAACAATTCTAAAAAATGTTTCGAATAAATGTTGCTTAATTTTTCATGACCAATCCGAATCTGTACTAAAAGTGGGGGTTGCTATTTAAGATTTTAAAGTTACCCCCCACCCCACCTCCAGGGGGTGGGTTGGAGGGTCATGTTTGGTGTTATTCGATAGGTTTTCGAAAAATATTAAAAACTTTTTTTGGTTTCTCATTTGGAAGTGTATTTCTCGAGATATTAGACCGTTTCTATAATTTACCTATGGTATCAGGATAAATCGTTTTTACCAATTATAGCGCCATCTATCGACAGTTCGAAAAAATGTTTTGAATAAAAGTTGCTTACTTTTACGTAGCGAATCCAAATCTGCAAGAAAAACTAGGGGTTTTCATTTGAGATTTTAAAGTTACCCCCCACCCCTCCTCCAGGGGGTGTAGTGGGGGTTGGTGTTTGGTGTCATTGGATAGATTTTTGAAAATGATTGAACACGTATTTTTCAGTTTTTCGATCGGATGTTTAATTTGCGAAATATTCGACCGTTCCACTACTTTTGGGACACCTTGTATATTTATGTATGTATAATTTTAAAAATACCAAATTAATCTTTCTTGCATGGTTCAGTGTAAATAGTTAAATAATTTACCAGGAAATTTTGAAATTAGATGCTTAGATTGTTAAAAATTAGATGGACCAACGAAAAAAGTTTGTGTTAATGTCATTATTATTCAATCCATTATTATTTCCATGATTATGCAGTAGTTGTTGGAGATGCCTTAGGATCCAGTCATAACTTTTACCCATAAAGAATACCTTTTAACCTTATCGTTGAATAGAACAACATTTTTGAATACTGTTTGGAGAAAGAAGATTCCTATTGTATCCTGTTGTTGTAACTTAGAGAAATGCCTCTCCAAGATCTAATTTGAAATTGCTGAAACATCTGTTAAGTAATACTGTACTCTCATTCTACAGGGTTGTTCTTTAATATGTGTAAATATTTTAATTGTACCATTTTAATGTCAAAATATGATGATTTATTTAATACAGATATAGAAAAAATATTGAATCTTTATAAGATACAAGATATTTTATTTAAGTATACATATTATAATTTTGACTTTTAATACCTCCTTACTCTTTTTGCGGATATTTGTACTTCGAGATATTTAAAGTTAAAATATATAACTGCTCAATTATGTGTTTGCAATATGAATTTATCATATCGATCGTTTTTGTGATAGCCTACAAAAGAAAAACGAAAATTTTGGAAGAGTGGAGTGGAGTATTTATTTCTCAACATATTTTTATTTTTGCTCGACGCAGTTGACTAACGAAGCCCCAACTTCATTAAACTGTCTGAAAAATACGTTTAGTCGAAGACTACAAAGTTGACTTTCACTACAAATTGCTGCCAGACGAGTGACTTTTTTCATTTTGGAAACAAAAAGAAGTCACACGGGGCCTGATCTGGAGAATACGGTGGATGAGGCAGCAGTTCGAAGCCCAATTCGACGAATTCGTTCGTGGCGATGGCTGAGGTGTAAGTTGGTGTTGTCATAATGGAGGAGCACTTTTTTCTTCTCCAGATGGGGCCGTTTTATATGTAATTCGTCGTCGAATTGGCCCAATCAATCGACATAATACGAGTCCTGTGACCGTTTTTCTCTTCTCGAGGTAGTTGATGTAGATTACACCTTATAAATACCAGACAACGGTGACCATCACGATAGGACCGTCTTCGCCTTTTACGAAGCACGTTCACCGGGTGATGTTCACTGTTGCGACTGTTCCTTGGTCTCTGGTATATACCAATGGATCTACAGTCGTAAAAATGAAAGCATACCCATGAACGAACATATAAAACACGCTGTATTTTCCTGTCACCGTGTCACACAAAAAATTGGCCAGCGCAAGTACATGTAATAATTATTGTTACATGTACTTGCACTGGGCAGTTTTCTTTGTAACACGGTGACAGGAAAATACAGCGTGTTTTATATTTTCGTTCAGGGGTATTCTTTCATTTTTCCGACTGTATGTTTCGTCTACAGTCACAAAGTGACGAATAATGATCAAAATTTCTTATTCAAACATTTAAATAAAAGTTCTGTCTCTCATTAAGGAGTAATATTTTATTTAAGTAATTTCGATTAAATCCTCACCTTTTGACATCAAAATAGCACAGTTAAAATATTTACATACTCCAGAGAAATAGCAAAATTTAACAGTCTTCAGGATTTTGCAGTAAACATGTATTTGACAAGTGTTTTCCGTTAATATATAACTTAGTAAGAAAACTTATAACTTTTATGCACCAATTTTAGCGTTGTTTTTTTAATTATCAACAATTTAGTACGAAAAAGGGGTTTTTTTTTTAATTTTCGGTTACAATAATTAAAAATTCCTGTTCCGAGGCATAATCCTGTTTCTATGAGCTATGGTTTTAACGTCTATCATTAGGGTGCTAACCTGGCTGTAGACCCCCTCCTCCTTTATCCGGGCTTGGGACCGGCAACAGTTCTGTGAGCTACTCGATCACACCAAACAAAACTGCAGGCGGAGACCAATAATGATATATGCATCAGAAACAAAACCCGATACAGCCACAACACAAAGACTACTGGAAACGGCAGAGATGAGAGTACCGAGAAGAATTACAGGAAATACACTGAGAGATCGAAAGAGGAGCGAAGATATTAGAAGACAATGTAACGTACAGTGTATAAACGAATTGACACTAAATAGAAAAAAAGAATGGAACAACCACATAACCAGAATGGGGGAGACACGTGTGGTCAAAATAGCACGAGATAAATCACCAATCGGTAGAAGAAGTATCGGCCAACCGCGCAAAAGATAGAGTGACAACCTTCCATAGAGGTGTCAATCCGCCAATGAACAAGCAGAATTGCTTATAAAGAGGAAGAAGAAGAAGAATAATAATAATTAAAAATATTTCTACTTATAATTGGTCCAAAATACCAAAATATGGCAAACTAGTTTATTATTTATAACTTTTGCAAAAACTAACTTACACTTTTGTGATTGCTCGCAAAAGAGAGTCTTGTAGTACTTAACAAACCCTCAAAATTTCATCTCGATCCATGAATTAGTTTGAAAGTTATTCAAATTGTTTATCTCAGAGGTCATTTTTTCTAATAACATAACATTAAGTATTGAAGATACGGCAATTCTACAGGTACCATTTGAAAGATGAAGATCTTTACTTTTACTGTGCACCAAAAACAAGTTAAAAAATAGTTATTTTCCTAACTAGTGCGGAAAGTGATACTTTCACGCACGAGACTGCCATTGACCCGAACGACGCTATAGCGGAGTTCGCACAAGCAGTCGAGTGCGGGGAAGACACTTTCCGCATGAGTTAGGAACAATATTTTTTCTAGGGCCGTACGTTTGCAAAAAAGCCATAAAAAATAGAGATATCAATTTTTACTTAGAAGTGAAAATACACAAATTAATTCTTTGGCAAGGTTGTCAAAACCAAACTTTCAATATAATGGGTTACCACGACGACAATATTGGTTTCCATGACGATGATTCAAAACCATTGTAATTTTCTACTGATCTGACTTTTAAATATTATGTCAAAATAATTTTAGTTCATCGAATTATCAGTAGTAATTGCACAAGAGCTCTGAAATTATTGAATTTTTCCCGAGTGACACTTTGACAGTTTTTTCACGAGCCGAAGGCGAGTGAAATTATGTCAAAGTGTCACGAGAGCAAAAATTCTATATTAATTTCAGAGATCGTGTGCAATTTGTTGCGATTATTTCATGAATAAAACTGTTCAAAACCAAAATTTAATTGTAATTTATTTATGTAAGTACAACGTACCATTAAACACACAGTTTTTATAAATATAATATGACGATTGAAAGTCATCACTTTTATAATTTTTAAAACATTAATTGTCATTAATGTCGCTTAATGTATTTTTTCGTAGCAACGAAGGGCATCTGACGTAATATGCTTAACGACGGGATATTATCAAAAATTATCACCTTAATTTGCATTTCTGTAGCTTTCTATTGGTCAGAATCTCCTATGAATGAAATAATCAGTAGTAATTGCACAAGAGCTCTGAAATTATTGAATTTTTCCCGAGTGACACTTTGACAGTTTTAATTTCACGAGCCGAAGGCGAGTGAAATTATGTCAAAGTGTCACGAGAGCAAAAATTCTATATTAATTTCAGAGGTCGAGTGCAATTTGTTGCGATTATTTCACGAATAAAACTGTTCAAAACCAAAATTTTATTGTAATTTATTTATATAAGTACCATTAAACACACAGTTTTTATAAATATTTGACGATTGAAAGTCATCACTTTTATAATTTTTAAAACATTGTCATTGTCATTGTAATTGTCATTAATGTCACTGAATGTATTTTTTCGTAGTAACGAAGGGCATCTGACGTAATATACTTAACGACGGGAGATTATCAAAAATTATCGATTTAATTCAGATTTCGGTAGCTTTCTATTGGTCAGAATCGCCTATGAATGAAATAATCGCGCTAATTTCATTAAAAAATGAACACAATAAGATAAATTTGAAATAAATTAGTCAATAATATCTAAATATTAGTTTATTGCATGTATTATAATATATTATAATGCCATATTACAAGGTATTTTACTTTCCCGCACGCCGTGTGGGAAAATTTACTTTCACGCACACCGTGCAGGAAAGTGCAACTTTCGGAAACGAAAGGCGTGCGTGAAAGTGGCTCTTTTAGCACGGCTGTAGAAAAAATAATTTTTATAACCAAAAATCGTTTTCCAATGTTACTGTTATTTCTAATTTATACACAATTAAAATAATGTTAACCATATTTGAAAAGCTGACAATTTTTACACTAACTTAAAAAAAAGTTATTCTGGGAGGATTTTTGGCCGTTTAAATTTTTTAGTTTTCACCTCACCAACATCCTCATTAAAGCCTCATTTTTTAAGACTCACAGATAATGCTGCTTAAATTTAGTCATTTTTAAAATTGGTTTAATGAAACTTTAAGTCTTTATCATTAAAATGGGACTAATTACGTTTTTTAATTATTATAAATAAATTCGCTGCGAATTAAAAAAAAATCTCATGTCTGTACCAAATTGTCTCACAATAACTTTTTTGTTTAAATTAGTGTAAAAATAATTTGCTTTTCAGAAATGAAAAATATATTTCATCTACTAGTAATAGTTTAAAAGTTGTCTTTAAGGTAAATTTAAAAAAAATCCAATTGTCTATAAGGTAAAAGTAACAGTAAGTTTTGCAAACCTATTTTTGGTTATAAATATGATTTTTTTACTTGTTTCTTCACTTCTTCATCTTTTGTATCGTTCGTACTCGTAGAATTATCATATCTTCATTATTTTGTCTATGTAATGTTATGACACAAAATGACCTCTGGGATAAAAAATTTGAATGTGAGTAACTTTCAAAGTAATTGTTGGATCCACCTGAAATATTTTGAGGGTTTGTTAAGTACTACAAGACTTTTCTTTGAGAACAATCACAAAAGTGTAAGTTAATTAAAAAAATACAAACAATTAACAAATTTGCCTTATTTTGCTTTTATTTGAACAACAAATTGTTTAAAAAAAAAATAGTATATGTCGTTTGGAGGGTTTCCTACATCTTAAGAGATAAGATGTTTATATTGAGTATAAATAGACACCTTTTTAATGGTAAGCGCAAATTTGCATTTTTCGGACTAAATTGTTAATACAGAATTAAAAAAACAACGTTGTTACAGAAAACATGTGGTTTCTTAGTGTAGAAAATCTTATTTCTCTGGACTAACATATTAGTGAAACATCTTTATATCGGTTATATCTCTGCACTTCAAGAAAAGTGGACCAGTTTCGGAGCCTTGAATAGAAGTATATAATATACATTAGGAAACTTAAAACTTAATTTTTTTTTCGATAGTGCCTTATCAGCCTGTTAAACAGTAATGCCGTTGTTTAATTTTATCCCATAATATTAGATTTATTAGTGCTACATGCTAGGTTTACGTCTTCCAATACTGTGCGTATATCTATTGTGATTTTCTGTAATAAGCCAAAATGTATTTCAAATAATATTTGTTATAAATACCTTTTACGATATATCAAACAATGTAGTTGTGTAAGTGCCAAGAAACAGTATTCATTGGCTTCGTTTACACAATAAATGGAAACTTTTTAAATGAGGGTTGTTTTAGCTTTTTCACATTATGACTTTACACCAGGTACTATTTGCTGTTTAAAAATATTTTGGGCTTCCCTATCAGCCTAACAGTTTATATGCAAATTAGAAGATTCATATATTTGTTGTAACTAAATTTAATACACTGCGCGTTAGAGAAATGGGGTCACTGCCAAAATTTAGTAAAATTTATATTTTTTATATATCTTCATTTTCTTTTAATTTGTTTTTATCTTAAGTAAATTAATTGAATTATCATGTGTACTACACATGGTTTAGAGATAAGCTATACCGAGTATGTAAAGGGAATAAACAAGCTCGCAAACCTATTAAATCATAAATCATAAATCATTTTTATTCAGTTGCAATGCGAAGGCAAAACTGTCTTATTTTTCACCTAGAACAGAGAGCGCAAACCAGCACTCTAAATCGACGATTTTCGACTCTATTTGGAGTCATCATCAGAGAGGCGTAGGCCTGCTGCTCTCTACCCCAAGTGACGAAACTCCGAGAGCTTATCCCTGCATTGCAACTGACGTTAATGGAGTAGGTGTCTAACGACATCTGGCAACTGAAAGTCAAAGTTTTCAACCTAATAGAAATATTAAAAATATTGAAAAATATTAAAAATATTCCTAAAAGATATTTAATTGAAAATTTATTGGACCACTTTCCTGGTAACACCTCCATGGCCAGGCGCGGATACAGGGGGGTCAACGGGTCCATGGACCCCCCTATTGTATTTAGTCTATAAGTATTTTTTTATTATTTATTATTTTTTCTGTTAACTCTAAACTTTAAGCCATCAGTACAACACTAAATTACACGACAACCGCTTCCAAAGAATTGAGCTTAGCCATAAAATCTAATAAAACACCCTTCTCTGAAGGCGCATTTGTTTGGGTACCGGAGGAACCATAAACAACGGAAATATTTTTCTCAATTCAAAGAATAACAAAAATGATATTTTAGAATGCAAATACATTACACTGGGTATAAACCTTATCTCATGAAGTCACGTTTCAAATTTGCGATACAATAAAGATATAAAAATTTGTATTTTAATAGATAATCCATGCGTACCTACCCATTGATGGTAGAAAGGTTAATCTTTATGGTAAAGAACGACCAGTGAGATTAATAGTCGTGAATTGTCTATCAATCCTTTTGATACCGCAGGTATCTGGGATTATATAGTGTATTTTATCCTTAGAGTAGTAAGTGTGAGTCGTATGGCTAAATCTGGAAAATATAATGTTACAAGCTAGTAAAAGCAATTCAAGAATTCTTGAAAATTGACTAAACTCTGTTGCCAAATCTATCCGCTAAAAAAAATTTCTAATAATTTTGATTTTTCGCTAGAAAAAAAATTCAGCAGATTAATTTGAAAATTAAGAATTTTGATTTTTCGGTAGAAAAAAAGGAGAATTAGGTAGATCGATAAATTTGACAGATGTTCGGTAGATCTACTGAAAAATCGGTAGCTGTGGCATCACTGTAATTTGAGGTAAGTCTGGCCCCCCTATTATGAATTTCTAGATCCGCGCCTGCCCATGGCTTCTAAAAATTGGAAGCCAGATGGATGCTGAAGCGAAGAAGACAAGAGGGAATTCAAAATCTTGTTTGCCAAAACAAAACATCATGTGGTGCCAGATACTAGGTTTATTGGCAATGGTTTTCTGCTAATGCAAGATAATGCGAGATCACCCACGGCAAGCATTGTAACACGTATCCTTTTAAGATGTTGGTATTCCAAAAATGGATTGGTCTGCTTAAAGTCTAGACCTTAATCCTATTGAGCATTTATGGGGTCTTCCCAAAAGGCGTGAAAGACGTCATATACCTTCTCCAACAACATATAAGGAGCTTCGAATATCTTTCATTGAGTAATGGGCCACTTTTCCCAAAGGGACATCTAAAACGTGATCACTTCTATGCCAAATCGAATGAGAGGTCTGGTGTCATCCAGAACTGTGGTGGCAACAAACATTTTAAAAAGTGATACCTGTCTTTTCTTGACTTTTGACAATTCTTGTTATAACTGTAACTGTAATGATAGATCGAAATTTTGAATGTCTTTATTATATTCTCAAATTTTTCCTTTTTCACATTTGTTACTCAGGATAATGTCGGGTTACATACTACAAGAGTAACTGACTCAATACACACTAGATTTGATGTGAGATAAATAAGAAAAATATAAAGGGATAAAAAAATCATAAATTTTTTGTGTGACTCGTTTTCTCTGACTTGCAATGCATATTATATTTGTTTTTCTTGAAGTGCTGTTATTCGAGAGTAGGCTACATCTATGTCCTAGCTCAAAGCTTAGCAGCTGAAATAGTTCAATTTTAAGAAAGTTAAAAAAAAATACGTTAATTGTGCTTTTAGATTAAGCTGGCTACATTGAGTTGTTACGTATTGTGTTAAATAGTAAAAATTGAGTATTTAAATGAAGACTAATATATTATCTACATGTCTAGTCTGCGCTCATGAGACGTAGATAAAGATGATAAAGGTTGATTTTGTACGTCTAAGGACAACTGTGCAATATTAAAAGATTCTATAGAATGTTTACTTCTCTTATCGTTGACATAATTTAGTTAAATATTGGTATTTTTATGAATTGTTATCTAATTATTAATAAATGTTTTGTGATAATTATTTGTTTTTATTTCAATAATTCCCTTTTCAGAGAAATTTTAAAGCAAAAGTTTTCATAAAGGGCCGGAGTAGTTCAGGCGGTAGGGTGTCTGACTTCCACGCAGGTAGACCGGGGATCGAATCCCAGCGCCGCGCCGGTGAGATCATCTAGACATTTTTAAAATGTCTATAGGCCCAGGTCGACTCAGTCTGGATAAAATGAGTATCTTAGGCAAAACCAGGGGTAATAGGGAGTTTTTGTGCACACAAATACGTAAACGTAATGCATCTTTTTGACATGTACGCTTGCGCATTAATGGTTGAACTCCCGTACCTCGATACGTATTACCTAAAGCACCCTAAAGTAACGCTCTGATACGTACGTGAGAACGCATCCCTATCGAGACGAAAGTCGCCGAATACACACGAGGATCTTGCCCGATTACCTACCAAATGAACATTTCATCAGCGTACTACCCGTTTATAAACATTTTAAGGTTTTATTGGTTTAGTCTATTTGAGTAAAATTATTCTGTGTTTGTAACTGGAAATTCATAATAGATTTAAAATTTTATTGTTTTAAGTTGTCTATTAATAAAGCAAAACAAACAAATCTTGTATTAATTTAAGAAATACAGTGATCACCACAATTAATAACTAGATAAACAAATGACCTAGTTTCAGTAAAATTTTCAAATAAATATTACCAAACTATTTACATTATACTGGAATTCTGATGTAGGTACAATAATTTACAACTAAAAAGTAGGTATAAACAAAAATAAAAAAAAATTTAACCTAAGGAAAAATAATATTTTTATATTTAAATAGAAGCAATTAAAACCATACAATTTCATCATTCATTTATCTTTTTTACATTTGTATATTAATTGTATATTGTGTGAACATTGTTTTATTTTTTTAATGTCAACGGAATTTAAAAATGACTACGATTTGCTTTATGTTACGTTAAGGCAGTTACAAAAACTACCTATTTTAACATTCATCCTCTACGACACGTTAGTTGCTTTACGTATACGGAGATGCGTTACGTTACGTAGCAACAAAAACTCCCTAATAATTGGCGGTTGAAGCGTAGCATTGGCTCTGTTACTTTCCTTGTATACCGAAGGCAACAGTCAGTCGAATAAAATCTTTCGAACACGAATCGCCTGTTTTCATCTCATTGTTTTTTTTTTTATCCAACTCGACAGTGAAGAAACTTAAGTTTTTGATCCAAGATGACTCTTCAAGCTTTACCATTCACCATACATAAAAGTATTATTAAAAAGATAGAAATTAAATTCAACATCTCTAAGGTAACATGCGCCTTGAGAGCTATTTCATCTAAAACCAAGTCTAATAAAGAACAAAGCACTGTATTTATAAACTACCTTGTGAATGCGAAAACTTATATTTAGGTGAAAGATCAAGATCATTTAATGTTAGAATAAATAGACATCAATCTTATATTATCAAACATAGAGAATTTGATAGAACTCAGATATCTAAATGGGAAAACAAACATCGAATTCGATGGAACGATTCTTGTATAGTCCCGAAATAAACAAATGGTAAAAAGAGAAAAATGGTAAGAGGGCTAACAATACGATGCACTATCCGTTGTCTTATATCTTACAAAAACCTGTCTCAAAGTATGAGGATTGTCATGATCGTCAGTATTTTATATTGTCAAGTATCAATCACAATATTATATCCAATAATGATTCTATAATAGTCAAATTATAGTCAAAAATGATAGTCAAAAATTCATACCTATATCTACTAAAATTAGGTACAGATGCACAAGGAAAAAAGTTTTCCTGTAGCTGTCTGTATACCATATTTATATCACATAAAATTTTGTTAACTAAAATCCTTTCTCTCTCTTCAATCTTGACCTCCCGGAGGGAGTGTAGTGGTCGACGTGATGTCGTGTATTGTCCGTCTTCAAAGATCTCTGTCTCTGGTCATTTCTTTTAACTCGTGCATTGGTCTTTTGCATATTCCCGTAATTTGATCGATCCATCTTGTTGGGGATCTTCGGCCTTCCACCTTCCCTTGTATAATGAGTCTTTTCCATGTTTTCTGTGTTTGCTCTCATAACATGTCCAAAGTATTTTAATTGTTGGAGATGGACTTTACTGGAGAGTCGTTGGCTAACTTTTAGCTCTCTTAAAATTGAATTATTTGTTCTGTGGTCGGTCCAAGGAATTCGTAGCATTCGTCTCCAACAGAACATTTCAGTGGCGTCTATTTTTCTTCTTTCCGAATTTCTCAGGGTCCAAGATTCACATCCGTAGGTCAGTATTGGGAATATTAAGCAGTTGATCAACCTCATCTTTAACGCTCTTGAACTTTGACAGTCCTTCCATATTGTGGTCATTTTTGCTGTGGCGACTTTTGCTAGATCACATCTACGTTTTATTTCTTCCTGTAGTGACCCTGTGTTTGTGATTAATGATCCCAGATATAAATATGAGCTCACAACGTCACACCGATCAATTGTGGTTATGTGTGGATGATTGTTATGTAGTCTATCCACTATCATGATCTTTGTCTTTGATATGTTTAATTGCAAACCAAATATTTGACTTTGGTTTTCAACCAGTCGTATAAGATCAATCAGCTCTGCTTGACTATTTGCAAGAAGGGCTGTGTCATCTGCGAAACGTAGGTTGTTTATTTTATGACCATTTATTGAGATGCCTTTTTCCCATCCTTCAAGTGTTCTCCTCATAATATGCTCTCCATGTATATTGAATAATTGTGGAGATAGTATACATCCCTGTCTGACACCCCGTTCTGGATGAAATTCGTTTGAAAGTGTATCAAGCACTTTAACTGATCCAGTAGTGTGTTCGTATAGTTCAGTTATAAGCGAAATAAGGTGTTGGGGTACGCCTACTTCTTTTAGTATTCGCCATAAGTGTCTCCACTTGACCCTGTCGAATGCCTTACGATAATCTATAAAGCATATGTACAGTGGAATATTGAATTTCCTAGATTTTTTGATTATCTGTCTTATATTCAACAGGTGTTCTCGAGTACCTCTATCCTTAGTAAATCCAGTTTGCTCTTGTGGAATTTTTCTTTGAAGGAATGTTTTCAGTCTCTCATTGATTATATGTAGCATTATTTTACTGGCATGTGATATAAGAGAAATAGTTCTATAATTCCTTTATAAAAGGTGTATAATTTATTAAAAATTCCCTTAAAGGGCTACATCACAAATGCAGAACGTTTTCGATCTAATACAGGTCATCATCAGTGCTGAACAGGATGAAAAAAATGAAAATATATGGGTAAGCGCCCTTTAAAATGTTACAGTAATGGAAACATTGACATAAATTGTTCTAAATAACAAGGGTGTTTTAAATAATCCTAGATTTAGCACCGGGCACCATTTTACCCCTCACATGAGTTGGACACGTAATGAGATTCAGCGTCCTCACATATTGGACGGTCGATAACGCTGAACCTCAGGACGTGTCCAACTCATGTGAGGGGTAAAATGGTGCCCGGTGCTAAATCTAGGATTATTTAAAACATCCATGTTACTTAAAACAATCATTTATGTCAATGCTTCCATTACTGTAACATTTTAAAGGATCCTTACCGATATATTTTCAATTTTAGTGGCTTAGCATGTGAATATCCTGTTCAACACTGATAGTGATCTGTATTAGATCGAAAACGTTCTGCATTTGCAGTGTAGCCCTTTAAGGAAATTTTTAATAAATTATATACTTTTTATAAAGGATTTTATTTAACAAAATTTTTTGTAAAATTAGGTACATACTTGTATTTATTGCAGGAGCGGTTAAAATTACACCCGCCCATGATTTCAATGATTACGACGTAGGAAGACGACATTCTTTGCAAAATATACAGATTATTGATGAAAATGGAAAATTGACGTTAGAATGTGGAAAATTCTTCGGACTTCCTAGATTTGATGCAAGAAAAGTCATTACTAATGAGTTACACAATTTGGGATTACTTCGAAGTAGGGACGAACATCCCATGGTTGTGCCTATATGCAGGTATGTTATATTTAAATAAGTAGGTGAATATTAACATTATAGTAGGGGAGGAAAGTATGCTAAATGTGCAGTCACTCGAGCGTTATAGGGACCTATTGGGTTGTGAAGATTAGGTCCTAAAACCAAAAAAAGTTAAGTTTTCCATTTTAGTGGGGACTTTTCATTTTTTAATTTAATTTTCCATTTCCATCAAGATTTTAAGATTTCCAATTTAAGATTTTAAAGTAACCCCCCACACCATCTCCGTGGGGGCTCGTGTTTGGTGTCATTCGATAGATTTTTGAAAAATATTGAATATGTGTATTTTTCAGTTTTTCGATTTTTTTCTTGTGAAACTTTGTGACTGACCCATTCCTTACGCCCCGCTCAAATCGTCAAATTTTTGAAATATACACTGTTTTGCATGTACTTAACGTCCTTACCTTAATCTGACGATTTTGAGTTTTTCTACGGATAGATTTTTTTGGCCCCCCTTAACGAACTCCCCTTTATCAAGAGACAATATATGGTAGAGGTACATTTACAGGGTACAAGGTTTCTCCTTTTGTGATAATCTGACGCTCTCGAGTAACTGCAAAAACCCCTCTTGGGCTTCCCTACCATTAACATTTATTTATTTACTTAATTATTATACTGAGAATAATCTACTTACATTATTATACTGAGAATAATTTTTAAGTATTTTTATTCTGTTTCATTACAACTAATTTTATAGTTTTGACAACTGTCACATTTAAGAAAATTAACCAAAATAAACCATTTTCTGCATCTAATGTTAAATTGTCACGAGGGATATACACATTGGCAATTTTAAGCGCTCGAGTGTAATTGGGTAAGATTATTTCATGAATAAAACTGTATTTATAAATAATTTTAACTAATATTTTATTGATGTATTCGTCTGAATATTTACTAAGCCAGCACATGCTGTTCACTTTGACAAGTTGTAAATCATTAATTGTGATAAAAATGTCACTGAATGTATATTTACAAGGACTTGCATTTTGTATGTCAGTATTAAAAAATAATCTTGCGATTATCACACGACAGTAAAAATAAATAAGAAAATAATGCTCCAGTTTTTTTCTCAAACTTGTTGTCACTCGGCAATAGTCACTCGAGTCCTGCGGGCTCTCGTGTCTATTGCCAGGCAACAAGTTCTCGAAAAACTCACATTATTTTGAAAATAAGATCTTCATTTTATTTAAAAATACACTCATGTATGGTTGGTTGTCTATCTTTGATAATGCACTTATTAAACCCCACTGGCAATTGGTTTTCAAATAACGGTACTTCCACTTTGTATATCATTCTTGGTAGTTTAATAGTGAATACTTATAATCCCAGCATATGATGTTTGTTGTTATTATCGTATTTTGCTACAAATAAATTTTTTAAAACTATTGGCTAGTATACCTAACTACATATCAGTTCACAAATCTTCATGTTGGACCGTCTGTCTTGTGCTGTCATCAGTCAGAAACGCTTTCTTACCTGTCACCTGTAATTAGTTGACTTTCACCTTTCTCTTTGTGAAGACAGATAAATCAACTCAACCACCCACATACACGTGGTAGAGTCATATAATGCTGTGAGGTATATCTTTTTCATTTTCACCCATCGTCAGGGTTTAACATAATACACGCCAATGTAAGACTTTCGGTCGGCGTTTTAAGGGTTTTAACCTATGTATTTTTGGTGGCTTAGCATGTAGAGCTTGTAAGTATAACCTAATTTTTTATCTTGGTCAACCTTTAAATTTTTTTACTCTTGTCTTCACTAATTATGGTTGTACTTATTTAAGCTTAGAACACTGATGATGCTCTCTTTAGAGCGAAAACGTTCTGTCTTTTAATGTAGCCCTTTATTGGGGTTTTAATAAATATACCTTTTACACAGAAGTCTTTCTTCAATTTTCAATGTATTCTCACTCTCATGTGATATTAATGTTGATAATTATTTTTGATTATTTCATTCATAGGAGATTCTGATCAATAGAAAGCTACAGAAATAAAAATTAAACTGATAATTTCTGATAATATCCCGTCGTCAAGTATATTACGTCAGATGCCCTTCGTTGCTACGAAAAAATACATTCAGTGACATTAATGACAATTAATGTTTTAAAAATTATAAAAGTGATGACTTTCAACCGTCAAATACTTATAACAACTGTGTGTACTAATTTGTACTTACATAAATAAATTACAATAAAATTTTGGCTTTGAACAGTTTTATTCATGAAATAGTCGCAACAAATTGCACTCGATTTCTAAAATTATTATCGAATTTTTGCCCTCGTGACATTTTGACATAATTTCACTCCCCTTCGGGTCGTGAAATTAAAACTGTCAAAGTGTCACTCGGGAAAAATTCGATAATTTTAAAGCTCTTGTGCAATTACTACTGATTATTTCATTCATAGGAGATTCTGACCAATAGAAAGCTACAGAAATAAAAATTAAACTGATAATTTTTGATAATATCCCGTCGTCAAGTATATTACGTCAGATGCCTTTCGTTGCTACGAAAAAATACATTCAGTGACATTAATGACAATTAATGTTTTAAAAATTATAAAAGTGATGACTTTCAACCGTCAAATATTTATAACAACTGTGTGTTTAATTGTACTAATTTGTACTTACATAAATAAATTACAATAAAATTTTGGTTTTGAACAGTTTTATTCATGAAATAATCGCAACAAATTGCACTCGATCTCTAAAATTATTATGGAATTTTTGCCCTCGTGACACTTTGACATAATTTCACTCCCCTTCGGGTCGTGAAATTAAAACTGTCAAAGTGTCAGTCGGGAAAAATTCGATAATTTTAGAGCTCTTGTGCAATTCCTACTGATACTTTTCCGTCGTCAAGTAGCGCGACAGATCTTTAGTTGCTACACATACATAAACATTAAGTGACATTAAGATAATTTATATAGATTAATTTTGTAGCCGTTCTAAAGATGTCGTTGAATTTTTAATACGTCCGCAATGGTTTTTAAAATGCGATTCGATGGCCGCAGAAGCCATTCGAAATGTAAAAGAAGGCAAACTATCAATTGATCCAAAAATGATGGAGAAAACATGGTTTACGTGGTTAGAAAATATAAGGTAAGCATTGGTTATAAACAATACGATTTAGTTTTTTGTCCTTGGTTTGGAACCTTTAGCCACGTAATTATATATAAATTTTATTATTAAAAAAACATTCATTCACACAGGATTGTACTCGCTCGGACTTTCACGCTCAAGGGTTAATCAGAGCGACTTCATTATAATACAAGACATAAACCACGGATATCTAGGTGGGCGATACTGACAATTTTTTGCAGAGCAGATATATAATAAGTTGAAACTTTTTGTATTATCTTCACTTTTAAGTTTAAGGCAGTATTTAAACCTGCTTTCAGCAATTCTTGTAGTAGCCACTTGCTTGTAAAATGGCTCGATGCACATTTGCGTCTTTTCAAGCTGTGTGCACGCTGCGAGCAAGCTGCGTGCGATCGCTGGCGGTTCAGCAGTACGTGAGTTAAATTTATTCACTGCACACTTGAACTGAGCCTCCGCGTGCAAGCTGCTTGCAAGCCTAGTGAAGCGACAGCACGTGAATTTCTGCTACCCGTTCTCCGGGTCACACCCAAATATAGATAAACATACTTTAGTTACTTGTACATAAGGATAACTGTACTTTCTTAATTATTCATTAAGAGCACACAGTAGCGATCAACAGGTAGCAACAAACGCGGTCCAAGATTGCGAAAGTTCTGCGAACTTTCAAAAGTGAGGCAACAGTGCGTCGGTAATTCGACACTGACAGTGACGTTTATACTATCAAAGACAATAATTTTTATACACATAAGCGCGAAATATTGCCAAATCAGTGACGTTCGATTTCTTGTTATAAAAAATCGATTTTTAGTAGTTCCAACGGGTATTTTTTTGTCTTTCTTAGTGGCGGTACAGGCTCCTTTTTTCAATATTTTATTTAGTTATAGAGTAATTTCCACATACTAACATACATATTTCTGAAATCGGGCTTTGTACCGCCATTCTTTATTATATTACGAATATGTGTGCCAAATATCTCGACAAAATATTCAAAATTAGAGCCGCAATCTTGGAACGCGTTTGTTGCTACCTGTTGATCGCTACTGTTTGCTCTTAAGGAACTCTTCTGCCGAATAGTATGGTCTTGAAGATAGACAGGCTTTTGTCACTATACGGAATTTGGGGAAAGATGTTGCAGATTTATGTTGTAAAGGGAGATGGTTGTATGTTTTTTTTTTGCAGAATATAATATAGATTATTTACTGACTCAGTGGACGAGATCGGTAAATAGACATCAAAGGTTGAATTTCTGGTGAAATCATGATTAGGTCTTGCTGGAAAGACACGTAGGTGTTTACAAATTAAGAAAATAGTTTCTAGAATATAAAAGAAAGTGTGATCTCCATGATCTTTGAAGTAGCTTCTGCAATGTGTTGTTCTTTTGAGGCCAAACAGATACCTTATTGTTCTTTTTTGTAATTTAAAAATAATATCGGATTTGGCAGCTGTACTAGAACCCCAAAAAAGAAGACCATGTAAAAGATGTGACTCGAACAAAGAAAAATATGTTATTTTGGAAGATGCAAAATTGATTTCCTTCGAGACAGATCTTATTGCATAGCAAGCTGAGGCTAGTTTCTTACTTAACAAACCGATAAGAATTTAAGTTTGCTGTATAAAAAATACCAAGAAGTTTTACAGAGTCAACGGTACAGTGATGCCATTTTTATAAAGATAAGAAACAGTAGAGGAACCAGTACTGAACCCTGTATTATAATTATAGATAAAGAATAGATTACAAAACAATGCATATTGTTTCAAATATTCAAAGGTATAGCGATTACAAAAATTGCAATTTGGCATTATACATTATACTTATACAGTGTCTTACATACAGCCAACGGGGAATGGACAATGAAAAGTAGCTTAAACAAAAAGCTCTCTTGTTATGGAATAATAGCGAACGACTGCACATAGATGTACATAGGTTCCTGTACCAACATACAATTTATAAGATAGATAAAGAATCCATTACACAAAAATGTTGATATCCAAACAATACACATTGTTTCAAAGCGTTTTAATAGTGAAGTTGTAGAATATTTTGTTTAATTTTTTTAAATGGAACTTTTGTTTCAACGTGCCGCGTCGGGGCCCCTGATTGTCGGATGCCCCGTATAATTGATGGCGGTAGCTGTAGATACATAGCTGTTTATTTCTGGCGCGTATTGACCCCGAGAAACCGCTCAAATGTGTGTTGACGGGAAACTTGGCTTGAAAACAAGCAGCGTGCAAGTAACTTGGAAACACGCAAACGTGCATCGAGCCTAGGAACAGTTAAATACTATGTGATTTAGATCAGCTATGCTAGTTCCACCCACATCTGTCTGTTGGGAGAACTTCAATTTTATGTACATTTCTACAATTTTTAATTTATGGGTGTACAATTATTAAAATATTAATCAAATCTCGTTCCCATTGTATTATAAAAGTTATAAAATATTTACAGAGACTGGTGTATATCCAGACAGCTATGGTGGGGACATCAAATTCCAGCGTATTTGTGTTCGAGTTCAAAGACTGAGGAAACTGTTTGGGTAGCCGCTGAAAATGCAGAAATCGCTACTCAAAAAGGAGCTTCCCAACTGGGTTTATCAGCCAGTGATGTAAACGTGAAACAAGATGAAGATGTTTTAGATACGTGGTTTTCTTCTGCACTCTTTCCATTTTCTGTGTTTGGTTGGCCACAAAAGGTAATTTTTTGATTTGCTAGTGTTGTGCATATTTACTTACTTACTCTGTGCAGTTACAACCCTTCAGTTGTTTTAACCGACTCAACAATATGCCTCCATCCCTCTCTTGAGCAATCTCCATCAAATTATCCACGAACATAGCTTTAAGGTCTCCTGCTATATTATTTCGCTACCGTAGTCGATGGCGTCCAGTCCCCGACTAGTCTTCTTCCAGTTGGAACTTGTTTCTTCATACCAGCCTTACTATTCTTCCACCAGAATGTCTTCCGAAGTGTCCTATCCATAGTTCTTATCATTTATTGTCCTGCAGATTCATCAAGGACAGGCTCAAAGATCTTCCATAGGATTTTTCTTTTTTCCCCTCTCGCCCCCCCTCTCTCTCTCTCTCTCTCTCTCTCTCTGTTTGTCTCTCTAATGCATGCCGGCTTGTATACTATTGTTTATCTCTTGTGATTCGCTATTGTCTTCAGTTACTGTTGTTCCAAAATACTTACATTCTCTGACGCGCTCAAAGTTAAAGTAATTGATGGTGATGTTCTGTCTTATTCTATCTGTTTTGGTTATTGCGGCTTATATACACATATGTAGGTTTATTTTCATTGATTAGGAAATCCCCATCTTCTCTGCTTCCTTCTCGAACTTCTGAACTGTTTCCTATTAGATCGGTACCGTCTGAAAATGCCAACAGTAAATTTGGTCCTTCTCGATGAAATACGGTAATCGGTTTTACGATTCTTGCACTTCTGATTATGTGTTCCAGAGCTAAGTTGAAGAGTTGTGGTGAAACTGCATCTCCCTGTTTTAGTCCATGGTTTATTTCAAATGTCACCAACTCTCACCTTACACCGTACCTATTCCATACACATCCATATCAAATTAACTAGTTATTTAGTCCATGGTTTATTTCAAATGTCACCAACTCTCACCTTACATCGTACCTATTCCATACACATCCATATCAAATTGACTAGTTATTTTGGAAAGCAAAGTTCCTGCATCGCTGTCCACAGTCTAACCCTGATACTTTATCAAATGTCTGTTTATAATCTATGAACATCTGATGAAGCTCACGATCAAACTCTCAGCATTTTTCCAATAGTAGAGCGGTCGGCTCTAAATCCGCATTGATAATCTCCAACGATTTCTTATGTATCGGGTGTCCCAATAAGAATGACTTTCGGCCATATCTCAGGAACCGTTTATAGTACAGCTTTGAGAAAAAAATATTTATAACAAAAGTTGGCTCGGGAAAAGCCTGGAAATTATTTTCATAATTGTAGGTCCACCGCTAGAGGACGTAATTGAATATCAAAATAAGGAATATGCAAGCTAGGAGGCGTTATTTAATTATTTTTAGAAATCTAGTTTTCTTTGGAAAATATTAAATACAAATATGCATTTTTAATCGTGTATTACAAAATTAGACCAAATTAGCAACATAATACCGAAAACCGCATGTCGATATCTTTTTTCTATCTCGAGATATCTTAAGAAATGTGTAAATTTTAAACATAACTGTTACTGTCACCGGTAAACGAGGTTAAGGAAAAGTAGTGTGCTATGGAAAAAACAAATAAACATTTTCCAGATGTAAACGTATATAATTAATTAAAACAACAATAAGACAAACAACACTATCAAATATAACAAAGAAATAAAAGCAACTACTTACTTAGTCTTAGTGACTGCCTAAATGTTCAAATTGTTGCCCATCATTTTCGATGCAAGCATTTACTCTTGCAAGAGTAGATTGAATAGCAACATATGTAACTGATTTAGACTTTTATTTATGGGGACGGATTAAAGACCTTGTTTTTGCCGCTAGGCCCACTACTCGAGAAAACATAATCTAGAATCTAGACAATACGAAACGCCATTCAAAGCATTGCGAAAGCAGAAATTGAGACTGCTGTTCAATCTACTCTTGAAAGAGTAAATGCTTGCATCGAAAATGATGGGCAACAATTTGAACATTTACGTCGTCACTAAGTAAGTAGTTGCTTTTATTTCTTTGTTATATTTTGTAGTGTTGTTTGTCTTATTGTTGTTTTAATTAATTATATACGTTTACGTCTGGAAAATGCTTCTTTGTTTTTTTCCATAGCACACTACTTTTCCTTAATTTGGTTTACCGGTGACATTAACAGTTGTTTAAAATTTACACGTTTCTAAGATATCTCGAGGTAGAAAAAAGGTATCGACATGCGGATTTCGGTATTATTTTGCTAATTTGGTCCAATTTTGTAATACAGGATTAAAATTGCATACTTGTATTTAATATTCTTCAAAGAAAACTAGATTTCCGAAAATAATTAAATAACGGCTCCTATCTTGCATATTACTTATTAGGCTATTTCGAAAATAAGACACTTACATTGACGAAAAAGAGCTGTTTTCAACGAGACCAAGTATGCAAAATTCGATTTAGCAGAACCGGACTTACAGCCATTTTTTCACAAGAAGGTTCCCACTCACCCCCACCTCTTATTTACAAAGGTAGACTTAAACTTGTGAAATCAAATATGCGCAGAATTTTAAGAAGAATACGATTAATGAATTTGCAGTGCCTTTCATTAGGTAAATTTTGTAAAATTTTGATTTTTAATTTTTGATATTCAATTACGCCCTCTAGCGGTGGACCCACAATAATTATGAAAATAATTTCCAGGCTTTTCCCGAGCCAACTTTTGTTATAAATATTTTTTCCTCAAAGCTGTACTATAAACGGTTCCTGAGATATGGCCGGGAGCCATTCTTATTGGGACACCCGGTACATGTTTTGGTTCTTTCTACAAGGAAATTTTTGGAAGGACTTTGTAGGTGGTATTTAGGAATGTTATTCCCGGTAGTTAATACATTGTTCTCTTTTGTTTCCATTTTTTGTGGATTGGTATAATAACCATTTCTTTCCATTGAACCGACATTCGTGTTTTAAGCACTCTGCTGTTATACCATCGCTTCCAGGTGCAGGTGTCTAGGCTAGTGTTAAATAATATAAATAAATACAAAAAGTAAGCTGTAATAATATCTATTATTGTTGATATTTTCATTTAAATAGATCTCCTTTTATTTTTAGACACAAGATCTCCAGAAATATTATCCAATATCTTTAATGGAAACGGGTCACGATATCATTTTCTTTTGGGTAGCCAGAATGGTAATGCTTGGAACGAAATTAACTGTACAACTCCCTTTTAATAAAATTTGTCTACATGGTATTGTTTGTGATTCCCAAGGAAGAAAAATGTCCAAAAGTTTGGGAAACGTCATTGACCCACAAAATGTTATACATGGTGTTAGTTTAGAAGTAGGTAGATATATTTTTATTTAGCGGTTCTTATAAACGGTATTAACAAGGAACATTTCAAGGGATGCTAACTATTAGTTAAGGTTCCAACGATAAAGTTTTGGTATCCTCGAAAGCGGTACCGGCAAATTTCGACCGTACTGATGCGATGAATGACGTCAGATTGCGGTGGAAAAATCAGGATTATTTATTGCGGCAATGAAATGTGTAAACTCAGAAAGTCTCCTCAGTACTGTTTTCACATACCACCACACTTTACCGCCACAATAAACCGTTGATTGAATGTTCCTCACCGCATTGGCTACCGCATTTAATATGCCGGCACCATCATATTGCATTGCAGTGGCTTCCAACGCTTCCTTGAAAACCACTGCTATGGTTGTGCGTGTTACAGTTTTCTATGACGTCATTCATCGCAATATTGCGGTCGCAATTTGCCGGTACCGCTTTCGAGGAAATCAAAACTTTCCGGTGGCTAAAATGATTAGCAAATTTTTCCTATCCGGCCCTTAGTTAATTACGTTTTGTCTTCGTTGTACCATAGTTTCAAGACTGAATAATAGCTCGCCCCGTTCTCAATGCACTTCTAAATTGAAATCGACTATGTACTACGTTTTTCATACAATTGTTAACCTTTAGTTTTACCGCTTGTAGGATCTGAATGATATTTCTAAAAGTAGTTATGAAAAAGGAATTTTATCCAAAGAAGAATTTGAAAGATGTATACAGAGTCAAAAGAAAATGTTTCCCCAAGGAATTCCTGAATGTGGTTCGGACGCTTTAAGATTTACTTTAGTTTCCCATAATATTAAAAGTATGTATTTTCATTATTCTTTTATTTTTATACGAATTTGATCAGTTAAAATAACTTTATATTTGATACAACCTAGAATTAAGGTCTGCGCTCATTTGTTAATTAATATAGAATATCTCTTTTTAAGCTTTTGTGGTTTACCGAAAAATTTAATTGTGTAGAAAATTAGTAGTCCTGTCGCCAGGGGGGTACAACGGCCTCCTTTATTCAGATGGACTTACCCAAATTTTTGTTATGTATTTTGACCCGTAGAACACGAATTTTTTGGGTAACAGTTGATCCGGATGTCGATTAGATTGTTATAAGCAAAGAACTTGAAGAATTCCGTAACAGCGATTTCCCGCAAAACAAAACATTTTTTTGTATTTTTTGGGTAATTTTAAGCAAAAAATGTTCTTACAAGTTTTTTCGTAGGATGCATAATTTTCGGGATAAACGCGGTTGAACTTTAAAAAAATTGAAAAATTGCAATTTTTGAACCCGAATAACTTTTGATTAAAAAATAAAATAGCAATTCTGCTTACCGTATTTGAAAATTCAAGTCAAATTTTATCGGTTTTTATTATTTGCATTGCTAAAAATTTATTTTTTTATTGTTAAACAAAGCTTTAAACACATAGTGTTTCCCGTACCCAATACATGCGTTTTAATGCATTCTACGTAGGAATAGCCTCGCTTGCACTTGTACCTACTCTACCTACTCGTTCGATTTTAAATGGGAGATCATTGAAAACATCACTCAAGCACTATGTGTTTATAGCTTTGTTTAACAATAAAAAAAATGAATTTTTACCAATGCAAATAATCAAAACCGATAAAATTTTACTTGAGCTTTCAAATGCGGAAAGCAGAATTGCTATTTTATTTTTTAATCAAAAGTTATTCGGGTTCAAAAATTGCAGTTTTCCGATTTTTTGAAAGTTCAACCGCGTTTATCTCGAAAACTGTGCATACTACGAAACAACTTGTAAAACCATTTTTTGCTTAGAATGACCCAAAAAATACCAAAACATGTTTTGTTTGGCGAAAAATTGCTGTTATGTGATTCCTCAAGTTCTTTGTTTATAACAATCTTATCGACATCCGGATCAACTGTTACCCAAAAAATTCGTATTCTACGGGTCAAAATACATAAAAAAACTTGGGTAAGTCCATCTGAATTAAAGAGGCCCACTGGCGACAGGACTATAGACTTTTAAGGCACTAATTGTTGTTCTGAAGCTATTTCCTTTTGACATTTTTATAATTAAGTATTTTCTATGGGAAATAAGCCACTAATTGTTGCCGCCTCAATTACCCAATATTGTTAAGGAGGAGGATGAGTATTGCTTTTAAAGTTGCTGCTCTGTGGAGTTTTGATATTGTCTTTGTAAATCCTAGACAGGCAAGTCGTTACACTTTCTGCAACTGAGCATGTACTGGTTGTTCTCGTGTTAATCATCATAGGAGTAATTAAGTAACCATCTGCCAGTGTAACAAAAAAGAAAACTTCTGTTGGAGTGAAAGTAAAGAGAAGAATAAACTCCAACAGAAGTAGAAATAGAAACTTGTCTATTGTATAGCTAAAATTGACAAAAATAATAAGAGCTTCTGCGTGAAGAAAAATTAAGGGAAGGGGGATTAAGATGATAATAAATAGATGAATGGACAGATGCAAACTAAATAGAGCAGGCTAGCAAGAGATGCAAGAGAACGACAACTTGACACTCAAGGATGGATACGGCCAATTTGCATGCCTGTCGAAGACGGTAGCTCAAAGTACGATAGTGATGATAACTAAGAAGGGAAATATTAAGATAAGAATAGATGTTCAGAAAATAGATAGAATAAATATAATAATATAGTAAAAATAGAAGAATGTAGAAGATAAATAAAATATACTAAGTTGCGGGTGCCAGAAGTTGGTATGGACCAAGCTTCCAGGTATCTTACACTGCTGTCAAATATTAAATCAGTAAATGTGAACATAAAGGAATAATAAGAATAAATGATATACATAATAAGTAAATATTTATTAAAAATAACTACCTAGATTTGCACAATCTCTGAGTTAAAAATTGAATATTAAGTAACTCTAAAATGACACAAGATGACAGTTTACAATAGTTTACAACAACAGTCATGTTATTTATTACAAAACTTAAATACCTCTTATATAGGGTACAACTCACATGAGACCCTTTACCAAATGGTTATAGTACGCTTGCTACGTACAACAACTACATTCTTCTTCTTCTTCTTCTACGGCATTACAGCCCAAATTGAGCCTTGGCCTCCTTTATTTTTTGTCTCCACCCTTGCCTGTCTGTGGCTGCTCTTCTCCATACACGGACCCCTAAAAGGGCTTGTGCGTCGCTGTTTATTGTGTCTTCCCAGCGCTTTCGTGGCTTCCCAACCGGGCTCTTTCCTTGCATTCTAGCATTCAGTGCTCGTTTTGGTAGCCTATCCTCTCCCATTCTTATCACATGTCCGGCCCATTCCAATCTTTGTATTCTAATGAAGTCTGACAGGGGCGTTTCCTTATAAAGTTGATAAAGCTCGTTGTTGTATCGACTTCTGAAGATTTCGTTTTCCCTCACAGGTCCTAGTATTCTCCTAAGTACTTTCCTTTGGAATGTGTCGAGTTTGTTTTTGGATGTTTCTTTCAGGACCCAGTCTTCACTGCCATAGCATGTTATTGGTCGAATTAAGGTTTTATAGATTCTCATCTTTGTATTTAGGTGGACACTTTTAGACCGAAATATATGGGAGAGGCAAAATAAGCTCTGTTTGCCTGCGTTATTCTCTTCCGTATTTCTCCATCTTCTGATCCGTCGGCATATATTTCTACTCCCAGGTATGTAAACTTTTCAACCGTTTCAATGTCATCTGCATGTATAATGTTTTCTGGGACTATATTTCTTCTCGTCTGAGTCATTATTTTTGTTTTTTCTGTGTTAATTTCCAGACCTAGCATTTTTGTTTGTTTTTAACTCTGCATATGTTTCCTGTGCTCCTGTTGATGTTCTACTCATAATATTAATATCATCAGCATAAGCGGCCAGTTGAACCGTTCGGTTGGTCAGTAGATTTCCTCGTCCAGTTTGCATTTGCCTAACCGCATACTCCAGTGCCAGGTTAAACATGTTGGGGCCAGCCCATGTCCCTGCTTTAGTCCCTGCGAAATGTTGAAAAAGTCTGTCCGGTGGTTTTGTATTCGTACACATGCCTGAGTTTCATCCATTGTGGCTTTATTGAGTCTTATTAGCTTATGTGGTATTGCCAATTCAGCCAATATATAGTATAGTTTGTTCCTTTTGACTGAGTCACAACAACTAAATTAAACCGGACAAATATGAAAATAATATAAATAAATAGGTACAAGCCTGACTAAGAGAAAATACAATGATGAATTAAGCAAAATTAAGGAATGAAAGTTAAAGAAATGAAGTTAAGATAAATACCTATACAAACGACTTGAATTGACCGAACAAATGAAGAAAAGATTAATGAACAACAAAATATTTGGGAAACAAGAAACAAGTAATATTACAAACTAAATTTACATAATGAACTGAAATCGACCAAATTAACAATAAAATAACAATAATTAACAATACAGTACCGCAAAATTATACATGAGTTTGTGAACTTACTAAACTTATATGTACCTATATTAAAAACCAAATAAATTCATTGAATCGAAACAGACTGTATGACTTGTACACACTTCTAAATAGGTCAAACCGGCAAACAGGTGTATGTTCTCAAAGAAATTGAAAGTGTGTAAAAAAAATTTTAATAATCTGCTAAGTATTTTCAACACATAACGTGTCATCATCAGAGCTTCGTCCTCTTATATCCTTCATAGAAGAGCAATTGTTAAAATTCACATGATAAAGCATGGATACTGGGCAAAAGCCACAGATATCGGGTATAAAACCCTTAAAATTAAAAGTTTGTCACATCTAAATTCTTTTTTTTAGTTTAAAATTACAACATGGCTGCGTCATGCAGCAAAAAAAAAAAAAGAATTTAGATGTGATAAACTTTTAATTTTAAGGGTTTTATACCCGATATCTGTGGCTTTTGCCCAGTATCCATGATTTATCATGTGAATTTTAACAATTGCTCTTCTATGAAGAATTTATAAGAGGACGAAGCTCTGATGATGACACGTTATGTGTTGAAAGTACTTAGCTGATTATTAAAATTTTTTTTTTGTACACTTTCAATTTCTTTGAGAACATACACCTGTTTGCCGGTTTGACCCAAATAAATTCAAGCTAAATATTAAGAAAAAATAATTAATAAACATAATGCATTAACCAAATGTCTGTGATATCAATCATAATAGTTACTCAAGGCACAAAAAGAAATGTTCTCAAAACAAACCCAAACGACTCCCAAAGAAATTGCTCCTTAATTACCTTAATTAAGTTAAAGTTACTTAACCATCATAGGAGTAATTAATAATACCTTAATTAGTAACTCCTTAAGTTATCATAGACCTGATCCCGTCTGTGGCTCAGTGGTAAGAGAGCCTACCTTTGGACACAAGGGTTGTGAGTTCGAATACTAGCTGGGTAGACATTTTTTCTTTATTAAAAATTTAATAAATTAAAATTCGGGACCGCAGACATTCGGATACAATAAGCGTCTCTTTTTAGAGACAATGAAGTCGACTTAACTAAGTAACAAGACATTTACTCAACACACACACACTACACATTGCACTATAATCTGATTGCGACTGGCTGAGTGATCAATATCTATGCCATTAAAAAAATCATAGACCTTACAAATTACTCATCTTCTCTTTGAAACAAGAGTTTAAGTATCAAAATTTTTAATTAATTTAAAATTCTTCTTCTTTTCGTTGTTTATGCCCTATAAGAGCGTCGGACTTAATTTAAAATTAACCAATAAAAATAGTTTCTTTAAAAGTTTCTTAATTGTCTTCTATTTCCAGATATGTATATAAATTTTGATGTGAGCGAATGTTACACGAATAAACTATTTTGCAACAAAATATGGCAAGCCACCAAATTTACAAATCATTGGTTTGCTGAAGTGTCTGGTCGCCAAGCATTAAAAACCGTTGACTTCGATCAATTGGCCGAGGTTGATTATTGGATATTAAGCAAATTGACACATATGATTGACAAAGTTATTGATGGAATCGAAGGTTTCGATTTTTATATTTGTACAAACGCATTAAAGAATTTTTTGTATTTTGAATTTTGTGATATATATTTGGTAAGTAGATATTTTTTCAATATTCCTATTTTTAGTTTGTATATGACGTTTCAGTAATTACTTATATGTGACATTTTGCTTTAATGTCATTGATTTGCTGTCACTATACTCCGTTTGAAAATTATTGACAGCACAATTTATATGACACAGCTGATAATCCCATCGTAATATAATAAACCAGTGACAAAGAATTAATATTCTTGTTTTTGGAAGAGACATCACGCAGTGAAATCAAAGAGCGCATAGATGCTGTGTACGGTGACTCTTCTTCTTTGATGGCAATCGTCAAAAATTGGTTTCAAGTTTCAACTTAATCGCACGTCGGTTTTTGATGAGACACGCCTAAGACCCGGCGCAAATTGAATCTAAGCCAGACACAACCTACGCCGGCGCACGGTGGTCCTTTTTCATAATCTATGATTGCAAAAGGTATAAAATTCATCTTCAAATAATCGGTTGTAATGACACTCATTGAATACCTAGATAACTAGGTAAACAAAATAAATCGTTCTTAGAACTCAACTCCCACGTCGAAGTGAACAATTGAAACCGAAAGTTGTACTTCTTTACCGAACTTACGCTCAGTAGTTTCAGGCAATTTACCAGCGCCCGTGCCCTTTCAAAGTGAATTTAAGTGTACCTAAAACTGTTATTTTAATATTTTTTTGAAATGGAAGTCAAGCGAACAGGTATATTTACAATATTATAAAACAATAGTTGTACCTTTGTTGATAAAAAAAATATTTGATTGTAAAGATGATGATAGATTAGCACTAAAATAAGAATTTGTAAAGATTTTAATAGAGTAGAACTTTTGGGATTGTTCGGGATTGTTGCTAAACTATTTTTTTATTGTTACTTTATTCATTTATCTCTCAGAAAAAGTTACTCTTGTGTGCTCGAACGTGCTCTTTCTATATTTTTTAAATTTTTGTAGGTTCTTGTATTTTACATATACATACAACAATGTTTTACCTGTATACGAATTTTCAGTCCCTTATATTTAGTCTAAGAGCTGGGAGCGGATTTTGTGTGTGATAAGTAATATGGAAAAACTATACGGGGATATATTGAATTAGTTGTGCACATGACTTTCCCCAACAGCCGGAAACCAGAGTGGGGGCGAGGGTAGTTATAAGGGGTCAAAGTCGCGATTTTTATTATTTTTTTTGTGACGCCCATGATGGAGATAGTGCACCAAAATTTGGGAATAAGTAGATCATGACATTACTAAGTAAAATCTCCAGGGGCGGAACGCTGCGTGGCGGGCAAATGTTGTGATGCGTCACAAAAAAAAATAATACAAACTGTGACTTTGACCCCTTAAAACTACCCTCATCCCCAACTCTGGTTTCCGACCCTGGAGATTTTGCTTAGTTACGTCATGATCTACTTACTCCCAAATTTTGATTCACTATCTCGATAACGAACGTCACAAAAATCACTTATAATTTTTATATTCACCCCTGCCCCCACCCCTTTGTCGGCACGCAACGTTCCGCCCCTGGAGATTGTACTTACTTACGTCATGACCTACTTATTACCATATTTTGGTGCATTTTCTCGATCATGAGCGTCACAAAAAAAATAATAAAAACCGCGACTTTGACCCCATATAACTACCCTCGTCCCCCACTCTGGTTTCCGGCTCTGGGGATTTTACTTAGTTATGTCATGGTCTACTTATTACCAAATTTTGGTGCATTATCTCAGTCACGAAAGTCGCAAAAAAAACCCTTTATATTTTTTATATTCACCTCTACCCCCATCCCTTTGTCGGCCACGCAGCGTTCCACCCCTGGAGATTTTACTTAGTTACGTCATGACCTACTTATTCCCAAATTTTGGTGCACTATCTCGATCATGAGCGTCACAAAAAAAATAATAAAAACCGCGTCTTTGACCTCTTATAACTACCCTCGTCCCCCACTCTGGTTTCCGGCTGTTGGGGAAAGTCATGTGCACAACTAATTCAATATATCCCCGTATAGTTTTTCCATATTACTTATCACGCACAAAATCCGCTTCTATCTCTCCGACTAATTGTGGTGTAATACTTTTGCAACCATAGATCGTCAGAAAGGACCACTGTGCGGCGGGACGGGTGACCCGTGCATTTATTTTTCTAGCGTGCCGCATATTGAACACAACCCAACCCAACCTTTGGATATCGACGTGGCGAATTCGCGGTGTGCAAGTACTGGGAAGGGATACGAGAAACGATCGTGCGTGAATAGCGGAGAAATATTGCAACTTTCCTAAATAATTCATATTGTCAATTGAAATTGTCAAATTGACGTACATTTCATACCTTTCATACTGTCGTTGAAAAGAAAAATTATTTATTTATTTATTTATTTATAAAAATCCAAGCAGGTCCTAAAACCTTTTTACATGGACAGTTATAATCATAAACTTTATATATCAAATATAACTAATATATACAGTCATTAGCACAACTATTGATAGGCAGATATAGAAGACTTTAACACAAAAACAGCTAGACTAATGATATCTATTATCCATCTACTAGTTTAAAGTGCTCTTGCACTATATGTCTATAGCAACCAACTGACATTGTAAAATCAATGTTTTTTACTAAATTTATATTGTTCGCTAGTTTCAACATGGCCTCTAGAGGAGAGCAAACAGATGTTCTTATTTTTCCAAACAACAACTGATATCTCGTTGCTTTTCGAGGAACATTAAATGGTATCCGCATTCGTAAATCAATTGTACCTGAAATATTATTAATTATTTTATATAAAATCATTGCCATTACAAATTTGCGCCTACTAGTCAAAGACAAAACTTCAAATTCTTCCCTTAGCATGTTTGATCTTATGGTTCCATAATCAGGCCATCGATGATGTTTTTTGAAATACAAATAACGAAGAAACTTATTCTGAACTTTTTCTAGTGCCTCTAAATGTACTTGAGGTTATTGTCCCCAAATAATGGAACCAAATTCTAATATTGGTCTAAATAAAGTATTATATAATATTTTTATACCCTTAATACTAGTAAAATCGCAAGTTTGTCGACATATAAAACCCAGCATACGGTTCGCTCGTTTTGCAGCTTTACCAATATGTGTAGCAAATGACAGTTGATTATTATAAATCAAACCCAAATCCTTGACCTCACTGGTCCTTTTTAAAACATTCAGTCCTATTAAATAATCAAATACTATTGGTTCTCTTTTACGGGTAATAGACATACCGTAGCACTTATTTATATTGAATTTGATCTTATTATTGTCACCCCATAATAAAATGTTCTCAATATCCCTTTGAATCATTACGCAATCCCTAACAGTTTGAATTATTTTGAATAACTTAAAATCATCTGCAAATAATAAGTAATCTGAATACTACTCCCGGGTTAGCCTTAAATTTACCAGAAGTATTTCCATTGTGTTTTACAACAAAACTTCTATTCTGCAAATAACTTTTAAATAACTTTATTAGATTATCAGATAAGCCAAAATTACATAACTTTCTTAAAAGAACATCGTGTTTTACTTTATCAAAGGCTTTTTCGAAATCCGTATACACTACATCCAATTGCAATTGTTTTTCTAACGCATTGTTTGCAGACTCGGTGAATAAAATAAAACTTGTGTTTATCGAGCGATCCGACATAAAACCATGTTGATGATCATTAATACTATTTTTGACGTGATTATATACATGAGCATGCAATATTTGTTCGAAAATTTTTGATGGAGCACACATAATAGCGACTCCTCTATAATTTTCAATATCTCTTTTGTTACCCGCCTTAAATATTGGAGTAATTGAAGATAGTTTCCATTTTTCTGGAAATTTTGAATAAGTTATTATTAGATTAAAAATATGTAATAATGGTATCTTTAACCACTCTTGGCATGCCTTTAAAATATACGGGGGGATGCCATCTATACCGGCAGCTTTCTTTGGTTTCAGCTTTTTGACTGCATTATCATAATCTACGCTTGTTATTGATGGTAAATTCAAAACATTGTTATTACTAATAATATTTGTAAAATTAGTGTTATAGCTAGAAATGTCGGTAGAATAAACAGATTCAAAATATTTCGCAAACTCATTAGCAGTATCACTCTGATTTATTTCTTTACCCCCAAAATAAAATATTTCTGTTTGATTAGACTTAGAATTCTTATTATTAATGAAATTCCAGAAATTGTTAAACTCATTTTCTATATTTTCCTCAATTTGCCGTATATATTTCCTGTGCTCTGTTAATTAATGATTTCAGTTTTTTTCTGGTCTCTATAAATTGATTGTTAAAATAAATTGAAACATGTCTTAACTTTCTAAAATTATTTTTTTGTTTGAGCAACTTTTTGATATCAGGCGTAAATCATTTCGGAAAATTATAATAATCCTTGTAAATATTATATTGTGGTACAGATCCTTCAAATATATTAAGTACTTTTGAGTAAAAGATATCTAGAGCTTTATCTACCTCTATTTCCTCTGTTACAGCTTCCCACGTCATATTTCTCATCAAATCACACATCAAATCAAAATTTGCTTTTTTAAAATTAAATCTATTACCAACTAACTTATCTGTTTGTCTAAAACTTGACACTGTAAATGAAAGTTGAATTTCCAGAGATGGATGTAATCTATCTTCCTTTACTAACGGTAACTGCTCTTGACATACCTTACAACTATTTATATTATCTGCAGATGCTACTACTTGATCTAAAGTTTTGCCCTGCCAGTTTTTTACATTGTTATAAAGCAAAAATGAATTAAAATTTAAAAACTCAATCATACTTTTAAACTTAGCACTTCCATTAGTAAAATCTAGATTTTCGGTTCCTTTAATTTCTGCAATATTGAAGTCACCAAAAATAAACGTGTTATTAATATCAGTAATATGTGTTTGTAACAATTCGAAGCAATTCGCATAGTCATGTAATTTACAATCTGGTGGAATATACACTGCAATTAATTTTATACTTAATTTGTTATTAATTTTTAAATCCGCAACCAAAATTTCAAAAGATGAACAATGTTGTGTTACTTTTAAAATCTTATGCTCCTTTTTTATTACCATTAATACTCCTCCTACTATATTGCTCCACAATATTGATATAATATGCAATTATTATATAAAGGTAAATTTAATTAATTGTATTTTGCTTGCATTACTGCATTTTAATAACTAATTTTATTTACTACATACAATTGTTTACGTTTTAATAACATAACCTGAATCTTATTTTTTCTTCTTATTATTTTTTTAGACTATGGCCTTGACAATTATCCAGTAAGCAGGACTAATATAATTGGCCAATATAATTAAAAGTGCGAATAAAGTTGCAGAGCGTAGAAACCAGGTGTCGCTTTGCCGAACTTGCACGGTCCCAATAGAGACGGGCAAAATCAGTGCGGACATGTAACGGTTACTTTTGATACCGGTTCTCAATGGTACTGAGTACAAATACTGATTACAAAATAGTGATGTATCTGATCCTTGTACTGAATTGAGTAGGCAACTTAAAATCGGTATTTCCATACTTGTAACTAGTAACGTTTTAAAAATATCTTACACGTCCCTAGCAGACGTAGCGGTATGACTTTCGAAAACATCGAATTTGATAATAAACGAGTGCATAAAAAAATATCTTACACTGAGTATTTTATTTCTGTACATAATACCTACATATTTAAAATAATCTCTCCCCTACTGCTCGGTCATAACTCATATTCCTCAATTTACTGCTCGGATCACAATCATTTACAATTACTGCAGGATCGCAATCATTGACAATTACTGCAGGTCATAATTCATAATACCCCGCTACTGATCGGTCATAAAAAATAACACTATCTGCATATTTCGTTTTTAATTTTTAAGCATAAAAATGTAATATGTAATAAACAAAATTGTAATATGCCGCCAAGTAGAATTTGAGGGTAATACGATATTTTTATCGATCACGGTTTTTAACATGAATAATTTTTCACCTTATTTTTCTAATAATGTGTTTTTGTAAGGCATAACTTTGATTATTAATTTCTTATCGCCGCTTATTTAGTGTACCAAAAGTTATCAGAATTTAATGACAACGACAACGCAGTTTTCACTCGGGGTGTTGACTATGCTAATATTTTTATTTATCATAATAAATTGTACTTAGGTACCATCCATATTCATTTCAGATAAGTCCATCTCGCAAACGAAAACAAGTAAAAATAAACATCTGGCGGTGAGTCACGCGTCCCACGGCCCAAGAAAACTGTACGCCGATGACAAACGTTCCCAAGCGAGACCTGCGAACGAATGCACTGATAGTAGGATGCGCAAAACTGTCTACGAAGTTAGCCGGTGCAGGTTGTGTCTCGCTTAGGTTCAATTTGCGCCGGGCCTAAATGCCCCGAAAATGGCTACGACGGTGGCATGACAAAAATCCACGATTTTATATTGGTAGAGCGCCGACTGTAGGTGCACGAGATTGCTGAGAAAGTAGACATCAGTAAAAGATCGCGTGAGTCATATAACCATGGATCCACTGGTACACACCATAGATCAAGGAGCTGTCGAAAGAGTGGCCGGCACCCGGTGAACGTATTACCCTATTGATCGGAAAGGTGATGGCCACCTTTTTCTGGGATTCACAAGGTCTACATCGACTACCTGGAGAAGGCAAAACCGTCACAGGGCTCTATTATGCCGAATTATTAGGCCGATTCGACGCCGAATTGTAGAAAAAAGACCCCATTTGGCGAAGAAAAAAGTGCTCTTCCACTATGACAACGCACCGGCTTTTAAACGTCAGCCATCGCCATGGCCAAATTGGTCGAATTGGGCTACGAACTATTGTCCCATCCACCGTCATCTTCAGATTTGGCTGCGTGCGAATACTTTTGTTTCCAAGCTTGAAAAAGGCACTCGCTGGGCATAAATTTAAGTCGAATGGGAGGTCATCGCCGCCACGTTAGCCTTAGTACTTTCTTTATTTTTATTCTTAATAAATTACATTCTTTGGTACCATGATATAAAATTTCTCTATCTTGGGTGTTAAGAGTACCTAACTAATAACCTTATCTAAATTTTTAGGAAACTACTAAAAGAGGATTACGATCATCTGATAATGCTATTGCCTTAGGTCATTTATGGACTTTGTTAACGTGTTTAGACGTATCATTACGAGGTCTAGCACCATTTATGCCAGTTTTAAGTGAACATTTACATTCACGTTTACCAGTATTTCCGGAACAAGAAAAAGTGCTGGAGTTTCCACAGGTTTGTTAAAAATAAATGTAATATACAGGGTGTTTGGTAACGAATGGGCCATAGCTTAACCTTAGATTCCAGAGCTTAAAATATGTCGATTTAAGCTAACTTAGTTTAGTACGAAAGTTGATAATAATCGAAATTCAGGGTGTCAATGTTAACTTTTATTTTATTTATTTTTGAATATTTCCTGACAGGCATGGGATAACAACAACAAATTTGGTAAGCGGGGTTTTTTGGGAAGAGAAATCTAAATTTGTCACCAAAAATTATGTATTACCCAAAGGGCGCCACATACGTCTTTCATGCGCTCATTTAAAATGTTCAATTTTTTTATTACCCACTCTACATAGTTTTTAAATCAAAACTTTTATTCCCCTTTTATTTTTACTTAAAAAAGGTATACTACATTCATCTCGCTAAACTCAACCGTTTTCGATATAAACGCATTTTAAATCGGTGATACAAAATAATTTTTTGCAGAATATCATTATAGTTACACCCGAAAAATAAACTTAAAACCGTAATAATTCCCAAGAATTTATCGCAAATTCATTCAAATGGACAAAATGACAAATATGAGAACTTGCACAATTATTATGGTTTCAAGTTTATTTTTCGGCCGTAACTACAAAGATATTATGCAAAAAATTATGTTGCATCGCAGATTTAAAATGCGTTTATTTCGAAAACGGTCGAGTTTAGCTAGATGAATGTAGTACAATTTATTTTAAGTACAAATATTAGGTAAGACAATAAAAGTTTTGATTCAAACAGTATGTAGAGTGGGGAATAAAAATTTGCGATTTTCATTTCCCACATTTACGCCCTCAAAAATATAAAATATTTAACCTAATCTAACCTAATCTTTATAGAATTTTATATGTTTATATTCCAGAAGTTGAACTGGCGTAATGAACATCTTGAAAGAACCATTGAAGATGTAATGGATATTGTAATAGCACTAAGAAGGTTAAAAAAGACATTTAATATTAGCTCCAAAAGTGAATCAAAAGGTAGGTTTGTAATATTTTGTTCAATTATCATAAAACTCTGCTTCCAATGTCCAACTGTCCAATTCTCAGTACCATCGTACATAACAGCAGATTTTACGACATAATTGTATGTATCATTTATTTACCTCATGCATCATGTTCTATACAATGTGAATGCTAGATGAGTCACATACATCATACTACTTGTAGTCATTATCCCGACTTTGTGAGCAGGACTTCATGGCGTAATTACTTCATTAAACGAGAATAAAACCTAATCTTAATTCAAAATAATTTATACTCGTATTTCTAAAATAAAAAAGTTAAACCAAAGAGAATTTATTGAAAATCGAATAAATATTATTACTTTATCTTTATGTTTGCAAAATAACAGTTTAAAAAAATAATTGCTTTAAGGTGTTATGATAAACGTAATAAGATGTGTTTGTGCACGACTACCCATTCTACAGGGCAATTGTGCGCAGTGAATGGGTAATTGTGCACCTATGTCTGAAACTGTATAAATAAATAAAAAACGGATTAAGGTTTGTAAATATTTATTTTTACTATGGTTACATACAAATGTAACATTCATAGCCATTAGCGTAGCGGTGCAATAATTTGTTATTAATTTCCATAAAATATAAAAAGGTATTGGCAGTCCTAAAGTATTGGTAGTCTTTTACTATGGTTACATACAAATGTGACACATTCATAGCCATTAACGGTGCAGTTTGTTATTCATTTCCATAATATATAAAACAGTACTTATTGGTAGTCGGTAACAGTTTTTGCTGATGACTTAATCAAATCATCAACAGTATCGAAAAAATAGAATATTTGTATGTCGCATAATACCGGGTGTCCACTTATATTTTCCCCCATTTTAACTACCTGTAACTTCTAAACGGCTCAAGATAGAAATGTGCGGTTTTCGCTGAAATGTTTTATTTTAGTAAAAGTTTTGTTTGAATGGATTGAATTTTTTATATCGCTTTCAACTATGAAAATAAAAATGGCGGATTTTTGAAAAAAACGTTGACTTTTTTTTAATGGAACACCCAGTATATTTTTTTGTAAATTGAAAGAAATGTCATTCACCTATTCAGCGATATAAAGTTTTTCAAAATCGGTTGTCAAATCACTGAGTAATTAATTTTTAAAATGAGAGGTGCAACGTGGATATCACATACCTAAATAACATAACTAAGCAAATTGATATTGTGTTATGTGATTTCCACATTGCATCTCTCATTTTAAAAATTAATTGCTCAGTCATTTGACAACCGATTTTAAAAAAAATTATATCGCTGGATAGGTAAATGACCGTTGTTTTTCAAGTTACAAAAAAATATACTGATTGTTTTAATAAAAACGCTGGACGGAAGGGCCGCCCGAGAACTTTCTCGTACCGATCTATTATCGTTATGGTACTAGATACTGGCATTCTATAAAAATAACAAAATTACTCGTTATTTTGATATTTTAGAAACACCTTCTGTACTTGAAAGTATTTTATGGTTCTACGCATCATTAATTCCTGCATTTGAGAAAATGTTCGATGCCATATTTCGGGGACACACTATAGATGTATAGATTATTGCATAAATTAATAGAATATTATAGTCATACTTTCATTTCAAATTAGTTCATTTTTCTGAGAAATTAATAGTTTACAATATTTGCATTTCATTCTATTTCGATTACGCCAGTCAATGAGCGAGATTAAGAACAAGATATTATCTCCGAATTCTATCCTACTGCATGGATTTTAATGAAATTTTGGGAGTAGCCCAATCTCCTAATTCAAAGAGATTGCTCTTAATTCAAAGTCTATCCTATATACTATGACGCTTTTATCATGATGGCGGTTCCTACCACTTCTCAGGGGTAAAATATTTTTTTTTTTTCGAATTACATGGAGAAAAAGGAAGATTTTTAAGAAAATTTAAAAATTCATTCTATAATTTGATCACATTTTTTACAAAAACCATTTATTTTAAACCCGTTCAACTTTTTGAAAGTAGAAATAACACTATATTAAAAGGTATTGCAAAAGAAAAACAATGCATTTAAATTATGGTGGATGGGGAGTTAAATGTATATTATACTTTTCATTTTTCCTTAAAGTACATTAGTCATATATTTTTTTGCACCATATCTCGCTTAGTTTGTATGCAACCGACATTTAACGGTGCTCGTTTTAAAGACCTTTTCGAACACTACAAAAGGTGTTGGTAGCATTATACACCTAAAACCTACCGTTCCTCTGTTATTTCAAGTTGAATACACCAATTTGAGCATGCACCAAAAAACAAACTATTTTCACCTACCATATTTCTTTTTGTATTATAAATAGAACATTTACGAAGGAACGAATCTCTTTATTATTTATAATCTAAAAAATGTTTTATATAGTGTTTTTAGTTCGATGTATAGTTTTTAAGGTATTTACAAAAAAGCCGTCCGAAAAGGTGTCATTTTTCAATGAAAATGGCCAATTTTCAACTACGCATATCTCAAAAAGTATTGAGTTCTCAAAAAAAAGTATAGACCAGTTTTTGCTTAGAAATAGGTTCTTTAGCCACTTCCGTGCTTATTTTGACCAACAAATTTTCCACCCCCTTGAAGAAGTGGGGACCGCCCCAAGATAAAAGCGCCCTAGTATATAGGGTATATTTTGTTTCTTGAGCTATTCCCTACTTACTGTGAAAATATCAAGTACATCAATGTAGTAGGATGGAATTTGGAGCATACCCTCATTGACTGCCCTACAATAATGCTCTGCTATGATCGCGTGAGAGAGGACACACATAAGATTATAGCAAAATTTCTATTTACAGTAACTTTTCGAGTTTTTGAGCTATAGCAATTAATTTTATGTCATTGGAAGGGTAATTTTACATTCTTTCAAAATCCGTAAAAATATACAGGGTGTATCTAAAACAATTAAGATTTTTTATTCATTTCCGGTTCAACCGGAAGCCATATTTTTGGTAAAATTTATTGCGATAATAGATAATAAAGTACATATATGTCTGCAAAATTTCAAATTTTAGTTTCTATTAAGAAGGAAGTTACGGGCACTCGAATATTTTTTAATGAAAAAGTCATAACTCCCCTCCTATGGGGAGTTAAGAAATCTGACTAATATCATTCAATTTACCGATAGGATATCAAAAACATATCAAAAAATAAAAAAATTCCTTGGAGCCATTTTTGAGAAAATCTAGTTCAAATTTATGTCAAATTTTGACCCCTTAAATATAGGCAACCCGTAACTTTTTCTGAAAAACGATAATATTCTTCTTATAGCCCCATCTTTGGGCTATATAACGACTTTTTCAAATTAAACTTATCTTAAACAAGTTTTTAGATAGGTAGGGAATGTTGGCCGCCATTTTGAATTTGGAAATGTCAAATTCCGTATTTTTATTTACCTATCGATGAGCTTACTGTGAGTTGAATTTCATTCATTTCGGTAAAAATTTGCAAAAATGGGCCCTAAATAACCCTCCTATTTCGGCCCCCCTTTGAGAGGATTTTTTAAAAGCTTAGTTTCTCGACAAAATTCTCTTAAACTTACTCATACCAAATTTCATCAAAATCGGTCCGGTAGTTTTTGCTGGGCGGTGGCGACATACGTACGTACATACTTCCGACATGTTTTTTTTATTTGCTTTTTAGACTCAGGGGGACTCAAAAGGTAAAAAAAAGTGACATCTGAAAAAAAATTTTTGCACGATCCTATAACTTTATTATACTATACTACTTATATAGTACGATAAAGTAAAAAATTCAGCAACGTTTTTTTAATCCGCCATTTTTTATTTAAATGCGATATAAAAAATGGTCATTTACTTAAAACTTGAAAAAACGGCCATTTACCTATCCAGCGATATAAAATTTATTAAAATCGGTTATCAAATGACTAAGCAATTAATTTTTAAAATGAGAGATGCAATGTGGAAATCACATAACATAATATCAATTTGCTTAGTTTTGTTATTTAGGTATGTGATATCCACGTTGCACCTCTCATTTTAAAAAGTAATTACTCAGTGATTTGACAACCAATTTTGAAAAACTTTATACCGCTGGATAGGTGAATGACCTTTCTTTCAATTTACAAAAAAATATACTGGGTGTTCCATTAAAAAAAAGTCAACGTTTTTTTCAAAAATCCGCCATTTTTATTTTCGTATTTAAAAGCGATATAGAAAATTTAATCCATTTAGACAAAACTTTTACTAAAATAAAACATTTCAGCGAAAACCGCATATTTCTATCTTGAACCGTTTAGAAGTTATAGGCAGTTAAAATGGGGGAAAATATAAGTGGACACCCGGTATAAACTGCATACTATATTGAATTTATATATTTTTCAGTTCATTTGGTGGATTCTTCAAACCTTTTAAAACAAAATCTAAGCATAATTGAAGATCTCACCGGTTTTAAAGATATTAGATTAGACGAAAATTTACCTAATGAAGTTGTTTCGAGTAGTCTTAAGGACAAAAGCAGAAATACATATATTTATCTTCAAGTATCGGAAGAAGTTAAAAAGTCTTTCCAAACTGATTTGCTACAAATTGAGAAGAAAAAGGAAAAAATACAAAAAGAATTGGATAAAATTAATAAAATGGTTTCTGGATCAACCTACAAAATTAATGCTTCCTTAGAAAAGCAAGAAATTCACTCGAAAAAGGTAACTACATATCTAACGAATATTTGATTTTTTATAAGAGCTGTACTTACTTTACTTTATCTTGTCTGGACATTAGTGTAGGAAACAGAGGTTATTTTTTTTTCTGGTATATCAAGGGGTGCTTATTATAAGACTAACTTTTTCTTAAAAAAATTCGCCCTGGAACCCCCCTTTTCATCCCTTTAAAGGGGGTAATTTGTGGTTTTTGCGAAACGTAGCCTTTCCTGTAAGTTTTGCAAAAAATTTACTTAATAGTAAAATGAAGAGAACTATATTTCCTACTATTTATTTGCCGACACCATCTGTCTATCACCCACAGTTTAGCGGGGGCGCGCCCCAAAATTGACAAATTTTTAAAAAAAGATGTTTTTAAAAAATATATTTGTCCCTAACTGTAATGAAACTTAATAGACCTGGATCCCGCGTAAGAAAGAAAAGTTGATTAATAGCAAGCTGAAAATTTGTTAATAGCTTAACGGTGTCTAGTCGGACACACTTTGATGCACGGGAACACCGGAACAGGGGAAGTTTAACTGTGGAGCATGATAAACGTGTCGTCCTGACAAGTTTATGATTGTGAAAAATAGCAAGTTGTTTTTAAGTTTATTCGATAGCCAACGTTATGTAATATATGCGAAAATGTTTGTCCGACAAAAATGTTGGGCATTTTAACGAGTCCGACACGTAGAACATGTCACATCACAGGAATTATGTTGGTGATGAATAGCAGTCTGATTTTTGCATGAGAGTTTAATGAAAGGTTAAAAAAGCAATTGGAAGTTCTGTCCGACAAAATTAATGGGAAGTTTTCGTAGTCGGACATTCTAAACAGGTAAGATATAGACAAGAATGCTGGTGATAAATAGCTTTCCGACAAAGACGAAATTTAATTAAGTAAATTATTCCTTACCAAGAATGACTGTTGTCGGAAAAAAATAAGGGGTAGATTTTGTAGTCGGACAATTTAAAAAAATAATTTTTGAAATTTCAATAAGGGGTGATTATTCTATGTCAAAAGTACCTGCAATCAATTACAATCGATATCTTTCGATTTATGTCAACATCATTTAGATACCTCACTGTAATACATTTATAGTAGATCAGCGGGATCGCTTGGTTAAAAGAGATAGATAGACCACCTATCGACTTTTTGCACTGTATTCCCTGTCTACCCTTATGTCTATGAATACATTTCCATTTAAGAAAAACTGTCACTTTTGACAATAATTCATAATAAATTGCAATCGTAACTTCAAATTTAAACTAATCGATTTATTTTGGCAGCAAATTATTTCTTGCCATGTGACATATTAATTACATTATTATTTTATTTGTAGAAAGTTGAGAAAAATTACGTTATACAATTTTAGTAATAATTTATTTAGGTACCCTTTTTCAATCAAGCAAAGCATTATAGCACGAAGAATGATATTCAATAGAACTTTCACAATTATCTGGCAACTGAACCTCATTGAATTGATGACCAAGTATTTTATTAACTTTGTAAAATGTTCGAAAATTACTTAAAAATGTTCCGTTGAATGGTTTCACTTTTGATTTGGCGACTTAAAATTTAAACTGTTGACACTCAAAAATAGACACAAAAACACTCCATAGTTAATATAAATTTTAATTTCCAACACACGTGGCAAACAGAAACTCAGAGACCATGTACTTTCAAATACTTCTTTGTATAGCACAAAGTGTCACACTGACAAATGCAGCCTTCTAATACATACTTCTAAGTATAATAATAAGTGCGTTCGCGGGTGCCTTAGTCGTCGACAAATTAGCAGCAAAACGCATGCGCACTTTAATATGAAATACATAATATCGTTAATACATAAATATATAAGGTATATTTACCTACGATAATTTAATAATTGGCTATTAATATTAATTAAAAGTAAATATACCTTGTATATTTATCTATTAACGGTATTATTTATATTAAGTGAGGTTAGAAATTGTCGGCGACAATTTGTCAACTGTACCCGCGAACGCACTTTTGTGTCATATTTACGTCTATTCTTATAAGCACCGAAGTTTTAGACTCTTCACATTTTTCAATGTCGTTTACAGGGTTAAGATTTGAGTATGGAAAAAAATGTATACAACGTTTTTTGTAGGAAATTTTCCGTACTTTCTAATGCGCCTAATTAGAAAACCCTAAGAGATTGCTTTCACATGTTCTTTGGCATTTTTTATTGTCATTTTGAGAATATCTAGAACAAACTCCACCCAAAAAAATAATTGTTTTGCAATATATACATGCATTGATACTTACCTCACTGTTTTTGGAGTGAGCATGTATATATATGCACATGCAAATATGTGAATATAAATAATAATATACAACTAAAATAGCTTTATCAATATGTGACTAAGTCATTCTGAAAAAATGTTTTTTATTTATTTCCTTCGATTTGCCCAAACTTTTTGTCCGACATATAACTTTTTGCGTTACAAAATATAATTTGTACATAAACAAATCAAAATTAGCTTGCTATTTATCACCAACATTTTTGTCTATATCTTACAGGTTTGGAATGTCCGACTAGGAAAATTTCCCATTCATTTTGTCGGACAGAACTTCCAATTGCTTTTTTAACCTTTCATTAAACTCTCATGCAAAAATCAGACTGCTATTCATCACCAACATAATTCCTGTGATGTGACATGTTCTACGTGTCGGACTCGTTAAAATGCCCAACCTTTTTGTCGGACAAACATTTTTTCATAATATATTATATAACGTAGGCTATTGAATAAACTTAAAAACGACTTGCTATTTTTCACCATCATAAACTTGTCAGGACGACACGTTTATTATGCTCCACTGTTAAAACTTCCCCTGTTTCAGTGTTCCCGTGCATCAATATTTGTCCGACTAGACACCGTTAAGCTATTAACAAATTTTCAGCTTGCTATTAATCAACTTTTTTTTCTTACCCGGGATCCAGGTCTATAAGAAGAAACCCTGCGGCAATTAATCACAAATAAGTGGCTGATTTTTTCATTTAAGGGCAATTGCAAATTTTTTAATTACAGGGTGTTACATTAAAAAAAAAACCCCTTTTTATACCTTCTGAACCGCCTATGCTAGAGTATAAAAATTTTCAGCGATTATCCATATACTAGTGTTATTTACAAATTTCTATAATGCACCCCAATTTTTTTTCCGGAACCACCCAAAAAAAAAGGAGAATTAATAAAGAAAGTGATTTTCTTGGAATCCTTCACACACCATGCGCTTTATTAAAATGCTTCATATATAATTTTGTGCACGTTCTGTAGCCAAAAAAATAAATAAGGGGGGTTAAAAAATTTTTTTTTTTGCTTTATGGCTCATATGGACATATGCTCCATCAATAGGGTTTTTCATAAATATATATGATTATTGCAATATCCCTGAGGAACCTACCCCTATCCTCGAAGATAAACTGCAGAAACTACCCCTATCCCTTGGAGAACATGTTTTTACGATTTTCTCATTACTTATACATTTTTTTAAAACAAACCTTATACAGAATTAAAGACCACTATTTTCTCTACAAATAAGGTCCTATGCATTTTTTTCGTATAAGCAACCGCTACGTCACAATGGCGCCGTAAACCTCAGAAATGCTTTGACGGGCTCCAGTTTTTGTTTTTTTTTTTCGTCACCTATTCATTTTATTGATAACGTACTTATGGAAAACAAAAGAACACACTGTCTGCTACACATTATGACCCATGCATATTTTATTTTCTTTGCAACCTAAAGCTACAATGGTGGCCCAAAATCAATTTTTGATTATTTTCTTTATTGATTCTCCTTCTTTTTGGGGTGGTTGCGGGGAAGATATGGGGGTGTGTTATATAAATTTGTAAATAACACCAGTACATGGATAATCGCTGAAAGTTTTTTTACTCTAGTATAGGCGGTTCAGATGGTATAAAAAGGGGTTTTTTAAAATGTAACACCCTGTAATTAAAAAATTTGCAATTGCCCTTAAATGAAACCTATACCAAAAAATCAGCCACTTATTTGTGATGAATTACCGCAGGGTCTCTTCTTAATTTTCACTACAATTAGGGAAAAATATATTTTTTTAAAACATCTTTTTTAAAAATTTGTCAATTTTGCGGAGCCACCCCCGCTAAATGGTGGGTGATAGACATATGCTGTCGGGAAATAAATATTAGGAAATGTAGTCCTGTTCATTTTACTATTAAGTAATTTTTTTGAAAAACGTACAGGAAGGGCTACGTTTTGCAAAAACCACAAATTACCTCCCTTAAAGGGATGAAAAGGGGGGTTCCGGGTCGAAATGTTTTAAGAAAAAGTTAGCCTCATAATAAGCACCCCTTGATATACCAGAAAAAAAAATAAAACCGGACTTGTGTCCATTTTGCAAGGTTCAACCTCTGTTTCCTACACTAACATGTCATTCATAAAATTTCGACCCAGTATCGAGCTACGTCGGTTTTATCTTTGTTGGAGAGCCACAAATCTTCGAGAGCACACCGATGAGGACAGTTTCTGCATGTAAGAAGATGTTCCATATTCTGTGTTTCTCCACAGTCACAGATCACATCATCTTGCCCTATTTTCCCCCATTTTACCATGTTATTATCCTATTCATAGTTTTCCACGTTTTAAAGTCTACAGACTGGATTCTGGCGAGATGAGTCTCTCGTATAGTTTGAAAAAGTGACACAACAGCGAAATAGGTCTGTAGCTACTCAGATTTTCTGGATCCTTTCCTGGTGTTAACGAGGCTATTACCATTGTAATTAATTTAACGAAGCTATTACCGAAACAGGTGTATCCACACCTCTCGGAGACCTTCGGGTTAATTTATTCACTTTATATGTAAATATTTAAAAAGATTGTACCTATTATTGTTGAATAAATTATTATCCAGATTTAGCCATACGCCTCACACTCCCTCTAAGGGGAAAATTTACTCATCCCAGATACCTACGGTATCAAAAGGATTGAGCTCTGGTGGGACTCTTTCCGTATTATCGAGCCCTATGTGACTTAGTATGCAGGTGTATCTCCCAAAAATTTTTGTACACATCTGGTCGTTGCGAGTAGTACTGCTTTCTGCATGGTCTTATAAAGATGTTCATTAAGACCCAGCTTTTTTATGCTTTCGAGGAGGGTCTTCGGAATGACTCCAGCAGTAGACATAATAATCGGTATCGTCTGGGTACTTTGCATTCTCCATTGTCTCCGTATTTGAATTTCCAGATCTCTGTACTTGGCGATCTTTTCAGTAAATTTAGTACGTAGATTATTGTTGTTAGGAATCGCCACATCAATGAGGGTTGTTTGTCTCGTTAATTTATTGACTAATACGAGATCTGGTCTATTATGCGCCACTGTTTGGTCTGTGAGCACAGTGCGGTCCCAGTATAGCTTGTAGTTGCCATCCTCAAGCATACTCTCAGGGACGTATTGATAATATGGGAGATGGTCCGTTTGGAGAAGTCCCAGCTTGATAGCTATCTCCTGATGAAGGATTTTTCCCACTGCGTCATGCCGTTCCTTGTACTCAGTTGCAGCAAATGCCTGGCAACCCCCTGTAAGATGTTGGATGGTTTCTTGGGCTTGACATCCATATCGGCATCTGTCGTTTTGAACATGAGGGTCTTTGATGATATATTTCAGGTAATTTCTGGTTGGTATAACCTGATCCTGAATAGCCAGTAATGAACCCTCCGTTTCAGGGAACATCTTTCCTGATGTCAACCAGTAGTTCGACGCTATATTGTCGACATAATCTTGGCTGACCTCATTGGGATGTCGCCCGTGCAGCGGTTTACCCATCCAGGCGCGCACTTTTTTGTCCTTAGTAAGGTGGCTTATGTGCAGTTCTGCTTCCCTCAGTTTTATCGGTGTTGTGTCATCTACTGCGCAGATAGCGCGATGTAGAGTAGATGTTTCAGCCTGCATCTGAAAGTAAGATCTTAAATTAGCAATTTGTTTGTCTAATCGCTCACCTATATCACACACATGGCCTCGATGTTCTGGCCATTTTGCATATCGAATCCTCCGGGCTGTACTTTTCCTCTGACTATATTTAAAATACGGCACTTGTCTAGTCCGAAGTGCATGCTAATATCATTAGAAAAAGTTTCTACAGTTTTTAGCATCTCATCGAGTTGGTTTCGAGTGGAGGCCATTAATTTCAAATCATCCTTATACAATAAATGATTAAGCTTCGCCACCACATTGTTGTTATTTTTGATGCTAAAACCTGCGTCTGAGGAGTTCAACAGCTGAGATAGTGGGTTCATATCTAGACAGAACCACAGTGGACTCAACGAATCTCCTTGAAACAGGCCCCGGCTGATTGCGATATTTTCAGTTTCGATGTTATTTTCACCAGGTATTGGAAGGTGAATTCTAGTCTTCCACTCCGTCATTATATGCTCTAAAAAGGTCACTATATTATTATCGACTTTATATATTCTCAATCTATCTATAAGCCATTCATGCGGCACTGAATCAAAGGCCTTCTTGTAATCAATGAAGGCAGTAAAAAGATTCCTTTTTTTGGAATATGCCTGGTTAGAAATGACTGAGTCGATGATGAGTTGTTCTTTGCAACCCAAGAATAAATTATTATTATCCAGATTTAGCCATACGGCTCACACTCCCTCTAAGGGGAAAATTGACTCATCCCAGATACCTACGGTATCAAAAGGATTGAGCTCTGGTGGGACTCTTTCCGTGTTATCGAGCCCTAGGTGACTTGGAACGCAGGTGTATCTCCCAGAAATTTTCGTACGCATCTGGCCGTCGCGAGTAGTACAGCTTTCTGCATGGTCTTATAAAGATGTTCATTCAGACCCAGCTTTTTTATGCTTTCGAGGAGGGTCTTCGGAATGACACCAGTAGTAGAAATAATAATCGGTATCGTCTGGGTACTTTGCATTCTCCAGTGCCTTCGTATTTGAATTTCTAGATCTCTGTATTTGGCGATCTTTTCAGTAAATTTACTACGTAGATTATTGTTGTTAGGTATCGCCACATCAATTAGTGTTGTTTGTCTTGTTAATTTATTAACTAGTACGAGATCTGGTCTATTATGTGCCACTGTTTGGTCTGTGAACACAGTGCGATCCCAGTATAGCTTGTAGTTGCCATCCTCAAGCATACTCTTAGGGACGTATTGATAATACGGGAGATGGTCTGTTTGGAGAAGTCCCAGCTTGATAGCTATCTCTTGATGAAGGATTTTTCTCACTGCATCATGCCGTTCCTTGTATTCAGTTGCAGCAAATGCCTGGCAGCCCCCTGTAAGATGTTGGATGGTTTCTTGGGCTTGACATCCATATCGGCATCTGTCGTTTTGAACCTGAGGGTCTTTGATGATATATTTCAGGTAATTTCTGGTTGGTATAACCTGATCCTGAATGGCCAGTAATGAACCCTCCGTTTCAGGAAACATCTTTCCTGATGTCAACCAGTAGTTCGACGCTATATTGTCGACATAATCTTGGCTGACCTTATTGGGATGTCGCCCGTGCAGAGGTTTACCCATCTAGGCGCGCACTTTTTCGTCCTTAGTAAGGTGGTTTATGCGCATTTCTGGTTCCCTCAGTTTGATCGGTGTTGTGTCATCTACTGCGCAGATAGCGCGATGTAGAGTAGATGTCTCAGCCTGCATCTGAAAATAAGTTCTTAAATTAGCAATTTGTTTATCTAATTGCTCACCTATATCCATAAGTCCTCTTCCTCCTAGATTCCGTGGTAATGTTGTTCTTTCTACTGCACTTTTAGGATGGTGTTTTTGTGCCTTTGTGAGGTGTGTTCGTACTTTTCGCTGAAGAGCTTCTATATCTGTTTTTGTCCATTTAACAATACCAAATGAGTAGCTAAGCGCGGAACATGCATAGGTGTTTAGTGCCTTAAACAAATTTCTACTATTAAGGTGTGAGAGAAGCAGCTGTTTTACCCTTCGTATAAACTCAGTAGTTATCTCTGTTTTCATTTGTTTATGGTCAATTCTCCGCGCTTGCTTTACGCCAAGATATTTATACATATCGTTTTCACCCATGGCCTCGATGTTCTGGTCATTTTTCATATCGAATCCTCCGGGCTGTACTTTTCCTCTGACTATATTTAAAATACGGCACTTGTCTAGTTCGAAGTGCATGCTAATATCATTAGAAAAAGTTTCTACAGTTTTTAGCATCTCATCGAGTTGGTTTCGAGTGGAGGCCATTAATTTCAAATCATCCATACACAATAAATGATTAAGCTTCGCCACCACATTGTTGTTATTTTTGATGCTAAAACCTACGTCTGAGGAGTTCAATAGCTGAGATAGTGGGTTCATAGCTAGACAGGACCACAGTGGACTCAACGAATCTCCTTGAAACAGGCCCCGGCTGATTGCGATATTTTCAGTTTCGATGTTATTTTCACCAGGTATTTGAAGGTGAATTCTAGTCTTCCACTCCGTAATTATATGCTCTAAAAAGGTCACTATATTATCATCGACTTTATATATTCTCAATATATCTATAAGCCATTCATGCGGCACTGAATCAAAGGCCTTCTTGTAATCAATGAAGGCAGTAAAAAGATTCCTCTTTTTGGAATATGCCTGGTTAGAAATTATAAATGAGTCGATGATGAGTTGTTCTTTGCAACCCATGGAACCCTTAGCGCATCCTTTCTGTTGAGGCTCTATGATATTTTTCAGAGCACAGTGTTGGTAGATACGCCGGGCTACACAGGATGTGACCAATTTGTACAAAGTTGGAAGACAAGTAATTGGGCGGTATTTGGCTGGATCTTGGGTGTTATTTTGATCCTTCGGAATTAAATAAGTGGTATGAGTTAGGAATGATGGTATATCCTGCGGATTAGAAATAACATGATTAATTAGTGTTGATAAGCATTCATGAACACTCCAAAACTTCTTGAGCCAAAAGTTTTGAACTCCGTCTGGTCCAGGAGATTTCCAGTTGTGAAGCTCTTTGATGGTATTTGAGACTTCTTCAGTAGTGAAGGGTTCGTAAAGGGTGGTAATGTAGTGTTGGCAGTTTTGTGTCGTTTCTTCTATCCATCCAGCATTGTTGTTAAGAGCAGCTGGCGTGGAAAGTAGATTTCCCCAAAACTCATGAATTTCTTCTTGGCTTGGGTAAGTCTTATCGACACGTTCTACAGTAGAATTGAGTTTTCGATAGAACGCCTTTTCAGAACTTTCAAAAAGAGCATTGTCGCTTTTGCGGTTGTTACTAACTTTGTACCTCCTTAGTCGTCCTGAATAAACGGAGAGCTTTTGTTATTATTATTATTATTATTATTGTTTATTTACACAGTTTGGTCTAGTTATACAATGCTATTACTTTTCCATGATTTTGGAATTTTGCAGTCTTTGTAGCACGTGTTATAAAGTTACAAGATCCTATTTTTATTTTGCTCCTTGGCCTAGATGCTTTATTTGTTCACTTCATATATCATCCACACCTGCAGTTGTCTGCAGGTGTGGATGATATATCTGTTCTTAGTTCTTCCATTCACAAGGAGTTGGGTAGCAAATTGGCTTACTATAACCTTGCAAGGTTTATGTTCTTTTGATCACCGCTAATTTTGTTTACAAACTTCCATGCTATTTCGCTACTATGTGTCATGTCCATTTTTTCCAGAGTTTCAATCCACTTTTTCTTTCTGGCTTGACTAAGCTATTAAGGTAGGAGTGCTCCGCAGTTTCTTGGCTAAATATTTTTTGTTTTATGTTTATTTTTTGTTTAACAATAATACATATTGGTTTTCAGCCTCTTTTTGCAAAAAAATTCGTTGTTTTGACTTCTGAGTGATACCAAAAAGTCAAAAATCATTAAAACTAAAAAAACTCGAGAGCGTTACCTCGAGAAACTCAAAAGCTAATAAAATCTTTTTGAATTTTTTGCTTAACATGATACAATGTGTCAATTATGATGTCCACCGCAAAATCCATTGTTTTTTGAGGTGTTTGATTTTAGATTTATTTATTAATTTACACCGTTATTATTCAAAATTCAAAGTTACTGCATTGATATGAAAAGATTGTGATTTCGTGACGGATCTATCCATTATCCATGTAAATTTCATTCCAATTGAGTGAAGTGATAAGAACTGAGCGGTGTCGTTTAAAAAATAAAAGAAAAATAATCAAAATGTTTTGTTTTAGATATCATCTTTGCAGGAGCAGTTGGAACGATTAGAATATTTTCAAAATATTGCGAAAGGATAATAATAATGTCGAGTTTTGTAAATAATAAATTATATAAAAAACTTGATGGAGTTGTGTATGCACCTAGCGTTACCTTAATAATATACTAAGGTTAATGGCGACATCTAGCTAATGTTGCTCAAAGTTTTTAAAAATTATAACAGCGCTCTCACTAAAACGGGCGCTGTCCAAAACAAATACGACTCTACCTTATCGATAATAGTCTACGAGAAGTGCAGGGTAAATTGAAAATGGAATTACAAAAAAAAGTTATCGATCTGGATCTAGATTTCAATCTGGGATCTGCATTTCAATGCATATTTTATAATTCTCGTATCAAAGTTGCGCCTGAAGTTAGGCGAGTTTAATGACAGTATCGGTTTTGAAGGCTTCTTCTTCTTTCTTGTATGTAGGCTTTAAAAGTCTGTTTTTTCTTCAATATTAGCCTCCTAAATTGTTCAAGTTATCGCACAATCTTTTTATTGGTCTGCCAATACTTCTTCGTCTATTTGGTGACTTATCTCGTGCTATTCGTACTATCCTATCTTCTGCCATTCTACTAATGTGTTCGTTCCACTCCTGTTTCCGTTTTGTCATCCATCCATTTATGTCTTCTACATTGCATGATCTTCTTTCTTTCTGTTTTCGCTTCTCTCCCTATCCAACAAACTTTTCCCTGATATTCGTCGGAGTATTTTCATCTCTGTTGTTTCTAGTAGTCGTCTCATTTTAGATGTGTCAGGTCTTGTCTCCGCCGTGTATGTTAATATAGGTCTAATTGCTGCTTTATAGATTCTTGCTTTTGTGTCTTGTGTTAGCTGTTTGTTCTTCCAGATTGTGTCATTAAAGATCCCGCCGCTTTACTTGCTTTTAAGCTTTGTTGTCGTACTTTCTCTTCAACATCTCCGTAACTGGTTATATCTATTCCCAGATATCTAAACCTTGCTTCCTGCTTTATTATTTTCCCATCAATTTCGATTTTACATCGTAGTGGGTGTTTAGATGTTGTCATACATTTGTTTTTTTTTCTGCTGATATTATCATATTGTATTTCTTGGCTGTTGAAGATGTGTGTTAATCTTTGGAGATCGTCTTCTGTCTCGGCGATTAATGCTGCGTCAACTGCATAACGTAACATTTAGATTTCTTTGTTCCCGATTCTGTAACCATGAACTTTACGTACTGCTTCTATTATTTCGTCCATTATTATATTAAAGAGCAGTGGGCTTAACGAGTCACCTTGTCTGACTCCGCTTTGTACTGGTATAAACTGCGTTAGTTTTCCATTTATCTTTGCCTGTATTCGATTATGAAAGTAGATGTTTTCGATAGTTTGTATAATATTGATTGGTATGTTTCTTCTATACAGTAAATGTAAGACATCTTCGACTTGGATGCGATCGAAAGCCTTTGTCAGGTCTATAAAACATAGATATGCTGGTTTATTGTACTCAATGGCCTTTTCTGTGATTTGTCTCAGTACAAATACGGCGTCTACGCAGGATCTTCCTGATCTTAATCCTTGTTGTTCATATGATAAAGTTGTTAGTTTATTGATTTTGTTGGTTAGGACTTTTGTGGTTAGCTTAAGTACGGTGTTCAGTAGATTTATACTTCTGTAATTGTTACGGTCTTCTTTGTCTGCTTTCTTGAACATTGGTATCATTATGCTGTTTCTCCATGCGTCTGGTATCTTGCAGTGTAATATTAGTTTTTGTATAAGTTTTGTCATCTCTAGGGTTATACTTTCTCCTCCGTATTTTAGAAGCTCGTTGCTTATTCCGTCTGGTCCTGGTGACTTTCTATTTTTGAGTGATTTATGGCTATCTCTACTTCCTGAAAACTTATTTCTATTTCGTGTCTTAATTCAGGTAGGTGGGGAGGCGACCCCACTAAAACTGCCAAAAACGCTCTCACCAGAATTTTAACTGTTGTTTTTAAGAAATTTAATATTTATTCTAAAATTCGAAAGTCCAAAATTATTGTTGTTCTGAAGCTATTTTCTTGTGGCATTTTTACAATTTTAACTATTTAGAATGGGAAATAAGCCACAATATTATTAAAAAATGATTTTTATTAACGTTTCGACGCCCAAATCGGGTGCCGTTGTCAAAATACAAAATACTATTAATATAAACAAAAATGTTGTTGCTTAGTAAAAAAATTCTTCTAATAATTTATTTAATTTGACTCATTTATATCGGCAATTCCAAAATTATTTGTTGAATAATACTAAGGATGTGTTTTCTATTGTACTCCCGTTTATCCGCGAGTGGGTTATCCACGAGCGAATAGATTATCCGCGGCATATAAATATACATGGTGTTAAAAGAAAATTGTCGTTTATTAACAATAAATACATATCTCTCTCCTGTGGCCGTACAGCCCACGGCGGGCCCTGACCTCCCTCAGCATCCGCCTCCAAGTATCCCTATCCCTGACTGCTCTCCTCCAGTTGTCCACCCTCAATATCTCTTTAGGTATATCAAGATAAAAAAAATAAATACATATAGTCATTTATTATTATAAGCGGAAATAATAATATTCTATTGTTTCAGTGTAAAGTAATCAACAAATAGGCAGGAATTTGGATTTTTTTTTATTTTTTGTATTTATGTATTTGATGGATTCGACCGTTACTTGATGGAAGTTCATTTTATCTCACAATAAAACACTGAAAAACGTTTGTTTTCTATACTTCCACAAAATTTATTACAACTATGTTATTACTACAGCTGTTTCGGCAAAGTGCCTTTCTCAAGTGATATATTTTACAATGTGTTTGTCTTTTTAAGTCTTTAACTGAAGAGGTTGAGGAGTGGGGAGCTGTTTGTCTCGAGTTGGTCATTCAGAATTATATCTGTATTTTTCAATTTATTAATTTCCATTGATTCTAAAAGTGATAGCTTAAGGCCTTTATTTTGAATATGTAGAATTTGAAACTCTTCATTGAAAGAATGATTATGATCTAGAAGGTGAAGTGCGTATGTAGAAGTGTCTGTTTTTCTATTGTTGAAAGCCCTTTTGTGTTCTGCTATCCGTTTATCAAAAGTTCTGCCAGTTTGACCGATGTAAGTTTTCGGACAGTCACCACAAGTTAGTTTGTACACACCACTCTGTAGTTGCTTTCTCTTTCGGCTTTTATTGTTTTTAATATTTTTGCTTAAGTTGTTGTTAGTTCTGAAAGCTGGTGTTATTCCTTTCTTTTTTATGTATCTGGCTATTTTTGTTGTTATTTTGCCAGTATATGTGAGAGAGCAGAAGGTACTGGGTTTTTTCTGTGGTGGTGGATACACTAATTTCAAGGCTTTCTTATGGAGTTTTTGGTTTAAAATGTTGTTAACTGTTTGTTCGTTATAGCCACTGTTTACTGCTATTTGTCTAATGATATTTAGTTCTGTCTCGAAGTTATTTTTTGTCATAGGAATTTCTGTCAGTCTATGTATCATGCTATGGTAGGCTGCTAATTTGTGTTGTGTAGGATGGGATGATGAATTGTGTATAGTTGTGTCAGTATGGGTAGGTTTATGATATACGGAGAACTCATGTTTGTTGTGTAGTCTGGTAATCGTTACATCTAGAAAGTTTATGGAATTATTCTGTTCTGTTTCTATTGTGAACTCAATATTACTATGAAGTGAATTAATGTATGATAGAAATTGGTCAAGTTGTCTGTTAGTTCCTGTAAAGCAGGCTAGTATGTCATCCACGTATCTGCACCAATATAAGAACTGTTTAAATACGGGGTATTTAGAAATTGTTGTTTCAAGTTGGTTCATAAATATATCTGATAGTAATGGGCTTAGAGGATTACCCATAATAAGTCCTGCACTGTTGTTTGTGTAAATTTGATTATTGAATTCAAAATAGTCTTGATTTATGCAAATTTCAAGAAGGTGTAAAATTTCAGATGCAATGATCGGATTTGTACTATTATGTTCTAAAAGGTTTTTAACCAAAACAAAAGTTTCTGTAGGAGGAACACTAGGAAAAAGATTTTTTACGTCAAATGAAATTAGTCTGGAGTTGTTGGGCAATAGAAAATGTTGTATTTTATTAACTAGTTCTAGTGTATTTTTTACGGTGAATTTAGGTGAAAATTTAGTGTATTCTGTAATAATATCTGACAGTTTTTTTGAAAGTTTATATGACGGAGCTGTATAAAAAGAAACTACAGGTCTTATTGGGTGGTCAGGTTTGTGTAGTTTAATAAAAGAGTATAATTTAGGGGGTTGTGGGTTCATAATATTAAGGTATTTCTGTTCTGTTGGATTTAGTATTGATTTTGAATTTTCAATGGCTAGTTTAATTTGTTTTCGGTATTTTTCTGTGGGGTCTTTGTTTAGTGTTATACTATTTTGGTTATTTAAAAATTCTATTGTTTTGTTATTATAGTCACTTTTATCGATAGCAATAGTAGTGTTACCTTTGTCTGCTTTTGTAAATATTATGTCATGTTTTATTGATTTATTTTTAATTGAAACGGCTATTTGGTTTTCTTTATAACAGGAATTATTAGTTTCACTACCTACATCGGTAATAGATTTTGCAGTAAAATAGCAGTAAACAATGGCTATAACGAACAAACAGTTAACAACATTTTAAACCAAAAACTCCATAAGAAAGCCTTGAAATTAGTGTATCCACCACCACAGAAAAAACCCAGTACCTTCTGCTCTCTCACATATACTGGCAAAATAACAACAAAAATAGCCAGATACATAAAAAAGAAAGGAATAACACCAGCTTTCAGAACTAACAACAACTTAAGCAAACATATTAAAAACAATAAAAGCCGAAAGAGAAAGCAACTACAGAGTGGTTTGTACAAACTAACTTGTGGTGACTGTCCGAAAACTTACATCGGTCAAACTGGCAGAACTTTTGACAAACGGATAGCAGAACACAAAAGGGCTTTCAACAATAGAAAAACAGACACTTCTACATACGCACTTCACCTTCTAGATCATAATCATTCTTTCAATGAAGAGTTTCAAATTCTACATATTCAAAATAAAGGCCTTAAGCTATCACTTTTAGAATCAATGGAAATTAATAAATTGAAAAATACAGATATAATTCTGAATGACCAACTCGAGACAAACAGCTCCCCACTCCTCAACCTCTTCAGTTAAAGACTTAAAAAGACAAACACATTGTAAAATATATCACTTGAGAAAGGCACTTTGCCGAAACAGCTGTAGTAATAACATAGTTGTAATAAATTTTATGGAAGTATAGAAAACAAACGTTTTTCAGTGTTTTATTGTGAGATTTATGTATTTGACTTCCATTTACGGCTTATCCGCGATTTTCGTTATTCGCGACAACCGTGCCACCCAACTCCACGGATAAACGGGAGTTGACTGTATCTGATCACAAGAATCTGTGAATGATTTCTGTATTTTACTATAAACTGGTTTTATTAGGTGTGTGTAGTTGATTCGCTGAGCTTGAGAATACTTTGAGAGAGTCATTTTCGGAAACATAAAGATTTCTATAGTCCTTTATGACACAAATTCATTTATGTAATCTATGATTATGTAAAACTACATAAGTACAAGTTTATTTATTTATTTCTCGGTAATATATTTTATTATACAATACATACTATAATACAATAATAAATAACGTGCTGTGGCACTCCGAGAGTGACTGAGGATGCGAACCATAGCTTTCTTATCGTCTACGCACGGAGGGAGGGTTTTTAATTTAATTTAATTGAATTTACTTTATTTTTTTTTTTTATTTAATGTAATTTAAATTAATTTTATTTATTTTGTTCTATTTTATTTTATTGAATTTACTTTATTTTATTGTAATTTAATTTAATTCAATTCATTTAAATTATTTATTTAATTTTTTTAATTTATTTTATATAATATATTTAATTTATCTAATTTTTTTATTTTATTAAGAAACACGAATGCGACTGCATTTACCTTAGTCTGATCACGCGAAGTGTGGGGTGGCGCGACATGTCGTTACAGTCGTTTCAATCGGTCGTCTTTTATTTTATCATACCTTCGCGCGTCCATCGCTTCGACGGTATCCTGCGATAAGAAAGCTATGCTTCAAATAAATATTGGAGGAACAGTTAGTGATTGCTTAAAAGTACTAAATACAACTTTAGAAACTTTTAGGTGTTACTTTGCAATCGACTCTACTAGGATAGTCGCAAACTTGTTCATCTTGATCCCATAAAGTACCATCTGGGCAAGTAAATTCAATAGCCTGTCCTCGTAGACATTCGTAATATTTGGCGCAATCATCTGCATCTGGTAACAAGGTTCCGTCTTTTTGGCCAACACAAACTTGACCTATAAACAAGATAATATACGTTTACAAAGTTGTATTTTAAATCTGGAAAAATAAAATTTTATGATAAGAATAAATTTTGAAAAAATGAATAACCATTTTCAATCTCGTTGCAAAACGACAATACAGCCGAACCATATTCTAGTCCAATCAGAGAGTGCAGCAAACACCTCTACCGGTTTCGAAACTTATTATTCTCTCATCAGGAGGCACATATAGACCAGTAAGGATCTGTTTTTAGGTGGATGTGAGAAGTGGCGTTTAGATTTTTGCGGATAAAGTTAGGTGATAACTTCGTTAATAATAATTGATTTATGCTCCTTCTCAAATATACCCGGAACATTAATAAAAAAAAAATAAAATATTTAAAAATTTCAAAAAATTTCGTTTTTTTTTCTACTTTTTTTGCTTATAACTTTAAAACGATTCATTTTGGAACAAAGTCGTATAGGAATAAAACAAAGACAATTAAATTTTCTATCAGATGCGATTGGTTAAACATGTCTTAATTTATCACCCTTGCTGCAGAATAGCAATAAATATAAAATAAGGGGGCAAAACAAGTCTGTCCTTATTCAGTGATTTTCCATCACTTAGGTTACACTTGGAACCTTCCTAATTCGCTTAGAAAATTTTTGTAATGTGCTAAAACCGTACACCAAATTTCATTAAAATTGACTTACTAGATTTTGAATAATAATTTTGCAATCTAAACTTTTTTTTTTAAATTAAAATTTTTTAAAATCTTGCACAACAAAAACTAGAACATACAAAGATTTGTCAGTTTTTTACATATAAAGAAGCACTCCACCTATCTAATACACTTTACAGAATTGAAATCGGATTATTTAAGCAGCCTCAGCAATGTTTTAAAGTTGTAAACAGTTTTTTGGCTTATAAACAAATTATTGCTGTGGTCAGGAGGGTGTGCTACGGGCTCCTTTATTTAGATGGACTTACCCAAGATTTTTATGTATTTTTTGACCCGTAGAACACGATTTTTTTGGATAACAGTTGATCCGGATGTCGATAAGATCCGGAACAAAGAACTTGAGGAATTACATAACATCGATTTTTCGCAAAATAATATATTTTTTTGTATTTCTTGGGTAATTCTAAGCAAAAAATGTTCTTACAAGTTTTTTCGAAGGATGCATAGTTTTCGAGATAAACGCAGTGGAACTTTAAAAAAATCGAAAAATTGCAATTTTTGAACGCGAATAACTTTTGATTAAAAAATAAAATAGCAATTCTGCTGACAGCATTTGAAAGTTTAAGTCAAATTATACCCGTTTTAATTATTTGCATTGCTAAAAATTAATTTTTTTATTATTAAACAAAGCTATTTGTTTATAAGCCAAAAAATTGTTTATAAGTTAAAACATTGCTGAGGCCCCTTAAATAATCCGATTTTAATTCTGTAAAGTGTATTAGGTAGGTAGAGCACCTCTATATATGTAAAAAATTAGCCAACTTCTAAATGGTCTATTTTTTGTTCAGAAAGATTTTAAAAAATTTGAACTTTTTTGAAACCATTTACATTGCAAATTTATTATGCAAAATCTATTAGGTCGATTTTAATGAAATTTGGTACACCGTTTAAGTATGTTACAAAGGATTTCCTAAGCGAATTACTAAGGTTCTAAGTGCCACCAAAGTGGTTAAAAACATTGAATAACAACAGGCGTATTTTGCCCCCTTATTTTGTATTTATTGCTATATTGCAGAAAAGGTAATACGTTAAAACATTTTTGACCAGTCGTATATCATACAAAATTCAATTATCTTTATTTTATTTCTCTACGACTTTGTTCCAAAACGAATCGTTTTAAAGTTATAAGCAAAGAAAGCAGAAAAAAATCGACGTTTTTCGAAATTTTTAAATATTTTAATTTTTTATTAATGTTCCGGGCATATTTGAGAAGGAGCATAAGTCAATTATTATTACTGAAGGTGTCACCTAACTTTATCTGCAAAAATCCGAATGCCACCTCTCACATCCAAAAATAGACGTTTTTTCACAGATCCTTACTGGTCTAATATGCTGCTCTCTCCGATCCAACCAAAACAAACCCCAGCGTGCAGTCCCGGATCTGGTTACACCTCCGAGGCTTCTACAATTTGCAAGCCATACGGATGCTGAGACTAAGGAAGATGAGGGAATTCTACAATTTACAAATTCACGTCCCATCTGCTCAGCGCGGTAAAGTTCCAACGAGAATGGTTCCCTTCGTACTCCAATCAGAGTAAATGTAAATCAAAAATGAATAACCATTTTCAATTTCGTTGCAAAACGAAAATACAGCCGAACCATATTCTAGTCCAATCAGAGAGTGCAGCAAGCACCTCTACCGGTTTCGAAACTTATTAGTCCCTCATCAGGAGGCACATATTATGCTGCTCTCTCCGATCCAACCAAAACAAACCCCAGCGTGCAGTCCCGGATTGCAACGAACAAAATGGCGTAGATGCCCTAGCGGCAACTGCTAGCAAAAAGACTAAGTTTTCACTCTAATGACATATAAAACAATGGGATGTAGTTGTTTTATATGCCATTAGAGTGAAAACTTAGTCTTTTTGCTAGCAGTTGCCGCTAGGGCATCTATGCCATTTTGTTCGTTGCAATCCGGGACTGCACGCTGGGGTTTGTTTTAGTTGGATCGGAGAGAGCAGCATATGTGCCTCCTGATGAGAGACTAATAAGTTTCGAAACCGGTAGAGGTGCTTGCTGCACTCTTTGATTGGACTAGAATATGGTTCGGCTGTATTTTCGTTTTGCAACGAAATTGAAAATGGTTATTCATTTTTGATTTACATGTACTCTGATTGGAGTATGAAGGGACCATTCTCGTTGGAACTTTACCGCGCTGAGCAGATGGGAAGTGAATTGTAAATTGTAGAATTCCCTCATCTTCCTTAGTCTCAGCATCCGTATGGCTTGCAAATTGTAGAAGCCTCGGAGGTGTAACCAGAGAAGGTTCCCATTGTTTTCATTCTGGTGGGATGTAGAATAGCATTATGTTGTTTTATATGCCATTAAAGTGAAAACAGTCTTTTTTTTAATAAATTTTCACTCAACAATATGGTTCAGAAATGTTTTTTGGGATATTTTTATATTAACTGCTACGCTAAACGTAATTTTATTTCGTGGGTCGATATAATCTTCTTCCTATTGCGCCGTCTCCTTTCAAACTGATGCATGAAAAATTTCTGCGGTTGAGCGGATAAACCATCTTCTCAGTCTTTCAGCTACGAGTTCTGGCGTCTTCTTACTGATCTTTTTCCGTGTACTTTACCTTCCAATATGATTCGCAATAATTCATATCTTTCACCTCCCAACACGTGGCCCAAGTATTCTATTATTTTTTCTTTGATTAGTCTGAGTATTGCTTTTTTTTGCTCATACGTCGAAGTAACGTACGTCCAAATTCACTGTTTACTTGAGATTTGGATGCGCACTGGTGTTGACGTTCGGCTTTTCCAAATTTTCTGAATTTTATTTTGGTAACGTCTCGCCAAGTAAGATATCTGCACGGCACTAAAATAAAAAAGAATGTGTGTGTACTTTGTACGCACGTAAGAAGTTATACTTCTAAATATGATTTCAATGAAATAAATATACTTTCGGACAGTTTATTTGTATTTTATTTGAAGATTAAATCAATTTTTACTTCCTACTTTCCAAAAATTTTTATAAAAACAATACCAAAAATTAAAAAAAAGATTAGAAAACAACAGGATTTGAACCGGGGACCTCTTGATCTCCAGCCCAACGCTCTACCACTGAGCTATACCCTTTTGTTTATACGGGCTACAAGATTTCTCAGACATAGTGACAAACATACGAAGTGAATTATAAAATACTTTAAATATTACTTATTATCTTATTCCCGAGGTAGGCAAGTCCAAATACACAAAAATTATGATAATGGTTATTTATGATATAAATGTTAAAAGCACAATTTTAAGGCACGTATGTGAAAGATTCGCTTCGCTCATTCTGCAATTCACATGAGTGCCTTAAAAATGTACTTTTTAACATCTATATCATACAATATTTTTTTCTACAAACGTCTTATATATCAACAATTATAATTTATTCATTCTCAATTACAGGACAATACCTACAAAAACTTTTACTTGAACTTGACTGACATTCCATTTTTATATTTTTCTTGACATTACATCAAAACTGCCTATACTGTCAATACGTAAATCGTAACAACTATAGAATAACATCTACTTTTATTTTTGTATATTCTAACAAATTTTAATAGTTTTTTTTTCCTACAAACGTGTTAAAAATGCAATAATACAGTTTAAATTAAATTTAAAAAAAAAACTTTTAAACCACCTTTTTCAAATTGCGCAAGTTGTATTATTAATATTAATGTTAATAAATGAAATATAAATATTTTGACGGTTCACAATTTGACAAATCACTTTTAACTGCAGTGCCTTATAATTTTTAAAGCACTGGTGCTTGAAAGTAGCATTTTTAACACGTTTGTAGAAAAATATATTTAAAAACACTAATATATCCTCTCCACACCTTTTCTGGACTGATACATACATAAATTAAAACATTTAGTAACGAACTCCATACTGTCTGTGTGCGCATGCGCGCAGATTAATAAAATGTCACCCTCAATCGCGCCTAAAGAAGTATAACTTCAAAGATTCAGAAAATATGGAGAAACCGAACGTCAACAGCAGTGCGCATTCCAATCAGAAATACAAAGTGAATTTGGTCGTGCTTTACCTCATTGTTAGTAACTTTTTGTACCCATGGAATTCTCAATCACTAGAATGGTAGTATACAATGTATATCTCAGACGGTAGTCCTTTGTTATTATTTATAAGTGTTTAAAGAGTCCCTATTACAACGTAAAATTACAAAGTAAAATCAAAGTATCTTCTTCTTAAAGTGCCTATCCGATTCGGATGTTGGCGACCATCATGGCTATCGTGACTTTGTTTACCGCAGCGCGAAACAGTTCAGTGGTAGTCGTGTTATACTACTTTCGTAAATTGTGAAGCCAGAAAATGTGTCTTCTTCCCGGTGCTCTATTACCTTTTACCTTCCCTTGGAGAATTATTTGGAGAAGGCCGTAACGTTCTTGATTTCTCATTACATATTCTAGGTATTCTAATTTTTTAGTTTTGATGGTCATGAGAATTTCTTACCCTTTCCCCATTCTACGCAGGACTTGCACATTAGTAATTCGGTCAACCCATGATATACGTAAGATGCGCCTGTAACACCACATATCGAAAGCTTAAAGCCGATTCATAGATGCAACAGCTAGTGTCCACGCTTCCATTCCGTAGGACAGAATTGTGAATATGTAGCATTTCAATAGACGGTATTTTGTTTTTAATGATATGTCTCGACTGTTGAAAATGGGTCTCACTCTAACGAATGCTGCTTTTGCTTTTATTATTCGCTGTTTAATTTCCGTTGAGTGGTCCCATTGGCCATTTAAATTGGTGCCCAGATATGTATATTGCTCGACTCTGTTGGTTGATTGTACATAAGTTGATTGTAAGTTGAGCGTTTAGCATTGTTTTTTTACTAATTGTCATAAATTTTGTCTTCTTTATCTTAAGAGCTAGTCCGTATCTGTTGTTGACTTCTGTTATGCAATTTATTAATATCTGTAAATCATTCATTTTATCGGCAAAATCTATGATGTCCCCTGCATATATCTAATGTTATTCAACCATTCACCGTTTATTAATATCCCTTTCGCACAACCGTCTAAAGCTTCCTTAAATACCCATTCAGAATAAATATTCAATAGTAGTGGAGATAATATACAGCCCTGTCGTACCCCTCGTTCTATTGCAATTTTATCAGTTAACTGATCTTCTAATTTGATTTTGGCAGTTTGATTGTAATAAATGTTTCTGATAATTCTCAAATCTTTGTTTTCAGTTCCAATTTCTTGCATTAGAGTTATTAATTTGTCATGTTTTACTCTGTCAAATGCTTTCTGGTAATCTATAAAGCATACGTATATCTCACAATTTACATCCCTGCATCTCTGAAATAGCATTTGTACAGCAAAAAGGGCCTCCCGTGTTCCCAGAGCATCACGAAATCCGAATTGTGTTTTTGTTAGTTGTTCCTCGCACTTTGTATTGGGACCGTGCAAATTCGGCAAAGCGACCCCTATTTCTACGCTCTGTACTTATATTCGCACTTTTAATTATATTGGCCAATTATATTAGTCCTGGTTACTGGATAATTGTCAAGGCCATAGTCCAAAAAAATAATAAGAAAAAATAAGATTCAGGTTATGTTATGAAACAGTAAACAATTGTATGTAGTAAATAAAATTAGTTATTAAAATGAAGTACTGCAAGCAAAATACAATTAATTAAATTTACCTTTATATAATAATTGCATATCATATCAATATTGTGGAGCAATGTATAATTTTTCTGCCTCAATGACAGAAGGTATGAAATATACGTCAATTTGACAATTTCAATTGACAATATGAATTATTTAAGATAGTTGCAATATTTCTCCGCGACTCGCGCACGGTCGTTTCTCGTTTCCCTTCCAAGTACTTGCACACCGCGAATACATTCTTTTGTGAATCACCTTTAGAAATGTTTTAAGTAAATGGCTCATAAAGATTTGTTTCTATCCATTTTTGGAGAATTATGCCTGTGCCACATATAGAGAGAAGATCTAAATTATGGAATAAATTCATTTTCTCTAAAATGGACGACTTTAGAGAAAAATCCCGAAATAGGTTGAGATTTTTATTTTCAAATTACAATGTTTTCGCATATATTTCATACTAGTTACGTCATCCACCTGAGCGTGGTGACGTAATCGATGATTTTTTTAAATGGGAATAGGGGTCGTGTGGCACCTCATTTGAAAGGGTGTTCAATTCTCTATACAGTAATATAAACATTAGGTAATATCATTATTTATACAGGGTGGCCAAAATAATAATTTTTTAATTAAATTAATTGACGAAAAAAGAAGAATGTATGCAATTTATTTAACTCAAAATACATTCGATCACCGTCAGAAAATAGAAAAAAAAATGTTGATTTGGCAAATAAACATTGCTTTTCGCTTAAATTAAATGTTCAAACTGCTAAGAGGTGGGTGGGAGGCTGTTTGTGATTTAAATTAAGCGAAAAGAAATGTTTATTTGTGAAATAAATATTTTTTTCTATTTACTGACAGTAGTACAATGTATTTTGAGTTAATAAATCATATAAATTCTTCTGTTTGCTTCAATTAATTTAATTCAAAAATTATTTTTTTTTATCACCCTGCATAAATATTGATATTATCGTTTATATTACCGAATAAAGAATTGAACACCCTTTCAAATGAGATGCCACACGACCTCTATTCCCATTTAAAAATCATTGATTACGTCATCACGCTCAGATGTATGACGTCACAAGTATGAAATATACGCCAAACAATTGTAATTTAAAAATAAAAATCGATCTGTTTCAGAATTTTTCTTCAAAGTCGTCCATTTTAGAGAAAATGAATTTATTCCATAATTTAGATCCTCTCTGTATATTGTTAAATATATTTGTCAACCATTTTATGCCGTAAAGTAAAACTACTATTCCAAATTTTACTTACTTGGGGCAGTAGAAGGTCCAGGTGTGGTTGCTATAAAAAGAAGATTTAAAATTATTAATGAAAATACAGTATAATGTTATGATTTAGTTAAAATATTAATATTTATTATAATTACTAGATCTTTTAAATTTAAATATGATGCAAAAACTGAAGTTAATTACTAGTTGTTTATATTTTAAAATTATATAAAAAAACAAGAGTACAACGGGTACTTTCAACGCTGAAATATAGAGCTAGTCGTACCCATAGCTAGGGGAGAAGGTACTACTGTTGATTGAAATATTAATATGGGTTAAATCAATCACCGGTACTACAGATATTTTGGATAGCTTGGATATTAGTGCACCCTTAATATGTTGTGTAGATTTTGGCATTGGATCCGAGCATGACATGTAACACCGTTGCCGTATCCTCTATTTTTTCATACTATCACATTACAATTTTTTGTGATATTATATTTGTGTGTGAAATGTATCATTTGTGTATTTTAGGTATGTTCTAATATGTTATGTATAGATAGGTTTTTACTTGATTATTTTAAATCATTGTGAAGTTTAATTTGCTAGAAACCTTGTAATATTGTGTAATGTGTAAAAAATAAGTAGTTTTGAAACACCAATTAAGTAAAGTTTATTATGTTGTCGTTTTCACCAATTTTGAAAAAATGTGAAAACGTTGAATTATCCACGTCCGTCTGTCAGTCCGTCCGTCTTGTCTGTCTGTTTGTAAACTCAACTCCTCCGTCATTATATCAGGTAGAATGACAAATGAGGTGTCAAATGAAAGCTTATAATCCAAGGATTGTACTAAAGGTGAGAAATTTAACCTAGGCTGTCTGTCCGTCTGTCCGTCTGACCGCGAATATAATTCCCTCGTCACTATACCAGGTAGAACAACAAATGAGGTGTCAAATGAAAGTTTATAAACCGAGGATGGTACTAAAGGTGAGAAATTTGAGGCTGTCTATCCGTGCGACTATCTGTCCGACCGCGAATATAACTCCTCCGTCACTATACCAGTATTGTACTATTCCAGTGACTTTAACACAGTACTTCTGGTCGCATTTCTAAAACCCGAATTTCCACCTTTTGTACCATCCTTGGAGTATAAGCTTTCATTTGACACCTCATTTGTGATTCTACCTGCTATAAGGACGGAGGAGTAAACGTTATTATAAAATTATTCTATTATTCTTGTAGTTACATTTAACATTGATTGAAATTATGAAAGAAATAAAGAAAACAGTATGGCAATACTGTGGACCCAAAAAACATAAGATTCAGCTGTGGGTTACATAGGGTGCACTAATACCCAAGCTGTTCGATATTTTTAACCTGAATTAACTGTGAAACAAATAGATAGTAAGACTTACTTGCTACTGGAGCACGACCTGAAAAAAAAATAAATGATTATTACTAGTTTTTTATACATTAGTGAAGTAATAAATAATAATAAACATTTAGTTGTGAATCGAAACAAGAGCCGGCTTATTTTAGTATTTCAGAGTAGTAGTAATTAGTTTAAACCCTTTTTAGGGTTTTTTCAGAGAGTGCGTATTTGATTCTCTCGGAACCACTACAATTCGGGCCGCCGGTATCGGCTCACAACAAAATAACATGATGGCATGGATGCCGTAGCGGCATCTGCTAAAGACGAATGAAAGTTTTACTTTTAATATTAACAATATCAAAATGAAAACTTTATTAGAACTAATCTTCTGGTTACACCATTCGTGGCTTCTAAAATTTGCAAGCCAACGAATTGCCGGAGCTAAGAAGACCGAGGAAGATCTATCAGGTTGCATCTCACTTCCCGCCTGTCCAGCACGGTAGAATTCCAATAAAGATTAGTTCCCAATACTCAGATTAGGAGTAGAACTAATAAAAATAATAAATAATCATTTCGTTGTGAATCGAAACAAGAGCCGTCTTATTTTAGTTAGTTCAGAGAGCGCCAAAAGCACTCTAACTAGTTTCAACCCATCTTAGGGTTTCTTTAGAGCAGTATGGTCCAACCTCACCCAGGCGAGCCGCATGCGCCCCTCAAACACATTTCAAAAGTATTGCCATTGATAACTTTTACCTGTTCCAACTCTGTCTAACTTTTCGTAATCTTAAGAAAGTAGTTAACCTTGAACACCCACTCCCGATGAGCGGGCAGTTAGCTTCAGTCAGCTGCACGTGTCGTGTTGAATTAACAGTGGCGAATAAATTGAATGTTAAATTCAGAATGAGTAGTGCCAAAAAACGCAAAATTTTCGAAGAGAATCGTACGTTCCAAGGAAAATGGGAAAATCAATATTTCTTCATCGAATTAAAAGGCATAAAGGCAAACCTGAGTGCATTACTTGTTGTCAAGTACTCGCGGTATCAAAAGAATACAATATTAGTAGGCATTATGAAACCCAGCACAAAACAAAATACGACAAATATCAAGGTGAAGCTCGCAATACTCTTGTAAAAGAACTTAAAGCTAAATTGAATAAACAAAAATCTCTGTTTACAAAACCGACAGCTGTTCAATCATCAAGCTTAACAGCATCATATGAAGTATGTTTAGAGCTTGTCAAAAGTAAAAAAGCATTTAGAGATGGAGAAATGATCAAGCGGTGTGCCGTTAAAATGGCGCGATCCTTTGGAGATGAAAAGATGGCCAAAAATTTTGAATGTGTTTCAGTTTCCCATCAAACTGTATCTAGAAGAGTTGATGAGCTGAATACTCATGTATTTAAAAAAATGGTCGACACAGTTCGTGATTGTTTGTACTACTCCTTAGCCCTGGACGAATCTGTTAATATTAGGTACTGACAAAAATCAGCTATTAATTTTTGTTAGATGCATCAGTGAAAATTTTTGTGAAACTGAGGAACTTCTAAAACTGCACCACATGGAAGACGGGACCAAAGGTATAAATATATTTGAAGCAGTTAGTGACGCTGTGAAAAATATAGGCGGTTTTCAAAAGTGCTCTTGCGTTTGCACCGACGCCGACGGAGCAAAACCAATGACGGGACGCATAACGGGATTGGCTGGACTTTTGCGGGAAAATGGTGTTAACTGTGTTATGTTTCATTGCATTATCCATCACGAGGCTCTCTGCGGAAAGATAATTAAAATCAACGATACTATGAAAACTGTAGTGCAGATAGTAAACAGCTAAGAGGAGGAAACAGAGCTCAGCGACACCGAAAATTCATCTCTTTCTTGGAGGAATTAAATACTGGATATAAAAACGTCCCCCTAAATTCAGAGATACGCTGGTTGAGTGCAGGTAAATGCCTTAGAAAATTTTTTTCTTTAAGAAAAGAGATCTTACTGTTTTTTGAAACGGAAATTGTTATTAACACGGACGTATTTATAACAAAGCTTAAGAACAAAACATTTCTTCATGAACTGGCATTTCTAACAGACATTACCTCTCACTTGAACACATTAAACCTACAACTACAGGGGAAAAATAAGACAGTATCACAGTTGGTTGGTCAAATTGAGACATTTTCCAAAAAACTTGATCTTTTCGAGAACTGCATGAAAATAAACGACCTCACACATTTTCCTGCGTGTTTCGAAATAAATCAAGAAGAAACCATGGTCGATTTCTCGAGGTTTGCAAAAGTTCTTACAGAAATAAAAAGAGAATTCGATGAAAGATTTTCGGAATTTGATGCACTAAAACCAGATCTTGAGCTTTTTAACAATCCAATGGGAGTCAACATCCAGAACCAATCAGCAGAATACCAATTAGAGCTGTGCGAACTACAGTCCGATTCGTTTTTTCACGCAAAGAAAAATGAAGACATTAGTACCTTTTGGAAGTTGGTCTCCAAGGATCGTTTCCCTAAACTTCGTAACTTTGCGTTGAAACTATACCTATTCAATGTTTGGTAGTATATATGTATATAGTTATGGTAGTATATAGTTATGGTAGTACGTATATATGTGAAAGTACATTTTCTGCTTTGAAGCATATTAAATCTAAAACACGTAATCGCATGGAAAACGATTCTCTGGAAGCGTGTATTAGAACTAGGACTAGCATAGATATAGATGTGCAAAAGTTAGTAGAGGATAAACCCTTGCCTCAAATATCCCATTGATTTTTTATTTTATGTTAAATTTTAAACATAACATGTAAATTGTAAACCATAATAAAATACTTGTAAATAATATTTCATTTGTATATTATTTAAAAAAAAAAACTTTTTTTGAACGAGTCGAGTTCTCTGGCCCTTCATAATAATTTCAAATTTAATACGGCCCGTAACGTCTAAAAGGTTGGACCACACTGCTTTAGAGAGTGTATATATATTTGATTCTCTCTGAACCACTAAAATTCTGGCCGCCGATATCGGTTCACAACGAAATAACATGAGGGCATGGATGCCGTGGCGGCATCTGCTAAGCAGATTAGATATTCTAGTCTTCCAGTAGTGTTAAATGTAATGCAAGTTTTATTATTCAGATTAAAAAAAGAAACAAATATTTTTAACGAATACTTACTGCAGTCAACTTCGTCAGGGAAATCACAGTAGTTTTTAATATGATTCCATAATCTATTAGCTGGACATTTTTCAAGATATCTGAGTCCGTGATCACATTCGTAATATTCTGAGCAATTACCAGGAACGTAATCGTATGTGATTATGTCAGAGGGATAAGGACAATTAGGATCTGGCGTAAAATCTACAAAAATACCATTCTTAAAAAACATTTCATTGTTAAATGTAAGTAATATGTACTTTTTACTTTTCTTTATCTTATACATTACTATTAAGTGTAAGATATAAAAAAAATCCAGGAATTTTGCTTAAGGGGATAGGCGCAAACTTTCGGCTCCAATATTTAAATGCATTTATTTTTTTTGGAATCTTGAGAAAACTAATTAGTATTTTTGAAAAATTTAAACGCAGAATGAAAGATTACGTTATTACCGAGGACCGAAAGTCCCTGAAAACTTCAATATGTTTATTTTAATAAGTTACAGGACTGAAAAAAAAAAGAGAAAATTTAGTATGATTTTTAATTTCAAATATTTCATTCAAAAGAAACTTTTTATTTATTCTAAGGTAATTTCGGCCCTTGGTAATAATTTAGTCTTTCATTCTGCGTTTAAATTTTTCAAAAATAGTTATTAGTTTTTTCAAGATCGAAAAAAAAATGAACACCATGTCCGTAGTGATGTTTTCCAAATCAAACATTCGTTATCTTTGTCATACAACGCACTCAGTCTAACATAATGTGCTGACAAGACAGTGGCAAACAAGACTACTAAATATTTGACACGGCTTCAGAAATATTTTGAGTTGTTTATTAAATAATATTGATAGTGTATTTGATAAATAATTGATTTAAGACGTGAAATTAATAAAAAGTTATTGTTTATTATGTATGGAAGATCCAAGCAGAGAATACACCAGGATATATTCTGTGAGTATTTTGTTGTTAAAGATGTTCTGATGTTCAAAATTTATCTAAGCGTTCCATAGTAACAGTATAGTATTAATAAAATCACTTTACCACTTTTCTTTTTTCTCAATTAGATATTAGTTTTTATTGTATAGTATATAAATTATTGTAATCACTGAATACATAGTTAGTGAAAAATTAATCATATTAATTAACTGAATTAATAACTTAAGCGATTATACAAGTAACACTTATCCAAGAACATTCAAAAGCCATCTCTAAGTTAATAATGACAATGTCATTGTCAAGTAATGTTTACATCTCCATACCAGTGAGAATTTTACTACACGAAATTTTCCGTGCAAAGAAAGAAAAAGTAGGGATATCCGTAAAATATTTGCGCCTACGCTCTTAAAAATGTGTAAAAAATATCTTTTATTATTAAATTTGTTCATATATTACCTGATGGTCGAGTAGCCTGTGTAGCTCTTGTACGTGGAGCCTCTGAAATAAAAAATTAAAATATACTCATAATATAAAATTCATTTTGATTTTCACTAAATAAAATGGATCAATTTATAATCGACGAAATTGTTACATTTGCTTTCCACTTATGGAGATGGATGTTCTCCGTTTTATACAAACTTATACAAATTTATACAAACTTTTGACAACCGCTGTGAAAAGAAGGTTTGTTCTAATAGTCAAACATTCGATTATTATTGTTCTGGATCTAAGATTGAAGCCCAGATCCATTTTTTTTTAATTTCTGTCGTACCATTTTATTTTTTTTATGACTTCGTTTTTATACTACATCACAAACAAATTAATATATGAAATTGATAGCTACAGATAAAGTATCATAATTTTTGTTAGCTTGTTTTCTTTGTTTTATTTCTTCAGTATTTCTGGTTTAGCTCTTTAACTACCATTTCATATATTTTTTTCTCCAATTTTATTTTTGTTTATGTGCTAGTAAAAGTGATTTAGAGAACCACATCCACTCTTCCGATTCTGAACAACTCGACCTCGTTAATTTTGTTTGCCTCAAAACACAAACCATCGTTTGAGTTTTTCGAAAATTAAACGTGAGTTTATCTGGTTTTATTAATCAAGATTCTTTCGTGATTTATGCATAATTTGTACATTTTTTTATATAAATAGTTATCTAATAACCCGCACTTTAAGAAAAAATCTAAAAGGAAGCAATTACACTCATCTTAGGAAATATTAACTTACCTGTTGGAGCTGATGGATCGATTTCTGAAAAAAGAAAGTATGTAATTAGCAGATCTAACTAAACAACAAAAATGTATGGTTGTATGAACAAATTATTAACAACAAATTAGAGAGCATAATGGGTGAAAGGAATGTAGAATGAATGTCGGGAATATTAGAAGATGTAATTAAAGAAGCAGCAAATATTTCCAGCACCAATGACAACACAAAGAAAAAACAAAAATAATGGTTTGATGAAGAATGTAAACAAGGATTGGAAGAACGGACCAGACTATGATTAAAAATGATAATTCAAGGAAAAAGAGAAGCGTGGGAAAATTACATTGACTAAAGAAATAAAACCTAAAAAATACTACGAGAAAAAAGAGAAGCATTACCCACATAACAATTTCATGTTCCTAGTAGATTCATAGAACATATTTTTCAGAAAAAGTATATACTGAGAATATCCGTAATTACCATTGCGAATGTGCAGAGAAGATACTAAGTATATACTACATTACAGTACTTAAACGTTCTATGTATATACTTAGAATGTACTACCGCACTTCTTTTTAGTATATATCAAGAACATACTTTTTGAAGGTTCTAAGGAGGTGCTATAAACCTTCTATTTATATACTTAGAATGTACTATCGCACATATTTTTAGTATATGGGAAGAATATTCGAAGGAAGTGCTATATACCTTCTAGTTATGTACTTAGAATGTACTATCGCACATATTTTTAGTATATGGGAAGAATATTCCAAGGAAGTGCTATATACCTTCTATTTATATACTTAGAATGTACTATCGCACATATTTTTAGTATATGGGAAGAATATTCCAAGGATGTGCTATATATTTCTCAGAAGTATGTTTTCTACATCACCCAATCTCATCCTAGGTTCTACTAATATATTATATTTACATATTCTAATTGCATATGAGAATGTAGTTATTACATTCTACAATATTACGTAAAAAGTAAGTATAAAATATAAAATATAAGTAATATATTTAGTTATTATGTGCACATCAAAATAAAAATGCTGCTTATATATTATATAAGCATCATTGTTATGTGGGTATGAAGCTAAGTTGAAAAATATAGAGAAAAGCTATAAACATAATCAAATTAGGAACCTGTACCAAGGGATAAAAATAACAAACGAGGACACCAGCCGAAAACTGTACATTATAAAGATAAGAATAGAGAAATGATTATGGGAGAACCAGAGATATTAGAACACTGGAAGTAGTACTTTGATAGCTTCTAAATGGACCTGAACAGACAGACGATAATAACGAGGAAGCAATGGATTTAGTAAATTGAAGAGCAGGCTCCGACTTTAAGCAAATTTCAGAATAACATCGAGAATGTAAAAATGAATAAAACCCCAGGAAGCGACTGCATAACGGCTGAAATGATTAAATTTGCAGGAAATCAGTTAGTAGATAAAATCCAGAAGCTAATTAAAGATATTATATGGAAACAAGAAATACTGCCTGAGGAATGGACAGAAGCAAGAAGAAATACTATGCCCTAATCACAAAAAAGGAAATACGGTTGATTGTCACAATTATCAAAGCATACAATAATCTTAGCTAAAAGCAAAATAGAACTGATGGAAACAGTCGTGAAACTCGAAGAGAGGGCAGCAACCAAAGGATTGTATATAAATGAAGCAAAAACAAAGTATGTGGAATGCACAAATAAGCAGTTCGTTCGGGTGCAATACATATCAATGACACCAGCGAAGGGAACATAATATAAATTCGAAGAAGTTGAAAGATTTGAGTACCTACTTAAGAACTCTTCACAAGATATTCTAAAGTGTGAAGAAGTACAGAAAAGAATTATGGTGGGCAACCGTGCTATATATGCTCTCAATGGTTTATTAAGAAGCAACAAAATATATCTCGAAGAGCAAAACTAAGAACCTACAAGACCGTAATAATGCCGATAATGGGTCAAAACAAAAAAACACCAAGAGTTGTTATTAGTTTGGGAGCGGAAAATACTTTGGTGGGAAAAACTTAAATGGACAATGAATAAGATCCTTACATATTAGCAGTAGGTAATTAAGTCACAGACTTAGATGGTTGGGCCATGTGCAGAGAATGATTCCGTCTAAAATTCCCAGAATGATAATATCTAGTGTATTGGCAGGGACAAGGCGAAGAGGAAGACCGAGGTCACGATGGAGTAACGGAGTTAAAGAAGATATCAGAAGATTAACTTAACGAATTGGGAAAGAAAAGCGGCTGTCAAAAGAAGGTGGAAAAGAATAGTACCTACATCAGGCCATAGGCCTACTAGGCCTATTATAACTGATAATTTTCCTTCAAACTTTTGATAATATAAGAAAAACAGATCAGTTCTTTGCATCAGGATAAACTACTAGTAACAATTTAAAAAGAAGAAGACGTTTGGCTTCGAAATATTAGAACACTTTTCTTATATACAAATATTGTGTCCTTAAAACAAAACCTGAGTAGACAATGAAGGATCTGACGAAAAAAATAGCAAAAACATAACTCTACCTCAAAAGAAGTTTAAAATTTTTTAAGATGTTATTTTGAATATATTTTCATACTCACTGCAGTCGACATTCGATTTATAATCACAATATTGTTTTTCTTGATTCCACCATAGATCTGGTGGACATTCCATTATACTTGCCTTTCCAGCAAAGCACTCAATATATTCGGAGCAATTAACTGGATCTGGCCAGAAGGTTGCCTCATTTCCAGGTTTAGGACATTCAAAATCAGCTAATACAGCAGCTAGGTACAACAAAATAAAAAATATGAAATACTACAATCAGTACATTATTCTACGTGCCTTAGCAAGACGAAAACAAAAAATATAAACTTCTAAAAAATATATATTACTAAAAGAACAAATGAGGCGTCGAGTAGGAGCTTATGATTCAAAAATGGTAGACCTGGATCCCACGTACCAAAAAAAAGTTGACTAATAGTAAGCTGAAAATTTGTTAATAGCTTAACAGTGTCTAGTCGGACAAACTATGATGTATGGGAACACTGGAACATGGGAAGTTTTAATGGTGAGCAGGTTAAAAATTTGGAACGTCAGACTACGAAAACGTTCCATGTATTTTGTCGGACAGAACTTCCAATTGATTTGTTACCATTTCATTAAACTCTCATGCTATAATCAGACTGGCGTTTATCACCAACTGGGCATTTTGATGAGTGGAACACGAAGAACATGTCAAATGACAGGAATCGTGTTGGTTAGTAGGAAACCTAATAGCAGTCTGATTTTTGCATGAGAGTTTAGTGAAAGGGTAACAAATCAATTGAATGTTCTGTCCGACAAAATACATGGGACGTTTTCGTAATCTGACGTTACAAATTTTTAAACTGTTCCACAATTAAAACTTCCCCTGTTCCAGTGTTCCCGTACATTAAAGTTTGTCCGACTAGACACAGTTATAAGCTATTAACATATTTTCAGCTTGCTATTAATCAACTTTTTTTTGGTACGCGGGATCCAGGCCTATGGTATTAAAGGTGAGCAATTTAACCTCGGACTTTTCCATAGTAGCAACTCAAAGTATTGTTTTAAAATCGCCGAAATAGTACGAACAATATATAGTACTCGACGAGCCTTAGCAAGGCGAAAATTAATATATATATTTCCGGTTTTTATACCACTTCCGGTTAAAAAGGTGTAATTGGAAGTACCACATTATAGTCGCAGAAATAGTAGGTACATATTGTGATATATCAATCATCAATATTTAGTTATGGTTTTGATATCATTTCCGGTTAAAAAGTTATGACCGGAAATATGGCAAAAGTCGCACAAAATTAGTGAAATCATACATCAGTCCAAGAAAAATTATACTTTAAGTATAAAAGTATAAGATATTAAAATTTTTTTGGATATACAATATACATACATGCGATCTAAATTTTTTGTTATTACTCGAAAAAACACTTACTACTAGCAGCTAGTCCAATAATGCACAGTGTGAGGAAATCTGAAAAATACAGGTACCTATTAGTAACGTATATAAGTAAGTACTTAATTTATTATTGTTGAAACCTAAACAGGAATAACTACCACTTCTTTTTTATTTCTGGACGGTAGACGGCCAGAAATTAGCAATTAGCAGCATACGCAGATGATATAAACATAATGAGTAGAACAATGAATGCGGCGGTAGAAATCTACGTTGAGTTGAAACAGAGTATAGAAGCTGTAGGGCTAGCAATAAATATGATACAAACAAAATAAAACTACTCATACAAATTAGCTCAAATAGACCAGCGCAATAGACGAATATAAAACATGTGAATAGATTTACGTACTTGGGAATGGACCTGATCGCAAACAATGAAGAAGAACCGAAAAATAGAAGGCTTATGCTGGTAAATAAAGCCTATTTCGCGATGGCCACATATTTAAATAGCGAGGCGTACACCGGAAAACAATACTCCGGATCTATAAGACAATAATCAGGCCCATAGTAAGTTATGGGTGTGAAATATGGGTTGTGACAGAAATCTGCCAATGCATTAGACATGTGAAGAAAAATATTACGTACATAGGATACTGGGCCCAATAACAACTGGCCAATTAGGTGTAATAAAGAGATATACGAACAATATAGCGAACCAATACTAGCACACTACATTAAACAGCAGAGACTACGGTGGACGGGGCATGTGGTCCGCAAGCATGAGAACAGAATTTCCAGAAAATTGCTAAATGCAAAAATGTAAGGAAAAATAACTGTTGGGAGACCAAAAAATAGATGGGAAGACAAAATAGATGAGAATGCCAAAAACCTCCTAAGAACGCGTTCATGGGAAAGAACAGCAGTATATCGAAATAATTGGAGAAGCTTTCTGAAGGAGGCCAAGGCCCGGTTTGGGCTGTAGTGACATTGGATGGATGGAGACGGCCAGTAATATTTTTAACTCTTCTATTATCTTCTTCTTCAAGTGCCATCTCCGCGACGGAGGTCGGCAATTATCATAGCTATTCGGACTTTGGAGACGGCTGCTCTGAAAAGTTCCTTTGATGTAGGTACAGTTGGTTCCAAAAAAACTGATACGACTCTTAAAGCGTATTTTGTAGAAAATTGAGCAGTGTATTTTGAAAGATAAATACTTTTTATTTACATGCTGTCACTGTCACTGCCAAATCTTAAAATTTGTCAGATAACTTATTCTGTTCAATGTCTAAGAACCGTGGTTCAACTTGGGTTCAACCCGTTGGTTCAACCTCAAAAAATGGCTGTTTGTTTGTTTATTATTTATTTGTCTGTCATAATAAATATAATATAATGTCAGACCAATCATACACTGCTCAAAATGATCAAATCTTACTAAGAGTAGTATCAGTTTTTTAAGGAACCAGCTGTACATCCGTACCATTCTCTCAGGTCGCGCAGCCACGATATTAAAATTGTATATACAAATCCCGCGATATTTCGCAAAATAAACATCAGATCGAAAAACTGCAAAATACACTTATTCAATATGTTTGAAAAATCTATCGAATGGTACCAAACACGACCCACCACGGAAGTGGGGTGGGGGTTACTTTAAAATCTTAAATGGGAGCCCCATTTTTTATTGCAGATTTGGATTCTTTGCGTAAAAATAAGCAACTTTTATTCGAAACATTTTTTCGAATTATGGATAGATGGAGTTATAATCGGAAAAAACGATTGTTGGAAATGGAAAATTAAATTAAAAAAATGGAAAGCGCCCACTAAAATGGAAAATTTTATTTAACTTTTTTTGGTTTTAGGACCTAATAATCACAACCCAATAGGTCCCCAAAGGGCTCGAGTGACTGCACATTTAGCATACTTTGCTCCCCTACCATTAAATGTTACGAGGAGCGCTCCGAAATCATGATTTACAATTACTAAACAATGGTAACACAAAAAATTAGAAAATAATACTTCTAGTCTTGCATTGAAACTGTCTAAATAGTGGTTTGTAATTGTAAAACACTATAAGAGAACGAGATAACAGAAATTCTTAATAAAAGTCTATGTTGTACATCTATAGGTAAGGTAAATATATTTTTCTATTATAATAACAGTTATATTTGAAATGTTTTGTATTATTTATTATTGATAATTTTATTTATATAAAAATTAAACAATTTTTTTCGCTCTTCACTTGCCGGGGCCGGCTCTTCACTTCTTACCGGGGCCCGCTCATCTGTCTCGACGGCCCTGTATATTTAGAATGTAAGAGTTTCAATTAATAGAAAAATTAAGATGTAAGACAAATACGTACCTAATACCTACTTCTATATTTAACAACACGATGTCTTATGAAAACAGAAAGAAAATTATGAAAATCGCCCGCTAAACAAAGGAGAATTAAGAATACACAAGCTAAAAATATATTTCACAAACGATTTAACTCAAGCAGAGATACAAATCTAATATGAAATTCAATGATAATAAAAGAAAGAAGATAACAAAGATAACAAAAGGAAGAATTCAAAGATAATAATACTCGAGCTGATTATCAGAAAGTACACATAGATCGAAGCACACGTACATAGAATCAGCAAAAAAAAGAAGAAATGAGTGTCATAACGATTCAAGTAAACTGTTTCATTATCATTCTCTTTGCCTTATCCCTATGCGGGGTCGGCTTCCCTAATTGCATTTATCTACACAATTCTATCCTGGGTCATAACAATATTAATCCCATGTACCAACATGTCCTCCCTAATCGTCTCCCCCACGTCTTCTTTGGTCTTCCTCTCCTACTCCTTCCAGGAATCTGCACTTCAGCTACTCTTCGTATTGGATGATTAACGTCTCGACGTTGAACATGACCAAACCATCTCAACCTATGCTCTCTCATTTTGGCATTAATTGGTGCCACACCTAGACTTCCCCTAATATACTCATTTTTAATTTTATCCTTTCTTGTCACTCCACTCATCCATCTAAGCATTCTCATCTCCGCCACATGCATTCGTTGTTCCTCTTTCTTTTTCACTGCCCAACATTCAGTTCCGTACATCATAGCCGATCTTATGACTGTTTTATAGAATTTTCCTTTCAGCTTCATTGGAACTTTTCTGTCACACAACACAACACTCGCTTCCTTCCACTTCATCCATCCAGCCCTAATTTTACTGCATACATCTCCATCTACTTCTCCATTACTCTGTAATACCGATCCCAGGTACTTAAAACTATTGCTTTTTACAATCTAAAGTTCACAATCCAAAGATACCATTTTATTTGTAGTAACTCCATCTTTAAATGAACATTCCAAATACTCTGTTTTTGTCCTACTAAGTTTTAAACCTTTTTCCTCCAGAGCTCGTGTCCACTGTTCCAGTTTTTGTTCTAAGTCTCTTTCACTATTTCCTACTAACACGACATCATCAGCATACATTAAGCACCACGGAATGTTACACTGTAGTTTCGCTGTTATCTGGTCCACAACTAATGAGAATAAATACGGACTAAGCACCGAGCCTTGGTGCAATCCTACTTTCACATGAAATTTATCAGCCTCTCCCACACCTATCTTAACACTAGTCGTTACTCCCTCATAAATATCCCTCACAATCTTTACATATGCACCAGGGACTCCTTTCTTATTGAGTGCCCACCACAGAATCTCTCGAGGACTCTATCATATGCTTTCTCAAGATCAATGAATACCATATGAGCGTTTGTTTCTTTACTCCTGTATTTTTCCATCAACTGCCTTATAATGAAAATTGCGTCTGTTGTTGATCTGCCCTGCATAAAGCAAAATTGATTCTCGGATATGTCGGTCTCTTCACGTATCCGTCTATCAATTACTCTCTCCCATATTTTCATGGTGTGGCTAAGCAGTTTTATAGCCCTGTAGTTTGTATACTGCTGTATATCTCCCTTGTTTTTGTAGACAGGTACTAGTATACTGCTTCTCCATTCGTCTGGCATTTGTCCAACTTCCATAATTCTATTAAATAAACCTGCTAGCCACCTTGTTCCGGTCTCTCCCAATGCTTTCCATACTTCCCCGGGAATATCATCTGGTCCTACCGCTTTTCCTTTCTTTATTTTTTGAAGCGCTTGAGCCACTTCCTCGTTTGTTATTTTGGTGATCATTGCTGCTACTGTCTCCGTTGACTCCACAGGCTGTCTGTCAAATTCTTCATTTAATAAGCTGTCAAAGTACTTTCTCCATCTCTTTTTGACATCCTTTTCGTGAGCTAGTATTTTATTATTTTCATCTCGGATACATCTAATCTGATTAAAATCTTTTGCTTTCTTTGCTCTCTGTTTGGCTATTTTATATATCTTCGTTTCGCCTTCCCTGGTATCAAGTTGATCGTATAGGTTTGAATACGCTTCTGCTTTAGCTTTTGCTACTGCTCCTTTCGCTTCCTTTTTCGCGACCATATAGTTTTGAAGATCTGTGTTGGATCTGGTTTCTTGCCACTTTTTATATAATTTTCCCTTCTCTTTTATTTTTCGTTGAACTTCGTTTGACCACCACCAAGTCTCTTTATCCTCGAACTTTTTTCCTGACGTTTTCCCCAGTATTTCAATAACAGTCTCTCTAATATACTACTGGCCATTTTTCTCCAAATTGTAGTAGGGCTTCCTTTCATGTTCCAACATATTTTCTCTACTATTCTTTCCCTGAATAGACCTTCTTTCTCATCTTTTAGCATCCACCACTTGATTTTTTGTGGTCCTCTCCGATATTTTGGTTTAGTTTCACTTTTTACTTGTTGTTGGCTTACTGTCTCACTAACTATTACCTTGCAGTCCTTGCATTTACGTATGTCTTCTTTCCTTATCATGAAATAGTCTATTTGGGATTGATGTTGTCCACTTTTGTACGTAATAAGTTGAGTTTCTCTCTTTGTAAACTGTCTCTCAAGTAAACTGTTTACCCAAGTATAAAAATACCAATCGGGCTATGCTTAGGAAAATATTCCACCAACGCATCTCAGTTTACCCGTCTGAACCGCCATCATTTTCTACTCTTTCAATACGGAGTATAGGGTAAAGGCGGATCCACATCAATAAAAATTTATGTTGTACCTGTATTTGACGCAAATTTGTTCGTGTGCGCTGAAAATTTTGTTGGTGTGGACTGTGCGCCGCATAGAATAATGCAAAAATATTTTCGTGACGAACAACGCACGCTATCCGTCGTGCTGTCGGTTTTTCAGTCGACTTCAAAGAAATTTGCGACGCACAGTAATGTTAGTGTGGACTTAATTACCCAGCAAACAAACTTGAGCCCAGTTAGTGATGATTACGTTAAATTTACGGAAAATTTCAACGAAGTACGTCTTATCTCGGTGATTTATGACGGGAAAAAAACGTATTTCAGTGCCAAATCATTCACCTATATATTAGTGCTTCCTTTATATACATGTTTGACATTAGAATAATATAAAATCATAATGACGAATATAGTACATGTTTTGTATAGTAGGTGTGAATGTCGGTTACATCGCAAAGGTACGTTTATTTCACGGAATCATCACGAAACAGAAATAACTTCCTTTGGTTAAATTTTGAGAAATATTTTGGAAAACAAAATTTTACAACGGTGTTGGTTAAATACGTATCGCTCGAATTTTACTCACTGTATTTTATGCACGTCGAAAAATTAGATGTAAGTATTTCACGTAAAAGTAATGTAAATAATACCAATATTTAAACAAAAAGTTTATGCTTTCGCTTTTAAAATCATTTAGCATAACTATTTGAATCCAACCTTGATTTAAAGCTATTTTTGCTATTTTTTTCTTTAAAAATATCACAGGAGCTAAAATAATGTTGAGTGTAATTTTCAAATCGCGCGCGGTGATGACGTACTACCAAGCCTTTCTCCTCCTTTAAATACCATCACGTGACTAACATAGTTGGTTCGAAAACTAAATTACTCGATTTATCGAATAATACGTTTCGAAAGGATTATTTTTTTTATATTATTCTGGTATTTAAATAGATTTTTAGTAAGACCAATTAGTTAATAGTAGAAGAAATTTAAAAACAAAAAGAAAATATGTAATACTAATTTAAAGTAAGTAGAATAGTTTAACTGTAATTTAAACATTATCGATTTTTATAATCGATGATCATAACCTCTAATATCAGCTTCTCACATTTTCATCAAATATCACATTTCTCATTTCTCACAACTACAACTATTACAACAAAAATATAACAAAAAGTGAAACGTGAAGAGCTTTCTTTCCCTCGTTTTATTTTAGGCGGGTTTATTTATAATAATGTCTTTCGTATTAACGTTTACCTCACTGCTCGAGGGTTGAAGTGCAATTAGAAAAAACAAGAAGTGTCCTCCTCAAAATAAAAAGTAACCTGTGTTATGTTCGCGTATTTTTTAATGTGTCTTTAGGTCGGTACCATTTTTGGTGCATTATCTTGTATAATAATTATACAAGACAAATGTTTTAAAGTCTCTAAATTCTACTGAATAAATACATACATTGTTAATACTTTATACTATGCTTGTTTTATTTATATCATATGAGGATAATAATTACGTGATTCGTAAGTTAATTAAGGTCGAATTATTTACGTGAACCGAGGACGTATCTTTAACGTGAAAACTAATATATACGTTCCTTAAAAGATACGTTAATCAACACGTGTTTGCAACGTGAATTTCCCGAAACATTTTATTGCTATTTAAGGTAGATAACACGTCTATTGAAGACGAGTTATTCACGTAAGCAATTTACGTATATTGGTGACAAATGCACCCAAAATTCACGTCATTAACACGTCGGTCTGTTTGCTGGGTATGCACTTGTCGCTAAGTGGATTCGGAAATACAACACACGAACTAAATATTTACGTCGTAAAAATAATTGACCATATTTTGTGTCGCAAATAGTTTTTCTGCATTTTAAAATACAACACACACAGATTTTTACTGATATTTATTCGCCTTAAAACAAAATAAAAATAGACGGTTTCGTTTTGATTCAAATCGAGTATCTTGCCTTCCCTTGACATGCGTTTCTAGGTTTACCCGTTATCAAAGAGACTTTGCAAGAAGACTTAGAAAAAGAAGTTACCAAAAGTAAATCAAGACGCGTCAAAAATCTGATAAAACGAGAAATAGCGAATACGTCATTAATAATGTAGACGGAAATGACAATTGACAAAAGTTAAATTGTACTTACGGTTCATTTTATGATAGTAAGCAACCAAATTTTTACGTTAACAATTAAGCAACCAAGTAAGTATCTAAACTAATAATTAAGCAGAAGTATGATATTTATACTAAAATCCCTACTTCTAAAAACTAGATGCTTTTCAAAACATCATCAATGGCACTTAAAAACCGGAATAAAAAAATAATGCATTTTAATCTAATCGTCAGCACATTTTTTCTGTTTATTGTAGGTATATCTGAAGTATATATTTCCGAACTCTTTATTTGTAAGTACTATGACATTATTTATTAATATAGTTTCGAAGAATTATATCTTAAGATAATCTCCAAAAACGCAACAGGGGAATGTGTTAGGTATTGTAAAGTATGATGGAAAAAATAAGAACAAAATATTTATTTATTTACCTATTGATAACAAACGTTACAAACACACCTGCAAAATTATTTTGCGAAAACTACTTGATCGATTATGCTGAATATGAATTACAAGAATAAAAAACAGCCAAATGCCGTAAAAATGAGTGGCGCAACAATATTCCAGCTACAAAAGATCTGATATGAATATTACGTGGAGCGAAAATGTATTATCATTTTGATGCATAACAAAATTCTAGTTTTATTTTAAAAGATTTTCCATAATGTTTGCTAAATTTGAAGTAAACGCGCCACAAAAGAGTTTCAAAGTTCAAACTGTATCAAAGTTACTCTTTTGTGGCGCGTTTTACTTCAAATTTAGCAAATAATATGGAAAAATCTTTTAAAATAAAACTAGAATTTTGTTTTGCATCAAAATGAAAATACATTTTCGCGCCACGTAATATTCATATCAGATCTTTTGTAGCTGGAATATTGTAAGCGCCACTCATTTTTACGGCATTTAGCTGTTTTTTATTCTTGTATCAGGAGTTTTTCAAAGTTATTAATAAATTAAATGTATGAAGTTAAATGCAGTTTCTCGATTACACGTTAAGATTTATAAATAGTCGCCTTTGTCGCATTATCTCCCAAATGATCTAGTGTCCATTGAATGTACACTAGACTTTTTTTCTATTCGAAATATATTGAAAAAAATATTGGGATGGCCGGTAAATGAACTCGAATTGCCCGTTGCCAGATCAAATTTAGCGTCGTGACCACTACAACTACATAAACCATTTAGGGAATAATCGTTAATAGGATTATACTTTTGTAGCTTAATAAATTCTAAACGGCTTAACCGATTTTGATCACTAAACATGAGTTTGAAACGTATTGACAAGTTGTATCTGACGAATCTAAGTTCAAGTATTATAACTGAAGCTATTACAGGAATTATTGAGCTTGAAAAACCGTTTTTCTCATAAGAAATAGATTTGATCATATTTATGAAGCCTATAACTTAACAATTCGAATTTTCCCAGATATGAGGCATACACCATTAGATCCGCCCAGAATCTTTCTACAAACGCTCAGTTATTGGCGCAATTCGTAGGTTTAAATTTTGAGTAATTGTCCAAAAACCAAAATTTTCAAAGTTTAGTTTTTCAGTTTTTCGGCTGTACTGAGCCGTGTGTATGTCTGATCCTGGCGGCTTAGACACCATTTGAAAGCTTAACTCAATACTATTGATTTGGTGTATTTGCGGTTCTCCTGTATCTTCTTGAACCGAAGATATATACCCCCAAAAAATATGCCGTTTTGTACCTACCAAGTCCTATAGCTGGCTTATGGGTGGTCAAAAGTCACAAACTACATCGGTTCTGAATCGGCCCTGACCCCCTCTTCAAACACAGAGAAAAAATTCAGATCGGTTTAACTTTTCCACATACATACATACATATCGACAAATATTTTCCCTTTTTTAAATAAAAATTGAGTCGTATTTCTGAGCTCGGTAACTTTTGAATGGTATGACCGATTTCCAAAATTAGACATGCGTTAGAAAGGTAATGATCAGTACTATCAGAAGCCGCAAAGGTCGGAGTTAAATTTTCGAAGTTTTTGGGAGTTATGTGGACGAGAACGAAAAACAGACCCTAAATAGGAAGGGCCGTAAAATCCACACCCGTGGACCAAAATGGATGGTTGATATATGGATGGGTGAGTCTTTTCCTGAACATTAAGATGGGAGTTGGCCCAATTTTCAATTCAGTCAGATTTAGAAAATCGAAAATTTCGTGTATATATAGTGTCGCGTGTAGGGGAGTGTGGATGTGCGCCACTGGCGAGAACTGCCGTTCTCTGGTAATGCTTTTTTGAGTGTTGAAGGATTTGCTGAATAAATGCTGAAGGTTCTATGTGGCTTTTAAATACCTAAAAAATATTATTGAAAAAACATTGATTTTTGACCATTTTTAAAGGTTTTTGCTAATTTTGCAATAATAAAATAATCATTATTTTTTAAATTTTTAATCAATTATATCTTGCACAAAAAAATCTTGCAAACTTTTTTGAGTTCACAATTTTTTTCTAAAATTCGTAGCTGCCGAGATCCGAGATATAGCTACGAAAAGGAGAAATAAATTGAATTTTTCTATTTTTTTTTACAAATTGTTTATTATTAAAATAATTTATCTGCATAGTGAAATTATCATTTTCAACGAAAACATTTCGTTTATAAATTCGCAAAAGTGTGTGTGTGTTATTGCGTTGCCGCTCCTGCAATACGCAGATCAGATTTATCGATGGATTCTTATGTAGTTTTTTCTTCTGAATCCAAATCTGAAAACGGCATTTCGATATTTCTAACTGTCTTCGAGATAATCGACCTCAAAGTTTAAAATGTGACGTCACAATCGTTTTATTTTCTTCCGACACACTACACGTCCTGCTGAAATCGTTGCTATTAAGTAGGCTAGTTTTTTTTAATCTCGATAAGTTATTTACATTTGAGTTTGACACTTCTTGAATGTCAAACTAAATTTTAAATTAAGTATTAATAAAACATCAATTGCATTTGATAGCGAATTTAATTATTATATAAAATAAATAAGATGTTCAAAAATACAATTTGAGTACATTTTAAAAGCAATAATTTATTAATACAGCTTTAAAAAGGTCTATTCGAGTATACGGCCTCCCCTTTATGATAAAAGGACTGTTCCATTTGCTATGAAATTAAAATATAGTCGGTTTGCTAAACTCGACACAACTGGCTAGTGATTTTAGTAGGTAATTTTTTTGTTTTTGCTAATTTTGCCAAAATTGACAAAATTACTAATTATTTAGTAATTATTAACTAATTTGTAATTTTTTTTGCCAAATTGGCAAAATTATTGACTAAAATCACTAACCAGTTGTGTCTGAGTTTAGCGAACCGACAGTATATGAAATAATATTGTTTGGTATAAAAAAACGCTGTACTTAAACTGCCGTCAAACGGTCGTGCACTATAATGCCGTTAACAGCTATGACGTCAGTCTTATGATGCGTTTAACGGCATTTTCTTCGGCTGCCGTTCGCTTGGAGGCTGGCCATCTTAGTATGAATTTCTGATAAAGAATTTATTAATATTAGAAGATTTTCTTATAAGCGAAAAAGAAAACAAAGTGTAGTATTAAAACGTATTTTAATTATGGCTAATGATTAATGATAAATATGTACATAATTAAATTAGTCTTTATTTATATTGTAAAACCTGTTGTAAAACTAAGAAAAAAAATTAATTATAGAAAGGACATCGCACACATCTTATGGAAAATATAATGTCACTCAAATTCAATAAAATTTATACGAATAGATTCGTTTTAAATTAACGGTCAACTCTTAATTATGATTAATTACGGCGCAAATTGCAATTAAAGTTTATCTAAATCACATTTTTGGAATTCATAAACGTGTCAGTTATAATCACTATTGCTCTGGGTGCTATTCAAAACAGCTTAAACCCCGCTTCACCTAAGCGGATTAGTGAAACTATTATAATAAGATGCTTAATAGCCCGAGAAGATTTATGAAGTTACCGATAATCTGGGTATTTTAAAATACTTTTTCTCTCTCTAACTTATGTACCTACCCATTTGATTTCAGATTGATTTATATAAATTTCTGCTCTTATTATTGAAAATTAAGAGTTGGCGCAATGATAAGAATTGACCGTTAATTTGAAACGAATCTATTGATATAAATTTTATTGAATTTGAGTGACATTGGCCTTTTAGTTTATTTTCTGGACTTGACTCTTGTATATTCCCCTCCACAATATCTACCCTACTTATCTCTTGACGAACCACCTCACCACACAGCTTTCACATCATTACTTTCAATAACTTGCGTGTCTTTTTCAAATACAACTTCATCATTACTGTCAATAATAACTTGCGTGTCATTTTCGTCTGTAACATCTATAGGTGTAAGTAGAACAGCTGTATCATTGGCCCACGTGTTTTGAGATTTTTTAATAGATTAAACCTTTGCTCAAATAACATGCCCGTACGTTGTGCAGCTAAATCTGCTAGTTTATTGCATAACAAAAGACATTTTTTTCTTCTTTGTGCATAGGAACTTGGTGGTCGATACCCTTGTGTGGTCAATGATATAGACATATTGTCATTAGGTTTTCTTCAATCAAAGACATTAATGTTCGTTGGATATTTTTATAATAGTCCATTGTCCATCTATGATTTACGATCATTTTATCAAAAAGCTCTAATTGCAAATGCCGTCTCAATGCAAAAATATGCTTGCAAGGTAAAATCATTGCAATCTAACATTGCAAAACGCAACTGAAATGATCTAAAACACAATAAGAATAATATTTATGTTTAATATTTATTAAGAACCGGATAGAATAATATTTATGTTTACTTCCCAGCCGCCATATTGACATAATCTTGACAGCATGTTGGAACGGCCTATAATGGCACTTTTCTAAGTCATTCAAGTTTTCCAAATTCAAACTTATTATTCCCACAATAATTAACAATTAAGTACAAATATAACGCTTGTAACTATATACTGAGACGGGCACTATAATAAAATAAGATAAGAGAATCGTTAACTCGTGCATTAACTCACCACGTATATTATATGCTGAACTGCAAGTGAAAGCGAACGGCAGCTGAAGAAAATGCCGTCAAACGCATCACACGAATGACGTCATAGCTGTTGAATTATAGTGCAAGACCGTTTGACGGCAGTTTAAGTACAGCGATAAAAAAATAATGGTGTGATATGTGCAATTACATCCTTCTAACGGAAAAAAATATTTGAAGATTTTTCTCAAATTATGGATACCAACAACATTTTCATTTATAACTCTTTTATTTTTAATTTGACGACGAAAAGTTATTCTTCATAAAAAGCTCTTCATGTCCTAAGATTTATGATGCAACCATCATATGTAAAATTTTATTAATTTTATACGAGGTATATAAAAAATATGAATTTCGATCAAGAGTAAACTACCTATAGTTCATAACATTTAAATTAGAATGATATAATTGCACATTAAAACATAATTATTAATTCTAAACTACTTTTCATAATAGTAATTTTCCATATTATGAATTAAAATACGTAAATAAACAAAGCTTTCGTTATGATAATGCTCGCATTTTCAGCTTGTTAATAATATTTCTTCTTCTTCTTCTTCTTCGTGCTACTAGGATTACTCCTGTTTGTCTGCCTCTTATTACTTGTTCTACAATTCCGCCGTCGATTTCTAGTTTGCATCTAGGCGGCTCTTTACTGATCACTATACATTTAGTTTTTTTTACTGATATTCTCATATCGTCGGCCTCATATGAAAAGTGCCTAAGTCCCAAAATAAGCAAAAATGAGATATTGCGCCATCTGATTAATATTTATGGTAGGTACGCATGCATAGCAAGACAAAAAAAGTTCAAAAAAGCCAATAGATGTCGCTAGAACCACAAAAAAGAATTCTACCCAACTCCACGGCGTTGGTGAATCTCATGAAACTTGCCAAAGTCTATCATTGTCATTGAGGCTAGATGTACTTTTGCTGCTGCTGTGTTATATCTCCAAGAAAAGTATTATAAGCTAACATATTTTTAAGGAAATAGTGTAAACTATTATTAAAGGTAAGTTTGATTTGAACATATTATTATAGCTTTGTGTTAATTACATTTAAGTAGCATTATTATCCTTAAAACCCACATTCGTTTTTCTTGTGGGACTTTTCACAGTTTATTTTTGGAGACTTTTATGGAGTTACGCATATTTCTTCATGATTTTCGTTATTAAATGGAGTAACATATATTAAAAATTGCCTACCTCCAATTTTTTTCCTTATTTCAAAAATGAAAGTTGCTTAGCTCCATTTTTAAAGTAATAATATTTTAAAAATAGATCTATTTTTATGAGAAGGCTGACGGATACTATTCTAAGTAACTGTGTCAAATAAGATAAGTCAAAAACATTCTTTAAATCATTTTTTTTCGTCTCATGTAAAGTTTGTTAATTTGGACTTGGGCACTTTTCATATGAGGCCGACGATATTAAGATTGTTTGCTGTGAAATTGAAGGTGTTGGGTTGCCTTTGTAGGTCATCCTTGTGGTACTGAATCATCGGCATAGCATACTATCGTGATTTTATGCGCTCCCATTATCATTATGTGGTATCCATGTCGTTTTATTACTTCGTGAATTATTTGATTCATCACCATATTGAATAACAATGGGCTGAGCGAGTCTCCTTGGCGGATTCCTCCTTTCAGTTCTATGCATTTTGTTTCTCCTGTTGACATTAGGTATAACTCTGGTTTTGTTCTTGTTAATTTCATTAATTATCCTTATTACCTGATGGTCTATTTGTTCAGCTTGTAATAAATTTAAGATGTAATTTCGCCTCACCCTGTCAAAAGCACTTTTTAAATCTACATGTGTAAGTACATGTATGTACATGTATATGTTTTCCATATTCAATAGACTTTTCTGTTATTTGTCTGATAACAAAAATTGCATCTATGGTGTTGCACTTTTTCCGAAAGCCCTGTTGTTCATCTGCCATGTTCGCTTTTTCTCGATTTTATCTTTCATAACAGCCGACAACAATTTTAATGTCTGTAAGACAGAGTCTGTAAGACTTTCTTCCATTCCGGGCCAAAAATTGAATTTCGCGCCAAAAGTTTTGGAAAAAATAGGTACTATGCTGTAGGCAATAAAAAAAACCCTACAAAATGAAAGTAAAAAGAAGTTAGTACGATAAGTCAAATCGAAGATATCGCCAAAAAACGAAAAACCTCTTTTTAATTTTTTTTAAGGTTATGGGTGGGGCTAGGGGTCTAAAAAAATTTTTGGTCGAATCATTTTTTATGTAGAATAACATGGTATTTTTATTTTTGGAATACCTCTGGGGGCATTTTCGTCATATTAACGGGGTAGACCATTATTTGGGCAATAAGCCTACAGAAATACGAGATAATATATTTATTTATTTATTTGACTGTATACAAAAATAAATTTTCGACAAAAGTTGCTGAGTTTTGCTAAAAACAGTAAATACAAATTTAAAAACTCTTTGGTGTTACTTTACAATCAACTCTATCAGGAAAGTCGCAAGTAAGTTCTTCTTCGTCCCACAAAGTACCAGGTGGGCATGTAAATTCAATAGCCTGTCCTCGTACACATTCGTAATATTTAGCACAATCATCTTCATCTGCGAAAAAGGTTCCGTCTTTTTGGCCATCGCAAATTGAATCTATATACAAGATAAGAATTTTTTAAATGTGTGTTTAATAATGTACCTACTTCAAAGGAAAATATATAATTTTATTCTAAGAATAATTTTTAATTTTGCATATCAAAAAGTTACTAAAAAGACCACATCCAAAATATAAATAAATATAGAATAATCTACTTATAGTGCAGTCATTGCACTATTTTCATGAAGTGAAAGTGAGTTAAAGTGTTGAAGTGAAGCATTAGTGAGTAGCTAGAAGATACCTCAATAAACAAAAGTGATATGATACCAACTTGCGCTTTTACTCTGGGGGTGAAAATTATTTTATTCAAAATAACCCCATAAATCGAGGGATCAATTCTAAGCAAAATTTGTTATATGTATAAAGTTATTAAAATAAATCAATACCTTTGGAGTTATTAAAGATCAAAATTCTTATTTTTTTCGTGAAAAAAATGCATGTTTTAAAGCGGGTTTTCATAAATTTAATAATTCACAAAACATCAGTTTTTACAAAAATGTTGGCATTACCCAAAATTAAAGATAACAAAGAACGAATAAACTCCTTACTTAAAAAACCATTTAATATTAATTCAAAGTGAGTTATAGGTAATTGAATGTATATTTTTTTTCAGCGAGTACTTAGATGTAAGTATTGAAGCTTAAATAACAGGAAAACGATGCATTTTATAAAATATACTTACTAAACACTTGTCAAAGTACTTAGGAATGCCTATCAAATGAGCTCCAGAAAAAGTTGATAGCATCAAAATTAAGCAAGTTATGATGAAAATAAGAGAACCATTTTGAATCTTTTAGGAAAAAGTGAAAATAAGGACTGATTGTTATGCAATAAGCTTATAAATGCATTCCTAAACTCCATCCAGTCACTATAATTTCCATCAAGTTGTGGCCAATTTGATGGAAATTATTTGTTGTTTTTAATTTTTTGAATATTTGAAGGTTATTTTTGTAAATATATCGTAATGCTTTTTATTTGTAAAGCTAGGCCGAAGTTAAATTTCTCGTAGTCGTTGATCAATGATCGTATTTCATGATATTGATCAAATGATGCCTTAAATGTATCTTATCTTAATTATTATAACTGTGTTACTATGCTATCGCCGAAAGTTAAAACATTTATCTGATTAAAATATTTTTTATCTAACCTGGTTGATTTGATGATTATTTAAAATTTTTAAAAATTGTGTAAGATTCTTTAAGATTTGCTTTTGTTTACAAAATGATAAAACGATAATAGATTTGGATGAAAATGAAACATATTATATTCATTATATGACAATAAATAAAATAAAAGATATTTATTTAAACTGAAGCCGAATTGCCAATAGGGATTTCCTACGTACAAGTTTTCAATGGTTAAAAACATCTTTTGAATACTTTACACCATGGATTTTTTGAGAATTTACTCGGGACAGTTAATCGGTAGATTTTATGAAAGTAGAATTTATTTGCTCCATTTTACACTATTTTACAGCTATTTTTCACCAGTGGTATAGCAATACTTGAATAGATTCGTCTCGAAATTACCATCCTTTCATATCATTGAGAACTCTGAATTTTGATTAATAACAGCGTGAACTGTAATTAAAGTTTATCGAAATTACAGTTTTGAAGTCCATTAAACTTTCATTTATAAATAATATTGGTCTAGTCTCTATCGAAAACAGCTGAACGCAATGTAGGTATACTCTTCGGGCTCAGCTGGTGTTCTTTCGCCTTTTAGTGAAACACCAAATGCACTTAGATGTTTTATTGATATAGAATGACACTAGGGTAAACCCAGGGAGAAACTTTGCTTTACCGATATGTTTCGTATGAAACTTAAAATGAGACTACCTTGATAATGCTACATGTTGAATGTATGAGGTGACTCGAAGGAATGAATTTAAAGGCACATCTTGCCTGGTTGAACTGACTCTAGTAAATGAATCTAATGCATGCTCTTTCTTAGCTGCAGGATAAATTGGATCATAGCCATAGCCCACACGACTTTCGAACAAAGGTTTTTATTTAGTCAGCTGAATTAATGTCTATTGCCAAAATATTGTTTACGATTTGCAATAATTAAACTAATTAAATAGCCCGCACATGTTTGCAATCTAATAACAAATTAGTTCATGTGATATACGGGGTGATAAATATATACTGTTTAATACCGGATATGAATGATGAATATTTGAGATTGAACAGCAACGTGAGGCTGACTCTTATTTTGCGGTGCGTCACTGGAAGTGCTTTATCATTTATTATCTATAAGTTAATATCTGAAAAAAGATTTATGAACTGTTGATTCACAAAATCTCTTTTCTCACTCTAACTCAATTACCTACATACCTATTTGATTTAGATTTATTTATATCAATTTACGACGTTATTAATCAAAACTCAGAGTTGGCGCAATGATATTAAATTATTGTAATTTCGAAATGAATCTATTCACGTAAATTTTATTGTCATTTGAGTGATTTGAGTGAGTTTTCCGTAACATGTGTGCGGTGTCCTTTTTTGTTATATTGACTTGCTTGATTTATTATTAACCAAGATATTCTATATAAATAGGTTCTCTTGAAACAGAACCTAAACAAAAGATATTGAAATAAACAGATAATGAAAGTCGACCAAAACACAGCTTCTGATAGATTGAATCTACTTCATTTTATGAATCTTCAAAATATTATTTGCTTGATTTCTAAACGTTTAAAAATAGTCAATTACATTTTACTTACTTGGGGTAGTAGAAGGTCCAGATGTGGTAGCTATAAGAAGAGATATAATTATTAATAATAACACTATTAACAATATAATAAATTCGTTTTAAGTGTAAATATTTTTTACGATTACTAGATCGAATATAATTAGAAAATTAATAAGAGGAGTAAATTTACAACCGGTTTTCGTTCTAAATTTTGGTCCTGCTTGGTTTGACATGAAATTTGCATACACATAGCTAACATGACAAAGAAAGAAAAGTGTTGTTGTGCTGATGTGTGCTTTTGCCCTGGGGGTGAGTTTTACCCCTTCTCGGAGGTAAAAAAACACGTTCAAAATAAGTCCGGAATTGGATAAAATTGCTGATTGTAAGCAACTTTGTTTCTATGGAATTTTTTCACCAAATCAATACTTTTCGAGTTATTTGCGAGTGAATATGTTCATTTTTCAACCAAAAAACAAGTTTTTATACGGTTTCTCGCAAATAACTCAAAAAGTAAGTCTTGTATGGAAAAACATATTCTTAACAAAAATATAGCTTATAAAAAAGTGAAAAAAGGTGTATATAGTCTCTACACCCAGTCTAAGCTAAGCAGAGTTGTAGCTAATAGAACTAAAAAGTTTCATTAACTTTTTTTTTGTAGGTTCTTATTCGTCAAATTTCAAATCGAACATTTCAGCGTGAAATAACCGAAAAATGAAACACTTTTTGGGGAAAATTAATCACAACGTTTTTAAACTGTTTAAGAAAAGTTTTATTTTGGTTTTTTAAGCATCAAAAGTACCTAAGTTACGCTCAAAATAAAATTGGTCAATCTAAGCGGATCTTGAAAAATCAGAGGTTATTTTACCGTGAGTGAATGGACTATAGATCGAATATACTATATTAAATATTATCTAATGCTAATCGATCGCGATAATTGTTTATTAAATTACATTTTTAAAATATTTTCCTACATTAAAAAACTTTGGTGATTTATCCACATATTTTGTACTTATTTTACAATAAATTACTATATATAGGCTATATATTTTAATCTTTAAATGAACTTACTTGTAACTGGAGCACGACCTAAAATAAAAAATAATTAATTAATATATATTAATGATTTACGGAAGGCCTATGTTCAACAATGGACTCAAAACGGCTAATGATGATGAAACATTTTGTAGTGTCTTTTTTAGCCAGACTAAAAATTAAGAACGAGTTTAGTCTGGCCCGAGTTGCAGTTAATATGTTAAACATTTATTAGTTTGAAATTACCTATTTTTTTTTAAATGTCAATTATTTTTGTGTTCCAGGTAGATATACACGGTGTTTGGTAAAGAATGAGCCATAGCTTAACCGCAGATTCCTGAGGTTAAAATAGGTCGATTGAATCTAACTTACCTTAGTACACAAGTTGATAATAACCGAAATACAGGGTGTCAAAGTTAAACTTTTGTATTTATTCTTGGATATTTCCTGACAAGCATGGGATAATAACACGAAATTTGGTAAGCTGGGATGAGAAATCTAAATTCGCCACCAAAAATGATGTATTACCCAGAGGGCGCCACATACGTCTTTCAGTGCTCATTTATTATGTTCAGTTTTTTTTATCCCCCACTCTACAGACTTTCTGAATCAAAATTTTTATTCTCTTAATATTTTTACTTAAAAAAGGTATACCACATTCATCTCGCTAAACTCAACTGTTTTCGAAATAAACGCATTTTAAATCTGCGATACGACATATTTTCGTGCATAATAATATCATTGTAGTTAGACCCGAAAAATAAACTTGAAACCATAATAATTGTGCCAGTTCTCATATTTCATTGCATCGCAAATTCCATTTGAAGAAATTTGCGATACATTTTTGTAAGTTTTTATTGTTTTAAGTTATTTTTCGGGTGTAACTACAATGATTATTTCATTCATAGGAGATTCTGACCAATAGAAAGCTACAGACATGCAAATTAAGGTGATAATTTTTGATAATCTCCCGTCGTTAAGCATATTACGTCAGATGCCCTTCGTTGCTACGAAAAAATACATTCAGTGACATTAATGACAAATGTTTTAAAAATTATAAAAGTGATGACTTTCAACCGTCAAATACATATTTATAACAACTGTGTGTTTAATTTCACTAATTGGTACTTACATATATAAATTACAATAAAATTTTGGTTTTGAACAGTTTTATTCATGAAATAATCGCAACAAATTGCACTCGAACTCTAAAAATTAATATAGAATTTTTGCCCTCGTGACACTTTGACATAATTTCACTCGCCTTCGGCTCGTGAAATTAAAACTGCCAACGTGACACTCGGGAAAAATTCAATAATTTTAGAGCTCTTGTGCAATTCCTACTGATAATATATAATATGCAAAGAATTATGTTGCCTCGCAGATTTAAAATGCGTTTATCTAAAAAAAGGTTGAGTTTAGCGAGAAGAATGTAGTAGTTATACCTTTTTTAAGTAAAAATATTAAGAGAATAAAAATTTTGATTCAAAAAGTATGTAGAATGGGGATTAAAAAACTGAACGTATTAAATGAGCACTGAGAGACGTATGTGGCGCCCTCTGGGTAATACATCATTTTTGGTGCTGAATTTAGATTTCTCGTCCCAAAAAACCCCCGCTTACCAAATTTCGTGTTGTTATCCCATGCCTGTCAGGAAATATTCAAGAATAAATAAAATAAAAGTTTGACTTTGACCCCCTGTATTTCGGTTATTATCAACTTGTATACTAGGGTAAGTTAGCTTAAATCGACCTAGTTTAACCTCAGGAATTTAAGGTTAAGCTATGGCCCATTCTTTACCTCATCATCATCATCATCAGCCTCTCTCAATCCACTGCTGGACATAGGCCTCCCCTGTTTGTCTCCAAAGTGTTCTATCTTGTGCTTTTTGTATCCAGTTTTTTGTTGTCTTTCGTAAGTCGTCTTGCCATCGTGTTGGTGGTCTTCCTCTGCTACGTTTATCGGCTCTTGGTCTCCATTCAACTAGTTTGCGAGTCCATCTTCCGTCCTTCATTCTGGCAACGTGTCCAGCCCATTTCCATTTTAAGTTACAGCTTCTTTCAATGACGTCTATGACTTTGGTCTTAGCTCGTAGATCTTCGTTTCTAATCCTATCTCGCAGAGTGGCCCCTATCATTGATCGCTCCATTCTTCTCTGCGCTACTCTTAGTTTTTGTGCGTTTTTCTTTGTGAGCGATAATGTTTCTGCACCATAGGTCATCACCGGTAGCACGCATTGGTCGAAAACTTTTTTCTTTTTTGTTTTTTTTTTGTTTTTCGAAAAAAAAAGTTTTCGATTCTTTACCTAACACTCTGTATATTGTAGATTTAATTATTAATCAAAATACTTACTGCAGTCAACTTCTTCAGGAAAATCACAATAGTTTTTGATATGATTCCATAATCTATTGTGAGGACAAGTTTCAAGATATCTGAGTCCGTGGTCACATTCGTAATATTCTGAGCAATTACCAGGAACGAAATCATACGTAATTTCATTAGAAGGGTATGGACAATGAGGATCTGGAGTAAAATCTAAAAATATGATTAATTTTATACATAATAGTTTATTATACAATGAGCATTTATTGGTGGTGATTATGATGCGAGTATAACCGATATAGGTACTAGGACATACTTGGAACGAGCCACGAAGCGACGAGTGTCTTATAGAATCATAGCAATATCATGATAATTAAATGCAATTTGTTTACACGATTTTTCCTATGATCAATCACAAAAAAATATATTCAAATTTATTTATGTAGGATTCGTTAAAGACAATCGTAATAAAAGTCCGTTTGATGTTTAACAGTTTTAATTAATAAAATAGATAACTAAATTATAGATCCTATTAAATTGACGATATGTAAAAGTGTTTGTGTAATTGCGACTAAAATTTTACGAGTTGCCACAAAAGAAAATGTCTTTGAAATAATCGCGTTTATCTACTTAATATATGACCGGCTTGTCAATATATAAGTACGTCTTAAAGCGTTTCTTTAAGCGTCTTTTTGATTATCCCAAAACACGTCTGTCGTGGTTCTGATGTTAAAATCGACTGGCGTATTCTTCCCACAATAACCAAAATTCTCTTACTGCTCATCTCCTCTTCTCATGGTTTAATTCGCTTTCGTGAGAACTAAGCTATTAAAATTGGATCAAAGTATGTACTGACTTTTCCAATAAACGAAAACTATAAAATTAGTCAAGGCGGCTACTGTTTATCTTAAAGTCCGATTCCAAACGATTGAAAATAAATACAATCTTCGCACTAAACTACCCGTCGATTAGATACGCCCCACATCTGTCCCTAAGAGCGTCGCCGACGCCCGCTCGTTTCGTGTTTGTACTAATAATTAAAGAAAAAATATATACAGGAGTCTTAAAAATTAAGGTAAAATATTTACAATTCTACATTTATATTGTAACACAAACAAATTAAGGAGGGTAGGTATGGTTTGAAAATTTTGAAATTTTCGATTTTTTTATGACTTTAAATGACAGTAACTTCAATAACATCCTCTGAAAATTTCAGATTGATCGGAACAAAATTACCGGAAAATACATCATGTTGAATATCCCTACCTTCGACTTGCTTCACGCTTAAGCCTAGCGAGAAACGTTCTCCCTTTCTCTTTTGTGAACTACTTCGCGATTCAAAAACATATTCCGGTGTGCATCACTTTCGATTTAACAGACAACAAAGAAATTGAAAATAAAGTTTTCAAAACTTTAAATGAGTTTTTGACAAAACTGCTTTTTTCAAAGGCGGCGGGCATTGAACTCAAAAACTACTTGACCGATGAAATTTTGCATAGATTTTCTTTAGATATTTCGTGATGTAACATTCGGGCTATTTTTTATTTTATGCTTACTTTTTTGTTTAACAACAATACATATATTGATTTTCACTCTTTTTTTTACAAAAAATTCGTTATTTTCACTTCTAAGTGATACCAAAAACTCAAAAATCGGTCAAACTAAAAAAACTCGATAGATGTACCTCGACAAACTCATAAGCTAATAAGGGTAGGGGAGCCCAAGCGGGGATTTTTGCAGTTACTCGAGCTCGTCAGATTATTACATTGGGAGAAACCTTGTACCCTGAAAATGTACCTCTATCATATACATTTTGGTTCTTAATGCAGGGAAGTTCGTTAAGGGGGAGGGCGAAAAAAAATCTATCTTTAGAAAAACTCGAAAACGTCAGATTAAGATTAAGTAAGTTAAGTACATGCAAAACAGTGTATATTTAAAAAATCTGACGATTTTAGCGGGGCGCGGGAGTAAGGAAATGGGTGAGTCCCAAAGTTTCACAAGAAAAAAGCGAATATTTCACAAATTTAATGACAGATTGAAAAACTAAAAAATACGTGCTCAATATTTTTCCAAAATCTTTCGAATTATACCAAACACGACTTTCCACGAAGAGGGGTGGGGGTAAATTTAAAATTTTAAATACGAATCCCGCGATATTTCGCGAAATGAACATCAGATCTAAAAACTGAAAATAAACTTATTCAATATTTTGAAAAAATCTATCGAATGGCACCAAACACGACCCCCCACAGAGGTGGGGTGGGGGGCTACTTTAAAATCTTAAATGTGAGCCCCCATTTTTTTATGGCAGATTTGGATTCGTTACGTAAAAATAAATAACTATTTGAGAATTTTTTCGAATTATGGATAGATGGCCCTATAATCTAAAAAAACGATTGTTGGAAATGGAAAATTAAATTAAAAATGGAAAGTCCCCACTAAAATGGAAAACTTTACTTAACTTTTTTTTGGTTTTAGGACCTACTCTTCGCAACCCAATAGGTCTCCATAACGCTCGAGTGACTGCACATTTGCATACTTTGCTCTCCTACCATAAAATCTTTTCGAATTTTTTGTTTCACATGATCTAATGACGAGTTCTGATGTCTACCGCGAAATCAATTTTATTTGGAAGTGTCTGTTAAAATTTGCCGCTGTTGTCTTATTTTTAAATATTTTGCCTTGATTTTTTTTTTAAATTCTTTGAATTGTACATACTGAATATTTACGTTTATTTAATTTAAAAATTAAATAGAATAGTTCCTTACGCTTCTTAACGCTCTTATACGGAATTTTACTCTCATATCTAATTTTCATTCTAACCTTGTTACAAAATTATACTATTTAAATAACTATACTAAAGTTACTAGGAGCACCCCCGAATCATAATTTACAATGTATATACATTGTAAATCCCAAATCATGATTTCCAAAGTTTATACAATGTAAATTATGATTCGGGAGTGCTCCTAGTAGCATTTAACGTGTCTTGGTTTGTTTATTTCTACTGCATCTTGAATGTAAATTTAGTATAGTAACAATGTCTGGCATAAATAGTTTACTTTATGTTTACCTGTTGGCCGAGTTGGATCTGTCACTGTTGTACGTGGAGGCTCTGAAACAGATAATTTAAAAAGTTTAGATTTATTGGATAAAGAAAAATACTGCTCTACTAGTACCTACTAAAGAATATTTTTTACTTATTTTTAGAAAAGATCTTCACGTGTGATTCTCTGGCAAAACAGGTAAAACAAGTAGGTATACATAGGAGCATGCATTGATTAAATTTTTTAAATATATTATTCGCAATTCAAGTATAACTGCTCTACCAAAAAATTATGGCATCGCTCTATTTCCGAACATTACAAAGATGTAGAGTAGTTATAATTATTTATTTGAATATTCTTATATAGTTTTAAAAGCCATTTATTTAAATCAAGATCACACAGGTGGTATATTCTTATTAAATTTTATGGAAATGAAGCGAAAAATGGAAGACTTAAAAAGTATAGATTGTTCACCATATTTTCAATAGTGTCTTAGTCATTGCCGGCCTAGGATCCTATTAGACGAGCGGCACACCCCCAAAAACACTTAGATACTGACCACGGAGAGGTGAATGGCCAATTTTAGTCATACTGTATGTTTTGATGGTGCTGAAAACGAAAATGAGGTTTATTTTGAATTTTATGTGGGGGAACATTGTCAAAATTGCAATTTTATCCTAAAAATAAAAAAAAAATGAAATCACCTTTTTTTGCGTTTACCTCGCTACAACTCTGTTCCATTTTAATATTTTTTTCTGAAATTTTTAGAGTATAATAAATAGTCCTAACATTCCTCAAGACAACGGTACCTGTTTCAAGCTTTCATTCTTATTCTGATAAAGGTTATGAATTTTTTAAAGTAAAAGATGAAGATTTGTGCATTGCAAGGTTTAATCACAAAAGTTGAGTTACGAAATTTAAAATTTAGCTTCTTAATCGCGTTTATGTTAAAATATAGAGTACAAAGAAGTTTTCTGGAAAGTTTTAGATAAATATGTTTTATAGAAAAAAAAAATAGTGCAACTTTTAATATCGACATTAGAAATCCCCAAAATAACGCTTATTTTTCGAGATGCTGACCATGGGTAATGAATGGGTAATTTTGGTCTTAAATTATGTTTTTGACGGTGTTAAAAACGAAAATAAAATTTATTTTAAATTTTTGGTGGGGGAATATTGTCAAAATCGCAATTTTACCCTAAAAATAAAAAAAATGAAATCAGGTTTTTTTGCGCTTAGCTCACTACAACTCTGTTCGGTTTTAATTTTTTTTTCTAAATATTGTACAGTATATGTTGCTCACCTTTCTAAAGACAATGGTACCTGTTTCAAGCTTTTTGTCTTATTATAATAAAAGTTATGAATTTTTTAAAGTAACAGGTGCAGATTCGTTAATTGCTACGTTTAATCGCAAATTTTAGAATTTTATTTTTAAAATTTTAGAAAAAAATATTAACATACAACAGAAAACATGATTTCATTTTTTTATTTTTAGGATAAAATTGCAATTTGGACAATGTTCCCCCACATAAAATTCAAAATAAACCTCATTTTCGTTTTCACCACCATCAAAAACATACAGTATGTCTAAAATTGGCCATTCACCTCTCCGTGGTCAGTACCTGGTCATTTTAGGGGTGCCTGCCGCTCGCCTATATATCAAACAGTATTCATTCTATATGAACACTCTGCAGCGCTACTCTGCGAATTCACAAAGTGGCTGAAACAGACGATTTTGTAGCCCCAATGATTTTGTAATGGACGCCACAGTGGCGAGGATCGGCGACCGTGGCCAGCCACTGTCGCTCGTGTGGAATGGCACGTTTAATTTATATAAGAATCTACGGCTAATCATCGGAAGCTACTTTGTTTTGTGAATCCACAGAGTAACGCTGTAGAGTGGTTCGTCTCTTTTAAACCCTGTTTTTGCCCTTAAGCGCTAAGGTTTAAAACAGACGAACCACTCTGCAGCGCTACTTTGTGGATCCACAGAGTAGTTTCCGATTCTTCTTCTTCAGGTGCCATCTCCGCTACGGAGGTTGGCAATCATCATAGCTATTTTAATTTTTGAGGCAGTAGCTCTAAATAGTTGTTTTGAGCTGCATCCAAACCATTCTCTTAGGTTCTTCAGTCATGAAATTAGTCTTCTTCCGATGCTTCTTCTGCCATCTATCTTTCCTTGCATTATGAGTCGCAGGGTGCCAACTTTTAGCCCCGAATCACATGTCCGAGATACTGTAGTTTTCTTTCTTTAATTGGAGTTTAATTTAATTTAATTTTCTTCCTTCTCTTTACCTATTCTTCTCAGTACTTTGTTTTTCTTAACTCTATCTACCCAGAAAACCCTAATAATTCTTCTATATGTCCACATTTCAAAGGCGTTAATTCGTCTCATTGTCTCTACATTTAACGTCCATCATTCCACTCCATAGTATAGTACACTGTATACATAACATTTTGTTAGGCGCACTTTAAGAGCTAATGTTAAATCTTTGCTACATAGGACCTTTTTCATTTTCATAAAATTAGAACGTGCTTTTTCGATTCTGACTTTGATTTCTGCAGTGTAGTCATTATTTTCTGTTATAAGGGTTCCCAGGTAAGTGTACTTTTTTACTCTTTCGATCTGTTGCCCCTCTACTATTAAGATTTCGTTAGTATTATGGTTGTTTTTACTAATTTTCATAAACTTCGTCTTCTTGATATTAAGAGAGAGTCCGTACTCCCTACTACACCTTACTATTTTACTCGTGAGTCTTTGCAGGTCTTGTAAACTATCAGCTATTATTACTGTATCATCTGCATATCTGATGTTGTTAACTAAGACTCCATTTACTCTTATGCCGATTGTTTCCTCTTCCAGAGTTTCTCGCATTACCTCTTCAGAATAAGCGTTAAATAATAGAGGTGATAGTATGCAGCCTTGCTTGACTCCTCTCTTTATTTCCATTTCTTCAGATGTTTCTTTTTCAATTCCTACTACTGCTCGCTGATTGTAATAAAGGTGTGTTATAAGGCAAGCCGCACACCAAAGAAACATGAAACGAAAAACATGAAACATGAAACGAAAAACATGTTTCATGAAAAGAAAACACTGCTAAACAAATCTCAAAGTCCGCCTATCAATGAAACGAGTGTGATTCATGCTCATGACACATTTTCATTTTCGGAGAGTCTCATAAATAACCGGACGTATATTTGTTTAGCAGTGGTTTATTTCCATGAAACGTAATTTACGTTTCATGTTTCTTTGATGTGCCTGCCTTAGTCTTAAATCTCTTTCATCTAGGTTTTTAGTTTTCAGAATTTCCATGAGTCGATTATATTTTACTTTATCAAACGCTTGATTGTAGTCTATAAAACAGACGTAAAGAGGACGGTTAACATCCAAACATCTCTGCGTCAGCACGTTGAAGGAGAATAATGCCTCTCTGGTACCCATACCATTGCGGAACCCATATTGAGTGTCACTAATATGCTCCAGTTTAGAGTGTATTCTGGCGTGGATAATTTTCAGCAGAATTTTCAAGGTATTTGACATTAAGCTTATTGTTCGGTAGTCACTGCATTCTTTGGCATTCATTTTCTTTGGCAAACACACAAATGCTGATGTCAACATTTCTCTAGGGATGATTCCCGTGGTATAGATAGCGTTGAACAGTTCCACTATTATGTCCAGGTTTTTCTCGTTTACCAACTTTATCAGCTCGCTAGGTAATTCATCTGGACCAGCAGATTTATTGGTTTTCATAGAGTCTATTGCCTGACTAACCTCTGATTTGGTTATCTCTGGGCCCACATCTCCGGTTTGGCTATCTACGGATGTACTAACTTCTCTCTGGTCATGAAATAGTTTCTCGATATACTCTTTCCATCGTCGTAGTTTTCGTTCTGTCTCCATTATAATATTTCCATTTTTGTCGAGCAATATATTTGGGGTTCTTCTATTTCCTATTCCGGCTAGTTCTTTGACTTTTTTATGTGGGTTGAAGTTGTCATATCTGTTTTGCAATTCTTCTATTTCTTTACATTTTTCAGAGAAGTAGGTCTCTTTAGCCTCCCTAATTTTTCTTCTTATTTGGTTTTGAATCTGTTTATAGCGGGTCTTATTGATGGTTTTGCTTTTTCTTCTTTCATTCATTAACTCTAGAATTTTCTCCGTCATCCATTCTTCTTTCTTACATTTGGTTGTTGTAAGTACTTTCTTACTTGGCTCTGATATAGAGGTTTTGAATAATTGCCACTGCTGTTCTACGTTGCAATTATTTCCTGGGTTTCTGTCTAGATTTGTGTTGATTTCGTGTTTCAGATTTTCTTTTGTTTCTTCTGACTTTAGTTTCTGTATGTTAAGTTTATTGTTGCTGCGGCTTTTTTGCGTCTTTTTTAGTTGAAGTTGAAACCTAGCAATAAGAAGACTGTGATCAGAAGATACATCCGCTCCTGGATATGCCTTTACTGCCTGAATTGAGTTTCGATATCTGTGCTTTATTAGGATGTAGTCAATTTGATTTCTGACGATTTTGTTGTCTTGCCGATGATTAGCCGTAAATCGGAAACTATTTTGTGGATGCACAGCGTAGCGCTGCAGAGTGGTCCGTCTATTTTTGCGCTTAAAGATAGTTCAAATCACCCATCAAATTAGAATCAATACTTGAAGACGAATTCACTATATTCACTTACCTGTTCCAGCTGAGGGATCGATTTCTGAAAGTGAAGGGTATGTAATTAGTAGTTTTCAACAAAAAGTGATCATGATTGATAAGTTACTTTCAAATTTTTGATAGTTTGTAATCAGGTAGTTACAAGAGATGGTTTTTTGGGTATCGACATAAACGGTTAGTGGCTAAACCACACAGACTGTACCTCCTGACAATATTATTATAGTGATATTAAATCAGGTTAAAAGTTATACATATAAGCTATAATATAAGCAATATAAGTTAACTAGATGATAAAATAAAAACATGATAATATCTGACTGAGAAAATTACAAACAATGTAAAAAAATTAAAACGGAGTGCAATAGCGTTGCTATTATTTAGTCTGGATTCAGAATATATATTCAGAGAAGCGTTAGACGATGTTCAAGGTGGAATCAAGATTAACCGAAGTAGCATCGATAACATCAGGTATCAGGTACCCTGATGATACCGTCCTAATAGTAAGCAACACACAAGGACTAAAAATATAATAAATGCGGTAATGCATCATCATCGTCATCAATGATGCTACAGCCCTATGAACGAGCCTCGACCTTCTCAAGTCTATTACGCCAGTCAGTCCTATCCATTGCCAACCGTTGCCAGTTTGCTGCGCCTATTTTTCTCCCATCCTCATCCACACCATCCTTCCATCTGATTTTTAACCTACCCCTATTTCTACTTCCCACAGGTTGTGACATAAGGATTCTTCTAGGAGGGATGTTCTGCTGTGATCTTGCTAGATGTCCTGCCCATCTTAGTCTTCCTATTCTTATAAGAGATACTACGTCTTTACCACCAAATATATGTTTATATCTGTGGTATACCTCGTAGTTGTTCCTCCTCCTCCTAACTCCATTTTCACAGATGCCACCGAATCTTCCTCTCCGTGGAATGCATCATAGTGAAATGTTTTGTTTACATCTGAACTCTTCCAAAAACTAAAATTCTAGTATTTTCAAAGATACCAATAAACATACATTTGTATGCCAAGAGATAAACAATAGAACAGGTACCTAACTTCCATAAAATATTTTGGAGCAAATATCAACAGTCAGTTTAACCCAAAAAAGAAATCCTATCAAGAATCGAACAAGCGAGAAAAACACTCGAATATTTTCGAAATGAACATGAAAATATTCTTTACAAGATCAGACTCTTAGTCTAGAGTCTACAGCTTAGAATCCGACTGATCAGATGTTATGTTTTTTCTGTCTTGCTATATGACCGTGAAAGTTGGACAGTGGATTCTGAAACAGAAAAAATAATAGATACAGACAAATGCTGGGAATTCCATGGGTACAAAGTTACCAACGATGAGGTACTTCGGCGCATCAGTAAATAAAAAGAAATACTAGGGTAAAGGCGGGTAATAGCGGACGCTTAAGGTATTTTACTTTAAAAATATCAATTATTACTTCATAGTATGTATTTAAAACATGTGCAAATTAAATGATAAAGACTACTTATTGATACTTTATTTAAAAATCAGCATAAACAACGATAACACTAATGTAATAAACTTAAAAAAAAAATACAGTTGTGTCCGGTTTTAGCCATACTTTTCGGGTAATGGCGTCAGGGGGCCGCTATTAGCCGTATCCCAATTTTAATGGCAAAAGTCACACACAAATATTTTTTTGTGCATCAGTACATGCTTTATGAGCCCAAAGTGCACATAATGTATATCTCATCAATACCTCGTTGTTTTTTCCAAATTCTCCTCAGACTAAGCAAATATCTTCATTAATATCTTTGTCTTCTTCACTGTCCCAAAAAATTTTTTTCCTGATCAGTTTCGTCCGCATACTTCACTTTACCTTTGTTTTTCTTAGATGTTTATTGCTTCTCGGATTGCTTTTCTTCCACAATTCTTCTTTTCGCAATAATTCGTTTTGAAGAGTCAACTTTTTTTAGACATTTTTCTTCTAGTTCTGCTTTTTATGAAGTAAAAATTTTAGAGTGTTGTTTTTTGCTGTTTCGAGTCTTCTATTTTGTTTCCGATGTACAAGGCAATGCTAATATTTCTGCAAAACTGGTTCCTACAGCATCGTTTTCTGTCTTATTTACTTCAGCTGACGCTTTGTTCTCATTGTTAGTTGTTGAAGTCGAAGGAATGGGAGATTCTCAGTTGTTGAACGGCATTTGACTTCAGTTGATGATTTTTCAGAAGTTATTTCATTCTCCTTTTGAACACGTGTAATATTTAAATTATTTTCGGTCTCTTCACTTGGTCTGCTATCATTCAGAGTCGCTGCAGGTAAGAAAAGGGGTCAGTCCGCAATTAACCGCTTGTCCGCCATTAACCAAAATCATGTGCCCGGTATTAGCCGAAATCATAGATATATAATACTCTAGATTGCGCCCTGCGATCTTAAAATGGGTGACCGTTGCGACAGAGATAAATGAGCCTATTTGGTCGGTAGTCTCTTTTTAATTTAAGGGGAATATCGACGACGTGACTATCCCACTTTATCGAGTAATATGTGTTGACAGTTGGAGCGGGTGGTGACGAGAAATGGTCTTTGGTCTTCCGACATGGATAATCGTGGTTCGAATCCCATACCAACTTTACCTTTTTTTATTTTTATTTAATCAATATTGCGTTTATTAGATATTTTTACATCTGAAAAATGGACCTAAGTAAATCTAGCAGATAATAAATGTACGTATGTATAGTAAGTTAATATTGGAATACATAATTTGTGAACTGCATAGTAAAATAAGTCATTCGTTATTAATATAAATTCGTCCTTATTCGAATGATGTGAAGTGAACAATATTTGTTTTGCTTCTACTTTTTTAAAAAATTGTAACAATAGTTTCATAAATAAAAATAATGTCTAATTACTTATAATTGAATCGGTCATTTCAAAAACAGCAAAGTCCACAATTTTGAGAAACTAACTTTTTGAGAGGAATAGACTCCTTTAAGATAAACGTTGTGTGCAAAAACGACACCAGTCCAGTAAAAACATTAGGAACAAAACTACAATATAACTCTGAATTTTGATGTCATCCATTTCATCCATCTTTCGACTATATAGTTAAGTTTTCTTTGCTCTTCTGTAAAATTAGGAATATGTGACTCGTGTTGTTTTTGAAATGACCGATTCAATTAATAAATCGATGGTACATTATGTTGATATTAATTATTGGTAATTTTTTACGAATATTTTTAATTACTTTATACTATTCTACCATTAACTTATTAAAAAAAATAACATTGGCTTTTATATTTTTAAAAATCTATAGGTACCTACACAGTTTTTCTTATTTGTTATATATTTCTTTGCATATATTTATTTTAGAGATGTAATAATATCTAATAAACGCAATATTGATTAAATAAAAAATAAAAAAAGTAATGATTGGTATGGGATTCGAACCAGGATTATCCACGTCCGAAGACAAACGACCAGTTCTCGTCGCCATGCGCTCGAACTGTCAAACCATCTAAAATACTCGACGACAGAGTAGGATAGTGACGTCGTCGATACTCCCCTTGAATTAGAAAGAGACTACCGACCAAATAGGCTCATTTATCTCTGTCGCAACCGTCACCCATTTTAAGATCGTAAGGCGCAATCTAGAGTATTATAAATCTATGGCCGAAATGCATGTTCAAAAATATTAGGTTATAACGGCGATCTCATAAGTAATTAATGAAGATAATTATGTTCAAATGCTCACTAAAGAATCACATTCAAATACCTACACTGGAGAGACAAATATTGCAATATTTAAAAATATTTACCTACCTTTAAAAAACACAGTTTGTTGTAATGCACACTCAAGAAATCACTTTTCGTTTGAGAAATTTACAAGCGTAGCACTACTCAATTCAAAAGTTGTCAGACGACTGACCTTGTGTATTGCTACATTTAGCGCGGCAAAGTAAATATTAGAGAGTTAGTTTGGCCAAAATATAATGTGTCCGGATTTAGCCGCGTGTCTGCCATTACCCGACTTTACCCTACTATGTAGGGTAAAAAGACTACAAACTTGCTGTAGATAGCGCATTTCGAGTTTTTCGACGAATAAACAATTATTTTGTTATTAACAAAATAAGAACTTATTTTGAGTAATCGCGACTAGTCGCATTCGATTCAGCGACCAAAAATACACCAGAGAAGACCTTAACACTATCAATTTATTAGCAGGGCTTCTAATGATTCCTGAAAAACAGCTAGTTTTACCATAATTTGTTAATAACAATTAAACGCACTATATTTGGGCTTACAGACCACTTCCATTGGATTCAGTGACCCAAAAAACCTATAATACCACCATCAAATCGCGGCGACCTAAAAGTGTCCACGGGACCCCCTTGTTGCGACTAGACCATAAACATACATTTGTATGCCAAGAGAAAAACAATAGAACAGGTAACTTCCATAAATTATTTTGGAGCAAATATCAACAGTCAGTTTAACCCAAAAAAGAAATCCTATCAAGAATCGAACAAGCGAGGAATACACTCGAATATTTTCGAAATGAACATGAAAATATTTTTTACAAGACCAGACCTTAGTCTAGGTCTAGAGTGTACAGCTTAGAATCCGACAGATCAGATGTTATGTTTTCTCTGTCTTGCTATATGACCGTGAAAGTTGGACTGTGGATTCTGAAACAGAAAAAAGAATAGATGTTTATACAGACAGATGCTGGGAATTCCATGGGTACAAAGTTACCAACGATGGGGTACTTCGGCGCATCAGTAAATAAAAAGAAATACTAAGCCCAATCAGAGAGCAAAAAGTACTTGGGTTATGTGTTAAGAGGTGAAAGATATGAGGGGTATAGATGCAAAACCCGTTAAGTCACATTTTTGTGAAATTTTCGTTTGATACGGGAATTTGTTCTTTGTGTGTATATACATAAGTTCAAATATAATTTAGGTGCAAATCCCAGCTTAAATCAGAGTAATTTAAAGGAGAAAATACGCTCTGACCGGTCTGACCAATGCCATAACGTTTGGACTGACACGTGATTTACCCTTTCCCGCAAAATTTTCATAAGTTTATGTTATTTTCAATTTTATAACAATAATTATAATTATAAATATTAACAAATAAATGTGTTTTAAGTAATAAGAGTCTAATTTTTAAAATGATTTATTAAGTGAAGTTTAAAAAAACACGGTGTTTCGAATTTTTTGGGAATTTCAAATCTAAAGTCGCTAAATTTTGTTGCAAATCCCGTCATGTCCATAAATAAAACCAATTTTATACTGAAACTGCAGATTAAATATTTTTTATTTTGTATTCTTCTAATAAAATATAATACTGGAATACAAGTAAATCAGGAGTCCTCTGTAATGGTTTTTCAAGTCTCCTGAAAATTTTGATAGATGTGACTTGGCGGATTTTGCTTCTATACCCCTCATATGAACTACTTCAAATCATGTTGGAAGATAAAGTACAGGGCAAAAGATCAGTAGGAAGACGCCAGAACTCGTGTATGAAAATCTGAGGAGATTGCTTGATCGCTCATCCGGAGATATCTTTCGTTCAGCAGTTTCCAAAATTACAATTGCCTTTTGGATCGCCAACCTTCCAAAGGAGACGGCTCAATAAGAAGAAGACATTAAACTATCAGACTAATGTAGTTGGATAAGACTTAAAATAAATGGCCTTATTTTAAGTTTTAATTAATTTATAGAATATAAGTGTGCTATCACCGATACTGTTTAATAATAATACTGTGTAATATTTGCGAACGTTTATCGCCCTCTTCTGAAGGAATCAGGATAAGCGGTCAAAGAGGAATTAACATGCGCTATGCAGTTGACACTGTTTTAATGACTGATTCGGACCATAGTCTCCAGATACTGTTAAATAGGGTTACTAAGAGTTGTGAAAAAATGGGGATAAAGATCAATACTGCGAAAACCAAAGTTATGAAAATATCAAGGAACAAAAATTTACCCCTTCCAAACCACCAACAGCTTGAATACGTAAACCAATACAAATACCTTGGCTGCTGGTTCAACAATCAACTTGATTATAAACAAGAAGTAAGATCGAGAATAGATGTACCTGACAAGGCTTTATCAAAATGAAAAGCTTATTTTGTAACAGTAGCATTAATATCGGCCTTAGATGTCGTTTTCTGCATTGCTATTATATGTATGGTCAACACTTTTCTATAGAACGGAGGCCTGGGAGCTCAACATAACGATGATGAATTAGAAGCATTTGAACTCTGGCTTTATAGAAGAATCTTGATAATACCTTGAACAACCCACACCACCAACGAAAATGTTATGAGGAGAATAGATACAGATAAGGAGCTGCTAAAGTTCATCAAAGTCAGAAAAGTTAGCTACCTGGGACACATAATGAGAAACGAAAAGTACCTCATTGCGCAACTGATTATCCAGGGTAAAATTGAAGGAAAATGGGGTCGCGGTAGGCGCCAGATTTCATGGCTTAGAAATATCAGATATTGGACCGACCTTGATTTAACATCTTTGTTTAGAGTCGCGTTGGACAGAGATAGGTCTGCCAGTGTAGTCGCTAACCTCTACTAAAACAGACAGCACCACAACAAGAAGAAGAAGAATAGCGAGGCAAATGATTCACATTAGAGGTTATTTTAAACATATTTTGATACGTACTGCAATCAACATTGGATTTAAAGTCACAATATTGTTTCTCTTGGTTCCACCATAGATCTGCTGGGCATTCCATAATATTTGCCTTTCCAGCAAAACACTCAATATACTCAGCGCAATTAACTGGATCTGGATAGAAGGTTGCTTCATTTCCAGGTGTAGGACATTCAAAATCAATTTCTGCCGCAGCTATAATACATCAAAATAATTATCTGACAAATAATAAATAAATAAGCGTTATATAAACAACAAACCCAAGCATAATAAATAAGTCTGACATCTAATACATTATTTTTTATATAATGTACAGTAAACTCTAGATTTTAATTTAAAGCATTTTGAAAATTTTTCCGCTGCTAATTATAATAATCCAAGAGTAGTAAGGTGTTTTTTGCAAGATCTAAGACCTAAACTTTTTAATGAAAGAAAATTAATACTTACTACATGCTGCAATTGCCAAATAGCATGCTGTTAGGAGATCTAAAACAAATAATAAGATTAATATATTTATTATATAGGTATTTATATTTTATATTATATAGTTTTTGGCAAAATAATTTTCCTGGGCGATCTTTTGCATTAAGAAATCTAAAAAATCATGACCACACATTTTCATGCCCAAAACACTTTCAATTTTTCAGATTTTTTGGATCAAAATTAAGGTCAGGAAAAATATTTGAATTTCTCAAAGACTTTTTAGGTTATGTACCTAGATAGTTTTTGGCAAACTTCTGAATCATTATATATTATTATTCTTTATATATTTTTTTTCGTTGTTTTGAATGGCGGGGTTAGATTTCCTATTTTCTCTCTGGAATATACTCAAAGTTATAAAAAATCCATTTTTTGTTGTGTTTCCCCTAGGTATGTTTTTAGCACATAAACTCAACCGAGTGTCAATAAATAACGATTATATTGATATATTTTTTTTGTTATTTCTAATAGCGGCATCAGGTTTGCTATTTTTCCCCATGTTTTTGGTATACAGCCTTGACTTCATCTGATTCAAGAACGGTTTTTCATCTATTTTTATTATTTTATTAAAAATGTTTTTTTTTTGAATTTTGAGGATGTATATATACACTCACCGGCACAAAATTCCGCCACCCAAAATTTTTGATTAAGTATGACAATTTATGACTTTATTATTTGTACTCCGATTTTCAAGATTTTTGCAGCAGTTTGTACATCTATTGATATCATTTGGTATTATTCCGGTAACAAAAAAAATTTGCTTGCATGGCATTATACTGGGGCAAATGAAAGCGTTGTATTTTCTCTTAACTTTAAAAAATTCTGCGGAAAAATGGAATTGATGAATTGGTTTCATAATCCTGTCATATTATCCCGGAGGCATCACTAAAATTTTGTTTTTTGAATTATCCGAATATCTCTTTTCTTGTATGAGCTGTACCATGTTTTGTAAACAAAAACACTGATTGACTCATAAAATAGAGGTTGGATTGATAAGATTAGAATGGCCCGCATGCAGCCCAGATCTCAATCCTATTGAACATTTATGGGATGAATTAAAAAAAGCTATTTTCCGTCATCCTAGACCAGTGGTTCCAAACCTTTTTCCGATGATCGCCCCCTTAGACATGTTTCGTCATTTATGAATACTACAATCGCCCCCCCCCCCCCTCAAATAATTAATCAGCACAAATAGACAAGACGAAAACGGCGGGTTCGTTGGGAAAAATATTCCCATGAGATTTTTTTGCATAATCATATTCGTGAGACATCCCAGAATAAGGTTCAAGAAGTCGCCCACATGAAAAGTGGTCCAATTTTTTTTTAACATTTTTTTAATCAAATTGCAAAAATCAATATTTTTGGCCCGAACAAATTTTGTTTTGGTTTTTTGGACCATTCTAGACAAAAAAGGGCTCTTATAATTTTTCTTTAAAGTTGATCTGTTTCGAGTTATAAGCGATTTAAAATTTGAAAAACGCGAAAATTGCTATTTTTAAGACTTAATAACTCGGTTAAAAATTATTATTATGAAAGTCAGAAAGTGACTAAAACAAAATTTAAAGCCCCCACTACATGATCCTGAAGAAATCTGAGTAAATGTGAGTGCGAGTAAGATGCACAATTGGACTGCCGGAATGGCATCTCTCTCGCACTCAGCATTGACGGCCGCCTAACACGTGCATGGCGCTCATTATTATTATTTAAAAATAACAGTTTAGTAATAAAATAATGACAAAAATTTCTTCAGGATCCTGTAGGGAGGGCTTTAAGCTTTGATTTAGTCACTTTTTGACTTTGAGAATAATAACTTTTAGCCTAGTTGTTAAGCCTTAAAAATCGCCATTTTTCGTTTTTTTCAATTTTAAATTGCTTATAACTCGAAAACAATCAACTTTAGAGAAAAATTATAAGAGAACTTTTTTGTCCAGAATTGTCCAAAAAAACTAAAAAAAAAATTGTCCGGGCCAAAAATATTGATTTTTACAATTTGATTAAAAAAAAATTATTAAAAAAAATTTGGACCACTTTTCACGTGGACGACTTTTTGAACCTTATTCTGGGATGTCTCACGAATGTGATTATGGAAAAAAATCTCATGGGAATATTTTTCAACGAACCCGCCGTTTTCGTCTTGTCTAAAAAGGTACGTATCCGTATTTATTTATTTTTACATTTCGTAAAATGATAAAGGATTATATGTAATGGCTTCCTTGGGTCTTGTGTCTCTCACATAATGTCTTTATGTTTGGCTTAATGTTGGTTAATAGCAACCTCAAATCCCCTCTTTAAATTACGTCCAGCCTATATTTCTTTGTTTGTTTTTCAATATGCATACAGAACTAAAACCTTTCTCCCCTAGGTATATTGTGGGGAATGCCGATAATCGTAATTTGATTACATTCCACAAGATTGGATACACTTCTTTTATCTGCGGTCAAAATCTTTCATAGCCACACTCCTGAAACAGACTTTCAATTTCAACATCATGTTTCAAATCAATCAAGCTTTCTTGAAGATAAGGACATGTCGTTGAAACTTCCACGCTAAAAGGATTGATAAACCAAGTTGGCACTTTCAGACTAGTCAGATCTTGGAAACGGGGCTGCAGATTTCTTTCAATATTTGAAGGTGGAGGCAATATGTTCGATGATCCTCAGAATTACCACAACCACAAGAGGATTTCTTGTTGGAAAATTTGGTCAGATCTCTTCTCTGCATATTTTGTTCAGAAATAGATAATTTGTCACTGAATAATCCGACTACTCCCTTCGCTTTGGCCATATTTATGTTCTTCCCTTGTAGTTGCAGGTTCATTTCGTTTAATTATTCGCATAGTACAGTTAAAATGATTACACTATAACAACTATTACGCAAAAGAAATTGAACGTTTTTTCTACTTTTAAGGACAAAAAGGCAAATTAATTAGCGAGTCGAATTATAAATTATTTTTTACATAAAATTTTAGTAGGGGAGGAAAGTATGCTAAATTTTCAGTTACTCGAGCGTTATGGAAAAGTATTGGGTTGTGAAGGGTAGATCCTAAAACCAAAAAAGTTGAGTCAAGTTTTCGATAAGTGGGCGACTTTCCATTTTTAATTTAATTTTTCATTTCCAACAATCGTTTTTCCGATTATGGCGCCATCTATCCATAATTCGAAAAAATGTTTCGAAAAAAAGTTACTTATTTTTGGTATTTTTTTTCTCAACTACCCATTTCTCGTTTCCCGGATTCTAAACGCCCCCTTTTCTCTATCGCCCCCCATATCGCCCCCTTCGCTCTATCGCCCCCCTGAAAATCTTAAATCGCCCACCGGGGGGCAATTGCCCCCCGGTTGGGAATCACTGTCCTAGACCTCAAGAAAATTTGGTACCGTTATGGCCCTGGTAGAGGAATATCGGGATATTTCCCAGGCAAGGATAACACATCTTTATTCGATGCTAAACAGATTACGAGCAGTCGTTGCTGCAAGAGGTGGACGTACCCGCTACTGAATTGTTTTGTTTTATTGTTAATTTTGTTTTGTTTTGTTAATTTTAGTGCGCTTGATATTTTTAATTAAATAAACCTTCAAAGCAGTGTTTTTATAACAGCTCTTACAAAAAAGAGATATGTGGATAATTCAAAAAACAAAACCTTAGTAATACCTTCAGGATAATACAAAACGAGTATGAAACAAAATCAGCGCTCCAATTTTTCCACAGAATTTTTTAAAATTAGGAGAAAAAACAACGCTTGCATTCACCCCCGTATAATGCCAACTAAGCAAAAAAATTTTGTTACCGAAATAATAATAAACGACATTAATACATGCACCTACAAACTGATGCAAGAATCTTGAAAATCGGAGTACAAATAATAAAGTTATAGATTGTCAAACTTAATCAAAAATTTTGGGTGGCGGAATTTTTTGCCGGTGAGTGTAGATTCGGGTTAGGACGTCCTGCGACGTTGTAAGATGCCCAATTGCCATCGCGTCCTATCATTGCAATCGTCCTCTGTCAATCCTCGTTCGCTCATTGATCTTCAAACTCCTTCCTTGAGGATGTTCTAGAGAGAAAATAGCAAACTTAACCCCTTCATTCAAAATAACGGAAAAAATACACGAAAAATAATTTATAAGTTTTCTAAAAATTATCTACAACCTAAAAATTCTTTCAAAAATTGAAATTTTTTCCTGAGATCAAATTTGATTCAAAAAATCTAAAAAAAACGTATAGTCGAGGAAATGAAGCTGGAAAAATGGCAAAACCTCGCAATTTTTTAGTCCAGCATCGATTTGTACAAAAATTTGGGATTAGGCTCATTTCACCCTCTAGTTCATTTTCTATATTGAGCCGTTGTACGCTTTTGGTTTTTTAGGGGTGAAATCTACCCCTAATTTAAAAAATTATAAAATAATATTTTAAACTTTAATATGGTCAACATTTGCTTCTTATTAGTTACATAATGATTGTTTTGTGCTTTAAGATATAATATCACAATATTTCAACCCTTAAAACCACCCTTGTTGGAGCTATATAAATATGAAAAGTTTACTTAACCTAAAAGAATAATTTCGGCTTGCATCAATTTACATAAAAATTTGGGGTTAGGATCATCTTACCCTGTACTTCATATTTTATATCATGCTCAAGGGCGTTGATTATTTTTAGGGGTGTAAACTACCCTTATTGTCAAAAATTATATAAAAACATTGTAAACTTTAATATAGGTAAACTTTGGTCTTGACTGGTTAAATAATGATTGTTTTATGTTTTAGGATATAGTATCATAATATTTCAACCCTTAAAAACCACCCTTAGTAACATTGCAATTTTTATAAGTAGACAATTTAATAGATCTATACAGAAAAAAAAGTAGAATTAAAGAATTACAAAAACATCTATTTACACAAAAATACGAATTTACAAATATATAAAAATACACATACAAATATTTTTTTAGACATCCAGCATACGAACTGGCTCTGTGGTATTATATAGGTACATTGAAAATGCTCTATAAGGAGACTATTCGAATTTTTCGAAAAAAAAAAATTAGTTTTATAAACATAGCTCCTTTATTTTTGAAGAAAAAAAGTTTTTTCAATAATAGTTTTGTAGGATTTTTGAAGAGTAATAAGACTTTGTAAATTAAATTCCGTAAGATCCCTTAATTTTTAATTGAGGTGGGTTTAAACGGCTCGAATAAGGGGATGTTTGCTCGTAAATAGATGTTTTAAACAGCTATATCTCGCTAACTGTTCACTGTAATGAAAATCTGTGCATAAGGAAATTTTAGCTATTAAAAAAGCTACAATTTAGTAGTCTATCATTTTTTTCGTATCTCCAGTATTTTCGGAGATATTTTGAAGAAAATGATAAAAAATGCAAAATTGCCAAAAATAAATTTTTCTTTAAACTCCAATTTTTCTAAAATTAGGCCTTTTAAATAGGTCAAACTTCTTGGGTGTATTTATAATATAAATATAAAAGGTATTACAAAAAGACGAAGACCAATTTTTAGTTACAAGGGTAGTTAGGGGGTTGTTTTCACTCTTTTTGTCGTAGAGAAAAATAGGTACCGACTTTTTTTTATCATAAGTTGCTCAATTTTTATGCTAGAAACTTTTTATTATTTTTTTTGAAAGATCTTATTGTACGCTTGAAAAAATATTATGTAAGTTTTCCTGGAAAAATGGAAAGTTTTCCCGTTATTTGGCTTTGATTATTTCAAATTATGCATTTGACGAAAAAAGCTAACCTTTAACATGTCGTAGCTCGGTTTGTATTGGTCGTAAAAATATTATCGAAAAACAGTTTCGTTTGTGTTACTAAAAGATACAATTTTAATATCTACAGTTTTTTTGATTAAATGCATATTTTTCGAGTTATTCTCAAAAAACCCTCTAAAAAAGTCGATTTTTCCGTCGAAAAACTGTTACTTTCAACCACGAATAACTCGAAAAATATTAGTTTTACGAAGAAAATGTAAAAAACATTTTTTTCTTAAAATCACATTTTACATCGATTTATATGGTTAAAATGTAATAAAAAATTTCCACCCCCGAGATGGGGTGGCAACTATCCCCAAGGTTTTAGCGTACAGCAGCATGATATAGAAAATGATCCTTGGACTATTCCCTACCTTCTGTGAAAATTTCAAGTAAATCCATGCTGGACGAAAAAATTGCGAGCCAAAATGCTTCATTTCCTCGACTAATAGTGTTTTTGGGCATAAGCATGTACCTATATTCATGAATATTATTCAAAATTTTTTTAAAGCAAAATATCGACCAGGAAATTTTTTTGTCCAAAAAACACATTTTTGCGGTAGGAGACCCCTGCGGCTACCTAGGAGCTAAAAATTCGGCAAAGGGAGGATTTGTCAATATGTATTTTCGAGTGCCCAATCCCAAATAAGGATCCAGCCGAGGCAGATTTTACCATCTTATCCCGCTATAACCTTTTCTACTTACATAGTCATTTACAGCGGCGATAACAAAATGCAGCGAAATGCGCGAAGTTTAAAATTCAGTCTCATTTGTCGTCCACCACTTTCTTGAAAATTATTACTACGTCAAAAATAAAACATCCATGCTTAAGTTAGCATTTTTAATCGATGTTTCCTTGACGGATTACTTTTAAAGGGTTTTTACCCACATATTTTTGTAATATTAGGTATATCTTGGTGGTTAGCATGTTAAATCACCTAAGCACTGATGATTGGTCAACAAAGCCTACTTTACTTCAAATCAGGCCCGAGGCACTACACAATTTTTGGGCCCCTAAATATAATTTAATAATAATCATTTTTTTAAATGTATTAATTATTTAATAGAAATATAGTTGAACAAGAAAATAAAATTTTTATTAACAATAGATAAATAAAATTTATATTTAAATAATTAAACATTGTTTAAGGGGATAGGCGCAAACTTTCGGCTTTAATGCTATTTAAATGCATTCGTGTTTTTTTTCGAAGCATGAGAAAACTAATAAGTATTTTTGAAAAATTTAAACGCAGAATGAAAGATTACGGTACTACCGAGGGCCGAAAGTCCCTAAAATCTTCGATAATATTTATTTTAATAAGTTACAGGGGTGAAAAAAAGAGAAAATTGAGTGCGATTTTTAATTTTAAATACGTATTTTATTCAAAAATTTTTTTTTTAAAGTTATACTTCTTTAGGCGCGATTGAGAGTAAAATTTTTCATAAATCTGCGCGCATGCGCACACAGACAGTATGACGTTTAGTTGCTAATCTTTCAAATTATGTATCAGCGCAAATAAGCCATTAAAATAATATATTAGTGTTTTTTAGTAAATGTATTATTTATTATAATTTTGTGTTTTTTGATTTGTCTTCCTTGGGCGTAAAATAATAAAACATCTATTTTTATATTTCACTTGTCACCGTGATGTGTAATTAAGTATATCTGAAACGTCAGTAACATGCGCCTTGATGGCCTGGTTGGTAGAGCATTGGACCAGAGATCGAGAAATCGCGAGATTGCGGGTTCAAATCCTGGACGATTCATACTTTTTCTTTTTTTTAATATTTGGCATTGTTAAGTTTTGGTTAATTTTTGGTAATTATTGTTAATTTTTTGTATTGTAACTGTTAAGTATATTTATTTCGTTGAAATTATATAATAGAAGTATAACTTCTTACGTGCGTACAAAGTACACACACATTCTTTTTTTTATTCTAAGTAACATTCGGCCCTCGGTAATAATGTAATCTGTCATTCTGCGTCTAAATTTTTTAAAAATATTTATTAGTTTTTTGAGGATTCGAAAAAATTAATGCATTTAAAGAGGATTGAAGCCGAAAGTTTGCGCCTATCCACTTAATTATAACTCTTATGGTGATCATTTATCATTGCGTGTTCGTAAAATGAAAGAATTTTGAAAATTTGTTTTGTTATTGTAATAAACACGTTTTGTTTGGTGATCTTTCCGGGCCCCATTCAAATACGGGCCCGAGGCAGGTGGTCACGGGCCTAGTGGTAAAATAGGCCCTGTTGGTCAACCAATCGAAAACTAGTTATGTGATGTGATGTAGCCCCTTTTTAGGGATTTTAAATATATACCTTGTAACGGGTCGTTGTGTTTGTTGCTCCAGGTAACAAAAATTCAGCCGAAGACAGAAGGTTCGCTTTTTAAGACATTTATTTAGAATCAAAACATTACAAATGATAAGATAATTCTTAATTACTACTCGTTAATTTCGTTAATAAAATATATTTTAAACCTACGTATAGAACATTAGGTTCGGGTTGATGTGACGATATCTAGTACATAAATGAATACTACCGACGATCGCGTGGATTAGGAATAATTACATTTATTAATATGAAACGGACATATTTATAAGGAGAGGAAAGCTCGCTCAGCTCGCCAGCGGAAAAGACATGTTGGGAAATACGATCACCGCTCGCATAAGGATAGGTAAAAGGAAATCCGTCGGATTCGTTCAACACACCGAAACGACGGCAGAAAATATTCGCGACAACTCACCCCTTATATGCTTTTTCTCATGAGGATCTTTCAGTGCGTCACAGTTTTTCGATTCCTTTCTAATGCATTAAATTGTATGTGACAGAAAAAAAACGCACGTCGGTGATTACATTTCTTCGGTGACATTTATAACATTTATTCTAGTTGTCAATAGATGGCGCTATAATCGAAAATAAAATAATTTGCGAATTATATAATATATCTACGAATATAATCTGAACAATTTAAAAGACTATACAAATCAAAGAAAATGCCATTTTATAAATGCAATTGATTTGTTTTTATGCCAAATTGCAAATAAAATTTGACAACTGTCAGATTTAACTAAAATGTCATGTCACTAAAATGTATATTATCACGGACTTACTTTTTTTTCTATCATTTGTGAAGCACTGAAAAATGCTCATAAAAAGAAGATTGCCTCGTTGTTGTTTATTATTCTTCGATCAGCGCTCCAAGAATAATAATCAACTAGGCTTTTCGTTCCGACTTTTATATCGTCCGAGACGGTACAAAAACACGTTTTATTTACTTCATTGGCGTACTCTAGACGATAAAATTATATTATCGTCACAACCTTTTATAAAGGATTTTATTGTTTTTTGTATTATATGGTATACAGTCAACTACAGAAAAACTTTTTCCTTGTGGATTTTTTATATTACGTATATCCTGGACCGAGCACGTGACCAACAAGGAGGTACTAGGTACGCCAGATAGGTAAGGTAAGGAGAGAAAGGTAGGAATAACCATAAAGAAAAGAAACGTGAAATACTTAGGTCACGTTATGAGGCACAGTAAATATAGAGTACTTCAGCTATCATCCAAGGGAAAACAGATAGCAGAAGGGTCCAGGGTGCAGGAAACACTCGTGGCTCCAAAACTTGCGGCAATAGTTCGGATTGCCATCTGCCGAACAATAATTCAGATCTGCCGTAATCACAGTTACAACAGCCATTTTAATTATTGCCAACATTTGAACCTGACAAGGCACGTGAAAGAGAAGCCAAGCATCAAATCATATCTGTCACAGATTAAAAACAGCGGAAATTTCTCAGTCGATTTTAAAAACTTTTGATTGATCGATGTCTTATATACTTATATCTGCATATCGTAATGCAATCACAGTGATGCTGACAATTAATATTAGCTTATTTTTAATAACCTTGAAATCATAGCGTTATCTACATATTTAATCAGCTGTAGATATTATTAGAATATGAGCTTCCTTTTCTTTCTTGTTCTATTTATACTGGTTTTATTTTGGTACACATAGAACAGAAAAGGTGCAGATAAAGACGGAATACCAAACTAATTACTGACATATTGTGGAGCAGCAATGACAGAACAATTAACAGCATTAGATAATTAACAAAATTATAAAACAATAAAATACCGAAAAAATGGAGAACTAGCGAACTAATTCTAATGTGGACATTGAAAAGTGGACAAAGAAATGGCGCATAAAGATCAATGAATCAAAATCACAACATATCATATTTACAAAATGTCGCAAAATATCGCCTAATATAGAAATAAATAACAAAGCAATTCCACAAGCCGAAAGAGTTAAATACCTTGGAATGCACCTGGACAAAACTTTGACATGGAGAACCCATATATGGAAAAAGAGCCAAGAGTTAAATTAAAATTTCGTAATTATTATTGGATCCTGGGCAGAACATCGAAGTTGTCTATACGTAACAAACTGTTGGTATACAATACTCAAACCGGTCTGGACCTATGGGATCCAGCTATGGGGTACAGCAGCAAAATCCAACATATCCATAGTGGAAAGATTACAATATAAAGTGTTACGCTCTATAACAGACGCTCCATGGTTCGTGCCAAACAAAGACATTTATTGTGATCTAGAAGTACCTACGATCAGTGAAGTGATAGTTCAGTGCAGTGTTCGATACATAAAACGCCTAGAAAGCCATCCAAATGCCCTGGCAATAAACGTGCTTGATAATAGTCAACAAACTCACAGACTAAAACGTAAAAATCCACTGGACCTTATTTATAAATAAATTTTATAACTCACCGTAATTGTGTTTATATTTTAGATATATGTATTGTTTGTAAATGTGAAATGTATGTTTGTATGTAGTATATTATCGGAATGTTATGTTTGTTCCATACTAGTACTAGAGGTCCAGTCATTGGACTGACCACTCTAACGTAAATTTTTTTTTACTTCAAACCCCAAAGACGCTTATTGTTAGAATGTTTATAACTAACAGATTGCTGAATAAACGTTTAAAAAAAACTATTCAAAAAAAGGAGATAAAAAGCAGCCAGAGGTCTACAGAGGTATCAACTTGTTAAATACTACCCTAAAGCTTAAAACAAAAATTCGACAAGAACTAAAGAATCAGAAGATAAGTTTAGCAGATGAACAACAAGGTTTTCGTACTGGAAGATCGTGTACAGATACAATGTTTGTCATAAAGCAAATTACCGAGAAATCTTCTTCTTCTCTAGGTGCCGTCTCCGCTTCGAGGGTTGGCAATCATCAGAGCTTTTACTTTTGAGACTTCGGCTCTAAATAATTCTTTGTTACTACATCCAAACTATTCCCTAAGCTTCTTCAGCCATGAGTTACGTCTCCTTCCTCCTTCAGCCATGGATCTTTTTCTCTGGATTTCTCCTTGCATAATGACTGGAGTATTAGATATTTATCTCCTCTCATCACATGTCCCATATATCTCAGTTTTCTTCTATTAATAATTGTTAGAAGTACTTCTCCTTTCTTATGCATACGTCTCATTATCTCTACGTTGGTTATTCTATCTACCCATGAAATCTTCAGTACTTTTCGATACATTCACATCTCAAATGCCTCCAGTTTCTTCAGTGTCCACGCTTCCATCCCGTAGTATAATACGGATAGCACATAGTACTTCAGCAGTCGTATTTTTAACTATAGGATTAAGTCTCGACAGCAAAGAAGCCTCTTCAATCTTGTAAATGTGCTTCTGGCCTGTTTTATTTATAGCAAATTTTAACAAAATGAGAAAAGTGCTCTGCACAAGAGATTTGAAGTTGGAGCTAAGAGTTAGGTTGTTTTATGGAACAAGTTTTGTGAACAAGGTTCAGTTAATACTGAAAACATCGTGGACAGAACACATCATAAACAAAGAGGTTCTGAGAAAGATGAATAAAGAAATGGAAATCTTAAATACCATCAAAACAATAAAGTTAGAATACTTCGGACATACTACACGTGGAGAGAGATACAACTTGCTCCAATTGATTATGCAGGGAAAGATTCAAGGAAAAAGAAGCATAGGGAGACGCAGTGCCGGATTTAGGGTACTTACGGCCCTAGGTCAATCACCCCGAGCGGCCCCCGAGAACTTCACGATTATGTAATTAAAGCATAAAGCACATTTCATATTAATACATAACGTTTATTTTAATTTTACTTTTTAAAATTGGTACAACATACAAAGCATAACATAAATGAATAGAAATGCCACTAATAATGTTCTATTTGAATACGGTAAATACATAGATTAAAATGTTATATTCACTAATTAAATAATCTTGGTTTACAAATTTCGCTAAAACCCCAAAACAGCTCAAACAACAATTTCTATATTTATAGAAATTTCTAAAAAGAAAATGTATAGAAAGATTTCTATATTTATAGAAGCCTTTGAGATGTGGGTTTTTCGAAGGATGCTGAAGATCTCTTGGACAGAGTATGTGACCAACAACGAGGTCGAGGTGCTGAGAAGAATGGGGACTGAGAGAGAACTCCTAAATATTGTAAAAAAAACGAGTTATCTAGGACATATTTACAGAGGAGACAGATATAACTTTTTACGACTCATAATGGAAGGGAAAATGGAAGGAAGAAGAGGTCCAGGAAGAAAAAAATGCTCCTGGTTGAAGAACGTAAGAGACCGGACAGGCATGGACACACATTCGATACTAAGAACAGCTCAAGATAGAGAACAATTTACTGTAAGCAAACCTTCAGTAATAGAAAATATTATATGTATAATTCAAAATGTTAGCAAACAGTAGTTATTTGTTAAATTATTAATATTGCTAAAATTATTATATTATAAATTAGTACTGCAGTTAATTGTTAAAATTAAATATTATTTGTTTCATTCGAAGGGAAAAGTACAGATAACACCAAAAGACTAAAAAAAGCCGAGTTGAAAAGACATTATAAGTAAGAGAACAAGCAAAATAATATGAACTGCACTAATAGTAATAGGCTACGGTACTGAAAAATAAAAATATTAAGAATACAACAAATAAACTTCTAGATCGTTCAATTTTCACATTATTCTCTTATACTGTCATGTTCTTAATTTGGATAAAGTTGGATTAGCGATTAACATTAACACTCACTCCATACTCATAATAAATCTCATATCTAAACTCAAACACTCACTTTTCTAGCTTTTTGGCTGCAAAATCTTTAATCAAATCGTTAAAGTCTAAGGCTTCAAAAAGCTCAGCATTTGAAACAAAACTAGTCGATCTAGAATCTTCGTCAAAAGTCGAGTTCCTCAAGTAGTTTTTTTATTCTTTTTAACATGCTGAATGATCTTTCTCAAGATGCATTAGATGTCATCATGCATAGTAGAATGCGCAAAGCCGTGTCCATATTCGGAAATAATGTTGTTAACTGTTTTTCATGAATGAGTTTCAGCTACTCCAAAAGTGTATTCCTCGGAAGCTTGGTAATCTTGTTATCATGAGGTTCTCTTTCTTCATCAAATATACCTTCAACAAAGCCTTTGAACTGTAGACACTCTTCTCCAAAGTCACCATCTAGGTCGATTCGATACTTTTTAGCCAAAATAGAAACTTTTCGCCTGATTTCTTCATTGGAAATTGACGATAAGTTGTTTAAAAATCCAAATTCTTCATTAAGACCGAAATAAACTTCGGAACCTTTATTCAATTCTGAATAAAGCCTGTCAATTACAACATTGAATGTATTAATCTTTAAGTCTTCTTTGCCATTAAAGTGGGGTTCAGTGGGTTCATCTTCTTTGTCTTCGTCAGGGAGAGCTTTCCTTTTCGGGCGTCTTTTTATTTCAAGAATATATGATGTTTCATTTTTAGACAACTCATTTCTTCTTTTTTCATAGGAATCAAAGTTGTCTCTCAGACTCAATGCGTACTCCTTTAGAGATTTGCTACTCTTATCAAAACGTTGTACAATATCGTACCACGTGTTTAGTAGAATAACATTCTCTAATTTGAAAAATTGTTTACTGATTTCAATTCAATTAGTAAAAATTTTTTACCAAAAAAGTTCTTTTTTATAAAACGCTGCGGCCTCCTTTTGCTTGCGGCCCTAGGCCGAGGTCTAGTTGGCCTAGTGGTAAATCCGGCACTAGGGAGACGCAGAATATCGTGGCGGCGCAACCTGAGAGAATGGTACGGATACTACGGATGTACATCAAATGAACTTTTCAGAGCAGCCGTCTCTGAAGTCCGAATAGCTATGATGATTGCCGACCTCCGTCGTAGAGATGGCACTTAAAGGAGAATATAAACATACTTAATACTAAATTAAACATGCCACAAGAAATCAGTTTCAGAACCTTGCTACGAATGTATCTAGTAGCTGCTAAAAACATTTTAAATTATTCTGAAATTTTAACCTATTCAATACATATCTTTAATAATTTATGCCATTATAATGATATAATATCAAAATTAAATATATCTACTCAATTGATCTAAAAAATCTTAAAAAAAAATAACTGAATTTAATAATTAATTGTAGGTATAATGCTGTACCAATATGTCTTACTTACATTTCATTTTGATTTTTTTATATCCAGTACAACAATCTATAGGCCACTTATGTTGTGAAAAAAAAAAAAATAAAAAATACGATATTTATAATAAAACTTATCTGATTTTGTATCGTTCCTCCATTAAGTGGCAGGCGCCTATTTAGAATATTATCTTCAACTTGATATTATTGACAATAAAAATATGATTTCCGTCGAACAATCTATTATTACTAAGAAATTACGTATGAATGGTTATTAATAATGATTATTATAAAGTAATTTAAATCACTTTTTTAAATCACTTTAGAAGTTAAGAGCTCTATTGAGTTCTTCTTCTTCTTTAAGTGCCATCTTATAATCGAAGGTTGGATATCATCATCACTATCTTTACTCTATCTACCGCTGCTCTAAAGACTTCTATAGAATTGCATTTAAACCAGTCCCTTAAATTCTTCAACCATGACACTCTCCTGCTTCCTATACTCCATCCGCATCTTATCTTTCCCTGTATTATCAGTCTTAGCATTTCATATCGCTGTCCCCTCATTACGTGTCCCAGGTATTGTAACTTTCTTATTTTTGTTGTGTTTATTATTTCGTATTCTTTGCTCATTTGTCGCAATACTTCCGTGTTCGTTTTCTTCTGTGTCCATGCTATTCTAAGCATCCTTCTGTAACACCACATTCCAAATGACTGCAGCTTATTTATGTGTTCTTGCTTCAATATCCAGCTTTTAAGTCCACACCGAAAGAACAATTTCTTTTCTCCTAAAACACCGATTTCTTTGAGCAATATTTCTTAAAAGTTAACATATCCTATTAACTTAAACATACCGGTTCACATATAAGGAAACGAGTTTTTTAAACACAACTCAATAATTTCTTACAGATAATTTCTTCAATACTAAGAAATGCATAAATGGTTACATTTAATTTTCTTATCCTAAAGTTTTTATTTCTTAAATTGAAAACTACAAATATTTTGCAGTATAAGAAATATAATGTTAAGTTAATGCATATTTATATTTGTGAACAAGAAATTTTCTTGCAATTAAATAAATATTTTAAACCACAAGAAATAATTCTTCAGAAATACCCTCTGTAGTAACTGTGGTTATAAAATAAAAACTTTGTCATTAATGCCGAGATGTTACTTGCAAAGAGATTTTCTTCCACAAAAGAATTGCGCAGATTAACTATTTATGATTTAGTCGTCAGTGTTTGTCAAGATGGCGTGATATGTTCATGTTCATATAGATGGATGTTGGATTTATTGGTGTACTTTAAACATTAACGGATATTTTGAAGGTACGTACATATATAGGTATTAAATAAAAGTAAATTTAGTAATTTAAGATGTAATAATAATATTGTTGCGTATCCAAATGGTTAAAAAAGAAATATAATAGTATCTTTATATGCTTTTTAGGTATAATGATGGACGACTCTGAAATAAAGGAGCTTATTATTCTAACTGGGAAATATGCCACAATTTAAAGCTGGGACAGAATGATACAATATATAGCTTCAGAACAATATTAAGAAAGGAGTTATTAACCAACTGCGGGACCTTCCAGAACTTCATACATGTAAGTACCTTTTTAAAAATGTGTATACTTATGTATCAACTATAATAGGTTTCTTGAATGTATCGTCTTCTATAAAAATTTACAATATAACGCTATATCAAACATGGCGGGTGCAACGCTGAGGATTTTTTCTGTTAATTTATTTGAGATAAAGTAATCAGTTAGTCTAAAAGAAATATATGTTTATGGTTAAGAAATGTTATTGCCGAAAACCGTGAATTAGTTAATATATATTAAATGACTTAGATGTAAACTAATAATACTTTCCCGTAATAAAATTTCTTAATGATTAGGTATGCTGTCTCTTTTAGATTTTAAAAATTAAGAAAATTACATATTATTATGTCTGCTTCAATGTTTTACATTGGTTGTATTTTCCCTCTTGTTTTAGCTAAACAATGTTTATTTTGTGACTTAATATTATACAGATAATTAATTAATATTTCATTAACAAAAAGAAAAAAATAAACAACGATGTATAGGTTAAATAATGCCATGTTTGAACTAAATATGATTGATTATTATTAGTATTAATAGTTCTTACGTGGGGCCGTGTATTTGTTTTTTTTTGTATTTCCTAAATTTGTCAAAATAAATATCTATATCTTTATAAAAAAAATTGTATTAAAGTAAGTTTACTCTTTCTACATAACGATTTTGTTTTAGTGAATTGCTGATATACAAAGTGCTATTAACAAAAGAAGGAAAATTTGAGGAAGTTGGATTTGCCTCTCCATCCTTTTATTGTTGTGTAGAAGCCAGTGGTTTAAGAGTGGAGAAAATATTTGTATGTAATAATAACGTTTTATATCTTGTTTTATTAATAAATAATGATTTTACCTTAACACAATGATTTATTTCGTGGTATGTAATATCACTTTATTTTAAAGAAATATTAACTTAACTCTAAATATACGTTTATCTCTGCGAAATATATTTCTTAACATTAAATAAATTAATTATTAATAGTAAAATAATAATATTCCTTACTAAGAAATATTATTTCTCAGAAAGAATAGTTTTCTAATGTGTAGAAAATATATTTTTATGACTAATAAAATTAATTAACATCAAGTGTAATTTCTTACTGATAAATGGGTTTGAAGTTTGCCAGAAAGTGATAGTTCAATCATGTTTAAGATATATTTCTTTGGCTATAGTAGAATTTATTTGAAATATTTTAGAAAATTATATCTTACATACAAAGATATATTTCTTAGGCAATATGCCAAGTCGATCTTTCTTAAATATTAATAAAGTTTCTTTATGTCAAGAATTTTTTTCTCTCGGTGCATATTAGACGAAGCAACGAAGCACTAAAAAGCCCAAATCCTAGGAATTTTGTGCAGTAAGATGAATCGTCATGCAACTTTTTGCATTCAATTCGAGAGAGTGTCAGGCAATTTTGTGAACTAAATTGATCTCCGGCAAAAAATTTTGTGCATGAGAAAATGTGCATCTCGAAGAGATGGAAAATGAAAAATTTAGAACTTAGAAAATATTGACGGAAATGAGTTCAATTTTTATATTTGAGGGTTTTGAAGGTCAGTGAACACAATTTTCATGACGGCGATGGTCTCCGAGGTACCTGGTGCCCAAGGTGGAGATCTTCGCCTGGGACGATCGAATAATTCGCGGGACGATCGAATAACCCGGGAAATGAAGAGTGGATCGAAAAACTGAAAAATACGCGTTTAATATTTTTCAAAAATCTATCGAATGACACTAAAGACGACCCCCACTCCATCCCCTTCAGGTGAGGTACTTTAAAATCTTAAAAGGAAACGCCCATTTGTTATTACAGATTTGGATTGCTTACGTAAAAATAAGCAACTTTTATTCGAGAAATGTTTTCGAATTATGGATAGATGGCGCTTTAATCGGAAAAAACGATTTATCATGATACCATAGGTAAATTATAGAAACGGTCTAATATCTCGAGAAATACACTTCCAAATAAAAGACCAAAAAATACGTGTGTAATATTTTTCAAGAACCTACCGAATAACATCAAACACGACTCTCCACTCCATCCCGTGGAGGTGGGGAGGGGGTTAACTTTAAAATCTTAAATGGGAATCCCCATATTTTATTGCAGATTTGGATTCCTCATGGAAAAATAAGTAATATTTATTCGAAACATTTTTTAGAATTGTTAATAGATGGCACTAATAAATAGTGTTTTTCCGATTATAGCGCTATCTATCCATAATGCGTAAAAATGTCTCGAATAAAAGTTACTTATTTTTACGTAAGGAATCCAAATCTGCAATAAAAAATGGGGCTCCTATTTAAGATTTTAAAGTTACACCCCACCCCACCTCCAAGGGGTGGAGTGGAGGGTCGTGTTTTATGTTATTCGGTAAGTTCTTAAAAAATATAAAAGACTTATTTTTTGGTTTTTTATTTGGAAGTGTATTTCTTGAGATATTAGACCGTTTCTATAATTTACCTATGGTATCACGAAAAAAATCGTTTTTTCCGATTATAGCGCCATCTATCCACAATTCTAAAAAATGTCTCGAATAAGAGTCGCTTACTTTTACGTAAGCAATCCAAATCTGCAATAACAAATGCGGTTTCTATTTAAGATTTTAAAGTTACCTCCACCCCACCTCCAGGGGGTGGAGTGGGGTGGTCGTGTTTAGTGTCATTCGATAGATTTTTGAAAAATATTGAACAAGTATTTTTCAATTTTTTGATCCAATCTTCATTTCGCGAATTATTCGATCGTCCCGCGAATTATTCGGTCGTCCCAGGCGACGAGTTCCACCCTGGGCACCAGGTACCTCGAAGATCATCGCCGTCATGAAATTCGTGTTCAGTGACCTCCAAAAACCCCAAGTATAAAAATTGAACTCATTTCCATCAATATTTCCTGAGTCCTAAATTTTTTATTTTCCATCTCTTCGAGATGCACTTTAAAGATGCTTTTTCTCATGCACAAATTTTTTTGCCGGAGATCAATTTAGTTCACAAAATTGCCTGACACTCTTACGAATCGAATGCAAAAAGTTGCATGACGATTCATCTTACTGCACAATATTCATAGGTTTAATTCTTCGTTGCCTCGTCTGCAGTAGGTATCGAAAACACGTAGCATCTCAAAGCTCTTTACTCTCGTTCTAATCTACGGTCTTTCTTGCAGAGAATTGTTTTCATTTTTACAAACGCATTTCTTGCTATTTCTATCCTGTTCCTTATTTCTGTTGTTTGATCATTTTTCTCTGAAGTCCAGGTTCCTAAGTACCTATTTGTATTTATCAACCCTTTCTATCGGTTCATTTCCTAAAGTTTCTTCAGTTACTTTAACTAATTGTATCTACTTTCTTCTTAGCCTTTTATTGTCCACGTTTCTACATGGGCCTCTCCCAACTCCTTCCATCGCTCTTTATCCTGATTAACATAAGTATTTCCAATTTGTTCCAGCTTACTCTTTTAATATCATCAACCCATCTCATCTGTGGTCTTCCTCTCGGTCGTTTACTTTCCTAAGGTCTCCAGTAGTGTTATATTGCTGCATTCCAACATTGGTCTTTTTGTCTAGCAGTGTGGCCTGCGGAGCTCCATTTAAGTTTGGCAATTTTTTTGTTATGTCCTCGACTTTTGTTTTTGATCTTATCCAGCCGTTCTTCTTTTAATCTGACAGTCTTATACCTAGTATTGCTCTTTCCATTGTTCATATCTAGTTTATTCATATTTGCCTTGGTTCGAGTCCAGATTTGACATACGTATGTCATGATAGGAAGGATGCACTGGTTGAACAGTTTGCTCCTCAAGTATTGGGGTATTTTGGGGTTCTTAAGTATCCAACTAAGTTTGCCAAATCCTGTCCCAGTCTTGCTCTCCTAGTAATCTCCGCATTCTGGTTCTATTTGTCAAGTTTCAGGATTTGGCCTAGGTAGATATAAATAAATAAATAAATAAATGTTTACTCAAAGAAAAGATACAATACATACAATGATAATACATTAAAATCATTATAATTACCTATAAATAAACACAAATACCACTTGAAGCATATTGCTTGTGCAGTGGTTAATTGGGTTCATTGTAATGTAATAGAAAATATCCCGAGTATAACTATCTTTTCACAATCGATACAATTTTATATTACTTAATAATTGGAGAACAAAAAGAAAACCAAGAACATTACATTGGTTTTTTTCAATAATTAAAAAATAATAATTCAATTTTAAAATCTGGAAAAAAATGCATCATCCATAATATGATGTGTTTATCAGAAAATAACATAGCAACAAATGAGAAAAACTAACACAATTACAACAAATTATGAGTGTTTTTCCAACAAAATCTTTTATTTTCATTTAAAATTTTAGATAAGTAATTGTTGATCAATAATTAAATAGCTTGGTTATATAAAAGCTCTTTTCGTATAGACTATAATTGCAGAAGCCGATGGAAATTGAATAGACAGTTTAGCAACAATTGAATTGTTAATAAAAAATTTACGGTCACTATAATAACCACAATAATAACGATGTATAAGAATAACTATGATTTTTGTATGAAAAGACACTGTACCTATCTAATTTACTTTACAGAATTGAAATTGGACTATTAAAGCGGCCTCAGGAATTTTTTTGACTTGTAAACAAATAGAATATCTCGGGAAATATTAAATTAAATTAAATCATAAAAACGGTATTAGATAAACAGTGGCAGGACGCTTCTTTTAAAAGAAAAAACGTTTAATTGTAATACGTGGTTCCTGAGATACAACCGGTCAAAGTTGACCAGCATTTACGGCAAAGATATAAATAATAGCATCAGCATTTTCGAACCATCGCCTTTTTCTTTCGGTCCTCTTTCTCCATACCAATTTTCATATCTTTAAAATACCCAAAACATATATTATTATAATAAAAACTATCGATATTACGAGTGAAAATTGCCAAAAATAGCAAAATTTTAATCAAAAATTAGGTTGGAGAAAATGTAATCTCCAAGTTCAAAATCGGTATACGTTAAAAAAATGCATTTTCTCGGCTTCCCATGGATCAATTTTCTTCATTCTTTTTTTGTTCCCAAGTATCTCGAGTAGAGACATCGAACTAACTCATTATTAAATGTCAATCTTGCTTTTGTTTTGTTATAATAAATTAATTTATTTATTATAATAAAATTTTTTAATTTGTTTAAATATATTGTTTAAATAATTATACGACTTTCAAATGATAATATCTGTATTTTAATTGTTAAAAGGTACATTTGTAGTATGTTTATCTAAAAAAATCTACAACAGGAACAAATATGTAGTTTTCTTTTCTTATAAATAAATTACCCTATTATAACAAAACAAAAGCAAGTTTCACATTTAATAATGCGTTAGTTAGATGGCTCTACTCGAGTTACTTGGGAACAAAAAAAGAATGAAGAAAATTGCTCCATGGGAAGCCGAGAAAATGCATTTTTTTAACGTATACCGATTTTGAACTTTGGGATTTATTTTCTCCAACCTAATTTTTGATTGGAACTTTGCTATTTTTGGCAATTTTCACTCGTAATATCGATAGTTTTTATTATAATAATATATGTTATAAGTATTTTAAAGATATGAAAATTGGTGTGTAGAAAGAGGACAAAAATTAAAAGGTGACGGTTCAAAAATGATGATCCTATTGTTTATATCTTTGCCGTAAATGCCGGTCAACTTTGACCGGTTGTATCTCAGGAACCACTCATCACAATTAAACGTTTTTTTCTTTTAAAAGAAGCTTCCTGCCGCTATTTTTCTAATAACGTTTTCATGATTTAATTTAATGTAATATTTTCCGAGATATTTTATTTGTTTATAAATCAAAAAATTGTCTATAATTTTAAAATATTCCTGAGGCCGCTTCAATAGTCCAATTTTAATTCTGTAAAGTAAATTAGATAGGTACAGTGTCTTTTTATACAAAAATCATAGTTATTCTTATATATCATAATTATTGTGGTTATTACAGCGACCGTAAATTTTTAATTAACAATTCAATTGTTGCTAAACTGTCCATTCAATTTCCATCGCCTTCTGGAATTATAATCTATACAAAAAGAGCTTTCATATTACCAAGCTATTTAATTATTGATAAACAAATATTTATCTAAAATTTTAGTTGAAAATTAAAGATTTTGTTGGAAAAACCCGCATTTTCCGGGGAAAATGTTCGTCGAAGTAAATCGGGAAAAACACGACTCTATGCAGAATTTAATTGCGGTAAATTTTTATTTGGGCGTTTTTGGTGTAAAGTTAAAATCTTTGGAGTTATAGAGCAAAAATTAAAAAAAAACTTGATTTTCGGGCGCCATTTTGTTTATAAAAAAAGTAGCACACTATCTGCGGACTTTGCATACCTATATTAATAATATATAGGATCTTATAATATGATTCCAGCAATAAAATTGTTGGTAAATAACTTTTCCTTGTATTTTGCTAATTAGCCCAGAGTATGTGTAGTAATTCAGTGGAGTAGGTTAAGTTTACGATAAATTGATTTTAAAAATTTTCTTTGGACAACATTTAGTTGTTACAAATTATTAATATACGTCCCGCCCCTCCCAAGAATCACATAGCATAATCTGGATTCTACTAAGGCAAAATACATAGTTTTTAAAAGCGGCCGTTCTAAAATATTTTTTAAGTATTTAAATTTGTAGAGTAAACTTCGAACGTTTTTCGTCACATTCGCAATAAGTATGTACTTAATAGGTTCCATTTTAAATGACTATCAATTGACTATCAATGAATTCCCAAATGCTTTACAGAATGAGCAGACTGAATATGTTAATCGTTACGTCCTTCATTGGATATTATTAGTGCTTCATAGTTAGGCAGACTTGTTTTGTAAAATTCAAAAGGAAAAAATAACGTTTTTGTGAAGTTAACAGTTAATTGTTTGTGTGCAAATTTGCGAATCAATCAAAACAATTTTTTAAATCTTCTTCAGCCAATAATCTTAGGTTTTCCCAATTATCTGCAATATACGGTACAGGCTGTCTCATCTGCATAACAAATAATTTTACTTTTTAATTTCATTGACACTAAATTATTAACATAAATTATAAATTTTTGTTGTTATGTCCTCGACTTTTGTTTTTGATCTTATTCAGTCGTTTTTTTTATCTGACAGTCTTATACCTAACATTGTTCATATCTAGTTTATTCATATTTGCCTTGTTTAGGATCCAGGTTTGACATACGTATGTCATGATAGGAAGGATGCACTGGTTGAACACTTTGCTCCTCAAGTATTGGGGTTCTTAAGTATCCAACTAAGTTTGCCAAATCTTGTCCTAGTCTTGCTACTCTCCTAGTAATCTCAATCTCCGCACTCTGGTTCTCTTTGTCAAGTTTCAGGATTTGGCCTATGTAGATATATTCCTGGACTTTTTCTATCTCACTGCCATTTATAATTATACGAATGAGGTTATCATATTCATTTTTAGGCCGACATATTGGGAGCTGCCTGCGAGTTCCTCCATCATAATTTGTAGTTCCTCGAATGAGCTCGCTATAATCACAATGTGGTCGGCGAATCGGAGGTGGTTTAGCTTGTTGTCATTAACGTTAATGCCATAGGTGGACCAATTTGTAGTTTTGAAGACGTCTTCTAGGGCTAGGTTGAAAAGCTTTGGCGATATTACGTCTCGTCTCACTCCTCTAGAATGTGGATCGGATTTGTATTTTCGTCTAGTTGTACTATCATAGTTGCATTTTCGTATATGTATAATATTACGTATTAGTTGCCTATATCTGGAATATATTCTATAATTATTAATAGCTTGTTCTATGGCCCACATCTCGATATTATCAAACGCCTTTTCATAGCCTACGAAGGCAAGAAATACTGATATAAAGTTGGTATTCATTTGACTTCTCTATCAATGTTCTCATTGTCAGCAGACGGTCTGATGTACTATATCCTTTTCGGAAGAAAATCTGTTCCACGTTCCACCGGTTGGTAATTGTCAATGTTTTAGGTCAAGTGTTTGTTAATAATTCACATAAATAGTTTGTATACTTGACTGATCAATGATATAGGTCTATAATAATTCTGTCCTATATATACCTTTAGATTAGAACAGTGGTTCCCAACCTTTTATGTCTGGCGACCCACCTTCTTATGTTTTTTCATATTCGCGACCCATCCCTCATCCATGTACGCTACTCAGCTACTATAAGAGCCCGCAGCGACCCACCTGAAATCTGCCCGCGACCCACTAGTGGGTCGCGACCCACCGCGGTTGGGAAACGCTGGATTAGAACGAAAAAAAGAACTATAATTGATAAATGAAACGCATTTTAGTATTATCAGGTAGGTACTTAATCATAATAATTAATGTTTGGAATATTAGAGTTTACAGAATTATCTGAAACATTACTAGTTAATTATTTGAAATCATCTTCGTTTTAAAAAAGTATTATCATCAATGGCTTGCTTCTCGCCGCCCCTATTGTTGGCCGCCTGTGTGTGATGCACACTTAGCACACATGGTAGCGACGACCCTGTAAGGGTACATTAAAATATTTCTCGTTTTCTATACAATCATAAAAAAAGAAAATCAATACTTAAAAAATTATTAAATAAATAAACTAATAAAGATAGTAACTCGAAAGATCCGCATTTATTATCACAAGTTTTTACAGACAAAGAGAAACTCGTGAAGATAAATTAAATAGAAACTACACCGCGCAATTTTTTCTCACACAAATGTTAGAAAATGGGAAAATAGAAACTGAAAATCCCAAGAACCAGGACTCCTACCTTATCCTTATAGATTAGGTACTTCTAAAATAATTAAATGAAAATTAAATAAAATACAGATATAATTCTGAATGACCAACTTGAGACAAACAGCTCCCCACTCCTCAACCTATTTAGTTAAAGACTTTAAAGCGTAGACGAAACGGCGGATCAAGCAACCTTACAAGGTGGGGGCAATGAAATAAAATTTTTCTTGTGACTGGCGTACGCAGGATTCTTTTTCGGGATGGGCTGTTATTTTCTTATTTTTCATGTACCACGTCCTTTTAGAACGTTGGTTACCATCATAGGTATCTTAATTTTATTTATTGCCACCCTAAATCAACCGCATGAAGTTCTTCTTCGTCCTGGAATGCGTTTGCCTGCTATTTTCACTTAAATAATATTTTGTAGCTACCTATATTTGGGACCTCTCATTAAATGTCAGAAATAATCCAGCTATCTCTTCTTGATGCTTTTTATAATCGCAGTAGTTTTGCTGAGACATTCTAGTATTGTGGAGTTTCGAATCTTCTCCATCCAATAAACTCTTAAAATTCTACTATTGTACCACATTTCGAGAGCCTCAAGGCGATTTAGATCGATTTTATTCACAGTCCAAGACTCGACACCATACAGTAAGACCGAGAACACGTAGCAGCAAAGTAGTCGGATCCTTAATGCCAATTTTAGGTCTCGGTTTCGGTTACATAATACTTTGGACATCCTTCTAAAAGCGGCTCTTATTCGGGGGGTTTTATTAAATGATCAAATTACCATAACATAGCACCTTCTTCTTCTTTGAGTGCCTCTCCTATCGGAGATTGGATAACATTAGGGCGATTCTAATTTTATTTACTGCTGTTTTGAATAATTCGTTAGTGGTACAGCCAAACCACTCTCTCAAATTTCTCATCCAGGACATTCTTCTACGGCCTGGATTTCTTCGTCCTTGAATTTTTCTTGCATTATGTTTTGTAGGAATGTGTACTTTTGTCCCCTCATCAGGTGGCCTATAGTATTCAAGTTTTCTCTTTTTTATATTCAGTAGAACTTCTGGCTTGTTATTTATTCTGCGTATTACTTCTTCATTTGTAATTTTATCCACCCAACTTATTCTTAGTATACGGCGGTAGCACCACATCTCAAAGCTTTCAAGATTTTTAATATTCCTCTGTTTAAGAGTCCATGACTCAACACCGTAGAGCAAAGTACTGAATACATAGCATTTTAACATTCTAGTTCGTAGATGAATACTAATATCACGATTACAAAATAATTTTTTCATTTTTATAAAAGTAGACCTGGCAATTTCAATACGTCTTTTTATCTCGTGATTTTGGTCACCTGTTTCATTGATAAGGGTTCCCAAGTATTTGTATTCGTTTACCTTTTCAAGTTGGGTACCGTTTATTGTGATACTAGTGTCATTTATTGATTCTTACTGAAGGTCATATATTTGGTTTTTTTGACGTTCATCCTTATGCCGTAGTTATTACATATCTCATTCATACTTTCAACTAGATGTTGTAGATCTTCCGCTGTTTTTGCCATTATCACAGTATCGTCAGCATAATCGAATGTTATTGATAACTTCTCCATTGACTATTATCCCTTCGTTTGCATATGAGAGAGCTTCTTGGCATATTTGTTCGCTGTAGATATTAAACAAGAGCGGTGACAATATACAACCCTGTCGTACCCCTCTACGTATTTCTATTTCGTCCGATGTTTGGTCTTCTATTTTTATATTAGCTCGCTGATTCCAGTACAGATTTAATATTATTTGTATGTCTCTGGTGTCAATGTTCTTACTCTCCAGGATTTCTTTGAGTTTACTGTGGCGTACTTTGTCAAAGGCCTTTTCAAAGTCTATAAAGCAGGCGTGTACCTCTTGGTTAACATCTAGGCATCTCTGTGTTAGAACGTTCAGGGCAAAGAGAGCATCCCTTGTACCTAATCCTTTTCTGAATCCCATCTGTGTATCGTTAATATCGATGTCTAGTTTTTGATAGATTCGGTTGTGGATGACTTTAAGAAATATTTTAAGCAGGTGACTCATCAAGGAGATTGTTCGATGATCTGAACATTGCACTGCATTAGTTTTCTTCGGTATGGTGACAAACGTAGACAGCAACCATTCTTGTGGTATTATACCAGTACTGTATATTGTATCGAATATATGCAATATTATGGTTACGGATTGAACATTCAAAAGCTTCAGCAGTTCTGTAGGGATTTCATCAGGTCCGTTTGCTTTTCCATTTTTAGCGTTTCTTATTGCGTATTCTACTTCTTCTTTCAATATGTCTGGCCCAGTTGCATTGATTATCTGAGTTAAGTTGTTTCTATCGTCTTCAAATAATTCATTCAGGTATTCTGTCCATCTTTTTATTTTATTCTCTAGATCTACAATAAGTTTTCCATCTTTGTCTTTAAGTTTACCTATTTGGCATTTCTTTATGCTTCCTGTTATCTCTTTTACTTTTTTGTGCATATTGAACGCATCGTACTTTTTCTCATAGGTTTCCATTTCTTCACACTGTTCTTTAATCCACGCCTCTTTGGCTTCTTTTATTCTCTTTTTTATGTGTTTGTTTATTTCTTTGTATTTGTCTAGGTAATTCTTCATATTTCTTCTTTGTTCCATCAAGTCTAGTATGTCCTGTGTCATCCACCCCTTGTTCTTTGTTGTCGTTTTTGTCAGATGTTTCTTTCCTGCTGTTTGTATAGCTGTATTTATGTACTTTAATTTTTGGTTAACGTTATCTGTATCGTTAATTTGTTGTTGCGCTGAACTGAGGTTTTCATTTATTTCTTCTCCTGTTTCTTGTTGTATATTTTTGTTTCTAAGTTTAACTAAATCTAGTGTCTTTCTTTGTGGTCTCCTTATCTTTTTTGGTCTCGCCTCTATCACAGTAACTACCGGATTATGATCTGAGCCTATATCAGCTCCTGGGTACGTCTTAGTACATTTAACAGCATTACGATACCTCCTTGCTATCAGAATGTAGTCTATTTGATTTCTCACTATTTTTTCTTTGGTATGTTGTGGAGATGTCCATGTATATAATCGCCGAGGAGGTAATTTAAAAAGGGTGTTTGTTATTACGAAGTCTTCGCTCTGGCAAAATTGAATCAATCGATCTCCTCTGTCGTTTCTGTTTCCAAGTCCATAGTTTCCTACATGTTCTCCTACCTTACCTTGACCGACCTTGGAATTAAGATCGCCCATTATTATGTTAATGTGTTGCTTTTTTATTGCTTTCAGCATTTCTTCTACGTCGTTGTAGAATTGTTCTATTCGTCGTTCTATTTCATCGTCATCTTTATCTGCTGTTGGTGCATAGGCTTGAATAAGATTTATTAAGTTATGTCTTTCTTTAATTTGTATTAATATTAAGCGTTCTGAGTAAGGATTACAGGTAATCAGAGAATTTTTCCATTTCTTTGAAATGATGATTCCAACTCCGTACCGATGGGTGTTGTTGTCGATTCCGGAGTAATAAACATAGCACCGGCAGGCGGCAATTACCATTTTTATCTGGTCTTTGGCATTGAATTGAATAGATGACAATAAACCGATTTATTGTGGGACTTTTTCATTTATTATGTTCCAAAGACTTTTAATGATTTTCGATTCCAAGGAATTCTGCCATATTTAAGTTTCAGTTATCAACAGAACACAAAATTCATTATTTATACTCAATCGTAATCTCTTTCTTAAAAACAGTGTCATTAGACGCCAGGAGAGGTCTCAAGGAGGGGGCAATTGACTCCAATGACCCCCCTTGGATCCGCGTCTGTGTAGACGCATAGTAAAAATACATCACTTGAGAAAGGCACTCTGCCGAAACAGCTCTTGTGATATTAATTTAAAACAAATTTTGTGGAAATTTTGAAAACAAGAGTTTTCAGTGTAGATATTATTATTAGATAAAATTAATTTCCATCAAGTAACAGTCGAATCCATAAAATTCATTACGGTTTTGTAAAACCAGTTTTCGACTCAGAAATTCGTAATTCTTGTACATACCTATTATCGGTAGTGGTCAAATCATATAGATAAAAATTAAAAATAAAGTATGTACGACGATTACCTACTCCGGAAATTATAATACTTGAGATGTAAAGGCGAATAATTTCTTAAATCAAGTGAAATTGAAATGTGTAAGATGTGCTGCAAATTAATCATATTTTTTACATTATGTATGTGTTATCTATGTGAATAGCAAAGAGTGTTTTGAAGCAGCAAAAACCAAGAAGACACGTACTATCAGTGCAGTCATTCAGAAGATTATATCAATCTACTCTATTTGTTACGAACCTCGTAGAGACAACTGCTATGGTCTTGTAACTAATCAACGTTTTTTTTAATAATACTGTGTCCAGGAGAGGTTATGTTATAGTCCTCCGTTTAATACAACTCTTTGGGATTTAACTTGACATCAGGCAAATTATATTTCAATTCACAACGCTACAAGATATCTGCACAGTATACTTCTACCATCGGGAGCTCTATGTATATATTCACAAGGTTTATGTTTTGATAAAAATATGGATGTATTCTTTTATTGGGACCACGAGACACAAAACGCATTTACACCACTTTTCATGGGAGAAATAGAGGAATTCTCGATTAATCTTAAACCGTCGATTGATAAATATAGGAGGGGTTTAATCAACGGTTTAAGATTATTTAGTTATATAATATAAAGGATTTTTTAGGATTCTTCTTAAACATTCCCTCTAGCGACCTGAAAGGGTAGAAAATTAGCAAATATGTCATTGTTTTTCCAAAAATTTCATAATTTTATCATTGCATACTAATGTTGTGTCACGCACAACTGACAATCTGATTTTGTTGAACTGGGCTGGTAAAAACAGAAATTCAACAACGACATGCACGTCATGTTAGGTAGCGAAATAGGGAAGAGTTACAATTCTGACTTTATTTCACCAGATAAATACGAGTATTAGGAATATCGTAGTGTTGATAACTCAATTTGTGAAAAATTTGCACTTACGTCAGTGTTTCGCCAAAGGTGTGAGTTACTTTTCATTGAATTTTTAAACGCTTTTATTTAGTTCAATAGATTGCGTCAAATCTTTGGATGTTAATTTGACTACTAGACCAGGGCGCATCTGTAAAAATATTAGTACATTTGGACGTTGAGAGGTGACTCAAATTTTTTTGCAGAAATTGCTTGAAAATAACTCAAATAATAATATTTGAGTTATCCTCCCTCTCAAAAAGGTCCGGAACATGGTTTAAATAATCAAAATATCAAAATATGAAGGAAAAATTCGATTTCTTTCTTCGTTTTTTGATTATAACTTTAAGAGTATTCATTTCCGAGAAAAGTTGTATTAACTTGAAAGTTGTGTAATTAAATTTCCTACAATATAGAGTTGGTTGAAAATTTAAAAAATAGTCACCCTTGTTGCAAAATAGCAATAATTGGGAAAAAACTATACAAAAACAAGTATTTGCATTTTACGTTTTTCCACCATTTATGCTAAACTTAGGAGCTTCAAATTTCACCCAGAAAAGCTATATGATACAGTTAAATAATACTGTAAATTTCATTAAGATCGGTTCAATAGATTTTGCAAAATAAATTTTGCAATCCAGCTTTCGCAAAAAAAATTCATTTTTTCAAACTGTTACAGGACTGAAAATAAAGCAGATAGCAAGTTGAATTTTTTTTTACTTATAGAACTGTACTGTACCTTTCATTTGCAATTTGCAAAACTAAAATCGATTAACCACCACGGCGTCAGGAATTTTTTTAAATAAACATTAATTATTGGTGTTGCGCGCAGGACACCGGATAGTTTGCTCTGATTGGGCATTCCAATGACCTTTGATAATTATTAATACATTTTAATTTTTATTACATTTCGATATAAATAAATAAATTTGTTTATTGCAAAATAAAAACACATACTCTATCCTTTGAAATAACATTTTTTTTAGCAAAAACTTTCTTTGTTCATATATTTTAACTTGAGAATAAAAGTTTATTATTTTTAAACATATACAATTGTTTAAACAATATTTCACAAACAATAATAAAATTAGTTTGATTTTTGTGGAATTAAAATATTAAAATACAACAAATTATAGAGTAAGAAAATAATATATTAGATGAAGAGGAAGAAATTTTGGTGGAAATCAACTTCATGTGAATCGAACACTGCTGTCCTGCGCGTAGCACCAATAATTATTGTTTATTTAAAAAAATTCCTGACGCCGTGGTAGTTAATCGATTTTAATTTTGCAAATTGAAAATTAAAGGTATAGTACACTTCTATACGTAAAAAATTTTTCAACTTTCTATCTGCTTTATTTTCAGTCCTGTAACATTTTGAAAAAATGAATTGTTTTTGCGAAAGCTGGATTGCAAAATTTATTTTGCAAAATCTATTGAATTGATCTTAATGAAATTTATAGTATTATTTTACTGTATCATAAAGTTTTTCTGGGTAAAATATGAAGGTCATAAGTATAGCATAAATGGTTGAAAAACGTAAAATGCGAAAACTTGTTTTTGTATGGTTTTTTTTCGCAATTATTGCTATTTTGCAACAAGGGTGACTATTTTTTCAACTTTTAACTAATTCTATTATATTGTAGAAAATTTAATTACGCAACTTTTATGTCAGTACATCTTTTCTGGGAAATGAATACTTTTAAAGTTATAATCAAAAAACGAAGAAAAAAATCGAATTTTTCCTTCATTTTTTGATATTTTAATTATTTAAACAATGTTCCGGACCTTTTTGAGAGGGAGGATAACTCAAATATTATTATTTGAGTTATTTTCAAGCAATTTCTGCAAAAAAATTTGAGTTACCTCTCAACGTCCATCTCAAAACAGATGGGCCCTGGACTATACCTTTTCTTCCATGCAAATGAATGAAAATTTGCAGACATATGCATTCGCGGGAACAATACACAAATAGACAACAAAAAATTTTTGTTTATGTTTATTAATTGTTTAAATAGAAAAAAATTATTTTAATGGAAAAAGGCCTAAATTCTCTTGTTTTTTACAATGTAGAAACTTGAAACTTTTACGGATTGTAGCTAATGATATAACCTATACATAATTTCACTTTTTACGTTAATTGTTTACGTTATGCGTCATAAATAAACAATAAAGTTTTAAATTTTGAACATTCATATATTTGTTTATACAGTACGATGCAAATGAAAGGAATAAATTCGTTATTTCGTAAAAAGGCGACTTTAAAGAAAAATCCCGAAAGAGGTCTATTTTTATTTTTAAATTACGATATTTTGGCATATATGTCATACTAGTGACGTCATCCATCTGGGCGCGATGAGGTAATCGATGATTTTTTTAAATGAGAATAGGGGACACGCGATAGCTCATTTGAAAGGTCATTCAATTCTTTATTCACAAATATAAAAATTTATATAATTATTTGTACAGGGTGTCCAAAAATAATTTTTTAATTAAATTATTTAATTTAATTAACTCAGAATACATTTTACAGTTGCCCGTAAACAGAAAAAAAATGTGTATTTCAGAAATATACATTGCTTTTCGATTAAATTAAATTTTCAAGCCAGCTTCCGCCAGCCACCTGCCTCTTGGAAGTTTTAACATTAAATTTAAGCAAAAAGCAATGATTATTTGTGATATAAACATTTTTGTCTGGTTTCTGACAGCAGTAAAATGTACATATTTTAATTTAAATTTAATAAGTTACACACATTCTTCTTGTTTTAAACGCTTTTCTTTAGTTCAATAGTATGCGTCAAATCTTTAGAGGTCTTTTAGGCCTGCCTTTTATTCAATGCAAATGAATGAAAATTTGCAGACATATGCAATCGCGGGAACAATACACGAATAGTCAATAAAAAAAATTGTTTATGTTTAATAATTGTTTAAATAAAAAAGACAATTTTAATGGAAAGTGCTTAAATTCTCTTGTTTTTTACAATGTAGAAATTTGAAATGTTTACGGATTGTAGCTAATGATATGAACTATGCATAATTTCACTTTTTACGTTAATTGTTTACGTTATGCTTCACAAATAAACAATGAAGTTTCAAATTTTTGGCCGATTCCGACTACTTTTTATGTTTGTACATTATGTTTTATATACATATTTTAATAAACATGACGATATATTTTAATGTTTGAAAAGTGTAAGACTAAAAAGTAAAAAATAAAAAAATATGAAAAAAAATTTTTAGGAAACGCTTTTCTTTAGTTCCGAGTGACTAAAATTAAAAATATTAAAAAATCAACTAAAAAGCAAAAAATAAAAAAAAATTAAAAAATCAAACACATTCGTTAAAGAAAAGCGTGGGGCGAAAACCGTTTAATCGATGAAGACGCGCCATGCTTTTCTTTAACGAATGTGTTGGATTTTTTCAATTTTTTTTATTTTTTGCTTTTTAGTTGATTTTTTAATATTTTTAATTTTAGTCACTCGGAACTAAAAAAAAAACGTTTCCTAAAAATTTTTTTTCATATTTTTTTATTATCTTTTAGTGGCTAGTGCAAATCATTTTATATCATACTTAAGTAGGTATATATCTTTAAAGTTTTACTTGATTTTTTCAAAAGTACTGAATATGTGGTATTTTTGAAAAGGTAGTAAAACTACGAAGCAAGTTTTCAATCCTAATAGCAAATAATTAATATTGAAAAATATCAAAAATCACTAAAAGATTTTTAAATTGAAAACTTACTGGTACATCCCCATGTATACGCCTCCAAGACTTCTACAATTTGCAAGTCATATGGATGCTGCAGTAAAGACGATAGGGAAGGAATTCTAAACCTTGCAATTCAAATCCCCCGTCTGCAGCCGGCTAGGAACTGAAAGATGCACCATAGTTACTCTACTGAGTAATACGAAAATAAACTTTTAACAATAACTTTTAACAACGAAAATAAAGGTAGTAAAACTTTTAACATGAGGTATCACATATCCTTGGAAAGTTTGAGTAAGTCAGGTTGGTATGTTGTCTTTAATTTTAGGCATGATTACAAGTTCTCATCAGTAAGACGACTTCTCAGTTTACTCTTGATTATATGTTCATGCTCGAAAAAGATTGTTCGCATATACAGTGTGGGCCAAAGAAAACAGTCCGCATCGATATTTGGCAGTAGTTATTAGATTTTTAGGAAGTGCCGAAACAGGTCGATTTTTATTTTTAAATTACAATTTTTTGACATATATTTTATACTAGTATTCAATTCCCCATTCAGTAATATAACATTAATATCACTATTTATACAGGGAGACCAAAAAAATAATTTTTGAATTAAATTAATTGACGCACAAAGAAGAATGTATAATGTACTTTATTTAACTCACATTACATTGTAGGTACTGCTGTCAGAAAATAGAAAAAATATTTATTTCACAAATAAACATTTTTTTCACTTAAATTAAATCACAAACAGCCTCCCATCTAGGTACCTCTTGGCAGTTTGAAAATTTAATTAAAGCGAAACGCAATGTTTATTTGCCAAATAAACATTTTTTTTTCTATTTTCTGACAGCAGTAGAATGTATTTTGAGTTAAATAAATTACATACATTCTTCTTTTTGCCTCAATTAATTTAATTAAAAAAATATTTTTTGGCCACCCTGTATAAATATTAATATTTATATTACTGAATAGATAACTGAATCACCTTTCAAATGAGCTATCACAAGACCCCTATTCTCATTTAAAACGATAACGTCATCACGCCAAGATGGATGACGTCACTAGTATGAAACATCTATCAAAAAATTGTGATTTAAAAATTAACCTGTTTCGGCATTTCCTTAAAATCCAATAACTACTGCCAATTATCGAGGTGGTCTGTTTTCTTTGGCCCACCCTGTACATGTAGAATCGAGAAGAGGGAGAACAGCAAACACTAGCTTCTTCATCTGATCGTAAAACTCAAAAATAGTATTCCTACTACGTATATTATATAATATTAAAACCTAACACGTTAAAAATGATCATGTCTTCCTTCTCCAGGTCATTCAAAGCAGACCACTTGTGTTGTGAACTAAGATAACATTTTTTCTCTCCAATATTTCTAATTCAACACAAAGACGTTCGAATTAAGAGCGCTATATTTCATTGTTTTTTAAATCCAGCAATTGTATTTCAACGCTACCAATGTAAATTTCAAAACGAGAAAACTTCAACTCAGTTATCGTACCATTAAGAGGATTTTTGACAAATGCTAAAGTTGCTCTGCTGTTTTAAAATCCCTGAAACTTGTTGAGAAATGCTTCCCTCACATTTAAAATTTTATTATGGCTTTAAAATGGCGTTTATCAATAGAGGAATTATTTTCTTGGCGATGCTTCAGCAGTAGGCCAGGGTAATAAGACAAAATATACCCTATTCGTGACACTTCAACAGTCAGGGTACTGAAGCGTTTTTTCGACAGGTAATACTAGTCTGGGCTGATTATCGGAGAATAGGCCATTTTTGGGAAAAGTTATTTACCAGCAATTTTATTGCTGGAATCGAATTATAAGATCCTATATATTAATAATATAGGTATGCAAAGTCCTCAGATAGTGTGCTACTTTTTTTTTATAAACAAAATGGCGCCCGAAAATCGTGTTTTTTTCAATTATTGCTCTATAACTCCGAAGATTTTAATTTTACAACAAAAACACCCAAATAAAAATTCACCGTGATTAAATTCTGCATAGAGACGTGTTTTTCCCGATTTGCTCCGATGAAAATTTTCCTCGGAAAATGCGGGTTTTCCCAACAAAATCTTTAATTTTCAAATAAAGTTTTAGATAAGTAATTATCTACTAATATTTAAATAATTTGGTGACTTAAAAGCCTCCTTGGTTTAGATTATTTATTTATTTATAAAAATCCAAACAGGTCCTAAAACCTTTTTACATGGACAGTTATAATCATAAACTTTATATAACAAATATAACTAATATATACAGTCATTAGCACAACTATTGATAGGCAGATATAGAAGACTTTAACACAAAAACAGCTAGACTAATGATATCTATTATCCATCTACTAGTTTAAAGTGCTCTTGCACTATATGTCTATAGCAACCAAGTGACATTGTAAAATCAATGTTTTTTACTAAATTTATATTGTTCGCTAGTTTCAACATGGCCTATAGAGGAGAGCAAACAGATGTTCTTATTTTTCCAAACAACAACTGATATCTCGTTGCTTTTCGAGGAACATTAAATGGTATCCGCATTCGTAAATCAATTGTACCTGAAATATTATTAATTATTTTATATAAAATCATTGCCATTACAAATTTGCGCCTACTAGTCAAAGACAAAACTTCAAATTCTTCCCTTAGCATGGTTGATCTTATGGTTCCATAATCAGGCCATCGATGATGTTTTTTGAAATACAAATAACGAAGAAACTTATTCTGAACTTTTTCTAGTGCCTCTAAATGTACTTGAGGTTGTTGTCCCCAAATAATGGAACCAAATTCTAATATTGGTCTAACTAAAGTATTATATAATATTTTTATACCCTTAATACTAGTAAAATCGCAAGTTTGTCGACATATAAAACCCAGCATACGGTTCGCTCGTTTTGCAGCTTTACCAATATGTGTAGCAAATGACAGTTGATTATTATAAATCAAACCCAAATCCTTGACCTCACTGGTCCTTTTTAAAACATTCAGTCCTATTAAATAATCAAATACTATTGGTTCTCTTTTACGGGTAATAGACATAACGTAGCACTTATTTATATTGAATTTGATCTTATTATTGTCACCCCATAATAAAATGTTCTCAATATCCCTTTGAATCATTACGCAATCCCTAACAGTTTGAATTATTTTGAATAACTTAAAATCATCTGCAAATAATAAGTAATCTGAATACTGGATGACGTTTGCTAAATCATTTATAAACATTAAGAACAAAAGTGGTCCAAGATTAGACCCTTGTGGTACTCCCGAGTTAGCCTTAAATTTACCAGAAGTATTTCCATTGTGTTTTACAACAAAACTCCTATTCTGCAAGTAACTTTTAAATAACTTTATCAGATTATCAGATAAGCCAAAATTACATAACTTTCTTAAAAGAACATCGTGTTTTACTTTATCAAAGGCTTTTTCGAAATCCGTATACACGACATCCAATTGCAATTGTTTTTCTAACGCATTGTTTGCAGACTCGGTGAATGAAATAAAACTTGTGTTTATCGAGCGACCCGACATAAAACCATGTTGATGATCATTAATACTATTTTTGACGTGATTATATACATGAGCATGCAATATTTGTTTGAAAATTTTTGATGGAGCACACATAATAGCGACTCCTCTATAATTTTCAATATCTCTTTTGTTACCCGCCTTAAATATTGGAGTAATTGAAGATAGTTTCCATTTTTCTGGAAATTTTGAATAAGTTATTATTAGATTAAAAATATGTAATAATGGTAACTTTAACCACTCTTGGCATGCCTTTAAAATATATGGGGGGATGCCATCTATACCGGCAGCTTTCTTTGGTTTCAGCTTTTTGACTGCATTATCATAATCTACGCTTGTTATTGATGGTAAATTCAAAACATTGTTATTACTAATAATATTTGTAAAATTAGTGTTATAGCTAGAAATGTCGGTAGAATAAACAGATTCAAAATATTTCGCAAACTCATTAGCAGTATCACTCTGATTTATTTCTTTACCCCCAAAATAAAATATTTCTGTTTGATTAGACTTAGAATTCTTATTATTAATGAAATTCCAGAAATTGTTAAACTCATTTTCTATATTTTCCTCAATTTGCCGTATATATTTCCTGTGCTCTATGTTAATTAACGATTTCAGTTTTTTTCTGGTCTCTATAAATTGATTGTTAAAATAAATTGAAACATGTCTTAACTTTCTAAAATTATTTTTTTGTTTGAGCAACTTTTTGATATCAGGCGTAAACCATTTCGGAAAATTAGAATAATTCTTGTAAATATTATATTGTGGTACAGATCCTTCAAATATATTAAGTACTTTTGAGTAAAAGATGTGTGTGTGTGTGTGTGTTTGAGCATTATTGGCTTCGGAGTCAATGTCCATTCGCCATCTTACCTTTTTGGGATTATTTGTATTATTTATGCGGAAGCTCCAAAGGAGTGCTTCCTGCTTTCTACTGATTTGTTCAGGTATGTATCCAATCACAATCCTGCTCCAATTTTACAAAGAACTATTTTATATACCTATATCTAATTTTCAACGATTTTTGTTTTTATTTGGAATTATTTCTTTTCATTTTGATTTTTTTTTATCATTTTTTATGTATTTTTTTTTTATTTATTTATTTTTTTTTTAATTTTTTATATATACATATATACACATATATATATATATACACATATATATACACATATACACACATACACATATACACACATATATATATTTTTTTTGATATATTTTTTTTTATTTTTCATTGTCTTTTTTTCAATATAATTTGGGATATTAGACTAGGACACAATTTGACGCTCAGGGGTCGATCAGAGCATTTAGACGAGACAGGTGGACCTCGGATAGGCGTAGGGCTTAACACGAAAGGAAAAAAAACATAGGTTATAAACTTAATCTAATACATAAAATATGTTTGTACAAAATTTGATAAACATTGAAATCTTCTGCTCTTAATAGTTGAGTTAGGTTATATGGTCTGGTGATTTTGGGTATTTTGGCCATTTCTTCATTTAATAATTTAACCTCGTTTATTATTCTAGAACAGCCTAGGATCATGTGCTCCGCTGTACCTTCTTCTCCACATGAACAATTAGGAGAATCACTCAATTTTATTTTATATTTGTACTGGGGAGTTAAAACATGGTTGAACCTTAACCTGCACAAAACAGAGAAAAACCGCTTGCTTCCCGACAGTCTTGAGAACCAAGACTGGCCAGGAGGCTTGGTAACTATGTTTTTGAGTAAAAGATATCTAGAGCTTTATCATACCTCTATTTCCTCTGTTACAGCTTCCCACGTCATATTTCTCATCAAATCACACATCAAATCAAAATTTGCTTTTTTAAAATTAAATCTATTACCAACTAACTTATCTGTTTGTCTAAAACTTGATACTGTAAATGAAAGTTGAATTTCCAGAGATGGATGTAATCTATCTTCCTTTACTAACGGTAACTGCTCTTGCCATACCTTACAACTATTTATATTATCTGCAGATGCTACTACTTGATCTAAAGTTTTGCCCTGCCAGTTTTTTACACTGTTATAAAGCAAAAATGAATTAAAATTTAAAAACTCAATCATACTTTTAAACTTAGCACTTCCATTAGTAAAATCTAGATTTTCGGTTCCTTTAATTTCTGCAATATTGAAGTCGCCAAAAATAAACGTGTTATTAATATCAGTAATATGTGTTTGTAACAATTCGAAGCAATTCGCATAGTCATGTAATTTACAATCTGGTGGAATATACACTCCAATTAATTTTATACTTAATTTGTTATTAATTTTTAAATCCGCAACCAAAATTTCAAAAGATGAACAATGTTGTGTTACTTTGAAAATCTTATGCTCCTTTTTTATTACCATTAATACTCCTCCTCCCTTAGTTTTGCCAGAAATCTCCTGGTTTCTGTCAGATCTCAATAAGTTAAATACATTTATATCAATTAGTTCTCCATCAACCATATCCTCCCGAAGCCATGTTTCTACAGCTACTACTACATCATAATTACCTTCCAAGCAATTTTTATAGAATTCCGCAGTTTTCGTGTTCAGTCCCCTACAATTCTGAAAGTTTATTTGAATCCCTGTCATGAATTGAGTTGTCCCCTGATATCAAATCCTAATCATATTATATTTATTATTTAATATATATTTTTTTACACCTATTTTATTTCTAGTATACCGTAGTAAATTCTTTTCATAAATTTTTGACAAACCAAATAACTTAAAACAATAATTGAAATAATTTAAAACATCCAGTTTTTCTATAAGTAACTCATTAACAACATCAATATTTTTATCCTCTTATACACTACAAACCAAAATCAACGAATTTAAGTTCCAAATTAATATATCTAAATTACTAGGTATCAACAAAAACTTATCAGTCACTAATATACATATTACAGAAACTTTGAGTATAAAGTAGCCCACACACGTTAATTGTCAAGATCCGATTCGCAAGTAATCACTTTAATTTCATCATTCTTCTTTATAAATACTCTACTATCGTAACTCCATGCCTCAGTCTTCCCGAACTTACTCCTTGCCTTCTTCAATAATGAATACCTATGTTTCGTTAGATCTTCATTCACAAATATTTTTGTTTCTCTTAATTGTCTTCTAGCACTTAGAATTTCCTTTTTCTTCAAATAGTTCCAGATTATAGTTCTTCATTATAGTTCCAGATGCTGATGAAAATTAAACGAATATTTTAGCAACAATTCAATTGTTAATTAATAATTTACGGTCGCAATAATAACCAAAATAATTATGATAACACTGATCAAACTTTGAAATCTTATAAAGATGAGATGCATATTAAACACTTTGTCGACAAATTATAAATTTTTTATTTTTTTGCATAATCTTTAAATGTTATAGTTATAAACAAATTAACGTTTCTCAGAAAGTTTTTATTATGTAATTTTAAAAAATAGCTAAAATGCGCATTTCAAATATCTTAAAAATGAATGCTTTAAAACTTTTTTGCAACCATTTGCAAAAAAGTTATGAAACAGCAAAGTAAACATACGATTACTACGGTGATTATAATTTTTTTTAATTCTTTCAAAGCGTAGAAGTGAGTTTAAAGTAGAAGCTAATTATTTACAAAAAAATATCGATTATCAGTTTAATGGTTATGTTTTAATTAAAGATTATAAATATATTTTTTTGTAATTTACACGCGCGAAAGTAGAATAATACAGCACTGTAGCTAAAATTTTCACTCGGAGCGACGACCGGCCGCGCGAGACGTACACTTTTATAAATAATGTATGCTGCGTGTCAGTCGCTTCGAGTGAACATTTCAGCTCCGACTCTGTATCAGGCCTACTTTTGCGCTAAAAATTACAAAAAAAGTATTTTTAATCTTTGATTAAAATATAACCATTGCACTAATTTTTGACATTCTTTGTGAGTAATTAGATTGTACCATAGACTCACTTTTAAGCTTTGAAACAATTAAAACAAATTATAAACAATGGAGAAATCGTATATTTACTTTGCTGTTTCATAACTTTTTTTGCAAATGGTTGGAAAAATTTTTAAAGCATTCATTTTCAAGACCTATGAAATACGCATTTTAAGTATTTTATAAAATTAGAATATAATAAACAATTTCTGAAAAATGTTAATTTTTTTATAACAATTTTTTTTAAACATTTAAAGATTATGCAAAAAAATGAAAAATTTATATTTTGTCGACAAAATATTAAATAGGCATCACACCTTTATAATCTTTCTAAGTTTGATCAATGTTTCATGATTATTTTGGTTGTTATTGCGACTGTAAATTGTTAATTAACAATTGAATTGTTGCTAAAATATTCGTTTCATTTTCACCGGGTTCTGAATTTATAATCTATGCCAAGAAAGCTTTTATTTCACCAAGCTATATAATTATTGATAAATAATTATTGGCCCAAAAAATTTATTTGAAAATTCGAGATTTTGTTGGGAAAACCCACATTTTCCGAGGAAAATTTTCGTCGGAGCAAATCGGAAAAAACATGCTTCTATGTAGAATTAAATTGGGGTGAATTTTTATTTGAGTGTTTTTGGTGTAAAGTTAAAATCTTCGGAGTTATAGAGCAATAATTGAAAAAAATACGATTTGTCGGCGCCATTTTGTTTATAAAAAAAAGTAGCACACTACCTGCGGACTTTGCATACCTATATTAATAATATATAGGATCTTATAATTCGATTCCAGCAATAAAATTGCTGGTAAATAACCTTTCTTTGTACTTTACTAATTAGATCAGCGTATTATAACTATTTTTTTTCAAAATTTAAAGATTATGCAAAAAAAAACAAAAATTTATATTTTGTCGATAAAATATTAAATAAGCATCTCATCTTTATAATCTTTATAAGTTTGATCAATGTATCATGATTATTTTGGTTATTATTGCGATCGTAAATTGTTAATTAACAATTGAATTGTTGCTAAAATATTCGTTTAATTTTCATCGGCTTCTGGAATTACAATCTATACCAAGAAAGCTTTGATGTCACTAAGTTATTTAATTATTGATTAATAATTACTTACCTAAAACTTTATTTGAAAATTAGAGTTTTTGTTAGGAAACCCGCATTTTCCGAGGAAAATTTTCGTCGGAGCAAATCGTGAAAAACATATTTCTATGCAGAATTTAATTGCGGTGAATTTTTATTTAGGTGTTTTTGTTGTAAAGTTAAAATCTTCGGAGTTATAGAGAAATAATTGAAAAAAATACGATTTGTCGGCGCCATTTTGTTTATAAAAAAAGTAGCACACTATCTGCGGACTTTGCATACCTATATTATTAATATACAGGATCTTATAATTCGATTCCAGCAATAAAATTGCTGGTAAATAACTTTTCCATGAATTTTGCTAATTAGCCCAGAGTATACTTATAAGCACAAATTGTAACTATTTCCTGCGTAGGATCTGGCGGCCATTTTTATTTATAAACAATTTAGTGCCAAAAAACGGCCTTTTTCCCTTTTTTTTGCAAATTAATAGAAAACAGTAAGATTTATGGTTTTCTTAGTATAGACATCTTCGAGAGAATGGAAAAAGCTTTAAAATGGCGTATTAAAAAGTTTAATACACTCATTTGTTGTTAATATAATTCCGAAAAAAGGTCGAAATTTCAAAAAAAAATTAATTTCGCAGTAACTATTGTAAAGATAAGTATTGAGCTTTGAAATTTTTGTCAAATGAGGGTTTCTTGGTGCTTAATATGTGACAAAAATTTCAAAGCGATTTATTGAATTGTTTAAATTTTATTCAAATTGTTTACCCCAGAGAGCTTTTTTTTGCAATAACATTAGTCAGAAAAAAAATCATGTTAGAACCATTCTAAAGGTGTCAAATAAAAGAGCTTGAACTAAACTTTCAAATTGGTTAAAAAAAAAAATGAATCAAAAATGCATTTATTAGTAATAAATAATTATAGAAAAGTATCGTCAATTTTTCTTTTTTGAATCCTTTAAACACTTTGAATAACTTCTTTCAAAAAAATCTAGTTTATACCGTTTTTAGGTGCATAACTACCAAGTAATGTTATTCATGATATTGATGAAAAATTGAAAAAAATATACAGGGTGTCCAGAAACTCTACCGACAAACGAAGATAGGAGATTCCTCATGTAATTTTAAGTCATTTTAATCCAATTCATCCAGTACGAAAATGCTTCCGAAGGGAGCTAGAGCTCTTTGGAGATGGCGTCTTGTAATTAGTTTTTCTTAAATACCTCCAGAACGCTACTATTTAGAAAAATGAAAATTGGTACGCATATTTATCTTCCAGAGATAAATCGATTACATTTATTGTGTACTTCTATCACCAGTCATAGGCGCCCGTTTTGGGTAGGGCAACGGTTATTTTATCGCATAACTTTTTTGTCTTTATCTTTTAAGCATTTTTGATACTGGATTATTATATTGTGAGATATTCTAGTACTAAAAGGTACTCTTGATTTAAGTTGGTAGGACACACCGTTTTCTAGAAAAATCGATTTGAAAATTTTTCGTTTTTTGAATTTGAAAAAAAATTAAAAAAAAAACAGTGCATTTTACCAATTTATATCAAGAGTAACTTTTAGTACTAGAATACCTCATAATTTAATAATCTAAAGTCAAAAATTCTTAAAAATTAAAGACAACAAAGTTATGCGACAAAATAACCCTTGACCTACCCAAAACGGACGCCTATGACCGGTACTAGAAATTCGCCATTAATGAAATCGATTTATCTCTGGAATATAAATAAACGTACCAGTTTCCGCTTTTCTAAATGGTTTTTTTTTTGAAAATTTTTTTTGGATATTCAATAACGAAAAATTTTCAAATCAATTTTTCTAGAAAACGGTGTGTTTTACCGACTTAAAGCAAGAGTACCTTTTAGTACTATTACACCTCATAATTTAATAATCCAGTATCAAAAATGCTTAAAAGTTAAGGACATAAAAGTTATGCGATAAAATAACCGTTGCCCTACCCAAAAGGGACGCCTATGACCGGTACTAAAAGTTCACAATAAATGTGATCGATTTACCTCTGGAAGATAAATATGCGTACCAATTTTCATTTTTCTAAATAAACGCGTTCTGGAGTTATTTAAGAAAAACTAATTACAAGACGCCATGTTCAAAGAGCTCTAGCTCCCTTAGGAAGCATTTTCGGACTAAAAGAATAGGGTTAAAATGTCTTAAATTTATCTTAGGAATCTCCTGTCTTCGTTTGTCGGTAGAGTTTCTGGACACCCTGTATAATTTATTATATAAAAAAATAAAAAGTTATAAGGAAAAATTGAACATACTTTTGCATAATAATTTATTACTAATAAATGCATTTTTTATTCACTTTTTTTAAACCAATTTGAAAGTTTAGCTCATGCTCTTTCATTTGACACCTGTAGAATTATTCTAACATTATTTTTTTCTGACTTAGGTTATTGCAAAAAAAAGCTCTCTGGGATAAACAATTTGAATAAAATTTAAACAATTGAATGAATCGCTTTTAAATTTTTGTCACATATTAAGCACCAAAGAACCCTCAAAGAAAGTAACACAATGTTTCCCTCTCAAAATTCTGAGCAAAAATAGATAATTTGTTTTATAATGTTATTACTTCTTCTAACATCGAAAAACTTAAATTTCCTTTCCCTTGTAGTTTACGATTAAGCTGATTTAGATGAGATCTAACGTCTACCAACAAACAAAAGTTTTGTATCAACTGATCATCTGTTAGTTCTGGATAGTGAACGCCTTTCTAACTGATTTAATTTCCGAAAGAGGGACGCGAATCTTTTTTGCTACCAAGTTTTTTTTTAATGATAATATTGCGCTTTCTGTGGATCTTTGTGCCAGAGGCGCACTTAAGGCCTCAAATGACCACTGCTCTAGTAAATACTCAGCATTACAAACTAGTACTTATAAAAAGTATAAATCAAAGAAAATATTACCTATTAGTTAAAAATTTCAGATTTTTATAAATCTACATTACTCTTTATAAATAAATGACAACATAATTACACTTAAACATTTGAGATTGCTACTACATTTGAACCATTACTTTTTAAAAATCGTACATAATCCTCAAAAGCCGTTACTTTCCGCTCTTCAATTTCCAGTTTCTTTTTTAATAATGCCATTCGATCTTCATGTCGCTTCTGTTTCTCACTTTTACAAGTTGCACATTTTCTCTTTTTTGATGATAGTTCCGAGGCGTTTATGTCATGCTGTAACGCGTGCCTAGATTCTAACTGTTTTGATAAACCTTTTTCCGGCGTTTGGAAATTGTCGAACATATTCCTAAACTGTGGATCGTTTGACACTATATCATCGATTTCGTTATAAAATTCAAATTTTCCTTGGGCTCTATCCGTGGCTTTGTAAGACCGATATGATCTTAGGAGATTTCTCCATTTGATTTCACATTTTATCGGTAACTTATCTATTCCAATTTTAGCAAGTTCTTTGGATATCAGTTTCCAGCGGTCTTTTTTCATTTTAAAGTGTTTAAATTTGTCTTTGTGCAAAGAGAAAATATTAATGAGAGCCAATGTTTCATTTTGGCTCCAAGTCCTTTGGTTTTCTCCTAAATCTGTTGGATGATCTACTTGGATAGGGACTGCCTCATCATCTTCAATTTCTTCAGGATCTGCAAAAAAGAACAAACAAATTATTCATCTATTTGAGACAAGAAAATGTCTAGAAATATTTGATTAAATTTTTAATCAAACTATTAAATCCTGGACACTTACTGAAGCAATGGAGAAAAAACTTGAAGCCTTCGAAATGTGGCTATACTGGCGAATCTTAAGGATATCATGGACGGACAAGATAACCAATGAGAGCGTATTACGAAGAGTGGGAAAAGAAAGAGAGGTGATGTATACCATTAAAAGGAGAGAGTTAGAATATCTCGGACACATAATGAGAAAAGATTACTGAAGGTAATCCTTCAAGGTAAAGTATTCGGAAAGCGAGGAATTGGGAGAAGAATATCATGGTTAAAGAACCTGAGGAAATGGTTCTTCACAACAACAACTAGGTAATCTATTAGTAATCTTTAGCAGAATGATTAACTTATATGTAAATTAAATGATAAATGGCGTAAGAGTCCAATTCGTTAACCTTTAACTACACGCGCTGGCGTATTTTGTACACCAGATATAAGAATTCGACTGCAAATATGTTTAAAAATTTATTTTTTTACCTTATCAGCAAAAATAAAATTAGAGATACCCAACTACTTATCAATAATACACCAGTGGACCGAGTAAAACAGTATAACTATCTTGGAACAATAGTAAACGAACAATTGGATCACTCACAAGAAATAAAATGTAGAATAGAGAAGGTTAGGAGTGCATTTGATAACATGGCCAAACTCTTTAAAAGCCACAACCTTAATCTGGAGATAAAAATAAGGCTCCTACGATGTTACATCTTCTCAATATTGTATTACGGAGTTGAATCCTGGACACTCACTGAAGCAATGGAGAAAAAACTTGAAGCCTTCGAAATGTGGCTATACTGGCGAATCCTAAGGATATCATGGACGGACAAGATAACCAACGAGAGCGTATTACGAAGAGTGGGAAAAGAAAGAGAGGTGATGTATACCATTAAAAGGAGAGAGTTAGAATATCTCGGACACATAATGAGAAACGGCACTAAATACAGATTACTGAAGATAATCCTTCAAGGTAAAGTATTCGGAAAGCGAGGAATTGGGAGAAGAATATCATGGTTAAAGAACCTGAGGAAATGGTTCTCCACAACAACAACTAGGTAATCTATTTAAAGCATCAGTTAATAAAATAATTATAGCCAGAATGATTGCCAATATTCGAAAGGAATAGGCACTAAAAGAAGAAGAATCTATCTAAAATCTAACCTATCACTGGAATGTGCTTTACAATTGGTGTTAGTTTCGTTATAATCGGCGTATAAAAATTGTAATTACCAGTTTCTTATTTGTTGTTTCCGGTTGTATACAAAACATGCCACGATTGTAGTAATGTAAGTACATCTTACAATTATTTTTTTAGTCATTATGGCACAAAATATATTTTTCTTTATAAATAATACTTTTTCTCGCGTAAAAAATCACATTTCAAAATTTTTTTTATTAGTATTTTTATTTTTCGAGTGATCACATTCCAGTTATAAATCCCAATTGACTTACTGAGAAGGAACTCGCAAGCATTCGCTGATGCCGACTAAGGTTTATAAAAACAACTAAGTGTATTTTTCCAAAAAAAAAAAAAACAAAACCGATGTTTTTAAGTGTAATCTCTTGTAGCGTATAAAGTACGCCACGCGTGTACTTATGTTAAACTCTCTGTATATGAATCGGTACCAATAAAATAGACATGTTTCGCTATCCCTAGCTCAGCAGTATTCGTGTTAGGTACAAATTCATAAGGAAACGGTTCAACGAATGTGTCTTCAAACTTTCCACCTCAGATGGCTAGCTACAAAGGTGCCATCTACGCTGATGACTTGTAACTGAAAACATGACTCGAATGGAGTCAGTTTCCAATCTTTTGTACAGTATTAAAAGTTCCATGCAAGCAGGTCTTCGGCAAAAGCTTACACCAGGGAAATAAGGCAAAAATATACCATGTTCGGGACACTTGAGCAGCCAGGTTGCAAATGGGTTTTTTGGGTACTATATATCTAATACATTATAAATACAAAAATGCCCGTCACAGTTTGGACGAGAAATTTAATTATTAACAAATTAGGGTCAAAAATTGAAGTTTTTTCGTTTAGATCGCTACAGGTAAAAATAGGGTAATTAAATATCTTATTTATAATATTTTTCTTTTAGTAGAGAAGCCAAGGTTTAAAATAGCCCTTTTTGAATTTTGGTCAGATCATTTGTTGCTTCGGATATTACAAAATAAAACTAAAATTTCGAAAATAAAAAATTTGCTATAACTTTTGCGAAAATGAATTTAAGACTTTAATATTGCATGAAAAGTTGAGTCAAACAGTCCACACCATGCACAAAAAATTTTAAGACGATTCGTCAATTAGTTTAAATTTTATTCAATTTGTTTACCGCAAAGAGCTTTTTTTCGCAATGTTATTGTTCAGAAAATGATCATGATATAGCAATTCTGTGAAAACAACGTGAAAGAAGAATAGTCATATTTTCAAAGAATTTAAAAAAATCATTGAAAAGTCATTTTTATCACTCAGAAAACATTTTACTAAAATAGAGTGATTTTTGGCTTATAAACAATTTGAATAACTTTGTTAATATTGACTGTAGGCTAAAACTACAATAGGGTTTAAAAAACTGGTATTTTTATACGAATTTTTAAAGAAAATAATTTTGAATATTTTGTGGAGATATTTGGCACACTTATTCGTAATATAATAAAGAATGACGATACAGAGCCCAATTTTAGAAATATGTTAGTATGTGGAAATTACTCTATAACTAAATAAAATATTGCAAAAAGGAGCCTGTACCGCCATTAAGAAAGACAAAAAAATACACTTTCTTCAAATAAACTTTTTTATCCCGTGCCTAGACTTTGTGTCACATTAAAACTACCAAAAATCGATTTTTTTTTAACAAGAAATCGAACGTCACTGACTTGGCAACATTTCGCCCCTATCTGTATAAAAATTATTGTTTTTGATAGTATAAACGTCACTGTCAGTGTCTAATCACCGACGCACTGTTGCCTCACTTTTGAAAGTTCGTAGAACTTTCGGAATCTTGGACCGCATTTGTTGCTACCTGTTGATCGCTACTGTATCACCTTAAAGCAAAAGTTGGTAGCAATGAGAGAATTCATGATAATAATTTATTAATTTCGGGAACAGTTTGTTGCAATGAATTGCAGTATATAAAATTATACATATTTTGTAACTTATCCCATCTTCCGAAAATATTTGGATCAGCATATAAAACTTTTAATTCATTTCTTTAGTTGTCTATTTGATTAAAGAATGATGCATAGTTTTAATAAACTTGTCTAATAGATATTTTGAAAATTCTTTGGCGTAACTTTTAAATTTTTGCAAAGCTTCAAAAATGTGCAAATCTTCAAAATTTGAAAAAAAGGAGTATCTATTTGCACAAATAATAATAGTATCAAAAATTTCAAAATATACTTGTTTTTCGAGATCTGTGTCATACTTTTGTATTTTTTGGGGGTGTTCGGAAATATCAAGCGAATCCAAAACGTCACTGCGTATATTATATTGAAAATTACTATCTCTGAGATTTTTTACCAGCTTTGTTATTCTATTTTTGGAATAAATAATGTCAGTTGACTGATTTTCAACAACATTGAATATCACATCAGTTTGGGTAAACACTTTCTTAAAAATATGTAAAAAAAATATTAAAAGAATAATCATTTAGTAAAGTTTTCAAACCGATCGTTTCACGAATCGAGATAATATCATCACTTGCAAAATTGTCGCCTTTTTTAATAAAATAAAATTAAAAACTTCCAAAAGCTGCTTACGAAAATCTGCTACAGTGAAAACTAACCGAGATTTAAAATTCCAAAAGCTACTTTATTTCATAATTAATTTCATCCCGAGCGCACTTTAGCAGGGTACGTGGCTTGCCTGCTGCTGTGTCTACCTATCACCGATCGGCAGATTGTTTATGTGCCGGACCCTGCCATTCAAATACGGGAGAAATTGTGGTGAAATGTATAATTGGTTGTCTAATATTCCACAGCGCAGCGCTTCAAATCGTAGATCTAGGGACGGCTTGCCGTCGAAGCGAAGCTGTAGGCGAATTCTATAATTTTCGTTATTACCGCGAAAGCTAAGCTAAACGATAGCGAAGTTGATTTATGTTCATATTCTATAAGGTTAGTTTTCGCTTTCGCTTCGTTATCATAGCGGCATACGATAATATACGAGTTTAAACGATCTATGAATAAATAATTACGGCAACATTGCAAATATATGTGCAGGAAGTAAAAAAAGAAGAAGTAAAGAAAGAAGAAGAGTAACTAGAGAGTTACATGACGTACCTATATAACCTTATAATCACAAGTTTGATTAAATTTTTATTATATTTTAATAAAAATGTTGCCGGTGCAATTTGTTCTATATGGAGAAGGAGAACTCGAGCGAAGAAACCATCTGCGATCTGCGGTTAACGCCAGAGGAAAGCAGGTTCCTTCGAGATAGAAGTGACCCATTTGGTTTAACAGATATAAGGTTTATTGATATTTTTCGCTTAAGCAAAGAACTAGTTTGATTCCTTTTTGATGAGCTACAGGAACTTACGGAAGATTGGGAAGGTGGTGTAAGAGCATCACTAATTCATAATTCATTATCAACAAAACAAAGAACACAGAATTCGAGAATTCTTGTGAAATCAACACAACAAGGAACAACCTGCTTAGCGCCTGCGCTTGTTTACCACGTGAAAATGATCGACCAATCACTATCGAAAGCGAAACGAAACGCAAGTCAAAAGTTATCGCTTTCGCTTTGTAATCGGCTTCGTGATCTGCTTCTCCGATTCTTCCCGAATGAGCTTACAGAATAGCAAACCGTCGGATAACGAACGTAATTGTTTCGCGTTGATCTTATAGAATCGGTCCACTGATCTTATAAAAAAGAATTCATACAATCGCAATCGGATGCACGGCTGGGATTATTAATTTGAAAGTTTCTTACGCGTAGGGATCACGTAACGTATCGGATTGATCGAATTCTTTTAAAAACAATGAATTAAATTTAGTCTGTATTATCTCACAGATTTTTTTTATTTTACAGAAACAAATATCATCAACTCTGGATTAAATTAAATATTTAGAAAATCTACAATGTGTCCATAATGTGTGGGTCGGCACTGCCGACCCTGACTGGCCGCCACTGACATAGCCAAAATTAAATGGAAGTGGGCAGGACATGTCGCTAGAACACTGATGACATAAAGAGGATTTGTACCAACTGGATTACAGCAGGGCAAGATAGATCTCAATGGAAGTTTTCGAGGAGGCCTATGTGTAGCAATGGACGACTATGGGCTGATGATGACCCAATTCACAGATTAACTGTGACAGAAAAAGGTGCCAAACACTCTTGCATGAAATTCTTTAATAAATGGCCCCATGACATTAGACTAATGCGAAAATTAAGTCAGTACAAAGAAGGCTGTAAAGTAAAACAAAGTATATAAAGGTGACAAACAGTATGTAAGTAGCAAAACTTGAAGATCTAATGGTTGGAACTTATACTTGCAATGGGGTAAGAGAGTTCATATATCTAGGCTCACAAATAAACCAAACCCACCACAATAACTGCAGAAATTAATAGACGTATATATCTAGCAAAAAGAGCATTAAAGAAACTTTTAAAATCAAATATAGTCACAAAAAGAATGAAAATATTGATATATTATACCAAATTCACTTACACGTCGGAAACGTGGATGATGACAAAAAGTGATAAAGAACATTTATGCTGTTTTGAACATAGAATCCTCATGCGAACGATATTTTTATATAGCATCTAGAAACAACGATTTCAAACACCCCATATTTAAACAGTTCTTATATTGGTGGAGATACGTGGATGAGATACTAGTATTGCTAGTATGCTTTGTAGGAACTAACAGGCAATTTCATTGACCAATTTTTATCATACGTTAATTCACTCCATAGTAATATTGAATTTACAATAGAAACAGAGTCAGTCTATAAATTTTCTAGATTTAAAAATTACCAGACTGCAAAACCAACATGAGTTCTCCATACTTCATAGACTGCCATACTATTATTCGCGGTGTGCAAGTACTTGGAAGGGAAACGAGAAACGACCGTGCGCGAGTCGCGGAGAAATATTGCAACTATCTTAAATAATTCATATTGTCAATTGAAATTGTCAAATTGACGTATATTTCATACCTTCTGTCCTTGAAGCAGATAAATTATATATTGCTCTACAATACTGATATGATATGCAATTATTATATAAAGGTAAATTTAATTAATTGTATTTTGCTTGCAGTACTGCATTTTAATAACTAATTTTATTTACTACATACAATTGTTCACGTTTTCATAACATAACCTGAATCTTATTTTTTCTTCTTACTATTTTTTTGGACTATGGCCTTGACAATAATTATCCAGTAACCAGGACTAATATAATTGGCCAATATAATTAAAAGTGTGAATAAAAGTACAGAGCGTAGAAATAGGGGTCGCTTTGCCGAACTTGCACGGTCCCAATAAGCAATTCATCATCCCATCCTACACAACATAAAATAGCAGCCTACCATAGCATGTTAGATAGATCGAAAGAAATTCCAATGTGAAAAAATAACTTCGAGACAGAATTAAACATCAGTAAGTACATAGCAGTAAACAATGAGTACAACGAGCCCGTGACGTCACATGGTACCAATACGAAATATTTAGGCGGTAGGTGTGTTCTTTTTTAGAATCATTTTGTCGAGTATACTGGATCCTTACAGCCACTAAGACATATTTTATTATATATGCGTAGAAATAATGTTGGAATATTTCTATTAATGTACATTTAAAGACACATACCCTAACTTGTTTCATTTAATTTGTGTAAGTGGAATATAAAGCGTTTTTATAATGCACACTTGTTCAAGTTACACTATAAGTAACTGCGAGCGAACAAAGGTGACATTTTGGCATAAATTGGTAACATTTATTTGACAGTTGCGGTGATGACACTTCATATTTGTTTTTATTCTTTACTATAGGTGGTCTAGTTATACCGGGCGTCCACTTATATTTTCCCCCATTTTAACTGCCTATAACTTCTAAACGGCTTAAGACAGAAAGATGCGGTTTTCGCTGAAATGTTTTATTTTAGTAAAAGTTTTGTCTGAATGTATTGAATTTTTTATATCACTTTCAAATACGAAAAAAAATGGCGGAATTTTGGAAAAAACGTTGTTGACTTTTTTTTAATGAGACACCCAGTATATTTTTTTGTAATATGAAAGAGAGGTCCTTCACCTATCCAGCGATATAAAGTTTTTCAAAATCGGTTGTCAAATCACTGAGTAATTAATTTTTAAAATGAGCGGTGCAACGTGGATATCACATACAGTAGACTCCCGTAAGTTCGGCCTCGGTTAGTTCGGTCTCCGCTTAGTGCGGCCGGCTCTCTGAACATTAGTCACATACTTTGCACATCAAAAATCATTAGAAAAGAAAATCCAGAAAAAAATTACTGACTTTTTAAGTGTTTAAGAAGCCAAACCACCAATGTGCAATATTTTTAAATTTTATTAGGCCTAGAGTTCTGTAAGTATTGTTTTATAGTATTTTTGTAACGGTCTATCTTTTCATATATGTTAAATATATGTCAGAGTATTCCTCTGTGTTGTCTTCTACTTAATGTACAAGTGTTCTGTTTTTGCTAGATCCATACAAACAATAAATGGGCATTTTTTAGATAAGCATCGGTTAGTTCGGCCACTTTTAAGTTCGGTCCAGGGTCCGGTCCCGAGGTGGCCGAACTTACGGGAGTCTACTGTACCTAAATAACATAACTAAGCAAAATGATATTATGTTATGTGATTTCCACATTGCATCTCTCATTTGAAAAATTAATTGCTCAGTCATTTGACAACCGATTTTAAAAATTTTTATATCACTGGATAGGCAAATGACCGTTTTTTCAAGCTACAAAAAATATACACTGGGTGTTATGATAAAAAAAGTCAACAACGTTTTTTTTTTTTCAAAAATCCGCCATTTTTTATTTAAAAGCGATATATAAAATGGTCATTTACATAACAACTTGAAAAAACGGTCATTTACCTATCCAACACTATAAAAATTTTTAACATCGGTTATCAAATGACTGAGCAATTAATTTTTCAAATGAGAGATGCAATGTGGAAATCTCATATAGTCGGTTCGCTAAACTCAGACGCAACTGGTTAGATATTTTAGTCGATAATTTTTTTGTTTTTTGCCAATTTTGCAAAAATTGGCAAAATTACTAACTATTTAGTGATTATTAACTATTAGTAATTATTTTTTGCCAATTTTACTAAAATTGGCAAAATTACCGACTAAAACATCTAGAAAGTTGCGTCTGAGTTTAGCGAACAGACTATAACATAATATCAATTTGCTTAGTTATGTTATTTAGATAATATCTAATATTATGTGATATCCACGTTGCACCTCTCATTTTAAAAATTAATTACTCAGTGATTTGACAACTACTGATTTTAAAAATCTTTATATCGCTGGATAGGTGAATGACCTTTCTTTCAATTTACAAAAAAATATACTGGGTGTTCCATTAAAAAAAAAGTCAACAACGTTTTTTTCAAAAATCCGCCATTTTTCTTTTCGTATTTGAAAGCGATATAAAAAATTCAATCCATTCAAACAAAACTTTTACTAAAATAAAACATTTCAGCGAAAACCGTATATTTCTATCTTGAGCCGTTTAGAAGTTATAGGCAGTTAAAATGGGGGAAAATATAAGTGGACACCCGGTACAATGCTATAGGTATTTGTTTTATTATATTTACTGTTTTTATTATTTTAACGTAGGATTATAACTTAATTTTTGTTTTCTATTTCTAAAGTTTTTATTTATTTACATTCAATATTAACTTGTTTTGTTGTATAATCCACGTTTGCAATAATTATTTATTTATTTATCAACGAGCAATCACCCAATTAAAATACGGTATAAACATTATGACATTTAACCTAATCTACAGTAAATTTAAAAATTGTAATCATACAAACTAGGAACATTAAATAACAAACATTAACAAAAAAAATTATGTGATCTATTAATCTATTTGATTTAAAATGGATTCAGGATTTTTTTGTACTTTGGCAACTATGTCAACTTAGATCTCTGACGTAGATAATGACGTGCAACGGTAAGTATATTAGATGAACTGTACAAAAGCCCTGAAATTAGTCTTCCCATCACCACAGAAAAATTAAATACCCTTCTGCTGTATCACATATTTTATATAGGCAAGATGTCAAAACAACCAACCACATAAAAAAGAAAGGAATAGGGCTTTTCAACGATTCTCATTTGTTTCAAGCTTCTGTCATATATTAATACTATACACAGATTAAGTCCGTTCGCAGACACTTGGACAACTTGTCGCTGACAACTCCTAACCTTACCTAACATAATTAGTTATTAATATTAATTAAAAGTAAATATACCTTGTATATTTATTTATTAATGATATTATTTATATTATTTTAAAGTGCATATATTCGATTTTCTGACAATTTATCACTGACTAGTCACTGACAGTCTCTGCGAACGCAACTAATACACAACATATGACAGAAGCTCGAAACAAAGGAGAATAGATGAAAACCCCTATAATACCAACTTTCAGAACAAACAACAACTTATGCAAATACATTAAGAACAATAAGAGCCAAAAGAAAAAGCAATTACAGAGTGGTGTATACCAACTGGCATGTGGTGACTGTCCAAAAACTTACATAGGTCAAACTGGCAGAACCTTTGACAAATGCATAGCAGAACACAAAAGGGCTTTCAATAATAGAAAAACAGATTCTATGTACGCATTTCAACTTCTACATTATAATCATTCCTTTAATGAACAGTATCAAATCCTTCATATCCAAAATAAAGGCCTTAAGCTATCTTTATTAGAATGTATAGAAATTAATAAATACAATTCTGAATGGCCAACATCTCCCCAGTTTTTAACCTATTCAGTTAACAGTTAGAGACTTGCAGACATAGTAAAATTACATTACTTAAGAAAGGCACTCTGCTGAAACAGCTGTAGGTACTAGGTAGTGACATTCATTTATAACAAATTTTGTGGAAGTATTGAAGACAAAAGTTTTCAGCACTGTATTGTTAGATAAAATGAAATTTTTATGATTCTTACATAAAATATACCTGTGTTGGTTTTCCTGTATTCCCGTTTTTATTAGTTATGCTTATTTTTTGGAGTATTGTATTGCAAAAATGTAATGCTACATTTTATTAGTGTAAATGTCAAATTAGTATTGTTTATGTTTACAAATGACCTACCATCACTTTGTAACTTTAGTACTTGGAGATCATCAGCTGGTAGCAGAACAGAAAAATGCCGATTTTGAACATTATCAAACACTTCAACTGATCTTAAATCCATTTTGATCTGATCTTGATCATTATTTATCTTCCTTTTCTTTCGTTTTGTATCAGAAGAACTTAACTTTCCTTCAGTTTATTCTGATTAATGTGATGAAATAGGGCTTTTCAACGATTCTCATTTGTTTCGAGCGTCTGTCATATGTCGTATATTAATATTATACACAGATTATACAACATATGACAGAAGCTCGAAAAAAATGAGAATCGTTGAAAAATCCTATTCGACACATTTCGACATACAGCCTAACCACAGAACACAAGACAATTTTTAGTTCTGTGATCGAAACCTAACAAACAAGAATTTTAATTCCTAAATAAAAACCCAAGAATATGTTTTTATTCTATTATGTTTTTGATTTTAATTTCAGTTTTTACATTTCTATAAAAATTAGTTTTTAATAAAAATTATCTAGTTTTATTTTATTTCACAATGGCCGTGTTTCGCCAAATCTAGGCAACTTTAGTTATTTTTTGCAGTGTTGCCGAGTAAATTCAAAATAAAATTCATTTTGGCTATTCAATGTTCATTAATTTTTTTCAAAACTTGCTTAATTTTTACACATACTTCTTTATTACCATAGCCAGGGTCCCGGACCGTACCGCTAAAAACAGAAAACCGAACCGAAACCAATAGGTATTTTTTAGTGTACCGGAATCGAAACTGAACCCTATTTGATATTACCTAAATAATATAATTTTTGAAACTGAACCGTAACACTTAATTTTTCAAACGGTTTTATTGTTTTTTTTCGGTTTTGTTGTTTATAATATTGTTACTTTTGTTTTTGTTATAAATTAATGTAAACAATCTTGCAGTGTTTTGTACTGGCTTCTACCTTTTTATTATTAAATAAAAAATAAATTGCAAGGTGTTTTATTATTCTAAAATTAAGTCAAAGACCATAAAAAAACTATGTCATAATTTCTTCTTTTAATTCTGGCCAACAAAAGTTTCTCAAGCTGTTGAGGAAAATAAAATTTGTTGTGTTGATTTCAGAATATTGTTAAATATTTTATTTAAATTGATGCCGTTTACCACAAGGGGCACAAGGACAGATTCAGCAACTTATTGTAAGTATGCCTAAGCATATTGAAATGCTCCGCAGATGTAGGGGAAGCAATAACCGATATATACCTACGACAGTATCTGGAGAACAATGTTCTCCCCCACGTCCCTCTCCTTGGGGATAATTTCTTATTTATGCGGGATAATGCGCGTCCACATATTGCGCGAATCGTCATGGACTAAATTGTCATCTTAAGTACTGTAGGAATTCCCGTTTTGGATTGGCCCGCTTGTAGTCCTGAAATGAATCCATTAGAACATTTATGCGAAATTTTAGGGAAAAAGATTATAAAGAGGCAATCATTGCCAGAAACGATTCAAGAGCTGAAAATAGCGTTTAATGGAGAATGGGAACATATACCGCAAGGACAGATTCAGCAACTTATTGCAAGTATGCCTAGGCATATTGAAATGCTCCGCAGATGTAGGGGAAGCAATAACCGATATATACTACAGTATCTGGAGGACAATGTTCTCCCCTACGTCTCTTTCGTTGGGGATAATTTCTTATTTATGCGGAATAATGCGGGTCCACATATTGCGCGAATCGTCATGGACTAAATTGTCATCCTAAGTACTGTAGGAATTCCCGTTTTGGATTGGCCCGCTTGTAGTCCTGAAATTAATCCTTTAGAACATGTATGCGAAATTTTAGGGAAAAAGATTTAAAAGAGGTAACCATTGCCAGAAACGATTTAAAAGCTGAAAATAGCGATAAATGAAGAATGGAAACATATACCGCAAAAACAGATTCAGCAACTTATATAGCAAGTATGCCTATTATAGGCATACCGAAATCCTCTGCAGATGTAGGAAAAGCAATAACTGATACTAAACCTAAACAATAGGCAAACTGTGGGCAATTCAAATTTTATGTTTTCTTTTGTTAAATTTTTCGAACAATGTTATTTTTTTGAGTTACTTATTACTTTCTTTTCAGTTAGGTAGGTACTTATTTTTGCGATTTGCGGACGATACTATCATATTAGCGGACAACCTCCAAGACCTCCAAGAGCTAATGAACAAGATAGTTGAGTATAGAGAAGAATTATCAATAAAGATTATCAATAAACATCGAGAAAACTAAATTTATGAGGATATCAAAAACCCAAAATAATGATGAAAGTCTGACAATTAACGGTAAAACTTTAGAACAAGTTGAAAGCTACAACAATCTTAGCACAATAATTAATCACACAAACGATTATTCCAAAGAAAACAAAGTTCGAATAGAGAAAGCACGAACAAACTTCAATAAAATGAGAAAGGAACTTTGTACAAGAGAACTGAAATTAGACTTAAGGGTTAGGCTGGCAAGGTGTTATATTTTCTCGACTTTACTTTACGGGAGAGAAGCATGGATACTTAACGTGTCGACTGCTAAAAAGTTGGAAGCATTTGAAATATGGGTGTATAGAAGAATCCTGAATATATCATGGACCGAGCATGTAATAAACAACGAAGTCGTGAGAAGAGTCAATAAAAGAATGGAAATATTGGAAACCATCAACATACGAAAGCTGCAATACCTGGGGCATGTTATGCGTAATGAGAGATACAACATATACTTCAATTAATTATACAAGGGAAAATCCAGGGCAAGAGAAGTGTACGAAGGAGAAGAATCTCATGGTTGCGTAACTTGACGGAATGGTACGGATGCATGCATATCAATCGAACTATTCATAGTAGCAGCATCTAAGATCAGAATAGCCACAATGATTGCTAATCTCCGTCGCGGAGATGGCACGTAAAGAAGAAGGCTTATTTATCCTATTATTACTTTTTTGGTGTTTTAAATAAACGATTTCTTATATCAAGACTGCTCGAAGCTCATTTAAATCAATAATTTAACACTTGAAAAAACAGAAAAGGAGATAAATCGGACCCGGAGAATTGCAGAGGAATTAACTTATTAAACACAACTTTAAAATTAACAACCAAAGTGATAACAAACAAATTGAATGCAATTATACCATTAGCAGAAGAAAAACAAGGTTTTAGGTCGAGAACCTTAAGAAAGCATTTGACAGGGTCACATTAAAGAACGTTATCCATTTGTTATACTCGAGAGAGGTACCTCTAGGAAAAATTAAAACGATCGAAAACATCTACCAGACTAATACAATAAAAGTAAAAGTGGAAGATGAACTAACTGACCCAATTGAAGCCGGCAATGGGATGAGACAGGGGGATTCCTCGAGTCCTTTATTGTTCAACCTGATCATAGACGAAATAATAAAACAAGTAAAATAAAACTAAAAAAGGATACCCAATGGGAGAAAAACAACTTAAAATAATCTGCTATGCAGAATCTCTCACAGTGAAGATGATTTACAACGTATGCTGCACCAATTTAACATAACCGCCAGAAAATTTAACATGTTAATTTCCTCAAAAAAAGACAAAATGCATGGTTATAACAGCAGATCCAATAAGATGTAAATTGGAGCTGAAAGGTCAGATAATAGAACAAGTGATGGAGTTTAAATACCTAGGCATCACACTATCTAGCTACGGAAGGCTCGAAACAGAAGTGGAAGATCAAGTGAATAGAGCAATCAGAGCCGCAGGTTGCCTGAATTACACAATATGGAGAAATAAAAATATCGGAAAAGAAATGAAACGCAGAATTTACAAAACAGTCATCAGACCAATAATGACATACGCGGCAGAAACACGACCCGACACAGACATGACAAAAAGATTGCTCGAAATAGCGGAGATGCAAAACTCTTCGAAAAATCGGTGGTAAGACTCTATGAGACAGAGCTAGAAGTACAGATATACGACAGAGATGCAAGGTGGATAACATTAATAACTGGGTAAGAAACAGAAGAATAGAATGGAATGACCACATAAGCCGAATGATAACAAATAGAGTAGTCAGGACAGAGAGAGACGGTTCCCCAATATGAAGTGGGAAGACCACGAAAACGATTGAGCGACAACTTACTAGAGGCACATTGAAAAATGCAAATGTCCGGATTTTTTGAACCAGGAATGTATTTAAATTTGTACAAACTGTATTCATTTTCGAAATTCTCAACCTCAACCATTTTTATGTGATTGTTCATAGGTTAATAATCTACATGTATAGGTACCTAATCTTAATAATTATCTACATACAAATAAAAAAGGTGTGAACCATAAAAAGTTTTTATTTATAATTTTTTATTGTTTAATCCTTTTCAATTAAAATGTGTCACGGGAAATTTCGGTGTCGTCTTTTAAGTTTTACTCAACTTCCTGATAAGCAGTTATCAATTTCCAGGTTTACGTTTGCGATGTGGTTAGCATACTAGCTATTATTATATCAAGGATTGTTTGTACTAAATCGCGCGATCAATCTGTCTATCTAAATCAACACAAAATGTGCGATTTTATGGGAATTAAAAATTTAGCTTGTGCTTCAAGAGCGGAGCAGAAATGTTTCTTTGATTCGTTCGACTGCATTTTGTCCGATATGGATGGTAAGTTTTAAAATAACTATTTTAACATGTCGCATACATTTAGAATACTAGGAAATTGAAGTTGCTTTTTATGTTGGTCTATATGTGTTTTTAAATTTTTTTGGGTTGTTTATTTTTTTATTTAGCGTGTGGCTTACATACGCAGATGTCCAGTTTTTTTCATATAATATTCTATTGACCCTTCGGTTGTCAGTACAACGTCTGTAAGGTCGCCTGTGTATGCGCTGCGTTGGTAGTCCTGTACTACGTGCCTGACCGTCTCTCTTGCAGCGCCGCAGTCACAAGAAGGCAAGGGAAGTTTTCCCCATCTGTAGAGGAAATCGGCCCAACTTCAACTGTTTGTTCTGATTCGATTAAGGCTGTCCAAATCTTAAGGGGACGTTCAAATTCGCCAGGTTTGTCTATGATGTCCGGTCGTCTTCTTTAAGTGCCATCTCCGCGACGGAGGTCGGCAATCATCATAGCCAGTCGGACTTTAGAGACTTTGGAGGCTGCTCTGAAAAGTTTATTTGATGTATATCCGTACCATTCTCTCAGGTTGCACAGCCACGATATTCTGCGTCTCCCAATGCTTCTTTTCCTTGAATCTTTCCCTGCATAATCAATTGGAGCTAGTTGTATCTCTCTCCACGGGTAATATGTCCGAGATATTTTAATTTCCTTGTTTTGATGGTATTTAAGATTTCCATTTCTTTATTCATCTTTCTCAGAACCTCTTTGTTTGTGACGTGTTCTGTCCACAATATTTTCAGAATTCTTCTGTACACTCATAGCTCGAATGCTTCTAGTTTTTTTATTAATGCCGCATTCAAGGTCCAAGCTTCCATTCCATAAAACAAAGTCGAGAAAACGTAGTACCTAGCCAACCTAACTCTTAGCTCAGCTTCAAATCTCTTGTGCAGAGCACTTTTCTCATTTTGTTAAAATTTGCTCTAATCTTTTCGATTCTGATTTTGATCTCCTGGAAGTAATCACCTGTGGAGTTGATCATTGTTACAATATAGGTATGCATATTGGCCGACCCGTTCGACATACGATCCGTTTATGAAAAGGTTCTAGTTATTTTTTTGAGTTTTCGATATTTTCATAAATTTTGTCTTCTTGACGTTTATTGTTAGACCGTAATATTGTCTAAACTCCGCTATTAGAGTGACACAAGATAACAGGGTCATCCGCATATCTAATGTTGTTGATGGAAACTCCATTTACCTTTATTCTAGCTGTTTCACCCTTAAGAGCTTCTTTCAAGATTACTTCCAATGATGTCCGGTAGACTATTATAGTAATGTGGATCACTCTCTTTCTTTTCCATTGTTCTTTCCATTGGGCATTTAAGTCAAAATTGGATTGCTGCAGCGCTTGAGCAGATTTTAGGGGAGGTACACTGGATCGGAGATGGTTTCCAAGAATGTCGGGGATGTCGTTGTGCACTAGAAATTGACGACTATCCATAATTTTGTTGTATTCTGTAACCAATGCATATTCACGGCGTAGGTTGGGTAGTGCTACGATACTAAGGGTGGGCAGAATTGTGCCTATTATCAAACGCACAGCACGCTTTAGCGGAGTATCGACCAGGTGGGTATGCCTGCTATTTAACCACACTGGTGTACATTATTCTGCCACTGCCACGGGATAAATCAGGCCAAGAGCAGAGGATCTAAAAGTTGATGCTACGAACACCCATATGTAGTATTGCAGAGTCTCTATTGCGTTTTTAGTTTTGTTGCTATATTCTTTAGTTGCTCTCCGAATGTGAGTGTTCTGTCTAGAGTAACCCCAAGGTATTTTGGGTATATACATATAGTGTTTTAACAGTTTGTTATTAAAATACACTCGTAATTCTGTGTTTACCAGCCTGTTGTTAAGATCAAAAGCTGATACTTCAGTATAGTTTTTTTGTACTTGGTTGTAATCTCCATTTCTTAAAGTATTGGCTGAGTATGGATAGGTAATCTGTGAGAGTGAAATCTATAGGTATATCAGTTGTCAGCATATTCAAACTTCCGAGATTCGGTTGCAGGCATGTCAGCAATATAGAGGCTGAAAAGTACATGGGCATGATTAGAACCCTGTGAAAAGCCATTATTAAGTTTCATCTGTCTACTCGTCTTCTTCCCCATTATTACCTGGAAGGTTCTGTTTGTCAGTATGTTGTCAATGAGATTAACTATCTTTCTGCATGGCATAATACGGGACCGTTTATATTATATAAATTTCTCGAAACAGTTTCATATGCTGCTGTTGGATCTGGGAATGCTGTTGCTCTTTTTTGTTTCTTTTGAAAACTAGCTTCTGTAAAACTTGTTATGTTGTTTTGGATCTGTTGTTTTGGATTATGTATTTCCTGGACGAATATATACCTACTCCTGACTCTCTCATATATTTTTTTAATGTAATGTAAGTAAACAGACCACAGGGCAAGCATGTCTTTGTCTTAGGCCTTTTCTAACTTGTATTTTATCTGTTAGTTCGTTCTAGATTTGGATTTTACTCTAGACTTTGGGGGTTTTATTTTCTTTGGCTGTAAGTTGACTTGGGATGGTAAATACACTAGTTTTTTCTAGTATGTCACAACAGGAACATCTGATATATTGCGGATTTCTGTTTGCGGAATTTTAATATTGACTCATTCAAGTGACTAATCCGTTTTTCAAATTCAGCTAATAAGGGTGGGTTCATATCTTTGTTATCCAGGTTTACGTTAGCGATGTGGTTAGCATACTATAGCTATTATTATATCAAGGATTGTTTGTACTAAATCGCGCGATCACTTTGTCTGTCTAACTCAACACAAAATGTGCGATTTTATGGGAAATAAAAATCTAGCATGTGCTTCAAGAGCGGAGCAGAAATGTTTCTTTGATTCGTTTGACTGTATTTTGTCCGATATGGATGGTAAGTTTTAAAATAACTATTTTAATATATACCCCATTCCACGAACATACGACTGTTGTGGATTAGCTCGACAACGAATATTTTACTGTGCAAATTATGAAGAACGAAAGTAGTTTGCAAAATACATTGCTGTTTATTGGAACAATTATTAGAGCCATTTACTTTCGCACTTCTTATGTTGCACACTAAAATATTCGTTGTCGCCATAATCCAAGACAGTCGTATGTTTGTGGAATGGCCTATATCAAATAATATATAATTACGAAATTGATTTATTTAAATGTTATGTTTAAATAGGAATAGGAGTAGCGACAGTTTGGTTGTAAAGGCAATTTTATATTTTACTTAAAATACTTAACGTTTCGATTTCCACCCCGGAAATCGTTGTAAAGATATATTAAGAACAATAATTCACATTACAGTCAACATAAAATTGTACTTTGCTTAGGATGGTTGTAGGCTACAGCCAGCTATGACCGGAAAGGTATGAGGGTGGATGTTTTTATGCTCTGTGATATATCGAATTCTGATTATTATGTGTATTTGTGAAATAATTCTGTGTGTTATGTGATTCTGTGTTTGTGTGATTCTGTGATTTGCTATACATTTTTCTTCATTCAGTACGATGAGGGCTGCTTTTTTGATGTTTTTCTTTTTCATGTAGGGAGATAGGGCAGGGGTGTTGTTTGGTGCCAGTCAATAGATTTTTGCAAAATATTGAACACGTGTTTTAATTTTTTAATTTAGGCCGTTTCCATAATTTTCTTACGGTTTACAGATAAATAGTTTTTTTTAGATTATAGTACCATCTATCAATAATTCCGAACAATGTCTTGAGTAAAAGTTATTTATTTTTGCATAGGAATTCCAAATATGCCATAAAAAATGGTAGTTCCTATATAAGATTTTAAAGTGTCCCTCCACCTCACCTCCAGGGGTGGAGTGGGGGGGAGTCGCTTTTGATGTCATTCGATAGATTTTTGAAAAACATTGAACACGTACTTTTCAGTTTTTCGATCCGATGTTCAATTCGCGAAATATTCGAGTGTAGTGTCCTGCTTCTTTTCACACACCCTATATTATAATACTACATATTTCAAGTTCCAATTCCCCATCTCTATTAAAATCTCAATAATTAGGTATAAATATTTTTTAGGTGTAATATGGGTGGGATATAAGCCGCTTCCAGGAACTGCCGAATGCGTACAGAGTCTTAAAACAATAGGCAAAACTGTCTCTTTCGTCACCAATAATGGTACGATATCTACAGACACTATCTACAAACTTCTTCAAAACCATAAATTTAGTATAGGTTCAAAGGATATTGTAAATCCCATTACGGCGTATATAACTGTACTACATAAACTAGGTTTTGAGAAAACTGCGTTTGTACTGGGTTCCACTGAATTGCAAGAGGAGTTGAAAAAGGCTGGATTTAAAGTTGCGCAAAATCCGGTAAGCATCATTTAAAATTTAATAATTTGTTTAATTTGTGCATAGTTAACTAAAAAATAGAAAAGAAAATAAAAAAACATATATGCTCTGGTTTCTAGAAAAACCATTATTTTGACATTGCCATTGTCAAGTCAGGTAGTTCCGCTTCTTGCTGCTGCTTGAAGTTCCTGGCTCTTGTTATTGGCGCTGTGGCCTGTGTAGGTTACAAGAATCTACAGGTCGAGCAAGTCTCGTAAATTTCACGATTGCGAGCCACGCTTCACGCAACCGTGTTTGCGCACTTGTGTTTCCAGTTGCGTGGTCGTGCGGAGTTATATTTACCAAATTTAAATGTAATCGTTTCTACTATGGATTCTACTGATAATAATATACTATTCTCAGTATGGCTACTGGGTGTAAAAGATAAATCTTATTCTATCTGTTCTTCATGAGTTTTAGATAATTTTAGTTGTATTTCTTTGTAATTTTGTGTTGTACAAAGATTAATTTAACATTTTCTCTGGAAGTATTAATTTAGAAAGATAATATGCTTCATTGGTGTTGTGTTTTGAAGTGTGAAATGCAAAGTAATTGTGATAAAGTCAAGATAAAGTTCACTTTTAAACTGAACTAAATAAGGTATCTGAGAGACAACAATGGTTAAATGCAATACAATGTACAGGTTTTACTAGCGAAATGAAAATTTTCCTGTCCTGTCTGCTGTAATCATTTTATATCTGGTAAGTTACAATTACAACAGTAACGATTTTTGAAGATGTTAACATTTTAATCTTATAGGAAAATAGGAAAACCAGCCGACTTAATCGATAATAACAATCTCCAGATTGGGTTCCTTCAATAAATATGGGCTATAAACACAATGAAATAAGTTCCCCAAAATCTAAAATGGAGTGGTATCAAAGGAGAATTAAAGGAAAAAATATTCATATTGAAATTATTTATAAGGCACTGGACTGTCTTAAATTCTACAATAATACTAGGTGGGTAAATGATTTTAGACATTTTTCATTAAGAGTAGATTAAGATTAAGTAGATTTTCATTCAGTAGATTTAAGACTTGTTTACACGGGTAGAGTAATGATGCAAGTACTTGATAGAGTAGAGTAACTCTACCTGTAAAAATGCTCAGCACAGTAGAATAGCTGGTAGAGTGTATAGTTGGAGTTAAAGTAGAGTGACTAGCAACCTATGGCAAAGTAACTACTCTATGACCACCACTACTGCCAAAATGTCTACTCGGCTGCACACTCTACCCATGGAACACGCTCAATTATGGCAGAATAGAGTAGGTAGGAGAGTACATGGGGGCGCTGTCATTCTGGCTGGAATTGTGTTTTGTGTAAATAGTGAAAATGAAGTTCACCGAAGATGAAACTTTAAAACTTGTAGAGCTATAATACGGCGAATACCAGTGTTTATGGAATTTAGGTAGTGTATACTACAGAAATAAAAGTTTGCAGCAAGCTGCGGAGGATGAAATCGTCGAAAGAATGGCAAAGGAGTAGGGTGGAGCGAAGTTGACCGATATTTTTCATATTTCTTTTTTTGAAATTGGCTAGTACCCAAAAGTTGTCTATTAGGTAGTATATTATAGGGAAAAAAAATCAACCCCCTGTGTTGTAATTTAGAGGTTCCCCCCGGGACTTGAAATTTGCCTATAACGTTGTATACATTAATAGCAGCTCTTCGCTTGTATTTTATATTTTAGCATTAAAATACAACCCAGAACTCACCATGAGGAGGTGGCTGCTAAACGAGTTCCACCACAACCCCCCTCCGCCACCGCCCTCCACCCCCAAAAATTCTTTTTACCCCCTAACTCATAATGTAAATATGGTATTATGTAGTGTCTAGTGAGTACTCACGTTTTGTATTAAAATGCGGCATCTGTTGTCGTGAGTCTAATCTTGATAAATCCATCCCTGTTGTCCTCCCCACAGACCGCCATAGAAGCTTCGGTAACCAGTCTGACACATCGTTCAACTGCTTGAGTATTACATGGATATTTAACAATTTCCATTTGATCTGGCACTTCTATCATAGCTAAAATGTCTTTGTTAGAAATATTAGCTAGTAATGGAGGTTCTGTCAGCCTGCAAGATTGCCAATCGATGAGTTCCACAAAGTCTGTGGCATGAAAATTAATTTTTGGAATAGTAAAAAATCGTATATATTGATTATTCTGATTTTGCTGACGAATTTTCAAGAGACGACGATAACCTAGCTCCCTTATGGACTTGGTTTCATCTGTTACCATCGTAAGTAACAGATTTTCTGGATGAGCACAGAAACCATTTCTCTGAATGACGGGATCAATAATTTCCAAAAGTTTATTGTCAAAATTTCTGGACCATCTAATCATATTCAACAGATGACGAGGACCGTCCTTACATGACGGCTTTAGCTTAATATGGAACCATAAAGTTGCGTACACCTTTAGTACGTATTCGCTTAGAATTTGAAGATTACTTGAGATTTCATTTGAGGATATATAAAGTCTAAGGATCCTATTTGCAGCTGTTAGCCAACGGGAATGGGATAATTGCAATAATTGCTCTCCGTGCAAATGCCAGAAGTAACAGTTTGGCATATATCCCACAAATATTTTTGATCGGTACTTAGATCATCAGGAACAAGCAGTGGAAAGTTTCCACACTGTATTGGATTAAATGACACAACTGGCAAATTTTCACAGGTTTCTAAAGCTTTTCCAATGGTACCAGAATATCCGCTAGGTCCTGTTGAAGGTCCATCTAACTTTTGAAGTAAGTGCCTTAGGGGTAATTCATTTGCGTGAAAAAGGCAGATCAACCACTGAACGGGGCGTTTAAGATATAGTTCCATCAGTCTTATGGCATCATTTTTATTTCCAGTGTTCACAAGTGTTCCGTCACATCCGCATTTAAATGGGAAAAGTCCACCTTTGTCTCTAAGAACTTTACGATTGCTTGTTTAATATGAGATGCAGTTCCAGACTTTGGCGTCACAATGTCCTATAAACTTGGAGCTCGGTTCTGACACTAATACAACATCTTCTTCAACGACGGTGTTTCTATAAAGTTTGTTTCCCTTCATACATTGCGACAGTGTTTTGTCTCTTTTCGACCGTCAAAAAATAAGCCCGTTATCACTTCCTTACTTGTGCTCTCATAATCAGTTCTCTTCCTTTTTCTAGCACGACGTATTTTACTTCTATCGATTATTTTAGAAGTATCGCGTGGAGTAACTATTTTCAAAATCCTCTAAAACTGCAGTAGCTATTATTGCTGCAGCTCTGTCAGAGACACCTGTTCTGTCACACGCTTTCGCCAATTTTGGCAAGGAAATTCTCATTTGTCCAATATTTTCACATGACTGGGAACTTGAAGCAATCGATTGGTAATTTGATCCTAACGTTTGTGAAACACTATCAGAAGAATCGGATTCTCGTAAAGTAACATCTTGTATGACAGTTTCTGTTTGTCTTGGTTCTTCGGTAATTTTAGGTCTATCTTTTAATTTCCTTGCCATTTCTTTTCTATTTTTTTACTTTCAATTTTATCTATGGAACTAATTGACATTTTACGTTGGCTTCGCTGGTCTAATGAAAAAGTCCTCTCTGTTAAGGGAACTCTTATTTTACACTTGCATAAAGCAAAATCGGCATATTTACATGAAGTAATATCAAAAAAGGTACTACTAGCATGGTCTTGAAAGCTTTTTAGTTTTTGTGACATGGCAGTTGTTTTTCTGCTTTTTAATGGTTTCTTCAAATTTTGATATTTCTTATAATATCCGTTTAACATATCGGTAATCCTTTTGTGTGACAAAACAGGTAACGAAGCTTTGGTCCAAAGTCCTTCCAGATCTGTTGTCACTAGTGCTATTATTTCAGAAACATTTGGTTCCTTTTCAGAAGTTTGTTTTAACTGAAATCTAATCCATAAAAAATGTCTCATTACATCACTATAAGTCTGTAACATTAGTTCATTTAGTTTTTTTGACGCTCCAAATACTGCACAAAAGGTCTCTTTTCTTGTTGTTGGCATGGCGCGATTAATAACAAAATACACAAAATCCAAATACGTAACACAGAAAACAAAACAAAGCGACGCGCTCGATACCGTAACTTAACACGTACTGACCCAGTCTTCTGAAACTTGTGATGTGATATCACGTGCTACAGACATAGACCCGCGCGCAAGTAATTTCCCAGAACTCATACACTTGTTGACTGTTGACGGGGGAGAATCAAATTGATGTTGTAAACCATAAAAATACCGTATATGTAATATACCTTATTATTGTAAAATTCGAAACGTTCGGGGAACCTCTGAAATATTTTTAATTTATTTGTGCTTTTAACACGTTATTTTGTATACCGATAGACAACTTTTGCACACTACCCCACTTCAAATTTCGAAAATTGAATTTTTCGCTCCACCCTACAAAGGAGGCTTTGGAGTAAACGAGCTTAAGCAAAAAATTAAGAATTTAAGGTGCACTTATAATCAAGAGTGTTTAAAAATACAAAAATCGGTTTCACTATACTAGCATCAGTACTATACTTGTACTCTCCTCATGTGAATGGTATCAAGCCATTTTTGGTGGAGTACTACCGCTACTCTACTCTCCTCAAAACTCTACCCATGTAAACAAGTCTTTAGAAACAGTGGAAAATGAGGTAGCTAGTAGAGTAGTAGTAGAGTAAAATATACTGGTTTAGCAAATTACAATGTTTTAAGTTAATACAGTAGCGATCAACAGGTAGCCAAAACGTGTTCCAAGATTGCCACTGTAATTTTGAATATTTTTTCGAGGTATTTGGCACACGTATTCGTAAAATAATAAAGAATGGCGGTACAGAGCCCAATTTGAAAAATATATTAATATGTGGAAATTACTCTGTAATTATACAATATTTAAAAAACGAGCCTGTACCGCCATTAAGAAGAACAAAAAAATACACTTTCTTCAAATAAACTTTTTTATCCGATGCCTAGATTTTGTGTAATTTTGGAACTACTAATGAAATAAAAAATTTTAGTAGTTCCAAAATAACACAAAATCAGATAAAAAAGTTGTATTTGAAGAAAGTGTATTTTTTTGTTCTTCTTAATGGCGGTACAAGCTCGTTTTTTTATATTGTATTTAATTACAAAGTAATTTCCACATATTAATATATTTTTCAAATTGGGCTCTGTACCACCATTCTTTATTATATTAAGAATATGTGTGCCAAATATCTCGAAAAAATATTCAAAATTACAGCCGCAATCTTGGAACACCTTTTCGCTACCTGTTGATCGATACTGTTTCCTCTTAAGATAGTTTTAATAGTTATTTATGATATAAGTATTAAAAGTACAATTTTAAGACGCGCATGTGAAAGTTAACTTGAAAAAATAATTTTATTAATGTTTTGACTTCCACATCAGATGTCATTGTCAAAATACAAAATATTCATTATTATTAGGTTTATTCTAGCAAACAGTCAAACTAGTCAAAAACCGTCAGCAAACAGTTGGTCGGTAAAAGAACATAATACAGTCACCAGTGCGATCCCCTCTACTCACGCTGGTCCACTATTCGCTGATGATTTCAATCTGTTTGAAACTGATGCTAAAACAAACCTATTATTATTATGCATATCATTATCTGTAAATAATATTTCTTCTGATTGTTAATTGTAAAGGATAGAAAAATTACCATTTATTTTATTTTTTTTTTAGAATCAGCTGAGAGAAGTGGTCTACAAAAAACCAGGAAGGAAATGGAATATGTGGCTACGAAAAGCAAAAGAAAGGTTTACAAAGCAAATGTGACACATTTTTTTGAAATATTTAGGAATATCAGTAAATTGCATTAAAAAATGTATGAAAAGATTTTGTTCAATAAAAATGTTTATATTTATCAAGGATGTATTATTTGGTATGGCCACATATCGTCAGTGATGTAATAATACATCCTATCTGTTTTTTTTCATGAGTTTTGTAAGAGAGACTAAAAACTTGTCTTAGGGTCACCTCCTGTTTTCATATGATATTTGTTTTGTAGTAAATTAAACTATCTATGAACTACAAAACAAGTCAAAACTTACATATGAACACAGGAGGTGACCTTAAAACATGTTTTTCCATCTCTCATACAAAACTCATGAAAAAACAGATAGGAGGTATTGTCACATCAGCAAGGATGTACAGTGATGAGTGCCCTAATAACCGGCAAAATATGGGCAACATATTTAGTTGTGAGATAAAAAGAAATGAAACTAGTCGAGCTGGGAAATTTAGCGAAATTAACCTTTAAATTTACGTTATATTGATCCCACCTTTACACATATCGGAGGAGTATGTCAACTAAAACTGTCACTGTGACAGTGGTAGTTTCCAAACTCGTCTGATACGTCTGAAGGTGGTACACAATCAATACAATCTAAATGTATAAGTTAATATCGCTAAATTTCCCAGCTCGACTAGTTTCATGTCTTTTTATCTCACTACTTAATACATCTTTTGTGCTATTTTGCCGGTTATTAGAGCGCTCATCACTGTATTTCTGGTATATCCAGGGAATGTCTACAAAATATATTTTGAATGTCCAGAGAACATTCGTGGACATTCATGGAATGTTCCAATAAGACATTCAGGTAATGTTTAAAATGCTGACACAGGATTTTCCTGGGATATTTTGGTGTTATTACCGCCGCACTCCACTTGCGATTTGTAATCAGGAAGATTGAACACATTGTTTCAAATACAAGTCAATCCATTTGTGACTAAATAATCATGGATTGACTTCTATTTGAAAGAATGTGTTCAATCTTCACAACTACAAATCGCAAGTGGAGTCCGGCGCTTAGGGCTACTTCCTCTTTGGTATTATGTATTATACTACAGAAATCAGGAACTTTCCTTCTAAATATATGTATGCATCTTGGCCATCAAACATATTCTTCGAAACATTTTTTTAAGGGGTTACAGGTCTTGTGGGTAAAAAAAGTGACTTTTTAAAAAAAATATATCTCGAAAACTAAAATTTATTTTTATTTATAATTGGAACATGTAAAAGTATAGTACTTAAGGTAGTATCAAAAAAAGTTTCAGCCAAAAATATTCATTTTTGTAGAGTTTAAGTTTTTTTTTGCGTTGGCAGCATAACTAAGTCCAGTCTCATCTGAAATCAAAAAGTTTCTTGTAGTTTATACCTCTGGCTAGAATATGAACGAAGGAATTAAAAAAAATGAAATTTGAAGATTTTACATAAGTAACACATTTTTGACCCCAATTTTTCTCATTTTTAAAGTAGTTTTTTTTTATAAAACAAAAATGACCTCATCTAATAAAAAATCCTTTGTTCATTCACTAGCCAGAGGTATAAACTACAAGAAACTTTGATTTCAGATGAGACTGGACTTGTTATGCTGCTCACCGCAAAAAAGGGCTGTTGTCGAAAAATTGCAGTCAACTCTACAAAAATGAATATTTTTGGCTGAAATTTTTTTGAGAGTACTATACTTTTACATGTTTCAATTATAAATAAAAATAATTTTTAGTTTCCAAGATATAATTTTTTTAAAAAGTCACTTTTTTTACCTGCAAGACAACAACTTGTTGATTTCAAATTGTAACAGTTGTTTTGCAAAGTATGCTGCCCTCTTGTATTTTCTGTGTTATCTTCATCATACAATTACTTCATCTAAAAATTTTCTGCGAAAAAAAAAATAAAACAAAAGTTTAACCACAGAATCAAGTTACACAAATTTTCAAACACCTCACCTGAAGCCTGAACCTGACACAGCGTCTCAAGTACGATTGCGCGAATTGGTAAATATAACTCCGCACGACCACGCAACTCGAAACACAAGTACGCAAACACGGTTGCGTGAAGCGTGGCTCGCAATCGTGAAATTTACGAGACTTGCTCGACCTGTAGATTCTTGTGTGTAGGTTGGAGGGGCAGGAGCGATGATGGGTACGCCGGTACGCAGTACGCGTCCATGTGTGGTTTGATCTTTTTCTTCACTACTGTTTTCCATGTTGTAGAAAGTATTTGAGCATCATTTCTTTGATTTAGACTGTTGGTTTTTTTTTTCTATTCTGTCGATTGTCCGTTTTCTTTTGATTTCTATGTTAGCTAACATCGTAGTTTGGTTCAGGTTTATTGCATGTCCTGTATTTGTTGACATGTTGTGCAAGGGATGACGTGGTTTCTGTCCTTTCGATGGCATTTCGATGTTCTTCTCGTCTCACATGGATTTTTCAGTTGGTCTGTCCAATGTACGACTTTTCACAATCGCCACACGGAATTTCGTATACTCTATGATTTTCTAATGATATTTTGGTTTTTGCTGTTGGTAAAATGGACTAGATTTTTCAGTCCGTGTTAAATGTCGCTTCTAATTTGTGTTTTCTAAGCACTCTCCATATTTTCTCCGTTGTACCCTTCACCTATGGCAAAATCGTTTTGCCAATCGGTTTTTAGTCTTCTGTTGAGTCCTTAATTCATCTTCGAGCATTTTGAGCTTTTTCGATGATACCTATATGTTGAGAAGTCGTTTTTTCTTAACGCTGTTTTCACATTATGCATTTATTCATTTTTATCTTCTTGGTCTGTCAGTCTTTCTGATCTTGTAATTAAGGTTTTGATGACTGAATGTAATTGTGCAGGATGGTAATGTGAAGCAGCATGTAGATATCTGTCGGTATGTGTCGGTTTACGATACACTGTACTGCCTATGTGTCCGTCTTGTTTCTTTATTATTTACACATCTAAGAATGGTATGTGATTGTTTTCTTCCAGTTCCATGGTAAACTGAATTTTATGGTGAATATTGTTGATGTGTTCTAAAAATGCCTTTAGTTTTTCTTCTCCGTAAGTCCAGATAATTAAAGTGTCATTCACGTATCTAAGCCAAAGTTTTGGTTTGTATTCAGCTGTTTCTATTGCTCGCTGTTCTATTTGTTGCATAAAAAAGTTCGCTACCACCACTGGTAGCAGTGGGGAACCCATCGGTGTTCCTTCAGCTTGTTGTTATCTTTGTTCCCTTTAGATGAAATATTTATTATTTAAGCAGTGTTTGGTTAGGTTTAGAGTATCCTGTGGTATTGGATACTTTTTGCTTATATCCAGTGATTTATCCACAGGAACATTAGTAAAAAGTGAGACTACATCGAAGCTGACTAGCAAATGTCCCGGCTCAAGAATCACATCTTTTATATGCTCGATAAAGTGGCTCGCGTTCTTGACGTAAGAATCCGCTTCCTCCGCGTATGGTTGTAGCTGTTCAGCCAGAAACTTTGTCAGTGCTTGTAGAGGAGATCAGATGGATTTAACAATTGGCTGCAGTGGTAATCCTGCCTTATGTACCTTGGATAGGCCGTAAAATTTTGAACTTCTCTCTAGGTATGAGATGGAACTTTTGTTCTTTCTTGATACATATAGCTCGCCCATCTATAGCTTCACACATCACAGAAAGCACATACAGCTTCCGCGGAAATAGCAGTGGTGACAATACATAGCCCTGTCTTACATCCCTCGAAGAATGTCTATTTCTTCCGGCATTTGATCCACAACTCTTATTTTGACTTTCTGGTTCTAATAGAGGTTTGAAATTACTCTGATGCCGCTGCTCTCGGAGTTTTTCAGTTTTAAGATATTAATTGTAGCCCTAAAAAGGGTCATTTGTTTGTAATAATTCGAAGATATTCATTAGTCCAATTACTTCTCCAGTTAGGAGCAGCCTTTCTAGCTTTTGGTGAACTTGCAGCAACCTTGGCAGTTTTCGGTTTGGGTGCTTTTGGTTTTTTCGTAGGACTTCCTTTATTTGATTTCTGCGCCTTGGCCGGTATCTTTATTTTAGCCTCTGCGGAACTCGGAGCTGCGATTGTCATGTTAAACCTTTTCAAATCCTTTTTAGAAATCAATAAAGCATGTGCACATGTCTTGGCTTATGTCTAGGAATAATAAGTTTTTTAAAAGCTGCAAAAATATACAGGGTGTCTCATTTACTTTAATTACTTTATCTCAATCCTATAATACGCTATTATAATTAAAAAAAAATGATATATTTTCCTTTATGTATTCACCACACTTAATAAATTTTTATTATCTAAATCTATAGGAATAACAGTATCTTCTATATTTCTATTTACATAAGCCTTATACATAAATAATTTTAATATTTTTGTTGCATTTAGCCACATCCTGTCGGTGAAACTATTTCCGAGGTTTCAAAACAACTTGAAGACGACAAAGAAATAGGAGCAGTAATTATTGACTACGATATCAATTTAAGTATGATGAAACTTCAAAAAGCATTAATGTATCTAAGAAGAAGCGACTGTTATTTTATCATTGGCGCTAGTGATAAATCAGTACCTTTTCCTCAATATGGATCAGTATTAGGTAAGGGGTTAATATTAAAGGGTACCGCCCATTAAGATAAATGCAAAATGCCCTCACTCGCAAAATTTAGATTTTTTTTCATATTCTTATGTTCTATATCAGCGGTTCTCAAACTTTTTGAGTCATGTACCACCTACAGTTCTTTTTATTATTTTTGGTACCACATATGTATACAGGGTGTAATAAAAATACAGGTCATAAATTAAATCACATATTCTGGAAACAAAAATAGTTCGATTGAACCTAACTTACCCTGGTACAAATATGCACACAAAAAAAGTTACAGCCCTCTGAAATTACAAAATGAAACTCGATTTTTTCTGATATATCGAAAACTATTGGAGATTTTTTAATGAAAATGGACATGTGGCATTACTATGGCAGGAAATTATAGTGAAATTTGTGCACCCATAAAAATTTTATGGGGTTTTTGTTCCCTTAAACTCCCCAAACTTTTATGTACGTTCCAATTAAATTATTATTGTGGTACCATTAGTTAAACACAATGTTTTTGAAACTTTTTGCCTCTTAGTATTTTTTTGATAAACCAGTTTTAATCGAGATGCGGCTTGTTTTTTAATATGTTTACATAACAATTTTATGGAGGTTTTGTGCCTTTAAACACCCCCAAATGTTTGTGTACGTTCCAATTAAACTATTATTGCGGTACCACTAGTTGAATACAGCGTTTTTAAAACTTTTTTGCCTCATAGTATTTTTCCGATAAGGCACCTTTTATCGAGATGTGGCTTCTTTTTTAATATGGTTAAAAATATATCTCAATCTGTAATTTATAAATAAATTTTCATATTATTATCGGGCCTCTATAATATAATAATCGTATTTAACCGTATACAAATATGCGGTGGATTTGACAAAATATTCAAAATATCTCGATAAAAACTAGCTTTTCGAAAAATTACTAAGAGGCAAAAAAGTTTTAAAAACATCGTGTTTAATAATGGTGCCACAATGATTATTAATTCATTCATAGGAGATTCTGACCAATAGAAAGCTACAGAAATCTAAATTAAATCGATAATTTTTGATAATTTCCCGTCGTCAAGTATATTACGTCAGATGCCCTTAGTTGCTACGAAAAAATAGATTCAGTTACATTAATGACAATTAATGTTTTAAAAATTATAAAAGTGATGACTTTCAACCGTGAAATATTTATAACAACTGTGTTTAATTGTACTAACTTGTACTTACATAAATAAATTACAATAAAATTTTGGTTTTGAACAGTTTTATTCATGAAATAATCGCAACAAATTGCACTCGATAATTTTTGCCCTCGTGACACTTTGAAATAATTTTTAATAATTAATAATAAAAATAATTAAAACTGTCATTATTAAATTAATAATTAAAACTGTCAAAGTGACACTCGGGAAAAATTCAATAATTTTAGAGCTCTTGTGCAATTACTACTCATAATTTAACTGGAACGTACACATAAGTTTGGGGGGGAGGGGTTTAAAGGAACAAAACCCCCATAAAATTTTTATTTTTTATGGGGTGCACAAATTTCACTATAATTTTTTTAAGATTCTAATATCTCCGTTTTCAATGAGAAAACTTAAATAGTTTTCGATATATTGGAAAAAATCGATTTTTATTTTGTAAATTCAAAGGGCTGTAACTTTTTTTATGTGCCCATTTGTACTAAGGTAAAATCGAACTATTTATGATCCTAGAATATGTGATTTAATTTATGACCTGTATTTTTGTTACACCCTGTATTTTTATAGAGTATTATGAAGACTTACTAAGTATGTACTACTATTTTAATTTTTTTTTGTGTTTTTGTACCACCGCAAGTAATGAAATGTACCACCAGTGGTACATGTACCACAGATTGAGAATCGCTGTTCTATATGATAAAGAAATAAGAGATCAATTTAAACTCTCCAGACCCCTCCCCTATCCCCCATCGCCCCATCATCAAGAATGTCATTTTTTCGTATTTATTTTTTTAGGTGGGACGCAATTAATTTAAAAATTTCAAAAAATTCACACGCATTGTTGAGGCTTTTACAAAACACGTCTATTTTTTATAGACTCGTAACCTCAAAATGCATTTTAATTTTTTCTTTTGGAAAAAACCGTATAATTTTTTTTTGGAGATGACTACAGGTCTAATTTTTTTGTGTATTTTATCAAAAGCTATAGATGTTTATAATTTTTTAAAGATTTTTTCGTAAGGTGCATCATCTTCAAAATTTTAGGGTGCGTCTTTAGGGGATTTTGGGGTTTTGAGCATTTTCCCCATTTTATAGACATCAATTTTTTTTCAAAATTCATTTTTTTAACTCATTAGACTCAGATTAAAAATAAGGCTCAGCACAATTTTAACCCTTTACCCCCTTTCCCCTTCCCCATTGCCAAAAACGTAAATTTTTTGAAAGTCGTAAGTTTTTCAACCTAATAAAAATATTTGTAAAATATTTAAAAAAATATTTTTAAAAGATTTTTAATTGAAAAACTTTTGGACCCTTTTCCTGGTGACACCTCCATGGCTTCTAAAAATTGCAAGCCAGATATATGCTGTATTGAAGACAAGAGGGAATTCTAAAAAGTTTCAATTCACAACCCCGTCTACAGCTTGGTAAAGTTCCAACGGAAACTGGACCTGTTTAATCTATAGGAGTAATACTAATATAAAATAAAAATGTATACCATTTTTATTCAGTTGCAATGCGAAGCCAAAACTGTCTTAATGTTTACTTAGGTTAGAGAGCGCAAACCAGCACCTTTATCGACGATTTCACCTCTTGTTAGAGGCTCTTCAGAGAATGCATAGGCTGCTATCTCTACTCCAGGTAAAAATTTTCGACATTTATTAGTCCCCCCATTGCAACTGACGTGAAGGTAGTAGGTGCGTAGCGGCATCTGCTAAATGAAAGTCTAAGTTTTCAACCTAATAAAAATATTTGTAAAATATTTAAAAAAATATTTTTAAAAGATTTTTAATTGAAAAACTTTTTGGGCCATTTTCCTGGTGACACCTCCATGGCTTCTAAAAATTGCAAGCCAGGTGGATGCTGCATTGAAGACAAGAGGGAATTCTAAAAAGTTGCAATTCACAACCCCGTCTACAGCTTGGTAAAGTTCCAACGGAAAATGGACCTAGTTGCTCTATAGGAGTAATACTAATATAAAATAAAATGTATATTACCATTTTTATTCAGTTGCAATGCGAAGCCAAAACTGGCTTAATTTTTTACTTAGGTTAGAGAGATGTAGGCAGCCGAATAAGACAGGCGGACTCGTTGAGCCCTATGCTCTTTAATATAATCATGGATGAAATCATCCAAAGCCTTAACAAAGGTAGAGGATTCAGAATGGGAAACAAAGAAGTAAAAATACTCTGTTACGCAGACGGCGCAATAGTGATAGCCCCAGATGAAGATAGTCTGCAAAGATTAGTCCACAGCTTTAACATAAAAGCAAAAGAATTCACTATGACAATTGCATCTCAGAAAACGAAAATTATAGTCATCAGTAAAGAACCAATCAAATGTAAAATTTAAATTGATGGCGTCACTATTGAATAAGTAATGGAAATAAAACACCTTGGAATTACACTGTCTAGCTAAGGAGATCTGGACAAAGAAGTAAGAAATTAACTACAGAAAGTAAATAGATGTCATGGTAACAACAACTAAAACTGCCGCTTGCAGTTGACGTCTACCACCTGCTGTCGATGTCGGAATCGTACCTTTAGACCAATAATGACATATGCATCAGAAACAAGTCTCAATACAGCCACAACATAAAGACCACTAGAAACGGTAGAAATGAGAGTAGGTACCTACTGAGAAGAATTACATGAAATACGCTGAGAGATCGAAAGAGAAGTGAAGACCTTAGAAGAAAATGTAACGTACAATGTATAAATGAATAAACAATAAAAAGGAAAAAGAATGGAATAACCACATAAGCAGGACACGTGTGGTCAAAATAGCAAGAGATATATCACCAATCGTTAGAAATCGTTTCAATAATAAGAGCAGAAATTGATATAAATAAATCTGAAATCAAATGGATACGTACATAAGTTAGAGAGAGAAAAAATATTTTATAATACCCAAATTGTCGGTACTCCATAAATCAGCGGATTAGTTTCACTAATCCGCTTAGGTCCAGCGGGGTTTAAGCTCTTTTGAATAGCACCCAGAGCAATAGTGATTGTAACTGACAGTTTTACTGACTCCAAAAATGTGATTTCGATAAACTTTAATTGCAATTTACGCCGTAATTAATCATAATTAAGAGTTGGCGCAATGATAAGATTTGACCGTTAATTTAAAACGAATCTATTCGTATAAATTTTATTGAATTTGAGTGACATTATATTTTCCATAAGATGTGTGCGATGTCCTTTAATGAAGATATACAGGGTGTTTCATTCGGAAAGTAACATACGTTAACTGTAGAAAGAGGACACTTAGGCGGTCTCAAAAATACCATACTTAATGTGTCTTACTCCATTAATAACAAAGATAGTGTTTTATCTATTTTGCCATTTTCTTAATTGGTTCATAACTTTTTAACCACACTGTATATTTATTTTATATTTGGCACGCACATATCATTTAAGGTGTACAATAAATTAATTTATTTAGAATTGTAAAAAATCCAGGTCCGGATTAAAAAATATTGGAAAAATTTTCCTACCCAAAAACAACACCCTACATTAAATTTTTTTAAAATGGCTTTTTCAGTTGAAAAGAGGATGAAAAACTAAATTTAATGGTATACTTTGAATTTTCGGCAAAATGATTTTTCTGGTAAAATTTTGAATTTGAATTCTAAAATTATGTGCATTGCAAAGCTCAAAGTAAAATAAATTAAAATATGACTTAATTTTATTTAATACCAGTATTTAATCTAAATTGGTAAGATATTAACATATGCACACATAACAATAATTTTTGATGGTGGTAATTTTGAATAGTTATTATGCTGCAAATCTTCGCTGTTTTGTTATAATTTTTAGATACTTTGTTGATTAAAGTGATGTATTCTTTATTGACCCTTTATAATTTATTCATTATTTAAAGATGAATATTCGCCATAAACTATTTGCCACACATAATAAAAAAACACTGAAATGTTACCAATTTAGATTAAATAAAGGTATTAACTAAAATTAAGTCGCATTTTAATTTTTTTCTACTTAGAGCTCTCGCAATTGACATAATTTCAGAATTCAAATTAAAAATTTTACTAGAAATATCATTTTGTCGAAAATTCAAGGTATACCACTAAATTTACTTTTTCATCATCTTTTCAAATGCAAAATCTATTAAAAAGAATAATATACAGGGTGTTTTTTTGGGTCGGAACATTTTTACAATATTTTTTAATCCGGACCTGGTTTTTTATAATTGTAAATAAATTAATTGATTGTACACCTAAAAGAATATTCGCGTGTTAAATATAAAATAAATATACAGTGCGGTTAACAAGTTGTAAGTTGTATTTAATTTTTTTTCTACTTAGAACTTTCGCAATTCACATTATTTCAGAATTGGAATTCAAAATTTTACCAGTACAGGGTGTTGTTTTTGGGTCGGAAAATTTTTCCAATGTTTTTTAATCCGGGCCTGGATTTTTTACAATTGTAAATAAATTAATTTATTGTACACCTAAGGGCCGGTTGTTCGAACGCTAATCCACATTGATCACTATCAAAAACTTAATTACTGTCACAACTGTCAATGTCAACTTTGGTTGGGTTGCCGAAAACATAATTATTGATGACAATTATGAAATTATTTAATCAATTATGTTAATAATTGTTATGTTAATTGACTAACTAACCTCATAATTATAATTAACTATGTTTTCAGCAACCCAACCAAAGTTGACATTGACAGTTGTGACAGTAATTAAATATTTGATAGTGATCAATGTTGATTAGCGTTCGAACAACCGGCCCTTAGAGGGTATTTTTGTCTGCCAAATATAAAATAAATATACAGTGTGGTTAAAAAGTTACGAACCAAATAAGAAAATGGCAAAATAGATAAAACACCCAGTATCTTTATTATTAATGGAGTATGGAGTGAGACTCATTACGTATGGTATTTTTGAGATTGTCCTCTTTCTACATTTAACGTATGTTACTTTCCCAATGAAACACCCTATATAACGAAAAATATTTTTTATATAATCAATAGTTTACAAAATTAATCGTACTTTTTTAGGTAACTATTACTTTATTGAAAGTTTGAAAGATCTAAGCGGCAGAAAACCACTTCAAATGGCTAAACCATCATCAGATTTTACTAACTTTATAATGGAACAGTTTAATTTTCTAAATCCCAAAAGAGTTTTATTCATAGGAGATTCGTAAGTAATATTTCATATATCAATTATAAATAATGTTTAACTTGGCGAAAAATATTTTAATACGTACTAAATAGGTGATGATAGAACATTCCTAATACTGGAAATTGTTTCATGTATACGAGTAGATACAGATACAGATTTCATAGATATTTTAAATTTTAAACGCTTTTTGTACGTACTTACTATAGCTTTAGGTATATTTTTGTGTTCTGCTTAAAAAGTATTCTATTATATTATTCCTATTTTTTATCCTCTATTCCAAAATTTACATAGATTTTAGTTTTTCGGAACTAAACCATTCCCATAATCCACACTATAGTACAAAAAATAGATCAATTTTGTATTATGTTTTTCTTTAGGTGCCGTGACCGTACTCAGACGTTGGCCGCCATCATGTTTATAAGTTTCTGAAACCTTCCTCTATCGGCTGCTGCGCGAAATAATTCTTCTACTGTAGAGCCACACCATTGTCTAATATTACGCAACTATGAAAGTTTCTTTCGACCAATCCATTGTTTCCCTCTAATTTTCCTTGTATTATAAGACGAAGTAGATGGTATTTAGGTCCTCTAATTATATGTCCGAAGTATTCTGTTTTTCTTCTCTTTATTTATGATGTTTATGAGCAGACATTCTGAATTCATCATTTGGAGAACATCTACATTGGAAGTGTGCGAAACACACGATATCTTTAGGATTCGTCGATAGAACCACAATTCTAATGCTTCTAATTTATTTATTATTGTGGTTTTTAACGTCCACGTCTCAACCATACAATAATATAGTCCACACATAGAATTTCAGGACCTTCTTGCGAATATTCATCGACAGGCTTCGGTTACATAAGACTGGTTTCCAGGTCATAAAAGCCTTACGTGATATTTTGATCCTGGTTATTATTGTAATGAAACTGCAAAACCTTTTTAAACTAGGTTTTAATATATAAGAAATCAGCAAAAACATGACATAAGCAGATGACAGTAACTAATATGAGAAATAACAAACAGTTCACAGACTACTACATTCACCCCAGCTTTATTTTTCAACAAAGTCTTTAAGGTAAGCAGGAGCGTTTCTTTCCCTTGTACCTCTTCTAATAAAAATGTCTTTATTTTCTTCCCTCAAATCAGTTTCAATGCCCCCTTTTCCAGAACGTTAACAAGAGAAATATTTGGATTTTCCTCACATGTATCACTCAATCTAGGGCTTGGTGGATCCTTGATAAACTGTTCATTACAAAGCTCAGACTCCGATCCAGTAACATTGTCACAGTCAAGTAGAGATGCATCTCCTCGTGGTGCAAGTTGTCTTAAAGCTACTGTTGTTTCTTTGCCATCTTCAAGTCTAACAACAGCATAGTTCGGATTTGCTTCAATCAGTTCCACTTCTTCAACAAGAGGGTCAAATTTGGAGTGCCTCACATTCTTTTTCATAAACACTTTTCCGGGGGTTATCAACCATGAAGGAAGTGCAATTCCATTTAAAGCTTTTCTAGAATGATGAAACATTCGCTCATGAGGGGTACTGTTTGTAGCTGTACACAAGAGAGAACGAATTGAATGAAGAGCTATATCAACTACTTCTTCCCACTGTTCAGTTTTTAAATTTTTAGATTTTAAAGCAAGAGAATAGTTTTCCATATAATTCCATTATATCTTTCTGTCTGGCCATTGCCTTCAGGATTATACGATGTTGTTCGGCTTGTCGGTATTCCTTGTGAATGGAGAAACGTTTTTACTTCTTGAGACATAAGTGCCCCCCTTAATCTGAATGGATGTAACTAGGCATTCCAAATAAAGAGAATAAGTTTGTAAGGCACTTCACAACAGTTTTCGCTGAAACATCTGGACGTGGATATATAAAGGGGAATCGAGAATATTCATCAACAATTGTTAGGATATATTTGTTAAGAGATCTAGATGGAAGCGGTCCTTTAAAATCCAAAGACAATCTTTCAAAAGGCGAAGTTGCTTTAATTAATCTTCCTTGAGTTTTCAAAAACTTTGGTTTTATTTCTGCACAGATAGGACAGCGATTGGTCATTTCACGGACTTCATTAATAGTATATGGTAAGTTACGTGTCTTTATCCAATGGACCATTCTGGTGATTCCTGGATGACACAAGGATTGATGTAGTTCAAATAGACTTGGTCGAGGATTTATTGAACAGCACACTCGTGAGAAAGTATCTGGCACTACATTCTAAACTCCTGGTCTGTACTAAATATCGAAACTGTAACATGATAGTTCAAGGCGCCATCTGATAATCTTCTCATTTTTTATCTTACTTGTGTGGCGCATATTGAACATAAAAGACACAGACTTTTGATCAGTTATAAGTCGAAAATGTTTACCTATCAAGAAATTTCTCCATGTTCTAAGAGCTTCCACTATTGCATAAGCCTCTTTTTCCACTGATGAATGACTTCTTTCACTTTTTGATAAAGTTCTTGAAAAGAAAGCAACAGGTCTTCCTCCTTGGCTAAGAGAAGCAGCAATACAAAAATCTGAAGCATCAGATTCAACAACAAAAGGAATCTTGTCATCAATTGTAGTAACAGCTGAAGAAATAATTTCAGATTTAAGAATTTGAAAAGCTTCAGCTGCTTGTTCTGTTAAAGGAAAAGTACTGCATGTGACTAGTTTTTGTATCTTGTCTGAAAATTGTGGGATAAATTTGAAATAATGTGCAAACATTCCAACAGCTCTCTTTAGTGATTGTGAATCGTTTGGCAAAGGTAACTTCTTTAATGGTTCAAGTCTTTCAGGATCAGGTTTTAAGGTCTGATTCTCTATTTGATAACCCAAAAGATTAATTAAATTTAGTGTATAAGAACTTTTATTTTGATTTATTGTTAAATTGTATTTCTTCGAAACTTCCATAAATTTATTAAGATTTTCATTATGTTGTTGTTGATTTAATCCACAAACAGTAATATCATCAAGATAGGCATATACTCCTTTTAAATTTTCGGATTTAATAATACCATCGATAACCCTTTGAAAGCAGGCCACTCTGTTGGTTACCCCAAAAGGGATCCGGCAAAATTGATATAATTGGCCGTTGACTTCAAAAGCAGTGTATAGTTTCTCTTCATTTTTGATTGGAATTTGATGGTACGCATTTTTAAGATCAATTGTACTGAAGACAGAATATCTTGCTACTTTTCTAAAAATATCTTCAACATCTGGGAGAGGATAGGCATCTAAGTAAGTAAATTTATTAATCGTTTGCTAATAATCTACCACCATTCGCTTTTTGCCAGTTTCACTTTTTGTAATAAGTACTTGTGCACGCCAAGGAGAGTTGCTTTCTTCTATGATTCCATTAAATAGGAGATTCTATATCTCGTCAGTTATGAATTTTCTATCTTCAGTTGAAAATTTTCTTGATTTAGTTGCTATTGGTTTGCACTCATTTGATAGATTGGAGAATAATTTGGGCGGCTCTATATTTAAGTATGCCAAACTACAGATGTTATCCACACGGTCAATAACTTGTCAATAACTTAAATCACTTGTCAATAACGGTCAATAACTAAGTAATTTCTAGAGAAGAATGTTGTTTAAGCAAGTCGTGACCTATTACTACAGCAGCACATAAATCTTGAATTATTGATAATTTGACATTTTTATAGGAATATCCGTTTATTTCTAAATTAACAAAGCAATGTCCAGAGATAGTCATTCTGAGCGCTGTTGAAGCCATTAGTATGCTTGCATGACTTCTAAATGGTTTAACTTTTATAGACAATGCATAATTCTTACTGATATATAACTCAGAACTACCTGTGTCTATTAAACTTTCAGCTGTATTTCCATTCACCTTTATTTTAGTAAAGGCTGTATGACACTATGCATTTTCTTGTATCATTTTTAATATCGTTTCTGATATCAGAAGTTGTATACATTTTCTTGTATCGTTTCTTGTACGTACATTTGTGCCCTGTATGACACTATGCAAGTTCTTGTATCGAAAATTGTATGAAATTCGGCACGTGATTGGTCGAAATTTTGTTTGTCACCCTATGCCACGTTATATTGGTATGGTAGTACTGCGTCTACAGCTGATTTTAAGGATTTTATAAACTTTTAAGAACATAACATTTTAATGTTAACCAGAATTTTTACGTTGACTGTTGATTATTTGTGTTTTTTATTTTGTTTTGATATTTGTGCTAAAATATTTGCATTAGAATTATCTTCAGTTTGATCCAAATTAGCAACTATGTATTGTATTTTCCTCTATTAAAAAATTATGCAACATGAAACCCAAAGTTATAGTTTGAACTTTACTAGGAGCTAAATATATGGTTATTAGTAGAACAGTAGTCCATACGAAACGGTATATTAAGTATCAATAAAAGATTTATAAATAATACCTACAAAAACAAATAAATTCATCAAGATATAAATCATATGATCTCATTTTCAGCCGCCATTATGACATGACATTTAGCATTTAGATGTTTTACCAGCAGGTTTTACGTTTTTGCTCTTTGCGCAGAAATTGGCGCAGTTCTTGTACAAGAATCTGTGTCTGACACAAATTCTTGTATCGTTTCTGATATCGTTTCTTGTATCTGTGTATGACACTATGCATTTTTTTGACATATCAGAAATGATATCAGAAACGATACAAGAAAATGCATAGTGTCATACAGCCTTAACACTGTTAGATAAGCATTGAGGGGCAGCAGCAAGATTTCTAACATTCGAACTAGATGTAGTAGTAGCTAAAACGGCAGCTGACGCTAAATTGGACGTACATACCCTACGCTAAATTGGTCTGAAGCCTACATACCTTGGAAAAATGTCCAACTTTCGAGCATTTCTTGCAAACTTTGTCTCTAGCTGGGCATAGGCTACTAGGATGTCTTTCAGTTGATCCACAAAAGTAACATTTCCAACTTTTCACAGCAGCAGAAGTATAATGAGTTTGCTCTCTGGTTTCGGATGAAATCGCATTAATAATTTGTACAGGAGTGATATAAGCCTCAGAGTGTTTTGAAGCTGACTCCAGAGACTGGGCTTTCAGTATGGCATCTTGCAGAGTAATACTGTTGTTTTCTAGTAAACGTTGTCTTATGTCATTAGAAAGAATCCCACTAATAAATGAGTCTCTTATATAATCTTCTCTATTTTGGTCTGCAGAAACGGCTCGAAAATTACAGTCTTTGGAAAGCGCCTTAAGATGTTGAACGTATTGATCTATATTTTCACCAGCTTTTTGTCTTTTAGTCATTAGGATATGTCGGGCAAAAATTTCATTTTTGGGTTTAACAAAAACTGGTTCGAGAATACCTTTGGCTTCAGAATACTTTTTACAATCAAAGATAAGTTCATAGATATTGTTGCTCACGTAATTTACTAGTAGTTTGAATTTATCCTCCTCTGAGACATCAACTACAGAGGAAGTAAAGTTTTGAAAAGTAGCTTTCCAATGTACCCATTCTTGAGGCGATATAGAAGAGTTTGGATCTGCATCGAATCTGTCTGGTCGTAGTAGCTTATCCATATTTGATATTTCTTGTATATTAAATTGTAACGAAACTGCAAAACCTTTTAAAACTAGGTTTTATTATACAAGAAATCAGCAAAAACATGACATAATAAGCAGATGACAGTAACTAATATGAGAAATAACAAACATAGTTCACAGACTACTACAATTATCTCTTCATCCGAGCAATTTACATTTAACCAGCTGCTAAGGTATTTAAAATGGTATACCCGTTCTATCTCCTCTCCATCAAGATAAGGCACACCTTGATCTACATTAATCTTTCCAACTGCCATCCACTTTCCACACTATAGTCCTAGGAATACTAAGTTCATTTGCTACTCCACAGATTGTTTTATTCTTTTTTTTACAAGCTACAACCTATTCGTTTCTTACAAGCATTACTTAATTTTTTAGGATAACTGAAGACATGCAATTTGCAACAAATAGTGGTTTCCAAAAGTTACTTGTATTAACTGGAGTTACTAAAATAGAAGACGTTCATGAGTGGAAACATGAGGAGAAGTATAAACCACAGTATTACGTTGATAGTATTGGAGCTTTAAATCTAATTCTTGGAAAACTTAAAATAAAGGAAATGTGTTAAGATAACTTTTTATGTACCCATTTTTTATAATAATAATAAATATATAAAATTGTTATACTATCTAAAAGTGTTTTATTAGGTATCCTCCTCCTCTATCTTTTCTCCTTCGTAAGGATCTAGTGCCGTCATGTAAGTCGTTCGACTATTTCTGTCCAATTCTCTCTCTCCTGCGCGTGTTGTTTTGCTTCGCAGAATGAGTAACCAGTCATGTCCTTTATTTGGTCCGACCATCGTAATGGAGATCTTCCTCTAGATCTTCTGCCCTCTACGTTGCCTTCAAGTATCATTCATTCCATGCCTTCTCATCGTCTAGTTATATGTCCAAAATATCTTAGTACTTATATTTTGGTTGACAGTTGTGCATGGTGAGTCTAGTTTTTATGTTAAGTTCGGCCAATATTGAATTATTTGTGCGATGTCCGGTCCATGGTATGAGCAAAATTCTCCGGTAGACCCACATTTCAAATGCCATTATACTCGTACGTTTTGAATCTGCTTTTTTGATGGTCCAAGTCTCTGAAGCGTAGGTGGCGATAGGAAATATTAACGCTCGAACAAGGCGTAATTTTGTGTTTTTTGTAATGTGAGTATTCTTCCATATTTTTGTGAGTTTGGCTGTTGCAGATCTGGCCATTAAGATGCGTCTGCGGATCTCGTCTTCGCATCCTCCACTGTTAGTAATAACGGAACATAAATAGGGGAAAGTCGGATAAAATGGTCCCCCTGGGTAAAATGGTCCCCTAACATGTTTCTCATAATTTTCATAAAACCATCGTTTATCTTTCTTTATTATATTCAGTACTACTAGCGCCACCTATGTACGAAGCTGTGAAGATGTGCGAAGCATATTAGGCTAGTTTTAATATAACCTATAAAAACACACGTGATATTGTTAATTTCGTGGTCGCCAAAAATTGTGTTTTTAGGCGTTTTAATTAAAGTAAGCAGAATTTTTTTAATGGAGTTTAAAAAGGTATCCTTTTTGTTTATATCAGATGTGTTACAATTTCTCTAATTATCAGAAGTCACTCATGTAAATTAGTTTTTATATTTGATCAGATTTTGAGGTAAAATGGTCCCTCCATGTTGAGGCAAAATGACCCCGGGGACTATTTTACCCTTGCTTAGCCTACCAAATAAAGTTTTGAGCTATACAGAAATATTTTTTATAACAATCAAATGTAGTTATATTATCTTTACAGAAATAATGGGTAGAACTTATGTTCGGAAGACGACAAGACAACAATGGGATTCAAATTCAATGAAACTTGCCTTGGAAAATATTTCTAACGGTATGACTTTTAAAAGCGCTGCTAGGATTTATAATCTGCCTTTAAGTACTTTAAAAAGAAGGACCAAAAATCAAAATGTATTGGTAAGTGAACCAAAAGTAGACTAGTTTATTTAAAAAGGAGATGTCAGAAAATTATCGTTACTTTCTTTTAGGCAACAGGTTATTGGAAAATACTTGGTCGATTCACTACAACATTGCCCGAAAAATTGGAGACTTCCTTAAAGGAGTATATTTTAGATATGGAAGACCGACTATTTGGTATGACGAAGAAAAACATTTGTGAAATGGCGTACTCCCTTGCGGAGAGAAATAGTATTAAACACAGGTTCTCTAAAAACAAAAAGTCAGCTGGAACGGCTTGGTTTAGAGATTTTCTAAAGAGATACCCAGAGATTTCTTTTAGAACTCCTTAGGCTACCTCAGCTGCCAGGGCGAGAGGCTTTAATAAAGAGGCAGTCGCTAAGTTTTTTTCTCTTTTAGATGAAATACAAAATAAAAATAACTTTAACCCTATGAGGATATATAATATGGATGAGTGTGGCATCCAAACGGTTCCTAACAAGTTACCCAAAATTTTAGCACATAAAGGACGGAAACAGGTTGGTTTCCTAACAAGCGCTGAAAGAGGACAAAATGTCACCGTTGTTCTCTGTGTAAATGCTGCAGGTCAATTCATCCCTCCAGCAATAATATTCCCACGCAAACGAAGGAATGAATTATTATTTATAGGTGCCCCACTTGGAACACTTTCTCTTTACAACGAATCTGGATACATGAAATCTGACACCTTTATTTTGTTCTTAAAGCATTTTCAACAGCATACACAGTGCTCAGTTGAAAATAGGGTTCTACTATTGCTTGATGGGTATTCAAGCCACAAATCTGTCGAAGCTATAGAATACTGCAGAGAAAATGGCATTATAATGCTCTCGTTTCCTCCACATTGCCCGCACGAGATGCAGCCATTGGATGTAGCAGTATTTTCACCTCTAATGACATATTTTAATGAGGAAATTATTTTATGGCTTAAAGCAAACCCTGGAAAGGTCATAACTCTGTATAACATAGCTAGCTTGTTTGGAAAATCGTACCGACGAGCTGCCACACTTAACAACGGACTCAGTTGATTTGAGAAAACAGGCATTTACCCTTTTAATCCGAACATATTCCCAGATTGGAAATTTAAACCATCGTATACGACTGATCGACCTCTAGTGGAAAATGAAACCGTTGATCCCATCGACGAACAAAGAACTCCTTCTCCACAAAGGTATACTTCTCCTCTTGTAAGGGTTTTATCTATAAAGAAAAGAAAAATTCGCAATATATCTTCATCAGACGATTTAGAGGAGTGGGAAGCTATAGGAAAATCTTCAGATGATGTCAGCCTTTTTGGAAACAGTCCGGAGGAATTATCGGACAATGAAACTTTAGTCACTGCAGCTTCAAATCCGGAAGTTGTTCCTTCAAATCATAAAATTGACGTTACAAGCTCCGTAGTTGGTAATTCAATTCCAATTTCCGAAGTTAGTGTTTCAAAACAAAATGAAATTCCATCACTGCTGGACGATACTTTTATAACTCCATATGATATACCTCCACTACCTCAGGCACCTCCTCAGACAAGGAGTTCAAGGCCTTCGCAAGGATCGACTGTTTTCACCTCCACACCAAATTATTTTTTGATGAAAGCAAAACAAAAAACACCCAAGCCAACTTCACAATCAGCTAGAAAAGCTGTAAGCAAAAAGGTGTTTGGAAAAAATAAAGAAAATAAGAGATTTGATGATGATGAAGATGACGTTGCCTATATATTTTGCTCGGAATTATTCAGTAAATCGCAGGCGAAGGAGGTTTGGATCAAGTGCAGTTTGTGCAATAAATGGTGTCATTTATTGTGTGCGGGTGTAACTGGAAAGCAGAAATTGTATATTTGCGATTTTTGTAAATAAAAATGTAGAAATTATGTTTCCTTTACAAAAGAACTATAGGGGCCATTTTACCTCATGGATGGGTTCATTTTACCCTAACCATGGTGTAAAATGGTCCCTTTAGGGCTCTTTAAAAATAATGTTATTTCACTTTTAACTCTACACTTAAATAAAAATTTTTCAAAGAAATATGTTCTGTTATTACTCAACTTCTTGTCTAATTAAACTGTGCTTAAATATTTCGTTTTTTGTTATGTGTAGCCTAAAAAGAAGTTAGAGGGACCATTTTGCCTCACTTTCCCCTACTTAAATTGTCTGACCACTCCGTAAACTGCCAAGTTTCTTATCTCCGTTTGGTTGTTTCTGATTCTATCGATAATCATTACTCTGGTTTTCTGAATATTTATTTTCAAACCATATTCAGTACTCACACTCACCGTTCCTAGCCTACGAGCATAATTTCTTCCAGTTCTTCTGGTTAGCGCGTTGGCTGTTAACCGAAAGGTTGGTGGTTCGAGCCCACCCGGGGGCGCAAATTTTTTAAAATAGAAAGGTAGTAATTGTAAGGAAAGACATTTTCCTCCAACATAAAATAAATAACAAAGTTGTAATTGTACAATTTAATAGTGTAAACCAAAAATTAATACTCATTTTTACTAATAGTTCATAATAATAGCTATTTCCACCTACCTCTACCGAAAGTATACTTTTCCGGACCTGATTGTAGGGAGAAAAGTTATACTTTTCCTCGCTAGGGAGGAAAAGTAAAAGTGACGTCATGGTATATCATTCATGAAATATAACTTATTGACGCCCTGTACAATATCTATTTTCTATTACGTAAGTATTTATACATTTTAACGTTTATTTAAAAACACTCTGTATTTTGCAGAATGGTAAAAAACAGTGAATTGATATTCTGATTTAACAATGTTTACATTAATAATTTGACTTATATTTGACAGTTGACAGTTATATTGTACCTACTTGTTAGTTTTAGTTGTAATAAATTTTGTTGGTTAGTTACATAAATAAATTAAGTAAAAATGATAAAATGATTTGTTATTTGAGGAAGGTGGAAAAACCATATGTATAACATGGGAGTAAAGTGCCTTTTCCGGGAGGAAAGTGCTACTTTTCCTCCCGAGAATGAAGTTTACTGCCCGACGCGTAGCGGAAGGCAGTAATCATTCAAGGGAGGAAAAGGCACTTTTTTCATTTGTCCATGTAACTAACCAACAAAACTTATTAAAACTAAAATTAACAAGTAGGTACAATATAACTGTTAACTGTCAAATATAAGTCAAATTATTAATGTAAACATTGTTAAATCAAAATAACAATTTACTGTTTTTTACCATTCTGCGAAATACAGGGTGTTTTATAAATAAACGTTAAAATGTTTAAATACTTACGTAATAAAAAATAGATATTGTACAGGGTGTCAATAAGTTATATTTCATGAATGAAATACCAATACTTCACTTTTACTTTTCCTCCCTAGGGAGGAAAAATATTTTCCTCCCTAAGGAGGAAAAGTACAACTTTGCTCCCTACAATCAGGCCCGGAAAAGTATACTTTCGGTAGAGGTAGGTGGAAAAATATTTTACGTAATTCAAATGGGTTATCAGTGTTATCCTTAAAAATAGTAACCAATTAAAATAAAAATATGGCGCCACACTACACACTCTTGCGCATCAACTGCCTCCGTGGCGCAATTGGCTAGCGCGTTCGGCTGTTAACCGAAAGGTTGGTGGTTCGAGCCCACCCGGGGGCGCACGTTTTTTGTTGAAATAAACAACATACTTTTATCAAGATTCTTTCTTCTTCTTTATGTGCCATGTCATGTCTCTAATCAAACGCTACCTACTTAGTCCAGAAAGCCACTGCTCATCCGCTAGGAAAAATATTCCGATTCGGATTTTTTGCACAATCTTACTCAAAAAGGACCCCTTTTAACAAATTTGCATGTTGCCAGGACCAAAAGAGGGTCAAAAATTTTTTAAACGTTTTTTTTTGTTTTTTTCCTAAAATTATTTTTTTTGCATGAAACACAGTTTTTTAAAGTTTTTTGGATCATTCCAAATAGAAAAGGTCTTTAGTGACATTTCTCTAAAGTTGATAGTTTTTGACATATAAGCGATTAAAAATTGAAAAATTGCGAAATCGGCCATTTTTAACCCTCAAAAACTATGTGAAAAACTGAAAATTTGAATGTTGCCAAGGTAGGTAGATATTCTTTAAACATCTATTGATGAAATCCCGAAGAGTTTTTTGCAATACAATATTCAAAACTCCTTTGTTTTTCAATTGCTAATCAAGCGTGCGCGACACTATTTTCCACCGACAGTATGGTGCAAATGAAAGGAATAAATTCGTTATTTCGTAAACCGGCGACTTTAAGGAAAAATCCCGAAACAGGTCGATTTTTATTTTGAAGTTATGATATTGTGGCATATATGGTATACTAGTGACTTTATCCATCTGGGCGTGATGACGTAATCCATGATATTTTTAAATAAGAATAGGGGTCGTGTGCTAGCTCATTTGAAAGGTTCTTCAAATCTCTATTCAGTAATACAAACATTTATATAATTATTTATAAAGGGTGTCCTTCTACTTCTTTTTTGTCAAATAATTTAATTTAAAATTTTTGGACACTCAGTATAAATAATTACGTAAATGTTTACATTACTGAATAGAGAATTGGGGAACCTTTTAAATGAGCTACCACACGACCTCTATTATCATTTAAAAAATAATCGATTACGTCGTCACGCCCAAACGGATGACGTCACTAGTATCCCATATATGTCACATAATCATAACTTAAAAATAAAAATCGACCTATTTCGGATTTTTCCCTTAAAGTCAACGGTTTACGAAATAACGAATTTATTCCTTTCATTTGCACCATACTGTATACACATGCAACGGTGGAAAATAGTGTCGTGCACGCGTGATTAGAAATTAAAAAACAAAGGAGTTTTGAATACTGTACTGCAAAAACTCTTCGGGATTTCATCAATCGATGTTTAAAGAATATCTACCTACCTTGGCAACATTCAAATTTTGCGTTTTTCACATAGTTTTTGAAGGTTAAAAATGGCCGATTTCGCAATTTTTCAATTTTTAATCGCTTATATGTCAAAAACTATCAACTTTAGAGAAAAGTCACTAAAGATCTTTTCTGTTTGGAATGATGCAAAAAACCTAAAAAAAGTTTGTTCCATGCAAAAAAAAATAATTTTAGGAAAAAAACAAAAAAAATAACGTTAAAAATTTTTGACCCACTTTTGGTCCTAGCAACATGCAAATTTGTTAAAAGGGGTCCTTTTTGAGTAAGATTGTGCAAATAATCCGAATCGGAATATTTTTCCTAGCGGATGCGCAGTGGCTTTCTGGACTAACTATGTATGATCTTGTTTATAAGTTTTTGGAATGTTTCTCTGTCAGCTGTCATATCGAAATAGTTCTGCAGCTGTCATATCGCACCATATCATCTAATATTGCGTACGTAGATAGCTTTTTGCTCCCTATCCATATTTTCTTCTTGACTCCATGACTTCTTCTTTTCCTGTGTGATATGGCGAAGTTAATGGTAAGTATTTGTGTCTTCTAATTATATGTCTCCAAAATACTCCGTTTTCTTCTTTTTATGGCGTTTAGCAGCTATTTCCAGTGTCCAATTATTCTGAGAATACTCCTGTTTGAACTGTGTTCTCATTTCAAACGATTCTAATTTGTTCAATATTGTTGCTTTTATAGTCCATGTCTCGCAACCATAAAATACGATCCACCAACCGTAACACGGTAAAACAATGGGAGGCGTACGTCAAGAATGAATAGAACAAGGCACAATTTTTTTTAGACATGCATATCAAAAAATGTCGCCCCCGGGTGGGCTCGAACCACCAACCTTTCGGTTAACAGCCGAACGCGCTAGCCAATTGCGCCACGGAGGCTTATTAATGCGCAAAAATTCGTCATGTGGTTTAAATATGCTGTTTACCCCTCTAACCGCTTTTTAATGGATGCAAATATCTGAAATATTTTAATTTGGATCATTTGGATGCAAGGAATATTAATATCATGTAGGTACTTGTGTACACTTTTTTAATATTGATTAGTTTGGCCTCCAAATGCGAAAGAAAGTATATCGACTTTTGACGGTTACCTACAGCTGTTTATACACGAACACGTAACAAAGTAAATCCTATCTCCAGGGGACATAAGATTCCCGGAGTAACTTGGTTTTCGTGTCCGAAGATCAAAGAGGACACGTCTCGTGCAGATAATACCTCTCTGACCCCCAAGCTATACCGCCATCGGCGCCATCCATCCATCCAAATTGGGATAATGTTAGGGAGGCTTTACTTGATTTTTTTTTTACATTTTGGATGTCCTGAGAAATGGACCTACTTATCGTCCATTTGCTTTCAAAGTCAAGGGGTGTTTGATATTTTTTTATTTTTGGTAAAGGTGTGGACTAATTGCACTAATCAACTGTAGGTACTAAGGTACTTATTACCTTATGGAAAATGTGAAATAAAGATAACATTACCTATGGCTCTATTTTAACACTTTTTTTTTACTTTTTTTCACTTTAACTATCAACAACCGTTTTAAGTGCAACGAATCGGTGTAATATAAGGAATCTTGAAAACAGGGAGTGGAAACAGAATAATCTGGTTAAGATTTTTAGCAACTCGCTTGATAGTAAATCAAGCTTTTACAAATAATAATATCTTTGTTGTTTTCAAATAAGATACAGACACTTAATGTTCGGTGATATCATTTTAAGAATTACTTTATTTGTTTTTATTAAGAGTACCTAGTTGTAGACAGAACGGTTGCCTTTTGTGTTTTATTTGTTATAAGTCCTCGCTTTTAATGCTTAAAATTACTTAGATACCTATATTAAGATAAAAAGATGGCGTCAAACTAGAAATTTATACGCATCAATTGCCTCCGTGGCGCAATTGGCTAGCGCGTTCGGCTGTTAACCGAAAGGTTGGTGGTTCGAGCCCACCCGGGGGCGACAAGTTTTTGTTGAAATAATCGAAATAATGTTTAAGATAAATAAATATGACAAACAACAGCGAATAAAAATATAGTCAGGTATCATAATAATCTTTGTACATTTAGTATCTATAAAACCAAAGCATAATATAAAGCATAATAAAAAAGTGTCTAGATAGATACGTTGACAAGTTAAAGACAATAGACAAGTTAAATAGACAAGTTAAATAAATTCTAGTTCAGAATAATACTTATGACCAGTGAAACAAAATAATACCTAATTGGTTCGCAGCAATAATAATTGGTAACGAACAAGTCTGCTTAATTGTGTTCTATAAGATATTGTTTTAAAAATGTTTGTCCTTAAAATTAAGTACGTAAAATAAAAAGATGGCGTCACATTACATACTCTTGCGCATTAATAAGCCTCCGTGGCGCATTTGGCTAGCGCGTTCGGCTGTTAACCGAAAGGTTGGTGGTTCGAGCCCACCCGGGGGCGCAAACTTTTTGAAATACACATGTAATTATTGTAAACAGTTACTAGACGTTTTCCTCCAACAAAAATTAATAAAAATTTTTTACAATTTACTAGTGTGAACAAAAAATTATCTATTTTTACTAATACATAGTTGATCATAGGTTATTTTACTTAATTCTGTGTTATGAGGATATAATTTAAAATGTTTTATCCTTAAAATGAGTAGCCAATTAACATGAAAAGATGGTATTACACTACATACTCTTGCGCATCAACTGCCTCCGTGGCGCAATTGGCTAGCGCGTTCGGCTGTTAACCGAAAGGTTGGTGGTTCGAGCCCACCCGGGGGCGCACTTTTTTTGTTGAAATAAACAACATACTTTCTCAAGATTCTCAAGATTCTCAAGATTATCAAGAAATTCTAGTTCAGAATAATAATTGTGTTCTACAAGGATATTGTTTTAAAACGTTTTATCCTCAAAATTAAGTAAGTAAAATAAAAAGATGGCGTCACATTACCCATTCTTGCGCATTAATAAGCCTCCGTGGCGCAATTGGCTAGCGCGTTCGGCTGTTAACCGAAAGGTTGGTGGTTCGAGCCCACCCGGGGGCGCAAACTTTTTGAAATACACATGTAATTATTGTAAACAGTTACTAGACGTTTTCCTCCAATAAAAATTAATAAAAAATTTCTACAATTTACTAATGTGAACAAAAAATTATCTATTTTTACTAATACATAGTTGATAATGGGCAGATGATTGTGGACGACCAGGCAATATCTGCGAAATGGGATACTGGAAGATCAAACTTAGCATTACGTAAAAAACACCGCATCGCAACATGGAATGTTAGGGGGCTGCTAGAGCCAGGTAAATTGTATATATTAGAAAATGAACTGATCAAGGAGAAGATAGATATCTACGGGATATCTGAGACACACTGGGAAGGCCAAGGACATTGGGAAGCCACTCACTATGAAGTTTTCATGTCAGGAGCTAACAAATCAGGACAAAAAGGCGTAGCAATATTAATTCAAAAACGTTGGGCAAAATATGTACATGAATACCTTCCAATAAACGATCGTATAATAAAAATAACCCTAAACGCTAAACCAGTCAAAATGCACATTATACAGGTATATGTGCCAACATCCGAAGCGACAGAAGATATAGTAGAAGAAACATACCATCTGATACATGAAACCATCTCTAATATACCTAAGAAAGAACCAATGATGATAATAGGAGATTGGAACGCAAAAATAGGAAGAACGAAAGTAGACGATCATTTGAAAGGAACGATAGGTGAGCATGGCTTAGGCGAGCGAAATGACAGAGGTGAACGGCTCCTTCAATTTGCCATCGATATGGATCTCAGTATAGTAAACACAATGTTTAAACATCATCCGCGAAGATTATCAACATGGTCTTCGCCTGGAGGACGATACAAGAACCAAATAGATTATATTCTTATCACTAAACGATGGAGGAGCTCTGTAACCAATGTGAAGACAAAACCAGCTGCAGACTGTGGTTCGGACCATAAAATGCTACAAGCAGAATTTCGCATTAAGTTGCAAAGTAAAACAATTGTAAACAAAAGACAAGAGTTGGTTCCAAAACAGCCGGAAAAGTTTAGAGAGGCACTAGCAAAAGCTGACCTACCAGCGACTACCGGAGACCCTGACAAAACGTGGGAATATACAAAGAAGTTGATCACCTAAGCCATCAACAATACAAACCCCAAAGAAAAAATAGATAGGAAAAAACATTGGATGACTGAAGAAACTCTCAACCTTGTTGAAGAAAGACGAAAACTTAGAAACGGCACGTCAAATTCAATACAAAAAGAAATAGAGATAAGCACCATAAATACAACTATAAAACACTTGTGCAGAAGGGACAAAAATAATTATATAAAAAGCATATGTGAACAACTAGAGGAACATGCTGACCGCCAAGAATCTAGAGAACTTTTCTCAAAAGTCAAATATCTAGTGAGAGAATTCAAACCACAGACACAGATCATCAAAGATAATAGTGGAAATACCATAACAAACCCAGACGGCATCGCAGAGGTGTGGAAACAATATTGTGAACTATTCTCTAACAACGACCCAGACCATAATACAGAAAAAAGAAGTTATGAAAAAGAACCTCAAATATTGAAATCAGAAATAGAGTCGGCAATAAAAAAGCTAAAATGTAGAAAAGCACAAAGAGAGGATGGAATAACAGCTGAAATATCTACTCAAAGAAATGGGAGAATTAGGAACGGAAGTAATGCTTAAAATTTGCAATGAGATCTGGACTACCGGAAAGTGGCCAAATGACTGGGGTAAACTCACGTTTATTCAGTAGCGTTGATATCTCTCGCGAGCAAAGTACTTCTAACAATAATCAATGAAAGATTAAAATCCATTCTCTTACCGCAAATTCCACAAGAACAATGCGGATTCGTCCCAGGTAGGGGAACAAGAGAACACATTCTTAATATTCGTCAAATTATCGAAAAATCTCGAGAGTTTAACATAGAAACATATTTGTGCTTTGTTGACTACTCCAAGGCCTTCGATAACGTAAAATGGGACAAACTGTGGCATATACTTAGAGAAATGGGTACGCCAGAACATCTAATCTATCTATTACAAGCACTTTATGTAAATAACACCGCTAATGTAAGAGTTAATAATGTGGTTTCGAAAAACTTCAAATCAAAATCTGGAGTACGGCAGGGATGTATAATATCCCCCATTCTATTCAATATATGTAGTGAACACATTATGCGTCAAGTTTTTGAGGAATGGCAAGGTGGAGCAACGATAGGAGGAAGAAAAATAAAAAACCTACGTTATGCTGAAGACACTGTTATATTAGCGTCTTCACCAGAAGAACTGAAAGAAATTATGAATAGGCTAGGAACGGTGAGTACGGAATATGGTTTGAAAATAAATATACAGAAAACCAAAGTAATGATCATCGATATAATCAGAAATAACCAACCGGAGATAAGAGACTTGGCAGAGGTTACGAAGTGGTCAGACAATTTAATTACTTAGGCTCCGTTATTACTAACAGTGGAGGATGCGAAGACGAGATTCGTAGGCGCATCATAATGGCCAGATCGGCAACAGCCAAACTCACAAAAATATGGAAGAATACTGACATTACAAAAAACACAAAATTACGCCTTGTCCGAGCGTTAATATTTCCTATCGCCACCTACGCTTCAGAGACTTGGACCATCAAAAAAGCAGATTCAAAACGTATAATGGCATTTGAAATGTGGGTCTACCGGAGAATGTTGCGCATACCATGGACCGCACATCGCACAAATAATTCAATATTAGCCGAACTTAACATAAAAACTAGACTCAGCACAACTATCAACCAAAATATACTGAGATATTTTGGACATATAACTAGAAGAAGAGAAGGCATGGAACGAATGATAGTTGAAGGCAACGTACAGGGCAGAAGATCCAGAGGAAGATCTCCATTACGATGGTCGGACCAAATAAAGGACATGACCGGTTACTCATTCTCCGAAGCAAAACAACACGCACAGGAGAAAGAGAACTGGACAAAAATCAAACGACTTACATGACGCCACTACATCCTTACGAAGGAGAACAGATAGAGGAGGGGGAGTTGATAATAGGTTATTTTACTTAATTCTGTGTTATGAGGATATATTTTAAAATGTTTTATCCTTAAAATGAGTAGCCAATTAACATGAAAAGATGGCGTCACACTACACACTCTTGCGCATCAACTGCCTCCGTGGCGCAATTGGCTAGCGCGTTCGGCTGTTAACCGAAAGGTTGGTGGTTCGAGCCCACCCGGGGGCGCACGTTTTTGTTAAAATAAACAACATACTTTCTCAAGATTCTCAAGATTATCAAGAAATTCTAGTTCAGAATAATAATTGTGTTCTATAAGGATGTTGTTTTAAAACGTTTTGTCCTCAAAATTAAGTAAGTAAAATAAAAAGATGGCGTCACATTACCCATTCTTGCGCATTAATAAGCCTCCGTGGCGCAATTGGCTAGCGCGTTCGGCTGTTAACCGAAAGGTTGGTGGTTCGAGCCCACCCGGGGGCGCAAACTTTTTGAAATACACATGTAATTATTGTAAACAGTTACTAGACGTTTTCCTCTAACAAAAATTAATAAAAAATTTCTACAATTTACTAATGTGAACAAAAAATTATCTATTTTTACTAATAGATAGTTGATAATGGGCAGATGATTGTGGACGACCAGGCAATATCTGCGAAATGGGATACTGGAAGATCAAACTTAGCATTACGTAAAAAACACCGCATCGCAACATGGAATGTTAGGGGGCTGCTAGACCCAGACTAAAAAATATACTGATATTGTTACAGTTAAAATTCCTTTAAAAATTTTTCGAAGTTAATTATTTATATAAATGACAATAATTATTGTATTAAATAAACAACTTTAAGTAATTTTATTTGCAGTTTATATACGATTAATATTAAAAGTGGCATGCGTCACTTGAATCTAACTTCAGCCCGTGAGTAATGAATTATTATCATTACTCACGGGTACAGTAATGGGTGCTATTATCTATTAAAAATAGCGAATAATGAGCATGTTATTAACCGGTCGTAGAAAAAATATTTTATTATTAACTACATATTAGTGAAAATATATAATTTTTTGTCCACACTGGCAAACTGCAGAAAATTATTCTATGTTGGAGGAAAACGTATATATATTTACAATAATTATTACTTATTTAAAAAGTTTACGCCCCCGGGTGGGCTCGAACCACCAACCTTTCGGTTAACAGCCGAACGCGCTAGCCAATTGCGCCACGGAGGCTCATTGATGCGCAAGAGTGCATGGTGCGACGCCATCTTTTTATTTTAATTCGTTACTACTTTTATATGTACCTTTCCTCATAACACAGAATTAAGTAAAATATTTTATTATCAACTATTAGTGAAAATAAATATTTTTTTGTTCACACTGGCAAACTGCAGAACCTTGTTCTATGATGGAGGAAAACGACTATTTACAATTACTTATTTAAAAAGTTTGCGCCCCCGGGTGCGCTCGAACCACCAACCTTTCGGTTAACAGCCGAACGCGCTAGCCAATTGCGCCACGGAGGCTCATTGATGCGCAAGAGTGCATGGTACGACGCCATCTTTTTATTTTAATTTGTTACTACTTTTAAGGTATATGTATAACACACAATTAAGTAAAATATTTTATTATTAACTATTATCTAGTGAAAATAAATCATTTTTAGTTCACACTGGCAAACTGCAGAAATTTGTTCTATGTTGGAGGAAAAGGTCTATTTAATTTACAATTAGGTAGGTACTTAATTAAAAGGTTTGCGCCCCCGGGTGGGCTCGAACCACCAACCTTTCGGTTAACAGCCGAACGCGCTAGCCAATTGCGCCACGGAGGCTATTGATGCGCAAGAGTGTGTAGTGTGACGCCATTTTCTTATTTTAATTGGTTACTCGTTTTAAGGATAAAATATTTTAAAATTATCCTCATAACACTGAATTAAGTAAATATTTTATTACCAACTATTAGTAAGTAGAGGAGGACCTAAGAGGGGCAGGAATTACAAAATGGAAAGAGAAGGCAATAGACCGGAAGAAATGGAGACATATTAGTGAACAAATACAATGATCAAGAGGACTGATCCACCCCGTAAAATGGATTTAGAAAGCAAAAGCGGCCAAACCTCACATGGGGTGTTAAGCCATATACTATAATCTGCCCCCCCCCCTGAAAATTGTTATATGGGCGCCCGTATAGGTGCTATTAGTAAAAATAAATTTACTCGACACTAGTAAACTGTAGAACTTTATTATTAATTTTATGTTGGAGGAAAACGTCTATAATACTTTATAGTAACTCTTTACAATTATTACTTTTGTATTTCAAAAAATTTGCGCCCCCGGGTGGGCTCGAACCACCAACCTTTCGGTTAACAGCCGAACGCGCTAGCCAATTGCGCCACGGAGGCTGATGGCACATAGTATTTTGACATATGGCATTTTTTGCCATTAATTATTGGGCTCTTGGGCTCTAACTACATTTCTTTGGAGTAAACCACAATTATAATAAATTAACCCTCCAGCGGAAGAGGTGAGGCCTAACTGGCCTCACCCGTCCGCTTTTTTACACAGGTTTTAAAAGAAGCATTATATCCAAGGCCTTTCTGGCTAAGAAATCTACTAGAGCAGTATAGTTGCAGTTAAGTAGACCTTTATAAATAATAGGCTGCCAATAAGATACTGATAATTATGATAAAAATGTCCTGAAACTTTTTTCTTGTAATTACTGTTTCTTAATATTATATATTTATTATAATTATATGAGAGTTATGAGACTGAGACTATTTGCTCCGAGCGTTAACAAAGTGTCAAAACAAAATCGACCGACCTGCTAATGGTGGCGGTTGCATGCTTAAATCTTTGTAAGGACGCTTTATAGTGTACCTACTTATGTTTAAATGGGATGTTTAAAAAAAATGCCATATCACGCTATATTTGTTGTGTTGTTCACTGTAAAAATACATTGAGAAATAGTGATGTGAAATACTTTTATTTTCCTCGTTCCCAAAAAAATTAGATCAAAGAATAAAATTGATTAACGCTGTTAGAAGGATGAAGTTAGGTTAAATTTTTCTATATATACAAAGGATGTGGCAATAATATACACATGATATAATGATATTATTTACGTTTTTATAAGTTTTGTACATATTACATACACTTTTTAAAGTATACGGATAAATCCGAATTGACTCCAAAAAGTACGGATACCTTATGCAGGGACGTATTTAGGGGTTGGCGAAAGAGGCGCCCGCCAAGGGCGCAAGAGTGAGGGGGCGCAAAATTAGCGAAGAAAAACTTTTAGGAAATCCAAGATTTTAATTTTATAAACTAAGCATCACGGTCCTGACTATGGTACAATATACCACGTTTACAAGCCGTTCTAAAATAAATTATTTTTGAATGGTAAATTACCTTTCAAATATTGTTATTTCACCTGTGCATAAAAGTTCTAGTGCAACACAAGTGCCCACGAATATAGACAAACGTGAGTACTTGAAATTACATTATTATAAATAATAGTATCAGAAATATAACCTACAAAATACTGATAAAACAAGATTGTGTCCAGAACGAAGACCAGTTTTCGAACTGGCGACAGGGCCGGACTTACGGCACCTTAAATTAAAATGACTTCAACCGATATCACTTTAAATAACACAACTTCATTCAACATGACTCAAACAAAAAAATCATCACCAATGTCATATTCCACTGCAGTAAATTCTTTTAAACACCCAACAAAAGACCAAGCTGTTGTCCTATCTAGTATGGAAGATACTAAAATACACGACTACATCATAGCAGTAGGATCGCTAGTAGGACCCCGTAACGTAATTTTCGCATCAAGAATTTCTAACAATCGAATTTGTATTTATCTTTCGTCAAAAAGCATGGTCGATTCACTTCTCCACTCCTACAAATTTGTAAATATAAAAGAAACAGAGATAGAAATAAGAAGATTGATTACTCCAGCCGATATACTCGTAGTATCTAATGTAGACCCTACAATTCCTAGCAACATTATAGAAGCAGAACTACAAAAGATGGGTATCATTGCCGTGTCTAAGATGACTATTTTAAGAGTAGGTATGCCGGAAACAGAGTACAGCCATGTCCTCAGTTTTAGACGGCAAATATTTATCAATCATCTAGAAAATGTGTCTATCCCTGATTCTTTTCTTATAACACATGACAACACCCTATATCGTCTGTTCCTTTCCATAGATGGATATAACTGCTCAAATTGTAAAACTATAGGCCACAAAGAAACTGAATGTCCTCATAGAACTGATCTGACCCCATTAAACCATTCACTAGAAACTATTCAACCTAGAACAAAAGCTCAGGAATCAAATGAGCAAACAAATTTAACAATAGAAACTGACTCACCAGTAACACCTATAAACAACACAAACCAAAACCCTCCTCCCAGTACATCATCAGTCTCAGATAATTCTACCAAAATTCTAACAGTAGAAACGTCTCCATCATCTACAAATATTCCCAGTAAAACCAATCAAGTTAAAAGACAAATATCTTCCTCTCCAGACATTATTGACAATAATACACAAACTAATACACAACCTTTTATGCCACCTCCTTTAAACAAACCAAAGAAAAAATACAAAAAATCAGATAAAACCTCACGCGAAGAACTTACTCTTTCTCTGGAATCAATAAAAGATAAAATAGAGAATAGATCACCTGCATTTATTCTAAATTATAATGAAATCTGCGATTTTCTAGATAATACATTATACTCTCAACACCCTGAATTAATCTCCAAAAATTATTCCAATGAACCTTCTGAACTAATCGATATTCTTAACTTCATCCACTGTTACATCCATAACTCAAAACTAAAAAATAACATCACCCGTTTAAAGAAGAAACTAAACCCCAATCAAGCATCTTCAATTGAAGAGTCCGACGAACCGCAATCCCAATCGGAAATCTAATGTCAGATTCTTTTATTCTTCAATGGAACCTTAATGGGTTTTACACCCATATTGAACAATTAAAACTGTTAATAAATGAACTATCTCCTAAAATACTTTGTCTTCAAGAGACCCATTTTAAAAATACCAATATAAACCTTCGAAACTATCAATGTTTTCTAAAAAACAGAAACGCTCACCATGCCAGTGGCGGAGTAGCTATCTTTACTAGAACTGATGTACAAGCTAAACCCATCTCAATAAATACTAGTCTTGAAGCTGTAGCTGTAGCAGTAACTTATCAAAAACACATTAATATTTGCAATATATATCTGCCTCATCCCAGCGACCTCGATTTACAAGAATTTAATAATCTTATAGATCAAATCCCAAATCCAAAAATAATTTTAGGTGATATGAATTGCCATCATCCGGCATGGGGAAGTCATAAAACTGACAAATTCGGCAACCTAATGAATCACTTCATTGAATCCTCAGATTTAATACTACTCAATACTGGTAAATCGACCCGATTTAATTCTTATAACGGCTTATTTTCCGCTATAGATTTAACATTATGTAGCCAATCATTATCAACTTATCTCGTATGGAATACTTTAGAATCACTACATGACAGTGATCATTTCCCCATTCATGTAACATTTAATAAATCTCAATCTCCTAAATTCCCAATATATCACTCTTGGAAATTAAAGAATGCAAACTGGAATTCCTATCAAATCGACATCCAAAAGAGAATTGAAAATTTCCAATTAAGCAGTGACATAAACTCTGACATTAGGTCCCTAAATAATATCATAACAGAAGCAGCCTTAACTAATATCGGTAAAACTAAACTTTGTAATAGACAACCAGTACCTTGGTGGACCAGCGAAATCGCACTGGCTCTATCTATAACAAAACGCACGTTTAATAAACTTAAAAAGCAGAACACGGAAGAAAATTTACTCAATTTTAAAAAACTTAGAGCAAAAACGAGATATCTCATAAAAAAAAGCAAAAGAAATACATGGGAAAATTATGTCTCATCTATAAATTCATCAACCCCTTCAGCTGTCATTTGGTCTAAAATTCGTAAATTCAAAGGCTCCAACTCTTTTAGACAAATAAACACCTTAACTCTTGGTCAAACACTAATCACGTGTAACAAAACTATTGCAGAAACATTAGCTGATGTTTACCAACAAAATTCTAGCAATAATAATATACCTCAGGAAATGTTAACGCACAAGAAATCTCTAGAATCCTCTATTATCACCATAAACGATATCGATAATCCGTTAAATATCGCCATAACTCTTCAAGAATTGGAATTTGCTATTTCTGATTTAAAAAACACCTCGGCCGGACCAGATGACATACCACCAATATTTATAAAAAACTTACCATTTACAGCTAAACTAGTTTTACTAGATTTATTTAATATTTGTTTTCTAAAACATAAATTTCCTGAGCTTTGGTCCCAGGCAATAATAATTCCCATCATCAAGCCTAATAAACCTAAAGATAATCCCTCTTCTTACCGCCCCATTTCTCTTACCTGTAGTATGTGTAAAATCTTGGAAAAAATTTTAAACTCACGTTTAGTATGGCACTTGGAAAACAATAATTTCCTTTCCCCCTATCAAAGCGGCTTTCGAAGAGGCAGGTCGACGTCAGATAACCATGTTACTTTACAAAACTCAATTAATGAAGCCTTTGCTAATAACCAAAAACTGATTGCAATATTTTTTGATATTACCCAAGCTTTTGAAAGAACTTGGAGACACTGTATTTTGAAAAATCTAAGCGAAAACGGAGTTCAAGGGAACATACTAGCATTTGTAAACAATTTTTTAAGTAATCGATCAATAGAAATTAGAATAAATGGCCTTAAAAGCTCAACAAGAACATTAGAAAATGGAATCCCTCAAGGTTCCATAATAAGCCCAACATTATTCTTAGTGGCTATCAATAGTGTTATTCATGAAATTAGAGCACCTATTAAAGCCAGTATCTATGCAGACGACATCGTCGTTTATACTAAATCCAACAATATAGAATCTGCAAGTAAAATCTTACAAAATTTTATAACTCGTCTTGAAAATTGGACGCTAAAAACTGGGTTTAACTTCTCTACAGAAAAAACACAATATATAATTTTTAATAAAAATAGATCTCGGTTTTCTACTGACTTAACTTTAAATAAGTTATCAATAAAACAATCAGAAGAAGTTAATTTTCTAGGTCTAACTTTTACCAGAACCTTAAATTGGAACTCACATATAAACAAACTACAACATTCCTGTCAATCTAGGTTAAATATACTCAAAATTCTGTCTAATAAAGTTTGGGGCGCAGATACTAAAATATTAATAAACTTATATAAATCACTCATAAGAAGTAAACTAGATTACGGCTGCATATGTTATAACGCCGCAAGCAAAACTACTCTAAAAAAACTCAATAGCATTCAATCTACAGCTTTGATACTGGCACTAGGTGCATTTAGAACTAGTCCCACTAATAGCCTACAAGTTCTAGCTAAGGAGCCTCCTCTGACCATAAGACGACAACAATTATCACTAAACTACATTGCCAAAATTTCAATCCAAAAACAACATCCTCTTTTCTCTCAAATTTTCCAACCTGGCATCCTCTCTTTTAAAAAATCAACAAACTGTATACCTCTAATAGAAAGAATAAAAGCCACAAATTTCAACATGGATCAACTTAATTTATTGTTATATACAAATGCAGTCTCTCCTCCATGGACAACCCACCCTTTGACCATTGACCTAACACTAAGAAAGTACCCCAAATCAAATACAAACTTCTCAATAATTAAAAATGTTTTTGCAGAAATCATATCCTATTACCCCAATCACTTACACATATTTACAGACGCCTCTAAAACCCCTGATGGACATGCTGCTGCGTACTATTCTGATGAAAAATCCAACAGCACTCAGTTACCTACAACGTGTAGTATACTCACAGGCGAGACCACAGCTATATTGAATGCCTTAACTTTTCTCAAATCGAGTAACACGATGAAGTGCGTCATCATTACAGATTCACTTAATGCATTATTGAAATTGAAGCAAATTTATACAACAAATCCCATTACACAAGCAGTAAAAAATGAATTAGAAATATTACATTCGATGGGAAAAGACATAGCCTTCATTTGGGTGCCATCGCACACTGGAATCTCGGGAAATGAAAAAGCAGATCAACTAGCAACTACAAGCCGAATCAACTTAGAAGATACTACAAAAATTACAACGTATCCTTACAGTGATATGAAATATCTAATTAAAATTCACTGCAACAACACTTAGCAAAATTACTGGAAAAATTCTGAAAACAAATTAATCCCAATATGCCCACAGGTGAACAGCTGTATGAATAACCCCACCAGTAGACGAGAACAAGTGATCATCAACCGTTTAAGAATTGGTCATACAGCTGTAACACACAAATTTCTTATCAGTAAAGATCCACCGCCTATTTGCAACAACTGCTCCACTTCATTAACAGTGAAACACTTCCTACTTGACTGCCCTTGTTTCCAAAATGAAAGAAGAATACATGGAATTCCAGACAACCTCAAATCCATCCTGACGGACAAAAATTTAAATGTATTGAATTATTTAAAGGACATAAAATTTTATTATAGTATTTAATGTAATTCATATGAAAAATATTGTGTTTGTAATCCCACTAATAACCCTGCGTGGTTGATGTGGTATAAGTGTTTTAAATAAAAAAAAAAAACTAAGCATTTTTCATACTTTCGATGAAAGAATATGATGCCGTATTCTAGCAAAATTAAAAAGATAAGAGAATACATAAATACCGGTACGGTTTCAGTAACATTATAAAAATAATTGTAATATATAAAGGATTTTAAGTTTTGTTAACTGGATGGTTTGCAGCGTTGCAAGCTAATACGGCAGCGTAATACAGGTGACACAAGAAGCGCAGTCCGTTGAGCGGCAGAAGATAGAACTGATCATGCTCTCAGCGCTCTCAGAATGTTTTTTGGTTTATGACAAATTAATAACCGAAATGAGTAAAAGATCAGAGGCCTACACAAAAGTTTCAAATGATTTTGGATTCTTATCAGGGTCATCACTGCAAAAAACAACAGACTCTGATTTGGAAAACTGTGTAAAAAATTCTGGCCTCAAATACAGCAGAGACGAGCTGTTTCAAGAACGAGTTGTTTGAACAGTTGGGCTCGGCATCCCACTTAGAAATTTTGCAGGCAATTCATAAGTACCCGCTAAGAGATGCTTACCCTAATATTGAAGTTGCTTACAGAATTTACCTTACAATGCCCGTTAGCGTTGCATCGTGTGAAAGGACATTTAGTCAACTTAAATTTATTATTAAGAACTATTTACGGTCGAGAACTGGCCAAACACGCATGAGCATTATAAGCAATCTGGCAATCTTATCAATTGAATACGAAACAGCTTCAAAACTTAGCTTTGACGATGTCATAAATAAATTCGCATCTATTAAAGCACGCAAAGTGAAATTTTAACAATAATAAAAGATACCAGGTTAATTCAACAAAAATAAATTTACTAAAAATGTTAATTTTAAATCAAAACTTCATGAAATGTTGTAGGCTATTATTTATTATTATAATATCAATATGTTTTCGCTTAAAGTAATGTAACATAATATGTGCATAGTTATGATGTACATTTTGTCATGAATAATATTGACAAATTGTGAATCACACTATTACATGTAATAAGTGAGTAAAATAATTTTATAAGTAAGTAAAATAAATAATGTTTCAAAAATACCTCCTTTATTGTTATTGTTTTTTGAACCCAGACCTAATACATTTTAAAGTAGTAGTTGTAGTAATTTGTCCCACTGCATAGTGAATGTGAATTGTGGTTGCAATTAATGGGAGTCTCGTTTTTTGTGGGAAGGGGGGGGGGGGGGGGCGGGAGCATTGAATTTTGCCAAGGGCGCAGGAATCTCAAGATACGTCCCTGACCTTATGGTATGTCCTATATTCCTATATAACCTCACTATCGCAGATTATGTCAATAAAGCTTTATTAAAGACAAAAAATATTTTTGTTGAACTATAAATGACACTACAATAAAGAACAACTAATGAATTCTAACAATTTGTATTCTGTAAATTTCTTTAAATAGAGGGGAGACGCACGGAGCCAATAGGGCTTTTCATTCACAGTCATTTGTTTCGAGTTTCTGTCATGTGTCACATAATATTAATATATTTACGTCATACGTTATTGGTGTATACCAATGATACACACCAAAGACGTATGACGGAGATATATTAATATTATGTGACACATGACAGAAGCTCGAAACAAATGAGAATTGATGAAAAGCCCTATACCACAATAATTGATTGGGACATCTTGGATATTAGTGCACCCTATGTAACGCACAGCTGAATCTTATGTTTGTGCGTCACTGTGTTGCCATGCCATTTCTTTCATAATTTTAAGAACGTTTACTTCTCCGTCATTATACTAGGTAGAATGACAAATGAGGTGTCAAATGAAAGCTTATAATGCAAGGATAGTACTAAAGGTGAGAAATTAGACCTAGCTTGTCTGTCCCTCAAAAAATAAGCGTTATATTGGGGATTTCTAATGTCGACATTAAAAGTCGCACAATTTTTTTTCTATAAAACATTTTGATCTAAAACTTACCAGAAAATGTCTTTGTACTTTCTACTTTCCAATAAACGTAATTAAGAAGCTAAATTTTAAACTTCGTCATACAACTTTTGCGATTAAACTTTGCAATGCACAAATCCGCAGCTTTTTCTTTGAAAAATGCATAACCTTTATCATGATAAGAATAAAAACTTAAAGCAGGTACCTTTGTCTTCAGAAATGTTAAAGCTATATAGTGTCAAAATTTCAGAACAAAATATTAAAATTTACCAGAGTTGTAGCGAGGTTAACGCAAAAAACCTTATTTAATTTTTTTCTTATTTTTAGGTTAAAATTGCGATTTGGACAATGTTCCCCCACATAAAATTCAAAATAAACCTCACTTTCGTTTTCAGCACCCTCGAAAATATAAAGTATGAATAAAATTAGCCATTCACTCCTCCGTGGTCAGTATCTCGAAAACTAAGCGCTTTTTTGAGGGTCTCCCGCTCGTGTATAATATCACAAAAAATTGTAACGTGATAGTATGAAAAAATAGAGGATACGGCAACGGTGTTACAAGTGATGGTCGGATCCAATGCCAAAATCTACACAGACATATTAGGGTGCACTAATAGCCAAGATGTCCATTGATTGTACCTACCTACTAAAAACTTACCTTTATTTGCCTTGATGCTTATTTACAAATTTTTATCGATTTCCAATTCGAAAATCGTTTTCAAAAAATTCTGAAATAATAATTATGAATTCTGGAGCAGAAACATTGACCCTGACCCTTACAGGTAAGGTAGAGGTACCTACTGTAACTGTAAGTATTAGTATGACACGTATAAAGTACAGAGAGCAGTTGGATAGGTCAATGCTGAATATATCCTATCCTTCAATACAGAGTATCAAGTACAACAGTGACAGGAGCGTCATTTGAAATTTTGATAGGGGGGGGCAAGCATTATATATACAATACATTTATATGCAAACATAATACAAAATTGATCTATTTTTTGTAAATTTCAGTAATTTTCAGGGTCAGGGGGGGGCAAATGCCCCCCCTGCCCCCTATCAAATGACGCCCCTGAACAGTGAGGAAAAAAACTAGACGCAGTTCAAAGAATTACAACGCTGTAATGGAACTGGGTAATCGACGAAGTCCTCTAACAAGGTGGTCGGACGATATTAAGTAAGAGCATCTAACACAACTGGATTCAGAGTGCTCAGATCCTATGCAATGGAATTATTTACGGGAGGCCTATGACCAGAAGTGGACTCAAAACGGCTGATGATAATGATGAATTATGAATGTTTGCCGTAAAATAAAAATTGTCATTAAATCTTGAAGAGGTAGGTACTCATTAACCCCTTTGTAAATAATATGTACTACTTATATGTACAATAAAATAAATATTATTTGGGATGCGATAAAGGGACGTTTACGAAGATATGAGTGCTGGTGCAGAAATTCTAGAGAGCTACGCCACATTATGGTGGTACAGTATGATATGATCCAAAAGCTGATTCCAAGCTTGTCTTGTCGTTTGAAAACTTTTATTATTCCGTCAAAGAACACTATAAATACCACTCACTAACGAAATTCTTAAAATTTCTTTTATTTCAACAAAAATCACGAATACAAAATTTTCTAAAAGAACTTCAAATTACTGGATGAGATGATAAGTTTATTATGGACGATAAGTTTATGCTCGACCCGTATATTTATTATGTAGCATTTTTATTCCACGTTAGATATGTTTATTGACAGAATTTTATCAAAACTAACAAATCAATGAATCATAGAGGTATATATTAACATAGAGGGAGCCTACCTTCCGCGCTTCCTGACGAGAAGATCTCAGGGACTGGTTTGCTGCATCTCCTTCTAACACATTGTATCGAGAATCTATAATGACATTCAGTGTGAATATAGGCACGGAAGAGGAGGACAACTGTAGCAGCTTTACTATGCGTAAGAGTGAAACAGCACTAATCCAAATAAAAAAGATGGTGTCGTCACTTCGCTCTGAATGACACTCTCTCTATGCTAATATTTAACTCTATGCAATGAATATACTGGGAAATATAAATAAATAATAAAATATAATAATAAAATATAAATAAATAATAATTATGTATTAGGGCCATTCCATTTCAAATCACTCAATTTTGGAGCAAAAAAATTTTGGACCCGATTTGTCTGAAAATTGGTATATAGCTTCTACGGGACGTAAAAATAAGATAGGTATTTAAGGTCAAAAAATTTTCTTCTTCTTTTTTTCTCAAAATGTTATTTTATGCGATTTTACAGTGATTTGGTGTTTATTTATACAAATTTGCATTTTCTATCGTAAAGCATCAATGGAAAACATAATATTTTAATAGAAGGGACTCAAAAATGTCATTATATGGCATTATAACTGTAATGTATGCTACCTGTAACAGTTATGTTACTTCCCACCTCTACAAATCTATCTATGACCAACTTCACAGATAACCTATAATATGTAATTCAGATATTAGCATATGTTCATTAAGTATATGAATAAAGGTTTCATGCCGTCTAAATTGTTTAATATTCTTGGATGTGGACACCACATAATATGGCGACGAAGATAAATAAGCAGTAGACAATTTTACAAGCAAGGCGCTTGAATAATTTAGTATTTGCAAGGTGCAAAATGGAAGGTGCAGTATTTCCTTCAACTCAAGTGAGTGTTCTAAGGGGCGCAATAGGTTGCCTACAAGAGTACCGGATAGGTACTGATTGGAATATATACCAGGAGAGGTTAGAGCAATATTTTATTGCAAATTATGTAGAGAATGATAGAATGGTTCCAGTATTATTGACAATAATTGGTGATAAGGCCTATGAGATATTAAAAGGATTGTGTGACCCAGTTTTACCTAAGAATAAGACTTTCGATGAACTATGTATTCTTCTACAAAAGCAATTCACTAAAAAAGTTTCTGTTTTTAAGGAACGAATAGAATTTTATTCTTTGAGACAAGCTGAAAAGGAGTCCGTGGCAGACTTTTACGTAAGAATTAAAAATAAAGCAATAGATTGCAAGTTTGGGACTACATTAAACGATGTTTTAAAAGACAAATTCGTTTGTGGTGTGAGAAAGGGACCAGTCCTGGATCGCTTATGTGAGGAGGATCATACAAAAACCTTAGAACATCTATATGAGTTGGCGTTGAGAAAAGAAGCTGCAGCAGTAGAAGCCAACACTTCAGTTCCAGTAAATAAGATATCAAGCACCAGTGTTAACCAAGGCAGAAATAGAGAAGCACGAGAAGGAGGTTCAGGAGGTTTGGATGGAGAGTCAAAGTGTAATGCGTGTGGAGGAATAAAACATGACTTTAGAAATTGTAAGTACCGAAAATATAGTTGTAAGATCTGTAGGAAGGTTGGCCATCTGGCTAGAATGTGTAATAAAAACAAAGGAAAAAGTACTCATTATGTAGAACCTGTAGAGAGTGAAAATTCTGATTCAGAAAATGTACAAGATTTTGATTTTGTAAACATGTACCATACCTCTTTTGATAATGTTAATAATGGTTTTATAAAACCACACAAGGCAAATATGTTAATTAATGATTGTACTATTTTAATGGAACTGGATTCAGGCGCAGGTATCTCTGTCCTTCCTGAAAATATTTATATCAGATATTTCAAAACCAGTGCATTACTTCCAACTAAAGTTAGACTCAGATCATTTGATGGAAGTATTATTACACCTTTAGGTGAGATTTTCGTAACTATTCAATATAATAATGTTAGGGTAGATAACTGTAGGTTAATTATAATAAAAAATGGAACAACAGCCTTAATTGGTAGAGATTTAATGAAGACATTTAATTTCGAGATTAAATTACCGGGAGTTCCTAACATTAATATAAATAAAATAGATCAGGATGCAGAGATAGCAAGGTTAGTAAAAAAATATAGTTCTCTCTTTAGTAATGAATTAGGGCATTATAGGTTTGAAAAGGTTGACTTAAAAATGGAACCCAATGCAAAACCTATATTTTGCAAACCAAGGCCATTACCTTTTGCTTTTAAAAGGGATGTTAATGCAGAATTAGATGAACTTGAAAGTAAGGGTGTCATTACCTTGATTGAAAATGCTGAATGGGGCACCCCACTGGTTCCCATTGTCAAGGAGACAGGCAAAATCCGTGTATGTGCTGACTACAAAATAACCGTAAATAAATTTCTAATTGATGTCAAGCATCCATTGCCAAGAGTGGAGGAGTTATTTGCAGCCCTCCAGGGTGGGCACCTTTTTACAAAACTTGATTTCAAAAATGCTTACAACCAATTGGAGCTAACGGAGGAGACAAAAAAACTTTTAAGTTGGAGCACACACAGAGGTATTTATCAGGTAAACAGGCTACCATATGGTACAAGACCGGCCTGTAGCATTTTTCAAAAGATTGTAGAAAAAGTTTTGTTAGGTATTCCAAATGTTATTAATTTCTTAGATGATATTGTGGTAACAGGTCCTAATAGAGAGGAGCATCTAAAAAATTTGGAAAATGTCTTTAATAGACTTCAGAAGGCAGGCTTTAAATTAAATTTAGATAAGTGCATGTTTTTCCGGCCTGAAATAAGGTATCTGGGGCATATTATTGATAAGGAAGGGTTACATAAAGATCCAGGAAAAATTAAAGCCATTATTGAGTGCCCCAGACCCCAAAATATCTCTGAAGTTAGGGCATATGTCGGGATGATCAATTATTATGGTCGTTTTGTGGCCAACTTATCAACAGTACTGGAGCCATTGTATAGGTTATTAAGAAGAGATGAACGTTTTAAGTGGACGTCAGAGTGTGAGAATGCATTTTTAAAGGCTAAGAGGGAAATTTCTTCAGGTGCGGGCCTTGCACACTATGATCCACAGATGGACTTAAAATTGGTTTGTGATGCTTCCAGCGTGGGCTTAGGTGCTGTTTTAATGCATGTGTATCCAGATGGGTCAGAGAAGCCAATCAGTTTTGCTTCAAGAGTGTTAAGCAAACATGAAGCTAAGTATTCCGTTATACACCAAGAGGCTTTGGCAATATATTGGGGTGTACAAAAATTTTATCAATATTTATTAGGGAAGCATTTCTTTTTATGTTCTGATCACAAACCACTGATGGCCATATTCGGAGAGACAAAGGGCATTCCGCAAATGGCAGCAGGGAGACTGCAGAGGTGGGCACTATTTTTAAGTGGATTTCATTACACCTTTAAACATATTAAGGGAGTAGAGAATAAAACAGCTGATGGACTTTCACGCTTGCCTCTTTCCATACCTAAGGAGGTACAAAGTGATGTTGAGTTTGATTATTTTAATTTTCTGGTAGAGGATAAATTACCAGTTACCGCTGTAGAAATAATTAAAGGAATACGGTCAGACATCGGTTTGAGCAAAGTTTTTAAGTATGTAAGAGATGGCTGGCCAAAAACAGTTCCAGATGAATTGAAAGCATATGCTAACAGGGCTAATGAGCTTACCATTGATAATAATTTAATTATGTGGGGGTATAGGGTAGTGGTACCTTCCAAGTTTCATAAACAAATCTTACAGGAATTGCATAGTACTCATAGCGGAATAGTTCGAATGAAGACAGTAGCAAGGCAATATTTTTGGTGGCCTGGCTTAGATGGAGATATTGAATTGTTTGTAAAATCTTGTGAAGCATGTTTAAAGAATACTACAACTCCACGAAAGGCACCTTTAATTAAGTTCCAAGAAGGAGCTCATGTGTTTGATAGAATTCACATTTATTTTTTAGGACCGTATCATGGGAAGAATTATCTTGTTATTACAGATGCATACTCGAAGTGGCCCGAGGTATATGAGATGTCAAAGACTGACTCAGAACATACCATCGGTAAACTTCGAGACTGTTTTGCCCGATTTGGGTTGCCAAATCAAATTATTTCAGATAATGGTCCACAGTTTAATTCAGAGGAGTTTCAGCGATTTTGTAAAAATAATGGCATTATTCATAAAACTTCAGCTCCTTATCATCCAGCGACAAACGGAGCGGCCGAAAACTCAGTTAAAACCCTAAAATATGCAATAAACAAAATGTTAACAGGCTCCCCGAGCAAGAGTATATCTGAGTTGATTTCAAAATATTTATTTTCTTACAGAACTACCCCTCATTCAGTGACATTTCAAACTCCTGCCTATCTCATGTTTGGGCGTAAAATTAAAACCAGATTTGACTTTTTGACATTTAACGATAAGACATTGAGAGCTAGAGAACAACAGATAAAATACCATAAAGGTAATAGGGTGGTAGAATTTATAGAAGGAGAAGATGTTTATGTTAGGGATTACAGGGTAAATGCACAAAAGCCTAAATGGGCAAAGAGTAAAATAGTTAGAAAATTAGGACATCAAACATTTCTATGTCAGCCTTTAGATAATCCAAGTCTTGAATGGAAAAGACATTTGGACCAAATTGTTAAATGTGGTCATTTTTACGATGAAGAAATATCTAAAATTTCTGATGACAAGGATAGAGATACATGTGATCCACTAAGTTCAGTTCCAAGTACTTCTGTAAGTTCGCCATTACCTTTAAGTGAAACTGAAGCTTTGGTAACCTTAAAAAATACCAGTGAGACCCAAGGAGTGTCCGGTAGTGTTGAAACCGAATTTTCGAGTGAAGATATCAGTGCGGTTCCTTCGTCAATTAAAGACAGTGCATCACAATCAACCGTTGGGTTGCAGTCACCTAATATTAAGGAAAGATTGAGAAGAACCATCAGACCGCCGGATCGTTTAGATTTATAATTAAGACTATGACAATGTGGTTTTTATATTCGGATCTTGGTGTGGAGGGATGTAATGTATGCTACCTGTAACAGTTATGTTACTTCCCACCTCTACAAATCTATCTATGACCAACTTCACAGATAACCTATAATATGTAATTCAGATATTAGCATATGTTCATTAAGTATATGAATAAAGGTTTCATGCCGTCTAAATTGTTTAATATTCTTGGATGTGGACACCACAATAACAAGTTACTTTGATTCAAAACAAGCTTTTGATAAAATTTTATAGTGTAGAAAACGTTAAAATACCGTTTACATTTTTCTCCATTCCCAAAATACATCATAATCGATTTGGCTGAAAATTTGCCCACAGATAGACAAAACATATATAGGACTTTAAGTGGTGAGAAGGATTTGAATTATATTACAATACCAAAAAAGTTACATGCAATATTATAGTCAAAAATGTAGGCGTCTACTGTAAGTACAATTAACTCGAAAATATCGACCTCACGACAAAAATTGTTAAAAAGAAATTTTAATAATTGTAAATACGATTTATTGGGAACAATTTCAGTTCCTACCATTTTTGTCGAAAATTTAAAAATGGCGGAGATATTGAGCAAAACAGCATTTAAAATCAAGATGGCTGCTAACGTAACGGAGGAATTCATTCGTGATTTTAAATTTAGGCTACTATTGACTCCCCTAAAGATCAGAAAAATAAAATTTTGGGCAGCTCGGCATTCAAGGTCAAATGCTATCCCGACTGGACTAATACCTATATACTTTTGAGTCTGATATTACTGCATGTAACTTTTTTGGTATTGTAATATAATTCAAATCCTTCTAACCACTTAAAGTCCTATCTTTTGGCTATCTGTGGGCAAATTTTCAGCCAAATCGATGATAATGTATTTTGGGAATGGAGGAAAATGCAAAAAACGGTATTTTAACGTTTTTTACACTATAAAATTTAATCAAAAACTTGTTTTGATTCAAAATAACTTGTGATAATGCCATATAATGACATTTTTGAGTCGTTTCTATTAAAGTATTATGTTTTTCATCGATACTTTACGTCAGAAAATGCAAATTTGTTTAAATAAACACCAAATCACTGTAAAATCGCATAAAATAACATTTTGAGAAAAAAGAAGAAGAAGATGTTTTGACCTTAAATATCTTATTTTTACGTCCCGCAGAAGCTATATACCAATTTTCAGACAAATCGGAGATCCAAACTTTTCTGCCTGAGTGATTTGACATGGAATGTACCATTTAATACCTACTTACATGAAAACTTTACAAATGAGATGTAAATCCACCGTATCATCAGCCTCCGTGGCGCAATTGGCTAGCGCGTTCGGCTGTTAACCGAAAGGTTGGTGGTTCGAGCCCACCCGGGGGCGGCCTTTTTTATTATAATAATTATGTATTATAATGATTATTGCTAAAAGTACAATTTTAAGATACGCATGTGAAGGTTTGCAGAATGAACGAAGCGAATTCTGCAATTCATATGAGTGCCTTAAAAATGTAGGTACTTTGAACACGTATATCATACAATATTTTTTCTACAAATGTGTTAAAAATGCAATAATACAGTTTAAATTATATTTAAAAAAAAAGAATGTTGTACGCACGTAAGAAGTTGATTATATGATTTCAGCGAAATCAATAATATACTTTAAACAACTTATTTATATTTTATTTAAATATTAAACTAATTTTAATTCTCACTACTTTCCAAAAATTTTTATTAAAACAATACCAAAAATTAAAAAAATAAATATTAAATAAAATATAATATAAAAATAAAAAAATAAAATAAAAGAATAAAACAAACACATTGAAAAATGAAACAAAGAAATGATTTCTGAATACTAATTGTTGGCAAAAATTTTAACTAAATACGTATTTTCTGAAAAAAAAATTATATAATAAATATTTTTACAATCATAAAATGTATAAAAAAGATTAAAATTTGATTGGGGATCGGACCTGCGTATATTGGGGTTGTTTATTTTTGAAATCAACGTACTTTACAATTTAGCCACTTACACACACGAGTGACGTGGGAAGATACACGAATTGAACGTTTTAAACTGTTTTGATTTTTAAATTAGTTTGATTTTTGTGGAATTAAAATATTAAATGACAACAAAATATAGAGTAAGAAAGCAATATATTAGATGAAGATTAATAGAAATTTTGTTGGTAATCGAATTATGTAAATCAAAGCATTACCTACTATTTATAGGTAGGTACATTTTACATTTTCCAAATAGGTATGTAATTTTTTATTACGATACTGAAACATTTACAATTACGTACCTGTTGCTTTTAAAAACTAAAAAGTCACTACAATTATAAACTTGCTTTTGTCTCTGTCCTCACAACAATGAAAACTAATATACACAACATTTGTTTACCCATAACCTCCATATTGAACAATTATTGGCAGGTCATTTTAATATCCAATCAGAGCATATATAACGTTTTCAGCTGCGCCCAGGACCAAGATTTTTGATGAATTCGCGCACATACACATTTACTCCCAAACACGCCCAAAGAAGTATAACTTCAAAGACCTTTTAAAAAACCTTTAATACATTGGAAGGAGATAGTTTTAAATTGCATCGTATATTACGGACCTTAATACTTTAAAAAGAGAGAAACTCAACTTATTACCTACAAAAGTGGACAACGTCAATCCCAAATAGACTACTTCATGATAAGGAAAGAAGACATACGTGAATGCAAGGACTGCAAGGTAATAGTTAGTGAGACAGTAAGCCAACAACATAAGCTGCTTGTTCTGGAGATCGAAGTAAAAAGCGAAACTAAACAAAAATATCGGAAAACACCACAAAAAATCAAGTTGTGGATGCTAAAAGATGAGAAAGAAAGAAGGTCTATTCAGGGAAAGAATAGTAGAAAAAATATGTTGGAACATAAAAACAAGCAGCCCTAACACAATTTGGAGAAAAATGGCCAATATTATTAGAGAGACGGCTATTGAAATACTTGGGAAAACGTCAGGAAAGAAGTTTGAGAATAAAGACACTTGGTGGTGGTCAAATGAAGTACAAGGAAAAATAAAAGAGAAGGGAAAATTATATCAAAAGTGGCAAGAAACCAGATCGGACATAGATCTTCAAAACTATTTGGTCGCCAAAAAGGAAGCGAAAGTAGCAGTAGCAAAAGCTAAAGGCAAAGAAAGAAAGATATTAGATGTATTCGAGATGAAAATAATAAAATACTTATTCCCGAAAACGATGTCAAAAAGACATGGAGAAATTATTTTGACAGTTTATTAAATGAAGAATTTGACAGACAGCCTGAGGAGTTAACGGAGACAGTAACAGCAATGGTTACCAGAATAACAAACGAGGAAGTGGTTCAAGCGCTTCAAAAAATAAAGAAAGGAAAAGCAGTCGGACCAGATGATATTCCTGGGGAAGTATGGAGAGCATTGGGAGAGACAGGAATAAGTTGGCTAGCAGGTCTATTAATAGAATTATGGAAGTTGGACAAATGCCAGACGAAGGGAGAAGCAGTATATTAGTACCTGTCTACAAAAACAAGGGAGACATACAACAATGTACAAACTACAGGGCTATAAAACTACTTAGCCACGCCATGAAAATATGGGAGAGAGTAATTGATAGACGGATACGTGAAGAAACCGAAATATCCGATAATTAATTTGGCTTTATGCAGTGCAGATCAACAACAGATGCAATTTTCATTGTAAGGCAACTGATGGAAAAATACAGGAAGAAAGAGACCAACGCTCATATGGTATTCATTGACCTTGAGAAAGCATATGATAGAGTTCCTCGAGAGATTCTGTGGTGGGCACTCAATAAGAAAGGAGTCCCTGGCGAATATGTAAAGATTGTGAGAGATATGTATGAGGGAGTAACGACTAGTGTTAGGACAGGTGTGGGAGAGACTGATAAATTTCAGGTGAAAGTAGGATTACACCAAGGCTCGGTGCTTAGTCCTTATTTATTCTCATTAGTTTTGGACCAGATACCAGCGAAACTACAGGGTAGCATTCCATGGTGCCTAATGTATGCTGATGATGTAGTGTTAATAGGAAATAGTGAAAGAGACATCGAACAAAAACTGGAACAGTGGAGACAAGCTCTGAAAAAAAAGGTTTAAAACTTAGTAGGACAGAATCAGAGTATTTGGAATGTTCATTTAAAGATGGAGTTACAACAATTAAAATGGTATCTTTGGATGGTGAAATGATTGTGAAAAGCAATAGTTTTAAGTACCTAGGATCGGTATTACAGAGTAATGGAGAAATAGATGGAGCTGCATGCAATAGAATTAAGGCTGGATGGATGAAGTGGAAAGAAGCGAGTGGTGTGTTGTGTGACAGAAAAATTCCAATGAAGCTGAAGGGGAAATTCTGTAAAACAGCCATAAGACCGGCTATGATGTACGGAATTGAATGTTGGGCAGTGAACAAGAAAGAGGAACAACGAATTCATGTGGCGGAAATGAGAATGCTTAGATGGATGCGTGGAGTGACAAAGAAGGATAAAATTAGAAATGAGTATATTAGGGGAAGTCTAGGTGTGGCACCAATTGATGCCAAAATGAGAGAGCATAGGTTAAGATGGTTTGGTCATGTTCAACGTCGAGACGTTAATCACCCAATACGAAGAATAGCTGAAGTGCAGACTCCTGGAAGGAGTAGGAGAGGAAGACCAAAGGAGACCTGGGGGGAGGCGATTAGGCAGGACATGTTGGTAAAGGGGATTAACATTGATATGACCCAAGATAGAATTGTGTGGAGAAATGCAATTAGGGAAGCTGACCCCGCATAGGGATAAGGTAAAGAGAATGATGATGATTACGGACCTTAGCAACCATTGTTGACTTCATTGTTTACGGAAGTTTTGAAGCATCTGTCAGACGTCTGTTAGTTTTTTAAAACGCGGTTGTGGATTTTATTTTTCAAATTGCGCAAATTGTACTAATATTAATATTAATGTTAATAAAAAATGAAATATAAATATTTTGACGTTTGCTTTCAAAATTTGACATTTCACTTTTAACTGCAGTGCCTTAAAAATTTTAAAGCACCCAGTGCTTTAAAGTGACATTTTTAAGGCTCCTATACGGAGTGCTAAAAATTGCATTTTTAACACGTTTGTAGAAAAATATTTTTAAGAATTCTACTTAATTGTTCAATCAGACGCTTAAGGGGAGAGGCGCAAAATGTCGCCTATCAAAATTTTCAATGTGTTTTAAATCTTATTCATTTTTTTCGAATCCTGAGAAACTAATAGGTACGTATTTTTGAAAAATTTAACCGCTCAATGAAAGATTGCGTTATTACCGAGGGCCGAAAGTCCCTTATAATAAATAAAAAGTTTCTTTTGAATGAAACATTTGCAATTAAAAATCACACTAAATTTTCTCTTTTATTTTTACCCCTGTAACTTAATAAAATAAACATTATAGAAGTTTCAGGAACTTTCGGCCCTCAGTAATTTTTCAAAAATACTTATTAGTTTTCTCAAGATTCATTCAGGATACCTTTAAAACACATTGAAAATTTTGACAGGCGACCTTTTGCGCCTTTCCCCTTAAAATATGTAACGAAATAGTAATTAAAATTTCAGATTATCATGTTTGATTAAGCAGAAATATTACGTAGAAATAATATTTCAGATTATCATGTTTGATTAAGCAGAAATATTACGTAGAAATAATACTGGTTTAGAAGCTACGTTTTTTATTTCTTTATTATTCATTAACATACACATTTTAGCGAACAGTCATCTCTGTCATGGAAAGAAAACTAGTTAGCTAATAAAAGTGGAAAAATGAACTGATACAAGTTTCTTTTAACATTTTTACAAAGATTATATGGCAAGGAAATATTATATGACGTATATGGCAAGTAAATATTAAGTATATTTTACTTAAAGGTATGTAATATATACAGGGTGATTGATTAGTGGGGTAAAGCTCAATAGCTCCGCTATAGTAATAGATAATAATAAAAGTTAATGACAAAAATTTTAGCCACCTTTGAGCTTCACATTACAAAATTAGTTAGAATGTTACAGGGTGTTCGATAACAAAGTGGCAGACCAAACTTATGTTTTTTTAAATAAAACTCCTATATTTTATTTTATATTTGAAATATTATTAACTTTTCCATCACAAAAATATAAAGTTTTGTTATGTTATACAGGGTATTTACAAAGTTATAACCAATTTTGTATGAAAATCGTAACAAGTTCAACTACTTGTATAAATAAAAATAAGCACAACAGCAATGGTTTATTCATACCATATTTTTTATTTATTGTCAAAATTTTTAAGAATTATTGACATTGTTTATTTTCTTTATATCAAATACAGGGTGATTCAAATCGCAAGTAGATTATTTTCTCAGTAATGTTAAATGGAACACCCTGTATTTTATATCATTATTGAAAACTAACATTACCGTACTTTAATTTTTATATAACATTCCCTATGTCCAAATTTATTAGTTTTCGAGATATTTTCATTTTTCAGAGCAAATTATTTTAGGTGTCTAAATTTTTATCTAAATTTTAAGTAAGCCATGACTGAATTAAAATTGACGATCACTGATTATTAATGCGGTAATCAATGTAACAATGTAGCAAATAAAGAAATAAAAATAATTTATTAGTAATACATTTTACAAAAAAAAAACACAACCACAATATGTAACATTTTTGAAACAATTAAAAACTACTTTTTTTATGTAAATGCAACAAATAAACAAAGAAAATTAGTAATAAATTTTACAAAAAAAAAACACACAAACACAAAATACAACATTTTGTGAAGACAATTAAACACGTAAATGTAACCATGTAACAAATAAAGAACGAAACATAATTTTTCAGTAATACACTTTGCAAAAAAAACATGTTAGAAAAAATTAGAAGCTACTTTTTTAATAACATATTTTTAATATTTAATTACATAAGGTGTTCAAAATTACCTCCTAACACATTTATGCACGCTTAAAAACGATCATTGAATGAGCTGCTTACTCTACGAAGCATTTGTAAATTAACACATCGAAATACACTTCTTTATATTCTATTTTTCATCTCATCCCTTGTTGTTGGAGGTATTTTATAAACTACATTATTAACGCAACCTCAAAAAAATCAGTCCAGTTTATTAAATTCTGGTGATTTGGGTGGCCACGCTACTGGTCCATTGAAAAATGAAAATATCTCGAAAACTAATAAATTTAGCAATAGGGAATGTTATCCAAAAATTAAAGTACGATAATGGTACTCTTCGATAGTGATATAAAATACAGGGTGTTCTGTTTAAAATTACTGAGAAAATAATATACTTGCGTTTTGATTCACCCTGTATGTCATATAAAGAAAATTAGCAATATCAATCATTCTTGAAAATTTTGACAATACGTAAAAAAATACGGCATTAACAAACCATTGCTGTTTTACTTATTTTTATTTATACAGGGAGTTGAACTTGTTACGATTTTCTTATAAAATTGGTTATAACTTTGTAAATACCCTGTATAACATAACAAACCTTTATATTTTTGTGATGGAGAAGTTAACAGAATTTTGAATTTAAAATAAAATATAGGGTGTCTCATTAAAAAAAAACATTTGTTTGGTCTGCCACTGTGCTATCGAACACCCTGTAACATTTTAACTAATTTTGTAATATGAAGCCCAAAGGTGGCTAAAATTTTTTGTTATCAACTTTTATTGCTATCTATTACCATAGCGGATCTATTAAGCTTTACCCCACTAATCAATCACCCTGTAGATATGCGATATAATATACACGGCGCGATAAACACTTCGCGCCGTGTGTGCGCCGTGCGTTTGTGGCACCGACAGAAGTTGGATCGTGTGCGCACCGTGTGTGTCACTTTAAAACACGCACTAACGCGTATTAATCTAACGAATGCGCCACGAACGCGTAGCGCTCACAAGGCGCGGCGGCCATATCTATACGTACCCTAAGAATAGATAATTTTTAGATATAACTAATGCACTAAAGAAAGCCCAAAATAACAAAACACCAGGACCAGGGAACACAAAACTGGACCTGCTGAAGTATGGAGGCGCAAGGATCGTATCCTTTATATAATACGGGTGTTGCTCAATAACTTTGAACCAGGGAACGAGATTCCAGAGGAGTGGAATATATCATACATGTCCTATATTTTCAAAAAAAGTGACAAGATGTCAACAAATAATTATAAAGGAATCAGTGTAAAGCCTTCAATAGCAAGAATCTTTTCCACGGTTATAAAAGAAAAAATAGAACTAAAGCTAACATGGACCATAAGATACCTACGGCGAAGAACAAGCCGAATTCCGAAAAGTCACATACCTAATGTCTATACTACAATCACAATAAAGATGCACTAGAAATAAACAAATCAAGACACGTTGAATGTTACGAGCCGAGCAGCACTCCCAAATCATAATTTACAATATATCATAGGCGAAGTAATATAGCACTAAAATCGGCCTTACCTCCGAAAAATAAAACGACAAGGCGGATCTTAATTATTCTTTTTGCATTCGATTCTTGAATACACCAGGAAACTTTGTGACCCTAGCCATGAGATAATATTGAAAAACTGCATACAAAAAATGCATTCTTAAAGGGTATCTCAAACGAACAATATGGATATTAGGAGGAATAATAATATTACTAATTAGGAGGAATAATAATAAGTCTTGGTAAACAAAGATGTTTATTTTTATACATTGGTATTTTTTTCTTTCCTTTTAAAATTAAAAAAAGCTGTATCTTCGCCAGTCGAATGTATTTCTTTAACATTTTTGTTATCAAAGTTATTCCAAACTTGTTCTTCGCCACTACCAAATATGCAAAATATTATGTTGGTGATTAAAAATATAAAGAATGTAATCCAGAAAATTGTTCTCCATTCTTTCAGTGTGTGCTAAAACACAAAAATATAAAAAGTGTTATGTAGCATAAGAGAAACATGTTTATAGTGCAAAATACAGCCATTATTATTCCTCTTCATAAAGCAAGAAACCCATTATGAACAGCCAGCACGGCACAGCCCGGCACGGCACAGGACAGTCCAAATTCATTTGTATAGTTTTAAATGCAACGTAACCCATTATGAGCAGCCAGTCCGGCCCGGCACAGGCCAGCACGCAAACGGAACGGCCGAAATTCTCCGAGTAGAATAAAATCCGTTTGAAAAATCTAGTTGAATTATAAACATATTGCCTTACTACCGGTAGTCTCCAAAATGATTGAGAGACTCATAAAAGCCCGACTTATGCCCTTTCTCGTTGAAACAATATTTTATCACAAAATCAGTTCGGACTTTTAAATAATAAGAGTACCACTGATGCCATGTTTTCTGTACTACATGAGGTTTACCAAGCACTGTAAAATAATCGTTTTTTATGACAAAGCTTTTGATTGTGTAAATCACATTTTGATAAAAAAAAAAAATAAATTTCTACGGAATTCGAGGTATTTCTTTGAATTGGTTCCAATCTTACTTGTATAATAGGAACCAACTGCTTAGAGCAAATGATATACTCGTAGACTCTAGAGTAGAAAAAATTGTATGTGGGGTATAATAAAGTTCAGTATTGGTTCCTCTACTTTTCCTTATCTTTATTAATGACATCACTAATTTAAAAATCGATATAAAATTTTTTCCTTTTGACTACTACATTTTTTGACTTGACAACTATAACTTCTGATCTACTTCCAATAAAAACCTGGTCTGACACTAATTTACTCTCTCTTAACGTAGCCTAGGTATGATGTTACTAGTTTACTCTTTTTTAACGTAGACAAAACAGTAGCATTATCCTATAAAGGAGCTGTTCAACGCTTGCTTCTAATAACAGCCAGATCAGTACCGTTGATTCTGTAAAATTTCTTGGCATTTTTTAGACAGCAACCTAAGTGGTCTCTTCATATCGATTTTTTAAGTAGAAAACTAGCCTCAGCTTCAGTGGCGTAGCTGAAGATTGAGGGGCCCCCCGCGAGAATTTTTTGGGCCACCGTATTATACACATAACAACTAATAATAATATAATTACTAAAATTAATATAATTACTCTCAATGTGTAAATGAAAATATTTGTCCTTTATTTAATACGTGTTCATCAGATAGTGTTTATAATAGATTTTTTTGGGAATAGACATGAAAACCTCTTATACATGTCTCTTAGTCCGACTAACCTATTAGTAAGTTGTTTCAATTAATCTAAATTACGTTGTAAACATTAACTTTTGGTTTTGGTTTCTAAATGGTTTTGCAACAAATTATTTTTTTCGTCGCAGCCTGAGCTTATCGTAACATTTTTTATACGTTTTATCCGTTTATTTTTAAATTCCGATATAATACCCCACTAGTTCTGCTAAAGTTTAGGAAAACGAATTTCTCATTGCGAAGAAAACGAAGATTATAACGAGTTTTTTCAAAAAGTTGAAGGGCGACCGTTTACTCTGCCTTTTCAGATTGCAAAAGGTTTGATGTTAGATTAATAATTAAGTTAAGTATTCTAGATTGACTAGTACTAACCTTATAAAATGCTACTGCAATAAGAAATACTCTTCAAAATTATGTAAGTGTAAAAGGTCGTACGTATTGTTCAACTCTAACTGCCATAATGCGACAACATGTGAGAATAAACACTATTTTTTTTATTTTACCTAATTATTAAATTATTAAATCTAATCTAACAAATTACGACATTTTAATAGCTTATTGGGGTTTGACTAGTCAAACCCCGATTTCATAAAATTAAATTTCGACCTTTGCCTGACCAACTTAGTCTCTCCTAGGTTTGACTAGTCAAAGGCCGAAACTGTAATTTATTTCGGGCTTTGACTAAGACCGTCAGTCAGACCTGAGAATTGCCTAGTCAAACCTAGGAGTGCCTGAAATTCGGACTTTGACTATAACACATACATTTAAAAATTTCATTTAAAAGGCTTTCTGCTCTTTGGTCTAATATGCGAATAAATCCCAAAAAACTTTCAACAACTTCTCCTTTGAAAGGTAAATTATTTTCGTCGCAAGCTGTTTTTACATAACGGAAAATAAAACTATAGTCCTGTCGCCAGGGGGGGTACAACGGCCTTCTTAATTCAGATGGACTTACCCAAGTTTTTTTTATGTATTTTGACCCGTAGAACACGAATTTTTTGAGTAACAGTTGATCCGGATGTCGATAAGATTGTTATAAACAAAGAAGTTGAGGAATCACATAACAGCGATTTCTCGCAAAACAAAACATTTTTTTGTATTTTTTGGGCCATTCTAACCAAAAAATGTTCCTACAAATTTTTTCGTAGGATGCATAGTTTTCGAGATAAATCCGGTTGAACTTTCAAAAAATCGAAAAATTGCAATTTTTGAACCCGAATAACGTTTGAATAAAAAATAAAATAGCAATTCTGCTTACCGCCTTTAAAAGTTTAAGTAAAATTATATCTGTTTTGAATATTTGCATTGCTAAAAATTTATTTTTTGATTGTTAAAAAAAGCTGTAAACACATAGTGTTTCCCGTGCCTAATACATGCGTTTTAATGCATGCTACTTAGAAATAGCCCCGCTTGCACTTTTACCTCCTCTACGTACTCGTTCGATTTTAAATGAGAAATCATTGAAACATCACTCAAGCACTAGCTGTTTATAGCTTTGTTTTAACAATAACATAATACATTTTTAGCAATACAAATAATTAAAACCGATATAATTTGACTTGAACTTTCAAATGCGGTAAGCAGAATTGCTATTTTATTTTTTAATCAAAAGTTTTTCGGGTTCAAAAATTCCAATTTTTCGATTTTTTGAAAGTTCAACCGCGTTTATCTCGAAAACTATGCATCCTACGAAAAAATTTGTAGGAACATTTTTTGGTTAGAATGGCCCAAAAAATACAAAAAAATGTTTTGTTTTGCGAGAAATCGCTGTTATGTGATTCCTCAACTTCTTGGTTTATAACAATCTTATCGACATCCGGATCAACTGTTACCCAAAAAATTCGTGTTCTACAGGTCAAAATACATAAAAAAAACTTGGGTAAGTCCATCTGAATACAGGAGGCCGTTGTACCCCCCTGGCGACAGGACTACTAAGCTGATCCTGTTTTGAAATATTATCTTGAGTGGTATCAAGAATTATTGAATAAATAGAACTTTTTTAATTAAATTAATCAAATTTCAGTTTCCTGAGCCAGCAAATTTATAACTTCGTTTTGTATTTGTACTACATCGATTAATTTAGCTAAAACAGGATCATATTTAGCTAGTAAAAGAACCACCGACAAAAATTACCTTTTTGGGATTCACTTTCATCTAAACTATCAACATGTCCACGAAACGCTAAATTGCACCCAGAAAGAGTAAGAGTTACGTAAATTACTCGCTTCATTACTTCCTTCCAAAATTGCAAATTCCCTATTTTGATGCTTATTAGGAAAATATGTTTTGGTCCCCAATTTAAAGAAAGCAGAAGTATTAAGCTTGAAGGCTTTAAGGGGCCCCTCCTAACGTCGGCCCCCCACGCGCCTTGCGGGCCCTGCGGGCCTGTCAGCTACGCCACTGCTCAGCTTCCTAAACAATAAAATAGGTTTCGAAGGAAATCAATTTAGCATCTTCCAAAATAACATATTTTTTTCTTTGTTCGAGTCTAATCTTCCATATGATCTTCCTTTTTGGGGTTCTGGTATAGCTGCCCAATCCGATGTTATTTTTAAATTACAAAAAAGTCTTTATTCACTATTTTAAATTTTAGATTTAAATACATATCAAAATTATAATAATTCACGGATCTTAGATTAATAATAAATAACTTACGTTTTCAGTTAAGGTTCCTGCCAAATAGGGTGCGATTATTCCAGTAATTGCACCAATTCCATTAACCAATGCCATTAGGATTCCTGCATAATTCGGAGCTAAGTCTAGAGCGTTCACTTTTTTGCTACTATAGTATGCTCCTAAAAATCCCATAGCCATTGTAAACATGGTCACAGTAAAATATCGGTGACAACCGGAATAGGAAGCTGCCATGATAAATATGCCAGGTCCCAGAGAAGCTTGAAAAGAATTATTATTTATGATCCAGTAGTTAGTTCTCATATTATAATATTATGTAATATTCTAAGAGCTAGAGCCGAAAAATCATCGTCATGAGTAATATGGAGTTTGGCATGTGAAATGTGTCTATTGTATATTGATAATTATGACCCCTTTCAGGCTGACACCTCAGTGGATACAGGAAGTAGCAATAAGGGATGAAAGGGGAAAGTTAGTGTAGTATTTAAAGGTTCTCACCTCCTATTTTGTTAAACCTCCATCGATTTGCATGAAAATTGGTAACTAGTTAGAGCATACCCCAAGAAATAAAAATGATTTGGTGCCAACTTGCACTTTTACCCTGGGGGTGGATACCACCCCTTCTCGGGGGTGAAAACTATTTTATTAAAAATAACCCCACAAATCGATAGAGGGACAAATTATAAGTAAAATTTGTTACAAAGAAGATAATGCTGAAACTGTAAGTGTTGATCATAAAAGGGAAAAAATTCAACATGCTCTTGTGTTGGAAAAGAAACCCTCAAACCACTTAGAGAAAAAAGAAAACCTTTGATGATTGTAGTATAAATTCTTGAAATTAGGGAAGAACGAAGAAAACAAAGCAAAAGACATGAATAAATACAAAGAAATTAAGGGACACTTAACCAAGAAAATGCAAAAGGCCAAAGAGGGGTAGCTCTCCGACAGATGCGAGGAAAAAAAATTTACACAAGAAATCGAAGAAATGACAGCTCCTAGAAATACCATAAGAACGAATATATTTAAAACCGATAAAAAGAGGATATTATTACTGACGTGAAGGAGACATTTACGTCCAACAACCATTTCATGATGAGAGAAGAACAATTATAAGAAACTACAAAGGATACTGGACCACCAATATTATGAGAGGAATTCATATATGCCATCAAAAAAAAAAAAAACAAAAAATGGCAAATCTACTGGACCAGATGATATGACTATCGAATTATCAAGGTTCATTAATAAAGATGTTATTGATGTAATCGTTGAACTCGTTAATCTAATATATCAGACTATATCAGACCATACTCAGACAATGGCTGCAAAGTACTTCAAAAAGGTCAAGTGCAACAAACTGTAAGAACAATAGCGCTAATGATTCACATACTTTTGGAACATTTTTGAAAATAATACACAGCAGAATTGTTAAAATACTTGATTATGAAGTTATACTAAAATTCATAATCAACATGCACTAGAAATAAACAAACCACGACACTATAATGTTACCTAGCAGTAGCACTCCCGAATCATGATTTCCAATAGATAAACTTTGTAAATCATGATTTGGGATTTATACAATGTATGTACATTGTAGAAGAAGCGCAAGAAGAAATAGAAAAATTTGTCGAAAACAAGTTACAAGTTGTTATAAAAGCGAAAAAATTGACAAAAATAAACGAAACAATGTGCGTACTAAAACTGAACAACCGAGAAAAAGCAGACGTAATGAAAAATAAACACAAACTAAGACATGTCAAAGGCCAAAAAATATTTATACGTCATGATTTAATAGAACAAGAGAACAAAATCCAGAAAAGCCTACAAGAAATAGCAAAAGATAAAAGAAACCAGAACAAAAAGGTAGTAATGGGGTACCAGAAATTAATTATAAATGGCGAAAAATTTATATGGAATAAAAAGAAAAATACGATTGAAAGTACGAAGACTCTTAATGATAATTCAAAAAACTAGTGGAACATATACTGGACGGGAACATGGAGACGACCAGCATAAGAAAAGGAAAACGAAATATGATAAAAGGAAGAGCGAGCACATGGAAAATTGGAACATGGAATATTCGAAGTATTTACGGAAAAGAACATGATTTAATAGAGGAATTTGAACAAGCACAACTAGATATACTAACAGTATCGGAAACAAAGAAAAAAGGCAAAGGCGAAATTAAACTTAATAAAGGTCATTTAATGATATATAGCGGAGTGGAGAATAAACAAAGAGCTGCAGCCGGAATAGGATGCATAATACATGAAAAGCTAATAAATAGTGTAAACACATGGGAGGCAATTAACGAAAGAATATTAAAAGTAGAACTAACAGGCATACACGGAGAAAACTGGATAATATTAGCCGTATACTGACCAAGTGAAGACGAGAATTCAGCAATAAAAGATAAATTTTGGGATGAACTAACAAGAATTACAGAAGAATGCAAAGGAAGAATATTAATTGCTGGAGACTTCAACAGCAGAGTTGGTAAACAAGATCACAAATATAACACAGTAATAGGTACACATGGGGAAGATACGAGGAACAATAACGGCAAGAGATTGCTTGAATACTGTCAACTACATAATCTAATAATAACAAACACACTCTTCGAACATAAAAATATCCACAAATACACACGGGAAGTTATAAGCAGAGGAGAAAAATCAATAATCGATTATGTAATAGTGGAAAAAGACTATAGGGCAAACATTACCGACACCAAAGTACGAAGAGGTGCAGAAATCAATAGTGATCACTATCTGGTGGTAACAAAAATTAAACACTAAATTTTGAAGAACGAGGAGCAGAAATTAAATAAAGAAAGAAAAGTAGAATTTGAATCAATAAGATCTTACAAGTTGACAGAAGAAAATGTGAGAACTAAATATGAAGAAATAATAAATCGAGAAATTGAAAAAAGGCTATTAATAATGAGAGATGCAGATGTGGATCAGTTATGGAATAGTATAAATGAAATTATTATTGACGCATCCAAGGAGGCCTGCGGCGTAAGTAGAACAACTAGCAACAGGAAACAGACATCATGGTGGAATGAACAAATTAAATCAGAAACAAAGGAAAAGAAAAGAAGATGGAAAATATACCTTTCAAACAAAACAACTGAAACGTATGAAAAATATAAAGAACAACGAAAAATAGTAAAAAATATGATAAAAGATGCAAAAGAAGAAAGTTGGAAACAATTCTGGGAAAAACTAGAATCAGATAGTAAAAGTAACCAAAAGCTGTTTTATAAGACCATGAAAACGTTAAGAAGGGGAAAAAATACAGTTCAATTGACAATTAGAGACGAAACAGGAAACATTTTGACACAGGAAGAAGAAATAATGGAAAGATGGAAAAGGTATTTTCAAGAATTATTATCAACTGAAAATGAAACACCACATTATACCATTAACGTGACAAATACAAGAGAAACCATAGAAGAAACGCAAGACACTGCAATAACATGGGAAGAATTTACACAAGGATTGGCAAAAATGAAAAATGGAAAGTCACCAGGGCATGATAAAATAACAACTGAGATGCTAAAATATATGGGAGTACAAGGACAACACATATTATTACAATTAATAAACAAGATATGGAAAGCTGAAAGAATACCAGAAGAATGGAAGATCTCGTTGATACTACCCATATTTAAATCTGGAGATAAAAAAGAATGCAAAAACTATAGAGGCATAATGCTCTTATGCTCGGCGATGAAACTGTACGAACAAATATTACAAGAAAAGCTGACAAAGATAATCGATACAACATTAGCAGAAACGCAAAGTGGCTTTAGAAAAGGAAGAAGTGTGCAAGATCACATCTTCACTATTAAACAGATCATTGAAAAAACGAAACTCAGAAGAGCAGAAGCATATTTTGCGTTTATCGACTTACAAAAAGTGTTTGATCTTGTTCCTCGGCAAAAAGTATGGTCGCTCCTAGAACAAAGAGGAATAGCAACCAAACTAAGGAAAAATATCGAATGTCTATACAAAAATACGACGAATTATGTTATAACTAGAAACCTCAAGTCAGAAAATTTTATAACAAAAGATGGTCTAAGACAGGGAGGAGGACTAAGCCCAACATTGTTTACGTTGTTTATGGACGAAATAATTAAAAAATGTAGTCAGAAAACAAAACACCTATTTGTAGGATACAAAAACTTACAACCGATCGAAATATCAGAATGTGCTTTTGCAGATGACATCGTTATAATGGCAGCAAAAGAAAAGGACCTACAAGAAAACTTACAAACGTGGAGTGAAATATTAGAAGAAAGTGGCATGAAACTAAACCTAACAAAAACAAAAGTGATGGTAATAGCAGAAACTAAAGAAAACGTGAGTATACAGATCAATGGTATACAAATACAACAAGTTGAATGCTTCGAATACCTAGGTGTAAAAATTGAAGATTCAGGTCAACAAGGTTTAGAAATTGATAAACGTATAGAGAAAGCAATAAATTCATATTATGCAATGAACACAACTTTTATAGGAAAAAAGGAAATAGCGCAAAGTACAAAAATGAAAGTATTTAAGGCAATCTATAGACCCATACTCACCTTCGGTTGTGAATCGTGGACATTAACAGAGAGGCAGAAGAGCAGACTACAAGCGACGGAAATGAAGTACCTAAGAAGAGCGAGAGGAATCACAAGACTTGACAGGGTAAGAAATGAGCAGATAAGGGAGGATCTGGAGGTGGAATCAATCTTAGAATTCATAGAAAAAAGACAAATCAGCTGGTGGGGACATTTACAAAGACTAGATGATAGAAGACCGGTAAAAATGATTTGGGAAGCGAAAGTAAATATCAAGAGGAAGAGAGGAAGACCAAGAGAAACATGGGACCAAGCTATTGGAAAAGTTCTACAAAAGAGAGGCAAATCCTGGAAAGAAGCAAAAGTATTGGCACAAAATAGAAGTCAGTGGCGTAAATTTGTACACAATATCTAAGTTATTATTGTAATCCCGACACCAATAGGTAGAAGGGAATTTGATTATAGATATATATATATATATATATATATATATATATATATATATATATATATATATATATATATATATATATATATATATATATATATATATGTACATTGTAAATCAAGAATCGGAAGTGCTCCTCGTAACATTCAACGTGTCTTGGTTTGTTTGTTTCTAATGCATCTTGAAATAAACTGAACTATAGTAACACACTGTTTGCCAAGAATGCTTACTCTGCTTGAATGTACTGGTCCAGAGATGCATAGACATGAATCAGGACATCTACTTATGTTTTGTAGACTTTGGAAAAGGCATTTAATAAGGTTCAACATAAAAACCTGGTAGATATCTATATTAAAAAGTAAAAATATTGATAGTCATAATATAAAAATTATATCTAATCTATATTTGAATCACATGGCCAAAATAAGAGTTGACAACCAGAACACTCAAAATATAAAAATAAAGAAAGAAATCCGTTAGGGTTGCATACTGTTTCCAATACTGTTCAACGTCTATAGTGAAGCGGTATATTTAAAGAAGCTCTATCAGATTAGATAGAAGCTATATCTATCCACAGAGACATTTCGAATACCTTATCAGAAATACATGATCATAATCAGTAGATGTCAACATCCAATTGATTATTGAGGATACTGTGATTAAGAGTGATGCCTACAAATACAAACACATACAAACCAACAAAAGAAAGTAGATGAGAAGCAAAATAAGCTGAGAATAGAAACAAGGTATTGACATACGAAACAAAGGACATAGAGAGAGAAAAGCCCTGCATGTGAGCCCAGTCTCACATAGAATCGGAAGACATAATTCGTCATATGGATTCCAAAATGAGTCCCTTATAATAGGGCTGGATCCCACCTACCAAAAAAAAGTTTATTAATAGCAAGCTGAAAATTTGTTAATAGCTTAGCGGTGTCTAGTCGGACAAACTTTGATGACTAACTGTAATGTATATTTAGGATAGGGTAAGGATACTTTATTTTGAGAGGATTTATGGGTCGCCCCCAAAATCGATAGTGCCTAACTTCACGTGCAACTTTGATAGGAGAATTTAAAAAAAATATGCAGTGAAATCCAGATCCCGTAATTTTTTTAGCATTATGAAGTGAATACAAAGACATACATATTTTTATCTACTCTATGTCATATTATGTATAAGTTTTTAGTTTGTGAAAACTGTCATTATAGATAGCAGTGCGAGAAGGGTTTAAAGTGTGCGTGAAGTAACAACGTGTTTTAAATGGGATTTACTTTTTCGTCCTACACTCTAATCAAAGCCTTAAAAAATCTATATGAAAATTCTACATCACAAGTAAAAATTGGCAACACAATATCTACAAAGTTAATCGTTAACAAGGTCTGCGCCAGGGCTGCTGTATTTCACCAACTTTGTTCAAGATATATGTTGCAAAAGCACTAAACCAGTGGAAACGTAAATGCCACGGTATGGGTATAGACCTCGGAGAGGTTTGTTTATATACCTTACAATTTGCTGATGACCAAGTCATCATAGCTAATGATAAAGACGATCTACAGTATATGGCAAGAAAACTAAAAGGAGGAATATGAACAGTGGGGCTTGGGAATTAATGTGGAAAAAACTAAATACCTACCCATAGGAGCTGAGTTATCCAATATCGAACTAGAGGATAATGAAGAAGTCACATGCTGTAGTGAATACACGTAACTGGGAGTAATCTTAGATAGAACGGGAAAAGACGATGAGGAAATAAAGAAAAGGGTAATACAAGCTAGAAGAACAATTGGCTGCCTAAATGGAATACTTTGGAGCTCCGAAATAGGAATACAGCGAAAATACAATCTCTATGAAACATTTATTAAAAGCAGCTTATTTTACGGCGCAGAAACTTGGAGAATAACCGAGAACAACAGGAAAAAATTAGAAGCTGTAGAAATGGATGTATTTAGAAGATCGTTAGGTATATCCCGTAGGGAAAGAGTTCGAAATGAGGAAGTAAGACGATGAATTGGAATAGATGGTTACTTAACAACAGACATTGAGAGAAAACAGTTGATTTGGTATGGTCATGTTCAAAGAATGGAAGACACAAGATTGCCCAAAAAGATTATGCAGTAGGTACCAACAAACCGCAAAAAATGAGGAAGATCCAAAAAAACATGGAAAGAAGGAGTAACCAAAGCAATGAGTACAAGGGATCTTAGAGATGGCCAATGGGATGATAGAAGGACGTGGAAGTTAGGCATCGGACAACGTCGAAAGTCGTTCAAAAACCGATACATACATACATTTACTTTTTCGCACTGTTTTTGGCACAATTTCATATAATTAATCAAATATCCTTAACTTTCGCGTTGTCATGATGATGACATAATGAGCAATAAATTACAAAAAAAGTTTTGACAGTTTTGTGGTTTGAAAGAAGTTAGAATTTTTAAAGGTCAAAGTTCTAACAATTGTACAATAGAAATGTAATATTATAACAATGAAATAAAATATTATATGAAACTGTGCGTGAAGTACTTTTTGCGAACTTACGCGATGTATAGCACTCGCGCCGCTGTCGCTCGGGCTCTAAACATCGCGTGCGTTCGCAAAAAAGCATACTTCACGAACTGTTTCATAAATAACTATTTTTTGTAATTCCATCTTTAATTTACCCTGCACTTCTCGTAGACTTACTGCCGATAAGGTAGAGTCGTTATATGTTTTGGATGGCGCCCAGGATTTGCATACATTTTTGTCCCTGTTTAGGATTACGGTCCTTTTCAGGGTTTGCGGTTGAATGTGTTTGTGTAGGCCGTAAAAGCGAACAGTCCGCACAAGCGATGGGAAAAAGTGTTGTGTTGGCTTTCAGGATGCTGGACGGTATTTGTCCATCAGACTGTTAGAACCAGAGAAGAGAGAGTGGATGGAAATGATGTTCTTTCCAAAGTGTATAGTGTGTGTGTATGTGTGTGTGTGTGTGTACTGTCCATGCTTTGCCGTCGACCACAGACCACCTAGAAACCATTTTATACTGTAACAGGCATGCAAGCATGAAACTTTGCTGTATTGGAACACTGCAAGAGCACATTCTGGAGCGTGTCATCCTGACAAGTTTATGATTGTGAAAACTAGCAGGTTATTTTTAAGTTCATTTAATAGAAAACTTTATATAATATATGAAAAATGTTTTTCGGGCAGATATGTTGGGCATTTTAATAAGTCCGACACGTAGAACATGGCAAAGGACAGGAATTATGTTGGTGGTAAATAGCAGTCTGATTTTTGCGAGGCTTTAATAAAAGGGTAACAAATTAATTGGAAGTTCTGTCCGACAAATTACATATGACTTTTTCGTAGTTTGACCTTCGAAACCTGTAACCTGTTCCACAATTAAAACTTCCCCTGTTCTAATGTTCCCGTACATCAAAGTTGGTCTGACTAGACACCGTTAAGCTATTAACAAATTTTCAGCTTGCTATTAATAAACTTTTTCTTGGTACGCGGGATCCAGGCCTATAAGTGTTTATCTGTATGTATATTGAGTGCCTAAAAGTTCGGATCTTCTTAAAGTGTGTTTCAATTCTATCAAATCATTCGATTCTATATGTTATCGGTATAACGAGATTATTGAGAGGGTAACGCTACAAGTTATTTTTCCGTCATCAGTCTGTCATAAACTAGTAGTACCTACTACAATCAATTGCAAAAGTTATGGAAAAATATATTTTTTACGGATTTTGGCAGAAGATACTTGCAGAAAAAAAAAATGGTTCAAAGTCAGGTTCGAAGACTATCATTAAAAATGGTAGAAATAAAGGAAATATTTAATTTTGCTATCTTACCTATTGTGGTAAAAAATTTACGGGCCTTAGTCACCGTCATACGTTTCGAGGAAATTAACCAGTCGCAAAGCCATCCGGAGCCCATAGAACATAACCACATAACAAGGTATGGTACTGAATTCCAAATTCCGTTGTCTTTGACATTAAACTTTAACACGTCGCTCATGTAAGATGGTAGATCTGTTATCATCGTATAAAAGCCCCAGTCGTGGCCAATTTGAGCAATAACCAGCGCCCATACGGGTACTGAGGTGAAAATAGATCTCCATGGAATGCTGTGCGATTCTACTGATATAGATTCTGAAAACAAAATTGCGATATACAGTGCGCTGGAATAAGTGTTACCCCCCTTATTAACTCTTTTATTTTTAGCACTTAAGCAAAACGTTTGAACAGGTCGATTTTTAAAATTATCATAGTATATTATACCATCAATGTTACGAACTTTATGCGGTCCATCTTCAGGTGGCAGGCATAACTTTGATTTTTTTTTTAATGGAAAAGTACATCATGTGACACCTCATTTAAAAGTATCTGAAATACTGATTACTCGCATTTTTATGATTTTTGTGGGCGCAAAATTTCGGTCGAATTATTTTTAAAGGCAATCATTTTTTTCGAATCCTGAGAAAACTAAAAAGTATTTTTGAAAAATTTAAATGCAGAATGAAATATTACAGTACTATCAAGGGTCAAGAGTCCCTAAGAACTTTTATAATATTTATTTTAATAAGTCACAGGGGTGAAAAAAAGTGAAAACTTAGTCTGATTTTTAATTTCAAATATATAATTCAACAGAAACTTTTTGTTTAGTCTAAAGTACTTGAGCCCTCCGTAATAATGTAACATTTCATTCCGCGTTTAAATTTTTCAAAAATACTTATTAATTTTCTCAGAATTCAAAAAAAATAATGCGTTTAAAATCGACCGAAATTTTGCGCCTACGCTCTCAAATAGGAATAAAGTATTATACATTTTTGTAATCAGCATTTCAAAATGTTTTAAGCCTGTCACCTGAAGAGGAATCGCGTAAAGTTCGAAACATTGATACTATAATATACTTTTAAAAATTGACCTGTCAGAGCGTTTTGTCAGACGGTTTTAATCATTAATATGTGTTTTAACTGACGACATGCGATACGTGAGGCGGTCATGTCTTATTAGACAAGGCGAAAACGGCGGGTTCGTTAGAAAAAATATTCCCATGAGATTTTTTTGCATAATCACATTCGTGAGACATCCCAGAATAAGGTTCACAAAGTCGCCCATGTGAAAAGTGGTCCAATTTTTTTTTAATATTTTTTTTAATCAAATTGTAAAAATCAATATTTTTGGCCCGTACTAATTTTTGTTAGGTTTTTTGGACCATTCTGGACAAAAAAGGTCTGTCTCTTATAATTTTTCTCGAAAGTTGATCGTTTTCGAGTTAAAAACAATTTAAAATTAAAAAAAACGAAAAATGGCGATTTTTAAGGCTTAATAAATTGGTTAAAAGTTATTATTATAAAAGTCACAAACATGACTAAATCAAAGTTTAAAGCCCCCTACAAGATCCTGAAGAAATTTTTGTCATAATTTTATTAATAAGCTGTTATTTTTAAGTAATAATAATGAGCGCCAGCACGTATTAGGCGACCGTCTATGGTGAGTGCGAGAGAGATGCCATTCCGGCAGTATAATGGCATCTTACTCGCACTCACATTTACAGCCGCGTCAATACGCTCTTACGGCTTAGGCCGATCGTCCATTGGAAGCGTAGTCGCGCGACTCGAAGGTAGCGCGTATACGCCCGTATAGAAGCGACTAATCCTTACAAATAAAAGGCCACTAAACAACATCCACTGCAAACGACTTTGAACGACCGGGCTCGGCCGACCACAAGCGACTGATCCCTCTAGAATGGGATTAGTCGCTGGTAATCGCATGTTGATGCTACATTGGTTTGCAATAAATATATGTGCAGGTATTTTTGATATTGTATTAATTTTCGATAATTGTGTTATTTTCGATATGAAAATTGATAACGAAAAACTGATTAGTGCCGTTTATGAAAAGTCTCCGTTGTGGGACAAAACGTGAAAGACACAAGATATCATCCACGTGATGTTCAAAGGACATTGTGGTCGAAAGTTGCAGAAGAAATAGGTGCTAGTGATAAGAGTTTTTAATATTATTATTTTATAATACAATATAATTACAATGTCAACGAAAAATAAAAAAACAGAGCGTGGCACTTGCGAGTGCCGACAGAAGTGAATACTTCTTATAGTTTTAGGATTAACAAACTCTCGAAAGAATTTTTATTTGAAATTTTTACAATAATAAACATCTTACATCTAAACCAAGTAAATATAAAGTTCTTTAAATTATTTTTATTAACAAATTACTTAATGTTTTTTTTTATTTGGTGAAAAATGTAATTAAATACTGATAAAGTATAGTAAATATTTCGTGTAAATTTGAATCGCCAACAATATATGGAAGAGTCGATTCCCGCTAAAGGGCCATTGTACAAAGGTACAAACCTTTTTTTTTTAAGTTGTTAATAAATAACATACATATTTGTGTAATAAATTATTCCTTTCAAACTATGCTTTCTATGTATATTTTACACGCTATTCACAAAAATACACCTTCTTTTGATGATGACAGTCAGTTTGACAGTCGCGAACTAAGTAGTATACAGTCGTCTGCTGCAGTGGATGATACCAGTCGCTCAGTCGCATGATCGCACATACACGGACGTATACGCGCTACCTACGAGTCGCGCGACTACGCTTCCAATGGACGACCGGCCTTATTGTTAATAATTAAAAATAACAGCTTAGTAATTAGTTAATGACACAAATTTCTTCAGGATCATATAAGTGGGGCTTTAAACTTTAATTTAGTAACTTTCTGACTTTCATAATAATAACTTTAAACCGAGTTATTAAGTCTTAAAAATGGCCATTTTTGCGTTTTTCAAATTTTATATTGCTTATAACTCAAAAACCATCAACTGTAGAGAAACATTACAGGAGGTCTTTCTTGTCCAGAATGGTCTAAAAAACATAAAAAAATTTGTCCAGACCAAAAATAATAATTTTTGCAATTTGATTAAAAAAATTGTTAAAACAATTTGGACCACTTTTCTCGTGGGCGACTTCTTGAACCTTATTCTGAGATGTATTACAAATGTGATTATGCAAAAAAAATCTCATGGGAATATTTTTTCCAACAACCTCGCTGTTTTCGCCTTGTCTATATCACACCATTAAGATATAATTATTTCCTATATACAGTGCGTCCATAAAGTAACGCATAAATTCATTATTTCGTAAACCGGAGATATAAAGGAAAAATCCCGAAACAGGTCGATTTTGATTTTTAAATTCCGGTTTTTTGGCATATATATCATACTAGTGACGTCATCCATCTGGGCATGATGACGTAAGCGATGATTTTTTTAAATGAGAATGTGGGTCATGTGATAGCTCATTTGAAAGGGTATTTAATTCTCTATTCCCTAATATAAACATTAACATATTTATTTATACAAGGTGTTCAAAAAAACATTTTTTTATTTAAAATAATTGAGACAAAAAGAAGAATGTAATTTATTTAACTCAAAATACGTTTTACTGTTGTCAGAAAACAGGAAAAAATGTTTATTTGACAAATAACTATTGTTTTTCGCTTAAATTCAATGGTAAAGCTGCCACCCACCTGTCTGTTGGCAGTTTGAACATTTCGTTTGACAAATAAAATTTTTTGCTGTTTACTGACAGTAGTAAAATGTATTTTGAATTAAATAAATTACATATATTCTTCTTTTTGTCTCACTTATTTTAATTTAAAAAATGTTTTTTGAACACCCTGTATAAATAATTATTATGTTAATGTTCATATTTCGGATAGAAAATTGAATAACCTTTTAAATGAGCTATCACATGACCCCTATTCCTATTTAAAAAAATCATCGACTACGTCATGACGCCCAGATGGATGACGTCACTAGTATGATATATATGCCAAAAAATCGTAATTTAAAAATAAAAATCGACCTGATTCTGGATTTTTCCTTAAAGTCGCTGGTTTACGAAATAACGAATTTATGCGTTACTTTCTGGACGCACTGTATAGTGCCAAAAGAGCAGTGTTCAAAAAAATCTGTGTATTTTACCTCTCGATTTTAAAGAGCATCCACGTATGTGAACACACCAAATCCGTACTTACACTCAAGGAAATTCCACTCCTTATATGTGTCAAAATCAGAACTGTTTATGTTATGTGCGTTACTGTTTTTTAAAGTTTTGTTAACAGTTATTTTTTTTTTGTTAATTTGGTTTTGTTTCAGTTAAAACAGTTAAAACATATGTTAAAGGGCAAAACCACCTATTTTCTTAGTTTCTAAAGTTATCAGGGACATTTAAAAAGAAAAATGTTCAGAAAACATAAGACTATATTACAATTTCCATATATACCCACACTTATACTTTGTCCTCCCTACAGGATGTCTCAAACTTAACATAAGAAAAACATTTCTTTTCTTTCACCCGGTATACATTCAAAAAACTAAGTTTCAGTAGACCTTTGCCCAACTGTGTAAATACAAAAGAAATCTCTAAAATAATAAAGAAAATTAGCGGAATCCATTAATCTGTTTAAGAAAAAATCAACTATGAAAATGAGCATAATTTTCTATATCCCTAACTTATGCCTCGCAGTGTATATAAATGGTATTCAAAAAGCAATATTCACACCCTCATCTATCTCACCATTCCCAGAAGCGTTTATGGCTCGTCAGTCGGACTTTGTAAGAAAGACGAAAGCAGAGAATATTCCTTCCATATAAAGGTGGTTAATACAAAACCGTGCAGTCATACACAGACTAGTGTACTCTGGATTATAATATAGAAGCAACCTACCTGCTTAACATTAATCTCCCCCTTTCCGAAAGGGATAATTTAAAGACTTTAATACTGAAATTTGTTATATTGAAATTTCTAAGAATTTAGATTAAAAAACTAGTATTATTAAGGGAGGGCGGGAAAGGCAGTATTTGTTTTTATTTGACTCAGAGTTGGACCACCATCTACAGATAGCTATTTCTGCATCTCATGATTCATCAGTGTAGCTATGCAGTCACAACTCTGAATCAAAAATCAAGAAGCCTGTCTTTTAAGGGAAATCACCACGATGTAGTAATTGCACCTTTGAGACTCAAACTCAGATTTTTGAGTACTTGAAACTGTCTTTCTGCACTTTTTCCTAGACGAAAAGGGAGTAGATACGTGATCATTGTCCTTTCTGCTTTCTTCTATATTCGTCATATCCGTGCTTATAAATTGTTAAAGCCGGAGATTCAGAATATAACCAGAAAGCAGTTTCTTTCGACGAAAAGTCTTGGATTTAAAATATTGTTTATTGTTTTATTTCAATTATTTTAATTGTTTTATTACAGTAAACTTTGCATCTGGGTCTTTGAGTCGTCTTCCTCGTGGTATTATCAACTTTTAATAATAAATTATTAATGTCAATAAATCAATACTCAATTTAAAAATGCTTAATGCTGATTTACCACATTGGCTTCTCTTTTTGTAGCTGTACGCACATCATTAAAAATTAGAATTATTGTGATAATGATATATTTTAATATTTTATGATGTTCAAAAAAATCAAAACCAGGTGTTTTCATGCAAAAATCAAAACCTGGTGTTCCTAGTCACTCCACCAAGCAGTGGCGGCTCGTGAGTTTTACAATAGGGGAGGCTCTAACTATAAAAAATCTAGACAAATTTGCACTAGCAAAAAAATATACCAAAAAAAGTAATTTAAGGCTCCATTTGTTTTTGACCATTTTTATTTACATTTCACCTTACGGGGGCCCTCCCTCTTAGGAAGCGTTCAAGTATTACGTAACGCGATTTTTGAAGATTTTTGACCCCCCTCCCCCTACGTAACGCACTCTAATGGGCGTTTAACTATTGCGTAACGCAATTTTTAAAGATAGTACTATAGACAACATCTTTACTTTAAGAGAAATACAAGCTGAGAGCTATGAATATAATAAACCAACAATGGCACTCTTCTTAGATTTTAAGCAAGCTTTTGATAGAATAAAAAGAAAAGAAATATATAAAGCGTTAAAAAATCTAGAAGTTTCACCAAAAATAATAAGAATGATAAAGCTTACACTTACGAAAACAGAAAATAAAGTAAAAGTAAATAACAAACTAACAGAAAATTTCGAAGTGAAAGAAGGAGTACGACAAGGGGATCCGTTGTCATCACTGCTATTTAATGTAGTATTGGAAATGATAATAAAAGAGGCTAATATTAACAGATCAGGACATATATATCACAAAAAACATCAATGTTTGGCATTCGCGGATGATGTAGTAATTCTATCCAGAAGCAAGGAACAATTAAAAGAGGTAGTAGAACGACTAGAAAAGGCAGCTCGAGAAAAAGGACTTTATATAAATGAAACAAAAACTAAGTATATGGAATGGACCGACAAAAAATTTGAACAAGGGCAATATTTAATGATAACAACGAATGAAGGAACAATGTATAAATTTGAAAAGGTAGACAGATTTGAATATTTAGGGACCTTATTTTCTAGTAAACCAAACATCCGGGATGAAATACACAAAAGACTAATGTCAGGGAATCGTTGCATGTATGCACTCAATAGAATACTCAGAAGCAAAAATATATCCAAAACAGCTAAATTAAGAACGTATAAAACTGTGATACGACCAATAGTTACGTATGCCTCAGAAACTTGGACTATGACAAAAACCGAGCAATCAATGTTACAAGTATGGGAAAGAAAAATACTTAGAAGGATATTTGGGGGAAAAATAATCAACAATCAGTGGACACGAAGAACAAACAAGGAATTAGAAGAATTGTATAAGGAGCCTAATATAATTGCAGTTATAAGATCACAAAGACTTAGATGGTTAGGACATGTCCAAAGAATGGTCCAAGTTAGAATGCCTAAAATCATGTTAAGCGCTACAATAGGTGGTAAAAAGAGAAAAGGAAGACCTAGGACCAGATGGAGCCATGAAGTTAATGATGACCTGAAGTATCTCAATGCAACCAATTGGAAAGAAAAAGCGAAGAACAAGCAAGAATGGAGGAAGATTGTAAACCAAGCCATGAGCCTGCTTGGCTCGAAGTGCTAATGTATATATATATATATATATATATATATATATATATATATATATATATATATATATATATATATATATATATATATATTTGTACAAATATTATCGACCGTACTGTGTTAAATAGTAATGTTTGAATAACGGCAATTCGGTCAGTTGAAAGAAAACTCTATTTGTTTTAAGTCTCAATATTTCGTCACTATTTGGTGACTGTTTTGGCTTTTAGGAAAACCAAATGGAAAATATTTAATAATAATAACTTACCGAGATTTTCTTAGATTTTCTTCGTGTTGTTAAATGTTGAAGCACTATTTTCGGTGGCATTAAGGAAAATGAAGGATGGGATAAAAGAAGGGAACTTACCGAAAATATGTTGTCTGGTATCGTCAATTTGTCTCACGGAAAACACACACAAAATCAAATTAAAATTGTCAAGGTGTACTATACGTTCCGACCGTATGTATGTTAACGACTGACTGATTTAACATAAAGGACAGAAGATTATGCTTACTTAGAACTGTGTTGCCAAGACGTTCCCGAATTAAAATAAATGAAATATATATTCATATTGGCGCAAACATAGCCCCCGCCCTGAAAAACCCATTTTTCAGCCAAATCTGTATGCAATTTGTGCCGAAAACACAATAAAAAAAACTAGTTCCAAATAAATACTCAAAGGACCAGGCATAAATTAATATACCAAAATTTTCAGAGTTAATTACCGTAACTCAAAAAAAATAATCGAAAAAAAAATAAATAAATTCTAATGAAAAATACCTATAACTATATACAAAAGATATTACTGTAAATTTATTGATTCGGAAGAGGGCATAACTTCAAAACTGGTCGTGTAAATGTCCCTTTCGAAGTTTTTACAGTAACATTTCTAACAACTCCGTCTTTACCCGGATGAACCTCAGTAACAATGGCCAACGGCCAACAAAGTGTAGGTACATTGTCTACCTTTAAAATAACAACCGTTCCGATTTTAACATTAGGCAAATCTATATTCCATTTTTCTCTAGTTTGTAAGGTAGTCAAATATTCCAAACGCCACCTTTTCCAGAAATCTTGCACCATTCGATCGATTAACTGGAACCTATCTAACCGGTTTATATTTAAATCTGTTAAATCGTCGGCCGGCAAACTTCCTAACGGTGTTAAATTTAAAAAATGTGATGGAGTTAATACCGATATTTGAGATGAATCAGTTGGTCGACGACAAAGAGGTCTCGAATTTAAGATTGCCTCTATTTGAATTAATAGAGTATTTAACTCTTCATATGTTAACAACTGATCCCCTATGACCTTATAGAGATGCGACTTGGCGCTCTTTACATTACTTTCCCAAAGACCCCCGTGACTCGGACTTTGTGGACTTATAAATTTCCATTCCACACCGTTCAAATTTAATTCACATAACAGTGCATTTTGATATTCTTCCGAACTAGCAAACCGATTAATTTCACTTAAAACCGTTTTCGCACAAACAAAAGATGATCCCTGATCAGAATACAAAACCTTGCATGGGCCCCTTCTTGCTAAAAGTCTTTTAAATGCTTGCATAAAATGTGGTGTGCTTAAAGAACTCACCAATTCTAAATGAACCGCTTTTGTGCTTAAACAAACCGCTAATAAACAATACGATTTATGAACCGCCGCATTACGTTTTTTACCTAATGTAATATTTATTGGCCCAAAATAGTCAACCCCTACGTGTAAAAAGGGTTTAGTAGCAGTAACCCTCGATACCGGTAAATCTGCCATGAGCGGTGTCAAAATTTTCGGTTTATTTCTAAAACAACGATTGCATTTAAAAACCCGATTTCTTATAAGATTTCTTGCCCCAAGAATCCAATACTTTTGACGCAATAAAGCTTCAAGCAAATATGCCCCCGTATGCATATAAATTATATGATAAAAATCAACAATCCGTTCAACTAACGTTTCTTTTCCCGGTAAAATTAGTGGATGTTTTCCCGAAAAACTAAGGGATGAATTATTAAGTCGTCCCCCCACCATAAGTAAACCGTCTTGTAAAAATGGCCGTAATTTCTTAAGCTGTGTTTTACATTGTTTGTTTTCTTTTATCATTTTTATTTCAGTTTCAAAATGTTTTAACTGAATTAACTGAATTAAATAACATTCTGCTGTTCTTAGCGCAGTAGCCGTAATTAATTTTTGCACAGGAATTAATTTTAACAACATTAAAACCCGAACCGTAATCCGTAAAATTTTATGCCAGCTAGAATGACGTTCAACCAATTCAAGTAAGGGATGAATTTTTTCACCCTGCTTCTCCTCCTCAATAACCAAAACCTTAACCTCCGAAATATCCGATTCTAATATTGAAGAAGGCCAGTCCGATTCCCGTAATTTTATCCAACTAGGACCTTGTAACCAAAGTTCATGATTTATTAATTGTGAGGGTGTCAACCCTCTTGACAAGCAGTCCGCGGGATTATTTTTACCTTCAATATGTTGCCATGAAATATTAGGAAGGTTTTCTTTAATTTGCTGAACTCGATTAGCTACAAAAATATCTTTGGTATTTGCCGAAGTTAACCAACTCACCACCGTGGTCGAATCAGAATACGCAACTAGTTGTGAAATATGAGTAAGTTTGCTATAATTTTCAAATATTAATTTCAGCAAAGATGATAACAACAAAGCCGCGCATAATTCTAGCTTCGGAATGGTCATGGTCTTTTTTAAAGGTGCACATCTCGATTTTGCAGCAACCAGTCTCACACTCACTTCACCGCTAGAATTTACAACCCTTAAATAAACTACCCCACCGTAACCGTCTTGACTTGCATCCGCAAACCCCAAAATCATAATCGGAACATCCCTCATGGCTCCTACATGTCTAGGGACCTCAAATTTTGAAAAATCTTGCCATTCATTGGATACCTTTTCCCATGATTTTTTAATCGTATCCGGGGGTGAGTCATCCCAACCCAATTTTAGTTGCCATAACTCCCTGATCATTAACTTTAAATGCAAAATAAATGGAGCAATCAGACCAATAGGATCATAACATTTTGCAGTAAGAGATAAAATCTTACGTTTTGTACAATTTTTATCGGGGGTGGTTAACCTATAGTTCAAAACATCCCTCTGCGGATCCCATTGCATCCCTAAAACTTTAGTCTCCGATTTAAATGTAACCGAATTTTGTAAACGTTTTTCCAGCGGAATTTCTGATAACAAATTGTCCAAATTAGTCGACCATTTAACTAAGTCAAAACAACCACCTTTGAAGAGATTTACCGATTGATTATATAATTCTTTAGCTTCAATTTCGTCCGGAACACTCGTTAAAAAATCATCCATATATAGCCCCGAAGAAATATATTTTTTAGCTAAAGGATAATCTTTGCCATCTTCATTTATCAATTGCTGAACCGTCCGTAGCGCTAAAAAAGGTGACGACCTTAAACCGAACGCAACCACCGTAAATTCATACGTTTTTATTTCCTCGTTTGGATCAAATCTCCATAATATTCTTTGAAACCGCCAGTGATCTTGTACTAATTTTATTTGTAAAAACATCTTTTTTAAATCCGAACTCAATGCTACTGGAAAAAGCCGAAAATTTATTAATAAAGTGCATATGTCCGCCTGCAGTTTAGGCCCGCTATGCAATAAATCATTCAAAGAGACATCACTGTCTGAAGGGCAAGATGCATCCAATACGATACGTATAGGTGTACTTAAACTCTCTAATTTTATTACAGGGTGATGACTAATATAATAGGATAAGTCACAATCTTCTTTTTCCAATAATTTTAAGTATCCTTGATCCAAAAAATCCTGCATAATTTTATTGTAATCCGCACGCAAGCTGTCCGATTTTGTTAACCGTTTTTCCAAGGTTTTTAACCGATTTTCCGCCGAAACCCTTGAATTTCCCAAATTTTTTGGTGAACTTTTAAAAGGTAATGCAACAGTAAACCGGCCCGATATATCCCTGGAAACCGTGGTTTTATAAATATTTTCACATTCTATAGCGTCTAAATCCGGAATTTCCCGTTTTGGAACCTGCTCTAATTCCCAAAATTTTGTCAAAATTTGTTCAATCGATGTTTCTTCCCTTAAAGTGAGCAAATTTATGGGAGTGGAATATTCCGTATCCACCTGACCCATAATAACATACCCGAACGTTGTTTCTAAAGCCGCCCCTAAACCTGAAGAACTCAAAATCCGATTACCGCCGAAAAGAATAGGAAAAAACTGCGCACCGATTATGCCATCGATTGATTTAGGTTCAAAAAACTTATCGTCCGCTAATTGTAAATTTTTAAATTCCGATAAAGTTTGCAAATTTAATTTCGTTTTTGGCAATTTATCTGTAATATGATCAATAACTAAAGCTTGAACATCGTATTTTTTAGTCTGATCAAAACGCGAAGCGATAATAATGTCCGTTACTCCCCTTACCGACTGAGAGTTTTGTCCCAAACCTTGTACCGAAGAATTAATTTTTGTATATCTAAGACCTAGTTTTTTACAACATTCCGTGGTCAAAAGATTACACTGACTACCGTTGTCCAAAATAAACCGCGCCGTTGCATTTTGTAAAGGACTATTTAACACACATACCGTTACCGTTGCTAATAGAACCGTTTTTTCCTGATTTCTACTCAAAAAACTAGAATTTTGAAACGCACAATTAACTGAACCCGAATTGTGGTTATTGGAACCCGTTTCTGGAATACCGACACCAGAATTTGGTTGATTATTTTGATTATTTTCTTTCGCGCCCCTTATTTCCGGTTTTCCTGCGCATAAAAGAAAATGATGATTCTTGGCACACTGGGCACACGGTCTTTTTAAGCACTGTCTTACACCATGTGACTGGGAAAAACACAGAAAGCATAAATTATTATTTTTTACCAAATCGTACCTTTGTGTAGGATTCATAGCCTTAAATTTATCACACCTACCCAAAAAATGTGACGATTTTTTACATAAAACACAAAAAGGCATTCTGTTATTGTTTTTATTCTCATGCTGGCTTACAAAAAATGATTTCGAATTTTTATTTTTATGATAGCCACCGGAGCTAGCCTCTTGTGAGTCACTATTATGCAAAATTTTTGTTTGATCCTTAACAAATTTAATTAAATCCGTGTAAGTAGGAATAACCGTTCCGCGCATGTGATTTTCAAAAGATTTTACCGTTTCCCTGTCCAGTTTTGAGAGTGCATGATAAAGTAAAATAAAATCCGTTAAATCCGGGACATCCAACTTTTTTAAGGCATTAACCGAGGCGTCAAAGATTTCTAAAAAACTGTTTAGATTTTTTTCAGATTCCGATTGCAAGGATTTAAAATTAAAAATTTGTTGTAAATAAGTGTTTGCTAACAACCTTTTATTATGATATTTTTCTAAAAGTGCTTTCCATAACGTGTCATAATTATCCCCAGAAGTAGCTATTCCCGCACAAATACTAAGGGCCGATCCCTTTAAATGTGAAACCAAAAGCCGAGCCTTATCTGCATCCGTCAGCTGGAAATTATCGTGTACCAATGGTTTGTAAATCGAATAAAAAGTTTCCCATTCCTTTGTTTCCCCGTGGAAATCTGGAATAGTGATTTTTGGCAAAAGACTGTGTACATTACACTGTTGTTGTGTACTTTGCTGTAAAGTTGGATTTACAATATTGGTGCTTGGTTTTAATTTTGTATAAGCCGCCCTTGCTTCACAACACATTTCGTTAATAACAGACATCACCTGAAAATCTGGTTTATAGTTTTCATCAACGTCAAACCCGACTGCGTTGATTTCATCCAAAATTTCGAGAATTTCTGTCCTTGTCGAATCCATCGACTGATACAAGTTTGTGAATTTTTTAATGGTGTTATCCGTAGTTAAGTTTTTCGATAAGTCATATAAAGTCTGAATGATTGTATAAAGCGTTTCTTTTTTAGCCGTTAATATTTTAAATTGCCTTTCGTAAGTAGTCATTGTTACTGAAATCAATCCGCAAAATCAGAAAAAAAAACAAAGTCTACTTTAAGAAAACTGTAGCATATAACAAACCAGGTCTGAGTATAAATTTTGAATAAAATTAATTAATTATAGAGATTTGTTAAAAAACAAGCCTTCCGGGCAGTTATTATGCAAACTCTTTATTTTGTTTCGAACCGTGAATCAAATTTAGTATTTGTTTACAAAATAATTTTTATTCATACATCCGAATTTTTCCGTAACCGATTGAGTCGAAAAATATTCACGTTTGACAACACCGCAAATATTTAAAAACCTAACTTCTTTCACGCCCGAAGCCTAAGTTGTTCCGAGAAACAAAAACGATACAAATACAAAATCAGCAAAAAGTTATCACAGAGTTTTTTTTTTTCGATACGTGCCGACATTAAATTTTACCGAACAATTTGTTTCTAAATAAGAATATTATTATTTAATAATACAAAACTAAGCAAAGCAAACTGTAAACCTACGCTGAATATCCAAGCTCGAAATTGACCAATTATGTTTTGGCTTTTAGGAAAACCAAATGGAAAATATTTAATAATAATAACTTACCGAGATTTTCTTAGATTTTCTTCGTGTTGTTAAATGTTGAAGCACTATTTTCGGTGGCATTAAGGAAAATGAAGGATGGGATAAAAGAAGGGAACTTACCGAAAATATGTTGTCTGGTATCGTCAATTTGTCTCACGGAAAACACACACAAAATCAAATTAAAATTGTCAAGGTGTACTATACGTTCCGACCGTATGTATGTTAACGACTGACTGATTTAACATAAAGGACAGAAGATTATGCTTACTTAGAACTGTGTTGCCAAGACGTTCCCGAATTAAAATAAATGAAATATATATTCATATTGGCGCAAACAGTGACTTCTTCAGGAGAAAACTGCAAATTTATTAATATTAGACATGGACAAACTTAAATATTTCGATACTTACAACTATAAGAGTAAAAATTTAAATTTCTTTAACATTATTTTGAAAATTGATTTAGAAAATGACAGATTTTATTTTGACTTATTGGGGAGTTATGGTAACTGCAATATATTTTATATTAACAGAATGTTATCTGATATATACAATTTTTAGTGAATAGGTCAAAGTAAAAAAGGAAATTATAAATTTACGAAATTTTAAGGTGGAAAGGTAATAGTAGAAAACTAAGAAAGGACCTAGAGTAAGTTAAATTGATTTATAAAATGTAATTGATGGTACTTCATGAGTTAGTGTAAGACTGGTATTTAGAAATTTAAATAAAATTGAGGTAGATTAACTATTAGAAGATAAATTGGGTAATTTGTTTATTTAATATAAAACAAATTACCCAATTTATCTTCTAATAGTTAATCTACCTCAATTTTATTTAAATTTCTAAATACCAGTCTTACACTAACTCATGAAGTACCATCAATTACATTTTATAAATCAATTTAACTTACTCTAGGTCCTTTCTTAGTTTTCTACTATTACCTTTCCACCTTAAAATTTCGTAAATTTATAATTTCCTTTTTTACTTTGACCTATTCACTAAAAATTGTATATATCAGATAACATTCTGTTAATATAAAATATATTGCAGTTACCATAACTCCCCAATAAGTCAAAATAAAATCTGTCATTTTCTAAATCAATTTTCAAAATAATGTTAAAGAAATTTAAATTTTTACTCTTATAGTTGTAAGTATCGAAATATTTAAGTTTGTCCATGTCTAATATTAATAAATTTGCAGTTTTCTCCTGAAGAAGTCACCAAATAGTGACGAAATATTGAGACTTAAAACAAATAGAGTTTTCTTTCAACTGACCGAATTGCCGTTATTCAAACATTACTATATATATATATATATATATATATATATATATATATATATAATATCATTTTTAAAGATTTTTGAACCCCCCTCCCCCCACCTGCGTTACGTAATACTTGAACGGTCCCTTACCGCATGCTTGCATTGATAACTGAGATGTAGAATAGCTTTTGTAACTAATAATAATATTATTATTACTAAAAGAACTTTATAAAAACAGGATTAAATCTAAAATTAACGAAATTTTTCGAATTTTGAGTCATAATTACCCCACAACGATAGAAGTTCCTTGTAATTGCCGCGATTAATGGAATAATCATCACTTTCATCGTGTCTGCGAAAAGCTAATTCTTGCGAATCCAAATATAGTGTTATATCGATAAGTCTTTTTAAATTCATCCTATTCTCCAAAACCTGATAATTGTAAGTAATTATGGCCTCTTTTTGAACTGTATCTAAAGCAGTTACTATATTTTGTTTAGCAAAAAGTTTTAATTTACACAAAAAACTTTTTTCCTCTTAATAGACCCGGTTAACCAGTCCCATTTATTATACCAGTTAATATTAAATGCACGATTTTGACGATTACCTGAGGATTTAATAATAGTTAAATTTGCCTGTGGTCTTTCTAAGGTTTTAATAATATAAGCTTTATTATAATACATATACTTAAAGTATTAAAATTATTCATTTATATACATTTTATATAAACAAACAACGGTACGTAAATTGTAAAAATAACCTTACCAAGCCAATAACAACACAAATAAAAATATATGAAATACAAAAATTCACCAAACACTAATTAAAAGAAATAAAATGATAAAATCACACCAAGAAATACCCTGACTATTAACTTCTTTATAGAATATAAGTAAAACCACAAGTTAGCCTAATTCTGGTTTTGCCTCCCTTGGCATATATTTCTGGGTAGTTTGACGTAAAGCGATATAATATTACGTTTCTCTATGGAGTATTATTGTACGCATAGGAAACTATATCGCTGGTTTCGAAACGTTTGTCGTAACTTAGAACACAACGGAGTCGAGTCTGGCTTCTACCTCCCTTGGTAGGGATATGAGGAGCTGCTCACAGCGTACAGGTGGGCATATTGATGCATTCCAGATGCGTTTAGTTACAAAAGTGTGCAATAATTTTACACTTTCTATTAGTACGAGCGCTTGATGTTTCTCGTGATTCAAAATAAACAAACAGTGACATTTCATCAATAATTCTAGAAATATTATGTCCCAGATATGACATAAAATGTGTAAAAAAAATATGGGGAGGCTAAGCATCCGTTGCCTCCTCTGACGAGCCGCCACTGCCACCAAGTGGGGTGAAAGGGAACTGTATTAAAAACTATTGTGTTCCAATTCGTACATTTGTAGGGTCAATAGAAATAGGTAAAAAGTGTAAGGTGTAAAGTAACATACCAAATAAATATAAAGTTTGTATTGTTGGAAAATAGATTGTTGAAATGAAAAATATTTTTTAAACTCTAATTTGGCATTTTTCTCTGAAATACTATTAACCCGTTTCTTTAATAGTCTAGGAAACTTGTCTTTAGCTATTGTGGATTCATTCCTACCTGGTCCTGTTTTTCATTCGTCAACTATTTTGCTCCACATAATCTTCATGGGTCTTGTTGCGTCTTGACATACATTTAAACTTTTTGGCCAGCAGTTCTAATGTTTGCAGAAAACCATATAAATATTTATTTAAAATTTACGGAATCCACATTTGGTCCTTCGAGCCGGATGCTGATAATTAGTGCCCATAATAATTGGAAAAATTGTGTTCAATAATACCACGCATGGTTGAGAACCCTGATAGAAGTTTGTTTTGGATTGGAGACGATAGCTAACCGCTAGAAACACGTTTTGCAAGGCATGGTTCTTTCTATTCTCTTTGTGTGGATCAATATAATATGTATAATTTGTTGTTAGATAAGATATTGTTTCGTTTATACTTACTCTATGGAGATATTAGATAAAAAAGTTATTTCTAATATGTGGGGTGAATGGCAACATGGTCAATATTATGTTCCTATCCACCCCACATATCTCAAATTCATGAAGTGAACAGTAATAAATTATTGTTAACAAAAAAAGTTAACAGATAAATCAAAATATCTTCATATTATATTGTTGTAAAGGTTAGAATAAACAAAAAACAATACTCTTCAATCTATTTTGACAGACATTTTGTACTTACTGAGAAAGTTTTTTAGGATGATAAATATCCTCAAAATTAACGACTTTGTGATATATTCAGTGATAGAGACGTTGGTAGTAAATTTCCTGATATAGAGAAGAGAACGCATATTCTTGGAAGCTATTCGGATACCGTGAGTAGTCAAGGGTTTGCGATGTTTTGGCTTAATTGCAATTAAAGGAAATGCTTTATTGAAGATACAGACAAGCTTATCCAAAAAAGCACTGAAATTATTATCCACGTCCATAGCAGGAAAGCGCCACTCAGAGGTTAAGCATAAATTTTGGAAATTACGAAAGTTCCGGGTGGAAAAAATCCTGCCTAAACGTCGGGTTTTCGAGGAGGGTTTGCTCAAGATATTAAACTTCGTATAAACTGCTTCATGATCAGATAGTCCAGCATTAATAATTGTAGAGTGGACATCAAGGGGTGAAAAATCTGAGACAGTATAATCAATTATGGTAGATAAAGTTTTTGTAATCCTTGTAGGAGAATCAACGTGCATTGTTAGACCATACGATTCAAATATGTTGACCAAGGATATTTGTGTAGCACTAGCAGAAAAAAGCTTTATTTCTGTTTTTATAAAAAGTTTCTAACATTAAATTTAAGCAAGTTACGCTCAAAATAATGTTGGTCCCTTTTGTTTTGGCAAAAAAAATCGGGAAGACCACCCCCTAATTAACAACTTAAATGAAATTAATCGTTACCGCTCCACAAATTATTTTACTTATGTTGTGTTTATATGATCTGTAAGTTTCATCGATTCAAAGTGCTTATTTTGGAAAAAATTTGGTTTTAAAATAAAATTTTTAAATATTTTAATTTTGAAAAATATGCTTTTTTTTCAAAATAAATTAAAAATTGTTAGAGATAGCAAAAATCTCGAAAAACAAAAAAAGTCCACATTGCTTTTCTGAATATCATGTATTTTTTTGTTTTCCTGTTAGACAAAAATTGATTGAGATTTGGTGTTTCTAAATTTGCATACATTCGTGGTAAGTGACTCGTTACCCCTTTTAACTGCAGCCCTTTCAAAAATAAGGACTTTGAACAGATGAAACTTACAGATTATATAAACAATCCATACACGGGTCAAGAAACTTGTGAAGTCGTAACGATTAATTCATTTGAGATACTAATTAAGGGGTGATTTTCCTGATTTTTTTACCAAAAAAAAAGGGATTAACTTTATTTTGAGCGTAACTCGTTTACGTTTGATGCTAGAAATTTTTTTTATAAAACAAAAATGAAGCTTTTTTTAAACACTTTAAATAAATTGTAATGAGTTTTCCCCTAAATGTGCTTCATTTTTGGTTATTTCACGTTAAAATATTCCATTTGAAATTTGACGAATATGAACCTATTTTTAATTAGCTATAACTCTGCTTCTACTAGGTACAGAACCGTTGTATATACACCATTTTTTAAAATTTTTTACAGGCTATATTTTTGCTATAAATGTTTTTTCGAGAAAATACGTACTATTTGAGTTATTTGCAAAAAACCGTCTAAAAGTGTGGTTATTTTGTTGAAAAAATGAACATATTCACTGGCAAATAACTCGAAAATAATTATTGAATTAGTGAAAAAACTCTATAAAACAAAAGTTACTTAAAATTAGTCAGTTTATCAATTTCCGGACTTACTTTGGACGAATACTTTTTCATCCCCAAGAGGGGGTGAAAAGCACCCCCGGTGCAAAAGCACATATCGGCACAATATCACTTTTTTTCTTTGACTTGTTAGCTATGTGTACGCCAAATTTCATGTCAATCCAAGCGGTTCCTTAAAATTTAGAGGTTTTGCAATATTTTACCGTTAAAGAACGGACTATAAAACAGAGCGTTCAAAAGTGGAAGTAGTCCAGGGCGGATCTGTTTTGAGATGGACGTTGAGAGGTGACTCATGAAAGGAAAAATTCGATTTTTTTATTCGTTTTTTGATTATAACTTTAAAACTATTCATTTCTGAGAAAAGTTGTACTGACATAAAAGTTGCGTAATTAAATTTCCGACAATATACAATTGTTTGAAAATTTAAAAAATAGTCACCCTTGTTGCAAAATAGCAATAATTCCGAAAAAAAAACATACAAAAACAAGTATTCGCATTTTACGTTTTTCAACCATTTATGCTATACTTAGGACCTTCATATTTTACCCAGAAAAACTTTATGATATAGTAAAACAGCACTGTAAATTTCATTAAGATCGGTTTAATAGATTTTGCAAAATAAATTTTGCAATACAGCTTTCGCAAAAAAAATTAATTTTTTTTAAATGTTGTAGGACTGAAAATAAAGCAGATAGCAAGTTGAATTTTTTTTTGCTTGTAGAAGTGTACTGTACCTTTCCTTTGCAATTTGCAAAATTAAAATCGATTAATTACCACGGCGTCAGGAAATTTTTTAAATAAACATTAATTTTTGGTGCTACGCGCAGGACAGCGGTGTAGAATTCACACAAGTTTATTTCCACCAAAATTTCTTCCAATCTTTATCTAATATATTATTTTCTTACTCTATATTTTGTTGTATTTTAATATTTTAATTCCACAAAAATCAAACTAATTTTATTATTGTTTGTGAAATATTGTTTAAACAATTGCATATGTTTAAAAATAATAAACTTTTATTCTCTAAGTTAAAATATATCAACAAAGAAAGTTTTTGCTAAAAAAGTGGTATTTCAAAGGATAGAGTATGTGTTTTTATTTTGCAATAAACAAATTTATTTATTTATATCGAAATATAATAAAAATTAAAATGTATCAATCATTATCAAAGGTCATTGGAATGCCCAATCAGAGCAAACTCTCCGCTGTCCTGCGCGTAACACCAATAATTAATGTTTATTTAAAAAATTTCCTGACGCCGTGGTAGTTAATGGATTTTAGTTTTGCAAATTGCAAATGAAAGGTACAGTACACTTCTATAAGCAAAAAAAATTTCAACTTGCTATCTGCTTTATTTTCAGTCCTGTAACATTTTGAAAAAATGATTTTTTTTTGCGAAAGCTTGATTGCAAAATTTATTTTGCAAAATCTATTTAACCAATCTTAATTAAATTTACAATATTGTTTACTGTATCATACAATTTCTGTGAATGAAATATGAAGGTCCTAAGCTTAGTATAAATGGTTGAAAAACGTAAAATGCGAATACTTGTTTTTGTATGGTTTTTTCGCAATAATTGCTATTTTGCAACAAGGGTGACTATATTTTAAATTTTTAACCAATTCTATATTATTGGAAATTTAATTACGCAACTTTTATGTCAGTACAAGTTTTCTCGGAAATGAATACTTTTAAAGTTATAATCAAAAAACGAAGAAAAAAATCGAAATTTTCCTTCATTTTTTGACATTTGGATTATTTAAACAATGTTCCGGACCTTTTTGAGAGGGAGGATAACTCAAATATTATTATTTGAGTTATTTTCAAGCAATTTCTGAAAAAAAATTTTAGTCACCTCTCAACGTCCAAAGGTACTAATATTTTTACAGATGCGCCCTGGTCTAAAGGTAGTTACATAGCTATATAAAGTAAAATTATACTTCATTAGCTTATCATCTATCTTTAGCTAATAAAGATTGAAATAAATAAGTTAAAAAAAGAAAAAAATACCTAATTCACTTTTTAGGTAACTGAATTCCTCTTTGGTAATAAACGGGTGACTAACTGGATCCGAGTAGCAAAATATCTGCCAAAATATATGCCATATAATTCCCGCTGCTCCAAATACGTAAAAAACAGAAGTCCAAGTTCCTGTAGCATTAATTAAGGTTCCACTTATAAGGTTGCTCGATATCGTTCCTACAAAAAAGGTTATAGTTATTTGTTTCCTTTTAAATCTAACAAAAAATTATTACAATAAAAAAATAAGCTGCCTAATAGAACAAATTTTAAGCATGTTTAAATGGGATTAACTTACAATGAAAACAGCTCAAATTGAATACCTCGGTAGATCATAAGGAACAGCGAAAGATACGGACTGCTGCAACTAATCTTACAGGGAAAAGTAGAAGAAAAACTAGGACCAGAAAGGGGAAGGATTTCCTGGCCGAAAAATCTGTGTACATGCTGTACGTGGTTCAACACGACAACCACAAATCTTTTCAGAGCAGCAGTGTTCAAAGTACAGATTGCCATGATGGTCGCCAACATACGAAACGGATACGCAGTACAAGAAGAAGAATCTACAATTGATTGGATTCAAACTTCAAAATTCAAATTTATTGGATCGTCACACTAGTGTTTTACGTTTCTAGTTTACAAGAGCTTGCAAAAAATATGTTAAACTTAAAATTGAAAAGTAATTTAATTTTTTAAACAATATATACTCACGGACAAAAATATTGCATATTTTATCTTCAATCGTGATTTATTTTTGAAATTTGAAATGTTAAGTATTTTTTTATTTATTTATTTATCTATTTATTTTATTTATTTATTTATTTGATGCATTTTAATTTATTAGAGATAAATAAATGGTTAAAAATAGCTTTTATCACCGAATATGCAATATTGTAGCAAATTAACAAACATTGCATAGTATGGAAAGTGTGCTTTGGCGACTGAACAATTCTTGTTTTGTAAAAATGTCAGAATATGTCAGTATCCATCAGTCGACTGTTTCTCGTATAGTAAAGCGATTCAATGATACTGGGGAAGACAAACGGCGACCTGGTCAAGGACGACAAAGATGTACAACGCCAAGAGATGACCAATATTTAAGACTTAAATCGTTGCGAAATCGTACACTTACAGCTCCTTATCTCAAAAATGAATTACTGATCACAAGACAAGTTAATGTAAGTGTCAAAACTGTGACTCGAAGACTCAAAGAGGTTGGTTTGAATCCAAAACGGCCTGCCAGCGTTCCACTTCTTCTACCACGACATGGTTGCACTTTGCAAGAGCCCACGTTAACTGGAACGAACATCAATGGAGAAGAGTTCTTTTCACAGATGAAACGAGGATAACATTATGGAAGCCAGATGTACATGATCGAGTATACAGAAGGTCTGGGGAACATTTCGCAGAATGTAATCTTATACAAAATATCAGTTTTGGTGGCTGTTCCATAATGTTATGGGGTGGCATTAGTTGGGAGAGTCGTACGGAGCTTATTGAGGTGAATATTTGAATAAATGCTGACTGGTACATACGGTACATCCTTGAAGAGCATGTTTTTCCTTATGCCGGCTTCATTGGGTATGCTAACTTTGTGCTAATGCACGTACACATACTGCAGGAACAGTCATACAATATCTTGAAGATGTTGGGGTTGAGGCTCTAGACTGGCCACCAATGAGCCCTGATGCAAATCCCATAGAACATATATGGGACATCCTAAAAAGGCGTATACGAGCAAGAAATCCAGCTCCAAACTCAATTGCAGAATTAATAAATGCTGTACAGGAAGAATGGAATCGACTTCCGCAAGAAACCATCCAAGATATTCTGCGGAGCATGCAGGCAATCACTAGAGTTAGAGGAGGAAATACTAGGTACTAAATTGGTGCAATGTTGCCGTAAAAAATTGTTCTATTGTCGTTATTGTTTGTTTTTCTAATTAAACGTTATAAGCAAAATCAGACTATTTCATTAATTTCTCTACAAACTAGTTGTGATTCTGCAATATGCAAGTTTATTGACAATAAATATACGTAGGATAGTCCAGCTTAACTTATTTGGCAATAAAAAGTACAAAATATGCAATATTTTTGTCTGTGAGTGTATTATCTTCTTTAATTTTTATACATTCTAAGTTTATTTTCGCCTCAGGTTCGATTATTTTTCATTTTCTTCAGGACCTCTTTTATCCCTGATTTTAGTATATCGACCATTAATCTGATTTTGGGTGTAATTATTCTTTTTAACTACACCTAAAAAAAACGTTTCCATACCAAGCTTAAAACCATTACCGTGAAATGGGGTGAGATTGATCAATTTTAACTTTATTTGATTTATATTTTAAACGTTTTTGTGATTGTTCTATATTTAAACACTTCACGTGTTATATTAATATCTAAAGAGTAGTGATTTAACACTAGTTTTGTTTTAATTGTTAAGAAAATCAACTTATCTCATAAAAAAGGGTGATCAGTCTTAGACCCGTGACTGGGGTGAGATTGATCATGACGATTTTATAGCATGAAGCAGTAGTGCTTTTAAATAGAATATGATCAATCTTAACCCTGACTAATTTGGTCAGACCGTTTTTCGAATTTTTACAAAAAGGTGAGATTGATCATGCGGGGTGAGAATGATCACACTATTTGTATTGTACTATTCTTTATTTATACAAAAAAAAAACAGATTTTAACAACTACAAATGTAATTCAGAACAATTTATAAAAAAATAAAATTTGATTTAACATTCTTTTATATTAATTTCTCCGCGAAAATGATATTTTTGTATCCGATCAGAAATCGTCTCAAGTGTCGGATCTGGTAGTAAGACAACTACTTCCTTGAAGGAAACAGTGAATATGTCATTTTCAATTATTTTGAAAATCTTCCTCGATCCTTCTGATTTAAGGCCAAAAAACTTTTGACGAACATTCTCAAATCCATTGCACTTAGAGGATAATATACCCAATCTGCACACGTTAAAATGCTATTTATAATGGTTACTTCTTCTTCATATGTGAATACAGATTGTCCACCTGTTTTCTTAATCTTCCTTCCATGGTACTTGTTATTTAAAGTTCCGTAGGACAATTTGTATTTTTTGCGGCTTTTCTTAGCGATAATCCATTTTCCAATACATCGTGCAACGCCTGTAACTTGTTCTTCATTAAAATTGCCATACGTTTTACTGCCTAATTGTTTTTGTACGTTCTTCCCATTTTGATTGATATTCTTAAATCTGTAACAAAAATTATAAATTAATTTCTGAAACGTACGTAACGTGGGGTTAGATTGATCACTTGATCAATGTCACCCCATTCAATATTATCCGCCATCTTAAAAAAGCTGGCGTTAATTAAAATGCTAGATGCTTAAAATTATTATTACAGAACCATATAAAATAATTTTAGAACACTAGAAATAGCGAACTTACCTCTGTTCTTCCTCTACCATCAAAAGTACACAAACTATAAATATAGGCCAAAAATTATGGTTAATTTCAAAGCCACAGAACTTCTTCCCAATGCCAATTGCAAACTAACAACGACGTGAACTGATCATAGTCAAGATCCAAGAAATGAATAACGCCACGCCCAGAAACAATTTTACATTGTTGTCGGTTGTATCTACATATATGTGATACAACGACACATGATCAATGTTACCCCGGGAGATCAATCTCACCCCATTTTACGGTACTTTTATGTGGTAATTTTTCTAAAAACTTGGCAAAATAATTATTAGGTTAAGCAATGAAGCAGTAAAAAGCACAAAATCTACCAAATTTTTGCAGTTAAACGAATCTTACTAGAACTTTTTGCATTAGATTTGTAAGAGCTTTAGGAAACTTTGTTAGTGGAGTCACTGAAGGTGGATATGAACTATTACCTCCGATTTCGTTGAACCTTCATCGATTTGCATGAAAATTGGTGAGTGGTTAGAGGATATCTCAAGGAACAAAGGTGACATGGTACCAACTTGCGCTTTTACCCTGGGGGTGGATGCCACCCCTTCTCGGGGGTGAAAATTATTTTATTAAAAATAACCCCATAATTCGATAGAGAGACAAATTTCAAGCATAATTTGTTGTATAAAGATATTAAAATAAATCAAAACTTTTTAAGTTATTAAAGATCAAAGATTTTAATTTTTCTTGAGAAAAATGCATGTTTTTAACCAATTTTTCATCAATAACTCAAAAAGTGTAAGTTTTTACAAAAAACTTATTATTATCAAAATTGAATCTAATAAAAAATGAAATAAACCTCTTACTAGAAAAATCTTTTAATGTTAATTAAAAGTGAGTTATAGATAATTGAATGTATATTTTTTTCGGCGAGTAAAAACTATAAGTATTCAAGCTGAAATAACGGGACATTGATGCATTTTATAACATAAACTTATTAAACATTTGTCAAAGTTCTTAAAAATATCTATCAAATGAACCCCCCCAAATTTTTTTCAAAATTTATCTTTTAATCATTTTTCCAAAAAATGTTATGGTTTTTCTTTAATAACTCCGTTCGTGTTTACGATATCAGGTTCATCTAAAAACTGTTTGCAAGTTAATTCCAAGTGCTATTTAAGCACGTTGAACCTATTCTTCTAAACCCCTTACTTTTTTAAAAATAAAAGGTTAATTTGCCCCGGTTGCATGGTTCACACAGCACAAATTTAAGATTTAAACGTTTCTATCTCGGTTATTTTTCACCCTATAGAAATAGTAAAACAGGTAATATATTTGACACAGAAAAAACTAAAATTTCGTTATATATAATTTTTTACGTATATTGAGTATTTTTGGAGTATTATCAAAATAATAAGAGAATTACAATAATTTTAAAAATTATGATTTTTATAAATTATATCTTTTTTTTCAAAAATATGCACTCTAAACCGGTCAAAATGATCGAAACCATTACTTATGCTAATATAAAGAAGTTTTTGTAAGGATTTTTTCCTAAAAAATTCGAAACGGTTCTTTTATTTTCATTATAACTTACTACTTAAATTTGACGCTATTACCTTGTTCTGAAGCTCATTTGATAGGTATTCTGAAGTACTTTGACAAATGTTTAGCAGGAATATTTTATACATTGCATCGTTTTCCCGTTATTTAAGCTTCAATACTTAGATTTGAGTACTCGTCGAAAAAAATACGCATTCAATTGCCAATAACTCACTTTGAACTAACATTAGTTTAGTTCTTTATGTAAGGAATGCATTCAATTTTTTATTATCTTTAATTTCAGTAATAACAACTTTTTTGTAAAAGCTTATAGTTTTTGATTTATACGTGAAAAACCGATTTAAAACATGCATTTTTTTACGAAAAAATAAAATCTTTGGTCTTTAATAACTCAAAAAGTGTTGATTTATTTTAATAACTTTATATAACAAATTTTGCTTATAATTTGTCCCTCTATCGACTTATGGTATTATTTTTAATAAAATGATTTTCACCCCCGAGAAGTGGTGGCATCCACCCCCAGGGTAAAAGCGCAAGTTGGCATCATGCCACCTTTGTTCCTTGAGGTATCCTCTAATTACTCACCAATTTTCATGAAAATCTATGGAGGTTCAACGAAATCGGAGGTGAAAACCTTCAGTGACTGTACTATGTGAACAAAACTAATGATGAAACAAAAAATTGCATTACTGGACAATGCATTTCGAAGTGATGAAAAACGATAAATTTGTAATTCGGAAATAATTTACGGAAATGAGTTCAATTTTGCTACTTGGGGTGTTTGGGCACTCTGAACACGAATATCATGACGGCGATGGTCTCCAACGTATCTGGTGCCCAGAGTGGGCCTTGTCTCCTGGAGTTTTTTTTGGAAATTTGATACAAAAACAATGCAAATTCGTTTTTTGATGATTTTTGGGGTAGCTGAACACTAATATCATATCGACGATAGTCTTAGAGGCACCTGGTGTCCAGGATGGGTCTTGTTTCCTGGAGTTTTATAAAAAGTTAACACAAAATCACTGCAAACTCTTAACTTGGAGGATATTGGGATCTTTGGTCTTCGGATGGATCTCTGGATGGTCTCCGAGGTACTTTTTGCCCAAGACGGGCCTCGTTTTATGGAGTTTTGTGGAAATTTGATACAAAATCAGTCCAAACTCATTACTCGAGGGTATTTGGGGTCTCTGAACACTGATATCATATAGACGATGAACTACGAGGTACCTTTTGATCAGGTACAACTGATTTTGTATCGAATTTCCATAAAACCTCAGAAGATGATAATTTTCCTTGTCACTAAGTGCATCGGAGACCGTCATGACATTCGTAATAGGGAAGTTCAAAAACCCCCGATTATATCCTATTATTTCTGAAATACAAATTTATAATTTTTTATCAATTCGAAATGTCCTTGGGAAATGTATTTCCCTTGTTCAATAATTCAATTTTTATTTCGCCATCATAATAATTGTTCACAGTTTCTTAAGGCTCTTACAAATCGAATGTAAAAAGTTTCATTGGGATTCATCCAACTGCACAAATTTGGTAGGTTTATTGCTTAAATTTCTCAAATAAACTTTATTAGATAAAATTGTTCATACCAATTTGTCCTCCAGCAAAAACTAAAGTACCAATTTTAGCTCTTTCTGAAAGCGGAATCCATTTTGACAATAAATTGTTAAGTGCGGGATGCATTACTCCCTAAAACATTTAAATTTAACGATAGAGTTTTAGACACTAAATATTGTAGGTATAGGTACAAATAACAGTTATCTAAGTCAATGTCAGAATTTCCTCTTTTTGTATCATACTTATCATTATCATGAATTATATTTATATAGTGCAAAGTATTCCACAGTAGCGACGAGTGACTTTTTCTAAAGTGTTACCAAAACCAGATGTAAAAAATCTTATTTAAAAAAAAATATTTTGAACCTCTCAAATATAAGTTTTTTGTTTTCAATTCTGTGGGATAAAATTAAACAAATCACTATTCTCAAATTACATGTAATTATGTTATGTAAGTAAAAGGTATAACAATAGAAAATAAACAGATTATTCTACCATAAAATTAACATAAAAAATGAACAAGTAGGAAAAAGAACATATTTTGAAAACTGTTGTTTATATTTTAAGTCTTCCATTTTCAATATTCCCATTATTTTGCTCAAAATTATATACAGGGTGTCTGCGTAACTTGGAACCATATGGGAAACTTTTTTAATATCAAATTTACGAAAAAAAGTCATTCCTTATAAAGTGCTCTGCATAGTCTAAAACCTAAGTTGCAATCATCAGATATCAAATTTTGTCAACAGTATACGAGGTATGTCAAAAAATATGAATTTCGCTCAAGAGCAAACTACCTTTATATTTCAAAATATCAAAAAATTTTATTATGAAAAGTTATTTGTAATTAAAAACCATACTCAAATATACAATAACAGCCTTCTACTTGAAAAAAAAAATTCTGAAATTTTCCTAAATTACCGATTCCGAACATCATTTTTATTTATTAGACATGTAATAACTCATTTATTAATAAATTTAGGAAAAAAAGTTATTCTTCATAAAAATATGTGCATAGTCTAGACCTCAAGATGCAATCATCAGTTATGCAAGTTTGTTAATTTTATACGAGGTGTATCAAATAATATGAATTTAGAAAGAATTCTTTCTATATTCTTTCTAAATTCATATTATTTGACACACCTCGTATCAAATTAACAAACTTGGAAAACTGATGGTTTTATCTTGAGGTTTAGACCATGCACAAATTTTTATGAACAATAAGTTTTTTTCCGAAAATTATTAATAAAAGAGTTATTACATGTCTAATAAATAAAAATGATGTTCGGAATCGGTAATTTAGGAAAATTTCAGAAATTTTTTTTTCAAGTAGAAGGCTGTTATTGCATATTTGAATATGGTTTTTAAATACAAATAACTTTTCATAATAAAATTTTTTGATATTTGGAAATATAAAGGTAGTTTGCTATTGAGCGCAATTCATATTTTTTGACATACCTCGTATACTGTTGACAAAATTTGATATCTGATGATTGCAACTTAGGTTTTAGACTATGCAGAGCACTTTATAAAGAATGACTATTTTCGTAAAATTGATATAAAAAAAAGAATGTGTGTACTTTGTACGCACGTAAGAACATATTCTTCTATTATATAATAGGTAATTTAAACGAAGTAAATATATTTAAAAGGTTATTTGTACTTATTTTATTTAAAAATCAAACTAACTTTCTTATCTACCACTTTCAAAAAAGAAGAAGAAATCTATAAAAAAAATAAAAAAATAATAAATTTCTTGGGGCTCGAACCCACTTCACGTCTACCGCGCCGTACGAAAGTTGACGCCATTTCAATCTGCACCAAACTCTCGTATACGTCATGTGGGAATATACACAAACTAAACGTTTACACCATAAATTTATATGAATTTAATAAAATTATTAGTTTGATTTTTGTCGAAATAAAATACAACAAAATATAGAGTAAGAAAACGATATATGAGATGAAGATTTGTAGAAAGTTTGTTCGTAATCAGATTATGTAAACTAAAGCATTGCCTACTAATAGGTAACTACATTATTTTGTTTAGATTTTCCAAATAGATAGGTATTGAAACTATTAGGTATTTCCAACTGAAACATTTAGAATTACGTACCTGCGGCTTTTCAAAACTATTTAAAAAGTCACTATAATTATAAATTTGATTTTATTTCTGTCCACACATCAATAAAAACTAATATTATACAATATTTTTGTTTACCGATAACCTCCATATTGAACAATTATTGACAGATCATTTCAAAATTTCAACACCCAATCAGAGCCCGTATAACCACTAATACCATACTGTCGGTGTGCGCATGCGCGGGGATCAATCAAATTTTACCCTCAATCGATTCGCCGCTAAAGAAGAGTATCTTCAAAAAGTTTCCCATATGGTTCCAAGTTACGCAGACACCCTGTATAAAAAAAATGTACAAGGAGAATGACTTTTCAAGTACCTAGTTGATCGACTACGCAGCGACACTCTTCCATGTTTAAATGCACGCACATTGTAATCTGTAATAGGTACTAAACTAACGTTACTAAAACAAACAATGGTAACAATACTGATATACACAGCGCGCCCACACCGCGCCGTCGCTTGAGCTGTCGCTCCTTCAAAATTTTCAGAAACGAACCAATCCCGAGCGATAGCGAGGATCATCCTTCGTAACCACGATCAAAAGTGGTAACAACGTGCAACTGATTCACATAAAATCGTCAATATTTTCGTGCGTCTAGTTGGCTATTTACTGAATTAGGTACTATTAACAAATATTTCTGTTGGTAAAAGATATAAATGGAATTATTTCATAGTAGTCGTAAAATATTTATTTGCAAGATTTTTAACTGTTACCAATGGTAACAGTGGTTACATGGAAGCTTCTCCAGTGGTATTCTCCTCAGATTAATAGTAACCATAATATATCTATTACCTGTGCTAATCCTATTATACTTCTCCATACTACCAGTATTATCCAGTTTCCATTGGTGGTTACTATAACCCATGGTGTCATCAATGTTAAAACAGACGAACAGAGTATACTCAGTCCGAGAGAATTTTTTCCTCCAAATTTTTGAGCTAGCAAACCTCCTGGAATATGGCTAACTGCATATCCCCAAAAGAAAGAGCTAAGGATGATACCTTTTGTCGTTTCATCCCAATGATATAAATTTGTTGGGACCTATAAAATAGTCTCGTAAATTTAAGGTGTAGTGTAAACGTTAAAACTGACTAAAAAACATGAATTGATGAAATACATATTATGACGGTTTTGTTATAATAACAGGTGAAAATATACAAATATTAATACAACTTAACCTAAAGTGAAAATAAAAATAAACGGTGAGTTAATAAACAATATAAGAAATGACGATGACACGGTGATCCTTGCCAGTAGCAGACGAATTACAAAAGGCGATGGAAAGGAGTAATTCAGTTAGCGAGGACTACAGCCTAAGCCTCAATTTCAACAGGAAAAAAATGGAAGCTAATAAGCAAAAAGCAACAACCTGCTCGATAGTTACGTATAAACAACATACTAATTGACCATGTAGAATCTTATGTATAACTTGGCACAAACGTAAATTCAAAATGGGAACAGACCACAGAAATTAGGGCCGAGACTAGAACGAGCTAGAGCAGTATTTAACAATATGAAAAAGCTCTTCATAAGCATTGATTTCTTCCCCTAAAACTATGGCTAGTTAAATGCTACATTCTTCCGATCTTACTATATGGTGTGGAGGCCTGGATGCTAACAGAGACGCTCATGAAAAACTAGAAGCATAAGAAATGTGGGTGTACCGACGCATTCTTTGTTTATACTGGACCGAACATGTCACCAACATAGAGGTAATCCACAGAATCGGAAAAGAGAAAGAAATCGTGAGCACAATGAAACAAACAAAACTTGAATATCTAGGCCACTTATTGAGACACGGTATGTAAGTATACCGTCTGCTGTAATTGATTGTCCAGGGGAAACATTGGTCGAACAGGTCGAAACAGACAGGGCACTTGAAGAAGAAAAATTAAAAGTAAAACAAGCAATTGGACTTTGTAAGGACTAGGTTTTTACTTAAAGTGACCGAAAGTAGAACCAGAAATCCGTTTTTGAACTCTTCGTGTAACTTTTCATCGATTGATATACGATTTCACTAATTTTAAGTCAATATTCGAGCTCGATTTTTCAATACACGTTGATTGATATCGCATGTACTATTTCTGCGACCATAAGTTGTAATTTCCGGTTACATCCACCTTTTTTACCGGAAGTGATATAAAAGCTGGAAGTATACAGGGTGTAACGAAAATACAGGTCATAAATTTAATCACATATTCTGGGACCAAAAATAGTTTGATTGAACCTAACTTACCTTAGTACAAATGTGTATATAAAAAAAGTTACAACCCTTTGAAGTTACACAATGAAAATCGATTTTTTCCAATATATCGAAAACTATTAAAGATTTTTTATTGAAAATGGACATATGGCATTCTTATGACAGTAGCATCTTAAGAAAAAATTATAGTGAAATTTGGACACCCTATAAAAATTTTATGGGGGTTTAGTTCCTTTAAGCCCCCCCAAACTTTTGTGTACGTTCCAATTAAATTATTATTGTAGTACCATTACTTAAACAAAATATTTTTAAAACTTTTTTGGCTCTTAGTACTTTTTCGAAAAGTCAGTTTTTATCGAGATATTTTGAATATTTTTCAAATCCACCACATATTTGTATATGGTTAAGTACGATTATGGAGACTTGGTAATAATATGAAAATTTATGTATGATTTACATTTTTAGGTATATTTTGAACCGTATTAAAAAAGAAGTCATATCTCGATAAAAGTTGCCTTCTCGAAAAAATACAAAGAGGCAAAAAAGTTTTAAAAACATTTTGTTTAACTAATGGTATCGCAGTAATAGTTTAATTGGAGCGTACACAAACATTTGGGGGGTTTAAAGGAACAAAACCCCCATAAAATTTTTATTTAAACATATTAAAAAAGAAGCCGCAACTCGATAAAAACTGCCTTATCGAAAAAATACTAAGAGCCAAAAAAGTTTTAAAAATATTGAATTTAACTAATGGTACCACAATAATAATTTAATTGGAACGTACAGAAAAGTTTGGGGGGGTTTAAGGGAACAAAACCCCATAAATTTTTTAGGGGGTGCACAAATTTCACTATAATTTTTCTTTAAGATGCTCCTGCCATAAGAATGCCACATATCCATTTTCAATAAAAAATCTCTAATAGTTTTCGATATATTCGAAAAAATCAATTTTCATTTTGTAACTTCAAAGGGCTATAACTTTTTTTGTGTGCATATTTGTACTAAGGTAAGTTAGGTTCATTCGAACTATTTTTGGTCCCAGAATATGTGACTTAATTTATGACCTGTGTTTTTGTTACACCCTGTATATTTGTACTAGTCTTGCTAAGACGCGTCGAATAATATATCGCTTAAAATCCGAAAACCGAAAATCAAAGTCTCAAACAAAAAACAAAAAACACATTATCCGAGTCATTATTCGTTCTGAAGAACTTCTCTAGCCAACTACATAGACGTAAATTCTATTAACGTAAATCCTTACATCAAAGAATTAAAATACCTACTATTATTTAAATACTATGCAACTTAACATAGTAATTGCGTGAATATATTGCTCTATATTAAATCATATTGGCCTTGAACATACTGAAAAAGTAGATCAGTTGGCAAAATATAACATTTTCAGGGGCGAGGAAGTATTAAATGATATTGGACTTAAAAAAGAATGTATAACCATAAGTAAAGCCAAGCTCCAGATTAACTGGAAACTTCAATGAAATCAATACTGTCTAAATCGTCCAACAAGGTACACTTCTTTCCGGCCATGCCTGTTATCCAGCACATTTATATTAAAATCATTTTTTAATACAGTCGGATTTGTGCGAAAATTGCTATATAATAGAAAATATGCAAATATATTTTTTGCATGTAACAAGAATGTGATACAAAAGAAATATATTGAACCTATTGCAAAAAAACCAGTGGCGTAGCTGAAGATTGGGGGCCCCCCGCGACAATTTTTGTGCGCCACGTATTATAAACATTTACTAAAATATGTATAAATGACAATATTTGGCCTTTCTTTAATAAGTCTTCATCGGTTCGTGTTAATAGGTTTTTTGGGAATAGACATGAAAACCTATTATACCTTCATGTCTCTTAATCTGCAATATTACATCTAAATTTACATTGAAAACATTAACTTCAAAACTATTTTTGCTACAAGTTATTTTTTCGTCGCAGCTGAGCTCAGCGTAAATTTTTTTATACGTTTTTCCGTTTATTTTTAAATTTCGGTTTAATCTCCACTATCCTGCTATTCCTGCTGCTTCTGCTAAGATTTCGGATAACGAATTTTTCATTTCTCGAAGATTATCACGAATTTTTTCAAAAAGTTGAAAAACCGTAAACTCTGCCGTTTCAGATTGCAGAAGTTTTGATGTTAGTTGAATAAAGTTATGACTTGCCGTCATATTTTCAACATGTAAACAAGTCAAATCCACAGCTCAGATGTTACCTGGAGCAGATTAGCTAAATATTTTGAACATCCACATTTAATGTAGCATTTTAAACCGATGAGTTTCTTTGACGGACTTCTTTTACTGGACTTTGACCCACATATTTTTGTTAAATAAGATCTTGGTGGTTAGCATGCACATTGCACGTAAGCACTGATGATGACTGGTAAACCAGTCGAAAACTAGTTATGTGATTTTGATGTGGCCCTTTTGAGGGTTTTTAAATATACCTTTTATACAGGATTTTACTGTTTTTTGAATAAAGTTAAGTATATAGTAAATGTTACAATAAATGATTGAGAGTACGTCTGTCTTTTACTTCATTTACTTCATTTACAGTCGGAAAAATGAAAGAATACCCATGAACGAACATATAAAACACGCTGTATTTTCCTGTCACCGTGTCACACAAAAAATTGGCCAGCGCAAGTACATGTAATAATTATTGTTACATGTACTTGCACTGGACAATTTTCTTTGTGACACGGTGACAGGAAAATACAGCGTGTTTTATATGTTCGTTCATGGGTATTCTTTCATTTTTCCTACTGTAAGTATTTTATATTGAATAGTAATGTTAACGGCAAATTCAAAATTATTCATATGCTCTAATAATGCATTAGCTTTTAATTTTTCATAGTTTTTTGATAGGAATGAAATTTTCGTTATAAATATCATTACTTGTCGGAAAGCTCGACGCAAAGCCATAACAGTATGATGTCTGGATGACCACCGGGTTTCACATAACATTTTTAAGGTTGGCAAACGTGATGAATCAAAGTGATAATAGTACATACGTAGTACATTCCATCTTTTAATACTTGCACTAAAAAAACATATAATCTCTTAATTATGTCGTAAAAAACCAACTCCTGTACCTGTACACCAGCAACGGCATCATTCAACACTAGGTTCAGACTATGGGATGCACATGAAGATAGGAAACTGTTTTTTTACTGTCAGTTATGCACCTTTGTATATACACCTGTATACAGGGTGTTTCATTAATAATTGTCCATATAGTAACTGGAGAAACCTTAGCACAAAATACGAAGATTTAACCTAAAAGACTTAAATAAAATGTGGTTCCTTACTGAGTTACAGGGTGTTTTATCTAAAAATTTAAAAATTATTTTTGCTCAGCATTTTAAAACTATTCGACGTAGCCTTTTCATACTTGGTAGGAAGTATAGGTACTGCACACTCTACTAAACTACGTTAAACAAAACTTTTTTTGGCTATTACCAGAGGCGTACGACGGGGGAAAGTGAATGGTTGACCATTTCCAAATTCTACGCCACTAGCGGAATTTCTATTTTAGTCCAATATTTGGATTCTCCAATACTTTCTATGAAAATAATGTACTCTACATTCATAACCATAAAGTCATTACTTTTCGAGATATTTGAAGTTGAAAATTCAACGGCATATCTATTTTATATAATTTATTGTGCCCTTTCATTTTTAACATCAAATATCTCGAAAAATAATGATTTTATCGTTACGAATGAAGAGTATATTATTTACATAGAGAGTATTGGAGAATCTAAAAGTTACGCTAAAATAGTAGTTTTATCAGTGGTGTCGAATTTGAGAAAGGTCAACCATTCACTTTTCCCTGTACGCCTCTGGTAGTAGCCAGACACGTTTATTTAACATCCAATAGTAGGGTGTATAGTATCTACACTTTTTACAAGTATTGTAAGGATATTTGAAATACTTTTAAAGTACTGGGTACAAAATTATTTTAAATTCTAAATCAAACATACCTATTACATAAATATTAAATATTTGTATCCAGTACTTTAAAAGTATTCGACATATCCTTACCATACTTGGTAGAAGGTGTAGGTACTGTAGACCGTACTAAAGTATGTTAAATAAACCTTTCTGGCTACTACCAGAGGCGTACGACAGAGGAAAGTGAATGGTTGACCCTCCCCACGTTCTACGCCACTGGCGGAATTACTATTTTAGTGCAATTTTTCGATTCTCCAACACTTTTTATGTAAATATCATACTCTTTATTCGTACCGATAAAATCATTAGTTTTCGAGATATTTGAAGTTAAAAATGAAGGGGCACAATACATTAACCAAAATAGCTGTGCCGTTGCATTTTCAACTTCAAATATCTCGAAAATTAATGACTTCATCGTTACGAATGAGGAGCACATTATTTTCATAAAAAGTATTGGAGAATCCAAATATTGGACTAAAATAGCCATTCCGCCAGTAGCATAGAATTTGAAAAGGGTCAACCATTCACTTTCCCCCGTCGCACGCCTCTGGTAATAGCCAGAAAAGTTTGTTTAACATAATTTAGTAGTTTGTACAGTACCTATACTTTCTGCCAACTATGAAAAGGATACGTCAAATAGTTTCAAAATGCTAAGCAAAAATAATTTTTAAATTTTTAGATAAAACACCCTGTAACTCAGTAAGCAACCACGTTTTATATAAGTCTTTTAGGTTAAATCTTCGTATTTTGTGCTAAGGTTTCTCCAGTTACTATATGGACAATTATTAATGAAACACCCTGTATACACCACTCATAACGCTTGCCCCATCATACCTCTTTCCTCTGCAGTTGTGTACGGAAAGGTGCTTTGATTGTATAAATTTTAAAATTTCATTTACAGGATCTTCTGCACTTTGGTCTAATATGCAAATAAATCCCAAAAAACTTTCAACAACTTCTGCTTTGGAAGGTAAATTATTTTCATCGCAAGTTATTTTTACATATCGGAAAATAAAACTAAGCTGATCGTGTTTTGAAATATCTTGAGCGGTATCAAGAGTTATTGAATAAAAACAAATGTTTTCAATTAAATTAATAAATTTGTTTTCAGTTTCTTCAGCCAGCAAATGTATAACTACGTTTTGTATTTGGTGGCTCAAGTAATTTCTTTAAGTTATTGTTTTTATCGGTTAATTTAGCTAAAACAGGATCATATTTAGCTAGTAAAAGATCCACCGACAAAAAATTACCTTTCGGGATTCACTTTCATCTAAACTACCAACATGCCTACGAAAAGCTAAATTGCACCTTGCACCCGGAAAGAGTAAGAGTTACGTCATCATTACTTTCTTCCAAATTCCCTATTTAGATGCTTATTAGGAAAGATGTTTGGTCCCCAATTTAAAGAAAGAAGAAGTATTAAGCTTGAGGGCTTTAAGAGGCCCCTCCTAACGTCGTTCCCCCGACTTGCGGGCCCTGCGGGCCTGTCAGCTACGCCACTGAAAAAACCCGCATCTTCTTATGAACAAAATGTATCTCTGAACAAAATGTCAATCTTTAGGACTCTTCTAGGTTTTGCCCTGTAAATTGTAGCTTTATCTTAGGTCTAGTTTTAAGTTACCTTTCTTTTCCCCTGGTAATAATACCCTTTGTCCCGTGGTCTACTTAACTTTTGGTTAGTCATCCTGAACGATCCCTGGGTGTGAAAAGTTTTTTCAAACCACCATACTTTCAGCTACAAGACGCAAGATTGTAGGACTCTGTTCTGATTTTTCCAATGTATTGATTCTTATTTTCTTGTGGTGCTGTCTCCTTTAGTTCAGGTTAGCGACTACACTTGCAAATCTGTCCATATCCAATGCGGTTATAAACTATAAACGAAGATGTTCAATCAAGGCCTGTCCAGATCTGATATTATTAAGCCATGAAATCTGGCGCCTATCGGGACCCCGATTTCTTCAATCATCTCCTGGATATTCAGTTGCACGAGGTGGTACTTTTCGTTTTTCATTATGGGACCCAAGTAGCTAAATTTTCTAACTTTGACGATTTTTAGCAGCTCCATATCTGCATCTATTCTCCTCAGAACATTTTCGTTACTGGTGTAGGTTGTCCAAGGTATCTTCAAGATTCTCCTGATACTCCATGTTATAATAATATTAGGCACGTACCTTGAGATATGTAACTATGCTAAATAGGCCGGTCGAAACAAGAAGCAGGGGCGACCTAAACTCAGGTATCTAGATGATGTGAAGAAAGATTGAAGACAGATTGGATTAAGGGAATGGAGACACTCGACAGAGAAAGATGGAAGAATGTTTTAATTAAAGCAGATCAATATTCATAAAGGGCTGTAGCGTCAACTAATGATGACCTTGAGACACATAACCGACACTCCCACACCTTTAAATACTTAGAAAATAAATTAACATATATCTTACTTCTTCAGTTAATATTTGATGATTAGAATCTTCATCTGGACAAGCATCTGGATCGATATGTGCATTTTCTCTATATAGAACCATCTTCGTTATGGCAATATTAAGGCACACTCTTAGTGTGTATGCTATTACAGATGCAAGAAAACCCATAAAACCCAAAACATATCGTTGTTGTATATATTTCACTAAAAAATAAATATAAAATATTAAAATTAAATTGTGTCTATTAGTCACCAAGTAACATTGTAAAGAAAAGACACGTTATTTTTGAAGGTAAAGTGAATGCGTAATTGCGTATAATTTCCGCACCTCTATTAACACGTTATTATAGTCCATGTGGTGAGACCGCTCCCGTCTGAAAAACATTTCTAATTCGGCTTCTCTGCGGATTCATATTCAAAAATGTCCCCTTTAAACAAATCTGAAGGGTGCCGGACGGAAATTTTTGGGCAGAAATTGTTTAAACAATTTTTTTAAACAAATACATAAGATTACCTTTTATTGCTCCAAAAATATATTTTTAGGTTTTTTTGGGTCATTCCAAACAAGAAAGGTATCTCGTGATTTTTCTCAAAAATTGACAGTTTTCGAGTTATAGGCGATTTAAAACCTAAAAAATGCGAAAATGCGCATTTTCGAGGCTTAAAAACGCATATTTAAATTAGTATTTTTAAGGGTGCCAATAACTTGGATTAAAGAGGAGTGCACGCTAACGAACGCTGCTGAGGACGCCTGAACTGGTAGAAACAGCCTGTCCAGCGGGTGTGCAACCCTCTGAATCGAAAACAAGCAAAACCATCATTTATTATTTTTATTTCTTTACTCGGATTTGAGTCCTGAAAGTTCCTCTTCTGTCTTTTTTCCTAGACGAATGAAAACGGAATGTGATCCTTTCCTTTTCGTTTTCTATATTCGTCGTCTGCGGTCTTATTAATTGAAAAAGTCGCAGATTAAGGATGTACCAGAAAGAACTTTCAAAAGTCTCAGATTTAAATTACTATTTACCATTTTAATTTTTATTAAATTGGTGGATTCTGCATCTGAGACTCTTCAATTTGTTATGAGATGTCGTTGTTTTGCGTCCTAATGGGGAATTTGAATTATTTTTCAGATTCCCTTTAAAATGATGGTCCAGATGTTTTTCGATTCAGAGGAGTGCACGCTAACGAACGCTGCTGAGGACGCCTGAAATGGTAGAAACAGCCTGTCCAGCGGGTGTGCAACTCTCTGAATGGAAAACAAGCAAAACCATAATTTATTTTTTTTTATTTCTTTACTCGGATTTGAGTACTGAAAGTTCCTCTTCTGTCTTTTTTCCTAGACGAATGAAAACGGAATGTGATCGTTTCCTTTTCGTTTTCTATATTCGTCGTCTGCGGTCTTATTAATTGAAAAAGTCGCAGATTAAGGATGTACCAGAAAGAACTTTCAAAGTCTCAGATTTAAATTACTATTTACCATTTTAATTTTTATTAAATTGGTGGATTCTGCATCTGAGACTCTTCAATTTGTTATGAGATGTCGCTGTTTTGCGTCCTAATGGGGAATTTGAATTATCTTTCAGATTCCCTTTAAAATGATGGTCCAGCTGTTTTTCGATTCAGAGGAGTGCACGCTAACGAACGCTGCTGAGGACGCCTGAAATGGTAGAAACAGCCTGTCCAGCGGGTGTGCAACCCTCTGAATCGAAAACAAGCAAAACCATCATTTATTACTTGGATTAAAGTTTAAACATTCCTTTTCAAGATTCCGAAGAGTGATCGTGTCTAACTTCAGTTTAGACCGTAGTTTTTTAATTGTTAATTATGCGTGTCCATCCGGATTTTTGCCGGTGCGGCGCGCACTATTTTCAAAAATCTCCTATTTTCCTTCGAAAAACATTTTTTCTAGATTCTTTGTGACATTCTAAGTAAAATAAGTTTCTTGACATTTTTCTCAAAAGTTACTAGTTTTAAAGTTGTAAGCGATTTAAAATGCAAAAATGTGTTTTTTTGCCATTTTTCGGATTTTAAATCGCTTATAACTTTAAAATTGTTAACGTTTTAATTGTTACACATAAAGTGTTGTAATGTTAAGAAACTTATTTTATTAACAATGTCCCAAAGAATCTAGAAAAAAATTTTTCGGAGGAAAATAGGAGATTTTTGAAAATAGTGCGCGGCGCACCGGCAAAAAAACTGGATGAATACGCATAATTAACAATTAAAAAACTACGGTCTAAATTGAAGTTAGACCCGATCACTCTTAGGAATCTTGAAAAAGAATGTTTTAACTTTTATCCATATTATTGGCACCCTTAAAAATACTAATTTAAATATGAGTTTTTAAGCCTCGAAAATGCGCATTTTCGCATTTTTTAGATTTTAAATCGCCTATAACTCAAAAACTGTCAATTTTTGAGCAAAATCAAAAGATACCTTTCTTGTTTAGAATGACCCAGAAACCTAAAAATATATTTTTTGGAGCAATAAAAGGTGATCTTATGTATTTGTTTAAAAAATTGTTTAAACAATTTCTGCCCAAAAATTCCGTCCGGCACCCTTCAGATTTGTTTAAAGGGGACATTTTTGAATATGAATCCGTAGAGAAACCGAATTAAAAATGTTTTTCAGACGGGAGCGGTCTCACCACATGGGCTATTACACGCAGAATGTTTTTTTTATAAAAGTACATGCCCCGTCGCAGTTTGTCTCCTTATAGGCCAGGGTAATAAGACAAAAATGTACCCTGTTCGTGACACTTCAGAAGCCAGGGTACTGAAGCGTTTTTTCGACAAGTAATACCTATAGGAACAACTTGTACCTATTTCCTGCGTAGGATCTGGCGGCCATTTTTATTTATAAACAATTAACTGTCAAAAAATGGCATTTTTCCCTTTTTTTTAAAATCAATGGAAAACAATGAAACTTATGATTTATTTAGTACAAATATCTTTGAGATTATGGAAAAAGCTTTAAAATGACATATTACAATGTTTGATATACTCATTTATTGTTAATATAATTGCGAAAATTTCGGAATTGCAAAAGAAATTATTTTCGCAATAACTGCTGTAAAAATTAGTGTACAGGTTTGAAATTTTTGTCAAATGAGGGTTATTTGGTGCTTAACATGTGATAAAAATTTAAAAGCGATTGATTCAATTGTTTAAATTTTATTCGAATTGTTTTTCTCAGAGAGCATTTTTTTGCAGTAACATAAGTCAGAAAAAAATAACGTTAGAACCATTCCACAGGTGTTAAATGGAAGAGCATGAGCTATATTTTCAACTTGGTTTAGAGAAAGCGAATAAAAAATGCATTTATTAGTAATAAATAATTATGCAAAAGTATGTAAATCTTTCCTTATAAACTTTTTGAATAACTTTTTCCAAAAAAATTAACTTTTTTTACCCTGTTTTAAGTGCATAACTACCAAGTAATGTTATTTATATCATAATTGATTAAAAATTGTAATAAATATATATAATTTCTTACATAACAAAATAAAAAGTTTATAAGGAAAGATTTACGATACTTTTGCATAATTATTTATTACTAATAAATGCATTTTTTATTCGCTTTTTTAAACCAAGTTGAAAATATAGCTCATGCTCTTTCATTTGACACCTGTAAAATGGTTCTAACGTCATTTGTTTCTGACTTATGTTATTGCAAAAAAAATCTGGGATAAACAATTTGAATAAAACTTAAACAATTGAATGAATCGCTTCGAAATTTTTATCACATATCAAGCACTAAAGAGCCCTTATATAACAAAAATTTCAAAGCTGTACACTAATTTTTACAATAGATATTGCGAAATTAATTTTTTTTGCAATTCCGACCTTTTGTCGCAATTATATTAACAATAAATGAATATATCAAACTTTGTAATACGTCATTTTAAAGCTTTTTCCATAATCTCAAAGATATTTGTACTAAAAAAACCATAAGTTTCACTGTTTTGTATTGATTTGAAAAGAAAGGGAAAAATGCCATTTTTTTTGACACTTAATTGTTTATAAATAAAAATGGCCGCCAGATCCTACGCAGGAAATAGTTACAATTTGCTCTTATAGGTATGTCGAATATACCTGTCGAAAAAACGCTTCAGTACCCTGGCTGCTCGAGTGTCATGTAAAAATCCTTATTACCCTGGACTATTATACTAAAGCGGTTTAAAATTAGCCAAAAATTATTAAAATGTGTAAATTCTATTTCAAAAGTCTTTTAGTAGGTATTCCGTATTAGAATTAGTATTGTTTTTCTCTTGTTTTTGAATTCTGAATTAGATTTGATATTGTTATTCTGTATGATTTATTATTTTTGCTTCACCAGCATCACTATAATGAAACACATCGTCACCTAACTGGTCTAACGTACTATGTAAGTATGTACTGGGTAAGTGTTTCGGGAAAGGCCACATGGGAGAAGGTCTGAAGGACGCCCGAGAAAAAGTTGAAAAGATGCAGAAGCTCCAGAAGATCTGTAGGAGATGGAAGTGAGACCATGGAAAATATTAGCACAGGATTGAAACCAATAGAAGGCAATAGTAAACGCGGCAAAGACTCACGAATAGTTGTAATCCTATTGATGATGAAAAGTGACTTTTACATTCAATGTAAGACTTACTTTTTTAATATTTCCGTAATTTTTGTTGTATATATAGCTTTGCTCTATCATTCTGATGCTCTTCAATTTCTGTAATTGATATTAGCAAATTCTCACATTTTCCCATATTTAAAGAGATATTTGTAAAAATACATGAGATTCTTCATTATTCTTATTAAACAAATCTACACCATCACTCTCACAATATTTATTTTTCTACTTAAAAAATTGTATTAAATTTAACTACTGTAATAGTGTTCCTTTTATTTATGCAGTAATTGAAAAATTACTGTGGCATTGTTGATGTAATGATACGATATCTACAGTGATCCTTCAAATGTTTGCCCCTCAAAATTATTCTCTGAATTATTACATTTAAATTTTTAAAAACTAAACTGAGCAACTTGTTGATAGTTTTTATGACGTTTTAGTGACGTATTCTTCTTGTTGTTTCTTCTGTTTAAGACAGTGATTCTCAACCTGTAGGGCGCGCCCCCCTAGGGGGTCGCGCTTCTAGTAATGGGGGGCCGTGAGCATATCAAAGAAAAAACAAGAACAATATTGACTAATTTACTAAAATCAAATCAAAACAAAATTCTGAAAAAATGAAAAATAAAATACACATGAACACTGATAAGGAGCTATAGGTAAAGCGGCGTTCAGACACAGCGATAAGTCCACAGCAACTAGTTGCGAAGAAGTTGCTGTGATTTGTTGATGATTGAAACGCTATTTAGACGCTGCGATAAGTTGATGTGGATTTATCGCGATGTGATTGACCACAAGTTGAAGAGGGGAGCATTGTGTACATTATTTTAGACCCTTCAATGAATTATAACTTGTTTTCAACTCACTGTATAAATAAAAATAAGCACAACGGCAATGGTTTATTAATGCCATATTTTTTTATATATTGTCAAACTTTTTAGAAATGATTGATATTACGTATTTACTTTATATCTAATAAAGGGTGAGTTAAAACTCAAGTACCTACATTATTTTTTCAGTAAAAAAAATTTCTGAAATGTTCCTAATTTACCGATTCCGAACATCATTTTTATCCACAGAGAACGGCAGTTCTCACCAGTGGCGCACAACACCCCTACAAGCGACACTATATATACACGAAATTTTCGATTTTCTAAACCTGACTGCATTGAAAATTGGGCCACATCCCATCTTAAAGAATAGGAAAAGACTCGTCCATCCATATGTCATATCTCCATTTTGGTCCAAGGGTGTGGATTTTACGGCCCTTCCCATTTAGAGTCTGTTTTTCGTTCTCGTCCCCAAAACTACTAAAAATTTAAAAAACTTAAGCCCGACCTTTGCGGCTTCTGATAGCACAGATCATTACCTTTCCAACGCATGTTTAATTTTGAAAATCGGTTATACCATTCAAAAGTTATCGAGCTAAGAAGTATGACTTAATTTTTATTTAAAAAAGGGAAAATGTTTGTGGATATGTATGTATGTATGTATGTATGTATGTATGTGTGTGGAAAAGTTATACCGATCTGAATTTTTTTTTCTGTGTTTCAAGAGGGTGTGAGGGCCGATTCAGAACCGGTCTAATTTTTGACTTCTGACTACCGGTAAGCCAGCTAGAGGACTAGATAGATACAAAATAGCATATTTTTTGGGCGTATATATCTTAGGTTCAAGGAGAGACAGGAAAACCGCAAATACACCAAATTAATAGGGATGAGTTAAGATTTTAAACGGTGCTTAAGCGATCAACCTGAGACATACACACTGCTCACCATAGCCGAAAAACTGAAAAATTAAACGTTGAAAATTTTGGTTTTTCGACAATTACTCAAAATTTCAACCTACGAATTGCGCCAATAACTGAGCGTTTCTAGGAGGACTCAGGACGCGTCTAACGGTGTATATCTCATATCTGGGAAAATTCGAATTTTTTAGTTATAGGCTTCATAAGTATAATCAAATCTATTTCTTATGGGAAAAACCGTTTTTCAAGCTCAATAATTCCTGTAATACGTTCAGTTATCATACTTGATCTTGGATGCATCAGATACTACTTGTCAATACGTTTTAAAATTATATTTAGTGATCAACATCGGTTCAGCCGTTCAGAAGTTATAGAGCTCCAAAAGTATAATTAGTCGAGGAACTGAAACTTTTCACTTCGCAATTTTTAAAGAATGGATCGATTTGCTTGAAAATTTGAGAATAAGTAGTGGAGAGTCTAAGGATCAAAATCTGTATGATTCCGAAAGACGCTTTTACCATGGGGTGGTTGCCACCCCGTATCGAGGGTGGAAATTTTTTATTATATTTTGACCGCAAATGTTGGTAAAAACATTAATTGTAAGCAAAAAATGTTTTATATTTTTTTGATAAAATTAATAGTTTTCGATTTATTGGTTATCGAAATTTAGTTTATATCGAAAAAATCAATGTTATTAATCAATCATGGTTTATGTACTTGTAGTGGTTACGATGCTAGTTTGATTGGGCAATCCGAGTTCATTTGCCGGCCATAATTACATAATTATTAGGATGGCTGGGATATGAACTCGGATTGTCTTATCACTGGTGTCGTAAGTTCTAGATCATTTGGGAGAGATTGCGACCAAGGTTCTCGTTCTCAAAACTACCAAAAATTTCAAAAATATTAGTTCGACCTTTGCGGCTTCTGCTAGTACTGATCATTACCTTTCCAACGCACATCTAATTTTGAAAATTACCAGAGAACGACAGTTCTCGCCAGTGGCGCACAACCCCTACATGCGACACTATATATTATATACACGAAATTTTCGATTTTCTAAACCTAACTGAATTGAAAATTGAGCCAAATCCCATCTTAAAGTTTAGGAAAAGACTCCTAGATCCATATATTACTTCTTCATTTTGGTCCAAGGCTGTGGATTTTACGGCTTTTCCTATTTAGGGTCTGTTTTTCGTTCTCGTCCCCAAAACTCCCAAAAATTTTAAAAACTTAAGTTCGGCCTTTGCGGCTTCTGATAGCATAGATCATGACCTTTCCAACGCATGTTTAATTTTGAAAATCGGTTATACCGTTTAAAAGTTAGCGAGCTCAGAATTAGAACTCAATTTTTATTTAAAAAGGGGAAAATGTTTGTGGATATGTACATATGTATGTATGTATGTATGTATGTATGTATGTATGTATGTATGTATGTATGTATGTATGTATGTATGTGGAAAAGTTACACCGATCTGATTTTTTTTCTGTGTTTCAAGAGGTTGTGAGGGCCGATTCAGAACCGGTGTAATTTTTGACTTCTGACTACCCGTAAGCCAGCTATAGGGCTAGGTAGATACAAAATGGCAAATTTTTTGGGCGTATATATCTTAGGTTCAAGGAGAGACAGGAAAATCGCAAATAAACGACATCAATAGGGTTGAGTTAGGTTTTCAAGCGTTGCCTAAGCGATCAAGCTCAGACGTACACACGGCTCAGTATAGCCAAAAAATTGAAAAACTAAACTTTGAAAATTTTGGTTTTTCGACAATTACTCAAAATTTCAACCTACGAATTGCGCCAATAACTGAGCGTTTGTAGAAGGACTCTAGGCTAATCTAACGTTGTTTACCTCATATCCGGGAAAATTAGAAATTTTAAGTTATACGCTTCATAAGTATGATCAAATCTATTTCCTATGGGGAAAAACAGTTCAAGCTCAATAATTTCTGTAACAACTTTAGTTTTCATACTTGAACTCAGATGCATCAGATACTACTTGTCAATACGTTTCAAACTCATGTTTAGTGATCAAAATCGGTTAAGCCGTTTAGAAGTCTTAAGTTAGAAATGTATAATCCAATTAACTATTATTCCCGAAATGGTTTATGTAGTTGTAGTGGTTACGACGCTAAATTTGATCTGTAACGGATAATCTGAGTTCATTTACCGGCCATCCCAATATTTTTATTTATTCTATTTCGACTAGAAAAAAAATCTAGTATACATTCGATGGTCATTAGATCATTTGGGAGATAATGCGACAAAGGTGACCATTTATAAAGCTTGACGTGTAATCGAGAAAAATTGCATTCAACTTCATACATTTAATTTGTATATAACTTGAAAAACTCCTGATACAAGAATAAAAAACCGCTAAACGCCGTAAAAATGAGTGGCGCATACAATATTCCAGCTACAAAAGATCTGATATGAAAATTACGTGGCGCGAAAATGTATTTTCATTTTGATGCAAAACAAAATTCTAGTTTTATTTTAAAAGATTTTTCCATAATATTTGCTAAATTTGAAGTAAACGCGCCACAAAAGAGTAAATTTGATACAGTTTGAATTTTGAAACTCTTTTGTGGCGCGTTTACTTCAAATTTAGCAAATATTATGGAAAAATCTTTTAAAATAAAACTAGAATTTTGTTTTGCATCAAAATGAAAATACATTTTCGCGCCACGTAATTTTCATATCAGATCTTTTGTAGCTGGAATATTGTATGCGCCACTCATTTTTACGGCGTTTAGCGGTTTTTTATTCTTGTTTATTAGACATGTAATAACTCTTTTATTAATAATTTTAGGAAAAAAGTTATTGTTTATAAAAATCTGTGCATGGTCTAAACCTCAATATGCAACCATCAGTTATCCAAGTTTGTTAATTTTATACGAGGTGTGTCAAATAATATGAATTTAGAAAGAATTCTTTACGATGTGTGTCAAATAATATGAATTTAGAAAGAATTTTTTCTAAATTCATATTATTTGACACACCTCGTATAAAATTAACAAACTGGGATAACTGATGGTTGCATCTTGAGGTTTAGACCATGCACAGATTTTTATGAAGAATAACTTTTTTTCCTAAAATTATTAATAAAAGAGTTATTACATGTCTAATAAATAAAAATGATGTTCGGAATCGGTAATTTAGGAAAATTTCAGAAATTTTTTTTCAAGTAGAAGGCTGTTATTGCATATTTGAATATGGTTTTTAATTACAAATAACTTTTCATAATAAAATTTTTTGATATTTTGAAATATAAAGGTAGTTTGCTCTTGAGCGAAATTAATATTTTTTGACATACCTCGTATACTGTCGACAAAATTTGATATCTGATGATTGCATCTTAGGTTTTAGACTATGCAGAGCTCTTTATAAAGAATGACTTTTTTTTCGTAAAATTGATATTAAAAAAGTTCCCCATATGGTTCCAAGTTACGCAGACACCCTGTATAAGTATTTTATCTTTGAAAATGGTGGTCTTCCTTTTCTATACGTTTTTTTAGTTTTAAAAAGGAAAAAATAAGATAATTTTGCAAATATTGCAAATATTTTGAAAACATGGAAATAAATAATTATACGCTTTTATAGACCCCCTGTTTAAAAATAAATTAAAAATTGGTCCACTAGAAGATGAGTTAATTGAAATTTTCAAGTGCGTCGCTATTTTGAACGCGGGTTTTCATTTTTGAAACGGCTGAAATTGCTAACCCGCCACTGTCTCTCGTCATTTTTCGCTATTTTTAAAGTTTAAATCGACATTTTAACCAGATTGCAAGAAAAAGGTGAGACCCCCTGTTTAAAAATAAATTAAAAATTGGTCCACTAGAAGATGAGTTAATTGAAATTTTCAAATGCGTCGCTATTTTGAACGCGGGTTTTCATTTTTGAAACGGCTGAAATTGCTAACCCGCCACTGTCTCTCGTCATTTTTCGCTATTTTTAAAGTTTAAATCGACATTTTAACCAGATTGCAAGAAAAAGGTGAGAATTTATATCTACTAAGTACTTGAGAAAACAAAGGTGTTTGTTTAAAAACAGACCTCAAATTTTCATAACTTCGGAACTAATTAACCAGTTTTAATGTTTCTTTTAAATATGCGTTTTCGCTGAACTCTCTGAAGCATTTTTTGCTGAAAATTAATAATGGTAGGGGAGCCCAAGCGAAGATTTTTGCAGTTACTGGAGCGCGTCAGATTATCATATGGGAAGAAACCTGGTGCCCTGCAGATGTTAGTGATGTTGATTATAGTTACTTTCGAGTAATCGTTACAAATCGATACTTTTGTATAAAGTAATCATTTACAGTATTCGTTACTTTGATTACTTTTGTTACTTTTGTATTTGAGTACCGGTAATCATATCGAAAATCGTATTTCTCGGTAGACAGGTATTTTGTATAGTACTCCAGGCTGTGGGTGAAAAATAGGTCGATTTCAGGATATAATTCAGGAATTTTTGAAATCTATCAGGTGTGGTAAAGGACGATGTCAGGAATAACTTCTACTAAAATGTGACCAAAAATATTGTGAGCTTTTTTTGTTATTGCGATTTTCATTTGTTAAATTTGCAATTTTTAAAAATTTTTAATTTTGCAGCTTAGGATATTGATTCTAGGGAAAAACTTTTTAACAGAAAGTTGTAGTAAATTAAAAAAAACCTACATTTTGAGCTATGGTAAGTTTAATTTCGTTTATTGGTTATTGCAACACAGCCTGCGAAAGGTCCAAAATGGCCGTTTTTTACAATTGCGTTATTTATTGTACAAATAATTTATTTTATTTTTTAAAGCTTTAAAATGAAGATCTTTCAATTCCAAACATAAAAAAAAATTGTAAGGCCGGATTAACGAATTTGTTGCTTAGATATTATAAATTGTTTATTCCAAGAGGTCAAATGTCGAAGGCTATAACTTTTTGAAAAAAAAAAACGTAGAGAGTTGATGAAACATCCAATCTCCTTCTAAAGAGTTATATTTTCATATTCTGATGTAAGTAAATGCGTAAAATATTTTTAAACTTCTAATTTTTGGGTTTGAAAATAAGGGGGCAAATTTCGTTAAAAACATTTAGAGCTGAAGCGGCCCTTTACATCCTATGAGTTTTTAACTTACAGATTATTGTTGCTAAAAAGGAAACGAAGATTCATAAAAAAATAAAAAATTTCTACAACCAACTGAAGCCGAGATATTTGTTTCTTTTTTCTTAAATCGTAGTGCCTTTATTTACAACAATTAAGAAATTATTTTACAGTCATTGACTAAAGAAAGACTTATATTATCCTAAATTAAAAATAATTATAAAATATAGTTACATTTAATTATTAAAAATTATTTTTAAAATCGATGCTTTTGCGAGCGTCCGAATTTTGCAAATCGCCCGGCTCTCTTCAAATCCGCGCGCTCGGAAAATTTTTTCGTAACTTGTATTAAATTTTGACCGAAAACAATTTAATAATATTACCATTATAATATACAGTATATTTACCACTGTATTTGTTTTTCTTGATAAACTTTTATATGTGAAATCTCATTTCTGAAGAAATAATATTACAAAAATGATACATATATATGAAATATATAACTATATTTTTAATTTTTTCATTGTTATATAAATATAATAATAATAATGTTACTTCTTATTATACAATATAAAACTTTTTCTTCTTGTAGTGACTATCCGTTTTGAATGTTGGCGACCATCATGGCAATCTGTACTTGCACACTAAATCGGTACTGCTGCTCTAAAAAGAATTGTAGTTGTTGTGTTGAACGACGTACGTAAATTTTCTAGCAAGGTAATCCTTCGCCTTCCTGGTTCTCAGTTTCCAAATGGGGTTTGCAAAATTGCCATGATGGTCCCCAACGTCCAAAACGGATAGTCACTACAAGAAGAAAAAGTTTTATATTGTATAATAAGAAGTAACATTATTATTATTATATTTATATAACAATGCAAAAATTAAAAATATAGTTATATGTATCATTTTTGTAATATTATTTCTTCAGAAATGAGATTTCACATATAAAAGTTTATCAAGAAAAACAAATACAGTGGTAAATAAACTTATATTATTAAATTGTTTTCGGTCAAAATTTAATACAAGTTACGTAAAAATTTTCCGAGCGCGCGGATTTGAAGCGAGCCGGACGATTTGCAAAATTCGGCCGCTCGCAAAAGCGCCGATTTTAAAAATAATTTTTAATAATTAAATGTAATTATAGTTTATAATAATTTTTATTTTAAGATAATATAAGTCTTTCTTTATTCAATGACTGTAAAATAATTTCTTAATTGTTATAAATAAAGGCACTACGATTTAAGAAAAAATAAACAATTATCTCGGCTTCAGTTGGTTGTAAATTTTTTTTATTTTTTTATAAATCTTCGTTTCGTCTTTAGCAACAATAATCTGTAAGTTAGAAACTCATAGGATGTATAGGGCCGCTTCAGCTCTAAATGTTTATAACGAAATTTGCCCCCTTATTTTCAAACCCAACATTTAGCTCGGCTTCAGCTGGTCGTAGAAATTTTTTATTTTTTTTATAAATCTTCGTTTCCTCTTCAGCAACAATAATCTGTAAGTTAAAAACTCATAGGGTGTACTGGGCCGCTTCAGCTCTAAATGTTTGTAACGAAATTTGCCCCCTTATTTTCAAACCCAAAAATTAGAGGTTTAAAAATGTTTTACGCATTTATTTACATCGGAATATGAAAACATAACTCTTTAGAAGGAGATTGGATGTTACAACAACTCTTTATGATTTTTCTTCAAAAAGTTGTAGCCTTCGACATTTGACCTCTTGGGATAAACAATTTATAATATCTAAGCAACGAATTCGGTAATCCGGCCTTGCAATTTTTTTTATGTTTGGAATTGAAAGATCTTCATTTTAAAGCTTAAAAAAATAAAAAAATTATTTGTACAATAAATAACACAATTGCAAAAAACGGCCATTTTGGACATTTCTCATGCTGTTTTGCAATAACCAATAAACGAAATTAAACTTACCATAGCTCAAATTGTAGGTTTTTTAATTTACTACAACTTTCTATTAAAAAGTTTTTCTCTAAAATCAATATCCTAAGCTGCAAAATTAAAAATCTTTAAAAATTGCAAATTTAACAAATGAAAATCGTAATTAAAAAAAAAACACAATATTTTTGGTCACATTTTAGTAGAAGTTATTCCTGGCATCGTCCTTTACAACACCTGATAGGTTTCAAAAATTCCTGAATTATATCACGTTTTTTCACCCACAGCCTGGGGTATAGGTATTCCGATATAGCAAGTAATCATTTACAGTATTCGTTACTTTGATTACTATGCTTTTTCTCATGAGCATCTTTCAGTGCGTCACAGTTTTTCGATTTCATTCTAACGCATTAAATTGTATGCGACAGAAAAAAACGCACGTCGGTGATTACATTCCATCGGTGACATTTATAACATTTATTCTAGTTGTCAACAGATGGCACTATAATCGAAAAAAAAATTATTTACGAATTATATAATATATCTACGAATATAATCTGTACAATTTATAAGACTATACAAATCAAAGAAAATACCATTTTATAAATGCAATAAACACAATTGATTTGTTTTTATGCCAAATTGCAAATAAAATGTGACAACTGTTAGATTTAACTAAAATGTCATGTCACTAAAATGTATATTGTCACGGGCTTACCTTTTTCTCTATCATTTGTGACGCACTGAAAAATGCTCATGAAAAGAAGCATATGATTACTTTTGTTACTTTTGTATTTGAGTACCGGAAATCATATCGAGTATCGTATTTCTCAGTAGGTAGGTATTTTGTGTAAAGGTATTCAGTCACATTCTCGTAACACACTCGATAACACTCGTAAAATACCGGTCCCGTCCGTTACTCGCTGGGATACGATTGGTATTTTTTTATAAAAAGTAATCAAGTGTACTGGTTGTAGATACAATAGTCGTTACACGTTCTGATATCAGAGTAATCAAAGTAATCAAAGTAACGATTTGCCTCTGTGTATAGTAATCGTTACTTTCGGTATTCGTAAGTAACGAGTACTTTGTAACGAATAGTTACTTTTTCAACGTTACTAGCAGATGTACCTCTACCATATATTAGCTCTTAACCCAGGAGATATCGTTAAGGGGGGCCCGAAAAAAAAATCTATTTTTAAAAATACTCGAAATTGTCAGATTAAGATAAGGTAAGTTAAGGACATGCAAAACAGTGTATATTTAAAAAATCTGACGATTTGAGCGGGGTGTAAGGAAATGGGTGAGTTAAAAAGTTTCGCAAAAAAAGCGAATAATTCGCGAAATGAGCGTTAGATCGAAAAACTAAAAAATACGCTTTCAATATTTTTCAAAAATCTATCGAATGATACCAAACATGACCCCCCACGGAGAGGGGTGGGGGGTAAATTTAAAATTTTAAATACAAATCCGCGATATTTCGCAAAATAAGTATTAGATCGAAAAACTTCAAAATACACTTCATTAATATTTTTGAAAAATCTATCGAATGATACCAAAAACGACCCCCTACGGAGGTGAGATGGGGGGTTACTTTAAAATCTTAAATAGGAGCCCCAAATTTTTATTCCAGATTTGGAATCTTTGCGTAAAACTAAGCAACTTTTATTCGAAACAATTTTTAAATTATGGATAGATGGCGCTATGATCGGAAAAAACGATTGTTGGAAATGGAAAATTAATTAGAAAATGGGAAGTCCCCACTAAAATGGAAAACTTTACTTTTATTTATTTTTTTTATTTTAGGACCTACTCTTCACAACCCAATAGGTCCCAAAGCGCTCGAGTGATTGCACATTTAGCATACTTAGCTCCCCTACCATAACTTTCTTTCAAAATTTAGATTGCAAAATTATTGTGCGAAACCTACTTAATCAATTGTTCTGAAATTTTATATAATGTAGGTATTTTTATATTAACATTATTTTCTGCGTAAATTTTGAAGGTTCTGTGTGGTTTTTAAATGTCTCATAACGATTATTGAAAAACCATTGATTTTTGACCACACTTTAACGGTTTTTACTAATTTTGCAATAACATTAAATATTTTTTTAACTTGCATGAATTCTATCTTGTATGTAATTTAATGGGCTGGATAGCTCAGGCGGTAGAATATCTTCTCTAGAATATCTAGATATTGTGATGCTCCCAAGCCGGTCCTGTCATTCTGGAGACTTCGAATTAGCCGAGAGGGATTACCCTTTTTAAAGGTGCGGGGCAAATAAAAAACTTGTTTACCCATATTTAATTTATTCGATTCCTTCCAGAAAATACTAGGTTAACTGTATATGGTATAAAAAGAGAACATTTTTAATTAGCTCTTCAGTCATTGATAAAACCGTGTCGCTTAATTTTGAATGTCGTATTTTTGAATGTACGTTTTTAGCGGGATTTTTGACTTGTAAATCATTTGTAAATAGATAATTACATAAATGTACAATACAAATTAGACATTGTAGTATTTTTAATAAATTAGATATTAAGTCAAAAATGAATAACCATTTTCAATTTCGTTGCAACACGAAACTACAGCCGCATTATATCCTAGTCCACTCAGAGAGTACTGCAAGCACCTCTATCGGTTTCGAAACTTATTAGTCTCTCATCAGGAGGCACATATGCTGCCCTCTATGACCCAACCAGGACAAACCCCGGCGTGCAGTTACGAATTGCAACGAACGAAATGGCAGGGATACCCTAGCGGCAACTGCTAGCAACAGACTAAGTTTTCAATCTAATGGCACATAAAACAACATCAAAAATGTTACTCTACATCCTACCAGACTGAAAACAATGGGAGCCTTCTCTGGTTACACCTCCGAGGCTTCTACAATTTGCAAGACGTAACGGATGCTGAGACTAAAGAAGATGAGGGAATTTTACAATTTATAATTCACGTCCCATCTGTTCAGCGCGGTAAAGTTCCAACTAGAATGATTCCCTTCGTACTCCAATCAGATTAAACATGTAAATAAAAAATGAATAACCATTTTAAATTTCGTTGCAACACGAAACTACAGCCGGTGAGAGACTAATAAGTTTCGAAACCGGCAGGTTTGGATTGGACTAAGATATGATGCGGCTGTAGTTTCGTGTTGCAACGAAATTGAAAATGGTTGAAGGGAACCATTCTCGTTGGAACTTTACCGCGCTGAGCAGATGGGACGTGAATTATAAATTGTAAAATTCCCTCATCTTCTTTAGTCTCAGCATCCGTTACGGCTTGCAAATTGTAGAAGCCTCGGAGGTGTAACCAGAGAAGGTTCCCATTGTTTTCAGTCTGGTAGGATGTATAGTGACATTTTTGATGTTGTTTTATGTGCTATTAGATTGAAAACTTAATCTTTTAGATATTAAGTGTTTATTAAATTAAAGTGTTTGTAAATGAAGGAATATAAAAGTAAGTAATCTTTTAAAAATAAGTTAGTAAAAATAAATAATGTTAATAATGTAAACTCATGTAACAGTATTTTTAAAATATTTACAGGCCCCAAGTCGACTGTCAGAATAAAATAAGTAACTTGATTACCTAATAATAGGCGGTTGAAGCTTAGCACTGGATAAAACTGATAAAAATTCTAGATACTTACTATTTTTAAAACATGAAATTATTAGATCTTTTATATTATATTGCACTACGATTTTACTACTAAATATCTTAACAACTTAATATTTCAAATTACCAAAACAGCATTTTTATCACAGCAAATCAAGAAAAATTGCAAAATCAGTAGATAGTTATCTTAACTTTAGATTAATGGGAAATGTTAATAAGATGACACAAATATTACTTGAAAGTTCTCATAAAAATTGATAAAGCAAGTACATGTTTTTGCAAATCGTTGAGTACAAAATTCTATGAATGGTTTTAATGAAGACCCAAGAGGATGAAGACTTTGACTTTGTAAAAAAAGTTACAAGGTCTGACGAAGCAAAATTTAGCAAACATTATTGGACATGGATTATTTAATCGACATAATTCTCATTTGGTGCACAGATGATACAGAAACGTCACTGGGAAAATTTGGTGTGGAAAATAGGAACGAGCGCGGTGAAACTTTACTTACCCAGGCAACCGAATGACGTCAAGAACGTCGAGGAAACGTCAGTTTTTGGTAGAATATACACACGTGGTTGAACATTACGTCATATCGACGTCTTTTGTAGGTGATTTTAAATACGTAAGATTAATGACGTTAAAATACGTTTAAAAGACGTTTTCATTTCAGACAGCTTAAGTCTGACGGGTCTGACGTCACGAAATTGGGAGGAGCCACTTAAAAGTTACAAAACAAAGGTTATGTTTGTAGCGTCGTTTCATTTCATTGTTTGTCTTGTTGTATTTTGCCTATTTTGGATTCATTTAGATTTTGTTGGCTGTTTGTTTGTGTATTTCTTAAAACTTTTGTTTGTCTTTTGTGAATTTTATAAATTTACCACAATGCAAAATGATTATTTAAGGAAATTATTATTGGAAACTCAGCAGATGTTGGAGAAAGGTAAGTGAAACAATTTTTATTTACTATTCATTTTTCCCTGATATTTATCAATAATGATGAATGTTGCAAGCAATAACATTATTTCTTTTATTGTTTTAGATATTCATTAAAGCTGAAAATAATTGGAGATTTAGATCCATATACAATTCAGTCATCGGAATTGGATTTTACAGTAAAGTTAAAGTTATCCCAAAAATCACTATTATAGATGTTTATACATATCTGGTGGAGTCTCACAGTTACTACTCTAAGTAGCAGATGAAAGCATATAAAAGCCTTCAGGCACATAAAAGCCTTCACAACTGAATGTGTTTTGAAAGTTGGAGTAAAAATTGTTAATGATTTCTATATTATTGTTGGAAAGGTAAGCCTTTATTTTATTTATTCGCCATTAAGAAATATATGAATAACAGTATTAGTGTCTTTTGGATAAATCGGTTTTAAATATTAGATTTATTTACGTTTATATATCTGTATGAAACCAGACATATTGTCGTCCTAATTTTTAAACTGTGTAACTCCATATTTCTGTGAAAATGAGTTTATTACTGCCATTTATTTGAAAAAATCCCTACTCGTTTAAAAAAGGATGCACATGCATATTTTTACCAGAAGAGTAAATAGTGACATCTTCGTATACACTGTATCTCCCTTGCGGCAAATTTAGTACAAAAACTTTGTAACTCCCCAGTTTGTCATACCACACGACTGACCTCACTGTTTAGAAAGTGATATTTTCAAGAAAAAGTTGATGGTAAATAAAATATTAAATACACTCCTTAAACAATATAGGTTCAAATGTTAGTGATATGTGTACCTATCTATAAAATATTCCATTTTAGCATCCTATCTTTTAAAATGGGAGATACGTAGTATTCACATTAGTCATATTTAGAGAAATAATTTTTTGTGCCTCTGTAAAATGTGGATAAATGGAGTTACGCAGTTTACAGATTAGTTAGACGACATGTAATTGCTATGATAGAAAAGAGAAGATTAAACAGTCATGATTGTTTGTTCTAAAATTATAGGTTTATTCTAGCATCAGTTTCAAACGGTTTGAAACCATCAGCGAATAGTCGACCAGCGCGAGTAGCGGGGATAGCACTGGTGACTGTATTATGTTCTCTCACTGACCAACTGTTTGCTGACGGTTTCTGACTAGTTTGACTGTTTTCTAGAACAAACCTATTATTATATGAATGTCGAATGTCTGATTTTAAAATATTCTCAGTCATTGTAAAGAACACAAATACTCTAATAAAAATAAATTTTTGTAGTTGAAGCATTCCCACAAAGATAAAATATTTTTTTAGGTGAAGCATTCCCAAAAAGCTAATGCTAAACCACTAAATGCTTGGGTGATAGCCAGTTCCAATGGCATAGCAAATGCACATTGTTTGTGTATGGCCGGTAATAGTGAAGTTTGCAGCAATCTTATTTGCAACTGAGTATGCCCACAGCAAGACAGAAGAAGAAGAACCCAATGAATGTACAGATGTTACAGCTATGTACATTCTCTGATGAGAAACTAATGAGTTTTGAAACTGTTCGGTCAGAGTGCTTGTTGCGCTGTCTAAACGAACTGAAATATAAGACGGCTTTGGCTTCATGTTGCAGCGATATGAAAATGGTTAGTCATTTTTAATTATAATGTACTTCTTCATCATGAGTATTTATGTATAGGACTTTTCATTCACAGTCATTTGTTTCGAGCTTCTGTCATTATCACATAATATTAATATATCTACGTCATACGTTATTGATATATACCAATGATACAAACCAAAGACGTATGGCGTAGATATATTAATATTATGTGACACATGACAGAAGCTCGAAACAAATGACAGTCGATGAAAAGCCCTATTAGTCTTTTAAGTGTGTATTATCAGATATCACGTGTAAATTATTTTTATCATTTTAATTTGGTCATTACAGTCCCTTAATCAAAAAATATATTTTTCAGGTGTCTGTAGATCTTTTTGTATGCAAAAATTTGTAATAATTATTTAAAATCAATTTGAGGATTATAAGAGTATGGAAATATATGTGAGAACACAGACTGTTAGGAAGCTCTCATACCAAAAGCGATATCCGATCGATATATGTAACACGCAACATCCCATATAGTCCAGACTGTATCGTCGCCCCCGTTAGGTAAATTATTTTGATCCGTCTTTTTTTGCACAAACGTTTTTACTTAAAAAAAAGGTCCTTATAACAAATACACGGTGCCGGGAGGTGCCGCGGTCGGATAATTGTTTAAACAATTTTTTTAAACAAATTTAAAAAATCAATTTTTTCACTTCGTACCAATTTTTTTAGATTCTTTGGGACATTATGAGCAAAAAATCTCTTATGATTTTTCTCTAGAATTAATTGTTGTCGAGTTATACGCGATTTAAAATTTGAAAAACACGAAAATAGTTATTTTCAAGGTTTTAACTCTGTTAAAAATTATTATTATGAAAGTCAGAAAGTGACTAAATCAAAGTTTAAAGCCCCCTTACATGATCCTGAAGAAATTTGTGACATTAATATATTAAAAAGCTGTTATTTTTAATTATTAACAATGAGCGCTAACAGCGTATTGAGGCGGCCATCAATGTGGGTACGAGTAAGATGCACCATTGGACTGCCGGAATGGTGCATATTTTTCGCACTCACATTGACAGCCGCCTAAATACGCTTTCAGCGCTCATTGTTAATAATTAAAAATAACAACTTAGTAATAAATTAATGACACAAATTTTTTCAGGATCATGTAAGGGGACTTTAAACTTTTATTTTTTCACTTTCTAACTTTCATAATAATAATTTTTTCCGAAAATCGGTCAGGAATTTAGATATTTTTGAAAGAAACGTTCGATATTTCCTTATACTTAGCCATTGCCTGGAAATGAAAAATAACTGTACGAAAATGTTATTTTCCACCCACCTCTACCGAAAGTATACTTTTCCGGACCTGATTGTAGGGAGCAAAGTTGTACTTTTCCTCCCTAGGGAGGAAAATATTTTTCCTCAATAGGGAGGAAAAGTAAAAGTGGCGTCATAGTATTTCATTCATGAAATATAACTTATTGAACGCCCTGTGCAATATCTTTTTTTATTACTTAAGTATCTATACATTTTAACGTTTATTTATAAAACACCCAGTAGTTTGCAGAATAGTAAAAAACAGTAAATTGTTATTTTGATTTAACAATGTTTACATTAATAATTTGACTTATATTTGACAGTTGACAGTTATATTGTACCTACTTGTTAGTTTTAGTTTTAATAAATTTTGTTGGTTAGTTACATAAATAAATTAAGTAAAAATGAAAAAATGACTTGTTATTTGAGGAAGGTGGAAAAACCATATGTATAACATGGGAGTAAAGTGCCTTTTCCCCCCTTGAATGATTACTGCCCTCCGCTACGCGTCGGGCAGTAAACTTCATTCTCGGGAGGAAAAGTAGCACTTTCCTCCCTTGTTATACAAATAGCTATTCCTTACTATACATAAGGAATAGTATATTGTACAACAGGGAGAAATATGTCATTTTCTCATGTGTTGTATACTGTACTTTTTCTATGGATGCGGTTGTGTCATGACGTCATGAGTTTAAACTTCAAAATTGAATAATTTAGGTGCTTTTACGTATATTATATACATAAATTGAAATAAAATACATACACATGTAGTTATTTAATATTCTTAAAATTTATATATTTACCTTATTTATTTAAAATTCTAATTAACAGTTATTTTCGAACAGTTTTGAAAGGTAATTCCTGGTAAGTTTTGCTCCAACACATTTTATTTGACAATATTAACTTGTGCTTGTATTGCGCATGTTACCATGGAAACGGCGATCATATATCGTCGCCTTAGTACTATAACTTAATAACTCCAAAATTGATGTTTTTGAGATAACTAGTTCACAAGATGTATTTTATTTGCCTCCATATTGTGTAAAAACTTAATAGCTCGCTCCAAACGGGTTAAGTATTTATTTATGATTGACGAAAGTTGATAAAACTCAAATGCCCCTAACATTCAGTGCTAAAAGTTGACAAAGATAAGTTATCAAGCTATTATTTAATCGAAATAATCGTGAATACGACATACACTGAATGCTATAACTAGATAACTCGAGTTATCTAGTTGTAGCACATGTTTTTCTGAAACCATTGAGCTTACCACATAATTGCTATCTGTTTATTCGGTTCATTTTAATGCAAGAATTCGAGAATTGTTAGCAGATCTGGTAACCCCCATGGCAGGGGGCTAATTTTCAACAAAATAATGTATAAAATATTAGTTGTGTTAAAAAGTTCACTTATATGCAACTTGACACAACATGCGACATTACCAAATGTTAACATTATGGTAATGCTAAAAGTTGATAACTTTAATTTTTCATGGTTTTTTCCATATTGGAAAACAAATTTGCACCGTATTCCCAAATAGATCAGTTGCCAAAAAGTTAAGGAACAGTATTTGAGAGCCGCAGAGTGAATTCCGTATTTTACCAACATCATGGTAGCAGCACAAATATCTTTAAAATCTTTAAACTCGTTTATCTCAAAACTACTAATTTCGTGTTATCAAGTTATAGTATTAAGACGACGATATGGAAAACCGTACGAGAACCCGTGAGAAAAAATATTTCCCACTGCAATGGCCGACTTTTCTCACTGCATAAGAAATTGTTCGTTTTGAATGTATGTAAGTAGTGAGAGAAGTTGCACATTGTATAACATCCATAGAAAAATCTTTTTTCCTTACAGCAGATTCAGAACAAATGTATTATAAGTACTGTCAAAAATACGCAAATACGTCAAATTTGACAATTCAATATTTTTGTTTCTATAGTTACAAAACATGTACTTGGTGGCATCAAGAATATTTGAGTCAGAATATGTCTATTTGAAAATTTTAACATATTTATTTTAATATAATTTAAATGTTAGATTTTCGAAAAAATAGTATGTATACCTTGCAGGAAAAGCAACATTCCCGGACTCTGTATTCCCTTGTCTCGGCTTGCGCCTTGACAGCAATCTTTACATCGTCCGGGAATGTTAAGCTTTTCCTACTAGGTACACAATGTACTATTAACCGAGTTATTAAGCCTTAAAAATGGCCATTTTCTCTCGTTTTTTAACTTTTAAATCGCGTATAACTCGACAACAATCAATTTTAGAGAAAAATACAACCGACTTTTTTTGCTTATAATGACCCAAAGAGTCTAAAAAAATTATACCTACGAAGTGAAAAAATTGATTTTTTGAATTTGTTTTAAAAAATTATTTAAACAATTTTCCGACCGCGCCACTTCCCGCCACCCTGTGGATTTGTTATAAGGACCTGTTTTTGAGTAGGTTTGTACAAAAATACGAATCGGAATAATTTACCTCACGGGGACGATGACATAGTCTGGTCTAATATGTTTCAACGGTTAACAGGCATCCCTTGAACGCACTTAAACTAAAATTCCTAGAATTCCGATGCAACGGCGATCGGATTCTCAAGAAAAGGGCAGTAAAGAGTGCCCAGATGTGCAAATGTGTGTGTTTGGAATTAGGGCGTAGAATATAATTATTAGGGATAATAGGATAAATTTATTTAAGTTTTGAGATAATAATACGTTTATTTAATTCAATTTTTTACAATGATTTGTTTACAGTTTACTTACAAAATAAACGTAAAAAAGTCTTAAAAGGATAAACGTGCTTGTTGACTTATCTATCTAATGTTTACAGATTAATACCTATTTACAGTTTTTTGACAAATCATTTTTTTAGAGATTCTAACTATGTTGGACCACAGACGTTCGGATACAATTAGCGTCTCTTTGCAAAGACAATGACGTCGACTTTGCAAAGTAACAAGACACTTACTCAACACACACACTACACATTACATCTGAGTTAGTGATAAGTTATCCAATTACGTGGCTAAAGGTTCTAGTTCTAAATCAAGGCCAGAATCAGAGAAAAAAAACATGTTATTTTCTAGTATAATTTAAATTTATTAAATTGTTACACAGATCCCATTTTTCTTTAGTCCAAGTAGTAAATAATTTTATATGTTCATAATAACATAATCTAAATCTTTCTACTTAACGGTGCAAGGTGTTTAAAAAATAAATTTCATGTATCTATATCATATACAAATCGTCTCCACTCTTGTTTATTCTTAGCCCTTCGCTTCGCTTCAGTCCAAGTTGTGTTCTCTCTGTTCTACAATGCTGTTTCTTATTCTATCGCGTCTTGTAATTCCTTTTACTTTTCTTGGGTACTTCATGGCCATTGAGTTTATTCTACTTTTCGATGATTGTGTTAGCACCCAGCTGTCATTACCATAGGTAAGGATTGGCCTGAAGATCGTTTTATATACCTCTATCATTGTCCTCATCTTGCCTCATCCTTGCCTCATCCTGCTGCTTACTCCTTTTTTCCAATGAATGCTCTGTTTAAGCTGTAGTAGATTCTGAACGGCATGGTTATCCTTTCGTTGACTTCTTCTTCTGATCTTCCTCCATTTTATATTTTCACACCCAGGTATTTATATGTTGTTACTTGTTATAATTTCTGGTTATTTATCTCTATATTTACTTGTTTATCCTCATTTCCCATGACCATTATCTTTGTTTTCTCCATGTTTATTTTTATATTTCTTTCTTTAATAATATATAAAAAAACAATTTTTATATAAATAAAAATTTGTGATATTTTTAAAGTTAATGCTGACGGTAAAATATTGCAAAACCTATAAATTTGTAAAGAACCCTTTAAAATAACATGAAAATCTCTCATAGACATATGTAAGTAGGTAGCATGTGGGGCAAGTTTCATCCCTTCCCGAGGGTGAAAATTATACGTTCAAAATAAGGCCGGAAATGGATAAACTACGTAATTTTAAGCAATTTTTGTTCTATAGCATTTTTTCACTAAGTTAAAACGTGTCGAGTTTTTGAGAGTAAATATGTTCATTAAAAAAAAAACACATTTTTATACGGTTTCTTGCAAATAACTCAAAAAGTAAGTAATTTTATAAAAAAAAACACTCCTAGCAAAAATGTTCATGTCTGTTCATGTAAAACAATTGCTGGACTATGAATAATGTTAAATGCATTCAGTGGGTGCGTCATCGACGCATTTTTCTTTCTTTTCTCTGACATCTTCTTAACAATTGCCAAGCTACAATAACATCTTTTTCGCTTGAAGACATTTCAAATACTGATTGATATTCGGAAGTTCCAAAATTGGCACGCTCCTGTATTCTACATAATGATAAAATGTGTTATGGGACGTTATCTCTGTTGAGTATAAACAGATGTACGCTATTATGAACTGTGCAACATTTTACGTATGAATTTTATTGTATGTGTTGCATTTGGTCTGAGAGCTTCCTTATAGTTTTGTCCTATTTTTTATCATTCAATCGTCTTCCTTAAAATTTATAAATATAAAGCAGATAGTTTTCATTGAAAATCAATATATTTGGTCTTATTTGTATGTATTCATTTCTGACTAAAGGTACGATTCCGACAATGACTGCAGACGGCAACTGCAAACATCAGTTGCAGTTAGTTCTCTGCGTTATGGATGTTACTATTTACTTTGTACTATGTATCTGTGTGAGACTGATTCCGACATCTGACTGCAACTGCTGTCCCGCAGAACGACAGTTGCCAATAATTATGCAAATTAATAGTGCAAAATAATGACGTCTGTCATGGTGACAACTCTAACTGCCGTCTGCAGTCGTTGTCGGAATCGTACCTTTAAAGTGTGTGGTATAATTATAATAATTATATTATATTATATTACTTAAATGGCTTAAACTTAAGTTTTTTATTAAATTGTGACTTAAATGTTTAATTTGTTAATAAATTATTTATTAGTTTATATGTTGTTTCACTTTTGACACAGTAAATACTTATAATATGTATAAAAAGTGAAAATTCTATGTATGTTATGTTGCATTGAGGATATTGTAATTCTATGCATTTTAACGAGCCTTCCATTTGGTTTTACTTAAATGGAAAAATTGCAATACTAACAATGCCCATACGAATAATTGAATGGGTCTGCCGAATAACGTTGTAAGCGCCCCATGGTTTGTTTTTGAGAAGTCAAAGAAAAAGTTTTAATATTGTGATAATGGTGAGTTTATACATTTTAAGGGTTGGTAATACAGTTTTTAAATACAAAATACAAACTGTATTACACCTTTAAAATGTATAAACTCACCATTATCACAATGTAAAACTTTTTCTTTGACTTCTCAAAAACAAACCATGTGGCGGACCCATTCAATTTTTATATATTTCTAAAACCATAAAATAAAAAATTAATCTAAAAAACGACGCAAAATCGACGTAAAAACTACTTTTTTCATATCACGTATTTAAAACGTGAATTATGGTACGACAAATCGACGTATAAACTACGTTTTTCATATCACGTATTTAAAACATGATAAAATTTACGTGAATTGTGGTGAGACATATTCACGTGATTTTCGACGTCGAAAAAACGTGATAAACTGACGTCGTTTGGTGATAATTATGACGTCTTTTCAACGTTTTGTAAACGTTGTTTGGTTGCCTGGGTAGTTTCCTGCTAGAAAAAAATCTATTCCAAATGAACAGCTTCTTCTTTAAAAAATGACATCGGAGATGGACGTGGCAGAGCCCGAATGGAACAACTAGGAACGAGATCGATTTTATGATCACTGACAAGAAGCAAATCTTTAAAGACGTTACAGTTCTAAACCATATCATTTACACATAATGTAAATGGTATGGTAAAATAGACCTTGGGAAAGAGAGATACCGTATGATCAAAAAGACGTCGACAATAATTACCTGGACAGAGCCTAATAATATACATAATTGCATTTGAAGGACATATCAACAGGATTCTCGAAAGCAATAAGAATACAGACCTAAATGTTAACAACCTTAATGGCATTACAATAGAAGCTATAGAAGAGAGCCACAAGATACACTGCCAAAAGACATCACATAACAAAAGAGTAAGTCCCCTAACACAAGCATTAATGGAAGAGAGGAGAAAAATGCAAAGTAATAGAAGTAAAGAACACCATGAACTTAGAGACATAAGTAATAAAAGAATGTAAAAATCTATTAGATTAGGACGGACAACCGAAAACATAAAAATTAACAAATGTCAAAAAATAACGAAATTAAAGAATAGAAATGGAAATATCATCAACAGAGATGAATAATTACTAAGGGTAGTAGAAGACTTATATCGATACCTAAACTCCAAAACCTCTCAACTGTTTCTGTTCGTTTTTCATATTTTGGTCTCTTTTTATATAGTATATAAAGACCAAAATAATTTTGTAAACCGAACAAAGCCAGTTAAGAGGTTTGGAGTTTAGGTATCGATATATAGAACTATACAACAGCCAACAACACCATGTCAACAACCAAGGATCGGAATTTATGCCTGATATCTCAACAGAAGAAGTAAGGAACGCATTGAGGAAAATGAAAAGAAGTAAAGCCTCGGGACAATATCGCTTCTTCTTCTTCTTGTGCAACTCCTATCGGAGATTGGAAATTATCAAGGCTACCCTGACCTTGTTTACAGCTGACCTAAAATGTTCATTAGTGGTGCAGCCAAACCACTCTCTCAAATTCCGCAACCATGACATTATTTTACGGCCTGGATTCCGTTTTCCTTCTATTTTTCCTTGCATTATATTTTGAAGTAATGCGTATTTATGACCTCTCATCAGGTGACCCAAATACTCGAGTTTTCTTCGTTTTATCGTTAACAAAATTTCTGGGTCTCTTCCTATCCTTCGTATTACTTCAAGGTTTGTGATTATTTCAACCCAACTTATCTTCAGCATTCGACGGTAGCACCACATCTCGAAACTTTCAATATTTTTTATGTTGTTCTGTTTGAGAGTCCAGGCCTCTACACCGTATAGTAGCGTGTTAAATACGTAGCCTCTTAGCAGAAGAATTTTCTCATCTTTATGAAGGTGGCCCTGGCAATTTCGATACGTCTTTTTATTTCATTGTTTTGGTCTCCAGTTTCGTTTATTAGTTTAGTCTCCAGTTTAGTTCGTAACTTGATACTTTTTCAATTTAAATGCTATTTATATTAATATGTGCTGGTTGTGTCATGATTTTACTGAAGACCATATACTTGGTTTTTTGATATGTAATAATGTTTATGCCATAATTGTTGCAAGCAATATTTATGTTTGTAAGTAATCGTTGTAATTCTTCTAATGTTCTTGCAACTAGTACAGTGTCGTCAGCGTATCGAATATTATTTACAACCTCTCCATTGATTACGATTCCTTCATTTGTTTGCAAAAGGCTTCCTGCCAGATGCTTTCACTATATACATTAAATAGCAGTGGTGACAAAATGCATCCCTGTCGTACTCCTCTACGTTTTTCTATTGCTTTTGATATCTCATTTTCTATTTTGATGTTAGCTTTCTGATTCCAATATAAGTTGAGAATTATTCGCACATCTTTATTATCTATGTCTTTTCTTTCAAGAATGTCTCTTAGCCTATCGTGGCGTACGCGGTCAATATTATCGCTATAGAAGCCATAAAGATTGAAGGAGACAGACTTTTAATCAACATAAAGAACTGTTCAACTTATGTCTGCATCAATGTAAAACACCTACCAGATGGCATAGTGCACTTAGCATCTTATTACACAAAAAGGGTGTTCCAACAGACCTTGAGAATTACCGACCAACCAAACTACATCTACAAGTTATTCACAAGAATAATACCAATTATACTGGAAACAAAATTAGATTTTTACCAACCTAGAGAACAGGCAGGCTTTAGGAAAAACTTTAACACTAACGACCACCTCCGCTGCATTAAAGGAATTATAGAAAAATCCATCGAATACAACCGACCATTGGTCCTGGCTTTCGTAGACTTTTGCAAAGCATTTGATACTATAGAAATTAACAGCATAATGAGAGAGTTGAAAAAAAAAAATCGTATAGAATATCGGAACTCCAAACTGATAGCGAACATTATATGCAATAATGCAACCATGACCGTCCGACTACACAAAGATACCAAACTTATAAAAACCAAAAGAGGGATTAGACAGGGAGACACGTTATCTTTTAAACTCTTTACGGCTGTACTGGAACATGCTTTCAAACAATTTAATTGGAGTGGGCCTAAGGAATAAATGTCGACCGCGAAAGACTTTCCCACCCGCGATTCGCAGACAACATAGTTCTTATAACAGACAACTTAAAGAGATTAGCACTATATTTACTAAGTTAGATGTCGCCTGTAAGAAAGTTGACTTTAACGTAAATAACTGTCATAGAGCGAGTAGCATGGCTAAAGTGGAATTGAGCGGGCCATGTAGCGAGAATGAAGAAGAGCTTGTTGTTTATTGTTTATAATTTCACCTCACGAGCCTCGTTATTAAGGGATATATCGTTATTCAATGGAAACTAAGGTACATGCAGCCAATATGGACAAGCAGGCAATATGGCCACTTCCTTATAACTCGGTAACTACCTTGAATTTGAAGTAGATGGCGCAATAGATATAAACAGTATGTTCGCCAAATACGACAGTCGCTAGCTAGAGTAATCAGTCTTAAGCCGAAATTGTGAGTGTGTGCTGCATTACAGAAGAAAATAGTGTCTCGTAAGTGCGTCATTATAAAAGTGAAACTTATTATATCTCTTTTTACAGTAACAATCACGTAAGTATTTTTTAAGTAGATATTACGTTTAGATTGTGCAAAGGTACGACGATAAATGAGTGCAGTTATTTTTTGGATAAGTTTATGATAGTGCCTTATATTTGAAAAAACAGTTGATTTGGTTCATGTGAGCAATATGGCCATTATCGATAGACAGCAATATGGCCATGGCCATATTGCTATGTATTTACGTATTTTTTTATGGGAAATAAGCCACAATTTTACTAAAAAATGAATTTATTAACGTTTCGAAGCCCAAATCGGGTTTCGTTGTCAAAATACAAAATACTATTAAAATAAAACAAACATGTTGCTAAGTAAAAAAATTCTTCTAATAATTTATTTAATCTGACTCATTTATATTGGCAATTCAGACGTATATTATACATTTTAAAGTAGAAGACTTTAAAATGATATCGCCAATATTTATGAGTTGCGTTCCTGGGACGACTTTACTAAAAGATAGTTCATTCGATTACATGAAATCAATCCCAACTCAAGAATATCCGTCGCAAAAAAATCATAGCATGTGATCTGTCTTTAAAAAGACAACCAAATGCAACGATGACAGTAAAATTCTCGCGTTAGAGATTCCGTAGTAAATCACGAGGGAAAACCAGGAAAAAACCTCGTGATACTATCCTGACATCGTAAGTATTTGGCCTTACATTTAATCTACCTTCAAAAAACTAATACCAAATTCTGACTTTAATATGTTTAAATTATAAATAATATTAATATTACATAGATATACAATAAGTAATATTAAAATATAAAATTTGTACTAACTCGATATGTTATTGACTTACTAATCGTGGTATTTTCTTTCTATTGACTTCTTCTTTCAGTATGGGTAACCACATCCTACTGCATTCTACCGAGGAATTTTGGCTCTATCATATAAGGATTTAATGATTCCCTTTTTAACGTTGATGTTGTGATTTGATTTGTAATTGAGATATCTGTTGGTGTGTGCTGGTTTTTTGATCATGATCATGATCCCTTTGAATTCCCATTGAATCAAGATGATTCGGGAAAGGTTACAATTTCATAGGTCAAATTTATTTTTTATCGAACAAGACATCGTAAGTATTGAAGATTTGCTTTTTGGAATGATATCAAATTCTGATTTTGATCGAATTACTTTTAGTTTACAAATAATTTATCAAAATTCATACCATAAACAAAGAAATATGCATTTAAATAAATTTAATATTCTTTTAGAACAAAATAGTTTACATGCTTTTGATAACCTAAATAGAAATAATGACATATTAGCGACAGTTGTCAATCTATCAAATAGAAATTTAAATGCAACTGAAAATTTAGTATTGTCAAAAGGTTTAAACTATGCTGTTACTCATCCATCTATTCCAAAATTAGACATAATTAGCTCAGTGGAAAAAATATCCCAGTGTTTACCAAATCATGAAAAAGAACAATATAGGGTACTATGTAAACTTGAATTGGAAAAATCTAATAAAATTGAACAGAACATCAGCAACGAGGAAATGAAAGCTTTAAAAACTTTAAAAAATGATGACTCCATAACAATCCTACCAGCAGATAAAGGAAATGCAACTGTAATAATGGATAAAATACAATATGAGGACAAAATTACAGATCTAATTACAAATGGACCTTATACCAAATTAACGAAGGATCCAACGAAGACACTGGAAAACAAAATTTATAAAACTTTATTCAAATTTAAAAATGATCTAACGTACTATCAAAGAAAATTAATGACACCTCATTACAGTAAGACACCACATTTTTATGGAGTGCCGAAAATTCATAAAGCGAACATACCACTTAGACCCATTTGTAGTACCATCAATTCTCCTTGTAGTGAACTCTCAAAATTTTTATTAAATATTATAAAACCATTTGCAAATAATAATGACACATTTATAAAAAATACACAACATTTTTTAAACAAATTAACAAATATTGAATTTAATCCAAATAATATTTTAGTAAGTTTTGACATAAACAGTTTATTTACAAATGTGCCATTAGATAAAACTTTAAACATAATTAAAACGAAGTTAGAAAATGATAATACATTGACAACTAGGACAAAACTAAATGTATCAGCTATAATGGAGTTATTGACATTATGTACTAATAATACCTATTTTCAACTAAATAATGAATTCTATAAACAAAATTTTGGTCTAGCAATGGGCTCTCCTTTATCTCCATTATTGGCTAATATATTTATGGAGGATTTCGAAACTAATATCATTTCTAAACAAAATTTAAAACCCACAGTATGGTGGAGATATGTAGATGATGTGTTTTCAATATGGCCTCATAGATCAGAATTGTTGGATACATTCCTGAATATTATAAACGATCAAGAAGAGACAATAAAATTTACAATGGAAAAGGAATACAATAACACTTTGCCTTTCCTCGATGTTTTAGTCTCAAAGAAGGATACTGGATATGAGACTCAAGTGTATAGAAAACCAGCACACACCAACAGATATCTCAATTACAAATCAAATCACAACATCAACGTTAAAAAGGGAATCATTAAATCCTTATATGATAGAGCCAAAATTACTTGTTCTAACGAAAATTCATTTTTAGAAGAAAAACAATTTTTAACATCTGTTTTATTAAAAAATGATTATCCTTTATCGTTTATAAATAAGGAATTGACAAGATTAGATCGAATAGAACAGAACAACTTAGAACGAGATCCTACAACATTCACAAGAAATAATACGAGGAAAATAACAATACCATATATAAAAGGACTATCCGAGAAACTTAAAACGATAGGAAATAAATTCAACATTTCAACAACATTCAAAACAACAAACACATTGAGATCTATTTTATCTAAAACTAAACCTAACAATGAACAAGAAAGAACAAAGAATTGCATTTATAGAATACCTTGTGAATGCGAACAATTTTATTTAGGTGAAACATCAAGACCATTAAACGTTAGAATAAGTGAACATCAGTCTTATATTAAAAACAGAGAATTTGATAGATCTCAGATATGTCAACACGCATGGGATAATGAACATAGAGTTCAGTGGAGAGATTCAAGTATAGTCCTGAAAGAATCAGATAGTAAAAAGAGAAAAATCAAAGAAGCGGCTCTAATTATGCTAAATGAAACCAATTGTGTCGCAAATTCCTCGGTAGAATGCAGTAGGATGTGGTTACCCATACTGAAAGAAGAAGTCAATAGAAAGAAAATACCACGATTAGTAAGTCAATAACATATCGAGTTAGTACAAATTTTATATTTTAATATTACTTATTGTATATCTATGTAATATTAATATTATTTATAATTTAAACATATTAAAGTCATAATTTGGTATTAGTTTTTTGAAGGTAGATTAAATGTAAGGCCAAATACTTACGATGTCAGGATAGTATCACGAGGTTTTTTCCTGGTTTTCCCTCGTGATTTACTACGGAATCTCTAACGCGAGAATTTTACTGTCATCGTTGCATTTGGTTGTCTTTTTAAAGACAGATCACATGCTATGATTTTTTTGCGACGGATATTCTTGAGTTGGGATTGATTTCATGTAATCGAATGAACTATCTTTTAGTAAAGTCGTCCCAGGAATGCAACTCATAAATATTGGCGATATCATTTTAAAGTCTTCTACTTTAAAATGTATAATATACGTCTGAATTGCCAATATAAATGAGTCAGATTAAATAAATTATTAGAAGAATTTTTTTACTTAGCAACATGTTTGTTTTATTTTAATAGTATTTTGTATTTTGACAACGAAACCCGATTTGGGCTTCGAAACGTTAATAAATTCATTTTTTAGTAAAATTGTGGCTTATTTCCCATAAAAAAATACGTAATTATAAAAATGCCACAAGGAAATAGCTTCAGAACAACATATTGCTATGCATACATTTTCCTAATAGCGTATGTATCATACCAGTTTTTTTGTAATGTTTTCTCTATTGTTTAAGGAATAACGATGGGTAGTATTCGCTCTAGAGGCATAAGAGGGCAATGGAGTGAAGAAGACAACCCAAGCGCTTCAAGCTGTGAACGCGGGTATGTCAGTAAATAGGGCCCGTACAACTTATAATCTACCAAGGAGAACCCTTAGGCGCTATGTCGAGCAAGGTAAGACAGGAAAAGCCGCCATGGGTCGTAAACCCATCTTAACTCAAGAACAAGAAGCTGAATTAAGTAGAAGAATCATTCGGTTATCCGAAGTAGGTTACCCCACAAACCATACATACTTATAGACGTTTCACGACCATGTTAATCTTTCGGATCGAATTAACGCCATCTCTTGATTGGAATGGGAACTAAATTGACAAATTTTAGTTATGTGAGAATTTCAGATTATAAATTTTGTGGTATTTTTGAAGAAATTTCGCAGGAAATTAAAACAACAGAAAGACAATTCAATGTTTTATTCCATATTTTACTGAAAACTTCAAATATTCCAATTTGTTTTCAAAATGCTAAACACTACTCTATGTGTCACATGAAAGCACTGATGTGTATCGAGTTGAATGAAAATTTTTGAAAGAATCTTGTACATAGGATGATTGTTTAGATAAATATTACCTTATATCTTTTACAAACTTCCAGAATATATAGGTCCGAAATGTTGATGACACACTTGTCCATTGGAATAAACTGTTTCAGGATCTATTATATTGTTTTTTTAATGTGGAGAAACACAACACGGGATGATCAATGTAAACTGAAAATTCTACTCATAAATATGGAGAGGTTAATACACTTATTAAAATTGTGATTAAATCTAATTAAAAACGTAACACCACTATAATAAAATAATTAAGCCACAAACTGTAAAATAAAAAGTAAATAACAAATTAATTTAATTGTCAACTGTCAGTTGTTAAATAATGACAAAAGAATTGACTGACAGCGACATCTCTGGATTGGAATGGTAACTAATTTGCTGTCTTGACCTTGACAATTTACGTGAAACGTCTATGAGTATGTATGGTTTGTGGGTTACCCGCTAACTGCAAGTGTACTTCGTCGATGTGTTTACCGGTATACCAAGTTGAATAATATTCCAAATCCTTTTAGAGAAGAAAAAGAAAAGGCTGGGCGATATTGGCTAAAGGGATTTATGGAAAGAAACCCTCAAATTCGAGTTAGAAAAGCACAAAATCTAAATCCGGCAAGAGCCCAAAAACTAAACAAATTCATTGTGAAATATTTCTCCACGCATCCAGACGAACGTTCAATTAGTAAGATGCGTTTTGGAGGCATATTTTCAGCTGTTTGGGATAAAACAATGACAATGTCAAATATTAAAGCAGGCTTCAGAACAACAGGGATATATCCTCTAAATCGTGAAGCAATTCCAGAGATTGCATTTGCTCCAAGCACTGCAAGTCAAAATCAGGACCAAGAACCTCAACAGCAACAGCAAATGTCTCAAGAAACAGTTCCATCTAATATATCTGGTTTATTAGAGAATAAGGAAAATAATGTCGATCGCTCAATTTCTTTAGAAGCTGGTCCATCCACATCTGGTGTAAGATCACAAAAGAGAAACGGTACTAGAGCCAGAACTTGTACCCATGATGACAGCAGCAGTGATTCAGACAGTCATTTCAGTGTACACGATGAATCTAGTAACTCTTATTCTGACGAAGAAATTGTACAAGATCCTGCCTTGAACGAGAACAATAAATATCTAGAGCACCAAAACCACAATGTAAAATTTTAAATGAGTCTTGGTATTGTAAACTCTGCAGGGAAGATAGACAAGCAGATATGCGCTTATGTGTTAAATTCAAGGCTTACGTCCATGAGGAGTGCATGGGACTCACTAAAGACGATGTCATAGAATTTTTCATGTGTCCAGATTGTGGATAAAAATTTCATTTTTATGAATAAAAAATTTGTTTTTGCAGTTACCCTATATTGACCTGTCATAATAAATTAATTTTTGAGCTTATGTTATTATTTTGACCTTTTATTTCAATTATTCCCGAATAACATTTTTTTGTAATTCTGTACATAATGAATATTTTGTATGGCCTTATTGCCATACACCCGGTTGGCAATATGGCCAACTCATATTATATCTTATATTACTCATTATTTTTGTAACGGTTCTTACGGTTGAATTTTAATTACTTAGAATATCTGTCTAATGATGTAGTTTATACTATAGCATATCAAAAGTTTAGAAAAACTGAAAACATTATTATGTAAAAAAATAAAACGTATTAGCATGGCCATATTGGCTGCATGTACCTTACAATTTTTTTCAAAATTTAAAAAAAATCTAAATATCTCGTATCATTTTTTCGTATACTGTTCTTCTTTTATTTCTTATACTTTCTGCTCTTGGTGTTCTAATTTGTTTTCTGTTCTCACTCTGTTATCCACGTATCTTACTAACCTGGTCGAAGTTTCCATCAATTTCATCATTATTTCTAGTTTGTTATTGTGTGAACTATTTGTGTATTTGTTGATCTTATACAATTTTTATGACAACAAATAATATCTCTTCTTTATCCTACTCATTTAGTGCAGTCACTGAAAGTTTTCAACTCCGATTTCGTTGAACCTTCATCGATTTTTATGAAAATTGGTGAGTAATTAGAGGATACATCAAGGAACAAAGCGCTTTTAACCTGGGGGTGGACGCCATCCCATCTTGTGGGTGAAAATTATTTTATTAAAAATAATACCATAAATCGAAAGAGACAAATTCTAAGCAAAATTTGATATACAGGGTGTCCAGAAACTCTACCGACAAACGAAGACAGGAGATTCCTCAGATAATTTTAAGACAATTTAACCCAATTCATCTAGTTCGAAAATGCTTCTTAAGGGAGCTAGAGCTCTTTGAAGATGGCGTCATGAAATTAGTTTTTCTTAAATACCTCCAGAACGCTTCTATTTAGAAAAACGAAAATTGGTATGCTTATTTACTTTTCAGAGCTGAATCGATTCCATCCATTGCAAATTTCTAGTACCGGTCATAGGCGTCCGTTTTGGGCAGAGCAACGGGTATTTTATCGCATATCTTTTTTGTCCTTAACTTTTATGCATTTTTGACACCGGATTATTAAACTGTGAGGTATTTTAGTACTAAAAAGTACTCTTGATTTAAGTCGGTAGGACACACCGTTTTCTAGAAAAATCGATTTGAAGGTTTTTCGTTTTTGGAATTTGAAAAAAAATTGAAAGAATTTTTCAACAAAAAACGAAGTATTTTACCAACATAAAGTAAGAGTAACTTTTAGTACTCGAATACCTCATAATTTAATAATCTAGTGACAAAAATGCTCAAAAATTGAAGACAAAAAAGTTATGCTATAAAATAACTGTTGACCTACCCAAAACGGACGCCTATGACCAGTACTAGAAATTCGCAATTAGTGAAATCGATTTATCTCTGGAATATAAATAAATGTACCAGTTTTCGTCTTTCTAAACAGTTTTTTTTTTGAATTTTTTTTTTATTAAAATAGCGAAAAATTTTCAAATCGATTTTTCTAAAAAACGGTGTGTCCTACCGATTTAAAACAAGAGTACCTTTTAGTACTAGAATACTTCACAATTTAATAATCCATTATCAGAAATGCATAAAAGTAAAAGATAAAAAAGTTATGCGATAAAATAACCGTTGCCTTACCCAAAACGGACGCCTATGATCGGTACTAGAAATTTGCAATGGATGGATTAGATTTATATCTTGAAGATAAATATGCGTACCAATTTTTGTTTTTCTAAATAAAAGCGTTCTGGAGGTATTTAATAAAAACAAATTACAAGACGCCATCTTCAAAGAGCTCTAGCTCCCTTAGGAAGCATGTTCGGACTAAGTGAATTGGGTTAAATTACCTTAAAATTATCTGAAGAATCTCCTGTCTTCGTTTGTCGGTAGAGTTTCTGGACACCCTGTATAAAGGTACTAATATAAATCAATTATTTTTAAGTTATTAAAGATCAAAGATTTTATTTTTTGTTAAAAAATGAATGCTTTAAAGCTGTTTTTCACGTATAACTCAAAAACTATAAGCTTTTACAAAAAGATATTATTACCAAAATTGAGAATAATAAATGATTTAATACACTCTTCACTTAAAAAGCTAAACTAATGTTAATTGAAAGTGAGTTATGGGTAATTGAATGTAAATTTTTTTGACGAGTACTCAAATTGAAGTATTAAAGCTAAATAACGGGAAAAGGATGCATTTTATATGCATATACCCACTTTACATTTGTCAAAGTACTTCGGAATACCTATCAAATGAGCTCCAGAAAAAGTTAATGGCATCAAAATTAAGCAAGTTATAATTAAAATAAGAGAACCCTCTCGAATTTTTTAGGAAAAAGTGAAAAATAAAACATACGCCATTGCTACAAAAAATAAAATTTATATTAATCTTTACAAGAATTTCTTTGTATTAGCACAGTAGAGAGCGGAATATATGCAACACAACATTACCAAAATATGCGCATATATATATGCATTACTTTTACTCAGAGCTGGATTTAAGGCAGTGGGGGCCCCTGGGCAGAATTGGTGTGGGGGCCCTACCTCCTACCATTAAAAAAATGTTGATCTACTTTTATAAATATATTTTTAAATAATAAAAAATACAAGAGCTGTACCTTGCTACAGTAAAATATTAAAAATAATAGTAAGATGTATGGTTAAAGTCCGGGAACTTTTCGAGATATTTTAATTGAAATTTTCTTGGTTATGTGGGACATATCTAGTTGCATTAAGACATCGTGGCCAATGCTCATTATAGAGAGATGATTCAAATACTCTTGGCCTATCGTAGACCGAAGTCGATTTTTAATTAACTTAAATTTTGAGAATGATCTCTATCCACTGCAGTTAGTTAGTATCAGAACTAAATATAAACAAAGTGTCACCTCAACATTTGGAAAAGCATCATTCATATTTTTTTCTTTTAGCAGTTGGTACATTTGAAGTTCTTTGCTTATATTTGATGAGCTGATTCCCTCTTTAAATGAATTGAAGAATCTTACAAACTGTACCAGATGGGCACACAAGTTTTCATCTAGATGATTGCTATAAATGTTGGCAAGTTTAGTGAGTGAGCTTCAATTTCATTGAGAGTAAAATTTTCCAATTTTCCAAAATGATGTAAAAATCCAAAATTGGAATGAGTAGACAGCCTCTGACATAAAGAGCTAATGAAGTGATCTATTATAGCGATAAAATTTTGAGTTCTAAACTTCTCTGATGTTCTCATATCTTTCGAAATTGTCACGTCTTGACTGTATAATTTATTTAAGTGATCTAAGTGCTGCCACTCCTGAATTAAGGTCAATATTTGGATCTTGAAGAATACGACTTATGCTGTTTGTCCTCCCTAATATCCTCTCTGTTTCCAGTAAACACATTCGATTATAGGTACAAACCATTTGCAATGCTACGAGTATTAAATTGTTGCTCATAGTCTTCCGACATTTTGGATAATGCTCCTTTAATCTGATTATAACCTTTAACTAGTTCTTTTGCGGCATCGCCTCCATGATCATCTAGTAGTATTTGTTCTTTTAGTAACAATAATATTTTTGCCACGGTCTGCGTTGCTGTCGCTTAAAGACGCAGCTTTTAAACATTCTGTTAACAAGCTGTATACCTATAGATATATGTAGAAGACGTGAAAAATACATATTGTTAGTTCTTCTAAGTTGCAGTTGCAGCTTTTGAAACTAAATTTAGAGAGTGGGCGACACAAGGAATCCACAACTCCAAGATATTAAGTTACGTATCCATACGTAGGTGCTCCGTGCTCGGTGTAGAACCTCCACATAGTGGATACGTTGGTGCTCGCCCCACGGCTCACCCTCTTTTATTTGGATATATATATGGATATGTACCTTTTTGTTCTATAATTTTAGCCTGAACACCATTGTATTTTCCACTGATTACTGACGCATTAACGTAGGACGGTCTCCTACAGTTTTTCAAATCGATATCATGTTCTTGGAAAAATGTCATTAGAGAATTAAATATATCTTCTGCTTTATGACCGCGATTTGGCAAAAATATGGTAAACCTTTCAAGAGGACTGAAACCTTCTATGTAACGAAATATCACAGTTAATTGATTGGTATGAACTGAATAATATTTTGACTTATTATTCCTTGAAACTATTTCATTTAATATCTACGTTTTGACCCATCGGATGTACAATTTCCTCACATAATATGGTTGATGAACGATAGTTGACATGTCCGCTTCCAGGATTTGAATATTTATTAATATGGTGCTTCAAAAATTGATCATATTCAGCTAATAACTGGAGTATTCCCAAATAATTTTCATTTTGTAGTGATGAACTCGACAACTCATTTTCGCTGCGAAATGCTAAATCTCGTTCATAAATAAACTTTATAACACTAAAATTAGTCTTTGAGTATTTTCTAATAATTCTTCATTGCTTCTGCCTGTTTTGCTATTTCAGTATCAATAATCAATACAATATGCCCAATTCTTTCGTGTGCTTTAGACATTTCGTGATCCATAAGCCTACTATCTGCATGTTTCCAATCATTTCTCTGTGGCTAAAATGTGTACGAACACTAGATAAGAATTTACAAACGAAGCAATACACTCACCCGGTGGAAGGTGAAAAACATAACCATGAACAATGTATTATATTCACCTATTCTCCTTCATTTTATACTTGAGATACATTGTCGATGTCGAGTTCTTATATCTCCTGTCAATATCTGTTTAAATGAACCTCTTATGTTTTGCTTTGTGGAGGCCCCCGAAATGTTGGGGCCCCGGGCAGCTGCCTAGCCTGCCCCCCCTTAAATCCGGCCCTGCTTTTGCTACAAATATGCAGGTATTTTTTCTAAATTTGTCTAAATATGCAAATGCATATTAAAAATACTCAAAAATAAAACAATATATTAAGTCGTAAGATCTTCAGAAAAGTTGCCTTCAAAAATACGTACAACTTTCCTCAAACAATCGAAGCCCTCATTTTTTTCTAAAACATTTTTTAATTTATTTCTAATTGTAATCCCTGTATTTCCGGGAATTTTTTGACAATGAGCAGAAAAAGTGTTAACAAGATTAACCGAATCACTTAATTGTAAATTCTTTTGTTCTAATGACTTTATTAGATCTGGTAAAAAACTAAAATTAACTTTTATGAACATAAGTTCTTTAGCAATTTGTACGTTACTTAAAGAACAAAGTACGTTACTTAAGCTGAAGAACAAAAACGGAATTGTCTACAATTTGATGGATTTTTGTATTTTGATGCTTCTCTCTATGTCCGTCTTATAGAAGTAAAAGCGAATTTGTCGAATAAAAACACTCTTTCCAGAAAAATTTCTTTTGTGGGACATGATGCTTTTGTTTGTCAGTTCCTCATTTAAAAAATGAAATGTGAAAATAAATGTAACTTACGATTTTGGAACAGGCCTTGCAAAATACTTTGTCTCCACTTAGCTTTAACTCGGGAAAACACTTTATCCAAGCATTTTTTTGAATAGTAGACATATTTAAATTTAATATATACCAATCACTTCAAAAACTACTTTAAACAAATGTTGGCCGGAAACTGACAAAATAATTATTAGACCCTTAAAAGCAGATAGGTACCTACGACTTGCTACGCTAATAAAATAATATTTTTCTGAGAACACCCATAATTGTTAAATTCAGGTAGTAATGGGAAAGTCCAGATGAGCGATAGATAGATAAATAACGAGCTCGTTCATATAGAAGTTATAAAATTCCAACTAAGAGAGGAAAATTTTAAACTTTTATATAATTTATTTTTAAAATATGCAAAATAAATCGTGTTTAGCTTAAATATGCAATGTTGTGTTTGCTGTCTGAAAATATGCAATATATGCATCTATATGCACTTTGCATATATTCCGCTCTCTAAGCATAAGTAATGATTTCAACAATTTTGATCGGTTTAGTATGCATATTTTTGAAAAAAAGAAGATATAATTTAAAAAAATCAGAATTTTTAAAACTATCGTAGTTTTCAGTTTCTTTTGATCCACGTCCAGGGTAAAATCGCAAGTTGGCACCATGTCATCGTGTTCCATGAGATATCCTCTATAACCACTTACCAATTTTCATGCAAATCGATAAGGGTTCAACGAAATCGGAGGTAATAGCTCATATCCATATTCAGTTACTGCACTAATCCTGTTTCCCATTTTTCTTTTCCCCTTTCATCGTTGAAATAATCTTAATAATATCTCGATAATATTTTGATTGTATCATTTTATTTTTTGTTGACTGGTTCACTCTTTGAATTAGATTATTATAATATGTAGTTACCGCGTTCCATTTCTCGGGTGTTGTCTGCTCAAAGTACTTTGTACTTTATTGCTCAAGAAAGTCCTAAAGTTAAACATCTTCTGTTATATTTGAATGATTTTATTAATAAAAATTTTAAATCAATATAAAAAAATAATAAATCCACATTGCATCATTACAAAAAGTTTAAATTACAAGCTAAATAAGGTAAAATTATAAATTAAATATGTTTAAAACAATATGTAGTAAAGAAAAGAGAGACGTTCTTACAAAAAATTATTTATTAATCAATATGGTGGTATGGAGACGATATTTATTGTCGTTTTCTGTGCTACTTCGATTGATAACTTACTTTGTTTTTCGGTAGATGGCCCTAGTTCATCCGTGACGTTTCTTTCTTTGCAATTCGGAAAGGCCCAAAGTGTGGTACGTGGAAGAATCTGAGAGAGGAGGATATGGGACTACTGATGAGGGGGAAACAACCCCCGAAACCGGTGTAGACTCTTCCTGCACTCTCAGATTTGACCATAGTATTATGCAGCTGCTGCATTTTCGTGTTGAAAAGAAATTGAGAATGTTTATACATTTTTAATTATTTATTTTACAACTGACGACCGGTTTCGCTGTCTATACTTTGCACAGCATCTTCAGGTTCCGGTTAAAGTAAAATTAAATGTTTCCGGTATATGGAATGAATATAGTAGTAGTCAATATCATACCTTTTCTGTTCACTTTGCTAAAAGAAGGGTTGGTAGAGGGATAGATTTCACTGTAATAAATTAACAAAATATTGTCAGGATCTTGAGGGGAGTGAGGGTGGAAGAAAAAATTCATTTGTTCAATTTCAATTTTTTCACAATCAGATCACAACTATTGCATACCCGACCAATCTTGTCTAAAAATTGCACACCCAATTTTTACATCTATAAGTTCTTGAACATCCTGAACAACATTTAATAACCCTATATAAATAAAATCTATACAATTAATAAAAATAACATCAAATTATATATAACTAACAATTTTCTTTTTTCTCGGTTTAATGTCGTATTTTCTTACTAGTTCCACCATACCAGGGCCGGATTTAAGGGGGGCAGGGCAGCTGCCCGGGGCCCTCACATTCCGAGGGCCCCACAAAGTTCCAAACTTAAAAAAATCAGCACATTATTCACATAGAATAATTTTTGTCAATCAATTAACTGTAATATGGAAGGTTTCTCTCCTATTAAAAATGTATTTTTGGCAAATTACGGTCATAAAGCAAAAGATATATGTATTTAATTTTTTAATGATATTCTTGCAAGAAGATGATATCGATTTGAAAAAATCCAGGGGACAGTCCTACGACAATGCGTCAGTTATGAGTGGAAGATACAATGGTGTTCAGCTAAAATTTAGATAACATAATATCTTGTCGCCCACTCTCTAAATTTAGTTATTAAAGCTGCAGCTAAGTGTTGTCCTGCTGCTATAGAATTCTTTGATTTCTTGGAAGGACTGTATGAACCCTATGTATTTTTCACTTTCTCTACATATAGATACAACTTGTTAATCGAATGTTGAAAAACGTATTTAAGCGAGAGCAACGCCGGCCGACCGTGGCAGAAATATTATTGTTCCTAAAAAAGGAATTAAAGGCGGCACTTAAATCAATTAAAAAATTTATATTCTTTTAAGGAATATTTCAGAGCCTGAAATGACAACATCAGAGAAATTTAGGACTCAAAATTTTATAGCTGTTATAGATCACTTCATTTCCTCTTCAAGTCATATAGGCTTTCGGCCATTCATTTCGGAAATCCATTCATTCCAATTTTGGATTTTTACATTATTTGGAAAATTTAACTCCCAATGAAATTGAAGCTCACTCACTGAAGTTTACCGACAATTATAGCAATGATTTAGATGAAAAACTAGGTGTCGAACTAGTACGATTTGTAGAATTTTTCAATTCATTTAAAGAGGAAATCGGCTCATCAAATATAAGTAAAGAACTTCAAATGTACCGACAGTTAAAAGAGAAAAATGTGAATGATGCGGTTCCAAACGTTGTAGTGACACTTCGTTTATATTTAGTTATGATGGTAACTAACTGCAGTGGAGAGAGATCATTCTAAAAATTTAAGTTAATTAAAAATCGACTTCGATCTATGTAGGTCAAGAGCGTTTGAACCATCTCTTTATAATGAGCATTGAACACAATGCCCGCAACTAGACATGCCCGACATAATCAAGAAATTTTCAGTTAAAAACTCTCGAACAGTACCCGGACTTTACCCATACCATAGTCATAACAACAATTTGTCTATTGGTAGGAGGTAGGGCCCCACACCAATTCTGCCCAGGGGCCCTCACTGCCTTAAATCCGGCTGTGAACCGTACTCCTCTCAAGAGTTTGCCAATATTTTTAGTACGTTCTTTAAAGGTGAAATATTGCAAAACCTCTATATTTTAAAGAACCACTTGAATTGACATGAAATTTGGCATACACATAGCTAACAAGTCAAAGAAAAAAAGTGATATTGTGCCGATGTGTGCTTTTGCCCTAGGGGTGAGTTTCACCCCCTTTTGGGGGTGATAAATATATGTTCGAAATAAGTCCGGAAATGGATAAAATGACTAATTTCAAGCAACTTTTGTTCCATAAAGTTTTTCACCAAGTTAATAGTTTTCGAGTTATTTGCGAGTGAATATGTTAATTTTTCTACCAAATCACCACGTTTTCAGACGATTTTTCGCAAATAACTCAAAAAGTTAGAATTTGGTCGGAAAAAAATTCTTATTAAAAATATAGCACGTAAAAATGTGAAAAACATGGTGTATATATTAGGTCACTATACCTAGCAGAAGCAGAGTTATAGCATAGCTAATGAAAAATAGGTTCATATTCGTCAAATTCCAAATCGAATATTTTAACGTGCCATAACCAAAAAACGAAGCACTTTTTTGGGGAAAACTCGTTTTAACTTTTTTAAAGTGTTTAAAGAATTCTTATTTTTGTTTTTTAAAAAATTTTTTAGCATCAAAAGTAAACAAGTTACGCTCAAAATAAAGTTGGTCCCTTTTTTGGTAAGAAATCGGAAAAATCACCCCCTAATTAGCATTTCAAATGAACTTAGCATTTCAAAATGAAAAAAGCATTTTTTTCAAAATTAAAATTTTTAAAAATTTTATTTTCATACCAAATTTTTTCAAGATAAGCACTTTGAATCGATTATACTTACAGATCATATAAACACAACATAAGTTAAGTAACTTGTGAAGCGGTAACGATTAATTTTATTTAAGTTGCTAATTGGGGGGTGATCTTCCTGATTCTTTTTTGCCAAAACAAAAGGGACCAACTTTATTTTGATCGCAACTTGCTTACATTTGATGCTAATTCTTTTTTTAAACAGAAATAAATCTTTTTTTAAACACTTTAAAAAAGTTGTAATGTGTTTTCCCCAAGAATGCTTCATTATTTGGATATTTCACATTGAATTATTCTATTTGGAATTTTTCGAATATGAACCCATTTTTCATTAGCTATAACTCTGCTTTTGCTATGTATAGAGACCTAATATATACACCGTTTTTGTCACTTTTTTATAGGCTATAGTTTTGATAAGAATATTTTTTTCGACAAAATGCTTACGTTTTGAGTTATTTGCGAAGAACCGTCAAAAACGTGGTTATTTTGATGAAAAATGAACATATTCACTTGCAAATAACTCAAAAAGTATTGATTTGGTGAAAAAACTCTATAGAACAGAAGTTGCTTAAAATTAGTCAGTTTATCCATTTCGGGACTTGCCTTGGACATATATTTTTTCACCCCCGAGATTGGGTGAAACTCACCCCCAGGGCAAAAGCACACATCTCCACCATATCACTTTTTTTCTTTGACATGTTAGCTATGCGTATGCCAAATTTCATGTCAATCCAAGCGGTTCTTTAAAATTCACAGCCAAAACCTTGAAAGAATGTACTATTTGTTAATTTATTACAGTCAAATCCATCCCTCTACCAACTCTCCTTTTAGCAAAGTGCAGAAAAAAAGTATGATATTGACTACTACTGTATTCATTCCTTATACCGGAAATATTTAATTTTACTTTAACCGGGACCTGAAGATGCTGTGCAAAGTATAGGCAGCGAAACCGGTCGTCAGTTGTAAAATAAATTGTTTGTAAGAACGCCTGTCTTTTCTTTACTACAATAGTATGGACTCACACATGCAACCCATTCATTATTTAAAACAATTTCTTCATAAAACATTTTTGAATTATATAGTAGAGGATCAGATATAAGGTCGATTTGCACCGATCTGTTTAATGGGTAAAAATTATTGGATATGTAATTTAGCATGTTAGCAATTACAAAAAACAAGGGCTGCCCGATCTAATCTTGTTCTAACTATAATTAATTATTAATTAAAAAATGTCGTTTTTTTATTAATTAAAAAAAATTTGACCCGGGCAGATATTATTTCAAATTTTTTGGATCATTCTAAACAAAAAAGATCTTTTGTAATTTTTCTCTGAAGTTGATCGTTTTCGAGTTATAAACAATTTAAAACTGAAAAAAGAACGAATGATGACAGTTTTTAAGGCTCAAAAACACAAGTAAAAAATATCATACATTAATCATCAAGTACCTATATAAATTCAAGTTCAAACCTTTTTCTATCAGGTTTTGATAAGAATTTTAGCCATTTTTATTCTAAAACATATTTTTTAATTGTTAATGAGGAAGGATTCTTATGGCGAGACGGGCATTAACATATAAAAACAATGTTTCAGAATGGAATAAGTCCAAAAGACTTATCAAGAACTGATATAATAAGGTTTGAACTTGAATTTAGAAACTTCGTAATTTCAAAAATATTATTTTATACTTATGTTTTTGAGCCTTGAAAATTGTCATCTTTCGTTCTTTTTTCAGTTTTAAATTGTTTATAACTTGAAAACGATCAACTTTAGAGAAAACTTACAAAAGACCTTTTTTGTTTAGAATGACCTAAAAAATCTGAAATAATATCCGCCAGGGTCGAAAATTATTTTTTAAATGTATAAAAAATGTCATTTTTTAATTATTAAGTAATTAATTATAGTTAGAACAAGATTAGATCGGGCAACCCTAGTTTTTTGTAATTGTTAACATGCTAAATTACATATCCAATAATTTTTATCCATTAAACAGATCGGTGCAAATTAACCTTACATTGTCGTATCTTAGACTAATAGCACAAGCGATAATCTTGAACTTATGTAAAAAACAAAAATTTGGAAATACTTTTAAAATATGAATCCATCTATATGTTTACAATTTTTCTGTTTTTTCTGTTGACTTAATATCAATTGCCACATCGGAACTGGTATTTGAATATTTCTTCATCATCTCATATTTTTCAGGATCATTCCATGGTTGTATTTCAGCAGTACCCCATATACAATAGATAATTGTTGTAATGGTATAACAGCCAAACGTCATCCAAAATACAATTCTCCATTCCAATAATGTATGCTAAAACAATACTATATTAAGCAACGAGCATTTAATGGTGGTCATTATGATGAACATATAAACACCAGCAAAACCAAGTTAATGATCATCAGCAAGCAAAACATAACTGGAGCAAATCTGTGTGTAAACCAAATGAGAATTGAACGTGTCTCACAATACAACTATTTGGGAACTATAATCAGGCCCGGCCCTAGGGATTTTGCCGCCCTGGGCAAGATAGGCGACCGCATCCCACCCCCGCTTTGGTAGACCCATGACTCCCCCCCGCTTTGGTAGACCCATGACTCACCACCTTCCTTCAGCGACCGCCAACTTAAATCACGATTGTACTTTTATTGACTTTGTGCTAAATTATTTAGTACGCCATTTTCCACTGTATTTGAATGATACACGCTTAAAAATACATATATTTGCAATATTTTCATGAAATTTTACTATATTACTATTATTATATTAAAACATGCTTTAATATCCAAAAACTCACTATGCATATCCATAATTACACACTTACTTTTCTAAGTAAGTACTACTCTTTTTATCTTGGCACGAGAAAGACTTTTAAGTCTTTAATAATTCTCAAAGATCCAGGGATTCCGCGGATTTGTGTTCAATAGAGATTGTCGCTAGTGAACTCAAACGTTCCTGGGGACATAGTTGATCTTAAGTAATTTTTTATTAATTTTAGCTTTGAAAAGCTTCCCTCTCTAGAGGCCACTGTCACTGGTAGGGTTACAAAACTCTTCGAAGCAACACTAACGTTGGGTGCGAAATAAAAATCATACTCTCTAATCATTTTCAGTGTCTCTAGAGGTGTACTCTTGAGCTTCACAATCGTGGAAAATACTTTGAGTGTATATTTTAGATCAGCATAATTTAAATCTTTTGACTCATCAAAAGTTAAAGCATCACTTAAAACATTTATCTGATAAATCACTAGCAGTCATATGCTTAATTTGGTTTATGTCGTACAAAAACTCAAAAATTTCTCCATGGCTATTAATTTGCTGAAATCTGTCACAAATAGAAGTCAACATATATATCGTGTCTCTAGATCATGGTCCATTCTTTCATTATCAGCTTCATAGCAGAATTGTCTTTTCACTTTACTCTTTCTTGATGTTAGTGTGCCTCTGATTTTCGGGTTTTCAATTTCTAACTTTGATGGAACTCTTTTGCGTCTGTCAAATAGTCCTAGAATTTTAAATCACTTCTGAGAAACTTAAAATGGATTTTGGTTTTTCTAATAAACTGACAGCTTGATACACTCAAATTAATATCAATACTCTGCAGTGATTTGCTGACTACGTTGATGTGAAGTAAAATGTCATGCCATACCTATTACCACAGAGCAATGAAAAGTAAAATCATGTGTTTTATTTTTAAAACAGCTTGCCTCATGAGCAACCATTTTATCGTTGGTTTTATTGACAGTGATTTCTACAACAGCATAGATTTCTTCCAGGTAGATTTCTTAAATTTGGTATCTGATCGGAGTAATTGAATCAATTCTCATCTAGTTCCCATCTACATAGTTTCGGACAAAGGTTTCAATGTTATGCTAGAAAGATTATTTTTAGTATAGCCCAACGATGAATAGATGGTGAAAAAAAGTTGTAAATTTTTGTGACTAAGGAAAAGAAAGAAACTGCAATCTGTGAGACACCAGCATCGTTCGCGACTTAGTTGAGTGAATGGCTAGAACATGGGTCAAAAACTTCTTCCCTTTCATGTTTGCCCCATTATCATACCCTTGTCCTCTCATATCGTCCAAAGGTATTCTCAGTTTCAGTTCATTCAGTTTTTGCAAAATAACTTATGTCAGCTTAGCAATAAGCTTCAGTCAGATTTTTCAAATTATTATATCCATTTTCAGTAAATTTAATTTTAAATGAATTCAGTGAATTTAATTTAGTTCTGGTCCCATTATTATTATGCGAAGAAGAAGGCAGTGTTGTCGATTTCCCGTCGAATAAACCTTCCATTTGTTATTGCTTCGCTTAATTTTTTATAATATTAAAAACATAATTTATTATTTCTTCAATTTCAAAAATTGGCTGTCCTCTTAAAATTGCCGCCCCTAAATTCGCCGCCCTGGGCGGCCGCCCAGTTCGCCCACCCCTGGGGCCGGGCCGGACTATAATCAATGAGTCGTGGGACAATACTCAAGAGATTAAATGTCGCATCGGAAAGGCAAAAAATTAAAATCTTTACTATGAGCTCTGTGTTCAAGAGCCATGACATCACTCTAAAAACAAGAATAAGGCTCTTTAAATGTTACGTGTACTCAGTGCTTCTATACGGAGTAGAAAGGTGGACATTGAAGGCAGAAACTCTATCGAAACTTCAAGTTTTTGAGCTATGGTTGTACAGAAGGATCCTGAAGGTACCATGGACAGAAAAAGTCACCAATGAAGAAGTACTACGGAGAATGAACACAACCGCAGATTTAGTCAACATCCTGAAGGGCCATAAGCTGCAGTCCTTGGGACATATAATGAGGAATCAAGACAGATACGTGCATTTTACAAGGTAAAATTTAAGGAAAAGTGCCCCAAGACAAAGAAGAATATTCTGGTTTGCTAACCTAAGAGCATGGTATAGAAAGACCTCAACACAACTATTCCGTATAGCAACCAACAAAGTCATCATAGCCAGAATGATTGCCAACGTTTGGAACAGACAGGCACCCTAAGAAGAAGAATTATGATGCGAATATGGGTGGTAGGACATGAGCCGGGTAGTGGCGAATGTTATAAATATAGAATAGGAGCTTCCTAATGGCAATTATGAAGCTCGTAATGCGAGTGGTATATATGATTTTTTCTACGTAAAAACCGGAACCAAATATTCGACCTCGACTTTTCAATACGCGATAATTGATATATCACATGTATTATTTCTGCGACACTGATGTTTTATTGGACCCCGCCTGAAAATACAGACCACTTTCGTGACATCATTGACCACAATCTGCAACAAATCAACGACGAAACACAGGTCGAAGTTCTAAACGAAAGTATCGTAAATGCGATTAAAGAAGCGGAGAAGTTGTGTTATCCTAAAAGAAAGAAAAAACATGAAAAAATAAGTCTGAACACTAAAAATCTTATAGAAGAAAGAAAAAGGCTGAAGGACAGGTATAGCACAAACTACGCAGAACTTACTCATACTCAACTCAGTAAAACAATAAATAAAGAGATCCGAAAAGACATAAGGCAACATAACATGAGAGAGGTTACAAGGGTGGTAGAGGAAAATAGAAGTCTGAAAGTTCTAAGACACAACATGTCCACAGGAAAAAAGAACATACAAAAGTTAAGAAATAAACTAGACGACATTGTGACTGATAAGAAAGAAATAGTGAGAACAGTGGAAGACTTCTACAGACAACTTTATGAAACAAGTGAATCCGATGAAAGACGTCCTTTACCAAAAATAGAGAATCAAGGCTCAGAGTTAATGCCGAATATAACTATTGGCGAAATTAAAAATGCACTTCAAAAGATGAAAAACAATAAATCCCCAGGTGAAGACAAAATAATGACTGAAAGCATAAAACTAGGAGGAAATAAACTTTTACTAGCAATTGCTAAATTATTCAATAAATGTCAGTGCGAAGCGATAACACCGACGCAGTGGAACAACGCAGAAATCGTCTTACTCCATCAGAAGGGAGATATCAGCGACCTTAGAAACTACCGACCCATGAGCTTGCTGTCACAAGTATATAAGCTATTCATAAGAGTTATTACCAACAGACTAGGAAGTAAGTTGGATTTCTATCAGCCCAAGCAGGTTTTAGAGCAGGATATGGCACAAATGATCATTTACAAGTAATTAAGAACTTAATAGAAAAGAGTGTTGAATATAATAAGCCATTAGTCCTGATATTTGTTGACTACAAAAAAGCTTTTGACACCATAAGTCATCAAAAAATGTTAAAAATCTTAACAGAGTGTCGTATAGGTCATCACTATATAAACATGATTAAATAAATCTATCAAAATGCGACAGTAAGCGTGAAACTGTCAGATAAAAAGATCAACGCATTTAAAATAAAACGCGGAGTGCGACAGGGAGACACAATTTCGCCAAAATTGTTTACAGTATTAGAGCATGTGTTTAAGAACGCAAATCTGAGTGAAAAGGAATTAATATCAACGGAGAAATAAATAGTCATTTTAGATTCGCTGACGATATTGTTCTTTTTGCTGACAGCATCAATGATGCAGTATTGCAACTGGAGAAACTATACCTAGCCTCCTTACAAGTTGGATTAAAAATCAAACATACAAAAACGCAAATCATGACAAATCTTTTGTTAAGCGAAAAGATTTCAGTAAATGGCATGCCTATTGAAGAAACCACCTCTTATAAGTACTTAGGGCATGAGATACGCATAGGAAGAGATAATCAAACGTGCGAACTAAGCCGCCGCATAGGACTCACTTGGGTGGCATTCGGCAAGCTGAGCTATGTCCTTAAGTCAGAACTGCCTATGTGTCTCAAAATAAAAGTCTTTGATCAGTGTGTGTTGTCAGTACTTACCTATGGTGCAGAAACTTTAACAATAACCAAGAAAGTAAGAAATAAAATTTGTGTTACCCAAAGAGCCATGGAACGCCCAATGCTAGGCATTTCTCGTCGGGATCGAATTACGAACACGGAGATAAGACGGAGAACAGGAGTAACGGATGCATAGAAAGAATGATGACCCTAAAGTGGAACTGGGCTGGACACATAGCTAGAATGTCGGATAACAGATGGACACAGCGAATAATACACTGGAGACCAAGACAAGAAGCATATCGAAGTAGAGGTCGTCCGCCAACCAGATGGTCTGATGACATAAAACAGATCGACAAAAACTGGATGCAAACACCACAAAACAGAAATGCATGGAAAATACTGAGGGAGACCTATATCCAGCAGAGGATAGATCCGGGTTGAACGATGATGATGATGATGATGATGAATGTTTTACTGATTACAATTTTTTAACCGGAAGTGATATAAACACCGGAAGTGTAGGTGTATTTATTCTCGTCTTGCTAAGGCGCGTCGAGTAATATATCGCTTGTCCTATTTCGGTGACTATAAAGCAGTGCAACTCTGGAACCAAACGTCCGAGGTTAAGCTACTCACCTTTAATACCAACCGTGAATGATAAACTCTCATTCGGCGCTTCATTTGTCATTAGGTATGTCAATTTTAACAACGTAGGCGTTATATTTGGGACAGAGAGAGGACAGTGGACAGAGACTAATATTTACATGTGAATAAGCTGTTTATAGAAGATTCCTATTGACTGATAACAGTAGTAATTTACCCTGAGTAATGACAAGCATGAATCCGGAAGTATATATGTATTTTTGTTTTTATGTTTTTTGGGGTTCATAGGGGGTAGTGAAGCGCAACATAAGATGCTGTTTCTAGTTAGCATTCTCTATCCTCTCCTACTCAATCCCTATCCTCACCTCCACGAAGTGCAGCTTGGGCTATACGGGGGAACCCTGGAAAACCTGAGCAACCTTGCTGGAGATTGGGTAACCAACCCCAATAGAAGGCAAGGTCAGGGCCGACGAGGAAGGGAGAAATGGTCCTCCGAAGAGGGGGTTGGTGAGCAAGGTTAGCAGCCTACCTACTGTAAAAACAATCAACGCTCATAGAACCGAACAGAAGCCTCAGAATTGGACGGATACACAGATGACGACCCACGCAAAGAAAAGGACAAAGAGACCAAATAAACTACGAATTGGCACTTGGAACATCGCATCGTGGAACAAAAGGGAACAGGAAGTTGTGCAGGAATTGGAGCTCCATAACAGTGATATATGTGCCCTGAATGAAACAAAAAAGAAAGGGAAAGGAAATGTCAATAAGAACAAATTTATGTTCCTGTACAGCGGAGTAGATAAAAATAAAAGAACACAGACAGGAGTAGGCCTTTTAATGCACAATAAATATAGCAGCAGCATTCAAGTAATAAAATACATCAACGAACACATGATGCTGGTTTGCCTTATACTTCACCACACGACACTTAATATTATCCCTGTATATGCCCCAGATAACAACAAAAACAAGGAAAAAAAGATGCTTTTTATGAACAGCTCCAAGATCTACTGGACACCACAATAGCCGGCAGTAAAACAATAATTCTCGGCGAGTTAAACGCCAGAGCCGGCAACAAACCTGTGGCTGGAGTTACACAAAGATTTAACGAAGAAACGCTCAACGACAACGGAGAAAGACTCTAGAACTTTGTTTATTGAATAACCTCCGAATTAACAACACATAGTTTGACCATCCAATACAGCATAAGATCACCTGGCCAGATACAAGAGGACGTAACTCTATGATTGACTACATTATAACAAACAGACAAATACACTCCAGGGATATAATAGATGTGCGCACTCTATCGTCCGCCAATGTAGGATCCGACCATGGTCTGGTACTAGGGAAAATAAATATAGAAATCAACGCACAACGCAAGCGAATTACAAAAGTCGAAGAAAAGTTAAACATAGAAAGCTTAGAAGACGAAGGGACACAAAACTTGTATAGAAACAGACTAACAGAAAAGCTAAACAGCCATAACCTAGAGACTAAAAAGGATATAGAAGAAACCTGGAAAACTATTAGAAAAAGTATCCTACAAGCAGCAGAAGAAGCTTTAGGTAAAAGAAAAGTCAACAGAAATAAACGGAAATACAAAACTCCATGGTACGACGAAAGGGTGAAAGCACTAGCAAATCAAAAGAAACAAGCTTTCCTAACATACAAAAGAGTGAAGACACCTGAGGCACGAGACGACTACGTGACAATCAGGAATAGAGTAAACCAAGAAATAGATAACATCAAAAAAGAACACTGGGAGAAATTTACCAAAGATATGGAATACGACCTCTATGGATCCCAGAAAAAGGTGTGGAAGATGATAAGGAGACAAAAAGCAGAAATGAATGAATTTGTACAGATAGATAACATTACGGAGACACAATGGACTGAACATTTCACGAAATTATATGGAGAAGGAGAAGAAGAGAACAGAAAAATAAACATTAATGAAACCCACGATAGAGTACTAATATCAGAAGAAGAGCTACAAGAACGAATAAAAACATTAAAAAATAGAAAAGCACCTGGTCCTGATAAGATAAATAATGAACTGCTAAAATATGGAGGAGGAACACTACTCAAATGGCTCCTAAAATTATTTGTCGATATAATAAATATCGGTCTCCTGCTACCGATACTCAAAAAGGGAGACTCGAAAAATCCTGAAAATTATAGAGGAATTAGTCTGATGAACAGAACATTAAAATTGTTGACGGCAGTCATAAAAGATAAAATCGAGGAAAAAGCGAACATGGCAGATGAACAACAAGGCTTCCGGAAGAACCGCAGCACAATAGATGCAATTTTTATTATCAGGCAAATAGTAGAAAAGTCTATTGAATGTGGAAACCAGCATACATGTGCTTTGTAGATTTAAAAAGTGCTTTTGACAGGGTGAGGCGAAATGATATCTTAAATTTATTACAAGCTGAACAAATAGACCACTAGATAATAAGGCTAATTAATGAAATTAACAAGAACAACAAGACCAGAGTTATAATGTCAATGGTAGAAACAGAACGCATAGAACTAAAAGGAGGAATCCGCCAAGGAGACTCGCTCAGCCCATTGTTATTCAATATGGTGATGAATCAAATAATTCACGAAGTAAGAAAACGACATGGATACCACATGGGAGCGCATAAAATCACGATACTATGCTATACCGATGATGCAGTACTAATTGCTGATAACGAGGATGATCTACAAAGGCAGCTCTACACAGCAAATAAACTTAATATGAGAATATCAGTGGAAAAAACTAAATGTATAGGTAGTGATAAGTAAAGAGCCGCGTAGATGCAAGTTAGAAATAGACGGTAAAATTGTAGAACAAGTAATGAAATTCAATTACCTAGGAGTAGAGATCACTAGTGACAGGGATATAAGAACAGAGATCACAACACCAGCAACAAAAGCGGCAAGAGTAAGTGGTTGCCTCCCAGAAACCATAGGGAGAAACAAATATCTGACCACGGAAAGCAAAATAAAAGTATACAAGACAACAGTAAGACCTATCCTAACATATGCAGCGGAGACAAGGACCAATACAAGAAAGACGAAACAACAAATCAACAATATCGAAATGAAAGTACTAAGATCAATAGCGGGCATATCATTAAAGAGACAGACAAAGCAACAGAAGTATACGAGAACGATGCAAAATTCAAAATATTAACAGGTGGATAAAAACAAGAAATAAAAACTGGAACGGACATGTAAACCGAATGGAACCAGATAGATTAGCAAACATCTGTAAAAACAACAAGCCGTATAGCAGAAGACCCGTTGGAAGGCCGCCGAAAAGGTGGAAAGACAATGTACAGTCAACAACAACTGAAACAGAATAAGAGGCAGACAAACAGGAGTAATCCTAGTCGCGCGAAGAAGAAGAAGAAGGAGAAGAAGAAGAAGAAGTTTTTATGTTGTTAGTGCGTGGAATAATATATAGTTTGTACTATTTCGGCGACTTTAAAACAGTACTTCTGATTGTAACTCTAAAACTGGAAGTATGAGGTCAAATTTCTCATCTCTAATACCATATTTGGGGTTTAAGCTCTCATTTGTCACCTAATTTGTCATTATATCTCTTTTCATAATGAAGGAGTTATATTCGCGGACGGACAGACATGCATGAAACCGGAAGTATATATTTGTTCTCGTCTTGCTAGGCCGCGTCGAGTAATATATCGCTTGTACTAATTCGGTGACTATAAAGCAGTACTTCCGGTTGCAACCCTGAAACAAGTTTTTCTTAGCTCAAATATTTCTTATCTTTAATACCATGATTGGGATATAAGCTTTCATTCGATGACTTGTCATTCTATGTGGTATGATGGAGTAGTTGTGTTTACAAAGTCTCTTGGACAGACGGACATGGATAATTTAAAGGTTTCACATTATTTTCGAAATGAGCGAAAAAAATATATTAAAGTAGGAGAGTAGAAATACACTAAACAGCAAAATTAACGCACAACCTTAAAAATGGGATATTATTGATATCTTGATTTTCTAAACCTGTTGTCCGAATTTAGTGATTTTTTTAGTATGTTATAGCCTTATTCTTTAAGAATATCGATGTAGTAATATTGTTGCTGGACAGGTGAATGTCATTGTATATCAGGTGTAACAATCATAAAGTTCGGAACACCCTGTGGAATATTCTAGCATTTAAAAAATATTTAAATTAAATCTAACTTGTAGCCTTACGCTTTCTTAACATTCTGTTTTTTGACTCATTCTTTTATGTTGGATAATAAAAAAGTTAGGTACGTTAACAACCAGTCACGTTTTTTCTTAATAAATCCTCATTTTCTGCTTAGTTTAATAAACGAGCCTAAAAGAGGCTATGAGAAATTAACAATTTGATAGATGCCAAATTGCTAACAGTTAAAAAGATCTGGCTTGTTGTGAAAATTAGTTGATTTATTATTTAAAATTTCAATTAGGTCCGTAATTTTTTTTTCTTGTTTGGTGACAATGGAACGTACTACATGTAATTTGACCCGTGATGAGTGGGTTCAAGTAGTGACCTTACACAGCGAATGACTTAGCAACCATGCTATGGATAGGATGTTTTTTGCATTATAAAAATACATATTATCTCTTTTGCTTGAACCCATTCACCAAGGGTCAAATTTCTTTGTGTAGCATTTCTTTGTGTAGCACATTCCATAGGAAAAAATTACGGATTTAATAATTGAAACTTTAAATAATAAATCTACTAATTTTCACAACAAACCAGACACTTTTTAACTGTTAACAATTTGAAATCTATCAAATTGTTAATTTTCCATAGCCACCTTTAGGCTTGTTTATTAAACTAAGCAGAAAATTTAGATTTATTGATGAAAATCAACGCTAGTTGTTACCGTACCAAGGCTAGTTGTTAACGTACCTAACTTTTATATCATCCAACATAAGAGAATGAATCAAAAAACAAAATTTGAAGAAAGCCTAAGGCTACGATCATGTTTTAATTTTAATATTTTATACAAGCTAGAATATTCCACAGGGTGTTCCGAAATTTGAGAAAAAAGCACAGTATGATTTTTACACCTGGTATACAATGAAATTTACCTGTGTAGCAATACTATTACTACAACTATATTCTTAAAGAGTAAGGCTATAACATACTAAAAAAATCACTCGAATCGGACAAGAGGTTTAGGAAATTCGAGACATCAAATATGTCCTATTTTTAAGGTAGTGCGTTAATTTTTCTTCTTCTTCTTGTAGTGCCTATCCGTTTCGGATGTTGGCGACTATCATGGCAATCTGCACTTTGCACACTGCTGCTCTGAAAAGATTTGTAGTGGTTGTGTTGAACCACGTTCGTAGATTTTTCAGCCAGGAAATCCTTCGCCTTCCTGGTCCTCGCTTTCCCTCTACTTTTCCCTGCAAGCCAGTTGCAGCAGTCCATATCTCTCACTGTTCCTCATGATGTGACCGAGGTATTCGATTTTGGCTGTTTTTATTTTGATTAACAGCTCTTTTTCTCTTTTCATTCTCAGCAAAACACCCTCATTAGTAATGTGGTCGGTATAAGATATCTTCAGGATTCGACGATAAAGCCACATCTCAAAAGCCTCAATTTTCTTGCAGGTGGCGTCTGTGAGAGTCCACGACTCAACTCCGTACAACAGTATAGGAAATATATAACATCGTAGTAATCTGACTTTTATGGGTATCGACAAATCATGACATTTGAACAACTTTGCCATTTTTTGAAATGCAGATCTTGCTTTCTCTATCCTACATTTGATTTCTATAGAATGGTCCCAATTTTCATTGACGTTCGTACCAAGGTAGGTGTATGTTTTTACTCTTTCTATTTGTTGACCATTCACACTAATTCGTCCAAATTGCTGTTCATTCTTAGAGATCATCATACATTTGGTTTTCTTAGTGTTTAGTGAAAGTCCGTATCTCTGACTGACTTCTGCGATTCTGCTCATTAACTCCTGTAGGGCTTCAGAACTGTCAGCGAATACCACAGTGTCGTCTGCGTATCTTATGTTATTGATACATTCTCCGTTAATTCTAATTCCGGCTTCAACATCATCCAATGCTTCTTGCATTGGGGAAAGATGAGGAAAGATTTCCTCAGAGTAGATGTTAAACAGCAGTGGGGATAGTATACATCCCTGACGGACCCCACGTTTGATTTTGATATCCTCGGATTCTCCTGCCTCGTTCGGATAGATGATGTTTGATTCCAGTACAGATTGCTGATAATCCTTAAATCACAGGTGTTTATTCCAATATTGGTTAATATCTCCATCAGCTTGTCGTGCTTTACTGTATCGAACGCTTTATGGTAATCAATGAAACATGCATAAATATCGCAATTCACGTCTCTACATCGTTGAAATAGCACTTGTATACTAAATAGAGCCTCTCTTGTACCCACTGCATTTCGAAAACCAAACTGTGTTCGGCTGATTTTTTCTTCGCACAGTCTATATATCCTTTGATGTATAATTTTTAGAAATAGCTTTAAAATATGGCTCATTAAGCTGATGGTTCGGAAATCACTGCAGGATACGGACTTTGTTTTCTTTGGTAAAGCAACAAACTTCGACTTCAACCATGCTTTTGGTATTACTCCGCTTAAATATATGTCGTTAAATATTTTGGTTAGGCGTTGAGTACCGTCGGTGTCAAATAGTTTTATGAGTTCAGCATATGCATTGTCAGGTCCAGGAGCTTTGCCATCTTTTAGTTGTGATATTGCTCTTTCCACTTCACCTGATGTGATTGGTAAGTGGTCATCACATATGTAGGATGAAGGTTGTTCGGATCTAGTATCATCAAAAAGTTCCTGTATGTATTTTGTCCATATGCAGATTTCTTGATTTCTGTCTGTGATGATATTCCCCTGTGGGTCTCGCAATTTGCTAGCTGTGTTGGATTTCTGAAGACCAGCTGCTTGTTTCACCTTTTTATGCATGTTAAACGTATCATGTTTTTGCTCTAACGACTCTATCTCTTCACACTGTGATTTTAACCAATTTTCTTTGGCCTTTCTTATTTCAGTTCTTATTTGTCTCTGAATCGTGTTGTACATTATTTTGTTGTTTTTTGATTTTCTTCTTTCTTCCATAAGTTGTAGTATATTGTCGTTCATCCAACTTTTTCTCATCTCTTTCTTTTCTATTAGATGTTCTTCTCTGATGTTGTTAAAGGTTTCACATATATTTTGGAGTGATTCTTCGGCATTATATGTTTGCTCCATATTAATTAGCTTCTCTGAAAGAATCTGTGCGACTGTCTCTTTTGTTTTCTTATCTTTTAGTATTCTCATACCGCACTTTTTGTTGCTGTTCTTTTTTGCAACCTTCTTGAATCTAAACCTAAATTTACCAACAACAGGAACATGATCTGATGATACGTCAGCACCGGGGTAACCCTTAATTTTTCTGCTCAGTGTATATTGTTATTTATGGCGCAAGTCATTTTCAGCATAAATACTTTTCAGCAAATTTTTAAGGAAAAAAAATTTCATGGTTATTTAAATGTTTGAATAATCAAAAAAGAAATAAGTACACTTACATTTTCTGTGAGAGCCCCTGCTAAAAACGGTGCTATTCCTCCTGCTATAGCTCCCATGCCGTTGACAACTGCCATAACAATTCCTGCATAGTTTGGCGCAAGATCTAAGGCGTTTACTTTAAAACCACAATAAAAGGGTGCTTTGAAAGCCATGGCTAACGTAAACATGGTAACAGTTAGATTTTTGTCACATCCAGAGTAGGAGGCAGCCATTGAAAATACTGATGGCCCCATAGAAGCTAAAATATATGCATTCTTATTTAAATCTGGTCATGCAGAAAATACTTTCCGTTACCAAATTAGTTTCAATCGTATCGAATTTTAATTCTAGTTGCTAGAAACAAAGAAAACGCCTAACAAAGATACTATAAAAAATTGCTAACCAAAAACCGGCCCCAATTTAAAGAAACAGAAAATCTAAAGCAAGCTTAGATCATGTTTACACGGTCGAAGAACTAATAAAAAAAACATGACCAAAACTAGATCCGTCTATCTGGCTTTGGTAGATCTTAATAAGGCCTACGACTCAATACCTAGAACCGCTATTTGAAGCAATGGAAGGCATATAATTCCATGAATATTTACACGAATATTGGCAAGAATGACAAAGTAGCTGTCACAACGGGCAATAGGATATGAAGTCCGTTTCAGACGTCAAACGGGCTGCTCGATATCCCCTACCCTGTTTAAAATTTTCTTGTAAAAACCATGAAACCATAGAAAAGAAAGTGCAAAGGAATGGATATGTCAGTAAGAAATGAATACCAAGATACCCTAAGGGTATCTCACAGATAACTAGAATACCTTAAGAAGGCCTATGACTCAATACCTAGAACCAAGCTATTGGATCCAATGGAAGACACCGAAGTTCCACGAATATTAAAAAATCAGGGAAATCACTCAGCAAGAATAACAAAGTAGCTGTCACAACGGGCAATAGGATGTGAAGTCCATTTAAGACGTCAAACGGACTGCTACAGGGCTTCTTCACATCCCCTAGTCTGTTGAAAATATTCGTGGAAAAAACCCTGAAACCGTGGAAAAGAAAGTGCGAAGGCATGGGTATACCAGTAAAGAATGAATATCTGTATAGCCTAAGTTTTGCAGACGTACAAATAGTGATCGCACAAGTCGAAGATGGTCTCAATAGCCTGGAATATACAAAGAATGAAATGGACATACATAAACCTAAAGAAAACTAAATACTTAACAGCGAAGAATACAGAAATAAAACAGCTGAAAATAGACGAACGTAAATAAATCAAAGGAACATACAAGTACAGTGCACAGATTCTAAACGTGCCTGTGGGGGATGGCGTCCATGTGCCGTATTATAGTCGGTGTATGAGAGAGAAAGTATTTAGGTTTCATAATATCAAACAATGGAACAAGTGAAGAAGATATAAAAAATAGATTAGGACAAACAAGAGACTGCATACGAAAATTGAACTCATTACTATGGGAAAACATCAGTATAGAAACAAAAAGTAAAATATTGTTATGAAACTTACTTTACTATTTTATTATTTATGTTTTTAGGCACTAAGTTTAATTTAAATAAAGGAAGACTTACTTTATATTATTTTATTTTACATCACTTATTTCAATTTATTTAAATACTTACAAATAACTCAAACTAACACATCTAATTTATTTACAAACTCAAATTTATGATTTTACTAACTAAACATAATAATTCCGATAACTAATACATTTAAAAATACACGGCGCACAACTCGATTCGAATACAATAATATTATTACGCGTCGATCACTGACTGGTCTGCTGAGGTAATTTCTCTTCTTATATACTTTGGTAGCGCTCGTCTCGAATGCCGTGGTAAGGACTCGTATTCTCTTGTAACGACCCGAATCTTCGATCAGAAATAGGCCAGATTGTGAGCAGCATTATAAATAGTGACACATTGCCCCCTCCTTAAAAGATGGTTCCTCCTGGAACCTTGTCGGGACTGGAACTGGATGCTGGTATCTGCAACTAGACCCTCTTTTACAACTCCCAGTTGTATAAAAGTGACAGGGGACTGTCTTCGCTCTGCACCAGTAACTATGCGGATTGCAACAGACTAACACCTGGACCTCGGTGTCTTGAAAAATTTCTTCTTCCATATTTCGGATAACTCTCCAGTCTAATTGGCTGCATTCTAACTTTGGCATGGCTAACTTTTGCACGTCGGACTCCAACACGTGCTCTCTCAATTGAATTAATGCATCCCATACATCTTAGTAGGTAGGTTGGTCATGGGCAGTGTCTTTTGTTACCAGATAGAATAGGTAACGTGATGCATCTTGGAGTTTCAATGCTTTGCCAGGAACTGGCAGTTGGCATTGAAGTTCTGCAACTCGACCAAACTTTCTTCGAAAGGCAGATGCCAACCCTCGTGCGTCTTTGATACCGGCTGGGATGGTATGGGCCAGTGAATAGTCATCGGGAAGTGCGAGTAGATCTCACTTTTCTTCAGTGGTAACACCACGTCTTTCTTTACCGGTACCTCCGTAGGCCCCCATGAACTCTTCAAACGTGAGGTCAGGTACGGCACCAACCGGTTATGGTGGACTATCATCGGCTTTCTCCTAGGAATCTTGCCTATTCGGTAGATAACGTCATTAATTTTCTTGACAATGAGGTACGGGCCTTCCCAGAACTGCTGCAACTTGGGGGAACAACCTGTTCGCTTCTGTGGGTTATAAAGCCAGACTTTGTCGTTCTCCTTGAAAGATCCCTTCTCGGCTTGGGTATCGTATCGTTTCTTTATTCGGTCGCTAGCGATCTGAAGATGGGAACGGACCAACTCATGTATATCGTCCATTCTTCTTCGCAATTCATTCACATAATCCTCACCAACCACATCTTCTCCAGCTCGACATCCAAACTCTAGATCACAGGGTAGACGCATCTCACGTGCAAATAGGACTTTTGCTGGTGTTTGGCCCGTTGATTCATTAACAGCAGATCTATAGGCCATTGCGAAGAACGGAAGGTACTGGTCCCAGTCTCGCTGATGATTGGACACCATCTTTGTCAAATACTTGCCGACTGTCTTATTCATATGCTCCACCATTCTATAAGATTGCGGGTGATAGGCCGTGGTTCTTGTCTTCTTCATGCCTAGTCTATCACAGATTCCCTGAAATAGATCGCTCTCAAAGTTCCTTCCTTGAGCACTATGGATCTCCAGAGGCACTCCAAATCGGCTGATACAGTCTTTGATTAGCACATCTGCAATAGTGGCGGCCTTCTGGTCCGGAATCGCGTAGATCTCAACCCATTTCGTAAAGTAATCCATTACGACCAACATGTATTTGCATCCATTTTCACTTTCTGGAAATGGCCCGGCGATACCCAAAGCTATTCTTTCAAACGGACTTCCAACATTGTACTGCCTCATAGGAGCCTTTCGTTTTCGGCAGGATCCGTTACTTGATAACACCATGACAAGAAGTGTCCTGACTTATGGGTGTAAAAATTGGATAATAAACAAGAAAACTAAAAACAAAATGATTACAACAGAGATGGAATTCCTGAGAAGGAGCTGTAGAGTGACAAGGGGCAAGCGCGGCTCCTCCTTAGGGTCAATTGGTCAATGACCCCCCTAAAATAATCTCATAAAAATACCAATTTTATTAAAAATATCTTTTATCTAAAACTTCACTCTGAAATATAAAATTCTCTCTCAGCAGTCTCCATTGGCAAAACAAATATAATAGATATAATAACGTCGCGCCTCGCGCTATACACAAGCCCGTGGCTGGGCCGTATTTTAAATTGTCTATATACAGTTCTTATGGCTTATGGACAAATGCATGTAAAATAGAAAAGAGACGGCAGATAGCAATTTCGTGGGCGAGAGTGGGAGTGACCTTTCCGTCGTATACCTCTAGTAGAGTCGACGGCCTCACGTTTAGTTAGAAAACAAGATGAGTGTTGTTGACGAAATAATTGCCTTAAAATCTGCTGGAACACTAAATTATGAACGGCGGCTTGAGAAAAAAGAAAGTGGTCGACCAAAACCAAACATGAATTTAAAACAAACAACAAAGGATAGGGGTAAGGACATTCAAAGATATTTTAAAGAATCAATGTACAATTTGTGTGATTGGATTTGTGGCTGCAGTGTGAGAAATGCATTTTTTTGCTATCCGTGTTTACTGTTTTCGAATGACGCTGTATGGGCGAAAAATGGAGTAACTGACATTAAGCATTTAAAAGTGAAAATTACAAAACATGCCTCTTCAACTACTCATATAAATTCATCAATGAGTTACGCAAGTTTAGGACGTGTTAACATAAGACAGCAACTTGATAGTGTATATCGTAAATCTGTGCATGACTTTAATGAATTGGTATCTAAAAATAGGTATATTTTAAACAAACTAATCGACTGTGTAAAATTTTGTGGAGTTTTCGAAATTGCATTGCGCGGTCATGACGAAAGTGACAGCTCCAATAATCGTGGAATTTTTCTGGGCCTTATCGATTTTGTTTCTGAACTGGATTTAATGTTTAAAGAACACATTGAAAAAAGTACAGTATTTAAAGGAACATCGAAAACAATTCAGAACGATATTTTAGAATCAATGTTAGCCATTGTGCATACTCATATCATGAAGGAGATTGGCCAGACAAATTTTGTGGCCATTCAAGTAGATGAGACCACAGACAGCTCCAATAAAACGCAGATGATTATCATATTGCGATATGTATTAACTGGTATTGTACATGAAAGATTTTGGAAATTTGTTAACCCCCTAGGTACTACAGCACAACATTTAACTAATGTAATATTGGAAGAACTTCAATTATTAAAAATTAATGAAGCACCTGAAAAATTGATTGCCCAAAGTTACGATGGTGCATCAGTCATGAGCGGTAAACTGGGAGGAGTACAAACAAAAATTAAAGAAATATACCCAAATGCACACTTCATTCACTGCTATGCCCATCAATTTAATCTTATCCTCCAAAAAGCGGCGAGTCAACACAAACCGATAAAAATATTTTTTGCAAATTTACACGGATTTTCGTCCTTTTTCGGCCGATCTCCAAAACGTACGATGGTTCTGGATAGAGTGGTTAAAGTAAGGCTACCTAAAGCTGCGCCTACTCGATCTCGATGGGCTTTCAATACAAAATGTGTTGAAATTGTATACACTTATAAAGATGATTTAAAATCTTGCTTAGAGGAAATTATTGATGAGGAGCAAGATGGTAACAATATAAATCAAGCAACTGGTTTAAAAAGACATTTGGAAGATGAGCATTTTTTATTTTGGTTAAATTTTTTCCATAAAATAATGCCCCATGTTGATATATTGTTTAAACAATTGCAAATGCGAGACATTGATGTTATATCTGTCAAAAATTGTATCCTGTCTTTTAACAACAATATCCAAATAATTAGAAATACTATTTTGGAATCAGAAGTACCAAGCACATCAACAGCAAAAAAAAGAAAAACTACTGCAGAGGATCCAAAGCGACGAACTGCACTTGAAATTTGTGATATTATTATATCTGAAATAAATCACAGGTTTAGTTTCAATGATCATCTCATGATTTCACAGTTATTCTACATAGAGAAATTTGAAGCATACACTACCAACTTTCCGCAAAATATTTTAAAAATGGTGACGGCTAATTATCCCACAGTGAATATTTCCAAACTAAAATCGGAACTTGAAGTCTTATATTGTCGTGAGGATTTTCGCAATAGTGCTGGTGCAGTAGCCATACTTCAGCTTTTTATTAACATGAATTTGTCTGAAACATTTTCTGAAGCAGTGAAGTTATTAAATATTTTGTGCACACTCCCTATGACAACCGTGGAAAGTGAGAGATGTTTTTCTACTTTAAAAAGAGTAAAAACATTCCTGCGTAATACGATGGGACAACCTAGACTTAGTGCCTTGTCTATGCTGAGCATCGAGAAAACGCTTGTCAAGAGCATTCCAAATTTCAATGAGAAGGTCATAGACTATTTTGCAGAACTAAAGGATAGAAGAATTGACTTAAAATATAAAAATATTTAAAGTAAGTTTCGTTTTAATAAATTTACAATTTATTATACTATAAATATTCCTATCTATATATCAGTCAATAACCTGTTCATACCATTTTTCCTATATTTTTTAAAAGATTTACTCTAAAAAAAGACAAATTTAATTTTCGGAAAACTAGGGTAAATAGTATTGAGTTTTATCTAAGTCTGTATTTTTTATCTAAAATATAAATGCTAAAAGATCTTTTAAATACTTTAAAAAATCAACAGTTTGAAGTTTTCAAACCAAAATGACCCCCCTGAAGATTGACCCACGAGCCGCCGCTGACAAGGGGAGATAGAATAAATAACACAGAGATTAAGAAAAGGATGGGAATGAACTTAGATATAATAGACTATATAGAACAGAAGAGATTAACCTGGTATGGACATATCAAAAGAGCAGACAAAAAACGGCGGATAAACAGAATAACAGAGTGGAGCCCGATAGGAAAAAGGAGGAAAGGCAGACCCCGAAAACCTTTCAGAAATGATGTGGAAGCAATGGAAAGAAGAAACCTGCAGAAAGGGGACTGGCAATACAGAGAACTGGAGAGAACGGTTGAGTGAAGTAATACAGTGATAACTGTGGAAATCCTTAGTATGTACATATTTCGTTTGGATTGTATTGCATTGTCTTTTTTGTTTAGTGCATTTTTTGTATTTGCCAGTAAAATATATTTAAGCTATCTAAATAACAAATTATTAGGCAAAGTTTTTCAATCCTAATAGACATTAATAATATGGAAAATTATTAAAAATATTACTAAAAGATTTTTAAATTGAAAACTTATTGGTCCATTTCCCTGGTGACACCTCCAAGGTTTCTACAATATGCAAGCCAGATGGATGCTGCAGTGAAGACAAAAGGGAAGGAATTCTACACTATGCAATTCACAACCCCGTCTGCAGCTTGGTAAAGTTCCAACGGAAAATGGACCTAGTTACTCTATAGGAGTAATACTAATATAAAAATAAAAATTTATACCATTTTTATTCTGAAGCTATTTTCTTGTGGCATTTTTACAATTTTAACTATTTAGAATGGGAAATAAGCCACAATATTATTAAAAAATGATTTTTATTAACGTTTCGACGCCCAAATCGGGTGCCGTTGTCAAAATTTTTATTCAGTTGCAATGCGAAGGCAATACAATCTTATCTTTCACTTAGAATACGGAGCGCAGTCCAGCACTCTGAATCGACGATTTTCGACTCTTATTGGAGTCTCATCGGAGAGACGTAGGCCTGCTGCTCTATACTCTAAGTGACCAACACTGAGAGTTTATCCCCCACACCCCGCAACTGACGTGAATGGATTAGGTGACTAGCGTCATCTGGCAATTGAAAGGCAAAGTTTTTCAATTCTAATAGCGACATTAATAATATTGAAAATAATTAAAAATATTACTAAAAGATTTTAGTTGAATTTTCCGTTGGAACTTTGAACTTTACCAAGCTGCAGACGGGGGCTGTGAATTGCATAGTGTAGAATTCCTTCCCTTTTGTCTTCACTGCAGCATCCATCTGGCTTGCATATTGTAGAAGCCTTGGAGTTGTCACCAGGAAAATGGACCAATAAGTTTTCAATTTAAAAATCTTTTAGTAATATTTTTAATATTTTTCAATATTATTAATGTCGCTATTAGGATTGAAAAACTTTGCCTTTCAATTGCCAGATGACGCTAGTCACCTAATCCATTCACGTCAGCTGCGGTGTGGGGGATAAACTCTCGGTGTTGGTCACTTAGGACTTAGAGTATGTATGGAGCAGCAGGCCTACGTCTCTCCGATGAGACTGCAATAAGACTCGAAAATCGTCGATTCAGACTGCTGGACTGCGCTCCGTATTCTAACTGAAAAATAAGATTGTTTTGCCTTCGCATTGCAACTGATAAAAATGGTATACATTTTTATTTTTATATTAGTATTACTCCTATAGAGTAATTAGGTTCATTTTCCGTTGGAACTTTACCAAGCTGCAGACGTGGGTTGTGAATTGCATAGTGTAGAATTCCTTCCCTTTTGTCTTCACTGCAGAATCCATCTGGCTTGCATCTTATAGAAGCCTTGGATGTGTCACCAGGGAAATGGACCAATAAGGTTTCAATTTAAAAATCTTTTAGTAATATTTTTAATATTTTTCAATATTATTAATGTCGCTATTAGGATTAAAAAACTTTGCCTTTCAATTGCCAGATGACGCTAGTCACGTAATCCATTCACGTCAGTTGCGGTGTGGGGGATAAACTTTCGGTATTGGTCACTTACATTATGGAGCAGCAGGCCTACGTCTCTCCGATGAGACTCCAATAAGAGTCGAAAATCGTCGATTCAGAGTGCTGGACTGCGCTCCCTATTCTAAGTGAAAAATAAGATTGTTTTGCCTTCGCATTGCAACTGAATAAAAATGGTATACATTTTTTTAACAAATTATACTTACAGATTATAGTAAACAATTTCCTCGCGAATGTGATTTTCAGGTATTTCCTAGTAATAAGAAAGTCACACAACCATCCTGAGAACATTGAACAGATCCACATTACCAGATAGGGAATCGAATTCCAGATTCCGTTATCCACAATACTGAATTTTAAGACGTCACTCATGTAAGTAGGTAGATCAGTGAGCAACGTGAAAAATCCCCAGTCGTGGCCTAATTGTGCTGCCACCAAGGCCCATATGGGTGGAGAGGTCCAGATAGCCTTCCATGGAGTAGGTTGTCTCTTTTTTGAGACTGAATCTAAAATGGGGAAAATATTTACCCGTTTGTAACTATTTGTTAGTAATAAACTAAAAATTATAAAATACTGGTTCTTTATAAAATTTCGGTTCTAAAGTGGTTTTAAAAATTAAATTTTTAAATAAAAAAACTGTTAGGCCCATAAATGGCCGTTTTGGTGTGTAAATTTCCTCTTCACGACGGATTTGCTGGAAAATTTGAATTAACTTCTCTTGCTTCTCTTATCGTCTACTTGACTTTTGGACTTGAGCCCAGGGTTGCCTTTAGTTGGGTGATGAAAGCCATCCCTTCTCCGGGGTGAAAAACATACGTTCAAAATAAGTCCGGAAATTGATAAACCGACTAACTCTAAGCAACTTTTGTTCTATAGAGTTTTTTTTACTAAGTCGATACTTTTTGATTATTTGCAAGTAAAAATGTTAATTTTTCATCAAAAACACGCTTTTAGACGTTTTTTGCAAACAAATCCAAAAGTAAACATTTTATCGAAAAATTTTTACAAAAATATTTTTACACTTAGCAAAAATTTAGCTTATAGAAATAAAAATGGCGTATGTATGAAGTCTGTACACTCAGTACTACCCAGTAGAAGCAGAGTTGTAGCTCATGAAAAGTAGGTTTCTTTTTAACAAAAAAAAAAACTGTATTAAAGTGTTTAAAAAGCTTTATTTTTATTTTTTTAGCATCAAAACTAAGCATATTACCCTCAAAATAAATTTAATCAATATACTAGTCAATACTTTATGTATTGATTACATGATCTCTAAATTTAACCGGTTTTAAAATGCTTATTTTTGAAAAAAAAAGACAGATTAAAAGAGATGAAAAAGTTTATATTAAGAATCGGGTTTTGTAGTTTTGTGCAAGTTAAAAAACGAATGGCAGCTTTGAAAACCTTAACTAGAAAAGAATAGTTGGTGATAAATCGATTACGAATTTAAGATATAAGACTTACTCCCTCATATTTTTATTCTCTAAAAGTGACCCTCGCATAATACGTGGAACATGTCATGTAGCTACAAGTTATTTTTTTTCAGTGCGTCATTAAATTCGACATATAGGATTTTAAGAATGTCGACAATCATTGCACAACATTTTAATTAAATATGACTGTTGTCAGAATATTTATATTTATAAAAACATCAATATTTATACAAATATTTGCCAGATAATTAATGTGTAAACTATTTTAATGTACAAATAAATAAATATAAAATCAAATTTCGCTATACAACGTCCGAATATACCAATGACATAAATTATTTATATTTACGTCGCTGAAAAATATTAACCTAGAAATTACAATTATCATTTTAACCGCTGATATTGTAATAGTACTGTTACGATCGATTATTTTTGTGTCAAATTATCTTTATTCGCAATATTAATTGGTTATCTATTTAGTGTATGAGTAGAGGAGTAATCGCCAACTAATTATACATCTATAAGTATAGGGTCGTTTTAATATGCAAATACCCGTCAACGAATACATAATTTTCAAAGTTGTATGAAAGTTGTATGTATAATAATCAAGGAGCTAGGTTTTTTGTGCCATTTCCAACTCTAATGCGTTAGAGAGAATTCGGTAATCTATGACGCATTGAAAAAAGGGTTTGGGATGAACTGTATTTTTAATTGTATGTCCTCGTTTTTCTAATTGGCGTGTTGTGTTTAACATAACCTAACAATATAAGTAATTTATTGGGCACTAATTTTTAACAAATAAAACATGATACTAACCTATTTTGGTTTTTAAATATTCGAGTTCTTTTTCAGTTATAAATGGATGCGTGCTTGGTTGTGAATAGCACAGAAGTTGCCATAAAATACACCATATCACCCGTGCGGTACCAAAGAAGTAAAAACAAGAGCTCCAGTTCCCTGTTGCTTTCATTAAAGCACCACTGACTACATTGGTTATTATTGTTCCTGAAAAACGTTACATTTTAGCTAATATGAATTTACTTCAATTATTGTTTACATGCGTCTTTCCCTCAAGGGGCGTAACAGAGGCCCCCGCAGCGTAAAGCTTGCGGAGGGCCCCAATCGAGTAGGGGCCCCATCTTGTCGTCTGATATTATGTACAAATCTGTTATAGGGTATATGATTTTACTTTGTGTGTTTAAATTTAAAAACGTAAATTTCTAAATAGGCGTATTCGGCAAGTGAATCATCTCATATCTAGAAACTTAATCCTTTCCGGTCTCAAGAACTTTTATGGGTGGCGACAATAAACTATAATGCTTTGTACGTGAGTATTGAAAGATTTGAGAATTGCAATTTGTCGAATTTTAGAACAATATTTCTAAATCTAGAAATGGGCTTTCTCTTTAATCTTTATCTACCTGTTTAGTTTTCGATACAATTATCCAGAGGCGTAACAGAAGCCGCTTGCAGCATGAAGTTTACGGGGGGCCCCAATATGTCAAGGGACCCATCTTGTCTAATATATGTAAACATGTGTTGTTATATTATTTGCATACATACGTTTTTTAAGCAGTGTAGTATTGAAAATGAAGTTTTCCATCCGAATTAATAAAATTGTAGATATATTCGCTGATAGTAGATAGTGCACGAAGAATGTTGTTCATCTCATAGAATAATACTAATGTAATCATTTAGTAATTTTTTTCTATTTTGTTCTATACCAATAAAGATGAAAAATGTAAGTCGTCATAAACAATCCATGAATACACCAATAGCTCAGTAAATGACAGTTTTGGAGTAAAATTATCAGCGTCACAACGGACGTATTTGCTTGACAATTTGGATTTAGGTTCTAGTTACACTCCACTTCAAAGTTGGATTTATGCCGTTGGTTGAAAAACATACGTTTAAAATAAGTCCGGCAATGTATAAATTGAGTAATAAAACGCAACTTTTGTTCTATAAAGTTTCTTTATCTATGTTAATAATTTTCAAGTCATTAGCGAGTGAAAATGTTTATTTTTCAACAAAAAAAAAACAATGTTTTCAGACGGGTTTTCTGCAAATAATTCAAAAATAAGTATTTATCGAATTAAATATTAGATAGGTATCGAAAAAATATTTGTAGCAAAAGTGTAGCTTATAAGATACAAAAAAATGGTGTACTTATTCATGAAGACTATCGACACAGTAAAAGCACAGTTGAAGCTCATGAAAAATTATTATTATTCGTCCAATTCCAAATCGAATATTTCAACCTAAAATAACCAAAAAATGAAGCAATTTTCGGGAAAAACTCATTAAAACTTTTTTTAAATGTTTCAAAAAAAGCTTTATTTTTATTTTTTATAAAAGTTTCTAGCACCAAAACTATACGAGTTACGCTCAAAATAAAGTTGGCCCCTTTTTTAGTAAGAAAATCGTGAAAATCGGCCCCTATTTCGCACCCCAAATAAAATTTATCATTAGCGCTTTACCATTTACTATAAATATTTATTGTTTATATGATCTGTAAGTTTGACCGGTTCGAAGTTCTTATTTTTGAAAAAAATTGGTTTCATATTAAAAAAAGTTTTTTATTTTGGAAAAATGCCTTTTTTTCAAAATAACTTAAAAAGTATTAGTGATACGAAAAATCTCACAGAGTAAAGATATGTAGGTCTTGCTTTTATAAATATTGTGACTCTATTTTGGTTTTCTGTTAGACAAAAATTGGTAAAGATATGGCTGTTTAAAATTTGCATATATTCGTGATTAGTGACTCGTTCAAGCCCTTCAACTAGAACCCTTTTAAAAATAGGCACTTTGAACCTATAAAACTTACAGGTCATATAAAAAAGTTAGGTAATTTGTAAGGCGATAATGATTAGTTTCATTTGGAGTGCTAAATAGGGGGAGATTTTTTACAATTTTTTTACTAAAAATGGGATTAACTGTATTTTGAGCGTAACTGGCTAAGTTTTGATGCTAGAAACTTTTGTAAAAAATAAAGCTTCTTTTAAACACTTTAAAAAGTTCTAATGAGTTGCCCCGAAAAGTAATTAATTTTTTGGTTATTTCACGTTGAAATATTCGATTTACAATTTGACGAATAAAAAAAACATTTTTTTATAAGCTAGATACATTTTTGTTAACCATATTCTTTTCGATCGAATACTTACTCTTTTTTACTATTTGTGAAAAATCGTCTAAAAACGTGGATTTATTGTTGAACAATAAACATTTTTACTCATAATTAACTCGAAAAGTCTTAAGTTAACCACTTCGGTGGTGACACTGAAAATTACACGGTATCGCCATATTTTACGTTGATTTACTGGGCTGTAACACATATAGGTATTTGTTACACATGTCGCATTTAGTAATGTTTTAAAGGGGTGCCCCGACGGAGTTTGTTACACCACTGTTTCCCTCAAGAACCAATAAATACTAAAGCGGAATGAAAACCTGTTAGTTAAAAATACGCATAGTATATCACTTATAAAAGTTCAGGTTAAAATAGAGAGTAAACGCGTACCCGGAAGAAGAAGACACTCATGGCTTCAAAACTTACGCCGATGGTTTGGACTAACATCGATCGAGTTATTCAGAAAAGCTGCAAATAAAGTTAAAATTGCTATGATGATAGCCAACGTCCGCAACGGACAAGGCACATGAAGAAGAAGAAGATAAAAGTATAGTATTTTCCAGACCAAATGACAAAAGTGTCATTCGTAAATTTAGCAAGGTGCAAAGACTGGCTTGCTTTAAAATCACAGAGGCTCTAATAGTGTCACACTAGTATGCGAGTTCCAGATTAATAGTAAATACGCGGCAATATAAGAGCCGATGAACGTACTAGAAGAACATCAAGTATAAAATACAGACTGTGGTCTAAAGCCAGCTGTGAAAGTGCCAAAAAACACCGAAAAATGCATGAATCTAAACACAACATAACTTTCACTTAGAAATTTTCCCAATCAAGCACATGGCAAAATATAATGGACAAACAAACGCTAATAGGACTAAAGTTCTGCAGAAAACAATAATTGGAATCAGCTTAGAACCATAACAGGTTTCTTTACTGGACATGCGCCAGTTAAGGGACACCTCCATATAATGGGAGTATTTCATGTAGACTTAAGCGGCAGACTGTAACATAGAACATGAAACAGTTGTCACAAGTAAGCATGTGACATCCGTACTTATTTATAACAACAGTCAATCATATTTTGCATGACTGCGTTGGGCAAATCCCAGATGGCAAATATTTTTGGAGACTACTTAGGGCCGGTATTTCAATAGCTACTTAAGCTTTTGCTTAGCTAAGCCTGTGTCAAAAGTTAAGAAGCTTAAGCCGGGTGCCGTATTTCCATCATTTCCTTAACTAAACTGATGCTCAACTGTAAAGTTAATTGGTTTAGTACCTCTGAATACGTCAAAATACCAAAACTAACTGTTCTGAGGTAAAAACCACTACTGTTGACGTTTAATTTTATCTTGTCATCGGTATCAATGTCATTTACTTCACTTAATTTTGTGTACATAGTGCATGTGTTGTTAGTTTATTTTATTGCCGATATTTTCTCTGGTTATATTGTTATTGTTATTTTGCATAAGCAATAGATCCGTCTTTGTAATTTTGTTTATTGGATATATTCCTTAAAATGTCAAATTCGAATGTAAGTTTATTTTTGTAAAATAAATATACCTACCAAGCTGTAGAAATAAATAATTTTCATGTGCCTACACCTTCCAAAAGTAGTGAGAATTTTAATAATCGTTATTACGATTAATAAATTAATAGATTAATAGATTATTTAATAATCTAATAATAACGTTATTACTCAAAAGTTGGTTTTCAAAATAACTCTCTAATTAATAATCTATAGAAATAACCTCAAAAAACAGAAAACAAATTTTAAGCAAAGGCTTAAACCAACTCGTGCGCGAGCTTAAAATTATTTGGTTTAAGCCTAGGCTTAAGCCTCAAATTGAAGTGGAAATACAGGCATCTAAGCTTAAGCAAAGGCTTAAAGTAAGCTTTGGCTTAAGTGAGGTTGGAAATACCGGCCCTAAGTGACTCCAAACACCAAATGGTACCAATGTTCTGGAACTCTAGAAGCCGGTACAGGTTTGTAAAATTCTATAATGGGTATCACGAATGAAAAGATGATGCGCAATAAGCCAACTGGCTGAAGCACCCCCAGTTTATAACACAAGACAAAAAGGGACAAGAAGGCTAACTTAAGGGAATACTAGGTACATATCTTAAAAAAAATTGAATATCTTTTTTTATTATCCCGGTTCTTTTATAGCGTTCTCCGCCTTCCAGTTCCTAGTTTCCAGCTTCGTCGGTCGTTGCATTCGCCAGGGTTCGCCAGGGTTCCATTCGCCAAGGTTCCTTTCCAAAATAGGTATCCAAAATAGTTTCTGCCTTACTTTCTTTCTTCTTTCCCTTGGCATCCATTTTAAAATTTGTTTTGATAGAGAGGCGTCGTCCATTCTTTCTATATGACCATACCAGATCATCATCATTTTAATTTCATCTATGATAGTTGACTTGGCTCCCATTAATATGTCTGATTTGGTCATTTTCTATTCTTCCAAGCCTTGATTTTCTTCTTCTCCAGAAGTCCATTTCCAATGCAAGTAGGCGTCGTTCCAGGGATTTAGTTAATTGCAATATTTCACATCTATAGAGAGAGAGAGCATTATACTTTTAAAGATGGAGTTAAAGATGATATGGTGTCTTTGATTTGATAGTTCTTATGACCATGGATTGAATTAAATATCTAAGTTTTTAAAATCACATTGGTTGCTTAGATTAGTTATAAATTTGATTAACCTTTTTTACTTCTATATATTGAAAATGAATAGGTTAGTTCTTTTAACAAAATACTTCAATCGAGAGTTTATGATAAAAAATAAACTAAATCAATTTAACTTCAACAAATTTATCAGATCTTGCTAATAAACAAGACTTGTTAAAATAAAAATTGTTAAAAATCCTACCATTACTTTCCACATAACAATGATGTTCGCATCATGTTCAAAGCATATACTACCAACATTCGTCGGAGTATATTCGTTTTAGTGTATGCGTAGTACAAGCATAGAATGTACCTTAAAAAATATTCTAAATTTCATGTACTTTTGCATATACTCCAAAGAATATTCTCGTACCGAATATACTGAGCACATTCGTGTATGTACTATCTCGTAATATTCGTAAAAGTTTATTCTTAGAATATACCCTTATCGAATATTCTTAACACATACTTATAAGTAGATACTTTTAAAATAGGTATCTAAAAAATAATATGTATGTATAGGAAGTAGGAAGAATAACTTCGTTATTTTTTTTAATAATAAAATTAATAAAATTTATGTATGTAGTAGTATTGGACGAATTTCATTTCAAAATTTTTGTATGGTAAAAAAGTTTAAACATTAATTGTATTAACGTTTATTATTAAAAATTCGTTTTAATAATTGAAATGACTTTACAATTTCGAGTTTATCATGAGTATTTTTACATCGTTGGAATTTGAATTTAGGTACACTCAATTCAATATGGGCCATTCCAGCACCAAAACCCACAACCAAAGGCTTTGGTGTTGCCAACCATCGAGTAAGCATTTTCCGTCAACTTACCTTAAAAACTCCCACTTTTATAAAAAAAATTTTCTCCTGTTTACAAAATCTGAGAAGATAGGTATGTTTAATTATTTTCAAATGTTTTGATTATTTTGAAATAATTTTTAAATAATTAATAGTTGACTTTTTCCTTTTATCACCTTTTATGTTAAAAATTCCCGCAAACAGGGAACTTTCCCTCCGTTTGGCAACACTAACCACCGATACCGATGCACCGATGTTTTGTTCGGTGACCAAACAAACTGCAAACGGCCACACGGCCAGTCTTTTAATACCTGGATAAGGATTAGAGATAGGAAACAATGAAACGAAAGTAAAATATGAAAACGAAAACAGGCATTATTTGTATATGTATCCATAGATAAGAGGGTGTCTTATCTATGCAGTGTTAAGGATGAAGACGAATGATAAAGTACTATTAGGACTAAAAAACATACATAATCTCTTTATTTTGTTTGCGGTGCTTCAAAATATAATCTATTTTGGTAATTCAATATTACTTAAATAGTAGGTATCTAGGACATATGTATAAGTATATAAATTTTAGTTACTCATACATAGTTTAGTTTAGCTAAATATTATATAATAATTTATATAAATAACTAAAATTTATAAATAATATGTACTTACTTTTTAAGAAATATTGTAGAATGTAGATACTGACTACATTCTCATATGTAATTAGAATATGTAAATATAATAGATATTTGGTAGAACCAGTAGAACCTAAGATGAGATTAGGTGATGCTGAAAACATACTACTTCTGAGCAATATAGCACTTTCTTAGAACATTCTTTAAAATATATTCTTCCCATACAAAGATGTGCGGTAGTACGTTCTAAGTTTATAAATATGTAGAAAGTTTATAGCACTTCTATGGAATGTTCTAAAAAGTACATTCTTGGTATATACTGAAAAGAAGTGCGGTAGTAAGTACACTCTAAGTGTATACATAGAACGTTTAAGTACTGTAATGTAGTATATACTCAGTATCTGCTCTGCACATTCGCAATGGTCATTACGCATATTCTCGGTATGTACTTTTTCTGAAAAGTATGTTCTATGAATCTACTAAGAACATAAAATTGTTATGTGGGTTAATAATGGTAGGATTTTCTTAGAAAATCATACGTCAAATAAAACGTTAATCTGACGTATGATCATTCATTCATATGAAAAACATAAAAACAAATTAATTTGTAAAGACAAAAACCATTAAGTATATAATTGTAAATAAGTGTTTTAGGTCGATTAACTTTTAGTATATATACCTACTCCATGCAAAGATAAATGATTAGGTGTATTTCACAATATAGTAGGTAGATAACAATCATAAGTAATTTTTTTGATTTTGCCGCGTCTCAAAGATTGTACAGATAAAAAAGGACAAGATAATATCAATAGTGTCTATTTTTATCCTTTTTTGAGTGGTCATATCCTTAAAATATGATTTTATCTCTGAGTTTTTGGTTTAAAAATAGTATCAATGAGTAATAGGTACAGATGTTATTGTTATCATTGTGTAAAATTGGTCTGATTACGTTTAAGGGTCTTTTTTATTATTCACGTAAAGATATCCAGTAACACACGTGTTACAAAAATATTTCTTATACTTAATATATTTTTTAGTTTTTATTCTTTGAACAGTAAAATTTCAGTTTTTTATACGTTGAATGTTATTATTAAATGTCGTAATAAGATGTTCGCAACCCCACAAATTCGTAACGGCGTTTTTCGTAACGCCTTCAATTCATAACGGCGACACTACGTAACATCGACACTTCGTAACTATAACTATTCGTAACGGTATAATTCGTAACGTCAAAATTAAATTATTCTGTTTACTGTTGTTAATGTGGAAACTAACTTTTATTACAGTTGCAATAATTTGAAATTAAGTTTTATCAACTTAACAAACCAGAATCAGGATAAACATTTTTAACATATTTCATATTTTGTGACATTTTGAAATTTTTGAAAGTTTTATTACTATAAGTCAGCGGTGCTCAAACAGTCGACCGCGATCGACCGGTCGATCGCCAAAGTTTTTGAAGTTGATCGCGATTCACGGAAAAAATGCACATGGAAAATGTGGAGACTGCGCTTACTTGTGTATAATATGAAGTGTCATGCACTTCATGAAGTGCATTATCACCCAAGTAAAATGAAGATGAAAAACATATTTAATTACAACTCTCTGTAGTTACAATCTTTTATCAAATAGAAATGTGAAATATAGTATATTGTAAAACAAGTGAGAAAAAAGACATATTTCTCACGAGGCAGAAGTTTGTTTGTACGAGGCGAGTGCCGCAAATTAAGCGAGGGAGAAATATGTCATTTTCTTATGTGTTGTACATTGTACTTTTTCTATGGATGCAGTTTTGTTAAGAGTTCAAACATCAAAATTAAGTAATTTAGGTGCTTTTAGGTATATTATATGCATAAATTGAAATAAAATACATAATATACAGGGTGTCCCGAAAAGAATGGTCATAAATTATACCACACATTCTGGGGTCAAAAATAGTTCGGTTGAACCTAACTTACCTTAGTACAAATATGCTCATAAAAAAGTTACAGCTCTTTGAAGTTACAAAATGAAAATCGATTTTTTCAATATATCGAAAACTCTCAGAGATTTTTTATTGAAAATGGACATGTATCATTCTTATGGCAGAACCACCTTAAAACAAAATTATAGTGAAATTTCTCCACCCCATAAAAAAATTATGGGGATTTTGTTCCCTTAAACCGCCCCCAAACTTTTGTGTACGTTCCAATTAATTAATTATTGTGGTACCATTAGTTGAACACAACGTTTTTAAAACTTTTTTGCCTCTTAGTATTTTTTCAGTAAGCCAGTTTTTATCGAGATGCGGCTTCTTTTTTACTATATTTACATAAAAAATTTATGGGGGTTTTGTTCCTTTAAACCCCCCAAATGTTTGTGTACGTTCCAATTAAACTATTATTGTGGTACCATTAGTTACACACAGTGTTTTTAAAACTTTTTTGCCTCTTAGTCTTTTTTTGATAAGTCAACTTTTATCGAGATGTAGCTTCTTTTTCAAAATATACCAAAAAATTTAAGTTATAAATAAATTTTCAGATTATTAACAGGTGTCTATAATCATACTTAACCATATACAAATATGTGGTGGATTCGACAAATATTCAAAATATCTCGATAAACACTGGCTTATCAAAAAAGTACTAAGAGGCAAAAAAGTTTTAAAAATATTGTGTTTAACTAATGGTGCCACAATAATAATTTAATTGGAACGTACATAAAAGTTTGGGGGGTTTAAGGGAACAAAACCCCCATAAAATTTTTATGGGGTGCACAAATTTCACTATAATTTTTTTTAAGATGTTGCTGCGATAAAAATTCTTCATGTCCATTATCAATAAAAAACCTCTAGGAGTTTTCGATATATGAAAAAAAATCGATTTTCATTTTGTAACTTCAAAGGGCTGTAACTCTTTTTGTGTGCACTATTGTATATAGGTAAGTGAGGTTAAATCAACCTATTTTTGACCCCAGAATCTGTGGTATAATTTATGACCAATCTTTTCGGGACACCCTGTATATGTAGGTATTTAATATTCTTAAAATTATGTCATTTATTAAAAATTCTAATTAACCCGGGAGCAGTCGCGCTGACTTTTGTTACGTAAGCAGTCGCGCGTAGAGAAAAAATCTCACAATACGAATTTAAAACAAATTTCTATTTTATAATATTTTTATTTATTTGTTATGCTAACTATATTTCTAACAATTTTAAAACTAATTGGCTCTCACCAAAGACATAAATTCCACAAAAACAAAATAAAAAAATAAAAAAAAATTCCTGCGCAATACTACAATCTTTCTCAAGGCACTTACGAGTGGAAATTTAGGTTGCAAAAGTTTTCATCAAGTTATCACGGAAAAGGATAAAATGTTAGATTTTTTCTAACGGCGCGACTGCTCCCGGGTTAAGAGTTATTTTTGAACAGTTTTGAAAGGTAATCCCTGGTAAGTTTTGCTTCAACACATTTTTTTTTTGACAATATTAATTGTGCTTGTATTGTGCATGTTACCATGGAAACCGCGATCATATATGGAAAACCGTACGACAACCAGTGAGAAAAAATATGTCTCACTGTAATAGCCGACTTTTCTCACTGCATGAGAAATTTTTCGTTTTGAATGTATGTAAAAAGTGAGAGAAGTTGCACATTGTGTAGCATCCATAGAAAAAAGTTTTTATTTTAATTTTTTTACTAGCAGTCGATCACTGGACGCTTGCAGTTTATGTGGTAGATCCCATGCAGTGTAAGTCTGAGCACCACTACTATAAGTGATAATTCAGGATACAAATTTAAATTTACACAAAAATAGCAAAAATATGTGTATGAAATATATTTAAAAAGAAGTGATCTTAAAAAAAGTAATACGTGGCGGTCTCATAAAAAAAATCACGCAGTATTCGAAGAGAATCCCTGACCGTTTGACAGGTTGCCTCGTCCTGCTGTAACCATTGTTGATATTAAGCTTGAATCATTTTAGAGATATTTTCCGTATTACATAAAATAGCACTCCATGAAAAAAATTTTTTGTGCAAAACTGAGAACCATTCTGAAGCACATAACATTAACACGACATTCACATACGTGATAATGACGTTCGGAAACCACTCAGTACTTTTCGTGTTCAGGGACAGTAGATAGCATATATTAAAAGGTGAAAGAACATTATATAGTCCAGAGAAATAAGGTTTTTGTCGGAACACTTGAGCAGCCAGGTTGCAAATAGATTTTTTGGGTACTATATACCTAATACATTATAAATACAAAAATGCGCGAAAATTACGATTAATTATTATAAATACGAGAAATTTAGTTATTAACAAATAAGGGTCAAAAATGGCAGTTTTTTCGTTTAAATCGCTACAGGTAAAAATAGGGTAATTATATAAGTTATTTAGAGTATTTGTACTTTAGCAGATTAGCCACGGTTTAAACTGGCTCTTTTTTAATTTTGATCCGATCATTTTTTGCTTCGGAAATTGCAATATAAAACTAAAATTTCAAAAATAAAAAATGTGCTATAACTTTTGCAAAAATAGCCTTATGACTTTCATATTGCACGAAAAGTTGAGTCAAGCATTTCATATAATACACAAAAAATTTTAAGACGATTCGTCAATTAGCTTAAATTTTATTCAATTTGTTTATCGCAAAGAGCTTTTCTTTGCAATGTTATTGTTCAGAAAATAATATTGACATAGCAATTCTGTGGAAACCACATGCAAGAAGAATAGTTATATTTTCAAAGTGTTGAAAAAAATCAATAAAGAGTCGTTTTTATCATTCCGAAAAAGTTTAGAAAAATAGATTCATTTTTGGCTTATAAACAATTTGAGTAGCTTTGTTAATATTGACTATAGAGTAAATCAACTTTAGGATTTCAAAAGCTGGTATTTTTACACGAATTTTCAGAAAAAAACTTTTTGCTTAGCTTAATTAGGCTCAAAGTTAGCCACTTTTATTATTTAATTCGCAGTTATTTCTATATACATCAAATTCTCCTGTAGCAGTGTTAGTTACCATACTCCTCAGAAAGGGCTTGGCCGATGTTTATGAAATTTTCCACCTACAGTGGAACCTCGATTATCCGTCTCTCCATTAACCGTCACCTCTGTTAACCGTCAGGGTCGGTACATAAGTTGTATTCACTACATATAAGTAAAAATTAGTCATAAATTTATTTTGTTTGAGCATTGCGATAAGTCGATAAGCTAAACGAAATTAGCTGAAATGTACAGTTTTGCTATCACCATATTTTTAAGGCTGAATTAACTGTTTTGTTTTCGTGGCCTAAAGATGACATAAAAGAATGTTTAATTTGTGATGAGGACGCAAAGCTATTTCGCCAAAGGACCCCACATTCTGGGAAAGGCCCGATGGCAAAAGGTCAGTTGGTCGACCAAGAAAGAGATGGAAATACGCAGTAGCCAGTGACCTACGCAAAATGGGAGTACAGCAATGGGAAATAGCTGCTCAGGACCGACAACAATGGAGGGAAATAGTAAACGCGGCCAAGACTCACATAGAGTTGTAGACGTAGAGCCAAATGATGATGATGATGATGACGCAAAGCTATCCATTGTTGACAGATGATGAAATCTTTAAAATGGCAACAGAGGCGGAGGAAGCAGATTCAGAAGCTGACACAGACTTAGAATTTGACGGTGGCGATGTCGATGATACTATTGCAACTGACAAAAATTGGCGTAGAGAAGCTGTATCGCACATGCAACAATTCATCGAGTGGTATTCCCGACAAGAAGAAGCCAATAAAGTAGATTACATGATGTTACGCCGATTAAGAAATTCAGCCGTTGCAAAATGTTACGCAAGAGTAAAACAAACAAAGATTCAGAATATTTTAAAACAAATTGATTCGATTGTACGAACACAAGTCTCTCTTATATTGTCAAACAAAACATACAAATAAAATTTGAGAGCTGTATTATGAATGTTTGATTTTTTTTATTGTTCTGTTAACCGTCTTTTCGATTATCCTTCATACCCTTGGTCCGGTGCCCTGACGGATAATCGAGGTTCCACTGTATATCCTATAGGACGGAGAAGAGGTTTTAATCTATTTTTTATACCCATAAGTTATAAGGGGGTTGCCCCCTGACATTTTTTTTATTTTTTTGAACAAAATTTTCTATTTTAATTTTATATGATGTAGAACTAAAAAATACATACAACCCTTAATTTTCACTCTTTTATCACCAACCCCTATTTGTTAATAGCCATCTACATATTTACATCTATAAAATTCTCCTGTTACAGTGTTACTTTCCATACTCCTCCGAGACCGCTTGACCGATTTTTATGAAATTATATATTATATTCGGTAGGTCTTAGAATCGCTCGTAATCTATTTTTCATATCACTGAGTGACATGGGGAGTTCCCCCTAACATTTTGTAATGTTAAGTGGGGATGTCTGTACATAACGTACTCTATAAGACTACGAGTACAACATACAAATTAAAAAAAATATGATCAAAATCCACCAACAAGCTCCGGTTATATTAATCGCAGCATATTTTTGCAGAATCAGTTTCATTTTTTGAGTGCACGGATTTTATTAATTCCCCTCCACCGACCACGAATTAATTCCGTTCGGACGCCATTTTTAAAACTTTATTAACCACTCTGTTGAGGTTCAAAGTTTACTCAAACATTTACACATAAACTATATATCTTTAACTTCAAAATAGCTCAAGTTAGGCTGCTTAATTGTTATAAACAAAGTAGCCGTCAATTAAATAAAAAAAGTGGCTAACTTTGACCGTAATTAACCTAGGTAAAAATATTTTCTTTAAAAATTCGTATAAAAATACCAGTTTTTCAAATCCCATTGTAGTTTTAGCCTATAGTCAATATTAACAAAGTTATTCAAATTGTTTATAAGCCAAAAATGATTCTATTTTATTAAAATATTTTCTGAGTGACAAAAATGACTTCTCAATAATTTTTTTAAATGCTTAAAAAATATGACTATTCTTCCTTCACATTGTTTTCACAGAATTGCTATATTATTATTATTTTCCGAACAATAACATTGCAAAAAAAAGCTTTTGGCGATAAACAAATCGAATAAAATTTAAACTAATTGACGAATAGTCTTAAAATTTTTTGTGAATTATGTGGACTGTTTGATTCAACTTTTCGTGCAATATGAAAGTCTTAAATTCATTTTCGCAAAAGTTATAGCAAATTTTTTATTTTCGAAATTTTAGTTTCATTTTGCAATATCCGAAGCAACAAATGATCGGACCAAAATTCAAAAAGCGCTATTTTAAACCTTGGCTCAGTTACTAAAAGAAAAATATTATAAATAAGATATTTTACACTATTTTTACCTGTAGCGATTTAAACGAAAAAACTCCCATTTTTGACCCTTATTTGTTAATAACTAAATTTCTCGTCCAAACTGTGACGGGCATTTTTGTATTTATAATGTATAGTACCCAAAAAACTCATTTGCAACCTGGCTGTTCAAGTGTCCCGAACGCATCTAAACATTCCGTATATGTATTTGGAACATAGGAGTTTTCTATTGGTTCGTTGCAGCACGCGGTAATATTTTAACCAATATTCGGCGAGGTTCCAAATGCATATACGGAATGTTAGTCGGTCCCAAATTGATATACGGAATGTTAAATATCGTACACCGAAAAAGATAAGTTTTTTTTAGAGTCTTTTAAAAGGAGATTGATTTTAAAATACTTGTTACTCTATTATTAAATAAAAATAAAACAATTATAGTATTTGGAATGTTATTTGGTGCGAAATTCATATGCGGAATTTTAATTATTCGTAGACCAAAAAATGGGACTTTTTATTAATCAGTTAAAGGAGACTGATTTTAGAATACCTATTTTATTAACGTATTATTAAAGAAAAATAAAACAATGATTAGGTACTTATTTGGTGCGAAATTCATAAATGGGATGGTATAGATTTGAGAGACATATTTCTTTATTTGACTAAGGTTTCGCTTTCTCAGAATTTTTAATGACTTGCACGTGTTGTTAAGTATGTTTAGATATGTTTCAGCTATTCAATTATTCAATTCTGTTGAAGTTTAGGGCTGTGTGCTATCCTTAGACAAGGAAAGAGAGGTGCTATCAGACGAAAATTAAAATTAACTTGGTTATAACGTTTGCGGTTGTGTTTTAAATATTATTTATTCTATAAAATATTGTATATTTAGCATTACGCTATAATTACTATTTCCGCTAATTTTATTATCTTATTTCTTTCATTATTCTTTCTCAAAAACGAAACAACGTTAGTATCTTTCGCGGTACCTGTTCCGTACTTGTCCAGGATTACTTCGCATGCGCACTTTAAAAAAGAGCGTTCTTTTTATTAAAGTGCGCATGCGATTTTTAAAGTGCGCATGCGAAGTAATCCTGGACAAGTACGGAACTGGTACCGCGAACGATACTGTTGTCATTCGAAATGCACATTCAAATACCAGGGCTTTACCCTGTCACAGCTGTTTCTCGTCTATGCGGCAACAAAGTGCACCCTCATTAATTAAGTACTTTATCAGACAATTATTGTGTCAACAACCCACCTAATGCATCGAGATTGTTAACTGCAATAGTAGACGCCAGACCATAAATGATTTATCGTTCGGTCATCTGGACAACTGGTCATCTGGACAACGGGAAGAAAGATAACAAACCGTTTGTGGGTTTTCTATATCAGTCACTAGCCAAGATGTGAACGATAAACACATATACCGGCTCGACCTTCCGAGAGACTAAAAACGAAACACATTTTCGTTTTAACAATAAAAATTACCATTCGTTTGTACACATTATTTCTTGGTCGTTTTATTACATTTATTTTAATTAAATTCCGCAACTCACCCATCGGAATGTATATTTACATAATAGATTTGCCAAAAAGTTTTAAATACATTGTAATCAATGAAAATAAGTACCGAGTCGACATTAGAAATGAAGAAGACATGAATAAATGGCTAAATGAATACAAAAGTATTTTTTTTTCAAGCTGGAGAGCTACACATACGAAAAAAAATACTGCTCACTATTTATGCAGGTAAGTTCTTATAATATAATATTTGATGAAATATAAATAATAATATTTTATATACATACAGTGCACTGGAATAAGTGTTACCCCCTTATTCACCTATTCACCCATAACCAAAACGCTCAGACAGGTCGATTTTTAAAACAATAATAGTACTTATATTATAACATCAATGTTTCGAACTTTACGCGAACCCTGTTTTATTTTTATTTAATAATACTGTAACAAGTATTTTAATATCAATCTCCTTTTAAAAGACTCTAAAGAAACTTATCTTTTTCGGTGTACGATATTTAACATTCCGTATATGAATTTGGGACCTATCTTTTTCCGTGTACCTACGATATTTAACATTCCGTATATGAATTTGGGACTGACTAACATTCCGTATATGCATCTGGAACCTCGCCGCCTATTGGTTAAAATATTACCGCGTGCTGCAACGAACCAATAGAAAACTCCTAGGTTCCAAATACATATACGGAATGTTTAGATGCATCTGGTATATTTTTGCCTTATTTCCCTGGTGTAATATTTTATTGAACCTTCGATTAAATTTTAGGTATGTGGAATGTATTCGGTACACTAAATAAAATGTGATTCAAATCTCCTATTTTCTACTACTCAGTACATAGATTTGAATTAAAAACTTTAATTCTTGAAAGATGTACAGTGAAACATTCATGTCCAAACTTCATTCTTACTAAGATTATTATTATATATTCGAGGTATGAAAAATATTTGTCTGTAAAAGTAATAATGTCCAATAGGTCGTACATATCAGCAAAGAAAAACATGATAGCTTGAAAGTTTTTTAATTACAGATATCTTTTATTTCCTGGTATTAATTATATACCTATTACATCAACTTTTACTGGTGTCGATAACAGATAAGTTAATTTCCGTACTTGTCACTCTTATCAATGATTTTGTAAATCAATACATTCATAATGATTCACGGTATCCATAAGAATGTATAAATTAATTCCTTATTAGTAAAAAACAATGGAAAACACTTATCAACAGACATCATAATCAATCAGCCAATTGTGTCCACTACTGGACATAGGCCTCCTCAGTTTTGTCCACTGTTCTCTACACTGGGCTATTTGTAGCCAGTTTTTCTCTAATTTTTTTACGTTGTCGGTCTATGTAGTCGGTATTTTATGTAGTCGGTGGTCGTCCTTGGATGCTTTTATAGTTTTTTGGCCTCTACTCCATAATTCGTCTTGTCCGCCGTCCATCTTGTGTTTTAGCTAAGTGTCCTGTCCACTTTCCCTTAATAGTCGTGATTCTTTCCATGACGTCCCGAACTACTGAGCGTTGCCTGATTTATTGGATTGTCAATAATGGTACTCCAGAGAAATAAGCAAAATTTAAGGTGGACTCAGGGCTATTATGGTAATGACAAGAGGAACTCAATAAACTGACGGAACATTGTAGTGTCACACTGGTATAGGTTCCAGGTCACAGGGGAATTACGGCAATAATAAGAGCTGATGCATTTGTCAGAAGACCGTCAAGTACAAAATATTTCGGTCCAGAGCTGGCGTGGGTACCATAAAGCATTCTCCAGCACCGGGAAAAACTTGGATCAGAACAAAAAGAACAAAAACAAGCAAGAGTCAGTTGGTTCATAACAGGTTTCCTCACTGGACATGCGCCAATCAAGGGACATCTACATACAATGGAACTATTTCATAAAGAAAGCAAACCTTGTAGCAGAGGACCTTGAATAGTCAACCATATCTTGCATAACTACAAGGCATTAGATCGCAGATGGCAAACATTTCTAGGAAAGACTAACCTACACTTACTCAAATATGTGGTACCAACCAACTAGACCTGTTTAAGCTGGTAAAGCTTATAGAGGTCTGGAACTATTTCAACATATAATAATTGTTATCAAAATTTAATAAATATCTTACCAATTAAAGATCCAGAAAACACCAAAGTCCCTAATTTTGCTCTTTCTGACAATGGTACCCATTTTGACAGAAGTGAATTAATTGCCGGATGGCTTGGACCCTAGAAATAGTATTACTTTTGTTAAAGTATGAATTTTTGTATTTTTAAAATTTTTCTAATAATTTAATTTTCTCTGACTCATTCATATTATTTATAATTCAAATATACACAGAACCAAACTTATATGGAATCATCTGATACTTCTTATCATTATGTGCGAATTTAAAAAAACGAATAAACTAAGTCAAACAATATTTATTTTAATAGTTATTTATGATATAAGTGTTAAAAGTACACGTTTAAGTCACGCATGTGAAAGTTTGCAGAATGAGCGAAAGCGAGTTCTGCAATTCACATGAGTGCCTTAAAAATGTACTTTTTAACACGCATCGCATATCATACAATATTTTTTCTACAAACGTAATTACAGGACAATATCTACAAAAACTTTTACTTGAACTTGACTGACATTCCAATTTTATATTTTTTGGCATTACATCAAAATTGCATATACGGTCAATACGAACTGCAGTGCCTTAAATTTTTTTTAAAGCACTAGTGCCGTAAAGTAGCATTTTTAACGCTCGTATGGAGTGCTAAAAATTGCATTTTTAACACGATTGTAGAAAAACCAATTTAACAACAATTAAATAGAACAATAAAGTATTTAAAAAAACAAATTAAAACTAGTTGTTTTTAAAGTCAATAGCATAAAAAATTTCAATGTAAAACTAATAATGTTTAAATTGGTTTTATTAATTTTTTTTGTTTTTTTTTTGGTAGTCATTGTTATCACCTCTAGTCCTTATGCAAGCTTCAGTTTGCGTGGGCACGCTACTAATTAAATTATAAACATTTTGTTGTGGTAGGTTGCTCCATCCTTCAAGAGCAGCTTGTACTAGCCGTGCGGTGTTTCGTGGATTATCCCGGCGAGCTCTAATTTTTCTTTTAAGCTTATCCTACAAATACTCTATCTATAGGATTAAACTCGAGTGAGCAAGCAGGACACTCCAAAAAAGGGATACCTTCTGTTTCAATGATATCTCTAGTCACTCTAATGGTGTGTGGAGGTCCATTATCACGCAAGAAATTTTCTCCTGTTGCACCTCTTCAGAGCTTAACTACAGGTTATCAACATACCTGTGAGCAGTTAAAGTTGATCGGATGAAAATTAAAGGAGTTTTTTACGGATTCCAATTCCTCTCCAGAACATTACACTTCCCCTTGTATATTTGTGAACAGATCTGGTAGTTTTCGTTCTTGTTTGCCTTTCTCGACCTTTAAGTACACGATTACGTGGGTCATCTGATTTTACACAAATCCTGACTTTTTCTGAAAATAGCATATTTTGTCAATTCCCAATGTTCCAGTTTTGGTGGTGAAGACACCAATTTAGGTGATCAATCTTGTGCTGCCTGGATAACTCGGGAACCCACAACTGTCTCCTGCTGTATACTTCTTAGCACGAACTCTTCTTCTTATAGTTTCAACTGAAACAGTTACACCTGTAGCTTCCAAATGCTGCCTTTGGAGCTGCAGGTGAGAAATAGTTGGGTGTCTTCCAGCTGATTGGAGAATTAAATGATCGTGGCGAGCCGTTATTACTCTTTGGCGACTTTCCCTTGCTTTATTTTTGAGCTTTTCTAGTTCCTGTTACCTAGCATAGGTTTTGGACAGAACGCCCTGCATTACGTCTAGTTCTACAGCTATGTCCCTCTGAGAACATTACTTGCTCCACAAGACCAATAATCTGTAAGTTCTATAATAATTTATATATTTATCTGTAAGGTCTATATAAGTAAGTTCTAGATAATAGACTAATAATCTATAATTGTAAGTTCTATAACCCCACATTAGGCATATTTTCGTTTTTGGAAGCAAAAGTAAGTTTATTTATTTTCGTTCAATTTTCAACTTAAGCAAATAACCTATAACCTATATATAAATATTTTCAATAAAAACCTTTATTTTTCGCAACAATAACAAGTTTTTTCAAAAGAAATAAATATTAAATTGAAGAGTCTCAGATGCAGAATCCACCAATTTAATAAAAACTAAAATGGTACATAGTAATTTAAACCTGAGATTTTCGCGTTGAAAGTTCTTACTGGTACATCCTTAATCTGCATTTTCAATTAATAAGACAGCAGACGACGAATATAGAAAACGAAAGGGAAACGATCACATTCCGCCTTCATCCGTCTAGGAAAAGGACAGCAGAGGAACTTTCAGTACTCAAACCGAGTAAAGGAAATAAAATAATAAATGATAGTTTTGCTTGTTTTCGATTCAGAGGGTTGCACACCAGCTAGACAGGCTGTTTCTACCATTTCAGGCGTCTTCAGTAGCTTTTATTAGCGTGCACACCTCTAATAACCTCGCTAATAAAAGCTACTGAAGACGCCTGAAATGGTAGAAACAGCCTGTCTAGCTGGCGTGCAACCCTCTGAATCGAAAACAAGCAAAACTATCATTTATTATTTTATTTCCTTTACTCGGTTTGAGTACTGAAAGTTCCTCTGCTGTCCTTTTCCTAGACGGATGAAGGCGGAATGTGATCGTTTCCCTTTCGTTTTCTATGTTCGTCGTCTGCTGTCTTATTAACTGAAAAAGTCGCAGATTAAGGATGTACCAGTAAGAACTTTCAACGCGAAAAGTCTCAGGTTTAAAGTACTATGTACCATTTTAGTTTTTATTAAATTGGTGGATTCTGCATCTGAGACTCCTCAATTTGTTATGAGATGTCGCTGTATCGCGTCTAATGGGAAGTTTGAATTATTTTTCAGTTTACCTTTAAAATGATAGTGGAGCTATTTTTCGATTCAGAGGTGTGCACGCTAATAAAAGCTACTGAAGACGCCTGAAATGGTAGAAACAGCCTGTCTAGCTGGTGTGCAACCCTCTGAATCGAAAACAAGCAAAACTATCATTTATTATTTTATTTCCTTTACTCGGTTTGAGTACTGAAAGTTCCTCTGCTGTCCTTTTCCTAGACGGATGAAGGCGGAATGTGATCGTTTCCCTTTCGTTTTCTATATTCGTCGTCTGCTGTCTTATTAATTGAAAAAGTCGCAGATTAAGGATGTACCAGTAAGAACTTTCAACGCGAAAAGTCTCAGGTTTAAAGTACTATGTACCATTTTAGTTTTTATTAAATTGGTGGATTCTGCATCTGAGACTCCTCAATTTGTTATGAGATGTCGCTGTATCGCGTCTAATGGGAAGTTTGAATTATTTTTCAGTTTCCCTTTAAAATGATAGTGGAGCTATTTTTCGATTCAGAGGTGTGCACGCTAATAAAAGCTACTGAAGACGCCTGAAATGGTAGAAACAGCCTGTCTAGCTGGTGTGCAACCCTCTGAATTGAAAACAAGCAAAACTATCATTTATTAAATAAATATTACTTTGAAATACATGGTGATTCCATATAAGTTTGATTGTGTGTATATATATTGTACATTTTAAAGTAGATGACATTAAAAATGATATTGCTACATAGGCGTAACCAGGATAATCCTAAGGGGGGAGTTACAACTACTGGAAGGTCTCCGAGGGGTATGGTGTTAAGCGTATAGAGCTCAAAGTACATCCCAATGGGGGGGGGGGTTATAACCCCCAAACCCCCCTGGTTACGTCTATGTATTGCTAATATTTTTAAATTGCATTTCTGGGACGATCTGATTGGAAGATAGTTCATTCGATGAACATGAAATCAATGGTAACTTAAGAATATCCCTCAGAAAAATGACAGATTCCGTGGTAAGTCATGTGAAAAAAAGAGGAAAAAAACCTCATCATTATACTATTCCAACATGGAAAGTATTTGAGTTTACTCGCAATATTAACACCAAATTCTAATTTTATATAAATTATTTTAAAACAAATGATGTTTTGATCCTCGGTATGGTATCGGCTTGCTAATAGTGACATTTTCTTTCTATTGATTTCTTCTTTTAATATGGATAACCAGATCCTACTGCATTCTGCCGAGGAATTTGCGAAGCAGTTGTTTCATTTAACATAATTAGCGCCGCCTCTTTGATTTTTCTCCTTTTACCCTCTGTTTCTTTTGGGACTAGACTTGAATCTTTCGACTGAACTCTATGTTCATTGTCACATGCGTGTTTACACATTTGAGGTCTATCAAATTCTCAACATTAATATCACAAGAGAGGGAGAATAAATTGACAATAATGAGAAAATTTGTGACTATTGTCGATTGGAAACAAGTTTAAGAAAGAAAATGGAGCAATATTTTCTTATTTATTTTTACTATCGTGTGATATTCGATAGATTATTTTTTAATACTTACATATAAAATTCAAGTCTTTATATAAAACATCACAATCCCAATTAATGTAACACACATTTTTCAACTTGTCAAAGCGAACAGCACAGTTTAGCAAATATTTATACGAAGATGTTAATAACATATTAGTTAAAATTATTTATAAATACGGTTTTATTTATAAAATACTCTTACCGAAGTAAACTCGAGCACTTAAAATTGTCCTCCTCGTGACAATTTGACATGATATGCAGAACTAAAAGTATATTATGGATATTTTCGGGATTATGGGGATCGGTACAAAGTTTCGGCTCCAATGCTATTTATATGGGATCCATTTTTTTCGAATCCTGAGAAAACTGATAAGTATTTTTGAAAAATTTAAACGTAGAATGAAAGATTACGTTTTTACCGAGGGCCGAAAGTCCCTGAAAACTTCTATGTCTATTTTAATAAGTTGCAGGGGTGAAAAACTAAGAGAAAATGTAGTGTGATTTTTAATTTCAAATATCTTGTTTAAAATAAACTTTTTATTTATTCTAAGGGACTTTCGGCCCTCGATAATAATTTAGTCTTTCATTCTGCGTTTAAATTTTTTTAAAATGTTTATTAGTTTTTTCAGGAAAAATGGACACCATGTCCGTGGAGATATTTTCCAAATCGAATATTCATTGTCTTTGTCATACAACGCACTGAGTCGAATAGAATATGGTGACAAGACAGTGATAATTTTAAATATTTGAGATGGTATCGGAAATATTTTGAGTTGTTGATTAACTAATATTGATAGTGTATTTGATAAATAATTGATTTAAAACGTGAGCTTAATAAAAAGTTATTTATTGGTTATTATTTATGGAAGATCCAGATATTTTGAGCAAAAAGAAATAGTGGGAGTGGCCTTGATAGACCTCACATCGGCCTATGATACGATAAACCACAGAAGCTTGCTAACTAAGATCTATAACACTGTGCTTGACTATGACCTGGTAAATATCATTAGATCACTGTTATGTAATAGACGCTTCTACGTTGTGCTAAATGGAAAGAAGAGCAGATGGAGAACTCAAAAAAATGACCCACCTCAAGGAAGCGTTCTAGCGCCGTCCCTATTTAACATCTACACCAACGACCAACCAATGCATCCCCAGACTGAGAGTTTTTGTTTACGCTGACGACCTTGGTATCGCCGTAAAGGGGAAAACACTCACACAAGTAGAGTCAACAATGGAAGAGGCTTTAAACATGATGTCAACTTACTACAAACAAAACTCATTACAGCCAAACCCTACTAAAACATCAGTATTCCATTGCATCTCAACAACCATATGGCGCATGAAAAACTGAATGTTTCTTGGGAGGGACAAGGAACATACTGATAGGCCCAAATATCTTGGAGTGATACTAGACTGGTCACTAATGTATAAATTCCACTGTCGGAGCACAAGACAAAAGGTTTCTACGAGAAACAACCTTCTCCGGAAACTTGTAGAAAGCAAGTGGGGTGCAAACCCCCAGGTCTTAAAGTCAACATCTGAGGCCTTATGTTTCTCAACAGGGGAATATGTTTGTCCCGTCTGGGGTAGATCTAGACACGCCCAATAAGTCACCACGGCCTTAAATGAAACATGTAGAATAATTACCGGTTGTATGAAGCCTACCCCTCTGCCCCTACTGTACCGGGCAGCTGGATTCGCATCACCAGACGACCGTAGATGCGCCTTACAATATGTGGAGAAGTTCAGGCAAACTTTCGACGAAAGGCACCAATTATACGGGTTTGACGAACCGCCAGGAACCAGTCGACTTAAATCTAGGAAAAGGTTTATGAGAAATGTCAGCGTCGAACCACCCGAACTGTTCTCCCTACATCCAGAACGACCTAATGGAATGAACCTGGACTGAAGAACCTGGCGAACACTCAACCGCATACGTACAGGTGTTGCCCCTGTAAAACAGAACCTTATTAAAAGGGGCATCAAGACAGATAACGACGCACTTTGCGAATGTGGGGAAATACAGAACGTAGAGCACCTAAGAGTATGCAGACTTTGCCCATCACAGTGCACCCTCGATGATTTATAACTCGCAAATACAAAGGGTGTAGACGTAGCATACTAGGCAGAAAAACTGTAGTCAGATCCAGACACGAAAAAGTAAAGTAAGGAAGATCAAAGCAGAAAATACACCAGGATATATTCTGTGATCCAAATATTTTGTTGTTAAAGATGATCAAAATTGTAAGCGTTCCATAGTAACAATATATTATTAAAATTCACTTTATCGCTTTTCCTCTATTCAGGATTGGGTATTAGGTAGTCTTTGTTATACAGTATATAAATTATTACAATCACTGAATACACAGTTAGAGAAAAAATTATCATAATAATTAACTGAATTAATAATTATTTAAGCAATTATGCTAGTAATAGTAGTTATGCAAGAACATTAAAAAGCCATCTCTTTAAAGTTAATGATGACATTGTCAAGTAATGTTTACATATCCATACCGGTGATAATGTTACCTACTAAGTACACGTAATTTGCCGTGTAAAGACAGAAAAAGTAGGGATAGCCGTAATACATTTGCGCCTACACTCTTAAATGAACACCTAATTGTCAAAACTAGGAAACTGGTTGCAATTAAACAAACAATCTACTTAAAATTATTCCAACTGTAATAATGTACGGTAGAATATTACCGCTGTAATAATAATCTGAGTGAACAGAATTAAACACGTGATGAAAAATCTTACTACACGATTGGAAGTTAAAATCGTTAAAAAATAATATATATATATAAGAGATAATTTGATAGATCTTAAGATTTGAATGAATTTTGTTCACAAATTTGAAATATTTTGAACTCACCTGTGAAAATCCAATCAAAAATCTCAAAGCTGTCACAACTCTCCAGTCTCCATTGGATGTAACAGTCAACCAAGGGGTGATAAATGTGATTATTGAAGCCACTAAAATTCCAAATAGAAGAGTATGCTTTCCTCCAAATCGTTCTGCTAGCATTCCTCCTGGTATGTGGGTAAATATGTAACCCCAAAAGTAAGCGCTGAGAATGATACCTTTGGTACTTTCGTTCCAATCGTATGTTTCTTTTTTATGCTGTAACGAATAAATGAATGAAAAGACAACTACTAATAGATGGGGTCTAGAAGTGAATTTAAACAAAACCGAATACATGTGCATTGGAGGAGAACAAAAAGATATCATATTAGATGGCATCACCATGATAAAGCATTGCTACGACTTTAAGTATCTAGGTATCAATATTTTGCACAATGCAACATTAGACAAAGCCATAATAGAAAGAAATACGTCAAGTAGAAACGCCATCATAACGTTATGCAGTATTTTATGGGACCAATCTATCGGCAAAAGAAAATATAAAGAGGATATATGAGACCATTGTGAAAACTAACTCTATACAGATATGAGGTATGGCCGCTGAATGAAAAAAAAACTGGCAACGCTGAGAGCAACGGAAGTAGATTTTTGGATAAGCGCAGCAGGAAAATGTAGAATAGAATGGATTAACAATGAACGCATTAGAGAAATAATGGTAATTAAACGAACAATCAAGGATGACCTATCAACAAAGCAACGTATCTGGGTGGGACATACAGAAAGAATAGATGGAACAACGAATACCGAAGGAAATGCTAAAATGGCAACAAGAAGGAAAGAGAAAACGAGGTAGACTTAGAAATAGTTGGAGCGAAGGAATAGACAAAGAGCTGGAGAAAGAAACATAATAGCTTTTGTTTAATGAAAGATCAGGATTTAGAAAAATATTGCATGACCAAGTGCCTGGGATAGGGTCTAGTCTTAGAAAGGAAAAATGAAAATAATAATTTTAACACTTACTTCTAACTGACCCAGAAGGGTATTGTTCACTTTTATTGTAGCACATGTATTAGGATCACCTTGAGTCTGTAGTGACGGTACCATCTGTGTTATCGCAATATTCAGTACCACCATGATGGTGTAATTGGTAAATGTGGCAAAGAATCCCATAAGTCCTAAAACGTACCTCTGGGGTATAAGGTTTACTAAAAATAAAGAAGAAAAGTTGTAAAGAAAGTAGTTCATTATAACAAATAGTAAAAGCACTACTCATAAAGAATTATTTTTGTAAAAAACAATGAGAAATCTTAGATTCGAAAATCTAAAACATCTATCGTTGGAACCAAGAGTCGGTGACAACCTGAATTCGTACCTTCTAAAATCTGCAAGACCAAGAGGGGTGTTAGACAAGGATGCGTGTTGTCACCTGACTTATTTAACATTTATAGTGAACATGTCATGAGGATGGTTTTAGAAGAATGGGCCGGTGGAATAACAGTAGCTGGTAGGAAAATCTCCAATTTAAGATTTGCTGATGACACTACACTTATAGCAGCAAATGAGCAAGAAATGTTTGATCTCCTGCGAAGCGTTGAGTAGAAAGCAATAAAGTTGGTCTAAAAATCAATAAAGCTAAGACAAAAATAATGGTGGTCGACAGATCCGACACTATTCAACTGACTAACATGTTACAAGAATACCAGATAGTAAACACATTTGTCTATCTCGGGTTTTCTTCTTCTTAAAATTCTCTCTCCTATCGGAGGTTGGATATCATAATGGCTATGGTCACTTTGTTGGCTGCTGCTCTGAACAGTTGTAATGAACTACAGTTAAACCATTCTCTAAGGTTCCTCAGCCAGAAGATGCGTCTTCTTCCTATGCTTCTTCTTCCTTGGATGCTTCCTTGCATAATAATTCTCAGCAACTCGTATTTTTCTCCTCTGGTAATGTGACCCAAATATTCCAGTATTATCTATATAAATCTGGGGTCTAGTATAACTAAATATGATAACTGTGAAGCAGAATTTCGGAGACGTATTGGTACGACAAAAAATGCGATGAGTCACCTAACTAAAGTTTGGAAAGACAGATCTATCTCTCAAAATATCAAGATGAGACTGGCGAATGACCTTGTATTCTCAATATTTCTACACGGGGCAGAGACTTGGACTCTTCGCGCATGCGAGCGCCAAAAAATTGATGCCTTTGAGATGTGGTGCTGGAGAAGAATGCTGCACATACCTTGGACAGGATAGTGGAAACGCTGAAGAACGACAGGATAGTGGAACAACAGGAAATACAACCAGGAATATTCATAGCGAGAGCAATTATTTCAAGTAATAATCCGTACATCAAAATTTTGAACACAACCTACGAAACAGTAAAAGTAGAGACAAATGCAATCAAAACATTAGACATTAAATTATTCAACATATATAGACTGATCAACGACAGCAAGGATAGAAAAAATGAATTACGGGAATCACTGAAGTTAGACATTCCAGAATACATACGCGATAAACTAGTATATTTATGCGAAGATTATTCAGATATATTCGCCCTAAGGCATGACATGCTAACATGTAACAACTTCTACGAACACAAACTGAGAGTTAAAAACCAAACTCCGGTATATATTAAAAACTATAGGACACCTCATGCACAAACAGAGGAATTAAACCGACAAGTACAAAAACTATAGTCCAGGGCGCATCTGTTTTGAGATGGACGTTGAAAGGTGATTCAAATTTTTTTGCAGAAATTGCATGAAAATAAATCAAATAATAATATTTGAGTTATCCTCCCTCTCAAAAAGGTCCGGAACATTGTTTAAATAATCAAAATGTCAAAAAATTAAGGAAAAATTGGATTTTTTTTTCGTTTTTTGATTATAACTGTAAAATTGTTCATTTCCGAGAAAAGTTTTACTAACATAAAAGTTGCGTAATTAAATTTTATACAATATAGAATTGGTAAAAAATTTTAAAAATAGTCACCCTTGTTGCAAAATAGCAATAATTGCGAAAAAACAGTGCAAAAACAAGTATTCTCATTTTACGTTTTTAAACCATTTATGCTATACTTAGGACCTTCATATTTCACCCAGAAAAACTATATGATATAGTAAAACAATACTGTAAATTTTATTAAGATCGGTTCAATAGATTCTGCAAAATAAATTTTGCAATCCAGCTTTCGCAAAAAAAATTCATTTTTTCAAAATGTTACAGGACTGAAAATAAAGCAGATAGCAAGTTTAATTTTTTTTTAAATATAGAAGTGTCCTGTACCTTTTATTTGCAATTTTCAAAATTAAAATCGATAAATTACCACGGCGTCAGGAAATTTTTTAAATAAACATTAATTTTTGGTGCTACGCGCAAGACAGCGGTGTTCAATTCACACAAGTTGATTTCCACCAAAATTTCTTTTAATCTTTATCTAATATATTATTTTCTTACTCTATATTTTGTTGTATTTTAATATTTTAATTTCACAAAAATCAAACTAATTTTATTATTGTTTGTGAAATATTGTTTAAACAATTGCATTAATGTTTAAAAATAATAAACTTTAGTTAAAATACATAAACAATAAAGTTTTTGCTAATAAAAGTGTTATTTCAAAGAATAGAGTATGTGTTTTTATTTTGCAATAAACAAATTTATTTATTTATACCGAAATGTAATAAAAATTAAAATGTATCAATCATTATCAAAGGTCATTGGAATGCCCAATAAGAGCAAACTATCCGCTGTCCTGCGCGTAGCACCAATAATGAATGTTTATTTAAAAAAATTCCTGACGCCGTGGTAGTTAATCGATTTTAATTTTGCAAAATTGCAGATAAAAGGTACAGTACACTTCTATACGCAAAAAAATTTCAACTTGTTATCTGCTTTATTTTCAGTCCTGTAACATTTTGAAAAAATGATTTTTTTTTTGCGAAAGCTGGATTGCAAAATTTATTTTGCAAAATCTATTAAACCGATCTTAATGAAATTTACAGTATTATTTTACTGTATTATAAAGTTTTTCTGGGTGAAATATGAAGTTCGTAAGTATAGCATAAATGGTTTAAAAACGTAAAATGCCAATACTTGTTTTTGTATGTTTTTTCGCAGTTATTGCTATTTTGCAACAAGGGTGACTATTTTTTAAATTCTTATCCAATTCTATATTATAGGAAATTTAATTAGACAACTTTTATGTTTGTACAACTTTTTTCGGAAATGAATACTTTATAAGTTATAATCAAAAAACCAAAAAAAAATCGAATTTTTCCTTCATTTTTTGACTTTTTGATTATTTAAACAATGTTCCGGACCTTTTTGAGAGGGAGGATAACTCAAATATTATTATTTGATTTATTTTCAAGCAATGTCTGCAAAAAAATTTGAGTCACCTCTCAACGTGCAAATGTGCTAATATTTTTACAGATGAGCCCTGGTCTACTAAGAGACCAAGGAATAATAGAACAGTCCACATCAGAATACAACAGCCCAGTAGTGCTGGTACCGAAAAAAGCTATAGATGGAAATAAAGCATGGAGATTATGCATATATTTTAGACAACTGAACAAGAAAATAGTCACTGATAAATTTCCTTTACCAAGAATAGACTCGATATTAGATCAACTAGGAAGAGCAAAATGGTTTTCAGTTATAGACTTAATGTCAGGTTTCCACCAAATACCATCAGAAAAATCATCTAGGAAATACACATCGTTTAGCACGGAAAATGGAGCATTTCAATTTACCAGATTACCTTTTGGAATAAACGTGAGCCCGAATAGCTTTTCAAGGATGATGTCAATAGCATTTTTAAGATTAACACCAGACAAAGCATTTCTTTACATGGACGATATAGTAGTAATAGGAATATCTGAAAAACATCACCTAGACAACCTGAAAAAGACATTCGAGACATGTCGAAAATTCAATTTGAAACTTAACCCAGGAAAATGTCAATTTTTTAGAAGAGAAGTAACATATTTAGGACATGATCTTTCTCAGGAAGGAGTATCACCAGACAAAGCGAAATATGTAACGATTGAACAATACCCGACACCTAAGACAGCGGAAGAAACAAAAAGATTCGTAGGATTTTGTAACTATTATAGACGTTTTATTCCAAATTTTGCTGAAATATGCAGACCACTCAACAGATTATCGAGAAAAGGAGTAGAATTTTTTTGGTCAGAAGAATGTGAAAAAGCATTCAATAAGCTTAAATCATCTCTGCTGAAGCCACCGTTCCTAAAATATCCAGATTTCAATAAACAATTCATCCTAACAACAGACGGATCCAACGAGAGTTGTTCAGCAATTTTAAGTCAAGATTATAACGGAACAGACCTACCAATAGCATACGCATCAAGAAGTTTCAATAAAGGAGAATGTAATAAACCTAAAATCGTTAAGGAATTACTAGCGATTCATTGGGGAATTAATAATTTCAAATGTTATTTATATGGAGCATCAACATTTTTAGTAAAAACGGATCATAAACCACTAACACATTTATTTGCGATGAAAGAACCAACTTCGAAACTTACAAGGATCAGATTAGATTTAGAGAAATACGATTTCGAAATAGAGTATATAACAGGGAAAAATAACTACGCAGACAGTCTTTCAAGAATAACATTACATCAACTAAAGAACCTATACATAGACAATACCCATATATTAGCTATAACACGAGCTCAAGCAAGAGAAAAGAAGAAAGAAGCAAGGCAAACGAAGGCAGAAAGTGAACTCGCACTACAGCCAGAAGCCCCCAAACAGACAGTAAGGAAGGTACTAAATAATTTAGAGGCGCATAGACTACCAATTTTGTCTTTTGGAGCAGAACTAATCTCACCAAGGCTGAGCATTAGGGTCAAAAACAAAATAAAATGCAGCAAGAGCATAGCCGCAGGATTCAATCATTTCGATTTAAACCAAATGTTGGCACAGCTTGATAAGCTGGCGGTAGAGAATGCAGTACGTAAAGTAAAAATATACGTAAACGATATTATTTTTAAAGTGTGCACAATTGAGGAATTTATTAAACAAGGAAACAAAATATTGAAGAATGTAGAAATATACATATGTGAAGTACCAGAAACAATAGAAAATGACAAAGAAAAACACAGGTTAATAGAAGAATATCATAATCACCCGATGTTTGGAGGACACGTAGGAAATAATAGACTAATAAAGAAGCTAAAAGCAAGATTTAGATGGAAAAATTTGGAAAAAGACGTAAGAAAATACGTCAAACAATGTCATAAATGTCAAATTAACAAACCGAAAAGAACACATGTCGAAGAATTCGTGATATCGGACACTTCTTCCAAACCATGGAACATAGTATAAGTACATAGATACGATTGGTCCATTCACTAAAAGTAGCGAAGGTAATAGATACTGTATAACAATGTTATGTGAACTTACTAAATACGCGGTCAGTATACCCGTGTGCAATAAAGAAGCAGAGACAATAGCCCGAGGAATTTTTGATCATTTTATACCAACATATGGACTCATGAAGCAAATAAGAACATACCAAGGCACAGAGTATAAGAATGAAGTAATGCAGGAACTAACAAAGCTACTAAAAATAGAGCACAACTTCTCAACGGCATACCATCCACAGTCCATTGGAAGTTGCGAAAAACTGCACAGAACATTACCCCTAACGCGTATCATGGTTACACATCGTTTGAACTGTTATATGTCAGGAAGGTTAACCTACCAGAAGACCTTACACAGGAGATTCAACCATGTTACAATATAGATGCTTACTACAATGAGTTACGCTACAAACTACAAAGCGCACACGAGAGAGCTAGAACCTTCTTACTAAAGCACAAAAAAGAGCGACAAGAAAATAATAAGCTCAAAGCAACACCACAACACTTTAAAATAGGAGACCTAGTCCTGGTAAAAAGGGAAGAGAATGGTAAGTTTGATAGTCTTTATATAGGTCCCTTCGCAATAACAGAGGTAAATAACGTTAATTGTAAGTTCAAAACAGAAAACAATAAAATCAAGGAAATACATAAGAATAGATTATATGCTTACTGTCCGAGGACACAGTGAGTGACAGTGAAACGGGAACAGTGTTGGTGTAGAACATTTTTTGTACCTTACTTTATTTACCAATTAGTTATAGGAAATAAATATTTAATTTTGTATCGATTAAAACACAGTAAACAGTTGGTGGCGATATCAAACAACAATTTTCTTCCTTTCATGTAGTCAGAAAATTTCCCGAAGGGGATGGATGTAAGGGTTTATCAACATCCAAAATTGAGATCAACACATATTCATTTAATTCTTAAATGTACTAGAAACAAAACCAAAACATACACATTTGTTTACATTTTAGTAGGTCACCTAGATTTGTTAGAAGCACCAGTCGACAATATTGCATAGTCAACTAATTCATATTTTCGTAAGTCATGGTCAAGCTGAGTCGACAATATAAACAAACTACATGTTACAAGTTTGTTTATATAAACATGAAGGCATGGTGATTCATTCTAATTCATTCGTATTATTAAAAATATCATTCTTAATCCAGATGCACTAGCAGATGGTTTTACCGTGAGCACTTCAACTATTTACTGTGGTCTTTATAGTTGGTAATAAACAAGTAGTTATAAATATTGTTTAATTCAGCAACCCCTATTGGTAGGGGGTAACTACCCCCAACTACCCTAAGATGTTTCCCGAGGATGCATACCCGCATAGAATGATTGATATGGCATATTTGTGACTACTCATTATTTGCTTTCCAATTGCAAAGAAATTCTACTCCATTTACAAACAAATTCTTCTGAAAATACAGTAAATATTTTGTTTTTGTTTTGTTTAAGTTAAAAAATACCAGCTTACTTTGTATATCCAGCATTTAGAATAAACACTTAGTCAGTTTTAAGGCATGTATCTACTATGTTTGCGCTCCTCTTGCGTTCCACGCTCCTGCAACTGCCCCACATAGTGGATACGTTGTCCCTTCCCGGACCGTACAAGAGTGCGCGCTCCGCCTCTTCGCTCCAATCGGTGGCGTATCCATTGGAGCAGTTGCAGGGAGCGCGGAGCGCAAGAGCTTCGCGGACATAGTAGATACGTGCCTTTATACAGGCATACCTGTTTTTGGTTTCACCCATTTGTGCACCCCATTATGAACTCTCTCCGGATCTAACAAATCAATCAAGCTTTTTTTAAAAAGCTTCTTTTAAGTATTTTCAATATTTATTTAAAAAAAAAAATGATCACAAATTTAAAATAGTTATTTATGAAACAGTTCGTGAAGTATGCTTTTTGCGAACGCACGCGATGATTAGAGCACGAGCGACAACGGAGCGCGTTGTCATGGTGATGACATAATGAGCAATAAATTACGACAAAAGTTTTGACAGTTTTGTGGTTTGAAAGAAGTTAGAATTTTTAAAAGTCAAAGTTCTAATAATTGTAGAATAGAAATAAATTCCAGTGACGAAGAGTTACAGTTTTTTTATTTGTTCATCATAGAACAAATATTGTATGAAACTGTGCGTGAAGTACTTTTTGGGAACTTACGCGATGTATAACACTCGCTCCGCTGTCGCTCGTGCTTTAAACATCGCGTGCGTTCGCAAAAAGCATACTGCACGAACTGTTTCATAAATAACTATTAATTGTTTATTAGCTCAAAATTCAATAATTATTAATGAATGACCCTAGGGTTTCCTAATTAACAAATTATAATTTTTTAAAAATGCATCTAAAATTTTGAATGCCCTTCCATATCTCATAAAATTTTCAACTATTTGAAAAATTAAATTTTGGACTTTATCATTTTGAAAATTATTACATTTTTTCAAAAGAGTTATTGAAAATATTGTGCACAAACTATTTAATCGATTTTATTGAAATTTTCTGATTTTATTGAACATCTTATTAGGACTTTTTCACCAAGTATGAAGGACCTGTACTACAGGTATAACAAATCAAATTACAAAAAGCTTTTTTCAACTATTTTTTTGTGTTTTGTCATGTTGAAAATTATTCTAAAACCAATAGTTGCTGAGATACATGGGAATAATTTTTTAAATATAATCATTAATTTTGAGAGCCCACTTTTGAGAACCCATGCATAGTGACATTATTATTTTTAGTGATACTTAGAAGATTTATGTGAAAAACTACGTTTATATCCCACCCAAAAAAGTCATTAAAGAGTCCGTCTGGTCTAGTGGCAATACTGGTTATTAGGGGAGAGTTGGATAAAACGGGATAGTCGGATAAAACGGGATACCTAGCCTAGAGACCCAACTAGTGCTGCTATCAATCGAACAATAACTGGAACTTGTTACCAGTCGTCATTTCAACATTCTCAGTTCGTTTTAACTCGAGGCCACTATTTGATGAAAAGTTGTTGTGTTTAGAATTGTTTGACTCTATTTTTTTGGCTCTTCGTATTTTTAAGTGCCTTGTTTTCTACATTATACTGCCTACATATATAAAGATATAATTCCGGTGACTATTACATTTAATTAACCACTCATTAACGAATATTCTCATGTGTAGACTATCTAATTTTACTTTCACATTTAGGTTGCAGCCATTTTTGTTTTTAAAAATGTCTGAGTTGGACAAAACGGGACACTTATAAGTTGGATAAAATGGGATACAGTTTCATTATGTCCCGTTTTATCCATCTATTATTTGTTGGCCTATTAATTTTTTAAATAGAGATATGAAGCGTCTTCACATATCACAGAAAAGAACAACATATTTTTACGTGACTTTTCTTCTGATATACGAATCAAGTCCTAAATAAACGCTCTTATTTCCCATTTTTGCAATAAAACATAAAATATTTTGCATTCTGACTACTGAAGATATTGTTCTTTCAAGGCTAACTTTTGCTTTGCAATTTTAGGTCTACTTAATTATACTTTTTAGATAATTTTATACAAAAAATTCAATATTGCCAACCTATCCCGTTTTATCCAACCGTGGTATGCTAAAACGGGATGTGTAAGACTTTAATAAATATTTTTTTTACCATTTTCCAGTCATTAAAAAGAGCTAAAAATATTTTTGTGTGCTTCAATAAATGTTGTACTACATAAATGTAGTAAAAATAAACAAGAATGGTATCCCGTTTTGTCCAACTCTCCCCTACTCTCTAAGTTCAGTCTTCTGAAGCTGAAAGAGTATTTTAGCGTGGCTATCAGAAGGTTTTAGTACCATTTTTGCTTGGTGTGAGCCTAAAATTATATTGCATCACTAAGCTGCACTAAACTGCTTTTTCCATTTTAAGACATCTTCTATATCTTTATAATATAAAAATATTTTTTTTAATACTTTAATGCCAGGCTTGTTTTTTTTTGAAAATATTTTTAATCATTTGGAAAATTAGCTTAGATATCAATACTTACATAATATAGAAATTTTCATCTTCAATTTGTTATTACCTAGCTAATACTTAAATAAAGATAATTCTCACTTGTTCAACTAAAATGCTCGCAGAATTGAAAGTTTTGTTTTTTATTGAAAAATCGATATAATTACCATACGTAATCTGGAAACTAATTTGATTATCTATATTTATTTCATTAATGGTGACAATATTTGCGTTGTCTGCTACGAATCACAAATCGTTTGTTTAATCTGATAATTATACATAGATGACCCAATTACATGATCAATAACACTATTTTAAAATCTAAAAAAAAAAAAATAAAATTTAAAAGTTTTAATTGATAAATAACGGAAATGTATTTCAAAATTTGATATTAGTATGAATTTTAATATTTTATTAATATAATAAGTCTTACAGTTTTGAAAATTTTTGGGATGCTTTTGAATGTTTCGTTTAACGAAAATATAAGGTCTGTTATTAGTAATATTTTTTCATAAAAAAATTTCAAAAAAGCTGAAACATCAAATAAAGTTATTTTCAAACTTAAATTGCTTCAATTGTGGCTCATTCCCAGATAAAATAGTACACAAATCCGGTATGCCAGTCACAAACTTCCAAGCCTGAAGCCTCATCATGAAGAGATGGAAAATCAGGAGAGATAGAAGAGTACGGGAGGGGGAGGGGGAATGAGAGCCACCTAGGAGATATTTTTATTTAAACTATACTATAAGTAAGTTTTTAAACAAATTTGAAAAATTTTATAAGAAGGTTTACATGCATATTTTTCTTATATGTGACATTTAAAAAAAAAACTAATTATAATAGAATTTATTTTAAAAATTAAAAAGAAAATTATTTGGCTCTCATTACCCCATCATGTGGGTGATGAGAGCCACCAGTTATTTTAATAGTAAAACTAAAGATAATTTCTACCAAATGCCATATAATAAACGGTGTGTGTGTGTGTGTTTATGTTTTATTGGCACTGGTTTAAGCAACCAACTGGCCAGTCAATGTGTTTTAAATTCTCTCTTTTACAAAATATATGCTTAGTACCTAAATTTAAAACTATTACTACTACCTACTAAGTTTTTTTTACTCTGTTTTTTTATTTTTTTTAATATATTTTTTAACAATTTTTTTTGTATTATATTTTTTATTTTTTTTATTTAGTTTATTTTCTTTTGTTTTTATGTATTTTTTGTATAATTTTTTTTACTACGCTAAGACCTAAACACGATTCAATCTCTCGGAGGTTTAGATCTTCTTAGTAACTTTTTATTTTATTTTATTATTATTTTCTTTTATAATTTTTTTTATTCTTTTTTTTCAGAGCTTTAATTTTAAACAATTAACATGGTTGTATAAAATTTTATAAACATCTAGATTGTTTGATTGTAAAAGGTATATAAGATTAAAAGGAAATTGTACATTAACTTGAACTAGATTGGTATAGAAATTTGATATTTCAATAAAATGTAAAGGATATTCTAACATCATGCTGTAGATCAGCTAGCTCTCCACATAAACATTCATCATTATCTACAAGTCCTATTTATAATCAAGTATATTCAAATGGGAAATAAGCCACAATTTTACCTAAAAATGATTTTATTAACGTTTCGACGCCCAAGTCGGGTGTCGTTGTCAAAATATTTTGTAGACTTGGGCGTCGAAACGTTAATAAAATGATTTTTAGGTAAAATTGTGGCTTATTTCCCATTTGAATATATTTGACTATAAAAATGCCACAAGAAAATAGCTTCAGAACAACAGTCCTATTTCTCTTTTGTAGACTGGAGTCAGAAAGTCTACATATAATAAACTAAATCTAAGGAAAATGATAAAAACAAGAACAAAAATGATCAAAAACTCTAATTCTGCTTCTTCATTTTCTGGTCATCATCATCTTTGGGTTTTAAAACTCTTCGTGAGTCATTGCCGCGTTTAATATTGTTTTCCATTGGTTCCGGTTCTGTGCTACTATTTGCCATGGTCTCACTTCCATCTTCTCTAGGTCTGCTCTGACTGCATCTCTCCACCTTATTCTAGGCCGTCCCGCCGGTCTTATACCGTCTGGTCTTTTCCAAAACACATTGCTAATCAGTCTGTCGTCATCCCTTCGTACCACGTGGCCTGCCCCATCTTAGTCTATTGGCTTTTATGTATCTCACGATGTTTCCCTGCCAGAAGAGAGTCTCTAATTCATTGTTGTATCTGCTCCTCCATTCACTTGTCACACTGTCTCTGCAAGTACCATATATAACTTGCAGGATTTTGCGTTCCCATACTAAAAGTTTATTAATTTCTTTCTTTCTCAACGTCCATGTTTTTTCATTTTCTGATGATGAAGCAAAAATCTGTCAATTTAATTTTTTTAGTGGTTTTATCATTTTTTTGTTTGCTCTTTCTACTAATTGTTTGGTATTACCATATTGTACCACCACCTTAGTATTACACCACTTTACAATATTACTACCACCTTGGTAAAACCATTGTATTTACCACATTGGGGTAATGGGAGTTACAAGGGCTCTCATTACCCCAAGGTGCATTTTTTATTTAAACTGTTTAAGCATTTTATGCAAAATTTCTCAGAAAATCAGATGTGATGCAATGAAACTACATACTTTTAAGAATCTACAGTAATAAACTAATTTCAATGTGACAAAAACCAGCAATACTAACGGCGCCAATAGTTACCACGTGTCGCTAGAACAATATTGCACAATTTCACTCAACTTCGGAGAAAACTTTAAAACGAACTGATTTAAATAATCGCAATACCTATGATCCACCACAACTCAAGATCAACCTTAGAGAGCGTTCAGCAGTTATGTTAAGGTATTCAATATTCAATCCCTAAAAATAAGGTGGCTCCCATTACCCACTGGCTCTCAATACCACCATCTCCCCTAACACCTCAATAAAAAAGGATGTGTGTGTACTTTGTAGAAGTTATACTTCTATTATATAATTTCAAAGAAATAAATATAATTAACAGGTTATTTGTATTTTATTTAAATATTAAACTAACTTTCTTACCTACCAATTTTAAAAAAAAATTATTAAAACAATACCACAAATTAAAAAAAAAAGAATATGAATCGTCCGGGATTTGAACCCGGGACCTCTCGATCTCCGGTCGAACGCGCTACCACCGAGCTAAACTGCCTTTGCTTTGACAGGTTACAAGATTTCTCATACTGACAAATTTAATAGACCAAGTGAAGTCTACAAAAATACTTTAAATATACTTACTATTATTATAAAATATCTTATTCCCGAGGAAGACAAATCCAAAGACACAAAAATTATAATAAATAATACATTTACTAAAAACACTAATATATCCTTTTAATGACTTATTTGCGCTGACATCGCTGATACATATATATATATATATATATATATATATATATATATATATATATATATATATATATATATATATATATATATATATATATATATACAGGCTATACACTCCGTGCGGAGTTGGAGCCACTCTTATTGAGCTCATTGACTCATTTATTGTGGTGAGTCACTCCACATTCTTTCTTCTCTCAAGTTAACGAGTCTAATCTAGGGTTCCTCTTTGCGTCCTCTGTTATTTTCCTCCATATATCCCGGTCCTGTATTTTCTGTCTCCATCTTGGCACTTCCAATCTTTTTATGTCCTCCAATACCTGGTCTTCCTTCCTGCTTTTTGGTCTTCCTTTCGCCCTTGTTATATTTGGGTTCCACATTGTAACTTTTCTTACATCTTTTTCTTCTCCCATTCTTCTTAAGTGTCCATACCACCGTAGTCGCTGGGTTTTTATAGCTTTCACTATGTCCTCACCTCCTAGTATGTCTCTTATTTCTAAATTCAAGAGCCTTTCATAATCTCCGTACACTGTTTTCTTTGGTCCATAAATTCTTCTTACCATTGTTCTTTCAAATATTTTTAACATTTTTTCTTCCCTCTTTGTTAGGCTCATGGTTTCTGCCCCATATATCACCACTGTTCGAATTGCTGTTCTGTATACTCGGATTTTCGTAACCCTGCTGATTTTTTTGTTTTTTAAAATACTTTTGTACTTATAATATGCTCTATGACCCGCTTGTGTTCTGTTGGTAATTTCTATGTTTCTTTCATTTTTGTTGTTAATTGTGACTCCTAGGTATTGAAAATTACTGACTATTTCAAAATTATAATTCCCGATTTTTATATTTCTTTCCTCTGTATCTTTGTTTTTCCTCTCTATTTTCATGTATTTAGTTTTCTCTTCATTTATTGTTAAGCCTCTTTTCACCGCTTCCTTTTCAATTTGTCTGGTTATGTCATCTAAGGTTCTTTTGTCTCTCGTCAGCACCGCTAGGTCATCAGCATATGCTACTATCTGGACTGAATTGTTGGTGATCGTCCCATTGAGTTTGCACGTCTTAATTATGGCGTCTAAAGTTATGTTAAAGAGCGTAGTTGACAGCCCATCTCCTTGTCTTACTCCTGCATTGTATTCGAATTCTTCTGTTGTTCCTTCCTGCGTTAATACGGATGCCTTTGATCCTTTCATCGTCATTTCCACGAGTCTTATCATCTTTCCAGGCACTTCTATATTTCTCATATCGTTTACTACTTCTGGCCTCTTAATACTGTCAAATGCTTGCTTGAAGTCAATAAAGAGGATATGCAGCCACATGTCATATTCATAGAATTTCTCGACTGTCTGAGTCACTATGTGTATGGCATCTACGGTAGATCTTCCTTTCCTAAAACCATTTTGATAATCCCCTATTTTTATATCTGTATGCTCCATCAATCGTTTATTTATCATTGTGGTCAAGATCTTATAAACCACATTTAGAAGAGTAATGCCTCTGTAGTTTTCACAAACTTTTGGGTTTCCTTTTTTAAATATCGGAATAATTAACCCTTTTTCCCATTCTTTAGGCATTGATTCTTTTATCCAAATCTGTTTAATCAGGTTATACAATCTTTGCTGTATTGCTGTCCCTCCATGTTTAATCAACTCATTAACTAAACAGTCTGTTCCCCTGCTTTATTTTGTTTTAGTTGGCTTATCACTTCGTTAAATTCTTCTGCCGTTGGTATGTTTTGTTCAGGCCGTTCTTCTTCTGTTATTTCCAAAACTTCATCTTCATTTGCTTGTATGTTTTCTTGCGTTAAGAGATTTTTGAAATAATTTTGCCACTCTTTCTTTTCTATTGTTGCCATATTTAATGTTTTATTTTGCTTGTTAATATATTTATACAGCTTGCCGTTGTTTTTTGTGTCTTTTTCCAGTGCATCCATGGTTTCTTCAATCCACCTCACCTTTTTGTGTTTTATTAGTTTTGTGGTATCACCTCTGATTTTTTGGTATATTCTGTAATTATCTGTGCATCCCGTTCTTAACCATTTGAGTCTTGCTGATTTTTCTTCTTTAATATTTCTTCGCACTCATTGTCGAACCAGTCATTCCTTTTCTCTACATATTTTCTTCCTAGCACTGTATTTGCTGTGTTTTCTATACTTCTTCGTATATTTTCCCAGTCTGTTTCAATGTTTTCATTTTCTACATTTTCCAATAGTTGTTGTTCCATTTCTTGTTGATATTGCCGTTTCTTTGTTTTTAACTCTTCTATTCTCCATCTTTTCCTTTTGTTTTCTTTTTTCTCCATATCTATCATTCTTAGCTTAAGCTTTGCTTTTACAAGGAAGTGATCAGATCCCACATCCGCGCCTCGATATGACCTTACATCTTGGATCATTCTTGTTCTCTTTTTATTTATTAGAACATGATCAATTTGGTTTCCTGTATTTCTTCCTGGAATAAGCCATGTTATTTTATGCTCTAGCTTGTGCCGAAATTTAGTACTTACTACAAACATATTCATATCTGTTGCTAGATTGCCCATTCTTGTCCCATTTTCATTTGTTGTGTCATGTGCTGTTTCTTTCCCTGCTACCGATCTCCAATGTTCCTCTTTACCCATCTTTGCATTGAAGTCTCCTAGAATTATAAGTGTGTCATGATTTTTAATTTCCTCACAGAGCCTTTCTAGAGCTTCATAAAAAACATCCTTCTCTTGATCATCGGCTTGTTCTGTGGGTGCATAGATATTTATAATTGAGATATTAGCAGCTCTATTCTTTATCCTTAAATAAGATATTCTTCCATTTACTTTTTTAAATTCTAATACATATTCTCTCCATCTTCTACTTATCATGAAGGCTGTTCCATTTCTACCTTGTGTATTTTCTCCTCCGTAGTACATTGTGTAATTTTGCTTGTCGATCCTGCCTTCTCCCTTCCACCTCAATTCTTGCAATGCTATTATGTCTATCTTATAATCTCTCATTTCTTTTGCTACTTCTTCCATTTTGCCCATGGCTGGCATAGTTTTTATATTCCACGTTCCTATATTTATTAAACCTTTCAATTTTCTATTTCTATTACTTTTCGGTGCTCTCTTATTCGTTTTCCGTATCCACGCCTGGTCATTATCCTGTACATCCACCCTTTGACCATCACTTGCTAGTTTTTTGGGTCTGTTTTAGTAAATTTCCTTTGTTGTTCATTTAGCCGATCACTCTCTGGGGATCGTTCACTTGTAGAGCGTTTGTAGTATTTTTCTTTTTGTTCTTGTTCATTAAAGTTTTCCACTGTATAGCTCTTGTCATTTACAATTAATTTATTTTGTCTGAGATATGCTCGTTTTCCATTTTCTCTTGCTTCTCTGAGATATGGTAGCAGCATTTTTCTTTCTTCTTGCACCTTTTTTGAGAAGTCATCAGATATCCAAATATCGGTGCCTATTAGCTTTTTTGATTTTTCGAACACATGTCTTTTCTTTGCCCAGTTTTGCAGCTTTATTAGAATTGGTCTGTTTTTGTTTGCTTTGAATACTCCCAGTCTACATATTTCTGTGGTGTCAGTTTTCACATTGACCTCTGCTCCGATGTTGTTGAAAACTTTCTGTACTTTATCTTCCACCTCTCTCTGTGTTTCGTTATTTATGTCTTCTATGCCAACACATACAATATTATTTCTTCTTATTTCTTTCTCTACTATATCTAGCCTTTTTTCTTGATTTTTTATTATTTCTTTTAATTTTTGATTTTCCCTTTTGAGACCTATTATTATTTCCGAATTTTTATCCATTTTTTCCTCCATCGTTGTTAATTTCGCCTGGATTATCGAAAACATGTCTTTAATCTCTTCCATGTTATCGATTTCTTTGTGCTTTACAGCTGGCGCCAGAAAAAAAACACCCTCGGTTCAACCCCGCGGAAGAGTGCTTTCTACCTAATGAACGTTTTGACTATTATTTTGAATTTTTTAAGCCCTGACCTGTTTAGATCTCAAAAATTTTGAAGTGATTATTTTTACTTTTGTACGACGGTTTTTATCTCTATTATTACTAATCACCTTATCTTTTTATGAATAAATTGGGATTTAATGACATGTAATTTGTATTAATTGCTATTTTTCTACTGTTTCTACTGTTCTCTTGATCATAAAGAAGTATAAACTTTAAAAAGCATAGTTCATCGGGACAGATGATAGCACCCTGAAGGGTCTCTGCTTATAGTGTAGGCAAAGATCCTGCCTTGCATTTCGACGTTGGGTCGTCAAAGGCTAGAGGAATAAAATTTTGATTAAACATTACCTGGTCCTCCTGGTTAGGGGTTAAGGCAGTGGGTCTGCAGCTCATCACTAAAAAATATCAATTGATCCACAGTCTGCTCCAAGCATAGATTTTATGTTCATTACTGAGGTTTTCCATCTTTTCCATCTTTTCCGATTTGATTTTTGTGTTTTTTATTTGGGCTACTCCACGTTGATTTTCCCAGTTAAATTATAGAATACGTTCTCCTCAGTTGTTTTTAATGCCCAAGCAAATGGCAATAACATTTTCAGTTTTCCGACCTTAGCGTTAAAGTCTTCATGTAATCATACTTATATAGGTACTGGCTCCTGTTCTTCAAGAAGTTTTCTATCTTATAAATGTCATCAATGTCTTAATCTGGGCCATCTGTTGTTAGCATATATACCTGAATTATATGGAAAATTTCTGGTTTTCCTTCTGTTATTTATACGAGTTTATTGTTAAGATACTGTTTTATATTGTCTGATAATATTGCCTCTTTTTTAATATTGGTAATTGATTTCACTACTATACTTACAAAACATGCAATATTTTACTTTTAAATTAGATTTAACTGAAGAATTTGTTATTTATGCTTGTATAAAGTCTAAAAGGAATACTTTATGTTTCCGTCAAAAATGATCTAGGTTCGAACCTTTAGCAAAATAAAAACAAGTAGAGAACTAAATAAAAACCAAATATAATCACACTTTAGACCCTATTGCAACGTCATAAGACGTTGCAAAAACATCTGAGACACCTGCAAAAACTTTTAAGAAATATTATATAAACACATTTTTGATAAGTTTTGAGTACTTTCTATTTTAAGACAATCATAAATATAATTTTAAATATTAGTACATTTTGTTTTAAATACTGAATGAGTATTATTGCATTATACAAACATTAATCGATAATAATTATATTAAAATCACCAGTATAATTCAAATGTAAATTAAATAAAATTATCTCAAACTCAAACAATACCAATTAATTCTTAAGAGCAAAGCCATTACGAATAATTTGTTAAAATCATTACTCCAGGGTAATAAGCTAGAAATAGACCATGTTCGGGACACTCAAAGATCCAGGTAGCTGACTACTTTTTTAGATATTGTATACCTATAGGATGAAAACCTACCTGTTTCCTGCCTAGAGTTCGCGTCCGTTTTTTAATTATTAACAATTTAGTGCAAAAATCGCGATTTTTTCGATTTTTTGCACTCCATTCAAAAGCTAAATAGTTGACATAAAATTACAAAATTTAATTTTTTAGAACATTAAAAACCTTCAAAATGCCGATTTTTGACAGTTAAAAGGTTAATTTGTTGCTACGCAAACTGCAAAATAAGTGAAAATTGTTATTTGTTAATAACTTTTACTAAAACTACCTTAGAACTTTAGTGTTTCACCCAAAGTTGGGTATTAAGGTACTTAACAAACACTCAAAATTTGAGACCGATCCATTAATTAGCTTAAGAGTTATTCTAATTGTTTATCCCAGAGACCTTTATTTTGCAATAACATAAGACAGAAAATAATGAAGATAGGGCAATTCTGCGTATGCCAAATGAAAGTAGAAAACTGATGTACTAAAATGTACAAAAAAAAGATAAAAAATTATCTAATATAGTCAAAAATCCTAATGCAAATTTGTGAAATTTTGTAGTTTATAAACATTTAGAGTAACTTTAAAAATATTGTCCGTAGAAAAAATCATTTTACATATTAGAAAAGCTGGTATTTTACACGAATTTTTAAAAATGTAGTTCAATTGGCGACTAGTCGTGGTAAGTGAAGGGGGAGCTGGGAGCAATTCTGCGTATGCCAAATGAAAATAGAAAACTGATACTATACCCCATTCCACGAATATACGACCCTCTTGGATTATCGCGACGAGTATTTTACTGTGCAAAATATGAAGAACGAAAGTAAATTGCAAATTATATTGTTGTTTATTGGAGTAATTATTAGAGCAAAATACTTTCGTACTTTTTATGTTGCACACTAAAATATTCGTTGTCGCGATAATCCAAAACAGTCATATATTCGTGGAATACACCATATAGAAATGTACTAAAAAACGATAAATAATGATCTAATATAGTCAAAAATCCTAATGCCAAATTTGTGAAATTTTGTAGTTTAAAAATATTTAGAATAACTTTAAAAATATTGTCCGTAGAAAAAGTCATTTTACATATTAGAAAAGCTGGTATTTTACACGAATTTTTAAAAATGTAGTTCAATAGGGATGTTCACAAAAAATTAAAAAGTCATTTCAAACATGTAAAACGGTTAAGAAACACCCTAGGAATAATTGTCCAAAATTTCAACAAAATTGAAAAAGCCTTTATATAAAAAATCTTTATTAGAAATCTAGCATTATTTTAAATTTCAAGAACGCTTCTCTATTGGCCTGACGTCACTAGTTGCATACCCCAAGCGCGCGCCATTCTCATAGTGTTACTGTTTACCTGTTTGACGTTTCAGGTCATTTTATTTTGTTCTCTTCTTGTTTTATCAGGGTTAAAGTGGAGTTTTATAGTGAATTTGTTTAGTTTAAAGTGGATAGACTGTTTGTAAGGACATATTTTGGGTTTTACAAAAATAAACAAATAAAATGGAAGAAGGTTTTCAGAAAGCCGATTCGTATAAACTACCGACTGTACTGTAGATGTAACAATGGTGTATGATTTATTGGCATCTTGTAAAAAAATAAATCTACCACAGCTTTACTGAGTGTATATTCCATATAATTTTCCATGTCTTCTTTAAGCTAAAAAAATAAATGCTTAATAGTCCACAAAAAAAAATAGAGAAAGTTGTATGCATGCATTGTACGCATGCATATTGTATACATACATTGGCTGGTTATTACTTTACCTTGGTTAGGTGTATTAAAAATATTTTTATTCTTCATGTGCCTTGTCCGTTGTGGACGTTGGCTATCATCATGGCAATTTTAATTTCATTTGAGGCGTTTCTGAATAACTCGATCGATTTTTGTCCAAATCGTTGGCGTAAGTTTTTAAGTCATGAGTGTCTTTTCTTCCGGGTCCGCGTTTGCTCTCTATTTTACCTTGCGTTATCAGTTGGAGTATACGATATTTATCATTCCTCATGATATGACCGAAATATTTAAGATTTCGTTTTTTAATTGTAAAAGAGATTTTTTTTGTTTTCCCATTCGACGCAATACCTGTACGTTGGTGTGGGTCGCCCAGGATATTTTGAGGATACGTGGGTACACCCACATCTCGAATGCCTCTAGCTTTTTCATTAATGTTTCCATTATTGTCCAGGCCTCTGCGCCATATAGCAAGACCGGAAATAATAACATTTTAGCAGCCGCATTTTTAGTGGGAGAGATATTATGTCGCAATGGGTGAAAATATTTCTCATGCATGTTGTTAAATGTTGCTATGTCCTTTTCAACTCTAGATCTTATTTCGGTTGTTTCGTATTTCGAGTTGACAACTGTTCCAAGGTAAAAAATATTTTTGAACTTGGGTATTATACATTTTCATTTCAACCAATCTATTCACTAAATTATTAATGATTTTAATATAATATAAAGTCATACCTACATCCACATGTAGTTATTTCAAGGTTTACTTTTACTGTATGTATTATTAGAATCCCGTTTTTAGGAATATCCCAGTTTAAGGAATACAAATTTGAGGTCCCGAAACTTTTTCATTTACTCTTTAAGGGGGTAGGTGCAAAATCTTGGTCCAATTCTATTTAAATTCATTCATTTTTTTCGAATCCTGAGAAAACTAATAAGTATTTTTGAAAAATGTAAATGCAGAAAGAACAATTACATTATTACCAAGGGCCGAAAGTCTCTGGAAAACTTCTATAATGTTTATTTTATTAAGTTAGTTCTTTAAGTTAGTTATTTTAAGTTCTAGCTGCAACAAACCATTTCTTTTTCTGTTTGAAATTGGCTGGAACGGTAATAAAAATCTTGTCAGAACTGTTTTTTGATGTATTTACACACCCAGGAACAAAACACCACTTATTTGGCTTTATTTTTAATAATTAAATACGTAAAAAAATGCGCATATTCAAATACACTGAGTAAATAAGTATACAAAACTAGTCGTCGATCAAAGACGTTATGACTGCTGACGTCACAGACCGTAGCCTCGCTGCAGGGTACCGTTTTTCTAGCCTCCAAGAAAATCAACATTATGAACTCATTTATCTTAAAAAATATACATTTTTAAACAGTTTTATGATTGTTACGTTTTTATATACCTTGTAATCTATTGAATTTAACTATATTTAAAAATTAGTGAACATCCCTATTGGTGACTAGTCGTGGTAAGGAAGGGGGAGCTGGTTCAAAAACTAAAAAAAGCAACTTTAAACTGCTATCATTTTCTATATCTCGGGATCTCCTGAATATATTTTGATCGTTCTTTTTTTAATTTGTATGTAATTTTTCTGTACATTACAAATATGCAATTTGTCTAGACATTTATTAATTAATAAACAGTCTACTTTGTTTAAACAATTTTTGAAAAAATAATTTTTTCCCAAAAAATCCATGATTTTAATCATACTATCCCTATTAATCATAGAAAAAGTTAAGGTATACTTTAATAAATAAATTATTTTCAATAAATAATTATATAATAAAAATCATTTATTTATTAAAGTGTACTTTAACTTTTTCTGTGATCATTAATGATACTAATAAATTTATAAACAAATTGCATATTTGTAATGTACGTAAAAATTGCATACAAATTAAAAAAGAAAGATCAAAATCCATTGAGTTGATCCGGAGATACAGCAAATTAAATTGGTTTGAAATTGCTTTTTCGGTATTTTAACTGGATTGGTAGGTTCCCCCTAGTAATCGTTTGCACTACATTTTTGAAAAATCGTAGAGTGTGCTGTGAAGGTATAATGTTTGTGCAAATTTTATAAGAAAAAATACAAATCCCCTTCTTTAAAATGGCATTAATGAGATTCTTTAATTATTATAAACAAATTAGCTGTGAATTAAAAAAAAAAAACATATGGCTAACTTTGTCCCAACTGAGTCCAGGCTAAATTTTTTGAAAATTCGTGTTAAAATACTGTCTTTTCAATATATAAAATTATTGTTTCTACAGACAACATTTTTAAAGTTAATCTAAATGTTTAAAACTACAAAATTTTAAAAGTTTGGCATTAGGATTTTTGACTATGTTAATTATTTTTCTACGGCCTTGCTAAACCAGCCACTTTCCCGCACGCATTTCGTTTCCGAAAGTTGCACTTTTCCGCACGCGGCGTGCGGAAAGTAAATTTTCCCGCACGGCGTGCGGGAAAGTAGAATACCTTGTAATATGGCATTGTAATATATTATAATACATACAATAAACTAATATTTAGATATTATTTACTAATTTGTTTCTAATGTATCTTATTGTGTTCATGTTTTAATGAAATTAACGCAACAATTCGATGAAATAAAATTATTTTGACATAATATTTTAAAGTCAAATCAGTAGACAATTACAATGGCTTTGAATCGTCGTCATGGAAACCAATATCGTCGTCGTGGTATCCCATTATATTGAAAGTTTGGCTTTGACAACCTTGTCAAAGAATTAATTTGTGTATTTTCACTCCTAAATAAAAATTGATATTATGACTATTTTTTGTGGCTTTTTTCCAAACGTATGGCCCTAGAAAAAATATTGTTCCTAACTCATGCGGCAAGTGCTCGACTCGACTGCTTGCCCGAACTCCGCTATCGCGTCGTTTGGGTCAACGAGAGTCTCGTGCGTGAAAGTATCACTTTCGGCACTAGTTAGGAAAATAACTATTTCCACCTACCTCTACCGAAAGTATACTTTTCCGGACATGATTGTAGGGACCAAAGTTGTACTTTTCCTCCCTAGGGAGGAAAAGTAAAAGTGACGTCATGGCATTTCATTCATAAAATATAACTTATTAACACCCTGTACAATATCTATTTTCTATTACTTAAGTATCTATACATTTTAACGTTTATTTATAAAACACCCTGTATTTTGCAGAATGGTAAAAAAGAGTAAATTGTTATTTTGATTTAACAATGTTTACATTAATAATTTGACAGTTATATTGTACCTACTTGTTAGTTTTAGTTTTAATAAATTTTGTTGGTTAGTTACATAAATAAAGTAAAAATGAAAAAATGACTTTTTATTAATTTGAGGAAGGTGGAAAAACCATATGTATAACATGGGAGTAAAGTGCCTTTTCCTCCCTTGAATGATTACTGTAAACTTCATTCTCCGGAGGAAAAGTAGCACTTTTCTCCCTTCTTATAAAAATAGCTATTTTTTATCTTTTTTTAATACATTTTGATACTATCACTCTTCTACTTTCATTTGGCATACTCAGAATTGCTCTATCTTTTCAGGTTTTTCAATGTTCTAAAAAACTGAATTTTGTAATTTTATGTCAACTATTTAGTTTTTGAACGCGAACTCTAGGCAGGAAACAGGTAGGCTTTCTTCCTATAGGTCTACAATAACTAAAATAGTAGTCAGCTACCTGGATCTTTGAGTGTCCCGAGAAAATACTTATTACCCTGGACTACATCTAAAATCATCATCATCCAACCTTCTGCATTTAAAGTTGAACATAGGCCTTCCCTAATTCGTTCCAGTTATGTCGGTCTACAGCTTCTGCAGACAATTCACAGTGATTCTTTTAACCCGGCAGTGGTCGCTAAATAAGATTTTCTCTGACGGTTTCAGAAAATTGCACACAACTTTTTTTCTGGGAAATTCTAAGCGCTGAGGTTCCTTCTAATCTCCTAACTATCCCTTCTCGACAATCTAATAGACTCGTCCGCTCAGATAATGACTCAGTTGATGTAGTATCACCAGATTGCCGATTCAATGCGCTTCATGTGAGAGATTCTCTCATCGCGCGACCCCCGGCTCCCCCACTGTGTATAAAAATTAATTTTATGTTGGCACTTAAAACCTGAAATAATGTAAAAAAATTTAATTATTGTCATCAACCAATTTGTATAGGGCATTCTTGTTATACTTGTGTGCTGTGCCGTAAATTATGAATATTCGGAGATTGATTAATATCGGTTTAATTCCGATTATTTTTTTTTGTATTCTATTATTATCTATATTCTGTTATATCATTATTTTCGACCAAGTGCCAGAGACTAACGAGTCTCGCCTGAGTTAAGAAGAAGATCATTATTTTCTTATTATTAGTTAATAAAAAAAGTTTAAAATCTGTTTTAGAAATTTTATTTTGTAAAAAAAGGCAAAATTTGGTTATGTGAGAGAAAATCTCACGCGCGACCACTCGCGAAATACTCTACCTAGCGACCAATTCCGGGTTAACGTCGTATGTCAGATCGAATTGATGATCTAGATTTGCACACTGAATTTTTTGGTCCCCCATCCTTCATTCATTCTGGCCCCATGGCCCGACCAGTTGCACTTCAACCATGAATGACTATGTCATCTGTATTTTATATAGTTATTATTGTAATACACAAATTATTTGGCTTCAAGGCCATAGTTTCAACCTTTGTCCAAAAATAGACGAACGGCATTTTTTAAGTAAACACTTATGACAAACACTTCAAACTATAATAAAATTAAGATGAATTGATCAATCGGTGAGTATCATATTTATATTGAGTTAGATAATACAATCAACTCCGCCGTTGCCTGGTCCCAAGTCCAGGATGAGAAAGGAGGAGGGTTAAGCAAGGGACTAACTATTCCTTCTTGTAAAAAAAAACATAGTTATGAAAACGAAGCACATGCCTCGAATAAGGACGGATCTTTTAAGACGACAAAAGCGACGACAAAGGACAATGAATATAGGAACCTGGAACGTACTAAGCCTATATCGGCCTGGAGCCCTAAATCAGGTGGTCAAAGAACTCGAATCCAGAAACATGGACATAACTGCCTTACAAGAGATTAGATGGTCTGGAGAAGGCACACTAAAAACTAATAAATCAGTAGTATTTTTCAGCGGAAGAGAACGGGAACATCAATTCGGCACTGGCTTTATAGTCAGGGAAAGTCTTGTGGGGTCAGTCTTAACTTTCAAACCCGTTAATGAAAGACTCTGTTATATCAGACTCAAAGGACAACTACATAACTATTCCCTAGTTGCTGCCCATGCGCCGACAGAGGAAAAGAAAGAGCATATAAAAGATAACTTCTATGAGAAACTAGAGGAACTGATAAATAATCTACCCAAACAGGACATGCATATTATCTTAGGAGATTTCAATGCAAAGATTGGGAAGGAAGCAGCGTACAAACCAACAATAGGTAGCCATAGTCTTCACGATGTCAGCAACGATAATGGAACAAGGTTAATAGACTTTGCAGCGTCCCACAACCTACTAATAAAATCGACAATGTTCGAACACAAGAAAATACACAAACAAACATGGGTCTCCAACGACGGCGTCACAAGAAATCAGATCGATCATGTTCTAGTAGATGCCAGGAGGGGTAGTAACTGTCTAGGCGTAAGAAGCCTAAGAGGAGCTGATGGAGACACGGATCATTTTCTGGTAAAAGCGAAGATAAGGACAAGAATAGCGTCCAAAAAAACACACAAGAATATACCAACACAATTATGGAATACCGAAGTTCTACGTAATAAGGAGACAGAACAGAAATTTCAAAAGACTATAAAAATCGCTCTAACACAGACAGAAGACTATAGCAACGTAGACTCAGCTTGGAAAAATATCAAATTAGCTCTGACAAGCGTATCAGATGAAATACTTGGACACGAAAAGAAAACAACAAAAAAATGGTTCGATGATGATTGCCTGAACTCCATAACAGCAAGAAATATGGCTAGAAGGAACGTGCTACAAAACCCCTCGCACAACAACAATGAAATGTATAGACAAAGAAGAACAGAGACAAGAAAACTAATGAAAAGAAGAAGAGGGAGTATCAGGAACAAATAATCAGAGATATAGAAGAAAATAGAAAGAACAAACAAGCGAGACAGTTCTTCCAAGGAGTTACAGATATCAAGACCGGGTACCAAGCAAGAACAGGAAACTTCCTTCAAAACGACAGCGAGCAGCTTATCACTGATGACAAGGAAATCCTAAAAACTTGGAAGGAATACTTCTATCAACTATTGAACGACCAATCTAGCAGAAATACATCAAACATAGGGGTACATACAGCTGAAATAGAAGACCAATACCCGACATACGAAGAAGTAATACAGGCAATCAAAAAACTTAAAAATAATAAGACACCAGGTAGCGATGATATACCCGCAGAGTGCTTAAAACATGGAGGAGAAGCGTTGTACAGTTCTATATACAAGCTAATTCAAGACATTTGGCGAGAAGAAACAATGCCAGATGAATGGAAAGAAGGAGTTATTGTACCAATACACAAAAAAGGAAACAAAAAGCAATGTATTAACTACCGGGGAATAACACTCCAAACACCACCTACAAGATCCTTGCAAATATCCTGCTAGAAAGAACCAAAACATACACAGAAGAAATCGTTGGAGATTATCAATGCGGATTTAGACCGGGCCGCTCTACTATTGACCAGATATTCACAATAAAACAGATAATGTAAAAATGCTGGGAGTTTGATCGTGAGCTTCATCAGATGTTCATAGATTTTAAACAAGCATTTGATAGAGTATGCAGTGCTAGACTGTGGACAGCGATGCAGGAACTTGGCTTTCCAAAAAAACTAGTAAGGTTGATACGGATGTGTATGGAACGGTTACGATGTAAGGTGAGAGTTGGACAACAATACTCGGAGACATTTGAAATAAACTTTGCTTTTCAAAAAAACTAGTCAGTTTGATAGGGATGTGTATGGAATGGGTACGATGTAAGGTGAGAGGTGGTGACATTTGAAATAAACCATGAACTAAAACAGGGAGATGCACTTTCACCACAACTCTTCAACTTAGCTCTGGAGCACATAATCAGAAATGCAAGGATCGAAAAACCGAATACAGTATTTCATCGAGAAGGACCAAACTTACTACTGGCATTTGCAGACGATATCGATCTAATAGGAAACACACGATTAAGGATGAAGGAGACTTTCGTGAGGTTCGAGAAGGAAGCAGAGAAGATGGGGCTCCAAATCAACGAAAACAAGACGAAATATATGTATATGAGCCGCAATAACCAAAGCAGAGACAGAATCGGTCAGAACATCAGTGACTTTAACTTACTGACTAACAATAACTGAAGACAATAACGGATCACAAGAAATAAACAACAGGATTCAGGCCGGCAACCAATGTCTTTTTGCCCTCCAAAACCTTATAAAATCGAAACAACTAACAAGACGTACGAAGATACAGGTCTATAAAACAATCATACGACCCATTGTGATGTATGGAAGCGAAACGTGGACGATAATAAAGGCAAACGAAGAGAGACAATGTATTTGGGAAAGAAAAATCTTAAGGAAGATCTTTGGTCCTGTGCTGGATGGGATGAAGCATCAGGACAATATAGGATAAGAACTAACAAAGAGCTCGAAGAACTTTACCCAGACGCCAACATCATAAAAGAAATGGAGTCCAGAAGACTCCAATGGGCAGGAAAACTCAGAAGACATTCTGACGAAAGAACAGTAAGGCTGGTATGGGAAGAATGGAACCCATACCAAACTCATCTGGAAGGGGACCACGTGGATGCCTCGACTCCGGTGGCGAGATAATATAGCAGGAGACCTAAGCACTATGGGCGTGGAGAATTGGATGGAGGTTGCTCAAGACAGAAAACAGTGGAGGTCTGTTGTCGAGTCGGCTAAAACCCACGAAGGGTTGTAACGCCACGGAGTAAGTAAGTAAGTAAGATAATACAATCGTCTGGGATTAATAAAGGAGATCACGTTGCTTAAAGAAAGTATCCGGAGTTTTATATTTTTCCTAGTTTTAATAGATTTCCTTTTTGTAACATTTTAAGACAAAAGTAATGCATCCAGTAGGTTGTACCGATAGTAGGATATAGACAAAATCGTATGACAACACCATCTGTCAAATATTGTTGGTTGTAAACAGACTTAAGATTTGTGAAACAATGTCGCAAGTAGAAAAAAGAAAAGTGGTGGAATATTTGTACATATAGAAAGGGTGTCCGAAACTTTAAAAAATTAGTGCAATTGACTAAACTTGGAAAAAGTGCAGTGTATGAGACAATAAAGAAGATAAAAAATGGTATACTTATGAGAAATAGACCGGGTAAGTTTCGGGTAAACCGCGTAAGATTCGGGCAAACAATTTAAATGCTTTAGTGGCTTTAGGACGACAAAATCCGCGCCTAGGGTTTCGAAAATTAGCGAACAGATTTGGAACTCAACGAAGAATAAAAGTGTGCCCAGAAACTGTCCGCACGTCACTGAAAAAGAAAGGATACATATCAAGGAATCCAAAAAAAATCCCTACAATATCACTTCTGCAAAGGCAACGAAGAATAGATTGTTGTCAACGATTTCGAGAAGATAACTTTAATAATGTCTTTATATCTGATGAAAGTTTTTCCAGCTTGGTGCAATTCATCTAAAAGTCCTATCAAGAGAAAATGTTACCGTTCAAATTTCCAAATTTCCCACTAAAATAATGGTTCGGTGAGCAATATCTCAGCGTGGTGCTAATATTGTGATATCCTAAATGGTTTTCTTCTTGAAACGGCTCATGTTTTATATCCAGAGGGGAGGCGTTTTCAGCAAGATAATGCAAGATGTCATACTTCTGCTTATACTTAAGCTTGGATGCAAGAACACGAATTGGCAACAATTCCGTGACCAGCTGCATCTCCAGATCTTAGCCCCATTGAAAACATATGGGGACTGATGAAGATTGAAGTGGAACGAGCAACGCCACGAGATAAAGAAGGTTTTATTCGGCCAGTTTTACAGGCCTGGAACACCATTACCGAAAATTATGGCCTTGATCTAGTTTCGGGTGTACCTGGACGTTTAGTTAAGTGTTTAGATTTAAATGGAGGTTGTGTAAGTAAGTAATGAGATGAATTATTTGTTGAAATTTTATATTTCAAGTGACATAGTCCATTGAAATGTTACATTTAGGGTTGCATTTCGTAGAGGAGTCAATTTTATTTTTTTAATGTATAGGGGGGTTCAGTAGCAGCTTAAGTTCAAGATTTTGGGGTCGCCACCCTTGTCCCCCGGCCGCCACATTGGAAAAAGGGGTACAAAGGGCTATCGCGCTGTATCTCCTAAACTAGCAATCCTACAGAAAATTTAATTACACATAAAATGTAGCATAGTAAATTTTCTACAATTTTATATCTATTACTTTTTATCTTCAAGTGACCAACAAAGAAGTTATAAACAAAAATAAGAGAAAATTTTGTAAGACGTTTCCTTTTGGACGTTATAACTTTTTTTCCGTTCATTTTACAATAAAATAACATCATAGCGATTTTGTAGAGGATTTTTCAATGAAAAATTTTCACTATAAAGTTGTTTAATTTTATTTATAATCTAGGTTTTACAGCGCTCCAAACTTGACCAGATTCTCGAATTCTCATAGGAATACAATAGAAATAATATTTTTCTATCCATATAATATTAGGCGAACGGCATCAACCGTTATGCCGACCACGAAAATCAAATTTAAGGTGAATGTCCAATTTTGGTCTATTTTTATATTTTAGAGGTCGCTGAATCCGAATATGAAGTTTATTTTTATCTAGATGTAGTGGAACATGCTCAAAAATCAAATTTTATACAAAATATCCAAAAATCAATTTTGATGATTTTTCAAATTTACCTCGCTGTATTTTTGGTCGCTGTAAATATTTTCTTTTGAAAATTTTACTGCGTCATCTCTGAAGTATGTAGATAACAATTAATTTGTCCAAAATGTTTAAACACATTAAAAAAGAAGTTGTTAATTTTTAAACATTTTGTCATCATATTTCGTTAGTTTCATGTTTACTTAAAAAAGTTGAGTGACAAACTTTTTAATTTATAATTTTAACCAACACAACAATAAAACATATTTCATGAAGAAGTTTTTTGGAAAATTTTAAGTCAAAATATACAATAGGAAAAAAGTTATGTTACTTCATATACAAACGGCACACTCCAAAAAACGCTTAAATCTCGAGATCCTGACCACGGTGTGGTGAATGGCTAATTTTGATCATACTTTATGATTTTGATATCAAAAATTGTTTTATGCTCTTCTTAAGAATTTTGCATTTTGCGGTTGCGTTATTCTTCTTCTGAACCGGCGAATTTCTCCTCAAACAAGTTCTTGGGCCTTTTCTATATATGCTTAGGGTTATAAGTTTTATAGTTTGGAGAAAGGTCAAAAACAGATTAATAATAGCATAGGAATGTTAAAATCATAATAAATTGTATGAATAAAAAATACATATAGATAGAAAAGTAAGCCTAACTTTTGTTTTTATTGTATCCCTATGAGCATTCGAGAATCTTGTCAAGTTTGGAGCGCTGTAAAACCTATATAAATAAATAGAATTAAACAAATTTATAGTGGAAATTGTTCGCTGAAAAACCCTCTACCAAATTGCTACAGTGTTATTTTATTTTAAAATGAACTGAAAAAAAGTTATAACCTCCAAAAGGAAACTTGTTAAAAAATGTTTACATATTTTTGGTTATATCTTTCTTGTTGGTCACTTGACGATAAAAAATAATAGAAAATTTAATTTGCTCCATTTTGTGTTTAATTAGATTTTCCGTAGGGTTGGTAGTTTACGAGATATAGCGCGAAACCCCTTTGCACCCCATTTCCAAGATGGCGGCCGGGAAACAAGGGTGGCGACCCCAAAAACTTGAACTTAAGCTTATATTGATCCCCCCTACACATTTAAGAAATAAAATTGACTCCTCTAACAAATGCAAGGTATGGCTTAAAAAATGCAACATTTTAATGGAGTCGTAGAAATAAATGGCGTAAAATTATAATTCTGCTTTCTTTTTTCCCGATACTTTCTAGGCGGACTATATTTAGGCATCACACTATCTAGCTACGGAAAGCTCGAAACTGAAGTGGAAGATCAGGTGAATAAAGCAAACAGGTTGCCTGAATGAAACAATATGGAGAAATAAAAACATCGGAAAAGAAGTGAAAGGCAGAATTTACAAAACAGACATCAGACCAATAATGACATACACGGCAGAAACACGACCTTATACAGAAAGGACAAAAATAATGCTAGAAACAGCAGAGATGAAAACACTTCGAAAAATCGATGGTAAGGATCGACTGTGGGATAGAGCTAGAAGTTCAGATATATGACAGAGATGCAAGGTGGACGTTAATAACTGGACGAAAAACAGAAGAGTAGAATGTAATGACCATATAAGCCGAATGACAACAAATAGAGTAGTAAGGACGGCGAGAGACGGTTCTCCAATAGGAAGACGATCAGTGGGAAGACCACGAAAAAGATGGAACGACAACTTACTGGTGGCACATTGAAAAACAGACAGAGTCATGTCTACATAAAAAAAAAGAAGAAGAAGACGTTGTTACGTGTATCATTCATTTTACAATTTTTATAGTAATAATACTCCAGCTGCTATATTTTTGTAGCGATTGGATGTTAATACAAGTTTTACGATATAGGTACACGGTGTAATAAACAGTTAGGACTTAAATTAAACTAAATTTGTTACAAAAGAGCTGGACTGAAACTAACCCAACTTAGTACAAAGCCCATACAAAAGTTACAGCTCTTTGAAGTCTGATGTCGGGCCACCTCGCCGGATAGCCCAACCTAATTTTTAGGTTGCGTTTTGAAACATATAGTCCATGTGGTGAGACCGCTCCAGTCTGAAAAACATATCTAATTCGGTTTCTCTGCGGATTCATATTCAAAAATATCCCCTTTAAACAAATCTGAAGGGTACCGGGCGGAATTTTTGGGCAGAAATTGTTTAAATATTTTTTTTAAACAAATACATAAGATCATCTTTTATTGATTCAAAAAATTAATTTTTAGGTTTTTTGGGTCATTCTAAACAAGAAAGGTATCTTGTGATTTTTCTCAAAAATTGACCGTTTTCGAGTTATAGGCTATCTAAAATCTAAAAAATGCGATAATACGCATTTTCGAGGCTTAAAAACTGTGTCTTGAAATTTTTTCAAAAGTTACTAGTTTTAAAGTTATAAGCGATTTAAAATGCGAAATAATTATTTTCCTAACTAGTGCGGAAAGTGATACTTTCACGCACGAGACTGCCGTTGACCCGAACGACGCGATAGCGGAGTTCGGGCAAGCAGTCGAGTGCGGGAAAGACACTTTCCGCATGAGTTAGGAACAATATTTTTTCTAGGGCCGTACGTTTGAAAAAAAACCACAAAAAATAGAGTTATATTGTCCTTTTCATGATCATTTTTCAGTGCGTAACAAATGATAGGAAAAAGTGTAGGTCCGTGATAATACACATTTATGACATTTATTCTAACATGACATTTTAGTTAAATCTGACAGTTGTCACATTTTTTTGTTAATTTGGAATTAAAACCAATCAAATGTGTTTCTTGCATTTATAAAATGGTATTTTCTTTGATTTGTATAGTCTTATAAATTATACAGATTATATTTGTAATATTATTGTCTAATTTAAAAAAAAATATTTTTTTTATTATGGCGCCATCTCTCGACAACTAGAATAACTAGAATTTAATGTTATAAATGTCACCGACGAAATGTAATCACCGACATGCCTTTTTTCTGTCACATACAATTTAATGCGTTAGAAAGGAATCGAAAAACTGTGACGCACTGAAAGATGATCATGAGAAAAAGAATATCAATTTTTATTTAGAAGTGAAAATACACAAATTAATTATTTGACAAGGTTGTCAAAACCAAACTGTCAATATAATGGGTTACCACGACGACGATATTGGTTTCCATAACGACGATTCAAAACCATTGTAATTGTCTACTGATCTGACTTTTAAATATTATGTCAAAATAATTTTATTTCATCGAATTATCGCGCTAATTTCATTAAAAAATGAACACAATAAGATAAATTTGAAATAAATTAGTAAATAATATCTAAATATTAGTTTACTGTATGTATTATAATATATTATATTGCCATATTACAAGGTATTTTACTTTCCCACACGCCGTGCGGGAAAATTTACTTTCACGCACGCCGTGCGGGAAAGTGCAACTTTCGGAAACGAAATGCGTGCGTGAAAGTGGCTCTTTTAGCACGGCCGTAGAAAAATGTGTTTTTTGTCATTTTTCGGATTTTAAATCGCTTATAACTTTAAAACTACAGTGGTACCTCGACATACGAGGGTAATTCTTTCCGTATCCTTGCTCGTATGTCAAATTGCTCGTATGTCAAAGCAGTTTTCCCCATTGAAATTAACTGAAATGTCATTAATCCGTTCTAGTCCCAAAAAAGTCACTTTAGTTGTTTTTGTTTTTAGATAGTGTTTTTAAATAAGGAAAATGTTTTTACAAGAGGAAACATTTATTTACAAATAACAAAAATTCATACATATTCTGTAAAAACATAAGAAGAAGTGAGGTGCTTATCGAAGCACTTAATTTTCGTCAGTGGTCTTCGCATTTTTCGTCACACTTTGCTCATTTTCATCTGCAGCTCGTTTAAAAAACTGTCCAAAGACATTTGTTTCTTCCTCCCTTTCATAAATTGCTTGTGCCTTCTCACATATGATGCTTTGTGTTAAGGTTCCTCCTTAAATTTACTTCTCTGTCACCCAAACCATCATTAGTTTCTCCATCTTTTCATGGAGAGAGGTCCGGAGCTTGGAAATTATTGTAACGCCCTTAGCTGGCATTATACCCTTTATTACCTACTTCAAATTAGAAGTAGGTAGTCAAAAGGAGGCATGAATTTTAATAAAAAGCGGTTGCTCGTATGTCAAATTTTGCTCTCATCTCAAAGCAAAACATCGCTCACTCGGCGGCTCGTATCTTAAAACACTCGTATATTAGGGCGCTCGTATATCGAGGTACCGCTGTATTAACTTTTGAAAAAAATGTCAAGAAACTTATTTTATTTAGAATGTCCCAAAGAATCTAGAAAAAATATTTTTCGGAGGAAAATAGGAGATTTTTGAAAATAGTGCGCACCGCACCGGCAAAAAACCGGATGGACACGCATAATTAACAATTAAAAAACTACGGTCTAAATTTAAGTTAAACCCGATCACTCTTCGGAATCTTGAAAAGGAATGTTTAAAATATAATTCAAGTTATTGCCACCCTTAAAAATACTAATTTAAATATGAGTTTTCAGGCCTCGAAAATGCGTATTTTCGCATTTTTTAGATTTTAAATCACCTATAACTCAAAAATTGTCAATTTTTGAGAAAAATCACAAGATACCTTTCTTGTTTAGAATGACCCAAAAAACCTATATTTTTTGGGGCAACAAAAGGTGATCTTATGTATTTGTTTAATAAAAATTGTTTAAACAATTTCTGCCCAAAAATTCCGTCCGGCACCCTTCAGATTTGTTTAAAGGCGACATTTTTGAATATGAATCCACAGAGAAACCGAATTAGAACTGTTTTTCAGACGGGAGCGGTCTCACCACATGGACTAATATAGATTGTACTTTTGCTTTATTTATTCATAACTTGATAATTTCATCATAACTCACATCAGGGATTTTGGTTAGGCGTTGAAATTAAGAAGTGTTGCTGGCTAGATGGTTGGCAGTTCCCAAAGTCCATAAAAGAAAAAAAAAAACTCACATTAGGTCGATACCGTAAACAAAAGACCTTGTCTAAATAAAAAATTGCTTTAAATACTAAAAATGTTACATATCTGCTGTTCATTTGTTCATCTCTGCTGACTCTACGGGATCGAACAACATAGTATAAGAGCTGTGAGACATTTTTGAGTAGGTATTTTAGGCAACCTGAAAATTTTTCAGGTGACTCTTCCCTGATAGCCTAATATAAAAATGCCGGTCTGGCTGGAGGGTAGCGGTTATTTTCCCCAAAAATCCCCCTCAAAGTTAAAAATAAGGGTAAAAATTGTTATTTCAAAAAAGGACCACGCAACACTTCTTATGGAAAAGTGGTCCCGGTCAAATTTGATGAAAGTTTGGTCAATGATTCTTCTTGATGTGTAGATTAAAAAAGTCCATGGCACCTGGGTCTGAATAACTACTATTCTCGAGTTACAGCCTTCTGAAGTTATTGGATTCGGGTGCTCAGTTTACGTTAAGTGCACTAATTCACGGTCAAGTGAACGAAAATGTTTATTATTAGAAGAAGAGAAACTCATGTTCGTCGTACATACTTGCGTGTTGTATATGAATTTGTGGTCAAAAATAGTTGGATCGTATTTTAGTCTTCAGAAAACTGAAGAAGTGCGGTATAAAATGTGCTGCTAGATCGATATAAGCATTATCATGTTTTCATGAATGCTTCTCAGTTATGCAATACCAGCAAAACTGCAGTTCGGCTTTATCTTTAGAAAACTACTGAACAGTGGCGGATTTAGGGGGGATAGGGGTAATCCCACCGGTAACATGTTCCAGAATTAATGAAATAACTTTAACGAAAATGAACGAGATGGAGCCATCAAAACACATTTATAACCAAAGAGCGGATAGTTTGACGAAAAGACGTTAGCCCAGAGCACGGGCGCCCATATAAAAATTTTTAGGGGGGTGGCAAACGTGAAGATGTTGCACATTATATTTTGTATACTTTGAATAACCATATATAATTCAAAGCACCCGAAAAGCCAGGGGGGTCACGCCCCCCCTGCCCATGGGTATGGGCGCCCATGGCCCAAAGTACGATTTAAGGACCAGAGAAGAGGAGTTACGGGTATTAAGAGTACGAAATTGGAAAACCAAGGCGGAGGATAGAATGGAATGGAAACTGTTTCTCGAACAGAACGAGGTCCACCAGGGGTTCTACAGCCAATGATGATGCAAGGCTGTGATGATGAGCTTTTTAATACAAAATATTATGGAGAATAATTTTGTAGGGTTATTTTTATAACAACTATAATATTCTTACTTAGGTATAATCATAATATAGAAGAAATGGTCAATGGAGAAGGCTTCATAATCATGATTTTGATAACTTTCCTGTTTTCGACTTAGACTACCTAAAAGACCTTACGATTAGGATATATCAAATTAAACTGGCACCATCTTACATACAAGATAAAATAATAAGAGAAAATGACGAAGAGTTTTAAATTGATGAGAATATGGATAAACCGGGATTCATAAGAGTTCGAATATTTTCTAGGTTTCGGCAAGCTACAAAACACCAAGTATTCATTTCCTATACGATTGATGAAGATAATGATGAAGATGAGCCTCTAGAAGAACCGATTAACGGGTACTACTTTACCTGTCGATCTGGTGAGAGAACTGTAGGTACTTGTGCTCATATCACCAGTGTGTTATGGTTTTTAGGTTTTTAGGCTTTGCAAGACATCAACCCAATGTTAAGTATCCTGATAGGTCGTTAGTTAACACGACGTATGATGCATCTAACCGAAATCAGCAAAATGTTAACATACGAATAGTCGAAGATGATTTAAACTCGATTTTTCCATAGACAATTGTAATTAATATTTAACATTTACAAACTACCATTTACTTTGTTTTTTTTGTATTGAAATCAAGTCCATGTTCTCTACCTGTCTTATATCTGATATCCGGGACAAGTTTCATGTTAACTAATGTATTTTTTTATGTTTCAACAATTTTTTCTTTAATTATTCTGGAACATGTTACGAGTGAAATTACCCCCATCCCCCTAGATCCGCCACTGTTCAGTAGTTTTCTAAAGATAAGGCGGAACTGTAGTTTTGCTGGTATTCCATAACTGAGAAGCATTCATGAAAAAATGATAATGCTTATATCGATCTAGCAGCACCTTTTATACCGCACTTCTTTAGTTTTCTGGAGACTTTTCGGAGGTTTTCTGAAGACTAAAATACGATCCAACTATTTTTGACCACGAATTCATATAAAACACGCAAGTATGTATGAAGAACATGAGTTTCTCTTCTTCTAATAATAAATATTTTCGTTCACTCGACCGTAAATTAGTGCAGTTAACGTAAACCGAGCACTCGAATCCAATAACTTCAGAAGGCTATAACTCGAGAATAGTAGTTATTCAGACCCAGGTGCCATGGACTTTTTTAATCTACACATCAAGAATTATCATTGGCCAAACTTTCATCAAATTTGACCGGGACCACTTTTCCATAAGGAGTTTTGCCTGGTCCTTTCATTGATATGACTTGAAAGTAAATTTAAATATTAAAATGTAAAGAAAATAAACAGGCCAGGCGACTTGAGGGCAATTTTAACTCTGCAAGATACTTGCATAGGCGCCCCAGGATTATTTTCAGGGGGTGCATCTGAACTTCAGAAGATTTCATTTGAATCTGTACATACTATTAACGAGTATAAAATATACAACTATACATGCATAGATATGTACATTCCTTCTGGACAGGGAGGTGCAATTGTTATTTTGACAGGGTATTTTTTAATCTTAAAAATTTTTCAATTGCCATTTGATCAAACAAATTACGATTGCATATAAATGAAAAGCGCTATAGGTAAGCAGCAGTGTGAGAAAGAGCGTATACCGATAGCTGCTGTTTGCGTCCTCTGTTTTAGCTGAGCGAGTCCGTTCGCTCGAGAAAATCACGTGACCTGGCGATATCCATGTTGTTGTGCCTCGAAACGTTAGAGTAATTATTATATATTATAGTTTTTTAAGTAATTTTTCTTAATTAAAGGAAAATAATACGTACTATACAATAGATTTTGCAAATAGGATAAAAAAAAATTATTATCATAAATATGTAGGTAGAAAAGTATAAAACTATAAACTATATTAATTCTGTGTCCGAATCTTGTACTTCTTCTTCAAACTCCTCATCTGAGCTTACTATTGATTCCTCTCCTAAATGATCTGTAAATAGTTGTAATATGTATTTAGAATTAGTTCAAAATTAATCAGTGATTAATTAATTGAGTTGCTACGTATTCTCTGTCCTTTGTTGCCAAAACTTGCCATTGTTGAGATGTGGTGTTATCGACTAATGTAAAAAATAGCATGGACACAACACTTAACAAACACGGAAACATTAAGAAAGATGAAAAAGGCAAAAGAAATACTCAACACTATAAAGGAAAGAAAAATGGGCTAAATAAATATACATTCTCTTCTTCTTCGTCAGACTCCCCTCGAGAATCAGATTCTTCTACCTGATCTGTAAATAGTTGTACATAATATGTATTTAGAATTAATGAAAAATTAATTAGTGATTAATTGATTGAGTTGCTACGTATTCTTACTTATATAACCAATGCTTAATACTTTTCCTTATATAACCAATCACATTACGTTTTTTATTTCTTAGTATATGACCAAAGTAGCTCATGTTTCTTTCCTTTATAGTGTTGAGTATTTCTTTTGCCTTTTTCATCTTTCTTAATGTTTCCGTGTTTGTTACGTGTGTCCTTGATATATTTAACATTATCGATAACTCAACAACGTCTTTCTTGAGATGCGCCCGTGATTGTCCAGGCTTCGACTCCGTATAAAAGGACGGAGAATACGTGGCAACTCAACTAATTAATCACTAATTAAATTTTAATTAATTCTAAATATATATTACAACTATTTACAGATCATGTAGAAGAGGAATCTGAGTCTCGAGGGGAGTCTGACGAAGAAGAAGAGAATGAATATTTAAGCTCAGATGAGGAGTTTGAAGAAGAAGTACAAGATTCGGACACAGAATTAATTTAGTTTATAGTTTTATACTTTTCTACCTATAATATTTATAATAATAAATTTGTTTTTTCTATCATATTTGCAAAATCTATTGTATAGTACGTATTATTTTTCTTTAATTAAAAAAAAGTTACTTAAAAAGCTATAATACACAATAATTACTCTAACGTTTCGAGGAGCAACAACATGGATATCGCCAGCTCACGTGATTTTTCTCGAGCGAACGGACTCGCTCAGCTACAACAGAGGACGCAAACAGCTATCGGTATACGCTCTTTCTCACATTGCTGCTTACCTATAGCGCTTTTCATTTATATGCACGCGTAATTTGTTTGATCACCTGGACGTTGGAAAATTTCACCAAAAAAACCTGTCTTTTTTAGAATATTTATTTTTAATATTAAAAAATACCCTGTCAAAATAACAATTGCACCTCCCTGTCCGGAAGGAATGTACATAGCTATGCATGTATAGCTGTATATTTTATACTCGTTAATAGTATGTACAGATTCAGATGAAATCTTCTGAAGTTCAGATCCATCCCCTGAAAATAATCCTGGGGCGCCCATGCAAGTATCTTGCAGAGTTAAAATCGCCCTCAAATCGCCTGGCCTGTTTATTTTTTTTATATTTGAATATTTAAATTTACTTTTAAAGGCACGTCATTGATATTTTTTGTAATAACAATTTTTACCCTTTTGTTTAATTGGGGGGGCGATTTTTGGGGAAAATAACCGCTACCCTCCAGCCAGACCGGCATTTTCTTATTAGGCTATCATGGAAGAGTCACCTGAAAAATTTTCAGGTTGCCTAAAATACCTACTCAAAAATGTCTCACAGCTCTTGGACCAACAGGTCTTTTCTATTGTAAATTTACATATTGTTTATTTGACTTTAAACTGTATCATGCCACGTTTTTGGTTAATACAATGCTATTTTTACAAAAAAGTAACAAAATAAAATTTAAACTTTTTTATCTCGTATACTGTGCGGACAGATGTATTGGAACCGCATCTTGCAGGTAACAGTGGTCATCCAAAGTTAATACAAACGATGAATATAAGTTTAGATGCTCAAGAAAAAAATCACTGTAGCAGCTATTGTATACTATTACTATTATTGTATACTCCAATGGTAGTAGCTGTTAAATTAGAAGTATCTACCATGATGAATTGAAAATGATTCAAGGAACATTCCCAGCACACAGGTTTGAGCCCAGTTACGTGATGATTACGTTAAATTTACGGTAAATTTCAACGAATACGTAACTCGGTGATTTATGACCGGAAAAGAACGTATTTCAGTGCCAAATCATTCACCTATATATTAGTGCTTCCTTTATACATGATTGACATTAGAAAAATATAAAATCATATTGACGAATATAGTACATTTTTTGTATAGTAGGTGTGAATGTCGGTTACATCGCAAAGGTACGTTTATTTCACGTAATAATCACGAAATAGGAATAACTTCCTTTGGTTAAATTTTGAGAAATATTTTGGAAAACAAAATTTCACAACGGTGTTGGATAAATACGTATCGTTTGAATTTTACTCACTGTATTTTATGGACGTCGAAAAATTAGATGTATTTCGCGTAAAAGTAATGTAAATAATACCAATATTTAAACAAAAAGTTTATGATTTCGCTTTTAAAATCACTTAGCATAACTATTTCAATCCAACCTTGATTTGAAGCTAATTTTGCTATTTGTTTCTTTAAAAATATCACAGGAGCTAAAATGATGTTGAGTCTAATTTTCAAATCGCGCGCTGTGATGACGTACTACCAAGCCTTTCTCTTCCTTTTAATACTATCACGTGACTGCGGTACGTGACTAAATTAATCGATTTATTCGTTTCAATAAAATTATTTTTTTTATATTATTCTAGTATTGAAATAGATTTTTAGTAAGACCAATTAGTTAATAGTAGAAGAAATGTAGAAACAAAAAGAAAATACGTAATACCTACTAATTTAAAGTAAGTAGAATGGTTTAACTGTAATTTAAAAATAATCGATTTTTATAATCGATGATCATAACCTCTAATCTAATATCAGCTTCTCACATTTCTCACAACAAAAAGTGAAGTGAAAGTGAAACGTGAAGAGCTTTATTTCCCTCGTTTTATTTTAGGCGGGTTTATTTATAATAATGTCTTTCTTATTAACGTTTAGCTCACTGCTCGAGGGTTGAAGTGCCGATGATGCAATTAGAAAAACCAAGAAAGTGTCCTCCTCGAAATAAAAAGTGACCTGTGTTGTGTTTTGTGTTGGCAAATTTTTTAATGTGTCTTTAGGTTGGTACCATTTTTGGTTCATTATCTTGTATAATAATTATACAAGACAAATGTTTTAAACTTTTAGAGACAAAGTCTCTAAATTCTACTAAATAAATACATTGTTAATACTTTATATGCTTGTTTTATTTATATCATATGAGGATAATAATTACGTGATTCATAAGTTAATTAAGGTCGAATTATTTATGTGAACCGAGGACTTATCTTTCACGTGAATACTAATATATACATTCCCTAAAAGATACGTTAATCAACACGTATTTTCAACGTGAATTTCCCGAAACATTTTATTGCTATTTAAGGTAAATAACACGTCTATTGAAGACGAGTTGATCACGTAATTTAAAGACGTATTTTCAATGTGATATTCCAACCAAATTTTCACGTGAAATTCAAGTAAGCAATTTACGTATATTAGTGACAAATGTACTTTAAAATTCACGTAATTAATACGTCGGTCTGTTTGCTGGGTTAGCTTCATCCATATCACTTAACACCAGTGTAATGTAATGAAGATTTATCTATAAAAGTTAGGTGTTGCAATGTTCGAAAATACTCTAAATGTCAATTTAACTTAAAATCCTTCTTCTTCTTGTAGTTCCCTCTCCTATCGGAGGTTGGCTATCATCATAGCTACCCGTATCTTATTGGCGGCGTACCGTATATTAAAATCCTACTATCCCGTTAAGAACCACCATCGATACCAAACTTGAGCAGGGCATTATTTAACTCCGTGGCAAATTTAAATGTTTCATAATAATTTGTGTTAAATTTTACATACACTCTAACTAGATGTTCTTGTGGTCTTCTTGAACCTTTATTGGTGTGAAAGTAGTGCGAAAGAGTAGTGTGAAAAACTCCAGCCAAGGGGTGATTATTTATGAAAAAATATTGACAGTTTACTATGTAAGCGTGTATTGAATTTTTTTTACAAGCTAATGATTTATTTCTGATATCAAAAGATGTTGTCAATTGTTCTATATAGTAATTGTTTCAGATGACTCGAGAATTGCTTCTTCTAGTTGTAAGTTTGTACTTCTTTAGGGAAGTTAGCTGTTGTCTACTAAATTTACTATTTTGTTGTAAATTTTGGTGAATGTCTGACAAGAAAGATTTTTGTTAAACATTGAACGAGGAATTTAAAAATGATTTTAATTTTAAATATCTTTGTGTACCATTTTTTTAACAATTTAGTGTATTACCCATATACGCGTCAGTGATGAATATTCTAGTGTAAATTTTCTAGTGTAAAATGTTTCAGCACGTTAACAAATTAAAATTTCAGAACGTTTTTGATCTCATCAGGCCATCATCACTGAACAGTTCATACATTATAATACAATTTATTGTCTCAAAAGTTAAAATTGTCGCTTCAATTATAATTTTTAAGACATTTAATATATTATAATCTAAAGCAGTGTTTTTCAATCTTTTTGATTTCGCGACCCCTTTACAGGTTGAAATATTCCGGCGACCCCCTGGTGTCATATAAAGCCAAAGAAATAAGTTAATTAAAAACTACATACGTTAGGTAATAATTTTTTCCAATTTTGATACATTTAGCTGTTATTCACGCAGGCCAACAATTAAAGAAAAAAATAACATTTTGCTTTGCAGTTTGACGAATCTACAAATGTTTCCGACTGTGCACAGTTTGTAGTATTTGTGCGCTTTGAAGCAGATATCATGGAAGAAATATTATTTTGCAAAGCACTTCCTGCAAACACTACTGGCCACTGTTTGTACTGTACGATATGTTTTTAGAAAGCACTTGCGACTACAATATATTATATTGATTGGAAAAAATATATCGCTATTTGTAGCGATATATAGCGCTAAAGCTATGACCGGCAAAAATAGCGGACTTATTGCAAATTGCAAAATAAAAACGACAATGCCAAACATATCCTGGACACACTGTTTTCTTCATCGACAGGCTATTGCTGCTAAGGTAGTACCTTTTGATTTACATGACATGCTCAGGGAGGTAATTTGTAAATTCTATCAAAGGTAAAGCTTTGCAAACTCGGCTATTCACAATCGTTTGTGAAGATATTGGCTTGTTTCGTCAAAATCTCTGTTATCACATAGTCAGGTGGCTATCCAAAAGAAAGGTATGCCTAGATAAGAGTTCTGTAACTGAAAGCTGAATTGTTAATATTCATACATGATGCAAAATCTAAATACGCTTATCGTTTTTCTGACCCTATTGGCTTTTGAAATTTAGATCTTTTTAGCCACTTTAACAATTTGATCAAGAACCTTCAAGGAAGAGAAGAGAATATTTCCACAGCTAAAGATAAAGTAAAAGCATCTCACGAAAAACTACGTTTGTGGTCAACCTCTCTGCAAAACAAAATATTTGAGTCTCTTCCATGTGTTCAGAAGACTGATGAAGATAATGCAACAGACCAAAGTTTTGCAGTATCGGCTCACATTCCTTGCATCATTCAGAGCATGCATAATTTACAAGAGCAACTTTTGACATACCTATTTTCCAGACTTGCACTCTGAAGCTTACAATGGGAGTATAGGGATTTTAAACCTTCTTTTGGACAAATCAATACATAGATCTGGCTGATGACACCAAAAAAAAAATTAAAGAATGTCTTCTAGATTTAACTGCTGATGGCATGCTTAAAATGAAATTTTATTCGTAAAGTGTAGACGTATTTTGGATGAAAAAAAAAACATCAATATCCAGAGCTGGCAAGGGAAGCTATTAAATTATTAGTGCAATTCGCCACTTCATATTGTGTGAACTGACATTTTCTTCAATGGTAGACATTAAAACTAAAAAGAGAAATAGACTGCAATTAGACAATGATTTTATTATTAACCTTTCAAAAATAGCACCACAATTTGATAAACTTTTGAAAAACACACCAGCACATCCTTCCCATTAAAATTGTCTTTTAAGAACCTCAACTTTTTCTTTCAGTCGGCGACCCCCCGAGAAAGACTTCGCGATCCCCCGGGAGGTCGCGAACTACAGATTGAATAACACTGATCTAAAGGTTACTACACCTTTTCAAGTGGCTACTTTCAATTGTTAACAATATGTTGATGGTCTCCAAAAATGTTTTGAAATTTTAATCCGATTGGAAAATTTTTATTTTTCTAAAAAGATTTTTTTTAAATATAATACCATTTTACACTAGAATCTGTTTAATTCACTGTTTTTTAGAAAATGGTATATATAGCCAACCACTGGGTGTTCCCCCTTTGAGAAGTAAAATTCTTAGTCCAGTCGGGATATTATTCACAGCTTCATAGCAGTGTTATAGTAGAGTTTTCAAATGCATCCAAGTTTCTGTAGATGATCATGAATTTGGTCTTTTGGTATTAATCTCTAATCCCATTCGCTTACTGTATTCTCCGATTATAGTGACAAGTTGTTGAAGATCTGCTATATTGTCACAAATTAAGACAGCATCATCAGCATATCGCATGTTGTTCATCAATACTCCATTCACTTTGATTCCCATCACTGCATCTTCCAAAGACTCTTGAAATATGGCTTCCGAATAAATGTTAAATAAAAGAGGGGAAAGCACACATCCCTGCCGAACACCCCTTCTTATATGTATGGGTTTGGATATAGAATTTTCTATTTTTCATTGTGCTGCCTGATACCAGTACAAGTTTTCAATGCATCTTATATCTTTTTAATCTATATCAAGCTTCTTAAGGATCTTGTGATGTTGGACACGATCAAACGCTTTCTCATAATCTAAAAAGCACAGGAATATGTCCTTCCTCTGATCATAACAATTTTGGACCAACACCTGTGTTGCTACTATTGTTTCTCTTGTTCCTAAACCTTGCCTAAACCCAAACTGAGAATCACTGGTGCCCCATTCATATTTTTTGTATAATCTTTGATGTAGTAAGTTTAAGAATACTTTCAGGTGTGACTCATCAGGCTAATGAGTCTGTGATCCTCACATCTTTTTGCATTGACTTTTTTTGGGTAGGGGAACAAATGTAGAGAGCAACCACTGTTGAGGATAGCAACCAGTTTCATAAATAAAATTAAATATTTTATGTAGTGCTGAAATTGCCCTTTCATCCAGTAGTTTAAGTATTTCTGAAGGGTTTGCATCTGGTCTAGGTGCCTTATTGAAAAAATTAATTGTCTTATAATAAGTCGTTATAAATTTTACATTTAGTCGTTAATATGTAAAACAAATGTTGGATGGTTGTCGTACTTCAATACGTCATTTCATATTTGACAAGTACTACAAAATTTATGCTGTAAAATCTGGATATCCGAAAATATTTGTATATGTAAGTTGGCTGAACAGTTTCCAAAATGTAAAATTGTAAATTAGTTTGGAGGTCTAAATGTCACAGTTTCCACCATTTATATAACCGTAACTGAATAAGTACCATGTGTACCTAATGTTCGAATTGGCTGGTGGAAGCCAAAAAATACCAATTAGGAAAAATAACTCAAAAATTAGGTCGTAGATATCGTGTAACTCACATGACCGTTAATCGAGGACTAAGAAGGAGAGGACCTTAATATCGAAAACGGAAAAATTCCCGAATAACACTGAAAAATAATTGAGCAGAATGCCAAGATATTATCGTGCTTTGTAGAAAAGTTTACGATAATGGCTGGTAAGCTGAAAACGAGAAAAGTCGCAACAGCGGATGAAAATAGACTTTTAAATTTAATTTTTCTACAACCGTGTTAAAAATGCAATTTTTAGCACTCCATAGGAGCGTTAAAAATGCTACTTTAAGGCACTAGTGCTTTAAAAATTTTAAGGCACTGCAGTTAAAAGTGAATTGTCAAATTGTGAAACGTCAAAATATTTATATTTAATTTATTAACATTAATATTAATAGTACAACTTGTTAATGTGGTTTGAAAAATTTTAAAACAAAAATAATATATAAAAAAAACACATAATAAAGTAATAACAAAAAATAATAAATAAAAAAAAGAAAAAGAAAATAGAAACAAAAATAAAAAAGAATAGAAAAAAAAAGAAGTAAAAAAAGTGTTCCGCACAAATTAAAATATATGTTAAAAAAACAATAAAATAATTAAAAAAAACAAATAAAAAAAAGCTACACAATGTACCAATGTATCTATAAAAATAATATTGTAGAATGTACTTATGTTTATAAGAAATTTATGACTATGAATCTGCAATCAATCACAAACAAGTCTGGCTAATTGGCTCTGCCAAAGCCATTTTTCAAAAAAAAAAACTTGCGCCATTTGAAATAGGTGGTTTAAAAGGTTTTTTAAAATTTAATTTAAACTGTATTACTGCATTTTTAACACGTTTGTAGAAAAAATAAGATTATGTAACGGTATAATATTTTCGCTAAGAATTTTTAGACATTTTCCTCGAGTGTAGACAACCAGTTCTACCTTTTACGGGTCATAGGTTTCATGGTTTCAGCAATTAACAAAAATATTGTATTTTATATATTTATAACGTTTGTAGAAAAAATATTGTATGATATACGTGTTAAAAAGTACATTTTTAAGGCACTCATGAACGACGTTCTACACCTTCGTTGCGGGGTATGCCTCTCAGAGGAAAGGGGGGAAACTTATATGCAAGCGAAAGTTGGTAACAATGCATTTATAGCAGAATACTCAAATCATATGTTTCATTACTGAATTTTTTATAAAAATAAATTATAATAAATTACGGAAATTACGGAATAAATTACGGAATTAATTATAATAAATAAATTAAAAATAAATGGTACGGTAAACAATCCTCATTTTTTAATATGTTATTCCTTACAAAAAAACCTTTAATTAAAGAACAAATAATTAAAAATCGTAAATTTGGGTCAAAAGTTATTAACTTTTTAAAAATTCCCTTAAGAGCCCATGTTAAAACTTAACTTTGACTCTTAATAGTAATTAAACGGCACGGTAAAACAATTTTTAAAAAATCAAGTCTTAGTTTTTTGAAGTAAACTATAACATACCTACTAAAATTTCATGCAAATCCTTAATTCTTTGCCGAAGGTGTAGAACGTCGTTAAATTGTTTTTGTATTTAATTATTTCTTAAGGAACTCTCTCTTCAGTCTTAATCCATCGGAGGGAGTGTAGTGGTCGTCGTAGCATCCTGTATGATGCGTCTCCATAGATTTCTGGCTCTGTTCATTTATATTACGTACATCATGGATAGGTCTTTTGAAACTTCCTGTGATCTGCTTAATCCATTTTGTTGGAGAACTTCCTCGTGGACTTTGCCCTTCTACCTTCCTTTGAATGATAAATTCTTCCATATTGTATATGTTTTATCTTATGATATCTCCAAAATATTTTAATTGTTGTAGTTGGATTATCTCACAGATTTTTAGCTAGATATATTTATTTTATGGTTGGTCCATGGAACTCGCAAACTTCTGGTCCAGCAGACCATTAGAGTGGAGTATATCTTTCTCCATTCTAGTTGCCTTAGTGTCTAAGATTTGCAGTCATATGTCAGTAGGTACTGGAAATATTAATGAGTTGACCAATTTCACTTTTAGGATTTTTGAAATATGGGTATTTTTATATTCTGGTCATATTTTCTATAGCAAACTTAGCTAGATCATATCCACGAATCTCCTCCGAAAGTGTCCCTGTGTTTGTGATCAATGATTCCCCGATACAATAATGGATATACAACATCAAAACAGTCAATTTTGGTTACATGTGGATGATTGTTGTGTTGCATATCCACTCATTATTTCTGTCTTTGCTACATTTTTAATCCCAGACCAAACTTTTTATCTCTCTCATTTAACCAGCTATATGAAATCAGTTAGGTCATCTTGGCTGTTGGCAAGGAGGGCTGTATCGTCTGCAAAGCATAGGTTGTTTATTTGGCCATTTATTGAGTTGCCTTTTTCGCATCTTTCAAGCGCTCTTGTCGTACTATGCTCTCCGTAAGAAAAGGATACTAGAAACATCAGAAATAAAAACCCTTCGAAAAATCGATGGTAAGACACTATGGAAGAAAGCTAGAAGTACAGATATATGATGGAGATGTAAGGTGGAGAACGTTAAGATCTGGGTAACGACAATTTACTGAAGGCACATTGAAAAGACAGACAGTTAGGTATGTCTACAGAAAACGTAGAAGAAGAAGAAGTAAATATTAAAGTTGTAGAGATAGTATACATCCTTTTCTGGCACCATATTCTGAGTGGAATTCATTTGCACGCATGTAAACCACTTTTACTGATCCACTTGTATGCTTGTATATATCAGTTATGAGTTAAACAAGATGTTTGGTACGCCCACTTCTTAATTATAATCAGCCATAAATGATGCCATTTGACTTTGTCGACCGCCTTGGCGCAATATATGAAGCGAGTATATAAAGGAATATTAAATTCTCTGTACTTATCGATTATTTGTTTTATATTCAAAAGGTGTTCTCGTATTCCTCGACCTTTGGCAAATCCGGTCTGCTCTTCTGGTATCTCTTTGGAGAAAAGTTTCCAGCCTCTCATTGATGATTTGAGCATTACCTTGCTGGCGTATAAGATAAAAGAAATAGTTTTATATTTATAGTTGTCGCACTTACGGTATTTACGCAAGCTGCCTCTTTGTATATTGTAATAATTATGGATTACGTCCAATCAGCGGACGATTGTTAGCAATGATAAGGTGTGATAAGGTGAAACATTTATGTTTTGATTTCTTTTGTTTCCTTGAGCATTTCTGCTGTTACTATATATCTGGGCTTCCTGCCTTATTTAATTTAAGTTTACTGATGAAATGTTATGTTACTAAAAATATTGTTTGAATATCTTACCATGTTATTTAAATACTTCGTTAATATTTTTCGGAAAATTTTTGTTATGTATGTTATTTTTAGTTTAAAGCTATTTTAAGTACTTATGTAATCAGTCTGTTTGCTTGACTACGCATCCTTTCTACTAGTACGTGCTTTTCAATAGTTTTGATGCCGTTAAATGCAGCCTATTACTTCAGTTTAAGGCTGCATTGTTATCAGTTTATACATATAACCTTGTTGGCAGGCCCGCCGAGAGGGCAGTAGAGCCGGAACATTTTACCAATGCATTGCGATGTAAGGGGTTCGGCGTCGATCAAAGACATGTTCGTGCTCGAAAAGCGTCTCCATTGTAAATATATTTACTATTTTACTTTTTTTGCTCTTTGCTTATTGCCGGGGCCAGTTATTCACCTTTTTCTGGGATCAGCTCATCCATCTCGGCGGCCCTGTTTATCCCCTCCCTCGGCGGGAGCACAGTATAAAGAGGGACAGTAGAACCACTCTCAGAAAAAAAAATTTTTTTAGTACAACATTAAGTGAAGTAGTCCGGTGCCAGCCACCGGAGGAAGACGTGCCAGCAGCGGAGCGGAATACCAGCGACACAGCCAACGAAGTAGGAGTGGCTCGACTGTGAACTTCTCAGTTCAGTCTTGAATGTAAGCAAGACAGCAGTTGAGCGCTTCTCACTCTCTGAGGCGAGAATTAGAGGCAAAGGCCGATCGACTGGATGTGGTGAAACCTAGGGAATTTGATTTTATTGGATTCTCTGCGACGCCACAGCTAGAGATCGGTTAGCAGAAAAAGTAAAGCGGGCTCGACGTGAGCCCGCTACGGGATTTCTACTGTGCCTCCGTAAGGGTAGACACTGCAAGGTGTAGTTCTTTGGAATCTACATCGGGCAGCCCCGGCCCCTAGGTCAGTAGAACGAGAACATCAAGAGGATCCCGTACTTAGTTCTGTCTGGGTACGTGAACAACCACGATGGGGACAGGGGGAAACCAACCCTGAAGCCGAGCTGGTGTCGGGCCAGTCGGCGGAAAAAAGGTTCGCCAAAATTAGAGATTCCCCCCCCCCCAGACGATTGATCGAGCTAGGTCTCGATCACCCCCCCTATGGCCACTCCGCCAACACATGAAGATCCACGCAAAGTGGTTCTTAGCCTATTACAGAAAGAACAAACAGATGAAAGCGAAGAGGAAACCGAAGAAGATACCGAGATGAAATCCGAGGAAGACTCCGAAGAGGACACCGACACCTAGGACACGGAAAATGAAGCCCCCAGAAAGGCAGAGAGAAACAACTCCCAGAGAGAAAGAGCAAAAAGGGCTGAGAGGAAGGTGGCCTTGCAAAAGCTCGAAACCCTGTTTGCAGATCAGCACGATAAGATAAAAAAGCATGAAGAAGAGACAACCCGGCATAGGGGCGAAAAGGAGCGACTAACTGCCGAAATCGAGCGACAAAGAGAAGAGATGGCGAAGATGTTATCCCGGATGGACGACCTGCTGAAAGAGTTGAAAGAATCTCGGAAACTGATAGAGAAGCAACACCAACAGGAGAAGCAGCCACCAAAGCTACCGAGGCCACAACAGGACAAAAACCCAGCGACCAAAAAGCCACCGCCGGCTGAAGAACCCACCACTGTCGCGAGGACCAGAAAGCCAGCCCCACCCCCCAGAGCAAACCACAGATGGTGAGACGCCTACCTTGAGACGCTCTGGCGATTCAGAGACAGAAGACATGGAAACAAACGAAGAAACCACCGTGTTGCCCGAACAACAAGCAACACCTCGCAGAAAGCCGCCTGTAATTAAATTACAGAGCGTGAATGAGACAGGGGCTATCCTCACCATAGCCCAAAAATTAAAAGTCTACACGACAAACAAAATCTCCAGTAGTGGCAAAGAAACACTCATCCAGGCGAAAAGCCTGGAAGATTATAAAAAAAAATGGTGAGGATAATAGAAGAATACGCAGAGGCACACAAAGACAAGAGGCTACAATGGGTAGCCTTCCCAGTAGAAGTGGATATAAAACCCAAAGTGGTTTTAAGAGGATTTCCCTCAAACACCATCAAGGAGGAAATCCAAGAAGAGATGGAAGTACAACACCAAATAGTCTGCCAAGCAGCTAAGAATATGACTACAAGAGCCGGCCCCAAAAGGAAACTACCGATGTTCGTACTGACTCTGAATCGCGAGGACGTAGAAAAGGCTAAGCATCTGTGCCACATGAAGGTAGTAGTAGAAGATCTACGAAAAGCGACAGGGCCAACGCAGTGCTTCAACTGCCAGGGCTTCCACCATGCACAGAACGCGTGCCACAAAGACCCCAGATGTGTGAAATGCGGAGAAGATCACCCCTCGAAGCAATGTAAAAGGCCAGAGAAACAAAGGCAACCTGCGCCAACTGCCACGGAAGCCATCCCGCAAGCTACAGAGGATGCCCTAGATGTCCAACCTGGAGCAGACCACCACAACAGAGGCCACAACAGCAGACCAACAGACGACAACAGGCAACCGGAGTCTCCTATGCCAAAGCCACACAAGCCAATAACCAACAAGCCACCACAGCGATCCTCCCAGACGAAGACTACCTAGTCAGACTAGTCACCAACATAGTGACCAAGGTAGTCCAAGAAGTCATCCAAGATACCAGACAGACGATCAGGTAAAACCAGTATACAAACAAAAAAACCAAAAAAAAGGCGTAAGCCACCAAAAAAATCATAAAAACAAAAAAATCATAAAATTCTTGAGTTCCAAGCCATTGGACCGAGCTCAGTGGGGCTTGGTACAATGACTTGGGGCCCAAGCAAACAATTTTAGTTCCGCGGATAAGTAAGTAAGAAAATAAAGGCATAGAGCGCATCACGCTGGCCTAGTTTTTGCATTCGATTAGGGTACCACATTGGAATCTTATTACCCAGGATTCCATTGTGAAGAGCATTTGGCTACGATAGTTGTGCCCCCATCGCGCATCAGCGTGCTATAGGGGGAAAGGGATGGCCTGGGGCATTGGAGCGAGGTGGGGTGATCCCTGTTTTTAAACTCGGGTTAAAACACCTCGCCCCAATGAATTTGTTACACCCGAATGTACTTTTTTCGAAAAGGTGGACATCTCCCACAGGTCGGGTTGAATCCAATTGCTTGCTTGCTTGCTTGCTCTCCGAAAAATTGGAAGTAAAATCTGTAGTCGCGCATGGTGACCGCGCAATGTTCTTCAAAGGACTGAAATTGGTGCAAATACGATTTCCTTCAATTTCTTCTGTATAATTTTTTTCGTCAGATCGACATTTAGCGTATTAAGGAAAATAATGAGAAATCATAATTATTGAATTATATCGTTTATTATTAAGAGCACACAGTAGCGATTAACAGGTAGCAACAAACGCTGTCCAAGATTGCGAAAGTTCTGCGAACTTTCAAAAGTGAGGCAACAGTGCGTCGGTAATTCGACACTGACAGTGACGTTTACTATCAAAAACAATAATTTTTATACACATAGGCGCGAAATGTTGCCAACTCAATGACGTTTGATTTCTTGTTATAAAAAATCGATTTTTAGTATTTCCAATTTGACACAAAATCTAGGCACGGGATAAAAAAGTTTAATTGAAGAAAGTGTATTTTTTGTCTTTCTTAATGGCGGTACAGGCTCCTTTTTTGGAGCTAACAATATCTATCTCTCGGATACTAACATATTTCTGAAATTGGGCTCTGTACCGCCATTCTTTATTATATTACGAATATGTGTCCCAAATATCTCGACAAAATATTCAAAATTAGAGCCGCAATCTTCGAACGCGTTTGTTGCTACCTGTTGATCGCTACTGTTTGCTCTTAACTTTATGACATGAATTCACATAAATAAAAATGGAGAGAATTATATTTTATACAATTTATCTCTTTTATTTTTTTATCTCGACAATTTTAATGGTACGGACTTAAATTGTTGTAATGGCGCTTTTCTATTGTTGTAGATTATTGACTGTGAAATCGGGATATCGATCTTTTTTTTTTACCTATTTGCCTTTATTTCTTGCCTTCTACTATTTCTGATTTGAAGAATCTTTTATCTTTCTTCATAGCACGTTAAATGACCGAGATATTCTAGTTTGTGACAAATTATGGTTATGCTTATTTACCGATATTTTATCGTTCGTGTCAAAACTTCTTCAATAAAAACTCTGTCTATCCGAGAAATCGTTAATATTTCGAACACCTCGAGTTTTTTCATCGATGAAAACCAGTGAAATACAATGTTTTTAAATGTATAAATATTTGTGTGTATTTTAAATTTTAATTCTAGAATATTTTTAAATTATTTACATATTAAATAAAATTAAAATTATAAAAACTTAAAGATAAAATATGTTGGTCTTATTATTTTAAAATCGCTTGATACGAGCGATGCATTTTAATATATCTATTTAAACAGATTCTTTCTTTAGATCATCACTAGAGCTCTTTGTAGGACACTTTTCATCTGAACCACAACTCGAAAGATCATTCCATGGCTGCAACTCTCCACTACCCCAAATGCAGAATATAATGCTGGTTACGACGTAAACTGCCCCGGTGATCCAAAATACTAGACGCCATTGCAGCAATGTGTGCTAAAAAAAGATTATTTTGTTAGAAAATTATATATTTAGTGTAGGAAACAGAGGTTGAACCTTGCAAAATGGACACAAGTCCGGTTTGATTTTTTTTTTCTGGTATATCAAGGCGTGCTTATTATAAGACTAAGTTTTTCTTAAAAAATTTCGCCCCGGAACCCTCTTTTCACCCCTTTAAAGAGGGTAATTTGTGGTTTTTGCGGAACGTAGCCCTACCTGTACCTTTTGCAAAAAATTTATTTTATAGAAATATGAAGAGGACTATATTTTCTACGATTTATTTCCCAACAGCATATGTTTCACCCTATTTCTGTCATCTAGCTTCCAAGTAACAAAAGGCCTTAAACAAGGGTGCTGCTTATCTCCCATTCTTTTCAATATATGTACCGACGGTGCTCTCAGACTTTGGAAGCAGAAATGCAGTGGTATGGGTATACCAATCGGAGACATAACATTATACACTTTGAACTACGCAGACGACCAGGTGGTAGTTGCCCAAGATAAGGAAGACTTAGAATATATGACAAGAAAATTGATGGAAGAATACAGGAAATGGGGTTTAGAGGTAAACATAAGGAAAACACAATATCTACACATCGGTAACCAAATACAACAAGAGGACCTAGATCTTGACGGAAGTGACTACATCAGGGGTTGTACAGAGTATATATATCTAGGGATTAAATTAACAAATAGTGGAAGAACGGAATCCAGTATAGATGATAGAGTGACGAAGGCTAGAAAGGTTACTAGAGCCCTAAACCCTGTCTTATGGCAACATAACATAAATTTAAATACAAAAATGAGGATTTACGACGCTATTCTGAAACCAATTTTAACGTATGGCTCCGAAGTGTGGCAAATGACAAAAAAATCAGAAAATAAGCTGCTTACTACTGAAATGGATTTTTTTAGAAGATCTGCCAGAATATCGAGATGGGACCATGTTCGAAATGAACAGATCAGAGAAAAAGTAGGTAAGCACAAAACAATAGTGGACGAGGTACAACGAAACCAACTTACTTGGTATGGACACGTCCAACGAATGGGAGATGAAAGATTACCAAAAATTACAATGAGATGGATACCGCCAGAAAAACGGAAAAAAGAAGGCCACCGACCTCCTGGAAACAAGGAATTACAAAAGCTATGTCAGAAAGAAATCATCAAGAAAGAGACTGGCTAGATCGACAGGCTTGGCGATTGGGTACCGGAAGGCGTAGAACGCTATAGAACCGGTTATATATATATATATATATATATATATATATATATATATATATATATATATATATATATATATATATATATATATATATATATATATATATATATATATGTTACACTTGAAGTTTCCGCGGGAGCTATATGTGCTTTCTGTTGTTTTCCGGGTTTGACTCCGCGTTGAATAATTTTGGTTTTGATAAAAACAGTTTACTTCAAGCAGCAGCGAGAAGCGGAACTACCTGACTTGACAATGGCAAGTGAGATCTTGCCGAAACGTCGTCAAAATAATGGTTTTTATCAAAACCAAAATTATTCAACGCGGAGTCAAACCCGGAAAACAACAGAAAGCATATATATATATATATATATATATATATATATATATATATATATATATATATATATATATATATATATATTAATGTGATATTCAAAGATCGGTGTGCTCAAAGCAATTGATTAGATAATTAATTAATTAATTAAATTTAATTTTAATGATGCACTTATGATTTAATCACACTATTTAATGCTCTAATCTCAGGGTTTTATATTCTCGTGCTTCCATATCTCCTTTGCTTTACATATGATAAATAAGGTCAAAGACTAACGGAATAAAACACATATATGGTACAAAAACATCTATTGAAATAAATTCACCCTCAAAATATCCTCTAAAAATAATATCTCCTATTCTGATTATTGAAATACTCCTACCACTATCTAAAGTACTTATTGAAATTTGCGTTATGAATAATTCTACAAAAAAAAATAAAACTGTCTCTCGGATGATGAGTTGTCCAAATTCTTGTCTCTAGTCGCCTACAATTTACTCTTAGCAGCCCCCTATGTAGTCAGCAATCTCGCAACAAACTATTGCAAGCCTATTGTCATCAATGACCCCCTACAGATGCACGTATCTTTCAAACAACAATGCTAGCCTTTTCTCCTCTCAATAAACTGAATCTATTTCTCGTTCCGGCATGCAACGGTGACTCTTGGAATATAAGTAGAACAATATAACTTACAATGCTTTACGTGATGAGCCTCCGTCAGGACACTTATTTCAACAAACTCACAGCTATTCATTTATCTGCCTTACTACTTCAGGAGACTCTCAGAGATCACCACTATTCGACTTGACGATCATTTAACAACTATCGTCTAGAATCACATTCGTTTAAAGGCCAGCACTAAACAGTAACGTTAAAAAAATTATTCTACCGTAAAATTAAATTATGTAAAAAATTATGAAAGTCCACTGACAACGATTCCAAAGAATTAAATTCCAAATTGTCAATGTCAGATTCAACACCAACTTTTCCTACCATTAGAAATTTCCTAAAACTAATTACATGCCAATCGGTTTTTAAGGAGATTACATTCATTTAAATTTCTAAATACAATTGTTCCCTAACCCGGTCTCATTGTCCAAACACATAACCACTTCCTTATCATACTAACTGTACAAAGAAAATACTTAATCCCTATTTAAATTTTGTTTACCTACGGCCATCCAAAGATAATTGACTTTCATTTCTTCGAAATGAATTTTGGTATATTTTTATTATATGTTTTAACTTTTCTAAAATATTAAGGTCGAAACCATATTAATTCAAATTTTACATATCTTAACAACTCCCCGCCATTTGATTTGCCGAAAAACTCTGTTATTTATTTAAATGACACAAGTTTTTTTTAGGATCAAATTATTCCATTATGTTACCAAACTCTACTCATGATACTTATAAATGTCGTGAATGTTAAAAATACCCCGTATCTTGCCTGTCTCTATATGCGCTAATTCATAACTATTTACCCCATTTTCCGTATTGACCCTATATGGACCTTCAAATACCGGCATCAATTTAGCACAAATACCATTTTGTAAATTGGACACCCTTAGTGCCCTCACTAAAACTTTATCCCCTTTCTGGAATGTAACCGGCCTTCTTCTTCGGGTCCTCTCTTGCCTTTGGAGATATTTCTCTCCACTTCGTCTCAATCTTCGTTGAACCACCTCGATCACTTTTTCGTATTGTCTGGGGGCGGTGTCTTCCCACGGTCTCGTAGGCATTGTTCCTTTCATTACATATAAAGGCGTCTCCTTGGTAACCGTATTTGGTGCACAGTTCAAATACGTCTCTATTTCAAACACTTTTCTGTCCCAATGTCGATGATGTTCTTCCGCAGCAATTCTTAGAAATTTTGTGACTTCTTGTATAAAACGCTCTGATGGGTTGCTCTGTGGATGTCGGATGCTTACAAATTTTGTATTTATGCCTCTCTCTCTTAATTCCCCTTTAAAACGGTCGTTCCTAAAGTATGTTGCATTGTCCAACAAAATATTGTCTGGTCTTCCCACTGTTTCGATAAAATCGTCTATCTTCCGAAGTATTTCAGCTCCTTTCGTGGTTCTACATGGGTACAGTTTTAAATACTTTGAAAAAACATCCACCATAACTAATATGTGTTTATTCCTCTGTGTTGTTGTTATTAAATCGCTCAACATATCAATGGCGACAATATCCAGTTTCTTCCGAGCTATGACGTTTTTTGTGATGTTTTCGTTTTTGAAATTCTTACTTTTACACTTTCGGCATGTCTCGCAATTTCGAGTCATCTCTTTGGCTATTGTATAGTCCTTTCGACAAATGTAGTTCTCCCTGAACATAAGCCACACCTTCCTGCTTCCAATGTGTCCGTTGTCACAGTGTAATTTTGCTAAAACTTCTTTTGCCATCTGTTCCTTGATTACATATAGTTCTCTACCATCGACCCTCTTAAAATATAAGTTATCCTCTTGTTCGACCCTTTGCTTTTCTCTTTCATCCAGTTGTTCCTGATTTTCCCTGATCTAAGCCAAAGAAAATAAGCCTGCTTCTTCTCTCATTATGTTCATGCCAACGTGGAGAGTTTTGTGGTCCTCTTTGCGGAATTGTTCATCTCTCGTCAACGCATCAGCCAAGATATTGTCAGTTCCTTTGATATATTTAAATTCAAAATCATACTCTTGAAGTAAAAGAATGCCCCTATGAATTCTATTATTTACCAGCCTATTTTTCATTATATGTATCAAAGCTGCATGGTCTGTTTCAATGGTGAATTTTGCCCCTAGTAGGTAAAACCGTAATTTATTTACACAAAATAACACACTGGCGAACTCTAATTCAGTAACGCTGTACTTTCTCTCATATGTTTTGGTTACACGGGAGACAAAACAGATTGGCACCTCTACATCGTCTTGGATCTGTGATAACACCCCTGCGAATTTTGTTATGGAAGCATCGGTCCGGAGAATGAAAGGTTGATCATATCTTGGGTGGTGTACTCTTACAGCTGTGGAGAAAGCTCCTTTTAAATTTTTGAAAGCCATTTCTTGTTCCGTTCCCCATTTCCACCTAACATTTTTCTTAAGTAATGCTATCAACGGTATTTCTTTTGTGCTGATGTCTGGTATTAGTTTTTTGAAATAGTTTACCATTCCCAAAAATCCCCGCAATGTTTTTAAATTGGTTGGCCTAGCGTAGTTATTTATAATTTCGATTCTATCTTCTGCAAGACTAATCCCTTTTGTGTCTAATTTGAATCCTAAATACAGTATTTCCTTTTGGAAAAACTGACACTTTTGAATATTTAATTTCAATCCCGCTTGATCCAGTTCTTCTAGCACAGTGTGAATATGTCGTAGATGGCTTGTTATATCTGGTGAGAAAATTAATAAATCATCTATGTAATGTACAACAAATTCTCCATGCCTATTTAAGATTGTGTTCAATGCGCGAACCAAAGCAGCGCATGCACTCTGTAGGCCAAATGGTACCACCCTAAATCGGTATACCACTCCGTCGATCGAAAAAGCGGTATAATTTCGACATTTCTCTGCCAAAGGTATTAACCAAAAACTATGTTTCAAATCGATTTTGGAAAAAATGTGTGACCCTGTGATTCGTCCAAATATGGCTTCGATGTTCAAAGGCGCTTCGTATTGCGCGATTGTGTGTGAATTAATGTTTCTTGCATCTAAACATAATCGCAAATCACCACTCGATTTTTTAACGCATACTATCGGGTTGATATATGGAGAGTCACATCTTTCTATCACCTTGTCTTCGATCATTTTTTCAATTTCCTGTCCGACGCTTTGCCTGTATTTATACGGGATTGGATATGTCTTGGATTTAAAATTTTCTAAGTTTTTAACTTTAAAAGAATGTTCATAATTTTTAGCCACTCGGCTTTCTTCATTAATCAAATCTCCATAATTTTCTAGAATCTTCTCTACTTCCTTTTCCATGTTTTCTCCACATTTTAATTTTCTTTCATCCTCATTTTGTTCGCATGTATTCACTGTCCATAATATTTCTTCATAAAATTCTGGATTCTCGTCCATTATTGCCATTTCTTCTCTGTCCTCATCCTTTATTTCTTCTTCTGTTTTTTTTTATCTTCAATTTCCATTTGGTATCCCGAGCACCATGTTTCTACTGCTTTCATTTCTCTTATGAGAACTTCCTTTTCTTCCTGCTTCCTTTCTGTTTTATCGTCGATTGCCGACAATTCTTCCGTACCTTCGATTTCCTGTCTTTCTCTTGTATCCACCTTGTTTTCCTTCTTTCTTTTTGAACTCTTCTTCTTTTTCTTCCTTCTTTTTTTTTTTTGGTTGATTTTTTTCTTGTACTTTCGGTTTTTCCTCTACAGTCATATTGATTTCTTTATGTTTTTCCTGTTCATTTATCTTTTCAACAATTATTTTCCTATCTATTTCCATTTCTTCTTCTATGTTGTCTGGTTCTGCTCTGATTTCCAGTTTATTCTCCGAAAAATTTATGGTGATATGTTTTTCACTCAATTCATCAATTCCCGCTATCATATCATGGTTTAAATCTTCGATCACCACACATTGCATAATATAGTATTTGTCTCCCACTCTGATCCGCACTCCCAAACCTTCATTTACTGTCGTCAATTTTTTGTTGTTTGCACCCACTAAAGCAACCCTAGGAATTTTATACACAAATCTGTCCAAATTTAATTCTTTTACTAGTTTCTTATTGATTAACGATATCTCCGATCCAGAATCAATCAAAATTTTAATCGCTTTATGTTTTATAAATGCATCTAAGAATATTAAATTTGAATTAGAACTTTGTCTTTCATTTCCCGCCAACTGTATAAACTCTCTCGGATGACAAAATATACCGGAGAGTTGTTTATGTTTGTTCAGTGGATGCTTTATTGAAAATCCTGTCTGGATTCATTGCATACATCTTCTTCCTCGTTTTCTATTGTTACATGATTTATCTCCCTTCTATTTTGTCGTTGGAAATTCTGATTGTTTCTACCGTCCCTTTGTTCGTTCGTATTCCTAGTCGGAGGATTTTGTGCATCTCTGTTTCTGTTGTGATTTTCATATGTTCTATTTTTTGCGTGATTCCTGTTATCATAATTTTGTTGTCTATTGTAATTTTGGTATTCTCTCGGCCTATCTTCGTTTGTTGATTGGGCATGTCGGTTTCTCTGGTCATAATTTGATTGATACCTTCTTGCCGGTCCATTATATTGTTCATGTTGTCTTCTGTTTCGCATTTCTCTTCTTTTTGCTTCCCTTACTTGAAGGAATTGGCACAAACTATCAATATCTTGATAGTTTCTCAAAATCACGTGGTCCTCCGGCGTTTCTTCGAAATGTCTGCTTATCATTTCTACCAGTTGTTCGGTAGAGTATTTGTAGTCTAGATATTTGGAATTGTTATATATCTGCAAAGCATATCTTTCTTCCGATATTCCCATTTTCTCGTGATATCTTCCATTCTGTAGCTCTTGGTTGATTTCCCTCTGTTTAACTTTCCCCCAGAAATAGTTGAGAAATTTATTTTCGAAATCTGTCCAATTTTCAAACTCATCTTCTTTACTTTCATACCATAACGCTGCTCCTTCTTTCAGATGGTTTCTAATTGTTTCTTTGCAGTCGTCAAAATATCTAATATGTTGCAATTTGGTTTTCAAATTTTTAACAAATGGTACTGGGTGTGTTTTTCTAATATCCCCTCCAAATTGTATTTTCGCGTCGCTTGTACCAAGGATAATCATTTCCCTTCTTTCTCCACAATTCTGTTGATTCTTGAGTTCCGCAATTTGTTTTTCGTTTTGCTTAAATTTTTCTTCTATTTCTCGCCTGTCTTCTTGTATTGCATTTTCAAATTTGCTTTCTAACTGTTCTAATTCCATCTTCTGCACAGTCTTAATATCCTTCATTTTAGTTTCTATTTCTTCTCGTTGCATCTTCAGTTTCCTTTCTGTTTCTTCTCTAACTTTTTCTAAACAGGCTTTCACTTCATTTTCATATTTTTCCAAACGCTTTTCCAATTTGCCATCATTCTCTTCCAATTTCTGTTCTATTCTCTGTGATATTTCTCTTTGTGTTTCTTCCATTTTTTGTTGTGTTATTTCCATGGCTCGTTTTGCTTCCTGTTGATTTTTCTCTATTTTTTGTTGTGTTTCTTCCATGGCTCGTTTTGATTCCTGTTGATTTTCTTGCATTGTCCTTTTTGTTTCCTGTTGATTTCTATCCATTTGTTGTGATTGGAGTTGCATCAGTTGCAATAGTTTCTCTATTCCTGTTAATTCCTGTTCTTTTCTCTCCATAATCGTTGTATCTCCTTCATTACCCAATCCTTCTTCAACAATTTTTTCCTCTTCTCTGTTATTCTCTCTGCTTTCTTGCATTTTGCTTTGCCTCCTTGTGGTCGACATGTTGTTTCTTTTTGTTACTGTTTTCTTTGTCCCCGCCAAATGTGAAATTTTACAACACTCTATAAGTTGCAGAACACGACAAATATTTCTCCCCAAATTTAATAAATTTTCGCCACAAATATCAAATATGCAATCAGTAAATTTCAAAATAAATATCAAATGTACGATTGGTAAAAATATTAAATAATTCAATAGCAGTAAATATCAACTACCTACGATCAATCCATAAATCAAAAATATTTTTACACCTGGAAAAATTGTCAAATTATCTCTGGATCACCTGTAGTTATTCCTTATCTCTTTCCCTACCATCAAATGCAAAGCTGCGATATTTTTTAAGCCACCACGTTCTGGGCTCCAGTTAATGTGATATTCAAAGATCGGTGTGCTCAAAGCAATTGATTAGATAATTAATTAATTAATTAAATTTAATTTTAATGATGCACTTATGATTTAATCACACTATTTAATGCTCTAATCTCAGGGTTTTATATTCTCGTGCTTCAATATCTCCTTTGCTTTACATATGATAAATAAGGTCAAAGACTAACGGAATAAAACACATATATGGTACAAAAACATCTATTGAAATAAATTCACCCTCAAAATATCCTCTAAAAATAATATCTCCTATTCTGATTATTGAAATACTCCTACCACTATCTAAAGTACTTATTGAAATTTGCGTTATGAATAATTCTACAAAAAAAAATAAAACTGTCTCTCGGATGATGAGTTGTCCAAATTCTTGTCTCTGGTCGCCTACAATTTACTCTTAGCAGCCCCCTATGTAGTCAGCAATCTCGCAACAAACTATTGCAAGCCTATTGTCATCAATGACCCCCTACAGATGCACGTATCTTTCAAACAACAATGCTAGCCTTTTCTCCTCTCAATAAACTGAATCTATTTCTCGTTCCGGCATGCAACGGTGACTCTTGGAATATAAGTAGAACAATATAACTTACAATGCTTTACGTGATGAGCCTCCGTCAGGACACTTATTTCAACAAACTCACAGCTATTCATTTATCTGCCTTACTACTTCAGGAGACTCTCAGAGATCACCACTATTCGACTTGACGATCATTTAACAACTATCGTCTAGAATCACATTCGTTTAAAGGCCAGCACTAAACAGTAACGTTAAAAAAATTATTCTACCGTAAAATTAAATTATGTAAAAAATTATGAAAGTCCACTGACAACGATTCCAAAGAATTAAATTCCAAATTGTCAATGTCAGATTCAACACCAACTTTTCCTACCATTAGAAATTTCCTAAAACTAATTACATGCCAATCGGTTTTTAAGGAGATTACATTCATTTAAATTTCTAAATACAATTGTTCCCTAACCCGGTCTCATTGTCCAAACACATAACCACTTTCTTATCATACTAACTGTACAAAGAAAATACTTAATCCCTATTTAAATTTTGTTTACCTACGGCCATCCAAAGATAATTGACTTTCATTTCTTCGAAATGAATTTTGGTATATTTTTATTATATGTTTTAACTTTTCTAAAATATTAAGATCGAAACCATATTAATTCAAATTTTACATATCTTAACAATATATATATATATATATATATATATATATATATATATATATATATATGAAAAAACAAAAGATGTAGATCTTTGAAACACACTCAGTGATCAAAAGATCCACAGGTACTGGTTTGGACGACCACTCGTACGAAAACAAACAAATGAAATAGAGAATGCGGAAAAATCCCCTTACGAACAATTAATCTTAATTAATCCCCTTACAATTTACAAAATCCCCGAAGTAGTGGATGTGTGAATTGTTCGTAAGGGGATTTTTCCGCATTCTCTATTTCATTTGTTTATATATATACAAGAATAAAAACCCGCTAAACGCCGTAAAAATGAGTGGCTCATAAAATATTCCAGCTACAAAAGATCTGATATGAATATTACGTGGCGCGAAAATGGATTTTCATTTGATGCAAAACAAAATTCTAGTTTTATTTTAAAAGATTTTTCCATAATATTTGCTAAATTTGAAGTAAACGCGCCACAAAAGAGTAACTTTGATACAGTTTGAATTTTGAAACTCTTTTGTGGCGCGTTTACTTCAAATTTAGCAAATATTATGGAAAAATCTTTTAAAATAAAACTAGAATTTTGTTTTGCATCAAATGAAAATCCATTTTCGCGCCACGTAATATCCATATCAGATCTTTTGTAGCTGGAATATTTTATGCGCCACTCATTTTTACGGCGTTTAGCGGTTTTTTATTCTTGTATCAGGAGTTTTTCAAAGTTATTTATAAATTAAATGTATGAAGTTGAATGCAATGTTCCTCTATTACACGTCAAGCTTTATAAATGGTCACCTTTGTTGCATTATCTCCCAAATGATCTAGTGTCCATCGAATGTACACTAGATTTTTTTTTATTCGAAATAGATTGAAAAAAAATTGAGATGGCCGGTAAATGAAGTCGGATTGCCCGTTGCCAGATCAAATTTAGCGTCGTAACCACTACAACTACATAAACCATTTCGGGAATAATCGTAAATTGGATTATACTTTTGTAGCTTAAAAACTTCTAAACGACTTAACCGATTTTGATCAGTAAACATGAGTTTGAAACGTATTGACCAGTAGTATCTGATGGATCTAAGGTCAAGTATGAAAATTGAAGCTACTACAGGAATTATTGAGCTTGAGAAACCGTTTTTCCCACAGGAAATAGATTTTATCATACTTATGAAGCCTATAACCTAAAAAATTCAAATTTTCCGGGATATGAGGTATACACCGTTAAATTCGTCTGGTGTACTTCTATAAACGCTAAGTTATTGGCGCAATTTGTAGGTTGAAATGTTGAGTAATTGTCGAAAAACCAAAATTTTCAAAGTTTAGTTTTTCAGTTTTTCGGCTATACTGAGCCGTGTGTATGTCTGATTCTGACGGCTTAGACACCATTTGAAAGCTTAAGTCAACACTATTAATTTGATGTATTTGCGGTTCTGCTGGCTCTTCTTAATCCGAATATATATACCCCCAAAACATATGCCGTTTTGTACCTACCAAGTCCTATAGCTGGCTTATGGGTGGTCAAAAGTCACAAACTACACCGGTTCTAAATCGGCCCTGACTCCCTCTTCAAACACAGAGGAAAAATATCAAATCGGTTTAACTTTCAAACACACATACATATATATCCACAAATATTTTCCCTTTTTTAAATAAAAATTAAGGCACATTTCTAAGCTCTATAACTTTTGAATGGTATAACCGATTTTCAAAATTAGACATGCGTTGGAAAGGTAATGATGAGTACTGTTAGAAGCCGCAAAGGTCGGACTTAAATTTTTGAAGTTTTTGGGAGTTTTGGGGGCCAGAACGAAAAACAGACCTAAATAGGAAGGGCCGTAAAATCGACACCCTTGGACCAAAATGGATGGTTGACATATGAATGGGTGAGTCTTTTTCTGAACTTGAAGATGGGAGTTGGCACAATTTTCAATTCAGTCAGATTTAGAAAATTGAAAATTTCGTGTATATAATAGTGTCGCGTGTAGGGGGGCGTATTTCTGCGCCACTGGCGAGAACTGCCGTTCTCTGGTAATTTTTTCGATATAAAACTAACAGCTTCGATAACCAATAAATCGAAAACTATTAATTTTATCAAAAAAATGTATAATGAACATTTTTTGCTTATAATTAATATTTTTACCAGCATTTGCGGTCAAAATATAATAAAAAATTTCCACCCTCGAGATGAGGTGGCAACAACCCCATGGTAAAAGCGTCTTTCGGCATCATATAGATTTTGATCCTTGGACTATCCACTACTTATTGTCAAATTTTCAAGCAAATCTATCCATTCTGTAAAAATTGCGAATTGAAAAATTTCAGTTCCTGGACTAATTATACTTTTGGAGCTCTATAACTTCTGAACGGTTTACCTGATGTTGATCACTAAACAGGAATTTGAAACGTATTGACAAGTAGTATCTGACCAGCATCCAAGATCGAGTATGATAACTGAACGTATTACAGGAATGATTGAGCTTGAAAAACCGTTTTTCCCGTAAGAAATAGATTTGATTATACTTATGAAGCCTATAACTTAAAAATTCGAATTTTCCCAGATATGAGGTATACACCGTTAGACGCGTCCTGAGTCCTTCTACAAACGCTCAGTTATTGGTGCAATTCGTAGGTTGAAATTTTGAGTAATTGTCGAAAAACCAAAATTTTCAAAGTTTAATTTTTCAGTTTTTTGGCTATGGCGAGCAGTGTGTATGTCTCAGCTTGATCGCTTAAGCGCCACTTGAAAGCTTAACTCAAACCCTATTGATTTGGTGTATTTGCGGTTTTCCTCTCTTTCCTTGAACCTAAGATATATACGCCCAAAAAATATGCTATTTTGTATCTACCTAGTCCTCTAGCTGTGGCTGAGGGCTCTGAATCGGCCCTCACACCTTCTTGAAACACAGAAAAACAAATTCAGATCGGTGTAACTTTTCCACACACATACATACATACATACATACATACATATCCACAAACATTTTCCATTTTTTAAATAAAAATTGAGTCATATTTCTGAGCTCGATAACTTTTGAATGGTATAACCGATTTTCAAAATTAAACATGCGTTGGAAAGGTAATGATCTGTGCTATCAGAAGCCGCAAAGGTCGGGCTTAAATTTTTGAAATTTTTGGGAGTTTTGGGGACGAGAACGAAAAACAGGCTTTAAATGGGAAGGGCCGTAAAATCCACACCCTTGGACCAAAATGGAGAGGTAACATATGGATCGACGAGTCTTTTCCTAAACTTTAAGATGGGATTTGGCCCAATTTTCAATTCAGTCAGGTTTAGAAAATCGAAAATTTCGTGTATATATAGTGTCGCTTGTAGGGGTGTTGTGCGCCACTGGTGAGAACTGTCGTTCTCTGTGGATATATATATATATATATATATAAATTGTCGCACCTGGAATTTAGGGATAGGGGACTAAAAAAGCTGAGATCCATATTATTAGAAAATTCTTATCCCATAGGGCTTCTAAACAAACTTATTTTTGGTTCTCCTTCTTGTCAATCAGCTGACGGACGAAATTGTCATAATAATGAAGTCCGACAACTGACAGGCAACACATCAGTAGTACCACCCAAAATAACTTTTGGTTCCTTGCCCTACATTCCTGATCTGACACCGAAGCTATTCAACATTTTCAAAAATGTGAATGGCTTAAAAATCGCAACAAGGAATGTGAAAACGGTGTCTATGTTATACACAAAAACTAAGGATCCCTTCACTATGCAGGAATCTTCGAATGTTGTATATTCTATACCTTGTTTCAATTGTAACAACGTGTACATTGGCGAAACATCTCGTAATTTCCATAGTAGAGCCATCAGTCACCGTAGTGACATAAAAGTTAACAAAATAAATGCATGTGCACTAACAGAACATGCTATAACATTGAAACATGAGTTCAATTTCGAGGGTTCCTGTATTTTGGCAAGGGAAACAAACCACTGTAAACGCGTTTTTGTGGAAATGTGTTGCATAAAATCTAGCAACTCATGTATAAATAAAAAATCAGATATAGAAAAACTTAGCAACATATATTGTTATCTACTTGCGCAACACTAAAAACCAAAACATAAAAATACTTGTTTGTTTTACAAAACACACATGGACGTATAATGAGTTGCATACTCTTAAGTACAGTTAGTGAATTTGAACACACCTTGTATGGGCCTCTGATGTTTTAAAAAGAACCACAATAATCATAACACTTAATTACTTTTTTATTTGATACTTTTTAATTTGATTGTTTCTTCTTTCTGTTCTCTATGTGTCAGAGTTTTTGACTTACATTATCAGTAGGTTAACATGACAGAATAATTATTGTATTTCTGCTAATTATTCAAAAATTTTAAAATGTATTGTGTCCTTTGTTTTCTGTTTTCAATATTTGTGTTAATTTGAAATGTTGAGCATCATCAAGCTTCTCTTTAATAATCTCAACGACTAGTAGGTTTACTAAAACAATGTAATATTTTAAAATACTTACATTTTTGTTTTATATTACAGAGTCTTGATAAAGGGGTCAAACAACCCCGAAAGCTAGACAAAAAGTCAAAAGAGTGTTTCTTTGATATCCTGGCCAAACTTCTGACTGCAACCCTAATAAACCACTTGTTTGTTGATATTGACAGTCACTAATATCCAGTATTTCTTGTATATATATATATATATATATATATATATATATATATATATATATGTTTCACCCACCGTCTAGTGGGGGTGGGGCCCCAAAATTGACAAGTTTTTAAAAAAGATGTTTTTAAAAAAAATATTTTTCCCTAACTGTAATGGAAATTAAGAAGAAATCCTGCGGCAATTATTCACAAATAAGTGACTGATTTTTGGTATAGGTGTCACTTAAGGGTAATTGCCCTTTTTTAATTACAGGGTGTTACATTTTAAAAAACCCCTTTTCATACCATCTGAACCGTTTATGCTAGAGAAAAAGACTTTCAGCGATTACCCATTTACTGGTACTATTTACAAATTTGTACAGTGCACCCTCATTTTTTCCCCGGAACCACCCCAAAAAAAAAGAAGAATTAATAAAGAAAGTGATTTTCTTGGAATCCTTCACACACAATGTCCTTTATTAATGTACTTTATATGTCATTCTGTGCACGTTATTATTACCCATGCATGGATACCAAAAGCGATTTCCTAGTGCAACCCCTGTAGCCAAAAAAAAAATAAATAAAATGAGGGGTTGAAAAAAAATGTTTTTTTGCTTTTTGATCTATATGGGCATATGCTTCATCAATAGTGTTTTTCAAAAATATATATGGTTATTGCAACATCCCTGCGGAAACCACTCCAAAAGTTAAAAAAATAAATCTAACACCTTATGATATGTTGTCAAAGGAGCCTTCGCAGCTACGAGTTATCAAGTAGAATGCGAATGACTGCTCCTGCATTAGTAAGAACTACAAGACCAAAGAAGCTTAGAAGCATAGTACAGAGTTTCATATCTCTGCTGATGTCAGTACCCTTAATATTAATGAACATTATTGTTAAAATAAACTTACATCTTCAGTCAAAGCGCCTGCCAAATAAGGTACTACACATCCGGTTATAGATCCAATACCATTTACAATGGCCATAAGAATACCGGCATGATTGGGAGCAATATCCAGGGCGTTAACTTTAAAACCGCAATAGAACGGTCCGGTTAAAAATAAGGATATCGTAAACATGCCAACAGTAAGAGCTCTGTCACATCCTGCATAAGAAGCGGCCATGATGAATATACTTGGACCAACAGCAGCTGAAAAATATAACATATTTCATTAAACAAAACAGCGTGTTTCAACATATAACAAATATTTAATTTTAAGTTTTAAAACATTCGAACGAAAATACTAGGCTGTTTAAAGTATTCTTGTCGATGTAACTCGAAGAATTATTTTACGGCATTTTGTATTTCTTTGTTCAACTGAAAATAATTAGCTACCTTTTAAAGCCATTTTCAGTAGACCAAATATATGATAATTGCAGAGCGATAAATCTGAACTATAGGGTGAATGCTCTAACATCTTCCGTTTCTTTCGTTGTAGATTTCCTTTTACTACTTTAGCGATACAATGCTGAGCATTGTGGTGTCAAATCGTGGTGTCAAAATGACACTACGTGAGAGCTTTTCTGGACGTTTTCTTCATATTGCTGGATAAAGCTTGTTTAAAATTTCACTATACAGGGTGCCCAGAAACTCTCCTGACAAACGAGGACCGGAAATTCCTCAGATAATTTTAAGAAAATTTAACCTAATTCAGCTAGTCCGAGAATGCTTCCTAAAGGAGCTAGAGTTCTTTGAAGATGGCGCCTTTTAATTAGTTTCTTTTTAATACTTCCAGAACGCTTTTATTTTAAAAAAACGAAAACTGGTATTACGCCTATTTATTTTCTACAGATGAATCGATTCCGTCAATTAAGAATTTCTAGGTCCGTTTTGGGTAGGACAACTGTTATTTATCGCATAACTTTTTTTGGGTTTTACTTAAAAGCATTCTTGACACAGGATTATTAAATTGTGGGTATTATAGTACTAAAAGGTTCTCTTGCTTTAAGTCTGTAGGATGCACATTTTTCTAGATTTTTCACAAATTTCCCAGGTTCACAAAAATAAATTTCAAAAAACGGTGTATTTTACCGACTTAAAGCAAGAGTAACATTTAGTACTAGAATACCTCATAATTTAATAATCTAGTGTCTTCTTCTTCTTCTCTACGTGCCATCTCTGCGACGAAGGTTGGCAATCATCATTGCTATTCTAACTTTTGACACTGCAAGAGTTCAGTTCAGCTGCATCCAAACCATTCTCTGAGATTTCTCAGCCAGGACATTTTTCTCCTACCTGTGTTAACTTAAATACTCTCTATGCCTACCTAATCTAGTGTCAAAAGTGTTATAAATGCTAGAAACAGAAAAATTAGAGATAGAGAAATAAATAAAAGATAAAAAATGCGATAAAATAACCATTGCCCCACCTAAAACGGACGCCTATGACCGGTACTAGAAATTCGCAATTGATGAAATCGATTCACATCTGAAAGATTCACTAACGTACTAGTTTTCGTATTTCTAAATAGTTTTTTTATTGAAATATTTTTTCAAATCCAAAAACCGAAATTTTAATTTTTAAATCGATTTTCTAGAAAAAGGTGTATCCTACTGACTTAAACAGGAGCACATTTTAGTACTATACATACTATACAATAATAATCCAGTATCAAAAATGCCGGAAAGTTAAAGACAAAAAAGTTATGCGATAAAATAACCATTGCCCTATCAAAACGGACGCCTATGGTTTCCGTGTCCGTTTTGGGTAGGGGAAATTTTCGTTTTTCTGCATATAAGCATTATGGAGGTATTAAAAAAAACTAATTACAGGACGCCATCTTAAAAGAGTTCTAGCTCCCATAGGGCCTTAGGAAACATTGTCGCACTAGGTGAATTGGATTAAATTGTCTTAAAATTATCAGTAGTAATTGCATAAGAGCTCTAAAATTATTGAATTTTTCCCGAGTGACACTTTAACAGTTTTAATTTCACGAGCCGAAGGCGAGTAAAATTCTATATTAATTTTAGAGATCGAGTGCAATTTGTTGCGATTATTTTATGAATAAAACTGTTCAAAACAGGAGCACATTTTAGTACTATACATGTATATACACCGTTCTTAGGCGTCAACGCCCTTCGGTAGGGATCTATGGGGGAGTATCACCGAGCCGCAAGCCCTTATCCCTTGCCGTACTGCTCCCTCATAGGTCGATCAGATGCCCGCATATTCCAGTCTAAGCGCCAGATTCATATTTAGAATTTTATACTGACGCGTTAGCCTTTTTGTTTTTCCGATGGCCTGGCTTGGGCTTGAACTCTCGTACCTCACAGCGAAGTGAAGTGCGGGTCAGCCGCTAGTCGCACTGAGCTACCGATCGATATAGTACTATACATACTATACAATAATAATCCAGTATCAAAAATGCCGGAAAGTTAAAGACAAAAAAGTTATGCGATAAAATAACCGTTGCCCTATCAAAACGGACGCCTATGGTTTCCGTGTCCGTTTTGGGTAGGGCAAATTTTCGTTTTTCTGCATAATATAAGCATTATGGAGGTATTAAAAAAAACTAATTACAGGACGCCATCTTAAAAGAGTTCTAGCTCCCATAGGGCCTTAGGAAACATTGTCGCACTAGGTGAATTGGATTAAATTGTCTTAAAATTATCAGTAGTAATTGCACAAGAGCTCTAAAATTATTAAATTTTTCCCGAGTGACACTTTAACAGTTTTAATTTCACGAGCCAAAGGCGAGTAAAATTCTATATTAATTTTAGGGATCGAGTGCAATTTGTTGCGATTATTTTATGAATAAAACTGTTCAAAACCAAAATTTTATTGTAATTTATTTATGTAAGTACAAAATAGTACAATTAAACACACAGTTGTTATAATAGGGATTTTCATTCACAGTCATTTGTTTCGAGCTTCTGTCATATGTTGTATAATCTGAGTATAATATTAATACACACGGATTATACAAGATATGACAGAAGCTCGAAACAAATGACAATCGATGAAAAGCCCTATTATAAATATTAATTTGATGGTTGAAATTCATAACTTTTATCATTTTTAAAATAATAATTGTCATTAATGTCACTAAATGTATTTTTTCGTAGCAACGAAGGGCATCTGACGTAATATACTTGACGGGAAATTATCAAAAATTATCGGGTATAATATCACAAGAGAGTGAGAATAAATTGAAAATAATGCAACAGTTTTTCGAAAATTTGTTGTCTGGCAATAGACACGAGAGTCCGCAGGGCTCGAGTGGCTATTGCCCAATGACAACAAATGTGAGTAAAAATGAAGCATTATTTTCTTATTTATTCTTACTGTCGTGTGATATTCGTAAGATTATTTTTTAATACGTATATTATGGATATTTTCTTAACTGTGACAGTTGTCAAAACTAGGAAACTGGTTGCCATTAAACAGAAACAATCTACTTAAAAAAATTCTATCGGTAATTTTATACAGTAGATAATTCTCAGTATAATTTTAATCTGATTGGACATAATTAAACACGTGATCAAATATCTTACTATACGATTGGAAGATAAAATCATCAAAAAATAATCAATTTAATTTAGATTTATGTAGCTTTCTATTGGCCAGAATCTCCTATGAATGAAATAATCTGGAGGAATCTCCGGTCTTAGGAGAGTTTCTGGACACTCTGTATAGGTTTTCGTTAATATGCACTCTAGATTCTGTAAATTCTATTAACAAAGGTCCCTCAAGATTGAAAAAATATTACATGGCCTTTTCCGCAGAAGGTTTGGAGATACTCGTATTTGGAATAATTGTTAACAACAAAAGAATAATTAAAATCGCAGTCAAATACAAATGAGAGGAATTGATCAGTATAACACGTACAAAGATAACTAATATTTCACAACGTCAGTTAAGCGATTACAATTGTTTCAAGGCTAACCTGATCAAAACCTTTTTAAGGCATATTATGGCCTCTCTCTCTCCTATGGTGCTACAGCCCAAGCCAGTCCCTGGTCTACCCTAGCGTCCGTCTCCAAAAGTCTCTATCTCTGGCTGATCTCCTCCAGTTATCCACTCTCTATATTTTTTTGCCATCGGTTCTCACTTCGTCTATCCACCTCTTCCTTAGTATTCCTACTGGTCTACGTCCCAACATAGTTCCACTAAGTGTTCTACTAGGTATTCCTTTATTATCAATTCTTATAAAATAACTTCGTGTGACGGTTTAGAGTCAGAAAAAGGACACGAAGAGACCACGTTCATAGAATGGATGATAATATACTTGCATATATTGCAAAGGAAGAGAAATTGAACATCAGCAGACCACACAAAAGCTCCTTCAAATGCTGGAATTATGAAAGTTGGACATTCAGATAAAAATTTAGGCTACAACTTTGAAAAAACAAGACATTCAGCCCTGTGATGAATCACTCACGTTAAATATAACGTAAAGTTATCCTGTAGTTAAGTTATAATCCTCGAATCGAATTGGGGTGATGTATCATATTTAACTTAACTACTTGCATTATTTCTTGACAGGTCTTAACTTATCTGATATATGAACTCTCAAGTTATGAGACAACTATGTAGTTATGGAAGGATGTGTAAGGTTAGGTTAATCTTTTGACTGAAATTAAAAATATCAAAAAAATAGACCTTAAATAACAATTAAAAGCACGTAGGTAATAATATGATTAAAACAATAATTAAAAATGAAAAGTAAAGCTAATAATTTAAGAATAGAGGGGTAATATAATTTTAAAAATCATACAAATATCAAATCGAGATATATAATTGTTGAATATAAGTTGAAATTTATAAACATAGAACCATACTTTTTGTAAATGCACTGGAATGACTGGAATAGTGACACAAAATGTATCAAACTAAACCAACATATTTTGTACAAAAACTTAAAAAAAAACGTCGTTATTTGAAGCAAATTTTTTATATCACAAAATTTGAGGTTTTTACTTTAAGATACTTTAGTATAATGAATTCGCTCTATCGAGATTCACTTTGACACTGACGTTAGTAATTTTTTTTGGTAAATTCAGTTGCCAGAAGTGATTGGAAATTACTACACAACCAACGCACCTGCTCATAGCCAATAGAATAAATAGTAAACAGACACAAAAATAACATAAACCTTACGCTAATCAATAATTACTTATTTATACCATTATAATGTATTGATAACAAATGAGAAAATTATTACTGTACAAAATAAAAATATTTTGTAGAAATAAACTCCTCAAAATTTTATGAGATTAGTAGACACTCCCACTATTTCTAATAATTCTTTTTTTTTTCAATGAAAGATTAAGTTGATTTTAGCAGTTAATAGCGTGAGGTAGGAATTTTTGTGTTGTATGTTTCCTATTCCGAATGTGTCAAAAAAAATCTCACGAGAGCGAATGAAGTATATCAAAAGTTTGGTTGCTAATTGTATCAAATTGGTACAATTGTACCAACACTGGCAACGCTGCTTTTATGGTTATCTTTCGATCCTGTCATTCCTGTGCCATGTTCCGATCAATCTCTCGCACTCACTCCAACTTATACTATTTCTACATAAGGTTCTCTTTGTCACTTCAAACTTTGTTACTCAAATGATATTTCTCTTTTAACGTTTTAGAAATAACTCAAATCATAAATCAAAACGGTGACGGATACGTCACACGAAATTTGCGTAAATAGTTATGGAGATAGTTATCCGTCATAGTTATCTTAACTTTAACGCAAACGAAGATAACTTCGGTCATCCATCACCGGGCTGATGGTGTTAAAATAAGAAGAACAAGAAGAAGTATTTTTTATCATTTTTAACCTACCTCACAGTGGCGTAGCGTAGTGGGGGCGGCCCGCCCCGGGCGGCACTTTTTAGGGGCGGCAAAATTTAACAATAAATAATAAAAATATTTTGTAAATATTTGAACCATTTTATATTTTTATCGCAACTACAAATTCGGACCGATTGAAAGGAGCACGGAATTTTTCATTATTAATTACTTATTTTGTGACGAATTCGATGAATTCCTTTTCTTTGAATGATATTTTGTAGTGACTGGCAAGAACGTCTATACTGACTTGTCGAAATTTTCCGTTTATGACTAACAATCACCACAACTTTTTTCGGCAATTTAGAACGTTGCTATTCTTTTTTTTCTTATCGACACATCGTTGGGAAGTTCTGATAGCAGCTACAGGAAAAAAAAAGGATTCAAGACAAGCGGTGGAGTGCAAGAGGCGATGCCGTAAATGTGACATGGCATCATTACAAAGACATTCTCGTCACTTTGGAAAAACTGACAGAGGCACGTGAAATCTTAAACACTAAGACAGATGCAGGTGCTTCACTAGTTTCGATGCAGTCATTTTCCTTTCTTTGTTTTTTGGGCCTGTGGCAACCGATGCTACATGCAGTGAATGATGCACAAAAATATTTACAAACAAGGGGACTTGACATAAGATTGTGCGCTCAGAAAGTAAATGCTTTGCAGATGATATTGACAGAGAAAAGAGAGGAATGAGCAAATGCCGCTGTAGGTAGATTATGCAAAAATATGTGTGAATAACTTGGAGTTTCCATAAAACCTCGGAGGCGCATAACAAGAAAGCATATTTTTGATGACGGAACTAGAGGTGCTAACTTGTCTTGTGAAAATGAGTTGAGACGAAAGCTGTTTTTTTCGTTAGATAGAGATAGAGTTATTGAAGAAATTCGTGAGCCTTTTCAACAGCAACAAGATTTAAAGGATAAGTTTGTTTATCTAACGACGGCTATATTATTAGATCCAGACAACACTGAATGTAATCTAGACTACGCATCTGACGAAATTGACGAGCAGGGTTTCAAGCTGGAAAAACTTCGACTGCGGACTTTCGTTGCTGCTATAGGCAACGAAATTGATTAATGCAGACTCGCTTGAAATATTTAAATTTATTGTTAAATCCAAGGTGGAAGATACTGTGCCCAATATTTTAATAATGTTCCGAATATTTTTCACAGTTGCTATAAGCAATGCCAGCTGCGAGAGGAGTTTTTCAAAATTGAAATTGATTAAAAATTATTTAAGATCGACAATGAGTACTCCAAGGGTTTGCTCACTACGGAGAGCAATGGATTGTATCCTCGCTCTCTGGTATTTATATTCGTGAATTCTCGCATATAAAATAATGTATTTATTTTACATAGCGATCGAAACTATATTATCGATCGCTATGTAAAATAAATACATTATTTTAAATGCGAGAATTCACGAATATAAATCCCAGAGAGCGAGGGTCGGAGCGAGGATACAATCCTTTGGTCTCCGTAGTGAGCACACGCTCAGACTAACTAATTTGGCTATTTTGTCTATTGAGCAAGAGGTGTGTGATGCGATAGACATTGACGGTGCAATAAAAGACTTTGCTCTTAAAAAAAGTAGACGTATAAATTGTTAATTGAAGACGGAAGTTTTGTTTTTAATTCTAACAAATACTGATATTACTTTTCAATACAAATAAAAATATAACATTATAGTATCGTTTTAGTTCTAATTAAAAATTTATTTTTAATTAGAACTTTTGTCGATCTTCAAGGTGTACCTAATCTTAAGTGATAGGTACCGGTACCTAAGTTATATCAATGTATCTAATTAGTTAAAGTAAAAGAATTTTTGTATTAATAAACGTGATTGTAAAACTTAGATAAACTTTTTTATTTAAAATCCAACCTGTATAATGCAAAATAATGATAACTGTTCTCGCCGAAAAGTTCTCTATAATTAATGTATGTAATGTATAGTATACTATAAATTAAAATACCTAAATAAGAGGGCGGCAAAATTGTCTTCCGCCCCGGGCGGCCGACACTCACGCTACGCCACTGCTACCTCACGAGAAAAAGAATATTTTCCAACTTACCTAATGTTGTGAAGACTTTTCTTGCAAATGTAACCTTAATGTACCCCTTAGCTACCATCCAATCACACAATTTTCCAGAACTCAAAGAGCATACCCACATCACGATGTATGGTAAGGAGTTCCATAGTCCGTTATCTTTAATATTAAATTTCAATACCTCGCTCATATAAGTTGGCAATTCTATTAAGATTGTAAAGAAGCCCCAATCGTGCCCGGCTTGAGCAGCTACTAATGCCCACACTGGTGCAGATGTCAACATTGCTTTCCATGGAGTGGGAGGTCTTGTTGTTGATATTCCCTCTAAAAGAATTATAAAATAAAGGAATATGAAATATAGAATACTTTATTTAAAATCTTTATTTATATTCTGTTAGTTTTGCGCTCATTATGAAAATAGAAAGGTGGGACATTTACGTTTTCTTTTTTCTGTTCCTCTTCTCTGGGACATTGGCTATCTTCAAGTCTATTCGAACTTTATTAACAGCCGTTCTAAATAGTTTGTTTGTGGTGCAACCAAGGCTCTCTCTTAAATTTCTAATCCTGGACATTATTCTGCGGCCCGGACTTCTTCCTCCTTCAACCTTTCCCTCTATTATATTTTGCAAGTATGTATGTGCATTTTTATCACTCTAGATGGCAGCAGTAGGGGAGAGTTGGACAAAACCGGGTAGGTTGATAAAATTGGGTACCCCTTAATTCTTCTAACTGGCTGCTGCTATCTATTAGACAATGTTAAAATTAGTGTCCCTTTACCACCAACAGTCGTGTGTATTCATTTCTACCTCATTTGAGTAATCTGTGCCGGAGCAGTAAGGAAACTTGATTTTTAAGGTAAGTTTCTAGCTGTTTTCTCCTCTAATGAATAACTAATGGCCATTTCAAAATTTAATACATGTAACCTAGTATATTACCTTTAATTTGGCCAAAAATTTTGAATATTATTTCATAACTTAAAAATTTAAATAACATTTAATGTCTTGTTTACGAGTTTGACAAAACCGGGTAGTCCGAAAATCGACAAAACCGGGTATCCGATTTTATCAGACCTGTTGTTACTTCCAGTTTCTGCAGTGGTTTTTTGCTTTTAGTTAACTACAACATGTGGTTTCTTCTGTTGAAGAAGCTAATAAGAGTAAGAAAGCTAGTAGGAAAAATATAAAAAATCTCCAGTCGTAAAAAAATTAAAACTAAATGAACTGGACCAAAAAAAAAAGAAAAAACTTGGTAAAAAAGGCTGCACCAAAAACAACATTTTGGAGAGTTTAAAGGAAGAAGGTAATAATGACGATGCGTGTCTATATTACAATTAACTATTTTCAAATTATAATGCAAAGTAAGGCTGGATAAAATGTGTGTCTTGCACCAAATGGGCTTTGACGCCTGTAGTGCCTATGATGATGTAGATGAAGTTTTTATTTGTGGCTTCTGTTCATAGATTTTCGATTTTTGTTCAAATACTTTTAATAAATATTTTATTTTCTGCCCATTAATCTTTTTACATGGTAATTAATTTACTACCCGGTTTTATCATACCCGTTGGACAAAACCGGGTATTTTGCAATATTTTCATAAAAATAAAAAAAATTTAAAATCTAAGAATATTTTCAAAAATTGACATTGGCATATTAAACTTAAGTCATTTGAGAATATTTCAATCTGCAGCATACATTTGCTACTCTCACATAGCAAAAGATACAGACGGTTTTTGGAGTGGTACCCGGTTTTGTCCAACTCTCCCCTATTCCAATATTCTATTTTGTATGGTATTACTTCTGGCCTTTTGTCCCTTCGCATAATTCTTCATTTGTGACTCGGTCAACACAAAGTATTCTTAATATTCGTCGATAGCACTACACCCCTAAACTCTCAATGCTTTTTATATTGTTTTGTTTGAGAGTCCATATTTCAATGCTGTACAACAAAGTATTAAGCACACATGATCTTTAACATACTAATTCTTAAAGGGAGACTGATATCACGATTATTAAGCAGTTTCTTCATTTTTATGAAAATGAAGCAAGCAATTTCAATATCTCTTTTATCTGGATATTTTAATCACTTACCTGGTGTGATCATAGTTGTCAAGTATTTGTAGTATTTACCGATTGAATGGAGGGAATGTTTGTATAATTAATTTCATTTTTGACTAAAGATCGTATACTAGATTTTCTTGGATTAATCTGTATATGTTAATTATTGCATACTCTATTTATATTTTCTAGTAAAACTTGAACCTTTTCCGGTGTTCTTGCCACCAGCCCATACCTAATGTTAGTTATCACTTCCCTATTGGCGATCATTCCCTTATTTGCGCTTGATTAATAGGTGAGGCAACGAAGCATTAAACCTAGGAATTTTGTGGAGTAAGATGAATCGTCATGCAACTTTTTGCATTCGATTCGAGAGAGTGTCATTCAATTTTGTGAACTAAATTTATCTCCGGCAAAAATTTTTGTGCATAAGAAAATGCATTTCCAAAGTGCATCTCGAAGAGATGGAAACTAAAAAATTTAAAACTCAGGAAATATTGACGGAAATGAGTTCAATTTTTATACTTGGGGGTTTTGGATAGTGTTGCCCAAATGCAAGACCAAGACGAGACTGGGACAGTCTTGGTCTTGGTCTTGCGCCAGTACACCTGGTCTTGCTCTTGGTCTTGGTATTGCGCTCCCGGTCTTGGTCTTGGCCTTGGTCTTGCAAGTCTCGCAGTTGCCCATTAGCCCATTGCATATCTTAGAACAACGTAACAGAGAGGTACATTTTAAGCTTGAATATCATAGCCATAGTAAAGACTAGCCAAATTAATAAATATCTAAACAACTGACAACTGGTGGGGTTTGAACCCACGATCTAAGTGATCTCTGACTATGTTCTAACTAACTAAAGTTAAAACTACCTCTTAAAACCCACAAAATTTCATTTGCATATCTCAACCGATTTTAGAGCAATAAATAAATCGTCAGTTTGTAAGAAAAATTTCAATCCCTCCCTATTTGGTAAACAAAGCATTTATAAAGTAAACGTTTATGAAGTAAACTGTCATTAGTTTTTCGTGCAGAATTACCCATTAAAGTTTACCATACTTATTTAAAAACATTCTGTATTGATGAAAAACATGACTAGTTAAAAAAGCACCTAACTTTTTTATTATCCAATATAAGTGAATGAATAAAAAACATAATGTTAAGAAAATATGAGGCTTTAGTTGGGCTTTAATTTCAGTATGCTATCATTGCATGCTAGAATAATAAGTTAGCATAATGCTAGAATATTCCACAGAGTGAGAAAAAAAACAGTTTGATGGGTACACCCGGTATACACTGACAATAATTGACCTGTCTAGCAACAATATCTATTCTTACTGCGATATTTATAAAGAATAGAATAAGACCAAATATTAGAACAATCACTTAAATTTAAATAACAACAGGTTTAGGAAATTTGAGACATTAAAAATGACCCGTTTTTAAGGTGGTGCCATGGACGTATAAATAAAAATGGGTGGTGCGTTAATTTCTTGGAGAAGTGTACCTATATCGTTAAAATAATATTTCGGTATTATGTCTACACGATATTCGGCATTTATCTCTATACTTTTGCCTGGTTATGATACTTATAAATAATAGCCGCGCTGTTTTGGCAAATTTTGTTTAGCCGAGTGACCTCATAACACAGAACACAGGACACAGTCAGCAAAAACAATACATAATAGTCTTACTATAATAATGTATACTGATAAAGATTTCTGGTGTTTAGAATCCTAGAAAACTAATAATGAAAAAATTATTTATGTAAATTTATATAAGTGCTAAGGTGACATATCTTTAAAAAGTTTGGATAAGATATTCGATATTACTGTAGGCGTCGCAACGCAGGAATGTTGTGTGTTGTGTTATATGAATATGATTAGAAGACGACTATTCTCAAAACCAGGACAATTATTAATTTCAGAGCAAAGAAGTCGGCTGCTGAGTCTGAGAAAGAATGTATGACTAAAAAATTTTATTTTTACATTATGATAATGACCTCTGAGTACATGTCAAATGAGTCGAGTGTTCTTTTAATGGATATTTTGATTCGCTATGTATGTTTATGGTATTGTTCGTAATGCGCATAAGTCAAATTTTCAAAATTTTTCTTACAATTTTTTTGTTTCTCATAGAGTATCTAAGAATATAGCCGAACTTATATACTCCCTAAAGCGACCCTCAGTTCTAACTGCAAGACGCAAGAGTCTCGCAGGCTTAGTCTTGTTCTTGCACGGTAAGTCTTGGTCTTGGTCTTGCTAAAATTAGGCGGTCTTGGTCTTGGTCTTGGTCTTGCGAAAACGCAAGAACAAGACCAAGACTGCAAGACCAAGACCGATTTTGGGCAACACTAGTTTTGGAGGTCACTGAACATGAATTTCATGACGACGATGATCTCCGAGGTACCTGGTGCTCAGGGTGGAACTCGTCGCCGGGGACGATTGAATAATTCTCGAAATGAAGATTGGATCGAAAAACTCAAAAATTCAATATTTTTCAAAAATTTATCGAATGACTCTAAACACGACCACCCACTCCACCCGCTGGAGGTGGGGTGGGGGTAACTTTAAAATCTTAAACAGGAGCTCCCCTTTTTTATTGCAGATTTGGATTCCTTACGTAAAAATAAGTAACTTTTTTTCGAGACATTTTTTCGGCTAATGGATAGATAGCGCTATAATCGGAAAAACACTATTTATTAGCGCCATCTATCAACAATTTAAAAAATATTTCGAATAAATGTTACCCCTAACCCGCTATTTGATTTTAAAGTTACCCCCAACCCCACCTCCAGTGGGTGGAGTTGAGGGTCGTGTTTGATGTTATTGATTAGGTTCTTAAAAAATATTAAACACGTATTTTTTAGTTTTTTATTTGGAAGTGTATTTCTCGGGATATTAGACTGTTTCTTTAATTTACCTATGGTATCACGATAAATCATTTTTTCCGAATATAGCGCCATCTATCCACAATTCGAAAAAATGTATCGAATAAAAGCTGCTTATTTTTACCAAACTGAAATAAAAAATGGGTGTTTCCATTTAAGATTTTAAAGTTACCCCCCCCCCCCCACCTCCAGGGGTTGGAGTGGGGGGGTCGTGTTTAGTGTCATTAGATAGATTTTTGAAAAATATTGAACACGTATTTTTCAGTTTTTCGATCCAATCTTCATTTCGCGAATTCGATCGTCTCGCGAATTATTCGATCGTCCCAGGAGACGAGTTCCACCCTGGGCAGCAGGTATCTCGGAGACCATCGTCGTCACAAAATTCGTATTCAGTGACCTCCAGAACCCACAATTATAAAAATTGGACTCATTTCCTTCATTATTTCCTGAGTTCTAAATTTTTCATTTTCCATCTGTTCGAGATGCACTTTGAAAATGCATTTACTTATGCACAAAAATTTTGCTGGAGATCAATTTAATTCACAAAATTGCCTGACACTCTCTCGAATCGAATGAAAAAAGTTGCATGACGGTTCATCTTACTGCACAAAATTCCTAGGTTTTGGGCTTCTTAGTGCTTCGTTGCTTTCTGACAAAATGTGTTCACTGTAGACGTAAAATAGTGGACACATTTATTGCGCGGACAATACAAATCCCTGTCTCACACCCTGTGTTACTTTTATTACATCTGAAACTTCATCGTCTATTCTTAGAGTTGCTCGCTGATTCTAATATAAATTCAGGATTATTCGTAGATCTTTATTATTTGAGCCTTTGTTCTCAAGAATATCTTTGAGTAAATCATGGCGAACCCTTTCAAAAGCCTTTTCGAAATCTATGAAATATTCTCTTGATTATTAAGATTTAAGCATAAGATTATTAAGATTTAGCATGTCTATGTGAGATTATTTAGAGCAAATAGAGCTTCTTTAGTACCTAGCCTTTTTTTAATCCTAACTGAGTCCCGACAATACGAAGTTCCAGCTTTCTGTAAACACGGTTCTGATTTATTTTTAGAAATACCTTAACTGACTCATTAACAAGATTGTTCGGTGATAGAAACATTGGGTGGAATGCATAAAACGTAGTACTTGCTAATGCTTCAAGTATGTACTACATTTTTGAAGATTTTACTACACTTACAAAGCATTATTACACTTACAAATGCTTTGTAAGTGTTTTAGTACACTTACAAAGCATTTAAGGCTTTTTAAGTGTGTTAAAATCTCCAAAAATGGAGTACATACTTGAAGCATTAGCAGGTACTACGTTTTATGCATTCCACCCATTATTTGGCATTAGCTGTTTTCGGTATTGTAAGGAATGTGGATATTAGCCATCCTTGGGGAATAGTACCAGTATTTTATATGATGTTAAACAAATGTAATAATGAGTTTTAATAGTTCTATAAGGATTGCGTCGGAACCGGTTGCTTTTATATTCTTGGTATTTTTAAAGACCGGTTTTCCTATTTATTTATGGAAAGGTGTTGCTATTGTCTGAAAATGGTTCATTTATATTTCCAGTCCACCTTTGTAGTTTATTTTTTAGATCCGTGATCATCTTTCTATCTCTGTCCTTAAGTATACCTGCTTTTGCTTTTAGTTATTTTTGTACATAATGAAACTATCGTATTTTCTGTTGTAGTTTTCCATTGCTTTTAATTAAAATACCATATTGGTTTTAATTTATAATTCTCTGGGCATTTTTATTCTTGTTTTTGTCTAGTTCTTTGTGTTCTGAAGGACGGTTTTTTACTTCTGGCCATTGGTCCTTCAACTTCAATATTTCTTGTGTCACCCACACTTCGATTTTCTTGCGTGCTTTGGTTTAGATATTTTTGCCCACTGCTTTTATCGTTGTATTTATACAATTTAACACTTCTTTCATGTCAGTTTTATTATTTATTTTATTTTTTATTTTACTGAAATTTTCTTTAACTTCTTTTTCTACATCCCTTCTGATGTTCTCATTTCTGTTTAGTTAGGTATAACGATTTTACAGTAGGTTTTCTGATCTTTCTTAGTTTAGTTTCAGTTATAGAAACTGCAGAATTTTGAGCCAACATCTGCTCCAGAATAGGTTTTCGTACATTTGATAGTGTTACATTCTTCTCATTATAAATATAGTCTCTTTGGCTTCTCATCATTTTTTCTTGTGTATGCTGTGGATAGGTGCATATGTATAGTATATGCGGGAAGAGAATATTAATTGCCACAAATACTTTACAGTGGATCAAAGAAAAATAGTATATGACTAGTATTTCTGTTTGTTCTTGGTCCCAACTCAAACTAATTAGAGATAAACTATCTATTACTTTTAAGAATTTAGTAATTGGGAAATTCTTTAGATATACATGCATATTATATTATTATTAAAATAAACATAAATACCTATTTCCTTTTTCAGATAGATTTTTTCCTTTTCTCCAATGAATGGATGTTGTTCCGGTGAGGAATAACAAAGAATCTGCCACAATATATACCATAAAATACCTAATCCTCCAAAGAGATAGAACACCGACGCCCATGATTTTGTAACGTGTATTAACGCACCACATATGGCACTACAAATAATTGTACCTAAAATATAAGTTATACTTATTATGGAAACTTTATAAAATTGCTTATTTAGCAAGTACTTCTAAGTTTACTGAAGATGGTCTAATAAGACCGAAAACATTCGATCTGAACAATTTGGACAATTATAGTCCAATAGGGTTTTAATTTAATTTTCATTAAATATAATCAATTACACTAGAAGTGTCGCTTCATAGCTTCAAGTTTTTAAAAAACTTGAAGCTCTGATTTATTTATTATTTACTTTTAAACAGTTGTTGGTTGTATACAACCAACCCCCGAGAACTTTCCCAATTTAAGCGTACTTTTTATACGTACCCATTTGACTCCCACCATACACCAAGGTACCAATTGTTGCTCTTTCTTGTAATGGAACCCATTTGGCGAGAAGTGAATTAATTGCTGGATTACTGGTACCCTAAAAAATAATTATTATTTTTTAAGCATGTCTTCATATACAGTGTGCCAAAGCCAAATGTAATAAATTGACTATTTCGTGAAAGGGCGATTTTGGAACTAAATCCCGAAACAGGTCGATTTTTGCTTTTAAATTATGATTTTTTGGCATATACATCACACTAGTGACGTCATCCTTCTGGGCGTGATGATAATCGATGATTTCTTTTAAATGAGAATAGGAGTCGTGCGCTAGCTCATTTAAAAGGTAATTTAATTCTCTATTCAGTAGTATAAACATTAACATAATTATTTATACAGGGTTTCCAAACAAAAATTTTTTAAATTAAATTAATGGACACAAAAAGAAGAATGTGCGTAATTTATTTAATTCAAAATACATTTTACAGAAATAAAATGTTTATTTTAAAAATAAACATTGCTTTCCGCTTAAGTTAAATATTCAAACTGCCAAGAAGTAGGTAGTTTGCAGCTATCACTAAAAAAATCGTCGATTACGTCATCACGCCCTGATGGATAACGTCACTATAAAGTATGAAATATATTTAGTACGTTCGTTAACGGTAAAATATTGCAAGAACTCTAAATTCTAAAGAACCGCTCCGATTTAAATAAGCTCATCTTATCCTTCTCTTCAAAAGTGATATGACTACAATGTGTGCTTTTTATTTTTAAGGGGTGAAAACTACCCTTTTTTACCAAAAATTAAAAACAGCCGATATAAGCGTTATTTCAATCTAAATTATGTGTAGGTACGTTAAATAGTATGTTAAATATACGAATTTGATTTTTTCTCATATTGAAATGTATTTTATAGTTTATAACTATTTTTAAACCCTTAAAAACTACCCTCTAAATAAGAATTTGTATAAAAAATATTTTGTAACTTTAAATTAGGTAATGATGTATTTTGTAGTGATCTAAACTTTATTTTTTGCACGATTGATCATTTTTGACTGTTTACTGTGACAGATTTTACGTCAGTAGGTGACATTTACTAGCAACTCGACGGTAAGTAATCCAACTCGACGGTAAGTACTCCAACTCGACGGTAAGTACTTCACTTACCGTCGAGTTAAAAATCTCTTAATTTTAATTTATTTTTTGAAAGAATAAAGAAAACTAACCAATTATTTATTAATATTGAAACTTCTTAGGCCTATAGCCAACATTTTTTCTCTTCAAATACGCGATCAAAGTTGAAAACTTGGAAATATCAACGCCATCATAAAGAAAAACGGAGGATTTAATCATTGAATATTCTGCCCAGAGGCTTCCAGGAGCTTTCAACTGCATATGTCTTTGAACGAAATATGCCAATAAAGTCTTTTCTTCGATTCTTAAATTCTTGCCTTCGCACCATTTTTTAAAACTTTGGTAGGTATTTTGATAACGGATTTTGGATTTTTCGGGAATAATTGCGGAACACCCTTCTTCCCAAGCCCGTTCAATTTCTTCAAATTCACTTTCGCTCATATTTTAATTTATAATAATCAAAATTGTACTTAAAATTATTGACAACTAAATAAAAACTCAATTCTCCATTTTTGTTTTGCACCCTAGTTACTACCTAACAACCAAAGTATCTATCTTGATAAAATGAATGAAACTAGTCAATATGATAGTCCAGAAAGCCACTGCGCATCCGCTAGGAAAAATATTCTAATTCGGATTTTTTGCACAATCTTACTCAAAAAGGACTCCTTTTAACAAATTTGCATGTTGCCAGGACCAAAAGGTGGTCAAAAATTTTTTAAACGTTTTTTTTTTGTTTTTTTCCTAAAATTATTTTTTTTTGCATGAAAAAAGTTTTTTTAGGTCTTTTGGATCATTCCAAACAGAAAAAGTAATTAGTGACTTTTCTCTAAAAATGATAGTTTTTGACATATAAGCGATTAAAAATTGAAAAATTGCGAAATCGGCCATTTTTAACCCTCGAAAACTATGTGAAAAACTGAAAATTTTAATGTTGCCAAGGCAGGTAGATATTCTTTAAACATCGATTGATGAAATCCCGAAGAGTTTTTTGCAATACAATATTCAAAACTCCTTTGTTTTTTAATTGCTAATCAAGCGTGCGCGACACTATTTTCCACCGACAGTATGGTGCAAATGAAAGGAATAAATTCGTTATTTCGTAAACCGGCGACTTTAAGGAAAAATCCCGAAACAGGTCGATTCTTATTTTTAAGTTATGATATTATGGCATATATGGTATACTAGTGACGTCATCCGTCTGGACGTGATGACGTAATCGATGATTTTTTTAAACGAGAATAGGGGTCGTGTGCTAGCTCATTTGAAAGGTTCTTCAATTCTCGATTCAGTAATATAAACATTTACATAATTATTTATACAGGGTGTCCTTCTACTTCTTTTTTGTCAAATAATTTAATTTAATAAAAATTTTTTGGACACCCTGTATAAATAATTATGTAAATGTTTATATTACTGAATCGAGAATTGAAGAACCTTTCAGATGAGCTACCACACGACCCCTATTCTCGTTTAAAAAAATCATCGATTACGTCATTACGCCCAGACGGATGACGTCACTAGTATACCATATATCGATGGCTTAACTTGCAAATCGGCTAACTCCACTTTACCGGTAAGTAGTTTTAATGAAATAATATAACTTTTTGTGAGAAATATCCTAGTTATAACATAATATGTTGAGGATGGAGTTGTTCATTTTTAACGTAACTATTTACTATGTGAATTGAGGAGTTACCCAATATACCAATTCTGTGATTTTAAGAAGTTTGTTTGTGTTCCTGTAAAGTTTTAAAAAACGGAGTTAGCCGCTGTGCAAGTTAAGCCATCGATAAGCCACAATATCAAAACTTAAAAATAAAAATCGACCTGTTTCGGGATTTTTCCTTAAAGTCGCCAGTTTACGAAATAACGAATTTATTCCTTTCATTTGCACCATACTGTCGGTGGAAAATAGTGTCGCGCACGCTTGATTAGCAATTAAAAAACAAAGGTGTTTTGAATATTGTATTGCAAGAAACTCTTCGGGATTTCATCAATTAATGTTTGAAGAATATCTGCCTACCTTGGCAACATTAAAATTTTCAGTTTTTGACATAGTTTTCCAGGGTTAAAAATGTCCGATTTCGCAATTTTTCAATTTTTAATCGCTTATATGTCAAAAACTATCATTTTTAGAGAAAAGTCACTAAAGACCTTTTCTGTTTGGAATGATCCAAAAAACCTAAAAAAACTTTTTTCCATGCAAAAAAATAAGTTTAGGAAAAAAACAAAAAAAAAACGTTTAAAAAATTTTCGACCACCTTTGATCCTGGCAACATGCAAATTTGTTAAAAGGAGTCCTTTTTGAGTAAGATTGTGCAAAAAATCCGAATTAGAATATTTTTCCTAGCGGATGCGCAGTGGCTTTCTGGACTATGACGAAAATGTTTAATTTTATAATTTATAATGGTATCAATCGTGCAAAAAACGTTATAAGCATGTCGAACGTTAAGGGTAACCGATCTCAGACAATAATTGGAGTCGTCGCACCGCTCCTCCTCCAAACAATTGTCTTCGATCGGTATAAAACCCTTACCGTTCTCCATACTTAATATACTATTATGTTTGCAATTTAGTTTATTAAGTATTTAATATTTTCAACCCTTATAAATTACCCCTACAAATAGATTTATTAGATCATTCACTCACGGTAAAATATTGCAAAACCTGTGAATTTTAAACAACCGCTTGAGTTGACATGAAATTTAGCATGCACATAGCTAATAAGTTAAGGAAAAAAAGTGATATAGTACCGATGTGTACTTTTGCCCTGGGGGCGAGTTTCGCCCCTTCTCGGGGGTGAAAAAATATAGGTCCAAAATAAGTCCGGAAATGGATAAACTGACTAATTCTAAGCAAAGTCAATACTTTTCGAGTTATTTGCGAGTTAATATGTTCATTTTTCAACAAAAGAATCACGTTGTTATACGGTTTTTCGCAAATAACTCAAAAAGTAAGTATTTTATCGAAAAAATATTCCGAGCAGAAATATAGTTTATGAAAAACTGAAAAAAAATCTGTGTATGTATGAAGTTTGGAGACCTAGTAGAACCAGAGTCGTAGCTAATGAAGTTCCAAGATACGGGGTGTTGAGATTTCTCTTACAAAGTGAAGATTTATTGATTGCTCTAAAACCGGTTGAGATATGCAAATGAAATTTGGTGGGTTTTAAGGTAGTTATTACGCATTTAGTGACAAACTTACTATTAAGAATTTTATATTCACCATTGGCGCGCATACGGGTACTATTCTGAATTAAATAAAAATAGTACGCCACTGAGGAATTTCAAATTAAAAAGCAATTTTGAGTTATTTATTTAATTTATGACAGAAAATATATCTTTCCTTTTTTTCATACGATGCGCCTTTTTCATCAAAAAAAAAAAAACTACTTATATCAACGCTTAAAAAGTATTTTACCTAGGTAAGTTTCAATATGGTTTTTTAACGATAACTTCTGTAATTTTGTGCTTATTTTGTGGAGAATTGTAAGTGCTAAAAGTATTCAGAAGCTGGACTTTCTGAAGGTCTCTGATTTTTAAAGCATGCGATTCAAAGAGCTTAGAAAACTGCTTCTCACACTTAGGTGCAAACTTAAAATATAAATATCTCACTCAGTGTTTACCATAGAGACAATAAGAAAACTGAATAAGTTTTAGTATAAAAAATACTACATTTTAGTGCTGACATATATTTTTCAGATTTCTTTTAGTTTTCAAGTAATTTTGGAAAAATGGAAAACATTTATAAAATATCAAAAAATAATTTAATACTTAATTGACATTTTTTTCAAACCTAAGCACTTTAAACTGGTTAAAATCTCAGAACACGTAGTCAGGCTATAAATAAACCTAATTGTGTGTGGAATAATGTTAATTTTTATTTTTGTGGAAAATTCACTAATTTAAGTAATTATTCTTTTGATTTTTCAACGACATAATCGTTTTGTTTTTGTAATAACTCAGCCATTTTTTATCCAAATCACTTTTATCATAGCACCTTTTAAAGGTATCAGTAACATATTTAAAAGATGTTTCCATATTTTTTTTCTAAAAATCTCTATTTCTTGCGTTATTTAATGATAAAATGTTTGATTCAAGGTTAATTCGAAAAAACCTCGATTTTAAGTAGGCTGTAACTTAGGTTGTGTTATTGCCATAATAATTTAAAGAACACCACTCCATTCACTAATTTAATAGATTTCTTTTCGATTATAATGAGTTTTTCGTAAAAATGCATAATTTTAGAGATATTTTTGAAAATCCACTCAAAAACATGCATTTTTCATGTAGGAAATCATCAATTTCGATCGTGAATAACTTGCTAAATATCAATTTATCGAGAAAGTCGTATATAAGATTTTTTATTCAGAATTGAGATATCTATCAATTTTCGAGGTTATTTTGAGGTTAAATATTTCCACCACCGAGAAGGGGTGGTATCCACCCCCAGAGCAAAAGCACATATCGGCACAATATCACTTTTTTCTTTGACATATTATCTATATTTGTGCCAAATTTCAAGTTAATCCAAGCGGTTCTTTAAAATTTACCGCAAAAACCGTCAAAGAATGGACTAATTTCAAAAACTCATAATTTAAAAATAAAAATCGACCTGTTTCGGGATTTACTTCCAAAAGTGCTTATTCACGAAATAATGAATTTATTCCAGTTGGCTTTGCCGCACCGTATAATAAATAATATATAATTTATTTATTATAATATATATGTTATAGTCAAAGCCCGAATGTCAGGCACTCCTAGGTTTGACTAGGCAATCCTCAGGTCTGACTGACGGTCTTAGTCAAAGCCCGAAATAAATTACAGTTTCTGCCTTTGTCTAGTCACACCCCAATCAGCTATTAAAATGTCGTAATTTGATAGATTAGATTTAATAAAACGTCATTTTTAATTGTAATGTTTATTATTTTTATATTGTCGTAATTAAAATACGTGTCAAAAAATGCCTGTAAAAAATTAGTGTTTATTCTCGCATGTTGAGACATTATGGCATTTAGAGTTGCACAATACGTTAGACCTTTTACACTTACATGGTTTTGAAGAGCACTTCTTATTGCAGTGGTATTTTATAAAAATCCTTGTCCTCCAAATTTAGAATCTTTTGTATTAATTTCTCTTAGAGACAGCTTAACGTCTGGAACATCGTCGAAATTAGGAAAATTCTTTTTGCATTCTCTTATTTGATTTCTTGAAATAAGTGTGTTTATTGTTCCGAATTTCGTACCAACTCTATATAAACCGTCAATTACTGTTTTATTTTGTATGATACTCAAAATATTTCGAGCATCTCCTTGGCACGCGTTGGAGCATGCGTTGTGCACAGAAAGAAAAGATTAAAATAAATGCGATTGAAGTTCTTCATGCCCAGGCTAATGCTATGAAACAATTAAGTGAAAAAGAATTTGCTCCAATTTCGATCGAAAAAACTGTAACAATGCCTATCCCCAGCTTTGATTGAGCCAAAGAGGATGCTCGCAATATTTTGAGTAGCATACAAGATAAAACAATTGACGGTTTATATAGAGTTGGTACGAAATACGGAACAATAAACACACTTTTTTCAAGAAATCAAATAAGAGAATTCAAAGAGAAATTTCCTAATTTCGAAGATGTTCCAGACATTAAGCTTTCTCTGTCTCTAAGAGAAATTAGTTAAAAAGATTCTAAATTTGGAGGACAAGGATTTAAAAAATGCTACTGCAGTAAGAAATGCTCTTTCAAATTACGTAAGTGTAAAAGGTCTAACATATTTTGCAAGTCTAAATGCCATAATGCATCAACATGTGAGAATAAACACTATTTTTTTTATTTTAATTACGACAATATAAAAATAATAAACATTAAAATTTAAAAAATGACGTTTTATTAAACCTAATCTAACAAATTACAACATTTTAATAGCTGATCGGGGTTTGACTAGTCAATCACCGATTTCATAAAATTTAAATTTCGACCTTTGCCTGACCAATTTATTCTCTCCTAGATTTGACTAGTCAAAGGCCGAAACTGTAATTTATTTCGGGCTTTGACTAAGACCGTCAGTAAGACCTGAGGATTGCCTAGTAAAACCTAGGAGTGCCTGAAATTCGGGCTTTGTTTATAACATTATACATATAAAATATATGTAAACAAAAATATTATTTATTCTAGATATTTACGTTGGTTATTCAAGATTATGGTCGTAATTACTAATCGATTTAATCCGTTCCTTCTTTGTCTCCAAATTTTTCTGCCACTCTTTTTAGTAATAGTATTCAAACATTATAGTTTCACTTTAAAGCCCTTTAGACTTGAACCATTGTTCTTGAACTGTTCTTTAAAAAAGTAGTTTAGAGACTCAGATCAAATATCTACCACGCGTTTTAGGTAAAAGGTGATAGAAAAAGAGGTGTACAACAATAATTAGGTAAGCATAAAGTTAATTACGGATTTCTGTTTAATAGCTGTTAATATTTTAAAAAATATATGTATTACCAGGGGATGCTAAGGATTTTTTCTGAAACGGGGCTGGTAGGACAAATAAGTTGATAATGAAATACACGGATGTAGATTGAGAAAAATGTTGTAATTGCCTCCACCATTTTTTAGAATAGAGTAATGCACCAAAATTTAAAAATCAGCAAACAGAAAACTGTTCTGAATCTGTTTTCTTGTAGCATGTTTAATTTAAATAAGATATGGTTTAAGATATTAAACACCAATTGTCACAAACCCACAAAGAGTGATGAAGATAGGTAAATCGCCTGAAGATTGGACAAAATCACTCTATATCCCCATACACAACAAGAAAGCGAAAGATATATATAGAGCAACTATAGCACAATTGCTTTCATTACGCACTGCAACAAGATACTTTTACACATACTTGTAGAGGGGATAAAGTCCTTTTATTTATTCTCTAGTCGCCGTCTCAACTTCGAAGGTTGGCAATCATCAGAAGGGTTTTTACTTTAGAGACCCTTGTTAAATAATTCCTTGTAGTTACATCCATACCATTACCTAAGGTTTTTCAGCCATGACTTAGGTCTGCTTTGTATGGATCTTTTTTTCTGGATGTTTCCTTGCATAATAATCCGGAGTATTAGATATTTATCTCCTCTCATCACATGTCCCATATATCTCAGTTTTCTACTCTTAATTATTAGAAGTACTTCTCTTTCCTTATGCGTAGGTCTCATTACCTGTACGTTGGTTATTCTATGTGTTTATGAGATCTTCAGTACTCTTCGTTAGATCCACATCTCGAAGTCTCCTCTCGTTCATTTTTTTCAGTGCCCACGTGTCCATCCCGTAGTATAATATGGATCGCTCAGAGCTATCCGTAATGTGGTACGCTAAAATGTGGTAAGCATAGACATTTCACTGGAAGCTACGTATGCAAGAAAAACCACATCCAATAATTGCTTGCGTATTCAAAACTAAAACATTGAGACTGCTTTACACAGAACATCCCAAACAATGTGAATATTTTTTGCGAATATTTTTATTGAATATTCCAGGTCCCGCGTCTTTAACGCAAGATTTAAAGTTCTTTTGACACGTATCCCAATGATACCCTCAGATAGCATATCATTCAAAAGGCTTCAATTCCCTATTTGATCAGCTTTCGCAATTACAATTAACATATCTCAAGGCAAGATAATATCTGTTTGGGACTTGGATATGGAGAATCCATATGTCAATTATACAGTATGGTGCAAATTAAAGGAATAAATTCGTTATTTCGTAAACCGGTGACTTTAATGAACAGTCCCGAAACAGGTCAATTTTTATTTTTAAATTATGATATTTCTGCATATACGGCATACTAGTGACGTCATCCATCTGGGCATTATGCCGTAATCGATGATTTTTTTAAATAAGAATAGGGGTCGTGTGATAGCTCATTTGAAAGGTTATTTAATTATATATTCAGTAATATAAACATTTAAACATTTATACAGGGTGTCCAAAAAAATTGTTTAAATTAAATGATTTGACAAAAACAAAGAAGTATTTATGTAATTTATTTAATTGAAAATAAATTTTACAGCTGTCACAAATCGGAAAATTTTATTTTACGAACAAACGTTGCATTTCGCTTAAATTACATGTTCAAACTTCCAAGGGGGATATGGCTGGCGGGAGCTGGCTTGAACTTTGAATTTAATAGAAAAGTAATGTTTATTTGTGAAATAAATATTTTTTTCGGTTTTTGGATAACAGTTAAATGTACTTTGAATTAAATAAATTACATTAATTCTTCTTTCTTTTTGTCAAATAATTTAATTTAAAAAATTAATTTTTTGGACACCCTGTATAAATAATTATGCAGATGTTTATATTACTGAATAGAGAATTAAATAACCTTTACAAAGAGCGAACACAAGACCCCTATCCTTATTTAAAAAAATCATCGATTACGTCATCACGCCCAGATGGATGACGTCACTAGTATGACATATATGCCAAAATATTGTACCTAATTTAAAAATAAAAATCCACCTGCTTCGGGATTTTTTCATAAAGTCGCCAGTTTACGAAATAACGAATTTATTCCTTTCATGTGCACCATATTGTATATTGCATGTTCACGTGTTGGTCAATCATTAAATTTATTAGCAAAAAACATATTAAAAAAAATTTAATAGGTATAATTTGAAATAATATAATTATTTGGAGTAAAAATTAATCTTTTCATACGTCATGTATGGCATTTAATTCATATAAAAGTTAACAATAAGAAATTTTAATATTATATTGTCAATTGTACTTGAACTTGATAAAAATAATGTATAAAAATCAACATTTTTTGGCGGCTTGTGTTTCATTATTATCACACATTTTATTTTTTGATGCTAATCTCTGACAGCTTTAACGCATGGACTTCATGATATTTACTTATCTGTGTTATAGTATGTTAAGTATGGAGAACGGTAAGGGTTTTATACCGATCGAAGACAATTGTTTGGAGGAGGAGCGGAGCGTCGACTCCAATTATTGTCTGAGATTGGTTACCCTTAACGTTCGACATGCTTATAACGTTTTTTGCACGATTGATACCATTATAAATTATAAAATTAAACATTTTCGTCATATTGACTAGTTTCATTCATTGTATCAAGATAGATACTTTGGTTGTTAGGTAGTAACTAGGGTGCATACCAACAATGGAGAATTAAGTTTTTATTTAGTTGTCAATAATTTTAAGTACAATTTTGATTATTACAGTTGAGTCCGCCAGTCTTTACCCGTGCGTCATTAATACCTGAAGAGATAAAACACATACTTTTTATCTAGCATCATTCTCTTCCACGCATGAAACTCATGACAAACCAGCTGCCGTTTGTTATTAAGTAACAACACATGTTATTTTTATGAACCATCTAGACTCAGTGCATTGAAAAGAGATAGGTACACAAAAAGACGATTCGGTATGTTTTCATATTTTAAGCACAATTTGTTTGACGTTTCTGCTTTGTTTACTTTTGTGGCTGTCAATCAGTTGAATTTTTTGCGGTTTTTGTCGAATTTTTGCGTTTTGAAGTTTCTTTCTATTACACAAACAGTTGTTTTCACAACTAATTTTATATTGGGCTTTGAAATTTTAAGGTAAATAATTATATTTTGCCAATTAATATTTAAAACATACAAAGCTAACTAGTCCAGAAAGCCACTGCGCATCCGCTAGGAAAAATATTCTAATTCGGATTTTTTGCACAATCTTACTCAAAAAGGACTCCTTTTAACAAATTTGCATGTTGCCAGAACCAAAAGGTGGTCACAAATTTTTTAAACGTTTTTTTTTTTGTTTTTTTTTCCTAAAATTATTTTTTTTCATGAAAAAAAGTTTTTTTAGGTTTTTTGGATCATTCCAAACAGAAAAGGTCTTTAGTGACTTTTCTCTAAAAATGATAGTTTTTGACATATTAGCGATTAAAAATTGAAAAATTGCGAAATCGGCCATTTTTAACGCTCAAAAACTATGTGAAAAACTGAAAATTTGAATGTTCCCAAAGTAGGCAGATATTCTTTAAACATCGATTGATGAAATCCCGATGAGTTTTTTGCAATACAACATTCAAAACGCCTTTGTTTTTTAAGTGCTAATTAAGCGTGCGCGACACTATTTTCCACCGACAGTATGGTGCAAATAAATTCGTTATTTCGTAAACCGGCGACTTTAAGAAAAAATCCCGAAACAGGTCGATTTTATTTTTAAGTTATGATATTGTGGCATATATGGTATACTAGTGACGTCATCCATCTGGACGTGATTACGTAATCGATAATTTTTTTAAACAAGAATAGGGGTCGTATGCTAGCTCATTTGAAAGGTTTTTCAATTCTCTATTCAGTAATATAAACACTTACATAATTATTTATACAGGGTGTCCAAAAAGTTTTTATTAAATTAAATTATTTGACAAAAAAAAGTAGAAGGACACCCTGTATAAATAATTATGTAAATGTTTACATTACTGAATAGAGAATTGAAGAACCTTTCAAATGAGCTACCACACGACCCCTATTCTCATTTAAAAAAATAATCGATTACGTCATCACGCCCAGACGGATGACGTCAGTAGTATACGATATACGCCACAATATCATAACTTAAAAATAAAAATCGACCTGTTAAGGGATTTTTCCTTAAAGTCGGCGGTTTACGACATAACGAATTTATTCCTTTCATTTGCACCATTCTGTCGGTGGAAAATAGTGTCGCGCACGCTTGATTAGCAATTAAAAAACAAAGGCGTTTTGAATATTGTACTGCAAAAAACTCATCGGGATTTCATCAATCGATGTTTAAAGAATATCTGTCTACCTTGACAACATTCAAATTTTCAGTTTTTCACATAGTTTTTGAGCGTTAAAAATGGCCGATTTCGCAATTTTTCAAGTTTTAATCGCTTATATGTAAAAAACTATCATTTTTAGAGAAAAGTCATTAAAGACCTTTTCTGTTTAGAATGATCCAAAAAACCTAAAAAAAACTTTTTTTCATGCAAAAAAATAATTTTAGGAAAAAAACAAAAAAAAAGCGTTTAAAACATTTGTGACCACCTTTTGGTCCTGGCAACATGCAAATTTGTTAAAAGGAGTCCTTTTTGAGTAAGATTGTGCAAAAAATCCGAATTAGAATATTTTTCCTAGCGGATGCGCAGTGGCTTTCTGGACTAAACGTCATTCAAACAGTAAAGAAATGATTGTGTTTAGATTTCCGTCAAAGTGAATAAAATAACAAAAATAAAATATGTTACTGAATTTTTTTATAAATTGTTTATTTATTTATAAATCAATAATAATATAAGAATTTATTAAGCTACTTCAAATGTAGCTGTAATTCTGCACAAAAATTTTGAAGCAAAACTTACATTTGACATTCTATATATTATTTGATAACGTCAAATTTTATAATAAAACCTGTAATCGGAACAGTAGCCACTTTCTGTCAGTTGTTGTTGTGTGAAATATATTTCCGACTTATTTCGTATGCTTTAAATGATGACGCACGGGTAAAGACTCGCGGACTCAACTGTATATATTAAAATATGAGCGAAAGTGAATTTGAAGAAATTGAACGGGCTTGGGAAGAAGGGTGTTCCGCAATTATTGCCGAAAAATCCAAAATCCGTTATCAAAATACCTACCAAAGTTTTAAAAAATGGTGCGAAGGCAAGAATTTAATAATCGAAGAAAAGACTCTATTGGCATATTTCGTTCAAAGACATATGCAGTTGAAAGCTTCTGGAAGCCTCTGGGCAGAATATTCAATGATTAAATCCACCGTTTTTCTTTATGATGACATTGATATTTCCAAGTTTTCAACTTTGATCGCGTATTTGAAGAGAAAAAAATGTTGGATACTACTAATGTATGCGATTCTGCAGGAGTTTCTGTTAGAAGTGAAACCACAGCCCAAACAAGTGGGATTTCATTAAATAATTTAACAAATTGTACCATAAGTTTCAATATTAATAAACAATTCGTTAGTTTTCTTTATTATTTCAAAAAATAAATTAAAATTAAAAGATTTTTTAACTCGACGGTAAGTGAATTACTTACCGTCGAGTTGGAGTACTTACCGTCGAGTTGGATTACTTATCGTCGAGTTGCTAGAAAATGTCACCTACTGACGTAAAATCTGTCACGGTAAACAGTAAAAAATGATCAATCGTGCAAAAAATATTAATGAACATAATATTAAGAGCACACAGTAGCGATCAACAGGTAGCAACAAACGCGTTCCAAGATCGCGGCTGTAATTTTGAATATTTTGTCGAGATATTTGGCACACATATTCGTAATATAATAAAGAATTGCGGTACAGAGCCCAATTTCAGAAATATGTTAGTATGTGGAAATTACTCTATAACTAAATAAAATATTGTAAAAAGGAACCTGTACCGCCATTAAAAAAAAACAAAAAATACACTTTCTTCAAATAAACTTTTTTATCCCGTGCCTAGATTTTGTGTCACATTGGAACTACTAAAAATCGATTTTTTATAACAAGAAATCGAACGTCACTTACTTGGCAACATTTCGCGTCTATGTCGTGTATAAAAATTATTGTTTTTGATAGTATAAGTATAAACGTCACTGTCAGTGTCGAATTACCGACGCACTGTTGCCTCACTTTTGAAAGTTCTCAGAACTTTCGCAATCTTGGACCGCGTTTGTTGCTGCCTGTTGATCGCTACTGTTTGCTCTTAACCGTATAATAACCAAGCCACAGCTCTGTTAGACATCGCTTAAAGACAATTTATATTTATACCTGCACTATTTGCTAGTTTGCGATGGAATTCAAAAGAGATATTTTACCCTAAGAAGACATGGTGGATACTTGAAAACTACAACTGCCTCATGGTCGTATTTAAAATATTTGCCAAAGGTGCATTTACGTACAACTCAACTTAATAAATTGTGACATTTATTATTGCGATCCCTGGTATCGGTCTTGTTATTGATACAATTTTGATTTTTCTTTTTGTGAATCATCTCCAATATGCATCATTTTTGCAGTTCTGATAGTTTTCTAAAATCTGTACACTCAAAGAAAATCTTCTCTTTAAGAAATTAACCATGCTTTTGAATTTGATATAAATGGTATTTTTCTACAACCGTGTTAAAAATGCAATTTTTAGCACTCCATACGAGCGTTAAAAATGCTACTTTAAGGCACTAGTGCTTTAAAAATTTTATTGCACTGCAATTCGTATTGACCGTATAGACAATTTTGATGTAATGTCAAAAAAATATAAAAATGGAGTGTCAGTCAAGTTCAATTAAAAGTTCTTGTAGATATTGTCTTGTAATTACGTTTGTAGAAAAAATATTGTATGCTATGCCTGTTAAAAAGTACATTTTTAAGGCACTCATGTGAATTGCAGAACTCGCTATCGCTCATTCTGTGTTCAAAATGCAATTTTTAACACTCCATACGAGCGTTAAAAATGCTACTTTAAGGCACTAGTGCTTTAAAATATTTTTAAGGCACTGCAGTTCGTATTGACCGTATAGACAATTTTGATGTAATTTCAAAAAAATATAAAAATGGAATGTCAGTCACGTTCAAGTAAAAGTTTTTGTAGATATTGTCCTGTAATTGCGTTTGTAGAAAAAATATTGTATGATATGCGTGTTAAAAAGTACATTTTTAAGGCACTCATATGAATTGCAGAACTCGCTATCGCTCATTCTGCAAACTTTCATATGCGTGCCTTAAACGTGTACTTTTAACACTTATATCATAAATAACTATTAATAGTCCATTAAAATGTTACATTTTTTAGGCCGTACCTTGTATTTCTTAGAGGAGTCAATTTTATTTCTTTAATGTATAGGGGGGATCAGTAGAAGCTTAAGTTCAAGTTTTTGGGGTCGCCATCCTTGTCCCCCGGTCGCCATCTTGGAAATGGGGTGCAAAGGGGTTTCGCGCTAAATCTCGTAAACTACCAATCCTACGGAAAATCTAATTAAACATAAAATGTAGAAAATTAAATTTTCCATAATTTTGTTTCTATTACTTTTTATCGTCAAGTGACCAACAAAAATGATATAACCAAAAATATGTAAATTTTTTTTAACAAGTTTCCTTTTGGATGTTATAACTTTTTTTCAGTTCATTTTAAAATAAAATAACATTATAGCAATTTTGTAGAGGATTTTTCAGTGAACAATTTCCACTATAAAGTTGTTTAATTCTATTTATTTATATAGGTTTTACAGCGCTCGAAAACTTGACCAGATTCTCGAATGCTCATAGGGATACAATAAAAACAAAAGTTAGGCTTACTTTTCTATCTATATATATTTTTTATTCATACAATTTATTATGATTTTAACATTCCTATGCTATTATTAATCTCTTTTTGACCTTTATTCCCACTATAAAACTTATAACTCTAAGCATATATAGAAAAGGCCCAAGAAGTTGTTTGAGGACAAATTCTCCTCTTCAGAAGAATGATGCAACCGCAAAATGCAAAATTCTTAAGCAAAACTTAAGCAAAAAAACGATTTTTGATATCAAAATCATAAAGTATGATAAAAATTAGCCATTCACCACACCGTGGTCAGGATCTCGAGATATAAGCGTTTTTTGGAGTGTGCCGCTTGTATATGAAGTAACAACTTTTTTCCTATTATATATTTTGACTTAAAATTTTCCAAAAAACTTCTTTATGAACTATATTTTATTGTTGTGTTGGTTAAAATTACAAACTAAAAAGTTTTTCACTCAACTTTTTTAAGTAAACATGAAACTAACGAAATATGATGACAAAATGTTAATAAATTAACAACTCCTTTTTTAATGTGTTTAAACATTTTGGACAAATTTCATTGTTACCTACATACTTCAAAAATGACAAAGTAAAATTTTAAAAGGAAATATTTACAGCGACCAAAGATACAGCGAGGTAAATTTGAAAAATCATCAAAATTGATTTTTGGCATTTTTGTATAAAATTTATTTTTTTAACATGTTCCACCAACTCTAGATAAAAATAAACTTCACATTCGGATTCAGCGACCTCGAAAACATAAAAATAGACCAAAATTGATCATTCACCTTAAATTTGATTTTCGTGGTTGGCATAACGGTTAATGCCGCTCGTCTAATATATAGGGTACATTCCATGTCAAATCACTCAGGCAAAAAATTTTGGATCTCCGATTTGTCCGAAAATTGGTATATAGCTTCTGCGGGACGTAAAAATAAGATATTTAAGGTCAAAAAATCTTCTTCTTCTTTTTTCTCAAAATGTTATTTTATGCGATTTTACAGTGATTTGGTGTTTATTTAAACAAATTTGCATTTTCTGTCGTAAAGTATCGATGAAAAACATAATATTGTAATAGAAGGGACTCAAAAATGTCATTATATGGCATTATAACAAGTTATTTTGAATCAAAACAAGTTTTTGATCAAATTTTATAGTGTAAAAAACGTTAAAATTCCTCCATTCCCAAAATACATTATCATCGATTTGGCTGAAAATTTGCCCACAGATAGCCAAAAGATAGGACTTTAAGTGGTTAGAAGGATTTGAATTATATTACAATACCAAAAAAGTTACATGCAGTAATATCAGACTCAAAAGTATATATTAGCCCAGTCGGGATAGCATTTGACCTTGAATGCCGAGCTGCCCAAAATTTTATTTTTCTGATCTTTAGGGGAGTCAATAGTAGCCTAAATTTAAAATCACGAATGAATTCCTCCGTTACGTTAGCAGCCATCTTGATTTTAAAGGAGAACCTGTTTTGCTCAATATCTCCGCCATTTTTAAATTTTCGACAAAAATGGTAGGAACTGAAATTGTTACAAATAAATTGTATTTACAATTATTACAATTTCTTTTTAACAATTTTTGTCGTGAGGTCGATATTTTCGAGTTAATTGTACTTACAGTAGACGCCTATATTTTTGACTATAATATTGCATCTAACTTTTTTAGTATTATAATATCATTCAAATCCTTCTCACCACTTAAAGTCCTATGTTTTGTCTATCTGTGGGCAAATTTTCAGCCAAATCGATTATGATGTATTTTGGGAATGGAGAAAAATGTAAAAAACGGTATTTTAACGTTTTCTACACTATAAAATTTGATCAAAAGCTTGTTTTGAATCAAAGTAAGTTATTATAATGCCACATAATGACATTTTTGAGTCCCTTCTATTAAAATATTATGTTTTCCATTGATACTTTACGATAGAAAATGCAAATTTGTATAAATAAACACCAAATCACTGTAAAATCGCATAAAATAACATTTTGAGAAAAAAAAAAAAAGAAAATTTTTTGACCTTAAATATCTTATTTTTACGTCCCGTAGAAGCTATATACCAATTTTCAGACAAATCGGAGGTCCAAAATTTTTTTTGCTCCAAAATTGAGTGATTTGAAATGGAATTTCTATCTATAGATAGAAAAGCATTATTCTATATGATAGAAAAGATTATTATTGACATTATTTTTCTATGAGAATTAGAGAATCTGGTCAAGTTTGGAGCGCTGTAAAACCTAGATAATAAATAAAATTAAACAACTTTATAGTGAAAATTGTTTATTGAAAAATCCTCTACAAAATCGCTATGATGTTATTTTGTTGTGAAATGAACGTAAAAAAAGTTATAACCTCCAAAAGGAAATTTCTTACAAAATTTTCTCTTATTTTTGTTTATAACTTTTTTGTTGGTCACTTTACCATAAAAAGTAATAGACATAAAATTGTAGAAAATTTAATTTGCTTCATTTTATGTGAAACTAAATTTTCTGTAGGGTAGCTAGTTTACGAGATACGGCGCGAAAGCCCTTTGCACCTCTTTTTCCAAGATGGCGGCCGGGGGACAAGGGCCTCAACCCCAAAAACTTGAACTTAAGCTTCTATTAAGCCTCCCTAGACATTAAAAAAATAAAATTGACTCCTCTAAGAAATGCACACTGAATGTAACATTTCAATGGACTATAAGTAATGTTTATATATTTAAGGTGATTATTTTTTTCACCTGTCAAATTCTGACGTTTTTGCTTTTTCAGCCAATCACCACGCGTCGTTCTAGCCAATCATTGAGTGTAATACTGATAAAACAGCCTCTTCCTTGATAAAACAGTCTCTTCCCTGATAAAACTTAAGGTACCTACCCTAAATTTCACATAATACGTTACGAACGACATTGGAAAATCTCATATTAGTTATAAAAATTGTGTTTTTAATAATTGTTCATTTTCGATTTAAACAGTTTTTATGTATTAACAATTTAATAAATAAATTGGTTCATTTTTAAATCATAAAATAATTTATCTATAACCTACTTAAGACATTGATTCTAGTTGTCTTAAAAATATTTCACAGATGCCCGTATTTACTAATAATACATATTGGTTCACAAAATAATCTTTTCAAATACCACTCGTCCTCTAAATTTTGCTTGATAAATTTTTTCGTTTTCATACTTAAACTTCTTTATTTAGGGTAAAATCACTCAAACAAACCGAAATGGATAAAGTCACTCGTCCTTCGGACTCGTGTTTTATCATTCGGTTTGTTTTCGTAATTTTACCAAATAAAGAAGTTTTCGTGAAAACAAAAAAAATTATCGATAAAATTTAGAGGACTCGTGGTATTACCTTTGATTATTGAACAGCACGATAGCCGAAACGTTTAAGCAATCATAAATTGTTGTCTATAACAAATTGACAAATCCATCTTTTAAAAACTGTCTATACAGGGTGTCCAGAAACTCTACCGACAAACGAAGACAGGAGATTCCTCAGATAATTTTAAGATAATTTAACCCAATTCACGTAGTCCGAAAATACTTCCTAAGGGAGCTAGAGCTCTTTGAAGATGGCGTCATGTAATTAGTTTTTCTTAAATACCTCCAGAACGCTTCTATTTAGAAAAACTAAAATTGGTATACATATTTACTTTCCAGAAATGAATCGATTCCATCCATTGCGAATTTCTAGTACAACTCATAGGCGTCCGTTTTGAGTAGGGAAACGGCTATTTTATCGCCTAACTTTTTTGTCTTTAATTTTTAAGCACTCTTGAGTCTGAATTATTTAATTGTGAGTTATTCTAGTACTAAAAGGTACTCTTAGTTTAAGTCGATAGGATACACCGTTTGCTAGAAAAATCGATTTGAAAATTTTTCGTTCCTTGAATTAAAAAAAAAAAGATACAAAAAAAAACTATTTAGAAAGATGAAAACTGGTACATTTATTTATATTCCAGAGATTAATCGATTTCATTAATGGCGAATTTCTAGTACCGGTCATAGGCGTCCGTTTTGGGTAGGTCAACAGTTATTTTAAAGCATACCTTTGTTGTCTTTAATTTTTAAGTATTTTTGACACTAGATTATTCAATTATGAGATATTCGAGTACTAAAAGTTACTCTTGCTTTAAGTTGGTAAAATGCATCGGTTTTTTTTTAATTTTTTTTACCTTTTTTTTTCAAATTCCCAAAACTAAAAACTTTCAAATCGATTTTTCTAGAAAACGGTGTATCCTATCGACTTAAAGTAAGAGTACCTTTTAGTACTAGAATACCTCACAATTTAATAATCTAGTATCAAAAATGCTTAAAACTTGAAGACAAAAAAGTTATGCGATAAAATAACCGTTGCCCTACCCAAAACGTACGCCTATGACCGGTACTAGAAATTCGAAATGGATGGAATCGATTCATTTCAGGAAAGTAAATATGTATACCAATTTTCGTTTTTCTAAATAGAAGCGTTCTGGAGGTATTTAAGAAAAACTAATTACATGGCGCCATCTTCAAAGAGCTCTAGCTCCCTTAGGAAGCATTTTCGGACTAGGTGAATTGGGTTAAATTGTCATAAAATTATCTGAGGAATCTCCTGTCTTCGTTTCTCGGTAGAGTTTCTGGACACCCTGTATAAAGTATATATTTTATAAAGTAATAAATACTACACATACCTGTCCAAATCCAACAAAAATTCTTGTAAGGATCAATACTTTCCAATTACCATCAGTTGCAGTGAGAATCCAAGGTGTTAAGACTGTCATTATTGCTCCTATTAAAATTCCGACACCTAAAATATGTTTACCACCAAACTTTTCAGCTAACATTCCACCAGGTAAATGAGTAATTATGTAGCCATAGAAAAACGAACTAAGAATTAGCCCTTTGGTACTTTCGCTCCAGTCATATACCGGATCATTTATCTAAAAATAACAATATATTCGTTCATAGACTTAAGAACTATAAATGCTACAAGCAATCACACGATGATAATTCGATACTCTATCACGGATATTCTGAGGTTTCCTTACGTTTAGAACTAATCGTCTTATAAGTTTATGAATACCGCACAAGATTAATTTTAAGATTAATTTGTTTCAAAGCCAAGGGTAGTTTTTTTCTTAATGTACCGTTTTTTTTTCGAAGGTTATTTATCATCAAAATATTTGTATTATGTTTACAGCTGCACTAAAAAGCTATCTAGACTAGCAACTAAACTACTCTCTGAGATTGCGCAATTTGATATTCGTCGCCTTCCTACATTATTGTTCCCTGCTGATATTCTGCAGAAGCTGGTACTTTGTTCTACTCATGACGTGGCTAAGGTATTGTAGTATTCTTTTGTTTATTTGTTTTTGTTTCAAAATTGTCACGAGTTGGCTGTGCCTTACTCTATGAAATGCCTTTTCATAATCTATAAAGCAGGCATGCACATATTTATTCACGCCCAAACAGCGTTGCGTTAATATATGTTTAAGCAGAATAAAGTCTCCTCCATTGCGAAATCCGAACTGTGTGTTACTTGTGCTAAGATCTAATTTTTTGTAAATACAGTTTTGTATAATTAAATTATTATTAATAAATTAAATTTTTTTTAAGTTACCATAATGACAGCATATCGTATTAACTGCTCTGGATACTAGGCCGATGAATATGAATAATGAATGGGCGGATAGGTCATTGTGACATTTGGAGACAGGCTATAATGGGAGTGTTGTCCTGCTCATCCGGAGCTCATCCACTCTGCCTGTAGGACCCGAATCTGTGATTGGGTTGCTCATCAGTACTGGTCGGTGTAATCTCAAGGAGCTTCTTTTGCGGAGGTTTGAGGACTCCTGGACCAGTTGTGGAGGTATGAGACAGGCTAGGCTATACATAGTGTGGCAATCCAAAAGTCTTACAGCCCAAGTTTTTCTTCTGGACCGTCGAAAATGCTGCCTTGTGGTCAGTATGCTCAACCGTCACTATAGACTCCGAGGGCCCCTTTATCTGCTTGGATTAACGGAGGCCCCACGGTATCGTATATCTGATCAGGAGAAAGAAAACTCCGCACATGTTCTCTGGAAGTGCCCAGCATTGGCTTATCAGATGTGGCAGATCTTGAGTTCGGTCTTTATGCAGCCGAGCTAGGTGAGGGAGTTGCCCTTGAAGAGATTTCTGAACGATTGGACGTTAAGGGCGGCAGGAGGAGTTCAGATTTGCAATCCCTGCTGATTCTGTCAGACATGGAAGCCCGGTGTAGCCTGGGTCCCAGACACGCCGAAGACCAGGTTCTTATAGACCTAGTCCGTGTGATAGAGGTGATACAATGGAGTCGCCGTAGGAGGTCTACGTATCTGAAGGGCTCACAAGTGCGAAGTGGGTCCTGGCTCGATGTACCGGGGCAGGACCCTACATAGTGTATGTATGTACATACACCATAGTTCTACACATGTATATATCATAGTTCAACTTAACTATAATTGTGGTTTTATTAATTGTATGGTGAATTTTACTAACCAATACTTACTTGAGTTGTACTATTACCACTTGTACTTCCGTCATCACCGGGACATGCATTAGGATCCACCTGTGTAGCTGCTTGTTGGAGAGTCATTTGTGTAATGGCAATATTCATCACAACCCTAAGCGCATATGTGTTAGTGGTTGCCAAAAAACCCATAACTCCAAGAACATACCTTTGAGGTATAACGTCCACTAAAGAAAAAGAATTATATAAAAAACAAGCTGAAAATGCATTTTATAACAATTACTTTGTTTACGGTTAGTAAAAATTATTTTTATATTTATTACTACATATATTATATTTATATAATAACACGTAATTTAACTTCGTAAGTGTTAGAATTTCACCCAACGTGGCTGGAAGCAGAACTGGATGTATATATTTGAACTCGAACTCTTATAGAATAGAATAGAATAGAAATATGCTTTATTGTCACTGAAAATTATACAAATTTTATGGACAAAGCTTAATTAAAGTCAGAAAAAATAAATAAATAATATCTAACAATAACAATAACAAATACAATTTTCTGAAATTTGATAAATCGTCAATATAAAAAAAAATATACATCAATACAAAATATAAGTTAATAAAGTAAAGAAAAAAAAAACAAAATCGATATATTGCAACAATTTATAGAAATTGCAAAGTGAATATACAACAAAGTAAACTATTTATAGACATAGGAACTAATAAGTTTAAGCTGCTGCATGTGACACCCAAATATAGATAAGTTTGGTTACTTGTACATTACTTTAATTTCTTAGTTAGTCATTAAGAAACTCTTCTACTGAATAATAATATGGTCTTTTAGATAGATGAGCTTTTGTCATTTTACGGAACTTGGGCAGAAATGTTGCAGATTTGAGTTGTAAAGGAAGATGGTTGTATAGTTTTTTTGCGGAATATAATATAGATTTCTTTACTAACTCAGAGGACGGGATCTGTAAATAGACATCAAAATTTGAATTTCTGGTGGAGTAGTTATGACGAGGCCTTGCTGGAAAGACATGCATGTGTTTACGAATTAAGCAAACAATTTCTAAAATATATAAAGATGTAAGGGTTAAAATGCCGTGATCTTTGAAGTAACTTCTGCAATGTGTTGTTCTTCTGAGGCCAAACAGATACCTTATTGCTCTTTTTTGTAATTTAAAAATAACATCTAATTGAGCAGCTGTACTAGAACCCCAAAAATAATAATAATAATAATAATAATAATAACGTTTATTCACTTGAAAAATATACACATATAAAAAAATATATAATTATTATGATGCAATATAATATCTATGTGTTTTAGATATGTTGTTATGTATTCAACGCAAACAAACCATAGAACCCATTAAAACAATTAAGTTGTGCATGGGCCATTTTAGTATAGTTGTGTTAGATATACAACATAACAATTATTTTATTGTGTTGGATATAATAATAATTTTTTTTAAGAAGTAAAATTTTTACATGCAAGAACAATACAAATTAATATAAACAAAAAGAACATGGTATGAAGTGAAGTTCATCAATTTTTGAGCGTTTGTTTTTTATTTATTTTTTTTTTGTGTTTAATTATAGGTTTACAGGTTTATATTATTTATTTATTCAAAAAGATGGTTAAACATTTTTCTAATATTTATTTTTAGATACGTCTGAAATATGCACTTTATTAATTTAAAGGAATTTATAGTAATTAAGTAGGTTTTGTATGTTTGAGGAAGCAAATTATATATTTTTATTTGAAGGTATTCAAAGTTTCTTTGTCCAACTATTTTCTTTGTTAAGTTTGTTCTAATAAAGGACTGAGATCTACTTCTGGTATCGTATGTGTGTTCTAGTGGTACAAGTAACTGTTTATTTTTATATAGATTAGTGAACATTGCAAGTACAAACAATTGCCTTATATCTAACACTTGAGCTTCAATAAACAGATCGTCAGTACTGTGCCCTAGTTTTTTATTGTAAATAATTTTTAATATTTTTCTTTGTATAATGTTCATTTGCTTTAGGTGCGTATTTGCAATGCCACCCCAACTAAGAATTCCATACCTTAGACGTGACTCTACTAAGGAGAAATAAATAATTTTTAAATGATGAATATCTAGTATACTTTGTAGATATCTAAATTTATATAAAAGACATCTTAAAGTTTTGCAAGTTTGATTTATGTGCTTATCCCAGCGAAGATATGAATCAATCTGAATTCCTAAATACTTTGTACTACTTGCACTGTTAATCATCAGATTTCCTATAATTAACGAGTTATAATCGGGTAAGCCACTTTTATAACTGGTAAATGGGACATACAGTGTTTTTTCAATATTTACCGTGAGTAGTTTATGACTGAATATATCTATAATATTTCCTAGGTCCCTTTCCATTTTAAGCTTTAAATTGGTCCAAGTGTCAGCAGAGTATAGGATCGCAGTGTCATCTGCAAAGCTTAAAATGTCGCCTTTAGTTTGGAAAGTCAGTATGTTATTTATATATATAATAAATAAAATTGGTCCTAATACCGTTCCCTGTGGTATACCAAAGTTAATGTTCCTTGTACTACTTTGTGTCCCTTCTATTCTCACTACTTGTTGCCTGTCCTTTAAATAACTGTCCATCAAATTATATGCTTTCCCTCTTATACCTGTGTCTATCAGAGTATCTAGTAATTGTGTGTGACTTACTGTATCAAAAGCCTTTGCCAAGTCTAGGAATACACAAGCCGTTGGTATGTTGTTATCAACTATGTTATATATTTTATTTGATAGATATGATATGGCATTTTCCGTGGAGAACCCTTCTCTGAAACCATACTGTTTATTTGATATTAATTTGAATTTTTCTAGGTATTTTACTAGCTGGTTCTTTAAAGCTTTTTCTAAAATCTTACAAAGTGAACTAATTATGGAAATTGGTCTATAGTTTTTTGTTAATTTAGGATCACCTTTCTTGTGTATGGGGACAACTACGGTTTGCTTTAACTGTTCGGGCCATTTTCCTACAGCAAAAATGCTATTTACTAAATGTGTAATGGGGCGAGTTAAAATATGCCCCAGTTCTTTTAGTACTTCTGATTTTATGTTATCCATTCCTGGCGCTTTGTTGGATTTCAGTGAGTTTATTATAATTTTAATGTCATTTTCATTAACATCTGCTAAAAAGAAGGAATTCAATGTAGTACATCTTTTTGGAGGTTGAGATAAAGGTTTTATTATTTTTTGCGCGTATTTTTCTCCGACTGTGGAAAAATAATCATTAAATTCTTCAGCTATCTCATCAATGTTCGTAAGAGATTGGTTATTTTCAGTAACTATTTCTTTGAACTTTTTGGTATTATTTTGTTCGTTATTACAGTTATTAACTATTTTCCACAGATTTTTGGAACATTTATTATTTTTAATAATTTCTTGTCTGAAATAATCATTCTTTGCAGCTTTAATAACTATATTCAAGTGTTTACGGTATCTGATATAAGTTTCCTTTATCTCTTTGTTACCTGACATATTTATATGTTGTTTGTATAGTTTATTTTTTTTATTGATGGAGTTTACTAATCCTGCTGTAATCCATTTTTTTCTTTTAAAATTATAACGTTTTATTTTAATGGTGTCAGTATGTTTATTTATGTAAGACGTTAATATCTTTATTAAGTATTCCGTTAAATCATTAATATCTTTTAAGTTATAATATTCAGTCCAATCACAATCTTTAATGTCCAATTTTAAGTTGTTGTAATTTAATATTTCTTTCTTTCTGTTGGGTAGATTATTTATAATATTTAGTGGCACAGTGACTACAGTTGCCTTATGATCTGTAATATTTGTATCTAGAACAGCTGCCTTGCAATCGTTTATTGGATCTTTGGATTTAAATTTTACAAATACGTGATCCAGACAGTTATTTAGTCTTGTTGGTTTATTTATTAAAGAATTAAAGTTGTATTCAGAGAGAGTATTTAAGTAGTCATTAGCATTATCATTATTTTCTAATATGTTTATATTAATATCTCCAACCAGAATATGACAGTCCGCATGACATGATTTTGTTTGTTCTAGATATTCCTTTAGGTGTGACACGAAATGTTCTACATTCGTTGAAGGTGGTCGGTAAAGAGCAGTGATTAGTATTTTTTTGTTATTATTACATGTTACCAGCATTTGTATTACTTTATGTTCCCCTACTTCTATAATTTTTGTACAGTGATCAAGATAGTTTTTGAAGTATAGTACTGTTCCATCATTTTTATTAATATTTCCTTGGTTGTAAATTATTTCGTACCCTTCAAGCTTATGCCAACCAACGTCGCCAATACGAAATGCTTCCGTTAACACGATACAGTCAAAGTTGCAATCTAATTGTTTTATCAAAATTTCAAATTCATTAAAATTCCTGTAAATGCTCCTTATATTTTGGTGTAATATTTTAAAATGTTGATCATCACTTTGTAAGTAAATTTTTAAATTTGATAAGTTATTAATTTCTTTTGTTTCAAAAGGTATGTGATTAATGTCCCTAATGTATGTATCCATAATATATATGTACAACAAATTATTCCTTATATGAAATATGTTATAATACGATACAAATATAAAATAATTCAAAAGAGTGAGGAAAAAATATTAGAAAGAAATAATTAATTAATAAACTTCACTTTTTCTCCTGTTTCTCAATGACAGAAATTGCAATTTATAAGTAAATCTAAATTACAGTAATCTAAAATAATAATCTGTAAATCTAAAATAAAATATGGTATATAAATAAATCTAGAATATATTAAAATATAGTCTCACTGGATATGTGAATTAAGCAAACTAGTTTACTTTTTAATTATGCTATGAGAAGTGGAAGTGGAGTTATTTCTCTTTTTATTGTCTTGAAAGCGAGTATTGGGCTTGCTGGTATTTTTTGAAGATGATGGTGTTGTATTTAGGTCACTCTTCTCTTCTGGTTTAAATTTCGGCTTTTCGGTATTTCCTGGTAGTGGGTTGTTTTCTACACGGGTGTCTGTCTCTAGTTTTGGTGTTGATGGAGCACTATTTGAAAGTCTATCAGTGCTTACTTCTTCAGCTTCAATTAAGTCTTCAATGGTATAGGGCTGATTATTTACGTAGAGTTTGCCGTTTTTTATGTAGCTGTTTTCTTTATTCTGCTGTTTTGCTAGGAATAAATTTTGTCGCAGTATTTTGGATTCTTGTTGTTGTTTCTTTGTTAACACCGGTGCAATGGAAATACCCTTTTTTTCTTTTAATTTAAAACAGTTCTTTAGGATAACTCTTCTCATCCAATGGTTTACAAGATCTATTTTTAATGGGCTGTTGTATTTATTTCCCAAAGTATAATAATTATTGATATCAGATGGTTTAATTTCAACTTCTACTAGGGAAAATATGCGCAAACAAATATCTTGAATGGTTAGTTTGTTTACAGATGTGTGTAGTCCAAAGACTACAATACTATTTTCGTTGCTGTTTATTTTTATTTGTTCAATTTCTTTCTTTAATGTTTGATTTTCTTGTTCTAACGTATTATTTTTCTTTTTCAAGTCTGCAATCTGTATTAATAATCTACTTTCCAGAGCCTCTATTGTATTTTTTATCTCTGTTCTATTTTTTCTAATTTCTGATAATACTTCATGAATTGTTATGTTGTTTTCGTTTTCTCCCATTATATTTAATATTTACAGTTTACAGTGTGTGGTCACCTTTATTACAATGAACTTTAATAATTACCTTCGGTATAAAAACGTTTGGTAAATAAAAACTTAGTTCAGTAAACAAATTCTGTATAATTTTATAGATATTTATATGAGATTTTCTTTATTTCTTCGTTGTTAACTTGTTATTCAATTTTAATTTTATTTCAGGCTCTTACTTGTAATTGGTATTGGTATATTGTTTATTGCTTTAATTTTAATTTAATGTGTACATACCAGAATTTTATGTTTTGGGAGAGAGAACACTTCTAAACGTCTTGTTAACAACACGTGGCCACACACAAAAAGGAAGACCATATCGAAGATGAGACTCGAACAAGGAAAAATATGTTAGTTTAGAAGATGCTAAATTGAGTTCTTTCGAAACAGATCTTATAGCATAGCAGGCTGAGGCGAGTTTCTTACTTAACAAATCGATATGAAGGGACCATTTGAGGTTATTGTCTAAAAAAATACCAAGAAATTTTACAGAATCAACGGTAGAGATCTGGCTGTTATTAACAAGCAGGGGTTGAAGAGCACTTTTATAGGATAATGCTACTGTCTTATCCACGTTAAAAGAGTAAATTAGAGTCAGACCAGGTTTATATCGTAAGCAAATCAGAAGTTATAGTTGCATGAAGAGATGCAATAGTTGAGTTGCTCCAAGTGATACTGGTATCATCAGCAAAAAGAAAAATTTTTCCATCGATTTTTAAGTTAGTGATGTCATTTATAAAGATAAGGAACAGTAGAGGACCCAATACTGAACCTTGTGGTACTCCACATACAATGTTTTTGGGACTAGAGTCAGTATCATTTGCTCTAACTAGTTGTTTCCTATTATTCAAGTAAGATTGGAACCAATTCAAATAAATACCTCGAATCCCATATAAATTTAGTTTTTTAATCAAAATGTCGTGATTTACACAATCAAAAGCTTTGGCATAGTCACAGAAAACAGTGGCGGTATAAAGATTATTGTTTAGTGCTTGGTAAACCTCATGAAGCACAGAAAACAAGGCATCAGTGGTACATTTATTAGTTAAAAAACCGAACTGATTTTGGGATAAGATGTTGTTATCAATGAAAAAGGACATAAGACGGGTTTTTATGAGTCTCTCAATAATTTTTGAAAGTACCGGTAGTAAGGCAATACGTCTATATTTGCAAGCATTAGATTTTTCACCACCCTTATGAAGGGGAATAATAATGGCTATCTTTAGGCACTTTGGGAATTTGCCTCTTTCAAAGGAATCATTAATTAGTGAGACGAGGATTTCCAACACATTTTCTGTGAGATTTGAGAAGATTTTTATGGATAGTCCATCAGTACTACAGGATGATTTGCTTTTGATACTATTGATAGTTTGGATCAGTTCAGATATATCGATTGGTCTTAAAAATAATGAATTCGAGAACACTCCTGAATTGGGAAGATAGGAAATAGGATCTTTTTGTGGCAAAATAGTAGAAGTTATATTTTTACTCACATTAACGAAATATTCGTTTAGATTTTCCGGGTCTGGAAGGGCAAATGTTTGAACTGCGTGAGTTCTATTTCGAAGATCGTTTATTATGGACCAAGTTTCTTTTGCAACACTTTTAGAGCTTTCCATACGATTTTGATAGTAGGCTTTTTTAGCTGATTTGATGAGTGTTAGATAGGTTACCCTGTACTTGGTGATATATTGGGCGACAGAGACGTTGGTAGCAAATTTCTTGATATACAATAGTGATCGCATATTTTTGGCTGATATGCGGATACCTTTGGTAGCCCAGGGTTTGTGATGTTTTGGCTTAATTGAAATTAAAGGAAATGTCTTATTGAAGATAGAGACAAGCTTTTCTATAAAATCGTTGAAATTATAGTCCACGTCCGCAGAAGGAAAATGCCACACAGAAGTTAAGCATAAATTTTGAAATTTATGAAAATTCCGAGCGGAAAAAATCCTACCTAAACGTCGGGTTTCGAGGAGGGTTTGCTGAAGATGTTAAACTTCGTAAATACTGCTTCATGATCTGATAATCCCGCATTAATAATTGTAGAGCAGACATCAAGGGGTGAGAAATCTGAGACAATATAGTCAATTATGGTAGATGAAGTTTTTGTAATCCTTGTAGGAGAATTAACGTGCATTGAGAGACCATATGATTCAAATATGTTGACCAAGGACATTTGGGTAGCACAAGCAGCATCATAATTAATGTTGAAGTCCCCGCATAGAATTTTTCTGCTTCTATGGGGCAAGTCATCTAACAACTTCTTCGTGTAACTTTGCGTCGATTGATATATGTTTTCACTAATTTTGAGTCAGTTTGCCAAACTTCCAGTCATAACTTTTTAACCGGAAATGACATCAAAACCGGAACTAAATATTCGAGCTCGACTTTTAAATACGCGATGATTAATATGTCACATGTACTATTTCTGAGACTCTAATGTGGCACTTCCGCGTATACCCTTTTTAATCGAAAGTGATATAAAAACCGGAAGTATTATTACTCTCATCTTGTTAAGGCGAGTCGTGTAATATAACGCTTGTACTATTTCGGCGACTTTAAAACAGTACTTCTAGTTGCTTCTCTGTAACCGGAAGTCCGAGGTTAAATTTCTAACCTTTAATACTATCTTTGGGTTTTCATTCAACATCTTATTTGTCATTCTATATCTTTTAATAACGGAGGAGTCTTGTTCACATAGATAGACGGAAGGACAGGCATGCTTGAAATCGGAACAGAACTATATATTTAAAAAATGAATAACCATTTTCAATTTCGTTGCAAAACGAAAATACAGCCGAACCATATTCCAGTCCAATCAGAGAGTGCTGCAAGCACCTCTACCGGTTTCGAAACTTATTAGTCTCTCATCAGGAGGCACATATGCTGCTCTCCCTGATCCAACCAAAACAAACCCCAGCGTGCAGTCCCGAATTGCAACGAACGAAATGGCATAGATGCCCTAGCGGCAACTGCTAGCAAAAGACTAAGTTTTCACTCTAATGGCATATAGCATATCCCACCAGAATGAAAACAATGGGAACCTTCTCTGGTTACACCTCCGAGGCTTCTACAATTTGCAAGCCATACGGATGCTGAGACTAAGGAAGATGAGGGAATTCTACAATTTACAATTCACGTCCCATCTGCTCAGCGCGGTAAAGTTCCAACGAGACTGGTTCCCTTCATACTCCACACAGAGTAAATGTAAATAAAAAATGAATAACCATTTTCAATTTCGTTGCAAAACGAAAATACAGCCGAACCATATTCCAGTCCAATCAGAGAGTGCTGCAAGCACCTCTACCGGTTTCGAAACTTATTAGTCTCTCATCAGGAGGCACATATGCTGCTCTCCCTGATCCAACCAAAACAAACCCCAGCGTGCAGTCCCGAATTGCAACGAACGAAATGGCATAGATGCCCTAGCGGCAACTGCTAGCAAAAGACTAAGTTTTCACTCTAATGGCATAAAGCATATCCCACCAGAATGAAAACAATGGGAACCTTCTCTGGTTACACCTCCGAGGCTTCTACAATTTGCAAGCCATACGGATGCTGAGACTAAGGAAGATGAGGGAATTCTACAATTTACAATTCACGTCCCATCTGCTCAGCGCGGTAAAGTTCCAACGAGACTGGTTCCCTTCATACTCCACACAGAGTAAATGTAAATAAAAAATGAATAACCATTTTCAATTTCGTTGCAAAACGAAAATACAGCCGAACCATATTCCAGTCCAATCAGAGAGTGCTGCAAGCACCTCTACCGGTTTCGAAACTTATTAGTCTCTCATCAGGAGGCACATATGCTGCTCTCCCTGATCCAACCAAAACAAACCCCAGCGTGCAGTCCCGAATTGCAACGAACGAAATGGCATAGATGCCCTAGCGGCAACTGCTAGCAAAAGACTAAGTTTTCACTCTAATGGCATATAGCATATCCCACCAGAATGAAAACAATGGGAACCTTCTCTGGTTACACCTCCGAGGCTTCTACAATTTGCAAGCCATACGGATGCTGAGACTAAGGAAGATGAGGGAATTCTACAATTTACAATTCACGTCCCATCTGCTCAGCGCGGTAAAGTTCCAACGAGACTGGTTCCCTTCATACTCCACACAGAGTAAATGTAAATAAATTTATCCACCATTTATCCAACAGGTGCATATCCACCAGAATGTTTTCATTCTGGTGGGATATGCTATATGCCATTAGAGTGAAAACTTAGTCTTTTGCTAGCAGTTGCCGCTAGGGCATCTATGCCATTTCGTTCGTTGCAATTCGGGACTGCACGCTGGGGTTTGTTTTGGTTGGATCAGGGAGAGCAGCATATGTGCCTCCTGATGAGAGACTAATAAGTTTCGAAACCGGTAGAGGTGCTTGCAGCACTCTCTGATTGGACTGGAATATGGTTCGGCTGTATTTTCGTTTTGCAACGAAATTGAAAATGGTTATTCATTTTTTATTTACATTTACTCTGTGTGGAGTATGAAGGGAACCAGTCTCGTTGGAACTTTACCGCGCTGAGCAGATGGGACGTGAATTGTAAATTGTAGAATTCCCTCATCTTCCTTAGTCTCAGCATCCGTATGGCTTGCAAATTGTAGAAGCCTCGGAGGTGTAACCAGAGAAGGTTCCCATTGTTTTCATTCTGGTGGGATATGCTATATGCCATTAGAGTGAAAACTTAGTCCTTTAACTATATATTTGTTCTCGTCTTGCTAAGGCTCGTCGAATAATACATCACTTGTACTATCTAGGCGACTTTAAAAGGGTTGCTACTCTAAAACCGGAAGACCTAGGTCATATTTCTCACCTTTCAACTCTTGGGTTATAAACTTTCATTCGATACCTCATTTGTCATTCATAATGTTATTTGTTTTTCATAATGCTTCAACGGTCCTTATTGAATAAAACTGAATATGTATCGCCACGGAGACTAACTCTAACTGTCAACAATAATATCTAAGACCCATACCAGTAATATTATAACCATGGTATGGCTTACTAGTCCTGTCGCCAGGGGGGGTACAACGGCCTCGTTAATTCAGATGGCCTTACCCAAGTTTTTTTTATGTATTTTGACCCGTAGAACACGAATTTTTTGGGTAACAGTTGATCCGGATGTCGATAAGATTGTTATAGACCAAGAACTTGAGGAATCAAATAACAGCGATTTTTGGCAAAACAAAACAATATTTTGTATTTTTTGGGTCATTTTAAGCAAAAAATATTTCTACAAGTTTTTTAGTAGGATGCACAGTTTTCGAGATAAACGCGGTTGAACTTTCAAAAAATCGAAAAACTGCAATTTTTAAACCCGAATAACTTTTGATTAAAAAATAAAATAGCAATTCTGCTTAGCGTCTTTGAAAGTTCAAGTCAAATTATGTCGGTTTTGATTATTTGCATTGCTAAAAATTTATTGTGTTATTGTTAAACAAAGCTACAAACAACTAGTGCGTGAGTGATGTTTCTATGATTTCTCATTTAAAATCGAACGAGTAGGTAGAATAGGTACTAGTGCAATCAAGACTATTTCTACGTTACATGCGTTAAAACGCATGTAAAAGCACGGGAAACCCTACGTGTTTATAGCTTTGTTAAACAATAAAAAAATAAATTTTTACCAATGCAAATAATCAAAGCCGATATAATTTGACTTAAACTTTCAAATGCGGTAAGCAGACTTGCTATTTTATTTTTTAATCAAAAGTTATTCGGGTTCAAAAATTGCAATTTTTCGATTTTTTTAAAGTTCAACCGCGTTTATCTCGAAAACTGTGCATCCTACGAAAAAACTTGTAGAAATATTTTTTACTTAAAATGGCCCAAAAAATACAAAATATTGTTTTGTTTTGCCAAAAATCGCTGTTATTTGATTCCTCAAGTTCTTGGTCTATAACAATCTTATCGACATCCGGATCAACTGTTACCCAAAAAATTCGTGTTCTACGGGTCAAAATACATAAAAAAAACTTGAGTAAGTCCATCTGAATTGAGGCCGTTGTACCCCCCCTGGCGACAGGACTATACGCCATACTACGTATGTTAATAAATATCATTAATTGGTGTCTTTGCACTTAGTCTGTATTTATACACAAAAGCCTATATCAATAACACGTATAGTTCAATGTCGTGTTTACTTATTGTTCGTGGTCTTTTAAGGTTATTATACAAGTTATAACAATGATACAATTTCAGAATTTAGGTGTAAAATTTTAAGATGTAAAATTGTATTAATTATATTATGAGGGTAATTAGACTAGTGTTACGGTCTTTTTTAAACTTTCACAATTCATTCAGGTATGTTAAACTGAAAGATATTTAAATACTTTTAACCCCCTGGTTACGTCTATGGTAGTTCCTTTAACACTAGAAGCACCAACATTTCTGCATACCTAGAAGCACCGCAGCGGTCAAAATGACGGGTATTAGAATTTTCTATTGCCAGCCGTTTTTGAATTCTTTTTTACTTGATAAAAACCTATATTGAGTTAATAACTAATAATAAAAGACATATTTAATTAATTTAAATTAATTATTTAATTATTTAAGCACGATTTATGCAGTAGCAAAATTTTTCAATTTTGCTTGTACAAGACCCACACAAATTTTATCTACATTTATGTATATGACAAATTTCACATGTTTTTCACTTTCACCTGCTACGTCTTCTCTGTTGTTTTTTGTGGTGTTGAATCGTGGACCTTGAACAAAGAATATGTGCAGAAAATTGGGAGCATGCCAAATGTGGCTATATCGGAGAATAGCCACAAAAGAATCGGAGAGTCACAAATGAGGAGGTCCTCAGAAGAATGTAGAAGAACCGAGAGGTACCATCATCAAATCTCGAAAGTTCGAATACTTTGGACACATTATGCGAAATGAATCAAGATATACCCTTCTAGAAGCCATCCTGCAAGGAAAATATTTGGAAAACGGAGCCCAGGAAGAAGAACATCCTGCGGATAAGATAAAAATTCCCATGATGGTCGCCAACATTCATCACGGATATGCACATAAAAAAAATAATATGCTCAAAAATATTATATGCCTAAGTGAATACATAAATATAAGCTAGTGAAGCTACTAATATAATATAGTTGCTAACCTGGTGTACTAGCGCTATTGCAAAGTAACTCCCATCCTATAGTGTCGATGGAGGAATTCTCTAAACTGCTTCCGCGAATTCCTCTTACCTGGTTGGTAATAATTCCTAAAGAGGTATTGAAGTCAGCATTCGAAGTTGAAGCAGAAGTACTGAGCATATCCTCAATCTCAACTTCATCTTCAGAATCGCTACCCGATGAATGTCCTTGATCAACTTTATCAGGCACATACTCGTCTTCTTCATTATTGGATATATTTTCATCACAAAACTCCACTTCATATTCATTATCTGACAAATTCTGTAACCACTCAAATAGTTCTGTAGTTCTGTAACCACTCAGTCAAATATCGACGAGACATGATAACAACAGAAAAGAGAAAGATCACAATAAAAAATCAAAATACATATTGAGCACGCACTTACAAAGAGTATACTCAAATTACATAATAACAAATGTTTTCGACGCATTTTATATATAAAATAACTAAAAACTTCCCAGAAAAATAGAACAAAATGTAGAATACCTTGTCATTACTACTCAATTTTTCTAGACAGACATTAACTATATTCAAAATGTAATTATACTGTAAAAGTACATAAAAGAGAGAAATTATAATCCTCAAATAAATATTATTAAAGTCCTAAATTATAAATTTTGTAAAATAAGTATAAATGAGTAATACAGAGGGTCAAAAAGAGAAAGCAGTCAAAATGACTGCTCTGGTGCTTCTAGGTAGACATTAGCATATCTTAAAAAGTGATTCCGCTAAGTAGCTGTAAAAGATAAATTATAATCTTCAAATAGATCTAGGAAAAGTCATAAATTATCAAGTTTCTAAAATAACTATGAATGAGTAAACAGAGTGTCAAAAATAGAAAGCAGTCAAAATGACCGCTCTGGCGCTTCTAGTGTTAAAACAGTTGGTTTGTTCGCAAAAAGGTTCTGTTCTGTTGATTTGATTAGGAATGGTTTGAGATTTTAGAAATAGGCTGTCTTTCTCTCGTTCACAGGTTGTGCATAGGTTCTTGTCACGTAACTAAATCAACCGTGGTTCCGTGCTCAGATGTTCGTTTTGAGTGATGGACTCGAATGACATTAAGGAAACGCGGTTGATATCCGGTATCTTTGATTGGGGCTTGACGACATCGGCCATAGGAAAGTGGAGAACTTTGAAAATCCCATTCATTAGCAATAATTTAGCTGAATTTATGAAAACTCACCGTTATTTGAAAGGCTTGTGCCAGTGACGGATTTAAAGCTAGTAATATTTTGTAAGCTAGTGAAAAGTTTTAATTAGTTACTGTGACATAACCTTTGCTTGGGACTCGCTGCTCGACGCTAAGGTAAGGTCCTGGTAACAACCCCTATCCGTTGGCCACATACCACCACAGGCCAATTTCCTGAGGACACAACTTGGGACTCGTGGCTGTCCTAACACCCAATACCACCAACTAGTAGCTAGCACCTAGTTAATTCAACCAGAGTCATAACAACTGGAAATCCCACCTACGACACCGTGAGCAAGAAGCTCTATTTTATGTACACCATCTATCCTATACTGTGTCTATATCTACTACTTTGTTCAGACCTAAGTCCTTCCTGTTACCCTCGCTGCCTGTACACCAGAACATAGCGCTATACGAAGGTATTAATCTCAACACAGTAAATAGAGGGTATTATATCTTAATTGTACTTAGTTAATTCCACAGGTAGACTTACAAGAAGTAGGTATTTCACACTTCGGGGTATAAATTTATTATTCACCTCATATTTGATTATATTAAAATAGCAGGGTTACGGTATGTATATCTGATTCTCGCTTAATGTAGGTACATTTTACTGATCCGAGTGTATCCTATATTCATATTTACCATATTACTAGGTACTTATTAGGGTGTATAAATGTGATAAGTTAGGTCTTTTAAGCCTCAACAGTACTGTATATTTGAATTGGCGAATGGGCTAATGCTGGTTAAACCAAATTTTGAGCGAACTGTAGGGATCTTCTTCTTCTTCGTCTAGCCATTCACGTCCACATCTGAACATAAGCCTCTTCAAGTCTTCCTTTGCATTGTTTTTTGTTGTACGCTACGTGTAGCCAATTTTTCCCGGCAGTTCATTTCAGATCACCTGTCCATCTCATAGGAGGTTTGCCTCTGGGTCTTTTGTGTTCGTATGGTCTCCAGGTTAGAATTGTTCTGTGCCATTTGTTAAGATCGCTGCTAGCTACATCCCACTGTAGGTATATTATAACAAAAAAATTCTTACCTTATTTAACTGGTAGGTGTTGATGTCTTCAGTTATTACTAAGGTGAGAAAAGAAGGATAGAAAGTTAATTTATTTTTTAGTATAACAACTGAAACCGGTGTTATGGTGACATTTGTTAACTGTCTACGAGCTGTAAACTACGTGTACGGAACGACGACTTAACAGGGAATGTGTTCTTACTATTAACGAAAGGTAATTAACGAAAAAACCGAAAAAATTAGTACAGGATCTGGACAAATAATTAGACCATGTACTTCGAATAAAATAAATATAATGAGGCCAAAACCATATTTATTTTATAGTTAATAGTTTCAATAGTCATACATTTTCTTATATTTTGTGGCAATTCCCCTATTTTGTTTCATTTTATGTTTTTCACTTATGTATGTTCAATAAATATTTGTAGTTATAGGTTGTTTTAATGCTCAGAAATAACCAGGTCACCTTCTACTAACCCATAATAAATCCCTGAGATGAGATAGAGAGATTAACTGAATTTTGTATAATATATTAATATTCATTTTATTTATTCAGCAACACCTCTCGATATTTATTTTACTTAACACTAGGGCTACTACACTTAGCCCAGTAAATGAACGGGAAATGCGGCGATACCGTGTAATTTTCAGGGGCAACTCCGAATTGCATGAAAATTTGGATTTAGGTTCTACTTACCCTCCACTTCAAAGTTGAAGTTGTGCCGTTGGTTGCTTTTACTTGGGGGGTGACAGTCACCCCTTCTCGGGGGTGAAAAAACATACGTTCAAGATAAGACCGGAAATGGATAAATTGACTGATTTTAAGCAACTTTGGTTCTATAGATTTTTTTACGTAAGTCAATACTTTTCGAGTTATTTGCCATTGAAAATGTTGATTTTTCGACAAAAAAACGTTTTCAGACGGTTTTTCGCAAATAACTCAAAAAGTAAATATTTTATCGAAAAAAATATCCTTAGCAAAAGTGTAGCTTATAAAAACCTAAAAAAAATGGTGTATCAGTAAAGTCTATCAATCAAACAAAAACAAAGTTGTAGCTCATGAAAAATACATTCTTATTCGTCTAATTCCAAATCGAATATTTCAAGGTGAAATCACCGAAAAATTAAGCACTTTTCGGGAAAAACCCATTTAAACTTTTTTAAAGTGTTTATAAAAAGCTTTGTTTTAATTGTTAACAAAAGTTTTTAGCATTAAAAATAAACGAGTTACGCTCAAAATGAAGTTGGCCCTCTTTCTTTTTGTAAAAAATCATGAAAATCTCCCCGTGTTTAGCTCCCCAAATGAAATTAATCGCTACCGCTTTACAAACAATTTAATTACCTGTCTATTTTGTATATGATCTGTCAGTCTCACCGGTTTAAAGTGTTTATTTTTTAAAGGGTTATAGTTGAAAAAGCTTGAATGTGTCACTAATCATGAGTATATGCAAATATTGAACAACCATATCTTAACCAATTTTTGTCTTACGGAGAAACAAAATGAAACTAGCATATTTATAATAGCAAAACCTACATTTTTTTACTCCTTAAGATTTTTCTTATCACTAATACTTTTTAAGTTATTTTGAAAAAATGAAATTTTTCAAAAATTTTTAGAAAATTTTTTTTATTATAAAACCAAATGTTTTCAAAAATAAGCACTTCAAACCAATCAAACTTACAGATCATATAAACAATACACATACAGTTCAAATAAATGGTAAAGCCAAACGATTAATTTCATTAAGGGTGCTAAATAGAGGGACGTTTTACGATTTTTTTACCAAAAAAAGGGACCAACTTTTTTTTTTCAGTGTAACCGGTTTATTTTTGATGCTGTAAACTTTTGTAAAAAACAAATAATAAACTTTTTTCAGATACTTTAAAAATATTAATAAGGTTTTCCCGAAAAGTGCTTCTTTCTTCGGTGATTTCGCGTTGAATTATTCGATTTGGAATTAGACGAATAAGAACGTATTTTTCATGAGCTAAAATTTTGCTTCTACTCAATTTGTGGACTTTACTGGTACACCATTTTTTTCTTTTTTTTTATAAGATAAACTTTTTCTAAAAACATTTTTTTCGATAGAATATTTACTTTTTGAATTATTTGGGAAAAACGGTCTGAAAACGTAGTTTTTTGTCGAAAAATCAACATTTTAAATCGCGAATAACTCGAAAAGTATTGACTTACGTAAAAAACTTTATAGAACAAAAGGTACTTAAAATCAGTCAATTTATCCATTTCCGGCCTTATTTTAAACACGCGTTTTTCACCCGCCGAGAAGGGGTAAATGTCACCTCCCAAGTAAAAGCAACCAACGGCACAAATTCAACTTTGAAGTGGAGGGTAAGTAGAACCTAAACCCAAATTTTCATGCCATTCGGAGTTACCCCTGGAAATTACACTCCAAAACGGTCATTTATTGGGCTAACTATTGCTTTAATTATTTTCCTATCTCTGCCTATTAGATCTCTCGTAAACTTTTAGCGAATGTTCTGAAAAAAATGTCTTTATCATGGTTTCGCCTGTCCTTATCATGGCGAATTTCTTCACCATTTCAAAGATTTATGAGCTGCCCACTTTTTAGTGTCCGTTTTTGTTACTGCCGTTTGAACGCCGCAGAATGGCTCCGGGCTCCGTTGCAGTAAATGGCATTGATGAGTTTTGTTTGGCCATTTGATTTGCTTTTTCATTACCCTTATGACCCTTGTGCACCGGAACCCAGGCTACTGTAACCTTGCTACGGTCTTCTAGTTTATTTGGGACATCCATTCAATCTCTGACTATTAGTTTAGAATTGATCTCTACATAATGGACCGTGATAGTGTGACGTCAAAACGTCAAAAGGTTTCCAAACACGTTGTGTCTAGGTATACGCTAACGTGTACGCAAATAAAAAAGTTAGGTAGAATTAAACGTCATAACAAATATTTTTCTATCAAACAAACACTAAACATATCAAAATAGCGTGTATCAAAATATACAGTCATTGCCCACGCTAAATAGTCACTAGCTTGATGAAGTTTAACTTTTTTATTTGCGTACATTTTAGCGTGTACCTAGACACAACGTGTTTGGAAACCTTTTTTTGACGTTTTGACGTCACGAATATCGCGGTCCATTGAGTGCCTTAAGCGATACCCTGGCGTGTTTGTATAGGCTTTTCATCGATTGTCATTTGTTTCGAGCTTCTGTCATGTGTCACATAATATTAATATATCTACGTCATACGTCTTTGGTTTGTATCATTGGCAATACCAATAACGTATGACGTAGGTATATTAATATTATGTGACACATGACAGGAGCTCGAAACAAATGACTGTGAATGAAAAGCCCTATTAGTCGGCATGAATTTAATGGCGACAGATAAAGTCCGATCATTTTTAAAACAAATATTTTTGTACTTAGATTTTTGTTAGGAAATAAACCATGTTTATATGTTTATAAGATTACAAAAACTGATAAGAGGTGACATTAAGAAACTTTGGTTACAATATTAGTAGATAAATCTTGCTATCTAATGGTATTTGAATATTGCACATATATCAGGAATGGACATTAACCTGGGAAAAGTACATGAAACGAATGACTTCGACCAAAAAAATGTTCATCATTATAGTGATATCTATAGTATTTTTACGACTTTTATTTACAAATATTTTTACAACTATTCTTCTTAATGTACTTACAGACCCCGTAGTATTAATAAGTAGGTACTTGCTGGGACTCTTAAAATTATATGGGTGAAGAAAAAATTTAGTTGTAAAGAGAATAAGCTGATCTATAAAAACACTATTTTCGCGATTATACTAGGTATAAGTGAAAAAAGACAGATCCGTATCCAAAAATTAATGGACTCAACTCGAGGTTGTATCGTCTTCTCCACACTCCATTCTCACTCACTGCTCCATAAATTCGCATTACTACTTTTCTTTCGAAACATTTTCGAAAGGATATTGAGTCCAAAATAGCACATATTAGTCGTGCAAATTCTGGTGTTTATCTCTTCGGTAGTGTTATTTTAGTGTTGACGAGCGCTTTAAGATGTACAAATTCGTTAATTAATTCATGAATTCGACCGTTACTTGATGGAAGTTCATTTTATCTAACAATAAAACACTGAAAACGTTTGTTTTCTATACTTCCACAAAATTTATTACAACTATGTGACTACAGCTGTTTCGGCAGACTGCCTTTCTCAAGTGATTTAGTTTACAATGGTTTGCCTATTTAAAGTCTTTAACTGAAGAGGTTGAAGAGTGGGGAGCTGTTTGTCTCGAGTTGGTCATTCAGAATTATATCTGTATTTTTCAATTTATTAATTTCCATAGATTCTAATAAAGATAGCTTAATGCCTTTATTGTGAATATGCAGAATTTGAAACTGTTCATTAAAAGAATGATTATGATCTAGAAGGTGAAGTGCGTATGTAGAAGTGTCTGTTTTTCTATTGTTGAAAGCCCTTTTGTGTTCTGATATCCGTTTGTCAAAAGTTCTGCAAGTTTGACCGATGTAAGTTTTCGGACAGTCACCACAAGTTAGTTTGTAAACACCACTCTGTAGTTGTTTTCTCTTTCGGCTCTTATTGTTCTTAATATATTTGCTTAAGTTGTTGTTAGTTCTGAAAGCTGGTGTTATTCCTTTCTTTTTTATGTATCTGGCTATTTTTGTTGTTATCTTGCCAGTATATGTGATAGAGCAGAAGGTACTGGGTTCTTTCTGTGGTGGTGAATAGACTAATTTCAGGGCTTTCTTATGGAGTTTTCGGTTTAAAATTTTGTTTGTTCGTTATAGCCATTGTTTACTGCTATGTATTTGTTTAATGATGTTCAGTTTTATCTCGAAGTTACTTTTTGACATGGGAATTTCTGTCAGTCTATGTATCATGCTATGATAGGCTACTAGTTTGTGTTGTGTAGGATGGGATGATGAATTGTGTATAGTTGTGTCAGTATGGGTAGGTTTATGATATACGGAGAACTCATGTACGTCTAGAAAGTTTATGGACTTATTCTGTTCTGTTTCTATTGTGAACTCAATGTTACTATGAAGTGAATTAATGTATGATAGAAATTGGTCAAGTTGCCTGTTAGTTCCTGTAAAGCATACTATTATGGTAGATGGTGGATAGATACGTGGATGATATACTAGTATGCTTTACAGGAACTAACAGGCAACTTCACCAATTTCTATCATACATTAATTCACTTCATAGTTACATTAAGTTCACAATAGAAACAGAACAGAATAAGTCCATAAACTTTCTAGACGTAATACGGACGTAACAATTACCAGACTACACAACAAACATGAGTTCTCCGTATATCATAAACCTACCCATACTGACACAACTATACACAATTCATCATCCCACCCTACACAACACAAACTAGCATCCTACCACAGCATGATACATAGACTGACAGAAATTCCCATGTCAAAAAGTACCTTCGAGATAGAACTGAACATCATTAAACAAATAGCAGATTCTGCATATTCAAAATAAAGGCCTTAAGCTATCTTTATTAGAACCTATGGAAATTAATAAATTGAAAAATACAGATATAATTCTGAATGACCAACTCGAGAAAAACAGCTCCCCACTCCTCAACCTCTTCAGTTAAAGACTTTAAATAGACAAACCATTGTAAACTAGATCACTCGAGAAAGGCACTCTGCCGAAACAGCTGCAGTCACATAGTTGTAATAAATTTTGTGGAAGTATAGAAAACAAACGTTTTCAGTGTTTTATTGTTAGATAAATTCGTTAATCTGTACGATGATGTAGTCTTCACAAGTGGCCGTAGGCTTTTTGGCTGCGTGCTTATTTTCATATAAGTATTTCGTTTTTTTTTGTCCTTATTATGAACCCCATTTTGTAGCCGTAGTTATTTTCTTTTAGTGCAATATATGCCTGTTTTAGATAGCTTTCCGTTCTCCCAATAGTATTAATAGCATCAGAATAGGCAAGGACTTGCTCTGATTTGTTATACAGTGATGAGCGTCCTAATAACCAGCAAAATAACGCGAAAGATGGAAAACATATTAAGTTGTGAGATAAAAAGAAATGTACATATTATATTGACCTGATAGTTACGATTTATAACATACGTTTTACTTTTTTCAGAGTCAGATTAAACATAATACAGGGGGGAGTGTCTGCTTGACGCAGCCCGTTATTTGTGTTCAGAGGATCAGTCAGTACCCTCTGGGTGCGTACTCTATGTTCAACTTATGGAATTTGTTTAATATTAAATATCCAGAAAGACCCATAACCATCAACAGTAAAATTCAAAATAAATTTCAAAAATAAACTAGAAAGGTCGAAAATACACCCAAAACATGTTGTTCCTCTGTAACTGAGATATAATGATAAATGTTTTACTTGCTTTTAAAAAAATCGCATACTTCTATTCGTAAGGTTAGTTATAATATTAATATTACCATAATCCTAGTACATGGTCAATTACAACTAGAAAAATGGTATTACTGTAAAATCAAATTTATATACGAATTAAACGATTACAATCCAGATAGAGGAATAGAATTTTGTTAAAAAATGATGAATAACTACCACCCAGACCTTCTGTTGGCACTGAATATTATTTTTTTTCCATGAAGCCACATTAAAACGGACTTAAAATGTGGTCTATCACGTCAGATGACAAGTAAAACTAAAATACGATTATTCAACAGCAGCGTGAAGACTGTGCTACTATATGGAGCAGAAACTTGGAAACAGGGCCCCCGCAACCATATGTGCAAAGTGTGCAAGGCACACGGGCGCCATCCTTTAGGGGCGCCAAAACAGAGGGTCAAAAATTGCAAAATTATTTACAAAAAAATCAAGAAGCAAAAATTAATTTTAAAACAAAAGTTGAGGAATTAAATAGTTCAGTTTTACTTTGTTTGGATGGCATATGGCATTATTAGTCTCTCTATAGATATAAAATAAGAAATCCGGCTATAAAAATACCAAACACCCATTCTGTAGATAACAAATACCAAACTATACCCTGATTTTGTGGAAAAATTCCAGACATAGTGCAATAGTGTGTGGGCGGTAATTCGATCTCATCGATAAGCGAACGATTATGTGGCGCTCAAATGATAATTCGACAAGATTTAAAAGTCGCATACCTATCAAATAACTAATTAGACCGAGCTATATCGTCGCTCCCGTTATCGAAATTATTCCGATTGGATTTTTGCACAAACTTACTCAAAAAGAGGTCCTTATAACAAATCCACAGGGTGCCAGGCGTTGCCGTGGTTGAAAAATTGTTAAAACGAATTCACAAAAATAATGTTTTCATTTCGAACAATTTTTTAGATAACTTGGATCATTCTGACTAAAAAAGGTCTCTTGTCACTTTTCACTAAAATTGATTGTTGTAGAGTTATACACGATTTAAAATTTAAAAAATGCGAAAATGGCCATTTTCAAGGCTTAATAACTCGATTAAAAATTATAATTATGAAAGTCAAAAAGAGAATTATAAAGTCAAATCAAAGTTTAAAACCCCTCCATGAAGATCCTGAAGAAATTTTTGTCATTATTTTATTACAAAGCTGTCGTTTTTAATTATTAACAATTAGCGCTATAGTCCAGGATGTATCGTTGCCCATGTTAGCGATACGTTCTTATAACAAATTCTGAGGGTTCCAGGCGGTCCCTTGGTCGAAAAATTGTTCAAACAATTTTTTAAACAAATTCACAAAAATAATTTTTTTACTTTGAACAATTTTTTAGATAATTTGGGTCATTCTGAACAAAAAAGGTCTCTTGTGATTTTTCTCTAGAATTGATTGTTGTCGAGTTATATGACCATTTTCGCATTTTTCAAATCTTAAATCGTGTATAACTCGACAATAATCAATTTTAGAGAAAAATGACACGGGACTTTTTTACTCAAAATAACCCAATAGACCTGGATCCTGCGTACCAAAAAAAGTTGATTAAAGCTAAAAATTTGTTAATGGTTTAACGGTGTCTAGTCGGATAAACTTTGATATATGGGAACACTGGAGCAGGAAACGTTTAAAATGTGGGACAGGTTAAAAATTTGAAACGTCACACTACGAAAACGTCAAATGTATTTTGTCGGACAGAACTTCCAATTGATTTGTTACCCATTCATTAAATTCTCATGCAAAAAATCAGACTGGTATTTATCACCAACTGGGTATTTTAATAAGTCCGACACGTAGAATATGTTAAATGACAGGAGTTATGTTGGTGATAAATAGCAGTCTGATTTTTGCATGAGAGTTTAATGAAAGGGCAACAAATCAATTGGAAGTTCTGTCCGACAAAATACATGGGACGTTTTCATAGTTTGACGTTCCAAATTAAAACATCCCCTGTTCCAGTGTTCCCTTACATCAAAGTTTGTCCGACCGTTAAGCTATTAACAAATTTTCAGCTTGCTATTAATCAATTTTTTTCTGTGGCTTTGTTATAAGGGACCTCTTTTTGAGTAAGTTTGTGCAAAAAAGCGAATCGGAATAATTTCGCTAACGGGGGCGACGATACAGACCCGACTAAATGGACAAAATTTGAAAATCGCGGTACTCTGGGTTCGTCATCCACAAAAGGGTGGGATGTTGTGGGTGGGGTGAGAAAAAATATTTTTGGGTTAAGTTTAAACCCTCTAAGTGTGACAAGATGGTCCAGCAGAATTTATTCAATAAAGCCCCTTAAACCTTATTCAATTAAGGTTTGCTATGGTGTTATTTGTACCCATTTTGCTTTATTTAAAGCTTTAAAGATTTAAATCGTTACATCTCCATATAATATTCGATATCTAAAATGCTGCTTTACATGGGCGTCGCCAGGCATGGGCAGGGAGAGCCCATGTGCCCAGCTATTAGCTGGGCACAAAAAAAAAGAAAAGATTATAAGGCCATAAAAAGCTGCTGCATATTCATTAAACAAGAGAAATATCCAGTGCCGGATTTACCACTAGGCCGACTAGGCCGCGACCTAGGGCCGCAAGCAAAAAGGGGCCGCAGCGTTTCGTAAAAAAAACTTTTTTGGTAAAAAAATTTTACCAATTGAATTGAAATCAGTAAACAATTTTTCAAATAAGAGAATGGCTATTCTACTAAACACGTGGTACGGTATTTTACAACGTTTTGACAAGAGTAGCACAACATTAACTGCTACAGACTTGAATGTGACTTGCAACATACAAATCTCTAAAGGAGTATGCATTGAGTCTGAGAGACAACTTTGATTCCTATGAAAAAAGAGGAAAAGAGTTGTCTAAAAATGAAACCTATATTCTTGAAATAAAAAGACGCCCGAAAAGAAAAGCTCTCCCTGGCTAAGACAAAGAAGATAAATCCACTGAACCCCACTTTAATGGCAAAGAAAACTTAATGATTCAATGTTGTAATTGACACGCTTTATTCAGAATTAAATGAAAGGTCCGAAGTTTATTTCAGTCTTAATGAAAAATATTGATTTAAAACAACTTATCATCAATTTCCAATGAAGAAATCGGGGTAAACGTTTCTATTTTGGAGAAGAATGTGTACAGTTTAAAGGCTTTGTTGAAGGTATATTTGATGAAGGAAGAGAACTGATGACAACAAGATTACCAAGCCTCCGAGAAATACACTTTTGGAGTACCTATCTGAAAATCATTCATGAAAAACAGTTAACAACATTATTTCCGAATATGGACACGGCTTTGCGCATTCTAATATGCATGATGACATCTAATGCATCTGTTGAAAAGAATCAAAAACTACTTGAGTAACTCGACTTCTGACGAAGATTCCAGATTGTCTAGTTAGCCCAGTTTTGTTTCAAATGCTGAGCTTTTTCAAGGCTTAGACTTTAAAAATTTGATTAAAGATTTTGCAGCCAAAAAACTAGAAAAGTGAGTTTTTAGAGTTTAGATATGATATTTATTATAAGAGAATAATGAATAATGAATTTAACGATCTAGAAGTTTATTTGTTGTATTCTTATGCCTGGTTGCACCAACAAATCTTAAGCTTAAGGTGTGCATTCAACTCGGCTTTTTTTAGTTTTTTGTTGTCATCTGTACTTTTCCCTCCGAATGAAACAAATGGTATTTAATTTTAACAATTAACTATAATACTAATTATTTATAATATAATCATTTTAGCAATATTAATAATTTTACAAATAACTGCTGTTTGCTAACATTTTGAATTATAATATATGTTCTCTCTTCTTCTTAAGGTGCCTTCACTATTACTGAAGGTTGGCTATAACTACAGCAAATTGTTCTCTATCTTGAGCGGTTTTTAGTATCGAAGGTGTGTCCATACGTGTCAAGTCTCTCACGTTCTTCAGCCAGGAGCATTTTCTTCTTCCTGAACCTCTTCTTCCTTCCATTTTCCTTTCCATTATGAGTCGTAAAAAGTTGTATCTTTCTCCTATGTAAATTATTTCCTGGATAACTCGTTTTTCTGTTTTTTACAATATTTAGGAATTCCCTGTCTCCATTCTTCTCAGCACCTCGTTGTTGGTCAGGTGATCTGTCTAAGAGATCTTCAGCATCCTTCGAAAAACCAACATCTCAAAGGCTTCTATAAATATAGAATTCTTTCTATAAATTTTCTTTTTCGAAATTTCTATAAACATAGAAATTGTTAGAGCTGTTTTGGGGTTTTAGCCAAACCAAGATTATTTAATTAGTAAATACATTTCAACCTATTTATGTCCGTATTCAAATAGAACATTAGAGGCATTTTTATTCATTTCTGTTATAGGTACTTTGTATTACCAATTTTAAAAAGTAAAATTAAAATAAACGTTTTAATTATTATTATTATTATTACGTCTTTAAGTCTTTACGCTTTAATTACATAATCGTGAAGTTATCGGGGGCCGCTCGGGGTAATTTGGCCAAGGGCCGCAAATACCCTAAATCCGGCACTGGAAATATCTCCAATATATTATAAAATATCGTACTAAGTTCAGTCTTTGTATTCTAATTGACGTAAGTCAAGTAGGTACGTATGTAATTATCTATAATCATAGAGATTAATATCAGAGTCTCTATTTGTTTAGATAAGTTTCGGTTAAATTAAAGTAGGTATCATACGCATATGGTAATATTCTAATTTGTAAAGAACACATAGGATTAACAATTCGAAGTTTTCTTTTCGCAGAAATAACTCAGTTAGGAGTAAAACTAATACATAAGAATTCGCCGTAAAACGAAAGCAAGAGACGTATTATATTTCTCATTAGCGATCATCAGAGAGTGTATACAGGGTGCGCCAAACCTCTGGTCTTCTTTGATTACGGCCAAACTATGGGATATACAAAAAAATATTTTTAACGAAACTAATGTATGGGCCATTCCACGAGCATACGCCTGTTTTAGATTACTTCGACAACGAATATTTTACTGTGCAACATAAGAAGTACGAAAGTAAATGGCGCTAATAATTATTCCAATAAACAACAATGTAATTTGCAATTTACTTTCGTTCTTCTTATTTTGCACAGTAAAATATTCGTTGTCGAAGTAATCTAAAACAGGCGTATGTTCGTGGAATAGGGTATATATCAAAACTGTCTATAATTTAAAATTATTTTCGATTATACAGGGTGAGTCAGAACGACGGTACGCACCAAAGTTTTGTTTTTTTAAATGGAACACTCTACATATTAAATCATTTTTAAATATAGTTTTTAAGAATATGGAAAATTTGTATAAGGTCTTATAGGCCTAAAGTTAATAATTTTCGAAATATTTACATTTTTATTGAGAAAAATGGTAATATTTATAGGGCAGTGGATTATGTTTCCAAGGTAATAAAATAAAAATTTAAGTGGTAGGTCAAAGTATTTATAATATTGTGTCATTTTTAAATAATTTAATATCTTTTACTTATAGCCATAAAATATACAGTGTGATCACTATTTGCAAATACAAAATTTTCTCATTTTTTTTAATGGAACACGCTGTATATTAGTATTGCATTTTGTAGTACATATTACAACCTTTCTATTGGTATGAGGTTGTATGTACATAGCATGTTTGGTTTTGTAAATATTTAAAAAAGTTTTTGTAATATATTTTGTAAATATATTACCAGCTATTGTGACACCATTTAATACTATTTATATTAATAAATAATTTGGCTGATACATTTAATATTCATTTGTTTCAAAGCGTACTTTATAATTATTATGTTCTCAAGATGTAAGTAAATTTAAAAGGTAAATTAAAAGTTTAACTGATCCTACTCGTAAATACAATATAACTAATAATTAATTTGGTACAGGAAAGTTGCTGTGGTAGAAAAATTACTAGGGTAGATATCAAATTTGGTTGATTATTTAATTTAGTAACTAATTTATGCATTTATTAGTATGGTAAAATATTTTTTGTAAAATAATTTTAAGTTATTAAATCAATTGAATTTTACTAGTATACAATTTATTTTAATCTTTAATTACGTTTTTATTTTCATATTTGATATTTTAATGTATGTTTCTAAAACCACATTATAATTTTTTTTGCAAAAAAATGTTTAATAAAAAATCCGCAAAAACGTAAAATCTATTATAGTTTTTTTAAATATCTACAAAACGAAACATGCTAGGTACATACAATCTTATACCAAAAGAAAGGTTTGTAATATTTACTACAAAAGGCAATACCAATATACAGGGTGTCCCATTTAAAAAAATGAGAAAATTTTGTATTTGCAAATAGTGATCACACTGTATATTTTATGGCTATATGTCAAATATGTTAATTTATTTAAAAATAACAGTATACTAAAAAAACTTTGACATGTCATTTAAATTTTTAATACCTTGAAAGCCTAATTTACAGCCCTTTGAATATTAGCATTTTTCTCAATAAAAGTGTACATATTTCGAAAATTGTTAACTTTATGCCTATAATACCTTTTATAAATTCTTAATATTTTTAAAAAATATATTTAAAAATGATTTAATATATATTGTGTTCTATTTAAAAAACAAAACTTTGGTTCGTACCGTCGTTCTGACTCACCCTGTATAATCGAAAATAATTTTAAATTATAGACGGCTTCGATATACATTAATTTTGTTAAAAACTTTTTTTTGCATATCCCATAATTTAGCCGTAATCAAAGAAAACCAGAGGTTTGGCGCACCCTGTATATTACACTCAAACTCCGAATTCGGACAATGTCCGAAATTTTTACTCACTTCGCGATGTGGACAACGTGAATTACCCACGTCGCGGAGTGAGCATATTATTCGGACATTGGCCGAAGCGAAATACCCAGAACGCGTTGTGGGTAAACGAAAGTACTCAATTGCCGAAATAAACACGTTCACCGGATATTAAGCAAAACCAGAATACCCATAACCAGACGTGGGTAATCTGTTCAGAAAATATTCACTTTACTTGTTGGCACAAGAAATGCTACCGTGACATTTACAATTGCATTTTATGTTTGATTTTACAGATTTGCAAGATATGCCCGAACAGTTCTTCTTGAATCCATATCTGATGAAACCTTGTTTGGACCCGGATGACATCATTGCTTCTATACGGACATTGAGTTATTCAGGTACTTCAGCGTTTCCCAACCGGTGGGTCGCGGGCGGATTGCAGGTGGGTCGCGGTGGGGCTTTTACAGTAACCGAATAACGTACATACAGTGAGCACGTAAAGGTTGGAATAAATTCATTTTCTCGAGAATGGATGACTTTGGAAAAAAATCCCGAAACAGGTCAATTTTTATTTTTAAATTACGACTTTTTGGTATATATATCATACTAGTGACGTCACCCATCTGGGTGTGATGACGTCATCGATGATTTTTTTAAATGAGAATAGGGGTCGTGTGATAGCTGATTTGAAAGGTAATTAAATTCTCTATTCAGTAATATAAACATTAATATAATTATTTATACAGGGTGTCCAAAAAAAATTTTTTGGGTTAAATTTAGTGACATAAAAAGAAGAATGTATGTAATTTATTTAGTTCAAAATACATTTTACTGCCCTCATAAAACTGAAAAAAAATGTTTATTTGAAAAATAATCATTGCTTTTCGCTTAAATTAAATGTTCAAACTGTCATGAGGCTGGTGGGTGGCGGCTTTAATATTGAATTTAAGCAAAAAACAATATTTATTTGCCAAATAAACATTTTTTCCTGTTTTCTGATAGCAGTAAAATGTATTTTGAATTAAATAAATTACACACATTCTTCTTTTTATGTCAATAAATTTAATTAAAAAAATTTTTTTTGGGCACCCTGTATAAATAATTATGTTAATGTTTATATTACTGAATAGATAATTGAATTACCTTTCAAATGAGCTACCACACGACCCCTATTCTTATTTAAAAAAATAATCGATGACGTCATCACGCCCATATGGGTGACGTCACTAGTATGATATATATGCCAATAAGTCGTAACTTTAAAATAAAAATTGACCTGTTTTGGGATTTTTTTCCAAAATCGTCCATTCTCGAGAAAATTAATTTATTCCAACCTTTACGTGCTCACTGTATATACATATAATCATGGGTGGGGATGGGTCGCGAATATGAAAAAACATCGTGGGTCGCCAGACATAAAAGGTTGGGAACCACTGAGGTACATCGATGTTATTAATAAATTTATTAGGAGCTACCTGGAACTGGTTTCTAGAAAACTGTTTGTCCAGAACTCCATGTACCAAAGGTATAGGAATCATCGTTCTTATTTATTACAATAGCAATTACATTCCTTGGAGCTAGTCGGCCCCGGTTGATATCAGGAATTAAATGTTTACCAAAATGTTATCGCCTACTGAAACTGTTTAATTTTCTTTCAGTAAGCTTTAACATTCTGGCTGCCTGACTTTTTAATGCAGTTACACAGCTTTCTCGTGTTGTGTATATTGGTCTATTCGTTGCTAACAGAGGGGATAGTGGGGGAGACATGTCTCGACCTGCACGTCTGAACCGTAAGAAACTGATTTCGGCGTTTGCGCAAACTAGAAATACTCACAACCCGACGTGGGTAAAATAGATTATCCACGTCGGGTTATGGGTATTATGGTTTTGCTCAATCTCCGGTGAACGTGTTTATTTCGGCAATTGAGTACTTTCGTTTACCCACAACGCGTTCTGGGTATTTCGCTTCGGCCAATGTCCGAATAAAATGCTCACTCCGCTACGTGGGTAATTCCCGTTGTCCACATCGCGAAGTGAGTAAAAATTTCGGACATTGTCCGAATTCGGAGTTTGAGCGTAACATATATGTTACAGTTCAAGTCGATTCTCAGTTTGAGTTGACTATTCCTAGTTCGAGTAAACTCCAACTAAAACGAGCAGTAAAAGTTGATTTGAAAAATTTAATTCAATTTTTACTAGTTTGAGTTGACTATTCCTGCATCGATTCAGTAAATGTTGATTATAGTCCAGGGCGCATCTGTTTTGAGATGGACGTTAAGAGGTGACTCAAATTTTTTTGCAGAAATTGCTTGAAAATAAATCAAATAATAATATTTAAGTTATCCTCCCTCTTAAAAAGGTCTGGAACATTGTTTAAATAATAAAAATGTCAAAAATTGAAGGAAAAATTCGATTTTTTTCTTCGTTTTTTGATTATAACATTAAAAGTATTCATTTTCGAGAAAAGTTGTACTGACATAAAAGTTGCGTAATTAAATTTCCTACAATAAAGAATTGGTTAAAAATTTAAAAAATAGTCACCCTAGTTGCAATATAGCAATAATATTTACGTTTTTCAACCATTTATGCTACACTTAGGACCTTAATATTTCACCCAGAAAAACTTTATGATACAGTAAAAAAATACTGTAAATTTTATTAAGATCGGTTCAATAGATTTTGCAAAATAAATTTTGCAATCCAGCTTTCGCAAAAAAAATTCATTTTTTCAAAATATTACAGGACTGAAAATAAAGCAGATAGCAAGTTGAAATTTTTTTTGCTTATAGAAGTGTTCGGTACCTTTCATTTGCAATTTTCAAAATTAAAATCGATTAATTACCACGGCGTTAGAAAATTTTTGAAATAAACAATAATTTTGGTGCTACGCGCAGGACAGCGGTGTTCGATTCACACAAGTTGATTTCCAACAAAATTTCTTCCAATCTTTATCTAATATATTATTTTCTTACTCTATATTTTGTTGTATTTTAATATTTTAATTCCACAAATATCAAACTAATTTTATTATTGTTTTGTGAAATATTGTTTAAACAATTGCATATGTTTAAAAATAATAAACTTTTATTATTTAAGTTAAAATATATGAACAAAGAAAGTTTTTGCTAATAAAAGTGTTATTTCAAACGATAGAGTATGTGTTTTTATTTTGGAATAAACATATTTATTTATTTATATCGAAATGTAATAAAAATTAAAATATATCAATCATTATCAAAGGTCATTGGAATGTCCAATCAGAGCAAACTACCCGCTGTCCTGCGCGTAGCACCAATAATTAATGTTTATTTAAAAAAATTCCTGACGCTGTGGTGTTAATCGATTTTAATTTTGCAAAATTGAAAACGCAAGGTACAGTACGCTTCTATACGCAAAAAAATTGTCAACTTGCTATTTGCTTTATTTTCAGTCCTGTAACATTTTGAACAAATTAATTTTTTTTACGAAAGCTGGATTGCAAAATTTATTTTGCAAAATCTATTGAACCGATCTTAATGAAATTTACAGTATTATTTTACTGTCCAATAAAGTTTTTTAGGGTGAAACATGAAGGTCCTAAGTGTAGCATAAATGGTTGAAAAACGTAAAATGCGAATACTTGCTTTTGTATGTTTTTTTCACAATTATTGCTATTTTGCAACAAGTGTGACTATTTTTTAAATTTTTAACTAATTCTATATTGTAGGAAATTTAATTACGCAACTTTTATGTTAGTACAATTTTTCTCGAAAATGAATACTTTTAAAGTTATAATCAAAAAACCAAGAAAAAAATCGAATTTTTCCTAAATTTTATGACATTTTGATTATTTAAACAATGTTCCGGACCTTTTTGAGAGGGAGGATAACTCAAATATTATTATTTGATTTATTTTCAAGTAATTTCTGCAAAAAAATTTAAGTCACCTCTCAACGTCCAAGTGTACTAATATTTTTACCGATGCGCCCTGGTCTATTATACGAGTATAATTCTCACTTGTTTTTTTTTTTTGATGAATGTGCGTCCCTTTGTTTCGACCGTTTCAACTACTTATAGCCCAATAAATGACCGCTTTGGAGTGTAATTTTCAGGGGCAACTCAGAATTGGATGAAAATTTGGATTTAGGTTCTACTTACCCTCCACTTCAAAGTTGAATTTGTGCCGTTGGTTGCTTTTACTTGGGGGGTGACATTTACCCCTTCTCGGGGGGTGAAAAACGCGTGTTTAAAATAAGGCCGGAAATGGATAAATTGACTTATTTTAAGCACCTTTTGTGCTATAAAGTTTTTTGCGTAAGTCAATACTTTTTGAGTTATTCGCGATTTAAAATGTTGATTTTTCGACAAAAAAACTACGTTTTCAGACAGTTTTTCCCAAATAACTCAAAAAGTAAATATTTTATCTAAAAAAACATTTTTAGCAAAAGTGTAGTCTATAAAAAAACGAAAAAAATAGTGTACAAGTCTACAAATTGAGTAGAAGCAAAGTTGTAGCTCATGAAAAATACGTTCTTATTCGTCTAATTCCAAATCGAATAATTAAACGCTAAATCACCGAAGAAAGAAGCGTTTTTCGGGAAAACCTTATTAATATTTTTAAAGTATCGAAAAAAAGGTTATTGTTTGTTTATATAAAAGTTTACAGCATCAAAAATAAACGAGTTACACTGAAAAAAATTTTTCCCTTTTTTTTGGTAAAAAAAATCGTGAAATCCTCGCTCTATTTAGCACCCTAAATGAAATTAATCGTTTGGCTTTACCATCTATTTTAACTATATGTGTATTGTTTATATGATCTGTAAATTTCATTGGTTTGAAGTGCTTATTTTAGAAAACATTGGGTTTTATAGTAAAAAAAAAATTTCTAAAAATTTTTAAAAAATTTCATTTTTTCAAAATAACTTAAAAAGTATTAGTGATAAGAAAAATCTTAAAAAGTAAAAAATGTAGGTTTTGCTATTATAAATATGCTAGTTTCATTTTGTTTCTCCGTAAGACAAAAATTGGTTAAGATATGGCTGTTCAAAATTTGCATACACTCGTGATTAGTGACCCATTCAAGCTTTCTCAATTATAACCCTTTCAAAAATAGACACTTTAAACCGGTGAGACTAACAGATCATATAAAAATAGATAGGTAAGTAAATTGTTTGTAAAGCGGTAGCGATTAATTTCATTTGGGGAGCTAAACACGGCGAGATTTTCATGATTTTATACAAACAAAAAAGAGGGCCAACTTTATTTTGAGCGTAACTCGCTTATTTTTAATGCTAAAACTTCTGTTAACAATTAAAACAAAGCTTTTTATAAACACTTTAAAAAAGTTTAAATGGGTTTTTCCCGAAAAGTGCTTAATTTTTCGGTAAATTCACCTTGAAATATTCGATTTGGAATTAGACGAATAAGAACGTATTTTTCATGAGCTACAACTTTATTTTTATTTAATTGATAGACTTTTCTGATACACCATTTTTTGGGTTTTTTATAAGCTACACTTTTGCTAAGTATATTTCTTTCGATAAAGTATTTACTTTTTGAGTTATTTGCTAAAAAACCCTCTGAAAGCCTAGTTTTTTTGTCGAAAAAGCAACATTTTCAATGGCAAATAACTCGAAAAGTATTGACTTACGTAAAAAACTCTATAGAACAAAAGTTGCTTAAAATCAGTCAATTTATCCATTTCCGGTCTTATCTTGAACGTATGTTTTTTCACCCCCGAGAAGGGGTGACTGTCACCCCCCAAGTAAAAGCAACCAACGGCACAATTTCAACTTTGAAGTGGAAGGTAAGTAGAACCTAAATCCAAATTTTCATACAATTCGGAGTTGCCCCTGAAAATTACACGGTATCGCCGAATTTCCCGTTCATTTACTGGGCTATTATCATGATTTGAACATATGGCCAGGAAATGAAGCAGAAAAAATTGCAAAACCTCGCAATTTTTTCGTCCAGCATCGATTTGTACAAGAAATTTGGGATTAGATTTATTTTACCCTCTAGTTCATTTTCTATAATTGAGCCGTTGTACGCTTTTGATTTTTTAAGGCTGATAACTACCCCTAATTGTAAAAATTATAAAATAGCATTTTAAACTTTAATATGGTCAACATTTGGTTTTTATTAGTTAAATAATGGTTGTTTTAAGCTTTAAGATATAATATCATAATAGTTCAACTCTTAAAACTACTCTTGTTGGAGCTATTTATTATTTATTTATGTATTAAGGGCGTAAAATAGGCGTTTAAAGAGCCCGAGCCGATAGGCGAGGGCTATTAACACGAACACGTAAGGTCCATAAACGCTGTTTACGCCCGAAATACATACAAATTTTTATGCACAACTGTTTTAATGATCATTTATTAATAAAGATACAATCCTCAATACAATACAATCAATATGTAGACGATCCTCAGCAACTTTGCTGGCTAACGCAGGTGAGGATATCCTTAACATAAAACGACATGATGGTTGGAACTCTACATCAGTAGCGGAAGGATATATTGAAGATTCCGTGTCAAATAAAATGAAAATCGCCCAAAAAATTGTCAATGCTGATATGCCATCTGCAAGTTGTGCAGATTGCAGTCCAAATTTATATGGTGATTCTGTTGGGCATGTACCTTCCACAAATCATACGGAGTTATTGGAAGTTCATAACAACTTACAGCAGAGCAAAGTAGCAAATCCTAACATTTATATAAATAATTGTTCAAATGGTGTTATTATAAATATAAAATTATAGATGTAGGAAACTTATGTTTGATTGCTAAAGTTATAATTCCTTTATTAAAATAAAATACAATAATTAAAATCTTTGTGTTTCACTTACCACACCCGCCATCTAACATTACCCTCCGGCGGGCGATAAAGAAGCCCACGGGCGCTAAAATGGCACTTTACGCCCGCCAAATGTATACATAATATGGACTTTACCGCCCGATCGTGCATAAAAAACATTTATTTATCCTAAAAGAATGATTTCGGCTTGCATCGATTTGCATAAAAATTTGGGATTACTCTGTACTTCATATTCTATATCATGCTCAAGGGCTTTGATTATTGTTAGGGTGTAAACTACCCCTTATTGTCAAAAATTATATAAAAACATTGTATACGTTAATATGGGTAAAATTTTGTTTTGATTGATTAAATAGTGATTGTTTTATGCTTTAGGATATAATATCGTAATATTTCAACCCTTAAAAATCACCTTTAATAACATTGCAATTTTTATAAGTAATTTAATAGATCTATATACAGAAAAAAAGGTAGAATTACGTACAAAAACATTTAATTACACAAACATACGAACTTACAAATACAAATAATAATTTTTTTAGTCATCTTCATTGAGATCGATGTCATCTTCGTCTTTTTCTATAACTGGTGGGCTATTGTTGCAATCATCCCCCGAGCACCCAGAAAAAGTGAGATTGCAGTATAACCCCAATTTTCAAAGAAACTAACCAATTTATTTACTATAATAAACACAAATGAATAATTCTACAAAAATTGTCAGAGTACATGTTATTTCCATCGAACTGTAGAACACACTGGCGAGGAATCAACGAGATATACACACATACGCAAACACATGAGCAGTTGTTTCTTCTTTTCTGTCTTTCGATTTTAATGAAGAAAGTGGAATATTATATTATAACGTATTACTGCCAAAAACCGGTTCTGTCAAAAAAAGGGTGAAAATTACGAAATTGCGAAAAATCATTTTATCTAAACTCCAATTTTTCTAAATTTCAAATAGGTCAAACTTCTTGGGTGTATTGATAATATATATAAAAACAATTACAGAAGTCCGAAGATACATTTTAATTAGGAGGGTAGTTAGGGGGTTGTTTTCACTGATTTTTTCGTAGACAAAAGTAGTTACCGACCTTATTCTGATCATAAGTTTCTCAATTTTTATGCTAGAAACTTTTTTTTAAGATCTAATTGTATACTTAAAAAATATTCCGTAAGTTTTTCTCGAAAAATGCAAAGTTTTTCCGTTATTTGGCTTTGAATATTTCAAATTATGCATTTGACAAAAAAAGCTAACCTTTAACATGCCGTATCTCAGTTTGTATTGGTTGTAGAAAAATTATAAAAAAAAGGATTTGGTTTGTGTTTCTAAAAGATACAATCTTTAAAGCTACAGTTGTTTGATTAAATGTATATTTTTGAGTTATTCTCAAAAAACCCTCTAAAAAAGTCGAGATTTTTCTCTAAAAAAAGATTTTTTCGTCGAAAAACTGTTACTTTCAACCGCGAATAACTCAAAAAATATTAGTTTTACGAAGAAAACGTAAAGAAAATGTTTTTCTTAGAATTACATTTTCCATCCATTTTCCACGGTTAAAATGTAATGAAAAATTCCCGCCCACGAGATGGGGTGGCAACCACCCCTAAGTTTTTAGCGTACAGGGGCATGATATACAAAATGATCTTTGAGCTATTCCCTAGCTTCTTTGAAAATTTCAAGTAAATCCATGCTGGACGAAAAAATTGCGAGCCAAAATGCTTCATATCCTGGCCTAATATCCAGTAACATTATTTAATTTCTAGAATCGGTTGTTTGTGCGAATCAACTCTTACTAAGTCGCATTGAGAAGAGTATACTTTAACTAGTTGGAGTCTACTTTTACTAGCAAATGTTGAATAAATCTTCATTTTATATTTTTATACGCTTTATAGATTACCAGAAAGCATTTAACCGACTAAAACATGAAACATGACAAATTAATAACTAATGTAAGAAATTGGAATTGACAACAAATATCTGAGAATCATCAGAAAGATTTATTACAATCAAACGGCCAAAATCAAAATAGAAGATCAGCTGACTGATAAAATTGCAATAGAACGAGGAGTACGACAGGGCTTTATTTTACCTCCACTGCTATTCAATATTTACTTTGAATGAGTATTTAAGGAAGCTTTATAAGGTTGTGCGGTGATAGTAAGTGAGGTGATAAAAGCTATAGATCAAACGAAAGATGGGAAAGCAACAGGATGCGATGAAATACCAGTCGAATTTTTAAAAGTTTTTAACGAGAACAACATGAATGTAGTATTAAAACTGTTCAATAAGATATACGATACTGGTCAAATTCCATCGGACTGGCTGAAATCTACATTTGTGCCCCTTCCCAAGAAATCCAATTCTAAGACGTGTAGCGAATATCGCCTTATAAGTTTAATGAGTCATACCCTTAAAGTATTCTTGCGTATTATCCATTCCAGAATACGAGCAAAATTAGAACACAGCATAAGTAAAACACAGTTCGGTTTTAGATGCGGTTTTGGAACTCGAGAGCCCCTATTTGCAATACAAGTCTTGATTCAAAAATGCCTGGATCAACAGAAAGATGTTTACGCCTGTTTTATCGACTATGAGAAAGCATTTGATACTATCAAACATGACAAACTCATAGAACTATTACATCTTTCAGGACTTGACACTAAGGACATCCAGATTATAAAAAATCTATATTGGAATCAAACAGCCCACATAAAGAATGGACATATTATGGTGAGTGAAAACATAACCATTTCTAGAGGGGTTAGACAGGGCTGTATTCTTTCGCCACTGCTTTTCAACGTGTACACGGAACAAATATTTCTAGAGGCACTAGAAGAGTACAATGAGGGCATCAAGATTAATGGCGTACCAATAAGTAATTTTCGATATGCAGATGATACTGTTATACTAGCCGATAACATCGAAGATTTACAGATGATGCTAAATAGAGTAAATACAACTGGCAACCAATTTGGACTGAAGATCAATAGAAAGAAAACTAAATTTATGGTGATCAGTAAAAAGAACATTCAACATATCGACCTGAATATTGAAGCCGAACGTATTGAAAGAGTACACCGATTTAAATATCTGGGATATACAGTAAATGATAAGTGGGACCCAGACGTAGAGATTAGGATCCGAATTGAAATAGCAAGATCCAAATTCATAAAAATGAGAAAGCTCTTAAGCAACCGCACCCTAAGCGTTAACCTCCGATGGCGCGCCACAAAATGCTATGTACTCTCTACGCTACTTTACGGAGTAGAAGGGTGGACGTTAACAGCAGCAACTATAAAGAAGTTAGCGGCTCTAGAAATGTGGCTGTATCGACGCATACTGAGAATTCCTTGGACAGACAGAGTGACCAACACAGAGGTATTGAGACGAATGGGTAAAGAGTTGGAATTGTTAACAACTGTTAAAAGGAGGAAAGCGTCATACCTGGGCCATGTGTTCCGTAATGATAAGTACAGTCTGCTACAGCTTATCGTCGAAGGCAAGATTGAAGGTAGAAGAGGTTTGGGCAGGAAGAAGAAATCCTGGCTGAGAAACTTGAGAGAATGGTTTCAAATACCAGAAGCTGCGAACATAATACATGCGGCACAAAACAGAGAAACCTATCGTTTGATGGTCGCCAACCTTCGGTAGAAGACGGCACATAAAGAAGAAGATAAGGTTGTGCGAAGGGAGTATTAATAAATAATGAATGGTTGAATAACATTAGATATATGCAGCGTTGGTTATCTTGTCCGTCCATGATATACTTAGGATTCGCATGTATAGCCACATCTCGAAGGCTTCAGGTTTTTTCTCCATTGCTTCAGTGAGTGTCCAGGATTCAACTCCGTAGTACAATATTGAGAAGATATAACACTGTAGGAGCCTTAATTTTATGTCCAGATTAAGGTTGTGGCTTTTAAAGAGTTTGGCCATGTTATTTAATGTACTCCTAGCCTTCTCTATTCTACATTTTATTTCTTGTGAGTGAAACCCATTGTTCGTTTACTATTGTTCCAAGATAGTGATACTGTTTTACTCGGTCCACTGGTGTACCTATTATTGATAAGTAGTTGGGCGTCTCTAATTTTATTTTTGCTGATGATCATAAATTTAGTTTTTGATACATTTACTCGAAGCCCAAATCTTTCACTTACTTCATTTACTTTGTTTATTAGTTGCTGTAAACTGTTCAAACTGTCTGCAAAAATAACGGTGTCGTCTGCTTAGCAGATGTTGTTTAGGCGTTCTCCATTTAGAAGTATTCCATGTTGGCAATTTTCCAAGGCTTCACTAAATATTTCCTCTGAATATAGGTTAAATAATATAGGTGAAAGTATACAACCTTGTCTAACATCTCGTAGAATCTGGATCGCTTCCGTTGGTTCACCTTCAAGATTCGTTCTTATTGTGGCTGATTGGTTCCAGTATAAATTTTGTATTATACGTCGGTCTTTTGGGCTCCTTTGGGCTTTTGTTATAACATCCATCATTTTTCGGTGTTGAACTGTATCAAATGCTTTTTGGTAGTCCACAAAGCAGGTGTAAATATCGCATGTTATATCTCTGCATGCATGCAAATTTTCGGTAGGAAGCGACCACAGATTAATCCGAGCAAAGATAAGATTAAATGTCAATTTCGAAAGAACCAAGATGATCTTCAAAACACGAAAGACGAAATGGATTCCCCCAGGAAACAACAACCTCTATGAAGATGTACTAACCAGACGTATACAAGACCTTGAAAACGACATAGAAGACATTGAACAAGCAAATAATGTCATAACGAAAGCACTAAAAGAAACAGAAAGGGAGTGCTGCCCGACTGTCGTGACCCATAAAGAAAAATTAAGCCAAAATACCAAAGAGTTAATAAGTAAAAGAAGACAGTTGACGGAAAAATACGACTCCCACTACACAACACTGAAGAAATTAAATAAAGATATCCACCGATCAATCCGAAAAGGCATAAGAGAAAACAACACAAGAGAAATAACTCACATAATTCAAGAAAACAAAGGTTTAAAAGTTTTGAGGCGTAATACGAATAACATCGGTAACAAAAATATGTACAAAATCAGAAACAAAGATGGAACATTGCCACGGATAAAGCCGAAATCCTCAAGGTTGTCGAATCGTTTTATCGCGAAATGTATGAGAGCACTAACGAAAGGCAAGATCAGCCCCTGCCCAAAATCACAAACCAGGGATCAGAATTAATGCCAGAAGTAACACCACATGAAGTTAAAAAGGCACTTTCAGAAATGAAAAATAATAAATCCCCTGGTGATGACGGAATAGTAATCGAGGCAATCAAACAAGTTGGAAATAAAATTATCCAGGCTTTGGCCAAACTTTTCACCCAATGCATTTACCAAGGAAAAACTCCTTCTCAATGGAACAATGCAGTCATTGTTTTATTACACAAAAAGGGTGACATAACAGATCTGAAAAACTACCGTCCTATCAGTTTGCTATCACACATATATAAACTTTTCACAAAAATTATCAAAAAAAGACTGGAGGCTAAGTTAGACTTATATCAACCTAGAGAACAAGCTGGATTTAGATCTGGATATAGCACTAACGACCACTTCATCATCATTCTCTTTGCCTTATCCCTATGCGGGGTCGGCTTCCCTAATTGCATTTCTCCACACAATTCTATCTTGGGTCATATCAATGTTAATCCCCTTTATCAACATGTCCTGCCTTATCGTCTCCCCCCAGCTCTTCTTTGGTCTTCCTCTCCTACTCCTTCCAGGAATCTGCACTTCAGCTATTCTTCGTATTGGGTGGTTAACGTCTCGACGTTGAACATGACCAAACCATCTTAACCTATGCTCTCTCATTTTGGCATCAATTGGTGCCACACCTAGACTTCCCCTAATATACTCATTTCTAATTTTATCCTTCTTTGTCACTCCACTCATCCATCTAAGCATTCTCATTTCCGCCACATGCATTCGCTGTTCCTCTTTCTTTTTCACTGCCCAACATTCAGTTCCGTACATCATAGCTGGTCTTATGGCTGTTTTATAGAATTTTCCCTTCAGCTTCATTGGAATTTTTCTGTCACACAACACACCACTCGCTTCTTTCCACTTCATCCATCCAGCCCTAATTCTACTGCATGCATCTCCATCTATTTCTCCATTACTCTGTAATACCGATCCTAGGTACTTAAAACTATTGCTTTTTACAATCATTTCACCATCCAAAGATACCATTTTATTTGTAGTAGCTCCATCTTTAAATGAACATTCCAAATACTCTGTTTTTGTCCTACTAAGTTTTAAACCTTTTTCCTCCAGAGCTTGTCTCCACTGTTCCAGTTTTTGTTCTAAGTCTCTGTCACTATTTCCTACTAACACGACATCATCAGCATACATTAAGCACCATGGAATGTTACCCTGTATTTTCGCTGTTATCTGGTCCAAAACTAATGAGAATAAATACGGACTAAGCACAGAACCTTGATGCAATCCTACTTTCACATGAAATTTATCAGTCTCTCCCACACCTGTCCTAACACTAGTCGTTACTCCCTCATACATATCCCTCACAATCTTTACATATTCACCAGGGACTCCTTTCTTATTGAGTGCCCACCACAGAATCTCTCGAGGAACTCTATCATATGCTTTCTCAAGATCAATGAATACCATATGAGCGTTTGTTTCTTTACTCCTGTATTTTTCCATCAATTGCCTTATAATGAAAATTGCATCTGTTGTTGATCTACCCTGCATAAAGCCAAATTGATTCTCGGATATTTCGGTTTCTTCACGTATCCGTCTATCAATTACTCTTTCCCATATTTTCATGGTGTGGCTAAGCAGTTTTATAGCCCTGTAGTTTGTACATTGTTGTATATCTCCCTTGTTTTTGTAAACAGGTACCAGTATACTGCTTCTCCATTCGTCTGGCATTTGTCCAACTTCCATAATTCTATTAAATAGACCTGCTAGCCACCTTGTTCCTGTCTCTCCCAATGCTCTCCATACTTCCCCAGGAATATCATCTGGTCCTACCGCTTTTCCTTTCTTTATTTTTTGAAGCGCTTGAGCCACTTCCTTGTTGGTTATTTTGGTGACCATTGCTGCTACTGTCTCCGTTGACTCTACAGGCTGTCTGTCAAATTCTTCATTTAATAAGCTGTCAAAGTACTTTCTCCATCTCTTTTTGACATCCCTTTCGTGAACTAGTATTTTATTATTTTCATCTCGGATACATCTAATCTGATTAAAATCTTTTGCTTTCTTTGCTCTCTGTTTGGCTATTTTATATATCTTCGTTTCGCCTTCCCTGGTATCAAGTTGATCGTATAGGTTTGAATACGCTTCTGCTTTAGCTTTTGCTACTGCTACTTTCGCTTCCTTTTTGGCGACCATATAGTTTTGAAGATCTATGTCCGATCTGGTTTCTTGCCACTTTTTATATAATTTTCTCTTCTCTTTTATGTTTCCTTGTACTTCATTTGACCACCACCAAGTCTCTTTATCTTCAAACTTCTTTCCTGACGTTTTCCCAAGTATTTCAATATCCGTCTCTCTAATAATATTGGCCATTTTTCTCCAAATTGTGTTAGGGCTTCCTTTCATGTTCCAACATATTTTTTCTACTATTCTTTCCCTGAATAGACCTTCCTTCTCATCTTTTAGCATCCACCACTTGATTTTTTGTGGTCCTCTCCGATATTTTTGTTTAGTTTCGCTTTTTACTTCGATGTCCAGAACAAGCAGCTTATGTTGTTGGCTTACTGTCTCACTAACTATTACCTTGCAGTCCTTGCATTCACGTATGTCTTCTTTCCTTATCATGAAGTAGTCTATTTGGGATTGATGTTGTCCACTTTTGTAGGTAATAAGTTGAGTTTCTCTCTTTTTAAAGAATGTGTTAACAATCGCTATATCCAATGCTGTTGCTAATTCTAGCATGTCATCTCCAGCTTCATTTCTAGTTCCAAAGCCTAATCCCCCATGTATTGTTTCATATCCTGTCTTGGCTTGGCCCACATGTGCATTGAAATCCCCTCCTATTATAACTTTCTCCTCCGCTGGAATATCACTCAGTATGTCTCCCAATTGATCATAGAAAGCTCTTCTTTCATTCTCACCCAGACCTGTTTGAGGAGCATACACACACACAACATTCAATACCTCTTTATCAATTACAAATTTCACTGACATCATTCTATCACTCGTTCTTACAACATCTACTACGTTACCTTTCATTTCACTATCAGCAATTATACCAACTCCATTTCTAGTGTTACTACTCCCTACATACCACAATTTATATCCATCACCTAGTTCTTTCGCCCTTTGTCCTTTCCACCTAGTTTCTTGAATACAAGCAATTTGGACTCTTCTTCGTTTGAGCGCATCCACTAACTCCAGACTCTTACCTGTAAGACTACCAAGATTCCAAGACCCTATCCTGATTTTTCTAACCTGCAATGGTGTTCCCCCTGAGATAGTCCTCACCCGGAGATCCGAATGGAGGCTCATTTTACTTCCGGAACATTTTACCTCAGGAGATGCCATCATTTCAGTATAAGTTTTTATTTCGTTTGGAGAAGGTCTTTTCATTATTATGGCCTGAAAAGATTTTTGGATATTTGATGCCTGAATGCCTTTTCTATCAGCACCATACCCTGCCCTGTCCTGCACGTTTAGCCAATACACCACCAATGCAACCAAAGTGCAGTATTACCCCACACCCGCCTGCATTTTTCTGTATAGGCCAGGATCCCTACTGTAAGGACTGCCCTATAAGCCAATGTATTGTTGCCCGTATCCCGCCACTAGGAGGCACGTACTTCATTCGGGATACCACTAACGACCACTTACTGGTAATAAAAAACCTAATAGAGAAGTCTGCGGAATACAGCAAACCATTGGCACTGATATTCGTGGACTACGAGAAAGCATTCGATACCATAAGCCAGCAGAAAATGTTAAAAGCATTGACAGAATGCCGAATAGACCATCGCTACATTAACATGATCAAATATATCTACCAAACGGCAACGGCTAGCGTAAGACTGTCTGAACAACAAACAAATATATTCTGTATACAGCGAGGAGTACGGCAGGGAGACACCATCTCACCAAAGCTGTTCACAATCCTTTTAGAACACACATTTAAGAAGGCAGATCTAAACGAATATGGTATCAATATAAATGGAGAGAAGCTCAGTCATTTGAGATTCGCAGATGACATCGTCCTTATAGCCGATCGTATGGATGATGCAATAATAATGTTGAACAAATTATATTACGCTTCCTTAGAGGTCGAACTAAAGATTAACATCAACAAGACGCAAATAATGACTAATCTGGTGCTAAATCGTAATATTGTTGTTGATGAAATGGATATTGAGCAGACTGCATCTTATAAGTACTTTGGACATGAAATTCAGTTGGGACGAGATAACCAGACGTGCAAACTCCCACGTCGCATAGGATTAGCCTGGGCAGCGTTTGGTAAACTTAACTATGTATTTAAATCGGACTTGCCCATATGCCTCAAAAGGAAAATCTTTGACCAATATGTGTTGCCAGTACTCACTTATGGAGCCGAAACATTAATACTAACAAAAAAGGTAGTGAACAAGATTCGCGTAACTCAGAGGGCTGTGGAGCGCCAGATGTTGGGTGTCTCCCTGAGAGACCGAATCCCAAACGAAGAAATACGCCGTAGAACAAAAACAATAGACGCTGTCCAAAAAATCGCGTCGCTTAAGTGGAATTGGGCAGGACACGTCGCCAGATTGCCAGACAACCGATGGACAAAACCTATTGTCGAGTGGTGGCCGCGAGAAGAAGCACTACGGAGCAGAGGACGCCCACTAACCAGATGGGCCGATGATTTGAAACATGTTATCGGTAACTGGATGCAAGCCGCACAAAATAGAGATGAATGGAAAGAGCTGAGGGACACCTATGTCCAGCAGTGGACGCGTACGGGTTGATGATGATGATGATGATATCTCTGCATCTTTGAAATAAAACCTGTAGACTAAACAGTGCATCTCTTGTACCTACACCTTTCATGAATCCAAGCTGTGTGTCTACTCTCTTCGCATAGCTTGTATTATTCTACGATGTATAATTTTAAGAAAAAGTTTTAATGTATGGCTCATTAGACTTATTAGCCTATATTCTACGCACTTTTTTGCTCCCTGTTTCTTTGGTAAGGTAATAAATTCTGAAACTAGCCAATCTTTTGGGATATTGCCTGTGTCATAGATATTATTGAAGATTTTACATAGTATTCGTAAAGATTGGAGCATATAATAAGGAAAAATGGATATAGAATACTACAACTGATCCTCAAAGGCAAATAAAGCCGTAGAAGTGTGGGAAAAAAACAAGTTTCTTAGTTAAAAAACATTCGTAAATGGACTCAGATATCAAATGTAGAACAGTTACTCCATGTTGCAGAAGCTCAAGAAGACTTCGCAATTGTGATCGCCAACGTCGGATAATAATTCTGTTATGACACGTGATGAAGAAGATGGCGTAAGCAATAATTTAGTAAGTTTCTTATTAGGAATTAGAAATCATGTAGCACAAATAGTTTAATAGTTATTTATGTACCAAGTCAGTAAAGAGTCTTTACTGACGTGGTGCATAATTTTATCGCCAATCATAAAAAACATTAACACTTACTTAATACTTCCTTAATTACATCCGTCTAATGACAAAAGAGTGTGTGTTCTTTGTACGCACGTAAGAAAGTAAGACGTTTTACTTATATTATTAGGATTTCAACGAAATAAATATATTTTAAACAATTTAATTGTATTTTTATTTAAATAATTAATTTTCTTAAAATAATATCTACCAAAAATTAAAAATATCGTTAATAGTTACGTCATTGTTTATGAACTGTATAACCTTGCGCAGTTGCATTTCTCTTGATGAATCGTAGACAATTTAAATAAATATATTTACTAACAAATTATCAATAAATATCTATCACCGTCCTATATATAATAGAATTAACAAAATAGTTATTTATGAAACAGTTCGTGAAGTATGCTTTTTCCAAACGCACGCGAGTTTTAGAGCACGAGCGACAACAGTGCGAGTGCTATACATCGCGTAAGTTCGCAAAAAGTACTTCACGCACAGTTTTATGCAATATTTTATCTACGATAAACAAATAAAAAACTGTAACTCTTCGTCACTGGAATTCATTTCTATCCTACAATTTTTAGAACTTTGACATTTAAAAATCCTAACTACTTTCAAACCACAAAACTGTCAAAAATTTTGTTGTAAGTCATTGCTCATATTGTCATCACCATGACAACGCGAAAGTTAAGGATATTGGATTATATGAAAGTGTGCCGAAAAACCCATTGAAAGTGTGCGAAAAAGTAAATCCCATTTAAAATACATTGTTACTTCACGCACACTTTAAACCCTTCACGCACTGCTATCTATGATGACAGTTTTCATAAACTAAAAACTTATACCTAATAATATGACATAGAGTAGATAAACACAATTTCTCACATTATTTGCGTTAGTAGGTAGTCTTCTTCAAGTGCCATCTTCGTTCCGAAGGTTGGCGATCATCAGGGCTATACGTATTTTCGAAACTGCTGACCGAAACAATTCGTTGTTGCTACAGCTATACCATTCCCGTAGATTCATTAGCCAGGAGTTTCGTCTTCTTCCTATGGATCTTTTTCCTGCTATCTTCCCCTGGATAATTATTCGGAGCGGTTCATATCTTTCGCCTCTTGTAATGTGTCCCAAGTATTGCAGTTTTCGTTTTTTGATCGTAAATATGACTTCCTTTTCTTTATTCATTCTTCTCAAGACCTCGACGTTTGTGACTCTCTCCATCCATGATGTTCTCAAGATTCTGAGATACATCCACAGTTCAAATGCCTCCAATCTTTTGATATCAATCTTTTTCAGCGTCCATGACTCCATTCCGTAGAACAGCACAGAAAGTACGTAACATCTCACCAGGCGAAGTTTCATTTTAAGGCTCAAATCTCTTCCACAGAACACTCTCTTCATTTTAGTGAATATGGATCTGGCTTTTTCTATTCTTATTTTGATTTCTGCTGAGCTATCGTTGTCTTCATTTACAAAAGTGCCTAAATATTTGTATTTGCTAACTCGATCGATAATTTCATTGTGTGAATATAAATTTTTGACATTTCGTGTTGATTTCGATATTACCGTAAATTTAGTTTTCTTTATGTTCAAAGATAGTCCATATTCTTCGCTGAACTGTAGGTAGTAAAAGATTTAAGAATTTTATAAATTTTAAACGTAATAAAAAATTTTATGACAATGACAGTAATGGCATAATGCCTTTGCGTTATGGGCGGTTTCGATGTTTAATCGATAGTTGTTGTCAATATTGAATACCTAATTACTAAATTTGTACAGTTTTGATTTATTTTGTATGAATATAATTGCAAAATATAATTTAATTAATAATAACGGAAATTTTGTACAATATTTTTAATAATTAAAGTAAATAAATTTTAAGTTGGCCACTTACATTCAATCTCGGTTAATTTGATTAATCGCGGCAGGTAAAGTAAAATTCTTCTTTTAGTACAATAAAGTGTTACTTTACTGCCGCAAATGAGGGCAAATGAGTACAATAATGAATGAATTTAGTGACGGTTGGCGATAAAAAAAATTTAATTTACTTACATATTTTATTAGTCATTTTGTTTCTTGTTCTCCAGTAATTTTGATCACTATTGGAACTAATATCTTGAACTCTTTTACGTGTTGAAATGTAATGTTTAATCTCCGTTTATCTGCAATGTTTAGTAGTAGAAAAACGACTGACTTTATTATTACCTAACTTTTTATTATATTTTTAGGGAGATGAGTATTGATATGATATTGTAAACTAATTATTATCGGTAAAAAATATACTTAACAATTGAAGTTTTTTGATTTGATAAGCTACTCCCTAAGTGGTGTAGATGTAATCTGTATGCAATTTTATTGTTGTGTTACTGGTAATACAGATACATGGAAGTGTATACTTCTCGTTAATTCTTGTAATAATATATTCTGAGAGCTGTAATAAGATACATAGAAAACACATAGAAAAAGATACAGCTCCCGGAACGAACCATGGCCGATGACAAAGGCTATCGTTAGTTGTACACAGTGTACAACTAACGATAGTCTTTGTCATCGGCCATGGTTCGTTCCGGGAGCTGTTAGGCCGGGCCGAAAAAATTTTTTTCTTCTTTTTCTATACGGCTAGTTGCCAAAAGTTGTGACTAGTATTTATATATTCCTATACCAAATTTGGGCCGGTTTAAAAAATAATTAACCGGGCCCCCTGGCCCTTAAAATTTTTTTTGGGTCAAATTTTTTTTTAAATTCTTGTACAGGGCTAGTGGCTAAAAGTTGTAACTACTATTTATATAATCCTATATCAAATTTGGGCCGGTTTAAAAAGTAATTAACCGGGCCCCCGGTCCTTAAAGAATTTTTATTTTGTTAAAAATAATGCTAGGGGCTATTAAAAAAGCTTCTGTTGTCATATTATATTGTTAAGCGAAAGAAAGATAATACAGTCGACAGGAAAAAATACTTAAGCTTTTAAATGCCGTTTTAGAAGATCTAAACTAAATCTTCAAAAATAATACAACGCTGGTCATCGACAAAAATAAAATTCGGAGAGGAGTTAAGGAAAACAGACGGCAACTCCAGCGCGAGAATAAAAATTTAAACAAGTCAATTAAAGGGCTATACTGTGATGAAAGAAAATATCAAACCATGGTCTTCGGAAACGCGAGGTGAATTGTGAAAACTAAAGACCATATAGCTTTAACCGAAGGACCCGGTAATTTATATTTTGGGTACTTAGCTCTTAGCCATTCTCGTGTCATAGATATTGTCGAAGGAATATTATCTATTATTATTTACAAATCCATAATATAGATCTAAGCAGTTTAAGTGTTATGGGATGTGATGGTACAAATGTCAATACGGCTGGAAGGTGGAATCATTGGAATTATAGAAAGGCGAGTGCATAAACCATTACAGCGGAATGTATGCCTGTTGCACGCTACTGAACTTGCCTTGCGATATTTTCTGCAAAAACTAGATGCCACAAAAGGTCCCTATTCATATTCTGAGCTGATTGGATCCCCTCTCCCCATTGCGAAAAAATGCATGTTATTAAATTTAAACCCATAGAAGCTATCCTGACTCTTGTAAACGAAAATGATCTAAGTCCAGATCAACAGTATTTATTCAAACTATATAATTATATAGTTTTCTCCAATTATTATAATAATAATAATTTGATATGGAATATGTTCTCAAAGTTTGGCAGAGAGAAGTCCAGGATGGCACAAACATGTTGGTTCATGACAGCGAACCGCATTAGAGTTTATGTAGCTACAACTGATCCTTTGTGAAAGCTTAAAGATTTTAGCTGAGTTTGTTTGTATTACAAGACAAGTATATTCTCGTATGAGGTTTGAGATAAAAACTTAGCCAAGATTAAAATATGGTGCCAGGCATCTATGGAAATTAATACAGGCCTCGAGAGATTTTCCGAGTAATGTCTCATCAATTATCAATAAAGTTATTCAAGACAATCCTTAATTTACACACCCGGAAGTCATTCAAATTTGTATGTTAACAGATTCACGTTAACGTATTAGAGAGGTTGCTGTCAGAAAAATTTTAAAATATAGGAAGGCTGGTATAAAAATTGCGTTTTCATAGTATCCCAAATCCCTAAATCAATTTCGATGCAGAAGATTACATACATCTCATAGTGGGCGGGTGGCACTCGCCATGCAGCTGATTAGTTTAACTGTTTATATATTTAGAAATGCCTATTCAGCATCGACCATGAAAAGTGTTTATAATTGACTCTGCAATTATTAGTGAATCGTGATCTTGGCTAACAATATTTATATAATCGAATGAAGGTTGTAATGTTGTTATGATGACATAAATACTGAAAGTAATTATCGTAGATAATTACAGGGTGTTTTTAAGATATATCTACTGAGTACAGATGAATTCTTGTACACCTTCCCTTTTTAGGAATTTTCCGACTACGGGGAGGGAAATTTGCAAGTCGTGCTACCAACCCATACTGTGTTGTAATCAATACAAAAAATTTATTTTATATACAAACTTCCTAAGCCTACGCAAATACATAAATAATATAAAATGTTCGTTTAACAACATTGTTTCGTAACACTTGTCACTCACTGTGTTTTCGGATTGTAAGCATATAATCTATTCTTATGTATTTCCTTGATTTTATTGTTTTCTATTCTGATTTTACAATTAACGTTATTTAATTCTGTTATCGTGAAAGGACCTACATAAAGACTATCAAACTTACCATTCTCTTCCCTTTTTACAAGGACTAGGTCTCCTCTTTTAAAGTGTTGTGGTGTTGTTTTGGGCTTATTTTCTTCTTGCCGCTCTTTTTTGTCTTCATTGCTTCTAGTGAGGTGACCTATCGTGTCTATGTACGCTGTGTCCTCTGGTTTCGAAGAAGTGTCCGATATCACGTCTTCTTTGACAAGTGTTCTATTCGGTTTGTTAATGTGACATTCATGGCATTGTTTAACGTATTTTCTTACTAGTGTAGGAAACAAAGGTTGAACCTTGCAAAATGGACACAAGTCCGGTTTTATTTTTTTTCTGGTATATCAAGGGGTGCTTATTATAAGACTAACTTTTTCTGAAAAAATTTCGCCCCGGAACCTCCCTTTTCACCCCTTTAAAGGGGGTAATTTGTGGTTTTTGCGGAACGTAGCCCTTCCTGTAACTTTTACAAAAAAATTCTTTTATAGAAATATGAAGAGGACTATATTTTCTACGATTTATTTCCAACACCATCTCTCTATCATCCACCGTTTAGCGGGGGTGGCGCCCTAAAGTTGACAAGTTTTTAAAAAAGATGTTTAAAAAAAAAATATATTTTTCCCTAACTATAACGGAAATTAAGAAGAAATCCTGCGGCAATTATTCACAAATAATTGACTGATTTTTTGGTATAGGTTTTACTTAAGGATAATTGCCCTTTTTTTAATTACAGGGTGTTACATTTTAAAAAACCTCTTTTTATACCATCTGAACCGTTTATGCTAGAGTAAAAAGGCTTTCAGCGATTACCCATGTACTGGTGCTATTTACAAATTTGTATAATGCACCCCCATTTTTCCCCGGAACCACCCCAAAAAAAAGAAGAATTAATAAATAAATTGATTTTCTTGGAATCCTTCACACACAATGCCCTTTATTAATATGCTTCATACATCATTTTGTGGACGTTATTATTACCCATGCATGGACACCAAAAGCAATTTCCTAGTGCAACCCCTTAAGCAAAAAAAAAATAAATAAAATGGGGGGTTGAAAATTTTTTTTGTTTTTTGCTTTTTGATCCATATGGGCATATGCTTCATCAATAGTGCTTTTCAAAAATATATATGGTTATTGCAACATCTCTGCGAAAACCACCCCTATCCTTGAAAATGTACTGCAGAAACTACCCCTATCCCTTGGCGAGCATGTTTTTACGATTTTCTCATTACCTATGTATTATTTTTAAACAAAACTTATACAAGGTTAAAGACCACTATTTACTCTAAAAATTATGTCCTATTCATTTTTTCGTATAAGCAACGGTTACGGCACAGTGGCGCCGTAAACCTCATATATGCTTTGGCGGGCTCCAGTTTTTGTTTTTTTTTCGTCATCTGTTCGTTTTATTGATAAAGTACTTATGCAAAATAAAACAACACAGTGTAACCTACAAATTATGACTTATGCACATTTTACATTCTTTGCTCCCCAAAGCCACAGTGGTGGCCCAAAATAAATTTTTGCATATTTTCGCCACCTACATGCATTTTATTGCATTAATGCTACCTTAACAGCACAATATTTACCCTTAGGTGGTCGCTACGCAGTGGCGGATCCAGGGAGGGGTGATGGGGTGAACACCTCCCCCCCTCTCAAACCAAGTCATATTATATTCAAAGATTATAAAAATATTCATTTATTTTTATAGAAATTTAACCAATTGGCACCCCCCTCTTAACGATGCTGGATCCGCTACTGTCGCTAAAGCATAAAAAGTCATTCTTATAAAAATAATATTAATATTATATAAGTATTTCTATAAAAAAAAATGAATATTTTTATAATCTTCAAATATAATATCACTTGGTTTGAGAGGGGTGGGGGTGATCGCCCCCATCACCCCTCCCTGGATCCGCCACTGCTTAGCGACCACTTAGGGGTGAATAATGTGCTATTAAGGTAGCATTAACGCAATAAAATGCGTGTAGGTGGCGAAAATATGGAAAAATTTATTTTGGGCCACCACTGTAGCTTTGGGGAGCAAAGAATGTAAAATGTGCATAGGTCATGATTTGTAGGTTACACTGTGTTGTTTTATTTTACATAAGTACTTTATCAATAAAACAAACAGATGACGAAAAAATAAACAAAAACTGGAGCCCGTCAAAGCATATATGAGGTTTACGGCGCCACTGTGCCGTAACGGTTGCTTAAACGAAAAAAATGAATAGGACCTAATTTTTAGAGTAAATAGTGGTCTTTAACCTTGTATAAGTTTTGTTTAAAAAAAATGAATAGGTAATGAGAAAATCGTAAAAACATGCTGGATAAGGTATAGGGGTAGTTTCTGCAGTATATTTTCAAGGATAGGGGCGGTTTGCGCAGGGATGTTGCAATAACCATATATATTTTTGAAAAGCACTATTGATGAAGCATATGCCCATATGGATCAAAAAGCAAAAAACAAAAAAAAAATTTTAACCCCCCATTTTATTTATTGTTTTTGGCTACAAGGGTTGCACTAGGAAATCGCGTTTGGTGTCCATGCATGGGTAATAATAACTTGCACAAAATGATATATGAAGCATATTAATGAAGGGCATTGTGTGTGAAGGATTCCAAGAAAATCACTTTATTTATTAATTCTTCTTCTTTTTTGGGTGGTTCCGGGGAAAAAATGGGGGTGCATTATACAAATTTGTAAATAACACCAGTACATGGGTAATCTCTGAAAGTCTTTTTACTCTAGCATAAACGGTTCAGATGGTATAAAAAGGGGTTTTTTAAAATGTAACACCCTGTAATTAAGAAAAGGGCAATTATCCTTAAGTGAAACCTATACGAAAAAATCAATCATATATTTGTGAATAATCTCCGTAGCATTTCTTTTTAATTTCCGTTACAGTTAGCGAAAAATATATTTTTTCTAAAAACATCTTTTTTAAAAACTTGTCAACTTTGGGGCGCCACCCTTGCTAAACGGTGGATGATAGAGAGATGCTGTCGGAAATAAATCGTAGAAAATATAGTCCTCTTCATATTTCTATAAAAGAAATTTTTTGTAAAAGGTACAGGAAGGGCTACGTTCTGCAAAAACCATAAATTACCCCCTTTAAAGGGGTGAAAAGGGGGGTTCCGGGGCGAAATTTTTTCAGAAAAAGTTAGTCTGATAATAAGCACCCCTTGATATGCCAGAAAAAAAATAAAACCGGACTTGTGTCCATTTTGCAAGGTTCAACCTCTGTTTCCTACACTATACGTCTTTTTCTAAATTTTTCCATCTAAATCTTGCTTTTAGCTTCTTTATTAGTCTATTTTTCTTTAAGTGTCCTCCGAACATCGGGTGATTATGGTATTCTTCTATTAATCTGTGTTTTTCTTTGTCATCTTTTATTGTTTCTGGTACTTCACATATGTATATTTCTATATTCTTCAATTTTTTATTTCCTTCTTTAATAAATTCATCAATTGTGCACATTTTAAAAATAATATCATTTACGTATATTTTTACTTTACGTACTGCATTCTCTACCGCCAGCTTATCAAGCTGTACCAACGCTTGGTTTAAATCGAAACGATTCAATCCTGTGGCTATGCTTTTGCTGCATTTTATTTTGTTTTTGGCCCTAATGCTCAGTCTTGGTGAGATTAGTTCTGCTCCAAAGGACAAAATTGGTAGTCTATGCGCCTCTAAATTATTTAGTACCTTCCTTACTGTCTGTTTGGTGGCTTCTGGCTGTAGTGCGAGTTCACTTTCAGCCTTTGTTTGTCTTGCTTCTTTCTCCTTTTCTTTTGCTTGAGCTCTTGTTATGGCTAGTATATGGGCGTTGTCTATGTATAGGTTTTTTAGTTGATGCAATGTTATTCTTGAAAGGCTGTCTGCGTAGTTACTTTTCCCTGTTATATACTCTATTTCGAAGTCATATTCTTCTAGGTCTAATCTGATCCTCGTGAGTTTTGAGGTTGGTTCTTTCATTGCAAATAGGTGTGTCAAAGGTTTATGGTCTGTTTTTACTTTGAATGTTGGTGCTCCATATAGATAACATTTAAAATAATTAATTCCCCAATGAATCGCTAGTAATTCCTTAACGATTATAGGTTTATTACATTCTCCTTTACTAAGGGCCGGTTGTTCGAACGCTAATCAACAATGATCACTATCAAATATTTAATTACTGTCACCAAAACTGTCAATGTCAACTTTTATTGGGTTGCTGAAAACATAATTCATTATAATTATGAGATTAGTTAATCAATTAACATAACAATTATTAACATAATTGATTAAGTAATTTCATAATTGTAATCAATTATGTTTTCAGCAACCCAAACAAAGTAGACATTGACAGTTGTGACAGTAATTAAATATTTGATAGTGATCATTGTTGATTAGCGTTCGAACAACCGGCCCTAAAACTTCTTGATGCATATGCTATAGGTAGGTCAATTCCGTTATAATCTTGACTTAGGATTGCTGAACAACTCTCATTGGATGCGTCTGTTGTTAAGATAAACTGTTTGTTGAAATCAGGATATTTTAAAATTGGTGGTTTCGTCAGAGATGCTTTAAGCTTTTTGAATGCTTTTTCACACTCCTCGGTCCACGAAAATTCTACTCCTTTCCTTGATAATTTGTTGAGTGGTATGCATATTTCCGCAAAATTTTTAATAAAACGTCTGTAATAGTTGCAAAATGCTACAAATCTCTTTGTTTCTTCCGCTGTCTGAGGTGTCGGATATTGTTCAATTACTGCATACTTCGCTTTGTCTGGTGATACTCCCTCTTGAGAAAGATCATGTCCTAAATATGTTACTTCCCTTCTAAAGAATTGACATTTTCCTGGGTTAAGTTTCAAATTGAATTTTCGACATGTCTCGAATGTCTTTTTCAGGTTGTCTAAGTGATGTTTTTCGGATATTCCAATTACTACGATATCGTCCATGTAAAGAAATGCTTTGTCTGGTGTTAATCCTGAAAATGCTATTGACATCATTCTTGAAAAGGTATTTGGGCTTACATTTAATCCAAAAGGTAATCTGGTAAATTGAAATGCTCCATTTTCTGTGCTGAACGATGTGTATTTTCTCGATGATTTTTCTAATGGTATCTGGTGAAAGCCTGACATTAAGTCTATAACTGAAAACCATTTTGCTCTTCCTAGTTGATCTAATATCGAATCTATTCTTGGTAATGGAAATTTGTCTGTAACTATCTTCTTGTTCAGTTGTCTAAAATCTATGCATAATCTCCATGCTTTTCCTCCATCTATAGCTTTTTTCGGTACCAGTACTACTGGACTGTTGTACTCGGATGTAGATGGTTCTATGATTCCTTGGTCTCTTAGGTTTTGTACTTGTCGATTTAATTCCTCTGTTTGCGCATGAGGTGTCCTATAATTCTTGATATATACCGGAGTTTGGTCTTTAACTCTTAGTTTTTGTTCGTAGAAATTGTTACAGGTTAACATATCATGCCTTAGGGCGAATATGTCCGAATATTCCTCGCATAACGATACTAAGTTGTCTCGTATGTATTCTGGTATGTCTAATTTCAGTGATTCTCGTAATTCTTTTTTTCTGTCCTTGCTGTCGTTGACTAGCCTATATATATTGAATAGTTTAATATCCAACGTCCTGATTGTGCTTGCGTCTACATTTACTGTTTCGTACGTTGTGTTAAAAATTTTGATGTATGGATTATTACTTGAAATAATTGCTCTTGCTATGAATATTCCTGGTTGTATTTCTTGCTGTTCCACTATCCTGTCTTTCTTTAACGTTTGAAAAATTTTTACGATTCTGTAAATTTCACATCTAGGCGGTATTATTATGGTGTCATTGTCTATATTATCCAGAATTTTCGTACTAATGTAACAATCGTTGTCCTCTTTAATGTGCATTTTAAGGTTTGCGTAATCTAGTATACATTGAAAGTTAGAAATAAAGTCTCTCCCAATGATTCCGTCTGTTGGAATTGGAAAGTTAGGTTCTACCAATTGAAAGATGTGTTCGAATCGAGTTCCTTTTACTTCGAGTGTTGTCTCAACTTCTCCCATTGTTTGCAACTCTCCTTTAGTGACTCCTTTTATTTTCGCCTTTGTGTTTGGTTTCACCTGTTCCTTCATAAAATCTTGTGAACATTTTAGTATTGAAATGTCAGCTCCTGTGTCTATGATAAAAGTGCTTGTGTTTTCAAGAATTCCTGTTTTCATTCGTACAAAGTTCGTTAGGTTTAGGTCGAAGTTGTAAATGTTATATTTTATTTCTGCCTGTGTGCTTCCAACTTCTTGTTCATTCAAAACCCCAACTGCTGGTTTTCTTGCTCTTCTTGACTGTCCTCTATTTCTAGTAACCTTACGTTCCTGTTACGTCCGCCTCTCTGGTTTCCTCTGTATGTTTGATTGTTAAATTGTCTGTATCCTCTGTTCGAATAATTTCGTTGATTGTCCGTTGCTTCTCCTTCGTTCCGTTGTCCGAAGTTATTTCTTCTTCCTCTGTCATATTTGTTATGGTATCCTCTTCTGTATTGCTGCTGTCCTCTCCTATTCTCGTAGTTTGTCCTATAATTTAAGACTCTTCCTTGTGCATTTTCTTCAGTCGTATCGATCGACAAAAATTTAGATACTACTTCCTGCGGTGATGTAAAGTTACCTGCTTCCAGTATTAGCTTAGCTTTCTCTGCATTAGCGTTTCGTTTCATTGTTGTTACTACGGCTTCCGTCGTATATTTCTTTGCTAAGTCAAGTGGCATTCCTTCCGCTATGTATGCTACTTTTAATTGTTCTGCTAACTCTTCCACTTCAGATGCGTACACTGCTGCATCTCTATGCCCTTGCCTTTTTTTTTCTAATTTGGCTATTAAAATCTTCGGATTATCACCTTTTAATTCTTTCTTTAGTGCTTCAGTTATCCGTGGAATTGTATCTTCTGTGGTTATTAGGTTCCTAGCCTTATTGGTGAGTCGCGTTTTTATTAGCGTTACAGCTGTGTCTTCATGACCTTCTGCCAATTTTCCAAGTAGTTCTAATGCGTCTAAAAATGGTTGTAATTTCCCTGCGCTTCCATCGAACTCGTTGGGCAATATCTTGCTTGCTATATTCAAAAATTCAGTGATTGTCAAAGCCATGTTTAATATTGTTATATCTTGTTTTATGTCACCTTTTTCCTCTTTTATTTCGTCGTTAATTATTTCTTCTTCTGCTTCCTCGTCGCTTTGTTCCTCTTCAACTTCCTCGTCGATTGGTTGATGTATTGAATTTGGAACCACTGTTCTTACATTTACTGCTTGAAATGAGCGTATAACTTTGTCTCTGATTTTTCCAAAATATTTGTTGCACGATTCCCTTTGTTTGCCCGAAAGTGCTTCCCAGTTTTTCCTAGTCAATTGTGTGAACTTGTTATAAGCTTTAATTAGCTGTGTCGTTACTTCTTCCTTTATGTCCTTAGATTTCGGAACTTTTTTCTTTAAGACTCTTCTGCTTTGCCTGTCTATTTCTTGTGCAATTTCCTCAACTATTTTGACAAAATCTTCCCAAGTAACTTTGTTGCTACTCATTTATACATAATTTTTTTTTCCGCTTCTGCACTTCTTAGCGAAAATATAAATTCGATAGTCTTACGGTGTATATAGATATGTAGTATATAGATATATAGTAAAAATATAGAGATAAAATAATACGTCAATATATGGTAAAAATATGTAAAAATTGCAGTAGTAATAAAAATTCAAAAATAAATAACGTTATATTAACCCTTGTAAATAAGTAGTTAGAATAATAATTTAAATGTATTATGCATATAGCGTATATTTGTTATATCGTATATTTATTTTGATAGGTATATTTACGATAGCAAATATTAAGATCATAAAAAATTGCAAAAATGTACTAAAAATCGGTAGTCAAATAATAAATGAATAAAAGTCAGCAAGGATTAAGTATACGTTGATAAATATGTAAAAATAATCATATAAAATTGTATCATTGCGTCCTATAATAACTTAATATGAGGGTAAAAAAAATCTTTTTATATTGATAAATATTGGTAATAGAATAGAATAATTAAGTAAAAATAGGTAAACTTGAAACATATATTAATGTAATTAAGGTAGCACATAATGTTTATACTTTATACTTTATATTAATCAGGAAATACCATAAAAATAGCTAATATGGACTTACCACTTTTACGCGTCTTTGTTCGTATCACAAGTCCTCGCTGCACGTTCCATAGCATTGTCCATTTTCCATTGTCCCACGATGTTCCATCTCCATACTATTCCATTTTCAGCTCCGCGTCGGCCTGATGTCTCCATCCATTTTACATATACCACACTGTTGTCTAAGGTGGTCTAGGTGCCTGAACATTGACGTGTTTCTTCATACCTGTCCTGTTCACCAGTCCTGAGTTCTTCCCTGGTTCTGGATCGCCATATGACAGCCCTGGGCACTAAGGCTATCTTCTCCCGGTGAGGGTGGTTATCCCTTATCCGAGGGGTGGAATAATTGATACGCTTTTACTTGTTGAGTTGTTTTATTTACACTCGCATTAGTATAAGCTGGTAGCACCGCACCCAAAGAACATCTCGTGTAGAAAGAAACACTATCTTTAATGTCGAAATATTACGTCTGATCACCAAAACAGAATGACGAATGTCTCATATAATAATAAAGAAGTCCCTTGTTATAGTTTAACTGTTTATATATTTAGAAATGCCTATTCAGCATCGACCATGAAAAGTGTTTATAATTGACTCTGCAATTATTAGTGAATCGTGATCTTGGCTAACAATATTTATATAATCGAATGAAGGTTGTAATGTTGTTATGATGACATAAATACTGAAAGTAATTATCGTAGATAATTACAGGGTGTTTTTAAGATATATCTACTGAGTACAGATGAATTCTTGTACAACCTCATCGTGATGAGTTCTAGGCTAAATAAATAATAATATACAAAATAATGCTAAATATGTCCATAATAGTTCAATATAGCAACCTTTCGTGCCGAATATTGATTCAATCAAAGAGCAGCACAGTTCACAGCGCAAAAATAGTAAATAAATATGAATTGCTTACCCCCCTTTTATATTTTTAGTCCTGGGGGCTGGTTAAATTTTTTTAAATCATGATGAAAATTTCTTAATGAGATAGTAGCATCGATATTAATGTTTTGGACACTAGCCCGCCCCAAAAATAAAGCAAAAAAATAATAATTTTTTTAGGCCCTCGGGGGCCCGGTTATAAATATTTTAATTTGGCCCATATTTGGTACACAGTATTAGGACTACCATACACAACTTTTTTTTACTAGCCCGTTTAAAATTTCCAAAAAAAATTTTTTTTGCCCTTTTTCGGCCCGGCCTGTCGTACACCCACCTAAACTTTACGCCGAGAGGATCTCTCTCACTGGCCATGGTTCGCTCCGGGAGCTGTACATGGATTGACCATCCAATCAAGCTCTACGCAGAGGAAGAAAAAATGACTCTAAAACAGGAAATACCAGAAATTATCACAGATCTTCTTCTTCTTCTTCTTCTTCTTTTTGTATAGACATGACTCTGTCTGTTTTTTCAATGTGCCTCTAGTAAGTTGTCGTTCCATCGTTTTCGTGGTCTTTCCCCTGATCGTCTTCCTATTGGGGAACCGTCTCTCACCGTCCTTACTACTCTATTTGCTGTCATTCGGCTTATGTGGTCATTCCATTCTACTCTTCTGCTTTTCACCCAGTTATTAATGTTATACCCCTTGCATCTACGTCGTATATCTGTACTTCTAGCTCTATCCCATAGTATCTTACCATCGATTTTTCGAAGGGTTTTCATCTCCGCTGTTTCGAGCAATCTTTTTGTCCTCTCTGTGTAGAATACTTAATCCAGAACTCGTCTACCTTTCGGTGTGAGTTTATTTCTTTTCCGATATTTTTATTTCTCCATATTGTGTCATTCAGGCAACCTGCGGCTCTGTTTGTTCTATTCACTTGATCTTCCACTTTTGTTTCGAGCCTTCCGTAGCTAGATAGTGTGATGCCTAGGTATTTAAACTCCATTACTTGTTCTATTATCTGACCTTCCAGCTCCAATTTACATCTTATTATATCTGCTGTTATAACCATGCATTTTGTCTTTTGTGAGGAAATTAACATGTTAAATTTTCTGGCGATTATGTTGAATTGATGCAGCATACGTTGTAAATCATCTTCACTTTGAGAGACTAGTATTGCATCGTCCGCATAGCAGAATATTTTAAAAATTTCACAAGGAAAAGTTGTCTTTAAAAAAGAGATTATTTTAGGTAGATTATTTTAAGTTTTTATTCCCATTTGGTATCCTTTTTTAGTTCTTACTTTTTTTATTATTTCGTCCATGATCAGGTTGAACAATAAAGGACTCACGGAATCCTCCTGTCTTATCCCATTGCCGGCTTCAATTGGGACAGTTAATTCATCATCCACTTTTACTATTATTGTGTTGTTCTGGTAGATGTTTTCGATCGTTTTAATTATTCCTAGAGCTACCTCTGTCGAGTATAACAAATGGATAACGTCCTTTAATATGACCCTGTCAAATGCTTTCTTAAGATCCACGAAACATAAACATGTTAAAAAAAATGCGTATGCTGATTGGGCAATTTCAGCGAGAATTGAAGAAAGTGAAAAGTGGCGATGAAGCCGATGGATAAAACAAAGTATCTTTTTTTAATAAGCTTTTATTTTTAAAAGATAAAAATGAGGCACGTTATTCTACTGAAGAGGTCTCTCTCCCAAGCAAGATGCTGAGCCACTGGACTCATTACTAACCAATTTACATTTTGTAAATATTGAACAGCCCAGATAGCAGTTTCACCAATTTTTATTTTTTATACTGCCTAACCTACTAGTTATCCAGCTAAAATGCTGCAAAAGTTATGCGCATTTTTCTGTTATGTTTTTTGTTATATAGTCTGGATGCTTTGCTATATTATAACAAAGTTACATAACAAAGTTGTAGAACTAGGGGTTCCAATCCCGCAGCCTGAGTTCAATCTCGGTATTTGCGGGACTACGAATTTTCAATCCCGCGGGATCTCGGTATTTGCGGGATCCCGCATATTGAAAATAGTCATATTTATATAAGGCAAATAAAACAATACATGAATCAACTAACTCCACATTTATTTAAGTATTACTATTAGTATGAGATCAAAATTGTTTTTTCTTCACAAAAAACAGTAACAAATATTGGAAAAACAAAAAATCTATCGTCAAAAAATACACCAACAAAATATTAAAAATTAACCAAAAAAAACCATTCTCAACTGAAAATTAATATAGTTTACTAATTTAGTTGCTATATTACTTAGCTATAAGTTACTATTATTTAGCTAAAGCTTTCAATTGAAAATTTTTGCAAAGGAAACACAACATATTGGATGGTATGAATAAAAACGGAGTATAAACTCTAAGTACGTTCTCATGAGTATGAGCATAAAGTTTATACTATATTTATATATGATATTATTGATTTATATATAATATCTAAATCTAAACTGTCATCTGCCAAACTTCTGCGTATTTTAGACACAATATAGCCAGCAGCAGAAAATGCCCTTTCGGCTTCCATACGCGCGTCGACGGTATTCCTTTTTAAGCTTTATATGTAAATGTAAGATATTTTGCCATTGACTCCCCAGATTCACAGAGAGTCATTTCTATTTTAATAATGGACTCAAGTGTATTAGCTCGAGATGATGACGGGCAAAGTAAATACATTACATGCTGACGATATAGTTAACTCTAACTCCTGTTGCAATGTAAGATCAAGATCGGATCCCGATGATGGAACCTCTATATTGTTTCTCACGTGTTTCTTACTTGATCAGCCTCTTTGTTATCATTGCTCTCAGATGAATTTAAAGGGCTGAAGTTCATTCCCGTTACAAAATCATTAATTTCTTTTCGAAGTAAACTTTTCGGTGGGAGATGAACAGTTTCATCGTCACACGACGCTTGGTAACTACGAGGCTTTTGGAGATAAATCAGTACATTTGCAGTCACATTTCTACGTCGTTGTAAAATACGGCGCAAAGACAGTTTTTTGATCATTTTGAGCGTATCTGCAGCAGTAATGTACGCGTTTTTCAGTCCCGCAAATCCCGCGGATCCTGCACCTGTAATCCCGCACCACGCGGGATTGAAAAATGACGCGGGATCCCGCAATACCGGGATCTCGGTATTGCGGGATTGGAAGTATAGCCTTTGTTGTATAACTTTGTTATTAACATGTTTTGTTATGTAATCTGGAAACGGCTTTAATAACACTATATAGCGAAACCGACATATTAACACTAAGATGAAGTCAAGAATTTATAAAGCCAGTGTACGACGAATAATGACACATGCATCAGAAACACAAGACTCGATACAGCCACAACACAAATACACACACCCAAACTTGTATTGAATCATCTGATATTTCTTACTATTTCGTGCGAATTTAAAATAACGAACACACGAAGTCAAACAATATTTATTTTAAAGCAATTTAATAACAAATACATAACAATTCAATAAAACAATAAATTATTTAACAAACAAATTGAAATAAGTAGTTGTTTTAAAGTCAATAGCATACAAAATATCAATGTAAAACCAATAATGTTTAAATTGCTTTTATTATTTTTTTTTGTATTTTATGGTATTCAGTGTTATCACCTCTAGTTCTTATGCAAGCTTCAGTTTGCTGGGCACGCTCCTAATCAAATTATCAACATTTTGTTGTGGTAGGTTGCTTCATCCTTTAAGAGCAGTTTGTACTAGCCGTGCGGTGTTTTGTGGATTATCCCGGCGAGCTTTAATTATTCTTTTAAGCATATCCCACATATACTATATAGGGTTAAGCTCGGGTGAGCAAGCAGGCCATTCCAACAAGGGATACCTTCTGCTTCAATGATGTATGTATTCACTGTAATGGTATGCAGAGATCCATTATCATGCAATAAAATTAAATTTTCTCCTGTTGCACCTCTGCAGGGCCTGACTACAGGTTATCAACATACCTGTGAGCAGTTAAAATTGATTGGATGAAAACTAAAGGAGTTTTTTAACGGATCACAATTCCTCTCCAGATCATTATACTTCCCCTTGTACATTTGTGAACAGATCTGAGAGTTTTCCTTTTTGCTTGTCTTCCTCGACCTCTAAGTACACGATTTCGTCGGTCATCTGATTTTACACAAATCCTGACTTTTTTTGAAAATAGAACATTTTGTCAATTCCCAATGTTCCAGTTTTGGTGGTGAAGACACCAATTTAGGCGATCAATCTTGTGCTGTCTGGAAAACTCGGGAACCCATAACTGTCTCCTGCTGTATACTTCTTGCTACGAACTCTTCTTCTCATCGTTTCAACTGAAACAGTTACACCTGTAGCTTCCAAAACCTGCCTTTGGAGCTGTAGGTGAGAAATGGTTACCTGTTACCTAGCATAGATTTTGGACAGAACGCCCTGTATTACGCCTAGCTCTACAGCTATGTCCCTCTGGGAACATTACTTTTTCCACAAGACCAATAATAATCTTTCCTCGTTGTTAGTTCTATAACCCCACATGAGGCATATTTTCGTTTTTGGACGCAAATGTTAGTTTATTTATTTTCGTTCAATTTGCAACTCAAGCAAATAACCTATACCGTACCGAGCTGTACTATCCGATTGTCTTATATATTTGTTTATTTTCAATAAAAACCTTTATTCTTCGCAACAATAACAAGTTTTTCAAAATAAATAAATATTACTTTGAAATACATGGTGATTCCATATAAGTTTGGGTGTGTGTATTACTAGAAACGGCAGAGATGAGAATCTATCTATCTAATCAGCCCTAAACATCCATCCTTGGATATAGGCCTCCTCTTCCTTCTTCCATGCCTCTCTATCTTGGGCAATTTGCATCCATTTTGACCCAGTGTGTTTCTTCACGTCATCTGACCATCGCATTTGCATCGCATTTGTGGCCTTCCCCTTTTTGTTTGTGGTTCCATGGTCTCCAATGTATTATCATCTTAGTCCATCTTTCATCCTTCTGGCGTAGGGTGTGTCCGGCGAACTTCCATTTAAGCTTTGCTACTTGGGTAGAGCCGTCTTTCACCTTTGTTTTGTTACTGATCCATTCGTTTCTTTTCCTGTCTGATAATTTAATGTTCAGCATTTGTCTTTCCATGGCTCTTTCTGTCTTTGCTATTTTTTCCATATTCTCTTTTGTAAACGTCCATGTCTGAGAGCCATATATTAAAACAGGGAGTATACAGTGATTGAAGACTTTTGTTTTTAGGTATTGCGGGTATTTTCTGTTCTTTAGAATATAAGACAGCTTTCCGAATGTTGCCCAGGCCAACCTTATTCTTCTCTTTATTTCTTCGGTCTGATTTTCTTTATTTAATCTAGTGATTTGTCCTAGATATATATACTCTTTTACTTGTTCTATTCTTGTTTGTGCCACTGTAATTACTAGTTCTTCTTGTTGATTGGTCATGGTTTTTGTTTTACTGTAATTCATCTTCAGTCCTATCTTTGTCGATTCTCTATCTAGTTCTTCCATCATTCTTTGTAATTCTTCACTTCTCTCTGCTATTAATACAATATCATCAGCATATCGTAAGTGATTCAGATATTGCCTGTTTATGTTTATACCCAAACCATCCCAGTGCAGTTGTTTGAACACATCTTCTAGAGCTTGGTTGAATAGGTTGGGCGAGATAGTATCTCCTTGTCTTACTCCTCGGTTTATTTTAATAGGCTCCGTTTGTTTCATTAGCTTAATAGTTGTTGTTGCCTTATCATATATATTTGCAATTAAGTCGGTATATCTGTAGTCTATTCTGCTGTTTTGTAGGGAATTCTTTACTGCCCAGTGTTCCACACTATCAAATGCTTTTTCGAAGTCAATAAATGCCATGTATAGCGGGATATGATATTCGCTAGCTTTTTCGATTAATATCTTCATCGTTAAAAGGTGGTCACTTGTACTGAAGCTTTTTCTAAGTCCGGCTTGTTTTCTTGCCTGGTATCCATCTAATTTAGTTGTTAATCTGTTTGTTAATATCTTGGTTAATAGTTTGTACATCACATTTGGTAAAGTTATGGGTCTGTAATTCTTTAGATCCTTTTTATCTCATTTCTTAAATAGTAACAATGTTACTGCTTCGTTCCAAGTGTTGGGTATTTATTTTGTCATTAATATTTTATTCATAAGTGTGTACAAAACTTCTGTAGTTGTTTTCCCACCATTTTTTAGCATTTCTACAGTTATCCCGTCTTTTCCTGTCGATTTATTATTCTTCATCTCCTTGTTGAGTGCTCTTTTTATCTCATTCTTACTGATTTCTGGTTGTAAGTCGGAATTGACATTTTTTATTTTTATTTGTAATTGCTTAAGGATTTCTTGTGTTGGTTTCTGTTTTGTATTGTAGAGGTTTTTATAATATTCTTGTGTTATTTGTATAATTTCTTCTATATTATTGGTCTCTATGCCTTCTTTGTTCTTTATACTAATAATCTGTATGCTTCCAAGCTGTGGTTTTAAGCACTTCATATTTTTATTTTGTTCAATGGTTTTTCTATTTTTTCTTCCTGTACTCTCCTTTGAATTTCTTTAGAGATGAGAGTACTGAGAAGAATTACAGGAAATACTCTGAGAGATCGAAAGATGAGTGAAGACATAAAAAGGCAATGTAAAATGTATAAACGAATAGACACTAAATAGAAAAAAAAAAAGAATAAAATAACAACATAACCAGAATGGGACAGACACGTGTTGTCAAAATAGTAAGGAATCCACGAGGAAAAAGTTTTCCTGTAGTTGTCTGTGTACCATATATTACAATAAACCATAAAATCCCTATAAAGAGCTACATCAAAGAACAGAACTAGTTTTCGATCGGATGACCGATCATCATCAGTGTTTACGTGAATCTAACATGCTAACCACCAAAGTAAAAATAGGAAGAGATAAATCACCAATCGGTAGAACAGGTATCGGCCGACCGCACAATAGATGGAGTGACAACGAGTGACAACGGTCCACAGAGAGATCAATCCGCCAATGAACAAGCGGAATTGCTTATAAAGAGGAGAAGGAGAAGGAGAAAAGAAGAAGAAGAAGAAAACAGAAGAAGAGAACTGTAATATTAATTTAAAATTAAATTTTTAAAGATTTATTTATTCAGTAAAATGTGCGTATGGAAATCGTCATGGTTGCGTTGTAATGTTTCAATTGTTGTACATTTCTTCATCAGCCATGCTTGTTTGCTCTTTTTATTCCCCATACTATATTTTTATGCAACATTTTGTACGCTCTTTCTGCATCATTAATATGTACGCTTCATATGCAATATTTAATTTGTCATCTATCCTTACTTCGTTTCTTTTTATATTTAAACTTTTCAAACGAAAGTATGGTAATAGATAGATGTTTTCATTTCATTCCACTATTCTTCTATAGACCGCTATGATTTTTAAATATTTTTGCAAAATTATTATTAAGCCCTGTTTTTATTTTTTCGTGGATTTTCTTTAATAGTTTTATATTTATTTTGGGCCTCATTTTCGTATGAATTATTTTGAGTAATATGTTGATAATGGCAACTATTCGATTATGATTTGAGAAAACATCTGCGCCTGGATATATGTTTTAGAAGAGGTGACAGAATTTTAAAACTTTTGTTTATGCTTGATTTTTTATGATTGTTCTTAGGGTATAATTAGGTGCTTTATATATTATTATTTAAGCCTTCTTAAACGTAATTTAGAATGTAGATGAAAAAATGTATTCTTTATATTCTCTTTTGGCAGAATTAGGTTAGCCTTTTTCTTCTTTCGTTTCTTGTGCTAAGATCATATATTATGTCCTCACAACATTATCGACTCTTAGTACATTCTTTCACGATTTTGGCTGTACATTTTAAAGAACCGCTTGGATTAACATGAAATTTGGCATACGCATAGCTAACATGCCAAAGAAAAAAAAGTGATATGGTGCCGATGTGTGCTTTTGCCCTGGGGGTGACTTTCACCCCATCTCGGGGGTGAAAAAATTTATGTCCAAGATAAGTCCCGAAATGAATAAACTTACTAATATTAAGCAACTTTTGTTCTATAGAGTTTTTTCACCAAATCAATACTTTTCGAGTTATTTTCAAAGTGAATATGTTCATTTTTCTACAAAATAACCACGTTTTTAGACGGTTTTTCGCAAATAACTCAAAACGTAAGCATTTTGTCGAAAAAATATTCTTAGCAAAACTATAGAAAATAAACAAGTGTAAAAAAACGGTGTATATATTAGGTCTCGATAGCAAAAGCAGAGTTATAGCTAATGAAAAATAGGTTCATATTCGAAAAATTCCAAATAGAATAATTCAATGTGAAATACCCAAATAACGAAGCATTTTTGGGGAAAACACATTACAACTTTTTTAAAAGTGTTTAAAAAAAGCTTTATGTCTGTTTTTATAAAAAAAATTCTAGCATCAAATGTAAGTAAGTTCCGCTCAAAATAAAGCTGGTCCCGTTTGTTTTGGCAAAAAAAATCAGGAAGATCGCCCCACTCCCCAATTAGCAACTTAAATTAAATTAATCGTTACAGCTTCACAAGTTATTTTACTTATGTTTTGTTTATATAATCTGTAAGTTTCATCGATTCAAAGTGTTTATTTTTGAAAAAATTTGGTTTTAAAGTAAAATTTATAAAAACTAATTTTGAAAAAAAAAATGTTTTAAGCTTAAAAATGATTAGAGATGCCAAAAATATTAAACAATAACAAAAGTCGGCTTTACTTTTCTGAATATTTTGTATATTTTTGTTTTTCTGTAAGACAAAAATTGGTTAAGATTCGGTGTTTCTAAATTTGCATACACTCGTGATAAGTGACTCGTTCAACACCATTTAACTACAGCTCGTTCAAAAGTAAGGACTTTGAACCGATGAAACTTACAGATCATATGATCAATACATACGCGAGTAAAAAACTTGTAAAGTGGTAACAATTAAGTTTATTTGAAATGCTAATTAGGCGGTGATTTTCCCGATTTCTTACCAAAAAAAGGGACCAACTTTATTTTGAGCGTAACTTGTTTACTTCTGGTGCTAAAAATTTTTTTTAAACAAAAATAAACATTTTTTAAACACTTTAAAAAAATTAAAATGAATTTTCCCCAAAAAGTGCTTTGTTTTTTGGTTATGGCAAGTTAATTTATTCGAATTTTGGAATTTGACGAATATGAACGAATTTTTCATTAGCTATAACTCTGCTTCTACTAGGCATAGTCACCTAATGTATTCACCATATTTTTCACTTTTTTACGTGCTATATTTTTAATAAGAATTTTTTTTACCAAATACTTACTTTTTGAGTTTATTTGCGAAAACCCGTCTGAAAACGTGGTTATTTTGTAGAAAAATTAACATATTTACTCGCAAATAACTCGAAAAGTATTAACTTGGTGAAAAAACTTTATAGAACAAAAGTTGCTTAGAATTAGTCATTTTTCACCCCCAAAAGGAGGTGAAACTCACCCCTAGGGAAAAAGCACACATCGGCACAATATCACTTTTTTCTATGACTTGTTAGCTATGTGTATGCCTTTCATGTCAATCCAAGCGGTTCTTTAAACTTTAGAGGATTTGCAATATTGTACCTTTAAAGAACGTACTATATGTACCTTATCATATTTTGGCGTTAAATCGCCCATGTTAATAGTTCATGATTTTTGGTAAGTATTAGAGAGTCTCATAGAGTCTATAAAACAATTTTAAGACCACATATTGATCGGGAATTTTACACTACATTATCAAGAAACATTTTTTTCTTTTATGGCATAGACTTGGGTGTCATTCAGCCAGTCACAACTTTTTTTGTTTTCTGTTCATACATAAGGAAGGCAATGAGGTCCTTAGAGTTCCATAGCAAACTCTTCTACAGCTCTCTACTCAGTTCAAAAGCTGGCCGCTATGGACTGTCCAAGTTGCTCACCACATTTTCCATTATGTATCTTCTTCTTCTTCTTTTTTCATATGTACATAATATACCAAATTATCAGGATTAATAAATTTAGAGGTTAATTTTAGTTTCACAGATAAATTTCATTAAACAATCATATATGTTCTTGCTGTTCAGAGACAATAGATAGGATACATTGAAAAGTGGAAAAACATTACATTTTATTAAATCTTGGATTAAATTATATGTGCATGGAATATATTTTGCGCACTCAAAGAAAGTATGATTTAAGTCACCAACCTTCTGACATTCTGTACAAAGATTTGAATCAAAAACTTTAATTCTTGCTAGATGTAGAGGGAAACATGCATGTCCAAACTTCATACTAATTAATATTGTTATATATCTTCGAGGTACTACATAATTTTTAAACCAATATATATTTGGAACAGAAGGTTGAATCAGTGAATACTGAGATTTGGATTGTTTACAAAGATCTCGCCATGATTGACTCCACTGATTTTTAACTCGATGCTTAATAGTGTTAACTAAGTCAGATATGCAAAACTTACGATTATGTGAAGTACCATATTCAATAGCTTTTTTAGCCAAACTATCAACATATTCATTATGCGTTAGTCCTATATGAGCCTTAACCCATAAAAAGTCCACTCTTCTTTTATTCTTATGAATTTCAAAAAGGATTTTCTTAATTAGTAGGATATAAATATTTGAATTGTTATTGGGAAAATCTATAGTTTGAATAGCAAGAAGAACAGAGAGTGAATCGGAAATAATTGTTGCAGATATATCTTCTGATTCTTTAAAATATTGCAGGGCCTCATAAATTGCTATGGCTTCAGCACTGAAGATAGAAAAATCATGGCCTAACTTAAATATTTTTTCTGTTTTAGTAGCAGGTATGAAAAAGGCACATCCAGTGCCAACTAACGTCTTAGATGCATCTGTATATATATTTATAGAATCTGGCCAATTATCTAAGAATGTTCTTAAGATGTTAGAGCTAATATTACTCTTTTCATGGTAACTTGGTTTTACTAATTTAACTGTATGTAAAAAAAGAATGAAAATCTTCAAGTCCAAAACTATCAATCATGTTAAAATCACAGTCAAAATTTAACAGATCTCGAAAAGCCTCGCAAAGTGGAGGAGAGTCCTTTAGCTTCCAGTATTTATTAGTTAAATCCGCTACATTCAGCTTGTTAATATTTTGGTAAAGACCGATATTTAGGTAACGAATTTTCATTAAAAATTTCTGGCTGAGATATTTCCTTCTATAATTGAGTGGAATTTCTAAAGCTTCTATATGTAAAGCTTTATTTGGAGTTGATTTCATAGCTCCCAAACAGATACGGAGTCCTAAGTTCTGTACAACGTCTACTTTGTTTAAAATATGTTTAGAAGCTGAGCCATATAGAATACTACCATAAGCAATTAGAGATCTAATATATGATCGATAGAAAAGCAAGGAAGTTTCAACATCAGCTCCCCACCAAATCCTTGAAACTGATTTAAGAAAATTTAGACCCTTATTACATCGATTTATCATAAAGTCAATATGTAATTTCCAAGTCAATTTACGATCCAAAATCATTCCCAAATACTTAATGGAAGAAGCAAATGCGTAGTCGTAGCCATTAAGTTTTAAATTCTCTATTTTTGGGATATTATGTCGAGTGAAAATACAGACAGTAGATTTATTTTGAGCTATTTCGAATCCGTTTTGATTGAACCATAAATTAACACAACATTGAATTCGTCCTAAGGTTTGAACCGAGTTATCATAAGTTTTGGCCTGTGAATACAGGAGAAAATCATCAGCATATTGTATTATTTGAAATTTAAAAATGTCAGTAGGGACTTTATGCAAATCCGCAGTATACATATTAAACAAAAGGGGACTCAATACTGATCCCTGTGGTAGTCCTAAATTATTATATCTAGGGCCTATCAGTTTATTATTATTAGTTCTTAGATATATCTTTCTGCAGGAATAAAAATTATAAAGGGCTTCAGCCAACTGAGGCGGTATATCAAAATGTTTTATCAATTTTTCCCTTAAAATGTCAAGACTGACATTGTCATATGCACTTTCAATGTCTAAGCATATAGTAGGTAAATAGGTGTTGTTGGAAAATGTGTTTTGAATATCTGTTACTAGTGTAGAAAGTGCGTCTAAAGTACCATATCCTTTTTTATAACCAAACTGAAAATCTGGAAGAAGTTTATTTTTTTCTACCCACCATTCCAACCTGTGTTTTATCATTCGTTCTAGAGTTTTCAACATACAGGACATAAGAGAAATCGGTCTATATGACTGAGCCAAATTTGAGTTTTTACCTGGTTTTAATATTGGTAAAACAATTACATCGTGAAATTGATCAATAACTGATTTATTGCTGATTACACAATTAAAAATATCTAACATTAGAAGTTTGGCAATTTTAGGGAGATGTTGAATCATTGGATATTTAATATTATCAAATCCTGGACTCGTGTTATTTCGATTTTTTAGAACATATATTCTAGTTCTGTAATATTAAAAGGTTCTAGTAAAAAATGGCTTTGCTTATCTGGAATATAATTATGAGTATTAGGTGGTTTAACAGATGGCGGAGCAATTTTATCAAAGATTTCATCCTCTAAGGTGTTATCCAAATTGTATGCATTTGGAATTGATTTTCTATTTAGTTTTCTGGCTTGCTTCCACAACGTTGTAGTTGGAGTATTTTTGTTTAGAGAAGACACAAAATCTTTCCAACTCTTTTTAGCTATCAATTTTAGATTCTTCTTAGTTTTAGCCATGCTAGCTTGACACTTTATATAATTATTAAAATTAGCATTTTTTTATATTCTGTCAGTGCTTCTTGCCTTTCTTTAATAATTATATCACATTCTGTATTCCACCAAGGTGGGGAACAACGAATTTTATTTTTAAAAGTTTTATATTGCGGGATTGAAATGTGCGCAGCATGATTCATACTATCTATTAGAAAGCTATATTTATCAGATGTACTGTCCATTTCGTAAACACTATTAAAAAAATTTTCAACTGATGTTGTGTATAGAGTCCAATTGGCTTTTCTAATGTTCCACTTACTTCTGGGTATAAACTCTTCAGTTGTAGTACTATCTAATATTTCCATATTGATAATAAAATGATTAGAGCCTAGTGTGTCAGAATGTATGTACCAGTGGATTTTATTAGCTATGTCAGGAGTAACAAAAGTTACATCAATTGCTGAACTATTTTGATCTGGTCGAGTAAGAACAGTAGGCTCGCCATTATTTATTACGATAAGGTTGAGATCATCTGCAGTATTAATAAGCTGTGATCCAACTGTGTCATTGTAACTAGATCCCCAAATAGTATGGTGAGCATTAAAATCTCCTCCTATAATTGCTGAATTATTAACTTGCGAGAAGATGTTTGTCCAATCATTTACTGAACTTTTACTTTTAGGTGGTCTATATATAGATAAAATATTCAGATCCTTTGTTTTATATTTAATTGTTCTTCCTACCACGAACTTCTATTTCCGTATTAAAATTAGAGTTTAAATTTAATTCACTAAAAGTAATTGAATTGTGGATGAGAATAGCTACACCACCGAAGCCATCATTTCCGTCTTTTCTAACCAAATTATAATTTTTAAAATGATAAATAATATCTTTTTTGAACCATGTTTCACTAATTAGGAGGATGTCTATACTTTTATTATTTAAATAATGCATTAAACTACCTTTGTTTGATATAGCAGATCTGGAATTCCACTGACTTATTTTTAAATTATGTTGTATTGACATTATGAATTAATTATGAACTGTTCTACTTCTTTAATAATTATTTTGTTGTCTAAGGTTTTTATGTCTTCTACTGTATGAATATTTTTTAAAAAGTTTATTATAAATGCTGCTACAGATTTAGCTAGTTCAGTTTTATTTTCGATATTATTATTCGGTGTATAAGAATTAGTTGGCAAAGGTTGAGACGGTCCAAAAGTGAAGGGGAACATCGGTTTATGAGATGTTGATTCTAAAATAGGTGAATTTGCTTTTCTTTTCTTTCCTGAGTGTTCATTTGAATTATTTATATTAGAGTTTGATTGAGTCAAAAATTGAGATCTATTAATTTCTACAGTTGGCCAAGTCGGACCAAGATTTTTATCATTATTATTAATTGGTAGGGATGGAAATTCTTTTTCATTACTATTTAAACAAGAGAAAGAGTTGGGACTGATGAGTGCTGAAAAGGAGTTTTCACATATTAATCTAGCTTTCACAAAAGTAGTTTTTTGTTCTATCATAATATTCTTAATTTTCTTTTGTTTTTCATAAAATGGACATTTTTTTGATATTGTCACATGTTCGTTATTTTTGCAATGTATACAAAACATACTTTTTTCGCAATGATGGTCTTTATTTTTAATTTCACCGCACTGTATACATAGTTCCTGTGTACTTCGGCATTGCCCTGTAACATGCCCAAATTTTAAACACTTATAACATTGAACAACTCGGCCAAAAAACTGTTCAACAGAAAAATATACTCTATTAAAGGCAACATAATTCGGTAAAATATTGCCTTCAAAAGTTATAATTATAGTTTTTTTGTCCACATATTCAATTTTATCTTCTTTTTGTACCCTACGCTTAGTCCTATATATACTCAAAACATTAGAAGGAGTTTCGATGTTATCCATGAGATATTTCACATCATATCTAGTGTCAAAGTCTTTCACCAAACCTTTTATTTCTAGTAAATGACTAGGAATATATGCTTTCAAATTTTGTTCTTTAAGTGAGCTGTTATTGACGAGGTTATTTGCCTCTAACCGAGAAGTAAGCAAAACTTTTACACGGTTCCTACCTATACTTTTAATTTCTCGAACATTCGTTAATTTTAATTTTTTAAAAATAAGGTGCCAAATCGTCATTGCATGTAATTTTCCCAAATTAAGATCATCACCAATCCTTTCAATGTAAACCCAAATATTATCAAGATTATACTTATCTGAAAGCAAATTGAATTGTTTAATGTTCGGTCTCGCATTTTGTCCATCATCTTGCATATTCAATTCCATTTTACTAATAATATCACCATTATCCGCAGTCACTCGCGTCAAATGAGACGTCTCTGACTCACTTTTATCCCCCATTTAGGGGGAAATAAGTTTTAAACCACTATATACTGAAATGTTTTTGTTTATAAACACTAAATTAATTATTAACCACTACTTTATCTTCCAAAAAACACCAAAACTTTTATCTTTTACAGGAGCAGATCAAAATATCAACATCAACTTTGACAGTTATTTTGACAATGATCAAGAAACATTAACATAGAAAATATAGTCAAATCCATTAAGGATAAAGAAGAAACAAAACACATTAGAATATGGAGTGACCTATGCGGACTAAATTTTACTGATTCTAAAACGTATTTTTATAATATAAGGTACCTACCCAACGATGTGTTACTAAACAATGTCTTTTATATAGTGCAAAGTTCTGTTAAATCTTTGGATATTATTCCTGGCACAAATCTTCTCGGAAAAGTTAAAAAACAGAAATTGTACGATGGGGAGCAAATTTAGATAAGTATAAACTTTGTTTGGATCAACATGGGTCAACATGGATCAATATGGATCAACATGGATCAACAACCCTTCAGAACAAAATAGGGAAGAATACAAAATAGCGAGAAACAAAGCCAACGCAACAAATAAAAAGAAAAAAAATGACTGGTTAAATGAAAATCTGGAGGATATTGAAAAAGACAAGAAAAATCATAAAATAAAACAATTTCACAAAAAAGTCAGAGCAAAAAAAATAACGCCAGCATTAAAACAAGATGACTAAAAAACCAAATATGGGAAGAATATTATGAAAAAATGTTATTCACTACGAAGGAAGCACACCGCGATGAAGAAGTAAGACCAATAATACAAGGTAATGACAAAGTAGAAATTTCCACAGAAAAAGAAGTACTAAAAGAACCTCCGAAACGGAAAAGCAGCAGTAGAAGATGAAATAGCAGTGGAATTATTAAAATACGGAGGAAGACAATTACATAAAGAAATAAACCAGCTAATACAACAAATATGGACACAAAACAGAATACCAGATGAGTGGGACAGAGGTATAAAGTACCTATATATAGAAAAGGATACCGGGAGGAGTACGAGAATTACAGAGCAATAACTTTATTGAACACCGCATATAAAATTCTAGCAAACATCATAAACATGAGACTTAAAGTATGCGCTGAACTAATATTAGCAGAATAACAAAACGGGTTCAGACCGGGAAGATCGACAATTAACTTCATACATACAGTGGAGCAAATAATCCAAAAATCGAGAGAATACAACAGAGAAATACACCTAATACTTATAGATTTCAAAAGCGCTTTTGACACAATTAATCGACCGAAAATGATGGAGGAGCTAGAGAATCTTGGACTCCCAGAAAAATTAAGACGCATGCTAACACTAAGAATAAAGAACACCACAGCAAAGATCAGCTTCAACGGAACAACTTCTAACGAAATCAATATAAACAAAGGCGTGAGACAAGGTGACTCTATCTCACCGACATTATTTAACCTGATGTTGGAAGTAACACATAATGTATAATAAGGAGAAAAAACTTTGCAAACAAAAACATTATTACAGATCAACTTCAACTATTAGCATATGCAGACGATCTAGTCATAATAGCGAAGACGAAGATGACACTTACAAAAGCCGTTGAAAAATTAGATAAGGAAGCGAAGAGAATAGGGCTACAGATAAACCAGCACAAAACAAAATACATGACGCTAGGGAAGGACGACACAACAAATCAGAAATATCTAATAACACAGAACCATAAATTTGAAACTGTATCCACCTTTAGCTACCTGGGAGCAACAATAGGGACAACTGGAAAAGAGAGAACAGAGGAAAGAATTCTGAAAGGCAAAAAAGCATATAGAATGAATAGAAATCTGCTAAGAAGCAAGACCCTGAGCAAGAGAACCAAGATGAACCTATATAAGACCTTAATAAGACCTGTTGTTACATATGGGATGGAAACAACAACGATTAACAAGAAAGAAGAAGATAGTCTTCTGAAATTTTAAAGAAAAATAATGAGAACAATACTGGGCCACAATGTACCAAGAGAGGAAGAAATACGAATGAAAACAAATGCCGAAATTGAAGAAGAATTAAAGAGAGAAAATATAGTCAGATACATAAAGTCGCTTCGCTTAGAATGGATAGGACATATACAGAGACGTCCATAATCAGATATGTTGAGAAGGATAACTAACTGGACACCACCATGGCCCAGGTGTAGAGGAATACCCAGAAGAAGATGGCTGGATGATGTAGAAGAAGACATAAGAAGACAATGAATGTGAAAGACTGTAAAGTTCAGTGCAAGGACAGGAAGAAATGGAAAAAATTCACGAGAACAGCAAAGACACACAGCAAGCTATAAAATGACAGAGGACTAATCCACCTCACCCAAGAATAGGATTTTAAACGCCATGGCTTTATAGCTATAATCCCTAGGGATTGTGATGCTTAATGAATGAATAAATGAATAAACTTTGTTATTATACAAAAATAGTATCTACAATCGTCCACAGATTATAACACGGAGACGCATCACAGTGTTATTTAAACAAAATAGAGACAGTGGTGATATAGAGACAGTGATATCTGAATCACTTACGATATGCTGATGATATTGTATTAATAACAGAAAGAAGTGAAGAATTACAAAGAATGGTGGAAGAACTAGATATAGAATCGACAAAGATAGGACTGAAGATGAATTACACTAAAACAAAAACCATGACCAATCAACAAGAAGAACTAATAATTACAGTGGCACAAACAAGAATAGAACAAGTAAAAGGGTATATATACAGGGTGTTTCATTAATAATTGTCCATATAGTAACTGGAGAAACCTTAGCACAAAATACGAAGGTTTAACCTAAACCACTTAAATAAAATGTGGTTCCTTACTGAGTTACAGGGTGTTTTATCTAAAATTTAAAAACTATTTTTGCTCAGCATTTTAAAACTATTCGACGTATCCGTTTCATACTTGGCAGTAAGTGCGACTACTATACACCCTACTAAATTATGTTAAACAAACGTTACTACCAGAGGCGTACGACAGGGGGCTCATTTTATTTAAGTGTTTTAGGTTAAATCTTCGTAGTTTGTGCTAAGGTCTCTCTAGTTACTATATGGACAATTATTAATGAAACACCCTGTATATCTAGGACAAATCACTAGATTAAATAAAGAAAATCAGACCGAAGAAGAAAAGAGAAGGATAAGACTGACCTGGGCATCATTCAGAAAACTGTCTGATATTCTAAAGACTAAGATGATTATATGTACATTGGAGACTGTGGAACCACAAACAAAAAAGGGGAAGGCCACTGATGCGGTGGTCAGATGACCTGAAGAAACACACTGGGTCAAAACGGATGCAAATAGCCCAAGATAGAGAGGTATGGAAGAAGGAAGAGGAGGCCTGTATCCAAGGTTGGATGTTTAGGGCTGATTAGATAGATAGATAGAGACAGTGGTGAATAAAATTCATTCATATTCATTAATATTAGATTTTGAAATCCCAATGTAGATAAAAAAACTTCGCATCAACCTTTTAGTTAAATTTTATGAGATAAATCAAGTTTTTTGTCGAAAATATACCAGCTGTTTTTAGCAGGCTTAATACGATAAAAAAATTTCAAATATCATAAAATGTAATTAAAAAATAATGATTTAGATATGACAAACCACTATATAAGTATGAGATAAACCAAAATTATAATATCTAGTTTAATACTTCGAAACAAGTTCAAGTATAATATTCAAGGGACTATACCAATGTTCCGTATTTTTAAGAAAATTATTGTTTATCTCCGACAGTTCACAAAAATATTCCATAATTTTAATCATCATCATCAATGGTGCTACAGCCCTATGAAAGAGCCTCGACCTTCCCAAGTCTATTACGTGAGTCAGTCCTATCCATTGCCAACCGTTGCCATAATTTTAATACTCTATATTATTACAGATTATATATTTTATAGATATAGCAAAAGTTTTTTTAAGTAAAATTGAGTCTATAAATCCCAAAACAAAAATAAAATACAGTTATATATATAATAAACACATCATTCGGACTGGGCCTCATTCGGAAAACTGTCTACATAATATTATAAAGAACAGAAAATACCCGCAATACCTAAAAACAAGAGTCTTCAATCAATGTATACTCCCTGTCCTCATATATGGCTCTCAGATAATAATATGAACGTTTGCAAAAGAAAATGTGGAAAAACAGCAAAGACAGAAAGATCTAAGGAAAGACAAATGCTGAACATTAAACTATCAGACACGAAAAGAAACGATTGGATCCGTAACAAAAGAAAAGTGAAAGATTCTCAACCCAAGTAGCAGAACTTAAATGGAAGTTCGCCGGACACATCCTAAGGCAGAAGAACGAAATATGGACTAAGACAATTATACATTGGAGACCGTGGAACCACAAACTAAAAAGATAAAGGCCATAAATGCAATGGTCAGATGGCCAGAAGAAACACGCCGGGTCAAAATTTATGATATTCTGATGATTCTGGATGAGATAAATAGACAGTCAGTTCTATATTTATGATTGATAGTTGCCAGTATACTGCAGCTATTTTGCTAGAATCTTCTTCTACACTATCCTTCAAATACCCTTTTCAAAGATGCTATCGAAGGTTCTTCTCGGGGTCCTTCGTTCAAATATAAGCAGGAGGTTTTCATCTACCTTGTAGATGGTAAATTTGTCCAAAACTAAAGTTATCCACAGTTAATTTATAAACCAATGTTTTTGTTTCCGTTATTAGGTGTGTTTGTTGTGCAATTTCTTTGTAGGAATTTTATTTTGTATTAATTATATGGCGACTAAATGGTCGGGAGGACCTCGGAGCGAGTAGAGGATGTCCAGGCCTCTACCCCACTAAAGCTCTGAGAAATACCCACAGTGTAGCAAACAAAAACCGATAAACCCTGCTCCCACGTCCAAGAAGGCATGAGCCGCGTGGTCGCTGGGCAATGCATTGCATGCAATGGATGTATAACGTGTAGCTGACGGGGAGGGTGAAAGGCGAGTCTCCGGCGCCTAAAAATAGGAGCAACCGGACTAAGGGAGAAAACCCTGACAGAAAATGCCGTTCCTAGGGGATGGAGGTTGAGGCGTTAGACTAGCTCTCTAACACCCTTAAAAAGTTTTATTACTAAAAAACCTAACGAGAAGCCTCGGAATCGATCTGATTTTAATGGTAATCGAAACACGCAACGACGAAGGACACTGAGAATTGGAACCTGGAATGTCCAGGGAATATCCACAAAATGCAAGGAAGTAGTGACTGAAGCCTAAAGCGAAACGATATAAGATGGACTGCATTTGCCTAACGGAAACTAATTGATGCATTCGACCGTTATTTGATGGAAGTTCATTTTATCTAACAGTAAAACACTGAAAACGTTTGTTTTCTATACTTCCACAAAATTTATTACAACTATGTGACTACAGCTGCACTCTGCCGCAACAGCTGTAGTCACATAGTTGTAATAAATTTTGTGGAAGTATAGAAAACAAACGTTTTCAGTGTTTTGTTGTTAGACTAACGTAAACTAAAAAGAAGGGACAATGAAAGCAAAATCTTGAAGATTACGTTCACATTTGGTCAGGGGTTCCGAAATCAGAAAGAGCAAGCACTGAAGTAGCCATTCTAATTAGGAAGACTTTGTTTCGGCACATTATTGACATACATGTAAATGAACGAATTTTACGAATCGTGTTAGAGAAATTTGGAAGGCAAATTGTAATCTTCTCAATATACGCACCTACCGATGACGCTTCAATACAAGTAAAAAACGATTTCTTTCAGGAATTATGCGATCAATTGGATACTATAAAAAACGAACAGTCTTTATATCTGCACTGAACCAAAAAAGTACGTAAATATAATGAAGAAAACATTGATTCAAAAAAGGGGAGCATTAATTTTCGTCCAAAGATCAGTATCATTGGTCCAATGTAAGTAGATACATTAAATAATGCTTAAAAACATTAATTTTTATGAATTAGTACATTCATTCAATGTATTTTCTAGTTAAGAATCAATGTATCAGTACATTGAATCAATGTATCGGTACATTAATTCTTAACTAGAAAGTACATTGAATGAACGTACTAATTCAAAACAATTAATGTTTTTGAGCATTAGTTAATGTATCTACTTATATTGGACCAACGATACTGATCATTGGACGAAAATTAATGCTCCCCGTTTTTGAATCAATGTTTTTTTCATTATATTTACGTAGTTTTTTGGTTCAGTGAATGTCATCTTCATGTATATTTGTATATAACATACAAATAGTTAATAAGTAAAGAAAATGACGACTTAATATCTACATAAATATTACAAATATACTTAGGTTGACACAACGATTTTTTAGTCTCTGTAAGTGTCTATAAGTTTAAAGAAACAAAAACATATATTTTTAATTAACACAAACAACTTTTTATGATGTAATTTGGAAAAAACTGAATAACTAAATATAACAGAAATTAATTCTTCTTATAAAATATATAAAAATCCCGAAATAACCAAAGTACGTGCCTCCTAGCGGCGGGATACGGGCAACAATACATTGGCTTATAGGGCAGTCCTTACAGTAGGGATCCTGGCCTATACAGAAAAATGCAGGCGGGTGTGGGGTAATACTGCACTTTGGTTGCATTGGTGGTGTATTGGCTAAACGTGCAGGGCAGGGTAAGGTGCTGATAGAAAAGGCATTCAGGCATCAAATATCCAAAAATCTTTTCAGGCCATAATAATGAAAAGACCTTCTCCAAACGCAATAAAAACTTATACTGAAATGATGGCATCTCCTGAGGTAAAATGTTCCGGAAGTAAAATGAGCCTCCGTTCGGATCTCCGGGTGAGGACTATCCCAGGGGGAACACCATTACAGGTTAGAAAAATCAGGATAGGGTCTTGGAATCTTGGTAGTCTTACAGGTAAGAGTCTGGAGTTAGTGGATGCGCTCAAACGAAGAAGAGTCCAAATTGCTTGTATTCAAGAAACTAGGTGGAAAGGACAAAGGGCGAAAGAACTAGGTGAAGGATACAAATTGTGGTATGTAGGGAGTAGTAACACTAGAAATGGAGTTGGTATAATTGCTGACAGTGAAATGAAAGACAACGTAGTAGAAGTTGTAAGAACGAGTGATAGAATAATTTCAGTGAAATTTGTAATTGATAAAGAGGTATTGAATGTTGTGTGTGTGTATGCTCCCCAAACAGGTCTGGGTGAGAATGAAAGAAGAGCTTTCTATGATCAATTAGGAGACGTACTGAGTGATATTCCAGCAGAAGAGAAGGTTATAATAGGAGGTGATTTCAATGCACATGTGGGCCAAACCAAGACAGGATATGAAACAATACATGGGGGATTAGGCTTTGGAACTAGAAATAAAGCTGGAGATGACATGCTTGAATTAGCAACAGCATTGGATATGGTGATTGTTAACACATTCTTTAAAAAGAGAGAAACTCAACTTATTACCTACAAAAGTGGACAACATCAATCCCAAATAGACTACTTCATGATAAGGAAAGAAGACATACGTGAATGCAAGGACTGCAAGGTAATAGTGAGTGAGACAGTAAGCCAACAACATAAGCTGCTTGTTCTGGACATCGAAGTTAAAAGCGAAACTAAACAAAAATATCGGAGAGGACCACAAAAAATCAAGTGGTGGCTGCTGAAAGATGAGAAAGAAGGTCTATTCAGGAGAAGAATAGTAGAAAAAATATGTTGGAACATGAAAGGAAGCCCTAATACAATTTGGAGAAAAATGGCCAGTAGTATTAGAGAGACTGCTATTGAAATACTTGGGAAAACGTCAGGAAAAAAGTTCGAGGATAAAGAGACTTGGTGGTGGTCAAACGAAGTACAAGGAAAAATAAAAGAGAAGAGAAAATTATATAAAAAGTGGCAAGAAACCAGATCCGACACAGATCTTCAAAACTATATGGTGGCGAAAAAGGAAGCGAAAGTAGCAGTAGCAAAAGCCAAAGCAGAAGCGTATTCAAACCTATACGATCAACTTGATACCAGGGAAGGCGAAACGAAGATATATAAAATAGCCAAACAGAGAGCAAAGAAAGCAAAAGATTTTAATCAGATTAGATGTCTCCGAGATGAAAATAATAAAATACTAGTTCACGAAAGGGAAGTCAAAAAGAGATGGAGAAAGTACTTTGACAGCTTATTAAATGAAGAATTTGACAGACAGCCTGTAGAGTCAACGGAGACAGTAGCAGCAATGGTCACCAAAATAACCATCGAGGAAGTGGCTCAAGCGCTTCAAAAAATAAAGAAAGGAAAAGCGGTAGGACCAGATGATATTCCTGGGGAAGTATGGAGAGCATTGGGAGAGACAGGAACAAGATGGCTAGCAAGTCTATTTAATAGAATTATGGAAGTCGGACAAATGCCAGACGAATGGAGAAGCAGTATACTGGTACCTGTTTACAAAAACAAGGGAGATATACAACAATGTACAAACTACAGGGCTATAAAACTGCTTAGCCACACCATGAAAATATGGGAAAGAGTAATTGACAGACGGATACGTGAAGAGACCGAAATATCCGAGAATCAATTTGGCTTTATGCAGGGTAGATCAACAACAGATGCAATTTTCATTATAAGGCAGTTGATGGAAAAATACAGGAGTAAAGAAACAAGCGCTCATATGGTATTCATTGATCTTGAGAAAGCATATGATAGAGTTCCTCGAGAGATTCTGTGGTGGGCACTCAATACGAAAGGAGTCCCTGGTGAATATGTAAAGATTGTGAGGGATATGTATGAGGGAGTTACGACTAGTGTTAGGACAGGTGTGGGAGAGACTGATAAATTTCATGTGAAAGTAGGATTGTACCAAGGCTCGGTGCTTAGTCCGTATTTATTCTCATTAATTTTGGACCAGATAACAGCGAAACTACAGGGTAACATTCCATGGTGCTTAATGTATGCTGATGATGTCGTGTTAGTAGGAAATAGTGAAAGAGACTTAGAACAAAAACTGGAACCATTGATACATGCTCTGGAGGAAAAAGGTTTAAAACTTAGTAGGACAAAAACAGAGTATTTGGAATGTTCATTTAAAGATGGAGCTACTACAAATAAAATGGTATCTTTGGATGGTGAAATGATTGTGAAAAGCAATAGTTTTAAGTACCTAGGATCGGTATTACAGAGTAATGGAGAAATAGATGGAGATGCATGCAGTAGAATTAGGGCTGGATGGATGAAGTGGAAAGAAGCGAGTGGTGTGTTGTGTGACAGAAAAATTCCAATGGAGCTGAAGGGAAAATTCTATAAAACAGCCATAAGACCGGCTATGATGTACGGAACTGAATGTTGGGCAGTGAAAAAGAAAGAGGAACAACGAATGCATGTGGCGGAAATGAGAATGCTTAGATGGATGAGTGGAGTGACAAAGAAGGATAAAATTAGAAATGAGTATATTAGAGGAAGTCTAGGTGTGGCACCAATTGATGCCAAAATGAGAGAGCATAGGTTAAGATGGTTTGGTCATGTTCAACGTCGAGACGTTAATCACCCAATACGAAGAATAGCTGAAGTGCAGATTCCTGGAAGGAGTAGGAGAGGAAGACCAAAGAAGACCTGGGGGGAGGCGATAAGGCAGGACATGTTGGTAAAGGGGATTAACATTGATATGACCCAAGACAGAATTGGGTGGAGAAATGCAATTAGGGAAGCCGACCCCGCATAGGGATAAGGCAAAGAGAATGATGATGATGATAAAATATATAAAAATATATATATATTTATATTATATAAAAAATGTATACCTGATATCGTGAAAATAAATACATCTAAAATAACATCTCCACAAATACATCTCTCTGGGATTAATTATCACCACCCATACAAAAAACAAATGGTTGAATGGCATTTTTCTTTGATTTCAAAAATCTGATATGATCTTCGATTTCTTGCTGGGTCTTCCCGATGTAAGAATGATTACTGGAAATCTATGATGGTATATTTTATTAGTTCGTACAAAGTATCGACGTAGAACCCAAAGAATAACTGCATGTTAGCCATCTACAATTTATATTAATAATTATTATAAAAAAAATAAATCTAAATAGTGAACATAGTTGTATTTTTGGGTATCACTTTTTTTTATAGAAATATTTTAATTTATCCTGAAAAAAATTGCTAGATATTGGAATGTTTATTTTTACTTTGATAGATACTACCTACCGACTGCAAGAGTTAATAATATTTTTCAATTATTTAAGGTTTAATCACCTAAATATTCAATTTACTAATCTTTTATAAGATTATACTATTTAGAAATATTTTCAAATGGTTCCTATTTTCTTTTACCTATGTGTCGAATTAGCTTTTGAAAAAATTTACAGAGAATAAAAACTAATTAATACTAGATATGCAGGATTGAATAATAAAATAGATACTTACATTCCGTAATGTCTTCATGGGTAATATTTTCAAATAAAAATGTATTTGTTTTATCCTCAATATGACTTTCACACCGAAGAAATGAGATAATTCTTTCGAAATTGCTGTCCCATCCATCAATAAGTCCATTTCCATTTCTAAATGCCACTCCAAAGTCCATATCAATCTGCAAAAGTGGAAATAGAAGTACAACTTTTTTTTATAGAAATCCCACAAAATAATTTGTAAATAGTTATAAATATATATAAATACATACCTTAGAAAAATCAACCAAATCACTAGTGCTATACACCGCTCCCCAGAGTCTGCAGGGTGACTGTCTGCTATTAGGCTGCAACTGTTGTCACGTGATTTTTTTACACCAATAAAAACACTTATAGAGTTTTAAGAAATGTATCGGTTTATGTACAAGATCATTGCTACAATGAATTGATCATTGATTCAGGTCTATTACATTAATACAATGATTGCGTTACATCACAACAATGTATCGAGTTATTAATCAAAGTCGAAAATATTGATTTAATGTTACGAAAACAGTGATTCAATAAACGAGTTCGTAATTTAAAGAATACTGTACATTAGTGCAACGTTTTATATTCATTAATTTAATTGCATAATCCTGATGTATAATTTCATATATACAATGAACAAATTATTAGTATTATGAAAAAAAGTCATTGGATAGATAAAAAGATTCATTGGATTAATGATTCTATTCATTATTTTTTAATGAATAGAATTACATTGTAATAATGAATATGGTCATTGCTTAATGACTACGTGTTTATAGTATTAACGAAATTTTCATTGAATCAATGTAAAAAAAGTCAATAATTGGCGTTCATTGGTACTATGTACAATATTTTTTTCAGTGTGGCGGGAGGCTTTAACGGGAGAGTAGGTATACGAGATAACGACGATGTTGTTGGACAATATGGAGACCCAGCATTCAAAGATAATGGTGAACGAATAATAAATGTGTGTAAGCAGTACAATTTAAAGGCTAGCAATACATTCTTCCCACATAAGCGTATACATCAATATACGTGGACACGGCCATCACTTAACCAGAAGTCTATACTTCGATACCTGTCTTGTTATTACAAGACAAGTATCGAAGGAAGTGGTTAAAGACACAGTGAAAATAGTTTTTCCTGTGTAGTGACACGGTCAGAAATAGTTTTCCCCTTCTTTAGGCAACTACACCCCTGCGATGCTCAAGGAAAAAGTAATGATATAAATATCCCACAATAAAATATACACCTCACTAGAGACGAGACTATTAAAAAGCTATATGAAAATATATTTCAACAGCAGCTGGAGAATCGTGAAGTTGTGGACGACGTGGAAGAATAATATAATAATTTGTTAACAGCGATACATCAAGCCTCCAATGAAGCCTTTGGACAAAAAAGTAAAACGAAGTACGATCCGCTCTGGATGTCTCCTGAAATAGAAGATAAAATAAAAGAAAAGAACAGGCTTTATAATACTTGGCTATCAAATAGTACACAAGAAAATCGAATAAAGTTCAAAACCATCCAAAGGCAAGTTCGGAATGAAATAAAAAAATGCAAGAATAAAATGTGGTCTAGGAAGTGTGCTGAAATAGAAAGGAAATTAGGTGGCATAAAATCGACAGAAGCCCGGAGATTATTACGAAGGATGAAAACTAATAAAATAGATAGACGCCCATCTGCAATCCGAACTCAAGACTGGAAAGAATACTATGATGCTTTACTTAGTGAAGATCGACAAGAATTTATAGAGCAGGGAGACAGGTTATACGTTGAGAATAAGATAGCCTTATAATAACTGAGGCAGAACTAGTTAAATCGATGAAAAACGGCAGGGCTCCAGGCCCAGGAGGAATCATGACAGAGATGATTAAATATGGAGGGAAAATGCTTATAGAACGCTTAACTAAGTTAATGAATAGATGTGTTGCAACTAATTATTTTCCTCGAGAATGGAAAATCCGATACATTTCGAGCATCTAGAAAAAGGGGAAACATAGTAATCCGTCTAATTACAGAGGCCTTAGCGGTAACAGTACTATTTAGCAGAATAATAAAGAACAGATTAGATGTAGAAACAAGAGGGAGAATAGGTGAAGATCAAAGTGGTTTTACGCCGGGACGCTCATGTGTGGACAACCGTTTTGTCATCCAACAACTTATAGAGAAACGAACGAGTGTAAATAAAGAAACCCACATTGCCTTCATAGACTTGGAAAAAGCATATGACTCCGTCCCTAGAAACAAGTTGTGGCATGCCCTTGCTGAAATGAAAGAGCAAGAGCTTATGTTTTGTTTTTATTTTATCTGGTTGGTGGAATACCGCCGTAAGTTGTAAATGTATTACGATAGAAATTTACTACAGGTTAACCCATTAAGAGCCATTGATGTGAAAACGCAACATTTTGAAAGGAATTTTTTTTATAACTAAATATCGTTTTTTTAGAAAATTCTTTTTGCTTTTTAGTTCTTAAAGTTTTAATGAAATTTTATAGAACAAATATATTTAATTGTTTATAATTTATAAAAGATTTACTTTTGCAATTTTTTACATGATTCGTCGGGACTACATAATCTTCTTGTAAAATTTTCGCTTTGCTTATAGTATAATAGTTTACTTGATTTTTAAAAAGTATCAACTACATATTTAACAATAACCAAAAAAAAATTTAATAATTTTTTCAAAAAAAAGTTAATGCATTCAAACTTATTGTTGCGTTTTCGCATAAATGGCCGAATCTGTTAAGAAAATAATGAAATACATTTTTATTGATTTATGAGGTTTATTTCAAAATTAAAAATACAAGAGTAGTAAAACTAAATAAAATATTCCTAATAACCTATAAAACTTAATATTACAATTTATGGAAGCTGTCAAAACATGCAGAGTGTAAATATACATTGAACTTTTGACACATATGGTTTGGCTTTACATTGTCTGCATCTTCTTCTTGACTTTTCAGAGTGCCGTATTACGATGAATGTGGTTCACTTTGTCAGTTCTCATTTCTTTCGGTAATTCTGAATTTGTTGGCCTTCCTCGTCTTTTAAAGTTAGTAGCTGATGAACCCTGATCTTCGCTGGCTGAGAATGAATTACCTTCTTCTGATTTCATTACCACCAAATGGTAGTGGCCTTTTTTAAAAATACTATAGACAGTACAATCGTCAATCCATGGACAATTTATAAATTGGTTAATGACTCTAAAATATCGTAATTATAATTTCTCTCTTATATGGTTATGGCGCTAATAATATCAGAAAGCAAAGGAAAAACCATATTATATGTGTCAAAAGTACCTACATTGACACTATGCATGTTTTGACAGCTTGCATAAATTGTAATATTAAGTTTCATAGTTTTTTAGAAATATTTTATGTATTTTTACCACTTTTGTACTTTTAATTTGGAAATATATCTCATAATCCACAAAAATGTATTTCATAAATTTCTTAACAGAATCCGCAATTGATGCGAAAACATGGCGAAAAGGCAACATTATTTTTTAAGAACACCCTCTAACCTTAAAGAAAATGTATAAAAATTTGTCCTTAAAACACCGTAAACAACTAAATCTAATATAATTTTTATAAAAATTTTATATATTTTATACCTTGGCGGTTAATGGGTTAAACAAGTATTTGATATATTTGACATCAACGGTAAAGATAAAATAAAAATATTAATGAACTAAAAAGAAATTGAAATTAAAAAACTACAGGTTCTGGAACTTATTTTTTCTACAACCGTGTTAAAAATGCAATTTTTAGCGCTCCATACGAGCGTTAAAAATGCTACTTTAAGGCACTAGTGCTTTAAAATTTTTATGGCACTGCAGTTCGTATTGACCGTATAGGCAATTCTGATGTAATGTCAAAAAAATATAAAAATGGAATGTCAGTCAAGTTCAAGTAAAAGTTTTTGTAGATATTGTCCTGTAATTACGTTTGTAGAAACAATATTGTATGATACGCGTGTTAAAAAGTACATTTTTAAGGCACTCATGTGAATTGCAGAATGAGCGAAGCGAGTCTTTCATATGCGTGCCTTAAACGTGTACTTTTGACACTTATATCATAAATAACTATTAAAACAATTTTAACACTTTTTAGCACTAACAAAAAGATCAAAATTACCGTTAATGTAAAACAGTAACATGTAGGTACCTAAAGATGGTACCTAAAGATAAAGATATACGTAGATAATTATCTTTATATAATTATTCCAATAAACTCAAACGATGACATCAGTCTCAAGATTTAAGTAGTCAATAATTTTCGTTCTAAGTAGATTAGATTTATTTTCGATTAAAATAGTTTTTAAGAGGATCGGTACGTTTTTTCGGCTGCAATGCTATTCAAATGGGGATTCATTTTTTTCGAATCCTGAGAAAACTAATAAGTATTTTTTAAAAATTTAAACGCAGCATGAAAGATTACGTTATTAGCGAGGGCCGAAAGTCCCTGAGAACTTCTATAATGTTTATTTTAATAAGTTACAGGGGTGAAAAACTAAGAGAAAATTTAGTGTTATTTTTAATTTCAAATATCTCATTCAAAATAAACTTTTTATTTATTCTAAGGGACTTTCGGCCCTCGGTAATAATTTAGTCTTTCATTCTGCGTTTAGATTTTTCAAAAATATTTATTGGTTTTTCAGGATTCGAAAAAAATGAACACAATGTCCGTGGTAATTTTCCAAATCTATCTTTGTCATACAACGCACTTAGTCGAATAGAATATTGTCAGTCAGACACTGACAATCAGTGACAATTTTAAATAATTATTTGACATGAATCGGGAATATTTTTAGTTAATTGATTTAAGAGGTGAACTTTATAAAAAGTTATTTATTGTGTATTATTTATGGAAGATAGAAGCAGAGAATACATCAAGATATATTCTGTGATCCAAGTATTTTGTTGTTAAAGATGTTCAAAATTGTAAGCGTTCCATAGTTACAATATATTATTAAAAAATCACTTTAACACTTCTCCTCTTTTCTCGATTGAATATTTGTTGTAGGTACATATAAATTATTACAATCACTGAATACATAGCTAGTGAAAAAATTATCACATTTATTAACTCAATTAATAATTTGCAATTATACAAAAAATAACAGTTATCCAAGAACATTCAAAAGCCATCTCTTTAAGCTAGTTATGACATTGCCAAGTAAAATGAGATTCTAGTAATATGTACATATCCATACCAGTGTGAATTTTACTACACGTAATTTGCCATGTAAAGACAGAAAAGGTAGGGATAGCCGTAAAATATTTGCAAATTATGTACCCATAGCCTTAAGAATAATTAATTGGATAAATTACCACACATGAATAGATTAAGCAAAACATTTAAGATTTCAATTTGCATTGTCTCTATAAGATAACGCATAAATTCTAGGCAAATCTTTATGAAAGTCTCCATTCCTAAATTGAAAATTACAAAAGCTTTCGAAAAAAATTACCAGTCCAGGTGGCGAATTTACAAAACCTATACTATTTCAGTCATGGGAGCGACTGAATTCGAGTAGGTTTTGTATGCAGAATATTAGTTACATATCCTATGCTATTTCGGTCCAGAAATGAACTGTATTGGTGTAGGATTTGTAGGCGATATTTTTTATTATTATTGAGCAAATGTCTATATTGTTTCAGTCATGTAAGTAAAACTAATCAAATATTTACAAGTGGATTTATTATTATTTCTTAAAATTTAGACATGTTTTGAAAATTAAAATAAATAATATATATTTGGATAATATTAAAAATTTAAAACAAATGAATAATGACTAATGTACGAATATACAGTATGTTCCTGTAAGTTGGAACCATATGGAAAACTTTTTTATTATTGATTTTACGAAAAAAGATATTCTTCATAAAAAATTCTGCATGGTCTAAAACAAAAGATGCAATCATCTGATACTAAGTTTTATTAATAGTATATGAGAGATGTCAAAAAATATGAATTTCTGTCAAGAGTAAAGTATCTTTATATATTTCACAAGATTGAAAATTGGTATTATGAAAATTTATTTGGACTTAAAAATAATGTTCTAATATGCAACTACATTCTTCTAATTGAAAAAAAAAAATGAAAATTTTTCTCAAATTATCTCAAATTAATTTTCTCGATATTATTAGTTTTACGACAAAAAATTTATTCTTTATAAAAGTTTTGCATGTTCTAGAAACTAAGATACAACCATAATTTATCAAATTTTATCAGTTTTATACCAGGTTTGTCAAAAAATATAAATTTTGTTCAAGAGTTAAATACCTTTATAGTTCACAATATTTCAATTAAAAAAATGTAATTGTATACTCATACATGTTTTTGAATTCTGAACAACTTTTTATAATAAAATTTTTCAATAGTGTGCAAAATAAAGGTACTTTAGTCTTCACGAAAGTTTAGAACGAAATTCATATTATTTTTTGACATACCCCGTATAAAATTGATAAAATGTGAAATATTATTATTGAATCTTATTTTGTAGAACGTGCAAAACTTTTTGTAAATAATAACTTTTTTTGCTAAAATTAATCATTTCGGAGTTAAATAAAAATGATGTTGGGTATCTTCAAATTTTTTTTTCAATTAGAAGAACATAATTTTTAATTCCAAACAACTTTCGATAATAACAATATAAAGGTGCTTTACTCTTGAGAGAAAATCATATTTTTTGACAAACCTCGTTGATAAAATTTGATAAATTATGGTTGTATCTTAGTTTCCAAACCATACAAAACTTTTTATAAAGAATAACTTTGTTTTCGTAAAACTAATAATATCGGAGTTATCATAAATATAAATGATGGGTATCTGTAATTTGAGAAAAAATTTCTTTTTTTTTTTTCGCTTAAAAGAATGCAGTTGCATATTAGAAAATTATTCTTAAGTCCAAACAAATTTTCGTAATAACAATTTTCAATCTTGTGAAATATATAAAGGTACTTTACTCTTGAGACAAATTCATATTTTTTGACATTCCTCGTATACTATTGATAAAACTTAGTATTAGATGATATGCATCTTCAGTTTTAGACCATGCAGAACTTTTTATGAAGAATAATTTTTTTCGTAAAATCAATAATAAAAAAGTTTTCCATATGGTTCCAACTTAGAGGGACATACTGTATATATTCGTACATTAGTAATTATTCATTTGTTTTTAATTTTTAATATTATCCAAATTTATATTATCCATTTTAAATTTCAAAACATATCTAAATTTTATGATATAATAATAAATCCACTTGCAAATATTTGATTAGTTTTACTTACATGACTGAAACAGTATAGACATTTGCTCAATAATAATCAAAAATTTCGCCTACAAATCCTACACCAGAGGTTCTCAATCTGTGGTACATGTACCACTGGTGGTACATATCATTATTGGCGGTGGTACACAAAACACAGAAAAAATTAAAATTGTAGTACTTAGTAAGTATTGATAATACAATTACCAAAAATAATAAAAATAACTGTAGGTGGTACATCACTCAAAAAGGTTGAGAACCGCTGTCCTACACCAATACAGTTCATTTCTGGACCGAAATAGCATAGGATATGTAACTAATATTTTGCATACAAAACCTAGTCGAATTCAGTCGCTCCCATGACTGTAATAGTATAGGTTTTGTAAATTCGCATCCAGGTGTATGGTATAAGCAATAATATAGTAGACCCGTCACATTTGTATGTTTTGATAGTTCTACTTTAAGGTATAGTGCGGCAGCTGGTTTTTTCTGAAAACTAAATAACGTAATTAAAAATATATATTTTTACTTAGGTTAGGTAAGCAAGGCTGCATGACACGATAATATTAAGGCTGAGCTAATTAAATATATGGAAGGAGAAGGATTACAATTACTATGGAAGATCATAAGGAGCTGTTGGCATACCGGATGCATACCTAGAGATTGGACTCTTGCAACTATTCTACCGTTACACAAAAAAGGTGATAAACATAAGTGTTCTAACTACAGGGGAATATCATTGTTGGTAGTTCCTAGTAAAATCTACGAAATAATACTAGAGAAAAAGCTGCGAGAAAATATCGAGGCCACACTGGATGACAGCCAATGCGGCTTTAGGCCAGGGCGAGGTATAACCGATCTCATATTCACGGTGAGACAGTTATCATAAAAAGCCCCAGAGCATAACAGTAAGTTGTTTCTCTGTTTTGTGAACTTGGAAGAAGCATTTGATCGGGCGCCACGTAACAAGATCTGGGAAATATTAAAACGTGGAAATGTGAAACCGAAGTTAATCCAAGCAATAAATAGTTTATATAAATGTACACGTAATAATGTAAGAACGAACAATCGCTTATCTCTAGAATTCTACATAAGGACAGGTGTAAGACAAGGGGATATTTGAGTCCTTTGTTCATCACTCTAATGGACGAAATTGCAAAAGAATGCAGGGGTAAGGTAAAAAGAACTAGGGTTGGGGTGTATAAACTTCAACAAGTTTACGTGTCAGAGTTGATATATGCCGATGACCTGGTAATTGTGGCAAGAAAAGGACTTGCAAGTGAATGTGAATGTTTGGAATGAAGTCATTAAGAAATTTGGGATGAAAATAAATATTGAAAAAACAGAAGCTTTAGTAATAGGTATCGAAAACTCAAGAAAATATAAATGTAAAGCTGAATAATGAGACCATTACACAAGTAGAGGACTTCAAGTATCTAGGATCAACAATGAATGGACAAGGAAATATAGAACCAGAAATAAACAGCAGGGTAATGAGTGCAACAAAGTTATACTATGCACTAAATAAAAGTTTTATTAGGAAGAAATAAGTAAGCCTGAAAACAAAAATGAAAGTATTTCAAACTGTATACGAGCCGGTGCTACTCTACGGTGGTGAAACGTAGACAGTGAATGACAACATTCGTAGTAAAATTCAAGCATGCGAAATGCGACATTTACGTGCGGTATACGGGGTGACCAGACGTGATCGTATAAGAAATGAAGACATACGTGAAAGGTCAGGTATTGGAAGGACCTTAGACAGACTTGAAACGAAACAGTTATCGTGGTTCGGACATATGGCGAAAATGAGTGAAGGTATAACTGTAAAGAGAGTATGGAAAGCGGCATCCGACAACAAACGAAGAAGAAGCAGGCCAGCAAGAACGTGGAACGCAAAAATTGGAACATCTTGCGTAAAAAGAAATATTGGGTAGAGAGAAGCAGAAAGACTAGCTACTGACCGAAAGGCATGGAAACGTCTGATTTCTCCACTTACCTTGACACCGTAAAGTACAAGAGTACAACTTAAGTAAGTATTTTTACTTGGGTAGATACTTAAATATATTATAATATATGTTTCAAAATGAATTTTGACTATTTTTTTATTGCGCAACTCAGTTTTGTTGGTCTGTGTCCATTAAACTGGCAAGAACCACAAGTTTTTATCGAGCAAGGAACCATGTTGCCCTTTGAGCACTCCTTGCACATTCAATATTTTAACATCGACTTGGAGTCCCTATAAATATTATATAATAATCTCTCTCTCTTCAATCCTGACCCCCCGGAGGGAGTGTAGTGGTCGACGTGATGTCGTGTATTGTCCGTCTCCAAAAATCTCTGTCTCTGGTCATTTCTTTTAACTCATGCATAGGTCTTTTGCATATTCCTGTAATTTGATCGATCCATCTTGTTGGGGATCTTCCTCGTGATCTTCGGCCTTCCACCTTTCCTTGTATAATGAGCCTTTCCATGTTTTCTGTGTTTGCTTTCATAATATGTCCAAAGTATTTTAATTGTTGGAGATGGACTTTACTGGAGAGTCGTTGGCTAACTTTTAGCTCTCTTAAAATTGAATTATTTGTTCTATGGTCGGTCCAAGGAATTCGTAGCATTCGTCTCCAACAGAACATTTAAGTGGCGTCTATCTTTCTTCTTTCCGAATTTCGCAGGGTCCAAGATTCACATCCGTAGGTCAGTATTGGGAATATGGAATACGATTAAGCAGTTGATCAACCTCATCTTTAACGCTCTTGAAATTTGACAGTCCTTCCATATTGTGGTCATTTTTGCTGTGGCGACTTTTGCTAGATCACATCTACGTTTTATTTCTTCCTGTAGTGACCCTGTGTTTGTGATTAATGATTCCAGATATAAGTATGAGCTCAAAACCTCAAACCGATCAATTGTGGTTATGTGTGGATGATTGTTTTGTAGTCTATCCACTATCATGATCTTTGTCTTTGATATGTATAATTGCAGACCAAATATTTGACTTTCGTTTTCAACCAGTCGTATAAGATCAATCAGCTCTGCTTGACTATTTGCAAGAAGGGCTGTGTCATCTGCGAAACGGAGGTTGTTTATTTTCTGACTATTTATTGAGATGCCTTTTTCCCATCCTTCAAGTGCTCTTCTCATAATATGCTCTCCATATATATTGAATAATTGTGGAGATAGTATACATCCCTGTCTGACACCCCGTTCTGGATGAAATTCATTTGAAAGTGTGTCAAGCACTTTAACTGATCCAGTAGTGTGTTCGTATAGTTCAGTTATAAGCGAAATAAGGTGTTGGGGTACGCCTACTTCTTTTAGTATTCACCATATGTGTCTCCACTTGACCCTGTCGAACGCCTTGCGATAATCTATAAAGCATATGTACAGTGGAATATTGAATTCCCTAGATTTCTCGATTATCTGTCTTATATTCCACAGGTGTTCTCGAGTACCTCTACCTTTGGTAAATCCAGTTTGCTCTTGTGGAATTTCTCTTTGAAGGAATGTTTTTAGTCTCTCATTGATTATATGTACAATAGCAATATGTTACTGGCATATGATATAAGAGAAATAGTTCTATAATTGTCGCATTTATGGAAGCTACCTTTTTTATGAATTGTCGTTATTGTATATTTTGTCCAGTCTTCAGGCCATTGTTTAGAATGCCATATTTGGTTACAGAGTAGATGAAGTAATTTTACACCAGTTTCTTCTGTGGCTTTAAGCATTTCGGCTGTTATCATATCTGGACCTGGTGCTTTATTATGGAAACACCTGTATCTCACCTCTTATTATGGCACACCATCACACCATCTCTTATTATGGCCATCTATCACACCATCTCTTATTATGGCAACACCTGGGTCTCAGCGCCAGAGAAGTAACTATAATTGCCATTATGTGTTCTGAAGTGGCCCACTCCTAACCAATCAGTTTTAGCTAGTCCAGAGATTTCTATATTGCATCTTGCTAGCTGGTTTTCAATAATTGCTAGCTTACCTGTGATCGTCTTTAGCCCTTGTACGTTCCATGTACCGACCTTTAATCTGTCTCAGTTTCAGTTTTTCTTTTTGTAGACTAGTAGCTGAATTTCCAGACGATGCCTGGTCATTAACATTTGCGTGGCCGGTGGCCAATTTTGCACTACTTGACCCGGACTCAAGGTAACGCCGGTCGTCAACCGGGCTGCGTGACTACATATACATAAGTATCATGTAAACCATATTTCTCGATGTTACCAATTTCATAAGGTTGCTAGTTTCATGTAGGTACTAAGCAGAACGCACTGAAGATGATCTGATCTAGATCGAAAACGTTTTGCGAATCCTTTTGGATGACTTTTAATGGTTTTTAATAAACTTTTTTATACCATTGTACAAACAAAGTTTTTTTCTTCTGTATGATATTTTTTTAGTAACATTCAACCTTGGTTAGAAGTACTTTGATCGCGTGGGATATCAATACTTTTCTTCTTTACGGGCCATCTCCATGACGAAGGTTGGCAATCATCATTGATATTGTAATTTTTGACACTACAGCCCGAAATAGTTCAGTCAAGCTGCATCCAAACCATTCTCTGAGGTTTCTCAGCCAGGACATTTTTCTTCTACCCATTCTGCGCCTTCCTTGAATCTTTCCCTGCATTATTAATTTTAGGAGTTCATATCTGTCACTACGTGTTATATGACTCAAATATTGTAGTTTTCTTATTTTGATGGAATCCAGTATCTCCCTGCTGTTCTCTATTATTGTTAGTACTTCGTCATTGGTTATTCTGTCTGTTTAGGAGATTCTCAGCATTCTTCTACATGTCCCCATTTCAAAGGCTCCCAATCTATTTAGACATTGTTTATTAAGAGTCCATTTGTCCACACCATACAAAGGAACAGAAAATACGTAACACTTTAGTACCTACTCGTTTTATAAGATTTAGGCTGAGGGCTCTACTACATATCGCTGGCTCATTATTACAAGGCTCTATGTTACATTTTGTATGTACGGAGAAAATTAACTCTAATATATTTGATAATTTTTCTGGTATTTGGATACATAATATTAACGTTTTTTTTAAACCAAACGGTTCAGTACACATTGATATCTAATAAAAATTTTTAAAAATGATTGAAGGTTCTAGTTTTTGGTATAAAAATAGGGATACAAAAATAACATACAACTTTGATACATCAAAGATGCTTTATTGATTTTTTCAATAACACATTTCTTCACTCGTTGCAACGACCTTATTTAAATTCTTTGTAGATCTGTAATATTTTCATAAATTGGTATGAATTAAACAGTGATTGTGACAAGACACAGCCCTGCTTAATACCTCTTTTGATTTTTATTTTATTAGTTTTTAAATTATTTATTCTTATGACAGCTTCATGTTCATAATACAGATTATTTATTATTCTTATATCCCGTGTATCGATGTTCTTTGTTTTCAGTAGTTTTATTAACGGATTGTTTTACCGTGTGGAATGCCTTGTTATAATCTAAGAAGCAGACATAGATGTCCTGGTTTACATCTAAACATCTCTGTATTAGCACATTTACTGCATATAAGTGCTTCTCTGGTTCCTTGAACATTTCTAAATCCGAACTGGTTTGTCCAATATCTTGTTCTATGTAACTTTTTATATATTCTACGATGAATAATCTTTAGAAATACTTTAAGTGTGTGGCACATTAGACTGATGTTATGGTGTTCGCAACATTGTCTGGCGTTTTTCTTTTTCAGTATAGTCACGAATGTTGATAGAAGCCATTCTTTGTCAACTGTACGGTAATTAATGTAATCTGTCGGTGAACTTCTTTTATATATGGGAATAAACGTGACTTTATGGACAAATTCCAGATATCACTGCAAATTCTAAGCATTATTTCCATCCCTAATTCCCATATTTCTTTGAGTGTCTAAGCTGTTATTTGATCTTCTTTTCTGCGTTTCTGGATTTTAGCTTTTTTATTGCAGCGTCAATTTCTGATTTCAATATTGGAGGTTTATTTCTTAATTTCTTTTAACTGTATTTAATCCAAAAAGCCACTGCGCATCCGCGAGGAAAAATATTATGATTCGGATTTTTGCACAATCTCACTCAAAAAGAACCCCTTTTAACAAATTTACATGTTGTCAGGTCTAAAAGTGCAACGGTTGAAAATAGTGTCGCGCCCGCTTGATTAGCAATTAACACACAACGGGGTTTTCGATATTGTATTGCAAAAATTCTTCGGGATTTTATCAGTCGATGTTTAAAGAATATCTACCTACCTTGGCAACATTGAAATTTTAAGTTTTTCACATAGACTGTGAAGGTTGAAAATGGCCGATTTCACAATTTTTAAATTTTTAATCGCTTATATGTCAAAAACTATCAACTTTAGAGAAAAATCACTAAAGACCTTTTCTGTTTGGAATGATCCGAAATACCTAAAAAAACTTTGTTCGATGTAAAAAAAATTTTTTACGAAAACAACAAAAAAAAATTTCAAAAAATTATTGACCCACTTTTGAACCTAGCAACATGCAAATTTGTTAAAAGAGGTCCTTTTTGAGTAAGATTGTGCAAGAAATCCGAATCAGAATATTTTTCCCAGCAGATGCACAGTGGCTTTCTGGACTAATTATTATATCTGGACCTCGACTTTTTACCCTTCGCTTCGTTATCAAACGTATTCGTTTCGTATACTAAACAGATACGAAGCGAATACGTTCGATAACGAACACCCTTGACCCTTCGCTTCGTTATCGAACGTATTCGCTCCGTATCTGTTTAGTATACGTAGCGAATACGTTCGATAACGAAGCGAAGGGTCAAAAGTCGAGGCCCTGGGTCGTTATTAGAGAATAGTATTTCGCAATATTGTTTCTACACCTCTTCGATACGGCCTGGGTTTGTTATGGTATTTTCACTGTTGTGGTATGTTTCTTCTACTATATCTTCTGCCTTTACGGAAGTTGGCATCTGTATAATGTGTATTTTGATTATTCGATCATTTACTGAAAGATATTCGTGTACATATTTTATCCAACGTTTTTAAATTAATATTGCTACGCCTTTTTGTCCTGACATGACGAAAACTTTGTAGTATGTGGCCTCCCAATGTCTTTGACGTTCCCAGTGGGTCTCAGATATCCCGTAGATATCAAAGATTCATTTTCTAATATATACAATTTACCTGCCTCTTGCGGTCCCCTAACATTTCACGTTACGATGAGGTGTTTTTTACGTAATGCTAAGTTTGATCTACCAGAATCACATTTGCTGGTAGTCCACAGCTGGATATTGCTGGTAATCCACAATGATCTTTCCGGGCGCCCATTTCACCCCATTCGACCTGGAATCGATATATCGCCGGTTTCTAGCCGGATTGCAGAGCACAAAATTTGCCAGAACACCAGTTATGATAGAAGGATTACTGTATGCGGACGACGTCGTTCTCATAGCAGACAACTCGAGAAAGATACAACGACTAATTAATATATGGACTGAGGAAATAGAGAAAATGAAATTAGAAATAAACATCAGCAAATGCAAGACGATGAAAATAGGTCAGCAGGAGTAGGAGATTGGAGGCGAAACACGAGTATTCTGTAGAGAACAAGAATTGGAGAGGGTGACGGCCTACGAGTACCTGGGCACGATAATATCAAATGACGGAAAGCTAGACCTAGAAATTGCAAATAGGACAAAGAAAGCTACGAAAATATATTATGCGATTAATAATACGACACTGGGAAAAAGGGAAATCAACCAGGAAACAAAAATACATGTATATAATACAATCACAGTACCAACTCTTCTATATGCAAGCGAGATATGGGTCACAAATAAAAGACATGAAAGTGCCATTAATGCAGCAGAAGTGAAGCAGCTGAGAAAAATAGCTGGAAAGACGAAGATGGACAGGGAAAGGAACGAAAATATCAGAAACATGCTAAGTCAGGAACCAATAGAGAAAAAATTGAAAAAAGAAAACTGAGTTTATTTGGACATATAACTAGGATTAACGAGAACAGACTAGTAAAGAAGGTGACAGATGCCAAAAGACATGGGAAAAGAAGAAGGGGCAGACCTAGAAAGGGGTGGAAGAACAAATCGAGGAAATCGGGACAAAGAGAGGTAAAACAGTGCAACAGATGAAGGAAATGGCAGGAGACCGGAAGGCGTGGAAGAAATGGCTAAAAGATGGATAGGTGATACCAAAGTCCGACGCTCTTATAGGGCATAAGGACAACGAGAAGAAGAAGATGATGAAGAATTTGCTTGCTTAGTCGTCACTCCAACGCTCTCTGGGAATATAATCAGTTGGTTTTTCGTTGTTTGCTTGATCACAGCCGATTGAACTAAGATGTAGTTGCCGCCTGTAAGTGTTTTACACCAGACCTGTATGTATCATATAGTCCAGTGAAATAATGACATCGCTGCTGCCCTATGATATGCCCTCAGTTGATACGTGGGTACTTATTTGGCCGGACCTTACTCGTACCTATCCTGCACATCTACAGGAACGTTTCCTATCAACCACTGGGAGGCGCCGTGTTGGGATTCACCAGCATGGTCCTAACTTGCTTGGAAACTACTGTATCTGCATTACACAGGGTGTCCAGAAACTCTACCGACAAACGAATACAGGTGATTCCTCAGATAATTTTAAGACAATTTAACCCAATTCACCTAGTCCGAAAACGCTTCCTAAGGGAGCTAGAACTATTTGAAGATGGCGTCTGGTAATGAGTTTTTCTTAAATACCTCCAAAACGCTTCTATTTAGAAAAACAAAAATTGATATGCGTATTTATCTTCCAGAGATAAATCGATTCCATCCATTCCAAATTTCTAGTAGCGGTCATAGGCGTCTGTTTTGGGTCGGGCAACAGTTAATTTATCGCATAACATTTTTATCTTTAATTTTTTAGCATTTTTGACTCTGCATTATTAAATTGTGAGGTATTCTTGTATTAAAAGGTACTCTTGATTTAAGTCGATTGGATAGACTGTTTTCTAGAAAAATCGATTTGAAAATTTTTCGTTCTTTAAATTTCAAAAAAAAAACTATTTAGAAAAACGAAAACTTGTACGTTTAATTATATTCCAGAGGTGAATGGATTTCATTAATTGCGAATTTCAAGTATCAGTCATATGCGTCGGTTTTGGGTAGGTCAACGGTTATTTTATCGCATAACTTTTTTGTCTTTAACTTTTAAGCATTTTTGACACTAGATTATTAAATTATGAGGTGTTCTTGTAGTAAAAGTTACTCTTGCTTTAAGTTTGTGAAATACACCGTTTTTTTTATTTTTTCAATTTTTTTTTTCAATGTCAAGAGACGAAAAATTTTCAAATCGATTTTTCTAGAAAACGGTGTGTCCTACCGACTTAAATCATCAAGAGTACCTTTTAGTACTAGCATACCTCACAATTTAATAATCCAAAGTGAAAAATGCTTAGAATTTAAAGACAAAAAAGTTATTTATAAAGTAGACCGGTACTATAAATTCGCAATACATGAAATCGATTTATCTCTGGAAGATAAATATGCATATGTAACAATTTTTGTTTTTCTAACTATAAGCGTTCTGGAGGTATTTAAGAAAAACTAATTACAAGACGCCCTTTTCAAACAGCTCTAGCTCCCTGAGGAAGCATTTTCGGACTAGGTGAATTTAGTTAAATTGTCTTAAAATTACCTGAGGAGTCTCCTGTCTTCGTTTGTCGGTAGAGTTTCTAGACACCCTGTATACATAGTCCTAATATTACTGATAGAAAGGAACTTTTTCTGCAAGAACCCTGTTGTTTTTTTCTTGTTCCTTCAAGATTTGCATTAGCGATTGTGATTATAAAAATTGACTTGACCTATCGAATTAATGTTTTTCTATAGATTATTATTTTTTTGTTGCCATTGATTATCAGTAAATTAAATAAAGTACTTTATTTCAGTAAATACCATTCATTCAATTTTAAAAAAACCACAACAATTTTATCTTAATATTGGTTGTAATTGCACATTTTATCTAATGCTCTCGTACATATCAGACTTATAATATTTTACATACATACCTGCTGCGGTTATCAAAGGAAATTCCTTCATAAAGTAGGTTTTAAGTTCATTTTATACTTGACTCCAATAATCTACAAATACTCTGGGCTAATTAACAAAATACAAGGAAAAGTTATTTACCAGCAATTTTATTGCTAGAATCGAATCTTATGATTGTATACAGGGTGTCCCGGAAAATAGTGCGTTCCTTTAAGGTATGGAGAGAATACACAATTTGGAACAAAAAAGTCCTATACCATTTTTTTCAAAAGTTAAGCGTTTCCAAAAAAAAGTTAACATTGTTTTCCATATACCTGTATTTTAATGTTTGGAAATTTTAATAAACTGGCAACATCGTACGCACTACGGCATAATAACATAATAGGGCTTTTCATTCACAGTCATTTGTTTCGAGCTTCTGTCATATGTCACATAATATTAATATATCTACGTCATACGTTATTGATATATACCAATGATACAAACCAAAGACGTATGGCGTAGATATATTAATATTATGTGACACATGACAGAAGCTCGAAACAAGTGACAGTCGATGAAAAGCCCTATAAGAACTCGTTTGTGATTGTGATTAACAGTATTTAAAATAATCCAACCTAATAGTAGGTAATACTACTTATGTATTTACTATTTGTTTACTAAAATTATTTTCTTTTGAAATGTATTGAAATACCTATTGCATAATTTTAAACGAATTACACACATCTTTTAACATAAAAACACATCTTTTAACTAAACTAGTATTATGTATTTAGTAAGGTTTAAATGGGTTGAATGCTGAGTATTGCTGAGGGCTTTAACTGAATTACACAGTTTTAATAGTTTACAGTGGAACTTAAATACACCAGATAATGTCTCAGTAATTTTTTTACTTTAGAACTGAAATAACTAAGTTGTACTTACTTGAAAATAATTAATATACCGAATAGATGTTTCAAGTAACCTTTTACAAACACCATTCATAGGTAATAACATAATAGGTAATACATTCACTATTAGAAAACATTTTCGGCATTGACACTAAACAGGATTCTTTAAAACTATCTGTTTACTATCATCTTCTATCTATTTACATGGGACTGTCTATGCTTAAATTTGCGTACCGCACATAGTTGTCAGATTTAAATTTGGATACCAAAATACATTTTAATTTTTTGGTCAAACGGTTGCATTTAGAAAAAAATGTTATAAGAGTTTTTTGTTCTACATGGTGCCTTCTACCTATACCTTTAAGGAACGCACTATTTTCCGGGACACCCTGTATATTAATAATATAGGTATGCAAAGTCCGCAGATAGTGTGCTACTTTTTTTATAAACAAAATGGCGCCCGAAAATCGTGTTTTTTCAATTTTTGCTTTATAACTCCAAAGATTTTAACTTTACACCAAAAACACCCAAATAAAAATTCACTGTAATTAAATTCTGCATAGAGACGTGTTTTTCCTGGTTTACTTCGACGAAAATTTTCCCCGGAAAATGCGAGTTTTTCCAGCAAAATCTTTAATTTTCAACTAAAATTTAGATAAGTAATTGTTTATCAATAATTAAATAACTTGGTAACATAAAAGCTCTTTTCTTACAGATTATAATTCCCGAAGATGGATATTGAATGAACAGTTTAGCAACAATTGAATTGTTAATTAAAAATTTACGGTCGCTATAATAACCACAATAATTATGATACATAAGAATAACTATCATTTTTGTATAAAAAGACACTGTACCTATCTAATGTACTTTACAGAATTGAAATTGGACTATTTAAGCGGCCTCAGGAATATTCTAAAATTATAAACAGTTTTTTGGCTTATAAACAAATAAAATATCTCGGGAAATATTACATTAAGCTAAAGCATGAAAACGGCATTGGAAAAAAGCAGCAGGACGCTTCTTCTAAAAGAAGAAACGTTTAATTGTGATAAGTGGTTCCTGAGATACAACTGGTCAAAGTTGACCGGCATTTACGGCAAAGATATAAACAATAGGCTCATAATTTTCGAACCATCACATTTTTGTTTCGGTCCTCTTTCTCCACACCAATTTTCATATCTTTAAAATACACATAACATATATTATTATAACAAAATCTATCGATATTACAAGTGAAAATTGCCAAAAATAGCAAAACTCCAATCAAAAATTAGGTTGGCGAAAATGTAAAGTTCTCAAGGTCTCAAGGTCTCAAAGTTCAAAATCGGTATACGTTAAAAAACTGCAATTTCTCGGCTTCCCATGGAGCAATTTTCTTCATTCTTTTTTGTTCCCAAGTAACTTGAGTAGAGCTATCTAACTCATAATTAAATGTGAAAGTTGCTTTTGTTTTGTTATAATAAATTAAATTATTTATTATAACAAAAATTTTTAATTTGTTTAAATAACGATTGTTTAAATAATTATACAGCTGTAAAATAAGAATATTTGTGTTTTTAACGTTAAAAGGTACACTTATAGTAAGTGTATCTAAAAAAAGTCTACAACTGGAAAAAATATGTTACTTATTTCCTGTTACTCCGTAAAGGAGCATAGGGCATCCACGAAGCTTCTCCATTGGACTCTGTTTCTGGCCATAGCTGCTATCTCTCCCCAGCTCTTTCTCATACCTTTGTAGTCAGCTTCAATTATTCTTCTCCAGGTCGTTGCGGGTCGTCCTTGCTTTCTTCGTCCTGCTACTGTCCATTTTAGAGCTTTCTTTGTTATATCTGAGTTGTCCTTCCTCAGGGTGTGTCCCAGCCAATTCCATCTTTTCCTTTTAATTGCAATTAAAAGAGTTGGCTCTTGTTTGGTTTTCTTCCAGAGTTCTTGATTTTTTATTATGTTGGGCCAATATACTTTCAAAATTTTTCGGAGGCACCTGTTTACAAATACTTGGAGTTTTTTGACAGTTCCGTCTGTTATTGCCCAGGTCTCGCATCCATACAGTAATACTGTTTTAACATTACTATTAAACAGTCTTATTTTGGTGTTTTGACTAATTTGTGTTGACCTCCATATGTTTGAGAGTGTTCCAAAAATACTTGTTGTGCTTTTCTAAGTCGATGTTTAATGTCCGCCTCGATTCCACCATAGACGCCAAGTATACTTCCTAGGCAGCAAAATTCTTGTACCTGTTTTACTTCTTCTTTACTGATATATAATTTTTCCTGTCGGAGTTGGCCTATTCTCATTTCAACTGTCTTATTGACATTTATTCGGAGACCAATTTCTGCCGCCTCTTTCTCCAGTTTACTTAGCATGTTCTGCATATCATCTATTGTATGGGATACCAGGCATATATCATCTGCATATTCCATATCAGCCAGTTTCTTACCATCTAAGTAGTTCCAAGGGATTCCGTTTTTTCTGTCTATGGTTTTTTGTAAAATGTAGTTGAGACATATATTGAAGAGTAGAGGTGAGAGTATACAGCCTTGCTTTACCCCCTTCTCTATTTCTTTTTTGTCCGTCATTTGACCCTTATGTAATACCTGGAATGTTGTTCGGTTATACAGGGCCGTGGACAGAAAAATCGGGCCCGGGGGAGGTGACTCGAGGGCCCCTGCCTGTATTGAGCAAAAATGGCCCTGTTTTCTCAATCACTTAGTTCTACTACATAACTTAAAAATTGACATTTATTTTATTAACTTACTGTATCCCACATAACAATTTCATGTTCTTAGTAGATTCATAGAACATACTTTTCAGAAAAAGTATATACTAAGAATATGCGTAATTACCATTGCGAATGTGCAGAGCACATACTGAGTATATACTACATTACAGTACTTAAACGTTCTATGTATATACTTAGAATGTACTACCGCACTTCTTCTCAGTATATACCAAGAATATACTTTTTAGGATATTCTAAGAAGGTGCTATAAACCTTCTATTTATATACTTAGAATGTACTACCTCACATCTTTTAGTATATAGGAAGAATGTACTTTTTAGTATATGGGAAGAATATTACAAGGAAGTGCTATATTGCTCAGAAGCATGTTTTCAGCATCACCGAATCTCATCCTAGGTTCTACTTTCTACTAAATTTACATATTACATATGAGAATGTAGTTAGTACATTCTACAATATTACTTAAAAAGTAAATATAAAATATTATATAAATTTTAGTTAGTTATATCAATATTATATAGGTAAGTAGGTATATATATTTAGTTATTATGTGCATATAAAAATAAAAATGCTGAATATATAAATTTATATATTCATATTCATATACCTATCGTACCCAAATAAATATTATGTAACATATGTATGTAAATAACTAAAATTTATATGTTGCTTATATGTACCTATATACATACTTACTATTTAAGTAATATTGAAGTACCAAAATGAATTTTTTATTTGTAAGTTGACAGCAAACAAAATAAAACGTTTAATTATGCATGTTCCTATTCCTGGTTGAAATACTTGGTCTTCCTCACAACACAGCATAGACATTGTTAGTGTTAAGTGTAGACACAAATGCCAAATGCCTATTCAGTAACTATTTTCATATTTTGTATTTTTCCTTTGTTCCCAACCCCCTACCCGCTAACCCCTATGCAGGTATGCAGCGGTCGTTTCCGCTTTGTTTGTGCCGGTTGTGGGTTTTGGCTCAGCCACACAGCTTACCTGAATGTCAATTCCATGTAAAAATAAAATTCTTCATAAGAATACTCAATAAACTTAATCAAAATAGTAAATGCATTTCAGTTATGAAAGCGAAACGACAATTTCTCCTTTTTCGTTAATACAATTAATTCTTAAACATTTTTACCATACAATTAAAACAATTTTAAATAATGAATTCGGTAGTTTAATTAATAGTACCTACATACATAAATTTTTAAATTTCATTAATTATTCTTAACGAAGTTGATAATCTATAGGCTAACATTATTCTTCCTATACATACATATATATTATTTTTAAGATATTTTAAAAGTATCTACTTATAAGTATGTGTTAAGTATGTACTTATAAGTATGTGCTAAGAATATTCGGTAAAAGTATATTCTGAGAATAGTATCTACTTATAAGTATGTGTTAAGAATGTACTTATAAGTATGTGCTAAGAATATTCGGTAAAGGTACATTCTAAGAATAAACTTTTACGAATATTCCGAGTTACTACGTACACGAATGTACTCAGTATATTCGGTACGAGAATATACTTTAAAGTATGTGCAAAGAACATGAAATTTAGAATGTTTTTTAAGGTACATGCTATGCTTGTACTACGCATATACTAAAAAGAATATACTCTGACGAATGTTGGTAGTATATGCTTAGAACATGATACGAACATCATTGTTATGTGGGATGTACCATTAAAATTATGAAACCATATTGTCACAGTGGGATATCGAATAAAATGGAGCCAAATGAATGGATAAAACAGTTTGTCGTGTATTAATTCTTTATTACAATGTAAAGTAAAGTATATACATTATTTTATAACCTTATTCTAGTAACGCTCTGCGTGCTTTTACTAAAGCGAACGAATTTATGATTTCACTGAAATTAACTTTTCTCGCTAATTCCGATTCTAGGCAAAGCATTGCGAGTCCTGCAACACGCATTTGAACAAGAGCGATGAAAATGTTTTACTCTTGAAAGAACGCTGAAAGAACGCTCAGCACTGGCGACGGATACTGGCAAAGCAGTGGCGGTTCGTGATTTATTCAATAGGGGAGGCTATACCTAACTGTAAATTATCTAGACAAATTTGCACTAGCAAAAAAAATCTGCCAAAAAAAATCTAATTTAAGGCCCCAACATTTTTTATTTACATTTTATACTATCATCATAATTCATAATTATTTAATAATATCATATCATTTTAAAAATAGTTAGTATAATTGTAAAAGTGTATTATCAAAGTTTGTGTTGTTTATTTGTTAACAATTCTATCTCTGTAAGTAGATATGCATATCAAAATAAATACAGATTTGAAGTTTTGCAGTACATACAGGGTGAAGGTTTACATTGTTTAAGATACTCAACTGAATTTTTTTAATTGTAAAAGCGGCTTACTCTGCGAATGCAAAAACACGGTAAATTACCTATATTTTGCTTTGCATTACAGATATCGGAAAAAGTTATTTAAACAAGTTGTTCCAAATATTATTCTAATCCCACATACCAAATTTCATCACAAAATTCGCACTTTTAGTTTTTTCATTATTTGTAGTCAGGATCCTAAAATCCGCAGAGGAGGCTGCTGGCCGAAAAATCTCACTTGCCCGATCTCCGGGCAGCGTGTGCATTAAGCGATGTGCAGCTCTAAGGAGACCGGGTCTCCTTAAAACATCCTTAAACGCTGCTGGGCTACGCGGAGCATTAGCAAGTGAGATTTTCCGGCCAGCAGCCTCCTCTGCGATTTTAGGATCCCGACTACAAATAATGAAAAAACTAAAAGTGAGAATTTTGTGCTGAAATTTGGTATGTGGGGTTAGAATATTATTTGGAACAACTTGTTCAAATAACTTTTTGCGATATCTCTAACGCGAAGCAAAATAGCAAAGTAAACAAAACAGTGTAGCGTGTGTAAAAAAATTATGGGGAGGCTGAGCCTCCCTTGCCTTCTCTAACCAGCCCCCACTGTGGCAAAGTACAAAAAATTCGCAACGCGACGCAAATATTAGGAAAGGGTACATCCAGATTCTTAACATAAATTTCATTTAACAAAACGAAAGGCATGGTATGACCTTTGAAATTCGCTCCATGAATGTGAGACAGATGAATCAATTCATTTGACAACTCGTCAGCTACGTCAGTCGGATCTTACTGCAAAAAATTTTTTGCACTTTTTCGTATGTGGTCTTCATCTAACAGTGGAAATTTCCACAAGAAAGAGAAAGTCTCGTTCAACTTTTTCACAGCTATAAATCGATTGTTGATGCCCGCTATTACAGAATCTAGGATAACGTAAAATGTATTTATTTTGAATTCTGTTTCTTCGTCAGTTTGAAAAATTCCTTGTGTTTCGTCGTCTGTCAATCTTCTTAACCTTTTCTTGTGTCTACCTAACGGCAATGTTGACGAAGTGTTCTCTAATCCGCCTGCAACTAGCTTGCATTCTTCTAAAATTATACTCCATCGATCGCGTAAGAACTGCAAATCGGTGAGCAAACTCGATAGATTGTCTACTTCGACATCAATTGTAGCATCTCTGTACTGAACAACAAGGTTTACTTCATTAATCGAACTCAAAATCTTTGACCATATTGAAGACATCAAAACACATTCGAAACCGCTGATGTATTTTAAAATGCCATCTACGTCCCTCCTAGTTTCTGCAGTCAAATTTAACGTTTTCAAATTTTGCAATGCCTCTGTTATTCCGGATATATGATGTGCAAAAGGTTTTACAGCCTCAATTCTAGCAGACCACCTTGTTTCCGATAAACGATGGAGTGAGCAGGGTATTTTAATTTTTAGAATTTCCCAACGCTGTGGGCTACTACTAAAAATATTGAAACATTTTTGTATCACACCAAAAAATGTAATCGCTTTAGGACAACACTCAGCTGAATCTACTCCACACAAGTTCAAACTATGAGCTCCGCAGGGTGAATAGGCGGCCTGAGGATTCTCACGAAGTATATGACTTTGCGCTCCTTTATATTCGCCACTCATATTTTTACCATTATCATAACCTTGTCCCCGACACTCTGATAGGGGAATTTCATATTTTCTTAACGTTTCACAGATCAACTTCGCGATTGCTTCGCCTGTTTTTTGATTACAATCAACAAAATTCAAAAAACGCTCTTGTACTTTGAATGCTTTCTTCTCAATGTCAAAGTCGAGGTATCTTAAAATAAAAGTGGTTTGTTCAATGTGAGATGAATCGGGTGTTGCGTCAACAATTATCGTGTAATATTTAGCTTTCTCTCGCTCTTTTAAGATAACTAATCGTACATGATCAGCGCACAATTGAATAAATTCATTCTGAATGTCGGGTGAAAGATAGTGAACCTGAAGACGTTTATGTTGATTTTGGGAAAGTTTCACTCTTTCTAAATGTCCACGTAGTAGTGGATTGTAGTGGCTTATAAGTTCTAGAATTCCTAGAAAATTGCCATTGTTTCGGTCACCAATGAGATGGCTTTCCCCCAAAAACAATATAGTATCTATCAATAAAACACTGAAAACGTTTGTTTTCTATACTTCCACAAAATTTATTACAACTATCTGACTACAGCTGTTTCGGCAGAGTGCTTTTCTCAAGTGACACGTTTTCAGTGTTTTATTGTTAGATAAAATGAACTTCCATCAAGTAACGGTCGAATCCATCAATTAATATAGTATCTAATATTCTAGTTAGAATTTCGCGCCATTTTGAACTTTCAGCACTAATTTGTTCGCACAAAAGGTGATTGATGGTAGACTCACTGTGACTCCGCATTTGTACCTCACGCCACTTAACGTAACACTGCATATGATCTTTGCTATTTTCATGTAGTTTTAACTTTTCGTACAACTTTTTCCACGCTTGGTTTTTCGAATATCCACCTGGTTCACAAAGATGCGAACGATTTAAGGAAGTAGTACTAAATAAACGACATGGCAGACAATGAAAGGAACACATACTACGGCTCCAGACTAACCAGTCACGTTTAACCTTTTCGCCATTTGGTAAAATCTTGTGCAACAGTGAATTAGGAAAGGGCTCATTTAACTTATCACGCGGAAAAACTTCTGGCAGTTCTTCATGACCTCGGTGAATTATTTCTTCAACTAATTGAGAACTTATGAATTCTGTGGTTGCGGTGCCAATATCGTAATTGTTAAGCTTCTTATTATTTTGAGATTTCGACTGTTCATTCAACACGGGCTTTGGAGGTGTCAAAAGCGCATTGACGCGTCATTTAATAATTCCTCAATTTTCTCGGCAGACTCTGGGGGTTCCTCAGATTGTTTACAGAGTGGAGTATTTATGGGAGAAGCGTAAGATGTACTGGGTTGCTCAGGATCGGTTTTGTTGTTTGGTACAGAAATGATTTTTGGTACGAAATTAAAATTGGAGAGTTTACCTTGTCCTTTTTGTGAATTTATTCGTTTTTGATCACGTTCGATACGTTGCTTGCGTTTTTATGCACCAGATTTATGATGATATTTTGTTAAACTAAAAACAAACAAAAAAAATATGAAGAACGAATGGGTTACCTATCTTCAGTGATATAGATGAATTTAGGTGCCAAACAAAGAGTTGTTGCAATCGACGCTCTTCGGCAATAGCCTATCTGCTCAACATCTACTTCTATGGCCAAGTGTAGTTAGTGTGTAACTATAATTATTGAATTTTCGTCTTGCCCAAAAATACTGATTATATCAAACGATTAATTTATTACAGTTATGAACTTAATGAATAGGAGTCGCTCAATAGATTTCTCTAGAATTGATATTTCTGAACTAAGCTCCTATTATAAACAATGCACAAGATTACATAAAAATATCTCGTCGTAAAATAGCAAAATGGCATCTAACGCCAACATTAACTAATCTTCGAGATTAATTATTACAAAAGTCTTGTTCATTATCACTTTTTGAAAGAATTACACGGCATTAAATTTCAACTGTAACTATACTTTTAATTGTACATCTTAATCTTCCCCGTATACCTATTTTTATTTCGACTAGTACTAGTAGACATGCATCGCAATATATAAATACGAGCTTTCGGATTCTTTTATTTATTGCTTGCACTCATTAACATATATACGAAATATTGGGCTAACCACATACACACAAAAATAATAATACATATTATGAACTTACCGAATTAATGAGCTCTATGCCAAGAAGAAAATTATTATGCCGCTCCTGCGTGCAACAGTGGAAAGGAACACTTACAGGTACGTCTATTCGTGCGAGAGTCTGATCGAAGAAAGAAAGAAGCAAGCGACCGGCAGGCAAGGCAGGCATTAGGTGTCTCTTTCTCTCTCTATCGCTCTCGCCTGTCCGCTCGCCCGCGCATAGTATCTGAATGGCATTATTGCTAGCACTTAAGATATCAAACTTAATGGATTTAAAAAACCGGGCCCCGTTGAAAACTCCGGGCTCAGGAGGGAACACCCCAGTCCCCCCCTTGTCGCCAGGCCTGCGGTTATACATCATTTGTATTATTCTAATGATCTTAGGTGGAATTTTCGCGTGGCTTAAAATGTTCCAAAGAGCTTTGTGTTTTATACTATCAAACGCTTTGGCAAAGTCTACAAACGTCATTATCAGTGCTGCATTCTTTTCTTTAATTTCTTCTATGATGATACGTGATGTAGCAATCTGGTCAATACAGGATCTTCCCCTTCTAAAACCCGCTTGTTTATTGCGAAGATTTTTATCGATTTCGACGTTAATTCTTTGATGTACAATATAGGCTAGTATTTTATTTATAGAACACAATAGTGTTACTCCTCTCCAGTTTTTGCATAGCTGCGCGTCACCTTTTTTGGGAGATTTATTATGATTCCATTATTCCACTCTGTAGGTACGTGTTCTTCATTCCATATCTCTATCAGCAATGGTGCCAGTAACTCCACTGTTCCCTCAATGTCAACTTTCCACAATTCGGATGGGATACCGTCAATTCCTGCTGCTTTGTTTTTCCTCAGGTGACGGATTGTTTCACCTAATTCTTTCTTCGTTGGGCTCTCTGCATTTATTTTTAAACAGTTTTCAATTGGTCCTGCTGCATGGTCTTCTTGCGCAAACGGTTCGTTTTCTTGCTCTGCTATGAGTTCTTGGTAATACTCTTGCCATCTATGGGTCTGTTCTTCTGTCGTTGTGAGAACTTGCCCTGTTTTGTCTTTTAGTGGTTTGTTATTGTTTGTGTTCCTGTTTGCCAAACGCTTGGTGTTTCTATATAATTCTCTTTGGTTATTTGTTGCTGCTGCTTCTTCTGCTGCTCGAGCCATTCCCTCAGCCCATTTTCTCTTGTCTCCTCTAGCACTCTTTTTTACTTGTTTATTTGCAGCTTCATATTCTTGGGCTATTTTAATTTTGTCGTCACTTCTTTGCGCTCTATTTAATGTGGCTTTGAGGTCCTTTCTTTTTCTAATAAGTTGCCAGGTATTTTCACTTATCCACTCTTTCCGTTCTTCTTCTTGATATCCTAAGATTTCCTGAGCATTTTGATGAACGGCAGAGTTTAATCGATTCCCATTTCTCTTCTACACTTATATGCATATGGTTTATAGTTTCTGCATTCAGTTTTATTCTATTACTCCATTCATTATGGGTTTCGCTATCATTCAATTGTTGTATGTTGTATTTCTTGCGTGTGTTGAGTTGTTTATTGCTGTTTTTCGCCCTTATTTTTACTTTTATTTCCCCCAATAGTAGGTGGTGGTCACTCCCTACATCTGCTGATCGCTTATTCCTTACATCCAGTAGACTGCTTCTCCATTTGTTACTAATCAGGTGATACCCAGGTTATCTTGTGACACTTTTTATGTGGAAATATCGTTCCTCCAATTACCATATTGCTTTATAAACTAAATTCTATGAGTTTGTCTCCATTTTTATTTCTTTCCCCCAGCCCGTGTACTCCCATACTTGCTTCTGCCCCATTATTATCCTGACCTACTTTCGCATTCAGATCCCCCATAACTATGATAATATCTCCTTTGTTTATCTTCCTCATAACTTCATTTAATTCTTGATAAAACTTTTCTTTATCCTCTTCTTCACTTACTTCTGTAGGTGCATAGCATTGCACGATGGTTACCTTCCTTATAAACGAGTTGAACTAGGCCACTATTATTCTATCTGACACTGGATACCATCTAATTAGACCTCTTTTGGCCTCCTTGCTTACAAGTATTCCAACTCCATTTCTTCTATCATTGATTATGTCATTTCCTGAGAATAGTAGTACACTGCCATTTGATGTTGTCTTCTCTCCTTGTCCAGGCCATCGTATTTCAGATAAGCCCAATATATGTAAATTTAACTCTGTCATTTCTTTTTCTACTTGAGCCAGTCTGGACGCTTCGAGCATTGTCCTGAAATTCCAGGCTCCAATTCTACAGCGGTTTTTGGGATGGAAGGTTTTTGTGGTCTTGGTTTGCTTCGTTTCAGTTTCTTTGATTTTAAGATTTAAGGTGAGTGAGTTATCAGCTCTCTGCACCCGAGAGTCCGTTTTGTCGTCTTCTTCTTCCACTTCTGTTTCTTGATTTTCTTTATCATTGTTTTCTTTTCGTTGCATTTTGTTCAAGTCTATTTTAGGAAAAAATATGTAGTTTTCTTTTAATATAAATAAATTAATATATTATAACAAAACAAAAGCAAGTTTGAGAAAATTGCTCCATTGAAAGCCGAGAAAATGCTTTTTTTGACGTATACCGATTTTGAACTTTAAGATTACATTTTCTCCAACCTAATTTTTGATTGGAATTTTGCTCTTTTTGGCAATTTTCACTCGTAATATCGATAGTTTTTATTATAATAATATATGTTATGAGTATTTTAAAGATATGAAAATTGGTATGGAGAAAGAGGACAAAAATAAAAAGGTGATGGTTTGAAAATTATGATGCTATTGTTTATATCTTTACCATAAATGCCGGTCAACTTTTACCGGTTGTATCTCAGGTACCACTCATCACAATTACACGTTTTTTCTTTTAGAAGAAGCGACCTGCTCTTTTTCCAATACCGTTTTCATGATTTAATTTAACTTAATATTTCTCGAAATATTCTATTTGTTTATAAGCCAAAAAAGTGTTTATAATTTTAAAATATTCCTGAGGCCGCCTAAATAGTCTAATTTCAATTCTGTAAGATCAAGGGGTGCTTATTATAAGACTAACTTTTTTTGAAAACATTTCGCCCCAGAACCCCCATTTTCACCCCTTTAAAGGGGGTAATTTGTGGTTTTTGCGGAACGTAGCCTTTCCTGTACTTTTACAAAAAAAATTTTTTTATAGAAATATGAAGAGGACTATATTCTCTACGATTTATTTCCCGACAGCATCTGTCTATCATCCACCGTTTAGCAAGGGTGGCGCCCCAAAGTTGACAAGTTTTTAAAAAAGATGTTTTTAAAAATATATATATTTTTCCCTAACTGTAACGGAAACTAAGAAGAAATCCAGCGGCAATGATTCACAAATAACTGATTGATTTTTTGGTGTAGGTTTCACTTAAGGGTAATTACCCTTTTTTTAATTACAGGGTGTTACATTTTAAAAAACCCCTTTTTATTCCATCTGAACCGTTTATGCTAGAGTAAAAATACTTTCAGCGATTACCCATGTATTGGTGCTATTTACAAATTTGTATAATGCACCACCATTTTTTACCCGGAACCACCCAAAAAAAAAGAAGAATTAATAAATAAAGTGATTTTCTTGGAATCCTTCACACACAATGCCCTTTATTAATATGCTTCATATATCATTTTGTGCACGTTATTATTACCCATGCATGGACACCAAAAGCGATTTCCTAGTGCAAACCCTGTAGCCAAAAAAAAAATAAAATAAAATGGGGGTTGAATTTTTTTTTTGTTTTTTGCTTTTTGATCCATATCGGCATATGCTTCATCAATAGTGCTTTTCAAAAATATATATGGTTATTGCAATATCCCTGCGGAAGCCACCCCTATCCTTGAAAATATACTGCAGAAACTACCCCTATCCCTTGGCGAGCATGTTTTTACGATTTTCTCGTTACCTATGCATTATTTTTAAACAAATCTTATACAAGGTTAAAGACCACTATTTTCTCTAAAAATTAGGTCGTATTCATTTTTTTCGTATACGCAAGCGTTACGGTACAGTGGCGCAGTAAACCTCATATATGCTTTGGCGGGCTCCAGTTTTTGTTTTTTTTTTCGTCATCTGTTCGTTTTATTGATAAAGTACTTTTGTAAAATAAACAACACAGTGTAACCTACAAATTACGACCTATCCACATTTTACAATCTTTGCGCCCCAAAGCCACAGTGGTGGCCCAAAATCAATTTTTGCATATTTTCGCCACCTACACGAATTTTTATGCATTAATGCTACCTTAATAGCACAATATTTACCCTTAGGTGGTCGCTAAGCAGTGGCGGATCCAGGGAGGAGTGATGGGGGTGATCACTTGCCCCCCTCTCAAACCAAGTGATATTATATTCAAAGATTATAAAAATATTAATTTATTTTTATAGAAATTTAGTAGAAATACTTATATTATATTATTATTTTTATAAGAATGGCGTACTTTTTATGCTTAAGCGACAGTGGCGGATCCAGCATCGTTAAGAGGGGGGTGCCAATTGGCTAAATTTCTATAAAAATAAATGAATATTTTTATAATCTTTGAATATAATATTACTTGGTTTGAGAGGGGGGAAGTGATCACCCCATTCACCCCTCCCTGGATCCGCCACTGCTTAGCGACCACTTAAGGGTAAATATTGTGCTATTAAGGTAGCATTAATGCAATAAAATGCGTGTAGGTGGCGAAAAAATGAAAAAGTTGATTTTGGGCCACCACTGTGGCTTTGGGGCGCCAAGATTGTAAAATGTGCATAGGTCATAATTGTAGGTTACACTGTGTTGTTTTATTTTACAGAAGTACTTTATCAATAAAACGAACAGATGACGAAAAAAAAAACAAAAACTGGAGCCCGCCAAAGCATATTATGAAGTTTACGGCGCAGCTGTTCCGTAACGGTTGCTTATACGAAAAAAATGAATGGGGCCTAATTTTTAGAGTAAATAGTGGTCTTTAACCTTGTATACGTTTTGTTTAAAAATAATGCATAAGTAATGAAAAAATCGTAAAAACATGCTCGCCAAGGGATAGGGGTAATTTCTGGAATATATTTTCAAGGATAGGGGTGGTTTCCGTAGGGATGTTGAAATAACCATATATATTTTTGAAAAGCACTATTGGTGAAGCATATGCCCATATGGATCAAAAAACAAAAAACAAAAAAAAATTTTCAACCCCCCAATTTATTTATTTATTTTGGCTACAGCGGTTGCAATAGGAAATCGCTTTTGGTGTCCATACATGGGTAATAATAACGTGCACAAAATGATATAAGAAGCATATTAATATAGGGCATAGTGTGTGAAGGATTCCAAGAAAAACGCTTTATTTATTAATTCTTCTTTTTTTTTGGTGGTTCCGGGGAAAAATGGGGGTGCATTATACAAATTTGTAAATAGCAGCAGAACATGGGTAATCGCTGAAAGTCTTTTTACTCTAGCATAAACGGTTTAGATGGTATAAAAAGGGGTTTTTTAAAATTTAACACCCTGTAATTAAAAAAAGGGCAATTACCCTTAAGTGAAACCTACACCAAAAAATCAATCAATTATTTGTAAATCATTGTCGCAGGATTTCGTCTCAATGTCCGTTACAGTTAGGGAAAAATATATTTTTTTTAAAAACACCTTTTTCAAAAACTTGTCAACTTTGGAGCGCCACCCTTGCTAAACGGTGGATGATAGACAGATGCTGTCGGGAAATAAATCGTAGAGAATATAGTCCTCTTCATATTTCTATAAAAGAAATTTTTTGTAAAAGGTACAGGAAGGGCTACGTTCTGCAAAAACCACAAATTACCCCCTTTAAAGGGGTGAAAAGGGGGGTTCCGGGGCGAAATTTTTTCAGAAAAAGTTAGTCTTATAATAAGGGTCTCTTGATATACCAGAAAAAAAATAAAACTGGACTTGTGTCCATTTTGCAAGGTTCAACCTTTGTTTCCTACACTATATAAACAGTTCTAATGTTTCTAACTTGTTCATCAGCGTTGTGTTGAACGCCTCCGTTCCATACAATAGTATTGACCATACACAACAATGCAGATAACGAGACTAATCTTAATGATACTGGTACAAAATAAGCTTTTTATTTTGATAAAGCCTTCTTGTTGAACCAGCAACCAAGATATTTATATTGGTCTACGTATTCAATCTGTTGGTAATTCACATAATATTGGAAGAGTTACATTTTTTTTCTTTGATATTTTTATAACTTTGGTTTTCGTTTAAAATATCTCCATTTTTTCACAAATCTCAGTAACCCTATTTAACCGTATCTGGAAACTCTGCTTCGATTCAGTAATTAAAACAGTGTCATCTGCATATCCGATGTTATTTACTCTTTGTCCGTAATTCTTGATACCTTCTGAAGAGTGCGTTAAAGCGTTCGCAAATATTACCTCCGAGTCGACTTTAGACAGGTGACCACACAACCCTGTCTGAGACCTGGTGGTCTTGACGTGTTACCATTATTGGTCGTTATGATTGCTGTCTGATTCCAAGCAAGCAAGCAAGCAAGCATAGTGATTTAACCCAGCCTGAGAGACTTGCTCACCCCTAGAGAATGACATTCGGGTGATACAATTCATTGGGGCGAGGAGGATTAACTCCCGTAAACAGGAATCACTCCACCCCGCTTCAATGCTCTAGACCATCCACTTACCCCCCGATAGCACTCTAATGCGCTATAGGGGCTCTCAATCAGCAAAGTGCTTATAATATGGGAGTCTTGGGTACACGGACTCCCATATGAAATCCTACCCCGATCAATGCAGGCCAGCGTGAGGCGCTCTATTCCCGCTATCTCTAGTGACTTATCTTCGATCTGTTTTGCTTGCTCGGGCGCCGAGTCCCCGCTCTGGGCTATGTCCAGTTCGGTGACTCGGCGCTCGAGGATGTGGGCCCCTCATGCCCGTTTTTTGGGTTTTGTTACTAATATTTTTTTGTGGCTTTCGCCTATTGTTAATATTTTATTGATTTGTTTAGTGGCTGAAGCCGTTTTGAAGTTTTTGTATATTTTTTTTTTGAGGGATGTCTGAAACGTATAAAAATCAACATTAATAAATATAATGAGATGCCAAAGGTGAGCAAGTTGTTTTCTTTTGATAGAGCTACGATTATCTCTGTCTGATTCCAATAAACAGCTTTTATAATTTGACAATCTCTTTTGTCGATTCCGATGACGTTTAATCTTTCTGTCAAGACCCTGCGCTGTAGCAGGTCGAACGTCTTTTCAAAATCTATAAAATAGACAAAAGATCTGCTTGTTGACCTTTGCACTTTTGTGTCAGAGTTTGAAGACAGAATATTGCTTCTCGTGTCCCCATACTCACGGAATTACAAGTATGAGGCGTATAGAAGCGTTTTAAGATGTGAATTTTTCGAAGGATGCCGAAGACCTTTTGGACAGAGCACGTGATCAACAACGAGGTGCTGAGAAGAATGGGGACTGAGAGAGAACTCTTCAATATTGTAAAAGACAGAAAAACGAGTTATCTAGGACATATTTACAGAGAAGAAAGATAAACTTTACGACTCATAATGGAAAGGAAAGTGAAAGGAACAAGAGGTCCAGGAAGAAGAAAATCGTCATGGCTGAAAAACGTAAGAGACTGGACAGGCATGGACACACATTCAATACTAAGAACCGCTTAAGATAGAGAGCAATTTGCTGTAGTTCTCGCCAATCTTCAGTAATGGAGAAGGCACCATAAAAAGAAGTCCCCATACTATTCCGGACGCCAAATTGATATTAAAATAAATAAATATGCATGTAATATTAGTCCGTTCTTTAACGGTAAAATATTGCAAAACCTCTAAATTTTATAGAACCGCTTGGATTGACATGAAATTTGGCATACACATAGCTAACAAGTCAAAGAAAAAAAGTGATATTGTGCCGATATGTGCTTTTGCCCCTGGGGTGCTTTTCACCCCCTCTTGGTGGTGAAAAATATTCGTCCAAAGTAAGTTCGGAAATCGATAAACTGACTAATTTTAAGTAACTTTTGTTCTATAGAGTTTTTTCACTAAGTAAATACTTTTTGAGTTATTTGCCAGTGAATATGTTCATTTTTTCAACAAAATAACCGCACTTTTAGACGGTTTTTTGCAAATAACTCAAATAGTACGTATTTTGTCGAAAAAACATTCGTATGGGCCATTCCACGAACATACGCCTGTTTTGGATTATTTCGACAACGAATATTTTACTGTGCAACATAAGAAGTACGAAAGTAAATGGCGCTAATAATTATTCCAATAAACAACAATGTAATTTGCAATTTACTTTCGTTCTTCTTATTTTGCACAGTAAAATATTCGTTGTCGAAGTAATCCAAAACAGGCGTATGCTCGTGGAATAGGGTATAGCAAAAATATAGCCTGTAAAAAATTTTAAAAAATGGTGTATATATCACGTTTCTATACCTAGTAGAAGCAGAGTTATAGCTAATTAAAAATAGGTTCATATTCGTCAAATTCCAAATGGAATACTTTAACGTGAAATAACCAAAAATGAAGCACATTTCGGGGAAAACTCATTACAACTTATTTAAAGTGTTTAAAAAAAGCTTCATTTTTGTTTTATAAAAAAAATTCTAGCATCAAAAGTAAACAAGTTACGCTCAAAATAAAGTTAGTCCCTTTTTTTTGGTAAAAAACAAGTTACGCTCAAAATAAAGTTAGTCCCTTTTTTTGGTAAAAAAATCGGGAAAATCACCCCCTAATTAGTATCTCAAATGAACTTAATCGTTACGACTTCACAAGTTTCTTGACCCGTGTATGTATTGTTTATATGATCTGTAAGTTTCATCGGTTCAAAGTCCTTATTTTTGAAAGGGCTGTAGTTATAAAGGGTTGAACGAGTCACTCATCACGAATGTATGCCAATTTAGAAACACCAAATCCCAATCAATTTTTGTCTAACAATAAAACAAAAAAATACATGATATTCAGAAAAGCAATGCTGACTTTTTTGTTTTTAGAGATTTTTGGTATCTCTAACAATTTTTAAGTTATTTTGAAAAAAACGCATATTTTTCAAAATTAAAATTTTTAAAAATTTTACTTTAAAACCAAATTTTTTCCAAAATAAGCACTTTGAATCGATGAAACTTACAGATCATATAAACACAACATAAGTAAAATAATTTTTGGAGCGGTAACGATTAATTTCATTTAAGTTGCTAATTAGGGGGTAGTCTTCCCGATTTTTTTTTGCCAAAACAATAGCGACCAACTTTATTTTGAGCGTAACTTACTTAATAAATTTAATGCTAGAAACTTTTTATAAAAACAGAAATAAAGCTTTTTTTAAACACTTTAAAAAAGTTAACGTGGGTTTTCCCCAAGAAGTGCTTAATTTTTTGGATATTTCACTTCAAAGTATTCTATTTGAAATTTGGCGAATATGTACACCATTTTTTTTTACTTTTTTTACAGGCTATATTTTTGCTAAGAACGTTTTTTCGACAAAATACTTACTTTTTGAGTTATTTGCGAAAAACCGTCTAAAAATGTAGTTATTTTGTTGAAAAATGAACATATTCACTCGCAAATAACTCGAAAAGTGTTGACTTGGCGAAAAATCTCTATAGAACAGAAGTTACATAAAATTAACCAGTTTATCCATTTCCGGACTTATTTTAGACTTATATTTTTTCACCCCCAAGAGGGGGTGAAAGTCACACCCAGGGCAAAAGCACACATCGGCACAATATCACCTTTTTTCTTTGACATGTAAGCTATGCGTATGCCAAATTTCATGTAAATCCAAGCGATTCTTTAAAATTTAGAGCAAAAACCGTGAAAGAATGGACTATATACAATTACGGCATAAATCGACCATAGTTTGGATATAGTAAAATCATTCAAGCTTAAAATGGATCCAAACCTCGCAATTCTAATTGCCTCCATCGATCTTCTTGAAAATTTGGAATTAAGTTCATTTTACCCTCCTCTTCAAACCTGACTTTGTGCAAAGTATGCTTTTTATTTTTAAGGGGTGAAAACTACCCATTACTCCAATAAATTGAAAACTAATGAATTAAAGCGGTAATGGGCCATAATTATGTTTAAATAAATTAAATTTTGATTGCTTTGGATCATGACTCTAATATTTTGCGGTAGGGGAGCAAAGTATGCTAAATTTGTACTCGAGCGTTATGGGGACCTATTGGATTGTCCAATAGGTATTAAAACCAATATTAGGTCCTAAAACCAAAAAAAGTTAAGTCAACTTTTCCATTTTAGCGGGGACTTTCCATTTTTTTATTTAATTTTCTATTTCCAACAATCGCTTTTTCAAAACAATATAAAAGCTGATTTGATTTTATAAAAATCCCCTGAATTAAGTAACAAAATCCTGTAAACATATTTATATTATCTGTTTTTTGAAAGATAACTTTGTGCTAATCCCCAATCTGATATGAAACAGACATACATATGACATGCATCTGATATGAAACAGAGTGACATATTGAATAAAAATGATCCTGCCTTGCTGGATATCTCATAAGACTTCCTTAGTTACTTCTGCTACGTATATTTTGAGATGATTCTGAAAGACGACTTCGATAAAAGTTATTCTCTCTCTCTCTCTCTCTCTCTCTCTCTCTCTCTCTTTTTTTTTTTTGTAGAGTATTGGACGCTTATGCGTTTCTTGGCCAAAAGTGTAAGATTGTTGACTGGCCGGGTCAGCGCATCTTCGTTCTTTTTTATTCTCTGGATAAATTGTGTACTATTTTCTTCCACTCTCTTGTATTTCTTGCTCTGTTTTTGACTCCACCCCATCTGTATACAATTTTTTCTTTTTCTCTCGTTGTAGCTACTGTCTAGTCTTTCTATCTTCCTTTTCCTTTCTGGTCTCTATTCAAGTAATTGTCTCGCTATGTTGTTTTGTTCTGTCCTCAAAGAATGGTGAGTCTGCATATTTAAAACTTTGAATGCATGTTGAGTCTGTATTATTCTCGTTTGCATATCCTTTTTACATCCCCCTTTCTTTCCATGATTGATCCCAAATATGTGAATTTGTCTACTTCTTCTACTTAATTGCCGTTTATCATTATTTTATTATTGGTGGTTATTATTTATTATTTTCTCTATGTTTATATGGAGTCATATCATGTCGGATATCTTAATATGTCTATCAAGAATTTTTTCCATTGCCGTCAAGATAAATTATAGAAAACTTGTAAGGCTTGTAGCATTTAGGTAGATTTTGTGTATTTGCACTATCCTGGCAGTTATTCAAGTTTTTGATCTATAACCTGGTGCAATACTAGCTCTAAAGATCTTTGGTAGGATGATCACTAAGATGTGCAATCCGTTCTGTAGTAGGAAAGGAAATATTCTGTCCTCCCCTGTAGATTTAAATGAAGCAAAATGTTCTATGGGTCATTTTACAGTGTCCGGTTTCGTCGATTAAAGACGATATATCAAAAACATTATATTTGTATCCTGTTCGGTTTATTTAATTTTTCTGTCAATTGCTGATAATAATCTAGTAATCTGCAAGCGTGAACACGAAACAGTCAAGTAGCAATATTTGTTCAATGAATAAAAAGTCCCCTTTGCCATATAAGTTATCAAGTCATCATCTTATCTTTAAAAAGGTAAGAACAATTGTTATGAAATGGCAAAGCAATACAATTAAGTTAAAACATTTGAGGACGTGTCAATCAAAACCAATCTTGTCCACCTTAAGAAGTTTCAGGGAAATCGCAAAAAACGTATTAGTAAATAACCTTACATTGAAAATTGGTTAAATTAGCATATTTATATATCATTTTATTTAGTGAAATTAACTTATTATATAGACAAGGCGAAAACGGCGGGTTCTTTTGAGAAAATATTCCCATGAGAATTTTTTGCATAATCACATTCGTGAGACATTCCAGAATAAGATTCAAGAAGTCGCCCACGCGAAAAGTTGTCCAAATTTGTTTTAACATTTTTTTTAATCAAATTGCAAAAATCAATATTTTTGGCCGAAACAAATTTTTTTAGGTTTTTTGGACCATTCTGGATAAAAAAGGTCTCTTATATTTTTCTCTAAAGTTAATCATTTTCGAGGTAAAAGCATTTTAAAATTGAAAAAAACGAAAAATGGCGATTTTCAAGGCTTAATAACTCGGTTAAAAGTATATTATTCAACGAGCATGTAATGATGGCTATTACTCACGATGATGAAGTTTGCGACACGAGCCGTAGGCGAGTATCGTAATTCATCAGAGTGGGTAATAGTTATTACATGCGAGTAGAATACTATACTTTTTCTACGATATTTTTTAGTTTTAATTAGTAGAAAAATATAATTATCAACTACTAACATTATTTAAAATCGAAAGATTTTATTTTTCATAAGAAAACCTATTTTACATAACTATGGCAACACTGTTAGAATCATAGAAATGTCATTAGTGTCCAAATTAGTGTCACATATTTATTTTAAGGCAATTACCTGAAAAAGAACGATAGCTCCTAATAAAAATCTATTGTAAAATCAACAGTAAGTGAAACAGAATTCATTGATATAAATTTCATACTTGTAAACCCTTTTACGGAATTAGTAAATGTTTATGTTTACCTTTTAATAACGTCAATCTTAAAAAATGTCAAATGTTGAAATTTAAACGTTAAAAATATACTGATCTATGGTTACAGTTAAAAATCCTTTAAACAATTTTCGTTAAGTTCAAGTTAATTGTTGATATAAATTACAATGATTATTTTAATAAATAAAGTTTGAATAATTTTACTTGTTAATAATAAGTATATTAAAAGTTCTATGCATCACTGAATCTAACTTCAGCCCGTGAGTAATGAACTATTACTCACGGGTAAAGTAATTAGTGTTATTATCTATTCAAAAATAGGGAATAATGAGCATATTATTAAAGGGTCGTAGAAAAAAGTTATTACTATGAAAGTCAGAAAGTAACTAAATCAAAGTTTAAAGCCCCCCCTACAAGATCCTGAAGAAACTTTTTTTATTATTTGATTACTAAGCTGTTATTTTTAAGTAAAACTAATGAGCGCCATGCACGTATTAGGCGGCCGTCCATAATGAGTGCGAAAGAGATGCCATTCAGGCAGTCCAATGGTGCATCTCACTCGCACTCACATTTACAGCCGCGTCAATACGATCTTACCACTCATTATTAATAATTAAAAATACCGGCTTAGTAATAAATTAATAACACAAATTTCTTCAGGAACATGAAGGGTGGGCTTTAAATTTGATTTAGTCACTTTCTGACTTTCATAATAATCATTTTTAACAGAGTTATTAAGTCTTAAAAATGGCCATTTTCGCGTTTTTCAAATTTTAAATTGCTTATAACTCGAACACGATCAACTTTAGAGAAAAATTACAAGAGACCTTTTCTGTCCAGAATGGTCCGAAAAATCCAAAAAAAAATTCTCCGGGGCGAAAATATTAATTTTTTGCAATTTGATTAAAAAAAATGTTAAAAAAAATTGGACCACTTTTCGCGTGGGCGACTTCTTGAACCTTATTCTGGGGTGTTTCACGAATGTGATTATGCAAAAAAATCTCATGGGAATATTTTTTTCGACGAACACGCCGTTTTCGTCTTGTCTAATAGTAAATATTTCAAATCCGAAGGTATAAATAAACCTGTAAATACGTTTTTAAAAAAAGGACAGGTTCTTATTTGATTGGATTTCATGAACATGATCTTTTTTGTTTGAAGTCTTATGGGACATGTTTGATTTTGGTTGCTCTCCAATAAGATGAAATAGAATATCATTCTATAATATGTTTACTTTTTGATGATTTTTATTAATATTTTAACCACGTGACCAAATCCGGGCACTACTATTAGCTAAATTGACATGTGGTTGTATGATTGAAACTAGCTGTTGGCATGATCTCATTTGATTTGGGACCCTAATATTGTGTATTCATTTTAAACAGGACATTATTTTTTTTAACCGAAACCGACAACATCACAGGATAGGATCCACCATTTTTATTATGAAACAGCTGCTAACTCATTTTTGATTTTTATTGACATGATTGATTTTGATTGACACCTCCTCATTTATTATAATTTGTGTATGTATTTAACATACACTCCACTAAAAAGATTATTGGTTTCGCTGACTCTGTTCAACATCAACTATATCACCAATTAATTTCTATTCTATAATACAAACTTAAAGTTTGAATTAGTAAATATTTCTGTTACAGCTCAACAACTCTAAAAGTTGATTAAATTATATTAGATTAGATTTTATTATAAAATATATATTTTATTATTAGATATTATAAAAGAGTACTGAAAACAGAATATAATTCGTAAACAACCTCTTAAGCACTCTTAAACAGAAAAAGAAGCGTAAACAACACTAGCACGAGAAAATTTAAAAATGATAATATAGGGCAGGCCGCACATCAAAGAAACATGAAACGTAAATCACGTTTCATGAATATAAAACACTGCTAAACAAATAGACGTCCGTCCATTTATGAAACTCTCCGAAAATAAAAATGTTTTATAAGCATGAATCACACTCGTTTCATTGGTAGGCGGACTTCAAGATTTGTTTACCTGTGTTTTATTTTCATGAAACGTGTTTTACGTTTCATGTTTCATGTTTTACGTTTCATGTTTCTTTGGTGTGTGGCTCGCCTAATAGTTAGTTTATTTAGGAATAGGAATATACTATTTAGGTTACGGTTACTTCTTCTTCTGTTGATATCTATTGTTGGAATAATTTTTCGAACTTGTAAAAGTTTTAAAAATATTTATATTAATATATGTAATATATTTAACTCTACCTTTGATTGCAACACGGTGAACATTGTATATACAGGGTGTCCCGAAAAGATTGATCATAAATTATACCGCACATTATGGGGTCAAAAATAGTTCAGTTAAACCTAACTTACCTCGGTACAAATGTGCTCATAAAAAAAGTTACAGCCCTTAGAAGTTACAAAATGAAAATCGATTTTTTTCAATATATCGAAAACTATTAGAGATTTTTTTATTGAAAATGGACATGTATCATTCTTATGGCAGGAACATCTTACAACAAAATTATAGTAAAATTTGTCCACCCCATAAAATTTTGTGGGGGTTTTTGTTTCATTAAACCCCCCCAAACTTTTGTGTACCTTCACATTAACTCATTATTGTGGTACCATCAGTTAAATATAATGTTTTTAAAACTTTTTTGCCTCTTAGTATTTTTGCGATAAGCCAGTTTTTATTGAGATGCGGCTTTTTTTTTTAATATACTTACATAAAAATTTTATGGGGATTTTGTTCCTTTAAACCCCCCAAACGTTTGGGTACGTTCCAATTAAACTATTATTGTGGTACTATTAGTTAAACACAGTGTTTTTATCACTTTTTTGCCTCTTCGTCTTTTTTTAATAAAGTCACCTTTTATCGAGATGTGGCTTCTTTTTCAAAATATACCTAAAAATGTAAGTTATAAATAAATTTTCAGATTATTAACAGGTGTCTATAATCATACTTAATCATACACAGTGTCTATAATCATACACAGTAGCGATCAACAGGCAGCATGAAACGCGGTGCAAGATTGCGAAAGTTCTACGAACTTTCAAAAGTGAGGCAACAGTGCATCGGTAATTCGACACTGACAGTGACGTTGATACAGTGATGCGGGAGGGAAGGGATGCGGTATACGGTGAAGTAGATGGGCTCGGTTTCACTCGCAAAAACGCTCCATCCAATATGGCGGAACAACTGTTTGGTAGTATTCTTGTTCTCATGATCATTTTTCAGTGCGTCACAGTTTTTCGATTTCTCTCTAATGCATTAAGTTAGATGAGACGGAAAAAGCGGTAGCTCCGTGATTAAATACAAAAATAATGCAGCATTACAATGGTTATATACATAAGATGTCTATTCCTAACCTACCTTTGATTCGTTGATATTTAGAATGCGCGTTTTTTCTAGCCAATCAAATACACGTATTACGAACTTTTGACAAAAACTTCGTCCATTTTGGCCATTTTTTAGAAGTGTCAAAGAGTCAAGTGACGGTTATTATTCAGGTCAGTATTTTGTGTACCTGTCATTTTGAAATTTCGAATTCGACTTCACTTGTGTTTCACAACGTCTTTGTGCATTATTTTGTGTTTTGGTTTAGAATTTAGTTCGTTAAAAGTTAGTCATTGGCGTGAGGAGACTAGAGACATTCGATTTGTACCGAAGAGTGCTAAATATCTCATGAGTAGATAGAATAGCCAACGTGGAGGTAATGAGACTTACGCATAAGGAACGAGACCTAACAAATAAGAAGAAAACAGATATATGGGACATGTGATGAGAGATGTATATCTAATACTCCAGGTCATTATGCAAGAAAAAGATCCATAGTAAGGAGACGTAACTCATGGCTGAAGAACCTTAGGAACTGGTTTGGATGTAATAACAATGAATTATTTAGAGCCGCTGTTTCAGAAATAAAGATCTCTCTGATGATTGCTAACTTTTGAAGCGGAGACAGCACCTAGAGAAGAAGATAAAAACACAGTTTATGGACAGTTTTGTGTCATTTTTTAATGTTTCCATATTTATAAATTTAATTAACAATATTGTTTACTTTTTAATTTTATTCCCCTTTATAAAAAATACCTACATGTTAACATATTGTGTAAAAATCAAATCTACTAAATTACTAATTAGTTTAACTCCACAAGCTTTTCACCTATGGTTAAGTACGATTGTGGCATCTGTCAGATTCGTCAATAATTACATGGAATATGTCTCGACACACCCAATACAGTATATGACGTCATAATTAATGACGCACTGAAAAATGATCATGAGAACAAGAATATATTCTAGTCTATATAAAATATATAATTATAAAATTATATTCTTCTCCTTCTTCTTCAGCCTTCAGTAATCCAACTTTGGACATAGGCCTCCCCCAATTCAATTCAGTGTTGTCTATTTTGCGCCACCTGTTTCCAGTTGTGTCCTCCAAACTTCTTTATGTCATCGGCCCATCTCATTTGTGGCCTTCCTCTACTTCTTGTTACTAACCACGGTATCCATTGTTGTTTTTCGTGATTTCATCTTTTATCCTTCAGTCGGGCATTGTATCCTGCGAAGCTCCATTTTAATTTGGCAGCATGTTCTCCTTCGTCTTTTACTTTGGTTTTGCTTTTAATCCATGTATTTGTTTTTTTGTCTATGAGCCTCACCCCGAGCATTGATCTTTCCATCGCTCTCTGTGCCTTTACTATTTTATCCATATTGGCCTTGGTGAGTGTCCACGTCTGTGAACTATACGTACGTATAGGGAGGATGCACTGATCATAAACTCTGGTTCTCAAATATTGTTCTATTTTAGTGTTTTTCAAGATCCAACTCAGTTTTACAAATCCTGCCCACGCTAACCTTATTCTTCTGTAATTTCGGCAGTTTGATTTTCTTTGTTAACTTTCATTATCTGTCCCAGGTAGATGTATTCGCTTACTGTTTCTAAATCTATGTCATTCAACGTGATTTTGGTAATGTTCGGTGTATTCGTCATTACTTTTGTTTTTTCCAAGTTTATCTTAAGACCTACTTTTTCCGAAGTTTGAAATAGTTGCGTCATCATGGTCTGTAATTCTTTGAAACTTGTAGCGAATATTACAATGTCGTCAGCATATCTCAAATGACTAAGTTTTCTTCCATTAATGTGGATTTTCCTTTCCATTAATTAATGGAAAGAATTATATTATATTATATAAATATATAAATAATTAATAATTTTAATAACTAATTAATAACATATTCCATATACTTATAACGTATAAAAACCTGCCCGTCGCCATATTGGATGTAGCACAAAAGTGTCAAAACAAGTGGTCCCATTTAGTAAATACAAAATCATCCCTTATGTCGTATCCCCTCTCTCCCATATCACTGCGTTTATTATTATCAAAACGAATAATTTTTATAAACATAGGCGCGAAATGTTGCCAAGTCAGTGACGTTCGATTTCTTGTTATAAAAAAATCGATTTTTAGTAGTTCCAATGTGACACAAAATCTAGGCACGGGATAAAAAAGTTTATTTGAAGAAAGTGTATTTTTTGTCTTTCTTAATGGTGGTACAGGCTCTTTTTTTCAATATTTTATTTAGTTATAGAGTATTTTCCACATACTAACATATTTCTGAAATTGGGCTCTGTACCGCCATTCGTTATTATATTACGAATATGTGTGCCAAATATCTCGACAAAATATTCAAAATTAGAGCCGCAATCTTGGAACGCGTTTGTTGCTACCTGTTGATCGCTACTGTTTGCTCTTAACCATATACAAATATGTATGTGGTGGATTCGACAAATATTCAAAATATCTCGATAACCAGTGGCTTATCAAAAAAGTACAAAGGGGCAAAAAAGTTTTAAAAACATTGTATTTAACTAATGGTGCCACAATAATAATTTAATTGGAACGTACACAAAAGTTTGGGGGGTTTAAGGGAGCAAAACCCACAAAAATGTTTATGGGGTGCACAAATTTCACTTTAATTTTTTTTAAGATGTTGCTGCTATAGAAATTCCACATGTCCATTTTCAATAAAAAATCTCTAAGAGTTTTCGATATATGAAAAAAAAATCGATTTTCATTGTGTAACTTCAAAGGGCTATAACTTTTTTGTGTGTACTATTGTATATAGGTAAGTGAGGTTCAATCAACCTATTTTTGACCCCAGAATCTGTGGTATAATTTATGACCAATCTTTTCGGGACACCCTGTATTGGGACCGTGCAAGTTCGGCAAAGCGACCCCTATTTCTACACTCTGTACTTTTATTCGCACTGTTAATTATATTGGCCTATTATATTAGTCCTGGTTACTGGATAATTGTCAAGGCCATAGTCCAAAAAAATAGTAAGAAGAAAAAATAAGATTCAGGTTATGTTATAAAAACGTGAACAATTGTATGTAGTAAATAAAATTACTTATTAAAATGCAGTACTGCAAGCAAAATACAATTAATTAAATTTACCTTTATATAAAAATTGCATATCATATCAATATTGTGGAGCAATATATAATTTTTCTGCTTCAATGACAGAAGGTATGAAATATACGTCAATTTGACAATTTCAATTGACATTATGAATTATTTAAGATAGTTGCAATATTTCTCCGCGACTCGCGCACGGTCGTTTCTCGTTTCCCTTCCAAGTACTTGCGCACCGCGATATTCGAGTGCTTACTGATATAATGTGTGCCTAAAAGATAAGTTTCCAAAAGACTTTCCAATATTCCAATACAGTGCACCCGTCCGCTACCCTCAGTGTGTCCTTAGACGAGGTCGAAGCAACACCTTGTTGCACCTCTAAAATTTCGTCAAATGATTTTATGACACTCAACAGCGTGAGATAAGAAGACGTTGACGCATCCTCCTTGTTGCGCTTCAGTATAATCCGTCCAGGATTTTACTCCACTTAAAAGGGCAAATCAAGACATTGACCAAACAACATCTCTGTTTGGCAGTTTCTCACGAATTCATCAAGAATTCACTGTACACTGTACACTCACTCCGTATGCTCTCCAATCTGGTAAAGATTGTCCATTTTTGGTAGTCTAGACCCAACCAACGTTGCCTCACCTCCACAGCCTGGATCTGCATGCCAGTGAGTTTTGATGGACAAATAGTGCACATAGACCTTTTGAAAGACTCGTTACACGCGTAAGTACTTATTGTAGCGCAGCAGTGGCGTACTGAGCATGGTTCCGCGGGTACCGCGGAACCAGGCCCCGGGCCCCACAGGGGCCCGCTCTAGCGCGCTCTTTGCTTTTTTTTCTAATTTGATAGGGATATTTTGCACTACACAAGTACACAATAGAAAATGTAACTTCTTAATAAATTTTTATTTTTGTGTAGGTATTTATAAATAAAAACGAAGAATATCTATTTATCAAAAAATTTGAAAACAAAATTAATAATAGACACAAGGAAAACTAACTTTTGGAAGGGTCTGTACTTGTTTCACCTACTAAAAGAGAGTGACTAAAACGCAAGTTGTGGTTTCAACACATGTAAAGAATTACCGCCTGTAGGTACCTTTTTACTCAAAAACTTATATTTATATCTGCACGTTTCTTGGATTAGTTGTAAACTAGAAAGTTGTACAATTTTGCAAATTGACACAGTCATTGCAAGTTTTATACTTTTGGTAGGGTTATAAAAATGCCTAATCCCAAGACAACAAACTCGTCAAAAGATGATTCTTTTGTTTGTATTTATAGCATCATCATTCTTTAGCTTTTACGTTTAAGTAATAATTCTTGATAACTGAAATAAATATACCTAAATAGTCTAGGGCGCATCTGTTTTGAGATGAACGTTGAGAGGTGGCTTAAATTGTTTTGCAGAAATTGCTTGAAAATAACTCAAATAATAATATTCAGTTATCCTCCCACTTAGAAAGGTCCGGAACATTGTTTAAATAATCAAAATGTCAAAAAATGAAGGAAAAATTCGATTTTTTTCTTCGTTTTTTGATTATAACTTTAAAAGTATTCATTTTCGAGAAAAGTTGTACTGACATAAAAGTTGCGTAATTAAATTTCCTACAATATAGGATTGGTTAAAAATTGTCACTCTTGTTGCAAAATAGCAATAAATGGCAAAAAACCATAAAAAAACAAGTATTCGCATTTTACGTTTTCAATCATTCATGCTACACTTAGGACCTTCATATGTTATCAAAAAAAACTGTATGATATAATAAAACAATACTGTAAATTTCATTAAGATCGGTTTAATAGGTTTTGCAAAATAAATTTTGCAATCCAGCTTTCGCAAAAAAAATTCATTTTTTCAAAATGTCGCAGGACTGAAAATAAAGGAGATATCAAGTTGAAATTGTACTGTATCTTTCATTTGCAATTTGCAAAATTAAAATCGATTCACGGCGTCAGAAATTTCTTTAAATAAACATTAATTTTTGGTGCTACGCGAAGGACAGCTGTGTTCGATTCAGACAAGTTGATTTCCACCAAAATTTCTTCCAATCTTTATCTATTATATTATTTTCTTCCTCTATATTTTATTCCTCTATAGTTTGTTGTATTTTAATATTTTAATTCCACAAAAATCAAACTAATTTGATTATTGTTTGTGAAATATTGTTTAAACAATTGCATATGTTTAAAAATAATAAACTTTTATTCTCTAAGTTAAAATATATGAACAAAGAAAAAAGCTAAACAATTGCTAAAAATAGTGATATTTCAAAAGACAGAGTATGTGTTTTTATTTTTCAATAAACAAATTTATTTATTTATATCGAAATGTAGTAAAAATTAAAATGTATCAATAATTATCAAAGGTCCTTGGAATGCCCAATCCCCCAATCAGAGCAAACTATCCGCTGTCCGATATTAGTTACCCGATTTTAATTTTGCAAATTGCAGATGAAAGGTAAGGTATTGTTCTATAAGTAGTAAAAAATTCAACTTACTGTTTGCTTTATTTTCGGTCCTGTAACATTTAGAAATTTTTTTTTTGCGAAAGCTGGATTGCAATAGCTATTTGTATAACAAGGGAGGAAAGTGCTACTTTTCCTCCCGAGAATGAAGTTTACTGCCCGACGCGTAGCGGAGAGCAGTAATCATTCAAGGGAGGAAAAGGCACTTTACTCCCATGTTATACATATGGTTTTTCCACCTTCCTCAAATAACAAGTCATTTTTTCATTTTTACTTAATTTATTTATGTAACTAACCAACAAAATTTGTTAAAACTAAAACTAACAAGTAAGTACAATATAACTGTCAACTGTCAAATATAAGTCAAAATATTAATGTAAACATTGTTAAATCAAAATAACAATTTACTGTTTTTTTACCATTCTGCAAAATATAGGGAGTTTTATAAATAAACGTTAAAATGTATAGATACTTACGTAATAGAAAATAGATATTGTACAGGGCGTCAATAAGTTATATTTCATGAATGAAATACCATGACGTCACTTTTACTTTTCCTCCCTAGGGAGGAAAAGTACAACTTTGCTCCCTACAATCAGGTTCGGAAAAGTATACTTTCGGTAGAGGTAGGTGGAAAAAATTATTTTGCAAAATCTATTGACCCGGTCTTACTGAAATTCACAGTATTATTTTATTATATCATGAAGTTTTTTAGGTAAAATATGAAGGTCCTAAGTGTAGCATAATATGGTTGAAAAACGTGAAATACAAATACTTGTTTTTTTATGGTTTTTTCGCTATTATTGCTATTTTGCAACAAGGGTGAAAATTTTTAAAAATTTTAACCACACCTATATTGTAGGAAATTTAATTACGCAACTTTTAGGTCAGTACAACTTTTCTCGGAAATGAATATGTTTAAAGTTATAATCAAAATTAAGAAAAAATCGAATTTTTCCGACATTTTTTGACATTTTGATTTAAACAATGTTCCGGACCTTTGTGAGTGGGAGGATAGATAACTCAAATATTATTATTTGAGCTACTTTCAAGCAATTTCTGCAAAAAAATTTGAGTCACCTCTCAACGTCCAAATGTACTAATATTTTTACAGATGCGCCGTGGTCTAAAACAAAAGTAAGGACAACTGAACTAACAGGTACGTATCAGAACTTCCGTGTTGGTATGAAAAACGATAGGATTAATATTAATTTACTGTTTTAAATTAGCTGAGTTTTTATAAAAAATATATGATGATTTATATTTAATGTTTATTAAAAACTTTTAATATACAATATGTGTTTTTATTGGGCGGGGGGCAGGCATAATTGGGGGGGCGCATTATTGGGCGGGGGCCCGCATCATAACTGGAACTAGCGCCCGCGGATCTATCAGTACGCTACTGCAGCGCAGTACTTTGTTCCCTGTTTAATCATTTGTTGGATCTATTTGTTTATAATATGTTTGTTATTTCAGGTGATTGTTGAGATAGATACCTATCAAATCACGATTGCAGTTGGCAAAGTCGCATATTATTGTTACGTTGGTCAAGATGCCAAGGAAAATATTTATTTCATATTTACGATATGATAAATAATATTATAAGTAACGGTAACAAACCGAAATCAAAAACATATTGATGATTTGTTTATTTTACTTAAATTACTTGATTATAATTAATTTTATTTATCCACGTGTTGTAAGCGATAAAAGGTTTTTACAAAATAAAAACTCGTGTTATCGCTTTAACATCCAAGTAAACAAAAATATGCGAAGAAAACATATTTTTTATAGAGACAATTTATTGTTTAACTCTTTTGAACGTTTGTTGATCCTAATCTAAAGCGCGTGATACACACGCAAACTTTAAATACGCGGGCTTAAAGATCGCGGACTTACTCGGCTCGCCGTCGGTGATACACGGCACACTTAAATTACGCGGTTTTAAAGATCGCGGTCGCCGTCGGTGGTTTGTGCTATTTAGGAATTTTATTGTATTATATACTTCGTATCGTATCCTATCGTGTTATATATTTGTAATACTAATAAAAAAGACGAAATCGAAAAGTGTGGGTAACAAACAAAATATCATAGATAAGAGGGTAATATTTTCATCAGGAGGATAAAACAGCCTATAAATAATTAGGTTTACTCAAAAACAAATAATCAAAAATAATTTACTATAGCTTAAAATAGTGTTTTACGGTTTTCTGAAAACTTATAAAATGTAACTTGTCTCCTTTCAACAATAAACGATTGAATTATTTCTAGGCAATTTGCTTAATTAGTGAAAATATAAATGTAACTTTAAACGCAATAACATGATGGCTCGAGGCTCGCGGCTCGTGGCAGTGACACACGTACGGGTTACGAGTAAGATTTCAAACTTGTTGGATCGACGGCGTACTTACTCGGCGGACTTAAAGTACGCGTACTTGCGGTGATACACGCGCGAAAAAGGTCGCGAGCCATAAGTTTGCGTACTTACTCGCGTGTTTATCACCCCTTTAAGGAGTCTAAGGGCAGCCCGACAGATGTCATGCCATTTAAATTCGACTTCGAAATACCATTTGAAGCAGGGCCGTAACTACGATGTTGGGGGCCCCGGGGCAAATTTGATCTGGGGGCCCCCTACCGGGAGGTCTGGGGAATTTATAGCTTCATCTGTATTTGACATTGCGGACGGATTATCAACGAATGCGGTCGTTCGCTACACAGGGCCGTAAGTACGATGTTGGGGCCCCGGGGCAAACGTGATCTTGAGGGCCCCTACCGGGAGGTCTGTGGGTCTTCCGTTGGGGGCCCCCTACCGGGAGCTTTACCCCCAGCAGAAGCGGGCTCGGGAAAATGTTTGATATTTAACCCCTTGAAAACGCATTTTAATGCATTCCATGACTGAAGTTTCTAAAGACATACATAATTTTTTAGAAAATGTTCTTACATCTGTTGGCTTTGAAACAAAAATGTTATATGGAATGGGCGATTAAATACTCCCCTGAGGCATTCCTTCCTGGACTTGTTGTATTCTGGACATTTTTATATCTTTTCGAATGGTATCGCCCAAGTAGCAATTTGTCGACGCGACAACGTTGTCTACCGCGTGGCAACGTTTTGTTACAACGTTGTTATTGCCTAGAAGACGACCCAATTCTGCACTAATTTGGTGGACGATTTTTGAGTTGTCTTGACGTTGCCTAGGCAACCTTAAGCGTTGCATAAAACAACTGAAGCGACTATAAAAACAGCCTGCGTGCAATGGTTGCTCAAAGAGTCGGACTGGTTATGTTTTTTTACCTATATAAAAAGTAAACTATTTTGACATCATATCAGGTATTTAAATTTATATAAATACATAAATAAGGACTTAAACAAAATTACGTGATGTGAAATTTATAAACGCATCTCAGATTACCGTCAAATATGGATATTCCACCTTTAAAAAACACACGCGCTCATTTTTTATCACCTTTTTAACAAAAAATATGTCAATTTAAAAAATCTAATTTTAATATAAAAGCCAGAATTTATGTTAAAGATGTTTTGTATAAATTTAATGTATTGATGGTGCTTTTAAAGGTATGTATTAGAAAATGCCTGCATTTTTTATATTTTGTGTTTTTATTTTCTTTACATCCCAAAAAAACCAAAATGGTGCATTAAACAACATTACCAATATTACTTAAAATATACCTTATTACCAACCATAGACGGATTAGACAACCGAGAAGTACAATCGCCAATCGCCGACCAAACACGGCCTGGACTGACTATCCCAACCACTTTAGAACGCACCCTCTTATTGGGTGACAGAGGTCATGTGACCAGTGCAATGAAGTGCATCATTCTCCTTAACAGCGTTGCCACATTTAGTAGATATCTACTGTTTTGGTATATTTTTGATATTTAAAAAATTCTAGTAGGCAATGTTTTTTATTAGATGTTTGGTATATTTCAATATTTTGTTATCACTAAAATAAAATTTGCTTTTTAATAGTATTCACCCCATTTCTAAATTAATTTTCAGACATTTTGTTACAATTTCCCAATGTCATTACCGAAAATAAGATTCAGGACGTAGATGATGATAATAGGGCTTTTCATTCACAGTCATTTGTTTCGAGCTTCTGTCATGTGTCACATAATATTAATATATCTACGTCATACGTTATTGATATATACAATAATACAAATCCCAGACGTATGGCGTAGATATATTAATATTATGTGACACATGACAGAAGCTCGAAACAAATGGCAATCGATGAAAAGCCCTATAGATGGACAGAGAAATGAAACTGGTAAATACCAGATCTAAATAAGGAAATCTTCATATAATTGGTTTGGAGAATTTTCAAAATGATTGTAACGCTCGGTTTCATAATCAGTTTTTTAAATTTTAAGTAAGTTGGTACCTACCTTTATCACAATTCATATATGGGTAAATGTCAACTTTAAAGTGAACTTTACTTAATGTTTACTTTAAGTTGATTATGAAACCGGGCGATTTTGACAGGTAACCGTTAACACAGATTTTACTGTATTTACAGGGCCTAAAAAGAATCTACTGATTTCTGTTGATTTTTTGAAAGCAAAACTACTATCCGCTGCAAAATAATTCGGATGGAATTCAGACAAAATATGTACAAAAAGTACATATTTTGTCGGAGTTTCAGCCAAATTATCTTGCAACGGATATAGTATTGAAAGAGTAAGAACTGGCCTGGCAACCCTGTCTAGCAAAGCTGATACAAAGATTTAAGCTTATCAAATCTACTGATAAAACAATGGACAATGGAGAAACCAGCTAATAAAAAACAAATAAACAGGTTGTTAAATAAATCGAAAATTTCCAGCAAAATAAAATATAAAATAATAAGAAAAAAGTAAGGTTATAAAGTAAATTCTTTTTTTGCTCCTGAAGTTGCCGTAAACGTGTTACACATCTATAGAACTATACGTAAAGGCACTGGGGTCGTGAGAGACAACTACCTAGTCGGCCAGAAAACCCATGGGCGTAAATTAGTTTAGCATTATAACGTTTTTAAGTAGTTGCGATTGTTGAAAAAACTTAACTGTGATATGTAGTTGTCACAATAGTAATAACTTAGTTGCCCATATAACTAAAGATATTACTTAACGTTGTAACATCGTAATGTCAGTCGGGTTAGGGGTCGTTGGCCGAAACAACTGAAAGTCCACTGTGGCAACGTTATATACAGTGCATTTGTTTGTACTGACAACCAATGCGTCGAAAAATTGCTACTTGGGCGGGGTCCCCAGCTTAGCCCGGGCCCCTCTTCCAATGACATTTTAGGTTTTATTACGCCGAAATAACTAATTTCCTAAGTAACAATTTAAATTTTTATTGTGGTAAAGAAAGAAAGACGTTCTCACAAACAATTTATTCCCCGTTATTTATTTCACTTATTCCCCGTTAGAGGGCGTTCTAAACATACTGCGGTATAATTAGTTTTATTTTATACCGAGAAACTAGGGACGTGTTGGTGTAAATTTGTCTTTTGCAGAGCCTCCTTGACAACGGGTAGACCTAGAAATAGTACTATCGGGGATGGGAGGACACAAATTTAAATCAAAAATAAAACCGTAGATTTTTAATTTTTAATTTATTTTACAACTGACGACCGGATTCGCTGTCTACAATTTGCACAGAATCCTCAGGTCCCAGTTAAAGTAAAATTAAATGCTACAAACAATAAAAAAAAATCTTATTTTTTAAATTTTTTTATTTACTTTTTTTTATTGTTTGTAGCATTTAATTTTACTTTAACCCGGACCTGAGGATTCTGTGCAAATTCTAGACAGCGAATCCGGTCGTCAGTTGTAAAATAAATTGTTTGTGAGAACGTCTTTCTTTCTTTACTACAATATTATGGACTCACACATGCAACCCATTCATTATTTAAATTTTTATGTTACGGTCTCGGGGGGACCCAGCTTAGCTCAAGCCTCAGGGGCCCCTGCTCTGTTCCAATTTTAGTCGAAAAGACTAATTTCCCCAGTGAAAAATTAAAACTTTATGTTGAGGTCTAGGGTGCCCTTTAGGTCTTTTTAAAATTGTGTCATTTGAAAATATTTCGTTTTTCGTTGGAATCGGCTTTTAAAATACATATTTGGACGGCGTTATGCAGAAAGCTGCCAACCCTCAATATATCAGATATTGGGTTGGATGCATATTTGGACAACAAAATACGAGTTCTGCATTCTGTAAAAATCTACCACCTCTAGATTAATATATAACCTATAAAACTATAAAAATGCTAAGCCACATATTAAATTTATCTGATATTCTAATTTGCAGAAACTTACCAACCCACTTGGTAGAATTTTAACAAAGCGCCACTTTTATCCAAGTGGGTTGGTAGCTTTCTGCAAATATTGGGGATTTCCATTGTATTATAACTGTACATCTAAACGTGCAGAAAATGTTTCTGTTGAAAGTAAAAAATATGAATTTGAGAGGTTTTGGTCGCTAAATTCATATGATGCTCAAACTAATTTTATTGCTGCTAGTGTACCCGAGATTGAAAAAAAAGGTCTTATGGTAGAAATATGGAAAAAAGGAAATTATCTCAAATTTATAAAATAAAGGAAACAAAATGTGTAGAGAAATGTTTACAAATACTCTAAAGGTAACTGCATTTCGAGTAAACACTGCTTTAAAGAAATTTCATGGTCGGGCTCCTATTAGTGATCAAAGAGGTTTAAAGCAGGGAGGCAAAACCAAATTAGCAGATGAACGAATTCAATCAGTTGTTAGTCATATTAATAAAATACCTAAATACATTTCACACTACCGTCGGGAACAAACAGAGGCGAAATATTTACCACCTGGTATCACTTTACAACAAATGTATGACATGTACATGTACAAGCAGGAAGAAACCAATCCCGTAAGCTTAATGTCATACAAGAACATATTCTACACGAAATTTAATTTGAAATTAAAGCTATTAAAAAAGACACCTGCAATATTTGCGATACTTTTAAAATAAAAATAGATAATGAAAAGGATGAAGAAAAAAAAGAGTTCAAGCAGGAACATACGAAGCATTTGCAAGTTGCAGAGGAGGCACAGAAAATGAGAAGAGATGATTTCAAGATAGCGACTGAACAAACAGATCAAGGGTGTTTAAGTTTTGACTTGGAAAAAACCCTACCGCTTCCCAGAATACCTACAGGCATCGTATTTTATAAGCGTCAGTTGTGGGTGTATAATGCAGGAATACACAGTGCTAAAGAAAATAGAGGATACTGCTACGTTTGGACAGAAGGTTCAGCTGGAAGGGGCGCCCAAGAAATAGGCTCTTGCCTTATAAAACATGTTACAACTAAATTAACTCCAGAAGTCAAACATCTTACGCTTTGGTGTGATTCTTGCGGTGGGCAAAATCGAAATATTAAGTTAATACTTATGCTTAAATCAATTTTGCATGGGACACGCAGAAACCTAGAAAGCATTACCGTAAAATATCTCTGTTCTGGTCATAGTTTTTTGCCCAACGACACTGATTTCAGTGATATTGAGTCAGCTCTTAAATGACAGCAAAGATTATATACCCCAAATGACTATATCGAGGTAATGCGTTCTTGTAGAAAGCAGAGACCATTGGTAGTAACCCAAATACACGTCGAAGATTTTTTAGGCGTAATAAACATTGAGAAAAAAATTGCTAATCGCAAAGTGACCGAAGATAAAGAAAAAATTACTTGGTTGAAGATTAGGTCAATCATAACAGAAAAGTCTGGCCCATTTCGGCTAATGATACAACAACACGATTTTTCACAACTGTATCAAAAAATTTCTATCAAAAAACCTTCTCGAGGTAGAACTGCTAACGAAGAAATCTTTAGCGATTTAATACCATTGTGGCCTAACGGGAAGCCTATCGCTGAGGCGAAATCACAAAATTTAAAGGAAATGATGCACCTTATTCCTGCTGATGCATTGACTTTTTATCAAAATTTGCAGGGTGCCAATGTAACTGAAGATGTTGAGGGTTACAATGTCAATGTTGAAGATCTAGATTCTGAAGTGGATGAAGTAGATGAATATTAAAATTTATTAAATTAATACGTTAAATATTCATATCCTTAAATTCCTGTAAATAAAAATAATTTTTCTAACTTTACTGTTGTCTTTATTTAATATTGTTGTTATTAATTTTCGACTTTGCAAAATGCAGAAACCTACCAATCCACAAAAATTTGCCATTTCTCTTTTTAATTTACAATTAAAATATTTAAACATGTAGAGAATACCAAAATATTTATTCACAGTCAAAAAAAAGTTAAAAAGTAGTAACAACATATCCTACAGATTTTTTAAATCAATAAAAACTTTAAACTTGATTATCTCAGTTTGCCACTATTGAGGGTTGGTAGCTTTCTGCATAACGCCGTCCATTTTTATTTTCCTCGTTAAAATCTACGCACGGTCAAACAAACGAGGGCCCCTGCGGGGCCCGCTTTTTCCGGGGGCCCCGGGGTACTGCCCCGGTTGCTCCAATGGTAGTTACGGCCCTGATTTGAAGTGGTTATCAAAAACCACCAAAAGGGTGAAGAAGTTGAATAGACACTGGAAGAAGGTTAACTCGTATGATATACGAATGGATCTTAGATAGATAAAAGGGCAGGAGTGGGAGTTACTTGGCCCAATTTAAAGGTATCGAAATCTCTTGGCAATGCCCCAACTATCTTTCAGACAGAAATACAAGCCATAGACGTTATTGCCCAAAAATTTCTCAACCGAGACACTCGTAGGGCAAAAGTCTTTATTTTATCAGGCATTCAATATGTCATGTCTTAAGGCTGTATTACACTATTAGTCCATGTGGTGAGACCGCTCCCTTCTGAAAAAATTTCTGATTCGGTATTTTGTGGATTCCTATTCAAAAATGTTTCATTTAAAGAAATCTGAAGGGTGCCGGCCGAAATTTTTGGGCAGAATTAGTTTAAACAGTTTTTTTAAACAAATAGAAAAGATCACCTGTTTTTGACCCGAAAAATATTTTTTTTTTGGTCATTATAAACAAGAAAAGTATCTTGTGATTTTTCTCAAAAATTGATAGTTTTCGAGTTACAGGCGATTTAAAATCTGAAAAATGCGAAAATACGCATTTTCAAGGCTTAGAAACTCATATTTAAATTAGTATTTTTGAGCTTGCCAAGTACTTAAATTGTAGTTTAAACATTTATTTTCAAGAATCGGAAGACTGATCAGGTCTAACTTCAATTTACACCGTTCATCCGTGTCCATGCGATTTCTTAGCCGGTGCGGCGCGCTCTATTTCAAAAATCTCCTATTTTTCCTCGAAAAATATATTTTTTAGATTATTTGGGACATTCTAAATAAAATAGGTTTTTTGTCATTTTTCTTAAAAGTTAATAGTTTTAAAGTTATAAACAATTTCAAATCGGAAAATACGTATTTGCTAATTTTTCGGATTTTAAATCGCTTATAACTTTAAAACTATTAACTTTTTCGAAAAATAACAAAAAACCTATTTTATTTAGAATGTCTCAAGGAATCTAAAAAATATATTTTTCGGAGGAAAATAGGAAATTTTTGAAATACGGCGCACCGCACCGGCAAAAAAATCGGATGAACACGCATATTTAACAATTAAAAAACGACGGTATAAATTAAGGTTAGAACTGATCACTCTTCGTAATCTTGAAAATGAATGTTTACACTACAATTTAAGTACTTGGCAACCTCAAAAATACTAGTTTAAATTATGAGTTTTTATACCTTGAAAATGCGTATTTTCGCATTTTTCAGATTTTAAATCGCCTGTACCCGAAAACTATCAATTTTTGAGAAAAATCACAAGATACCTTTCTTGTTTAGAATGACCCAAAAAAACTAAAAAATTACTTTTCAGGTCAAAAAAAGGTGATATTCTGTATTTGTTTAAAAAAAATTGTTTAAACAAATTCTGCCCAAAAATTCCGCCCGGCACCCTTCAGATTTAGTTAAAGGGGATATTTTTGAATAGGAATCCACAAAGAAACCGAATCAGAAATTTTTTCAGACGGGAGCGGTCTCACCACATGGACTATATGCATTTTCTTGTATCGATTCTGCTATGTCAAAAAAATGCATAGTGCCATACACAGATACAAGAAACGATATCAGAATTTGTGTCAAACACAGATTCTTGTACAAGAACTGCGCCAATTTCTACGCAAAGAGCAAAAAAGTAAAACCTGCTGGTAAAACATCTAAATGTCATAATGGGGGCTGAAAAAAATGGGATCATATGTCTTGCTGAATTTATTTGTGTTTTTGTAGGTACCTATTATTTATAAATCTTTTATCGATACTTAATAATATATGGACTACTGTTCTACTAATAACCATATATTTAGCTCCTAAAGTTCAAACTATAACTTTGGATTTCATGTTGCATAATTTTTTAATAGAGAAAAATACAATAGTTCCTCATTTGGATCAAACTGAAGATAATCCTAATGCAAATATTTTAGCACAAATATCAAAACAAAATAAAAACACAAATAATCAACCTCAAACAGTCAACGTAAAAATTCTGGTTAACATTAAAATGTTAAATTTATAAGTTTTTAAAAGTTTATAAATTTTATAAAATCCTTATAAACCGGGAGATATTAACAGAACTTCAACCACGATTTTTTAAGTCCTGCCCTTTGCAATACTGGAAGATTAGAAAAAATACTTACAACTTATGGAAAAATCCACGGGTTTCCTGTGACATTTTCCTGTGAAAATTAGATTTTTCATGAGGAAAAAATGGGGAGTTGCGATGAATTTCTGAGTCCTGCCATATCCATAGAATGACAGGATACTATCAATTTAATAAAAAAAAATTTGGGCAGGAGGGTTGCAAAAGGACTAAGGGATTATATAGATATACAAACATGTAATGAAAATAATGAAATTTTCATAATTTTCTGAGTCCTGCCAACTTAATCAATTAAACATAATTATTTGAAAATAATTTGAAAACCTAATTCAGATTTATGCGCCAACTGCTGACAAAAATGAAGAAGAAATAGAGAACTTTTATAGCGAACTTCAAAAAACATTACAGCTCACAGCATCTAGAGACATAACAGTGATCATGGGTGATTTCAATGCAAAAATTGGCGAAGGAAAATGCTACCCTAATGTAGGGCCATATGGACTTGGCGAACGAAATGACAGAGGGGATCGCCTAATAGAATTTTGCCAGGAACATAATGTTGTAGTCGCAAATACATTCTTTAAATTACCTAAGCGACGCCTTTATACATGGAAATCGCCAGCTGACAAAGACAACAAAATCGTCAGAAATCAAATTGACTACATCCTAATAAAGCACAGATATCGAAACTCAATTCAGGCAGTAAAGGCATATCCAGGAGCGGACGTATCTTCTGATCACAGTCTTCTTATTGCTAGGTTTCAACTTCAACTAAAAAAGACGCAAAAAAGCCGCAACAACAATAAACTTAACATACACAAACTTAAGTCAGAAGAAACAAAAGAAAATTTGAAACATGAAATATCAACACAATTCTAGATAGAAACCCAAGAAATAATTGCAACGTAGAACAACAGTGGCAATTCTTCAAAACCTCTATATTAGATCCAAGTAAGAAAGTACTTACAACAACCAAATGTAAGAAAGAAGAATGGATGACGGAGGAAATTCTAGAGTTGATGAATGAAAGAAGAAAAAACAAAACAATTAATAAGACTCGCTATAAACAGCTTCAAAACCAAATAAGAAGAAAAATTAGGGAGGCTAAAGAAACCTACTTCTCTGAAAAATGTAAAGAAATAGAAGAACTTCAAAACATATATGACAACTTCAACCTACATAAAAAAGTCAAAGAACTAGCCGGAATAGGAAATAGAAGAACCTCAAATATATTGCTCGACAAAAACGGAAATACTATAATAGAGACAGAACGAAAACTACGACGATGGAAAGAGTACATCGAGGAACTATTTCATGACCAGAGAGAAGCTAGTACATCCGTAGATAGCCAAACCGGAGATGTAGGCCCAGAGATATCCAAATCAGAGGTTAGTCAGGCAATAAACTCTATGAAAACCAATAAATCTGCTGGTCCAGATGAATTACCTAGCGAGCTGATAAAGTTGGTCAACGAGAAAAACCTGGACATAATAGTAGAACTGTTCAACGCTATCTATACTACGGGAATCATCCCTAGAGAAATGTTGACATCAGCATTTGTGTGTTTGCCAAAAAAAGTGAATGCCAAAGAATGCAGTGACTACCGAACCATAAGCTTAATGTCACATACCTTGAAAATTCTGCTGAAAATTATCCACGCCAGAGTACACTCTAAACTGGAGCTGGATATTAGTGACACTCAATATGGGTTCCGCAATGGAATGGGCACCAGAGAGGCATTATTCTCCTTCAACGTGCTGACACAGAGATGTTTGGATGTTAACCGTTCTCTTTACGTCTGTTTTATAGACTACAATAAAGCGTTTGATAAAATAAAACATGACCGACTCATGGAAATTCTAAAAACTAAAAACCTAGATGAAAGAGATTTAAGACTAATAACACATCTCTATTACAATCAGCGAGCAATAGTAAGAATTGAAACAGAAACATCTGAAGAAATGGAAATAAAAAGAGGAGTCAGGCAAGGCTGCATACTATCACCTCTATTATTTAACGCTTATTCTGAAGAGGTAATGCGAGAAACTCTGGAAGATGAAACAGTCGGCATAAGAGTAAATGGAGTCTTAGTTAACAACATCAGATATGCAGATGATACAGTAATAATAGCCGATAATTTACAAGACCTGCAAATACTCATGAGTAAAATAGTAAGGTGTAGTAGGGAGTACGGACTCTCTCTCAATATCAAAAAGACAAAGTTTATGAAAATTAGTAAAAACAACCATAATACTAACGAAATCTTGATAGTAGAGGGCCAGCAGATCGAAAGAGTAAAAAAGTACACTTACCTAGGGACACTTATAACCGAAAATAATGACTACACTGCAGAAATCAAAGTCAGAATCGAGAAAGCACGTTCTAATTTTATGAAAATGAAAAAGGTCCTATGTAGTAAAGATTTAACATTAGCTCTTAAAGTACGCCTAACAAAATGCTACGTATATAGTGTACTATACTATGGACTGGAATCATGGACGTTAAATGTAGAGACAATGAGACGACTTAACGCCTTTGAAATGTGGACGTATAGAAGAATTATTAGGGTTTCCTGGGTAGATAGAGTTACGAACAATGAAGTACTGAGAAGAATAGGTAAAGAGAAGGAAGTTGAACTGACAATTAAAGAAAGAAAACTACAGTACCTCGGACATGTGATGCGGGGCGAGAAGTATGGCATCCTGCGACTCATAATGCAGGGAAAGATAGATGGCAGAAGAAGCATCGGCAGAAGACGAATTTCATGGCTGAAGAACCTGAGAGAATGGTTTGGATGCAGCTCAAAACAACTATTTAGAGCTACTGCCTCAAAAATTAAAATAGCTATGATAATTGCCAACCTCCGTAGCGGAGATGGCACCTGAAGAAGAAGAAGATTTGAAAATGATAAAAAAAAATGTTGGCATGACGTCTCCTAATGTTTAACTGCACTTGTCCCTTTTAAAATTCTGTGGAAAATTTTCACCCTGGTTCCGTGATTTTCTGAGTCATAAAATAAATATTATTATAAAATAAATAATTTAAGTAGACATTATTTAAAATGGCAGGATGTTTAGTTACACCTTTTTTCCTATACATAGTTAAAAAATGTGTAAGAAAATTCGTGGAAAGTTACACGATTTTCTGAGTCATGCCATTTTGCACATATCTCAAGAATGTTAATATAAAGCTCTTTGCAAAGAGGCAGGATGGTTGTGTAGTTATTTCGTATATAAAAATAAAATTTTAAGTCTGTAAAATTATTGCTGGTTGTTATACAAACATATTCATATCACCACAATTTTCTGAGTCATGCCATGTCAAGTAAGCTTAAAAAACACTCATTTAAAACCGTTTACAACGTGGCAGGATAATCGCAAAGATATTTAATACTTCCATAAAAATTAATTTTTATATCGTTAAAACAATCGTACGGTATTAAATATTATTTTCCTGAGTAATGTCTCGGATTTTTACACACCTTTCAAATCTAATACCAAACTGTAAGATCTTTATTTTAAGCGATTAGATCATATTTGTATCTAAGTAAACGTAATAAAAGTAATAGGAAGAAAATCAATAATTTTAAAATTAATTGGTTATAGTAGGGATTGTACCTATTATACAGGGTATCCAGAAACTCTTCTATCAAACGAAGCCCGGAGATTCCTCAGATAATTTTAAGAAAAGTTAACTCAATTCACGTAGTCCGAAAATGCTTCCTAAGAAAGCTTAAGCTCTTTAAAGAGGGCGTATTGTAATTAGTTTTTTTTTTTAAATAGCTCCAGAACACTTCTATTTAGAAAAACGAAAATTGGTACACCTATTTATCTTTCAGAGATAAATCGATTCCATCAATTGTCAATTTTTAGTACCGGTCATAGGCGTCCGTTTAGGGTAGGAAAACGGATAATTTTTCGCATAACTTTTCTGTGTTTACCTTTTAAGCATTTTTGACACTGGATTGTTAAACTATGGGGTATTCCTGTACTAAAAAGTACTCTTGCTTTAAGTCGGTAGGATACGCCAGGTTCTAGAAAAATCGATTTGAAAAATTTGGAGGTTTTTGAATTTGAAAAAAAAAATAATTGAAATATTGAAAATTGAAAATATTGAAATTGAAAATAAACTGGTACGTTTATTTCTCTTCCAGAGATGAATCGATTTTATCAATTGTGAATTTCTAGTATCGGTCATAGGCGTCCGTCTTGGGTAGATCAACGAAATCTCATAACTTGCTTTAATTTTTAAGCATTTTTGACAGTAGAGTATTAAATTATGAGGTATTCTAGTACTAAAAGTTACTCTTACTTTAAGTCGATAAATACACCGTTTTTTTTTTTAATTTTTGTTAAATTCAAAATAAGAAAAATTTTAAAGCAAGAGTACCTTTTAGTACTAGTACACCTCACAATTTAATAATATAGTGTCAAAAATGTTTCAAACTTAAAGACAAAAAAGTTAGGTGATAAAATAACCGTTGTCCTACCCAAAACGGACTCCTATGACCGGTACAACCGACCGGTACTAGAGATTCGCAATTGATGGAATCGATTTATCTCTCGAAGATATAAAGGCGGACCAGTTTTTGTGTACCTATCGAAATGGAAGCGTTCTGGAGATATAAAAAAACTAATTACAAGGCGCCATCTTCAAAGAGAGGAGTCTAGGAAACATTTTTGGATTAGGTGAATTGTGTTAAATTGTCTTAAAATGATCTTAGGTATCTTAAAATTATATACAAGGTGTTCCATTTAAAAAAAACATAAGTTTGTGCCACCCTGTCAATACGGGTGACCCTGTATATTAGAAAATATTTTTAAATTATGATCCTATCTTTGCCCCACGTTTTACCTAAATAACTTTTTTTGTATCTCTTACGAGAAACGAGTAATTGGACTTTGTCGCACTAATGCCCCACCCTGTATACGAAATAACTATAAAATCATCCTGCCTCTTTGTAAGCAGACTCATATTAAGATTCTTGAAACACATGCAAAATGGCATGACTCAGAACATCGTGGAATTTTTCACGAATTTTCTTACAAATCTAGGACTCCTGCCGTCTTATTAGAACCGTTTAACCTTCCTGCCGAGTACCGAAAATGTATTGATTGCATTTGAGTATTAAAACCTTTTAAAGGCAGGGCTCAGAAAATCACGGAATCAGGGTGAAAATTTTCCGCAGTATTTTCCAAGCGACAAGTATACTTAAACATTAGGAGACGTCATGCCAATATTTTTTTTGATCATTTTGAAATAAATAATATGTTTAATTTATTTAGTTGGCAGGACCCAGAAAATCATGAAAATTTTATTATTATCCTTACATGTTTGTATACATATATACTCCGTTAGCCCGTTTGCATCCCTCCTGCCCAAAAAATTTTCTTCATAAAATCGATAGTATCCTGTCATTCTACGGACATGGCAGGACTCAGAAATTCATCGCAAAACCCTATTTTTATTTTTTGGGAAAATCTAGTTTTTACAGGAAAATGTCACAGGAAATTTGTGGATGTTTCCACAGATTGTAAGTACTTCGTCTACACTTCCAGTATTGCAAAAGGCAGGACTGAGAAAATCGTGGCTGAACTTCTGTATAATATCTCCCGGTCTATTAAAATCAGCTGTAGACGCGGTACTACAATACGTGACCATACCAATGTAACGTGACACAGGGTGACAAACAAAATTTCGACCAATCACGTGCCGAATTTCATACAATTTTCGAAACAAGAACTTGCATAATGTCATACAGGGCACAAATGTACCTACAAGAAACGATACAAGAAAATGTATATAACTTTCTAATATCAAAAACGATATTAGAAACGATACAAGAAAATGCATAGTGTCATACAGCCTTTATAGGCTTATGTCATTTACTTGTGAGTCAAAGTTGGTTTGGAACTGTAAACAATCCCTCAAGAAGCTGGCGAAATGCAACAAAGTAACTTTGATGAGGGTGTCAGGTCACAAGGGAATTGCAGAAAATGGGGGATAGCCTCGCAAAAGAAGGGGCTAACACTCCATTCCAAGGTCCAAAACCCATCTGTGTACTATCAAAAAGTCACATCAGAAAGGAAATCCGGACCTGGGAACCCAATCAACTACAACTGTGTTCGTCCAACACTCCAGGACAGAGCCAAGCAAAAAGGCTCAAAAAAGTGTCGCCTATATACTGCAAAAATCCGCCTTCTTGAAATGTGTAAAAAATTAAGATATAAAAATTGCCACTGGTCTACTCACTGGTACTACCCTCTGAGATATCATCTCAAAAAAATGGGCAAATCAAATAGTGAGAAATATCGTTTCTGTGGCAACGAAAAAAAAACATATACTATACAACTGCGTAGCACTGTTCTGCAAACGACTGGATGTACTGGATATAAACACCAGCAAAACCAAGTAGACAGATCAAATAAAATTACAATATTAATACATGTAAATACATGTATTTACTACATGTATATCATGTAAATGATATTTTTTTTTAATAATACATGTAAATCAAAATGTAATTCCGTACAGGTTGGAATAAATTTTTTATCAAAGTTTAGGTCCAAACAAAAGATATTTTCAAAAAAGTATATGATTCATATGAGGGGATCATTGTTTAAATAATTAAAAATGGGTAATTTTTGCACAAAATTTACTTTTTTAACTGCTGCGGTAATTCTTGTTTTTATTAAGGATTTTGCAATTTTTCTCTGCAAAGATCAAGAAACAGTCTGTTATATCAGACAGGGCCGGTTGTTCTAACGCTAATCAACATTGATCACTATCAAATACTTAATTACTGTCACAACTGTCAATGTCAACTTTGGTTGGGTTGCCGAAAACATAATTATTGATGACAATTATAAAATTAGTTAATCAATTATGTTAATAATTGTTATGTTAATTGACTAACTAATTTCATAATTACAATTAACTATGTTTTCAGTAACCCAACCAAAGTTGACATTGACAGTTGTGACAATAATTAAATATTTAATAGTGATCAATGTTGATTAGCGTTAGAACAACCGGCCCTTACTAAATTAAATTTTACTCTTAGGGCCGGTTGTTCGAACGCTAATCAACAATGATCATTATCAAATATTTAATCACTGTCACCAACTGTCAATGTCTACTTTGTTTGGGTTGCTGAAAACATAATTGATTAAAATTATGAGATTAGTTAATCAATTAACATAACAATTAATAACATAATTGATTACGTAATTTCATATTATGTTTTCAGCAACCCAAACAAAGTTGACATTGACAGTTGGTGACAGTAATTAAATATTTGATAATGATCATTGTTGATTAGCGTTCGAACAACCGGCCCTACATTTATTTAAATAATTGTAAATCAAAATTAAAAAACAAATTTCAAAAAAAATGTTATTTGCAATATAAATAGGCACTATAAAAATCTTGTTTTGCAGAAAAAGTTGCGCTATGATATCAATATAAATTGAAAAAAACATTGGTTGATAAATATTGAGTAGTTTATGAGATATTTAATTTGTTTATAAAAAATTACCATTTTTTCAATCGCAAAAACGCGGTTGTTGCCGATAGAGTATACAAGTTTTTAAGGTCTCGTTTGTTTTGATTTTATGCATATTTTCCATAAATGTATTGACAAGTCAAAATTTCAATTAAACACCCCACCAAAACGGCGTTTGAAAATTGGTGTAATTTGTTTAAAACTTATTTTTTTAATATCATCGCCGGGATAAAAAATTTTGAAATTATTTTTCTTTATTCGTATTATTGGTAATTTTTGACATATCCACAAAAGAATAAAAATTTTCTAGGAGCATTTTTGACCGAGACAGCTTTTCCCAGTTTAAAAATGCATAATTTGTTTATTTATCAATATTGACATTTAAAAGTACGTGAGTACATTTATTAACCTTAATACTTAATACTTAATACTTAATACGTCATTATACACATAATAAAAATTGTACAATATTTTTAAAAAGGATGATATTCGTTGCACCTTAAATGAAAACTTTTTGTCTGAAAATTGGCGGAGGAGTAGTTTCCAATATCTCCGTTAATAATGGGCCAATTTCAATGTTTTCTTTTAATTTGGGTTAGCGTATAAAAATAATAGCATCTGCTTGACCCTTTTTGCCATAAATAATCATTAACTAGTTATAAACAATTTTTTTTCAATTTTTTTTCTCTAGTATTGTGATAAATAAAAGTTGGCACCAAAGATAATCACAAAAGAGAATTAAAACAAATTTTTATTTTAAAAATTTACCAAAATAGTAAAGTTTTGTTCAAGAATCATAAAAACTTTTTTCTTTGTACAAATTATTGGCAAAAATATATACAAAATTTAATATATCAAATATAATATACAAAATAAAATACATATAATATATATATAAAACCTCTATATAGATAAATGTATATAAGTGAATATAAATTAACAATAATATACACAATTAATTTTTAGTGTATTACCTTTTAAAAATATTATAAAATTAAATGTAAAATACATATATACAGAGTGGGCCAAAGAAAAGAGTCTACCTTGATATTTGGCAGTATTTATTGAATTTTAAAGAAATGACAAAACACGTCGATTTTTGATCTAGGGGGACACATTTTTAGGGTACATACATCTGTCATTTGTCAACCCACTCCTTTCCACCTCCCTAGCCCTTATTTTTAAATAGGGAATAGGGGTCGTCTGCTAGCTCATTCGAAAGGTTGTACAATTCTCTATTCAGTAATATTAACGTTGGCATAATTATTTATACAGGGTGACGAAAAAAAATTATTTTGAATTAAATTAATTGACACAAAAAGAAGAATGTATGTAATTTATTTAACTCAAAATACATTCTACTGCTGACAGAAAACAGAAAACAGAAAAAATGTTTATTTGATAAATAAACATTGCATGTTGCTTAAATTCAATATTCAACCAACCAAGAGGCATATGGGTGGCAGCTTGAACATTGAAATTAAGCAAAAAGTAATGTTTATTTATCAAAAAACATTTTTTTTCTTTTGTGACAGCAGTAGAATGTATTGTGAATTAAATAAATTACATACATTCTTCTTTTGTGTTCATGTTGTTGTTTATATTACTGAAAAGAGAATTGAATAAACTTTCAAATGAGAGAGCACACGACCCCTATTCCCTATTTAAAAATAAGGGGTGGGGGAAGTTGAAGGGAGGGGGTTGACAAATGACAGATGTATGTGCCGTAAAAATATGTACCTTAGATCAAAAATCGACTTGTTTTGTCATTTCATTAAAACCTAATAAATACTGCCAAATACCGAGGTGGACTCTTTCTTTGGCCCACTGTGTATATTTTAATATTGTACAAAGAAAAAAGTCTTTAAACAAATTTTTAATGCTAATTCACTATTATTTTTTTTATAAAAAATCTTTTGTGTCAACTTTTATTTATAACATCTAGAGAAAAAAAAAATCAAAAAAAAGTTGTTTATAACAAATTCACGAATATTTATTGTTAAAAGCTCTTCATGCAAAAAGTTTTCAGTTAAGGTCGCTACGAAAATCATTATTTTTTAAAATATTCTAAAATTTTACCTCTATGTATAAATGACACTGTTAAGTAGTAGGGATGATAGATGTACTCACAAACTTTAAAATGTTATTATTGATAAATAAACAAATTATGAATTTTTAAACTTGGAGAAGCTGTCTCGGCCAAAAAAAGGATCTAGAAATTTTTTTTCTTTTGTAAGTGTATCAAAAACTACCAAGAACACAAATTTCGAAAAATAATTTCAAAATTTTTAATCCCGGTGATGTTATTAAAAACGCTGGACGGAAGGGCCGCCCGAGAACTTTATCGTGCCGATCTATTATCGTTATGGTACTAGATATTGGCATTCTATAAAAATAACAAAGTTACTCGTTATTTTGATATTTTAGAAACACCTACTGTACTTAAAAGTATTTTATGGTTCTACGCATCATTAATTCCTGCATTTGAGAAAATGTTCGATGCCATATTTCGGGGACACACTATAGATGTGTAGATTATTGCATAAATCAATAGAATATTATAGTCATACTTTCATTTCAAATTAGTTCATTTTTCTGAGAAATCAATAGTTTACAATATTTGCATTTCATTCTATTTCGATTACGCCAGTCAATGCGCGAGATTAAGAACAAGATATTATCTCCAAATTCTATCCTACTGCATGGATTTTAATGAAATTTTGGGAGTAGCCCAATCTCCTAATTCAAAGTCTATCCTATATACTATGGCGCTTTTATCATGGGGGAAGTTCCCACCACTTCTCAGGGGTGAAATATTTTTATTTTCGAATTACATGGAGAAAAAGGAAGATTTTTAAGAAAATTTAAAAATTCATTCTATAATTTGATCACATTTTTTAAAAAAACCGTTCATTTTAAACCAGTTTAACTTTTTGAAAGTAGAAATAACACTATATTAAAAGGTATTGAGAAGAAAAACAATGCATTTAAATTATGGTGGATGGGGAGTTAAATGTATATACTTTTCATTTTTCCTTAAAGTACATTAGTCATTATATTTTTTGCACCGTATCTCGCTTAGTTTGTAAGTAACCGACATTTAACGGTGCTCGTTTTAAAGGCCTTTTCAAACACTACAAAAGGTGTTGGTAGCATTATACACCTAAAACCTACCGTTCCTCTGTTATTTCAAGTTGAATACACCAATTTGAGCATGCACCAAAAAACAAACTATTTTCACCTACCATATCTCTTTTTGTATTATAAATAGAACATTTACGAAGGAACGAATCTCTTTATTATTTATAATCTAAAAAATGTTTTATATAGAGTTTTTAGTTCGATGCATAGTTTTTAAGGTATTCACAAAAAATCCGTCCGAAAAGGTGTCATTTTTCAATGAAAATGGCCAATTTTCAACTACGCATAACTCAAAAAGTATTGAGTTCTCAAAAAAAAGTATAGACCAGTTTTTGCTTAGAAATAGGTTCTTCAGCCACTTCCGTGCTTATTTTGACCAACAAATTTTCCACCCCCTTGAAGAAGTGGGGACCGCCCCAAGATAAAAAGCGCCATAGTATATAGGGTAGATTTTGTTTCTTGAGCTATTCCCTACTTACTGTGAAAATATCAAGTACATCAATGTAGTAGGATGGAATTCGGAGCCAAATACCCTCATTGACTGCTCTACAATAATGCTCTGCTATGAACGCGTGAGAGAGGACACATAAGATTATAGCAAAATTTCTATTTACCGTAACTTTTCGAGTTTTTGAGCTACAGCAATAAATTTTATGTCATTGGAAAGGTAATTTTGCATTCTTTCAAAATGGGTTAAAATATACAGGGCGTATCAAAAAAATTAAGATTTTTTATTCATTTCCGGTTCAACCGGAAGCCATGTTTTCGGTAAAATTTATTGTGATAATAGATAATAAAATACCATATATGTCTGCAAAATTTCAAATATTAGTTTCTATTAAGAAGGAAGTTACGGGCACTCGAATATTTTTTTATAAAAAATTCATAACTCCCCTCCTATGGGGAGTTAAGATATATGACTAATGTCATTCAATTTACTGATAGGATATCAAAAATATATCAAAAAATAAAAAAATTCCTTGGAGCCATTTTTGAGAAAATCTAGTTCAAATTTATGTCAAAATTTGACCCCTTAAATATAGGCAACCCGTAACTTTTTCTGAAAAACGATAACATCTTTCTTATAGCCCCATCTTTAGGCTATATAACGACTTTTTCAAATTAAACTTATCTTCAAAAACTTTTTAGATAGATAGGGAAATGTGTCGGGGGGGCGGTCGGCCATGTTGGCCGCCATTTTGAATTTGGAAATGTCAAATTCCGTACTTTTATTTACCTATCGATGAGCTTACTTTGAGTTGAATTTCATTTATTTCTGTCAAAATTTGCAAAAATGGGCCCTAAATAACCCCCCTATTTCGGCCCCCCTTTGAGAGATTTTTTTTAAAAACTTAGTTTAACGACAAAATTCTCTTAAACTTACTCATACCGAATTTCATCAAAATCGGTCCAGTAGTTTTTGCTGGGCGGTGGCGACATACGTACGTACATACGTACGTACGTACGTACGTACGTACATACTTCCGACATGTTTTTTTTTATTTGCTTTTTAGACTCAGGGGGACTCAAAACGTCGAAAAAAAGTGAAATCTGAAAAAATTTTTTTTGCACGATCCTGTAACTTTATCTATTATACTATACTACGTATATAGTACGATAAAGTAAAAAACAAGTTTTAAACAAATTACACCAATTTTCAAACACCATTTTGAAGGGCTGTTTAATTAAAATTTTAATTTGTCAATACATTTATCGAAAATATATATACAGGCAAACAAAATGAGACCTTTAAAACTTGTATACTCTATTGGCAATAACCGCGTTTTTGCAATTGAAAAAATGGTAATTTTTTATAAACGAATTAAATGTCTCATAAACTACTCAATTTTTAAACCAATTTTTTTGTCGATTTATAGTGATATCAAAGCGCAACGTTTTCTGCAAAACAAAATATTTTATAGTGCTTATTTATATGTATTGCAAATAATATTTTTTTGGAAATTTGTTTTTCAATTTTTATTTACAGATATTTAAATAAATTAAGGGTCAAATTTAATTTAGTAAGTCTCGTATAAAAGATTGTCTCTTCATCTTTGCAGAAAAAAATTGTAAAATCCTTAATAAAAACAAGAATTGCCGCAGTAGTGAAAAAAGTAAATTTTGTGCAAAAATTACCAATTTTTAATTATTTAAACAATGATCCCCTCATATGAATCATATACTTTCTTGAAAATATCTTTTGTTTTGACCTAAACTTTAATAAAAAATTTATTCCAACCTGTACGGAATTACATTTTGATTTTATTTTATTTTATTGGTCTAAAGCTAATGATCATCAGCAAGAAACACATAATAGTGGAGTTACTGAGGGTGGATATGAGTTATTACCTCCGATTTCGTTGAACCTCCATCGATTTGCATGAAAATTGGTGAATGGTTAGAGGATATCTCAAGGAACAAAGGTGACATGGTGCCAACTTGCGCTGTTACTCTGGGGGTGGAGGCCACCCCTTCTCGGGGATGAAAATTATTTTAATAAAAATAACCCCATAATTCGATAAAGGCACAACTTTCAAGCAAAATTTGTTATATAAAGTTATTAAAATAAATCAAAACTTTTTGAGTTATTAAAGATCAAAAATTTTAATTTTTTTTGAGAAAAATGCATGTTTTTAACAAATTTTTCATCAATAACTCAAAAAGTGTAAGTTTTTACAAAAAAATTATTATTATAAAAATTGAAGCTAATAAAAAGTGAAATAAACCCCTTACTACAAAAACCTTTTAATGTTAACTAAAAGTGCGTTATAGGTAATTGAATGTATATTGTTTTCGGCGAGTAAAAAACTCTAAGTATTCAAGATGAAATAATGGGAAACTGATGCATTTTATAACATAAACTTATTAAACATTTGTCAAAGTACTTAAAAATATCTAATAAATGAGCCCCCGAACATGTTGATAGCGTTAAAATTTATGCTCCAAAATTTTTTCAAAATTTATCGTTTAAAAATTTTACCAAAAAATGTTATTGTTTTTTTAATAACTCCGTTCGTGGTTACGATATTAGGTTAATCTAAAAACTGTTGAAAAGTTAATTCCAAGTGCTATTTAAGTGCGTTAAACCTAATCTTTTAAACACCTTACTTTTTTAAAAATAAAAGCTTAAATGACCCCGGTTGCATGATTCCCACAGCAAAATTTAAGGTTTAAACGTTTCTATCTCGGTTATTTTTACCCTATAGAAACAGTAAAACAGGTAAAATATTTGACACAGAAAAAACTAAAATTGGGTTATATATAATTTTTTACGTATATTGAGTATTTTTGGAGTTATTATCAATAGAATATGAGAATTACAATAACTTTAAAAATTATGATTTTTTTAAATTATATCTTTTTTTCAAAAATATGCATTCTAAACCGATCAAAATTACCGAAAACATTACTTATGCTAATATAAAGAAGTTTTTGTAGGGATTACTATAAATTTTAATTTTTGTGGAAGTGGCGTATGTTTTATTTTCACTTTTTCCTAAAAAATTCGAAACGGTTTTTTTATTTTCATTATAACTTGCTTAATTTTGACGCTATTACCTTGTTCTGAAGCTCATTTGATAGGTATTCCGAAGTACTTTGGCAAATGTTTAGCAGGAATATTTTATACATTGCATCGTTTTCCCGTTATTTAAGCTTGAATACTGAGATTTAAGTACTCGTCGAAAAAAATACACATTCAATTACCAATAACTCACTTTGAACTAACATTAGTTTAGTTCTTTATGTGAGGAATGTATTCAATTTTTTATTATTTTCAATTTCAGTAATAATAAATTTTTTTGTTAAAGCTTATAGTTTTTGATTTATACGTGAAAAACCGATTTTAAACATGCATTTTTTACGAAAAAAATAAAATCTTTTGTCTTTAATAACTCAAAAAGTGTTGATTTATTTTAATAACTTTATCTAACAACTTTTGCTTATAATTAGTCCCTCTATCGACTTAGGGTATTATTTTTAATAAAATAATTTTCACCCCCGAGAAGGGATGGCATCCACCCCTAGAGTAAATGCGCAGGTTGGCATCATGTCACCTTTGTTCCTTGAGGTATCCTCTAATTACTCACCAATTTTCATGAAAATCGATGGAGGTTCACGAAATCGGAGGTGAAAACCTTCAGTGACTGCACTATAACTGGAGCAACTCTGTATGTGAACAAAATGAGAATTGAACGTGTCTCACAATGCATCTACTTGGGAACTATAATCAATGAGTCGTGGGGCAACACCCAAGAGATTAGATGTCGCATCTGAAAGGCAAAAAGTGAATTTTTGCAAGAGCCATGACCTCACCCTAGAAACAAAAATAAGGCTCCTTAAATGTTACGTGTACTCAGTGCTTCTATATGGAGCAGAAACATGGACATTGAAGGCGGAAATTCTATCAAAACTTCAGGCTTTTGAGCTATTGTTGTACAGAAGGATCCTGAAGATACCATGGACATACAAAGTCACCAATGAAGTGGTGCTCAACAAATCAACATCGTGAAAGGCCGTAAAGGACATATAATGAGAAATTAAAAGGGCCACAAGACGAAGAAAAATATCGTGACTTGCTAACCAGAGAGCGTGGTATAGAAAGATCTCAACACGACTATTCCGTATAGCAACCAACAAAATCATCATAGCCAGGATTATTGCCAACGTTCGGAATGGACAGACACCCTAAGAAGAAGACAAAATAAATTAAGTGAGATATTATGTTGTTTGGGTCTGACATTTAAAAAAATAGAGACTAAATATGACCATAGTACAAAGTAATAAAATAGTACCTAAGTACATTCTGTACATTGATTATTATATTACAGTTCAAGTTGATTCTCAGTTAGAGTTGACTATTCCTAGTTCGAGTCAACTCCAACTAAAACGAGCAGTACTTAAGAGTTGATTTGAAAAATTTAATTTAACTTTTACTATTTAGTTTGAGTTGACTATTCAGTAAATGTTGATTATACGAGTATAATCTCATGTGCTTTTTTGATGACTGTGCATCTCTTTGTTTTGACCTTTTCAACTACTTATCATGATTTGAACATGTAGGCAAGGAAATGAAGCTGAAAAAATGGAAAAACCTCGCAATTTTTTCGTTTGTGACTGTGCATCTCTTTGTTTTGACCTTTTCAACTACTTATCATGATTTGAACATGTAGGCAAGGAAATGAAGCTGAAAAAATGGAAAAACCTCGCAATTTTTTCGTCCAGCATCGATTTGTACAAAAAATTTGGGATTAGGCTCATTTTACCCTCTAGTACATTTTCTATATTGAGCCGTTGTACGCTTTTGGTGTTTTAAGGGTGATAATTACCCCTAATTATTGTAAAAAATTATAAAATAACATTTTAAACTTTAATATGGTCAACATTTCGTTTTTATTAGTTAAATCATCATTGTTTTATGCGTTAGGATATAATATTATAATATTTCAACTCTTAAAACCACCCTTGTTAGAGCTATATATAAAAAAATTATTTATCCTAAGAAAATGATTTCGGCTTACATCGATTTGCATAAAAATTTGGGATTAGGATCATCTCATCCTGTACTTCATATTTTATATCATGCCCAAGGGCGTTGATTATTTTTAGGGGTGTAAACTACCCCTTATTGTCAAAAATTATATAAAACATTGTAAACCTTAATATGGGTAAAATTTGGTTTTGATTGGTTAAATAATGACTGTATTATGCTTTAGGATATAATATCATAATACTTCAACCCTTAAAAATCACCCTTAATAACATTGCAATTTTTATAAGTAATTTAATAGATCTATACAGAAAAAAAGTAGAATTACGTAGAAAAACATTTATTTACACAAAAATATGAATTTACAAATAAAAAAACAAATAGTTTTTTATTCATGTTCATCGAGATCGATGTCATCTTCGTCTTTTTCTATAACTGGTGGGCTGTCTTATAGCTATAAGAGCTAAATTATATACAGTGCGTCCAATAAGTAACGCATAAATTCATTATTTCGTAAACCGGCAACTTTAAGAAAAAATTCCGAAACAAGTCGATTTTTATTTTTAAATTACAATTTTTTGGCATATATATCATACTAGTGACGTCATCCATCTGGGCTTGATAACGTAATCGATGAATTTTTTAAATGACAATAGGGGTCATGTGATAGCTCATTTGCAAGGGTATGTAATTCTCTATTTACTAATACAAACAATAACATAATTATTTATACAGGGTGTCCAAAAAGAATTTTTTAATTAAATTAATTGAGACAAGAAGAAGAATGTATGTAACTTATTTAACTCAAAATTCGTTTTACTTTTGTCAGAAAACAAGAATACATGTACATGTTTATTTGACAAATAATAAATATTGCTTTTCGCTTAAATTCAATATTAGAGCTGCCACCCACCTGCCTCTTGGAAGTTTAACAATACGCTTAAGCGAAAATCAATGTTTATTTTTTAAATAAAACATTTTTATGTTTTCTGGCACGAATAAAATATATTTAGAATTAAACAAATTACATACAATTCATCTTTTTGTACCAATTAATTTAATTTAAAAAAACATTTTTTTGACACCCTGTATAAATAATTATATTAATGTTTATATTATTGAATAGAGAATTACATACCCTTTTAAATGAGCTATTACATGACCCCTATTCTCATTTAAAAAAATAATCGATTACGTCATCACGCCCAGATGGATGACATCACTAGTATGATATGTATGCCAAAAAATCGTAATTTAAAAATAAAAATCGACCTATTTTGGGATTTTTTTCTTAAAGTGTACGGTTTACGAAATAATGAATTTATGCGTTACTTTATGGACGCACTGTATAAAGACTTTGTAAATTAAATTCCGTAAGATCCCTTAGTTTTTAAGTAGGGTGAGTTTAAAGGGCTCGAATAAGGAGTTGTTTACTTGTAAATAGAAGTTTTAAGCAGCTATACATCGCTAAATGTTCACTGTAAAGAAAATCTTTGCAAAGTTTAATTTTAGTTATTAAAAAAGACACAATTTAATACATACTTTATAATTTTTTTTGTTTCTCTAATATTTTCGGAGATATTTTGAATAAAAGATAAGAGATATTTGACGAAATTTCAAAAAAATTTATCTCTCCAAAAGAATTACAGAAGGCCGAAGATCAATTTGAATTAGGAGGGTAGTTTTCACTTATTTTTTCTTAGAAAAAAGTAGGTATCGACCTTATTTTGATCATAAGTCGCTTAATTTTTATGCTAGAAACTTTTTTTTGAAAGGTCTAATTTTATACTTAACTAAATATTCTGTCAGTTTTCCTCGAAAAATGCAGAGTTTTTTCGTTATTTGGCTTGGAATATTTCAAATTATGCATTTGACGAAAAAAGCTAACCTTTAACATGCCGTATCTCAGTTTTTATTGGTTGTAGAAAAATTATAAAAAAAAAGATTTTGTTTCTGTTTCTAAAAGATACAATTTTTAAAGCTACAGTTTTTTTATTCACTGTATATTTTTTGAGTTATTCTCAAAAACCCTTCTAAAAAGTCGATTTTTTTGTCGAAAAACTGTTACTTTCAGCCGCGAATACCTCGAAAAATATTAGTTTTACGAAGAAAACGTAAGGAACAATTTTTTTAGAAGTGCATTTTCCATCGATTTCCCTGGTTAAAATATAATGAAAAATTCCCGCCCCCGAGATGGGAAGGTTTCATCGTACAGCGGTATGATATAGAAAATGATCCTTGGGCTAATTCCTACCTTCTGTGAAGATTTCAAGAAAGTCCATGATAAACGAAAAAATTGCGACCTAAAATGCTATATTTCCTGAACTAATATCCAGTAACATTTAATTTCTAAATAGAATCGGTTGTTTGTGTGAATCAACTTTTACTAAATGGCATTGGGAAGAGTATACTTAAACTAATTTGAGTCTACTTTTACTAGTAATGTTGAATAAAAATCTTCATTTTATATTTTATAATCAACATTTACTGAAACCAGCCGTTTGAGTTGACTCGAACTAGGAATAGTCAATTCCAACTGGATAATCAACTTGAACTGTAACATACACTGTAGATTCATATTCAATTATTTATCAAGTATACAGATAACAGTATTATCCTAAGTTTCTGATAAAATAAATCCCAATATTCGACTTTTGTACCTTTCTGATAAAAATTTACCAAAGAAATTAAAGTAAATGATTATTTCCTTTGTCTTGTTACCTGTATTACAAAATAATTAAAACGATGGGTAATAGTAAAATGAAAATATTAAAATTGTCCCCAATTTTATTAACATTCATAACTTTTTGTTTGGCCCAAGATTTACCAACAAATTATGAATATTTCACAGAATCCGGAATTAAATCAGGTATGTAGCTTTGCTTACTTTTGAACATTCTTGTCTTATTATCATTCTTGTCTTATATCAAATTCATGATGCAACCAATCGTCATACTCCATAATCTTATTAAATAATATTTTATTTTAAATGCATATTTAAAATCAACTAGTAAACTGGTATAGTCAGTTCGATAAACTCAGACACAACTGGCTTGTGACTTTATTCTGTAATTTTTTTGTTTTTTGCCAAAATTGGCAAAATTCTAACCAAAATTACTAACTATTTAGTAATTATTTTTTGCCAATTTTACCAAATTGGCAAAATTACTTACTAAAATCACTAGCCAGTTGTGTCTGAGTTTACCGAACCGACTATATACATTAAGTAATTAGTAAGTACCTAACTCTGTTGACAATCTTAGCTTGATTTCGATACCAACAGTGTCGTAACAAACTCCGCCGGGGCCCCCCTCAGAATCAGAAATGGGGCCCCCTTTAAAAAATTATTGAATTCGACTTGTGTAACAAAAACTTATATGGGTTATAGCCCAGTAAATGAACGTGAAATACGGCGATACCGTGTAATTTTCAGTATCACCACCGAAATGGCCAAGTCAATACTTTTCGAGTTATTTGCCAGTAAAAATGTTTATTGTTTAACAAAAAAAACACCTTTTCAGGCGGTTTTCGCAAATAACTCAAATGAAGTATTTGACCGAAAAAAATATTCTTAACAAAAATGCAGCTTATAAAAAAATTTAAAAAACGAAGTCTATCGACCCAGTAAGCAAAGTTGTAGCTCATGAAAAATTCTTCTTATTCGTAAAATTGCAAATCGAATATTTCAACGTGAAATAACCAAAAAATGTAGCACGTTTTGGGAAATCCCATTACAGCTTCTTTAAAGTGTTTAAAAAACTGTTTATTATTATTATTCATTTTTTTTTTTAATTTATAGCATCAAGACTAAGACAATTAGCCTCAAAATAAAATTAGCCCCTGTTTTGATAAAAAGAATTGTGAAAATCTCCCACTATTTAACACCTCAAATGAAACTAATCATTACCCCTTTAAAAATACTTAACTTTTTTTTCTATGACCTGTTGTAAGTTTCACCAGTTCACAATGCTTATTTTTGAAAGGGTTGAAAGAGCTTGAACGAGTCACTAATCACGAGTGTACAGGGTTATTCACTATATTTTGACCCCTGTAAACTGCATCATTTAGAGAATTAAAAAAAAATGTTAAATACAAAAGTTATTCAATTTTTAAATTATGATTTTTTGACATATATATCATACTAGTAACGTCATCCATCTGAGTGTGATGACGTAATCGACTATTTCTTTAAATGAGAATAGGGGTCGTGTGCTAGCTCATTTGAAAGTTTATTCAATTCTCTATTCAGGAATATAAACAATAAGATAATTATTTATACAGAGTGTCCAAAAAAAATTTTTTTAATTAAATTAACACAAAAAGAAGAGTGTATGTAATTAATTTAATTCAAAATACATTCTACTGCTGTCAGAAAACAGAAATAAATGTTAATTGAACAAATAAACATTACTTTTCACTTAAATTCAATGTTCAAGCTGCCACCCATCTGCCTCTTGGCAGTTTAAACATTGAATTTAAGCAAAAAGCAATGTTTATTTGTGCAATAAACTTTTATTTCTGTTTTCTAACAGCAGTAGAAGATATTTTGAAATAAATAAATTACATGTATTCTTCTTTTTGTGTCAATTAATTTAATTAAAAAAATTTTTTTTGACATTCTTATAAATAATTATCTTAATGTTTATATTACTGAATAGAGAATTGAATACCCTTTCAAATGAGCTATCACACGACCCCTATTCTTATTTAAAAAATAGTCGATTAGGTACGTCATCACGCCCAGATGGATGACGTCACTAGTATGATATATATGTCAAAAAATGATAATTTAAAAATCTAATAACTTTTGTTTTTAATATTTTTTTTCTAATTCTGTAAATAAAGCAGTTTACAGGGGGGTCAAAATATAGTGAATAACCCTGTACATATGCACAATTTGAACAATACAGGACAATTTTTGTCGCACAGAAAAACAAAATAGTACCAATATTTATAAAAGCACAACCTACATTTCTAAAAAATTATTGGGAATTTTCGGATCAATAATATCTTTTAAGTTATTTTGAAAAAAAGGGCGTTTTTCCAAAATTTAAAAAACTTTTTTTACTATATAACCAAATTTTTTCGAAAATAATAGCTTTGAACTGGTCAAACTTACAGATCATAATAAACGTAAAGCATATCATGCTTTATATAAAGGCATATAATATAAAGTAAATGGTAAAGCATTAACGATTAATTTTATTTGGGGTACTAAATTGGGGAAGATGTTCACGATTTTTTCCAAAAAAAAGAGCCAACTTTATTTTGAGCGTAACTCGCTGATGCTAGAAACTTTTATAAAAAATAAAAATAAAGCTTTTTAAACGTTTAAAAAGAGTTTTAATGAGTTTTCCCCGAAAAGTGCTTAATTTTTTTTATTATTTCATGTTGAAATATTTGATTTGGAATTAGACGAATAAGAACAATTTTTCATGAGCTACAACTTTGCTTTTACTGTGTCGATAGACTCTATGAATACACCATTTTTGTTTGTGTTTTTATAAGCTACATTTTTGCTAAAAATATTTTTTCGATAATATTTTTTAATTCGATAAAATACTAATTTTTCGAGTTATTTGTGAAAAACTATCTGAAAACATGTTTTTTTCAGAGTTGCTCCTGAAAATTACACTCCAAAACGGTCATTTACTGGGATATTAGTGTAATTATGCACTGTTTATGACAACTTAGATTTTTTATGTTATGGTGTGTTGGTATAAAATAAAATGGAACAAAAATTAATCAATGATTATATTTTACTTAGTATTATTCTATAAGATGAACAACTTTCTTCGTGCAAACTATCAGCGAATATATCTACAATAATTTTATTTATACATAGATATCTATCTGATGGGCAACTTCATTTTCAATACTGCACTGTTTAAAAAACGTTGCCTATGTATGCGTAAAATAATATAACAATAACACATTTTTACATATATACCTGTTAGACGACCAAATGGGGCCCCTGACATATTGGGGCCCCCCGGAAACTTCTGTTACGCCTCTGGATACCAATATGGTTTTCTAATTTTACCTATGTAGCTATGTCTTCTGGCCACGACCTCTTCAGTCTTTATTCCTCCATTGCATTGGTGGCTGATATAATTCATTGATAATATGGTAAGAGTGCCTTGAATTACGAATTTTGGCCATATTGGAGTTAAATGACATCATTTATGGTTGATATTCATCAATCAAGAGGCTTCAGCTATCATCTGCGACATTTTGGATTGCGCTATATGTCTTAAGTTCATATTCATTTCAGGCTGATTTTGTAAAGCAGTGTTTTATTATCCAATGGTAGAACAAGTTCTCTAGTCCTTTTGGTCCAACTGGAACCCAAGTTATTTCACTAAGTCTCTTGTAGGAATAGAGGCACTGTTTAGACTAACTTGTGTGCATGTGCGTCTTCTTGTTATGAGTGTGATTTGGGTTCATTCTCGTTGTCGATTTTCCAATTTTTCAACCGTCTTTAATATAAGCAAGTAACTTTGATTCATTCCTTTCTATTATTTTCCGGTGCTTATATTCGCATGATGTTAACTTGCTTTCCTCTTAGTCTTATTTTGATTCCCAATAATCCTCTCCGATATTATGTATTTGCAGTCTTCTGCTTGATTAATTAATTTTCTATTGATGAATATGCCAACCCCTTCAAGCCTTGTTTCTTTTGATAAGCCGCTGTATACCATCAGGTAGTTGTCTAACACGACTATTCCCTAGTTTTCTCTGTCTTTGATTGCACATATGTACCTATATACGAATATGTGCTTCGGTTAGTTTTTTAGCTACTTCTATTTCTCTTGAGTTCAGGGATTTGATTTTCCAAGTGGATATTCTTAATATATTCTTTTTTTTTTACTAATGTGTTATCCAGTTAGTTGCATTAGTTGTTTTTAATGGATCGGTCCTCTTCATCCGTGGCACATCCTTGGTTCTATGGGCACTGTTGTACTTATAGTCCTTAGGTAGGGTGCTAACCTGATCTGAACACTCCCTCCTCCTTTATCCGGGCTTGAGACTGGCACTACGCGTAACGAAGATTGTTAATTATGATCACATTTACTTTAATTCTATGATGTATATTTTCTAGAGCAATTTGAAATAGTTGTTCAACTTATATGTTAAAAGACATTGGTGACACTATAGAGCCCTGTCTAATACCTTTCAATATTTGTACATGCTACATAAATGATGGTTTTTTGATTATTTTTATTAGAAGACTATAGCGTACATCATCGAAAGCCTTTGTATCTATTAAAAAACATGCAAAATAAATTGCCATAAATTTGTCTCATCAATGTTTCCATTGTAAGGTTGAAAAATATGCCAAGAAGGATTTCTCGTAGTCTCATAAAAAGTTTAATTTGAAATGGTTCCTATATACCTCTACCTACTCCCACAATACTTCTGGTATTGGAAACGAAACCTATCAAAATTTGTTATTAAGTATTGTTTCTACTAGAAAATAACCTCCTGTGGTAAATAAACGCAGAGGCTACTTCAAAGTCAACGTCTTCAAAAATAAAATAAAAATTCCATTTTTATTCACTTGCAATGCGAAGGCAAAACCGTCTTACTTTTCACTTAGAACAGGTAGCGCAGACCAGCACTCTAAATCGACGATTTTCGACTCTATTTGGGGTTATCATCAGAGAGGCGTAGGTTTGCTGCTCTCTGCCCGAAGTGACAAAACTACGAAAGCTTATCCCCGCATTGCAACTGACGTTTATGGAGTAGGTGACTAGCGTCATCTGGCAACTGAATGGCAAAGCTTTCAACCTAATAGAAACATTAATAATATTGAAAAATATTAAAAATATTACTAAAAAATTTTTAATTGAAAACTTATTGGTCCATTTCCCTGGTAACACCTCCATGGCTTCTAAAAATTGCAAGCCTGATGGATGCTGAAGCGAAGAAGACAAGCAGGAATTCAAAAACTTAAAATTCACGACCCCATCTGTTCAGCTGGTAAATTCCAACGGAAAATGGACCTAATTACTCAAAGGAGTAAAGACCAATATAAAAATAAAATAAAAATTCCATTTTTATTCAGTTGCAATGCGAAGGCAAAACTATCTTATTTTTCACTTCGAACAGGGAGCGCAAACGAGGGGTCGTGAATTGTAAGTTTTTGAATTCCCTCTTGTCTTCTTCGCTTCAGCATCTATCTGGCTTGCAATTTTTAGAAGCCATGGAGGTTTTACCAGGGAAATGGACCAATAAGTTTTCAATTAAAAATATTTTAGTAATATTTTTAATATTTTTCAATATTATTAATATTTCCATTAGGTTGAAAACTTTGACTTTCAACGTCTTCAGTTTAACATTATATTTTTAAAATAAAACGACGGCGAACCACAACTATCCACAAATTAATAATAATAGTATCTATTAACACTATTTCGATATATTCACGTCTAATAAAAAATACGAATGCCATACTCCTCAGCTCGTCAATGTTTTATACACATGAAAACATTGCAACAGCATGAACATTTCACGGCCAAGTAATTATGGTCAGAGGCTTTGGATTAGGTTAATAACATTTTTATTCAAAATTAGGCTTAAAATACATTGTATATTAATTGTATTAAGGGTGATTAATAGTATACCACACTCTACTTTTCACATTTTATCTATGATTTTAGCTTTTCCTGTTGATTATCCATTACATATACTTTTACTCATCTATGCCTCCTACGCCTTTTGTCCATTTGGTGAGACCGCTCCCGTCTGGAAAAATTTCTGCTTCGGTTTCTTTGTGGATTCCTATTCAAAAATGTCCCCTTTAAACAAATCTGAAGGGTGCCGGGCGGAAGTTTTGGGCAGAAATTGTTTAAACAATTTTTTAAACAAATACAAAAGATCACGTTTTTTGCTCCGGAACATATATTTTGAATTTTCTCAAAAATTGATAGTTTTCGAGTTATAGGCGATTTAAAATCTGAAAAATGCGAAAATACGCATTTTCGAGGCTTAAAAACTCTTATTTAAATTAGTATTTTTGAGGTTTCCAGATACTTAAATTGAAGTTTAAACATTCAGCTTCAGGATTCTGAAGAGTGATCGCGCCTAACCTTAATTTAAATCGTTGTTTTTTAATTGTTTAAATATGCATGTCCATCCGATTTTTTGCCGGTGCGGCGCGCTCTATTTCAAAAATCTCCTATTTTCCTCCGAAAAATATTTTTTATAAATTCTTTGGGACATTCTAAATAAAATAAGATTCTTGATATTTTTCTCAAAAGTTAATAGTTTTAAAGTTATAAGCGATTTAAAATCCGAAAATGCGTTTTTTTGTCATTTTTCGGATTTTAAATCGCTTATAACTTTAAGACTTTACTTATTTTATATACCTTTTGAGAAAAAGGTAAAGAAACTTGTTTTATTTAGAATACCCCAAATAATATAGAAAAAATATTTTTCGGAGGAAAATAGGAGATTTTTTAAATAGAGCGCTCCGCATCGGCAAAAAAATCGGATAAACATGCATATCCAAGCAATTAAAAAACAACGGTATAAATTAAAGTTAGACGCGATCACTCTTCAGAATCTTGAAGCTGAATGTTCAATTTTAGTATCTGGCAACCTCAAAAATACTAATTTAAATGTGAGTTTTTAAGCCTTGAAAATGCGTATTTTTGCATTTTTCAAATTTTAAATCGCCTATAACTCGAAAACTATCAATTTTTGAGGAAAACTACAACATACATTTCTTGTTTATAATGACCCAAAAACCTAAAAATATACAGAGAGAGTCTGTAAAGTGGAATAAATTCAATATCTCAAATACTAATTGTTTTTTTGGAAAATGCTCAGACCCGTCGATTAGTATTTCAAATTGTCCTTTTTGACATTCAATAATAATGTATACAGGGTGTCCCAATTTAGAGATATGACGTCATCGTCGATTTTCTTAAATGGCAACACTGTCATTTTGATAGCTAATTTGATAGGGTTTGTAAAGTTATACATAACTGCAAAATATCAAATTTTTATTCTCTACCATTTACAAGATAATAGAAAATAACAAAGTTATATCTGTAATTTGGAATATATTCAATAATTAAAATACTAACTGTTTTTTTGAAAAATGCTCAGACCCGTCGATTAGTATATCAAATTGTCCTTTTTGACATATAATAATAATGTATACAGGGTGTCCCAATTTAGAGATATGGCGTCATCGTAGATTTTCTTAAATGGCAACACTGTCATTTTGATAGCTATTTTGATAGGGTGTGTAAAGTTATACACAACTGCAAAATTTCAAATTTGTATTCTCTACCATTTAGATGATAATAAAAAATAACAAAGTTATGAAAAAGAAGTAATCAACTAATAATTGAATTTAATTATTTCAATAAATTAAGCAAAAACTCATAATGTTGCCCTCAATTATTGTCAAATTGTCAATGGGCAACGTTATGAGCATTTGCTTAATTGAAATAAATAAATTCAATTATTATTTGATTACTTCTTGTTCTTCATAACTTTGTTATTTTTTATTATCTTGTAAATGGTAGGGAATAAAATTTTGAAATTTTTCAGATGTGTATAACTTTACACACGCTATCAAAATAGCTATCAAAATGATAGTGTTGCCATTTAAGAAAATCAACGATGACGTCATATCTCTAAATTGGGACACCCTGTATACATTATTATTATATGTCAAAAATGACAATTTGATATACTAATCGACGGGTCTGAGCATTTTTCAAAAAAACAGTTAGTATTTTAATTATTGAATATATTCCAAATTACAGATATAACTTTGTTATTTTCTATTATCTTGTAAATGGTAGAGAATAAAAATTTGATATTTTGCAGTTATGTATAACTTTACAAACCCTATCAAATTAGCTATCAAAATGACAGTGTTGCCATTTAAGAAAATCGACGATGACGTCATATCTCTAAATTGGGACACCCTGTATACATTTTTATTGAATGTCAAAAAGGACAATTTGAAATACTAATCGACGGGTCTGAGCATTTTCCAAAAAAACAATTAGTATTTGAGATATTAAATTTATTCCACTTTACAGACTCTCTCTGTATATTACAGAGCAAAAAACGTGATCTTTTGTATTTGTTTAAAAAAATTGTTTAAACAATTTCTGTCCAAAAATTTCGCCCGGCACCCTTCAGATTTGTTTAAAGGGGACATTTTTTAATAGGAATCCATAAAGAAACCGAATCATAAATTTTTTCAGACGGGAGCGGTCTCACCACATGGACTATTAGTATAAAAGTGTTCTATATTTTTATCGAAAAATCTACAGGAAAATAAAGTTTAAGAAATATGTAATTCTTATGTTTACATAACCATGGTCCCTAAGCCATACACATACATGTTGATTAAACATAACAAGACATTTTAACGACTTTTGGTCACGTCATATAACTGTATTTTTGTTTGCTTTTTAGGTATAACTACCAATGAAACACACTTTTTTCTTAATGGAAAACCATTCTTTATATACAGTGGATCTGTTCACTACTTTCGAATTCCACGAACTTACTGGAGAACCCGTCTACGACAACTGAGAGCAGCTGGACTGAATACAGTCGAAACGTATTTGCCTTGGAACCTCCACGAGCCATACAATGGAACATTTGACTTTGGATCCAGTGGATCTGATATGCAAGACTTTCTGGACCTTGAATCCTTCCTTAAGTTAGCACAAGAAGAGGATTTATTTGTTATTTTAAGACCTGGGCCATTTATTAGCGCAGAATATAATTTCGGCGGATTTCCAAGCTGGTTGTTAAGGGGAAAACCTATGGGTTTCCGAACTGACGAAGATAATTACAACCATCATATTTCTAGGTAAGATTTTTTCTAATGCTGATATCTTCTTCATGATGTGCCAATGTGTCACCAATGTTGGTCATCACGGTAATATTTATCTTATCTGCAACAGCGCGGAAAAGCTGCAAAGATGTTGTGTGAAATTAATTTTTGAGGTTATTTAACCAGGATGTTCTTCTTATTCCTGGACCTCGCTTTCCAAATATTTTTCCTTGTAGGATGGCTTGCAGGAGGGCATATCTGGATTCATTTAACATAATGTATCCGAAGTATTCTAGCTTTCGAGATTTGATGGTGGTTAGTAGGTACCTCTCGGTTCTTCTTCATAATTCTGAGGACTTCCTCATTTGCAACCCGGACAGTCCACGGGTTTTTTTTTTAATAATTCTCCGATATAGCCACCAATTTTCTCCGAAATACTTCCAATTTTCTGCATAGATCTTCATTCAAGGTCCACGATTCAACACCATTAAAAAGGACAGAGAAGACATTCTTACTTTTATGCCAAGAAGAGATTGTGCCTCTTGAAGGCAGTGTTGCCAATCGGCGTATAAGCATCCGATTTGCGATCTTTTTGAGAGTTGTCGTATTTTCTCCGTATCTTTAAATAAATCGGATATTTGCATATATTTTTCAGTGTATCTACCATTCTACTACAACAGACTAATAACAAAAACTTAAAAAATCCGCTTCCCATTCGTAATATATTCCCAACAACACATTAATTTTCTTTGGTTCCGCCCAAATTTCTATAAATAGCCTATATTATATTGAATGACTGTTAGCGACATCCCATACTTTTCATGGTAATTATCTAAGTAGGGATAGATAAGAAGGGACAAAAGGGACCTGTGCGAATTGTTTTGATTCCACTTAAGGCATACTGATCCAATTCAAATTTCAAAAACAGGGATTCTTCTGTCCGATTTTATTTATGGGGTTTTAGTCTTTAAACTTATGATAGCTACTGCACGATTTAGTTTTATATTTTTATTTTTATTTTATGTAGTGCAGTGCAGTGCTTAAGTAAACGTCTGTTGAAATAAGTTTTGGTTTGTGATAATACTTTTTTATAATGGATAATAGTAAAATTAAAAAATGAAGCTAATCTATATTTGTTTCCTAATTTAAAAAAAGTATTTTCATTGCTATTCCTTCTACCATTTTCAAACGCTAGTGTAGAAAGGGTTTTCGGTAATGCATTCAATATAATAAAAACAGATAAAAGAAACCTCTTAAATGCATCTACAATTAGGGCTTTATTGGCGACAAAAGATGGTGTCGGTAATATTGGCTGTGTAAAATTTACACCTTCAAAAAATGTTACAATGTAAAATGTACAATAAAATGTACAATGGCAAAATAAAAAATAGAATTTTGTACTTTATTATATTATTTTTTTTGTGTGTTTTGGATTACGTAGATGTTTAGGTTTTTAATGTTTTAAGACTCTCAGTTACGTTTCTACTTTTTTTAGTTGTAATAAATCTTTAGTTGCTAAAAAAGCATAGGGGCAAAATTTCGGACCAATAATTGTTAAACGCATTCATTTTTTCGAATCCTGAGAAAATTAATAAATATTTTTGAAAAATTTAAACGCATAATGAAACACATTATTACCGAGGACCAGAAGTCTCTTTGAATAAACAAAAAGGTATTTTTGAATGAGATATTTAAAATTAAAAATTACACTCAATTTTCTCTTTTTTTTACCCCTGTAACTTATTACAATAAACATTATAGAAGTCTTCAGGGACTTTCGGCCGTCGGTAATAATGTAGTCTTTCATTCTGCGTTTAAATTTTTCAAATATAATTATTAGTTTTCTCAGAACTCTAAAAACCATTGACCAGAAATTTTGCGCCTACGCTCTTAATATAGTTGTAGTTTTTTGTATTGATTTATTTATTATTTATTTTTCTAGTACCTAGTTTTTGGTAGTTATTACGTTTTAATAATATAATATTTAATAGTTATTAATGATATAAGTGTTAAAAGTACACGTTTAAGGCACGCATGTGAAAGTTTGCAGAATGAGCGAAGCGAGTTCTGCAATTCACATGAGTGCCTTAAAAATGTACTTTTTCAAATGTACACTCATATCCGGAATGGGACGTTTCATCGCCGCCGTTTCGATGCCGCCGGTTCATCGCCAGTCCATTTCATCGCCGTCATATCTCGCATTTCCTAGAATTCCTAATTAATACTAAAAATAAATAATAATTGTAACTGTCGAAAATTCGGAAATATATCAGATAGCGATTAATTGACTGGCGATGAATCGGCCGGCATCGGCATCGAACTGGCGGCATCGAAACGGCGGCGATGAAACGTCCTAGATCCCTCATATCATACAATATTTTTTCTGCAAACGTAATTACAGGACAATATCTACAAAAACTTTTACTTGAACTTGACTGACACTCCATTTTTATATTTTTTGACATTACAAAATTTTAAAGCACTAGTGCCTTAAAGTAGCATTTTTAACGCTCGTATGGAGTGCTAAAAATTGCATTTTTCTACGGCCGTGCTAAAAGAGCCACTTTCACGCACGCATTTCGTTTCCGAAAGTTGCACTTTCCCGCACGCCGTGCGGAAAAGCAAAATACCTTGTAATATGGCATTATACTATATTATAATACATGCAATAAACTAATATTTAGATATTATTTACTAATTTATTTGAAACTTATCTTATTGTGTTCATGTTTTAATGAAATTAGCACGATAATTAGATGAAATAAAATTATTTTGACATAATATTTAAAAGTCAGATCAGTAGACAGTTACAATGGTTTTAAATCGTCGTCATGGAAACCAATATCGTCGTCGTGGTGACCCATTATATTGAAATTTTGGTTTTGACAGCCTTGTCAAAGAATTAATTTGTGTATTTTCACTCCTAAATAAAAATTGATATAGCTCTATTTTTTGTGGTTTTTTTCCAAACGTACGGCCCTAGTAAAAATATTGTTCCTAACTCATGCGGAAAGTGTCTTCCCCGCACTCGACTGCTTGCGCGAACTCCGCTCTCGCGTTGTTCGTCAACGGCAGTCTCGTGCGTAAAAGTATCACTTTCCTCACTAGTTAGGAAAATAACTATTTTAACACGGTTGTAGAAAAAAGTGTTTTTTTACTTAAAAATAAATAAAAAGATCCAAATAATGAAATATTTAGATTTAACACTTACAATAATACAAAATACGTACAATATAATCATAGTAGGTAATTACATGAATTAATCAGCTAGGATACGAGATTTCAATCTATAAACGAAAATTTTTAAAATGGTAAAACAGAAAATCTAGTATATTAAAAATTATTCTGTAATAAGTAGTCAGATAAAAGAATAACATTGGCGACATTGATTTTAATTACAGAATATTTTTTTACCTATCCAACGTTGTAACCAGAATGATCCTAAGAGGGGGGGTTACAACTACAGGATGGTCTCTTGGAGGTATGGAACAGTAATGGACAGTAATGGTGTTGAGTGTACTACACTTAGTGTAGAGAGCTCAAAGTACATCCAAATTGGGAGGAGGGGTTATAACCCCCAACCCCCCTGGTTACACCAATGAGCATATCTTTTCGTGACAAATCGGATCTTTTTCGAGCGATCATCGGATCATCTAAAGAAATGTGGTTGGCAACACTGCTTGAAGAAGGCGCCCATCCGGTTGAAGGTGGATCTGGCTTTTCCGATGCGCGCTTTTATCTCGTGGTTGTTGGTCCACTCTTCATTTATTATGGTGCTGAGATAGTTGTAGCTGTGGTTGCAGTACTTCATTCTTTCTACAGGGGCTTGGTTGATATAGAGTTGACCTGTTAAGTATCTTTTTCATAGATAACAGAGGAATGCTGATAGAACTTGATCTAATGCTATACATATTCCTTCCTTGCAGTAGCGTAAACTTTTCATATTTCACATTAATTGTAGCACAAAATTTTCATTAACTTTTGTTGTTTTAACTTCCAGATACTTCAATTATTTCTTGAAAAAACTGTTGCCTTACAAGTTTTTAAAAGGCGGGCCTATAATAGCCTTTCAAGTTGAAAACGAATATGGATACACTAACTACAAAGATTTTTTTAAACCATCTAAAAGATACCTAGGACTTCTTCAGCAGCTATATATAGACAATGATTTAGCAGACTTCTTAGTAACGTCCGATAACCCTATTGCAGAAGGAGATTCGGGAACTTTGCCAGGGGTTTTATTTCAAACTACTAATTTTGGTGATTCCCCTGAAAATTATTTAAAGAGATTGTCAGAATTGCAACCTAATAAGTAAGTATGTTAATTTATTTATTATTATTATATTTGTTAAGTCAACTAGCTGTTACAACTATATTACATACCGAGTGAGTTTTATGTATGGAACGCCTGAATTATGTCAGAAACGGCTTGCACGATTTTTATAACTTTTGCTGGATAAGGACCTTTTAATGCGACCGATATTACAGTGGTATTTACATTGTTGTCAGATCTTCCGTTTTTCTAGAAATCTAATGAACTTTCTTATTTTAAAAGGAACATCCTATATATTTTTTTAATTTTGAAGTCCTTAAGAAATGCTGATTATTTTTCCTGTAATATTCCCTATACCTAAATGCCAGAATTTTGCAGTTATTGCTACATTCATTAAAACAAATTAAAATCCATTTTTTTGGCTTAGGCAGAAATTATTTTGGATTATTTGGATCATTGGGAACAAAAGAGATTATTTATAATATTTTTCTTAAGTTGATCGTTTTCGAAATAATTTATAACTGAAAAACGCTGGACGGAAGGGCCGCCCGAGAACTTTATCGTACCGATCTATTACCGTACTAGATACTGGCATTCTATAAAAATAACAAAGTTACTCGTTATTTTGATATTTTAGAAACACCTGTTTATTTTTGTTTTTTTTTTTTGGCTTCTCATATGCCTACTCAGTCCAAAATAGCATTTGTTTGCTAGGATTTTCCTTCGCTTGATTTCTTCCGTCATGACGTTCTCCTTGGTGATCAGGGAGCCTAAGTATGTGAATTTGTCCACCACTTCAAAGGTAGAGTTATCAACCGTGAATTGGTGACCGATGTTTCTGGCTCTATTGTTGGGTGTTGATGCATCATCTTAGTTTTCTTTTCGTTTACTTGCAGGCCCATATTTTCTGAGGCATTTGAGAAGGTGGTATACATTACTTCTAGCTTGTGTGTTGTGCGGGCCACTAGGTCCACGTCATCTGCATATGCCAAAATTTGGGACGATTTATTAAAAATATTTCCTCTGTTGTCTATTCGGGCATCCCTCACAGCCTTTTCCAGAGGTATGTTGAAGAGGAGACGCGCCAGCGCATCTCCCTGTCGCAACCCAACATACGAAGTTAAATAATTAACTAACAGAAAAGTTTGCAATGAGAGAAGAAGTATGACAAGGAGATCCGTTATCATCATTGTTATTAAATGTATTGGAAATTGGAAGTAGTAAGAACACAAAACTACATACATAAAGAAGACATACATAGTTAGGAATGGCCCAAGTTAGAATGCCAAAAGTCTTGTTAGAAAAGGAAGGCCTAGGACCAGATGGAGTCATGAAGCTAATGACGACCTGGGGTCTCTCAATGTAGGCAATTGGAAAGAAAAAGCGAAGAAGAAACAGGAATGAAGGAAGATGTAAACCAAGCTATGAGTCAGCTTGGTCTGAAGTGCTAAATATAACATTATTATTATTAACTGTTATAAGTCGGTCTTACTGAAGCAATAATTGGCTTATTGTATCTAAGTAGGTACTAGTCTGGGCTGATTACCGGAGAATATTTCAAATAAAGTTTTAGATAAGTAATTATCTACCAATAATTAAATAACTCAGTGACGTAAAAGCCTTCTTGGTTTAGATTTTAGTTCCAGAAGCCGGTGAAAATTAAACGAATATTTTAGCAACAATTCAATTGTTAATTAATAATTTACGGTCGCAATAATAACCAAAATAATTATAATACACTGACGAAATAATGAATGGGTTGCATGTGTGAGTCCATACTATTGTAGTAAAGAAAAAGAGAGACGTTCTCACAAACAATTTATTTTACAACTGACGACCGGTTTCGCTGTCTACAATATTCACAGCATCCTCAGGTCCGGTTAAAGTAAAATTAAATGCTACAAACAACAAAAAACCAGAGTTAGTTAGGTGATCTGGTTTAAATAAAATTTTAATGATACAGCCAATATCAAAGTACACATGTTTATGCATGTAAATGAATACCCACATGTATGTACGCATGGTGTACACAATCCTCACACTCACATACATGCACGCATTCATATGCAGTGGCAATCAAAAGCATGTCAAGTATTAGATAAATACTTACTTTCCGGTATAAGGGAAGAATATAGTAGTATTCAATATCATACTTTTCTCTGCACTTTGCTAGAGGGATGGTTGGTAAAGGGAAAGATTTGAATGTAATATATTAACTAAACACCGGTAGGGTCTTGAGGGGTTTAGTAGGGAAATACGACATTAAACCGATAATCAAAATTGTTAGTTATATATAGTGATGTTATTTTAATTAATAATGTAGATTTTATTTATATATGATTGTTAGATGTTCTTCTGCGTGTGCAACTTTTAGGCCAGATTGGTCGTTTATGTAATAGATGGCATCTGTTTGTGAATATTTGTTTGCTATGTTTAAAATTTGAAGTTGAAGATGAACTTGAACAATAGTACTTTGTTTAAAATTTGTTATATTAAAAATATTAAAATTATCAAACAATAAAATCATTCATAACTGACTCAGGATTAAAGCTAAGTGTGAAGGTAATGTAGTAATTAAATTAAAATTTATTGTAATGTGAAGTTATAATTATCTATAGTACTAAATACAGTGGAACCTCGATAACTCGGATTAATCGGGACCGCGGCCGATCCGTGTTATCGAAAATCCGAGATAGCCGGAGAATATGGTAAAAATTAATAAAATACGGTATACTTACAGATAAACTCCATTAGAATTGAAATAACATGAAATATATAAATATGCACAGTACCTACCCATTAAAATTACTAAAAAAAACACCAAACACAAACGTAAGCAAACGGAAGCGAACAATACAAGACACACAATACAGTCACAACGATGTAATGTTATTTAAGAACAGTGAAAACTAAAGACCATTGTTTATAAAAGAATTTTTTAAATAGTCTTTCCTAAACAATGCTAAGACAGTTTGAAATAAAAAGGAATAGGTACTACAGACAGGTGGCTGTTGTTTCTGCGGCGTGTGCTATGAGTCATTTTTAATATCGTATAGTTCAAATTACACACATACACAATGTCATAATGTCATTATCTCTCAAATATTATATTACATACATTTTTATTGTTGAAAGGTTTGTCTGATAATTAACTATTTTGATGGGAAATAAGCCACAATTAAATTGAAAAATAATTTTATTAACGTTTCGCGACGCCCAAATCGGTTCGTTGTCAAAATACAAAATATTGAAAATCAAAATGTTTATCTGATGAAAATCGGTCCGGGTTAGCCGGACTTCCGGGTTATCGGGGGCCGACTTATCGGGGTTCCACTGTATTAAAATTGTCAAACAATAAAATCATTCATAACTGACTCAGGATTAAAGCTAAGAGTGAAGGTAATGTAGTAAGTAAATTAAAATTTATTGTAATGTGAATTTATAATTATCTATAGTACTATAGATAATTATAACTTCACATTACAATAAATTTTAATTTACTTACTACATTGCCTTCACACTTAGCTTTAATCCTGAGTCAGTTATGAATGATTTTATTGTTTGACAATTTTAATATTTTTCATTTAAAAAATTTTAAACAAAGTACTATTGTTCAAGTTCATCTTCAACTTCAAATTTTAAACATAGCAAACAAATATTCACAAACAGATCACATATATTACATAAACGACCAATCTGGCCTAAAAGTTGCACACCCAGAAAAACATCTAACAATCATATATAAATAAAATCTACATTATTAATTAAAATAACATCACTATATATAATTAAAATAACATCACTATATATAACTAACAATTTTGATTATCGGTTTAATGTCGTATTTCTCTACTAAACCCCTCAAGACCCTACCGGTGTTTAGTTAATATATTACATTCAAATCGTTCCCTTTACCAACCATCCCTCTAGCAAAGTGCAGAGAAAAGTATGATATTGAATACTACTATATTCTTCCCTTATACCGGAAAGTAAGTATTTATCTAATACCTACTTGACATGCTTTTGATTGCCACTGCATATAAATGCGTGCATGTATGTGAGTGTGAGGATTGTGTACACCATGCGTACATACATGTGGGTATTCATTTACATGCATAAACATGTGTACTTTGATATTGGCTGTATCATTAAAATTTTATTTAAACCAGACCACCTAACTAACTCTGGTTTTTTGTTGTTTGTAGCATTTAATTTTACTTTAACCGGACCTGAGGATGCTGTGAATATTGTAGACAGCGAAACCGGTCGTTAGTTGTAAAATAAATTGTTTGTGAGAACGTCTCTCTTTTTCTTTACTACAACACTGATCAAACTTTGAAATCTTATAAAGATGGGATGCCTATTTAATAGTTTGTCGACAAAATATAATTTTTTAATTTTTTTGAATAATCTTTAAATGTTTAAAAAAAATAGTTATAAACAAATTAACGTTTCTCAGAAAGTTTTTATTATATTCTAATTTTAAAAAATAGGTAAAATGCATATTTCAAAGATCTTGAAAATGAATGCTTTAAAACTTTTTTCGAACCATTTGCAAAAAAGTTATGAAACAGCAAAGTAAACATACGATTACTACGTTGTTTATAATTTATTTTAATTCTTTCAAAGCGTAAAAATGAGTTTAAAGTACAAGCTAATTACTTACAAAAAATATCGATTATTAGTTTAATGGTTATATTTTAATTAAAGATTATAAATATTTTTTTTTGTAATTTATACGCGCGAAAGTAGACTAAAGGCCGCGTCTCACCATCAAATAATTTGATCAAACAGTTTGAGCAAACTCCGGAAGTACGTCAAAGTGACGTCACAATTGCAGTTTTTTTTTAAATTCTAAAAATCTGTGCTCTCACTATAGTCTAGTTTGGTCAAATTTTTTGTATGGAGTTGTCTAACTTGTTTGTACTTTATTTAAAATTAAAATTTTTCATAATTATCCACAATGAACACTCAGGATGTGACGTCACTAACTGTCACTTTCAGTTTGCTCAAACCAGTTTGATCAAATTATTTGATGGTGGGACGCGGCCTTAATACAGTACCGTAGCTATGTATTATGTATTATACTCGTCCACATACACAACTCACGCGAGTTTAAAGTGTGTCAGTCGCTTCGAGTGAACATCTCCGGATCTGTATCAAGCGTAAAATTACAAAAAAAAAACATTTTTAATCTTTGATTAAAATATAACCATTGAACTAATATTTGATATTTTTTGACAGTAATTAGTTTGTACCATAACCTCACTTTTAAGCTTTGAAACAATTAAAACAAATTATAAACAACGGAGTAATCGTATGTTTATTTTCTGTTTCATAACTTTTTTGCAAATGGTTGGGAAAAAATGTTAAAGCATTCATTTTCAAGACCTTTGAAATACGCATTTTAAGTATTTTTTATAATTATAATATAATAAGCAATTTCTGAGACACGTTAATTTGTTTATAACTATTTTTTTAAACATTTAAAGAGTATGCAAAAAAATGAAAAATTTATATTTTGTCGACAAAATATTAAATAGGCATCACATCTTTATAATCTTTCTAAGTTTGATCAATGTCTCATGATTATTTTGGTTGTTATTGCGACTGTAAATTGTTAATTAACAATTGGATTGTTGCTAAAATATTCGTTTAATTTTCACCGGCTTCTGCAGTTATAATCTATACCAAGAACGCTTTTATTTCACCAAGTTATTTAATTATTGATAAATAATTACTTGCCCAAAAAATTTATTTGAAAATTCGAGATTAAGTTGGAAAAACCCACATTTTCTGAGAAAAATTTTCGTCGAAGCAAATCAGGAAAAACATGCCTCTATGTAGAATTAAATTGGGGTGAATTTTTATTTGAGTGTTTTTGGTGTAAAGTTAAAATCTTCGGAGTTATAGACCAATAATTGAATAAAACACGATTTGGGGGAGCCATTTTGTTAATAAAAAAAGTGGCACACTATCTGCGGACTTTGCATACCTATATTATTAATATATAGGATCATAATATTCGATTCCAGCAATAAAATTGCTGAGAAATAACCTTTCTTTGTACTTTACTAATTACACCAGCGTATTATAACTATTTTTTTTTTAATTTAAAGATTATGCAAAAAACGAAAAATGTATATTTTGTCGATAAAATATTAAATAAGCATCTCATCTTTATAATCTTTATAAATTTGATCAATGTATCATGATTATTTTGGTTATTATTGCGATCATAAATTGTTAATTACCAAATGAATTGTTGCTAAAATATTCGTTTAATTTTCACCGGCTTCTAGAATTACAATCTATACCAAGAAATCTTTGATGTCACTAAGTTATTTAATTATTGATTAATAATTACTTACCTAAAACTGTATTAGAAAATTAGAGATTTTGTTGGGAAACCCCGAATTTTCCGAGGAAAATTTTCGTCGGTGCAAATCGAGAGAAACACATCTCTATGCAGAATTTAATTGCGTTGAATTTTTATTTGGGTGTTTTTGTTGTAAAGTTAAAATCTTCGGAGTTATAGAGCAATAATTGAAAAAAATACGATTTGTCGGCGCCATTTTGTTTATAAAAAAAAGTAGCACACTATCTGCGGACTTTGCATACCTATATTATTAATATATAGGATCTTATAATTCGATTCCAGCAATAAAATTGCTGGTAAATGACTTTTCCATGAATTTTGCTTATTAGCCCAGAGTATAGTATTCATTTAACAAAGAGATTCAGTTCTAATATTGTTTGGACATTTACTTCATAATACACACATCATTTTTAAGACCTCTAATGGTAATGGAATTTTGGATAGGCTGGTTCGACCACTGGACAGATAACCATCAAACGAGAGACCCAAAAGAGATGAGAGATCTTTATGAACGAATCTTAAAGTATCCAGCTTCGGTAAATATATACATGTTTCATGGAGGAAGTAACTTTGCTTTTGGAAATGGAGCTCATTTAAGTAAGTATTGTAAAAGATTATTTTTTTATAATAAATATATTAATGTAATCAGATAAATATGGTGATGAAGTAGTGTGCCTTATACACAAAAATGAAGAAAGATTCGGGATCCTAGAGAGAAAAATCATTCGGAGGATAGACAAACCACTAAACTTAGGTAATAATTAATATATATAAAACTGATAAACTACGACGTAAGAGAACTTTTAAAGGAGAAGACGTCTTCAAATTTATCAAAGCGCAGATACTCAGATGGATGTGACATATTAGAAAGGAGAAGCCCAGAAGCAGTTATCAAGGAAACCACCAAATGGGAGACCAGGATCAGGCAGATCACGAGGAAGACCGAAAACGAGATGGACGAACCGAGAACGGATAACTCTGGATCTTAAGAAGGTGGGAGTTAGAGAATACATAGACATAAGCAAAAACAGGAATACTGTAGAAGACGTCAAGTCAGAAAACCAATTATAAAAAAAATTGGAAGAGCTCAAAGAGTGTATATGCCATGGTGATAATGATATTTTATTAAGTAAATATAAATTATTTGGGTGAAGTAATGGTTTACTTTACGAAGACATACATATTTCTTCTTTTGTTAGCCCCTTTTTGGTTTTCCTAGGGCGTAAAATGATCATCAAAATTTATTTTGGTGCGAACCACTTTAAGTTTTTTATTTTATGGTATTCTAAATAACTTTTCCTGGTGTTGTTTTTTATATTTTTAAATTCTTTATACAATTTTAAAACCCAGTCTTACTTTTGCATATAAATATTCTGTTAATAACCAGTGGCGTAGCTGACAGGCCCGCAGGGCCGTTACGAGGGCCCCTTAAAGCCTTCAAGCTTAATACTTACTTTCTTTAAATTGGGGACCAAAACATAATTATTTTCCTGATAAGCATCAAAATAGGGAATTTGGAAGATAGTAATGAAATGGGTAATTGACGTAACTCTTACTCTTTCCGGGTGCAATTTAGTATTTCGTGCACATGTTGGTAGTTTAGATGAAAAGGAATTCCAAAAAGGTAATTTTTTGTCGGTATTTCTTTTACTAGCTAAATATGATCCTCTTTTAGCTAAATTAATCAATAGAAGCAATAACTTAAAAACAAATTGCTTGAGCCCCCAAGTACAAAAGGAAGTTATAAATTTGCTGGCTCAAGAAACTGAAAATAAATTGATTAATTTAATAAAAAAAAGTTGTTTTTATTCAATAATTTTTAGTACCACTCAAGATATTTCAAAACATGCTTAGTTTATTTTTCGGTATGCAAAATAATTGATGAAAATAATTTTCAATGAAAATATATGAAAATAATTTACCTTTCAAAGCAGAAGTTGTTGAAAGTTTTTTGGGATTAATTCGCATATAAGACCAAAGCGCTGAAGGTCTTGTAAATGAAATTTTAAAATTTATACAATCAAAGCACCTTTCCGTACACAACAGCAGAGGAAAGGGTTATGATGGGTCAAGCGTTATGAGTGATGTATACTCAGGCGTACAAAGGCGCATAACTGACATTGAAAAAACATCTTCCCATTTTCATTGTGCATCCCATTATCTGAACCTAGTGTTGAATGATGCCGTTGCTGGTGTACAGGAGTTGGTTTTTCTTACGATATAATTAAGAGATTATATGATTTTTTAGGGCAAGTATTAAAAGATGGGATCTAATATGTATTATTACGACTTTAGACTCATCGAGCTTGTCAACACTTTTAAAAGGTTATGTGAAACCCGGTGGTCATCCAGACATGATGCTGTTATGGCTTTGCGTCGAGCTTTCCGACAAGTAATGAAATCTTTACATAATGCTTTATTAATAATACATTATTAGAGCATATGAATAATTTTGAATTTGCCGTTAACATAACTATTCAATCTAAAATAATTAACTTTATTAATCCAACATCAAAATTTTTGCAATCTGAAACGGCAGCGTTAACGGTCGCCTTTCAACTTTTTGAAAAATCTCGTGATAATCTTCGAGAAATGAGAAATTCGTTTTCCGAAACTTTAGTAGAAGCAGCAGGAATAACAGAATAGTGGGGTATTATATCGGAATTTAAAAGTGAACGAATAAAACGTATAAAAAAATTTACGATGAGCTCAGCTGCCACGAAAAATAGCTTGAAGAAAAAACAGCTTTGAAGTTAATGTTTTCAACGAAAATTTAGATATAATATTGCAACAACTTACTAGTAGGTTTGTCGGATTAAGAGACATGTACAATTTGTACAACGGGTTTTCATGTCTATTCCCAAAAAATCTATTAACATTAACTGATGACAACTTATTAAAGAATTGAAAAATTGTCATACACACATATTTTATTATACTGTTATTAGTTGTCGTTATGTTTAAAATAAGGGGCCCACAAAAATTGCCGCAAGAGGGCCCCTCAATCTTCAGCTACGCCACTGTTAATAACATAAAATACATGTTATTTTTTTAGATAATGAACTGCTTGACAATTCCGCTTTTCTTCCAATTACTACGAGCTATGATTACGACTCACCACTGGACGAATCTGGCCGATACACCCAAAAGTACTACGACATTAAAGATCTACTTGCCAAGTATAATCCAATCAAAACTAAACTTCCCTCTATGCCAGAGCTGAAGCCAAATATTGCGTATCCCCCTATTAATATCACACAACAACTTCCTCTACGTAACGTTCTCACTGATCAACCACCAGTGGTTCTAAACAGTAAAAATGTTATTGCGATGGAAATGTTGGATATTAATAACGGATCTGGGCAGAGCTATGGATACATCGTTTATCGAAAGGAGAATATTGACTTGGAGGCAAACACAGTTCTTAAAATCGAAGGACATGTTTGTGATACCGTCATGGTTCTGGTCAATGGTGTTTTGGTTTCTCCTGAATTTAAATCCAGAGCAGATTTGGATGGATTTGGATTTTGGAGATTGAAAGATTCCACATTGGTACTAAACACAGAACCTGTTAAAAATGCTACTATAGATATCGTCGTAGAAGAGTGGGGTAGAATGCATGGTGGTACTATCTATCAGTATAACCAAACGTTTAAAGGATTATGGCAAGGTAAGTTTAGGTATTTCATAATACTTTAAAATATTTCGTATTTCTTAAATCCCTTTAGAATGGTCATTTTGTCTGCATTCCATTCTTGAACTGTGGGACCAAACAATATCTAAAGCGAACAAACAGCTCATATACAATACCATACTTAGAAATGTAAGCACATATGGAAGTGAAGTTTGGCAAATGAAACAAAGAATAGATAAAATGTTACTAGGAACAGAAATGATCTTCTGGAAAAGAGCAGCAGTTAAATCAAGAAGAGATCGGATACCAAATGAGAGAATATGAGAAATGATTTGAGTCACGTATGTAATAATTGATGACATAAAAAAACAACTCGGCCATGTATAGAGAATGCTAAATAACGACAGGATCCCTAAGCAGATTTTGACGTGGACACCACAAGGAAGAGGGAAAAGAGGAAAGCCACTTTGTACCTACAGGGTGAATATCAAATAAATATCACATCTGACGCAGTTTCTACTTTTTCTTTAAGTTGACTTGTGTTAAAAGTATGACACTTTCAAAAAATAGTATGCCGTTTTAGGACAGCCTCCCCTACATTTAAACATAAAGAAAGAAACAAATATAATTTGGGGGGAAAGGGGGAGGGGGAAAGCCAGCTTTTGATTTTATTTGATTCAGAGTTGGACCACCATCTCCAGATAGCTATTTCTGCCTCCTAGGCGTTATCAATGGAGCCATGTAGTCACAACTCTGAACCAAATACCAACAGACTGCCTTATTTAAGAGGATGGGTACGTACTTTCGGCTGCAATCCTATTCAAATGGGGATTCGTTTTTTTTTGAATCCTAAGAAAACTAATAGGTATGTTTGAAAAATTTAAACGCAGCCGAAAGTCCCTGAGAACTTCTATATTGTTTATTTTAATAAGTTACAGGGGTGAAAAACTAAGAGAAAATTTAGTGTGATTTTTAATTTTAAATATCTCATTCAAAATAAACTTTTTATTTATTCTAAGGGACTTTCGGCCCTCGGTAGTAATTTAGTCTATCATTCAGCGTTTAAATTTTTCAAAAATATTTATTGTTTTTTCAGGATTCGAAAAAAATGAACACAATGTCGGTCGTAATATTTTCCAAATCTATCTTTGTCTTACAAGGCACTTAGTCGAATAGAATATTGTCAGCATATATTGTCAGTTAGACAGTGACAATCAGTGACCATTTTAAGTATTTGGCATGGGATCGGGAATATTTTGAGTTGTTCATTAAATAATATTGATATACAGGGTGATTGATTAGTAGGGTAAAGCTCAATAGCTCCGCTATAGTAATAGATAACAATAAAAGTTAATAACAAAAATTTTAGCCACCTTTGAGCTTCACATTACAAAATTAGTTAAAATGTTACAGGGTATTCGATAACACAGTGGCAGACCTAATTTACGTTTTTTTTAATGGAACACCCGATATTTTATTTTATATTCAAAATCCTGTTAACTTCTCCACCACAAAAATATAAAGGTTTGTAATGTTATACAGGGTATTTACAAAGTTATAACCAATTTTATATGAAAATCGTAACAAGTTCAACTCCCTGTATAAATAAAAATAAGCAAAACAACAATGGTTTAATTATGCCATATTTTTTAAACTATTGTCAAAATTTTCAAGAATGGTCGGTATTGCTAGTTTTCTTTATATTAAATACAGGGTGAGTCAAAACGCAAGTACATTATTTTCTCAGTAATGTTAAATGAAACACCCTGTATTTTATATCATTATTGAAAAGTAACAATAACGTACTTTAATTTTTATATAACATTCCCTATGCCCAAATTTATTAGTTTTCGAGATATTTTCATTTTTCAGAGAGGTGTTTAAATTTATCTAAATTTTAAGTAAGCCATGACTGAATTGACAATTGAAATTTACCGATTATCAATCCGGTAATCAATGTAACACTGTAGCCAGTACCGGCGCTAGGGTATAAGGCGCCCGCCTGAAAAGAGGCATAGGCGCCCTTCGGTATCTTTTAAATAAGTATTTTGTATAGCACCGGAGAAAAAAAGCTCATTTTGGCGCCCCCCAAACAGGGGCGCCCGCCTGCAGTGCATCCCTTGCGGGCCCGTTATCGCCGGCCCTGACTGTAGCAAATAAAGAAATAAAAATAATTTATTAGTAATACCTACATTTTACAAACAAAAACACAACCATTATATGCAACATTTTTGAAACAATTAAAAACTATCTCTTTATGTAAATGCAACAAATAAACAAAGAAAATTAGTAATAAATTCTACCAAAAACACACAAACACAAAATACAATATTTTGTGAAGATAATTGAACACTACTTTTGTATGTAAAGGTAACAATATAACAAATAAAGAACGAAACATAATTTATCAGTAATACAGTTTTCAAAAAAACATGTTTGAAAAAATTAGAAGCTACTTTTAATAAAATATTTTTAATATTTAATTACATAAGGTGTTCAAAATTATCTCATAACACATTTATGTACGCCTAAAAACGATCATTGAATGAGCTCCTTACTCTACGGAGCATTTGTAAATTAACACATCGAGATACACTTTGTATTCTATTTTTCATCTCATCCCTTGTTGTTGGAGATATTTTATAAACTTCATTATTAACGTAACCCCAAAAAAATCAGTCCAGTTTATTAAATTCTGGTTATTTGGGTGGCCACGCTACTGGTCCATTGAAAAATGAAAATATCTCGAAAACTAATAAATTTAGACATAGGGAATGTTATCTAAAAATTAAATTACGGTAATGGTACTTTTCAATAGTGATATAAAATACAGGGTGTTCCATTTAAAATTACTGAGAAAATAATGTACTTGCGTTTTGACTCACCCTGTATTTGATATAAAGAAAATTAGCAATATCGACCATTCTTGAAAATTTTGACAATAGGTTAAAAAATACGGCATAATTAAACAATTGTTGTTTTGCTTATTTTTATTTATACAGGGAGTTGAACTTGTTACGATTTTCATATAAAATTGGTTATAACTTTGTAAATACCCTGTATAACATAACAAACCTTTATATTTTTGTGATGGAGAAGTTAACAGGATTTATAAAATGTAGGGTGTTCCATTTAAAAAAAACATATGTTTGGTCTGCCACTGTGTTATCGAACACCCTGTAACATTCTAACTAATTTTGTAATATGAAGCTCAAAGGTGGCTAAAATTTTTGTTATTAACTTTTATTGCTATATATTACTATAGCGGAGCAATTGAGCTTTACCCTACTAATCAATCACCCTGTATAGTGTATTTGATAAATAATTGATTTAAGACGTGAACTTAATAAAAGTTATTTATTGTGTATTTATTAACTAAATTAATAATTTTCAAGTTTACAAACAACAGTTATCCAAGAACATTCAAAAGCCATCTCCTTAACTTAATGATGACATTTTCAAGTAGAATGACATTCTAGTAATGTTTACATATCCATAATAGTGTGAATTTTACTACACGTAATTTGCCGTGTAAAGATAGAGAAAGTAGGGATAGTCGTAAAATATTTGCGACTTATGTACCCATGGCCTCAAGAGAAATTACCGCGAATGTAATAATTCCATTTTTGAGACGCAAATCAGCGACATCTCTCGTAAAACGAGGAAGACGAAAAGCCCCAGATACAAAGTTTACGATAATTAAATATCTGAATTAAAAATAATAAACAATATTTTAAATCTAAGACTTTTCGGTTAAAGAAACTGCTTTCTGGTTGTGTTCTAAATCTCCGGCTTTTAAAATTTATAAGCAACTATAATTTGATTATTCTTCTTCTTGATGTGCCTATCATCATGACAATCTTTATTTTATCTGCAGCAGCGTAAAAAGCTACACAGATATTGTATTGAACCGGGTTCTGAGGTTCTTTAACCTGGATGTTCTTCTTCTTCCTGGACCTCGTTTTCCAAATATTTTTGCTTACTTGTGGGAAATCATACACGGTGAGTCATGAGGAACTGTACATATCCTACCTCGTATAAAGGCCCCTCTGGGGAATAACAAATGACCATTAAAAAGTATCTGCTCCGATTGTTTAATAATATACAGGGCGAGTTTCGAATTTTGACAGAAATTTGTATTCGTCATAATTTTTGAACGGTCAGATCGATGTGTCTCTTATTCTGGTCAATCGTTACACTATTACCACCCAATCAACTGATTTATTAAAACTAAAAAAAGTCAGGTCCGGCTTTAAAAAATTAGTTCGTTTGGGTCTTAAAAAAAATTTCACCCTGTATACGCTTTTTGAAAACTCTAATATGAATTTTACAAATTAGACAAATAGGCAATTAAAATGGCATATTTATTTTTTCCCCACACGATTCCTTAAATTTTTATAAAAAAATCAAATTTGACTATAAATTAAAAGTTTGGTAAAGTGAACCATAGATTTAAAAAAATTAACTTTTATTACAAAAATTTATTTTTTTTAAACAAATATTTAATTTATGTTACCACCCAATCAACTGATTTATTCTAACTAGAAAAAAATCAGGTCCGGCTTTAAAATAATAGTTCGTTTGGGTCTTAGAAAAAATTTCACCCTGTATACGCTTTTTGAAAACTCTAATTAGAATTTTACAAATTAGATAAATAGGCAATTAAATTGGCATAATATTTATTTTTTCCCCACACGATTACTTAATTTTTTATTAAAAAATAAAATTTGTCGAAATCGCAATTTTACCATAAAAATAAAAAAATTAAACAACGTTTTTCTTAAAATTAAAAGTTTCACCATTTTTTTTTTCTATAACACGTCTAGATCTAAAACTCCCCATAACACTTCTCTTTGGACTCTATATAGGGCCGTCAATGAGGGTATGTGGCTCCGAATTCTATTCTACTATATCGATTTACGTGATATTTTCATAGTAAGTAGGGAATAGCCCAAGAAACAAAGTCTATCCTATGCCGATGTGTGCTTTTGCCTTGGGGGCGGTTCCCACCCCTTCTCGGGGGTGGAAAATTTCTTGCTTAAATAACTACGGAAGTTGCTAGAGAACCTAATACTAAGCAAAAACTGTTCTATAATTTTTTTTCGAAAACTCAATACTTGTTGAGTTATTTTGGTTGAAAATTGGCCATTTTCATTAAAACATAACACCTTTTCAAACGGTTTTTTGCGAATACCTTAAAAACCATGCATCTAACTAAAAAAATTATATAAAATATTTTTGTAGCTTATAAAATAACAAAGAGATTCATTCCTTTATGAATCTCCTAGTTATAACACAAAAAGAGATATGGTAAGTGAAAAAAACTTGTTTTCTTGGTGCATGCTCAAATCAGTGTATTTAACTTGAAATAACAGAGAAACGGTCGATTTTAGGTGTATAATGCTACCAATAACTTTTGTTGTGCTTGAAAAGACCTTTGAAATAAGCAATATTAAATGTCGATTACATTCAAACTGTTGGGCGGGTTTAAAATGAATGGTTTTTGAAAAAAATAAGATCAAATTATTGAGCGCATTTTTAAATTTTCTTAAAATTCTTCCTTTTCCTCCATGTAACTCGAAAATGATAAGAGATGCCAAAAAAAGATACCATACAAAAATGAAGGTTTCTTCTAAATAAACATTTTGATTTTATTTTTTATAACAGTATCTCTTATCATTTTCAAGTTACATGGAGAAAAAGAAGATTTTTAAGAGAATTTAAATATGCGCTCTACCTATAATTTGATCTTATTTTTTTTTCAAAAACCATTCATTTTAAACCCGCTCAACTTTTTGAACATAAAAGTGACACTGTAGTAAAATGTATTGTAGAAGGAAAACGATGCATTTAAATTATTGTGGGTGAGGGGTTAAATATTCTTCTCAATTTTTTTCTTAAAATTCGTTAGTCATCAATTTTTTGCAGTATATCTCGCTTAGTTTGAATGTAATCGACATTTAATATTGCTTATTTGAAAAGACTTTTCAAGCAGAATAAAAGGTATTGGTAGCATTGTATACATAAAATCGACCGTTTCTCTGTTATTTCAAGTTGAATACACTGCTTTGAGCATGCACCAAAAAAACAAACTCTTTTTACCTACCATATCTCTTTTTGTGTTATAACTATAGTTGATTTTTTAACCAAGAGGAGTAAACTAAAAGGACAGATTCACACCCAGGAAAGTTACTAGAAAAGTCACCAAATTGATCTTTTTTTTTCGTTGATCATATCATCTTTCGATGATAATCCCTACATATTATATTATACTAACACATTGCTAAAGAGTTCTAAAAACAACTGTTTTTATATAAAAGTAGACTAAAAATCTAAAAATTAAAGGAATAATGCAGAAAACACAAAAAATCGCCGATATACTTAATTAACCTATAAAATGACAGAAGTGCCAAAATTTCATAAATGTCATTAGTGTCAAAATTTAATAACAGTGGAGTAAACTTGCCTGTGGTTGGACCAATTAGAAACAAGCATTACGGCGCGGTAAATTTGAATCACTCCTCTTGGTTAAAAAACAAACAATAGAAGATTGAAGAAGGAACGAATCTCTTTGTTTTTTATGAGCTACAAAAATGTTTTATATAATTTTTTTAGTTAGATGCATTGTTTTTAAGGTATTCGCAAAAAATCGTTTGAAAAGGTGTTATATTTCAATGAAAATGGCCAATTTTCAACCACGAATAACTCAAAAAGTATTGAGTTTTCGAAAAAAAAATTATAGAACAGTTTTTGATTAGAATTGGGTTCTCTAGCAACTTCCGTAGTTGTTTAACCAAAAAATTTTCCACCCCCGAGAAGGGGTGGGAACCGTCCCCAAGACAAAAGCACACATCGGTATAGGGTAGACTTTGAATAAGGAGATATTTTCAGGCTATTCCTAAAATTTCATTAAAATCCATGCAGTAGGATAGAATTCGGAGGTAATAACCTGTTCTTGCTCTCATTGACTGCCCTAATAGTTTAACATAGACGTGATTAAATAGATAAATTTTAAATTTTTTCATTTAATTTTTGCGATTTAACTTTGCAATTCACGAATCTGCACCTTCTATTTTTAAAAATTCATAACTTTTACGAGAAGAAGACTGAAACTCTACAACAATTTTCATAGTCTTCACAATGGCAAGATATATGTACTGTAAAAATTTCAGAAAAAAAAATATTAAAATGGAACAGAGTTGTAGCGAGTTATACCATGATTTAATTTTTTTTTTCATTTTTAGGTTAAAATTCCGATTTTGACAAATTTGATTTTTAATAAAAAATTAAGTAATCGTGTGGGGAAATGCCATTTTAATTGCCTATTTGTCTAATTTGTAAAATTCATATTAGAGTTTTCAAAAAGCGTATACATTTTTTCTAAGAACCAAACGAACTAATTTTTTAAAGCCGGACCTGTTTTTTTTTCTAGTTTGAATAAATCAGTTGATTGGGTGGTAACATAAATTAAATATTTGTTTAAAAAAATTAATTTTTGTAATAAAAGTTAATTTTTTAAATCTATGGTTCACTTTACCAAACTTTTAATTTATAGTCAAATTTGATTTTTTTTATAAACATTTAAGGAATCTTGTGGGGAAAAATAAATATGCCATTTTAATTGCCTATTTGTCTAATTTGTAAAATTCATATTAGAGTTTTCAAAAAGCGTATACAGGGTTAAATTTTTTCTAAGATTCAAACGAGCTAATTTTTTAAAGCCGGACCTGATTTTTTTCTAGTTTGAATAAATCAGTTGATTATGTGGTAATAGTGTAACGATTGACCAAAATAAGAGACACATCGATCTGACCGTTCAAAAATTATGAGGAATACAAATTTCTGTCAAAATGCGAAATTTTCCCTGTATATTATTAAACAATGGGAGCAGACACTTTTTAATGGTCATTTGTTATTCCCCATAGGAGCCTCTATACGAGGTAGCAGGTAGGAGTATGTACAGTTCCTCATGACTCACCCTGTATATGGATTCATTTCGCATAATGTGTCCAAACTATTTGAACTTTCGAGATGTGATGGTGGTTAGTACCTCTCAGTTCTTCTTTATTGTTCTAAGATATAGCCCAGTCGGGATAGCATTTGACCTTGCATTAGGAGCTGCCCCAAATTTTATTTTTCTAATCTTTAGGGAGGGTCAATATTAGTATAAATTTAAAATCTTGACTGAATTCCGCAGTTGCGTTAGCCGCCATCTTGATTTTAAACGAGAACCGTTTTTGCTCAATATCTCAGCCATTTTCAATTTTTTGACAAAAAGTGTAGAAACTGAAATTGTTGAAAATACTATTTTCTATAATTTCATATATTATAATTTTTTTCGTGCGGTCGATATTTTCCGAGTTATGAGGGGAAAATAGTGACAGTTGTAGCATAATTATTGAAATTATTAAATTATCTCGTTTATTATTAGTTTTACAACAAATATATACCTTTACAAAAATGAAGATAATTAAATTTTGTACAATTTTGATGCCGTACATTTTTTTGATAAAATCAATATTTAAGGTAGTACGTATGTGGTAAAGGTGCGAGCGTAAGACCTGATTGATTTTGTAGCAATTGTTTTTGTTCAGTATCTCCGCTATTTTCAACTTTTCGACAAAAAGTGTAAGAACTGAAATTGTTGCAATTACGATTTACTACAATTTTTTGAGAGAACCAGTGGCGGGTCTACAAGGGGGGGAAATGGGAAAATTCCCCCCAACAGGGTCCAAAATTAAAAAAAAATTGATGAAACATAACGATATATTAGCTGACATAAAACTTAAAATATAGACAGACAAATTCAACCAATAAAACCTGCTAGTTATTAAATTAAAGGAACTTAATGCATATAATGTCTTTTTATGTCTCTTATATATTTAGTTTGGTTGATGTTTCATTGGAAGTTTCAAAAATTGTATAAAATATAATTCTCTTTATTTTTGTTTATGTACAATTATGTCGTAAAGTTAATTATAAATGAGACAATTCAATAATTATGCTTCCCCTCCGCTTCCATTATTTTCCCCTTAACTCGGAGAATATTGATCGTATAAAAAAATTGTGGAAAATAAATTATAGGAAATTGCATTTCCAACAATTTTCTTTCCCACCATTTATGTCGAAAAGTTGAAAATGGCGGAGATATTAAGCAACAACAGTTCTCATTTAAAATCAATATGGCGGCTAATGCAACCGCGGAATTCAGTCGAGATTTTAAATTTACACTACTATTGATCTCTCCTAAAGGATAGAATTATAAAATTTGGGGCAGCTCGGAAACAAAATTCAATTCAAAAATTATGCTCCCCCCACCACTTTTTACTATTTTCCCATGTAACTCGGAAAATATCAACCGCATGAAAAAAATTGTTAAAAAGAAATTGTAGGAAATTATATTTTGAACAATTTTAGTTGAAAATGGCGTAGATATTGAACAAAAACAATTGCTATAAAATCAATCTGGTCTTACGCTCGCGCCATTACCGCATACGTACTACCTTAAATATTAATTGTAGCAAAAAAATTAAAGAGACCAAAATTGTGTAGAATTTAATTCTCTTCATTTTTGTATAGGTACATATTTGTTGTAAAACTAATAATAAACGAGTTAATTCAATAATTCAATAATTATGCTCCAACTCTCACTATTTTCCCCTCATAACTCGGAAAATATCGACCGCACGAAAAAAATTACAATAAATGAAATTATAGAAAATCGCATTTTCAACAATTTCAGTTTTTACACTTTTTGTTAAAAAATTGAAAATGGCGGAGATATTGAGCAAAAACGGTTCTCGTTTAAAATCAAGATAGCGGCTAACGCAACGGTGGAATTCAGTCGAGATTTTAAATTTTTACTAATATTGACCCTCCCTAAAGATTAGAAAAATAAAATTTGGGGCAGCTCCTAATGCAAGGTTAGGCCTGTTATTCGTCTAACCCGACTGGACTATTATGACCAGGCCAATCAATGGGATTTTAAGAATTCTCCAATATAACCACATGTCAAATGCTTCCAATTTTGTGCACATATCTTCGTTCAAGGTCCACGATTCAGCACCATAAAAAAGGACAGAGAAGACGTAGGATAGCGTTCTTTCTTTTATACCAAGAGAAAGGTTGTATCTCTTGAAAAAGGCCCCCATACGGTTGAAGGTGGATCTAGCTTTTCCGATGCGCACTCATATCTCTTGGTTGTTGGTCCATTCGTCATTTATTATGGTGCCGAGGTAGTTTTAGTGCGTCATTCCTTCTACAGGGTTGATATTAAGAGTTGATAATAATTTGATTACATTATTATTTTTCTTAATTTAAACGATAACAAACCTATACATTGTTATTGATTTTCTTTTTTAGACAATGTATATCTAAATGACCAACAGCTTTTCGACTGGAAGATCGTGCCCTTGGAGTTCAAGAAAGCATGGAACAATGCATTAACCTCTTGGCAGACACCAACCTCCAGTTCTGGTCCGGCCTTATATCTTGCTTCATTAATCCTGGACTCGGATATCAGAGACACTTACATAGACATGAGCAACTGGACAAAAGGTTTAGTGATAGTAAACGGTTTTCCGGTAGGAAAATATTTCAAATTGGGACCTCAACAAGCTATATATTTACCGGCGCCATTTTTACACTCTGGAGAAAATAAAATCATCATTTTTGAACATTTCAGAGCCAGTGGCGAAATAAACTTTGTAGCTGATCCCATTTATGTAACACATTGATACCATTTATTATTTTTCCAAGTGTTTTTTAATAAATAAATAGTACATATTTAAATTTTCTGCCATGACATTTATTTTCCTATAACAATATCTGTCATAAATTTTTGTTACTTCTACGAATATACCCCGATAGTATATATCTTTTCCCGAAAAGATTGGTCATAAATTATACCGCACATTCTGGGGTCAAAAATAGTTCGATTGAACCTAACTTACCTTAGTACAAATGTGCTCATAAAAAAAGTTACAGCCCTTTGAAATTACAAAATGAAAATCGATTTCTTTCAATAAATCGAAAACTATTAGAGATTTTTTATTGAAAACGGACATGTATGATTCTAATGTCAGATACATCTTAAAACAAAATTATAGTGAAATTTGTCCACCCCATAAAAATTTTATGGGGGTTTTGTTCCCTTAAACCCCCCAAACTTTTGTGTACATCCCAATTAATTCATTATTGTGGTACCATTAGTTAAACACACCGTTTTTAAAACTTTTTTGTCTTTCATTATTTTTTCGATAAGCCAGTTTTTATCGAGATGCGGCTTCTTTTTTAATATATTTACATAAACATTTTCTGTGAGTTTTGCTCCTTTAAACCCCCCAAATGTTTGTGTACGTTCCAATTAAATTATTATTGTGGTACCATTAGTTAAACACCGTGTTTTTAAAACTTTTTTGTCTCTTAGTCTTTTTTGATAAGTCACCTTTTATCGAGATGTGGCTTCTTTTTCAAAATACACATAAAAATGTAAATTATAAATAAATTTTCAGATTATTAACAGGTCTCTATAATCGTAAATATTCAAAATATCTCGATAAACACTAGCTTATCGAAAAAGTACTAAGACGCAAAAAAGTTTTAAAAATATTGTTTTTAACTAAGGGTAATACAATATTAATTTAATTCGAACGTACACAAAAGTTTGGGCGGGTTTAAGGGAACAAAACCCCGATAAAATTTTTATGGGGTGCACAAATTTCACTTTAATTTTTTTTTAAGATACTGCTGCCATAAGAATGCCACTTGTCCATTTTCAATAAAAAATCTTGAAGAGTTTTCAAAATATGACAAAAAATCGATTTTCATTTTGTAACTTCAAAGGGCTGTAACTTTTTTTGTGTGCACTATTGTATATAGGTAAGTGAGGTTCAATCAACCTATTTTTGACCCCAGAATCTGTGGTATAATTTATGACCAATCTTTTCGGGACACCCTGTATATACTGAACCACATTATAATGCTAAAGAATACTGAATTTATCAATAAACTGTGACTGAACCATATACTCCGGTCAACTTACACATCCGAGGTTACAAAAATTACCATCAAGCTGAAAATTGGCAGGATTGTTCAAAATACCTTCATAAATGAAATCTAAAAGGTGCTCATAAATCCGACCCGAGCTAAAAAATTTACGCGGTGTCAAAAGTCACCAAATATAGTTTTTAACGATTTTCAGCGAAACGGTAAGTTTTATCATAAAATTAGTTCTACTAAAAAATGTAGATTGGGTAATTATCTATAAAAAATGTCTTAATATTTTTTGTCCTAAGAGCCACCGTTTTTGAGATACAACGATTCAAAAAGTTGTAATCGTCATAATATGCGCACACGTTTCCACACCACCTTTGTGGTAGTGTACTTGGTGCGATTTTTTAACGTGGTTTCCCCAGTAGGCCTATTCCACGGATCTGTTATGATTCTGTTTAATTTGAAGCTATTGTATAATTGATATTGGCAAGGGTTGAAAATGATAAAAGTTATAAAAAGCGGTATAAATTAAAAAAAAAAGGAAATTTATCCCACTGGTTCATAATTTTCTAATACTTCTGCTTCCTCTTGTCCTTGTTCTTCTTCTTCTTCACCTTCTAGTTTTTCTTCTTCTTCTTCTTGTTCATCCTGGGTGCAAGTAAATTGCCCCAATAATGATACATTGCATGGCTCTTCGGTAGAATCAAATGAATCAATCCTCAATTGTTGGTGATTCAACATTGGAGCACGACTGGTTTTGACAATTAGTGCATGCTACCTAACAAAACAGTCCGACTTTTTTGCAACCACATTTAGCATTACATCCCTTTTTACAGTTGCAAAAAATTGTGTTCAGGAGTTTTTCCGGCGCAGGTGGGAGTAAAGCTTGAATTGGTTCTAATGAACTGTCGACTAATTTTCATCCCCAGTCTTTTGGATGTAGCTGATAACCAAGCCACACTTGAACTTGGTAATACACCCGAAAAAGAGGTTTATGAGCAGCCGCTGAGGTTAGAGAAAGATACTGCACTTGTTTTTTATTTCGAGTATTTTTAAAGAAACATGCATATCGAAACTTATCTAAACACGTAGTTTTTTAGGCGCTCCCTACGTTGAGAGAAGAAATCTAATTCCGTTGGAAATAACTTCTTGTGGAGTTGAATTAGTTTTTTTAAAACTTCAGCACATTCAAGTAAATCTTGTTTTTCAAACATTTTAAAAACAGTTGTTTTACCCCTCCTGAAAAATGCCGATGTCGTATCAGCCAGTTATTGCGTGTAAAAACAGTATATGATTTTGACACTTTGCAAAAGTAGATAAACTTTTCGATGAATATATTATTTCCGATTGGTGTTGAGTTCCTCCAGGTTTTAAAAAAAGATAGTTTTTTCGATTGGAGTTCGAGCAGTGAGTAATACGAGCAAGTTTACATCTTCACCTACAACAGAGTTGTATTTGTTAAATTGAATTGCTCTATGGCTATAAACTTTATGCAAATTTAGTTTATTTACTATTATGCAAATTAGACCGTAATCTTCCTGGGTGGCGAAATCCTTCAGGTAAACGACGTAATGATAATTGAAACAATATTATTATGTGTAATATAAGTTAAGTTAACCGATAGAATATTATGTTTACATGTATTACAGCTTCAGTGATGTATATACGTGGTGTACTAATACATATTATGACGAATAGAACTCTTTCAACTCTTTGAATCGTTGTATCTCAAAAACGGTGGCTCTTAGGAAAAAAAGTATTAAAATATTTTTATAGATAATTATCTAATTTACATTTTTTGTTAGAACTAATTTTATGATAAAACTTACCGTTTCGCTGAAAATCGCTATAAACCATATTTGGTGACCTTTGACCCCGTGTAAATTTTTTAGCTCGCGTCGGATTTATGAGGACTTTTAGATTTCATTTATGATGGTATTTTGAATAATCCTGCGAATTTTGAGCATGATGGTATTCATTGTAACCTCACTCCTATTTTTGAGTCTAACTAGACCGGTCTATATTTAAAAATAATCTAACTTCATCTTTACCAAATATCACTATTTCATTAAGAATCCTCACTTGTCCTGTGTATCTTGTTTCTGGTGAGAGATAATTTTCAAAATTTAAGTTATTTAAAACTTATTTTAGGTTTACTATGATAGCACAGGAAACGAGTATCTGGTTTGGACATAAAATTGACCTTTAAGATACTGCAAAAGTATCTGCTGCAGTCAAATCTATAAAAACACCCATTTAATGCAAGTTAGAGTTACGGTATCCATTTTTAGATTTAACTATTCTATTACTGTTTTATAATTAACTATTTTTAATGGGAATAAGCCACAATTTTATTAAAAAAATGATTTTATTAACAATAGACTAGGTTTTCACTCTAATGGCATATAAAACAACATAATGTTGCTCTACATCCTACCAGACTGAAAACAATGGGAACCTTCTCTGGTTGAAATTGAAATGGTTATTCATTTTTGATTTTATTAACGTTTCGACGTCCAAATCGGATGCCCTTGTCAAAATACAAAAAATATTAATAAATAAACAAAAATGTTGTTGCTTAGTAAACAATTCTTCTAATAATTTATTTAATCTGTTTTGTTTATTTTTTTGGCCATCAGTAAATCAGTTACATCAGTAAAATAAAATTTAGGTTCTTGCAATGTCTATTGTTTTATTACGAGTAAAAAATAACGAAATATAGATTTATTTCATAATTGAATATAATGGATTTAAAGGGCTTTATAATATGTCACGCACGCGAGCGCCGGCTGCTGAGGTCTTGCCTATTACATAGATAAATTATAAACCGGCTTAATACTATATACAGTCGGAAAAATGAAAGAATACCCATGAACGAACATATAAAACACGCTGTATTTTCCTGTCACCGTGTCACAAAGAAAACTGCCCAGTGCAAGTACATGTAACAATAATTATTACATGTACTTGCGCTGGCCAATTTTTTGTCTGACACGGTGACAGGAAAATACAGCGTGTTTTATAATATGTTCGTCCATGGGTATTCTTTCATTTTCCCTACTGTACCTATGTGTATGCAATATATGGGATACAATAAATAAGCAAAAGTAGAAAACAATTGATATATAACACACCATGATTAAAAATATTTGTACAAAAATGTTCTTTATTAAAATACTGAATAAAAAATAATAAGTATGTAATATTAAACAATAAAATTTTTGGTTTCGGTTTCTGAATTCGAGGTTCCAACACATGATAACATTACTGCCATTTGCTGCGACATCCTTTGTGACATCCTTCGCATATAATCCGGCATAGTTTGCTGTGCTTTGGTTGCAATAAGTTCCAGAACATCTTTCTGGTAGAGCTTACGTGACTTCTTACGCTCGTCTTCAGTGACGGGCTTGTCATCCAGGTGGACTAACTTTGGGAAAAGGGACAAGAGAAATAATCTAAAATAAATCATTTAATTATTGTTAATTGTTAAATATATAGAATGTCTGAATTAGATATGTCTGTATCTTAAAATGGACATGACCGCTCAAACAGTAGAATGTCTTACTATCACGCAAAAGATTTAACAAACTTCTAGATATATTTTAAGGTCCCTGGTCGACTCATTCTGAATAAAATAGTTTTACCATTTTATGTATGGCAGTAAGCAATATTTTAACTGAAGTATTGGTTTTCAGAAAGCTGAGGGAACTTGCACATAAAAATATTTTTTCCACCTACCTCTACCGAAAGTATACTTTTCCGGACCTAATTGTAGGGAGCAAAGTTGTACTTTTCCTCCCTAGGGAGGAAAAGTAAAAGTGACGTCATGATATTTCATTCATGAAATATAACTTATTGACGCCCTGTACAATATCTATTTGCTATTACGTAAGTATCTATACATTTTAACGTTTATTTAAAAACACTCTCTATTTTGCAGAATGGTAAAAAACAGTAAATTGTTATTCTGATTTAACAATGTTTACAATAATAATTTGAATTATATTTGACAGATGACAGTTATATTGTACCTACTTGTTAGTTTTAGTTCTAATAAATTTTGTTGGTTAGTTACATAAATAAGTTAAGTAAAAATGAAAAAATTACGTGTTATTTGAGGAGGAAAAACCATATGTATAACATGGGAGTAAAGTGCCTTTTCCTCCCTTGAATGATTACTGCCCTCCGCTACGCGTAGGGCAGTAAACTTCATTCTCGGGAGAAAAAGTAGCACTTTCCTCCCTTGTTATACAAATAGCTATTGCATAAAATTGTTAATTTATGTTTAAAAATGATAAATTCAAAATATTACGTCTTAACAATTAATAGTGTACGTACAACAACTGGGCCCGGATTACGTACACTCGATACGCATCGTATCCGCCATGTTTTCCCATAGCGCCTTACGGGAAAACATGGCGGATACGATGCGTATCGAGTGTACGTAATCCCTATGCTGATTATAATTCCGCTCCCGAAATTACCGTTTCAAACAACTTTAAAAGCGCGCGCTTGGGTCTGACGTCACCAACCATGATATTTACTACGTTCTCGTTCTGTTCTCGTTTGGCTACTGCCTAGTGCCAGACGTGCACTCTGCAGATAATATCTCGTAAAGATTTTCATGCATTCATAATATTATTTTTAATTTAGGGAAATACATTTTTATTTTACAACATAGGTATCTCAAATGCCAAATTATATTATAAAGTTTGAACAAATTTAAATACCTACATTAATATCATATTTCTTAAAAAATGTAAGTACATAGATACTACTAAAAAATTACTTATAAAAAGAAAAAAAGAATGTTTTATTATAATATATAAATATATATTTAGTTTAAAATATGAATTTCATTCTCACATAAAGAAATAAAAAATATTTTATGGATGAAACTTTATTTCATCAAATTTTTATTCCATTTATTTTTAATAATTATCAGATCCAAATAGATGCGGGAAAATATTTACACTCCAAAAGTCTTGTGCTATACTAATCAAACTGTCGATAAGATCTGCGTCCTATTCTATCCAAATATAAGTAAATTTTGAGTTATTTTTTAAGTGTGTATCTGGTACGCAAAATCAACACTTTTTTTTTAATAGAAACATTATTTGCAACTGTACTTTTGCATTGTACATTGTAACATTAACATTGGTTATTTGGTTGTCTATTGGTTATTAAATGTTCCAAATATATGTACTTCTCGTCGTAATATTTTGTAATAAACAAAACTAAAACCTATAATTTATAAATATTTTAAATTCATAACAAAGAAGAAAGAAAATAAAAATAACTTAAAAATAAACAAAACTTTTAGTAATAAAAGTCAGAGTAACTAAAAACTATTGTTATAAACAATTTAAACGTGTTTATTAATAATACTTATAATAGGTACCTACTTATTTGCCTTCTCGCATTTCTCCAATAGAATAACTTTCACTGCTTTTTATAAAATTTGCCACCATGAAGAAATCAACTATTGTAGATTGTCAGATTACCTTTTTGAAAAACCTTAGTCAGTCATATTATACATTTAAAAACACTACTTTATAAAGTAGCACTCAAAATGATCAATTTCAGTTTGAAACTAAATATACTCATTATGGAACTATACAAGAACACAAATACCTTGGAATTTCCAATTAAATAATATGATTAAAATGGAATTAATACAATCCCCAAAACAACCTTTTTTGAACTTTTATTTACAATCAACTTCTACATGAGAGTTTTAAGTAAATGTGAATGAATTTGTAAATAATTTCGAAATATCCTAGCGGCTTTGTTGTCGACTCATAGAAATCTAGCAGGTAGACGTGAGTCGTGACGTCAGACCCGTTTACGCGCCTCTGAAGAAATTTGAATTTTATAGCTTTTTCAATGTCTCGTAATAAGCCTATGGGTTAACAATATTTGTTTTTTTGCATGCATGCGTTTTATGATCATGTTACCTTATATTTTTTAATATTATTTTAATATTTAAAAATATATGTAAGTTCCCTATTGGTGCAGCATTCGCTATAGACGAGGGCATTTGGCCCAAAATAAATAAATTTTTAAATATAGCACCTAGAGACTTGTAGTCTTTTGCATTATGTTCAAAATGACGTCAGGAAAAAAGTCTACTATTCAAAATTGGGTGGAAATGCATAATTGCACTGTAAAGTGCATAAAATGTATCCAAAATTGCATAAATATAAAATTAAAGTGAAAATCAGTATACTAAGGAACAAAATTTATTACTTTAGGGGTTTTTTGGGGTCACTGAATACGATTACGCCATCAGAACTGGCCTCCGGATCACCGGGTGTCCAAGGTCAGTGCAAGAGACGTCATCTTCTGGAGTTTCGATGGTTTTCGGCATTAAATCGATGCAAACGGATTACTCACGGGTTTTAGGGGTCACTAAGTACTGATGTGCCATCAGAATTGACCTCCGGAGTACCTGGTGCCCAGGGTCGCTACTAAGGCACGTCATCTTCTGGAGTTTCGAGGGATTTCGGCACTAAACTGATGCAACTTGACTATTTGGGGGGTTTTTGAGGTGGTTAAACACGAATATGCTATCAGAACAGACCTCTGGATCACCTGGTGCCCAAGGTCACTACAAGAAACGTCATCTTCTGAAGTTTTGAGGGATTTCGGTTGATGAAAATGGATTACTCGGGAGTTTTTAAAGTCGTTAAACACGAACATGGGATCAAAACAGACCATCGTAGCACCTGATGTCCGCGGTCACTGCAAGGGGCGTCATCCTCTGGGTGGGGTTTTTCGGTAATATGTTGACGCAAGCCGATTATTCATGGGTTTTTGGGGTTGCTGAATACGAATATGCCATCAGAACAGACACCGGAGCAGCTGGTGCCTAGGGCACGCCATCTTCTGGAGTTTCGAAAGTTTTCGGTACTAAATTGATTTAAACGAATTACTCATGGCCTTTTGGAGTTGCTGAATACGAATACACCGTTAGAACACACACTTTAGCACCTGGTGCCTAAGGCACGTTATCTTCTGAGGTTGCGTGAGTTTTCGTTACCAAATTCATGCAAACAAATTAATTTTGGGTTTTTGGCATTGTTAAACACGAGTATGACTTAGATGAAGGATTCTGAAGTATCTAGTGATTACGATGATCAATAATAACGCCAACGCATAATAACATTGTCCTATTAGAATATAGTAAGTCGATCTGGAAATATATAAATTGATAGTATTAGGTATATCATATGTTATTTAGTATAAATTTTATACAGTATGTCCCTGATAAGTTTTATCCATATGGAAAACTTTTTTATTATTAATTTTACGAAAAAAAGTTATTCTTTATAAAAAGCTCTGCATGGTCCAAAACCTAGGATTCAACCATCAGATATCAAATTTTATGAATACTATATGAGGTATGTCAAAGAATATAAATTTCGCTCAGGAGTAAAGTAGCTTTATTTTTCACAATATTGAAAATTGCTATTATGAAAAGTTGTTTGGAATTAAAAACTATATTTTAATGTGCAATTACATCCTTCTAATTGAAAAATTTTTTTTTTGAAAAATTATGGATAACTAACATTATTTTCAGTTATTTCAATTCAGATAACTCTTTTATTATTAATTTTACGAAAAAAAGTAATTCTTAATAAAAAGTTCTGCATGGTCTAAAACCTAAAATACAACCATCTTATATCAAATTTTATCAATTTTATACGAGGTATGTCAAAAAAGATAAATTTAGATCAAATGTAAAGTACTTTTATAGTTCCGAATATTTCAATTAGAAGGATGTAATTACATACTGAAACATAGTTTTTAATTCTAAATAACTTTTCATAATAACAATTTTCGATATTTGAAAAATAAACGTATTTTACTCTTGGGCGAAATTCATATTTTTTGACATACCTCGTATAAAATTGATAAAATTTGACATAAGATGGTTATATTTTAGGTTTTAGACCATGCAGAACTTTTTATTAAGAATCACTTTTTTTCGTAAAATTAATAATAAAAGAGTTATCTGAATTGAAATAACTGAAAATAAATTTAGTTACCCATAATTTTTCAAAAAAAAAAATTTTCAATTAGAAGGATGTAATTGCATACTAGAATACAGTTTTTAATTCCAAACAACTTTTCATAGTAGCAATTTTCAATATTGTGAAAAATAAAGCTTCTTTACTCTTGAGTGAAATTCAAACTTTTTGACATACGTCGTATAATATTCAAAAAAATTGATATTTGATGGTTAAATCTTAGGTTTTCGACCATGCAGAGCTTTTTATGAAGAATAACTTTTTTTCGTAAAATTAATAATAAAAAAGTTTTCCATATGGATACAACTTACAGGGACATACTGTATATACATAAATAAGACAGCACAACCAGGTCCCTTGCAGTGACCACGGTCACCAGGTACTCTGTGGGTCTCTTCTAATGGTCTATTCGTGTTTGGTGACCTCAAAAACCCCCCGAGTAATCCATTTGCATCAATTTTATGCAGAAAACCCTCGACACTCCAGAAGATGACGTGCCTTAGTAGCAATCCTAGGCAACAGGTGCTCCGGAATTAAATTCTGATGACATATTCGTGATTAGCGACCCCAAAAACCCGCAAATAATCCGTTTGAATCAATTTAATACCGAAAGCCCCCGAAACTCCAGAAGATGACGTCCCTTGCAGTGACCTTGGACACCAGGTAATCCGGTGGTCTGATCTGATGGCATATTCGTGTTTAACGACTCAAAAATCCCCGAGTAATCCATTTTCTTTAATTTAATGCCGAAATCTCTCAAACTCCAGAAGAGTAAACCCCTTACAGTGAGCTTGGGCTCCACGTACACAGGGAGTCGGTTTTGATGGCATATTCGTATTTAACGACCTCAAAAACCCGTAAGTAATTCGTTTGAATCAATTTGATACCGAAAGCCCTCGAAACTCCAGAAGATGACGTCCCTTACAGTGGCCTTGGGCACCAGGTGATCCTAAGGTCTGTCCTGATGGCATCTTCGTGTTTAACCACCTAAAAAACCCACCGAGTAGTCCAGTTACATCAATTTAGTGCCGAAATACCTCGAAACTTCAGAAGATGATGTGCCTTTGTAACGACCCTGAGCACCAGATACTCCGGAGGTCAATTCTGATGACATATTCGCGATTAGCGACCGCAAAAACCCGCAAGTAATCCATTTGCAGCAATTTAATACCAAAAGCTCCCGAAACTCCAGAAGATGACGTCCCTTGCAGTGACCTTGTGCACCAGGTGATCCGGTGGTCTGTTCTGATGGCACATATTTAACGACTCAAAAACCCCCCGAGTCGGTGTCGGAAAGTTGGTCGAGAACACTTCGTCGACGGAAAATTAGTCGACAACATTTGGTTGACAAACAGTTGGTCGAATGCACAATTCATCTAATGTACAATTCGTCGACGAACATTTGATCGAATGTATTTTTCGTCGACAAAGATCCAAAGGGAATAATACATGGCGGAAACTCGCCAATATGTAAAGTTAGTTTCTTTGTACCATATCAAAAAAAATTATTTTATAGATTGCCAGTCCTAAGCCTTGGATATAGTGTGAAGGGAAGTTTATTTTCACGATTTCTTTACTTTTTATTATTGATATTGACTGATTATTGCAGTCAAAAACATTGTACGGAAATGCCTCGATTCCCTAACAATTTATTTACCTCAGCATCTCGCATATTTCGTCTTGTCCACAAGTGCCCCCAAATTTGACTTTTCCGGAAATGCCCCGTTCGCAAGTGCGCCGACACCAAAAAGAAAACGGTACAACATCACTAATTAAAATATCGGTTTATATTTGCTGTCTACTCTCCCACCGCAGCCAATTTTTTCATTAAATTTAAAAATAATTAAGATTTAGAAAAAAAAAGAATGTGTGTATACTTTGTACGCACGTAAGAAGTTATACTTATAACAGAATAAAACACACACAAACACATTGAAAAATGCCACAAATGATTTCTGAACAATAATTGTTGGAAAAATTTTAATTAAATAGGTATTTTCTTAAAAAAAATTATATAATAATATACTTACAATCATAAAATGTATAAAAAAAATAAAAAAATAAAAGTTTCTATTGGGGATTGAACCCACGTGCATTGTGTTCAAGTTCCAGCACCTTTGGATATCGGCTGCGGGGACATAATATGCATTATACTGGAAGATAGAGTAACTGAACAACTTGACACTTCCGAATTTAACCACATTAGTTTGATGTCTACGGAATTCAAATATTACAACACAACAAAACAGAACAAGAAAACAATTTAGATGAATAGGTTTATTTTACATTTTCCAAATAGGTTATGTAATTTTTTATTGCGATACTGAAACATGTAAGTACAATTATTATTACGTACCTGTTGCTTTTAAAAACTATTTAAAAAGTCACTACAATTATAAACTTTTTTGTTTCTGTCCTCACAACAATACAACTAATATACAGGGTGAGGCAAATAAAGGGCCTATTAGAAATATCTCGAGAACTAAAGGCAACAGAATCATGAAAATTGGAATAAAGGGGTTTTGAAGGATGATCTATTAAATGAAAATATTTTCATCTCGTTGCAACTTCCGGTTATACCGGAAGTTGCTTATAACTTCGTTTTTTTTTAATGTATATTTTTACATTTTTGGATTCTCTTCGATGTCTTCTTTCTTAAAATATGAGGTTTTGTAATATTATACAGGGTATTTTAAAAGATAATTACGTTTTTTTATTAATTTCGTAGCAAATTTAACACCATGTAGAATTGTAGTAATTTGACATCTAAAACTCTACTTACGTTCAAATTATTTTTAATATACTCTACTATTGTTAAGAATCATTAGTATAGCTAAATTTTTAATTTTAGTATACAGGGTTGGTCGAAACTCGGAATGAGTATTTTCTGAGTTTTCTTAAATGGAACACCCTGTATTTTAGTATTGTAATGAAATGATATTTTATGGTACTTTTTTATTTCTTAAGCATTCCCTATACCTAACTGCTTTAATTTGTGCTTAATTGTTAATCGCATCAACAATCTTAACTACGTAGGTATTTTGATAGCTAAACCATTATTGGTAATTTTAAGGACCAGTCTGGATTAATATGTATTGATTTCTGAAAAATTATTTTTGATTGAGTATTTTCACGGCCAACCTAATAAAATTTTACGTATTTTTTGTTGCAATTAATGTTAGCTTGAATCACCAATAACTCACAAATTAAAGCAGTTAGGTATAGGGAATGCTTAAGAAATAAAAAAGTACTATAAAATATCATTTCACTACAATACAAAAATACAGGGTGTTCTATTTAAGAAAACTCAGAAAATACTCATTCCGAGTTTCGACCAACCCTGTATACTAAAATTAAAAATTTAGCCATACTAATGATTCTTACAATAGTAGAGTATATTAAAAATCATTTGAACGTAAGTAGAGTTTTAGATGTCAAACTACTACAATTCTACAGGGTGTTAATTTTGCTACGAAATTAATAAAAAAACGTAATTATCTTTTAAAATACCCTGTATAATATTACAAAACCTCATATTTTAAGAAAGAAGACATCGAAGAGAATCCAAAAATGTGAAAATATACAGGGTGTCCCATTAAAAAAACGAAGTTATAAGCAACTTCTGGTATAACCGGAAGTTGCAAAGAGATAAAAATATTTTCATTTAATAGATCTTCCTTGAAAACCCCTTCATTACAATTTTCATGATTCTGTTGCCTTTAGTTCTCGAGATATTTCTAATAGGCCAGTTATCTGCCTCACCCTATATTATACATTTGTTTACCTCCATATTGAACAATTATTATTGCCAGATCATTTCAACACCCAAACAGAGCCCGTATAACGACTATTACCATACTGTCGGTGTGCGCATGCGCGCAGATTAATAATAAATAATCACCCTCAATCGCGCCTAAAGAAATATAACTTCAAAAATTAACAAAACCCCAAAAAAAAATAAATTCAAGTATGTATAATACAATATTCCAATTAACAAAATAAAAAGCAATAATCCGTCGTTTGTCAACATACCCTTTATCCTAAAGATAAATAACAGTTTGTCGACGAAAAATCCATTCGACCAAATGTTCGTCGACGAATTGTACATTCGATGAATTGTGCATTCGACCAACTGTTTGTCGACCAAATGTTGTCGACTAATTTTCCGTCGACGAAGTGTTCTCGACCAACTTTCATAGACCCCCAGTAATCCATTTTTATTAATTTAATGCCGAAATCTCTCAAACTCCAGAAGAGGACGCCCCTTGCAGTGAGCTTGGGCTCCAGGTGCACAGAGAGTAGGTTTTGGTAGCATATTCGTGTTTAGCGACCTCAAAAACCCGTAGGTAATCCGTTTGCATCAATTTGATACCGAAATTCCTCGAAACTCCAGAAGATGACGTGCCTTAGTAGTGACCCTGGGCACCAGATACTCCGGATGAGGTCAATTCTGATGGCATATTCGTATTTAGCGACCCCTAAAACCCGTGAGTAATCCGTTTGCATCGATTTAATGCCGAAAACCATCGAAACTCCAGAAGATGACGTCTCGTGCCGTGACCTTGGGCATCAGGTGATCCGTGGGTCAGTTTTGATGGCGTAATCGTATTCAGTTACCCCAAAACCCCCCAAATAATAAATGTTGTTCCTTAGTATACTGATTTTGACCTTATTTTTATAGTTATGCAATTTTGGATGCATTTTATGCACTTTACAGTGCAATTATGCATTTCCACCCATTTTTGAATAGTAGACTTTTTTCCTGTCGTCATCCTGAATATAATGCAAAAAACTGCAGGTCTATAGGTGCTGTATTTAAAAATTTATTTATTTGGGTGTTTTTAGTGCTAAATGCCCTGGTCTACTTACAATGAAAGAATGCGAATGCGACTTTTTCAGCAACATTTAGAGCTTTTTCGAAAGATTAAAGTGGATTTTGTGTGTCGTCAGTTCATCACTAAGGATGAAACTTGGGTCTATCACCATGATTCTAAATCAAGACAAGAGGCTAAAGAGTGGTGTGAACGTGGTTCTTCGTCTTCGAAATGTTTCCAGAAATTACACAAGAAAGTGTTAGCATATGTTTTTTGAGATTCGAAAGGAATATTTGTTTGTGGATTACCTCTAAATATTAACTTGTAACCTTTTATTTTTTCTATCTGCGGATCATCATCATTCTCTTTGCCTTATTCCTATGCGGGGTCGGCTTGACTAATTGCATTTCTCCACACAATTCTATCTTGGGTCATATCAATGTTAATCCCCTGTACCAACATGTCCTGCCTTATCGTCTCCCCCAGGTCTTCTTTGGTCTTCCTCTCCTACTCCTTCCAGGAATCTGCACTTCAGCTATTCTTCGTATTGGGTGAGTAACGTCTCGACGTTGAACATGACCAAACCATCTTAACCTATGCTCTCTCATTTTGGCATCAATTGGTGCCACACCTAGACTTCCCCTAATATACTATTTCTAATTTTATCCTTCTTTGTCACTCCACTCATCCATCTAAGCATTTTTATTTCCGCCACATGCATTCGTTGTTCCACTTTCTTTTTCAATGCCCAACATTCAGTTCCGTACATTATAGCCGCTCTTATGTCTGTTTTATAGAATTTTCCCTTCAGCTTCATTGGAATTTTTCTGTCACACAACACACCACTCGCTTCTTTCCACTTCATCTATCCAGTCCTAATTCTACTGCATGCATCTCCATCTATTTCTCCATTACTCTGTAATACCAAGGTACTTAAAACTGTTGCTTTTCACAATCATTTCACCATCCAAAATCTCTCGAGGAACTCTATCATATGCTTTCTCAAGATCAATGAATACCAATGAAGATCAATGAAACAATGAGTTTTTATATCTGTGGATAAATTCTGAATATTACTGTAACCTTTTAAACCAGCTGAAGGAAAAAATTCTGGAAAAAAGACACGGTTTGCAGAAGAACAAATCCTTTAGCACGGTACAAGAACAATGCACCATGTACCATGTTATGTGAGCATTTTGCCAATAGCTAAAACAGGCGCGGATCCAAGGGGGGTCAATGGAGTCAATTGCCCCCTCCTTGAGACCTCACCTAGTGTCTACTGACACTGTTTTTAAGAAAGAGATTACGATAGAACATAAATAGTGAATTTTGTTTCCTGTTGATAACTGAATAACTGAAACATAAATATGGCAGAATTCCTTGGAATCGAAAATCATTCAAAGTTTTTGGAACATAATAAATGAGAAAGTCCCATAATAAATCTATTTATTGCAATCAATTCAATTCAATAGCAGAGACCAAATAAAAATAGTAATTTTCGGTGCTGTTATGGTAATTTGATCATTTAATAAAACCCCCCGAATAAGAGTCGCTTTTAGAAGGATGTCCAAAGTATTATGTAGCAGAGACCTAAAATTGACAATAAGGATCCGACTGCCTTCAATGCGTTAACGACTTCAATGCGTTAAATAAAATCTGACAATCAAGTGAAATATCAGAGTCAACAAAAATCAATGTATTCAATACTTGTGTAAAAATCATATTACTCTACGGAACCGAAACTTGGAAGCACGATGAAAGCACAACAAAAAGGCTACAGACTTTTGTAAATAGGTCCTTAAGAAAGATCCTAAAAATTTACTGGCCTAATAAAATAACGAATGAAGAACTATGGAAATGAACGAAACAAACCAGTATAATAACAACAATTAGACAGAAGAAATGGAAATGGATCGGCCATACGTTAAGGAAAGATCCTAGTAACATCGCAAGACAAGCACTCGAATATCAAACTGAGGGGACAAGGAAGAGGGGACAACCAGATAATACCTGGAAGAAAACAATAACCAGAGAACACAACAGAATCGGCTTAGGTTGGGGGGTTTGAAAATAAAGCAAGAAACAGGAGAATGAAAGGAACTGGTACGCAGATTAACCAGAGAATAAACACAAGAAGATATGCTGAGCTGGCCACCAGCCGTCTTACACCACCGGCCAAGAAACGCAGATACGCCCAATAGAAGTGATGGTCCAAGAGAGAGAAGGATCCGACTACTTCGCTGCTACGTGTTCTCGGTCTTACTGTATGGTGTCGAGTCTTGAACTGTGAATAAAATCGATCTAAATCGATTTGAGGCTCTCGAAATGTGGTGCAATAGAAGAATTAAGAGTTTATTGAATGGAGAAGATTCGAAACTCCACGATACTAGAATGTCTCAGCAAGACTACAGCGATTATAAAAAGCATCAAGAAGAGATTGCTGGATTATTTCTGACATTTAATGAATGGTCCCAAATATAGGTTGCTACAAAATATTATTCAAGTGAAAATAGCAGGCAAACGCAGTCCAGGACGAAGAAGAACTTCATGATTGATTTAAGGTGGCAATAAACAAAATTAAGATACCTAGGTTGGTAACCAACATTCTGAAAAAACATGGTATATGAAAAATAAGAAAATAACAGCCCATCCCGAAAAAGAATCCTGCGTACGCCAGTCACGAGAAAATTTTTATTTCATTGTCCCCACCTTTTGCACCTAGGAAGTTCCATTTGTTACGATACAAACTCAATCATAGAAAGTGTTTCTCATCAAATGATGAGATCATAACAGCTGTGGAAGCGTATACAATAAAAATAACTACAGCAAAAAGTATAGTTTCTAAAAATCAAGTTGACTGAAGATTCGAGACAAAATTATTAAGTATCGTATCTTTTAACAAAGGAGAAAATATTTTTTTACTCACCTGTATCTCATTTGCTCAACATTTGATCCTCCATTTATATAAAATGGTAGACCTGGGTTGCCCATAAGTGACAAATATTTCAAATTAGGACAAGAACTACTTAATCGATATACCCAACGATATAAATCCAAAATCTAAAACAGCATATCAATACATCAATTAGTCAAATAAATGTTATGTTTGATTTAACACAGCTGTTCTTAATCTGTGGTACATGATACATGTACCACCAGTGGTACCTATCATTATTTGCGATGCTACACAAAACGCAAAAAGAGCCAAAATCAGCACAAATATTATAGTTAATTAGATTACCTAGCTAGATAGGTAGGTATTTCAGTTAGGTGGTACCAAAAATAATAAAAAGTATTTTGTGGAACATGACTCAAAAATATTGAGAACCACTGATTTAACATTTATAATTTCATGTACATCAGAATCAGATAGAAACACTAAACACCTTAAAGACAACAAATTTGGTTTTAGAAATTCATTGGTAAATAAAGAAGCACTGTAAAGGCGCGATAAGAGACAATATTTTATGTGCTTTATAGATTTCTCAAAAATATTTGATAAACTTCAACGTACTTAATCTCTTCTTCTTATTTAATTACCGTCTCTCAATCGGAGGTTGGATATCGTCATCACTATCTTTACTCTATCTACCGCTGCTCTGGAGAGTTCTATATAGGTAACTGCATTTAAACCTGTCCCTTAAATTCTTTAATCATAACATTCTCCTTCTTCCTATACTCCCTCCTCCTCTTATCTTTCCCTGTATTATCAGTATTAGCATTTCATATCGCTGTTCCCTCATTATACGTGTCCCAAATATTGTAACTTACTTATTTTTATTGTGTTTATTATTTCGTATTCTTTGCTCATTTGTCGCAATAATTCCGTGTTCGTTTTCTTCTGTGTCCATGCTATTCTAAGCATCCTTCTGTAACACCAAATTTCAAATGACTGTAGCCCACCTCTTTATGTGTTACTTATTGCTTCAATGTCCAGCTTTCAAGTCCATATTGCAGTATCGAAAACACGTCACATCTCACATCTCAAAGCTTTTACTCTCAGTTCTAATCTACACACCGTGTTGCAGAGAATTGTTTTCATTTTTACAAACGCATTTCTTGCTATTTCTATCCTGGCCCTTCTATCTGTTGTTTGATCATTATTGTCTAAAATCCAGGTTCCTGTATATTTGTATTTGTCAACTCTTTCTATAGGTACATTTCCCAAATGTATGCCTGTTTGTACATTTGGTTTCTTAGTTATTATCATGTATTTGGTCTTTTTTATATTACCAGAGAACGGCAGTTCTCGCCAATGGCGCACAACACCCCTACATGCGACACTATATATACACGAAATTTTCGATTTTCTAAACCTGACTCAATTGAAAATTGGGCCAAATCCCATCTTAAAGTTTAGGAAAAGACTCGTCCATCCATTTGTTACCTCTCCATTTTGGTCAAAGGGTGTGGATTTTACGGCCCTTCACATTTAGGGTCAGTTTTTCGTTCTCGTCCTCAAAACTCCCAAAAATTTTAAAAACATAAGTCCGACCTTTGCGGCTTCTGATAGTACAGACCATTACCTTTCCAAGGCATGTTTAATTTTGAAAATCGGTTATACCATTCAAAAGTTACCGAGCTCAGAAATATGACTCAATTTTTATTTAAAAATGGGAAAATGTTTGTGGATATGTATGTATGTATGTGTGTGGAAAAGTTACACCGATCTGAATTTTTTTCTGTGTTTCAAGAAGTTGTGAGGGACGATTCAGAACCGGTGTAGACTTCTGATTACCCGTAAGCCAGCTATCGGGCTAGGTAGATACAAAATGGCATAATTTTTGGGCGTATATATCTTAGGTTCAAGGAGAGACAGGAAAACCGCAAATACACCAAATCAATAGGGTTGAGTTAAGCGCTTTCAAATAGTGCCTAAGAGATCAAGCTCATACATACACACGGCTCAGTATAGCCGAAAAACTGAAAAACTAAACTTTGAAAATTTTGGTTTTTCGACAATTACTCAAAATTTCAACCTACGAATTGCGCCAATAACTGAGAGTTTGTAGAAGGACTCTAGACAAATCTAACGGTGTATACCTTATATCCAGGAAAATTCGAATTTTTAAGTTATAGGCTTTATAAGTATGATCAAATCTATTTCCTATGGGAAAAACGGGTTTTCAAGCTCAATAATTCCTGTAATAGCTTCAGTTACTATACTTGACCTTGGATGCATCAGATACTACTTATCAATACGTTTCAAACTCATGTTTAGTGATCAAAATCGGTTAAGCCGTTTAGAAGTTATTAAGCTACAAAAGTATAATCCAATTAACGATTATTCCCGAAATGGTTTATGTAGTTGTAGTGGTTACGACGCTAAATTTGACCTGGCAACGGGCAATCCGAGTTAATTTACCAGCCATCCCAATACTTTTTTTAATCTATTTCGAATAGAAAAAAATCTAGTGTACATTCAATGGACACTAGATCATTTGGGAGATAATGCGACAAAGGCGACCATTTATAAAGCTTAACGTGTAATCGAGAAACATTACATTCAACTTCATACATTTAATTTATAAATAACTTTGAAAAACTCCTAATAGTGGAGTCAATGAAGGTTTTCACCTCCGATTTCGTTGAACCTCCATCGATTTTCATGAAAATTGGTAAGTATGTAGAGGATACCTCCAGAAACAAAGGTGACATGGTGCCTACTTGCGCTTTTACCCGGGGGGGGGGGATGCCACCCCTTCTCGGGGGTGGAAATTATTTTATTAAAAATAATACCACTAATCGATAGAGGGACAAATTATAAGTAAAATTTGTTATATAAAGTTATTTCAATAAATCAATAGTTTTTGAGTTATTAAAGATCAAAAGTTTTGATTTTTCCTGAAAAAAATCCATGTTTTAAAGCAGTTTTTCATAAATAACTCAAAAACCATAAGTTTCTTCAAAAAAGTTGTCATTACCAAAATCGAAGATAATATAAAAATAAATAAGCTCCTTATTCGAAAAATCCTTTATTATATATACAAAGTGAGTTATATGCAATTGAATGTATATTTTTTTTCCGGGAGTACTCAAATCTTAGTATTCAAGCTTAAATAACAGGAAAACGATGCACTTTGTTAAATATAGATATTAAACATTTTAATAAAGTACTTAAAGGTAACTATCAAAAAGCTATATAAGAAGTCGAGAACATCAAAATTAAGCAAGTTATGATGGAAATAAGAGGACCCTTTCAGATTTTTTAGGGAAGAATGAAAAATGAAACATACGTCATTTCCACAAAAATTAAAATTTATAGTAACCCATTAAAAACTTTATTTATTTTAACATGAGTAATAACTTCAACAATCTTGACCGGTTTAGAGTGCATATTTTTGAAAAAAAAATCGATTAAAAAAAATTAGAATTTTTCAAATTTTCGTGAATTTCATTTTCTTTTGATAATTACTCCAAAAATACTCGATATACTTAAAAAATGGTAGAGAACAAAATTTTAGTTTGAACTTTTTTAAAGTTTTTTCTTTTTTAATATTTTTTTACGACAAAAAATAACCGAGATAGAAACATTAAAATCCTAAATTTTACTGCGAGAACCATGTAACCGAGGCCATTTCACCTTGTATTTAAAAAAAATAAAGGATTTAGAAAATTATGTTTAACACAGTGTTATAGAACTTTTACTTAGCTTTGTAATGGTTTTTGGATAAATCTCATATTTCAAAATTTAATGGAGTTATTTTAAAAAAACCAATAACATTTTCTTTGAAAAAATTTTATAGCGGAGATTTTGTATGTATACAGGTTGTGGGAAGTCCAATTAGTCGTTTGTTGTAGGAGATACGAAAAAAGTTTATTTAGGTGAGATTGGGGCATAGATAATATCAGAATTTAAATACATTTCCAAATATACAGGGCCACCCATATTGACAGGGTGAAACAAAATTATCTTTTGTTTAATGGAACACCCTGTATATTTTTACATTTTTGGATTCTCCTCTATGTTTATTTCTTAAAATATCAGGTTTTGTGATGTTATACGAAGTAGTTTAAAAGATAATTACGTTTTTATTTTCAAATTTCATAGCAATATTCACCCCCTGTATAATTGTAGTGATTTGACATCAGAAAATCAATTTATGTTCAAGTGATTTTTAATATAATCTATTATTGTTAAAAATTATTAATCTAGCAAAACGTTTAATTTTAGCTAATACAGGGTTGGTCGAAACTGAATGAGTGTTTTCTCAAAGTTTGAGAGTATGAGTTTTCTCAAACGGAGCAGCCTGTAATGCATGTAATGAGCATTGTAATGAAATGCTATTGTATGGCACTTTATTATTTCCCACCCTGCCAGTGAGAACTGAATTTATTATTGAAATCCCTAACTTTATGTCTTTAATTATTTTAAATATTGTAAACGATTAAAAAACAATCAAATTAAATTGAAATGAATAACCAGTGTATATCTTCCACATTTACTTCATATTTAACGTAGCCTGTACCATAACATTGCACAGATTATTATCCCTGTATAGCAACCAGGGGCGTCATTTGGGCGTCCAGGGGGGGGCATTTGCCCCCCTCTGGCTGTGAAAATGACTAAAATTTACAAAAAATACAACAATATTTATCATAACATCATATATAATGTATTGTATATATAGTGCTTGCCCCCCCCTAACAAAATTTCAAATGACGCTCCTGATAGCAACGATATACCATGAATGTGAATTCATACTTGAGAAATGTCCTATATCCAGTCTCACAAAAAAAAGGGATTCCTCAAACATAATATATATGCAGACAAAATCAGCCGAAGTGATTTGCGATATCTAATTAAAGGCCCTACCAAGTTGGTTTTGTTGAATATAGCATGGAAGCACGACGATACTTTAGTGATAAGCGTATTTTTCATAGTAGCTATAGTATGTTGTTTTATATTATGTATTACCTATATTAAATTAGTTTTATTATGTTTCGTTTATCTAAAAAAATGTAAAACAAACAAAAATTCTGTTTTTCTTGCAGTTGTTTTTTCGTATAGATATTGTTTTATATTGTAGTAAATTGAATTTAGTTTTAGTATGTTCCGTTTGTTTGTAGAATTATATTTAATTAGATTTGCTTTAATTACTAAAATAAATAAATTTTCAATTATATTTTATGTATTTGTGGAAAAGGAAATCTAGTATTAGCGGCCACCTTTCTATAACGGCCAATTGTTTTCTATTTTTAGTGGCCGTTATTGTCAGGTTTGACTGTACCAATAATATTTTATTAAATTATGAAATATTATTTAAATAAAAAATTTATAAACTTGATAAAAGAAAGTTTGCTTAGAATTTACTCCTCTATCTAATTATGGGGTTATTTTTAATAAAATAGTGTTCACCCATGAGAAGGGGTAACATCCACCCCCAGGATAAAAGCGCAAGTTGGTACCACATCATTTTTGTTTCTTGAGGTATCCTCTAACTACTTACCAATTTTCATGAAAATTGATGGAGGTTCAACGAAATCAGGGGTGAAAACCTTCAGTGACTGCCTTTTTGGAAATATAAAAGATTAATTTTTTTCGTGATTGTCGATTTGCTAATTTTCTGATTTTTGGTTGCTATAAGGTTTAAAAAATTAATAAAAATTATAAATCATGCACATAAATGTAAAAAAATATTTATTTTACTTAATTAAACGAGATTGCTTGAGCCAGAATGCTGAAATCTGCATTTTTATCATTAAAAAAAAAAGGTGGATTTCACCCCTAAAATGCAGAAAGCGCAACTTGGTGACATATCACTTTTGTTTTTTGAAGTATCCTCTAACTAATCAACAATTTTCATGAAAATCGATGAAGGTTAAAAGAAATCGTGGGTGAAAACATTCAGTGACTACACTTTCAGAAATATAGAAGAATAAGGTTTTCGTGATTTTCGACTTGTTAATTTTCGGATTTTTGGTTGCTATATGGTTTGAAAAATTACAAAAAAATTGTAATTCATGCACATAAATATAAAAAAAATATTTATTTTTCTTAATTAAACGAGATTACTTGCGCCACAATGCGGAAATCTGCATTTTTTACAATTTAAAAAGTAGGGGTGTATTACACCCCTAAATTGCAAAATCGCAAGTTGATGCTATATATCTTTTATTGCTTGAGGTATCCTCTAACTACTTACCGATTTTCATGAAAATCGATGAAGGTTCAACAAAATAGGAAGTGAAAACTTATAGTGACTGCACTTTCAAAAATCTAAAAAATAATTTTTAAAAAGGGGTGTATTTCACCCCTAAAATGCAAAAAGCGCAAGTTGGCACTATGTCACCTTTGTTCCTTGAGGTATCCTTTAACCACTCACCAATTTTTATGAAAATCGATGGAGGTTCAACGAAATCTGAGGTAATAACTCATATCCACCTTCATTGACTCCACTATAATACAAGACTAAAAAACCGCTAAACGTCGTAAAAATGAGTGTCGCATGCAATATTCCAGCTACAAAAGATCTGATATGAATATTACGTGGCGCTAAAATGTATTTTCATTTTGATGCAAAACAAAATTCTAGTTTTATGTTAAAAGATTTTTTCATAACATTTGCTAAATTTGAAGTAAACGCGCCACAAAAGAGTAACTTTGATACAGTTTGAAATTTGAAACTCTTTTGTGGCGCGTTTACTTCAAATTTAGCAAATGATATGGAAAAATATTTTAAAATAAAACTAGAATTTTGTTTTGCATCAAAATGAAAATACATTTTAGCACCACGTAATATTCATATCAGAGCTTTTGTAGCTGGAATATTGTATGCGCCACTCAGTTTTACGGCGTTTAGCGGTTTTTTATTCTTGTTCACTTTTAGTCAACATTCTTCACAGAAACTGTTTGTTTTGTTTAGTAGTAATTGGAGTTGTTCAGCAGAGCTTGTCATAATAACGGTGTCGTCTGCATATCTTATATTGTTAGTAGATTTTCCGTTAATTATTTTTCCTTCACTTTGAGATAGTAATGCTTCCTCAAAAATGGCTTCACTATATACATTTAATAGTAATGGAGACATAATACAGACTTGCCTAACACCTCTCCTGATTTCAATTTTTGGACTGTGCTCTTGGATTCCGGTAAAGGTTTGTTATTCGAAAATCTCTGTTGTCTTTGTATGTATTTTGTCTTTAGAATTTGGACTAATTTAATTTAATTTTAACGGCAACGCAAATACGATAACGCAAAAATTAGATAGAACGAATAACCGAGAGAGCGATGACTATATTAATGGTAGCCAGATGCATTCATAAAAAAATGTAGAGTTTAAAACCAGATATATTATATTGGATTTATAACATGATGGTAAAACCAAGAATTTCATATGCAATAGTGGTGCGGTGGCAGTATCAAAAGTGCAGCAAAAAGCGCCATCCTCAAATTTATCAAGGTGCAAATACTTGCTTGCCTCGAGATCACTGGGGCTATGAGGGGAATACCAACGGCACAGGCACATATTTTCTCAACTTATTTAATAAATGTAGGAGGTGTGAGTATGACTTTCTTTTGAGAAGCCAAACCTTACACCACACGTTCCGTGTTCCTCTCTTTTTGTACAAAATAGGCTATTGCAAGCATGTTTATAGTAAGCTAGAACCGATGATCGATGTAAATGTTGTAGACGTATGGACATTCAGTGGACGTTATATAAACTGCATAAACGAACTGCGCAGTTACATCGCTACGATAAATCGTTGTAGTGTATACCGGGCATAACTGATGTTAGTGAACCTATTATTTTGACATAAAATCCTTTATAAAAGGTATATTTGTTAAAATCCCTATACAGGGCTATATCAAAAACATAACTAGTTTTCAATCGGTTGACCGATCATCATCAGTGTAATCCTAAAATGTGTATAACCAGATAAAATGATGCAAAGTATTTAAAATGTTGAGTAAGGTTATAAAAAATTAGAGGCTATAGTCACTCAGAATCTAACATGCTAACCACCAAAGTAAAAAATATTTGGGTATAAACCCTTTATAATTAATCCGTCATAGGAACATATGAAAAAGATGTGGTTATGAACATGGATGTATAAAATATCCAATGTTTCACGCTCGAGGTACCAATGAGCAATGAGCTCAATTTGACTAGTTCACATCATGCCGTGTCATGGCTGTATGGAAGTAAGTGATTTTGATAGCGAAAATTCTGAATGATGACATGACAGGAATGACAGTTCCACAGGAAGTTATAATTTCCCTCTTGGTTTTGTGATATTTATTGTAAAGTTTGTTAAATTATTAACAATAAAAACAGTCGTTCCCACTGTGGTAAATAGTCTATTAAAATGAAAATAGACTTGATGTAAATGTTAGAATATTGTAATGAAAGAAATAGGCAAACCACATTACACGTAAGACAGAAAACTTAATAAACGTTATCAAGCCCTTTATATGTGATATCTAGGACTTAGAAAAGCAATTTAGTGTTTATTTAAAGTTATCAGTTATATTAGAATGATTGGAAGTTGTTATAGTATGTGGAAGTACCATAAAAGATCACTATGTGGGTGACAGAGGTGTAGAACTGTTTTCTGATCTAGGAGGGATATATAAGACAAGCTCAGATTCATGCGACCATTTCTCAAGATCCCTGCAGGCTACCTGGAACTCTAAGGGTTCGACAAAACAGACAATCATATGGTATAGTTAAACATAGGGGAGAGGGTTGTTGTTAGAGGTTTATGAGATTATAATGAAAATGTAACATGAACGGGACCCAGAAAGAGTAGTGAGACTATTAAATTTAGTTACAGTATGAATATATGGGGTGAAAATAGTCATAGAAAAAGTATGGATGAAAATTTAGAGATGAATAGGTATGTATGTGGGTGATGATAACAGATGTTGGTTTGTGTGTTTATAATTGGATAGATGATAGTGGTTAATGGATATAGATGAATAAGGAAAGAAAATCATTATGGATTGTGTCAAATCAACTGTAAATGTGACTGTAGAAAAGTGATGGAAGTGATAAAGAGGTAGAAAGTAGTATTGTAATTAAAAAGGAGTTAAGAAAAAAGTTTTCGATGAAGTGGATGGAAGTCCCGGTTGAACGAAACATAGCGGTTGACACAATTTGGACTTTTTTGTTTTTCTTTGACTATTTCTAGGTCCTCGTACAAGTCCAACTTTAAGAAGTCTTTTTGTGGGATATTGTGTAGAAGAGAGACGTCATCTGGGATGTTTAATAGTCTCACTACTCTTTCTGGGTCCCGTTCATGTTACATTTTCATTATAATCTCATAAACCTCTAACGCCAACCCTCTCCCCTATGTTTAACCATATCATATGCTGGTCTGTTTTGTCGAACCCTTAGAGTTCCAGGTAGCCTGCAGGAATCTTGAGAAATGGTCGCATGAATCTGAGCTTGTGTTATACAGAGTTTTGATAAAGTATGGAACCAAGCAAATATCTTTGAAAGGAAAAGAACAATATTTATGAAACTTTGCATGCAAGTACAGTGACACAAAAGGCATATGATGCCATATTTTTTGTTACTACTCCACTTCCGGTTTCACCGGAAATACCCTTAACTTATTTACTTTAAATGGGACACCCTGTAATTTTTACAGATTTTAAAAGAACTTGTTACTTTTAATTCAAACATACCAAAAACTATTAAAACAAGAAATAAATCTCTTTACAGTTAAAAAATAGGTTAATTTATTTACGTTAGACCAATGATATTAAAATTAAAAAAAATAATTTAAAATGTTGAAAATGTTTGCTGTTCACCTCCTGACAACGTGCAAGCCTATAAATAAATTCGTGAGTCAATTTTTGCAAGATTTCTCCACGTATTAGTTCACATTCATCAATTATTATTCTTTGTCTCAAATCCTGCAAGCATGTTGGTCGTCTAACGTAAACACGTAATTTTAGATAACCCAAAGAAAAAAATCTAACGGGTTGAGGTCCGGAGAACGAGCGGGCCACTCTATGAATCCTCTACGTCCAATCCATGGATTTGGAAAATTCACTTCCAAAAAATGAAAATTTACCATAACCTATTATCATTAATATTTCAATACGATCTTTTCCACTTAAATGACCCATTAACTTATTTCTGTCAATTAGTTCAGTAACAGTTTTACCTACTATACTAAATTTAAATAAGTCATGCAGTGCATGTAAACAACAATTTTAGTCTACAGTATAGATGGTACTCGTTTATTTCCTATTACGTTGTATTAATACAAAAAATTATCTACAGACACTTTTTAACAAATTTTTTCTACCAAATTTGGTACGTATGAATTAAAAATAGTAAGTTCTTTTAAAATCCGCAAAAATATATAGGGTGTCCCATTTAAATTAAATAAGTAAGGGGTATTTCCGGTGAAACCGGAAGTGGAATAGTAACAAAAAATATGGCAGCAGATGCCTTTTGCGTCACTGTACTTGCATGAAAAGTTTCATAAATATTGTTCTTTTCGTTTCAAAGATATTTGCTTGCTCCCATACTTTATCCCAACCCATTATATCCCTCCTAGATCAGAAAACAGTTCTACACCTCTGTCACCGACATAGTGATCTTTTATGGTACTTCCACATACTATAACAACTTCCAATCATTCTAATATCACTGATAACTTTAAATAAACATACAATTGCTTTTCTAATTTCTAGATATCACATATAAAGGGCTGGATAACGTTTATTCACCACAGTGGGAACGACTGTTTTTATTGTTAATAATTTAACAAACTTTACAATAAATATCACAAAACCAACAGAGAAATTATAACTTCCTGTGGAACTATCATTCCTGTCATGTCATCATTCAGAATTTCCGCTATCAAAATCACTTGCTTCCATACAGCCATGATGTGAACAAGTCAAATTGAGCTCATTGGTACCTCGAGCGTGAAACATTGGATATTTTATACATCCATGTTCATAACCACATCTTTTTCATATGTTTCTATGACGGATTAATTATAAAGGTGTTATACCCAAATATTTTTTACTTTGGTGGTTAGTATGTTAGATTCTGAGTGAGTATAGCCTATAACTTTTTATAACCTTAGTCAACATTTTAAATACTTTGCATCATTTTATCTGGTTATACACAATTTAGGATTACACTGATGAATGATCGGTCAACCGATTGAAAACTAGATATGTCTTTGGAGTAGCCCTGTATAGGGATTTTAACAAATATACCTTTTATAAAGGATTTTATGCTTCTGTAATGGTATACAGCAACTACAGGAAAAAAAAATTTCCTCGTGGATTTTTATTATTTTGAATTTTTGTGGTGATAGTGGCTTCCTTCTTACTGTCAATGTGCGTAAAAAATATTTCCTGGACACATTTAAAATATCTAATGGTCACTTGTCAAAAGCCATTATAAGATGAAAAAAAGGAAAAGTCTACTTTGGATAAGCGTTAGGGGAAGAACCTTTTTCGGGTAACCGGTCTATCTTAAATCATCAAACTAAATCACGGATGAAGATGGACCATTTCCCGGTGTATAGAAAGACAGTGAATAACAAACATTAGTGTATTGCGTACTTACTTAACGAGAGAAACCCTCTTCAATTTACTAGTTCTCGCGAAAAAATGCTACGACCAACAAAAAGATATATTTATATGCTTTATAGACTTCGAAAAAGCATTTGATAGAATAAGACACGACCTACTATAAGAACGTTTGCAAGAAGTCGGTTTAGATGGAAAAGACATCAATTTACTAAAGAACTTGTACTGGAACCAAAACGCCAGAGTTAGAATCGAGGGTTCCACATCCGCAGAAGTAGAAATTAAGAGGGGAATTAGACAGGGATGTGTTCTGTCGCCTCTGCTGTTTAATCTTTACTCCGAGATTCTATTTAAAGAGGCACTGGAGGACTCCAAGGATGGAGTCAAGGTGAATGGCGTAAATATCAACAGCATCAGATACGCCGATGATACGGTGTTGATTGCGGATTCCGACTTGGGTCTACAATGACTCATCGACAAGACCAACTCGACCTGTGAGCAGTTCGGTATGAAAATAAACATTAAAAAAACCAAAGTGATGTCAATCCGAAAAAACCAAAACGTACCTCAACCTTGCAAAATAAATGGGCACATTTTAGAACAAGTCAATAGATTTAAGTACTTGGGATGTTGGATCGATAGCAGCCTAAATCCTGATCTAGAAATAAGATCGAGAATAGAACAGGCCAGAAAATCTTTCGAAAAAATCAAAAAACTGCTTTGTGATTCTCGAATAAATCTCGAAATTCGACTACGTTTATCCAAATGCTACATCTGGTCGACTCTTCTCTATGCAGTTGAGACATGTACCCTTCAAATATCAACCATAAATAAGTTGGAGGCCTTTGAAATGTGGATCTACCGGAGAATTCTCAAAATTTCGTGGACATCGCATACCTCAAACGAAGAACTGTTGCATAGAATAGGCAAGGCAAGAGAACTTTTCAACGCAGTGAAAGTTAGAAAAACATCATACCTGGGCCACATACTGAGAAATAATAAGTACCAATATGCTCAACTTATAGTGAAAGGAAAGATCGAAGGAAGGAGCGGACTAGGAAGGAAAAGACTATCGTGGCTTAGAAATATCCGACAATGGACAGGGCTAAATTTTGAAAGGCTAATAAGAACAGCTGAAGACAGAGAAGAGTTTGCAATTGTAGTAGCCAACCTCCATTGAGGAGACGGCACTTTAAGAAGAAGAAGAAGTACTTACTTTACAATTATTCATCCACAGTAATTCGAGTTTTGGCAGAAACGGCAAATTTTGATTAGACGTAATATCATTGTGGTCACATATTAAAGTTGTTAGTTCTTGAAACTGTTCTAAAAAATCCAATTTTCTGAAAAAATATATTAGTTATTAATAATATATCAATATTTTTATCTGTTAAGGCAAGTAAAATAATTAGAAAGTTTTACTGGAAGCAGACAGCAAATCTGTGAATACACCGAATGTGCGAAGATCATGCGTGGAGTGAGGAAAGGCTGTTTTTGTCTTATTTAATCGTCAATCTCTACTCTGAAAGAATATTTATCGAAGCTTTGCACGAAACTGAAAAAGGTATTCTATTAAATGGGTACCGGCTAAACAACATCAGATATGCAGATAGCGCCATAGTATTTGCGGACAACCTAGAAGACCTTCAACTCCTTATGAACAAAATCACTTATTACAGTCAACAATATGAACTCAATATAAACGTAAAGAAGACAAAGCTTATGATCATTAACAAGGATAACAGAAGGTCAACTCTACGTCAACAAACCCCCGTTGAAAGAGTGAAGCACTACAACTACCTCAGCACCATAATAAATGAAGAATGGATCAACAGCCAAGAGATAAGAGAGAAAATCGGAAAAGCTAGATCCACATTCGACCGGATGGGGGCCTTCTTCAAGAGACACAACCTCTCTCTTAGCATAAAAGTAAGAATGCCGCGATGCTACGTCTTCTCTTTTTTTATGGTGTTGAATCGTGGACTTTGAAACATTTGAGATGTGGCTATATCGGAGACTACTTAAAATCCCGTTGACTGACCTAGTCACAAATGAGGAAGTCCTCAGAAGAATGAAAAGAATCGAGAGGTACTGATCACCATCAAATCTCGAAAGTTACAATAATTATGCGAAATGAAACCAGATAATATGATCGCCTACTCCACATAACAATGATGTTCGCATCATATTCAAAGTATATACTACCAACATTCGTCGGAGTATATTCTTTTTAGTATATGCGTAGTACAAGCATAGCATATGTACCTTAAAAAACATTCTAAATTTCATGTTCTTTGCATATACTTCAAAGAATATTCTCATACCGAATATACTGAGTACATTCGTGTACGTAGTATCTCAGAATATTCGTAAAAGTTTATTCTTAGAATATACCTTTACCGAATATTCTTAACACATACTTATAAGTACATTTTTAACACATACTTATAAATAGTAGATACTTTTAAAATATCTTAAAAATAATATGTATGTATAAGAAGTATAATGTTAGCCTTATAGAATATCAACTTGGTTATTTTTTTGAATAATTAATAAAATTTATGTATGTAGGTAGTATTGGACGAATTTTATTTCAAAATTGTTGTATGGTAAAAAAGTTTAAACATTAATTATTGTATTAACGTTTATTATTAAAAATTCGTTTTCATAATGGAAATGACTTTACCATTTCGAGTTTATCATAAGTATTTTTACATCGTTGGAATTTGAATTTAGGTACATTCAATTCATATGGGCCATTCCAGAACCCACAACCAAAGGCTTTGGTGTTGCCAAACGTCGAGTAAGCTTGTTCCGTCAACTTACCTTAAAAATTCCCACTTTTATAAAAAAATTCCCTCCTGTTTCCAAAATCTGAGAAGATATGTTTAATTATTTTCAAATATTTTGATTTTTTTAATATCTTACAATTTGGACTGGAACAAAAATTTCCTTTTGAGTTAACTTTTTCCCTTTATCACCTTTTATGTTGAAAATTCCCGCAAAAAGGGAAATTTCCCTCCGTTTGGCAACACTAACCACCGATGTTGTTATTCCACAATACATATCCCCGTCTTATTCTGACCATTTCTTACCTGAATGGATTAGGGATAGGAAACAACGGTAAAATATGAAAACGAAAACAGGCATTATTTTTGTATCTATGCAGTGTTAATGATGAAGACGAATGATAAAGTACTAGAACTAAAGAACATACATAATCTGTTAATTTTGTTTGCGGTGCTTCAAAATATCTATTTTGGTAACTCAATATTACTTAAAATAGTGGGTATCTAGAAGTATACAAATTTAGTTACTTATATATACATAGTTTAGTTTAGCTAAATATTATATAATAATTTATATAAATAACTAAAATTTATAAATATGGACTTACTTTCTAAGTAATATTGTAGAATGTAAGTACTACATACATTCTAATTTGCAATTAAAATATAATAATTATAATAAAATATAATAGGTATTTCGTAGAACCAGTAGAACCTAAGATGAGATTAGGCGATGCTGAAAACATACTTCTGATCAATATAGCACTTGATAGCACTTTCTTAGAATATTCTTAAAAATACATATTCTTCCCATACAAAGATGTGCGGTAGTACGTTCTAAGTACCTATATAAATAGAAGGCTTATAGCACTTCCTTGGAATACTCTAAAAATTACGTCCTTGGTATAAACTAAATAGATGTGCGGTAGTACGTTCAAGTATATAAATAGAAGGTTTATAGCACGTCCTTGGAATGTTCTAAGTAGAAAGGTAGCCACTTCAGCGCACTTTGACCTTTGAACCCTCGCGATACAACATCGCGCGTGACTACAGCAGACCGCGTGACTCCGGCGTGGGTGACGTCAGTGGAGTAACTTGTCGGGACTTGTCGGGTGACGTCAGTGGGGTAACTTGTCGGGACTTGTTGGGTGACGTCATTGGGGAGCTTGTCGGGTGACGTTAGTGGGCCACAACTCCGATTAATTATTTTAATTATTTTTAATCATATTTTAAGTCGTTATAATAGTCTAAGTATGTCAATAACCATTAATATTAAACAAAAAATTTTTCCTTAGGAGGGAATTGAACCAAGTACTAACACGACAGTAGCTAGATACACATTCCGCGAACCCACGCAAACGCTTGCTAGACACTGGTAATATAAGGTATAAAAAAAAACAAATAGATAGGTAAAAATTGTAAAGAAAATTACTACATACTTAAATGTATTATAAAATTAATATATTCCTAAATTTTAGAAGAAACATTCGTAAATAGGTACATTTATACAAAACACAAAAGCATGTAGGTACCTACACATAGGTATTACTGTATATGCAGAAGCTGCTATAACAGGACAAAGGGATATCTTCTAAGCAGCTCAATGTACATGCAAGATATCGCTTGAAAACTTATTGCGAATAGATGAAAAATCAAACACATCATACCGCAGGTCATCCTCACATTATGACCAAACCACCGAACGTGTCTAAGTATAGGTACCTACAAGGCTCTCGTCTCTCACACAGATACACACAGATGACCTACAATATTCCTATGTAATTATGGGTATTAACCAGCGAATTCTTACAGTATGACCAAACCAACAAACATCCACTATAATATTAAAAGGCAATATACAATATTCTTTTTGTGATTTAATTAATGAGCATGAACCAGTCTTACAGTATGACCAAACAATAAAAACGTGTCTTACTCGATAAAGATATCAGCTGAACGATCAGTGCTCAACATGGATCTTATATGAACGATCACTACTATACATAGGTCTCCATTGAACGCGCACCACTATTATTCTGTATATGCCTATCATTTGTATGAAAATTACTGAAGTATTGTGAGCTGCATACTCTATTTTATCTACGGCAAGTGTGTAATATTATGTTTTTACGGGTTGATATTGAACATCTTCGATAAGAAAGATATGTTGGTCATAGACGGTTCTTCGATAGCCATCAGGCAACAATTTCCCCTGATCATGTTTATAAAACATACGGAATGCACTGTATATACTAACCCAAGCTGACAACATACTTTGCAGATATGGATCACGATCAGCTTATAGGTTTATGTACGATTCCCTTCGTAAAGGTACATAGGCGTGCATCCGCGTGGGATAAAAGTCGACCGTCCTTTTTATACTCCGAATAAGAGGACCATCAAATATTCAAAGTTAAAATGTGTCATGGCGAGAAAATAAAATTATATACAGTTTATGTGCGTAAAATATAAACGGTAATACAGGGTAATAACGAAAAAAATATGTTAATGTACAAAAACGATATCCAACAGTATTGTCGTAAAGAAAAGGGATGTCGTAAAGGTCTTAACGTTAAATCATCTAAATAGCTTAATTTAGCGAGACAAATGATACATCGATGTTAGCATATACATGACAGTCGACTGTCATGTAAATGACACGTACAGTGCTGCACGACAATTTTAAAACATTGATTTGACAGACCAATACTTGACGGCTGCGGCAAAGAAGTTGACATGACAAACAAAAAGAAAAAGAATTTACAGCAACATGACAAACGAAAAGGAGAAGAAGAAGTGACAAACGAAAAGAAGAAGTGACAAATCGAAAAGAAGATGAAGAAGAATTGACAAACCGTAAAAAAGAAGAAGAATTGGCAGTTAATATTGAACGTTGACAGACCGCAAAGAAGAAGAAGTAAACGTGACAAACGAAAAAAAGAAGAAATGACAATGGCTCAGCACAATGAAGAAGTGACAAATCGAAAAAAGAAGAAGAAGAATTGACAGAAACATGACAAACGAAAAGAAGAAGAAGGCTTGACAAACGAAAAGAAGAAGAAGGCTCAACACAATGAAGAATAATTTAAAAATCGAAAAGAAGAAGAATTGACAACATGATAAACGAAAAGAAGAAAAAGAATTGACGGCAACATGACAAACGTAAAGAAGAAGAAGTGACAATAGCTCAACACAATGAAGAATAATTGACAAATCGAAAAGAAGAAGAAGAATTGATAACAACATAACAAACGAAAAGAAGAAGAAGAAGAAGAACTGACAGACCGAAAAGAAGAAGAAGTGACAATGGCTCGACACAAAAAAAAGAAGAAGAAATTAAATACGATTTAATTAATTATAAAAAGTTACATTTCACATCTAATACTAGTATTAAATAGAATTTCATTAGTCACACAAAACGAATGTGTCAGCGGTCGTAAGGCACATTCCTCATCTCATATTACACCTGTAACATTATATTGCAATAGTAAGAATGTAGGGCAATGACCGCAAAAAAGCAACGATTATATTTTTTGCAACATCGCCAGAAACACCTTGCAAATTTCAATAGCGGAAATTAAAACTGCAAATTCTAGAAATAATATTCACATGTCGTTTAATTTATGTCGCATTTAATCTGATGGTGCAAAATTAGCAAGAATGTATAATATGACAATGATGCATTAAAACCGCAAGTTCGAACAAAAAAAGCATCGATTATATTTTTTAGTATACGATTTTCATCATTATGACATAACATTGTAGACGAACGAAACGAACAGGGAAATCAGTGTAGAGTGAGCACATCTTAAATAAGGTAAATGATTCTTATTTCTGCAATTCTTTTTTAGTAAATATGTAGTGATAAATATAATTTTATTTCTTTTAACATTTCCATTTAACATTTATTAAGATAATAGCATTTGATTTTTACGGTCTATTTCTAAATTCGGCGTTGCACCTATCCGCATATTGTTGATTGATTTTACGTTTTATTTAAAAAATAATAGCTTTAATGACACATTTCTAAAGTACTCCTTCTTTTATCGTTTCCTTGTTATGCAAATAAATGAGAGAGGTTGTTACTATCCACAAAAGGATAATAATATTTTATTTTATGGTTTATTTTTTGTTTCTAATTTAATCTAAATGTATTTTTATGTGTTGTTTTTTTTTATAAATTGTATGTTTCATTTGTCCTTATATTTTTGATCGATTTTACGTTTTATTTAAAAAATTATAGCTTTTTATCCGTAATACTTCTTCTGTTTAGCAATATACTATCAACCACAGCTAATATTTATTTTTTAATAGCGTGATAATAATAATGTTGCATTTGTACACATCCCAGCGTATTTTTTTACTTTATAAAAATATATTGACAATCCTACTAATGCATTGGGTTAGTAAATAACACTATGCGTTTTTTATTCGACGTAGGACGTAAATGACGTGACGTGAATGACGTGAAGTTCGAAGCAGAACGTGACATTTGAACGTGAATGACGTGACATTCGACTTGCTATCCTCTGCTGCGCTCTGCTACCGTCTGCTAATCTCTATTACCTTCTGCTCCGCTCTGCTACACTCTGCTGACCCCTTATACCGCTCTGTGATCGTCTGTGCCTTCTGTTAGCTTGTCTCTGATGACGTCTGTACGTCTCTGGTACCCTCTGCTAGCCTCTGTTATCCTCTGTGACCCTCTGCTACCCTCTGCTACCCTCTGTTACCCTCTGCTACCCTCTGTTACCCTCTGTTACCCTCTGAGCCGTTTGGCATTTATTAATATTTAAGGGTTGCGATTTAGGGGATGCGCCAGAACACTTGACGTAAATGACGTTACATTCGACGCAGGACGTTTCGTTTAACGCAGGACGTTAACATTTGGCGTGACATGAATGATGTGACGTGAATGATGTGACGTGAAGGACGTGACGTGAATGACGTTACGTGAATGACGTGACGTGTATGACGTGACGTGAATGTCGTTACGTGAATGACTTGACACTTGTCGTGAAATATGACGTGAAAGACGTGACGTGAATGACGTTACATTCGACGTAGGACGTTTCGTTTGACGCAAGACTTGACATTTGGCGTGACGTGAATGATGTGACGTGACGTGAGTGACGTGAATGATGTGACGTGTGTGACGTGACGTGAATAATGTGACGTGAATGATGTGACGTGAATGTCGTTACGTGAATGACGTGACACTTGTCGTGAAATATGACGTGAAAGACGTGACGTGAATGACGTTACATTCGACGTAGGACGTTTCGTTTGACGCAGGACTTGACATTTGGCGTGACGTGAATGATGTGACGTGAATGATGTGACGTGAATAACGTGACGTGAATGACGTTACGTGAATGACGTGACGTGTATGACGTGACGTGTATGACGTGACGTGTATGACGTGACATGAGTGACGTGACGTGAATGATGTGACGCGAATGACGTGACATGAAGGACGTGACGTGAATGACGTTACGTGAATGACGTGACGTGTATGACGTGACGTGAATGACGTGACGCGAATGACGTGACGTGAGTGACGTGAATGACGTTACGTGAATGACGTGACGTGTATGACGTGACGTGTATGACGTGACGTGCATGACGTGACATGAGTGACGTGACGTGAATGATGTGACGCGAATGACGTGACATGAATGACGTGACGTGAGTGACGTGTGTGACGTGACGTGAATGATGTGACGTGAATGACGTTACGTTAATGACTTGATATTTGTCGTGAAATATGACGTGAAAGACGTGACGTGAATGACGTTACATTCGACGCAGGACGTGTCGTTTGACACAGGACATGACATTTGGCGTTAAATATGACGTGATCAGAGACACGCTAACAGAAGGCACAGACGACCGTAGAAGTGTACCAGAGACGTACAGACGTCATCAGAGACACGCTAACAAAAGGCACAGACGACCATAGAAGTGTACCAGAGACGTACAGACGTCATCAGAGACACGCTAACAAAAGGCACAGACGACCACAAAGATTACCTGAGACGTTCAGACGTCATCAGAGACACACTAACAGAAGGGCACAGAAGTATAAATATACAAAGATTTAAAGTCATTCATGTGAGAATTCATTTGTTAACATGTCTTCAGTAGAGCGGTTCAGGTAAACAAACGTGCGGCAATAGTGAGAGAAAAGTACAAAGTTCTCGGAAAATGCAAGCTGATAAAAAAGAACTTCTATCTCATTAAATAAAATTTACGATGAAAAAAGGAATGTTTATGCGTAAAAGCGGTGAGGATATAAAAATGGAAGGGTGATGAGAGCACAGATGAAGAAGAAGATGTACACCTTCTAAAATATTGGTATTATTCCCAGATATTGATAGAGCTTAAGGTCCACAGTGTGTTTGGAAAACTGATAAAAGGATAATGGGCAAAAAACATCAAATTTGCTCCTAAAAATGTACTGATTAACGATAACAAGCACAAAACTACTTGTAGGCTAAACAATTTACTATTTTATAAGAATCCTCAAGACTTTACGACAAAGGACAGCCTCAACTATAAAAAATATAAGAGGTCACAGGTATTCATAGAGTTTCTCCAGGATATTTGACATATCAAGCATTCCGGGATAAATGTAATAAAACCATCAAACCTTTGTTTAAAAATGAGCAAACACGTCGTCGAAGTCGTTTTGAAAATGCATAGAAAAATTAGAAAAAACGTCGTAATAGTAATGAATAATCTGCCAACAATTTAAATAGCGCACAGACATAGAATACGAGACACCTTCATTTAACCGTTATTCCGTTAGATCCATGGATGAAAATGTTAAAATAAATTGGCTATTTTTTTAATTATTACTAACTTTAACAATGTACTCGTATGAAATAATTTAAATAAAAATAATAAAAAACGCATAGTGTTATTTACTAACCCAATGCATTAGTAGGATTGTCAATATATTTTTATAAAGTAAAAAAATACGCTGGGATGTGTACAAATGCAACATTATTATTATCACGCTATTAAAAAATAAATATTAGCTGTGGTTGATAGTATATTGCTAAACAGAAGAAGTATTACGGATAAAAAGCTATAATTTTTTAAATAAAACGTAAAATCGATCAAAAATATAAGGACAAATGAAACATACAATTTATAAAAAAAACAACACATAAAAATACATTTAGATTAAATTAGAAACAAAAAATAAACCATAAAATAAAATATTATTATCCTTTTGTGGATAGTAACAACCTCTCTCATTTATTTGCATAACAAGGAAACGATAAAAGAAGGAGTACTTTAGAAATGTGTCATTAAAGCTATTATTTTTTAAATAAAACGTAAAATCAATCAACAATATGCGGATAGGTGCAACGCCGAATTTAGAAATAGACCGTAAAAATCAAATGCTATTATCTTAATAAATGTTAAATGGAAATGTTAAAAGAAATAAAATTATATTTATCACTACATATTTACTAAAAAAGAATTGCAGAAATAAGAATCATTTACCTTATTTAAGATGTGCTCACTCTACACTGATTTCCCTGTTCGTTTCGTTCGTCTACAATGTTATGTCATAATGATGAAAATCGTATACTAAAAAATATAATCGATGCTTTTTTTGTTCGAACTTGCGGTTTTAATGCATCATTGTCATATTATACATTCTTGCTAATTTTGCACCATCAGATTAAATGCGACATAAATTAAACGACATGTGAATATTATTTCTAGAATTTGCAGTTTTAATTTCCGCTATTGAAATTTGCAAGGTGTTTCTGGCGATGTTGCAAAAAATATAATCGTTGCTTTTTTGCGGTCATTGCCCTACATTCTTACTATTGCAATATAATGTTACAGGTGTAATATGAGATGAGGAATGTGCCTTACGACCGCTGACACATTCGTTTTGTGTGACTAATGAAATTCTATTTAATACTAGTATTAGATGTGAAATGTAACTTTTTATAATTAATTAAATCGTATTTAATTTCTTCTTCTTTTTTTGTGTCGAGCCATTGTCACTTCTTCTTCTTTTCGGTCTGTCAGTTCTTCTTCTTCTTCTTCTTTTCGTTTGTTATGTTGTTATCAATTCTTCTTCTTCTTTTCGATTTGTCAATTATTCTTCATTGTGTTGAGCTATTGTCACTTCTTCTTCTTTACGTTTGTCATGTTGCCGTCAATTCTTTTTCTTCTTTTCGTTTATCATGTTGTCAATTCTTCTTCTTTTCGATTTTTAAATTATTCTTCATTGTGTTGAGCCTTCTTCTTCTTTTCGTTTGTCAAGCCTTCTTCTTCTTTTCGTTTGTCATGTTTCTGTCAAATCTTCTTCTTCTTTTTTCGATTTGTCACTTCTTCATTGTGCTGAGCCATTGTCATTTCTTCTTTTTTTCGTTTGTCACGTTTACTTCTTCTTCTTTGCGGTCTGTCAACGTTCAATATTAACTGCCAATTCTTCTTCTTTTTTACGGTTTGTCAATTCTTCTTCATCTTCTTTTCGATTTGTCACTTCTTCTTTTCGTTTGTCACTTCTTCTTCTCCTTTTCGTTTGTCATGTTGCTGTAAATTCTTTTTCTTTTTGTTTGTCATGTCAACTTCTTTGCCGCAGCCGTCAAGTATTGGTCTGTCAAATCAATGTTTTAAAATTGTCGTGCAGCACTGTACGTGTCATTTACATGACAGTCGCCTGTCATGTATATGGTAACAACGATGTATCATTTGTCTCGCTAAATTAAGCTATTTAGATGATTTAACGTTAAGACCTTTACGACATCCCTTTTCTTTACGACAATACTGTTGGATATCGTTTTTGTACATTAACATATTTTTTTCGTTATTACCCTGTATTACCGTTTATATTTTACGCACATAAACTGTATATAATTTTATTTTCTCGCCATGACACATTTTAACTTTGAATATTTGATGGTCCTCTTATTCGGAGTATAAAAAGGACGGTCGACTTTTATCCCACGCGGATGCACGCCTATGTACCTTTACGAAGGGAATCGTACATAAACCAATAAGCTGATCGTGATCCATATCTGCAAAGTATGTTGTCAGCTTGGGTTAGTATATACAGTGCATTCCGTATGTTTTATAAACATGATCAGGGGAAATTGTTGCCTGATGGCTATCGAAGAACCATCTATGACCAACATATCTTTCTTATCGAAGATGTTCAATATCAACCCGTAAAAACATAATATTACACACTTGCCGTAGATAAAATAGAGTATGCAGCTCACAATACTTCAGTAATTTTCATACAAATGATAGGCATATACAGAATAATAGTGGTGCGCGTTCAATGGAGACCTATGTATAGTAGTGATCGTTCATATAAGATCCATGTTGAGCACTGATCGTTCAGCTGATATCTTTATCGAGTAAGACACGTTTTTATTGTTTGGTCATACTGTAAGACTGGTTCATGCTCATTAATTAAATCACAAAAAGAATATTGTATATTGCCTTTTAATATTATAGTGGATGTTTGTTGGTTTGGTCATACTGTAAGAATTCGCTGGTTAATACCCATAATTACATAGGAATATTGTAGGTCATCTGTGTGTATCTGTGTGAGAGACGAGAGCCTTGTAGGTACCTATACTTAGACACGTTCGGTGGTTTGGTCATAATGTGAGGATGACCTGCGGTATGATGTGTTTGATTTTTCATCTATTCGCAATAAGTTTTCAAGCGATATCTTGCATGTACATTGAGCTGCTTAGAAGATATCCCTTTGTCCTGTTATAGCAGCTTCTGCATATACAGTAATACCTATGTGTAGGTACCTACATGCTTTTGTGTTTTGTATAAATGTACCTATTTACGAATGTTTCTTCTAAAATTTAGGAATATATTAATTTTATAATACATTTAAGTATGTAGTAATTTTCTTTACAATTTTTACCTATCTATTTGTTTTTTTTTTATACCTTATATTACCAGTGTCTAGCAAGCGTTTGCGTGGGTTCGCGGAATGTGTATCTAGCTACTGTCGTGTTAGTACTTGGTTCAATTCCCTCCTAAGGAAAAATTTTTTGTTTAATATTAATGGTTATTGACATACTTAGACTATTATAATGACTTAAAATATGATTAAAAATAATTAAAATAATTAATCGGAGTTGTGGCCCACTAACGTCACCCGACAAGCTCCCCAATGACGTCACCCAACAAGTCCCGACAAGTTACCCCACTGACGTCACCCGACAAGTCCCGACAAGTTACTCCACTGACGTCACCCACGCCGGAGTCACGCGGTCTGCTGTAGTCACGCGCGATGTTGTATCGCGAGGGTTCAAAGGTCAAAGTGCGCTGAAGTGGCTACCTTTCTACTGTTCTAAAAAGTATGTTCTTGGTATATACTGAAAAGAAGTGCGGTAGTACATTCTAAGTATATACATAGAACGTTTAAGTACTGTAATGTAGTATATACTCAGTATCTGCTCTGTACATTCGCAATGGTAATTACGAATAGTCTCAGTATATACTTTTTCTGAAAAGTATGTTCTATGAATCTACTAAGAACATGAAATTGTCAACAATTGTGAAACATATGTGGGACAATCATTCCTGCAAGGAAAAATATTTGGAAAGCGGAGTCCAGGAAGAACCAGAACATCCTGGTTGAAGAACATTGGAACCTGGTTCAACACAACATTTGTGCAGCTTTTTCGCACTGCTGAAGATAAGATAAAGATTGCTATGATGATCGCCAACATTTGTCACGGATTGGCATATCAAGAAGAAGAAGAAGGTAAGCATAATTTTGATAGAAATAAATACGAAGATTATGACAAAAGTAAATATTATCTAAAAATAAATAAACCAAATGAAATTAGAAGCAAGGTGTAACAAACACAGTTCACAGAAAAAATAACAAGTTTGAGAATTAAACATCTACCCACTATGATAAGCAACTTCAACAAACATAGTACAAACAACAATACAATTTATACCAGCAGTTTTAAAAAAAGAATGTGTGTGTACTTTGTACGCACGTAACAAGTTATACTTCTATTGTGATTTCGACGAAATAAATATACTTAAAACAGTTTATTTGTATTTTATTTATTATTAAACTAATTTTGATATTACCACTTTTTTATTAAAACAATATCAAAAATTTAAAAAAAAAAAAAAGAAAAAAAGAATCGTCGGTGTCCGGATTTGAACCCGGGACCTCCGCGATCTGTAGCTGAATGCTCTACCAATAACCCATCAGGGCTTTGTGTACACGACTTCTCGGACGTAATTACAAACTACGGTGACAATAGATCAAGTAGGTAAGTATAAAAATGTTTAATACTTATTATCTTACTCCCGAGGAAGACAAATCCAAAGACAAAAATTATAATAAATATATTTACTAAAAACACTAACATATTCTTTTCAAACCTTATTTGCGCTGATGCATACATAACTTGAATGATTTAGCAGCTAACAACATACTGTCTGTGTGCGCATGCGCCCAGTGTAATAAAAATTCACTCTCAATCGCGCCCAGAGAAGTATAACTTCAAAAAGGGTGGTCTGATAAGAAAAATGTGGAATAAACAATGCGAATTATCTCAAAAATTGACATATGTGACAATGATAACTCATATACAATGGTGATTAGAAATAAAATAAAAAATTTAGAACTTACTCAAATTCGTTATGACTAATATCCAAAATTTTCACAGTTGGCGCTACTTCTTCGAGTAAAATTTTCGGCATTGAGTGCATTCGTTCATGAGCCAGGGACAGACGTTGCAAACTTTGATCGTTATCCTCTGCATTATGTTCTTGAGGAAATAGCGTCATTTGGTTCAAGGTTTTGTCTGAAAAAATAATTTAAACTTAGTATAACTTATATACAGGGTGTCCATAAACTTTCCTGACAAACGAATACCGAAGATTGCACAATTTACCCCAATTCACCTTTTTCAAATCCATTTGAAAATTTTTCGTTTTTTGAAAAGTATTTTCAAAAAAAAACTATTTTGAAAAACGAAAACTGGTTCGTTTATATATCTTTCAAAGATGAATAGATTCCATCAATTGCGAATTTCTAATGCGACCGGTAATATGCGTCCGTTTTGCCTTGGTATAGTTCAATAGTTATTTTATCGATAACTTTTTTGTCTTTAATTTTTAAGCATGTTTGAGATTTTTTTTTATTTGTGACTTTAGCACTTAGCTATTTAGCCAGATACAACTTGATGTTTGAGATTAGATTATTAAATTATGGTATATTAGTTACTTTTATTAAAATATAAAATAAAACATATATAAATATAGAATTTAACTAAAAACAACTGTCACTGTCAGTAGCAAAAGTGGGGTTGCACCAGTTACGTGATGCATGAGCACGAAAATTATGTTATCGTTTTCGACAGGAGTTTCGCTTCTGTGTGGTTATTTATTCTGTGGTCAAAGTAATGAAGCTTAAAATAGGACAAAACCTCGCCATTTTACACAATGGATCGAATTACTTGAAAATTTGAGAATAAGTAGTGGATAGTCCAAGGATCAAAATCTATATGATGCCGAAAAGCGCTTTTATCATGGAGATGGTTGCGACCCCGTGTCGGGGGTTGAAATTTTTTATTATATTTTCACCGCAAAAGTTGGTAAAAACATTCATTCTAAGCAAAACGCATTCCATACATTTTTGTGACAAAATTAATAGTTTTCGATATATTTGCTATCGAAAGGGTTAGTTTTATATCGAAAAAATCAATGTTTTTAATCAGTTTTATGCAAATAACTCAAAAAGTTTTCGTTTTATCAAAACAACTTTTCTTAACAAAAATGTGCCTTTTGAAAAAATCAACAAAACTGTTTTTTTTTTAAATTTTCTTTACGACTAATAGTAATCGAGCTATACTTTATTATATTTTAGCTCTTCTTCGTCAAATGCTAAATATTGAAGTTTCAAAGCCAAAAGACGGAAAAACTATGCATTTTTCGAAGATAACTTGTTCAATGTTAGTCCCTATTTTTTTCAGCGAAAAAGTAATCGGAAGCAAACCCCTAATCACCACCCTAATTAAAATTAGTCACTGACCTTATTTGGACTTCTCTATTTATGTATTATTAATAGGTTCTAGAAGTTAGACCGGCTTAAAATGATTATTTAAAAAAAAATGGAGTCAAAAGCAAATATCATATTTTTGGAGTTTATTAAAAAAATTCCCTTTTCTTCAGAATAGAAAGATTAGCATCACAGATACGAAAAATGATTAATATGAAATTGTAGCTTATTTAATTCTCAAGAACATAGTTTGCAAAAAAATTTTTCCAGGGTAAAAATTGAGTGAGCTATTGACAATTAAAACTTGCAATAACATGCAAAAGCCACCTTTACCAACCCTTTCAACGTCACCACTTTTTGCGACTAAGGATTTTAAAAGGATTTAATATTAATATCCTTATATATCTTATAAAAACCTACAAAATTCTTTTTTACCAAATTTCTAAAATAAAAATTAAAAAGATTTCGGTTAAAAAATCAATATTATATTTTTTTTTTGAAAAAAGAAAGGAGAAATCCAATTGGAGGCATAATAATGTAAGTTAGCAGTGTTTTTAGTCATTGGCCTTATTCATTATTCTTTATTTATGTATTATTAATAGATTCTAGAAGTTTGACTTGCTTAAAATGAATAGTTTTAAAAAAACTGAAGTTAAAACGAATAACGGCTTTTTGTAGTTTGGTAAAAAATGCCATTTTCTTCAGAATAGAAAGATTAGCATCATATATACGAAAAAATGTTTCAATATGAAAGTGTAGGTTATTTAATTCCCAAGAACTTGGTTTAAAATTTTTTTTTCTACGGCAAAAATTGAGTGAATGGTAAATGAGCATATAAGGAAAAAATATTGATTTTTTCGATATAAAACTAACATTTTCGATAGCGAATAAATCGAAAACTATTAATTTTATCAAAAAAAAAATGTATAGAACATTTTTTGCTTAGAATGAATGTTTTTATCAACTTTTGCAGTCAAAATATAATAAAAAATTTCCACCCCCGAGATGGGGGTGGCAACTACCCCCATGGTAAAAGCGCCTTTCGGCATCATATAGATTTTGATCCTTGGAATATCCACGACTTATTCTCAAATTTTCAAGCAAATCGATCCATTCTGTAAAAATTGCCAGGTGAAAAGCTTCGGTTTCTGGACTATGTTTCTTCTATACAGTAAATGTGAGACGTCTTCGACTTGGATGCGATCGAAAGCCTTTGTCAGGTCTATAAAACATAGATATGCTGATGTATTGAGCGAAGAAACAAAGATATTGTGTGAAGAAATTCTAAGCTAGTGCTCAAATATAACAGATTTTTGAAGAACGTCGGCTCTGATTAGGTTCTGATATTTTAACTTCAAAAAAGTAAGCCAGACGATCTCAAAGAGGATTATGTATGGCAGGACACAGAAAAACTACAATTAAATCGAATAAAGATCTTTGCTGCTAAAATCTGGTTCATGGGAAAGGCAGATGAGTATTTCCGTCAAAATTTTGACAGAAAAAGACTTCAAGGGATCTACAAACCCGTATCTCTTGGACTTTGGAGAATTAGGTTTAATTTGGAACTCCAAGAGTTGATAAGTCCTCAAACTGTAACGTCTAGCAATGTTGGGAAAAACTCAAAAACTGCATACCTAATTGATGCAGCAACATAAGTATTTGGATAGAGGAAAGTAACGAACACTGACATATCAAAAAGAAAACCCCCATGGTTTAGAGAGGAAATGAAGACAAAATGCCAAGAAACCACGAAAGTCTATTTACAATACAGAATACAACAAACCGGCATGCAACCAATATAAACGAATCCGGAATGAAACGAATACTTTAAAATGAAAAGGAGACCCTGAGAGGTTTCTCAAAACAGCTGAAACACGACTTTTATGGAACACAAAGAGAAATGACAAAAGACAACCTGGATATCTGATGAGGAGGCATCTGAAGCTGGAACAGGCGCGGGCTAGGGCTTACAATACCGGAATTCCGGGATCCCGAATACCGGGATCCAGGACGATTTTTTCCGGTATTCGATACCGGTATTTATAATAAAAATACCGGTATTTCGGTATTAGTTTAATTTATAAAAAGTAAATTGATGCACAATAAACTTTCTTCTAAGATATCTTTTGCTATTATAAGAAATTGTTTTTGAAGATAAACAACCAATATCATTGTAAAATAGTTATTTTCCTAACTAGTGCGGAAAGTGATACTTTCACGCACGAGACTGCCGTTGACCCGAACGACGCGATAGCGGAGTTCGGGCAAGCAGTCGAGTGCGGTGAAGACACTTTCCGCATGAGTTAGGAACAATATTTTTTCTAGGACCGTACGTTTGGAAAAAATCCACAAAAAATAGAGTTATATCAATTTTTATTTAGAAGTGAAAATACACAAATTAATTCTTTGACAAGGTTGTCAAAAACAAACTTTCAATATAATGGGTTACCGCGACGACGATATTGGTTTTATGATAACGATTCAAAACCATTGTAGACTTTTAAATATTATGTCAAAACAATTTTATTTCATAGAATTATCGCGCTAATTTCATTAAAACATGAACACAATAAGACAAATTTGAAATAAATTAGTAAATAATATCTAAATATTAGTTTATTGCATGTATTATAATATATTATAATGCCATATTACAAGATATTTTACTTTCCCGCACGCCGTGCGGGAAAATTTACTTTCACGCATGCCGCGCGGGAAAGTGCAATTTTCGGAAACGAAATGCGTGCGTGAAAGTGGCTCTTTTAGCACGGCCGTAGAAAAAATATTTATTAAACAGGTTTACTACACATACAAGTCAAGTATAGCGCTTTCTAAAAGCGTGAATGTCGTTAATTTAAGGCAAATGGTTATATCAGCTTCTACAACCAAATTATTAAATCTCGTCTAAGCAAATACATAAAATGAGTTTTATAAAAATTCTTATATTTAAAATTAGACTACTTTATTTTATAAATAAGCCGTAAGATTTATTAATCAGAATTGTTTTTACATTTTCAGATCTATTTTTCATTTTTTTGTTTATAGTGGTGTATAAATTAGAATCACTTATTTTCTGAATTATTAATATTAATTGAAAATGTAAATAGCGGTCTAAATCACGTCTAAATAGAGTAATCCACATAAACTATTTGTCACAGTCTTCTTCTTTAAGTGCCATCTCCGCGGCGGAGGTCGACAATCATCATAGCTATTCGTATTTTAGAGATGGCTGCTCTGAAAAGTTCATCAGTTTGTCACAGTACATAAGTTAATCTTTGGATTGATATATTTTAAAGTTAAATTAATTTACAAATAGCAAATTTCATAAGTAAAAGTACTATCATCCTATTATATGCAAAATTTATCCTAGAATCAAATATATAGTATTTCCTATATCTATCTATTCCTTTTCTCTATGTAATGTTTTAAACAGCATCTACTCATTTCAAAACAAAATTTAATAGGTTTCATATATTCAGTGGCGGATCCAAGGGGGGGGCACGGGGGCACGTGCCCCCCCCCCCCCAGACGAAATAAAAATACACTAGATAAAATGGGTTCAAAAGTTCTTTCATGAAACATATTGTACCTGATTCAAATAATTTATTTCGGGAACATAAATGCATTAATTGGTTATATTACAATATTATATTATTTCATAAAATACAATATATTCTGCTCTACACTTCTACAGTCAACATAATATGTTATATCTGCTCATAGAACTGATATTCATGTCAGTTTCGGTTTCTACTTTACCAGCACGGCTACAACTACGACAGTCGGCGCTGAGCTGAAAATCTTGCGTTGAAAATCCTCCACCAAGAGCAGTACAACCGCATAACAACTAGCGCATGCCCGCATCCACCCGCTATCCGCCATTTTACTAGCTCAGTTTCCCAGTTTGTGATCAGAGCTTATAAACGTGTTTATGCCAACGTGCCGTAATTCAGAACTCACAATAAAAAACTAAAATTTTCTCGTTTCTACTCGTTTTTTCAGTGTTGTGTTGTGTTGTGTAAAATGAGTTCTAGTGGAAAGAATAAAAGACAACTAGGCCTTGACTCCTTCTTTTCTAAAAAACCTAAGGTAAGTTCGATAAACATATTCATTTAGTTAACACTGTCTTCATTGCATTGGCTTACTGTTAAAACTTACTCCTGAAATTCCTAGATCATGTTGTTTTACGATGTTTAGGTCTACTATAGGTTCAAGCGAGAGCATAAGTAATAGATTTCTTGTATTTTATTTCTGGATTTATAACTGATCATATTGATGATTTCGAACTTATTACTGCTAATGCATTTACATACTAAAAAGCACAATGAAGTGTTTGCTAATGCATTTACATAGTAAAAAGCACAGTGAAGTGTTTTTATAGCAAGTTTATTCGAAATTAATGAGCCTAGTTTTATTAAAGATATTACTGTATACCTATGTTTCTGATTCTCTTTAAGCAAGTTTCTGACAATTTTCCACAATCACACTAGATAACTAGATTCTCCTAAATATTGGACACTGTGGCAGTAGGCCTAGTTATTAAAGTTTAATAGTTTGTTGAATAAATATATGTACACCAAATTACAGAATATACATTTCTGAAGGTTTTATCAATTAGGATAAATAAAACATAGTTCAGAGAGGTAAAATTATTAATTCGAGGTAAAATATACAACTTTTTTATTTTAAAAGTTTGTCGTTTGCCCTAAAAGCTGTTTGTTTTCAAATATTTATCGAAAAATGCCAAAAAAGGAAATCTTCCCACTCAACCTGGTTATTCTTTAATACTACGTCAAAATCGCTTAAACCATTTTAATTAGTATCGGTATATATGTACATAGTTGTATAGACAAAGAAAACTTTTTTGAAAACTTAATGTAACTTGTATACACGGAGTTTATTTATTTTCCACGTATAGGAAGTATAGAAAGTAGCCTACATTCCAGGTGTGTTCACAATGGGATATCACAAACCTTGAGGGCGTGATCCTTCAAAACAGCCAAAAAATGTTAAATACATAATATAATATGGTCTATCTAGCTCGATTTTCAGTCTGTTTGTCTGTATGTGTTTTTAAAACAATTAATCATAACTTTAGAACCATTTAAGATATCAACTTCAAACTCAGTAATTTTTTGATAAATATTAGGACCTATTTTAATATGGAAACTCAAATTTCTAATTTGTACTATTATAAAATGGCGACCATTTTTATTTTTTGAAGCTTGATATGTATCTTAAAAACGGGTCTAGGACGTTTCATCGCCTCCGTTTCGATGCCGATGCAGGCCGTTTCATCGCCAGTCAATTAATCGCTATCTGATATATTTCCGAATTTTCGACAGTTAGAATTATTATTTATTTTTAGTATTAATTAGGAATTATAGGAAATGCGACATATGACGGCAATGAAATGGACTGGCGATGAACCGGCGGCATCGAAACGTCCCATTCCGCTTAAAAACCATACATTTTACAAAAAATATACCTACAAGACGCAAAGATTTGAGTATTTTAATTTTCTAAACAAATACAAAATATCATTGAGATCAGGTTACAAATAACTGAGAACATTAAGTTTTTATTAAATAAATACCAATCTTGCGATATTTTGGGTATGCTAAATTTTTATGTAATGTTTATTGTATTTTCGTAATTTTCAGGTGGACCATGCAGATTCCCAACCAGAAAATCAAACAACAGCTAACAGTAACATCCTTGTTAAAGAGGCTAATATATTTGGAGATAAGGAATCAGGAACAGATCGCTCTGCATCAGGATTATTAGTCAGCACTTGTAACTTATCTGTTCGCGATTTTGGTCGTCTTCTTAAGAATGGAGATGTCACACCATCACTTCTAACAGATGAAGAGAAATTTCAATGGGTAAAAAACCCTTGGGTGCCATGTCAAAGTTTCATATTCCCAATGGTCTCTGAAGGCAAGAAAAACCGCTCTTTTCAGAAAAGCTGGTTAGAAACACATGAATGGCTAGTTTACAGTAAACTAGTACATGGTGGTTTATGCAAGTACTGTGTTATGTTTGGTCGTAGAGAAGGTGGGAATAATGATGTTAAATTGGGAAAGTTGGTTGTTCAGCCAATGACTTCTTATAAAAAGGCTACTGAATTGCTGAAGAATCATGCAAGTACTGAATACCACAGCCGAAATGTGGTTGCATATCATAACTTTTGTTTGATTCATGAAGGCAAGATTAGCAATGTAGTAGCTTGTATGAATACAGCAGAAAAAAAAAATGATCGAAGAGAATCGCAAAAAGCTGATTCCCATTATTAAGACAGTTATTTTATGTGGGGTACAAAATATACCACTTCGTGGCCACAGAGATGATGGTATAATTGATCTAAACACTGAGAGCTGCTTCCGGGAAGGTAATTTTCGGGCACTATTGCAATTCAGGGTGGATGCGGGGGATGAGGTTCTAAGCTCTCATTTAAAATCTTGTGGAAAGAATGCTAGCTACATAAACAAAACAACTCAGAATGAGATAATTGAATGTTGCGGCGATGTGATCACTGACAAGATCATATCTAAAGTAAAAGAATCAAAGTTTTTTACTATTATGGCAGACGAAACGACAGATTTGTCGCTTAAAGAACAGCTAACCATCTGCATTAGATATTTCGACACCAAGAAATGCAAAATTGAGGAAGACTTTATCAAGTTCGTTGATGTTGTTGATCTAACTGGAGAGAACCTAGCAAACACTATTGCTCAAGAACTAAAAAAACTTAATGTTGATTTAGCTAACTGCCGTGGTCAAGCTTTTGACGGGTCTTCCAACATGAGTGGGGATTTCAAAGGCGTACAAGCCCGAATTTCACAGATCCAGCCTCTGGCAATGTACACTCACTGTGCCAATCACAGATTGAATTTGGCAATTAGTAAAGCTTGCTCTATTGCTAGCATTAGGAATACCATGGGAGTTATATCTTCCGTAGCAGTTTTCTTCCGTGATTCTCCAGCAAGATTTAAAATTTTGGAAAATGAAGTAAGAGAGAATCACAACCTGAAACCAGGAACTCATGGCCTGAAAAAACTCTGTGAAACAAGGTGGATTGAAAGACACGATGCTATTTTGACTTTTGTGGAACACCTTCCTACACTCCCTGCTGCTCTAGAAACCATCGCCAATTCCCCTCAAGGCAAGGGAAGCAATGCATTTTCTTTCATGCACTCTATTCTTTCATCCGAGTTTTTGGTCAGTGTGGTAGTGTTAGCTGAGGTCCTTGGAATAACCTTACCACTAGCACGTAAACTTCAAGCTGAGTACATGGACGTACTTAAAGCAACTGAGCTTGTAGAAGCCACTACAAAAATCCTACAAGAGAGAAGAAACAACAGCACCGACACATTCAAGGAGTTATTCAGTCAATCAACAAAGCTGGCGGAAGAAATGGGTACAGATATTCAGAAGCCCAGGACAACATCCCTTCAAAAAAACCGAGCCAATGTCCAGGCTGAAACGGTTGAAGAATATTATAGGATGACAATTTACATCCCATTTCTGGATTTTGTTATCAATGAACTGATGGCAAGATTTCCCAAAAATAAAATGGAATGTGTAGGTAAGCTACAACATCTTCTCTTACCAGATCTCAATGATGATCAAATAAGGGATATTCTTCAAGGAGCTCGTAAATATGAATATGATTTACCGTGCTTCTCTGCTCTGAAAGGTGAGCTACAAATTTGGAAACACCTGTGGTCCAATTCTGCAAAAGAAATGCCAAAACATCCAGCACAGGCATACAAGTTGGCCGAACCACTGCCAAATGTACAAGTTTTACTGCAGCTGCTGTGCACTCTTCCTGTGACGACGAGTACAGCGGAGCGAACCTTTTCGGCTTTGCGTCGTATGAAGACATCTGCGAACGACCATGACGGAAGAGAGGCTTAATGGACTGGCATTACTCCATGTTCACCAAGACTTATCTAGTGCATTGGACGCCGAAGAAGTCTTGGACGTGTACGCAAGGAAGCACAAGCGAAAGCTGTCTCTCAAGATTTTATAAGATTGTCGAAGAAAAAGTAATTTTATTCATGTTTTTAGCTGTATTATATTGAAATACAGTATACGTATACTTATGTGTTGTGTATTTTTATCATGTAAACAACATTTTGGAGATCTTAAATTCATGGTAACTAACAGCTTACAGGTCGAGGTCTTCTGACCAGTATTTTTGAATTAAAATGGTAATATTCGATATTAATAATTCTAAAGTTCCTAATAAAATGCAAACAAATAATTTTGAATACAACTGCATATTTTATTATAAATAAGTTAATTTATTAAAAAAATTAGGTTTAGGTATTTAGTCATCGCAATTCACAAATCTCACTGTAATACATAATATTCCTTATTCTAAGTTTGAACCTTGTGCCCCCCCCCAACACAATTTTCTGGATCCGCCCCTGCATATATTATTTAATAACAAGTCGATATACAGTTGAGTCCGCGAGTCTTTACCCGTGCGCCATCATTTAAAGCATACGAAATAAGTCGGAAATTTACTGAACGCAACGGCAAATGGATATTATTCCGATCACGGGTTATTATAAAATTTGACGTTATCAAATAAATAGAATGTCAAATTTAAGTTTTACTTCAAAATTTTGGTGCATTTGAAGTAGCTTAATAAATTATTTTATTATCATTGATTATTAAATAAATAAACAATTTATAAAAAAATTCAATAACATATTTTCTTTTTGATATTTTATTCACTTTGGCGGAACCTTAAACACAAGCATTCAACTGTGTCAACAATGAAGTTAGCTTTGTACGTCGTCAAAATTTATCTTAAAATAACATAAACTTATCACAAAATTTCTAACTCCAATAGGGCTTTTCATCGATTGTCATTTGTTTCGAGCTTGTGTCATAAATATAGTATAATCTGTGTATATTAATATACACAGATTATACGACATATGACAGAAGCTCGGAACAAATGACTGTGAATGAAAAGCCCTATATAAAATTAGTTGTGAAAACAACTGTTTGTATACTATAAAAAACTTCAGAATGCAAAAACTCGACAGAATAACAGCAAAAAATTCAACAAACTGACAGCCACAAAAGTAAACAAACCAAAACGTCAGAAATTGTACTTAAAATATGTGAAGACATCCCCAATCGTCTTTATTTGTACCTATCTCTTTTCAATACACTGAGTCTTAATCGTTCATAAAAATAACATGTGTTTTTACTTAAATAACAGGCGGCAGCTGGTTTGTCATTAATTTCATGCGTGCAAGAGAATGATGCTAAATAAAAAGTATGTGTTTTATCTCGGCAGGTATTAATGACGCACGGGTAAAGACTCGCGGACTCAACTGTAACAACTGAGGATAGTATAAATATAACCTGTATATTTGTTATTCATAATACCGGTTTTAATACCGGGATCCCGGTATTTGAAATTTTAAATACCAAATACCGGTATTGAGATTTTGGCTCGGTATTGTAAGCCCTAGCGCGAGCCTATTAAGGAAGCAGGAAGAAGAAGAAGAAGACAAAGAGAAATATGGAGAATGATCAGAGGACAAAAAAGAGATAAATGAACTAATAAAATCGAGACACATTCGGAAGGAAACATGGCCAGACTACTTTCGACCCTTAGTTTTTAAAAGTATATTATATAATGGATTGATTACGGCTGTCGCCGCTTCTCCGCCCCCAATTTCCCAATTTCCATCTTTTTCTGTCATATACAGTTGCCTCTTCTAAGTCTCTTGCCGCCATTGCTTCATCAATATCGTTGCGCCAACTTCTGCGTGATCGTCCTCTCTTTCTTCTTTCAGGAGGGATCCATTCCAGTACTCTTCTAGGCCATCTGTACTCTGGCATTCTTGTAAATGTCCGAACCATATTAATTGTTTTCTCTCTATGTCATCATTGATATTTCCTCCATTTTCATTTCGTTTCTTATTTCTTCGTTTCTAACTCTCTCCAGTTTCAATCTACCGCAGCTTCGTCTCAGATAATCCATTTCTGTCGTCATAAGTTTGTTTCTATTAGCTTTGGTGACGTCCCATACTTCCGAACCGTAAAGTGTAATACTCTAGACTCTAGACTATACTTCCGTAAATTTGTTTTTTGGTTTCTCGTCGAATTGTTTTTTTGCCAGAGGAGAGAGTTTAAGGCACAGATCGCTGCTCTGCCCTTGTTTATTCTTTCCCTGATTTCATCTGCGCTATTTGCCTTCTTGTTGAAAATGACCCCCACATATTTGCAGAATTGCACGCCTTAGATTTTGTCGTCTTCCAAGACTAGGTCACATATTTCATCTGTTCCCACTGAGAGATATTCACATTTTTAAAAGTGACAATAATAAATTAGCAACACCAGAAGTGACGACAAACGAAGAAATAAACATTGAGGATGGATATGTGAAAGCAACATTAAGGAAATTAAAAAATAGAAAATCACCAGGAGATGACAATACCAAACGAACTTCTAAAGTACAGTGGACCAGAGCTGACCAAACAACTATTAAAACTAATCCAAAAAATATTAAAATAAAAAAGAATAGGACCACCAGAATGGAGATCAAGCATACTAATCTCCTTCAAAAAGGGAGACAAATCGGACCAGAAGAAATACAAATAAATTAATTAATCAAACACAAGTGGAAGAAAATCATTAGAGGACAACAGACTAGTATATTTATGTCTACCAGAACACTCCAAAAATGCGATAATGATAGCAATATTGTCTTAAGAGGCTACAGTAGCGATCAACAGGTAGCAACAAACGAGTTCCAAGATTGCGGCTCTAATTTTGAATATTTTGTCGAGGTATTTAGCACACATATTCGTAATATAATAAAGAATGGCGGTACAGAGCCCAATTTAAGTAATATGTTAGTACGTAGAAATTACTATATAACTAAATAAAATATTGAAAAAAGGAGCCTGTACCGCCATTAAGAAGAAAAAAAACTTTCTTCAAATAAACTTTTTTATCCCATGCCTAGATTTTGTGGAATCTTGGAACTACTAATTTTTTTTATTTCTAACAAGAAATCGAACATAGTATAACTAAATAACTAATTAGGCAACATAGAGAAATTATCACTGTCATTTTGACAAACCTGCGTCAGATTTTTTTTAATCTGTTCTGTCATCTTTATCGATATCTGTGCAGTAGTGTGTTAATTTAAGAATTCGTTTTTGTTGTTTCATAGGAAAGTAGTATTTATTGATAGTTAATTTATTATATTTTTGTTGTTGTATAAGTTGTTGGCCTCTTTGAAAGAATAGATTGTTGTTAATTGTGAGTTTTAGTTATATGTAAGTAGGTAAGTATATTTAACGTAAAAATATTTCGAATTCTAATGCGAGTATATAAAGTTTTAGGATTTTTTATTTTAAAAATATTATCAATAGTTTAACAAAATGCAAAAAGTAAATCAAACGAAAAATAAAGTGAAACCTTCCAAGAAAAAGTCCATTAAAAACCGTGCCAAAATTATGCGAAAATCGAAATTTGTTTCGTTTCCCAACAAAAAATGATTATTTATTATTGTTTTATTATTAAATATTTCATGCAAATACCTTTCTAAATACTTATCTTAACATAAAATTTTCACTCATTTTGGTTTATTTTTATAAATATCTATTTATTAATAATAAAATCGTTTTCTATTACTTCCATTTAGCGCGACTATGATATTGTCAAAATATTAATCTTAGATAATGTCAAAGATTACCACTGTTGCCAAAGTTTATGATACTATCTCCCGAAGTTATATTTTGTTGCTACCTGTTGATCGCTACTGTTTACTCTTAATATGTGGCCAAAACACTCCCTAAGAAGTCCTTGGTTATTTTACACGCCTTTAAATCTTTGAATGTATAGAAACCCGGAAGTTTTCGAGAATATGAAGGAAAAACTTTCTTACAATTATTTGAATATGATCAAAATATTAAATAAATAACTTACCCAACAACATCAATGTTCTAATCGAAGTCATATCTAAACCAACATCGATTTCATTTTCGTAATATTGTTCTCTTAAATGCTTCAGCTCAACAACCCGAACATCTGGATGTTCATCATTATTGTGTCTGTAAACAATTTTGTTACATATTATTGGAACATTAATAATTAAAATAAGTAGACTTATTATTAAAACTCTTATCAGTCACCTACGTATCAAAATACTGCTCGGCCATAATCGAATACCAATAAAAACTTAAGATTAAAATAATTTGATGTCAGCTTTTAATGTTAAATATCGATGCAACAGGCATGGTGACCTATCAAAAAGTGAAATTAATGGTTTCTTATTATTTATAATGATAAACTTTGGACCTTCGTTTTTTTTTTCGATTTAATTTGTGTACATACTTACTGACAGCAAAAAAAGCTTTTTTGTTTATAAAACATGTAAACTGTTTATCATCATTGGGTTTTATTAGAAATGATCAATTGTTTTTGGATGACTCCTACATTTAGTACAGTACCTTGATGCAGTATCTACCGGAGATGATGGAATGGATATGGTTACCTCCTTTATGATATCCGAATATTTCTAATGATAAACACATTAATATTTGATATCACAAGGTCAATGCGATAAGACCAAACGACAGTTAACAGAGGTTTAATAAGAAAACAAAGCAATTTTGTTTACAATAATTTGATAATATAAGTAAAACTTGTCTATCAAATTGTTAAGTGAGTTGAGTTTTTGGTTGCATAAAATTAAGGAATTGTATAAAGAATTATTTTGAAATGTATAAACATTGTATAAAATCGTCTTAATTTCCTCGGCATCCTGTATGATATATAATTTTTGAAAATCTCGGCAGGTTGCTTAGAGTATGGAAAATTTTTTACCCTCTCTGGAGATCTAACACGCAATCTGTTCTTCGAACGAAAGTGAATCCTTATTTTAATACGGTTGGTTCTCATTGAGATTTGACACCACTTGGTTTATTAGTGATTTTTTTGCGATTTCTGAGTGAAAACTAGCAATTTTTTTAACTCTTTATAGTGGTGATGTGTTCGGCTTACGGTTGTAAAAGCGACATCAGCAGGAAAGAAGTGGGAATTACATTTTACAGGTAAATAAATATTTCTGTTATGTGTGAGTAGATGAAAATTCAATAAATACTCCTATATTCTTAGATATTGCCTCTTAAACGGTTAATAATTTGAAAATTAACACTTCAATGTACCTTATTACATAATTAAAATTACATGGTTAAGTTATAAAATGAGAAAAATTTACATGTAAAATTAAAAGTAACATAAAAAATCACCATTTTACCAGTGGTGTAGGTACGAAACGGTACGAAATAAATGAAATTATAAAATATATTGTGGCAACTTCGAAAATGGAATTAATAGCGTATCTTGTTATTATTATTGACTTTTTTGTTGTTAAACATTTTATTGCTTGATTTTACTTTGTTTATTTGTAAAAAAATTATTTAAGAGCACAGGCGCAAATATTTTACGGTTATCTCTACTTTTTCTTTTTTTACACGGCAAATTATATGTAGTCAAGTTTTCACTGGTATGGATACCAGTGGCGGCTCGTGGCTTTAGGGACAGGGTCGGCAAGGTTTTGTCTCCAAAGGCTACAATTTCATAGGAGATCTTTGGTTTTTGTTTTTTTTTATTTTTTTTTTGTTTTTTTTTGTTTTTTTTTCCTATAAATTTAGAAACTATACCTGTTTATAAATTAACTCTAGTCTATGTTGTTTCGAAGTAATGGGTTACAACGTAATTTTAAAATTTATTATTGTTTTGGAGGGATTTTAAAAGTTTTTTTCTATCGACATTTGAGACAAGTTTGACATTCTCTCCTGTTTCATGGTGTTTCGACAATACGTTTTGACTCTTTTGAGACAAGAGAAATCCCGTTCATTTGAGACAGAATTTGCCCACATTTGAGCACAATAATTTATTAATTTCGGGAACAGTTTGTTGTACCTAATGAATTGCAGTATATAAAATTATACATAGTCTGTAATTTATCCCACCTTCCGAAAATATTTGGATCAGAATATAAAACTGTTAATCCATGTTCTTATTTTATTTGATTAAAAAATGATGGATAATTTTTAATGAACTTGTCTAATAGATATTTTGAAAATTCTTTGGCGTAACTTTTAAATTTTGAATAATCAAAGAGGTCAATGACTTATAACAGTGAGTAAATAATAGTTTTGCTTGGTGCAATTGTTTCAACTTTTGTCCGGAGACCATACAATTCACTGGACATCAAGACAACCCCGTCATAAATTTGCCTTACCAATTTATTTTTGATATCAAAAAATTTTAATCTGTCCTTTAAATTAAAACACCAAAAATATATTCTGTCTTATGGCTTCTACTCACGTCTGAAAACCTAACAACCTCTCATAAATATTAGAAGTAACGCGTATCGAAGAACAATTATTGATACTTGTGAATGACATGTTACCTCTATCAGAAGTTTCGTCTACTTCTACCGAAAAGGATCAAAATGTAACTACCAATTGATTCTTTCATTCTGTGCTGTTTTAGGTACGCCGCTATATTCTTCGAGTCAGAAAATAAATTAGAAAATTCCAGATCGTATTTGTTAAAATTTTATTTGTTCTCTATAATTAGCTTGATTTAACGAATGCTCCGATACATCCTGTCCCCTAAATGGTAATTCCTAATAACTTAAAAGAATTACAATATCAATAATAATTAAACGACGTAAAACTACTTACCTATTTCATAATTTTATCCCGAGCGCGCTAGCAAGGCAATACGTGGCTACGTACGTGCCTTTCTGCCGTTTGCAGATCACCGCTCGGCAGAGGTACCCGCTGCCGTACTTACCATTCAAATAAATACGGGGAATGTATAATTGGTTACCTATCGGCTAATATTCCATAGCTTCTTATTATAAGCAAATCGTCGATCTGGGGACGGCATGCCGTGCCGGGCTTTATAATAAGAATTCACACAATCGCAAACGGGTGCGGGTGCATGGCTATAGGATCATTAATTTGAAAAGTCTCTTACGCACAGCGCACAGGGATCACTTAACTAACGTATCGGGATCGAATTCTTTTAAAAACAATGAATAAAATTTAGTCTGTATTATCTCACAGATATATTTTTTATTTCACAGAAACGAATATCATCAACTCTGATGAAATTAAATATTTCAAAAATCTATAATGTGTCCATAAATGTGTGGGTCGGCACTGCCGACCCTGCCGACCCTGCCGACCCTGACGAGCCGCCACTGATGGATACGTACATAAACATTACTTGACAATGACATTGTCACCATTAACTTGAGATGACTCTTGAATGTTCTTGGATAACTGTTACTTGTATCATCGCTTAAATTATTAATTCAATTAATTATTATGATAATTTTTCACTAACTATGTATTCAGTGATTATAATAATTTATATACTATGCCATAAAAGATAATACTTAATCGAGAAAAGAGGAAAAGTGATTTTTTTAATAATATATTGTTACTATGGAACGCTTAGATAAATTTTGAATATCTTTAACAACAAAATGCTTTTATCACAATATATATCCTGGTGTAGTCTCTGCTTGGGATCTTCCATAAATAATAAACAATAAATAACTTTTTATTAATTTCACGTCTTAAATTATTTAGCCAATACACTATCAATATTATTTAATAAACAACTCAAGATAACGAGCGATACACAATTATTGGGATCAAAGCTAGCCGTGCAAAAAATTACGAATGTCTTGTTTTAATCTGAATTTTTATCAATTAATTTTGATTAACGTTATAAAACATAAAAAATCAGTCAAAACCTTTAACACAGAACTTTTAATCTAAAATAAAAAGAATTAACACAATTATAAGTAACAATAATAAATAAAATCAAACAAGATGCTGTATATGTCCACCACCAACATCTCTACATAACCTAACTTTTCTTGTTAAGTTGACGTGCACTGCAAAGTTGACGTAAACTCTAAAGTAGTATATCTGAATTAAGAAGAGACATGCACTGTATATTTATCTCTGTCGTTGAGAGCCACCTATGGTGACAATAATTTTGGAGCAAACGTAATTATTATTCCTAAAGCCGTGTCAAATATCTAAAATTGCCGCTGTCTTGTCAGCACATTCTGTTCGACTGAGTGCGTTGTACGACAAAGATAGCGAATATTCAATTTGGAAAATATTACCACTGACATGGTGTTCATTTTTTTCCAATAGGGCTTTTCATCGATTGCCATTTGTTTCGAGCTTCTGTCATGTGTCACATAATATTAATATATCTACGTTACGTCTCTAGTTTGTATCATTGTTATATACCAATAACGTATGACGTAGATATATTAATATTATGTGACACATGACAGAAGCTCGAAACAAATGACTGTGAATGAAAAGCCCTATACTGAAAAAAGTAATACTTTTGAAAACTTTAAACGCAGAATGAAAGACTAAATTATTACCGAGGGCTGAAAGTCCCTCAGAATAAATAAAAAGTTTCTTTTGAATGAGATCTTTAAAAATAAAAATCACACTAAATTGTCTCTTAGTTTTTCACCCTTGTAACTTTTTTCTCAGAATTCTAAAAAATAAATCCCATTTAAATATAGTATTGGAGCCGAAATTTTGCGACCTATGTGAAATAAAGATATCTATCATAAATCAATAATTCAAAAAGTTTGCTTTCGTCACATCCCCTAATTCCTAATCCTGTTTTATTTTGAGTGGGTATAAAAGTTCAACATACTAAAATACTGTTATTTGTTTAAATCTTTCTATGTAAGCCATGCATAATATTCTGTAATTAATAAAAATAGAAAATTGAACTAAACCTACGAGCAATATTATTTAATTTGTAGTTTTATATAGTTTCTTCTGGCCTACGCGATACGCCACTGGCACTCGTGTTTGGTTCTAACTTGGTTTTGGCTTCAGTTTCGTTCTCGTTGCGGTCACTCCAGGGAGAGGGTAAAAAATTTTCCATACTCTAAGGCAGGTTGTAACCAAAGAAAGTATTCCACCTGTTGTCAATCTGGTTGTATGGGAACGATATTTATTGTCGTTTTCTGTGCTACTTCGATTGATAACTTACTTTGTTTTTCGGTAGATGGCTCTAGTTCATCCGCGGCATTTCGTTCTTTGCAATTCGGAAAGGCCCAAAGTATGATACCTGGGGAAATCGGAGAGAAGAGGATATGGGACTACTGATGATGAGGAAAAAACCTCCAAAACCGGTATAGACTCTTCCTGAACTCTCCGATTTAACCAGAGTATTATGCAGTTGCTGCATTTTCGTGTTGCAAAGAAATTGAAAATGTTTATACATTTTAATTCATTTACTCTTTTGTTGAGTACTAAGGAATCTTTCTTGTTGGAACTTTTACCACGCTGAGCAGAAGGGTTGTGAATTATTTAATCGGCATCGGCATCCTGTATGATTTATAATTTTTGAAAATCTCTGGAGATTGTAACCAAAGAAAGTATTCCACCTGTTGTCAATCTGGTGGTATGGGAACGGTAATTATTGTCGTTTTCTGTGCTACTTCGATTGATAATGTACTTTGTTTTAATTATTTTAAAATTCATTTTGTTTATTTCTTCGTAAAGTACATAGTAAGTGTAATATTCTTCTTCTTGATATGCGTATCTGTGACAAATATGGCGATCATCATAGCTATCTTTATTTTACATATCTGTAGCAGCGCGAAAAGCTTCACAAACGTTGAGATGAACAAGGTTCTGAGGTTTTTTAACCAGGATGTTCTTCTTCCTGGACTTCGCTTTCCGAAATATTGTAATTTTCGAAATTTGACGGTCGTCAGTGACTCTCAAATACCATCAAAACAAGAAAATTAGAATACCTCGGACATATTACACGTGGAGAGAGATACAACCTGTTCCGATTGATTATGCAGGAAATGATAAAAAAAAGAAGCAGAGGAAGTGCAGAATAAACCTGAAAGAATGGTATGGATGTACCTACATCAAATGAACTTTTCAGAGCATTCAACGTCCGAATAGCTATGATGATTGCCGATCTCCGTCGCGGATATGGCGTTTAAAGAAGAAGTGACTCTCGGTTTTTCTTCATTCTTTTGAGGATTTCATCATTTGTGACTCGATTAGTCCACGGGATCTTAAGTATTCTCCGATGTAGCCACATCTCAAATGCTTTCAATATTCGGCGCAGAACTTCGTTCAAAGTCGATTCAACGCCATAAAGAAGAACGGGGAAGACGTAGCATCGCAGTATTCTTACTTTTTTACCAGGATAGAGGTTATGGCCACAATATAAAGAGGGACAGTAGAACTACTCTCCGAAAAATTGGAAGTAAAAATTTTCAACGCGCATGGCGACCACGCAATGTTCCCAGTCGCTAGAAGACCACTCTTGCATTGCTAGTCGCGTAGAAACGTACGGGTTTTAACAGGGAAAACCCGCATCCACCATTGGTGAATTACCAATTGCGTACTGCCGGTATTACTTCTTGATATCAAAGTGCCGACATAGAAGAGGTTTTACTGTCCCTCGTTTATACTGTGTTATAGCTCTTGAAGAAGGCCCCCATCCGGTTGAAGGTTGATCTAGCTTTTCCAATGCGCGCTCTTACCTCCTGGTTGTTGGTTCATTCTTCATTTATGATAGTGCCGAAGTATTTGTGCATCACTCTTTCTATTTACGTTTGGTTGACGTAGAGTTGACCTGTCATTTTTTCTTGCTAATTATCATAAGATCTTTGTTTTCTTTACGTTTATATTGAGTCCATAGTGTTGACGTTTATATTGAGTCCATAGTGTTAACTGTAATATGTTATTTTGTTCATAAGGACTTGCAGGTCTTCTAGGTTGTCTGCAAATACTATGGTGTCATCTGCATATCTAATGTTGTTTAGCCGGTACCCGTTTAGAAAAATGCCATTTCAGTTTCATGCAAGGCTTCGATCTATATTCTTTCGGAGTAGGTTAAAGGTTTCCAATTATTTTTATATCTTAGTTGTTAATTCCTGCTTCTTTTAGTAATTGCATCATCTTGGCGTGTTGACTCGATCAAACGCTTTCTCGTAATATATCACACATGCGTATGTCGTCGGCCTAATGTGAAAAATGCATAAGTCAAAAATACCCGATTTTACAGGAGAGACAAAAAGCTAACTGTGCATAACTCCACTTGTATACACACATACACAGTAATGAAAGATTATGCATCACCTTCGATTTTTGAAGTTATACTTCTTTGGGCGCGATCGAGATTGAGGGTGAATTTATATTGATCTGCGCGCATGCGCACACCTACAGTTTGGTATTATAGTCTTTACATTGGGTGTTGAAATGATCTGTCAATAATTGTTCAATATGGAGGTTATCGGTAAACAAAAATGTTGTATAATATATTAGTTTTTATTGTTGTGAGGACAGAAATAAAATCAAATTTATAATTATAGTGACTTTAAATAGTTTTGAAAAGCCACAGGTACGTAATTCTAAATGTTTCAGTTGTATTCCAATAAAAAATTATCTTCATGCCTATTTGGAAAATGTAAAAAAAATAATGTACTTACCTAGTACTTGCTATGCTATACCCCTAGTAGGCAATGCTTTAATTTACATAATCTGATTACGAACAAACTTTCTACAAATTTTCATCTAATGTATCGTTTTCTTACTCTACCTATATATTGTTGTATTTTAATTCGACAAAAATCAAACTAATAAAAATTCATATAAACAAAATGTCAAAAAGTTGTTCAGTTTGTGTATATTCCCACATGACGTATACGCGAAGGTGGTGCAGTTTGAAATCGCTTCGACTCTCGTACGGCGGGATACACGGGAAGTAGGTTCAAGCCCAATGCAAGTTATATCATTTTTTTATTTTTTTTATAGATTTTATGATTGTAAGTATATTATTATATAATTTTTGTCAGAAAATACGTATTTAATTAAAATTTTTGGCAACAATTATTGTTCAGAAATCATTTGTGGCATTTTTCAATGTGTTTGTGTGTTTTATTCTTTTATTTTTTTAATTTTTGGTATTGTTTTAATAAAAATTTTGGAAAGTAGTAGAGAAACTGTTTAAAGTATATTGATTTCGTTGAAATCATATAATAGAAGTATAACTTCTTACGTGCGTACAAAGTACACACATTCTTTTTTTTTTGTCGAAGTTTTTCCAACATTTTCTCATTTTACAACGGCGTTTTTTCTTCTTATTTCAGATGCCCCTTGGAGCGAAAGTATACTTGGGCAAGATTTAATAAATTCAGTGCTCGATATCTGCCTTTTATTTCCGTAAATTTCATATATTCGAGCATTCAGCCACTTCCATTTTATATTTAATCAGTTAAACTGTTTTTTGTCTTCGTGTTTTTAGAGCTGTTCGAAATGTATAATTTTTATTTATTAAACTGTAAAATTCGCAAAAGAAAATAAAATAACCATTAAACATTAAAAAAATTTATTTTTTACCTATTAACAAATTACATAACATCTAAAAATTTCTAGTAAGGGGATGTTTGGGAAAATATTGTTTAAACTTAAACATCTTTTTGGTTATCAATCTATGATTTTCATCGTTTGTGTTGTAAGGTCCTGTATATATTTTCAATATGTTCTGCTTCACCCTTTCTGTAGCAGAATTTGTAAACGTGGAAGCAAGCATCATTTCTACGTCTCCATGTTGCAGACCGATACAGTAAGATCTGGAAGCTCTGCCTAAAAACAAAATAAGTCAGAAATATTAAATATACAGTGGAAACATAAAGATAACTAATATATAATGATATTGGAAAATACCGTAAGACTTGTACACACTTCTAAGTCAAAACGGCAAACAAGTGTATGTTCTCAAAAAAATTGATAGTGTGTAAAAAATGTTTTTTTTTATCAACTAAGTACTTTCAACACATAACGTGCCATCACAAGTAAACTATTTGAGATTTGTCTAAATTAATTAATAAGGTTGTTAATTTATAAAATATCAGTTTTCGAACTCTGAACTTATCAAATGAGGTTTCTCCTAGGTTTGATTTCATCTAACTTCTTCTACACTTGGTCAAACTATAACAGTTTTGTTTTTAAAAGAATTTTGATAACTTATACACACGTTAACATTTCACTTCAATATTATTAATAGTAATTTTTGGAAAATTTAACTTTAAAATTTAGTATCTTAACTTAAAATTCATTTAACCTATACACGGCGTTTTAGTCATTTTCAATTTTAATTAATTTTTAATTATTATTTACGAATAGAGAGGTCGCATAAGATTGTGGTTCCTTCTTTATCATTTTAATGAATAACAGTCCTTTTCAGCTGTTTACGTGGGCTCAAAATGGCTGACTCAACCATGTTGTCTGTTTAGAATAAAAAAGAAATTAGATGTGAATTTATTCATTTTAAGGGGTTGTTATACCCGATATCTGTGGCTTTTGCCCAGAATCTATGTTTTTTATTGTGTCGTTTAGCAATTGCTCTTCTATGAAGGTTTTATAAGAGGACGTAAGTTTTTCAATCTTCCTTTTTATAAAAAATCTTATCTTAAATGTCCTTTTAGGAAGCTCTGATGATGGCACGTTATGTGTTGAAAGTACTTAGCTGATAATAAAACATTTTTTACACACTATCAATTTTTTGAGAACATACACTTGTTTGCGGTTTTGACCCCATAATGATTTAGTATGAACAACCGCTCATCTCATCTCTAGAATTCTACACTAAGGGCAGGTGTAAGAGAAGGTGATGTTCTGAGTCCTTTGTTCATCACTCTAATAGACGAAATTGCAAAAAAATGCAGGGGTAAGGTAAACAGAACTATGGTTGGGGTGTATAAACTTCAACACGTATACGGTATACGTATCAGAGTTGATATGCAGGGTGTTTGGTAAAGAATGGGCCATAGCTTAACCTTAGATTCCTGATGTTAAAATAGGTCGATTTAAGCTAACTTACCTTAGTACAAAAGTTGATAATAACCGAAATACAGGGTGTCAAAGTTAAACTTTTATTTTATTTATTTTTGAATATTTCCTGACAGGCATGGGACAACAACACGAAATTTGGTAAGTGGTGCTGGCACTGTATACCCCACTAAATTATGTTAAACAAACGTTTCTGGCTACTACCAGAGGCGTACGACGGGGGAACGTGAATGGTTGACCCTTCCCAAATTCTACGCCACTTGCGGAATTGCTATTTTAGTGCAATTTTTTGATTCTCCAATACTTTCTATGTAAATAACATACTCTTCATTCGTAACGATAAAGCCATTAGTTTTCGAGATATTTGAAGCTAAAAACGAAGGAGCATAATACATTAATCAAAGTAAGTGTGCCTTTTCATTTTTAACTTCAAATATCTCGAAAACTAATGACTTTATCGTTACGAATGAAGAGTATATTATTTGCATAGAAAGTCTTGGAGAATCTAAAAATTATGCTAAAATAGCAGTTTCATCAGTGGCGTAGAATTTCCGAAGGGTCAACCATTCACTTTCCCCTGTCGTACGCCTCTGGTAGAAGCCAGAAACGATTATTTAACATAATTTAGTAGGATGTACAGTGCCTACACTTTCTGCCAAGTATGACACGGAAATGTCAAATTATTTTAAAGTATTCTTTTTTTTAAATAATTTATTCTTCATTTAAAACTTTAAGAATTATGTGTGCCCGGTACTATAAAACTATTTGACATATCCTTATGATACTTGGCAGAAAGTGTAGGTACTGTACACCCTACTAAATTATGTTAAATAATCGTTTCTGGTTAATACCAGAGGAGTACGACAGGGGAAAGTGAATGGTTGACCCTTCCCAAATTCTACGCCACTGATGAAACTGCTATTTTAGCATAATTTTTAGATTCCCCATACTTTCTATGCAAATAATATACTCTTCATATACAGAAATACAGAGATACAGAAATCTAAATTAAGCTGATAATTTTTGATAATTGCCCGTCGTCAAGTATATTACGTCAGATGCCCTTCGTTGCTACGAAAAAATACATTCAGTGACATTAATGACAATTATTAATGTTTTAAAACTTATAACAGTGATGACTTTAAACCGTCAAATATTTATAAAAACTGTGTGTTTAATTGTACTAATTTGTACTTACATAACTAAATTGCAATAAAATTTTGGTTTTGAACAGTTTTATTCATGAACTAATCGCAACAAATTGCACTCGATCTCTAAAATTAATATAGAATCTTTGCCCTCGTGACACTTTGACATAATTTCACTCGCCTTCGGCTCGTGAAATTAAAACTGTCAAAGTGTCACTCGGGAAAAATTCAATAATTTTAGAGCTCTTGTGCAATTACTAATTAAAAATTAATCTAAGACTTTTCTAACCGTTTTCGGAGAAATTAGTGCTACCTCTTCTGTAATTCTGTCTTTCAGTTTTTGGATGGTAGGTGGCGTATTTACATACACTTTGCTTTTTAAATAGTCCCATAAAAACAATCTAAAGGTGTCAAATCCGGGGATCCTGCTGGCCATTCGATATCTCCTCTTCTTCCGATCCAACGATTTGGAAATTTCGGATATTGATATTATTAGTAGACGACACCAAAAAGAAAATTGGCAAAGGTATTATCGAAACACGAGAACTGGTAGTAATTACAAACAAATACAGTCTGAAATTCCCATTAAAAGATGCTTTCATTCTATATCAAATCGCCATTTCATAAGAGTTATAAATAGATTGAGATGTAATCATGCTCTTACCCCCCTGTACAGTTTGGGTCTCACAGAGTCATCTAACTGTGAGTGTGGAAAAGAAGGTGATGTACTACATATTCTCCTCGAATGTTCACATCAATCAGTAAATATAAACAAATTTTATGATAATCTTAATATATTAAAAATTCCACTTCCCGTCTACCTGAACCCTGAACAATTTGATATTTTCTGAAGATATTAATACATTAAAAACAATAAACGAACATATCAAAAACTGTAAATATAGATTGTAGCAATAAAATTTACCCTGTATTTAAGAAATTTTGTTAAAACATAGCAGGCATGTTTATTAAAACAAAATTAAGAAATTTTGTTAACACAAGCAGGCATGTTTGTTTTGTTGTTATTTTTGTAAACCCTGTAGATTTAAATAATTATTGCAAAAATAAAGAAGCAAAAAAAAGAAAAAAAAAACAAAAAAAGCAAAGAACAAAAAAGAACTAAGAAGATGTAAAAAAATATTTACAACCAAAACAGTGTATTATTTAGATAATAATTGTAATATATGTTAGTTTGTTATGTATTTAGAGTTAGAAATACAGAAAAAATTCCTCTGATTGAAAAAACAAATTTGTTTGTTTTTAAAATAACAAAATGTCTGGTTAATTGGCTCAGCCAAGGCCATCAAATTCACAAAAAAAAACGATTTGGAAATGTATTGTCGAGAAACTCAAGAAGGCGTCGAAGAAATCAGGAGATGTTCTCTGAAAGAGTCTGGCTAATTCTGGAATTAACTCCGATTCTTAAAAATTTTCAGTATTATTAATAATTCCTGCCTACACATTGATCTTGTGTCGATATTGCGTATTTACGTCCACCATCCAATTCGGATTTTCATCTGACCAGTACCTGCAGTTTTGCTTATTGACCGTGCTAGCTAAATGGAAAGTAGCGTCATCGGAAAAAAGGATTTGGTTAAAAAAATTAGGATTAGTGTTAAGTCTATTTAACATTGTGTCACAGAATTCTGTGATCTGGATCGTCTTCATTCAGTTCCTGTTCCTGACAGTAAATCACGACGTACCTACTGACAATAAAACCTACTTGATTTAACGAAATGAAACCGATACTCGCACAAAAATAGAAAGGACTTTTTCAAACTTGAAAGTCATACTAAGTGGTCCATTTTGTTTTCTCTTTATGTTGATATCAACGGTTATAATAAAAATGGTTTTACTAATTTTTACATATTAATGGTCAATATTGACTATTAAGAGGATATATGATGCATCAACAATAAAAAACTGCAACAGAAGATTGTAAAATATACGGGCGGTCATATTTAAAAATATGCATATTATCCGTATTTTTCAGAAACTGTACATGTGGCAACGTCGAAAATATAAAATTTCAACTAGCTGCACGGTTCTTAGACATTACTACGGTTACCCAGATCGACTAACCAATGAACATTAAGGGTGCGATTACGTCACGAGTGTACTGTAATTTGAATCATAATAAAATTTTTTTCGAGTCCTGAGAAAACTAATAAGTATTTTAGAAAAATTTACACGCAGAATGAAAGATTACGTTATCACCGAGGGCCGAAAGTCCCTTAGAGTAAATAAAAAGTTTCTTTTGAATGAAATATTTGCAATTAAAAATCACACTTCTCTTTTATTTTCAGCCCTGTAACTTATTAAAATAAACATTATAGAAGTTTTCAGTGACTTTCGGTCCTCGGTAATAATGTAGTCTTTCATTCTGCGTTTAAATTTTTCAAAAATATTTACTAGTTTTCTCAGGATTCGAAAAAAAAATGAATACATTTAAAAAACTAATGAGAATTTTGACGCGCGTCAAAATTTTGCATTTTGCTCCTTCCCCTTAATCGGTACTTATATGTCTTTGATGTATGGAAAATAGTCAAGATAGTTAAGAAATAAAGATGTTTAGTGGATTATAATACCTGATTATGGAAAACTGTTTACATTTATCCATGCAATATTTACGGAAATCTAAGACTTCAATCTCTATTCTACACAGAAAATTGATCGATGAATTTCCATTAATACTGGATTAACTATTGAATACATACTATCCTTAGAGGTCAGCTAGGATTATGTGAATTAGAATTACTTGTATAATTTATTGTAAGAATTTAAATAATAGGTACCTAATAAATTTGGCCACACTACAGCCTGTACCTGGCATCCTAAAATATCATCAACATTATTATTACGTTAATACATAATGAAATTTTAACGTTTTAACCTACCTTATAAATATATATTCTTATTTAAACTCCTACAATAGGAACGACGTACAACTTTCATGAATAATTAAAAATAAGTTTTTACGGGAAACAACACCAAAATTACAAATACAAAAATATAAAGTAAACTAGGATATTACCGGATGGTGAATTGGAAAACGGGCCATAGGAAACTCAATGTAAAATTCTAAACTGTTGAATTCCTGCTTCCCTAATTATTTTACATCAAAAGACATTAGAAACTATTTGTAGAGGATTGAAATCTGTATTGAAAACAACTGTTAAAATTGTTCTACGAATTAAACATATTACAAAATTTAGTAAAAAATGCGTAAAAATACTTTTTTCAGCCCAAAATTAGGCCACACACAGTGCAATGTCACAATGAATTTATTTTTACATTTTTGAACTGTAAATATTTTTATTTTATCATTAAAAACAATACAGTTGATAATATACCCTCAGCTGCGGAGAAAATATTAATAATAAATATTTTTTATTCAGTCAATGGTGTGAGCACTGTCAGTTAAATAGTAACGTGTGGCCTAACTTTTACACACATACCTACTGTGGCAAATGTATTATATTTTTCAAAATTTTGGAATGCATTTAAATCGTAGAACAATTTTAACTTTTGATTTTAATACAGATTTCAATTCTCTACAAATATTCTCTCATGACTTTTGATGTAAAATAATTAGGGAAGCAGGAATTCAACAGTTTAGAATTTTACATTGAGTTTCCTATGGCCCGATTTACGATTCACCACCCGGTATAAGATAAAACGTGTATTATTTGTGTTATTATTTAATAATAACACAAATACTACACATATACAGGGTGTTTGGTAAAGAATGGGCCATAGCTTAACCTCAGGTTCCTGAGGTTAAAATAGGCCGATTTAAGCTAACTCACCTTAGTACAAAGTTTATAATAACCGAGATACAGTGGCAAATTTGAACTTTTTTTTTATTTATTATTGAATATTTCCTGACATGTATGGGATAACAACATGAAATTTGGTATGTGGGGTTTTTTTGGGTCGAGAAAACTAAATTTCTTACCAAAAATTATGTATTGCCCAGAGGGCGCCACATACGCCTTTCAGCACTCATTTATTACGTTCAATTTTTTTTATTCCCCACTCTGTATAATTTTGACATTAAAATTTTTATTCTCCTATTAGTTTTACTTAAAAAAGGTATACTTCCTTCATCTCCCTAAACTCAACCGTTTTCGAGATAAACGTATTTTAAATCTGCGATACACCATCATTTTTAGCATAATATCATTGTAGTTACACCCGAAAAATAACTTAAAACCATAATAATTGTGCCAGTTCTCAAATTTATGTCATTGCATTGCAAATTTCATTTGAAGAAATTTGCGATAAATTTTTGGATAATTTTATGGTTTTAAGTTATTTTTCTGGTGTAACTACAATGATATTATGCTAAAAATTATATTGCACCGCAGATTTAAAATGCGTTTATCTCGAAAACGGTTGAGTTTAAGGAGATGAAAGAGGTATACCTTTTTTAAGTAAAACTAATACGGGAATAAAAATTTTAATGTCAAAATTATACGGAGTGACGGATAAAAAAATTGAACGTATTAAATGAGTGCTGAAAGGCGTATGTGCCGCCCTCTGGGCAACACATAATTTTTGGTAGGGAATTTAGTTTTCTCGTCCCAAAAAACCTCCACATACCAAATTTCTTGTTGATATCTCATGCATGTCAGGAAATATTCAATAATAAATAAAATAAAAGTTTAACTTTGACACCCTGTATCTCGGTTATTATAAACTTTGTACTAAGGTAAGTTAGCTTAAATCGGCTTATTTTAACCTCAGGAACCTGAGGTTAAGCTATGGCCCATTCTCTACCAAACACCCTGTATACACAATAACACACAGTCAATGAGAGAAAATTATTTAAAAATATGGGATTCTGTACTCTTGTGACGTAAAGTCAAAAATTGAAGTCTCTCCACCACCGTCGATCTGGGCAACCGTAGTATGTCTAAGAACCGTGAACTGGCTGGTGTCCATTATATACACATAACCAACATTTAGTAACACTATCTTGGAGGGTGTCACATATATCTTTGTTTCCATACTTTACGCGCGCACTATATACAGGGTGTCCCGAAAAGATTGGTCATAAATTATACCACATATTCTGGGGTCAAAAAGAGTTCGATTGAACCTAACTTACCTTAGTACAAATGTGCTCATAAAAAAAGTTACAGCCTTTTGAAGTTACAAAATGAAAATCGATTTTTTTTAATATATCGAAAACTATTAGAGATTTTTTATTGAAAATTGACATGTATCATTCTTATTGCAGGAACATCTTTAAACAAAATTATAGTGAAGTTTGTCTACACTATAAAAAATTTATGGGGGTTTTGTTCCCTTAAACCCCCCAAACTTTTGTGTACGTTCTAATTAATTCATTATTGTGGTACCAATCGTTAAATACAACGTTTTTAAAATTTTTCTGCCGCTTAGTATTTTTTCGATAAGCCAGTTTTTATCGAGATGCGGCTTCTTTTTTAATATATTTACATAAAAATTTTATGGGGGTTTTGTTCCTTTAAACCCCCCAAATATCTGTGTACGTTCCAATTAAACTATTATTGTGGTACCATTAGTTTAACATAGTATTTTTAAAACTTTTTTGTCTCTTAGTCTTTTTTTGACAAGTCACCTTTTATCGAGATGTGGCTTCTTTTTCAAAATATACCTAAAAATGTAAATTATAAAAATAAATTTTCAGATTATTAACAGGTCTCTATAATCGTACTTAACCATATACAAATATGTGGTGGAATCGACAAATATTCAAAATATCTCGATAAACACTGGCTTATCGAAAAAGTACTAAGAGGCAAAAAAGTTTTAAAAACGTTGTGTTTAACTAATGGTATCACAGTAATGAATTAATTAGAACGTACACAAAAGTTTTGGGGGGTTTAAGGGAACAAAACCCCCATAAAATTTTTATGGGGTAGACAAACTTCACTATAATTTTGTTTCAAGATGTTCCTGCCACAAGAATGATACATGTCTATTTTCAATAAAAAATCTCTAAGAGTTTTCGATATATGAAAAAAAATCGATTTTCATTTTGTAACTTCAAAGGGTTGTAACTTTTTGTGTGTGCACTATTGTATATAGGTAAATGGGGTTCAATCAACCTATTTTTAACCTTAGAATCTGTGGTATAATTTATGACCAATCTTTTCGGGACACCCTGTATATTTAATCAAACTTTCAACTAAAATTAACATTAGTACAAAAATTAATATGAACTCACTAAGAAACCCGTAGCAAAATTCAATGTGTTCCTACCCAAGAACTAAATGAGTTTTTTCTAACTACAATTAGTAGATTCGGTTTAAGTATGCGTCACCCTGTCCAATTTCTCGTTGTACTATAGTTATACGTTTGATTCTACTTTTGATATAAATGATCTACTTACTTAAACAAGCTGCTATCGCATAAGTATCTATAATTGAATCTGCTAATCTTCTGATGTCCATGTGAAAATTTAATACATCTGGACCGTATCTCGTTAGCAAGATTTCTGCACCAAATTCTATTCTTTTAACACAATACCTACAAATTGGTTAACAAAATTAGAAAAACATAATATAACGCCCTACCGCTTGCTACTGAAGAAAAAAGCAAGAAATGTGTAACATTTCTTAAAAAGAAAGTTATTTATGATTTATACAGAATAAATACCCTTGTACGTCATCCGCGTCAATCATAGCAAGTGACGTCACATGATACCAACACAAAATATTTAAGTGGTACGTCTGTTCCTTTTTAGAATCGTTTAGCCAAGCACATGGCACATAGAAAAAATATTTGAAGATTTCTATTAATGTAAACTTAAAGAAATATACCATAACTTATTTCATTTATTGTAGTAAAGAAAAGAGAGACATTCTCACAAACAATTTATTTTACAACTGACGACCGGTTTCGCTGTCTACAATATTCACAGCATCTTCAGGTCACGGTAAAAGTAAAATTAAATGCTACAAATAACAAAAAACCAGAGTTAGTTAAGTGGTCTGGTTGAAATCAAAGGGTAATGATCAAGCCAATATTAAAGTATATATATTTATGCATACATATAAATACTAACATGTACGTAAATATGGTTTACAACCCTCACACTCACATACATGCACGCATTCAAATGTAGTGGCAACAAAAGTATGTTAAGTATAAGTATAAAATATACACTTACTTTCCGGTATAAGGGAAGAATATAGTAGTATTCAATATCATACTTTTACTCTATATTATGCTATAGGGAGAGATGGTAGAGGGACAGATTGGAATGTAATGCATTAACAAAACAAAATAATTGGCAGGATCTTGAGGGGATTAGTAAGGAAACACGACATTAAACCGTGAAACCAAAAAAATTGTTAGTTATATGTATATAAAGTGATGTTATTTTTATATTTTTAATTAATAGTGTATATTTTAATTTAGTTGGGATTATTAGATGTTGTTCTGGATGTTCAAGAACTAATAGATGTAAGATTGGTTGTGCAATTTTCCTAAACCAGAATTGGTCAGTTGTGTATTAGTTGTGACATGATAATTTTAACACACATAAAAAAATTAAGGAATTAACGCAGATCAACAGAAAAAGAAAACCGGGAATACTAAAAGATACAGATGGGAAACTTGTGTTGAGTACTAACGAAAAATTAAAGAGATGGACAGAATACATAAATGAATTGTTCAAAGACAATAGAACAGAGCAGATGGAAGTCGAAGTAGAAGATGATACGGTTTTGAAGATATTAAAAGAAGAAATTAAATCGGCATTAAAAAACAGCAAAAATGGTAAAGCAGTAGGTCCAGACCAAATCCCAGTAGAAAGCTTAAAATGTATAAATGATGAAACCTTAGACATTATCGTAGACTTGTTTAACACAGTGTACAAAACAGGAAACATACCAAAACAATGGTTACTCTCAACCTTTTGTGCTATCCCTAAAAATACAAACGCTAAAGATTGCAGTGAATACAGAACAATATCATTAATAAGTCACATTCTCAAATTATTCTTGAAATTAATACATGGTCGTATAAACAAAAAACTAGAAGAAGGAATAGATGATAGTCAGTTTGGGTTCAGAAACGGACTAGGAACCAGAGAGGCGTTATTTGCTTTTAATGTGTTAGCTCAAAGATGCATGGACATGAATGTGGATGTGCATGTTTGTTACGTTGATTTTGAGAAGGCTTTTGACAAAGTAAGACATGAAAAATTAGTCCAAATTCTAAAGACAAAAAACATAGACAAAAGGGACTTACGAATAATAACAAACCTTTACTGGAATCAAAGAGCACAAATTGTAATAGATAACGAACCCAGTCCAGAAATTGAAATCAGGAGAGGAGTTCGGCAGGGATGTATTATGTCTCCATTACTCTTTAATGCATATAGTGAAGCCATTTTTGAAGAAGCATTGCTATCTCAAAGTGAAGGAATAATAATTAACGGAAGATCTATTAACAACATAAGATATGCAGATGACACCGTGATTATAGCAAGCTCTGCTGAACAACTCCAACTACTACTGAACAAAACAAACAATTTCTGTAAAGAATATGGACTAAAAATGAATAAAAAAAAAAGACCAAATACATGATAATAACTAAGAAAACAAACATACAAACAAGCATATATTTGGGAAATGTACCGATAGAAAGGGTTGATAAATACAAATACCTAGGAACCTGGATTTCAGAGAAAAATGATCAAACAACAGAAATAAGGACCAGGATAGAAATAGCAAGAAATGCGTTTGTAAAAATGAAAACAGTTCTCTGCAACAAAGACCTTAGCTTAGAATTGAGAGCAAGAGCTTTGAGATGCTACGTGTTCTCGATACTACAATATGGACTTGAAAGCTGGACATTAAAGCAAGAACACATAAATAAGCTACAGTCATTTGAAATGTGGTGTTACAGAAGAATGCTTAGAATAGCATGGACACAGAGGAAAACGAACACGGAAGTACTGCGAGAAATGGGTAAAGAATGCGAAATAATAAACACAATAAAAATAAGAAAGTTACAATATCTGGGACACGTAATGAGGGGACCGCGATATGAAATGCTAAGACTGATAATACAGGGAAAGATAAGAGGCGGAAGGAGTATAGGAAGAAGGAGAGTGTCATGGTTAAAGAATTTAAGGGACTGGTTTAGATGCAGTTCTATAGAACTCTTTAGAGAAGCGGTGGATAGAGTAAAGATAGTGATGATGATATCCAACCTCCGATTAGGAGACGGCACTTGAAGAAGAAGAAGTATTAGTTGTGGTGTGATTGTGAAAATGTTTTAATTTTATTTGTTGGAGATATTGAAATTAAATTGAACAATAGTAATTAGGTAAAAATTTGCTAAATTTTTTTTTAATATTAAAAGTGTCAAACGATAAAATCATTAATAAATAATTCAGAATTAAAGTCAAGTGTAAAGGTAATTGTGCAGCAATGAGATTGTATGAGATATTACTAAAAAAGTTAGAAAAAGGTAGAAAAAGGCAAATATGAAAAAATTATAATAATAGATGAAAAAATCATTCATTTATGTTAATATCTGTTGAATGTAATAAATAGTTGAGTAGATTGAAAATTAATCTCAAAAGATCTTTGAAAAAGTTACCTGGTTGAGCTGAATTATATGGTTTCTTTGTAAAGTTAAAAAAGTTTTTGAAATATTTTTTTGTTTTAAAGTCGATAAATAACACATAACAGATTCTCGAACGCACACAAAGGAGATGGACATAACAGGAGTTTGGGAATTTTTGATGAGGAAAGCAATCTGTGTACTACTACATCTTATTTCTTTTCGAATTTCATCTTATTTCATTTAATTTGTATAAATGTATTATAAAGCCTTTTATTAAGCACATTTGTCCGGATCACACTTTAACTATGATCGAACAAAAGTGACATTTTCGCATAAATTGGTAACACTTATTTGACAGTTGCGGTGAGTGTTTAGATTTGCACTGCCTGGGTAATTGCAGGGTGGATCGAGTAGCTCTGCTGTTACTACAGCCGGTCCCAAGCCCGGATAAAATGTGGAGGGTGATTGGCAAGGTTAGCAACCTACCAATCGGAAAAACGAATACTGCTCAAAGAAACAATGTGAAGCCTCGGAACCGGACTGATCATATGAAGACAACCATGGCGAGAAATAAGGGCAAAAGAAAAACATTGATGAGAATTACCACATGGAACATCAGATCACTCAACACTAGGGATCAAGAAATCACATAAGTATTAAAAGAGAAACAAATAGATATATGCGATCTACAGGAAACAAAAAAGAAAGGAAAAGGACAATCAAGATTAGGCGAATATATATTAATCTACAGTGGAGTAGCAAAAGAAAACAGGGCCAAAGAAGGTGTAGCATTACTAATACATCAAAAATACCAAAATCACATCAAAGAGTGTCAATATATATCGGAAAGAATTGTCACAGCAAAAATTAGAATGGAAAAGGAAGACCTGAACATCATCGGAGTACACGGCCCAGAAAATAACAAGCCTCAAACAACAAGGGAAATCTTTTATGACGAATTACAACAAGCAGTAGATCAAGTTAGAGGGAAGATGATAATACTTGGGGATTTTAACGCTCGACATGTAGTAACCAAGTAATACCCGGAATTAAGCAAAAACACAATGAAAATGTTAAAAACGAAAACGGAGAACTGATGATGAACTTCTGCACAAATAACGAACTTAGAATAAACAACACATTCTTTGACCACAAAGACCAACACAAATACACATTCAATAACACCCGTGGACAAAGATCTATGATAGATTATGTTGTAACCAAAAGAGATATACATCCATCAAAAATAATCGACGTAAGATACCTCAATTCAGCAGATGTAGGTAGCGACCATAGCCTAGTATTATGTAAAATAGGAACCACTATGAAGTACTTCACACCTAAGAGGGCAGCACGAACACAAACAAAAATCAAAGTCGAAGGACTACATACGGAATCCACGGAATATTTATGCAGGAAAAGAATATCAGAGAATATTGCTGAGAATGGAATATTAGAAAACGATAACGTCGATGACAGCTGGCAAAAACTCAAAGATAACATAATCGACGCTGCAACAGAATCACTTGGAGAGATAAAATTAACGAATACTCACATATTAAAGAAGAAAACCCGGTGGTTTAGAGAGGAAGTTAAGACAAAATGTGAAGAAAAGAAGAAAGCCTTTTTACAATACAGAACAAAACAAACAACAGGCATACAACCACTACAAACGAATCAGAAACGAAACGAATACTTTAGTGAGGCAAATAAAAAGGGAGCACTGGCAGAGTTTCTCAAAACAGATGGAACACGACTTCTATGGAACACAAAAAGAAGTATGGAGAATGACAGGGGGCAAAGAAAGGAGATGAACGAATTAATAAAAGCGAAACACATTCAGAAGGAAACATGGGCAGACTACTTCCGATCTCTATTTGCTAAAGGCGACGATAATGAACCACCAACACCTGAAGTTACGACAAACGAAGAAATAAACATCGAGGAGGGAGAGGTAAAGGAAGCATTAAGAAAATTAAAAAATAGAAAATCTCCAGGAGAGGACAGAATATCGAGCGAACTCCTAAAGTACGGAGGACAAGATCTAACTAAACAACTATTAAAACTATTACAAAAAATAATAGAACAAAACAGAATACAACAAGAATGGAGATCAAGCATCCTAATACCTCTCTTTAAAAAAGGAGACAAGTCAGACCCGGAGAATTACAGAGGGATTAACTTATTAAACACAACATTAAAATTAACAACAAAAGTGATAACAAACAAATTGAATGAAATTATAACATTAGCAGAAGAACAACAAGGTTTTAGGTCGGGAAGGTCATGCACTGACGCTATATTTATAATGAGGCAAGTTCAAGAGAAATCGTTGGAACACAACAAACCTGCATATTTATGTTTCGTGGACCTTAAGAAAGAATTTGACAGGGTCACATTAAAGGACGTTGTCCACTTGGTATACTCGAGAGAGGTACCTCTGGGAATAATTAAAACGATAGAAAACATCTACCAGAACAACACAATAAAAGTAAAAGTGGAAGATGAACTAACTGACCCAATTGAAGCCGGCAATGGGATAAGGGGATTCCTTGAGTCCTTTATTGTTCAACCTGATCATGGACGAAATAATAAAAAAAGTAAGAACTAAAAAAGGATACCAAATGGGAGAAAAACAACTTAAAATAATCTGCTATGCGGACGATGCAATACTAATCTCTCAAAGTGAAGATGATTTACAACGTATGTAAATTAAATAAGATGTAAATTGGAGCTGGAAGGTCAGATAATAGAACAAGTGATGGAGTTTAAATACCTAGGCATCACACTATCTAGCTACGGAAGACTCGAAACAGAAGTGGAAGATCAAGTCAATAGAGCAAACAGAGCCGCAGGTTGCCTGAATGACACACTATGGAGAAATAAAAATATCGGAAAAGAAATGAAAGGCAGAATTTACAAAACAGTCATCAGACCAATAATGACATACGCGGCAGAAACACGACCCGACACAGAGAGGACAAAAAGATTGCTCGAAACAGCTAAGATGAAAACCCTTCGAAAAACCGATGGTAAGACTCTATGGGACAGAGCTAGAAGTACAGATATACGACGGAGATGCAAGGTGGATAACATTAACAACTGGGTAAGAAACAGAAGAATAGAATGGAATGACCACATAAGCCGAATGACAACAAATAGGGTAGTCAGGACAGCGAGAGACGGTTCCCCAATAGGAAGACGATTAGTGGGAAGACCACGAAAACGATTGAACGACAACTTACTAGAGGCACATTGAAAAAACAGACAGAGTCATGTCTATACAAAAAGAAGAAGAAGAAGAATCGTTTAGCCAAGCATACTGAAATTACAGCACTAGACATATTTTGTTACAGACACATAGAAAAAATATTTGAAGATTTCTATTAATGTAAACTTAAAGAAATATACCATAACTTATTTCATTTAATTTGTATAAATGTATTATAAAGCCTTTTATTAAGCACATTTGTCCGGATCACACTTTAACTATGATCGAACAAAAGTGACATTTTCGCATAAATTGGTAACACTTATTTGACAGTTGCGGTGTTGGTCTTTTAGATTTGTTTTTATTATTTACAATACTGTTTTGACATTTCAGATTTGTTTTTACTATTTACTGTATTGAATATTTTATAAATTGTTTTATAGTTTATTGTTTTGATTTACTTACATTGAATATTACTTCTGCAATAATTATGTTATGTGATATGAGTCATAGGCATTTTTCAGTGCGTCACAAATTATAGAAAAAAAGGTAAGTCCGTGATAATACCAGAGACATGTAAAAGGATAGACTTGGCTAGGGATATGCTAAAAATAGAAGACCAAACATCGGACGAAATAGAAATACGTAGAGGAGTACGACAGGGTTGTATATTGTTACCGCTCTTGTTTAATATCTACAGCGAACAAATATGCCAAGAAGCTCTCTCATATGCAAACGAAGGGATAATAGTCAATGGAGAAGTTATCAATAACATTCGATATGCTGACGATACTGTGATAATGGCAAGAACAGCGGAAGATCTACAACCTCTAGTTGAAAGTATGAATGAGATATGTAATAACTACGGCATAAGGATGAACGTCAAAAAAACCAAATATATGACCTTCAGTAAGAATCCAATAAATGACACTAGTATCACAATAAACGGTACCCAACTTGAAAAAGTAAACGAATACAAATACTTGGGAACCCTTATCAATGAAACAGGTGACCAAAATCACGAGATAAAAAGACGTATTGAAATTGCCAGGTCTACTTTTATAAAAATGAAAAAATTATTTTGTAATCGTGATATTAGTATTCATCTACGAACTAGAATGTTAAAATGCTATGTATTCAGTACTTTGCTCAACGGTGTTGAGTCATGGACTCTTAAACAGAGGAATATTAAAAATCTTGAAAGCTTTGAGATGTGGTGCTACCGCCGTATGTAATATGTTACGCATAACTGCGTACTGTTAAGGTGGCTGGAGTGCTGAATAGTGATAGCCATGACAGTGACAAGTCAGCATGGCTGTCACCAGGATGCCGTTAGCCACTACTTGATTGATGTCAGATGCATGAATAGCTTGTAGTAACGGTTGTAACCATGTTGTAACGTTGTAACTTTATAATGATATGTTTAATAAAGTACTAGTAGTCTTGATTCCTATGCTTATTCGATTTAAGACATATCTTACACCGTATACTAAGAATAAGTTGGGTGGATAAAATTACAAATGAAGAAGTAATACGCAGAATAAATAACGAGCCAGAAGTTCTACTGAATATAAAAAAGAGAAAACTTGAATACTTAGGCCACCTGATGAGGGGACAAAAGTAGACATTCCTACAAAATATAATGCAAGGAAAAATTCAAGGACGAAGAAATCCAGGCCTTAGAAGAATGTCCTGGATGAGAAATTTGAGAGAGTGGTTTGGCTGTAACACTAACGAATTGTTCAAAACAGCAGTAAATAAAATTAGAATCGCCCTAATGATATCCAATCTCCGATAGGAGAGGCACTCAAAGAAGAAGAAGGGATATGCCACTCAATGCATCGGGGTGTAACGTCAATATCAAGTACGGTGGTCTAGCTATATTTGTCGTACGAGTGTGAGCGTATCTACCAAGAGGTGGGAGTAACGGAACGACAGTGACACAGCGGCGGCAGCCATCATATGCTAGAGAGAGAAAGCTAAGCGCCCGTAGAAAGAGATAGATAGACCACCGACCCGAACTGCTCCGCGTTACGCTATTTTTCGGAGCTGGCAAAATATATGTTACACATTTATAACATTCATTCTAACATGACATTTTAGTTAAATCTGACAGTTGTCAAATTTTATTTGCAATTTGGCATAAAAACAAATCAATTGTGTTTATTGCATTTATAAAATGGTATTTTCTTTGATTTGTATAGTCTTATAAATTGTACAGATTATATTCGTAGATATATTATATAATTCTATCGACATCTATCGACAACTAGAATAAATGTTATAAATGTCTGTAATCACGGACGTGCCTTTTTTTCTGTCACATACAATTTAATGCGTTAGAAATAAATCGAAAAATTGTGACGCACTTAAAGATGCCTATGAGAAAAAGAATATATTTGATTTAAAATAATTTCAGGATTTTTTTTTGTAATTTAGCAACAACGTCAACTTAGATCTCTGACGTAGATAATGATGCGCAATCGTATTTTTACTGTACCAACCAAACTTACTCTAACTGTTTGGAACAATTTTCCAATGCAGGGTGAAGGTAATCACCTAATTCCAAATCCAATTTAGGGTTATCTTCATTATTTCTTCTGTTTGTCCATGCTCTTCGTAGCCCAAAATGTATATGAAAGAGTGGATTTCTAATTTTGCTGACTAGATCATTAAGGTCTTTCTAAAAAATAAATATTAGCGATGAATTAAAACTACTATCGGTTTATATTTTTTTATTATCTCTTATTTCTTTCCAATTTTCTTATTTTTATTCCAAATTTTTGTAATCTATCCTACTTTAACCCATTAGCGCCCAGCGTTACCATATGGTAACGTAAAACACATGATTTTTAAAAATTCTGCGGTATGCCCATGGAATTAGTCAGCCACATATTTTGAGAACTATCGGTTCTAGGAATACTTCAGGCACCTATAAAACGTAACGGATTCGTTTTTTAGCCTTTTCTCAACCGTCGAGAGATAATCATATGACAGTGTGGTTTAAATTTATAGAAAAAGATGGACGTCCGTTTTGCGTAAGCAATTTTTGATAGTCTTCTAGTAACTATATTTGCATATTAAAAAAAAACTAAGTTTATTATACCCCAACTTATTATAAATTGTTGTATTTTATCAACAATTAAATGTAGCGAATTCTGTAGGAATAGTTAAAGTACGCCGTTACCATATGGTTGCGATGGGCGCTTACGGAGTCATAATCTTATTTTTTTTTCAGTCGTGGATTTTTGTTAGCAGACGCGATAGTGTTACTGGTGCGATGGAAAGATAACTCTGTTGTTACAATAGCATCTACGAGTTGTGATGGTTCAGCATTGGGCACGGTAAAAAGATTTTCTCATGAAGAAAAAGGCCACATTCAAGTAAGTCGGCCTCACTATATTGCTGAATACAACAAAGTATGGTGGGTACCGACTGGATGGGTCAAGGTGTTTCAACCTACCGAGTAGCAATTTGCAGAAAAAATGGTACTGGCAAATTGTAACATGGTTGCTAGATGTTGCAGTCCATAATTCATGGCATTTATATAAAAAAAATTTAAAAAAATATATCCTTGCTATCGTTTAGGAGAGAATTGGCCCAAATTCTTCTCGCAAGATATGGAAGTCGTCCCTTATATACAGGAAGACCTAGTCTACATAGACAGAACTTGCCAGATCTTCGTTTTGATCGCGTCGACCATTTGTTACATCAAGCAGTAGAAGGCGATGTGCTGGAGACAGATGTACAACATCTGGACGAACAATGTGTAAAAAATGCAACGTTGGTTTGTGTGTTAATTGTTTTATAGGATACCACATCAGACGATGAAAATATTCTCAAATAAATATTTAAAAAAATTCCTTAAGCGCCCAGCGTTACTATATGGTAACACCATATAATTGTTTTAAAAAAAGACAGGAAACCGAAAAACTTGTTTTTTTTTGGATTAAATTATTAACATTTTCATCGAATTAACCCTAAAAGTAAAGATTTTTAAATAAAAAAAAACTTGGGCGTTAATGGGTTAAAGTGAAGCTGCTTTCTGGAATTTAAACCCAGAAATTATGCTATAGAAGCTGAGACCGGTAATATGGTAAGTGCAATGGACGCGGTTCTGGAGACTAAGAAGAAATACTACACAGACCTATATAAAGCGCAAACGTCTAAAAGTACAGCACTATAAATCAAACCAATAAATCTAGAACCAGATATCCTAAGGCCTGAAGTTCATGGAGCAATAAAACAGATCAAAAGAAATAAATCATCTGGTTGCACTGTAACGTGTTAAAATTCCAATATGGTACATCTTGTCGAAATTTCCCATGATATCATTTCATAAGACCTCTCACTTACCCAATCTGACTCATAGTTAACCTATGAGTATGTATAAATATGTCCGACTGGTATATTATTTGACAAAGTCATGATTTCGAAGTCAGTTAAATATGATAAAATGCCTTAGGGCGTTATTTTGAAAAGTAACGCCCTAAGGCATTAAATTTAAATAACTAGTTTAATACTGTCAAGTTGACAAATAACAACCTAAGTAAAACTATGGTTACCACAATTAAGTTACGAGTATTGCTGGTAAATGTACTTATTTGAAAACTAATTAATTCAAAATTGATTAAAAATTTTTGCATATAAAGAATATTTAGTCGAATATTAAACGTTGAAGGCACCACGGGTATTATAGATAATAATGCTTTCTGTCAAAGTATATCGCTCGGGCCAAAGGCCCTCGATATATGCACCATTGACCTCAAGTGTTATTATCCTTATAATACCCTTGGTACCTTAATAACTATTATAAACTTGGCGCTCTAATACTTATAGACCAGGACTAATCTGTAAAAAACGTCTATTTTTGGATGTGAGAGGTGGCATTCGGATTATTGCAGACAAAGTTAGGTGACACCTTCAGTAATAATAATTGACTTATGCTCCTTCTCAAATATGCCCGGAACATTAATAAAAAAATTAAAATATTTAAAAATTTCGAATAAAATCGATTTTTTCTGCTTTCTTTGCTCATAACTTTAAAACGATTCGTTTTGGAACAAAGTCGTAGAGAAATAAAATAAAGATAATTAAATTTTGTATAATATACGACTAGTCAAAAACGTCTTATGGTATTACCTTTTCTGCAATATAGCAATAAATAAAAAATAAGGGGGCAAAATAGGCCTGTTATTATTCAATGTTTTTTAACCACTTTGGTGGCACTTAGAATCTTAGTTATTCGCTTAAAAAATGCTTATAACTTACTTAAACGGTCTACCATTAAAATCGACCTAATTGATTTTGCATAATAAATTTGCAATCTAAATCTTTTTAAAAACGTTCAAATTTTTAAAAATCTTTCCGAACAAAAAGTAGACCATTTAGAAGTTGGCTATTTTTTTTACATATAATGAGGTACTCTACCTATCTAATACACTTTACAGAATTAAAATCGGATTATTTATTTAAGGAGCCTCAGCAATGTTTTAAAATTATATACAATTTTTTGGCTTATAAACTAATAGCTTTGTTTAATAATAAAAAAATTAATTTTTAGCAATGCAAATAATTAAAACCGGTATAATTTGACTTAAACTTTCAAATTCTGTCAGCAGAATTGCTATTTTATTTTTTAATCAAAAGTTATTCGCGTTCAAAAATTGCAATTTTTCGATTTTTTGAAAGTTTCACCGCGTTTATCTCGAAAACTATGCCTCCTACGAAAAAACTTGTAAGAACATTTTTTGCTTAGAATTACCCAAGAAATACAAAAAAATGTTTTATTTTGCAAAAAATCGATGTTATGTAATTCCTCAAGTTCTTTGTTTATAACAATCTTATCGACATCCGGATCAACTGTTACCCAAAAAATTCGTGTTCTACGGGTCAAAATACATAAAAAACTTGGGTAAGTCCATCTAAATAAAGGAGCCCGTAGCACCCCCTCCTGGCCACAGCACTAATTTGTTTATAAGCCAAAAATTGTTTATAACTTTAAAACATTGCTGAGGCTGCTTAAATAATCCGATTTTAATTCTGTAAAGTGCATTAGATAGGTGGAGTGCTTCTTTATATGTAAAAAAATTAACAATTCTTTGTATCTTCTAGTTTTTGTTGTGTAAGATTTTAAAAAATTTTAATTTTTTAAAAAAGTTTAGATTGCAAAATTATTATGCAAAATGTAGTAAGTCAATATTAATGAAATTTGGTGGACGGTTTTAACACATTACAAAAATTGTCTAAGCGAATTAGGAAGGTTCCAAGTGTAACCTAAGTGATGCAAAAACATTGAATAAGGACAGGTTTGTTTTGCCCCCTTATTTTATATTTATTGCTATTTTGCAGCAAGGGTGATAAATTAAGACATTTTTAGCCAATCGTATCTGATAGAAAATTTAATTATCTTTGTTTTATTCTTATACGACTTTGTTCCAAAATTAATCGTTTTAAAGTTATAAGCAAAGAAAGTAGAAAAAAAAACGAAAATTTTTGAAATTTTTAAATATTTTATTTTTTTTTTATTAATGTTCTGGGCATATTTGAGAAGGAGCATAAGTCAATTATTATTAACGAAGTTGTCACCTAACTTTATCCCCAAAAATCCGAATGCCACCTCTCACATCCACCTAAAAACAGATCTTTCCTGGTCTATTAAGGTACTAGTACACTTTAGAAGACCAAAAATAAGCATTTTTTCAAGATTTTTTTTCTCAGAACCTTTGTTAAAAATGAACATAAAACTTTTTACACCTTAATGTCTAACTCTTAGAGAATACAAAAATATATCTTTTTTTATTTATGTACATACACTAATATTGTAGAGGGCGCAAAAACCGAGGCCTCGAAAAATGATGGCGGACAGTTAATCTCAGGATTGGGATATCTGAAACAAAAAAATCGTACGTCATTTGAAAAAGAAAGGTTTCTTAAATGATAATTTACCACCGTTAGTAAACAATTCCGCAAGAAAATGATTTTACGGAAATTTGAAAAATGTTTGTGAAAAAATCGCCCGTTTTTCTTCAGTTTTTCATGGTTAAAAAATATTTATTTTTTATTTTTTGGTCAAATTGTGGTAAATTATCACGTAAGAAGCCTTCCTTTTTCAAATGATGTAAGATTTTTTTGTTTCAGATATCCCAATCCTGAGATTAACTGTCAGGCATCATTTTTCGAGGCCTCGGCTTTTGCGCCCTCTACAATATTAGTGTACGTGCATAAATGAAAAAAGATATTGTTTTTGTACTCTCTAAGAGTTAGATATTAATATGTAAAAAGTTTTATGTTCATTTTTAATAAAGGTTCCGAGAAAAAAATTCTTGAAAAAAATTAATATTTTTGGTCTTCTAAAGTGTAATAGTACCTTAATGCACCGAACATTTGAATATTTTCCTTGGTGTGGTAGTGTAGCTGAACGCTGTTAAATCTAGCCACTTTGCTGTTGCCGGTGGCTTTTATTTGCAAATATAGAAGATAATCCCTCAAAGAAGTTACCGAAAAATATACCGTTATGGATCATCCTAACAGTTCCGTCAATTTTATAACCACACACAAATTAAACCTCTTCCCCTCTTTAATTTTTTTTTCTATAAAAAGGAATATCTTCACAATCTATGTATGTTGTGAAGTTCAATATTGTGTGTAGGGAGACCTCGGTCTGAGGGTAAGATATTTTTTTCATATTTCCTTATATTTTTATTTCCTGTTATTTCGTCTTTGTTGTTTTGTATTTGACATTGTTATTTTCTCATTTAATAAGAGTCCAGTGTGGCGTCCAATTTATCTCACAGGTGTCTTAAAGTTTTTCGAACAGATTGCAAGAAGTAGTGATAATCTCGAGACTTATAATTTCGGGAAACGTTCAAGTTCGCAAAGACAGATGTCACTCACCCACTTGAAGGAATGATCAAGTACAGAAACCCAGTTGCAAGACCTTCTCTGAGGTCTTGAGAGCAGCCCAAGATAGAAGCCGGTGGAAAGAGATAGTTAGTCATATGGTAAGAAATCACGACAGTAATGAGAAAACGAATATACTAAAATGATGATCAAAATTCACTAGAAATTAACAAACCAAGACACTTCAATGTTACGAGGAGTACTCAAAAATCATAAATTACAATGTATATACATAGTACATTCTTTAAAGGTAAAATATTGCAAAACCTCTAAATTTTAAGGAACCGCTTAGATTGACATGAAATTTGGCATACACATAGCTAACAAGTCAAAGAAAAAAAGTGATATTGTGCCGATGTGTGCTTTTGCCCTAGGGGTGAGTTTCACCCCCTTTTGGGGGTGAAAAATATATGTTCCAAATAAGTCCGGAAATGGATAAAATGACTAATTCTAAGCAACTTTTGTTCTATAAAGTTTTTTCACCAAGTTAATACTTTTCGAGTTATTTGCGACTGAATATGTTAATTTTTTACAAAATAACCACGTTTCAGACGGTTTTTTGCAAATAACTCAAAAAGTAAGTATTTAGTCGAAAAAAATTCTTATCAAAAATATAGCACGTAAAAAAGTGAAAAGCATGGCGTATATATTAGGTCACTATACCTAGTAGAAACAGAGTTATAGCTAATGAAAAATAGGTTCATATTCGTCAAATTCCAAATCGAATATTTTAACGTGCCATAACCAAAAAACGAAGCACTTTTTTGGGCAAAACTCATTTTAACTTTTTTAAAGTGTTTAAAAAATGCTTATTTTTGTTTTTTAAAAAAATTCTTTTAGCATCAAAAGTAAACAAGTTACGCTCAAAATAAAGTTGGTCCCTTTTTTTTGGTAAGAAATCGGGAAAATCTCCCCCTAATTAGCATTTCAAATGAACTTAATTGTTACCACTTCACAAGTTTTTCACTCGCGTATGTATTGATCATATGATCTGTAAGTTTCATCGGTTCAAAGTTCTTATTTTTGAAAGAGCTATAGTTAAAAGAGTTTAAACGAGTCACTTATCACGAGTGTATGCAAATTTAGAAACACCGAATCTTAACCAATTTTTGTCTTACAGAAAAACAAAAAAATACAAAATATTCAGAAAAGTAAAGCCGACTTTTTTTATTGTTTAAGATTTTTGGTATCTCTAACAATTTTTAAGTTATTTTGAAAAAATCATTTTTTTCAAAATTAAAATTGTTAAAAATTTTATTTTAAAACTAAATTTTTTCAAAAATAAGCACTTTGAATCGATGAAACTTACAGATCATATAAACACAACATAAGTAAAGTAACTTGTGAAGCGGTAACGATTATTTTTATTTAAGTTGCTAATTGGGGGGTGATCTTCCTGATTTTTTTTTGTCAAAACAAAAGGGACCAACTTTATTTTGAGCGTAACTTGGTTACATTTGATGCTAGAAATTTTTTTTATAAAAACAGAAATAAAGCTTTTTTTAAACACTTTAAAAAAGTTGTAATGTGTTTTCCCCAAGAATGCTTCATTATTTGGATATTTCACATTGAATTATTCTATTTGGAATTTTTCGAATATGAACCTATTTTTCATTAGCTATAACTCTGCTTTTGCTAGGTATAGAGACCTAATATATACACCATTTTTTTCACTTTTTTATAGGCTATAGTTTTGGTAAGAATATTTTTTTGACAAAATGTCTACGTTTTGAGTTATTTGCGAAAGACCGTCTAAAAACGTGGTTATTTTGTTGAAAAATGAACATATTCACTTGCAAATAACTCGAAAAGTATTGATTTGGTGAAAAAACTCTATAGAACAGAAGTTGCTTAAAATTAGTCAGTTTATCCATTTCGGGACTTGCCTTGGACATATATTTTTTCACCCCCGAGATTGGGTGAAACTCACCCCCAGGGCAAAAGCACACATCTGCACCATATTACTTTTTTTCTTTGACATGTTAGCTATGCGTATGCCAAATTTCATGTCAATCCAAGCGGTTCTTTAAAATGTACAGCAAAAACCGTGAAAGAATGTACTAACATTGTAAATCATGATTTGGGCTTTATACCATGTATACAGTATGATGCAAATGAAAGGAAAAAATAAATTATTTCATAAACCGGCGACTTTACGGAAAAATCCCGAAATAGGTCGATTTTTATTTTTAAATTATGATATATTGGCATATATATATATATATATATCACACAAGTGACGTCATTCGTCTGGGCGTGATGACGTAATCGATGATTTTTTTAAATGAGAATAGGGGTCGTGTGCTAGCTTATTTGAAAGGTTATTCAATTCTCTATTCAGCAATATAAACATTAACACCGTTATTTATACAGGATGTCCAAAGACAATTTTTTTTATATTAAATTAATTGACAAAAAAGAAGAATGTATGTAATTTATTTAATTCAAAATACATTTACTACTGTCAGAAAATAGGAAAAAAATGTTTATTCCAAAAATTAACATTGCTTTTCGCTTAAATTAATTGTTCAAACTTCCAAAAGCAGGTGCCTGCTGGCGGGAGCTGGCATGAACATTGAATTCAAGCTAAAAGCAATGTTTATTTTTTAAATAAACATTTTTTTTCTGTTTTCTGATAACAGTAAAAAGTATTTTGTATTAAATAAATTACATACATTCTTCTTTTTTGTCAATTAATTTTCTTTAAAAAATTGTTTTTGGACACCCTGTATAAACAATTATGTTAATGTTTACATTACTGAACAGAGAATTGAATAACCTTTCAAATGAGCTAGCACACGACCTCTATTCTCATTTAAAAAAAAATTATCGATTGCGTCATCACGCCCAGATAGATGACGTCACGCATGTGATATATATGCTAAAATATCATAATCTAAAAATAAAAATCGACCTGTTTCGGGATTTTTCCTTAATGTCGCCGGTTTACGAAACACCAAATTTATTCCTTTCATTTGCACCGTACTGTATACATTGCAAATCATGATTTGGGAGTGCTCCTCATAACATTGAAGTGTCTTGGTTTGTTTATTTCTACTGCATCTTGATTGGGACGTTAGTATAGTGACAGAGAGATCCTAAATTAAACAGAGAAAAAAGGATAATAAAAGCAAAAAATATAAAAAAAATACAGTTTTTAGTTACTGTAATACATGTGTAACACATTAAGTACACTCAGATACTTACCCCTGCATGTTGGAGACATAACAATGCCAAAATAATTTTTAAACTATCATCAGGTTCATTTAAGGTTTTAAACCGAACTGCTTCTTGAAGTAAGGGATGTAGCCAATGTGAGTTTGATGTACAATTAATGCCTGAGAGCTCCAATGCAGTAGTTGCTATATTCATAGTACTGTATGAACTGAATACCTATAAAGTAAAATCTTAAATTAGTAATTCATAGTACAATCTAGAGAAAGCTAAAACGCATTACTTATTACCGTTATTAAAATCTGACAATTTACACGAATGCTTAGAGCAAACACCTAATAAAAAAATACGACTGATGTGTCAGGATATTAACACCTTGACGGATAGGGAGGCTGACCAACGTCACTGTTTAACGACGTTCTACACCTTCGGCAAAGAATTAAGGATTTACATGAAATTTTAGTATGTTATAGTTTACTTTAAAAAACTAAGACTTGATTTTTTAAAAATTGTTTTACCGTGCCGCTTAATTACTATTAAGGGTCAAAGTTAAGTTTTAACATGGGCTCTTATGGGAATTCTTAAAAAGTTAATAACTTTTGACCCAAATTTACGATTTTTAATTATTTGTGCTTAAATTAAAGGTTTTTTTGTAAGGAATAGCATATTAAAAAATGAGGATTGTTTACCGTACCATTTATTTTTAATTTATTTATTACAATTAATTCCGTAATTTCCGTAATTTATTATAATTTATTTTTATAAAGTATTCAATACTGAAACATATGATTTGAGTATTCTGCTATAAATGCATTGTTACCAACTTTCGCTTGCATATAAGTTTCCCCCCTCTCCTCTGAGAGGCATACCCCGCAACGAAGGTGTAGAACGTCGTTAAAGATGTAAGCAACGCTGTAGAGCGTCTTTAATAAAAGTGAATATTGTGGAAGAACGTCGTGCTGCAGTTTAATTCCGATATAAATACATACTAATGCTGACCTTTACTATCACAGAAACTGAACTCTAAATTTTAGAGGTATATCACGGAAATATATGAAGAGTACAGGGGAAAAACAAGGAATGTCACGTTTTACATATTGAGATAAACACCGATAAAGGTTTACTTCTTATGATACCTAAAAATGACTTAGAAGGTTCGTAGCAGAATTCTAGCAAGTATTATGCTATAATGTTAATATCATATTAATCTATATTAACTTATTAATTTAATAGTGCACCAAAAAACTAGTAACATTCCTTATTTTTGTTCAGTGGCGTGCGGGCAATCCTGGTTCTTCGCCTGGATACAAATTCTTAGAAAAATTATATAGACTGATATTTCTAATTATTGTTCTGAATCGATAGTCTAGTCGATAGTACTCATTTTTTAGCGAAACTGATCCTAAGTGTGCGTAAGAATAGAATATTCATGATTATCTATAAATATATATCTTTATATTAATTAGCAATAAATAAAACTTACCTTCACGATCGAAGACTCCACTTCGATATCCTGATCTTTAAAATTATCAGTAAGTCCTGTTGTAAGGTACAACATACTTTCCATGGCATACAGGGACACTACCATCTGAAAAAAAATTTGAAGTTAAATTTTAAGCGGAACCGACTGTGAAGCAATCTCAGCTCAAACCAGAAATGCGTGTTCACAATTCCGGCGTGCCGCTAAGGTACTGTTCAAAATGTGTAATTCTTGATTATAATCCATTTTACATTACAAACCATCGCTTCACTTGGTTTCGTTAACAAAGGTTTTGTTTAATTTCTAATATTCAACAGAAGGCGGTAGCAATCGAGGCTTCAGGAAACCGTATAGTCATGCTTAACAAAAAAAAACACATAAAATAAATAAAAGAGAAATGTAATGAAAAACAAGAGGCCTATCTCAAGTATAAAACATCAAATACTCCAGAATGAGAGAAGGCTATAGAAGAATAAGAAATAAAACAAAGCAACTAATAAGAAGAACCAAAAATTGACATTAAGATCAGTTTACAAAAAGACTGGAAAGCGACTTCTACGATGTACAAAAACAAATATGGAGATTTATAAGGAATTAAAGGAAAGAAATGGCACTAAGGAAAATAATAGCATACCAGTAAACGAATGGGAAACATACTTAATGGAACTATTTAAAGAAAAGGAAAACAATAATCAACACAACAATATGGTTGGATTAAGACACAAAAGCAGTAAAGAGGAGGTTGAGATAATCATAAATTCTATAATAGAAGCAGTAACGAGATGAAATAACTAATGAGCTCCTGGAGGAAAAAGTATAAACATGAAGACGACAAAACTTATCAAAAAAAAATACTACTACAATGTAATATGCCAGACGTATGGAGAAATAGTATAATGACACCTTTGTGTAGAAAAGGAGACACAGAAGACCCTAACAAAAATACGGGTATACGTTTACTGGCCACCACACTCAAGCTTAGGCAATAGTCTTAACAAACAGAATTAATAAATTGTTAACTCTTAATGATACAGTCTGGAAGAACAAGCTCCTAAGACAAGTCCAAGTATTATTATATTATATTTAAATAAACTTGATACGTACGTATATAAACACGTCAGTCATACTCATTTCCTCAAACAGTCCTAGAATAATATTCTAAAAATAGGTTGAAAACACGATTCTTAGATATTTACAACGGTTGCCTATTCCGACTAACCAATGAACATTGAGCCCGCGATTACGTCACGAGAGTACAGTAATATGAATCGTAATATGATTAATCGGTATTTTTATTTCTTTGATGTATGGAAAATAGTAAAGATAATATGTAGTTGTGAAATAAAAATGTTTAGTCGATTATAATACAGTGGAACTCCGATAAGTCGGCCTCCAATAACCCGGAAGTCCGGCTAATCCGGACCGATTTTTATCATAAAAGACAAACATATTTTGGGTTTGACTGAGATTTTTACCGTGAAATGAACAATACTGTATATAGGTCTGGATCCCGCGTATGAAAAAAAGTTGATTAATAGCAAGCTGAAAATTTGTTAATAGCTTAAGGGTGTCTAGTCGAATAAACTTTGGTATGTGGGAACACTGGAACAGGGGCAGTTTTAATTGTGGAACAGGTTAAAAATTTGGAACGGTCACACCACGAAAACGGCACATTTATTTTGTCCGACAGAACAGACTTAAACTCTCCGAACAGAGATTATACTCTCATGCAAAAATCAGACTGCTATTTATCACCTGTCATAATTCCTGTCATTTGACATATTCTACATGTTCCACTCATTAAAACGACCATTTGGTGATAAATAGCAGTCTGATTTTTGCATGAGAGTTTAATCTCTGTTCGAAGAGTTTAAGTCTGTGCTGTCGGACAAAATACATGTGCCGTTTTCGTGGTCTGACCGTTCCAAATTTTTAACCTGTTCCACAATTAAAACTTCCCCTGTTCCAGTGTTCCCAGATATCAAAGTTTGTCCGACTAGACACCCTTAAGCTATTAACAAATTTTCAGCTTGCTATTAATCAACTTTTTTTTCATACGCGGGATCCAGACCTAATACAAGTGTACGTAATTTAGATGTACTGTGCAAATTTATTTCATGTTTTTGCAATTATAATGGAGTTTATCTGTAAGTACACTGCATTATATTAATTTTTACCATATTCTCCGGCTAACCCGGATTTTCGAAATCTAGGACTTTTTACACTGAAAATTTGTCGCCTATACTGAATTTCCATCAATACATACCGTCCGTAGAGATTAGCTGGATTATATGAATTAGAATTACTTGTATAATTTATTGTAAGAATTTAAATAATATGTAATAAATTTGGCCACACTACAGCCTGTACCTGGCATACTAAAATTTCATCAACATTATTATTACGTTAATACATAATGCACTTTTAACGTTTTAACCCACCTTATAAATATATATTCTTATTTAAGCTCCTACAATAGGTACGATGTACAACTATAATAAATAACTTTTCATGGATAATTCAAAGTAAGTTTTTAAATTTCAAAAATATAAAGTAAACTAGGATATATGAGATAAATAATAGCACAAATAATACACATACATACACAATAATACACATTCAAAGATCGAAGATCATTACCGCAACAAAGTTAAAAATGGGCTTGTGTACTGTTGTGACGTAAGTCAAACATTTAAGTCTCCCCACCACAGTCGGAGTAGGCAAATGTAGTAAAATGTGTATTGAAAAAAAGAACCGAAGATAGTAAGAACCGTGGATTGAAAAAATATTCCCGTAGTGTTTTCTGAAAGCTGCTTAGCAGCAGTCTAGTATTAAGGAATTGCGTATTTTGCAATGAACATTACATAATTCTTGACAGATTTCAGAAAAAGTATGTTTTGTAATGTGTGTCCTGTTACACGATATATGCTAAAATTAAAAGAGAAATCTTATACTATACCTTAGCAATACTGTCTCTTATCGCATCAGTTTCGTGTAACAAATTTTTATCGTCAGATTTGTTTCTAATGTCTGTAACAACATTATTAAGAATATTTTTCGAGACAGCGACAGCCATGGGACCTACACTTAATCTGAGATCTATTATCATTTTTGATAAAATCGACTGTGCTTTGTTTACTTCTCCAATTACGTTTTCTAAAAAATATATTGAATATTATTTGCGCACGAAATTTGAATTACCTTAAACGTGGTCATAATAGGTGAAAATGTGTAAGATGTCCTATTGTCCTAGAAGATAAGACATTCATTTATTTAGATGTGTCTTCCGAAAACGTTTGCTTTTAGAACACAGTTTAGAAAACATGTAGAGCACTTCTGTTTCTTATGATTTTATACTGCAATGATATCAAGTTGGATTTGAATTAAATTCGATTTTAGAGAACAGATTGTCAGGAATTTTTCGCACAATTAAATTTTCGTACCCACAATATAAATGATTTTAACTAGGTTTACACTTTTAATCTATACTTAAATAAGGAATTCAATGAAGAAAAGAAAAGGAATAAAGCTACGGGAGAAGATATCTTATGAATAAGCACTAAATATTGGGGGAGACAGACTTTTAGAAAATATAAAGGAACTGTTCAACTTATGTCTGCACCAAAGTGAAATATCTACAAGATGGCATCGTGCACTAACCGCTTTATTATACAAAAAGAGCAATCCAACAGACCTCGAGAATTACCGACCCATCTTCTTCATGTACCATGTCCTTTCAGAACTTTGGTTACCATCATCATAGCTATTTTAATTTTATTCATTGTCACCCTAAATAACATGCTTGAATCAATACCATACCAATCTCACAAGTTCTTCAACCATGAAGTTTTTCTTCGTCCTGGACTACGTTTGCCTGCTATTTTACCTTGCATATTTTGTAGCGACCTATATTTGAGACCTCTCATTACATGTCCGAAATACTCCAGCTTTATCTTTTTTTCCTCTGATTCTGGCCTTGGTTTAGAACTAGAACCTTTAGCCATGTAATTGTAAAACTTATCACTAACTCAGGTGTAATGTGTAGTGTGTGTGTTGAGTAAGTGTCTTGTTACTTTGCAAAGTCGACGTCATTGTCTTTGCAAAGAGACGCTAATTGTATCCGAACGTCTGCGGTCCCTCCGGTGAGTACCGATCCCAGAAGGACAGAAACTATTTTCATTTATCAATTTATAATAAATGAAAAAATTCCTGACCCTGGTGGGATTCGAACTCACTACCATTCGGAACTTTCGATCCAAAGGTTAGGCGCTCTTACCACTGAGCCACAGAGGGGGTTTGCTTTATCTTCTTGATGCTTTTTATAATCTCAGCAGTCTTGTCGAGACGTTCTAGTATTGTGGAGTTTCTAATTTTCTCCACCCCAGAAACTTTTAAAATTCTTCTATAGCACCACATTTCAAAAGACTCAAGGCGATTTAGGTTGATTTTATTCACAATTCAAGACTCGACGCCATAAAGTAATACTGAAAACATGTAGCAGCGAAGTAGGAGGATCCTCAATGCCAATTTTAGGTCTCTGTTACACAATACTTTGAACATCCTTGTAAAAGCGGCTCTGGCCTGCTCTATCCTAGATGTAATTTCACCACCCTGACCCATAAGCCTATTAAACCACCTCTACAAGTTACATATTCACAAGAATAATAACAAATAGAGTGGAAACAAAATTAGATTTTAAGCAACCTAGAGAACAGGCAGGTTTTAGGAAAAACTTTGACATTGATGACCCCCTCCAATTCATAAAGGAGATTATAGAAAAATCCATCAAATACAACCGATCATTGGTCCTGGCTTTCGTAGACTTTCGTAAAGCATTTGATACGATAGAAATTAATAGCGTAATGAGAGCGTTGGAAGGAAAGTCGTATAGATTATCGGTACTCCAAACTGATCGCGAACATATGAAGAGTACAGGGGAAAAACAAGGAATGTCACATTTTATACATATTGAAATAAACACCAATAAAGGTTTAATTCTTATGATATCTAAAAACTACTTAGGAAATTCTTAGCAGAATTCTAGCAATTATTGGTCTATAATCCTAATATAATATTAATCTGTATTAAGTTATTAATTTAATAATGCACCAAAAAACTGCTAACATTCCTTATTTTTGTCCAGTGGCGTGCGGACAATCCTGGTCCTTCGCCTGGATACAAATTCCTAAAAAAATTATATCGACTGATCTTTCTGGTTATTGTTCTGAATCGATAGTCTAGTCGATAGTACTCAGTTTTTGCTACCACATGGCGAGAAAAGCCAAAATTCATGAAAAAGTGACATTCCTTGTTTTTCCCCTGTACTCTTCATATACAATAATGCAACCAAGACCGTCCGACTACACAAAGATACCAAATCTATAAAAATCAAAAGAGAAATTAGACAGGGAGACACGTTATATCCAAAACTCTTTACGGCAATACTGGAACAAGCTTTCAAACAATTGGAGTGGGACGCAAAGGAATCAACGTTGACGGTGAAAGGCTTTCCCACCTACGATTCATGGACGGCATAGTTCTTATAACAGACAACTTAAGAAAGATTAGAACTATGATTAATGCGTTAGATGCCGCCTGTAAGAAAATTGGTTTGAACATAAATTTTGGAAAGACAATACATGACAAACCTGATATTAAGCGAAAATCCAAAAGTCGACTGCAACGAAATAGCATTGGTTCATAAATATAAATGCATAAGTCATGAAATCCAAATTACCAGGGTCAATCCATTTACAATGCATAAAATGCATTAAAAAGTTTATGCAACTTTTAGGGCTATATCGAATTATATAAAAACATGTCAACATCAATATAAAGGGTGTTTTTTTAGAGGTATAGAAATAGAAGTTGGCAACACTTTTTTAACTGGCGTCCATTTTGACAGCTGTCAAGTGATTATTATTTAGTTTGGTTTGACATTTCAATATGAATAGACTGACGCCTGAACAACGCTTTCAAATTGTGTAAATTTATTTTGAAAATCATAGTTCTATTCGAAATACGTATCGCGCACTACGTCCATTTTATGGTATACATCAGAGCAATTAATTGGATTAACTGTGGAACGTTTTCGCACCACGTTCACTCTAAATGATAATACGCATTCACAGAGACGTCGTACAGTGCGTACAGAAGATGTTGTTGCTACTGTTGAGCGTAGTATAGAGACCTGAATCAGTCTCTACGCCATCGTGCACAGCAGTTGGATATAGTATTTTTACTACAAAAGCGATATTACGTAGGTCAAAATTTTTGACGTAAGAGAACTGTCAAAACATTAGAATGTGACTTCAAAAGTCACATTCTAATGTTTTGACAGTTCTCTTACGTCAAAAATTTTGACCTACCTAATATCGTTTTTGTAGTAAAAATACTATATGTGTCCATCCACTTTATGGAAGATTTTGCGAAAAAATCTTGGTTTGCGTGCTTACAAAATTCAACTCGTGCAGGAATTGAAGCCACACGATCACCTAGCAAGGCGTAGATTCGGTGAATGGGCCCAAAACGAAATTGTCGTTGATCCCGACTTTCATAAGCGAATTTTGTTTAGCGACGAAGCTCACTTTTGGTTAAATGGCTTCGTCAACAAACAAAACTGCCGTATTTGGAGTGAAGATAATCCTCAAGTGTATGTTGAGAAACCACTACATCCAGAAAAATTGACTGTTTGATGTGCTTTATGGGCTGGTGGAATCATTGGTCCGTACTTCTTCAAAAACAATGCTGGCCAGAACGTTACAGTCAATGGTGACCGCTATTGAGCCATGATTACTGACTTTTTTATTCCTGAATTAAACAACCATAATGTGCAGGAGATGTGGTTTCAGCAAGACGGCGCAACATGTCACACAGCTCGTGCCACAATGGATTTATTGAGGGAAACGTTTGGTGACTGCATAATCTCGCGTTTAGGGCCCGTGAATTGGCCTACAAGGTCGTGTGATTTAACACCGTTAGACTATTTTCTGTGGGGTTATGTGAAGTCGCTAGTCTATGCCAATAAGCCTGAAACGATTGACGAATTGGAGGACAACATTCGCCGCGATATTGCCGATATACGGCCACAAATGTTGGAAAAAGTCGTCGAAAATTGGACCTCCAGATTAGACTACGTCAGAGCCAGCCGTGGTGGTCATATGCCAGAAATCATATTTAAAATATAATGTCAAAAAATTATCTTTCAAATAAAGTCAATTTCATGTTAATATAAAAAATAATCTTTGTTTTATTCCACTTCAAAGTTCTATACCTCTAAAAAAAACATCCTTTATTAAGGGCCACATTTTGTTACTCACGGGGGTTTTTGGGGTCGCTGAACACGAATACGCCGTCAGAACCGACCCCCAAGCACCTGGTGGCCAGTATTACTACTAAGTCATGTCATCTTGAGATTCGAGGGTTTTCAGCACAAAATTGATACAAACAGAGTACTCTAACGTAAGTAATAATGTCGTTTCTACTAAAACATGTTGTTTTACAACTTTTGTAATTCACGATATTGTTGATAGTTCTATCGATAAAATGCTTACCTACTGGAACCTGAACATCAGTAAAAGTTACATCTGCAAGTTCTAATCCACTGCTGTTAATTTCACGACAACTAATTCCTGGCGCATCTTTATCCATTGCAAAAACGGTTAATGACGTCTCCACTAGAGTATCCCTCTTTAAAACTTTTGTTACTGCATAAACAAAGAGAATATTCGCAGATAGTCCATTTACCACAGCAGATTTCATGCCATTTAAAATCTACAAAAATAAAAAACGGCATTAACTAGATTCATAACAATCTAATAAAATTATACAAATAGTCCTAGTAATGAAGCTTAAAATAGGACAACACCTCGCAATTTTTACAGAATCGATCGATTTGCTTGAAAATTTGAGAATAAGTAGTGGATAGTCCAAGGATCAAAATCTATATGAATCTAAACGGCGCTATTACCATGGGGGTGGTTGCCACCCCATCTCAGGGGTGGAAATTTTTTATTACATTTTGACCACAAAAGTTGTTAAAAACATTCATTATAAGCCAAAAATGTTCTATACATTTTTTTGATAAAATTAATAGCTTTCGATTCATTCGCTATTGAAAGTGTTAGTTTTATATCGAAAAAATCAATGTTTTTAATCAGTTTTCAGCTAATAACTCAAAAAGTTTTCGTTTTATCGAAACAACTTTACTTAACAAAAATGTACCTTTTGAAAAAATAAACAAAACCTTTTTGTTTAATTTTCTTTAAGACCAATAGTAATCGAGCTATACTTTATTATAATATGTTAGCTCTTCTTAGTCAAATGCTAAATATTGTAGTTTCAAAGTCAAAAGACGGGAAAACTATGCATTTTTCGAGGATAACTTGTTCAAACCAATTTAAAGTGTTTTTAAAATATATATCTACAGAAATAAAAAAAAAGTCTCTAGCTCAAAAATTAAGTGACTTATAATGAAAAGAAGGTCAGTCCCTATTTTTCAGCAAAAAGTGATCAGAAACGATCCCCTAATTACCACCCTAATTAAAATTAGTCATTGACCTGATTTGTTCGTCTTTCTTTATGTATTATTAATAGGTTCTAGAAGTTTAATCGGCTTAGAATGATTAGTTTAAAAAAAATGGAGTTAAAAGCGAATAACCAGTTTTTGTAGTTTAGTAAAAAATGCCCTTTTCTTCAGAATAGAAAGATTAGCATCAGAGATACGAAAAAATATTTAAATATAAAATTGTAGCTTATTTGATTCCCAAGAACTTGGTTGGAAAAAATTTTTTTCTACGGCCAAATTTGAGTGACAATTAAAACTGATAATAACATGCAAAAACCACCTTCACCAACCGTTTCAATGTCACCTCTTTTTGTGACTGAGGATTTTAAAAAGATTTAATATTAATAGCCTTATAGATCTTGTAAAAACCTACAAAATTCTTTTTTTACCAAAATTTCTAAGATAAAAATAAAAAAATTACGGTTAAAAAATTAATATATTTTTATATAAAAAAAGGAGAATCCAATTGGAAGCATAATAATGTAAGTTAGCGGTGTTTTTAGTCATTGGCCTTATTCATTCTTCTTTATTTATGTATTATTAATAGATTCTAGAAGTTTGACTGGCTTAGAATGATTAGTTTTTAAAACACCGGAGTTTAAAGCGAATAACGAATTTTTGTAATTTGGTAAAAAAATGCCATTCTCTTCAGAATAGAAAGATTAGCATCAGAGATACGAAAAAATGTTTCACTATGAAATTGTAGGTTATTTAATTCCCAAGAATTTGGTTTAAAAAAATTTTTTCTACAGCAAAAATTGAGTGAATCGTAGATGAGTATACCATCGAAAAACATTGATTTTTTAGATATAAAACTACCACTTTCGATAGCGAATAAATCGAAATCTATTAATTTTATCAAAAAAAATGTATAGAACGTTTTTTGCTTAGAATGAATGTTTTTATCAACTTTTGCGGTCAAAATATAATAAAAAGTTTCCACCCCCGAGATGGGGTAGCAACCACCCCCATGGTAAAAGCGTCTTTCGGCATCATATAGATTTTGATCCTTGGACTATCCACTACTTATTCTCAAATTTTCAAGCAAATCGATCTATTCTGTAAAAATAGCGAGGTAAAAAGCTTCTGTTCCTGGACTAAAATAAAATACTATAATTCCTGTAAGTAGCGAGAACCACTAGGTATATGTACAATAAAATATCTCAGACATGACAATATTTGTCACAGACAACAAAACAGACTATTTGTCAAGAAGAAACCTACTAAATTATTATTAATAATTGGGAAAGTAATGACTTGAGTGAGAAACCTACAAGGTACCAAAAAGTGAGTTTTTGGAATAATGTTCAACAAAAAATAGGCACAAAATTAATATTAATTAAGGGGATAGGCGCAAAATTTCGGCTCTAATGCTATTTAAATGCATTCATTTTTTTTAGAATCCTGAGAAAACTAATAAGTTTTTTGAAAAATTTAAACGCAGAATGAAAGATTACCTTATCGAGGGTAGAAAGTCCCTGAAAATGACTATAATGTTTATTTAAATAAGTTACAGGGGTGAAAAAGAAGAGAAACTTTTTGTTTATTCTAAGGGACTTTCTACCCTGGGTAATAATGTAGTCTTTTATTTAGCGTTTAAATTTTTTTTAAATATTTTTTAGTTTTTTCAGGATTTGAAAAAAATTAACACCATGTCCCAGGTGATATTTTCCAAATCGAACATTCACTGTCTTTGTCATACAATGCACTCAATCGAACAGAATGTAGTCATAAGACAGTGACAAACAAGGCTACTAAATATTTGACACGGTTTCAGGAATATTTTGAGTTATTTATTAAATAATGCTGATAGTGTATTTGATAAATAATAATCGATTTAAGACATGAAATTAATAAACAGTTATTTATTGTTTATTATTTATGGAAGATCCAAGCACATAATATGCCAGGGTATATTCTGTGATCCAAGTATTTTGTTGTTAAAGATGTTCTCAAAATTTATCTAAGCGTTCCATAGTAACAATATATTATTAAAAAAATAACTTTTTCTCTTGTCTCGACTATTAGTTTTTATTGTATAGTATTGTAATCACTAAAAACATACAGTTGAGTCCGCGAGTCTTTACCCGTGCGTCATCATTTAAAGCATAGGAAATAAGTCGGAAATATATTTCACGCAACAACCCTTAACGAAAGTGGCTACTGTTCCGATTACGGGTTTTATTATAAAATTTGACGTTATCAAATATATAGAATGTCAAATGTAAGTTTTGATTCAAAATTTTTGTGCAGAATTACAGCTACATGTGAAGTAGCTTAATAAATTATTTTATTATTATTGATTAATAAATAAATAAACAATTTATAAAAAAATTCAATAACATATTTTATTTTTGTTATTTTATTCACTTTGACGGAAATCTAAACATAGTCATTTCTTTACCGTGTGAATGACGTAGCTTTGTATGTTTTAAATATTAATTATTTACCTTAAAATTTCAAAGCCCAATATAAAATTAGTTGTGAAAACAACTGTTTGTGTAATATAAAGAAACTTCAAACCGCAAAAATTCGACAAAAACCGTAAAAAATTCAACTGATTGACAGCCACAAAATTAAACAAAGCAGAAACGTCAAACAAATTGTGCTTAAAATATGAAAACATACCGAATCGTCTTTTTTTGTACCTATCTCTTTTCAATGCACTGACTCTAGATGGTTCATAAAAATAACATGTGTTTTTACTTAAAAACAAACGTCAGCACGTCATATCATGAGTTTCATGCGAGAATGAGAATGATGCTAGATAAAAAGTATGTGTTTTATCTCGCCAGGTATTAATGACGCACGGGTAAAGACTCGCGGACTCAACTGTAGTTAGTAATTAACTGAATTAATAATTTAAGCCATTAAACAAGTAACAGTTATCCAAGAAGATTAAAAAGTCATCTCTAAGTTAATGATGACAATGTCATTGTCAACTAACCTCCATACCAGTGAGAATTTTACTACACGTAATTTGCCGTGTAAAGAAAGAAAAAGTAGGGATAGCCGTAAACTATTTGCGCCTACGCTCTTAACTCAAACAATGTTACTAAAAATGGAAGAGTAAATGTGTACCCCTTTTTTTCCATCCATTGTAACAAACTTATAGATATAGTTAAGCTCAACAGGCCTTAGAGATCCAAGGCATCTATAGTTTCCTTTCAATTCTTTCTATGGTACCTATGCTAGGTTTGTCCAATCGTGTACCCTTTAACGATTTCAGATCTTCTTTTACCAACTACATCCATGGTTTTCCTCTGTATCTTTTTGTATCAGTCTCAGTATTTATTAATTCTTTGGGAATTCTTCTTTCTTCATCACCGACGATATTTGTATTAATCCTATATTGGTTCTTCTTCACCGCAGATGTTCTTCTCTTTGTAAATCCCGTATTTTTTGCAAGTATCTTGCGCTTCCACCTAATTTTATCTCATTCATAGTTTATACATTCTGCAATATCCCTTTTTGTGCATTGGGCATAGAATAGCTTCTTTTTACTACTTGGGTGTTTGTCCTTTGATCCAGACTTCATGTCTCTTGCAGCCTTTCACCACCTTTTAGAAAATCAACAATGATAATATTTTATCCAGGTGCTTTGTTGTTTTTCAAGTTTTTATTGCAATTTCTTCTTTGGTAAATGCTTCTTTATTGTCGTTTTGATCTACTGCTACTTCATCTGGTAATTACCATGTGTCATGGTAGTGATTTTTAAAAGAAAACATATAGAAATTAACATAAAGCCCCCAATAAAAAGCATTGATCATTATTTACTAATTGAAACAGAATCCATTGATGTAAATTTCAGGTTCATAGAGGTCCTATGTCCAATGTCTCTTGAATTTTTAAATATTAAGAGTAAATACATATACTTACCCAATACTTCCCATCTGAAGATAGTTGAGCTTTTGTCTTAAAAGAATTGAAATCTACTGCATGAGGCTCAGATATACATGTTGCAGATAACATATCACCATTCATTAGCTTCGTTAAATATTTTACTTTTTGTTGATCATTTCCAAACCTATTTAGAGTCTGTATCCCCCACTGTTCATTGTTGACTATAGAATTTCTTAAGTTATGTTCAGATAAAGCCTCTACAAACATTAGAATTAGAAATATGCTTTATTGTCACTGAAAATTGTACAATTTTATGGACAAAGCTTACAAAAAGTCAGAAAATAACAATATAAATTTACTGAAATTACATAAATTTTCAATAATACAAAATATAAGAGATAATGAAATAAAACATAGAACAATCTATTGCAAAATTTAAATATAAGTAAATTGCAATTATACAACCTTAGGAACCAATAAGTTAAGTTGCTGCATATGATACTCAAATATAGATAAAAATTGTTTAGTTACTTGTACATAAAGGTACAGTAATTTCTTAGTTATTAATTTTGAAACTCTTCCACTGAATAATATTGTCTTTCAGATAGATAGGTTTTTGTCATTTTATGGAACTTGTGGAAAGATGTTGCAGATTTACGTTGTAAAGTGAGATGGTTGCATAGTTTTTTTTGTGGAATATGAATAGATTTATTTACTAACTTAGCGGACAGGATCAGTAAATAAACATCAAAGGATGAATTTCTGGTGGAGTAGTCATAATTAGGTTTTGTTGAAAAAAACACAATCTTGAGGTGTCTACAAATTACGCAAACAGTTTCTAAAATATATAAAGTGGGAAGTGTTAAAATTCCGTGATTTACTACCAGCATCAGTGGTATATTTATTAGTTAAAAAGCCTAACTGATTTAATGATATAATGTTGTTTTTAATGAAAAGGGACGTAAGTCAGGCTTTTATAAACCTCTCAATAATTTTGGAGTGTATCGGTCGTAAGGCAATAGGTCTATAGCTGCAGGAATTAGATTTTTCACCATCCTTATGAAGAGAAATGATAATGGCTGTCTTAGACGCTCTAGAAATTTACCTTTATCAAAGGTAGATTCCAATCTAGAAAGATTTGAGAAATTTTTATGTACTTATAGTCCATCAGTACTACAGGAAGATCTGCTTTTATTTTATTTATCAACGGGAAGGTTACAATTAATGTTAAACTATAAATTCATACCAGTATCTATATCTATGGTTACAATACAAAAGGTTATCTCACTATAAAATCACTGAGATGTTGAATTGCTTATTAAAATAACCTCGTAATTACTCAAGCCAAGAGTACACAAAACCTGATGCAGTAATGAGTTGAAGGTTGCAAAGAAAGAAATTTTCTTATATTCATTGACTAGTCTGGCAGTTCTTGATATGAAGTTGTTAAATCCATAGTTTTTTTTTTGTGAATTTGATGGCTTGGCCGAGCCAATTAGCCAGACATTTTGTTATTTTAAAAACAAACAAATTTGTTTTTTCAATCAGAGGAATTTTTTCTGTATTTCTAACTCTAAATACATAACAAACTAATATATTACAATTATTATCTAAACAATTCGCGAGCTCAAGCGAGGGTGCTGCCGCTTATTTGGAACTAGAGGAATTGGGATCAAAATATAAACCAATCATCCGTTAACCTATGTATGGACGTTGTTTGAAAGCTTGTCGGATGTGTTCATTTAATAAATAATTTATTTATATTAATTAATTACATCAATAACAATATTAATTATAGAAAAATATGATATCCCAATTACATCGGCCATTTTCATGCAACTGCACTGCCACCTATAGTCGATTGAGTTCGCGAATACACTGTTTTGGTTGTAAATATTTTTTTTTATTTTTATTTTTTTTTGTATATTTTTTATATTGTCAATTTGTTTTATTTATTATTATTTTTGTATTATTATTTTTTATTACTTAATTGTTTTTTTTTACTACACTAAGACATAAACCCGATTCAACATCTCGGAGGTTTACATCTTCTTTGTTTTCTTTCTTTTTTTTGCTTTTTTTTGCTTTTCCTTTTCTCTTTTTTTTTCTTGTTCTTTTCTTTTTTCAATTATAATATACAATAATTACTTAAATCTACAGAGTTTAAAAAAAATAACAACAAAACAAACATGTTTGTTTTGATTTAACAAACATGACTGCTTTGTTTTAACAAAATTTCTTAAATACAGGGTAAATTTTATTGCTACAATCTATATTTACAGTTTTTGATATGTTCGTAAATTGTTTTTAATGTATTAATATCTTCAGAAAATATCAAATTGTTCAGGGTTCAGGTAGACGGGAAGTGGAATTTTTAATATATTAAGATTATCATAAAATTTGTTTATATTTACTGATTGATGTGAACATTCGAGGAGAATATGTAGTAGATCACCTATAGTTAGTGAGATGTATGGGGTGATGAAAACTAGCTGTAGATCTGATAGGAACATATATAACAATCTTATTGAGCAAAGAAGAAGCACCAGCAAAATATTGAAAAAGTAATAAAATCTCTCTTCTTATGACCATAGAAATGGGTGGTATATTTAATATAGCAAGTAAATCTCCATCATTGTAGTTGTCCAGGTCTCAATATTCACACCAGAAAAAGGTAACCATACACAGGAAGTGTACTCAAGATGGGGACGGACAAGAGAGCAATAAAGAGTTTTTAAGGCAGTAATCCCAGTAAAATCCTGTGTGCTTCTTTTGATAAAGCCAAGCATCTGAAATGCCTTTTGATACTTATTGATTGTTTGAATCAGTTCAGTATTATTAATTGGTCTTATGAAGACTGAATTCTAGACTTTTTTTAATTATAGTCTGTTCTTAAACCAAGAGGAGTAATTCAAATTTCCTGCGCTGTAAAGCTTGTTTGTAATTGGTCAACCTCAGGCAAGTTTACTCCACTGTTATCAAATTTTGACACTTCTGTCATTTTATAGGTTAATTATATATCAGCGATTTTTTGTATTTTCTATGTTATTCCTTTAATTTTTAGATTTATAGTCTGTTCTTATATAAAAAACAGTTGTTTTTAGAACTCTTTAGCGATGTATTAGTATGATATAATATTTATGGATTACCGTCAAAGGCTGATATGATCAACCAAAAAAGAAGATGTATTTGGTGATATTTCTAGTGACTTTCTTGGGTGTGAATCTGTCTTTTTAGTTTACTCCTCTTGGTTTAAAAATAAAGTACAGTAAGATAGGAAATGGGATCTTGTTGTGGCAAAACTGTTGGTTGATGTTATATTTTTACTCACATCAATCATTTAGATTTTCATGGTTTAGAAAAGAAAATGTTGATGTGATAGTTTTATTTCGAAGATAGTTTATTATGGACCAAAGGACCAGGCAACACTCCTTATGGAAAAGTGGTCCCGGTCAAATTTGATGAAAGTTTGGTCAATGATATTTCTTGATGTGTAGATTAAAAAAGTCCATGGTACCTGGGTCTGAATAACTACTATTCTCGAGTTATAGCCTTCTAAAGTTATTGGATTCGAGTGCTCGGTTTACGTTAAGTGCACTAATTTATGGTCAAGTGAACGAAAATATTTATTATTAGAAGAAGAGAAACTCATGTTTTGTATACATACTTGCGTGTTGTATATGAATTCGTGGTCAAAAATAGTTGGATCGTATTTTAGTCTTCAGAAAACCTCCGAAAAGTCTTCAGAAAACTAAAGAAGTGCGTTATAAAAGGTGCTGCTAGATCGATATAAGCATTATCATGTTTTCATGAATGCTTCTCAGTTATGGAATACCAGCAAAACTACAGTTCCGCCTTATCTTTAAAAAACTACTGAACAGTGGCGGATCTAGGGGGGATGGGGGTAATTCCACTCGTAACATGTTCCAGAATACTTAAAGAAAAAATTGTTGAAACATAAAAAAATACATTAGTTGACATGAAACTTGTCCCGGATATCAGATATAAGATAGGTAGAGAACATGGACTTGATGTCAATACAAAAAAAAAACAAACTAAATGGTAGTTTGTAAATGTTAAATATTAATTACAATTGTCTATGGAAAAATCGGGTTTAAATCATCTTCGACTATTCGTATGCTAACATTTTGCTGATTTCGTTTAGATGCATCATACATCGTGTTAACTAACGACCTATCAGGATACTTAACATTGGGTTGATGTCTTGCAAAGCCTAAAAACCATAACACACTGGTGATATGAGCACAAGTACCTACAGTTCTCGCACCAGATTGACAGGTACAGTAGTACCCGTTAATCGGTTCTTCTACAGGCTCATCTTCATCATTATCTTCATTAATCGTATAGGAAATGAATACTTGGTGTTTTGTAGCTTGCCGAAACCTAGAAAATATTCGAACTCTTATGAATCCCGGTTTATCCATATTCTCATCAATTTGAAACTCTTCGTCATTTTCTCTTATTATTTTATCTTGTATGTAAGATGGTGCCAGTTTAATTTGATATATCCCAATCGTAAGGTCTTTTAGGTAGTCTAAGTCGAAAACAGGAAAGTTAGCAAAATCATGATAATGAAGCCTTCTCCATTGACCATTTCTTCTATATGATTATACCTAAGTACGAATATTATAGTTGTTATAAAAAGAACCCTACAAAATTATTCTCCATAATATTTTGTATTAAAAAACTGATCATCATTGGCTGTAGAACCCCTGGTGGACCTCGGTCTGTTCGAGAATCAGCTTCCATTCCATTCTATCCTCCGCCTTGGTTTTCCAATTTCGTACTCTTAACACCCGTAACTCATCTTCTCTGGTCCTTAAATCGTACTCTGTGCCATGGGCGCCCATACCCATGGGCAGGGGGGGGGGCGCTGTGACCCCCCTGGCTTTTCGGGTGCTTTGAATTATATATGGTGATTCAAAGTATACAAAATATAATGTGCAACATCTTCACGTTTACCACCCCCTAAAAATTTTTATATGGGCACCCGTCCTCTGGGCTTACGTATTTTCGTAACACCATCCGCTCTTTGGTTATAAATGTGTTTTGATGGCTCCATCTCGTTCATTTTCGTTAAATAAAGTTATTTCATTAATTCTGGAACATGTTACCGGTGGAATTACCCCTATCCCCCCTAGATCCGCCACTGTTCAGTAGTTTTCTAAAGAAAAAGCCGAACTGCAGTTTTGCTGGTATTGCATAACTGAGAAGCATTCATGAAAACACGATAATGCTTATATCGATCTAGCAGCACATTTTATACCGCTCTTATTTAGTTTTCTGAAGACTTTTCCAAGGTTTTCTGAAGACTAAAATACGATCCAACTATTTTTGAGCACAAATTCATATACAACACGCAAGTATGTATGAAGAACATGAGTTTCTCTTCTTCTAATAATAAATATTTTCGTTCACTTGACCGTAAATTAGTGCACTTAACGTAAACCGAGCACCCGAATCCAATAACTTCAGAAGGCTGTAATTCGAGAATAGTAGTTATTCAGACCCAGGTGCCATGGACTTTTTTAATCTACACATCAAGAAGTGTCATTGACCAAAATTTCATCAAATTTGACCGGGACCACTTTTCCATAAGGAGTGTTGCCAGGTCCTTTCATTTGCAACACTTTTAGAGCTGAAACCTAAAGTAATTTAAAAATAATGGGTGTTGTAAATTTTATTCACAAACACAGTTTATATACTTAGATGACAATCACAAGTACAAAAATGCATGAATGGATTACCAATATTCATACTATCAGCTTACCTAAAAACACAGAAGTTTCCGTAACATTACATTCCCTTCCATTCATTAACTGGGCAGCTTGCAGTCCTAGAGCTTTAAAATCAGACAAATTCTGGCGAAATTTCCTTGTCATTTGAGTAGAGTCTACCATATGATTTTGTTTCATTAAGTTTCTAACTAAACATACATCTTGCTCTAAGAGTTTCGTATCTTCTTTATTTAACTCCGGAAAAGTGAGGAGATCAGTATCAAATTTGCCTAGAAGGAAATTTTTAACAAAGGGGGGCTTCTGCGGTTTTTTAGTTCGTACTTTCTTCGTCACATTAGTTATGGTTTGGAAGTCCTTTAACTGCTTTTCGTACTTCTCATCTTGTGTGTCTTTTACAGCAGGTACTTGTTGATGGAGAATATGTGTGGTTCCAAAATAACTTACGTCTGTGTTAATTATTCTTTTTAAATAAACCCTATTCTTTAAAGACTTTCGTGCCCACATAATTATTGAAATAATTTAAGCTACTGTACTATTTATTATTAAAATAATAAATCTCAGAATGACACAATGACAGTAAAATGTAAGGTTAGGTCATAGTTGCCAGGTCAAAAAACTAAAAATCACCAGACAATTGCTTAAAAAGTTGCCAGATTTTGCTCAAAATCACCAGATTGTTATGAGTATGCGCAGTAACGAAAAATGTGTTGCTGCGCAGAATTTTGCGCATGCGCATACCCGTAACCATTCGAGAACGGTAATGTGAAGGGTTGGAACAAACCTAATAAAACAATAATTAAAATACAAATGAAACGATTTTTTTTTTGTAAAATATAATGTAAAATGTAGGTGTTCATTTTTATAAAAGGTACTGATAATCCCGACAATGTAGATTATTTAAAACTTAACGTTTTATGTCTTAAAATTGGCCTGACAGACGACCCTCGTCGAGCGGGGTGTTATACAAAATTGTTTTGTTGGAAACCTAGTAATTTTGCTCATGCTAATAAATTTTTAATACAAATTAAAATTGAAAAAATAGTTCCTAAGAACCTTTGAGATTTTAGTTTAGATGACCAAACCAACACAAAACGTGACAAAACTACAAAATATGAAGAACAGTAATCACTTAAAACTCTACAGCTGACACAAGAAAGATAAAACTGATAAATTGAAAATTGATATGTTGATATTAACTGAACTGGTTTGTTTATAAAACCAAGACATAAATTATTCGAAGTGCATGAACACTTGTAAGAGTAGCGTAAATTTCGGTGGATCACCAGTTGAGCACCACAGAGGCGGATCATTTTATATTACAAAATTAGACTTTTTGTATTATATGAATATTAGGCAATTCTTAATAACGAATAAAAAACATATAATCGTACTTTTTAAATAAAAAAATATAATATAGATAAGGTCAAAAAATCACCAGATATTAAGCTTTTTAAAAAAGTTTTCACCATATCACCAAATGGGTTAGAAAATCACCAAATCTGGTGAATTTTCACCAGACCTGGCAACCTTGGGTTAGGTTTAAAAATTGCTGGAGGTGACAAATGACAACCATAGTGACACTGACAAGTTGAAATAGTTCTTCTTCTTCTTTTTTAATACCTTGCACTCTCAGGCGCTAGTGTTTTCGATACTGCTACTGCTGGACATTGGAATGTGAATAATGGTAATGGCACCGAACAACCCGAAGGTGCACTTCAATAAATTTTATTGTTTATGCCTCCTCTACACATCGGCAGACGCGTCTGCGGATGCATCTGCCGATGTATCATCAAGCGCTGACCCGCTGTGTCTATTGTCTGTCCCACCTTGACTTTACAGTACACGAACATACGGCAATACAATCCTTACGGGACTTTTTAGCGCGGCGATGCCGATTTTCTTCAAAATAATTTTCAATCGGACATTACCAAGGTCCTAAAAATGTAGGTCCCTAAAAATGTTAAATTAAAACTAACCCGTTAAGGCCCCGTCTCACCATCAAATAATTGACAGTTATTTGATCAAACTTGACAGTAAATCTTGACTAGTGACACAAACTATACATACTAACTGTCACTTTGTGTCACTAACTGTCAAGTTTGATCAAATAATTGTCAATTATTTGATGGTGAGACGGGGCCTTTACAGTCAAGTAAAACAATATTTTTCATTGTTTTTTTTTTGTGAGTGATAGTCATTTTCGAAAAGTAATCAGCAATTTTATAATCGATATGCGTAATAACTTTTTTTGGTTAAGAATGTTAGAATATTAAACATTAAAAGTGGATGTTGTTCTATGGTTGTTAATTTATGTATTGACAGTATAGACAGTTCTGAAGTAATGTCAAGAAAAATATCAAATAGATTGTCAGTCAAGTTTAAATGTTTTATACAAAATTATTTTTATTTTGTTCAAATAAAGGTATTTTTCGAAAAAAAAATGTTTTAGAACCCCTGACAGCCACAAAATGTCAATAATATTAATTCCTAAGTTATTAATAGTATCCTATAGAAAAAAGTATGTTCGCTTAAAACCTGTTTTTGATAAAATTTGGCATCACTGTTGGTCATAAGAACCTGTACTGTAAAGTCAAGGTGGGACGCACAATAGGTACACGCTAGCGTGTACGCAAATAAAAAAGTTAGGTACACGCTTAAACGTCATTAAGTCAGTGACGTCATTATTTAGCGTGTACTATGACAGGGTTTTTGGTACACGCTAATTTGAGCAGCGTGTATGCTGTGGTATTAAGTATCTGTAAGTATTGCGACTGCGAGTGTCAGGGTGTGGTTAGAATTTGCCTAATAGCGTTATGTTTACACTTTAATATTGATTTATAAAGAGTTTCCTTATTTTTTACTTGTATAGTGTTTTTTTTAATTAACTATGGAGTGTGGACAATTATTTAGTTCTTTTAATGAGTTTAACAACATTCTAAAACAGTATGAAAAAGATAAGAAACAAAAATTCGTGATTAAGGGTAGCAGAAGTAATAAGATAAAATATACGGCGCAATTGATTAGTGTGATAAAACTCAGTAAATCTGCTAGAGTAATAGATAGCAATAAAAGTTAGTAACAAAAATTTTAGCAAACTTTAAGCTTCATATTACAAAATTACTAAAATTAGTTAGAATGTTATAGGGCGTTCGATAATATAGTGGCAGACCAAACTTATCTTTTTTAAATGGAAAACCCTATATTTTATTTTATGTTCGAAATCTTCGTAACTTCCATATCACAAAAATATAAAGGTTTATTATGTTATACAGCAGGGGTGGGCAAAAGCCGGCCCTTTTGCTTACTTTATCCGGCCCGTTGAGAAATCCCGCAAGCATTTTTTAAGAGCGTACGCGCAATTTCGGGCAAATGCTTTTTAAGTGCATTCATTTTTTTCGAATCCTGAGAAAACTAATAAGTATTTTTGAAAAGTTTAAAGGCAGAATGAAATATTACATTTATACAGAGGGCCGAAAAGTTCCTAAAAGCTTCTATAATGTTTATTTTAATAAGTCACAGGGGTAATATACAAACGAGAAAACTGGAATATCTAGGCCACATAATGAGAGGGGAAAAGTACTCCCCGCTAAGGTCCATAATCCAAAGAAAAATCTCGGGAAAGGAAACGTGGGACGTAGGAAGATTTCCTGGTTGCCAAATTTAAGGGGTTGAACAGAAAAAAAACTACCAAAAACATTAGCTTGTGCGTAGCGTACATACTGGGTATAGTCCTCCGGCCGCGGCCCGGGAGAAATTTTGAAAATTTCATTTTGGCCCGCGCTTAAAAGTATTTGCTCACCCGTGTTATACAGGGTATTTACAAAGTTATAACCAATTTTCTATTAAAATCGTAACAAGTTCAACTCCCTGTATAAATAAAAATAAACACCGCAGCAAAAATAAACACCAATATAAACTGGTATAATTAACTTAACTATAAAAATTATTTTAGGAGTATTTTGTATATTCGCGAACTCAATCGACTATAGGTGGCAGTGCAGTTGCATGAAAATGGCCGATGTAATTGGGATATCGTATTTTTCTATAATTAATATTGTTATTGATGTAATTCATTAATATAAATAAATTACTTATTAAATGAACACATCCGAAAAGCTTTCAAACGACGTCCATACATAGGTTAACGGATGATTAGTTTATATTTTCATCCCAATTCCTCTAGTTCCAAATAAGCGGCAGCACCCTCGCTTGAGCTCGCGAATATCATGTTAACTAATATTTATTTTGCTAACCTGAATATATACTTTTATATACATATTGTTTTATTACAAGGACCTCATTGCCTTCTTTATGTATGAATAGAAAACAAAAAGGTTGTGACTGGCTAATTGACACCCAAGTCTATGCCATAAAAAAAGTTAAAAACATCTGAATAGTTTTGCTTTCCTTCCCCTTCCCTTAATAAAAATATTTTCTATCAAACAAACAACAAACACTAAACATATCAAAATAGCGTGTACCAAAATATAAAGTCACTGGACACGCTAAATAATGACGTCACTGGCTTGATGAAGTTTAATTCGCGTGTACCTAACTTTTTTATTTGCGTACACGTTAGCGTGTACCTAGACACAACGGCGCTGACCACACATCTGTAGGTACACATCTGTAAATCGTTCAGTCTGTGTTAATGGACCGAGATAGTCGTGACGTCAAAACGTCAAAAAAAGGTTTCCAACAAACACGTTGTGTCTAGGCATAGCCACCTTTACTTTACAAGCCATGAAGAGAAAAAGGCAACGTCGCAATTGATGACGTCCGTAGTCTGACTTTCGGACTACCGCTTTCGAAACTACGATTTTAAAGTACAAATTCTGGTAAAATTTATAGTATTTTTTGAGTCGAACAAGAAAATATTATTAATTGGAAGTTTGTACAAAATAATATTAAAAGTAATTCCTTGTAAGTAACGTTTATTATACAAAAAAAAAACCAATAACAAGAATATAAACGGGATTCATTTTTTTCGAATCCTAAGAAAACTAATAAGTATTTTTCAAAAATTTAAACGCAGAGTGAAAGGTTACGTTAGGACCAAGGACCCAAAGTCCCTGAAAACTTCTATGTTTATTTTAATAAGTTACAGGGGTGAAAAACTAAGAAAATTTAGTGTGATTTTTAGTTTCAAGTATGTCATTAAAAAAAACTTTTTATTTATTCTAAGGGATTTTTGGCCCTCGGTAATAAAGTAATGTTTTATTCTGCGTTTAAGTTCTTCAAAAATACTTATTAGTTTTTTCAGAATTCGAAAAAAATGATTACCTTTAAAATACAGGCGTCAAAATTTTTCATTTTGTTCCTTTCCCCTTAAAGTTTGTCGCACTTATTTAGAAACACCCTGAATTGATAAAGAACGAATCTAGTTGTTAAAGATAAGCGAATTAATCCAAAAAACAGAATATTCAGAAAACCGGAGTCTATAGTTGGGTTTTAATTTCAGTATTTTATAAATGCCCTGTACACCATAAAAATTTAACTATTTAGCAACAATATTATTACAGCGGTATTGTTAAAGAATTAGGCTATAACATATTATAAAAATCACTTAAATCTGCCAACAGGTTTAGGAAATATGAGACATTAAAAATGACAAAATTTTTAAGTGGACGGATTTCTATATGCACGCAAGTTTATATAAAAATATATTATATTGAACTAAAATCATCTTAATAACATACCTTTTAATGTTCTTTATAATTTGGAGCACGAAATATTGTAAAATATTTCAGTTTCTCTGTAAATAAAGTGAAAATTATTTAAAAACAAATGAGAACTGTCAGAATTAATCGGTCTACCAATAGATGTTGCCAAGTTTCAACTTCATGGCTTGTTAAGTAAAGGTGGCTATGGTCTAGGTAAATACACGCTAAAATGTACGCAAATAAAAAAGTTAAACTTCATCAAGCTAGTGACTATTTAGCGTGGGCAGTGACTGTGTATTTTGATACACGCTATTTTGATATGTTTAGTGTTTGTTTGATAGAAAAATATTTGTTATGACGTTTAATTCTACCTAACTTTTTTATTTGCGTACACGTTAGCGTATACCTAGACACAACGTGTTTGGAAACCTTTTGACGTTTTGACGTCACACTATCACGGTCCATTCTCGGGTGACGCAATATCTACTTTGAATTCACTGCGAAAACTAATGCGTCGTAGAGGTCCGAGGGAAACAACAGACTATCAAATTAACCCATCTACACATCTGCGGATGCATACGCAGATGCGGTCCGCGGACACGTCTGTCGATGTGTAGAGGAGGCATTAGCTGTCAGACAGATTCTGTGACCTTGCGCCATTTTATCGGCCCAAGTGATCAGAGCCGGCTTTGCTTAAATAGATGTTGCAGCACCGGTCTTGATTTTACAAATAAGTGTAGCAAATAAAATTTATTTATTTTAAACTTATTTAACATATAATTTTAAATAAAAAAATTATTTTTAATTGTGCTCTCTGATACCAGCACAAGTTTTCAATGCATCGTATGTCTTTTTTGCAGCGTTAAATAATTAAGGTATTATGCTGGATAATTTGTTAATAAATTATTTATTAGTTTATATGTTGTTTCATTAGGTTGGTTTAAGTGCAGTTCTATAGAACTCTTCAGAGCTGCGGTAGATAGGAACTACACTTAAAGAAGAAGATATTTGTGCATCTTCCAGTACATTTGGTTGTTATGCAGCATGATTACAGTTCATCTTGCTTTAACTCGGAACACGGGAACAGCCGCACTCTCTTCTGTCACGTAAGCAGTCGCGCGTTAGATTTTATCTAACAATACGAATTTAAAACAAATTTTTATTTTATAATATTTTTATTTACTTGCGCTCGATTTCATAATTAAGTTTAAAGTGGACTTTAAATTTTAAGTTGGTACCTTATCAACGGTACCTTATCACGGTACAAGTTTTAAGGAATTTTAAAGGAATCTTTAAATTTAAAGTCCACTTTAACTTTATTACGAAACCGAGCGTTGTGTTATGATAAAAATATCTGTTTCTAACAGTTTTAAAGCTAATTGGTTCTCACCAAAGCCATAAATTCGGCAACAAAAATAAATAAATTAAAAAAATAAAAAAAACGTATTCATTACTACAATCTTCCTCGAGGCACTTACGAGTGGAAAGTTATGTTCCAAAGCTTTTTATCAAGTTATATCACGGAAAAGGATAAAATGTTAGATTTTTTCTAACGGTGCGATTGCTCCCGGGTTAAGAGTCCCATCTCCTGATGCGACTTTAAAACCAACAATTCCCTGAAATTCCCCTCATTGCAAGGTCTAGCATCTTTATCCAGAAGCAGAAGGCCATCATCACGATGGCCTCTTATTAGAGGAATATTTTGTCGACCTAAGAACACTATCGACCTAAGAGACTCTGCTATATTGGTCGTAGTCTTTCTCTATTTTCTTGTACATATCTGTTTAATTAGACCTCTGAGATTTAATGACTAACATCTGGTTAATGACTGACTTTTGCGGGTTGTGGGATACCTATGTGTTTGAAACTAAAAACATTTGAACTTCTTCTTCTTGCATTACAGTACCGTCTCCTATCAGAGGTTGGCTACCATCACAGCAATCTTAACTTTGTTGGCTTCAGATCTGAACAATTGTATTGAACTGCACCCGTACCAATCCCTTAAATTTCGCAACCAGGAAATCCTCCTACGTCCCACATTTCTCTTTCTCGAGATTTTTCGTTGTATTATGAGTTTTAGCAGGGAGTACTTTTCCCCTCTCATTATGTGGCCTAGATATACCAGTTTTCTCGTTTGTATGGTTTTTATGACTTCGCATTCCTTCCATCTTCAGCAAAACATCTTCATTTGTTACTCTCTCTGTCCATGGTATTTTCCACATTCTCCTGTAGCACCACATCTCGAATGCCTCAATGTTTTTGATGTTTATCTTTTTCAGTGTCCAAGCTTCCATACCGTACAGTAGAACGGAGAAAACATAAACATAGCACCTTAATATTCTCGTTCGTAAGTTTAGATTATGTCCCGAAGCTGCATAGGAACTTTTTCATTTTGATAAATGATTGTCTCGCTATTTCTATTCGCCTCTAAATTTCTTTTGTCTGGTCATTAGTATCAGTGAGCCAAACCCTTAAATATTTGTAGGACGTATCTATTTCAACTTGCTACATTTGAACTGCAAATATTTAAATTTATATTTATTTAAGTTCTCGGAGAGTGGGCATGGCCCCCTTTCTGGATCCGCCATTGCTGTCTAATAGCTTAAAAGATTCCTTTGTTTACGGTATTTATTTCTTGTTGGTCAATATTTCCTTGCCAACATTTTTAAATAAGTAATGTTTGACATCTCCATTTTCACTCTGGAAATCGATTTAAAAAATGACTGTTTTAAAAATTCTGGGAAGATCTACAACCAAGTTATTATTAAGTTATATCTCTTCAAAATTGACGTACTGGGCATCGATCTTGTAAGCTACAGCATGCATGGGTATGGTTGAAAAAAATCCAAGGGTGGTGTTTTTCCGAAAGAGTATCAAATTCTGACTGTTAATTGTGTTGTTTTGTGTTGTCTGCTAATCTGTATCGTAGTTTTGCAACGTAGGTAATTTATGTTAACATAACATAAGATCTGTGCTTGTGTATTGTGTGTTGCATATGTATAAGTTGTAGTTTTTCTCCGACTTCCTATTCTACTACATAGTTTATTAAATACTAATTACATACTGTCAGTTTTTGATAGCAACTTTCAAACATAGCATAAAGTGTTATGCGCCGTGCTTCAAAATCTGAAAATTTAGTCATTATATTTATGTAATTAGGATGACGAATGAGCCTGAAAGTTCACAAATGTTTAAATTAACCATCCAGCAACGTCAACCCCAAGTACAGCGTCCCAATGAAGTGGTAGTACCTGCCTTTCCTCAAGTCCGACATGTTTATCAAAAACCTGTAATTTATAAACGCCTGCTTATTGTCATGTTTATTTTAACTTTTGGAATCGCATCAGTGGCATTGTTTGGCATATTCAGACTCAGGGGAAATTTTGGATTTACTTAAAGAAAATTATGATCCAATACTGTTTTAATATAAAATAATTACTTACAATATAAAATATTATTTCATGTGGGTACCTAATAATATATATTCTTTAATATAATAACGCGATAATGAAACGTAACCGTTTTCGTCACTTCAGTTTTTCTCAAGGTCCCTATACCATTTATGAACCTTGAGTTTTTCTTTAGTTTTTTTTAGGTCTTTTAGTGTTGCAGCATTGCTTAACCCGGAAGCAGTCGCGCCGTTAGAAAAAATCTAACATGTTATCCTTTTCCGTGATAACTTAATGAAAAATTTTGCTACATATCCTTTCCACTCGTAAGTGCCGTAAGTGTAATTTTATTTATAATTTTTTTTATTTATTTTGTGTGGAATTTATGGCTTTGGTGAGAACCAATTAGCTTTAAAATTGTTAGAAATATATATTTTTAACATATCTAACAAGTAAATAAAAATATTATAAAATAAAAATTTGTTTTAAATTTGTATTGTTAGATTTAACCTAATCGCGCAACTTCCCAGCAAACAGAACGACGTGTTAATTACGTGAATTTTGGGTACATTTGTCACCAATATACGTAAATTGCTTACCTGAATTTCACGTGAAAATTTGGTTGGAATGTCACATTGAAAATATGTCTTTAAATTACGTGAAAAACTTGTCTTCAATAGACGTGTTATTTACCTTAAATGGCAATAAAATGTTTCGGGAAATTCACGTTGCAAATACGCGTTGATTAGCGTATATCTTTTAGTGAATGTATATATTAGTATTCACGTGAAAGATACGTGCTCGGTTCACGTAAATAATTCGACCTTAATTAACTTATGAATCACGTAATTATTATCCTCATATTATGATATAAATAAAACAAGCATATAAAGTATTAACAATGTATTCATTTAGTAGAATTTAGAGACTTTAAAACATTTGTCTTGTATAATTGTTATACAAGATAATGAACCAAAAATGGTACTGACCTAAAAAAGACACATTAAAAAATTTGCCAGCACAAAACACAACACAGGTCACTTTTTATTTCGAGGACACTTTCTTGTTTTTTCTAATTGCATCATCGCGGCACTTCAACCCTCGAGCAGTGAGGTAAACGTTAATACGAAAGACATTATTATAAATAAACCGGTCTAAAATAAAACGAGGGAAATAAAGCTCTTCACGTTTCACTTTTTATTCATTTTGTTGTGAGAAATGTGAGAAGCTGATATTAGAGGTTATGATCATCGATTATAAAAATCGATTATTTTTAAATTACAGTTAAACTATTTTACTTACTTTAAATTAGTATTACGTATTTTCTTTTTGTTTTTAAATTTCTTCTACTATTAACTAATTGGTCTTACTAAAAATCTATTTCAATACCAGAATAATATAAAAAAAATAATCCTATCGTAACGTATATATTATTCGATAAATCGATTAATTTAGTTTTCGAACCAATTTAGTCAGGTACCGTGGTCACGTGATAGTATTTAAAGGAGAAGAAAGGCTTGGTAGTCATCACCGCGCGCGATTTGAAAATTAGACTCAACATCATTTTAGCTCCTGTGATATTTTTAAAGAAAAAATAGCAAAAATAGCTTCAAATCAAGGTTGGATTGAAATAGTTATATTAAATGATTTTAAAAGCGAAATCATAAACTTTTTGTTTAAGTATTATTATTATTTACATTACTTTTACGTGAAATACATCTAATTTTTCGATGTCCATAAAATACAGTGAGTAAAATTCAAGCGATACGTATTTAACCAACACCGTTGTAAAATTTTGTTTTTCAAAATATTTCTCAAAATTTAACCAAAGGAATTTATTTCTGTTTCGTGATTATTACGTGAAATAAACGTACCTTTGCGATGTAACCGACATTCACACCTATTATAAAAAACATGTAGTACTATATTCGTCATTATGATTTTATATTATTCTAATGTCAAACATGTATAAAGGAAGCACTAATATATAGGTGAATGCAGTGACGTAGCGTGAGTGTCAGCTGCCCGGGGCAGAAGACAATTTCGCCGCCCTCTTATTTAGGTATTTTAATTTAATGTATAGTATACATTACATACATTAATATAGAGAAGTTTTAGGTTTTATGTAAATTCCAAGTTCTTCACACATATTTTTTGCATAACCTACAGCGCCTATTTGAACATTCCTCTCTTTTCTCTGTCAATATCGTCTGTAAGGCATTTACTTTCTGAGCGCACAATCTTCTGTCAAGTCCCCTTGTTTGTAAATATTTTGTGCATCATTCACTTCATGTAGCACAGGTTGCCACAGGCCCAGAAAACAAAGTAAGGAAAATGACTGCATCGAAACTAGTAAAGCACCTAGTGTTTAAGCTTTCACCCCACATTTACGGCATCGCCTCTTGCACTCCCCCGCGTGTCTTCAGCCCGTTTTAGGCTTTTGCCAGTAGCTGCTACCAGAATTTCCCAACGATGTTTCGATGAGGAAAAAAAAGAGTCGCAACGTTCTAGAGTGCCTAAAACAGTTTCTGAATCCATCTCAGTTGAGGCAGCGTGTAAACAAACTAGGTTTAACGAATGATTTGAGCAAGGTACGAATTTAGGGTTTATTTCTTGAATTTTTGCTGAACTCCTGCGAATACTTTCCAGCCATAACAGCAGCATTATCATATGCTTGGTTAATATAAAATCGTTCAAATATTTACCACATATTTTTATTATTTACTAGCTGACCCGACAGACTTCATACTGCCTCAGTAGATAAAAAAAGCTAAACTTTTGTTATACAATAAATTTAAAATGAACAAAAGGAATTCATAATTAATAAACAAAAAATGCTCGATATGAATGAGGTTTTATTATTATTATCAATTAATTTACACATCATGATGTTTGACGTAATATAGTTTAGTTAGAACTAACAAAATAAAGTTTGTAGTGTAAGAGTTACAATCTTAAATTTGTTTTTAATATACTTGAAATTATTAAATATATTTTTTTTGTTTAATTTAATTAAATAAAATTAATTAAAATTAATTAAAATTAAACAAAATTTTTGAATTTGCTGCTTGTTCTCTTTGTGTGCTCAGATTTTTTCTCCTGCTTGCGGTTTCCTCAGAAAAGTTTCGTTTAGAGATATTTTTTGCACGAAAAATTAAAAAATTCATATTTTGTCCAATTTGAGTATAAAAGTTAAAATGTTGCACTTTCCTTTTATGAAATTTACCGCTAGTTCTACAGGTGTGCTCATAATTTTTATAAGGCTTATGATTCGTGAGAAAAATCCTGTTTGTAGATACCAATTTTTTGGAAATTCCTCAAAATTAAACAATTCATATTTTGCCAAATTTGTGTCCCAAAGTTAAACGGTTACACTTCTCTATGTGTATATGAAATTTGCCGCTCGTTCTTCTCGTGTGCTCAGAATATTTTTACGACTTACGGTTCGTTATTTCGGAAACCGATTACGCTAGAGAAAAATTTTTAGTACGGCTCTGTTCAGAACTGGGAGTATACCTGCTCAATTTCGTATTTTTCACGTCATTATTGTGAGAGTTACGGTGTTATGGGCAAACCGCCTTATGACCTACGGGTATGAAAAATAGATAACAACCTATTCTCAGTCTTGCCGAATATACTTGGAAAATTTCATAAAAATCGGTCAAACCGTTTCGGAGGAATACGGCAACTAACACTGTGAAAAGAGAATTTTATACATATAGATTTAAATATTTTGGTGGCTACTACAATGATTATATAAAACCGTATAAACCTTCCCTGAACTTTCACAAATAATTTAACATCAAAATTAGCTAAATCGGTCCAGCTATTTCTGAGTGTTAGGGAGACTAACGAACAGCAATTGATTTTTATATATATGATTGTTAAATTTTGCCGCCCCTAAAAAGTGCCGCCCGGGGCGGACCGCCCCTGCCGCCCCCACTACGCTACGCCACTGGGTGAATGATTTGGCACTGAAATACGTTTTTTTCCCGTCATAAATCACCGAGTTACGTATTCGTTGAAATTTGCCATAAATTTAACGTAATAATCACGTAACTGGGCTCAAACCTGTTTGCTGGAACGTGACAGAAGAGAGCACGACTGTTCTCGGGTTAAGAAATATATTAAGCAATAAGGAAATTTGTAGATAAAATAATGCAAAGCAAAAATATAGATGCACAGGACATGCGGCAAGGGTGAAAGACGACAGGTGAACAACAAATAATGCATGTTTGAGTAGAGACGTGGAGACCACGGACATAGAAGCGAAGCCGGGGATGCCCCATGACGCGATGGACAGACGACCTTATAATGAGAAGAATGATAGCAGAGGCGCAGAAGAAAAGAAAATGGAAATATCTGGAGGAGGTCTATGTTCAACAATGAACAAATCAGGGTAGTCCATGTGCGGTGAGACCGCTCCCGTCTGGAAAAATTTCTGATTCGGTTTCTTTGTGGATTCCTATTCAAATAAGTATGTCCCCTTTAAACAAATCTAAAGGGTTCCGGGCGGAATTTTTGGACAGAAATTTTTTAAAAAATTTTTTAAAACAAATACAAAAGATTAAGTTTTTTTGCTCCGCAACATATATTTTTAAATTTTGAGGGTTATTCTAAATAAGAAAGGTATCTTGTAAATTTTCTCAAAAATTGACAGTTTTCGAGTTATAGGCGATTTAAAATCTGAAAAATGCGAAAATACGCATTTAAGAGGCTTAAGAACTCATATTTAGATTGGTATTTTTGAGATTGCCAGATACTTAAATTGAAGTTTAAACATTCAGCTTCAAGATTCTAAAGAGTGATTACGTGTAACCTTAATTTAAACCGTTGTTTTTTAATTGTTAATTATGCATGTCCATCCGATTTTTTGCCGGTGCGGCGCGCTCTAATTCAAAAATCTCTAATTTTCCTCCGAAAAATATTTTTCTAGATTCTTTGGGACATTCTAAATAAAATAAGTTTCTTGACATTTTTCTCAAAAGTTTAGTTGACAGGCTTGACAGTTTTAAAGTTATAAACGATATAAAATCTAAAAATGCGTTTTTTTGGCATTTTTCGGATTGAATCGCTTATATAACTTTAAAACTATTAACTTTTAAGAAAAATGTCAGGAAACATATTTTATTTAGCGTATCCCAAAGAATCCAGAAAAAACATTTTTCCGAGGAAAATAGGAGATTTTTAAAATAGAGAGCGCCGCACCGGCAAAATAATCGGCTGTACATGCATATTTCACAATTAAAAAACAACGGTATAAATTAAGAGGCTACAGTAGCGATCAACAGGTAGCAACAAACGCGTTCCAAGATTGCGGCTCTAATTTTGAATATTTTATCGAGATATTTGGCACACATATATTCGTAATATACTATAAAGAATGGCGGTACAGAGCCCAATTTCAGAAATATGTTATTACGTGGAAATTACTCTATAACTAAATAAAATATTGAAATAAGGAGCCTGTACCGCCATAGAAGAAAAAAACTTTCTTCAAATAAACTTTTTTATCCCATGCCTAGATTTTGTGTAACCTTGGAACTACTAAATTTTTTTATTTCTAACAAGAAATCGAACATATTAAAACTAAATAACTAATTAGACAACATAGAGAAATTATCACTGTCATTTTGACAAACCTGCGTCAGATTTTCTCTAATCTGTTCTGTCATCTTTTTTCTGTCATCATTTAGCGCGACTATGATATTGTCAAAATATTAATCTTAGATAATGTCAAAGATTACCACTGTTGCCAAAGTTTATGATACTATCTCCCGAAGTTATATTTTGTTGCTCCCTGTTGATCGCTACTGTTTACTCTTAAATTAGATCCGATCACTCTTCAGAATCTTGAAGTTGAATGTTTAATATTCAATTTAAGTATCTTGCAACATCAAAAATACTAATTTGAATATGAGTTTTTAAGTCTCGAAAATGCGTATTTTCGCATTTTTCAGATTTTAAATCGCCTATAACTCGAAAACTATCAATTTTTAAGAAAAATTACAAGATATCTTTCCTATTTAGAATGACCGATAAAACCTGAAAATATATGTTGCAGAGCAAAAAAACGTGATCTTTTGTATTTGTTTAAAAAAATAGTTTAAACAATTTCTGCCCAAAAATTCCGCCCGGCACCCTTCAAGGCCGCGTCTCACCATCAAATAATTTGATCAAACAGTTTGACCAAACTTGACGTACTTGAGGAAGTACGTCAAAGTGACGTCACAATTGCAGTTTTTTTGAAATTCTAAAAATCTGTGCTCTCACTATCAGTCTAGTTTGATCAAATTTTTTGTATTGAGTTGTCTAACTTGTTTGTACTTTATTTAAAATTAAAATTTTTCATTATTATCCACAATGAACACTCAGGATGTGACGTCACTAACTGTCACTTTCAGTTTACTCAAACCACCGAACCTCAAACCAGTTTGATCAAATTATTTGATGGTGGGACGCGGTCTTCAGATTTGTTTAATTTTAAAGGGGACATTTTTAAATAGGAATCCAAAAAGAAACACAATCAGAAATTTTTTCAGACGGGAGCGGTCTCACCACATGGACTAGAGCTGAGTGTTTTCCAAATATGTTTCCTATTTTTTTTTAAGTTTTGACTTCTGTTTGCTCTTTGTCGTTATTCATAAAACAAAAAATAATAAATGGAATTTTACCTTTTATTTAGATCAGATTAATATAATGAATATAGAAATAGTGCAGAATACCTACACGCGAGAGACATATTTATGAAAATAATAAATTAAACAAATTATAAAATTTTAAATTCTATTTATACAAACGTACTGCAGGCGTAGTTGCCAATTGCCCAACATACAAGAGGCCACGGAAATATAGGAAAAGAAGAATACTGGCAACAACTATCTTCACACTGGACTGGAATCTAGAATCAGTAATCACAGTTTATTTTCATTTTCTCTCATTTTATCTTTCTCGTTTGACTGGAATTCAAAAACGTAATAAACTATAAACTAATCTACGACGCCGGTACAACGTGTTCTGTGTTTTTAATTTTAGGTTTTAGCTCAAACTCAAAGTGATTGTTTTTCTTTCTATTAAAATAGTTAAACAAAATAAGGCTCAACAAGTGATGTAGATTAAAACGTTTCGTTTTTGTTAACGTTGTTGAAAAGTTTTTATATCTTAAGAAGAATTGACTAATTTTAGTAAGTACCTAATGACCTAATTTCATTTTCGTTTCTAAAGTCGCATAAATATTGTTTACTTTTTAATTCAAGTCATCCTGCATTGTACTTTATAAGGCATTTTAGTATTACCAGTAAATCTTGGATATACTAAAAGTACTTCTCACTCAATTGTATCATAATATTGCCGTGCTTAGCCAAAACGCCGTATCTACAGAGACATCACATTTGAGTAAAATTGATTTTTGTTCGAAGTATTCCTATACATTTACACAGGATACAGCATAAGATGCAGTGTGTTTCATGTGTTTTGGCTTAACTTTAACTTACATCATTTTTAGTAAGCAAATAAGATAGATATGCACATTGGGGTTAGAAAGAAGTAAAAATTTAATTTTTTCAGATTTTTGCAGATACAGCGTTTTTGCTAAGCAGGGCAGAATATTAATCAGCAATGTGTTTTAACAAAGTTAATGTGTGGTATATTGGCAATGATTCCAGTTATTTAGGTCCCACTTGATTACTCTTTCTTTTACCCAAAAGACATTGATATTGATAGATGATCAGTCTAATCAAATACAAAAATACACTGACCTTAAAAAAATACTGACACTAATGTACTCATCTCCAAGAAATTAACGTAAATTTCCTAAATCTGTTGTCTGATTTGCATGATTTTTTTAATGTTATATCCTTATTCTTTAACACTCTCAAGTCCGGCGACACAACACATGTTCACACTATTTTCAATCAGGTGCCACCGACACTACTACTGTGTTCACGTTTCAACAATTTTCCAATGACTGTATAAAAGTGGCACATGAGACAAATATCTGATATTGGCCTGGTGCTGAAAGTGTTAAGAAAGTCGCTGTAATAATGTTGCTAGACAGGTGTAATTTGTCATTGTATATTGTGTGTACCAAAGATCCGTGTGTCTCAAAGGGTGATGTAGCGTGCTATGTTGGTCTTTCACTATGAGACAAGATCCCAAACCATCAGCTACAATAAAGATCAAGAGTGGCTGATGTAGTAGAGAGAATAACAATACTGAAATGGAACTTGGCAGGTCACGTGGCTCAAATGACAGATAACTTATGTAGTCCACCAACATGTTGATCTAAAACGTTGTCATAGGAATTGGATGCGAGAGGCACAAGATCGAAATAGATGGAAAACTTTGAGGGAGATATATGCCCAGCAGTATACAAGAGAAGATTGAATGATGATGATGATAATGACTGGGTATAACAATCAAACTGTGTTTTTTTCTCAAAGTTAGCAACAACCTGTGGAATATTATGGCATTTATAACATACTGAAATTAAAATCCAAGTATAGTCTCAGGTTTCCTGGACATTTTGTTTTGATTCATTCGCTTATGTTGGATAATAAAAAAGTTAGGCACTTTAATAACTAGCCATGTTTTTCATAAAATATATCCTCATTTTCTTCTTAGTTTAATAAACAAGCCGAAAGTAGGCTATGAGAAATTAACAATTTGATAAATGTCAAATTGTTAATTTATTAAATTGTCAAGTCGCTCACTGATTTCTATAGTGGCACAACCTCAAAAATGAAGTTCTGAGATAATTGACCATGAAGTTTCGTGACATAAAATACCATTCAAAATTACAATTTATGGATTAGAGGTAGACAGGAGAAACCAAATACTTGTCAATAAATGTACATATTACTTTTTTTCCATTGTATGAATTTCGAGAACTTTGATATACATATGCCAGTATTGAATTCAAGTTTTATAGTGTTTTGACAAAGATGGTCGGTCATAAGTAGTGGCATAAAAAGTTCATAAAATAAACGTTTTTATTTTTTAATTTGTTAATCATGTTTTTATTCGAAATAAAGATATACAGTAGAACCCCGATTATCCGTGTGCGGTTTATCCAGGCTGCGGATTATCCGTGCTATGATTTTGTATTACTTAAATTGCATTTTTGATGGTTTATCAAAATAGCGTCACTGTAAATCACTCGACGGAAACTCTATATGTGGAGAGGGAGACTCATAATGAAAGATTTATTTTTTCTGTAGTCTTTTTATGGTAGGTATATATGTACAGTCGGAAAAATGAAAGAATACCCATGAACGAACATATAAAACACGCTGTATTTTCCTGGCACCGTGTCAGAAAGAAAATTGTCGAGTGCAAGTACATGTAACAATAATTATTACATGTACTTGCGCTGACCAATTTTTTGTGTGACACGGTGACAGGAAAATACAGCGTGTTTTATATGTTCGTTCATGGGTATTCTTTCATTTTACCTACTGTATGTATGGATATACATACATATGTATTATAATAAGAAATAAATGTTCGGATTATCTGTGCTTTTCAATTATCCGTGCCAACGTCCGGTCCTGAGGAGCAGGGATAGTCGGGGTTCTACTGTACTATATGAACACAACAATATTTTTCTTACTAATAACTAGAAAAGAATTTTAAAATGATTATCAGTTATAGAAAAACTTTGTTTATAGAAACAAGAATAAAAACGTGGAATGTAAGTTGATGTAAAATTCACTTTGACTTTTATTAATTATTGCATTATATTGAATAAGATAAATTAGATCTTCATACTTTTTTCTGGAAATTGGAATTTTATTTTGATAGACCCTATTAATTTCAATGTCTTTAAAAGAGAATATTTTGTTAGGATTTATGGTTCGTATTTCTTTGAATAAGTTGACCATTTTAAAATAAAATTCATTAAAGGAAGTTTTATACAGGAAAATGCTATGATTATCCTTTTCGATTTCCAGTATTGAAACATCACTTAAGAAAGACTTCTCTCTAAAGTCCTAAAGTATCTAATACATAAAGTCGAAATGAAAAACTTTGCACACCCTTACTTTTGTACCTTGTTTAGGGACAAAAGCATTGTTATTGGTATTAAAACAAGTATTACAGATAAAATAAAAAGCATTGTTATTGGTTCTTCCACCACTCTTTGCTACATTAACCTGTTCCATCAATGCAATTATAATGTTTAGCTGATTGGAAATGTCTCCCAAATTCCAGTATAACTTAAAAACGCTCGTCTCTCTTCTTCTGTGCATATCCGGTACATGTTTGCCTACATTTTGTGATGTCCCACGGATCTTTAACTGGTCTGGCTGCAACGTCTATCTTCCTGTTGTACATTCTACATTTGATAAGATTGTCCAGAGTTTCAGAGGCCTTTAATTCTGTTTTGTATCCACCTCTTACATTCTTCTTCTTGTTACATTCTGAGTGAAATATAAGAAAAAGTAAACCTATGCTGACACAACTTTGTTCGTTCGTGGCATAAGGTAAAGTATTTAAATTAAAGTAAATTCTATACCGACACAATCTTATTTTGGTGACAAAAAGAGTATGTTTTTGCCAAAAAATTCATTCCATACTAGCACAACTTTTAATGTGCCGGTATAGACTAAAAAATAAGATATTTTTATTGAAGGTTATAAAAATTAAAAAGTGGCATAACATTAGTTTTATGAAAATGTGCCGGTATTCCATGTAGAAGCAACACAAACACACCTAAAGTCAACGTCATATTAAATATGTGACGGTATAGTGCTGCCGCTCGAGAGAAATGGAGGGAAATATGCACGTGGTACAACTCTATCTAGGGGATTCTATGCAAGCTACCTTTATGTCGGTTTCTTTCAATTATAAAGTGAAATTTCGTGATTTTTAGGTAGTGGTTATCACAAAACACCATTTTCTGAAAATGTGCCACTATAGAACTCAGTGAGCGAAGTATCAAGTATGTATCCTTTCACTGTTTAACCCGGCATTGGTCGCTAGGCAGGTTGTTACGCAAGTGGTCGTGCGTGAGATTTTCTCTCACATATCCAACTTTTGCCTTTCTTTAAAAAATTTTACAAAAAAGATGAAGTTTCATCAACGATAAAGCCATTTGCTTTAAAAAGACACGACGTTTTTCTGTTTTATTATTATCTTTATATAAAATGTGACTATTGATGCCGCCAATATTTAACATTGAAAAATATATGGTAAGTGACCATCTACAACTAACCTGTGAAACAGAATATAGGATTTTCATATCATCGACCACATCCACGGCGCCTTTTATTACATCATAAAAGGATATTATTTTAGGTTTTAAGGAGAAAAATAAAATTAATTTTTATACACAGTTGGTGATGCCGGTGGTCGCTTGATGAGAGAATCTCTCACATGAAGCGCACTGACTCAACAATAAGGTGATACTGAGAAAACTGAGCCACTATCTGAGCAGACGAGTCTATTAGATTGTCGAAGGAGGATAGTTAGGAACTGCCACCTAAAAAAAGAAGATCTGTCCGTGTTGTTAAAGAAATTCCTCCCTAAATAGTGTTGCCTAATAATAAACGTACAATACTCTTTTTTACATTGCATGTGGACTTCACCCACTGTTGACTGACAACTGAAGAGATATATGCAGTAGCAATTCAAAATCTCCACTACAACCAGAGTTACAGGAAGTTATTTACATGGCCGGTCTCACACACCGTGTGCGAGTAATGGAGGGTTAAACAGAAAGTTTTCGCAGTCGTCATTATTCCAGTTTACTTGTGCTAGGGCAAATAGCAATCTAACTGCAGTGGTTTGTAATTGGGCCTGTAGGTGATCTTCAAATACACAAGTCATGTGCTACAAGACGTCTCCTAACAGTACCAATGCTGGGTTGGATATTATGAACAGCACTAAGTTCCGTTAAAAGATTCATTGACATAATATAATAAAATAGTTTTGAACTACAGTAGTAAATCGAGGTCTACCTTATCTGGTTTGTTCATTTCTCTAAAGCGTTAAACAATATGGAAAATTGATGTATGTAAAACTCCCAACCCCTGACTGACCATGATAGGTAGTTACGGTCACTGCTTGAACACACTCAGCAAGGGTCAAAGTCCTTGTAGCACTTTCCATTTCCACCAAACAACAAAAAAAAATTACGGCCTTTATTGAAACTTCCATAAATCCACCGATTTTCACAACAAACCAGATAGACTACAGGCCCATGTCCAAAATGGATGGGTCATATGAACCACAAGGTGACGTATATAGGACGATATAAGAGCATAAAATAATAAGATTCAGCACTATGCCGTCACTTGTAAGCAGTCCAACTTAGTGCTGGTGAGAATTCAAAAGTGCAGGTAGAGTGGGTACATTTTGGTCATATATTTTTGTACGGCATTTTTACCATCGATAGATCCGTGAAAAATAATAAGAAAGCGCGCAGTGCCGTACAAAAATGGCGAGCCACAAAGTTGGTAAATTTTTTTGATTTTCTGACAATTTCCAGGATAAATTTGGTCATTTGATTCTGTACGGCATCAGTTTCATACTGTTTCAATACAACTTCTAATCCATTATTCCGCAACGCCGTACAAAAATCATGCGACAATGGGAAAAAATCGAGGGTTGCAATCCCCTCTCTTTCTGTGGTCCGGGGGGTGATTTGAAAAAGTACGGCTTCGGTTCCAAACCATTATCTAGCACTCAAAAGTACTATTATAAATATTGCCGTCAAAAAATTATAGTTCATTTGAATGTATATTAATATAATTATCTTAATTTCATGGTATACTTGATTTATAAAGTTATAAAATCATTTGACTCTGTACGGCAACTTTTTTTTAACATGATATTGTAAAATACAATTTTTATATAGTATTTCCGTTCAAAAGAAGCTATTCTAAAAAAAATTATTGAAAATATAAAAAACAGAAATTTTTTAAATTATTGCAAAATTTAAATATTCACAGATTAATAAAATATTGCAATTTTCTACATTTTTCCCTGGTTTTTAAATAGTATTAAGATAAATAAATTAGGAAAAAATGATGCCGTACATTTTAATGCAGACCATTATATCTTTTTAGGCTGATGAAAATAACGCTACTAGACTAAGAGCCTCTATAGATGAAATTTCTTAATCATTTTAGACACGATGGGACTCTATAACTTAAATAGTAGATCCTAAAAGAAAAGGTTTGAACACAGTGCCGTCACTTTTCAGTAGCACATGCGTCGACAGTGGCGCATCAAACTTTCCACTTATGGACGGGATAAATAAATTAAAAGTTACCCTCCCTTACTAACAGAAATCAATTTTTTTTATTTTTTAAGTTCTATGTGATTAACAAATAAGATTCAGCTTAATTTTAACCCATCACCCCCTTCCCCCTGCCCCCACTATCAAAAACTTAATTTTTTGCTTTTATTTTTTTTTGCTGGGATGCATTCAATTTTAAAATTTCAATGAATATAATAGAATTTCAATTAAGATGAATCTTATGTCTTAATCACATAGAATTTAAATAAATGAAAAAAATTGAATTCTGGTAGTGAGGGAGGGTATTTTTAATTTATGTATCCCGTCCATAAGTGGCAAGTTTGATGCGCCACTGTCGACGCATGTGCCACTGAAAAGTGACTTAAAATTTTTCGCGAGCTGCAACTAAACAATTATTTAAAAAGTGTAAACAGGGTATCAAATTCTTCTCTCACTGTTTGGATTTCACAAATTTTAAAGTGAAATAACATGGTTCACATCGTTTTTTTAAATATGCAAATAATTCTACAATCAGCCTTTACTAATAATTCAGGATACTTCGATTCATCATCATCCTTCCATCTTTTTGTGGGACGGCCTACTGATCTTCTACCTTATGGATATTCTTGAGCTAGAGTTGATTTCATGTAATCGAATGAACTATCTTTCAGTAAAGTCGTCCCAGGAACGCAACTCATACATATTGGCAATATCATTTTAAAGTCTTCTATTTTAAAATTTAAAATGTCTGAATTGCCGATATAAATGAGTCAGATTAAATTAAATTATTAGAAGAATTTTTTACTAAGCAACAACATTTAGCTTTAGTTTATTAATATTTTGTATTTTAACAACGACGTCCGATGTGGACGTCGAAACGTTAATATAATCATTTTTTTAGTTAAATTGTGGCTTATTTCCCATTTAGAATAGTTGATCTTCTTCCGTCTCTCAAAAACCCTATCTTTAATACTCTGTCTTCCTCTGATCTTACTACATGACCTGCCCATCTTATACGCTTAGCTTTTATATGTCTGACGATGTTTTCAGTACCATATACAGACATCAATTTAGTTTTGCGGCGTCTATATATGCCTATATGTATGCACAATATTATTGTTGTCTGATATAACGAGATCCGCTTATAACGAGGTAATTAGTCCGCCATTTCAGTTCTCGTTATAGAGGGAGTCTACTGTATATTTAATGACTGAACACAGACAGCGCAGGATTTGTCAAATGTCATGTTCCACGATGCACGAAAGTAGCGCTTCGCACGTAAATTCGAAAATCCTAATGCGAATTTTTCCCCTACAAACCTTTGGACCAACGAAAATGTACGGCATGTGAAAAAATATTATCTATGCATAAAATACTTTCAAAATAAATTAATTTGATGTTGTTTCAAATCACCCCCCGGACCACGGAAAAAGAGGGGATTTCAACCCTCGTTTTTTTCCACTTGTCGCATGATTTTTGTACGGCGTTGCGGAATAATGGATTAGAAGTTGTATTGAAACAGTATGAAACTGATGCCGTACAGAATCAAGTGACCAAATTTACCCTGGAAATTGTCAGAAAATCAAAAAAATTTACCAACTTTGTGGCTCGCCATTTTTGTACGGCACTGCGCGCTTTCTTATTATTTTTCATGGATCTATCTATGGTAAAAATGCCGTACAAAAATATATGACCAAAATATACCCACTCTACCTGCACTTTTGAATTCTCACCAGCACTCAGTTGGACTGCTGACAAGTGACGGCATAGTGCTGAATCTTATTATTTTATGCTCTTATATCGTCCTATATACGTCACCTGGTGGTTCATATGACCCATCCATTTTGGACATGGGCCTGTAGTCTAAGATGCTTTTTGACTGTTAACAATTTGACATTAAATGTCAAATTACCAAATTGTTAATTTCTCATAGCCTAATTTAGGTTTGTTTATTAAACTAAGCAGAAAATGAGGATATATTGATGAAAAACATGGCTAGTTGTTTAAGTACTTAACTTTTTTATTATCCAACATAAGCGAATGACTCAAAAAACAAAATGTTAAGCAAACCTGTAGCTATAGTTGGGTTTTAATTACAGTATTTTATAAATGCTAGAATATTCCACAGGCTGTTGCAAGCTTTGAGAGAAAAACAGAGTTTGATTGGTACACCTGGTAGACAATGATAAGTTACAGATAAGATATAATAAAAATTACTCCAATCGAACAATAGATTTCTTGGAGAAGTGTACATTCTTGTAACCAACTTTTAATACATATAAAAATGTCATAATCAGAACATAAAGTAGGACTAATAAGATCTTGAATTTTTTTACGAAGTCCTCTGGTGTTCTGACAATAAGCATGTAATGGGAATGAAATTAGTTCTTTCCTTCTTTCGTGAATGATTCTATTTTTGGTACACCATTTCTGTATTTTATGGTAATATCTTTTTCACCTTTAATTTGTCTGTCTTTTAAGTCTTTCCAAGCTTTACTAAACATATCCCTTTGTATATTTGTTTGATCACTCTTTATTTTGATTGTTATGAGACTTAGTATCTGTGTTCTTCCCTACTTGAAGCAATTTTATTAAATCATCCATTGCTTCATCCTTTCCTATTTATTTGCTTCATAATTTTCTCAACTTTGGCTCTGCCTTGTTGGATCATATTATCTTCGATATTCAAAGAATTGAATATCAACATATAACATTGTTAGATTTTATAATTCTCTCATTTATTGCTATGAACATTTCTTCAAATGGCAAACTTGACACATTGGAGTTGCATTTCAGTTCATCAATAGTTTTCATTAGATTACAAATCTGATTATCCTTTCCGTGTAAGGATTTTTTTTTTTTTTTTTTTTTTTTTTTTTTTTTTTTTTTTTTATTATCAGCATCAACCACTTTGGGTTATTAGCTGTACTGTCATTAATACATGGTTACTTAAATCTAATAACATTTTGACTATTACATAAGTTCACATTTAGGTAACAATATAATTTACAAATTAAGAATTATAAAATGTTAACAGTGGTTATAGTTTGCTTAAAACATTAATGTCTTTCAAATAATTAAACAAATGTGTAAGCTTACAGTGTGATCCTAAGACTGCTTTTATATTGAGAGGTATGGAGTGTTTTTGTCTTTCATTAAGATATTTAGGACACTCTATTAATATATGTGTTACATTGATGTCGCAATTACACAGGTCACAAATAGGGCGATTTGACTTAGAGATTAGGTAGCTGTGAGTAAGTCTGCTATGCCCTATGCGTAAACGATTTAGCTTCACAAACAGCTGGCGATTTAGGTCTATCTCACACCAAGGTTCAATTGAGGGCTTTATTGTGTGTAGAGATGATTGTGAAAGATTCCATTCGTTTTCCCATTTGTTTAACACTTTTTCTTTAAGGAATGGTTTGTAATCGGAAACAGGCACTAAGTTCACTAACACTGAAGACGCACTGTGTATTGCTTCTCTGGCATGGAAATCTGCTTTTTCGTTTCCTTGAAGTCCAATGTGTGATGGAACCCATATAAAGCTTACTTGCTGCATCGTGTTCTTCAGTAAATGTAATTGTTCTTTTATTAAAATACTTATAGGATTACTTGTATATAACTGTTCTATCGTATGTAATGCACTGAGTGAGTCGGTAATTATGACAGATTTTGGAATTTTTTGAGTACGAATGTGAATGAGGGCTTGCAGAATTGAATATAGTTCTCCAGAGTAAATACTGCAAGTGGAAGATAATTTAAATTGTAATATAGTGTTTGAATCTACAACTGCCGATCCCACACCATCAGCAGTCTTAGATGAATCTGTATAAATATAACAATGATCTGGGAAAGAAGCAAGTATGTTGAGAAAAGATTGATTAATTGTTGCATGGGGGGTATCAAGCTTATTGTATTTAGAGAGAGTTAGATCACATATTGCAGGAGGAAAGGTCCAGGGCGGAGGAGTAACTGTATTTGTCTGATTAAAAAATTTTGGGAATTGAATATTATTGAGAGAGAGATATTTTCTGATTCTCTCGTAAAAGGGAGGGTTAGTTCTTTTTTTATTTACATAAGTTGCTTTGAAACGTTCTGCAATAGTGTGGTGGAAAGTGGGATGCGATTCTATTGCATATATGGATGATGCGTAGACTAATGACAAGTACATTCTTCGGAAATTTAAAGGTGGTTCTCCGGTTAAACATTGTAAACTATTAATGGGGCTAGTACAGAATGCTCCTGTGGCTATTCTTAATGCTGTATTTTGTATGACTTCTAGTTGAGCAAGAAGTGTCTTCTTTGCAGATGAGTATACAATTGATCCATAATCGAGTTTGGATCGTACTAGAGATTTGTAAATAAGAATCAAACTTTTACAATCTGAACCCCAATTACGATTGCACAGTGTACGCATTAAATTGAGACCAGATTGACAGGATTGTTTAATGTGCATAATGTGGTACTTCCAAGATAGCTTTTTATCAAAGATCATTCCTAGAAATTTTAAGTGTTCCACATAAGTTAAGTTGTTTCCATATAACTGAAGATCTGGAGTTGTAGACTGCCGTTTTTTTGAAAATAAAATACATTTAGTTTTGGTTGTAGAGAATTGCAATACTACAGCTTTCGACCAGTTTTCAAGGTGATTTAATGCACATTGTAAATTTTTCTGTATAGAAAGAATATTTTTTCCTCTTGAATATATGACTAAATCGTCAGCGTATAATCTCGCTTTAACAAGTTGTGGAAAGTTTTCTAAGATTTTGTTTATTGCTACTAAGAATAGTGTTGAACTAATAACAGATCCCTGAGGTGTTCCATTTGTTTGGTCTTTAGTGCTGGATAGTGTACCATTTATCTTAACCTTAAATTGTCTCTTACTAAGAAAATTTTGAATGAAATATAGCATGTTACCTTTGACGCCCCACTGACTTAGTGTGTTAAGAATGTCGTATCTCCAAGCCATGTCAAACGCTTTTGTTATATCGAAAAAAACCGCAAGACATTCCTGTCCAATTGCAAACGATTCATTTATCTCGGATTCTAGGTCAATTAAATTATCTAAAGTGGATCTGTTCCTGCGAAAGCCGCTTTGTTCATTGATTATTAATTTATTATTTTCCAAAAACCACCTTAGTCTATTATTCACCATTTTTTCCAAGATTTTACACATTGTGTTGGTAAGCGAAATTGGCCTATAGGATTCGGGATCAGTTCGTGGTTTATTTGGTTTTAGTAATGGAACTATTATCGCCTGCGTCCATTTTGTGGGAAACTCATTATTAGTCCAAATTCTGTTGTATAGGTTAAGAAGATATTGTTTTCCATTATCTGGTAGATTTTGTAAGAAACTAACAGGAATATCGTCTGGTCCTGGCGCCGATTTTTTGCTGGTACTTAAAGAGTGATTAAGCTCTTCCATGGTAAATGCTATATTAAGAGGATTATCTTCAATGCAATTAAAATCTATTAATTTATTTTCCAAAATCATCTTGGTATTGATAAATTCTTTAGAAAAGTTGTTATTGCTGGAGTTCATTTCAAATTGTTTTGCTAATAAATCTGCTATTTCGTTATTAGATGTTACTATCTGTTTGTTATTGCATAGAAATGGAATCTTTTTATAGGTATTACTTCCAGATATTTTTCTAACTTTTTCCCATACGGTGCTTATAGGCATAGTGGAATTAATAGAGGACATAAATTCTTGCCAAGATTTTTTTCTGTTCTTTTTAGTTATATATCTAGCTTGAGCCCGTAACTTCTTATATTCTATAGTATTTTCAAGTGTTTTGTGACGTTTCAATTTGTTAAAGGATTTTTTATATTTCTTTATTATATCAGTACACTCTGCGTTCCACCATGGTAATGAATTTCTTTTATGTAGAGTTTGTGTTTTACCTATATGATTTTCACCGGCAAGATGGATTAATGATATAAACGAATTCAAAAGTTCATCTATATGATGATTTTCGGTGACTTCTTTTAAGCTATGGCAGTTCTGTTGAATATACTTTTTGAATAAATACCAATCGGCATTCTTTAGATTCCATTTTGGAATTGGGGTTGTATTAGTATCTTCATAATTACTGTTAAAAGAGACTTTAATAGGATAATGATCACTTCCAAATAAAAACGGAATTACATCCCATGAAAACTTTGCTGACAGTAGAGGATCACATAATGACAGGTCGATAGCTGATGAAGTACCTGTATGAATATTATATCTTGTTGATTGTCCATCATTCAGTACGTTTAGGTTTTTTGAGGTAATTATGTTTTCTAAAATTTTGCCCTTGGAATTTATTCCAAGAGATCCCCATATTGGATTATGGCTGTTAAAATCACCAACGATTATTCTGGGAGTGGGAATCTGATCTAATACATCTGAAATATCTGCTTCTGTGATAGGTAAGTCAGGTGGAATATAAATATTACAGATATTCATTTTTTGTGGAAAGGACACTGATACTCCTACTACTTCTAAATTACTATTGATTACTAATGCTTCTGATTCATATTTTTTGTTAACATACGTAACAACTCCTCCACTAGCGATATTTGCGTTTTCTCGGGAAATTTGGTTTTTATGGAAACAAGAATAATTCTTCATGTCATAACTATGATATCGTTTAAAGTTTGTTTCTTGTAAACATATTATTGATGGTGAGATTATTGAACATAAATGTTTAAGCATTTCTAAACGGGGATAAAACCCGTTAACATTCCATTGTAGTATCGGTTCGAAGATTTTAGTTTATTTCTGGAGCTGAATTTGTCGAACAATCACTATCTTGATAAGCGGGATCGTCTAGCATTTTTTCGATTTTGTTTATTAATTTAGTGCATTTAGTTTTCATGCTTTTTTCTGTAAAATATGGCTTAATTGTTGTTAACATGTAAATAAAGTTGGGTATATCCGTTGTGTATGTTTGTAATAAACTAATGGGATCAGTCGAGCTAGTATAATTTTCAAAAAAGTCAAGTGTTTGTTCATATGTTAAGTTAAAATTATTTGACGTATCGTGAAATACTGTTTTTGTTGGCATCATTATTTCCTGAATTGATCTGGTAGATTCAGTTTGCTTTTTTTGTTTCTTTTTGGTTTGTGTTGGTACTTTAAATTCTTTATTTAATTCTTCAGTGGGAGATGGAGTAGTATTAATTTCCGAAATTGTTCTCTTATTGGTCATTGACTGATCCTTAGATATACAATTAGTTTCCATAATTAATACGGGGGGCATTAAATTAGTATCTGTTTGTTGGTTAAGTGAAGGTTCGGCACTAGAATTACTGACTGGATGATTTGGTTCCATTTCTAGGGGTGATGGAATAGACTTGGGGGATTCTTGTGGTTGTTGTTGTATTGGTTGTTGTTGTACTGGTTGTTGTTGTATTGGTTGTGGTTGTATTGGTTGTTGTTGTATTGGTTGTTGTTGTTGTATTGGTTGTTGTTGTATTGGTTGTTGTTGCATTGGTTGTTGTTGTATTGGTTGTTGTTGTATTGGTTGTTGTTGTATTGGTTGTTGCGGTTGGTGTTGGATATGAGAGGAATCATTTTGTTGATTATGATTTGAACAATTTGCTGCAACGTGACCTGTGTTCTTACAGATAAAACATGAAGGTTTATCTAAACTTAAATATATGCGATACGAAGTTTGATCATATGTCATTAAGAAAGAAGAGGGAAGGTCTATATCTACAAGTGGTTGAATATAAGTTTGTCTTCTAAAACTGAGGACGTGTTGAAATTCTGGAAGTTGACTACCGATTCTAAGGAAGGTTAAAGGTGACATTAATTTAAGACCAAATTTGGTTAACTCATTCTCTATTAGAATATGTGGAATAGAAGGGCAAACACCCGATAGTAACAGTCTTTCGTTTGGAGTTATCAATTTTCGTGCTTTTAGATTTTCGCCTTTAATTGTTATTTCTGCTGGACCGGACATAAATTTTTCCACCAGGGATTCGCTGGAGAGATAAATACATATTCTGTTATTTGATAGCCTTGATGAAAATAAAATATTCCGTGGATGAACAACTTCACCAAGTGCTATTAAGTACTCTTCTATTTTAGTATCAGGTAGCGAATTAAATAAAATTGCTTGCAGCTTTGAAGGAAATTGAATTGAAGAAGCATTGTTAAGCACAGTTTAATATGAGGTTTTGTTTTGAGGTTGTTGATGATCTTCAGTCATGATTGTTGACAAATTAGTTAGGTCGGATCTGGTATCATTTGGTATACTCATTAGTAATTATAAACCAGTTTCAGAACCAGAACTAGTTCCGAGAACTGGCCTTTCGGCCGTCACTTAACCTTACAAACGGTATGCTTTGTAATGTTTTGAATAAATAAATAATAAAAACTCACTGGTTTATTCCGTAAGGTAACTGCACTATATACTATTACTTTTTGCTTATTTTCAAGTTTATTTGGATATAAACTACTTGAAAAAAGATGATTTTTTGGGACTGAAATGTAAACACAGTTTGTGTTACCATGTTCAGGACCGGACTCGTAAGGATTTTTCATTGACATATATGAGTTTCTCTACTTCAATCTTTAAACCTTCAACCATAGACTTCAAAATTGGTACTAACAGAAAACCTTGCTCACAATCCTCACATATTTTAGTTTCCTATTATCTGCTGCCAATTGAAGACATCTTACTTCTGTAGCTGTTACACTGGTGCAATTAATGATGTAAACCCTTCTTACATCCACGACACTTGAAAGAAGTATTATTTTCTGCCGCATCTTCCTTGCATATCAAGTGTTTGCCCATATTTGAATATTCAATAGAATGTCGACCATACACCCTTTAATAAAGATTGTAAGTCATGTCACTGATAGATGATAATTACTTATCTATCACTATCAATTTGTCCTAATTGCTTCAAGTTTTTGTTTGAAATAGAAAAACTTTGCAATTTACAAACAAACAAATTTGATTTTTCAAAAAAGAATGATGAACTTAATATACCTTGTATTATTTAAGTAATTATGCATATTTTGATATAACTTTAAAAATCATTTGTTGGTATTTACTTGTAAAACAATAGTTTTTTGGGAGCAATTGCTAATGGCATGCAGGGCATGCTTCAAGGTTGATTTCTGTTGGAAATGTTTGAAATTAAAAATAGTCTACACCGAAATGACTAAAGCTAAAGACAATAGTCCTGTTAAGTACAATACTGAAGTCTACCAACTAATACAATTTTGTCTGTATGAAAGAAGAGGAGCAACATGGAAGAAAGCAAGGAGACTGACCAGGAATAAGAAGGAATGGCTCAAATTTGTAAATAATGTAAATATACTCACGGACAAAAATATTGCATATTATCATGTGAAGTCAAATTTTTTGTGCTGCTATTCTTAGCCCCCCCCCCAGTGTCATAGCAATATGATTTCTTTTCTGAATGCGATGTTTTATAGTGTCATAAATGCTCTATCAGATTTAAGTCTGATATCGACTATATCTCTCTCTCGTTCCATCCCTCCTTGTGGAGTATTGGGCGCTTATGCGTTTCTTGGCCAAAAGTGTAAGATTGCTGTCTGGCTGGGACAGCGCATCTTCTTTTGTTTTTATTCTCTGGATAAATTGTGAACTAATTCCCTCCACTCTCTTCTATCCTTTGCTCTCTTTTTGACTTCGCCCCATCTTAGTCCAATTTTTTCGTGTTCTCTTGTTGTTGTTCTTTTCCAGCTGTTGTCTGGTCTGCCTCTCTTTCTTTTCCTCTCTGGTTGGTATTCAAGTGCTTGTCTTGCTATGCTGCTTTGGTCTTTTCTCAGAGTGTGGCCGATCCATTTCCATTTTTTTTCCTTGACTGTAGTAAATATGTTAGTTTGCTTTGTTCTTTCCCATAGTTCTGTATTAGTTATTTTGTTTGGCCAGTATATTTTCAGGATTTTTCTTAGAGATTTGTTTACAAATGTTTGTAGTTTTTTAGTTGTCTTTTTGTCCTGTTTCCATGTTTCTGCTCCATAGAGCAGTATACTTTTAATGCAACTATTACAGATTTTAATTTTTGTTGTTTCCGATATTTCGTTTGTTTGCCAAATTGTATTTAAAGCGTTGAATGCGTGTTGAGCCTTTGTTATTCTCGTCTGTATATCCTTTTTACACCCCCCCCCCGCTCCTTTCATGTGAACTTGTCTATTATTTGGATGGTTATTATTTTTGAAAAGTTTAGTTTTCTCTGTGTTTATTCGAAGTCCGATCGTGTCAGTGTTCAGTTATCAGGCAGATGTCATGTGCAAATTAGAGATCTTCTAACTGTTTGAATAGGTTCCACCTGATGTCTGTTCGATCGTCGATTACTTTTCTCATTACCCAATCTATGATAATAAGGAATAGGGTAGGGGATAGTACACAACCCTGTTTGACTCCACTTTCTAGGGATATTTCTTCTGTTACTTCACCTGAATGTTCTAGTTTGGCTTTGTATCCTACGTAGAATAGTTTAATAAAGTTTATGATTTTTAGTGGTATTCCATATAATCTAAGTATTGTCCACCTCTGTGCCCTATTTACATGGTCAAAGGATTTTTCGAAGTCGATAAAACTCACATCTATATCTTTATTCCATTAATTTGTTTGTTCCAAGATAATTCTAAGGGTGCAAATGTGATCAATAGTGGAATGGTTGGAACGGAATTGACTATATGGTAGCCATATAATTGTTATTAAATTGAACCTCATCAAGGTAAGTACTTACTATTCTAGCGACATGAAGACGGGCGCTATTGTGCATTAGAACGAATTTATCATATCCAATATGGCTGGCAAATGCCTAAATAAAGGGTGATTCATTTAAAAGTACTTTTTTAAAAAAGAAAAAAACAATGAAAAAAATGAATTTTATTTGAAAATCTTTACTGTCATAAAAAAGAACCATTCTTTACAATTACTTCTTAAAGATAATTTCTTTCAAATGTTGACCGTGACTGCGGTTAAGATGGTCCATTCTGAAGGTCTAATTCTCGATGACACGTTTGAGCTTTTCGATTGGTATTTGACCAGTGACTCGAGTAATACTGGCCTCCAATGCCTCAATCGTAGCCGGTTTATTCATGTAGCCTCTGGACTAGAGGTAGCCCAAGAGGAAAACGACTAGACGTGTGATGTCACAGGATATAGGCGGCCAAGTCACTGGTCCGAAGCGTGAAATAAATTGCTCACCGAACCGTTTTCTCAGTAAAGCCATGCTTTCACGGGATGTATGGCAGTTGGCGACATATTTTTGGAACCAAATGTCACTTAAACTACGAACTTCAATTTCTAGTGCCAAATAGTCCGTTCTAATGGCGCGGTAATGGTCTCCATTCACTGTAACATTCTGGCTGGTCCAAAACATGGACCGACGATGATACCGGCCCATAAACCACACCAAACAGTGTTTTTTTCTGAATGTATTGGCAACTCTTGAACTACTTGGGGTTGCTCATCAACCCAAATATGGTCATTTTGTTTATTCACGTCCTCATTAAGCCAAAAACGGGCCTCGCCTCATCGGGAAACATATTTTTTGCTCTAAGCGCACGAAACACATTCTTCATTGAACGCGTATTGTCGTAATACAGCTAAATAATTTCTAGACGTTGTGCCGAGTTAAGTCTTTCTAGGATGAAATGTCAAACAATACTGAATACGAAAGCAACTTTAGGTGATACCATTCATGCACGACCTCCCAACAAATCATCACCAAAAAAAGTACCTCTAAATGAATCACCCTTTATGATCTTCTATAAAGTTTTTAATGTATATGTCAGCTATCATTCACTCAATCAACTCCACAAATTCTGTATGTCCTTTCCAAGAAATATCACTCCATAGCACTATGCCGCCACCACCAAAATTAACACTCTGTATGAGGTTACATCTGCCATACCACTAACCATATGGAAGCGAGATTGACAAATCTTCGTCTACAGAAGAGTTGGCGAACGGTTGTAACCTTATACAGAGCGTTAGTTTTGACAGAGGTGCCATAGTGCTATGGAGTGGTATTTCTTGGAAAGGACATACCGAACTTGTGGAGGTGTTTGGGTGAATGACAGTTGACATTTACATTCAAATTATAGAAGATCATGTTTAGCCATTTGCCAGCCATATTGGATATGATAGATTCGTCCTAATGCATTTTTTCATGTCGCTAGAATAGTGAGTACTTGCCTTGATGAGATTCAATTTAAAAATGATGTGGCTGCCATATTGTCCATATCAGATTTAAATCCGATAGATATGACACTATAAAACATCGTTTGTGGAAAAGAAATCCTATTCTTATGACACATTTCACTTCACTGTAATATGCAATATTTTTGTCCATAAGTGTATATGTAGTTGTTGAATGTTATTCTTTTTCTCATGATCATCTTTCAGTGCGTCACAGTTTTTCGTTTTCTCTCTAACGCATTAAATTGTATGTGACAGAAAAAAAGGCACGTGTGTGAATACTTTGGTAATTATTCTAGTTCGGTGATTATTCTAGTTGTCAATAGATGGCGCCATAATCAAAAAAGAATTATTTATTAAATAAAACAATAATATTATCAATATAATCTGTACAATTTATAAGACTATACAAATGAAAAAAAATACCATTTTATAAATGCAATAGACACAATTGATTTGGTTTTATTCCAAATTGAAAATAAAATTTGACAACTGTCAGATTTAACTAAAATGTGACGTTAGAATAAATGTCATAAATGTGTATTATCACGGACTTACCTTTTTTTCTATAATTTGTGACGCACTGAAAAATGTTCATGAAAAGGAGAATACTTAAGTTTACAAATAATATTAAGTTTGACATTAACAATTTCATTACAGTTGCCGTACAAGTACGATTTCATTTGTAGCTTTGATAGCGAGCTCCTCACTATTAGCAAGTTAATCTCCATCGTTCAGGTTCTGTCACCATACATTTTTAAGTTGGCTAATTGGCAACATTACATGGAATTCACAGAAAAAAATATAGGATGAATATGTGATAACACTGATTTATTTTTCTATTTTTCAGATTATGGATGCCCTTAAAACTATGGTTAGAAGTGTACTGACTTCTAGTCCAACAGCATTAACTGTTGATAGGCTGTGTAAAGAATATAGGGATATTTTAGGTGAAAATATTCCTTTCCACAAATATGGTTATAATTCAGTGGAACATTTTTTAAGGGATATTCCAGACACTGTACAGGTACGTTGCTATTTTTAAAGAAAACTTAATAGCTAATGAACTAACTAAAAGTAATGATAAAACTTAACTGGTTGGCTATGTACACTCCGTTCAGAGTGTGTCAACCTCTTATGTTGAAGCTGACCACTCTGAATGGAATGTTTTACATATCCAGTAGAACCACGATTGTCCTTTCTCTACGGTACCGGACGTGGCACGTTCTTCCTCTTAGCCTTCTATCATCCTTTTTTGACATATACTCTCCCAACTCCATCCATCGATCTCTATCCTGAGCAGCATACGTCTAATTTGTTCCAGGTATTTTTTGATGTTATCTACCCATCTTATCTGTGGTCTTCCTCTTGGTCACATAATATTCCTACCATAAAAGACAACAGAAAAAAATATCTCAATTGTATAAAAGATACATTCTTCTTCTTCTTATAGTTGTAGATCTGTTGATCTGTTAATTCCGAAGTTGAAGTATTTCTTGAGAGGTAGACTGTCAGCTATCTCTCCATCTTTTTGGTGGTCTCCCCGGTGGACGCTTGCCTGATGGTTTTCCTTCTAGAGCAATTCTTGGTAGTCTGTGCTCCTCCATTCTTTTTACATGACTGAACCATTCTCTTCGTCTTTGCCTGCCCCATCTGACTACATCTTGCACGCCACATTGTTCCCTGATGATGTTGTTTCGTATTCTATCTCTTCTTGTCTTCCCTGCTATTGCTCTTAGTGTCTTCATTTCGGCTGTTCGTAGCATGCTTTTGGCTTTATTGGTGTCTTCTCTTGATTCAACGCCATAGGTCATAACAGGTCTGATGCAATTTTTATAAATTCTAACTTTGTTGTTTATTCTCATATATGGGTTATTCCAGACCACATCTCTCAAACATCCGGACAAGACAGCGGCCTTGTTAATTTGTCCTCATAGGTCTCTGGCTGGGTCATGATAACTTGATAACTCTACACCTAGATATTTGAACTGGTTTAGCTGTTCTATAGGTTTCCCCTCTACCACAAGCTTGCATCTAATTGGGTCTTTCGCAATGGTAATGCATTTTGTTTTCTACGTGGATATGTTCATGTTGAGTGGTTGACATGATTGATAGAATCGATAAAGTTGTCTTATACAAGTCTATAATACATTGTCTATAAAAGATACATAACAAGCATAATATAAAAAATTCCAAATAGTCTAGTTCTAGTAGAATATTGGCAGCTTCATCAGCCTCGTAATTAGTTGCTCTTTTGATTTGTACCATCCCATATTTTTTTTTTCGTTTTGACTCTCATTTTCGGTTAAATCAGTTTGAAAGGTTCCGATTTTTCAAAGAAATGAAATGTCCACGAAAAATCTCTGCTTGCTTAGGACAAATCGTCCTATTAGAGGTAAAACTCACTAAGTGCACTTTTTTGATTTGACATTTTCATCAATTTGAACTCAATGCGGTATTGCCCAGCCCTGGAGAAGTCACCTTGGGCTCTAACCCTTCTAATTGCTGAAATAATTTATGGTATAACTCACTAAGTGCATTATTGTAAATTTCGGTTTCAGTGTAAAATTCATTAAAACTTATTATGACACTTAGCGAATTTTTCCTTACAATCTGGAGTGCCGAATTAGTACTTAGTGATCTTTTAAACAATACGTTAGTAAACATAACTGTCACTGTATATTATTTGTGTGCATTATCTATTCGGCGATTAATTAAAAAAATGAGTCTAAATTATTTCTTTGTAGCAGATAGCTTACATAAAGAGTAACATAATCTATTTTGAGATTAAGCAGGCCACTTGTGTGTAACACACATTGTACACAATACTGTTTGGTCAGACGGTGCTAACTGTATATTTGATCATTGTGTGCTAAGAATACTTATGATAATCTGATCACGCATAAACAAAAAAATGTGGACTTATCATTGAATAACCAATGTTGTCAATCAAATTATATTCGTCGTGCATTTGGCAGCCTCTGACTAAACGAAAACGAATGTTGTTTTGATTCATTTTGCACAATAAACACAAAATGATCAAATATACAGTTAGCACCGTCTGACCAAATGGTACAGTTTGTTGAAACTGTATATTATATTTGTGTGCATTATCTGCTGGGCGATTGATTAAAGAAATATGAGTTTAAATTCCTTTGTAACAGATAGCTTACATAAAGGGTAACCTAATCTATTTTGCGATTAAGCAGGCGACTTTTGTAGCTGTCGTAAATGCCGAAAGAATTGCATTTATTACCTCAAAGAAGTACCTTAGTGTTCATTTTTTAAATAATAGACCCTTATTTTTAATAGTTCGTTAGTTATAAGTCAGCGAAATTTTGTATACCTTTGTATAATTTAAGTATACAAGATTTTCTTTTCGACTTCTTGTGTAGATTCACAGCTTTAGTTCTTAGACTATTTTTTGACAGTTCTTGGATCATTTTTTGACGGGACCTCTAGCTAAATTTGAGTCCACCCAATTATCCTTCATTATATTTACCAGTTCCTGAAACCTTCCTTTATCGGTTGCTGCGTGTAATAATTCTCCTACTGTGGAACCACACCATTGTCTAATATTACGCAACCATGAAAGCTACTTTCCACCAATCCATTTCTTCTCTCCACTTTTCCTTGTATTATAAGGCGACGTTAAATCTAGAGCAGAAATTAGACCGCATTGAAGAAGGTTTTTTAAATAAACAAGTCAGGAATTTCTACCAAGAAATAAAACGAGATCGAACCCAGTACAAAACCACATCAAGATATTATAAAGACGAAGAGGGAAATCTGATAGGTGGAATAGATGAAAAATTAAGAAGATGGACCAATTATTTCGAGAACATATTATGCACAGACGACCAAGATGAAATAGAGCAAATGCAACTACCACATGAAGAAGAAAGAGACCCAAATGTGAATGAGGAAGTACAAGGAAGAAATTATAGATATCATAAACAACTTAAAAAACACCAAAGCACCGGGAGAAAACGGTATCATTGCAGAGTTTTTAAAAGATGGTGGCGAAGGACTTAAGAAGAAATCACTGAGTTAATATGTGAAGTGTGGATCAAAGAAAAAAATACCCAATCAGTGGAAAGAAGCTATCAAATGTCCTGTACATAAAAAAAGGAGACGTTACAGAATGTAGAAATTACAGGGGAATAGCTCTACAAGATAGAGTATATACGATTCTGGCCATATTAATTAGAAATAAAATTAAAACAAAAGTTGAAAATTGTCTTGGTGAATATCAAGCGGGTTTTAGAGCACACAGATCGGTAAGAGACCAAATTTTTGCAATGACACAAATTTTATCTAGCTCATATGAATTCAACCTAGCATTAAATATGTTATTTATTGATTTTAGACAGGCATACGATACCATAAAAAGAAGTAAAGTATATGAAACGCTAGAATATTTTGAATTTCCACCAAAAATAGTAAGATTGACTAAATGCATACTTAGTGACACTAAAAGTAAAGTTATGATAGAAGGACGGGTTTCGGATAGCTTTATCACCAATAGAGGCCCGCGACAAGGTAACCCGTTATCAACAGATTTCTTCAATTTAATTTTAGAGAAGATTTTACAAGAATGCAACATCTATACTAAAGGCACAGTATATCATCACAGGCATCAATGTGTAGCATACGCAGATGATATTACCTTAATAACAAGGAGACCTGCGGAATTAAGAGACATCTTTAATAGACTAGAGAGGACAGCCAAGGAATATGGTTTAGAAATAAACGAAGAAAAAACGAAATATATGGTGATGAAGGGAAATGAAAATCATCTGGGACAGTCCTTTAAGATACAAAGTCCAAGTAAAGAATATAACTTCGAAATTGTCGGCCATTTCGATTACTTGGGAGTAACACTAAAAGCCCGCGTAGACTGTAGACTTTTTAGTCGGCCGATAGTTTAGTCGGCTTCTTAATCAGTACAGAGAGGTATGCAGATGCGCACATTACACCAATTCAACGATGCATACCTCTCTGTACTGATTAAGAAGCCGACTAAACTATCGGCCTACTAAAAAGTCTGCAGTCTGCGCGGTCTCTAACAAATAGGAACGAAGAGTACCAAGAAACCGCAAAAAGAATGGCGAAAGGTAGTAAGAGTGCTGGGAGTCTAACTAAGATACTGAGGTCGAAGATAATATCCAGAAAAGCAAAAAAAAAAAAACGAATATATACAACAGTTATCCGACCTACAGTACTCTATGCTAGCGAGACCTGGACATTAAATAAAGACATGGAAGTAAAATTAGATAGATGGGAACGAAAGATCCTCAGAAGGATATACGGAGGTCTAAAAGAGGGGAATATCTGGCGAAGAAGAACGAATGAAGAAATAATGCAAATATATGGACAACCAAAAATAACAACACTCGCCAAAATTCAAAGATTAAGATGGCTCGGGCATATAGCAAGAATGGAAGAAGGAAGAGTTCCCAATTAACTAATAAACACGGAGGCTGGTACAAGAAGAAAGAGAGGACGCCCCCGAAGAAGATGGTTGGAGTTGGCAAAAGAAGATCTGAAGTCGCTGAGGGTACAGATTGGAAAAACCTAGCACAAGACAGAAAGAAATGGAAGAAAACCATTGAAGCCTTGGGCCCCTGAGGCCTGTTGAGCTGAACTATATATAAGGCGAAGTAGATCGTATTTAGGTTCTCTAATTATACGGCCGAAGTATTCCGTTTTTCTCCTCTTTATGATGTTTATAAGTAGACGTTTTTAATTCTTCATTTGGAGAACTTCATTGGAAGTGTGTGAAACCCACAATATCTTTAGGATTCGTCGATAGCACCACAATTCGAATGCTTCTAATTTGTTTCGCATTGTGGTTTTTAAAGTCCTTGCCTTACAACCATACAATAAGATAGACCACACATCGACAGGTTTCTGTTGCATAAAACTGGTTTCGATCCTGGTTAATATCTCTTCATCAGAGATCCTGGTTATAGTTACAAGTCGAATATAAAATTATACACAATGTTATATTATTAATGAAAATTGCATTTTTTATACTCATTATTCTACATTGTTTTATTTGTATTAACAGTTAGTTGGTACCGGACGATTTGCTACAGTCAACTTGGTGTTTTCTGAAAAATCAGCCCATATTGCACAAATGGTGTCAAAACAAAAATTAGCCAAAAAGAAAGCACATCAGCCCTACCAGTAAGTATAACAGTTCATAGTGGTGTAGAATTTTTAAATCTGCCTTATAGTCGTAGAAATCGTCCAGTCGCTATTTGACCTTGCATGGCGAGCTGCCCAAAATTTTATATTTATAATCTTTAGAACGACGGGGGGGGGGTGTCAATAAGTAGTGTAAATTTAAAAGCGCGACTGAATTCTGCCGTTGTGTTAGCCGCCATCTTGATTTTAAAGTAGAACCGTTGTCGTTCTATATCTCAGCCATTTTCAGCTTTTTGACAAAAAATGTAGGAACTGAAATTCTTGCAAATGCGATTTTCTACAATTTTTTGCGGTCAAGATAGTGGAAGATTACATAGAGAGAATTATATTTTATACAATTTTATTCTCTTTCATTTTTTTGATATTATCAATATTTAAGCTCTTACATTCGCTGACGATGATGTCAGCGTCTAGGGTTCGTTAATCGCATGTGTCTCATTATGCTTGTCATAGACGCAGGTCATTTAAAGTTGATAGCACAAAAATCAAAGATCCATTTATGTCGTAAAGTTAATAATAAATAAGATAATTCAATAATTATACTTAGTCACTATTTTCCCCTTAACTCGGAAAATATCGACCTTTTTTCCTTTACTTGAAGGGTTTTCATGATAAATGCACGAATGACACTATACACTGAATAAACTTCAAAAAATTTTAAACCATTTGAGTTCATGAGCCTACTAATATGAGTAACATCAGTAATCGAAAATTATTTTGAAATAATTTTTTTGACTAAAAAAATTGGATAATTCCAAAAGTGTGTATACATGAGTGTATAAATATTTGAATCTTTACCTATTAATCCGGTCAACTTAGACGTCAAAATAGTTGTCAAATAACAAAAATTGCCGGAGAGCCAAATTTTGGTGGAGAGCTAGAGTTTAACATAACAAATAAAGTTTTAAAAGTCCCCATCGATCCCATGTGTGCAACAAAACTTATTCGGGGTCAAAGTTTTATATAAAAAAACATCAAACCAAAGTTAAGATCTTAACATTCTCTACAAAAATAGTCCTTACAATTTTTTCCTAAGAGTTACCTACCATTCCTGAGATATCGCGATTTTAAAAGTTACTTTATATACATTATATGCATATATATAAGTCACGTATATACATAATGTGGCACTTAAGACAAGTATAAATGCCTATTGGTGTCTCTTTTATATAATATATTATACTATGTATTGTTCTGAAGCTATTTCCTTGTGGCATTTTTATAATCAACTATTTTCAATGGGAAATAAGTCATTTTAAATTTTTTTGGTAAAATTGTGGCTTATTTCCCATTGAAAATAGTTGATTAAATTATGTATTCTGAAAATATTTCTTCAAAAGATAATCAGTCCTAAACTGAATTTCCTCTATCCACGTGGCCTTGAAAAACATTTGGCTATACCATTGTTTAAAAAAGAACAGATTGTCTATTGTAAACAATGGCTACAGTATTGTGCGTAGGTCTTGTTCATATTATCTGTTTCTTTTAGTGCTAAAGGTTCAGTTCAAGTGAATATAATTACTTATTACAAGCGTCTACCATTTAGCAGACATTACGGGCTTACAGTGACAGTGGTATTTGACGGCTACAGTGACTCGACAAAGAATATGTAAGCTGCAGAACAACGTCGTCGAACTACAAAAGCATCATGGGGTTCCGAAATTATCTTTGATGAAAATATAACAGTTCCAGCGAATCAACAACAATTTTTCGCTAACATTAATAATAAATCTCGTTTCATTTCCATGTTAACTGACAAATTAACAGCTGCGAATATTGAAGGGAAACAAGCTAAAAATGAGGCAGATGTCCTTATAGTGAGACAGCAATTGAAAAATTTAAGGCAACAAACACAACAATATTGTAGTTGGTGAAGATGTTGATTTGTTAGTACAGCTTACTGCAAGGACTCCAGTAGATAAAGTTATTTATTTTCTGAAACCTGGAAGGGCTTAACAGCGAACAGAGATATATTCTTCGAAAAGTTTATCGGCTTATCCCAAATGCTAAAAGTACATTTTATTTTTACATGCGATAACCGGCTGCGACACTACGTCAGCAATGTACAGAAAGGGCAAATCGTCAGTACTTAAATTATTCGAAAAAAAAGATTTGACTGACTGCTGTAAAGTTTTTACAAAACTTGATTCCACACCGCAAACAATAATTACGGAAGGAATTCGCTTTCTTCTTGCGGTTTATGGAGCTCCAAAAAAATTAGTTGTCTTGATAAATACCGACACTTAACTTTTGTAAAAAATATGCGAAACAAGAAACAAGTACAACTATCATGTCTTCCTCCAACATTAGCATCTGCTTTTCAGCATTTGTATCGAGTTTATTATCAAGTTCAAACATGGCTAGGCAATGAACTGAATCCAGTAGACTGGGGTTGGAAATTAAAAGATAATACTCTGGAACCAATTAAAACCTTACTCCCACCTGCTCCAGAAAAACTCCTTAACACTATTTTTTGCAATTGCAAAAAATGTTGTAGTGCCAAATGTGGATGTAAAAAAGTCGGGTTGTTGTATTCTCTAGCGTGTACCAACTGTCAAGGTCAGTCTTGCTCAAATGTCCAGTTTAGTACAACAGAGGAAGACTCCTGTGATTTTAATGAAGAGACCAATGACTCAGTCACATTTGAACAATTTTTGAACATCCAGCAAGAGGAAGAGGAAGAAGATGAAATCGAAGAAGACTTGACTGTTGAAGTAGACTTTCAAGAATATGAATCTGATTAAAATATCTAAAGAAATCAAAACAATAGTTAACCTAATAATCAATAGCAATATCAATAATCAATATGAATAATAAGGTCATATCTAGAACTTGACCGGTATTGTTTCCTTAAAGTATCATAAAATTGTCAAAACAGTTAGTAGAGTAGGCCTACAGGGGAAACCACGGTAAAAAACGCGCCGAGTACACTACCGAATAACTTTTGTTGCACACATCAGATCGACGGGGACTTTTAAAACTTTATTTGTTATGGTAAACCCTAGCTCTCCACCAAAATTTGGCTCTCCGGCAATTTTTGTTATTTAAAATGTCTGTATAGACCTGGTTATATATCGAGAACTACAAACAGCAAATAAAATATATTATTCATTTTATAAAATTTCTGTTTCTTTCAATTTGAGTTTATCTGAAAGCACTTATTTTTATTATTTGTAGAAGAAGAACAGTAGTAGTTCCACCACAGCGTTCAACGTACAATGTCGACAGTATAAGACCGGCTGAAAGGCAAAGAATGGTATATCCACCAATTAAATCTTCATATCCACCTACACAGAATAATTCCAACAGAAATTCTCAAATGCAATATCCACCAAGCAAACCTTCATATACACCTACGCAAAATAATTCTAACAGAAATAACTCTCAAATGGTTTATCCACCAAGCAAACCTTCATATACACCTACCCAGAATAATGGTAACACACATTCTTCTAATTACAAACAAACTATCTATGGACCTCCTTCACCTTCAACTTCAGGACACTCAACTGCTGGCACAAGTAGTCCAGAACAGAATGAATCAAATGCCAAGCCATTTGAATATAGAAGTAATAACGTAGAACAGAAGAAATCATATGGCAAACCATTTGAATATAGAAATAATAGCGTAGAACAGAAGGAACCGCCTACCAAGCCATTTGAATATAGAAGTAATAGCGTAGAACAGAAGAAATCACATACCGAACCATTTGAATATAGAAATAATAGCGTAGAACAGAAGGAATCACATGCCAAGCCATTTGAAAATAGAAGTAATAGCGTAGAACAGACGAAATCACATACCGAACCATTTGAATATAGAAATAATACGATAGAACAGAAGGAATCTTCTGTCAAGCCAGTTGAAAATAGAAATAATAGCGTAGATACTGATCTTACTCCGAATGTACAAAATTTATCGATCGCAAAAGGCAGTTTAAGTACGGTTAGAAGAACGAATAAAAGTTTATCACAAAGCCATGTTGGTGCAATCAATAAGTATTTAACTCAAAATAGTCTGTTTTCACAAGACGCCGAAGGTAATGTGCCTGCCAACATAAAAAATAATCTCAGGCTATTAATACAAGAACATCCTGAAGGTATGTGGTGTACAGAACTTCCTATTTTTTACAGGTAAGTTAATTAACCTTTAAGAATAATACAGTCGAATCCGCTTATTGGAATAGCCTTCGTGCCAAGCAAGAATATTCCAAAAACCGGGATATACTGTTAATAACCGATCATTGGTGACTAGAGGAAACGTTTCGGGACCTCAAATTTATATTCCTTAAACCAGGATATTCCTATAACTAGGGGAGGGCATATAGATTTTCACTTCGGAAAAATCAAACAAGATAGAACTTTTTGTAATTTCATTAAGAAATGTCCAATAAACAACCTATCAAAAAGTTCTACTCGAGAAGTGGGTGTTTCATTTTTTAATAAACAAATGAACTACGAAAGTAGATGTTTATTTTAAATAACTCCGAAAATATAAATTTTAGAAAAAACTGACTTGACCATTGAAAAATTCAGAAAATTTTACAACAAAAACCTTATATAAAGAATTTTCTAAAATTAAATCTGTATCTTTTATAATTTTTTATTTATAACGCTAAAGTCACCCTTCTCACAAACATTGGCGCACTGTAAACTAACATGAATTTTGTTTAAAAATGATTTAAAAATGTGTAACTAATACAATTTTTCTTATAAAACTCTCAATTTTGCACAACTTACCTTTCAAGCATCTTACTAAATGATTTTCATTAAAAAAAATCTCAAAAATTTAATTCAAATGATATGACGTCTCAAAAAATGTAATTTTTGAAATCTTCGTAGTTTTATAGAATTACCTCCACTTTAAGACGGTATTACTCAAGTTTGAACAGATCTATTACAGTTTTATAAGTGCTTTTTTAAAGCTTAGGATGTAATCTTTAAAATGCACTAAATTATTTTACTTTAGAAATGAAATAAACCAGCGGCTCTCAATCTGTGGTACATGTACCACTGGTGGTACATATCAATATTTGCGGTGGTACACAAAACACAAAAAAATTAAAATAGTAGTACTTAGTACGTGTTGATAATACAATCTAAAAATATAGGTGGTACCAAAAATAATAAAAATGACTGTAGGTGGTACATGACTCGAAAAGGTTGAGAACCGCTGAAATAAACTATTTCTTTTTAAGAAAATTAAGAAAGATAACAAAAATGTAATACAAAAACCGAAAATTACCAGCTAAAAAAATGTTTATACAAAGTGATCAAAACTTTTTTCTGTTAATAATAAGCTTCAACAATAATAAATGTTAAGCAAAAAAAATTTTACCTCTTATACAGTATGCCTGCGTAACTTGGAACCTATTGATAACTGTTTTATTATCAGTTTTACGAAAAAAAGTTATTCTTTATAAAATACTCTGCATCGTATATAAATTTAATTAATGTTATACGAGGTACGTCGAAAAATATGAATTTCACTCAAGAGTAAAGTACCTTTACATTTCACAATATCGAAAATTGTTATTAAGAAAAGTGGTTTGGAATTAAAAAATTTGTTTTAGTGTTCAATTACATCCTTCTAATTAAAATATTGTGAATAATAAAGGCACTAAACTCTTATTTGAAGAAAAAATACTTACTTACAGAAGTTATACTTCTTTACGGGCGTAATGACGGTGAAATTTTATATGGGAAAACCTAGCGACCGGGCGCATGCGCATTATAACTTTGTTCTGATTGGATGTTCAAATGACATGACAAAAATTATCCAATATGGCAGCTGTGGCACAGCTGTGGGACTGTGCATTGTTTGGTTATAATGTATGCTTGTTGCGTTTTAAAATTTATAGGAAGAGAAACAACAAACAAAAAGTTAGTTAATGGTTATACTGCCTTTTTAAATAGTTTTCATATTATATTTTTGGACTTATTTACATAGAAGAGATGATTGTTGCATGCCAATGTGAAAGCTCATCAAACTGTGCCTAGTATGAGTGCCGCAGATCTCGCTTATTCAAAGCTAAAGAATCTTTCACTGGTAAGTGTTTTATAAATAGTTGATCAAATTTTGTTATGATATTTGAACATAGCCACTTTGCACGACGCAAGTGATTGCGAAATTTATTAGTCGTTATACGGGCTCCGATACCTACCTTGAACCTACCAAAATACATAAGTAGTATGTAATACTTTTATTTACATAATTTGATTACCATCAAAATTTCTATCAATATTCACCTAATATATTGTCTTCTTACTCTATGTTTTGTTGTATTTTTTCAATTCTAAATCATTTCAATTCAAAATCAAAATAATTTGATTTACATAAGTTAAAAATGTCAAAAGGTTAATCTGTTTAGTTAGACGATCTTCGCACATAATGACAAGCTGTCTCTGTGGCGAAGTTTTAATGCGGGTGAATCCCAATACAACGCAAATACCAGCCGCGTGGTAAGTTGGTTCGAATCCCAATAGAAACTTTTATTTTTTTATTTTTTTTTATACATTTTATGATTGTAAGTATATTTATTATATAATTTTATTTTCAGAAAATACGTATTTAGTTAAAAATTTTTCCGACAATTAATGTTCAGAAATCATTTGTGGCATTTTTAATGTGTTTTTTGGCACTGTTTTAATAAAAATGTTTGAGAAGTAGTAAGTATAAATTAATTTAATATTTAAATAAAATATAAATAAAAAGTATATTAATTTCGTCTATAATCATATAATCATATAATAGAAGTATAACTTCTTACGTGCGTACAAAGTACACACACATTCTTTTTTTTTTTCGATTAGAATGAAGTAATTGTATATTTAGACATAGTTTCTAATTTCAAACAACTTTTCATAATAGCATTTTTTTATATTCTGGAATATAAAAGTACTTTACTTTTTAACGAAATTCATATTTTTGACCTAACTCGTATAAAATTGATAAAATTTGATATCTGATGGTTGAGTTTTAGATTTTTGACTATCCAGAGCATTTTATTGAGAATATCATTTTTTCGTAAACTTGATAATAAAAAAGTTTTCCATGTGGTTCCTAGCTAGGCAGACACACTGTACAGTTGAGTCCGCGAGTCTTTACCCGTGCGTCATTAATACCTGGCGAGATAAAACACATACTTTTTATTTAGCATCATTCTCTTCCACGCATGAAATTAATGACAAACCAGCTGCCGCCTGTTATTAAGTAAAGACACATGTTATTTTTATGAACGATTTAGACTCAGTGCATTGAAAAGAGATACGTACAAAGAAAGACGATTGGGGATGTCTTCACATATTTTAAGTACAATTTCTGACGTTTTGGTTTGTTTACTTTTGTGGCTGTCAGTTTGTTGAATTTTTTGCTGTTATTTTGTCGAATTTTTGCATTTTGAAGTTTTTTATAGTATACAAATAGTTGTTTTCACAACTAATTTTATATTGGAGTTAGAAATTTTGTAATAAGCTTATGTTATTTTACGATAAATTTTGACAACGTACAAAGCTAACCTCATTGTTGACACAGTTGAATGCTTGTGTTTAAGGTTCCGCCAAAGTGAATAAAATAACAAAAATAAAATATGTTATCGAATTTTTTTATGAATTGTTTATTTATTTATTAATAAATGATAATAAAATAATTTATTAAGCTACTTCAAATGTATTGTAGCTGTAATTATGCACCAAAATTTTGGAGCAAAATTTAAATTTGACAGTCTATTTATTTGATAACGTCAAATTTTATACTATAACCCGTGATCGGAATAATATCCACGTGCCGTTTCGTTTAGTAAATTTCCGACTTATTTCGTATGCTTTAAATGATGACGCACGGGTAAAGACTCGCGGACTCAACTGTATAAGAGCTTCCGTATAAGAATTTTCAAATTGAAATGCCATATTCGGATTCAGCATAATCAAAAACAAAATAGAAACATATTTGATCAAAGTAAAATGATGAATTTATCGATATTTTTAAAATTATTTATACAAAACAATTGTTTAAACAATTAATAAACAATTAGCGGCCAAATCTGCGAGTAGAACACTTTAACTACACGCGCTGGCATATTTTGTACGCCAGATATAAGAATTCAACTGCAAATATATTTAAAAATTTAATTTTTGACTTTGTTTATCTCTCTAACGTATCACTGGAATGTGCTTTACAATTTGGTTTTAGTTTCGTTATAATCGGCGTTCTGGGAAGATCGTAATTTACAGTCTGTTATTTGTTGTTTCCGGTGGTGGACAATATACGCCACGATTATACTAATATAAGTAGTAATATAAGTACATATTTCAATTGTTTTTTAGTCATTATGGCACAAAACATATTTTTCTTTATAAACAATACTTTTTCTCCTGTAAGAAATCACATTTCAAAAAGTTTTTTTATTAGTAATATTATTTATCATTTAATCCAGTTATTCCATGATTCCATTTATAAATCCCAATTGGCTTACTGAGAAGGAACTCCAAGTATTCACTGATGCCGAATAAGGTTTATAACAAACAACTAAGTGTATTTTTTCAAAAAAAAAATAAACAAATCCGCTGTTTTTAAGTGTATTTTCTTGTGGCGTATAAAGTACGCCACGCGTGTAGTTATGTTATAACTTGATGCGCGGGTAGTTAAAGGTTAACATGTATATAAACTAACAAAAAAAGTTGTACAAGCTTGTTTGAATTTTTCCGAAACAATGCATGTTTTCGTTTTAATTGCACTCCCCTAAACCGGTATTCTAATAAGAGGGTTTGTCTGTAGTATATTTTGCTGATATTTCTTAAGGGGGTAGGCGCAAAATCCTGGTCCAATGCTATTTAAATACATTCATTTTTTTTTCGAATCCTGAGAAAACTAATAAATATTTTTGAAAAATTTCAACGCAGAATGAAAGATTCCATTATTACCAAGGGCCGAAAGTCCCGTAGAATAAACAAAAATTTGTTTTCACCTCTGTAAAGCTTGAAGCTCTCTTTTTTTCACCCCTGTAAATTATTAAAATAAATAATTTGCTTTCATGTATTCGAATATAATCTTTCATTCTGCGTTTAAATTTTCCAAAAATGCTTATAGTACGGTTTTTGCTGTAGACGGTTTGAAGAACTGTTTGGATTGACATGAAATTTGGCATAAGCATAGCTAACATGTCAAATATACAAAGTGATATTGTGCCGATGTGTGCTTTTGCCCTGGGGGCGAGTTTCACCCCTTCTCGGGGTGAAAAATATACGTTCAAAATAAGTCCGGAATTCGATAAACTGACTAATTCTAAGCAACTTTTATTCTAGACAGTTTTTCACTAAGTCAATACTTTTCGAGTAAGACAAGAGTTTTTTTTCTGTAAGACAAAGATTGGTTAAGATTTAGTGTTTCTAAATTTGCATACACTCATGATAAGTGGGTCGTTCAAGCCCTTTCAACTACAGTCCTTTCAAAAATAAGAACTTTGAACCTATGAAACTTACATGTCATATAAACAATACATACACCAGTAAATCAACGTGTGAAATGGTAACGATTAAGTTAATTTGAGATGCTAATTAGGGGGTGATTTTCCCGATTTTTTTCCAAAAAAAAAAGACTAACTTTATTTTGAGTGTAACTTGTTTACTTTTGATCAGGGTTGGCAAAAACCGGGGTTTTTTTCGAAAAAACCCAAAAAACAGTTTTTTTGGTTTACCAGGTTTATTTGGTTTAAATCAGGTTTTTTTGATACAAAGTATTATAAGTCTAAAAACTTTAAAAATTAATAAATTATTTTATAAAATTAACTAATAAACAATGAAAAAAATGAATAAGACAACTTTTATTTACACACGCACAAAATTAAAATAACAAAAAAACCATCATTAAACGTTATAATATTCAAAATACATAACTAAGTTCGAAAGTAAAAAAATAGAAATTATTTATCTTAATTTTCTTCCTTTGCGACAGCTGTAGTGAAAACTTCAAATAAAACACCAGTTTGGAGGCTCAGTAAAAAAAATAAAAATAAAAAACCAGATTTAAACCAACTGTAATGAGTTTTCCCCAAAAAATGCTTTGTTGTTTGGTTATTTTACGTTAAAATATTAGATTTGGAATTTGACAAATATGAACCTATTTTCCATTAGCTATAACTCTGCTTGTACTTGGTCTAAATATTTAATGCAAACACCATTTTTTTCACTTTTTTAGAGGCTATATTTTTTCTAAGAATATATTTTTCGACCAAATACTTCCTTTTTGAGTTATTTGCGAAAAACCTTCAGAAAACGTGGTTATTTTGTTGAAAAATGAACATATTCACTAGCAAATAACTCAAAAAGTATTGACTTGGTGATAAAACTCTATACAAAAGTTACTTAAAATTCACAAGGAAGAATTTCCTGTAGCTGGCTGCATTCATTGCAAAAATTTAAGAAAAATCTTCTGCTTAAAAGGTTATATTTATATTTAAAATAAATATACCTTTTACGCAGAAGATTTTTCTTCAATTTTTTTACTTAAAATTAGTCAGTTTATCGAATTCCAGACTTATTATGGGCGTATATTTTTTCACCCCCGAGAAGGGGTAAAACTCACCCCCAGGGCAAAAGCACACATCGGCACAATATCATTTTTCTTTGACTTGTTAGCTATGTGAATGCCGAATTTCATGTCAATACAAGCGGTTCTTTAAAATTTAGAGGTTTTGCAATATTTTACCGTTAAAGAACATACTATTATTAGTTTTCTCATGACTCGAAAAAAAAAATGAATGCATTGGACCAAGATTTTGCTGATATTTCTTAAGGATTTATTAATCATTTATTATACTTAAACTATTTTCTTGTGGCAATTTAATATTATTTACTATCTTCTATAGGAATTAATTATAATTTCTGTTTAAAATACTTTTATTTCGACGTTTAGATGTCCACCTCAGAAATTTTGAAAGCGGTATCCGAATTGTAAATAGAAACCTCAAAATAAAAAATTTATTTTAAATTTGAACTATTAGCTTAATATGTGTGGGACTAGCAACCTCACCATCATACGTCATGCTACTTGAAACACCGCAAGGTGCCCTTTGCTCCACTTGGAGATGTATGATTATGAAGAATAGATTAATAAACTGAATTTTTCCATGTAAACGTCAACAAAATAGGAATTTTTTTTATTAACTGCCCTTATTTTTATTTTGTTTTCTACGCGGTGCAGTGCTACAGTTTTTTGGTATATCCCTGTATTTTTTTTGTGTATCACCGTTGTCTTTCTTTTATGTATAACATTAACTTAAAGGTATCAAATTGTAATGCATTTTGTTTGTAACATTTGGACATATCTGTGTTAAAATTTGCAACACACGCACGATACATGGTCATTTTTTAATGAATATTATTTCGGTTTAGAGGAAAACCTATCTTCTTCTATTTCTCTGCTTCGCATGGGATCCATTATTCCTTGTTTCCAAGATTTACGGGGTCTGCCTCGTCTTCGTCTAATTGTTGGAGTATAATCTAAAATCTTTCTTGGCCATCGTTCATTGTTCATGCGTTATACGTATCCATACCAAATCAGTTGCCGGAATTCAATTCTGTTGTCAATGCTACTCTTAACCTTTGCTCGTTCTCTAACTACTTCGTTTCTTATGTGGTCTAATCGAGAGATTCTGCACGATCTTCGTAGAAAGTCCATTTCTATTGCTTTCAGTTTGTCCCCGTTTCTTTGTGTTATCTGCCAACATTTTGCGCCATATGTTGTAATTGGTTTTACTGTGCTATGAGAGCTTTATTTTTGTTGCCATCCTGATGTTTTTTGACCATAATATAGAATTTAATTTTTGGATAGCAGTTCGTCGTTGAATTATTCTTTTATGTATATCTTTTTCTCTGCTACCATCTTCGGCAATAACACTTCCTAAATATAATATATTCTTTACAGCTGTTTATAATACCGTCTTCAACTGGAATATTTTCTGGTTTTCCTCCAACTACAAGATGTTCCGATTTATTTATGTTTATTTTTAATCCCCATTTAGTGTATTCTTTGATTAGCTTTCTAGTCCTGAATGTTATGTCTTCTGCATCATTTGCTACTAGCACTTGGTCATCTGCAAATAGCGAAGTATACAGGCAGTCCTCTCTCATTTTTATTCCCATTCTTGAGCACTTTTTCAACAAATTTTCAGCTTGCTATTAATCAACTTTCTCTTGGTTCGCTGGATCCAGACCTAAAATGTCTGCTACAGTTTCAGACGAAACGCCTGCCAAAGATAATTCCATACCACGACCTATTGGGACCGTGCAAGTTCGGCAAAGCGACCTCTATTTCTACGCTCTGTACTTTTACTCGCACTTTTAATTATATTGGCCAATTATATTAGTCCTGGTTGCTGGATAATTGTCAAGGCCATAGTCCAAAAAATATTAAGAGGAAAAATAAGATGCAGGTTATGTTATAGTATAAGAGCTGTGAGACATTTTTGAGTAGGTATTTTAGGCAACCTGAAAATTTTTCAGGTAACTCTTCCATGATAGTCTAATACAAAAATGCCGGTCTGGCTGGAGGGTAGCGGTTATTTTCCCCAAAACTCCCCCCCAAAGTTACAAAAAGGGTAAAAATTGTTATTACACAAAATATCATTGACGTGACTTTAAAGTAAATTTAAATATTCAAATATAAAGAAAATAAACAGGCCAGGCGATTTGAGGGCGACTTTAACTCTGCAAGATACTTGCATGGGCGCCCCAGGATTATTTTCAGGGGATGCATCTGAACTTCAGAAGATTTCATCTGAATCTGTACATACTATTAACGAGTATAAAATATACAACTATACATTCAAAGCTATGTACATTCCTTCAGGACAGGGAAGTACAATTATTATTTTGACAGGGTATTTTTTAATATTAAAAATAAATATTCTAAAAAGACAGGTTTCTTTTGGTGAAATTTTCCAACTGCCATGTGATCGAACAAATTACGCGTGCATATAAATGAAAAGCGCTATAGGTAAACAGGAGTGTGAGAAAGAGCGTATACCGATAGCTGTTTGCGTCCTCTGTTGTACCTGAGCGAGTCCGTTCGCTCGAGAAAAATCACGTGACCTGGCGATCCTATGTTGTTGTGCCTCGAAACGTTAGAGTAATTATTATATATTATAGTTTTTTAAGTAACTTTTTCTTAATTAAAGGAAAATAATACGTACTATACAATAGATTTTGCAAATATGATAGAAAAAGACAGATTTATTATTATAAAGTTATAGTAGAAAAGTATAAAAGTATAAACTAAATTGATTCTGTGTCCGAATCTTGTACTTCTTCTTCAAACTCCTCATCTGAGCTTAAATATTCACTGTCTTCTTCTTCGTCAGACTCCTCTTGAGACTCAGATTCCTCTTCTACATGATCTGTAAATAGTTGTAATATGTATTTAGAGTTAATTAAAAATTAATTAGTGATTAATTAATTGAGTTGCTACATCATCACATTGTTTGATTTGCTTGTCTAGAAAATGCTTAGAAGAAATGCGTTCAATGTGCTTCCCCGTTTAGGATTTTGTCCTCTTCAGGGTTTGTAGTGAATGTGTAGTGTTGGCAGCAAAAGCAAACAGTCCGAAAAACACACTGGGGCAAGCGCCGTGTCCTGGTGTTCTTGGATCCTGGGTTATGCCGGACGGTGGTGTCCAGAAGGCTAAGAAGTCAACAGAGAAGAAAGTTTGATGGATTGTTGTTGGTTCCATAGACATTTACGTGTACTGTCCGTGCTTTGCTCTCGACCAGTCTCCCTAGAAACCATTGTACAACGACAGGCGAACCTGCGTCCCTCGTCGGCGGTCAGGAGGTGGCTTTGAGCGCAGCGTGGACAGTGTGCGTTCGAGTGGAGAAAATAGTTGCGGCTATTTTCTTGGGACGAACAGGTATAATTGTTGAGTTGCTACGTATTTTCTGTCCTTTTATACGGAGTCGAAGCCTGGAGAATCACGGGCGCATCTGAAGATAGACTTGCCATTGTTGAGATGTGGTGTTATCGAATAATGTAAAAAATATGGACGCAACACGTAACAAACACGGAAATATTAATAAAGATAAAAAGTCAAAAAAATACTCAACACTATGAAGGAAAGAAAAATGAGCTACTTTGGTCATATACTAAGAAATAAAAAACGTGATGTAATTTATAATATAAGGAAAAGTATTAAGTATTAGTTATACATTAGTTTTTAATTAATTCTAAATACATATTTACAACTATTTACAGATCAGGTAGAAGAGGAATCTGAGTCTCGAGGGGAGTCTGACGAAGAAGAAGAGAATGAATATTTATTTTGGCTCATTTTTCTTTCCTTTATAGTGTTGAGTATTTCTTTTGCCTTTTTCATCTTTCTTAATGTTTCCGTGTTTGTTACGTGTTGTGTTCATGATATTTTTTACATTATTCAATAACAGCACATCTCAACAATGGCAAGTCTTTCTTCAGATGCGCCCGTGATTGTCCAGGCTTCGACTCCGTATAAAAGGACAAAGAATACGTAGTAATTCAATTAAACTAAAAAGGGGTAGTTCCCTGGGTTGGCTGTATACCTTATAGTTAAACAAACTGGAACATGAAGTAAAAACCACTTCTATGTAAAAGGTATATTTACTAAAAATTTTTAGAATCCCAATGGATTCAATAAAATGAGTTCATCAGAACGTTTTCAAACCTATCGGTCCATTATCAGTGAATTTGAATACTTGCAAAATAGCCCCAGAACCAAACAATGGTTGTGATTATAAATAAATCTACATTATGTCTTACTTAGTAGTCATCGTTGACCGAAGATGGTTGATTGGGTCCTCGGGTAGAGTTTCACCATGTTCCCAGAGGTTTAATCCCTGAACATCGGCGTTTAGCCATTTTAAATTTATTTTAACATAATGTAGATTTATTTATAATCACAACCATTGTTTGGTTCTGGGGCTATTTTGCAAGTATTCAAATTCACTGATAATGGACCGATAGGTTTGAAAACGTTCTGATGAACTCATTTTATTGAAACTATCGGGATTCTAAAAATTTTTAGTAAATATACCTTTTACATAGAAGTGGTTTTTACTTCATGTTCCAGTTTGTTTAATTCAATTAAATTATCGCTAATTAATTTTTGTAGAAGAGGAGTCTCGAGGGGAGTCTGACGAAGAAGTAGACAGTGAATATTTAAGCTCAGATGAGGAGTTTGAAGAAGTACAGGATTCGGACACAGAATTAATTTAGTTTATACTTTTATACTTTTCTACCTATATATTTATAATAATAAATCTGTCTTTTTCTATCATATTTGCAAAATCTATTGTATAGTACGTATTATTTTCCTTTAATTAAGAAAAAGTTACTTAAAAAACTATAATATATAATAATTACTCGTAACGTTTCGAGGCACAACAACATGGGATCGCCAGGTCACGTGATTTTTCTAGAGCGAACGGACTCGCTCAGGTACAACAGAGAACGCAAACAGCTACCGGTATACGCTCTTTCTCACACTGCTGCTTACCTATAGCGCTTTTCATTTATATGCACGCGTAATTTGTTCGATCACATGGCAGTTGGAAAATTTCACCAAAAAAAAAACCTGTCTTTTTAGAATATTTATTTTTAATATTAAAAAATACCCTGTGAAAATAATAATTGTACTTCCCTGTCCGGAAGGAATGTGCATGCATAGCTTTGCATGTATAGTTGAAAATTTTATACTCGTTAATAGCATGTACAGATTCAGATGAAATCTTCTGAAGTTCAGATGCATCCCCTGAAAATAATCCTGGGGCGCCCATGCAAGTATCTTGCAGAGTTAAAATCGCCCTCAAATCGCCTGGCCTGTTTATTTTCTTTATATTTGAATATTTAAATTTACTTTAAAGTCACGTCAATGATATTTTTTGTAATAACAATTTTTACCCTTTTTTTAACTTTGGGGGGGATTTTTGGGGAAAATAACCGCTACCCTCCAGCCAGACCGGCATTTTTGTATTAGGCTATCATGGAAGAGTCACCTGAAAATTTTTCAGGTTGCCTAAAATACCTACTCAAAAATGTCTCACAGCTCTTGGACCATTATGCAAACGTAGTATGCAAAAGTGTATGTAGTAAATAAAATTAGTTATTAAAATGCAGTATTGCAAGCAAAATACAATTAATTAAATTTACATTTATATAATAATTGCATATCACATCAATATTGTGGAGCAATATATAATTTTTCTGCTTCAATGACAGAAGGTATGAAATATACGTCAATTTGACAATTTCAATTGACAATATGAATTATTTAAGATAGTTGCAATATTTCTCCGCGACTCGCGCACGGCCGTTTCTCGTTTCCCTTCCAAGTACTTGCACACCGCGAATACAGGGTGTTTGGTAAAGAATGGGCCATAGCTTAACCTTAGATTCCTGAGGTTAAAATAGGTCGATTTAAGCTAACTTATCTTAGTACAAAAGTTGGTAATAACCGAAATACAGGGTGTCAAAGTTAAACTTGTATTTTATTTATTTTTGAATATTTCCTGACAGGCATGGTACAACAACACGAAATTTGGTAAGAGGTGCTAGTACTGTCCACCTCACTAAATTATGTTAAACAAACGTTTCTGGCAACTACCAGAGGCGTACGACGGGGGAACGTGAATGGTTGACCCTTCTCAAATTCTGCGCCACTGGCGGAATTGCTATTTTAGTGCAATTTTTGATTCTCCAATACTTTCTATGTAAATAACATACTCTTCATTCGTAACGATAAAGCCATTAGTTTTAGAGATATTTGAAGCTAAAAACGAAGGAGCATAATACATTAATCTAAAAATAAGTGTGCCTTTTCATTTTTAACTTCAAATATCTCGAAACCTAATGACTTTCTCGTTACGAACGAAGAGTATATTATTTGCATAGAAAGTATTGAAGAATCTAAAAATTATGCTAAAATAGCAGTTTCACCAGTGGCGTAGTATTTGAGAAGGGTCAACCATTCACTTTCCCCTGTCGTACGCCTCTGGTAGTAGCCAGAAACGATTATTTAACATAATTTAGTAGGATGTACAATACCTAAACTTTCTGCCAAGTATCCTAAGGAAATGTCAAATAGTTTTATAGTACCGGACATACATAATTCTTAAAGTTTTAAATAAAGAATAAATTATTTAAAAAAAAAAGAATACTTTAAAATAATTTGACATATCCATGTCATACTTGGCAAAAAGTGTAGGCACTGTACACCCTACTAAATTATGTTAAATAATCGTTTCTGGCTACTACCAGAGGCGTACGACAGGGGAAAGTGAATGGTTGATCCTTCCCAAATTCTACGCCACTGGTAAAACTGCTATTTTAGCATAATTTTTAGATTCTTCAATACTTTCTATGCAAATAATATACTCTTCATTCGTAACGATAAAGTCATTAGTTTTCGAGATATTTGAAGATAAAAATGAAAAGGCACACTTATTTTGATTAATGTATTATGCTCCTTCGTTTTTAGCTTCAAATATTTCGAAAACTAATGGCTTTATCGTTACTAATGAAGAGTATGTTATTTACATATAAAGTATTGTAGAATCAAAAAATTGCACTAAAATAGTAATTCCGCCAGTGGCGTAAAATTTGGGAAGGGTTAACCATTAACGTTCCCCCGTCGTACGCCTCTGGTAGTAGCCAGAAACGTTTGTATAACATAATTTAGTAGGATATACAGTACCAGTCCCACTTACCAAATTTCGTGTTGTTGTCAAATGCCTGTCAGAAAATATTCAAAAATAAATAAAATAAAAGTTTAACTTTGACACCCTGTATTTAGGTTATTATCAACTTTTATACTAAGGTAAGTTAGCTTAAATCTACCTATTTTAACCTCAGGAACCTAAGGTTAAGCTATGGCCCATTCTTTACCAAACACCCTGTATACCACGAAAACATTGTAGGTCCCATTAAAAATCCATTTTTTTTTGTAGGAAAAAGTTTAACACGGAGTTGAAATTTTTTGAGTTGGGCTTCAGAAATCTCATAGAACTCTGTATGGATTTAAAATCAGTATTTCATTGGGCAAGGCCTGGTCAAGGCGATTTTAGGTTATATGACAAGAGTAAACCATTGCCTGATAATGCAGAAAAGAATTTCACTGTAGCTAGTTATTCCAAACCAATAGAAACCATTAGTAAACCTCAGGTTGACGGTGCCGTGCCTCCCCTTGACGTAAGTATTTTGTTGTATTATACGGTAGCAACGTTATTTTAATTTGGATGTTATACAGGGTGTCCCAAAAGTAGCGGAACGGTCGAATATTTCACGAACTAAAGATTGGATCGAAAAACTGAAAAATACTTGTTCATTAATTTTTAAAAATCTATCGAATGACATCAAACACGATCCCCACTCCACCCCCTGGACATGGGATGGGGTAACTTTAAAATCTTAAATGGAAACCCCCACTTTTCATTTCAGATATGGATTCGTTATGTAAAAGTAAGCAACTTTTATTCGAGAAACTTTTTCGAATTGTGGATAAATGGCGCTATATTCGGAAAAAACGATTTTTCGTGATACCATGGGTAAATTATAGAAACGGTCTAATATCTCGAGAAATACACTTTCAAATAAAAAACCAAAAAACATGTGTTTAATATTTTTCGAAAAGCTATCGCATGACATCAAACACGACCTCCCACTCCACACCCTTACTCTAAAATCTTAAAGAGGAAACCTCGTTTATTGCAGTTTTGAATTCCTCATGAAAAAATAAGTAACATGTATTCGAAACATTTTTTAGAATTGTTGATAGATGTCGCTAATAAATCGTATTGTTCCAATTATAGCGCCATCTATCAACAATAATTCTAAAAAATGTTTCGAATAAATGTTGCTTAATTTTTCATGACAAATCTAAGTCTGCAATAAAATGAGGGTTCCTATTTAAGATTTTAAAATCATCCCCCAGCCCACCTCCAGGGGGTGGGGTGGAGGGTCATGTTTGGTATTATTAGATAGGTTTTTGAAAAATATTAAATACATGTTTTTGGGTTTTTCATTTGGAAGTGTATTTCTGTAGATATTAGACCGTTTCTATAATTTACCTATGGTATCACGATAAATCTTTTTTTCCGATTATAGCGCCATCTATCCACAATTCGAAAAAAATTCTCGAATAAAAGTTTCTTACTTTTACGCAAAGAATCCAAATCTGAAATAAAAAGTGAGGGTTTCTATTTAAGATTTTAAAATTACCCTCCACCCCTTGGAGGTGGAGTGGAGGATTGTGTTTGGTGTTATTCGATAGATTTTTAAAATTATTGAACACATATTTTTCAAAAATAAAATAAAAATTCCATTTTTATTCAGTTGCAATGCCAAGGCAAAACCGTCTTATTTTTCACTTAGAACAGGTAGCGCAGACCAGCACCCTAAATCGACGATTTTCGACTCTATTTGGAGTCATCATCATCAGAGAGGCGTAGGGCTGCTGCTCTCTGCCCGAAGTGACAAATCTACGAAACCTTATCCCCGCATTGCAACTGACATTTATGGAGTAGTAGTCTGGGCTGATTATCGGAGAATAGGCCATTTTTGGGAAAAGTTATTTACCAGCAATTTTATTGCTGGAATCGAATTCTAAGATCCTATATATTAATAATATAGGTATGCAAAGTCCTCAGATAGTGTGCTACTTTTTTTATAAACAAAATGGCGCACGAAAATCGTGTTTTTTCAATTATTGCTCTATAACTCCGAAGATTTTAACTTTACAACAAAAACACCAAAATAAAAATTCACCGTGATTAAATTCTGCATAGAGACGCGTTTCTCCCGATCTGCTCCGACGAAAATTTTCCTCGGAAAATGCGGGTTTTCCCAACAAAATCTTTAATTTTCAAATAAAGTTTTAAATAAGTAATTATCTACCAATAATTAAATAATTTGGTGACTTAAAAGCCTTTTTGGTTTAGATTATAGTTACAGAAGCTGATGAAAATTAAACGAATATTTTAGCAACAATTCAATTGTTAATTAATAATTTACGGTCGCAATAATAACCAAAATAATTATGATACACTGATCAAGCTTTGAAATCTTATAAAGATGAGATGCCTATTGAATATTTTGTCGACAAAATATGAATTTTTTATTTTTTTGCATAATAATGTTTAAAAAAAAATAATTATAAACAAATTAACGTTTCTCAGAAAGTTTTGATTATATTATAATTTTAAAAAATAGCTAAAATGCGTATTTTAAATATCTTTAAAATAAATGCTTTAAAACTTTTTTGCAACCATTTGTAAAAAAGTTATGAAACAGCAAAGTAAACATACGATTACTACTGTGTTTATAATATTTTTTAATTCTTTCAAAGCGTAGAAGTGAGTTTAAAGTACAAGCTAATTATTTACAAAAAAATATCGATTATCAGTTTAATAGTTATATTTTAATTAAAGATTATAAATATATTTTTTTGTAATTTACACGCGCGAAAGTAGAGTAACACTACTGTAGCTAAAATTTTCACTCGGAGCGACGACCGGCCGCGTGATGTACACTTTTAATAAATAATGCATGCTGCGTGTCAGTCGCTTCGAGTGAACATTTTAGCTCCGACTCTGTATCAGGCCTACGTTTGCGCTAAAAATTACAAAAAAAAGTATTTTTAATCTTTGATTAAAATATAACCATTGCACTACTTTTCGACATTCTTTGTGAGTAATTAGGTTGTACCATAGACTAACTTTTAAGCTTTGAAACAATTAAAACAAATTATAAACAACGGAGATTTGGTATATTTACTTTGCTGTTTCATAACTTTTTTGCAAATGGTTGGAAATTTTTTTTAAAGCATTCATTTTCAAGACATGAAATACGCATTTTAAGTATTTTTTTTAAATTAGAATATAATAAACAATTTCTGAGAAATCTTAATTTGTTTATAACAATTTTTTTTAAACATTTAAAGATTATGCAAAAAAATGAAAAATTTATATTTTGTCGACAAAATATTAAATAGGCATCACACCTTTATAATCTTTCTAAGTTTGATCAATGTCTCATGATTATTTTGGTTGTTATTGCGACTGTAAATTGTTAATTAAAAATTGAATTGTTGCTAAAATATTCGTTTTATTTTCACCGGCTTTTGAATTTATATTCCATAACAAGAAAGATTTTATTTCACCAAGCTATATAATTATTGATAAATAATTACTGGCCCAAAAAATTTATTTGAAAATTCGAGATTTTGTTGGGAAAACCCACGTTTTCCGAGGAAAATTTTCGTCGGAGCAAATTGGGAAAAACATGACTCTATGCAGAATTAAATTGGGGTGAATTTTTATTTGAGTGTTTTTGGTGTAAAGTTAAAATCTTCGGAGTTATAGGGCAATAATTGAAAAAAATACGATTTGTCGGCGCCATTTTCTTTATAAAAAAAGTAGCACACTATATGCGGACTTTGCATACCTATATTAATAATATATAGGATCTTATAATTCGATTCCAGCAATAAAATTGCTGGTAAATAACCTTTCTTTGTACTTTACTAATTAGACCAGCGTATTATAACTATTTTTTTTTCAAAATTGAAAGATTATGCAAAAAAAAAGAAAAATTTATATTTTGTCAATAAAATATTAAATAAGCATCTCATCTTTATAATCTTTATAAGTTTGATCAATGTAACATGATTATTTTGGTTATTATTGCGATCGTAATTTGTTAATTAACAATTGAATTGTTGCTAAAATATTCGTTTAATTTTCACCGGCTTCTGGAATTACAATCTATACCAAGAAAGCTTTGATGTTACTAAGTTATTTAATTATTGATTAATAATTACTTACCTAAAACTTTATTTGAAAATTAGAGTTTTTGTTAGGAAAACCCGCATTTTCCGAGGAAAATTTTCGTCGGAGCAAATCGTGAAAAACATACCTCTATGCAGAATTTAATTGCGGTGAATTTTTATTAAGGTGTTTTGGTTGTAAAGTTATAATCTTCGGAGTTATAGAGCTATAATTGAAAAAAATACGATTTGTCGGCGCCATTTTGTTTATAAAAAAAGTAGCACACTATCTGCGGACTTTGCATACCTATATTATTAATATATAGGATCTTATAATTCGATTCCAGCAATAAAATTGCTGGTAAATAACTTTTCCATAAATTTTGCTAATTAGCCCAGAGTATAGGTGATTAGCCTTATATGACAACTGAAAGGCAAAGTTTTCAACCTAATAGAAACATTAATAGTATTGAAAAATATTAAAACTATTACTAAAAGATTTTTAATTGAAAACTTATTGGTCCATTTCCCTGGTAACACCTCCATAGCTTCTAAAAATTGCAATCCAGATGGATGCTGAAGCGAAGAAGACAAGAGGGAATTCAAAAACTTACAATTCACGACCCCGTCTGTTCAGCTGACAAATTCCAACGGAAAATGGACCTAGTTACTCAAAGGACTAAAGACTAATATAAAAATAAAATAAAAATTCCATTTTTATTCAATTGCAATGTGAAGGCAAAACCGTCTTATTTTTCACTTAGATTAGGGAGCGCAGACCTGCACTCTAAATTGACGATTTTCGACTCTTATGTGGAGTCATCATCAGAGAGGCGTAGGTCTGCTGCTCTCTGCCCGAAGTGACAAATCTACGAAAGCATATCCCCGCATTGTAACTGACGTTTATGGAGTATAGCCTAATAAAATAAAAAAAAGTCAAAATGTAAATTCGTACAGGTTAAAACAAATTTTATATCAAATTTTAGGTGGGTACAAACGATATTTTCAAGAAAGTATCCAAATCATACAAGGGGATCATTGTTTAAATAATTAAAAAGGGGTCATTTTTGCAAAAAAAAATACTTTTTTAACTGCTGAGGTAATTCACTCATTAATGAAGGTCTATGGGATTTTTTCTGCAAAGTTGAAGGGTAAATCTTTCACATAAGACTCACTGTATTAAATTTGACCCCCTATTTATTTAAATAATTGTATATAAAACTTTAAAAGCAAATTTGCAAAAAATTATTTTTAGCGTTTTAAATAAGCACTATAAAATATCTTGTTTTACAGATTAAGTTGCGCTATGTTACCAGTATTAAGTAAAAAATTGGTCGGAAAATATTTAATGTTTTTTGAGATATTGAATTTGTTTATTAAATGTTACTATATTTTCAATTGCAAAAACGCGGTTGTTGCCAAAGAAATATTCACCTGCTTAAAATCTCATTATTTTTATTTTTATGTATATTTTCGATAAATGTATTGATAAATTTAAATTTCAATTAAACTCCTCCCTAAAATGGCATTTGAAAATTATTCAAATTTGTTTATAATTTTTTTTAATAACGTCTCGGGGATTAAGTATTTTGAAATTCCGTTTCGATAATTGGGTTCCTGGGAATTTTTTACTAATTAACAAAATTTTTTTGTCGTTTTTTCTTCTTCTTTTTTTTTCTTGTAGTTATATTACTACGGGCCCTTTTAGGGCTAAATATTAAGAATATCGAATCTCTAAGTTGTAGATTTTAGACCTAAAAATATTAAGATTTAACTAAAATCTCTTAAATAAAATGTGGCTACTTACGGAGTTACAGGGTGTTTTATTTAAAAATTTAAGTTACCAAGTACTTCAAAACTATTTGACGTATCCTTATCATACTTGGCAGAAAGTGTGGCTATTATACACCCTACTAAATTGTGATTAATAAACGTTTCTAGCTAGTTCCAGAGGCGTAGGACAGGGGATAGTGAATGATTGACCCTTCCCAAATTCTACGCCACTGATTGAATTACTATTTTAGCGAAATTTTTCGATTCTCCAATACTTTGTATGTAAATAGCTTTATTGGTATCGATAAAGTCATCAGTTTGAGAGATATTTAAAATGAATGAATGAATTTAACGTCCAATATCTCGAAAACTAATGACTTAAGCGTTACCAGTAAAGAGTATATTATTTACTTAGAAAGTATTGGAGAATCGAAAAATTTCGCTAAAATAGTAATTACCTCAGTGGCGTAGAATTTGGGAAGGGTCAACCATTAACTATCCCATGTCGTACGCCTCTGGTAGTAGCTAGAAACTTTTATTTATCACTATTTAGTAGACTGTATAGTACCCACACTTTCTGCCAAGTATGATAAGGATACGTCAAATAGTTTGAAAGTACATACTTGGTAAAAATAATTTTTAAATTTTTAAATAAAACACCCTGTAACTCAGTAAGTAGTCACATTTTATTTAAGTGATTTTAGACCAATCTTAATATTTTTAGGTCTAGAATCTACAACTTAGAGATTCGACATTTTTAATGAAACTTAACCGTAAAAGGGCCCATATTAATATAACTGCAAGAAAAAAAAAAGAAGAGGAAAAAAAGACAAAAAAAATTTGTTAATTAGTAAAAAATTCCCAGGCACCCAATTATCGAAACGGCATTTCAAAATATTTAATACCCGTGACATTATTAAAAAAACAAATTATAAACAAATTTGAATAATTTTCAAATGCCATTTTAGGGGGAAGTTTAATTGAAATTTGAATTTATCAATACATTTATCGAAAATATACATAAGAATAAAAATAATAAGATTTACTACAGGTCAATATTTCTTTGGCAACAACCGCGTTTTTGCGATTGAAAATAGAGTAACATTTGATAAACAAATTCCATATCTTAAAAAATATTAAATATTTTTGGACCAATTTTTACTTGATTAATACTGATAATATAGCGCAACTTCTCCTGTAAAATAAGATATTTTATAGTGCTTATTTAAAACGCTAAAAATATTTTTTTGCAAATTTGTTTTTAAAGTTTTATGTATAATTATTTAAATAAATAGGGGGTCAAATTTAATTTAGTAAGTCTTATGTGAAAGATTTACCCTTCAACTTTGCAGACAATATTACTATAGACCTTTATTAGTAATTGAATGACCTCAGCAGTTAAAAAAGTAATTTTTTTGCAAAAATGACCCCTTTTTAATTATTTAAACAATGATCCCCTTGTATGATTTGGATACTTTTTTGAAAATATCTTTTGTACCCACCTAAACTTTGATATAAAATTTGTTTCAACCTGTACGAATTTACATTTTGATTTACATGTAGTGTAATTTTATTTTACTAGACTAAGTAGGTGACTAGCGTCATCTGGCAACTGAAAGGCAAAGTTTTCAACCTAATAGAAACATTAATAATATTGAAAAATATTAAAACTATTACTAAAAGATTTTTAATTGAAAACTTATTGGTCCATTTCCCTGGTAACACCTCCATGGCTTCTATAAATTGCAAGCCAGATGGATGCTGAAGCGAAGAAGACAAGAGGGAATTCAAAAACTTACAATTCACGACCCTGTCTGTTCAGCTGGTAAATTCCAACGGAATGCGGGGATAAGCTTTCGTAGATCTCGGGCAGAGAGCAGCAGACCTACGCCTCTCTGATAATGACTTCAAATAAAGTCGAAAATCGTCGATTTGGAGTGCTGGTATGCGCTCCCTGTTCTAAGTGAAAAATAAGACGGTTTTGCCTTCGCATTGCAACTGAATAAAAATGGAATTTTTCTTTTATTTTTATATTAGTCTTTACTCCTTTGAGTAACTAGGTCCATTTTCCGTTGGACTTTACCAGCTGAACAGACGGGGTCGTGAATTTTAAGTTTTTGAATTCCCTCTTGTCTTCACAGCAGCATCCATCTGGCTTACACATTTTAGAAGCCATGGAGGTGTTACCAGCGAAATGGATCAATAAGTTTTCAATTAAAAATCTTTTAGTAATATTTTTAATATTTTTCAATACTAGTAATGTTTCTATTAGGTTAAAAACTTTGCCTTACATATTTTTCAGTTTTTCGATCCGATGTTTAGTTCGTGAAATATTCGACTGTTCTGCTATTTTTGGGACACCCTATATTTTCATTATACAAACTATGCTGTAAGTATGTATGCTCTAGTTTAAATCATTCCAGGGTTTAAAATACACACATCGGAAAAATCTAGGGATATTTTTAAAAAGATATGTAATTTCTTCTTTAATTATTTTGGACAAATACTACTCGATTTGTAGTATTTTGTAGTATTTAATATACAACAAAATGTGTTGAAATGTCAAAAATACGGAGAATGCCTTTCAGAAATGTCAAAAATATCGAGAAGTAAAATTTAAAAGAAAAATAGGTCATTACAAAATATGGTCGTAACAAGAAAAAAGCAAAATGAATACAAAGTATCGCCACCCTGGTTTATTAACCCATTAACGCCGAGAAAAAAATTTTGTTTTCGACAAAATTTATTAAAGATCGTTAAATGTAACAATATTCTGTACAAAACGTAACAAGAAATTTTTTTGTAAATGAAACAATTATTGAGAAAAAAACTGTTCCCATATGGGACCACTAGGCGTGAACCCGGTAGATGTTCGTTAAGGGTTACTTGGTATGAAAATTGCGAAACGGTCAATACAAAGGGCCACATCATATTTGCAGAACATTGTTCTCCCTCGGCTTAAAAATTCAATGCGTGCGCATCTTCTCTTTTGTTTTCTGGTACAGAAACCACAAAATGATTTAATCCCTCGTACCGAATATCTCCAATTCGAGAGTCACTTCTTGCAGCTTTGGACACTCTTCCTGGTGCTCTCGGTGGGATTTTATATATTATTGGATACATTTGGATAATATCCCGTGTAAATTCCAATAGGCTAATGTTACGACCAAATTTTCCATACAACGTGCATGCATTTTTAATGTTCGCGTCCACTAGGTATGTAAAAATAGGCCAATACCATTTTTTTGGAGCAGATTCCAATTCGATAACAAGATACATCGCTATCCATCAAATCAGTACCACCTATATTATTATTGTATTTTGAAAACAGTATTTTTGGCCTCGGAACAACAATGTTTTTTTTTCTCTTGTCTTGAAAACCTTTTAACATGTCTAGTTGCTGTAATCTAAAAAGTTCTGAAGGGCTTGAACCAGCATACTTTGAGTAATCAGACTCTAGAAAATCATACACTGTAGAAACCAAATCCCTTTCTTTGCAAAAATCTGCATTTTGCTGCAGCGTGAACATATTTAGACCTCCATCAGTTGTCGCAGATGGAATTGCTCTGCTAGTACGGGGTGGATCTAAGTGGATTCTTCTACGATCGTGTCTTCAGCAGTGCCTTCGATTCTAGTATTATTCGAAAATCCAATTTCCGCGCCTGAAGACAGCTGGTTCCGATTTCGAATATCAATAAAACCCGTGTCATTTTCATCTGCCGAATCTTCGTTTGTTAAAATATTAGTATCTAGAGATTCTATGTAAACGGCAGAAACATCATTATTTTCGTTTTCCTCAAAAGCCATATCGAGATCTTTTTTAAAAGAAATTCCTCTAAAAATAAGAAAAGTAAAAAAAGAATAGTGAAAACAACATATCCAGCAAACCGCCTAGCGGTTCCATTTGGGAACACCCATATTTTTGGCCTATTTACGAAAAAACCAAAATATGAAGTACTATGAAAACCTGTACAAGTTATTTATTAAAGTTTGTAGAACATCTTTTGAAAACAAAAACAGGGATAATACTACAAAAAATAATAAATAAAACACTTACACGAAACGAATATCCATATTTTGGCTCAAACAAAACCAACCGTAAATTCAAAATTTTATTGTACTGGAAAATAAGTATAAAACTAAATTTGGGTTGTTCATTCAAGAAGAGGTAACCTTAAACCACAAATAGACCGAATCTCTCTGCTAAATTTTACCTAAAAATATGGTAAATAGACTCCGATGCGTACGCATTTTGTTGGCTCCATATGGTACCCGTAGCGTTAATGGGTTAAGGCTCTACATCTGTCGTTCATAGACAAAATGATACTGTCGATACCCTGTTAAGTACGTTTGCCCATTTAGTCCAGAAATCCACTGCGCATCCGCTAGGAAAAATATTCTAATTCGGATTTTTTGCACAATCTTACTCAAAAAGGACCCCTTTTAACAAATTTGCATGTTGCCAAGACCAAAAATTGGTCAAAAATTTTTTAAACGTTTTTTTTTTATTTTTTTCCTAAAATTATTTTTTTTGCATGGAACAAATTTTTTTTAGGTTTTTTGGATCATTCCAAACAGAAAAGGTCTTTAGTGACTTTTCTCTAAAGTTGACAGTTTTTGACATATAAGCGATTAAAAATTGAAAAATTGCGAAATCGGCCATTTTTAACCCTCAAAAACTATGTGAAAAACTGAAAATTTGTATGTTGCCAAGGTAGGTAGATATTCCTTAAACATCGATTGATGAAATCCTGAAAAGTTTTTTGCAATACAATATTCAAAACTCCTATGTTTTTTAATTGCTAATCAAGCGTGCGCGACACTATTTTCCACCGTTGCATATGTATGCAATATGGTGCAAATGAAAGGAATAAATTCGTCATTTCGTAAACTGGCGACTTTAAGGAAAAATCCCGAAACAGGTCGATTTTTATTTTTAAGTTATGATATTGTGGCATATATAGTATACTAGTGACGTCATCCATCTGGGCGTGATGACGTAATCGATGATTTTTTTAAATAAGAATACGGGTAGTGTGCTGGCTCATTTGAAAGGTTCTTCAATTCTCTATTCAGTAATATAAACATTTACATAATTATTTATACAGGGTGTCCAAAAAAATTTTATTAACCCGGCACCTGCCACGTGCCTTTGCAAGGCGTCAACTGCCACGTGGGGTGCTCACAGCACCCCTTAAAAATTTTCTGTGATCTACTTGTTTAAAAAACAAAATAATGTGTTGAGTAACACAAGAATATAAAAAAACATGTTTTATTAACTTATTAGCCACTAATATATTATAAAAGTTAAAAAATAAAATGAAAAAGGTGTTACAAGCAAATTAGCAAGTACCAAGCCATAATAAATGAAGTCAAGTAAAAAATCTAAAAAAATTAAGATTTAGTGTGTAGAGAGTCTATATTAATAATTTAAATCAGTTATTTCATTAAAAAATGTAAATTTGACCTGTTTATCAGAAATACAAAAAAATTTAAAACTTAAAGTGCCAGATGATGACACCCCAATTCGACTTTAGAGCTACAAGTTCAGAATGACACTAAATAACCACTTCAAACGCTTACACATCTTATGTGTTATGTGTTATGGGGTGCTGGTAGCACCCCACGTGGCAGGTGCCGGGTTAAATTAAATAATTTGGCAAATTGACAAAAAAATTAAATTATTGGACACCCTCTATAAATAATTATGTAAATGTTTATATTACTGAATAGAGAATTAAAGAACCTTTCAAATGAGCTAGCACACGACCCCTATTCTCATTTAAAAAAATCATCGATTACGTCATCAAGCCCAGATGGATGACGTCACTAGTATACCATATATGCCACAATATCATAACTTAAAAATAAAAATCGACCTGTTTCGGGATTTTTCCTTAAAGTCACCGGTTTACGAAATAACGAATTTATTCCTTTCATTTGCACCATACTGCATACACATGCAACGGTGGAAAATAGTGTCGCGCACGCTTGATTAGCAATTAAAAAACAAAGGAGTTTTGAATAGTGTATTGCAAAAACTCTTCGGGATTTTATCAATCGATGTTTAAAGAATATCTACCTACCTTGGCAACATTCAAATTTTCAGTTTTTCACATAGTTTTTGAGGGTTAAAAATGGCCGATTTCGCAATTTTTTAATTTTTAATCGCTTATATGTCAAAACTGTCAACTTTAGAGAAAAGTCACTAAAGACCTTTTCTGTTTGGAATGATCCAAAAAACCTAAAAAAAGTTTGTTCCATGCAAAAAAAATAATTTTAGGAAAAAACAAAAAAAAAACGTTTAAAAAATTGTTGACCAACTTTTGATCCTGGCAACATGCAAATTTGTTAAAAGGGTTCCTTTTTGAGTAAGATTGTGCAAAAAATCCGAAGTAGAATATTTTTCCTAGCGGATGCGCAGTGGCTTTCTGGACTAGTTCTTCTATCAGACGTTCTCGGAAATGAGAACTGCGTGTATATGTGATCCATATGTGAAGTAATTATTCGTTGAAGCATGTCCCATACATGCTCGATGGGATTCAGGTTGGGGGATTGTGCTGACTCAAGTGATGAGAAATGTTCATTGTTACATGTTCGTTATCCTAACTAAGTACCTACCTAAGTATTAAGATGGTGTGGAGATTTAAATGTCAACGACTTTTTGATTTTGAGAAAGTTTATTAGTAATAATATTAAAAACACAATGTAAATATTAAAGGGGTGGGGAAATGTACATGTAACGAAACGAATGAAACGAAAATCTCTTTCCGCAACCCCAACAAATAACATGTGTTTGCGTAAACAATGCGTATGAGTGCAATTAATTGAGACCAAATACGCGCGGCGCTCGATGCAAATTTATGCACAATGTACTCAGTTGCGCACCTTTGCGAAGTTTGACTCATATAATTTTCAATTATTTACATTGTAATCTTTCGTTTAGAGAAGGATTTAATGATGAGCAAGAAGGAGCCATAAACGTACCTAACACCATTGGTCAAACATTGATTTCTTCAAAAATTGTATAGGTTTTTAGACAGCCGATTATATCAAAATCACCTTTCCGTGAAGCTAACTACAGTCCCTGGCCATATTATTATGACCACCTATGAATTTTTACAAAAATCGACTATTCCACTAGCTACATTTTGTTTAAAAATGATTTTTAAATTTAATGCTGTTATATAATGTTAATATTATACATTAACTATAATATATTTAATAATAAAAAGAAATAAAATATTTAAAAATAATACATATATTTATATTATTTTAATATTTTGTTGAACTCCTGACTCTACCATGGAAAATATTTGGGAGCTTTTAAAACGAGAACTCTCGAATGAAAAGGTCACCAACGAAATTGTTTTGATTGAAGAACTAATATATCATTGAAACAACAATGACAAATTGAAGCAAAGTGCATTTAACTGCATTCAAAGTATGCCAGGACGGGTACTAGCGGAAATAAAAGTTAAAGGGGGCTCAACAAAATATTAAAAAAATACAAATGTGCCATATTTTTAAATGGTTTATTACTGTTTATTTTTATTATTAAATGTATTATATTTAATAATAGACAGCAATAAAACATTTGAAAATAATACATATTTATATTTTTTTAATATTTTGTTGAGCCCCCTTTAACTTTGATTACCGTTTGTATCCGTCTTGGTACACTTTGAATGCAGTTAAAATCACTTGGCTTCAATTTGTTATTGGAATTCCAATGATATGTTAGTTTTTCAATCAAAACAATTTTGTTGGTGACCTTTTCATTGGAAATTTCTCGTTTTAAAAGCTCCCAAAAATTTTCTATGGGATTAAGGTCAGGAGCTCAACAAAATTTTAAAAAATATATATAAATATGTAATATTTTCAAATGTTTTATTAGTGTCTATTATTAAATATATTATTAGACCAGTAAGGATCTGCGAAAAAACGTCTATTTTTGGATGTGAGAGGTGGCATTCGGATTTTTGCAGATAAAGTTAGGTGACACCTTCAGTAATAATAATTGACTTACGCTCCTTCGCAAATATGCCCGGAACATTAATAAAAAAATTAAAATATTTAAAAATTTCGAAAAACATCGATTTTTTTCTACTTTCTTTGCTTATAACTTTAAAACGATTAATTTTGGAACAAAGTCGTAGAGAAATAAAATATAGATAATTGAATTTTGTATAATATACGACTGGTAAAAAATGTCTTAAGGTATTACCTTTTCTGCAATATAGCAATAAATACAAAATAAGGGGGCAAAATAAGTCTGTTGTTATTCAATATTTTTTAACCACTTTGGTGGCACTTAGAACCTTAGTAATTCGCTTAGGAAATTCTTTGTAACATACTTAAATCGTGTACCATATTTCATTAAAATCGACCTAATAAATTTTGCATAATAAATTTGCAATCTAAATGTTTTTAAAAAAGTTTAAAAAGTAGACCATTTAGAAGTTGGCTAATTTTTTTACATATAAAGAGGTGCTCTACCTATCTAATACACTTTACAGAAATAAAATCGGGTTATTTAAGGGGCCCCAGCAATGTTTTAAATTTATAAACAATTTTTTGGCTTATAAACAAATAGCTTTGTTTAATAATAAAAAAATTAATTTTTAGCAATGCAAATAATTAAAACCGGTATAATTTGACTTAAACTTTCAAATGCTGTCAGCAGAATTGCTATTTTATTTTTTAATCAAACGTTTTTCGCGTTCAAAAATTGCAATTTCTCGATTTTTTGAAAGTTCCACCGCGTTTATCTCGAAAACTATGCATCCTACGAAAAAACTTGTAAGAACATTTTTTGCTTAGAATTACCCAAGAAATACAAAAAAAAAATACAAAATGTTTTATTTTGCGAAAAATCGATGTTATGTAATTCCTCAAGTTCTTTGTTTATAACAAACTTATCGACATCCGGATCAACTGTTACCCAAAAAATTCGTGTTCTACGGGTCAAAATACATAAAAAAAACTTGGTTAAGTCCATCTAAATAAAGGAGCCCGTAGCACCCCTCCTGGCCTTAGCACTAATTTGTTTATAAGCCAAAAAAATTTTTTTAACTTTAAAACATTGCTGAGGCTGCTTAAATAATCCGATTTCAATTCTGTAAAGTGCATTAGATAGGTGGAGTACTTCTTTATATGTAAAAAAATTGACAAATCAAATGTTCTAGTTTTTGTTGTGCAAGATTTTAAAAAATTTTATTTTTTTTTTTAAGTTTAGATTGCAAAATTATTATGCAAAATCTAGTAAGTCAATTTTAATGAAATTTGGTGCACGGTTTTAGCACATTACAAAAATTTTCTAAGCGAATTAGGAAGGTTCCAAGTGCAACCTAAGTGAATAAGGACAGGCTTGTTTTGCCCCCTTATTTTATATTTATAGTCCAGGGCACATCTGTTTTGAGATGGACGTTGAGAGGCGATTTTTTTTGCAGAAATTGCTTGAAAATATCTCAAATAATAATATTTGAGTTATCCTCCCACTCAAAATGGTCCGGAACATTGTTCCGGAAAAACATGTCAAAATATGAAGGAAAAATTCGATTTTTTTATTAGTTTTTTGATTATAACTTTAAAACTATTCATTTCTGAAAAAAGTTGTACTGACATAAAAGTTACGTAATTAAATTTCCTACAATATAGAATTGGTTAAAAATTTAAAAAATAGTCACCCTTGTTGCAAAATAGCAATAATTGCGAAAAAAACCATACAAAACAAGTATTCGCATTTTACGTTTTTCAACTACACTTAGGACCTTCATATTTTACCCAGAAAAACTTTATGATATAGTAAAACAACACTGTAAATTTCATTAAGATCGGTTTAATAGATTTTGCAAAATAAATTTTGCAATCCAGCTTTCGCAAAAAAAATTCATTTTTTTAAAATGTTGCAAGACTGAAAGTGAAGCAGATAGCAAGTTGAATTTTTTTTGCTTATAGAAGTGTACTGTACCTTTCATTTGCAATTTGCAAAATTAAAATCGATTAATTACCACGGCGTCAGGAAATTTTTTAAATAAACATTAATTTTTGGTGCTACGCGCAGGACAGCGGTGTTCGATTCACACAAATTGATTTCCACCAAAATTTCCTCCAATCTTTATCTACTATATTATTTTCTTACTCTATGTTTTGTTGTATTTTAATATTTTAATTCCACAAAAATCAAACTAATTTTATTATTGTTTGTGAAATATTGTTTAAACAATTGCATATTTATGTTTAAAAATAATAAACTTTTATTCTCTAAGTTAAAATATATGAACAAAGAAAGTTTTTGCTAAAAAAAGTGTTATTTCAAAGGATATAGTATGTGTTTTTATTTTGCAATAAACAAATTTATTTATTTATATCGAAATGCAATAAAAATTAAAATGTATCAATCATTATCAAAGGTCATCGGAATGCCCAATCAGAGCAAACTATCCGCTGTCTTGCGCGTAGCACCAATAATTAATGTTTATTTAAAAAAATTCCTGACGCCGTGATAGTTAATCGATTTTAGTTTTGCAGATTGCAAATGAAAGGTACAGTACACTTATATAAGCAAAAAAAAAAATTAACTTGCTATCTGCTTTATTTTGAGTCCTGTAACATTTTGAAAAAATAATGTTTTTTTTGCGAAAGCTGGATTCCAAAATTTATTTTGCAAAATCTATTGAACCGATCTTAATGAAATTTACAGCATTGTTTAACTGTATCATAAAGTCTTTCTGGGTGAAATATGAAGGTCCTAAGTGTAGCCTAAATGGTTGAAGAACGTAAAATGCGAAAACTTGTTTTTGTATGTTTTTTTCGCAATTATTGCTATTTTGCAACAAGTGTGACTATTTTTTAAATTTTTAACCAATTCTATATGGTAGGAAATTTAATTACTCAACTTTTATGTCAATTCAACTTTTCTCGCAAATGAATACTTTTAAAGTTATAATCAAAAAACGAAGAAAAAAAATCGAATTTTTCCTTCATTTTTTGACATTTTGATTATTTAAACAATGTTCCGGACCTTTTTGAGAAGGAGGATAACTCAAATATTATTATTTGAGTTATTTTCAAGCAATTTCTGCAAAAAAACTTGAGTCACCTCTCAACGTCCAAATGTACTAATATTTTTACAGATGGGCCCTGGTCTATTATTGCTATTTTGAAGCAAGGGTGATAAATTAAGACATTTTTAACCAATCGCATCTGATAGAAAATATAATTATCTTTGTTTTATTCCTATAGGACTTTGTTCTAAAATGAATAGTTTTTAAGTTATAAGCAGTAAAAGTAGAAACAAAAAACGAAATTTTTTGAAATTTTTACATATTTTATTTTTTTTATTAATGTTCCGGGCATATTTGAGAAGGAGCATAAATCAATTATTATTAACGAAGTTATCACCTAACTTTATCCGCAAAAATCTGAATGCCACCTCTGACACTCACCTAAAAACAGATCCTTACGGTCTATATAGTTAATGTATGCCATTAACATTACATAACAAAATTAAATTTAAAAATCATATTTTAAACAAAATATACCTAGTGGAATAGTTGATTTTTGTAAAAATTCATAGGTGGTCATAATAATATGGCCAGGGACTGTATGTCATTTTAATCTTTAAAGTTTGTACTTTCATATGGCATAATTACGTTTATGCTAACTATCCACATAAATGAAGTAATTATCAAGTAAAAATCAGCTTCTGAGGATTTAAATTTGATATATAAAATTGTATTTAATTTTGTACTTTTGATCATTAATATATCTGGCGCTATCAAACATAAAAAAGCAATTTTTGCTAAGAAGTTGCATCCGGAGTAGTACAAACAAACACCTTAATTTCGACATTCTCAGATTTTTTTGAAGTTATACTTCTTTAGGCCGGATTGAGATTTTGGGTGAATTTATATTGATCTGCGCGCATGCGCACACCGACGTATGGTATTAGTCGTTATACGGGCTCTGATTGGGTGTTGAAATGATCTGTCAATAATAAATAATTGTTCAATATGAAGGTAAACAAATGTATAATATATTAGTTTTATTGTTGTGAGGACAGAAACAAAAAAGTTTATAACTGTAGTGACTTTTAAATAGTTTTTAAAGCAACAGGTACGTAATAATTGTAAATGTATCATAGTTAACCTACCTATTTGAACCTACCAAAATACATAATATGTAATACTTTTATTTACATAATTTGATTACCATCAAAATTTCTATCAATATTCACCTAATATATTGTTTTCTTACTCTATGTTTTGTTGTATTTTTTCAATTCTAAATCATTTCAATTCAAAATCAAAATAATTTGATTTACATAATTCAAAAATGTCAAAAGTTTAATCCGTTTAGTTAGTCGATCTTCGCACATAATGACACATTGTCTCCGTGGCGAAGCGTTTAATACGAATGAACCCCAATACAACGCCAATACCAACCGCGTTGATAAGTTGGTTCGAATCCCAATAGAAACTTTTATTTTTTTATTTTTTTTTATACATTTTATGATTGTAAGTATATTTTCAGAAAATACGTATTTAGTTAAAAAATTTTCCGACAATTAATGTTCAGAAATCATTTGTGGCATTTTTAATGTGTTTGTGTGGGTTTTATTCTTTTATTATTTTAATTTTTGGCACTGTTTTAATAAAAATGTTTGAGAAGTAGTAAGTATAAATTAGTTTAATATTTAAATAAAATATAAATAAAAAGTATATTAATTTCGTTTATAATCATATAATCATATAATAGAAGTATAACTTCTTACGTGCGTACAAAGTACACACACATTCTTTTTTATTTTTGTAATTACGATCACGTTTCCTTCAATTTTGAACACTGTTAGCCGGTCCCACGCCCGGATAAAATGTGGAGGGTGGTTGGCAAGGTTAGCAACCTACCAATCGTAAAAAGCGAATACTGCTCAAAGAAACAATATGAAGCCTCGGAACCGGATAAGTGATACCCAAGTAGGAAAAATAACTACGAAGAAATCGCTGAAAGAATCTAAAAATGGTAAAGCAGCCATTCTCGAAAATATCCTCATTACTCATATTCATTAAGTACGAACCAAATGTCTTGCTTGAGCTGATTATTGTTGAAATTATTCAACAAATTATGTCTAAAATAGGAAGATATCTGGGGCATAGTTTAGTTTACAGAAAGGGAGATAAGTGGTTATGCTCTAACTATTGGGACCGTGCAAGTTCGGCAAAGCGACACCTATTTCTACGCTCTGCAACTTTATTCGCACTTTTAATTATATTGGCCAATTATATTAGTCCTGGTTGCTGGATAATTGTCAAGGCCATAATCCAAAAAATAATAAGAAGAAAAAATAAGATTCAGGTTATGATATTAAAACGTAAACAATTTTATGTAGTAAATAAAATTAGTTATTAAAATGCAGTACTGCAAGCAAAATACAATTAATTAAATTTACCTTATATCATATCAATATTGTGGAGCAATACAGTAGGAAAAATGAAAGAATACCCATGAACGAACATATAAAACACGCTGTATTTTCCTGTCACCGTGTCACACAAAAAATTGGCCAGCGCAAGTACATGTAATAATTATTGTTACATGTACTTGCACTGGACAATTTTCTTTGTGACACGGGGGCAGGAAAATACAGCGTGTTTTATTATATGTTCGTTCATGGGTATTCTTTCATTTTTCCGACTGTATATTGACAATTTCAATTGACAATATGAATTATTTAAGAACGTTGCAATATTTCTCCGCTATTCGCGGACGGTCGTTTCTCAATTCCCTTCCAAGTACTTGCACACCGCGAATAGAGGAATAACTAATAGCTTTTAAGAAAGTAACTTTAAAGAAAACTAAAAAAATAGTTTTAAGGCATATGTTTTACTGGCATAGCAGTCTTGAGATCAAGTAGTTTTAATAATAGGTTTTGTTAGTCATATTACGAGAATCTTTAAAATTGCAATAAAACTAAAAGGTCACAAACTAGAATCTAATAAAACCAAACAGTCCGGAAGTTTTTCATAAAACTGATTAATTTTAAAATGAACTGCGAATAAACCATTTAAAACTACAATAAAACAAATTGTCTATTAAGATTAATTAGTCTTATTTGATACTCTTATTAGATATTTTAAAACTAGTGACAAATGCTTAACAGTTTTAAAGTTCTGGCAGTACATCTACAAGGTAACTTTAAAACCATTATCTTCTTATTTACCAAAATAAATCCTTTATAAATCTTAAATAAAACTAAAATGTTTTTATTGTGCTACTTGGGAATAACGGTCACCTGTGCAATGCGTAGGCTGTACCGTCGAGTGTTAAAAAAACAAAAGAAATAGAATACAATTACACAAGGGGGTTTAATTAATAATTGGAAATATTTTAACTGTAGATTCTTGGCTCAAAATATTAAGATTTAACCCAAATCACTGAAATAAAATGTGGTAGGTAATGGACACCCTACAAAATTAAGTTAAACAAACGTTTCGTACTACCAGAGGCGTACGACGGGGGAAAGTGAATGGTTGACCCTTCCCAAATTCTACGCCACTGGATTCTCCAATACTTTCTATGTAATTAATATACTCTTCATACGTAACGATAAAGTTATTAGTTTTTGAGATATGTGAAGTTAAAAATAAAACGGCACAGTTATTTTGATTAATGTATTATGCCTCTTCGTTTTAACTTCAAATATATCTAAAACTAATGATTTTCTTGTGGTCGTTCTATTCTACTCTTATGTTTTTCACCAAGTTATTAATGTTGTCCACCTTGCATCTCTGTCGTTTATCTTCACTTCTAGCTCTATCCCATAGTGTCTTACCATCGATTTTTCGAAGTATTTTCATCTCTGCTGTTTCTAGCATTCTTTTTGTCTGCCTCGGGTAATTGCGGGGTGGATCGAGTAGCTCTGTGGTTACCACAGCCGGTCCCAAGCCTGGATAAAATGTGGAGGGTTGATTGGCAAGGTTAGCAACCTACCAACCGTAAAAAAGAATACTGCTCAAATAAACAATGTGAAGCCTCGGAACCGGATTAATGATACCCAAGTAGAAGAAATAACTACGAAGAAATCGCTGAAAGAATCTAAAAATGGTAAAGCAACCGGTCTCGAAAATATCCTCATTACTCATATTCATTAAGTACGAATCAAATGTATTGCTTGAGCTGATTAATCTTGTTGAAATCATTCAACAAATGTCTAAGATAGGAAGATATCTGGGGCACAGTTTAGTTTACAGAAAGGGAGATAAGTGGTTATGCCCTAACTATAAAGGAATAACGGCCACCTGTGCGATGCGGAGGTTGTACCGTCGAGTGTTAAAAAAAAACAAAAGAAATAGAATAAAATTACACAGGGGGTTTCATTAATTGGAAATATTTTAACTGTAGATTCTTGGCTCAAAATATTACGATTTAACCCAAATCACTGAAATAAAATGTGGTTTCTTACTGAGTTAGAGGGTGTTTTATTTAAAAATTTTAAAAATATTTGTACCCAGTACTTAAAAACCATTTGACATATCCTTGTCATACTTTGCAGCAAGTGTAGGTAATGTACACCCTACTAAACTATGTTTGTTATGTACACCCTACTAACAAACGTTTCTGGCTACTACCAGAGGCGTACGACGGGGGAAAGTGAATGGTTGACCCTTTACATATTCTACACCACTGGATTCTCCAATACTTTCTACGTAAATAATATACTCTTTATACGTAACGATAAAGTCATTAGTTTTCGAGATATGTGAAGTTAAAATGAAACGGCACATTTATTTTGATTAATGTATTATGCCCCTTCGTTTTTAGCTTCAAATATATCTAAAACAAAACTAATGATTTTCTCGTTACGGATAAAGAGTATTTTAATTAAATAGAAAGTATTGGAGAATATAAAAATTATGGTAAAATAGCAGTGGCGTACGCCTCTGGTAGTAGCCAGAAGCGATTATTTAACATAATTTAGTAGGGTGTACAGTACCTACATTGTCTGCCAAGTATGAGAAGAATATGCCTAATTGTTTTAAAGTACCGGGTACAAATGGTTCTTAAAGTTTTAAATAAAGAATAAATTATTAAAAAAAATGATACTTTTAAAACTATTTGACATATCCGTGTCATACTTGGCAGAAAATGTAGGTACTGTACATCCTACTAAATTATGTTAAATAATCCTTTCTGGCTACTACCAGAGGCGTATGACAGGGGAAGTGAATGGTTGACCCTTCCCAAATTCTACGCTACTGACGGAACTGCTGTTTTAGCATAGTTTTTAGATTCTCCAGTACTTTCTATGTAAATAGTATACTCTTCATTCGTAACGATAAAATCAGTAGTTTTAGATATATTAAAACAATTTTCTACTAATGTTCTTTTTGTAGTGGGAAGATGTATTAGGCTTCTTACCGCAAGATGTACTTCTACTAGGTGACGAAATACCTCGGTATTTTGTGCCTCGCGAGACAACTGAAAACGACATTTTAGATGTAGTAGTTTGTGAAATATGCGATGCTTCAAAATTTTGGGTTATTGCAGATAATGGAAAGCTGGATAAACTTATGGATGATATGCAGTAAGTAAATGTAGTGTGCTTTTTACAATCTGCTTTTGTGACTTATGTTTTTGACTTGTTGAGAATTATTGCATGCAATTTGAGACAAATCTGACAATTGTCAGGATTGTATAAACCGAATGGGCAAATGTGAAATTGAATTGGTTTTTATTGCAATTTTGATTAAAATCAAAGTTTTTATTCATTTTTTTATAATCTATTTTAACCTGTTTACTATCCTGAAGTAAATAAAGTAACTGCAGTCAATGTAGTAAGTCAGTGGAGTCATTGTAATAGACAATACAGCGATTGTGCGTGTGTCCTTTTATAAATATCTAGGTGCTTGGATCACAGACGATACTGATCAAGCAAAAGAGATTAAATGCAGAATAGAAATTGCTAGATCAGTCTAAAGATCATCTAGATTGCTAGATCATCTAAAGTTACGAATACGAATGCTGCGGTGTTATATCTTTAACACCCTGTTATATGTAGTTGAGGCTTGGACACTAAAACAGTCGACCATAAAAAACATCGAAGCATTCGAGATGTGGTGCTATAGGCGAATTCTCAAAATATGGATGGACCGCGTCACTAACTCGCAAGTACTCCAAACTTTAGACAAAAGATGCGAAATTATAAATGAGATAAAAACTAGAAAGATGGAATACTTGGGGCACATTATGAGGGGTGAAAAGTGCGAACTTTTAAGAAATATCATACAGGGCAAAAGAAGTGTGGGAGGACGAAAAATATCGTGGCTTCGCAATCTATGTGAATGGTTCGGGTGTAGTTCGATTGAACTTTTTAGGCGCGCTGCTAACAAAGTCGCAGTGGCCATGATGATTTCCAATCTCCTCTAGGAGTGGCACGTGAAGAAGAAGAAGTCAAGGACTTCAGGATGGTCATAATGATTTCCAATCTCCGCTAGAAGTGGCACGTGAAGAAGAAGAAGTCATCAGGACAAATAAACCTCTTACATCTTGCTCGAGATATTCTGTCTTTTTTCCATCCACAATCTTCACATTGTCAACATTTTTAACTTTTACATGTGTTTCCACTTGTTCCAGCTACTTCATGTAAAGGGCCTAGCTGGGTAAGATGCTGAAAAGTGCCCCCAACTCGATTCGAATTCCATATAGGTCGCCGTTTAGCATATATAGTGAAACTCACTTTCTGAAATTTTTAGCCCCCTAGGTGGTCATGTGACCCACCTAGAGCCTAATTAGGGTTTTTATTTTTTATCTCAGCGGCATCGAGAAATAGCGAAAAACTTTAAATAAAAAAGTTGTAAGCTTTGAAAAGTTCTGTCTGAATTGTTTTTTTATTTTTGGAGGGCAATTTAAATTTCAGAACGATTTTAAAATTTTAAATAAGTATAAAAAAATAACTAAGACATTCGTTTTCACGAAAAAAATACATAACGTGTATTTTTGCATAATATTTCACCCTGAATTTTTTCAAATTTTTAAAATTGGTGAAACGCACCTTTAAAAATAAAATAACCGCATTTTTTCGTTTTTTTTTTTTTTCGTTTTTTGATACAATTTTATACATATTTTTCAAAAAAGGTAACACCTTCACTAGTATAGGTAAAAAACTGAAAAATAATTGGGGTTTGCTTAATAAAAATTTTTTGTAACGCCATCCATTTCCAAGATACAGGGCGTTGACGAAAACAAAATTTTACACATTTTTTACGATTTTGCCGAAACTACTGGCAACATTGTAATAAAATTTGGCGAGTTTCAAGAGGTAGTTGTGCATTTTTTGACATACAATTAATAATTTTATATTTATCATTGGCTCGCATAGGGGTAATGGTTTAAATTTTTTAAAGAAAAAAGATAGTACGCCACTGACATATTTCAAATTAACAATCGTTTTTGAATTCCTCGTTCAATTTGTGACAAAAAATCTATCTTCCTATTTGTTCATACGACGCGCCATTTTTATTCAAAAAATAAAATATCTTAACCCTTACAAAAGTATTCGAACTTCTAGTAGTTTCTACATCTACATACATAAACTCGTATGTACATGTACATCCATTATAAAAACTAATTCGAATACTTTGGAAGCGTTAAGATATTTTATTTTTTGCAACAAAACGGCGCGTCGTATGAAAAAATGAGAAGATAGTTTTTTTATCGCAAATTGAACGAGGAATTCAAAAATGATTGTTAATTTGAAATATGTCAGTGGCGTACTATCTTTTTCTCTTTGAAAAGTTCAGACCATTACCCCTATGCGCGCCAATGATGTAATATCAAATCATTAATTGTATGTCAAAACATGCACAATAACTACCTCTTAAAACCCGCCAAGTTTTATTACAATGTTGCCAGTAGTTTCGGCAAAATCGTAAAAAATGTGTAAAATTTTGTTTTCTTCAACGCCCTGTATGTTGAAAGTGGATGGCGTTACAAAAAAATTCTTATTAAGCAAACCCCAATTATTTTTCAGTTTTTTACCTATTCTAGTGACGGTGTACCTTTTTTGAAAAATATGTATAAAATTGTATCAAACAACGAAAAAAAAAAAACCGAAAAAATGCGGTTTTTTATTTTTAAAGGTGCGTTTCACCAATTTTAAAAATTTGAAAAAATTCAGGGTGAAATATTATGCAAAAAAACACGTTATATATTTTTTTTCGTAAAAACGAATGTCTTAGTTATTTTTTTATACTCATTTAAAATTTTAAAATCGTTCTAAAATTTTAATTTCCCGCCAAAAATTAAAATAAAAATTTTTTTCGGACAGAACTTTTTAAAGCTTACAACTTTTTTATTTAAAGTTTTTCGCTAGTTCTCGATGCCGCTGAGGTAAAAAATAAAAACATAAAAACCCTAATTTGGCTGTAGGTGGGTCACATGACCACCTAGGGGGCTAAAAATTTCAGAAAGTGAGTTTCACTATATATGCTAAACGTCTACCTATATGGAATTCGAATCGAGTTGGGGGCACTTTTCATCATCTTACCCGGCTAGGCCCTTTAATTTGATTTTTTGTGGAACGTTGGTTAGCATTCGAGTAGTTCGGCATTTTTCTGCTAGATTATACGCCAAGTCTGTCATGTCGTGTGACCGTCATGTCATGTATGTCATGTATTTGATAACTTTTACAACTTTAACACATATTACGGGATTCGATTAGGAGGTAGAAATGTACCCATCTACTTGCCGGATGAAACAATTTTTTATAAAATTTGATACATTGACAAACACGACCAGCATGGGTTGCCTATCAAAGCTATGCCTTGCAGGGGGCCGTAGGGGTTGAAATCAACATTTTAAGCACATTTTTGTGAATTTTTTTTTGAAAGTATGAGAGAATAATTTTATTTTTAAATTAAATAAGCATATTAAGTCTAATTCAAAGAATATTAAAAAAATTCAAGAAAAAATATTGAAAAATAAGCCAACGGTGGCAAATTTTTAAAGACACCTCAAGAAAACAATGAATTTTGCGGTGGCAGGGTTGGACAAAAATTGGTTAAAAAAAAACAAAAAACATATTTTTTTTTGTTTAAATGTTTTTTGTTTTAAAACAGTTTTTTTTTCACTTAAAAAAACCACTGTTTTAAAACAAAAACACTGTTTTACACCAAAAAAACGTTTTAAAATAATTACGTACTTCACCTATGGGATTCCCGCGAAGACGCGACCTGCGCGCACATACAACGAGTGTTTAACTGTTTCGTTTCCTTATACCACGTGATATTATGTAAATCACATTCGCTATTCAGTTTTTCAGGATAGATCGGAAGCTTTAAGTTCTGCTTTATTATAATATAATTTAAATATAAAAAATAATGGTCAGGACTATCTCGCAAAGCTGAAAGTTGTTGCAACAGCTTTGGGTAAATGCCAGAGAAATACCTGCACCATAGCAGATGCAACAGATATTTGGAAGGGCTTACTGGGTTATTTCCAAAGTGAAAGTGAAGCTCAACCTAACGGTTGTAACAACGTGTTGGAACTTCATAAAGCAGAAGCACGTTTTCAATTGGCTATAACAGATGCGCATTATTTAGCTTATTTATTAGACCCTCGACCCTCAGTACTTAGGTCATAAACTCACTGAGGTGGAGGTTGATAGAGCATTGTTATTTATTTCGGATTTTCACCCAAATGTGATGCCCGAAATACTGTCATTTCGTGCCTTAGCACCGCCATTTAATAAACAATATTTGTTTGCAAAAATACGGTAGACAATTTAAGTTCTTTAACATGGTGGCTATCTCAAAAACAGTTTATTTCATCGGACTTGTTGCAGTTGACAACTTTATTTTCAGCAGTTGCATCTAGTGCTGGAGTGGAGAGGCTATTTTCTTCATAAATATGGTCTATTTAGTTCACTTGAAATTGAGGAATAGGTTAGGCAGTGACAAAGCTGCTAAGCTAGTAACAATATTTCAACATTTAAATAAAAATGTTTAAGGTTACATTATTAACCGTAAAAGCTCATTATTTATAGTTTTTATTTTTTTAAGGAACGTTCATTGTTATTTTTATTTTTTGTATCACATATCAGTTGCAGGATGTAGGAATGTGTAATAGATGCTGTTGTAATTCAATAATTATTTACTTAATTTCTTAATTTTCTTTTTCTTTCAACTTTATTAGGAGTATTGGTTTAGTTAATGTTACTGCAGCACTGTCTACCAGTACTAGTATGCCTGCTACCTGAACATAAATAAAGTTTAGTCAGTTATTTTTTACTTCGCATTAATATTGTTATTGCACCCACTTACTCTATAATCTATGTTTGCAATTTTGCAAATTAGCAAACACAAATGTCTTATAACAATGTTGTTTAAGTAAACAATAACGAAAAAAACACTATGTTTTAAAGCAATGTTTTAAAACACAACTGTTTTTTCAAGTGTTTTAAAACATGTTTTAAAACGTTGTTTTAAAAAGCTTGTTTTAAAACAGCCCAACCCTGTGCGGTGGACATCAGAATTTATCATTGGATCATGGTCGACAAAAAATTCAAAAATATTTTATTAGCTTATAAGTTTCTCGAGGTAGCGCTGTCAAGTTTCTTTTAGTTTTAATGATCTTTGACGTTTTAGTATCACTCAGAAGTCAAAACAACGAAATTTTTTACAGAAAAAAGTGTGAAAATCAACATATTTATTATTGTTAAACAAAATATAAGCATAAAACAAAAAATATCTCGACAGTGTTACCTCAAGGAACGTCTAAAGAAAATATGTACAAAAGTCCAGGTAAGTTGGTCAAGTAGTTTTAGAGTTACAATGTCTACAGGCTTTGAAAAAAGCAGTTTTGAGAAAAATGCTTTTAAAGTATTGTCAACTTTTATTTTCAATTTTTTTTGTCTGTCAAATCGTAAAGTCATGCACACTGGAATATGTTTTTGAATCGCGGCGTAATTTACAAAAGAAAATGAGAACAGCTGTTGACCGTTTCTCACTACCCTCAAGCGCGAAGATGCTGCAAAGCGTGTCGAAGGTAGGGAGATAGCGTTGAATATCCCTATCTTCGACTCGCTTTGCAGTAGGTTCGCGTTAGCACGCTTGAACGTAATGAACAACGGTCAACAGCTGTTCTCATTTTCTTTTGTAAATTACCCCGCAATTCAAAACATATGCCGGTGTGCATCACTTTACGGTTTGACAGACAAAAAAAATTGAAAATAAAAGTTGACAATACTTTAAACGCTTTTTCCTCAATACTGCTTTTTTCAAAGGCTGTAGACATTATAACTCAAAAACTACTTGACCGACCCACCTGGAATTTTGTATATATTTTCTTTAGACATTCCTTAAGGTAACGCTGTCGATATATTTTTTGTTTTATGCTTATTTTTTATTTAAAAATAAGAAATATGTTGATTTTCGCCGTTTTTGTGCAAAAAATTTAGTTGTTTTGACTTCTGAGTGATAAAAAGTCAAAAATCGTCATAACTAAAAAACTTCGACAGAATTATCTCGATAAACATATAAGCTAATAAAATCTTTTTGAATTTTTTGTTTACCATGATCCAATGCAGGGCCGTAACTACGATGTTGGGGGCCCCGGGGCAAACGTGATCTGGGGCCCCCTACCGGGAGGTCTGAAGAATGTAACCCCCAGCGGGAGGGGGGTTCGGAAAAATGATTTATATTTAACCCCTTGAAAACGCATTTTCCTCCTGTGTGAACACCACACTCCCTTCTTTCTTTTGTTTTCAGCATGTCCTGCAATAACTATAAAATTAACAGCGCTAATGATTACATCTTGATCTGTATCTGACATTGCGGATGGATCATCAACGAATGCGTTCGTTCGCTACAATGTAAAATGTACATAAATGGTCTTACTTTGTGGCGAACGAATAACCAAGCGAACGTAAATGCACCTTAAGGTGCATTAAGGCTATGGGTACATAATTCGCAAATATTTTACGTGTATCCCTACTTTTTCTGTCTTTACACGGCAAATTACGTGTAGTAAAATTCACACTGGTGTGGATATGTAAACATTACTAGAATGTCATTCTACTTGAAAATGTCATAATTAATTTAAAGAGATGGCTTTTGAATGTTCTTGGATAACTGTTATTTTTATAATTGCAAATTATTAATTCAGTTAATAAATGTGATAATTTTTTCACTAACTATGTTTTCAGTGATTGTAATAATTTATTTGTACAACAAAAACTAATAATCAATCGAGAAAAGAGGAAAAGTGTTAAAGTGATTTTTTAATAATATGTTGTTATTTTGGAACGCTTACAATTTTGAACATCTCTAACAACAAAATACTTGGATCACAGGATATATCTGATGTATTCTCTGCTTGGATCTTTCACAAATAATACACAATAAATAACTTTTTATTAAGTTCACGTCTTAAATCAATTATTTATCAAATACACTATATATCAATAATATTTAATCAATTTCTCAAAATATTCCCGATGCAATGTCAAATATTTAAAATTGTCACTGATTGTCAGTGTCTGACTGACAATATATGCTGACAATATTATATTCGGTTGAGTGCGTTGTAAGACAAAGACAGATTTGGAAAATATTACCACGGCATTGTGTTCATTTTTTTCAAATCCTGAAAAAACCAATAAATATTTTTGAAAAATTTAAACGCAGAATGAAAGACTAAATTATTACCGAGGGCCGAAAGTCCCTTAGAATAAATAAAAAGTTTATTTTGAATGAGATATTTGAATTTAAAAATCACACTAAATTTTCTCTTAGTTTTTTCACCCCTGTAACTTATTAAAATAAACATTGTAAAGTTCGCAGGGACTTTCGGCCCTCGGCTAATAACGTAATCTTTCATTCTGCGTTTAAATTTTTCCAAAATACTTATTAGTTTTCTCAGGATTTGAAAAAAATGAATCCCCATTTGAATAGCATTGCAGCCGAAAATACGTTCCGATCCTCTTAAGCAACTGCAGTGTGAGCCGAATGTAAGTGTGAGTGTGAGTGAACACACTCGGTGAAGCTGGTCAGTGTACTGGTGGGACTGATCCTAATGTGCTGATTCTATCTTACTCTTACCTTTCTTTTCAATATGTGGTACCAAGATGTAGTCTGGAGTAAATTGGTTAAGACAAAGTAGCTGGGACCTGGGGCCCCTATTCCGGTTGCACTTTAGTTTTTATTTCGCCAAAATAAGTAATTACTTCAGTAACAATTTATATCTTTAGGAAAGGTCTCGGAGGCCCCAGCTTATCCCCGGGCCCCTCTTCCAATGGCATTTTTGGTTTTATTACGCCGAAATAACTAATTTCCTAAGTAATAATTTAAATGTTTATTTTAGTCGAAAAGACTAATTTCCCCAGTGAACAATTAAAACTTTATGTTGCGTTATTTTTAAAAGGTCTTTTTAAAATTGTGTCATTTGAAAATATTTTGTTAGGACCGGCTTCCAAAATACATATTTTTATTTTCCTCGTTAAAATGTATGTCAATCTCTGTCAATCAGTGTAATATCTCGGCCAATCAAAGGGGACTCCTGCGGGGCCCCCTTGGCCGGGGGCCCTGAGGCACTGCCCCGGTTGCCCCAATGGTAGTTACGGCCCTGATCCAATGATAAGTTCGGATGTCCACCGCAAAATCCATTTTTTTTTCGAGGTGTCTTTCAAAATTTGCCGCCGTTGGCTTATTTTTCAATATTTTTCCCTGAATTATTTTAAAAATAAAATAATTTTATCATACTTTGATACCTGATCAACTGTTAATTTCAACCCCTACGGCCCCCCTTAAGGACAGCTATGACACAGCTAATTCCTGCATTTGAGAAAATGTTCGATGCCATATTTCGGGGACACACTATAGATGTATAGATTATTGCATAAATCAATAGAATATTATAGTCATACTTTCATTTCAAATTAGTTCATTTTTCTGAGAAATTAATAGTTTACAATATTTGCATTTCATTCTATTTCGATTACGCCAGTGAATGCGCGAGATTAAGAACAAGACATTATCTCCGAATTCTATCCTACTGCATGGATTTTAATGAAATTTTGGGAGTAGCCCAATCTCCTAATTCAAAGAGATTGCTCTTAATTCAAAGTCTATCCTATATACGATGGCGCTTTATCATGGGGGCGGTTCCCACCACTTCTCAGGGGTGAAATATTTTTATTTTCGAATTACATGGAGAAAAAGGAAGATTTTTAAGAAAATTTAAAAATTCATTCTATAATTTGATCACATTTTTTACAAAAACCATTCATTTTAAACCCGTTCAACTTTTTGAAAGTAGAAATAACACTATATTAAAAGGTATTGCAAAAGAAAAACAATGCATTTAAATTATGGTGGATGGGGAGTTAAATGTATATACTTTTAATTTTTCCTTAAAGTACATTACCCATTAATTTTTTGCACCATATCTCGCTTAGTTTGTATGTAACCGACATTTTAACGGTGCTCGTTTTAAAGGCCTTTTAAAACACTACAAAAGGTGTTGGTAGCATTATACACCTAAAACCTACCGTTCCTCTGTTATTTCAAGTTGAATACACCAATTTGAGCATGCACCAAAAAACAAACTATTTTCACCTACCATATCTCTTTTTGTATTATAAATAGAACATTTACGAATGAACGAATCTCTTTATTATTTATAATCCAAAAAATGTTTTATATAGTGTTTTTAGTTCGATGCATAGTTTTTAAGGTATTCACAAAAAATCCGTCCGAAAAGGTTTACTTTTTCAATGAAAATGGCCAATTTTCAACTACGCATAACTCAAAAAGTATTGAGTTCTCAAAAAAAGTATAGACCAGCTTTTGCTTAGAAATAGGTTCTTTAGCCACTTCCGTGCTTATTTTGACCAACAAATTTTCCACCCCCTTGAAGAAGTGGGAACCGCCCCAAGATAAAAGCGCCATAGTATATAGGGTAGATTTTGTTTCTTGATCTATTCCCTACTTGATCTATTCCCTATGTACTATCAAGTACATCGATGTAGTAGGATGGAATTCGGAGCCAAATACCCTCATTGACTGCCCTACAATAATGCTCTGCTATGATCGCGTGAGAGGGGACACACATAAGATTATAGCAAAATTTCTATTTACTGTAACTTTTCGAGTTTTTGAGCTACAGCAATGAATTTTATGTCATTGGAAAGGTAATTTTACATTCTTTCAAAATATGTAAAAATATACAGGGCGTATCTAAAAAAATTAAGATTTTTTATTCATTTCCGGTTCAACCGGAAGCCATATTTTTGGTAAAATTTATTGCGATAATAGGTACCTAATAAAGTACCATATATGTCTGCAAAATGTCTTTCAAATTTTAGTTTCTATTAAGAAGGAAGTTACAGGCACTCGAATATTTTTTTATAAAAAAGTCATAACTCCCCTCCTATGGGGAGTTAAGGAATCTGACTAATGTCATTCAATTTACCGACAGGATATCAAAAATATATCAAAAAATAAAAAAATTCCTTGGAGCCATTTTTGAGAAAATCTAGTTCAAAATGTCAAATTTTGACCCATTAAATATAGGCAACCCGTATCTTTTTCTGAAAAACGATAATATTCTTCTTATAGCCCCATCTTTAGGCTATATAACGATTTTTTCAAATTAAACTTATCTTAAACAAGTTTTTAGATAGGTAGGGAAATGTGTCGAGTGGGCGGTCGGCCATGTTGGCCGCCATTTTGAATTTGGAAATGTCAAATTCCGTATTTTTATTTACATATCGATGAGCTTACTTTGAGTTGAATTTCATTCATTTCGGTAAAAGTTTGCAAAAATGGACCCTAAATAACCCCCCTATTTCGGCCCCCCTTTGAGAGGTTTTTTTTAAAGCTTAGTTTTTCGACAAAATTCTCTTAAACTTACTCATACCGAACTTCATCAAAATCGGTCTGGTAGTTTTTGCTGGGCGGTGGCGACATACGTACGTACGTACATACTTCAGACATGTTTTTTTTATTTGCTTTTTAGACTCAGGGGGACTCAAAACGTCGAAAAAAAGTGAAATCTGAAAAAAATTTTTTTGCACGATCCTATAACTTTATCTATTATACTATACTACGTATATAGTACGATAAAGTAAAAAATGCTTCATCCGGCAAGCAGATGGGTACATTTCGACCTCCTATTCGGATCTTAGACTAACACGAAAACAATAGCAATGACAACTTTAAACTTCAAATTGTTCTATAAACTGTCAACTCTCTATGTTATATACATTTTCTGACCTTCTAGACGTCACTAGACATTTGCAGGTTATTGAATGACATCTCGAATATTCTCCAACTTAATACTTCTTCTTTTACGTCAAAGGACTCATTTTATAGAGGATCAGTCTGTTTACTGCTCAGCATAAAAGTAAACAGTGCAACAAGTGAAGGGTCCAGGACTGCATTAACTCAATGTGCCCGTGTGTCTACTGGCGTGGTGGTTATTGTATGTTTTCTTACTAAACTGCGCGTCATAGAAAACGGGCACCCTAAAAAATAGGTAATTTTTGAAGTCGCGTATCTCCTAAACTTGTTGTCCGATTGAAGTGATTTTTTGAATATGTTTTACCTTTGTTCTTTGTCAATATATCTGTAATAATATTTTTGCTAAAAAGGTAAATTTTCATTGTATACCGGGTGTACGAATCAAACTGTGTTTTTTTCTCAAAATTCGCAACACCCTGTGGAATATTCTAGCATTTATAAAATACTGAAATTAAAACCCAACTATAGCCTCAGGTTTTCTTAACATTCCGTTTTTTGATTCATTCGCTTATGTTGGATAGTACAAAAGTTAGGTACTTTAACAACTATCCATGTTCTTTTTCAGTACATGGTGTTTCTAAACAAGTGCGACAAACTTTAAGGGGTAGTTCTGCATTAAAAAATAATGACAGTTTGCTTTATAATCGTATGTCCGCAAATGCTTCGTTTCCAAGATACGGGATGTTGATTTTTTTCTTACAAACTGACGATTTATTTATTGCTTTAAAACCAGTTGAGATATGCAAATGAAATTTGGTGGGTTTTAAGACGTAGTTATTGCACATTTTTGACATACAATTAAGAATTTTATATTCACCATTGGCGTGCATACGGGTAATATGATCGGTCATATTACCCGTATGCACGCCAATAGTGAATATAAAATTCTTAGTTGCAAGTCAAAAAATTCGCAATAACTATCTCTTAAAACCTAGCAAATTTCATTTGCATATCTAAACCGGTTTTAGGGCAATAAAATAAATCATTACTTTCTAAAAAAAATTCAACATCCCGTATCTCGTAAACGAAACATTTGCGGACATAAGTTTATAAAGCAACCGGTCATTATTTTTTCATGCAGAATTGCCCCTTAGAATTTGTCGCACTTATTTACAAATAACCTATACTGATGAAGAACATGACTAGTTGTTAAAGTACATAACTTTTGTATTATCCAACATAAGCGAATTAATCAAAAAACAGAATGTTAAGAAAACCTGAGGCTACAGTTGGGTTTTAATTTCAGTATTTTATAAATGCTAGAATATTCCACAGGGTGTTGCGAACTTTGAGAAAAAAACACAGTTTGATTCGTACACCCGGTATACAATGAAAATTTACATGCTTAGCAAAAATATTATTACAGTGATATTGACAAAGAATAAGGCTATAACATATTAAAAAAATCACTTAAATCGGACAACAGGTTTAGGAGATACGCGACATCAAAAATTACCCATTTTTAGGGTGTCCGTTTTCTATGACGCGCAGTGTATGTGCATATATTATCTGAAAACTCGTCAAATACCTGCGAAGTCATCAGTTTTCCATTATTTATTTTTCTGGAATATTTCCCTTATTTAGTTTTAAATGCAATATTTTCTGGATTTCAGGGAGTTTTATAACAAAGATGGAGATAAATACAAGATACCAAAGGCACTTATACGCAAAGGACTATATTGTGTCAGCATAATTTTTGGGGAATATCACCGAGGTCTAATTACAGAGGTCATGAGTAATGGTAAAAACAGAGTATGTATTTTTTTCTTACTTTAATACACTCATATTCTAAGGCTCTCTTCACTAAAAAATATTATTTTTAATCAGAATATCGGGAAAATTAAAAAAACTCACGATCTTGTATAAATAATGATGTTATAATATTAATATATAGTTTAATGCGGCCGGTTTCGATGTTTATCAGCTTTACATCATCATCAGGGCATACGAATTTGAAACAAGACAACAATACAAGGCTACACGCTGCGTAGAATCGCCATCAAGCCAAAAAGGTCTCTACCATTGTGGGGTATGATCTTTTGTTCATCGAACTGGTGTTATTCGTTATACAGGGTAATGTAGAGCAAAAAAGTCTTATAACATTTTTTTTCTAAATTGATCCGTTTGACCAAAAAACGAAAATACATTTTGATATGCAAATTGAAGTCTGGCAACAACGCGCAACTCAAAAATCTAAAGATTAAAAAAGTAGGTTTGTAGGTCAGTTGCATCTATATATATTATCGGTTTACAACGTTCTCCGTCTTCCGATACCCGTTCGCCATTCCTCTCTGTCCGCACATTGATCTACTTGCAGACTTCTTTCATCCATGGCTTTGTTTATTCTTGCCTGCCAACTTTTCCTCGGTCTACCTCTTCTTCTTCTACCTTGCAGTTTCCAGTTTTGTATTTGTTTTGGGATTCTGTCTTCGTGCATTCTTTGTACGTGACTAAACCATCGTAGTTGTATTTCATTGATTTCGTCATAATTTATTGTATGTGTGACCTTCATTATTTCTCGTATTCGTTCATTGGTGACATGTTCTCTTCTTGATCTTCCTGCAGCTCTTCTCCAGAAATCCATTTCGGTGACCTAACATTCGTTTTGCTTTTTCCTTCATAGGCCATACTTCGCAGCTGTATGTTATGATGCTTTTCACTACGGCGTTATAGATCTTTTTCTTGTTTTGGTTGTTTATCTGCTTGTCCCAGAGTACTGAGTTTAGGAGCATCTGATAGGTAAAATAATGTAAATATCAACCAAACCCATATCCATTATTTTGCAGGTAGGTACCTACGATGTCAACAACCCCAAAAATCACACCTAAAAGTAAATAAACAAGGGGCTATTAGGTTAAAATTCCACAGTCACAGCAAGTTCTTCTAGGCTACGTTGCCATTCAAATTTAAAAATTCACTTATATGGAGAACAATGTAATTTTTTTCTTGGAAACGGTTAACTTAAGAACAAAATGTTATAGGACATTTTTGTTATAAATTGTGTATTATATCCATACCTTAACGGAACGCACTATTTTCGGGGACACCCTGTATACTGTATATACAGGGTGTTTCTAAATAAGTATGACAAACTTTATGGAGTAGTTCTTCATAAAAAATAATGGCAGTTTGCTTAATAAGCATGTCTGCAAGTGCTTCATTTCCGAGATACGGGGTGTTAAAATTATTGTTTTTACAAACTGAAGATTTATTTATTGTTCTGAAACCGGTTAGAACTGAAGTTTTAAAAGGTAGTTATTCCTCATTTTTTACATTAAACTAAGAATCTGATATTCACCAGTGGTGCGCATACAAAAATTGTGAATTTTTTTTTAAAGAAAAAAATAGTATATCACTAAGATATTTCAATTTAAAAACTATTTTTGAATTCCTCGTTCAATTTGTGACAGAAAATATATATTTTCTTTTTTTTTTTCTATACGAGGCGCAGTTTTTATTCAAAAAATAAAACATCTTAACGCTTACAAAGTATTCGACATACTACATGAATGTATACAGTATGATGCAAATGAAAGGAATAAATTCGTTATTTCGTAAACCGGCGACTGTAAGGAAAAATCCCGAAACAGGTCGATTTTTATTTTAAAATTATGATATTCTGGCATGCATGGCATACTAGTGACGTCATCCATCGGCGTGATGGCGTAATCGATGATTGTTTTAAATGGGAATAGGGGTCGTGTGCTAGCTCATTTGAAAGGTTATTCAATTTTCTATTCAGTAATATAAACATTTACATAACTATTTATACAGGGTGTCCAAAAAAACCTATTAAATTAAATTATTTGACAAAAAAAAGAAGAATGTATGTAATTTATTTAATTCAAAATACATTTTACTGCTGTCACAAATCAGAAAAAAATGTTTACTTCACAAATAAACATTGCTTGTCGCTTAAATTAAATGTTCAAACTTACAAGAGGCAATAGGTCTGGATCCCGCGTATAAAAAAAAAGTTGATTAATAGCAAGCTGAAAATTTGTTAAAAGCTTAAGGGTGTCTAGTCGGATAAATTTTGATATATGGGAACACTGGAACCGGGGCAGTTTTAATTGTGGAACAGGTTAAAAATTTGGTACGGTCAGACCACGAAAACGGCACATTTATTTTGTCCGACAGAACAGACTTAAACTCTCCGAACAGAGATTAAACTCTCATGCAAAAATCAGACTGCTATTTATCACCTGTCATAATTCCTGTTATTTCACATATTCGACATGTTCCACTCATTAAAACGCCCATTATCACCGATTTGGTGATAAATAGCAGTCTGATTTTTACATGAGAGTTTAATCTCTGTTCGGAGAGTTTAAGTCTATTCTGTAGGACAAAATACATGTGCCGTTTTCTTGGTCTCACCGTTCCAAATTTTTAACCTGTTCCACAATTAAAACTTCCCCTATTCCAGTGTTCCCATATATCAAAGTTTGTTCGACTAGATACCCTGCTATTATCACTTTTTTTTTCATACGCGGGATCCAGACCTACAAGTGGCTGGCGGTAGCTGGCTTAAACATTGAATTTAATCGAAAAGCAGTGTTTATTTGTGAAATAAACATTTTTTTCTATTTTTGGTTAACAGTAAAATGTATTTTGAATTAAATAAGTTACATACATTCTTCTTTTTTGGTCAAATAATTTAATTAAAAAATTTGTTTTAGACATCCTGTATAAATAATTATATAAATGTTTGTATGACTGAATACAGAATTGAATGACCTTTCAAATGAGCTAGCAGAAGGTCCCTATTCCCATTTAAAAAAATCATCGATTACGTCATCACGCTCAGATGGATGACGTCACTATTATGATATATATGCCAAAATATCATAATTTAAAAATAAGAATTGACCTGTTTTGGGATTTTTCCTTAAAGTCGTAGAGAGTCGTTCCAGAGACTTTAGCGAGACATGACAACCCTGTTATAACATGTGTAGGCGACTCAATGTGACGCATGAAAATTTTGGTTACTTTCGGCTAGCTTCGCAAAACGAGAAGGATATTTGCTGCATGTCGAAATTTATCGTCGCTATGTTTATTGTGTCGTGTCGAACTTCTAAACTGGTCGACTATGTTAAAAGTTCAGATACACATGTATTAACTCCTATGTTCCGTTTTAATCTGAACGAACGTGGGACCTGTATATAAAATATAACATCATTATTTATACGAGATTGTGAGTTTTTTACCCGATATTCTCTTAAGTTGAACTCACACAAGGAAGCTTTCCTTTATTTAATAGTTTTTTTTTATTTTTGTTAGATATTTTACATCGATTATGGCACCATAAGAATAGACACTAATGAGTTATACTTCCTTCATGATCGGTTTTCTGAATTACCGGCCCAGACACTTAGATGTAAATTGACTGGCATTCAACCCCCTATCAAAGGAGCGGCATGGTCTAATGAAAGTACACTCGAGTTTAAAGCGTTGACAAAAACAGACAAAAAATATGTGGCTAAGATATCAAGGATTAAATGGGAGGTAAGTATTGTAGTATAATATAGTGTACCTATTCCAAAGAGAACAAAATGTGAGATCACTGTTACAACTCGACGATGGTAACATGACCTCTTTCATGTTGCGCGTTAGCGCGTATAGTATAAGTAAGAAATATAGTAGCACAGTCAGAAGTGTAGGTTTTGATAGTTCCGCTTTAAGCCATAGTGCGGCCGCTGGTTTTTTGTTGTAATTAAATATGTAACTAAAAATATTTATTTTTACTTAAGTATATACCGTTAAAGCAGGACATATCGTATGTGTTAAAATTAATTTTGACGATTTTTTATTTACTTTCACCTTACAGGTATCATCCATTTTATTGCATGCTTACATTAAGATGTAGACTAGCTTTTGTGATTACTCTTGTTATTGTTAGAATTATTGATATTAAAAGAGCTTTAAATTAACGTAAGTATACAGTTCAAAATTTTTAAAATGCAATAATAAATGCAAGCATTCTTTTTTTATTACCGTTCTTTTTTTATTTATTTTAAAAAATAAATATAAAACCAAAAACTGTTTTTTTAAATCTAGTCTTTTCATTATTATACTTGTAATTTGTCGGAATATTAATTGCACAACATAGCAATAACAAGAAATCGCTTAAAATACGTTACACATAATTCATTTTTTGCGTCACTATCATTCAATAGGAAACTTGCATAAAATTTTAAATTCGAAAAAAATGTTATAAATTACAACAGAACATAATTTAAAACATGTATCAAAGATAAAAAAGTTTTGTTTGTCTTTCGTTTGGCCCCTAAAGACGATTAAAAATTCAAATTATACCAGCCAGCCCAAAACGCGTCGTGACGTCATCCTGTTATATGTTTACATTCTGCACCAACAAAGTAAACAAAATTGTATATAACAAAATTGTATATAAACGTCAGTAGAAAATACAGTTATGTGACGTCGCAAGTGTTTTTGATCGTTAGAACTGTTCATAGAAAACTTGTACCTTTACAAAATGGTTTTATTTGCCATAGTAAACCTTCTTTCCTTTCCTTCAAAAACTGTATCAAACTCCCATCTCAATATTCCCCGACGATGAGCTGGCCAAATACTCAAGTAGGTGGAGGCCAATAAACTAAAGAAGCAGAAGAAGAATATACCTAAATATAACCATAATCATAACTATATAACAAAACTATGTGACGTCACGGGTCGTTTGAACTATTTTATACCGCAGAAGACTTTAAATTTGTATTTCTAAGTTATTACGAGTTTTTGAAGTGTGAAATTTTGGAAATCTCTTTTTTAAACAAAACTGAACATTATTATGTAATAAAAAAAAAGAATGTGTGTGTACTTTGTACGCACGTAAGAAGTTATACTTCTATTATAATATAATCCAACTTCATATTATGATTTCAACGAAATCAATATCTTTAAATCTACTTTTAACAATCTACTTTAAACAGTTTTTTGTATTGTATTTAAATATTAAACTAATTTTAGAAAGAACTAAAAGAATACCAAAAATTAAAAAAAAGAAAAAAAAATATGACTTTGTCCGGATTTGAACGGGGCACCTCTCGATCCGTAGGCGAATGCTCTACCGATGAGCTACCACCGTTGTGTATACATACGATCATTTCTCGGACATAATTACAATCACGGTGACAGATAGATTAATTGAAAATAAGCATTACATAACTAAGATGTAGCGACTAATACCATACTGTCGGTGTGCGCATGCGCCCAGAAAAATAAAAACACGTAAAAAACTATAACTTCAAAAATGTACAAGTTCCCTATTCAATAATAAATTTATTTCTACCATTAATGTGGAGGTGCCCATCAATGTGGAAGAATTTATTTAATATAGAAAATGAAAAACTACAATTCATAATAACTTTTAGAGGTAGACAGAAAGGTTGCAGGTTATTTTTGACTGACATAAAAATAATTAAAGAAATGCGAAAAACTTTTTTGTACTAATATACATGAACCTTATTTAATGTACAGTATCCTCGGACCACGGATTAGCAAGACTTTCTTCAACACCAATAACGGTGGATAATAAATGGATAAGCATCCTGCAAGCATTGATTATAAACACACACATAGATACCTCACTCTAAGGTAAAAACGAATTCAGTGTTAAACTCCGCCTACTTACACCTCTTTACCCCTCAAGCCTAAGTACTAACTGACTGTATGGTGGCGACATTAATTGAAATCTTTGCCAAGATTGAAAAATAAATTTGAGTTACCTGCTCCAGCCATTGTCCAGTGCAATAGACGACAATATAAGGGTGGCATTCAGCATTTTCACAAATAATTTTAACGTGCTTGTAGTCTATATTATGGAATTCCGATTTTACTTCAGAAAAAACGCTAAAAATTGATTAATGAAAACAGTAGAGGATTTTTAAAAATTATTTATTTATCAATACACTACAAAGGAATAACAAAATATAAAATACATAATAAAATTAGCAGTGATAAATTACATGTCATGTAAATTACTTTTTTGTAACTTTTCAAACCAATTAATTTCCAGAATTGATGCAAACTAAAATATTTCAAGCTAAGATACATAATTTATTTCCAGATTTAGTCCATTCACTCACGGTAAAATATTGCAAAAAACCTCCTAATTTTAAAGAATCGCTTGGATTGACATGAAATTTGGCTTACGCCTAGCTAAGATGTCAAAGAAAAACAAATGATGTACCGATGTGTGCTTTGGCCCTATGGTTCAGTATCACCCCTTCTCGGGAGTGAAAAAATATATGTTCAAGATAAGTTCAGAAGTGCCTAAAATCACTAATTCTAAGCAACTTTTGTTCTATAGAGTTTTTTCACTACGTCAATACTTATTTCGAGTTATTGAAAAATAAGTTCTTTTTCGTCAAATTCCATGTTGAATATTTCAACGTGAAATAATAAAAAAAATGAAGCACTTTTCGACGAAAACTCATTACAACTTTTTTTAAAGTGTTTAAAAAAGGTTTATTTATATTATTTTTGTTAAGTTTCTAGCGTCAAAAGTAAGCAAGTTATGATCAAAATATATTTGGTTCCTATTTTTTTGTTAAAAAATCGTGAAAATCACCCCCTAATTAGCATCCTAAATGAAATTAATCGTTACAACTTCACAAGATCACAACTTGCTTTACTCGTGTATGTATTGTTTCATCGGTTCAAAGTGGAAATTTTTGAAGGAGCTCTAGTTGAAAGGGTCAAAAACTAGTCAAAAATCACGAGTGTATGCAAATTTTGAACAGCCACATCTTAACCAATTTTTGCCTTACAGAAAAACAAAAAATCCAAAATATTCAGAAAAGCAAAACCTACATTTTTTTTACTCTTTGTGATTTTTGGTGTCACTAATAAATTTTAAGTTATTTTGAAAAAAACATTTTTTTCAAAATAAAAAAAATTGTTAAAAAATAAGCCCTTTGAACAAATGAAACTTACAGATCAGTATAAATAATACATAAGTAAAGTAACTTGGGAAGCGGTAACGATTAATTTGATTTAAAATGCTAAGTGGGGGCTGATTTTCCCGAGTTTTTTTGACCAACTTTATTTTGAGCGTAACTTACTTTTTATGCTAGAAACTTATTAAAAAACAAAAATGAATATTTTTTTGAACACTTTAAAAAAGTCGTACTGAGTTTTCCCCAAAAAGTGTAAACTTTTTTGGTTATTTCACGTTGAAATATTTGCTTTGAAATTTGACAGATATGAAACTATTTTTCATTGGTTACAACTTTGCTTCTACTGGGTCTAGAGAGTTCATACATACACCATTTTTTTCTCTTTTTAGAAGCTATATTTTTACTGGAAACCTTTTTTTCGGTAAAGTACATATTTACTTTTTGAGTTATTTGCAAAAACCCACCTAAAAAGTGTTTCTTTTTGTTGAAAAATGAACATATTTACTCGCAAATACCTCGAAAAGTATTAACTTGCTTAGAATTACTTTTCTTCTTTCCTATATGTATTCCAAAATTTCGTGTCAAGCCAAGCGGTTATTTAAAATTTGGAGTAAAAACCGTGATTCAATGGTATTATTGGTTGCTATTATAGTTTTCTACTGTAGTTTTATAAAATAGTTTTAGCTATAGTTTTATAATAGTTAAGATTATATTTAGAAAATTGTATCATGTTGTGACTGGCTGTATGGCATTTACCAATGCCAATTAAATAAATAAATAAAAATGTTATAAAACTAGACAATAATACTACTATAACTACAGCTAAATTAATCGCAATAGTTGAAGTATTCAAATATCTACATTATTAATTTACCGAAAATAAAACCTAATATATAGCTATAAATTTTTACAAAATAACTGCAAATATCTAGGAACCTGGGTAAATAAAAACGATGACCAATGTATCTATTAGAGAAATCAGGACACGCATTGAAATTGCAAGACAAGCATTTATAAAAATGAAAAAAATGTTTGTTAATCGAGATCTTCCTCTGTAGCTGAGGATAAGAGCCTTAAGATGCTACGTGTTCTCGACTTTGTTACATGGAATGGAAAGCTAGACACTAAAAGTAGACAATATAAATAAGTTGAAGCATTTGAGATGTAGTGCTATAGAGGGATTTTGAAAATACCTAGATCTAACGAGTTACAAATGCAAAAGTATTAAGAAGGTTACAATGTTACAAAAGGATTGCGAGGTGATAAAGAACATCAATACAAGAAAGCTGGATTTAGGCCAAATTACCAGAGGAGCGAAATATGAGATATTAGGCTCATAATGCAAGGTAAAATTAAGGGTAAAAGATCCATAGGTAGAAGAAGAATTTCCTGACTGAGAGACTTAAGAGAGTGGTATAGTTGCAGCTCAATAGATATTTTCAAAGCAGGCGCCAATAAGGTACGGATAGCTGTAGTGATGGCCAACCTTCGATATGAGAAGGAACTTCGACAAGAAGAAGAGGATATAAATGTTGTTCTGAGTAACATTGTACTACAAAAAATTGACAATTTATCTAGAAAAGGCAATATAGAAGTCTGTGCAAAATAAGAAATTGTACTGAGGTGAACTAAAATCAATATGATTTACTGTTCGATCACATACTTTTTACATTTAAAAATTATCTAAGGACTTTCTAGAATTAAGACATCGATGTTTTAAAAAAAAGTAGTGGTGAGTACCAAATACAATAGATTATTATCTTTCTTTGAAAAAATACCACAAATTCCCAACGTTCAAAATGAATAATGTAAGTACATACATATCTTGATAAAGTGACAGGGAATTTCCAACATATTAATAGTTGAAGGCCATTTGCCTAGGAACAATAGGTAAAAGCTGGATTAAACAGACAGGATTAGAAAGTTTAAAACATCACTAATGAGATCATATTTAAAAACAAAGTAAATAAGTATATTTGAATGTTAATTCTTTTCAAACTAAGATCACAGTATAAAGAGGGAACCTCTATATACTGTGATAAGATTGTAAAATTAAAATATTGGGAAAAAAAGATATATATTTATTATTTCTTTTTCTGAAGAAGTACTTTCATTGTTGACAATATTGAAACATTTTATTATTATTAAAAGTCGAGAACAATTAAAAACCACGTTAATATTTATATGAAAGTGCTTTAAAAATGAAGGTATATGACTCTTGAGAAGAATTAATATTTTTTAACAAACTTGGTATACGACTCATAATATCTGACATCTGATTCTTTTATTTTTAGTTTTGAGACATGCAAGTTTTTATCAATAATACATTTTTCCCTAAACTTAATAAAAAAGTTTTCTATATGATTCCAAGGTTTTAAGACATACTGATATTGTTTTCCTGATATTATAAAATACTTGTTAATATCTACTGTATATAGAGACTAAAGCTAATAGTGTAGTTTAACATACAGTTAAGTCCACGGTTATTTACCCGTGCGTCATTCATACCCGGCGAGATAAAACATATACTTTTTATCTAGCATCATTCTCTTCCACGCATGAAACTAAAGACAAACCAGCTACCGCCTGTTATTAAGTAAAAACACATGTTATTTTTATAAACGCACTAAACTCAGTACATTGAAAAGATCTAGGTAGAAAAAAAGACGTTTTCATATTTTAAATAGAATTTGTGACGTTTCTGGGTTGTTTACTTTTGTGGCTGTCAGTCTGTTGAATTTTTTGCTGTTTACTTGTCGAATTTTTGCATTTTGATGTTTGTTTACCTTTACTTTTATCGAAAATAAGTAATTTTCTGTGAATCTTTTCCCTTTTAGTTTTCTGTTTGCTTTCATTAACGTTATACCACTGACAAGTTTTAAAAAGTTTGATTTTTACCAAAAATTTTATAATTTTCCTTTTATGGTCTTCGCAGCTTTTAAGCCAATTAGTAGTTAATAAAATATGGTTAGTCACATAGGTTTCAATTTTTTCGAAAACTGCATTATCTACTTTAAATAAATTAAAAGCCTCGTGAAACTTTTCTAACAATATTGTAGTAATAGTAACAAACAAATCTGATGGTCTCTGAAGAAACTTTATTTCTTCATTTGCGCCATAATCTCTGAAAAGTAACATTAATTCGTGTTTCTGTAATAGAATTTTGTTGTCTTTTAGCAAGTCTTCCTGGCATTTACTACAATTCAAGTTCTTTATAATCTTATAGTAAATATAACCAGCGACATATGTAACAGCACACGTTTCTAAATTTGTTATGCTACATTTGCTGGAATGTGCCGTGCTTAAAATTTGGTTGTCATTATTTTCCTTTTGCATGTCTAAAGATTGTTCTACATGAACTGTTTAGGTTTCAATGGACTCGTCAGATATTTCGACGCTGGTTACTTCGTGGGTTAAATCTAAATTATCAGTTTGTGCTATTTCACAATTTCCATTGTCTAAAGCAATTTTTAGTTTAATATTTGTGTTATGCTTAATGGCAATTCTTAACTGACTAACACTAGGTGTTGGATTGTAACCACCCCGATTGCGCACAATAGAGAAAAAATTTTCTAGAGGATCTTGGTTAAGAAAAGATGTTAAAAGATATGACACATTATATTTTTGAAGTTCCTCCCACAAACATAAAACTGACAAAATTGTCCACTGAAAGCCGTGTAGACAGTGAATATTATTTCTCTCTTTCTGATTTTCAAAAACTTTAACTTTTTAAAAATATTCTAAACCTGCTTTTAAGTTTTCAGTTGACTTGCTTAAAGTTGACATTGGCTTTCTGTTTGGGTTACTATCACTACAATATTTGCTGTTAAGACCATCAAAAATATTATTTATAATTTTTAAAAATTCGGCAGTATCAGGAGCCGTTTTGGTGTGTAACTGGCCTACAGATTTTGCTGTTGACATTGCTGAGGCAACTGAGTTGGAAAAAATTTGGGCTGCTAATTTTACACGCATTTTTTGGAAATGATTAGGGTTTATGTGAACGTCTGTTATTTTCACCATGCATCGTGCTCTCACATTGGTTCTATCGATGTTGTATGTGTATTCAATATCTTGCCACGATATCTGGTTAGAATCGGCAAAAAACGTCAACTTTTTGTTGAGAAAATTATTTCTTAGACTTTTTAATAAGTGGGGTGTATCAAAAACAGTGAAAATCCTCTGATTTCCTATTTCTATTGTAGGCTGATCCTTACATGCGCCTAACAGCTTAAATAAAGCTCTATTATTAGATGCTTGATCACACACTAACACTTTTGGTATATACCCAATATTTTGTAATTTTGAAACAACTTCAACTACAATGTTTTTTAAGTTGTCGCTATGTATTGGACCACCTGTAACAAAATAGCAAATCGGAATCTTCCAGTTATGTAGCAAGCCGCGCATCATGAAAACCAGACCTGTGTTGGCAAGTTTGTTTGTTCTTCCTAAAGCACCTAAATCTTGAAACCCTTCTATAATGTCATCTAATTTATTGTACTCCAATTTTTTTTTTTCAAAGAAATTTCATCAAACATTAACACACAAATTTTTTCCAACTCATCCATTGTCTCTGCTTTTTTCTTCAACTTGTCAATTAAGGAAGTGTTTAAACCAGTTCTTAATTTTATGACACGCAACCAAGTTTGAATTGTTTTTACTGAAGGTAATATAAAGTTAAGAGATCTAGTTAAAAATTTGTAACAACTAGGAGACTTATAATAAATGGCCAGAGCTAAATCCTTTTCATTGTGACTCCATTGTGAACGAGTTTTGTGTGAAAACTGCATATTAACAAATGTGTGCACGTATTTGCTTTTATTTTCTAACAGTACCTGTAACATGAATTTGGTTGCCGATTTTTTGTTTTTTGTTGTTCTTCTACAACGCCGACTGTTCTTCTGACGGCACTTCTTCTTTAAAGCACTTACTTGATACTCCAATTTTTTTACCTTCTCCGTCAATTCAGTTTCAAGTTTTGTGGGCAAATTAATTTCAAAACTGGAAATATCACTGAGACTACTACCTGATCTCCATCTAGGCGATGGAGTTGACCTAACCATACAATCGTCACTTGTAGATCTTTTACGTTTCGTACCGCAATAAACGTATGTAGAGCATACTGGTGGGATATCACCTAAAATAGGTGTAATCATTGAAATGTATGTGTAATTTTAATTAAAGCAAAACAAGCATCATCATTATTTCTGGAGTGATAGTAACAACGCATTCATATTTAAAAAAAAAATCTCTTTTGATTTAATTGTATAAAAATATTTAAATCATTCAATATCCACTGATTTTATATAAAATATATTTTAATAGTAGTATTCTCATTGACAAAGCGCATTAGGCAAACATAAAAATATTTATAAAATTGAGTACTCACCTAAATCAGTTGTTAACTGTGTAAATTTTAGAGGAACAGCATTTTTCCTTAATAACTTTCTTTGGCCACTTTGGTAAATATATTCCACTGCAAAATGATGCTGGCAAATTACCCTCTGTTTAAGGTCAGTGATATCCATCAATAAAATATCAATGTTCCCGCAGTTTTTTTGCCAAATTTTTGTACGCTCTACGTCTTTCAGTGGAAATTTAAAGAAAGATATATTATTATTTGTTCCATCGTTTCTTTCAAAACATCCCGCGTAAACACACTTATGAGTTACAGAGGCCATTTTGTCTAAAATATGAGTCCTTTTTTTTTATAAAATTCCGCTCTAATTTGTCACAACACCTGCCTGTCACAGATAATACACCTATAGGGTAAGTTCGGCCCTGACACTACTCCTACCTCCTCGCAAGTCAGAGAGAGAATGAGAAATCTCGATACGGTTTTCGAGTAGCGCCATCTAGTTTTTGATACGTCTTTCGGTTACCAAGAGGTGAGCTATCTATGGTGTTTTTAATCAATGCTGCAAGTCAGTAGTTGTTGATACAGTGCTTTATTGAAGATCGATATCGGTTTCATCAAGCCCCTCGGCGTCACCATTTTCAAGGAACTAGCAGAGAATCTCTCTCGATCTACATAGACTCTCTACTGCTCGGATTCAGTTGCTTGTGACAAGAATTCACATGTGCCTTAGATTTTTTCTTTATACAGAAGTACAAGGCAGACCGTTGGCATGTCCTTTCCAAAAGTACCTGACGATCCTTCTGCAGGCCAGGTCATAAATCAATTTGCCGAAGCCTTCATACGTTGGAGTAATTTCAAGAGACCTACGCAGAAGAAATGGAGCAAAAGTCTTGCCATCGTGCACTGGACGACTATAACATCGCGCGATCATTACACTTCACCACCTGGCGATTTTGCGTTCGATTCGATTTTGTACTCGTTTGACGAAAAAATAAATACCCGTAATGCCGCTTCTTGGTTGAGTATCGCGCGTTTGCCGAAAATAAATACACGTAATATATTACTACACCCTTCCTCCTCCTTATTGTAGCAGTTACATCCTGCATTAAGAAGTCTTCCCTTAAGATAAAATTAAAATAAAATGAATTATAAATAAATTAATACAATTCTCTTCGTGTTACACCAATGGTTAAAGTAAACTTTCGCTTTTGACGCATATTGAACCGAAAGGAATCGATCTATTAGCGAGGATGGATAAACGGTAGCAAATAAAGTTCCGTCGTGTCAGGGATTCAGACAGAACAAAGTGCGTGGGAACAAAGCTCTCTTTGGTGGCTAGTTGAGATAAATAATTTAATGTACAATATTTTAATAGATTAACACATTAAGGAACATCTTTATACTGAAATAGCCAAAGTTTAAAATAACATCAAAAAGTAGCAACAATAAAAGTAACAAAATAAGTTAATTTAAATATTAAACCACGCCAAAATGACGACTGCTTGGATATCGTAGCCCCGCACTTTCATCTCAGACTAGCCACCTTGATAGTGGATTCACTTTGCTATAAATACATAATAGAACAAACCTAATATCTTGTGGGATCATCTTTACCTTGTGGATCATCCCTATATTTGACACCCTTTGAGGACATCAGAAATCATTACCTGCCATCTCCACCCATACAGCAGAACTTCACACACACAGCCTTCAATTTGGATATTGTTTTGGAGAGCCAAGAGGACATATGTACCTAACTGGACTTATATATTGATAGCTGTGTATATGAGATAAGTTTTCCCTTTTATTGTTATTTAATAATTTTTTTTTCTTATACTGATAATTTTTTTATTCATATTTCATAACTACAATATTGCTTAGAGTTACCTGCAGTTGTGAGCTTCATTATATACATATAATCAAGTAAAGTAACTATCTAAATTTTTGTAACAGGGGGTATTTTTTTTGTTTTAAATAGTTTTCAAATACAGTTAGGTTAGGTAATGGTAAATAATAAATTAAATTAATTCAGCATAAAAAGTGATAAGGGAAGGGGTATTAAAATTCAATTTGCAGTCTTTAAGAGGATAAAGGAAAACATTTACAAAGGTTTTTTTTTAAATAGTGGTTAATAAAAGAGTCCCTGATCTGACTCATTTGTGTTTTTGTAGGTATATCACCCAGTACTGGTATACCTTTGTTATTTATACAGTGCTAGTCAAAAGTCCGTACCCCCCCTCGTATCTTTTGAACGGTTATACCAATAATAGTGAAATTTGGAGGGAGGAAATAAACAGACGTAGGCTTCTTAACTAGTTATGACAGGTGACGTAATAGTGACAGATGACTTTACAGCGCCACTGTGACAGATAATTTTAAATGGGACCTTATAGCAAGTGACACCTCGTTTGAAAGGTATTGCAAATACCTATTCAGTCATACTAATTTTGTTTAAGTTTAAGCTAATTTTGATGAATAAATAAAATAAATATAAAATTGTAGCTTTGCATTTAATTAATAAAAATTCAAAATTCCGCCTATGAATACTTGTCAAAAAGGTTGACGTTGACGTAAAAACTACTAGAGAATTGAAAAACGTCAACTCTTTTGACAAAAAACCCATAGGCGGACATTTGAATTTTTATTAATTAAATGCGAAACTACAATATTATATTTATTTAATTTATTCACCAAAATCAAAATCAACTTAAACCCAAAAAAATTAGTATGACTGAATAAAAATTTTGAATACCTTTCAAACGAGGTATCACTTGCCATAAGGTCCCATTTAAAATTATCGGTCACAGTGGCTCTGTAACGTCATCTGTCACTATTACGTCACCTGTCATGACTAGTTAAGAAGCTTACGTCCGTTTATTTCCTCCCTCCAAATTTCACTATTATAGGTATAACCGTTCAATAGATACGAGGGGGGTACGGACTTTTGACTAGCACTGTATATTTATTTGTTATTTGGTGGGTATATCTTCCAGTACTGTGGTTCGATTGATATATTATATGTGTATATATTTATCTATTTATGTGCTATTTATATATCTATAAAGATTTATATTTACCCACTGATTATTTATTATAGTTGAAATTGTTGAAATAAAAGTTGAAATATTTATTATAAATATATTTGTTATTAGTAAAGTTGATTATTTTTTTTTCTCAGTTCTATCACCAGTATATAATATAGCAAGACAACGTTATATTTCATATTTTGTATTTCAGGTGATTGTATCCAGTGTCCTTTATTTCCTGTCGTTCGTTACTTCAAAATCTCGAGCTGTTCAAATGCTGGACCCAAAACTTAGGTTTTTTTTTTCTTTTTCGCTACAGTTAAGTAGAGTGAGCTTTCGAATACTGTGTCCCAGAAGTTGAGCTGTCCGAGTTGGCGCCCATTTTCTTCTCTATTTATCGTCCCTTTTATCTCGGTCTATCTCCAGTGGTCTTACCTAGTTGTATTAAGCTTTTGTATTAACAGGTGTCATTTTCTTTCTAGTTACTATTATTTCAGTATCAAATCTTTCCTTTTATATCTCTAAAGCCAATATTCGGTGTATTGAAGCTATCCCGAATACTCACTTGAGATTTAGTGTCTCTCTGCCCTTTTGATTTTTCCTTCTGAGCTAAGCCACTCTTCATTTTTTCTTAAATCTCTTTTCTCCCATTTTCCCCATAGTTCGTCAGTTCTTTCGCTTCAAAAATCTCTATACCCAGAGTTAAAGAGGTTTCATTATGACATTTTGTGCTTTTTTATGAACCCCTCCCCCCTTTCGAGTCTCACGTGATTAATTGACAGCCCCTAATAAGTACCTGAACGATTTGCACAGACTGATTCCGCTCTTAAAGCACATTCTACTATATTTCTTACTTACACTATACACTGTCTCCTACATGTCACGTTACAGTCGCACTGTGGTTCCAAATGCCGAAAAGGTGGTCATGAACCTTTAAAAGCGTATATTGTTCATACACTTCGGAATTATTTTCATACTTAAGGGTGTTTTCAATCGCTGATTACGAATCTGACATTATTTTTTTGAAAAACAAAATGGCGGATCCAATATGGCCGAAAGAAATTCGAAAATTTTATTGTGAAGGCATATTTTTTGAACTGTTATATTATAAAGGATTTTAAATTTGTTCTGAAGCTATTTCCTTGTGGCATTTTTATAATCAACTATTTTCAATCGGTTGATTTCATGTAATCAAATGAACTATCTTTTAGTAAAGTCGTCCCAGGAACGCAACTCATCAATATTGGCAATATCATTTTAAAGTCGTCTACTTTAAAATGTATAATACATGTCTGAATTGCCGATATGAATGAGTCAGATTAAATAAATTATTAGCAGAATTTGTTACTAAGCAACAACATTTTTGTTTAATTTAGTATTATTTTGGATTTTGACAACGACACCCAACTTGAGCGTTGAAACGTTCATAAAATAAAATCAATGGGAAAATCCCAGTTTTACTTGTTCTGTATGATGGTTAATAAAATAATTTTTTGGTAAAATTGTGGCTTATTTCCCATTGAAAATAGTTGATTATAAAGGATTTTTGAAATTACCAATTACCAATACATTGTCTTTTTAAAGTACAATATTCAGAACCTATTACTTATGTACAACCGCCCATACATACACAACAATCGCCAAAATTATTTAATATGCGTTTCACACTATTGCATTCAAACTGCCAGCAATGCACAGGCAGTTACAGGCAGCTAAACCAATGTGATTTTGTATCTTCTGACTGTACATTTTGAGAATAATAACAGTAATCGCAGAATTATGTACTTTTTGAATGTATTTTTACGAAATTTTGAATATTTCAAGTATATTTTTACTGTTTATTCAATAACAAATTATATGCATTTATTGTTATTAAATCTTTAGTCAACTTTTATCTTACATTAATACATACTTGAAACACACGAATCTGCTTTACAGCAATAAAATTGATAGACTACAAAACGTTTTACAGCGTTTTCAATATACGCCTTCTTTTTGACTTCCACTGTCGGCCAAGATAAGGTCGTACATGGCTCACTTGTGCCGGAGTTCTGAATAAGAATAGATCCGGTCTGATCCTTTTACCTTCGTATTATGACTCTACGATCGTATGAGAAAACAACTGTAAACATGAAAATCCCTAACTAGGGACTTTTTGTTTCACCTCATGACCACGTTTTCAGCATTTGGAACCACTGTGAGTCGGTGAGCTGTACATACAGGGTGAGTCATGAGGAACTGTACATACTCCTACCTCGTATAGAGGCCCCTATGGGGAATAACAAATGACCATTAAAAAGTATCTGCTCCCATTGTTTAATAATATACAGGGCGAGTTTCGCATTTTGACAGAAATTTGTATTCGTCATAATTTTTGAACGGTCAGATCGATGTGTCTCTTATTTTGGTCAATCGTTACACTATTACCACCTAATCAACTGATTTAGTCAAACTAGAAAAAAATCAGGTCCGGCTTTAAAAAATTAGTTCGTTTTGGTCTTAGAAAAAATTTCACCCTGTATTCGCTTTTTGAAAACTCTAATATGAATTTTACAAATTAGAGAAATAGGCAATTAAAATGGCTTATTTATTTTTTCCCCACACGATTACTTAATTTTTTATAAAAAAATCAAATTTGACTATGAATTAAAAGGTTGGTAAAGTGAACCATAGATTTAAAAAAAATAACTTTCATTACAAAAATTATTTTTTTTTTTAAACAAATATTTAATTTATGTTACCACCCAATCAACTGATTTATTCAAACTAGAAAAAAATTAGGTCCCGCTTTAAAAAATTAGTTTGTTTGGGTCTTAGAAAAAATTTCACCCTGTATACGCTTCCTGAAAACTAATATGAATTTTACAAATTAGACAAATAGGCAATTAAAATGGCATATTTATTTTTTCCCCACACAATTACTTAATTTTTTATTAAAAAATCAAATTTGTCAAAATCGCAATTTTACCATAAAAATAAAAAAAAATTAAACAACGTTTTTCTTAAAATTAAAAGTTCTAGATCTAAAAGTCTTAAGATCTAAATCTTAAGATTAAAAGTTCTAGTCTAGATCTAAAACTCCGCATACACTTCTCTTTGGACTCTATAGTTTAACATAGACGTGATCAAATAGATCAATTTTAAATTTTTTCACTTAATTTTTGCGATTTAACTTTGCAATTCACGAATCTGCACCTTTTATTTTTAAAAATTCATAACTTTTACAAGAAGGAGACTGAAAGTCTACAACAATTTTCATAGTCTTCACAATGGTAAGAGATATGTGCTGTAAAAATTTCAGAAAAAAAAATAGTAAAATGGAACAGAGTTGTAGCCAGTTACCGTGATTTCATTTTTTTTTTTTCATTTTTAGGTTAAAATTCCGATTTTGACAAATTTGATTTTTTAATAAAAATTAAGTAATCGTGTGGGGAAAAAATAAATATGCCATTTTAATTGCCTATTTGTCTAATTTGTAAAATTCATATTAGAGTTTTCAAAAAGCGTATACAGGGTGAAATTATTTCTAAGACCAAAACGAACAAATTTTTTAAATCATGGCCTGATTTTTTTTTTCTAGTTTGAATAAATCAGTTGATTGGGTGGTAACATAAATTAAATATTTGTTTAAAAAAATTAATTTTTGTAATAAAAGTTAATTTTTTTATAAAAAAAAGTAATCGTGTGGGGAAAAAATAAATATGCCATTTTAATTGCCAATTTGTCTAATTTGTAAAATTCATATTAGAGTTTTCAAAAAGCGTATACAGGGTGAAATTTTTTCTAAGACCCAAACGAACTAATTTTTTAAAGCCGGACCTGACTTTTTTCTAGTTTGCCTAAATCAGTTGATTGGGTGGTAATAGTGTAACGATTGACCAAAATAAGAGACACATCGATCTGAGCGTTCAAAAATTATGACGAATACAAATTTCTGTCAAAATGCGAAACTCGCCCTGTATATTATTAAACAATGGGAGCAGACACTTTTTAATGGTCATTTGTTATTCCCCGTAGAAGCCTCTATACGAGGTAGGAATATGTACAGTTCGTCATGACTCACCCTGTATATGTATAATCTTATGTTCTGGTGAAAGTTTGTACTTTTGATTGACCTATTTTATATTTCAGGAGCAAGTATTGGAAGTTTTTTTAGCTGATGTATCGAGTACACCAGTTTTCTACATAAATGATCGTTTAGTAAAAAAGGGTCATGCTGTATACGTTGATCAAGTAAGTACAGAGAAGAAAGTTAACGTCCGAAGTAAGTTATTAGAAATGGCTAAGGCAATTAAAGCAGATAAAGGTTAATTATACAGTGATTATTATCACATTTTGGCAGTTTCTTCCTATTGGTCCAATCAACAGGCATTTTCTCGTGGAATTTTGATATTCAAGGTCGATTTCTCTGTAAATTTGGATTTAGATAGTATTTATGGCCTTTGTTAAAATCTACCCTACGCCGAAGGGGGCTTTTGCCCTGGGAGTGAAAACAACACCATCTAGGGGATGAAATTTTTTTCAATCAAAATAACTATAGAAGTCAATAACCTGACCAATTCTGAGTCAATTTTGTTCTCTAAAATTGTTTTGCAAAGTTTATACTTTCCAAGTTATTAGCGATTGGAACTATGCATTTTTCATTGAAAAAACTCACGTTTTATGACCGTTTTTCGTGAATAACTTAAAAAAATTAATTTTATAGAAAAAATCATTAAAAACAAAATTGTAGCTAATAAAAAAATAAAGAGATTCGCGTCAGAAAGACCTATGCAAACCCAATAACGAATGAGTTATTGCTCTTTAAAGGATAGTTATTTTCGAAGAACCTCGAATCTTCAATCTCAAGTAACTCGAATGTGGTGCAATTTTTTGGGAAAACTTAATGAGACATTTTTTAAAGTTCATTAAAAAACCTTTCAAATGAGCTCTGATAAAAGTTTTTTTGCATAAGAACTGACTGACTTAACGAAAATAAAGTCGCTACTTGCTTTATTTTTTTTTTGAAATGTATCAATTAAACCCTCGTCATTACAATCCTAATGGAAATTAATAGTTTCCCACTTGAAATTAACTTTATGTAGGTATAGTTGATACGATCCATGTGGTTTGACCGGTTTGGAATGCTTAGTTTAGAAAAAATAGTTGATTAAATCGAAAATGACATTTTTATAATTTAAAAAAGTGCATTTTTCTTAAATGTAACTAAAATTATTCGTAATATGAAAAAATGTTTCAAACATTAATTGTAGGATTTTTTACTAAAAATTTTGATTTTTTTTTTTCGTTTTTGTATCATCGATTCGTTTAGGTTTATTTAAGAAAAATGTACTTTTTTAATTATTAAAATGTCATTTTCGACTTTATCAATTATTTTTTCCAAACTAAACATTCCAAACCGGTCAACTCACATGGATCGTATTAATTATGCCTAAATAAAGTTAATTCCTTAATTGTAAACTGTATAACAAATTATGATTCATTTTTTTTTCTTTGTAAACTCTAAATAATTTCCATATTTTTGTCATTCTTATATTCTAAAAATGAATATTTTACTCTATCTATTTTGTATTATAAATGTACCGCTAATAACCCGAGTGGTTGATGCGGATAAATAAAAATAAAAAAAAAAAGTTAATTTCAAGTGGGAAGTTATTCATTTCTATTAGGATTTTAACGACCAGTGTTTAATTATTGTTGCATTAAAAAAAGCAGGGAACGACTTTTTCGTCATAAGTCAGTCAATTCTTTTGCAAAAAACTTTTATCAGAGCTGATTTCATAGGTTTTTTAATGAACATAAAAAAATGTCTCTTAAGTTTCCCAAAAAATTGCACCACATTCAAGTTATTTGAGATTGAAGGTTCTTTATTTCGAGGTTTTTCGAAAATAACCATCTTAAAGAGCAATAACTCAGTCGTTATTGGGTTTACATACATAGGTCTTTTCGACGCGAATCTCTTTGTTTTTTTTTATTAGCGACAATTTTGGTTTTAAAGATTTTTGTGTAAATTCAAATTGTTTTAAGTTATTCGTTAAAAAACTGTTATGAAACGTGAGTTTTTTCAACGAAAAATGCATAGTTTCAATCGCTAATAACTTGAAAGGTATCAACTTTGCAAAAAAATTTATAGAACAAAACATAGGCTAAGTTTACAGTAAAGCTGTGAGCATAGAGCATAGCATATCGGTTTACCTAGAGATTCACCTCCATGTGAACAAATGCGTTCTTATCGCTTAGTTACAACTTCGTAAACTACTTAAATGTGTACTTACCGCTTAGTTACAACTCTTACCGCTATCATCGGCGCTCACCGCTGTACTATAAACTGGAACACTGAGAATTGATCTATCGACTTCCATGGTTATTTCGATTAAAAAAATTAATCCCCTAGATGGGGTTGTTTTCACCCCTAGGGCAAAAGCCCGGTTCGGCATAGGGTAGATTTTGAAGAAGAGGGTCAACCGAGCTTAAATCAAAATTTTCTTTAAAATCGGTGTCTATTCTCAAAATTCCACGGTTTTATAGTTTTTTACCGCTGATGACTGGTCTATATACTTTATTTCACGTTAAGAACGGAACGTTTGGCTTATGCAGATCAGTGTTGCCAAAACTCCCAGGCACGTGTTGCTACTAGTTCGCCGATATAAGATTCATTCTCGATACGATGGAAGTGGCATCGGCTCCCTTCTATCGTCCATAAGAAATACGTAGCCCTATCTACACAACGTTCCGTTTTTAACGTGAAACGCTCTATAGATTATATGGTAAAATGTAAAATATAACTAAAACAAACTTAAGTTTATAATTGTTGGCCTGCTAATACTTTTTCAGTCTTTGTTAAGGCATGCTTTACTGAAAATTGATTTAATAGCTGCAGATGGTTCTCTATAAGATGCTGTACTAAGAAGGGAGTGTTTGTCCATATCCGTCCATTTCATATTGAGTTCTACGAGTATAGCTAGAGCGTCCCCTCAGTGCTGATTACACTTGGCTTCTAAGACTTAACATGTGGTAGCTATCGATTGTTAAAAAGTGTTTGATTTTATGCGAAATTTTGAACAAAACTCATATCTCCATTAAAATATAGACATTTAACTTATAAAAACCGGGTCGGATAGCTCAGTTAGAGAATATCTAGATATTTTTAAATATCTACTGCCCCCAGGTCGATCAAGCTTCAATAAAATGAATACCTTGGGTACAACCTGTGGTAATGTTGTTCTGAAGCTATTTTCTTGTGGCATTTTTACAATTTTAACTATTTATAATGGGAAATAAGCCACAATATTATTAAAAAATGATTTTTATTAACGTTTCGACGCCCAAATCTATGAGATCTCTAACGCGAGAATTTTAATGTCACCGTTGCATGTGGTTGTCTTTTTAAAGACAGATCACATGCTATGATTTTTTTGTGACGGATATTCTTGAGTTGGGGTTGATTTCATGTAATCGAATGAACTATCTTTTAGTAAAGTCGTCCCAGGAACGCAACTCATAAATATTGGCAATATCATTTTAAAGTCTTCTACTTTAAAATGTATCATATGTATCTGAATTGCCGATATAAATGAGTCAAATTAAATAAATTATTAGAAGATTTTTTTTTACTAAGCAACAACATTTTTGTTTCTGTTAGTAGTATTTTGTATTTTGACAACGGCACCCGATTTGGACGTCGAAACGTTAATAAAAATCATTTTTTAATAATATTGTGGCTTATTTCCCATTATAAATAGTTAAAACTGTGGTAATAATAGGCGGAAGAAGCTTAGCACTGGTCCTGTTACTTTCCTTGTATACCGTAGGGCCAAAATATAGCAGATTACACTGCTATAATCCGAAAGCCGCGTCAGCTGTATAAACTTGCACTATTATAATTTATAAAAATCATTATGAGGACATCATGTTATGTCATTTATTATCAAATATTCATTTGCGAGAATCATTTCTACTTATATAAACATTTATGTGGTCGGAAACTTATAAGGAAGAAGTCACTTTTCGGGAAATCGTGTTTTGACTTTAAAACTACGTAATTTAATACTTTCTTCAATTTACTAAAATCATATAGGTGTACATAAGTCTAATAAGGCTGATATTGTAATGGAAAAAAGATACTTTCGTGAAAATTCCATTTTACCGCACTTAAAAAATATAAAGCGTACATATGAACTCACAATATTTTTATCCAATCTGTTATAACAACCCACATCAACTTGCCAGATTTACTTCTCTTTTAGGCTGCGGTCTCGCCGCAGCCTAAAATAAATGCCGTAGGTTGCGTATACAGGGTGTTTGGTAAAGAATGGGCCATAGCTTAACCTCAGATTCCTGAGTTTAAAATAGGTCGATTTAAGCTAACTTACCTTAGTACAAAAGTTGATAATAACCGAAATACAGGGTGTCAAAGTTAAACTTTTATTTTATTTATTCTTGAATATTTCCTGACAGGCATATGACAACAACACGAAATTTGGTACCGGGGGTTTTTTGGGATGAGAAATCTAAATTCGCCACCAAAAATGATGTATTGCTCAGAGGGCGCCACATTCGCCTTTCATTGCTCATTTAATACGTTCAGGTTTTTTTATTCCCCACTCTACATACTTTTTGAATCAAAATTTTTATTCCCTTAATATTTTTACTTAAAAAAGGTATACTACATTTATCTCGCTAAACTCAACCGTTTTTGAGAAAAACGCATTTTAAATCTGCGAGGCATCATAATTTTTTGCATAATATCATTGTAGTTACACCCGAAAAATATCTTAAAACCATAAAAATTTACAAGAACGTATCGCAAATTTCTTCAAATGAAAGGGCCTAGCCGGGTAAGATGGTGAAAAGTGCCCCCAACTCGATTTAAATTCCATATAGGTCACTTTTTAGCACATATAGAGGAACTCACTTTCTAAAATTTTTAGCCCCCTAAGTGGTCACGTGACCCCCTAGAGCCTAATTAGGCTTTTTATGTTTTTATTTTTTATCTCAGCCGCATCAAGAGCTAGCCAAAAACTTTATTTAAAAAAGTTGTAAATTTCAAAAAGATCTATATGAAATTTTTTTTTTATTTTTGGCGGGAAATTCGAATTTTTAGAACTATTTTAAACTTTTAAATAACTCTGAAAAAAAACTAAGACACTCGTTTTTACGAAAATCAATTATAACGTGTATTTTTGCACAATCTTTCACTCTGAATTTTTTCAGATTTTTAAAATTGGTGAAACATACCTTTAAAAATAAAAAACCGCATTTTTTCGGTTTTTTTTTCGTTTTTTTTTATACAATTTTATACATATTTTTCAAAAAAGGTAACACCGTCACTAGAATAGGTAAAAACTGAAAAATAATTGCTTTATAAAATTTTTTTGTACCGCCATCCATTTTCAAGATACAGGGCGTTGAAGCAAACAAAATTTTACACATTTTTTATGATTTTGCTGAAACTACTGGCAACATTGTAATAAAACTTGGCGGGTTTTAAGAGGTAGTTATTGTGCATGTTTTGACATACAATTAAGGATTTGATATTCATCATTGGCGCGCATGGGGGTAATGGTCTGAACTTTTTAAAGAATAAAGATAGTACGCCACTGACATATTTTAAATTAACAATCGTTTTTGAATTCCTTGTTCAATTTGTGACAAAAAATCTATCTTCTTATTTTTTCATACGACGCACCATTTTTATTCAAAAAATAAAAGGTCTTAATCCTTACAAAGCATTCGAACTTCTGGTATTTTCTACATCTACATACATAAACTCGTACTCGTACATCCATTATAAAAATTAATTCGAATATTTTGGAAGCGTTAAGATATTTTATTTTTTGCAACAAAACGGCGCGTCGTATGAAAAAATGGGAAGATAGATTTTTTGTCACAAATGGAACGAGGAATTTAAAAATGATTGTTAATTTGAAATACGTCAGTGGCGTACCATCTTTTTTTCTTTAAAATTTCAGACCATTGCCCGTATGGGCGCCAATGATGAATATAAAATTCTTAATTGTATGTCAAAAAATGAACAATAACTATCTCTTAAAACCTGCCAAATTTTATTGCAATGTTGCCAGTAGTTTCGGCAAAATCGTAAAAAATGTGTAAAATTTTGTTTTCTTCAACGCCCTATATCTTGAAAATGGATGGCGTTACAAAAAAATTGTATTAAGCAAACCCCAATCATTTTTCATTTTTTTACCTACTCTAGTGACGGTATTACCTTTTTTGAAAAATATGTATAAAATTGTATCAAAAAACGAAAAAAAAAACCGAAAAAATGCGGTTTTTTATTTTTAAAGGTACGTTTCACCAATTTTAAAAATCTGAAAAAATTCAGGGTGAAAGATTGTGCAAAAATACACATTATAATTGATTTTCGTACAAACGAGTGTCTTAGTTTTTTTTTCAGAGTTATTTAAAAGTTTAAAATAGTTCTAAAAATTCGAATTTCCCGCCAAAAATAAAAAAAAAATTTCATATAGATCTTTTTGAAACTTACAACTTTTTTAAATAAAGTTTTTGGCTAGCTCTTGACGCGGCTGAGATAAAAAATAAAAACATAAAAAGCCTAATTAGGCTCTAGGGGGGTCACGTGACCACCTAGGGGGCTAAAAATTTCAGAAAGTGAGTTCCTCTATATGTGCTAAAAAGTGACCTATATGGAATTTAAATTGAGTTGGGGGCACTTTTCACTATCTTACCCGGCTAGGCCCTTTGCGATGCAATGACATAAATATGAGAACTGGAACAATTATTATGGTTTCAAGTTTATTTTTCGGGTCTAACTACAATGATATTATTATGCACAAAAATATGTTGTGTCGCAGATTTAAGATGCGTTTATCTCAAAAACGGTTGAGTTCAGCGAGATGAATATAGTATACCTTTTTTAAGTAAAAATATTAAGAGAATAAAAATTTTGATTCAAAAAGTATGTAGAGTGGGGGATAAAAAAAACTGAACGTATTAAATGAGCAACGAAAGGCGAATGTGGCGCCCTCTGAGCAATACATAATTTTTGGTGGCGAATTTAGATTTCTCATCCCAAAAAACCCCCGGTTACCAAATTTCGTGTTGTTATTCCATGCCTGTCAGGAAATATTCAAGAATAAATAAAATAAAAGTTTAACTTTGACACCCTGTATTTCGGTTATTATCAACTTTTGTACTAAGGTAAGTTAGCTTAAATCGATCTATTTTAACCTCAGGAATCTAGGGTTAAGCCATGGCCCATTCTTTACCAAACACCCTGTATAGTAACGTCGTAGGTCGTATCTGTATGCTTAATACGACAAATAATAGTTGCGGTCTGTTATCGTACTCCGAACGTAGCATCAAACTGCTGTCCACAGCTTCACAGGCGGTGGTCACCAATAAACGCCGTACGCTGCTTACACTGTCACGCAGTAAGTTGTGTATGTATGCTTTATACAATACATCATGGATAAGGTCTCTATTGGGACCGTGCAAGTTCGAAAGAGCGACACCTGGTTTCATAGCTCAGCAACATTTTTAGCACTTTTAATTATATTGGCCAATTATATTAGTCCTGGTTACTGGATAATTGTCAAGGCCATAGCCCAAAAAAAGAATAAGAAAAAGTAAGATTTAGGTTATGTTATTAAAAGGTAAATATTGCAGGTATGTAATTAAAATTATTATTAAAATGCAGTACTACAAGCAAAATACAATTTATTAAATTCACTTTAATAATTGCATATCAATATGGTGGAGCAACATATAATTTTTACAATTTATAACACAGCATTTGCGAAATCCCATTTTCTTCAATGACAGAAATATACGTCAATTTGACAATATGAATTATTTAAGAAATGTGTTAAGAAAGTTGCAATATTTCTCCGTCGTATCTCGTATCCCCTCCAAGTACTTGCACACAGCGAATTGGATATCGAACGCAGTGTCGTATCTGCTATGAGCGACTTCAAATGTTGGAAGCAGTGTCTTTAGTTATTTTCGAGCGTGGCAATGTACGGCTGGTACAGGTTTTATCTTAGCGAAATGAGTAAAAGTAGTAAAAAAGAACAAGACGAGTTGCTTATCAACAAGTTGAAATATCGTACTTGACTGATAACGAAAACCTTCGTAATGTTGTTGCCGGTGGTCGACAAACTCTGTAACCAACCTTTATTGATAACCATGGCCTATGTTTTGTATTGACTACGTGTAGTTGCCGGTAACTGACAAAGGCTGTATGCAACGTCTGGCTTGAGGCTGTACGTAACCTACTGCATTTATTGGAGACCACAGCCTTAGCATAGCATATCTTCTTCTTCTTTTTATATATGCATTACTCTGTCTGTTGTTCAATATGCCTCCAGTAAGTTGTCATTCCATCTTTTTCGTGGTCTTCCCACTGATCGCCTTCTTATTGGGGAACCGTCTCTCTCCGTCCTTACTACTCTATTTGTTGTCATTCGGCCTATGTGGTCGTTCCATTCTACTCTTATGCTTTTCACCCAGTTATTAATGTTGTCCACCTTGCATCTCCTTCGTATATCTGCACTTCAGCATAGCATATAAAAGAAAATATGTGGACTAAAGATCTTGTTTACTGTCCAACGTTTGAACTGTTAAAAATAACTCTTGTAACTTTTGAGTGTCTTGCAATTTCGAGTAACATTCAATAGCTGTACCTAAGTCTGTCGTAAAAATTAAGGATAGTAACAATAAACCCTACTCAAAAATGAATAGACCTTGGGCCAATACGTAAAAAAATCATGATTACCTACCTCGTGAGCCTTTGTTTATTCACTAAAACGAGAAAGTTCCCGGGAGTTTGCTGTATACCATGTAGTTAAAAAACTCTAACATCGAAGTAAAAAACTCCTTTGTAGTAGGTATAATTTAAGTAAAAATCTTAAAAATCCAAACGGATTACATAAATTTGTTCAGAACGGTCGTTTTCGGACTTATCAGTCCATCATCAGTGAACAACAGCAGTTATATTTAGAATTCAATTTACATTGTAAAATTGAAAAGGCTTAAAGTCGATGTTAATGGATACGCATTAAGAATCCCTACACGAAAACTTAAAGAACCATCTTGGTCTACTGACGTCTGCCAAGTGACGTCCCAAGAGAGAATATCATCTAAAATTATTGGTATTAAACTAAAAAGGGTAGTTCCCTGGGTTGGCTGAATACCGTATAGTATAGTTAAACAAACTCTAACATGAAGTAAAACCACTTCTATGTCATCATCATCATCATTCTCTTTGCCTTATCCCTATGCGGGGTCGGCTTCCCTAATTGCATTTCTCCACACAATTCTATCTCATATCAATGTAAATCCCGTTTACCAACATGTCCTGCCTTAACGTCTCCCCCCAGGTCTTCTTTGGTCTTCCTCTCTTACTCCTTCCAGGAATCTGCACTTCAGCTATTCTTCGTATTGGGTGATTAACGTCTCGACGTTGAACATGACCAAACCATCTTAACCTATGCTCTCTCATTTTGGCATCAATTGGTGCCGCATCTAGACTTGCCCTAATATACTCATTTCTAATTTTATCCTTCTTTGTCACTCCACTTATCCATCTAAGCATTCTCATTTCCGCCACATGCATTCGTTGTTCCTCTTTCTTTTTCACTGCCCAACATTCAGTTCCGTGCATCATAGCCGGTCTTATGGCTGTTTTATAGAATTTTCCCTTCAACTTCATTGGAATTTTTCTGTCACACAACACACCACTCGCTTCTTTCCACTTCATCCATCCAGCCCTAATTCTACTGCATGCATCTCCATCTATTTCTCCATTACTCTATAATACCGATCCTAGGTACTTAAAACTATTGCTTTTCACAATCATTTCACCATCCAAAGATACCATTTTATTTGTAGTAACTCCATCTTTAAATGAACATTCCAAATACTCTGTTTTTGTCGTACTAAGTTTTAAACCTTTTTCCTCCAGAGCTTGTCTCCACTGTTCCAGTTTTTGTTCTAAGTCTTTTTCACTATTTCCTATTAACACTACATCATCAGCATACATTAGGCACCATGGAATACTACCCTGTAGTTTCGATGTTATCTGGTCCAAATATGTAAACTTCTATGTAATAGGTATAATTTACGAAAATCTTAAAAAATCCCAATGGATTGAATAAAATATGTTCAGAACGAACGTTTTCGGACCTATCAGTGAACTCATGTACTTGCTAACTAGCCCCAGAACCAAACAATGGTTGTAATTATAATTCAATCTACATTATAAAAAAAATGTATAAACATTCTCAATTTCTTTGCAACACGAAAATGCAGCAGCTGCATAATACTATGGTCAAATCTGAGAGTGCAGGAAGAGTCTATACCGGTTTCGGGGGTTGTTTCCCCCTCATCAGTAGTCCCATATCCTCCTCAGATTCTTCCACGTACCACACTTTGGACCTTTCCGAATTGCAAAGAAAGAAATGTCACGGATGAACTAGGGCCATCTACCGAAAAACAAAGTAAGTTATTAATCGAAGTAGCACAGAAAACGACAATAAATATCGTCTCCATACCACCAGATTGACAACAGGTGGAATACTTTCTTTGGCTACACCTCCTGAGATTTTCAAAATTTATAAATCATACAGGATACCGAGGAAATTAAGATGAGAGAATTTTAAATAAAAAGAAAAACCTTATTTTGTATTAGAGAGGAAATGAAGATGAGAGAATTTTAAATAATTCACAACTCATCTGCTCAGCGTGGTAAAAGCTCCAACAAGAAAGATTCCTTAATACTCAAACAAAATAGTAAATGAATTAAAAATGTATGAACATTCTCAATTTCTTTGCAACACGAAAATGCAGCAGCTGCATAATACTATGGTCAAATCTGAGAGTACAGGACGAGTCTATACCGGTTTCGGGAGTTGTTTCCCCCTCATCAGTAGTCCCATATCCTCCTCTCTCAGATTCTTCCACGTACAACACATTGGGCCTTTCCGAATTGCAAAGAAAGAAATGTCACGGATGAACTAGGGCCATCTACCGAAAAACAAAGTAAGTTATCAATCGAAGTAGCACAGAAAACGACAATAAATATCGTCTCCATATCGTTTTCGGTAGATGGCCCTAGTTCATCCGTGACATTTCTTTCTTTGCAATTCGGAAAGGCCCAAAGTGTGGTACGTGGAAGAATCTGAGAGAGGAGGATATGGGACTACTATGGGAAACAACCCCCGAAACCGGTATTCGCGGTGTGCAAGTACTTGGAAGGGAAACGAGAAACGACCGTGCGCGAATCGCGTAGAAATATTGCAACTATCTTAAATAATTCATATTGTCAATTGAAATTGTCAAATTGACGTATATTTCATACCTTCTGTCATTGAAGCAGAAAAATTATATATTGCTCCACAATATTGATATGATATGCAATTATTATATAAAGGTAAATTTAATTTATTTGCTTGCGAAAAAAAGTACAGAGCGTAGAAATAGAGGTCGCTTTGCCAAACTTGCACGGTCCCAATAGACTCTTCCTGCACTCTCAGATTTGACCATAGTATTATGCAGCTGCTGCATTTTCGTGTTGCAAAGAAATTGAGAATGTTTGTACATTTTTAATTCATTTACTCTTTTGTTTGAGTATTAAGGAATCTTTCTTGTTGGAGCTTTTACCACGCTGAGCAGATGAGATGTGAATTATTTAAAATTATCTCATCTTAATTTCCTCGGCATCCTGTATGATTTATAAATTTGAAAATCTCAGGAGGTGTAATCAAGGAAAGTATTCCACCTGTTGTCAATCTGGTGGATTGGTACTTCGATTGATAACTTATTTTGTCTACATTATAATGTTGTAAAATTGACAAGGCTAAACGCTAAGGTTGGTTAAAGTTCTCGATTAGAGTTTCACCATGTTCCCAGAGGTTATCTATTAACATCGGTGTTTAGTCTTTTAACTTTTACAACATTATAATGTAGATTGAATTATAATAATTAAAGTATATGAGTTCACTAATGATGGACTGATAGGTCCGAAAACGTTTGGTCTGAACATATTTTATTCAATCCATTGGGATTTTTTAAGATTTTAGGAAATTATACCTATTACATAGAAGTGGTTTTACTTCATGTTAGAGATTTATTATTGGTATTCTTCAGTTTTCCGAGGACTTTTAGGCTAAATACATCTATTTTTGACCACGGAATTATATTCAACGGACAAATAAGCATGAAGGAAATAAGTGTCTGTGCTTTCAATAATAGATATTTTCGTTCACTTAACTGTGAATGAATGCGCTTGACGTAAACTGTGCACCTGAATACAATAACTTCAGAAGGCTGTAACTTCAGAATAACAGTTTTTCAGACCTAGATCCCATTTTTTTTATCTACGCACTGAGAACTATCATTAACCGTTTGACCGAGACCGGTTTTCCACAAGACAATGTTGCCGGATCCTTTATTTATTTTATTTTGAATTCATTCAACTGTCAACATTAAATTTTCAAATGTTGATTTCATATATTCGTTTTTAGTAGATTTATTAGTAAATTCTTTTTACCATTATTTATTACATATTATTTATATTTACAATTATTTTATAAAATGATTATTGATCTCCCGCCTCCCACCAGCATCTTCTAGCGAATAATTTAGTGTGCGAATATTTGACTGTAAAGCGTTAACATACACTGGCCCGAAAAAATAACCGCACACTAATGTGCACTTCTCCGAGAAATTAACGCAAATTTCCTAAATCTGTTGTCCGATTTCAGTGATTTTTATTATTATTAAACGCTTTTCTTTAGTTCCATAGTTTGCGTCAAATCTTTAGACGTTAATTTGACTGCCTTTTCTTCAATGCAAATGAATGAAAATTTGCAGACATATGCATTCGCGGGAACAATACACGAATAGTCAATAAACATTTTTTTATGTTTATTAATTATTGTTTAAATAAAAAAATACTATTTTAATGGAAAATGCTTAAATTCTCTTGTTTTTTACAATGTAGAAACTTGAAACTTTTACGGATTGTAGCTAATGATATGAACTATACATAATTTCACTTTTTACGTTAATTGTTTACGTTATGCTTCATAAATAAACGATCAAGTTTCAAATTTTGAACGCTCATATCGAGGGTATACGAGAAGATTGCACCAAGTCAAAAATCTAAATGGACGTTTTAATTAGTGGAACATGTAGACCATGTCAAATGACAGGAATTATGACAGGTGATAAATAGCAGTCTGATTTTTGCATGAGAGTTTAATCTCTGTTCGGAGAGTTTAAGTCTGTTCTGTCGGACAAAATAAATGTGCCGTTTTTGTGGTCTGACCGTTCCAAATTTTTAACCTGTTCCACAATTAAAACTGCCCCTGTTCCAGTGTTCCCATATATCAAAGTTTATCCGACTAGACACCCTTAAGCTATTAACAAATTTTCAGCTTGCTAATAATCAACTTTTTTTTCATACGCGGGATCCAGACCTATATATTTAATGCGGGGTCTATAATTAGGCTATTGATTATGTACTTTAAAAAGGAACTACGTTAATGGAGTTTTATTGTTTTATATGGTCAATGGACCTCTAAATATGAAAACACCGTGGAGTGTTACTATTTAAAAGGGTGCGTTTTTGAGAAAGGGGTGGATTAATCCCTAGGCACAGGGTGCATTAGGGTGAGTTCTAGGCACTTTTGGTACAAACACGTCTACAGAAAAATTGTTCCAGATTAAATGTGCCATCGAAATATCACCTTCTAAAATCAAAAATATTTTTTTTACAAAAATATATTTAAAAAAAAAGCAAAAAAAACATGAAACAAAGCAATTTTGTTTTTTGCCCCATAACTTTTTTCCACGGGGATATAGGTATAAGCATTAGGATTAGGTGATAGCATTGCTTCACAGAAAACAACCTTCCATCCTTCCTATTTAAAATGACGTTTGGTAAAAGTCTCTAGGATTTACAGTTTCCTAAATATGATTTTTCAAAGTTCGCCACTCACAGCGATTTTGGGCCATTTTCCTTGTTATTTCGCAAACATTGTTCTGTAACTTTTTTCTACGATGCTTAAGGTATATGCAGTGGTACATTTAATATGAAGAAAATACAATTGTCTTTAAAATGGTCTATTGTAGAAGGCTGTATGACTATTTTTAAACAAGATATTCTTTTTCGAAATGTGACATGTACACATGCAATATGTCCCACTAAGTTGGAACCATATGAAAAACTCTTTTATTATTAACTTTACGAAAAAAAAGTTATTCTTTATAAAATGCTCTGCATAGGCTAAAACCGAAGATGCAATCATCAGATATCAATCATCAGATAGAATTTTATCAATAGTATACGAGGTATGTTAAAAAATATAAATTTCGCTCAAGAGTACCTTTATCATCGCGTACCTTTATCATCATCATCATTCTCTTTGCCTTATCTCTATGCGGGGTCGGCTTCCCTAATTGCATTTCTCCACACAATTCTATCTTGGGTCATATCAATGTTAATCCCCTTTACCAACATGTCCTGCCTTATCGTCTCCCCCCAGGTCTTCTTTGGTCTTCCTCTCCTACTCCTTCCAGGAATCTGCACTTCAGCTATTCTTCGTATTGGATGATTAACGTCTCGACGTTGAACATGACCAAACCATCTTAACCTATGCTCTCTCATTTTGGCATCAATTGGTGCCACACCTAGACTTCCCCTAATATACTCATTTCTAATTTTATCCTTCTTTGTCACTGCACTCATCCATCTAAGCATTCTCATTTCCGCCACATGCATTCGTTGTTCCTCTTTCTTTTTCACTGCCCAACATTCAGTTCCGTGCATCATAGCCGGTCTTATGGCTGTTTTATAGAATTTTCCCTTCAGCTTCATTGGAATTTTTCTGTCACACAACACACCACTCGCTTCTTTCCACTTCATCCATCCAGCCCAATTCTAGTGCATGCATCTCCATCTATTTCTCCATTACTCTGTAATACCGATCCTAGGTACTTAAAACTATTACTTTTCACAATCATTTCACCATCCAAAGATACCATTTTATTTGTAGTAACTCCATCTTTAAATGAACATTTCAAATACTTTGTTTTTGTCCTACTAAGTTTTAAACCTTTTTCCTCCAGAGATTGTCTCCACTGTTCCAGTTTTTGTTCTAAATCTCTCACTATTTCCTATTAACACTACATCATCAGCATACATTAGGCACCATGGAATACTACCCTGTAGTTTCGCTGTTATCTGGTCCAAAACTAATGAGAATAAATAAGGACTAAGCACCGAGCCTTGGTGCAATCCTACTTTCACCTGAAATTTATCAGTCTCTTCCACACCTGTCCTAACACTAGTTGTTACTCCCTCATACATATCTCTCACAATCTTTACATATTCGCCAGGGACTCCTTTCTTATTGAGTGCCCACCACAGAACCTCTCGAGGAACTCTATCATATGCTTTCTCAAGATCAATGAATACCATATGAGCGTTGGTCTCTTTATTCCTGTATTTTTCCATCAGTTGCCTTACAATGAAAATTGCATCTGTTGTTGATCTGCCCTGCATAAAGCCAAATTGATTATCGGATATTTCGGTGTCTTCACGTATCCGTCTATCAATTACTCTCGCCCATATTTTCATGGAGTGGCTAAGTAGTTTTATAGCCCTGTAGTTTGTGCATTGTTGTATGTCTCCCTTGTTTTTGTAGACAGTTACTAATATACTGCTTCTCCATTCGTCTGGCATTTGTCCAACTTCCATAATTCTATTAAATAGACCTGCTAGCCAACTTGTTCCTGTCTCTCCCAATGCTCTCCATACTTCCCCAGGAATATCATCTGGTCCGACTGCTTTTCCTTTCTTTATTTTTTGAAGCGCTTGAACCATTTCCTCGTTTGTTATTCTGGTAACCATTGCTGTTACTGTCTCCGTTAACTCCACAGGCTCTGTCAAATTCTTCATTTAATAGACTGTCAAAATAATTTCTCCATCTCTTTTTGACATCCTTTTTGTGAATTAGTATTTTATTATTTTCACCTCGGATACATCTAATCTGATTAAAATCTCTTGCTTTCTTTGCTCTCTGTTTGGCTATTTTATATATCTTTGCTTCGCCTTCCCTGGTATCAAGTTGATCATATTTTAAGTTGATCAATATAAAGTACCTTTATATTTCACAATATCGAAAAGTCCTATTAAAAAAAGGTATTTGGAATTAAAAATTATGTTATAATATGCAACTATATTCTTCTAATTGAAAAAAAAAAATAAAAAATTTCAAATTTTTTCTCAAATTACGGATATCTTTGGATATTCTACGGATATATTGTTAAAAATAGTCCTAGAATTTTTTTACACCATTTTAAAGTAAAGAAAATGAGCTTTCTTTTTTATTGCACAATGTATATACCTAAATGTACAAGAAGAAAAGTTGTAAAGAAAAATTTAAAAAATAATCGTAAATAATATCAAAAATCATTAAAGTATAAAACTTTGAAAAACTTGAAAAACATTACTTGCAGAAAAATAGTCGTACAACCTTATACAATAGACCTTTTTAAAGGTAATTGACTTCTATTCCTAATAAATGTACCATTGCATATACATACCTAGAAATGCGTAGACAAAAGTTACAGACCAATGTATGCGAAATAATGGGGGAAATGGCCCAAAAATGCTGTGAGCCGCGAACTTTGAAAAATCATATTTCGGAAACTAGAAATCCTAGAGACTTCTACCAAACGTCATTTTAAATAGAAAGGACGGAAGTTTTTTTCTGTGACACAATACCTATGTCACCGTGGAAAAAAGTTATGGGGCCAAAAATAAAATTACTTTCTTTCGGATTTTTTTTTGCTTATTTTTTTTTTGAATATGTTTTTGTAAAAAAAAATATTTTTGACTTTAAAAGGTGATATTTCGATAGCAAATTTATTTAACTTGGAAAAATTTTTCTGTGGACGTGTTTGTATCAAAAGTGCATAGAACCCACCCTAATTTACCCTGTGCCTAGGAACTAATTCACCCCTTTCTCAAAAACGCCCCCCTTTAATTGGTAGCACTCCGCGGTTTGTTTCATATTTAGAGGTGCATTGGCCATATGAAACAATAAAACCCCATTAAGGTTGTAGTTCCTTTTAGTTCTCTTATTCTGAACATAAGCAATAGCCTAAATGGTTTAGGGAGGAATTTCTTTAACAGCGCGGACAGATCTTGCAAATGTCGGCAAATTAACAATTTGACATTTATCAAATTGTTAATTTCTCATAGTTTAGCTTAGGCTTGTTTATTAAACTAAGCAGAAAACGATGATACATACTGTATTGATGAAAAACATGGCTAGTTGTTACAGTACCTAACTTTTTTATTATCCAACATAAGCGAATGAATAAAAAAATACAATGTTAAGAAAACCTGTGGCTATAGTTGGGTTTTAATTTCATTATTTTATAAATGATAGAATATTCCACAGGCCGCTGCGGACTTTGAGAAAAAACACAGTTTGGTTGGTACACCCGGTATACAATGAAAATTTACCTGTCTAGCAACAACATTATTACGGCGACATTCTTGAAGAATAAGGCTATATATTAAAAAAAATCACTCAAATCGGACAATATGTTTAGGAAATTTGCGTCAATTTCTTAGAGAAGTGTACATTAGTGTCCGGTTATTTTGGCGGGCCAGTGTAGAACTTTTAAAGTTTTAGCGCTCTCGTTGCCCAAGTCTGGAAAGTAATTAAACGTAAGATTCACAATAGAATTCAGCATACTAAGTTTTGTTACGTTATTTTCATCGATTACATAATATTAATTATAATATGTAATCGATATAATAATCAATGAAAAATAGTGTACATCTAACAAAAGCTACTTGTATAATATTGTTGTAAGATTTTATTGTTGCTTTTTGTTTGTTAGAACTTACTGATTTTGCTCAGAATTGTAATTTATTTTATATCTATAATGTAAATAAACGTTATTTTCGAGCTGTGATATTTTTTGTATCTACTGTATAATTACATGTTGGCAGATTACTCTTAATTATATTTTATTGACATACATTTGCATATGCACACACATACACATTATATTGTCATCACTCAACCAATCGCGTCCACTGCTGGAAATATGTATCTCTCCAGCGTTCCTATAACTGTAATCTAGTTAGCTTTGTTTTAGTGCTTCCAGTACTGTTCCAAATTCTACAGAATCAAAAGCCTTATTGTAATCAACAAGTGCAAGAACAAGTGGTATGTTGTACTCAATCAATTTTTCAGTTAATAGAGAGATATCGAAACCCTAAGTTAAAAGTTCCTTTATTACAGGATCTTTTAATAAAGGACAAATACAGGATATGTCTAATGAGAGTTGTCGGAAACGCAGTTTTAAGGAATCTCTTATTTTGACAAATGACACATTAAATATTTTTGTAAATATAAAAATAACTTATAAAATTCTATTTGTTGATAAAAACATAAATATAAGTGAAGTTAGACGCCTTTCTTTTCTTGTTTCTTCACATAATTTGACAAATTTTTCACATTTGTGACACGTTACGTCAAAATAAAGGATCCTTTATTAAAAGATTTTTGTCCTCTATTTTTCCTTAAATACAGGCGGCGGGCGGCCTGTATTTTATTACAGGATAAAAATAAAGGACGCGATACTGCGCTTGCGTATATGTCAAAATAAAGGATCTTTTATTAAAGGACGATGTTAAATAGGGTTTCGATATCTCTCTATTATCTTTATGGCATGCAAATGATCATTTGTGCCCATATCTTGCCCTGAAGCCTGCCTGTTCTTTGGGCTGGTAGAAATCAAGTTTATGTGTTAGTCCATTCGTTAAGAGTTTCATAAAGAGTTTGTACATAATATGTGTCAAGAGGCTGATAGGTCTATAATTTTCTAATTTAGTAATACACATCACCTTTTTTATGTAACAAGACTATCACTGTATTGTTCCAGTCTTTTGAAAGCCTACCCACATATAAGCATATATTAAACAGTTTACTTACTGATTTGAATAGGATCTCTCCTCCTGCTTTTACTAGCCATATCCCTGCAAAAATCTGTGCTGTGTGTTATTAATTAAATACCCAACGAAAAGATCGACGGAAAAACCGACGATCTGAAGCATGTTATCAGTAACTGGATCAGTAACCGCACAAGAAAGAGACTGATGGAAAGGGATACCTATGTCCATCAGTAGACGCGTACAGGTTGATGATGATGGTATAAAGTAGATTTTGTATGATCACATTCGTCCACATCACTATTGTTAGAATTATCTTGCGGTTAACATTATTAATTTGATCCTAGCGTCTGATAATCAGCCCTGTAATGTATCACTTAAGTTAAAATATATCATAAAGTTATCCTTTAGTTAGGTTATAATCGTCGAATTGGTGTGATGTATCATATTTAACTTAACTACTTGCGTTACTTCTTGAGTTTTCTTATGTATCAACTGTCATTTTATAACGCGACGTTATACGTGAAGATACGAGATAACTTAGCGATGTAAGGATTTGTAAAGTTAGGTTGATCTTTTGACTTGTTTTTAGAAATGAAGTGAATAAATGGCAATTAAAAACACGTAGGTAATAATAAAATTAAAACAATAATTAAAAATAAAAACAGAAAAATAAAATTAATTTAAAAATAGAATTGTACACACTTTTAAAAATAGAAAAATTATACAAAAGACAAATCGAGAGATACAAGAACAAAGATGTTTTAAATTCATAAACATCCAGGGATTTTACTGTTCTACCTAACCTACTTTATGGTATACGTTGTGGTATACCTTCTCATCATTCTCTTTTTCGTTCCAAGTTATACTATTTCTTACATAAAGTCTCTTTGTTAGACAAAACAATAATTACTTCCTTTTGAACTTCTGGGAAATAACTCATATCGTAACGGTGAGCGATACATCACACGGAATTTACGTTAAAAGCTATCGAGACAGATATCTGTCAGAGTTAATAGAGAGTTTTTAGCAGAGATATGTCAACAATAGATCAGGCTAGGGATATGCCACTCAATGCATCGGGGTGTAACGCCAATATCAAGTACGGTGGTCTAGCTATCTTTGTCTGTCGTGCGAGTGTGAGCGTATCTACCAAGAGGTGGGAGTAATGGAACGGCAGTGACACAGAGGCGGCAGCCATCATATGCTAGAGAGAGAAAGCTAAGCGCCGATAGAGATAGATAGATAGACCACCGACCCGAACTGCTCCGCGTTACGCTATTTTTCGGACCTGGCCTAATCTATTGTGTTACATCTATGGTTTTTAGACCCTCTACTTTTTGACGTACGTTAAACGTAAAACGTTATACTTGTCATGCGCATTGAGTAGTAAATAAGGGATAACGTGTTTACTTAAAATAATTTTTGAATCCTTTCAGAAACTACGCACACTGATTAACGTTAATTGACATTTGGCAAACGTAACCTATAAAACGGCAGTTGTGTGCTATAACTAGAGACTGGAAAATATGCACTAAAAAATGTCTAAAATATGCATGCAATATGCATTTTAAAACAAGCTGAATATGCACAATTAACATGCAAATATGCATTTATATATGCACTTATTTTTATATGAATAATTTTATGGTTTACGTTAAATACATAAATAAATAAAAAATAATAAAAATAAATAAATAGGTTTGAATTTAAACCAAATTGTATTATTATTTCTTAATATATTTTTTTAACTTCAGGTTTTGTGACAAATAAAACGGCAAAATATTTTATTTTGACCACAAGATAAATAAGAGTACAATAAAATAAATGTACATATTTTTATTGTTACAATATTGATTCATATTTTCTAAACTAATATTATAAAAAGAGTACAATAAAACAAATTTACATATTTTTATTGTTACAATAAATAATCATATATTGATTCATATTTTCTAAACTAATATTATGTCTTCTATCTGTTAATATTTGTTTATAGGCAGAAAAAGATCTCTCAACGTCACAAGATGTAATTGGGGCATATTTAAACTTTGCTATTAGAGACGGATCCATATTAATATTTTCATCGAAGTTTCCAAAATTGATTATATTATTTATTGAACGCAATAAAGTGAAACCCTCATTTTTGTTTAAAACGTCATCAAGTTTATCTTTAATTTTTACTCCAATTTCCCCATTCAGATTTGTTATTTTCTGTTTAACCGAATCAACAATAGACATACTATTGTGAAGACATAAATTTTGAGCCTCTAATTTTGTAATTGAACTTTCAATGATATCGAAATTCGATTTTATATACAACAATTGATTTTTAATAGACTTTTCTTTAAAAATATTTTGACAGTTATCAATAGCGGTACAAGTCGGATCAAAACTTGAAATAACGCTTTTGATGTCGTCGTAGTGTTCAGATAAAAATATAGCACTTTTAAGCCAAGTTCCCCATCTGGTTAATACTGGTTCTGGTGGTAAAGGAATATCGGGAAGCATCTCCCTATATACCTGTACACGTAGTGGTGCTTTCAGAAATACTTTTTTTACATTATTTATTAAGGTGTTTACATTGGGAAATTCAATTCTAACTTTCTCTGCAACTCTGTTTAGGCCGTGCGCCAAACATGTACAGTGAATTAAATTAGGGAAAAAGATTTTAAGATTGGATGCAGCTTTCATCATATATGAGGCGGCATCACTAAGCATTAATAATATTTTTTCAAATGGTACTTGATCAGGTAAAAAAAAATTTGTTAGGGATTCGTTAACAAATCTAGCTACTGTAGCATAGTTTGTTTTTTCCAAACATTTTACACTAATTAAGTATGAGTTTTTAAAATCGCCAGAGTCGTTAAGAACTCCAACAATTAGATTCGCAATTTGTCGACCCTTTGTATCCGTTGTTTCGTCGACGGAAATCCAAAGATAATCGGCTTTTAACTGATTTTTAATACTCGTCATCACATCTTTGTAACATGCACTGACATATTTTTTCCGAAGAGTTGAAGAACTTGGTATTTGAGCTGGTTTATCTTTAATCTTGCAATAAGTTTTTAAAAAGTTTTGACACGATTTATGTTCTAACTTGTGCAGAGGGATATTGCAGTTCAAAAAAAAATGGCATAAATCCTTTGCAAAGGTTTCTTGCCCAACTGACGTATTCTGAATCTGCAAACTGTTCTGTAGAATCTGCTGGCGAGGTTTATTATCATTTTTTGATAGCTTAGTTTGGTGAAGTGAAGTTTTTATGTGTTGAACTACTTGGAATTTCTTTTGACATGGAATCTGGAATATAATGATAATGATGTTTTAGATGTTTTCGTAAATAGATACCTACATTAAAATGATCAAACTTTTTAAACCTCCCCCAATTTTTTTTTATTTCTCAAAGTGAAATTGAAATCGTCAAACAATAAAGTACAGTCAGTGTACCGTAGTATACAGGGTGGGCCACTCTCAACACCTCGCTCTGTATAAGCCAAACCGTTGCGAACTTTAAAAAACAGTTTTTGAAGAAATGGGACGGTTTGTCATTTTAGAATAGACAGACACATAGATGTGCAAAGAAGTTTGATAAGTTTAAAAATCTATTGAAGTGGAGAACTTACCTTTTTATCACAAATGGTGCAAAACATACTTTCACTGTCGATAACTTTTAGATGATTGTTACTTCCAATCCAACTTCTGAGAAGACTTGATTTTTCCCTTGCTACTTTAGGCATTTTCACAATAATAATAAAATGATTTTTTTACACAGTATAGTCAATAACTTGCAATCACAAAAGTTGAATAATCGGCGATTGATTTAAGACTAACCATTCATAAAATAAAATAATCTATCCTACCCTTAAAACAGTGTTGCCAACTCGACCAATATAGTATTTGCCAAACCTCACAAGAATGATGGAATGATCAGTTCAACAGTAGGTATTCCATTATCAACTAATAAAAAATCCCTATAGCAAGCATAACCCAGTACAGATAAATTATTTGTTTTAAAAAATGCTGAAACATGATCCTGTAGTTAATAGTAATCTCATGGTCCACAGACATAAGTACTAATATAAACATTATTGAAGGCGAAGGGATTTGCTGATGTAGGTGTGTATGTGTGAATGGTTAAACATTTTTTGTTAGGAATCAGATTTGACTCACTGATATCAGTTTCAAGTTCCTGTGAGAGAGTTCCTAAGTTGTTTTAGTAATTGTAAGGCCAACATAAAAATTTGTTCTGAATTAGAAGATTTTCGATTTTTACTAAATAATTTTTATATTATTTAATATGCTAGAAAATATGCTATATGCTAAACAAGAAATAAATAAGCTAAACAACACAAAAATATGCCAAATCTAGCATAAAATAAGCTAAATTGGCAACGCTGCCTTAAAATTTCGTTTTGGTTGGTTTTCCCAGAATAATTCATAGTTGGCCGACACCAGCAGAAAGTACAGGTAATATTTGTAATGTTATTCAAAATATAATCGGTATTTACTTAGGTAATTTGTAAATTCTGAGAAGTCTATAAATCTTAAATATCCGGATAATGATACCTGCAGCTATAAATAACGCCCATTATGTTTATGGGTACAACAACAAAGGAGCTTAACAGCAAAATATTTACTTTCACATTTTATTTTAATGGATGTTGATGTTACTAATATATACCTTATTTTTAAATGGGGTAGAGTAAATTCCCATCAAAATATGCATTTATATGCTCTTAAATCTCCAAATATGCAAGGCATATGCATTTATGAAAAACATGAGAAATATGCAGCATATATATGCATATGCATTTTGCATATAATCCAGTCTTTAGCTATAACCTATTTTATTGAATTATTTGCCGTAATGGGAGAAAATAATGAAAATGTATTAAGACTTTCACCAAAGACAATTTACTACTTTAAGAACACAAAACATCCATACCAAGTTTAACAAGACAATTCAGTCAAGTGTCAGATTTTTCAAATTCCAACAGGGTTGCCAAGCGGATTATGTTATATGTTTATTAAGTGATAGTTTTAAAGAAAAACAAATTTTTATTACAATTTTATACATCATTACTATATTTTTTATTCTAGTTGTCCTTGGTTCAGCTCATATGACTTTTTTTTCGTTTTTTGTGATTTAGATATATGGCATTTGGCAATCTTACAAATACGTAATCACTTAATAACGTGAACCTTATTTCTATCTAAATAAGGGGATACCTTATCCGCTAATAAAGTAATACGTTATTTTTCTGGTAATGCGCATGAGCAGAATAACGTATAACGTTTAACGTTACTGAAATAAGGGACTTAAAAACTCTCTAATTTACCTTAACCCGCGAGTAGTTGCGCCGTTAGATAGAATCTCACATTTTATCCTTTTTCGCGAGAACTTGATGAAAAATTTTGCAATTTTGAAAAAGTTTCGTTAGTGCCTCGCGGAAGGGTGTAGTAATGCGTTGGTTTTTTTTCTTCTTTTTTTGGCTTTGGGGAGAGCCAATTAGCTTTAATAATTGTTAGAAATAATATTTCTAACATAGGAAGTAAATAAAAATACTATAAAATAAAATTTTTTTGTAAATTCGTATTTAAATTCGTATTGTGAGATAAAATCTAACACCCGACTGTTCACGTTACAGAAGTGAGCGCGACTACTCCCGCAAAACGTTAAAAATAACTTTGGTGATACATCACAGGGCTGAATGTGAAGTGGAATAGGTGACAGGGACTACTTTAACCTATTCGAATGAAACTAGGATGTTACATAAAATTCTAATGGTAATTTGTTAACATGTTAGCGTGGTGTTCATCCGTCGAGAATTGGGTTTCCTGTCAGTACAAAGGAGCGTTGTTGTAGACGTTTCGGCAAACTCTCATTCGACAGTTTCAATATACTTGGAGCTTTGATTGAAAACAGTTTTATTTTGAAGCTCATTGTATAAGAAAAGTGGCGAACGAGAATAAATATACATTATCGGACAAAAATAGAGCAACACTTTGACAAATTTATCGACTCCCGGTTTTCCAATTCTTAATACATATATGATATCCCATATTTTCTCAAAAAAGAAGTAAGTACCTACTATGTGAATAAGAAAAAATATTTTCGTGAAATTTATTTTTTAATATTTTGAACATTTTTGTACCCAATTGATATGCTCCTTCTCAGAGGCATCTTTCAATGCGTCACAGTTTTTCGATTTCTTTCTAACGCATTAAGTTGGAAGTGACAGAAAAAGAGGTACGTCCGTGATTAAAGTCATTTATAACATTTATTCTAGTTGTTGATAGATGGCGCTATAATCGAACAAAAAATGATTTATGTATTATCTACACGACTATAATCTGTACAATTTATAAGACTACACAAATCAAAGAACGTTCCTTTTTATAAATTAGATAAACACAATTGATTTGTTTTTATACCAAATTATGATTACGATATTGACAACTGTCAGATTTAACTAAAAGGTCATGCTATGATTCTCTAAATTCTTAAAACCCTTATTATACATCATTAATGACACACTAAAAGAATGCGAAGAACTTTAAATTATACTCGTATAGATATGTAATAGGTAAATAATGGGTAAATAGCGCCGATTATAGCGCCATCTATCAACAACTGGAATAAATATTATAAATGTGTATGTATCACGGATCTACCTTTTTTTCTGTCACTTGTGACACACTGAAAGATGCCTCTGAGAAGGAGTATTATAGTGCCAAGAGGTATTCCATAATCGAAATCGTTAAAGCGAAAAGTTGTGAGTGAATTCGTTGAACGAACAGAACAAATTGAAATTTTAAGACAATTTGAGTTACCCAGTTACATTAAATTAAAATAATTTAATGCTATAATGAAATTGGAATTCGGAAAACCTACCAAAATGGAGAAAACCAACAGTACGCAATAAAATAGTTTCGTAAAATGATCCTTGTCAGTTATTGCTGAAATCCCCAGACATTATGTTTGGCCAACGGCCAGTCCACAGAACTTAATTAGAAGCAAAGTTGTTTAGTAGACGTAGTCTAAAAAGCCGATAGTCTTAAGAAGAAATAGAGTGAAGATTTTTAATTGCTTGTTGGTATTTACGAGTATAGTGAAGAGTCTCTCTCTTCAATTCTGACTCCCCGGAGAGAGTGTAGTAATTATCGTGATCTTGTGTATTGTCCGTCTCCAAAGAGCTCTCTCTGGTCATTTCTTTAAAATCATGCATAGGTATTTTGCACATTTCTGTAATTTGGTCGTTCCATCTTGTTGGGGATCTTCCTCGTAATCTTCGGCTTTTTACCTTTCCTTGGATAATAAGTATTTCCATGTTTTCTGTGTCTGCTCTTATAACATGTCCAAAGTAGATGGACTTTGCTGGAGATTCGATTCTTCAACAGAACTTTTCATTGACATCTATCTTTCTTCTTTTCACTTGTCTTTAGGTCCAAGATTCACATCCGTATGTCAGTATGGAGAATATTAATACGTTCGGTACCCATAACTACAGTGTGTCGTCACGATGGTTTCAACGAGGGTACCACGCACGAGTGTCGGCGTACTGCGTGACTAAATGAATCATTTAAGTATGTGGTACCTGCCAAGTGGCGTTTGTTCAAGATGGGTACCAAACGTGTTAAGCAGTTAATAAAATATTTATTTATATTTATTAAGCGCAACAGGCCTTGTAGGCCTAGGGCTAAAATGTTTACATTTCTGATTACATAAATAATATAATAAATAGCTTAATATAACTTACATAACTTATAAAACTTATAAATTTTATTTAAATACACTTCAGTCTTTTTATACACTCCTTCACCACCTCTCTCCATCTCCTTCTGTCCAATGCTAGTTCTTTCCATCTCTCAATGTTACTTTTCTTCAAGTCTTCATATACACTGTCCTTCCATCTTTTCCTTGGCCTACCTTTCCTCCTCTTTTGTATTGGTCTTCGTGAGAGTACCATTTTTGGCATTCGTTTACTTCCCATTCTCTCTATGTGCCCCAAGTATCGTATTCTCTGTGCTTTGATCGTCGTCGTAATCGTTGGCTCTTGATATAGTTCTTCCAATTCTTTATTGGTTCTTCTTCTCCACTGACCTTCTATTTTTACACCTCCATATATTGCTCTTTGCATTTTTCTCTCCCATCTTTCTAAAAGGTCTGTTTCTGACTTTTTGAGCACCCATGTTTCGCTTGCGTATGTTACTGTAGGTCTGATAACAGTCTTATAAATTCTTATTTTGTTTTTCTTGATACGTATTTGGATTTCAATAATGTGCGTAATGCTCCATATTTTTTATTTCCTTTAGCTATTCTTGCCTTTATCTCCCCTTCTTCATGACCATTTTCATCTATTTTGGCTCCCAGGTAAATAATTTCTTTGGCTCTTTTGAACGAGTATGTTTTTTCTCCATCTATTTGTACTATGATGTTATTCTCTTTTTCTTTTTGGATCTCTCCCATTATCATATACTTTGTCTTTTCTTCATTTATTTTAAGTCCGAATTTTTTGGCTTCTGTTATTATGTTTTTCATTAACTTTTGTAGTTCTTTTTTGCTTGTTGCTAATAGCGTCAGATCATCTGCAAATGCTATGCATTGGTGGCCGTTTTTAAATATCGTTTCTTGCATGTTTATTCTGCTTTTCCTGATTATTCCTTCCAATGTTAAATTGAATGCCATTGTTGATAGTGGGTCTCCTTGTCGTAATCCTTCCTTGGTTTCAAACTTTTTGGATGTATACCCTTTCCAAGCTATTTCGTTTGTTGTGTTTTCTATCGTCATCTTTATCATCCTGACAATTTTACTTGGTATCCCCAATTCTTTCATCAGTTCGTACATCTGCTGTCTATTTACTGTGTCGTAAGCCTGCTTAAAGTCTATGAACAAAGCATATAGTACTGTTTTATGTTCGTAACAGGTAGTCTGTATTTCTTTTAAGGCAAATATTTGGTCAGTCGTTGATCTGTTGATTCTAAAACCTGCCTGGTATTCCCCCAGTATTTTTTCTGAATAGTGACTTAGCCTTTTTCTTATACTTTGTGCCAAGATTTTGTAAACTATTTCTAATAGTGCGATGCCTCTGTAGTTTTCGCATAGCATTCTATCACCTTTTTTATGTATAGGGCATATTCTTGCTATGGTCCACTCTTCTGGCATTTTTTCTACTTCCCATATTCTTTTTATCAGGTCATATATCTCTGTCTGTAGTCTTTTCCCTCCTGATTTTATCATTTCGGCCGATATTTCTGTTATTCCTGGGCTTTTGTTATTTTTCAAGCTCTTTATTTCGTTCTTTATTTCTTGTTCTGTGGGTATTTCTATTGCTATCTGATCATCTTCAATTTCATGGTTTGTTTTCTTTTGTACTTCGCTCTTATTTAGCAGTTCTGTGAAGTTTTGCCAGTTTTCCATTATTTTTTCCGGCTCATTTAGCAACATCCCTTTATCATCTCTCATTAATGGGTTGTTTTTTTAAAATCCTCTTTCCATTTTTTTGCTTCCTGGTAGAATGATCTTATTTCTTTTTTTTTTAAATTTTTCTTCTATTTCTTTCAGTTTGTTCTCGTTGTATTTTCTCTTTTTGCTTCTACATTTTCTTTTCATGATTTTTCTCAATTCTCTGTATTCTTCTCTAGCGCTTTCTTCGTCATTTGTGAGATTTTTGAGTCTTACTTTTCTTATTGCTTCTGCTACTTCTTGACATTCTTCATCATACCAATCTTTTGTTTTGTGTTTTCTTTTGGTTTTCGCTAGGATTGCTTTACTTGTGTTCAAGATTGCTTCTTTGATATTTTGCCATTGTTTGTCTGGGCTTGACGTTTCTTGTTCCCTGATTAGTCTGTTGGTTATTCCCTCTTCATACTTCTTCTGTGTGTTGTTATCTTTTAGTAGTCCTATGATGAATTGTTTTCCAATTTTTTCTGTTGTTTTATTGTTTCGCTTTATGTTATGCTCGATTTTCTATTCTGCTCTCACCAAGTAGTGGTCAGAGTTACAGTCCGCTCCTCTCATGCTCTTTACATTTATTACATTGTCTGCATGCTTCTTCTCTATTAAAATATGGTCTATCTGATTTACTGTCTTCTTATCAGGGGAAATCCACGTTCCTTTATATATATATATCTTTTCGGCGTAATTGTGTGCTTCTTATCACCATTTGCCTTTCTGTTGCAAAGCCTATTATTCTTTGGCCATTATCGTTCGACACCTCATGCTTACTATATTTCCCTATTATGTGTTCGTATATATTCTCTCTTCCGACTTTGGCGTTGCAGTCTCCCATTATTATTTTGATGTCAAACCCTGGTAATTTATCATATTCTCTTTCCAATTGCTCGTAGAATTCATCTTTTTCTTCTTCTGTGGCATCTTCAATCGGTGCGTGTACATTTATTATACTTATGTTTCGTTTGTCCCCTTTTAATCTTATTGTGCATAATCTATCTGATATTGGTTGGAATGCCATTACTCTTTCCTTCCATTTTCGCTGTATTATAAAACCTGTTCCTAACCTTCTGGTTTCTCCCCCGCTTTTAAAAAATACCACGTCTTCTATTTCTACTATTTCTGTCTCCAATTGTTTTGTCTCTTGTAAAGCTATTATTTCTACATTATATCTTTTAATTTCTCTAATTAATTCTTTCAGTTTTCCTGTTTCTTATGTGCCTCTTACATTCCATGTACCCAAGTTGACTTTAGTTTTCTTTTTGTTATCTTTACTTATTGCCTTGTCCATTGCCTGCGTCGTTTCCGTCTTATTTATTTCTGTTACAAACTGTATCTTGTCATTTTTCGGCTTTTCTTTTTTATTGCTGTCTTGATTTGTTTTATTTCCATAGTTCGTAATCCTCTTCTTTGCATTTTTCGTCGTCATTTGTTTCCTTTCATTGCTATTGCTTAGTTTTTTGCTTTGGTCTCTACCACCAACGTTTGGTTCATTCCATCCCAGCGCCATATTTCATGATCGGCATATATTTTCTTATACCCTACTTTCACTTTTCTCCCTTCCTTTCTTAGTTCTTGCGCTTTTTGTCTGACACGTTTCTGTACAATTCTGTCGTTCTTTGATAGGTCATCGTTGATATAAAATAGACCTTCTCGATTTCTCAATTTGGTTTTGTTTCGCATGATTTTTCTTTTATCTTCTTCCTTTTCAAGCTCAACCAAACAAACTTTTTCTCCTAACTTCAGAGCCTTTTCTATTTGTACATCTACTTCTAATTCTGTCTGCATAAAATTTTTCATTGCATGTTTTAGGATATCTGGGCCATTTGTATCTATGTTCAAACCCTGTATAATTATATTTTTCCGCCTTTTTTGATTTTCTAAACTTTCAAGCCGTTCTTCTATTTGATAAACTGCCTGTTTTAGTTTCGTGTTTTCTTCTCTTAATGTTATATTCTCCTGGCGTAGCTCTCTTATTTCATCTCTATATTCTTTCTGCTCTCTACGCATCTCGCTAAGTTCTCTTGATTGTTCCTCGATTTTTAAACTTACTCCTGCCATCATTTCCATAATTTTTTGTACATTTTCCTCCATTTTCTCCTTTCTGTAGGAGGGAGATATGCTTATTTTTCGACTTTTGTTAAAAGCCCGTTCCAATTCTTCCTCTTTTCTCTTCTTGTCGTTTTCGTCTGTTGTGGTACCGTCACTTTCTATTCGAAATAGCTCTTCGTATTTTTTATCTTCTCTGCTCATTACAACTGGTTCGTTTTACTGCGATAAAGGTCTCGTTCGGACTATCTCCGCGGAAACTTAACCTTTCTCAGTGTAACGTCTTACTTTTTTCTTTTTTTTTTTTGATAAAATTATATTGAGCAGTATATACTATTTCGCTCCTCCCTAGTTACAGGACTTCCCTGTCGACTTGGCAACACCGCGTTCCAATCGAACGAGAATCCACTTCGAATATCGTAATATCGATGACGTTTTATTTGTTTATGTGTTACGCTTACCTTTGATTTTTGCCAATTTGGAGCACAATTTCAATATTTAGTTTATTATTTTTCGTTCTGCGCGAAGATTACTCACTTAACTTCACACTTTATGCGTTTGCTGTAATTGATTTACTCTGCATTTCGCGAAAAACGGGTTTAATTCAGGAGCAAAATACAATTAATACTAGTTAATAAAAAGTTTTCTATATTCTGAAACGTTTCTTTAATATTAAAGATCATATCTATACCTATACAAATAAACTTAACCAAAAATAATTGAATAACCTGATTTTTTATTTAAATAAAATAGAGATTGTTGTTCTACTTTTGTCCGATACTGTATATAGTATGAAGGTACCAATCCATTGTCGGGTTTTGTAAAAGTGTTCTTCAATTAAATTCAAATGATAAATTTAAAGAATAGCACATTTTTACATAAATTTCATTCTAATGTATTATTCTGCTATTGTAATTGAAAGTTTTCGTACTTTTCACATTGATCTTTGTTCACAGGAGCAGCAGACAATTAAAGTAGATTCTTTAAGCAGACAATTAGTATCCAATTTGCATTTGTTTCCGACTTTCGTGGAACTAGAATATGGATTGGCACCTTCCTACGAAATGGACAATTTTTATGATCTGAACGTTCCCATAAAGTTTTGTTATCCCCAATATTTCGAAACGGACTATAGTAATGAAGAACGTTCAATTGAAGAACGTTTCAAGACTTATGAAAAGGTGGTATTGAAAACACTAAGAACCCAAAAATTTCAGTTTTCGAGAAAAGATATTGAGTATTTCGAAGACAAATCAATTGATTACGACTTTTTTGGCGCATTAAGAGACGAAATTGAAGAATTCGCATTGAAACAAAAACTGGGCAAAAACACCGAAAAATTAAATGATCACAGTGAAGAACAAAATCAAAATAAAGAATTAAGTATAGAAGAGCAAGAATTAAAGATTGAAGGCTTAAAAGAACTTACAGTAAATCGAATGCTTTCAGAAGATATTCTCAAAGACATCACTACTATAGCTACATATTCGGACGCAAGTGCAGAAGAGTTGATGAAGGAATTAGACGTCATGTCAGAATATACTGAAAGCCATGCTTCTATATACACAGAAGGGAAGGATCACGAAATAAATCATAGGTACTATGACTACGAAAAAAATAGTGAACCTTCTGATAATCAAAACCGTCAAGACCTGGTATTTTCATCACTCACTAGTGCACAAGCTTCAGATTACGGTAGTGACGTTTATCATGATTTATCCGTTGATAATATGAGTCGACATAACTCTCAATACCCACCAGTTAAAAATAGATTTGATTACATTAAGCAGAAAATAACGTCACTCCAGTTACAACCTGAAGACACGACAAGTGAACCATACTTCACTGGGGACGAAATTACTGCCAAAATCAGTGAAGGTAGTTACACAGAAAAACAGAAATCTACCAATCCCTTTTGGAATTCTGACGAGGAAAACGAGAATATTAGCAGGTTAGTGATCGTTTTATTAAAAGAAAAAAAATACTTTATTTTTTGAATATGTACGCTTGTTCAGTTGAAACGTATCTTTGGTCCAATTAGCCTTGGCAACAATTGTAATCACTCAACTGACGTTCTGCAGTGTTATATTAGTCTGGTCAGATTATCGAAGAATAGGCCATTTTTGGAAAAGTTATTTACCAGCAATTTTATTGCTGGAATCGAATCGTTATGATTGTATATAATATAGGTATGCAAAGTTCGGAGATAGTTTGCTACTTTTTTTATAAAGAAAATGGCGCCCGAAAATCGTGTTTTTTTTCATTTTTGCTGTATAACTCCAAAGATTTTAACTTTACACCAAAAACATAAAAATTCACCGTAATTAAATTCTGCATAGAGACATGTTTTTCCCGATTTACTTCAACGAAAATTTTCCCCCGAAAATGTGGGGTTTTCCAACAAAATTTTTAATTTTCAACTAAAATTTTAGATTATCAATAATTAAATAACTTGGTAATATAAAAGCTCCTTTCGTATAGATTATAATTCCAGAAGCCGATGGAAATTGAATGAACAGTTTAGCAACAATTGAATTGTTGATTAAAAATTTACGGTCGCTATAATAACCACAATAATTATGATACATAAGAATAACTATGATTTTTGTATAAAAAGACACTGTACCTGACTAATGTACTTTACAGGATTGAAAGTGGACTATTTAAGCGGCCTCAGGAATATTTTACAATTATATTATTATTTTTGGCTTATAAACAAATAGAATATCTCGGGAAATATTAAATTAAATTAAATCATGAAAATGGTATTGGAAAAATCGGCAGGACGCTTCTTTTATAAGAAAAAACGTTTAATTGTGATAAGTGGTTCCTGAGATACAACCGGTCAAAGTTGACCGGCGTTTACGGCAAAGGTATAAACAATAGGATCATAATTTTCGAACCATCACCTTTTTATTTCGGTCCTCTTTCTCCACACCAATTTTCATATCTTTAAAATACTCATAACATATATTATTATAATAAAAACTATCGATATTACGAGAAAAAATTGCCAAAAATAGCAAAATTCCAATCAAAAATTAGGTTGGAGAAAATTATAATCTCAAAGTTCAAAATAACAAATAAATAAATTAATAAATTAATTTATTGTAACAAAACAAAAGCAACTTTGACATTTAATAATGCGTTAGTTAGATGGCTCTACTCGAGTTACTTGGGAACAAAAAAAGAATGAAGAAAATTGCTCCATGGGAAGCCGAGAAAATGCATTTTTTTAACTTATACCGATTTTGAACTTTGAGATTATATTTTCTCCAACCTAATTTTTGATTGAAATTTTGCTATTTTTGGGAATTTTCACTCGTAATATCGATAGTTTTTATTATAATAATATATGTTATGAGTATTTTAAAGATATGAAAATTGGTGTGGAGAAAGAGGACCGAAATAAAAAGGTGATGGTTCGAAAATTAGGATCCTATTGTTTATATCTTTGCCGTAAATGCCGGTCAACTTTGACCGGTTGTATCTCAGGAACCACTCATCACAATTAAACGTTTTTTTCTTTTAAAAGAAGCGTCCTGCCGCTTTTTTTCCAATACCGTTTTCATGATTTAATTTAATATTTCCTGAGCTATTTTATTTGTTTATAAGCCAAAAAATTGTTTATAATTTTAAAATATTCCTGAGGCCGATTAAATAGTCCAATTTCAATTCTGTAAAGTACATTAGTCAGATACAGTGTCTTATTATACAAGAAATCATAGTTATTCTTATGTATCGTAATTATTGTGGTTATTATAGCGACCGTAAATTTTTAATTAACAATTCAATTCTTGCTAAACTGTTCATTCAATTTCCATTGGCTTCTGGAATTATAATTATACGAAAAGAGCTTTTATATTACCAAGTTATTTATTTATTGATTAACAATTACTTATCTAAAATTTTAGTTGAAAATTAAAGATTTTGTTGGAAAAACCTGCATTTTCCGGGAAAATTTTCATAGAAGTAAATCGGGAAAAACACGTCTCTATGCAGAATTTAATATTTATTTGGGTGTTTTTGGTGTAAAATTAAAATCTATGGAGTTACAGAGCAAAAATTGAAAAAGAAAACACTATTTTCGGGCGCCATTTTGTTTATAAAAAAAGTAGCACACTATCTGCGGACTTTGCATACCTATATTATTAATATATACAATCATAAGATTCGATTCCAGCAATAAAATTGCTGGTAAATAACTTTTCCTTGTATCTTGCTAATTAGCCCAGAGTATATTGGTAAATTTGCATTTGACTGCATATTTGTAAACGTCACATTTGTGACTGATGATTGTCATTTGTTTCGAGCTTCTGTCATATTGTTGTATAATCTGTGTATAATATTAATCGTTCGCGGGTACAGTTGACCAATTGTCGCCGACAATTTCTAACCTCACGTAATATAAATAATACCGTTAATAGAAAAATATACAAGGTATGTTTACTTTTAATTAATAATAATAACTAATTATTAAATTATAGTAGGTAAAGATACCTTGTATATTTATCTATTAACGATATTATTTATATTATTTTAAAGTGCGCATGCGTGTTCTGACAATTTATACAATTTTCTGACAATTTCAGGTACCCGCGAACGCAACTAATATACACGGATTATACGACATATGATAGAAGCTCAAACCAAATGACTGTGAATGAAAAGCCCTATGTTTGGCTGTGATTTTAAGTACTGCGATTTAAAAATGCCGTTTGTTGTTAGCAATATGGCCAATTGTAATCAGTGTGCGGTAAAAAACATTTTTTTTTCAACCATGAAGGACATCTGCTCGTAGAGATTACAGAACCTTGAGTTCTTCTTCTTGTGCCACTCCTATCGGAGATTGGAAGTCATCAAGGCTATCCTGACCTTGTTTACAGCTGACCTAAAGAGTTCATTAGTGGTACAACCAAATCACTCTCTCAAATTCCGCAACCATTACTTCTTCTACGGCCTGGATTCCGTTATACTTATATTTTTCCTTGCATTATATTTGAAGCAATGCGTATTTATGTCCTCTCATCAAGTAACCCAAATATTCGAGTTTTCTTCGTTTTATCGTGAACAAAATTTCTGGGTCTTTTCCTGTCCTTCGTGTTGCTTCAAAGTTTGTGACTCTTTCAACTCAACTTATCTTCAGCATTTGACGGTAGCACCACATCTCGAAACATTCGTCGGTAGCACCTTGAGTGCATGTCAACGCAAACATGTATAATCAAGCAATAAGACAAAAATATCTCGAGAAGCTCTCATGTAGTGTAAATTCTTCTTCAAAACAATGCTCGACCTCATGTTGACAAATTAGTGAAAGAAAATCTACGATGAAAGAAATGGGGGATAGGACATCCACCCTGTAGTCTCGATTTATTGCCTTGCGATTTTCACACCTTTGGGTCACTGAAAAAATCGTTAAAAGTGAATCGTTTTGTGGTGGTAGTTATTTGTAGATATAAAAAAAATTAAGTAAAATCCTTTATAAAAGGAATATAATTTATTAAAATTTCCTAAAAAGGGCTACATCACATGTGCAGAACTAGTTTTCGATACAGATCATCATCAGTGTTGAACCTAAAATAAATATAACCTAATAAGTTAAAGAAAAATTTAAAATGTTGACTAAGGTTGAAAAATAGTTTAGGTTGTACTCACAGGATGCTAGCATGCTTCTTCTTCTTTAAGTTCCATCTTCTATCGAAGGTTGGAAATCATCATGGTAATGCGGACCCTGTTGACTGCCGCTCTAAATATCTCTGCACTACTGCATTCGAACCATTCCAGTAAGTTCTTAAGCCAGGATGTTCTTCGTCTTCCCACATTTCGCTTTCCTCGGATTTTGCCTTGCATAATAAGCTGTAATAATGAGTATTTTTGCCCTCTCATCACATGTCCCAAGTACTCAAGTTTTCGTCTTTTGATAGTTAGTATTATTTCCGGTTGATTTCCTATTCTTCTAGTTTCTTCCACGTTCGGCATTCTTTGAATCCATGATATTCGTAGGATTCTTCTGTAATACCAAAATTCAAAGGCGGCCAACTTATTTAAATGGAATTGTTTCAACGTCCACGCTTCCAAGCCATAAAGAAGAGTAGAGAACGCGTAACATCTAAGCATCCTTAGGCGTAGTTCTCTAACCTTATATCCCGACAACAAAGAAACTTTTTAAGTTTAATGAATGATGCACGTGCTATTTCAATACGTGTCTTAATTTCTTTGGTTTGGTCTACATTTGCTGTTATCCATGTTCCTAAGTATTTGTAGTTATCCACACTCTCAATCACAGTATCTTCAATAGTTAATTGGATGTTTACGTGTGCTGATTTAGTTATGATCATGCATTTAGTTTTCTTTAAATTCATCTTCAGTCCGTACTCATGACAGCGTTCATTAAGGCGTTGCATTACGTTCTGTAAATCATTGTTGTTATCTGTTATTATTACTGTATCGTCTGCAAAACGTAAGTTGTTCAAAACTTCTCCATTGATAGATATACCTTCTATTGAATTTGAGAGCGCTTCTTGAAATACCGCTTCACTGTAGAAATTGAAAAGTAGTGGAGACAGCACGCAACCCTGACGGACTCCTCTCTGTATTTTGATATCTTGGGTGTCCTGGTTGTCAACTCTTACCTTGGCAGTTTGATTCCAATATATATTAGATATAATTTTCATGTCACGACTGTCAATATTTTTGCTTTTTAATATATCTACAAGCTTTTTATGTTGAACTTTATCAACTGCCTTTTCAAAGTCTACAAAACGTAAGTACATATCCTGATTCATGTCCATGCATCTCTGGGCCAGCACATCCAAGCCGAACAAAGCATCTCGTGTGCTCATACCATGCTAAGCCACCAAAATTGAAAATATTTGGGTAAAAACCCTTAAAATTATACAGTAATGGACACATAGCATGTCCAGCATGTCTAGCAGTACCTGTGAGTATAACCTAAACTTTTTTTTTTGGTCAACATTGTAAATTTTGCTTTAACTTAGTAGGTAGGTTATACTTATTTTAGGTTCAGCAGTGATGATGATCTGTAATTAGATCTAAAACTAGTTGCATATGTGATGTAGCCCTTTTTAAGGAATTTTAATAAATTATATATGTACCTAAAGGATTTTACTTAAATTTTATGGTATGCAGGTAGCTACAGGAAAACCTTTTCCTTGTGGATTTGTAGATATATTTACAAATACATTTTTTCTGGACCAAAGATGGGTTTCAATTGAACAAGCCTCGTAAATACTCTAGTTCTAGATCATACGTCTCATTTCTGATATGATACGTCTTAAGAATTCGTCGTAAAACGAAATCAAGAGACGTATTATGTTTCAGTTCGTTCAGAGACCGCCATAAAGACCCTTACTAGTTTCACTCTCATTAGAGATCATCAGAGAGTGTATATGTTACGGTAAGTATGATTAATTGGAAATTATTAATAATTACCGGTTACTATTAATACATACCGAATAGCTAGGTAAAAGTAATAATTATGCCAGAATTAATCACATCGACCGGTAATTATTAATAAATCCCGGATTAGAACGGTAAATGTGCTAAATTGCAATACCGTTAAGTGCGTAGAAGCTTGCGGAGTGTAGGGAGGTTTATTAGTCACTGTGACATACCCGTTACGAGTAGCATCTAAACATTCCGTATATGTATTTGGCACCTATGAGTTTTCTATTGGTTCCTTGCGCCACGCGGCCATATTTCAACCAATAGGCGGCGAGGAATTTCACGCATACGGAATGTTATTCGTTGCGAAATTCATATATGGAATGTTAAATGTTCGTAGAAGGAAAAAGACAACTTTTTATTAGAGTCGATTAAAAGTAGATTGATTTTAAAATACTTGTTAATGTATTATTGTGTTATTAAATAAAAATTAAACAATTATAGCATCTGGAATGTTATTTGGTGCGAAATTCATATAGGGAATGTAAATGTTCGCACTTCGTAGATAAAAAAAGACGACTATTTTCGTCTGGTAGCACACAGCCCTAAACTTCAACAGAATTGAATAGCTGAAACATATCTAAGTATACTAAACAACACGTGCAAGTCATTAAAAATTCTGCGAAAGCGAAACCTTAGTCAAATAAAGAAATAATGTCTCAAATCACCATTCGCATTATTTCGCACCAAATAACATTCCATATAGGTAATAATAATTGTTTTATTTTCTTTAATAATACATTAACAAAATATTTTAACATCCGCAAACATTCCGCATATGAATTTCGCACCAAATAACATTCCAAATACTATAATTATTAGAGCATCATTACAGTTGCTTTCCTGATGAGCACAAAAGAGTTCGAAATGGTCCATAGAAAGATGGTAATGATCTCTGAATCGAAATTAAATATAATGCCTTTTATCTACCTACGGTTTTACTCACGTATCGAGTACTAGGAAGCAGATTTGTTGATCTTTACCTCGGTGAATTGATATGTTGTGGAGTGCAACTATGTAGACTCCCCATGTCTATACATTCATCACCCTTTATTCCTTGCAATTTTTAGAAGGATGGGAATAGGTATAAGAGAGAATCTGTTTCCGAATTAAGAAATCCAAAGATTTTATTATTTTTAAACATTTATTTGTTTGAAAATGGAGTCTTTTGGGTTTCGACATTTTACTATAATGATTGGTTTATTTAATAATACATTTAAGTATTTTAAAATCAATCTCCTTTTAACCGACTCTAATAAAAAGTTGTTTTTTTCCGTCTACGAATATTTAACATTCCGTATATGAATTTCGCACCGAATAACACTCCGTATACGTGAATGGCACCTCGCCGCTTATTGGTTGAAATATGGCCGCAAGAAACCAATAGAAAACTCCTAGGTGCCAAATACATATACGGAATGTTTAGATGCTTACGGGTATGTCACAGTTATAAGTTAAATAAGTCACAGGTATAAGTTAAATACGACGCATAGCGCATACCAGTGTTAGTCAATCTGTAGTCGGAAGCGGCCACTGTGTAATGCACCATTTAATGTATTAAATGCATAAGGCTAAAGTAGGATTAAAAACATACTTACCTTCTGGTACTTTATCCGAAATCAGAAGAAAATTTAGAAGCGACAATAGCAGATAATTCTGTTGATGGAGCAAAGCACCCTGGTGATTTGAAACTCAACAGTTCAACCGAGGATTCTCAGTTAGCGAATATTGAAGATACGGGTAACACTAACAGTCCAATCGAGCATAATGTGTGTGCGATAATTGCTGTCAATGAGGAAGACAATGCCAGTATTAATTAGCGTTAAAGAAAATGAGGGGGACAAAGAAGATGGCACTGCAGGTGACAAAACTTCAAAAGAAAATTCAGAAGACTTGGCATCTTGCTAAACAGTTACTTGTAAAAGAATCTGACAGAATGTTAAAGCATTCTAATAATAGATTCCCTGTTGAAAAAGTAGGTCAAAGTGTTACGAGTGCGAATTCCAGAAGTTTATAGAGCTAAAACCGATAGCCGAAACATGATTGCCATTATTATTTGTATAAATGAAAAGCTGTACAAGCTAGACAATAAGCATGGTATTTTAAACCAACTTCATGCAAGAAACGAATTTACCAGCTGCAAGGAAACTTTTATTTCAGTCAATGAAGCGCCTGATATTGAAGTAAGTTTTAGCGAATGCGTTCGTAAAGATTCGAATTTAGGCAGTCAAGGATTCCGCCACTGCAATTGTAGTGGCCAATGCAGTTAAAAATGCGCAAAAAATTAAAGTGTTTTTTGTAATTCTAAGTGCCACAACAGCCATTCCTATTAAAACAAGTAATTATAGTCTAGTAACTTAAAACCTAATGCGTGTGTATGAGTTTGTTTTTACTTATAAGGTGTCTAGTTGAGTTTTTTTATTGATAAATTCGGTCTAAGTGTTTAACTTTATTATCAAATTTCATAAATAAACAATAATAGTGAAGCCCAAAATGCGTTTTTATTACATTAACCAGAATTGTTAGGAAAGTATTAATAATATCCGGTAAACCTAATTATAAAGGCATTATTACTCACATTGACCAGCTGCTACGGTTATTATTAATATTTACCGGTAATTATTAATACAGACCGGATTTATCACATCAACCGTAACATATATATGGCTATCTCTGAACGAACTTAAACAAACCAAGCCTCCTAGTACCGAGTTATTTTGTCGTGACTGTATAGCGACATCATCTGTCTAAAACAATTCGAAGTTTTATTTTCGGAGAAATAAAACTTCAAATGAGACCAAGTTTGTGGTTACGCCTTCGTGGTTTTTGTTACGTGCAAACCAAACGAATGCTGAATTAAAGAAGACACGGGGGGTCTATAATTTACACCTCACTTCCTGCCGATTCAGCGTGGCAAAATTTCAACGAAAACTTTGTCTCTATACTCAGTTAGGAGTAAAACTAAACAGATTTCGCCGTAAATCAAAATCAAGAGACGCATTATATTGCAGTTCGTTCAAAGAGCGCCACCCTTACTAGTTTCACTCTTAGTAGAGATATATAATAGTACGGGATCCGAATAGGAGGTCAAAATGTACCCATCTGCTTGCCGGATGAAACATTTTTTTTATTAAATTTCATACATAAACAAATATTTCTAGCATGGGTTGCCTATCAAAATCGTGTCATAGCTATCCTTACGGGGAGGCCGAAGGGATTGAAATCAATATTCCAAACACATTTTTTTTTAAAGTATGGTAGAATTATTTTATTTTTAAATTAAATGAAGGGTCTTGAATGGGTTGCATGTGAGAGTTCATTTTAAATGAAGTAAAAGTCAGACTTACTCTCAATCTTTATTATAACTTCCGACGACCGGTTTCGCTCTTTAAAATTTGTAGAGCATCTTCAGGTCAAAGGTAACAAGTTACAAAATGCTACAAATAAAAACCAGAATTAGGACATTGTCTGGTTGTAAAAGATACTAAAGATCCATATGATCAAGCCAATGTTGAATAACATACATAAAAGTAGCGAAATAGCATACCAATGCACATGCAGGCATTCATGGGGGTGGTGGTACAAAACTTCCCTCAAACCCAACAACATGCGCAGAAGTATGCTATATATACTCATGCAATCATAACGTGTCGTACTTACATTCGGATACAAGGTGCTATCAACTCAGTTTTCATTATCATGATGTTTCTTTTAAAGTTATGTTAACGGGATATGGTGGAATAGACGGACGATGCAGCAAAGGTAAACAAATCTATGGGACTTAGTTAGTGAATGACTTATTTACAATTTTAATGTGTGTTGATTTTAAAGATTTTGTTTTTATTTTATTTTAATTTTATTTATATTTATATATATATATATATATATATATATATATATATATATATATATTAAAGAATTTTATTTATTATTAATGTAAGATTGACAACGTTTGGATCGTAAATGTATTGAGTAATTATTGTGTATGTTAGAACTTGATTGTGCAGTTGCAAACTGATTATTTAATATTGACCTTAAATAATCAGTTTGCAACTGCACAATCAAGTTCTAACATACACAATAACTACTCAATAAATTAAAATAAAATAAAAACAAAATCTTTAAAATCAACACACATTAAAATTGTAAATAAGTCATTCACTAATTTGATTTATACAAACATAATAAAAGACATAGATTTGCTGGTTAACTTACACCAACTATCTCATCACCCTCAAGAACTCCTAAGTCCCATAGATTTGTTTACCTTTGCTGCATCGTCCGTCTATTCCACCATATCCCGTTAACATAACTTTAAAAGAAACATCATGATAATGAAAACTGAGTTAATAGCACCTTGTATCCGAATGTAAGTACGACACGTTATGATTGCATGATTATATATAGCATACTTCTGCGCATGTTGTTGCGTTTGAGGGAAGTTTTGTACCACCACCCCCATGAATGCCTGCATGTGCATTGGTATGCTATTTCGCTACTTTTATGTATGTTATTCAACATTGGCTTGATCATATGGATCTTTAGCATCTTTTACAACCAGACAATGTCCTAATTCTGGTTTTTATTTGTAGCATTTTGTAACTTGTTACCTTTGACCTGAAGATGCTCTACAAATTTTAAAGAGCGAAACCGGTCGTCGGAAGTTATAATAAAGATTGAGAGTAAGTCTGACTTTTACTTCATTTTAAATGAAGGGTGTTACTGGAAAAACAGCCAAACGCCAAAATCTTATAATTTGCAATATATGTACCAAGCGCCTTTAAGCAACTATATTTAAATACTGGCAAAAGATCCAGCCCACATATACAGGGTGTTTTATTAATAATTGTCCATATAGTAACTGGAGAAACCCTAGCACACAATACGAATATTTAACCTAAAACACTTAAATAAAATGTGGTTTCTTACTGAGTTACAGGGTGTTTTATCTAAAAATTTAAAAACTATTTTTGCTCAGCATTTTAATACTATTCGACGTATCCTTTTCATACTTGGCAGAAAGTATAGGTACTGTACAAACTACTAAATTATGTTAAACAAACGTTTCTGGCTATTACCAGAGGCGTACAACGGGGGAAAGTGAATGGTTGACCCTTTCCAAATTCTACGCCACTGGCGAAATTGCTATTTTAGTTCAATTTTTGGATTCTCCAATACTTTCTATGAAAATAATATACTCTTCATTCGTAACGATAAAGTCATTAGTTTTCGAGATCTTTGAAGTTAAAATTGAAACGACACGGTTATTTTGATTAATGTATTGTGTCGCTTCATTTTTAATTTCAAATATTTCGAAAACTAATCATTTTATCGTTACGAATGAAGAGTATATTATTTACATAAATAGTATTGCAAAATCAAAAAATTACACTAAAATAGCAATTTCGTCAGTGTCGTAGAATTTGGAAAGGGTCAACCAGCCACTATCCCCTGTCGTACGCCTCTGGTAGTAGCTAGAAATGTTTATTTATCTTAATTTCGTAGGGTGTACAGTACCTACACTTTTTGTCAAGTATGATAAGGATACGACAAATAGTTTTGAAGTACTGGGTATAAATAATTTTTAAATTTTAATCATATGATTCATATCATAAATTAATCAAAATAACTGTACCGTTTCATATTTAACTGCAAATATCTCGAAAACTAATGACTTTATCGTTACCAATAAAGAGCATATTATTTACGTAGAAAGTATTGGAGAATCTAAAAATGGCAATAAAATAGTAATTCCTCCAGTGACGTAGAATTTGAGAAGGGTCAACCATTCACCATCCCCTGTCGTACGCCTCTGGTAGGAGCTAGAAACGTTTGTTTATCATAATTTAGTAGGGTGTCTAATAGTCGCACTTTTTGCCAAGTATGAAAAGGATACGCCGAATAGTTTTAAAATGCTGAGCAAAAATAGATTTTAAATTTTTAGATAAAACACCCTGTAACTCAGTAAGGAACTTTTATTTAAGTGTTTTAGGTTAATTATTCGTATTTTGTGCTAAGGTTTCTTCAGTTACTATATGGACAATTATTAATGAAACACCCTGTATACTCTAGCTTACTCTACCGCTTGTCGAACCAACTGATAAACTGACAAAACAGCGTTCGCGCGTTTATTAAAAGAGATCCAAGTGACAGACGGTGGTTGGTTCTTTCTAAATAAATGCTTTTTATTTACATTTGGCGCCTGGATCATTTTAAATAGTGTACGCCAGTTTACGACACGTTTAACGTCCCAGTGTTTTCCAAAGTTTTAAGAGAAAAAATGTCTTTAAGAGGAAAAAAAATACTAGCGATGGTAGTGAAAGAGACTAGTAATGCGGAACAACAATATTGTGTTACGAATAATGCATATTTAACTAAAAAAGTAAGTAAAAGTAAAGTTACGAAAATTTCAATCTAAAAAGGAAACCACCTATCCAAGATACATGCAACACTTGCGATCAGTTAAAAGCAAAAATGAAAAGTTGTCAAAATGACCCTGAGTTATTGAGCAATACCAATATTTTACACAACCAACGTTTAGAAAAATCAGAACACGCAAGATATGCTATGAAAAAGGATTTAGTTGAGTGTGATACCTCTTATGGATGTTAGGGCCAAATTATGAATCTTAGGGTTTTCAAAAAGTACTTGGGCTCCCAAAACTGCCCACTAACTTAATCTATTATAAAAGATAGCTTTCTATTTATAATGAAGGAATTTACCAAGGATCCAATACTCAGCCATATTGTTTTATATGGAAAGAGGGCACCGCTGGAAGAGGAGCGCAAGAAGTTGGTTCATGCTTGAAAGTTATGATTGATAAGCACCTTTCACCTGAAACTGAAGAGCTAAACTTATGGTCTGATTCTTGCGGTGGTCAGAACCGGAACCTAAAAATTGTCCTTTTTCTCAAAAGTGTACTAGAAACACACAAATCATTGAAAACAATAAATTTTAAATATCTGATGCCTGGCCATAGTTATTTACCCAATGACTCTAATTTTGCAAAGATTGAAAGTGCTTTAAAAAAACAAATTAGAATCTACACACTTAAAGAGTTTAAGGATGTGGTGGTACGGTGGTAGAATGTTCAAAAAAGCGTAAGTTTATCGTTCACGAAATGGTAAAAGAAGATTTCCTAAGCAGTAAAGAAATTAAGTAACTTATTACTAACAGAAAAGTAGATATACTAGGTAATAAAGTCAGCTGGTTAAACGCCAGAGTAATTAGAATTAATAAAGATAAACCCTTTTCAATATTTTTTGAATCAACTCATGAAGAGGGTGAGTTTCAAGAGATTGATATAAAAAAACGCATAGGAGGAAGACAACAAAAATATACGCACAATTTTTTTCTTCAAAATTAGAACTTTTATATCCAGAAGGAAAAGCTATTTCCGACAAAAAATTAGCTGATATAAAAAGTTTATTACCTCTTATTCCCCAAGATGTCCAGGACTTTTATAAAAATCTTCAACATACAAATTTCGATGATGACATAGATGGGTTTGGTGATAAAGCTGATTTTGAATTCGGATATTAAGATTAGAATACATTACCACATATTTTGAGGTTCTGCGAGAGAGGCGCTTTACTTTTATGTTATTATCGTATTTTTTTAAATAAACATTGTTTACAAAAAGATCCATGTCTCATTTTCCTATACATACCAGAAGAACCAAACGCCAAAATATTAAAAAAAACTAATTCTTTTTTAATTATTTTTTTTTTTAAACTATACATTTAATTTCGCACTTGAGCTATTCATATTATTATCAAAACTTCTTTCTATTTGGATAGAGTGATTTATAGTACAAAGTTTAGTGCGATTTTCTCGAAACATAAAAAGTGGCTATTGGCTCCTTTTCCAGTAACGCCCTACAAATAGGCATATTCAGTACAATTCATAGATTAGTCAAGAAAAAATTTAAGGAAAAATACTAAAAAATAAGCCAACGGTGGCAAATTTTTAAAAGACATCAAAATATAATGAATTTTGCGGTGGACAAGGTAAACAAAAAATTCAAAAAGATTTTATTAGCTTATGAGTTTCTCGAGGTAACGCTGTCAAGTTTTTTTAGTTTAATCATTTTGACTTTTTGGTATCACTAAGAAATCTAAACAAAGAATTTTTTTGCAAAAAGGGTGAAAATTAACATATTTGTTATTGTTAGACAAAAAATAAGCATATAACAAAAATATCTCGACAGCGTTACCTCAAGGAATGTCTAAAGAAAATATATACAAAATTCCAGGTGAGTTGGTAAAGTAGTTTTTGAGTCACAATGTCTACAGCCTAAAAGAAGCAGTTTTGAGAAAAACGCGTTTAAAGTATTGTCAACTTTTATTTTCAATTTCTTTTTTGTCTGTCAAATAGTAAAGTGATACACACCGAAATATGTTTTTAAATCGCGGAGTAATTTACAAAATAAAATAAGAACAGCTGTTGACCGTATCTCACTACCCTCAAGCGCGTTGGCACGAACGAGATAGTGTTAAATAGCCCTACCTTCGACTCAATTTGCAGCAGGTTGGCGCCAGCACGCTTGAAGGTAGTGAACAACGGTCAACAGCTGTTTGTATTTTCTTGTATAAATTACTCCGCGATTCAAAAAAACATTCCGTTGTGCATCATTTTACGATTTGAAAGCCAAAAATGAAATTGAGAATAAAAGTTGATAATATTTTAAACGCGTTTTCCTCAAAACTCCTTTTTTCAAAGGCTGTAGACATTGTAACTCAAAAACTACTTGACCGACCAACCTGGAATTTTGTGTATTTTTTGTTTAGACATTCCATGAGGTAAAGTTGTCGAGATATTTTTTGTTGTATGCTTATTTTTTGTTTAACAATAATAAATATGTTAATTTTCACCCTTTTTTACAAAAAATAATTCGTTGTTTTGACTTCTGAGTGGTATCAAAAAGTCAAAATTAGATAAAACTAAACAAGCTCGACAGCGTTACCTCGAGAAACTCGTAAGCTAATAAAATCTTCTTGAATTTTTTGTTTACCATGATCCAATGATGAGTTCTGATGTCCATCGCAAATACATTATATTTTGAGGTGTCATTTAAAACTTTTCCACCGTTGGCTTATTTTTCAGTATTTTTCCTTAATTTTTTTTCTTGAACACCAAATTAATTTTGTGCTTTCAAAAAAATAAAAAAAAAGTATAGGATTGCACTGGATTCGAACTCAAGACCTCTCGATCTCTGACCGAATGCTATACCAAATACGCTACGAGGACTGTGTCTGTATCGGTTCGGACGTACCTAATGACAATTCACGGTATCAAACAGACAAGGTAAATATACAATAAACTGTTTTAATAATACTCATCTTACTCCTGAGGAAGACAAATCCAAAGACACAAAAATTATAATAAATATATTTACTAAAAACACTAATATATTCTTTTCACACCTTTTCTTGCACTGATATATTTATACATAACTAGAAAGATATAGCGACTAAACGCCATACTGTCTGTGTGCGCATGCGCGCAGTATTATGAAATTTTACTCTCAATCGCGCCTAAAGAAGTATAACTTCAAAAATGTTTCATCCGGCAAGCAGATGGGTACATTTTGACCTCCTATTCGGATCTTAGACTATAAGATCATATTGTTATAAGCTATTTTCTTGTAGCATTTTAATACGATTTACTAGTTGTATTGAGAATAAGCGTTAATTTTACTTAGTTAAATAAGTTTATTTTGACGTTTAGATTTCCACTTTGGAAATTGTTCTCAAAATACAAAACATGGATAATTTAAACAAATTTTGTTTTTGTTACGCAATAAAAAAATTCTTTTCATTCATACTGAATTCTGACCCATTCATATCGACAATTTAGACGTTTACTATACAGGGTGTAACAAAAAGCCAGTCCATAAATTAACTCGTATTCTGGGACCAAATATAGTTCGATTAAACCTAACTTACCTTAGTACAAATGTACACATAAAAAAAGTTACAGCTCTTTGAAGTTACAAAATGAAAATCGATTTTTTTCAGTATATCGAAAACTCTTAGGCGGCGTTCATACTCGGGCGATATAATATGATACTTCTTCTTCTTGTGGTGCTTTCTCCTTTAGTGGAGGTTAGCGACTACACTGGCAAATCTGTCTCTTCTTCTTCTTCTTCTTCTTGACTGGCTTTACAACTCGGGGTGAGTCCTCGCCGCATCCACTATGGCCCTCCATCGTATGCGATCTTGCGCTTCGATTTGCCATTGTTGTACCCCAATCCTAGATAGATCGGTTTCAACATCCTCCTTCCATCTTTTTCTGGGACGGCCCACTGATTTTCTACCGTCTGGTCTCTCGAAGAACACTGTCTTTAGCACTCTGTCTTCCTCTGATCTTACTACATGACCTGCCGATCTTATCCGATTAGCTTTTATATGTCTGACGATGTTTTCCGTACCATATAGAGTCACCAATTCAGCATTGCGGCGCCTTCTCCACTCTCCTGTCAATTCATCTATTTGAGGACCAAATATAATTCTGAGGACTTTCCTTTAAAATATCAGCAATTTATTTATTTCTCGCTGATGTAGAGTCCATGTTTCACTCCCATATGTAACAACTGGGCGAATAATTGACATGTACAGTCTTAATTTAGATTGTCTTTTCAGCATCTTAGATCTTAATAACGATGATAGGGAGTATAATGCTCTATTTCCCGCAGCTATTCTTGCTGAGACCTCTTTTTCTATGTGATTGTCCTCTGTGATTACTGCTCCCAGATATTTAAACTCTTTTACTACTTCTCTGTCTCTGTCTCTGTATAACAAAATCGTATGATACAATTGATCCAAAAAATGGCATAACCCAGACATCCAAAGTGAAAGTTATCTATAAGGTCCACATAATGTTCAGAAAAAGTCACATCATTTTGAGCGTCGGGTTTGTGGGGGAGAGGGGGGAGAAATCGGTAATTCGTAGTTTTTTACGTTTTTCGTCAATACTTCTAAAACTATGCGGTTTAGCATGAACAACCTTCTATACTCTATACTAATGTTCTACATTAAATTTGAAATAAAAAAGGCCCTATGCATAATTCTTCTAAAATGAACGGTTCCAAAATTACGGAGGTAGTATAGTATAATTGGTCCAAAAAAGGCCTAACCCAGACATTCATAGTAAAAGTTTTCCTCTAACACCAAATTGTTCTATATGGTCCACATATTGTTCAGTAAAAAGTTACACTATTTTGAGCGTCCGGTTTGGGGGGGGGGGGGGGGAGAAGTCGGTAAATTAGTAGTTTTTTACGTTTTTCGTCAATATTTCTAAAACTATGTTTTAACGTAAACAATGTTCTATACAAAAATGTTCTACATAAAATTTAAAACAAAAAAGGTCCTATACATAATTGTTATAAAATCAAAGGTTCCAGAGTTACGGAGGGTGAGAAGTAGAGGTTTTCGATACTTTTTATAGTTTTTGGGCAATTGATGATGATTTTGGGTGGTGAGGTTGACGTTTCTTCAAGGGCTTATCACTAACATACTATCGGCCACTGAAATAGCATATTTTATTTACAAAACACAATCCTGTTAAAGAAAATTTCTTTCATCAGTAATAATATTATAAATTGTCCAAATAATATAAAAAGTATCGAAAACCTCCACTTTTCACCCTCCGTAACTCTGGAACCGTTGATTTTATAACAATTCGGCTGCTCCAAGTAGAAACACTGTATATCAATTTTTTTCAAAATCACTTTTATTGCATTTTTGGATTTAGAGTGTTATTATCTACCATTTACCAAGGAAGAAAAAAAAATAAAAAATGAGTAGAACCACAATTTAACATTGCTATGAAACACATTATAACATATTCCATCTTCACTTTACCAATTTAAAACACATTATATACATATCCCCAAGTATGAACACTGTAAATACGGGATATACAGTGTTTTTATTTGGTTTTTGGGATTTACAGTGATTTACCGTGGGAATCGCATGATTTACATTTTACATTCGCCAAGACCATTGATATCGCCAAGGCAATTTTTAGTTGTTTGTTAGTTATTGATGGTTATTGTGATAGAAAAGTGCAGTAGAAAATTGTCGTGTATAAAATATTTAAATTTATTGTATTAATTATTTAAAATATATTTTTAAAATTAAACTGGGTGTTACCTATTAATTATCAAATATGAATAAAAATCGAATAATATTTTGACCTGCAGAATTCGAATTTATAACTTTCGTTTGCGTCGGAAGTGACTAGAATTTATTATAAACAATTTAATTGTTTAAGTTATTATAATTCGTAAACTAACAAATTTTAATGTAAAGAGTCTTTACAAAATGCATTTTGTTCTTAAAAAATCTACAAAATAATGTTTGGTAAACCTTGACCAATAATTAGAAACATATATGCTGCAAAGTTAGTGCAAAAACATTGCAAAATTACACAATTTAGTCGATTTTTCACTTGTAAGTCGGCTGAATTTTGAGTAAGATAACTTTATAATAGCCCAAATTAATCAAAAAAACTATTAAGCTATACAGAAATAATAGAGAAACTTGTTTCTTTGATGTCTGAAAACGGATGATCGTTTTGACGTACTTGGTTAGTCTCGGAGACACTAGTGGACAAGCTTTTCCATAACCCTAGATGACAGCAATTACATGAACCAGACACTGACCATTAAATTGTTGCAATTTGTTATATATTTGTTAAAGGAACTTGAATAAAGTATCATTTCATCATTTGTAGTACTTAATGTCTTTAAAAAGTGAGATATTTTATACTGTATTTTCAGGTTTCCCAAATAAAAACACTGTATCTGTTCAAAACCTAGTCGGGAAATAAAATTCAGACATAAAAATATTTACTGAAAAACAAGAGTATTTTTTACTAAATTAATGTGTGTTCAGTTTTATTTCAAACAAAATAGAAATTTGAAAAGTTGAGTCCTTTATGTCTTCTACTCTGGTGAACATTTTTCGAATTGGCGCGTACAGTGTTTCTACTTGGGACAGCCGAATTATGTTTAGGGCCTTTTTTGTTTTAAATTTTATGTAGAACATTGTTTAAGCTAAAGCATCGTTTTAGAAATATTGACGAAAAACGTAAAAAACTACGAATTTACCGATTTCTCCCCCCTCTCCTCCCCAAACCCGACGCTCAAAATGGTGTGACTTTTTTCTGAACATTATGTGGACCATTTAGAACAATTTGGTGTTGGAGGATAACTTTCACTTTGGATGTCTGGGTTTGGGTCTAGTTATACCATACTAATAAAAGATAAGCAATATATCGTAAACGATATGCGATAGGCGATACGCACATAGGCTATTGATTATATTCAAAATAAGATAGCTAAAAGGAACTACAACGTTAACAGGGTTTTATTATTTCATATGGTCAATGGACATCTATAAATGAAAAAACCGCGGAGTGCTACCATTTAAAGAGGTGCGTTTTTGAGAAATGGGTGAATTAGTCCCTGGGCACAGCTAACATTAGGGTGAGTTCTATGCACTTTTATTACAAACACGTCTACATAAAAATTGTTCCTGGTTAAATTTCCTATCTAAATATCACTTTTTAAAGTCAATGATACTTTTTTTTACAAAAATATGTTCAAAAGAAAAAGCACAAAGAAACCCAAAAGAAAGAAATTTTGCTTTTTGTCCCATAACTTTTGTCTACGAGGATATAGGTATACACATTGCTTTACAGAAAAAAACCTACATATTTCTTCTTTAAAATGTTGTTTAGTAGAGGTAATTAGAATTTACATTTTTCGAAACATGATTTTTTAAAGTTCGCCACTCACAGCAATTTTGGGCAATTTTCCTTGTTATTTCGCAAATATTGTTCTGTAACTTTTTTCTACGTAACTTTAGGTATGTATATGCAATGGTACACGTAATAGAAATAGAAATCAATTACCTTTAAAATGGTCTACTGTATGACGTTGTACGATTTTTTTTAAATATATAATGGTTTTTCAAGGTTTTATACTGTTAACGATTTTTTATAATATAATATAAAAATAAAATAATATTATATAATATATTATATAATAGCAATTATAATATATATATATATATATATATATATATAATATTTATTATATTATTATATAATACCTAATATAAAAAAATTATTTTTTTTATATTTTTTACGATTATTTTTGAAATTTTTCATTATAACTTTTTTTCTTCTAACTTTAGGTATATATTATATTATATAATAAAAGAGACATTTTGTTTACTTTTAAAATGGTGTTTTACAAAAAATTGTAGGATTATTTTTGAATAAGATATTATTTTTCAAATTGTAATAAGTACTTGCAACGATTTTTGATTTTAGGATTATTTTTAAAATTTCTCATTATAACTTTTTTTCTTGTACATGAATATACTATCTATATATTGCTCAATAAAGAGGGCCTACTTTCTGTTCTATAAAATGGTGTATCATCTATATTTAAATAATGGAAACCGAGTGATTCTTTGATATTTTTTTACCTGTATTATTTAAAATTATTTCTTTACAAAAATTACATAAACGTTAGTCTTAGAAAACATCACTTTAGTTAAAATTATTTAAACGTTGACATTTAAAATATTTTCCAAATCAAAGTCCATCTCTTCGTTAGCATTAGCTTCAATATTTTCCTCTGGCATCTCAGTTATCTTAGAGTTCCACAATTAGTACCCATGCACATGCACCCTTTGCAGAATATTGAACAACTAATTCCTATCTTCCTACAACCGCAGTTTTTTGGACATCCTTTGATATATTTACATGCTATTTTTTCAAGCAAAGCTTGTGGTGCAGGAGGTTTGACAGTAAATATTGGAATTAATCCATATTTTGATGTTTGCCCGGCCGAGTCAAGTGGATCCAAAGTATTACCTATAAAAAATAAGATTCAATCATAACACACAATCACATAAAAAAGTTATAATGAGAAATTTAAAAAATAATCCTAAAATCAAAAATCATTGCAAGTACTTATTACATTTTGAAAAAGCATATCTTATTCAAAAATAATCCTAGAATTTTTTATATACACCATTTTAAAGTAAACAGAATAAGCTTTCTTTTTTATTATATAATATATACCTAAATGTAGAAAAAAAATTATAGTGGGAAATTTTAAAAATATGTAATAGCAAAAAATATAAAAACTCGTTAAAATTATAAAATCTTGAAAAAGATAACCTCTTTAAAAGAAGTCGTACAACATTATACAGTAGAACATGTTAAAGGTAATAATTGATTTCTATTCCTCTTACATGTACCATTGCATATGCCTAAAGTTGCGTAGAAAAAAGTTACAGAACAATATTTGCGAAATAACGAGGAAAATTCCCCAAAATTGCTGTGAGTGGCTAAATTTGAAAAATCATAAGTCTAATGTTTCGTATTTCGAAAACTGTAAATTCTAATAACCTCTACCAAACATCATTTTAAAGAGAAAATATGTAAGTTTTTTTTCTGTGAAGCAATGTCTACACCTATATCCCCGTGAACAAAAGTTATGGGACAAAAAACAAAATTTCTTTCTTTTGGGTTTCTTTGTGCTTTTTCTTTTGAATATATTTTTGTAAAAAAAAGTTTCTTTGACTTTAAAAAGTTATATTTAGATAAAAAAAAAAAAAAAAAATCAATGGGAAAATCCCAATAGTTGGCTGTATACCATAGTTTAAAAAACCAATACAGAAGTAAAAACTTCGAGATGTATTCTGGTATAAAATCGTTTATTTAAAAACTATAAAATGTCATCGATTGCAGAACGTTTTCGTTCTAAACAGAACATCTTCAGTGCCTAGAATGAAGTATTTCCACGTTAGATTAAAGCAAAGGGTTAAAAATGTGACTGTTAAAATGAAAAAAGTGTGGGAATACTTACATCCTGCCGAGTATTTTGAAACTAGCACACCGTAAATAGTGTTAACATCATCATATATGGTTTACATAATGTAATATGTTAAAATGTTATGACTACAAGTCGATGTTAATGGATAAAGTGGAACACATGCTAAAAGGGTGCCATGGTTCCCTGCTTGAAGATAATAGGTACTTGCCAATTCAATGGGCACAGACCAACTGAGAAATTATGAAGTGGATTTACAATTTGACAAGGGTGACATGACATGACAAGATAAAGCCAATTTTTGGTTAAAGTTTCATTTGATTTTGGATTTTTTAATAAAATGCGGAGGTTTGTCTGCAAAAATAATTTAAATTATTTGAATAATAAAATCTACTGTAAAGTTTAAATTAGCAACTCTCTATTCCAGAATAACTTATAGATTCATTAAATTTAATGCAGATATATTACGTGGTTTAAGTTGTGACGTCATCGGATGTGAAATGACGAGTTGAAAGTTAAGTTTGTGGAAACAAGGAAATACACTACATAGTAAGATAATTAGACTTGCATGGAAAAACAAAGCTAAACAAGCCGAGAAAACCAGAATTTAAGAGTGTTTTTATGTGATGCAATGTTGGTTGCCTAACAAGGCAAGCAGACAACAGGTTGAAGGTAAACGGTAGAATATTGCGAGAAAACAGTATATATACAAAAGGTGGCTATATGTTGTGTTAAATTTATTATTATACTATTGTAATGAATAATTATGTCTGTTAAAAGTTGGAAAATAGTTGTTAACAAAATTAAATAACTAAAGATTACTGTTAGTGAGGTAGATATATGTGTGAAGGATATGATTGTATATAGTATTGTGAAATGAATGAGAGTATGTAATAAAATAATAAAATTAAACTATGTGACATAAAGTCTAATTCATCTTTATGTAGTTTTGAAAGGACTGAATGAATTGGAAGTAATGTATCTTGATAGTCTACCAACGTGGAATAGTGAATAAAATAATTAGAATGAGAGCTACCAATATAGGTCAAATTGTGGGTTGGTGTCAGTATGTAAAGAAGAATCTAAATTGAATGAGTATATGAAATAGAAAAGTATGAGATTGATTTCTATTGGTGATAGTGGAGTAAATAGACTGAACTAAATGATATATATTTAAGTGCACAAACTTTATGAACGTATGTGATTGTAACTGAAATCAAACAAATGCAAAATGTGAAAAAATTTTTATTTTAAATTGGGATAAATGGATATTGGAAGTTGCCTGATATGAATGGAAATGAAAAGATAGATGAAAAAAGAAGAATAGTGAATGCAATAAAACTTATGAAAGAAGTTTGACTGAATGGGTCGTAATGGATATAGGTGTGCAGTATCCTATTGTTAAGTAAAGTCTAAGAATCTAAAAAGAAAGCAGTGACAGAATGTTACTAAGTAAGGAAAGTGATATATATGACAGACCAGAGTGATTGGATGTATGGTGTTTTTTATTATTGTAAGCGGAGATGAGAGAAAATGAGTAAGTAACATAACAGGCAACAGGATAAGTGAGTGTGAAGAACATTCCAAAGAGACAGGAGATGAGACAGTGAGATGAGATATAGAGGACCTGAAAAAGAGACAGAGACACAAGGTCAAACCAGAAATGACTGAGTCATTTCTGGTTTGACCTTGTGTCTCTGTCTCTTTTTCAGGTCCTCTATATCTCATCTCACTGTCTCATCTCCTGTCTCTTTGGAATGTTCTTCACACTCACTTATCCTGTTGCCTGTTATGTTACTTACTCATTTTCTCTCATCTCCGCTTACAATAATAAAAAACACCATACATCCAATCACTCTGGTCTGTCATATATATCACTTTCCTTACTTAGTAACATTCTGTCACTGCTTTCTTTTTAGATTCTTAGACTTTACTTAACAATAGGATACTGCACACCTATATCCATTACGACCCATTCAGTCAAACTTCTTTCATAAGTTTTATTGCATTCACTATTCTTCTTTTTTCATCTATCTTTTCATTTCCATTCATATCAGGCAACTTCCAATATCCATTTATCCCAATTTAAAATAAAAATTTTTTCACATTTTGCATTTGTTTGATTTCAGTTACAATCACATACGTTCATAAAGTTTGTGCACTTAAATATATATCATTTAGTTCAGTCTATTTACTCCACTATCACCAATAGAAATCAATCTCATACTTTTCTATTTCATATACTCATTCAATTTAGATTCTTCTTTACATACTGACACCAACCCACAATTTGACCTATATTGGTAGCTCTCATTCTAATTATTTTATTCACTATTCCACGTTGGTAGACTATCAAGATACATTACTTCCAATTCATTCAGTCCTTTCAAAACTACATAAAGATGAATTAGACTTTATGTCACATAGTTTAATTTTATTATTTTATTACATACTCTCATTCATTTCACAATACTATATACAATCATATCCTTCACACATATATCTACCTCACTAACAGTAATCTTTAGTTATTTAATTTTGTTAACAACTATTTTCCAACTTTTAACAGACATAATTATTCATTACAATAGTATAATAATAAATTTAACACAACATATAGCCACCTTTTGTATATATACTGTTTTCTCGCAATATTCTACCGTTTACCTTCAACCTGTTGTCTGCTTGCCTTGTTAGGCAACCAACATTGCATCACATAAAAACACTCTTAAATTCTGGTTTTCTCGGCTTGTTTAGCTTTGTTTTTCCATGCAAGTCTAATTATCTTACTATGTAGTGTATTTCCTTGTTTCCACAAACTTAACTTTCAACTCGTCATTTCACATCCGATGACGTCACAACTTAAACCACGTAATATATCTGCATTAAATTTAATGAATCTATAAGTTATTCTGGAATAGAGAGTTGCTAATTTAAACTTTACAGTAGATTTTATTATTCAAATAATTTAAATTATTTTTGCAGACAAACCTCCGCATTTTATTAAAAAATCCAAAATCAAATGAAACTTTAACCAAAAATTGGCTTTATCTTGTCATGTCATGTCACCCTTGTCAAATTGTAAATCCACTTCATAATTTCTCAGTTGGTCTGTGCCCATTGAATTGGCAAGTACCTAGTATCTTCGAGCAGGGAACCATGGCACCCTTTTAGCATGTGTTCCACTTTATCCATTAACATCGACTTGTAGTCATAACATTTTAACATATTACATTATGTAAACCATATATGATGATGTTAACACTATTTACGGTGTGCTAGTTTCAAAATACTCGGCAGGATGTAAGTATTCCCACACTTTTTTCATTTTAACAGTCACATTTTTAACCCTTTGCTTTAATCTAACGTGGAAATACTTCATTCTAGGCACTGAAGATGTTCTGTTTAGAACGAAAACGTTCTGCAATCGATGACATTTTATAGTTTTTAAATAAACGATTTTATACCAGAATACATCTCGAAGTTTTTACTTCTGTATTGGTTTTTTATATTTAGATAGTATATTTAACCAGGAACAATTTTTATGTAGACGTGTTTGTACCAAAAGTGCATAGAACTCACCCTAATGTAACCTGTGCCCAGGGACTAATTCACCCATTTCTCAAAAACGCACCCCTTTAAATGGTAGCACTCCGCGGTTTTTTCATATATAGAGATTCATTGACCATATGAAATAATAAAACCCCGTTAACGTTGTAGTTCCTTTCTATAGTACATAATCAATATCCTACAAACAAATACTTAAAATCTAAATGGAGACGATAAAAAAAGGTTCACTTTCGCGCGATTGCACAACATATAACAAGTGATAATATTGTTCGAAGTACTCATGAATTATTAAATAATGTAACTTTCGCTTATAGTTATTTAAAATGACAAAATAAGACGTGTCATATCAGAAATTTTACGCTAGCTTAAAATATTATGGGCTATAGCTATTATAATAAGCAATTTAATATTTTAGGCTACATCCAACAAATCCCTTTTTATATCATCTTAAGAACGCAGAAGAACCTTCGCACCAAAGAACACTTGATGTGTCTACTTCATTATCCTCTTACAGTGAAGTTGAAATCCAAAGACAATTGAATGTGGTTAACCGTGCAAATTCGGTCTTAACGTCTACAAATAATCCAATACAGGGTAACAATGCAAACATTTCCACCACTTGCCAAACTAATAGAAATTTGATGGTTAACACTGTAAATCCTGTCGTAACGACTACAAATAATCCAGTAAGGGTTACCAATACAAATGTATCCACTGCTTGCCAAACCAATATTGACAATGGTCGATCAAGTTTAGATGTTAACGCTCTTCCATTTTTCCCTACTTTTAGTTGTACTGTTCCAGTCAATCCACTTCCTGTCAATCCATATTATGCATACAACTTACCTGCATATGATCCCACTGTTTTTTGCAACCCTTATTATCAGCGAACGTTGACACCTTCAGTTTTGATGACACCCTCGTTTACGCCGCAGCCCCAAATACTCACAAATTTCAACAAACCTAGATGTCCTCCTCCTCCGGGTTTTTTACCGAAATAAATACAATGATTTGGTAGAATTTTGTGTAATAAGATATCGTCAATGATGTAATCACTGATAAGTTTAAAGAAATCAAATGGATGTACCTACTAAGGCGGTTCGATAAGTACTTGCCTTCAAAAGAAAAAGTAGTCTTCTTTTAGCTCGATGTTCGATGCTCCACCTTCTTTAACCTGTCTGAAAAATACGTTTTTTTCAAGGTCTGCAAAGTAGACTTCCGTGGCGGTGATGAACTCCTCATTCGGCGAGTGACTTTTTCAAGTTTGGAAACAAAAAGAAGTCTTCTTCTTCATGTACCATGTCCTTTCAGAACGTTGGTTACCATCATAGCTATCCTAATTTTATTCACTGCCACCCTAAATAGCATGCTTGTATCAACACCATACCAATCTCGCAAGTTCTTCAACCATGAGGTTCTTCTTCGTCCTGAACCGCGTTTGCCTGCTATTTTTCCTTGCATAATATTTTGTAGCAACCTATATTTGGGACCTCTCATTACATGTCCTAAGTACTCCAGCTTTCTCTGGTTGATGCTTTTTATGATCTCGGTAGTCTTGCTGAGACGTTCTAGTATTGAGGAGTTTCGAATCTTCTCCACCCAGGAAACTTTTAAAATTCTTCTATAGCACCACATTTCAAAAGCCTCAAGGCGATTTAGATCGATTTTATTCACAGTCCAGGACTCGACACCATAAAGTAAGACCGAGAACACGTAGCAGCGAAGTAGGCGGATCCTCAATGCCAATTTTAGGTCTCTGTTACATAACACCTTGGACATCCTTCTAAAAGCGGCTCTAGCCTGCTCTATCCTAGATCTAATTTCGCCGTGACTTTCTGCGTTATAATTTAGTTGCTGTAGAAGGTAAACGATTTTATCAACTTACTCAAGTTTTGTATTATTTACATATATAGACGGTTTTATATGCTGCTGTTTACTTATTACGAGTATTTTGGTTTTCCGTATGTTCAGATCCAGACCTGCCTCCCTACAACTCTCAACGACACTATCAAGTAGTGTTTGCAGATCTTCTTGACTAGAAGCTAGGAGTACTGTATCGTCCGCATATCGCAAACTATTGATGACTTCACCGTTCACAAGTATTCCTTCTCGTTTTTCAGAAAGAGCTTGTCTGAAAATTCTTTTGGAGTAAACGTTGAAAAGCAGTGGTGACAAGAGGCATCCCTGCCGTACTCCTCTTTTAATATTAAGAGCCTGTGATTCCACACCATCTACTAAAACTGATGTTGTTTGATTCCAATATAAATTTGCAATTATTCGAACATCTCTGCCATCCAAGCCTATGTCTTTTAGAGCTTCGATCAATATAGAGTGCTTAACACGATCAAATGCCTTTTGGAAGTCAATAAAACAACAGTATATGTCTACAGATATATCTCGACATCTTTGATCAAGTACGTTCATTCCAAACAATGCCTCTCTCGTTTCAAACCCGTTACGGAAACCAAACTGTGTCTCATCCAGGTATTCCTTGCATTTATTGAAGATACGACCATGTATTACCTTCAGAAAAATTTTCAATAAATGGTTTAACATACTGATGTTTCTATAATCAGCACAGGTTTTTGCTGTTGTCTTCTTAGGTAGAGCTATAAACAGTGAATTAGTTAGACCAGCCATTAGGAAGTTGTCCGCTGGTATAAATGGTATTGAAAAACGAAGTTATAGCCTCTAAAACATTGCTATCATTTATAAGCTTGTATATTTCAGTTGGAATTTCATCAGGACCAGTCGCTCTGCCATCTTCTGATGATTGTATGGCTTTTATTACCTCAGAGCGTGTTATTAGGGGTCCGTCGCAGTTAGTAATATCGGGTGGTGAACTACTGCTATCGCTTTCGAATAGGTTCGTAACGTAATTTTCCCATTCTTTAAGTTTGTCCTCTACTTCAAATATTACTTTACCATGTTCATCTTGTAGCAATGCAGTTTGTTTCTTATTGAAGATACCAGTCGCTTCTTTCACTTTTTTATACATGTTAAACGTGTCATATTTGTTTTCAAGTTCTTCAATGTCTTGACACTGTTTGGCTATATGTTGACTCTTTGCTTCTCGTATTTTACGTCGAATTTCTTTTTGTATTTTGTGTTTTTCGCTAATCGCCGTTGTTCCATCAAATCCAATATGTCTTCTGTCATCCAAGCCTGCTTTTTTAACTTTGACCTGCCTTGTAAATTTCTCACAGATTTCTTTTACTGTTGTTACGATTTTAATTTAAGCCCTCATCGACATTCTCACCGATATTTTCCCAAATTAAATTTTCGTTCAGTTGTCTTTGAACGGATTCCTTAACTTTCTCGTCTTGTAATTGGGCTGTATCGAGACTTCTTTTTGATCACCTTCTTTAATTTTAATTGGGTTACAGCTACTATGGGATTGTGATCAGACCCAATGTCAGCACCTGGATAAGTTTTAACTGATTTGATGCAGTTTCTAAATCGATTTTTTGTTAGAATGAAGTCGATTTGGTTCCTAATAATTTTGTCCTCTGATTCTGCATTTGACTTCCAGGTGTAGAGCCTTCTCGGTGGTAGTTTAAAGTGAGTATTCGATATAATGAAATCGTGTTCTTGACAGAACTGAACAAGTCTATCTCCACGTTCGTTTCTGTTTCTCAAGCCATAATCCCCCACAATTTTCAAATAGCGTCCTTTGTCGACTTTAGCGTTAAAATCTCCGAGGACTATGGTATTTTCTGCTGCTTTGACAAGATCTAGAGCATCAGTTAGATCTTTGTAAAATGCTTCTAATTTGTCTTCATCACTGGATGATGTTGGGTCATAGGCCTGAATTACATTGGTAATGAACGGCTTTGAACTAAATTTTACTAGCATTACTCTGTCAGATATGGGGATATAAGTTAATACTGATTGAGCTAAGTGTTTTGCTACTACGATTGCAACTCCATTATAGTGATTGGCATCGGTATTTCCGGCATGGTACACTTGATATCCATCTACGTCAAATACTCCTGATCCCGGCCACCGCATTTCACTTATTCCGAGGATGCTGATTTGCATTCTTTTCATTTCTTTTATGGCATTATATATTTTACCTGACTCAAACATGCTTCTGACATGTCAAGGATTTCGCATATTAACGACCTGAGATACAGAAGTCGCACAGGGCCAAATCTGGAGAATACGGTGGATGGGATAACAGCTTGTAGCCCAATTCGACTAATTTAGCATTGCAGACGGCGAGGTGTAGTCGGAATGTTGTCATGGTGGAAGAATACTTTTTTCTTTCCCAGTTGGGGCTATTTTTTCTACAAGTCGGCATCTAATCGACCCAATAACGCGGCATAGTAATGACCCTATGACCGTTTTGCCCTTTTTCAAGAAACTGATAGAGATAACACTTTGTGAAAACGGTGGCATTACCTTTTCGGCCCATAGGACAGTCTTCGCCTTCTTCGGAGCACGTTCGCGGGGTGACGTCCACTGTATCGGCTGTTCTTTGGTCTCTGGTGAGTAACGGTGGATCCAAGTTTCCTCGATGGTTACGAAGCAACGTAGAAACTCCTTCGGATTACGCTTAAACAGCCTCAGACACTGATCTGAAGTGGTCTCATGGTTTCACTTGTTTGCCTGAGTGCGAAAAAGCGGCACCCATCGCGCCCGCATCTTTCTCATGTCCAAAATTTGATGCAGGATAATAGTCTAGTCGCAACATAGTGGGTCCCGTGGGCACTTTTAGTTCATCGCGATTTGATGGTGGTATTATAGGTTTTTGGGTCGCTGAATCTAATGGAAGTGGTCTGGAAGCCCAAATGTGGTGCGTTTAATTGTTATTAACAAATTATGGTAAAATTAGGTGTTTTTCAGGAATTATTAGAAGCCCTGTAAATAAATTGATAGTGTTAAGGTCTTCTCTGGTGTATTTTTGCTCGCTGAATCGAATGCCACTAGTCTCGATTACTCAAAATATGTTCTTATGTTGTTAATAACAAAATAGTTGTTTATTCACCGAAAAGCTCGAAATGCTCTATCTACAGCAAGTTTGTAGTCTTTTTCATAGTATTTTTATACGCTAAGTCGATTTCCACTAGTCGTGATAGCTTAAACCACGTTCCGACTTTCTCTTCTTCTTCTTCTTGTAATAGGACTATGTCCTGTTTCTTCTGTTACAGTCTTTGCTGCGATCCGGAGCTCCAACTCTCGTACCATCGTTTTTTGGGTCTTCCTATGGGTCGCTTGGTGTTGGGCTTCTATGTTTTCGCCCAATGCGCCATACGTTCAGGGTCCATCCGATCTACGTGGTCCCTCCACATGCGTCGTCGCGCTCTTGTCCATCTCACTACGTCCTGAACGCCTAGCTCTCTCAATGTGTCTTCGTTTCGTACTCTATCTCTGAGTGTGATACCTCTTATGGATCTTAGGGTTTTCATCTCTGTTGTTCTCATTATCTGTTTGGTCTTTGTTGTCTCGGCCCTTGTCTCAGCTGCGTATGTCAGTACGGGTCTAACACATGTCTTATAAATGCGGACTTTGCTTTCGGTGCTCATATATTTATTCCGCCAGATTATATCCCTCAGGAAACCAGATATTCTCGCTGCGTTCATTGCCTGCTGTTTTGATTCTTGCCACAGATGCCTGTCGCTAGATATTTCCACACCTAAGTATCTGCAATCCATTACCTGTTCGATTATATGGTCGTCCACTACTAACTTACATCTAATTGGGTTCCTGGATATTACCATCGATTGGGTTTTCTCTTTGGATAGTGTCAGGTTATACTTTTCGGCGGTTATTTTGAATTTTTGTAGTAGGCGTTGTAAGTCATCTTCGTTTTCGGCTATTAAGATTGCATCATCTGCGTAGCAAAGTATTCTCATGGTTCGGTTACCCATTTTCTATCCCTGATTCATTATGTTAACACTATCTATAACTTCATCCATTATTAAATTAAATAGGCATGGACTGAGGCTGTCCCCTTGTCTAATGCCTGCATTGATTTTGATTTCTTCCGTGAGCCCGTGTGTGGTTTTAATTCGTGTTTTGTTGGATCTATTGAGCTCTTTGATTATGTTTCTATACCTCTGACCTATGTTTTTCTTTTCAAGGATACTGAGCACGTCCTTTAATCGATCTCTGTCGAATGCTTGTTTCAGATCTACAAAGCATATGAACATGGGCTTGTCGAATTCTATTGATTTCTCAACTAATTGTCGCATTATGAAAATAGCGTCTATTGTAGATCTGTTTGGGCGAAAACCCTGTTGTTCTTCCGATACACCGGCTTTCTTATATATTTTTTGGGATAGAATTTTTGTCAATAGTTTTGATGTAGAATTGAGTAGTGTAATTCCTCGGTAGTTCGTAGGATCTGTCTTTACGCCTTTCTTGTAGATGGGTATTGTTATACTCTCTCCATTCCTCTGGTACTGTCATGTTGTTTACAATTTTTTGGAATGATGTTGTTGTCTCTTCTATTATTTTTGTACCTCCGTATTTAATTAATTCATTTGGTATATTATCCGGACCTGGTGATTTCCGACTTTGTTATTAATAAATTATTGCAAAAATACCGGTTTATAGTACGTTCTCACAGTTTTTGCTCTACATTTTAAAAAACCACTTGGATTGACATGCAATTTGGCATTTTCGTAGCTAACATGTCAAACAAAACAAATGATATTGTGCCGATGTCTGCTCTTACCCTGGGGGTGAGTTTCACCCCTTTTCGGGGTTAAAAAAGAAACCTTTAAAGTGAGTCCGGAAGTGAATACACTAATTAATTCTAAACAACTTTTGCTCTATACAGTTTGTTCACTAAGTCAATACTTTTGAAGTTATTTGTTTTTTTTTTTGTTGAAAAATGAACATATTCACTCGCAAATAACTCAAAAAGTATTGACTTAGTGAAAAAACTCTATAGAAAAAAAGTTGCTTAGAATTAATCAGTTTATCCAATTCCGGACTTATTTTAAAGGTTTAATTTTTCACCCCCGAAACGGGATGAAACTCACCCCCATGATAAAAGCAAACATCGACACAATATCACTTGTTTTGTTTGACATGTTAGCTACGTGCATGCCAAATTTCATGTCATTCAAGTGGTTTTTTTAAATGTAAAGCAAAAACCGTGAGTAAACGTGCTATAAACCGTTATTTTTGCAATAATTTATTAATAACAAAACGGAACGTGGTTTAAGCTATCATGACAATGACAATCGATTTAGCGTATAAAAATACTATGAAAAATACTACAAACTTGCTGTAGATAACGCATTTCGAGCTTTGCGGCGAATAAACAATTATTTTGTTATTAAAAAAATAAGAACACATTTTGAGTAATCGCGACTAGTCGCATGCGATTCAGCGAGCAAAAATACACCAGAGAAGACCTTAACACTATAAATTTATTTACAGGGCTTCTAATAATTCCTGAAACACCTAATTTTACTATAATTTGTTAATAACAATTAAGCGCACCATATTTGGGCTTCCAGACTACTTCCATTGGATTCAGCGACCCAAAAAACCTATAATACCACCATCAAATCGCGGCGAACTAAAAGTGCCCACGGGACCCCCTATGTTGCGACTAGACTATAAGACTTACGTGATCTAAGATGCCTATTGTTTCAGCTACCTCGCGAACCTTTAGTCGACCGACGGTCTGCCAATAGGCGATCTTGGATTTTTTTCACGTTATCCGCCGTGGTAGCCGTTTTCGTGGCACCTGGGCGTGACTTATCAAAAACCAACGTGCGACCACGTTGAAACTCGATAAACCAATTTTTTCGGTCGCCATCGAAGGAGAAGAGTCACCATACACAACATTCAAGTGCTCTTTGATTTCACTATGCGGTTTCCCTTCCAAAAACAATAATCGAATCACAGGCCAATATCGCTCTTTTTTCCTTTTTCTAAAATACCCAGACACGCTTACTTTAACACGCGGTCAAAACAAAACTACGAGTTTGATTCGGCTGATATTTTGACATAGTTTGTCTACAAGAATGTATTATACGATAGTAGATTTCTCTTGCGATAGTGGCGCCATCGGGCACAAGGTAAGTACTTATCGGAGCACACACGTATACATGTATTCTTAGTCCAGGGTAATAAGGATTTTCTCAGGACACTCAAATATCCAGGTAGCTGACTACTTTTTTAGTTATTGTAGACCTATAGGAAGAAAACCTACCTGTTTCCTGCCTAGAGTTCGCGTCCGTTTTTTAATTATTAACAATTTAGTGCAAAAATCGCGATTTTTTCGATTTTTTGCACCCTATTCAACAGCTAAACAATTGACATAAAACTACAAAATTAAATTTTTTAGAACATTGAAAAACCTTCAAAATACCGGTTTTTGAAAGTTAAAAAGTTAATTTTTTGCTTCACAAATTGCAAAATAAATGAAAATCGATATTTGTTAATAACTTTTATTACTAAATTTAACTTAGAATTTTAGGGTTTCACCCAAAGTTGGTTCTTTTGGTACTTAACAAACCCTCAAAATTTGAGACCGATCCATTAATTAGTTTAAAAGTTATTCTATGGGTTTTTTTCATGAGCATTTTTCAGTGCGTCACAAATGATAGAAAAAAAGGTTAGTCTGTGATAAATACACATTTATGACATTTATTCTAACATGACATTTTAGTTAAATCTGACAGTTGTCACATTTTATTTGCAATTTGGTATAAAAAAAAATCAATTTTGTTTATTGCATTTATAAAATAGTATTTTCTTTGATTTGTATATTCTTATAAATTGTACAGATTAAATTTTTTTATATAGAATAATATAATATTTAATATTATCTTCTTAGCGCCATCTATTGACAACTAGATTAAATGTTATAAATGTCACCGACGAAATGTAATCAGCGACGTGCGTGTTTTTCTGTCACATACAATTTAATGCGTTAGCGTTAGAGAGAAATCGAAAAATTGTGACGCACTGAAAAATGCCCATGAAAAGAACCATAATTGTTTATCCCAGAGACATTTATTTTGCCATAACATAAGACAGAAAATAATAAACATTGGGCAATTCTGAGTATGCCAAACGAAAGTAGAAGACTGATATTATCAAAATGTATTAAAAAAAGATAAAAAAATTAATCAATATAATCAAAACTCCTAATGCCATATTTTTGAAATTTTGTAGTTTATAAACATTTAGAATAACTTGACAAATATTATCCGTAGGAACAATTTTTTTATATATTCGGAAAGCTAGTATTTTAACACGAATTTTCATATAAAAAAAATTAGCCTGGGTTCATTAGGGACAAAGTTAGCCATTTATTTTTTTTTAATTCACAGCTAATTTGTTTATAATAATTAAGGAATTTCATTGATGCTATTTTAAATAATGGGGTTTGTATTTTTTGTTAAAAAATTGAATAAACATTGTATCTTCACAGCACCCTCTACGATTTTTCAAAATTGTAGTTGAAACGGTTACTAGGGGGAACCTACGAAACCACCGAGTTAAAATACCGAAAAAGCAATTTCAAACTAATACAATTCTCTGTATCTCCGGATCAACTCAATGAATTTTCATCTTTCTTTTTTTTTTAAATTGTATGTAATTTCTACGTACATTACAAATATGCAATTTGTTTATAAATTTATTAATTAATAATAATCAGTCTAATTTGTTTAAACAATTCTTGAAAAAATATATTTTTTTTTTTAAATCTATTTTTTTTAATCATAGTATCATTAATGATCATACAAAACGTTAAAGTTCACTTTAATAAATAAATTATTTTTATTAGATAATTATTTATTGAAGATAATTTATTTATTAAAGTATAATTTAACTTTTTCTATGATTAATAATGATAGTCTGATTAAAAACATGGATTTTTGAGAAAACATTATTTATTCAAAAATTGTTTAAACAAATTAGATTGTTTATTAATTAATAAATGTCAAATTGTAAATAAACAAATTACATATTTGTAATGTACAGAAAAATTACATACAAATTAAAAAAAAAGAAAGATATATATTTAGTAGATCCCGAGATATAGAAAGTGATAGTAGTTTTAAGTTGCCTTTTTTAGTTTTTGAACTCTTGCATTTGTCGGCTCCCAGCTCCCCTTTCACTTACCACGACTAGTCACCAACTGAACAACATTTTTAAAAATTCGTGTAAAATACCAATTTTTCGAATATGTAAAATGATTTTTTCTACGGACAATATTTTTAAAGTTGTTTGTTTGGGTTTATATGACTGCGGACACTAAATCCATTCGCCAATTAAAGTTGTTCTAAATGTTTATAAACTACAAAATTTCAAAAATTTGACATTACTATTTTTGACTATATTAGATAATTTTTTTATCTTTTTTTAGTACATTTTAATAGTATCACTTTTCTACTTTCATTTGACATACGCAGAATTGCCTTATCTTCATTATTTTTTGTCTTATGTTATTGCAAAATAAAGGTCTCTGGGATAAACAAATAGAATAACTTTTAAACTAATTAATGGATCGGTCTCAAATTTTAAGGGTTTGTTAAGTACCCCAATACACAACTTTGGGTGAAACCCTAAAGTTCTGAAGTAGTTTTAGTAAAAGTTATTAATAAATAACGATTTTCACTTATTTTGCAGTTTGCGGAGCAACAAATTAACTTTTTAACTTTCAAAAATCGGAATTTTGAAGGTTTTTCAATATTCTAAAAAAATTTTGTAGTTCTATGTCAACTGTTTAGCTTTTGAATGGGGTGCAAAATATCGAAAAAATCGCGATTTTTGCACTAAATTGTCAATCATTAAAAAACGGACGCGAACTTTAGGCAGGAAATAGGTAGGTTTTCTTCCTATAGGTCTACAATAACTAAAAAAGTAGTCAGCTACCTGGATCTTTGACTGTCCCGAACATGGTCTATTTCCAGCTTATTACCCTGGAGTATCTAGGCTATTGCAGTTTTGGCTGTATTCACTCTTTTAACCTGTTCTATCTATCGGTCTTTCCAGTCTCTATCATACCAGTTTGTTTCGCATATATCATTTTTCCAGAACCTTCTGCGTCGAAGTTCTGTTGATTTGTTAACTATTTGTTGTCAGTGCATCTTTAATGTGCACTTTAAAATCATTTTTATTTTATACCAATATTTCTTTTCCAGTGCTTGCTACATTCCAGTGATTAAAATAATTTATTTATTTCTATAGATATCTAAAGATATGATAGCTGGTGAGTTAGGTTATTGACTCTCCTCATTGTTACAATTCAAACTCTACATCGAGAATATCAAGAGTAGAATTAGGTTACTTTTTTAAATTCAATGTTAAATTTTGAATAAAAGCTTCATCATTTGAATGAACTTTAGCTCGTTTATCCATTTAACTCTCTTCAGTGCAATAATTGTCAGTGATTGCTACATTGATCTTAAGTTTGACATTCAGCGTTATAAATTATAATGATGGTGCCCTCAATGATGTTTTTAAGGTTTGTTTTAATAACATGTATAGTTCCTAAGTAACAATCTTCTGATAGATGTGACCGAGCACATGCTCATGCTGATGTCTTGTTTACAATCTTTCGTGAATTGACTTTTTACAGTGCGTTCGTCAAAGAAACATCAAGACATAACGAATCTCAAAGGATTTAGTCATAATGGACGCCCATATGACACAATCAACAATGTCTACAAAGGAAAAAGGATGGTTTATTACGCTTATAGGTTACTTTTTCACTTGTTATGTATAAATTTTATTTTAGTTTTCAAACCCTTGTGCCTTCTGTCGATGTTGTTAAATGCTACCTCTGACGTTAGTGCGTGTCACTAATGTTTGCTAATTTTAAATTTTTAAGACTTAACATTTTGTAAATATGTGATATAAATAGAAACCCTAATGTATTTGATAAATATGATAAAATTATGAATATCATTATAATGCCTAACAAAACCTTGATATGTACTGTGTGTATATACTACTGCTCTGGACAGTCGACTTTACCAATAGTTACCAGTTTGTTCAGTTTTCATTTAAGTTCATGTTTTCATTTTAAGTTGATGTTTTCATTATGTAGCTAATATAAGTATTAATAATAATATCTTATAAAAAATATGATAGGTATATGGTGAATTTTTATATAATATTCGCAGAAGCTAGAAATTATAAAATACACAATTATAAAAATATAAAATAATTCTATCTAGCTGCGCCGATTAAATTAAATATTCAGGGTGACTGATCAGTGTGAGGAAGCTCAGTAGATCTGTTATAGTAAAAATTACAAAAAAAAAGTTATTGACAAAAATTGTAGGCAGCTTTAAACTCCACATTTTAAAATTAGTTACAATCTTACAGGGTGTTCCATAAGATGTGGGCAGACCAAACTTATGTTTTTTAAATGGAACACCCTTTATTTTATTTTAAATTTGAAATCTGGTTCACTTCCACATCACAACAATGTAAAATTTTATTATGTTATACCAGGTATTTAAAAAGTTATAACCAATATTACCTGAAAATCGTATCAAGTTTAACTCCCTGTATAATTTAAAAGGAGTATAGGAACATTGATCTATTGCAAACATGGTTTTTTAATAATTGTTAAAAGTAATAAAACATATTCGTTTTCATAATATTCGTTAAATCAAATACATAGTAAGTCAAAATGCAAGTACATTATTTTCTTGGTAATTTTAAATAGAACACCATGTATTTTATATCTCTATCGAAAAGTACTACTGTCGTACTTCGAATTTTATGAAGTACTCCCTATACCTAAAGTTATCAGTTTTCTATAGGGTGGCCGGAAAGTCCCTTTACACTAATGAATTATTTTTTTTATACAACAGAGGGAAAAAATAATAACACAATTTTGTTTGTAAGTTATTTATTAATTATTTATCTAAAACTTGAGTGTGAATACCTGCATTGTCGCAACACAACTTGGTACGACGCCATGTTCGTTAGGGTGGAGTGACAATGAGATACATATTTTTTTTTCAAAATTTCATTTTGCAATACCCGCAAAAAGTTGCCTTATAATATCCTAAAAATAAAAGGTAAATGATGTTTTTAATTATTTTAACATCTTTGGCCCTTTACCATCCCTTAAAGGGGTAATAATTTTTTTTCAAAATTTCACTTTGCAATACCCGCAAAAAGTTGCCTTATAATATCCTAAAAATAAAAGGTAAATGATGTTTTGAATTATTTTAACATCTTGGGCCCTCTACCATCCCTTAAAGGAGTAATAATTTTTTTTTCAAAATTTCACTTTGCCATACCCGCAAAAAGTTACCTTATATTATCCTAAAAATAAAAGGTAAATGATGTTTTGAAATATTTTAACATATTTGGCCCTCTACCGCCCGTTGAAATGGTATTACGGCATTTAATATGTTTCCAAAGTTTCAATTTGGAACTATTACATAATATATGTCATATAAGATAAAAAGTAAAGTAGAAAAAGGATTTATTATTATACTAAAAAACCATACAAACACAGCAGAGACGGACATTTGAACAATAATACTTTTTAAATAAAGAGCTGTAATAGCCATTATAGTCAGTTATAGCCACCATTCAATCACTACATCACCTTATAATCTTTTTTCGTTTCGAACGAGGGCATGATGCTCCTAGATTTAATTTTTGCTCTTATGAAGCCATCCCTAACCGATTCACCAATCACCGACATAGACGCCTCAGTCACCATCTTAACACACCGTTCCACTGCCTGAGTATGACAGGGGAACTGAACGAAGTCCAAATCTGCCTCGGTATTATTGATGCATTGTTGGAGTGTTTGATTCAAAACGCCAGCTAAAATTGGAGGTGGGGTTACTTCACACGTCTGCCAGTTGATAACATCAATGGTAGTCTAAGACATGGAAGTTCAGTTGTGGAATTCTCTGACTTCTGTGGGAACAGAGACCATTTCTCTAGCTTTCAAAATTCTACGCAAAGCTAGTTCTCTGATATACCTTCGTTCATCAGTTAGCATGGCTAATAGCACGTTTTCGGGGTGGCAATAATAAGCATTCCGTTGAATGACAGGATCAATAATATTTTTAAGATCATCACTTAAATAACGAGATGATGATATTATCTTAAATATATGCCTTGCTCCATTCGCGCACGAAGGTTCTTTCTTTATCTGGAACCAAACTGGGGCATATACCTTTACTATGTACTCAGCCAGAGTTTTTAAATTTGCAGATGACTTTCGGTTGCAATATAAAGTCTTAGCATTCTGTTTGCGGCTGTAAGCCATCTAGCGTGTGGTAGTTTTCCTGGATTGCGAGTACTTAGATTTAAGGAGCACTGACCAGCCGAAATTGCAAGACATATTTCGTACATGTATTTCTGGTCGGTACTCAGATCACTATATTCCAATTCGGGCACAATGCAAGTAATTGCCTCAAATTGTACAGGCGGCAGTGCCTCGCAGTTTTCAAGCAATTTACCTATAGGTCCCGAATACTCACGAGGACCGCTTGTTGCACCATCAAGGAATGCGAATAAGTGACGCAGAGGCAGCTCATTCGCATGCAGTAGGCAGATTAACCATTGCAAAGGACGTCCCAATTTATTCTGTAAATTCGCAATAACACCGTTTTTTCTTCCGGTATTTGTGGCTGTACCATCACAACCAACAGCTAAAACTTCGTTGAAGTTTAATCCATTTTTAATACAAAAATCATAGATTGCTGTCGCTATGTGCTTCCCAGTTCCAGAACTCGGCGTCACATGGCCCAAATAAAGAGAATTTGGTTCTTCTATCATAGATATATATTCTTCGCTGATCGTTCTTTTATGATATCTGTCGCCAACTATTTCCTGTGAGAGCGTTTTGTCTTTTCTGCCATCAAAAAATATACTTTTCAAGCCTCCTCCACTTGCAGTTTGCACATTTTTGAGTAAAGCACGTGTTTTCTGGCGCTCTCTTCGAACCTTGCTTCTATCAACAACTTTAGAACAATCATCCATTGTTACAATACCGATGTCCTGTAACGTTGCTGAAGCAATTGCTGCAGCACATCTATCAGAAATACCATATTGGTCACAGACCCGTGAGAGTGTTGGAAGTGTGAACCTCATTTGTCCAACTTCTGATGTTGATGGCTCCGTTGCAGAGAATGTATCATTACTACTTTTTTTGAGTTCTGGAACTGCAACAATGTTAATAAATTGACCCTCATTACCATCGTCAATACTATCATCCATTATTTTAGCACTTTGACTACAGTCCCCTTCTTGCCATTGACGAAAGCGTTCTTCACGTTCGATTTCTGCTTTTTGTCTTTCAAGTTTCTTTCTTAATTTATTAGTCTCAATTATATCGACAGTTCCAATCCCCATTCTTCTATTTGATCTCTGGTCCAAAAGGAAAGACCGTTCTTCAGTTGGAACCTTACGTGACTTGACACAACAACAAGAAGTAATTATTGGGCATTTACAGGCTGCGATATCAAACAGCTTCGTTGATTCGTGTTTAAAAGTTTTTACTTTTATGGTGTAGTTTTCATTACGTTTTTTTTGTGGATATCTGATAAGGCTACGATATGTATTATAATGCTTACCAATCAGTTGACGGATGCGTTCGTGTGATACTGTGGGAATCGAAGCTCTTTGCCAAATTTCTTCTATTTGATGTCCTAACTGTTTGGATATTTCCTAAACGCTTGGCTCTTGGCCGGATCGTTCATGGATTAATTTATGTTTAATATACAAATAACCTTTTATAGTGTCTCCAATAGTTGGCAAAACGGTACTTTTAAGTTCTGAAGGGGCACCAAAAATGGGACATTCACTTGTACTTCTGGTTACAACTCTTCCAGTCACACCGTCAGCCATTATTACCAACGCTGTAATTAAAATAGTCTACTAATATTGCAAAACAGAGCATTAAAAAAAATAATACCTGTTGCTAGGCAGGATAATCGCTGTAATTCTTCAAATGTCACTTGTGAATTAATAATGAAACGAAAGTCTAATATAAACACCAAAATATCCAAAAATAGGTTAAATAGTGGCACTTCGTACTTACTAAACACAAATAACAGACACCATGTAACGCGTTCGAATATTAAAATCGTATGAAGGCAGAATCAGATGATTCTGCATCATAACAATAAGACCGCCCTCCCGCCTTACTTAGCTACAGTGTTGTTTCCTTGGCAACGGCACGATCGTAGGGTCTATTTAGAAAATGATCGTAGTTATGTATTCCATAGGCGTAGTATGCAAATTAATTAATTAGGAAACAAATTATAAATTTTTTGCCTTGCTAAAAACAAACGATTTTTTTCATTTTTGGAGAAAAACAAGCTTTGGTAGAGGGCCCAAGCAGTTGTTCGAATTTGTTCATATTTTGCAAGTGTTTTTTACTTATCAATAGGCAACTTTTGGCGGGTATTGCGAAACAAGATTTTAACTTTCATTTTTTCGCTCCACCCTAATGTTCGTATACTCATCCAACTCAGCATGTCCGGAGTTACTGACGTAAAAGCTGGGCGCACTCCGTTTCGCAAGTCCTCATTCGAAACATATCTGCATTTCTAACTTCTCTTGATTAAGATTCCACAGTGAATTGTCCGGCGCTGTCAAATATGTCTTGGAGGCCGAGAAATTGGAGAACCACGTCCAATCCATCGGTTTGGGAAGATTTCATTCAGGCGTTTGTGAACAACGAGAGTAGAAACAGCTGACTACTAGGCCAACAATGGATGGGTGATACCTATACCATGAAAAAATTCTTTTTGTGTTTGTGTAACGTGTAATGTGGCCGTTTTTCTGTTTTTGCTGTTTGGGGTTGTACGGAGGGCATAGCATATCCAACCAAAATTTATTTTCACAAGATGCAAATGTTAACACCTCAATTTTGTAGCGGTACTTTTTTAACAATTGACCATTAGCTCCGATGATGACGTTTATGTCGAAAGCGCTCAGCTAAAGAAATAAATTATTTACACACTTTGATATACTACATTTTTTATTTCCTCTATTCATTCAAGTGTGTACAAACTTATCAGTCTTTCAACTAGCTGTAGAATGGTTCTAACATTTTTTTCTTACTTATGTTATTGCAAAAAAAGCTCTCTGGGATAAACAATTTGAATAACATTTAAACAATTGAATGAATCGCTTTGAAATTTTTGTCACATATTAAGCACTAAAGAACCCTTATTGGAGAAAAATTTTAAAGCTGGACACTAATTTTTACAATATTTATTGCGAAATTTATTTTTTTGCAATTTCGACCTTTTTTTACAATTATATTAACAATAAATGAGTATATCAACCTTTGTTTGTAATACGTCGTTTTAAAGCTTCATGCTCTCGAACATGTTTGTACTAAAAAATACATAAGATTCAGTAGTGTTTTAAATTCATTTGGAAAAACAGGAAAAAATACCGTTTTTTACACTCAATTGTTTATAAATAAAAATGACCGCCAGATCCTACGCAGTAAATAGTTACAATTTGTTCTTATGGGTATTACCTTTCGAAAAAACGCTTCAGTACCCTGGCTGTTCAAGTGTCATGGAAAAAACCTTATTACCCTGGACTAATAGTCTTATCATTGTAACAGTCGATGCAACAGCCCATCGGTTTAACGGATTTAGTACTATGTGAATATTATAAGGGGGGCTAAATATGTAGCATATAATCCGAAGTAATTTGTAATTTTGAATTAAAATTTAAGTGAATCAAGTCTTTGTAGAAACTTCCGTTTTAAAAAATTCGAAATTAAATACATGCCACCATTAATTTACAAAGGATTGGTCACTTTTGTGGCAGCATATTTAAGATACAGGGTAATGAATAAATATTTTTAATGCACAGCTAGCGAAATGTATGTTATAGTTTCTAGTTCGGCAAGTATTATATAAATGTTGCGTTTTGTGTTTTTCGTTTATTTTATATGATCATTGAATACAAAAATTTTTATATACTAAATTAGTATTTTTGTTTAATTAAAAGTGTAAAAATTGCCTTCTTTCAAAGCAGACATGTTGTGCCAGATTACAGTTTTGTTTTATAATCGAATAAGTTTATTTTGTTATTAGATTATGAGTATTTGTTTAATTCCATTGCAGTTTGTGACGCTTTCTTGATTGCGTTTTTACCTTTAGGTGTTTTTTTTTTAATTTTTATAAAGAAATAAAAATTATATTTTTAATAGTGACTTTTTTTGGCCTTTTTTAACGTTTTATACTGAAAATTGACGGTTTTTAATGTTTAACGGAACGAAAAGAAAAATAGCTGAAGGAAAATAAGTGGAAGTTTTCGAAAATAGCAACAAAATACCACGAACCAAATCATAAAGATCTAGGGATGTAATGCAACTGAAAGAAATAAGAGAGGTTAAAAGAGAAATGAATCCGGATATGATCTCCTACAAGCCATTTTGTAAGGAAAAATATTTGGAAAGCAAGGTCCAGGAAGAATATCCTGGCTAAAAAACCTCAGAACCTGGTTCAATAAAATATCTGTGCAGCTTTTTCGCGCTGTTGCAGATAGGATAAAGATTGTCATGATGATCGCCAACATTCGTCACGGTTAGGCACATCAAGAAGAAGAAAAATAGACATAGGGCATGAATTTCTAGATTAAGAGCAAGAGGGTCAAAACTTACGAAAAACAATAAAATTCTCAAAAACTACAGTCCCTGTTCAATTTATTAGACTCACCCTACAAATATCAGTTTTTTTCTTTGAAACACCTTAACCCTCTATTGCACACACCATTTTAGACAGCAGCAAAAATTTTTTTTAATGTAAATATGGGAAAGTATGATAATTTAGACTAGTTTTAGGTAGTTATTTATTTTTAAAAGTTTTTATTTCTTTGAAAAAAAAAGTGTATATTCAGATATACATTGTGCATATATTATTAAAAAAATTGCAATTCTATACTTCAGTCAATACAGATTTTTCATAGACGGTTCTAACGATGATATAAAAAAGGCAGGCACAATATCTACAAATAATCTACTAATAATAAAAAAAATTAAAACTATTGATGAAAATCTAGGAAACAGTTTCTGTCTGGAACAAAACATAGGAAACAATTACATTTAGTGCATTTTACTTTTGTTATTTTTTGGCATTTTTTATTCTTACATCTTCCTGTCTTTTTTTCATAGTGGGGCCAATGGTCCATTCTATCAGCAATACAGTCTGCGTTTGCGGAGACACAAGTTTTAATTTTTTTTTTATCCAATGATGGTGTACTGCCGGATGGGCGACCTCTTTTTGCTAACTTACTAGCCCAACATAAACTCTGAGCAACATCTGCCTTGAAGTCATATAAAGACAGTTGTCTTTTAGGAATTCCACAGTCATCGCTAGCTCGCCTATACATAAGCCAAGCAATTATGACGCTCATGTCCATTAGATGAAAAAATATTCTAAGATAATATTTTCTCGACCGAATCTTTGTTCGGTAAAGTGCCAAGAGAGAATCTATCAAATCCACTCCCCCCATAAATTTATTATATAAAATAATAATACTGGGGCATTTTATTGTTACACTTTCCTTTTTCTTACGGTCGTACCTCTGGACCGTCGTTTCAGGAGAAGCACTGGCAAATGTACTTAGCAATGTTACTGCCTTATTGTCATACCATTTGACTACTCTAAGTGTTGTGCTGTTATGGACAGCAACCTTTTCCACACAACTCCCTCGACCTTGCTTCATTAGCACTTTATCTGCTGGCAGCTTGTTTTTGGGAACCCTGTTTGTACGAACTGTACCCAAACTCTGGATGCCATTTTCAGATAACTTTATTTGCAACTCAGGACTGCAAAACCAATTGTCATAAAATAGCAAAAAGTTTTGGTTTTTTGGTATGCGTTCAGCTAAGCGAATAACAACATTAATGCTGGCACTTATATCTGGTAAATCGTCTGGTTGCTTATGAGCTCCACAATAAACCTCAAAATCATATACTATGCCGCTCGCACCTGCAAGACAAAATAATTTGTAACCCCATTTCTTTGGCTTTTTGGGATTATATTGCTTTAGCCCGCTACGTCCTTTATAGCGAATAATTTGCTTGTCAACAGATAAATGTTGCTCTATTGGTATGGACTTCATATTGTGCCTTATGGTTTCAATCACATTTCTTATTTTGAACAAACGATCTGGCGGATTCAATGGTAGTTGGTGATTATCAGCAAAATGTAATTTTTTTTTATTTGCTCAAATCTTCGTAACGGCATTACATCAGCGACTTGAGAAATTCTACAAGCATTACTCCAATACCTTCTAGTACCTGGTACCGATATCAGTGACATATAGAAACATGGTCCTAAAAACTGTTCCAGATCTTTTGAATCCATAGAAAAGTTTCCAGATATATCTGTTTGTGTAGCATACAAATTTGATTGCTTCACTATATAATCTAACAAAGCTTTATCAACTAATTTATAAAAAATATTGGACGGGAGTTTTCACTCCTGTAGATGGGCACCCCACAGAGGCGTTTGAGCTGCCTCATTCTTTGAATTTGTCCATTTCAAATCTATTTTCTTTTTTCCATAATTTGAACAAATGGGAATTTGATTATTTGTTAGGTCTGATAGAGGTGGCGGTAGGTCTTCATCATCATAAGAATCCGCTTGCTGACCCAATTGGTCACCTTCTACTATTTGATCACCACTACTAGATGAATCTAGAAACAGGAATTTACTAAAAAAAGTTGCAATATGTAGGAAAAAACTTACCTTGTAACATATCTGGTAGATAAGTTTCATCTGTTATGCTATCATCGCTGCTATAATCAAGATCACTGTCAACATCTGGTAAAAGTATATGTGTTTCCTTATGTTTGCCATAAAAACGTGTTGGATCCATAATCAAAATAAAAATACCGAAAGTACAGAAAAATTCAGTCACTATTACACAGTGTATATTTGAATATACAGTTGTAAAATATGCACTACTAAATCACCTCATCTATGTACTAAATTTCATTTCTATTTTTACCTGCGTAAAACCCCACAAATAATTCACTGAAGTGGGCGGTTCTCCTAGTAACGTCATTAGACAACCCCATCGATGTTGCCATTTTTTTTTATCGCTGTTATTTGGAATTTCTATAAAGAACCTACATAATACAGTTGCTTAGACATGTATTTTAGAATATTACAATGACCAATTTTGTTTTAAGATCGATATAAACCAATATAGACCAGAGATAATATTTGTATATTTAAATATACATGGTACCATAGAGGGTTAAATGTATGTTCAAAGTCATAAGGAACTGCTGAATGGGTTAAATAATAATTGCTTAATAATCGTGCTAAATAATTAAGTTAAAAAATGTGAGACTTTTTGATTGAATTGTGAAAACTTGACAGACGGCAATCTAATGGGCTAAAATGGTACAATGACTCGACTTTTTCAACTTTAGTTTTTTTAGTCAAATTAGTGGTTGATGTTCAAAGTTTCGTAAAATTTGCAGTAGTAAGTGTTAATATTAGTCTTTATTAATGTTAGTTTTTAATTTGTTTAAGTTATGTTAAGATATTAATAAAAATATGTTAATTTCTAAAAGACAAAAATGTCTTCGATTGGAATTTTTTCATATGGGTGATTGTAAAGATCTTTTTGTTGAGAAAATCTCTTCTGCTCTCTTCTGTTACTGCTCTATTAGAAAAGATCACATGTATCAAAGAGAAATAGCAAAAAAATATTGTATCTTAATCGTCAGTTCGAAGGTCGAGTCAAAAACTTTAAGAGAAACATCGTAAACATCGTATTACATCGGTTTAGGGGGGTTGGTATGGCAGAAATGTTTCAGTCACCTCCAGAGGGCAACGAATTTTAAAGAATTTGGCTTTAAAACACAAAAAAGTTACCCATAGCGATATACGGAATAAATTGGAAGAATCAGAGTGTTCAGTATCGGAGTCCACTGCACGCAGAAATTTTTACAGTATGGGATTCAAATCTCATAGGCCAGTTAAGGAACAAAGCAAACAACCAACTATCACTACAAACGCTTAGTTTGGGCCAATTTGCATAAAGACTGTATTGCCATATAATATTTGTGCAAATTGGCCGAAAGTAAGCGTTTCTTGGGCATTTGTGGTGGTGGTTTTGGTTTCTTAACTGGCCTATGACAGTTCAATCCCATACTGTACAAATTTCGGCGTACAGTGGACTCTGATATTGAACACTCTGATTCTTCCAATTTATTGGTTATATCGCTATGGGTGACTCTTCTGTGATTGGCAGCTAAATTCTTTAAAATTAGTTGCTCTCTGGGGGTGACTGAAATATTTCTGCCCTCCAAACCGATGTAACAGAATGTTTCTATTTAATTTTTTAGCTCAACCTCCGAACTGGCGATTAAGATATAGCATTTTTTTTCTATTTCTCTTTGATACATGTGGTATTTTCTAATAGATGAGTAAGAGAAGAGAGCAGAAGAGATTTGCTCAACAAAAAGATCTTTACAATAACCCATATAAAAAATTTCAATCCAAGATATTTGTCTTAAAAAAAAATGTGAAAAAAATTTTTTTAAGAAACGCTGTTTTTAGTTACGAGTGACTAAAATTAAAAATATTATAAAAAAAATCAACTAAAAAGACAAAAATAAAAAAAAATTTAAAAAATCTAACACATTCGTCAAAGAAAAGCATGGCGCGTCTTCATCGAATAAACGGTTTTCGCCCCACGCTTTTCTTTAACGAATGTGTTAGATTTTTTCAATTTTTTTTATTTTTGTCTTTTTAGTTGATTTTTTTAAATTATTTTTAATTTTAGTCACTCGTAACTAAAGAAAAGACTTTCTTAAAAAAATTTTTTTCACATTTTTTTATTTTTTACTTTTTAGTCTTACACTTTTTAAACATTAAAATATATCGTCATGTTTATTAAAATATGTATAAAACATTGATGTACTAACATGAAAAGTAGTCGGAATCGGCAAAAAATTTGAAACTTTATTGTTTATTTATGAAGCATAAGGTAAACAATTAACGTAAAAAGTGAAATTATGTATAGTTCATATCATTAGCTACAATCCGTAAAAGTTTCAAGTTTTTACATTGTAAAAAACAAGAGAATTTAAGCATTTTCCATTAAAATCGTTTTTTTTTTATTTAAACAATTAATTATTAAACATAAAAAAATTTTATTGACTATTCGTGTATTGTTCCCGCGAATGCATATGTCTGCAAATTTTCATTCATTTGCATTGGAGAAAAGGCAGTCAAATTAACCTCTAAAGATTTGACGCAAACTATTGAACTAAATAAAAGCGTTTAATTAACATATTTGTAATAATATCTTAAAATAAATCAAACAAATTAAAAATAAACTTTCATATAGAACAATATTAACACTCACCTCTGCAAATTTTATGAAAATTGAACTCCAATCACTAATTTAACAAAAAAACTAAAATTGAAAAACAGTCGAGTCCCTGTGCATTTTTAGCACATTCTAATTACCATCTGTCAAGTATCCATAATTCAAAAAAAAATTACCATTTTTAACTTAATTACGTAGCACGATTATTAAGTAATTATTGTTTAACCCATTTAGCAGTTCCGTATCACTTTTAAGATGTTTAAAATAAAAAAAAAACTGCTTTTTCTAGGGTGAGTCTAATAAATTGAGCAGGGACTGTAAATGGTGGACAAAAAATAATTATACACAATGAACATACAGTCGGAAAAATGAACGATCACATACTGTGATCACATCAATCACTTATTTTGTATTTGCTGTCTTTTTCTTTAAGTAAATAACAAACGTTTCTTATAGGGCTTTTCATCGACTGTCATTTGTTTCGAGCTTCTGTCATGTGTCACATAATATTAATATATCTACGCCATACGTCTTTGGTTTGTATCAATGGTCGCGTTCACCAGAATAATCCGAGTGCAATCCGATTAATTTGCGCTGAAACGCTGACAGTTTTTTTACTAGTGAACGACTGACGTTTGACATTCGATTGAGAGTGTTCTGTGTTCCATTTGTTTATGTTTTTATTCCTTGTTTATATAATTTATAACCTAGACAGTTGAAACTGTCTAAACTAAAATGGATAATATTCTTGAAGAACTTTTGTTTGGGGACGAAATTAGCAAATGCCGTTATACATTTAGCAGATGTACCTACCTCAAATTATTCCAGAAGGATGAGATGAAATTAAATATATATAAACCATAATTCAATATCCAATTTAGAGAACATTTTCATATGTCCAGAACTACTTTCCAGGTAAAATTGTATAACAAATTAATAACATCATGTATATTATATTGTTTTATTTCCAGGAACTATTTAATTGTATTGGCCATATCCACCAATTTGAAAACAGAATAATTCTATTGGAAAAAATTAATGTTTATGATGTGGATGCTAAGTAAACCAGAGAATTTGTTGCTGGGGATACGTTTGGTTTGCCAAAGAGCTCTGGACATAAGATTTTCACCCAAATAATATAGAATTACAAAAAATTGGAAATAATTAATCTTGAATATCAATGTGTATATTGAGTTTAATTTTATTGTAAATATTCTATAATATAATTTTATTGTAAATATTGTATTAACACATTTGTGGACACATCTTCATATGCAGACAGTAATTTCCCTTTGTAAGTACATGCATATTAGTCGTATCTGTGAATGGGTTAATTGTAAATCGTAATCAATAAAAATTTTTTGTGAATCAATAAAAAACTGGTTTGTTTGAAAATAAATGTAGTACAAATGTGGTCATAATATTTATTTTCATGCTTAGATAAAAACTAAATGTATTGTATATATAACACAACCTTTCATATATCTTCCTCCTCCATTGTTAAGCAGAATTTGTTAACAAGAATTGTCCCTCCATTCTTTTTTTTTTCTTCCTTAGCGTTCCTAGTATTTGATTGTGGCTCTAAAATTGCATTTGTTTCACTGAGAGCATCTAAAAGGTCTCTCAATCCTTATTTCGTTGGACATAGCCATACTCGTAGAAATAATTCTATCTGTATTGATGGTATTATCAGAGAACAACGAACACATGGTGGTCTTCAGAGTGCTCCCAACCAACAGTACCTTATGCTGCTGCGTTTTCTTTTACTGTTTTAACCCTTATCCGGGCAAGTGGGGCTCAATAGGCCCGAAATGCCATGTCTTTTATATGGAAGTAAAATGTCTTGCCCGGATAAGTATTAAAGTGAGCTTTCTCGTTTCAGAATTTTTTATCGAATACAGCTTCAAGATAACGTAACCATGCAAAATAATTATTTTTTCCCTTTATAGGATGCCAGCAACAACTTTGTAATGTAAGATTGCTTGGAAATGTGCTTCTGTATGAGCATCATAAAGGGATGTCTACTGCATTCCCAGTTTATCTCAAGAGTTAGTTGGTTGTGATCAAAGAATCGTATTAAAAAATAGATTATATCTCCCTCTAGTTCTTTTTTCATAGTACTTATATTAAATTTGGATTATGCCTAATTCCATGAAATGACAACAAATAATATGATTGTAAATAGTTTTGAAAAAGCTGTTTAAACTGTATAATTAAATTTTTTTTAAAACATCTACTTTTAAAAATTTCGTACCTAGGCCTGGATCCCGCATACCAAAAAAAAGTTGATTAATAGCAAGCTCAAATTTGTTAATAGCTTAACGGTGTCTAGTTGGACACTCTTTGATGTATAGAAACACTGGAACAGGGGAAGCCTTAATTGTGGAACGTGCCATCATGACAAGTTTATGATTGTGAAAACTAGCAGGTTGTTTTTAAGTTTATTCAATAGCAAACTTTGTATATTATAATATATGAAAAAATTTTTGTCCGAAAAATATGTTGGGCAGTTGGCTGAAAGACTTTGGTCGATGGCCTTTTGGTACATTGTATCAATAAAGTATGTCTCTCTCTATGTTGGGCATTTTAATAATTCCGACACGTAGAACATGTCAGAGGATAGGAATTATATTGGTGATAAATAGCAGTCTAATTTTGCATGCTAATGAAAGAGTAGCAAATCAATTGGAAGTTCTGTCCGACACAACACATGAGACGTTTTTGTAGTCTGACGTTCGAAACCTGTAACCTGTTCAACAATTAAAACTTCCCGTTCCAGTGTTTGTTTTAAATTAAAACATCAAAGTTTGTCCGACTAGACACTGTTAAGCTAATAACAAATTTTCAGCTTGCTATTAATAAACTTTCTTTTGGTATGCAGGATCCAGGCCTATTAACTATTTAACTCGAGCAGATTCCATTTTACCAGCGAATATAAATCTCATTCAAAATTCGGCATATCTAGATACTTAACTTAATGAAATCTTACCAGAATAATAAACGTTTACTACAAGAACAAGAAAATTTTGATAATAAATTAAAGATTCGGTCAGCTGTAGAAAGGTTTGAACTAATAAAATGCAAATTTAGAGGATTAAAATTTGATACAGAAAATATTCGATTAACGAACATTGTGTTTCACACAATTTTATAATATAGAAGGCAATAATGTTCTGGATAAATGCAATATTGAGTAGGTATGCTAAATAAAGAAATTAATAACATAACGGTGGGTGAAGAAGAATAAAAAATTGGAAATATTATTAAAAATAACTAATATGGAGTATTATTGTATAGGTACCTACCTACCTATATTAAATTTAATTTTATTGTAGGTAAATATTAATTACAAATAGTTGGTATGCAATGAATACCAATTTTTATAAGATTTGTGAATCAATCAAAAACTGGATTGTTGGAAAATAAATGAGGTAGGTATTACCTACTATACAGATATTGTGTTAATATTTCTAGTAACTATATAAATAAAAAAACACAAATATTTCTAACTTAATTTAGATAATAACTATATATAGGATACATATTAATAATACTAAAATAAGAACTACAAATATTTACAATAAATTACATACAATAATTATTGTATTTATATTCAATTTTAATTAAATTATCCATTTTACTTTGAACTTAATTTTAAAGTTGGCGGGATTCAGCTATCACAGCCACCGAACAACCCGAAGGTGCACTTCAATAAATTTCATTGTTTAGCTGTCAGACAGATTCTGTGACCTTGCGCCATTTTATCGGTCCAAGTGGTCAGATCCGGCTTTGCTTAACTAGATGTTGCAGCACCGGTGTTGATTTTTCAAATAAGTGTATCAAATAAAATTTATTTACTTTAAACTTATTTAACGTATAATTTTAATTAAAAAATATATCGTGACCTAATAGCGATCTAATAAGAGCTTCTCTGTATTCTATGTATTTTATCTCTATTTCTGTAATTTTTTTGTACAAAAAATAGGAGTTCCAAGCTCTACATTAACAAAGTATGTATAAGTACGTTTTTAACAATATTTTATACACAGGGTGTCCAAAAACTCTACCGACAAACGAAGACAGGAGATTCCTCAGATAAATTTAAGACATTTTAACCTAATTCTTCTAGTCCGAAAATGCTTCCTAAGAGGGCTAGAGCTCTTTAAATATGGCGTCTTGTAATTAGTTTTTCTTAAATAACGCCAGAACGCTCTCATTTAGAAACATGAGAATTGGTACGCATATTTATCTTTCAAAGATAAATCGATTACATTTATTGTGAACTTTTAGTACCGGTCATAGGCGTCCGTTTTGGGTAGGGCAACGGTTATTTTATCGGATAACTTTTATGTCTTTAACTTTTAAGCATTTTTGACACTGGATTATTAAATTATGAGGTATCCTTGTACTAAAAGGTACTCTTCCTTTAAGTCGGTAGAACACAAGGTTTTCTAAAAAATCGATTTCAAAATTTTTCGTTTCTTGAATTTCCAAAAAAAAATTCAAAAAAAAAAGTTAGAAAAACGAAAATTGGTACGTTTATTTATATTCCAGAGATGAATCGATTTCATTAATTGCGAATTTGTAGTACCGGTCATATGCGTCCGTTTTGGGTAGGTCAAGAGTTATTTTATCGCATAACTTTTTTGCCTTTAATTTTTAAGAATTTGTGACTTTAGATTATTAAATTATGAGCTATTCTAGTACTAAAAGTTGCTCTTGGTATAAGTTAGTAAAATACACTGTTTTTTTTTTGAAAACTTTTTTGCAGTTTTTTTTTCAAATTTAAAAGACGAAAAATTTTCAAATCGATTTTTCTAGAAAACGGCGTGTCCTACGGACTTAAATCAAGAGCACCTTTTAGTACTAGAATATCTCACAGTATAATAATCCAATATCAAAAATGCTTAAAAGTTAAAGATAAAAAAGTTATGCGATAAAATAACCGTTGCCCTACCCATAACGGACGCCTATGACCGATACTAGAAATTCACGATGAATGAAATCGATGCATCTTTGGAAGATAAATGTGTGTACCAATTTTTGTTTTTCTAAATACAAGGGTTCTGGAGGTATCTAAGAAAAACTAATTACAAGACGCCATCTTCAAAGAGCTCTAGCTCCCTTAGGAAGCATTTTCGGACTAGATGAATTGGGTTTAAATGTCTTAAAATTATATGAGGAGTCTCCTGTCTTCGTTTGTCGGTAGAGTTTCTGGACACCCTGTATACATAATATAGGTAAAGTTTTGTTCTGAAGCTATTTCCTTGTGGCATTTTTATAATCAACTATTTTCAATGATTGAATACAAGAATTATTTTGTATTTTGACAATAACACCTGACTTGGGCGTCGAAACGTTAATAAAATCATTTTTTTGGTAAAATTGTGGCTTATTTCCCATTGAAAATAATTGATTAGGTAAAGTTTCATAGTTAACACCAAATTTTCAAGTACCTACCCATTTAAGTACATACACATTTATAAAAACATTGTGAATTTAAAAATGCTTACCTTGATTCGTCTTTTGGAAAACGGAAAAAAACTATAGCTGAAATTTGATACCGTGTTTTTACAGTTGATCGCTGCACAGATTAAATTCGAACTGCCTTTCTTTTTGTCCATATCCATAATTATTATTGCACAATGCACAAAATCACCGAACAGAACAACACAAAATCAAAGTAACCCCGAAACAAGCGTGATCTGACAACAACAATCACAAATTGATCGTGTCAGCAGCGGACCTGTGGACCGAAAAAATGGCCGCCAGCCGTGCGCAAACCAGATGCGCGAACTTTTCTCGCCGAGTCGACTGTGCCTTCGGGTTGTTCGGTGTCACAGCACAATAACAAATTTAAGGCTGAATAAAATGGCGAGCGCTTCCAATCCGATTAATTCAGCGCACCGTTCACTAGTAAAAGAGCTTCCAATCCGATTGCAATCCGATTCCAAGCTCTCTGTTTGATGAACGCAACCATTGGTATATATCAATAACGTATGACGTAGATATATTAATATTATGTGACACATGACAGAAGCTCGAAACAAATGACTGTGAATGAAAAGCCCTATAGAAAAAGACAGCAAATACAAAATAAGTGATTGATGTGATCGTTAATCATTCACAGTAATTTGTTTCGAGCTTCTGTCATGTGTCACATAATATTAATATATCTACGTCACACGTTATTGGTATATAACAAATGATACAAACGAAAGACGTATGGCGTAGATCTACCATTATGTGACACATGACAGAAGCTCGAAAGAAATGACAATCGATGAAAAGCCCTATAGGGCTTTTCATTCACAGTCATTTGTTTCGAGCTTGTGTCAAATGTCGTAAAATCCGTGCATATTAATATTATACACAGATTATACAACATATGACAGAAGCTCGAAACAAATGACAATCGATGAAAAGCCCTATTCTTTCATTTTTCCGACTGTAAAGGATCTGGAATAAAAGAATCTTCACCAATAATGATTTAACCAAACAATAGCAGGGGACACAAAATAATTAAAGAACAATAGCAAAAAGGAGACACAAAATGGAAGAACAGCAAACACACGCTAGAAGCCGTTTAAGCCAAATCTTAATAAGGATATCTTAAGAAGTTGATGGACAGTGCGTCAAATGTATAAGTAAGTGTTGTGACACTATATGTATTTTGCAAAGTAGAATAGGAAAATTGCTGAATTTCTTTTGACGCTTATTTTGTGGAAACAATGAGTTAACATTTTTTGTACACATGTGGACGACGACCATGGACGTCGTGTCACATTTCATATGCATCTGTAGATGTAATGTGACATTTTTGGACACCGATTTTTTGTCCCAACTAGTTATTTCTAAAATGTCTATAGACGTTGTGTCACGTTACATAAATGGTAATTAGACGTTCTGTCCATCAACATGTTAAGGAATTGAACTCTGCAATGGAAAAAGTAAAAAATGGAAACAGTAACACTTATCAAAAAAGCTCTGAGAGAAATTTGGAATTTAAGAGGTACATTATGATGAACACTTGTCAAAAGAATTGAGGAAATACAGGGTATACTAGGTATATGTACTGTTGTAAAATTTTATGGGAAAATTTTAGAAAATAAATTTATATCAGAGACCACGAGATCATAGATTTTCATCGCCTTGTATATGACCAAAAATTGTAAATATTTTAAGTTAGCTAGTAACCAGTGTTTTCGCGGAAGGTGAAATCGTTAAGTGATTTGTTAATGGTTCTTTGAACGGATATACAATTATGCGGTAAAAATTAGAAAGTACATTTATTTATTATGAGAAGTCGGTGTAAAGTGGTGAAATTGGCCTTTGCGAGCAGCTCGTGGTGAAACGAAATCGTTGACCGAGTTGAGAAGTTAATTTTCCTTGTGTCCGAGGAGATTCCTGTGTTCTGTCTAGAACGAGTAGCCGGTGGGTATCAATTTGCACAAGTTATCGAGCAGAGATAAAACTGAATAGAGATTTCGAGCGAGTCCCGTTGTTTGTTTGTTGGTAAAGCAGTTTGGACGAGAAGGACCTTTCGCTACATCCTAGGAGCAAGTGTGAGAGAATCGAAGGCTGCGCATTCCAGGAAGAAGAAGTAAAGAAGAAACAAAAAGGTTAGTCTGAATTTTGTGAAACGGAGAGAGTTTGTTTTATATTAACACCATATTTGTTTATTTTTGTATTGAGCATTTCTATAGCATAATTTAGTCATTCCAAAATTTAAAGAAGAGATAAGTAATCAATTCAAAAGGAGAAAAGTAAATTTTAGTATTTTTGTAAGAATAGTCTAACGAATTATTTAAATAAAAGTTTTGTTAAAACAAAGGAGATATCAGAATTAAAGCTTAATTTATTGGATGAGAAAAGTTGCAACAGAATTAAATTTTAGTATAATTTTTAAATCGTATATTTATGGTATATTTGATAAATAAAAAATATTTATAACATTTATATGACATCGAGTGTGTTTAATTTCCCTGTTTTGTCCCTGGATGAAGTAAGCAACTAGAGATACTAGAAGCCACAAACCAAAGGTAATGCATTAAAATTAAAATAGCCCTGAGAATAAAATTTATTAGAGAATTCAATTTAATTTTGGTTTTGTAAGTAATAATTAAAATAATTAAGTAATTAATCAAAATAAGAATTTGCTGATCAATCTCATAACAAGAGAGAAATACAGAGCATAACAATACATACTAACGTTACAAGAAATATAGCAGAAGAGGAAATTTACTATTGAAGTAGATAATTGTATATATTTAGAGGACAAAGAGAAAAGGCTCGAAGTAGGCTTTTTCGTACAAAAACTGAAATATTTTAGGCTATTCTCAGCAATAATGTGTAGGTATTACAGGAATATAAGTGTATGGTATTTTTGCAAGTAGGTACATATTCTTGAACACACTCTTTTGCAACACACTTTTGTAAGTGTGCACACACTCATGGACATAAAAAGTGATTTATGAAAATGTAAAAAATATTTTAATTTATTGCCAAAGTTGTTTAACCTAGCCCTGGAAGACGTCTTCAAAACTAATAATTGGTCATAATGGCAACAAGTTAAACCACCTCAGATTCGCTGTCGCTGATGATATCATGCTTAAAGTGAGCACATTCGAGGAATTACAAATAGTGATGGAGAGAAATTCTCATACAGCGCCCAATACGTCGGCCTAAAAATTGATTAATTAATATTTATTGACGGAAAACTCCATTTTACAATTACAATTAAAAGTCAAAATTAAACATTGAACACAAGTTAACTTACATTACTTAAAATTAAACTAACGACATCAAAAAAAAAATTTAAAATCAAATTAAAATAATTCACGTGAAATAGTCCTTTTAAAAGCATTTAGTGTGACTCCCATAAAGTATATATTTGGAAACTCATTTACACTAGAAACAATTCTATTTAAAGGCATATTTTCTGCATGACGTGTATTGCACAATCTAGCGGATAGCAAGGGACATCTTCTCAAATTCCTAGCTGGAACATAAAAATCTATTCGACCCAGAATGCTAGGTGCAACAATAATACCATTTAACACCTTAAATACGAAATTAAGGTCAAAGTATCGCCTGCGATCCTCTAGACGGTGCAAATGAAACATCTGCATGACCTGACTGGAATTCAATTGCATTCCTCTAGTACCTAATCTATACCGCAGATATCTAACGAATTTATTTTGAATCGATTCAATTCGATATTTGTGATTCTCATAACTTGGACTCCAAATCACTGAACAATACTCTAGTGATGAACGAACATAACTCAAAAACAATCTCACAATTACAAACAAATTATTAAAATCATATGACATTCTGATGACTAACCCTAATGTCCGATTAGCACGCGCAATAATGGCATCATAATGGTCCACGAAACTTAGCTTACTATCCAGTAACACACCTAAATCCTTAATTACCTGAACCCTAGATAAATCCACATCTCCTATCTTGTATTTAAAATCACTGGTGGTCTTATTACGTGAAAAAATAATATATGAGCATTTCGAAGCATTCAATCTAAGATTATTTTCCTGGCACCAATGTACTAAAGAATCCAAATCTCTCTGCAAACCCTCACAATCAGATTCTGACCTAATGCATTTAAATATCTTTAAGTCGTCAGATTTAAAGTTCCTACCAATATTATTTACCAACAACAGAAAAAGCTTAGGACCCAAATGGGAACCCTGCGGAACCCCTGACACGGCTTCAAATCCATTAGAAACACATCCTGCTGATCTTACTTGCAATGTTCTTCCTTGCAAATACGAAGTAAACCAAGCTAATAAAGAACCATAGTGATACCAAAGTTTCTCAGCTTTGTAATTAAGACATTATGATCTAGTAGGTCAAAGGCCTTACTGAAATCGGTGTATATAGAGTGCACCTGGGAACCCTCATCCATTGCTGTACCTATACTATCGATATACAAAAAGAGGTTAGTGAGAGTAGAACGTCCGCCTACAAATCCATGTTGGTTGTCCGTAATAATGTTCCTAAAACAATTATCCAAACTTGGCAAAACCATTTTTTCAAATACTTTAGATAAGGCTGACTGAATACAAACTGGCCGATAATTTTTGATATCACTATGATCTCCTGCCTTGAAAATAGGACACACAAAGGAATGTTTCCATCTGTTCGGGAAAATTCCCGTCTGGAAAAATTTACTAATGGTTCACACAAGGACACTGCACTTTCTCTTAGGAACAAATTCGGTATCAAATCAGGGCCAGATCCATTTATTGACATTTAATGACAACAACACATTCAGTAAATTGTCGAAAGTGACTTCGAGGTTACTAATTTCCACCTCCAGCTGTTGTGAGAAAATTTCATTACTCTCCAGGTTATCCAGAGATTTACCATTAAAAGTGCTGTATACTATACAGTACCAAAATGTTTCGCAAACAACTCTGTTATTTTTTGTTTGTCACTCTCACTTTCCTCACCTAGAAACATAGAGCCAGGGAGAGCACCATGTCCGTTGATTTTATTTTTGATGAACTTCCAAAATTCACCAGCGTTCTCATTTATTCTCACTTCCATCTTTGAAACGTAAGCATTGTAAGACTGCTCAGTGAGTGAGGAGCATTCATCTCTCAAATTTTTAAATTCAATATAGTGGTGATACTTATTTGTAGTTTTATATTTTTTATGCGCAATCTTTTTGGCAATGACTTTACTCTTAAGTTCAGATGAGAACTAAACAGGAAAATTCGATCTTTTTACAGATATCTTTGGTACAAAAAGTTCACTTGCGTTCCAAATAATGGAATTAAAAGCATCTAAAATGTCATTTACATCCTCTAAACAGTACAATTCAATCCAATTGATCTGAAGCAAATAATTTTTCAATTTTAACTATTTATAATGGGAAATAAGCCACAATATTATTAAAAAAAAATGATTTTTATTAACGTTTCGACGCCCAAATCGGGTGCCGTTGTCAAAATACAAAATACTACTAATATAAACAAAAATGTTGTTGCTTAGTAAAAAAATTCTTCTAATAATTTATTTAATTTGACTCATTTATATCGGCAATTCAGATACATATGATAACATTTTAAAGTAGAAAACTTTAGAATGATATTGCCAATATTTATGAGTTGCGTTCCTGGGACGACTTTACTAAAAGATAGTTCATTCGATTACATGAAATCAACCCCAACGCAAGAATATCCGTCACAAAAAAATCATAGCATGTGATCTGTCTTTAAAAAGACAATCACATGCAACATCAAAGTAAATAAATTATTAGAAGAATTTTTTTACTAAGCAACAACATTTTTGTTTATATTAGTAGTATTTTGTATTTTGACAACGGCACCCGATTTGGGCGTCGAAACGTTAATAAAAATCATTTTTTTTAATAATATTGTGGCTTATTTCCCATTATAAATAGTTAAAATTGTAAAAATTCCACAAGAAAATAGCTTCAGAACAACAATAATTATTCAAGGCACCATAATCCGCCTTGTGAAGGTTATAATAAATATTAGTTTCCAAACTGATATATTGAATATCAAATAATATTAATGCTTCAAGTGAGGGATGATACCTGTCACACGTCATTAAAGCTTCCGCTTTTTTTAGATTTAAATAAGTATCAGAGAAACACAGAGCAAGAATTGGGTCATACTGGTTTTTAAAATAATTATATTGACCTAATCCTAAAAAACTGAATTCGTCACAAAACAAAATTTCAGTATCATTACTTGTATTTTTAGCAGTCGTCTCACCGTCCCAGGCAACCAAACGACGTTTTTATAACGTAGGTAACACGTCATAAAAATTACCAATTGACGTGTTTCTATGACGTAGTACCGACGTTGAAAATCACGTGTATTTGTCTCATCGATTTGACGTCATAATTGTGACGATTTTAAAACGTCTAAAAGGTGACGACTTTTATACGTCGGTAAAATCACGTCTTTAATACTTTCAAAAAGTCACCTTTAGATGTTTCAAAATACCTAGGTAGTATAAACAATAGGTAACATGAAACCTATAGGTCTACGTCCCATGTGTCGATGAAGATATACTACCATTTGTTTAAGATCGCTTGTACATTAAAAGCAATCTAACATTGATTCTGCATAATTGTACCAGCCCTCGCATTATAGAATTTTCACTATTTATATAAGTATACCTACCTACTTACTGTGTCAAAACTGAAAAAACATACAAACTAATAAATAATTTATTAACAAATTACTCGATAAAACTCGATAACACATAATTAGTTCATAACAGAAAATAAACATAACCTCAAACAGTTGTCAAGAAGAATACTGCATTAAACTAACTCGCACTGAGCAAAACGAATACAAATCTCCTAATTAACACGTTTCTTCAACTAAATATCTAAATGAAAAGTCTTATTTTATCACACAAGACACAAACCACGTAAACAATAAATGAGAAATTTCTTATGAAAATTATTTAACGAAATTGTTTGGAGTAATGCAAACAAGCACCTCCCAATTTTGTGACGTCAGACTTAAACGGTCTGAAATAAAAACGTTTTTTAAACGTTATTTTAACGTCATTAATCTTACGTATTTAAAATCACCTACAAAAGACGTCTATATGACGTAATTTTCAAACACGTGTATTTATTCAACCAAAACTGACGTTTCCTCGACGTTATATGACGTCAGTTGGTTGCCTGGGGTCCCATATCAGATTTGGGAGATTATAATCCCCAAATAATACTAGTTTAGAATCTTTATACTTATTCATAATTAGTTTTACAGTATCAATGTGATTGGAATAAACATCCAATCTAGATCTGGGCGGAATGTAGACACAGCCAAAAACATATGCAATTAATAGTAATTCCAGCAAAAACCTGTTCTACATTTGAACTGGCAATTTCCACTAGACAAGAAGTGATATAACTTCTAACTGCAATTAACACTCCACCTCCTCTTGATTTCTCGCTGGAAATATGATCACGGTCCCGACGGTATACGGTATATAAATCACAGAAAACTTCATTACTTTTAATTTCAGGACCAAGCCAACTCTCTGTTAGGAAAATAACGTCCTATGTAGCTGAACAGGATGTCAAATATATGTCCTTTAGCTTCGTACGCAGACCACGCACATTTTGGTAGTAAAGTGATAGACTATTCATACTTATGTTCGCATTTGGAAGTTTTTTGGATTCTGGTGGTTTTGTTCTTTTACCTTTGAAATAAACGTGTTACCATTCTTGTATCGTATTGCCAAGTTTGATTCACCATTTCTTCTACGCCTATCAAGTTCTTCATATAATTTCTTGAGATGATTTCGTTGCATTTGAGTAAGATCTGATTTAATCAATATGCTCGATGGCTTCAACTTATGTTTGTTTTTAAGACATGAAATCCCTGTGGTATTATTTTGAAAAATTACCTTAAGTGGTCTTGGCCTGTCACTACTGCTATTACCACGTCCTACCCTCAAAACCTTAAACTCAGTTGCTCCAACCTCCAGTTTCGTTAGTACTTCTCGAGTATTTGCCTTGTCATGATCTATTCTCTCATTAGTAACCTTAGATTGGCTCTCATCAACATTATAGATTAGTATATTTTTAGATCGACTACTTCTATCTTCTAATTCCAGGAACATATCTTGCTCATCTTTGATAATAGGTACAATTTGATTTCTCATCTCTTCACTTCCATTTCCACACATGGTTTCAATTTTTTCTTGTAACCCTTCAAGTTTCTTTTCTAAAGTTTCAACTTTCGCCTCATTAGATTTTACAGACGCTTTAATTGTTTTTATTGTTGCCTGCACTTCAGTCCTCTGATTTAACAATAGGTTAATTATGTGAACAATAACTACTAGTACATCTTTATTGGTAGTGGTACTTTTCTTTAATAAATTATTTATTTCATCCTTGATTGCAGTTTCACTCTCTACAGCATCCACAGTATTGCACAGTAGACTTGAAAAATCAGCATTGGGCACCTGTTTTCCATTGTCAGCACTTTCTTTTGACACCGAATTTTTCCGGCTATTTGAAGCAGAATTCAAAGATAATCTCTTCACCACCGTCTCTTTGCATACTTTACATTCCCAGTTATGCGATTTAGTTTTGCGAATGTCAGCACAGATTTTTTCATATTCACTTTTAGTCAAACCCGTGCATCCCTTATGGACCCATGAGCAACAAGTGATACACTCAATGGAAATTTGCTTTGGTTTAATCTCCCGGTCACAATAAAAACAAATGCACACACTTGCCATCTTCCAAATATAATGTCTTAATATCTTAATAATCAGTCACCTCAACTCCTGGCCTAATTCTAATTATCTTCAAATAAATTGGTAATGACACAAAAAAAGTCAGATCAGTTTTTAGTCAGTTGTTATCAGTCTTCCTTAATTACTATCAATATAATACTTGCTTAATATTTACAATATTAATGTCAAATCTTATTATATTTTTGAGCTCAACCTTTCATAAGAAAGTCCTGGAATTTTCCTTTTGATAGGTATAAGTTTCTCCTCCAAGTTTAACGTATTTCACAATAAAATCACATATTTTCTGGAGCCCATGTGCACATGTTTACAATCACAGAAAAAATCAAAATGAATAATACAGACGTCAAACTATCAATGGTAATAAACAGAAGAAGTGGAAGATATATCTACCTACCTAGGCCAAGTTCTGAAACTTGAAAATGAGAAGCAATGTGCGGAAATCACTAGAAGAGAAATACTGGTATGGGCAGGATTTGGAAAACTCATGTCGCGTTGCAGGGTTGGTATGTCGAGTTGGAAGGAACTGCACTGGCGAAGCGTCCATGTAACCACTGTTACCATTGGTAACAGTTAAAAATCTTGCAAAGAAATATTTTATGACGATGAATAATTCCATTTATCTATATTTTTACCAATAAAAATATACAGGGTGTCCAGAAATTTTATGACAATTTAACCCAATTCACCTAGTCCGAAAATGCTTCCTAAGGGAGCTAGAGCTCTTTGAAGATGGCGCCATGTAATTAGTTTTTCTTAAATACCTCCACAACGCTTCTATTTAGAAAAACGAAAATTAGTATACGTATTTACTTTCCCGAAATGAATCGATCCCATCCATTGCGAATTTCTAGTACCGGTCATAGGCGTACGTTTTGGGTAGGGCAACGGTTATTTTATTGCATAACTTTTTTGTCTTCAACTTTTAAGCATTTTTGATACTGGATTATTAAATTGTGAGGTATTCTAGTACTAAAAGGTACTCTTACTTTAAGTCGATAGGATACACCGTTTTCTAGAAAAATCGATTTGAAAGTTTTTAGTTTTGGGAATTTGAAAAAAAAAGTTAAAAAAATTAAAAAAAAAACGATGTATTTTACCAACTTAAAGCAAGAGTAACTTTTAGTACTCGAATATCTTATAATTGAATAATCTAGTGTCAAAAACACTTAAAAATTAAAGACAATAAAGGTATGCTATACAATAACTGTTGACCTACCCAAAACGGACGCCTATGACCGGTACTAGAAATTCGCCATTAATGAAATCGATTAATCTCTGGAATATAAATAAATGTACCAGTTTTCATCTTTCTAAATAGTTTTTTTTTAATCTTTTTTTTTAAATTCAAGGAACGAAAAATTTTCAAATCGATTTTTCTAGAAAATGGTTTATCCTATCGACTTAAACTAAGAGTACCTTTTAGTACTAGAATAACTCACAATTAAATAATTCAGAGTCAAAAATGCTTAAAAATTAAAGACAAAAAAGTTAGGCGATAAGATAACCGTTGCCCTACCCAAAACGGACGCCTATGACCTGTACTAGAAATTCGCAATGCATGGAATCGATTCATTTCTGGAAAGTAAATATGTATACCAATTTTCGTTTTTCTAAATAGAAGCGTTCTGGAGGTATTTAAGAAAAACTAATTACATGACGCCATCTTCAAAGAGCTCTAGCTCCCTTAGGAAGCATTTTCGGACTAGGTGAATTGGGTTAAATTATCTTAAAATTATCTGAGGAATCTCCTGTCTTCGTTTATCGGTAGAGTTTCTGGACACCCTGTATATATATTATATTATGTGTTAATAGTACCTAAAATTCAGTAAATAGCCAACTACTCGTAGACACACGAAAATATTGACGAGTTTATGTGACTCAGTTGCACACTGTTACCAGTCTCATTTGTGTTTACAATGAATGGTTATCTCGCTGTCGCTCGGGCGGCTCCGGACCGGCTAGTGTCTGAAAATTTTGAAGGAGCGACGGGCGTAAGCGCGCTGTGTATATCAGTAGGGCTGTTACCAGATTTAAATTTGGTTACAGTACCTATAAAAAGTGTGCGTGCAGTTCACCATGGATGAGTGTCGCTGCGTAATCGATCAACTACTTGAAAATTAATTCTGATTGAAGAAAAAAATGAGATTATTGAAAATGAAAGACCTATTTTAAACAATTTAAAAAAGGAATCAAAAAAAGTAGTTCGATATTTTAAATTTAGTTGCTACAGTGAAAATCCTTGGTTATGTGGTTGCAAGAAAAATAGGCTGTATTGTTGGCCATGTCTTCTGGTTTCTACAGAAAAATGGGTGGACCAGGTTCACGATTTAAATAGTTTTAGAGTTTTAAAAAAGAGACATGAAATTTCTCCGTTACCTACATGTAAGATGTATATGGGCCATTCCACGAACATACGCCTGTTTTGTATTACTTCGACAACGAATATTTTACTGTGCAACATAAGAAGTACAAAAGTAAATGGCGCTAATAATTATTCCAATAAACAACAATGTAATTTGCAATTTACTTTCGTTCTTCTTATTTTGCACAGTAAAATATTCGTTGTCAAAGTAATCCAAAACAGGCGTATGTTCGTGGAATAGGGTAGGTATACCCAATTTGATTCAGTTTGGCAAAACAAGAATCGAACGTTCTCTTAACCAAGCTTTTAAAGCAAATATTGCTTAATGAGTTTGTTAAAAAAAATAGATAGGTATATCCTTAGCACACTTATAATAGATACCGTATGTTTTTTGGCCAAACAAGAATTAGCGTTTTGTGGTCATTTTAAGGGCGACGGCTCTGACATTCGAGCCATGCAATTACAGGGAATTGTTAACATTAATTGCCAAAAAAGATTAAAAATTTTGCCAACATCTAGAAACATCAACTGTTTTTTCGGGAGTTTCAAGTGATATACAAAATTATATTATTGAAGCTATATATACATTTAGCCATATCTTCATTTTTTTAAATAAGTTTTTTTGCATCTGGTTTTGGTTACACTTTAGAAAAAGTCACGCCCACGCGTCGCCACTGAGGAACTGTGTCGAGTTGGGTCTTCTAGGGACGGAAGGGGGAGCCAACTATTGAACCTTAGGAAACATTGACTCAACTCTACTTATAACTTTATTTACAGTTACACGTTACACCATCCATCAACGTAAGTTTACTAAGATGTTGTTTCGCGGGGTAGTCCTTCAGATACCCATCTCGCACGACTGCTAACTAGCATAGTAACGACCTTAATCTTAACATGAATAATAATACTATATTGCCAATATTAATCCCTTTGTGGGCTATTTATATCTTTTTATAATTCGGACTTTGAAAGTAAACGAAACGTGAGTCTCTGCGAGGTTACACAAACAAACTCTGTCAATCAACCTTCGTTTGCGATTGTAGAAACAACATCTTTTGTAACAACCCAATTACTTAAATTATATACATTTTTAGATACATATTATATTATACAGTAAGGGTTTTTTCCCTTACTGTACACTCAGTTGGATACTTAAGAACCGCAAATTATCTCAAAATTTGAGGAGCTAAGTGTTCAACACAACATATGGATGTCAAGTCTTGACCGTAACCAAGGCAGATATGAATAAACTAACTACAACAATATGGTAAATGGTATACGACTGTCAGATAAAAAGAGGAAAAACTGGGTAAGATAAAAAAAAAAGAGAATAAAAATTGCCATACCTACTCAAATGGAGCTTCGCAGACCACACTGTTAGACAAAAGGACTAACGTTGTAACGCTCAAATACAACATTGGAGGCCTTACAAAGGTAGACGACCAAGAGGAAGACCACAGATGAAATGCGTAGATGACATTAAAAAATAGCGGTAACAATGTGGAAGTATACCCCTCACCCCTGTTCAATTGAAACCTATTTTTGGCCAGGTTAGCCTTATAGCCAATAGCACCATGTCCTCGCGTGGAGTCAATCTTCTGCACGACAATGCTCGGCCTCATGCTGCCAGAGTAGTAAAAAAATATACACAATTAAAAAAATGGATTATATAAAAGCATCCACCATAGGGTCCCGATTTATCGCCTTCCGATTTTTACATATTTGAGCCACTGAAAAAGCGTTAAAAGGTAAGTTTATTTAAACTATGATACCTATACAGTCAACAGCTGGGATCCTTCCCTTATATTATTTATTTTCTACTGTATTTCCTTTGATGTTATTATTTTCTTGTGGCATCTGAATGAAATTTACTATTTTAACTAAAAAAAAACAATTTTAGTTCATTTTAACGTTTTGATTTCCAATTTAGAAATCCCATATTAATGTATTTTGAAAACGATATCCGAAATAAAATTCGAAACGTCAAATTAAACATATTTTAAACTAATATTGTGGTTTATTCCCAGTAAAAATAGCAAATTGACAATGTTTGGCTAATAAGCAATTTTTTTAGATATTTAAGTTGCAGTAAACTGCAAAAGTAAGGAAGATACTATAAAAAGGCGAAAACAGCATTTTTGTTTTTTTTTTGAACGATATAAATGAAATCGAAATCAACGATTCACAATTTTTTTTAAAAAGTGAGATAAATAAAATATATCCCCAATGAATCTATCCTCGAGTGAACCCGTGTTCATAAGATAATATGTAAATTTTTAATATGTGATATTTGTGATAAAACAAAACAATAAGAAATTTATTATACATTTAATCTACTGTTACTAATTACTGACATACTAATTCAATAAAATGACTGATTTTTATTTATTTACAAGCTTCTATTAACCAAATGGGATAAAATTATAAATTAATATTTATATATGCTCATATAATTATATATTGAGAAGAGAATTTAAATGCAAATCTGTGAGTATGATCGGAGAAAAAATATATAAATAAACGCTTAGTCAAAAAGAAAGTATGGTTTTTCTCTCCATCAGCTTCAATCTCTCCGTCACCAAAAATAATAACTGCACATATAACCTAATGAAGACCTTTTAAATATGATTGGACCGGAAGGAGTTGATATATATATATATATATATATATATATATATATATATATATATATATATATATATATATATATATATATATACAGGGTGGTTCATCTTATTCGCCTCGGTCTCTGTACAGAAAACCACTTGATATTTAAAAAAAATTTCTTCACAGAAATATACAGGGCCTTTAATACTACAACCTAAAAATAATGTGAATTATACAGGGTGTTCCAAAAAAGAGTGGTATATCAAAGTTATATTTTTTCTTATGGAATGCCCCATATCTGATGACATTATTGAATTGACCTTAAAAAATAAGCTATACTTTCATAAGGGTTCCCTATACCTAAATACAGGGTGTTTTGATTTATTTCGATTTTCATAAAAATGTAAGGTTTTAGAAAAAAATAAATATCTACGAATCTAAGAAGTAGTAACAAATTATTTCTTGGATCTTAATAATAGACTATTTAGCATACTTAAACAGATGCTTATTGCAACAAAATTTCTTACAGGGTGGTCAAAATATGAGATTGTTCTATTAACAAATTCAAGCTGTAATAACTTACTTATTTTAAATAGAACACCCTGTATCTTACTAGTCTATCGCGTAGAAAATTTACTTAGCTTTCAATTTGTACTAGGGTTTCCTATACCTATCTTTTTACAGGGTGGTCAAAATATTAGATTGTTCTATTAACAAATTCAAGCTGTAATAGCTTACTTATTTTAAATGAAACAACCTGTATCTTACTAGTCTATCGAGTAGAAAATTTACTTAGCTTTCAATTCATATTAGGGTTTCCTATACCTATCTCCCTTCATTTTTTAAATATTTAAAGATTTCCTAATTTGTAAGCTTTAAAAATTAGAATTAAGTACCTATGTCGTGGTTATGTACAACACATCACCAACACCGGCAATATACTTAAATATCTTAGTCAAGATAGTTTCATTAATAAAATTCACATTTTTATCATTTAATCACACAGAGTGTTCTTATTTTAAATGACATACTCGATATTCTATTCTTTATAATGGTAAAATCTCTTCAATTCCATGTTAACATTCTCAATACACATGTTATTCTGTAGATATAAATTCCCATGTTATTCTGTAAATACCCATTTTTACATATTTTTGTACAATAGGCTCGTTTTCGTCAAAGTAGCCATTGCATTTAATTGTTTGTAATTGCGATTTAAAGATTCAAACAAAAAGTGGCGTTCTTAAATTTACTTAATAACCGTTGGGTTAAGATATGGAAAATACTTATACGGAATGAAATATAATTTAAATATCTTCCTGAATACGGCATCTAATATAGGGTATGCAGTTTAAAATAAACGTATTATTCAATTTCACATGTAGGCCAAAATCAAATAAAATAAAACAACACTCTGTGTGATTACATGATAACAATGAAAATTTTATTATTAATGACAGTATCTTGTCTTAGTATATTGCCGGTGTTGGTGATGTGTTGTACATAAACACGACAAAGGTACTTATGTAATTTTAATTTTTAAAGCTTACAAATTAGGAAATCTTTAAATATTTAAAAAATGAAGGGAGATAGGTATATGAAACCCTAATAAGAATTGAAAGCTAAGTAAATTTTCTACTCGATAGACTAGTAAGCTACAGGGTGTTCCATTTAAAATAAGTAAGTTATTACAGCTTGAATTTATTAATAGAAAAATCTAATATTTTGACCACCCTGTAAAAAGATAGGTATAGGAAACCCTAATAAAAATTGAAAGCTAAGTAAATTTTCTACGGGATAGACTAGTAAGATACAGGGTGTTCTATTTAAAATAAGTAAGTTATTACAGCTTGAATTTGTTAATAGAACAATCTCATATTTTGACCACCCTGTAAGAAATTTTGTTGCAATAAGCATCTGTTTAAGTATGCTAAATAGTCTATTATTAAGATCCAAGAAAGAATTTGTTACTGCGTCTTAGATTCGTAGATATTTATTTTTTTCTAAAACCTTACATTTTTATAAAAATCGAAATAAATCAAAACACCCTGTATTTAGGTATAGGGAACCCTTATGAAAGTATAGCTTATTTTTTAAGGTCAATTTAATAATGTCATCAGATATAGGGCATTCCATAAGAAAAAATATAACTTTGATATACCACTCTTTTTTGGAACACCCCGTATAATTCACATTATTTTTAGATTGTAGTATTAAAGGCCCTGTATATTTCTGTGAAGAAATTTTTTTAAAATATCAAGTGGTGTTCCGTATAGAGACCGAGGCGAATAAGATGAACCACCCTGTATATATATATATATATATATATATATATATATATATATATATATATATATATATATATATATATATATATATATATATATATTCTTTTATTAAATACAAAACGTTCATATGTTTTATTTCTTCTGGGAGCACAATACTTCTTAAATTCTGATATGACACTATCAAATTTATTAGGTATTTTGATAATTGATATATATATATATATATATATATATATATATATATATATATATATATATCAATTATCAAAATACCAGAACCTAATAAAGGATATAGATATATATCAATGATATATATATGATATATATATCAATGATATATATATATGATATATATATATATATATATATATATATATATATATATATATATAAATATATATATATATATATATATATATATATATATATATATATATATATATATATATATATATATATATATATATATATATATGAGCAATTCCAAACGATTTCGCCGAGTTTTGTGGACGAGGTCCTCGGATTTGTACCAAATTTTAGTATGATATTGTCCCTCATTAAAAAATATTTTCCTGAGAATTATAGGCCCCTAGGTCTCATAGGGCCTGAGATAGGGGTCCTGAAAAGGCCTAAAATTGACCATTAAAAGGTTTTGAGCGTTATTTTTAAAATACGATATCTCGAAAACTTTTGAAGCAAATTCAATTTTTCAAACTGATTTTTTTTTTGTCTTGACGTCTAGTATTCACAACTAAATTTTCAAATTTCTAAATATTGTGCTTAATTTTGGGTAACTCGTTAAGTGCGAAGCAAATTTTGAAAAATTGATATTTTCTTATCTTTTTCATTCTATTGCCAAATTTGAACGCGACGTCGATGGATCTTTTGCAATATTTTATTTTTAAGGTATTAAGGCAAAGTTTAAAATAGTTCTAGGTATATTTTTTATATTGAAAGGCAGAGAAGATATATGCATTTAAGCAGGGCACTTTTTGTGCAAAACAGTGTTTTTTGGAATTTTCAGCCTAGTGCAACTTTTTTCTTCCTATTTTTTTTGGCCTGAAATTTTTTCTGGGAGTAGTTCTCTATATGTGTAATAATCTCTAGGTACGGAATTTCTTGGCCCGGCCCTCTAAGTCTTCGTTTTAAATCCATGAAAAATCAAGATTTTTTGTACTGAGTAACTCAAATTACCTAGTTTTTTAGGTCTCAGTTTAATAGATTCGAATAATATTCCAGGCTGTATGCTCTCCCCCGTTAGGTAAATTATTCCGATTCGTTTTTTTTTGCACAAACAGGATGCCAGGCGGTATCGCGGTCGGAAAATTGTTTAAATAATTTTTTTTAAACAAATTCAAAAAATTAATTTTTTTACTTCAGACAAATTTTTTTTAGTTTCTTTGATTTATTCTGAGCAAAAATGACTTCTTATGATTTTTCTCTAAAATTGATTGTTGTCGAGTTATACGCAATTTAAAATTTGAAAAACGCGAAAATGGGAATTTTCAAGGCTTAATAACTCGGTTAAAATTATTATTATGAAAGTCAGAAAGTAATCAAATCAAAGTTTAAAGCTCTCCCTACAAGATTCTGAAGCAATTTTTGTCTTTATTTTATTACGAAACTGTTATTGTTAATTATCAATAATGAGCGTTGAGCGCGTATGGAGGCGAGTGGTGGGTGCTGGAGAGATACATGCTTAGCGCTCATTGTTATTTCTTTTTTAAATAACAGCTTCGTAATAAAATAATGACAAAAAATTTCTTCAAAATCTTGTAGGGAGGGCTTTAAACTTTGATTTGGTTACTTTGTGACTTTCATAATAATAATTTTAACCGAGTTATTAAGCCTTGAAAATTCCGGTTATTGCGTTTTTCAAATTTTAAATTGCGTATAACTCGACAACAATCAATTTTAGAGAAAAATCACAAAAGATCTTTTTTGCTCAGAATGAATCAAAGAAACTAAAAAAATTTTTCTGAAGTAAAAAAAATTATTTTTTAAATTTGTTTAAAAAAAATTATTTAAACAATTTTCCGACCGCGATACCGCCTGGCATCCTGTTTGTGCAAAAAAAACGAATCGGAATAATTTACCTAACGGGGACGAGCATACAGTTTGGAATATTATTCGAATCTATTAAAGTGAGTCCTAAAAAACTAGATAATTTGAGTTACTCAGTACAAAAAATCCTGATTTTTCATGGATTTAAAAAGAAGACTTAGAGGGCCGGGCCAAGAAACTCCGTACCTAGAGATTATTACACATATAGAGAACTACTAAAAAAAAAAAATTCAGGCCAAAAAAAATAGGAAGAAAAAAGTTGCACTAGGCTGAAAATTCCAAAAAACGCTGTTTTGCACAAAAAGGGCCCTGCTCAAATGCATATATCTTCGCTGCCTTTCAATATAAAAAATATACCTATAACTATTTCAAACCTTGCCTTAATACCTTAAAAATAAGATATTGCAAAAGATCCTTCGACGTCGCGTTCAAATTTGGCAATAGAATGAAAAAGATAAGAAAATATCAATTTTTCAAAATTTGCTCCGCACCTAATGAGTTCCCCAAAATTACGCTTCTTATTTAGAAATTTGAAAATTTATTTGTGAATATTAGACGTCAAGACAAAAAAAAAATCAGTTTAAAAAATTAAATTTGCTTCAAAAGGTTTCGAGATATCGTATTTTAAATATAACGCTCAAAACCTTTAAAAAGTCAATTTTAGGCCTTTTCAGGGCCCCTATCTTAGGCCCTATGAGACCTAGGGGGCTATAATTCTCAGGAAAATATTTTTTAATGAGGTACAATAACATACTAAAATTTAGTACAAATCCGAGGACCTCGTCCACAAAACTCGGCGAAATCATTTGGAATTGCTCATATATATATATATATATATATATATATATATATATATATATATATATATATATATATATATATATACGTCTTCATATCAAGGCGAGATCCGACTAAATCGAGGACAACCCGAGATCCACCAATAAGAAATTAAATTATTGGAGTATATTGTTCATAAGTATCTTTATAATTAACATATTAATCATGGCACACTTAGAGGGGAAAAGATTTTTGTACTTAAATTTTTCTGATAAATTTACAGCGAAACGAGATCCGTCGCTGAAAATAAAGGGGAGGACTTATATACGAAATTTTAGATATTTACCGTTCAACGTGAGATCACACACTGATGCCAGCTCTAAAGACTATTAGTCGAGCGGTTGGAGCTCGTGTTGTATTGTATATTCCCCACGATATAAAGATATATAATGGGCGTAACTTTTAAGTATCGCTTCTTTTGTGTCTTTAAAGTCTACGATTGACCTTTCAGAAAGTCCCTTAGTTTTATTACATACATAAGGGTGTGAAAAAAGAAAAAGAATACTTGACAAATAATAACCATTTAATAATGATAATTATTTGCAATACAATATTTTAAAACTATACATTAATATTCTTAAAAAACACTTACTACGAAACCAAAATGTAATTATTATATTCTTAAATAATACAAATTGTTACAAAATAATTATTTAAATGATTGCTTGTTTTAAAAATACATTACAAGAAAGTAAAATTTTTTATAAATATTATTAAAGTTTAAAAAATAAAATAACTCAATATGTAATTATTATTTGATAGTTAAAAAATGATTTTAAGTAAAATGATTTAAAAGATAAAAAGAAACACACATAATTTTCAGGGTCAACTCCTAATTGAATGAAAATTTGGATTTAGATTCTACCCATCCCCCACTTCAAAGTTGAATTTGTGCCGTTGATTGCTTTTACTTGGAGGGTGAAAAAATATACGTTTAAAATAAGTCCGGAGACAGATCTGACTAAGTTTCAACAACTTTTGTTCTATAGAGTTTTTTTAACTTAGGTACTAGGTTAATTTAGTAGTAGGTACTAGAGTCACTTGCGACTAAAAATATTTACTTTTCAACAAAAAAAAAACACGTTTTTCGGCGGTTTTTCGCAAATACTCAAAAAGTAAGTATTATATCGAAAAAATATTCTTGGAAAAAATGTAGCATATAAAAAAAATGAAAAAATGGTATATTCTTAGTCTATAGAACCAGTAAAAGTAAATTTGTAGCTCATAAAAAAGACGATCTTATTCTTCAAATTCCAAATCAAATATTTTAACGTGATACATAGTACCAAAAAATGAAGCTCTTTTCGGGGAAAACCCATTAAATTTTTTTTAAAGTGTTAACAAAAAGCTTTATTTTATTTTATAAAAGTTATATACGGGTAGGAGAGACAACGGAACGAATTTTCGAACGTTTAAACAGACGACATCCCAGATTTACCAATTTCTGGACAATTGATCCAAAGGCTGGATTCTAACAACGAGACAGTTGTGGATTTTCAAGTTTTCAACGAGAGTTAGAATGAAAAAACATTAGTGAACTCGAGTATGATGGTTTGGAGAATTTGGCTGGTTATATCTGCCATAAATTGAAGGACTCCAGTATTCAATCCGAAGATGTTTCAACGTACACGTGGGTTGATCATTTGAGTAAGTGTGGTTTATGTAAACCATCAGACACTCTCTTGTCATATATTAAGTAACTGGAGACAATTTTTTCCTTCCACATGAATGGTGATTCCATTTTGGTAACTAAAAATTATTTAGAAAACCTTATGTCTAAAAGTGTAACTGTAGACTGTTCTAACAAAGTGAACAAGTTATTTTTTAGGTCTCGGATGTACTTCCGAATTAAAGAATTAAACAAGTCTCTTAACAACCTGACATTGCGTAAAAGAAAAATTATGAAAACTGCTACATAGTTGCTGTATGTACGTCTATTTCACATGCACAAAATTTAAATAAAGTGCATGGCATGAAAACTGTAAAACTTATTTTTGTCTTTTCCAAGCCTCTTACTTAAATCTGATGAAATACATTATTTAAAAAGTAAAAAATTTTGTTTTTTTATCAATCCATTAAATTTATGGTTTTATTTTGGGGCTTTTCTTCCCCTTGGTAAAAATTATATTTACTAATGTGTAGGCCACTAATCAATTTTTGCCAACTAACGAAATATAATAATTTTAGTAGATATCGATTATATGAATATTTTTATTTTCCGGATACCAATATAATCAAGAAACTGGGAACTTTACAAATAACTGAAAATCAATTTAAATAAAAGTAAATAGTTTAATAATTTTCCTCTAAACTATAAAAATCACTTAGTTTCTTTTAGTCATAATTCATTCATTTGTACTATTCTCAAATTTCATTCGCGTTCGTATTACGAACGCATAGACGGGACTATGCTTTACTCTGTTGTTAACGTCATGCGCCAATCGGACGAGCTTACGTAACTAGAATATCAGGGTGTGCATATTTCCGCGTCCCGGTGAATTCGTATCTATTTTAATCCCCATCCTAATTACAGACCAAATGGCAACTCTGGTGCGCAGGTAATTTTTAAATAACGCATTAACTACCGGTGAATTGGTAACTTTCATTTTTTAAGTAAAATTTAATAAAAAATTTTGGTCCTGGTAAAAGGTATATTATTTTAAAAAGCCCTATTTATATATAAACATCGAACGTTCGATGTTTGTAGCCCTATAGGGCTTTTTAAAATAATATACCTTTTACCAGGACCAAAATTTTTTATTAAATTTTACTTGTAATTAATGGTATACAGCCAGCTACAGGAAATTCTTCCTAGTGGATTTTCATTTTTTAAGTATTGTTGATAATCTAATATCGGTATTCCAGGTATTTAGCGCTGCACTCCTAGAAAATGGAAAAAATGTCACAGGAAGTGAAACCGATGATGAAACGAAACGCAAAAGAGAAAACTTGGATGATTGTTTTAATAGAAGTAAAATTAAAAAACGGTCACCAAACAAAGCAGGCAACGAAAACAAGGAAGACATGGAAAATGTTATGATTACAATAATGAAAGAGCTAATGAATAAAAACGATGAAATTCTTCAGGAAATAAAACAAATAAGGAAAGAATAACAACAAACCAATAAAGAGTTAATGGGTGTAAAAGCAGAGAAACAAAAACTAAAAAAGAAGTAAAACAGCTACATGAATGAATGGAGCAACTGGAGAAATTTAGCAAAAAGAAAAGCTTGATCGTGACTGGGTTGAAAGTAGAAAAAAAATGATTATAAGAAATTAAAAGAATAAATGGAAAATTTCAGAGTCCAAGAGTTTCAAATACAAATAAAACTAAGAAGTGCAAAAAAAATAGGAGAAACAGTATGCGCAATAGAAACAGAAGCCCTCACGGATAAAATGGAAATCCTAAACAAGAAACGTAAACTAAAACAGCATAAAGATCGTATCTATATAAACAACGATTGGACATCGAAAGAAAAAGAAATACAAAAGGAAATAACTAAAATAGCAAAGGACGAAAGAAGCAAAGGTAAGCAAACGAAAATCGGCTACAAGAAATTAATAGTGAATGGCAAAATCTAGATATGGGACGAAGAGAGAGAACAGCTGATAGAAAATTCAAAAAACTAATAAACGAAGAACAGCGGCTGAAATATGATATTGACATGGCAAAAAAAGACTCGGAAATGCAAACGGTTAACGAAAACAAAATAACGCACACAAAATAAAGAAAGAATCTCAATAAGAAGAAAAGAACAAAACCCATTAGAATGGGCTCTTGGAATATTAGAACCATGCTGGCAGCAGGTAAGATGCAAGAAATAGCTCTTGAAATGAAAAAATACCAACTAGAAATCCTAGCCGTACAGGAAATACGATGGAAGAAAGAAGGAAAAATTGAGAAGAGAAACTTTAGCATGTATTATTCGGGAGAAAACAAACAGGGAACGAATGGTACGGCATTTATGGTGAACAAAAAAATGAGGGAAAAACTGATACAATTCAAAGCAGTTAATGAAAGGATATCTTACATAAGAAAATAAACAAGCCCACATCTCGATAGTCAATTGCTATGCACCCACCGAAGAAGCAAACCAAGAAGATAAAACAGAATTCTAAGACATCCTGGAAGAAACCTGTGAAAATATTCCGAGGAATGACATATTAATAATATTGGGTGATTTCAATGCAAAGATCGGAAAGGAGGACTATAATCGTAATGTAGCTGGCAAAGAAACCATTCATGAAACTACGACTGATAATGGAGGAGAAATCTGCAACCTAGCAGCAGCAACAAATACATATATAGTTAGTACTGGGCATAAACATAAAAAAGAAAACAAAATAACATATGGATGATACCAGGAAGAATGGATGGAAACCAAATAAATCATACTCTAATTTCGAAAAAGTGGACACAAATAGTACAAGACGTAAGGTCATATAGAGGGGCAAATGGAGGCACTGACCACATATTGTTGATAGCAAAATTTAAGATGAAAATAATCAAAGCAAATAATCATAAGGAAGGAAAAAGGAGGAAATGGAATATAGCCAATCTGAAAACGCAAGAAACAAAGCAAAAATATACAGAACAACTGGAACAGAAATTGGGTCAGTACGAGCACATAGAAATAGAAGGAGAATGGAAAAACATAAAGAACAGCATAATAGAGACAGCAGAACAAATAATAGGATTCCAAAAAAACAAAGAATCGAAAGAATGGTTTGATGATGAATGTCACCAAAGAAGTCAACTGAAGCACCTCGCAAGAAACAAATGGCTACAAAGTGCCGAACAGGAACAACTGGACCAATATAGAAAAGAAAAACAAGAAGCATTGAAACTCTATAGAAGAAAGAAGAACACATGGATCTCTGAACAAATGCTAGAATTAGAAACGAATAATAAAGACAACAAGAAATTGTTCGAATAGATAAAACAACAACACAGTACCAAAAAATCTGTCACAAAAATAAACAAAAAAGATTGGGAAAAACATTTCACGGACCTATACAAAAACGACAATAAGGCATATTCAGAGGATGAGGATATAAAAGATAACAGAGATGAAGAGGAAGTCGCACCTACTTATTAGCAATTCATGGAGGTATTAAAACAACTAAAAGTAAACAAAACGCCAGGGCCAGATGAAATCAACAACGAACTGATCATCAACGGCGGAGAGGAGCTCACGAAGCGAATGCACAAGTTAATGGTTACAATTTGGAAGGACGAAAGCATGCCCATAGAATGGAAAAACGGACACATCGCACAAATCTTTAAGAAAGGAGATCCAACTAAGTGCTGCAACTACAGACCAATTATGCTACTAAATACAACGTATAAGATATTGACCACAATTATAAGAAACCGACTAAATCAATACACAGAAAAAATTATAGGACCATATCAACAGGGTTTTAGAACAATAGATCAAAGGAAGATCAACAATAGATGCAATACACGTACTGACACAAACAATTGAAAAAAGCTATGAACATGACATAGAATTACACATACTATTCATCGACTTCCAACAGGCCTTCAACAGCATATACAGACAACAATTATTAAAAGAAATGAAAAAAAATGGAGATACCGGCAAAATTAATAAGACTAACTAGAATGACAATAAAAGACTCAACAGCAAAAGTTAAAACAAATGAGGGCGATACAAATGACATCAAAATAGAACTTGAAGTAAGACAAGGAGACAGTCTGTCAACGACAAACGACACTATTTAATATCGCCCTAGAAGGAGTAATTAGGGACGCAGGGCTGAAAAAGACAATTATTCAAAGCTCAACACAGATCATAGGATATGCAGATGAACTGGGACTGGTAGCACGAGATAAAAAAAGACTAGAAGAGGCACTTTTAACCCTGGTAAGAGAAGCAAAGACGAGAGGACTAATAATCAATCAGAATAAAACAAAATATCTTATAAGCACACGAAACAATGTAAACAGAATAGCAGAAATAAAGATAGGTGAAAATACATTCCAGAGAGTAGATTGCTTCAAATACCTGGGGGTGATGGTGGACGGCAAAAACGGAAGGAGTATAGAGATAAACGACAGAATTAAAGCAGGTAATAGAGTATATTGGAAATATCACCAACTACTCAAGGACAAAAACCTGAGCAAAAAAAAACAAAATCAAAAATATACACAGCAGCAATCAGATCAGTGATAGCCTATGTAGCAGAAGTAATGTGCCTTACGAAAAAAGACGAAGAAAAGTTAAAAATAATTAAGAGAAAAATTATAAGGATACATGGCCCAGTAAAGACAGAAACAGGGGAATATTGAAAGCTGATGAACCATGAAATAATAAATATAAATAAAGGAGAAGATATAGTAAAATTCATTAAAGCACAAAGCCTCAGATGGTTTGGGCACACACAAAGAAGAGGGGTAGAAGAACTGATCAGGAAGATAATGAACTGGAAACCAGTAAAAAATAGACCAAGAGGAAGACCAAAAATTAGATGGGAAGATCAACTGCTAGAAGATATATCAAAGATGGAAATTGCAAACTGGAGAGAAAAGATTCAGGACCGGAGAGAGTGGAAGAAGATAGTAGAGAGGGCAAAAAAACATCACAACCTATGAACTAAGACCTAAAGGAAAAGCGGACTAATTTACCGCGTGAAATGGATTAAAAGAGCTCATATTTGAGCGAACTATACTCTAACAAGAGTGAACGGTCCATATAATAATTCCAGGTATGTACCTGTATAAATTACCCTCCTTGAAGTTGGTGTAAAAGGTATTCACCATTTATGTATTGTCTTTTGGAAGGATTACTAGAGAAAATCAAAATAAATTTTGAAAAAATGGCTGAAATCGCTGAAATTCTTGTAACAGATTCCGTAATGAGTGTACATGGGTGGTAAATGATTTTAAATTTCACTTAAAGAAGGTGCTAAAAAGTCTAAAACATTTATGGTACTGTTCTGCATCTGGTTTCCAGGCAACCTGTTATACCGACGGTTAGTTTTTTTAATATTTTGAGTAGTAACTATGTTGGTTATCAACAATTTGATGTCAAAAATGCACATTTTGCCATTTTTTGTCTACCAGTAAGAAGAAAAACATTCAAAACAAAATTTAAGATAACCGCATTATAGAGCATGTAAAACAATTTAAACAAGGTTTTATAAATTTCGCTATACTTAATTGTTGCTTATAAAACTATAAATTAAGTCAGTTTAACGTTAAAATATAACTTATGTAAAAAAATACAACTTATATCTCGATATTACGTGAAATAGCTCAAAGAAATGAGTAAAAATACACGGTTTTTATGACACTCAGTGTAACTACGTAACAATTGTTTTAGTTTCTATATGGATGGAATAACAAAATTTATGTAAATCTGACCAATTTTTTCTCAATTTAATTATTTATTGACAATTTAAATGAAAAATAGCCGATTTTAAGAATTTTCGTCTATAAGTTACAATGTTTTACCAAAAAACTGAAAAAAGAACCGATTAGTTTATTGAAATAGCCTTAAAATGAGTTGAAGTAAAATAGAATTGGAGCTTTGTTTATCAATAAACATTAACTATTCAAATTTATTTCTTACGTTTTAAGCTAACTACCTGAGGTACCCCTAAACCCTAAAAATGTCATCAAAACGACGATTTTGAAGCTCTTCCGACTGGATTAAAGAAGCTATTATCGATTCAAACAAAAGTTGTGTATTTTTAATTCTAAATTTCAACTATTTAATTAAAAATAAAGTGTTTCAGTTGAAAATTCAAAGTTGCTACACCCACCGCTTTCGCAGGCAGAATAAGAACCCTGCTATTGCATAAGTATATAGATTTTGAAAAACCATTCAAAAAGCATTCCAAAGTTTTTTCGATATGCCGTCTAGTTCTCGAGATTTTTGACAATCGCCTTTCTGGACAGAGCCCTTAAATAATGTAAACATTCTTATTCAAGCTAGACATAAGCCGAGTGAGAGAGCTGACCGTGAAATTCATTTGCGATGTTTCCAAATTTACCGGATCTCGGGTTGTCTGCAAAATATATATTTACCATATACACAACGGATCGCGCGCGCTGCCCTCTACAGCGGATTTAGTGGAACCACTACAATATAAAACTCACCAAAAGGGGTGCAAAAGGAGGTCCAGACAAAAATCGATTTCCTTGTACCCTAACCATTGTTACATCGAGATGTCACTATATACACGTGAATACAAGGTGAGATCCAAAATCGGATCTCGCCTTGCAAAACGGATCTCATCTTGTATAGCTTATGATACAAACGGATCTCGCCTTGATATGAAGACATATATATATATATATATATATATATATATATGATATATATATATCAATGATATATCAATGATATATATATATATATATATATATATATCAATTATCAAAATACCAGAACCTAATAAATTTGATAGTGTCATATCAGAATTTAAGAAGTATTGTGCTCCCAGAAGAAATAAAACATATGAACGTTTTGTATTTAATAAAAGAATTCAAGCTGCAGATGAACCTTTTGATACTTATCTTTGTGATCTAAAAAAGTTGATACAAAGCTGTGAATATGATACACAGGGAGACAGCATATTGACCATTCCAGGTCACGTGACTTTCGACACCGTTGATGAGGGGCAGAAATTGTGTTTTTGGTGTTATTTTTGCTGTTTTCTCGTTTTATTATAAAAAATCTGTGGTTTTAACTACAAAAATTTAAAATATTGGATATAGGACACCCTCGTAGGGGATGCAAAAACCCGGTATAATCAGAAAATCAGTTTTCTTGGCCCATATCGTCGTTCTGTTTACAGTGTATTGTGATTATAGTGATTTAAAACATTTCGGTCTTTAAATGCGGCTGGTATTATAAAAAAACTTACTTTATCCCTTTTACCTTTACTGGAACACTTTCAAACTGAACAAAACGCTGGTATTTTAATCATATTCTTAAATTAAACAATGGTTTTCTACACTTAACCTAGTTTGTTTACAATATATTTGCCCCTCAGTCGCTGTCAAATGACGTCACCCTGGAATGGTCTATTGAGAGATAGGTTAGTTTTATGAACAAATGATCCATCAGTTCAAGAAAAATTATTAAATGCTCAAAAGTTAACGCTTGAAACAGGAATAGAGATATGCAGAAACTCTGAAATAACAAAAAGGCAGTTTGTATTAAATTGTGTGATGTTACTGCCTTCTGGTCCCAATTAATTAAAACTCTATTGTTTGGATAACTTTATATTTACATCGTATAAACGGTGATTCAACCATAATTGTTTACAAATACAAATCATTACCTATACCACACATTTGTACATATCAAGTATCTAATTATAACAACTCTTGAATTTACCTATGCTGCATTTTTATACACTACCTAATATGTAAACCTCACGTATTAATTCACGGTCAGGAGTCATTGTCTTCGAGCATGGCTAATACACTACATTATATTTTGATAAAGATATTTACAACTTAATTTATATAGGTTGTCCCAACTATATTACATCTCCCTGTTTTAAAATGAGATATATTTCTCTTTCCCTTTTACAAAATGTTTATGGTTACCTAATACTATTTTGAAAAATTAAATTTCCTAACTATGCTAACTAACTGTAACATGGTACATTTCAGATCAATCAATTTTTCCCTAAACATGTATATTCTTTTTCCTATTTTACACAAAAGTTCATATTTTCCCTATACTAAACTGGTATTTTATAACCTATTACTAGTTCACGTACTTTCACGTCGTGTCTTTTCGTCCTTTTGTTTTTTCGTTCACTAATTCACTTCATCAAAACAGTGTCCACAGTGAATGAAATTGAACCTAACTTTTAAATAGTCTTTTAGTGCCTATAAGCCGTAACTATCTCATTGTAATAAAATCTCGACTTTAATACTTCCTAAGCTAACTAAATATTACCTAAACTTCTATTAAATGGTATATAAAAAAAGAATTTAACGTTACTTTACTATTTCATCTTATTATTTCAGTCTTATTTTGATTTATTTATATACGCCTTACTAACTTTAAAATATTGTACCTATAATAAAAATGTAATCTCTCTAAAACTTTTAATATTTCTCTAAAAACTTTTAATAACTCTCTTGTACCTATAATAAAGATTTAATCTCTCTAAGAACTTCACTTTTTGTGTCCGTTTGCTTACTATCTACTAACACTATTGTAAGATATTGTCTATCCTTAATTCAAATACTTCCATTTTCCGCGAAAATTTAACCTGAATTCATTATATACATTTAAAAATAAGTTATTTATAATTAACATTACTTTAGAGAAAAAAAATTCAACTTTAATTCTAAGACAAAAATTCAATGATTAGCTACTTATTTGCTTAGTATCTTCTTAATTTTGCTTGTTTATTTTGGCATTTTTTATGTTTCTTCTTTCATTTTTCCCACATATTTTATTAAAAATTCTCTTTTTTTCTCTTCTTCTTCTTCTTGTCTGGTACTATAACTATATTTCTTCATTTTTCTCCACATAATAACACTTCTACAGTGTACATAATTCATCTTCATATAACAATCATTTGTCATTTAATCATCAATATATCATTTCATAATATAACATCATAATAATCACTTCCTTTACTTATCCCTCAATGCCTACGTTCGACTAATCAAAGTGGTTTTACTCGAGAGAAAAGTTCCAATTCTTCTACATATTCCATATAACAATCATGATACTCAATACTAACCACGAAACCTCGACAATCTACCTTAATAGAAGCGGGTATAACATCGTTGGCTAGATCAAATTCTTTTAAAAATTTCACAACCTCAATCCCTTGCTTTGAGGCCGTTGTTTATTCACGAATAATCATGAATAAAATAGGTACTCTCAAAACACAGAGTGGGTCTCTAATAAGCTTTCAAGCTTCTATAAATCACTTAGTACCTTCCCAATTTGACAAGAGCAGTGGGTTTCTTATTGTCTCAAGTTGTCTCATAATATTTAGCTTATAATATTGTTAGTTCTTCTTCTTATCTATATAGTCCTTCTCCAAATTCCTTATCTCGACGCATCAGGTCGGTTCGTTAAAAATAAATCTCTTGCTTATAGCAATGTTTGTCTTAAAGCTCTTATATCAACGTATGTCATCACTAATCATTATTCATTAAAAAAAATATCATTTATCACTCAAAAAAATATTAATTCAGGTTCATATCATACAAAATTTAACACAAAATCGATTAAAATGTATCTATAGAATCAATAAATATCAATAATAAAAACAACTGGCTAATAAAAATTCAATAATAGTATACATATTCGTCAATAAAAAAAATAGCATATGCAAAAGTTAGACAAAAATATTCAAAATAAGTTTATATCTCAAACTTCGATAGAAATTTTTGGAAAAAATTCGATATTCCATAAAATATTCAAAAATAACCGTACTAAAAATCGAAATCGGATAGAGATTTTTCAAATAAATTCAATAAAGATTCAAAATTCAATAAAAATTCAAGAATAGCATATATTATAAACTTCGATAAAGATATTCAATTAAAAAATCACTTCATCTTTCAAAATTCATAGATATTCTTAAAAAAAATCGATACTTCATAAATTATTCAAAAATCAGCAAAGATAAATATTCAATGTTCAATAATAATATAAAACGAGGGAAGCATTTTTAATAAAGATAGACATTCTTACTTACATTTTATTTCCACTTTGTCTTTGTTCACTGGGTTCTCTGCATTCTTCCTCTCCTGGTCTGTTTTCGCCGTCTATACTTCCAAGCTGGTGCCGCCATCTTTGTTCCTTACAGAAGATTCTCCACTAGTCTGCAGGATCAGCCATGTATTAAATTGTGTGATGTTACTGCCTTCTGGTCCCAATTAATTAAAACTCTATTGTTTGGATAACTTTATATTTACATCGTATAAACGGTGATTCAACCATAATTGTTTAAAAATACAAATCATTACCTATACCACACATTTGTATATATCAAGTATCTAATTATAACAACTCTTGAATTTACCTATGCTGCATTTTTATACACTACCTAATATGTAAACCTCACGTATTAATTCACGGTCAGGAGTCATTGTCTTCGAGCATGGCTAATACACTACATTATATTTTGATAAAGATATTTACAACTTAATTTATATAGGTTGTCCCAACTATATTACAAGTTGGAATCTGTAAGAAACAATGAAAGTTTGGAAGTAAATGCAGTAAAAAATAGACAAGAAAGTGGAAATACACAAAGTGAGTTAAAATTTTTGTGTAATAATTGCAAATGTAATAGTCTAAGAGCTGGGAGCGGGTTTTGTGCGTGATAAGTAATATGGAAAAACTATACGGGGATATGTTGAATTAGCTGTGTACATGACTTTCACCAACGGCCGGAAACCAGAGTTGGGGCCGAGGGTAGTTATAAGGGGTCAAAATCGCGGATTTTATTATTTTTTTTATGACGCTCATGATCGAGATAGTGCACCAAAATTTGGGAATAAGTAGGTCATGACGTACCTAAGTAAAATCTCAAGGGGCTCAACGCTGCGTGGCCGACAAAGGGGTGGGGGTATGGGTGAATATAAAAAATATAACGGGTTTTTTTGCGACGTTAGCGATTGAGATAGTGCACCAAAATTTGGGTATAAGTAGACCATGACATAAATAATTAAAATCTCCAGAGCCGGAAACCAGAGTGGGGAAGGAAGGTAGTTATAAGGGGTCAAAGCTCCGTTTTTTATTATTTTTTTTGTCACGCTCATGATCGAGATAGCGCATCAAAATTTGGGAATAAGTAGGCCATGACGTAACTAAGTAAAATCTCCAGGAGTGGAACGCTGCGTGCTCGACAAAGAGGTGGAGCAGGGGTGAATATAAAAAAATGTAAGGGGTTTTTTGCGACGTTCGTGATTGAGATAGTGCACCAAAATTTGGAAATAAGTAGACCATGACATAACTAAGTAATATCCCCAGAGGCGGAAACCAGAGTGGCGGACTAGAGTAGTTATAAGGGGTAAAAGTCGCGGTTTTTATTATTTTTTTTTGTCGCGCTCATGATGGAGATAGTGCACCAAAATTTGGGAGTAAGTCGATTATGACGTAACTAAGTAAAATCTTCAGGGGCGGAACGCTGCTTGGGGTACAAAGGGGTGGTAGGCAGGGGTGAGTATAAAAATATATGGGGGTTTTTTTGCCGTTCGTTATCGAGACAGTGCACCAAAATTTGGGAATAAGTAGATCATGACATTACTAAATAAAATCTCCAGTCACAAAAAAATAATACACACTGCGACTTTGACCCCTTAAAACTACCCTCATCCCCAACTCTGGTTTCCGGCTCTGGGGATTTTACTTAGCTAAGTCATGGTCTACTTATTCTCAAATTTTGGTGCACTATCTCAATCTAGCATGTCGCAAAAAACCCCTTATATTTTTTATATTCACACCTACCCCCACCTCTTTATCGGCCACGCAGCGTTCCACCCCTAGAGATTGTACTTAGTTACCTCATGACCTACTTATTCCCAAATTTTGGTGCACTCTCTCGATCATGAGCGTCAAAAAAAAAATAATAAAAACGGCGATTTTGATCCCTTATAACTACTCTCATGCCCAACTCTGGTTTCCGGCTCTGAGGATTTTACTTAGTTATGTCATGGTCTACTTATTCCCAAATTTTGGTGCACTCTGTCAATCACGAACGTCGCAAAAAACCCCTTATATTTTTTGTATTCACCCCTGCCCCACCCCTTTGTCGGCCACGCAGGGTGCCACCCCTTGAGATTTTACTTAGTTACGTCATGACCTACTTATTCCCAAATTTTGGTGTACTCTCTCGATCATGAGCGTCACAAAAAAAAATAATAAAAACGGCGATTTTGACCCCTTATAACTAACCTCATCCCCAACTCTAGTTTCCGGCTCTGGGCATTTTACTTAGTAATATCATGATTTACTTATTCCCAAATTTTGGTCCACTATCTCAATCACGAACGTCGCAAAAAACCCTTTATATTTTTTATATTCACCCCTACCCCCACCCCTTTGTCGGCCACGCAGTGTTCCGCCCCTACAGATTTTACTTAGTTACGTCATGACCTACTTATTCCCAAATTTTGGTGCACTATCTCTATCATGAGCGTCATAAAAAAAATAATAAAATCCGCGATTTTGACCCCTTATAACTACCCTCGGCCCCAACTCTGGTTTCCGGCCGTTGGTGAAAGTCATGTACACAACTAATTCAACATATCCCCGTATAGCTTTTCCATATTACTTATCACGCACAAAATCCGCTTCTATCTCTCCGACTATAAACATGTAGCTGCCCAATGCCCAGCGTTTGGAAAAAATTGCTTTAAATGTGGTGGAGCAAATCACTTTAGTAATGCCTGTTTTGCTGAAATGTCCAATCAGCAAAAATATAAAAGGCAAAATGTTAAAAAATTTAAAGAAATTAGAAGACATGACGAGAACATTGATGGCTGTTCAACAGATGATGACATATCTGTGCATACAGTGAAAGGAGTTGGAGCAATCAACAGTAGAAATCGTAATCAATGGGTCGAAGTGGTCAGTCAACATAAACAACAAAGACATTGAGTTCAAGATGGGCACTGGATCAGAAGTAAATATATTACCTAGGGATCTTAAATGTCTTATTCAGAAACAGTAAGTACAAAGTTGAAAAGTGTAATACTATGTTAGAAGCTTATGGAGGTACATGTTTGAAACGTTTAGGGAAAATTACTCTAAATTGTAAGAGGTTAGATAGGAATTATAATTTAGAATTTGTAGTTGTAGATTTAAAAGTCCAGCCAATTTTGGGTTTAAAAACATGTTATTCTTTTGACTGAATTAAAGAAACACAGAGTGTGAATGTTGATGAGGAACATACTAACAAGGAACAATTATTACTAGAATATAGAGATGTATTTGAGGGAATGGGCACATTCACAGGTTTTTGTAAAATACAATTAAAAAATGATAGTATTCCAGTAGCTAGACCAGCTAGAAGAGTACCATTTACCATAAAAAATAAGCTAAAAGAGAAATTAAGTAAATTAGAAAGTAGAAATATTATATCCAAAGTAACAGAAGCATGTGAATGGGTTAATAATATAGTTATAGTTGAGAAGCCAGATGGTTCACTGCGTCTGTGTCTAGAATGTATTGTTAGGGAATATTTTGAAATATCTAGTTTAGAGGAAATAAGTTCGAAACTGTCAGGAAAAAAAAATATTTTTCAGTATTAGACTTTAATGACGGCTTTTATCAAGTTAAATTAGATGAAAAATCTAGTTCCTTAACAACATTTGCAACTCCATTTGGGTGTTACAAATTTCTTAGATTACCATTCGGTCTAAATCTGGCCCCAGAATATTTTCAAAACTTAAATTGTAAAAATTTTGGTGACATTGAAAATGTTATTATATATTTTGATGATCTATTAATTGCATCTGATTCCATAGAGGAGCATGACAAAACACTTAAAAAAGTGTTTGATAGAGCTAGGGAAAAGGGTGTAAAGTTTAAGAAATCAAAATTTCAGTTTAGACAACTGACAGTGACATATATGGGACACATTTTTAGTGAAGATGGTATGAAAATAGATAATGAAAGATTGAGGGCTATAAATGAGCTAAAAAATCCGTCAAACAAGAAAGAGCTTCAAAAACTGCTGGGTGTGGTAAATTATGTACAAAAATTTGTTCCAAAATTGGGTAGATTGCAAGCCCACTGTATCAGTTACTGAAGAAGAATGTTATTTTTCAGTGGCTTGGAGTTCACAGTAAAGCACTGGAAATGATAAAACAGGAACTTGCTAAAAATATATCTCTAAAGAATTTTGATTCTAGTGGAGATATTGTAATTCAAACAGATGCGTCCCAGTTTGGTTTGGGATGTTGTCTAATGCAAGATGGAAGACCTGTTGCTCATGCTTCTAGAGGTTTAACAGGTACTGAGAAAAATTATGCTGTTATAGAGAAAGAGTTATTAGCTGCAGTGTTTGCATGTTAAAAATTTCACAATTATATTTATGGTCGCTCTGTAAAATTCATAACGTAATTCATCATGTAAGTCAAATTAGTTCTCCTAGGTTGCAACGGCTAAAACTGAAGCCACTGAAATATGATATACAAATTCAGTATGTACCTGGTAAATATTTACATATTGCTGATTATTTGTCTAGAAACGTAAGTGATGAAAGTGCGGAGAATGATGCTGATATGAATAAAATGGTGCATTCATTAGAAAAGCATTTAAAAATGAGTGATACTAAAAAGATTCAGTTTAAAGCAGAAACAGTAAAAGATAATGTACTTAGTAAAGTCATTGAGTGTTGTCTGAGAGGGTGGAATAACACAAAGTATGAAGGAGAGATGAAAGTTTTTCACAAGTTAAGAACTAAGTTGTTTGTTAATGATAATCTTTTATTTTTCAATGATAGAATTGTTGTACCTAAAGTTTTGCGAAAAGAGACGCTTCAAATTGTAAATGAAGGTCATTTTGGTATAAATCGTTCAAGAGATCGAGCAAAAGACGTCTTATTTTAGCCAGGGATGAGTGTGGATATTGCGAAGGAGATACAGAGTTGCAAAATTTGTGAAAAGTATAGATATGCAAATAGTAAAGAGCCATTAATAACTCACGATGTCCCGGAATTGCCATTTCAAAAATTGGGTGCTGATATTATGGAACATGGTGGCAAAGCTTATTTGGTTGTTGCTGATTATTTAACGAAGTGGCTAGAAATAATCTCTATAAGAGGTAAACAATCGTCTGATGTTATAAATGCACTCAAGCAGATATTTACAACACATGGTATACCAGATGTAATTATAGCTGATAATATGCCTTTTGGATCGTACGAATGCAAAAAGTTTGCAGATAAATTTGAGTTTAAATTTCAAACTAGTAGCCCCCATTACCCTCGATCGAATGGTTTAGCTGAGAGGTTTGTACAAATATCTAAAAATATTATTAAAAAATCAGATGACATGTGGGTTGCTCTAATGAACTATCGTAATACTCCTGTTACTGATCTCAAGAGGTCGCCAGCTGAACTTTTATTTGGCAGAAAACTAAATTACCATTTGTTGAAAAGCAAAATTATAATATCAAAGAAGTTAGGTCAAAATTAGAAGAAGGAAATAATACTTATAAGGAATATTATGATAGGCAGACAAGAAATAGGCCCGAATATAAGCAAGGTGAAAATGTGGTATACAAGGACAATAATCAATGGAGTCCGGCTGTTATTGTCAATAAACATGAGGCTCCAAGGTCTTATTTAATTGTTAATGGTAAAAACATCTTACCAAGAAACAGCTATCACCTACGCAAGTCAAAAATTGATCATGATATTAGGAAAACTCAGAATTTAAGTGATGACAATGATGATACACCTAGTTGTAGTAAGGCTCAGAGTTCTAGCAGTTCAGTAGAGTGTGATACTGACATGAGCTTGAGACCATCACGTACTATCATACAGCCTGCTAAGTATTCTGATTATATTTTATATTAGTATAGTTTACTTTGATTGTATTTTGTATTAGCATAGTTTTGTTCGACTAAAGTTCACTGTTTTGAAAAAAAAAATGAAAAGGGGGAGATGTAGTAATAGACCATGATAAAGAAGAAGAGGCGCGTGACTTGGCACAATGAAGTTAGATATAGGTTAGAAGGTTAGAACATATAACATGTAACGTAGAGATTGTAAATCTTACTTTTATTAAATATAATATTACTAGAGAACGGCAGTTCTCGTCAGTGGCGCACACCTACACCCCCTACACGCGACACTATATATACACGAAATTTTCGATTTTCTAAATCTGACTGAATTAAAAATTGGGCCAACTCCCATCTTAAAGTTCAGGAAAAGACTCAAGTTCAGGAAAAGACTCGCCCATTCATATGTCAACCATCCACTTTGGTCCAAGGGTGTGGCCTTTACAGCCCTTCCTATTTAGGGTCTGTTTTTCGTTCTCGTCCCCAAAACTCCCAAAAACTTCAAAAATTTAACTTCGACCTTTGCGGCTTCTAATAGTACTGATCATTACCTTTCTAACGCATGTCTAATTTTTAAAATCGGTTGTACCGTTCAAAAGTTACCGAGCTCAGAAATATGAGTCAATTTTTATTTAAAAAAGGGAAAATGTTTGTGGATATGTATGTATGTATGTATGTATGTGTGTGGAAAAGTTAAACCGATCTGAATTGTTTTTTTTTGTGTTTGAAGAGGGGCTGACGGCCTATTCAGAACCGGTGTAGTTTGTGAGTTTTGACTACCCGTAAGCCAACTATAGGACTTGGTAGGTACAAAACGGCATATTTTTTGGCGGTATATATCTTCAGTTCAAGAAAAGACAGGAGAACAGTAAATACACCAAATTAATAGCGTTGAGTTAAGCTTTCAAATGGTGTTTAAGCTGTCAGGATCAGACATACACACGGCTCTGTATAGCCGAAAAACTGAAAAACTAAACTTTGAAAATTTTGGTTTTTCGACAATTACTCAAAATTTCAACTTACGAATTACGCCAATAACTGAGCGTTTGTAGAAGGACTCTAGAGGAATCTAACGGTGTATACCTTATATCCGGGAAAATTCGAATTTTTAAGTTATAGGCTTCATAAGTATAATCAAATCTAGTTCTTATAGGAAAAACGGTTTTTCAAGCTCAATAATTCCTATAATAGCTTCAGTTATCATACTTGACCTTAGATGCATAAGATACTACTTGTCAATACGTTTCAATGTTTAATGAACAAAATCGGGTAAGCCGTTTAGAAGTTATTAAGCTACAAAAGTATAAATCCAATTAACGATTATTCCCGAAATGGTTTATATAGTTGTAGTGGTTACGACGCTAAATTTGATCTGGCAACGGGCAATCCGAGTTCATTAACCGGCCATCCCAATAATTGTTTTTAATCTATTTCGAATAGAAAAAAATCTAGTGTACATTCAATGGACAGTAGATCATTTGGGAGATAATGCAACAAAGGCGACCATTTATAAAGCTTAACGTGTAATCGAGAAACATTGCATTCAACTTCATACATTTAATTTATAAATAACTTTGAAAAACTCCTGATACAAGAATAAAAAACCGCTAAACGCCGTAAAAATGAGTGGCGCATACAATATTCCAGCTACAAAAGATCTGATATGAATATTACGTGGCGCGAAAATGTATTTTCATTTTGATACAAAACAAAATTCTAGTTTTATTTTAAAAGATTTATTCATAATATTTGCTAAATTTGAAGTAAACGCGCCACAAAAGAGTTTCAAAATTCAAACTGTATCAAAGTTACTCTTTTGTGGCGCGTTTTACTTCAAATTTAGCAAATATTATGAAAAAATCTTTTAAAATAAAACTAGAATTTTGTTTTGCATCAAAATGAAAATATATTTTCGCGCCACGTAATATTCATATCAGATCTTTTGTAGCTGGAATATTGTATGCGCCACTCATTTTTACGGCGTTTAGCTGTTTTTTATTCTTGTTTAATAAATACCCGAGTATTATTATTACACCCTCCCGGTGTTTTAGGGGGAAGTCCGGAGATAGGAGTGGCAAACTTGTTTGCATCTTTTTGGTGTTGACATTCTCCGCAAAATTGACCTAAAGTTGACATTTTCAGCAAAATTCACCATACGATTTTTAGAGGTTCAGTGGCATTTTCGTCTCTGTTTTAAATAAATAAATTGTTTTCTTATTACATCTTAAACCTAGACATTAATCATACATTAATCCCGTGATTGCAAAAATCCTCACGTCAACAACAATATTTTAATATATTTAAATTCTTTAAAACACTTTCATTGTTTCGTTTTTAAGTTTTCAAATCTAAATCTAATATTCATCTTAAATCCCCACTTCAAGACACCAATGTTTGTATACTATTTGAATTATTATCTTTTTCTACATAATTGGTAGTACATTCTTTCACGGTTTTTGCTGTAAATTTTAAAGAACCGCTTGGATTGACATGAAAGGCTATAGCGGGATAAGATGGTCAAAAATGCCCCCGCACCGATCAGCCCTGCTACTTATATTTTCGATAAAGGATATAAAATTATGCCCTCATGCAAATTTTTAGCTTCCCAGAGGTCATAGAACCTCTTAAATCGAGAAAAGAAGAATTTGTAGGTTTTATTTTTTTGTGAGCGCAATTTTAATTTAAAAAATCTGAAAAAATTCAAGAGGATGTATATTTTGAATACAAAACAGCCTGTTTTTTTCAGGTTTCTGTAATAAAAAATGAGCCCAGGAAAATTTTTTGAAATTTTCAAATAAATTTTAGGTTATGTAAATATCATTTGGCCAACTTTTAAATAGTATTTCTTTGTATGTTTTTTTGTCGGTCTTTTGAATGGCAGAGGCAGAATTTTTAATATCTGAGCGGTTAGAACGAAAAAATTAAAAAAACCGTTTTTGGCTGTCTCGAGATGCATCTCGGGACAGCCAATTTTAGGATTTAGGATCCTGACTACAACAACTGAAAAAAAAACACTGAAAGTGTGAATTTTGTCATAAAATTTAGTATGTGGGCTTATAATAATATTTGGATTAGCTTTTTCAAATAATTTTTTTCGATATCTCTAACGCGAAGCAAATCGAATCGCATATCGAAAATTCACTCTGTTTGTGGATTCGCAGTAGACCGCGTTTAAAATTTAAATTTCAGTTGACTATTTTAAAAATTGTGAACCGTCAACCTGTATGACTGTGCCAAATTTCAAATCTGTATATATTTTGATAGTCGAAATATAGGGGTGTCTTCATCTTAAATGCGACACACTGTATATTATCAATTTGATAATTTATTTCAACTGATATAGTCGTATTTTTTATACCTAGATTTAAAATATACATTCAAAATACTGACTTATTCACTAATTTTATCATAAACATTTCAAATTAATTGCATTGAAGTATTGAACCAATTAATGTGTAATAATATAATATATACAGAGTGAGCTTTATGTACGGAAACCCTCAATTATCTCGGAAGCTATATTCCCTATACCTAAAGGTTATAATTTCGGAGTTATTGCTACATTTATTTAAAAAAAATTAAACAAATTATAAAAATCAATTTTTTCGGCCAGGGTAGACATTATTTTACGTTCTTTGGACCATTGAGGACAAAAAAGTGATTCTGGAATTTTTCTCTAAAGTTAATCGTTTTCGAGTTATAAACAATTTAAAACTGAAAAAAATCGAATAATGAAGATTTTCAAGGTTCAAAAACACAAATCAAAAATATTATTTTTGAAACTGCCCAGTACACAAATTCAAGTTCAAGCCTTATTTTATCAGTTACCAATTAGTAATTTACGCTTGTTTCATTCTAAAATATTGTTTTTTAGTTGTTAATGCAGCCCGGTCGCCCGTCCTCTCATATGCGCTTCACTAACAATTATTAAAAAGCAATGTTTTAGAATAAAAGGGGCCAAAAATTTTTATAGCGAGCCCCTAGAAGAAGGGATTAGCTTGAATTTGGGTACTTAGCAGTTTCAAAAATAATATTTTTTATTTGTGTTTTTGAACCTTGAAAATCGTCATTATTCGATTTTTTTCAATTTTAAATTGTTTAGAGCTCGAAAACCATTAACTTTAGAGAAAAATTACAAAAGACCCTTTTTCTTCTCAATGATCCAAAGAATGTAAAATAATATAATGTCTACATGGGCCGAAAAAATTGATTTTTATAATTTGTTTAAATTTTTTTAAACACATGCAGCAATAACTCCGAAACTATGGCATTTAGGTATAGGGAATATAACATGAAAAATAATCAGTATTTCTTAAGGAATTCAAAACGCAAAAGAAATAAGAAAATTCATTAGATTTCCAGAAAAACGGAAGATCTGACAATGTAATTATCACTATAATATCGGCTGCATTAGAAAATCCCTACCCACCAAAACCTCTAAAAATCGTGCAAAATGTTTCCGAGATAATCGAGGGTTTCTATACATAAAACTCACTCTGTATATTATAATTATTATAATAATATTATATTAATACGCATTATTGGTTCAATACTTTAATGCAATCAATTTGAACTTTTTATGATAAAATTAGTGAATTAGTCAGTATTTTGAATGTATATTTTGAATCTAGATATAAAAAATACGACTATATTAGTTGCAATAAATTATCAAATTGATAATATACAGTGTGTCGCATTTAAGATGAAGACACCCCTATATTTCGGCTATCAAAATATATACAGATTTGAAATTTGGCACAGTCATACAGGTTGATGGTTCAAAATTTTTAAAATAGTCAACTGAAATTTAAATTTTAAACGCGGTCTACTGCGAATCCACAAAGAGGGTGAATTTTCGATATGCGATTCAATTTGCTTCGCGTTAGAGATATCGAAAAAAGTTATTTGGAAAAGCTGTTCCAAATATTATTATAAGCCCACATACCAATTTTAATGATAAAATTCACACTTTTAGTGTTTTTTCCAATTGTAGTCAGGATCCTAAATACTAAAATTGGCTGTCCCGAGATGCATCTCTAGACAGCCAAAAACGGTTTTTTCAATTTTTTCGTTTTTTCTGCTCAGATATTAAAAATTCTGCCTCTGCCATTCAAAAGGACGACAAAAAATACACAAAAAAATACTATTTTACATAACCCAAAAAAAATTTTGAAAATTTCAAAAAATTTTCCTGGGCTCATTTTTTATTACAAAAAGCTGAAAAAAATCAGATTGTTTTGTATTCAAAATATACATCTTCTTGAATTTTTTCAGATTTTTTAAGTTAAAATTGCGTTCGCAAAAAAATAAAACCTAAAAATTCTTCTTTTCTTGATTTAAGAGGTTCTAGGACCTCTGGGAAGCTAAAAATTTGCATGAGGGCATAATTTTATATCCTTTGTCGAAAACATAAGTAGCGGGGCTGATCGGTGCGGGTGCATTTTTGACCATCTTATCCCGCTATAGCCTTTGGCATACGCATAGCCTAACATGTCAAAGAAAAAAAAGTGATATGGTGCCGATGTCTGCTTATGCCCTGGGGGTGAATTTCACCCCATCTCGGGGGTGAAAAAATATATGTCCAATATAAGTCCCGAAATGGATAAACTGACTAATTTTAAGCAAATTTGTTTTATAGAGTTTTTTCACCAAGTAAATTTCGAGTTATTTGCAAGTGAATATGTTCACATTTTTCAACAAAATAACCACGTTTTTAGACGGTTTTTCGCAAATAACTCAAAACGTAAGCATTTTGCCGAAAAAAATATTCTTAGCAAAACTATAACCTATAAAAAAGTGAAAAAACGGTGTATATAATATTAGGTCTCTATACCTAGCAAAACCAGAGTTATAGCTAATCAAAAATAGCCTTATATTCGAAAAATTCCAAATAGAATAATTCAATGTGAAATATCCAAATAATGAAGCATTCTTGGGGAAAACACATTACAACTTTTTTAAAGTGTTTAAAAAAATCTTTATTTCTGTTTTTATAAAAAAAAATTTCTAGCATCAAATGTAAGCAAGTTACGCTCAAAATAAAGTTGGTCCCTTTTTTTTGGCAAAAAAAAAATCAGTAAGATCACCCCCCGATTAGCAATTAAATGAAATTAATCGTTACCGCTTTACAAGTTATTTTACTTATGTTGTGTTTATATGATCTGTAACTTTCATCGATCCAAAGTGCTTATTTTTGAAAAAAATTGGTTTTAAAGTAAAATTTTTAATAATTTTAATTTTGAAAAAATGCTTATTTTTACATAACTTAAAAATTGTTAGAGATACCAAAAATCTTAAACAATATAAAAGTCGGCTGTACTTTTCTGAATATTTTGTATTTTTTTGTTTTTCTGTAAGACAAAAATTGGTTAAGATTCGGTGTTTCTAAATTTGCTTACACTCGTGAAGTGACTCGTTCAAGCCCTTTTAACTACAGCTCTTTCAAAAATAAGGACTTTGAACCGATGAAACTTACGGATCACATGATCAATACATACGCGAGTAAAAAACTTGTGAAGTGGTAACAATTAAGTTCATTTGAAATGATAATTAGGGGGTGATTTTTCCGATTTCTTACCAAACAATAGGAACCAACTTAATTTTGAGCGTAACTTGTTCACTTTTGATGCTAAAAAATTTTTTTAAAAACAAAAATAAGCATTTTTTAAACACTTTAAAAAAGTTAAAATGAGTTTTCCCCAAAAAAGTAGTTCGTTTTTTGGTTATGGCACGTTAAAATATTCGATTTGGAATTTGACGAATATTTTTCATTAGCTATAACTCTGCTTCTACTAGGTATAGTGACCTAATATATACACCATGGTTTTCACTTTTTTACGTGCTATATATTTGATAAGAATTTTTTCGACCAAATACTTACTTTTTGAGTTATTTGCGAAAAATCGATTGAAAACGTGGTTATTTTGTAGAAAAATTAACATATGCACTCGCAAATAACTCGAAAACTATTAACTTGGTGAAAAAACTTTATAGAGCAGAAGTTGCTTAGGATTAGTCATTTTATCCATTTCCGGACTTACTTCGAACATACATTTTTCACCCCCAAAAGGGGGTGAAACTCACCCCTAGGGCAAAAGCACACATCGGCACAATATCACTTTTTTTCTTTGACTTGTTGGCTATGTGTATGCCAAATTTCATATCAATCCAAGTGGTTCTTTAAAATTTAGAGGTTTTGCAATATTTTACCTTTAAAGAATGTATTATGGGAAGATTTTGCATTTTGATTTATACAGTATGATGCTGATACTGAAAAGAGCGTTTTAAATGAAAAACATCTAAAAAAAATTATTCTTTTAATATAACTGAATAAAAATAAAATATTGATGTAAAAGATCCCGAGGAACTGCAAAGAGTAAAACAAGCTCCGTAGAAGTAAAAACGGTGTGCATTTAGGAGAAACAACAGAAAAATTGAACAGATGGGCGGAATATTTTGAAGAACTATTAAATTCAAATAAACAAGCAGAACCCCAGGAAATAAAATAACAGCAAATAGATAGCACAGAACAAAAACAGCAATGTTGCAGCAAAAAATTAGAAAAGGGCAGGAGAAAACCGAATCCTGGCAGAGATTTTTAAAAGAAGGAGGAGAAAACCTACAAAAAAAAAATTTCCGGCTAATATTAACAGTCTGGCAAAAAGAGGAAATGCCGCAACAATGGAACTTATCTGTCCAATCTACAAAAAAGGTGATGAAACAAATTGCTAAAATTATAGAGGAATATCGCTATTAGAAGTGACCTATAAAATGCTTGCAAAAATCACCCGAAATAGATTGAAAAAGGAGGTAAGGAAGATTATTGAAGAATACCAAGGAGGTTTTAGACCAGGAAGATCAGCAACAGATCAAATATGTTTATTAAAACTAATACAGGACAACAGCTATGAACAAAATTTGGGATTACACATGTTGTTCATTGATTTTAAACAGAGTTACGACTCAATGCACCGAGATATGCTATATGAAGCAATGAGATTTTGATCTGAAGCTATTTCCTTATGGCATTTTTGTAATCAACTATTTTAAATGGGAAATAAGCCACAATTTTACTAAAAAAATGATTTTGACATTGACAACGGGCATAACGGCATCCGATTTGGACGTCGAAACGTTAATAAAATAATTTTTTTAGTAAAATTGTGGCTTATTTCCCATTAAAAATAGTTGATTAAACAATAGCTTGAAAAATAATCGGTAATTGTAGTTTGTTTTTTTGTTACATAAAATACTAGTCACTTTTGTTCCTCTGAATTATATAAATTAGAAAAATTTACAATGGTTTGGCCATCGCGAAAACGTTTTATAACTTTACAAGCGATTAGGATGGGCGAACTGTTTCTTAAAAATGTTATAACATGCAACTGGGTGGCAATATGTATAGTTTCTAGACAAAGGAAATTATTTAACGACTGGATTTGTCGGTAAACGATTGAATTGGTACTCATAACAACGCAATAAAATATTTATTAGCTGTCTGACAAACCCAAATAATATAAATAAAACAGCACTACAGGCCTTCGAAGCCCTTGGCGAGAAACCATAGTACAAGACATAATTTAAATTTTTAGAAAATTTCAAATTGTAGGTAAAAATTTATTCGTCGATCTGAAAAATATTATTCTAATAAGCGGTATTGTTTTATGAATACGTATTCCAATAAACTTATTAAGGAGTAAATGGAAACGTTTCGGGACCTCGAATTTATATTTCATAAACCGGGATATTCCTATAACCGGTACTCTAATAAGCGGGTTCGACTGTACACTGTTTGGCATGTACTTAGCTTACCATATCTTAATCTGACGATTTCGAGTTTTTCTAAGGATAGATTTTTTTTCGGCCACCCCTTAACGAATTCCCCTGCATTAAGAGCCAATATATGGTAGAAGTACGTTTTCAGGGTACAAGGTTTCTCCCCATGTAATAATCTGACGCGCTCGAGTAACTGCAAAAATCCCCACTTGAGCTCCCCTACCATTATGGCAATACTATTTTATTATTTATTTATTTCAATGTTCTCTACACTTTAAATAGAAAAAACAGCCTCCTCCGCCATTATTCTTATTAATCTTTTTGAAAACGATTTCGGAGTGAAAATCGAAATGCCTAATCTTTTTAGGTAAAAATGTTATTGTCATTGTACCTACTTATGGTCAAGAGTTTTGTTTTCTTGATGCTTTTTCTCTGATTATATCTCAGTCTGCAACAAAAATTTACATGTACATGTACATTGTACATATTATATCCTAGTTTATTTTATTTACTCATAAAACCTCCTCTTCATCAAAACCGTCTAAGTAGGTACTCTAGGTACTTCATTTTATTTCTTATCAAATAAGGATGACGACATCTATGAATATTTAGATATAGTGTAGGAAACAGAGGTTGAACCTCGCAAAATGGACACAACTCCGGTTTTATTTTTTTTTTCTGGTATATCAAGGGGTGCTTATTATGAGACAAACTTTTTCTTAAAAAATTTCGCCCCGGTACCCCCCTTTTCATCCCTTTAAAGGGAGTAATTTGTGGTTTTTGGGAAATGTAGCCCTTCATGTACGTAAAAAAAATTTACTTAATAGTAAAATGAAGAGGACTATATTTCCTACTATTTATTTCCCGACAGCATATGTCTATCACCCACCGTTTAGCGGGGGTGGCGCCCCAAATTTGACAAATTTTTAAAAAAGATGTTTTTTAAAAAATTATTTTTTCCTAACGGTAATGGAAATTAAGAAGAAACTCTGCGGAAATTAATCACAAATAAGTGGCTGATTTTTTGGTATAGGTTTTATTTAAGGGCAATTGCAAATTTTTTAATTACAGGGTGTTACATTTTAAAAAACCCCTTTTTATACCATCTGAACCGCCTATGCTAGAGTAAAAAACTTTCAGCGATTATCCATGTACTGGTTTTATTTACAAATTTGTATAATGCACCACCATTTTTTTTCCGGAACCACCCCAAAAAAAGGAGATTTAATAAAGTTCGTTAAAAAATCAAATTGTTCAGGTAGACGGGAAATGGAATTTTTAATATTTTTAGATTATCATAAAATTTGTTTATATTTACTGATTGACGGGAACATTCGAGTTGAGCGTCATTATCACTAATTTAATCAACTTTACTGAAATACCTAAGGGTCTCATTGTTTAATCAACTATTTTTAATGGGAAATAAGCCACAATTTTACTAAAAAAATGATTTTATTAACGTTTCGACGTCCAAATCGGATGCCGTTATGCCCGTTGTCAATGTCAAAATCATTTTTTTAGTAAAATTGTGGCTTATTTCCCATTTAAAATAGTTGATTACAAAAATGCCATAAGGAAATAGCTTCAGATCAAAATCTCATTGCTTCATATAGCATATCTCGGTGCATTGAGTCGTAACCCTGTTTAAAATCAATGAACAACATGTGTAATCCCAAATTTTGTTCATAGCTGTTGTCCTGTATTAGTTTTAATAAACATATTTGATCTGTTGCTGATCTTCCTGGTCTAAAACCTCATTGGTATTCTTCAATGATCTTCCTTACCTCCTTTTTCAATCTATTTCGGGTGATTTTTGCAAGCATTTTATAGGTCACTTCTAACAGCGATATTCCTCTATAATTTTAGCAATTTGTTTCATCACCTTTTTTGTAGATTGGACAGATAAGTTCCATTGTTGCGGCATTTCCTCTTTTTGCCAGACTGTTAATATTAGCCGGAAATTTTTTTTTCTTGTAGGTTTTCTCCTCCTTTAAAAATCTCTGCCAGGATTCGGTTTTCTCCTGCCCTTTTCTAATTTTTTGCTGCAACATTGCTGTTTATGTTCTGTGCTATCTATTTGCTGTTATTTTATTTCCTGGGGTTCTGCTTGTTTATTTGAATTTAATAGTTCTTCAAAATATTCCGCCCATCTGTTCAATTTTTCTGTTGTTTCTCCTAAATGCACACCGTTTTTACTTCTACGGTAACTTGTTTTACTCTTTGCAGTTCCTCGGGATCTTTTACATCAATATTTTATTTTTATTCAGTTATATTAAAAGAATAATTTTTTTTCGATGTTTTTCATTTAAAACGCTCTTTTCAGTATCAGCATCAGACTATATAAATCAAAATGCAAAATCTTCCCATAATACATTCTTTAAAGGTAAAATATTGCAAAACCTCTAAATTTTAAAGAACCACTTGGATTGATATGAAATTTGGCATACACATAGCCAACAAGTCAAAGAAAAAAGTGATATTGTGCCGATGTGTGCTTTTGCCCTAGGGGTGAGTTTCACCCCCTTTTGGGGGTTAAAAATGTATGTTCGAAATAAGTCCGGAAATGGATAAAATGACTAATCCTAAGCAACTTCTGCTCTATAAAGTTTTTTCACCAAGTTAATACTTTTCGAGTTATTTGCGAGTGCATATGTTAATTTTTCTACAAAATAACCACGTTTTCAGACGATTTTTCGCAAATAACTCAAAAAGTAAGTATTTGGTCGAAAAAAAATATAGCACGTAAAAAAGTGAAAACCATGGTGTATATATTAGGTCACTATACCTAGTAGAAGCAGAGTTATAGCTAATGAAAAATATTCGTCAAATTCCAAATCGAATATTTTAACGTGCCATATCCAAAAAACGAACTACTTTTTTGGGGAAAACTCATTTTAACTTTTTTAAAGTGTTTAAAAAATGCTTATTTTTGTTTTTAAAAAAATTTTTTAGCATCAAAAGTGAACAAGTTACGCTCAAAATTAAGTTGGTTCCTATTGTTTGGTAAGAAATCGGAAAAATCACCCCCTAATTATCATTTCAAATGAACTTAATTGTTACCACTTCACAAGTTTTTTACTCGCGTATGTATTGATCATGTGATCCGTAAGTTTCATCGGTTCAAAGTCCTTATTTTTGAAAGAGCTGTAGTTAAAAGGGCTTGAACGAGTCACTTCACGAGTGTAATAAATTAGGGCTGCATCCTCAGAATGACTTTCTCATATTCGATAAGCTGTTATGAAATACTCTGGAATGTCTACACAAAAAAGATGATAAATGTCAACTCAGAAGTACTCCCTAATATAGAATCCTTCGAAATAAAACAAGCTATGGCACAACTAAAGAACAATAAGGCTCCAGGCCCAGATGGAATACTTGCTGAAGGAGGGGAGTGAAATTATTCTCGAAGAATTGAAAAATCTTTTCAACGAATGCCTTCACAAAGGGGAAGTCCCAGATGATTGGAAAGAAAATTTGACAATAATTCTCTTCAAAAAAGGAGACAGCGAAAAATAACTATAGGCCAATTTCCCTGCTGTCCCAAATGTACAAACTGTTTATGAGAGTAATAACTAATAGGTTATCGTCGAAGCTTGATAGCTATCAACCGGTAGAGCAGGCAGGATTCCGAAAGGGTTACAGTACAGCCGATCATCTTCTTACAGTCAGAACGCTAATAGAGAAAGCCAATGAATATCACTTGAACTTATACATCGGCTTCGTTGATTATGAAAAGGCATTCGACTCCATAGAACTTTGGGCAATAGAGAGAGCTATGAACAACTGCAGGATAGATCCTCGATACAAAATGCTCATACATAATATTTATAAGAAAGCTACAAGAAAAATACAAATAGATGAGAAAACCACAGCTATACCAATCAACAGAGGAGTTCGCCAGGGAGACGTTATTTCATCAAAGCTGTTCACACTGGGACTTGAAGACGTGTTCAAAGACATTAACTGGGTAGATAAAGGAATAAATGTTAATGGAACAAAACTGAGTCATTTGAGATATGCTGAGGATATTGTATATATCGCTACAAGTTTCGAAGAAATACAGACCATGATGACGCAACTATTTCAAGCTTCGGAAAAACTAGGTCTTAAGATGAACTTGAAAAAAACAAAAGTAATGACGAATACACCGAACATTACAAAACGTTGAATGACATAGATTTAAAAACAGTAAGCGAATACATTTACCTGGGACAGATAATGAAAGTTAACAAAGAAAAACAAACTGCCGAAATTACCAGAAGAATAAGGTTAGCGTGGACAGGATTTGGAAAACTGAGTTGGATCTTGAAAAACACTAAAATATAACAATATTTGAGAACCAGAGTTTACGATCTGTGTATCCTCCCTATACTTACGTATGGTTCACAGACGTGGACACTCACCAATGCCAATATGGATAAAATAGTAAAGGCACAGAGAGCGATGGAAAGATTAATGCTCGGGGTGAGGTTCATAGACAAAAAAAAACAAATAAATGGATTAGAAGCAAAACCAAAGTAAAAGACGCAGGAGAACATGCTGCTAAATTAAAATGGAGCTTCGCAGGACACAATGCCCGACTGACGGATAAAAAATGGAATCACGAAATACAACAATAGAGACCGTAGTTAGGAAGAAGAAGTAGAGGAAGGCCACAAATGAGATGGGCCGATGACATAAAGGAGTTTGGAGGACACAACTGGAAACAGGTGGCGGCGCAAAATAGACAACACTGGATTGAATTGGGGGAGGCCTATGTCCAAAATTGGATTACTGAAGGCTGAAGAAGAAGAAGCCTACACAAAACCGACCACAAAAAAAGCATTTCAAACACTGTACGAAAAGGAAAACCAGATATTTTGCACACTTTGCAAATGTTGCTTATGCATGGATCCTATCGTAGCCTGCTGTGAGAAGTGTATTTAGCAAAAAATTTAGAAACTGTCCTCGTGATTAAATTTTCTATTTTCTGTGTACCTAATTTTGCTGAAATCTTTATGTTTTTTAGTAGAGTTTGATTATTGTTTTTGATCAGGTTTTGTTAAATAGAAGAATAATTTGATTTTTTGTAAGTGTGGTAAGCTCTCAAAATCATTATGTGAAGTACATATATCACTTGTTTTTTGATCTATTTTAATTTAATACAAGGTGGGCATAAACAAACAAAATATTTTCATCAGGAGGAAGAAAACAGCCTTTTTATCAGGAGGAAGAAAACAGCCTATAAATAATTAGGTTTACTCAAGAACAAATAATCAAAAATAATTTAGAATAGCTTAAACTAGTTTCTTACGGTTTTCTCAAAACTTATAAAATGTAACTTGTCTCCTTTCAACAATAAACGATTCAATTATTTATAGGCAATTTTCTTAATTAGTGAAAATATACGTGTAACTTAAACGCAATAAAATAACGGCTCCCGGCTTGTGGCTCGAAGCAGTGATGATCTTACGGGCTACGAGTAAGATTTCCAACTTGTTGGATCGACGGCGTACTTACTCGGCGGACTTAAAGTACGCGTACTACTTACGGTGACCCACGCGCGAAAAAGGTCGTCGAGCCATAAGTTCGCGTACTTACTCGCGTGTCTGTCACACCTTTTAGGAACGTACTTCTTAGGAACCCATCTCTCAAACATCTCCATAGCTCTTGTCTAAAGCGCGTGATACACACGCAAACTTTAAGTACGGGGGTTTAAAGATCGCGGACTTACTCAGCTCGCCGTCGGTGATACACGGCAGACTTAAAGATCGCGGTCGCCGTCGGTGGTTTGTGCTATTTAGGAACTTTATCGTATTATATACTTCGTATCAAATCCTATCGTGTTATATATTTGTAATACTAATAAAAAAAGACGAAATCGAAAAGTGTGGGTAACAAAACAAAATATCATAGATAAGATGGTAATATTTTCATCAGGAGGATAAAACAGCCTATAAATAATTAGGTTTACTCAAAAACAAATAATCAAAAATAATTTAGTATAGCTTAAAATAGTGTTTTACGGTTTTCTCAAAACTTATAAAATGTAACTTGTCTCCTTTCAACAATAAGCGATTGAATTATTTCTAGGCAATTTGCTTAATTAGTGAAAATATAAGTGTAACTTTAAACGCAATAACATGATGGCTCGAGGCTCGCGGCTCGTGGCAGTGATAAGGCGGAGATACATATGCGCTCTGCTCGGTGTGCGAGCCGCTCGCGCGCAGCGTATTCGTCAGATTAGTACGTGTTTTCAAGTGACGCACAAACGGCACGCACACGGCGCACCACGATCTAAATTCTGTCGGTTTTTCAACAAACGCTTTGATGGTTCGCAATACGTATTTGGACGGGTTTGCGAGTGGTTTGTTGGTTTTGGCGCGCATGAGTTGAATATTTGTTAGTAATGGAATGGTCGGAATTGTCGGAAGGAAATTGATGTTTACCGTGGAAAATCATTATTGTGGGATCCTCAATAAAGAACCATTTAATTTAAAGAAACAACTTAAATCCGATCTGAACGGAAATAGAAGCTGAAATAAAAAAAATGTACATGCGGACCTTTTTAAAAAATGTTACCGTACAGATGGCCTACTTTGCCCAGCAAATTTCAGTTTTATTTAAATATTTCTTTTCTTAGCACATATAAATAAATACAAAAGTTATTTTGAGAACTCTCGAAATATTAACCGAGAGTGTTATTATCATTTTTTATAAAAATCTGTAACATAGCCGAGAAAAAAAAAATAAATACAAGGTGGGCAAAGTTGCCCCGGAAAAGTTCAACATTGCCCACCTGTTTTAAATTCACTGTAGGGCAAAATTAAAACATAATAGGACTACTTTGCCCATGGCATACGTTTTAATTTGTCTACTATCCCCACGATATACGTTTTTAATTTTAATTTTTAATAAAAACTAGAACAAAAAAGCTCTATTTATCAGAGTTTTCTTCAATTTCGGAGAAACTTTTATTAAAAATTAGAAAAAAAATTATTACACTCTTATTATAAAAATAGAAAAAAAATATTACACTTTTATTAAAAAAAAAACACGAAAAATTATAACTGAAAGCAACTTAAATTTTCTTTAAAAGAAAAATATTCTCTTCTACTTTTGGATGGTTCCTTTAATATTTTTATAATGCCTTCAAAATTGACGTCCGATATGTCGAATATATTTGGATAAAAAAAACCATTTATATTTTTTCTTAAAAATTTTACCGTGTAGTATGCGTTGTCGTCGTTTATTTCTACTATAATTCCGATGAAATGTTTAACGGTTTTTTTGATAAAGAAATTGGACCACCAAAAAAGTATCAGTTTTTAAATTATTTCCATCTACTTCGCTTTTTTCATCAGACTCGATATTTTCAACCATTTCATCCTGCTCTTCTTCATGTAATTCATCTACCTCCCCACCAATATCATCGTCAATGTTAGTCATCTCCATTTTTTTTGCTAAATTTTCGTTGTCACTCGTCTCCATCTCTATTTCTTCTTCTAAATCCTCGTTCCCACTTTTCTCCTGATTCTGACAAATTTCTTCAAATTGAACTGATTGACCGGGTTCAGTATTAAGCAACTTTTTCTTTCGTTTTTTAAAGGTATCCCCTTTCTTTTTTTGTTGTAAAAAATTTAATAATGCATTATCAATTTCAGAACTTACTCTTTTGGCAAATCTCTCATTTGGCATCTTTTTTAGCACTTCATGTGGGTCAAAGGGACAAATTCCAGTTGCACGAAATGAACTTTGCAGATTTTTTTGAAAATTTGGTTCAATCGCGTCTATTAGTTTTGTTAGCAATTGAGGAAAGATGGTTTTTTCAACTGAATTTAAGTTAGGTTGACTAGTTTTTAAATCAGTAAGGACCTTTTTCCAGGCTCTTTTTAAAGGCCGGAAAAATCCAACATCAAGTGGTAGTGTAAGCCCTGTAGAATTAGGTGGCAAAAATACAAACCTTATATTTGTCCTTTGACAAGCCCTTATTATCTCAATATTCAAATGTGAGGACAAGTTGTCCCCAATCAAAACCTTTGTGCTGTTATCCCGTTTTGACCAAGGCAAAACAACTTTTAAAAACCAGTCTTGGAAAGTTGATGCATTAAACCATCCAGATTTTCTTCTATTATACAATGTACGAAGGGGACCACCCGTTATCCATCTATAATATAATCTTTCAGCTTTATAAACGACATACAGTAGTAGGCGTTATCCGGTTGCGGTAACTGCGAACATTAGAGACACTGCGCTTTTAGTGGCATTCATGTATCTTTCCGGGTATTTTGTCCCTCGTCGAAATACACATTTTTGGGTACCAGGGTCATCTGACAGATTTGCCTCGTCATAATTTAGGATATTTTGAGGTTCGATGTTTTCAAGTGTTATGTTTAAATTATAAAAGTATCCCTCTATGATTTCTTCAGTGTTGGCTGCCCTGGATCTTCTAATGTTTTGGCAGTGCCTTTGAGTTAAAATATGCTTATGTCGTGACAAAAAAGCCTTGACCCAGTCACAACTAGGAAGATTGTTGTTAGAGAAATAAACAACTCGAGTTCTTCTGGCATCTAAATATTGTTTGACAAGCATTCTAATCTCTAGACTTGTTAAAGGAGCAGCATATTCTGCACTTGCTATAACAACATCCACTAAATGACGTTCTTTTATTTTAGTGAGTGTAAGGGGATGGCCAATGGAGGAAACATGCGTTCGTTTAATTTTATTCAGAATGGTTCGGCGTGGCACCTTAAAACGTTCTTCTGCCTGAGTAGAACTTAAACCCTCTCTCACTGCATCCACAGCTCGTTCAAGCATGGCTTCAGAGTAGTTTACATACTGCCTTGCTTCCATTTTTTTCTGCTTTTTCTTGGCATTCTGATTGGTTCTTGAACGAAAAAAAAAACAATTAGGTAAATACTGACATGCTGTTTTACGTAAAAATTAATACTTTGTGACGTTTAACTCAAAAGCACACTTCCGTTTCCTTTTAAATGCCTCCTAAACATTTTATATAAAAAATAAAAAAAATAAAAAATGAAAGACAAATGACAGGACAACATTGCCCACTTGGATTTTATTTTATAAAGAAGAAACATGTAATCCCTGATAAACGTTTCATCGCAAATTCAGTTAAAACAATACTAAATAAGACGTATAAACAAATATTTAGTTAACATTCCTACTGGTGTATACCCAGCAGTGCTTAGCTTTTACCCTAAAAAAACTACAAACACGTGTTCAAATTTCTTACCTTACTACAAGCGTTACACTTCAGTCACACAGGTTAGATCACACTGTCTTGATTTCTGCATGTTTCTTAGTGCGCGCGTAAACATCTGTAGAACTTTGCTATGTTGCCTAAGTATTTTTTTTACAAATATTATAACCCTTACAGTGGGCAAAGTTGAACCCACTGGGCAAAGTAGGCCATGTTTACGGTAGTTCATTGTTGTACTAAAAATAACATGTATTAAAAATAAGATTTACTATTTTATTTGGGCATAAGCCACAATTCGAGTTTGAAATCAAGTTTACTTGACCTTTCGACTTTCACTTCGGAAATAGTTATCAATATCAAAAAAACATTCATAAGCAGATATATATCACCGGAAAGCGAAATAGGTAACGCACGACTTGGAGAACCTATAGTTTTCTAACTTCGTGTCTGGTGAAGCAACGCAGTTGAAACAAGCGGATATATTATAATTGTGTCACCGGAAAGCGAAAAAGGTAAGACACAACTTGGAAGACCCAATAGTTTTCTAACTTCGCTTCTGGTGAAGCAACAGAGTTGGAACAAGCAGATATATTATAATTGGGTCACCGGAAAGCCAAAAAGGTAACGCACAACTTGGAAGACCCAATAGTTTTCTTACTTCGCTTCTGGTGAAGCAACGGAGTTGGAACAAGCAGATATATTATAATTGGGTCACCGGAAAACGAAAGAGGTAACGCACAACTTGGAAGACCCAATAGTTTTCTAACTTCGCTTCTGGTGAAGCAACGGAGTTGGAACAAGCAGATATATTATAATTGGGTCACCGGAAAGCCAAAAAGGTAACGCACAACTTGGAAGACCCAGTAGTTTTCTAACTTCGCTTCTGGTGAAGCAACGGAGTTGGAACAAGCAGATATATTATAATTGGGTCACCGGAAAGCCAAAAAGGTAACGCACAACTTGGAAGACCCAATAGTTTTCTAACTTCGCTTCTGGTGAAGCAACTGAGTTGGAACAAGCAGATATATTATAATTATGTCACCGGAAAACGAAAAAGGTAACGCACAACTTGGAAGAGCCTATAGTTTCCTAACTTCGCTTCTGGTGAAGCAACGGAGTTGGAACAAGTAGATATGTTATAATTGTGTCGTCGGAAAGCGAAAAAGGTAACGCACATCTTGGAAGAGCCTATAGTTTCCTAACTTCGCTTCTGGTGAAGCAACTGAGTTGGAACAAGCAGCTATATTATAATTGGGTCACCGGAAAGCCAAAAAGGTAACGCACAACTTGGAAGACCCAATAGTTTTCTAACTTCGCTTCTGGTGAAGCAACGGAGTTGGAACAAGCAGATATATTATAATTGGGTCACCGGAAAGCCAAAAGGGTAACGCACAACTTGGAAGACCCAATAGTTTTCTAACTTCGCTTCTGGTGAAGCAACGGAGTTGAAACAAGCAGATATATTATAATTGGGTCACCGGAAAGCCAAAAGGGTAACGCACAACTTGGAAGACCCAATAGTTTTCTAACTTCGCTTCTGGTGAAGCAACGTAGTTGGAATAAGCATATATATTATAATTGGGTCACCGGAAAACGAAAAAGGTAACGCACAACTTGGAAGAGCCTATAGTTTCCTAACTTCGCTTCTGGTGAAGCAACGGAGTTGGAACAAGTAGATATGTTATAATTGTGTCGTCGGAAAGAGAAAAAGGTAACACACATCTTGGAAGAGCCTATAGTTTCCTAACTTCGCTCCTGGTGAAGCAACTGAGTTGGAACAAGCAGATATATTATAATTGGGTCACCGGAAAGCGAAAAAGTTAACACAGGGCTTGGAAGAACCTATAGTTCTCTAATTTCGTTGAAACGAAGCTACGCAGTTGAAACAAGCAGATACATTACAATTGTGTCACCGGAAAACGAAAAAGGTATCGCATGACTTGGAAGTACCTATAGTTCTCTAATTTTGTTTCTGGTTGTAGGAACAAGCAGATATATTATGGTAGGGGAGCAAAGTATGCTAAATGTGCAGTCACTCGAGCGCTTTGGGGACCTATTGGGTTGTGATTATTAGGTCCTAAAACCAAAAAAGTTAAGTAAAATTTTCCATTTTAGTGGGGACTTCCCATTTTTTAATTTAATTTTCCATTTCCAACAATCTTTTTCCGATTATAGCGCCATCTATCCATAATTCAAAAAAATGTTTCGAATAAAAGTTGTTTATTTTTATACAAACAATCCAAATCTGCAATAAGAAACGGGGTCTACCATTTAAGATTTTAAAGTAACCCCCCACCTCACCTCCGTGGGGGGTCGTGTTTGGAACCATTCGATAGATTTTTCAAAAACATTGATAAAGTGTATTTTGCAGTTTTTCGATATGATGTTTATTTTGCGAAAGATCGCGGGATTTGTATTTAAAATTTTAAATTTACCCCCCACCCCTCTCCGTGGGGGGTCAAGTTTGGTATTTTTCGATAGATTTTTGAAAAATATTGAACACGTAGTTTTTAGTTTTTCAATCTGACGTTCACTTCGCGAAATATTCGCTTTTTTTGTGAAACTTTTTGACTCACCCATTTCCGTACGCCCCGCTCAAATCGTCATATTTTTGAAATATAGACTCTTTTGCATGTACTTAACTTACCTTATCTTAATCTGACAATTATTTCGAATATTTTAAGGATAGATTTTTTTTTCGGGCCCCCTTGAACGAACTCCCCTGTGTTAAGAGCCAATATATGGTGGAGGTACATCTGCAGGGTACCACGTTTCTCCCCATATGATAATCTGACGCGCTCGAGTAACTGCAAAAATCCCCGCTTGGGCTCCCCTACCATTATATTTGTGTTGCCAGGAAGCGAAAAAGGTACTTCCCGAAATGTTCCCAAACTGTGGCTTATTCCACATAAAATAGTAAATTGCATAAGATGACACAAGAAAATAGTTTCAGAACAATACCGAAATAAGATGTAGTAGAAGTACAGGACAGAGACATGATTATCTACAATTACTAAACGTTCGTTAGTTTCCTCTGGATCGTCAAAATGAAAAATTTTAACGAACAATAACCGCGCCACGAACGCGCGGCGCACACACGGCGCGGAGTTCGCGGCGCGGATATGTATTTCCGCCTATATACACGTACGGGTTACGAGTAAGATTTCAAACTTGTTGTATCGACGGCGTACTTACTCGGCGGACTTAAAGTACGCGTACTTGCTTTGATAAAGGGGTGATACACACGCGAGTAAGTACGCGAACTTATGGCTCGACGATCTTTTTCGCGCGCGTTTCACAGCAAGTATGCGTACTTTAAATCCGCCGAGTAAGTACGCCGTCGATCCAACAAGTTTGAAATCTTACTCGTAACCCGTACGTGTATCACTGCCACGATCCGCGAGCCTCGAGCCATCATGTTATTACGTTTAAAGTTATACTTATATTTTCACTAATTAAGCAAATTGCCTAGAAATAATTCAATCGTTTATTGTTGAAAGGAGACAAGTTACATTTAGAAGTTTTGAGAAAACCGTAAAACACTATTTTAAGCTATACTAAATTATTTTTGATTATTTGTTTTTGAATAAACCTAATTATTTATAGGCTGTTTTATCCTCCTGATGAAAATATTACCATCTTATCTATGATATTTTGTTTGTTTATGCCTACCTTGTATTAAATTAAAATAGATAAAAAACAAGTGCTATAATTCACATCATGATTTTGACAGCTTACCACTCTTATCAAAAATCAAATTATTCTTCTATTTAACAAAACCTGATCAAAAAAATAATCAAACTCTACTAAAAAACATAAAATTTCAGCAAAATTAGGTACACAGAAAATAAACAATTTAACCACGAGGTCAGTTTCTAAATTTTTTGCTACCGACGGCGACCGCGATCTTTAAAACCGCGTACTTTAAGTCTGCCATGTATCACCGACGGCGAGCCGAGTAAGTCCGCGATCTTTAAACCCGCGTACTTAAAGTTTGCGTGTGTATCACGCGCTATACACGCGCGAAAAAGGTCATCGACCCATAAGTTCGCGTACTTACTCGCGTGTGTATCACTCCTTTAAGAACTGTGTTGTAGCCTTATACTATAGGGGTTAAATTTCCTCATATTATCTTTGCTAACATTTCTTATAAATTTTATGCTCAGCTCAACATATTCAAGTTTCAAGTTTCACCCCTATATTACAGTTGAGTCAATGATTCTTTACCCGTGCGTCATCATTTGTACGCTATGAGCTCGTAGGTAGAGGGGATAATTCAAAATTCGCGAGAGCCAGTAGTGACAAGTCTGTAAGCTTTTACTGGAAATTTGACATAAATGTGAAAGTGATTAATTTAAAACATTGAAATTAAAAACCTTAATAGGAAATAATATTAGTTGCTCAAAGCTGTGGTGTATATTTTTACCTTAAATATACTTACGATTTAAATACTGAATTTAAGTTTTTTTAATACTTCGTAATATGTAATTATAAATTAATCTAAGCGCCATCTACACGATAATTGTGAAAGTATCCGAAGTAATAAATTAATATTTCATTAATAGAGCGTTAAAATGATTAGCAAAATCTTTAAAAAATCGATTACAATTTAATTACTTTTTTGCGTTGTAAATATTAAGCGATAACAATTAATTAATAAATTTAAAAATTACCGGTGAAAGTTGCATTAGTAATCCGCTAGGAGCGACACCAGCGAAGCTCAGAGCGTATACCATACGAAAGAAGGTAGCTACTGTTCCGATCACGGATTATATTATAAAATTTGACGTTATTTAATAAATATAATGTAAAATGTTAGTTTTGCTTTAAAATTTTGATGCAGAATTACAGCTATATTTGAAGTACCTAGCTTAATAAATTCTTTTAATAGCATTAGTGATATTAAATATTTGTTACAATATAAATACTTGTCAATAAAATATTTTCTTTTTGTTATCTATTTAACTTTTGCGGAAATTTAAACAAAACCTTTCCTTAACTACTGTGAATGAGGTCAACTTTGTATGTAAATTAATGGCAATATAAAATACACTTAGCATAAAATTTCAAATTCCAATATAAAATTAGTTGTGAAAACAACTGTTTGTGTAATATAAATAACTTCTTAATGCAAAAACACGACAAAAACAGCAAAAATCCAACAAACTGACAGTGACAAGTAAATAAACAAACAAGAAGCATCACAAATTGCACTTAACATCTGAAAAAGTCCTGAAGTGTCTTTTTGTACCTATCTCTTTTCGATGTACTAAGTGTAGAGCGTTCATAAAAATAGCATGTGTCTGTACTTAATAACAGGCGGTAGCTGGTTTGTCTTTAGTTTCATGCCTGAAAGACAATGATGCTAGATAAAAAGTATGTGTTTTATCTCGCCAGGTATTAATGACGTACGGGTAAAGAATCCTGGACTCAACTGTAGATGGTGCATTGTTATTTGTTACAGCTTTTTGAATTCTTAATTCGTTGTCCTCTCTTTTGCATCATAGGTATATAGCCGAGCTATATTCATATTCTGCACAACTTTTGTTCTTTTTGTGATTATCGATTCGGATTTTGTTTTCTGTCTTGTGTTTCCATGTTGTATTTTCGTCACAGTCTTGCTTTTATTGTAATATAATCAATGATAGTTTTGTATTACAATTGAGTTTGTAAAATAATTACTTGTATTTGGCATTGAAAACCCTTTACAAGTCATTTTTCCGCTTTTAGTTGATAATACTATAAATTAATTAAAGATATTAAAAGTCTTAGGCCATATCGATTATGTTTTGTGATTTATAACAAATAATTTTTTAATTGAACTCTGATGCCACTTTATCTCATCTACTTATTGAAATATAATAAAAAAATTTCCTTCATTTTTATAATAATTTACCTTATCAAATTTATTGTGAGTAATATAATTTTTATATTTTTATATTTACTTTTTATCAATAACAGTTTGTTCTGAGATCTGGTATCTTCTTCTTCTTCTTTCTCATAATCCTTAGTGCCCTTCAGGGCGTCGGATGTCGGGTTCCGCCTTTTATCCATTTCTTCCAATCGCTTCTATTGGGGCCAGGTTCTTCATATCCCTCATATTCATGTGTCTCTTTTCACCTATATCCTGGATCTGGTCTATCCACGTCTTCCTCGGCCTTCCCTTTTTTCTTTTGTTTCCCATTTTGGCATCATGTCCTTCTTTGTAAGTCTTTTTTGCTCTATTCGTTGTATGTGTCCAAACCAGCTTAATTGTTTGTTTTCGATCTTCCTCATTATCGGTTCTTGTTCCAGCTCGCTTCTGATATCTTCATTTCTGAATCTATCAAACTTTGTAACTCCAGCTATTCTTCTCATGTATTTCATCTCGGTCGCGTTTACCATTGATTCATGTTTCTTTTGCACAATCCATGTTTCCGCCCCATATGTCATTATCGCATTTACTATGCTGTTGTTTACTCTGAGTTTAGTTTTGTTGTTTATTTCTGACTTTCCAAAAATTGTATTATTTAAAGAGTAATACACGTTAGTTGAATTCTTCAGTTTATTATTTATTGCCAAGTCCGTTTTTCCATCATCTGTTATTATATTTCCCAAATATTCAAAAGTAGATACGTGTTCTATTACTTGTTCCCTTACTATTATATTAGTATTCCTTTCTCTTTTCTCATCTTCATTTATTATCATACGTTTTGTTTTGTTGAGATTCATTTCCATTTTTAATTTCTGTATCTCTTTTTGCAAATATCTATTAGTTTCTGCATTTTCTCTACTGTGTCTGTGATTAAAACTATATCATCAACGTATAGAAGGGAGATGATCTTTATTGCATTTAAGTTTTTATATCCTACTATGTATTGAAGGTTTCTTGTTTGATCTTTGGTATTTTTGATTAAAGTTTCCATGACTATTATAAACAAGAGGGGGCTTAGTCCACCTCCTTGTTTAATTCCCCTATCCTTTTTAAAAGTGCCTGATCTTTCTCCATTTATTTGTACTTGGCCTTCTACTTTCATATATATATAGATTTTATGACTTTTATCATCTTTTTTGGTATATTATAGCTTTCCAATATTTTCCACAGTATTTCTCTGTTTATCGTACCAAATTCCGCCTTGAGATCAACGAACATGAGAAATAGTTCATCCCCTTTGCGGCATTGTCTCTCTATTATATTCTTTATAATGTAGACGTTATCGTTTGTTTGACGGTTTGATCTGAATGTTCGTCTTCCAATTCTTTCTCTATCACTGATCTTAGACGCTTCTCTATAATTCTCGTGTATACCTTGAAGGCGACCGATGACAAGCATATTGCTCTATAATTCTCGCATTCATTATGTTGTCCTTTTTTGTATATCGGTAGAGCTATGTTTTTCTTCCAGTCATCTGGGATTTTCTCTGTACTTCATGCTCCCTTGCATATCTGTAATAGCCAGTCCTCTCCTTTTTCACCCATTCATTTTATCATTTCTGGATCTGTTTGGTCCTCTCCTGCCGATTTTCCAAGTTTAATGTTGTTTATAGCTTCTTTCAGTTCTTCCTTCCGTTTACTCTCTGGTTCCTCTTCCTCTTCCAGTTCTGGTCTATTTCTTCCTGCTTTATTTCTTTCTACTTCTTCGTGTTTGAATTTATCTTCGTAGTATTGTTTCCATACTTCTGCTACTTCTGTAGTCTCTATTTTCAATTGGTTATTTTTATCTTTGATTCCATACTGTTCCCTACCTTTTTTCCCTCTTAAAGCCTTTATACGATTCCAGAATTTTCTGTTATCTGTTTTGTAATTTGCTTCCAATTCTTTTCCAAATTCTTCCCAGCTCAGCTTTTTCGCTTCCCCTACTGCTATCTTTGCTCTATTACGTTTCTCTATGTATTCTGCTTTGTTATTTTCATCTCTACATTGTTGATATTTTTTCCAGGCTTGCTTCTTTTCCTTTATTATTTTGTTTATTTTTTGACTCCACCATTCTGTTCTCTTATGATATTTATTTATTGACTTTTTTCCACAAATTTTCTCTGCTGTTTTATACAGTGTGACTTTTAGTACTTTCCATCTTTCTTCCATATACAATTGATCTCTTTCCACCTCTATTCTTTGCAATTCCTCATATATTTCTTGTTTATAGTCATTTTTTTCTTTCTCTTTTTTCAGCTTCTTAATATTTATCTTAGTGTATGACTTATCGACTAGTTATACATTGCTTTTTCTTTGTAGTCATTTCGGCTACGAGTAGCTTATGTTGAGTGTTTAGTTCTGCAAATTTTTCTGTTTTTATATTTTTGATAATATCTATTTCTGCAGGAACCACGATGTAATCTATTAGACTTTTAGCATTTCTTTCCTGTGCTTCAAAAGTGTATATGTCCTCCATATTTTGATACCAGAATGTATTTCCGATTTTTAAGCCGTTATTTACACAAAATTGTATCATCTTCTTACCATTTCTGTTCTCAGCTTTTTCTCCATACCGCACAAGGCTTCCAAGTCCCTTGATATCATTTCCAACTCTTGCATTCCAGTCCCCCATAATAATTATGTTCTCACTCCCTTCTTTCATTTCGTCTAAAGCTGTTTGGAGTTAGCTATAGAATTGATACATTTTCTGTTCTTCTGTGCCCTCGACTGGTGCATATATTTGTATTATGCATAATAACTTCTTAATGCAAAAACACAACAAAAACAGCAAAAATCCAACAAACTGACTACTGACAGTGACAAGTAAGTAAACAAACAAGAAACATCACAAATTGTACTTAACATCTAAAAAAGTCCTGAAGCCTCTTTTCGATGTACTGAGTGTAGAGCGTTCATAAAAATAACATGTGTCTTTACTTAATAACAGGCGGCAGCTGGTTTGTCTTTAGTTTCATGCGTGAAAGACAATGATGCTAGATAAAAAGTATGTGTTTTATCTCTCCAGGTATTAATGACGCACTGGTAAAGAATCCTGGACTCAACTGTAGATGGGTGCACTGTTATTTGTTACAGCTTTTTGAATTATTAATTCGTTGTCCTCTCTTTTGCATCATAGGTATATGGCCGAGCTATATTCATATTCTGCATAACTTTTTTAAACGTTTTTATTTAGTTCAATAGTTTGCGTCAAATATTTAGACGTTAATTTGACTGCCTTTTTTTCAATGCAAACGAATGAAAATTTGCAGACATATGCATTCGCGGGAACAATACACAAATAGTCAATAAAAAATTTTTTTCATGGTTATTCATTGTTTAAATAAAAAAAAAACGATTTTGATGGAAAGCGCTTAAATTCTCTTGTTTTTACAATGTAAAAACTTGAAACTTTTATAGACCAGGGCGCATCTGTAAAAATATTAGTACATTTGGACGTTGAGAGGTGACTCAAATTTTTTTGCAGAAATTGCTTGAAAATAAATCAAGTAATAATATTTGAGTTATCCTCCCTCTCAAAAAGGTCCGGAACATTGTTTAAACAATCAAAATGTCAAAAAATTAAGGAAAAATTCGATTTTTTTCTTGGTGTTTTGATTATAACTTTATAAGTATTCTAAAGTCAAAAGGCAGATATTGAGCACTGAATTTAATTAAATCTTGCCCAAGGATACTTTCGCTCACAAGAGCATCCTCAGGGGCATTTCGTCAATAAAAAGAAGGTATCCTCGAATGTCATTTAATTATTATAGATCATTTTGGTGGCAAACTTAAATTAACAACTAACTACACACTGAACAAGGGACAAACATATAAATTAAATTGCCAGTAGGTTCTACATTTTAAATATGGAGGCAGAACGAAGAATGAAGCAATGAAGTATTACTTTTTCTTGACGTAAATGATCTTTCGTCATTTACTTTCATCATTTACGTCAAGAAAAAGTAATACTTCATTGCTTCATTCTTCGTTCTGCCTCCATATTTAAAATGTAGAACCTACTGGCAATTTAATTTATATGTTTGTCCCTTGTTCAATGTGTAGTTAGTTGTTAATTTAAGTTTGCCACCAAAATGATCTATAATAATTAAATGGCATTCGAGGATACCTTCTTTTTATTGACGAAATGCCCCTGAGGATGCTCTTGTGAGCGAAAGTATACTTGGGCAAGATTTAATTAAATTCAGTGCTCGATATCTGCCTTTTGACTTTAAAATTCATTTATTCGAGCATTCAACCATTTCCTAATTAAAAGTATTCATTTCCGAGAAAAGTTGTACTGACATAAAAGTTGCGTAATTAAATTTCCTACAATATAGAATTGGTTAAAAATTTAAAAAATAGTCACCCTTGTTGCAAAATAGCAATAATTGTGAAAAAAACATACAAAAACAAGTATTCGCATTTTACGTTTTTCAACCATTTATGCTACACTTAGGACCTTCATATTTCACCCAGAAAAACTTTATGATACAGTAAAATAATACTGTAAATTTCATCAAGATCGGTTCAATAGATTTTAAAAAATAAATTTTGGAATCCAGCTTTCGTAAAAAAAAATTCATTTTTTCAAAATGTTACAGGACTGAAAATAAAGCAGATAGCCAGTTGAAAATTTTTTTTGCTTATAGAAGTGTACTGTACCTTTCATTTGGAATTTTGCAAAATTAAAATCGATTAACACAACGGCGTCAGGAATTTTTTTAAATAAACATTAATTATTGGTGCTACGCGCAGGACAGCGGATAGTTTGCTCTGATTGGGCATTCCAATGACCTTTGATAATGATTGATACATTTTAATTTTTACTACATTTCGATATAAAAAAATAAAGTTGTTTATTGCAAAATAAAACCACATACTCTATCCTTTGAAATAATACTTTTATTAGCAAAAACTTTCTTTGTTCATATATTTTAACTTAAAAAATAAAAGTTTATTATTTTTAAACATATGCAATTGTTTAAACAATATTTCACAAACAATAATAAAATTAGTTTGATTTTTGTGGAATTAAAATATTAAAATACAACAAAATATAGAGTAAGAAAATAATATATTAGATAAAGATTGGAATAAATTTTGGTGGAAATCAACTTGTGTGAATCGAACACCGCTGTCCTGCGCGTAGCACCAAAAATTATTGTTTATTTCAAAAATTTTCTGACGCCGTGGTAATTAATCGATTTTAATTTTGAAAATTGCAAATGAAAGGTACAGTACACTTCTATAAGCAAAAAAAATCGACTTGCTATCTGCTTTATTTTCAGTCCTGTAACATTTTGAAAAAATGAATTTTTTTGCGAAAGCTGGATTTCAAAATTTATTTTGCAAAATCTATTAAACCGATCTTAATGAAATTTACAGTACTATTTTATTGTATCATAAAGTTTTTCTGGGTGAAATATGAAGGTCCTAAGTGTAGCATAAATGGTTGAAAAACGTAAAATGCGAATACTTGTTTTTGTATGGTTTTTTCGCAATTATTGCTATTTTGCAACTAGGGTGACTATTTTTTAAATTTTTAACCAATTCTATATTGTAGGAAATTTAATTATGCTACTTTTATATCAGTACAACTTTTCTCGGAAATGAATACTTTTAAAGTTATAATCAAAAAACCAAGAAAAAAATCGAATTTTTCCTTCAATCCTTGACATTTTATTATTTAAACAATGTTCCGGACCTTTTTGAGAGGGAGGATAACTCAAATATTATTATTTTATTTATTTTCAAGCAATTTCTGCAAAAAAATTTGAGTCACCTCTCAACCTCCATCTCAAAACAGATGCGTCCTGGACTATTACGGATTGTATAGCTAATGATATGAACAATACATAATTCCACTTTTTACGTTAATTGTTTACGTTATGCTTCATTAATAAACAATAAAGTTTCAAATTTTTTGCCGATTCCGACTACTTTTCACGTTAGTACATTATATTATGTTTTATACATATTTTAATAAACATGACGATATATTTCAATGTTTGAAAAGTGTAAGACTAAAAAGTAAAAAATAAAAAAAATAGAAAAAAAATTTTTTAAGAAACGCTTTTCTTTAGTTACGAGTGACTAAAATTAAAAATATTATAAAATAAAAAAATGAAAAAGAATTTTTAAGAAACGCTTTTCTTTAGTTATGTGTGACTAAAATTTAAAATATTATAAAAAAATAACTAAAAAGCAAAAAAATAAAAAAATCAAACTCGAAGGATTATTCGAAAAAAAAACGTTCGTTAAAACGTGAAAAAATCTAACACATTCGTTAAAGAAAAGCGTGGGACGCTATCCTCAAACCGTTTATTCGATGAAGACGCACCCCACGCTTTTCTTTAACGAATGTGTTAGATTTTTTCACGTTTTAACGAACGTTTTTTTTTCGAATAATCCTTCGAGTTTGATTTTTTTATTTTTTGCTTTTTAGTTATTTTTTTTATAATATTTTAAATTTTAGTCACTCATAACTAAAGAAAAGCGTTTCTTAAAAATTATTTTTCATTTTTTTTATTTTATAATATTTTTAATTTTAGTCACTCGTAACTAAAGAAAAGCGTTTCTTAAAATTTTTTTTTCTAATTTTTTTTCTTTTTGTGATTATCGATTCGGATTTTGTTTTCTGTCTTGTGTTTGCATGTTGTATTTTCGTCACAGTCTTGTTTTTATTGTAACATAATCAATGATAGTTTTGTATTACAATTGAGTTTAAAAAAATATTACTTGTATTTAGCATTGAAAACCCTTTACAAGTCATTTTTCCGCTTTTATTTGATAATACCATAAAGTAATTAAAGATATTAAAAGTCTTAGGCTATGTCGATTATGTTTTGTGATTTATAACAAATAATTTTTTTATTGAATTCTGATGCCACTTTTATCTCAGCTACTTATTGAAATATACTAAAAAAATTTCCTTCATTTTTATAATAATTTACCTTATCAAATTTATTGTGAGTAGTATAATTTTTATGTTTTTATATTTACTTCTTATCAATAACAGTGTGTTCAGATATCTGGTATCTTCTTCTTCTTTCTCATAATCCTTAGTGCCCTTCGGAGTGTCGAGTGTCGACACTTCGAAAAGGGTTCCGCCTTTTATCCATTTCTTCCAATCGCTTCTATTGGTGGCCAGGTTCTTCATACGCTGTACTTAAACTGCCGTCAAACGGTCTTGCACTATAATGCCGTTAACAGCTATGACTTCATTCGTATGATGCGTTTGACGGCATTTTCTTTGACTGTCGTTCGCGTTCACTTGCAGTTCAGCATATATACACGTGTTGAGTTAATGCACGAGTTGACAATTCTTTTATCTTATTTTATTATAGTGCCCGTCTCAGTATATAGTTAAAAGCTTTATATTTGTACCTAATTGTTAATTATTGGGGGAATAAGTTTGAATTTAGAAAACTTGAATAACTTAGGTAAGTGTCATTATTGGGCGTCCGTTCGTTTTCTAGATATTGGTACTTTTAGTTAGGTTAAGACTTATAATACTTAGTATTGGTATGTCAATGATGTTAAAAGTTAACGATACATTTCCTTATTTGCCGTTGCAAAAAAAGCCATCTCGGAACTTGGCGAAAGTACATTTACCACGTTTTGGAAACGAGATGCACGTACTATTGCGCAAGCAGTAAAATTAAGAGGCCGATAGAATGCTCTTTAATCTATTATCAACTTGTTTATGCATGCAATCATGGTGGAAGGAAGTTCAAGAGCGGTGGGAAAAAAATTCGGCAGTCTTGGACATTCAAAGATGATTGCCCAGTACATGTACGATTCAAGGCATCGTTAGATGGAAATGCGTTAGAAATAACGTTAATTCAAACTCAGCACAATCATGATACCTCAAAAGTAAGCATATAATGATGATCAATAGGTACAACGTCGGCACTGTTAACCAAATTGGAGTTTATTTGGGTTTCTGCATTTGAAGTTGTATTTGAAAATGACACGCAAGTTATTATTGAAAGTAATGATGAAGTGGTATTTGAAAGTGAAAATAAGCTGTGTGGTGAGGTGGTTCGTCAAGAGATAAGTAGGGTAGATAACGTGAAGAGGAATATACAAGAGTCAAGTCCAGAAAATGAACTTCCTATTACTCACCAAAGTCTTCAAATGAATGATGTTGCTTTGTCGACAATTAAAATGCTAGTGCAGTAAAGAAATAAGGACGCCCAAAAGGACAATGCCTGACAGCAATAGGACTACCAAAGAAAAGAAATCCCAAAACATTTCCAAATAAATCCAGAGGTCCATTCCAAAGAAAGGATTAATTTTTTTTCTTAGTTTACAACAGGTTTTACAATAAATAAAGACTAATTTAATTATGTATTTATCATTACCCATAATTAAAATACGTTTTAATACTTCACTTTGTTTTCTTTTTCGTTACTCTTAACAAAATCTTCTAATATTAATAAATTCTTTATCAGAAATTGATACTAAGATGGCCAGTCTCCAAGCGAACGGCAGCCGAAGAAAATGCCGTCAAACGCATCATAAGAATGACGTCATAGCTGTTAACGGCATTATAGTGCACGACCGTTTGACGGCAGTTTAAGTACAGCGTTCTTCATATCCCTCATATTCATGTGTCTCTTTTCACCTATATCCTGGATCTGGTCTATCCATGTCTTCCTCGGCATTCCCTTTTTCTTTTATTTCCCATTTTGGCATCATGTACCTTCTTTGTAAGTATTTTTTGCTCTATTCGTTGTATGTGTCCAAACCAGCTTAATTGTTTGTTTTCGATCTTCCTCATTATCGGTTCTTGTTCCAGCTCGCTTCTGATATCTTCATTTCTGAATCTATCAAACTTTGTAACTCCAGCTATTCTTCTCATGTATTTCATCTCGGTCGCGTTTACCATTGATTCATGTTTCTTTTGCACAATCCATGTTTCCGCCCCATATGTCTTTATCGGATTTACTATGCTGTTGTATACTCTGAGTTTAGTTTTGTTGTTTATTTCTGACTTTCCAAAAATTGTGTTATTTAAGGAGTAATACACGTTAGTTGAATTCTTCAGTTTATTACTTATTGCCAAGTCCGTTTTTCCATCATCTGTTATTATATTTCCCAAATATTCAAAAGTAGATACGTGTTCTATTACTTGTTCCCTTACTATTATATTAGTATTCCTTTCTCTTTTCTCATCTTCATTTATTATCATACGTTTTGTTTTGTTGAGATTCATTTCCATTTTTAATTTCTGTATCTCTTTTTGCAAATATCTATTAGTTTCTGCATTTTCTCTACTGTGTCTGCGATTAAAACTATATCATCAGCGTATAGAAGGGAGTTGATCTTTATTGCATTTAAGTTTTTATATCCTACTATGTATTGAAGGTTTCTTATTTGATCTTTGGTATTTTTGATTAAAGTATCCATGACTATTATAAACAAGAGGGGGCTTAGTCCACCTCCTTGTTTAATTCCCCTATCCTTTTTAAAAGTGCCTGATCTTTCTCCATTTATTTGTACTTGGCCTTCTACTTTCATATATATAGATTTTATGACTTTTATCATCTTTTTTGGTATATTATAGCTTTCCAATATTTTCCACATTATTTCTCTATTTATCGTACCAAATTCCGCCTTGAGATCAACGAACATGAGAAATAGTTTATCCCATTTACGGCATTGTCTCTCTATTATATTCTTTATAATGTAGACGTTATCGTTTGTTGGACGGTTTGATCTGAATGTTCGTCTTCCAATTCTTTCTCTATCACTGATCTTAGACGCTTCTCTATAATTCTCGTGTATACCTTGAAGGCGATCGATGACAAGCATATTGCTCTATAATTCTCGCATTCATTATGTTGTCCTTTTTTGTATATCGGTAGAACTATGTTTTTCTTTCAGTCATCTGGGATTTTCTCTGTACTTCATGCTCCCTTGCATATCTGTAATAGCCAGTCCTCTCCTTTTTCACCCATTCATTTTATCATTTCTGGATCTATTTGGTCCTCTCCTGCCGATTTTCCAAGTTTAATATTGTTTATAGCTTCTGCTATTTCTGTAGTCTCTATTTTCAATTGGTTATTTTTATCTTTGATTCCATACTGTTCGCTACCTTTTTTCCGTCTTAAACCCTTTATACGGTTCCAGAATTTTCTGTTATCTGTTTTGTAATTTGCTTCCAATTATTTTCCAAATTCTTCCCAGCTCAGCTTTTTCGCTTCCCCTACTGCTATCTTTGCTCTATTACGTTTCTCTATGTATTCTGCTTTGTTATTTTCATCTCTACATTTTTGATATTTTTTCCAGGCTTGCTTCTTTTCCTTTATTATTTTCTTTATTTTTTGACTCCACCATTCTGTTCTCTTATGATATTTATTTATTGACTTTTTTCCACAAATTTTCTCTGCTGTTTTATATAGTGTGTCTTTTAGTACTTTCCATCTTTCTTCCATATACAATTGATCTCTTTCCACCTCTATTCTTTGAAATTCCTCATATATTTCTTGTTTATAGTCATTTTTTCTTTCTCTTTTTTCAGCTTCTTAATATTTATCTTAGTGTATGACTTATCGACTAGTTATACATTGCTTTTTCTTTGTAGTCATTTAGGTTACAAGTAGCTTATGTTGAGTGTTTAGTTCTGCAAATTTTTCTGTTTTTATATTTTTGATAATATCTATTTCTGCAGGAACCACGATGTAATCTATTAGACTTTTAGCATTTCTTTCCTGTGCTTCAAAAGTGTATATGTCCTCCATATTTTGATACCAGAATGTATTTCCGATATTTAAGCCGCTATTTACACAAAATTGTATCATCTTCTTACCATTTCTGTTCTCAGCTTTTTCTCCATACCGCACAAGGCTTCCAAGTCCCTTGATGTCATTTCCAACTCTTGCATTCCAGTCCCCCATAATAATTATGTTCTCACTCCCTTCTTTCATTTCGTCTAAAGCTGTTCGGAGTTCGCTATAGAATTGATACATTTTCTGTTCTTCTGTGCCCTCGACTGGTGCATATATTTGTATTATGCATAATAACTTCTTAATGCAAAAACACGACAAAAACAGCAAAAATCCAACAAACTGACTACTGACAGTGACAAGTAAGTAAACAAACAAGAAACATCACAAATTGTACTTAACATCTAAAAAAGTCCTGAAGCCTCTTTTCGATGTACTGAGTGTAGAGCGTTCATAAAAATAACATGTGTCTTTACTTAATAACAGGCGGTAGCTGGTTTGTCTTTAGTTTCATGCGTGAAAGACAATGATGCTAGATAAAAAATATGTGTTTTATCTCCAGGTATTAATGACGCACTGGTAAAGAATCCTGGACTCAACTGTAGATGGGTGCACTGTTATTTGTTACAGCTTTTTGAATTCTTAATTCGTTGTCCTCTCTTTTGCATCATAGGTATATAGCCGAGCTATATTCATATTCTGCATAACTTTTTTAAACGTTTTTATTTAGTTCAATAGTTTGCGTCAAATCTTTAGATGTTAATTTGACTTCCTTTTCTTCAATGCAAATGAATGAAAATTTGCAGACATATGCATTCGCGGGAACAATACACAAATAGTCAATAAAAATTTTTTTCATGGTTATTCATTGTTTAAATAAAAAAAAAAACGATTTTAATGGAAAACGCTTAAATTCTCTTGTTTTTTACAATGTAAAAACTTGAAACTTTTACGGATTGTATAGCTAATGATATGAACAATACATAATTCCACTTTTTACGTTAATTGTTTACGTTATGCTTCATAAATAAACAATAAAGTTTCAAATTTTTTGCCGATTCCGACTACTTTTCATGTCAGTACATCATATGAGAAGCAGACTTTCTATATGCATTTTGTCCAGTTTTTTAAATTTTCAACTAAAGATGGCATCGCAAACTATATGTATAGAGCCACCATTTTGTGTCACGAAAGAGGTTCTAAATGCATTCGGTTGTCTGAAAATTAAATAAACAAAATGCCTTGAACTTTCTATGTGCTGTATGTCCATTGACGGTAGACAAACTAACCGAAGTTTGTCCGTGCGCTATGGACTAATTGCGATTTGTTTGTCATTGGCAGTCATTGTCGTTGTATACTTGGTGTCTGTACTGTTAAGTTTGTTTTATGTGCGTTTGTTTTTTCCAATTTTTAACAAAATAATATAAAATAATGGATGTCGTTGTGACAGGGGATCATGTAGTTGGTGATACGGACCGTGGTAGCAGAAAAAGAAAAAGACATCTAACTGGTAGAAATAAACTGATAAAAAGAAAAATGCAATCTGGCAGTGGTATTGTTGAGAAGCGTGGAGGGGACAAACGGTCTTTCAAGAATGTTGAAAAATTTGAAGCTGTTAAAAAATTTAAAGCCAGTTTGTAAGGACATGAAAGTCATTACGGGCGTGCAAAATCTCGGCGCATTTATTTATCATCTGAAAATAATATTACTATTTTATGAAATCTGTACAATCAGAGTACTGCTGAGAATTTGTAAGCTAATTACAAGTATTTTAGTAGGATCTTTAATACTTAATTTAATATTTCATTTGGAAGCCCTGCTACTGTCGTATGTGGCTTTTGTGTCAGGACCCAAACTTCTATTAGCTTTTGCAAAGACAAAACTGAAATAGAGAAACTAAGAACTTTTCTACGTGTACCTAAATAAGGTAAGGGCCAAACATTTTTTTAAACTAATGAATGAAAAACCGGAACACACTGTTTCCTACTGTTTTGACCTTCAGCAGGTTCAAGTCTTACCGAAAGTGCCTATTCAAGATGCATTTTACGCACATCAGTTTTTTTTATTGTTTTTGTGTAACGGACGTGGATATTAAAAAGCCAGTTTTCTACACCTAGATGGAACATCAAGCAAAAAGGGGATCTACAGAAACAAGTCCTGATCTATGTAATTTTCTTAATAAATCTGAATGTGCATCAGATATAAAACAATTAAGACTATTAGCAGATGGATGTGCGCTTCAGAATAAAAATGCACACATCATGCATATACTCATGTTATGGCTGTACAGAGATGCCACACAAAATATTAAATCTGTGGTACTTATTTTTCCGGTACGCGGATATTCATATTTGCCAGCGGACCGTGTTTTCGGACAAATTGAAAAAGTTACACGATCCTACAGTCTACAGTACAATAAAAACCCCTACACAATATTATGACATTTACTCCAAGAAGGTAGAAGTTAAACAACTTGGTAGAGACTGGACAGTTTATGATATAAAAAGTGCGTTAACTAATTTAAAAAAATTGAAGGAATCGGTGCAGCCAAACGAATCATTACAAGAGATCACAAAACAACAACGATATTTTGCTTAAGACCGAACTGTTCTACAGAAATAATGATCCATCCAAACAATTCCAAACATTATTGAAACGTGGAAAGAAGTTTTCGAGTGTAGAACTTCAAAACCAAATTAAACCAAAAAAACTCCAGAACCTCTCGAAACTCCAGAACTATCAGGGACGAATTGGGTCAACGATCCTGAGCTAACATGGTTAGAACCAATTCTTTCTGACACTGGTGAGCAAAATGGGAATCAAGCTGTCCTTAATGAAACTGAGGATGATGATATTATCGAAGGAGCTGAGTGCTGTGATTGCAATGATGATGACAATGGGAACCTTTATGACATGTAAAATACCATATTGTTCCATTCATTTTTAAACAATATTTTGTATTTAAAAATAAAATACTATTTGTATGAAGTTACTTGAGCTTTATTACATCGTTACTACCAAAAGTCAGTCATACCGCTTGTGTAGACAATCAAAATGCGTTTTGTCCAAGGATGACAATCTAAATGCAGTTTGTCCAACAGTTTTTTCAAGTTTTTTGGGATATTATTAATACTAGATTTTTGGCATATAGGTATAATATTTGAATGATTTTTTATCCATTTTTTAAGTATATCAGTTTTTCGTTTAATTTCTTGCCAAACGCGTAGCAGTTTTTCTCTATTTGCCAAAATTACAAAAAGTGGACAAAATGCATTTAGAAAATCTGCTCCTCATATTTATGTTGTATTCATATTTTAATAAACATGACGATATATTTCAATGTTTGAAAAGTGTAAGACTAAAAAGTAAAAAATAAAAAAATTAGAAAAAAAATTTTTTCAGAAACGCTTTTCTTTAGTTACGAGTGACTAAAATTAAAAATATTATAAAATGAAAAAATGAAAAAGAATTTTTAAGAAACGCTTTTCTTTAGTTATGTGTGACTAAAATTTAAAATATTATAAAAAAATAACTAAAAAGCAAAAAATAAAAAAATCAAACTCGAAGGATTATTCGAAAAAAAAAACGTTCGTTAAAACGTGAAAAAATCTAACACATTCGTTAAAGAAAAGCGTGGGACGCTATCCTCAAACCGTTTATTCGATGAAGACGCACCCCACGCTTTTCTTTAACGAATGTGTTAGATTTTTTCATTTTTTTAACGAACTTTTTTTTTTCGAATAATCCTTCGAGTTTGATTTTCTTATTTTTTGCTTTTTAGTTATTTTTTTTTATAATATTTTAAATTTTAGACACTCATAACTAAAGAAAAGCGTTTCTTAAAAATTATTTTTCATTTTTTTTATTTTATAATATTTTTAATTTTAGTCACTCGTAACTAAATAAAAGCGTTTCTTAAAATTTTTTTTTTCTAATTTTTTTTCTTTTTGTGATTATCGATTCGGATTTTGTTTTCTGTCTTGTGTTTGCATGTTGTATTTTCGTCACAGTCTTGTTTTTATTGTAACATAATCAATGATAGTTTTGTATTGCAATTGAGTTTGTAAAAATATTACTTGTATTTGGCATTGAAACCCCTTTACAAATCATTTTTCCGCTTTTAGTTGATAATACTAGAAATTAATTAAAGATATTAAAAGTCTTAGGCTATATCGATTATGTTTTGTGATTTATAACAAATAATTTTTTTATTGAACTCTGATGCCACTTTTATCTCAGCTACTTATTGAAATACAATAAAAAAATTTCCTTCATTTTTATTATAATTTACCTTATCAAATTTATTGTGAGTGGTATAATTTTTATATTTTTATATTTAATTTTTATCAATAACAGTGTGTTCAGAGATCTGGTATCATAATAGATATTTTCGGATTAAACTTTTAAAACAGCTGTTTTAAAAGTTTCGATTAAAACTTTACGTATTTTGCCGATTTATGTAAATCTTGAGGATAAAAATTTGTTAGACAGTATCCCTTTATTCGCGGATAATACCCGCACATTCATATAACCACATATTTCTAATGTCACCAAAAACTTATTGAAAAGGCTGCATCGCATCTGTGATCATTCTAGTAACTTTAACTCCACTGTTTGTAAGTGGATCGTAATCCATTATTTTGTCATTCTAATTCTGTGCCATCACAATTTTCTAGTATTCATTCGATTCCCTTTAAATTAATGCCTTATTTGGAACATAACAATTATTACTTATATAGCATTTCTTTTAACATTTCTTAGCGTTGTTCTACTACTTCTACTACATTTAAATCCACAAATCATTCACCTCCATCTCTATTTACATCTTTTGCTGAATGATTACTCTAATATGTATTATGCTTTTGTATTGTGGTTGGTGTTACATGACATGTATGTATTAGATAACTCAAAACCGTTATACCTTGGAACATTTCTGAATTGATTTAGGTGATATCTTTGGTTTGTAATTGTACTGACCTATATGTTATCTTATTCTTTTTTTTCTTTTTCTTTTTTGTAACTGTACTACTCATAGAATTATTTTCTCTCAAACCACTTTGCTATGTTATATTATGATAATTTATGTTATATAATTGGTTAACATTAATATTATATAATTGTATAATTATGTTATATAATTTAGAACACTGTAGCATTTATATCTGAATAGGGCTTGCCCGTGAATAAATAAATAAATAAATAATATTTTCATCGATCGTTAGTAACCTACATATTGGTCCACTGATAAAAATGAAATACTCGATTTGATTTTCATCTCGAGAAAAGTTGGAAATTTTTTTATGATAATATAAGAAGTCCAATATAAGATGGTCCCAGGTCCCACCTCTGATCACTCTCTAACACTACTGACCTACTAACAATCAGTGAGCATATTATACTAAGAGAAAATAACTTTACCTTAACTAATAACAGAACAATAGTTTTAGACAAGAGTTAAAATTGTCTGTTCTGCTCATGGTTGGCTGTCAACTATTTTTGCCGCCCTCCCATAATTTTCCGCCCTAGGCAAATGGCTATATTTTTTTACGAATTATTATATAATTTTTTTTACGAATATAAGTTCAAATGAATCCAACTTAAAATAGTTTAATTTAATTAGCAGATCTAGTTTTTAATCGGTACATCAATACATCAATGAGTTCTTGTTTTTTGTTACATAGAGTAAGAGGTTACAGGTTTTAATGGATAAATGTTAAGTTAACTGGTTTCAGTACGTAAAAGCATGAGACTATTTTCCAAAAAACGTAATCTTGTTTAAAATGTATTATACTAATAAATTATTAAATTTATTTCTACATATGTTAAATATATTTAGCCATTACTTATATGTGTATAGGTCTGAAATTTTTGGGCTGGGCCTTTTTACATGTTTATATTTCTTTTTTATAAGTCTTTTTGTATAACAATCTGTCAATAGTAACGTTACAGTTTTATTACTTTACTGACTATTTTGGTGCAAGAAAAATCAAATATGAAGCTCGTTCGAACGTTCGGACAGTAAAGTCGTTATCGTAGATAACCATTAGTTTATAATTGCTTTTTAATTTCACAAGTTCTTGTTAGTGAAGTGCAAAACAACACATCTATTAATCATTGGGTGATGATATATTTTGTTATCATTGGATGATAACAAATTTAGTGAGTACCTATTTAATTTACCTACTTCATAATATTTAACATGTCACAGAACGTCAATAACCCTACTAAATCGTATTGCATATACTTGAGAGATAAAAACATTGTCGACGATTTTCTAAAAAATAATGGAAGTATCACAATTAATAACACTCGTATAGTTGCTCGAAGGTTAATTACCCCATCAGATAGGTTGCTAATATCTAATGCAAGCCCCACAATTTCTAATGAAGAAATCACAGGATGTTTACAAAATCTAGGCTTAACATTATTATCGCCAATGATACAACTGAGAATTGGAGCTACTGACCCAGCTTACAGCCATATACTTAGTTTTAGAAGACAAATTTACATCTCGCCTCCAGAAAATGCATCTTTACCGGAATACATTGATATAGAACAAGATGGAATAGTAAATAGGTTATATTTAACACTAGACAGCCACAACTGTTTCAAATGCAAGCAGGCAGGACACAATGCTTTACAATGCACTGCCTCATTTCCACCACCTATGAGTATAATACCTACAGGAAGCAATAATCAATCAGACAACATAACTCAGGCCCAGAATTCAGCACTTTCTATTTCTGGGACCACTACCGCTTCTTCTTCCAATAATACACAACCCATCAAAGACCACAGTTCACTAATAAAACAAAATGTACCCCTAGATATGTCTAAGCTATCTACGCCACAAAATCCAGAACTATCAAACTCACCCCTCTCTCAAACTTTAAATACCCCTATGAATCTTGAGACAAACAAAAATATTTTGGTGGACAATACAAAGTCCGATCATCCCTCAACACAAAATAACTCACAAAAACGTACCGCTTCTGCTGTTTCTTCTCGTACTTCTGAGGATGTCCAATTCGCAACTCCAACTATAACACAAAATAAGAAAAAGAGCAAAACAGAAAAAAACCTGAACAAAACATAAAGTTTTCAGACAATACTAAAACATATATAGATAATCACTCGCCTCCTTTTTGCCTCAGCAGTCAGCAAGTTGAAAGTCTACTAGAAAATTGCTACGGCTGCTCTGATGTAGTAACGGTGGCGAAGGATTATAACTCTGACATCGTAGCTATTATCACTATGTTGGATGAAATTCACCCACATTTAAAAGACAGAACAACAAAATATCGTTGCACTAAATTGAGAAAAAAATTAGCTGTACAAATTAATTTACCACTTAATTTAACGAATTTGATTCTGAAAGTGATTCATCCACTTTTTAATTTTTGTGTTCATTAATAAAATATAATCATTTATGTATAACAAAATTTTACAGTGGAATTTAAATAGCTTTAAAACTCGTTTACCTATGTTACAGTTGTTAATCAATCAATACACACCACCAATTATTTGTCTTCAAGAAACTAATTTTAAAGATTCCACCTGCATGAATCTAAAATCTTTTAATTCATATTTTAAAAATAGGGATAATGCTGGTCACGCTTCAGGTGGCGTTGCCATTTATGTAAAAGAACAAATAATATCCAAAGGAAATTTCTCTAAGCACAAATCTGGAAGCTGTAGCTGTAGCTGTACAAATTGGTACAACACAAAAAGTTAACATATGTAATATATACATACCTCCAAATTATAACCTAGAAGAACAACATCTTGTAAACCTAATAAATCAGGTACCTAATCCAAAATTTATACTGGGAGATATAAATGGACATAACACTAACTGGGGTTCCTTTAAAACTAGATCTACCGGAAAAAAGATTGAAAATATAATGAACACGTTAAATCTTGCAATACTAAACGATGGTAGTAGCACCCACTTAAACTTATCGACAGGGACATTTTCTTCTATAGATATCTCACTTTGTACGCCCACTCTTCAAATAAATCACAGTTGGTACGTAGAAATAGACTTATATGGGAGTGATCATTACCCGATTTTAATAGAAAAACACTTAAATCTACGCCAGTTAAGCCTGATCCGAGATGGAGGTTAGACAAACCTCCTGACTGGGGCCTTTTTCAAGAAATTATCCGTAGTGAATCTTCAATGATTTGTTTAGATAATACAATAGACGAAATAATTCTACAATTCAATAAAATCATAACCGAAGCAGCTATAAAAGCAATAGGAAAAACAAAGTTCATTGAAAGAGATAAAGTTACTCCCTGGTGGAATGAAGAATGTAAAGAAGCTATTAAACAAAGTAAAAAAGCTCTTCAAAAGTACAAAAGACACAAAAATCTAGAAAATTTAATCAAACATAAAAGGAGTAGGGCTAGAGCCAAACTGGCTACCACAAGATCTAAAAGACAATCCTGGATAAAATAAAATATGTAGAAACGATAAATAATTACACACCTGTATCAAAAGTTTGGAGGAAAATAAAGAAGATAACAGGCTCGAGTTCATATCAAGGAATAGATTCATTAGAATTAGACAATAAATCATCTACAACAGACCATGCAGAAATTGTAGAAAAAATAGCCGAAACATTCCAGTTAACATCCTCAAATTCTATTTATGATAAAGATTTCCTAACATATAAAGAACAAAAAGAAATTATTCCTATCAACATAGTAAACAATAATGAACCTATAAATGTACTTATCACAATCAGAGAAATAAGAGAGATGTTAGATTCTTTAAAGGACACATCTCCAGGTCCGGATGACATTCCAGCTTCTTTTCTGAAACACCTACCTGAAGAAGCTTTAGAAATTTTATTAAAAATATACAATCGTATATGGACTAAACATGAATTTCCCAGATTATGGAAATCCTCTATAACTATTCCCATCTTAAAACCTAATAAACCACGAAACAAAGCAGATTCTTATCGTCCTGTCTCTCTAACGTGTGTCATGAGTAAGCTTTTAGAAAAAATTATAAATAAACGTTTATTGTGGTGTCTGGAAGAAAACAACCATCTGATTAATGAACAATGTATTGCAATTTATTTTGATTTGCATAAAGCATTTGATATGGCCTGGAATCGCAAAATAATATCAACACTGAAATCATGGGGCTATCACGGAAATATACTCGCTTTTGTTAAAAATTTTCTCCTAAATAGAAATTTCAAGCTAAAAGTAAACGGTCTTCTATCTAATGTGAAATATCAAGAAAATGGCACACCTCAGGGATCAGTGATTAGTCCGACGCTTTTTGTTATAGCTATTAATGATATAATCAAATCAATGAATAAACCCATTCAAGCCAGATTATATGCTGATGATCTCATAATATTCTTAAAGGGAAACAATATACAGAGTATGGCCAAATTACTACAAGATCAACTCGATAAATTTATATCTTGGTCAAAAAAGAGTGGTTTTCAATTTGCTTCATCCAAAACTCGCTGTATCCTATTTTCAAAGAGACCAAAGCAGATAAAGGAGATACCTACTTTAAAATTTGGAGGTCAGAGACTCGAATATGTAGAAACGATTAAATATCTAGATCTAATATTTGATCAAGCTTTAATCTGGAAAGAACATATTAAATATATTTCAGCAGCATGTCAAAAAAGACTAAACTTCTTGAAATGTCTTTCTGGTACAAAATGGGGAGCGGACGGTAGGACTCTACTCACATTATATAAAAATCTGATCCGTTCCAAGATTGATTATGGATGCCAAGCTTACTCATCTGCTTCAAAAACAACTCTAAAAGTTTTAGATATCGTACAAAACAACGCTCTTAGAATAATATGTGGTGCATTTAGAACAACTCCTATTATAAGTCTTCAGGCCGAACTCGGTGAACTACCTTTAGATTTAAGAAGACAGGAATTAATACTCTCATATGCAGTGAAGCGGTACTCTTCACAATGTCACCAAACTATTTGCTCTTCAAGTACTCAGCATACAAAAACTCACATTCCCTTTCAAGAAAAATGCAAACGAATCATAAATGAACTGCACCTTAAAGTTCCCAAAATCTATCCTAGCAAAATACCAACTCCCCCTCCTTGGCTAATATCTTCTCCTCATTTAATAATGGATCTAGTGTCAGAAAATAAAAAAGAAACCAATCGTCACATAATTATTTCTAAATATCAAACCTTAATTTCTCAATTTTCCTCATTCGAACAGTTTATTCACTGATGGATCAAAGACTAAATATTGTGTAGCATCTGCCTTTGTAACACAGAATGAAATAAAGAAATATAAACTAGAGGGGACAAACACTATTTTAACAGGAGAACTCTTTGCGATATATAAAGCCCTATGTCATGTTAGGAAAAGTTCTCAAATTAACTTTCTCATAATTACGGACTCCTTAAATTCTTTAGAAATCATCACTAAAATCTATTCTCCCCACCCTGTGGCCAAACTCATAAGACAAGAATTGCACAAACTAAATCACAAAAATGTTGCTTTCCTGTGGGTTCCATCTCATATTGGAATCGCTGGAAATGAACTGGCAGATAAACATGCTCGAGAAGCCTTAGAGGACGCAACTATAGAGATCTATCCAACAACTCCAGCGTCAGATCTCAAATCATATTTCCACAGCAAAATAGTTGATATATGGAATAGCAGATGGCATGAAAACCAGAAGCAGTTATTTGAGATAAAACCAACATTTCAACGATGGTCTGATAATTCCACAAATCGATTTTCCCAAGTGATCATCTCGCGATTGCGGCTTGGTCATAGCCGCCTCACGCATGGTCATCAATGACACGAGATCCTCAACAGGAGTGTTATACTTGTGAGACCCCTCTGACAATAAAACACCTTCAGTGGAGTGCCCGTTACACAGTGCGGAAAGAGTTCAATTCGGAATCCCGGACGATTTGAAAATACTATTCTCAAAGTGCGGTTCCAAAGTGATCCTTCAATACTTAAAAGCAATAGACTGTTTATATAAAATTTAATTGTAGTATTCTATAGTTATTATTATTGTTACCAAAACTATCATTTTCGCTAATAGCCGTACAGGCTGATGCGAGTTTGTAAATAAAAAAAAAATCAAATATAAATTACTTTTTACATTATGTTCGCAAATCTGTCAAGAGGTACGCATATGTGGTATGTGGTTTGGAGTTTTCAGACCTATGTTCTTCCGTATTAAATAATCGACAGTTGTATTATAGTATCTGCTCTCAAAAATAAGTTATCCTTTTTCCAGCGATAATATGTATAATGGCACTATATTTTCTACTTTATTAACATTGTATTAAAATACTCTTTACAGTATCTGGGCTTACTGCAATAGCTATAAGACATAACAAACAACCTGAATGTTTATTACCAGAATTGTAGGGGTTTGAATACAAAAACACATGATTTTTATAGGGGTTCGCAAACCTTGGAATTCGATATTATAATTGCAGTAGAGACATGGATTCAAGATGGGGTTAGAGATGGTGAAATTATTGATACAAGTATGTATAATTTAATACGGGCAGATAGGGATTTAGAATTCACTGGAAAAACTAGAGGAGGGGGAGTTCTTGTGGCAGTAAAAAAGGAGTATAAAATTGTAAAAATTTTCAAACATTGTACAAAATTTGAGGCAATAGCGATTAATATTAAGTTAGCAGGTAATGAAAAACATACAATTTTTGCTTTATATGTACCCCCAAACAGCTCTGATAATATATATGAACAACTAGTAAATTTCCTTCAAGATAACATTGTTGATATTGAAAAGACGTATATATTTGGTGATTTTAATATACCAGAAATTAAAGGTTGCGTGAGTGAGATCAATGTTTCTAATACTAAATTAAATATTTTGCAATAATTTTTAGATTTTAATTCATTTAAGCTTTTTAATAACATTACAAATTTTCAAGGTAAAACACTTGACTTGATAATATGCTCTGAAAATCATTTATCAAAATATGTAGTAACACAAGACTTAACACCATTTGTAAAGGAAGATCATTATCACCCTTCTCTTAATTTTAATATAGTCTACAATAAAAGTAATAAGCAAAAATTTGAAGTAAATTTGTCCAATGAATATAATTATAAAAAAGCAAATTTTGAACTGTTGGTTAATAATGTCCGAAATACAAACTGGGACGCAGTAAAAAATGAAATAAATGTAGACTTAGCTTTAGAAACTTTTTATGAAATATGGAATAAAATTATACAGAATTGTGTACCAAGATTTAAAACATTTAATAATTCCAAATTATTTCCTAGTTGGTATACAAAAGAAATAAAAGATTTAATTAAAAATAAAAACAAATTCAGAAAATTACAGAACATCTCAAATTACTATTTAGAAAAATATAAGGAAAGCAGACGTGCATTAAAATACTTAATAAAAATAAAAGAGAATACATATTTAAAGAAGTGCAACAAAATGTGGAGGGTAATATAAATTATTTTTGGAACTATATTAGAAACAAAAAATCCAATTGTACTCATGCTGGAAATTTTGTTTACTTAGGTCAGAATGTTGATGGTGAAAATACAGCCGAAGTATTTGCTAAGTTTTTTGCATCTACATACACCTAGATAAAGCGACTTATAATTTATATTGTGGTAATAGTTCTTACTTGCATAATGATTTTTTCGCAATTGAATCAATAGATTACAATGATTTCAAAGAAGCTGTAAAAAAATGAAAGCCAAAGAAAGCGGCGAGTACTGACGGTATTCCACCTTATATATTAAAAGGTTGTAGTGAGTGGTTGATTGAACCGATGGTACATATTTTTAATAGCATAGTTAATTCTAAAGTCTTTCGTACAATTTGGAAAACTGCGGTTACTACTTACTACACCAATACATAAATCTGGAACATTACAAAACATTGAAAACTACAGACCTATAGCAATAATGTGTGCTCCCTCCAAACTTTTTGAACAGATTATACATAACAAGTTATATTCATATATAGAAAAGTACATAATGTCTCAACGGCACGGTTTCGTGCTAAACAAGTCAGTAAATACAAATTTATTTATTTTTGCGGACCAGGTTGCTGACACATTAAGCACTAAATTGCAACTTGATACGGTATATACGGATTTTAGAAAAGCGTTTGACCGCGTTAATCATGATGTGTTACTAAAAAAGTTAATTACATATGGCTTGTCTAATAATTTTATTGAACTCATCAAAAGTTATCTGAAAAACAGACGTTTTGTAGTTCGACACAAAGGTAATGTATCAGGAAAGTTTTACGCCAATTCCGGAGTTCCTCAGGGTTCAAATTTAGGACCTCTTCTGTTTATTATATTCATTAATGACCTTCCTTCTATTTGTAAATATACTGAGTGTCTTTTATTTGCAGATGATTTAAAAATTTACAAAATTATTCAGTCAGTACGTGATTGTATTAAGTTACAGAGAGACATTGATAGTATTTACGAATGGAGTATAGTTAATACGTTAGAGTTTAATATTAATAAATGTAAAGTTATGACGATAACTCGGTTACAGGAACCAGTTATTTTTGATTATGAGATGGGAGGTGAGAGATTGGCTAGGGTTACTGAAGTAAAAGACTTGGAAGTAACATACAATCAAGTTTTTTCGTTTGGGAAACATATACATCAGTCGATCTCAGCGGCAAACAAATTGTTTGGATTTATTAGAAGACAGACAATAGCATTTACAAACATTAATACAATAAAATTTCTCTATTTTACTTTAGTGCGACCTAAATTGGAATTTGCAAGAGTAATATGGTTTTGTGAGTATATGTCAACACTTAAAGAATTAGGAAAGGTACAAAATAAAGTTCTTCGGTATTTGTATTTTAAAAAACACAAAAAATGGCCTGATTATGATTCTGTTAGGTCAGCTCACTTAAGAAACGAGTTTAAAATATTGTCTCTAGGACAAAGAAGGGACTTAATGGTATTAATTATGTTAATATACAATATAATTAACAATAAGATTAACAGCCCATATTTACTTTCACTCATTCCATATTCCATTCAATATTGCTCCTCGTCGGACACGATCTTCATTAATGTTCAATATACCTCACAATCTTGTTGCAACAAGATCTCCCCTTTCCAATGCACTTAAGTTATTAAACAATTTATACAGTTTAATCGATGTAGATTGGTCCTTGTATCGGACAAAGTTTTATAAATTGATACTAAGTCAAATTTTAAACACCTCTGTGTAAAAAAATATTCAAGCCTCTACGGACACGCGCCAACTCGTAACTCTTAATGACAAACTTTTTCAGATCAAAATGTACACCGGCCAATTCGTAACTTTTTTACTACCTGACCCTCCCAACTCACAACTTATACAGGTGAATTCGAAACCATTGTTTAATTTTAATACCACAGGTAGATAGGTTAAAAGGTAAGAAATAAATTTGAACAGTAACGGATTAAGCCAACACGGAGCATATAGCATATTATGTAAGCGAATGGTTCTTGGTTTGCTTAAAACATGTTGTGTATTATATGTACCTATAAAAAATAACAAAAATGAAATTCTCTTAATAAAATAATTGAAACAATATGATATATGTAAGTTAAGAAACCAGAACTGCTAAATCACCAATAATAAAAGGACAGCGTCAGCAAGCTTCACCTCGACCACACCTCGGCGTCACCGAGCTTATAAATAAACTTTTGCATTGTATAGCGTCACTCTTATTTTGCATTTAACTGTAGTAAGTAGTCCCTTGTCAATAAAGTTCTTTTTAAAAACGTTGTTCTTGGACTTAGAAACTTCACTGGCGCAATCAGTAGGATTTTTCGGGAATTACGTCGCAAAATTACGTTACAAAAATCGAACGATTTCGCGAGTAGTTTTTCGTTTTAACGATTTACCGGAAAACCGAACTTTTTGTGAAAGTGTCCAAGATCAGCTTTAGACAAGGTATCACCAAGACCTGGGGAGAGAACAAGAATCGTCGAACCCTAGAGGCAGTAGATTTAAGCAGTAGTTCAACGAGACCTGGGAGAAGAACAAAATCGTCGAATCCTATAGGCAGAAATGTTGAAATTCTACATTTTAATGTAAGTGTTTCCTATTTTTTCCATTTTATTATTCCATTTTATATTTTCCTATACATATTTGAAAATACTTATAGTCAGAGAGCTAACGACAGTAAATGACTTTTTTAAGATTTTTTGATTTTACAAGATTTTTATTTTAAATAAGAAAAAGAATATTATTATTATATTATATTATTATATTTTTGAAAATATTTGATTATATTGAAGTTGAAACATATTTAATTTTTTATTATAACTGAATATAAAGACTGATATATTATCTGAATAAAAAGAATAAATATTTAATGAGTGAAACTGATAGTAATTTAGATTTAAGTAGCCTTGTAGCAGAATTGAATTCAATTTTAGAACCAAATAATAATAAAAATAACGAAATGGCTCAAACAAATTACCAATTGTTAAAATTATACTTAGATTCTATCCCAGCATACGATGGTAATCCACATACTTTAACCATATTTATTGAAAATTGTGAAAATTTAATAACTAATTTTGCTAGCCAAACAGATGGCACTTTGAATACATTTTTACTACGAGCTATATTAGGTAAATTAAATGGAAGAGCTCAAATGTTAATAGGCTCTAGGACAGAATTAAATACATGGCAACTTGTAAAAGATGCCCTTAATCTTAGTTTTGGAGATCAGAGAGATCTCGATTGCCTTATCCAAGACCTGATAACGTTGAGGCCTTTCAAAAATGAAACCCCTTATAATTTTGGCATGCGTTGCCAAGAAACACGTAGTTTAGTAGCACAAAAATTAAATACCCTTAATATTAAAGCACCAGAAAAATTAATTAGAATACAAAGTTACGATGACTTATATTTAAAAACTTACATTAGAGGCTTACCCTTATCGTTACAAACAAATATTAGATTGAGAAACCCAGACAGTTTAGAGAAAGCTATGTGCTTCGTTATCGAAGAAGAGAATTTTCTATATTCGTTACAACGCGGAAATAATTTAAACTCACAAAATTCTTTTAGACCCTCATCGAGACATACTCCTATGAGAAACAATAATACTAATCAAACTTTTATTCCTAGAAATAATTTTCAACAAAATCGCCCTAATATGAGATTTCCACCTTACCAATATCAAAATATCAGACCGCAATACCAGAATAATAATTTTAATCCTAACAATACTTTTCAAGCACACCAAAATCATTTCCGAAATTTCAATAATTATAATTCTAACTTCAATCCAAGAAATTTCGACAATAATAATTCTAATTTCCGACCAAGGAACTTCAATAATAATAATCCTAATTTTCAACAAAGATATGTTAATAATCGACCCCAAAATCAAAATCAATACCAGCCAGAACCGATGGATACAAATTCACGAAATACTTCTTTAAGATCTAGACCACATTTTACCTCCACGCAATTATTTAATCAACAAATTAATAACGATCAAATACAATTCGAAAATCCCTTTGAAAATAATAATATTCCCACTGATTACGAACACCCGACTCAAAGTTCATTACCCTATTCATTACCGCCTTACGAGAACAATTATGAAACTCAATCCAGTCCTTATCAAACTCAAGACAACACAAATGAAAGATCATATCACAATCCAACTCAAAATGTTGAAAACGTAAATTTTTGCATGACCCAAGAAAATTACAATCCGACATAATATACTTAAATACAACGATAGCAGATTTACCACATATTATTATACCAGAACTCAATGCCAGATTTTTATTAGATACAGGGTCTTCCAAAAGTTTAATTTCTCCACAGTTAGCGCATAAATATTATAAAAAATTTATTTCTTACGAAAATTTTAATATACAGACGGCTCACGGAATTTCTATGCACAATGAAATAATTAATATTCCAGCTTTTAACATTTTTAAAGTAAACCAATATAATAAGTTTTATGTTTTTAAATTTAGCGAAAATTTTGATGGATTAATTGGTATAGATTTATTACAAAAATTAAAAGCTTCAATTAATGTCAACACGAGACAAATGAAAACGCCTTATGTAACTATACCCATAATTTTTGAACCCAGTAAAAAGAATATATTATATCCCAAAACAACTTTTAATCATACAATAATTATTCCCCCTAGAACTAAGCAAATAGTTAAAATACCGGTAAAATTAAATGAAGGATTAGGTATACTAGAATATAAAAATTTCGGTAAAGGAATCGAAATGCCCAAAGCAATAGTTAACGTTAAAAATAATTTTGCTATAACCACTATTACGAATATGAGCGAATATAAGACAACGTTAAGTAATATTGAACCCTTAGATATAGAACCATTAGATACAGTAAATACTAATTTTATAAGAAAGATGGAAACTGACGAAGAAACGTCTATTAATGATGATAATATGTTAAAAAGGAATTTAAAAAATATAAGGATAAATCATTGCAACAAAGAAGAAAAAGAATTACTAAAAAAGCTTTGTTTCCAATACAGAGATATATTTTATTGTGAAGGCATACCCTTAAGTTTTACTAATAGTATTAAACATAAAATTAAAGTTACTGATGATTCTGCAATATATACAAAATCATATCGTTTCCCGGAAGTTCACCGAGAAGAAGTTAAATCCCAAATAAATAAGATGTTAGCAGAAGGTATAATAGAAGATAGCAATTCAGCGTTTTCGAGTCCCATTTGGGTGGTCCCGAAAAAACAAGATGCTACAGGAAAAAGAAAATGGCGTCTAGTAATAGATTACAGAAAATTAAACGAGAGAACCGTAGATGATAAATACCCATTACCAAACATAACAGAAATTTTAGATAAATTAGGAAGAGCAAATTATTTTTCGACACTAGATCTTGCAAGTGGCTTCCACCAAATAGAAGTAGACCCACAAGATGTTGAAAAAACAGCCTTTCGTACACCACAAGGTCACTTTCAATTTAAAAGAATGCCTTTTGGTTTGAAAAATGCACCCTCAACTTTTCAGAGAGTAATAGACAATGTTTTAAGAGGACTAACAGACGAAACATGTATAGTATATTTAGACGATATTTTAATTTATAGCACATCTTTACAAGAGCACCTTGAAAAATTAAAAATAGTTTTCGAAAGACTTAGAAAAAGTAATTTAAAGGTACAATTAGACAAGTCAGAATTTTTACAAAAAACAGTTATGTATTTAGGACATGTAATTACCCCTCAAGGCGTAAAACCAAACCCCGATAAAATCGCAGCTATAAAAAGATTTCCCATTCCAAAAACCCAAACTGAAATAAAAAGCTTTTTAGGATTACTAGGTTACTATAGACGATTTATAAAAGATTTTGCAAAAATTACTAAACCAATGACCAAATGTTTGAAAAAAGGTTCTAAAGTAAACCACGATAAAGATTTTATTGACTGTTTTGAAACTTGCAAACAAGTATTAACAAATGATCCTATTTTACAATACCCAAATTTTAGCGAACCATTTATATTAACGACAGATGCTAGCAATTATGCAATTGGAGCCGTATTATCACAAGGAAATGTACCAAATGATCGACCCATCGCATACGCCTCAAGAACACTAAATAAATCAGAGACAAATTATTCAACTATAGAAAAGGAGCTATTAGCAATTGTATGGGCCTGTAAACATTTTAGACCATACCTTTACGGAAGAAAATTTTTCATTTACACGGATCACAAACCATTATCTTGGCTTTTTAGTGTAAAGGAGCCAAACTCAAAATTAATACGTTGGCCTCTAAAACTAGAAGAATTCGATTATAAAATTATTTATAAAAAAGGAAAACACAATACAAACGCAGACTGTTTATCTCGAATTACAATTAACGCATTAGAAGATGAATCAATAGTAAATAATCCTGGAGACGTAGACGAAGATATTTTAAAGTTCCTCCAAAATTTTGCAGAGAATCCATTAGACCAACAACCTTCAACAAGTAACAATAACGACTCAAGAAAAATTAACATTATTTCTGATATAAGAATACCTCCAGACAAAATAAATACACAAGACGAAAGCTCAGACGAATCTACACAACATACAACCGCAAACGAAACAACGAATCAAGGAATACCCATTTTAGACGAAATAATAAATAACAAAGTTCACCAAATCTTAGTATACCCTAACGTTTACCCAAAAACCGATATAACTCATGAAACTTATCAAAACCATAAAATAATTAAAGTAAAAATCCCTGAAACTGATAATGAAAAAGATATTTTTGAATTTCTTATGGCATACACGGACCTTAACACTACATTTTATTTGTACTTCAGTAAAGACAACCTGTATAATGATTTTAATAAATATTACCTAAAACATTTTTCTGAAAATGGTCCGAAACTAATTAAATGCACTAGATTAATTAATACAGTAGCAAACGAAGAGGAACAAATCATTTTACTAAAAAATTACCACGAAGGAAAAACTAACCATAGAGGAATTAACGAAACATTTGAAAAATTACGTCAAAATTATTACTGGAAAAATATGAAGACAACTATTACTAATTACATTAACGAATGTTCTATTTGCCAAAAAAATAAATATGGTAGACACACCGCTTATGTCCCACTAATGCTTACGGAAACCGCCAGCAAACCTTTTCAAATTATTCATATAGATATTTTTACATATGACGGTAACAAATATTTGACCCTCACAGACGCATTTACTAAATTTGCTCAAGCTTATTCTATTCCAGGTAAAAACGCAATTCACATTACGAAATCCTTAATAAAATACTTCACTTCTTTCGGCATTCCCCAATTAATAGTAGCAGACAAAGGTAGAGAATTTAATAATGAAGTAATAAAAGATTTATTAGCAATTCACAAAATCAAAGTTCATTTTACTACTCCTGGTCACCATGAATCAAATTCAATAGCTGAACGAATACACTCTACACTAATCGAACATTTAAGACTTCTAAAACAAACGTATCCTAACGAAGATGACCTAATGGACTATGCTCTTATAGCTTACAATAATTCTATTCATAGTTCCACAAAATTTACCCCATTTGAACTAACTTTCGGACATACAGATTCTAGAAACCCCAACGAACTATTTCTTTCCCAAAATTTCTATTCAGAATATATAAATAATCATAAAGACAAATTAAAACACGTTTACCAAAATGTACATGAAAATCTAACACAAAATAAAACTAAAGTAATTGATAAACGAAACGATCAAGGAAAAATAAATTCAGAATTTAAAATTGGACAAGTAGTTTATAAAGTTAATACCCAAAAACGTAACAAAAAACATCAACCATACTTAGGTCCCTACAAAATAACCAAAATTCTTGACAGAAACCGAGTAGAACTTGTACGACAAAGACTTAAATATAAAAAAGACATTAACCAGACAGAAATTATACATATTAAAGAACTAAAGAAACCTCCCGTTGCAGGTTCACCCTCTGGACAACAAACGTCGACGCAAGACGAGACACATCCAAATTCCATAACTTAAACGACAATCCCGGACTTTTACCCCTTCATTTAGGCACAGCCCGAATTCAGAAAGATGTTTGGACTTTTATACATATCTATGACATTACAAACATTACTACAAATTTCCTTACTCTACAAAATCAATATAATTCCATGATAAATACCCTTTCAAATACTTCTCAAATTCTAAGCTTTAATAAAGAATTTCAAGACTCCTATCATTTAATCCAAATTTTAGAAAACAAAATTTATCTTGAATTAAGACAATTAAATCCCTTTTGGAATACCAGATCTAAAAGATCTCTATTTGATGGTGTAGGTTCCGCAATAAAATTTATAACCGGAAACCTAGACCAAAACGATGCAAAACGTTACGACGACGCTATATCAACTCTAACAAATAATCAAAATAATATTAAAACTATAGTTAAAAATCAAATCACCTTATTAAGGTCTTCAATAAAGAATTTTGAAAATAATACAAAAATCTTAGCCCATAACCAGTTAATTTTAAGTTCACGCATAACAGAAGTTCAAAACTTAATTAAAGATATAAAGATAGAAAAAGTTGAGACATTTCATTATTTTGCACTAGAAAGACTTGTGTCACAATTTTACACTAGTTTCCAAATTATTTATGATCTACTAGAAAAAATCGAAGTTGCTATCAGCTTTTCGAAACTAAATACATTTCATAATTCGATAGCCGACCCAGATGAACTATTTCTCGAAATTTTAAACGTTAGTAAATTCCTTAAAAATAACAAATTCCCTTTTGAATTATCTTTGCAAAATATTTTGTTGTTCGAAAAAATAATAAAAATAAAAAGTTATAGTAAAGCAAATCAAATAATTTTTGTACTTGAATTACCCATTGTTGAGATCAATGACTATGATTATTATCATCTTTATTCCTTTCCGACCCGATACCAAACTCATTTTAGAACAATTATTCCAAAATCCAAGTTCCTACTTTCCAATCGATACCAATATGCACTTGCCAACGTTCAATGTCAAAAATTGTTAGAAGAAGAATATTTATGCCACGATGTCCAGTCCATTGAAGTAACACCAACAGCCCCTTGCGAAGTTCAACTAATACAGTACCTACTCAAAATTTGTAAATCAATGTCAATCAGTGCCAACAGAAATTAACAATATAAAAATTCAAAAACTTGAAAACAATAAGTGGATCGTAATAACTCTAAACAAAGTGATTAGTATTCAAAAATGCGACAAAAATTCGGACAATATTCCATTAAACGGTAGTTACTTAATCGAACTCAATAGTGCGTGCGAAATTTATATAGACAATTACGTTTAAAATCATTTGAACTAAAAACTCCAAACTTTGTTAAAATGGAACTGCCAAATTTAGAAGTGTTACTAAAAACCCCGGTCAGTGATCTAAACTTTAAAACAATAAAAATAGACTCAATAAAATTAGACGAATTAAATAATGTTCAAAGTACTTTAGCAGATCAAGAAAACAAAATAGACAATCTAGACACAGTTCCCATTCATTTTCAACATGTCAGTTTTTATACCATAATTTTATATGTCATAGCAATCATCTTCCTTGTCTACACCATTTGGCAAATATACAGAAAAAATACGAATCCAGAATCACCAAAGGAATCCACAGAACAAGAAAAGAAGGTACCAGAAAATTTTCCATTTCTTCGAACTATGCTACCCCATAGTTCTCATCTAGCCCCGGAGGAGTTAAGAAACCAGAACTGCTAAATCACCAATAATAAAAGGACAGCGTCAGCAAGCTTCACCTCGACCACACCTCGGCGTCACCGAGCTTATAAATAAACTTTTGCATTGTATAGCGTCACTCTTATTTTGCATTTAACTGTAGTAAGTAGTCCCTTGTCAATAAAGTTCTTTTTAAAAACGTTGTTCTTGGACTTAGAAACTTCACTTGTATATACCAGGGCGGATCTGTAAAAAAACGTCTATTTGCGGATGTGCGAGGTGGCATTCGGATTTTTGCAGATAAAGTTAGGTCACAACTTCAATAATAATAACTGACTTATGCTCCTTCTCAAATATACCCGGAACATTAATAAAAAAAATAAAAATATTTAAAAATTTCGAAAAACATTGATTTTTCTACTTTCTTTGCTTATAACTTTAAAACGATTCATTTTGGAGCAAAGTCGTAGGGAAATAAAATAAAGATAATTGAATTTTGTATGATATATGATGTATATGACTAGCTAAAAATGTCTTAAATTATTACCCTTTCTGAAAAATAGCAATAAATACAAAATAAGGGGGCAAAATAAGGCTCTTTTTATTCAGTGTTTTTCAACAACTTTGGTTGCACTTAGAACCTTCGTAATTCGCATAGAAGATCCTTATAACATACTTAAATCGTCCACCAAATTTCATTAAAATCGACCTGACAGATTTTGCATAATAATTTTGCAATCTAAATTTTTTTAAAAAAGTTCAAATTTTTTAACACAAAGTAGACCATTTAGAAGTTTGCTAATTTTTTCACATATAAAGAGGCTCTCTACCTATCTAATACACTTAAGAAATTAAAATCGGATTATCTAAGCGGCCTGAGCACTGTTTTAAAGTTATAAACAATTTTTTGGCTTATAAACAAATACAGTGAGGACGTTTGAGTTGAAATAAATTCATTTTCTGGAGAATGGGCGTCTCTGGAGATAAATCCCGAAATAGGTCGATTTTTATTTATAAATTCTATTTTTTTGGTATACATATCATACTAGTGACGTCATCCATCTGGGCGTGATGACGCAATCGATCATTTTTTTTAAATGAGAATAGAGGCCGTGTGTGTAGCTCATTCTAAAGGCTATTTAATTTTGTATTCACTGATATAAACATTAACATAAGTATTTATACAGGGCGCCAAAAAAAATTTTTTTGAATTAATTTAATTAAGACAAAATAGCTATTTGTATAACAAGGGAGGAAAGTGCTACTTTTCCTTCCGAGAATGAAGTTTACTGTAATAATTCAAGGGAGGAAAAGGCACTTTACTCCCATGTTATACATATTTATGGTTTTTCCACCTTCCTCAAATTAATAACAAGTAATTTTTCATTTTTACTTAATTTATTTATGTAACTAACCAACAAAATTTATTAAAACTAAAACTAACAAGTAGATACAATATAACTGTCAACTGTCAAATATAAGTCAAATTATTAATGTAAACATTGTTAAATCAAAATAACAATTTACTGTTTTTTACCATTCTGCAAAATTCAGGGTGTTTTATAAATAAACGTTAAAATGTATACTTACGTAATAGAAAATAGATATTCTTCCTAGGGAGGAAAAGTACAACTTTGCTCCCCACAATCAGGTCCGGAAAAGTTTACTTTCGGTAGAGGTAGGTGGAAATAGTTATTTTCCTAACTAGTGCGGAAAGTGATAGCTTTACGCACGAGACTACCGTTGACCCTAACGACGCGATAGCGGAGTTCGGGCAAGCAGTCGAGTGCGGTGAAGACACTTTACGCATGAGTTAGGAACAATATTTTTTTTAGGGCCGTACGTTTGGAAAAAAGCCACAAAAAATAGAGTTATATCAATTTTTGTTTATAAGTGAAAATACACAAATTAATTATTTGACAAGGTTGACGACGATTCAAAACCATTGTAATTGTCTACTGATCTGACTTTTAAATATTATGTCAAAATAATTTTATTTCATCGAATTATCAGTAGTAATTGCACAAGAGCTCTAAAATTATTGAATTTTTCCCGAGTGATACTTTGACAGTTTTAATTTGAAAATTATGTCGAAAATTATAATTAAAAGTTAAATTTCAAATTATGTCGAAGTGTCACGAGGGCAAAAATTCTATATTAATTTTAGAGATCGAGTGCAAATTTTATTGTAATTTATTTATGTAAGTACAAATTAGTTCAATTAAACACACAGTTATTATAAGTATTTGACGGTTGAAAGTAATCATTTTTATAATTGTTAAAACATTAATTGTCATTAATGTCACTGAATGTATTTTTTTCATAGCAACCAAGGGCATCTGACGTAATATACTTGACGACGGGAAATTATCAAAAATTATCAGTTTAGTTTGTATATCTGTAGCTTGAATTTGAATAGCTTTGAATTTGACAAATCAACATTGCTTTTCGCTTAAATTAAATCTTAAAACCGCTAAGAGGCTGGTGGGTGGCAACTAATATTGAATTAAGTGAAAAACAATAGTTGTTTATCAAATAAAACATTTTTGTCTGTTTTAGGACAACAGTAAAATGTATTTCGAATTAAATAAATTATATACCTACATTCTTCTTTTGTCTCAATTTAATTAAAAAAAAAATAATTTCGACTTTCTCATGTAACTCGTCCAGGAGACAATACACATAAATGATGAATAACTTTTACACCACCTTCAAAGAGGGTAATTTATACAAGTACATACCTGAAATACCAGTGTAGTTTATCAACATCGTTAGTAACTACTTAGAAAAGAAAGTTACCGGTACTTGATGGGTTACCGAAAATTTACAATACCTACCTTTACCTACCAGTACCGGTACCTACCAGTACCTTTATAGTACCTGCGCGGCAGGGTTACCAGTTGGCCTGTAATTAGGATGGGGGATTAAAATAGTTACGAATTCACCGGGACCCCCTCTACATGCTGGAAATGATAATAGTCCGTTCTTTAACGGTAAAATATTGCAAAACCTCTAAATTGTAAAGAACCGCTTGGATTGACATGAAATTTGGCATACACATAGCTAACAAGTCAAAGAAAAAAAGTGATATTGTGCCGATATGTGCTTTTGCCCTGGGGGTGGTTTTCACCCCCTCTTGGGGGTGAAAAATTTTCGTCCAAGGAAAGTCAGGAAATTGATAAACTGGCTAATTTTAAGTAACTTTTGTTCTATAGAGTTTTTTCACTAAGTCAATACTTTTCGAGTTATTTGGCAGTGAATATGTTCATTTTTTCAACAAAATAACCACGCTTTTAGACGGTTTTTCGCAAATAACTCAAATAGTAAGTATTTTGTCGAAAAAACATTCTTAGCAAAAATATAGCCTGTAAAAAATTTAAAAAATGGTGTATACATCACGTCTTTACACCTAGTAGAAGCAGAGTTATAGCTAATGAAAAATAGGTTCATATTCGTCAAATTCCAAATGAAATATTTTAACGTGAAATAACCAAAAATGAAGCACATTTCGGGGAAAACTCATTACAACTTATTTAATGTGTTTAAAAAAAGCTTCATTTTTGTTTTATAAAAAAAATGTCTAGCATCAAAATTAAACAAGTTACGCTCAAAATAAAGTTAGTCCCTTTTGGTTTCGGTAAAAAAATCGAGAAAATCACCACCTAATTAGTATCTTAAATGAACTTAATCGGTACGACTGCATAAGTTTCTTGACTCCTGTATATATTGTTTATATGATCTGTAAGTTTCATCGGTTCAAAGTCCTTATTATTGAAAGGGCTGTAGTTAAAAGGGGTTAAACGAGTCACTGATCACGAATGTATGCAAATTTTGAAACACCAAATCTTAATCAATTTTTGTCCAACAGAAAAACAAAAAATACATGATATTCAGAAAAGCAAATCTAACTTTTTTTGTTTTTCGAGATTTTTAGTATCTCTAACAATTTTTAAGTTATTTTGAAAAAAAGCATATTTTTCAAAATTTAAATTTTTAAAAATTTTACTTTAAAACCAAATTTTTTCAAAAATAAGCACTTTGGATCGATGAAACTTACAGATCATATAAACACAACATAAGTAAAATAATTTGTGGAGCGGCAACGATTAAATTAATTTAAGTTGCTAATTAGGCGGTGGTCTTCCCGATTTTTTTTGCAAAAACAAAAGGGACCAACTTTTTTTTGAGCGTAACTTGCTTAAATTTAATGCTAGAAATTTTTTGTAAAAACAAAAATAAAGCTTTTTTTAAACACTTTAAAAAAGCTGTAATATGTTTTCCCCAAAAAGTGCTTAATTTTTTGGATATTTCACGTCGAAATATTGTATTTGAAATTTGGTGAATATGAATCTATTTTTCATTGGCTATAACTCTGGCTCTACGAGATCCAGAGACCTAACGCGTACACCATTTTTTTTTTACTTTTTTCAAAATACTTAATTTTTAAGTTATTTGCGAAAAACCGTCTAAAAATGTGGTTATTTTGTTGGAAAATCAACATATTCACTTGCAAATAACTCGAAAAGTGTTGACTTGGCGAAAAAGCACTATAGAACAAAAGTTACTTAAAATTAGTCAGTTTACCCATTTCCGGACTTATTTTGGACATATATTTTTTCACCCCCAAGAAGGGGTGAAAGTCACCCCCATTGCAAAAGCACACATCGGCACAATATCACTTTTTTTCTTTGACATGTAAGCTATATGTATGCCAAATTTCATGTCAATCCAAGCGGTTCTTTAAAATTTAGAGCAAAAACCGTGAAAGCATGGACTATAAAGAGATAATTTGTATAATTTTTATATAACTCAGAAAGTCATCTATTTAACAATATAGAATTGTAAATGAATATATATTTTTTTTAGCCATGTAATGAGACATTTAGTCTGTATGGTTAATAAATCAATAAATAAATAAATATTGCCTAATGGATAAAGCAGCCCTGGTTGGATGATATTTGGCGATTTAAAATATGATGTTCCATGCTTCTTGGTTAGAAAGGTGGTGTTACTAATGAGATTAATGAGACAGTAGAGCTAGGGATCGATATTGGTGCAGAAAGAACTGGCCTATGGTGAAGTTTTAAAACTCGGAGATATGAACATTTTCCGCTAAAAGCTTCTTCTTCTTCTTCTTTAAGTACTGTCTCCCAATCGGAGGTTGGCTATCATCATCACTATCTTTACTCTATCTACCGCTGCTCTGAAGAGTGCTATAGAACTGCATTTAAACCAATCCCTTAAATTCTTCAACCTTCTACATAATAATGTACCACACGGTTCACTATGATATATATTCTGTTGCTGTAACGTCGATTCGATAATGGGAGTTAGGTCATGAGAAAGAGTAGAATCTTGAGATTAAAAGCTGTTAGATAAAGTATTGGAGTACATAATTAGAAGAAACATGTCCTGACTGTTTGCACACGAAACATTCGATAACATATTAGCATTGCCATTAAAAGGAATTAACAAGGAGGTGTGAAGCTCACAATTATCAGAAGGTGAAATAATATACACTTTACGGCGGAAACTGAGGATGTTAGAGACTTTATCATCTGGAATGCCTTCTTTAAGGGGTAAGAACAGAACAAGTGGGTCGCGGTGGAGGTGGAGGTCGCGGTCGATGTCGATGTCGATATCCATGTAAAACAAACACATTGTAGTGAATGCACTATCATCACTTGACTGACACAACATCGTAAAAGCACAGTCTTTTTGTCATTCAAATTTCATTAAACTACTTCATTTGATAGTGGTTCTAGCTCGACTGACAGCGCAGGTAACCTCCTTGCTATGTGCTGTCGACATCGACCACGACTTAACTAGTAGCATCCATCGCGGCCTACACCTCCACCTCGACCCACTTGTTCTGTTCTTACCCTTAGGAAGGATACAGGGGAGGCTATTAGGAGACCAAGGTTTTTAATTACATTTTCTGCCAGTTCATGGGGGATGTGAGGAGAGATATTCGAGATTAATATTATTTTTGTTGGGGAAAGAAGTTTTCCGAATACTTATAATGAGAGATCCGATTTGGATAGTTAGGTAGGATTTCAGAAGTTCATCAATGAGATTTGAGTTCGCTAGATATATGCAGATCCTATTATTACATATTCTGGATGTAAAGGAAATATTTTTTGGTCCGATGATGTCACCAATGGCTTCAACGTAGAGTAGAAGTTTAAGGTTTTCGTCTGCGTGGAGAACTATCGTCTGTTCTTTTTTTTTTGAAGAGATAATTTCTGTGTAGATTTTACCGTGGATATGTAATATTTTGGTATTGTTATCGGTTATGAGGAATGAACAGAGATATGGCTTGTTGCATCTCATTCTTCAGGGCAGGGCAAGGTATTTTGAAAGAGGGGACCAGGGAGAAGAAGAATATCTTGGCTTCAAAACCTGACAAAGTGGTTTAATACATCGACAACTGGAGTGTTTCGGATAGTAGCAAGCAAAGTTAGAATAGCCATGCTGATCGCCAACATCCGGAATGGATAGGCACCGTAAGAAGAAGATGCATGAGCGGGATGTAGTTGCTGGAATGTTTGTAGCACTTTGAAGGGGCGTGGTTAAAGTAGAAACAGTAGGATTATTGTGTGCATTTGTACTGCTATTGAAGATACAGATAATAATCTCGTCTCTTCTTTAACTGTTTCTGTTATCAGAATTGTATTAAAAGGTCAGTTGGATGGTCAGCAAAAACCAGCAGACTGATGAAGCCAGCCGCTGCGCTGGTAAGCACTTTGTATAAATTAAATATGTATAATTTATAGTGGTCTAATAATATAATTAAAACAAAAGGTACAAAATTTGTACAGAAATCACTTTTAAAATACCCTATTAAATCGAAATTAGATACACTAATTACTACTGGTTAGGTAAACTAGATATTAATTGTACTTGGCACACATCTTACTGGTTCGAATGCTAGAACAAGAATCCAATACTCTTCTTCATTTGTTTTACCATATTACTCCAGGGAAATAAATAGTCCATGTTCGGGACACTGAAAAATCCAGGCAAGAAAACCTACCTGTTTCCTGCCTAGAGTTCGGGGCCGGCTTTTAATTATTAACAATTTAGTGCAAAAAACGCGATTTTTTTCGATTTTTTGTACTTTATTAAAAAGCTATATTATGTAGTTGATATAAAATTACAAAATTTTATTTTTAGAATATTTATGTCGATTTTTAAAAGTTGAAAAGACAATTTTTTGTGGCTTCGTAAACTGCAAATTAAGTAAAAATGGTTATTTGTTAATACCCTTTATTAAAACTAATGTAGAACTTCGGTGTTTCACCCAAAGTTGGCTATTGGCCAAAGATAGGGAATTCTGCGTAGAAAGCAGAAGAGTAATACTATCAAAATGTATTCAAAAATTATTTATTATAGTCAAAAGACCTAATGCCAAATTTTTGAAATTTTGTAGTTTATAAACATTTAGAATATCTTTAAAATATTGTGCGTAGAAATAGTTATTTTCCTAACAAGTGCAGAAAGTCATTCTTTTCCGCACGCGACTGCAGTTTGCCGAACGACGCGAAGCGGGAGCAATGTTTTGTTCAAGCCAACCCGACGTACAATATTCTCTAAATTTTAAACAAATGGGATCTTTTTTCTGTTCTTCCTTAATTTCTTCAATAAAATACGGCTTTACTTGAACCGAACTAACTATAAGATGTAGGTACGTGAGCTTCTACTTCGCTTGCTAATTCATCTTCAATTGGGTCACTGCTATTCTCATCGAACCGACGTGAAAGAGCATCCGCTACAACCAGCTCTTTGCCTGGAGTATAATGAACCTCATAATCATATCTCATCAATCTAATTCTGAGTCTTTGCAAGCGAGGTGTGAGCTCATCGATGGGTTTTGATTTTAGTACTTGGACCAACGGTTTGTGGTCAGTCTCTAAAACAATCGGTATCCCAGTGATATATTCTTGAAACTTATCAGAAGCCCATGTCAGAGCTAGGGCTTCCCACTCTATTTGGGCATATCTTTTTTCAGTGGAAGAAAGCAAACGAGAAGCATAGGCAACAATTTCCTTTTTACCCTCATTAAACTGAATCAAACATGCTCCCAATCCAAATGATGAGGCATCCGCTGAAACTGCTATCTGTTTGGTAGGGTCAAAGTAAGCTAAACATGGACTTTTTTGTAGTAATTCCTTAACTCTTACAAAGGCTTGTTTCTGCGGACTGTCCCAGATAATGTGACACTCTTTTTTAGTAATGACGTAAGGGGCTCTAGGATTTCAGAGCGATTAGGTATAAATCTACATGAAAAATTTATCATACCTAAAAACTGTAGTAATTCTGTTTTATTAGTCGGTTCTGAAAAGTTAACAAATGCTGAAATCCTTTCAGGTGCAATTGACACTCCTTCATTTGAGATTTCGTGACCTAAATACTGGAGTTTTTGAACAGCAATCACACATTTATCTTTATTTAGAGCTATACCTTCAGCTTGTATTCTGGATAATACTTCATCCAGAATTTTGTTGTGTTCTTCTAGTGTTGGAGCATGGATTAAGATATCATCTATGTGACTAATTACACCGTCCAAACCAGCTAATATTTTGTTTAACAATATAGAAAAATATTCGGGTGCACAAGTGATACCGAAGGGAACTCGAGTGAATAGATACCTACCGAAGGGAGTTATGAATGTGGTAAGGGGTTGAGACTCTGGGTCTAAACGAATCTGATAAAATCCAGAAGAAGTATCAAGTTTTGAGAAATATTTACTATCTTTTATTCTGAAGAAGACGAATCACACCAAAAAAGAAGACGACTATCACTCGACAAACCAAAAAGAAGCAGAATGACACTTAAAGAGCAAAAAATTCCCCATTTTAGCTTCTTGATGGCTGCAGCTAAAAAATCCGTAGAAATGTGGTCGATATCCGAAAATCCGAAATAATTTCGAAAATCCGTAGATCTACGGAAAAATCCGTAGGGTTAACAACTCTGCTGCCATCGGCGATCGGCGTTGACGTATTCGTGCCTCACTTCACAATTTACAGAGTTGCCAGATTGTGCCGATAGTACATTCTTTATATCCATATAAATAACAAACAGAAAATGACAAGTGGATTTAATTCCTCTAATATGCATATGCAGCTAGGCAGTGCCTAGCTGCATGTCGATCCGAACACCCAATACGTACGAATAGGACAAATTAATTCATTTATGACACCGCAAACAATACAACAAATATCACCACCAGTTATACAATACCCACAAGTATACACTGCTCAACAAGAACAACCAGAGGGAAATCAACAATTTTATCCACCAAAGTACCAAACATGACCGAGCACTTCCAGACAAGATGAAGAATAAAAAATTGCAGAAAATAGAAAACGCAACAGAAATAGTCCAGAAAATTACCAAAACAAATTAAAACAGATGAAAATAGACAACTACTAGCTCAAACCTACTAAGTCAACGTCAAACCGGTTCAATCTTTTAAATGAAGAATCCAATAATCGCGATGAAGAGACACAAGAAAATGTTACAACAGCAAAACCTCCTCCAATATTTATTGCAGGTGTCAAAGATATAATACCACTAAACCTCTTACTAAACAGCATAGCGAAAGAAAACCACACAATCAAGGTTCTAATCGATGACCAAGTGAAAGTTCAAGCCAAAACAATTGAAATATATAACATCATTATAAAAGCATTAGCATTAGATGAAAAGAAAACTGAATACCACACGTTGTTGTTCTGAAGCTATTTTCTTGTGGCATTTTTGCAATTAACTAGTTTTGATGGGAAATAAGCCACAATTTTACAAAAAAAATGATTTTATTAACGTTTAGTCGCCCAAATCGGGTGTCATTGTCAAAATACAAAAAATATTAATATTTTTTGTATTTTGGCGACGGCATTAATATTTTTTGTATTTTTTTTTAAATTATGGCTTACTTCCCATCAAAACTAGTTAATTGAATACATCAAAGTAGATAGATCATTCAGAGTCGTTCTAAGACATCTACATCCAACAACCAACCTAGAACAGGTAAAGGCGTATTGAGAACCAGATCACTAACATACGACATATAATAACAAAAAACCCACTTCCATTATTTTTTGTGAATCTAAAATTAAGCTGTAACAACAAAGAAATATTATATGATATAGACTCACTACAAAATGCAAAAGTAAAATTTGAACCACCAAGGCCTGTAAGAGATCTAGCACAATGCCAAAGATGTCAGAGACATGGGCATTCGAAGAACTTCTGTGTCAGGCAACCCAGATGTGTAAAATGTGCGTTAAACCACCCAACAAAAGAATGCACACACAAACATCTAACAGAAAATGTCATATGTGTCTTAATATGTAATGGTAATCACCCTGCCAACTACAGAGGGTGCACTGTATACAAGCAATTGCAGAAAGAAAAATACTTACCGCTGAGGAAGAAGGAGTCCGAAGAAAGTGGAGTATACCAAAATTACATAGTACCAGGTCGCCAACAGCCGTAGTACCATACAGCCAAGTCGCAAATAATAATCAACAACTGAATCAAATTACTACATAACCATCTGATATATAAGAGTTAAAACAAATGATGAAGGGTCTCATGGAGCAGATGAGCACCATGCTCAACCTTCTTAACACCGTCGTAGCAAAGATGAAGTGATGGCAGACAAACTAAAATTTATGATCTGGAATGCGAATGGATTAGCCCAACACAAACATGAACTTAGTTTATACTTGACAAGTCATAAAATTGATCTAATATTAATATCAGAAACGCACTTCACAAAAAAGAATGTCTTAAAAATTCCATACTATATAGTTTACCATACCATGCATCCTGATGGAACTGCCCACGGTGGCACTGCAATCATTATTAAAAACACAATCAAACATCATCTCGCAACTTGTCTTGCAAAATAATACATACAAGCCACAAACATAGTTGTAGAAGACTTATTCTATCTTAAGGTTTATTGCCCTCCAAAGCACAAAATAACAAAAGAAGACTTTAAAAAGATCTTCGACGAACTAGGCAACCGATTCATTTGTGGCGGTGACTATAATGCCAAGCATCAGAGTTGGGGTTCTAGACTAGATACGACCCGAGGAAGAGAGCTATACAAAGCAATAAACAACGATAATCTAGAAGTAGTAACAACACGAGAACCAACGTACTGGCCAACCAACTTAAATAAAACACCCGATCTTCTAGACTTTAGCATAACTAAATAAATTAACAGGAACTATATGCATGCGGGAGTCATGTTATGAACTTTCTTCCGATCATTCGCCAGTTGTTATAACACTAAATAAAAAAATTCTCCACAGGGAAAAACCATGTGTATTGCACAACCGAAAAACAAACTGGAACATCTTTAAACAACTGGTGGAGGAGCGACTTCAACTAAACATTTCCCTAAAGACCAATGAGGAGATAAAATATGCAGTAGAACACCTAAACTTAGTTATACAACAAGCTGCATGGGACTCAACGACACCCATCAACAATGAAATGAAGAGTGAATACACTTCAATGTCAATACGAGAAAATATACTCCAGAAAAGCAAACTCAGAAAACAGTGGCAAACAATTAGAGCACCACAAATAAAAACTCAGTTAAACAATGCTGTCAAGGAGCTAAAAGAAATGATAGCAACAGAAAAGATTCTACAATTCAGTGAACACATAAAACAACTAGATACAACTGAACAAACAAACTACTCCCTATGGAAGGCTACTAGAAAATTAAAAAGACCCCAATACAATATACCACCATTAAAAAAAGAGCAATTCGGTTGGTTAAAAACACCAAAGGAAAAAGCAGAGACATTTGCAAACTACCTAAGAACTGTGTTCATTCCCAATGAAATAACTGACCCCAACCAAGAGGAAGCAATGAACCAAGCACTTGAAGAATCATACCAGCTAGAATTAGCAGAAAAAAGATTCAAGAAAAGTGAAATAAAGGACAGAATAAGATTTAATGCCAACCCTAAAAAAGCTGCAGAGTACGACCTAATCACAGGACAAATATTACAAGAACTGCCGGAAATAGGATATACATATCTAACACAATTATTCAATTCAATCATGAAAATCAGCTATTTCCCGCCACAATGGAAAGTAGCAGAAATAACACCCATTTTAAAACAAAGGCAAACCACCTAAAAGGGTAGAATCATACCGGTCCATCAGTCTACTACCAGTGCTATCCAAAGTGTTTGAAACAATTTTATTAACAAGACTAACGCCTCTCCTAGAAGACAAGGGAATAATTCCAACTCACCAACTTGGATTCAGGCAGAAACATTCTACCATTCAACATGTACATCGAATAGTAAACAGAATCAATAAAGACCTCGAAGCATCCAGATATTGCTCCGCCCTGTTCATAGACATAGTACAAGCGTTTGAAAAGGTATGGCACCAGGGGTTGCTCTATAAGCTGAGGAGTTGTTTGCCTCTAAATTATTACACACTACTAAAGTCATACCTTACAAATAGACGCTTTAGAGTTACAAATAACATAACTGAAGTCGAAAAATGGTTACAGAAATGGAGAATTAAACCAAATGAGCAAAAGTCGATACATGTAACATTTACAACTCGTAGAGGAACCTGTCCACCTGTATGTATTAACCGCAAACAAATACCACAGAAAGATGATGTAAAGTACCTTGGGATTTACCTGGATAGAAAACTGACCTGGAAAAAACACATATTTTTCAAACGAAAACAACTGGGCCATAAAGTAAGAGACATATACTGGCTAATAGGAAAACAATCCCAGTGTTCAATACAAAATAAATTACTCCTATACAAAGCGGTGTTGAAGCCAATTTGGACCTATGGGATAGAACTGTGGGGAACAGCTGCAAATTCTAATATAGAAATTATAGAAAGGTTTCAATCCAAAATACTAAGGATGATTTTAAATATATCGTGGTATATCACCAACAACGCCATACATCGAGATGCAGAGGTAACCTATGTAAAGGAAGAAATTACATATCGAATAAAAAAATACAAGGACCGATTGCGGGAAAAGCCAAACCACCTAGCAAGGAATTTGATGCAGATGTGTACAGTGCGCAGGTTAAAACGTAAAGTGACTAGTGATCTAGTGTGAGCTAAAAACAAGTGTATTGCTTATTTATGTTTTCCCAGAACCAGTAATAGTTTAGTAGACTAACATATTATTAGCATATTAGTGGCATATTAATATTAATGGGTATGTTCGCCAGCCGCCTAAAATATTACTTAATGCTTATTACTTTGTAAAAAACGGCAGATTGTAATAAATTGGGATATCATTAAAAAAAAATACTAACAAAAATCAGGTTACTCAGAAACTGTAGGTGATACGAAAAAACTAAGATCAGATTTGGTTTCAGCACATAAAAATCGATACAAATCAGCTATAAAGTCAAAAAAGTTTTCAACCAAAATTTTTTGTTGGACTGTGTTATCATTAAACTTCACATGATAAAGGTTAATCAAATCTTTGGATTGTTTATCTCAAAGAGAGATAAATGTTAATAAGCATATAAAAAGAATATAAAAATTATACATCTTGCGAATGATATTCAATGACTCCAAAAATGTTAAAAATCTTAGGTATTGTACTGCTATTGCTGGCAGGCGCGTACTGTGTAGAATCATCTGTTATTTCAGAAGATGATAATACCGTAATAGTGAACACCACTAATGGACCAGTAATGGGTGGTTTTGGAGCTAGATCACATGCAAATAGATCCCAAATTCTATACTGGTTTAGAAGTATTCCATATGCCGTACCTCCAGTTGGAGATTTAAGATTTGCTGTAAGTTATCAATTGTTTACTTTTGCTGAGAGTTACTATATGATTTGTTTCTAATTTTATTTATACACACAACAGACCGTTAAGACCTAGAACATTTTTATAAAACATAATCATAATCCAACCAATGGCACTACTGCCCAAACCAGGCCTTGGCCTCCTTTAGCAAGCTTCTCAAATCATTTCGATTTACTGCTGTTCTTTTCCATGAACGCGTATTTTGAAGGTTTTTGGCATCCTCATCTACTTGGTCTTCCCATCTCTTTTTTGGTTTTCCAACTGATCTTTTTCCTTGCATTCTAGCATTTAGAAATTTTCTAGCGATTCTATTCTCATGCATGAGGACCACCTGTCCTGTCCACCGTAATCTCTGCAGTTTAGTGTGGTTTAGTGTAGATATTGTACTAGAGTTGATTCGCTATATTGTTCGTATATTTCTTTATTATACCTTATTCGCCAGTTGTTATTTTCACTTATTGGGACAAGTATCCTACGTAATATTTTTCTTTCAAACACGTCTAATGAATTGTCTGATTTCTGTGTCACAACCCATGTTTCACAACCATAACTTACTATGGGCCTGATTATTGTTTGATAGACCCCGAGTTTTGAGATCCCGCTAGACATGCACCCCATTCTGGTGTATGTCTCTCGATTTGAATATGTGGCCTCTCGCGAAATAGGCTTTATTTGCCACTTGCCAGCATAAGCCTTCTATTTATTTCCGGTTCTTCTTCATTGTGACCAGGTCCATTCCTAGGTACGTGAATCTGTTCACATGATCTATATCGTCTATACAGTGTTGTTGTTACGCCGGTCTATTTGATCTGGTTTGTATGAGTAGTTTTGTTTTATTTGTATTTTTCTCACTCTGTTTCAACTCAACGTAGGTTTCTTCCGCCGTATTCATTGTTCTGCTCATTGTGTTTACCTATATTATCTGCGTATACTGCTAATTGGGTAGATTTATTTGTAAGTATGTATTTTCGATCACCGTCAACCGTCTAATTACATATTCAAGAACAAGATAAAAAACGTTGAAGCCAGTCCGTCATGTCACCTTGTTTCAGTCCTTGCGTTATCATAAACGCATCAATGATCTGTCCTTGAATACATAATGTGCTTCTGTTTCTGTCATTGTCATTTGCACTAGTCGCATTAATTTTGATGGTATGCCAAATTCTTGCAATATATTAGGTAGAATTATTCTACCTTCTATTGAAGCATAGGTTTGTTTAAAATCTACAAAGAGATTGTAAACGTCCATGTCATATTCTCATGCTTTGGCTAGTATGTATTTGTTTAACAGTAAATAGTTGGCCGATGGGAGATCTATTTTCATCCTGCTTGATATTCCCCGATGATTTTTTCAGTAAGAGGTTGAAGTCTTGGATTAAGAATGTTAGTGAATATTTTGTATTCCTCTAAAAAATTAAAAAAATGCCTCTATAATTCTGACATAACAGTTTGTCCTTTTTTATGAATAGGACAGATCATACTTTTCTTCCATTGTGGGGGGATTTTTTCTTCACTCCATATTTCTTGTATTAGCTGGTACATCTGTCATGTCAAATTTTTTCCTCCTTGCTTAAGTAATTCTGCCGGTATTTTATCTATTCCCGGCGCTTTATGCATTTTTTTGTATTTGGATTGCCATTCAGACGTCCTCTAGTGTTGGAGGTCTATACTAAAATTACAATAAAGATACACTGGAAGTAAACAAACAAAATCATGATTTCCAATATATAAACTTTGTAAATCATGATTTGGGATTTGGATTTGCAATGTATACTTATACATTGTGTCATTGTATCATTGTAAATTATTATTTGGGAGTGGTCCTCGTAAAATTCAAAGTATCTTGGCTTGTTTATTTCCAGTGTATTTGTTTCTAGTTTGTTTATTTCTTTATTGTGATTTTAGTATAGTTAATCCATTCTTTTCTCCATCTTCCCCCAGCACTTGTTGTTGTGCTTCTTTTTGTGCCTGCTGCTGTCGCTTTTGTTGTAATTGTGGTTGTGCCCTTTCGTTTAATAATTCCTTGATATACATCTTCCAAGTTTTCTTAATTTCGTCCATATCATTAATTATTTCACCCTTCTTATTTTTGCATAGGCTAGTCTTCGGTTTGTGTCCCTGTCTTAAATGTTTGATAAATTGCACTGCGTGTTTCGTTTTCCTTAAACTCCCTCTCTATCCTTTAGTATCCGTTGGTTTTCGTACTTTTTTTCTGTCTACATAGTTTATCTGCTCTTGAGTACCTATGTACATACGTAGTGTATTTGGTTTGTTGTGTTTTTGTCAGGTGATATCCAAGTGCCCTTATGTATGTCCCGATGTGGGAAGCATGTCAAACTGTAATCATATTATTTCCAGTTGCGAAGTCTATTAAAAAACTGACCATTCTCATTTATCTCTGTATATAGACTATGAATGTTTCTCTATTACCCCTAAGTACTCTACTTCTTTTACGATTTTTTGTGTCTCCTATCACCATTTTAATGTCGTTTCCTGTTATTGAGTCATAGATTCGTTCTAGATCTTGATAAAAGGCTACCTTAGTGTCTTACTGTCTATTTAAGGCATACAACTCTTTTTTTATCTAAGAGGATAATAATAATATATGAAGGATTAAATGTAGGAATAAAAGGCTAAAGTCAAAAAACCTTAAAAGGGTGCCAGTTTTACCAATATAATTTTTGTAGGCACCTGTACCTATAACCAATTGGTCAGGAGTTTTAGATGTACGATATAGTCCTTCGGAATGTATTCAAGGTTCTTCACCTGTAGCCGGTAGTGAAGATTGCTTGTATGTAAAAATATACAGCCCTCACGTAAGTACCTCTTAATTAATTTACGAAAAAACTATTCTATAGTGCAACCGTGTATCTGAGAGATTTTTATTGCACATTGGTAATAGTCCATCACTTACGGTAAAATATTGCAAAACCTCCGAATTTTAAAGAACCGATTGGATATGACATATGACATTTGGCATACGCATAGCTAACTGGTCAAAGACAAAGAAAGTAATATTTTGCCGATGTGTGATTTTGCCTGGGGGTGTTTACAACCGCTTCTCGAGGGTGAAAAACATTCGTTCAAAATAAGTCCGGAAGTGGATAAACTGATTAATTTTAATTAAGTGAATTTAAAGACAATGTATGTTTAATTTCGATTCAGAGGCAAGGCATAATCTGTTGCTGTTTCTGTTATGAACTTCATCAGTGCAGATGCTTGCCCGCCTCTGAATCAAAACGAAACGAAATTGCCTTTTTAAGGAGAATTTCAAAAATAGATTGAAATCTACTATAAGAACGCTGTCGCGATATCTATTAAAGAAAATAGGAAAGTCCCATATACAGAATACATTATTAAAAATAATAATATACACTAGTTTAAATTTAAAGACTTCCCTTGTTAGAACCTTCCTCTGTTAACATCCTAAATCTCTGCCTTCCACAATTTACAAGGCATAGAGACGACGAATATAGAAAACGGAAAGGATTCTACAATATGCAATCACATTCCGTTTTTATTCTAGGATAAGGTACGAGAAAAGATTCTTAGTACTCACGATCTGAGTAAAGATAGAAGTGAATTTAAAGACAATTTATGTTTAATTTCGATTCAGAGGCGAGATATAATCTACAGACAGCTGCTGTTTCTGTTATGAACTTTATCAGTGCAGATGTTTGCCCGCCTCTGAATCAAAATGAAACGAATTTGCTTCGTACCAAATAACTCGATATAGGGCCTAGCCGGGTAAGATGATGAAAAATGCCCCCAACTCGATTCGAATTCCATAAAGGTCACCATTTAGCACATATAGAGAAACTCACTTTCTGAAATTTTTAGTCCCCTAGGTGGTCACGTGACCCACCTAGAGCCTAATTAGGCTTTTTATGTTTTTATTTTTTATCTCAGCTGCATCAAGAGCTAGCGAAAAACTTTAAATGAAAAAGTTGTAAGTTTTAAAAAGTACAGTCCGAAATTTTTTTTTTAATTTTTGGCGGGAAATTTAATTTTCAGGCCGATTTTAAAATTTTAAATGAGTATAAAAAAATAATAAAGACATTCGTTTTCACGAAGAAAAACTGCATTTTTTTGTTTTTTTTTTTTCGCTTTGTGATACAATTTTATAAATGGTGTTTAAAAAAAGGTAACACCGTCACTAAGATAGATAAAAAACTGAAAAACAATTGGGGTTCGCTTAATAAAAATTTTTTGTAATGCCATCCATTTTCAAGATATAAATTACAAGATTACAAGATACATTAAGAAAACAAAATTTTACACATTTTTTACGATTTTGCTGAAACTACTGGCAACATTGTAATAAAATTTGGCAGGTTTTAAAAGGTAGTTATTGTGCATTTTTTGACATACAATTAAGAATTTTATATTCATCATTGGCGCGCATACGGGTAATGGTCTGAAATTTTAAAGAAAAAAAGATAGTACGCCACTGACATATTTCAAATTAACAATCATTTTTGAATTCCTCGTTCCATTTGTGACAAAAAATCGATCTTCCCATTTTTTCATACGACGCGCAATTTTTATGCAAGAAATAAAATATCTTATCCCTTACAAAGTATTCGAACCACTACATATGTTAAGTTTCTATACAATCTACATTAGCGTTTCCCAACCGGTGGGTCGTGACCCACTAGTGGGTCGCGGACGGATTTTAAGTGGGTCACGGTATGGCTCTTACAGTAGCTATGTAGCGTACAGTGACCGTGTTCCTTATTTTTTCTATCATCATGGGTGAGAGATGGGTCGCGAATATGAAAAAACATCAGAAGGTGGGTCGCCGGACATAAAAGGTTGGGAACCACTGATCTAAATTATACTCAACTCGTACATCCATAAAAACTTAATTCCAATACTTTGGAAGTATAGGGCTTTTCATTCACAGTCATTTGTTTCGAGCTTCCGTCATATGTCGTATAATCCGTGTATATTAATATTAAATACAGATTATACAACATATGACAGAAGCTCGAAACAAATGACAATCGATGAAAAGCCCTATTAAGGCCGCGTCTCACCATCAAATAATTTGATCAAACAGTTTGAGCAAACTTGACGTACTTGAGGAAGTACGTCAAAGTGACGTCACAATTGCAGTTTTTTTGAAATTCTAAAAATCTGTGCTCTCACTATCAGTCTAGTTTGATCAAATTTTTTGTATTGAGTTGTCTAAAGTCGACTTTACACTACATGATTTATCATGTGATTTGTCATATGATTTTTCCCATGACGAGCCGCATGACAATGCTTATGACAAAACGAGCCGTATAACAATGCAAAATCATATGACAAATCACACAGTGTAAACATGTAAATTTCACTCCATGACCAAATCATATGACAAATCACATGATAAATCATGTAATGTAAAGTCGACTTAACTTGTTTTGTACTTTATTTAAAATTAAAATTTTTCGTTATTATCCATAATGAACACTCAGGATGTGATGTCACTAACTGTCACTTTCAGTTTGCTCAAACCAGTTTGATCAAATTATTTGATGGTGGGACGCGGTCTTTAAGATATTTTATTTTTTGCATGAAAACGGCGCGTCGTCGGCGTCGTATGAAAAAAAAAGGGAAGATGGATTTCTTGTCACAAATGGAACGAAGAATTCAAAAATGATTGTTAATTTGAAATATGTCAGTGGCATACTATCTTTTTTTCTTTAAAAAGTTCAGACCATTACCCGTATGAGCACCAATGATGAATATAAAATTTTTAATTCTATGTCAATAAATGCACAATAACTACCTCTTAAAACCTGCCAAATTTTATTACACTGTTGCCAGTAGTTTCGGCAAAATCGTAAAAAATGTGTAAAATTTTGTTTTCTTCTTCATCTTGAAAATGGATGGCATTACAAAAATTTTTTAATAACCAAACCCCAATTGTTTTTCAGTTTTTTATCAATTCTAGTGACGGTGTTATTACCTTTTTTTAAACACCGTGTATCAAATTGTATCAAAAAGCAAAAAAAAAACAAAAAACGCGGTTTTTTTATTTTTAAAAGTCCGTTTCATCAATTTTAAAAATCTGAAAAAATTCAGGGTCAAACAATATGCAAAAACACACGTTATAAACTTTTTTCGTGAAAACGAATATCTTAGTTATTTTTTATACTCATTTAAAATTTTAAAATCGTCCTAAAATTTAAATTTCCCCCAAAAATTAAAAAAAAAATTTTCGGATAGAACTTTTTGAAACTTACAACTTTTTTATTTAAAGTTTTTCGCTAGCTCTCGATGCGGCTGAGATAAAAAATAAAAACATAGAAAGCCTAATTAGGCTCTAGGTGGGTCACGTGAGGTCAGCAACACGTCGGAGGAATTCCTCATTGACACCGGACTTAGACAAGGGGATCCTCTCGCCCCCTGCTGTTTAACTTCGCACTGGAACATGCAGTAAGGAAAGCTCAGCCACAACTGACAAACGGATTTGCCGCCCAAGGATCAAAAATACTATTAGCCTTTGCGGATGACATGGACACAATTGCACAATCCACCAGAGATGCAAAAGAAGTTTTCACCCTATTCGAGAACGGAGCCAAGGAAGTTGGTCTTAAGGTCAACGAGGACAAGACCAAGTACATGGTGGTTACGAAGAACCCAAGACCAAGGGTTAGACAAAACGTAACAATTAATGAATACAATTTTGAAGTCGTCAAGAATTTAAGAACTTGGGAGCGATCATAACATCTGAAAATAACTATGAAAAGGACGTGGCAGCCAGGATTATTGCAGGAAACAGGGCATATTACTCGTTAAGGACCCTACTTAAATCAAAAATACTCTCAAGACCAGCAAAAATAAGAGTATATAAGACAATAATTCGTCCCACAATAACGTATGGAAGCGAAACCTGGACTCTGAATCAGCGGGAAACAACAAAATTACTGGTACTTGAAAGAAAGATACTGCGGACTATCTATGGGCCTTGCAGAGAAGAGACAACAGGAGAATGGAGAAGAAGACACAATGATGAACTCCAGACAATATACGGAGATGAAAACATAGTACGCTACATTAAATCAAACAGAATACGATGAGCGGGTAACGTACTAAGATCAAGTGACGAAAGACTTCTAAACGCCACATTCTGGGAAAGGCCCGATGGAAAAAGGTCAGTTGGTCGCCCAAGAAAGAGATGGAAGGACGCAGTAGCCAGCGATCTACGCAAAATGGGAGTAAAGCAATGGGAAATAGCTGCTCAGGACCGACAACAATGGAGGGAAATAGTAAACGCGGCCAAGACTCACATAGAGTTGCAGAGCCAAATGATGATGATGATGATGATGATGGGTCACGTGACCACCTAGGGGCTAAAAATTTTAGAAAGTGAGTTTCTCTATATGTGGTAAATGGTGACCTATATAGAATTCGAATCGAGTTGGGGTCAGTTTTTATCATCTTACCCGGCTAGGCCCTTTGTATATTTATGTCGCCGCTTCTCAAGAACATAGGCTTAAGTCAAAAAAGACGATTTTAGAGGAGAGGCATTTTAAAATTTTATGGATATGATTATGAGCATAACTCCGAATAAGTTGTTACTTTAAAGCAATTACCTATACAATTTTGTTAGAAATATATTATACAAACTGTGATAACTAGATAAATTTATAGTGTTTTTGTTAACCCCTATTACATTTGAGTCTTTTTTCCTCAGAAACATTTACTTCAACTAAAACGCTGACCTAACTAAAAAAGGGTCCTTATTTTAGAGAGAATTTTCACAAAAACTAATCGTAAGTATAAGATCGGTCGTCCTTGACGAGAAGTAAACACAAATTGCTTCACATTCTGCGTGATTCTGCGCTATTCTGCGACGTAACTAACTTGGGTCTGCATTCATACGAAAATGTTCAAGTATTTAACTAATTTCGCGCTAAACAAATATAGACACTTGATGTCATCTCTTAGCAACTATTATTATTAACGTCATAGGTCTTTATTCACGCGATACTTTTATATTATACTTTTATTTTTAGTAGATTTACATTTAGACCAGGGCGCATCTGTAAAAATATTATTACATATGGACGTTGAGAGGTGACTCATGTTTTTTGCAGAAATTTCTTGAAAATAACTCATACAATAATATTTGAGTTATCCTCCCACTCAAAAAGGTCCGGAACATTGTTTAAATAATCAAAATGTCAAAAATGAAGGAAAAATTCGATATTTTTCTTGGTTTTTGATTATAACTTTAAAAGTATTCATTTCCGAGAAAATTGTACTACCATAAAAGTTGCGAAATTAAATTTTCTACAATATAGGATTGGTTAAATATTTTAAAAATTGTCACCCTTGTTGCAAAATAGTAATAATTGCGAAAAAACGATAAAAAAAACAAGTATTGGCATTTTACGTTTTTCAGCCATTTATGCTACACTTAGGACCTTCATATTTTACCCAGAATAACTTTATGATATAAGAAAACAATACTGTGAATTTCATTAAGATCAGTTAAATAGATTTGCAATCCAGCTTTCGCAAAAAAATTCATTTTTTCAAAATGTTGCAGGACTGACAATAAAGCAGACAGCAAGTTGAATTATTTTTTACATATAGAAGAATACTGTACCTTTCATTTGCAATTTGCAAAATTAAAATGAGTTAACCACTACGGCGTCAGGATTTTTTTATATAAACATTATTTTTTTGTGCTACGCGCAGGACAGCGGATAGTTTCCTCTGATTGGGCATTCCAATGACCTTTGATAATGATTGATAAATTTTAATTTTTAGTACATTTCGATATAAATAAATAAATTTGTTAATTGCAAAATAAAAACACATACTCTGTCCTTTGAAATAATACTTTTTTTGGCAAAAACTTACTTTGTTCATATATTTTAAGTTAGAGAATAAAAGTTTATTATTTTTAAACATATGCAATTATTTAAACAATATTTCACAAACAATAATCAAATTAGTTATAATATTTTTGTGGAGTTAAAATATTAAAGTACAACAAAATATAGAGTAAGAAAATAATATATTAGATAAAGATTGGAAGAAATTTTGGTGGAAATCAACTTGTGTGAATCGAACACCGCTGTCCTGCGCGTAGCACCAAAAATTAATATTTATTTAAAAAAATTCCTGACGCCGTGGTAGTTAATGGATTTTAATTTTAAAAATTGCAAATGAAAGGTACAGTATTCTTCTATACGCAAAACAAATTTCAACTTACTATCTGCTTTATTTTCAGTCATGTAACATTTAGAAAAAATGATTTTTTTTGCAAAAGCTGGAATGAAAAATTTATTTTGCAAAATCGATTGAACCGATCTTAATGAAATTCACTGTGTGGTTTTACGATATCATAGAGTTTTTCTGGGTAAATATGAAGGTCCTAAGTATAGCATAAATGGTCGAATAACGTAAAATGCAAATACTTGTTTTTTATGGTTTTTTTCGCAATTATTGCTATTTTGCAACAAGGGTAACAATTTTAAAATTTGTAACTAATCCTGTGTTATAGAAAATTTAATTACGCATCTTTTATATTAGTACAACTTTTCTCGGAAGTAAATACTTTGAAAGTTATAATCAAAAAACGAAGAAAATAATCGAATTTTTCCTTCATTTTTTTACATTCTGATTATTTAAACAATGTTGCGGACATTTTTGAGTGGGAGGATAACTCAATTATTATTATAGGAGTTAGTTCCAGGAAATTTCTGCAAAAAAATATGAGCCACCTCTCAACGTCCATCTCAAAACAGATGCGCCCTGGACTAATTAATATGTCAATTTCGTCAAATTTTGACTTAAGCCTACGTTCTTGCGAAGCGGCGATGTGTACCAAATAACTCGACAAAATATTCAAAGTTAGCTGTACTCTTGGAACGCCTTTTTCGTATTGATGACGCGCTGATGTAGCCTCTTAATAGCTTTTTATTTTTATATTAGGAACCAAACAAAGACCTCAATCTTCCAGTAGTTGTATGGATTTACGGAGGAGCCTTCTTCGAAGGCTCTGCAGATTTTGACGATCACCGACCTGATTTCATTCTTTATGAAAATGTAATCGTGGCAGCTATTCAGTATAGACTTGGATATTTGGGTTTCATGTCGCTTGGAGATACTGTAGCTCCAGGAAATAATGGAATTAAGGACCAGATACTAGGGCTTAAATGGATTAAGGAAAACATTAGGAACTTTGGAGGAGATCCCGACCAAATAACCGTTTGGGGCCAAAGCGCCGGAGCCGCTTCTGTGGCTTATTTACTGCAGACTAACCAAACAAAAGGTGGGTTTATATTATATTATTTTACGTTGATAATAAACTCACATTAAAAATTAAAGTAATATTCACATTTCTCTACTTTCTCAAATATAAATTTTATTCTCTTAATCATTATGTACTTATTTTCCTCTGCTTCTTCTTATTCGTCTTTCTTTTTATAAGCAATTCTGCTTATAGTCCAGAGAAATAAGATTTTTTTTCGGGACACTTGAGCAGCCAGGTTGCAAATGGGTTTTTTGGGTACTGGGGTGTATTCTGTAACATTTCCGTTAAATTTAAGAGGCCTCTAAAATTTAACTTTTAACGGTCCTCTAAAACTTTTCGGTTAGATTGTCATTCTGTAAACACATATTATAGAGGACCGCTAAAATAATATTATTTTAGAGGAATCCTCTAAAAGGTTTTGGAACAAATACGGCAACGTCGCACGTTGATCGTTTTGAACTACTTTTAACCTAGAAATTGACCGAAAACTGACTGTTAGAGGCCAAAAACCTTAAGAAGAAGAAGAAAATGACAGTTTCCTAGAAAATAATACTTATTATATTTAATTATTTTTTAGTAAAACTCATATTTTCCAATTAAACATTTTTATTTATAAAGTTATACATTAAAATATTGCTGAAAAAATGCATATCTTATTTTTTCTTCTCCCCTTCGACACCAATTTTGGTCAAATGGTCTATTTTCAATAACATTAAGGTCATCTTATTAATCTGCATCTGGGCCCTGATTCTAATTCATTTCGACAGTCGCAATTTCATTTCGACACCGCCATGACAGCCGCAGAATATAGCGATTCTTATTCATTTCGATATTAGTTACAACTGGGGATATTAATCTTATCATGTTGAGACTGCTCAGAATTTGGGTTGGCGCTCCCGTTTATTGGAACTTGTTGATAGTCTGGGAAAATTATCGAAAAAATGCCATTTTTGGGAAAAATTATTTACCAGCTATTTTATTGCTAAAATCGAATCTTAAGATTGCATATACAGTGCGTCCATAAAGTAACGCATAAATTCATTATTTCGTAAACCAGCGACATTAATGAAAAATCCTGAAACGGGTCGATTTTTATTTTTAGATTCAGATTTTTTGGCATATATATCATACTAGTGACGTCATCCATCTGGGCGCGATGACGTAATCGATGATTTTTTTAAATGAGAATGGTCATGTGATAGCTCATTTGAAAGGGTATTCAATTCTCTATTCACTAATATAAACATTTACCTAATTATTTATACAAGGTGTTCAAAAAACATTTTTTTAATTAAAATAATTGAAACAAAAAGAAGAATGTACGTAATTTATTTAATTCAAAATACGTTTTACTGTTGTCAGAAAACAGGAAAAAAATGTTTATTTGAGAAATAAATATTGTTTTTTGCTTAAATTCAATGTTAAAGCTGCCACCCACCTGTCGCTTGGCAGTTTGAACATTTCGTTTAAGCGAAAATCAATGTTTATTTGTCAAATAAAATTTTTTTCTGTTTACGGACAGTAGTAAAATGTATTTTCAATTAAATAATTACATTATATTCTTCTTTTTGTCTCACTTATTTTAATTAAAAAATGTTTTTTGAACACACTGTATAAATAATTATGTTAATGTTTATATTCTTGGATAGAGAATTGAATACCCTTTTAAATGAACTATCATATGACCCCTATTCTCATTTAAAAAAATCATCGATTAAGTCATCACGCCCAGATGGATGACTTCACTAGTATGATATATATGCCAAAAAACCGTAATTTAAAAATAAAAATCGACGTGTTTCGGGAATTTTCCTTAAAGTAACCACTTTACGAAATAACGAATTTATGCGTTACTTTATTAGTAATATGGGGTATGACAAGTCCGCAGAAAGTGTGTTATTTTATTTATAAACAAATTAGCACTTCTAAATCTTCTTTATTTTTCAATTAGTGGTCTGTAACTCCTAAAATTTTTCCTTTGAGCCAAAAACACTCAAATAAAAATTCACCGTAATTTAGTTCTGCACAAAGTTATTTTTTTTTTCCGATTTCCTTCAACAAAAATTTTACTCAGAAAATCCGAGTTTTCCCAAAAAATCTGCAATTTTCAATTAAAATTTTAGGGAAGTACCTAATTATTTATCAATAATTAAATAATTGATGACATGAAAGATTTATTATAGTAGATTATACAGAGGGGCTAAATTATGGAATAAATTCATTTCTTTAAAACGGACGATTTTGGAGCAAAATCCCGAAAGAGGTCGATTTTTATTTTTAAATTACAATTTTTTGGCATATATTTCTTACTAGTGACGTCATCCATCTGAGCGTGATGACGTAATCGATAATTTTGTTAATGGGAATAGGGGTCGTGTGGTAGGTCATTTGAAAGGGCGTTCAATTCTCTATTCAGTAATATAAACATTATTATCATTAGGTATTTATACAGGGTTGCCAAAAAAAATTTTTGAATTAAATTAATTGGCGCAAAAAGAATGTATGTAATTTATTTAACTCAAAATACATTGTACTGCTGTCAGAAAATAGAAGAAAAGGTTTATTTCACAAATAAGCATTTCTTTTCGCTTAAATTAAATCACAAACAGCCTCCCTCCTACCTATTGGCAGTTTGAACATTTAATTTAAGCTAAAAGCAATGTTTATTTGCAAAATAAACATTTTTTTCTATTTTCTGACAGCAATAGAATGTATTTTGAGTTAAATAAATTACATGCATTCTTCTTCTTGCGTCAATTAATTTAATTCAAAAATTTTTTTGGCCTCCCTGTATAAATAATGATATTATGTTTACAATACTGAATAGATAATTGAACGCCTTTGTAAATGAGCTACAACACGAACCCCTATTCCTATTTAAAAAAAATAATCGATTACGTCATCACGCTCGGATGGATGACGTCACTAGTTTGAAATATATGCCAAGAAATTTAATTTAAAAATAAAAATCGACCTGTTTCGGGATTTTTCTCTAAAATCGTCCATTTTAGAGAAAATGAATTTATTCCATAATTTAGCCCCTCTCTGTATATCAGGAGACCGGCGACAATCTAACCAATAGTTTAGCAATAATTAAAATGTTAATTAAAAAATTTCGGTCGAAATAATAACCAGAAAGATTATGATACACCAGAATAACTACGATTTTCGTATAAAAAAGCACTATACCTATTCAACGTTCCTTACAGGATTGAAATTGGACCATTTGAGCGGTCTCAGGAATGTTATAAAGAAACAATTTTTTGGCTTATAAACAAATAGAACCCCTCAGAAAATATTAGATTTAATTAAATTAAGTTAACGCTGTTGAAAAGGGCACGGCTTCTGTGTCCTTTACGAAGAAAAACAAATTGAATTGCGAGGAGTGATTCCAGGTATAACCGGTCAAATTTGACCGGCATTTGCGACAGAGTTATAAACAACAGGATTTTAATCTTTGAACCATTAGATACCTTTTAATTCCGGTCCTCTTTGTACATACAAATTTTCATATCTTCAAGACACTTATAACAAAAAAGATTTATGTCACTGTCACCAAATTATTTAATTATTGATAAATAATTACTTCCCTCAAATTTTAGTTGAAAATTAAAGATTTTGTTTGGAAAACCCGAATTTTCCGAGGAAAATTTCCGTCGAAGGAAATTGGAATAAATTATCAATGTGCAGAATTACTGTCAATTTTTATGTGAGTGTTTTGGTTTAAAGTTAAAATTTTCGGAGTTATAGAGCAATAATAAAAAAAGATTTCGGAGCACTAATTTGTTTATAAACAAAATAGCACACTTTCTGTGGACTTTGCACAGCTATATTACTAATATAGGAAGTCTTAAGATTTGATTTCAGCATGTCCAGCAATAAAATAGCTGGTAATTAATTTTTCTTGTTTTTTACTAATTTTCCCAGATTATTACCTTACATCTTTCATTGAGTTGATGATTCATGTTGTGGACATTCTCAATTATTATATTTCTAATTTAATACTATTCTATCTAATTCCTCAAAACAAGCAAATTTCAATTAAACCCAGCTATATTATAATACCTTTTGCTTTAGTTTTCCTTGCAAGAAATAAACAAAACACATCTAAACTAAACCTAACCTCGCTTTTGGCCAATCATTCATCTCCGTGTCAAATAATTTCGACAGTCGAAATTATAATATCAACACCCTTTTTAAAGTCGCTATTAATTTCGATAGTCGCTATTTCATGACGTCACTTCGTTAGTTCAACTAAAATCCACAAGGCTCGCACAATCGCATTTCAACCGTCGCCATATTGAAAGCGACTTGTTTAGTGTCGAAATTTGATTTAGAATCAGGGCCCTGGTTATAAACCTTCTGAAACTTTACCTTTGTAATCATTTGGTACGTTTTGTAATGTTCCACAATAACTTTAAATAATTTTACCTGCATTAATAGGATTTAATTGCTTTGACAAACATCTTTGACTTCCAACACTTTTTCAATAACATTTCTAGGTACTTAGGTAGGTATTACCTACTTCCTTTGAAATGGTAATTGTAGTTATTTACTTTCAGGTCAATTATTTACTTTGTGTTTATGTTGTAATCTGAAATCAGCTCTACAAAAAGAAACAAACATTTGAATTTTTTTACTTATAGGTGTAGTGTGTCAATTGTAAAGTAAAAATGAGACTTACCTTTCATTATTATTTATTAAGTACTTCTTCACCAAATACATTATAAAAAGCCATTTTCCATTTTTAAATATTTATCTCCAGTATAATACAAGAATAACAAAGTACTATTCATACAAACATAACCCAACAAAAATAATCAAACCACATTTAACGGACTGCTAAAAATTTAGCGGGTACGTTTTGACATCCTCTAAAATATTTTTATTTAGAGGGAGTTTTAACGGTTTAGGTTATGATTTTAACGGATGTATGATTTACAGAATACCAAAATATTTTTAGCGGGCGCTAAAATTTTAGAGGCCACTAAAATTTAACGGAAGTGTTACAGAATACACCCCACTATATACCTACCTAATACAATATAAATACAAAAATGCCCGTCACAAATCGGACGAGAATTTTAGTTATTAACAAATAAAGCTCAAAAATGGCAGTTTTTTCGTTTAAATCGATACAGGTAAAAATCAGGCAATTAAATATCTTATTTATAATATTCTTCTTTTAGCAGAAGAGCCAAGGATTAAAATGACAGTTTTTGAATTTTGGTCCGCTCATTTGTTGCTTCAGAAATTGCAAAATAAAACTAAAGTTTCGAAAATAAAAACTTTGCTATAACTTTTACGAAAATGATCTTAAGACTTTCATATTGCACAGTATTGCAAAAGTTGAGTCAAACAGTTCATATAATGCACAAGAAATTATAAGACGATTCGTCAATTACTTTAAACTTTATTCAATTTGTTTATCCCAAAGAGCTTTTTTTTCGCAATGTGATTATTCAGAATATAATAATGATATAGTAATTTTGTGGAAACCACGTGAAAGAAAAATAGTTATATTTTCAAAATATTAAAAAAATCATTTTTATCACTTCGAATACATTTTACTAAAGTAGAGTCATTTTTGGCTTATAAACAATTTGAATACCTTTGTTTATATTCTCTGTAGAGTAAATCTGCTTTAGGATTTCAAAAGCTCGTATTTTTACACGAATTTTCAAAAAAAAACTTTTCGCCTAAATTAATTACGGTCAAAGTTAGCCACTTTTATTATTTAATTCACAGTTACTTCTATATACATAAAATCATCCTGAAACAGTGTTAGTTACCATACTACTCCGAACCGGCTTTTTGTACGGCTGGATGTTTTTAATCTATTTAGTTTTAATCTATTTTTCATACCCATATTATGTTATAAGGGGGTTGCCCCCTGACATTTTTTTTATTTTTTTGGACAAAATTGTCTACCCTAATTTTATATGATGTATAAATAAAAAAACATACAACCCTTAATTTTCACTCTTCTATCACCAATTCCTATTTGTTAATACCCATCTATATATTTACATCTATTAAATTCTCCTGCCACAGTGTTAGTTGCCATACTCCTCCGAGACCGCTTGACCGATTTTTATGAAATTATATATGTACATTCGGTAGGTCTTAAAATCGGCCGTAATGTATTTTTTATGTACCTGAGTCATAAGGGGGGTTCCCCCTAACATTTTGTAATGTTAGGTGGGGATAAGTGTACATAACGTACTCTATAAGACTACGAGTACATACAAATTAAAAATATTATGATCAAAATCCATCAACAAGCTCCGGAGATATTAATAGCAGCATATGTTTCAAGAATCGCTTTTCATTTTTTGAGTGCACGGATTTTAATAATTCCTCTCCACCGACCACGAATCGATTTCGTTAGGACGTCATTCTGAAGTTTAAAGTTTACTCAAACTTTTACCCTTAAACTATATACCTTCAGCTTCAAAATGGCGCTAGTTAGGTTGCTTAATTGTTATAAACAAAGTAGCCGTCAATTAAATAAAAAAAGTATCTAACTTTGACCGTAATTAACCTAGATGAAAAGTCTTTTTTTTGAAAATTCGTTTAAAAATACCAGCTTTTCAAATCCCATTGTAGTTTTAGCCTACAGTTAATATTAACAAAGTTATTCAAACTGTTTATAAGCCAAAAATTACTCTACTTTAATAAAATGTTTTCGGAGTGATGAGAATGACTTTTTAATAATTTTTTTCAATACTTTGAAAATATAACTATTCTTCTTTCATGTGGTTTCCACAGAATTGCTATAGTATTATTATTTTCTGAACACTAACATTGCGAAAAAAAAGCTCTTTCGGATAAAACAATTGAATAAAATTTAAACTAATAGACGAATTGTCCTAAAAAATTTTGTGCATTATATGGACTTTTTGACTCAACTTTTCATGTAATATGAAAGTCTTAAGGTCATTTTCGCAAAAGTTATAGCAATTTTTTTAATTTTCAAAATTTTAGTCTTATTTTGCAATTTCCGAAGCAACAAATGATCGGACCAACATTCAAAAACTGCCATTTTAAACCTTGGCGCTTCTACTAAAAGAATAATATTATATGTAAGATATTTCATTACCCTATTTTTACCTGTAGCGATTTAAACGAAAAAAGTGCCATTTTTGATCCTTATTAATATAACTAAAATTCTCTTCAGAACTGTGATGGGCATTTTTGTATTTATAATGTATAGTATTAGGTATATAGTGCCCAAAAAACCCATTTGCAGCCTGGCTGCTTAAGCGACCCGAACATGGTATATTTTTGTCATATTTCTCTGGCGTATTATTCATTTTCGGATTGATACCTCTAAGCAAGGTTGTTACTCCATCTTTTATTGTACATTTATTGTCCATTCGTTTATACACTGTACGTTACATTTTCTTCTAATGTCTTCACTCCTTTTTCGATCTCTCACCGTATTTCCTGTAATTCTTCTCATCTCTGCCGTTTCCAGTAGTCTTGTGTTGTGGCTGTATCGGGTCTTGTTTCTGATGGATATATCATTATTGGTCTTAAGGCTGTATGACACTATGCATTTTCTTGTATCATTTCTAATATCGTGTCTGATATCGTTTCTTGTATACATTTTCTTGTATCATTTCTTGTACGTACATTTTTGCCCTGTATGACACTATGCAAGTTCTTGTATCGAAAATTGTATGAAATTCGGCACGTGATTGGTCGAAATTTTGTTTGTCACCCTGTGTCACGTTATGGTAGTACTGCATCTACAGCTGATTTTAAGGATTTTATAAAATTTATAAACTTTTAATTAACATTTTAATTTTTAATGTTAACCAGAATTTTAGGTTGACTGTTTGAGGTTGATTATTTGTGTTTCTATTTTGTTTTGATATTTGTGCTAAAATATTTTCATTAGAATTATCTTCAGTTTGATCCAAATTAGGAACTATTGTATTTTCGTCTATTAAAAAATTATACACCATGAAACCTAAATTTATAGTTTGAACTTTACTAGGAGCTAAATATATGGTTATTAGTATAGTAGTCCATACTTAACAGTAGACATACTTAACAGTAGTCCATATTACCAAACGGTATATTAAGTATCAATAAAGGATTTATAAATAATACCTACAAAAACACAAATAAATTCATCAATACATGATCCCATTTTCATTTCAGCCGCCATTATGAGTGAAGGCTCTATGACACTATGCATTTTCTTGTATCATTTCTGATATCGTTTCTTGTATACATTTTCTTGTATCATTTCTTGTACGTACATTTGTGCCCTGTATGACACTATGCAAGTTCTTGTATCGAAAATTGTATAAAATTCGGCACGTGATTGGTCGATATTTTGTTTGTCACCCCGTGTCACGTTATGGTAGTACTGCATCTACATCTACAGCTGATTTTAAGGATTTTATAAAATTTATAAACTTTTAATTAACATTTTAATGTTAACCAGAATTTTACGTTGACTGTTTGAGGTTGATTATTTGTGTTTTTATTTTGTTTTGATATATTTGTGCTAAAATATTTGCATTAGAATTATCTTCAGTTTGATCCAAATTAGGAGCTATTGTATTTTGTAAAAAATTATGCACCATGAAACCCAAATTTATAGTTTGAACTTTACTAGGAGCTAAATATATGGTTATTAGTAGAACAGTAGTCCATACCAAACGGTATATTAAGTATCAATATAAGATTTATAAATAATACCTACAAAAACACAAATAAATTCATCAATACATCATCCCATTTTCATTTCAGCCGCCATTATGAGTAAGTAATTATGACATTTTAGATGTTTTACCAGCAGGTTTTACGTTTTTGCTCTTTGCGCAGAAATTGGCGCAGTTCTTGTACAAGAATCTGTGTCTGACTCAAATTCTTGTATCGTTTCTGATATCGTTTCTTGTATCTGTGTATGACACTATGCATTTTTTTGCCTTTACACTGGCTTTATAAATTTTATTCTTGACTTCGTCTCAGTGTTAACATGTCGGTTTCGCCATATAGCGATTATTGATTGTTATTGTTTTAGTTTTCTTGGGGTTATCAGTCTTGCGTCGTCTGCGTAACAAAGTATTTTTACTTCTTTGTTTCCTATTCTGTATCCTTTTCCTTTGTTGACGGTTTTGATGAGTTCATCCATGATTAAATTGAAAAAGCATAGGACTTAATGAGTCTCCCTGTCTTATTCCGCTGCCTATGTCTATAGGTTCTTTATGTTGTCCACCTATTCTGACTTCCATTTTGTTTTCTTGGCAGATGTTTTCAATAGCTTTGTTATATCTATGGGGACTTCTCTATTATACAGACGATGGATTCCACCTTTGAGTCTTACTCTGGTAAATGCTTTCTTCAAGTATATCAGACATAAAAATGCTGGTCTATTATACTCTAGTGACAGGGGTCATTAATTAGCGGACCGCGGTCCGCATCCGGACCGTGCGCTACTTTTGTGCGGACCTTCATTAAATTCAGAATATAGCGTTTGGCAATTTTGAAAATGTTTGGCCATGAAATTGTATATTATGTTTGAATCAACTTACGTATGCGAAGCAGCTTTATCAAGAATGAACTTTATTAAAAATCGGTACAGATCTCAGCTAACAGATAAATATCTCCACTCCCCAATGAGAATCAGTTGCACCAAACTCACTCCAAACATCAGACAGGTTGTACATAATAAAAAATGTCATTTTTCTCACTGATGATTTAATTTTATAAAGAATGACAAATTTTCTGATTTTTTTTGTGGATTCCTGCAGAGTTGGGTCGGATACTGAAAAAAAGTATCCGGATACTGGATACGGATACTCAAAATGTATCCGGATACTTTTTAAAAAAGTACGAATACTTTCATTTAAATATGTATTCGGATACAAGTATCCGGATATTTTTTCGGATACTTCCTAGGATACTTTGAAGATGCCACTAAAGCTCTGGATGTGACTCTACTTTACGTGGAGGAGAACACTGCTGCGTTACCAGTCGATGTAGTGTTTATGCGTAGGTAATGGTTCAACATCGCTACGTCAAGTCGCTACACTTCCATGCATCAGAAGAAAGTGACAGACTTCTTTAAGAATGAGCCTTAGGGCTGCAAACGTTCTCGTAAGAGTATGGGCAATATTTTTGGACTCAAGTTGTATACAAGAGAACCGACTTAACTTTATGTTTAACCTTTATAAGCACTACAGACAGACTATAAGTCAGAGTCCTATTAATCCTACAGTGTTCAATTTTCTGGCTTTACTCTGTATAATAGACATGTTTTTAAGTTTTTGTCTTGAATTTTTTATTTATTTAGTTTTCACTTTCTGTTGGTTCGGATTTGCCAAACGTTCGGATAAGCGGGGTTCGGATTTGCGGGGTTCTACTGTAAATATATTTAAGATAATTATATACAGTTAACATAAATAAAGTAACATATAATTTTATCTCCTGCAAAGGAAAAACAATATTATTATACTCATTACTGTCATCCGAACATAATAGTACTATTAAAATGATACGATAAATAATACAATGTACAATAACAACCTCGCTAGCTAAATCAACATAGCCATATATTCCGATTCGGAGATACCGCATTTTACTTCAATGCAGCACGGCTGAACGGCGACATGCAGTCACTCGTTCCTCGCTACTACTGCCCACTGCGATAAAGGTCATGGCAAGACTCCACGTCACTATTGTGGCGTCCACCTAGGCATAGTTCCACCTCACATACGGTGCATCTCTGCCAATCGAGCTGTTGCTAGTTCAACACGCTAGCAACAACTGATTTTCTCATTCTCCTGGGCCTCGATTTTTGACCATTCGCTTCGTTATCGAACGTATTCGTTTCGTATACTAAACAGATACGAAGCGAATACGTTCGATAACGAAGCAAAGGGTCAAAAATCGAAGCTCTTCTTCTTCTTCATGTGCCATCTCCTCTAAGAAGGTTGGCAACCATCACGGGAATTCGCACTTTCGATACCGCTGCACTAAAGAGATCAGCAGAAGTGCAATTAAACCAAGCTCTCAATCTCTCAGCTCTCATCGAGGCCCTGGCTCGTCTTAAATACGCTCTCGATCCCTCTCCTTCGGCTTCCCCTAGCCGTGCTATGAAGAAGGAATGCGCCAACACGGACACTCCTCCGGTCGTCTCTGGTAGATCAGCTCATCGCTTGCCGTGGCATCATATCGTTACACCCCCTTCTCTTTGGAAAACAAAAAAAATGTAGCATACATTTTTTTGTGCCGTGTATGCTACACAGCTTGGACTTATCATCGGTGTGGTCTTGGTTGGTTCTTCCTTACTTCGTAAACTGGTCCTGGATGGCTGTCAAGAAGATACTTTCCTCTGTAGATCTTGGGCGTGGTCCCCTCAAATTCATTGGGACAGTGTGCCAAGGCTTTTCTACAGCAAATGGGCACATTCTTCCTGCTGGCTGCATCTGCGACGGTTTACTCTTAAGGCATATACTTTCTGTCCGTTTTCTTTTCGAAAACTTGTCCGGGATGATTGTCAAGAAGATGTTTCCTTCTGTAGATCTTGTTCGTGGTCCCCTCAAATTAACTGGGACAGTTTGCCAAGGTTTTTCTACAGCAGACAGCAGATGGTCACATTCTTCTTGCTGGCATCATCTTCGACGGTAGAAGGTATTTTCTTACCCGTCGTGGTTCCATCAACAGTGTCGTCTTTTTCGGAGATTCGTAAATTGGTCTCGGATGACTGGCTAGAAGGTGCTTCCTTCTGTAGATCTTGGGCGTGATCCCCTCAACTCCATTGGGACAGTGTGCCAAGGCTTTTCTACAGCGAATGGTCGCATCCTTCCTGCACGTTGCATCGGCGACGTTTATTTTCAGATCATTCTCGGTTCGGTTTATTTTCGGTTCCTTAAAAATCTGAAAACAAAGAAGCTTAATCATCTTTGAACGGGTTCCATACGACGTGGATCTGTTACTGAGTCTGTGTCTTTGCCTGTTGTCAATTTGTGACGTTTACTTGTATGGTGTCTAATTATTGCTCGGGTGCCAATTTGTAACGAGTAGTTACAAACTGCGTAGCTTTTTTTCTGCTCGGGCGCCATTTTGTAACGGGCAGCTCTTTCAGGACGACAGACTCAGTAAAAAACAGCTTAGAAATAAAGTAAATATATTTAAGATAATTATATACAGTTAAAATAAATAAAGTAAAATATAATTTTAACTTCTGCAAAGGAAAAACAATATTATTATACTCATTACTGTCATCCGAACATAATAGTAATATTAAAATGATACGATAAATAATACAATATATTATACAATAACAACCTCGCTACGTTAAATCAACATAGCCATATATTCTGATCCGGAGATACCACATTTCACTTCAATGCGGTACGGCTGAACCGCGGCATGCAGTCACTCGTTCCTCGCTACTATCGCCCACTGCGATAACGGTCATGGCAAGACTCCACGTCACTACTGTGGCGTCCACCTAGGCAAAGTTCCACCTCACATACGGTGCATCTCTGCCAATCGAGCTATTGCTAGTTCAACACGCTAGCAACAACTGATTTTCTCATTCTCCTGGCTCGTCTTAAATATGCTCTCGATGCCCTCTCCTTCGGTTTCCCCCAGCGGTGCTATGAAGAAGGAATGCGCCAACACGGACACTCCTCCGGTCGTCTCTGGTAGATCAGCTCATCGCTTGCCGCGGCATCATATCGTTACACTACTCTCCTCTCTTATTCCGTTGCCTATGTCTATAGGTTCTGTAAGTTCTCCTTCTGACTTCTATTCTGTTGTGTTGGTAATTTTAAATAGATTAAATAGATTATAATGTGATATCTGTGTTAACTTATCTCTTATATAAAATATAGGTTACGTATTTGTTTCTTACTCTGCCAAATGCTTTTTTTAAGTCAATCAGACGCAGAAATGCTGGTTTATTATATTTTATGGCTTCAGTTGTCGTTGCAAGAGCGATTCTGATTTTCTCCCAGTTCTATTTTATATCTTGAATTCTGTCTTCTTTGTTGGTAATTTGTTTGTTTGTTGTTCAGTTGCTCTTCTGTTTCCTTTTTTTCATCTTTGAGTTGTTGTGATGTCTTTATATGTCTAATAGTTTTCCTTTGTGGTCGTTTACAGATTATTGTTAATCACACTTTTATCTGCACTACTACTGGATTATGGTAGGAATCAATGTCATTACTGGGAAAAGTTTTAACGCGTTTGAAAGATTTTCGGAACCTTTTATTGACAAGACTAAGGTCAATTTGGTTGCGGACAATGTTATGTACTCTATCCTGTAGGGACTTCCAGGTATATAATCTTCTTGGTGGTAGTTTAAACCAAGCGTTAGTAATTACATGTTCATGTGACTGATAGAATTCTCCCAAGCTGTCGCACTTTTCATTTATATGTATATTTTTCTTTATAGGCCTGTTTAGTAAAGCAATTCTTAACTCTGGATCTAGTTTAAGCCCTTGGTCGTTGGCAAAAGGTCTTCCAGAGGCCACTAGGCAAGTGGCGATACAGTTAAACATATTTGCTTTAACATCTTCAGCTATTCTAAGAGAATTAAGAAAAGTCGATGTCACAAAATTGCAAGATGCAGTGAATTCTGTAAATCAGCAGGTAAGTTTATTATTATTATTAATTTAACACGTGAAGAGAAAGAAGCCTTACATAATTTGAAGAACAACAATGATATCATCGTGCGTCCACACCGAAAGAAAAAAATTCTTGACATAAAGAAACTTTATTTATATTTAAGAAATATCGACTTGGCATATTTCCTAAGAAATATATCTTTGTATGTAATATATAATTTTCTAAAATATTTCAAATACATTTTACTATAGCCAAAGAAATATATCTTAAACATGATTGAACTATCACTTTCTGGCAAACTTCAAACCCATTTATCAGAATGAAATTACACTTGATGTTAATTGATTTTATTAGTCATAAGAATATATTTTCTTGACATTACAAAACTATTCTTTCTGAGCAATAATATTTCTTAGTAAGGAATATTATCATAAAAAAACATAAAATCCTTTATATAAGGTATATTTGTTAAAATCCCTATACAGGGCTACATCACAACATAACTAGTTTTCAATCGGTTGACCGATCATCATCAGTGTTTGCCTAAAATGTGTATAACCTGATAAAATAATGCAAAGTATTTAAAATTTTGACTACGATCTTAAAAGTTATAGGTTATACTCACTTGAATCTAACATGCTAACCGTCATAGGAACATAGGAATAAGATGTGAATTTAAACATGGATGTTTAAAATATCCAATGTTTCATGCTCTAGGTACCATTGAGCTCGAATTTGACTTGTTCACATCATTACTTTATGGTAGCAATTGGCTCTGATAGCGGAAATTCTAAATGATGACATGACGGAAATGACAGTTCCACAGGAAGTTAAAATTTCCCTGTTAGTTTTGTGAAATTTATTGTAAAGTTTGTTAAATTACGAACAATAAAAACAGTCGCTCCCACTGTGGTAAATAATCTGTTAGAATGAAAATAAACTTGATGTAATAGTTAAAATGTGATAAAAGAGGGAAAAAAAGAAAAAAAAAAGAAAATAAGTATTTCCTCGTGAATATTATTATCTTACTATTAATAATTAATATATTTAATGTTAAGAAATATATTTCGCAGATATAATCGTATACTGTATACCTACATATTTAGAAGTAAGTTAATATTTCTTGAAAATAGTGTGATATTACATACGGCGAAATAAATCATTGTGTTAAGAATCATTATTTATTAATAAAAACAAGATATAAAACGTTATTATTACATACAAATATTTTCTCCACTCTTAAATCACTGGCTTCCACACAACAATAAAAGGATGGAGAGGCAAATCCAACTTCCTCAATTTTTCCTTCTTTTGTTAATAGCACTTTGTATATCAGCAATTTACCAAAACAAAATCGTTATGTAGAAAGAGTAAACTTGTTTTAATAAAGATTTCCTTTATAAAGATATAGATATTTATTTTGACAAATTTAAGAAATACAAAAAAACATACACGGCCCCACATAAGAACTATTAATACTAATAATAATCAATCATATTTAGTTCAAACATGGCATTATTTAACCTACACATCTTTGTCTTTTTTTTCTTCTTGTTAATGAAACATTAATTATTTATTTGTATAATATTAAGTCACACAATAAACATTGTTTAGCTAAAACAAGAGGGAAAATACAACCAGTGTAAAACATTTAAGCCGACATAATATGTAATTTTCTTTATTTTTATAATCTAAAAGAGACAGCATACCTAATCATTAAGAAATTTTATTACGGGAAAGTATTATTAGTTTACATCTGTCATTTAATACATATTAGCTAATTCACAGTTTTCGGCAATAAAATTTCTTAACTATTAAAATATTTCTTTTAGGCTAACTGATTTCTTTATCACAAATAAATGAACAGAAAACATCCTCAGCGTTGCACCCGACATGTTTGATATAGCGTTGTATTGTAAATTTTTTATAGAAGACGATATATTCAAGAAACCTATTATAGTTAATACATAAGTATACACATTTTTAAAAAGGTACTTACGTGTATAATTTTCTACCATTTCTGGAAGGCCCCGCAGTTGGTTAATAGCTCCTTTCTTAATATTGTTCTGAAGCTACATATTATATCTTATATTCTGTCCCAGTTTTAAATTGTGGCTTATTTCCCAGTTAGAATAATAAGCTCCTTTCTTTCAGAGTTGTCCATCATTATACCTAAAAGGCATATAAATTTGCTATTACGTTTCTTTTATAACCGTTCGGATACGCAACAACATTATTATTCCATCTTAAATTACTCAATTTACTTTTATTTAATACCTATATGTACGTACCTTCAAAATATCCGTTAATTTTTAAACAACAATAACAAATCAAAAATTCATCTATATGAACGCATGAACTAATATCACGCCATCTTGACAAACACTGGCGATTAAATCATAAATAGTTAATCTGCGCAATTCTTTTGTGGAAGAAAATCTCTTTGCAAGTAACATTTCGGCTTAATGATAAAGTTTTTATTTTATAGCCACATTTACTACCGAGGGTATTTCCGAAGAATTATTTCTTATGGTTTAAAATATTTATTTGATTGCAAGAAAATTTCTTGTTCACAAATATAAATATGGATTAACCTAATATTATATTTCTTACACTGCAAAATATTTGTAGTTTTCAATTTAAGAAACAAAAACTTTAAGGTAACTATTATACACCAGGGAAATAAGGCAAAAATATACCATGTTCGGGACACTTGAGCAGCCAGGTTGCAAATGGGTTTTTTGGGTACTATCTACCTAATACATTATAAATACAAAAATGCCCGTCACAGTTTGGACGAGAAATTTAGTAATTAACAAATAAGGGTCAAAAGTGAGAGTTTTTTCGTTTAAATCGCTACAGGTAAAAATAGGATAATTAAATGTCTTATTTATAATATTTTTCTTTTAGTAGATGAGCCAAGGTTTAAAATAGCGTTTTTGAATTTTGGTCCGATTATTTGTTGCTTCGGATATTGCAAAATAAAACTAAAATTTCTAAAATAAAAAATTTGCTATAACTTTTGCGAAAATAAATTTAGGACTTTCATGTTGCATGAAAAGTTGAGTCAAACAGTCCATACAATGCACAAAAAATTTTAAGACGATGCGTCAATTAGTTTAAATTTTATTCAATTTGTTTATCCCAAAGAGCTTTTTTTTCGCAATGTTATTGTTCAGAAAATAATAAAGATACAGCAATTCTGTGAAAACAACATGAAAGAAGAATTGTCATATTTTAAACGCGTTTAAAAAATCATTAAAAAGTAATTTTTATCACTCAGAGAACATTTTACTAAAATAGAGTCATTTTTGGCTTAGAAAAATTTGAATAATTTTATTAATATTGACTGTAGGCTAAAACTACAATGGAATTTGAAAAACTGGTATTTTTATACGAATTTTCAAAGAAAAATTTTTTGCCTAGGTTAATTACGGTCAAAGTTAGCCACTTTTTTTTGTTTAATTGACGGCTACTTTGCTTATAACAATTAAGCAACCTAACGAGAGCCATTTTGAAGTTGAAGATATACAAGTTATGTGTAAAAGTTTGAGCAAACTTTGAACCTCAACAGAGTGGATAATAAAGCTTTAAAAATGGCGTCCGAATGGAATTAATTCGTGGTCGGTGGAGGGGAACTATTAAAATACGTGCTCTCAAAAAATGAAACTGATTCTGCAAACATATTATGCTGCGATTAATATCGCTGGAACTTGTTGATGGATTTTGATCATAATTGTTTTAATTTGTATGTACTCGTAGTCTTATAGATGACGTTATGTACACACAACCCCACCTAACATTACAAAATGTTAGGGGGAACTCCCCTTATCACTCAGGGATATGAAAAATAGATTACGGCCGATTCTAAGACCTACCTAATATACATATATAATTTCATAAAAATCGGTCAAGCGGTCTCGGAGGAGTATGGAAACTAACACTGTAACAGGAGAATTTTATAGATGTAAATATATAGATGGCTATTAACAAATAGGGGTTGGTGATATAAGAATGAAAATTAAGGGTTGTATGTATTTTTTAATTCTACATCATATAAAATTAAGGTAGATAATTTTGTCCAAAAAAATAGAAAAAAAATGTCAGGGGGGCAACCCCCCTTATAACTTATGGGTATAAGAAATAGATTAAAACCTCTTCAACGTCTTACAGAATAAACTTGTAAAATTTTATAAAAATCGGCCAAGCCGTTTCGGAGTAGTATGGTAACTAACACTGTTACAGGAGAATTTGATGTATATAGAAGTACAGTCGGAGAAATGAAAGAATACCCATGAAGGAACATATAAAACACGCTGTATTTTCCTGTCACCGTGTCACAAAGAAAATTGCCCAGCGCAAGTACATGTAATAATTATTATTACATGTACTTGCGCTTGCCAATTTTTTGTGTGACACGGTGACAGGAAAATACAGCGTGTTTTATATGTTCGTTCATGGGTATTCTTTCATTTTTTCGACTGTAACTGCGATTTAATTAATAAAAGTGGCTAACTTTTGAACCTAATTAACCTAGGCAAAAAGTTTTTTTTCTGAAAATTCGTATAAAAATACCAGCTTTTGAAATCCTAAAGTAGATTTACTCTATAGTCAGTATTAACAAAGTTATTCAAATTGTTTAGAAGCCAAAAAGACTCTATTTTACCATACCTCAATCAACGATTTTACTAAACTTTTTTCGGAGTGATAAAAACGACTTTTTAATATTTTTGTTCAATACTTTAAAGATATAACTATTATTCTGGCATGTGGTTTTGACATTTTTGACCCTTATTTGTTAATAACTAAGTTTCTCGTCCGAACTGTGACGGTCATTTTTGTATTTATAATGTATTAGGTATATAATACCCAAAAAATCCATTTGCAACCTGGCTGCTCAAGTGTCCCGACAAAAACCTTACTTCTCTGGACTATTAAAGCATTTCTTAGTATTGAAGAAATTATCTGTAAGAAATTATTGAGTTGTGTTTAAAAAAATCGTTTCTTTATAATATGTGAACCGGTATGTTTAAGTTAATATGATATGTTAACTTTTAAGAAAGATGGCTCAAAGAAATCAGTGTTTTAGGAAAAAAGAAATTGTTTTCTTGCAGCTGACAAAGGCAACTCTACGGTAGTGATTAATATTCAAGACTACGAAACAAACATTAACAACATCTTAAATGATACAGTATATCAAAGCATCTCGTCGCACCCGACAACATATCTAGATAAAATAACAAAAGTCATAATCAAAGTCTCAGACATCAAGAAAGAACAACAGTTCCATCTCGTACATAGAGAGAAGTCGTCAAGATGCTCAAAAATTTACGGCCTAACCAAGGTACATAAGGCAGGATTACCACTGCAGCCAAAATTGTTAGCTACATCGGATCTCATCTAAAACCACTGGTAAAATTTCTGGCTGAACAGCTACAACCATATACGTATAGGAAGCAGATTCACGTCAAGAACGCTAGCCACTTCATCGAGCGTATAAAAGATGTGACTCTTGAGCCGGGACATTTGCTAGTCAGCTTCGATGTGGTCTCACTCTTCAGGAATGTTCATATAGAGGACATCATAAGCAAAAAGTATCCAATACCACAGGATACTCTAAGCCTAACCAAACTCTGCTTAAATAATACATATTTTATCTATAAGAAACAAAGATATAAACAAGTTGAAGGAGCACCGATGTGTTCCTTACTATCACCAGTAATAGCGAACTTATTTATGAAAGAAATAGAACAGGTGGCAATAAAAAGCTGAATACAAACCCCAAACTTTGGCTTAGATACGTGGATGAAACTTTTATCATCTGGACCCACGGAGAAGAAAAACTAAAGGTATTTTCAGAACACATCAACAATATCCACCATAAAATTCAGTTTACTGTGGAACTGGAAGAAAATGATCAAATATTATTCTCAGATGTGTTAATAATAAAGAAACAAGACGGACACATAGGCCACACAGTGTATCGGAAACCGACACATACCGAAAGATAAGTAACTGCTGCTTCACGTTACCATCCTTCACAATTACATTCAATCGTCAAAACTTTGATAACAAGATTCAAAAGACTGACAGACCAAGAACATCAAAATGAAGAAATGCATAATGTGAAAACAGCGTTAAGAAAAAACGGCTTCTCAACATACACCATCGGAAAAGCTCAAAATATTCGAAGAAGAATTAAGGACCCAACAGAAGACGAAAAACCGATTGGTAAAACCATTACCATATACATGTGAAGGGTACAACAGAGAAAATAAGGAGACTTGCTGAGAAAACACAAAATAGAAACGATATTTAACACGGGCAGAAAAATCTCAACTAATTTACCAACAGCAGAAACAAAATATCGTTAGAAAATTAAGGAGTATATAAGATTGCATTTAGGGATTGTGAAAAGTCGTACATCGGGCAGACCAATCGAAGAATCCATGTTAGACGAGAACAACACCGAAATGGTACCGAAAGGAGAGAAACAACGTCATCCCTTGCACAACATGTCGCAAATACAGGACATACAATAAACCTGAACCAAACGACGGTGCTAACTAACATAGAAATCAAAAGAAAACGTGAAATCAGAGAATCGATAGAAAAAGAAAAAAATCCTAACAGTCTAAACCAAAGAGACGATACTCAAAGGCGTCTTACAACATGAAAAACGGTACTGAAGAAAAAAGCCAAAATAAAGCAGGCAGCGACATCGACGCATATTACCTACCCCTTCTGCCCCTCCAACCTATGCAAGGCCAATAACAAAAGCCAGGAACCGATCGAGCCGAGCCACAATCGACTATACAGAGAGAGTCTGTAAAGTGGAATAAATTCAATATCTCAAATACTAATTGTTTTTTGGGAAAATGCTCAGACCCGTCGATTAGTATTTCAAATTGTCCTTTTTGACATTCAATAATAACGTATACAGGGTGTCCCAATTTAGAGATATGACGTCATCGTCGATTTTCTTAAATGGCAACACTGTCATTTTGATAGCTATTTTGATAGCGTGTGAGAAGCTATACATAACTTCAAAATTTCAAATTTTTATTCCCTACAATTTAAAAGATAATAAAGAATAACAAAGTTATGTCTGTAATTTGGAATAAATTCAATAATCCAAATACTAATTGTTTTTGTGAAAAATGCTCAAACTCGCGATTAGTATTTTAAATTGTCCTTTTTGACATACAATAATAATGTATACAGGGTGTCCCAATTTAGAGATATGATGTCATCGTTGATTTTCTTAAATGGCAACACTGTCATTTTGATAGCTATTTTGATAGCGTGTGAAAAGCTATACATAACTGCAAAATTTCAAATTTTTATTCGCTACCATTTACAAGATAATAAAGAATAACAAAGTTATGAAAAACAAGTAATCAAATAATTGACTTTAATTATTTCAATTAAGCAAATGCTCATAATGTTGCCCATTGACTATTTGACAATATCTTAAAATGTCCTTAAAATTGGGACTCGCTGTACCTATGTATTTGAACTATTGAATTTATTTTAAATTAAAAACTTGTATTCATAATCATTTTAAGAAAAATCCAGCAATCTAGATATTATTAAACAAAAAGGTTGTGTTGGTATGGTTTTTAGCAAGTTGTCAAATATTTTGACGTTTAAAAATATCGATTATTAGCAAGTCAGTTCGTTTGGAGAAATTGTTAAATATGATTTATTTAACTGAAAAGCACAAGACTGAAATTTTACAAATGCTTGGATATGGAGATAGAGCAAGAACACGAATGGAAGTTACGCATCTGTTTAGAGAAAAATATCCCGATCTGCCACCGATATCGCAAAGTACTGTAAGTAAAATAGAAAGACAATTTAGGGAAAACGGGCATGTAAGAAAAACCAGTACTCCTCGACAAACTGCTCTTAGTGAAGATATCAAAATGAATGTACTACTATCTGTTCAAGAAAATCCTAATACCTCTACCAGGCAGATATCTAATGATCTTGAAATTAGCCAGTCGTCAGTAGCACGAATTCTTAAAGCACATAAATTGCATCCTTACAAACTTAAAATCCTGCAGGAATTACTGGAAGATGATCCTGAGAGAAGACTGCTGTTTAGTGAACATATGATTAATCAACTAGACACGAACAACATTCTAGTAGAAAACATTATATTTTCTGATGAATGTACGTTTATGTTAAATGGTGAGGTAAATCGACAAAATTGTCGATATTGGGCGGATGAGAACCCACGCTGGATGAGGGAAGGCCATACGCAGCGACCAGAAAAAGTGAATGTGTGGGCAGGGATCGTAGGAAATCAAATTATAGGACCAATATTTTTTGCTGAAACTCTCAATGGAGCACGATATTTAGAATTCTTGCAAGAAGAATTAATACCGCAATTGGTTAATTTGTTTCCTAACCCTGTACACGCTAATGTTCCAAATAGAGACATCTGGTTTCAGCAAGATGGTGCGCCTCCCCATTTCGCAAGACCGGTTCGTGAATATCTCGATGCCGTATTTCCAGGCAGATGGATAGGTAGAAGGGGACCAATTGAATGGCCACCAAGATCCCCAGATCTCAATCCGTTGGACTTTTTTTATGGGCGTACTTGAAAAGCAAAGTTTTTAAGACCAAGCCAACAGATGTTGAGGATCTAAAAGCGCGAATAAGAAATGAGTGCAGATTAATTTCACCCCAAATCATTAGCAATATTCAAAACGAATTTCGATCGCGTTTAGGATATTGTCAAATAGTCAATGGACAACATTATGAGCATTTGCTTAATTGAAATAATTAAATTCAATTAATTGATTACTTGTTTTTCATACCTTTGTTATATTTTATTATCTTGTAAATGGTAGGGAATAAAAATTTGAAATTTTGCAGTTATGTATAACTTTACACACACTATCAAAATAGCTATTAAAATGACAGTGTTGCCATTTAAGAAAATCAACGATGACGTCATATCTCTAAATTGGGACACCCTGTATACATTATTATTGTATGTCAAAAAGGATAATTTGAAATACTAATCGACGGGTCTGAGCATTTTTCAAAAAATCCATTAGTATTTGAGATATTGAATTTATTCCAAGTTACAGACTCTCTCTGTATAAGTAACCGTATCGCGAATAAATATTCAGTTTAGTTCGAGCGAGAGGCGGAACTATCTAACTTGACAATGGCAAATGTGTAATGCTCCAAACACGGTGGGCGACACTTTAGTCCTGTCGCCAGGGGGGGTACAACGGCCTCGTTAATTCAGATGGACTTACCCAAGTTTTTTTTATGTATTTTGACCCGTAGAACACGAATTTTTTGGGTAACAGTTGATCCGGATGTCGATAAGATTGTTATAGACCAAGAACTTGAGGAATCAAATAACAGCGATTTTTGGCAAAACAAAACAATATTTTGTATTTTTTGGGTCATTTTAAGCAAAAAATATTTCTACAAGTTTTTTAGTAGGATGCACAGTTTTCGAGATAAACGCGGTTGAACTTTCAAAAAATCGAAAAACTGCAATTTTTAAACCCGAATAACTTTTGATTAAAAAGTAAAACAGCAATTCTGCTTAGCGCCTTTGAAAGTTCAAGTCAAATTATGTCGGTTTTGATTATTTGCATTGCTAAAAATTTATTGTGTTACTGTTAAACAAAGCTACAAACAACTAGTGCGTGAGTGATGTTTCTATGATTTCTCATTTAAAATCGAACGAGTAGGTAGAATAGGTACTAGTGCAATCAAGACTATTTCTACGTTACATGCGTTAAAACGCATGTAAAAGCACGGGAAACCCTACGTGTTTATAGCTTTGTTAAACAATAAAAAAATAAATTTTTACCAATGCAAATAATCAAAACCGATATAATTTGACTTAAACTTTCAAATGCGGTAAGCAGACTTGCTATTTTATTTTTTAATCAAAAGTTATTCGGGTTCAAAAATTGCAATTTTTCGATTTTTTTAAAGTTCAACCGCGTTTATCTCGAAAACTGTGCATCCTACGAAAAAACTTGTAGAAATATTTTTTTTTTAAAATGGCCCAAAAAATACAAAATATTGTTTTGTTTTGCCAAAAATCGCTGTTATTTGATTCCTCAAGTTCTTGGTCTATAACAATCTTATCGACATCCGGATCAACTGTTACCCAAAAAATTCGTGTTCTACGGGTCAAAATACATAAAAAAAACTTGAGTAAGTCCATCTGAATTAACGAGGCCGTTGTACCCCCCCTGGCGACAGGACTACTTATGTAATAGAAAGGGGAATAGAATTTGACGCGATGTTGATATGTCATAAAAAGGGGATGTTACGCAATGAAGAACATGGCCTCAGTAGCTCAGAATCGGAAGAGATGTGGGGCGGATTTTTAAGGGATAAGGGAACTAAAAATTATACAAAATATAAACTTAAAAGGAAAGATATCTAAATCAAAAAAATTAAACAAAAAAAAACAGTCACACAGAATATACACAATATATAAAATACTTATAATGTAACTTACCTTATCTACTCTATACTCAGCCAATTCTTTATTGTTCTTACGATACAAGAGAGAAGGCAAAGAGAAATAATAAATTTGTATTTTGCAAATCAAACACTATTTATTAAAACAAAAAATGAATTTATGAATCTGTGATCTCACGGTGTTACAAATCGAGATCGAGATTACCAAACAAAAAAAAATGAAAGAAAAGTTTTACATAACAAAAAATAATACCTTGTACAATCATTGTCCTGATTCTTCTTTGTGGTTGTTAAGTCCAAGGCGTGATTTCACTTCACTAAAGTCACTCCACAATATTAATAGAGACAGCAACAGCAACAGTACATAATTGATGAAACCATAGTTCATAGAAAAATTCAGCATTGTATGCATTCAGCATTCTCAAAAACAAATTAGCACTACTCTAACAAAAATATTAAAAATGATTAAATATTGATAATGATTAAAAATTGTTTTCTAGTTCATTAAACGGGATCAAAATTATACAAAAATAAAATCATCTTCATGCTTTAAAAGAAAACTTCTACTTCTGTTTGCATTTCAAGAAAGATGGTACCAATAGGGGTATGAAAATATCGCGTTCGCTTAAAAACAGCTGAACGCAGTGGCCTGCAGATTGCTTAAGCCATACTGGAACAAACTCTAACCAAACACAAGAACTTATGCAATAAAATTGCACAAACTTAAACTGGAACTTCACTACTAATTTTGCCGACAACCGCATCGACTTATCGATAGCTCTTATACAAAATTTAACTAACTCTTTTAGTTATCCTTCAAGCCCAGGTTCCTTCTCTCAAAAAAATAATTCACCTCCCACTTCGGCAACCATCAGATACTTTATCGAATAAGAATAAACCAAACATTTTTTCTGCCAATAAGATAGCGAGAGAATGATAATAAGAACATCCTACTGAAGCTATAATTCTTCTTACTAACCAATGAAAAATCGCTCATTTACGTAAACAGACCTCTCGCTCTCACCAAAACTGCTGACTCTATTCTAACGGCTAATTTTGAGAATTCAGACGCTTGAGAATTTTATCAATACTATAGACGTTATTTATGTCGACATTCCAGCTCTAACATAAACAATTTCCAGACTCTTGTCTCAAAAGGTCATTAAATCCTTTTGATACTTAGCCGAACACACACATACTCTTTCTCGGTATAAGATAAATTAGACCCAACAAGGTCCCTCAGACGAAAACAGATATGATATTCACGCTAAAAATCCTGAGAACGTAAAATTAATCCAACATAGTGAGAAAACGAATTACATAATACTCCGAAATACAACACATGATTAACGGACTTAGTATACAGGGTGGAGCAAAAATAATACTAGGGATTCGAAAACGTTAATGACTTTCGTACCTGTTACAAGTGAGACCTTGCCGTCAAAATAATGGTTTTTCTAAAAGCCAAAATTATTCATCGCGGAGTCAAACCCGGAAAACTACGGAAAGCACATCTAGCTCCCGCGGAATCTTAAAGTGTAACATATTATTATGTATATTATAGCATATTATTTGTTTTCTTTCAGCTGACGATCTTACGTAATCCATTGGAAGGTTTGGTTTTTGCCCCGGTAATGGAACCAGATCACGACGGTGCTGTAATAACTGAATATTCTTACGGACTACTAACAGAAGGGAAATTTCACCATGTGCCCATTTTAGCAGGATATAATTCATTGGAAGGATATTTCGATGAATTAGAAGGTAATTACAATTATTTTTACATTTACAATACATTTTTTTAATACAAAGAAATCCACATGTATATTAGACGAGTCAGAAAACGAAATGAGAAAGGCTATAGCGGGATAAGGTGGTAAAATCTGCACTCAGCTGGATTCTTACTTGGGATTTGGCAATCGAAAGTACATACTCGTATTTAAAAACCCCACTAACCAAATTTTTAGCTCCCTATGTGGACCCAGGTGTCCTTTATCGTAAAAAAGGTGTTTTTTTTTTGAAAAAAACGCCTTTTTCAAAAAATTTTTTTGAACGATCCGTTGCTTTAGAAATATAAAAAAAAATTGTGAATGTATACTGTTATGCCAAAGAACACACTGATTTTTTTTAGATTTTTTGGATTAAAATGGAGTTCAGGAAAAATTTTTTTAAATTTTTCAAAAAATTTTTAGGTTATGTAGGTAATTTTTGGCTAGCTGCGAAATAATTATTTTTAGTGTATTTTTTCCATTCTTTTGAATGGCTATGACCGATTTTCCATTTTCTTGCCGGAAATTCATCAAAATTTGAAAAAAAAACCCATTTTTTTGGTGTGTCCTCCCCCCCCCTCCCCATCATATTTTTAGCGTTTACTGAGCGATCCTTTCCTTTAAAAAATTAAAATTACAAACATACATTGTTATGCCCAAAAACATACTGATTTTTTCAGATTTTTTAGATTAAAATTAAGGCCAGAAAATTTTTTTGAATTTTTCAAAAGATTTTTTTTGTTAGTTATGAAAGTCATTTTTGGCAAACTTCGAAATAATTATATTTTCGTGTATTTTTTTTTGTTCTTTTGAATGGCAGGGTTAGATTTGTCATTTTCTCTCCGGAACTTCCTCACAATTCGAAAAAAAAAAAACACTTATTTGATGTCTCCCCTTCCCCATATTTTTAGCACATAAACTGCATGTCAATAATTAATTGCAGGTCAATAAATAACGATTTCTAGTATCCTGTTTGTTATTTCTAATAATTCTAATAACATGATCAGGTTTGCCATTTTCATACTAAAACAGGCTCAAAATACAACAAACGCTATTTTTTGACATTATCTCTCATATTTTAAGCATATAATCTAGTTTATACGTGACCCTTTTTACTTGTTTAGTCGAGTTTATACGTTTTTATTCCAAAATATTTTGGTAAAACATATTTTTCAAATGAGTTTGACTATGCACAAAATCTGAAACTTTTATTTCATTTTTTAATTCGAAAACAGATAAAATAAGATTATTTGATAATTCCGTTCGTAATTTAAATGGACATAATATATATCCAATGCTTGTGTACTAAAATCACAATGAAGATGCACTAGAAATAACCAAACCAAGAAACGTTGAATGTTACGAGGAACACTCTCAAATTATGATTTACAATGTAAATACATTTTACCAATCCAAATCATTACTTAAAATGTTTATACATTGTAAATCATGATTAGGGAGTGCTCCTTGTAACATTCAAGTGTCTTTTGTTTATTTCCAGTTTGGTTTTTGTTTATTTCCATTTGTTTATTTGCAGTGCATCTTTATTATGATTTTAGTATAAAATGCGATTTATTAAATGGATGATTTAATAAGCAACCCCACGTCAGTTTGTAAAAAAAAAAGCTTTTCAATTTAGAGAATGAACTTGCTTTGATTTTAAGTCATAAACAAGTGTCCTCTGTTAAAATCGTTCAGTATTTGTACTACTGACGGATTCATGGCAGATCTCCCTGGTACTTTTTTAGTCACGGAAAACGACGCAATTATTATGAGAAAAGTAATGGATAATCAAGTTGGTATAAGAACTATCATGATAATCATGAAGGTAGGTTTTGATATTTACGTCGTGGATAGAGGTTTTAGGGATCTGATACCATACCTAGAAAGTCAAGGATTCAAGGTTCTTATGCCTGCCTTAAAGGAAAAAGGTATAATCTAAGTGCGATTGAAGCAAATAAATCTTGCTTCGTCACAAAACTGAGAGATGAGCCATAGAGGCAATTCATGGCATCCCTAGTAAATAATAAAAGCTCCTCCACCAGCAATTGGTCAATAAACTTATACCAAAAGATGGCTCATATGCTAAGATGGCATGAAAATAATTTAGCATTAAAAGTTGAGGCAGAGATGGAGTCCAGGTGGCCCACTACTACAGTAAAACTAACAGCTCAAGAAACTGAAGTTTTCCAGAGATGAATGAAAGGGATCTGAAAGTATTTTTTTCAGGGACCTACCAGGTAGTTCGAGGCATTTGCTGCTTAGCTGAGCTGATTGACGACAATGCTAATATCAATTTGGAGTAGGTTTATCATTAAAGTTTTGATTAGACCAAGACACATAAATAGTATGACCTATAAATTAATGTTATGTCGAATACCAACCTAATTCAATTGGGCACGGAGATCCAGGGCCGTAACTACGATGTTGGGGGCCCCGGGGCAAATGTGATCTGGGGGCCCCCTACCGGGAGGTCTGGGAAATTTACCCCCAGCGCAAGGGGGGTCAGGAAAATGTTTGATAATTTAACCCCTTAAAAGCGCATTTTCTCTCCTATGTGAACACCAGACTCTCTCCTTTCTTTTTTTTTTCAGCATGTCCTGCAATAACTATAAAATTAGCAGCGCTAATGATTACAGCTTCATCTGTATCTGACATTGCGGATGGATTATCAACGAATGCATTCGTTCGCTACAATGTAAATGGTCTTACTTTGTACTGAACGAATAACCAAGCTAACACTTACGAATTCGTTCCTTCGTTCGTGTTCACTTTGATTTAAAAACACCTTAAGGTGCCTTAAGCTACTGCAGTGTGAGCCAAGCACACTGAGTGAAGCTGGTCAGTGTACTGGTGGGACTGATCCTAATGTGCTCATTTTATCTTATGTATACCATTCTTTTCAATATGTGGTTCCTTTCACGTACCAAGATGTGGTCTGGGGTAAATTGATTAAGACAAAGTAGCTGGGACCTGGAGTCCCTATTCCGGTTGCATTTTAGTTTTTATTTCGCCAAAATAACTAATTTCGTCAGTCACAATCTATATATTTACGAAAGGTCTCGGGGGCCCCAGCTTAGCCCGGGCCCCCCTCTTCCAATGGCATTTTAGGTGTTATTACGCCGAAATAACTAATTTCTTAAGTAATAATTTAAATTTTTATGTTAAGGTCTCGTGGCCCCAGCTTAGCTCAGGCCTCAGGGGCCCTGTTTTGTTCCAATTGCATTTTAGTCTAAAAGACTAATTTCCCCAGTGAAAAATTAAAACTATGTTGCGGTCTTTTTAAAATTGTGTCAGTTGAAAATATTTCGTTGCGATCGGCTTTTAAAATACATATTTTTATTTTCCTCGTTAAAATCTATGCACGGGCCCCCGTTGGTAGGGGGCCCCAGGGCACTGCCCCGGTCGCCCCAATGGTAGTTACGGCCCTGATTTTACCCCTTACTTGTGACTGTGCCAACGGATTAAGAGCAGTAGAGTGTAGAGTCCTGTTCTTACATTGCCACCATCATTTATTTTATCTTAACAATGCTAGGTATAAGTAAAAAGTTATTAGACTAGAAAAATTGCTTTTAGACTTGTTTATCATATCAGATACTTACCCCGTAGTAAACGAAGATAGTGACGAAGACTAAAACAAGTATTGTAATGTAAGTTAGAACATTTTTTACTATTTTGTAATTTGGCAATTTTATATTTCGTTATTATTAATACAAATTGCAAAAAAAGGTTCAATATGAAATTAAATATATGTATTAATGTAATAAATGTTATTATTTAAATGATAATCACCACTCAAATAAGAGGGCGGGGGACAAAAATAATTTGTCACGTATAGATTAGATTATGTGCTTAAAATGTTGGAGAAAATATCAAAACAGAGCGTTTGTTTTATTTAATCAAGTTTTGATCTAAAAATGGCAACGATGATCTTGTCATTAGAAATAACAAACAAAAAATTAAAATTCGTTATTTATTGACATGCAGTTTATGTGCTAAAAATATGGGGTAGGGGAAACATCAAAAAAGTGTTTTTTTTTAATTGTGAGGAAGTTCAGGAGCGAAAATGGCAAATCTAATCCAGCCATTCAAAAGAACGAAAAAAAATACACGAAAATGTAAATATTGTTTCGAAGTTTGCCAAAAAAAACATGACTTACATAACTAACAAAATTATTTCTGGCCTCAATTTTAATCTAAAAAATCTGAAAAAATCAGTATGTTTTTGGCATAACATTGTATGTTCATAATTTTTCAGATTTTTCAAAGCAAAGGATCGCTTAGTAAACGCTAAAAATATGAGGGGCGAAAATAAAAAAAAATGGGTTTTTTCGAATTTTGAGGAATATGGAAAAGAATGGAAAAAATACACTTTCTTTCTCCCCTTCCTTATCAGGTGTCGGATTGAAAAAATACACTAAAAATAATTATTTGTCAGCTAGCCAAAAATTACCTACATAACCTAAAAAACTTCTGAAAAATTAAAAAAAAATTTCTGTGGTCAATTTTGATCCTAAAAAGCTGAAAAAAAAATTTTGGAAGTTGGTGGGGGGAAATTTTCCTATTTTTCCTTCCCGTCTATCCGCCACTGCTACCAACGCAATTGTGACCATAGCTAAAAACAACACTTTACATAGACCAGAAGGAATCACAAATAACTCACAAATCGAAACAATTAGCTATAGAGAATGCGTAAGAAATAAGAAAATACCATAAAATATTTTTTTCATTACAATGCAGGGTCGGCAGGGTGTTTCATTTAAGAAAACTCAGAAAATCCTCATTCCAAGTTTCAACCAATCCTGTATACCAGAATTAAATATTTCGCTGTATAAATAATTTTGGACAATAGTAGAATATAGTAAAAATTGTTTGAACACAAATGGATTGTTAGGTGTCAAATCTCTTCATTTCTACAGAGTGTTACCTTGTATTGCCAGGAAATTAATAATAAATACATATTTAATCTATTAAACTACATTGTATACCAATGCAAAACCTTATATTGCAAAACGAGAAGAGCCTAAAATTGTAAAAATATATGGGGTGTTCCATTAAAAAAAAAGATAAATTTGTTTCACCCTATCAATATGGGTGGTCATGTATATTTAACTTTGATCTAAATAATTTTTGATTCGTATATCTTACGACAAATAGGTAATGTATATAGGGTGAGGCAGATAACTGGCCTATTAGAAATATCTCCAGAACTAAAGGCAACAGAATCATGAAAATTGGAATAAAGGGGTTTTGAAGGATGATCTATTAAATGAAAATATTTTCATCTCTTTGCAACTTCCGGTTATACCGGAAGTTGCTTATAACTTCGTTTTTTTAAATGGGACACCCTGTATATTTTTACATTTTTGGATTCTCTTCGATGTCTTCTTTCTTAAAATATAAGGTTTTGTAATATTATACAGGGTGTTTTAAAAGATAATTACGTTTTTTTATCAATTTCGTAGCAATATTCACACCCTGTAGAATTGTAGTAGTTTGACATCTAAAACTCTACTTACGTTCAAATGATTTTTAATATACTCTACTATTGTTAAGAATTATTAGTACAGCTAAATTTTTAATTTTAGTATACAGGGTTGGTCTAAACTCGGAATGAGTATTTTCTGAGTTTTCTTAAATGGAACACCCTGTATTTTTGTATTTTAGTGAAATGATATTTTATAGTACTTTTTTATTTCTTAAGCATTCCCTATACCTAACTGCTTTAATTTGTGAGTTATTGGTGATTCAAGCTAAACATTAATTGCAACAAAAAATACGAAAAATTTTATTAGGTTGGCCGTGAAAATACTCAATCCCAAATAATTTTTCAGAAATAAATACATATTAATCCAGACTGGTCCTTAAAATTACCAATAATGGTTTAGCAATCGAAATACCTACTTAGTTAAGATTGTTGGTGCGATTAACAATTAAGCACAAATTAAAGCAGTTAGGTATAGGGAATGCTTAAGAAATAAAAAAGTACCGTAAAATATCATTTCATTACAATACTAAAATACAGGGTGTTCTATTTAAGAAAACTGAGAAAATACTCATTCCGAGTTTCTACCAACCCTGTATACTAAAATTAAAAATTTAGCTATACTAATGATTCTTAATAATAGTAGAGTATATTAAAAATCATTTGAATGTAAGTAGAGTTTTAGGTGTCAAACTACTACAATTCTACAGGGTGTTAATTTTGCTACGAAATTAATAAAAAAACGTAATTAACTTTTAAAATACCCTGTATAATATTACAAAACCTCATATTTTAAGGAAGAAGACATCGAAGAGAATCCAAAAATGTAAAAATATACAGGGTGTCCCATTTAAAAAAACGAAGTTATAAGCAACTTCCGGTATAACCGGAAGTTGCAAAGAGATGAAAATATTTTCACTTAATAGATCATCCTTCAAAACCCCTTTATTCCAATTTTCATGATTCTGTTGCCTTTAGTTCTCGAGATATTTCTAATAGGCCCTTTATTTTCCTCACCCTGTATACAAAAAATAGGATATACCAAAAGTTTTAATAAAAAATTTAGACATTGTGATCAAGAAATATAAAATTATAATTGATATTATATTTTTACAGCACTCTTTAGACTATGGATAGCGAAATATGATTTATATCATGCACAACTTGTTCCTAATGATATGAACCTGCTTCCAATTACAGAAACTATTATAGCAGAAAGTATTAAGTATACATATTTTGATATATATCCAGTTTCTTTAAGTACAGAAAAACTCATGAGGGTAAGTCAACGCACCATATTAATAGTTTTAACTGTGTACTTATACTCTGGGCTAATTAGCAAAATTCATGGAAAAGTTATTTACCAGCAATTTTGTTGCTGGAATCGAATTATAAGATCCTATATATTAATAATATAGGTATGCAAAGTCCGCAGATAGTGTGCTAGTTTTTTTATAAACAAAATGGCGCCGACAAATCGTATTTTTTTCAATTATTGCTCTATAACTCCGAAGATTTTAACTTTACAACAAAAACACCCAAATAAAAATTCACCGTAATTAAATTCTGCATAGAGATATGTTTTTCACGATTTGATCCGACAAAAATTTTCCTCGGAAAATGCGGGTTTTCCTAACAAAAACTGTAATTTTCAAATAAAGTTTTAGGTAAGTAATTATTAATCAATAATTAAATAACTTAGTGACATCAAAGCTTTCTTGATATAGATTGTAATTCCAGAAGCCGGTGAAAATTAAACGAATATTTTAGCAACAATTCAATTGTTAATTAACAATTTACGATCGCAATAATAACCAAAATAATCATGATACATTGATCAAACTTATAAAGATTATAAAGATGAGATGCTTATTTAATATTTTATCGACAAAATATAAATTTTTCTTTTTTTTGCATAATCTTTAAATTTTGAAAAAAAAATAGTTATAATACGCTGGTCTAATTAGTAAAGTACAAAGAAAGGTTATTTACCAGCAATTTTATTGCTTTAATCGAATTATAAGATCCTATATATTATTAATATAGGTAAGCAAAGTCCACAGATAGTGTGCTACTTTTTTTATAAACAAAATGGCACCGACAAATCGTATTTTTTTCAATTATTGCTCTATAACTCCGAAGATTTTAACTTTACACCAAAAACACTCAAACAAAAATTCACCCCAATTTAATTCTACATAGAGGCATGTTTTTCACGATTTGCTTCGACGAAAATTTTCCTCGAAAAATGTGGGTTTTCCCAACAAAATCTCGAATTTTCAAATAAATTTTTTGGGCCAGTAATTATTTATCAATAATTATATAGCTTGGTGAAATTAAAGCTTTCTTGGTATAGATTATAAATTCAGAAGCCGGTGAAAATGAAACGAATATTTTAGCAACAATTCAATTGTTAATTAACAATTTACAGTCGCAATAACAACCAAAATAATCATGAGACATTGATCAAACTTAGGAAGATTATAAAGGTGTGATGCCTATTTAATATTTTGTCGACAAAATATAAATTTTTCATTTTTTTGCATAATCTTTAAATGTTTAAAAAGAATTGTTATAAACAAATTAACATTTCTTAGAAATTGTTTATTATATTCTAATTTTAAAAAATAGTTAAAATGCGTATTTCATAGGTCTTGAAAATGAATGCTTTAAAAAAATTTTCCAACCATTTGCAAAAAAGTTATGAAACAGCAAAATAAATATACGATTTCTCCATTGTTTATAATTTGTTTTAATTGTTTCAAAGCTTAAAAGTGAGTCTATGGTACAATCTAATTACTCACAAAGAATGTCAAAAATTAGTGCAATGGTTATATTTTAATCAAAGATTAAAAATACTTTTTTTTTGTAATTTTTAGCGCGGAAGTAGGCTTGATACAGAGCCGGAGATAAAATGTTCACTCGAAGCGACTGACACGCTTAAACTCGCGCGAGTTGTGTATGTGGGCGGGTAGCTACGGTACTGTATTATTCTACTTTCGCGCGTGTAAATTACAAAAAAATATATTTATAATCTTTAATTACAGTATAACCATTAAACTGATAATCGATATTTTTTATAAATAATTAGCTTGTACTTTAAACTCACTTCTACGCTTTGAAAGAATTAAAAAGAATTATAAACACCTTAGTAATCGTATGTTTACTTTGCCGTTTCATAACTTTTTTGCAAATGGTTGCAGAAAAGTTTTAAGGCATTCATTTTCAAGATATTTGAAATGCGCATTTTAGCTATTTTTTAAAATTATAATATAATAAAAACTTTTTGAGAAACGTTAATTTGTTTATAACTATTTTTTTTAAACATTTAAAGATTATGCAAAACAAAATAAAAAATTTATATTTTGTCGACAAAATGTTAAATAGGCATCTCATCTTTATAAGATTTCAAAGTTTGATCAGTGTATCATAATTATTTTGGTTATTATTGCGACCGTAAATTATTAATTAACAATTGAATTGTTGCTAAAATATTCGTTTAATTTTCACCAGCCTCTGGAACTATAATCTAAACCAAGAAGGCTTTTAATTCATCAAATTATTTAATCATTGGTAAATAATTACTTATCTAAAACTTTATTTGAAAATTAAAGATTTTGTTGGGAAAACCCGCATTTTCCGAGGAAAATTTTCGTCGGAGCAGCTCGGGAAAAACACGTCTCTATGCAGAATGTAATCACGGTGAATTTTTATTTGAGTGTTTTTGTTGTAAAGTTAATATCTTCGGAGTTATAGAGCAATAATTGAAAAAAACACGATTTTCGGGCGCCATTTTGTTTATAAAAAAAGTAGCACACTATCTGAGGACTTTCCATACCTATATTATTAATATATAGGATCTTATAATTCGATTCCAGCAATAAAATTGCTGGTAAATAACTTTTCCCAAAAATGGCCTATTCTCCGATAATCAGCCCAGAATATTATTCCGTTCATATGTTCTATGGTCAAAGATATCACGATCTAACCTAACTTAGGTTACATTCTCTGGCCTAACTCTTTTTACAAAGTCTAATAACTTCAGGACTGAACCTTCCATGTAGCTGTTTGCCAGTGGCTTTTCTTCGCCTAATAAAAAAGTCTAATAATACCCTGTCAGCAGACCTACTACGGCTTTGACTGTTTTCCTGTCTTTGCTTATTAGGTCTCGCGTAAATTTTGACGAATGTTCTGTAATAGACTGTTTCACCTGTCTTTGTCCTGGTGAATTTCTCCACCATTGCAGAGATTTGTGAGGTACCCTCTTTTATTCAGCCTTATACTGGTTATTGTCTTTTGTCTTTGCATCGCCGTACAAGGGTTCCGGTCCGATGAATGGCATCGATTAGCTTTGTTTGGCCATTTTATCCGCTTTTTTCATTGTCTTCAGGACTTTCGTGCCCCAATACCCAGGCTACCGTACCGTTGCTACGATTTCTTAGTTTATTTGGGGCACACACACAATCCCATACTACCTTAGAGTTCACCTTTACGGAATTTAGTGCCTTAATCGCTGCCTGGCTTTCTATGAAGATGGCAATTGAACAGTTCGTTCTTTTCTGCCTTTCTATTTCTTCCACGCAGTAATGGATTCCTGTTATTTTCGTCTGGAAAGTTTTGACACCCTTAGAAATACTTACTGGGGAAAAAGACTAAGTTTTCACTCTAATGGCATATAAAACAACATAATGCTATTCTACATCCCACCAGAATGAAAACAATGGGAACCTGCTCTGGTTACACATCCGAGGCTTTTACAATTTGCAAGCCATACGGATGCTGAGACTAAGGAAGATGAGGGAATTCTACAATTTACAATTCACGTCCCATCTGCTCAGCGCGGTAAAGTTCCAACGAGAATGGTTCCCTTCATACTCCACACAGAGTAAATGTAAATCAAAAATGAATAACCATTTTCAATTTCGTTGCAAAACGAAAACACAGCCGAACCATATTCTAGTCCAATCAGAGAGTGCTGCAAGCACCCCTACCGGTTTCGAAACTTATTAGTCTCTCATCAGGAGGCACATATGCTGCTCTCCCCGATCCAACCAAAACAAACCCCAGCGTGCAGTCCCGGATTGCAACGAACGAAATGGCATAGATGCCCTAGCGGCAACTGCTAGTAAAAAGACTAAGTTTTCACTCTAATGGCATATAAAACAACATAATGCTATTCTACATCCCACCAGAATGAAAACAATGGGAACCTGCTCTGGTTACACCTCCGAGGCTTCTACAATTTGCAAGCCATACGGATGCTGAGACTAAGGAAGATGAGGGAATTCTACAATTTACAATTCACGTCCCATCTGCTCAGCGCGGTAAAGTTCCAACGAGAATGGTTCCCTTCATACTCCACACAGAGTAAATGTAAATCAAAAATGAATAACCATTTTCAATTTCGTTGCAAAACGAAAACACGGAAAAATTCATATTTTTGACATATCTCGTACACTGTTGATTAAATTTGATATCTGATAATTGAATCTTAGGGTTTAGATCATGCAGACCACTTTATGAAGAATTTTTTTTTTTTTTTTTTTTCGTAAAGTTGATAATAAAAAAGTTCCTCATATGGTTCCAAGTTACGCGGACACACTGTATTTAATTATGTGAATCTGGCTTCACACTTTATTGTATAAAGATATAAACTGGTGGTACATTCAGCAGGACTTGGCAGCCTTATTGTTTCCACTTTCTGCGACTTTGTTCACCACGTCACAAACCCATGGGTTATCATTGGTCTAACAACTCTTATGTATAACCATAGAGTCATTTTGGGGCTGAGGCCTCAATTTTTATCGCACATTCTTCTGTCCAAGGACAAAGTAGCTTTCTATATGGTTTTCAGTGTGTCCGTATTTCATGTAAGCTGATGATTAAAATATGGCTCCAGATATTTTGTTTCTACAACAAATGAAATCTCTGTTCCTGAACCACAGTATCGATAGTTTTATGTCTTGCAATTATGTCTTTTTTGTTAAGTTTACGATTTGTGGTTTTTAAACATTGATTATTAGTCTCTCTTGATCACACCAGTTATCAACTATATTTAGGGCTACTACTTGCAATAGGGCGCCAATTGCAATATCATAAGCGTATCCTAGACAGTGAAAGTCTTGTGGACAGATCTTTGAGAAGATCATCTACCAAAATTATTTAAAGTAGAGGTGACATGACTTCTTTTGATAACCAGCCTCCACTTGCTCGTGCTTTGATGGTTGGTTTACCCAGAGTGGATATTAGGTACTATCCTATTTTCCAGGAATGCCGTTATCCATCTGCATATTACCGCAAGTGTGTCTCGTTTAGTCATTGCCTCAATCAAAGAGTTGGTAGTCACAATAATAAAGGTCCCTTCGATATCTAAAAAAGCTTCCACTTCTAACTCTTTGTCCTTCGTTGATGTTGAGATAAACCTATTTAGATCATTCAATGCCGAATCCGTCGATTTACCCGATTGGTAAGCATATTGACGATTACTATTATCTTATAACGTATTATTAGCACTTCGTCCCTTATGTACCTATCCAGATGCCTTTCCAGCAGTTTTTAATAGAAAAGACGATATGCTAATTGGTCTATATGACTTTGGTGTTAGGTCTGATACTTGACTTACCTCAGGCAAGTATATGTCTTTAACCTTTTGCCATATTTCCGATAATAACTTCCATGCTAAACTGGCTTTGAGGAGCTTGCTCAATGCACATGTGTGGTATCAATATGTTATTTGTCACTGGAGACTTATATGGCTGAAATATATTTATAGCCCATCTAATTCTGCTGGGTCTTATGGACTTGGCCAAACTAATCTATACTATATATCTTGACCGAGTCGCCCTTTGGTCTATGTTGGTTCCTCTTTAGTACCTATAAAATTTCCATTAGCCTTCTTTAGAAAACATACTTCTTTAATAGTAGATGTAAACTATATTATGCTTACTGCACTTTTGTTCTTCAAAGTTATTATAACATAACATAACTTGATTTGTGTTTTTTAGTATATCGCAGACACCCAATTTGAAAAACCAATTCATGAAGCTATTAGACTTTATTCCGCTTACACAAAAGTGTATGCTTATCATTTTTCCTATGAAGGACCACTATGGGGTCGCATAGATCGCGAATTTCACGGTAAGTGTGTATTAATTATTATTAAAACTAATCAAACTGCGTGTTAAGGGGCCCACAAATTGCGTTATTGCTCGACAGTTTTGTTCGACGAGCAAATCTGTTCGAACAAAAATGACGCAAAACGGAAGTGTGTGGGTTGGAAACTGTCGCGTGCAAAAATAATGGAATAATCAGGATCAGCTTGATTATGTTTGTCGAACTTGTTCGATAAGCACCTCAATTCGAGCAAATCTGAAACGAATGTGCGGGTACAAAATTTAAAATCGACTGTTTATCCATAAGTGGCGCTTTCATTGTACAAAACAGGAAACATACCAAAACAGTGGTTACTCTCAACCTTTTGTGCTATCCCTAAAAATACAAACGCTAAAGATTGCAGTGAATACAGAACAATATCATTAATAAGTCAGGTTCTCAAATTATTCTTGAAAATAATACATGGTCGTATAAATAAAAAACTAGAAGAAGGAATAAATGATAGTCAGTTTGGGTTCAGAAACGGACTAGGAACCAGAGAGGCGTTATTTGCTTTTAATGTGTTAGCTCAAAGATGCATGGACATGAATGTGGATGTGCATGTTTGTTACGTTGATTTTAAGAAAGCTTTTGACAAAGTAAGACATGAAAAATTAGTCCAAATTCTAAAGACAAAAAACATAGACAAAAGGGACTTACGAATAATAACAAACCTTTACTGGAATCAAAGTGCACAAATTGTAATAGATAACGAACCCAGTCCAGAAATTGAAATCACTAGAGGAGTTAGGCAGGGATGTATTATGTCTCCATTACTCTTTAATGCATATAGTGAAGCCATTTTTGAAGAAGCATTGCTATCTCAAAGTGAAGGAATAATAATTAACGGAAGATCTATTAACAACATAAGATATTCAGATGACACCGTGATTATGGCAAGCTCTGCTGAACAACTCCAACTTCTACTAAACAAAACAAACAATTTCTGTGAAGAATATGGACTAAAAATGAATATAAAAGAGACCAAATACATGATAATAACTAAGGAAACAAGCATACAAACAAGCATACATTTGGGAAATGTACCGATAGAAAGGGTTGATAAATACAAATACCTGGGAACCTGAATTTCAGAGAAAAATGATCAAACAACAGAAATAAGAACCAGGATAGAAATAGCAAGAAATGCGTTTGTAGAAATTAAAACAGTTCTCTGCAACAAAGACCTTAGCTTAGAACTGAGAGTAACAGCTTTGAGATGCTACGTGTTCTCGATACTGCAATATGGACTTGAAAGCTGGAGATTAACGCAAGAACACATAAATACGCTACAGCCATTGACTTGTGGTGTTACAGAAGGATGCTTAGAATAGCATATACACAGAAGAAAACCAACACGGAAGTATTGCGATAAATGGGTAAAGAATGCGAAATAATAAACACAATAAAAATAAGAAAGTTAGAATATCTGGGACACGTAATGAGGGGACAGCGATATGAAATGCTAAGACTCATCACACAGGGAAAGATAAGAGGAGGAAGGAGTATAGGAAGAAGGAGAGTGTCATGGTTGAAGAATTTAAGGGACTGGTTTAAATGCAGTTCTATAGAACTCTTTAGAGCAGCGGTAGATAGAGTAAAGATAGTGATGATGATATCCAACCTCCGATTAGGAGACGGCACTTGAGACGGCATACACAACAAATTGTTTCAATATGGCGTATCTTCGCCAAATAAATAGAAAGTTTTTATTAGAATTTATAGAACTGTATCGACGTTTTCGAGTTCAGTGCGAGTACAGTGATCGACAAAGCATATGGGAGTCTATTGGCAACAGTGCCGGATTAACCATTAGGCAAAGTAGGCAGATGCCTAGGGGCCTCGGCCCCAAAGGGGGCTCCGTAGGGCTCAAAACGAAAAAATAATAATTAGAAACTACTAGTCAGAAATAAAAACTATAAATCATATACCGGGTGTCCACTTATATTTTCCCCCATTTTAACTGCCTATAACATCTAAACGGCTCAAGATAAAAATATGCGGTTTTCACTGAAATGTTTTATTTTAGTAAAAGTTTTGTCTGAATGGATTGAATTTTTTATATCGCTTTCAAATACGAAATAAAATATGGCGGATTTTTGAAAAAAAAAAACGTTGTTGACTTTTTTTTAATGGAACACCCAGTATATTCTTTTGTAAATTGAAAGAAAAGTCATTTACCTATCTCGCGATATAAAGTTTTTCAAAATTGGTTGTCAAATCACTGAGTAATTAATTTTTAAAATGAGAGGTGCAACGTGGATATCACATACCTAAATAACATAACTAAGTTATGTGATTTCCACATTGCATCTCTCATTTTAAAAATTAATTGCTCAGTCATTTGACAACCGATTTTAAAAATTTTTATATCGCTGGATAGATAAATCACCGGTTTTTTAAGTTTTTAGGTAAGTGACCATTTTTTATATCGCTTTTAAATAAAGAATGGCGGATTTTTGAAAAAAAAACGTTGTTGACTTTTTTTATTAAAACACCCAGTATAGTTTTTTGTATCTTGAAAAAACGGTCATTTACCTATCAAGCGATATAATTTTTTTTAAAATCGGTTGCCAATTGACTGAGCAATTAATTTTTAAAATGAGAGATGCAATGTGGAAATCACATAATACGAGTATGTATCATTTTGCTCAGTTGTGTTATTTAGGTATGTGATATCCACGTTGCACCCCTCATTTTAAAAATTAATTACTCAGTGATCTGACAACCAATTTTGAAAAACTTTATATCGCTGGATAGGTGAATGACCTTTCTTTCAATTTACAAAAAAATATAGGGGAAAGGCGGGCAAAATGGGGTATTTAAGGTTTAAATTGGGATTTAAAAAAAATCTGTAACTTTTAAGGTGTTAAAATAAGACAAATATCTTTGTTGTAGTAGTAACTATTTATTAATATAATTTAAATTAAAAAAAAGTTAAAGTTTTTTTATTATATTAAAAAACAGAAACTAATGTAAATTGCCCCATTATGCCCGTCGTATAGGGTAAAATGGGGTACCAAATTGAAACCAAGAAAAGCCTATTGGCAAAATTCGCATACAAGTCTACTTCATTCGCTACTTCATCATCCTCATCTTCTACACCTGCACATGAATTTTTAGCCTATTTAAGGCAACTGGATCAGCTTATCCATCCTTCTGTGGAACTTGAATAAAAGTTTCCACAGAACCAGTTAGTGTCACTATCTTCGCCTTCTGAATCTGACTCTACTTTTTTAGTTTTATTCAATTGCGATTTCTTACTCGTCTGTGATTTGGTTTGATCTTACTTGGTATGGTAAAAAGGGTAAAGACTACCAATAGGTATGGTAAAAAGGTTACCCCATTTTACCCTACCTATTGGTACCCCATTTTGCCCAAAGAGCAGATTTTGAGATTATGACCTGTTTAAATTATTACAAGTTTTTATTTTTTAACATAATGACAAACGAATACTCTAGAACACATTCACTGTTAGTTGGACGTAATGATATTAAATAATAAATTGTTTAAGTAATACTAACGATGGATTATTTTTCGGCCGATATTATAACTTGGTTAACTAAAAACGCACATGTACTCTTCACAACAATCGACTAACAGTTAATTATATCTGCTTTATGACAGAACCCGTAAACAGGCGTCTATAATATAATTTCATTAACGTCGTATAGATGGAGCGAGTGATATTGAAAAAAAAGGGGGTACCCCGTTTTAGGCAGCTACCCCGTTTTGCCCGCCTTTCCCCTACTGGGTGTTCCATTAAAAAAAAGTCAACAACGTTTTTTTCAAAAATCCGCCATTTTTTTTTCGTATTTGAAAGCGATAAAAAAAATTCAATCCATTCATACAAAACTTTTACTAAAATAAAACATTTCAGCGAAAACCGCATATTTCTATCTTGAGCCGTTTAGAAGTTATAGGCAGTTAAAATGGGTGTCCAATAACAAATATTCAGAATTCATATCCGATATTGAACAGAATAATTATATCACCCAGTAGATCGCACGAATTTATTTGTTTTTATATTCACACATGTGGATTATTAGTTTAGATACAAATTGGTCAATTATCAACCTTATTACCTTAATTAGATATACAAGACACCCGGTATATGACAAATTCTAATATCGCGGAATACCATAAACTTGGTTTCACACGGAAATCCACAGCTAGTGAAGCTGCAACCAATGAAAATGCACGTGATGAAATAGAAATAGCTGAGGGAAACATCGCTTCCGTAACTGAAGAAGATGAAAAATCATACAATGACGAGTTATATTCCAGTTCAAAAAAAGAACCATAAACCGAAACTAAGTTAGAAATTGAAGTTAAAGGTAAATTGGGCCCAAAATTCGGAAACAACATAGGATTATGGAATACCATAACTGAAGAAATATGGAAATTTTGTATTGGGAAAGGTTCTTCAGAATGTAACAATCTTGATGGAAGTTTCTCAGCATCAAAAACAATTTTGAGCGCATTACAAGATTTTTACCTATGGTTTTTCGAAAATATATCAGTGTAACAAAAATTACAAGAGATTGGCTAACGTACTCTTCTTCAAATGGAAATGTTTACTGCTCTCCATGTATACTTTATGGCGAACGTTTGACGAACACTCATCGACAGGCAGCGCCTTTATGGTCGAATTGACAGCTCTTTGGAAATTGAATTTAATCAAGAACGAGATTACAATTGGATTCAAGTTCTGAAAAGAGTAGTATCTGTGGTTAAGTTTCTATCTCCTCGCGGATTAGCGTTTAGAAGTGATACAGACATTCGTCGTTCAGAAAATAATGGGAACTACTTAGGCATTTTTGAGTTAAGTACTTGCAGAATACGATCCTCTTTAAGCTCTCATTTAGCTAAGTATGGCAATAGGAGTACTGGAAAGCCTTCTCACTTATCTCCAAAGATCTGGGAAGAAATAATAGAGGTAATGGGAAAACACGTTTTGAATACAATTGTTAAAGAAATTAAGGAAGCCAAATACTACTCCTTAAGTGTCGATTTAATTTCAGATTTGTCTCATATTGACCAGGACCATTTATTAAGATATGTAAATCCAGCTGATGGTAAAGTGTATGAGGGTTTTCTCATAGACATACCCATAAGTAGCCATACTGGAAAAAATCTTTATTTTGCTGTTTTAATCTTTAAAAACGACTGTTGCATTGATGTAAACGACATGAGGGGACAATCATTCAACAAACATGTCAGTCAAATATAATGGTTTTAAGGCTCATTTATCTAAGATTAACAAACTTGCAATTTACATTCCTTGTGCCGCACACTCGTTTAAAATAATTTAGTTGGAGTAAGTGCTGCTGAAAGTTGTATTGGAGCTGGAGCAATATCGTATTTTGGGTTTGTTCAGTCCGTGTACAACTTTTTCAGCCTCTACCCACCTTTGGAAAGTTATGATCAAATGCTTAAATGAAACTCCACTAAGCGATCCCATTTGCCACGATCTAGTTATTAAAAGAACAAGCACCATTCGATGAAGTGCAAAGGTTGACGTAATAAGAGTTTTGTCTAAAGGTTACAACGTCTTTAAATCTGCTGTGCTGTGCATTCTCTTGCTGAAAACTCTAATCAAAAGGATGAAATAGTTCAATAGACTAAGGCCCGGTTCAAAGAAATGTCAAAAAATAAACTTTCGTAATGAATGAGTTTTGGCATTTTGGGCAACATTTTAGAACGCATCAACTCTGTCGGTAAATCATTACAGAGAAAAGAGATTGCACTTAAAACTGCGGATGGAGGATGGAGATGGAGGGGTTAACCGAGGTGGTTTTGGAGGGAGAAGGCTTTAAGAGGCTCATAGCTTAGGTTGCCTAGGGACCTCAAGATTCTTAATCCGGGACTGAATTAGCAAAGTTAAAAAAAGTGGATGTTGTTGCAACAAAAGAAGCAGTAAAGAAAAATATTGATTTATTAAGAGCAGGATACAGAAGGGATTAAAAAAAATTAATAAATCAAAACTTAGCGGTGCTGGAAGTGAGGGCGTATGCATGTACCAAATCTGTGGTATTATGATTATATGTCATAGGAAAATTTTAAATCGTCGTAACGTCTGCCGGTAGCGGGAAATTTTAAAGTCACTCATGAGGTGTAATAGCTCTTTTCAATTGCGTGTTTTGTTTGACGGTCAGGGAAATTACTAATTTTAAAAGGGTTCAATAAGTTTCGTAATTCATTCTCAAATAATTAAACTAATAGCGTGAGAGCTGTTAGACATTTTTAAGTAGGTATTTTAGGCAATCTGAAAATTTTTCAGGCGACTCTTCCATGATAGCCTAATACAAAAATGCCGGTCTGGCTGGAGGGTAGCGGTTATTTTCCCCAAAAATACTCCCCAAAGGTAAAAAAAAATGGTAAAAATTATTATTGCAAAAATATCATTGACGTGACTTTAAAGTAAATTTAGATATTCAGATATAAACAAAATAAACAGGCCTTGCGATTTATGAGAGATTTTAACTTTGCATGGGCGCCCCAGGATTATTTTCAGGGGGTGCATCTGAACTTCAGAAGAGTGCATCTGAATCTTATTACCCAGCATAAAATATACAACTATACATGCATAGCTATGTACTTTCTTTCCGGACAGGGGGTGCAGTTGTTATTTTGACAGGGTATTTTTTAATATTAAAAATAAATATTCTAAAAAAGGTTTTTTTGGTGAAATTCTCTAACTGCCATAACAAATTACGCTTGCATGTGAATGAAAAGCGCTATAAGTAAGCAGCAGTGTGAGAAAGAGCGTATACCGATAGCTGTTTGTGTCCTCTATCGCAGCGAGTCCGTTCGCTCGAGCAAAATCACGTGACCTGGCGATGATGTTGGAGTAATTATTATATATTTTAGATTTTAAATAACTTTTTACTAAAAGACTAAGTTTTCAATCTAATAGTACATAAAACACCATCAAAAAATATTACTCTACATCCTACCAGATTGAAAACAATGAAAACCATCTCTGGTAACACCTCCGAGGTTTCTACAATTTGCAAGCCATAACGGATGCTGAGACTAAGGAAGATGAGGGAATTTTACAATTTATAATTCACGTTCCATCTGCTCAGCGTGGTAAAGTTCTAACGAGAATGGTTTCCTTCGTACTCGAATCAGAGTAAACGTGTAAATCAAAAATGAATAACCATTTTTAATTTCATTGCAACACGAAACTACAGCCACATCATTATTCTAGTTCAATCAGAGAGTGCAGCAAACACCTCTACCGATTTCGAAACTTATTAGTCTCTCATCAGGAGGCACATATGTTGCTCTCTCTGACCCAACTAAGACAAACCCCGGCGTGCAGTCTCGGATTGCAATGAACGAAATGGCAGGGATGCCCTAGCGGCAACTGTTAGCAAAAGACTAAGTTTTCAATCTAATAGCACATAAAACAACATAAAAAATATTACTCTACGTCCTACCAGATTGAAAACAATGAAAACCATCTCTGGTAACACCTCCGAGGCTTCTACAATTTGGAAGCCATAATGGATGCTGAGACTAAAGAAGATGAGGGAATTTTACAATATATAATTCACGTTTAGAATTAACTAAAAATTAATTGGTTATTAATTAATTGAGTTACTACGTATTCTCTGTCCTTGTATACTGAGTCGAAGCCTGGACAATCACGGGCGCATTTGAAAAAAGACTTGCGACTTTTGAGATGTGGTGTTATCGAAGAATGTAAAAAATATCGTGGGCACAACACGTAACAAACACGGAAACATTAAGAAAGATGAAAAAGGCAAAAGAAATACTCAACACAATGAAGGAAAGAAAAATGAGCTGCTTTGGTCACATACTAAGAAATATAAAAAACGTGATGTGATTGGTTATATAAGAAAAAGTGCAAGAAAAAAGAGAACCGGGAAGACGATGCATATCCTGTTTGAAAATTTTAAAGTAGTGGAGTGTAAAAACAACAATATAACTCTTCACAATCGCTGTGCAGACAGAATAAAATGGGCCGTTATAATCGCCATTGTCCTGAAAGGATGAGGCACACGAAGAAGAAGAAGATTAAATTAACTAAAAAAAAGATTTCAGTTATAAAAAGAACATGTAAGCTTACCTTCAGCAATATTTCTGAAATTATCTTTGGTTTGCTGATGAACTATACCATCATAAGCTGATCATAAACGGCAAACAATCTCCCTCAAACCAATTAAAATCCAATTTATCCATATTTAGTATCCATCCATTTCCGTTAGGTGTTAAAGAACTGGGGACTTGCAAATATGCGTTTCGCTCGTGATATACTGAGTTCTTTAGCAGATGTTGTCTCAATTCGGGTTTACACGGAGGCAAAGTAGATGGATCACACTTTTTCAATATTTTTAAAAGGGTATCATCAGGTCACGTGATTTTGCTCGAGCGAACGAATTCGCCCCGATAGAGGACGCAAACAGCCATCGGTATAATAAGCTCTTTCTCACACTGCTGCTTACCTACAGCGCTTTTCATTCACATGCACGCGTAATTTATTTGATCACCTGATAGTTAGAAAATTTCACCAAAAAGAACCTGTCTGTTTTATTAGAATATTTATAATATTAAAAATACCCTGTCAAATAACAATTGCACCCCCGTATCCTGAAAGAAGTTACATAGTTATGCATAATATATAGTTGTATATTTTATACTGGTTAATAGTATGTGCAGATTCAGATGCAATCTTCGGAAGTTCAGTTGCACCCCCTGAAAATAATCCTGGGGCGCCTCCAGAGTTAAAATCTCTCGAAAATCACCTGGCCTGTTTATTTTCTTTATATTTGAATATTTAAATTTAAAATAAAAATGTATACCATTTTTATTCAGTTGCAATGCGAGGCCAAAAATGTCTTAATTTTCACTTAGATAAGAGAGCGCAACCAGCACCCTTATCGACGATTTCACCTCTTGTTAGAGGCTCTTCAGAGAATACATAGGTTACTTTCTCTAATCCAGTAAATTTTTCGACATATATTAGTCCCACACTGCAACTGATGTGAATGGATTAGGTGACTAGCGTCATCTGGCAATTGAAAGATAAAGTTTTTCAATCCTAATAGCAACATTAATAATATTGAAAAATATTAAAAATATTACTAAAAGATTTTTAAATTGAAAACTTATTGGTACATTTCCCTGGTGACACCTCCAACGCTTCTACAATTTGCAAGCCAAATGGATGCTGCAGTGAAGACAAAAGGGAAGTGAATTGCATAGTGTAGAATTCCTTCTCTTTTGTCTTCACTGCAGCATCCATTTGGCTTGCAAATTGTAGAAGCCTTGGAGGTGTCACCAGGGAAATGTACCAATAAGTTTTCAATTTAAAAATCTTTTAGTAATATTTTTAATATTTTTCAATATTATTAATGTTGCTATTAGGATTGAAAAACTTTATCTTTCAATTGCCAGATGACGCTAGTCACCTAATCCATTCACGTCAGTTGCAGTGTGGGACTAATATATGTCGAAAAATTTACTGGATTAGAGAAAGTAACCTATGCATTCTCTGAAGAGCCTCTAACAAGAGGTGAAATCGTCGATAAGAGTGCTGGTTGCGCTCTCTAATCTAAGTGAAAATTAAGACATTTTTGGCTTCGCATTGCAACTGAATAAAAATGGTATACATTTTTATTTTATAGTAGTATTACTCCGTAGAGTAACTAGTTGCATTTTCCGTTGGAACTTTACCAAGCTGCAGACGGGGATTGTGAATTGCATAGTGTAGAATTCCTTCCCTTTTGTCTTCACTGCAGCATCCATTTGGCTTGCAAATTATAGAAGCCTTGGAGGTGTCACCAGGGAAATGTACCAATAAGTTTTCAATTTAAAAATCTTTTAGTAATATTTTTAATATTTTTCAAAATTATTAATGTTGCTATTAGGATTGAAAAACTTTATCTTTTATCTTTTAAAAAACTTTATCATTTAAATTTACTTTAAAGTCACGTCAATGATATTTTGGGCAAAAACAATTTTTACCCTTTTTTTAAATTTGGATGGGATTTTTGAGGAAAATAACCGCTACCCTTCAGCCAGACTGGCATTTTTGTATTAGGTTATCATAGAAGATTCACCTGAAAAATTTTCAGATTGCCTAAATACCTACTCAAAATGTCTAACAGCTCTCGGACCATAGTCATCACGTTACAATGTTAATCCCTTTAACAAGTTTACATGAGAAAACTGGTTTTTCATCAAGAGCCATTTTGCCGTCCATTTTGTTTAAGTTTTTCGTTTGATTTTATGGCAAACACCGTCGCTACTGCACACAAATAAATTCGTTTCATATTCGGACAAATTACTAATGGTAGGGGAGCAAAGTATGCTAAATTTGCAGTCACTCGAGCATTATGGAGACCTATTGGGTTGTGATTATTAGGTCCTAAAATCAAAAAAAGTTAAGTAAAATTTTCCATTTTAGTGGGCGCTTTCCATTTTTTAACTTAATTTTCCAATACCAACAATCGTTTTTTCCGATTATAGCGCCATCTATCCATAATTTGAAAAATGTCTCGAATAAAAGTTGTTTATTTTTACGTAAAGAATCCAAATATGCAATTAAAATTTGGGGGTCCCATTTAAGATTTTAAAGTAACCCCCCACACTGCCTCCGTGGGGGGTCGTGTTTGGTACCATTCGATAAATTTTTCAAAAACATTTTGAAAGTGTATTTTGCAGTTTTTCGATCTGATGTTCATTTTGCGAAATATCGCGGAGTTTGCATTTAAAATTTTAAATTTACCCCCACCCCTCTCCATGGGGGTCATGTTTAGTACCATTCGATAGATTATTCAAAAATATTGAAGACGTAGTTTTTAGTTTTCGATCTGACGTTCATTTCGCGAAATATTCGCTTTTTTTGTGAAACTTTTTGACTCCCCCATTTTCTTACGTCCCGCTCAAATCGTCAAATTTTTTAAATATACACTCTTTTGCATGTACTTAACTTACCTTATCTTAATCTCACAATTTCGAGTATTTTTAAGGATAGATTTTTTTCGAGCCCCCCTTAACGAACTTCCCTGTGTTAACAGCCAATATATGGTAGAGGTGCATCTGCAGGGTACCAGGTTTCTCCCCATATAATAATCTGACGCGCTCGAGTAACTGCAAAAATCCCCGCTTGGGCTCCCCTACCATAAACAAAACTGAAGTGTGTGTGCAACTCGTGTTCGTCATTTTTGTTCAAATAGACTTGCCTGTCGAACAAAACTGTCGAGCAATAACGCAATTTGTGGGCCCTTTGACTATTCTAGTAGGGGAGCCGTGGATGCTAAATTTGCAGTTACTAAAGCGTCTTGGGGACCTTTTGGGTTGTGAAGATTAGGTCCTAAAACCAAAAAAGATTAAGTTAGGCTTTCCATTTTAGTGGGGATTTTCCATTTCCAAAAATCGTTTTTGCGATTATAGCGCCATCTATACATAATTCGAAAAAATGCCTCGAATAAAAGTTACTTATTCTTACGTAAGGAATCCAAATATGCAATAAAAAAATGGGAGTTTCTATTTACGATGTTAAAGTAGCCCTCCATCCCACCCCCGTGGGGGTCGATCGTGTTTGGTATCATTCGATAGATTTTTGAAAAATATTGAATAGGTATTTTTCAAATTTTTGATCAGATGTTCATTTCTCGAAATATTCGTTTTTTTTTATAAATCTTTGTAACTCCCCCATTTCCTTACGCCCCGCTCAAATCGTCAGGTTTTTGAAATATACACAATAAATACAGGGTGTTTGATTAGTGGGGTAAAGCTCAATAGATCTGCTATAGTAATTAATAGATAACAATAAAACTTAAGAATAAAAATTTTAACCACCTTTGAGCTTCACATTACAAAATTAGTTAGAATGTTACAGGGTGTTCTATAAACACAGTGGCAGACCAAACTTATGTTTTTTCAAATGAAACATATTTTATTTTAAATTCAAAATCATGTTAACTTCTCCATTACAAAAATATAAAGGCTTGTTATGTTATATAGGATATGTACAAAGTTGTAACCAATTTTATATAAAAATCGTAACAAGTTCAACTCCCTGTATAAATAAAAATAAGCAAAACAGCAATGGTTTATTAATGCCATATTTTTTACGTATTGTCGAAATTTTCAAGAATGACTGATATTGCTAATTTTCTTTATATCAAATACAGGGTGAGTCAAAACGTAAGTACAATATTTTCTCAGTAATTTTAAATGGAACACCCTGTATTTTATATCACTACTGGAAAGTACCATTACCGTACTTTAATTTTTAGAAACATTCCCTATGTCTAAGTTTTCGAGATATTTTCATATTTCAATGGACCAGTAGCGTGGTCACCCAAATCACCAGAATTTAATAAACTGGACTGATTTTTTTGCGGTTACGTTAATAATTAAGTTTGTAAAATACCTCCAACAAGGGATGAGATGAAAAATAGAATACAAAGTGTATTTCGATGTGTTAATTTACAAATGCTTCGTAGAGTAAGTAGCTCATTCAATGATCGTTTTTAGGCGTGCATAAATGTGTTAGGAGGTAATTTTGAACACCTTATGTAATTAAATATTAAAAATATTTTAGTAAAAGTAGCTTCTAATTTTTTCAAACATGTTTTTTTGCAAAATTTATTACTCATAAATTATTTTTCGTTCTTTATTTGTTACATTGTTACATTTACATACAAAAGTAATGTTTAATTGTCTTCACAAAATGTTGTATTTTGTGTGTGTGTTTTTTTTGTAAAATCTATTACTAATTTTCTTTCTTTATTTGTTACATTTACATAAAAAGTAGCTTTTAATTGTTTCAAAAATGTTGCATGTTGTGGTTGTGTTTTTTTTTGTAAAATGTATTACTAATAAATTATTTTTATTTCTTTATTTGCTACATTGTTACATTAATTACCGGATTGATAATTATCAATCAGTAATATATAGGATTATAATCAGTAATCATCAATTGTCAATTCAGTCATGGCTTATTTAAAATTTAGATAAATTTAGACACCTAAAATAATTCGCTCTGAAAAATTAAAATATCTCGAAAACTAATTAATTTGGACATAGGGAATGTTATATAAAAATTAAAGTACGGTAATGTTACTTTTCAATAATGATATAAAATACAAGACGTTCCATTTAAAATTACTGAGAAAATTATGTACTTGCGTTTTGACTCACCCTGTATTTGATATAAAGAAAATTAGCAATATTGACAATACGTAAAAAAATATGGCATTAATAAACCACTGCTGTTTTGCTTATTTTTATTTATACAGGGAGTTGAACTTGTTACGATTTTCATATAAAATTGGTTATAAATTTGTAGATACTCTGTATAACATAACAAACCTTTATATTTTTGTAATGGAGAAGTTAACAGGAATTCGACTTAAAATGAAATATAGGGTGTTCCATTTAAAAAAACATAAGTTTGGTCTGCCACTGTATTATCGAACAACCTGTAACATTCTAACTAATTTTGTAATGTGAAGCTCAAAGTTGTCTACAATTTTTGTTATTAACTTTTATTGCTATCTATCACTCTAGCGGATCTATTGAGACTTGCCCCACTACTCAATCACCCTGTATATACCTACTTCAAAATACGGAAATACTCTTCTTCATGTACTTAACTTACCTTGTCTTAATTTGACGTTTTCGAGTTTTTCTAAGGATAGATTTTTTACGGACTGTTCCCAACGCACGCCCGTGTATTGAGAGTCCAAATATGGTAGGGGTACATTTACAGGGTACAATGTTTCTCTCCATGTGATTTTCTGACGCGCTCGAGTAACGCGCGAAATCCCCGCTTGCGTTCCCCTACCATTAGTGTTGTTTGAAATATACATTTTGGTTTTAGGTGTTGGTCATAGTGAAGATTTGGGCTACTTATTTGACTATAATATAACAGGAAGTAACGAAGATTACTTGACAAGAGAACGAATGGTGAGGCTATGGACGAACTTTATTAAAAATGGCGACCCAACCCCAAAGCCTGAATTATTATTACAGAACGTCACCTGGCCAGCAAATTCTGTTGTCATAAAGCCTGAAAACTTGAAATTTTTTGAAATTAACAAAGATCTAAAAGTGGTAGGTCTTCCAAATGCTGACAAGATTTTACTTTGGGACAGTTTGTATATGGAATATGGAAGACCTCCATTTACTACTTATTGATATATATTGGCACTTACTGCTGTTGATTTTATGTTATTTAAGTTAAAATAAAGTTACTACACAAAACATATATTTTTTAATTGTTTTACGTAAATTAAAAATTCAGTTTCTTGAAAATTACCTATCTTTCCATTATGCATCCATAATTACGAAGTAAGAGCTATTTTTATAACTTCTTGGGCCATAGGATGAGACGCTTATAATTTGCTCAACTCAGGCGCGGATTCAAGGAGGGGGGTCAATGGGGTCAATTGCCCCCTCCTTCCCAGCAAACAGACCAACGTGTTAATTACGTGAATTTTGGGTACATTTGTCACCAATATACGTAAATTGCTTACGTGAATTTCACGTGAAAATTTGGTTGGAATGTCACATTGAAAATACGTCTTTAAATTACGTGAATAACTCGTCTTCAATAGACGTGTTATTTACCTTAAATAGCAATAAAATGTTTCGGGAAATACGTGTTGGTGTTGATTAACGTATCTTTTAGGGAATGTATATATTAGTATTCACGTGAAAAATACGTCCTCCGTTCACGTAAATAATTCGACCTTAATTAACTTTATGAATAACGTAATTATTAATCTCATATGTAGTGGAGTCACTGAAGGTTTTCACCTCCGATTTCGTTGAACCTCCATCGATTTTCATGAAAATTGGTGAGTAATTAGAGAATACCTCAAGGAACAAAGGTGACATAATGCCAACTTGCGCTTTTACCCTGGGGGTGAATGCCACCCCTTCTCGGGGGTGAAAATTATTTTATTAAAAGTAATACCATAAATCGATAGAGGGACAAATTATAAGTAAAATTTATTATATCAAGTTATTAATATAAATCAACACTTTTTGAGTTATTAAAGACCAAAGATTTTTTTTCGTAACAAAAATGCATGTTTTAAATCGGTTTTTCACGTATAACTCAAAAACTATAAGGTTTTACAAAATAGTTATTATTACTGAAATTGATGATAATAAAAAACTGAATACATTCCTTACTTAAAGAACTGAACTAATGTTAGTTCAAAGTGAGTTATCGGCAATTGAATGTGTATTTTTTTCGAAGAGTACTCAAATCTAAGTATTCAAGCTTAAATAACGGGAAAACGATGCAATGTATAAAATATACCTGCTTATAATTTGTCAACGTACTTCAGAATACCTATTAAATGAGCTTCAAAACAAGTTAATAGCGTCAAAATTAAGCAAGTTATGATGAAAATAAAAGAACCCTTTCGAAGTTTTTAGGAAAAAGTTAAAAATAAAACATACGCCATTTTCACAAAAATTAAAATTTATAATAAAATATAACTTCTTTATATTAGCATAAATAATGATTTCAATAATTTTGACCGGTTTGGAATGCATATTTTTGAAAAAAAGGTATAATTTAAAAAAATCATAATTTTTAAAATTATTGTAATTTTCATATTATTTGATAACAACTCCAAAAATACTCAATATACGTAAAAAATGATACATACCCAAATTTTAGTTTATTCTGTGCCAAATATTTTGCCTGTTTTACTATTTCCAGAGGGTAATAAATAACCGAGATAGAAACGTTTAAATCTTAAATTCTGCTGTGAAAACCATGCAACCGGGGCCATTTAACCTTTTATTTAAAAAAAATTGAGGGGTCTAAAAGACTAAATTCAACATGGTTAAATAGCCCGTGGAATTAACTTCCAAACGGTTTTTAGGTAAACCTGATATCTTTAAAATAAACGGAGTTATTAAAAAAAACAGTAACATTTTTGGAATAATTAAAAAAAAATAAATTTTGAAAAAGTTTTGGTGCATAAATTTTAATGCTATCAACATGTTCGGGGGCTATTATTTAAATATAAAATATGTACTAGCTCGATATTATTGACTTACTAATCTTGGTATTTTCTTTCTATTGACTTCCTCTTTCAGTATGGGTAACCACATCCTACTGCATTCTACCGAGGAATTTGCGACACAATTGGTTTCATTTAGCATAATTAGAGCCGCTTCTTTGATTTTTCTTTTTTTACTATCTGATTCTTTCAGGACTATACTTGAATCTCTCCACTGAACTCTATGTTCATTATCCCATGCGTGTTGACATATTTGAGATCTCTCAAATTCTCTATTTTTAATATAAGATTGATGTTCACTTATTCTAACGTCTAATGGTCTTGATGTCTCACCTAAATAAAATTGTTCGCATTCACAAGGTATTTTATAAATGCAATTCTTTGTTCTTTTTTGATCATTGTTAGGTTTAGTTTTAGATAGAATAGATCTCAATGTGTTTGTTGTTTTGAATGTTGTTGAAATGTTAAATTTATTTCCTATTGTTTTAAGTTTCTCGGATAGTCCTTTTATATATGGTATTGATATTTTCCTCGTATTATTTCTGGTGAATGTTGTAGGATCCCGTTCTAAGTTGTTCTGTTCCATTCGATCCAATCTTGACAATTCCTTATTTATAAACGATAAAGGATAATCATTTTTTAATAAAACAGATGTTAACAATTGTTTTTCTGCTAAAAAGGAATTTTCGTTAGAACAAGTAATTTTGGCTCTATCATATAAGGATTTAATGATTCCCTTTTTAACGTTGATGTTGTGATTTGACTTGTAATTGAGATATCTGTTGGTGTGTGTTGGTTTTCTATAAAATATATCTGTTGATTTACTATGAAGTCTCTAACGCGAGAATTTTACTGTCGTTGCATTTGGTTGTCTTTTTAAAGACATATCACATGCTATAAATTTTTTATGACGGATATTCTTGAGTTGGGGTTAATTTCATGTAATCGAATGAACTATCTTTCAGTAAGTCGTCCCAGGAACGCAACTCATAAATATTGGCAATATCATTTTAAAGTCTTCTACTTTAAAATGTATAATATATGTCTGAATTGCCAATATAAATGAGTGAGATTAAATAAATTATTAGAAGAATTTTTTTGCTTAGCAACAACACTTTAGTTTATTTTAGTAATATTTTGTATTTTGACAACGGCACCCGATTTGGGCGTCGAAACGTTAATAAAATTATATTTTTTTCATTTTAATTGTGGCTTATTTCCCATATAAATAATTAATCATAAAAATGCCACAAGGAAATAGCTTCAGAACAACAAAAATTTAATTATTTGATATTCAACAACTCAAAAAGTTTTGATTTATTTTAATAACTTTATATAACAAATTTTGCTTAGAATTTGTCCCTCTATCGAATTATGGGGTTATTTTCAATAAAATAATTTTCGCCCCCGAGAAGGGGTGGCATCCACCCCCAGGGTAAAAGCGCAAGTTGGCACCATGTCACCTCTGTTTCTTGAGATATCCTCTAACCACTCACCAATTTTCATGCAAATCTATGGAGGTTCAACGAAATCGGAGGTAATAGCTCATATCCACCTCCATTGACTGCACTAATGATATAAATAAAACAAGTATATAAAGTATTAACAATGTATTTATTTAGTAGAATTTAGAGACTTTAAAACATGTGTCTTGTATAATTATTCTACAAGATAATGAACCAAAAATGGTACCGACCTAAAGACACATTAAAAAATTTGCCAACACAAAACGCAACACAGGTCACTTTTTATTTCGAGGAGGACACTTCGACACTTTCTTGTTTTTTCTAATTGCATCATCGGCACTTCAACCCTAGAGCAGTGGTTGCTCGCCTAATAATAAACCCACAAACCCGCCTAAAATAAAACGAGGGAAATAAAGCTCTTCACGTTTCACTTTTTGTTGTGAGAAATCTGAGAAGCTATGGTGAGAAGCTGATATTAGATTTTATGATCATCGATTATAAAAATCGATTATTTTTAAATTACAGTTAAACTATTCTACTTACTTTAAATTTGTATTACGTATTTTCTTTTTGTTTTTTTTTTCTTCTACTATTAACTAATTGGTCTTACTAAAAATCTATTTCAATACCAGAATAATATAAAAAAAAATAATCCTATCGAAACGTATCTATTATTCGATAAATCGATTAATTTAGTTTTCGAACCAACTATGTTAGTCACTTACCGTGGTCATGTATTTAAAGGAGGAGAAAGTCTTGGTAGTACGTCATCACCGCGCGCGATTTAAAAATTAGATTTTAGCTCCTGTGATATTTTTAAAGAAAAAATAGCAAAAATAGCGTCAAATCAATTTTGGATTGAAATAGTTATGCTAAATGATTTTAAAAGCGAAATCATAAACTTTTTGTTTAAATATTGGTAGTATTTACATTACTTTTACGTGAAATACCTACATCTAATTTTTCGAAGTCCATAAAATACAGTGAGTAAAATTCAAGCGATACGTATTTAACCAATACCGTTGTAAAATTTTGTTTTCCAAAATATTTCTCAAAATTTAACCAAAGGAAGTTATTTCTGTTTTGTGATTATTACGTGAAATAAACGTACCTTTGCGATGTAACCGACATTCACACCTATTATAAAAAACATGTACTATATTCGTCATTATGATTTTATATTATTCTAATGTCAAACATGTATAAAGGAACTAATATATAGGTGAATGATTTGGCACTGAAATACGTTTTTTTCTCGTCAGAAATCACCGAGTTACGTATTCGTTGAAATTTGCCGTAAATTTAACGTAATCATCACGTAACTGGGCTCAAACCTGTTTGCTGAGTTGAGACGTCGCCTGGTGTCGCCTTTTTTTAAGAAAGAGATAATTACGATTGAAAATAAATAGTGAGTTTTGTGTCCTGTTGATAACTGAATAACGGGATGAAATATAAAACAGAATTCCTTCTCCAAAGTACGTGTTCTCGGTCTTACTGCTTGGTGTCGAGTCTTGGACTGTGAATAAAATCGATCTACTTACCTTAATCGCCTTGAGGCTTTCGAAATGTGGTTCTATAGAAGAATTTTAAAAGTATCTTGGGTGAAGAAGATTCGAAACTCCACAATACTAGAATGTCTCAGCAAGACTACTGAGATTATAGAAGGCATCAAGAAGAGAAAAGTGCAGTAATTTGGACATGTAATGAGAAGTTTCAAATATAGGTTGCTACAAAATATTATGCAAGTGAAAATAGAAGGCAAACGCAGTCCAGGACGAAAAAGCATTTCGTGGTTGATTTAGGGTGGCAGTGAATAAAATTAAGATAGCTATGATAGTAACCAACGTTCTGAAAGGACATGGTACATGAAGAAAAATAAAGTAACAGCCGAAAAAGACTCCTGCGTACGCGAGTGACGAGAAAATTTTTATTTCATTGCCCCCTCCTTGCAAGGTTGCTGGATCCGCCGTTGGCTCAACTTTTAAGTATGTATCAACCAATCCAAATTATTATTGTATTCAGTTACTGTATTTATATGTATCTATAGATTTTCAAACGTTATAAATTTTCGTGGCAAAACGGGTTTTGCCGCGGGTAAAATATAGGCCGAAATACACGTTGTCGATATCAGTATTTTATAGTCGGAGAGATAGAAGCGGATTTTGTGCGTGATAAGTAATATGGAAAAACTATACGGGGATATGCTGAATTAGTTGTGTACATGACTTTCCCCAACGGCCAACAACCAGAGTGGGGGACGAGGGTAGTTATAAGGGGTCAAAGTCGCGGTTTTTATTATTTTTTTGTGACGCTCATGAACAAGATACTGCACCAAAATTTGGGAATAAGTAGGTCATGACGTAACTAAGTAAAATTTCTAGGGGCGGAACGCTGCGGAGCCGATAAAGGGGTGGGGGTAGGGGTGACTATAAAAAATATAATGGGTTTTTTTGCGACATTCGTGATTGTGATAGTGCACCAAAATTTGGGAATAAGTAGACCATGAAATAACTAAGAAAAATCCCCAGAGCCAGAAACCAAAGTGGGGGAGGAGGGTAGTTATAAGGAGTCAAAGTCGCGGTTTTTATTATTTTTTTTTGTGACGCTCATGAACGAGATACTGCACCAAAATTTGGGAATAAGTAGGTCATGACGTAACTAAGTAAAATTTCTAGGGGCGGAACGCTGCGGGGCCGATAAAGGGGTGGAGGTAGGAGTGACTATAAAAAATATAATGGGTTTTTTTGCGACATTCGTGATTGTGATAGTGCACCAAAATTTGGGAATAAGTAGACCATGAAATAACTAAGTAAAATCCCCAGAGCCAGAAACCAAAGTGGGGGAGGAGGGTAGTTATAAGGAGTCAAAGTCGCGGTTTTTATTATTTTTTTTGTGACGCTCATGAACGAGATACTGCACCAAAATTTGGGAATAAGTAGGTCATGACGTAACTAAGTAAAATCTCCTGGAGTGGAACGCTGCGTGGCCGACAAAGGGGTGAGGCAGGGGTGAATATAAAAAATATAAGGGGTTTTTGCGACATTCGTGATTGAGATGGTGCACTAAAATTTGGAAATATGTAGACCATGACATAACTAAGTAAAATCTCCAGAGCCGGAAACCAGAGTGGAGGACGAGGGTAGTTATAAGGGGTCAAAATTTGGTAATAAGTGGGTCATGACGTAACTAAGTAAAATCACCAGGGGCGGAACGCTGCGTGGCCGACAAAGGGTAGGAGTGAATATAAAAAATATAAAGGTTTTTTACGACGTTTGTGATTGAGATTAATCGTGTTCATCAAAATTTGGGAATAAGTAGACCATGACATGACTAAGTAAAATCCCCAGAGCCGGAAACCAGAGTGGGGACGAGGGTAGTTATAAGGGGGCAAAGTCGCGGTTTTTATTATTTTTTTGTGACGTCATGATCTACTTATTCCCAAATTTTGGTGCATTATCTCGATAACTAACGGCAAAAAAATCCTCACCCCTGCCTACCATACCTTTGTACCCCAAGCAGCGTTCCGCCCTTGTAGATTTTACTTAGTTACGTCATGACCTACTTACTCCAAAATTTTGGTGCACTATCTCCATCACGAGCGTCACAAAAAATAATAAAAACCGCGACTTTGACCCCTTATAACTACCCTCCTCCCACACTCTGGTTTCCGTCTCTGGAAATTTTACTTAGTTAGGTCATGATCTACTTATTCCCAAATTTTGTTGCACTATCTCAATCACGAACGTCGCAAAAAACCCCTTATATTGTTTATATTCACCCCTAGCTCCACCCCTTTGTCGGCCACGCAGAGTTCCGCCCCTAGAGATTTTACTTAGTTACGTCATGACCTACTTATTCCCAAATTTTGGTGCACTATCTCGATCATGAGCGTCACAAAACAAATAATAAAAACCGCGAATTTGACCCCTTATAACTATCCTCGTCCCCCACTCTGGTTTCCGGCCGTTGGGGAAAGTCATGTACACAACTAATTTAACATATCCCCGTATAGTTTTTACATATTACTTATCACGCACAAAATCCTCTCCCAGCTCTTAGACTATAATAGAAATACTCATAGTCTAAGATAGTACATTTTTTAAAGTGGGTGTTACAGCCCTGTAACATTAATAGTATGTACCTAATACTCTTCTGTAGGTATACCCTATTTCACGAACATACACCTGTTTTGGATTATTTCGACAACAAATATTTTACATATTGAAAAAATTGCAAAATAAGAAGAACGAAAGTAAATTGCAAATTACATTGTTGTTTATTGGAATAATTATTAGCGCCATTTACTTTCTTATTTCTTATGTTGCACAGTAAAATATTCGTTGTCGAAGTAATCCAAAACAGGCGTATGTTCGTGAAATGGCCCATACTATTAGGTCTGGATCCCGCGTATGAAAAAAAGTTGATTAATAGCAAGCTGAAAATTTGTTAATAGCTTAAGGGTGTCTAGTCGGATAAACTTTGATATATGGGAACACTGGAACAGGGGCAGTTTTAATTGTGGAACAGGTTAAAAATTTGGAACGGTCAGACCACGAAAACAGCACATTTATTTTGTCCGACAGAATAGACTTAAAGTCTCCGAACAGATATTAAACTCTCATACAAAAATCAGACTGCTATTTATCACCTGTCATAATTCCTGTCATTTGACATATTCTACATGTTCCACTCATTAAAACGCCCATTTGGTGATAAATAGCAGTCTGATTTTTGCATGAGAGTTTAATCTCTGTTTGGAGAGTTTAAGTCTGTTCTGTCGGACAAAATACATGTTCCGTTTTCGTGGTCTGAATGTTCCAAATTTTTAACCTGTTCCACAATTAAAACTTCCCCTGTTCCAGTGTTCCCATATATCAAAGTTTGTCCGACTAGACACCCTTAAGCTATTAACAAATTTTCAGCTTGGTATTAATCAACTTTTTTTTCATACGCGGGATCCAGACCTATATATTTAGTTGCAATATATTTACTTTATCACAAAAAATTCGAGTTTTATTAAAAACTGTCTTTTTAAGTTTCTATTACCTCTTAAATCAGACGGAAATATAAGGCGCAAGAGCGCAGTTCATCAAAGCCTCTGTATGTGAATTCTGTATCAATAGGGTCCCACAAAGTTGTTTCAGCATATCTCTGCATCGTCAGAGAAGTGGACTGATACCAATAATTCTCAAACAGACGGCCGAGAAATGTCTCTTGACATGTACCACTTCAAGGGGATAGCTACTTCTAAAATCTATTTTCTAATAAGTATATGTATGTTTATACAGGGTGTAACAAAAGTACAGGTTATAAATTAAATCGCATTATTCTGGGACCAAAAATAATTCGATTGAACCTAACTTACCTTAGTATAAATATGCACATACAAAAATTTACAGCCCTTGGAAGTTACAAAATGAAAATCGATTTTTCCGATATATCGAAAACTATTAGAGATTATTTAATGAAAATGGACATGTGGTATTATTATGGCAGGAACATATTAAAAAGAAATTATAGTGAAATTTGTGCACCCCACAAAAATTTTAAAACTTTTATGTACGTTCCAATTAAATTATTATTGTGGTACCATTAGTTAAACACAATGTTTTTAAAACTTTTTTGCCTGTTAGTATTTTTCGATAAACCAATTTTAATCTAGATGCGGCTTCTTTTTTAATATGTTTACATAAAAATTGTATGGGTGTTTTGTGCCTTTAAACCCCCCAAATGTTTGTATACGTTCCAATTAAACTATTATTGCGGTACCATTAGTTAAACACAGTGTTTTAAAAAAAAATTTCCCTCTTATTATTTTTCCGATAAAACACCTTTTATCGAGATGTGGCTTTATTTCTAATATGGTTCAAAATATACCTTAAACTGTAATTTATAAAAAAAATTTCATATTATTACCAGGTCTCTTTAATTGTACGTAACAGTATAGAAATATGTGGTGGATTTGAAAAATATTCAAAATATCTCGATAAAAACTAGCTTTTCGAAAAAGTACTAGGAGCCAAAAAAGTTTTAGAAACATTATGTTTAACTAAAGGTGCCACAATGATAATTTAACTGGAACCTACAAAAAAGTTTGGGGGGGTTTAAGGGAACAAAACCCCCATAAAATTTTTATGGGGTGCACAAATTTCACCATAATTTATTTTTAAGATTATTATGTCATAAGAATGCAACATGCCCGTTTTCAATAGGAAACCTGAAATAGTTTTCGATATATTGAAAAAAATCGATTTTTATTTTGTAACTTCAAAGGGCTGTAACTTTTTTTATTTGCACATTTGTACTAAGGTAAGTTAGGTTCAATCGAACTATTTTTGGTCCCAGAATATGTGATTTAATTTATGACCTGTATTTTTGTTACACCCTGTATATTTGTACTAAAATCACAATAAAGATGCACTGGAAATAAACAAACCAATGGTAGGAAAGCCCAAGCGGGGATTTTTGTAGTTACTCGAGCTCGTCAGATTACCTTTACCATTATATTGGCTCTTAATGCAACGAATTCTGCAATTCTTTGGTCACGTGGTTCGCAGAGGTGACGACAGTTTGGAGAGATTAATTGTTTCTGGAAACGTTCCGGGGAGAAGATCAAGAGGACGATCACCAACTAGATGGTCTGACCAAATAAAGCATTCAGCTGGAAACTCATTCTGCGAAGCTCTTAGAGCAGCTGAAGATAGAGACCAATCGAGAAAAAATTGTTAAGAATATTGGAAAAAATCACGATCCTCAGTAATGGGGAAACGACAAGAGAGAGACATGACCAGGTTGAACAATAAAGGACTCAGGGTATCTCCCTGTCTTATCCCGTTGCCAGTAGGTTATTGTTATTACTGTCACAATTCACTGGTCGAAGACTTTCCGCTTCAGATTAATCGTCTTTAAACGGAATGGTACGTTTCATCGCCGCCGGTTCATCGCTGCCGTTTCGATGCCGCCGATTCATCGCCAGTCCATTTCATCGCCGTCCGTTTCATCGTCAGTCCATTTCATCGCCGTCCGTTTAATCGCCAGTTAGTCAGTTGATTTTGTATTATGGGAGATAACTCGACACGAGGTTAAATTCAGTTCAAAACTTTATCTGTCAATTAAACAGATAAAAAATATTATTATATTTAGGTACTGTTCTATTTCTACTTCCCTTAAATTTTATACTAAATAGTACTAAATTTGTAGTGTTAAATGGCCTTTGTAGAAATAATATGTATATTTCAAATTTATGTAGTATTAGGTTGGGTTAGGTTAGGTTAGGTTTTTCCTAGAATTCCTAATTAATATTAAAAATAAATAATAAATGTAACTGTCGAAAATTGGTCGGAAATTCGGAAATAAATTAGTTAGCGATTAACTGACTGACGATGAATCGGCCGGCGATGAATCGGCCGGCGATGAATCGGCCGGCGATGAATTGACGGCGATGAACTGGAGGGCTTTTAAAAAATTTGGGTTACAATAGTGAGTACTTAAGGCACTTTTCACACACTATTGAGTGCCATAAAGATATTCAAAACTTATCGTTTTTAAAGTATTATTAAAGTCAGTACCGATTCCTACACATTTTTTCGGATCCAAGTGCAGTTCTTTCAACAAGTTTATTACTATTTTTCCCAATGCTTCTCCTGTCAGGCCTTCTTCTTCCCCTCATTCTTGATTTTCACTAATTATTTTATCTTCTCATAATCTTCAATGAACTTGACAAAGTCTTCGCGAATGTTGTTATTTTGTACAGATAGAAAAATGAAAGATTACCCATGAACGAACATTAAAACGATCTGTATTTTTCTGTCGCCGTGTCACAAAAAAAAATTGGCCAACGCAATTACATGTATAATACTTACAAGAATAAAAAACCGCTAAACACCGTAAAAATGAGTGGCGCATAAAATATTCCAGCTACAAAAGATCTGATATGAAAATTACGTGGCGCGAAAATGGATTTTCATTTGATGCAAAACAAATTTCTAGTTTTATTTTAAAAGATTTTTTCATAATATTTGCTTAATTTGAAGTAAACGCGCCACAAAAGAGTAATTTTGATACAGTTTGAATTTTGAAACTCTTTTGTGGCGCGTTTACTTCAAATTTAGCAAATATTATGGAAAAATATTTTAAAATAAAACTAGAATTTTGTTTTGCATCAAAATGAAAATACATTTTCGCGCCACGTAATTTTCATATCAGATCTTTTGTAGCTGGAATATTTTATGCGCCACTCATTTTTACGGCGTTTAGCGGTTTTTTATTCTTGTATCAGGAGTTTTTCAAAGTTATTTATAAATTAAATGTATGAAGTTGAATGCAATGTTCCCCTATTACACGTCAAGCTTTATAAATGGTCACCTTTGTTGAATTATATCCCAAATGATCTAGTTTCCATCGAATGTACACTAGACTTTTTTCTATTCGAAATAGATTGAAACAAAAATATTTAGATGGCCGGTAAATGAAGTCGGATTGCCCGTTGCCAGATCAAATTTAGCGTCGTAACCACTACAACTACATAAACCATTTCGGTAATAATCGTTAATTGGATTAAACATTTGTAGCTTAATAACTTCTAAACGGCTTAACCGATTTTGATCAGTAAACATGAGTTTGAAACGTATTGACCAGTAGTATCTAATGGATCTAAGGTCAAGTATGATAACTGAAGCTATTAAAGGAATTATTGAGCTTGTGAAACCGTTTTTCCCACAGGAAATAGATTTTATCATACTTATGAAGCCTATAACCTAAAAATTCGAACTTTACCGGATATAAGGTATACACCGTTAGATTCTTCTTGAGTCCTTCTACAAACGCTAAGTTATTGGCGCAATTCGTAGGTTAAAATGTTGAGTAATTGTCGAAAAACCAAAATTTTCAAAGTTTAGTTTTTCAGTTTTTCGGCTATACTGAGCAGTGTGTATGTCTGATCCTGACGGCTTAAACACCATTTGAAAGCTTAAGTCAACATTATTGATTTGATGTATTTGCGGTTCTCCTGCCTCTTCTTGATCCGAATTTATATACCCCCAAAAAATATGCCGTTTTGTCCCTACCAAGTCCTATAGCTGGCTTATGGGTGGTCAAAAGTCACAAACTACACCGGTTCTAAATCAGCCCTGACCCCCTCTTCAAACACAGAAAAATATCAAATCGGTTTCACTTTCAAACACACATACATACATATCCACAAACATTTTCCCCTTTTTAAATAAAAATTGAGTCACATTTCTAAGCTCTATAACTTTTGAATGGTATAACCGATTTTCAAAATTAGACATGCGTTGGAAAGGTAATGATCAGTTCTATTAGAAGCCGCAAAGGTTAGACTTAATTTTTAAGGTTTTTGGGAGTTTTGGGGACGAGAACGAAAAACAGACCCTAAATAGGAAGGGCCGTAAAATCTACACCCTTGGACCAAAATCGATGGTTGACATATAAATCGGTGAGTCTTTTTCTGAACTTTAAGATAAGAGTTGGCCCAATTTTGAATTCAGTCAGATTTAGAAAATCGAAAATTTCGTGTATACAGGGTGTCCAGAAACTCTACCGACAAACGAAGACAGGAGATTTTTTAGATAATTTTAAGATAATTTAACCCAATTCACCTAGTCCGAAAATGCTTCCTAAGGGAGCTAGAGCTCTTTGAAGATGGCGTCATGTAATTAGTTTTTCTTAAATAACTCCAGAACGCTTCTATTTAGAAAAACGAAAATTGGTATGCTTATTTACTTTCTACAAATGAATCTATTCCATCTATTGCGAATTTTTAGTACCGGTCATAGGCGTCCGTTTTGGGTAGGGCAACGGTTATTTTATCGCATAACTTTTTTGTCTTTAACTTTTAAACATTTTTCTCACTGGATTATTAAATTGTGAGGTATTCTAGTACTAAAAGGTACTCTTGCTTTAGGTCGGTAGGACACACCGTTTTCTAGAAAAATGGATTTGAAAGTTTTTCGTTTTGGGAATTTGAAAAAAATGGAAAAAAATTTTCAAAAAAAAACGATGTATTTTACTAACTTAAAGCAAGAGTAACTTTTAGTACTCGAATAACTCATAATTTAATAATCTAGTGTCAAAAATGCTTAAAAATTAAGGACAAAAAAGTTACGCTATAAAATAACTGTTGACCTACCCAAAACGGACGCCTATGACCGGTACTAGAAATTCGCAATTAATGAAATCGATTTATCTCTGGAATATAAATAAATGTACCAGTTTTCGTCTTTCTAAAAAGGTTTTTTTGGAATTTTTTTTTTTGAAATTTAAAGAACGAAAAATGTTCAAATCGATTTTTCTAGAAAACGGTGTGTCCTACCGACTTAAAACAAGAGTACCTTTTAGCACTAGAATACCTCACAATTTAATAATGCAGTGTCAAAAATGCTTAAAAATTAAAGACAAAAAAGTTATGCGATAAAATAACCGTTGCCCTGCCCAAAACGGACGCCTATGATCGGTACAAAAAATTCGCAAAGAATGGAATAGATTTATCTCTGGAAGAGAAATACGCGTACCAATTTTTGTTTTTCTAAATAGAAGCGTTCTGGAGGTATTTAAGAAAAACTCATTACAAGACGCCATCTTCAAAGAGCTCTAGCTCCCTTAGGAAGCATTTTCGGACTAAGTGAATAGGGTTAAATTGTCTTAGAATTATTTGAAGAATCTTTTGTCTTCGTTTATCGGTAGAGTTTCTGGACACCCTGTATATAGTGTCGCGTGTAGGGGGGTGTGGGTGTGCGCCACTGGCGAGAACTGCCGTTATCTGGTAATGTTCAAAATTAGACATGCTTTGGAAAGGTAATGATCAGTACTGTTAGAAGCCGCAAAGGTCGGACTTAAATTTTCGAAGTTTTTGGGAGTTTTGGGGACCAGAACGAAAAACAGACCCTAAATACGAAGGGCCGTAAAATCGACACCTTTGGACCAAAGTGGATGGTTGGCATATGAATGGGTGAGTCTTTTTCTGAACTTGAAGATGGGAGTTGGCACAATTTTCAATTCAGTCAGATTTAGAAAATTGAAAATTTCGTGTATATAATAGTGTCACGTGTAGGGGGTGTATTTCTGCGCCACTGGCGGGAACTGCCGTTCTCTGGTAATTTTTTCGATATAAAACTAACAGCTTCGATAACCACTAAATCGAAAACTATTAATTTTATCAAAAAAATGTATAGTGAACATTTTTTGCTTATAATTAATGTTTTTACCAGCGTTTGCGGTCAAAATATAATAAAAAATTTCCACCCTCGAGATGAGGTGGCAACCACCCCATGGCAAAAGCGTCTTTCTGCATCATATAGATTTTGATCCTTGGACTATCCACTACTTATTGTCACATTTTCAAGCAAATCTATCCATTCTGTAAAAATTGCGAAGTGAAACATTTCAGTTCCTGGACTAATTATACATTTGGAGCTCTATAACTTCTGAACGGCTTACCTGATGTTAATCACTAGACATGAATTTGAAACGTATTGACAAGTAGTATCTGATGCATCCAAGATCGAGTATGATAACTGAACGTATTACAGTAATTATTGAGCTTGAAAATCCGTTTTTCCCATAAGAAATAGATTTGATCATACTTATGAAGCCTATAACTTAAAAATTCGAATTTTCCCAGATATGAGGTATACACCGTTAGACGCGTCCTGAGTCCTTCTACAAAGGCTTAGTTATTGGCGCAAATCGTAGGTTGAAATTTTGAGTAATTGTCGAAAAACCAAAATTTTCAAAGTTTAATTTTTCAAAAATGAATAACCATTTTCAATTTCGTTGCAAAACGAAAACACAGCCGAACCATATTCTAGTCCAATCAGAGAGTGCTGCAAGCACCCCTACCGGTTTCGAAACTTATTAGTCTCTCATCAGGAGGCACATATGCTGCTCTCTCTGATCCCACCAAAACAAACCCCAGCGTGCAGTCCCGGATCGCAAATAACGAAATGGCATAGATGCCCTAGCGGCAACTGCTACAAAATGATTAAGTTTTCACTCTAATGGCATATAAAACAACATAATGCTATTCTACATCCCACCAGAATGAAAACCGTGGGAACCTAAGTGGGAGGTGTAACCAGAGAAGGTTCCCACTGTTTTCATTCTGGTGGGATGTAGAATAGCATTATGTTGTTTTATATGCCATTAGAGTGAAAACTTAGTCATTTAATTTTTCAGTTTTTTGGCTATGGTGAGCAGTGTGTATGTCTCAGCTTGATCGCTTAGGCACTATTTAAAAGCTTAACTCAACCCTATTGATTTGGTGTATTTGCGGTTTTCCTGTCTTTCCTTGAACCTAAGATATATACGCCCAAAAAATATGCTATTTTGTATCTACCTAGCCCTCTAGCTGGCTTAAGGGTAGTCAGAAGTCAAAAATGAGACCGGTTCTGAATCGGCCCTCACACCCTCTTGAAACACAGAAAAAAAATTCAGATCGGTTTAACTTTTCCACATACATACATACATACAAACATACATATCCACAAACATTTTCCATTTTTTAAATAAAAATTGAGTCATATTTCTAAGCTCGATAACTTTTGAATGGTATAACCGATTTTCAAAATTAAACATGCGTTGGAAAGGTAATTATCTGTGCTATTAGAAACCGCAAAGGTCGGGCTTAAATTTTTAAAATTTTTGGGAGTTTTGGGGACGAGAACGAAAAACAGGTTTTAAATGGGAAGGGCCGTAAAATCCACACCCTTGATTTGGCCCAATTTTCGATTCAGTCAGGTTTATAAAATCAAAAATTTCGTGTATATATAGTGTCGCATGTAGGGGTATTGTGTGCCACTGGTGAGAACTGCCGTTCTCTGCGGATATAAGCTGTTCTTATAGTCCTGGTACTAGTTCATTATTTTCTGAAACATAGAACAGATGTGTTTAATATGATCGCTCATGGGTAATCTTTCATTTTTCCTACATAATATGTATCTCAAATTTAGAAAAAGCTGTTCCACTTTGGGTACGTCGGTCGTTTCGTCAAATATGATAGGTTAAAAATTTGCACTTTGAACCTGATTCATTATTTGTTCAATCACTTGTTCACCACAACATGTTATCAATTGACTTTGATTGGTGCCACTAACGTATGTTGCTCGGGAGGATGCTGTGGATAGGTGTTGTTTAAGAGTCTTATCCCCTGATGCTATTTTAAACCTTAACAATTCCATCATTGCTAGGTCCAGCATCTTCTTTCAGAAACAGAAGGACATCATCACGATGGCCTCTTAGAGGAATAATTTGTCCACCTAAGAACACTATAGACTCTAATTGGTCGTGTCTTTCTCTATTTGCTTGTATCTTTCTAGACCTCTGAGAGTCTATCTGATTTTTTTTTTAATGGGATGCACTTTATGTCAATCAGCCAACCACAACATGACTACTATATCAAGAAAAATAAATATTTAAGACCTATCTGGTTAATATCTGATCTATCTGGTTAATATCTGACTTTTGCGGGTTGCGATAACTTCATGGTTTTGTATGGCTCCATCTTTGCCCATGAGTTTGGCGAAAGATGTTAAAGGTTTCGTGACAAGGCTTTGGGCTGTCATCCCTTTATTGTAACCATATTTTTTAATTGCAAACCAAAAAATAAAAAGCAAAACTTGCAAAACATTCCCTTTTTTAATGTGCGAAAGTACCAAACAACTCCTTTGTTCTAAGTGCTGGTGAACCAAGTAACGCTTAATTTCTTTTTTTATTCTTTAGTTCAGAAAGCCACTGCGCATCCGCTAGGAAAAATATTCTAATTCGGATTTTTTGCACAATCTTACCCAAAAAGGACTCCTTTTAACAATTTTGCATGTTGCCAGGACCAAAAGGTGGTCAAAAATTTTTTAAACGTTTTTTTTTTGTTTTTTTTTTCTAAAATTATTTTTTTTACATGGAAAAAAGTTTTTTTAGGTTTTTTGGACCATTCCAAACAGAAAAGGTCTTTAGTGACTTTTCTCTAAAAATGATAGTTTTTGACATATAAGCGATTAAATATTGAAAAATTGCGAAATCGGCCATTTTTAACCCTCAAAAACTATGTGAAAAACTGAAAATTTGAATGTTGCCAAGATAGGTACATATTCTTTAAACATCGACTGATGAAATCCCGAACAGTTTTTTGCAATACAATATTCAAAACTCCTTTGTTTTTTAATTGCTATTCAAGCGTGCGCGGCACTATTTTCCACCGACAGTATGGTGCAAATGAAAGGAATAAATTCGTTATTTCATAAACTGGCGACTTTAAGAAAAAATCCCGAAACAGGTCGATTTCTATTTTTAAGTTATGATATTGTGGCATATATGGTATACTAGTGACGTCATCCATCTGGACGTGATGACGTTATCGATGATTTTTTTAAATGAGAATAGGGGTCGTGTGCTAGCTCATTTGAAAGGTTCTTTAATTGTCTATTCAGTAATATAAACATTTACATAATTATTTATACAGGGTGTCCAAAAATTTTTTATTAAATTAAATTATTTGACAAAAACAAAAGTAGAAGGACACACTGTATAAATAATTATGTAAATGTTTACATTACTGAATAGAGAATTGAAGAGCCTTTCAAATGAGCTACCACACGACCCCTATTCTTATTTAAAAAAATCATCGATTACGTCATCACGCCCAGACGGATGACGTCACTAGTATACCATATATACCACAATATCATACCTTAAAAATAAAAATCGACCTGTTTCGGGATTTTTCCTGAATCTCGCCGGTTTACGAAATAACGAATTTATTCCTTTCATTTGCACCATACTGTCGATGTCGGTGGAAAATAGTGTCGCGCACGCTTGATTAGCAATTAAAAAACAAAAGAGTTTTGAATATTGTATTGCAAAAAACTCTTCGGGATTTCATCAATCGATGTTTGAAAAATATCTACCTGCCTTGGCAACATTCAAATTTTCAGTTTTTCACATAGTTTTTGAGGGTTAAAAATGGCCGATTTCGCAATTTTTCAATTTTTAATCGCTTATATGTCAAAAACTATCATTTTCAGAGAAAAGTCACTAAAGACCTTTTCTGTTTGGAATAATCCAAAAAACCTAAAAAAACTTTTTTCCATGCGAAAAAAATAATTTTAGGAAAAAACAAAAAAAAAACGTTTAAAAAATTTTTGACCACCTTTTGGTCCTGGCAACATGCAAATTTGTTAAAAGGAGTCCTTTTTGAGTAAGATTGAGCAAAAAATCCGAATTAGAATATTTTTCCTAGCGGATGCGCAGTGCCTTTCTGGACTATCTTGGTGTGTACAGAATATTGAAATTGATACGATTGATGGCTGCCAAACTCGTTCTAACAAATGGCACTTTGTAAAATGATCAACATTTTTATTTACCAAAAATCCTATGTCATTCTTGAAGCTTCCGTTACTGCTTTTGTTCAATTATAATCCAGAAGACATAATATGTATCCCCTGTTTTTTGCATATATAATAATGTGTTTAAAACTAAAAATATTTGAACTGCAAATATTTAAACTTCTATTTTTTTAAATTCTCGGAGGGGGCCATGGCCCCCATAGCCCCCTCCCTGGATCCGCCCTTGCTAGACCCTCTTTAAATACGTTTTAAAGAGATCAATGTGCTGCCTATCAATGTGCTATTCTTCTTAATATTAATACTTCATCTATTTTCTTGTCCCTGATGTCTATTCACATTTCTTGTCCAAGATATATGTATTTATCAAGTTCTACTTCTATTCGTGTTTCTGCATTTGTAAATTGTTTATTGGGCACGAGGTTTGTCATGTATTTTGTTTAGGGAATATTTATTTTGAAACCGATCTCTGTGATCCTCTGTTAGTTATGTGAATCATCTCCAATACACATCTTTCATTGTAGATCTTTCCTTTTTACTGTAATATTGTAATTTTACACAGGTTACACATATGATGGAAATAGGACAGGCAAGAAATGCTTTCATGCATTGATGGTCACAACGTGTTCGTAGACTTCAAACAGGCATACGACTCAGCCAAAAGGAACAAATTATACTATATATTGGCTGAATTGGCAATACCACACAAGCTAATAAGACTTATTAAAGCCACAATGGATGAAACTCAGGCATGTGTACGAATACAAAACCACCGGACAGACTTTTTCAAAATTTCGCAGGGACTAAAGCAGGGAGATGGGCTGGCCCCAACTTTGTTTAACCTAACACTGGAGTATGCGGTTAGGCAAATGCAAACTGGACGAGGAAACCTATACTGACCAACCGAACGGTTCAACTGGCCGCTTATGCCGATGATATTAATATTATGAGTAGAACATCAACAGGCAGAGAACGCAACAAGAGAATAACTCAAGCAAACAGAGCTTATTTTGCCTTCTCCCATATATTTCGGTCTAAAAGTGTCCACCGAAATACCATGAGAATCTATAAAACTTTAATTCGACCAATAACATGCTATGGCAGTGAAGCCTGGGTCCTGAAAGAAACATCCAAAAACAAACTCAATACATTCGAAAGGAAAGTACTGAGGAGAATACTGGGACCTGTGAGGGAAAACGGAATCGTCAGAAGTCGATACAACGAACTTTATCAACTTTATAAGGAAGCACCCCTGTCAGACTTCATTAGAATACAAAGATTGCAATGGGCCGGACATGTGATAAGAATGGGAGAGCTACCAAAAAGAGCACTGAATGCTAGAATGCAGAAAAAGAAACCGGTTGGAAAGCCAAGAAAGCGCTGGGAAGACACAGTAAACAGCGACGCATAAGCCCTTTTAGGAGTCCGTGCGTATGGAGAAGAGCTGCCACAGACAAGCAAGGGTGGAGGCAAAAAATAAAGGAGGCCAAGGCTCAATTTGAGCTGTAGTGCCGTAGAAGAAAAAAAAGAAGAAGAAATGCTTTTAACAAACTGAAAAAAGTATTCTGTAGCAGGGACATTACAATTTATTTAAAGTAAGACTCGTGAGATGAACATTAAAGAAAAATGTTTCGGAGAGATGAGAGATTAGAAGCCGTCGAGTTATGGGCCTACCGAGAGATATTAAGAATAAGTTGGTAGATAGAGTCACGAATGTCAAAGTGTTGAGAATGGGAAAAGATGAAGAGGTTTTAAATACAATTGAAATTAAAAAACTTCAATACCTGGGACATGTCTTGACGGACGAGCATTATAACTTATTAATAATTATAACTTATTAATAAACTTGGGGGACGAGCAATTAATAATACAACGGAAGAATACAGGGTAGAAGGAATCTTGAAAGAAGGCACATCTCCTGGTTAAACAATTTGAGAGCTTGCTTTAACTGCACTTCTGCTGACCTCTTAAGGGTAGCGGCATCGAAAGTACGAATTGTCATGATGGTTGCAAACCTTCTTAGAAGAAGAAGAAGAAGAAGGGGTTTCACGATCTTATCTTTGTGGTCACTGAGATTGTATTTGATAGCTAAGTTTTTTATAGCATCTCAACGGATTTTAGTTAACTAGTCACCTTCAGAAAATGCCTACTTCCCAGAGGCTTATCAGAATAGTAAGTTATATATATATTGTTATATTTCTATTTGATATGAAAATTAAATTTTGATAATTATAAACAAAGTTCAATTTAATATAAAATATTTTCAATTTTCTCAACCACGGGCATATAAATTTAGAACAACCTGTATACAACAAATTGTTATGTTTAATTTTAAGAAGTGATTAGAAGAAGCTTACGAAACTCGGGACAATGCGCCGAGAATAAACAAAGTGAATGGCGCGTACCATTATCGTTGTTCGCGGAAGGTTCGATCATTAGCCTATGCTAAATAAGACTCAGTTGAAATAAATAATAGGCCATTATCGTTGTTCGCGGAAGGTTCTATCATTAGCCTATGCTAAATAAGACTCAGTTGAAGTAGATAATAGGCCATTAAATTTTGTAAATAGTAGAAAGTAATTTTAGAATGGGAATTAACTATTTTTTTTTAAATCCATTAAGCATATTTAGAAAGATTAAAAATTGGTTTTGAGGAATACTGCGAATGAGAGTTGGTGGTGGAAGGTTGATTTGTGAATCTGGAAGGGATATTTAGAAAGTAGGGGAATGAATGACAAATATAGATCAGAATGTTTTGAGCTGTCGAGAAGGGAAGTCCAGTAGTAGACGGTAGTGTACGGAGAGTGAGAAAGCCGGTGTAGTTCCGTGAGTGTGGAGATCTATCGTGGAACGAGAGGTAGGCCAGGTTGAGAGTAAAGAACCTCCTTGAGCCAAGAGTGTCCCGGTAGCTGATTGCAGTTTCGAAAAAGGTAGAACACAGCATCACGACAGAAGCAGGAACGAGAGCTATACGAGCTAATCTTCAAAGGAGAACGTTACTGAAAGCCAGGACGAGGTTTTGATCGCAGCCAAGGATAGCAGGAAACGGGTCTTGTGTGAAGACATTCTCAGTTCACCAGAAAAAGGTCAGTCTCATTTGTTTGGACATGAATGTATGGTTTTTCGTATTAAATACCACATTATAAATTGAAGAACATAATCAATAATATCAGAAAAGCTTCATCAAACTTAAATAGAATTGTTGCTAATAAATCCTAATATTTAAATGTTAATATAAAAACTTTCAATTGGAAACCAAAAGGAAATAAGATTCCCATTTGTAAATGTTATGTTTAAGAATAATAAGATCTAGCTAGCACATATTAAGCAGTGATTGCCATTTAAATAAAATAAACAATATTTTGATTATAATTGTAACCCATATGTGTGTATTATTTTACTCTTTTCTTTCCTATCCCGATTAGGAACCATTGAGAAATACTGAGAAGCCACGTAAGTAAGTAATTAATTTTATAATTCGCCCTGAGATTGAAAACATATTGATATGTGATCTGGTTAATTAATTAAATTATTATTAATGCATTGATTAAATTAAATGACAAATAAGAATATTATCTCATATCAATAATCAAGATCACATCAACTAGCGCCCAACGTGGGGCATTGAAAAGTATTTCTAGTGGCAAATTTGAAGGATAGAAAGAGTAAAGCCGGTATTTGAAAATTTATATGCCTGTGGTAAAAAGTGAGATACTTACATTTGATAACATAAAATTTTAGATCTCTTTAGGTACAAATTTTACATAACTGATTTAATATTTTATTTTTACGATATTTACATTTGATATATTTATTGACAATTTATAATATTTGGGTGAGAAAAAGTCGTCTTGGTAACATACTAGTAAAATTTCATATTTGGCGGGGACAGTACTTCTTGAAAACAAATGTCTGTGACAAGAAGCCAAAGCAAAGACAACAAAAAACAAAAAGAACATTCAAATCAAGAGAATAAGTCAGACCAAGAAGATATTTTAGACACGACAATCATGGCATCAGAACAGCAAGAATTATCAGGAATAGATAAACTATTACAACTGATGCAACTCCAGTCACAAAAACTGGATGACAATCAAAGAGAAACAAAACAAGCAATGGATGAAGCATCAAAGAAAATGGATAAAGTGGATCAAAAAATGGATGAAACACAACAAAAAATGGATAAAACACAACAAAAATTGGATCAAAAAATGGATGAAACACAACAAAAAATGAAACAAGCAATAGAATAGAACAACAGGAAAATGGAGGAACGCATAGGAAAGTATGAAAAGGAAGTAAAAGGATGTTTGACAATGATCAAGAACGATATGGGACAACAAGAGACAGAGATTAAAGAAATCAAAAGCAAAATAAAGGAAATAACGAATTGCCAGAAAAAGGAAATAGAAAATTTGGAAAATAAGTTGGAAAATGCTATTCAAGTAGACAGAGAAGAAGTGGAAAAAAGAATCACAGAAATAGAAAAACAAGTCACCGAAAACCGGACGCAACAAAATGTAGGAGAAAGAAGAGAAATGGTTATACATAGCACAGATGACGTGAAGATAAGGTTTGGCGGGGATGTAAGAAGATTACACCCAGTGCCGTTCATAAATAGCCTGAAAAAGAAAATACAACACATCGGAAATTTCGAAACAGCAAAAGAAACTATCAGAAACCATCTCAAATATGAAGCAAGCCTATGGTTCGATAGTAAAGAAGAAGAATTCGGCAATTGGCAACAATTTGAACAAAAATTTTTGAATTATTTCTGGGGAAAAGTCCAACAATTGGAAATTGACAAGGAATTGCAAAATGGGAAATACAATGATAGGATGGGGGTATCAGAAAGGACATATGCTTTACAAATTTACAATAATGCAAAACATTTACAATATAATTACTCATCGGAACAATTAGTCGAACTGATTGCAAGACATTTCGAAGAAACGCTGGAAGACCATATAACATTGCAAAACTACAAAGACATAGATAGTCTATGCCAATTCTTACAAATAAGAGAATCACGTCTAAGAGAAAGAAAATCAAGAAGGTCGCGAGAAGATTACAGGCCCCGAGAAACACAAGATTACAGAGATAGAAATCAAAATAGGAGGGACTATACAAGACGAGATTTTAATCCCAGAAGGGAAAACGAAAATAGAGACAACGGAAGAGGAAATTATGAACAAAGAAATAGGCAATGGAATGAGGACAGAAATCGAGAATACCAGAATAGAAACACCACACGCTCAAATCAAGAAAACAGAAATAATGGTAGACAAAATGAACAGGGATATCGAGAAAACCGAAACAGATCCGACAGACCAAGAGAAAATAGAAGAGAAGTAAATAATACCCAGACAGATGAATATGACGGAGAGAGACATTATGACGAAAATATAAACAACAATGAGCAACCGGCGTCTTTTCACGACGGCGCTCACTAAAAACCAAAAATCAAACAGGAATCTTTTGTCACCCCAAGGAATTTATTAAATTGGCAGGAAACAACGAAAAGAAAAATGGAGTTAATTTAAAATTTGTGGATGGATTTATCAACGAGAAACCAATTAAAATTATGATAGACACTGGATCTGAAATAACATTGGTCAACAGAAAACTAATAGAAGAAGTTACCTTAACAAATTTAATTTACAAAATACCTAGGGTAAATTTAGTGGGCGCAAACAAACGGACATTAGCAACTATAAATGAAGGCATACGAGTAATGGTACGACTGGGTAAGAATATGTATGCACTACAATGTGTAATAATGCCAAACATGTCACATGACATGATAGTAGGAGTTGACGAATTGGCAGAAAAACATGTAGTGATGGATTTTAAAAATAATACGATGAAACTAACAGAAGAAAAAGAAAAAGAACAGGACAAGGAACATGAGAAACAAAATACGGACGAATCAGGTAAAGAACAAACAGTGGAAATGAATTTGGCAGCGAAGCAAGGACAAAGAAAAAAAAGGAGAAAAGGTCAGAAAAAGATAAAAGAAAATGAAACCTGTGGCTCCTCAAAAGAAGAGTTGAGCCCAGAAGAAGAAAATTTGAGAGTATCAGAAACAAAGGAAACCTGGGATTCCTCAAAAGAAGAGACGAGCTCAGGAGAAGAAGAAATAAAGCTAAAAAATGAAAGTGAAAAGAATATGATTGAAACAGTGGTATTTGAAGAGGAGGTATATGCAAACGAGGATGCAGAATGCACGGTAAACATGTGTGAAGAATCTGAGAAAAAAGACAGAAAATTGATATGTGGAGAAGGGAAAGAAAAAGAATTGCGGTTGATGTTAAGAAACTACGAAAATTTGATCAATGAGGAAAACAGAGTGGCTAAAAAGTACGAACATTCATTTGAGGTGAAAAACTTGGGAAATTTTCGATCAAAGACTTACCCGATTCCATACAAGTATCGACAAGAGGTGAAAGAAGAAATAAATAAAATGTTGGAAGATCAAATCATCGAAAGATGTGATTCACCGTATGTTAACCCGATTGTGATAGTAAAGAAAAGCAATGGAGAATTGAGATTATGTTTAGATGCCAGGAATATCAACCAGCACACTGTATCACAATATGAATCACCTCTAAACATCGAGGCCATTTTTGGAAGAATCACCGGGTCACACATATTTTCGAAAATTGACTTAAAACACAGTTTTTGGTTGATACCGTTAGCTGAAAAGTGTAGAAACTACACCGCTTTTTCTATTGATGGTATTGTCTACCGGTTTAAGGTAGTGCCATTTGGATTGCAGAGTGCTTGTGCTGCACTCGTCCGAGCTCTACATACCATTTTGAATCGCCATGAAGATTTCATAGTTCATTATATCGATGATTTATTAATTTTTTCACAAGATACTCAGAGTCATCTGGAACACATAGAAATAATTCTGGAAGAATTGGACACAGCGGGATTGAAATTAAACATTGAAAAATGTCAATTTTTTCAAAAAGAAGTCATTTATTTGGGTTTTCAATTGGACACCAAAACAGTAAGATTAGCCGAAGACAGAGTCAAGCTCATAGATGAATACCCAAGACCAACGAATTTGAAAACATTGAGAGGTTTTCTTGGCACGATTAATTATTTTAAAAAGCTGATTCCCGATTTGAGCCAAAAGGAAATCCTTCTGATAAAATTGCTTAAAAAAGGAATAAAATGGAATTGGAAAGAAGAACAGGAGGAAGCTTTCGAAACATTAAAACGAGAATTCGCAAAAGGAACGAAAATATACCACCCCATTTACAATTTACCTTTTATACTCCGAACTGATGCGTCCATACAAAAATTTGCAGGAGTTCTGTCTCAAATACAAAACGACCAAGAAGTGCCGATATGTTTTATATCTCGAGTGACTAAAACACATGAGAGAAAATATAGTGTTACAGAATTGGAGTTTGCCAGTGTACTATATTGCGTAAACAAATTGAGGTTTTACTTATTGTGAGCAAAATTCACAATCGAAACAGACCATGCAGCTTTAGTACATATCATGAAGAATAGATTAGTAAATAATAGAGTACATAGAGGCATTCTATTATTACAGGAGTATGATTTTGAGTTCCGATATATAAAAGGAAAAGACAACATAATAGCCGACGCTCTAACACGGGATGAGGACACCGGAAAAAAGGAAACAATTACTCTACAGGTGGGACTAAATAGATTAATACAAGAAGAAGGGATATATTCGTTAAATGAGATAAGGACAAACCAGGAAGACCTAGAGGAAAGAGAGAAAAGAAGAGCGGAAGTAGAAAATAACATATATTTTAAGAGAATAGACGGAAAGGAACTATATTTAGTGACACAGACATTGGCCAAAAAAATAATAAAGAAATTACATGAGGACAATGGGCATATCGGTAGCAGAAAAGTTTGGCTCGTTTTTAGGGAAAATTACATCAGCCGACAGGATTACCGCATTGCAAAGGAAATTACCCAGAAGTGCGATATATGTCAAAAATATAAGAGTCGGAATTTCAAAAACGAAAATGTTGCCAAAAATATTGAAGCCCGAAACAAACTAGACATTGTAGCAATAGATATGTTAAGCGATCTAATTATGACCACTAAAAGGAACAAACATATTCTGGTAATGGTGGATGTGTTTTCAAAATACGTAAAATTATATAGTTGCCGCACCACAAAGGGGGAAGAAATATTAAGAAAAATCGACAATTTTATAGCCATAGTAGGAACACCAAAAAAGATTCTACTGGACAATGCAACGTATTTCCTAAATGATCGTTTCAAGGGACAACTTCGAGAACGAGGAATAGAGACAAATTTTGTCAGCATCAGGCATCCACAGAGTAATCCTTCGGAACGATTCATACAGTAAGTGACGAAATTTCTTCGCATTGCAACAGATGGTCAACATCGCCACTGGGACAGGAAAATGGCGGAAATAGAAAGGTATCTAAATACAATTCCGAGCACAGTAACAAAAGAGACCCCAGAATACATCATGAAGGGTGTACTGCCGATAAGGCCATGGGAAGACCAAGAGCCAAAAGAATATCAACAGGTGATTGAAACCGTACAGAGAAGATTACGGCGAAGCAACGAAAAATATATCCAAAGACAAGAACAAAATAGAAAAAGAAGACCAGTGACTTTCCAAAAGGGTGAAAAAGTACTCGTGAGGGCATTACGAGTATCAAATCTTCCTGGGGGCATTTGCGCAAAGTTGATGCCTGTTTTCGAAGGCCCGTACATCGTAAATAATGAAAATGGGATAAATAGTTATGAGTTGAGGCACAGGAACTCGGAAAAGATCCGAGGAATTTATAATATTCACGATGTATACAAATATCACGAATAAAAGACAGAATTACATGAAGTAGATAGTAAGTTAGGATATAAGACGTAGATTAAAGTAAGGACATATACAGGGATTTGGTTTTGCCTCGAGAAAATTTATTTAAAAATGCAGATAAATTTTATCGAATACAAGGCGGGGATTTGTTATATTTCTATTTGATATGAAAATTAAATTTTGATAATTATAAACAAAGTTCAATTTAATATAAAATATTTTCAATTTTCTCAACCACGGGCATATAAATTTAGAACAACCTCTATACAACAAATTGTTATGTTTAATTTTAAGAAGTGATTAGAAGAAGCTTACGAAACTCGGGACAATGCGCCGAGAATAAACAAAGTGAATGGCGCGTACCATTATCGTTGTTCGCGGAAGGTTCGATCATTAGCCTATGCTAAATAAGACTCAGTTGAAATAAATAATAGGTCATTATCGTTGTTCGCGGAAGGTTCGATCATTAGCCTATGCTAAATAAGACTCAGTTGAAGTAGATAATAGGTCATTAAATTTTGTAAATAGTAGAAAGTAATTTTAGAATGGGAATTAACTATTTTTTTTTGAAATCCATTAAGCATATTTAGAAAGATTAAAAATTGGTTTTGAGGAATACTGCGAATGAGAGTTGGTGGTGGAAGGTTGATTTGTGAATCTGGAAGGGATATTTAGAAAGTAGGGGAATGAATGACAAATATAGATCAGAATGTTTTGAGCTGTCGAGAAGGGAAGTCCAGTAGTAGACGGTAGTGTACGGAGAGTGAGAAAGCCGGTGTAGTTCCGTGAGTGTGGAGATCTATCGTGGAACGAGAGGTAGGCCAGGTTGAGAGTAAAGAACCTCCTTGAGCCAAGAGTGTCCCGGTAGCTGATTGCAGTTTCGAAAAAGGTAGAACACAGCATCACGACAGAAGCAGGAACGAGAGCTATACGAGCTAATCTTCAAAGGAGAACATTACTGAAAGCCAGGACGAGGTTTTGATCGCAGCCAAGGATAGCAGGAAACGGGTCTTGTGTGAAGACATTCTCAGTTCACCAGAAAAAGGTCAGTCTCATTTGTTTGGACATGAATGTATGGTTTTTCGTATTAAATACCACATTATAAATTGAAGAACATAATCAATAATATCAGAAAAGCTTCATCAAACTTAAATAGAATTGTTGCTAATAAATCCTAATAGTTAAATGTTAATAAAAACTTTCAATTGGAAACCAAAAGGAAATAAGATTCCCATTTGTAAATGTTATGTTTAAGAATAATAAGATCTAGCACATATTAAGCAGTGATTGCCATTTAAATAAAATAAACAATATTTTGATTATAATTGTAACCCATATGTGTGTATTATTTTACTCTTTTCTTTCCTATCCCGATTAGGAACCATTGAGAAATACTGAGAAGCCACGTAAGTAAGTAATTAATTTTATAATTCGCCCTGAGATTGAAAACAAATAAGAATATTATCTCATATCAATAATCAAGATCACATCAATATATATATATATATATATATATATATATATATATATATATATATATATATATATATATACATATATATATATACATATATATATATATATATATATATATATATATATATATATATATATATATTTACTCTCAGCGTATGAAGTGAGCCACATATCAAAAGAAACTGGGGTTGAAGTGAGGTCCTATAGAAAGTGAGGTCCAGTATACGGACTATTGGCATTGACGGTGCAATAAAAGACTTTGCTCTTAAAAAAAGTAGACGTATAAATTTTTAATTGAAGGCGGAAGTTTTGTTTTTAATTCTAACAAATACTCATGTTACTTTTCAATAAAAATAAAAATATAACATTATAGTATTTTTCTAGTTCTAATTAAAAATTTATTTTATTTAATGTTGTCGATCGTCAAGGTATACCTAATTTTAAGTGATAGATACCTAAGTTATATCAATGTATCTAATTGGTTAAAGTAAAAGAATTTTTGTATTAATAAACGTGATTGTAAAACTTAGACAAACTTTTTTATTTAAAATCTAACCTGTATAATGCAAAATCATGATGACTGTTCTCACCGAAAAGTTCTCTATAATAATTAATGTATGTCTGTATTATATAGTATATATTAAATTAAAATATCTAAATAAGAGGGTGGCAAAATTGTCTTCCGCCCCGAGCAGCCGACACTCACGCTACGCCACTGCTTTAAGGCAAGGTATTTTGAAAGAGGAGACCAGGGACAAGAAGAAAATCTTGGCTTTTAAACCTGACAAAGTGGTTTAATACTTCGACAACTGGAGTGTTTCGGATAGTAGCAAGCAAAGTTAGAATAGCCATGCTGATCGCCAACATCCGGAATGGATAGGCACCGTAAGAAGAAGATGTATGAGCGGGATGTAGTTGCTGGAATGTTTGTAGCACTTTGAAGGGGCGTGGTTAAGATAGAAACAGTAGGATTATTGTGTGCATTTGTACTGCTATTGAAGATACAGATAATAATCTCGTCTCTTCTTTAACTACTGTTTCTGCTATCAGAATAATTGTATTAATAGGTCAGTTGGATGTTCAGCAAAAACCAGCAGACTGGTGAAGCCAGCCGCTGCGCTGGTATGCACTTTGTATAAATTAAATATGCATAATTTATAGTGGTTTAATAATATAATTAAAACAAAACGTAAAAAATTTGTACAGAAATCACTTTTAAAATACCCTATTAAACCGAAATTAGATACACTAATTACTACTGGTTAGGTAAACTGGATTTTAATTTTACTTGGCACACATCTTATGGTAGGGGAGCCCAAGCGGGGATTTTTGCAGTTACTCGAGCGCGTCAGATTATCATATGGGAGAAACCTGGTACCCTGCAGATGTACCTCTACCATATATTGGCTCTTAACACAGGGAGGTTCGTTAAGGGGGGCCCGAAAAAAAATAGCTATGGTTAACAATACCCGAAATTGTCAGATTAAGATAAGGTAAGTTAAGTACATGCAAAAGAGTGTATATTTAAAAAATCTGACGATTTGAGCGGGGCGTAAGGAAATGGGCGAGTCAAAAATTTCACAAAAGGAAAGCGAATATTTCGTGAAATGAACGTCAGATCGAAAAACTAAAAAATGCGCCTTCAATATTTTTCAAAAATCTATCGAATGGTACTAAACATGACCCCCCACGGAGAGGGGTGGGGGGTAAATTTAAAATTTTAAATACAAACCCCGCGATATTTCGCAAAATGAACATCAGATCGAAAAAATGCAAAATGAACTTTCAAAATGATTTTGAAAAATCTATCGAATGGTACCAAACACGGCCCCCCACTGGGACGGGGTGGGGGGTTACTTTAAAATCTTAAATAGGACCCCCAAATTTTTATTGCAGATTTGGATTCTTTACGTAAAAATAAGCAACTTTTATTCGAGACATTTTTTCGAATTATGGATAGATGGCGCTATAATCGGAAAAAACGATTGTTGGAAATGGAAAATTAAATTAAAAAATGACAAGCGCCCGCTAAAATGGAAAATTTTACTTAACTTTTTTTGATTTTAGGACCAAATAATCACAATCCAATTGGTCCCCATAACGCTCGAGTGACTGCAAATTTAGCATACTTAGTCCCCTACTATTACTTGTTCGAATACTAGAACAAGAATCCAATACTCTTTTTCATTTGTTTTGCCATATTACTCCAGGGAAATAAATAGTCCATGTTCGGGACACTGAATAATCCAGGTAAGAAAACCTACCTGTTTCCTGCCTAGAGTTCGGGGCCGTCTTTTAATTATTAACAATTTAATGCAAAAAACCTGATTTTTTTCGATTTTTTGCACTCCATTAAAAAGCTATATTATGTAGTTTCTTTCTATAAAATTACAAAATTGAATTTTTTAGAATATTGACGTCGATTTTTCAAAGTTGAAAAGACAATTTTTTGTGGCTTCGCAAACTGCAAATTAAGTAAAAATGGTTATTTGTTAATATCTACCTTTAATTAAAACTAATGTAGAACTTCGGTGTTTCACCCAAAGTTGGCTATTGGTAAAAGATAGGGCAATTCTGCTTAGAAAGCAGAAGAGTGATACTATCAAAATGTATTAAAAAAATATTTATTATAGTCAAAAGATCTAATGCCAAATTTTTGAAATTTTGTAGTTTATAAACATTTAGAATAACTTTAAAAATATTGTGCGTAGAAAAATCTTTTTAAACACATAATATTTGAAAAGCTGGTATTTTACACCAATTTTCAAAAATGTAGTTCAAATGGTGACTAGTCGTGGTAAGTGAAGGAGAAGTTGGGAGCCTACAAATCCATGGGTTCAAAAACTAAAAAAACCAACTTAAAACTACTCAATAATTTTCTATATCTCGAGATCTACTGAATGGAATTTGACCTTTCTTTTTTTTTAATTTGTATGTACTTTTAGTGTACATTAAAATATGCAATTTGTCTAGACAATCATTAATTAATAAACAGCCTAACAATTTTTGAAAAAATAATTTTTTCCCAAAAATACATTTTTTTATTTATACTATTATTATCTATTCTTCATAGAAAAAGTTAAAGTACACTTTAATAAATAAATTATCTTCAATAAATACTTATTTATTAAAAACAATTTAGTTATTAAAGTGTACTTTAACTTTTTCTATGATTATTAATGATAATATGATTAAAAAATAGATTTTTTGAAAAAAATATTTTTTAAAAAATTGTTTAAACAAATTAGACTGTGTATTAATTAAAATTAGCAAAAATTTTTGTTCGAAAATTCATGTTAAAATGAATATGTTTTGCGAATATGTAACTCTTAAAGTTATTCTAAATGTTTATAAACTACAAAATTTAAAAAATTTGGCATTAGGATTTTTGATTATAATAAGTGATTTTTTATGCTTTTTTTAATACAAATTGATAATATAAGTCTTCTACTTTCACTAGGTACCTGCAGAATTGCCCTATCTTCATTATTTTCTGTTTTATGTTCTCACAAAAAATACGTCTCTGGGGTAAACTTTGTAATAACTTTTAAACTAGATAATGGATCGGCCTCAAATGTTGAGGGTTGGTTAAGTACCCCAATACACAACTTTGGGTGAAACACCAAAGTTCTACTTTAGTGTTAATAAAATGTATTAACAAATAACGATTTTCACTTATTTTGCAGTTTGCTAAGTACAAAATTGACTTTTTAAATTTCAAAAATCGGCATATTGAAGCTTTTTCAATGTTCTGAAAAATCAAATTTTGCAGTTTTTTGTCAACTATTTATCTTTTTATTGGAGTGAAAACATTCGAAAAAATCTCGTTTTTAGCACTAAATAGTTAATAATTAAAAAACGGCTCGGAACTCTAGGCACGAAACAGGTAGGTTTTTTTCCTAAATAACTAAAAAAATTGTCAGATACCTAGGTACCTGGGTAAGTCAGTGTCCTGAGAAAATCCTAATTTCCCTGAACTATATTTGCTTATATATATTTTTAACTACATACTAACAAATGTTATCGAAAATAAGTTCCTGGCCCGATACCGACAAATCAGTAAGTTGAAAACACATTATCAAGATATAGTAATTAAATTTTAATCACCATGCTAAAAATAATAAGATGTTCTTTATATCCATATAAATAACAAATAGGCCATTAAAATGTTACATTTTTTAGGCCATACCTTGCATTTGTTAGAGGAGTCAATTTTATTTCTTTAATGTGTAGGTGGTATCAGTAGAAGCTTAAGTTCAAGTTTTTGGGGTCGCCACTCTTGTCCCCCGGCCGCCATCTTGGAAATGGGGTGCAAAGGGGTTTCGCGCTATATCTCGTAAATTACCAACCCTACGGAAAATCTAATAAAACATAAAATGTAGCAAATTGAATTTTCTACAATTTTGTTTTTATTACTTTTTATCGTCAAGTGACCAACAAAAAAGATATAAACAAATATAAGTAAAAATTTTTTAACAAGTTTCCTTTCGGAGGTTATAACTTTTTTCAGTTCATTTTAAAATAAAATAGCAGTATATCAATTTTATAGAGGGTTTTTCAGTGAACAATTTCCACTATAAGGTTATTTTATTCTATTTATTTACATAGGTTTTACAGGGCTCCAAACTTGACCAGATGCTCGAATGCTCACAGGGATACAATAAAAAAAAAGGTTTGGCTTACTTTTCTATCTATATATATTTCTTATTCATACAATTTATTATGATTTTAACATTCCTATGCTATTATTAATGTATTTTTGACCTTTCTCCCCACTATAAAACTTATAACCGTAAGCATATATAGAAAAGGCCCAAGAAGTTGTTTGAGGAAAAATTCGATGGTCCAGAAGAAGAATAGCGCAACCGCAAAATGCAAAATTCTTAAGAAGAACAAAAAAACGATTTTTGATGTCAAAATCATAAAGTATGATCAAAATTAGCCATCCACTACACCGTGACCAGGATCTTGAGATATAAGCGTTTTTTGGGGTGTGCCGCTTGTCTATGAAGTAATATAACTTATTTCCTGTTGTATATTTTGACTTAAAATTTTCCAAAAAACTTCTTCATGGATCATATTTTATTGCTGTGTTGGTTAAAATTATAAACTAAAAAGTTTGTCACTCAACTTTTTTAACTAAACATGAAACTAACGAAATATGTTGACAAAATGTTTAAAAATTAACATCTCCTTTTATAATGTGTTTAAACATTTTGTACAAATTTCATTTTTATCTAAATACCTCAAATATGACACAGTAAAAGTTTCAAAAGGAAATATTTACAGCGACCAATGATACAGCAAGGTAAATTTGAAAAATCATTAAAATTAATTTTTGGCATCTTTGTATAAAATTTGACTTTTGAACATGTTCCACCAATTCTAGATAAAAATAAACTTCATATTCGGATTCAGCGACCCCGAAAACATAAAAAATGATCAACATTCGTCATTCACCTTAAATTTGATTTTCGTGGTCGGCATAACGTAATTTTAATTAAAGTATTGTTTTTATTGTATTCCTATGAGAATGAGAGAATCTGGTCAAGTTTGGAGCGCTGTAAAACCTAGATAATAAATAAAATTAAACAACTTTATAATGAAAATTGTTCATTGAAAAATCCTCTACAAAATAGCTATTATTTTATTTTATTGTGAAATGAACGGAAAAAAAGTTATAACCTCCAAAAGGAAACTTCTTACAAAATTTTCTCTTATTTTTGTTCATAACTTTTTTGTTGGTCACTTGACGATAAAAAGTAATAGATGTAAAATTGTAGAAAATTAATTTGCTACATTTTATGTGTAACTAAATTTTCTGTAGGGTTGCTAGTTTAGGAGAAACAGCGCGAAAGCCCTTTGCAGCCCTTTATCCAATATGGCGGCCGGGGGACAAGGGTGGCGACCCCAAAAACTTGAACTTAAGCTTCTATTGAACCCCCTACACATTAAAAAAATAAAATTGACTCCTCTAAGAAATGCACACTAAATGTAACATTTCAATGGATTAAAACAGAAAATGGCAAGTGGATTTAATTCCTCTGATATGCACATGCAGCAAGGCAGTCAAATAAATTGGGTCGATACAAACACCCAATACGTACAAACGGGACAAATTAATTCATTTATGACACCGCAAACAATACAACAAATATCACCACCAGTTAAACAATACCCACAAGTATACACTGCTCAATAAGTACAACAAGAGGGAAATCAACAATTTTACCCATCGAGTACCAAACATTACCGAGCACTTCTAGACAAGATAAACAATAGAAAATTGCAGAAAATAGAAAACGTAACAGAAAAAAATAGTCCCGAAAATTACCAAAACAAATTAAAACAGATGAAAATAGACAACTACTGGCTCAATCTTTCTACGTCAACGTCATACCGGTTTAATCCTTTAAATGAAGAATCCAATGATGGCGCTGAAGAGACTCAAGAAAATGTTACAATACCAAAACATCCTCTAGTATTTATTGTAGGTGTCAAAGATATAAAACCGCTAAACCTCTTACTAAACAGCATAGCGAAAGAAAACCACACAATCAAGGTTTTAATCGATGACCAAGTAAAAGTTCAAGCCAAAACAATTGAAATATATAACATCATTATAAAAGCATTAGATGAAAAGAAAACTGAATACCACACGTTGTTCTGAAGCTTTTTTCTTGTGGCATTTTTACAATTAACTAGTTTTGATGGAAAATAAGACACAATTTTACAAAAAAAATGATTTTATTAACGTTTCGTCGCCCAAATCGGGTGTCGCACAGTGGTTCCAAATGCCGAAAACGTGGTCATGAACCTTTAAAAGCGTGTATTGTTTATACATTTCGGAATTACTTTCGTTCTTAAGGGTTTTTGGCATCGCTGATTACGAATTTGACATTATTTTTTCTGAAAAACAAAATGGCGGATCCAACATGGCGGTAAGAAATTGAAAAGAGCAATTAAAAAGGAAATTTTTTTGTCAAATTTGGTAGGTTACGGTCGCTGATTACAAATCTAACATTACTTTTTTTTTAAACAAATTGGCGGATCCAATTTGGACGAAAGAAATTCGAAAATTTTATTTTAACCGCATTTTTGCTTAAAATTTTTTATTATATGGGACTTTGAAACTGCTGATTACCAATACATTTTCTTTATAAAGTACAATATTCAGAACCTATTTCTTATGTACAACTGCCCATACATACTCAACAATCGCCAGAACCATGTAATATTCGTCATTAATTTCCCACTTTTGTATTCAAACAAGTGCCAGCAATGCATAGGCAGTTATAGGCAGCTAAACCAAAGTGATTCTGTATCTCCTTATTATATATTTTAAGATTAATAAACATTAGACTCAGAATTATACAGAATTTTGTACTTTTTGAATGCATCTTTAAAAATTTTAATTATTTCAACTATGTTTTCATTATTTATGCATTAACAAATTTAAGGCAGTTATTGTTAATAAATGTTGACTTAACTTACATCTTACATTACTACATACTTTAAAAAGAAGAATCTGCTTTACAACGATAAAATTGATAAACTACAAAACGTTTTACAGCGTTTTTAATATACGCGTTCTTTTTCACTTTCCCTGCTGGCCAAAATAACCCCAGACATGCCTCACTTGTTACTGAGATGTGAACCAGAATACATCCAGTCTGATCCTCATACCTACGTATTAGTACTCTACAATAGTATGAGAAAACAAATGTAAACATGAAAATCCCTAAATAGGGACTTTTTTTCGCGTCATGTGTGTCCACTGTGTGTCGTTTAAAAAATATTAATATTTATTATTATTTTTTATATTTTGACAACGACACCCGATTTGGGCGACGAAACATTAATAAAATATTTTTTTTTGTAAAATTGTGGCTTATTTCCCATCAAAACTAGTTAATTGAATACCACGCATACCAAAAAAAAGGAGATAGATCATTCAGAGCCGTTCTAAGACATCTACATCCAATAACCAACCTAGAAGAGGTAAAGACGGAACTGGAGAGCCAAGCGCATATTGTGAACTAGATCACTAACATACGACATATAATAACAAAAAAACCCACTTCCATTATTTTTTGTGAATCTAAAATCAAGCTCTAACAACAAAGATATACAGTGATGAGCGCGCTGATAACCGGCAAAATAGCTCAAAAGATGGAAAATGTATTAAGTTGTAAGATAAAAAGAAATGAAACTACTGGAGGTGGGATTTTATCGGTATTAACTTATAATTTACATTACCATTATGGATAGTTTCCACCTTTATACCTTTAAACGTCAGCTAGTTTACCTCGGTCATAATTCTAATTCTACGTATGACGTTTCTTCAAACTCAGATTTATCAGGTTATGTACCTCTTCTTCTTTTTGGTTTATTGGCCTCTACCTGCATGGGTATTTTGGCCAGCTCATTCTCTCAGAATAAAGAAAAAATCCCTTAATAATCTACATCTACATTTATAGTTAATATCGGACAAATACAACAAAGTTAAAAACTTTTCTCGCTCAGGAATAACTACCGACTATTACATAATCTGCTTCTACTTCTTCTTCACCTTCTTTGATTAATTGGCAATTTTAGGTTGTTATGGCACAAATAAAACAGAGGTAAAAACTTTCATCTGACACAAATAGACGTCAAACCGAAATTTAATTTCAAACTAAAACTGTCGATTATTCCAAACTAAAATAATAAAACACACAAGAAGCATCAGGTCCTAAAACTAAACATTTCCAAATTCACAAATACCTATAACGAAACCATTTGACTGAGTGCCAATTAACTAAGTATAAAATAAATAATATTAAATTCCATAAACTGCCACATGAAAATGCTGCACTGATTCTTAGAAGCATTTCCCGAACTTCTAATCTGATTCTCCTCCATACAACTACTGAAGTGGGCTCTAGTGAACGTTAAATTAAACTATAACACTTCGAGTTCGAGAAGTGGTTTTCTACGGTAAACAGAAACTTTTTGCTGAAAAAACAATTCGTGGAAATCATGGTTTTAACGGTAGAAGAAAAAGTGCAAATTGTTGTCTGGCATGCTAATGGATTACCAGAGAACATGATCAGACAACAATTTAGAGATATGTACCCAAATAGGCCAACACCAACACGATCGACAATTCAGTCTATTGTACGTAATTTTTTAAATTATGGATCCGTGTTTACTCCAAGAGGAATTCGTAGACGACGAGAGGTAAACCCAGATTTAGAACTAAGGGACACTTTGATTTGTGCAAGTATTGAACAAAATCCTACTCAATCAACATCTTTTCTCGGAGAACAGTTTGGACTTTCAAGATTTACAGTAGGTAAAATTTTGAAAAAGCATGGATACCGTCCCTACAAGTTACATAAATCCAACGAACAATTCCCTGGAGATCAATATCGACGTTTAGAATTCTGTCAAAATGCAATGGAAATGTCACATCAAGATGAACATTTTTTACAGAATGTTTTGTTTACCGATGAATGTACGTTTTCACTGCATGGACGTCACAATTCAATGAACACTCGGTATTGGTCTCGAAGAAATCCTCGTCAGATTTATGTCGCTCGTACTCAGCGTCCTCGAAAAGTAAATGTTTGGGGAGGCATAATAGGGAATCATGTCATAGGTCCATTTTTTATACGCTGTGAGCTCGTACGTAGAGGGGATATTTACAAATTCGCGAACGCCAGTAGTGACAAGTTTGTAAACGTTTACCGGAAATTTGACATAAATGTCAAAGTGATTAATTTAAAATTAAAATTAAAAACATTAATTATAAAAAATATTAGTTGGTCAAAGCTGTGATATATATTTTTACCTTAAATATGCTTACGTTTTAAATACTGAATTTAAGTTTTTTTAATGTTCTATTAATCTATTAATCCATTAATCTTAGCGCCATCTACACGATAATTGTGAAAGTATCCGAAGTAAGAAATTCATATTTTGTCAATAGAACGTCAAAATGATTAGCAAAATCTTAAAAAAATTCATTACAATTTAATTACTTTTTTGCGTTGTAAATATTAAGCGATAACAATTAAATAATAAATTTAAAAATTACCGGTGAAAGTTGAATAGTAGTCCGCCAGGAGCGACACCAGCGAAGCTCACAGCGTATAGACGGTATGTTGACTGGGCGGAAATACTTGGAACTTCTGCAAAATCAAATTGTCCCGGCCCTTCGTAATTTACCAATACCTTTCGATTCCATATGGTTTCAACAAGATGGTTGCTTTGCACATAATTCTCGCATCGTCAGGGAATATCTCAGTGCTACTTTTCCTAATAGATTGATTAGTGGCCACGGAGATATTTTCTGGCCTGCAAGATCACCTGATCTTTCACCTTGTGATTTTTTTATGTGGGGGTATATCAAGTCCAAACTATATGGAATTGAGGACGATAGGCCTAATACTCTCCAAGAATTACGGGAAAGATCTCTGATACAATGAGAGGTATTAGTCCAGAAACATTATCTAATGTTAGACGGAATTTTTACAATAGGCTGGGTTATTGTTCCGCTGCTTATGGTGGCTTATTTGAACATTTTTTGTAAACAGATTCATTTAGGACTTTTTTTTTATTTTTGTAGAATTTTTTATTTTCGAAAGTATGACATTGTTTTTTCAGTAAGCGTTTCATGTTTTACTTTAAACTACTTCAGTGCTGCAGATATACAACGGAGATGTAAGGTGGACAACATTAATAACTGGGTGAAAAACAGAAGAATATAATGGAACGACCACATAAGCCGAATGACAACAAATAGAGTAGTCAGGACAGCGAGAGACGGTTCCCCAATAGGAAGACGATCAGTGGGAAGACCACGAAAAAGATGGAACGACAACTTCGGTAGGCACATTGAAAAACAGACAGAGTCATGTCTACATAAAATGAAGAAGAAGACTTTAAACATTTCTAATAAAGACTAACACAAATGTTAAGTAATTCAAAGCAAACAATATCTGCATAATTTCAAATTTTAATATTTAATTATTGCAATAAAGTCATAAATGTGGGATTTGAAACAACCTTCGACAATTCTGAAGTGACAGGAGTGAATCCGAGACGTCTAAAATAATGGTAAATAGAAATTAAGTTAATTTTAGAATAAAAAAATTACTATGAATTAAACTGTTTTTATTTACATTTGCTTTATAGGGCTTTTCATCGATTGTCATTTGTTTCGAGCTTTTGTATAATCTGTGTATAATATTAATATACAGAGATTATACGACATATGACAGCTAGAAACAAATGACTGTGAATGAAAGCCCTATTGTTTTCAATTGATTTTTGCTTTATGCGAAAAAAAAATGTCGTATTAACGTCAAACGTAGTTATGAGGAAAGCAAAATATTGGAAATGAAATTGATAAAATAATAAATAATTTGAACAATATGTCAAAAATTACGTACGACTAGATAATTCAGTGTTGCTGTATGGGTGGAGGCCTGGACCTTAAAGAAAGACATAAGCGATCGACTAAAGCATTCGAGATGTGGACCTGGCGAAGAATATTAAAAATAAGTTGGGTAGATAGAATAACAAATGTTGAGGTCATCAGAAAGATGAAAAAGGATAAGGAAACCGAGGCCACATTACGGAATCTTGTAATGATCGGCAGTTGCCCCTGAGCTAGAAAGATTTTTGCCTTTGTTGTATTTGTCCCATTATAATTCAAAATTGCCAATTAACTTAAGAACGAGAAGAAGAAGTAGAGGCAGATTGTGTAATGGTCGACAGTTATCCCTGAACGAGAAAAGTTTTTACCTTTGTTGTATTTGTCCGATACCAACTCTAAATTGTAGGTGAATAAGGGATTTTTTCTTTATGCCAAAACGATGGACTAGCCAAATACTCATGCAGGTAGAGGCCAATAAACCAAAGAAGAAGAAGACGTACATAACCTATTGAAACTAGGTTTGAAAGAACGTCATACTATGTAGAATTATGACCGAAGTTAACTAGCTGACGTTTAAAGGTATAAAGGTGGAAACTATCCATAATGGTAATGTAAATTATAAGTTAATACCGGTAAAATCCCACCTCCAGTAGTTTCATTCCTTTTTATCTTACAACTTAATACATTTTCCATCTTTTGAGCTATTTTGCCGGTTATTAGCGCGCTCATCACTGTATATGATATAAACTCACTACAAAATGCAAGAGTAAAATTTGAACCACCAAGACCTGTAAGAGATCTAGCACAATGCCAAAGATGTCAAAGATATGGGCATACGAAGAACTTCTATGTCAGGCAACCCAAATGTGTAAAATGTACGTTAAACTACCCAACAAAAGAATGCACACATAAACATCGAACAGAAAATGTCATATTATGTGTCTTATGTAATGGTAACCACCCTGCCAACTACAGAGGCTGCACTGTATACAAGCAATTGCAGAAAGAAAAATACCCACCGCTGAGGAAGAAGGAGTCCGAAGAACGTGCAAGAAGAGCATACCAAAATTACATAGTACCAGGTTCTACTTTAGTTTTAATAACATGTATTAACAAATATCGATTTTCACTTATTTTGCAGTTTGCGAAGCAAAAAATTGACTTTTTAAATTTTAAAAATCGGCATATTGAAGCTTTTTCAGTGTTCTGAAAAATAAAATTTTTGTAGTTTCTTGTCAACTCTTTATCTCTTTAATGGACTGAAAAAATTCGAAAAAATCGCGTTTTTAGCTCTAAATAGTTAATAATTAAAAAACGACTCCGAACTCTAGGCACGAAACAGGTAGGTTTTTTCCTAAATAACTAAAAAAAGTTGTCAGATATCTAGGTACCTGGGTAAATCAGTGTCCTGAGAAAATCCTAATTTCCCTGAACTATATGCGTATATATTTTTAACTACAACTAACAAATGTTATCGAAAACTAGTTCCTGGCCCGATAACGACAAATAAGTAAGTTGAAAACACATTATCAAGATATAGTAATTAAATTTTAATCACCATGCTAAAAATAATAAGATGTTCTTTATATCCATATAAGTAACAAATAGAAATTGGCAAGTGGATTTAATTCCTCTAATATGCACATGCAGCAAGGCAGTCAAATAATTGGGTCGATCCAAACACCCAATATGTACAAAGAGGAAAAATTAATTCATTTATGACACCGCAAACAATACAACAAATATCACCACCAGTTATACAATACCCACAAGTATACACTGCCCAACAAGCAGAACCAGAGGGAAATCAACAATTTTATCCACCAAAGTACCAAAAATTACCGAGCACTTCCAGACAAGATGAAGAATAGAAAATTGCAGAAAATAGAAAACGTAACAGAAATAGTCCCGAAAATTACCAAAACAAATTAAAACAGATGAAAATAGACAACTGCTGGCTCAATCCTCATACGTCAACGTCAAACCGGTTTAATCCTTTAAATGAAGAATCCAATGATGGCGATAAAGAGACACAAGAAAATGTTACAATACCAAAACCTCCTCCAATATTTATTGCAGGTGTCAAAGATATAAAACCACTAAACCACTAAACAGCATAGCGAAAGAAAACGACACAGGTTCTAAACGATGACCAAGTAAAAGTTCAAGCCAAAACAATTGAAATATATAACATCATTATAAAAGCATTAGATGAAAAGAAAACTCAATACCACACGTTGTTCTGAAGCTATTTTCTTGTGGCATTTTTGCAATTAACTAGTTTTGATGGGAAATAAGCCACAATTTTACAAAAAAATTATTTTATTAACGTTTCGTGTCCAAATCGGGTGTCATTGTCAAAATACAAAAAATATTAATATTTTTATCAAAATCTAGCACAATGTCAAAGACGTCAAAGACATGGGCATACGAAGAACTTCTGTGTCAGGCAACCCAGATGTGTAAAATGTGCGTTAAACCACCCAACAAAAGAATGCACACAGAAACATCGAACAGAAAATGTCATATGTGTCTTATGTAATGGTAACCACCCTGACAACTACAGAGGGTGCACTGTATACAAGCAATTGCAGAAAGAAAAATACCCACCGCTGAAGAAGAAGGAGTCCGAAGAAAGTGCAAGACGAGCATATATATATATATATAATTACATTTTAATCTGACTGTTTTTTCTTTCTGTTCTCTATGTATCAGAGTTAAAACACACCATCAAAAGATGTCATAGAATAAATATAAAAATTTACCATCCTTACCAAATTTTAGAATGTATTTTGTCCATTATTTTCTGTATTCTATGTTTGTGTTAGTATTGTTGGGGGTCATAAAGCTTTTAAATAATCTCAACGACTAGTAAGTTGAACTGACGAATTGTGATATTTTATAAAAATTTACATATTTCTTTTTATCTATATTACAGAGTCTTGAAAAAGGAATAAAACCATTCCGAAAGCTAGACAAAAAGTCAAAAGAGTGTTTCTTTAACATCCTGGCCAACCTTCTGACTGCAACCCTAATAAACTAGTTGTTTGTTTATATCGACAGTCACTAATATCCAGTATTTCTTATATATATATATATATATATATATATATATATATATATATATATATATATATCGCAAATAATAATCAACAACTGAATCAAATTACTACACAACCATCTGATATACAAGAGTTAAACAAATGATGAAGGGTCTCATGGAGCAGATGAGCACCAAGCTCAACCTTCTTACCACCGTCGTAGCAAAAATGAAGTGATGGCAGACAAACTAAAATTTGTGATCTGGAATGAATGAATGAATAAACAAGAAAAAAACTAAATTTATGATTGTCTCAAAAACAGAACATGGAAATGAAAAATTAAAGTCCGAATTGAAACTGCAAGGCAAGCATTTATAAAAATGAAGACACTGCTTACAAACAAAGACCTTCAGTTGCCTCTCAGATTGAGGGCTCTAAGATGGTACATATTTTCTATATTGCTATACGGAATGGAAGCTTGGACATTGAAGAGACAACACATAAGAAGAATAGAAGCGTTCGAAATGTGGTGTTACAGAAGAATATTGAAAATTCAGTGGGTTCAAAAGATTACCAATATTGAAGTGCTACGAAGTTTAAATAAGGAGTTAGAAATTATGAAAAGTATAAAAACTAGAAAACTGGAATATTTGGGTAACATTACCAGAGGAGAAAAATATGAGTTGCTGAGAATTATTATGCAAGGAAGGATCCAAGGAAGAAGACTAATCTCCTGGCTGAGGAACCTTAGAGAATGGTTTAACTGTAGTTCATTACAACTATTCAGAGCAGCAGCCAACAAAGTGACCATTTAGCCATTATGATATCCAACCTCCGATAGGAGAGGGAACTTTAAGAAGAAGAAGATCTGGAATGCGAATGGATTAGCCCAACACAAACATGAACTTAGTTTATACTTGACAAGTCATAAAATTGACTGGCCAACCGACTTAAATAAAACACCCGATCTTCTGGACTTTAGCATAACTAAGCAAATGAACAGGAACTATATGCATGCGGAGTCATGTTATGAACTTTCTTCCGATCATTTGCCAGTTATTATAACACTAAATAAAAAATTCTCCACCGGGAAAAACCATGTGTATTGCACAACCGAAAAACAAACTGGAACATCTTTAAACAACTGGTGGAGGAGCGACTTCAACTAAACATTTCCCTAAAGACCAATGAGGAGATAAAATATGCAGTAGAACACCTAAACTTAGTTATACAACAAGCTGCCTGGGACTCAACAACACCCAGCAACAATGAAATGAAGAGTGAATACACTTTAATGTCAATACGAGAGAAAATAACCCAGAAAAAAAACTCAGAAAACAGTGGCAAGCAACTAGAGCGCCACAAACAAAAACGCAGTTAAGCAATGCTGTCAAGGAGCTAAAAGAAATGATAGCAACAGAAAATAATCTACAATTCAGTGAACACACAAAACAACTAGATACAACTAGATAAACAAACTACTCCCAGTGGAAGGCTACTAGAAAATTAAAAAGACCCCAATACAATATACCACCATTAAAAAAAAGAGCAAGTCGGATGGTTAAAAACACCAAAGGAAAAGGCAGAGACATTTGCAGACCACCTAAGAACTGTGTTCATTCCCAATGAAACAACTGACTCCAACCAAGAGACCAAGAGGAAACAATAAACCAAGCACTTGAAGAATCATACCAGCTAGAATTAATAGAAAAAATATTCAAGAAAGGTGAAATAAAGGCCACAATAAGATTCAATACCAACCCTAAAAAAGCTCCAGGGTACGACCTAATCACAGGACAAATATTACAAGAACTGCCGTAAATAGGATATACATATCTAACACAGTTATTCAATTCAATCATGAAAATCAGCTATTTGCCGCCACAAAGGAAAGTAGCAGAAATAACACCCATTTTAAAACAAGGCAAACCACCTGAAAGGGTAGAATTATACCGGCCCATTATACAGGGCCGGCGATAACGGGCCTGCAAGGGATGCACTGCAGGCTGGCGCCGCTGTTCAGGGGGCGCCAAACTGAGCTTTTTGTTCTGCTAGTGCTATACAAAATATCAGTTTAAAAAACCGAAGGGCGCCTATGCTAGTGTTGCAGGCAGGCGCCTTATATCCTAGCACCGGCACTGCCATTATCCCAGTGCTATCCAAAGTGTTCGAAAAAATTTTATTAACAAGACTAACGCCTCTACTAGAAGACAAGGGAATAATTCCAAATCACCAAACTTGGATTCAGGCAGAAATATTCTACCATTCAACAAGTACATCGAATAGTAAACAGAATCCATAAAGACCTCGAAGCATCCAGATATTTCTCCGCCCTGTTCATAGACATAGTACAAGCGTTTGCCAAAGTATGGCACCAGGGGTTGCTCTATAAGCTGAGGAGTTGTTTGCCTCTAAATTATTACACAATACTAAAGTCATACCTTACAAATAGACGCTTTAGAGTCAAATACGACAATAAAATATCAGAACTCCAACCCATAACACCGGGTGTCCCCCAGGGAACTATACTGGGTCCCATCCTGTACCTATTCTACACTGCCGACCTACCTTCCAACATCACCTGCCACAACAACAGCTACATTTGCAGATGATACTGCGATCTTATGCTCCAACAAGAATCCAAAGATCGCAACAGAATTACTACAAAATAACATAACTGAAGTCGAAAAATGGTTACAAAAATGGAGAATTAAACCAAATGAGCAAAAGTCGATACATGTAACATTTACAACCCGTAGAGGAACCTGTCCACCTGTACCTGAAAGTATTAACCGCAAACAAATACTACAGAAATATGATGTAAAGTACCTTGGGATTCACCTGGATAAAAAACTGACCTGGAAAAAACACATATTTTCCAAACGAAAACAACTGGGCCATAAAGTAGGAGACACATACTGGCTAACAGGAAAACAATCCCAGTTATCAACACAAAATAAATTACTCCTATACAAAGCGGTGTTGAAGCCAATTTGGACCTATGGGATAGAACTGTGGGGAACAGCCGCAAATTCTAATATAGAAATTATACAAAGATTCCAAGCCAAAATACTAAGGATGATTGTAAATATACCGTGGTATATCACCAACAACGCCGTACGTTGAGATGCAGACATATAACCTAGGTAAAGGAAGAAATTACATATCGAATAAAAAAATACAAGCACCGATTGCCGGAACACCCAAACCACCCAGCAAGGAATTTGATGCAGATGTTTACAGTGCGCAGGTTAAAACGTAAAGTGAATATAGTGATCTAGTGTGAGCTAAAAACAAGTGTAGTGCTTATTTATGTTTTCCCAGAACCAGTAATAGTTTAGTAGACTAACATTAAGAGCGGCATATTAATGGGTATGTTCGCCACATGTCAATAGTTTAGCCGCTGCTTATTGCTTTGTAAAAACCGGCAGACTGTAATAAATTGTATTGGGATGTCAATAAAAAAAACTAACAAAAATCAGGTTGCTCAGAAACTGTAGGTGATACGAAAAAACTAAGATTAGATTTGGTTTCAGCACATAAAAATCGATACAAATCAGCTATAAAGTCAAAAAAGTTTTCAACCAAAATTTTTTGTTGCCCTGTGTTATCATTAAACTTCACATGATAAAGGTTAATCAAATCTTTGGATCGTTTATCTGAAAGAGAGATAAATGTTAATAACCATATAAAAAGTATAAATCTTGCGAATGTTATTCAATGACTTACCAACAATGTTAAAAATCTTAGGTATTGTACTGCTATTGCTGGCAGTCGCTTACTGTGTAGAATCATATGTTATTTCAGATGATGATTATACCGTAACAGTGAACACCACTAATGGACCAGTAAGGGGTGGTTTCGGAGCTAGATCACATGCAAATAGATCCCAAATTCTATACTCGTTTAGAAGTATTCCATATGCCGTACCTCCAGTTGGAGATTTAAGATTTGCTGTAAGTTATCAATTTTTTACTTTTGCTGAGAGTTGTTATATGATTTGTTTCTAATTTTATTGATACACACATCAGACCGTTAAGACCTAGAACATTTTTATAAAACATAATCATAATCCAACCAAAATGGCACTACAGCCCAAACCAGGCCTTGGCCTCCTTTAGCAAGCTTGTCCAATCAATTCGATTTACTGCTGTTCTTTTCCATGAACGCGTTTTTTTAAGGTTTTTGTCATCCTCATCTACTTCGTCTTCCCATTAGGGATGGCGGTTGTTGACAAAACACCGGTTTTCGGTTATACCGATTTTTTTTTACCTACGGTTTAACCTGGCGGTTATAACCGGTCAAAAAACCGGTTATTCCAAAAACCGGTTTTCGTTTTTTTTAATCAGTAGCCAATACCCAGTAGGTTACAATTACATTGCTCTTTACTTTGCAATACTCCAATCCAACCAATGGCACATGGCACTACAGCCCAAACCAAGCCTTGGCCTCCTTCAGAAAGCTTCTCCAATCATTTCGATTTACTGCTGTTCTTTTCCATGAACGCGTTTTTTTAAGGTTTTTCTCATCCTCATCTACTTCGTCTTCCCATTATGGATGGAGGTTGTTGACAAAACACCGGTTTTCGGTTATACCGGTTTTTTTATCTACGGTTTAACTTGGCGGTTATAACCGGTCAAAAAAACCGGTTATTCCAAAAACCGGTTTTCGTTTTTTTTTTTTAATCAATAGCCAATACCCAGTAGGTTACAATTACATTGCTTTTTGACTTTGCGATACTCCATTAAATTTGATATCAGTCATCAGTGTTGTCAAATCGGTTTCAGTCAGCTTAAACTTGATCGTTCGCATGTGAGCGGCGAAAAATTTTCTTATTTTTTTTCTGAATTCATTATTTTCCCACTTATCCGGTTTTTCACCGGCTATTACTTCATTATGAAAAAACCGGTTATAACCGGGACAAAAAACAACCGGAAAACCGATTATTGCGGAGTAAAAAAACCGGTTATTAGGTTATAACCGGTAGATTTTCCCATCCCTACTTCCTATCTCTTTTTTGGTTTTCCAACTGATCTTTTTCCTTGCATTCACCGTAATCTCTGCACTTTAGTGTAGATATTGAACTAGAAGAGTTGATTCGCTATATTGTTCGTATATTTCTTTATTATACCTAATTCGCCAGTTATTATTTTCACTTATTGGGACCAGCATCCTACGTAATATTTTTCATTCAAACACGTCTAATGAATTGGCTGATTTTTGTGTCACAACCTATGTTTCACAACCATAACTTACTTATTGTTTGATAGATCCCGAGTTTTGAGACCCTGCGAGACATACACCCCATTCTGGTGTATGTCTCTCGATTTAAGTATGTGGCCTCTCGCGAAATAGACTTTATTTGCCAACATAAGCTTTCTATTTATTTCCAGTTCTTCTTCATGGTTTGCGACCAGGTCCATTCCTAGGTACGTGAATCTGTTCACATGATCTAATATCGTCTATACAGTGTTGTTGTTGCCCCGGTCTATTTGATCTGGTTTGTATGAGTAGTTTTGTTTTATTTGTATTTCTCTCAATCTGTTTCAACTCAACGTAGGTTTCTTCCGCCGCATTCATTGTTCTGCTCATTGTGTTTACCTATATCATCTGCGTATACTGCTAATTGGGTAGATTTGTTTGTAAGTATGTATTTCCGATCACCGTCAACCGTCTAATTACATATTCAAGAACAATGTAAAAAGCGTTGAAGCCAGTCCGTCATGTCACCTTGTTTCAGTCCTTGCGTTAACATAAACGCATCAATGATCTGTAATTGAATACATAATATGCTTATGTTTCTGTCATTGTCATTATTTGCACTAGTCGTATTAATTTTGATGGTATGCCAAATTCTTGCAATATATTAGGTAGAATTGTTCTATCTATTGAATCATAGGTTTGTTTAAAATCTACAAAGAGATTGTAAACGTCCGTGTCATATTCCCATGCTTTGACTAGTATGTATTTGTTTAACTGTAAATAGTTGGCCGATACATGGTAGATCTATTTTCATTGTGCTTGATATTCCCCGATGATTTTTTCAGTAACAGGTACAAGTCTTACATTAAGAATGTTAGTGAATATTTTGTATTCCGAAAAAAGTAAAAAATGCCACTATAATTCTGACATAACAGTTTGTCTTTTTTTATGAATAGGACAGGTCATACTTTTCTTTCATTCTTGGGGGATTTTTTCTTCACTCCATATTTCTGTATTAGCTGGTACATCTGTTATGCCAAATTTTTTCCTTCTTGCTTGAGTAATTCTGCCGGAATTTTATCTATTCTCGGCGCTTTATGGATTTTTTGTATTTGGATTGCCATAGTGGTCCTCGTAACATTCAACGTATCTTGGTTTGTTTATTTCTAGTGTGTTTGTTTCTAGTTTGTTTATTTATTTATTGTGATTTTAGTTAATCCATTCTTTTCTCCATCTTCCCCCAGCTCTTGTTGTTGTGCTTCTTGTTGTGCCTGCTGTTGTTATAGTTGTGGTTGTGCCCTTTCGTTTAATAATTCCTTAATATACATCTTCCAAGTTTTCTTTATTTCGTCCATATCACTAATTATTTCACCCTTCTTATTTTTGCATAGGCTAGTCTTCGGTTTGTGTCCCTGTCTTAAATGTTTGATAAAGATGTTAAAGATAAACTTAAATGTTTTGCACTGCGTGTTTAGTTTTCCTTAAACTCCCTCTCTATCCTTTAGTATCCGTTGGTTTTCGTACTTTTTTTTCTGCCTGCATAGTTTATCTGCTCTTGAGTATCTATGTACATACGTAGTGTATTTGGTTTGTTGTGTTTCTGTCAGGTGATACCCAAGTGTCCTTATGTATGTCCCGATATGGGAAGCATGTCGAACTGTAATCATATTCTTTCCAGTTGCGAAGTCTATTAAAAACTGACCATTGTCATTTATCTCTCTATGCAGACTATGTTTCCCTATTACCCCTATGTACTCTTCTTCTTTTCCGATTTTTCACTTCTTTCCCTATCACCATTTTATTGTCGTTTCCTGTTATTGAGTCATAGATTCATTCTAGATCTTGATAAAAGGCTACCTTAGTGTCTTACTGTCTATTTAAGGCATACAACTATTTTTTTATCTAAGAGGATAATAATAATATATGAAGGATTAAATGTAGGAATGAAAGGCTAAAGTAAAAAAACCTTAAAAGGGTGCCAGTTTTACCAATATAATTTTTGTAGGCACCTGTACCTTTAACCAGTTGGTCAGGAGTTTTAGATGTACGATATAATCCTTCGGAATGTATTCAAGGTTCTTCACCTGTAGCCGGTAGTGAAGATTGTTTGTATTTAAAAATATATAGCCGTCACGTAAGTACTTCTTAATTAATTTACGAATAAAACTATTGTGCAGTGGAACCATATATTATCTCAGAAATTTTTATTAAGCATTGCTAATAATGCTAATAGTCAATGCATCACTCACGGTAAAATATTGTAAAATCTCCGAATTTTGAAGAACCGCTTGGATTGACATGAAATTTGGCATGGACATAGCTAACATGTCAAAGAAAAAAAATAATGTTACGCCCATGTTTGAGCTTGTCTTGGGGGTGTGTACCCCCTCTTCTCGGGGGTGAAAAACATACGTTTAAAATAAGTCCGAAAGTGAATAAACTGACTAATTTTAATCAACTTTTGTTCTATTCACTAGTTTTTTCACTAAGTCAATCCTTTTCAGTGAATATGTTAATTTTTCAACAAAAAACATGTTTTAGACATGTTTCAAAATAACTTAAAAAATTATTAGTGACACCAAAAACCTCAAAGTGTAAAAAAATGTAGGTAGATTTTGCTTTTCTGAATATTTTGGATTTTTTATTTTCCTGTAAGACAAACATTGATTAAGAAATGGCTGTTCAAAATTTGCATACGCTCGTAATTAGTGACTCGTTCAAGCCCTTTAAACTACAGCCTTTTCAAAAATAAACACTTTAAACCGATGAAACTTACAGATCATATAAAGAATATATAAGTAGCGGTAGTAGTTTGTGAAGCGGTAACGATTAATTTTATTTGGGATGCTAATTAGGGGGTGATTTTCACGATTTTTTTTGAACAAAAAATAAAAGGGACTAACATTATTTTGAGTGTAACTTACTTACTTCTGATGTTAAAAACTTTTTTAAAAACAAAAAAAAATAAACACTTTAAAGAAGTTGTAATGCGTTTTCCCCGAAAATTATTTCACGTTGAAATATTCGATTTGGAATTTGACGAATAAGAACCTACTTTTCATTAGCTGCAACTCTGCTTCTGCTGGGTCTTACAGACTTCATAAGTCTTCATAAGCTATATTTTCGCTAAGAACATATTTTTCGATAAAATACTTATTTTTTGAGATATTTGCGAAAAACCTTTCAAAAAGGTGTTATTTTTTTGTTGAAAAATGAACATATTCACTTGCAAATAACCCGAAAAGTATTAACTTAGTGATAGAACAAAAGTTGCTTAGAATTAGTCAGTTTATCCAATTCCAGAATTATTTTAAACATATGTTTTTCATCTCCGAGAACGAGTGAAACTCGCCCCCAGGGCAAAAACGCACATTGGCACAATATCATTTTTTTTTTCTTTGACGTGTTAGCTATGTATAATGTCAATCCAAGCGGTTGTTTAAAATTTGGAGGTTTTGCAATAGGGGAGAATGGTACACAATGACACATTTTTTAGGAAATGTGCTCTAACATCGGGATGCAATCTTCGAAAAAATCTCCATTTAGAGTTTTGTTATCTGTGTACATGTGTCTATCAAATTTGATAGTTATTATAAGTAAAGTAAAAATAGTAACTTGGAAATTTTCAGAAATATGCAATGCTGAATTTGTTTCAATGTGTACCATCGGTGGTACAGTTTGAAACATAAGGTAGTACACAATGAAACGTATTAAAAATAACTATGAAATACAAAAAATATTTAATATTTCTTCAAGTTACCGTACAATAAAATTGTTAAACTCCAAACGAAATATATAATAGCAAGATAGTCGTTTGTTTTTTGTATATATGGGTGCTGGCAATAACATAACAAAATCAGATTTCAAACCCATATGAATGTCAGGAACATCTGGAAAGTAAAATGAATTGGAAACTTTTGTACTTCTCAAATATGAAATTTTAAATTCATAAGAGTTCACAATTTCCAAAATTTTGGCTACATAATGAATGTTCTTCTCAAATTTCACTAACACAAAAGAGTCTTTTAAAATTTCAGTATTTTCAGCAATTGCGTAAGATTCTGAGTCATCCTTTTGTTCCTGCATCATAGGAAAACTTAATTCATCATCTGAAGAGACTGCCAACTCTAAACTTCCGGAGTCTGTTTCTGAATCACTTTCACCTCACTTGGTCTTTTTTCTGGGAGAGTCCTTTTTACAGGCTTTTGTGCTTAAAGCTTTACTAATATTTCGTTTCACTTCATTAACTGCTGCTGTTGTGAGGGTTTTCTTACCTTCCGTTTTATTAGAAAGGTCTTTCATTTCTGGTGTACTAGTTAAAATGACAGTTTTCCTTGATTTCCGTCTACGATTTGAATTTTTTCTGGGTGCGGCCTTAGGAAAACCCCGTATGTCGAATGGGGTAATAAAATAATTTTTTGATGTCGAAGGTATTTCAAGAGTTGAGTTCGGTTCATTTTCTTGGGTTGTATTAGATGAAGTAGAAGCTATATTAACTGAAGATGAAGATACAGATGCATTTTATTCGTGATTGGTAGAATCTCTTAGTACAACCATAGCTTTTTGTCCGTCATAGTTTTCAAAATCATTAATCGGTCTGTCAGTAACCGACGATAATAGAAAATCAGTTTCACTAAAAATATGTTTATTAAAAGGGTAGATAGATACCTGTAGATTTGAAGCCGTTCATAATATTTTCAGGTGTCATTGATTTTGAGTGGGCAATACCAACACATTCTGCTATTTTGGTACAGTGTCATAGGAACGCCGGGGTGGTTAAGAAGCCATGAATCAATCGCACTATTGTAATAGTTTTTGAAGGAAAAAAAACTGATTTGTCCAAAGGCTGTATCTTATTACTTGTATGTGGGGGCAAGGTTAAAATTATTATGCCGTTAGCTTTTGCTTTTTCTGCTATTTCCAAAGACATATGGATTCGTGATTGTCATATATTAATAAACACGGGTTTTCTTTTCTAGCACCAGTATGCTTAATAAAATGATCTAGTACTTGTGTGAATAGTTCGGCGGTCATCCATCCACTTGGATTAGTTAGTCCTAATGTTCCTGGTGGAGCACCATTTATCATAATCGTATTAAAGTTTTTACGAGGAAAAACAATGACCGGAGGTAGGAATGTTCCATTTGCTCGAATATTTGCACAAGTAGTAGCGAGTAATCCTCTTTCGGCGCTTGTGCACTGGTTCATCTGTTTAACACCTTTTTGTGCCACAACTTTATGTGGTCGTTGGACAGTCGTAGTAGCAGTTTCGTCTAAATTTTAGATGCGAATATCTTCAACAATTGATGAATATTTTACGTTTGCTCCAAATTTACGAAAAACCTGTCAACATTGGGCTTTGTAAATGAAGTAAGCCTTGACAGTGAACATCCTTCTGGCTTTCTGAGGCTTAATGATGAATTTCTTTTTATAAATGCCCTTAACCAATCTTTGCTTGCACATTTGTTGACCTTTCAAGATTCTGGCATAGTGCTATTGTTTTTAGCAGCCTTGTTATATGCCAAGTCTCTGACTTTTATAGTATTCAACCCAAAAGCCATTTTGCTACAGTTCTTAATATAATCACACATCGATGTCTCATGCTGTGTGTTAAATACTAATGTAACAGCATAATTTGGCTCCATTTTTGCATTCGGATCATTTTTTCTTTTAGAATATATCGCCTTAATGTGCTAAAATTTATGTCAAACATATCTGCCGCAACGCGAAGTGCAGTTCCATTTTTTTTAACCTTTGTGGCTGCCGCCGCCATTTGTTCACTTGTAAATTTGGCTCTGATCTTTCTTTCTTCCTCCTTACCATGGTACACCTGCAATATAATGCCATTGTTATAGAATGATTTAATATGGTACACAATGAAACATGTGTCATTGTGTACCACCACTATATGTTTCAATGTGTACTACCACAGGTTTAAAGTTTCAGTTGGATGTAAACATAAAACCCGGCAATTATTGGCAACGATATTTATAGGTTAAAAGGCATTCATCACAAGTATTATAACGACATATATACAAAAATGAAAAGTATTTATTTATACGCAACATACCTTTCTATATACGCTCCAGTTTTTAAATCTAAGGCACACAAAACAATAAAACACGTCGTATAATGTTTATTACTCCGTATATCAAAACGAACTACTGTCGGCGGACGCAATGCATTATGGAGTATCCGTTGCAGCCCTAGTAGCAATGTGGCGGCAAATTTGATTTAGTTAATAACAGTGTTTCATTCTGTACTATGTGTCAATGTGTACCACTCTCTTCTATTTTACCGTGAGTGAATGGACTAAATTGATTTTTATTTTTATATCAGGAACCAAACAAAGACCTCAATCTTCCAGTAGTTGTATGGATTTACGGAGGAGCCTTCTTCGGAGGCACTGCAGATTTTGACAATCACCGACCTGATTTCCTTCTTCATGAAGATGTAATCGTGGCAGCTATCCAGTATAGACTTGGATATTTGGGTTTCATGTCGCTTGGAGATACTGTAGCTCCAGGAAATAATGGAATTAAGGATCAGATATTAGGGCTTAAATGGATTAAGGAAAACATTAGGAACTTTGGAGGAGATCCCGACCAAATAACCATTTGGGGCCAAAGCGCCGGAGCCGCTTCTGTGGCTTATTTACTTCAAGCTAAACAAACAAAAGGTGGGTTTATATTATAACTTTTTATGTTAAAAATTATATATATAATATAAGTAGTGTTGTTCCTACGGTCTCCTCCGCATCCCACATTTCGCTCGCCATCGTTTTCTATCCACCCATTCGTTTTCGTCAATAGCTCTATCTGCCATAGACTGTTCTATGCCTTTCTTCCATGTTTCTGTAGGCCTTCCTCTTCTTCTTCTATTTATGGGTCTGTAATTTAATGCTCTTTTTGGCCATCTTTCCTCTGACATCCTCATAACATGACCATACCATAGCAATTTCTTTGTTTCTATATGGTCAACCGTGGAATATAAACTCTTTGTCCGTCGTCTTATTTCCTCATTTGGTACATGTTCTAATCTAGATACTCTGCATGCTCTACGTAAGTAATCCATTTCCGCTACTTCTATATTTTTTCTTTCCTTTCCTGTGAGTTGCCAACACTGCTCCATAAGTTATAATAGGTTCCACAATTGTTCTGTAGATTGTTAACTTTGTGTTCAGCTTCACCTTGTTAGACCATAGTAGACCATTTAAAATACGAGTTGCTTTCCTTCCTTGCTGTATCCTATGCTGTATGTCTCTTTTTGTAGTTCCTTCTTCTGATATTATGCTTCCTAAATATCTATATTCCTTACATTTCCTTATATTTCTTAACTCTAATTCCGGATCTTCGGTTTCCTCTCCTATTCTCAAATATTCCGTTTTCTCCATGTTCATACATAGGCCCCATTTTTCATATTCGATCTGTAACTTTCTTAGCATATAATCCATATCATATTCATCGTTGGCAAGAATTACTTGGTCATCAGCAAAAAACAAAGTTGTTAAGCAGTTTTCTTCAATCATTATTCCCATCCCAGCAACTGTTTTCCTCCATTGCTCCAGAGCTTTCTGGATGTATATTTTAAATAGTGTTGGCGATAAGCAGCACCCTTGCCTTAAACCTTTTGTAACAGGGAATAGTTTCGACATAGATTTTCCCTGTTTAATACAACTTTTCGGATTTTGATACATATTTTGAATTGCTCGCACATATGCTTCGCTTATGCCTATCGTGGTCAAAATTTCAAAGAGTTTCTTTAAAGGCACCGTGTCGTAGGCTTTTTCCAGATCAATAAATGTTAGGTGAGTAGACAGATTCCTTGCTCTTCTTTTCTCTATTATTTGTTGCATCACGAATATGTTATCTGCGCACGATCTACCGGCGCGAAAACCACTTTGTTCTTCCATGTCCTGAATTTCTAATTCCACCCTTTTCTTTAATACTCGGCCATGCAACCTCCCCATTGCACTGGTTATACTTATACCTCTGTAGTTTTTGCACAACGTTTTGTCTCCTTTTTTGTAAATCAAGCTAATGTATGCACAATTCCAGTCTTCTGGTATTTTTTCTCCCTGCAACATGCATTTGTTGAAGAGATCCGTCATTATTTCGTGCAGTATGTCTGGTCCATATTTTATCAGTTTGATGGGGATATTTCCAGGTCCTGATGCTTTCTAATTTTTTGATTCTAATAAGGCTTCTTTTATTTCTTTTGTAGTTATTCTTCTAACTTGTTCATTTACATTCGTCTGCATGTCCATTTCATTTACCACAAATTCGGGTCTAGTTTCTTTCAGTAGTATCTTATAGTAATCTTCCCATTCTTTGGTACTTATTAAATTTAAATTACTCTGCCCTTTATTTTCTTTTCTGATATTTTTTATCGTTTTCCATGCTTCAGCTACTTTGGATCCGCCTATGTATTTTTCCACCTCTTCGCACTTTCTTTCCCATGTGTCACTTTTACTCCTTATTACTTCTCTTTTCTCTTCTCTGTTCAGTTGTGCGTATACTCTTTGATCTTGTAAGTCCTGTGTCTGTAGCCATTTTTGGTACGCTGTCTTCTTGTTGTCTACTAAACCTTTTAGTTTCTCTGACCACCATTCTGGATTTTGTTTATCATCTTTTTCCAAATACCCTAACGCTTCCTTTGCTGCTGCGTGTATGCTTTCTTTTATTTGCTGGTACAACTTTTCGGTGTTATGGGTGTTACTTTCTATAAATCTTAATTTTGAGGCCAGTCTCAACTTATACAAAAATTTGGTCGATTCGTGTTTTAAGCTTTCCAACTTATAACACTTTTCTGAAATATTAGTTTCTTCGTCTTTTTTTAGCCTTTTTGTATTTGTTGACCGGTAAGTTATTCTTATGCTGGCTACCAACAGGTGGCGATCGGATCCACATTCTGGTCCCCGGTATACCCTCACGTCTGTAGTCTTGAGCCTAGAGCTTTCTCTTTGGATTATGTAGTCAATTATTGACCGTAGTTTTTTTTGTAGGTTGCGTCCATGTGAATTTGTGGATATTTTTGTGTGAGAAGAACCCATTCATTATTTTTAGCGATCGGAATTGGCAAAAATCTCTCAGACGAGTACCGTTTTCGTTCAGTGTTTCTTCGCCATACCTCCCCACTACAGAGTGATTCTGCTCTCTTCCTACTCTCCCATTTGCGTCTCCTAAAATGTACAATTCATTGTCATTTTTAATAGCATTACTACATCGGATAGTTTATTGTAGAAATTGTCCTTTGTTTGTTTATCTGCATCTTCATTGGGAGCGTAGATTCCGATTATTGTTATGCTGTGACCGTTTTTCTCTATCTCTAATGTGATTATTTGCTCATCCACTTCTTCCCATTTTTTAATGTGTTTTTTATAGTCTTTCTTAATTGCTATAGATACTCCCCTTTTGGCTCTGCAGTCTTTAGGTACACCACTATAAAGATGAATGTAGTTCCCCGTCTCTTCATTTCCTTTCCCCTTTTTCTTCGTTTCCGTGAGCACACAGATATCAATATTTTGTTTCTCCAGCTCTGAAAAAACTTCTGTCTGTTTAGTTCGTATCCCTTGTATATTCCAGGTTGCCATTTTCCATGTCCGTTTTCGTAGCAATTTTCGTCGTCGATTTGATCCATCCGGATTCCGAGGCGTTAAGTCGAAATTTTTAGCATATGTAACTTTTTACAAAGGACGAGTTGCTAGCCCGTCGATTTAACCTTCTGACGAGAAGGAACAGAATTTTCTGTCGGGTTTTAATCCCTTAGCCGAAGTGTTCCAGTTATTTAAAGGCGCCAGAAGCTCGCCTTTCACCCTCTCCCGTTTTGCTAAAAATTAAAATGTATAAAATATATAACTCAACAGGCCCTAAAAGCCCACGACTTCAAATTTTTCAACTGTTTTTTTTTCATTTTCCTCTGTCTATGTCCGCAGTTCTTCAATTTATTATCCCGATTGTTTCATTATTTTCCTTACATGCTTCTAGCCACTTTTTCCGTGGTCGTCCTCTTCTCTTCTTTCCTTCCCCTCTCAGCAGCAAGTCTTTTCCCACTTTTCGCCATACAATCTCGCAAAATGACATAACCATCTCTCTTTTTTCTCTGCATTTGTTCGTCTCCTCCAAACGTCTTCATCTTTTTTTTACTCCTCGATTATCTTCTGTAGAAGACTCCGCTCCCAGATGTTATTAAGCTTATTTGCTTGATTTTTGTTCATATCCCATGTTTCACTACCGTAAAGGACTGTGAGCTGGATCACTATTCGCTTTAGTCTACTCTCAATTTACCTCTCTGAAGATATTTCTTGCTCTTACTAGTTTGTGTAGGGCTCAGGCAGTCTTCTTTCCTCTCGAAATTCACTTCTCAAATTTTGGCTTTCTTTCCCTTTATTTATAAGAGTTACTTCGTTTATAGATCCTCAAACTCCGTAACGTTTTTGAAGCAATTCTCTTTACTCTCGTTGGTTGTGGAAAAATTAAAATAATATTCACATTTCCTGACTTTCTCCAATATAAATTTGATTCACTTATTTCTTATGTATTGATCACTGCTAGATATCCCAATGCATTTAAATATATGTATACACTGACCGGCACGAAAAACGGGCACCCCACAAAATGGGTCATTTTTGATATCTCGAAATTCCTAATAAATCTGTTGTCCGATTTAAATGATTTTTTCAATATGTTATAGCTTTATTTTTAGCAATATGGCTGTAATAATATTGTTGCTAGACAAGTAAGTTGTCATTGTATACCGGGTGTACCAATCAAACTGTGATTTTTCTCAAAGTTCACCACACCCTGTGGAATATTATTCTAGCATTTATAAAATACTGAAACTAAAACCCAACTATAGCCTCATGTTTTCTTAACGTTCTGTTTTTTTATTCATTCGCTAATGTTGCATAATAATAAAGTTAGGTACTTTAACAACTAGCCATGCTCTTCATCAATACAGGGTGTTTCTAAATAAGTGCGATAAACTTTAAGGGGTAATTCTGCGTGAAAAAATAATGACCGTTTACTTTATAAACATGTGTCCGCAAATGCTTCGTGTCCGAGATACGGGATGTTAATTTTTTCTTACAAACTGACGATTTATTTATTGCCCTAAAACCGGTTGAGACATGCATATGAAATTTGGTAAGTTTTAAAAAGTAGGTATTGCTAATTTTTTGACTACAACTAAGAATTTTATATTCATCATTGGCGTGCATACGGGTAACATGCCGGGTAATATTACCCGTATGCACGCCAATGGTGAATATAAAGTTCTTAGTTGTTTGTCAAAAAATGTTCAACAACTATCTCTTAAAATCCACCAAATTTCATTTACATATCTCAACCGGTTTTAGAGCAACAAATAAATCGTCAGTTTGTAAGAAAAATTCAACATCCTGTATCTCGTAAACGAATCATTTGCGGGCTTATGTTTACAAAGCAAACGGTCAATATTTTTCATGCAGAATTACCTCCTTAAGTTTGTCGCACTTATTTAACAACACCTGTATTGATAAAGAACATGGCTAGTTGTTAAAGTACCTAACTTTTTTATTATCCAACATAAGCGAATCAATAAAAAAACAGAATACTCTGGGCTAATTAGCAAAATACAAGGAAAAGTTATTTACCAGCAATTTTATTGCTGGAATCGAATCTTATGATTGTATGTATTAATAATATAGGTATGCAAAGTCCGCAAATAGTGTGCTACTTTTTTTATAAACAAAATGGTGCCCGAACATCGTGTTTTTTTTTTCAATTTTTGCTCTATAATTCCAAAGATTTTAACTTTAAACCAAAAACACCCAAATAAAAATTCACCGTAATTAAATTCTGCATAGAGACGTGTTTTTCCCGATTTACTTCGACGAAAATTTTCCCCGGAACTTGGTAATATAAAAGATCCTTTCGTGTAAATTATAATTCCAGAAGCCGATCGAAATTGAATAAACAGTTTAGCAACAATTGAATTGTTAATTAGAAAATTACGATCGCTATAATAACCACAATAATTATGATACGTAAGAATAACTATGATTTTTGTATAAAAAGACACTGTACCTACCTAATAAACTTTACGGAATTGAAATCGGACTATTTAAGCAGCCTCAGGAATATTTTAAAATTATAAACAATTTTTTGGCTTTTAAACAAATAGAATATCTTGGGAAATACTAAATTATATTAAATCATGAAAACTGTATTGAAAAAAAAACCGACAAGACGCTTCTTTTAAAAGAAAAAAAAGTTTATTTGTGATGAGTGGTTCCTGAGATACAACCAGTCAAAATTGACCGGCATTTACGGCAAAGATATAAACAATAGGATCATAATTTTTGAACCATAACCTTTTTATTTTTGTCCTCTTTCTCCACACAAATCTTCATATCTTTAAAATACTCATATAGTCGATTCGCTAATCTGAGACACAACTGTCTACACTACAATCACAATAAAGATGCACTAGAAATAAACAAGCACGAGGAGCATTCTTAAATCATGATTTGGGCGTGCTTGTGGAACATTCATCGTGTCTCGGTTTGTTTATTTCTATATAGTGCATTTTTATTGTGATTGTATTGTAGACAGTTGTGTCTCAGAACAGCGAATTGACTATAACATATATTATTATAATAAAAACTATCGATATTACGAGTGAAAATTGCCAAAAATAGCAAAATTCCAATCAAAAATTAGGTTAGAGAAAATGTAACTTCAAAGTTCAAAATCGGTACACGTTAAAAAAATTCATTTTCTCGGCTTCACATGGAGCAAGTTTCTTCATTCTTTTATTGTTCCCAAGTAACTCGAGTAGAGCCATCTAACTAACGCATTATTAAATGTCAAACTTGCTTGTCAAACTTGCTTTTGTTTTATTATAATAAATTTATTTATTTATAAGAAAAGAAAACTACATATTTTTCCAGTTGTAGACTTTTTTTAGATAAACTTACTGTAAGTGTACCTTTTAACGTTAAAAACACAAATATTCTCATTTGAAAGCTGTATAGTTATTTAAACAATCTTTATTTAAACAAATTCAAAAATGTTGTTATAATAAATAAATTAATTTATTATAACAAAACAAATGCAACTTTGACATTTAATGCGTTAGTTGGATGGCTCTACTCGAGTTACTTGGGATCAAAAAAAGAATGAAGAAAATTGCTCCATGGGAAGCCGAGAAAATGCATTTTTAACGTATACCGATTTTGAACTTTGAGATTACATTTTCTCCAACCTAATTTTTGATTGGAATTTTGCTATTTTTGGCAATTTTCACTCGTAATATCGATAGTAGTTTTTATTATAATAATATATTGTATGAGTATTTTAAAGATATGAAAATTGGTGTGGAGAAAGAGGACAAAAATATAAAGGTGATGGTTCAAAAATTATGATCCTATTGTTTATATCTTTGCCATAAATGCCGGTCAACTTTGACCGGTTGTATCTCAGGGACCACTCATCCTAATTAAACGTTTTTTCTTTTAAAAGAAGCGCTCTGCAGCTTTTTTGGAATATCGTTTTCATGATTTAATTTAATTTATTATTTCCCGAGATATTTTATTCGTTTATAAGCCAAAAAATTGTTTATAAGTTTAAAATATTCCTGGGGCCGCTTAAATAGTCCAATTTTAATTCCGTAAAGTACATTAGATAGGTACAGTGTCTTTTTATACAAAAATCAAAGTTATTCTTATTTATCATAATTATTGTGGTTATTATAGCGACCGTAAATTTTTAATTAACAATTCAATTGTTGCTAAACCGTTCATTCAATTTCGATCGACTTCTGGAATTATAATCTATATGAAAGGATCTTTTACATTACTAAGTTATTTAATTATTGATGAACAATTACTTACGTAAAATTTTAGTAGAAAAATAAAAATTTTGTTGGAAAAACCCGCATTTTCCAGGGAAAATTTTCGTCGAGGTTAATCGGGAAAAACACGCTTCTATGTAGAATTTAATGACGGTGAATTTTTATTTGAGTGTTTTTGGTGTAAAGTTAAAATTTTTGGAGTTATAGAGCAAAAATTGAAAAAAAAACACGATTTTTGGGCGCCATTTTGTTTATAAAAAAAGTAGCACACTATCTGCGGACTTTGCATACCTATATTATTAATATATATGTTCAGTCATAAGATTCGATTCCAGCAATAAAATTGCTGGTAAATAACTTTTCCCAAAAACGGCCTATTCTCCGATAATCTGCCCAGACTCGAATGTTAAGAAAACCTGAGGCTATAGTTGAGTTTTAATTTCAGTATTTTATAAATGCTAGAATATTCCACAGGGTGTGGTGAACTTTGAGAAAAAAACAAATTTTGATTGGTACAGCCTGTATACAATGACAATTTACCTGTCCATCAACAATATTATTACAGCGATATTGTTAAATAATAAGGCTATAACATATTATAAAATCACTTAAATCGGACAACAGGTTTATTAAATTCGAGACATAAAAAATATCCCATTTTGTGGGGTGCCCGTTTTTCGTGCCGGTCAGAATTCTTTAGTGAACAATATATTAAATAACACATCAAAAATAGAAAACCTAGCATACCAAACTACCCATGTTCTTATTCTTCTTCCTCTTTATAAGCAATAATTCTGCTTGTTCATTGGCGGATTGATACCTCTATAGAAGGTTGTCACTGTCACTCAGTGGCGGCTCGTGACATCTGCTATAGGGTGTGCTGCATGAACCACGGCCAATATAAAATAATAGAAATAGAATAACATACGAAAACAAAAACAATAAAATTAGCTTTAATACTAATTAATAGTAACTAATAACGACATGCTATAAAAATCTGATTAACTTACATTTATTGCATTTTTCTAAATTGGAAATTAATACGCCGGTCCTTTTTTGTCGCAAACTTTTCGATTACTTTATCGTTAAAGTTCGGTATTGAAGCGATGAACTTTTTTTCTATCGAGAGTGTGGAAAGGGCTGTTAATCTGTCTTCGCGCATTGAATTTCTTAAAAATGTTTTGATCCGTTTTAAAGTTGAAAAACTACGTTCAGCTTCTGCTGTGGTCATTGGCGTAGTCACCAGAATTTGTATCAACTTTTTGGTTTCTGTTAATGTGTCCTCTAAATTATTAGAAATTATAAATTTTAGTAAAGGCACTGCACCTTTTAATGTTCTACACTCGATATTGGAATACAAAACTGACAGTTCTGTTCGCAAACGGTTTTTATCAAAGAAGTTATAAGCTGTACAAGTTAAATCCAATTCATTTTCAGGAAACTTATTATTATATTTTTCGAAATGTTCTGAAGATAAAAGTGTTGCGGCAACTAGATGATTTGTATATGCAAACCGTTCTTTTGCATTGTTTATAATAACATCACAAACTTCTAGACAGGCAATACGGTGATCCTGTTGGCTGTTATTTGGGCGTTTCCTTTTTTGGACACTAGGCGCCGCATTTAAATTTGAAGCTTGATGTATGATAGGGTCTATTTTATTTCGGACATTGTTAATACTTTGCTCAAAAACATGTATAGCTTTCTGTGCTTCGGTTGGGTCCATGTTCTTTTTTTGAAGATTATTGTACAAAACGTCAACATGTGGCATAATATAATGAAAAACAGTCAGCCAGAAAGTAAAATTTTGATCTTCCAGAATACGTCTAAGTCCTCTTGCTTCCTTGGAAGTAATAGCATTTGACTCTTCTTCTAGTTGCTCCATACACTCAATAATAAAGTCTCTATATTCGTAAACGACATTTACTGTACGAATATTGAAATTCCAGCGTGTAGGGATTGAACGAGGAATATTTTTTCCAACTATTTGATTTAAGACAGCTATTCTTTGAGGTGAATGACTAAAAAATCCAGGTATATCATGTAAATCTCCAAAAAATACGCGTACTTGGGAATTAATAGAACATGCTCTTGACATTATTAGATTCAATTGATGGGCGTAACAGTGCACAAAATGAGCAGTTTCATATTTTCTCTTAATTATTGTTTGCACTCCGCCATGTATCCCACTCATAACAGCTGCTCCGTCATAACTTTGTGCAATGAGCTTATTTTTGTTATTCTTTAATATTGGGTCTAAAACATTCAAAATTGTGTTAGCTAAGGTTTCAGCATCATGTTTTTCTGGAAGCAAAAAAGTCCAAAACCTTTCAACTGGAGCACCGTTTTTTACATAACGAAAAACAATGACCATTTGAAATTTCATAGAAACATCCGATGTCTCATCAGCTATCACTGCTAAAAATGGGGCTTCATTGATTTCGTTTAAAATCTCCTCAGCGTATACTTCTAGCATGCAATCCAAAATATCATTTTGTATTGTTTTTGAGGTACCTTTGAAAATTGTCGCATTTGTAAGGTGTTCACTAAGTGTTTTATCAAGTTCAGCAGAAAAATTCACTAAACCACGAAAAATTCCAGGGTTATCTGATGTTTCAGATTCATCGTGTCCTCGTAAGGCGAGCTCAAAAGCCCCACAGAATTTTATACAGTCAATTATTTTTGACAAAACATACCTGTTTTTCGTCACCTCTTCATTGTGTTTTTGTATATTTATCCAATAAGCAGAGTCAAGTTGGGCCTGTATATTAAGTTTCCCAAATAATGCAAATCGCATTTCATTGTTCATATGAGTTTGCGTGTTTTCATGCTTCTTTATTTTTTCACTTAAATGCACTAGATCCCGCACTCCTGTCTCGCGCCACAATTTTTCCTCTTTATCTGCGCCGAATAATGCACACGGAAAACAGAAAAAAGCATTTTTTTCGGAACATCCACAAATCCACTGATTTCGTAGATACATGTCTTTATTAAATTTACGCGTATATGTTTTTCCACGCCTTTTACCGGACACTTCAATATTAAGATCAGGCATAGGACGGCCACGTTCTTTTATAATCAACTGTTGTTGATAGTGAAGTTTTTGAAATTTATTTACACCTAATTTAAATTGAAACTCCATTGTTTTAAACACGCTCGAACAAAACAAATTAAACAAAATTGTAACCTAAGAATTTCTAAACACGGCACAGATGCAACGGTCACGAATAACTGTCGTGAATTGCAGCTCGCAAACACATTTCCGAGGCCGTTAATCAGCCGATTGCCGAAGCACATCGGCTAAGATCGCCGTTTGCCTAATAAATGCATTTTACCGCTGCCAGTGTTTCGGTTGTTATCGACGCGGCTTCACTGGAGCAGCAAATACGTAAAAAGATTGCTTCACTGGAGTACCAAATACGTAAAAAAATTATACGGTTTCACTAGAGGAGTAAATACGTAAAAAAAATAATATTAATCATCGTTGTTGGTGAATTATTATTAACAGTTGATGTTTAATATGATAATATGGCAGATTTGAAATAAAACTATATTAATTATTCTTTAATAATTAAGATTTGCTATGGTTGTTTGGTAGTTCTGCAGCTCAGCAGCACATAAAGAAAAGCCGCCACTGCTGTCACTCCATCTTCTGCGCGGTCGGCCGATACTTCTACCGATTGGTGATTTATCTCGTGCTATTTTGACCACACGTGTCTCTCCCATTCTGGATATGTGGTTGATCCATTCTTTTTTTCTATTTAGTGTCCATTCGTTTATACACTGTACGTTACATTGTCTTTTGATATCTTCACTCATCTTTGGATTTCTCAGTGTATTTCCTGTAATTCTTCTCAGTACTCTCATCTCTGCTGTTTCCAGTACTCTTTGTGTTGTGGCTGTATCGAAGTATCGTGTCTTGTTTCTGATGCATATGTCATTATTGGTCTTACACTGGTTTTATAAATTTTATTCTTGACTTCATCTCATTGTTAATATGTCGGTTTCGCCATATAGTGTTTTTGTACTTAATTTCTCACTTTTTCCAGGTCTCCGTAGCTTGACAACGTAATTCCAAGGTATTTTATTTCGTAAAATTGTCATATTGAATTCTTTTGCTCTTATGTTAAATATGTGAACTAATACTCTGGGCTAATTAGCAAAATACAAGGAAAAGTTATTTACCAGCAATTGTATTGCTGGAGTCGAATCTTATTATTGTATGCATTAATAATATAGGTATGCAAAGTCCGCAGATAGTGTGCTACTTTTTTTATAAACAAAATGGCGCCCGAAAATCGTGTTTTTTTCAATTTTTGCTCTATAACTCCAAAGATTTTAACTTTACACCAAAAACACCCAAATAAAAATTGACCGCAATGCAATTCTGCACAGAGATGTGTTTTTGCCGATTCAGTTCGACGAAAACTTTCCCCGGAAAAAGCGGGTTTTTCCAACAAAATCTTTAATTTTCAACTAAAATTTTAGATAAGTAATTGTTAATCAATATTTAAATAACTTGGTAATGTAAAAGCCCTTCTTATATAGATTATAATTCCAGAAGCCAATGGAAATTGAATAAACAGTTTATCAACAGTTGAACTGTTAATTAAAAATTTACGGTCGCTATAATAACGACAATAATTATGATGCATAAGAATGACTATAATTTTTTCATTAAAAGACACTATACCCATCTAAATTACTTTACAGAATTGAAATTGCACTATTTAAGCGGCCTCAGGAATATTTTAAATTTATAAACAATTTTTTGGCTTATAAACAAATATAATATCTCGGGAAATATTAAACTAAATTAAATTGTGAAAACGGTATTCGAAAGACACTGGCAGGACGCTTCTTTAAAAGAAAAAACGTTTAATTATGATAAGTGGTTCCTGAGATACAATCCGTCAAAGTTGACCGAAATTTACGACAAAGATATAAATAATAGGATCATAATTTCCAAAGCATCACCTTTTTATTTTTGTCCTCTTTCTCCAAACGAATTTTCATATCTTTAAAATACTCATAACATATATTATTATAATAAAAACTATCGATAATACGTGTGAAAATTGCCAAAAATAGCAAAATTCCAACCAAAATTAGGTTGGAGAAAATGTAACCCTCAAAATTCAAAATCGGTATACGTTAAAAAAATGCTTTTTCTCGGCTTCCCATGGAGCAATTTCCTTCATTCTTTTTTTGTTCCCAAATAACTCGAGTAGAGCCATCGAACTAACGCATTATTAAATGTCAAACTTGCTTTTGTTTTGTTATAAAAGATTAATTTATTTATAAGAAGAGAAAACTACATATTTTTTCCAGTTGTAGGCTTTTTTTTAGATAAACTTACTGCAAGTGTACCTTTTAAAGTTAAAAACAATATTCTGATTTGAAAGCTGTATAATTATTTAAACAATTTTTATTTAAACAAATTAAAATTTTGTGTTATAATAAATAAAATAATTTATTATAAGAAAACAAAAGCAAGTTTGACATTTAATAATGCATTAGTTCGATGGCTCTACTCGAATTACTTGGGAACAAAAAAAGAATGAAGGAAATTGCTCCATGAGAAGCCGAGAAAATGCATTTTTTTTAACGTATACCGATTTTGAACTTTGAGAGTTACATTTTCTCCAACCTAATTTTTGATTGGAATTTTCTATTTTTGGCAATTTTCACACGTATTATCGATAGTTTTTATTATAATAATATATGTTATGAGTACTTTAAGGATATGAAAATTGGTGTGGAGAAAGACGACGAAAATAAAAAGGTGATAGTTTAAAAATTATGATCCTATTGTTTATATCTTTGCCGTAAATTCCGGTCAACTTTGACCGATTGTATCTCAGGAACTACTCATCATAATTAAACGTTTTTTTTTTAAAGAAGCGTCCTGCCGCTGTTTTTTGAATACCGGTTTTATAATTTAATTTAGTTTATTATTTCCCGAGATATTCTATTTGTTTATAAGCCAAAAAATTCTTTATAATTTTAAAATATTCCTGAGGCATCTTAAATAGTCCAATTTCAATTCCGTAAAGTACATTAGATAGGTATGGTGTCTTTTTATGAAAAAATCATAGTTATTCTTATGCATCATAATTATTGTCGTTATTATAGCGACCGTAAATTTTTAATTAACAATTCAATTGTTGCTAAACTGTTCGTTCAATTTACATCGGCTTCTGGAATTATAATCTATACGAAAAGGGCTTTTACCTTACCAAGTTATTTAATTATTGATTAACAATTACTTATCTAAAAGTTTAGTTGAAAATTAAAGATTTAGTTGGAAAAACCCGCTTTTTCCGGGGAAAGTTTTCATCGAAGTAAATCGGAAAAAACACGTCTCTATGCAGAATTTAATTTCGGTGAATTTTTATTTGAGTGTTTTTGGTGTAAAGTTAAAATCTTTGGAGTTATAGAGCAAAAATTGAAAAAACACGATTTTCGGGCGCCATTTTGTTTATAAAAAAAGTAGCACACTATCTGTGGACTTTGCATACCTATATTATTAATATATACAATCATAAGATTCGATTCCAGCAATAAAATTGCTGGTAAATAACTTTTCCCAAAAATTGCCTAATCTCCGATAATCAGCCCAGACTATAATCTTTGCATACTTTCTTTATCTTGGGCTATTGCTTCGTCTACGTAACAGAGTATTTTTATTTTTTTGTGTCCTATTCTGTATTATTTTCCTTTGTTGACGGTTTTGACGATTTCATCCATGATTAAATTGAAAAGCATAGGACTTAATTAGTATCCCTGTGTTATTCCGCTGCCTATGTCTATAGGTTCTTTAAGTTGTCCATCTATTCTGACTTCCATTTTGTTGTTTTGGTAGATTTTTTCAATAGTTTTTGTAATATCTATGGGGACTTTTCTATTATACAGAAGATGTATTACATCTTTGAGTCTTATTATGTCAAATGTTTTCTCCAAGTCAATCAGACATAGAAATGCTGGTCTATTCTACTCTAGTGATTTCTCAGTAATTTTCTTTATGACGAATATTCCATCTGTACACGATCTTCCAGTACGAAAACCCTGTTGTTCATCTGTTAAACTTATCCTCTGATTTATTAGCTCTTATAGAATTTTAGTTTTAAGTTTTAGGGTAGTATTTAACAAGTTGATACCTAACACTAGTTTTCTGGCTGCTTTTTATCTTCTTTTTTGAAAAGTAGAATTAGTTCGCTCGTTCTCCATCATTCCGATATTTTATTGTGTTTTATGATTTTATTAATTAATGTTGTTAGTTGTTCTGTCAAGAGATTAGATCCAGAATCGAAATTGCACGGTCTACATTTATCAAGCTGAGATCCTTGCTGTGCTGCGGTGATCTCAGTTTGGGAACCAAAATGCGGATAGTGAGGTACTACGTTCTTCCGTGCTACTGTATGGAGTTGAAGCCTGGACACTGACGCAAGCCACTGAAAAGCGGATTGAAGCCTTTGAGATGTGGATCTACAGGAGAATACTAAAAATATCTTATGTGGACCATGTCACCAACATTGAGGTCCTACAGCGCATGACAAAAGAAAAAGAAGTGCTTAATTTAGTAAAACAACGTAAGCTTGAGTACCTTGGCCACGTGATGCGGAACGAAGAAAAATATCGAGTTCTTCAACTCGTCATGCAGGGCAAAATATTTGGCATGAGAGGACCGGGACGCCGTCGTATCTCGTGGTTGAAAAACCTCCGACAATGGTTTGGGATAACCTCCGCGGAGCTGTTTCGCAGAGCAGTCAACAAAACAATGATAGCCTTGATGATCGCCAACATCCGGACCGGATAAGGCACTGAAGAAGAAGAAGTTGTTCTGTCACTGCTGCTCCATAATATTTCAGTAATTCGCTTGGTAGTCCGTCCTTTTTTAGAACTTCCTGTGTACTTATATTAGCATCTTCATTTGTGGTAATTTCTGGTGTTTCCGGTTGTATCGTCATTTTTGTTCTTCATCTGCGTAGAGCATTTTTAAAAAGTCAATCCATGTATTCTTTTCTATGTGTTTTGGTTCTATTAGTTCTTTTACCTCCGTTCTTTGACCTCTTATAAAGCGCCATCATAGGCGTAACCAGGGCTGGTTTTGGCGGTTATAACCCCCCCCCCCCCTTTTGGATGTACTTTGAGCTCTATACGCTTAACACCATTATTATTCCATACCCCCAGAGACCTTCAAGTAGATGTAACCCCTCCCCTTAGGATCATCCTGGTTACACCTCTGAGCGCCATATTTCCTTTTGCAGCCCATAAAAATCATGTTATGTACTTATCATTTGTAATATCTTATATAAGAAGTTATAAAGAGAAAACCTTGCATATCACACTACCCACGTTGAAGTATATTCTTCAGTGTTCTATTAGTACCTCTTCATTGAATCTTCTTTCTCGTAATAGTTATTCTATTATTTATCTTTGTTCTGGACCGTGTCTTGTAGTTTTTATCAGAAATCTGTAGATTTTTCAATTGTTTTGGTTACATTAGGCGTGTAGATACTATAAAACTATAGTAACTTGTACACAATTCATCGTAAGATTTAACTTTTGGATATTTCGGTATTATCCATAAAGCTAGACCCAAGTCAGTATTTGGATACCTAGCCAGTGTTGTAGATGTTACTTAAAAACGGTGTAAGCAACTACATGCTTTAATTATTCTTTTTCTTATCCTTCTTCCTCTTTATAAAAAATGCCACTTGTTTATTCGAATAATACCTCTATGGAAAGTTATTACTTACTTTTTGTGCGATCGTCCAGTAATTCTTCTCCGATTGATGATTTACCTTTGGCTATTTTGACCACCAGGTTCTTCCCCATTCTGCTTACGTGATTATTACATCCTATTCTTCTGTTAGTGTCTACTGTTTACCACGACCAATGCGTGCTACCGGTGATGACCTATGGTACAGAAACATTATCGCTCACAAAGAAAAACGCACAAAAACTAAGAGTAGCGCAGAGAAGAATGGAGCGATCAATGATAGGGGCCACTCTGTGAGACAGGATTAGAAACGAAGATCTACGAGCTAAGACCAAAGTCATAGACGTCATTGAAAGAAGCTGTAACTTAAAGTGGAAAAATGGGCTGGACACGTTGCCAGAATGAAGGACGGAAGGTGGGCTCTCAAACTAGTTGAATGGAGGCCAAGAGCCGATAAACGTACCAGAGGAAGACCACCAACACGATGTCAAGACGACTTATGAAAGACAACAAAAAAACTGGATGCAGAAAGCAACAGATAGAACACTTTGGAGACAAACAGGGGAAGCCTATGTAAAGCAGTGGATTGAGAGAGCCTGATGATGATGATGATGATGATGATGATGATCATGATGATGATGATGATGTTTACTGTTATACATTAAATTACTTCTAATTTATTCACTCTTCTTTCAAACTTTCAGCGTATTCTTCTCCTCATCTCCGCCGTTTCTAACAGCCTTTGTTTGTGGCTGTGTCGGGTCTTGTTTCTGATGCATATAACATTATTGGTCTTATACTGGCTTTATAAATTCTTGACCTTATCTTAGTGTTAATATGTCGGTTTCGCCATATTATAGTGTCACTGAGGCATCCTGCAAGTCTACTTGCTGGACAGCGTAACTCCAAAGTATTTTAGTTCCATTGACTTTTTCAATACTGATCCCATCGATTTCTAGTTTGCATTGGGTTCAGTTTTTTTAGCTGAAATAGTTATATTATTCTTCTCCTTCTTCCTACTTTATAAATAGGCTCATGTCTGTTTTACTTCGGATTTTAGCCTCAGTTGACGTTGTCTCACCATCTTTTCCCTGATCGTCCCAATGATCTTTTCCATTTGGCAATTTGTCTCTTGCTATTCGTACAATTCTATTTTCTGTCATTATTTCTATGTGTTTATTCCATTCTATTTTTCTCATTTTTTTATTTCACATGTTTATTTCCTCTATACCACATCTCGCTCGTATTTCCTCACTTATTACTCTGTCTTTTAGGGTTTGGTTTGTTATTTTTCGTAAGATTTTCGTTTCTGCTGTTTCCCAGTCTTTTTGTTTTCGCCGCCGTATCTGCTCTTGTGTCCGCTGTGTACGTCACTATCGGTTTTATTGTTGATTTATATATCCTGGTTTTCGTTTTCGTTGTGAACCCCCTCTGTGGCTCAGCGGTAAGAGCGCCTACCTTTGGATCGAAAGGTCCGAATGGTCGTGAGTTCGAATCTTACCTGGATAGAGGATTTTTCGTTTATTATAAATTAATAAATGAAAATAGTTTCTGTCCTTGTGGGGTCGGTACTCACCGGAGGCACTGCAGACGTTCGAATACAATTAGCGTCTCTTTGCAAAGACAATGACGTCGACTTTGCAAAGTAACAGACATTTACTCAACACACACACACTACACATTACTCCCCTGAGTTAGTGATAAGTTATAGTCTAAAAAATCATTATGAAATTGACTGGAAAGTTGGTTGTGAAAACCAGTGCCAATAAAACACAAAACACACATACAAGCACACGTTTTCGTTGTGAGGTATTTGTTAATCCAGATTTTGTTGTTGAGACATCCTGCTGCTCTGTTCGCCATGTTCACTTGTTTTTGTACTTCTTCTTCCACTTTTTCCTAGCTCGACATTTTTATTCCCAGGTATTCCGTTTCGATCACTTGTTCTATTATTTTGTTATTTACGACCAGTTTACATCGTCTCGGTTTCGCTGATATCACTATCGACTTAGTTTTCTCCGTTGAGATCAGCATGTTGTATATGAGCGCCATGTCTTCGAATTCTTTAATTAATCTTTTTAGGTCATCTTCATTTTCGGCTGTTATTATGGCGTCATCGGCGTAGCATATTATGTTTATTTCCTTTTCTCCCATACTATATCCTCTTCTTTTTTAACTTTCTTTACGATTAACAAGTACACCAGGCCTTGGTAATTACATAACCATGTGGCTGATAGAATTCTACCAATATGTCGCCTTTGTCATTTATATGTCTATTTTTCTTTATAGGTCTGTTTAATAAAGCAATTCTCAACTCTGGATCTAGTTTATGCCCTTGGTCGTTGGCAAAAGGTCTTCCAGATGTCACTAGACAAGTAGCGTTACAGTTAAACATATTTCCTCTAACACCTTTAAGTACTCTAGAAGCATTAAGAAAAGTCGATGTCGAAAAATTGCAAAGAGCTGTGTCTTCTGTAAATCAGGAGGTAAGTTTTTTCAGATTTCATAATACAGGGTGTTTGGTAAAGAATGAGCCATAGCTTAACTCTAGATTCTTGAGGTTAAAAGAGATCGATTTAAGCTAACTTACCTTAGTACGAAAGTTGATAATAACCGAAATGCAGGGTGTCAATTTTAAACTTTCCTTTTATTTATTCTTGAGTATTTCCTAACAGGCATTAGAAAATTACACGAAATTTGGTAAGTGGAAGTTTTTTGGGACGAGAAATCTAAATTTGCCAAAAATGATGTATTACCTAGAGGGCACCACATACGTCCTTCAGCGCTTATTTAATAGGTTCAATTTTTTTTATTACCCACTCTACAGACTTTTTGAATCAAAACTTTTATTCTCTTAATTTTTTACTTAAAAACGGTATACTGCATTCATCCCGCTAAACTCGACCGTTTTCGGGATAAACCCATTTTAAATCTGCGAGATAACATAGTTTTTTGCATAATATCATTGTAGTTACACACGAAAAATAACTTTAAACCATAAAAACTTACAAAAATGTATCGCAAATTTGTTCAAAAATTGGTATTTGCGATGCAATGACATAAATATGAGAACTGGCACAATTATTTTGGTTTCGAGTTTATTTTTCTGGTCTATTATATATTACAGGGGTGGCCAAACTGTGGCTCGCGAGCCACATGTGGCTCTTTGAAGGATTATTTGTGGCTCTCAATAAATGTCCCTGAATTACTTTTCATTTTTTTTTCAAAATGTGGCAACAAATATAAAAGACTAAGCCTAACATCAGGACTTGGCCAAGGAGACCCCTTATCACTGTTGCTATTCAGTTTGGCCTTAGAATATCTAATAAGTAAAATATCATCTGAGCTGACAGGAGGATTTGCAAGGATCAAAACTATTGTTGGCCTTTGCTGATGATATAGGTGCAGTCGATCATTCTATAAGAGACGTGAGAGAGGTGTTTTCACAACTCGAGGAAGAAACAGGTAGTCTGGGCCTTCGAGACTACCGAAGAGACTATTAATGAAGAGAACACGAAATACATGCTAGTAACCAAAAATCTAAGATCAAGAGTTAGGCAGAACATAACTATTAATGACCACAACTTCGAAGTAGTAAAAGAGTTTAAATATCTAGGAACGGTAATCACACATGACAATCACATTATAAAAAGAGGTCTTAGCATAGCAAGGATAGCTGCGTAGAATAGAGCATTATGCTCCCTATCATCATTACTAAAATCTAAGCTGCTAAAAAAACAATCTAAATTCAGACTATACAGCCAATTATTCGCCCAATTGTTAAATATAGAAGTGAAACTTGGACTCTACATCAGTGGGAAATAAATCTTCTTCACATGCAAATCTAGTAATGGATGTTAGCGATCGCATTTTTAATTAACTCTCTGTTTCTTGCAAAATGTATCAGATATTGATTGTTGCTAATCCCTGTCCATTGCGTAATGTTTCAGAACCAGGACATTTTCTTTCGTCCCATTTATCTCTTGCCTTAAATTTTACCCTCGATTATAAGTTGGAGGAACTGGTATTTTTCATTTCGCATGGTGCGACCTTGATACACAGTTTTCCTTTTCTTGATAGTTTCGAAAAGTTAGCGTTCTTGGTTGATTTGAAGATATCTACATTTGTGACTTTCGCTGACCATGGTATCTTTAGGATATGGCGATAAAGCCACATTTCGAAAGCTTCTAATCTGTTTATATCCCTCGTTTTGAGTGTCCAGACCTCTACGCCATATAGCAGCACCGACCATACGTGGCACTTAGTAAACCTTAGTCTCAGTTGAAGATCGAAATCTGAACAGGTCAGTACTTTCCTAAATTTTACGAAAGCTGGTCGAGCTTGCTCAATGCGACCTTTTACTTCCCTGTCCGATGGCCAGTCTTCAAAAAGCTACGTTCCCAGGTATTTAAATTTGCTCACTTTTTCAATGGATTTGGTATTCAGTGTTATGGTGGAGTTTTAAAGTGCATCCATGTTTTTGGAGATGATCATGAATTTGGTCTTTTTGGTACTAATCTATAATCCCATTCTCTTACTGTATTCTCCGATTATAGTGACAAGTTGTTGAAGATCGGCTATGTTGTCACAAATTAAATAAATAAGCTACTGGGAAATAAATAAGCTGCTGCTATTTGGAAGCAAAGTCCTCAGAATGATATTTTTCCTCAAACAGATGAATTGACAGGAGAGTGATACTGAAAACGTCGTCAGACATACAAAAGCTAAGATAAGATGGGCAGGTCATGTGGTAGATCAGAGGAAGACATAGTGTTAAAGACGGTGTTTTTTGAGAGGCGATAGAAAATCAATAGGCCATCCCAGAAAAAGTTGGAAGGATGATGAAGAATCGAAGTATCCTGAATTAGTAAAAAGATTGCTTGTAGAATTATTTGCATATTTGAAACAACGATGTGAACCATTTTATTTCACTTTAAAATTCGTGAAATCCAAACGTAAGAGAAAAATTTAATACCTTTTATACACTTTTTAGATAATTGTTTAATTGCGCGGCTCGCGAAAAATTTCAAATTTTGAAAAATGGCTCGGACTATCAAGGAGCTTGGCCACCCCTGAATATATTATATACAGTGCTAGTCAAAAGTCCGTACCCCCCCTCTTATCTTTTGAACGGTTTTACCTATAATAGTGAAATTTGGATGGAGGAAATTAACTGACGTAAGCTTCTTAACTAGTTATGACAGGTGACGTAATAGTGACAGATGACGTTACAGAGCCACTGTGACCGATAATTTTAAATGGGACCTTATGGCAAGTGATACCTCGTTTGAAAGGTATTCAAAATACCTACTCAGCCATACTAATTTTTTTGTGTTTTAGTTGATTTTGATTTTGGTGAATAAATTAAATAAATATAATATTGTAGCTTCGCATTTAATTAATAAAAATTCAAATGTACGCCTATGGTTTTTTTGTCAAAAAAGTTGACGTTTTTCGATTCTCTAGTAGTTTTTACGTCAACGTCAACCTTTTTGACAAGTAATCATAGGCGGAATTTTGAATTTTGAATTAATTAAATGAAACTACAATTTTATATTTATTTCATTAATTCGTCAAAATTAGCTTAAACTTAAACAATATTAGTATGACTGAATAGGTATTTTCAATACCTTTCAAACGAGGTGTCACTTGCCATAAGGTCCCATTTAAAATTATCTGTCACAGTGGCGCTGTAAAGTCATCTGTCACTATTACGTCACCTGTCATGACTAGTTAAGAAGCTTACGTCCGTTTATTTCCTATCTCCAAATTTCACTATTATAGGTATAACCGTTCAAAAGATACGAGGGAGGGTACGGACTTTTGACTAGCACTGTATATTTAGTATATTATGTAAAAAATGATGTACTCTGGGCTAATTAGCAAATTTCATGGAAAAGTTATTTCCCAGCAATTTTATTGCTGGAATGGAATTATAAGATCCTATATATTAATAATATAGGTATGCAAAGTCCGCAGATGGTGTGCTACTTTTTTTTATAAACAAAATGGCGCCGACAAATCGTATTTTTTTCAATTATTGCTCTATAACTCCGAAGATTTTAACTTTACAACAAAAACACTCAAATAAAAATTCACCGCAATTAAATTTTGCATAGAGATCTGTTTTTCACGATTTGCTTCGACGAAAATTTTCCTGCGGGTTTTCCTAACAAAAACTCTAATTTTCAAAAAGTTTTAGGTAAGTAATTATTAATCAATAATTAAATAACTTAGTGACATCAAAGCTTTCTTGGTATAGATTGTAATTCCAGAAGCCGGTGAAAATTAAACGAATATTTTAGCAACAATTCAATTGTTAATTAACAATTTACGATCGCAATAATAACCAAAATAATAATGATACATTGATCAAACTTATAAAGATTATAAAGATGAGATGCTTATTTAATATTTTATCGACAAAATATAAATTTTTCGTTTTTTTTGCATAATCTTTCAATTTTGAAAAAAAAAATAGTTATAATACGCTGGTCTAATTAGTAAAGTACAGAGAAAGGTTATTTACCAGCAATTTTATTGCTGGAATCGAATTATAAGATCCTATATATTATTAATATAGGTATGCATAGTCCGCAGATAGTGTGCTACTTTTTTTATAAACAAAATGGCGCCGACAAATCGTATTTTTTTCAATTATTGCTCTAAAACTCCGAAGATTTTAGCATTACACCAAAAACACTCAAAACAAATTCACCCCAATTTAATTCTACATAGTGGCAAGTTTTTCCCGATTTGTTCCGACGAAAATTTTCCTCGGAAAATGTGGGTTTTCCCAACAAAATCTCGAATTTTCAAATAAGTTTTTTGGGCCAGTAATTATTTATCAATAATTATATACCTTGGTGAAATAAAAGCTTTCTTTGTATAGATTATAAATTCAGAAGCCGGTGAAAATGAAACGAATATTTTAGCAACAATTAATTGTTAATTAACAATTTATAGTCGCAATAACAACCAAAATAATCATGAGACATTGATCAAACTTAGAAAGATTATAAAGGTGTGATGCCTATTTAATATTTTGTCGACAAAATATAAATTTTTTCATTTTTTTGCATAATCTTTAAATGTTTAAAAAAAATTTTATAAACAAATTAACATTTCTCAGAAATTGTTTATTATATTCTAATTTTAAAAAATACTTAAAATGCGTATTTCTTAAGTCTTGAAAATGAATGCTTTAAAAAAATTTTACAACCATTTGCAAAAAAGTTATGAAACAGCAAAGTAAATATACGATTTCTCCGTTGTTTATAATTTGTTTTAATTGTTTCAAAGCTTAAATGTGAGTCTATGGTACAAACTAATTACTCACAAAGAATGTCAAAAATTAGTGCAATGGTTATATTTTAATCAAAGATTAAAAATACTTTTTTTGTAATTTTTAGCGCAAAAGTAGGCCTGATACAGCGTCGGAGCTAAAATGTTCACTCGAAGCGACTGACACGCAGCATACATTTTATTAAAAGTGTATGTACGTTGCGCGGCCGGTCGTCGCTCCGAGTGAAAATTTTAGCTACAGTACTGTATTAGTCTACTTTCACGCGTGTAAATTACAAAAAAAATATATTTATAATCTTTAATTAAAATATAACCATTAAACTGATAATCGATATTTTTTGTAAATAATTAGCTTGTACTTTAAACTCACTTCTACGCTTTGAAAGAATTAAAAAAAATTATAAACACCATAGTAATCGTATGTTTACTTTGCTGTTTCATAACTTTCTTGCAAATGGTTGCAAAAAAGTTTTAAAGCATTCATTTTCAAGATATTTGAAATATGCATTTTAGGTATTTTTTAAAATTATAATATAATAAAAACTTTCTGAGAAACGTTAATTTGTTTATAACTATTTTTTTAAACATTTAAAGATTTTGCAAAAAAATAAAAAAATTATATTTTGTCGACAAAATGTTAAATAGGCATCTCATCTTTATAAGATTTTAAAGTTTGATCAGTGTATCATAATTATTTTGGTTATTATTGCGACCGTAAATTATTAATTAACAATTGAATTGTTGCTAAAATATTAGTTTAATTTTCACCAGCTTCTGGAACTATAATCTAAACCAAGAAGGCTTTAAGTCACCAAATTATTTAATTATTGGTAGATAATTACTTATCTGAAACTTTCTTTGAAAATTAAAGATTTTGTTGGGAAAACGGAGCAGATCGGGAAAAACACCTCTCTATGCAGAATTTAATCACGGTGAATTTTTATTTGGGTTTTTTTGTTGTAAAGTTAAAATCTTCGGAGTTATAGAGCAATAATTGAAAAGAACACGATTTTCGGGCGCCATTTTGTTTATAAAAAAAGTAGCACACAATCTGAGGACTTTGCATACCTATATTATTAATATATAGGATCTTATAATTCGATCCCAGCAATAAAATTGCTGGTAAATAACTTTTCCCAAAAATGGCCTATTCTCCGATAATCAGCCCAGACTAATGTTGTATCGCAGATTTAAAATGCGTCTATCTCGAAAACAGTCGAGTTTAGCGAGATAAATGTAGTGTACCTTTTCTAAGTAAAAATACACTAAACACAAAAAGTATCGTATAATTTTTGAAACAGAAAAAAAGTTTAAAAATAATTTTTAAGTTTTAGCAAAATGTCTGCTAATAAGGCCGGTTTTCACGTTACTCTTATTGTACGTTTTGTTGGATAGGACAAATCCTATACGATAAAACGCGGCGTGTAAACAGCAAAAATACCATAATTTTACGTAGCGTGAAAACAGGCCTTTTTAGATGTTTACAAACCCTTAACAATTCAAGTTAAAACGCATTTTGTCGAAAAAAAGAACAGTTAACAAAACGTTGTTAAAGGAGAATATTTTGGACATTGTGTTCCCGAATTTAGTCTGTGCACTATGTCTGCTTGAGTTTTTAATGAGGATGTGCGTTCTTACAAGAAATGAGTAGATAATGTACTAGTATGGTATAACTAGACCCAAACCCAGTCATCCAAAGTGAAAGTTATCCTCCAACACCAAATTGTTCTACATGGTCCACGTAATCACGTAATGTTCAGAAAAAAGTCAAACCATTTTGAGCGTCGTGTTTGGGGGGGGGGGGGGGGGAGGGGGAGAAATCGTAGTTTTTTAGGTTTTTCGTTAATATTTCTAAAACTATGCGGTTTAGCATGAACAACCTTCTATACAAATTTGTTCTACATTAAATTTGAAATAAAAATGCCATACGCAATGCATAATCTTTCTAAAGTGAACGGTTACAAAGTTACGGAGGTAGTATAGTATAATTGATCCAAAAAAAGCCTAACCTAAACATGCAAAGAAAGAGTTTTCCTCCAACACCAAATTGTTCTATATGGTCCACATATTGTTCAGTAAAAACTTACACCATTTTGAGCGTACGATTTGAGGGGAGGATGGGGAAGAAGTCGGTAAATTAGTATATTTTTTAAGTTATTCGTCAATATTTCTAAAACTATGCTTGAGCGTAAACAATGTTCCATAGAAAAATGTTCTACATAAAATTTAAAACAAAAAAGGTCGTATCCATAATTGTTATAAAATCAACGGTTCCAGAGTTAGGGAGGTTGAAAGTGGAGGTTTTCGATACTTTTTATATTTTTTGGACAATTTATAATATTATTACTGATGAAAGAAATTTTCTTTACCAGCATTGTGTTTTGTAAATAAAATTTGCTATTTCAGTAGCCGATGGTATGTTAGTGATAAGCCCTTGAAGAAACGTCAACCTCACCACCCAAAATCATCATTAATTGCCCAAAAAATATAAAACCTGTTGAAAACGTATTGAAAACTTTTAACCCTCCGTAACTCTGGAACCGTTGATATTATAAAAATTATGTATGGGACCGTTTTTGTTTTAAATTTTATGTAGAACATTTTTGTATAGAACATTGTTTACGCTAAAGCATAGTTTTAGAAATATTGACGAAAAACGTAAAAAAACTACCAATTTACCGACTTCTCCCCCATCTCCCCCCCCCCCCAAACCGGACGTTCAAAATGGTGTAACTTTTTACTGAACAGAACAATTAGGTGTTGGAAGAAAACTGTTACTTTGGATGTCTGGGTTAGGCCTTTTTTGGGCCAATTATGCTATACTACCTCTGTAACTTTGGAACCCTTCATTTTAGAAGAGCATAGAGCTTTTTTTATTTCAAATTTAATGTAGAACATTTTTGTATAGAAGATTATTCAAACCAAACCGCATAGTTTTAGACATATTGACGAAAAACGTAAAAAACTACGAATTTACCGATTTCTCCCCCCTATCCCCCCACCCCAAACCCGATGCTCAAAATGGTGTGACTTTTTCTGAAAATTATGTGGACCATATAGAACAATTTGGTGTTGGAAGATAACTTTCACTTTGGATGTCTGGGTTATTCCATCTTTTGGATCAATTGTATCATACTATAATATAATGTCAGAACAAGCAGCCCAAATTGTAGGTTTAATTGAAGATGGACGACCGCAGCACCATCTTGCTGATCTTATGGAAATCCACCAATCCAGCGTTTCAAGAGCTTTAGGAAGGTACCTATAGAGAAAGTGGAGGATACTTAAGAAGACCAGTTGCAGGACTTTCCAGGTGCACGAACCCCGCAGATGAACGTTATTTATATCTGCAGACATTGCGTACATATCATGTTACAGCTCGACAAGTAAAAGCCATCGTAAAGTGCCAATTCTGTTAGAAACAGAGTAAGGGAATTTGGAGTCAGAGCCAGAATGCCTTCTACTGCTTCCCTGTTAACGAAGGCACATCGTACGGCACGTTGAAGTTTTGCACCAGAACATATCGATTGAGATATTAACGACTGGGTTATTATTTTTCTTATTCGTGAGTCAAAATTTGCACTTTGTGGATTCGACAGTGCAAAGTGTCTGTCGGATCAACAAATTGCAAATCTTGACTCATCAGTAAAAAGAATATTAGACCAGTCGTTAATATCCCAATCGACATGTTCTGATGCAAAACTTCAACGTGTTAAGCCGGGTCCAGACACGTGTAAAGTGTAATGTAAGAGTACGTGTAATTTAGCATCAACAGTGTGGACGTCACACGAACGTCCATACGAATCGTTTAACGAATCTTGTTTTCCACTCAGTTGCTACGAATAGCCGAATAGGGATGTCGTGACAGCAGGTAGGTACTGCTCTTACTTGTATATATTTACTAACTGAAGACCGGAAATAACGTTCGGTGCGTCAATGGTGGAAAACTGATTTGTATCAGAAAAGATCTAGTTTACTTGAGGCACTAAAATCTCAGCAAATGAGTGGCCAATATTAAAACTTTACCCGGATGCCGCTTACTGATTTTGAATATTTATTAACATAGGTAGATTGCATCTAAAATATTAAGACAAGATACTGTCATGAAATCTGCAATTTCACAACAAGATAGACTGGCACTAAAATTAGGATTTTTGACAACAAGAGATTCATATTCTTCTTCTTCTGGTTCCTATCCGTTTCGGATGAAAGAAATCATATTGGCAATCATAACCTTGCTCGCTGCGGTTCGAAACCATGTTCCCAAATTCCTCAGCCATGATATTCTCCTTCTACCGGGTCCTCGCTTACCTTTGACTTTACTTTGCAATATGGACTGCAGCAGGGAGGAACGATGCTGATTTCTCATAACGTGTCCCAGATACTGTAATCTATAAAGCCACATCTCAAATGCTTTAAGTTTTTTAATAGTGGTGTCTGTAAGCGTCCATGCCTCCGTTCCGTACAATAATACAGCGAAAATGTAACATCTCAAATGTCTCATTTTTGTATTTAGGGATATGTTTTGTGGCTTTTGAAGTTATAGCTCATTTCGTTAAACACCGTTCTTGCCTTTCCTATGCGGCACTTTATTTCCTGTACATTTGTACATTGCTCCACTGCTTATTTATAATAGTTCTCAGGTAGCAATACTGTTTTATAGCTATAGCCTTCGTGCCAATCAAAAATAATACTATAACTGGGATATTCTAATAACCGATCATTGGTGGCTAGTAGAAATAAATGTACTAAATATAATTATATAATAATGATAATAGTACATGCGATGTACATAATACTATATATGTACATATTACATACATACTTATTTATATGGTTTTAGACCTTTTTATGTCAATGATACAGCAATGTAACCTATTTTATTAAAAACCAAATTACGTTTTCTGTGCACGCATCTATTAATAAACATGAAATGCATACGATATGTAGATATGAAGCATTTTATGTAGGTACATATTTCCCTATTAAAATACATACAGCAGAATTAGTTATTTACTCTCTAAAAAATGTTTGGATCCAAAATACCGGGGTTTTGTTGGTATAAGCAGGTAGATTCGTCAAGCGATTGCTCGCCACACGTCCAAACGGTACAACTTTCACGAATGCCGTCCAAACGGGTACTGCGAGCGCCTTTGTGTTCACGAAAAAACCGACTGGCGCCGGATCCCGGCGAGCTCCAGCGCGAATGGTACATGTAATTCTCGCAGTGCCGTCCAAACGCAGAATTCACGTTTCATTACACGTTACGTTACGCATTACATTACACGTGTCTGGACCCGGCTTTAAAGTGCCAATTCGGTTAAGCCGGGTCCAGACACGTGTAATGTAATGTGTAACGTAACGTGTAATGAAAGGCGAATTCTGCGTTTGGACGGCACTACGAGCATTACATGTACCATTTGCGCTGGAGCTCGCCGGGACCCATCGGGAGTCGGTTTTTTCCGTGAACAAAAAGGCGCTCGCAGCACTCGTTTGGACGGCGTTAGTGAAAGTTTTACCGTTTGGACGTGTGGCGAGCAATCGCTTGACGAATCTACCCGCTTATACCAACTAAACCCCGGTATTTGGGATCCCAAAAATTTAGTCTTCAGTTAGTAAATATGTACATACAAATAAAAGCAGTATAAAAAAACTACCTGCTGTCACGACCTCCCTTATTCGTCTGTTCGAAGAACTTGAGTGGAAACCAAGATTCGCTAAACGATTCGTGTGGACGTTCGTGCGACGTCCACACTGTTGATGCTAAATTACACGTAATCTTACATTACACGTTACACGTGTCTGGACCTGGCTTTAGAAACAGATTAAGGGAATTTGGAATCAGAGCCAGAATGCCTGCTATTGCTCCACTGTTGACAAGTGCACACCGTATAAGCCGGGTCCAGACACGTGTAATGTAATGCGTAACGTAACGTGTAATGAAACGCGAATTCTGCGTTTGGACGGCACTGCGAGCATTACATGTACCATTCGCGCTGGAGGTCGCCGGGACCCGGCGCCAGTCGGTTTTTTCTTGAACACAAAGGCGCTCGCAGCACTCGTTTGGACGGCGTTAGTGAAAGTTGTACCGTTTGGAAGTGTGGCGAGCAGTCGCTTGAGGAATCTACCTGCTTACACCAACAAAACCTCGGTATTTGGGATCCAAAAAATTTTTCGAGAGTAAATAACTAATTCTGCTGTATGTATTTTAAGAGGAAAATATGTACCTACATAAAATGCTTCATATCTACATATCGCATGCATTTCATGTTTATTAATAGATGCGTGCAAAGAAAACGTAATTTGGTTTTTTAATAAAATAGGTTACATTGCTGTATTATTCACATAAAAAGGCCTAAAACCATATAAATATATATGTATGTATGTACATATATAGTATGTACATCGTATGTACTTTTATCATTATTATAATTATATTTAGTAGGTACATTTATTTCTACTAGCCACCAATGATCGGTTATTAGAATATCCCAGTTATAGTATTATTTTTGATTGGCACGAAGGCTATAAAACAGTATTGCTACCTGAGAACTATTATAAATGAGCAGTGGAGCAATGTACAAATGTACAGGAAATAAAGTGCCGCATAGGAAAGGCAAGGACGGTGTTTAACGAAATGAGCTCCATCTTCAAAAGCCACAACATATCCCTAAATACAAAAATGAGACATTTGAGATGTTACGTTTTCGCTGTATTATTGTACGGAGTGGAGGCATGGACGCTTACAGACACCACTATTAAAAAACTTAAAGCTTTTGAGATGTGGCTTTATAGATTACAGTATCTGGGACACGTTATGAGAAATCAGCACCGTTACTCCCTGCTGCAGTCCATATTGCAAAGTAAAGTCAAAGGTATGCGCGGACCCGGTAGAAGGAGAATATCATGGCTGAGGAATTTGAGAACATGGTTAAAGAAAACCTCAAGGAACTGTTTTGAACCGCAGCAAGCAAGGTTATGATTGCCAATATGATTTCTTTCATCCGAAACGGATAGGAACCAGAAGAAGAAGAATATGAATCTCTTGTTGTCAAAAATCTTAGTGTTGGTGCCAGTCTATCTTGTTGTGAAATTACAGATTTCATGACCGTATCTTGTCCTAATATTTTAGATGCAATCTACCTATGTTAATAAATATTCAAAATCAGTAAGCGACATCCGGGTAAAGTTTTATTATTGGCCACTCATTTGTTAAGATTTTAGTTTCTCAAGTAAACTAGATATTTTCTGATACAAATCAGTTTTCCACCATTGACGCACCGAACGTTATTTTCGGTTTTCAGTTAGTAAATATATACAAATAAAAGCAGTACCTACCTGATGTCACTACATCCCTATTCGGCTGTTTGTAGCAACTGAGTGGAAACCAAGATTCGTTAAACGATTCGTATGGACGTTCGTGTGACGTCCAAACTGTTGATGCTAAATTACACGTAATCTTACATTACACGTTACACGTGTCTGGACCCGGCTTAACGTAACGTGTAATGAAACGCGAATTCTGCGTTTGGAAAGCACTACGAGCATTACATGTACCATTTGCGCTGGAGCTCGCCGGGACCCATCGGGAGTCGGTTTTTTCCGTGAACAAAAAGGCGCTCGCAGCACTCGTTTGGACGGCGTTAGTGAAAGTTTTACCGTTTGGACGTTTATTATGTGGAATAACGAACAGTTTCTTGAACTTATTAGTTTATACCAACAAAACCCCGTATTTGTGGATCCAAAAAAATTTTTCAAGAAAAAATACCTAATTCTGGTGTAATGTATTTTAATAAGAAAATATGTACCCACACAAAATGCTTCATATCTACATATCGCATAAATTTCATTTTATTAATGGATTCATACACAGAAAACGTATTTTTTTTAATAAAATAAGTTACACTGCTGTATCATTGACATAAAAAGACCTAAAACCATATAAATAGATATGTATCTATGTATGTACGTACAAGTCCGTATTGTTGTACGGAGCGGAGGCATGGACACTTACAGACACCGCTATTAAAATACTTGAAGCGTTTGAGATGTGGCTTTGTAGAAGAATGCTGAGAATATCATGGACAGCAAGAATCACCAACAAGGAAGTCCTAGAAAGAATGAAGAAGGAACTAGATATTGTGTTTACCAACAAACGCATAACGGGACAAGTTATGAGAAATCAGCACCGCTACTACCTGCTACAGTCCATATTGCAAGGTAAAGTCAAAGGTAAGCGAGGACCCGGTAGAAGGAGAATATCATGGCTGCGGAATTTGAGAACATGGTTAAAGAAAGCTGGAACTGTTTCGAACCGCAGCAAGCAAGGTTATGATTGCCAATATGATTTCTTTCATCCGAAACGGATAGAAACCAGAAGAAGAAGAATATGAATCTCTTGTTGTCAAAAATCTTAATGTTGGTGCCAGTCTATCTTGCGGTGAAATTGCTTATTTTATTACAGTATCTTGTCTTAATATTTTACATGCAATCTATGTTAATAAAAAATATTCAAAATCAATAGACGACATCCGGGTAAAGTTTTTATATTGGCCATTAATTTGCTGAAATTTTAATTCCACAAGTAAACTAGATCTTTTCTGAGACAAATCAGTTTTCTACCATCGACGCACCGAATGTTATTTCCGGTCTTCAGTTAGTAAATATGTACATACAAATAAAAGCAATACAAATACAAGTAAACTACATGCTGTCACGGACCTCTCTATTCGTCTGTTCGTAGCATCTTAGTGGAAACCAAGATTCGTTAAACAATTCGTGTGGACGTTCGTGTGACGTCCACACTATTGATGCTAAATTACACGTTACACGTGTCTGAACCCGGCTTTACAAACCGAACATTACGGGCCACGTGCTGTGGAAAAATCATGTCGCAGTTGTCCAGCTGTAGCATGATGTGTACGCAAAGTCTGCAGATGTAAATAACGGTCATCTGCGGGGTTTGCATTAAAAATTTTGATTAAAAAAGGTATGTAGAGTGGGGTATGAAACAAATTGAATGCATTAAATGAGCGCTGAAAAACGTATGTGGCGCCCTTTGGGCAATACATCAGTTTTGGTGGCGAATTTAGATTTCTCATCCCAAAAAAACCCGCTTACCAAATTTCGTGTTGTTATACCATGCTTGTCAGGAAATATTCTAGAATAAATATAATAAAAGTTTAACTTTGACAACCTGAATTTCGGTGATTATCAACTTTCTTCCTAAGGTAGGTTAGCTTAAATCGACCTACTTTAAGCTCAGGAATCTAAGGTTAAGCTATGGCCCATTCTTTACCAAACACGCTGTATAATATGTTTAGCCAAATCACTAAAAACAAATTTAACACGTAAAGAGAAAGAAGCCTTACATAACAAAAATTTACGGATTATCTAAGGCAGGGCCGGCGATAACGGGCCTGCAAGGGATGCACTGCAGGCGGGCGCCCCTGTTTGGGGGGCGCCAAAATGAGCTTGTTTCTGCTGATGTTATGTAAAATACTAAGATAAAAAAATTCATTTTTTAAATGTGGTTTAAATTCGTCATAATACCCTAATTTGTGTTTGTTAATTTAGCATATCACACTACATGTAAAATATACAAAAATATGCAATGCGGCAAAGAATTCTTTCCATGTAGTAATATAATTTATTGGTCAAAGATATTATATTATCTCAACCAAACACAACCTTGCTCTTAATGGGAATGCTTTGTTTATTTTTTCCAAATTTCTTGCAAGTTGTAATTTTGTCAGCAGTTATGAGAGGAAGTTAATAATTTCTAGTAAAATAAACAAGATTGTGATACTGCTTTCTTGCGGCTTGTCTAATTTAAGTACAGTGGAACCCCGATAAGTCGGCCCCCGATAACCCGGAAGTCCGGCTAACCCGGACCGATTTTCATCAGACAAAAATTTAACAAATAAACAATTTAACAATTTTATCAAATAAAAATGTATGTAGGCCAAATAATATTTCAGAGATAATGTGTATTTGTGTAATTTGAACACATAAGTACAATAGTAAAAATGATTCATGCACACGGCGGCAGCCAGAGCGACCGTCTCAGCTTATCGGAAAGAACAGACACCTGTCTGTATTCCTTTTTCTTTATTTATGTCAAACTGTCTTAGCATTGTTTAAAAAAGACGTGACTATTTAAAAATTCTTGTATTGTGTGTAGTACAGCCTATTAATCACTTCCGTTCTGTAATGTAATCGTGCTTCAGATTGTGTTTGCTTTGTCTACGTAATGGTAACAAAACGTAAAAATGTTGCAGTGACAATGGAAAAGAAACTAGAAACATTAGTAGGATTGATAAAGACGAATCTTTAAAATAAATTTATTGCAGCATCATAATATGATATTATGCTACCATAGGTCTGGATCCCGCGTATGAAAAAAAAGTTGATTAATAGCAAGCTAAAAATTTATTAATAGCTTAAGGGTGTCTAGTCGGATAAACTTTGATATATGAGAACACTGGAACAGGGGCAGTTTTAATTGTGGAACAGGTCAAAAATTTGGAACGGTCAGAACACGAAAATGGCACATTTGTTTTGTCCGACAGAACAGACTTAAACTCTCCGAACAGAGATTAAACTCTCATGCAAAAATCAGACTGCTATTTATCACCTGTCATAATTCCTGTCATTTGACATATTCTACATGTTCCACTCATTAAAACGCCAATTTGGTGATAAATAGCAGTCTGATTTTTGCATGAGAGTTTAATCGCTGTTCGGAGAGTTTAAGTCTGTTCTGTCGGAAAAAATACATGTGCCGTTTTCGTGGTCTGACCGTTCCAAATTTTTAACCTGTTCCACAGTTAAAACTTCCCCTGTTCCAGTGTTCCCATATATTAATGTTTGTCCGACTAGACACCCTTAAGCTAATAACAAATTTTCAGCTTGCTATTTATCAATTTTTTTTTGTACGCAGGATCCAGACCTACCATATTATGGTGTCGGTACATCTCTACAGTATGACTGAGTTTTTTACCAAGAAATGAACAAAACTCTACACTCTATACAACTATACGTAATTTAGATGTGTACTGTGCATATGTGTTTCATGTTTTTGTAATTGTAATGGAGGTTATTTATTAATTTTTACTATATTCTCCGGCTAACCCGGATTTTCGATAACCCGGATCGGCCTCGGTCCCGATTAATCCGAGTTATCGAGGTTCCACTGTATTATGTATTTTACCTCTTAATTTAAGTATCGAGTTAAGGATTAATTCCATAAAAACATATGTATTTAAAATAAACATTTTAGTATTATTTCATGTGATTATAATACAGAATAGTTTGTCAGTTGTATACTCTTCATCTGCATTTAAAGAATCCAGTGTTGTATTCAATTAATATAAAATTATATTTGTTAAATACTCAGTAATATTATTAAATTACACTTTCACATTATTACAGAAGCATAATCTTGAGGTTTTAAAGTTATTATTTTTATGTAGGTAAATAAAAATGCATTCAAAAAAAATTAGCAGAAAAGCCGAAAAAGAAGAAATGACAAAAAACAATCTTAGTTCTTTTAGCTAATTTCTTAAAAGAGTTAAAGTGAAGTTGTTTTGTCAGATGATGGGTTCAATAAATCTGTACCGAACTTTATTTACCGGGGACATTTGCGGATAGCGGGACACCGACTTAGTCGGTGCCCGGAACACACATTTTTAGGACACAATCCAAAATCAAGCATTAATAGAGAGAAAAGCTCTTCTAGCTACCCCTGAAATCAGGTGGTTTAACCATATAAAGTAAACCGAGGTAAACAAGGGCATCCTAGCAAGGGCATGCGAGGGCATCCAACGTAACGTTTAGTACAAAGCCTCCTCATTCGTTATATACTGCGACGGGGGGAAGGGGGATAGTGGTATAGCTTGGGGGTCAGATAGGTTACAACTCTAGGTTACGCAGTGTGACCGGTTTGATTTTCGTACATGTGGGTCTCACTGTTCCATTAGAAACCACATACCCACATAATGTCCCCGAGGCTGGGGTTGTATGAGTATCTGTGTGTATGTGGGGGGGGGCGCCTTTGCTAGTTTTGCAGGCGGGCACCTTATACCCTAGCGCCGGCACTGATCTAAGGTACATAAGGCAGGATTACCACTGCGGCCAATTGTTATCTCCATTGGATCTCCTCTACAATCACTGGCAAAATTTCTGGCTGAACAGCTACAGCCATACGTAGAGGAAGCAGATTCTTAGTATATAAAAGATGTGACTCTTGAGTCGGGACATTTGCTAGTCAGCTTCGATGTGGTCTCACTTTTCACGACTGTTCCTTAGAGGACATCATAAGCAGAAAGTATCCAATACCACAGATACTCTAAACCTAACCAAACACTACTTAAATAATACATATATTTTATCTAAATAAGGAACAAGGATATACACAAGTTGAAGGAGCACCGATGGGTTCCCCAATGTCACCAGTACTAGCGAACTTGTTTATGAAAGAAATAGAACAGGTGACAATAAAAACAGCTGAATACAAATCCAAGCTTTGGCTTAGATACGTGTATGACACTTTTATCATCTGGACCCACGGAAAAGAAAAAATAAAGGTATTTTTAGAACACATCAAGAATATCCATCACAAAATTCAGTTTACTACGGAACTGTAAGAAAACGATAAAATACCATTCTTAGATGTGTTAATAATAAAGAAACAAGACACACATAGGCCACGCAGTGTATCGGAAAGAGACAGATATATAAATGCTGCTTCACGGCGCCATCCTGTATAATTACATTTAGTCATCAAAACCATGATTACAAGATCCGAAAGACTGACAGACCAAGAACATCAAAATGAAGAAATGCATAATGTGAAAACAGCGTTAAGAAAAAACGGCTTCTCAACATACACCATCGAAAAAGTTGAAAATGCTCGAAGAAAAATTAAGGATATAACAGAAAACGAAGAACCCATTGGAAAAATCATTCTGCCATATATGAAGGGTACAACAGGGAGAGTGCTGCGAAAACAGAAAATAGAAACGATATTTAACAAGGACAGGAAAATCTCAACTATTTTACCAACAATAAAAACCAAAATATCGTTGGAAAATCCAGGAGTATATGAGATTCTATGTGGGGATTGTGGAAAGTCGTACATCGGTCAGACCAACCGAAGAATCCATGTTAGACGAGAAGAACACCGAAATGAATTCAAAAGGAGATAAACAACGTCATCCCTTGCACATGTCGCAAATACAGGACATACAATAAACCTGAACCAAACGACGATGCTAGCTAACATATAAATCAAAAGAAGACGTTAAATCAGAGAATTGATAGAAAAAGAAGAAAAAATCCTAACAGTCTAAACCACAAAGACGATGCTCAAAGGTTTCCTACAACATGAAAAACGGTACTGATGAAAAAGACCAAAATAAATTAGACAACGACATCGAGGCGTATCACCTTTCCTGCTCCTCCAGCCTAAACAGGTCTTCTTCTTCTTCTTCTTATAATAGGCCTCTTGACCTGTTCCTTACCGATTTTTTTTTTTTTTTTTTTTTTTTTATTTAACGTCCTAATTTATTTACAATCTGTAAAACAAGTTACAATAAGTAAATGTTGTGACCACTAGTGTATGTGACTTGGAGAAAATGATTCAATAATCATTTTCTTTACAAATATTTTACATAGATATAAAATTGTTTGTCTCTGGGAATTACGGCACATATAACTAAAATCGCGATGGTAAATCACTAGGTGTATTTCGTCTAAGTCTCCGTCTGACTGGTTGGCTCATCAGGTTTCTGGCTAGTACATTTGGATGTTGTGCCAGTCTGTCTTCGTATTTCTGTGCAAAGTTGGTAATTTCTTCTTTTACTGTTGAAATTTCTAGATCGCGTCTAATAATAATATTTGCAACATACCATGGGGCATTTGTGATTATTCGAAGAACCTTCGACTGGAACCTCTCCAAGATTTCGATATTGGAGTTTGATGCAGTACCCCAAAGTTGGATCCCGTAAGTCCATATTGGCTTCAAAATTGCTTTGTAGACAAGTACTTTATTTTTCATCGAAAGTGATGATTTGTGACCAATCAGCCAGTAAAGATTGTGTAATTTGAGACCAAGTTGTTTACGCTTCATAAAAATGTGTGTTCTCCAGTTTAATCTTTGGTCTAGATGCATTCCAAGGTATTTGACTGTTGCTTGCTGTTTTAGTTGGTGGTTGTTGATATATACAGGCGGGCAGTGACCTTTACGGTTTGTGAAGGTAATATGAACCGACTTTGTTTCATTTGTTTGAAAACGCCACCGTTTTAACCAAGTTTGCATTTTGTTGAGGCTGGTTTGCAGAAGTTGAGAAGCTATCCGTGGGTCCTGATGTACTGACATCACTGCTGTGTCGTCTGCATATGTAGCTGTAGTGGTTTGAAAGTTTGTTGGTAAGTCTGCTGTGTACAATAGGTATAACACTGGCCCCAGAACACTGCCCTGTGGAACTCCAGATCCAACTGGAAATAGAGACGTGCACTCATCTCTATGTTGTACAAAAAAGTAACGGTTATGGAGGTAGGATTTTAAAATTAGGAAGTGAGTGAGAGGAAGCATATTTTTTAATTTGTATAGAAGGCCTGTGTGCCAGACTTTATCGAATGCTTGCGAGATGTCTAGAAAAGCGGCAGTGCAGTACATTTTGTCTTCCAATGCTTGATTAACAGTTCTGCATATCCGATGAACCTGTTCTATGGTTGCGTGTTGGGATCTGAATCCAAACTGGTGTGCAGGGATTAGTTCTCGATCTGATAGGAGTGGTTGAATTCTTGAGAGTATCAGTTTTTCTAGGATCTTTGACACTATCGGCAGTAAGCTTATGGGTCGATATGATTTGACATTTTCCAGCGGCTTTCCTGGTTTGGGAATTAGTATAATTTTTGCGACTTTCCAGAGGAGAGGGAAATATGCGGTTCTTAATACTGCATTGAATAATTGAGTGAGGTACACAATTCCTTTCCTGGGTAGTTGTTTAATAATTTTACTGGATATAAGATCGAAGCCTGGGGACTTTTTCGATTTAAGATTTTGTATTATTTTGATCACTTCATTTACCTTAAACTTTTCCGGTGGAAGTTCTAACTGGTATGGAAATTCTAAAAATTGTTGGATGGATGCTTCAAAGTTTTGATTATTCTCAGCAGGGAAAGGTTGAAAGACGTCTGTGAGATATTTTGCAAACACTTCTGATTTTTCTTTATTGCTTTTGGCCCATTCGCCGTTTTCTGCGCGAATAGGAGGGTTGCTTGATTGAGGTCGTTTAAATTTTTTCGTAGCCTTCCATAGAGAATAGTCTGTAATTTCTGTTGCTGATAAGTTGCTAAGATATTCTTTAATCCCATCGTTTTTGTAGTTATTTAGGAGAGTTTTAAGTTGAAGTGTAGCCTGGTTGAGTCTGGTTTTGTCCTGAGGCGCGTGCGTTCTTTGCCATGTTTTTCTTAAATATCGTTTTTCTTTGATTTTTTGTCTGATTATGTTTGGTAGCTCTTGTTTCATGAGCGTCGTGTTTTTTAGGGGTGTTGTTTGCCAGATTGCTTCCTGTATAATTACGTTAAAATTTTGTATGGCTTCATCTATTTCATAGTTTGTTTTTAAAGGTATGTTTAGGTTTAGGTTGTCCTCAATCACCCGCCGAAACCTTTCCCAATCCGTATATTTGTTGTCCAGTTTCGGTGGTAGCTGTACCTCAACAAGTTCAGTACTTATCGTGATTAATACAGGCGAGTGATCCGAGGAAAGGTCAAAGCAAGATTCAATTCTTTGCGATCTTTTTGGAATTCCCTTTGTTATGCAGAAGTCAAGTAGATCGGGTATTTTGTTCACGTCGGTTGGCCAATAAGTAGGTTCACCACTGGAAATATACGAGTAGTTGTTACTATTCATAGCCGCTAGAAGCTGTCGTCCTTTTGGGGTGATTAATCTTGATCCCCAATGTGTATGTTTAGAGTTGTAATCTCCTCCAGCCAGGAATCTGTTACCCAATGTTTTAAAAAATTCTTCAAATTGTTCTTTTTTTATCTTGTGTATTGGTGGGCAATAGACTGCAGAGATTGTTAGTGAGCCATGCCAATCTTCAATAACTATGTTAGTAGCCTGCAAGTAGTCTTTTTTAAAGTCATTAGTCTCATAGTGTTTGATATTGTTTTTGATTATAATAGCAGTTCCACCATGGGCTGTACCATCTGGGTGTCTAGTATTGTAAGTTGTGTAGTTAGGTATTTTAAAGTAGCTTCTACTTGTGAAGTGAGTTTCTGATATTAACATTATATCAATTTCGTGACTAATGATGAAAGTTTTTACCTCAAGACAATGTTTGGCAAGCCCGTTGGCGTTCCAAAGTGCAATTTTTAGTAACTTATTCATTTTGTTAAATTATTGACGACTATCGTTAGGAGGTTTAGCAGTGTGGACAGTTGTTCCGCAAATCCTTTAAACATCGATTTTAGTTCAGACAGGTCGTTAGCAGGAGTAGGATGCGTTAAATTTGGTGCTTGCAAAGTATTCTGAGATGTGCTTGCTTGAGGTAGTTGGTTTGTTACTGCTTGTGAGTAGCTAATGCCTGGATTGATGGTTCTTCCAATATTACTCGTTAGTGGGGTTGTAGGTTGTTTTTGCCGTAGGGTTGGATATGTTTTTTTCTGCAGTTCCTTATATATAGTACATCCTTTATAATTTGCCGGGTGGTTTCCTTCGCAAAGAATGCACTGAACATCGTCAGATCTTTCTTTTCTTGTACAGTGTTCAGTAGCATGATCTCCGGTGCATTTTACACATCTGGGCCTATGTTGACAGTATTTTTTTGTATGCGCATATCTTTGACATCTACTGCACTGTGGAATTTCCCTCCTTGTGTATGGTGGTTCAAATTTAATTTTGTAGTTTAGCAAGTGTTCAACGTCGTAAATTGTTTTATTATTTTCTGCTGATTTTAAGTCAATGAAGAACATTGATAAAGGTTGCTTAGTTTTGTAATTTTTAATGTTCCACATATTTACTACCGAGTGCCCCAGCTTTTCGATTTCTTCTTTTAATTCTGTCAGATTGGCTGAGTAATGCATGTTTTTTAATACTACTCTGAAGCTGCGTTCGTCACGAGGCCTAAATGTATGGAATTCTGTTTTTTTCTCAGTTAAAGCTTTAGTTATTGTACTATAATTTTCTTTTTCTTTAGGTTGTATTTTAACTTGATCGTGATTTAAAACTTTGATTTCGTATCCATTTTTGGCTATATTATTTAATAGTGTGGTGAGTGGGGTCACATTTTTCACTCCATTTACAAATATGGGAGGTGGTTTTGAGGTTTTTTCAATTTGAATCTCAGTTCTTTCAGTTTGAACTTCTTCATTTTTTGCTTCGTTATCTGCGTCGTTAGACAACTCCTCAAATCGATTTGATGTATGAACAGGTGAATTTAGCCAGTAGTCATTAATTTTGGTCTGTTTAGTTACTCTGTGTTCAGGGCTAAGTCTGACTCTTTTCCTAGTGTTTTCTACAGTTTTCCATTCTTCGTCTTGGCTAATTTCTTGGCTATTTTTGTTTGGCAAGGCTGGGATATTGCTAAAGTATAGGGGTTGTTGTGTTGTTTGGTAATATGGTGTGGGTAAAACCTGAGGAAATGAAACGTTACCTTGTACTAGTTGGTCGTTGTTGATCTGAACTTGCGGAGCGTACGCCACTGGCTGAGTTGTAAATTGGCCTGGCTGAATCATCGCTGGTGTTGGAACTCCGTATAAATTCTGCTGTGGCTGTGGCTGCATCGGTTGAAACGGCGAAGTAATATTGTAATCCATTTCGCTGAGAGTTTTTTCCGTTTTGTCATTGGAATCACTTTCAATTTATCAATAATAAAAACTGAGTTTATTATTTTTAAAACAAGTACCGGGTCATTCGAATATATGATATTAAAAACACATTAAAATAATTAAAATCACATTAACGGTTACAGTATAAAATATTTTAAAATTTGCTGGACGAAATGCGACCGCTTTGGTCTAAGGTTTGTGGTCGACCCTTACCGATTTTGAGCTTGTATTCGTAGCTGTGATGTTGACTGCCAGCTATCTCGCCACCTTTTAAAGGGCCTTTTTATTGGTCTCTTGCCTGTTGGCTTCGAATCCCTGGCTATACGGGCTATTCTCTCGCTGTCCATTCTCGTCACATGCTGATTCCACTCTCTTCGTCTCCGTCTTCCCCACCGTACTATATCTTGTATGTTACAGAGATCTCTTATTCTGTTGTTCGGTATTCTGTCTCTCAGTGTTTTCCCAGTTATTGACCTCAACGTTCTCATTTCTGATGTTCTCAGTATCCTCTTGGTTTCTGCAGTGTCACAACGTGTTTCTATCGCGTACGTCATGATCGGTCTTACACATGATTTGTATATGCGTACTTTCCCTTCCAGCCTCATGTCTTTGTTTTTCCAGATGACATCCCTCAGACATCCTGACACGTAATTGGCTTTATTTGCTTGCTTTCGGACGCTCTCTTTAACATCTCCATAACTACATATTTCGTTTCGCAGATATTGAAATCTCGAGACTTGTTCAATTAGTTCGTTGTTAATTATTAATTTGCATCTTATGGGTTCCCTTGACACTACCAGGGATTTTGTCTTGGCTGTTGATATTTCCATGTTGTAGTTCTTCGCCACTGTATTGAAAGTTTGTACCATTCGCTGTAGGTTATCCTCGTTATCGGAGATTAAGATTGCGTCGTCAGCATAACAGAGGATTTTTATTTGTTTTTCCGCCACCTCATACACTTTTCCAGTACCTTTAATGTTTTCTATGCTTTTGTCCATGACTAAATTAAAAAGCAATGGGCTCAAGCTATCCCCTTGTCTGATTCTCGAGTTGATTTCTACTTCCGATGTTAGTTCATTCTCGACTTTTATTCTGGTTTTGTTCTTCGTATTATTGTCTTTAATTATCCTTATCATCTTGTTGGGCTGATTTTTCTCCTTTAACAATCTTAGCACATCTTCCAATCTTACACAATCGAAGGCCTTAGTCAGATCTATAAAGAACATAAATGCAGGTGTATTATATTCCAGTGCTTTCTCGGCAATTTGTCTGGCTATGAATATGGCGTCTATTGTGGACCTATTTTTCCGAAAACCTTGTTGTTCCTTACTAATTGTGTATTCTTCATTTATTTTTTAAGAGTTGTGCTCAGCAAGGTGATGGTACGGTAGTTGCTAGGGTCTTTGCTGTTTCCTCTCTTGTGTATAGGTATTGTTATACTCGTCCTCCACTGGTCTGGTACACGCTGGCTATATATTATTTCTTGAAAGAGTATCTCTATGTTATCGATTAAGGTTTCTCCTCCGTATTTCAGGAGTTCATTTGGTATCCCATCGGGTCCTGGTGCTTTTCTGTTTTTTAATTTAAGTATGTTACTCCTTATTTTTTCTTATGTAATTTCTAGTTCTGTGTCTATGTTGGATTCGTCTTCATTTCCTGTTTCGTCCTCTTCTTCAGGTATTATGGTATCTTCCTTATATAGTTCTATATAGGCGGTCCATTGTTCTGCTTCTATTTTATTTAAACTTCTATATTCGTTAATGGGTTTTTTCTTATTTTTTAGTATTTTCCAAACTTTTCTTTGCGGCCCATACAAATCGTGTTCCATTTCTTTAGTAAAGCGTGTCCAATATTCCTAAACAGGGCAAATGACAAAAGCCAGGAACCGCCCGTGCGGGGGAAACGCATCACGCAATCCATGTTAGACGAGAAGAACACCGAAATGCTATCGAAAGGAGAAAAACAACGTCATCTATTGCACAACATGTCACAAATACAGGACATACAATAAACCTGAAGCAAACGACGAGGCTAGCTAACATAGAAATGAAAAGAAGACGTGAAATCAGAGAATTGATAGAAATAGGAAAAATCCTAGCAATCTAAACCAAAGAGACGATGCTCAAAGGCTTCCTACAACAGGGAAAACGGTACTGAAGAAACACACCGAAATAAATCAGGCAACGAAATGACTCGTATCATCCCTCCTGTCCCTCCAACCTATACAGGGCCAATAGGAAAAGTCAGGAACCGCTCGTGCGAAGGAAACACATCACAATCACTTAACGTTCCCGAAAATGGAGTCGGACAAGCCAAACACCGACTACGAGGCTACAAGCACAGCCAGATTGTCGATTTTCGATCTTTCGATGTATACGCAGTATGAATAGTACGAATGGATTATTTATTATTACCTATATGTATTTTAGAAGTTTCTTCTAAAAATGTCTTCTAAAAATCTTATAAGTTTTAAAAGTATTTAAAAGATTGATTATTTTAAATCATTGTTCATTATCACCTAATATATTATTCTGAAGGTATTTCTTTGTGGCATTTATGTAATTTATTTTCTAAATGGCAAATAAGCCACAATTTAACGTTTAATCAATCATTTAATACAATGATTGTATAACGTTTCCACTTCCACTTCGGACGTTTGTATATAAAAGTAGTTTTTAATAACTGTTTTCAGAAAATGTTAAAGTGTTTAAAAAATGTTGTATGTTGTGGTTGTTTTTTTTTAATTTATAACCAATAAATTATTTTTCTTTATTTATTTGTTACGTTTACATACGAAAGTAGTTTTAAGGGTTTCAAAAGTAGTAGTTGTGTGTTTTTTGTAAAATTTATTACTAATAAATTATTTGTCTTTCTTTATTTGATACATAGCCCGATCAAAGAACAATCTGATCCAAAAAAATAAATGAAGGATGAAAGATAACTTAAAATAGTTATTTATGAAACAGTTCGTGAAGTATGCTTTTTGCGAACGCACGCGATATTTAGAGCACGAGCGACAACGGAGCGAGTGCTATACATCGCGTAAGTTCGCAAAAAGTACTTCACGCACAGTTTCATACAATATACGATGAACAAATAAAAAAACTGTAACTCTTTGTCACTGGAATTTATTTCTATTCTACAATTTTTAGAACTTTGACATTTAAAAATTCTAACTTCTTTCAAACCACAAAACTGTCAAAACTTTCGTCGTAATTTATTGCTCATTATGTCATTACCATGACAACGCAAAATATAAGGATATTTGATTACTTATATGAAAGTATGTCAAAAACAGTGCGAAAAAGTAAGTCCCATTTAAAATACATTGTTACTTCACGCACACTTTAAACACTTCACGCACTGCTATCTACTCGTATAATAACAGTTTTCACAAACTAAAAACTTATACATAATATGACATAGAGTGGATAAAATTATTTTATTAACGTTTCCACTTCCACATCAGACGTTTACATACAACAAAAGTATAATTACGCGTATTCATACCGCGTATATTACGTAGGGGAAAAGAGGGCAAGATGGAAGGCTTAACTTTATGATGTGTAAAAAAATAAAACAACGTAATACAAAACTTTAATTTTAATCATTCTTGAAAGAGACCTTATACAGTTACCAAAGTCAGCCATTAAATATTATTAATAATAAGTAGAATTTTTTTTATGAGTAATTAAAAAATAATGTCAAAAATTCCATCTTGCCCTTACCCTGAGGGCAGGATGGAAAGCTTGTTCGGGCAAGATGGAATGTAGAGGAAAGCACTACATTTTACAGTTTACACACATAAAACTGCCATCTTCTGTGTCGGTACACAATTCATGTGCCCAACCATTACATACAGGACATTGTACCCAGTCCTCTGTGGGCGGTTCCACATAACGTTCACCACATACACAGAACACATCATTTTCTGAAGACTGTTCTAAATGTTGTACAATATTTTTAACTTTTTCTGTTTTTGTCCCTTTTCCTTTACTTTTTCTTTTATTCTCGCAGGTTCCTATTTCCTTGCTTTTATTTTTGCCTAACTATTATCTTCCAACTTGCCCTAAGTTGCAATTTTCCATCTTGCCCATATGCCCCTTTCCAATAATAATATCAATATTTTAAAAATGCTTCATTATTTCTCTTATTCAAATATCAATTCAGATAACCTGTACCTAATAGATACTTTGTATAAATGCATAATAATAATATTATTATACACCTTGTTTAAATAATCGTATCACAAAAATTCAATAATATCGTAATATTTAACTGCGAAAATAAGAAGGAAGCGTGTACACTCATTAGGTGACCGGAACTGATTGAGCCGTCGTTTGTAAATGGAAGAGGTTCACCTGCATCTGTGTGAGTGTGGATCCGGGCGCTTCATTGCGCAGTTCGGGTTGTATAGGTAATTTCCATCTTGCCCTATCCTTCCATCTTACTCTCCTTTCCCCTATATGTACATCGAAAGATCGACAATCGACAATCTGGCTGTGCTTGTAGCCTTGTTAAGTATCACAATCGGCTATATAAGTAAGTTAAAAATTTAGTTTACTTCAAAGCAACAGCGAGAAGCGGAACTACCTAACTTGACAATGGCAAGTGAGACTTTGCCGAAACGTTGTCAAAATAATGGTTTTTATAAAGACCAAAATTATTTATATATTCAATTATTTTATTTCAGCTTACACTCTTAAGTAATCCGCTACAAGGTTTGGTTTTTGCCCCGGTTATAGAACCAGATCACGACGATGCTGTAATAACTGAATATTCTTACGGCCTACTATCAGAAGGGAAATTTCACCATGTACCCATCCTAGCAGGATATAATTCATTGGAAGGATATTTCAATGAATTACAAGGTAATTATAATTAATTTTACATTTACAATACATTATTAAACACAAAGAAATCCACACGTATACTAGAGAAGTCAAAAAACGAAATGAGAAATTTATAACTGACTATATACTAGTTGAAAGCAATGATTGAGCAAGAAAATAATGGATACAAAAGTACACAGAGGATTCGAAATAGGCAGCGACCATTAGAAGGTAGTAACTAAGATACGAGAAGAAATAAATAAAAAAGTTCCCTTAACTTTCATAATTAGCGGGTTTATTTGGTTGAATTCGTCTGTCTGTGGTTTAAATTTCATGTCAGCTAATATATCTTTTAAACGATTTTTCTTTTTTAATTTTGGAAGTTGGTGGGGGAAAATTTCCCTATTTTTCCTTCCCGTCTATCCGCCACTGCTACCAACGCAATTGTGACTGTAGCTAAAAACAACACTTTACATAGACCAGAAGGAATCACGAATAACTCACAAATCGAAACACTTAGCTATAGAGAATGCGTAAGAAATAAGAAAATACCATAAAATATGTTTTCATTTCAATACTAAAATACAATGTGTTTCATTTAAGAAAAGTCAGAAAATACTCATTCTAAGTTTCAACCAATCCTGTATATCAGAATTAAATATTCCGCTATCAATATGAGTGGTCATGTATATTTAACTTTGATCTAAATAATTTTTCTTTCGTATATCTTACGACAAATAGGTAATTTGACTTAAGCCACAATTAAAATGAAAAAAATAATTTTATTAATGTTTCGACGCCCAAATCGGGTGCCGTTGTCAAAATACAAAATATTACTAAAATAAACAAAAGTGTTGTTGCTAAGCAAAAAAATTCTTCTAATAATTTATTTAATCTCACTCATTTATATTGGTAATTCAGACATATATTATACATTTTAAAGTAGAAGACTTTAAAATGATATTGCCAATATTTATGAGTTGCGTTCCTGGGACGACTTACTGAAAGATAGTTCATTCGATTACATGAAATCAACCCCAACTCAAGAATATCCGTCATAAAAAATTATAGCATGTGATCTGTCTTTAATAAGACAACCAAATGCAACGACAGTAAAATTCTCGCGTTAGAGACCTCATAGTAAATCACAAGGGAAAACCAGGAAAAACCCTGTGATACTATCCCGACATCGTAAGTATTTGGTCTTACATTAATTTACTCTCAAAAAATAATACCAAATTCTGACTTGTAAGATGTTTAAATAATAAATAATATTAATAATACTAGATATATAAGTAATACTAAAATATAAAATATGTACTAGCTCGATATTATTGACTTACTAATCTTGGTATTTTCTTTCTATTGACTTCCTCTTTCAGTATGGGTAACCACATTGGCACAATAAGCCCATGAGGCTGCAGTGCCATCGGAGATATATGTCAGACGACCTCCAAAAAAAAAAAAAAAAATGGGTAACCACATCCTACTGCATTCTACCGAGGAATTTGCGACACAATTGGTTTCATTTAGCATAATTAGAGCCGCTTCTTTGATTTTTCTCTTTTTACTATCTGATTCTTTCAGGACTATACTTGAATCTCTCCACTGACTATCCGAGAAACTTAAAACAATAAGAAATAAATTCAACATTTCAACAACATTCAAAACAACAAACACATTGAGATCTATTCTATCTAAAACTAAACCTAACAATGATCAAGAAAGAACAAAGAATTGCATTTATAAAATACCTTGTGAATGCGAACAATTTTATTTAGGTGAGACATCAAGACCATTAGACGTTAGAATAAGTGAACATCAATCTTATATTAAAAATAGAGAATTTGAGAGATCTCAAATATGTCAACACGCGTGGGATAATGAACATAGAGTTCAGTGGAGAGATTCAAGTATAGTCCTGAAAGAATCAGATAGTAAAAAGAGAAAAATCAAAGAAGCGGCTCTAATTATGCTAAATGAAACCAATTGTGTCGCAAATTCCTCGGTAGAATGCAGTAGGATGTGGTTACCCATACTGAAAGAGGAAGTCAATAGAAAGAAAATACCAAGATTAGTAAGTCAATAATATCGAGCTAGTACATATTTTTTTTATATTTTAGTATTACTTATATATTACTTATACAGTGCTAGTCAAAAGTCCGTACCCCCCCCTCTTATCTTTTGAACGGTTATACCTATAATAGTGAAATTTGGAGGGAGGAAATAAACGGACGTAAGCTTCTTAACTAGTCATGACAGGTGACGTAATAGTGACAGATGAAGTTACAGAGCCACTGTGACCGATAATTTTAAATGGGACCTTATGGCAAGTGATACTTCGTTTGAAAGGTATTCAAAATACCTATTCAGTCATACTCATTTTTTTAAGTTTAAGTTGATTTTGATTTTCGTGAATAAATTAAATAAATATAATATTGTAGTTTCGCATTTAATTAATAAAAATTCAAATGTGCGCCTATGGTTTTTTTGTAAAAAAAGTTGATGTTTTTCAATTCTCTAGTAGTTTTTACGTCAACGTCAACCTTTTTGACAAGTAATCATAGGCGAAATTTTGAATTTTTATTAATTAAATGCGAAACTACATTTTATGTTTATTCATCAAAATTAGCTTAAACTCTAAATAAAATTAGTATGACTGAATAGGTATTTTCAATACCTTTCAAACGAGGTATCACTTGCCATAAGGTCCCATTTAAAATTATTTGTCACAGTGGCGTTGTAAAGTCATCTGTCACTATTACGTCACCTGTCATGACTCGTTAAGAAGCTTACGTCCGTTTATTTCGTCCCTCCAAATTTTACTATTATAGGTATAACCGATCAAAAGATACGAGGGGGGTACGGACTTTTGACTAGCACTGTATATCTAGTATTATTAATATTATTTATAATTTAAACATCTTACAAGTCAGAATTTGGTATTATTTTTTGAGAGTAAATTAATGTAAGACCAAATACTTACGATGTCGGGATAGTATCACAGGGTTTTTCCTGGTTTTCCCTTGTGATTTACTATGAGGTCTCTAACGCGAGAATTTTACTGTCGTTGCATTTGGTTGTCTTTTTAAAGACAGATCACATGCTATAATTTTTTATGACGGATATTCTTGAGTTGGGGTTGATTTCATGTAATCGAATGAACTATTTTTCAGTAAGTCGTCCCAGGAACGCAACTCATAAATATTGGCAATATTTTAAAGTCTTCTAGTTTAAAATGTATAATATATGTCGAATTACCAATATAAATGAGTGAGATTAAATAAATTATTAGAAGAATTTTTTTGCTTAGCAACAACACTTTTGTTTATTTTAGTAATATTTTGTATTTTGACAACGGCACCCGATTTGGGCGTCGAAACGTTAATAAAATTATTTTTTTCATTTTAATTGTGGCTTATTTCCCATATAAATAATTAATCATAAAAATGCCACAAGGAAATAATTTGACTTAGTCACGCACCCTGTATATTAAAAAATAGTATACACAAAAAATAGGATATATCAAAAATTTTAATAAAAAATTTAGACATTGTGATCAAGAAATAATATAAATTTATAACTGATATTATATTTTTACAGCACTCTTTAGACTGTGGCTAACGAAATATGATTTATATCATGCACAACTTGTTCCTAATGATATGAACCTGCTTCCAATTACAGAAACTACTATAGCAGAAAGTATTAAGTATACATATTTTGATATATTTCCAGTTTCTTTAAGTACAGAAAAACTCATGAGGGTAAGTCAACGCACCATATTAATAGTTTTAACTGTGTACTTATTTCATCCACATGTTCTATGGTCAAAAATAGCACGATCTAGCCTAACTTAGGTTACATTCTCTGGCCTAACTCTTTTTACAAGGTCTAATAACTTCGGCACTGAACCTTCCATGTAGCTGTTTGCCAGTGGCTTTTCTTTGCCCAATAAAAAAGCCTAATAATACCCTATTAGCAGACCTACTACGGCTTTGATTGTTTTCCTGTCTTTGCTAATTAGGTCACCCGTAAATTTTGGCAAATGTTCTGTAATGGACTTCGCCTGTCTTTGTCCTGGTGAATTTCTCCACCAATGCAGAGATTTGTGGGGTACCCTCTTTTATGCAGCCTTACTGGTTATTGTCTTTGCATCGCCGTACAATTGTATATCGCCTTAAGGTTTCCGGTCCGATGAATGGCATCGATTAGCTTTGTTTGGTCATTTTATCCGCTTTTTTCATTGTCTTTAGGACTTTCTCGCCCCAATACCCAGGCTACCGTAACGGTGCTACGATTTCTTAGTTTATTTAGGGTACCCACACAATCCCATACTACCTTAGAATTCACCTTTACGGAATTTAGTGCCTTAATCGCTGCCTGGCTTTCTATGAAGATGGCAATTGAACAGTTCGTTCTTTTCTGCCTTTCACCCTTACACAAGTTGTGACACCCTTAGAAATACTTACTGGGGAATATATTCCTTGTGTTGTTGTTACTATACTTTCCACTACAGTCTCCGATGATTTTGAGCCATCAGTGTACCAGGTAGCTTCCGGTTGTAAGGGTACATCTTCCTTTCAGTCGTCAAAGCTATATCTCGTAACTGTTGGCTTGCTCCATTACAACATCTCTTTTTAGCCTCTCGATTAGCTTTCTATTCGCGATCAAAACGGAATATAGAGGTCGAATGCAGGAAAATGACTGATATAAATGGTATAAACAAACATTCAATCGATGAACAGAACAATACCGATTTGATTTAAAATATTTTAATGTACTCATAATGCTAAAATTTACTAAAAATTTCTTAATATTGACCAAATTCCATTCAAATCAACAATTTTCTGATTTGTTTATACCACTTATACTAGTTTAAATTTATTCCACCAGAGGTCAGATACTTTGTGTTTTTCATCGCGAATTGTCAGCACTATGCGTCTGGCTTGTATGTTGCTGATTATACAGTGTCTCTGCGTAACTTGGAACCATATGGGAAATTTTTTATTATCAATTTTAAAAAGTTATTCTTCAGGAAGTTACATGGTCTGAAACCTAAGATTCAATCATAAGATCAACAGCATGTTATCAACAGCATACGAGTTCTGTCAAAAAATATGAATTTCGCTCAAGAGGAAAGTACCTTTATATTTTACAATATCGAACATTGTTATTACAGAATAGTTGTTTGGAATTAAAAATTATGTTATAATATGCAATTACATTCTTCTAATTGAAAAGAAAACTGAAATTTATTTTCAAATTACTGATACCCAAACCCAAGATCATTTTTATTACGATAACTTCGCTATTATTAATTTTACGAAATATAGTTATTCTTAATAAAAATGTTTGCATAGTCTAAAACCTAAGATGCAATTATAAGATATCAAATTTGATCAATTTTATACGAGGTATGTCAAAAAAATATGATTTTCGCTCAAGAGTAAAGAATCTTTATTTTTCAATTATAAGGATGTAATTGCATACTGAAACACAGTTTTAAATTCAAAACAACTTTTTATAATAAAAATTTTAAGTATTGTGACAAATAAAGGTATTTTACTCTTGAACAAAATTCATATTTTTTGACATACCTCGTATATATATATATATATATATATAATAGCACTAAAGGCCTTAGAGGCCCATGGCTTGAAAAGTTTGTTCGTTCTTCATTTTTACTTTTCTTTAGGTACCTAGATCTTCTCTGGCTTGGTATGTGATTTTTCTCCATTCCTTCCTGTTATTCATTTTTCTTCTCTGACCTTCTAACCCCATTTTTTCCATATCTTTTTCGACCTCTTGCTTCCATCTATTTTTCGGTCTTCCTTTTCTCTTTTTTGAGGCTATGTTGTAGTTTAGTACCCTTTTTGGAGTCCTCGCGTTCGGCATCCTTTCTATGTGACCTCGCCATCTAAGTCTCTGTGCCTTTATCACTCCTATTATATTAGGTTGATTGTATAATTCCTTTAACTCATTTTTTGATCTTCTTAACCATAAACCGTCCCTTATTATTCCTCCATATATCTTCCTCAGGATTTTCCGTTCCCAGATCTCCAGTAAACTTTGTTCATTTTTTGTCATTGTCCATGTCTCACTGCAGTATGTTACTATTGGTTGGATAGTTGTTTTGTATAACTGTATTTTTGCCTTTCTTGATAAAAACTTGCTTTTCAGCATTCCATTAAGCGCATGTACACTTTTGTTGCCTGCCATTATTCGAGCTTGTATTTCTTCTTTAATATTCGGTTTACGTGATATTATTGCTCCTAGGTATGTAAATCTTTCTACCATTTCGAATTCGTATGATGTTCCTTCTTCTACTTCTACTTTAAGCTTTTGTCCATTCCTGAACTGACCATCTGTCCATTCCATACATTTTGTTTTAGTTTCATTTATGTGGAGTCCCATTTTCTTCGCTGCTTTTACTATTCTCTGTACTATTTCCTGTAGCTCTTTTGTTCCTCTTGCAAGCAACACCACATCATCCGCAAATGCCAAAACTTGGTGTCGTTTTTGATATAGGAGTGCTTCTCTATTGATTTTTGCTTCTCGCATTATTTTTTCTAGGCATAAGTTAAAGAGTAATGATGACAAAGGATCGCCCTGCCTTACTCCTTCATTTACTATAAATGTGTCTGATGATTGGTTGTTTATTTTGACTCTATTTTCTGTATTTTCTAACGTAATATGTATCATGTTGCGTAACTTTCTGCTAACTCCCAATTCCTCAAGCGCCTGCTTTAAATTCTTCCTCTTTATTCTATCGTACGCTTGCTGGAAATCGATGAATAGCGCTATCGTTGGTAGGTTGTGTTCATAGCTTTCTGCTTGTAATTCTCTGATTACGAATATTTGGTCCGTTGTGCTTCTTCCTCGTCTAAATCCGCACTGATATTCACCTATTATATTTTCCGCTTCTTTTTCAAGTTTATCTTTTATGGATTTTGATAAGATTTTATATATGGTATTTAGTAATGCTACTCCTCTGTAATTACTACATTCTGTTTTGTCTCCTTTTTTGTGTAATGGGCAAATAATTGCTTCCTTCCAATCTTTTGGTATCCGTTCTATTCTCCATATCTCTTTTATGATCTTGTATATCCACTCATGTAGCAATTTTCCACCATATTTCATCATCTCTGCTGTTATATTATCGCTTCCAGGACATTTGTTATTCTTCAAATCTTTTATGATTTCCTCGATTTGTTCTTTGCTGGGTGAATTATCTTCTATGTCTTCTAAGTTTTCATTTCCTTCTTCTGCTTCCATGTATTCTCTTTGGTTTGACTTATTCTTGCCATTTAGTAACTCGTCAAAATACTCTTTCCATCTCTCTACTATTTCTGCTTCACCGCTTATATTATTCCCCGCTTTGTTTTTAACGAATATTGGTTTTTGTTGGTATCCTCTTTTCTCATTTCTGGCACCTTGATACAGGTTTCTTATTTCTTTATTTCTGTAGTTCTCTTCTATTTCTTTTAGCTTATTTTCTACGTGTTTTCTCTTCTTTTCTCTCAGCAATCTCTTTACTTTATTTCTTTGCTCTATATATTTATTCTTCGTCTCTGTCGTTTCTTTCATTATCATTTCCATCCTTAATGATTTTCTTAGTTCTATTTCGTTTTGGCATTCTATGTCGAACCACTCCTTTCTCTTTTTATTCTCCTGTTTATTACACTCTTTTGCTGCTTTGTTCATTACTTGCTTTATGATGTCCCAGTTGTTTTCTGTTCGTTCTTCTGTTTGTATCTTTTTTAGTTCTCTTTCCATTGTTTCCCCATACGTTTCTTGCTCTTTCTTTGTTGCTAATCGAATTGGTTTATTTATATATTTCTTTACCTTTATTTTGTTTTTGTTTTCTGGTATCAGTTGTTTCATTTTGATGCCCACCATGTAATGATCAGAGTCGGCATCTGGTCCTCTGTATGTTCTTATCTTCTTTATACATTGCTGTTCTTCTTTTTCAATCAGCACGTGATCTATTTGGTTTTTAGTCTTTCTATCTGGCGATATCCATGTTTCCTTATGTATTTCTTTTCTTTCAAAATATGTGCTCATTATGATCATATTTTTTTCTCTTGCGAAATCTATGAGAAATTGTCCGTTCTCATTAGTTTCATTGTGTTTGCTATGCTTTCCTATTGTCGGTCTAAACACTTCTTCCTTCCCTATTTTGCCATTAGCGTCGCCTAAAATAATTTTCATATCATATCTGGGTATACTTTCGATTGTTCTGTTTAGTTCACTGTAGAAACATTCTTTAACATCATTATCTTTTTCTTCGGATGGAGCGTGAATATTTATGAGGGTGATTTTTTGGTATTTTCCTTTGATCCTGATAGTACATATGCGGTCTGATATCGGTTTAAACTCTACTATTGCTTCTTTTAGTTCTTTTCTTATCATAAAACCTGTGCCTAATATTCGATTCTTTCCACCGCTGTTAAAAAACAATGTATCTTCTATTTCTAATATATCATTTCCCAGCTGTTTCGTCTCCTGCAAGGCTACTATGTCAAATTGGAACTTTTCGATTTCTCTCGCAAGATGTTTAAGTTTACCTTCGCCATATGTGCCTCTTACATTCCATGTTCCTAAAAGTAAGTATTCTTTTCGACATGTTTTCTTGTTTTTTGGTCCGGTTTTTGTTTTTTTCCTCTTGTTTCCTTTTTTTCTATTATCACTATCCTTTTTCTGTGCTTGTTTCGTCAACGTTATTCCTATGGTACAGTTATTTGTTAGTTTTTTGATGCTGTTTTGATCATTGTGCCCTCTTTGTCGTTCCACTTCCATTCGATGTTATTTACCCATATTTTTTTTACTCCAATTTTGACTTCATTTCCTTTATTTCTTTCTTCCTGGGCAATGTTTCTAATTGTTTTCTGTATATCTCGTTCTTTTATGGTTGTATCTTCGTTGATATATACCTTGTGCTCTTTAATTTCTTTTAGCTTGTACTTTTTTTCCATTATTTTTCTTTTTTCCTCTTGGTTTTCTAATTCAATTAGACATGTTTTTTCGCCTAGCTTGTGAGCATTTCTTATTTTCACCTCTATTCCTAAGTGGTGTTTGATGAAATTGTTGATTTTTCCTTTTAACCGTGCTTGTTCATATGTGTCTATTGTTAGGCCGCTTATAACTACGTTGTTTATTCGTCGGTGTTTTTCCATAACTTCCATGTTTTTTGTTATTTCTCTGAGTCCCTCCTTGATCTCTTTATTTTCTTCTTTCAGTTCTGCATTTTCTTTTCTCAGCTCTCTGTTTTCCATAATGAGCTTTTCTATTGTTTCCTTACTTTCTTTTTGATTTCTTTTTATTTCCTTAATGTCATCGGTGAGGAGGCTCATCATTATTATTAATTGATCAATTTTTGACCCTCCTTCTGGATGTGTGTCATCACTCTCTAATTTTTCCATTTTCCGGCGCCAAACACTGTCTTCCACCTCAACAGTGCAGAGAAGACAGCGTCTACCGTATTTATTTTGTTTGTTTATTATCCGTTGTTATTTTCTGTGGTTATCCTGAAAGTCTACTCACAACGGCAACGTCGCAATTTCAACGGTCAAGGTTTCGTTTCTACGCTTTGATGTTAGACAAGCTTATCAATTGTAGCGATCTTACTTTTTATAGGTCCTTGGTATTATTCCGATGCTATTTCACCGATTTTAAAGTTTTTTCTTATCACTGTCCTTAACTTAATGTCTTATATTATTCACTAGATACTTCCAATAATTTATTTCCCGTTACAACTCTCAGAAATTGAGTTTATTGCAGACGACAAATAAAATATGTGTTTACGTTTTGACTACAGTGTTGCCAATCCATACCTCGTATAAAAAAATATGATTTTCGCTCAAGAGTAAAGAATCTTTATTTTTCAATTATAAGGATGTAATTGCATACTGAAACACAGTTTTAAATTCAAAACAACTTTTTATAATAAAAATTTTAAGTATTGTGACAAATAAAGGTATTTTACTCTTGAACAAAATTCATATTTTTTGACATACCTCGTATATCATTAATAAAATTTTATATCTTATAACTGCATCTTAGTTGTTAGGCTATGTAGACCTTTTTATCCAGAATAACTCTTTTTCGTAAAATTAATAATACCTGAGTTATTGTAATAAAAGTAATGTTGGGTATCCGTAATTTGAAAAAAAAAATTCAGAAATATTTTTTTTTTAATTAGAAGAATGTAATTTAATATTATAACATACTTTTTAATTCCAAATAACTTTTCTTAATAACAATTTTCGATATTGTGAAATATAAAGGTAATTTCCTCTTGGGCAAAATTCATATTTTTTTATATATCTCGTATACTGTTGATAAAACTTGATACCTCATGATTGAATCTTAGGTTTTAGATCATGCAGACCACTTTATGAAGAATATTTTTTTTCTCGTAAAGTTGATAATAAAAAAGTTTCTCATATGGTTCCAAGTTACGCTGACACACTGTATTTAATTCTGTGAATCTGGCTTCACACTATTGTATAAAGATATAAAGTGGTGGTACATTCAGCAGGACTTGGCAGCCTTATTGCTCCCACTTTCTGCGACTTTGTTCACCACGTCACAAACCCATGGGTTATCATTGGTCTAACAACTCTTATCTATAACCATAGAGTCATTTTGGGGCTGAGGCCTCAATTTTTATCGCACATTCTTCTGTCCAAGGACAAAGTAGCTTTCTATATGGTTTTCAGTGTGTCCGTATTCCATGTAAGCTGATGATCAAAATATAGCGCTAGCTATTTTGTTTCTATAACAAATGAAATCTCTGTTCCTGAGCCACAGTATCGATAGTTTTATGTCTTGCAATTATGTCTTTTTTGCGAAGTTTACGATTTGTGTTTTTTGAACATTGATTATTAGTCTCTCTTGATTACACCAGTTATCAACTATATTTAGGGCTACTAGTTGCAATAGGACGCCAATTGCAATATCATAAGCGTATCCTAGGTAGTGAAAGTCTTGTGGACAGATCTTTGAGAAGATCATCTACCAAGATTACTTAAAGTAGAGGTGACATAACTTTTTTTATAACCAGCCTCCACTTGCTCATGATTTGATGGTTGGTTTACCCAGAGTGGATATTACTATCCTATTCCCCAGGAATGCCGTTATCCATCTGCATATTACCGCAAGTGAGTCTCGTTTAGTCATTGCCTCAATCAAAGAGTTGGTAGTTACAATAATAAAGGTCCCTTCGATATCTAAAAAGCTTCCACTTCTGACTCTTTGTTCTTCGTTGACATTGAGATAAACCTATTTAGATCATTCAATGCCGAGTCCGTCGATTTACCCGATTGGTAAGCATGTTGACGATTACTATTATCTTATAACGTATTACCTTTTAGCACTTCGTCTCTTATGTACCTATCCAAAAGCCTTTCCAGCATTTTTAATAGAAAAGACGATATGCTAATTGGTCTATATGACTTTAACCTTTTGCCATATTTCCGATAAGAACTTCCATGCTAAACTGGCTTTGAGGAGCTTTCTCAATGCACATGTGTGGTATCAGTATGTCATTTGTCACTGGAGACTTATATGGCTGAAATGTATTTATAGCCCATCTAATTCTGCTGGGTCTTATGAACTTGGCCAAACCAATCAATAGAACTTGGCCGAGTCACCCTTTGGTCTATGTTGGTTCGCCTATCTGCATCATTCAGAATCGTTGAGGCCGGAAAGTGCGTGTTTATGAGTTCTCTAAGACTTTCCTCTTTGGTATCTATAAAATTTCCATTAGCCTTCTTTAGAAAATATACTTCTTTCATAGTAGATGTAAACTATATTATGCTTACTGCCATAGGCGTAACCTTACTTTGAGCTCTATACGCTTAACACCATTATTATTCTATACCCCCCAGAGACCTTCAAGTAGACGTAACCCCCCTTAGGATCATCCTGGTTACACCTCTGTTTACTGCACTTTTGTTCTTCAAAGTTATTATAACATAACATAATTGATTTGTGTTTTTTAGTATATCTCAGACACCCAATTTGACAAACCAATTCATGAAGCTCTTAGACTTTATTCCGCTTACACAAAAGTGTATGCTTATCATTTTGCCTATGAAGGACCACTATGGGGTCGCACAGATCGCGAATTTCACGGTAAGTGTGTAATAATAATTATTTAAACTAATCAAACTGCGTGTTAAGGGGCCCACAAATTGCGTTATTGCTCGACAGTTTTGTTCGACGAGCAAATCTGTTCGAACAAAAATAACGTAAAACGGAAGTGTGTGGGTTGAAAACTGTCGCGTGCAAAAATAATGGAATAATCAGGATCAGCTTGATTATGTTTGTCAAACTTGTTCGATAAGCACCTCAATTCGAGAAAATCTGAAGCGAGTGTGCGGGTACAAAATTTAAAAACCGACTGTTTATCAATAAGTGGCGCTTTCAGTGTACAAAACAGGAAACATACCAAAACAGAGCTTACTCTCAACCTTTTGTGCTATCCCTAAAACTACAAACGCTAAAGATTGCAGTGAATACAGAACAATATCATTAATAAGTCAGGTTCTCAAATTATTCTTGAAAATAATACATGGTCGTATAAATAAAAAACTAGAAGAAGGAATAGATGATAGTCAGTTTGGGTTCAGAAACGGACTAGGAACCAGAGAGGCGTTATTTGTTTTTAATGTGTTCAAAGATGCATGGACATGAATGTGGATGTGCATGTTTGCTACGTTGATTTTAAGAAAGCTTTTGACAAAGTAAGACATGAAAAATTAGTCCAAATTTTAAAGACAAAACACATAGACAAAAGGGACTTACGAATAATAACAAACCTTTACTGGTATCAAAGTGCACAAATTGTAATAGATAACGAACCCAGTCCAGAAATTGAAATCAGGAGAGGAGTTAGGCAGGGATGTATTATGTCTCCATTACTCTTTAATGCATATAGTGAAGCCATTTTTGAAGAAGCATTGCTATCTTAAAGTGAAGGAATAATAATTAACGGAAGATCTGTTAACAACATAAGACATGCAGATGACACCGTGATTATGGCAAGCTCTGCTAAACAACTCCAACTACTACTAAACAAAACATACAATTTCTGTGAAGAATATGGACTAAAAATGAATATAAAAAAGACCAAGTACATACATGATAATAACTAAGAAAACAAACATACAAACAAGCATACATTTGGGAAATGTACCGATAGAAAGGGTTGATAAATACAAATACCTAGGAAACTGGATTTCAGAGAAAAATGATCAAACAACAGAAATAAGGACCAGGATAGAAATAGCAAGAAATGCGGGTGTAGAAATAAAAACAGTTCTCTGCAACAAAGACCTTAGCTTAGAACTGAGAGTAACAGCTTTGAGATGCTACGTGTTCTCGATACTACAATATGAACTTGAAAGCTGGATATTAAAGCAAGAACACATAAATAAGCTACAGTTATTTGAAATGTGGTGTTACACAGAAGGATGCTTAGAATAGCATGGACATAGTAGAAAACGAACACGGAAGTATTGAGAGAAATGGGTAAAGAATACTAGTCGAGGAAGTGAAGCTGAAAAAATGGCAAAACCTCGCAATTTTTTCGTCCAGCATCGATTTGTACAAAAAATTGGGATTAGGCTCATTACACCCTCTAGTTCATTTTCTATATTGAGCCGTTGTACGCTATTGGTTTTGTAAGGGTAAAAATTACCCCTAGTTGTAAAAAATTATAAAATAACATTTTAAACTTTAATATTGTCAACATTTGGTTCTTATTAGTTACATAATGAATGTTTTATGCTTTAAGATATACTATCATAATATTTCAACCCTTAAAACCACCCTTGCTGGAGCTATATATAAAAAAATTACTTATCCTAAACGAATAATTTCGGCTTGCATCGATTTACATAAAAATTTGGGATTAGGATCATCTCACCCTGTACTTCATATTCTATATCATTATTAAGGGAGTTGATTATTTTTAGGGGTGTAAACAACCCCTTATTTTCAAAAATTATATAAAAATATTGTATACTTTAATATGGGTAAAATTTGGTTTTGATTGGTTAAATAATGATTGTTTTATACTTTAGGATATAATATCATAATATTTCAACCCTTAAAAACCACCCTTAATAACATTACAGTTTTTATAAGTAGATATTTTAATAGGTCTATACAGAAAAAAAAGTAGAATTAAAGAATTACAAAAACATTTATTTACACAAAAATACGAATTTACAAATATGTTCAAATACAAATACAAATAGTTTTTTAGTCATCTTCCAGTATACGAACCGGTTCTGTAGTATTATACATACATTGAAAATTATCCATAAGCGGACTATCCGAATTTTTCGAAAAAAAAATTGTTTTATAAACATAGCTCCTTCATTTTTGGCGGTGAAGATTTTTCAAAAATGACTTTGTAGGGTTTTTGAAGAGTTATAAGACTGTGAAAACTAAGTGCCATAAGATCCCTCAGTTTTTAATTAGGGTGGGTTTAAAGGACTCGAATAAAAGGGTGTTTGCTCGTAAATAGAGGTTTTAAACAGCTATATCTCGCTAACTGTTCACTGTAATGAAAATCTATGTACAAGGGAATTTTAGTTATTAAAGAAGCTACAATTTGGTAATCTATCATTTTTTTCATATCTCCAGTATTTTCGGAGATATTTTGAACAGGTGAAAAATGAGAAATTCCAAAAAATTAATTTTTCTTTAAACTCCAATTTTTCTAAAATTAGGCCTTTTAGATAGATCAAGCTTCTTGGTTGTATTGATAATACAAATATAAAAGGAATTATAGAAAGGTGAAGACCAATTTTCAATCAGGAGGGTAGTTAGGGAGTTGTTTTCACTGATTTTATCATAGAGAAAACCAGGTACAGAGGAACCCCGATAAGTCGGCCCCCGATAACCCGGAAGTCCGGCTAACCCGGACCGATTTTTATCAAACACTTCAACAATAAAAATGTATGTAATATTGTTAAGAATCGTTCCTAAAAAATGTTGACTTTACTAACAGAGAAAATAGTGCGTAATTATTAAACTGCGTAGAACGTCAAGATCATAGTTATTGTATTCATTCTGTTTTAGAACGTCGCGAAGAACAGTCAATTATAAAACAGGTCGCTGGGACTTTTCTGTTGGTTTATGTTGTAATTGTTAGTTTTATTACAACAATAAAAATTGAAAAGTATATTGGCTTTAATTACATTCATTGTGCAATCAATAGCGGGACCAAGTCCCCAACATAAGTGGTTCTTCGAAGCCGAATGGTAATAAGTGGTCCAAACGAAGTCGGATGGTAATAAAATTTTAATGGTTTATGGTTTTATGGATTTCAAATGCTGATGAAGTTATCGATTTTTTACAACTGTTTTGTGCAAAGCTGGTTAAAATTGGAGATTGGTGAGTCGTTAACATTTCCTTATATTTTTATTATTTCCTGTTACATAAACATATTCCCAATATATTTGAACTAGTTGGTTTTGGTTTAATAATTATAATACTACAGGGTTTACTCTTTTTAAATTTTAATAATTATAATAGTACAGGGTCTACTCTTTTTAAAGTTTAAACTATAATTCTATTATTAATAAGATGACGGAAGGTTTAGTAAGAAAGAGAGGGACTATTAAGGGAAAATTAACTATTTTTACAAAATTTGTTGATAGTAGTAATATTGTTGAAGGGAAAATTAATGACGAACAATTTCTTATTGAATTTGAAAGTAGATTATCTAGAGCGGAGAGACTGTTGGATGAATTTGAAGAAATTGAACAAGAAATGTTGGTTTTAGATGACAAATATAATGGAGAGTCTGAATTAATAAATTTTGAAAACTTATTTTATAAAATTATTTCGAAAGCTAGAAAGATTGTGAATGACAGTAGATATCCTGGTAATGCTAATGATAATCAAAGTTTGGTCAGTGACGTATATGGTGGGGGGGCTAAGATTAAGTTACCTCCAATTCCGATAGCAAATTTTGACGGTTCTGTAGAAAATTGGTTAGAGTTCAAAGATTGCTTTGAAAGTCTTATCCACAATGATAAAAGTATTCCTGATATTCAAAAATTTCATTTTTTAAAGCGAGCGTTACAGGGTGATGCCGCTAAAGTTCTGCAGAAGCGCCAAACGTCAGCAGTTAGTTATAATATTGTCTGGAAACTTTTGTGTGACAGGTATGACGATACTCCCATGTTGGTCGATTATCATTTAGATGCGTTGTTGTTGTTTCCAAATATGGTAAAGGAGTCAGCTGATCATTTGAGAAATATGTTGGATACTATGACAGAAACCCTGTTAACGTTGGAAAAGCTTGACATTTCAGTGGAAAATTGGGATCCAATAGTTATACACTGCCTAACAAAAAAATTTGACGACATTACATTTAGATGTTGGGAGGAAAAGTACCAAAAAGGGAAAAGTGGCTACTTTGGATGAATTCAAAACGTTTTTAAATGAAAGGGTAGATACTTTAAAGAATATTGAGAGGAATTCAAAAAAGGTTAAGGAAAATAAGGAACATAGCGCTGGTAGCCACAATAACAGAGGACATAATAAATGGCAACGACATAAATCATTTGTGAACACAGAGTCAAACTTAACAGAGACTAATACATTCAGTGTAACAAGTCAAGATCCGTTTTGTCATTATTGCAAAAATAAACATTACATTAATAACTGCGTGGAATTTGGGAAATTAAGAACTTTTGTGAGGTACGAACAAGCAAAAAAGTTGGGCCTTTGTCTAAATTGTTTAAAAAAGGCAAATCATACAAGTAAATACTGTAAAGCAGGTAACTGTAGGAAATGTGGACAAAAACACAACACGATGTTACATTATGATGTAAGACCAAATACAGCTACGGAAGTTGGTCGACCTGGTGGTAACAAAGAATATGATGGAGCGAAAGCTGGAGAAGCTGGTTTGCAAGTTGGAACGTCTTCTTCACAGGCGTTAGAGGTTACACAGCATGTTGGGTCGGTTGTTTTGGATAATGGGATAGAGGTACCAGGAGAAATACTATTAGCAACCGCATTAGTACAGGTGATGGCAAAGGATGGCTCATGGCAAACATGTCGTGTTTTATTGGATTCTGGGAGTCAGCCAAACCTGATTACTTCTGAGTTAGCTGGTAAGTTGGAACTTCAACAAGATACAGTCACAATCAGAATTTTTGGTATCAATCAAAAGTCTTCTGGTGTTAGTGGCAGATGTATGGTTTCATTTAAGTCATTGCATAATAATTTTCAGAAAACAATTTCATGTTTGGTTGTGGCAAAGATCTGTGGTTTGATACCTAGTCAAAATCTAAATATATCTCAATTAGATATACCCCCTCATTTACCGCTAGCTGATGCTGGATTTGGATTTTCTGGTAAAGTGGACATGTTACTAGGTGCCGAGATGTTTTATAGTCTTCTTTGTGTGGGACAGATTAAATTATCTGAGTTTCAACCCGTGTTGCAGAAGACATTGCTGGGGTGGATACTGGCTGGACCGATGCAGAATCCACAGACGTATAACTCAACTATGTGTAATTTAAATGTAGTTGACATTCAAAATCAGTTGGAGAAATTTTGGGCCGTGGAAGAAATTCCTCAAGAGAGGCAGTCATTGTCTGTTGGTGAATTAGAGTGTGAGAGTATATTTGTGGAAAATACCAAGAGAGAAAAAGATGGTAAATTTATCGTTAGAATTCCATTTAAAGGAGAGTTGGAGCATTTGGGGGATTCTAAACTTGAAGCTAAGAACAGATTTTTAGCGTTGGAAAGAAGGTTAGAGAAAAATGTCGTTCTGAAGGATATGTATGGCTCCTTTATGAATGAATATATAGCACTGGGTCACATGTCAGTGTCAGAACCTTCAGAAAGTGAAATAGCTTATTACCTTCCTCATCATGGAGTGTTGAATGAAAATTCAAGCACTACTAAGTTGCGAGTTGTCTTCAATGGTTCAATGAAAACAAATACGGGCGTGTCTCTTAATGATATTCAGCATGTTGGACCAAAGCTTCAGGAAGATCTTTTGTTGATTTTGTTGAGATTTAGGCAACATCCTAAGGTGGTGTGTGCAGACGTAGCAAAAATGTACCGAATGATTTGGGTATCACATAATCAACGGTGTTTGCAGAAGATATTTTGGAGAACTTCACCTAGTCAACAGCTGGAAGAATATACCTTGAACACGGTAACGTATGGAACGAGGTCAGCTCCATATCTTGCAATCAGGTGTTTGCGACAGTTAGGTATGGATGGTCAAAGGGAGTATCCTAAGGCAGCGGAAGTAATTTTAAGAGACTTTTATGTTGATGACGTGTTAACAGGAGCAGAGACAACAGAGGAATTATTGGAATTATGTACCCAGATGGTGTCAATACTAAAAGCTGGAGGTGTGGAATTACGGAAGTGGGTATCAAATGATGAAGAAGTGCAACGGAAGTTAGACAGTTCAGTCTTGGTTGATCAGGTACATTTTGGAGAGAAAGAACAAAACAAAACGTTGGGACTCTATTGGAAATTTAAGCAAGATGAATTGTTGTTTGAAATTAAGTTTTCAGTTGAAGATGGAAGGCACACAAAAAGAAATATTCTGTCGGATGTATCGAAAATATTTGACCCGTTGGGGCTGGTCGCACCTAGTGTGGTTCTAGCCAAAATTATTTTGCAAAAACTGTGGAAGTTGGATTTGAAGTGGGATGAGTCATTACCTTGTGAGTTGGATGGTGAATGGTCTAGATTAAAATCGAATTTCATTGTATTAAATAAGTTAGCAATTCCTAGGCAAGTAGTATGTTCTGGTGTATCAGTGGTTGTTGATATTCATGGCTTTTGTGACGCTTCTATAAATGCTTATGGTTGTTGTGTTTATTTGAGAAGTGTAATTAAATGTGGAGATACTTCAGTACATTTGTTGTGTGCAAAGGTAAGGGTGGCACCATTAAAAAGATTAACTATTCCTAGACTGGAACTATGTGGAGCCCTGTTATTAGGTAAGCTGGTAGCTAAGGCAAAACAAGCAATGACTATAAACTTTAGAAAAACAGTCTTTTGGTGTGATTCTACTGTGGTGTTGAGTTGGTTGAAAATGTCACCTAGTGATGTTCAGGTATTTGTGGGAAATCGTGTAAGCCAAATTCAGGAATTAACGGACCCAAAAGAGTGGAGACATGTTAGGACGGATCAAAACCCTGCAGATATCATATCTCGAGGTATTTTTCCATCAAAACTGATGGAGTGTCAAAGATGGTGGTATGGCCCAGATTGGTTAATGTTGGATGAGCAAAAATGGCCTATGTCCGTTCCTGAACCAATTAGTGATATGCCCGAGACTAGAGTGCATGTTGGAACCTGTCAAGATGCTAAGGACATATATAAGTTTCCATTTCATATATTCGGTCACATAATTAGATTAAAAAGGTCTTTGGCTTATTGTTTAAGATATTTTACAAAACTTTCACATAAAGAGACAGTATTGGGTGTTTTAACCCCTGCAGAGTTAACACATGCTATGAATATTTTGGTTAAGTTGGCGCAAAAGGAATCATTTTCGCAAGAGATTAAAGAATTGTCTAGTAAAGGGCAATTGTTGTCTAATAATACCCTACACAAGTTAAGTCCATTTCTTGATGCGAATGGTATCCTCAGGGTGGGGGGTCGACTACAGTTGTCGAGTTTGGAGTATGCGAAGAAGCATCCAGCTCTATTAAGCTCTAAGCATACATTAACAAAGTTGTTGGTTGAATGGGAACATGAACGTCTGTTACATGCTGGTCCTCAGGCGGTTTTGAGTTCAATCCGTGAACAGTTCTGGATAATTGGTGGTAGGAATCTGGTACGATATGCCATTCATAGGTGTGTGCAGTGCTTCAAGGCCCGGCCAGTTCCACTGTCTCAGATAATGGCTCCTTTACCTAAAGATCGGGTAACGCCATCACCTCCATTTTATGTAACGGGGATGGACTATGCTGGTCCATTCCAAATTAAAAATAAGTATGGGAGAAAGTCTATACTTTCAAAATGTTATGTATGTCTGTTTGTATGCTGCTCTACTAAAGCAGTTCATATTGAGTTGGTGTCGGACTTGACAAAAGAGGCGTTTATCGCGTGCTTTCGTAGATTTGTTGCACGTAGGGGTAAACCATTAAAGGTCTTGTCCGACAATAGTACCCAGTTCGTTGGGGCAAATAACGAATTAAAACTATTGGGAGATTTTTTATTGTCTTATTCACAGTCTTTAACAAATTCAGTCAGTAGTGAAGGTATTAACTGGAACTTCATTCCAGCCAAGTCTCCAAACTTTGGTGGTCTATGGGAGGCGGGGGTAAAGTCCTGTAAAAAACACTTAAAAAGAATTTTGGGCAATGGTAATCTTACATTTGAGGAGTTTTATACCATTCTAGTTCAAATAGAAGCTGTCCTAAACTCAAGACCTTTATGTCCTTTGTCCTCAAGTCCTGATGATTTTGAGTCCCTTACCCCCTCTCATTTCCTTATTGGACGACGACTCACCTCATTACCGGATCCTGATGTACGAGAAATACCTATAAATCGATTATCTAGGTATCAACATATGCAAATGCTTCAACAGCACTTCTGGACGAGGTGGTCTTTGGACTATATTACCGAAATGCAGCAGAAGGTTAAGTGGTTTACTGAAAAACCAAATTTAGAAGTTGGACAATTGGTGGTGCTGAAGGAAGACAATCTTCCTCCTTGTCAATGGAAGATGGGACGTGTAAAGGAAGTGTATGTCGGCCCTGATAACAAAGTGCGGGTTGCGCGTATTCAAACTGTAAATGGCGAATATAAGCGATCAATTTCAAAGTTATGTCCCTTACCAATTGACAATGTTTAAAAAAATATACTCTTTTTTTTATGTATTCTTTTTTATGTATTAATTTTTATGTATTCATTTTTATGTACTCATTTATATGTAATCATTGTTATGTATTCATTTTTGTTTGTCCAATTGGGGATTTACTTGTCTTATAAATTGTTTAACTTTATGTTTATTGAAATAATATTTCAAGGTGGGGGAATATGTTAAGAATCGTTCCTAAAAAATGTTGACTTTACTAACAGAGAAAATAGTGCGTAATTATTAAACTGCGTAGAACGTCAAGATCATAGTTATTGTATTCATTCTGTTTTAGAACGTCGCGAAGAACAGTCAATTATAAAACAGGTCGCTGGGACTTTTCTGTTGGTTTATGTTGTAATTGTTAGTTTTATTACAACAATAAAAATTGAAAAGTATATTGGCTTTAATTACATTCATTGTGCAATCAATAGCGGGACCAAGTCCCCAACAAATATAATATTTAAGAGATAATGGGTATTTGTGTAATTTGAACTACATATACGATAGTAAAAATGACTCATGGCACACGACGTTCAATGTCGTGTTATCAACAACAGGCACCTGTAGTATCGTATTTATTTCAAACTGTCTTAGCATTGTTTTAAAAAGACTAAAAGACTTAAAAAATTCTTTTTTTTATATACTCCAGAAACTCTACCGACAAACGAAGACAGGAGATTTCTCAGATAATTTTAAGCCAATTCACCTAGTCCGAAAATGCTTCCCAAGGAAGCTAGAGCTCTTTGAAGATGGCGTACTGTAATTAGTTTTTCTTAAATACCTCCAGAACGCTTCGATTTAGAAAAACGAAAATTGGTATGCATATTTACTTTCCAGAAATGAATCGATTCCATCAATTGTGAATTTGTAGTATCGGTCATAGGCGTCCGTTTTGGGTAGGGCAAGGTTATTTTATTGCATAACTTTTTTGTCTTTAACTTTTAAGTATTTTTGACACTGGATTATTAAATTGTGAGGTATTCTAGAACTAAAAAGTACTCTAGCTTTAATTTGGTAGGATACACCGTTTTCTAGAAAAATCGATTTGAAAGTTTTTCGTTCTTGAAATTTGAAAAAGAATTGAAAAATTTTTTCAAGAAAAAGCTACGTATTTTACTAACTTAAAGCAAGAGTAACTTTTAGTACTCGAATACCTTATAATTTAATAATTTAGTGTCAAGAATGCTTAAAAATTAAAGACAAGAAAGTTATGCTATAAAAAAACTGTCGACCTATCCAAAACGAACGCCTATGACCGGTACTAGAAATTCGCAATTAATGAAATCGATTCATCTCTGGAATATAAATATATGTACCAGTTTTCGTCTTTCTAAATTGTTTTTTTTAGAAATTTTTTTTTGAAATTCAAAGAACGAAGAATTTTCAAATCGATTTTTCTAGAAAACGGTGTATCCTATCGACTTAAAGCAAGAGTACCTTTTAGTACTAGAATACCTCACAATTTAATAATTCAGAGTCAAAAATGTTAAAAAATTAAAGACAAAAAAGTTATGCGATAAAATAACCGTTACCCTACCCAAAACGGACGCCTATGATGGGTACTAAAAATTCGCAATGGATGAAGTAGATTTATCTCTGGAATATAAATACGCGTACCAATTTTTGTTTTTCTAAACAGAAGCCTTCTGGAGGTATTTAAGAAAAACTCATTACAAGGCGCCATCTTCAAACAGCTCTAGCTCCCTTAGGAAGCACTTTCGGACTAAGTGAATTAGGTTAAATTGTCTTAAAATTATCTGAAGAATCTTCTGTCTTCGTTTGTCGGTAGAGTTTCTGGACACCCTGTATATAAATGGTCTTAGTCTTGACTGTTATTAAATAACATCGTTGCGATTGAGACCATATTGTGTGTAGTACAGTCGTATAGGGCTTTTCATCGATGGTCATTTGTTTCGAGCTTCTGTCAGATGTTGTATAATCTGTGTGTAATACTATACACGGATTATACGACATATGACAGAAGCTCGAAACAAATGACTCGGAATGAAAAGCCCTATTGTTCGCTTCCGTTCTGTAATCGTTCGTAAATCTATTCAGATTTTGTTTGCGTGTTTTTTTGTCTACGTAATGGCAACAAAACGTAAAAATGTTGTAGTGACAATGGAAAAGAAACTAGAAGCATTACTTAGAATTGATACGTAATTTAGATGTGTACTGTGCATATATATTTCATGTTATTTCAATTATAACGGAGTTTATCTGTAAGTATACCGTATTTTATTAATTTTTACCATTTTCTCCGGCTAACCCGGATTTTCGATAACCCGGATCAGCCGCGGTCCCTATTAATCCGAGTTAACGAGGTTCCACTGTACTGACTTTTTTTGATCTTAAGTCGCTTACTTTTCAGACTAGAAACTTTTTAATATATTTTTTTTAAAGGCCTAACTGTATACTTGGAAAAAGATTATTTAATTTTTCAAAAATGAATAACCATTTTCATCTATTAGTCTATTTAATTTTTCTTTGAAAAGTGCAAAGTTTTTCCTTTATTTTACTTTGAATATTTCAAATTATGCATTTGACGAAAAAAGATAACTTTTAACATGCCGTATCTCGGTTTGTGTTGGTCTTAGCGATATTACAGAAAAATAATTTGGTTTGTGTTACTAAAAGATACAATTTTGATACCTACAGTTATTTTGATTAAACGCATATTTTTCGAGGTATTCTCAAAAAACCCTCTAAGAAAGTCGACTTCTTCATCGAAAAACTGTTACTTTCAAGCGCGAATAACTCAAAAAATATTAGTTTTACGAAGAAAATGTAAAAAACTTTTTTTTCTTATAATCACTTTTTACATCGATTTACATAGTTAAAATGTAATAAAAAATTCCCGCCCCCGAGATGAGGTGGCAACCACCCCCAAGGTTTTAGCGTACAGCGGCATGATATAGAATATAGAAAATTATCCTTGGACTATTCCCCACCTTCTGTCAAAATTTTAAGTAAATCCATGCTGGACGAAAAAATTGCGAGCCAAAATGCTTCATTTCCTCAACTATACGAAATAATAAACACAATAAAAATAAAAAGAAAGTTACAATATCTGGGACACGTAATGAGGGGACCGCGATATGAAATGCTAAGTCTGATAATAGAGGGAAAGATAAGAGGAGGAAGGAGTATAGGAAGAAGGAAAGTGTCATGGTTGAAGAATTTAAGGGACTGGTTTAAATGCAGTTCTATAGAACTCTTTAGAGCAGCGGTAGATAGAGTAAAGATAGTGATGATGAGATCCAACCTCCGATTAGGAGACGGCACTTGAAGAAGAAGAAGAAGAAGAAGAAGAAGAAGAAGAAGAAGGCGCTTTCATTTATATTTATTTTGAATTGAGTAAAAGTATATATGTTTACACAACGAATTGTTTCAATATGGCGTATCTTCGCCAAATAAATAGAAAGTTTTTATTAGAATTTATAGAACTGTATCGACGTTTTCGAGTTCAGAGTTCAGTGCGAGTACAGTGATCGACAAAGCATATGAGAGTATATTGGCAAAGTTAAAAAAAGTGGATGTTGTTGCAACAGAAGAAGCAGTAAAGAAAAATATTCATTTATTAAGAGCAGGATACAGAAGGGATTAAAAAAATTAATAGATCAAAGCTTAGCGGTGCTAGAAGTGAGGGCGTATACATGTACCAAATCTGTGGTATTATGATGATCTGTCATAGAAAAATTTTAAATCTTCGTAACGTCTGCCGGTAGCGGGAAATCTTAAAGTCACTCATGAGGTGCAATAGCTCTTTTCAATTGCGTGTTTTGTTTGACGGTCAGGGAAGTTACTAATTTTAAAAGGGTTCGATCTGTTTCGTAATTCATTTTCAAATAACTAAACTAATGGGTAGGGGAGCAAAGTATGCTAAATGTGCAGTAACTCGAGCGCTTTGGGAACCTATTGAGTTGTGAAGAGTAGGTCCTAAAACCAAAAAAAATTAAGTAAAGTTTTCCATTTTAGTGGGGACGTCCATTTTTAATATAATTTTCCATTTTCAACAATCAATTTTTTAGAGTATAGCGCCATCTATCCATAATTAGAAAAAATGTCTCGAATAAAAGTTACTTATTTTGAGGTAAGGAATCCAAATCTGCAATAAAAAATGGGGGCTCCCATTTAAGATTTGAAAGTAACCCCCTCCCCACCTCCTTGGGGTCTTGTTTGGTGCCATTCGATAGATTTTTCAAAAATATTGAATAAGTGTGTTTTTCAGTTTTTCGATCTGATGTTTATTTCGCGAAATATCGCGAGATTTGTATTTAAAATATTAAATTTACCCCCACCCCTCTCCGTGGCAGTCATGTTTGGTATCGTTCGTTAGATTTTTGAAAAATATTGAGTACGTATTTTTTAGTTTTTCGATCTGTCATTCATTTTGCGAAATATTCGCTTTTCTCTTGCGAATCTTTGTTACTCACCCATTTCCTTACGGCCCGCTCAAATCGTCAGATTTTTTAAATATACGCTGTTTTGCATGTCCTTAACTTACCTTATCTTAATCTGACAATTTCGAGTTTTTCTAAGGATAGATTTTTTTTCGGGCCCCCTTAACAAACTTCCCTGCATTAAGGGCCAATACATGGTAGAGGTACATTTTCAGGGTAGGGGCCATTCCACGAACATACGCCTGTTTTGGATTACTTCGACAACGAATATTTTACTGTGCAACATAAGAAGTACGAAAGTAAATGGCGCTAATAGCCAGGGAGGTAGTGTCAAATTTGACCGGAGCATTTTAGCATGGCTGTTTTCTTTTTATTTAGGTAGGTGTTCCAAAGCTTATTAACAAATGATGTGTCAGCTGGCCCAAAACCGGGGATTTTAGACAAGAAAAGGTAAAATATGAAAGTTGATGAACAAACGCTACAACTTAAATGTCAAATATTGATATACGTTACTCAGAACATTTGATACACTTGCTTACTTAGCTCCTACCTTTCACTCAGGAGATCCGGGTTCAAATCCTGGCGCGGAAAATTCTTTTTGTTTTTTAAATTGACATTTTATTTTGAAAAATACTTATTTTTATAATACCACGGCATGTCCACTTGGCCAGCTAACATTTTTTGCAACGTACATGATGCAGCTGACGCTTTTTTATTACAATCTAAAATTCATAAATTATTGATTTATACTTTTTAAACTTCGCCACACTAGTCCAAGAATATTTTTTTATTATTAACTAGCTGACCCGGCAAACTTCGTACCGCCTTAAAACTAAATAATGTTTGAAAGTTTAATACCCAAAAATTACCAGAAAGCCAAAAAATACTAAAAAATATTGCGTACCTATACTTTTTTCTAACAAATGCGTAGTTTACGATTCTATAAGGGACATTAAAAAATGGGGGTTGGTGAGAGAAAAGTGAAAATTTCTACAACATATAAAATTAAGAAAAAACAGTTTGTCCAAAAAAATAACAAATAATGTCTCCCTTTCCACTTAGATTGTTGGTCTTACCAACTCAGGAATCTTCAGAGGTTCATGTACAACAAATTTGCTTATTAAGATCAATCATAATATTATGACCAAGAATGCATAGTTTGCGATTCTATAAAAGACAAACAGATTTTTTTATATTGTCTCGTATAAATAATAAAAACGTGGTATTATAAAAATAATTATTTTTCAAAATAAAATGTCAATTTAAAAAACAAAAAGAATTTTCCGCGCCAGGATTTGAACCTGGATCTCCTGAGTGAAAGGTAGGAGCCAAGTAAGCAAGGCTATCAAATGTTCTGAATAACGTGTATAAATATTTGACATTTAAGTTGTAGCGTTTGTCCATCAACTTTCATATTTTACCTTTTCTTGTCTAAAATCCCCGGTTTTGGGCCAGCTGACACATCATTTGTTAATAAGCTTTGGAACACCTACCTAAATAAGAAGAAACCAGCCATGCTAAAATGCTCCTGTCAAATTTGACACTACCTCCCGGGCTATAATAATTATTCCAATAAACAACAATGTAATTAGCAATTTACTTTCGTTCTTCTTATTTTGCACAGTAAAATATTCGTTGTTGAAGTAATCCAAAACAGGCGTATGTTCGTGGAATAGGATATACAAGGTTTCTCCCCATGTAATAATCTGACGCTCTCGAGTAACTGCAAAGATCCCCGCTTGGGGATCTGAAAATTTTTCAGGCGACTTTTCCATGATAACCTAATACAAAAATACCGGTCTGGCTGGAGGGTAGCGGATATTTTCCCCAAAAATCCCCCCAAAGTTAAAAAAGGGTAAAAAATTGGTATTTTTTAATATTAAAAATAAATATTCTAAAAAAGGTTTTCTTGGTGAAATTTTCTAACTGCCATAACAAATTACGCTTGCATGTGAATGAAAAGCGCTATAAGTAAGCAGCAGTGTGAGAAAGACCGTATACCGATAGCTGTTTGCGTCCTCTATCGCAGCGAGTCCGTTCGCTCGAGCAAAATCACGTGACCTGGCGATACCCATGTTGTTGTGCCTCAAAATGTTGGAGTGATTATTATATATTTTATATTTTAAGTAATTTTTTATTAATTAAACGAAAATAATACGTATTATACAAAAGATTTTGCAAATATGATAGAAAAAGAAAAAATTATTATTATAAATATATAGGTAGAAAAGTATAAAAATATTAACTAAATTAATTCTATGTCCGAATCTTATACTTCTTCTTAAAACTCTTCATCTGAGCTAACATATTAATTTTCTTTTTCTTCGCCAGACTCCCCTCGATATTCAGATTCCTCTTATATATGATCAGTAAATAGTTGTAATATGTGTTTAGAAATAACCAAAAATTAATTAGTAATTAATTAATTGAGTTGCTACGTATTCTCTGTCCTTGTATACGGAGTCGAAGCCTGGACAATCACGGGCGCATTTGAAAAAAGACTTGCCATTTTTGAGATGTGGTGTTATCGAAGAATGTAAAAAATATCATGGGCACAACACGTAACAAACACGGAAACATTAAGAAAGATGAAAAAGGCAAAAGAAATACTCAACACTATGAAGGATAGAAAGTGAGCTGCTTTGGTCACATACTAAGAAATTAAAACGTGATGTGATTGGTTATACAGTACGTAAATCGCTCAGCTCAGCCCAGTAAATGAACGGGAAATTCGGCGATACCGTGTAATTCTCAGAGGCAACTCCGAATTGCATGAAAATTTGGATTTAGGTTCTACTTACCCTCCACTTCAAAGTTGAAATTGTACCTTTGGTTGCTTTTACTTGGGGGATGACACTCACCCCTCCTCGGGGGCGAAAAAACATACGTTCAAGATAATACCGGCAATGGATAAATTGACTGATTTTAAGCATTTTTTGTTTTATTGAGTTTTTTACGTAAGTCAATACTTTTCGAGTTATTTGCCATTGAAAATGTTGATTTTTCGACAAAAAAACTACGTTTTCAGACGGTTCTTCGCAAATAACTCAAAAAGTAAATATTTTATCGAACAAAATATCCTTAGCAAAAGTGTAGCTTATAAAAAACTCAAAAAAATTGTGTATAAGTAAAGTCTATCAATCAAATAAAAACAAAGTTATAGCTCATGAAAATTACGTTCTTATTCGTCTAATTCCAAATCGAATATTTCAAGGTGAAATCACCGAAAAATCAAGCACTTTTCGGGAAAATCCCATTTAAACTTTTTAAAAGTGTTTATAAAAAGCTTTGTTTTAATTATTAACAAAAGTTTTAGCATTAAAAATAAGCGAGTTACGCTCAAAATAAAGTTGGCCCTCTTTTTTTTTTGTAAAAAATCACGAAAATCTCGCCGTGTTTAGCTCCCCAAATGAAATTAATCGCTACCGCTGTACAAACAATTTACTTACCTATCTATTTTTTATATGATCTGTCAGTCTCACCGGTTTAAAGTGCTTATTTTTGAAAGGGTTATAATTGAGAAAGCTTGAATGGGTCACTAATTACCAGTGTATGCAAATTTTGAACAGCCATATCTTAACCAATTTTTGTCTTACGGAGAAACAAAATAAAACTAGCATATTTATAATTGCAAAACCTACATTTTTTTACTCTTTAAGATTTTTCTTATCACTAATACTTTTTAAGTTATTTTGAAAAAATTAAATTTTTCAAAAATTTTTAGAAATTTTTTTTTTACTATAAAATCAAATGTTTTCAAAAATAAGCACTTCAAACCAATCAAACTTAGAGATCATATAAACAATACACATACAGTTAAAATAGATGGTAAAGCCAAACGATTATTTCATTTAGGGTGCTAAATAGAGGGAGGTTTTCACGATTTTTTTTACCAAAAAAGGGGCCAACTTTTTTTCAGTGTAACTCGTTTACTTTTGATGCTGTAAACTTTTGTAAAAAACAAATATTAAAATTTTTTTCGATACTTTAAAAAAAGTTAATAAGGTTTTCCCGAAAAACGCTTCTTTCTTCGGTGATTCCGCGTTGAATTATTCGATTTTAATTAGACGAATAAGAACGTATTTTTCATGAGCTACAACTTTGCTTCTACTCAATTTGTAGACCTTACTGGTACATCATTCTTTTCGTTTTTTATAGGCTACACTTTTGCTAAAAATTATTTTTTCGATAAAATATTTACTTTTTGTGTTATTTGGGAAAAACGGTCTGAAAACGTAGTTTTTTTGTCGAAAAATCTACATTTTAAATCGCGAATAGCTCGAAAAGTATTGACTTACGTAAAAAACTTTATAGAACAAAAGGTGCTTAAATAAGTCAATTTATCCATTTCCTGCCTTATTTTAAACACGCGTTTTTCACCCACCGAGAAGTGGTAAATGTCACCCCCCAAGTAAAAGCAACCAACGGCACAAATTCAACTTTGAAGTGGAGAGTAAGTGGAACCTAAATCCAAATTTTCATGCAATTCGGAGTTGCCCCTGGAAATTACACTCCAAAACGGTCATTTATTGGGCTAATAGGGAATATTTACATTGTATTAAATTTATTATTTACAGTTATCTCAATCTACATTGAGATAATTGTGCCAACTGCGCTAACCTGGATTAGTTGAAGCTTCTGTTCGAGTACGAGTTTCTGGTGAAGTCGTGAAGCAGAGCTGTTCGAACGAATAGAATGAGCGATTATGGAAGCAAAGCTGTTCATAAAGAAATCAAAAACAAAGATTATGATTAATGAGTTAATCATTCTATTTTAATTTTTAAAATACTTTTTATTTAAAAACTTATTTCAAAATTAAACGGTCATAGTTTTCCCATTACCTTAGGCCAAAATATTTAGCTACTGCATTTTTATGTTTTGACGTTTATTTGTGTCAGTTGAAATGAATTGTCAATTTTGAGGTTAATGCCCCTTAATGCAAAACCATTTTATCATCGAGAGAGCGCAGTTGCCACAATTATCTCACTGTATATTTCCTATGTCCAGCAGAACGATTTACGTACTGTAGAAGAAAAAGTGCACGAAAAAAGAGAACCGGGAAGACAATGCATATCCTGTTTGAAAATTTTAAAGTAGTGGAGTGTAAAAACAACAATATAACTCTTCAGAATCGCTGCAGATAGAATAAAATGGGCCGTTATAATCGCCATTGTCCTGAAAGGATGAGGCACACGAAGAAGCAGAAAATTGAATTAACTAAAAAAAGATTTCAGTTATAAAAAGAACATGTAAGCTTACCTTCAGCAATATTTCTGAAATTATCTTTGGTTTGCTGATGAACTATACCATCATAAGCTGATCATAAACGGCAAACAATCTCCCTCAAACCAATTAAAATCCAATTTATCCATATTTACAATCCATACATTTCCGTTAGGTGTTAAAGAACTGGGGACTTGCAAATATGCGTTTCGCTAAATGTTCGTGATATACTGAGTTCTTGAGCAGATGTTGTCTCAATTCGGTTTTGCACGGAGGCAAAGTAGACGGATCACACTTTTTCAATATTTTATAAAAGGGTATCATCAGGTCACGTGATTTTGCTCGAGCGAACGAACTCGCCGCGATAGAGGACGCAAACAGCTATAGTCCAGATAAATAAGATTTTTCTCGTGACACATCCCCCTCCAGGCCGAAAACAAATTTCTTGAGTAGTACGGACATCTATATTATTAACCTATATGTTTCCTGCAGCCGATTTTGATGATATACATAGTTATAAACAAATGAAGATCAAAAAACGCTAAATTTTTGCTTTTTTCGTATATTACTAAAAAGTGAAGCATTTTAATCAAATTTAAGAGTAAGAAACTGATAAATCATATAAAAAATTTCAATATGGCTTCGCTGCATATGTCCATCTTTATTTGTTGCTTAGAAAATTGGAAAATAAGTCATAAATTTTGAGATTATATAAATGTTCATAACTTATGTAAAAATTAAGTTAGAACTTTCTTATTACACAGAATGCTGAGACTTCTGGTGCTTAAATTATATTCTAAATTTCAAAGCAATTCATCAAATAGTTTAAAAGTTATTTAATTTATTTATCTCAAATTAATGATTTTTGCAACACTATAAGTCAGAAAACGATGAGGTTATAGTAATACTTCGGAGAGTTTATGAAAGAAGAATATTTATGCTATTAACCTAATTAAAAGAAATGACAAAAAATAATTTTAAATAGTGTAAAATTATTTTACAAGAACATGTCGATTTTTTGCTTATAAACAATTAGAATAACTTTTGAACCGTTACCTGTAGAAAAATTATTTTTCTTTATTTAGAAAGACTGAATTTTTATACACATTTATAAAGAAAAACAATTGTCCTATGACAATTAGGGAAGAAGTTAGCACCCTTCTTTTTTAATTCACAGCAGCTTTGTTTATAACAATTAAGAAATAAAATTAGCCGCATTTTAAAGACCATACATCAATGTTTTAACTTACCAAGTATACAAAAGATTTCCTTTCAAGGAAATCGTCCACAAAGCTTAAAATTGTGGCCCTTAAATTCGGCCAGCGTTGAAACTTAAGTTAGCGATGAGAGGGTGAAGGAGCTGTTAACTGTATCTCTGGTTCTCAATATTTATTTCGTTGTTCCTTTTTTTAATTTGTATGTACTTTTTACGTACATTACGAATAGGGGTTATTTAAATAAACTAATTGTTATATACACCATTAAATTTGTTTAAACAATTTTTTTTCAATTTTTTAAATAATATTTGATGTAACTTTTATTGTAAAACGTACACATTAGTTATACAGGGCGTAACAAAAATACAGGTCATAAATTAAATCACATATTCTGGGACCAAAAATAGATCGATTGGACGTAACTTACCTTAATACAAATGTGCACATAAAAAAGTTATAGCCCTTTGAAGTTACAAAACGAAAATCGATTTTTTCCAATATATCGAAAACTATTAGAGATTTTTTATTGAAAATGGACATGTATCATTCTTATGACAGGAACATCTTAAAGAAAATCTATAGTGAAATTTGTGCATCCCATAAAAATTTTATGGGGGTTTTGTTCCCTTAAACCCCCCAAACTTTTGTGTACGTTCCGATTAAATTATAATTGTGGTACCATTAGTTAAACTCACTGTTTTAAAACTTTTTTGCTTCTTAGTATTTTTTTGATAAGGCAGTTTTTATCGAGTTGCGGCTTCTTTTTTAATATGTTTACATAAAAATTTTATGGGGGTTTTGTTCCTTTACACTTCCCAAATGTTTGTGTACGCTCCAAATAAACTATTACTGCGGTACCATTAGTTAAACACAATGTTTCTAAAACTTTTTTGTCTCTTATTATTTTTTCGGTAAGGCACCTTTATCAAGATTTGGCTTCTTTTTTAATATGGTTCAAAATATGCCTAAAAATGTAAATTATAAATAAATTTTCATACGATTACCAAGTCTCCATAATCGTACTTAACCATATTTAGAAATATGTGGTGGATTTGACTAATATTCAAAATATCTCAATAAAAACTGGCTTTTCGAAAAAAGTACTGAGAGGCAAAAAGTTTAAAAAACATTGTGTTTAACTAATGCTACCACAACAATAATTTAATTGGAACGTACACAAAAGTTTGGGGGGTTTAAAGGAACAAAACCACCATAAATTTTTATGGGGTGTCAAAATTTCACAAAATCGATTTTCATTTTATAATTTCAAAGGGCTGTAACTTTTTTTATGTGCATATTTATACTAAGGTAATTTAGGTTCAATCGAATTATTTTTGGTCTCAGAATATGCGATTAAATTTATGACCTGTATTTTTGTTACACCCTGTAATTGTTATACACTAATTCTATTCAATTATTCCTAAATCTAACATTGGCTTATAATATTGAATTGAAAATAAAAAATCTCAAATGAACTAGGTTTTATTTATTGATAAACATGCTACTAGATATAAACGAAAAATGAAATGTAACCAAATTAGAGAGAGGACAAAAAGAACAAAATTATTTTCAGAAATTTTCTACAATATTGTAATAATTGTATCTTACAAGATTGAAAGTTATAATTTTAAGATTGCAAAAAAAATAAAAATTAAGGTATTTCATACAGTTTGGTATTATAACAAGACTATTAAAATAAAATTAAAGGAGATTTATGTAGGAATACTTGTATTTTTATGAAAAACGTAACAATTATCAGTTACCCATTTATTATAAGTTATTGTAAAGTCAAGTGCATATGATACACTCCTATGATTGCCAACAAAGTCATCATAAAAATATCGTTAAAAAATTTCCAAAAATAGTTTACACAATATACATAGTTATTTAAATAACCACTTTATTAACAAAAAACATATCCGTAACGTACGCAAAGAGTACATACAGATTAAAAAAAGAAACTCCAAAATAGATAATAGTGATAGATAGAGGTTTTGGTTATCGAAGTCCATAAACTATTTATATCTCTGTACTAACAAGTACTCGGTGCAATCAGTTTTGCAAGAGCAGATAGTTTATTTTAATAAAATATCTGGTATAAAGAAGATCTTTTGATCGGGTCGGTACTAACGGTTCTTAGCTTAATTTCCAACCCCAATCAATTACGTTTATCTCTTGTTTGGTGGTTCTGTAACTTCAGTTTTTCATTCATCTTATAGCATGTTTACCAAAAAAATAAAACTTAGTTCATTTGAGATTTTCTGATTTCCATAGACCAATACTATTTTTAGAAACAATTGAATGGAAAAATACTACTTTCAATACTATTGAAAAAAATAAAACTTAGTTCATTTGAGATTTTCTGATTTCCATAGACCAATACTATTTTTAGAAACAATTGAATGGGATAATTTGTTTTTTCATACTTTAAATTATTACTAAGTTTAATAAAAAACTATGTATTATTATATTATTCATAAATATTTATGTTTTGTGATTAAAATTACTTCAAATATTATTTAAAAAAAATTGAAAAAAAATGGTTTAAACAAATTTGATGGTGTATATAACAATTAATTTATTTAAATAATGCATACTCGTACTGTACGCAAAAAGTACATACAAATTAAAAAACGAAAAGTCGAAATCCATCGGCGAGACCAAGAGATACAGCTAACAGTTCCTTCCCCCTTCTCATCGATCTCCCAACTTTCAAGACCGGCCGATTTTAAGAGTCACATTTTGAAGCCTTGTGAACGATTTGTTTGAAAGTATATATTTTTATATTTTGTACATTAAAACACTGAAGTCTGTTCTTTCAAATGTGACTGATTTGATTTCGTAATTATTGTAAAGAAAGCTGCTGTGACTTAAAAAAAGGGGGGGCGGGCAACTTCGTCCCTAATTGTCCTAGGACAATTTGTTCTTTTTTTAAATTTGTATAAAAATGATGTCTTTAAATATGAAAAAATAATTTTTCTACGGGTAATGGTTAAAAAGTTATTCTAATTGCTTATAAGCATAAAATCGACATGTTCTTGAAAAATAATTTTGCGATACTTAGAATTATTTTTTGTCACTTTTTTTAAATTAAATTATTAGCATAAATCTTCTTCTTTCATAATCTATCCAAAGTATTACTGTAATTTTATCATTTTCTGACTTATAGTGTTGCAAAAAAAAATTAATTTGGGAAAACAAATTAAATAACTTTTAAACTATTTCACAAATTATTATGAAATTTAGGTTATAATTTAAGCACCAGAAGTCCCAGCATTTCGTGTAATAAGAAGGTTCTAAGTTAATTTTTACATAAGTTATGAATATTTAAAAAAACTCAAAATTTATGAATTATTCCGCAATTTTCTAAGTAACCAATAAGGATAAACATATTCATCGGACGCCATATTGAAGTTTTTTATATATTTTATATGATTTATGAGTTTCTTACTTCCAAATTTGTTTAAAATGCTTAACCTTTTGGCAATAGACCAAAAAAGCGAAAATTTAGCGTTTTTGATCTTCATTTGTTTATAACTATGTATATCATCAAAATCGGCTGCAGGAAACATATAGGTTATTATCATAGATGTCCGCCCTACTCAAAAAATTTGGTTTCGGCCTGGAGGGGGTTGTGTCACCAACATGATATTTTTTTCCTTATTTCTCTGAACTACTACCGGTATACGATCTTTCTCACACTGCTGCTTACCTACAGCGCTTTTCATTCACATGCACGCGTAATTTATTTGATCACCTGCTTGGTTAGAAAATTTCACCAAAAAAAAACTGTCAGTTTTAGAATATTTATAATATTAAAAAATACCCTGTCAAAATAACACTTACACACCCATGTCCTGAAAGAAAGTACATAGTTATGCATAATATATAGTTGTATATTTTATACTAGTTGTATGCAATCTTCTGAGGTTCAGATGCACCCCCTGAAAATAATCCTCGGGCTCCCATGCAAGCATCCTGCAGAGTTAAAATCTCTCGCAAATCACCTGGCCTGTTTATTTTCTTTATATTTAAATATTTAAATTATTTTAAAGTTTAAAGTCACGTCAATGATATTTTTTGAAAAACAATTTTTACCCTTTTTTAACTTTGGGGGGATTTTTGGGGAAAATAACCGCTACCTTCCAGTCAGACCGGCATTTTTGTATTAGGTTATCATAGAAGATTCACCTGAAAAATTTTCAGATTGTCTAAAATACCTACTCAAAAATGTCGAACAGCTCTCGGACCATAATCATCGCCATTTTTTCGTCCATTATGTTTGTTTAAGTTTTTTGTTTGATTTTATGGCAAACACCGCCGCTACTGCACACAAATAAATTCGTTTCATATTCGGACAAATTACTAAACAAAACTGAAGTGTGCTGCAACTCGTGTTCGTCATTTTCGTTCAAATAGTCGAGCCTGTCGAACAAAAGTGACGAGCAATAACGCAATCTGTGGGCCCTTTGACTATTCTAGTAGGGGAGCCTTGGATGCTAAATTTGCAGTTACTAAAGCGTCTTGGGGACCTTTTGGGTTGTGAAGATTAGGTCCTAAAACCAAAAAAGGTTAAGTTCGGCTTTCCATTTTAGTGGGGATTTTCCATTTCCAAAAATCGTTTTTGCGATTATAGCGCCATCTATACATAATTCGAAAAATGCCTCGAATAAAAGTTACTTATTCTTACGTAAGGAATCCAAATATGCAATAAAAATGGGAGTTTCTATTTACGATGTTAAAGTAGCCCTCCATCCCACCTCCGTGGGGGTCGTTCGTGTTTGGTATCATTCGATAGATATTTGAAAAATATTGAATAGGTATTTTTCAAATTTTTGATCAGATGTTCATTTCTCGAAATATTCGGTTTTTTTATAAATCTTTGTAACTCCCCCATTTCCTTACACCCCGCTCAAATCGTCAGATTTTTGAAATACAGGGTGATTGATTAGTGAAGTAAAGCTCAATAGATCCGCTATAGTAATAGACAGCAATAAAAGTTAAGAACAAAAATTTTAGCCACCTTTGAGCTTCAATTACAAAATTAGTTAGAATGTTACAGGGTGTTCTATAAACACAATGGCAGACCAAACTTTTGTTTTTTCAAATGGAACACCCTATATTTTATTTTAAATTCGAAATCATGTTAACTTCTCCATTACAAAAATATAAAGGTTTGTTATGTTATACAGGATATGTACAAAGTTATATCCAATTTTATATAAAAATCGTAACAAGTTTAACTCCCTGTATAAATAAAAATAAGCAAAACAGCAATGATTTATTAATGCCATATTTTTGTACGTATTGTCGAAATTTTCAAGAATGACTGAAATTGCTAATTTTCTGTATATCAAATACAGGGTGAGACAAAACGCAAGTACATTATTTTCTCAGTAATTTTAAATGGAACACCCTGTATTTTATATCACTACTGGAAAGTACCATTACCGTAATTTAATTTTTAGACAACATTCTCTATGTCTAAATTTATTAGTTTTCGAGATATTTTCATTTTTCAATGGACCAGTAGCGTGGCCACCCAAATCACCAGAATTTAATAAACTGGACTGATTTTTTGGGGTTTCGTTAATAATTAAGTTTATAAAATACCTCCAACAACAAGGGATGAGATGAAAAATAGAATACAAAGTGTATTTCGATGTGTTACCTATTTTACAAATGCTTCGTAGAGTAAGTAGCTCATTCAATGATCGTTTTTAGGCGTAGGTACATAAATGTGTTAGGAGGTAATTTTGAACACCTTATATAATTAAATATTAAAAATATTTTATTAAAATTAGCTTCTAATTTTTTCAAACATGTTTTTTTTGCAAAATGAAATATTATTGAAAATATCGATATCGAGAAAAAAAAAATAAAACGCCACAGTTGTTTGATTATATTTTGTGGAATAGGTATTTAGACCATAATTATTTATTACATAAAAGATTAAGTGACCTGCAACCCAAGCATCAGCTGTTAAAACATTTTACACTTGAGTGCATGAACTTGAAATTGTTGAGAGTGAGTAAATGTCTGTTATGATTACACTGTTTATATCATGTGGCATTTGTGGCAATATTATGGAAGTAAGTGATGATGACTCAAAAATAGTTTTTAACAAATACTGAATTGCGATTTATTCCAAATCTCCGGGGAGTTCCCTATATTTTCAAAAGTAGTTTTTAAACAATACAGAATTAGTAAGTATTTGTCGACTTTCACAGAAGCATTCAGCCATATTCAATCTTTATAAGAATATACATATAAGTTATAAGCAATATTCGTAATATTTTTAGAATAATGTCCATTTGCCAAGTATGCAAAAGTGGGTATAAAGGGCCTACACAGCTCAAATGTATAATCCTTTTTATGTCGATATTTTATCGAGTATTGTATCGATATCGTATCGAAATCAATATCAATACGATATTTTTATAAGAAAGTATTGCCGAAATCGATACTCGATACCATATTTCATTGGCATAACCAATACAATACTCAATACTTAAAAAGTATCGATATTGTATCGTATCGTGAAGCTCTGATTACTAATAAATTATTTTTATTTCTTTACTTGCTACATTGTTACATTGATTACCTGATTGATAATCAGTAATTGTCGATTGTCAATTCAGTCACGGCTTATTTAAAACTTAGATAAATTTAGACACCTAAAATAAGTTGCTCTGAAAAATTAAAATATCTCGAAAACTAATAAATTTGGACATAGGAAATTTTATATAAAAATTAAAGTACGGTAATGTTACTTTTCAATAATAATATAAAATACAGGGTGTTCCAATTAAAATTACTGAGAAAATTATGTAGGTACTTGCGTTTTGACTCACCCTGTATTTGATATAAAGAAAATTATCAATATCAGTCATTCTTAAAAATTTTGACAATACGTAAAAAATATGGCATTAATAAACCACTGCTGTTTTGCTTATTTTTATTTATACAGGGAGTTGAACTTGTTACGATTTTCATATAAAATTGGTTATAACTTTGTAGATAGGTACTCTTTATAACATAACAAACCTTTATAATTTTTGTAATGGAGAAGTTAACGGGATTTAGAATTTAAAATAAAATATAGGGTGTTATATTTAAAAAAAAACATAAGTTTGGTCTGCCACTGTGTTATCGAACAACCTGTAACATTCTAACTAATTTTGTAATGTGAAGCTCAAAGTTGGCTACAATTTTTGTTATTAACTTTTATTGCTATCTCTCAGTATAGCGGATCTATTGAGACTTGCCCCACTACTCAATCACCCTGTATATACCTACTTCAAAATACGGAAATACTCTTCTTCATGTACTTAACTTACCTTGTCTTAATTTGACGTTTTCGAGTTTTTCTAAGGATAGATTTTTTACGGACTGTTCCCAACTCACGCCCGTGTATTGAGAGTCAAAATATGGTAGGGGTACATTTACAGGGTACAATGTTTCTCCCCATGTGATTTTCTGACGCGCTCGAGTAACGCGCGAAATCCCCGCTTGGGCTCCCCTACCATTAGTGTTGTTTGAAATATACATTTTGGTTTTAGGTGTTGGTCATACTGAAGATTTGGGCTACTTATTTGACTATAATATAACAGGAAGTAACGAAGATTACTTGGCAAGAGAACGAATGGTGAGGCTATGGACGAACTTTATTAAATATGGCGACCCAACTCCAAAGCGTGAATCATTACTGCAGAATGTCATCTGGCCAGCAAATTCTGTTGTACAAAAGGCTGAAAACTTGAAATTTTTAGAAATTAACAAAGATCTAAAAGTGGTAGGTCTTCCAAACGCTGACAAGATGTTATTTTGGGACGATTTGTATCTGAGATATGGAAGACCTCCATATACTACTTATTGATGTATATTGGCACTTACTGCTGTTGATTTTTTATTATTTAAGTTAAAATAAAGTCACTACACAAAACATAGATTTTTTAATTGTTTTACGTAGGTAAATTAAAAATTCAGTTTCCCCAAAATTACCTACCTTTCCATTATGCATCCATAATCCCGAAGTAAGAGGGATGAGACGCTTATAATTTGCTCAACTTTTAGGTATGTATCAACCAATCCAAATTATTAGTGTATTCAGTTACTGTACATATTTATATGTATCTATAGATTTTCAAACGTTATAAATTTTCGTGGCAAAACGGGTTTTGCCGCGAAATACAGGCCGAAATACACGTTATCGATATCAGTATTTTATAGAAATATTTCCCCAATAGAACAACAATACATTGGCTTATAGGGCAGTCCTTACAGTAGGGATCCTGGCCTATACAGAAAAATGCAGGCGGATGTGGGGTAATACTGCACTTTGGTTGCATTGGTGGTGTATTGGCTAAACGTGCAGGGCAGGGTATGGTGCTGATAGAAAAGGCATTCAGGCATCAAATATCCAAACAAAATCTTTTCAGGCCACAATCATGAAAAGACCTTCTCCAATGATATAAAAAAAAACTTATACTGAAATGATGGGATCTCCTGAGGTAAAATGTGCCGGAAGTAAAATGAGCCTCCGTTCGGATTTCCGGATGAGGACTATCTCAGGGGGAACACCATTGCAGGTTAGAAAAATCAGGATAGGGTCGTGGAATCTTGGTAGTCTTACAGGTAAGAGTCTGGAGTTAGTGGATGAGCTCAAACGAAGAAGAGTTCAATTTGCTTGTATTCAAGAAACTAGGTGGAAAGGACAAAGGGCGAAAGAACTAGGTGAAGGATACAAATTGTGGTATGTAGGGAGTAGTAACACGAGAAATGGAGTTGGTATAATTGCTGATAGTGAGATGAAAGATAACGTAGTAGAAGTTGTAAGAACGAGTGATAGAATGATGTCAGTGAAATTTGTAATTGATAAAGAGGTATTGAATGTTGTATGTGTGTATGCTCCCCAAACAGGTCTGGGTGAGAAAGAAAGAAGAGCTTTCTATGATCAATTAGGAGACGTACTGAGTGATATTCCAGCAGAGGAGAAAGTTATAATAGGAGGTGATTTCAATGCACATGTGGGCCAAACCAAGACAGGATATGAAACAATACATGGGGGATTAGGCTTTAGAACTAGAAATGAAGCTGGAGATGACATGCTTGAATTAGCAACAGCATTGGATATGGCGATTGTTAACACATTCTTTAAAAAGAGAGAAACTCAACTTATTACCTACAAAAGTGGACAACATCAATCCCAAATAGACTACTTCATGATAAGGAAAGAACACATACGTGAATGCAAGGACTGCAAGATAATAGTTAGTGAGACAGTAAGCCAACAACATAAGCTACTTGTTCTAAACATCGAAGTAAGAAAGCGAAACTAAACAAAAATATCGGAGAGGACCACAAAAAATCAAGTGGTGGCTGCTGAAAGATGAGAAAGAAGGTCTATTCAGGAGAAGAATAGTAGAATAAACATGTTGGAACATGAAAGGAAGCCCTAATACAATTTGGAGAAAAATAGCCAGTAGTAGGTATTAGAGAGACTGCTATTGAAATACTTGGGAAAACGTCAGGAAAAAAGTTTGAGGATAAAGAGTCTTGGTGGTGGTCAAACGAAGTACAAGTAAAAATAAAAGAGAAGAGAAAATTATATAAAAAGTGGCAAGAAACCAGATCCGACACAGATCTTCAAAACTATATGGTGGCGAAAAAGGAAGCGAAAGTAGCAGTAGCAAAAGCCAAAGCAGAAGCGTATTCAAACCTATACGATCAACTTAATACCAGGGAAGGCGGAACGAAGATATATAAAATAGCCAAACAGAGAGCAAAGAAAGCAAAAGATTTTAATCAGATTAGGTGTATCCGAGATGAAAATAATAAAAAACTAGTTCACGAAAGGGATGTCAAAAAGAGATGGAGAAAGTACTTTGACAGCTTACTAAATGAAGAATTTGACAGACAGCCTGTAGAGTCAACGGAGACAGTAGCAGCAATGGTCACCAAAATAACCAACGAGGAAGTGGCTCAAGCGCTTCAAAAAATAAAGAAAGGAAAAGCGGTAGGACCAGATGATATTCCTGGGGAAGTATGGAGAGCATTGGGAGAGACGGGAACAAGGTGGCTAGCAGGTCTATTTAATAGAATTATTAAAGATGCATCAAGTCAAACAAGTTTGATTTTATTCAACAAACTTGACTTTACTTGAAAACCAAACTTTTTTGTGGGCACTCAATAAGAAAGGAGTCCCTGGTGTATATGTAAAGATTGTGGGGGATATGTATGAGGGAGTAACGACTAGTGTTAGGACAGGTGTGGGAGAGACTGATAAATTTCATGTGAAAGTAGGATTGCACAAGGTTCTGCGCTTAGTCCGTATTTATTCTCATTAGTTTTGGACCAGATAACAGCGAAATTACAGGGTAACATTCCATGGTGCTTAATGTATACTGATGATGTCGTGTTAGTAGGAAATAGTGAAAGAGACTTAGAACAAAAACTGGAACAGTGGAGACAAGCTCTGGAGGAAAAAGGTTTAAAACTTAGTAGGACAAAAACAGAGTATTTGGAATGTTCATTTAAAGATGGAGCTACTACAAATAAAATGGTATGTTTGGATGGTGAAATGATCGTGAAAAGCAATAGTTTTAAGTACCTAGGATCGGTATTACAGAGTAATGGAGAAGTAGATGGAGATTCATGCAGTAGAATTAGGACTGGATGGATGAAGTGGAAAGAAGCGAGTGGTGTGTTGTGTGACAGAAAAATCCCCATGAAGCTGAAGGGAAAATTCTATAATACAGCCATAAGACCAGCTATGATGTACGAAACTGAATGTTGGGCAGTGAAAAAGAAAGAGGAACAACGAATGCAAGGATAAATTTAGAAATGAGTATATTAGGGGAAGTCTAGGTGTGGCACCAATTGATCCCAAAATGAGAGAGCATAGTTTAAGATGGTTTGGTCATGTTCAACGTCGAGACGTTAAGCACCCAATACGAAGAACAGCTGAAGTGCAGATTCCTGGAAGGAGTAGGAGAGGAAGACCAAAGAAGACTTGGGGGGAGACGATAAGGCAGGACATGTTGGTAAAGGGGATTAACATTGATATGGCCCAAGATAGAATTGTGAGAATAAATGCAATTAGGGAAGCCGACCCCGCATAGGGATAAGGCAAAGAGAATGATGATGATTTCCCCAATAGAAATACTCATAGCCTAAAATAGTACATTTTTTAAAGTAGGTGTTACAGCCCTGTAAGGGGAAAAGCTGCCGGAATAGGCAATATCCCTACTGAGTTCAAAGTTGACATCGAAACGTCCACCTCTATACTGTACACACTTTTAAATAAAATTTGGAGAACCGAAGAGCTACACAGAGAATAGACGCAAGGCTTAATTGTAAAAATTCCTAAGAAGGGCGACACATCCAAATGTGAAAATTGGAGGCCGAGCACCCTGCTATGCACAACAAGCAAAATAATGACCCGAATCATGCTTGAAAGAATAAAGAAGGAATTTGATAAAGTTATAAGAGAAAACCAAGCTGGATTCCGGGCACGAAGATGCTGCATTGACCACATTTGTACGATGAGAACGATTATAGAGCAATTATTAGAGTGGCATAATAAGCTATATGTGAACTTTATAGACTTCAAGAAAGCGTTTGATCATGTAGATCGCAAAGTCTTATGGAAATTGCTAGAGAAATACGGAATGCCTCCCAAGTATATCAGAATTATGAAACTGTTCTACGAAGGGTCCACAGCACGCATAGTCCACGAAGGCAAGTTAACAGAACAAATAGATATTGGTACAGGAGTAAGGCAAGGCTGTGTGCTCTCTCCAACCTTATTCCTGATAGTAATCGACTGGATCATGTCTAAGGCTACTAGTAATAAGACTGGAATAAGATGGAATGTTTTTAACCAACTTGAAAAAGTAGCACAGGCAGGAAGAAAGTCGGACTTAACATAAACATCAGAAAAACTAAGATAATGAAAATAAATACACCAAGAGAAATGGGAATATTACTGGGAGGCACGGAATTAGAAACGGTAGAGAAAAACTACTTAGGCAGTATTTTGTACAACAAAGGAGGGACGGAGGAGGACGTAAAACGGAGAATAGGAATAGCTCAAAACGCATTCAATATGCTAAGGAAAATGTGGTCTTCACGTCAGATGACAAGTAAAACCAAGATAAGATTATTCAACAGCAACGTGAAGACTGTGTTATTATACGGAGCAGAAACTTGGAAAGTGTCAAGGAAATGTATCGGACAGATGCAAGTATTTATAAATAAATGCCTAAGGAAGATTCTTAACATTTACTGGCCAAACCGCATATCAAACCAAGAATTATGGACAGGAACTAACCAGGTACCTATATCTAAGACAATATGCAAAAGGAAATGGAGTTGGATGGGGCACACACTAAGAAGACCTGATACAGACATAGCGAGGCAAGCCCTAGAATACACACCATATGGCAAGAGAAGACCAGGTAGGCCCCTAGAAACGTGGAAAAGAAGTGTGGATAAAGAAATTAATGCTATTGGGAAAACCTGGGAGGAAACAAAGATTAGTGCAAAGGATAGGACAGAATGGAGGCAGACAGTTGACGCCCTATGCTCCGCATGGAGTGAAGAGGAATAAGTAAGTAAGTTACAGCCCTGTAACATTAATAGTACCTAATACTCTTCTGTAGGTACTATATTTATTTGCAATATATTTACTTTATCACAAAAATTTCGAGTTTTATTAAAAAATGTCTTTGTAAGTTTCTATTACCTTTTAAATCAGACGGAAATATAAGGCGTAAGAGCGCAGTTCATCAAACCCTCTGTATGTGAATCTGTATCAATAGGGTCCTACAAAGTTGTTTCAGCCCCGATGACCCCACCTCCGTGGGGGTCATGTTTGGTACCATTCGATAGATTTTCCAAAAATATCGATTAAGTGTATTTTATCGATCTAATGTTTATTTTGGGAAATATCGCGGGATTTGTATTTAAAATTTTAAATTTACCCCCCACCCATTGCGTGCGGGATCATGTTTGGTATCATTCGACAGATTTTTGAAAAATATTGAACACGTATTTTTAGTTTTTCGATCTAACGTTCATTTCGCGAATTATTCGCTTTTTTTTGTGAAACTTTTTAACTTACCCATTTCCTTACGCCCCGCTCAAATCGTCAGATTTTTTAAATATACGCTGTTTTGCATGTCCTTAACTTACCTTACCTTAATCTGACAATTTCGAGTATTTTTAAGGATAGATTTTTTTTCGGGTCCCCCTTAACGAACTACCCTGTGTTAAGAGCCAATATATGGTAGAGGTACATCTGCAGGGCACCAGATTTCTCCCCATATGATAATCTGACGCGCTCGAGTAACTGCAAAAATCCCCGCTTGGGCTCCCCTACCATAAGATGTGTGCCTTGTTAATTGGCAACGTGGCATTAGATAGAAAACAAAGTGTTTTAATTTTCGCCTGCATTTTACCCGATTTTCGCGTGGTGCAGCGAACATTGAATGCTGAGTGAGTGAAAAAGGAAAGGTATAAACTGTGCCCTACCTAATGCAAGAATAATATAAGTAAAAACGGTAAAAAATAGTATAAAATACTAAACGGACAAATAAAAGTGAGGTTAACAGCTAACAGATAAGCTTATAAACACTGGCGAACGCTGGTCAAATTTCAAGCGGTGTTGCCGGATTTAAAAAAAATAGAAACACCTGCCGAAAAACAAAAGCAATTTTGGTGCGTGGATAATTGGGCATACCTCCGCGTGGTTGAAACGGGTGTGCCCAGTTAACGCTACGTACAAAATGGCTGAGAACGAGTATAGTGTGGACGAAAAGACAAGAAAAAGAGGAGATGAATCGGAAGATGAGGCAGACGATAGCAGAAGTAAAAAAGTACATCGGTCGCCTGGGAATGATAGGCAACTAGAAAAAATATTGGAGAGCCTAAATATTATCACAATGGAAATAAGGGAACTAAGAGAAGAACAAAAAGAGTACAGAGCGGAAATGAAGGAACTCAGACAAGAAAATGAAAAGCTGAAACAGGAAAACAGAGAAACCCAACAAAAAGTGGAAGAATTGGAAAATAAAATAGACAGAATGGAAAAGGACAAAAGACGAAATAATATAATACTGCAGGGAGTAGATATGGATACCTACGATCAAAACATAACAAAAGATAACGTCCAAGATTTTTTATGCAATGCACTAAAAGTTGAGACAAAAATAAAAAGCGCAAGAAAAATTGGAAGTAAATCCTGCTTGATTGAGCTCGAAAATGCAACGGACAAAGAAGAAATTATGAAAAATAAAGGCAAATTGAGAGACATAAAGGGAAAAGAAATATATATTAATGACGACATGGACAAAAATGAACGGATGATACAGGGTAAAATCAGAACGAAGGCAAAAGAGGCTAAATTGGAAGGAAAAAACGTCAAGGTAGGATTTCAAAAAATAAAAATAAATGAGGAGGTATGGACATGGAATAAACATCAGCAACAACTCTTAAAAATAGAAAACCAAAACAGAAACCAAAAAAACTAAACGACGTAAATGAAACGGTAGCAACAACGGCAATGAACAAGGAGACGATTGGGATTAAAAACAAGAAAATGAAAACTAATTTGGGAACATGGAACGTAAGAGGCACTTATGAAACGGGAAAACTTAAAGAATTAATTAGAGAAACAAAAAGATATGAAATAGATATATTAGCTTTACAAGAAACAAAACAATTAGACACAGAAATAGTAGAAATAGATGATATAGTATTTTTTAAAAGTGGGGGGAATAACAGATTGCTAGGAACAGGCTTTATCATACAGAAAAGATGGAAAACCAGAGTGATGAATTTCAAGCCGATATCAGATAGAATGTGCACAATCAGGTTAAAAGGGAATCAACGAAACATAAGCATAATAAATGTACATGCACCAATAGAAGACGCCACCGAAGAAGACAAAGATGCATACTATGAGCAACTAGAGAGAGAATATGACAGATTACCAGCATTTGATATCAAAATAGTAATGGGAGACTGCAATGCTAAAGTGGGAAAAGAGGATATATATGAAAATATAACAGGAAAATACAGTAAACACGATGTATCAAATGATAATGGTCAACGAATTATAGGTTTTGCCACAGAAAGACAAATGGTAATAAAAAGCACATACCAACGCAGAAAAGATATACATAAAGGAACGTGGATTTCCCCTGACAAAAGGACAATAAATCAAATAGACCACATATTAATAGAGAAGAAGCACGCCCATAATATAATAAATATAAAAAGTATGAGAGGAGCGGAATGTGACTCAGATCACTTTTTGGTAAGAGCAGCCTATAGAATAAATGCTAATATAAAGAAAGACAATCAAAGGGACAAAGAAATCAAAAAACAATTTAACACAGCAATACTAAAAGATAATATGACACAGAAGAAGTACGAACAACAAATAACCAGCAGACTAAACGAAGAACCAGAAACACTAGACCCGGAAGAAAAGTGGGAAAGCATAAAAGAAGCAGTTTTAAACACCAGTAAAGAAATATTAATTAAAGGTAATAGAAAACAAAAAGCAAAAGAATGGTATGATGAGGAATGTCAAAAAATAGCAGAAGAAATTAGAAAAATAAGAATAAAAAACTTAAGAAATAATAGTGACATTAGCACACAAGAATATAGAGAACTGAAGAGAATTATGAAGAGAACATGCAGAAATAAAAAAAGAAAATACAACGAAGAAAAACTCAAAGTGATAGAGGAAAAATTCCAAAAAAAGGAAATAAGATCCTTTTACCAGGAAACAAGAAAAATGGAAAGGGGATATCAGAAACATAACCCATATATGAAAAATGAGGAAGGAATATTAATAAATGAACCCGGGGAAATAATGAGAAATTGGCAAACTTATTTTACACAACTTTTAAACAAAAACGAAGAAGAAAGGGGAACAATCCAGGAAATTGAAGATGACCATATAGTAATAGAAACACCTACGAGGGAAGAATTAGAAAATGAAATAAGAGGGCAAAAAAACAATAAAAGCCCAGGAATAACGGAAATATCGGCGGAAATGATAAAGGCAGGAGGAAAAAGACTACACAAGGAGATACATAGCCTGATAAAAAGTATATGGGAAACAGAAAGAATGCCAGGAGAATGGACCAGGGCAAGGATATGCCCCATACATAAAAAAGGTGATAAAATGAGATGTGAAAATTATAGAGGTATCGCGTTGCTAGAAGTCGTGTACAAAATATTGACAAACATATTAAGAAAAAAGCTGAATCAATACACGGAAAAGATATTGGGCGAATATCAGGCAGGATTCAGAAGTAATAGGTCGACGACAGACCAAATATTTGCGTTAAAAGAAATCCAAACTACGTGCTACGAACATAAAATAGCAGTATACGTCCTGTTCGTCGACTTTAAACAGGCCTATGATACGGTAAAGCGGCAACAGATGTACGCACTAATGAAAGAAATGGGCATACCAAGTAAAATCGTCAGGATGGTAAAGATGACTATGGATAACTCCACAAACGAAATAGCATGGAAGGGACATAAATCAAATAATTTTGAAACAAAGGAAGGATTAAGACAAGGAGACCCACTATCAACGACTCTTTTTAATGTAATACTGGAAGGAATAATCAGGAAAAGTAAAATAAGCACACAGGAAACGATTTTTAAAAATGGCCACCAATGTATTGCATTCGCAGATGATCTAACATTATTATCGACAAGTAAGAAAGAGCTAACAAAATTAATGAGCAATATAATAAAACAAGCCAAACCTTTTGGTCTTCTCATAAATAAGGAAAAGACAAAATACATGATAATGGGAGAAACAGATAAAGAAAATGAAGACAATTTCACATTGGAGATAGAAGGAGAAAATGTATGCGCATTTAAAAGAGTTTCAGAATTTACATACCTGGGTGTAAAAGTAGATGAAAAGGGACATGGGGAAGGGGAAATAAAAGCAAGAATAGCAAAAGCAAACAAAAAGTATGGAGCATTGCGTCCATTAATGAAATCCAAAGATGTGTCAAGAAAAACAAAAATAAGAATCTACAAAACAGTTATCAGACCTACAGCTACATATGCATGTGAAACATGGGTGCTTAAAAAATCAGAAATAGACCTTTTAGAAAGATGGGAGAGGAAAATACAACGAGCAATATATGGAGGCGTGAAAATAGACGGTCAATGGAGAAGAAGAAATAATAAGGAACTTGAAGAACTATATAATGAACCAAAAATAACGACGGCAATCAAAGCACAGAGAATCCGATACTTAGGACACATAGAAAGAATGGGAAAGGCGAGAATGCCAAAAATGGTTCTATTACGTAAGCCAATACAAAAAAGAAGAATAGGAAGACCAAGAAGGAGATGGAAGGACAGCGTATATGAAGACTTAAAACAAAGTAATATTGTAAACTGGAAAGAAAAAGCTTTGGACAGAAAACAATGGAAGGAAGTGGTGAAGAAATGTATGGAAAGACTATAATGTTAAGTGTAGTATTAAGTGTTTTATACAAACAAATGTAATATTGTATATATTATAGTAGTATAGGATATAGCATTATATATAAATATGTAATAGTAATTGTAAGGAAAAATTAAATCTTTCAGCCCTAGGCCTTCACGGCCTGTTGAGCTTAATAAATATAATATAATATGATAATCTGACGCGCTCGAGTAACTGCAAAAATCCCCGCTTTGGCTCCCCTACCATAAGTATTTTATCGAAAAACTAATCTTAGCAAAAGTATAGCCAATAAAAAAGTGAAAAAATGGTGTATGTATGAGATGGCTAGACCCAGTAAGAAAAGAATTGTAACTGTAACGAATGAAAAGTAGAATCATGCTCTCCAAATTCCAGAGTGTTTAACAAATCTTTATTTTTATTTATTTTTTTTGACTTTCTAGCATTAAAAGTGAGGAAGTTACGCTCAAAATAAAGTTGGTCCTTATTTTGGTAAAAAATTGTGAAAATCACCTCACAATTAGCATTCCAAATGAAATTAATCGTTCACAAGTTGCTTGACTCGTGTAGGTACCTATATAGTCGAGGCATTGAAGGATTGAGGTGTTGATTTTTTTGCAGTAAGATGGATTTTAATGCGGATCGGTGCGTTGGATTCGTGAGAATGTGAGGAAACTTTGTGAACTAATTTAATGAATAAGAAATCTCAAATTGCATTTGTACATGAAAAAAATGCATTTCAGAAGTGCATTTTGAAATAGGCAATTATTATAAATTTGTAACTCGGTAAATAGTAGGAAAAATTGACTCAATTTTCTTATTCGGGGGTTTTTGGGGTCGCTGAAAACGAATATGAGGTCGGCGAGAGTGTGCAAAGTACCTGGTGCCTGCAGCGGGTGTAATAAACGTCTTCCTCTGGAGTATTATGGCAATTTATCATATAATTGGTTTAAACTCGTTACTCGGGGGTTTTTGGGGTCGCTGAAAATGAATATGAGGTCGGCGAGAGTGTGCAAACTACCTGGTGCCTGCAGCGGGTGTAATAAACGTCTTTCTATGGAGTATTGTGGTAATTTATCATATAATTGGCTTAAACTCATTACTCGGGGGTTTTTGGGGTCGCTGAAAATGAATATGAGGTCGGTGAGAGTGTGCAAAGTACCTGGTGCCTGCAGCGGGTGTAATAAACGTCTTTCTATGGAGTATTGTGGTAATTTATCATATAATTGGCTTAAACTCATTACTCGGGGGTTTTTGGGGTCGCTGAAAATGAATATGAGGTCGGTGAGAGTGTGCAAAGTACCTGGTGCCTGCAGCGGGTGTAATAAACGTCTTCCTCTGGAGTATTATGGCAATTTATCATCTAATTAGTTTAAACTCGTTACTCGGGTGGTTTTTGTAGTCGCTGAAAATGAATATGAGGTCGGCGAGAGTGTATAAACTACCTGGTGCCTGCAGCGGGTGTAATAAACGTCTTCCTCTGGAGTATTGTGGTAATTCATCATATAATTGGCTTAAACTCATTACTCGGGGGGTTTTTGGGGTCGCTGAAAATGAATATGAGGTCGGCGAGAGTGTGCAAAGTACCTGGTGCCTGCAGCGGGTGTAATAAACGTCTTCCTCTGGAGTATTATGGCAATTTATCATATAATTAGTTTTAACCCGTTACTCGGGGGGGCTTATGGGGTCGCTGAAAATGAATATGAGGTCGGCGAGAGTCTGCAAACTACCTGGTGCCTGCAGCGGGTGTAATAAACGTCTTCCTTTGGAGTATTGTGGTAATTTATCATATAATTGGCTTAAAATCGTTACTCGGGGGGTTTTTTGAGGTCGCTGAAAATGAATATGAGGTCGGTGAGAGTGTGCAAACTACCTGGTGCCTGCATCGGGTGTAATAAATGTCTTCCTCTGGAGTATTGTGGTAATTTATCATATAATTGGCTTAAACTCGTTACTCGGGGGTTTTTGGGGTCGCTGAAAATGAATATGAGGTCGGTGAGAGTGTGCAAACTACCTGGTGCCTGCAGTGGGTGTAATAAACGTCTTCCTCTGGAGGTTTGTGGTAATTTATCATATAATTGGCTTAAACTCGTTACTCGGGGGGTTTTTGGGGTCCCTGAAAATGAATATGAGGTCGGTGAGAGTGTGCAAACTACCTGGTGCCTGCAGCGGGTGTAATAAACGTCTTCCTCTGGAGTATTATGGCAATTTATCATATAATTAGTTTAAACTCGTTACTCGGGTGGTTTTTGGGGTCGCTGAAAATGAATATGAGGTCGGCGAGAGTGTACAAACTACCTGGTGCCTGCAATGGGTGTAATAAACGTCTTCCTCTGGAGTATTGTGGTAATTTATCATATAATTGGCTTAAACTCGTTACTCGGCGGGTTTTTGGGGTCGCTGAAAATGAATATGAGGTCGGTGAGAGTGTGCAAACTACCTGGTGCCTGCAGCGGGTGTAATAAACGTCTTCCTCTGGAGTATTATGGCAACTTATCATATAATTAGTTTAAACTCGTTACTCGGGTGGTTTTTGGGGTCGCTGAAAATGAATATGAAGTCGGCGAGAGTGTACAAACTACCTGGTGCCTGCAGCGGGTGTAATAAACGTCTTCTTCTGGAGTATTGTGGTAATTCATCATATAATTGGCTTAAACTCATTACTCGGGGGTTTTTGGGGTCGCTGAAAATGAATATGAGGTCGGCGAGAGTGTGCAAAATACCTGGTGCCTGCAGCGGGTGTAATAAACGTCTTCCTCTGGAGTATTATGGCAATTTATCATATAATTAGTTTTAACCCGTTACTCGGGGGGCTTATGGGGTCGCTGAAAATGAATATGAGGTCGGCGAGAGTGTGCAAACTACCTGGTGCCTGCAGCGGGTGTAATAAACGTCTTTCTCTGGAGTATTGTGGCAATTTATCATATAATTGGCTTAAAATCGTTACTGTCGCTGAAAATGAATATAAGGTCGGTGAGAGTGTGCAAACTACCTGGTGCCTGCATCGGGTGTAATAAACGTCTTCCTCTGGAGTATTGTGGTAATTTATCTTATAATTGGCTTAAACTCGTTACTCGGGGGTTTTTGGGGTCGCTGAAAATGAATATGAGGTCGGTGAGAGTGTGCAAACTACCTGGTGCCTGCAGTGGGTGTAATAAACGTCTTCCTCTGGAGTATTGTGGTAATTTACCATATAATTGGCTTAAACTCGTTACTCGGGGGGTTTTTGGGGTCGCTGAAAATGAATATGAGGTCGGTGAGAGTGTGCAAACTACCTGGTGCCTGCAGTGGGTGTAATAAACGTCTTTCTCTGGAGTATTATGGCAATTTATCATATAATTAGTTTTAATCCGTTACTCGGGGTTTTTGGTTTATTCTGTTTTCTTCGATGTAACTATAGTGATCGAAAAGGGTGGCATTTTTATTATAAATAAACATAAATTTTTTATTATTATAAAATATTTATGGCTAAAAAGTTCATTATACAAAATTTATCGTAATTTTTCTTTAAAATTCATTTTCTTCATCATTATCATCTTCTTCTTCATTATTGCCTTCCACTCTCGAGTCCAATGCAATGTTTGTGCAATCAGAGCCTGCACAATTTTTGCAGGCTAAATTACAAACTAACCAATGCTTCCTGCACCCGCATGAGTTGCCGCAGTCTGACTTACAACAAAATAAAGAAGACATCGAGCAGAATCCAAAAATGTAAAAATATACAGGGTGTCCCATTAAAAAAAACGAAATTTCAATCAACTTCCGGTATAACCGAAAGTAGCAAAGAGACCAAAATATTTTCATTAAATAGTTCATACTTCAAAACCCCTGTATTCCAATTTTCATGATTCACTTACCTTTAGTTCTCGAGATATTTCTAATAGGCATTTTATCTGCCTCGCCCTATCTATCTATCACTTTTACTTGATACGAGCAGTAATGAGATAACTGAAAAAAAATCGTAAGTTTGAATTTCAGATGAAATACGACTTAGATCATCTATATATAAGCACCATTATTTACCTGAATTATTGATGAAAGACACACTTGTATTTTTTAAACACTATCATAGAAATATATTACTAAAATGATTTGTTCAAAAATATATTAATCAATATTTTTTACGAAAAAATTCGACACGAGTACCTGAGCGAGTAACACCGTTTTTGCTGTTCTCGTAAATTACCGTGTTTATAAATAGTTTTTAAACTTGTTTTACGTGTAGCCGTTTATATTAGTGTATACAAACGTGTGAGAGAGAAAGGCAATAAATCCTAAATGAAATTAGTCAAGAATGTATCAATACTGCCAACATAATTTTAAGCGCCAAATTAAAAAAAATGAAGATCCTGAACAAAATAATCATGATTTTTATAATATCCTATGAAATTATAACTTAGTCGTCGCGATATTTATTTTCAGTGGCCCCAAGGACTTCCGAGTAACAAATGTGGGCCAATTATTTAACAAATTACCATAATAGTCCAGAGGAAGACGTTTATTACACCCGCTGCAGGCACCAGGTAGTTTGCACACTCTCATCGACCTCATATTCATTTTCAGCGACCCCAAAAACCCCCCGAGTAACGAGATTAAGCCAATTATATGATAAATTACCACAATACTCCAGAGGAAGACGTTTATTACACCCGCTGCAGGCACCAGGTAGTTTGCACACTCTCGCCGACCTCATATTCATTTTCAGCGACCCCAAAAACCCCCGAGTAACGAGTTTAAACCAATTATATGATAAATTGCCATAATACTCCAGAGGAAGACGTTTATTACACCCGCTGCAGGCACCAGGTACTTTGCACACTCTCGCCGACGTGATATTCATTTTCAGCGACCCCAAAAACCCCCGAGTAATGAGTTTAAGCCAATTATATGATAAATTACCACAATACTCCAGAGGAAGACGTTTATTACACTCGCTGCAGGCACCAGGTAGTTTGCACACTCTCGCCGATCTCATATTCGTTTTCAGCGACCCCAAAAACCCTCGAGTAAGAAAATTGGGTCAATTTTTCCTACTATTTACCGAGTTACAAATTTATAATAATTGCCTATTTCAAAATGCACTTTTGAAATGCATTTTTCTCATGTACAAATGCAATTTGAGATTTCTTATTCAGTAAATTAGTTCACAAAGTTTCCTGACATTCTCACGAATCCAACGCACCAAACTGCATTAAAATCATGTCGGTAAAGTCAGCAGCACCACTTCATAAGACCAATTTCAGACTAAGACTATATTTTATTGCTAATTTATTGCTAATTTATTACGCAAAGGAAAAATTTATTGCTGTAGCCGTTTCCGAGAAACAGTGGGTGCTGCTAGCTTTACGGTAAAGCTAGCAGCACCCACTCTATATCTCGGCAATGAAAAGGAGTACAAGGATCATTTTAATGGCATATTTTATTGCTATTTAATTTCTCTTGATTGGTATATTAACCAATCCTGAAAAGCTACCCCATCATCCCCTAGCGTAAAACTCACCCCCAAAAAGATGATGAAAATCGAAAATTCAACCCCAAGGAATTAATTGCTAATTTATTGCTAATTTATTACGGAAAGAAAAAATTTATTGCTGTAGCCGTTTCCGAGAAACAGTGGGTGCTGCTAGCTTTACGGTAAAGCTAGCAGCACCCACTCTATATCTCGGCAATGAAAAGGAGTACGGGGATCATTTTAACGGCATATTTTATTGCTATTTAATTGCTCTTGATTGGTATATTAACCAAACCCAAAAAACTACCCCATCATCCCCTAGCGTAAAACTCACCCCCAAAAAGATTATGAAAATCGAAAATTCAACCCCAAGGAATTAATTGCTAATTTATTGCTAATTTATTACGGAAAGAAAAAATTTATTGCTGTAGCCGTTTCCGAGAAACAGTGGGTGCTGCTAGCTTTACGGTAAAGCTAGCAGCACCCACTCTATATCTCGGCAATGAAAAGGAGTACGGGGATCATTTTAACGGCATATTTTATTGCTATTTAATTGCTCTTGATTGGTATATTAACCAATCCTGAACAACTACCCCATCATCCCCTAGCGCGAAACTCACCCCCGAAAAAATGATGAAAATCGAAAATTCAACCCCAAGGAATTAATTACTAATTTATTGCTAATTTAATACGAAAAGAAAAAATTTATTGCTGTAGCCGTTTCCGATAAACAGTGGGTGCTGCTAGCTTTACGGTAAAGCCAGCAGCACCCACCCTATATCTCGATAATGAAAAGGGGCACAGGGCCCATTTCAACGACATATTTTGTTGCTAATTAATTGCTCTTGATTGATATATTAACCAATCTCGAAAACTACCCCATCATCCCCTAGCGCGAAACTCACCCCCGAAAAAATTATGAAAATCGAAAATTCAACCCCAAGGAATTAATTACTAATTTATTGCTAATTTATTACGAAAAGAAAAAATTTATTGCTGTAGCCGTTTCCGAGAAACAGTGGGTGCTGCTAGCTTTACGGTAAAAGCTATATCTCGGCAAGAAAAATGGGTACAGGGTCCATCTTGGCGACCAATTTTATTGCTAATTATTTTTAATAATTCTGTCAAAATTCCGTCATGTCAATCCTGTAAATATTCTGGACGCTACCGGAAAGCCCCTGGAACGAAAATAATAAACAAAAACCAAAAGTGGTCAACGAAAACACCATGGTTTACACTAGAGGTTAAATAAAACTTTCACCAAAAAATAGAAAGCTTTCCTAAAATATAGGTCAGAAAAAACGAATGAATCATATGAAAACTATAAAAGAGTAAGAACTGAAACTCATCAATTGGTAAGAAAAACAATAACAGATTATACTAGGAAAGATTCACAAAAGGACTAGAGATGGATTTCTATGGACAACAGAAACAAGGCGCTTCATAAGACAACAAAGAAGCGAAATGAAAGAACTAGTTGAAATAGAACACATAAAAGAGGATACGTGGGTGGCCTTCCTGACAGAAATTTTTAAAAAAGAAAACGAAAAATCTTTACCAGAAACACCAAATAAAATCAAATACCAAATGAACTCTTATAATATGGTGGTGTACGTACAACAACTGCAACTTCTTATTCATAAAATAATCGCCACGAACAGAATACCAGATGAATGGAGAAGAGCGATCATGCTGAGGTTCTTCAAGAAAGGAGATAAGAAGGACCCCAATAACTATCGAGCAATAAATCTTTTAAATACAACACTCAAATTGACAACAAGAATTATAGCGACAAAGATAAACGAACGAATAACTCTGCAAGAGGAGCAGCAAGGATTTCGGACAGGAAGATCATAATGCACGGATATGTCTGTAAACCTGTATTGCCCCAGTTCCCAATATATCTTTTCATAACTGTAGCAGTTAGTGCCAGGTTTGTTCTAGTTTGTTCTGTAATTTTGAAGTTTGTTCTAAAAAAATAAAAGAGTTATTCAATATACAATGTGGCGCTCCAAGTTTACGTAAAGTTGTATTGCCCATATAGAACCCAAATGATTAGAGAAAATCTGAATAAACCACAAGTTAGTGCTAGGTTTGTTCTGCATTTTTGCCAAAGCGTGTAATTTGTTCTGTATAAACAAAAAATATATATAAGATATAATGTGGCGCTCCAAGTTTACGTAAAGCTGTATTGCCCATATAGAATCCAAACGAATAGAGAAAATCTGAATAAACCACAAGTTAGTGCTAGGTTTGTTCTGCATTTTTGCCAAAGCGTGTAATATGTTCTGCATAAACAAAATAGGTTATACAAGATATAATGTTGCGCTACAATTTTGCCTAAAACTGTAGTGCCCCACAAACGTTTATGGAAACGATATGATTCGGGACTCGTATAGCACTGATCATTTGAAGAAAACTTGTTAGAAAAAATAGTCTATAATCAAGAATAAAACAAAAGATTTGCTTTTTGTCTTGTTTGACCCCACCGAAGTTTTAAGATCATCGTAAATTTCCCATTTATTGTTATTTCGTCGGCAGTGGGAAATATAATGTCCAATTGTTATTTCGTTTTCAGGAGGAACAAACTCAACAATGCCTTTAATTTGGTATGTTTTGTTTTTTAAGGTACCTAACTAACTGTTGCTGGAATGTCGGTTAACTCGACTAATGTACAATTTTCAAGACAAAAACATGAATGGGAGCAAAAAAATTGCTTGAAAACGTAGTAACAATTAATGTCTCTTCCACAAACGGAACACATAGATATGGTTACATTTAATGCATTTTACAAATTCTTGATTCCCTTCCTTGACAAATACTGTGTGTTATTGATAAACCGATTTTTTATTTATGCTGAAAAAAAATCATGTATTGCTGCTGTATTTGAAATTTCTCATTGTTTCAGTTTTCATTTTGTTATTTAACGCTTATGGAAAAATTTATCTGTATCCAGAAATTTAGTGTCTCATTATAAAAGTTATTTTAATAACAGCTGTAAAGCTGAATAATCCCTTGTAAATATAATACCTACTCTATTGTTGTATAGTTTTCAGAATTACCCAAGATGTCAGGACCGGCTTCCAAGTCAACTGTAGGTACATAATATTATCATCAGATCAAATAATCTGTACTAGGGTTCCAGCTTTCATTAATATGAGTACCCAGATATACAATATTACTTACTCGTTCAATTGAGTCATTACCGATTGTTACGTTATAGTTATTATTATTTACGGCTGCCTGTTTACTAATAACCATAAACTTTGTTTTTCTTGCATTGAGTTTGAGTCCATATATCGCGCAGAATGCCACCATTCGTTTCAATAACGCTTGAAGATGTTCAATTGATCCAGTCAGCAACAAGGTGTCATCTGCGTATCTGATATTGTTCATAAGAATACCATTAATGAGTATTCCCTCTTTTGCGTTTTCCATTTAAGATTGTTTCAGCGTAAAGATTAAACAACATTGGTGACAATATACAGCCTTGTCGAACTCCACGCTTGATTTTTACTTCTTCAGAGCACTGATTCGCAACCCTAACACATTCAGCCTGGCCACCCAATACAAATTTGCGATTATTCTAATGTCCCTACCGTCCAGACCGGTAGTTTTGAGAATATGTAGCATTTTTTCATGGCGAACTTTATCAAAGGGTTTACACATACAAAATGTCAGAAATGTGGTGTGGCACTGTGTTTCAATAGAAATAATACTTAATTGTTTTTATAATTTTCATGTAAATTAACAATGTAGATGTTATATCCTTACTTGACCTTGTATGCACAATGTAGAATTTTGGCAACAAACTTGTTGTTGTCAAAAACAAGTGTTTAAAATTAAACTTAATTTTTTTTTATTATTTTTTCATCATTTCTAAGCTTCCGCTAAAGGCCTTTTTTTGATATGTAACATCAACAAAAAAAATCATGCATTTAAGGGTTAAACCAATTTTATATTCTCCAATTTCTGAATGTGCACTTAGGCGACCATATAAGATACTCGAAATATTTAATATTATATAAAAAATATAATATTAAAATTAAATAAATAATAAAGAAATAAAAAAACAAATGGTACAGTGGAACCCCGTTAAGTCGGCCTCCGATAACCCGGAAGTCTGGCTAACCGGGACCGATTTTCATCAGACAAACATTTCAACAATAAAAACGTAATATTGACAACCGAAACTGACTGAAATTTTTACCAAGGAATGAACAATACTGTATATAACTGTACGTAATTCACATGTACTGTGCATAATGTATTTCATGTTTTTGCAATTATAATGGAGCTTATCTCTAAGGATACCGTATTTGATTAATTTTTACTATATTCTACGGCTAACACGGATTTTCGATAACCCGGATTGCCCGCATTCTCGATTAATCCGACTTATCGAGGTTCCACTGTAATCTTTATATACACAGCGTTTCAAAAGTATGGTAAAATATTTAAGGGGGCGTTTATTTGGGTTTATTTTAAGAAGAAAACTTTATTTAAGATGCCCTAAACGTCTTAAATTCTGAGATATACGAACAATCTATAAATCCCTAGGGTGTTTCATTTAAAATAAGTAGGTTATTACAGCTTGAATTTGTTAATAGAACAATCTAAAATTCTAACCACCATGTACAAAGATTGGTATAGGAACCCTTAAAAAGATTAAAAGCTAAGTAAATTTTCCATACGATAAACTAATAAAATGTAGGGCGTTTAATTTAAAATAAATGAGTTATTACAGCTTGAATTTGTTAATAGAACAATATAATATTTTGACCACCCTGTACAAAATTTTTCTACCATAAATATCTATTTAAATACGCTGAGTAGTATATTATTAAGATCCAAGAAAAAATTTGTCACCGATTTTTAGATTCATAAATATTTACTTTTTTATAAAACCTTTATATAATTTTTTTTATAAAAATCGAAATCAATCAAAACACCTTGTACTTAGGTATGAAGAACCCTTATAAAAGTACAGCTTATTTTTTAAGAAAAATTCAAAAATGTTATCTGATATAGGGTGTTCCATAAGAAAAAATATAACTTTGATTATATTACTATTTTTTTGGAGCACCCTGCATAATTCACACTGGTCCTGTATATTTCTATGAAGAATTTTTTTTAAATATCAAGTCGTTTCCCGTAATACAGAGACCGGGGCGAATGCAATAAACCACCCTGCATAATATTTTTCTATGAAATAAAATGAACACTCCTGTCACAAACTACGGTTTCGTCAATAATTGTTGGTTATTGTCGTATTTCTGATTATAAAATTATTGTAATATTCACTTTCTTCTCTTACATGGAATATAATATCTAATAATACCTATTACATTAATTTATTATAATTTTTTTTTTATTTACAACAATCCGCTTCAACCTAAGAAGGTTATTAGCGGGATAGTAAAGGCCGCGTCTCACCATCAAATAATTTGATCAAACAGTTTGAGCAAACTGCGGAAGTACGTCAAAGTGACGTCACAATTGCAGTTTTTTTGAAATTCTAAAAATCTGTGCTCTCACTATCAGTCTAGTTTGATCAAATTTTTTGTATAGGGCTTTTCATCGATTGTCATTTGTTTCGAGCTTCTGTCATGTGTCACATAATATTAATATATCTACGTCATACGTCTTTGGTTTGTATTATTGTATATACCAATAACGTATGTCGTAGATATATTAATATTATGTGACACATGACAGAAGCTCGAAACAAATGATTGGGAATGAAAAGCCCTATTGAGTTGTCTAACTTGTTTGTACTTTATTTAAAATTAAAATGTTTCATTATTATCCACAATGAACACTCAGGATGTGACGTCACTAACTGTCACTTTGTGTCACTAACTGTCAAGTTTGATCAAATTATTTGATGGTGGGACGCGGTCTTAACAGTTAATTACACTTTGTTTAGTAAGTTGCAGTCTTTTAGAAACAGAAATAGTTTATTAGTGTTGTTATAGTCTAAAATGTCTTTAAGATTGTTAGCTAAATGGTATTTAATTCTATGGCTATTGAACTTTTCACACTTTTCCACTAGCACATGTTTCACTGTAAGGGGTGACCCGCACTCATCACAAATTGGAGGTTCTTCTTTTTTTAGCAAATATTCATGAGAAAATTGGGTATGTACAAGTCGTAAACGGGAAATAATTGTTTGCTTTCGTCTAGATACCTCGGGTGGTTGCCATGGTCCAACGTTGTTTTTTATCTCCTGAAGCTTTGATGATGTGGATTTCCATTTACTGTTCCAATTTTCGAAAATATGTTTTATGAAGTAGCTTTTTAGATCAATACTTACAGATTGAAGCGACATTGGAATACTGTTATCATTTATGGCTTCTTTGGCATTTCGGTCTGCTGCTTCATTGCCTGCTACTCCAACATGTGATGGGACCCAGAGAAACTTGATTCTTAAATCTTCAGTATGCAATTTATGTAGTTCTTCCTTTATTAGTAAAGCTATTGGATGCTGCGTGTAAATTTTCCTTATTACGTGTAGTGATGACATAGAATCTGTGACGATTAATATCTTCTTCATCTTGTTCGCATTTGCATGTAGTATTGCTTGGTAGATCGCATAAAGTTCCCCAGTTAATACAGTTGCAGTATCTGGAATTTTATGTTTGTGAGTCTCTGTGTTGTTAACAAATGCCACTCCGACTCCATTTTCAGTTTTAGACGCGTCTGTATAGTATACTGTGTAATCGGAATGAGAGTTAATTAGATCTCTGAAGTGTTGTAAGATGAGATTAGGGTTAGTGCTATTTTTTTGGAATTGTAATAGACTGCAATTGACTGTTGGAATTTTTACAGTCCAAGGTGGAGATGAAGATATTTCTTTGTATTGATATAAGGGTGGAAATTCCTGCCAGTTAAGTAGCTCCATTGCATGGTGGATTCTGCGAGAATAAGGGAGATTGAACTTTGAAGAGTCATTGGTCATGGATGGATCTAAAATGTTATTTATTGAAATTCTTTTATGTACATTTATGTTAGAAGCGTAATTAAAGGTTAACAGCTGTCTACGAAGCATTAGAGTGGGTTCGCCTATTTCAGCTTGTATGCTATTTATCGGAGTTGTTCTGTATGCTCCAAGTATAATCCTTAGGGAGGTGTTATGTAGCGTATCCAAAGGTTTCAACGTTGTTTTGCTGGCAGATGCATATGCGACACATCCGTAGTCAACCTTAGAGCGAATTAAGGATCTATATAGCATGAGCAGTGTTTTACCTTCGGCACCCCAAGTCCTGTGAGCTAGATACTTTAACAAGTTAAGACCATTTCGACATGAAAGAACTAACTGCTGAATATGACTTTTCCAATTTAACTGTTGATCAAATATCATTCCTAGGAATTTTATTTCGTTTGTATAGGAAAGATTTTGATTCTCAAGCGTTAGATTTGGTTTATCCTCGATACGTTTTTTTGAAAATATTATACATTTTGTTTTATTACAACAAAAACTAAAACCGGTGTTTAAGGACCAATTTACTAGTTTATTTAAGTGTTCCTGTAATATTGACGCCATATGATTTACGTTTTTTCCTTTGATGTAAATAATCAGATCGTCAGCATATAGTCGTGCCTGAACAGGTTTCGCCATGATTTTTACTATATCGTTTATTGCTATTAAAAACAGAGTAGGGCTGATGACTGATCCTTGTGGGATTCCGTTTTGTTGTTCTCTAAGATAGGATATAGCACCATTCGCTCGGACTTGAAATGTTCTTTGAGTTAAAAAATTGTTTATATAGGCTAAAATATTTCCTTGATATCCAAATTTGTTTAGAATGCTCAATATACGGTGTTTCCATACTGTATCAAATGCTTTAGTTATGTCAAAGTAAATCGCCATACATTTTTGGTTATTTTTAAAAGCTTCGTGAATAGCGTTTTCCAGATCGATAATGTTGTCGTTTGTAGATCTGCCTGGTCTAAAGCTAGCTTGTTCGATAATCAGTTGATCATTGCGTTCCAGGTTCCACATTAATCTTCTGTTGACTATTTTTTCCATAAGTTTACATAAGGAACACGTTAATGATATAGGACGATATGATTCTGGGTGTAATTTATCTTTATTTGCTTTAATAATAGGAATAACAATGGCATTTTTCCAGATTTTTGGAAATGATTTTTGTTCCCAAATAATATTGAAAATTTGGAGCAGAAACTCTTTTGCTTCCATGGGAAGTTTTTTAATGAATTGTATTGGTATGTCATCTGGACCTGGTGCAGTGTCTTTTATGCTATTAAGTGCATCTTCAAATTCCCCATAATTGAGAGGTATATTAATAGCGTTAAATTCGTCGGAAATTGTAATAGGTACTGCCTCCTCCTCTTGTTTGTATGCTAGGAACTCGTTACTGTAACTTTGGTTGGATGAGAATTTTTGATAGGTATCAGCCAGTTCATTTACTATATCCTGTGGCTCAGTTAGTAGCGTTTTTTCTTTTTGCAGGCTCACAATTTGTTGGTAGGTATGCTGCCCTGTTATTTTTTTAACTTTTTTCCAAACTGATGATATATTTGTACTACTGTTTATGCTAGATATGTATGTCTGCCATGATTCTTGTTTGCTTTTTTAATTATTCTTCTTGCTTCAGCTCTACGTTTTTTGTACTCTGTTAATAGATCAATATTTTTGTATTTTTTGTAGCGGTTCCAAATTGTTTTACTTAATTTAATAGCGGCTTCACATTGTGAATTCCACCAGGGAACTGGTTTGCGTTTTTTTAAAAGTTGAGATTTACCTACGGTTATATTAGCCGCATCCAGTATAAGCTGATTGAAGCTCCTAAGTGTGTCATCAATGGAGTCTGAAATTTTAATCTGATCCATTCTGTTTGATACAATTCTCTCAAATTCAATCCAATTTGCCTTTTTTAATTTCCATTTTTGAGTTGGTATTGTATTTGTGTTTAAATTTACTGTGTGCTTTATTAAGATTGGGAAGTGGTCGCTACTATATAAATCTTTTAATGCTGTCCAGTCTAGTTGGGTGATCAATGAGGGTTCACATATGGAGAGATCAATGGCGGAAGAAGTTCCCGTACCCATATTGAATCTTGTTGGCGAGCCGTCGTTAAGTAGGCATAAGTTCATAGTGTTCAAAACGTTTTCTAACATATTTCCCCTCGTTGTTGTTTTATTTGATCCCCATGTAATATTATGGCAATTAAAATCTCCCGTGATTATTCGAGGGGAAGGAATTTGTTGGAGAAGATTAAGTAGTTCGGGTTTAGTCAGAGTCTTGTCTGGTGGAACATAAATGCTGCAAATATTTAAATTTAGAGGGGCAAGTATTGTTACAGCAACTGCTTCGATATTAGTTGTGAGGTTTATATTTTGAACAGGTATATTTGACTTTATATATAGAGCTACTCCTCCACTAGCGTAGTTCTGATTGGGTGGATTGGTGCAAAATCCTGTGTAACCTTTCAGGTTGTGTGTTGAGTTATTCTTGAAGTGAGTTTCTTGTAACGAAATAAAATCTGGTGCATATCCTGAGATAAGAAGCTGTAACATTGTTAAATGGGTGTAATACCCATTTAAATTCCATTGTAATATACTATTGAAAGTCATTTATTGTTTAGTTGAAGTACATGAATCACTATCGGGTTCAGATACTTCATGTTGTAATAGTCTTTCTAGCTTTTTGCGTAGTCGTGTGATTCGATTTTTTAATTTTGAGTCAGTAAAATGAGGATGAGTGTCTATGGGCCATTCCACGAACATACGCCTGTTTTGGATTACTTCGACAACGAATATTTTACTGTGCAACATAAGAAGTACGAAAGTAAATAGCGCTAATAATTATTCCAATAAAGAACAATGTAATTTGCAATTTACTTTCGTTCTTCTTATTTTGCACAGTAAAATATTCGTTGTCGAAGTAATCCAAAACAGGCGTATGTTCGTGGAATGGGGTATACAAGCATTTTAATAAGTAATGGTAAATCTGGTATATAATCCTTAACAATATTATAGACATCTTTAGCTCCGCATGTAGACATCTTTTGTAGCTAACATTATCATGATTAACCATGACAAAATTAGGTATGGTTATATTACCTAGGGGTTCTATGTATACTTGACGCCTAAAACTTAGTATGTGGCTATATTCAGGATTTGTAGCTCCAATTCTCAAACATGTTATTGGTGACATTAATTTCAAGCCTAGGTTCTGGAGAATATTAATTAACATTTCCTGCGGTATTGTTGGATGAACATTAGATAAGAGAAGACGTTCCGATGGAGTGATTAATCTACGTGCTAGAAGTACTTCATTATTTATTTTTATGGATCCTGCTTTATTTAGAAAGTCATCAACTACAGCTTTACTTGAAAGATAAACGCATACTCGGTTATTAGAGATTCTTGATGAATAAATAATATTTTTTGGTTGGACGAGTGGTCCTAGTTGCAAAAGATAATCTTGCAATTTTGCGCCATTAATTGAACTGAAGATGATGGCTTGTTCTTTCACTGGTAATTTTGGAGTAGTTTGTTGAGATGCAATAGTAGAGTACATTGGAGTGTTTTGAGAAGTGGTAGGAGTTTCCATAGTTGATAAAGTATTATTCATCATTTAATTTCACTTGAACGATTTATTATAAACATATTCAAGTACGGCCCTGGTTTTAATTGTTGTTAATAAAAAACCAGTCCGGTGTAGTGTTGATATGAAAATTTTATATAGATAGATTTCCAAATGAATATATTATTTCAATCTAATTAATGTTCTTCTACTCACGTTTTTGGGTCTTCTTATAACACTAACTTTATTGAACAGGTATATCACTTTTGTTAATTTACTATTGTGAAAATACTGGTATAAAATTGCGAGTATATCGGAGCTGAAATTAAACACGCTTTGTGGTTCAGAATCAGGTCCGGTCTGTATTTTAATTTTCATTTCACTCTTTTATTATTTCACTTGCAATTTATTTTTTCTACGAGCGTGCAAAAATGTCTACTTTCGCGCACGCATTTTAGTTTAGAAAGTTTTACTTTTCCGCACGCGTGTTACTTTTCCGCACGCGTTTTACTTTTCCGCACACGTTTTACTTTTCCGCACGCGTTGTACTTTTCCGCACGCGTTTTACTTTTCCGCACGCGTGTTAATTTAGATATGTTAATATGGCCTTAAAGTATTTATAATACATGCAATAAACTAATATATAGATATTATTTACTAATTTATTTCAAATATATCTTATTGTGTTTATGTTTTAATGAAATTAACGCGAGAATTCGATGAAATAAAATAATTGTGACATAATATTCGAAAGTCAAATCAGTAGACAATAACAGTGGTTTTGAATCGTCGTCATTGAAACCAAGATCGTCGTCATGCTAACCAATTATGCTGAAACTTTGGTTTTGACAACCTTGTCAAAGAATTAATTTGTGTATGTATTTTCATATTAATTAAATTAGTTGATTAAGATTTGGTCATTTTTTAAAGACTCGTAGAAAAAATATTGTTCCTAACGCTTGCAGAAAGTCTCTTTTCCGCACTCGACTGCTTGCCGAACTCCCGCTTCGCGTCGTTCGGCAAACTGCAGTCGCGTGCGGAAAAGTATGACTTTCTGCATTTGTTTGGACAAACCTAGCAGGTGCATTTGTTCAGAATGTGCAATTAATTCAATGGGTCTATTGAATAAAAAGAAGTATTTGCTTTTACTTACAAGTATTTAAGTATTTACTTAATACTAATTGAATAAAGTCATTTCTTTAATGCTTTATTCAATTACCGTTAAGTAAATACTTAAATACGAGGAAGTAAAAGCAAATACTTCTTTTTATTCAATAGACCCAATTAATTGATTAAGATTTGGTCATTTTTTAAACGCTCGTAGAAAATCGTAGCTCCGCTTCGCGCAATCGCCTGCAGAAAAGTATTACTTTCCGCACTTCTTAGGAAAATACCTATAACATAACAAAAATTGTTAATTACTTTTAAAATTGGGATATATTTAATAAAGAATCCACACAGAAAAATATAATAATTAATTAATTCTAATACTCTATCAGTTTCTGTATTTTTCCCTTATTTATCTAGATATTTATTTAAAATAAATATGTAATGTTAAGTTAATACCAAATGAAATATAAAATTTCTTAAGCCGGCCCATTTCAATACTTATATTTACCTGAAATCCCTTTATTGCTTCGACTATCAGCGGGTTACTCTTAAATTCTGCATAAGTCAATTCTTAGAATTATTGTGAATGAGCTTTATAACAAAGTTAGCCTAATCAATTTTTTTTGGATTTTATATTATGGGGCAGTACATTTAGGTAGAATTGGAGCAACGCATAATATCTTGTGTAACTGTTTTTGCGCAAATTTCACGCTTTGACAGAAATGCAGAACAAACCCAGCACTAACTTATTATAATATGGTCTATTTAGGTTTATCCATTTCACGAATATACGACTGTTTTGGATTATCTTAACAACGAATATTTTACTGTGCAAAATATGAAGAACAAAACTAAATTGCAAATTACATTGTTGCTTATTGAAATAATTATTAGAGCAATTTACTCGGAAACGGCTACAGCAATAAATTTTTTCTTTCCGTAATAAATTAGCAATAAATTAGCAATTAATTCCTTGGGGTTGAATTTTCGATTTTCATCATCTTTTTGGGGGTGAGCTTTACGCTAGGGGATGATGGGGTAGTTTTTTGGGTTTGGTTAATATACCAATCAAGAGCAATTAAATAGCAATAAAATATGCCGTTAAAATGATCCCCGTACTCCTTTTCATTGCCGAGATATAGAGTGGGTGCTGCTAGCTTTACCGTAAAGCTAGCAGCACCCACTGTTTCTCGGAAACGGCTACAGCAATAAATTTTTTCTTTCCGTAATAAATTAGCAATAAATTAGCAATTAATTCCTTGGGATTGAATTTTCGATTTTCATCATCTTTTTGGGGGTGAGTTTTACGCTAGGGGATGATGGGGTAGTTTTTTGGGGTAGGTTAATATACCAATCAAGAGCAATTAAATAGCAATAAAATATGCCGTTAAAATGATCCCCGTACTCCTTTTCATTGCCGAGATATAGAGTGGGTGCTGCTAGCTTTACCGTAAAGCTAGCAGCACCCACTGTTTCTCGGAAACGGCTACAGCAATAAATTTTTTCTTTCCGTAATAAATTAGCAATAAATTAGCAATTAATTCCTTGGGGTTGCATTTTCGATTTTCATCATCTTTTTGGGGGTGAGTTTTACGCTAGGGGATGATGGGGTAGTTTTTTGGGTTTGGTTAATATACCAATCAAGAGCAATTAAATAGCAATAAAATATGCCGTTGAAATGATCCCCGTACTCCTTTTCGTTGCCGAGATATAGAGTGGGTGCTGCTAGCTTTACCGTAAAGCTAGCAGCACCCACTGTTTCTCGGAAACGGCTACAGCAATAAATTTTTCCTTTGCGTAATAAATTAGCAATAAATTAGCAATAAAATATAGTCTTAGTCTGAATTTGGTCTTATGAAGTGGTGCTGCTGACTTTACCGACATATTAAAATCCGTCTTACTGCGGCAAAAATCGACAGTAAGGCCTTGTTTTGTGCTTCAATGCCCCGACTAATATATTGTTACGTATTTTTTATGGGAAATAAGCCACAATTTTACTAAAAAATGAATTTATTAACGTTTCGAAGCCCAAATCGGGTTTCGTTGTCAAAATACAAAATACTATTAAAATAAAACAAACATGTTGTTGCTAAGTAAAAAAATTCTTCTAATAATTTATTTAATCTGACTCATTTATATTGGCAATTCAGACGCATATTATACATTTTAAAGTAGAAGACTTTAAAATGATATCGACAATATTTATGAGTTGCGTTCCTGGGACCACTTTACTAAAAGATAGTTCATTCGATTACATGAAATCAATCCCAACTCAAGAATATCCGTCGCAAAAAAATCATAGCATGTGATCTGTCTTTAAACGATTAAATTTTTTTGCGACGGATATTCTTGAGTTGGGATCTTGTTGGGATTGATTTCATGTAATCGAATGAACTATCTTTTAGTAAAGTGGTCCCAGGAATGCAACTCATAAATATTGGCGATATCATTTTAAAGTCTTCTACTTTAAAATGTATAATATGCGTCTGAATTGCCAATATAAATGAGTCAGATTAAATAAATTATTAGAAGAATTTTTTTACTTAGCAACAACATGTTTGTTTTATTTTAATAGTATTTTGTATTTTGACAACGAAACCCGATTTGGGCTTCGAAACGTTAATAAATTCATTTTTTAGTAAAATTGTAGCTTATTTCCCATAAAAAATACGTAATTATAAAAATGCCACAAGGAAATAGCTTCAGAACAACATTAATATATTGTTTATAAATATGATCTGTAAGTTTCATCTGTTCAAAATGTTTATTTTTGAAGGGGCTGTAGTTGAAAGGGTCAACTAGTCACTAATCACGAGTGTATGCAAATTTTAAACTGCCATTTCACCAATTTCTGTTGTATAGAAAAACAAAAAATCCAAAATATTCAGAAAAGCAAAACCTACATTCTTTTACTCTTTGTGATTTTTGATACCGTTTTTACTCTTTGTATAACCGGAAGTACCAAATAGATGAAAATATTTTCATTAAATAGATCAGTCTTCAAAACCCCCTTATTCCAATTTTCATAATTCAGTTGTCTTTAGTTCTCGAGATATTTCTAATAGGCCCTTTATCTGCCTCACCCTATATAAATTGATAAAAGGTGTTAAGCGGATTATTTATTCATTAAAGAGTTAAAATTTTTATTTACGATTATGTTTTGGGATTTAAATCTAACAAATAATTATTTTATTGAACTGTGACGCCACTTTTATTTAAATATGATAATTGATTTCTAAATTTTTATTATGGCTTACCTTATCAAATTTATTGAAAATAGTATATTTTTTATCTTCTAATATTTACTATTTATCAATAACGACAACGTGTTCAGAGATCTGCTATATCATAATAGTTATTTTCGGAAATGAAACAGGTGTTTTAAACGTATCCATTTAAACTTTACGCATTTTGCAGATTTATGTAAATCTTGAGGATAAAAAATTGTTAGCAGTAGTATTCTTTTATTCGCGAACAATAACGTTTCGCACACTTTTTTTTGGTTTTTTTGTTTTATGGCATAGACTTGGGTGTCAATTAGGCATTCCAATGAAACGTCAAACATGGCCGGGTGTGGGCAAAATCTAACCTTACATCTACATTAATTTGTAAAGAAAATCCTGTTTGGTTGTTTTTTTATGTTAATTGTGTAGGGAAATCTGCGAAATTGTGATAACAAATTAAATATGAAGTGATTTATCGCCTACAGAACTGAATTATCCCATATTAGTTACCAGTTTGTGTCAATAACTACTATGGGATAATTCAGTTATGTAGGCGATAAACTAGTTTATATTTATTTGCTATCACAATTTTGGTGCACAATTAACAATAAAAAACAAAACCAAACAGGATATTCTTTACAAAAACTGATGTAAACCCTATATTATTAAATTTTTGCCCACTGCCGGCCATATTATATCACGTGATTTGGAATGGTCAATTAGCTAGTCAATCTAACCAAAGATAATAACCAACATCTTCTTCTTCTTCTTTTTCTTTTTGTATAGGCATGACTAGTTTTTTTATTTTTTTTTATTTAACCTCCCAATTTACTTACAATCCTCCCTTACAATCTGTAAAACTAGTTACAGTGAGTAAATGCTGTGACCACTAGTGTAGGTGACTTGGGGAAAATGATTCTATAATCATTTTCTTTACAAATATTTTATATACCGGGTGTCCACTTATATTTTCCCCCATTTTAACTGCCTATAACTTCTAAACGGCTCAAGATAGAAATATGCGGTTTTCACTGAAATGTTTTATTTTAGTAAAAGTTTTGTCTGAATGGATTGAATTTTTTATATCGCTTTCAAATACGAAATAAAAAATGGCGGATTTTTTAAAAAAACTTTGTTGACATTTTTTTAATGGAACACCCAGTATATTTTTTTGTAAATTGAAAGAAAGGTCATTCACCTATCCAGCGATATAAAGTTTTTCAAAATCGGTTGTCAAATCACTGATTAATTAATTTTTAAAATGAGGGGTGCAACGTGGATATCACATACCTAAATAACATAACTGAGCAAAATGATATTATGTTATGTGATTTCCACATTGCATCTCTCATTTTAAGAATTAATTGCTCAGTCATTTGGCAACCGATTTTAAAAATTTTTATATCGCTGGATAGGTAAATGACCGTTTTTTCAAGACACAAAAAAATATACTGGGTGTTTTAATAAAAAAAGTCAACAACTTTTTTTTTCAAAAATCCGCAATTTTTTATTTAAAAGCGATATAAAAAATGGTCATTTACCGAAAAACTTGAAAAAACGGTCATTTATCTATCCAGCGATATAAAAACTTATAAAATCGGTTGTCAAATGACTGAGCAATTAATTTTTAAAATGAGAGATGCAATGTGGAAATCACATAACTTGCTTAGTTATGTTATTTAGGTATGTGATATCCACGTTGCACCTCTCATTTTAAAAATTAATTACTCAGTGATTTGACAACCGATTTTGAAAAACTTTATATCGCTAGATAGGTGAATGACCTTTCTTTCAATTTACAAAAGAATATACTGGGTGTTCCATTAAAAAAAAGTCAACAAAGTTTTTTTCAAAAATCCGCCATTTTTTATTTCGTATTTGAAAGTGATATAAAAAATTCGATCCATTCAGACAAAACTTTTACTAAAATAAAACATTTCAGTGAAAACCGCATATTTCTATCTTGAGCCGTTTAGAAGTTATAGGCAGTTAAAATGGGGGAAAATATAAGGGGACACCCGGTATTGTTATGCTCTGTATTTTCTCTCTGTTATGAGATTGATCAGCATATTCTTATTTTGATTAATTAAATAATTACTTTAATTGCTACTTATGTAAAACAAAACCAAAATTAAATTGAATTCTCTCATAAATTTTATTCTCAGGTCTATTTTAATTTTAAGGCATTACCTTAGGTTTGTGGCTTCTAGTATCTCTAGTTGCTTACTTCATCCAGGACAAAACAGGGGAAATAAATATAGTCAATGTCATATAAATTCTATAAATATTTTTTATTTATCCAATATACCATAAATACAAGTTTTAAATGTATGCTAAAACTCAATTTTGTTGCAACTATTTCTTATCTAATAAATTAGTCTTTAATTCTGCTATCTCAATTTTTTTACAAAATTTTCATTTAAGTAGTTCGTTAGACTGTTCTTACTATTGTATAAAAAAAAACAAAATTTACTTTTCACCTTTTGAATAGATTACTTATTTCTTCTTTGAATTTATGAATGACTAAATTATGCTATAGAACTGTTCGATAAAAAATAAACAAATATGGTGTGTGATATAAAACAACTCTCTCTTTTTCAGAAATAATCTGACTAACCTTTTTTTCTCTTCTTTACTTCTTCTCATGGATTGTGTACTCTTCGATTCTCCCACACATGCTCCTAGGATGCTGGGAACGATCCTTCTCGTCCAAACTGCTTCACAAACAAACAACAGCACTCGCTCGAAATCTCTCCTCAGTTTTCTCTCTGCTCGATATCTTGTGCAAATTGATACCAACCGGCTACTCGTTCCAGACAGAACACAGGAATTTCTTCGGACACAAGGAGATTTAACTTCTCAACTCGATCAAAGATTTCGTTTCAACGCGATTCTGCTTACACGGCCGCCAACTTCACCACTTTACACCGACTTCTTACTTTTCAAAAAACTGGACTGCTCTCCTCAGATATTCATTACACAGTGAAACTTTTTTTTTCCAAAACTCAGACTCAAACACTCTATTCTCCCTCCAACCGTCTCTCCTCCATCCATCCATCCAATGACACTACAGCCCAAATCGAGCCTTGGCCTCCTTCAATAAGCTTCTCCAATCATTTCGATTTACCGCTGTTCTTTTCCATGAACGCGTTCCCAGAAAGTTCCTGGCATCCTCATCGACTTCATCTTCCCATCTCTTTTTAGGTCTTCCCACAGGTCTTCTTCCCTGCATTCTTGCATTCAGCAATTTTCTGGGGATTCTATTCTCATGCATGCGGACCACGTGCCCTGCCCACCGTAATCTCTGCAGTCTAGTGTGTTGTGCTAGAGTTGGTTCGCTATATTGCTCGTATATTTCTCTATTATACCTAATTCGCCAGTTGTTATTTTCACTTATTGGGCCCAGTATCCTACATAATTCTTTTCTTTCAAACACATCTAATGCATTGGCAGATTTCTGTGTCACCACCCATGTTTCGCAGCCATAACTTACTATGGGCCTGATTATTGTTTTATATACCCGGAGTTTTGTTTTCCGGTGTACGTCTCGCGATTTGAATATGTAGCCCATCGCGAAATAGGCTTTATTTGCCAGCACAAGCCTTCTATTTATTTCCGGTTCTTCTTCATTGCTTGCAACCAGATCCATTCCTAGGTACGTGAATCTATTCACATGTTCTATATCGTCAATAAAGTGTTGTTGCGCCGGTCTATTTGATCTGGTTTGTATGAGTAGTTTTGTTTTATTTGTGTTTATTGCTAGCCCTACTGCTTCTGCACTATGTTTCAATTCAACGTAGGTTTCTTCCGCTGCATTCATTGTTCTGCTCATTATGTTTATATCATCCGCGTATGCTGCTAATTGGGTAGATTTGTTTGTAAGTATGTTATTTCGGCTTACCGTCAACCGTCTAATTACATATTCAAGAACAAGATTAAAAAGCGTTGGAGCCAGTCCGTCGCCTTGTTTCAGTCCTTGCGTTATCGTAAACGCATCAGTGATCTGTCCTTGAATACATACTTGTGCTTCTGTTTCTGTCATTGTCATTGGCACTAGTCGTATTAATTTTGATGGTATGCCAAATTCTTCCAATGTATTAGGTAGAATTGTTCTATCTATTGAATCATAGGCTTGTTTAAAATCTATAAAGAGATTGTAAACGTCCATGTCATATTCCCATGCTTTGGCTAGTATTTGTTTAACTGTAAATAGTTGGTCAATGGTAGATCTATTTTGCCTAAACCCTGCTTGATATTCCCCGATGATTTTTTCCGTGAGAGGTTGAAGTCTTCGATTAAGGATGTTTGTGAATATTTTGTATCCCGAACAAAGTAAAGAGATGCCTCTATAATTCTGACACAACAGTTTGTCTCCTTTTTTATGAATAGGGCAGATTATACTTTTCTTCCATTGTTGGGGGATTTCTTCTTCTATCCATATCTCTCGTATTAGCTGATACATCTGTTGTGTCAAATTCCTTCCTCCTTGCTTGAGTAGTTCTGCCGGTATTTTATCTATTCCCGGTGCTTTATGGCTTTTTTGTATGTGGATTGCCGTTTGGACCTCCTCTAGCGTTGGGGGTCTAGTTAATTCATTTTCTTCTCCATCTTCCCCCAGCTCTTGTTGTTGTACCTCCTGCCGTGCCTGCTGCTGCCTCTGTTGTTGTAATGGTGGTTGTGCCCCTTTGTTTAATACTTCCTTAAAATATGTCATCCAGGTTATCTTAATTTCGTCCATATCGCTAATGATTTCACCCTTCTTATTTTTGCAGAGGCTAGTCTTCGGTTTGTATCCCTGTCTTAAATGTTTAATAAGTTGGTATGCACTACGTGTTTCGTTTTCCTTAAACTCCCTCTCTATGTTTAGTATCCGTTGGTTTTCGTACTTTCTCTTTTTATGCCTGCACAGTTTATCTGCTCTTCGTCTTTTGTTCTCAAATTCTGTTTTTCTCTCTCTAGTACGTCTGAGTATGTAATTCTTATGTGCTTCATTTCTTTCCTGTATAGCTTGTTTGTATTCTTCATCGAACCATGTTTCTTCTCTCCGTTGTGTCTTTGTTCCTATGACTTCTTTCGCTGTGTTTAGTATGATACTGCTTATGGTGTTCCATTGATTTTCTATTGTGGAGTCTGCTCTGTCTCTCCTACCAATCACAAAACATCCGCTCTACACATTACATCCCGCCTTTCATTTCTTAAGGACAAATTAATTTTGTATACAACTTTTCCATTTTGTAAAATTCCAGGAGATACCAAAAATAACTTTTGTGTTTCTACATGCTATATAAAAAACCGATATTCTAAAACTCAACAATTGTGCTTACCGTCTTTCCTTCTAAGAAGCATTTATAAACGTCCTATTGTTCACCTCAAAGCGAATACATGTACTTTCTAATCCGACCGTATTAATTGTATAAGTTCGTTCATAGAAACATTAATACTAAACGATTTTCACTTTCCACGAAACACTGCTTATGACTAACTAATACTATTTACAATTTTTGGCCATATACAGGGTGATGAAAATCTATGATCTCGTGGTCTTTGACATAAATTAATTTTCTAAATTTTTCCCATAAAAATTATATAACAATATCTATAAAGTTGTTTGTCCCTGGGTAAATCACTAGGTTTATTTCGTCTAAGTCTCCGTCTGACGTGGTTGTCTCATCAGGTTTCGGGCTAGTAGGTACATTTGGATGTTGTGTCAGTCTGTCTTCGTATTTCTGTGCGAAGTTAGTAATTCCTTTTTTTACTGTCGCAATTCCTAGGTCGCGTCTAATAATATTATTTGCAACATACCATGGGGCATTTGTGATTATTCGAAGAACCTTCTACTGGAACCTCTCAAAGATTTCGATATTGGAGTTTGATGCAGTACCCCGAAGTTGGATACCGTGTGACTCCATATGGGGTTCAAAATGGCTTTGTAGACAAGTACTTTATTTTTCATTAAAAGTGATGATTTGTGACAAATCAGCCAGGACATGACTGTCTTTTTTTTCAATGTGCTTTCAGTAAGTTGTCGTTCCATCGTTTTCGTGGTCTTCCCACTGATCCTCTTCCTATTAGGAAACCGTCTCTCGCTCTCTTTACTAATCTATTCAGGGCCCCCGCTACCATATGTGCAAAGTGTGCAATGCACACAGGCGATATCCTCTAGGGGCGCCAAAACCCAGGGTCAAAAATTGAAAAAAATTGCAAAAAAAAAAATTAATAATAAAACAAAAGTTGATAGGATTAGGTAGGACTAGATAGGATTAGGTACACACGAAACAAATTTAAATTAAGTGACAGCGATCTTTTAATACGTTGTTTATTTCTTGAAGAACCACTGGCTGATAAGAATAATAAGGATATAGACGAAAAGACGAATCATTTGTTTAATGAAATTGAAGCGTTAAAGTTATTTTCAATGCTTGATGATACTGAACCCTTAAGTATTTTACAATATATATTTGAAAACAATTTAATCTCCACCCTTCTAAACGTAAGCATTTCACTAAAAATTCTTTTGACATTGCCTGTACCTATCTGTAGCTTTTGGCGAGCGATCTTTTTCAAAGTTAAAAATAATTAAAAATCATTTGAGGACAATGCTTCAAGAAAGATTGCTTGGACCAGCAATAATTATTAGCTATTGAACAAGAAATTTTTGATGGTAGGTATAAATTTTAGCAATATAATTAATGAATTAGCAACAGCAAAGTCTCGGAAAATATCGCTACTACAATAGCTATTTTTATTTTTTATTTTTCTACTGTACCTATAAATAGCTCAGTAAATATACGTGAAATACGGCTATACCGTGGAATTTTCAGGGTAACTACTGAATTGCATGAAAATTTGGATTTAGGTTCTACTTCCCGTCACTTTAAAGTTGGACTTAGGGGTCGACAAGACAAGAAATTTGTCTTGATAACAACTTCTTGTCTTGTCTTGAGAAAAAATCAAGTAATTCTAAAAAATCTTGTCTTGACGTTTTCTTGAAATCTTATAAGTAGCTTGTCTTGACACAAGAAATTTCATTTTGAAATTTCTTGATTACCCGGTCCGATGATTCTCCGGCGACCATTTTAATGCGTTGCGTGCTAATAAAATAAGCATTTTGTATGTTTCGCACATATTCTAAACATAGCTGTCCAGGATTTCATAAAAGTTGTTGAAGAGAAAACAATTTTGATAATTTGTAGGATAAGATCGAAGTAGAAAATGATATAAATTATACTGCTTTAGACTTCAACTCTCCTGTGAGTAAAATTAAATAAATATCTTGTAAAAAATCAAGAACTCAGAGCAAATAATGCAACTTAAACAGTGCTTGCGAGGACTTAAATTATAATATGACTATGCCAAAATCAGATGTGCATACAAAATGACATTTAACTTTCGAGATGCTAACATGGGGTTTAAGTGTAAAAAATGCTTTAACTATATTTTACGATAACATCGAAAATCTAACTAAATCATTGCAAGATATTAGATAAAGAATGGGTTCTGATCAGCAAATGTTGTCAGTATCTGAGAAGCTTTAAAACATTTTCTTCAATACTCGAAGGGGAAAAATATTGCCCACTCCCATTGGTAGTAATTGCAATAAATTTACTTTTAGAGAAACTGGAAATATGGGCTAAGTAACTTGATAATAAAATTGATAGAGACGCTACCGACGATCAATTAATTTGCTGCATTCAAGCTGCGAGAGATAAAATACTGAAACACTATAACACAACTAATTGGATATACTACATTATATAGTTCTTATTTTGGATCCTCGGCATAAAGTAGAGGCATTTTCCTCTTCATCTTGGGGAAGGTTCCTACAATCAGAGGCAGTAAAAAATAGAAGAAATATTTTAAGCTAACTACTTTAATAAATCCAAGAATGATAGACAGAATCCAATGACACTTAGTCCTAAAAAAGAAGATAACCAATTTAATTTAGATATTACTTGCCTATTTAAAAAAGCTGATAATGATAACTTCTAGCAATCTAGAAATCATGAAATTGAAAAATACTTAAATAAGCGTAGGTCAGAAGATTCTGAGAATAAATATATTGAAGTTGAAGACACAAAAATACTACCAGTCATTATCGCAAATGGCCAAGAATTTTCTCGGAACGCTAGCAACATCTGAATATGCGGAAAGGCTATTTTTAAGAGCAGCTTTAACAATAACAAAGCCAAGAAATCGACTAGACATTGATTCCTTAAAAAGTGTTATCTGGCTTTAATGCATGGCTTATCAATTCCTACATAGGTTTTAGAGTTTTCATTATTAGTTAAGATATTTCAAGATTTCTTGATTTCTTGACAAGAAATCTTGGTATTGACATAAAATTTCTCGTCTTGTCTTGAAATCTAAAATTACTTCTTGTCTTGATCTTGTCTTGGAATCAAGACAAGATCAAAACAAAATCTTGAAATTTTCAAGAACTTGGCAACCAGTTGGACTTGTGCCGTTGGTTGCTTTTGCTTGGGGGTGAAAGTTACCTTTTCTCGGGGGTGGAAAGATACATATAGGTTTAAAATAAGTCCGGAAATGGATAAACTGACTAATTCTAAGCAACTTTTGTTCGATACAGTTTTATAACTAAATCAATACTTTTCGAGTTGTTTGCGAGTGAAAATGTTTATTTTTCAACAAAAAAAAAACACGTTTTAATGCGTAACAACTCAAAAACTAAGTATTTTATCGAAAAAATATTGTTATCAAAAATTTACCTTATAAAAAAAAACGAAAACATTGGTATATTAATGAAGTGTATAGACGTAGTAAAAGCAAAATTGAAGTTCATGAAAAATACGTTCTTATTCGTCAAATTCCAAATCGAATATTTCAACGTGAAATAACTAAAAAATTAAGCACTTTTTGGGGAAAACTCATTGAAACTTATTATGACTTCTGAAGTTCAATTTTTTGTCTTATTTCAAGCACCTATCTAGTACCTAAAATACCTACCTACCTTCAAAAAATAATTAAATAAACATGAACCAAAATGCCTTAAGGGGCGCCAAATTCCTTTTTTACACGCAGGCGCCACTAGCCCTTACGGGGGCCCTGACTCTATTTGTTTGTCATTCGGCTTATGTGGTCATTACATTCTACTCTTCTGTTTCTTACCCAGTTACTAGCGTTCTTCACCTTGCGTCTCCGTAGTATATAGCTGTACTTCTAACTCTGTCCCATAGTATCTTACCATCGATTTATATAAGGGTTTTCATCTCCGCTGTTAGAGCAATATTTTTTTCCTCTCTGTGCCAGGTAGTGTTTCTGCCGCTTATGTCACTATTGGTCTGATGACTGTTTTGTAAATTGTGCCTATCATTCCTTTTCCGATATTTTTATTTCTCCATATTGTGTCATTCAGGCAACTTACGGCTCTGTTTGCTGTATTCACTTGATCTTCCACTTCTGTTTCGTGCTGTCGAAGCTAGATAGTGTGATGCCTAGATATTTAAATTCCATCACTTGTTCTAGTATCTGACCCTCCAGCTCAAATTTACATCTTATTGGATTTGCTGCTATAACCATGGATTTTGTCTTTTTTCGGGAAATTAACATGCTAAATTTTCTGTCGGTTATATTAAATTGGTGCAGCATACGTTGTAAATTATCTTCACTTTGAGAGATTAGTATTGCATCGTCTGCATAGCAGATTATTTCGAGTTGCTTTTCGCCCATTTGATATCCTTTTTTAGTTCATACTTTTTTTATTATTTCATACATGACCAGGTTGAACATTAAAGGAGTCAGGGAATCTCCCTGTCTTATCCCGTTGCCAGTAGGTTATTGTTATTACTGTCACAATCCACTGGTCGAAGACTTTCCGCTTCAGATTAATCGTCATTAAACGGAATGGGACGTTTCATCGCCGCCGGTTCATCGCTGCCGTTTCGATGCCGCCGATTCATCGCCAGTCCATTTCATCGCCGTCTGTTTAATCGCCAGTTATTCAGTTGATTTTGTATTATGGGAGATAACTCGACACGACGTTAAATTCAGTTCAAGACTTTATCTATCAATTAAACAGATAAAAAATATTATTATATTTATTGTTCTATTTCTACTTCCCTTAAATTTTATACTAAATAGTACTAAATTTGTAGTGTTAAATGGCCTTTTTAGAAATAATATGTACTTATGTGTTCAAATTTATGTAGTGTTAGGTTGGGTTAGGTTAGATTTGGTCATTTCCTAGAATTCCTAATTAATATTAAAAATAAATAATAAATGTAACTGTCGAAAATTGGTCGGAAATTCGGAAATAAATCAGTTATCGATTAACTGACTGGCGACGAATCGGCCGACGATGAATCGGCCGGCGATGAATCGGCCGGCGATGAATCGGCCGGCGATGAATCGGCCGGCGATGAATCGGCCGGCGATGAATTGGTGGCGATGAACTGACGGCGATGAAACGTCCTAGACCCTCTTTAAATACGTTTTAAATAGCTTAATATGCTGCCCGTCAATGTGCTATTCTTCTTAATATTAATACTTCATCTATTTTCTTGTCCCTGATGTCTATTCACATTTCTTGTCCAAGATATATGTATTTATCAAGTTCTACTTCGTGGTTCTGAATTTTAAATTGTTTATTGGGCACGAGGTTTGTCATGTATGTTGTTTAGGGAATATTTATTTTGAAACCGATCTCTGTGATCCTCTGTTATTTATGTGAATCATCTCCAATATACATCTTTCGTTGAAGATCTTTCATTTTTACTGTAACATTGTAATTTTACACAGGTTACCAGTCCCGGATTAAGAATCTTGAGGGCCCTAGGCAACCCAGGCATTTAAGAAACTTTTTCTTTTCCCTCCAAAACCTCGGATAACTCCTCACTCCTCCATCTCCGAGCGGTATTCCTTTAATATATTAGTGGACATTTTGTAGATTTATACTTAAATTTTTGTTTTATTTGTTGCTTGAAGAGATAAAACAACGAGATAGTCAAGAAACTGTTTATTTTTATAATTTTGCTTAAATTTTGTAATAAAAAATTATTTAACTTTTTTTTGTTATAGTTATCAATAAACGAACGATTCATTTTAAAGTATAATAATTTTTCTAATAATGAAACAAAAAAAGAAGAAGGTCGTAGAAAAAGTACCTATAGTAGTCTACTCACATGTAATGGCTATTACTCACATTGATGAATAACGACACTCTTCTTCGGCTCGTGTCGCAAACTTCATCATCGTGAGTAATACCCATCATTACGACATGCTCTTTGAATAATATACTATTACTTATTACATAATTATGCAATAATAAATAATTACGGATTAAATTTAGTTTGAGTTTTCAAAGCCTTATAATTATTATAAAGCAACTTATCTGAGTTTCATAGAAACAAAATTACTTAAAATATCTTCAACTTCCAAATTTTCGAGCACATCATTCTCAATAGCCATAATTGAGGGAAATGCTAGTCTATTTTGTGCCACTGTCTAACGGTGACAGTTTTCAATAATTTTCATTTTTGAAAATGACCGTTGTTCGCCTGTTGCATTTGTAATCATTGGCATAAGATATACCTTACAAGCTACTGACAAATTTAGAAACTTCGATTCTAATTTGTTCTCATAAATAGCCCAAAAAGATTATGAAGCAGGAATAAATTGTTTTCGCTACAAGTCCTGAAGATGGACTATAAAATATTTATTTGAACTGCATTAGTTTTCATGTAGTTTTGAAACACACTCCTTTATTTGAGTATCACTCAGATTTGGAAAAACACAAAAAACACCAAATACTGGAGTTACTGACTCGTACGCTGTCAACTGACAACTCCAAAAGTCATTTTAGAAGCCGAATTGCAGTTTCAAGTTCAATCTCTTCTCTCTGTAATGATTTACTGACAGCGTTGATGAGTTCTAAAATTGTAGAACAAAACTCATTTATAATGCAAGTTTCTATTTTTGACATTTCTCTCAACAAACACTTAGCTTCATGAACTGTTTCAGCTTTCCGATTAGGGTCATCAGCAAGAGTATGAAGAGCAAATTTGAAGGCATTGTAACCTTTGTTGCTCTTGTTGCATCATCCCTTGCAGTCCATCTAGTGCAGCTTGTTCTTTTAAGGACAAGGTTTAGATCGTGGCAAATGGGATCGCTTAGTTGAGTTTCATTAAGGCATTTGATCGTAGCTTCCCAACGGTGGGTAGAGGCTAAAGAAAAGTTGTACACGGACTGAACAAATCCAAAATACGATGTTGCTCCAACGGGTCCAACGCAACTTTTAGCAGCACTTACTCCAACTAAAGCGAGTGTGAGGCACAAAAAATGTAAATTGCAAGTTTGTTAATCTTATATTCTGAGCCTGGAGATTCTTGTATTTGCCTGACATGTAGTGAACAGTATGAGTAATCAAGGAGAGGGTAGCGATGGGCCGCTGACTCATTTGTTGCTCTTGCTCTTAATACTTTTCTAAGAAACCGTGCAGACTGATAGGCAGTACTGTTCCTTCTACCAAACGGCATTCATTAGCGACATATTCTCGCAACATAGGCTTTCCATGTGAACAAAAGTATGCATTGTAATGTAGTTTTATAATATGTCCACCATCACTTTTATGGTATTGCGCGATATTTGAATTGTTCAACATAATAAGGTCCATAATAATATGTTTCATTTTGGGTCCTGCGAGGCCCCCTTTGGGGCCGAGACTCCTAGGCAACTGCCTACTTTGCCTATTGGTTAATCCGGCACTGCAGGTTACACATATGATGGAAATAGGACAGGCAAGAAATGCTTTCAACAAACTGAAAAAAGTATTCTGTAGCAGGGATATTACAATTTATTTAAAGTTAAGACTTCTGAGATGAACATTAAAGAAAGATATTTCGGAGAGATTAGGAGCCTTCGAGTTATGGGCCTACCGAGAGATATTAAGAATAAGTTGGGTAGATAGAGTCACGAATGTCGAAGTGTTGAGAATGGGAAAAGATGAAGAGGTTTTAAATACAATTGAAATTAGAAAACTGCAATATCTGGGACATGTCTTGGCGGACGAGCATTATAACTTATTAATAATTATAACTTATTTTATGATAAAGTGAAAAGCACTTATAGGAAATGTCAGGACAATGACATAAAAATTATCATTGGCGATCTTAATGTTAAAGTTGGTCAAGAAACAATCTACAGACCAACTATTGGCGAACATAGTCTCCATACAGTCAGTAACCAAAATGGTTTACGGCTGATTGAACTCGCGGCATCGTTAGGAATGGTAGTAGTAAGTACGTGCTTTCCACACAAAAACATCCACAAAGCCACGTGGCAATCACCAGACGGCCAGACCAAGAATCAAATTGACCACGTACTTAGATAGTCGACATTTCTCTGATGTACTGGACGTAAGAGCATGTAGAGGTGCTAATATACAGGGTGTCCCGAAAAGATTGGTCATAAATTATACCACAGATTCTGGGGCCAAAAATAGGTTGATTGAACCTCACTTCCCTATATAAAATAGTGCACACAAAAAAAGTTACAGCCCTTTGAAGTTACAAAATAAAAATCGATTTTTTTTTCATATATCGAAAACTCTTAAAGATTTTTTATTGAAAATGAAGATATGGAATTTTTGTGGCAGCTTCATCTTAAAAAAAAATTAAAGTTAAATTTGTGCACCCCATAAAAATTTTATGGGGGTTTTGTTCCCTTAAACCCCCTCAAACTTTTGTGTACGTTCCAATTAAATTATTATTGGAGCACCTTTAGTTAAACACATTGTTTTTAAAACTTTTTGGCCTCTTAGAACTTTTTCGATAAGCCAGTGTTTATCGAGATATTTTGAGTATTTGTCGAATCCACCACATATTTTGTATATGGTTAAGTACGATTATAGAGACATGTTAATAATCTGAAAATTTGTTTATAATTTACATTTTTAGGTATATTTTGAAAAAGAAGCAACATCTCGATAAAAGGTGACTTATCAAAAAAAGACTAAGAGGCAAAATAGTTTTAAAAACACTGTGTTTAACTAATGGTACCACAATAATAGTTTCATTAGACCGTAACAAACATTTGGGGGTTTTAAAAGAACAGAACCCCCATAAAATTTTTATGTAAATATACTAAAAAAGAAGCCGCATCTCGATAAAAATTCGATTATAGAAAAAATACTAAGAGGCAAAAAAGTTTTAAAAACGTTGTGTTTAACTGATGGTACCACAATAATGAAATAACTGGAACGTACACAAAAGTTTTGGGGGGTTTAAGGGAACAAAACCCCCATAAAATTTTTATGAGGTGGACAAATTCCACTATAATTTTGTTTTAAGATGTTCCTGCCATAACAATGATACATGTCTATTTTCAATAAACAATCTCTAATAGTTTTCGATATATTGAAAAAAATCGATTTTTATTTTGTAAATTCAAAGGGCTGTAACTTTTTTTATAAGCACATTTGTACTAACGTAAGTTAGGTTCAATCGAACTGTTTTTGACCCCAGAATGTGTGGTATAATTTATGACCAATCTTTTCGGGACACCCTGTATACTCCGACCACTACCTTATAAAATCAAAGCTCAGAGCACGCATATCTAAAGCAAAAAAAAGGTCAAAGCACAAAATCCACAAAATATAATACTGAGGTGCTAAAATCTGAAACTGCTAGAGATAATTACATGAAAATCTTAGACGAAACATTACCAAACATCGGTGAAAATTTAAGTATAGAAGAGCATTGGACTAAATGTAAAGAAGCCATGCACACAGCGGCTGATACTGTATTAAAACCTATCAAGACCAGAAAAAATGAGGATTGGTTCGACGAAGAGTGTAGACATATTAACCAACAAAAAATGAAGCATATAAGAGACTCCAGCAGAGCAGAACGAGATCAACTCTCGACGAATATGAAAATGTAAGAAGGGAAGAAGGGAGAATGTTCAGAAGAAAAAAGAAAGAACAATACGAACACGCTCTAAACGAAATTGTTAAAACTACCACAATGGAAAGACATACGAAAATTCTACCAACAGATGAATAGCTGCAGAAAAGACTTCAAACCAGAATAATAACCTGTAAAGATAAGGACGGCTCTATAATTAGTAACAAGGAACAGATACTAAACAGATGGGCGCAACATTTTGAAGAACTGCTTAGTGGCAATTATGAAGATGGCGAGATGGAGGATCCCATGCTTCAAATTAATGAAGATGATCGGCAGCCACTCCCCACCGAAGAAGAAATTAGAGAAGCCATCTTAACACTTAAAAATAACAAAGCCCCCGGTTCGGATAATCTCCCTGCTGAACTCTTCAAAAACGGCGGCGACACCCTCTTGAAACACATGCATAAACTGATAACTGCAATTTGGCAACAGAAGGAAACACCCACAGATTGGAAGTTGGGTGTACTGTGTCCTCTACACAAAAAGAGAGACATGATGGTGTGAGATAATTATAGAGGCATCACTCTACTCAATATGGCATATAAAGTGTTGTCCAACGTATTGTACAAAAGACTTCTCCCCTACGCTGAAGAAATAGTAAGAGGATATCAGTGCGGTTTCCGTCCTAATAAATCAACAACGGACCAGATATTTACAGTGAGGCAGATCCTTGAAAAAAACCCTAGAGTTCGGCGTCGATACCCACCACATATTCGTGGACTTCAAGGCCGCATACGACTCAGTTAATAAAAGTTAGTAAACTTCTACTTGCTATGGTATAATTTAAAATACCGCTTCATCTTGTCCAATTAACTGAACTTACGCTCACAGGAGCAGAGAGCGTGGTAAAGATCCAGAACGATTTCTCAAGACCCTTCCATTGCAAAAATGGACTAAGACATGGGGATGGACTATCGTGTCTCTTATTAAGCCTTTTTTTTTTTTTTTTTTTTTTTTTTTTTCCCCATAATCATCACTACGATGATGATTATTACAATTACAATCTGGTCATACTTGACCAATGAGCAATTTTAATCTAACCTAAATTATTACTGTTCCTTAAAATTAAGAGCTTGCCCCATAGCGTCTCTTATCTAACCTAACAAGATAGTGCACTATTCTAGCATACACACTAACGCGCACAAGCACTATGCTATGCTTTTCACTATCACCTATCACTTAAACTAGTTCATAAGGTTTTGTCCTCTTCAGTCTTCTAACTTGCCCAGTAGTATCGAGGAGCTGGATTGCCTCAATATTCTCGTGCATGTGAAGTCGTTGCTCGTGACTTCCTGCCATCTTCTTGATGATTATATCCACAGTTTCCATTCCTAGGTCCTTATGGAGATCACTGTTTGTAACATACCAAGGAGCATCTACAATATTTCTTAGTATTTTGTTCTGGAATCTTTGTATTACTGTTATATTACTTGGTCTAGTACACCCCCATAGTGGGCATCCATAAGTCCATACAGGTCTCAATATTTGTTTGTAAATTAGTAACTTATTATGCATCGACAGTGTGGAGTTTCTTCCAATTAGCCAATACATTTTTTTATATCTTATATTTAGCTCTTCCCTTTTTTTCTTAACGTGCACCTTCCAGCGTAGTTTTGCATCTAATGTTATACCCAAATACTTAGCAGTATCTGCATATGGTACTTGGATATTGTTGATTATAACTGGTATATATTGTATTTTTTTGTTGGTGAAATTAACATGGACAGATTTAGCTTCATTTAGCCTGATTCTCCATTTTTGTGTCCACTTATAGATTTGGTTAACTGCTATTTGGACCTTGTTGGTCGCCTCTTCACTTGTCGTCCCTACTGCTTGAATAGCTGTATCATCAGCAAAGGTGGCAACTGTGTTGTTTTCCAGTACAGGTATATCACACGTGTATAGTAGGTATAGGACCGGACCCAACACACTGCCTTGTGGAACACCTGCTCTAATTTTTTTTAAGTCTGAAAAACAGTCTTCTTGCTTAATTCTAAAATGTCGTTCTTTTATGTATGACTGTAAAAGTTTTGAGTACTGTATAGGTAAAAAACATTTTAGTTTGTATGTTAAACCTTCATGCCAGACTTTATCAAAAGCCTGTGCAGCATCAAGGAATACAGTTGAACAGACTTTCTTTTCTTCTAGGGATCTTTCGATAATATTTGTGATTCTGTGCACCTGGTCAATTGTTGAATGCTTATTTCTAAATCCGAATTGATGTGTTGGTATCAAATTCCTTGCTTCGATAATTGGTTTTATTCGCTTAAGGAGCAGTTTCTCAAGCAGCTTCGATATTACAGGAAGCAGAGATATCGGTCTGTATGACGAAACCTCATGTGCTGGTTTTCCTAGTTTAGGAATCATAATGACTTCCGCCATCTTCCATATCATTGGTACATATTTTAATCTGAATGCACCGTTAATGAGGTTTGTTAATTTTACGATAGCTCTTCCGGGAAGATTTTTCAACAGCTCACCCGTAATTAGATCATAGCCCGGAGCTTTCTTCGGATTAATATTTTCCCTTATTTCTTCAAGTACTTCTTTTGGTGTAGTTAGCCGAATTTCTTCCTCTAATTGAACAGGTTCCTCCCATCTTTCTTCATCCCCTTGAGGTTCATTTGGTTTGAATGTATTTTCAAGATGTATGGCAAATAGCTCTGCTTTTGTGCACTACTTCTGGCCCAGTTACCATTTTCTAGTTTAATAGGAGGAGAGTGCATAATAGGTCTTTTCAGTCTTTTAGTAGCTTTCCATAAGGAATAATCTGTACTACCGTCATCTGTTAGCTCCTGTAAGTAAGAATTAATCGAGTCATTCTTTAATTGTAGGATAGTTCTTTTGAGTTGTTGACTTGCACGATTTAGTTTAGTCTTATCTTGAGGAGACCTTGTTTGTTGCCAGATTCTTCTCAGTTTTCTTTTTTCAATTATCATGTTCCTTATTTCCTTTGGATAATTATTTCCTTTTAGCCTAGGTTTCAGCGTAGGAGTGTTTTCCCATGCTGCTTGCTGGATATTGTTCACCAACAATTCTGCTTCTTTATCTAATTGCTCTGCGTTTTGTATTGGTACACTTAGATTTATTCTCTCTTCAAGGCTTAGCTTAAAACTATCCCAATCCGTCCATTTATTTGTTAATGTGGGGTTACTTTGTTTTTTAATAATCCTGTCACTCATGGTTAGTACTATAGGGGAATGATCAGAATTTAAGTCCCAACAGTCATCAATGTCTATGAAATTAGTTGAAATATTCTTAATAATAAAGAAGTCTATTAAATCAGGGGTCTTGTTTCTATCCGTAGGCCAGTAGGTTGGTCTACCAGTTGATAGTGCTTCACACCTCTGTTCTTTAATGGCTAACAAAAGCTCCTTTCCCTTAGTAGTAGTGATTCTAGAGCCCCAGTGTGTGTTCTTTGCATTGAAGTCACCTCCAATAATGAACCTTTCACCTAAGCTTTTCAAGAATTCATTATACTGCTCTTTTTTAATGGAATTATTAATATCTTATTAAGCCTGGCATTAGAAAAAATAATTCGAGAGTCCCAAATTAATACGAATGGTACTATCTTTAACAAATCAGTACAAATTGTCGGATACGCAGATGACATAGACATCATAGGTAGATCTAAAGAATCTCTGACTGAAGCATTTCGGTCGTTAAGAGCATCTGCACAGAAAATGGGGCTAAATATAAATGTTCAAAAGACCAAATATATGTGTTGCACTAGGTCAAGCAACCCGACACCTACAAGAATAATAATTGACGACCTACAACTGGAAGGTGTCGACACCTTCATATACATAGGCTCGCTGCTAACTAAAGACAGCAATGTCAGTGAAGAAATTAAAAGAAGAATAGTGCTCGCCAATAAGTGCTACTATGGCTTAAGAAGACAGATGGCCTCAAAAATACCTAGAAAAATTAAATTGACTGTTTCCAAAACACTAATAAGGTCAGTGCTAACATATGGCTCAGAAACTTGGTCACTTACTCAGAATGACCAAGAACTGCTCAAACGTTCTGAGCGAAAAATTTTAAAACGAATATATGGTGGCATAAAAGAACAAGGTTTGTGGCGCAGGCGTTACAACTTTGAGTTGTATAGAAATTTTGGAGAACCTGACGTTGTACAATTCATTAAGGTATGTATTCATACGGGTATGTATTCATACGCCTTAGATGGATAGGTCATGTAATCAGGCGAGAGGAAGATGCCATAGTCAGAAAAGTTTTTGACCGAAGAGGGCCGATAGGAAAACGAACAAGAGGAAGGCCGAGACTTAGGTACCAAGACAACATAGAGACTGATTTAAAATCTATTGGAATTAGAGCACGGAGAAGAGTTGCCAGAGACAGGGATGAATGGAGGATTGTTCTGAAGAAGGCTTTGGCTCATAAAGAGCTGTAACGCCACTGATGATGATGATTATGATGATGATAATTATAACTTATTAATAAACTTGAGGGACGAGCAATTAATAATGCAAGGAAGAATACAGGGTAGAAGGAATCGTGGAAGAAGACGCATCTCCTGGTTAAACAATTTGAGAGCTTGTTTTAACTGCACTTATGCTGATCTCTTTAGAGTAGCGGCATCGAAAGTACGAATTGTCATGATGGTTGCAAACCTTCTTGGAGGAGATGGCACATGAAGAAGAAAAAAGGGTTACACGATCTTTTCTTTGTGGTCACAGAGATTGTATTTGATAGCTAAGTTTTTATAGCATCTCAACGGGTTTTAGTTAACTAGTCACCTTTAGAAAGTGCCTACTTCCCAGAGGCTTATCAGAATAGTAAGTTATATATATATATATATATATATATATATATATATATATATATATATATATATATATATATATATATATATATATATATATATATATATATATGTTACACTTGAAGTTTCCGCGGGAGCTATATGTGCTTTCTGTTGTTTTCCGGGTTTGACTCCGCGTTGAATAATTTTGGTTTTGATAAAAACCATTATTTTGACGACGTTTCGGCAAGATCTCACTTGCCATTGTCAAGTCAGGTAGTTCCGCTTCTCGCTGCTGCTTGAAGTAAACTGAATTTTTACTCACGATACCGTCGCTTATGTAGTTGATCCTGATGCTGCTTGCCCTGCGCGAACTCTGGCTCTTGTTATTGGTCCGGTGTAGGTTGCAGTCGTCGGCGGGATGTTACGCGTGGATGTTGCGGCCTGATTTATTTTGGTCTTTTTCTTCAATACCTACAACTTGGAAAACGGTACAATGGATAGCCTTTCCACTCGACGAAGACAGGAAACCAAAATTAGTGTTACGAGGATTGCCCACGAATACCACCGAGAAGGCAATCCAAGAAGACATGGCAAACCAATATGGAATAACCTGCCACACAGCACGTAACATGTCTACGAGAGTAGGGAAAAGGAGGCCACTACCCATGTTTGTCATGACACTGGATCAGGAAGACGTGGAAAAAGCAAAGCGGGTAACGAACCTGTGCCACATGAAAGTTGTGGTAGAGGACCTACACAAGGCAGCAGGACCGACGCAGTGCTTCAACTGCCAAGGGTACCATCACGCCCAGAACTCGTGTCACAAGGACCCGAGATGTGTGAAGTGCGGCGAAGAACACCACTCAAAGCAGTGCCAGAGAGCCAGAGAAGTCAAGGCAACGTGTGCCAACTGCAATGGGAGCCACCCAGCCAACTACAGAGGATGTCCTAGGTGCCCAACCTGGGGGAGGCCTCCACCACAGAGGTCACAACAGCGACCACCACCAAACCGAAGACAGCAGGCAACCGGGGTATCCTACGCGCAAGCCACGCAGGGAGACCAACCAGCGCAGAACAACACACCGTCCAACCGACCAACCCTCCCAGACGAAGAGTACCTAGTCAGGATGGTCACAAACATCGTGACTAAGGTAGTCCAAGAGGTGATACTCAGCACCAGGCAGGCACAGAACTAATGGCAGAGAGGGGATACTTGAGGATAGGCTCCTGGAACCCGGGCGGCATAACCACAAATCAGAACATACTAGATGAACTCGCCAACAGATACGAGATGGACATCGTAGCAATTCAGGAAACAAAACTGACCAACAACTTCAACCTAAAGTTTCCTGGATACGACGTATATAGGAACGACCTCACTAGAAGATCAGGAGGAACGGCCATCCTCGTAAAGAAGGGTATTAGACACACCAGTTACACTACTCCACCACTGGTCAACATGGAAGCCACAACAATAGAAGTTAACATGAGGCAAGGCGCAATAAGGATCACATCAGCCTACGTAAGACCACAAGACCCTTTAATGGACGATGACCTAGATGCGTTCCTAAACATCGCCGAACCATCCATCATAATAGGAGACCTGAATGCAAGATCCCCCAACTGGAACGACAGAGCTACGAACAGGAATGGACGACTACTAAACAGATACATAGAAAACAACGAAGACACAATGGCAATGGGCCCAGAAGAACCTACCCACTACCCAGGAAACGCACTTCCGACACACATCGACTTAGTTGTAGCCAAAAACCTAGGACTGCAATCAGAATTAATCACGCTGGACGAAGGATCAACTGACCACCACCCCATCCTATTAGAAATCGGAACATGGGAAGAGACAAACCCGCCAAAAAGAACAAAAAAGAAAATAAAGTGGACTAACTACAAAAGGTTAGTAAGTGAAGGAATAAACATAGTGCCAGTAATAAACAATCCAGAAGAAATAGAAGGAAAAGTCCTAGAGTTCGAAAATATCATCCAAGAGGCAATTAGAAACAGCACAACAGAGGAAGATGTCGAGATATTCATGGGAAGGTTCAAAGACATACCACAAGAAACACAAGAGTTGATAAGGGAAAAAAATAGAGCAAAGAAAACAGCAAAAAGAACAAGAAACAGAGTAGATAAATCCTGGGCAAATATTTTAAATAGGGAGGTCCAAACGGCCCTAAAACTCCACCGTAGCGAAAAATGGGACAACTTTGTACAAGAGATGGAAGAACAAGACTCAAACATGAGAAATGTCTGGAAGCTCCAGAAAATGTTGAGAAGCGACAGGAAACCCATCCCCCCACTACATGGAAGATACGGCATGGTATACACCATAGAAGATAAAGCAGAGGCAATGAGGACTACACTCGAAGATGAATGCAGACTGAACTTCCACCAAGATGAAGACGACGACTTCCTGGAAGAAGTCGAAGAACAAGAAGAAGGACCAGAAGACCCAGAGGACTTCATCCCCCCAACATCACCGGAAGAAATCAATGAACATATCAAAAATAGTTCACCGAGAAAAGCGCCTGGCCTCGACGAAATAACCAACAGAGCCCTAAAATATTTGCCCAGAAAAGCTATAGTGTATTTCACAAATATTATAAACGCAATATTAAGATTCAAGACATTCCCAAACAGATGGAAAGAGGCCCGTGTCATCATGATTCCAAAACCTGGCAAGAATCACACATTCCCACAGAACTACAGGCCAATCAGCTTACTTCCAGCGATCAGCAAGATAGTGGAAAGAGTCATCCTCAGCAGACTGCAAGCGGAAACAACCCGACTAAATATCATCCCAGAGGCTCAATTCGGATTTAGAGCAGAGCACTCCAGCGAACTACAAGTCCTCAGGCTAACCGAGTACATAGCAGCCGGTTTCAATGATAAGCAGTACACTGGAGCAGCGTTCCTGGATGTAAGCAAGGCATTCGACAGAGTCTGGCACAAGGGGCTCCTATTCAAAATGCGGGATTACGGGTACAGCGGAGCGATGACGAGGCTAATCTCGTCGTACTTGGGCGGCCGGAGGTTCAGGATTCGGATAGGACAAGTCCTGTCCGAACTCGGAATCCCGGAGGCTGGAGTACCACAGGGAGCGGTCTTGTCACCCCTGCTGTACACGATATACACCGCAGATGTACCTAGAACACCAGGTACCCTCATGAGCCTCTACGCCGACGATACAGCAATAGCGGCCAAGCATAGAAACGCAGATATAGCAGTGACCAACCTACAAACTGCACTAGAAGAAATTGAAGCATGGTGTATCAAATGGAAGATAGCCATAAATTCAGAGAAAACACAAGCGGTTCTATACAAGAAAGGGAGACAGCAGCCAGAGGAACAATTGAGGGTGCAGAACAGGCCCATCGAGTGGAAAAACGAAGCCAAATACCTAGGAGTCATTATGGATAAAGGATTAACCTTCCAAAAACACGTAGAAGCCACAGTCCAGAAGGCCAACATAGCAAGAGCGAATCTAAGAGGACTCACAGGCAGAAAAAGTAAACTAACACTCAAAACAAGGTTAAGATTGATAAATAGTATAATCCTACCGGTATTAACTTATGCGTCTCTCGCATGGGGACACGTATGTAATACACACAAGAAGAAGATCCAAGCAGTCCATAACAACAGCTTGAGGGAGGCCGTCAGAGTCCCAAGATATGTAGCTGAAAGATTCCTGTTCAGAGAACTCCAACAGGTGAGAGTCACAGAAACCATGACAGACAAGGCAAGGGTCAAATTCGCAGAATTAGAACATCACCCAAATTACATACTGCGAGAGACGCTAAGATACGACGAGTTCCACCGATGGAAGCACAGACGCCCGAAACAACAAATTATAGGATAAACTAAAAGTGATAAGTGATAGTAGTGTGTTCGTAGCTCGAAACAAGTGCCGAAGATAGCGTTACCCACGAAGTCCAAGTACCACGACCACCTCCAAGGTAAGCAAATATTAGAAAATTAGAAGGGCCTTAAGCCCCCAAAAAAATTCATATAAAATAAAAAAATGGCGAAAGCCCCCAAAAAAATTAAAAAAACCAAAAACACAAAAAAATTAGAGCATCGAGTCATCGGGCGGGGCCCAGCAGGGCCCAACAGGGCTCAGTGGGGCTCGGCACGATGACTCGGGGCCCAAGCAAGCAATTTTTAGTACCGCGGATAAGTTATTAAGAAGATAAAGGCATAGAGCGCATCACGCTGGGCCTAGTTTTTTGCATTCGATTAGGATACCACAGTGGAATCTTATTACCCAGGGTTCCATTGTGAAGAGCATTTGGCTACGATAGTTGTGCCTCCATCGCGCATCAGCGTGCTATGGGGGGGAAAGGGATGGCCTGGGGCATTGGAGCGAGGTGGGGTGATCCCTGTATAACTCGGGTCAAAACACCTCGCCCCAATGACTTGTTACACCCGAATGTACTCCTTCGAGAGGGTGAACAAATCCCACAGGTCGGGTTAAATCAAATTGCTTGCTTGCTTGCTAAAAATTCAGTTTACTTCAAGCAGCAGCGAGAAGCGGAACTACCTGACTTGACAATGGCAAGTGAGATCTTGCCGAAACGTCGTCAAAATAATGGTTTTTATCAAAACCAAAATTATTCAACGCGGAGTCAAACCCGGAAAACAACAGAAAGCATATCGTCGCCTTAGTACTATAACTTTGATAACTCCAAAATTGACGTTTTTGAGATAACTAGTTCACAAGATGTATTTTATTTGCCTCCATATTGTGTAAAAACTTGATAGCTCACTTCAAACGGGTTAAGTATTTATTTATGATTGACGAAAGTTGATAAAACTCAAATGCCACTAATATTCAGTGCTAAAACTTAACAAGATAAGTTATCAAGGTATTATTTCATCGAAATAATCGTGAATACGACATACACTGAATGCTATAACTAGATAACTCGAGTTATCTAGTTTTAGCACGTGTTTCTCTGAAACCATTGAACTTACCACATAATTGCTATCTGTTTATTCGGTTCATTTTAATGCAAGAATTCGAGAATTGTTAGCAGATCTGACAACCCCCATGGCAGAGGGCTAATTTTCAACAAAATAATGTTTAAAATATTAATTGTGTTAAAAAGTTCACTTATATGCGACTTAGCACAACATGCGACATTACCAAATGTTAACATTATGGTAGTGCTAAAAGTTGATAACTTTAATTTTTCGTGTTTTTTTTCATGTTGGAAAACAAATTTACACCATATTCCTAAATATATCAGTTGCCAAAAAGTTAAGGAACAGTATTTTAGAGCCGCAGAGTGAGTTCCGTATTTACCAACACCATGGTAGCAGCACAAATATCTTTAAACTCGTTTATCTCAAAACTACTAATTTCGAGTTATCAAGTTATAGTATTAAGGCGACGATATATATATATATATATATATATATATATATATATATATATATATATATATATATATATATATACAGGGTGAGTCATGAGGAACTGTACATACTCCTACCTCGTATAGAGGCCCCTATGGGGAATAACAAATGACCATTAAAAAGTGTCTGCTCCCATTGTTTAATAATATACAGGGCGAGTTTCGCATTTTGACAGAAATTTGTATTCGTCATAATTTTTGAACGGTCAGATCGATGTGTCTCTTATTTTGGTCAATCGTTACACTATTGCCACCTAATCAACTGATTTATTCAAACTAGAAAAAAATCTGTATAAGCTTTTTGAAAACTCTAATATGAATTTTACAAATTAGACAAATAGGCAATTAAAATAACATATTTATTTTTTCCGCACACGATTGCTTAATTTTTTATAAAAAAATTAAATTTGATTATGAATTAAAAGTTTGGTAAAGTGAACCATAGATTTAAAAAAATTAACTTTTATTACCAAAATTAATTTTTTTTGAACAAATATTTAATTTATGTTACCACCAATCAACTGATTTATTCAAACTAGAAAAAAATCAGGCCCGGATTTAAAAAATTAGTTTGTTTGGGTCTTAGAAAAAATTTCACCTTGTATACGTTTTTTGAAAACTCTAATATGAATTTTACAAATAAGACAAATAGGCAATTAAAATGGCATATTTATTTTTTCCCCACACGATTACTTATTTTTTTATTAAAAAATCAAATTTGACTATGCATAAAAAGTTTGGCAAAGTTTTTGCATAGATTTTAAAAAATTAACTTTTTTTACAAAAACTAATTTACAAAAACAACGTTTTTCTTAAAATTAAAAGTTTTACCATTTTTTTTTCTATAACACGTCTAGATCTAAAACTTCCCATAACACTTCTTTTGGACTCTATAGTTTAACATAGACGTGATCAAATTGATAAATTTTAAATTTTTCCACTTGATTTTTGCGATTTACAAGTTTGCAACTTTTACAAGAAGAAGACTGAAAGTCTACAACAATTTTCATAGTCTTCATAATGGTAAGAGGTATGTGCTGTAAAAATTTCAGAAAAAAAATATTAAAATGGAACAAAGTTGTAGCGAGTTAAACCGTGAGTTCATTTTTTTTTTCATTTTTAGAAAATTCCGATTTTGACAAATTTGATTTTTTAATAAAAAATTAAGTAATCGGGTGGGGAAAAAAATAAATATGCCATTTTAATTGCCTATTTGTCTAATTTGTAAAATTCATATTAGAGTTTTCAAAAAGCGTATACAGGGTGAAATTTTTTCTAAGAACCAAACGAACTAATTTTTTTAAAGCCGGACCTGATGTTTTTCTAGTTTGAATAAATTAGTTGATTAGGTGGTAATAGTGTAACGATTGGCCAAAATAAGAGACACATCGATCTGACCGTTCAAAAATTATGACGAATACAAATTTCTGTCAAAATGCGAAACTCGCCCTGTATATTATTAAACAATGGGAGCAGACACTTTTTAATGGTCATTTGTTATTCCCCATAGGAGCCTCTATACGAGGTAGGAGTATGTACAGTTCCTCATGACTCACCCTGTATAATCCAAAGTCTCTACAGGTGTTTATTGAAAATATGATTTACCAGGAACTGTGCTCTCTAAAATTATCATTAAACTTGTTTTGATAGAAAATGAATCGAACCTTTGGATTAATGGTTTATCTCAAAAACAGATAAATGCCATAAATTAAAATTACAGCATAATATATAAAGTATAAATTTGGCGATTTTTATTCAATGACACACCAAAAATGTTGAAAATCTTAGGTATAGTACTGCGATTGCTGGCAGTCGCGTACTGTGTAGAATCATTTGTTATTTCAGATGATTATACCGTAACTGTGAAAACCAATAATGGAAAAATAAAAGGTGGCTTTGGAGCTAGATCACATGCAAATAAAGATGAAATTCTATATTGGTTTAGAAGTATTCCATTTGCCGAACCTCCAGTTGGAGATTTAAGATTTGCTGTAAGTGTACCAATTTTTTACTTTTCATCATCATAAATGGCTCGACAATCCGTTGTCACGTCAACTAAAAAATGTATCACTGATGCCATGTTTTCTGTACTACATGAGTTTTACCAAGCACTAAACAATAATCTTTATACTGCCACTGTTTCTGTGACTATACTAATGGTTCCAATCCTACTTGGATAATAGGAAACAACTGGTTAGAGTAAATGATACTGACTCCAGTCTCAAAAACATTGTATGTATGTGGGGCACCACAGGGTTCAGTATTGAATCCTCTACTTTTCCTTATTTTTATAATGACAGTACTAATTTAAAAATCGATGGAAAAATTTTTCTTTTTGCTGATGATACCAGTATCACTTGGAGTAACTCAACTATTGCAACTCTTCATGCAACTATAACTTATGATCGTCTTACGATAAAAACCTGCTCTTACTCTAATTTACTCTCGTTCAACGTGGATAAGACAGTAGCATTATCCTATAAAGGAGCTCTTCAATCCTTGCTTTTTAATAACAGCCAGATTAGTACCGTTGATTCTGTAAAATTCTTTGGTATTTTTTTAGATAGCAACCTCAAATGGTCCCGTCATATTGATTCGTTAAGATCTGTTTCAAGGGAAATCAATTTACCATCTTCTAAAATAATATATTTTTCGTTGTTCGGGTCTCATCTTCGATATGGTCTTCCTGTTTGGGGTTCTAGTACAGCTGCTCAATCTGATGTTATTTTTAAATTGCAAAAAAGAGCAATAAGACATCTGTTTGACATAAGAAGAATTACACATTGCAGAAGTTACTTTAGAGATCACGAAATTTTAACACTTCCCTCTTTATATATTTTAGAAACGGTTTGCTTAATTCGTAAATTCCTTCATGTCTTTCCAGCAAGGCCTAATCATGTACTCCACCAGAAATTCATCTTTTGATATTTAATTACCGATCCCGTCCACTGAGTTAGTAAAGAAATCTATATTATATTCCGCAAATAAACTATACAACCATCTCCCTTTACAACTTAATCTGCAACATCTTTCCCAAGTTGTTGCAGATTTAAGTTGCGTAAAATGACAAAAGGGAGTATGAACTGAGTATTCTCTTAGAGTATTCTTTTGGAGAATGAGTAGGTATTCTCTTAGAGTACGAACATGCCGAAGATACATGGATGAGCGCGGTGTAGGTCGCGATCGCGGTCGAGGTTTACATCGATGACGGGCACAACATACCGAAGATACCTTCCTTTTAAGCCTCGGTTTCCTCGAAAGCGGCACCGACAAACTGCGACCGTAACACTGCGATGAATGACGTCATAAAAAACTGTACCGCGCAAAATAATAGCGGTGGGTTCCAAAGATGCGTTGGAAGCCATCGCTTGCTGAGTTTGCACATTCCATTGCCGCAGTGAAGAACCTTGAATTTTTCACCGTAATCTGACGTAATTCATCGCAGTGTTACGGTCGGCAGTGTCGGTGCCGCTTTAGAGGAAACCCAGGCTTAAGTGTTCTTTGTCAGTATAACCCGGTTTTAACGGTTGACGATCCAATAAAATCTGAATTTTTTGAATCGCAAACCTTCGAAATTCTAACCTTGTTAGTCTATCCTTAAAAATATTTAAGAGCTTATTTTCTTTTTTACATTTTTTAGGTATTTTATTAATCGTCCGCGTACCAATTGATATTTTATTCTGTTTCATTGTGTTAGATACTTTCAGTTGTTAAATGAGGATGTTCACAAAAAATTAAAAAGTAATTTCAAACATGTAAAACGATTAAGAAACACCCTAGGAATAATTGTCCAAAATTTCAACAAAATTGAAAAAGCCTTTCTATAAAAAATCTTTATTAGAAATCTAGCATTATTTTAAATTTCAAGAACGCTTCTCTATTGGCCTGACGTCACTAGTTGCGTACCCCAAGCGCGCGCCATTCTCATAGTGTTACTGTTTACCTGTTTGACGTTTCAGGTCATTTTATTTTGTTCTCTTCTTAGGTTAAAGTGGAGTTTTATAGTGAATTTGTTTAGTTTAAAGTGGATAGACTGTTTGTAAGGACATATTTTGGGTTTTACAAAAATAAACAAATAAAATGGAAGAAGGTTTTCAGAAAGCCGATTCGTATAAACTACCGACTGTAGTGTAGATGTAACAATGGTGTATGATTTATTGGCATCTTGTAAAAAAATAAATCTACCACAGCTTTACTGAGTGTATATTCCATATAATTTTCCATGTCTTCTTTAAGCTAAAAAAATAGATGCTTAATACTCCACAAAAAAAAATAGAGAAAGTTGTATGCATGCATTGTACGCATGCATGTTGTATATATACATTGGCTGGTTATTACTTTACCTTGGTTAGGTGTATTAAAAATATTTTTATTCTTCTTCATGTGCCTTGTCCGTTGTGGACGTTGGCTATCATCATGGCAATTTTAATTTCATTTGAGGCGTTTCTGAATAACTCGATCGATTTTTGTCCAAATCATTGGCGTAAGTTTTTAAGTCATGAGTGTCTTTTCTTCCGGGTCCGCGTTTACTCTCTATTTTACCTTGCGTTATCAGTTGGAGTATACGATATTTTTTATCATGCCTCATGATATGACCGAAATATTTAAGATTTCGTTTCTTACTTGTAAAAGAGATTTCTTTTTGTTTTCCCATTCGACGCAATACCTATACGTTGGTGTGGGTCTCCCAGGATATTTTGAGGATACGTGGGTATACCCACATCTCGAATGCCTCTAGCTTTTTCATTAATGTTTCCATTATTGTCCAGGCCTCTGCGCCATATAGCAAGACCGGAAATAATAACATTTTAGCAGCCGCATTTTTAGTGGGAGAGATATTATGTCGCAATGGGTGAAAATATTTCTCATGCATGTTGTTAAATGTTGCTATGTCCTTTTCAACTCTAGATCTTATTTCGGTTGTTTCGTATTTCGAGTTGACAACTGTTCCAAGGTAAAAAATATTTTTGAACTTGGGTATTATACATTTTCATTTCAACCAATCTTTTCACTAAATTATTAATGATTTTAATATAATATAAATTCATACCTACATCCACATGTAGTTATTTTAAGGTTTACTTTTACTGTATGTATTATTAGAATCCCGTTTTTAGGAATATCCCAGTTTAAGGAATACAAATTTGAGGTCCCGAAACTTTTTCATTTACTCTTTAAGGGGGTAGGTGCAAAATCTTGGTCCAATGCTATTTAAATTCATTCATTTTTTCGAATCCTGAGAAAACTAATAAGTATTTTTGAAAAATGTAAATGCAGAAAGAACAATTACATTATTACCAAGGGCCGAAAGTCTATGGAAAACTTCTATAATGTTTATTTTATTAAGTTAGTTCTTTAAGTTAGTTATTTTAAGTTCTAGCTGCAAAAAAACCATTTCTTTTTCTGTTTTAAATTGGCTGGAATGCTAATAAAAATCTTGTTAGAACTGTTTTTTGATGTATTTACACACCCAGGAACAAAACACCACTTATTTGGCTTTATTTTTAATAATTAAATACGTAAAAAACTGCGCACATTCAAATACACTGAGTAAATAAGTATACAAAACTAGTCGTCGATCAAAGACGTTACGACTGCTGACGTCACAGACCGTAGCCTCGCTGCAGGGTACCGTTTTTCTAGCCTCCAAGAAAATCAACATTATGAACTCATTTATCTTAAAAAATATACATTTTTAAACAGTTTTATGATTGTTACGTTTTTATATACCTTGTAATCTATTGAATTTAACTATATTTAAAAATTAGTGAACATCCCTATTATCTTCAGCATACCTTTTTTTCTTCGTTAGTTCGTTTGGTTTCACATTTATTTAGTATAATTTACCAGTGAATTTATACAGGTTGTTTCATTAAGAATTTTCCATATCGTAACTGGAGAAACCTTAGCATAAAATACGAAGATTTAACCCAAAACACTTAAAATAAAATATTCTTCCTTACCGAGATACAGAGTGTTTTATTACAAATGTTCTAAAAGGATTTTAGCCCATTGTTAAAGCACCTTTTAATATTTTTTGTTCAAACTTGACACACAGTTTACACGTGTTAGGATACATTAACTAGTATTAAAACATAGTTGTCCGCTGTTACCAGAGGCGTGCTGTAGGGATATATACTTCATTTTCGCTCCTTTTCCCCCTCACAATCTACGCAATTGTCGTAATAATTGTTTCAGCATGTTTGTTTGATTCTTGGTTACTTTTTACGTAAATATCATCCTTTTGTCTCAATGCGATAGAATAAGTAATTTTTAAGTTATTTGCGTTTTAATGTAATGGATTCAATAAGATTATGTATTTTAAACACATAATCTTATTGACTGTACCTAGTTTAAAATACATAGTTTTATGGAATCAATTATCTTTAAACGCAAATAACTTGAAAACTACTTACTTTATCGCAATGAAACAAAAGGATGATATATTTGTAAAATGTAACAAGGAATCTTGTTAAAAAACATGCTGAAATTATAATAACGACAGTGGCGTAGATTGTGAGGGGGGAAAGGGGTGAAAATGAAGTATATATCCCTACATCACGCCGTTGGTAACAGCGAAAAACTATTTTTTAAGACTAGTTAAAGTATCCTAATATGTGTAAACTGTGTGTCAAGTTTAAAAAAAAAAATATTAAAAGGTGCTTTAACAATGGGCTAAAATCATTTTAGAATAAAACACTCTGTATCTCGGTAAGCAGGAATATTTTATTTAAGTGTTTTATGTTAAATCTTCGTATTTTGTGCTGTTTCTTCAGTTGCTATATGGAAAATTCTTAATAAAACACCCTGTATATAATGTGCTTCTACCAGTGCAATATCTTCAGTTTTGCGTTGAAGGTCTTTGAATAGGTCTTGGCTGTTGGTCCATTCTTTATATGGTCCCGCGGTACAAGGAACGGGACACTAATATTCATATTCACTTTTAAATAGTACTTTGACAAAATCAAAACAAGATATGCGACCACTACAAATAAGTATTCTTCACTTAAGGCATACGACTATTTTTTTATCTAAGAGGTGTTAAAGAAAATATAAAGGTACAATTATTGTGTCTATGTCGGGTGTTATCCTTTTAAAATTATCCCACCCGACAAAGGTTAAAGCAAAAACTTTAAAAGGGAGCCAATTTTATCAGTATAATTTTTTGCAGGCACCTGTACCAAAAGCCAATTGGTCAGGAGTTTTAGATGTACGACATAAAGCTCAGGAATGTATTCAAGGTTCACCTGTAGCTGGCAATGAAGATTGCTTGTATCTAAAAATATATAGCCGTCACGTAAGTACTTCTTAATTAATTTTCGAAAAAAACTATTGTTACTTAATATATACCGGGTGTAACAAATATGCAGGTCATAAATAAAATCACACATTCTGTGACCAAAAATAGTTCGATTGAATGTATACTCTTTCTCAGAGGCATCTGTCAATGCGTCACAGTTTTTCGATATAACTTACATACCTTAGTACATTTATTTATTTAGCGTATGGCTACATCACAGGTTCATATATATACATATATATATATATATATATATATATATATATATATATATATATATATATATATATATAAATTACAAACAACAGTAAATACAAAAATATTCTACAAACAAACATCTAGATTATAAATATATTCGATTGACTCTTTTGTAGCAACCAGGAAATTCGAAGGGTTGCCGTTATAGGATCTAATCGGGCATTCCTCTACCATGTGTTTTACTGTTTGCCTTTTGGCGCCGCAGTCGCAATTTGGTGATTGTATCTTTCCCCATCTGAAAAGTGAGTCGGAACATCTGCCACAGTTCGTCCTTATTCTATTGAGTGTGGTCCAAATTCGTCTCGGTTGGTTGAAGCCCTCAGGTTTGCTTGTAATACATGGCATGTTCCAGTTAGCTGGTGCAGCGTTATTCTCCCATTGTTCTCTCCACCGTTCAGTTACATTAAAGTTTTGATCTACTAGCCTTTTTGTTGTTTTTAGAGGCGGGTGTCTTTAACGGAGCCTATTTATGTCTCTGGCGGAAGTTCCGACATGGGAGCGGAGCCCAGGATCAGTATTGATTTTTGTAAATTCTCTGACAAGGGCATGTTCCCGGCGGATGGGTGGTGGAGCTATATGACTCAAAGCTGGTAACCAGTAAGTGGGCATGGTTTTGATTGTGCTTGATATAGTTCGCATGGCTTGGTTGAGTTGGACCTCAACACGGTGAGTATGTGGACTGTTTATCCATACTGGTGCACAGTATTCCGCTACGGGGTATACCAGTCCTAATGCTGTCGATCTAAGTGTGGGTGCTGAGGAGCCCCATGTAGTGCCGCAGAGCTTTTGCAGGATGTTGTTACGAGTTCGGAGTTTTGCAGCAGTCTTAGTAAGATGCTCTTTAAAGTTTAGCGTTCTGTCAAGTGTAACACCCAAGTATTTTGGGTGTTTATTATAGTTAAGGAGTCTGTCCTCAAAATGGATTTGAGGTTGATAGTTGGCCATCTTGTTGTTCAAATGGAAGCAGGACACTTCTGTCTTAGTTGGATTGGGTTGCAATCTCCATTTGCGGAAATAATTCCCTAGGGCATTTAAATCGTTTGTTAGAATGCGTTCAGTGACCTCGAATTCTTTATGACTTGCGGCAAGCGTCCAGTCGTCTGCGTATCCAAACTTTTTTGATGTGGTTTCTGGCATGTCTGCTATGTAGAGGCTGAAAAGCATGGGAGCCAGCACGGATCCTTGTGTAAGTCCATTATTCAGTTTTCTTTGGGTACTAGTCTTGTCTCCCAATATAACTTTAAAACATCTGTTGGATAGCATGGCGTTAATAACCTCAGTGGTCTTTCTGCATGGGATTATTCGCATTAATTTATATATTGCCCCTTGTCGCCACACAGTGTCGTAAGCAGCAGATAGATCGATGAAGACAGCGGTTGTTTTTAATTGCTGTTGAAAGTTTGATTCCACATAATTGGTCAGGGCGAGTACCTGGTCTGTGCAGCTGCGGTTTGGCCGAAATCCTGCCTGTTCCACTGGTAAGTGTTGGAATATGGTTTTGCTGATTCTATTATACAACAGTCTTTCGAACAATTTGTACACCATACTTAAGAGTGCGATGGGGCGGTAGTTTTTCGGTGAATTATTACTTTTCCCTGGTTTTAAAATGGCGACGATTTTTGCATTTTTGAGTTGGTGGGGGACGTTTCGCGTTTGAAGGATGTCAGAAAAGAATTTTGCGAGCCATTGCCTAGTAAATCTGCCGCTATGTTTGAGGGACTCAGCGTGAATGGCGTCGAAACCCTGCGCTTTTCCTGTTTTCATTTCATTTAGGGCTTGCGATATTTCTTCATGCGTAAATGGGTTGGAATATTCTGTTGAGTGTGCAAGACTAGATTTTATGGTTTTGGGTTTTTTTTTACTTTAATTGTATGTAAACGATTTTGAGGTGCCCTAGAGGTTGACACTATGTGCGTAGCTATTTGGTCTGGAGTTACTAGGTTGGTTTGGCGAGCGGGTGGGTTGCTACTTCCGAGTTTCCGTAGTAGGGACCAGGCTTGTCGACTTGACTTCTGAAAGTCTAGGTTTTCTACTGTCTGGGTCCATTTTTCACGCCTGGCAGCATCAATGCTGTGGAGTAGTTCGTCTGCAATCTCCTGCTTTCCATCTTCGCAATATTCTTAATACAGTTTTTCGCTCTCTTCTGTCCAACCAGGGATATATTCTTTGCGATATCCTCTAGGGATTGTCGCTTTTGCTGAGGTGATTATTGCTCCTGTTAGTCTCCCGTAGTTCTGGCTCTTTGGTGGAATCCATCCTAGGCATTTGTCAAGGTTACTGGTGAAAGCAGACCAGTTATCTTTCTTGAAGTTCCATCTGGGGCGTGGGAACGATCTTATAATCGGAATGCTGATACCGATCTTGATTAGGACGGGGCGATGTTGACTATGTGGAAAGTCAGGCATAACCCTTCGTGATGCTGCTAGCGGTTGGCCTTTGTTGTCAATGGTAACAAAACAGAGATTAGGGTTATATTCTCTCCTCCAGGCCGCAGATCTGAAAGTGCCTCTATCTTTGGCGTCGAATAGAAGGTGGGCACCATGTTCCTCTGCCCATTCCACAAGGGACGTGCCATTTCTGTCAGTGTCTGAGTATTTCTACATCTCATGGTGGCTGTTGAAATCCCCTACGTATATGGCTGGGTGTTCATAGGGATTAAGAACTTGGACAGGCCAGGTAATAGCAGGAGGTTTGTATATGTTAGCTATTATGACATTGCCTATTTTCACAGTTACCTCGTGGATGTTGTTCTCGGTAGAAGTGGCGATTAATGCTGCATTTTCTATGTTTGAACGGACATATGTTGCCACTCCGTAAGCTCTATCGTAGGTAGCGCCCAAAAGATCATAGCCGGGGATTTTTCCTCTTGAGCTTAGTTGACCTTCGTTTTCTGTGTGCGTTTCCTGAAGTGCTACTAGGTCAACTTCGTTGTCTTTAAAAGTCTGTGCAGGATTTGACATTTTGCCCTGCTTATGTCTTCTATGTTAAAATGGCAAACTCGTATGCTTGGTCCGAGTTCGTTGGTCAAGTGGTCCTGATAAGGTCCATTTACAAGTGTCATTTCTGGAAAGATTTTCTGTGATATTTGAATTGCCAGGAGATTCAAGATTGTCTGGCGCCTTTTGTGCTAGTTCATTTAGCGTTACCCAGGGTGCACGTGTAGTGTTCTACTACGGACGCGAACTAGCTTTACACCCCACTTACACCTTAGTACAAATTTTGCACATGAAAAAAGTTATAGCCCTTTGAACTTACAAAATGAAAATCGATTTTTTACAATGTATCGAAAAGTAACGTATGTCCTAAAAGTTTTGGCACAAAATTCATTGTCTTTAATTTTAATAAAAACAAAATAATATCAAGTTGCCTTTGGAAACACAAACTTGTTTAAATTGTCTACTGTCAGTTAAGCAAATAAGAATAACTATTTATAAGTTGGTTGGGCGGGCACTCAAACCTGTAAAATATTTCGGAATGAAAACAATTAGAAATATAAGATAATAAAAGGTACAAATAAAAGTAAAAACTATTTTTATTTTAACCGAACCGTATTATTACAATAATATACAAAGAAATTAAGATGTTTGCTTTACAAAATATTCTAACAGACTAAATACCAAAAACACAGAACTAGCACAGTTATCACATCCATAAATATGTAACTTTTTCACTTTTTCGCAATTCTACGCAAGTGGTACATCGAATTGACCTTTATGCATTCGGAGAAGTGGCCCGCCCATGAAGACTATTCTAGCACTTAACAAAAATAATAATTTATAGTTAAGTATTAAGTAAATTCCAACAAAAACAATTCACGCAGAACCATTTATACAACAATAGCGGAGTGCAATCAGAGAATACCATGGCTGAATCTACCAAAATGTGAAAGACACGTGCATTTACTGCACCGAAGTCAGAGAGATTGGTGACAAGAGCAAAAAACCAGCTTGGAATGGAAATAGATGTTTGGCTCGTCAATACAGATCTTCTAAGAGTACGATATCGTTGGAATTGGAGAGGAATGGTCTTAAATAGCGAAATAGACTCAAATACTCTCAAGCGCCACTCCTTCAGACCTATCATAATACTATTACTCAAAAGATACCCAAAACTGGCTTCTACAACACCAAATTCCCTTTGTTCCTAAAATCAATAATCTTCCCAACTTGCCGCAGGTACGCCCAATAGAGGATTTTTGGGCTTTTCTGTCTGGGCAAGTTTATCATGGAGGTAGGGAAGCTTAACATGAAGAACGATTAAGACGGCAAATTTACAACAACTAAGAGAAATTGATCTGAATTCCACCCAGGACCATACGAAAGACATTCGTAGGAATTTGCGTCTAGTAGATAAGAATATCTATTTAGAATAGCTTGAGACAGACAGTTTCGCCATGTTAATCGCCAACGGCAAGGGGACTTGATAGGGCACAAGAAGAAGAAGAGAAGAATGGCCTACTCCACATAATTACACCAGGGAACACGATTCTTAGACATTACTACGGTTGCCTAAATCGACTAACCAATGAACATTAAGGGTGAGATTACGTCACGAGAGTTTACTGTCATTTGAATCGTAATATGATTTTTTTCGAATCCTGAGAAAACCAAGTATTTTAGAAAAATTTAAACGCAGGATGCAAGATTACATTATTACCGAGGGCGGAAAGCCCCTTAGAATAAACAAGCAGATTCTATTGAATGAAATATTTGAAATTAAATATCACACTTCTCTTTTATTTTCAGCCCTGTAACTTATTAAAATAAACATTATAGAAGTTTTTCGGGACTTTCAGCCCTCGGTAATAATGTAGTCTTTCATTCTGAGTTTAAATTTTTCAAAAATATTTATTAGTTTTCTCAGGATTCGAAAAAAATGAATACAATTAAAACACATTGAGAATTTTGACATGCGTCAAAATTTTGCATTAACTCAATGTAAAATTCTGAACTGTTGAATTCCAGCTTCCCTAATAATTATTGTACATCAAAAGACATTAGAAACTATTTGTAAAGGATTGAAATCTGTATTGGAAATAACTGTTAAAATTGGTCTACGTAATTAAACATATTCTAAAATTTTGTAAAAATGTAATACATTTTAGTTTTCAGCCCAAACTTAGGCCACACACAATAGTCTGGGCTGATTGTCGGAGAATAGGCCATTTTTGGGAAAAGTTATTTACCAGCAATTTTATTGCTGGAATCGAATTATAAGATCCTATATATTAATAATATAGGTATGCAAGGTCCTCAGATAGTGTGCTACTTTTTTTATAAACAAAATGGCGCCCGAAAATCGTGTTTTTTTCAATTATTGCTCTATAACTCCGAAGATTTTAATTTTACAACAAAAACTCTCAAATAAAAATTCACCGTGATTAAATTCTGCATAGAGACGTGTTTTTCCCGATCTCGTCCGATGAAAATTTTCCTCGGAAAATGCGGGTTTTCCCAAAAAAATCTTTAATTTTCAAATAAAGTTTTAGATAAGTAATTATCTACCAATATTTAAATAATTTGGTGACTTAAAAGCCTTCTTGGTTTAGAATATAGTTCCAGAAGCTGATGCAAATTAAATGAATATTTTAGCAACAATTCAATTGTTAATTAATAATTTACGGTCGCAATAATAACCAAAATAATTATGATACACTGATCAAACTTTGAAATCTTATAAACATGAGATGCCCTTTTAACATTTTGTCGACAAAATATAAATGTTTTATTTTTTTGCATAATCTTTAAATGTTTAAAAAATAGTTATAAACAAATTAACGTTTCTCAGAAAGTTTTTATTATATTGTAATTTTAAAAAATAGCTAAAATGCGCATTTCAAATATCTTGAAAATGAATGCTTTAAAACTTTTTTGCAACCATTTACAAAAAAGTTATGAAACAGCAAAATAAACATAAGATTACTACGGTGTTTATACATTTTTTTAATTCTTTCAAAGCGTAGAAGTGAGTATAATGTACAAGCTAATTATTTACAAAAAAATATCGATTATCAATTTAATGGTTATATTTTAATTAAAGATTATAACTATATTTTTTTGTAACTTACACGCGCGAAAGTAGAATAATACAGCACTGTAGCTGAAATTTTCACTCGGAGCGACGACCGGCCGCGCGAGACGTACACTTTTATAAATAATATATGCTGCATGTCAGTCGTCGAGTGAACATTTTAGCTCCGACTCTGTATCAGGCCTACTTTTGCGCTAAAAATTACAAAAAAAAGTATTTTTAATCTTTGATTAAAATATAACCATTGCACTAATTTTTGACATTCTTTGTGAGTAATTAGATTGTACCATAGACTCACTTTTTAGCTTTGAAATAATTAAAACAAATTATAAACAACGGAGCTTTCGTATATTTATTTTGCTGTTTCATAACTTTTTTGCAAATGGTTGGAAAAATTTTTTAATGCATTCATTTTCAATACCTATGAAATACGCATTTTAAGTATTTTATAAAATTAGAATGTAATAAACAATTTCTGAGAAATGTTAATTTTTTTATAACAATTTTTTTTAAACATTTAAAGATTATGCAAAAAAATGAAAAATTTATATTTTGTCGACAAAATATTAAATAGGCATCACACCTTTATAATCTTTCTAAGTTTGATCAATGTCTCATGATTATTTTGGTTGTTATTGCGACTGTAAATTTTTAATTAACAATTGAATTGTTGCTAAAATATTCGTTTCATTTTCATCGGCTTCTGAATTTATAATCTATACCAAGAAAGCTTTTATTTCACCAAGATATATAATTATTGATAAATAATTATTGGCCCAAAAAATTTATTTGAAAATTCGAGATTTTGTTGGGAAAACCCACATTTTCCGAGGAAAATTTTCGTCGGAGCAAATCGGAAAAAACATGCTTCTATGTAGAATTAAATTGGGGTGAATTTTTATGAGTGTTTTTGGTGTAAAGTTAAAATCTTCGGCGTTATAGAGCAATAATTGAAAAAAATACGATTTTTCGGCGCCATTTTGTTTATAAAAAAGTAGCACACTATCTGCGGACTTTGTATACCTATATTAATAATATATATGATCTTATAATTCGATTCCAGCAATAAAATTGCTAGTAAATAACTTTTCTTTGTACTTTACTAATTAGACCAGCGTATTATAACTATTTTTTTTTTCAAAATTTAAAGATTATGCAAAAAAAAAGAAAAATTTATATTTTGTCGATAAAATATTAAATAAGCATCTCATCCTTATAATCTTTATGTTTTATCAATGTATCATGATTACTTTGGTTATTATTGCGATCGTAAATTGTTTATTCAATTGAATTGTTGCTAAAATATTCGTTTAATTTTCACCGGCTTCTGGAATTACAATCTATATCAAGAAAGCTTTGATGTCACTAAGTTATTTAATTATTGATTAATAATTACTTACCTAAAACTTTATTTGAAAATTAGAGTTTTTGTTAGGAAAACCCGCATTTTCCGAGGAAAATTTTCGTCGGAGCAAATCGTGAAAAACATATCTCTATGCAGAATTTAATTGCGGTGAATTTTTGTTTGGGTGGTTTTGTTGTAAAGTTAAAATCTTCGGAGTTTATAGAGAAATAATTGAAAAAAATACGATTTGTCGGCGCCATTTTGTTTATAAAAAAAGTAGCACACTATCTGCGGACTTTGCATAACTATATTATTAATATATAGGATCTTATAATTCGATTCCAGCAATAAAATTGCTGGTAAATAACTTTTCCATGAATTTTGCTAATTAGCCCAGAGTACAATGCAATAATGTTCACATTTTTGAACTGTCAATGTTTTTATTTTATCATCTATTGTTTAAAAACAATACAGTTGATAAGATACCCTCAGTTGCGGAGAAAGGATTAATAATAAAGATTTTTTTATTCAGTCAATGGTGTGAGCACTGTCAGTTAAATAGTAACGTGTGGCCTTACTTTTACACGCATACCTATTGTGGCAAATGTATCATATTTTTCAAAATTTTTGAATGCATTTAAATCGTAGAACAATTTTAACTTTTGATTTTAATACAGATTTTAATTCTCTACAAGTATTCTCTCATGACTTTTGATCAGTGGTGTCATGGTGTGGGAACGAGTGGGAACGCAGTTCCCACACTGGTTAAGAAAAGAAAAAAAATAAATAGAGAATTTAGGTTTTGTAAACAAAAATTAGCAGTGCGTTCCGGCACTGCTAATTTTGCCATGACACCACTGCTTTTGATGTAAAATAATTAGGGAAGCAGGAATTCAACAATTCAGAATTTTACATTGAGTTTCCTATGGCCCTTTTTACGATTCACCACCCGGTATAAGATAAAATGTGTACTATTTGTCTAATTATTTCATAATAACACAAATAATACACATATACACAATAACACACATTCAATGATCGAAAATCGTTTAAAAATATGGGAATGTAAACTCTTGTGACGTAAAGTCAAAAATATAAGTCTCCCCACCACCGTCGGACAAGACAACCGTAATAAAGTCTAATAACCGTGACCAGGGAAATAAGGCAAAAATATACCATGTTCGGGACACTTGAGCAGCCAGGTTACAAATGGGTTTTTTGCGTACTATATACCTAATACATTATAAATACAAAAATGCCTGTCACAGTTCGGACGAGAATTTTAGTTATTAACAAATAAGTGTCAAAATGGCAGTTTTTTCATTTTAATCGCCACAGGTAAAATAGGGCAAAAATAGGGTAATTAAATATCTTATTTATAGTATCCTTCTTTTAGTACCTAGATGAGCCAAGGTTTAAAATTGCAGTTTTTGAATTTTGGTCCGATCATTTGTTATAAAAATTTGCGGAAAAATTTGCTATAACTTTTGCGAAAATGACCTTAAGACTTTCAAATTGCATAAAAAGTTGAGTACAGTCCATATAGTCGAGGAAATGAAGCTGAAAAAATGGCAAAACATCGCAATTTTTTCGTCCAGCATCGATTTGTACAAAAATTTGGAATTAGGCTCATTACAGCCTCTAGTTCATTTTCTATATTGAGCCGTTGTACGCTTTTGGTTTTTTAAGGGTGAAAACTACCCCTAATTGTAAAAAATTATAAAATGACATTTTAAACTTTAATATTGTCAACATTTGATTCTTGTTAGTTTCATAATGATTATTTTATGCTTTAAGATATACTATCATAATATTTCAACCCTTAAAACCACCCTTGTTGGAGCTATATATAAAAAATTGACTTATCCTAAAAGAATAATTTCGGCTTGCATCGATTTACATAAAAATTTGGGATTAGGATCATCTCACCCTGTACTTCATATTCTATATTATGCTTAAGGGCGTTGATTATTTTTAGGGGTGTAAACTACCCCTTATTGTCAAAAATTATATAAAAACATTGTAAACTTTAATATGGGTAAAATTTGGTTTTGATTGGTTAAATAATGATTGATTTATACTTTAGGATATAATATCATAATATTTCAACCCTTAAAAACCACCCTTAATAACATTACAGTTTTTACAAGTAGATATTTTAATATATTATACAGAAAAAAAGTAGAATTAAAGAATTACAAAAATATTTATTTACGCAAAAATACGAATTTATAAATATGTACAAATACAAATAGAAATAGTTTTTAAGTCATCTTAAAGTATACGAACCTTTTCTGTGGTATTATACATACACTGAAAATTATCCATAAGCGGACTATCCGAATTTTTCGAAAAAAAAATTCGTTTTATACACATAGCTCCTTTATTTTGGCGATAAAAAGTTTTTTCAAAAACGACTTTGTAGGAGTTTTGAAGACTTATAAGACTGTGTAAACTAAATTCCGTAAGATCCCTTAGTTTTTAATCAGGGTGGGTTTAAAGGGCTCGAATAAGGGGGTGTTTGCTCGTAAATAGAGGTTTTAAATAGCTATATCTCGCTAACTGTTCACTGTAATGAAAATCTATGCACAAATGGATTTTAGTTATTAAAAAAGCTACAATTTAGTAATCCATCATTTTTTTCGTATCTCCAGTATTTTCGGAGATATTTTGAAGTAAAAGGTAAAAAATGGGGAATTCCAAAAAATTAATTTTTCTTTAAACTCAAATTTTTCTAAAATTAGCCCTTTTAAATAGGTCAAACTTCTTGGGTGTATTGATAATACAAATATAAAATGAATTACAAAGAGCAATTTTTAATTTGGAGGGTAGTTAGGGGGTTGTTTTCACTAATTTTTTCATAGAGAAAAGCAGCTACCGACCTTTTTTTGACCATAAGTCGCTTAATTTTCAGGCTAGAAACTTTTAATTGTTATTTTTTAAAAGGACTAACTGTATACTTGAAAAAATATTATGTAAGTTTTCCTCGAAAAATGCAAAGTTTTTCCGTTATTTTACTTTGAATATTTCAAATTATGCATTTGACGAAAAAAGCTAACTTTTAACATGCCGTATCTCGGTTTGTATTGGCCTTAAACATATTACAGAAAAATAATTTGGTTTGTGTTACTAAAAGATACAATTTTGATATCTACAGTTTTTTTGATTAAATGCATATTTTTCGAGGTATTCTCAAAAACCCTCAAAAAAAGTCGATTTTTTCATCGAAAAACTGTTACTTTTAAGCGCGAATAACTCGAAAAATATTAGTTTTACGAAGAAAATGTCAAAAACATTTTTTTCTTGGAATTACCTTTTACATCGATTTACATGGTTAAAAAGTAATAAAAAATTCCCGCCCACGAGATGGGGTGGCAACTACCCCCAAGGTTTTAGCGTACAGCGGCATGATATAGAAAATGATCCTTGGACTATTCCCTACCTTTTGTGAAAATTTCAAGTAAATCCATGCTGGACGAAAAAATTGCGAGTCAAAATGCTTCATTTCCTCGACTAATATAATGCACAAAAATTTTTAAAAGATTCGTCAGTTAGTTTAAATTTTATTCAATTTATTTATCCCAAAGAGCTTTTTTTGCAATGTTATTGTTCAGAAAATTATGATGATATAGCAATTATGAGGAAACCACATGAAAGAAAAATAGTTATATTTTCAACGTATTTAAAAAAATCATTAAAAAGTGATTTTAATCATACTGAAAACATTTTACTAAAGAGGACTCATTTTTGGCTTATAAACAATTTGAATAACTTTGTTAATATTGACTGTAGACTAAAACTACTTTGAGATTTGAAAAGCTGGTATTTTTACTTCTTCTTCTTCTTTCTCGAAACTCCTTATTCCCCTCAGGGGCGTCGGAGGTTTTATTCATCTTCTATCCATCTCTTCCATTTCTTGCGGTCCTTTGCTAACTCTTTTATTTGTTGATGTGTTTTTCCTTTTTCCTGTCCAATTTCGATAATCTGATCGATCCATCTCTTCCTTGGCCTCACTTTCCTTCTTTTACCATATCTTTTCGATTCCATCACCTGCTTTGGTAGTCTTCCCTGGTCCATTCTGTTAATGTGTCCATACCATTTTAATTTTCTTTTTTGTATCTTGGTTATTATCGATTCCTGTTTCAGTCCTTGTCTAATATCTTCATTTCTTATTCTGTCCAATTTCGTTTTTCCTGCTATTTTTCTTAGCTGCTTCATCTCCGCTGCGTTTATTGTACTGTCTATTTTTTCAGTGTTTACCCATGTCTCACTTGCATATATTAAAGTTGGTACAGAGATTGCGTTGTATACCTTCAGTTTCATTTCTTTATCTATTTCTTCCTTTCAAAATATTGTTTTATTTAGTGCATAGTAGATCTTATTTGATTTTTTCGCTCTGTATGAGATTTCTTGATATATCTTTCCATCCTCTGATATTATTACTCCAAGGTATTCAAACGTCGAGACTGTTTCTCTTATTTCGTTTTTGCACCTAAATATCGTTTGGTTTATTTCTTCCCTTTTCTTTTGGGTTACTATCATGGTCTTCGTTTTCTTTACATTTACCTCCATTTTCAAATTTTCTATTTCCTCCACCCAGATATCGATTAATTTTTGCATTTTCTCTTTATTGTCTGCCACTATTACTAAGTCATCTGCATATAGTAATCCCTCCATTCTCACTGGTACTAAATTCATGTACCCTATTATTGACTGTAATTGACTTGACCTTCTTTTAGCGCTCTTCATTACTCTATCTATTACTAATATAAGCAAAACTGGGCTGAGACTGTCCCCTTGTTTTATTCCTCTCCTTAGGTTTATTATTGGCGATCTGTTTCCGTTTATTTGTACTTTGGCAAGTACGTTTCTATATGGACTTTTTAGCATGCTTACTATCTTTTGCGGGATTTGCAAATCTTCCATTACTGACCATATTACTTCTCTATTTATAGAATCAAAAGCAGCTTTAATATCTATAAACGTAATATATAAGTCTTCTCCTATTTCGTTTTTCCTTTCAATTATATTTCTCAGTATGTATATATTATCTATTGTTTCTCTTTCGCTCCTAAAAGCCGCTTGTTCTTCTTTTAGTTTTCCTTCCAGTTCTTTCCTGAGCTTCCTTTCTATTATCCTGGTGTAGACTTTATATGCCACTGATAATAATCATATAGCCCTATAGTTATCACATTCCGCTTCATCTCCTTTTTTGTGTATTGGTATCAATAAATTTTCTTTCCAGTCTTCCAGTATCTTTTCTGTTCTCCATGCTTCCCACATTATTTCCAGTAGCCAAAGCTTGCCTCATTCTCCCACGTACTTCATCATCTCCGAATCTATGTTATCGGCACCTCCCGCTTTTCCAATCTTTATTCTTGCCAATCCTTCTTCAATATTTTTGATATGAATTTCATCTACTCGATTGTCTCTATACACTTCTCTTGCCTGCTGTCCTCTCTCCTCATTTTGTTGGTTACTTGCCTCGAATTTTTCTTTATAGTGCTTATTCCATATGGTTAGTACGTCTTGTATGTTTGTTTTCAATTCATTTCGCTCATTTCTAATTCCTCTTATTTGTTTCCTTTTTGTTCCTTTCATGCTTCTTATTTTATTCCAACACTGTATTTTTTGGTGCCGCCCAAAATCCCGACAGCCAAAATGCCGACAGCCAAAATCCCGACGGCCAAAACACCGACAGGCCAGAATCCCGACATGCAACAATCCTCGCATAAGTAAAAATTCCGACCACTACATTTTGTTTAGTAACAAAAATTAAAAAAACAGATGGCCATAAACAAAAAACAGGAACCAAGTGTAATTATATGTTAAAAAGAAACTTATCAAACCTGTCGGGATTCTGGCCTGTCGGTGTTTTGGCCGTCGGGATTTTGGCTGTCGGGATTTTGGGGTAGACCCGTATTTTTACACGAATTTAAAAAAACTTTTTACCTAGGTTAATTACGGTCAAAGTTATCCACTTGTTTTACTTAATTCACAGCTACTTTGTTTATAACAATTAAGCAACCTAACTAGCGCCATTTTGAAAATAAAGGTATATAGTTTATGTGTACAAGTTTCAGTAAACTTTGATCTTCAGCAGAGTGGTTAATAAAGCTTTAAAAATTACGTCCTAACGAAATCGATTCATAGTCGGTAAAGGGGAAATATTAAAATCCGTGCACTCAAAAAATGAAATTGATTCTTCAAACATATGCTGCGATTAATATCTCCGGAGGTTGTTAATGGATTTTGATCATATTTTTTTTAATTTGCATATATTCGTTTACCTTTAGAGTAGTTATGTATACATACCCCAACCAAACATTACAAAATGTTAGGGGGAACTCCCCTTATCACTCAGGGATATGAAAAATCGATTACGACTGATTCTAAGACCTACCGAATATACATATATAATTTCATAAAAATCGGTTAAGCAGTCTCAGAAGAGTATGGCAACTAACACTACGACAGGAGAATCTTATAGATGTAAATATATAGATGGCTATTAAAAAATAGTGGTTGGGGAAAGAAGAGTGAAAATTGAGGTTTGTATGCATTTTTTAATGCTACATAATACAAAATTAAGATAGACAATGTTGTTCAAAAAATAAAAAAAAATCTCAGGGGGGCAACCCCCTACAACTTATGGGTATGAAAAATAGGTTAAAACCTATTTTCAGTCCTGCAGGATATATGTGTAAAATTTCATAAAAATCGGTCAAGCCGTTTCGGAGGAGTATGGTAACTAGCACTGTTACAGGAGAATTTTATGTACACAGAAGTAATTGTGGATTAAATAATAAAAATGGCTAACTTTGACCGTAATTAACCTACGCAAAAAGTTTGTTTTTTTTAATTCATGTAAAAATACTAGCTTTTGAAATCCCAAAGTAGATATACTCTAGTCAAGATTAACAAAGCTCTCCAAATTGTTTAGAAAGCAAAAATGACTCTACTTTAGTAAAATGTTTTCGGAATGATAAAAATGACCTTTTATTGATTTTTTTAAACATTTTGAAAATATAAGTATTCTTCTTTCAAGAGATTTCCACAGAATTGCTGTATCATTATTATTTTCTGAACAATAACATTGCAAAAAAAAGCTCTTTGGTATAAACAAATAGAATAAAATTTAAACTAATAGGCGAATATTCTTGAAATTTTTAGGGCATTATATGTACTGGTTGACTCAACTTTTCGTGCAATATCAAAGTCTTAAGTTCATTTTCGCAAAAGTTATAGCAAATTTTTTATTTTCGAAATTTTATTTTTTTTTTTTGCAATTAGCTTAGCAAAAAAAATTAAAAACTGCCATTTTACACATTTGCTTTTCTACTAAAATATGAATACTCTAAATAAGATATTTAATAACCCCCTATTTTTACCTGTAGCGATTTAAACGAAAAAACTGCCATTTTTGACCCTTATTTGTTAATATCTAAAATTCTCGTCCGAACTGTGACGGGCATTTTTGTATTTATAATTTATTAGGTATTAGGTATGTATACAGGGTGAGGTAGATAAAAGTCCTATTAGAAATATCTCGTGAACTAAAGGAAACAGAATCATGGAAATTGGAATGAAGGGGTTTTGAGGAGTGATCTCTTCAATGAAAATATTTTCATCGATTTGCTACTTCCGGTTATACCGGAAGTGGCTTATAACTTCGTTTTTTTTAAATGGGACACCCTGTATATTTTTACATTTTTGGATTCTCGTTGATGTCTTCTTTCTTAAAATATGAGGTTGTGTAATGTTATACAGGGTAGTGTAAAAGATAATTACGTTTTTTTTTCTTGATTTCCTAGCAACATTCACACCCTGTAGAATTGTAGTAGTTTGACATCAAAAACTTTATTTATGTTCAAATGATTTTTAATATAGTCTACTATTGTTAAAAATTGTTAGTATAGCTAAATGTTGAATTGTATTATACAGGGTTGGTCGAAATTCGGAAAGAGTATTTTCTGAGTTTTCCTAAATGGAACACCCTATGTTTTATTATTGTAATGAAATGATATTTTATGCTACTTTTTTATTTCTTAAGCATTCCCTATACCTAACTACTTTAATTTGTGAGTTATTGGCGATTCAAGCCAAACATTAATTTCAACAAAAAATAAGTGAAATTTTATTAGGTTGGCCGTGAAAATATTCAATCACAAATAATTTTTCGGAAATAAATACATATTAATCTAGACTGATCTTTAAAATTGCCAATAATGGTTGAGTTATCAAAATACCTACGTAGTTAACATTATTGGCGCGATTAACAATTAAGCACAAATTAAAGCATTTAGGTATAGGGAATGCTTAAGAAATAAAAAAGTACCATAAAATGTCTTTTCATTGCAATACTAAAATACAGGATGTTCCATTTAAGAAAATTCAAAAAATCCTCATTCCGAGTTTCGACCAACCCTGTATACTAAAATTTAACATTTTGCTATATTAATAATTTTTAATAATAGTAGACTATATTAAAAATCATTTTAACATAAATAGAGTTTTTGATATCCAACTACTACAATCCTACAGGGTGTGAAAGTTGCTACGAAATTAATAAAAAAAACCTAATTAGCTTTTAAACTACCCTGTATAAAATTACAAAACTGCATATTTTAAGAAAGAAGATATCGAGGAGAATCCAAAAATGTCAAAATATATAGGGTGTCCCATTTTAAAAAACGAAGTTTTAAGCAACTTCCGGTATAACCGGAATATATGAAAATATTTGATGAAAATATTTTCATTAAATAGATCACCCTTCAAAACCCCTTCATTCCAATTTTCATGATTCTGTTGCCTTTAGTTCTCTAAATATTTCTAATAGGCCAGTTATCTGCCTCACCCTATATAGTACCCATTTGCAACCTGGCTGCTCAAGTGTCCCGACAAAAACCTTATTTCTCTGGACTAAATTTGATAGCCGTGCAAGTTGCGCAAAGCGACACCTATTTCTACGCTCTGCACTTTTATTCGCACTTTTAATTGTATTGACCAATTACGTTAGTCCTAGCTGCTGGATAATTGTCAAGGCCATAGCCCAAAAAAATAATAAGAAGAAAAAATAAGATTCAGGTTATGTGATGAAAACGTAAACAATTGTATATAGTAAATAAAATTAGTTATTAAAATGCAGTACTGCAAGCAAAATACAATTAATTAAATTTACCTTTATATAATAATGGCATATCATATAAATATTGTGGAACAACATATAATTTTTCTCCTTCAATGACAGTAGATATGAAATGTACGTCAATTTGACAATTTCAATTGACAATATGAATTATTTAAGAAAGTTGCAATATTTCTCCGCTATTCGCGCACAATCGTTTCACGTATCCCTTCCAAGTACTTGCACACCGCGTCAAGTTTGATTAAGCATTAAGTTCTAGTTTATGATAAATATTTAATGTTAAAATTTCTTTATTAACAAAATAATTAAATAAATATTTTGTGTCAAAACTTTTAGGACATACTGTTATTAGAGATTTTTTTATTGAAAATGGACATGTATTCATATGGCAGGAACATCTTAAAAAAAATTAAAGTGAAATTTGTGCACCACATTAAAAATTTTATGGGGGTTTTGTTCCCGTAACCCCCCCCCCCTAACGTGTGTACGTTCCAATTAAATTAATAAAAAAACTAAAGACTAAGTTTTCAATCCAATTGCATATAAAACAACATAATGTTATTCTACATCCCACCAGACTGAAAACAATGGGAACCTTCTCTGGTTACACCTCCGAGGCTTCTCCAATTTGCAAGCCATAACGGATGCTGAGACTAAGGAAGATGAGGGAATTTTACAATTTAAAATTCACGTTCCATCTTCTCAGCGCGGTAACGTTCCAACGAGAATGGTTCCCTTCGTACTCCAATCAGAGTAAACATGTAAATAAAAAAAATAGCTTCAATTTCGTTGCAAAACGAAAATACAGACGCATCATATTCTAGTCCAATCAGAGAGTGCAGCAAGCACCTCTACCGGTTTCGAAACCTATTAGGTAAGACTAGATTGGACTCTGATTGGACTAGAATATGATGAGGCTGTATTTTCGTTTTGCAACGAAATTGAAAATGGTTATTCATTTTTGACAAATTTATTAAACTTTTTTATTATGTTGGTAATTAATAACTGATAATAATTAAACTAATAAAATTATATTGGTGACAAATAGCATCCTGATTTTTGCATGAGGGTTTAATGAAAGGTTAAAATAATAATAAAAAGTTAAATGAAGATCTTCTACCTCGACACTGTAAGGTACAAGAGGAAGGCTTAAGTAAGTAAGTAAGTATGAAAATCTAGAGTGAATCTACCGATTCGTTAACATTATACTGTGCTCGTATTCTATACGCCGCTTCGCGGCTCGTGTCGTATCCGTCATACTCGCCTCATAATGACCATCATTTGTAATGATATGCCGATATGCTGAACACGCCTCGACACTGTGAACCGAGCGATTCTCTCAATTCGCGCAGATGCCCCCACCGAGTTCCACCTCTCCGAGACAACACCGGCACACGGATATTTAAGAAGGTCGCAAGCAGAAATCAGTCAGTCCTGAACGACCGTTCTGGGCTCCATAACCAGCCAAGCGAAGTAAGCGAGGCAGGCCGACCTGAGTCGCGACGGGCACCGTATTGACGTGATTCGCAAACTTAGGCAGGCCAACTCGAGACGCAAGGTGTACCGAAGTGAGGTAATTTGCTACTCGTAATTCAACGGAGGCAAGCGTAGTGAGCGAGTCCCCGATAAATATATATTTGAATATCGCTGTTAATTTTGTTCTTCTGTTACAGACGCCCATCCGGAGGAGGAATTCGCTGGGACGAAATAGAAAATTGAATTATTAGGTATATTGACTTATTTTGTACATAATTTAGAATTAATAGATTTGCTTTGTTTTCAACCTGTGATTTAATGAGTCTGTCGTCCTAAAAAAACTACCCGTTACAAATACAATACAAAATTATTAGGTACACGAATTATTAGGTATATTGACTTATTTTGTACATAATTTAGAATTAATAGATTTGCTTTGTTTTCAACCTGTGATTTAATGAGTCTGTCGTCCTAAAAAAACTACCCGTTACAAATACAATACAAGTAAACGTCGTTACTCGACGCCCGGATAATACCAAAAATGCCGACAGATAAAGACACAGACTCAGTATCAGGTGCCACGATGGGTACGTCATGGATAAATCGTCTTTCCAAAGAGGAATTACAGCGCGACGCCGAAAGGTGCGGATTGGATTCCAAAGGAACCGTTGACGAGTTAAGGTTAAGACTCAGAACCTTCTATAAGGATCACGGGGAAGCGAGAGGAACGATCCCAAAAATCAATACTTCCAAGGAAGCCGAACCAGACACACTGACCCAAGAAATTTCATTAATCAGAAACCAATTACAAGACTTAACAATGACAAAACAAATGAGGCAATCAGATTTGCTAAATCAAGTACGGAGGTGGAACACACACTTCGACAAGAAACATTCGGATGCAGTAGACTTTATAGAGAGGATAGACGAATTAAGCCTAGCCTACGAGGTCGATACGCAAGATCTGCTAAAATCATTACCAGAATTGTTAGGAGACCACGCATTGTTATGGTACCGAAACAACAACAGAAATTGGGATTCAGAGAATATTTACTACAGCTAGAAGAGCAGATCAGAAACAGGAAGCAAAGGAAAAACGAACCAGTGGATAGATACATCACGGATATTCAAACAATAATCAGACAAAAGGGATCTTTTTCAAGTAACCAAAAACTCGACAGGATATATAAAAATATGCTGCCAGAATATAAGCTTTATGCTCGCCGCCGGGATTTCGAAAACTTATCGGGATTGCAAGAATTGGCCCAAGAATACGAAACTTTGGAAGACGAAAGGACCCGAGAAAATCAAAATTTTCACGGAAATTGGAGACGTACAGACCCTACAGAATACGATGCCAAAAGGACATGCTTCCGGTGCAAGATGCCAAGTCACTTCCGGAGGAATTGTAAAAATCCATGGAAAAAGTTTTGTTCGCGATGCGGCAAAGAAGGGGTCTACAGCAATGACTGCTGTTCCAGACGTCAGGGAAACGAATAACAGACTGGAGAAACAAGGAGTCGTCCCAGTCTGAGGAGCAAGATTCGACTCCGCTCGTTCTAGCCGTTACACAACAAGCAAGCAACGACATGCGACTGTTCGCATCACTGAAAATCGGACAAAGTTCCTACAAAGCATTAATTGACACAGGGACCACCAAAAATTACGCCGGAGATAGAATAGCGCAGATATTCAAACACTCCCTACATAGCTATAACGGAAGAGCTAGACTAGCAAACGGATCTTCAATGGAGCTTAACCAGAAGTTAAGAATTGACTGCGAGATCGATAATTTACAAACAAGACAAACATTTATAATAATGCCAGGATTAACGGAAGATGCAATACTAGGAGTGGAATTCTTCAGGGAACATTCGATGGAACTTAAGTTCGATAGGGATACATCCAAACAGTACGAACAACATCAAGAGGAAACATGTAACACTTTAAAAGACTCCACTCAAAATACAGAGCTAGAAAGGTTCCTAAGAAAAGAACTTAGGGAATTCGACAAGTTAACAGGTCCCACCAACTTAATAAAGCACGAAATAAAATTGAAGAAAAGGTGCGATCCCGTCAAACAGCCGTATAGGCGGCACAATCCCGCAATGTTGCAGATCATCAACCAAGAGGTGGATAAAATGTTGAAAGAAGGAACTATCGAACCCTCCGCAAGTGGTTGGAGTTCACCGATTGTACTAGTTAGAAAAAAAGATAACTCGTACAGATTTTGCATTGACTTTAGAAAAGTCAACGAACTATCAGAAAAGGACGCGTATCCGTTCCTCGGATATCAGAAATTTTGGATAGACTTAAGGAAGCAAATTTCATCTCAACCCTCGACTTGAAGCAGGGATATTTTCAAATACCCCTGGAAGAAGCAAGCCGCCCAGTGACAGCATTTAGCGTACCCGGAAAAGGTCATTTTTAATTCAGAACTACCCGCGCCCTGCTCGGGCGCCAAAATTTGTAACGGGTAGTTGTTTTAGGACGACAGACTCAGTAAAACACAGGTTGAAAACAAAGCAAATATATTACATAATTCTAAATTATGTACAAAATAAGTCAATATAATAATTCAATTTTCTATTTCGTCCCAGCGAATTCCTCCTCCGGATGGGCGTCTGTAACAGAAGAACAAAATTAACAGCGATATTCAAATATATATTTATCGGGGACTCACTCACTACGCTTGCCTCCGTTGAATTACGAGTCGCAAATTACCTCACTTCGGTACACCTTGCGTCTCGAGTTGGCCTGCCTAAGTTTGCGAATCACGTCAATACGGTGCCCGTCGCGACTCAGGTCGGTCTGCCTCGCTCACTTTGCTTGGCTGGTTATGGAGCCCAGAACGGTCGTTCAGGACTGACTGATTTCTGCTTGCGACCTTCTTAAATATCCGTGTGCCGGTGTTGTCTCGGAGAGGTGGAACTCGGTGGGGGAATCTGCGCGAATTGAGAGAATCGCTCGGTTCCCAGTGTCGAGGCGTGTTCAGCATATCGGCATATCATTACACATTAAATGGTCGATGCATAATATACTATTTTATTTTTATATCAGAGACCAAGCAAATTGCACAAACTCCCAGTAGTAGTATGGATTTATGGAGGGGCTTTCTTTGAAGGCTCTGCAGACTTTGACGATCACCGACCTGATTTCCTTCTTCATGAAGATGTAATCGTCGCAGCTGTTCAATATAGACTTGGATATTTGGGTTTCATGTCGCTTGGAGATACTGTAGCTCCAGGAAATAATGGAATTAAGGACCAGATATTAGGGCTTAAGTGGATTAAGGAAAATATTAGGAACTTTGGAGGAGATCCCAATAAAATCACCATTTGGGGTCAAAGCGCTGGAGCCGCTTCTGTGGCTTATTTACTACAGGCAAAACAAACAAGAGGTAGGTGTAGGTATATTATATTATAATATATTATTTTACTTTACTTTATTAATGAAGTTAATAATAATTATTATTAAATCTTTATATTAATAATTCAAATGTTCATATTTCACGTCTTTCTCCAATATAAGTTTTATTCTTCTATTTCTTATACAAGAAAAAATAATGACAGTTTGCTCTATAAACGTATGTCCGCAAATGCTTTTTTCCGAGATACAGGGTGTTGAAATTTTTATTTCAAACTGCCAATTTTTTATTGCTCTAGAATTTACATTTGAGATATAAAAATTACACTTGCTATTGCGCATTTTTTTGGCAAACAACTAACAATTTTATATTCATCATTAGCGCGCCTACGGGTAATGGTCTGAATTTTTTTAAAGCAAAAAATGGTACCCCACTGAGATATTTCAAAATAAAAATTATTTTTTATTCCACGTTTAATTTATGAACAAGAACCTTTCTTGTATTTTTTTCCTATTGTGCACCATTTTTATGCGAAAAAATAAAATACATATCTTCGAGCGTATTTTTCATTTCTTAATACATTATCAAGAACTCTCCAATATAATAATTCCAAAGTAGAACAATAACAGAAAATATTACTAAAAAGATTTTAATTAGGTGCAAAGCTACAACAAATGTTCAAAATTACCTTCTTTAAAGGTGACAGAATAATTTTATATTTATCATTGGCGCCCGTACAGGTAATGCTCTGAATTTATTAAAGAAAAATAATAGTACGTCACTGAGAAACGTCAAATTAAAAATCATTATTGAATTCCTCGTTCAATTTACGACAAAAAAATCATTGTCTTTTTTTTCATATGCCGCGCCGTTTTTATACAAAAAAATAAAAGATCTTAACGCTTACAAATTATTCGAGGTAGATTCCATACGCATAGAAACTTATTTCAAATACTGTGTAAACGTTAAGATATTTTATTTTTTTTTGCATAAAAACGGCGCCTCATATGAAAAAAAGATAAAAACGATTTTTTGTCGTAAGTTTAACGAAAAATTCAAAAATTATTTTTAATTTGAAATATCTAAGTGGCGTACTATTTTTTATTTAAAAAATTCGGGCCATTACCCGTACGCGTGCCAATGGTGAATATAAAATTACTCTGTCACCTTTAAAGGAGGTAATTTTGAACATTTGTTGTAGCTTTACACATAGTTAAAATCTTTTTAGAAATATTTTCTGTTATTGTTCTAGTTTGGCATTATTATATTGGAGAGTTCTTGACAATGTATTAGGAAATGAAAAATGCACGCGAAGATGTTTTATTTTTTTGCACAAAAACGGTGCACCATATGAAAAAAAGACAAGAAAGGTTCTCACAATAAAACACTGAAAACTTTTGTTTTCTACACTTCCACAAAATTTATTATTTACAACTATGTGACTACAGCTGTTTCGGCAGAGTGCCTTTCTCAAGTGATATAATTTACAATGCGTTTGCCTTTTTAAGTCTCTAACTGAAGAGGTTGAGGAGTGGGGAGCTGTTTGTCTCGAGTTGGTCATTCAGAATTATATCTGTATTTTTCAGTTTATTAATTTCCATAGATTCTAAAAAAGATAGCTTAAAATTTCAGATGCAATGATCGGATTTGTACTATTATGGTCTAAAAGATTTTTAACTAAAACAAAAGTTTCTGTAGGAGGAACACTAGGAAAAAGATTTTTTACGTCAAATGAAATAAGTCTGGAGTTGTTGGGCAACGGTCGAATCCATCAATTATACAAGAAAAGCTCTTTATCATAAAACGTGGAATAGAAAAATAATTTTTAATTTGAAATATCTCAGTGGCGTACTATTTTTTTCTTTAAAAAAATCCATACCATTACCCGTAGGCGCGCTAATGGTGAATATACAATTGTTATTTGTTTGTCAAAAAATGCGCAATAACTACCTCTTGAAACCCACCAAATTTAATTTCCATATTCAAAAAGTCTTAGAGCAAATAAAAAATTCGCAGTTTGAAAAAAAAAATTCAACACCCCGTATCTCGGAAACGAAGCATTTGCGGACATACATTTATAGAGCAAACTGTCATTATTTTTTCATGTAGAATTACCCCTTAAAGTTTTTCATATTTATTTACTAACACCCTGTATACTTATGTATTATATAAAAAGCCAAAAGAGGAAACCTTTGTAGTACCTATGTTCTCCTGTTTCAAGAGCCCTATTAGTACCTCTTCACTGAATCTTCGTTGAAATCTCTCAAAATAATTACTTTGCCTTTGATCTCTATGTTTTCGAGCTTGTCTTGTATTTTTCTCAGAAATCTGTAAATTGTTCAATTGCTTTGACTACATCAGGCATGTAAGTGGCTATGAAACTATACCAACTTGTACAAAATTCATCGTATGATCATTCTTTTCCAACAGAACATTTCAGTGGCATCTACCTTTTCTTCTTTCAGCTTGTCTTAGGGTCCATGATTCACATTCGTATGGTAGTATTGGGAATATTAAGCAGTTGATCAATTAGCGTTCATGAAAAGTGAGAGTCCTTTCATTTTTTGGCAATACATATTTGCTACAGCGACTTTTGTTACATCACATCTACGTTTTATTTCTTCTTGTAGTGACCCAGTGTTTGTGATCAATGATCCCAGATATAAGTATCCAGTCCTTCCTGATTATGTGTGGATGGTTGTTAGGTAGTCTATCCATTATCACGATCTTTGTCTGGTATAGGTATGTTTAACTGACGGCGAATATTCGACTTTTATTTTCAACTTTTAAAGCAGTCGTATGATATCAATTAACTCTTCTTGGCTATTTGCAAGAAGGGCTGTGTCATCTGTAAAATGTAGGTTGTATTTTTTTCGGCCATTTATTGAGATGCTTTTATATCATCTCTCAAACGCCCTCCTCATAATGTGTTCCCCATATATGTTAAATAATTATGGCGACAGTATACATCTACGTCTGATACCTTGTTCTGAATGGAATTCGTTTGAAAATGTGTTAAGAACTTTACTTGCTCCAGTAGTGTGCTCCAAGTTATAAGTGAAATTAAGTGTTATGGTACGCTTACCACTTTTAGTATGTGCCATAAGTGTTACCGTTTGACCCTGTCGAACGCTTTGCTATAATATATAAAACAAATGTATAATGAGATATTAAATTCCCTAGGAAATCTATTTCTAGGGAATTCTAGAATAATCTATAAATTTCTCCATTTTCTACTATTTCTCCTATGTTTAGAAGCTGTTCTTGAGTACTTCGACCTTTAGTAAATCCAGTTTGCTCTTGGGCTATTTCTCTTTTGTAGGAAAAATTTTCAATCTCTTATTGATTAGGTGTAGCATTATTTTACTGCCATTTGAGATAATGAAGATGGTTCAATAGCTGTTGCATTTATGGAAGCTGCCTTTTTTATTTATTATCGGTATTGTAGATTTTGTCCAGTCGTGAGGCCATTGCTTGTTACTATTATTATTATACCTATTATGCTTGCTTATGGTGCTTGGTATTAATATATATGCTCTTATTTAACATTTAAATATTGTCATTTTAGTTTTTATTATACATATTTTTTCTTAATTAGGCCTCTTTAGTAAAGCAATTCTCAACTCTGGATCTAGTTTGAGCCCTTGGTCTTTGGCAAAAGATCTTCCCGCTTCCACCAAGGAAGTGGCGAAAAAATTAAAAGTAAATACGGGAACATCTTCTACGAATATTCTAGAATCATTAAGAAAGATCGATGTCAAAGAATTGCAAGAAGCTGCGTCTTCTGTAATGAAGCAGGCAAGTTTATTATTTTTCTGGATTACCTTATACGATTGTAACATATTATTATTTAATTAATGAGAGACAGCTTAAGATTTGATTAATTTGTTTCAGATATCACCACCATCTGTTTAGTACGTTTCTTCCTACATGAGTCGTTAGTGACGAGATCTATGAGGATAGTGCTTCAGTACCTACTTTAGATTTCTCGATGTTTAAATAGATGTCACCTATTGCGTTGATTATCAAATACTCTCGAATTATTTTGCTAACTAGATAGCTACATTTAGTTTGATTCAGATCGCACCACAAAGCCTTTCTGACGACACCTAGAGGAAGAAACGTACGTAAAAGAATGGTGGTGATGTCTAAAACAAATTAAATATTATACTGTCTATCAGTACCTTAGTTCTACTAGCATTTTAAGTACCAGGAAGCAACAATTCGTTTGGATTTTTACCTAGATAAAGAGATGGGTTATGGAATGCAATTGTTGATTCCCCCATGTCTATCAATTATCGGTCCGTTTGCCTTGCAAATTATAGAAGACTGTAGAAAGATGTAGAAGAATTTTAGGTTTTTATTTGTGATTATATAAATATTTTATTTTAGAACATGCTCTTACGTAATCCTCTGCAAGGTTTGGTTTTTACCCCGGTTATAGAACCAAATCACGACGATGCTGTAATAACTGAATATTCTCACGAACTACTGAAACAAGGGAAATTTCACCATGTACCCATCCTAGCAGGATATACATCATTGGAAGGATATTTCAATCAATTAACAGGTAATTTTAATTAATTTCATACTAATTTGCTCTTCCTTCCTCTAAGAAGGAACACCAATTTAGACGAATCAGTTAGAATGATCGACGAATATATAGAGTAAAAACGTACACCTACCTTGGTACGAACGTCAATGAGAATTTGGGGCATTCCCTAGAAAACGCTAGAAATCAAATGTAGGCTAGAGAAAGCAACATCTTCATTTGAGTGGAGTAATATATCAGCATCACCAGTGGCGTTACAGCTCTTTATGAGCCAAAACTTTCTTCGGAACAATCCTCCATTCGCCCCTGTCTCTAGCGACTCTTCTCCATGCTCTAGTTTCAATAGATTTTAAATCATTTTTTAAGTTGTCTTGGTAACTAAGTTTCTGAATCATATGTTAGCACTGGTCTTATTAGTGTTTTGTAGATACTTAGTCAATTTAATTTTTCTAGGTATTTTTGAGGCCATCTGTCTTCTTAAGCCATAGTAACACTTATTGGCGAACACTATTCTTGTTTTAATTTCTTCACTGACATTTAGTGTAGGAAACAAAGGTTGAACCTTGCAAAATGGACACAAGTCCGGTTTTATTTTTTTTCTGGTATATCAAGAGGTGCTTATTATAAGACTAACTTTTTCTGAAAAAATTTCGCCCCGGAACCTCCCTTTTTACCCCTTTAAAGGGGGTAATTTGTGGTTTTTGCGGAACGTAGCCCTTCCTGTAACTTTTACAAAAAATTTCTCTTATAGAAATATGAAGAGGACTATATTTTCTACGATTTATTTCTGACACCATCTCTCTATCATCCACCGTTTAGCGGGGGTGGCGCCCTAAAGTTGACAAGTTTTTAAAAAAGATGTTTTTAAAAAAATATATATTTTTTCCTAACTGTAACGGAAATGAAGAAGAAATCCTGCGGCAATTATTTACAAATAATTGACTTGTTTTTTGGTATAGGTTATACTTAAGAGTAATTGCCCTTTTTTTAATTACAGGGTGTTACATTTTAAAAAACCTCTTTTTATACCATCTGAACCGTTTATGCTAGAGTAAAAAGACTTTCAGCGATTACCCATGTACTGGTGCTATTTACAAATTTGTATAATGCACCCCCATTTTTTCCCCGGAACCACCCCAAAGAAAAGAAGAATTAATAAATAAATTGATTTTCTTGGAATCCTTCACACACAATGCCCTTTATTAATATGCTTCATATATCATTTTATGCACGTTATTATTACCCATGGAACCACCCCTTTTTTCCCCGGAACCACCCCAAAGAAAAGAAGAATTAATAAATAAATTGATTTTCTTGGAATCCTTCACACACAATGCCCTTTATTAATATGCTTCATATATCATTTTGTGCACGTTATTATTACCCATGCATGGACATCAAAAGCAATTTCCTAGTGCAACCCCTGTAGCAAAAAAAAATAAATAAAATAGGGGGTTGAAATTTTTTTTTGTTTTTTGCTTTTTGATCCATATGGGCATATGCTTCATCAATAGTGCTTTTCAAAAATATATATGGTTATTGCAACATCTCTGCGAAAACCACCCCTATCCTTGAAAATATACTGCAGAAACTACCCCTATCCCTTGGCGAGCATGTTTTTACGATTTTCTCATTACCTATGTATTCTTTTTAAACAAAACTTATACAAGGTTAAAGACCACTATTTACTCTAAAAATTATGTCGTATTCATTTTTTCGTATAAGCAACCGTTACGGCACAGTGGCGCCGTAAACCTCATATATGCTTTGGCGGGCTCCAGTTTTTGTTTTTTTTTTCGTCATCTGTTCGTTTTATTGATAAAGTACTTATGCAAAATAAAACAACACAGTGTAACCTACAAATTATGACTTATGCACATTTTACATTCTTTGCTCCCCAAAGCCACAGTGGTGGCCCAAAATAAATTTTTGCATATTTTCGCCACCTACATGCATTTTATTGCATTAATGCTACCTTAACAGCACAATATTTACTCTTAGGTGGTCGCTACGCAGTGGCGGATCCAGGGAGGGGTGATGGGGTGATCACCTCCCCCTCTCAAACCAAGTGATATTATATTCAAAGATTATAAAAATATTCATTTATTTTTATAGAAATTTAACCAATTGGCACCCCCCTCTTAACGATGCTGGATCCACCACTGTCGCTAAAGCATAAAAAGTCATTCTTATAAAAATAATATTAATATAATATAAGTATTTCTATAAAAATAAATGAATATTTTTATAATCTTCAAATATAATATCACTTGGTTTGAGAGGGGTGGGGGTGATCGCCCCCATCACCCCTCCCTGGATCCGCCACTGCTTAGCGACCAATTATGGGTGAATATTGTGCTATTAAGGTAGCATTAACGCAATAAAATGCGTGTAGGTGGCGAAAATATGAAAAAATTTATTTTGGGCCACCACTGTAGCTTTGGGGAGCAAAGAATGTAAAATGTGCATAGGTCATGATTTGTAGGTTACACTGTGTTGTTTTATTTTGCAGAAGTACTTTATCAATAAAACAAACAGATGACGAAAAAATAAACAAAAACTGGAGCCCGTCAAAGCATATATGAGGTTTACGGCGCCACTGTGCCGTAACGGTTGCTTAAACGAAAAAAATGGATAGGACCTAATTTTTAGAGTAAATAGTGGTCTTTAACCTTGTATAAGTTTTGTATAAAAAAAATGAATAGGTAATGAGAAAATCGTAAAAACATGCTGGATAAGGTGTAGGGGTAGTTTCTGCAGTATATTTTCAAGGATAGGGGTGGTTTGCGCAGGGATGTTGCAATAACCATATATATTTTTGAAAAGCACTATTGATGAAGCATATGCCCATAGGGATCAAAAAGCAAAAAACAAAAAAAAATTCAAACCCCCATTTTATTTATTATTTTTGGCTACAGGGGTTGCACTAGGAAATCGGTTTTAGTGTCCATGCATGGGTAATAATAACTTGCACAAAATGATATATGAAGCATATTAATGAAGGGCATTGTGTGTGAAGGATTCCAAGAAAATCACTTTATTTATTAATTCTTCTTTTTTTTTGGGTGGTTCCGGGGAAAAAATGGGGGTGCATTATACAAATTTCTAAATAACACCAGTACATGGGTAATCGCTGAAAGTCTTTTTACTCTAACATAAACGGTTCAGATGGTATAAAAAGGGGTTTTTTAAAATGTAACACCCTGTAATTAAAAAAAGGGCAATTATCCTTAAATTAAACCTATACCAAAAAATCAATCATCTATTTTTGAATAATTTCCGTAGCATTTTTTTTTTTTAATATCCGTTACAGTTAGGGAAAAATATATATTTTTTAACAACATCTTTTTTAAAAACTTGTCAACTTTGGGGCGCCACCCTTGCTAAATGGTGGATGATAGAGAGATGCTGTTGGAAATATATCGTAGAAAATATAGTCCTCTTCATATTTCTATAAAAGAAATTTTTTGTAAAAGGTACAGGAAGGGCTACGTTCTGCAAAAACCATAAATTACCCCCTTTAAAGGGGTGAAAAGGGGGGTTCCGGGGCGAAATTTTTTCAGAAAAAGTTAGTCTTATAATAATCACCCCTTGATATGCCAGAAAAAAAATCAAACCGGACTTGTGTCCATTTTGCAAGGTTCAACCTCTGTTTCCTACACTAATTGTTATCTTTAGTTAGTAGCGAGCCTAAGTACACACACCCAAACTTATATGGAATCCTCTAATATTTCTAACTATTTCGTGCAAATTTAAAAAAACGAACACACGAAGTCAAACAATATTTATTTTCAAGCAATTTAATAACAAATACATAACAATTAAATAAAACAATAAAGTATTTAACAAACAAATTGAAAGTAGTTTTTTTAAAGTCAATAGCATAAAAAATGTCAATGTAAAACGAAGAATGTTTAAATTGTTTTTATTTATTTTTTTTTTTGTATTTTGTGGTAGTCAGTGTGATCACCTCTAGTCCTTTGCAAGCTTCAGTTTGCGTGGGCATGCTCCTAATCAAATAATCAACATTTTGTTGTGGTAGGTTTATTGCGGCGAGCTTTAATTTTTCTTTTAAGCATATCTCACAAATACTTTATAGGATTAAGCTCGGGTGAGCAAGCAGGCCACTCTAAACAATGGATACCTTCTGCTTCAATGATATCTGTAGTCATTTTAATGTTATGTACAGGTCCATTATCATGGAATAAAATTAAATTTTCTCCTGTTGCACCTCTCCAGAGCCTGACTACAGGTTATCAACATACCTGTGAGCAGTTAAAGTTGATTGGATGAAAATTAAAGGCGTTTTTTTACGGATCACAATTCCTCTCCAGAACATTACACTTCCCCTTGTATATTTGTGAACAGATCTGACAGTTTTCGTTCTTGCTTGTCTTCCTCGACCTCCAAGTACACGATTTTTAAACAAATCCTGACTTTTTTTGAAAATGGCACATTTTGTCAATTCCCAATGTTCTAGTTTTGGTGGTGAAGACACCAATTTAGGTGATCAATCTTGTGCTGCCTGGATAACTCGGGAACCCATAACTGTCTCCTGCTGTATACTTCTTGGTACGAACTCTTCTTCTTATCGTTTCAACTGAAACAGTTACACCTGTAGCTTCCAAAAGCTGCCTTTGGAGCTGCAGGTGAGAAATGGTTGGATGTCTTACAGCTGATTGGACAATTAAACGATCGTGGAGAGGCGTTATTACTTTTGGCGACTTTCTCTTGCTTTATTTTTGAGCTGTCCTAGTTCCTATTACCTAGCATAGGTTTGGACAGAGCGCCCTGTATTACGCCTAGCTCTACAGCTATGTCCCCCTAAGAACATTACTTTCTCCACAAGACCAATAATCTTTCCTCGTTGTAAGCTCTATAAGCCCACATGAGGCATATTTTCGTTTTTGGACGCAAAAGTTAGTTTATTTATTTTCGTTCAATTTTCAAATCAAGCAAATAACCAATCCGAGTACGTACGTACCGAGCTGTACTAACTGATTGTCTTTTCGATTTGTTTATTTTCAATAAAAACCTTTATTCTTGGCAACAATAACAAGTTTTTTCAAAATAAATAAATATTACTTTGAAATACATAGTGATTCCATATAAGATTGGATGTGTGTATATGAAGGTGTCGACACCTTGCAGTTCTAGGTCGTCAATTATTATTCTTGTAGGTGTCGGGTTGCTTGACTTAGTGCAACACATATATTTGGTCTTTTGAACATTTATATATAATCCTATTTCCTGTGTAGATGCTCTTAACGACCGAAATGCTTCAATCAGAGATTCTGTGGACCTACCTACCTATGATGTCTATTTCATCTGCGTATCGGACAATGTGTACTGATGTGTTAAAGATAGTATAAAGATAGTACTATTTGTATTAATATGGGACTCTCGAATTATTTTTTTTAATGCCAGGTTAAGTAAGAGACACGATAGTCCATTTTTGCAATGGAAGGGTCTTGAGAAATCGTTTGGGATTTATACCATGCTCTCTGCTCCTGTGAGCAGGGCCGGAACTAGGGGGGTGCAAAAGAGGCACGTGCCCCCGGCGGCAAATTCGAGGGGGCAGCAATTTTTTTTGCAGACGGCAAAAAACAGATTTAAACGGTTTCAAATAACTTGAGTAGTAAGACAAACAACATTATGCTAAATTAGTAAGTACCATAAATGTTTTAAACAATTTTACTGACCGTGAACCTTTGCATTCATATCATTTTGTTGTTTCTGGTATTCCCAATTGAAAGGATTGATTATGTGCAAAAGTTTCTTCAAAACGACGATTTAACAGTTGATCAGGCTGCAAAACACGTGCAGGAACTTCTTCAATTTATTAAATCTTCTAGAGATTTTTTGCCACAAGAAGTCCTTGATGAAGCTAAGTTTCTTGCTAGTTTAAACGACGTATCTGAATAATTTAAGGAGAAAAGAAAAGGAAGAAGAGAACCATGTTTGACGAACTATGTGAGGATGAAGTTGTCAACCGTTCCCAAGATGACTTATTCAAAAGTTCAATGCTAGAAATTACTGACAGATTGGTAGTAGAGTTAAGTACTAGATTCAAAGCTTTGGAAAATGTCAATGAAAAGTTTGGATTTTTGAATGGATATAGAATTAATGAAATGGACATCTCTGATCTTAAGGTAAAGGCCGGACTACAAGAAAGACATGAACAAAAAAGACTTTGTATTTGAAATTGAAAGTTTCAAGAACCATGTTTTGGCAGTAGATCCTAACTTGAAGGATGCAAATGCTTCAACAACTCTTGACATAATTTTGAGAAACAAACTTGATGAGGGTTATCCCAATATCACAACAGGACTACAAATCTTTCTAATTATCCCAGTATCAGTTGCTTCGGGACATAGGCGTAACCAGGGGGGGGTTTTGGGGGTTGTAACCCCCCCATTGGGATGTACTTTCAGCTCTATACGCTTAACATCATATCCCTCAGATATTTCCAGTAGTTGTAACCCCCCCCCTTTCAGGTAGATGTAACCCCCCCCTTAGGATCATCCTGGTTACGCCTATGCTTCGGGAGAAAGAAGTTTTATCAAATTAAAAATAGTAAAAAACTATCTAAGAAATTCAATGGAGCAACAAAGGCTCACTGATTTAAGCATCATAGCTATTGAGCACAAACGTGCATCTTCCATTAGTTTTGATGACGTAATACAAGTATTTGCTTCTTAGTCCAGAGAAATAAGATTTTTCTCGTGACACATCCCCTCCAGGCCGAAACCAAATTTTTTGAGTAGTATGGACATTTATATTAATAACCTATATGTTTCCTGCAGCCGATTTTGATGATATACATAGTTATAAACAAATGAAGATCAAAAAACGCTAAATTTTCGCTTTTTTCGTCTATTACTAAAAAGTGAAGCATTTTAAACAAATTTGAGAGTAACAAACTGATAAATCATATAAAAAACTTTAATATGGCGTCCACTGCATACGTCTATGCTTAATTGTTGCTTAGAAAATTGGAAAATAAGTCATAAATTTTGAGATTTTATAAATGTTCATAACTTATGTAAAAATAAAGTTAGAACTTTCTTATTACACAAAATGCTGAGACTTCTGGTGCTTAAATTATATTCTAAATTTCAAAGCAATTGGTCAAATAGTTTAAAAGTTATTTAATTTGTTTATCCCAAATTAATGTTTTTTGCAACACTATAAGTCAGAAAACGATGAGATCATAGTAATACTTCGGACAGTTTATAAAAGAAGAAGATTTATGCTATTAACCTAATTAAAAAAATTACAAAAAATAATTCTAAATAGTGTAAAATTATTTTGCAAGAACATGTCGATTTTTTGCTTATAAACAATTAGAATAACTTTTGAACCGTAACCTGTAGAAAAATTATTTTTCCATATTTAGAAAGACTGAATTTATATACACATTTATAAAGAAAAACAATTGTCCTATGACAATTAGGGACGAAGTTAGCACCCTTCTTTTTTTAATTCACAGCAGCTTTGTTTATAACAATTAAGAAATAAAATTAGCCGCATTTGAAAGAACATACATCAAAGTTTTAACTTACCAGGTATACAAAAGATTTCCTTTCAAGGAAATCGTCCACAAAGCTTAAAATTGTGGCCCTTAAAATCGGCCAGCGTTGAAACTTGGGTTAGTGATGAGAGGGGGGAAGGAGCTGTTAACTGTATCTCTGGTTCTCGATTATTTATTTCGTTGTTTCTTTTTTTAATTTCTATGTACTTTTTACGTACATTACGAATAGGCGTTAGTTAAATAAACTAATTGTTATATACACTATCAAATTTGTTTAAACATTTTTTTTTCAATTTTTTAAATAATATTTTATGTAACTTTTATTGTAAAACGTACATATTAGTTTTACAGGGCGTAACAAAAATACAGGTCATAAATTAAATCACATATTCTGGGACCAAAAATAGATCGATTGGACCTAACTTACCTTAATACAAAAAATGTGCACATAAAAAAAGTTATAGCCCTTTGAAGTTACAAAACGAAAATCGATTTTTTCCAATATAGGGAAAACTATTAGAGATTTTTTATTGAAAATGGACATGTATCATTCTTATGACAGGAACATCTTAAAGAAAATCTATAGTGAAATTTGTGCATCCCATAAAAATTTTATGGGGGTTTGGTTCCCTTAAACCCCCCAAACTTTTGTGTACGTTCCAATTAAATTATAATTGTGGCACCATTAGTTAAACTCACTGTTTTAAAACTTTTTTGCTTCTTAGCATTTTTTCGATAAGGCAGTTTTTATCGAGTTGCGGCTTCTTTTTTAATATGTTTACATAAAGATTTTATGGGGGTTTTGTTCCTTTACACCCCCCCTGAAATGTTTGTGTACGTTCCAATTAAACTATTACTGCGGTACCATTAGTTAAACACAATGTTCCTAAAACTTTTTTGTCTCTTAGTATTTTTTCGATAAGGCACCTTTTATCAAGATTTGGCTTCTTTTTTAATATGGTTCAAAATATGCCTAAAAATGTAAATTATAAATAAATTTTCATACGATTACCAAGTCTCCATAATCGTACTTAACCATATTTAGAAATATGTAGTGGATTTGACTAATATTCAAAATATCTCAATAAAAACTGACTTTTCGAAAAACTACTGAGAGGCAAAAAAGTTTTAAAAACATTCTGTTTAACTAATGGTACCACAATAATAATTTAATTGGAACGTACACAAAAGTTTGGGGGGTTTAAAAGAACAAAACCCCATAAAATTTTTATGCGGTGTCAAAATTTTACTATAATTTTTTTGTAAGATGCTCCTGCCATAAAAATAACACATGTATATTTTCAAGAAAAAATCTCTCGGGATTTTCGATATATTGCACAAAATCGATTTTCATTTTGTAACTTCAAAGGGCTGTAACTTTTTTTATGTGCATATTTATACAAAGGTAAGTTAGGTTCAATCGAACTATTTTTGGTCCCAGAATATGCGATTAAATTTATGACCTGTATTTTTGTACACCCTGTAATTATTATACACTAATCCTATTCAATTATTCCTAAATCTAACACTGGCTTATAATATTGAATTGAAAATAAAAAATCTCAAATAAACTATGTTTTATTTATTGATAAACATGCTACTAGATATAAACGAAAAATGAAATGTAACAAAATTAGAGAGAGGATAAAAAGAACAAAATTATTTTCAGAAAGTTTCTACAATATTGTAATAATTGTATCTTACAAGATTGAAAGTTATAATTTTAAGATTGCAAAAAAAAAACAAAAATTAAGATATTTCATACATTTTGGTATTATAACAAGACTATTAAAATAAAATTAAAGGAGATTTATTTAGGAATTTAGGTATTTTTATGAAAAAAGTAACAATTATCAGTTACCCATTTAATATAAGTTATTGTAAAGTCAAGTGCATATGCAAAATATCGTAAAAGAATTTCCAAAAATTGTTTACACAATTTACATAGTTATTTAAATAACCACTTTATTAACAAAAAACATATCCGTAACGTACGCAAAGAGTACATACAGATTAAAAAAAGAAACTCCAAAATAGATCATAGTGAAAGATAGAGGTTTTGGTTATCGAAGTCCATAAACTATTTATATCTCTGTACTAACAAGTACTCGGTGCAACCAGTTTTGCAAGAGCAGATAGTTTATTTTAATAAAATATCTGGTATAAAGAAGATCTTTTGATCGAATCGGTACTAACGGTTCTTAGCTTAATTTCCAACCCCAATCAATTACGTTTATCTCTTGTTTGGTGATTCTGTAACTTCAGTTTTTCATTCATCTAATAGCATGTTTACCAAAAAAATAAAACCTAGTTCATTTTGAGATTTTCTGATTTCTATAGACCAATACTATTTTTAGAAACAATTGAATGGGATAATTTGTTTTTTCATACTTTAAATTATTACTAAGTTTAATAAAAAACTATGTATTATTATATTATTCATAAATATACATGTTTTGTGATTAAAATTATTTCAAATATTATTAAAAAAAATTGAAAAAAAATGTTTAAACAAATTTGATGGTGTATATAACAATTTATTTATTTAAATAATGCATACTCGTACTGTACGCAAAAAGTACATATAAATTAAAAAAAGAAACGTCGAAATCCGTAGGCGAGAACAAGAGATACAGCTAACAGTTCCTTCCCCCTTCTCATCGATCTCCCAAGTTTCAAGGCCGGCCGATTTTAAGGGTCACATTTTGAAGCCTTGTGGACGATTTGTTTGAAAGTATATATTTTTTATATTTGGTACATTAAAACTCTGAAGTATGTTCTTTCAGATGTGACTGATTTGATTTCGTAATTGTTATAAAGAAAGCCTCTGTGACTTAAAAAAATGGGGGCGGGCAACTTCGTCCCTAATTGTCCTAGGACAATTTTTTCTTTTTTTAATTTGTATAAAAATTCAGTCTTTTTAAATATTAAAAAATAATTTTTCTACGGGTAATGGTTAAAAAGTTATTCTAATTGTTTATAAGCAAAAAATCGACATGTTCTTGCAAAATAATTTTGCGATACTTAGAATAATTTTTTGTCATTTTTTTTAAATTAAATTATTAGCATAAATCTTCTTCTTTCATAAACTATCCAAAGTATTACTGTAATTGCATCATTTTCTGACTTATAGTGTTGAAAAAAAAAATTAATTTGGGATAAACAAATTAAATAACTTTTAAACTATTTAACCAATTATTATGAAATTTAGGGTATAATTTAAGCACCAGAAGTTCCAGCATTCCGTATAATAAGAAGGTTCTAAGTTAATTTTTACATAAGTTATGAATATTTATAGAAACTCAAAATTTATGCATTATTCTGCAATCTTCTAAGCAACCAATAAGGATAGACATATTCAGCGGACGCCATATTGAAGTTTTTTTATATGATTTATGAGTTTCTTACTTCCAAATTTGTTTGAAATGCTTAACCTTTTGGCAATAGACGAAAAAAGCGAAAATTTAGCGTTTTTTGATCTTCATTTGTTTATAACTATCTATATCATCAAAATCGGCTGTAGGAAACATATAGGTTATTATTATAGATGTCCACACTACTCAAAAAATTTAGTTTCGGGCTGGAGGGGGTTGTGTCACCAACATGATATATTTTTTCCTTATTTCTCTGAACTATCTAAAAAAGCCGTAAAATACAATTACCTTTGTAAGGTGGTTTATGAGTAAAGAAAGTTAGTACCTATACCTAGCCCTATTTTTTGTGGATTTGCCGTAATGAAGTACATAGTAATGTTGCAAATTTGTAGTAACTAAGCATATTTTTGAAACTCAAAATGTACAATTAAATTCATTCCTTCCAATAAAACTGTATGTACTATTTTTTATTCACTAACACCTATGCTATGATTTACATCCATTTTTTCAATAAAGGGGGTGGCAAGTTTAAACTTGCCCCCCTTACGGAGTAGCCTAGATCCGGCCCTGCCTGTGAGTGTAATTTTAATTAATTGGACAAGATGAAGCGGTATTTGAAATTCTACCATAGCAAGTAGAAGTTTACCTCTACTAAGTGAGTCGTATGCTGCTTTCAAGTCCACGAATATGTGGTGGGTGTCGAGTAATATAGGTGTGGAATAATATAGCGCTTGTACTATTTCGGCGACTTTAAAACAGTAGGTACAGTTCTTACGATGTCAGTTGGACCAGTATAAAAACAAAATTCGACACCGATTATCGGCGCCGTGTGTAAAACATAGGCGGCGCAATAGAAATTAATGAGTAAACTTTAATTTTTAAATTATGGTTTAATATTTGTTAAACAGTAATAATGTTAATTGTTGTTGTTAATTGTTCACATTTCTTTATGAAATTGACACCAAAGATAATTAAAAATGCATAATACAAATGAAATTTAACGTGGTTATTAATTTTTGAGAACTAAAGAAATAAGACTACACTTTGAATATACACATAAAATACATGAAAATTAATTCATGACTAATGGAGGGATCACTTTTACTACCGTACATGGGACATATTTTTGACAAGTTGAAATATATCACTATCCGTGTGTTCAGAACTTGATTCGACACTTGTGTTTATAACTACCACACCAATATTGGAAAAGAAGTGAAAGGAGCCATTTACACAACAGTTATCAGACCAATAATGACATAAATACGCGGCAGAAACACGACTTGATACAGAAAGGACAGAAAGAATGCTAGAAACAGCAGAGATGAAAAGTGCAGATATACGACAGATATGCAAGGTGGACAACATTAATAACTGGGTAAAAAGCAGAAGAGTATAATGGAACAACTACATGAGCCAAATGACAAAAAACAAAGTAGTAAGGACGGCGAGAGACGGTTCCCCAATAGGAAGATGATCAGTTAGGTCTGTATCCCGCGTATGAAAAAAAAAGTTGATTAATAGTAAGCTGAAAATTTGTTAATAGCTTAAACGGTGTCTAGTCGGATAAACTGTGATATATGAGAACACTGTAACAGGGGCAGTTTTAATTGTGGAACAGGTTAAAAATTTGGAACGGTCAGACTTAAACTCTCCGAACAGAGATTAAACTCTCATGCAAAAATCAAACTGCTACTTATCACCTGTCATAATTCCTGTCATTTGACATATTCTACATGTTTCACTCATTAAAACGCCCATAGGCTGATTTTTGCATGAGAGTTTAATCTCTGTTCGGAGAGTTTAAGTCTGTCGGACAAAATACATGTGCCGTTTTCGTGGTCTGGCCGTTCCAAATTTTTAACCTGTTCCACAATTAAACTTCCCCTGTTTCAGTGTTCCCATATATCAAAATTTCTCCAACTAGACACCCTTAAGCTATTAAAAAATTTTCAGCTTGCTATTAATCAACTTTTTTTTCATACGCGGGATCCAAACCTAAGTGGGAAGACCACGAAAACGATGGAATGACAACTTACTGGAGGCACATTGAAAAACAGACAGAGTCATATCTACATAAGAAGAAGAAGAAGGAAAAGAAGAAGAAGACATTAATATTGGTGACAAAGCAAGATAATATTTTTATTTTACTTGAACATGAGCTACACAATTTTTCCAAATGTCACTTTTGACTTGTAAGTATTGTTGTTGTTTGTTTGGGTTTATATGACTGCGGACACTAAATCCATTCGCCAATTTTACTATTTTTTATTTTATTAGTCATTTTTTCGTATCTTATCCTAAAACTAATACTAATATAATAAACAATTCTACTAATAAATAATTATTTTTGTATTTTTTTTTAATAATTTTTTATATATATATATATATATATATATTTTTATTAATTTTTTTCCAAATGATGTTCTCAGAGTTCCACAGCAAAAACTGCAACAACTTGTAAGTATATATATTGTATTAAAACAGAAAATAGTGAAGAATTACAAAGAATGATGGAAGCACTAGATAGTGAATCGACAAAGATGGGACTGAACATCGCTTACAGTAAAACAAAAGCCATGACCAATCAACAAGGCGAACCAATAATTACAGTGGCACAAACAAGAATAAAGCAAGTAAAAGATTATACTCTAGGACAAATCACTAAATTAAATAAAAAAAAATCAGACCGAAGAAATAAAAAAAAAAATAAGATTGGCCTGGGCATCACTCGGAAAACTGTCTTTTATTCTAAAGAAAAAAAATACCCCCAATACCTAAAATCAAGAGTCTTCAATCAATGTACAATCCCTCTCCTCATATATGGCTCTTAGACATGGACATATGCAAAGGAAAATATGGAAAAAATAAAAATATGAAACATGAAAAATTCCATTAATTACATTATCCAATCAGCGGACTGAGCAAATTGACGTCATTAAATCTCGCATAATATATGGGATAAACTGTATAAACTGTATATCCTGTATAAACAAAACAGTTATTAAAATTTAGAATTGATCATTAAAAGTATATAATACTTACAAATTCAATTTAATGTACTTATTCATTTTTCAAGTACTAAAGAAATGAGACAAAAAATGTATTATAAAAATAAAATAATTGTAAGTTATGACGACGACACTGTATATATAGTGTTTATATTGCTTGCCGCCTTTGAAACATGAGAAGGTATTTTGACCAGATAACGATATGATTTGAGCCTAAGCACTTCCGAACAATTTGACCAATTACTCTTCAGTATTGCCCAATAAGATACGTTAGAAAGTAATAAGCCACACCCGCGTCCATGTGGACTAATACAAGGAGTGATCAATTTTGAAGCAAGCAAATGTTTATATGGTTTATCTTTATTTCTATGCTCTTCGTAGAATTACTGACCGGACCCCAAAAATGCTTCTGGTCCAACTGCCATCGTAAGAACAGTACTTCAAGTTGCAGCTCTGCAACCCTAAGTCTGATGATGGGTTATAAGCTTTCAGTCAACACCTCATTCGTCATTCTATCTGGTCCAAGAAGGAGTTGTGTTTAGAGATCGGCAGACATGAATAATTCAAGGTTTTCATATTTGTGTAAAATGGGTGAAAACATTTAGATATTGTGATCAATAAATATAAAATTAAAACCGATATTATATTTTTACAGCAATCTTTAGACTATGGGTAGCGAAATTCGATTTATATCATCCACAACTTGTACCTAATGATATGAACCTCCTACCAATTATAAAAAGTATTATAGCCGAAAGTATTAAGAGTAAATATTTTGGTTTACTACCAGTTGCTTTGAGTACAGAAGAACTCATGAGGGTAAGTCAACACATATTATTTATTTTAATTTTGTGCTTATTTTATTCACATAATATTATGTTAGGGCCACAAATAACATCATTGAACCTTAGGAAGTGTACCTCAAAAAAAAATTACAGCCCTGTGAAGTTAGAAAATGAAAACCAACTCTTCCTAATATTCTATAAACTCTCTGAGATTTTCAAATGCAAATGGATTAGCTTTTAACTAAATGTTCCAAGTTGCAAAATCTCTTCCCTACCATATTGTTGCAAGAAACAAAGAGTTAATGGAAAATGTGATCGCTAAAATCCATTAGTGGATTTGCATCTGAAGAAGAAGAAGAAGACCATATTGTTCTGAAAAGCCATTTTTGTACCTATCTAATTTCTCTTATAGACCTGATCATTTTAATGTCTTTTATTGTGTGTTGCAGGGCCGCCGCTACCATGTGTGCAAAGTGTGCATCGCACACAGGCGGCCAACAATAGGGGCGGCCAAAAGCAGGCCACTGGATGATACTACTTTTTTAAAACGCAAATAAGTTCAAATAATTAAATAGAAATGTTTCATATAATTCTAATTCTAAAGTCTAATATTCCAAACAATAAATATTACTATTATTACCTGATAATACTAAAATGCGCTTCATTTAACATTTATGTTTATGCTACATTTTTTTCGCGAATTTAAATATTTTTCTATTATATTAGATTGTAGCCCAGGTATAACGCACGTAGAACAAATAAATAAGAATAAATTATTTTAGTAAGATGTGTTTCAACTTCAACGCCAGTTCGGATATTTTTTCTCACGAAACTGACGTAACTGGACAAGGTCTCTTTGCATTTATAGAGAATAAACTTCTTCTTCTTCTTCTTCTTTTTATATAGACATTACTCTGTCTGTTTTTCAATGTACCTCCAGTAAGTTGTCATTCCATCTTTTTCGTGGCCTTCCCACTGATCGTCTTCCTATTGGGGAACCGTCGCTCGCCGTTCTTACTACTCTAATTTGTTGTCATTCGGCTTATGTGGTCGTTCCATTCTACTCTTCTGCTTTTCACCCAGTTATTAATGTTGTCCACCTTGCACCTCCTTCGTATATCTGCACTTCTAGCTCTATCCCACAGCGTCTTACCATCGATTTTTCGCAATGTTTTCATATCTGCTGTTTCTAGCATTCTTTTTGTCCTTTCTGTATCAGGTCGTGTTTCTGCCGCGTATGTCATTATTGGTCTGATGACTGTTTTGTAAATTCTGCCTTTCACTTCTTTTCTGATGTTTTTATTTCTCCATATTGTTTCATTCAGGCAACCTGCGGCTCTGTTTGCTTTATTCACCTGATCTTTCACTTCTGTTTCGAGCTTTTCGTAGCTGCATAGTGTGATGCCTAGATATTTAAACTCCATAACTTGTTCTATTATTTGACCCTCCAGCTCTAGTTTGCTTTATTCACCTGATCTTTCACTTCTGTTTCGAGCTTTTCGTAGCTGCATAGTGTGATGCCTAGATATTTAAACTCCATAACTTGTTCTATTATTTGACCCTCCAGCTCTAATTTACACCTTATTAGATCTGCTGTTATAACCATGCATTTAGACTAAATGCATAGAAAATAAACTTGAAGAATTAAATATAAATATTATGGATAATATGCGTGGACAGGCTTACGATAATGGAGCCAATATGCGTGGTATACACATTGGATTGCAGAAAATCCTCGAGAGAAATATCCTCGATCATTTTTTATTCCCTTTTCTGCACATAGTTTAAATCTGGTGGTGAATGATTCAGTAAAATTAAGTTTTGAGTGGGTGGAATTTTTTAATACTGTAGGTACAGGAACTATATGTATTTTTTCTTCTTCGAATATTTGAAGGAAAATTTTAGTAAAGCACCTTCCAAAGTGGACATTAAAAGCATTGTTGGACATGCGATGGGAGAATCTGATCGATGAATCGCTCCATTAAAACCCAGATAAGTAAAATATATGATGCTTTAAAAGAATTGCAAAATGATAACAAAAGGGATATGAATTTGGAAATTCAATGGATAAACATATTCAATTGTGAGAAAGTGTATAAAGCCCTTACAGTACAGACATAAACAGTCGGAGACTGATATAAGTGTAACCCATTTATATGAAGAAATTAAAGCTATTCAACCATATGTTACCGCAGCAAAACGTCCTGGTAATATTCTTGAATACATTTACGAAATAATATTATATCAACATTTCCAAATTTAACTATAATCGTACGTATATTCATTCATAACTCTACCGTTTACTGTAGCTAAGGGTGAGCGGTCGTTTCAAAACTTAAAATTATTTGCGATTTTCAATGAAGCAAGATAGACTTTCTGCTTTAGCAATGTTATCTATCGAACATGAAGTGTGTGCGACAATGGATATTAAAAACAAAGACATTGTCAAAATTTTTCCCGAAACGGAAGCCAGAAAAGTTTGTTTTTAGTTTCTTCATGTATTTGTGTTATATTATTCTCGGTTTATTTTAATTAAATGGAAGTTTAAGTTAGGATATACAATATGCATATAATGGGCGTTTAGTTGGATCATGGATATTACTCAAATTGTTTAAGTATTTATCTATTTACAACTTATTATTCTTATGCATCTTCTGCACATTTCTTTAAATACTAGTATGTACATATTTCTAAAGTGTTGGAAGGGGGGCGGCAAATATTAAGTTGCACACGGGCGGCCAACATCTCAGCGGCGGCCCTGGTGTGTTGTGTTGGCAATTACTCTTCCCTGAAGTCTTCCTCCTATAAGACGAAACTCTGAAGATGGCATGTGACATGCTGAAAGTACTTAGCTGATTTTAATAAACAATTTTACACACTATGAAGTTGTTCGAGATCATACCCCTGTTTCCAGTTTGACCAATATCTAATAATCCCCAACTTCCACTAAGCGGCAAAATTAACGGAACGCCTTAAAAATGGGACATATGTTAGATGTCTTCTTTCTTCTTTACGTGCCATCGCCGCGACGAAGATTGGCAATCATCATTGCTATTCTCACTGTTGACACTACAGCCCGAAAGAGTTCTCTTGAGCTACATCCAAACCATTCTCTGAGATTTCTCAGCCAGGACATTTTTCTCCTACCTATGCTGCGCCTTCCTTGGATCTTTCCCCGCATAATTAATTTTAGGAGTTCATATCTGTCACCACGTGTTATATGACCCAAGTATTGAAGTTTTCTTATTTTGATGGAATCCAATATCTCCCTGCTGTTCTGTGTTCTCCTTAGTACTTCCTCATTGGTTATTCTGTCTGTCCAGGAGATTCTCAGCATTCTTCAATACGTCCACATCTCAAATGCTTCCAATCTATTGAGGCATTATTTATTGAGAGTCCATGTCTCCACACCATACAAAAGAACAGAAAATACATAACATTTTAGTACTCGCTTTCTAATATTTAGGCTGAAATCTCTACTACATAATATTTGTTTCATATTAGTGAATGCACTTCTAGCCTTTTCTATTCTAATTCGGATTTCTTTGGTATAATCGTTTGTTTCACTAATGTCTGTCCCTAAATAGTTATAATTCTAAACTCGTTCGATCGTCTTATTATTTACGTGTAGATTGATGTTTCTAATATTTTTCTTTGATATAACCATGAATTTTGTTTTCTTTATGTTTAGTGACAGACCAAATTCTTCACTCGTTGCAACAACCTTATCTAAAATTCTTTGTAGATCTGTAATAGTTTCTGCTATTGGTATTGTGTCATCGGCGATTCTAATTTCACATAAAATATGGGTAGGCCATTTATTTTTATGCCTGCTACTTCATCTTCTAATGCTTTTTTGAATATTTCTTCTGAGTATGCATTAAACAGTGATGGCGACAAGACTGTCTAACGCCTCTTTTGATTTTTATTTTATTGGTGTTTAAATTATTTATTCTTATGACAGCTTCTTGCTCAGAATACAGATTATTTATTATTCTTATATCCCTTGTGTCGATGTTCTTTGTTCTCAGTACTTTTATTAACGGATTATGTTTCACCGTATCGAATGCCTTGTCATAATCTAGGAAGCAGACATGGATGTCCTGGTTTACATCTAAATATCTCTGTATTAGCGCATTTACTGCAAATAATGCTTCTCTGGTTCCTTGAGCATTTCTAAATCCAAACTGAGTTTGTCCAATGTCATGTTTTAACTTTTTGTATATTCTACGATTCTAACTTTTTGTATCTCTTTAGAAATACTTTGAGGATGTGGCACATTAGACTGATGGTACGGTGTTCGCAACATTGTCTGGCGTTTCTCTTTTTCGGTATAGTCACGAATGTAGATAGAAGCCATTCTTTAGGTAATATACCTGCTCTGTATAATATGATATTAAATAATTCGACAATTACATGTACAGTCAGAAAAATGAAATAATACCCATGAACGAACATATAAAACACGCTGTATTTTCCTGTCACCGTGTCACAAAGAAAATTGTCCAGTGCAAGTACATGTAACAAAAATTGTTACATGTAAGTTGACACCATCTATCTATCGTCCGTTCGGCAAATTCAAACAAAATATAACTCCAGACCATCTTTTACCACCTTTAGTCCAGACAAATTAATATATGTATTTAATATATTCTTACCACCAAAAATGAGATATTTTCATCAAATATTGCTTCAATTATAATCTGCAGAATAATTTTGAATCACGTTCCGCTAATGAACTTGCTTTTTGTCCCTAAAAGTAGAAAAAAATTTCAATTCTATTGCTTAATATTTCATCTAAATATAATCGACTATCAATTTTAACTGTACTAATGCCCAAGTATACATTTTCAAGTGTTAAACTGATTGATTTACGATGAGTAACCCGGTTGTAAAATACCGGCGTGTGCCTTAACAAAGGGACATCGGTTTACTCGAATTTCATAACATACAAATGTTATCTGTTTGAATTTGCCGACGGGATATCTATGGACCCGACTTTACTTGCGCTGGCCAATTTTTTGTGTGACACGGTGACAGGAAAATACAGCGTGTTTTATATGTTCGTTCATGGGTATTCTTTCATTTTTCCTACTGTACATATATTGCACATAACGGTAACACAAGCTAGAAGAACAATTGGATGCCTAAATGGAATACTTTGGAGCTCCGAAATAGGAACACAGCGAAAATACAACATCTATGAAACACTTATTAAAAGCAGCCTACTTTACGGAGCAGAAACTTGGAGAATAACCGAGAACAACAGGAAAAAATTAGAAGCTGTAGAAATGGATGTGTTAGGTATATCCCGTAGGGAAAAAATTCGAAATGAGGAAGTAAGACGACGAATTGGAATAGATGGTTACTTAACAACAGACATTGAGAGGAAACAGTTGATTTGATATGGTCATGTTCAAAGAATGGAAGACACAAGATTGCCCAAAAAGATCTTGGAGTGGGGACCACCAAACCGCAAAAAAACGAGGAAGACCCAAACAGACATGGAAAGAAGAGGTAACCAAAGCAATGATTACAAGGGATCTTAGAGATGTTTTTCATCAATAAGTCTTCATTTTCTGCTTAGTTTAATAAACAAGCCTAAAGTAGGCTATGAGAAATTAACAATTTAATAGATGTCAAATTGTGAACCGTCAAAAAGTGTCTAGTTTGTTGTGAAGAATAGTAGATTTATTATTTAAAGTTTCAATTAGGTCTGTATTTTTTTTGTTGTCTGGTGGAAATGGAACGCGCTACAAGGAATTTGGCCCTCGATGAGTGTGTTCAAGCAGTGATCTTACATAGCGAAGGACTTAGCTACCATGCTATCGGCTCCTTTTAATGGTAACAATTTTTTGCTATTGCACGATAATGCAAGACTTCACGTTCACGAACAGTAACCGAATATTTACAACTGGCAAATCTTCGGACTTTGAATTGGCCATCGCATAGTCCAGATCTTAGCCCGATCGAAAATTTGTGTGACATAATTGGCAGAAGACTGCGCAGCGTTTGCCACCTCCTAGAACCTTACAAGAGGTAGAAGCAGTAGCTCTCGAGATTTGGAATGATATTGATCAAAACCAAATAGCATACCTCATTTGTCATATAAAAGTACATATCTCTTTTATTGTCGAACATAAGCGAATAAATCAAAAAAACAAAAGGTTAACAAAGCCTAATGACTTTACAACTGAGTTTTAATTTCAATTAGGGCTTACAATACCGGGATTCCGGGATCCCGGACGATATTTTTCGGTATTCGATACCGGTATTTATAATAAAAATACCGGTATTTCGGTATTAGCTTAATTTATAAAAATCGAATTGATGCACAATAAACTTTCTTCCAATAGATAAACTACCAATATCAAATATCATTGTAAAAAATATTTATTAAACACATTAATTACACATACAAGTCAAGTATATCGCTTTCTAAAAGCGTGAATGTCGTTAATTTAAGGCGAACGGTGATACATATCAGCTTCTACAACCAAATTATTAAATCTCGCGTATCGAGGGGTTCATGCGAAAACCCGATAACTAAAAATAACATTGTTTCGAGATAATCGCGATTAATGATTTTAGGAAGTTTGAAGAAGATTTCAAATCGTCATAGGAAGTTCAATCAAATCTTCATTAAACTTTCTATAACGATTTGAAATCTTCTTCAACCTTCCTAAAATCTTTAATCGCGATTATATCGAAACAATGTTATTTTTAGTTATCGGGTTTTCGCATGAACCCCTCGGTATACAAATATATAAAATAAGTTCTTAAAATTGAGTTCAAAAATTCTTAAATATTTAAAATTAGACTACTTTATTTTATAAATAAGCCGAAAGATTTATTAATCAGAATTGTTTTTACATTTTCAGATCTATTTTTCATTTTTTTGTGTATTGTGGTGTATAAATTAGGCTCACTTATTTTCTGAATTATTAATAATAATTGAAAATATATAGTGGTCTAAATACAGAGTAATCCATATAAAATATTTTTCTACGAGCGTGCAAAAATGTCTACTTTCGCGCACGCATTTTAGTTTAGAAAGTTTCACTTTTCTGCACGCGTGTTACTTTTACGCGTGTTACTTTTCCGCACGCGGTTTTTACTTTTCCGCACGCGTGTTAATTTAGATATGTTAATATGGCCTTAAAGTAATTATAATACATGTCATAAACTAATATTTAGATATTATTTACTAATTTATTTCAAATATATCTTATTGTGTTCATGTTTTAATGAAATTAACGAGACAATTCGATGAAATAAAATTATTTTGACATAATATTCGAAAGTCAAATCGGTAGACAATAACAGTAGTTTTGAGTCATCGTCATGGAAACCAAGATCCTTGTCAAAGAATCAATTTGTGTATGTATTTTCATATTAATTAAATTAATTGATTAAGATTTGGTAATTTTTTAAAGACTCTTAGAAAAAATATTGTTCCCAACTCTTGAAGAAAGTCTCTTTTCCGCACTCGACTGCTTGCCGAACTCCCGCTTCGCGTCGTTCGGCAAACTGCAGTCGCGTGCGGAAAAGAATGACTTTCTGCACTTGTTAGGAAAATAACTATTGTCACAGTAAGTTAATCTTTGTATTAGTATATTTTAAAGTTAAATTAATTTACAAATAGCAAATTTCATGAGTAAAAGTACTATCCTATTATATGCAAAATTTATCCTAGAACCAAATATATAGTTTTTCTATTTGCACATTTTTTGTATCTATCTATTCCTACTCTCTAGGAATGTTATAAACAACATCTACTCATTTCAAAACAAAATTTAATAGGTTTCATATATTATTTAATAACAAGTCGATATAACAACTGAGGATAGTATAAATATCTTAGACCATAAAAACTGATAGACACGCCGTAATGCTATTCTCTCGTCTCGAATAGTGAAGCCAACATAAAGCGATTCACACAGCTGTGCGTGACGTCAGTTTACGGCAGAAAACGTTTGCCGTATTAGAGATTAGAAGTGATTATAATAGGCGTTGTAAACTTTTTAAAGTGTTCCAATTTAAAAAATTTCAATACACTAATTTTTTAATTATGGTGTTATCTTGCAGAGCATTTAATTGTACGCAACGACAAAAAAAAGGGAAAACACCTAAAATCCAGTTTACAGCAGCATAATAAACAAGCGATTTTTCAAAAAACTTAAGAATTTATAAAGTATCTTAATTCACTCAAATATTCCAACAATGATGAACCACTGCATCTAAGCCAAAGAAAAACGGGTTTTATTGGTATGATCATTAATTTAAAGTCACTAATGCGAATTTGGAAAAATTACGTGAAGGATAATATGGATGGACGTTTGAAGTATCTCGCCTTTCGGCCTATAAACTTTCTCAGGATCACTTAGAAATTTTCTTCAGTTCTATTATAGGAATCATGGAGGTTACAACAATAACCCAACGGCAAAACAATTTAAAGATGCATATAAAAGACTCTTAATGCACACAAGTGTTACAGGATCTACCCAGGCTAATTGTATAGAACAGGCACCTTCCACATTTTTAGCAATGAGCACAACAAATACTGTGAAAATGAAAACTGTCGATCATACTGATGAAAATAATAGGGAAATAATAACTAGTAACCATGATTATACTGTAAATAATTTAAGTTTTTCAAAAACAGTCATCTTATGTTTGTGATGTTATTGACTATATCGCTGGGATTGTAGTTAAGAAAGTTAAGAAAACATTAGATTGTGACATAATATTATGTTTGTGTGCAATTGAATGTGATAATTTACAATGTCCATTCATAAGACACAAAAATTATAGCATATTATCAAAAAAAATTTTAATTCAACCTTCTAAAGACGTCATTCATATTTGCAAAATTGCTGAAAGCGAAATTAGAATTATGTATTCTAAATTAATGATCAAACATGATGTTTGATCATGATTTTGAAACAAACCAAAAAATGTAATAAAAGTTAGAAGTAAGTTAACAAAAGCTATTTTGTTTTGTGGTCATTAATTAATAGATTTCCTACATATTTTTTCACCTAACCTGAAACTTACACCCAAAAGAAAATTACTCTCCTTTAAATTTATTTTTGATTATTAAACAAGAAGAGATATACCAATGATATACTTTCAAATAAAACATTTATTTTTACAAAATAAATTACTTTAAGCCAAAAATATTTATTAAATACTTTGCTAAATGATTTTTCTTCAATATTTTTTACAAAATATTGAAGTTATACTAAAATTAATCTAAAATTGGGTAATTTTATTAGTGCTTTGCTAAGAATCCAAACGAGTTCTTGCCGTATTGTGACGTCACTTTCGCGGAAGGTCTTTGCTTCAACGATTCGGTACAAGGCGTGTCTATCAGTTTTTATGGTCTAAGATAAATACAGTAGAACCCCGCAAATCCGAACCCCGCAAATCCGAACTTTCGGCAAATCCGAACCAACGGAAAGTGAAAAAATTTTTAAAAATTCAAAATAAAAATTTAAAAACATGTTTATTATATGTACAGAGAACTAGAAAATTTAACAATGTAAAATTAATAGGAATTTGGACATGTGAAATTTATTAAAAATAAATACACGTAGTACATACTTATAAAAACTTAAACACAATCAATAAAGGAATGTGCATAATACACATTTCCCATAGTATACTATGAACGAAAACATTGAAAAAGATAAGAAACATAAGAAACATAGTGTAATCAATATCCAGATTACAAATTAAATGAATCATTTACATAACCGAATTCCCATGTCCCGTGACTAAACAAAACTACTGGCGTTAGCGATTTAATATTTCAGTGATCTAAATATTTTTCAGCTTTAGAATATTGGAGGCATAAACGTGCGGATAAAGTTTCATAAAGGGATCGGTGGCAGTTCAAATCTTTTAAAAATCATCTTCGTTAGCTTCTTAGGCTAACTTTCGGATAATCCGAACTTTTCGGAATCCGAACAGGCTGTCCCCCCAATTAGTTCGGATTTGCGGGGTTCTACTGTATAACGCGTAAATATATTTTTTATTCATAATACCGGTTTTAATACCGGGATCCCGGTATTTGAAATTTTAAATACCAAATAACGGTATTGAGATTTTGGCTCGGTATTGTAAGCCCTAATTTCAATATTATTTTATATATGCTAGAATATTCCATAGGGTGTTCCGAACTTTAAGGAAAAAACACAGTATTGTGTTTTATAACATTGAAAGAAGACGGCACCTTAAGGGGGGGCTATGGTTTGAAATCAACAAATCAAGCACATTTTTGTGAATTTTTTTCGAAGCTATGGTAAAATTAATTTATTTTTAAATTAAATAATCATATTAAGTACAATTCAAAGAATATTTAGAAAAAAATTCAATCCAAAATATTGAAAAATAAGCCATTGGTGACAAATTTTGACAGGCAGCTCACAAAAAAATGAATTTTGCGGTGGACATCAGAACTCGACACTCGATCATAGGAAACAAAAAATTCAAAAGATTTAATTAGCTTATGAGTTTCACGAGGTCACAAAGTCGAGTTTTTTTTTTAATTTTAATGATTTTTGGTATCACTCAGAAATAAAAAAAATGAAATTTTTGGTAAAAATTTTGTGAAAATCAACAGATTTATTATTGTTGAACAAAAAATAAGCAAAAAAATAAAAATATCTCGACGTTGTTACCTCATGAAATGTCTAAAGAAAATCTGTGCAAAATATCAGGTAGATCGGCCGAGTAGTTTTTCAGTTACAATGTCCACCGCATTTGAAAAAGCAGTTTTGAGAAAAATGTGTTTAAAGTTTTGACAACTGCATATTCATCTTCTTATTTGTCTGCCAAATCGTAAAGTGATGCACATTGGAATATGTTTTTTGAATCGATGAGTAATCTACAAAAGAGAAGGCGAACAGTTGTTTAACGTTTCTCACTACGCTCAAGCGTGCTGGCGCGAAATCACGGCAAAGCGAGTCGAAGGTAGGGATATTCAACACCCTGTATCTCTGGTAATTTTACTCTGACTATTTTGAAATTTTCATAATAAAAAAAATTAAATATTTCAAACCATACCCCCCTTAAGAAGAAGACCATATTTTATCAAATCCAATAGCATAACGTCCTGTGTAGGTGTTTTGGGCATTAGCTTATTAACCTTACCTTTTTCTTAAACAATTCACCAGTTCTTATGTTGTACACTATAAGTTTACTGCGTTTTTGCTCTTCAAACTTATTATTACTAACATTTGCTTTGTGTTTTTTAGTTTATCGCAGACACCCAATTTGAAAAACCTATTCAAGAAGCTCTTAGACTGTATTCCGCTTACACAAAAGTATATGCTTATCACTTCTGCTATGAAGGACCACTATGGGGTCGTACCAATCGTACTTATAATGGTAAGTATATATTGTTTCTTCTTCTTAAAGTGTTCTCTCCTCAATGAAGGTTAGCTACTACAATTAGAGTGTTTATTTGAAAAACAACACTTTTCCAAACATTAAAATTTTGGCAAATCAAGAAAAACTTCCCAGACATCTCATGTTTTTTTAAAACTATCCAACTTTTTTATGTAATCTACTCCGGACATCTGAGACTTTTACACAACTGAATGTATCAGACTATTATAATATGAGATGAATAAATAGTCGAATTTGCGAAAAATGTGTTGTTTTTCAAATAAACGCTTCAATTGCAAATTCTTATTAGCTGTTCAAGATTGAGCCCTGTCCATTGTCGGATGTTTTTTAGTCATGATAGTCTTTTCCTTCTCTCTTTCTCTCGAACTTTCCTTTCACTATTAGTTGAGCATATTGGCACTTATTGTTTCTCAGTATGTGGCCTAGGTGTGAATAATGTGGTACTTGGCTTAAAAAACACTAACTTTTATTGTTTTGAAAAGTTCTCGTTCTTTGTCTATTCTATGCATCACTTCTTCGTTTTAGGTATGCGATATGCATGAAATTTTGAAGTTCTTCGGTAGTTCCATATTTCAAAAGCCTCCCATATATTTACGGTTGCTGTTTTAAAGATCCACGTGTCAACTGCACAGAAAAGAGTCGACCAGACGTATAGTCCAGGGCGCATCTGTTTTGAGATGGACGTTGAGAGGTGACCAGAAATTGCTTGAAAATAACCCAAATAATAATATTATTATCCTCCCACTCAAAATGGTCCGGAACATTGTTTAAATAATCAAAATGTCAAAATATGAAGGAAAAATTCCATTTTTTTATTGGTTTTTTGATTATAACTTTAAAACTATTCATTTCTGAGAAAAGTTGTAGTGACATAAAAGTTGCGTAATTAAATTTCCTACAATATAAAATTGGTTAAGAATTTAAAAAATAATCACCCTTGTTGCAAAATACCTAACATTTCGAAAAAAAAAACATAGAAAAACAAGTATTCGCATTTTACGTTTTTCAACCATTTATGCTACACCTAGGACCTTCATATTTTACCCAAAAAAACTTTATGATATAGTAAAACAACAGTGTAAATTTCATTAAGATCGGTTTGATAGATTTTGCAAAATAAATTTTGCAATCCAGCTTTCGCAAAAAAATTCATTTTTTTTAAATGTTGCAGGACTGAAAATAAAGCAGATAGCAAGTTGAATTTTCTTTTTGCTTATAGAAGTGTACTCTGTACCTTTCATTTGCAATTTGCAAAATTAAAATCGATTAATTACCACGGCGGCGTCAGGAAATTTTTTAAATAAACATTTATCTTTGGTGCTACGCGCAGGACAGCGGTGTTCGATTCACACAAGTTGATTTCCACCAAAATTTCTTCAAATCTTTATCTAATATATTATTTTCTTACAATTCCACTAACGTGGAATAATAATTCCACAAAAATCAAACTAATTTTATTATTGTTTGTGAAATATTGTTTAAACAATTGCATATGTTTAAAAATAATAAACTTTTATTCTCTAAGTTAAAATATATGAACAAAGAAAGTTTTTGCTAAAAAAAGTGTTATTTCAAAGGATAGAGTATGTGTTTTTATTTTGCAATAAACAAATTTATTTATATCGAAATGTAATAAAAATTAAAATGTATCAAAAAAATTATCAAAGTCATTGGAATGCAAAATCAGAGCAAACTATCCGCTGTCCTGCGCGTAGCACCAATAATTAATGTTTATTTAAAAAAATTCCTGACGCCGTGGTAGTTAATCGATTTTAGTTTTGCAAATTGCAAATGAAAGGTACAGTAGACTTCTATAAGCAAAAAAAATTAAACTTGCTATCTACTTTATTTTCAGTCCTGTAACATTTTGAAAAAATGAATTTTTTTTGCGAAAGCTGGATTTCAAAATTTATTTTGCAAAATCTATTAAACCGATCTTAATAAAATTTACAGTATTATTTTACTGTATCATATTGTTTTTCTGGGTGAAATATGAAGGTCCTAAGTGTAGCATAAATGGTTGAAACACGTAAAATGCGAATACTTGTTTTTGTATGGTTTTTTCGCAATTATTGCTATTTTGCAACAAGGGTGACTATTTTTAAATTTTTATCCAATTCTATATTGTAGTAAATTTAATTACGCAACTTTTATGTCAGTACAACTTTTCTCGGAAATGAATACTTTTAAAGTTATAATCAAAAAACGAAGAAAAAAATCAAATATTTCCTTCATTTTTTGACATTTTGATTAATTATTTAAACAATTTTCCGGACCTTTTTGCAAGAGAGGATAACTCAAATATTATTATTTGAGTTATTTTCAAGCAATTTCTGTAAAAAAATTTGAGTCACCTCTCAACGTCCAAATGTACTAATATTTTTACAGATGCGCCCTGGTCTAGTAACATTTTGATGAACGTAGTCGAATTTCGAGTTTTATTCGAGAATCACATAGCCGTCTTTTGATTTTTTCGAAAGATTTTCTGCTATGTTCTATTCTCGATTTTATTTCTAGATCAGGATGTAGGCTGCTGTTGATCCAACGCCCCGGGTACTTAAATTTATTGACCTCTTCTAAAAAGTGCCCGTTTATTTTGAAAGGTTGAGGTACATTTTGGTTTCTTCGGATTGACATCACATTGGTTTTTCTTAATGTTTATTTTCATGTCGAATTGCTTACAGAACTAGTTGGTCCTGTTGATGAGTCGTTATAGACCCAAGTCGGAATCCAAAATTAACACCGTGTCTTCGGGCTATCTGGAGCTGCTGATGTATATGCCATTCACCTTGACTCCGTCCTTGGAATCTTCCAGTGCCTTTTTAAATAGAAATTTGGAATAAAGATTAAAGCAGGGGTCACAAAACAAATTCTTGTCTAACTCCCCTCCTGATTTCTACTTTTGCGGATGTGGAACCTTCAATCTTGATTCTGGCGTTTTGGTTCCAGTATAAGTTCTTTAGTAGTTTGATGTCTTTCCCATCTAACAGGGGCGTCATTTGACAGGGTCAGGGGGGCATTTGCCCCCCTGACCCTGAAAATGACTAAAATTTACAAAACATACATCAATTGTATTACTATAGTATTGTATATATTATAATGCTTGCCCCCCCCCCAATAAAAATTTCAAATGACGCCCCTGCCATCTAAACCGACTTCTTGCAATCGCCCTAATAGTAAATCGTGTCTTACTCTATCAAATGCTTTTTCGAAGTATATAAAGCCTAAAAATATATCTTTCCATTGGTCGTAGCATTTTTGGGCCAGAACTAGTAAACTGAACAGGGCCTCTTTCGTTCCCATGCCAGCTCTGAATCCAAACTGATCATGTCTTGTGTATTTGCACTATTTATTATAACTAAACAAACTGCCTGTTACTATTAGTATTATTTAAAATATACTTTTTTTATTTTAGGTGTTGGTCATACTGAAGATTTGGCCTACATATTTGACTATAACAAAAAAGGAAGTGAAGAAGATTACTTGGCAAGAGAACGAACAGTGAGGCTATGGGCGAACTTTATTAAATATGGCGACCCAACTCCAAAGCGTGAATCATTACTGCAGAATGTCATCTGGCCAGAAAATTCTGTTGTTGAAAAGGCCGAAAACTTGAAATTTTTAGAAATTAACAATGATCTTACGGTGAAAGGTCTTCCCAATTCTGACAAAATTGTGTTTTGGAACAATTTGTATAGGAAATATGCAAGACCTCCATACACTACTTATTAATATGTATAGACACTTACTATTGTTGATTTTACGTTATTTTAGGTAAAATCTATGAATAAAATGTCTACGAATAAATAAAATTACTATACAAAACATATTTCTTTAATTGTTTTATTATTGTGTTAAGTTAGCTACAGTCTTTATCCTCGATTAATTTGTATCATATAACGATGATCTCAAAGTAGATCGAAGTATCACAACACCGAATTTCGGGGTCTTAAAATATCTTGGAAACACCTCAAACTATTAATCATATCAAAATACACGTCATAGATATTAGAACTTAAAAATTCTCCAATAGAAATACTTATAGCGTAAGGTTGTATATTTTTTAAAGTGGGTGTTACAGCCCTGTAACATATTTCTTATTCATTGTACCGAGTACGCCTCTGTACTACACTTGCGAGAAAAAAATCGCCTCAAAAGTAAAATGAGCTATATTTTTTACTACGTTGTTTGGCAAGTGTCTATCCACGTATATGTAAAATTATAAATAAAATATTGTGTAACAGAAGTAATTTTTATTGCACTGACACCAATATTTATTTTATAAGCTTAGTAACTAAAGAACATAACAAAGATAATAACTTAATATTGTATGTTGTGAGAAAACATGTTATAAATGAAAGCCATTATAGTCCAGGGCGGATCTGTTTTGAGATGGACGTTGAGAGGTGACTATTTTTTGCAGAAATTGCTTGGAATTAACCCATATAATAATAATTGAGTTATCCTCCCACTCAAAAAGGTCCGGAACATTGTTTAACCCGCCGTTACACGCGCTATGAGGGAATCCCTCACCATATTTGTTTATAACCAATGAAATTGTGTAAACTAATACGATAACCTTAAGCACCCAGGAATGCCTTTAGCATGGTTCATGAGAGGGTATGAAAAAGTTATAGAATATTTCAGGCGGTCAGTGCGCTGTGTGATAGTTGAAAGAAGAGACATTCCTCTTCAAGTGAGGGAATTCCTCACTGCGCGTGCAATCACAGTGAAATCACGTTTCTATTATCTCAAAGAAACTTTTAGGTTTTTATTTAATATTTAGGTAGGTTTAATTAAAATATTATTGTTTGGATTAGGTTAGGAACAGTGGCACACCGAGGGGGGGTTTGGGGGTTAAAATCCCACCCAGAGCATATAGAAATATATATAAAAGGAAGTAGGAAAATGTAACTTGTCTTTCACAAATAATACAAAAAACTTTCGGTGCCCAAGCAAACCCCCTCCCCCTAGAGGAAAATTCTAGGTGCGCCACTGGTTAAGAACCCATTTTTAAATTTACCTATTCTAATTGGGAAATAAGCCACAATTTAACTTGAAAAATTGATTTTATTGACCTTTCGAATTCCACCTCGGACGTCGTTATCAAAATACAAAATATTAATTACATAAATGCCACAAAGAAATAGCTTCAGAACAGTTGTTAATTTTAATTTGTATTTTTAGTAAAATTAATTCGCATAAAGAACGTTAATTTCTTCAGTGGCTTGCTGAAATTGAAAATTAAGAAAACTTGCTTTTGATCTATCTTATTTTTACTTTCGTTTTGTTAAATTAATATAAAAAATGGTTTACGAGACTTTCTATAATATGTGAGTACAACCCATTTTATATTTAGACATGTTGACATTCATTCTTCCTCGAAATAAGTCGAATTTATGTAGGTGAGGGCGACGCTCATACGCGTGCAACCACGTCACAATAGAAGACGCGTGTAACGGCGGGTTAAATAATCAAAATGTCAAAAAATGAAGGAAAACTTCGATTTTTTTCTTCGTTTTTTGATTTTAACTTTAAAAGTATTCACTTCCGAGAAAAGTTGTACTAAAATAAAAGTTACGTAATTAAATTTCCTACAATATAAGAATGGTTAAAAATTTTTAAAATTGTTACCCTTGTTGCAAAATAGCAATAATTGCGAAAAAAAAACAAAAAAACAAGTATTCGCATTTTACGTTTTTAACCATTTCTGCTACACTTAGGACCTACATATTTTACCCAGAAAAAAACTTTATGATGTGATGTGATAAAACAATACTGTAAATGTAGTTAAGATAGGTTCAATAGATTTTGCAAAATAAATTTTGCAATCCAGCTTTCGCAAAAAAAAATCATTTTTTCAAAATGTTGCAGGACTAAAAATAAAACAGATAGCAAGTTAATTTTTTTGCAAATAGAAGAATACTATACCTTTCATTTTTGCAATTTGCAAAATTAAAATCGGTTAACTACCACGGCGTCAGGAATTTTTTTAAATAAACATTAATTTTTGGTGCTACGCGCAGGACAGCGGTGTTCGATTCACACAAGTTGATTTCCACCAAAATTTCTTCCAAACTTTATCTATGATATATTATTTTCTTGCTATATATTTTGTTGTATGTTCATATTTTAATTCCACAAAAATCAAACTAATTTGATTATTGTTTGTGAAAAATTGTTTAAACAATTGCATATGTTTAAAAATAATACACTTTTATTTTCTAAGTTAAAATATATGAACAAAGAAAGGTTTTGCTAAAAAAAGTGTAATTTCAAAGGACAGAGGATTTGTTTTTATTTTGCAATAAACAAATTTATTTATTTATTTCGAAATGTACTAAAAATTAAGCCTTTGAGCATGGGATCACACATGTTCATTAACTCGGCCCATGGAGAGTTAGAGCCATCTTCTCTAACACTCACATGGGTAATTCCTACCTGGCGCGTCCATGTCGCGGGGGTGGACACCTCTCACTTCAGTAGGCCGGAGTGAACAGGTGGCGAAGTTCAGGTAGGGACCCAGTTCTGTGGGGTATAACGCGGACCCCTGCCCAGGGATACGGGTGAAGACCACAACGGCGGAGACGGCGTAGAAGAGGATCTTTGGTTCGGCGTCAATGGCGGAAGTGGCAAGCCTGTTTTTTCGGCATACCACTGCAGAATCGGATCTAAAATGGGCGGTTGTGGATTCTGGTTGGCGAAGAAATATTCGACGGCGAAAGAAAAGGAGCAGATTGGGCTCTTTAGTCCTGTAAGACAACCAATCTAAAGGAAGAAAACCTTGATTACAAATTACCCGGTCCTCCAGGTAGGGGGTTAAGACGTCAGGCCGGTTCCCTGTCACTTGTAAAAATTAGAAAAATACCAAAAAGCCTAAAGATTGCCTCGGAATCTCGGACGGATTAAATAATAAACGACTTCGGCGACGGAAAAGGATTATGAACATTGGCACCTGGAATGTGCAGAGTATCAGCGGAAAGATGGAAGAAATAACTGAAGAAATTAAAAAACTAGATATGGATATAGTTGTCTTAACCGAAACAAAGAAGAAAGGAATAGGTATAGAAAAAGTAAACAATTATGTACATATATTCAGCGGAGTTTCAAAACACGAGAGAGCGAAAAGAGGAGTATCCGTTCTAATACACAAAAAACATAAACATAAAATCACTGACTTTGAAGCAATAGACGAAAATATAATAAGAGTAAACATAACGATAAAAGAAACACCTATTACGATACTTGGGATTTATACAGGACACAAGAGCATACAGAGGAATAACATGTGGTTCAGATCATTATGTCGTAAAATCAAAAGTAACCTGTCCATTTAGACATAAAATAACACATAATCAAACAAATTGTCAACCCCAACAAGAAGAAACTTTGGAAAACAGAAGTTATAATTTGGATAGTTTGACCCAAGAAAGTACAAGAATACTATATCAACAAAGACTGGATGGCAAACTAATGAATATAACTGAAACATCAACAGTAGATGAGGTATATAGAAACGTAGTCGTTAGCGTTAAAAAAGCTGCAGAAGAAGCACTCGGCTTTAACACTCAAAGACAAAGTGAAAAACTATGGTGGAACAAAGAAATAGAAGCACTCGTAGAAGAGAAAAAGCAAGCGTATATCAGATGGCTCAGCAGTAAACAACAAAAAGATAGAGATGAATACCTGGAACTCAAAAGAATAACAAGAAGAACAACAGTAAAAGCAAAAAGAGAAATGTGGGATAAGAAGTGCCAGGAAATTAATACCTACCTGGGAGGCAGAAAATGTACAGAAACATGGAAGTTCCTCAATAAAATAAGAACTAACGAAAGGAAGAGCACAAACATTCAATTAATATCCACACAAAAATGGGAAAAGTACTATGGGGAATTACTGACAGAAAATAGGGACGAATACTTAACTCAATCACCAACAGAGGTTAACATTGAAGGAGAAGATATAACAATACAAGTGACAGAAATTAGAAAAGCTATAAAAGAACTGAAAAACGGTAGGTCTCCAGGGCCAGGGGATATCACAGCCGAACTAATAAAATGTGGATCACAAAAATTGTTTGAAACCGTCACTTGGTGCATAAATCAATTTATAAATGGTTCTCCCGTACCCGACGAGTGGAAAATTGCTTATATTTCGTCGATCCATAAGAAAGGAGATAAGCTTAAATGTGAAAACTATAGAGGGATATCAGTGACTAGTACATTCAGCCGTTTGTATGGACGAATAATTAGAGACCGCATTGAGAAGGAGTACAAAGACCAAGAGGAAGAAGAACAATCCGGTTTTCGAACAGGAAGATAATATCTGATATATTTACTGATAATATCTTCTGCCTCAAACAACTAATAGAAAAAAAATTAAGCACAAATCAAGAAACCCACCTCATGTTTATTGACTTGCAGAAGGCGTACGATACAGTTCCTGTAAACAAACTCTGGAACGTGTTACGACAGACGAATATTAGTGTCACCTTAATAAAAGCCTTAAGAAATTTGTATGAAGGGTCAACATCACAAATAAAAACTGGAAACAGATTATCGCAAAGCTTCCTGGTTAATAAAGGTCTACGTCAGGGGTGCTGTGTATCACCGACCTTATTTAAAATATATGTTGCAAAAGCATTGAAAGAGTGGAAACGAAAATGCAGAGGCATGGGCGTAGACCTTGGAGAGATTTGCTTATATACATTGCAGTTTGCTGATGACCAGGTTGTTATAGCAAACGATAAAGATGATTTAGAGTACATGGCAAGGAAATTACAAGAAGAATATAGAAAGTGGGGACTAGAAATTAATACAGAAAAAACAAAATACCTGCCAATAGGTACCGAACTATCGAACATCACATTAGAAAATAATGAAATCATCATGCCCTGCGACCATTACACATATCTAGGAATCGTTTTTGACACAACGGGGAAAGATGATGAAGAAATAAAGAGAAGAATAACACAATCCAGAAAAACAATAGGTTGTCTAAACAGCGTACTGTGGAATCATGAAATAGGAAAAAGAAGAAAACACAATATCTACGAATCTCTTATTAAAAGCAGTCTATTGTACGGAGCAGAAACTTGGCGGATAACCGAAAACAACAGAAGAAAACTGGAGGCAGTAGAAATGGACGCTTTTAGAAGATCAGTAGGAGTGTCACGCAGAGAGAGAATACGTAATGATGAGATAAGACAGCGAATGGGGGTTGACGGCTCTCTAACAACAGACATAGAAAGAAAACAGCTGATATGGTACGGACACGTCCAGAGGATAGATAACTCAAGACTCCCTAAAATAATTATGCAATGGGTACCACCAAACCGCAGAAAGAGAGGAAGACCCAAGAAATCTTGGAGAGAGGGAGTAACGAAGGCGATGAGCGCAAGAGATCTTAGAGAGGGCCAATGGGATGATAGAGTGTCATGGAAATTAGGCATCGGACAACGTCGCAAGACGTTTTAAAACCGATTTATATATATACTAAAAATTAAAATTTATCAATCATTATCAAAGGTCATTGGAATGCCCAATCAGAGCGAACTTATCCGTTGTCCAGCGCGTAGCGCCAAAAACTAATGTTTATTAAAAAAAATTCCTGACGCCGTGGTAGTTAACCGATTTTAATTTTGGAAATTGCAAATGAAAAGTACAGTATTCTTCTATTTGCAAAAAAAATTAACTTGCTATCTGTTTTATTTTAAAGCGCAAAATTCAGCAGCTAATCTTGAAATAGAACAAGGTTTTCATTCGTTAAATATTGTGAGATAATAAAATATAAACCAAAGTTTTTCGATTACGAACATAGAGATGAGACACCTCAAGATCCAAAAACCGCGTTTAAAATATTATAGTTTTTAGTATATTTGATCAAATTCTTTAATAGATTTGATATGATATCTGATTATGATAATGTTTTCGGTTTTTAGTGATATTTTTACATTAAGTGACAATGATATTTTAAAAAACCGTCTTACTAATTGATAACTAATCTAGTAAAGACGGAGGCAAAAGTAAAGATTGATGCAACTGATTTATTTAGCAAGATAAAGTTTTATAGTTGTTATTTTCATTACCTAACGTCCTAACGCATCAAATTCTCTTGATATTCTTCAATATATATTTGAAAATAATCTAACTCCACCTTTACCATATATCACTATTTCATGAAAAATCATCCTCACGTTTTACCTGTGTCTTTTGTTTTTTGTGAGAAATCATTTTCAAAGTTACAGTTAATTAAAAATTATTTGAGGTCTCTGTGGCACAGGAAAGATTATCTGGTTTTGAAATCTTAGCTTAAAGCAAGAGTTCGTCAATAAAATTTATTTTGAAGATATAATAAAAGAAATTGCTGCAGACAAATCTAGAAAAACACTAATTTAAGTCAATTTAGATTTAAAATATAAATTTTTAGATTTAACTAGATAATATAAATTAAAGTTTTTATTTATTTTTTTGCCATCATCCTTGAATTAGTTACAAGAAAAATATCGTTCGAGTTCTTGCAATTTCTGTTCTTTTATTACGAGTAAAAACTAAAAAATTATAGATTTATTTCATAATTGGGTATAGGTACAGTAAAAGCTCCTTATTCGCGCTTCCGTTATTCACGTTTTCACTACTCGCGGACTAAAAAAATGCGATCCAATTCCTGTATTCGCGGTCTACGACTTCTTTATTCGCTAAATTCGAATCGATACATCGGTACATACATATACCAAAATAAAAAGCATTCGGTATCCTTTTCAATACGTCAGCAAGTGGACAAAAAAAAATAAAATTGACCTTATTACAACTACACCTAGAAGGCTTTGATTCAAACTATGGACCAAATAATAATCTACGCCTTAAGCTCTATTACATTAGACGAACCTTCAAAATGATACTGAATAACATGGAATGTGATCCTGATCTGAATGTTATGGAATGCTGGAAGGAATTTGACGTAGCAAAATGAATTGTAAACATAAAAGAATCATTGCAAGAACTCAAGTTTGACATTCAAATCGTTCTGGAAAAAACTGTGAACTGTTCTTACTGTGGGAAATGAAGAATCTGTGCAAGCTCAAATTTTAACTGCAAACATTGCCGAAATTGCGAGTGAAATGGAACGAGATGGATTTGAACAGACAGAATCAAGTGAGGTATATGAGATGCTTGGATCGCAAGATGGAGGAAATGTTAAATTCACAATCCATTGAAGAAGAGGATTTAACCGAACACTGGAAACGTGACATTTCATTTGAAAAAAAAAGAATGTGTGTACTTTGTACGCACGTAAGAAGTTATACTTCTATTATATGATTTCAACGAAATCAATATACTTTAAACAGTTTCTCTACTACTTTCCAAAAATTTTTATTAAAACAATACCAAAAATTAAACAAATAAAAGAATAAAACACACACAAACACATTGAAAAATGCCACAAGTGATTTCTGAACAATAATTGTTGCCAAAAATTTTAATTAAATACGTATTTTCTAAAAAAAATTATATAATAATATACTTACAATCATAAAATCTATAACAAAAAATAAAAAAATGATATAGCTTGCATTGGGCTTGAACCTACTTCCCGTGTATCCCGCCGTAAGAGAGTCGGAGCGATTTCAAACTGCACCACCTTCGCGTATACGTCATGTGGGAATATACACAAACTGAACAACTTTTTGACATTTTGTTTATATGAATTTTTAATTAGTTTGATTTTTGTCGAATTAAAATACAACAATATATAGAGTAAGAAAACGATACATTAGATGAAAATTTGTAGAAAGTTTGTTCGTAATCAGATTATGTAAATTAAAGCATTGCCTACTAGGGGTATAGCATAGCAAGTACCAGGTGAGTACATTATTTTTTTACATTTTCCAAATAGGTATGAAGATAATTTTTTATTGGAATACAACTGAAACATTTAGAATTACGTACCTGTGGCTTTTAAAAACTATTTAAAAGTCACTATAATTATAAATTTGATTTTATTTCTGTCCTCACAACAATAAAAACTAATATAGGTATTATACAACATTTTTGTTTACCGATAACCTCCATATTGAACAATTATTGACAGATCATTTCACCACCCAATCAGAGCCCGTATAAAGACTAATACCAAACTGTCGGTGTGGGCATGCGCGCAGATCAATATAAATTTACCCACAATCTCAATCGCGCCTAAAGAAGTATAACTTCAAAAATTGTGACGGTTTAAGAATGGAAAATGAGCTTTGTGATTTTTTTATGAAAATTGTTCCATCTATGGAACGAAGCATTATTCTTAAGAGGCAAATTGGTAATGCCACTGCTAAATAGCAGTCCGAATTGAAGGAGTTTTTAAAGACTGCCAAGCAAGAGAAAATTACTTAAAAATTCTTCATGATAACGTGAAGATACTATGTAATTAATCAATGTGTATGGTCAAAAACTTAAATTAAACTGTTTTTTTTAAGTATTTGCTTTATTATTTCGTCACCTAGGAACGTAAGACGTAACCCTTATAATCCCATATAAATTACCGTTCCATATTCACGGTTTCTACAGTGCTAGTCAAAAGTCCGTACCCCCCTCGTATCTTTTGAACGGTTATACCTATAATAGTGAAATTTGGAGGGAGGAAATAAACGGAGGTAAGCTTCTTAACTAGTCATGACAGGTGACATAATAGTGACAGATGACTTAACAGCGCCACTGTGACAGATAATTTTAAATGGGACCTTATGGCAAGTGATACCTCGTTTGAAAGGTATTGAAAATACCTATTCAGTCATACTAATTTTGTTTGAGTTTAAGCTAATTTTGATGAATAAATGAAATACATATAAAATTTTAGTTTCGCATTTAATTAATAAAAGTTCAAAATTCCGCCTATGATTACTTGTCAAAAAGGTTGACGTTGACTTGAAAACTACTAGAGAATTGAAAAACGTCAACTTTTTTGACAAAAAAGCCATAGGCGGACATTTGAACTTTTATTAATTAAATGCGAAACTACAATATTATATTTATTTAATTTATTCACCAAAATCAAAATCAACTTAAACCCAAAACAATTAGTATGACTGAATAGGTATTTTTAATACCTTTCAAACGAGGTATCACTTGCCATAAGGTCCCATTTAAAATTATCGGTCACAGTGGCTCTGTAACGTCATCTGTCATCATTACGTCACCTGTCATGACTAGTTAAGAAGCTTACGTCCGTTTATTTCCTCCCTCCAAATTTCAGTATTATGGGTATAGCCGTTTAAAAGATACGAGGGGGGTACGGACTTTTGACTAGCACTGTATATTCGCGGTATATTTACAGAACATATACCCCGCGAATTAAGAGCTTCTACTGTAGTAAATTTAAAGGGGGCTAAAATAAGTCACGCGCGCGGGCGCCGCTTCTCCTTGCGGGAGCCCTGGATAGACACATCGTCTTCTGGCATTACTTCACAAGCGTATTGGAATCTCGTCAGCGAATAGCGCTCTGCTCTATTGGCCAAGGTCCCAATTGACGTGTTCTCGGGCAAACTGAAGGCGAGATTGTTTCTGACGTGCGTTCAATTTGGGCTCTGTGTTAGCTCGTCTGGGAGTCAAAGTGGCAGCCTTGAGTCTTCTTCTAACTATCCACTGAGTGACGGTGACACCTTTAACATTCCTCAAGGATTGTTGAAGCTCAACTCCTGTAACGTTTTGATTCCGCACGGCACTCAGTACAATGAATAGATCATCCCTCTCTGGCATTACACGTCGCCGACCCGAACCTGATCGTAGACCGGTCTTCTGGTATCGACAGTAATCCTGTGAGACTGCAGACTGCGTCATAAGGAGGCGACTGGCTATAGTCCTCTAATTAGGTATAGCGCTCTCATAATTATTATGCAATTATCTAGGCCGCCTTCACTGGTAGGGTATCCATTTATAAAATATTTAGGTACACACTTCACTTTGAAGTGTACACACACGTCAACGTTTGAAAAGCGACTGAGACGACCCCCGGCAAATTTATAGAGGTCTAAATTGCGTAGAACATGCCAGCTACAATGTGTGCTACATTCCCTATGCCATTCACAAGTAGGCAAATTTTACACAACACGTTGCCACTTTGCATAAAACAATTAATTTTTGAAAAAAAAATAATCGTTTCGTTTTGATTCAATTCGAGTCTCTTGCCATCCTCTGACACCTGATGTTTCGGAATCCATTCCTTTTCAAAGAGGCTTCGTAAGAAGACTGAATTGGACCAGAACGAAACGAGAAGATGGTGCAAATATTAAAATATTTACACCGGAGTATGGTTAGACTGTCCTCTAACGGGGAACGATGAAATGAGTGAAAAGAATTTCGACAACGAATCAAATAATCTGTTAACCGAGGTACACAGTACCAAACGGCGTCGCTAGGAAAATATTCCAATAATGCGTCGCAGATTACTTATGTGAATCAATTTTTGTAAGCTCTAAAATAGATAATATTTTGTTGTGTTAGTTAGAGGATTAGTTAGAGATAGAGGAAGTCTCCGACTACACTTTTAGTTCCCTTTTGTACTATGGAATAAGTTCAGAAATTGTATGGGTAGGAACAAATCGTGAAACCAGCATGAAGTTTGTGATTTTCGATAGATTCTTTAGATCAGTGGCGGCTCGTGATTTTTACATTAGGGGAGGCTAAAAAATGTAATGTAAGGCCCCATTTTTTATTTAAATTTCATAATATCATCATAATTCATAATTTGATAATATCATATCATTTTAAAAATAATTAGTCTAATTGTAAAACTTTAATACCAAAGTTTGTGCTGTTTATTCCATCTTTGTAAGTAGATATGCATATCAAAATAAATACAGATTTGAAGTTTTGCAGTCCATACAGGTTGAAGGTTCACATTTTTTAAGATACTCAACTGAATTTTTTTAATTCTAAAAGCGGCCTACTGCGAATCCAAAAACATGATAAATTACCGATATTTTGCTTTGCATTACACATATCGGAAAAAGTTATTTGAACAAGTTGTTGCAAATATTATTCTAACCCCAAATACCAAATTTCATAACAAAATTCGCACTTTTAGTTTTTTCATTATTTTTAGTCAGGACCCTAAAATTCGTTGCCCCGAGATGCACGCAACGGCAACGGAGCCGAGAAGCTAGTTAGCCTCCGTTGGTAAATCTCGGGGCAGCGTGTGATGGCACCGTAGATGCCACTGTTAGGAGACTGGGTCACCTTAAACACCCGCTGCGCTGCGCGGAGCATTAGCAACGGAGGCTAGCCGGCTTCTCGGCTCCGTTCATGCATCTCGGGATAACCCAGGGTCCTGCCTACAATAATAATAAAAAAACTGAGACGCAATCATGCGTTCTAATGCTAATGCTCCGTGCGTATGGATTTAGTGATAATATGGAATTTACATGTTGTATAATAGTGAGAGTGCTTGTTGTTTTTCGCGATTCAAGATAAACAAAACAGTGTAGCGTGTGTAAAAACTTTATGGGGAGGCTAAGCCTCCCTTACCTCCTCTGACGAGCCGCCACTGCTTTAGATATACATATTAAGAGATGATAGTCGATAATTTTGTTTTTTTTTTTTAATAGAGAATTGGGCAATACTTAGGACAATAGGCAATACTTCAGGGTATAAAAGAGGAAAATCCAGATCGCGAAATGCAGCTTTGCAAAGTAATGCAGCATTTCTATCTATCTATTAGCCTTGCGACGTCCAATATTGGACATAGGCCTCCCCTTCGCTCCTCCATCTTTCTCTATCCTGAGCCATGTGCATCCATTTTGAGCCTGCTTGGTGTTTTAGGTCATCTGCCCATCTCATCTGTGGTCTTCCTCTCTTTCGTTTATATGTCCATGGTCTCCACTCTGTAATAATTTTATTATATTATATTATTTTATTATTTTGCAGCATTTATGTAATCAAAATTTACAATTCATTCGTCAAATTAATCATCTTTACTGAAACAGCAACCCTCTCTTAATATAAGACAGTGAAACAGAAGCAGATGGTTGAGTGAAAAGAATCCTCATTAGATGGCTGAGGCACACACTCAACACCCAAAAAGTAAACGTGTGGCCAGGGATATCCGAGGATAGAGTTGTAGGTCTTTTTTCCCCAATCAACGATATTGGAGCAAAGATAGCTTGTTTTTTTAATGAACAACCCTGTCCTTACAGACCTTTTTTTGAAATGCAAACGATCGTTACAGCGTGTTGATCGTGTATGTTTTTACAAAAAACATACGGTTACAGCAAGACGGTGCACCTCCGTAGTTTGTACTTCCTGTTTGTAATTTTTTAAACAGATATTTTCCTATGAGACGAATTGTAGACAAGAAACAATAGAGTGGCCTCCAAGAACTCCAGATCTGACACCACTTCATTTTTTTAATTAGAATGAAAATTCGTAATATAACTCCATAATTGATCAACAATGCTCAAGAAAATTGTCGTCATCGGTTCAATTACTGTCAAGAGGCAGGTGGAAGGCAATTTGACAGAATAACTATCTATGTAGATAAGTGGTGCCAATAATCTAGATAAGTGGAAACAAAAGCTATTAGATCGTAGCATACATTGATAACGTAAACCTATTTTTGTACTTTTGTTTGATATGAATGAAATTTTAAAGAAACTAATGGTCGTTATGGCCTCAAGCATTACTTATTATCATTTTTTATCTATTGTTTATTTACTTAATTAAAAAGATACAAAAAACTATAGTTTGTTTCAAATATCACCTGAACCTTTTCACTATCACCTGAATTCATTATCTTAAAAATCGATAAAACACTTATCAACACTTATGTATACTAAAAAAAATACTATATAACTTATTTCAAACTGAATAAAACTAATAGTGCGGCTACAGAATGATGAAAATTTGTGTCATTGGAACGCTTCTGTTAGGAGTTATCTACTGCGCAGTGTTGCCTGAATACTTAGAAGATGATAGCATAGTAGTTGAAACCACAAATGGATTAGTTAGGGGTAGTTACGGACGTCGGTCACATGCTGACAAAAATGAACAGCTTTACTGGTTCAGGAGCATTCCTTATGCCGAACCTCCGGTGGGAGAATTGAGATTTGAGGTGAGTTTAACCCCTTAACGTGCACACTCGAGTTAATTCGAGCGCACTAAACTAGCGAAACTGTGCACACTCGAGATAATTCGAGCGGCGTTGTACTTTATGTTGCTATAGATTTTCACACTCGAATGCAATCGAGAATTGAAAATAACAGTACCAAATAAAAAAACAAACGTTTTATTAATATTATTTATCATTTACGTGGGATTTTAACTGTAACACTTACTTATTCAAGTACGAAATATATCCTTTTTTTTTTTTCTATTTATCAGTTACGACTTATCTATTCCTATAATTCCGAAAATAATTTCAAGAAGACGCATACACTATTCCGACCAATATTAAATAGCGAGTGACAATGAATCGACTAGTCCAAGTGATGAAGCTTAAAATAGGACAAAACCTCGCAATTTTTACAGAATGGATCGATTTGCTTGAAAATTTGAGAATAAGTAGTGGATAGACTAAGGATCCAAATCTATATGATGCCGAAAGGCGCTTTTACCATGGGGGTGGTTGCCACCCCATCTCGGGGGTGGAAATTTTTTATTATATTTTGACTGCAAATGTTGGTAAAACAGCAAAAAACGTTCTATACATTTTTTAATAAAATTAATAGTTTTCAACTTATTCGCTATCGAAACTGTTAGTTTTATACCGAAAAAATCAATGTTTTTAATCAGTTTTCTGGTAATAACTCAAAAGTTTTCGTTTTATCAGAACAACTTTACCTAACAAAAATGTAGCTTTTGAAAAAATAAACAAAACCGTTTTTATTTTATTTTCTTTAAGACCAATAGTAATCGAGCTATACTTTATTATATGTTAGCTCTTCTTCGTCGAATGCTAAATATTGTAGTTTCAAACTCAAAAAACGGGAAAACTGTGCATTTTCCGAAGATAACTTGTTCAAACTAATTTAAAGTGTTTTAAAATATCTATGTCCAGAAATAAAAGAAAAGGCTCTAGCTCAAAAATGAAGTGAATTATAATGAAAAGTATGTCAGCAACTATTTTTTTTTCAACAAAAAGTAATCGGACACAACCCCCTAATCACCACCCTAATAAAAATTAGTCATTGACCTGATTTGGTCTTCTTTATTTATGTATTATTAATACGTTCTAAAAGTTGGATCGGCTTAGAATAATTAGTTTAAAAAAATGGAGTTAAAAGCGATAACGAGTTTTTGTAGTTTGGTAAAAAATACCCTTTCTTTAGAATAGAAAGATTAGCATCAGAAATACGAAAAAATATTTAAATATGAAATAGTAGCTTATTTAATTCTCAAGAACATGGTTTGCAAAAATTAAGTGAGCTATTGACAACGAAAACTTGTTGAATTGAATAACATGCAAAAACTACCTTTACCAACCCTTTCAATATTACCTCTTTTTGTGACTGAGGATTTTAAAAGAATTTAATATAGATGTTGTAAAAACCTACAAAATGATTTTCTACCAAACTTTCTAAGAAACAAAATAAAAAAGTTACGGTTACAAAAACAATATATTTTTTTGAAAAAGAAAAACCTAAGGAGAAATCCAATTGTAAGCATAATAATGTAAGTTAGGGGTGTTTTTAGTAATTGGCCTTATTTATTCTTCTTTATTTATGTATTATTAATAGATTCTAGAATTATGACTGGCTTAGAATGATTAGTTTTTAAAAAACTGGAGTTCAAAGCGATTAACGAATTTGTGTAATTTGGTAAAAAATGCCATTCTCTTTAGCCCAGCCGCACATCAAAGAAACATGAAACGTAAATTACGTTTCATGGAAATAAACCACTGCTAAACAAATATACGTCCGGCCATTTATGAAACTCTCCGAAAATAAAAATGTGTCATGAGCATGAATCACACTCGTTTCATTGGTAGGCGGACTTTGAGATTTGTTTAGCAGTGTTTTCTTTTCATGAAACATGTTTTTCGTTTCATGTTTCATGTTTTTCGTTTCATGTTTCTTTGGTTTGCGGCTTGGCTTAGAATAGAAAGATTAGCATCAGAGATACGAAAAATTGTTTTAATATAAAATTGTAGGTAATTTAATTTCCAAGAACTTGGCTTAAAAAAATTTTTTCACGGCAAAAATTGAGTGAATCTTAAATGAGTATACCATCGAAAAACAATGATTTTTTAGATATAAACCTAACACTTTCGATAGCGAATAAATCGAAAACTATAAATTTTATCAAAAAAATGTATAGAACGTTTTGTACTTAGAATAAATGTTTCTATTAACTTTTGCGGTCAAAATATAATAAAAAATTTCCACCTTCGAGATGGGGTGGCAACCACCCCCATGGTAAAACCGCCTTTCAGCATCATATAGATTTTGATCCTTGGACTATCCACTACTTATTCTCAAATTTTCAAGCAAATCGATTCATTCTGTAAAAATTGCGAGGTGAAAAGCTTCGGTTCCTGGACTAAACGTCTTGTAAAAATTGTCTTGTAAACCTTTCATTACCTGTCTTGTAAACATTTAGTTTTTTGTTACAGAATCACTTTTTACATTAAAAAAAATAGATTTTTTTTGCCGCACTTTTTCAAAAAAAAACTGTGTATTAAGGGGTTTTAATAGTATACTGATGGCCAAAAAAATTCAACACCTGGAAGGACTATTTTTAAAACGTTTTATATACTTCACTTGTTCATTGTCTGTTTCTTTGTCACTGTATCCGGGAAATCTTGTAACCGATTTTACACATACCTTTGGACTAGCTAGACATCTGAAATTTTCAGAATAGCTCAGTTGATAATGCAATATTCAACAGCTGTTACATGGATGCATTGAGTTTTATTTTGAATTTTTAGCCATTTTAAATGCAAATAATGAAATGACATTTAGATCCCGTTGTAAAGTACGTTTAGTCAATAGCGGATATAGTTAAGTGGTAGAGCATTCGGCTGCAGATCGAGAGGTGCCCGGTTCAAAGCATGGTTTTCAATATTAGTTCAAGTTAATATAATAAAAATTCATATTTTTTTAAATTAAAATAATATTAGCTATAATAAAGTATATCACAACATATAGGCTATTGATTATATTCAAAATAAGATAGCTAAAAGGAACTACAACATTAACGGGGTTTTATTATTTCATATGGACAATGGACATCTACATATGAAAAAACCGCGGAGTGCTACCATTTAAAGGGATGCGTTTTTGAAAAATGGGTGAATTAGTCCCTGAGCACAGGTTACATTAGGGTGAGTTGTATGCACTTTTGGTACAAACATATCTACATAAAAATTGTTCCTGGTTAAATTTCCTATCTAAATATCACTTTTTAAAGTCAATGATACTTCTTTTTACAAAAATATATTCAAAAGAAAAAGCACAAAGAAACCCAAAATAAAGACATTTTGTTTTTTGTCCCATAACTTTTGTCCAAGAGGATATAGGTATAGACATTGCTTTACAGAAAAACAACCTACATATTTTTTCTTTAAAATGTTGTTTAGTAGAGGTAATCAGGTTTTTTAGTTTTCGAAATATGATTTTTCAAAGTTCGCCAATCACTGCAATTTTGGGCAATTTTCCTTATTATTTCGCAAATATTGTTCTGTACTTTTTTTCTACGTAACTTTAGGTATATGCAATGGTACACGTAATAGGAATAGAAATTAATTACCTTTAAAATGGTCTACTGCTACTGTATAACGTTGTACGACTTTTTTTAAAGAGATTATGGTTCTTCAAGGTTTTATACTTTTAATAAATTTATAAAATTTATAAAAAAAATTCATATTATTACCAGGTCTCTAGAATCGTACCTAACAGTATATAAATATGTGATGGATTTGACAAATATTCAAAATATCTCGATAAAAACTAGCTTTTCCAAAAAATACTAAGAGGCAAAAAAGTTTTAAAAACATTGTGTTTAACTAATGGTACCACAATAATAATTTAATTGGAACGTACAAAAAAGTTTGGGGTGTTTAAGGGAACAAAACCTCATAAAATTTTTATGGGGTGCACAAATTTAACTATAATTTATTTTTAAAATGCTCCTTTCATAAGAATGACACGTGTCTATTTTAATTAAAAAATCTCTAATAGTTTTCGATATATAGGAAAAAATCGATTTTTATCTTGTAACTTCAAAGGGCTGTAACTTTTTTTGTATGCTCATTTGGACTAAGGTAAGTTAGGTGCAATCGAACTATTTTTGGTCTTAGAATATGTGATTTAATTTATGACCTGTATTTTTGTTACACCCTGTATATTATATATTATATAATTCATAATATAAAAAATATGATTTTTTACATTTTTGACGATTATTTTTGAAATTTCTCATTATAACTTTTTTTTCTTGTACATGAATATACTATATATTGCTCAATAAAGAGGGCTTACTTTCTGTTCTTTAAAATGGTGTATCATCTATATTTAAATATGTAATGGAAACCGAGTGATTATTTGATATTTTTTTACCTGTATTATTTAAAATTATTTCTTTTACAAAAATTACAAAAACATTAGTCTTAGAAAACATCACTATAGTTAAAATTATTTAAACGTTGACATTTAAAAAATTTTCAAAATCAAATTCCATCTCTTCGTTAGCATTGTAGCGTTTAAAAAACCAGTGAAAATATGATCTTTAGATTTGTATAGATTTTACAATCCCTCTCTAAGAAGTCCAAATTTTTTTATTCAGTTTTTTACTTAAATTCAGATTGCAAGGAATTTTCTAAAACCGCACCTGTATACATCTACGAAGTATTCCGCAACATTTCAATGTGTTACAAGATTCCTGTTTATTTGAGACGCAAAAACAGAATTTGTAAGAAGTTTTGACAAAAGTACAGTTCTAATGCGTTGATGAACTTTCTAGAATAAATGTTGAAAATCAATTTGATTGGTTTGTTTGAATTTGGTACAAAGATCGAAGCTCGTAATTGGCTCTGAAGAACGGAAGCCGGAAATTGCGTAGTGACAGGATCAAGGAATTTTGGCAGGAGACGGAGAAGAAAGCAGGCATTCTTACAATGGTAGTGAATCAGTAAACATCGATAGTGAGTTACCGGCTTTTTTGTGACGCAAAAAGAATTTCCAAGTAAATGGGATCTATCAAAGTTCTTCTGTGTTGTTGTTAAGTAGGTGTACCATCAGTTTGATGGTGTAGCAGTTCCTTTTTTGATGGTAAAAGTGTAATATACGCTTTGTAAAAATACTGCGTATGTATTTATGAAAGCCGGCATAGTACTAATATCGTAGTGATGAATTAAACCCAAGCCTCCCGTCTCCTGGATTAGAAAACCTATTTCCCGAGGTAAATAAGCAAATTTCTTTTGTTTTATGGTATTTTCATGGTATAATGGTATATGGTGCAATCAGTAATTTTCCATTGACATTTTCCCCTTCGAGTGACGTATGAACTACGTACGTGCTGTCAAGTGTCATGTCAAGTTTCACAATGGTGAAGTTTTGAATTTTAAGGTATAGTGACTTTTAATAATTATAAAATTCTCAAACTAATAACGTTAATTTCTTTCAACATAAAAAAAATAAATCTTTTTGGAACTTAAAATACAAAGATGAAAAAGTAAATTGTTGAACAGAACAAAGAATAATTTTGCTTCCATCATTAAAATATTATTGTAAAGACATAATTGTAAGTTAATGTTAAAATCCTTTTTGAAACCTTTTGAAATAGTTAAAAATAAAAGATTTACGGAATGATATTTGACAGGTGACATAGTTGTTGTTATTTTCAATAATTAAGTACTACGAGGAGTAGTCAGTAATTCTTTAATGTAAACATTGTTCCCTGAATGAATATAAATTTTTGTTTTAATGCAAATGCTATAATATATGTCATAATTAGGTCAGTCAGTCAGTTATACAAGTCATAATTAAGTCAGATATCAAATCCTCAATGCAATAATATTATTGTTTATCTTTTGGTGCACCATAACCTATGTTCAGAAAAGTAGATGTATTTTTTTTTACAGGTAATCTTTTATGTAATCTGAAAGTTTTGTTATGTCAAGGAATAATTTTTCAATAAATGCCATAACTGTGTATTTTGTCCTGTTTATTTACCGCTAACCTATTGGCAAAATTTTAACCACAAACTTTAAAAGCTTTTTAGAGTCAAATTTTAAGATGTTGGATGATCATAGAAAGTAAAACTCCTGGTAAGGCGCCCTAACAAAATATAGCCAGGATTAATATTTAACACCCCAGGATATCTGTAAGTACCCTTGTTTAAATTTTTGATAGTAGTAAATATTCCCTAATCCCTAACTTCTTCTTAACGAACTCACAACCTTAGCTCTCCAACCAAAACACGAGCCGCCGTAGCAAAGTAGTTTTTAGAAATATCCCCTAGTTTTCTCGACCCTTTTGTATTTAAGCAGTATCTAAATTTTCCAAGCTTTTATCTTCCCCCTTATTTCTAAGTGCTACAAAATGGCGCCCAACGTGGGGCCGATTCATTTTTCTGCCTCTTTCAGTGTCCAGTTGTGCGCTACAAAATAGCACCCTCAGACGTGAGGCCAGTCTCTTTTCACCCCCCAGTCATATCGTTAAGTTGTTCCCAAGCAGTTTACATTTTTTTAGTTAGTCCCAACTGTTTTTCAACTTAATTTCCTCTCCTTGCCCCAGATTTGAGACCGATTCTACTATCACAACCAGTATCGCAACATAGTTTAGCCCAAGAGCCCCTACATTTTTTTAGAACGTTACGAAGTGGTATAAAATTTTCAATAGGATGTGTAAATATGTACTCATAGTAGTGTATTAACATTGTTTTTATGTATGTACTTATAGTAGATGTTAATACAGTACCCATGGTGAAAGCAATATTTAAATTTTTTTTAAAAAAGTATTGATTGTATAGACAAGTAGTCTATATAAGTAGCGTTGAACATTCCAATATTGAAACTATTGATAAAGTATAACATTTTAGTTGTATTTGTGCATTTATTCATAATTGATTAACAATTTTTTACAGAATAACTTGTTTTTGTGATTTTTTTTGTTCGTCATTTGAGTATATGTGTATAGTCTGTGTAGTTTCCGTTTGAGTTTTTAGTCCCAATGTTGTCTAGTTGTCCCATTATTTTTTTCTCAACTAATCTAGTTTTGTCAGTGTCATAAAGATACCAAAGGTTAGTTGGAGTCTGCCTGTGAAGTAGTTTGAGTGTATCCGTGAAGTAAAGTAGTTAGTCAGTCCAATTACTATTTGTCTTTCCCTTCTTGTACCAGAATAGATCACAAGTGTAATACTCGTGATAAAGGAAGTGTGCTTAGTTGTCTAGGAACACTCCCATTAGTTATCGGAACAAGAACCGTTGTTGGTGTTATCCCGTGTAAGCTCATTCGAGAAGCAAGTTTCAATATTGTTTGTGTTTGTCTATCCCTGTTTTGTCTGAAAATATTTGAGTCTGTTGTTTCCTGTTTGTTTTGTGTACCCTTGTGTTATTCCCTGTTAGTCCGTGTCAGTGGTGGAGTGTGAATTTTTTGACCAATAGTTTATTGACCCCTCTTTTGTTTATTGAGTGATTGCAGACCAAGAGCAGAAGTTGCAACAAAGTCAGTGAGGTTAGGATCTGGCTGCGTGAGAGTGCAAGTGAGGTTTGTGTTCGTTTGATAAATAGAAACGGTTTTTTGTCCGAAAGTCATACTTTCTACTATTCCCTTTGGTCTTTCCCCTGTGTGTTGTTTTCACCCCAGTTTTAAAAATGAAGTCTACCCAAGTTAATGATCTGAAAACCGATGAGTTATCTTATGAACTTTTCATAAGAGGTTTTAATGTCCAAAATAGGACTGTTGAAGAAAAACGTAAGTTGTTGAGAGGTCAGTTAAGTAAAGAGACCATCTCATCTTCCATTAATTTGACTAAAAATGTAGTCGATCCTGATCAAGAGTTACCTACAATCCAGTCAATATTAGCAGATTTGCAAAGTATTGCGCGGGCAATGAGTGCACAGTCATCAAAGGCTGACTTTGCTCGTTTCAAAACAAGGTCCAGTCATCTGGATTTCAGATTGGAAAATTTCCCTGATAATGTAGAAGAAGCTATAAAAGAAGTTATTGACAACTATAAGATGGATTTATTGATGTTGACTGGAGATGTCTTAGAAAAGGAAGAGACATCTGACAATGTGTCCGTCCCATCGACTAGTGGTACAACTTCAGTCCCCGTTGCCCCTATTAGTTCAGTTTCAGCCCCTATTATACAAATTTCAACTCCTGTTAGAGTTTCTGATTTAAATATCAAATTTAATGGTGAGAGTAAAGCCCTTCCCACATTTTTAGAAAAAGTAAGAGATTCTGCTAGATCCAGAAATATTTCTGATGATGTCCTGTTTAGATCAGCTTTTGAGTTATTCGACGGAAACGCTGCTATTTGGTATAGGAGTGTTGGAAATACAGTTAACAGTTGGAATGAGTTGGTAACCCTTCTCAAAACTGCTTTCCTACCCCCAGATTATAATGATAATCTCCTTGATGAAATTAAAGGTCGAAAACAAAAAAAGTCTGAGTCAATCACTATTTATTCCGCAATCATGGAGAATCTCTTTAAACGTTTAGAAGAGTACCCATCTGAAGCCCAACGAGTAAAGATTTTAAGAAAAAATATTTTGGTGGATTATATTCCACTCGTAGCCCTTCAAGATTTTCCCACTGTCGAAATGTTAGTCATAACTGTTAAACGTTTGGAGCAAAATGTTTTGCCCCTGCTTCAAACTACAAAAGGTCTTGCTGGTATTTCATTAGAGGATTCAGAAAAACCCCAAGAGAAGCTTCAGGTACTTGATAAACAAGACAAGCCTGATAACCCCAAAGGAGACAAACGAGAAAAGCAAGATCGTCCCTTTAAGAAATCCAAGTCTACGCAGAGAAATGAGAGACCCAATCCTCCAGTAGATACTGATGAAAGACATCAGTCTTCTTCTTCTTATCCACCCCACAGAAATCAGTCTTCTTATCCACCTCCATTGATGCAATCCCCTCCCTATCGACCGTATGGAAATCAGTCTTCTTCTTATCAACCTCATTCAATGCAACCCCCTCCACAACCCTACCAAACACATGACAACCCTAGAAAAATTATTTTTTGTTTTACTTGTGGTAAGCCCAACCACATTTCTCGCAATTGTACAAACAGAGAAATGTCTTGTTCTCGTTGTGGTAATAAAGGAGTGAGAACGTCCTCCTGTATGTGTCAAAAAAAACTAGGTAGTGTGCAGCCAGTCGGCAGTTGCACTCCATATAGAGTTAAGCCCGACAAATTCCCCCAAAACATACTTAACCCTCTTTTTGAAAAGAAAGGTTGTGACAGTCGTCCTCATGTTAGTATTTCTATCTTTTCTAAAAACTTTGTCGCCCTCTTAGACAGTGGTTGCACCACATCCGTAGTAGGTGCCGCTGGAGTTAAATTTTTGGATTCCCAAGGAATTAAATATAATTCTACTCCCTGTAAACACGTCTGCTTAGCAGATGGTTCTCAAAAATCAGTTGTTGGTACTATTGATCTTCCAATTGAGGCTGATGGTGTTTCCCAAGTAGTGAAATTTCTTGTCGTACCCTCCGTTCCCCATAGTTTTATTTTGGGAAGTAACTTTATGCATAAATTTTCAGTGTTGTTGAATTTTAGAGATGGAACTTGGCATTCTTCCCAAAAGGAAGAGAAAACAGAAACTTTGTATTCTGTAGATTCATTTTCTCCCACTGAAAAAAATTTAGTAGATTCCACAGTCGCTTCTTTTGAGGAAATTTCTAGTTCCAAGTACATTGGAAGAACCAATAAAATTGAAATGGTTATTGACACTGGTGATGCAAAACCATTTAAGAAAAGACAATATCCTTTATCCCCATACATGAATAAAATACTACATGAAGAGTTAGACGATATGTTACGATTAGGAGTAATCGAACCAGCCCAATCCCCATGGTCAAGTCCCATATTATTAGTCAAGAAAAAGTCAGGTGAATATAGGTTCTGTTTTGATGGTCGTTCATTAAATGAAGTCACTGTTCATGATACATATCCTTTGCCCCAAATAGACAGAATTCTTTCGTTACTTAGAGGAGCTAAATGCATTAGTTCCATTGACTTAAGAAAAGCTTTTTGGCAAATCCCGCTGCATCCTGACTCTAGGAAAAAGACAGCCTTTAATGTTTCTGGTAGAGGTTCCTTTCAATTCACTTCTGTTCCTTTTGGTTTGTGTAATAGTGCACAGATTCAACAAAGATTAGTTGATGCTATCTTTGGCCCTGAATTTGAACCCTATATATTCTGTTATTTAGATGACATCATAGTGTGTACCCCATCTTTTGAAGAACATATCCGATTGTTGAAAATTATAAGAGATAAACTGAAAGAAGCAAACTTGACCATTAACATCGATAAGTGTGATTTTTTTAAATCTGAATTGAAGTATCTTGGTTATGTAGTTGGTAACAATTCCCTTAAAGCAGATCCTGAAAAAATCTTAGCTATGGTTAATTATCCCAGGCCATCTAATTCTACTGAAATTAAAAGATTTATAGGTATGTGTTCCTGGTATCGTCGTTTCATTAGAGATTTTTCCAGTTTAGCCTCCCCTATTAATGACCTCCTTAAAGGTCATAGAAAGAAAAAACAACCAGTAGTTTGGACTAGTGAAGCTGAAAAAGCTTTTTTGAAAATTAAAGAACTCCTAATTTCTGCCCCTATCTTAGCCCAACCCAATTTCGAACTTCCCTTTGTTGTGCAATGTGATGCATCTGACACTGGTCTTGGTGGTGTCTTGACTCAAACTATTGATGGTGAAGAAAAAGTTATAGCTTATGCAAGTAGGTCCCTTTCCCGAGCTGAAAGAAATTATTCAGTTACAGAGCGAGAATGTCTCGCAGTGATCTTCGCTATCGAGAAATTTCGAGGTTATATTGAAGGAGTTAAGTTTTCGGTCATTACTGACCACCATTCACTTCTCTGGTTGAATAAACTGTCCAATCCTACAGGCAAATTAGCCAGGTGGGCTATGCGCCTAAGACAACATACTTTCGATTTGATTCATAGAAAAGGAACATCCCATTTAGTCCCTGATGCTTTATCTCGAGCTCATACCAATGATACACCCAAAGATGCCCAAAAAGTTGATTATCTAGAAATAGATCTTGACAGAATAGACCCTTGGTTCGATGATTTAAGATCAAAGATACTCCGTTCCCCTGGTAATTTTCCACAATGGAAAGTGGAAAATGATTTCATTTACAAGTATGCCCCATCCCCCAATTCTTTCAAGACTAATGATATTGAATGGAAAATTTTAGTTCCCAAACCCCAAAGATTAGAAGTAATGCAATCTTGTCATGAGCCACCTACGTGTGCTCACTTTGGATTCTATAAAACTTTGTCCCGTATTCAAGAAAGGTACTATTGGCCCAAAATGCGTTGTGATGTGCTTAAGTTTGTCAGATCATGTAAAGTTTGTGGTGCTCAGAAAACACCAAATCATGCTCCTTTAGGTAAAATGGGTAAGCAGAGAGAAGCCCAATTCCCCTGGCAAATAGTTGCCATTGATCTGATAGGTCCCTTTGTTCGTTCTAAAAAAGGTTATACATGGTTATTAGTGGTTGCTGATTGGTTTAGTAAATATACCTTAGTCCATCCTTTGAGGAAGGCTACGGCTAAGAGTATTACTGAATTTTTGGAAGATAATGTCTTCCTGATGTTTGGTGTTCCCCAGTATGTGATTTGTGATAATGCCTCAAATCTGAACAACCCTCTTCTAATTAATCTCTGTAGTAGGTATAATGTTCAGAAAGTATGGTTTAGCCCCGTGTATGCACCACAATGTAATTTTGTGGAGAGAAATAATAAAACCATTGGAACAGCAATCCGTATGTATATAAAAGACCACGTAGACTGGGACAAGAATTTAGCAAAGATCAGACAAGCTATTAATACCGCAAAGCACGAAGTAACTGGATACACCCCAGCTTTCCTTAATTATGGCCGTCATGTTCCCCTGAGTGGAAACTACTATGGTGTTGATCAAAACGATCAACGGAAGCAAGATCTAGAAATTATTCCTGGTAACCGTGATATGTATGCTTCAGAAGTAAAAGGATTAAGTCAAGTCTTCGAAAAGGTCAGGGCTAATCTTCGAAAAGGATATGAACGTAACGCTAGAAGTTACAACTTACGAAGAAGAGAAGTCCAATTCCAAGTAGGAGATAGAGTATGGAAAAGGAATAAAGTCCTGTCTAATGCTGCTAACAAGTTTATGTCTAAACTAGCACCGAGGTACATTGAAGCTACAGTCCGTGAAAAGTTGTCACCAGTGGTGTATCGTCTCTCTGATTTAAATGGTTCTGATCTTGGTAAATGGCATGTTAAAGACTTAAAACCTTTTGTATCTGATGGAGATAATATGTCATCCCCTTAGTCCTGATCCCCTATTCCATGTTCCCCCTGTATTGTTCTTCAGTTCCCTTAGTCTTGATAAGAAGTTGATATTCTCTTTGATTTTGGTATGTCGTCTTTTGGTCCCTGTTGTTGTCGTATACCCCCTTGTATGAATTTGTTGTGATTTGGCCCTTGTTGTTGTTGTATCCCCCTTTGTTAGTCTTCTTTTATTTTAGTCTAGTTGTTGAAGTGAGTATATTCCCTGTGAGACGTTTAACATAAAGTTACCGATCTCGACTTGAGACAAATGTTAAGATTACGTTGTCTCATTGAGGTATTTAGAATGGAGATTCTAAATCCTCATTTTTGCTGAACCGTTGCCAACAAAATTCCCTGAAACTCGCTAGGCGTTTAGTGGAGTTTAGGCAGATGCCTATCTGCTGAGCCTAGAGCTCAAATGATTTGTTTAGTTTTTGAGAACCGCTCGCGGTTAGGCAACGAGGTGACAAGGCTGTGTCTGCCCTGGTATGTCACTTGTGTTACTGCTGTGGATGTCAGCGAGGTCCACACAGGGCACAAGTTTAGTTTCTTTCCCAAGGCACAGAAACTCTTGTCACCTACAGTTCATTTTAGAGTCATTACACATTTCAGTCTACTCGACTTTAAAGAGTCTGGCGATCGATGGTACGCTAGCCCAATCCCTAACGTTTGTTTGTTTAATTTAATCCCCACTAGCCATCATCTAAAAAAATTTTTGATGTGATTGTTTAGCCTCACTCAAGGAGTCATGGTTGATTTTTGTTTGGTTTATCGAAAACTGGATAGCTATCCGAGCTTTCTCTTTTCGGAGGAGGCTGTGTAGCGTTTAAAAAACCAGTGAAAATATGATCTTTAGATTTGTATAGATTTTACAATCCCTCTCTAAGAAGTCCAAATTTTTTTATTCAGTTTTTTACTTAAATTCAGATTGCAAGGAATTTTCTAAAACCGCACCTGTATACATCTACGAAGTATTCCGCAACATTTCAATGTGTTACAAGATTCCTGTTTATTTGAGACGCAAAAACAGAATTTGTAAGAAGTTTTGACAAAAGTACAGTTCTAATGCGTTGATGAACTTTCTAGAATAAATGTTGAAAATCAATTTGATTGGTTTGTTTGAATTTGGTACAAAGATCGAAGCTCGTAATTGGCTCTGAAGAACGGAAGCCGGAAATTGCGTAGTGACAGGATCAAGGAATTTTGGCAGGAGACGGAGAAGAAAGCAGGCATTCTTACAATGGTAGTGAATCAGTAAACATCGATAGTGAGTTACCGGCTTTTTTGTGACGCAAAAAGAATTTCCAAGTAAATGGGATCTATCAAAGTTCTTCTGTGTTGTTGTTAAGTAGGTGTACCATCAGTTTGATGGTGTAGCAGTTCCTTTTTTGATGGTAAAAGTGTAATATACGCTTTGTAAAAATACTGCGTATGTATTTATGAAAGCCGGCATAGTACTAATATCGTAGTGATGAATTAAACCCAAGCCTCCCGTCTCCTGGATTAGAAAACCTATTTCCCGAGGTAAATAAGCAAATTTCTTTTGTTTTATGGTATTTTCATGGTATAATGGTATATGGTGCAATCAGTAATTTTCCATTGACATTTTCCCCTTCGAGTGACGTATGAACTACGTACGTGCTGTCAAGTGTCATGTCAAGTTTCACAATGGTGAAGTTTTGAATTTTAAGGTATAGTGACTTTTAATAATTATAAAATTCTCAAACTAATAACGTTAATTTCTTTCAACATAAAAAAAATAAATCTTTTTGGAACTTAAAATACAAAGATGAAAAAGTAAATTGTTGAACAGAACAAAGAATAATTTTGCTTCCATCATTAAAATATTATTGTAAAGACATAATTGTAAGTTAATGTTAAAATCCTTTTTGAAACCTTTTGAAATAGTTAAAAATAAAAGATTTACGGAATGATATTTGACAGGTGACATAGTTGTTGTTATTTTCAATAATTAAGTACTACGAGGAGTAGTCAGTAATTCTTTAATGTAAACATTGTTCCCTGAATGAATATAAATTTTTGTTTTAATGCAAATGCTATAATATATGTCATAATTAGGTCAGTCAGTCAGTTATACAAGTCATAATTAAGTCAGATATCAAATCCTCAATGCAATAATATTATTGTTTATCTTTTGGTGCACCATAACCTATGTTCAGAAAAGTAGATGTATTTTTTTTTACAGGTAATCTTTTATGTAATCTGAAAGTTTTGTTATGTCAAGGAATAATTTTTCAATAAATGCCATAACTGTGTATTTTGTCCTGTTTATTTACCGCTAACCTATTGGCAAAATTTTAACCACAAACTTTAAAAGCTTTTTAGAGTCAAATTTTAAGATGTTGGATGATCATAGAAAGTAAAACTCCTGGTAAGGCGCCCTAACAAAATATAGCCAGGATTAATATTTAACACCCCAGGATATCTGTAAGTACCCTTGTTTAAATTTTTGATAGTAGTAAATATTCCCTAATCCCTAACTTCTTCTTAACGAACTCACAACCTTAGCTCTCCAACCAAAACACGAGCCGCCGTAGCAAAGTAGTTTTTAGAAATATCCCCTAGTTTTCTCGACCCTTTTGTATTTAAGCAGTATCTAAATTTTCCAAGCTTTTATCTTCCCCCTTATTTCTAAGTGCTACAGCATTAGCTTCAATATCTTCCTGTGACACCTCACTTATCTTAGAGTTCCCACAATGAGTACCCATGCACAAGCACCCTTTGCAGAATATTGAACAACTAATTCCTATCTTCCTACAACCGCAGTTTTTTGTACATCCTTTGGTACATTTACATGCTATTTTTTCAAGCAAAGCTTGTGGTGCAGGAGCTTTGACAGTAAATATTGGAATTAATCCATATTTTGAAGTTTGCCCGGCCGAGTCAAGTGGATCCAAAGTATTACCTATAAAAAATAAGATTCAATCATAACACACAATCACATAAAAAAGTTATAATGAAGAATTTAAAAAATAATCCTAAAATCAAAAATCGTTGCAAGTACTTATTACATTTTGAAAAAGCATATCTTATTCAAAAATAATCCTAGAATATTTTATAATACACCATTTTAAGGTAAACAGAATAAGCTTTCTTTTTTATTATATAATATATACCTAAATGTGGAAAAAAAAATTATAATGGGAAATTTAAAAAATAATCATAAAAAATATAAAAACTCGTTAATAGTATAAAGTCTTGAAAAAGATAACCTCTTTATAAGAAGTCGTACAACATTATACAGTAGAACATTTTAAAGGTAATTGATTTCTATTCCTCTTACATGTACCATTGCATATGCCTAAAGTTACGTAGAAAAAATTTACAGAACAATATTTGCGAAATAACAAGGAAAATTGCCCAAAATTGCTGTGAGTGGCGAAATTTGAAAAATCATATTTCGAAAACTGTAAATCCTAATGACCTCTAACAAAAATCATTTTAAATAAAAAATATGTAAGTTTTTTTTTCTGTGAAGCAATGTCTATACCTATATTCCCGTGGACAAAAGTTATGAGACAAAAAACAAAATTTCTTTCTTTTGGGTTTCTTTGTGCTTTTTCTTTTGAATATATTTTTGTAAAAAAAAGTATCATTGACTTTAAAAAGTGATATTTAGATAGGAAATTCAACCAGAAACAACTTTTATGTAGATATTTTTGTACCAGATCTCACCCTAATGTAACCTGTGCCCAGGGACTAATTCACCCATTTCTCAAAAACGCACCCCTTTAATGGTAGCACTCCGCGGTTTTTTCATATATAGAGATTCATTGACCATATTAAATAATAAAACCCCGTTAACGTTGTAGTTCCTTTCCATAGTACATAATCAATAGCCTAATAGGAATTGAAACAACATAATAGTTTATAATTTAATATTGTGTCCGAGGAGTCATTTTCGTCAAAAAAAGTAATAATGATTTGCTCCTCCTTGATTTTCTATACACTCAGTTCCTCTATGGGGCATTGATCGGTGTAATTGGTCTATATAATATTGCGGAGTATTCATCCAGATTGTTCTTATGATATGCTACAGGTCTTCTAAGTTTGCTGAAGGACGTGGCAATCGATTTAGTTTTCAACCTACTACATCAGCTGATCTTGTTGGCCAGTCTAAAGTCTCTATACCAAATTCTTGTATTAACTCCATGGTTTCACGGGCAATATGAGGTCTTGCGTAATCCTGTTGAAAGGTAGCATTTAGAATGGTTTGTAGACTAGGATGTAAAACCGGTTGCGGTACTTCACCAATATATCTTCGAGCTGTCAATAAGAACTAGAGGACATCTGCTTCCCAAACATAAAGCGCCCCATACCATAATGCTTGGTTAGCTATATCCAAGTCTATATTTCATCTTTCACCTCGACAACATCTTACCCTTATGCGCTCATGAGAGCCACCCAAACAAAACCTAGATTTATCACTGAAGCAGACAAAATTCCATTGGCCATTTCAGTTTTGCCGAACTCTGTTTTTTCACCATTCAAAGCAAACCCAGATAGAGCAAACCCAAATGGAAAAAGTTAAGACATACAAATATCTGGGAACCTGGGTTGATGACAAAAATGACCAAAGCAAAGAAATTAATTCTGAATTGAAACTGCAAGGAAAGCATTCATAAAAATGAAGACACTGCTTACAAACAAGGACCTTCAGTTGCCTCTCAGATTGAGGGCTCTAAGTACTACATATTTTCTATATTGCTGAATGGAAGCTTGGACACTGAAGAGACAACACATAAGAAGAACAGAAGCGTTCGGAATGTGGTGTTACAGAAGAATATTGAAAATTCAGTGGGTTCAAAGGATTACCAAGGTTGAATTGCTACGACGTTTAAATAAGGAGTTAGAAATTATGAAAAGTATAAAAACTAGAAAACTGGAATATTTGGGTCACATTACCAGAGGAGAAAAATATGAGTTGCTGAGAATTATTATGCAAGGAAGGATCCAAGGAAGAAGAAGCATAGGAAGAAGACGCATCTCCTGGCTGAGGAACCTTAGAGAATGGTTTAACTGTAATGCATTACAACTATTCAGAGCAGCAGCCAACAAATTGACCATAGCAATTATGGTATCCAACCTCCGATAGGAGAGGGAACTTTAAGAAGAAGAAGCACCATTCTAAGCGTCGAGCTTTATGCTGTGGTGTCAAAGGTTACACCAAACGCAGACGGTAAAATCTCAATCCCATTCCAAGTCATCTTTGATTAACTGTTCTTCCTAAAATGTTTACTCTTCCTGTAGGTGCTACTTAATCATCTCTTACTTGATGTATTATTGTTCCGTGTATTTCTGAGTCCTGGAAGTATAAGATGGTGCGAATCACGGCTTTGCAATATTTTGGCTTTGATGGATTAACTTTAACTCTTCGTGAAATTTCCTGTAAACCAAAAACCGGCCTCTTTCATGCCTACAATGCGTCGTACTTTTAGTTGGCATTTTAAATTTTTTGGGCAAATCAAAAACAATCCAAAATCACTAAAAATTATAAATAAGCTAAACTTGAATAAAATAAACAGAGATAAACTTTCTTATATTTTTTGTATATATATTCGGTTTCATAACGTCTTACGACGTTGTCCGACTCCCAAACGCCACTGTATTCTGTCCTGAGTTAGGTCCTCATTTAGATTTCGAGCGCTAATCGCTTTCCTAACTCCCAGATTCCAGGTCTGTGGTGGTCTTCCTCGTTTTTTCTTCTCTGGGAGTGGCCACATCATAGTTTTTTTAGGCAATCTTTCGTCCCCCATTCGGCTCGCATGCCCATACCATATTTTTATACCATACTACACCCATTTTTTTGTTTTATTACTTCATTCCTTATTCTTTCGGCTATTAATATTCTCATCGATCTTCTGATGGCATGCATTTCTGTGGCTTCGACCTTTTTCTTATATTTCTCGGTTATTCTCCATGTCTCGGCTCCATAAAGCAGGGTAGTTTTAACCATAGTCTCATATACAGGGTGTTTCATTAATAATTGTCCATATAGTAACTGGAGAAACCTTAGCTCAAAATACGAAGATTTAACCTAAAACACTTAAATAAAATGTGGTTCCTTACTGAGTTACAGGGTGTTTTATCTAAAAATTTAAAAACTATTTTTGCTCAGCATTTTAGAACTATTTCGCATATCCTCTTCATACTTGGCAGAAAGTGCGACTACGGCACACCTTACTAAATTATGATACACAAATGTTTCTAGCTACTACCAGAGGCGTACGACAGGGGATAGTGACTGGTTGACCCTTCTCAAATTCTACGTCACTGGAGGAATTACTATTTGAGTGCCATTTTTAGATTTACCAATACTTTCTACGTAAATAATATACTCTTCATTGGTTACGATAAAGTCATTAGTTTTCGAGATATTTGAAGTTAAATATGAAACAGCACAGTTATTTTGATTAATTTATGATATGATTCATATGATTAAAATTTAAAAATTATTTGTAGCCAGTACTTTAAAACTATTCGGCCTATCCTTATCATACTTGGCAGAAAGTGTAGGTACTGTAAACCCTACTAAACTAAGATAAATAAACGTTTCTAGCTACCACCAGAGGCGTACAACAGGGGATAGTGGCTGGTTGACCCTTCCCACATTCTACGCCACTGACGAAATTGCTGTTTTAGTGTAATTTTTTGATTTTAAAATACTTTTTACGCAAATAATATACTCTTCATTCGTAACGATAAAATGATTAGTTTTCGAGATATTTGAAATTAAAAATGAAGGGATACACTACATTAATCAAAATAACCGTGTCGTTTCATTTTTAACTTCAAAGATCTCGAAAACTAATGACTTTATCGTTACGAATGAAGAGGATATTATTTTCATAGAAAATATTGGAGAATCCAAAAATTAAACTAAAATAGCAATTCCGCCAGTGGCGTAGAATTTGGAAAGGGTCAACTATTCACTTTCCCCCGTCGTACGCCTCTGGAAACAGCCAGAAACGTTTTTTAACATAATTTAGTAGTTTGTATAGTACCTATACTTCCTGCCAAGTATGAAAAGGATACGCTGAATAGTTTTAAAATGCTGAGCAAAAATATTTTTTAAATTTGTAGATAAAACACCCTGTAACTCAGTAAGGAACCACATTTTATTTAAGTGTTTTAGGTTAAATCTTCGTATTTTGTGCTAAGGTTTCTCCAGTTACTATATGGACAATTATTAATGAAACACCCTGTATGTTCCATTTTCTTTTCTTTGATATTTCTTTACTCCATAGAACTCCGTTTAGACATGCTATAGCTCTTCGTGCTTGTATGATTCGATGTTCTATTTCTCGTTCGTCTTTTCCACTACGGTTAAAAATGACGCCAAGGTATTTATATTCGTCACATGGATTTATTTTTTTTATTGTCTTCGATATCGAGTTGTTCTGCTTCAGCGCCAATTGAGAGGTATTTTTTCTTTTCTAAATTTATTTTAATCCCCATTTCTGGTATTCTTCAATTAGTTTTATAAGCATATATTCCATGTCGTCTTTGTCATTTGAGATCACCACCTGATCATCTGTAAACTGTAAAGTATAGGTTAGGTTAAATTTAATGTAATTTAACTTTAATTTAATGTAAATTGTACACCCATTCCTTTGACTTTCCTTTTCCATTGTTTCAAAACTACAGAGATATAAATCTTAAACAGAGTCGGAGAGATACAACGTCCCTGTCTGAGACCCTTAGTAACTGCAAATTTTTCAGCTAAGAGGTCTCCGATGGGAGTTTGAACCACCGTAATATAGATCTTTGAGAGCACTAACCAATGTTTGACGTATGTTTGATGTGCCCAGGACTTCCCATAGTTTATTTAGGGGGACTGTGTCATATGCCTTCTCAAGATCTATAAAAGTGATATGTAACTCTCTATTTGTCACAACTTTCTTTTTTATAATTTGATTAAGACAAAATATGTTATCTGAACATGAACGAATATTTTTTGTTCTTGCGAAAAAAAAAGAAAAACTTTAGATAAAGAAAATATAGTGAGATAAAAACTTTATCAGATATATTTTTAGATAAGACTTACAAAGGAATACTTTTGATCCAAATAAATAACCGGATACAAAATGTTGTATTTTTTCTGGCCAACAGTATATTAATGGAAGAAATAAAGGATCTGAGATTATTGTTAACTTCCTGCAAACAGTTCTCCAAAATAATTAGATACTTAACATATTAACAATTTTTAGGCACCAGTACCAAAGGCAAATTGGTCTGGAATATTAGATGTGAGACCAAAACCAAAAATGTGTATCCAAGGATCACCTGCTCAAGGTTCTGAGGATTGCTTAACCTTAAAAATCTACACCAACCAAGTAAGTTCTCTCTTTTTTGGTTTTACACAAATTTTCAAAGTTTCTTCAGAAAAAAATTTAATTTTAAAATTCAGTCTTACTGGAAATAAAAGTAATATTATGAAACAAAAAGTCTTCCGTTTCTATTTTAATATGTATCTTCTTCTTTTTCTGTTGACTCTCAGAAGAGTATAATGCCATCACGTCTCGATTTCTCGAATCGTTGATGTTCATCCTATGAGGGAAGCTTCGTGTAAATCATGGTCAAATAACTCCTCATACCTCTTTCATCCAGCATTTGTAAGACCTTCCTCGTGATGGTTTGCCATTAATGATACTCTCGAATACTAGTTATAGATATTAGCAACATTGTGCTACGGCCTCACACCTATATCAAATTTTATCAACAGTATACGAGGTATGTCAAAAAACATGAATTTCGCTCAAGAGTAAAGTGCCTTTATATTTCACAATATCGAAAATTGTCATTAAGAAAAGTTGTTTGTAATTAAAAATTATGTTATAATCTGCATTTACACTCTTCTAATTGAAAAAAAATTTCTTGAACATTTTCCTCAAAGAACGGACACCCAACATAATTTTAATTTATGATAGCTCCGTTATTATTAATTTTATGAAAAAAAAATTATTTTTTATAAAACGTTCTGTATATTCTCACAACTAAGATAAAATTGTAAGATATTAAATTTTGTCAATTTTATACGAGGTATGTCAAAAAATATGAATAGAATGAATCGCTGTAGAGTAAAGTACCTTTAATTTTCACAATATTAGAATTTGTTTTTAAAAATAGTTGTTCATACTTAAAAACTATATTTCAATATGCAATTGCATCCTTCTAGTTGAAATATTGTAAACTATAAAGGTATTTTACTCTTGAGCGAAATTCATATTTTTTGACATACCTCGTATAAAATTGAAAAACATTGATATCTTATGATTGCATCTTAGTTTTTTAACCTTTTTAGACACTTTTATAAAGAATAACTTATTCGCGCAAAATTTATAATAACGGAGTTATCTTAAATAAAACTGATGTTGGGTATCAGTAATTTGAGGAAAATTTTCAAAAAAAAAATTTCAATTAGAAGAGTGTAAGTGCATATTATAACATCATTTTTAATTACAAACAACTTTTCTTAATAACAATTTTTTATATTGTGAAATATAAAGGCACTTTACTCTTGAGCGAAATTCATATTTTTGGACATACCTCGTATATTATTGATAAAATTTGATATCTGATGATTGCATCTTAGGTTTTAGACTATGCAGAGCACTTTATGAAGAATAACTTTTTTTCGTAAAATTGATAATATTAAAAAAGTTTCCCATATGGTTCCAAGTTACGCATACACGCTGTATATAATCGGTTGATAACATTCTACGACGTCTTCCGATTTCCAATCGCCATTGTTCTCTATGGTAACACATGTCTTCGTTCAAGCCTCTTTCTCTAATTCCCCTATCAATTCCCTCTATTCAGCACTTCCTATGTCTTCCTCTTTTCCCTCTTCTTTGGGTAATCAATCTTGCTTGGGTAATCTTTCATCTTTCATACGTTGTACGTAGCCAAACCATCTTAGTTGCTTTGTTTATATATCATCAATTATAGTATGATTTACATCCATTATCTCCAATATTCTTGTATTTCTGATTTTATCTCTTATTGATATACCAGCGGCGCTTCTCCAGAAGTCCATCTCAGTTGTTCTGAGCATATTTTCTAATTTTTAAACGCTTTTCTTTAGTTCAATCGTTTGTCAAACCTTTAGACGTTAATTTGACTCCCTTTTCTTCAATGCAAATGAATGAAAATTTGCAGATAATGCATTCGCAGGAACAATACACGAATAGCCAATAAACAATTTTTTTATGAAATAAAAATGTGTGTGTACCATTTTTATTTATTCGGCTGCAATACGAAGGAAAAACAATCTTACTTTTTAATTAGAATAAGGAGTGCAGCCAGTCCCTTTAACTGCAGTTTTCTGCTCTTATTGGAGCGTCATCAGAAGGAACGTAGGCACTGTTCTCCTTAATCCAATTAAAATGCATCGAAATGTTTTCCCAAATATTGCAGCCAAAATAATGGTAATAGGTGGCTAGCGCCATCTGGCCGTACAAAGACGAAGCAAGTTTTCAATCCTAATAGCAAATAATTAATATTGAAAAATATCAAAAATTACTAAAAGATTTTTAAATTGAAAACTTACTGGTACATCCCCATGTAAACGCCTCCAAGACTTCTACAATTTGCAAGTCATATGGATGCTGCAGTAAAGACGATAGGGAAGGAATTCTAAACTTTGCAATTCAAATCCCCCGTCTGCAGCTGGCTAGGAACTGAAAGATGCACCATAGTTACTCTACTGAGTAATAAGAAAATAAAATAAAAATGTGTGTGTACCATTTTTATTTATTCGGCTGCAATACGAAGGAAAAACAATCTTACTTTTTAATTAGAATAAGGAGTGCAGCCAGTCCCTTTAACTGCAGTTTTCTGCTCTTATTGGAGCGTCATCAGAAGGAACGTAGGCACTGTTCTCCTTAATCCAATTAAAATGCATCGAAATGTTTTCCCAAATATTGCAGCCAAAATAATGGTAATAGGTGGCTAGCGCCATCTGGCCGTACAAAGACGAAGCAAGTTTTCAATCCTAATAGCAAATAATTAATATTGAAAAATATCAAAAATTACTAAAAGATTTTTAAATTGAAAACTTACTGGTACATCCCCATGTAAACGCCTCCAAGACTTCTACAATTTGCAAGTCATATGGATGCTGCAGTAAAGACGATAGGGAAGGAATTCTAAACTTTGCAATTCAAATCCCCCGTCTGCAGCTGGCTAGGAACTGAAAGATGCACCATAGTTACTCTACTGAGTAATAAGAAAATAAAATAAAAATGTGTGTGTACCATTTTTATTTATTCGGCTGCAATACGAAGGAAAAACAATCTTACTTTTTAATTAGAATATTGTATTGCAGCCGAATAAATAAAAATGGTACACACACATTTTTATTTTATTTTCTTATTACTCAGTAGAGTAACTATGGTGCATCTTTCAGTTCCTAGCCAGCTGCAGACGGGGGATTTGAATTGCAAAGTTTAGAATTCCTTCCCTATCGTCTTTACTGCAGCATCCATATGACTTGCAAATTGTAGAAGTCTTGGAGGCGTTTACATGGGGATGTACCAGTAAGTTTTCAATTTAAAAATCTTTTAGTAATTTTTGATATTTTTCAATATTAATTATTTGCTATTAGGATTGAAAACTTGCTTCGTCTTTGTACGGCCAGATGGCGCTAGCCACCTATTACCATTATTTTGGCTGCAATATTTGGGAAAACATTTCGATGCATTTTAATTGGATTAAGGAGAACAGTGCCTACGTTCCTTCTGATGACGCTCCAATAAGAGCAGAAAACTGCAGTTAAAGGGACTGGCTGCACTCCTTATTCTAATTAAAAAGTAAGATTGTTTTTCCTTCGTATTGCAGCCGAATAAATAAAAATGGTACACACACATTTTTATTTTATTTTCTTATTACTCAGTAGAGTAACTATGGTGCATCTTTCAGTTCCTAGCCAGCTGCAGACGGGGGATTTGAATTGCAAAGTTTAGAATTCCTTCCCTATCGTCTTTACTGCAGCATCCATATGACTTGCAAATTGTAGAAGTCTTGGAGGCGTTTACATGGGGATGTACCAGTAAGTTTTCAATTTAAAAATCTTTTAGTAATTTTTGATATTTTTCAATATTAATTATTTGCTATTAGGATTGAAAACTTGCTTCGTCTTTGTACGGCCAGATGGCGCTAGCCACCTATTACCATTATTTTGGCTGCAATATTTGGGAAAACATTTCGATGCATTTTAATTGGATTAAGGAGAACAGTGCCTACGTTCCTTCTGATGACGCTCCAATAAGAGCAGAAAACTGCAGTTAAAGGGACTGGCTGCACTCCTTATTCTAATTAAAAAGTAAGATTGTTTTTCCTTCGTATTGCAGCCGAATAAATAAAAATGGTACACACACATTTTTATTTTATTTTCTTATTACTCAGTAGAGTAACTATGGTGCATCTTTCAGTTCCTAGCCAGCTGCAGACGGGGGATTTGAATTGCAAAGTTTAGAATTCCTTCCCTATCGTCTTTACTGCAGCATCCATATGACTTGCAAATTGTAGAAGTCTTGGAGGCGTTTACATGGGGATGTACCAGTAAGTTTTCAATTTAAAAATCTTTTAGTAATTTTTGATATTTTTCAATATTAATTATTTGCTATTAGGATTGAAAACTTGCTTCGTCTCAATTTTTTTATGTTTATTAATTGTTTAAATAGAAAAAATTATTTCAATGGAAAATGCTTAAATTCTCTTGTTTTTTACAATGTAGAAAGTTAAAACTTTTACAGATTGTAGCTAATTATATGAACTATACATAATTTCACTTTTTACGTTAATTGTTTACATAATGCTTCATAAATAAACAATAAAGTTTCAAATTGTTGCCGATTCCGACTACTTTTCCTGTTTGTATATCATGTTTATAAACATCCTAAGCGGCGACGATTTTGAACGCTCATATCTTTTTTTATATTAACATCGGCGCTTATTCGTGACAAATTTCGATACGATACGAAACAAAAATTCAAGCAAAACTCGAAATAAAAAAATCGTGTTTTTAACGTAGTCTTAGAAAAACCACCGGTAGAGACGTTTCGTGCTGCAATTAACATTAGAATTCGTTTTGGCGTATTAATTCAGTTTGTTACGAACCCTTAATGGATGGAGTGGAAATTAACAGGGTCTACACCGTGCAATAGTAAAGCATTAGAAGAGATAAAAAGACTACGAAAACTGTAATATATGTAAATAATGATTTTTATTTAAGAAATGAATGAAGAAATTACAGAAAATATACAATATATGTAGCGAATGTTAAAATAAATGCAAAAAAATATGTCTGTCATATTCATCCTATTTTTAAACATGACGATATATTTTAATGTTTGAAAAATGTAAGACTAAAAAGTAAAAAATAAAAAAAAATAAAAAAAAATTTTAAGAAACGCTTTTCTTTAGTTACGAGTTACTAAAATTGAATATTAAAAAAAATCAACTAAAAAGCAAAAAATAAAAAACTGTTAAACAGACTAAATATACAAAAATCTCACACATTCGTTAAAAAATTGAAAAAATCTAACACATTCGTTAAAGAAAAGCTTGGTGCGCGTCTTGATCGAATAAACGGTTGAGGATAGATACGTTCTTACTTTTCGCGCCCCGCGCTTTTCTTTAACGAATGTGTTAGATTTTTTCAATACTTTAACGAATGTGTGAGATTTTTGTATATTCAGTCTGTCTAACAGTTTTTTATTTTTTTTATTTTTTGCTTTTTAGTGATTTTTATAAATTTTTAGTTTTAGTAACTGGTAACTAAAGAAAAGCGTTTCTTAAAATTTTTTTTTCATATTTTTATTATTTAAGTTGGCCAAACTTCGCTGTTATAAATATTATAATGCGTTTAACAATGTTGTTAAGATGTTATGTTTATTTTCTTTGGAAATATTTTGGCCCATAGGATTTTGTTCAATAATGCGATAGCTTTACTTCCTTGTATGCACCTTTCTTGGAAATTCGTGTCTAATGTTCCATCTTTTGTAATATTAAGCCCCAAGTACTTATATTCCTGACAGTCATTAAGAGTTATTTCATTTTCCAACGCTAGCTCCTGCGGTATACCACCGACGCACATATATTACGTTTTTTTTTTATATTTACTTCTAAACCCCAGTTCCGGTACTCTTCTATGATTTTGCGGGTCATATATTCAATATCGTCATAGTTATAATAATATATCGTGATTAATAATAAAACATAGAGTGTATAGCATGTTAACTCGATGGTTTACAATTGGTAGATAATTTATCTGCATTACAAGAATTATGCTTCTCATTCATAGAGGTATCTCAAAAGATGCTCAAATTTAAAAAAAAAAACGGCAATACAGAAGTTACATTGATTCGTTAGCTAAAATTTAAAGGGGAAAAAAATATTGTTTCTAAAAAAATAATAAATTAACAGTAATGCTAGATTGTTCAAAACACATATTAAGATTTTATAGCATTTAAAGTGAAGATAGAATAAGTGGAAAAATTTTTTAGGAAGAGTGCTAATATTTTCTTGAAAAAATGAGTACTATAATCGGTTCGATAATCTCAGACACAACTCTCTGGTTTTAGTATATTTTTTTTGTGAAGTTAGTTATTTAAAGTGAAGATAGAATAAGTGGGAAAATTTTTAGGAAGAGTGCTAATATTTTCTTGAAAAAATGAGTACTATAGTCGGTTCGATAATCTCAGACACAACTCTCTAGTTTTAATATATTTTTTTGTGAAGTTAGTTACATTTGGATAGTCTAGACGCGGCTGGAAATTACTATACAACTAAGCACACGTGCTCATAGTCAATATTAAGGGTAAACAAACAACGAAACAACAATAATTATACTAATATCTAATAATATAAACAGCGCAAATAATACAATTTTATTATTGGTACATTCCATGTCAAATCGCTCAGGCAAAAACTTTTGGATCTCCGATTTTTCTGAAACTTGGTGTATAGCTTCTGCGGGACCGATCAAAAATGAGATATTTAAGGTAAAAAAATCTTCTCCTTTTTTTTTCTCAAAATGTTATTTTATGCGATTTTACAGTCATTTAGTATTTATTTAAACAAATTTGCATTTTCTATCGTAAAGTATCAATGGAAAAAATAATATTTTAATAAAAGGGATTCAAAAATGCCATTATATGGCGTTATAACAAGTTATTTTGATTCAAAAAAAAATTTAATCAAATTTTATAATGTAGAAAACGTAAAATACCGTTTATTACATTTTCCTCCATTCCCAAAATATTTCATAATAGATTTGGCTGAAAATTTGCATACAGATAGCCAAAACATAGGAGTTTAAGTAGTTAGAAGGATTTGAGTTATATTACAATACCAAAACAGTTACATGCAATGATATCAGACTCAAAAGTATATTAGTCCAGTCGGGATAGCATTTGACCTTGCATGCCGAGCTGCACAAAATTTTATTTTTTTAATCTTTAGGGGGTCAGTTGCAGCCTAAATTTAAAATCGCAAATGAATTCCTCCGTTACGTTAGCCGCCATCTTGATTTTAAAGGAGAACCGTTTTTGCTCAATATCTCCGCCATTTATAACTTTCCGACAAAAATGGTAGGAACTGAAATTGTTTCAAATAAATCGTATTTACCATTATTATAATTTCTTTTTAACAATTTTTGTCGTGAGGTCGATATTTTCCGAGTTAATTGTACTTACAGTAGACGCCTATATTTTTGACTATGATATTGCATGTAACTTTTTGGTATTGTAATATAATTCAAATCCTTCTAACCACTTAAAGTCCTATGTTTTAGCTATATGTGGGCAAATTTTCAGTTAAATGGACGATGACGTATTTTGGGGATGGAGGAAAATATAAAAAACGGTATTTTACCGTTTTCTACATTATAAAATTTGATCAAAAACTTGTTTTGAATCAAAATAACTTGTTATAGTGCCATATAATGACATTTTTGAATCCCTTCTATTAAAATATTATGTATTCCATTGATACTTTACGATAAAAAATGCAAATTTGTTTAAATAAGTACCAAATCACTGTAAAATCGCTAAAAATAACATTTTGAGAAAAAGAAGAAGAAGACCAAGAAAAAAAAAGAAGAAGAAGAAGAAGAAGAAGAAGAAGACAATTCGACCTCTAATGTTTTATTTCTACATCCCACAGATGCTATGTACCAATTTTCAGATAAATCGGAGATCCAAAAGTTTTTTTGGTCCAAAATTGAGTGATTTGAAATGGAATCACCCTATTATTTGCTATAATTATGTTAAATTATAAAAACTGAAATTATATATTTTGAATATATCCGAAAATTTTATGAGTTTAGTATACACTCCCGTTATTTCTAGTAACTCTTCTTTTCTCAATGAAATAATTTTATTATGCAATGACAAGTATGTTTGAGCTGTTAATAGCGTGAGGTAATAGGAATTTTTACGTTGTATGTCTGTCAAAATGCGTCTGAGTTAAGCGAACAGAGTTTATCAATGTTTCAAACTATTAATCCTGAAAAACATTACTTGGTTACTGAATATTAAATTTTTTTTATCAAAAGGCACTTGATACCATATAAAAAATTAGAAAATACTTTAATAAGTAAAACGTAAGCATGTAAATTTGAGTTTCTCGCTTTATGTAAACAAAGTCAATCATAAGACTTTTGATACCTAAACCCAAATTTTTTGAAAATCATGAATGATATTATTTTTTACTATACTTTGTTATGACTCTACAAACACTTCGCGAGTTAGTCTTATCTGGGTTAAATCCAAATAATTTTGACTAAAAATTTTACATAGGATGATATTGTATGAAGTTGAAAAATTTATTTATACTCATAATACACCAGGGCGCATCTGTAAAAATATTAGTACATTTGGATGTTGAGAGGTGACTCATATTTTTTCCAGAAATTGCTTGAAAATATCTCATATAATAATATTTGAGTTATCCTCCAACTCAAAAAGGTCCGGAACGTTGTTTAAATAATCAAAATATCAAAAAATAAAGGAAAAATTCGATTTTTTTCTTGGTTTTTTGATTATAACTTTAAAAGTATTTATTTCCGAAAAAGTTGCACAGACATAAAAGTTGCATAATTAAATTTTCTATAATATAGGATTAGTTACAAATTTTAAAAACTGTCACCCTTGTTGCAAAATAGCAATAATTTCGAAAAAAAAACATAAAAAAACAATTATTCGCATTTTACGTTTTTCAACCATTTATGCTACACATAGGACCTTCATATTTCACCCAGAAAAAGTTTATGATATGATAAAACAATACTGTAAATTTCATTAAGATCGGTTTAATAGATTTTGCAAAATAAATTTTGCAATCCAGCTTTTGCAAAAAAAATTCATTTTTTCAAAATATTGCAGCACAGAAAATAAAGCTGACAGCAAGTTGATTTTTTTTACATATAAAAGAATACTGTACCTTTCATTTGAAATTTGCAAAATTAGAAGCGGTTAACTACCACGGCGTCAGGAATTTTTTAAATAAACATTATTTTTGGTGCCATGCGCAGGACAACGGATACGTTCGCTCTGATTGGGCATTCCAATGACCTTTGATCATGATTGATAAATTTTAATTTTTAATACATTTCAAAATAAATAACTAAATTTGTTTATTGCAAAATAAAAACAAATACTCTGTCCTTTGAAGTAACACTTTTTTAGGAAAAACTTTTTTTGTTCATATATTTTAACTTAGAAAATAGAAGTTTATTATTTTTAAACATATGCAATTGTTTAAACAATTTTTCACAAACAATAATCAAATTAGTTTGATTTTTGTGGAATTAAAATATGAACATACAACAAAATATAGAGTAATAAAATAATATATTAGATAAAGATTGGAAGAAATTTTGGTTGAAATCAACTTGTGTGAATCGAACACCGCTGTCCTGCGCGTAGCACCAAAAATTAATGTTTATTTAAAAAAATTCCTAACGTCGTGGTAGTTAACCGATTTTAATTTTGCAAATTACAAATGAAAGGTACAGTATTCTTCTATTTGTAAAACAAAATTTAACTTGCTATCTGTTTTATTTTTAGTCCTGCAACATTTTGAAAAAATGAATTTTTTTGCGAAAGCTGGATTGCAACAAGGGAAACAATTTTAAAAATTTTTAACCAATCTTATATTGTAGGAAATTTATTTACGTAACTTTTATTTTAGTGCAACTTTTTTGGAAGTGAATACTTTTAAAGATATAATCAAAAAACGAAGAAAAAATAGAATTTTTCCTTCATTTTTTGACATTTTGATTATTTAAACAATGTTCAGGACCTTTTTGAGTGGGAGGATAACTCAATTATTATTATATGGGTTAATTTCAAGCAATTTTTGCAAAAAAAAATAAAGTCACCTCTCAACATCTATCTCAAAACAGATCCGCCCTGGACTATAAAGTATCTAGAGAGCGTTTCACGTTTAGAACGGAACGTTGCGTGGATAGGGCTATGTATTTCTTATGGACGATAGAAGCGCGCCGATGCCACACCGTCTGATGATGATGAATCGTGTATCGGTCAGTCTAGTAGCAACATCTACCTGAGAGTTTTGGCAACACTGATCTGCATAAACCAAACGTCCCGTTCTTAACGTGAAATAAAGTATAAAAAAAAACAGTTAAAGAAATATCTTTGATCATTTATATTTTTATCCAGAAACCCGATAGCAACCTCAATCTTCCAGTAGTAGTATGGATATATGGAGGAGCTTTCTTCGGAGGATCTGCCGATTTTGATGATCACAGTCCAGACTATCTTCTCTATGAAGATGTTATTGTCGTGGCTATTCACTATAGAGTAGGATTTTTGGGTTTCATGTCACTTGGAGATACTGTAGCACCAGGAAACAACGGTATCAAGGATCAGGTATTAGCTCTTCAGTGGATCAAGAAAAACATTAAAAACTTTGGAGGTGATCCAGAAAAAATAACTATTTGGGGACAAAGCGCTGGAGCAGCTTCTGTTGCTTACTTGTTACAGGCTCCACAAACCAAGGGTAAGAATGTATCCGAACATATATTTTGTTATAATCTATAATATATAAAGTTAATATATTATAAATATTTTTTAATATTCTTTTAGTAGTAGTCGTAATTTTATAGTTTTTCTCAACTCTCGTTATGTAATGCACGAATTTCAAATGGTATGTTTTTATAGTCCAGAAAGCCACTGCGCATCCGCTAGGAAAAATATTCTGATTCGGATTTTTTGCACAATCTTACTCAAAAAGGACTCCTTTTAACAAATTTGCATGTTGCCAGGACCAAAAGGTGGTCAAAAATTTTTTAAACATTTTTTTTTGTTTTTTTCCTAAAATTATTTTTTTTTGCATGGAAAGAAGTTTTTTTAGGTTTTTTGGATCATTCCAAACAGAAAAGGTCGCAGTGACTTTTCTCTAAAAATGATAGTTTTTGACATATAAGCGACTAAAAATTGAAAAATTGCGAAATCGGCCATTTTTAGCCCTCAAAAACTATGTGAAAAACTGAAAATTTGAATGTTGCCAAGGTAGGTAGATATTCTTTAAACATCTATTGATGAAATCCCGAAGAGTTTTTTTATATACAATATTCAGAACTCCTTTGTTTTTTAATTGCTAATCAAGCGTGCGCGACACTATTTTCCACCGACAGTATGGTGCAAATGAAAGGAATAAATTCGTTATTTCGTAAACCGGTGACTTTAAGGAAAAATTCCGAAACAGGTCGATTTTTATTTTTAAGTTATGATATCGTGGCATATATGGTATACTAGTGACGTCATCCGTCTGGGCGTGATGACGTAACCGATGATTTTTTTAAATGAGAATAGGGGTCGTGTGGTAGCTCATTTGAAAGGTTCTTCAATTCTCTATTCAGTAATTTAAACATTTACATAATTATTTATACAGGGTGTCCTTCCACTTCTTTTTTTTGTCAAATAATTTAATTTAATAAAAAAAATTTGGACACCCTGTATTAATAATTATGTAAATGATTATACTACTGAATAGAGAATTGAAGAACCTTTCAAATGAGCTAGCACACGACCCCTATTCTCATTTAAAAAAATCATCGATTACGTCATCACGCCCAGACGGATGACGTCACTAGTATACCATATATGCCACGATATCATAACTTAAAAATAAAAATCACCTGTTTCGGGATTTTTGCTTAAAGTCGCCGGATTACGAAATAACGAATTTATTCCTTTCATTTGCACCATACTGTCGGTGGAAAATAGTGTCGCGCAAGCTTGATTAGCAATTAAAAAACAAAGGAGTTTTGAATATTGTATTGCATAAAACTCTTCGGGATTTCATCAAGCGATGTTTAAAGAATATCTACCTACCTTGGCAACATTCAAATTTTCAGTTTTTCACATAGTTTTTGAGGGTTAAAAATGGCCGATTTCGCAATTTTTCAATTTTTAATCGCTTATATTAGTGTAGGAAACAAAGGTTGAACCTTGCAAAATGGACACAAGTCCGGTTTTATTTTTTTTCCGTTATATCAAGGGGTGCTTATTATAAGACTAACTTTTTCTGAAAAAATTTCGTCCCGGAACCCCCCTTTTCACCCCTTTAAAGGAGGTAATTTGTGGTTTTTGCGGAACGTAGCCCTTCCTGTACCTTTTACAAAAAATTTCTTTCATAGAAATATGAAGAGGACTATATTTTCTACGATTTATTTCCGACAGCATCTGTCTATCATCCACCGTTTAGCGGGGGTGGCGCCCAAAGTTGATAAGTTTTTAAAAAAGATGTTTTTAAAAAATATATATTTTTCCCTAACTGTAACGGAAATTAAGAAGAAATCCTGCGGCAATTATTCACAAATAATTGATTGATTTTTTGGTATAGGTTTCACTTAAGGGTAATTGCCTTTTTTTAATTACAGGTTGTTACATTTTAAAAAACCCCTTTTTATACCATCTGAACCGTTTATGCTAGAGTAAAAAGAATTTCAGCGATTACCCATGTACTGGTGCTATTTATAAATTTGTATAATGCTCCCCCATTTTTCCCGGAACCACCCCAAAAGAAGAAGAATTAATAAATAAAGTGATTTTCTTGGAATACTTCACACACAATGCCCTTTATTAATATGCTTCATATATCATTTTGTGCACGTTATTATTACCCATGCACGGACACCAAAAGCGATTTCTTAGTGCAACCCCTGTAGCCAAAAAAAATAAATAAAATGAAAGGTTGAAAATATTTTTTGTTTTTTGCTTTTTGATCCACATGGGCATATGCTCCATCAATAGTGCTTTTCAAAAATATATATGGTTATTGCAACATCCCTGCGGAAACTACCCCTATCCTTGAAAATATACTGCAGAAACTACCCCTATCCCTTGGCGAGCATGTTTTTACGATTTTGTCATTATCTATGCATTATTTTTACACAAAACTTATACAAGTTTAAAAACCACTATTTACTCTAAAAATTAGGTCCTAATCATTTTTTTCATATAAGCAACCGTTACGGCACAGTGGCGCCGTAAACCTCATATATGCTTTGGCGGGCTCCAGTTTTTGTTTTTTTTTTCGTCATCTGTTCGTTTTATTGATAAAGTACTTATGTAAAATAAAACAACACAGTGTAACCTACAAATTATAACTCATGCACATTTTACAATCTTTGCGCCCCAAAGCCACAGTGGTGGTCCAAAATCAATTTTTGCATATTTTCACCACCTACACGCATTTTATTGCATTAATGCTACCTTAATAGCACAATATTTACCCTTAGGTGGTCGCTAAGCAGTGGCGGATCCAGGGAGGGGTGATCGGGGTGATCACCTCTCCCCCCTCTTAAACCAAGTGATATTATATTCAAAGATTATAAAAATATTCTTTTATTTTTATAGAAATTTAGCCAATTGGCACCCCCCTCTTAACGATGCTGGATCCTTTACTGTCGGTAAAGCATAAAAAGTACGCCATTCTTATAAAAATAATAATATAATATAATAAGTATTTCTATAAAAGTAAATGAATATTTTTATAATCTTTGAATATAATATCACTTGGTTTGAGAGTTGGGGGAGGTGATCACTCCCATCACCCCTTCCTGCATCAGCCACTGCTTAGCGACCACTTAAGGGTAAATATTGTGCTATTAAGGTAGCATTAATGCAATAAAATGCGTGTAGGTGGCGAAAATATGCAAAAATTGATTTTGGGCCACCACTTTGGTTATGTTGCGGAAAGATTGTAAAATGTGCCTAGGTCATAATTTGTAGGTTACACTGTGTTGTTTTATTTTACATAAGTACTTTATCAATAAAACGAACAGATGACGAAAAAAAAACAAAAACTGGAGCCCGCCAAAGCATATATGAGGTTTACGGCGCCACTGTGCCGTAACGGTTGCTTATACAAAAAAAATGAATACGACCTAATTTTTAGAGTAAATAGTGGTCTTTAACCTTGTTAAGTTTTGTTTAAAAAGAATGCATAGGTAATGAGAAAATCGTAAAAACATCCTCGCCAAGTGATAGGGGTAGTTTCTGCAGTATATTTTCAAGGATAGGGGTGGGTTCCGCAGGGATGTTGCAATAACCATATATATTTTTGAAAAGCACTATTAATGAAGCATATGCCCATATAAATCAAAAAGCAAAAAAAAATTTCAACCCCCCATTTTATTTATTTTTTTTTTTGCTACAGGGGTAGCACTAGAAAATCGCTTTTGGTGTCCATGAATGGGTAATAATAACGAGCACAAAATGATATATGAAGCATATTAATAAAGGGCATTGTGTGTAAAGGATTCCAAGAAAATCACTTTATTTATTAATTCTTCTTTTTTTTGGGTGGTTCCGGGGAAAAAATGGGGATGCATTATACAAATTTGTAAATAGCACCAGTACATGGTGTCTGAAAGTCTTTGGCTGATGGTTTAAAGTCTTTTTACTCTAGCATAAACTGTTCAGATGGTATAAAAAGGGGTTTTTTAAAATGTAACACCCTGTAATTGAAAATAGGGCAATTACCCTTAAGTGAAACCTATACCAAAAAATCTCTCACTTATTTGTGAATAATTGCCGCAGAATTTCTTCTTAATTTCCCTTACAGTTGGGGAAAAATATATATTTTTTTAAAACATCTTTTTTAAAAACTTGTCAACTTTGGGGCGTCACCTCAGCTAAACGGTGGATGATAGACATATTTTGTCCAATATAAATCGTAGAAAATATAGTCCTCTTCATATTTATATAAAAAAAATTGTAAAAGGTACAGGAAGGGCTACGTTCCGCAAAAACCACAAATTACCCCCTTTAAAGGGGCTAAAAGGGGGTTCCGGGGCGAAATTTTTTCAGAAAAAGTTAGTCTTATAATAAGCACCCCTGATATAACGAAAAAATAAATAAAACCGGACTTGTGTCCATTTCGCAAGGTTCAACCTCTGTTTCCTACGCTATATGTCAAAAACTATCATTTTTAGAGAAAAGTCACTAAAGACCTTTTCTGTTTGGAATGATCCAAAAAACCTAAAAAAAAAAACTTTTTTCCATGCAAAAAAAAATAATTTTAGGAAAAAACAAAAAAAACGTTTAAAAAATTTTTGACCACCTTTTGGTCCTGGCAACATGCAAATTTGTTAAAAGCAGTCCTTTTTAAATAAGATTTTGCAAACAATCCGAATCAGAACATTTTTCCTAGCGGATGCGCAGTGGCTTTCTGGACTATTATATTTTCCGCGTATTTATTCGTTAAAAATTTGGTTTACTTTTGTAAGAAAATGTTTGTAGAAGATTCCACAAACGCAAACGCAACGGTCAAAATAATACACAGAAAATTATAATAAATTAGTTTTCGTATGAAATGATTTTATCGTTATTGAAAATTTAAGTGTTCTTTATAAATTTCGATTTATTATTTTAGGTCTTTTTAGCAAAGCCATTTTAAATTCAGGATCGTCTTTAAGCCCTTGGTCTTTGGCGAAAGGCCTTCCAGAAGTTACTAAGGAACTGGCAGAAAAATTCGACATTAGTACCCATTCTTCTTCCACTATCTTAGCTGGTTTGAAAGAACTTGATATTGATGAATTACAAGAAGCTGCAAGTTCAATAATGAGCAGTGTAAGAATTTTTAAAGTCACTAAAAAATGTATAGTAAATTTAGCATTACTCAATGTATAATATACTCTATGTACCTACATACTTTCCTATACTAAAAGTAATAGCGTAATAGTACTTTTCTTTTTAAATATATTTGACATATATATTTTTTCATATATTTTTGTAAATTCACTAATAGTACCATTGTTTATCTACACATGGTCTAGTTATACAATGATAGTACGTTCTTTAACAGTAAAATATTGCAAAACCTCTAAATTTTAAAGAACCGCTTAGATTGACATGAAATTTGGCATACACGTAGCTAACAAGTCAAAGAAAAAAAATTAATATTGTGCCGAGGTGTGCTTTTGTCCTGGGGGTGAGTTTCACTCCTTCTCGGGGGTGAAAAACTATACGTACAAAGTAAGTCCGGAAAAGGATAAATACACTAATTTTAAGTAACTTTTTTTCTATAAAGTTTTTTCATTAAGTCAATACTTTTCGAGTTATTTGCGAGTGAATATGTTCATTTTTCAACAAAATAACCACGCTTTTAGACGGTTTTTCGCAAATAATTCAAAAAGTAGGTATTTTGTCGAAAAAACATTCTTAGCAAAAATATAGCCTGTAAAAAATTGAAAAAAATAGTGTATTTATATTAGGTCACTATTAGAAGCAGAGTTATAGCTAATGAAAAAATAGGTTCATATTCGTCAAATTCCAAATGGAATACTTTAACGTGAAATAACCAAAAAATAAAGCACTTTTTGGGAAAAACGTATTACAACTTATTTAAACTGTTTAAAAAATTTCATTTTTGATTTGTAAAAAAAATTCTTGTTTTTGAGGTTCTGACAGTTTTAAGGTTTACCACTTCGATGTAGGCAGTTGAGTCTGACATTCAGCTGATGGATATAAACGGAGTACAAACTCCGAGTATGTTCTCATGAGTATGCGCATAAAATATAAGTTTATACTCTATTTCATATGAATAAAAATATATTGATGTGATGAGTTTCTACTCACCGTACGGAAGAGTATATACTACCACATGGAGTATGTACTCCAAAATTTGGAGTATTAAACTACATTCTCATTTTTATTCATACGATCCAATGTCTGGCTGGTCAATGTGTGAAGGTTAGCACATATCTTTACGAGTTTATGAATATCTGGTTTGCATAGAGGCATAGATTTTTACTATGTCACTTTGAATATTCTGTTTTGTTATTAATAACTAGAAAAAAATAAAAAATGAATAACCATTTTCAATTTCGTTGCAACACGAAACTACAGCCGCATCATTATTCCAGTTCAATCAGAGAGTGCAGCAAGCGCCTCTACCGGTTTCGAAACTTATTAGTGTCTCATCAGGAGGCACATATGCTGCTCTCTCTGACCCAACTAGGACAAACCCCGGCGTGCAGTCACGGATTACAACGAACGAAATGACAGGGATGCCCTAGCGGCAACTGCTATCAAAAAACTAAGTTTTCAATCTAATAGCACATAAAACAATATCCAAAAATGCTATTCTACATCCTACCAGACTAAAAACAATGGGAACCTTTTCTGGTAACATCTCAGAGGCTTCTACAATTTGCAAGCCATAACGGATGCTGAGACTAAGGAAGATGAGGGAATTTTAAAATTTATAATTCACGTCCCATCTGCTCGGCGCAGTAAAGTTCCAACTAGAATGGTTCCCTTCGTACTCCAATCGGAGTAAACATGTAAATCAAAAATGAATAACCATTTTCAGTTTCGTTGCAACACGAAACTACAGCCGGAAGCACCTCTACCGGTTTCGAAACTTATTAGTCTCCCATCAGGAGGCACATATGCTGCTCTCTCTAAAGTTTTTTAAGTAGAAAAAACTTTAAATTTACAATATAAAACTGTATCGATTTTTTATACTTTCAGAAAGTTGTAGCTTCAAATCCTCTACAAGGTTTAGTATTTACGCCAGTCAAAGAACCTAATCATTCAGGGGCAGTTATAACTGAAAATTCGCACCAACTTCTAAAGGAAGGGAAATTCCACCATGTGCCTATTTTGGCAGGTTACACATCATTGGAAGGATATTTTGACGAATTGCCACGTAAGTTTTATAATAATTTTATTGCTATATATGAGCATATAGACCTAGTTGGGTATCATGGATAGTCAGGTCAGGAAGGGATATAGTAAAATAGAGAAACAACCTATAGTTGTAAAATATCGCTTAAAACCAAAATTGTTGATGTGTTCCATTCGGTCTGTTTTTGAACATTTAATAAAAATAATAATTTTTTAATAAAACATATGTTAACTAATTTTTTTCCTCAATGATCGAATGTTCTATTCTATCTGTGTTAATCTTAATTCTTTCTAATTTCGCACTATTTCGCACCATTTCGCACTATTTCGCAATCTTTATCAAATGGCTAGTTGATACTTAGCTCCCCATATGAAAAATGTTTTTTAAATATGAATATTTATTTTAGTTTTACTGAAAGTATGGTTATTGAAATTTGATTCTAATCACGACCTATTGGTTCCTGATGATTTGAACGCTGATAAGTCTGATAAGGCAGCGCTGGGTAAGAAGATCAAAAAAGAATATTTTAGCATTTTTCCGATCGCTTTATCTAACACAAGACTTATGAGGGTAAGTAAAGTTATATTCATGTTCAAAAACTATATTAAAATGACCAGAACATATAAACTTATAATATAGAGTTACGTACGATATAATAATATATCGTTCTCAAAATTTGTATTTGGTAAATGATGATAGACAGATAACTCGACTATGTCATATACACAATGACATCTTTTTTTCTGTAAATATATTTGACACAAATCTACCAAAATTTAAGCGTGAAATCAAAGGGATATACACTAATGATTAAATGTTGTCACATTAGTACCTCACTCTTAATATTATCACATACTTATGTTGAATATTTTATTTTAAGTTTATGTTAACATCTATATATACTTTCAAAAACAAAACATCAAAAACCAACCAAATATGTGGGTAAATACTTGCTGTCTTGGTGAGCTCGCAATGCACGAATAGGTATACGCAGGTTATTTCTGTTCTTGATATAAATGCACTTTTTTTTCTTCTTTTTTTATTATTAAACGTTTTTTTTTTGGTTTTTTTTTATTTTTTGTATGTATACGTTTACACCTTATAACATTTATAATATTTAAGTTCTTTACGTTCTTTTTTTTCCTTTTTTTTGTCATTTGATTTCAATATAATCGTTGTAATAATGTATAGAAACATGTAATTAGGCTTTGCCTGTTTGTTTCTTAAATAAATAAATAAATAAATAAATAAATAAATTTTGAGCAAACGATATTCTACAAATAAGTTTAATATTAGACCCTTAGAACACAAGGGGTGTAAGTGATAAGTTTTGAGAAAACTTTGTTCAGAGTTCTAGACAAATTATTTAAAAATCTAGGTATATATATGTAGATACTACTTAGCATGTTTTCAATGACATGTCATTTTTGATCATGTTATTGTCAGCTTATGTAGAAAGTTTGAAGCCACCATGTTTTCTATGTATTTAGGAGTCTATCTTTGTATTTAACCCAATTTTCTAAAAATTGTCACTTACACCCCTTATGTTCTAGGGGCCTCATATGTCTTGCGTACCTAAAATTCTCAAAAATATATATGTCGTCTTGTTTTGACAGTTTTGACACAAAACAGGACTACTAATAGATACTGCTTCAATAGTTGTTCTCCGTTCTGACATTTCATATACACTGCACATTATCCAGGAGCTCGACCGTTTTTAACTTTTCAAAGTTTTCTCCATTTTTTTCTTTCTTTAGTTTTTTGTAATAGGTTTTCAAGTTGTAAAACTTATTGGCTTTCTAGTTGGATCGTTTAGTTGTCCTGAGTCCTGAGATTTTTTAACAACCTTCAAGATTTTTGTGGTCTAATACCCCCTAAGTAGTTGCTTACTTTTACTTATTTGTTATCCCAATATTAAATTTTTGTTTTAATTACTTCTTTTTTTGCCTCGCTGTTCAATCTTATAATATAACTTTTCCTGTTCTATTGATTCTTTGCTACCAAGCAGATATTATATTTCTCTTTTTTTCTTCTTCTTCCAGCTGTGCTATGGATCTTTAACCAGTACTTTGTACCACTATTATTTTTTATATTCTTGTATTTTTCTATCACTTTTAGGCTTTCACATGCCGCTTGATGTATTGCTTGTACGGTGTTTTATATAATGTCTTTAGTGTAATGTCGTAAAGTTCGCTTAGCTTTTGGCTCAACCTTAGCTTGTAGAGAAAGGTTAGGGAGGGATCTTCCAGGAGTCCTTATATTTTGGCGGCTTGTACTAGATATTTTGTGTTCCAGGTATATTTTCCGTATCGGCAACTATGTAGTATGGAAAATAGATTTTTGCTTTTAGTAGATGATGATCAGAGCTGTATCCGACTTCTCTGTATACCTTGGCGTCTTTAGTTTTTATTCTTGTTTATATTCTGTCTATTACTACTAATAATCATTTCAGTCTCCTCGTTCGTTGTACCCAGGCATATTTGTGGATCTCTTTATGTTAAAAAACATTCCGTATCTTTAAGATTTATTCCGCACAAGTTTCGATAAGTATTTTTCCGTTGTCATTACTTTCTGTCTCTCAGAACTTCCTCACTATCTCACTTCCTACTTCCCATGGCTCTCCCTATTCTGCCGTTTAGATCGCCCATTATAAACAGTTTTTTCTTTTCCCGGTCTCATCGAACAGAGTTGTTAACTCATTGTGGATAGTGGTTTTTGACTATCTGAAGCGTTGTCAATTATGCTCCAATAGGGCTTTTCATCGATTGTCATTTGTTTCGAGCTTCTGTCATGTGTCACATAATATTAATATATGTACGACATACGTTATTGGTATATACAATAATACAAAACAAAAACGTATGACGTAGATATATTAATATTATGTGACACATGACAGAAGCTCGAAACAAATGACAATCGATGAAAAGCCCTATTATCACCACTTTTTACCTTTAATTTCACATTCTACCTTTATTAGGTATTCGTTAGTATAGTCCCATTTTTATACAATAGCTAAATTTTTTATTAATGAGAATATAATACATATTTCGGACATCTTGGTTATTAGTGCACCCTATGTAACGCACAGCTGAATCTTATGTTTGTGAGTCAGTGTTGCCATGCCATTTCTTTCATAATTTCAATCAATGTTAAATGTACCTATAAGAATAATAGAATAAGAACGTTTACTTCTCCGTCATTGTACTAGGTAGAATGACAAATAAGGTGTCAAATGAAAGCTTATAATCCAGGGATAGTACTAAAGATGAGAAATTAGACCTCGATTGGTAATTTGATGGTGTATACACGTGTATAAAATCGCTCCTGCTATTTAGTAAATTTAAGTGGTACAAAAATGATAAAAACAAGTGAGTTCTTCAACAACTAATCCACAAAAGTGCACGGACATCTTCATCTAAAAAGTGAGTTAAAAATATTAGATAAATACACCTAAATTGCAGAAAATCCTTAAATAGAAGCGAATAAAGACTAAAATCCAGTAAAGTAGCTGAAGTCACTTTTTGTCGTATATTCTTGCTAGACATCAATTCCACCAAAATTAATAGACGAGTCACTGCGGTAAATAATGGTAGACGTTAATAACGAAGCTACAAATATATCTCAACTTACCGTTTCAGACCTGACCAATCTTATACATAACGCGATTAAAGAAGTTACTAGTAAACAAACACTTGAAATTAAAAATGAAATTGCTGCTAGTTTGGACAACATTTCGCAAATAATAGAACAAAATAAAAAAGTAATTGAACTTGAAAATAAAGTTTGCTTTCTAGATAGAAAGATAAGAAAAAATAATGTGGTTATATTTGGCTTCAAAATCACAGATAAGAATAATTTACTGTCAGAAGTTCTTGCAAAATTAAATTCCCTTTTAGAGATAAATCTCAAAGCAGAAGACATCAACAACGTCTATCAAACACAAAGAGATCCTCAAAAGTCTCCTGTATTTCTCGAGTTTGTCTCCTTTTTAAGAAAGCAAGATCTGTATAAAAATATTGTAAAATTAAAAGGAACAGGTATATCAATAGTAAATGATGCATCCGTTGAGGACCGGGTAATACAAAAAAAACTCTCAAAACATTTAAAGTTAGCCAGAGAACAGAACCTGCGAGCTAAGATAAGAGGTTATAAATTAGAAATAGAGGACCAGATATACACAGTAGATGATTTGGAAGACCTAGAACAACAAGTAGACTCGCCGTCTTCAGATGAAAGTGATACATGTAGCACTAAATCCAACCAAAATATTACTGTTCATAAACATACTGAGGCCGGCACTTCGATCCAACAGAGTGAGAAGCCAGTGTTCAAGAAACGGAAGCGAGGAAAAATTAACTACAGCCCTAAAACGAGAAATCAGAAACAAACTGCGAACGCTAGAAAATAAAGGCTCCTTTATTTCTTTTTGGTGGAATGAACTCTAATTTTGTTTCTTAGATTTTTATGCTAGATTATACTAATGTATTTTTCTTCTTTTGTATTCTGGTGATTAGGGAATTTATTTATTTTTATAATTAAACGAGTTTTATGTCGTTCATATCAATATTTGTAACTATGCGTCAATATAACAACTAAAAATTATATGAATGCTTATATAGACAACATTAACTAAAAAAAAAACAATATTTTAAAATTGTACATTTATTTTCAATTCTTTTCAGCTTAGTATATCTGTAAATTTTTTTTTTAATTTTCATAATACGTTTTTTCAACACGCTTAAATTTGGGTATTATTTAGTTTGAATATATTTTGATAGATTTTGTACTTATTTAATAAAATGAATGAGCCATTATCTGTTTGTCATATAAATGCAAGATCTATCTTGGCTAACTTTATTGCTTTTAAAGATGCTGTGTTTAGTAAATTTGACTTAATTACAGTATCGGAGTCCTGGCTAAAACCAAATATTGTAAATAGAGTAGTCGATTTACCGGGATAAAAAATTTTCAGACGGGATAGATCTTTGAGAATAGGTGGAGGTACTGCTGTATATATTAAAAATAGTTTAAAGCCTAAACCTATTACTAATCTGGACAATATTACTTCCGAACAGTTATGGATTTCGTTTTGTTATAATAATAAAACTTACGCTTTGGGTTCACTTTACAGGCCTAATGATTTTTCTTATCACGATTTCGCTAACGATCTTGACTTATGTTTAGGTACATTATCGCCATCGTATGACTATATTGTTTTTGCTGGGGATCTTAATATTAATTTTTTAGAACCGAGTAGCCTACAATGTAGAACTCTACAGTCAATTTTTGACACTTACAGCCTTACTCAAGTTGTTGACCAACCAACAAGTGGTCCAAAACTACTCGATATTATATTATGTACGGAAGCTTTAAAAATCAGTAATGTAAAAGTTACTAAGTGTCCTTTAGTATCAGATCACTCCATGCCATCTTGTTACTTTGGATCACCGGGTATAAAAAAATTTAAACCTTTTGAATTCACTTTTCGTGACTTTAGAAATTTTGAACCGCATTATTTTCATCGAGATCTAGCAGCTTCCGACCTTCAACAAATTTATCTACTTAATGATATTGAAAGTAAAATCAACGTATTAAATTCCACTATTCTAAATTTATTTCAAATTCATGCACCTCTTCGTCAAATTAAAATTACAAGACAAAAGGCTCCATGGTTAACAGACACATTAAGGTATATGATGAAATTAAGGGATAAAGCATTATTAAAATTTAAAAAATCAAAAAATGAGAATCATTGGAATTTTTACAAATCAATTCGTAATGAAGTTAATCATGCAATTAAACGCGAAAAGAAGGCGTATTTTGAATTCCAGTTACGGCGAGGAAAAAATATGTGGAAAGAAATGAAGAAGCATAACATCATTAGTAATAAAAAATCGTCGTCATTTATTCCTGATCATTTGCAAGATCCGGATTCTATAAATAATTATTTCGTTCATGGTATTGGTGGTCAAGACATTCCTGATGCTGACGTTTTAAACCACTATTCTTCTTCTAAATTTCCTGGTGTTGATAATTTTAGTTTTACAGTAATTGATGAGTTAAAGGTATATGAAAAAATACTTTCAATAAAATCAAACGCTTCTGGACATGATAACATTAATATCACTATGATTCTTTATTGTTGCCCCTACATTTTACCATTTATTACTCACATATTTAATTTTTGTCTACAAAAATCTATTTTCCCTTCTGTTTGGAAAGAGTCGAAAGTCATACCTCTTCCAAAAACTGATAGTCCTGTTGACTACAATGAGCTGCGTCCCATAAGCATTCTATGTACCTTTTCTAAAATCCTAGAAAAAGTGATGGATGAACAAATTAGGCAACACATTACCAAATTTCACCTCCTACCAGAACATCAGTCAGGTTTCCGTCCTGGATATAGCTGCACTACCGCACTTCTTAAAGTTTTAGATGACATTTACTCTTATATTGACTCCAACAACCTGTGCATACTAGTTTTATTAGATTACTCGAAGGCATTTGATAAAATTAACCACCCTCTACTTCTCTCACTATGTAATTTTATGTCTTTTAATAAACAAGGGCAAAAAATGTTGAAGTCATATTTAGATCAAAGATCTCAAAGCGTGTTTTTAAATAAAAGGTCGTCAAATAAAATATACCTATCACGAGGAGTTCCACAAGGTTCTATATTGGGACCTTTGTTGTTTTCGATATACACCTCCCAGTTCTCAAGTTATTTAAATTATATGAAATCTCACTATTATGCAGATGACACACAATTGTACTTAGAGTTTAAAGAATCAGAAGTTTAAAATGCTTGTTCTAAAATTAATAAAGAACTAAAATCTATTTCAGACATTTCAAACAAATTCTGCTTAAGCATAAATCCCTCAAAATCCAAAGCCATGCTGTTTGGACGTAGAATAGAGAAAAATCGAGTAAATAATAAAATACATTTAAAAATCAATAACGAAAATTTAATTCTATCTAATTGTGAAAAAAACCTGGGACTCATATTAGATGACTCCCTAACGTTCTCTAATCATATTTCATCAATAATTCAGAAAGCATTTTGTAATTTAAAACTTTTATTCTCACATAGACAAATGTTTAATAGAACCACTAAAATTATGCTCTGCAATAGTTTTGTGCTTTCACAGTTTAATTACTGTGATGTAATATATGGACCAGCATTAACACAACTAGATCAGAATCGTTTGCAACGAATTCAAAATATGTGTGTCCGTTTCATTTGTGGTATCAGACGTCGAAATCCAACTTCTAAGCATCTTGCAGATCTAGGATGGTTAAATGTTAGTAACAGGCGTATTCTTCACGGATCAGTATTATTTCATAAAATAATGCTAACCAAAAAGCCCTATTATTTATATAAAAAAGTTAAAAAAGGTCAGAAGTACATAATATTAATGTCAGATTCAAAAATAAACTTAATATACCGAAACATATAACCTCGTTATTTCGATCTTGCTTCTCTTACAATATTGCTAATCTGTACAATATGATCCCTGAAAATTTCAAAACTTTACCCATCTCTCAATTTAAATCCAACGTAAAAAAGTCTCTATTTAATAATAGCATAAAATTTAAAATTTAGATTATAAACAAGTAAATTTGGCTACATTCGTTTAAATGATTGCAAAGTTTATTCAATAAAAATTTATTCAATAAAAATAGATAATTAGTGTTATTATCATATACGATAAATTTATTTTAGCATGTAAATAAGGTCTTTAGGTTACACTAGAATAGTAATTATTTGTATTGCGGTTACGTGGAAGAGCGCTTCTTAGCTGGTGTTTCTAGGAACATCATCTAAGAGCGAACGTCGCCTTTTGCTTTATTATAATTATTACTGTTTGTCTAGTTTGTATTTTTTTTTTGAAAAAAAAGCAATAAAGTCATTATTATTATTATTATATCAGATTTAGCCATACGGCTCACACTCCCTCTAAGGGGAAAATTGACTCATCCCAGATACCTACGGTATCAAAAGGATTGAGCTCTGGTGGGACTCTTTCCGTGTTATCGAGTCCTAGGTGACTTGGAATGCAGGTGTATCTCCCAGAAATTTTCGTACGCATCTGGCCGTCGCGAGTAGTACAGCTTTCTGCATGGTCTTATAAAGATGTTCATTCAGACCCAGCTTTTTTATGCTTTCGAGGAGGGTCTTCGGAATGACTCCAGTAGTAGAAATAATAATCGGTATCGTCTGGGTACTTTGCATTCTCCATTGCCTTCGTATTTGAATTTCTAGATCTCTGTATTTGGCGATCTTTTCAGTAAATTTACTACGTAGATTATTGTTGTTAGGTATCGCCACATCAATTAGTGTTGTTTGTCTTGTTAATTTATTAACTAGTACGAGATCTGGTCTATTATGTGCCACTGTTTGGTCTGTGAGCACAGTGCGGTCCCAGTATAGCTTGTAGTTGCCATCCTCAAGCATACTCTCAGGGACGTATTGATAATACGGGAGATGGTCTGTTTGGAGAAGTCCCAGCTTGATAGCTATCTCTTGATGAAGGATTTTTGCTACTGCATCATGCCGTTCCTTGTATTCAGTTGCAGCAAATGCCTGGCAGCCCCCTGTAAGATGTTGGATGGTTTCTTGGGCTTGACATCCATATCGGCATCTGTCGTTTTGAACCTGAGGGTCTTTGATGATATATTTCAGGTAATTTTTGGTTGGTATAACCTGATCCTGAATGGCCAGTAATGAACCCTCCGTTTCAGGGAACATCTTTCCTGATGTCAACCAGTAGTTCGACGCTATATTGTCGACATAGTCTTGGCTGACCTCATTGGGATGTCGCCCGTGCAGAGGTTTACCCATCCAGGCGCGCACTTTTTCGTCCTTAGTAAGGTGGTTTATGCGCATTTCTGGTTCCCTCAGTTTGATCGGTGTTGTGTCATCTACTGCGCAGATAGCGCGATGTAGAGTAGATGTCTCAGCCTGCATCTGAAAATAAGTTCTTAAATTAGCAATTTGTTTATCTAATTGCTCACCTATATCCATAAGTCCTCTTCCTCCTAGATTCCGTGGTAATGTTGTTCTTTCTACTGCACTTTTAGGATGGTGTTTTTGTGCCTTTGTGAGGTGTGTTCGCACTTTTCGCTGAAGAACTTCTATATCTGTTTTTGTCCACTTAACAATACCAAATGAATAGCTAAGCGCGGAACATGCGTAGGTGTTTAGTGCCTTAAACAAATTTCTACTGTTAAGGTGTGAGCGAAGCAGCTGTTTTACCCTTCGTATAAACTCAGTAGTTATCTCTGTTTTCATTTGTTTATGGTCAATTTTCCGCGCCTGCTTTACTCCAAGATATTTGTACATATCGTTTTCACCCATGGCCTCGATGTTCTGGTCATTTTGCATATCGAATCCTCCGGGCTGTTTTTTTCCTCTGACTATATTTAAAATACGGCACTTGTCTAGTCCGAAGTGCATACTAATATCATTAGAAAAAGTTTCTACAGTTTTTAGCATCTCGTCGAGTTGGTTTCGAGTGGAAGCCATTAATTTCAAATCATCCATGTACAATAAATGATTAAGCTTCGCCACCACATTGTTGTTATTTTTGATGCTAAAACCTGCATCTGTGGAGTTCAATAGCTGAGATAGTGGGTTCATAGCTAGACAGAACCACAGAGGACTCAACGAATCTCCTTGAAACAGGCCCCGGCTGATTGCGATATTTTCAGTTTCGATGTTACTTTCACCAGGTATTTGAAGGTGAATTCTAGTCTTCCACTCTGTCATTATATGTTGTAAAAAGGTCACTATATTATCATCGACTTTATATAGTCTCAATATATCTATAAGCCATTCATGTGGCACTGAATCAAAGGCCTTCTTGTAATCAATAAAAGCAGTAAATAGGTTCCTCTTTTTGGAATATGCTTGATTAGAAATGACTGAGTCGATGATAAGTTGTTCTTTGCAGCCCATGGAACCCTTAGCGCATCCTTTCTGTTGAGGCTCTATGATATTGTTCAGCGCACAGTGTTGGTAGATACGCCGGGCTACACAGGATGTGACCAATTTATACAAAGTTGGAAGGCAAGTAATTGGGCGGTATTTTGCTGGATCTTGGGTGTTATTTTGATCCTTCGGTATTAAATAAGTGGCTCCCTGAGTTAGGAATGATGGTATATCCTGCGGATTAGAAACAACATAATTAATTAGTGTTGATAAGCATTCATGAGCACTCCAAAACTTCTTGAGCCAAAAGTTTTGAACTCCGTCTGGTCCAGGAGATTTCCAGTTATGAAGCTCTTTGATGATATTTGAGACTTCTTCAGTGGTGAAGGGTTCGTAGAGAGTAGTAGTGTAGTGTTGGCAGTTCTGTGCCGTATCTTCTATCCATCCAGCATTGTTGTTAAAAGCAGCTGGTGTGGAAAGTTGATTTCCCCAAAACTCATGAATTTCTTCTTGGCTTGGATAAGACTTATCGAGATTTTCTACGGTGGAATTGAGTTTTCGATAGAACGCCTTCTCAGCAGTCTCAAAAAGGGCATTGTCGGATTTTCGGTTGTTACTCACTTTGTACCTTCTTAGTCGTCCTGAATAAACTGAGAGTCTTTGTTTTAACGTATCCAGGCACTGTTGGGCTGTGTTGTTTTCTGGATCGTATCTTGAATGTCTTGTAGTATTCCGTATTATTTCTTCAGCTCTCCTGATGACTCTTGTACTTCTTACACCTCGTATATATTCTGTGACTCGACCAATATCCCTACGCAGCAATTCAATCTTTCCGAGCAGTCTTTTTTCCCAGGGTGCAATTCTGCTACCAGTCCTTCCGTTATTAGAACCCCGTCGTGTTCTGATCTTAATGCCCATTACATTAGCAATTGCTGTTGCTGCACAGTAGATTAGCATGTGCAGATACTCTAATGTGTGGGCTTCTACGACATAATTGGGTAGGACTTCAGTGTTCACAATTTGTAACAGCACACCTAGTCTCTTACAAGAGTTTATTCGTGGTAGCGGTGGTCTGCTAAGTGGGTTTGTTCCATTAAACTCTTGTACAGCACGTGCCATTTCGCTTACTAGTTTATCATGTAGCTCGTTGTTTTCCTGCTCTGTATTGTCAGGTTGAGTTTCTTGTATGGCAAGCTCAGGAATCTGCTCATGCACTTCATTGGGGACTTGATCTTCAATTACAACATCGTTATGAATCTCCCGTTCGACTTCGCTTCTGATGATATTGCGTCTAGTCTCTGGGATAAGGTTGTTTCTTATAATTACCCGGTATTGGTCTGATACTCGTTGCTCCGATACTTGAATATCTGGGTACGTCCTGCAAAATTCGGCATACAGCTGTTGTCGGTAGCCGATTGTTTCTTGACCGAGGTTTGTCACCTTGTAGTAGAAGCGCAAAATGTTCTCATTGATGGACACAGTCCATTTCATGCGCTGCCTCGGTCGTCCCGCTTGAGTGAGCGCCGGCTGATGATCCAGCGCAGCACCTTCGGCGGGTGGAGCTCTTGTTGTTGTTTGGCTCGCTTGTGGTTGTGGTTGTGGTTGGGCTGTAGCTGATTGTATGACAGGGGCCCGCCTCCTCAACACCCTGCCACCGACGTCCCGCATGCTGTCACGTCCAGCGCCGGCTCCAGACGTGCCCTGGCGATCCCCAGGCAGCGATCCTAAACATAAATTATGATTCTCCATTCTCATGGGTGTGCATTTTATACCTACTGCCAGGTGCCAGTTTTTGTTCCACGGCAAGTATCCCTGCTACTCTCTGGGTATTGGCGCTACGAATACCCAGAAAGCATCCCCCATTCGCAGGGGGCCGCGCCTGATAGAAGAACTGACAAAAAACTCCCACAGGTTATTATTATTTTCCAGATTTAGCCATACGGCTCACACTCCCTCTAAGGGGAAAATTGACTCATCCCAGATACCTACGGTATCAAAAGGTATCAAAATTATTATTATTATTATTATCCTGTGGGAGTTTTTTGTCAGTCCTTCTATCAGGCGCGGCCCCCTGCGAATGGGGGATGCTTTCTGGGTATTCGTAGCGCCAATACCCAGAGAGTAGCAGGAATACTTGCCGTGGAACAAAAACTGACACCTGGCAGTAGGTATAAAATGCACACCCATGAGAATGGAGAATAATAATTTGTGTTTAGGATAATTAGTAATTAGGTTATTATTATTATTATTATTATTATTATTGTCTGTCCCTCAAAAAATAAGCGTTATATTGGGGATTTCTAATGTCGAAATTAAAAGTTCCACTATTTTTTTTTTCTATAAAACATTTTGATCTAAAACTTACCAGAAAACTTCTTTGTATTCTTTTCTTTCAAATAAACGTGATTAAGAAGCTAAATTTTAAACTTCGTCACACAACTTTTGCGATTAAACTTTACAATGCACAAATCCGCACATTTTTCTTTGAAAAACTCATAACCTTTATCATGATAAGAATAAAAACTTAAAGCAGGTACCTTTGTCTTCAGAACTGTTAGAGCTATATGCTGCAAAAATTTCAGAAAAAAATAATAAAGTGGAACAGATTTGTAGCGAGATAAGCGCAAAAAACGTGGTTTCATTTTTTTTTTAATTTTCAGGTTAAAATTGCGATTTTGACAATGTTCCCCCACATAAAATTCAAAATAAACCTCATTTTCGTTTTCAGCACCCTCGAAAATATAAAGTATGAATAAAATTAGCCATTCACCCCTCCGTGGTCAATATCTCGAAAACTAAGCGCTTTTTTGAGGGTGTCCCGCTCGTGTATAATATCACAAAAAATTGTAACGTGATAGTATGAAAAAATCGGAGGACACGGCAACGGTGTTACAAGTGATGATCGGATCCAATGCCAAAATCTACATAGACATATTAGGGTGCACTAATATCTAAGATGTCCCATATTTCTTCGCTTTTATAAAACTATTAATGTAATTAATTTTCTAAGGTAGATTGATAATTATTGATAAATCATATTAATTTATAATTATAAACGTTTTTTTATAAAATTTTTTTATTACTCTTTTTTTTAGTATATTTCTGACTCGCAATTCGAAAGACCAATCCAAGAGGCCATTAGGCTTTACTCAGCTTACACCAATGTGTATGCTTATCACTTCGGATATGAAGGAGCTCTATGGGGCCGAACCGATAGATCAACAAGCGGTAAGTATAGTTGACTCGATCGAAAACCTATTTAAAATCAATAAAAAGAATCATCGTGCCTCTAGTGTACCTATTTGTAACTTTCAACCTGTTTTTCTCGTAGTGTGAAGATCTGATCGACAGTACTTATGCTTTTTCTGAACTGAACTGATATTTTCCTATGTCTTTCTCAACTTTTGTTGTTAAACTATTCTTAATATGCATCATCATCATAGTCATTAACATCTTAGTAGATGTGTTGTGGTTCATAATTGGGCTTCAGCAGCTCGGACAGTTTGATTGATAATATTTCTCCACTGGTCGCGGTCATCAGTTACATGTATTGCCTCAGTATACTGTTTGTTGAGAAGCTTTTTAGTAATGTCCGCCCATCGCTGTGGAGATCTTCCCCGTTGGCGTTGAGTCTGAGGCCTTCCTTGGACCACCAACCGCTCCATTTTGTGATCACTTCGATGGATATGACCAAAGAACTTTAAAATTCTAGAGTAAACGGTACTGGAGAGACGCTGATCCGGTTCAATTTCATCCAGAACCGAAATATTTGTACGGCGAGCCGTCCATGGAATTCGAAGCAGGCGTCTCCATGTCCACATTTCAAAAGCGTCTATACGTCGTCTATCTGATTCTTTGACTGTCCATGTCTCGCATGCATAGTAAAATATGGAAAAGACCAGAGTTGAAACGAGTCTCTTTTTGTTTGTCATAGTAATGTGACGATCACGCCAGACCCCGTTTAGTTCACTCATTGCATAGCCAATATTTCATACTTAATATTGCACTTAATATGCATAGCCAATATTTTATACGCTATATTAAGCAGTCCTATGCCTCGGTAATTCTGACATTCAGCATTATTCCCTTTTTTGTGTATAGGACGTAGTACTGCTTCTGTCCCTTCCTAAGGTAGTACTTCTTGTTCCCATATATTTTTAATTACCTTCTGGATTTTATCTGCTAACTGATGCCCTCCAAAATTCATTTCAGCCGTTAGGCAGTCGCTTCTTGGACTCTTGTTTATTTTTAAATTCCCTACAAAATGCTGAATATCGCTTATAGTTGTAGCGTATTCTTCGTTTTGTTGGTTTTTTGTTTTATGTGCTAGATCCATTGCTGTTCAGCTTCATTTAGAAGCTTATCAAAGTACTTCTTCAAGCGTTCTAATATTTCTGGTTCTCCCATAATTATTTCTCCATCCTTAACTTTATAATGTACAATTTTCGTCTGGTGCCCTCTTTCATTTCAATTTTCGTTTTTCATTATTTCATTTCAATTCTTGATTTATTCTATTAACTAAAAATTTACAATTTCAAGATACTACCGATATTATCATCATGCGCAGGTAATAACAATGTCCAACTTATTAAAAAGCCAGCATAATACCCTTGTTTCTACAGTCAAGCTAACCAGCTGACATTAAACAAATTTCAAATACTATCCTGACATTACTGACAAACCGTTTTTTAGGCACAGACGTTTTAGTCCGTTCGCTGACGGCAAAATATTGCAAAACCTCTGAATTTTAAAGAACCGCATGGATTGTCATGAAATTCGGCATACCCACACATAGCTAACGAGTCAAAGAAAAAACGTGATATTCTGCCGATGTGTGCTTTTACTCTGGGGGTGAGTTTCACCTCTTCTCGGGGGTGAAAAAATATACGTCCAAAATAAGTCCAGAAGTGGATAAACTGACTAATTTTAAGCAACTTTTGTTCTATAGAGTTTTTTCACCAAGTTAATACTTTTCGAGTTATTTGCGAGTGAATATGTTTATTTTTTCAACCACGTTTTTAAACGGTTTTTCGTAAATAACTCAAAAGTAAGTACTTTGTCGAAAAAATAGTACATTATTTACCGGGTAGGAAAAGCTTAACATTCCTGGACGACTGTGAAGATTGCTAAGTCGAAGCGCAAGCCGAGACTTAGCAACACAGAGCCCAGGAATGTGGCTTTTCCTACGAGGTAAACATACTATTTTTCCGCAAATCGTTTAAAATTCGACAGATATTGATTGATTTAAAAAAAACGCTATAATTTTATTCCCAAATAAATGGTGCTTTGAAATTCCTAATAAAATTACTTGGGTTACTATGGAAACGTATTGAGGTTGAATTGTCAAACTTGACGCTTATAAATTTAATTGCTGGTGTTCTCGAAAGTAAAATGATAAGTGATGATGAAATTACCATTCCTGGGACTCCTCCAGAGCTGGTTGAGGCAGTGAATACTGCTTCACTAGAATTATTGCCAAAGAAATCAAGAGAAAAGTACGAAAATGCATACAGACGTTTTATGGATTATCGCATGAGTAAAAATACGAGTTCTTTCTCAGAAAATGTTGTAATGGCATACTTCCTAGACCTTTGTTTAAAGATGAAATCTTCAACATTATGGGCCAATTATTCAATGCTGAAGTCAACCCTTGCACTTAAACACAATGTAGATATATCTACATACTCAAAACTTCGTTCTTTATTGAAACGGCAAGCTCAAGGTTATAGGGCAAAGAAATCTAAGATTTTAACGAAGGAAGAAATTGAAAAATTTATCCAGGAAGCTCCAGATAAAGAAAATTTAATGATTAAGGTAATTTACAAGGTTTTAATAGCAATGTGGTTTCTATCATTTATGTAGAACACTAACAACTGTACGGAAATATCATTTCCTTACAGTAAGGAAATGACATTTCCTTACAGTAAGGAAGTCCTGACTTTTTCTTCAAGAAATTTTGACAGGAATGTCAAAATTTCCTGGCGATTTGCGGAAAACATTCTTACCAAAAATATAGCCTGTAAAAAATGAAAAAAATGGTGAGTATGTATAAAAAAGTATATACGTAAATTTTAACGTGAAATATCCAAAAAATGAAGCACTTTTTGGGGAAAACTCATTACAACTTTTTCAATGTGTTTAAAAATTGCTTAATTTTTGTGTTGTAAAAAAAATTTCTAGCATCAAAAGTAAGTAAAAAAAATTTCTAGCATCAAAAGTAAGCAAATTACGGTCAAAATAAAGTTGGTCCGAAGTATCGGTTCGAAATCCTTATATTTGAAAGAGATGTAATTGAAAGGGCTTGACCGAGTCACTAATCACGAGTGTGTGAAAAGTTAAACACACTAAATCTTAACCAATTTTTGTCTTATAGAAAAACAGAAAAATCCAAAATATTCAGAGAAGCAAAGCCGACTTTTTTTACTTTTTGCGATTTTTGATATCACTAATAGTTTTTAAGTTATTTTGAAAAAAAGCATTTTTTCAAAATTAAATTTTTTTAAAATTCTATTTTAAAACAAAATTTTTCAAAAGTAAGCACTTTGAACCGTTGACACTTACAGATAATATAAACTCAACATAAGTACAGCAACTTATGAAACGATAATGATTAATTTCATTTAATATCTATGTTACAGTGAAAGTTGACGTTTCAGGGAAGGTTAACCTTTACTAGTCACGGTCGACTCTCGCTGGGCATCTTAGTGAAAGTTGAATTCTGAAATAACAAGATCAACTTTCACTAGTGAAGGTTGACCATTCTTAGTGAACGTCAACCTCCCCTACAGCAGTCTAGGGAAAGTTACACAGACGTACAAACAAGATCAACATCCACTAGTGAAGGTTGACAATTCCTATAGTGAATGACAACCTCCTCTACAACAGTCTAGGGAAAGTTAGAGAGAAATAAAAGACTAATCTTAAATCACGTATACTTTTATAACAAAAGTAAATTTAGAATTTGAAAGATGAACAAATAAGAACAAAATAAAACGTGAAACTATAGTCTACAATTTAAAGACTATAATAGAGACGAAAATACTATAGTCAACAATAATAAAATTATTTGTTGCAACATGATAATGCTTTATGGCATTTGGAATTGCATAAAACATTGTTTTTTATGCAGTAACACTTCTTTGTTTGGCACTTCTTGTTGGCTGGGCGGGAATGTAATATGCACAATGCTGCAGACACCAGACATCACTGGCACCAGGTCAAGGTCGTTCGCCCGCCGTGCACATCCGCCAGATGTTCAACATTCCCTAGGCTGATTCCGTGAAGGTTCACCTTCCCTAGTGAAAGCTGATATATATTTTCTACTATCAACATTCACTGGTCATTTCAGTGAAGGTCGACAATCACTAGCGACGGTACACCTTGACTAATATTCAGCTTTCACTGTAACATCTATACTAATTAGGGGGTGATTTTTTCGATTTTTTTTGTGAAAACAGAAGGGACCAACTTTATTTTGAGCGTAACTTGCTTCCATTTGATAGTAGAAACTTAAAGAAACAGAAATAAAACCCTCAGAAGAGGTGACATTTACCCCCTGGACAAAAGAACACATCGGCACAATATCACTTTTTTTCTTTGACATGTTAGCTATGTGTATGCCAAATTTCATGTCAATCCAAACGGATCTTTAAAATTTGGAGCAAAAACCGTGATTCAATGTACTACAGGTAAATCGTATCTTTGTAAGCTAATACTATGGTAGCAAAAAGCTCACTATGCTGATCTATGTGTTTGTAGATATATTATCTGTGTATTTGTAATAGGTCTGGATCCCGCGTATGAAAAAAAAGTTGATTAATAGCAAGCTGAAAATTTGTTAATAGCTTAAGGGTGTCGGATAAACTTTGATATATGGGAACACTTGAACAGGGGCAGTTTTAATTGTGGAACAGGTTAAAAATTTGGAACGGTCACACCACGAAAACTGCACATTTATTTTGTCCGACAGAACAGACTTAAACTCTCCGAACAGAGATTAAACTCTCATGCAAAAATCAGACTGCTATTTATCACCTGTCATCATTCCTGGCATTTGACATATTCTACATGTTCCACTCATTAAAACACCCATTTGGTGATAAATAGCAGTCTGATTTTTGCATGAGAGTTTAATCTCTGTTCGGAGAGTTTAAGTCTGTTCTGTCGGACAAAATACTTGTGCCGTTTTCGTGGTCTGACCGTTCCAGATTTTTAACCTGTTCCACAATTAAAACTTCCCCTGTTCCAGTGTTCCCATATATCTAAGTTTGTCCGACTAGACACCCTTAAGCTATTAAAAAATTTTCAGCTTGCTGTTAATCAACTTTTTTTTCATACGCGGGATCCAGACCTATAACGCTGGGTGAGAACCTTGAAATCACAATAACAAGTAGGCATTAAAAAAAATTTGTGTCTATAGATTAGTAAAGCGTTGCTTTTTCTGAAGCATAAACTGCCCCATATAAATCAAAGCTACAAAACACTTTCCTGAACGATTTGTTTTGCATACATTTTATTGTTTTGTAGGTGTTGGCCATACCGAAGATCTGGGCTATCTTTTTGACTTCGGTCACCAAGGCAGTAAAGCAGATTATCTAACACGTTCACGCACAGTTAAACTCTGGACCAACTTTATCAAACACGGCAATCCCACTCCCTCAGAAGATTCCTTGCTACAAAGTGTAATCTGGCCGGCCAATTCCAAAGTTAGCACAGCTGCTAAACTCAAGTACCTGGAGATCAACAAAAGTTTACAGGTTGTTGGACTTCCTAACTCAGCAAAAATAAACTTTTGGAACAATATTTACGAAGACTATGGATATCCCCCGTACTCAACTTATTAATATCTAAGCATTTGTAAACGTACAGATACTATACAAAAATAAATCTGGTTAAAATAAAAATATGATTTATGTTTTGTCAATTCAGAATATTTTATTTATTAAGTCACGCTCTTTAGCATTCCAAACAACATATAAGGTGGTAATTTGTTGGCTGCGATGAAAATGGCTCCTATTGCCTTGGTGAGGCCTTCTCCAGTGACAAGATCACTTTAACTTTAACCGTTTCTCAGGTGAGCTAACCAGATTCTTTTAAAGTCTCCTATTGGAATGGTATTTATTAGAGATGAAAGTAATGGGTTACTGTGTGATTCCAGTCCTTCATCGTGCTTCGTGCTATATTTAGTGATTACATCCTATATGAACGATCCTTCATGAAGCGTTAGGTTAGGATTTTATTTTCTAGGGTCATTTTCGATTTCCTACCAACTAGCCAGTTTAGATTTTTCACTCATGTTTTACTCAATTTGTTTCCGCTTCCACCAAATACCTATTCCTAGGTGCCTATTTGGTGCTAGAGGATTGAGGAAGTTGGCTATTGTTAAGTGAAACTGGGGGATACTGGTCTCTTTTCAATTTAAAAGTCACTTGGACTGATTGTGTTCATTCATTTTAATTCAATCCTTGTTTGACCACGTCTACATTTCATTCAATTGTATAATACTTGTAGAATGTGCTATAATGCTATAATTGGATTTTCGTCGGCTGCAAGGATGACTAGATCTACTGTGTATAGCACGTATAATATTGGTCCAAGAACGCTGCCCTGTGGTACACCAGATTTTATAGGAAAATTATTGGAATTACTTTCATTCACTCTTGTTCGGAATTCTCTCTCACTCAGATAGAATTGTAATAGTTTCAGCTAGGTGATGGGAAGATATTTCTTGCTTTTAAAAATCTGACCACAGAGTGTCACAGCTGAAACGATGTAACTGAAGAAATAGAACACAAAATTAAATCAGAAAATCGTCGTCTATTTGCACTGGATTAGCTCATAAAATCAAAAAATCTTACAAGAAGTTCAAAGATCAAAATCTATAAATCCACCGCCAGACCTGTACTAACATATGGATGCGAAACGTGGACCATGACCAAAGCAAACGAAGAAAAGCTCAGAAGTTTTGAACGAAAAATACTTTGAACGAAAAATTTTCGGACCTCACCACGACATCACCACAAACCAGTATAGAATCAGAACCAATATCGAATTAAAAGCACTCTATAATGACGCAGATATTGTCCAAGAAATTAAATCACAGTGACTAAGATGGGCAGGCCACGTGCACAGACTTCATAACGAGAGACTTGTAAGACTGGTATCGGAGGAGATCCCTACTGGCAAAAGACCACTCGGACGTCCCAGAATGCGATGGAAAGATAACATCCAAGCCCCAAGCAGTTCTCCGGAAAATGAACATTCCATTTGACCCTAGGTTGATGGAAGACCGGATAAATTGGAAAAAAGTTGTACGGTCAGCCAAGACTTTCCCAGGTTTGTAGCGCTACGTGATGATGATATACAGTCAAATAAAATTGGACTTTACAGATCTTATTTATGAATTTTATTACATTACTGACAAATAACTTTCAAGTTTATGTACAAATTAGGTTATGTATATATATTAGGTTATGTTATATTTGTTATGAATTTCATATGGCGCATTAACTTACCACCCAAAAGAAGGAAGGCTTGCTTTAGCTACTTTAGTACTATAAGATCTGGTTGCTAATGACTCGTTTTAATAACTAAAGAGTTAAGCAATAAAAGAAACTACAATTACAAGTTATACATAATATTTTATTTCTTTCTTAATTAAGTGGTATGCGGTGTCCAAGCTATAACTTCCAATAATCTATCTTTGTGTACTTTGATATTGGGATCAAAACCAACCTGAATTTTTTCAACTTCGTGAATATACTCTATATTTATTAGCTTTCTTATAGCTGGATGCTCACAAATATTAGTCAATGCCTAAAAATTGATAAAACTTAAAAGGTTAAACAAGACATGATAAAACCTCATCAATATCACTGAAATTACAAAAATTAATAACTATCATGAATACTTATAGCTATAAACTACCACCAAGACGTTTGTATACCTCAACGCACTAACCAGGATGATCCTAAGGGGGGGGGTTACAACTACTGTAGGGTCTCTGGGAGGTATGAAGTAGTAATGGTGTTAAGCTTCTAGAGCTCAAAGTACACCCCAATGGGGGGTTATAAGCCCCAAACCCCCCTGGTTACGCCACTGGTATACCTAGATCTCTCCACAAGATCAACCAGAAAAAGTAATACGGAATCAAATTGATAACATAATGGTAAACAAGATATTCCTTAATAAATGTGTATCAGTTATGAGTTACCCCGGTGCTGACGTATCGTCAGGTCATGTTCCTATTAATTGTTGATAATTTTAGGTTGAGATAAAAAAAAGTTGCAAAAAAGGATAGTAACTAAAAGGGCTTCAAATCGTATTGGAAGGTAAAGTACAGTAATGGCCGAAAGACCTGAGAAGATGGTTTGACCGCTCATCCGCAGAAATTTTTCGTGGAGCAGTTTCCAAAGCTACGGTTGTCATTTGGAAAAAATTTGGAATGTTGTCCAACCTTCGAAAGGAGACGGCGCAATAAGAAGAAGAACTAAAAGTGCGATATGAGAAAACTAAAAGATAAAAAAACAGAAGAGGCAGTCGCGCAGATTCTTTTAGAGAAGCTAAGTAAAATAGAGCAAACATATAATGCCGAAGAATCACTCAAAATATATGTGAAACCTTTAACAAGGCCGGAGAAGAACATTTATAGAACAGAAAGTGAAGAGAAAAAGTTGGATGAATATCAATTTACTACATCTACTTATGGAAGAAAGAAGTAAATCAAATAACAACAAAATAATGTACAACAATATTTAGAGATAAATACGAAGATATGAAATACGAAAGACCAAAGAAGATTAGTTAAAATCACGGTGTGAAAAGATAGAGTTGTTAGAAAAAAACACGATACGTTTAATACGCATAAAAAGGTGAAACAAGTGGCTGGTCTTCAGAAATCCAACACAGCTAGCAAACTGCAAGATCAGCAGGGCAACATCATCACAGATCAAAATCAAAAAATTTACATATGGACCAAATACATACAAGAACTCTTTGATAAGACTAGATCCGAACAATCTCCATCCTTCATATGTAACGACGACTTACCAATCACATCACATGAATTGGAAAAAGCAATATCACAACTAAAAGATGGCAAAACTCCTGGACCTGACAATGCATATGCTGAACTCATAAAACTTTTTGACTTATTAGTTTATTATCCAATTATATTATTATCCAATCTTTACTGGAATCAAACATCATCTATCCGGACAGAGGCAGAAGAATCCGACGATATCAAAATCAAAAGTGAGCTCCGACAGGGATGTATCACCACTGTTGTTCAACATACATATACTCTTTCAAGAAATCTTTCAAGAAGTAGTAGACGATGTTGAAGCCGGAATTACGATTAACGTAGAATGTATTCGTAGAACGTAGAAGAATCACAGAAGTAAGTCAGAGATATGGAAGAAGAAATAGCAATTTGGACGAATCAGTGTGAGCGGTCAACGAATAGAAAGAGTAGAAACATACACCTACATTGGTACGAACTAGAGAAAATTAATTTACTACGATGTTAGGTATATCTTTTCTACAGTTGAGTCGTGGATTCTGCCAGAAAATTGTGGCTTTCGAAATATGGCTTGATCGTTAAATCCTGAAGATTTCTTATATGGACCACGTTACCAAATCAGGGAGTTTCATTAGGGAAGAATACAAACAGAAAGAGCTGTTAACCACAATAAAACCATGACCAGGAAGGCGATGGATTTCCTGGCTGAAAAATCTACGTACGTGTTTCAACACAATCACAAATCTTTTCAGAGCAGCAGTGTGCAAAGTATGTACAGATTGCCATGATGGTCGCCACATTAGAAACGGATAGGCACTACAAGAAGATAGTAAAAATTATAAAAATCTGTAAAAGATTCTCTTGCAAAATAACTAACATATAAATAAATAATAAAATAAACAATTACCTAAATAAATAATAACAAAATAAGGTTACTTATAATAAACTTAGTGTCCAGTTAATTTTGTGGGCAGTGTATGCTGAATAAGATTTACCTGTAATGCATATAGTTGTGTATCATTGTTTTCCTTATTTTGGCACAGTTGAATTAATCTGGGAACAAGTCTCGGGCGTTTACTTGCTAAAATTTTTCCAGTTCCTTTTACTGTACAGAACATGATGACATGCGCCGTTTGAGTATGAACTTCTTTTCTCTAATAAAATAGATGAAAGTGTATAAATATATTGGTCCTAGTTAACCCATTCGCTGCCGATCGAAGAGGATTGAACTCGGCTAGGAGCCATTTTGTTGAACCGCACTTAACTGAAATAACCGTACCTTAGAGTATGGAAAATTTTTTACCCTCTCCCTGGAGTGACCGCAACGAGAACGAAACTGAAGCCAAAACCAAGTTAGAACCAAACACGAGTGCCAGTGGCGTATCGCGTAGGCCAGAAGAAACTATATAAAACTACATAATTAAATAATATTGCTCGTAGGTTTAGTTCAATTTTCTATTTTTATTAATTACACAATATTATGCATGGCTTACATAGAAAGATTGAAACAAATAACAGTATTTTAGTATGTTGAACTTTTATACCCACTCAAAATTAAACAGGATTAGGAATTAGGGGATGTGACGAAAGCAAACTTTTTGAATTATTGATTTATGATAGATATCTTTATTTCACATAGGTCGCAAAATTTCGGCTCCAATACTATATTTAAATAGGATTTATTTTTTCGAATTCTGAGAAAAAAGTTACAGGGGTGAAAAACCAAGAGACAATTTAGTGTGATTTTTATTTTCAAAGATCTCATTCAAAAGAAACTTTTTATTTATTCTGAGGGACTTTCAGCCCTCGGTAATAATTTAGTCCTTCATTCTACGTTGAAATTTTTCAAAAGTATTACTTTTTTCAGTATAGGGCTTTTCATTCACAGTCATTTGTTTCGAGCTTCCGAAATGTGTCACATAATATTAATATATTTACGTCATACGTTATTGGTATATAACAATGATACAAACTAGAGACGTATGACGTAGATATATTAATATTATGTGACACATGACAGAAGCTCGAAACAAATGCCAATCGATGAAAAGCCCTATAGGGCTTTTCATTCACAGTCATTTGTTTCGAGCTTCTGTCGTGTGTTACATAATATTAATATATCTACGACATACTTTATTGGTATATAACAATAATACAAACCAAAGACGTATGACGTAGATATATTAATATTATGTGACACATGACAGCAGCTCGAAACAAATGACAATCTATGAAAAGCCCTATTGGAAAAAAATGAACACCATGTCAGTGGTAATATTTTCCAAATGGAATATTCGCTATCTTTGTCGTACAACGCACTCAGTCGAACAGAATGTGCTGACAAGACAGCGGCAATTTTAGATATTTGGCACGGCTTTAGGAATAATAATAACGTTTGATCCAAAATTATTGTCACCATAGGTGGCTCTCAACGACAGAGATAGATATACAGTGCATGTCTGTTCTTAATTCAGATATACTACTTTCCAGTTTACGTAAACTTTGCAGTGCACGTCAACTTAACAAGAAAAGGTAGGTTATGTAGAGATGTTGGTGGTGGACATATACAGTATCCTGTTTGATTTTATTTATTATTGTTACTTATAATTGTGTTAATTCTTTTTATTTTAGATTAAAGTTCTGTGTTAAAGGCTTTGACTGATTTTTTATGTTTTATAACGTTAATCAAAATTAATTGATAAAAATTCAGATTAAAGCAAGACATACGTAATTTTTTGCACGGCTAGCTTTGATCCAATAATTGTGTATCGCTCGTTATCTTGAGTTGTTTATTAAATAATATTGATAGTGTATTGGCTAAAGAATTTAAAGGTCGCGTCTCACCATCAAATAATTTGATCAAACAGTTTGAGCAAACTTGACGTACTTGAGGAAGTACGTCAAAGTGACGTCACAATTGCAGTTTTTTTGAAATTCTAAAAATCTGTGCTCTCACTATCAGTTTAGTTTGATCAAATTTTTTGTATTGAGTTGTCTAACTTGTTTGTACTTTATTTAAAATTAAAATTTTTCATTATTATCCACAATGAACACTCAGGATGTGACGTCACTAACTGTCACTTTCAGTTTGCTCAAACCAGTTTGATCAAATTATTTGATGGTGGGACGCGGCCTTAAGACGTGAAATTAATAAAAAATTTATTTATTGTTTATTATTTATGGAAGATCCCAAGCAGAGACTACACCAGGATATATATTGTGATATAAGCATTTTGTTGTTAAAGATATTCAAAATTTATCTAAGCGTTCCATAGTAACAATATATTATTAAAAAAATCACTTTTCCTCTTTTCTCGATTAAGTATTATCTTTTATGGCATAGTATATAAATTATTATAATCACTGAATACATAGTTAGTGAAAAATTATCATATTAATTAATTGAATTAATAATTTAAGCGATGATACAAGTAACAGTTATCCAAGAACATTCAAAAGTCATCTCAAGTTAATGGTGACAATGTCATTGTCAAGTAATGTTTATAGTATTTTTACTACAAAAGCGATATTACGTAGGTCAAAATTTTTGACGTAAGAGAACTGTCAAAACATTAGAATGTGACTTTTCATTATTGCCATGGCATGTTTATAATAAACATGGCAATAATGAAAAGTCACATTCTCATGTTTTGACAGTTCTCTTACGTCAAAAATTTTGACCTACGTAATATCGCTTTTGTAGTAAAAATACTATATGTACGTATCCATACCAGTGAAAACTTTACTACATATAATTTGCCGTGTAAAAAAAGAAAAAGTAGAGATAGCCGTAAAATATTTGCGCCTGTGCTCTTAAATAATATTTTTACATATAAACAAAGTGAAATCAAGCAATAAAATGTTTAACAACAAAAAAAGTCAATAATATGTAATAACAATATACGCTATTAATTCCATTTTCGAAGTTGCCACAATATATTTTATAATTTCATTTATTTCGTACCGTTTCGTACCTACACCACTGGTAAAATGCTGACTTTTTATGTTACTTTTAATTTTACATGTAAATTTTTCTCATTTTATAACTTAACGATGTAATTTTAATTATGTAATAAGGTACATTGAAGTGTTAATTTTCAAATTATTAACCATTTAAGAGGCAATATCTAAGAATATAGGAGTATTTATTGAATTTTCATCTACGCACACATAACAGAAATATTTATTTACCTGTAAAATGTAATTCGCACTTATTTCCTATTGCTGTCGCTTTTACAACCGTAAGCCGAACACATCACCATTTTAAAGAGTTAAAAAAATTGCTAGTTTTCACTCACAAATCGCACAAAAATCACTAATAAAACTAGTGGTGTCAAACATCAATGAGAACCAACCGTATTAAAATACGGCTTCACTTCCGTTCGAAAAAGAGATGGCGTGATAGTTCTCCAGAGAGAGAAAAAATTTTCCATGCTCTAAGAACCGTACCAATCGCTGGCGCGTGATACGGTCATAGGTATCGGCACCTGACTGAAATAACCACATCGGTAGCGAATGGGTTGAAAAGAATGCCAAGGTTGATATAACAAATCAGCAATAAATTGATTTTACTTTTATGCCTATGCCTTAACAGTAATATACTTAACGCGCGACGTAATACACCTTCGGCAAAGAATTAGGGATTTGCATTAAATTTTAGTATGTTATAGTTTACTTCAAATAACTAAGACTTGATTTTTTAAAAATTGTTTTACCGTGCCGTTTAATTACTATTAAGGGTCAAAGTTAAGTTTTAACATGGGCTCTTATGGGAATTTTTAAAGAGTGAATAACTTTTGACCCAAATTTACGATTTTTAATTATTTGTGCTTAAATTAAAGGTTTTTTTGTAAGGAATAACATATTAAAGAATGAGGATTGTTTACCGTACCATTTATTTTTAATTTATTTATTATAATTAATTCCGTAATTTATTCCGTAATTTACGTAATTTATTATAATATATTTTTATAAAGTATTCAATACTGAAACATATGATTTGAGTATTCTGCTATAAATGCATTGTTACCAACTTTCGCTTGCATATAAGTTTCCCCCCTTTCCTCTAAGAGGCATACCCCGCAACGAAGGTGTAGAACGTCGTTAACTTAGTCACATTAACACCCAGAAGGAATAATTTCTTGAACATAATTTTTTTGGCAACAGAAAACTATATTTTAAGCATGCTATTAAAACACTATTTATGTTTTACCTTTTATATATTGTAAAAATAAAGTTTTATCTTTAAATTTTTTTATAAAGTGACCGATTTATAAAGAGCGGCTAGTACAAAATGTTTTATTTATTATTACTCAGTCTAGTTGTATTAAGATAATGCCTCGAATTTGAAAACACCAAAATTACCATCTTGTTAGCGATTTTGTCAGGGGAAGAATTGTTGCCAATAGATGTCGTAGAATGTCGTATTAGAATATAGTCGTATTATTATGTCGAAATTCGAGGAATAAGAAGAAAACCAACTGGGCAACTAAGGCCTACCACAGAGCGCCAAGAAACTTTAGACTACTGGCTCTGCGAGACCGTTTTGCTACTATGCGTTAAATCGCTGACGTACGATTTGGAGTACATAGGTGAACCTGTTACTATGCGTACACTATACGTCAGTATAATGCCTTTGGCCTGGTTTCATTCCGCCCACGACTGGTGCTTCCTTTGACTATGGAGCACTGTCATCAACGTTTGAATTGGTGCAGAGAACGGCAGCATTGGGTGGCAGAATGGCATCATGTAGCATTCAGCGATGAATAGCGATTCTGTTTAGAAATACATGATGGTCGTAGGATGGTAAAGCGGGCTCCACACTCTCGGCGAAGTTAGTTCGCCAAAGGTGACCGAAGTCTGAAGTACCTCTCTGCACACTCGTTCTACTTCGCGAGGAATACATTCAAGCGGTGCGATACCGACAAAGATCCCTTTGACTCGGACGCGCCAGACCGACAGAGAACGGAAGTAGAACGAAGCGAGGCAAAGTTGCACAAAGTGGCCGTCTACACTCTCGTACTTGTTGAACCTCAATCGACTTCAGCGAGAGTGTGGATCTCACATAAGACGCCGCCGCGGAGAGCGACGAGAAATCAGATTTGCTGTTGAGAGGAACGTACACAGGACAGTTGGAGTAAAGGTTTGGGGGGCTATTGTATATGGCAACCGATCACCACATGATTATTCTAGGCAGTATGACAGCTGCGCGTTTTGTTGATGACATCTTACAAACCACTTTACTGGCTTATCTACCTACTCGTTGACGGCCGTCGACACGTCTTTTTTCAGCAAGACAACGCGCGTCCCCATATTGCTCGTTGAACTAAGGAATTTCTCCAAGAAGCCGGCGTGAAAGTTTTGTCGTGGCCACTCTGTTCGCCAGATTTAAATCATATCGAACATATGTGGGATATGATTATCCATTTTGAACCACCCTCCTCAGACTCTGGCGCAGTTGTTAATATACGAAGTTCAAGTTGCTTGGAACGAGCTACCACAATCAGAGATCGATCATATCATTTCGTCAATGCCTAAACGTGTACAGGAGTGTATTCAGCTACGGAGTCGCTAAACAAATTATTAGTTTTTTTATTTCATGTTAATAAAAATTCCTTTCAGGAATGATTCCTTCCATTGATGTAAATCTACCATGTATTCCTTCTGGGTGTAACAGCAGATTATACACCTCTCTAAAGATCTCAAAAATGGTGAAACGTAAATAAGAGGATAATGGTCACCTCTGAAACAGAATAAAATATTAAATGTTTTTCATTTTCTTTACAAATTTTATGTTATTTTATAAAAACTGTATATTATAGTCTATACTTATAGTAACTGAAAATATTTTGTTTAAAAAATTAAGTAGACATAGATATATGTACATACCTCGTCCTGTAGCAGTTTGTCTAATGTATCAAGAAGATTAACTTCTCTTGCAAATTTTTCTCCAAGGCAGGTCGATGTTAGCATGGCTAAGCATTCCAAAGCAACAGCCAAGATTGGACCATTTTCATCGTTTAAAAAGGTTAACTATAAAATATTTATTATTATTCTGAATAAAATAAAAAAAACCATGATAAGAAAAATAATGTTACGTTACTGATAATCATATATTAAATAATATAACAATAAAACACTGAGTGGCCAAAGTGTCCTCTATTTGCTTTCTCCTATTTTCGTCGTATCTGTGTTTATATATTGTAAAAACCTGAGATACAGGATGCAGCCAGAAAGCAGTTTATTAGCGAAAAGTCTTAGATTTGAAATATTGTTTATTATATTTTCAATTTCAATTATTCTAATTGTTTAAAAAGTAGTAAACTTTGTATCTGGGGCTTTTCGTTGTTTTCCTCGTATTGCGAGAGATGTCGCTAGATTGCGTCTCAAAAGGTGGAATCATTGCATCGCGATGGTTCGCCTTAAATAGGCAGGATTGTTGATGTTTGTTTCAGAGTTGTGACTGCATAGCTCCACCGAGGACGCATGGGATGTAGAAATAGCTATCTAGAGATGGTGGTCCAACTCTGAATCAAATTAAAACAAAACTGCCGTTATCTCTTTTTCATCTTATGATGGTTCCTGTTTATCTGAACCATCTCAGATAATTGAGGGGTGGTTACCCCCTACCATAAGGGTTGATGAAGTAACAATACTCACTGTAGATTCATTTATTGGTACGTTGAAGTAACTACAGTAAAGAGCTGGTGGTATATTATTTAGTAACTGTGATGTTTACTCGTTGGGGTCTCAAATACCAATGACTAATCTTTTCGCCATGAAAGTAGAACTCAAAGTGGATTCCCCTGTTTACTATTTGGTATAAATAAAAGTGAGAGTGTTTAGTAAAAGAGCTGAATCGACTAGATTATAAATAACGAATACTAATTGTTATTTCAAACTGACCTTGTATCGAAAATCGACACATTGATGTGGTAATATAGGTCAATCGTATTTATTATAAACAAACGTATTTGTTTTACCAAAGACATTTAATTATTAAAAGAATTTGTCTTAATAAGATGATTACTGAGATGCAGTGTATCCCAATACAATCTTTGCCCAGAATTGAGTATTACAAACTGTCTTTCGATCCTTTTCCTTGACGAAGGGAAGGTAAATGCGTGGCCAAAGTGTCCTCTATTTGCTTTCTCCTATTTTCGTCGTCTCTGTGTTTATATATTGTAAAAACCTGAGATACAGGATGCAGCCAGAAAGCAGTTTATTATCGAAAAGTCTAGATTTAAAATATTGTTTATTATATTTTTAATTTCAATTATTCTAATTGTTTAAAAAGTAGTAAACTTTGTATCTGGGGCTTTTCGTTGTTTTCCTCGTACTGTTATTTTTAATTATTAACAATAAGCCGTAAGATCGTATTGACGCGGCTGTAAATGTGAGTGCGAGTAAGATGCTCCATTGGACTGCCGGAATGGCATCTCTCTCGCACTCACCATAGACGGCCGCCTAATACGTACAGGCGCTCATTATTATTACTTAAAAATTACAGCTTAGTAATAAAATAATGACAAAAATTTCTTCAGGATCTTGTAGGGTGGGCTTTAAACTTTGATTTAGTCACTTTTTGACTTTCGTAGTAATAACTTTTAACCAATTTATTAAGGCTTGAAAATCGCCTTTTTTCGTTTATTTTTTTTTTCAATTTTAAATTGTTTATAACTCGAAAACGATCAACTTTAGAGAAAAATTACAAGATACCTTTTTTGTCCAGAATGGTTCAAAAAACCTAACAAAAGTTTGTACGAACCAAAAATATTGATTTTTGCAATTTGATTTAAAAAAAATTGTTAAAAAAAATTTGGACCACTTTTCACGTGGGCGACTTCTTGAACCTTATTCTGGGATGTCTCATGAATGTGATTATGCAAAACAATCTAATGGGAATATTTTTTCTAACGAAGCCGCCCTTTTCGCCTTGTCTATTTTTATTATATTATATGCACTCGATTTTTTCAATGTCTATGTTCTAATATAATTTTCTCCTATCCATCAATTGTAGTATAATATCATCCATGGTTTTAGTTTATTAATGTTTCTCTTCCTCTTTAGATTCCCATTAGTAATACCTTGTTTAAGTTTTCTCATTTTCTATTCAAATTTTCCTTTATATCGATGATATTTCTCTTTATTTCCCTATTAGTTCTGGATCCCGCGTATGAAAAAAAAGTTGATTAATAGCAAGCTGAAAATTTGTTAATAGCTTAAGGGTGTCTAGTCGGACAAACTTTGATATATGGGAACACTGGAACAGGGCAAGTTTTAATTGTGGAACAGGTTAAAAATTTGGAACGGTCACACCACGAAAACGGCACATTTATTTTGTCCGACAGAACAGACTTAAACTATCCGAACAGAGATTAAACTCTCATGCAAAAATCAGACTGGTATTTATCACCTGTCATAATTCCTGTCATTTGACATATTGTACATGTTCCACTCATTAAAACGCCCATTTGGTGATAAATAGCAGTCTGATTTTTGCAAGAGAGTTTAATCTCTGTTCGGAGAGTTTAAGTCTGTTCTGTCGGACAAAATACATGTGCCGTTTTCGTGGTCTGACCGTTCCAAATTTTTAACCTGTTCCACAATTAAAACTTCCCCTGTTCCAGTGTTCCCATATATCAAAGTTTGTCCGACTAGACACCCTTAAGCTATTAACAAATTTTCAGCTTGCTATTAATCAACTTTTTTTTCACACGCGGGATCCAGACCTATATTAGTTTTTTGGCCATGTCCGTGTCCATGTCCATGGACATGGACATTGACGGGGAGACAAAAATCCGGAGTCAATGCTATGGAAATGAGGTTCCTGAGAAAAATAGCAAACAGAAAGAGGACAGACAAAATACGAAACGAAACAATTAGACAAGACCTAAAACTGGAACCAATCAATGAAAAAATAGTGGAGGGACAACTTAGATGGTTCGGGCACGTGTGTAGAATGTCAAACGAGAGGCTTACAAAACGAGTGTTCGAAACGAGAGTGCAGGGGAAAAACAAAAGAGGAAGACCAAGAGTTATGTGGGTAGATGAAATCAGAAAAGAAGTCGAGAAGAAGGGATTGACATTGGAAAGTGCAAGAAACCTAACGCAAGATCGGAAAGCATGGAGACTACAATGCCAAACTCAACTCCGCCAGCCTTACACCTAAAGGTAGAAAGGCTTAGGACTAAGTAAGTAAGTAAGTAGTTTTTTGGACAACTCAGCTCCTATACTGGACCTAATTTGGCTCTATAGTCGGTTCTGGATCTTCAAGTGTTGTAGATCTAAGTTAAATTCTGGCTGGACCAATATTACCTTGAAGATGGCATAGAAAGTATTCACGAAACATTTCCTCAAGTTCGTATATAAATATTTCCTCCTCTCATAAAGTCCACTGCTTATATTTTAAATTGTGGTCACCTTGTATTATGGACGACCTTTAAAATTGAAAAATAAAGATCTATTTACAAATAATTACAGTTTTTGATACTTTACAATTAGTTTTAAATTTTTTTAGTTCGGTACTTACCGTAATCGCATACATACCTACTTAATTATTGATAATTTTCCGGTGATAAATGAAACAAATCACAAGTTTGTTTTTAATACATTAAATATGGTTTAGTTTTAATTACCTATTGGACATGTTATTGTTTAAATAATAGTTAAATATTGATTAACGAAAATAGTTCGAAAGTACCAGGTATATCGACGGAACTTTTGCAATGTCTTGGCCAACAGTAAGTACATCTTCTATATATCTATTGCCCTTCATTTGTCCAAAGTTGAACGTATGTAGGCGTAGGCCTCCCCCTTATTTTTCCACTCTTCTCGGTTCAGTGCTAATCCTGTCCATCTGGTCCCTGCGTATCTTTTTAGGTTATCCAACCATCTCATCTGTGATCTGCCCTTTCCTCTTTTATGGTCCCAAGGTCTCCAGTGGGTTGTTCCCTCTCTTTGTCTGCTGTTGTGTCCTGCAAATTTCCATTTAAGAGTAGCATGTTTGTTTACGTCATTCACTTTGGTTTTATTTCTGACCCGTGTATTTTTCTTTTTATCACTTAGCTTGATACCCAGCATCTGCCTTTCCATTGCCCTTTGAGTCTTGGCCATCTTTTCCATATTTTCCTTTGTGAAGGTCTGTGCTCCAAATATGTAAGGACTGGTAGGATACATTGATCTTATACTTTTGTGCGGAGTCTTATTCTCCTTTTTTTTTCTGCTGTTTGATTTTCTTTACTAGTTTCATTATTTGCCCTAGGTATATGTACTCCTTGACTTTCTGTATTGTACTTGCTCCTATTTCCATGGTTTCGTTGTCCTCTTCCACGTTTGTCATATATTTAGTTTTTGTGTAGTTCATTTTCAGACCTATCTCGTTTGCTTCCTTGTCCAATTATTGTGTAATCATTTGGTTAAGATCTTTTATATTGTCTGATATCACCGCTATGTCATCCGCGTATCTCAGCAGTTGTCCATTGATGTTGATTCCTTTGTTGTACCATTCAAGATTTTTGAATATATCTTCTAGTGCTTCTGTAAATAATTTTGGGGATACTGTGTCCCCTTCCCTAATTCTTCTATTTATTTTTATTGGTTTGGTGTTTTGGTGTGGATGTTTTATTGTGATTGTTGCTTTTTCGTAGATGTTTTTCAACATTTCTGTGTATCGATAGTGGATCCTTCAATTTTCAAAGGCCTTTTAAAAATCCACAAAAGCAATATATAGCGGTATTCTGTACTCATTAGCGCGGTTAATGATTATTTTCATTGTTAGCAAGTGGTATGTTGTGCTGTATCCCTTTCTGAATTCAGCTTGATCTCGTCATTGGTATCCATCTAGCTTTCCTGTTAATCTGTTTGTTATAATTTTTTTAAGCAGTTTATACATTGTATTCAGTTGTGTTATTGGCCTATAATTGTTCAGATCACATTTGTCTCCCTTTTTGAATCCGAGCAGTAACACGGTTATTGCTTCATTCCAGTTTTCTGGTATAGCCCGATCAAAGAACAATCTGACCCCAAAAAAAATAAAGGAAGGATGAAAATTTGGGAATAGGTAGTTGAAATTGTCTATTATTATATAAGAAAAAGTTTACAATTCTATATCCCCTCCATTTAAAAAAAATGGAGGGGAATACCCCCCTCTCGAAGATGAAAAAATACATTTAAAATAAGACCGGAATTGGATAAAATGACTAATTCTAAACAACTTTTCTTCTATATAGTTTTTTCACTAACTCAATACTTTTCGAGTTATTTGTGAGTGATTATAGTAGGGGAGTAAAGTATGCTAAATTTGCAGTCACTCGGGCGTTATGGGGACCAATTGGGTTGTGATTATTAGGTCATAAAATCAAAAAAAGTTAAGTAAAATTTTCCATTTTAGCGGGCGCTTGTCATTTTTTAATTTAATTTTCCTTTTTCAACAATCTTTTTTTCCGATTATAGTGCGTATCTATCCATAATTCGAAAAAATGTCTCGAATAAAAGTTGCTTATTTTTACGTAAGGAATCCAAATCTGCTATAAAATTTTGGGGGTCCCATTTAAGATTTTAAAGTAACCCCCCACCCCGTCTGCGTGGGGGGTCGTGTTTGGTACCATTCGATAGATTTTTGAAAAATATTTTGAAAGTGTATTTTGCAGTTTTTCGATCTGATGTTCATTTTGCGAAATATCGCGGGGTTTGTATTTAAAATTTTAAATTTACCCCACACCCCTCTCCGTGGGGGGGGGGGCATTTTTATTACCATTCGACAGATTTTTGAAAAATATTGAAGACGTATTTTTTAGTTTTTCGATCTGACGTTCATTTCGCGAAATATTCGCTTTTCTTTTGTGAAACTTTTTAACTCACCCATTTCCTTACGCCCCTCTTAAATCGTCAGATTTTTGAAATATATACACTCTCTTGCACGTACTTAACTTACCTTATCTTAATCTGACAATTTTGAGTATTTTTAACCATAGATATTTTTTTTCGGTTCCCCCTTAACGAACCTCGCTGTGTTAAGAGCCATTATATGGTAGAGGTACATCTGCAGGGTACCAGGTTTCTCCGATATGATAATCTGACGCGCTCGAGTAACTGCAAAAATCCCCGCTTGGGCTCCCCTACCAATATGTTCATGTTTAACAAAATAAAACATGTTTTTTGACGGTTCTTCGGAGATAACTCAAAAAGTAAGTATTTTAGCGAAAAAAATTTTCTTAGCAAAAATATAGCCCATCAAAAATTGAAAAAAAGGTGTATACATGAGGTCTGTAGACCCAGTAGAAGCAGAGTTGCAGCTAATGAAAAGTAGGTTCTTCTTCGTCAAATTCCAAATCGAATATTTCAATGTGAAATAACCCAAAAACGGAGCACTTTTAGGGGAAAATTTATTTTAAATTTTTAAAGTGTTTAAAAAAAGGCGTATTTTTGTTTTTAAAGAAAACTTGTAATATTAAAAGTAAGTGAATTACGCTCCAAATATTGTTGGTCCCTTTTATTTTTTGGTAAAAAAATCGCGAAAATCACCCCCTAATTATTAGCATCACATATACGTTTTAACATTACCACTTCACAAGTTACTTTCTCTATGTATTATTTATATGAGCTGTAAGTTTCATCGGCTCAAAGTGCTTCGTTTTGAAAAAGCTCTTGTTAAAATGGCTTGAACGAGTAACTAATCACGAGTATAGGCAAATTTTGAACAGCCATAGCATAACCAATTTTTGTCTAACAAGAAAACAAAAAATAAAAAATATTCAGAAAAGCAAAACGTACATTTTACTACTCTTTGAGATTTTTGGTATACCTAATTGTTTTTAAGTTAATTCCATAAACAATTACGATTTTTTTCAAAATTAAAAAAAAATATTTTATTTTAAACCCAATTTTTTTGAAAACTGAGCACTTTGAACCAATGAAACTTATAGATAATATAAACAATACATAAGTAAAGTAACTTGTAAAGCGGTAACGATTAATTTTATTTGAGAAGCTAATTAAGGGGTGATTTTTGCCATTTTTTACCCAAAAATAAAAGGGACCAACAATATTTTGAGCGTAACTCACTTACTTTTAGAAGTTAGAAGTTTTTTTAAAGAACAAAAATAAACCTTTTTTTAAATAAGTTGTAATGAATTTTCCCCGAAAAGTGCTCCGTTTTTTTGGTTATTTCACATTGAAATATTCGATTTGGAATTTGACTAAGAAGAACCTACATTTCATTAGCTGCAACTCTGCTTCTACTGGGTCTGCAAACCTCACGCATACACCATTTTTTTTAAATTTTTTATAAGCTATATTTTTACTAAGAATATTTTTTTCGCTAAAATACTTACTTTTTGAGTTATCTCCGAAAAACCGCGCAAAAACATTTTTTTTTGTTAAAAATGAACACATTCACTCGCAAATAGCTCAAAAAGTATGGACTTAGTAAAAAAACTCTATAGAACAAAAGTTACTTAGAATTAGTCATTTTATCCAATTCCGGACTTACTTTGAACGTATATTTTTTCACCCCCGAGAAAGAATTTTTCATCCCGTATTATCCAATTTTTATAAAATGGAGGGGATGTAGAATTGTAAACTTTTTCTTATATAATAATAGACAATTTCAACTACCTATTGCCAAATTTTCATCCTTCCTTTATTTTTTTTTTGAGGTTTTCGTAAAATTTTGCGTTCCCTGATCGGGCTAGTATTCTTTTTTCTTGAAGTATTTTGTTTAACAATATCTGTAGGGTCTTTCTAACTAAGTTTCCTCCGTTTTTCAACATTTCCACTGTTACCCCATCTTGTGTCTTGTGACCGGGTGTTTTATTGTTCTTCATTTCTCGAAGGGCATTTTTTATTTGACTTCTGCTAATTTTGGGTTACAGCTCAGAATTTACATTTAGAATTTTGGTTGTTTGTAAGTTTTTCTTGTATGTTTTCTGGTGTTCTTATCTTAGCTACATACCAGTGGGGGCCTGTTCAGAGGAGGCAAGGGAGGCTTAGCCTCCCCATAAATTTTTTACACATGCTACACTGTTTTGTTTACTTTGCTATTTTGCTTCGCGTTAGAGATATCGGAAAAAGTTATTTGAACAAGTTATTCCAAATAATATTCTAACCCCACATGCCAAATTTCATCACAAAATTCGCACTTTTAGTTTTTTCATTATTTGTAATCAGGATACTAAAATCGCAGAGAAGGCTGCTGGCCGGAAAATCTCACTTACTAAATCGCTTAACGCACACGCTGCCCGGAGATTGGGCAAGGGCGGCTAATAGGCCAGCAGCCTCCTCTGCGATTTTAGGATCCTGACTGCAAATAATGAAAAAACTATAAGTGCGAATTTTGTGATGAAATTTGGTATGTGGGATTATAATAATATTTGAAACAACTTGTTCAAATAACTTTTTCCGATATCTGTAATGCAAAGCAAAATATCGGTAATTTACTGTGTTTTTGGATTCGCAGTAGGCCGCTTTTAGAATTAAAAAAATTCAGTTGAGTATCTTAAAAAATGTGAACCGTCAACCTGTATGGACTGCAAAACTTCAAATCTGTATTTATTTTGATATGCATATCTACTTACAGAGATAGAATTGTTAACAAATAAACGACACAAAATTTGGTAATACACTTTTACAATTAGACTAACTATTTTTAAAATGATATGATATTATGAAATTGTGAATTATGATGATATTATAAAATGTAAATAAAAAATGGTCAAAAAAATGGACCCTTAAATTAGATTTTTTTGGCGGATTTTTTTTTGCTAGTGCAATGTCTAGATATTTTACAGTTAGGTATAGCCTCCCTATTGTAAAAATCACGAGCCGCCACTGCTTCATACAGATGTTTATAGTATTTTTCAATTCTCTGAATCATCTTTTCTTTATCCATTTGCAATTATTTACAACCATTCCCATGTACAACATCCTAATCGCCATTCCTCCTTGTGATATATTATGTCTTCTTCATTGAGGTCTCTTTCTTCCATTATTGTTTTTATTTGTCCCCTCCACTCTAATCTAGGACTTAAATATTAGAAGCAGTCGACAAGCGTTCATTGAAGGTCTCTCTACAGGTACAGGTCTAAAAGTACTATCTGGTAAAGGCCGACGTCTAATAACACATTTTGGTAGTGAACATGGTTTTCTTCCTGGCGGACTCCCAATTTTTGAATCCAAAAATCGGGAGATTATCACTAGGACATGGATGCTGAGAAATTTGAAACCTGGTTTTCATTTAGACTGAAAAATTTATCCTGGCTCAATAATCATTTTAAATAATGCTTCTACCATAGTCGTCAAATAGAAAATATTTCACAAGTTACCGAAGAGGAGATCTGAGTGAATTGATAACTAGGAAAGATATTTTGTGTGACCAGTCTATGGTTAAGCCGGAGTTACTAAATTGGCATTGCACGACAGCATAAACAAAAATAACAGAAATACGATGTTGATGAAATGGCTCGTAACCATGGGGTTTTTGGTCACCAATTAATACCATACCATTGTGAGCTTAATCATATTATTGAGTTAATCTGTGGACAAGTAAAAATAGGTAGTAGTCGAAATACTATCTTTAAGTTATGTGATGTAAAAGTGCTCTTCCACGAATCCATTAATGACGTTATCCCAGAAAACTGGCTAAAGTGCATCTTTCATACGCAGAAAGAAGAAGAAAAGATGTAAAATTTAGATATACAGGCAGATATCATTATGGAACCGATTGTCGTTTAACTTGATGCAGATAGCGATGACTCAGACATTCCTGATTTTGAGTAAACATAAGTTATGTAAAAGTGATTAGTGTTTCAGTTTGAAAAGTATTTTCGTGAGTTTTCACGATTTTCACGTTTTTAGAACTTAAGACGAAATTTGATGGTGTTAGTATTGATATCTTTGAAAGCACACATCTATTATGTGAACTTTATGGAGAATTTTATTTCGATTCTTTTATATTTGAAACAGAAAATGAGAATAGAGAATTCATTTACTTGGAACAAAGTACAAATATAAAATTTTTTAAAATATTTTTGAAATATATATTTACAAAATTAAATAATAATGTTGAATGTTTCGCAAATGCGAGTTCACTGTGAATGAGATAAAAGAGAGACGTACTCGCAATCAGTTATTTTATTATTTTGACCGCTGGTTTCACAGTATAATAATCAAACCACCATCATAGTACATACAGGGTGTCCAGAAACTCTACCAACAAAGGAAGACAGGAGATTCTTCAGATAATTTAAAGACAATTTAGCTCAATTCACCTAGTCCGAAAATGCTTCCTAATTAGGGAGCTAGAGCTCTTTGAAAATAGCGTCTTGTAATTAGTTTTTCTTAAAGACCTCCAAAACGCTTCAATTTAGAAAAACGAAAATCGGTGCGTATATTTATCTTCCAGAGATAAATCGATTCCATCTATTATTGCGAATTTCTAATACCGATCATAGGCGTCCGTTTTGGATAGGGCAACGGATATTTTATCACATAACTTTTTTGTATTTAATTTTTAAGCATTTTTGACACTGGATTATTAAATTGTGAGGTATTCTAGTACTAAGAGGTACTCTTGCTTTAAGTGGGTAGGACACACGGTTCTCTAGAAAAAGCGATTTGAAAATTTTTCGTTTTTTTAATTTGAAAAAAAATTTAAAAATTTTTTCAAAAAAAAACTGTGTATTTTACCAACTTAAAGCAAGAGTAACTTTTAGTAGATACTAAAATACCTCATAACTTAATAATCTAGAGTCAAAAATGCTTAAAAATTAAGACAAAAATGTTATACGATAAAATAACCGTTGACCTACCCAAAACGGACGCATATAACCCGTACTAGAAATTCGCAATTAATGAAATCGATTCATCTCTGAAATATAAATAAACATACCAGTTTTCGGATTTCTAAATAGTTTTTTTTTATTTTGGTGTATCCTATCGACTTAAAACAAGAGTACCTTTTAATTGTATGATACTTCACAATTTAATAATCCAGAGTAAAAAATGCTTAAAAATTAAAGATAAAAAAGTTATGCGATAAAATAACTGTTGCTCTACCCAAAACGGACGCCTATGACCGGCACTAGAAATTCGCAATGCATGGAATCGATTTATCTATAGAAAATAAATATGTGTACTAATTTTTGTTTTTCTCAATAGAAGCGTTCTGGAGTTATTTAAGAAAAACTAATTACAAGACGCCATTTTCAAAGAGCTCTCTCTAGCTCCCTTAGGAAGCATTTTCGGACTATGTGAATTGGGTTAATATATCTTAAAATTATCTGAGTAATCTCCTGTCTTCGATTGTCGGTAGAGTTTCTGGACACCCTGTATACTGTTACTGGTACCTGATGATGCTGTGCAAATTATAGACAGCGAAACCGGTCAATAAATACAATAAATGATTGCGAGTATGTCTCTATTTTATTTCATTTAAATATTTTTATTAAATTTAATTTAAATATTAATCCAAAAACCTCGACTTCTATGATCTTACACACATCCTTCCTCTCTCCTCTGTAACTGTCCATACTTTAAAAAATTGTCACTCCGTACAATTTACAGATCTGGCTGTTGGTTATGTTTTCTTTGTCCTGGAAAACCGGTCCAACTGCTACGATTTTTTGAATGATATAATTTACTTACTATTAAAAATTAAATACTCACTAAAATATTATATCCTGAATTATCTAGTGCTACCATTTTACCCTGGATCCCGTACATCAACGCTCTTAAAGTTTTTAGATGGATAAGCTTAATACAATTGTCTTCGTTATTTTGAAGAATGTGTAATAATATTGAAATGAATCCAAATTCTACCAACGTATCAGCAGCTAAAAATTAATAAAAAATAAAATGAAAATGAAAGACAGTTAATATTTCATTCCGTTTCAGAGTCAACCACCATCCTCTTACGTAGGTACGTTTCAACTTTTTTGGGTTATTTAGAGAGGCCTGTGATCTGCACTTAATCGTAACGAAAAACAAACGTCTTACTAAGCAAAATTGTATGAAATAATTTATATATTACTAAAAAATACTTTTTGCCTTATCCCTACGCGGGGTCGGCTTCCCCAATTACATTTCTCCACACAATTCTATCTTGGGTCATATCAATATTATATGCTATTGATTATAAAAAAAAAATCAAAAATGAATAACCATTTTCAATTTCGTTGCAAAACGAAAATACAGCCGAACCATATTCCAGTCCAATCAGAGAGTGCTGCAAGCACCTCTACCGGTTTCGAAACTTATTAGTCTCTCATCAGGAGGCACATATGCTGCTCTCCCTGATCCAACCAAAACAAACCCCAGCGTACAGTCCCGAATTGCAACGAATGAAATGGCATAGATGCCCTAGCGGCAACTGCTAGCAAAAGACTAAGTTTTCACTCTAATGGCATATAACATATCCCACCAGAATGAAAACAATGGGAACCTTCTCTGGTTACACCTCCGAGGCTTCTACAATTTGCAAGCCATACGGATGCTGAGACTAAGGAAGATGAGGGAATTCTACAATTTACAATTCACGTCACATCTGCTCAGCGCGGTAAAGTTCCAACGAGACTGGTTCCCTTCATACTCCACACAGAGTAAATGTAAATCAAAAATGAATAACCATTTTCAATTTCGTTGCAAAACGAAAATACAGCCGAACCATATTCCAGTCCAATCAGAGAGTGCTGCAAGCACCTCTACCGGTTTCGAAACTTATTAGTCTCTCATCAGGAGGCACATATGCTGCTCTCCCTGATCCAACCAAAACAAACCCCAGCGTGCAGTCCCGAATTGCAACGAATGAAATGGCATAGATGCCCTAGCGGCAACTGCTAGCAAAAGACTAAGTTTTCACTCTAATGGCATATAACATATCCCACCAGAATGAAAACAATGGGAACCTTCTCTGGTTACACCTCCGAGGCTTCTACAATTTGCAAGCCATACGGATGCTGAGACTAAGGAAGATGAGGGAATTCTACAATTTACAATTCACGTCACATCTGCTCAGCGCGGTAAAGTTCCAACGAGACTGGTTCCCTTCATACTCCACACAGAGTAAATGTAAATCAAAAATGAATAACCATTTTCAATTTCGTTGCAAAACGAAAATACAGCCGAACCATATTCCAGTCCAATCAGAGAGTGCTGCAAGCACCTCTACCGGTTTCGAAACTTATTAGTCTCTCATCAGGAGGCACATATGCTGCTCTCCCTGATCCAACCAAAACAAACCCCAGCGTGCAGTCCCGAATTGCAACGAATGAAATGGCATAGATGCCCTAGCGGCAACTGCTAGCAAAAGACTAAGTTTTCACTCTAATGGCATATAACATATCCCACCAGAATGAAAACAATGGGAACCTTCTCTGGTTACACCTCCGAGGCTTCTACAATTTGCAAGCCATACGGATGCTGAGACTAAGGAAGATGAGGGAATTCTACAATTTACAATTCACGTCACATCTGCTCAGCGCGGTAAAGTTCCAACGAGAACTCTTTTGCTAGCAGTTACCGCTAGGGCATCTATGCCATTTCATTCGTTGCAATTCGGGACTGCACGCTGGGGTTTGTTTTGGTTGGATCAGGGAGAGCAGCATATGTGCCTCCTGATGAGAGACTAATAAGTTTCGAAACCGGTAGAGGTGCTTGCAGCACTCTCTGATTGGACTGGAATATGGTTCGGCTGTATTTTCGTTTTGCAACGAAATTGAAAATGGTTATTCATTTTTGATTTACATTTACTCTGTGTGGAGTATGAAGGGAACCAGCCTCGTTGGAACTTTACCGCGCTGAGCAGATGTGACGTGAATTGTAAATTGTAGAATTCCCTCATCTTCCTTAGTCTCAGCATCCGTATGGCTTGCAAATTGTAGAAGCCTCGGAGGTGTAACCAGAGAAGGTTCCCATTGTTTTCATTCTGGTGGGATATGTTATATGCCATTAGAGTGAAAACTTAGTCTTTTGCTATTGATTATGTTCAAAATAAGAGAGCTAATAAGAACTACAACGTTAACGGGATTTTATTGTCTCATATGGTCAATGGACCTCTATATTTGAAAAAACCACGGAGTGCTACCATTTAGATAGGTGCGTTTTTGAGAAAGGGATAAATTAGTCCCTAGGCACAGGGTGAATTAGGGTGAGTTCTATGCACTTTTGGTACCAACACGTCTACAAGAAAAATTGTTCCAGGTTAAATTTACTATCGAAATATCACATTATAAAGTCAAAAATATTTTTTTTCACAAAAATATATTCAAAAGAAAAGCAAGAAATAAACACGAAAGAAAGCCATTTTGTTTTTTGCCCCATAACTTTTTTCCACGGGGATATAGGTATAGGCATTCCTTCAGCGAAAAATAATTTCCATCCTTCCTCTTTAAAACGAAGTTTGGGAAATGTCTCTAGGATTTAGAATTTCCGAAATAGGATTTTTCAAAGTTTGCCGCTAACAGCATTTTTGGCCCATTTTCCCCATTTTTTCCCAAACATTGTTCTGTAACTTTTTTCTACTTTCTAGGTATATCCAATGGTACATTTAGTAGAAAAAGAAGTCAATTACCTTTAAAATGGTCTATTGTATAAGGTTATACGGACCTTTTTAAGCAAGTTACGCTTTTTCAAGGTTTTATACTTTTTATGATTTTTGATATTTTTATAATGATGATTATTTTTTAAATTTCTCATTATTACTTTTTTCTATTTCTAATAGGGGAGTGCATTTAGATTTTCACTTCGGAAAAAATCAAACAAGATAAAACTTTTTGTAATTTCATTAAGAAATGTTTAATAAACAACATATCAAAAAGTTCTACTCGAGAAGTGGGTGCTTCATTTTTTATTAAACAAATGAACAGCGAAGTTAGATGTTTTTTTAAATAACTCAGAAAATATAATTTTTAGAAAAAAACTGACTTGACCATTAAAAAATTCAGAATATTTTACAAAAAAAACTTTATATAAAGATTTTTCTAAAATTAAATCTCTAGCTTCTGTAATTTTTTATTTATAACGCTAAAGTCACCCTTCTCACACACATTGGAGCACTGTAAACTAGCGTTGGAAGAAGTGCACGGTTGAGTTTTTTTAATGTAATTCTTTAACTAATGGATCAAAAGAATTTTTACAAATTGGACATGAAAGAAGATGAAATAAGCTATCTTATGGTTCTAATAAAAAGAAATAAAATATATGGACATAAGTACGGTGTAGGCGGAAATTGAGCCTTACATGAATTTTGTTTAAAAATGATTTAAAAATGTTTAACTAATACAATTTAAGTTATAAAACTCTCAAATTTGCACAACTTACCTCTCAATTATCTTACTAAACGATGTTTTGTTAAAAAAAAATCTCAAAAATTTAATTCAAATAATACGATGTCTCAAAAATGTAATTTTTGAAAACTTTCTAAGTTTTACAGAATTCCCACCACTTTCAGACGGTATTACTCAAGTTTGAATAAATCTAACACAATTTTTTGATATTTTTTTAAAGCTTAGGATGTAGTCTTTAAAAAACACTGAATTATTTTAGTTTTAAATTGAAATAAACAATTTCTTTTTGAGAAAACTAAGAAAGATATCAAAAATGTAATACAAAAACCGAAAATTACCAGCTGAAAAAATGTATATACAGAGTGATCAAAGCTTTTTTCTGTAAAACTTACCTAAAATACATTTAATAATAAGCTTCAACAATAATAAATGTTCAACAAAAGAATTTTTTTTAGTTCTTATACAGTATGTCTGCGTAACTTGGAACCCATTGATAACTTTTTTAAGATCAGTTTTACGAAAAAAAGTGATTCTTTATAAAATACTCTGCACCGTATATAACATAAGATGCAACTATCAAATATCAAATTTTGTTAATTTTGTACGAGGTATGTCAAAAAATATGAATTTCACTCAGGAGTAAAGTACCTTTATATTTCACAATATCGAAAATTTTTATAAAGAAAAGTTGTTTGGAATTAAAAACTATGTTTCAATATGCAATTATATCCTTCTAATCGAAAATTTGTTTTTTTTTAATATTGTTTCAAATTAATTAATTATACCCAACATCATTAAATTTTCACTAATTATTTATGATAACTGTTTTATTATTAATTTTAGGAAGAAAGTTTTTCGTCATAAATAGCTGTGCATAGTTTAACACTTAATATGCAAATATAAAATATTATATTTTATCAATATTATACGAGGTATGTAAAAAAATTATATTTCTCGCAATAAATATGTACCTTTATAGTTCACAATATTTCGATTAGAAGAGTGTAACTGCATATTGACACATCGTTTTTAATTCTGAACAACTTTCCATAATAACAATTTTCAGTATTATGAAAAATATAGATATTTTACTCCTAACTGAAATTTTTATTTATTGACATATCTTGAACAAAATTGATAAAAATTGATATTTTATGATTGCATTTAAAGTTTGAGAATATGCAGAGCTTTTCACTAAGAATAACTTTTTTATTTATGATCCCATTGCAACAATTTTTTGAAAAGGTAGAAGCACAATTTTCACATCATTACGAGTAAGGCCGAATTTAATTAAGAGCGAACGAAACGATTCATATTAAGAACAAAAAAAAATACATATTTTGTTCATCAATAGAAAAATTATTAAGATCACAATTTGTTAACGTTTTAAAGCCGTCGTTTTTGAATATATATATAGTATATAGGTTTATCAAAGCTCTTAAAAATAAATATATTATGTAGAAATAAATACATTTTGTAAAGAAATGATGATTTTACAACTATTTTTAAGTTATCCGCCATTTTGGATCTGCCATTTTATAATTTAAATTATCAAAATTTTTTTCAGGTTCAGCAACCTCCCAAAAATATCCACATATCTATATGTAAACAAACACGTTTTATAAAAAAAAATCGGATTTTACAACTACTTTTTAAGGATTTTTAGGAAAAAATCCGCCATTTTGAATCCGCCATTTTGAAATTGCAAATTGTAATATCAGATTCGGGTTCAGCATAATCAAAACTAAAATAAAAACATTTTTTATCAAAATAAAATATTGAATTCACCCATATTCTTAACATTATTTATACAAAAAAAAATTGTTATTGTTTAAACAGTTAATAAACAATTAGCGACGAAATTTGTGAGTAGAACTTTTTACTTTAACATATTTATAAACCAACAAAAAAAGTTTTAGAAAAATATAACCTTGTTTGATTTTTTCCGAAACATTGTATCTATTCGTTCTAATTGCACTCCCCTATAAAGCTTATTTGATTTACTTTAAAATGGTGTATTGCAAAAAATTCTAGGACTATTTTTAAACAAGATATCCGTAGGATATCCAAGTGTATCCGTAATTTGAGAAAAATTTTATTTTTTTGTATTTTTTTTTTTTTTTTCAATTAGAAGAATATAATTGCATATTGTAACATACTTTTTAATTCCAAATAACTTTTCCTAATAACACTTTTCGATATTGTGAAATATAAAGGTAATTTACTCTTGAGCGAAATTCATAGTTTTCAACATACCTCGTATACTATTGATAAAATTTTCTATCTGATGATTGCATCTTAGGTTTTAGACTCTACAGAGCATTTTATAAACAATAATTTTTTTTCATAAAGTTAATAATAAAAAGTTTTCCATATGGTTCCAACTTAGTGGGAGATATTGCATGTGGATATGTCACATTTTGAAAAAGCATATCTTGTTTAAAAAATAGTCCTAGAATTTTTTACAATATACCACCTTATTTATTAAGCTCAACAGGCCGTGAAGGCCTAGGGCTGAAAGATTTAATTTTTCCTTACAATTACTATTACATATTTATATATAATGCTATATCCTATACTACTATAATATATACAATATTACATTTGTTTGTATAAAACACTTAATACTACACTTAACATTATAGTCTTTCCATACATTTCTTCACCACTTCCTTCCATTGTTTTCTGTCCAAAGCTTTTTCTTTCCAGTTTACAATATTACTTTGTTTTAAGTCTTCATATACGCTGTCCTTCCATCTCCTTCTTGGTCTTCCTATTCTTCTTTTTTGTATTGGCTTACGTAATAGAACCATTTTTGGCATTCTCGCCTTTCCCATTCTTTCTATGTGTCCTAAGTATCGGATTCTCTGTGCTTTGATTGCCGTCGTTATTTTTGGTTCATTATATAGTTCTTCAAGTTCCTTATTATTTCTTCTTCTCCATTGACCGTCTATTTTCACGCCTCCATATATTGCTCGTTGTATTTTCCTCTCCCATCTTTCTAAAAGGTCTATTTCTGATTTTTTAAGCACCCATGTTTCACATGCATATGTAGCTGTAGGTCTGATAACTGTTTTGTAGATTCTTATTTTTGTTTTTCTTGACACATCTTTGGATTTCATTAATGGACGCAATGCTCCATACTTTTTGTTTGCTTTTGCTATTCTTGCTTTTATTTCCCCTTCCCCATGTCCCTTTTCATCTACTTTTACACCCAGGTATGTAAATTCTGAAACTCTTTTAAATGCGCATACATTTTCTCCTTCTATCTCCAATGTGAAATTGTCTTCATTTTCTTTATCTGTTTCTCCCATTATCATGTATTTTGTCTTTTCCTTATTTATGAGAAGACCAAAAGGTTTGGCTTGTTTTATTATATTGCTCATTAATTTTGTTAGCTCTTTCTTACTTGTCGATAATAATGTTAGATCATCTGCGAATGCAATACATTGGTGGCCATTTTTAAAAATCGTTTCCTGTGTATTTATTTTACTTTTCCTGATTATTCCTTCCAGTATTACATTAAAAAGAGTCGTTGATAGTGGGTCTCCTTGTCTTAATCCTTCCTTTGTTTCAAAATTATTTGATTTATGTCCCTTCCATGCTATTTCGTTTGTGGAGTTATCCATAGTCATCTTTACCATCCTGACGATTTTACTTGGTATGCCCATTTCTTTCATTAGTGCGTACATCTGTTGCCGCTTTACCGTATCATAGGCCTGTTTAAAGTCGACGAACAGGACGTATACTGCTATTTTATGTTCGTAGCACGTAGTTTGGATTTCTTTTAACGCAAATATTTGGTCTGTCGTCGACCTATTACTTCTGAATCCTGCCTGATATTCGCCCAATATCTTTTCCGTGTATTGATTCAGCTTTTTTCTTAAGATGTTTGTCAATATTTTGTACACGACTTCTAGCAACGCGATACCTCTATAATTTTCACATCTCATTTTATCACCTTTTTTATGTATGGGGCATATCCTTGCCCTGGTCCATTCTCCTGGCATTCTTTCTGTTTCCCATATACTTTTTATCAGGCTATGTATCTCCTTGTGTAGTCTTTTTCCTCCTGCCTTTATCATTTCCGCCGATATTTCCGTTATTCCTGGGCTTTTATTGTTTTTTAGCCCTCATTTCATTTTCTATTTCTTCCCTCGTAGGTGTTTCTATTACTATATGGTCATCTTCAATTTCCTGGATTGTTCCCCTTTCTTCTTCGTTTTTGTTTAAAAGTTGTGTAAAATAAGTTTGCCAATTTCTCATTATTTCCCCGGGTTCATTTATTAATATTCCTTCCTCATTTTTCATATATGGGTTATGTTTCTGATATCCCCTTTCCATTTTTCTTGTTTCCTGGTAAAAGGATCTTATTTCCTTTTTTTGGAATTTTTCCTCTATCACTTTGAGTTTTTCTTCGTTGTATTTTCTTTTTTTATTTCTGCATGTTCTCTTCATAATTCTCTTCAATTCTCTATATTCTTGTGTGCTAATGTCACTATTATTTCTTAAGTTTTTTATTCTTATTTTTCTAATTTCTTCTGCTATTTTTTGACATTCCTCATCATACCATTCTTTTGCTTTTTGTTTTCTATTACCTTTAATTAATATTTCTTTACTGGTGTTTAAAACTGCTTCTTTTATGCTTTCCCACTTTTCTTCCGGGTCTAGTGTTTCTGGTTCTTCGTTTAGTCTGCTGGTTATTTGTTGTTCGTACTTCTTCTGTGTCATATTATCTTTTAGTATTGCTGTGTTGAATTGTTTTTTGATTTCTTTGTCCCTTTGATTGTCTTTCTTTATATTAGCATTTATTCTATAGGCTGCTCTTACCAAAAAGTGATCTGAGTCACATTCCGCTCCTCTCATACTTTTTATATTTATTATATTATGGGCGTGCTTCTTCTCTATTAATATGTGGTCTATTTGATTTATTGTCCTTTTGTCAGGGGAAATCCACGTTCCTTTATGTATATCTTTTCTGCGTTGGTATGTGCTTTTTATTACCATTTGTCTTTCTGTGGCAAAACCTATAATTCGTTGACCATTATCATTTGATACATCGTGTTTACTGTATTTTCCTGTTATATTTTCATATATATCCTCTTTTCCCACTTTAGCATTGCAGTCTCCCATTACTATTTTGATATCAAATGCTGGTAATCTGTCATATTCTCTCTCTAGTTGCTCATAGTATGCATCTTTGTCTTCTTCGGTGGCGTCTTCTATTGGTGCATGTACATTTATTATGCTTATGTTTCGTTGATTCCCTTTTAACCTGATTGTGCACATTCTATCTGATATCGGCTTGAAATTCATCACTCTGGTTTTCCATCTTTTCTGTATGATAAAGCCTGTTCCTAGCAATCTGTTATTCCCCCCACTTTTAAAAAATACTATATCATCTATTTCTACTATTTCTGTGTCTAATTGTTTTGTTTCTTGTAAAGCTAATATATCTATTTCATATCTTTTTGTTTCTCTAATTAGTTCTTTAAGTTTTCCCGTTTCATAAGTGCATCTTACGTTCCATGTTCCCAAATTAGTTTTCATTTTCTTGTTTTTAATCCCAATCGTCTCCTTGTCCATTGCCGTTGTTGCTACCGTTTCATTTACGTCGTTTAGTTTTTTTGGTTTCTGTTTTGGTTTTCTATTTTTAAGAGTTGTTGCTGATGTTTATTCCATGTCCATACCTCCTCATTTATTTTTATTTTTTGAAATCCTACCTTGACGTTTTTTCCTTCCAATTTAGCCTCTTTTGCCTTCGTTCTGATTTTACCCTGTATCATCCGTTCATTTTTGTCCATGTCGTCATTAATATATGTTTCTTTTCCCTTTATGTCTCTCAATTTGCCTTTATTTTTCATAATTTCTTCTTTGTCCGTTGCATTTTCGAGCTCAATCAAGCAGGATTTACTTCCAATTTTTCTTGCGCTTTTTATTTTTGTCTCAACTTTTAGTGCATTGCATAAAAAATCTTGGACGTTATCTTTTGTTATGTTTTGATCGTAGGTATCCATATCTACTCCCTGCAGTATTATATTTTTTTGTCTTTTGTCCTTTTCCATTCTGTCTATTTTATTTTCCAATTCTTCCACTTTTTGTTGGGTTTCTCTGTTTTCCTGTTTCAGCTTTTCATTTTCTTGTCTGAGTTCCTTCATTTCCGCTCTGTACTCTTTTTGCTCTTCTCTTAGTTCCCTTATTTCCATTGTGATAATATTTAGGCTCTCCAATATTTTTTCTAGTTGCCTATCATTCCCAGGCGACCGATGTACTTTTTTACTTCTGCTATCGTCTGCCTCATCTTCCGATTCATCTCCTCTTTTTCTTGTCTTTTCATCCACACTATACTCGTTCTCAGCCATTTTGTACGTAGCGTTAACTGGGCACACCCGTTTCAACCACGAGGAGGTATGCCCAATTATCCACGCACCAAAATTGCTTTTGTTTTTCGGCAGGTGTTTCTATTTTTTTTAAATCCGGCAACACCGCTTGAAATTTGACCAGCGTTTGCCAGTGTTTATAAGCTTATCTGTTAGCTGTTAACCTCACTTTTATTTGTCCGTTTAGTATTTTATACTATTTTTTACCGTTTTTACTTATATTATTCTTGCATTAGGTAGGGCACAGTTTATACCTTACCTTTTTCACTCACTCAGCATTCAATGTTCGCTGCACCACGCGAAAATCGGGTAAAATGCAGGCGAAAATTAAAACACTTTGTTTTCTATCTAATGCCACGTTGCCACCCCAAAAATATATACCACCTTAAAGTAAAGAAAATAAGCGTTATTTTTTATAATGAGAAATTTCAAAATAGTCGTAAAATATATCAAAAATCATTAAAAGTATAAAACTTTGGGCAACCATACCTTGCTTAAAAGTAGCCATGCATCCTTCTACAGTAGACCTTTTTAAAGGTAATTGACTTTTCTTCTTAATAAGTGTAACATTGCATATACCCAGGGGCGTAACAGAGGCCCCCGCAGCGTGAAGCTTGCGGGGGGGCCCCGATCGAGCAGGGGCCCCATCTTGTCGTCTGATATTATGTAAAAATCTGTTATAGGTATATGATTTTACTTTGTGGGTTTAAATTTAAAAACGTAAAGTTCTAAATAGGCATATTCGGCAAGTGAATCATCTCATATCTAGAAAAATATTTTCCAGTCTCACTAACTTTTATGGGTGGCGACAATAAACTATAATGCTTTGTACGTGACTATTCAAAGATTTGAGAATTGCAATTTGCCTAATTTTAGAACAATATTTCTAAATCTAGAAATGGGTTTTCTCTTTAATCTTTACCTACGTTTTAGTATTTCGATACGATTATCCAGAGACGTAACAGAGGCGCCTTGCAGGATGAAGCTTACGGGGGGCCCCAATATGTCAAGTGCCCCATCTTGTTGTCTAATATATGTAAAAATGTGTTGTTATATTATTTGCATACATACATTTTTTTAAGAAGTGCAGTATTGAAAATGAAGTTGTCCATCCGAATTAATAAAATTGTAGATATATTCGCTGATAGTAGATAGTGCACGAAGAAAGTTGTTCATCTCATAGAATAATACTTATGTAACCATTTAGTAATCTTTGTTCTATTTTATTATATACCAATAAAGATGAAAAATGTAAGTCGTCATAAACAATGCATGATTACACCAATGCCCAGTAAATGAGAGTTTTGGAGTGAAATTATCAGCGTCGCGACGGACGTATTTGCTTGACAATTAGGCATTCCAAATCACGTGATATAATATGGCTGCTGGATGGCAAAACTGTCATCCATAGGCGTATCCAATTATTAAACCACTTCATATTTAATTTGCTATCACAATTTCACACATTTCGCTACACAATTAACAAAAAAACAAAACCAAACAGGATATTCTTTACAAATTTGTCAATATTTAATGTAAACATTAGATACGCGATGACCACCCCCCTTATCTATGTCTATGGCCATGTCAGTTTAGCCATCCACCGGCCACCACTGACAGTTCATTGGAATCCCTAATTTGGATTTAGGTTCTAGTTACACTCCACTTCAAAGTTGGATTTATGCCGTTGGTTGCTTTTACTTCGGGGGTGACACCCCTCCTTGGGGTGAAAAACATACGTTTAAAATAATCCCGGAAATATATAAATTGACTAATTATAAGCAACTTTTGTTCTATAGAGTTTCTTTTTCTATGTTAATACTTTTCAAGTCATTTGCGAGTGAAAATATTTATTTTTCAACAAAAAAAAAATGTTTTCAGACGGGTTTTTCGTAAATAACTCAAAAAAAGTATTTATCGAATTAAATATTAGATATCGAAGAAATATTTGTAGCAAAAATGTAGCTTATAAGATATAAAAAATGGTGAACTTATTCATGAAGTCTATCGACACAATAAAAGCACAGTTGAAACTCATGAAAAATTATTCTTATTCGTCCACTTCCAAATCGAATATTTCAACCTGAAATAACCAAAACATGAAGCAATTTTCGGGGAAAACTAATTAAAACTTTTTTTAAATGTTTCAAAAAAGCTTTATTTTTATTTTTTTGTAAGTTTCTAGCATCAAAACTATACGAATTACGCTCAAAATAAAGTTGGCCCCTTTTTGTTAAAAAGAATCGTCAAAATCTGCCCCTATTTCGCACCCCAAATAAAATTTATTATAACGCTTTACCATTTACTTTAAATATTTATTGTTTATATGATCTGTAAGTTTGACTGGTTCGAAGTTCTTATTTTTGAAAAAATTTGATTTCATAGTAAAAACAGTTTTTTTATTTTGGAAAATGCCTTTTTTGAAATAACTTAAAAAGTATTAGTGATACGAAAAATCTCAAAGAGTAAAGAAATGTAGGTCATGCTTTTATAAATATTTTGGATTTTTTTTTGTTTTTCTGTAAGACAAAAATTGGTTAAGATATCGCTGTTTAAAATTTGCATATACTCGTGATTAGTGACTCGTTCAAGCCCTTTAACTAGAACCCTTTTAAAAATAAGCACTTTGAATCGGTGAAACTTACAGGTCATATAAAAAAATTAGGTAATTTGTAAGGCGATAATGATTAGTTTTATTTGGGGTACTAAATAGGGGGAGATTTTTACAATTTTTTTTTACCAAAAAATGGGATTAACTGTATTTTTAGCGTAACTGGCTTAGTTTTGATGCTAGAAACTTTTGTAAAAAAGAAAGCTTATTTTAAACACTTTAAAAAAGTTCCGAGTTTCCCTGAAAAGTATTTCATTTTTTGGTTATTTCACGTGGAAATATTCGATTTGGTATTTGACGAATAAGAAAAACTTTTTAAGAGCTACAACTTTTCTTTTACTGAGTCGATAGACTTCATTTTTGTTAACAATATTCTTTTCGATCGAATACTTACTCTTTGAACTATTTGCGAAACATCGACTATAAACGTGGTTTCTTTGTTGAACAATAAACATTTTTACTCATAAATAACTCGAAAAGTTTTGAGTTGATCACTTCGGTGGTGACACTGAAAATTACACGGTATCGTCATATCTTACGTTGATTTACTGGTCTGTAACACATAATTATAGGTATTTGTTACACATGTCGCATTTAGTAATTTTTTTAAAGGGGGCCCCATTTCCTATTCTGCGGGAGGGCCCCGACGGAGTTTGTTACGCCACTGCATATACCTACCTAAAGCTACGTCGAAAAAAGTTACAGAACAATGTTTGAGAAGTAACAAGGAAAATGGGCCAAAATCGCTGTGAGTGGCGAAATTTTAAAAATTATATTTTGAAAACTTTAAATCACAGAGACTTCTACCAAACGTTGTTTTAAAGATGAAGGATGGAAGTTTTTTTCTGTGAAGCAATGCCTATACCTATATCCCCGTGGAAAAAAGTTATGGGACAAAAAATAAAATTGCTATCTCTGGTGTTTTTTTCTTGCTTTTCTTTTAAATATATTTTTGTAAAAAAAAATAATTTTGACTTTAAAATGTGATGATTCGATAGTAAATTTAGTCTGGAACAATTTTCCTGTAGACGTGTCTGTGACTAAAGTGCATAGAACTTACCCTACTTTGTCCTGTGCCTATGGACTAATTCACCCCTTTCTCAAAATCGCACCCCTTTAAATGGTAGCACTCCACGAGCTTTTCATATTTAGAGGTCCATTGACTATATGAAACAATAAAACCCCCTTAACGTTGTAGTTCCTTTCTAAAATACATAATCAATAGCCTATTAATCCCTTTTACCAACATGTCCTGCCTAATCGTCTCCCCCCAGGTCTTCTTTGGTCTTCCTCTCCTACTCCTTTCAGGAATCTGGACATCTCAAACTATGCTCTCTCATTTTGCCATCAATGATGCCACACCTAGACTTCCCCTAATATACTCATTTTTAATTTTATCCTTTTTTGTCACTCCAATCATCCATCTAATAATTCTCATTTCAGCCACATGCATTCCTTGTTCCTTTTTCTTTTTCACTGCCCAACATTCAGTTCCGTATATCATAGCCGGTCTTATGGCTGTTTTATAGAATTTTACCTTCAACTTCATTGGAATTTTTCTGTCACACTACACACCACTCGCTTCCTTCCACTTCATCCATCCAGCCCTAATTCTACTGCATGCATCTCCATCTATTTCTCCTTTACTCTGTAATACCAATACAAAACTATTGCTTTTCACAATCATTTCAGCATCCAAAGATACCATTTTATTTGTAGTAACTCCATATTTAAATGAACATTCCAAATACTCAGTTTTTGTTCTACTAAGTTTAATAAACCTTTTTCTTCCAGAGCTTGTCTCCACGGTACAAGTTTTGTTCTAAGAATCTTTCACTATTTCCTACTAACACGACATCATCAGCATACATTAAGCACCATGTAATGTTACTCTGAAGTTTCGCTGTTACCTTGTCCAAAACTAATGAGAATAAATACGGACTAAGCACCGAGCCTCGGTGCAATCCTACTTTGACATGAAATTTATCAGTCTCTCCCACACCTATCCTAACACTAGTCGTTACTCCCTCATACATATCCCTCACAATCTTTACATATTCACTAGGTACTCCTTTCTTATTGAGTGTCCACCACAGAATCTCTCGAGGAACTCTATCACATGCTTTCTCAAGATCAATGAATACCATATGAGCGTTTGTTTCTTTACTCCTGTATTTTTCCATCAACTGCCTTATAATGAAAATTGCATCTGTTGTTGATCTGCCGTGAATAAAGCCAAATTTATTATCATATTTCGGTCTATTCACGTATCCGTCTATCAATTACTCTAGCATATTTTCATCGTGTGACTAAGCAGTTTTATAGCCCTGTAGTTTGTACATTGTTGTATATCTCCCTTGTTTTTATAGACAGGTACTAGTATACTGCTTCTCCATTTGTCTTCTAATAAAAAATACTTTTACATATTATTAATTGGTAAAGGTGATCCAGGTCTTTTGCAATTAGTCAATAATATGATGAATAATTTTGAGCAGTTATATTAATACACATATAAAACTGTTTTACGTACTCAGCCAAAATTCAGCAATATTTTGTAATACAAGAGCCACTTGAAGTCGAACTTTTTTATTATTATCTTCTGCACATGCCGCAAGATTATGTAAAAGTGTGCTGTTTTTGGCAATTTTCGTCTTTCCATCTGCTAATTTTGCCAGAATTTTTAACGCTCTTGAAGTCCGTTCCCTAACAGCTGGATCTTCGTCCATTAACAAATCAGTCAATCTAAAATAAATAATCGAATTTTTTTATATATAGTTTGATATCGTTAACGTTATGAAAAAATAATGAATTAAGATCAAATAAAACAATAAAAGAACTAATATCTAGGCTAAGCTGGATCATAAACCACTTTTCTCCATTTAAATCTCCAGGAGATGGTGGAATATTTCCTGCTCTGCTACAAAAAGGATTGGACATTTTATTGCCCATCATAACCAAAATCTTTAAGGCTAGAATAGCACTAGGTTATATACCAAAGACTTAGACAACTGTAAGATTAGTGTACATGCGCAAAATAGGACGACAGAACAAAAACCTATAAAAATCCTACAAACCGATCAGTCTTACATCATTTCCATTGGACAATAGAAAAAATTCTGGATATTAAAGGTGGACCCTTGAGGGATCATCCTTTCACGAACCAAATAGGTTATACATACCCTAATAATTAAAGAGAGATATTACTAACTTTAAGTAGATCAACATTTAATGGGAAACATTTCATTGTATTCCTTCACTCAACCGTTCTCTCCAGTACTTTCTATTTTGCAAGTCCCCTTCCTGCAGATTTCTTCTTTCCTTGCTTCAACCACTTCATATCTGAAAGATCGTCGGGGTCTGCCTCTCTTTCTTCTTCCTATCTGTTATTCGGTTTATCCAACGTTTTTGGTGTGCTCTTCTGACATGTCAGTACCAGGTTAATCTCTTCTGTTCTATGTAGTCTATTATATATGAGTTCATTTCCATTCTTTTCTTAGTCTCTATGTTATATTTATGCTATCTCTTCTTGTTACTCTGTAGCTTCTCCTTAGGAATTTGATCTGTGTTGCTCTTATTTTTTTTTATTCTCTTATTTCTTATCTAATTTTCACACCCATAAGTGAGTACTTCACACTTCACACCAATGAACTGTCAACACGGATGGATTGGCCCCGTCCCATTCAAATAGTGAAGCGAGATTGCGGCCAACATACAAGAGAGAGGTCCTAGAGAGAGACAGAGCTTGCCAGGGAAAATTTGACTTTTTCATTGGTTGGATATTATCATAATGACCAGAGTTGATGTGATTTTATAAATCCCCCACTTAGAAACTGTAATTCCCTCAAATTAAGCTCAAATCCCCCAAATTAAAATATTTTCCGCATGTTAATAAATTAGTAGTCAAATGTAGAGAACAGTAAACCAAAATTATACTACTTATCAACAGAGGGCCCTGGAAATAATTCGTAGGTCCTATCTTCTTCGATTATATGAGAGTATAATATACAGTTCTATGTACATTCGCAAATTTAATTTCCCATGACTCCTTAAAATCTTTCATAACTCTCCCCCCAAAAAATCCCCCAACCATTTCTGCTTAGAAAAAATTCCATAGACGCTTTTAAATTACTCCAAAATTGTAGGAAAATACCCCAATCTGGCAACCCTGACTATCACTATCAATTTGTTTGTATACGAAAGATGGCGATTATCTTCCCTCTTTCCCTGGCTATGGCTCTCTCATCCTGGCTGCATTAAATTCGCTTCATGCCCATTCCATTCGTGTTGACACAGTTCATTGCTTCACACCCATAAGTACTTCTTGTCATGGTGTTATACATACTTCTTTTTGTTTTTATATTGATGTTCTTATCTCACAGTGCCGGGTTCAATTTTTTCGTATGCAGTGTCTTGTTTGTCCTAGTCTATTTTTTATATCATCTTCAATTGTTCTTTGTTTGATATTATGAAACCTAAATGCTTATACTTGTCTGTCTCTTTGATTTGTTTGCCTTCGTCTATTTCCGCTGTTTTATTTCTGTATTCTCCGTTGTTATGTAATGAGTTTTCTTTATGGTAGGGGAGCCCAAGCGGGGATTTTTACAGTTACTCGAGCGCGTCAGATTATTACATGGGGAGAAACCTTGTATCCTGAAAATGTACCTCTACCATATATTGGCTCTTAATGCAGGGGAGTACGTTAAGGGGGGGCCGAAAAAAAAGCTGTCCTTAGAAAAACTCAAAATTGTCAGATTAAGATAAGGTAAGTTAAGTACATGCAAAACAGTGTATATTTCAAAAATCTGACGATTTGAGCTGGGCGTAAGGAAATGGGTGAGTCCCAAAGTTTCACAATAAAAAAGCGAGTATTTCGCGAAATAAATGACAGATCGAAAAACTAAAAAATATGTGCTCAATATTTTTCAAAAATCTATCCAATTATACTAAACACGACTTCCCACGGAGAGGGGTGGGGGTTAAATTTAAAATTTTAAATACGAATCCCGCGATATTTCGCGAAATGAACATCAGATCGAAAAACTACAAAATACACTCATTCAATATTTTTGAAAAATCTATCGAATGGTACCAAATACGACCCCCCACGGAGGTGGGAAGGGGAGTTACTTTAAAATCTTAAATAGGAGCCCCAAATTTTTATTGCAGATTTGGATTCTTTACGTAAAAATAAGCAACTTTTATTCGAAACATTTTTTCGAATTATGAACAGATGGCGCTATAATCGGAAAAGACGATTGTTGGAAATGGAAAATTAAATTAAAAAATGGAAAATCCCTACTAAAATGGAAAATTTTGCTTGACTTTTTTTAGTTTTAGGACCTAATATTCATAACCCAATCCCCATAGCGCTCGAGTGACTGCAAATTTAGCATACTTTCCTCCCCTACTATTAGGTTTTTTTTGATCACATTCTTTGTATTGGTCCAGTTTTCTCGTAAAACTGAGCTCATTTTCGTCTTGTGTGTTCATTATTTGGTCGTGAGCAAAACTTAGGGTATATATAGTTATTCCTTTCTTACTGGTATACCCATTCCTTCGAATTTTCTTTTCCATGGTTGCAGGGTTTGTTCCAGGGATATTTTGAACAGGGTACGGGATTTAGAAGAGCCCTGTAGCGGTCCCTTAGTAGTCTTAAATGGACTGCATATTCTATTGCCCGTTTTGATGGCTACTTTGTTATTCTTGTAGAGTACTTTTACTGCTTTTAATTTATTCGTGGAACTTCGACGTCTTCCATTGCTTACAATAGGCAATCTAAATAAGACATTACTGGAGAAAAGAAGAGAGAAGGTTATAAAAATTAGTAAAGTAAATTTCTGTTTTTAATCTGGAGGGTGAAATATCTAATAAAGGGTTCAACTTCAAACTTCAAGATATTTGAGAAAAACTGAAATGTAACAGTTTCAGCAAAAACACTAAATCAAAAAGACGATCTCGCATAAATACAACAAGGAAAGTAAAAAATTAGAAATTATAATTAACCTAGCTTTTATAGGTACCTTTCGTCTACTTGTAATTTAAGCGCTTCATATCCTCTTGTGGAATCTATTACCAATTCTGATATACTTTCCAGGGCAGCTATAACCACTTTTGGATCTTTGTGATGTAGTTCTCGTCTCTAGAAATGTGTTAGTTTAATAATTGCCATTGTACAAAAGTCATGATTTTAAAAAATGGCAATTTATTTACCAATTTTGTCATAGCACAACGGCCAAATCCTATAGGTCTGTGTATTATGTCCAAGTCAGCGATAGGTATATTAGGTTGTTCTGAGCATAAACGATTAAAAGGTGGTTCTAAGTCATGCCCATCTATTATCTTCCGACCAAAAGCTAAAACGTATAATCTCTAATATAACATAAGTGAAGTTTTTTTACGGTAGGCACCAAAAGGACGGCGGAAAAGAAGAAGACCTGGGAAAAGGTGGAAAGAGGGAATTCATAGGAAAATTAGAGAAAGAGGCTTGAACGAAGACATGTGTTACGATAGAGAGCAATGGCGAATGGGAATCGGAAGACGTCATTAAAGTTATGAATCAATTATTCAATTTAAATGTAATCAAGGCAGGTGTACTACAAGGTAGTGTGATAGGATCAGTCTTGTTCTTATTATACACCAGTGATATCCCTGAGTTAGATCAAAACCCAATAGCTACCTTTGCCAATGATAGTACCTTCTTGGATGTAGGCTAAGACTATAAAGAAGTAGCAAGAAAACTACTTACAAGCCTCTGTGGAGTTATGCTAGTGAGAGTAATTTAGACATCATCCAGCGAATATTAGCATTTCTAAATGAGTCAATCAAAAACAACGTTGTAAAGCTCAAAGCCACTCGACGTGGTGAACGTGTTCTTGGGTGTTACAAAAATTTGGTTTAGGTACAGTTACGATCACTGAATAGTTTACATCTTAATTTTTATATTGTAATACTGTAAAATTGCAGTGTCATACGGATTTGATAAATGTGAAAGTCAAAAAATTTAAAAAAAAAAGTCAATGCTTCAAACTATCCAAAACTATCCAAAAATGGCTAAAATTCATTTGAATGATGCGCAAAATGCAAGAGTAATTGCCAAACTTGAAGAAGGTTGGTCACTAAGGCAAGTTGCTGCACGTGAGCCATATGAGCATATGGAAAATCAAACAAAGATGGGATAATTTTCACTCTATAGCACGGTTGGGCGATTCAAGAGGGCAGAAGATCTCCGCAAATCAATAGAATTAGATGTTAGTAGATTATTTGAGAGAATTTCCTTTTCCCACAGCTCAAAAAGCTAGCGAAGAGACAGCGTTTCCGGGCGTATTTGCACTGCTCGTAGAAGAATTAAAGCAATGGATTGATAAATTATGCAGGACACCTTTTTTGACTGAGGATCACAAGAGGAGACGAGTTGCATTTTGTAATGAATTTATCTTGAAGAGAACTTTTGGTCTAGGGTTGCATTTTCCGATGAAAACGCATTTCAGTCATATAGCCCAATAAATGACCGTTTTGGAGTGTAATTTTCAGGGGCAACTCCGAATTACATGGAAATTTGGATTTAGGTTCTACTTACCCTCCACTTCAAAGTTGAAATTGTGCCGTTGGTTGCTTTTACTTGGGGGGTGACAGTCACCCCTTCTCGAGGGGTGAAAAACGCTCGTTTAAAATAAGCCTGGAAATGGATAAATTGACAGATTATAAGCAATTTTCGTTCTATAAAGTTTTTTACGTAAGTCAATACTTTTCGAGTTATTCGCGATTGAAAATGTTGATTTTTCGACAAAAAAATTACGTTTTCAGACCGTTTTTCGCAAATAACTCAAAAAGTGGATATTTTATCGAAAAAAATATTCCCAGCAAAAGTGTAGCTTATAAAAAGTTGAAAAAACGGTTTATCGGTAAAGTCTATAAATTAAATAAAAGCAAAGTTGTAGCTCATGAAAAATCCGTTCTTATTCGTCTAATTCCAAATCGAATAATTCAACGCGAAATCACCGAAAAATCCAGCACTTTTCGGGAAAAACTTATTAAAATTTTTAAAGTATCTAAGAAAAGCTTTATATTTGTTTTTTACAAAAGTTTCTAGCATCAAAAATAAACGAGTTACACTGAAAAAAAAAGTTGGCCCATTTTTTTGGTAAAAAAAATCGTGAAAACCTGCCTCTATTTAGTACCCTAAATAAAATTAATCGTTACCGCTTTACCATTTATTTTAACTCTATGTGGATTATTTATATTACCTGTAAGCTATATTGGTTTTAAAGTGCTTATTTTTTTTAAATTTGGTTTATAGTAAAAAAAAATTTTTGAAAAATTTCCTTTTTTCAAAATAACTTAGAAATTATTAGTGATAAGAAAAATCTTAACCAGTAAAAAATGTAGGTTTTGCTATTATAAATAATATGCTTGTTTCATTTTGTTTTTCCGTAAGACAAAAATTCGTTAAGATATGGCTGTTCAAAATTTGCATACACTCGTGATTAGTGACCCGTTCAAGCTTTTTTAACTATAACCCTTTCAAAAATAAACACTTTAAACCGGTGACACCGACAGATCATATAAAAAATAGATAAGTAAGTAAATTGTTTGTAAAGCGATAGCGATTAATTTCATTTGGGGATCTAAACACGGGGAGATTTTCATAATTTTTTTACCAAAAAAAAGAGAACCAACTTTGTTTTGAGCGTAACTTGCTTATTTGTCATGCTAGAAACTTGTATAAATAATTAAAATAAAGCTTTTTATAAAAACTTTAAAAAAGTTTGAATGGGTTTTTCCCGAAAAGTGCTTATTTTTCGGTGATTTCACCTTGAAATATTCGATTTGGAATTGGACGAATAAGAACGTGTTTTCCATGAGCTACAACTTTGTTTTTACTCAATCGATAGACTTTACTGATACACCATTTTCTTGGTTTTTTATAAGCTACACTTTTACTACGAATATTTTTTTCGATCAAATATTTACTTTTTGAGTTATTTGCGAAAAACCGTCTGAAAACGTAGTTTTTTGTCGACAAATAAACATTTTCAATCGCAAATAACTCGAAAATTATTGACTTACATAAAAAACTATATAGAACAAAAGTTGCTTAACAGCAGTCAATTTATCCATTTCCGGTCTTATCTTGAACGTATGTTTTTTCACCCTCGAGAAGGGGTGACTGTCACCCCCCAAGTAAAAGCAACCAACGGCACAATTTCAACTTTGAAATGGAGGGTAAGTAGAACCTAAATCCAAATTTTCATGCAATTCGGAGTTGCCCCTGAAAATTACACGGTATAGCCGTATTTCCCGTTCATTTACTGGGCTAATATAGCAATGGTCGAGTAAGAGGTTATATAGGCCGAGAAATCATAGGTATTGTACCCTCGGAGATCCGTGGAAAAAAATTACACCCAAAATAACAAAATTCAGTTTGGCAACACTGTGCGAATGTTGATAGTAACATATCCTTTTTAAGATAAGCACAACTGTAATTTAGTCCAAACAAATTAATATATTTTTATTGCCAACAAAAATGAGATTTTTCAACCAAATAATGTTTCAAATATGATGTGCAAAATAATTTTTAATTGGGTTCTGCTAATGGGCTTGCTTTTTTTGTCATTAAATTAAAAAAAACTAAATTTTACTCATTAAATCAATGTTGTCCGGTTATCGTCTTAATTATTTTAACTGTACTAATATACGTTGAGTATTTATGAATGATTAATAGGTCGTTAAAACATTTTATCTGTAGCGGCTTCTGGAATATCTTAAAAATATCGAATTTCATTGATAAAATGCGCATATTCCACCGATCTTCGCTTCGACAATATAATGAACAATATATGCATCGTTTAAGAAATAGTGGAGGATTCTCGGTCAACGTATGGGGATGGATAAGTGCTGAAGGCCCCGGCGTTTGTTATCATATCGAATAAAAATTAACAGGACTACATTACAAACATATTCTTGAGAACAAAATGTTGCCATCGGTAATCCAGAGATTCCCCAACAACGACTTCATCTTCCAACATGGCAATGGACCGGTACATACGAGTAGATTTGTTCGAGAACGGCTGGAAGAAACTCATGTTAATGTTCTTCCGTGGCCTTCCCGGAGTGCAGACTTTAACCCCATCGAAAATGTGTGGGCAAAGTTAACAAAGAAACTAAATAAAAGAAATCTTAGACCACGGAATAGAATTGAATTATTATGGGAATCAATTGAGCATGCATAGGAAGAGTTTGTTGATTATAACATGAGGGGATTGGTGCTATCTATGAACAGATGATGACTGCAAAGTTGTATTGACAATAATGGGGCTTCCACCAAATATTAAGTTATCATTATTTAATATAGACTCGAGTGTTAAAAGTTGGTGTGAACACAAGGTGATTTGCTCTCTGGTGAAAAAAGTTGTTTTAGTACGGAAGTAAACATTGGTTTTTGGTGAAATTTTCACAAAGTGTGTGGTGAATTCAACATTTCAACTGTAAGTCATCTTTCTGTTAATTTGATGCACGTAAGAGAGGAGATTTGCAATAATATTATACAGAACAATATTTTTTTAAGTTACAAATACAACAAACATTGAATATAACAAAAACGTGTATAATTAAACATTAATGAATATTTAATTACTGAAAGCCATAAATAAATTAGCAAACAGAAGTACGGCCAAATATTCTGCGACGTTGCCGGCGTGTGCAAAATATCTGAGACCTTACCAAAACGTAATTAAAAATAAGAAGATAATAATAATAATTACTATTAGACACAGGTTACATTTTCCTATTTTTTGTGTATATTATAAGCTTTAAGTGAACTAAAAATATATTTTTCTCGCATTATATTGATAAAGATTTTCAGTCTAGAAAACAAACAACAAGACAAATAGATGAACAACGAAGAAAATAAAAAAGAAGGAAAAAGACACAAACCGGAGCACGACAGCTCGATTGAAGAAGACAAAGAAGAGCAACATAAAAGCAAAAAAGCTCCAGACACGCGCATAAAAAAAGTAAGTACAATATTAACGGACATGGAGGAGATTAAGATATTGCTGAGCCAGATGAGGCAAGAAATTAAAGAAGATATCCTGGAAAGCAAAACAGAGATTAAAGATGAAATCAAGGATATGAAAAACGAACTGGAAGATATTAAGCAGAAGCTTAAGCAAAACAAAGCAGAAACAGAAAATTTAAAAAGAGAAGTAGAAAAAAAAGAACAAAAATGGGAGAAAGAAAACGAAGAACTCAAAAAAGCGTTAACACTCATGGAGAATAGATTAGAGAAAATCGATAAAGAAAAAATACGCAATAAATTAATCATAACAGGAATTCAGGTAGATCTGGAAGATGAAGTTAGACTAAGAGAAAACATACAAAAAATGATGGAAACAGAGCTGCAACTGAAAATAGAAGTTAAAAGTGCGTTTAAGATAGGATACAAGAAATGTATAATAGAAACGAAGAGCTGGGAAGACAAACAGAAAATACTGCAAGAAAAAGGTAAACTCAAATACACAAGAGACTGTAGAGAAATATACATAGATGCAGCGCTGACGTTCAAGGAAGCAAAGATACAAAAAGAAATCAGAGACATAGCAAAACAACAGAGAAGCAAAGGAGCAAAAGTAAAAATCAGATACCACAAATTAGAAATAAATGACAAAGTGCTAAAATGGAATGCAAGAGAAAATAAACTTATAGAAATTGAAAATGTCCCAAAAAACTAGACAAAAGAGAATGGATGGATGAAAAGGAAACAGACAATGCAAACGAAGAGGTAAATGAGTCAAGGTATATTCAAAATAATAAGAAAAATACAAAAAAAAGGAAGAGAATTAAAAAAATGACAAAAAAAATTGGAACATGGAACGTCAGGACACTGCTAGAAGAAGGAAAAATGGAAGAGCTAGCGACACAGTTGAAACAATACAATATAGATATTGCAGGAATTCAAGAAACCAGGTGGGGGGGACATGGAAAAATCGAAAAAGAAAATTATACAGTATGGTATGCTGGAGAAGAAAAACAAGGATATGGAGGAACTGCTTTTATTGTGTTAGGGGAAATGAGGCATAAAGTTATGGAATTTAAACCCATAAGTCAAAGATTATCATACATAAGAGTAAACAGCAAACCGAACAAGTTGTCCATAATAAATGTCTATGCACCCACAGAAAACAGTGATGACTTAATAAAACAACAGTTCTATGAAACACTAGAAGAAAATGCCGAAAAAATCCCGGGAGAAGATATATTAATTATTATAGGCGATTTCAACGCACAAATAGGTAAAGAAAAATGCTTTAGGGAGGTTGCAGGGGAAAACTCATTACATAGCACAACAAACAATAATGGAGAAAGATTATGTAATTTAGCAGCGGCATTAAACATGGACATAAGTAGCACGAGATATAAACACAAAAACATACACAAGATAACATGGATGAGACCAGGCAGTCTGGAGGGGAATCAAATAGACCATGTACTTATTAAAAAGTCACACAAACAGTCGATAAATGACGTGAGATCTCACAGAGGGACAAACATCGATTCGGACCATATGCTAGTGATTGCAAAATGTAAAATAAAAACAACAAAGAATGAAAGACGAAAAGCACAGGGAAGATGGGACGTAGATAAATTGAAAGATAAAGGAGTAAAAAGATTTGTAAAAGAAGTCAATGTAGAGATGCAGTTCAAGGAGGAACAAGAAATGGAGGAGCAGTGGAAAAAAATCAAACAAGGAATAAACACTGCAGCAGAGAAAGTAGTTGGAAAAATGCAAAAAGAAAGAAGAAACAATTGGTTTGACGAAGAGTGCAAACTAGCAGTGGACGAAAAGAATAAAACAAGATTGAAATGGCTAAGCACAGGTAAAGAAGAGGAACGAGAAAAATACCAAGATCAAAGGAAAAAGACAAAGAAATTGTTTAAATCAAAGAAAAATAAAAAAGTAGACGAAATTATGAACGAGATCGAAACAGAAAATAAGAGACACAATTCAAAACCACTGTACCAATACTTAAAGCTAGGTAGTAGAAAACGGACAGCTAATGTAACCATAGAAGCAGAAACATGGCAGAAGTATTTCGAAGAAATGTATCAAGAAACGGATGTAGAAGAAGAAAGAGAAACAATAATGAACCCGGAACAAGGTGAAGAAGAAGAATTGACCTATACAGAAGTAAAAGATACAATATGCAAACTGAAAAACGGGAAAACAGCGGGAGACGACGGAATATGTGCAGAACTTATAAAATACGGGGGTGAAGCACTATACAGAAAGATTTATGAACTAATACAGAATATATGGAATAAGGAAACAATGCCCGAAGAATGGAAGAAAGGAATTATTGTGACAATCCCAAAACAAGGAGACCACAGGATATGTAAAAACTACCGAGCAATTAATTTACTGAATGTAACATATAAAGTACTGACTGGTATAATTAGAGACAGACTAACAATATACACAGAACAAAGCATAGGAGACTACCAGTACGGTTTCAGAAAAGGAAGATCCACGATAGATGCTATCCATACACTAAAACAAGCGATAGAGAAAACATACGAGTACGACGGAAAAGCACATATACTTTTTCTAGACTTTAAACAGGCTTTTGACAAACTAAGTAGAAGAAAAATGATCCAAGACTTACAAGAGAGCAAAATACCAAATAAAATTATAAGAATGATAGAAATGACAATGCGAGACTCCCAAGCAACAATAGACACCGGAAGAGAGAGAACAGAAATAATAAAAATTAAAAATGGAGTAAGACAAGGAGATGCGCTCTCAACTGTACTATTTATTCTATCATTAGATAAGATAATAAAAAAGTTGTCAAACGCAGGAACTATAAATAAAAATACAGTACAAATAATTGGATATGCGGACGATATAACCATAGTAGCAACAGATAAAAAGGCATTAAAGAAAACCTTTCAAGAAATAGAAAACGAATCCAAACTAAGAGGACTGGAAATAAATGAAAATAAAACAAAATACATGAATGTAAGTAAAAAAAAAGAAGACGCAACTGACAGCAATGACAATAGACGCACACAGCTTCGAAGAGGTTGAAACATTCAAATATTTGGGAGTATTAGTCAACAGAAGGGAAATCTCTCCGAAAAATATTAATTTTTGGCGGATTATTTGATTTATACCGTTCTAATTTAGTTTGTTTAGTTTTGTTAAACTTTTCCTTATTTAGTTTACATTTTGAAAGTGTTCATAAGTTAAACGTTACTTGAAAACTCCTCTATGGAGTCATCTAGTGGAGGCGAACCGCCTGATATTGAGAATTCGATGGATAGTAGCTGTGATTTACAAGATTTAAATGGATTTCTACCCAACCAGCCTCAAAATAAGATAAGTAGTAGTATTAATCTTAACAATATTAATGAAAAACAAAATACTTTAGTAAACTCAGATCAACCAGAAAAAACCAGGCCTGTTTATTTATACGAAAAAATTGATTTAGGACCTTTTTACATTTTCATTGAAAACTCCAGTTTAAATTTTACAGGAAAATTAAACGCTGTTAAAATAGGCGAGATCCTATTTACGTTACATCCAGAAATTGACAATTATATAAAAAAAATTGACTCAATCGGACGCAACCGAGTTAGGGTCTCATTTAAAAATTATAGTAGCGCAAATGCTTTAGTTACTTCCAAATTCCTTATTCAAAAAAATCTGACCGCATACATTCCAAAATTTCAATTGTTTAAACTAGGTGTAGTAAGGGATATAGATTCAGATATATCGGAAGAATATCTTAAAAATAGAATAAAGGAATTTGATCACCATTGCAAATTCTCGGTTGAGTATGTGAAACGAATAACAAGAAAAATAGTAGCAGATGACAAAGTAATATTTAATCCAACAAAATCAGTTATTGTGTCTTTTAAATGCCAGAATATACCAAAGTATGTAGTAATTAATCATGTCTTACACACTGTTGAAAAATACCAGCAAAAGGTAATTATCTGTTACCACTGCTATAGGTATGGGCACATGAGTAAGCAGTGTAAAAGTAATCCTCGCTGTTTTAAGTGTCATGAATCTCACCTTTCCGATTCTTGTTCTTTATCATCGTTTAACAAAAAATGTCTATCCTGTGAAGGTGAACACTTCACTAATGAATGGGAGATATGCCCAGAATTTGATCGCCAAAAGAAAATAAAACATTATATGTCTGAAAACAGCTTATCTTTTAAGGAAACAATTAAACTCTTTCCTAAGATAACTTATGCATCTATAGCAGCCAATAATTCCTCAATAAATTCTCATCAAACTCCAAATATGAATGCACCATCCTCTTCATATTCCTTTACTCAATTGTCCACGTCTCAAACATCTTCCAATCAGTTCGCTCTACCTTCAGTTTCAAATAGATATACAATAATAAAACCACCAAAATACAAACGACCTATCTCTTCCTCACCAGACCAAGTAACAATGGAACATCAAAAAATAATAAAGTTAAACCCCATGTCCAACAGACCTGGTGGTATTATCACCTCTTCTTCGTATCAATCTACATTTAATCCAGAACAAGGATCTAAAATACATGAACCATCAAAAGAATTAACAGAATTAATATCAAATATAGTTACAAGTATTATCTCTAATATAAATCACAAAAATTTTGAAATTCCAGAAAAATCAGTTCTAGTAAATTCAATTCAATCAGTTTTAAGTTCTCTCTTATATAATAATGAATAGATTGGTAATTTGTCAATGGAATTGTAGATCGGCTAACTCTAATAGAGAAAACCTTATCCACCTATTAGAAGACCAGAAAGTTGATATCGCATTATTATCAGAAACTAGATTTAAACCAGAAAAGTATTATAACTTTCACGGGTACAATATTGTCAGAGACGACCGCTTTTCAGTAACTGTTGGCGGTGGCTCAGCAATTTTAATAAATTCAAACCTATATTACGAGGAAGTCACCATGAAAGTAGATTTAATAAACGTCAATAAAGTAGCAATAAAAATAAAGTTTAAGTCATATACTGTCACATTTATATCTATGTATGTTCCCCCAGGAACCAAGTTATTGTTACAACAATGGAACAATTTCATAACATCTATGGAAAGACCATTTATAATAGGAGGTGACCTTAATGCTCACCACATTGCCTGGGGCCTAGACAACCAAACAGATATGAAAGGTAAAATCTTGATGGACTGTATAGACGATAATAATTTAATATTCAAAAATGATGGCTCTCCTACTTTCTTTAGGAACTTCTCGAAATCGGCAATAGACCTGACCATTTGTACTCCTGACTTAAACCACCTGATCACTTGGAAAACACTTCAAGACCTATTTGGTTCAGACCATACACCTATAAGAGTAGAGTTAGAGGATCAACCAACTCATACATATAATCCATATTCACAAAAGTGGAATTTAAAGAATGCCGACTGGAAATTATATGAACAGTATTCGGAAGATGTATTCTCTCAATTTAAAGATATAAATTCTTATGAACAAATTTTGCACAATATAAATACAACTGCATCCTACTGCATCCCCAAATTTAAAATAAAAAAACCGACTTCCAGAGGAAAATACTGGTGGAATTTAGAATGTGAAGAAGCAGTCAGAAGAAGACAGGAAAGTTTTTGTATATTCAAAGAAAATCCAAACCATGAAAACCTACTTAAGTATAAAAAAGATGATGCACATGTCAAGAAGATCACTAAACAAACTAAAAGAAATAGCTGGAGAGATTATGTCGGATCCCTAAATAGGTCAGTCCCTATTAAAGATGTATGGTCAAAAGTTAACCGAATAAAAAATAGAAAAACAAAGAACAAAGTCCCTGTTATTCTGTCGGAAGCTTCGTGGATAGAAGAGTTCCATCAAAATATCACACCGCCGTCTGCAGAATTAGTAATTCCTGATTTACAACTAAATGCTCTGTACGACTATCCAGAACCAATCCGTTTCCTAGTCAAACCATTTTCTGCCACTGAACTAAACTTTGCGTTGAAGAAAAACTCAAATTCAGCACCAGGTGCCGATAATATCCATTACTCGATGCTATCAAATCTTTCAAGAATTGGTAAGGCTGCACTACTAAATATATATAATGAAATTTGGATGCGCCGCATAAAGATTCCTGACGATTGGCACGTTTACACTATTATCCCGGTTTTAAAACCAGGAAAATCATCAAAGAATTGGGATTCTTACCGTCCAATCGGTCTGGCTTCCTGTATACTAAAAACATATGAGAGACTTATTAAAAACCGTCTGGAATTTTGGCTAGAAAAGAACGACCTATTACCAAGAAGTCAGTTTGGTTTTAGAAAAGGTAAATCCACACAAGATAGCCTCTGCCACTTTTTAATAGACATTTATAGTTCCTTTACTTATAAGAAAGCAGTTAGTGCTTTGTTCTTAGATATAAAAGGGGCTTACGACAACGTTAATCTTCACATACTATACGCGAAAATGTTGGAAATAGGAATACCCGAGATAGTAACATGGAACATCATTAACTTATACATTAATCGAGCAGTTCACGTTAGATTAAATGGAGATCAATCTAACTCCCGATACACATCTTTGGGACTACCTCAGGGTAGCATCCTAAGTCCTATATTATATATACTGTATACTGCTGACTTAGAAACTAAACTTCCTCAACACATAAAAATCCTACAGTACGCTGATGATGTTGCGATATATGCAGAAAATAAGTCAATAGATAGATGTAATAACTACCTTAAATCGACATTGAATATTATAAAAAAATGGGCTACCGATAATAACTTAACAATATCAGAGAGTAAATCAACCATTGTTACCTTTACTAAAAAACGATATGTTCCTCAAAGCCATCTACAATTTGATAATACTAGTATTCCTTATAAAACTTCAATAAAATTTCTTGGCGTATTTTTAGACTCCAAATTAAATTGGAAAGAACACACAAATTACATATTACGAAGAATGGAAAATGCAATGAATATCATGAAGACTGTAAGTGTCAGTAACTGGGGAGCTGATCCAAACATATCAATATTACTATACAGAAATTTGATAAGATCAATCTTAGACTATGGATCTATTTTTTATGGCTCAGCATCAAACTCTGTACTCCAAAAAATCGAGAGGATCAAAAATAAGGCACTTAGGTTATGCACTGGTTATCTTCGTAGCACACCTATATTGGTCATGGAATGTGAGCTTAATGAACCTCCACTTTCATTACGCAGGGAATACCTAAGTGAGAAATTTATAGTTAAAACAGCGGTTAACGATAAACTGCTATTAAATAAAATTGTTCATTTAACCACCTCATACCTAACTCATTATTACTGGGAAAAAAAGAAACTGCTTTTAGTTGTGGAAAGCTTCCTCAACGTTTCTAATTCCATTGGCGACATACACCAAATTGAACAAAGCTCGTCTCGAAAGCTAAATTATGAAGATTATTTATCTCCAGTTAACTGTCATTTAAGTAATATTCGTGCGACAGACTTCCTTACTAAAATAGACCACCTTCAGTGTGTACAAAAAAACTGGGGGAGTTATCAGAAATTATATACGGATGGTTCAAAAATGGAAGGAAAAGTTGGATATGCTATATATTACCCACAAAAAAGTATAAAAATAAACAACAGATTACCTGATAAAATGACAATTTTCACAGCTGAACTTATTGCAATCAAAGAAGCATACAAAATATGTATTAATCAAAAAGAACTCAATTATGTTATATTTACAGACTGCCAAAGCATTGTAAAGACATTGAAATATAATGTACATAATTTTGCAGAAAATTATATCATCAGTGACATCATAGCAATGAACAGTGAAGCTTTGAAATCGGGCAAAAATATAATATTGTGTTGGATAAAAGCACACATTGGTATAAAAAACAACGAAATCGTAGATGATCTGGCTAAAAAAGCAACAACGAAGGAATCCACTCTGCATACTTATCAACTTCCTATGGGAGACATAATTTCTATTATGAGATCTATCAAACGGACGAAATGGCAGGAACAATACAATAATTCAGACAAAGGAAATTATTACAAAAAAATCCAGCCTACACTTCCCATCAAGACATGGTTTAATCAAGTTTCCAACAAAGGCTTTATCAAAACTATTTGTCGAATAAGAAGTAATCACTGTCTGACTCCAGTCTACAAAAGAGAAATAGGACTTGTAGATAATGATGAATGTTTATGTGGAGAGCTAGCTGATCTACAACATATGCTGTTAGAATGTCCTTTACATTTTATTGAAATATCAAACTTTTTTGCCAATCTAGTTCAAGTTAATGTACAATTTCCTTTTAATCTTATATACCTTTTACAATCAAACAATCTAGATGTTTATAAAATTTTATACAACCATGTTAATTGTTTAAAATTAAAGCTCTGAGAAAAAAAGAAAAAAAAAATAAAAAAAAAAATTAAATAAAATAAAAAGTTACTAAGATCTAAACCTCCGCGAGGTTGAATCGGGTTTAGGTCTTAGCGCGATAAAAAAAAATATACAAAAAAAAAAAAAAAAAAAAAAAAAACTAAAAAAAAAATAAAAAAAAAATAAAAAAAAAAAATAAAAAAAAAAAATAAAAATAAAAAAAAAATAAAAAAAATAAAAAATGTAATAAAAAAAATGTTAAAAAATATAATAAAAAAAATAATAAAAAAAAACAGAGTAAAAAAAAACAGTAGTACTAATAGTTTTAAATTTAGATACTAAGCATATATTTTGTAAAAGAGAGAATTCAAAACACATTGACTGGCCAGTTGGTTGCTTAAACCAGTGCCAATAAAACATAAACACACACACAGTCAACAGAAGAAATGAAAGTGTAGATATGAAAAGAAGAATTCAAGCAGGAAACAAAGCATTCTACAGAAATAAAAAAATTTTCAAAGATAAGAAGATAAGCCGAAATACAAAAATGAAATTAATTATTTATATGGGAAATAAGCCACAATTAAAATGAAAAAAATAATTTTATTAACGTTTCGACGCCCAAATCGGGTGCCGTTGTCAAAATACAAAATATTACTAAAATAAACTAAAGTGTTGTTGCTAAGCAAAAAAATTCTTCTAATAATTTATTTAATCTCACTCATTTATATTGGCAATTCAGACATATATTATACATTTTAAAGTAGAAGACTTTAAAATGATATTGCCAATATTTATGAGTTGCGTTCCTGGGACGACTTACTGAAAGATAGTTCATTCGATTACATGAAATTAACCCCAACTCAAGAATATCCGTCATAAAAATTATAGCATGTGATATGTCTTTAAAAAGACAACCAAATGCAACGACAGTAAAATTCTCGCGTTAGAGACTTCATAGTAAATCACAAGGGAAAACCAGGAAAAACCCTGTGATACTATCCCGACATCGTAAGTATTTGGTCTTACATTAATTTACTCTCAAAAAATAATACCAAATTCTGACTTGTAACATGTTTAAATTATAAATAATATTAATAATACTAGATATATAAGTAATACTAAAATATAAAATATGTACTAGCTCGATATTATTGACTTACTAATCTTGGTATTTTCTTTCTATTGACTTCCTCTTTCAGTATGGGTAACCACATCCTACTGCATTCTACCGAGGAATTTGCGACACAATTGGTTTCATTTAGCATAATTAGAGCCGCTTCTTTGATTTTTCTCTTTTTACTATCTGATTCTTTCAGGACTATACTTGAATCTCTCCACTGAACTCTATGTTCATTATCCCATGCGTGTTGACATATTTGAGATCTCTCAAATTCTCTATTTTTAATATAAGATTGATGTTCACTTATTCTAACGTCTAATGGTCTTGATGTCTCACCTAAATAAAATTGTTCGCATTCACAAGGTATTTTATAAATGCAATTCTTTGTTCTTTCTTATAAATAAAAAATTATTTTTTTCATTTTAATTGTGGCTTATTTCCCATATAAATAATTAATCATAAAAATGCCACAAGAAAATAGCTTCAGAACAACAACAAAAATGAAAATCTACAAAACGACCATAAGACCAATAGTGCTATATGCTTTGGAGACATTCACATTAACAGCAAGAGAAGAAGAGCAGCTGAAAGTTTTTGAGAGAAAAATTATGAGAAAAATTCTGGGAACAAAGAGGGAAAACGAAGAGGATGCAAGGCAATGGATGAACCACGAAATACAAGAATGGATGGGTCAAGAGAACATAGTAAGAGCAACAAAAGCACAGAGAATTAGATGGTATGGACACATAATGAGAAGAGAGAAGAACAATCCGTTAAGAGTTATAACCGAATGGATACCACCAGGTACAAGAACCAGAGGCAGGCCTAAACTCAGATGGAGACAACAAGTGGAAGAAGACTTAAGAAGTATGGAAATTAGAAATATAGGAAGCAAAATCAGAGAGAGAGAAGAATGGAGAAAGGTAGTGGAAACAGCGAAGTCACACCAGCAATTGTAAAACCAAAGTCAGAATGGGATGATCCCCCACAAAAAGGATCTTCAAGTGAAAACAGCTTCAGCTTCCTCGGGAGCGTACAGCTTGTATATATACTGGGTTGGGCTAAAGAATGGAACCAAGCAAATATCTCTGAAATGAAAAGAACAATCTTTTTGAAACTTTGCATGCAAGTACAGTGACGCAAAACGCATCTGTTGCTATACTTTTTGTTACTAGTTCACTTCCGGTTTCACCGGAAATACCCTTAACTTATTTATTTTAAATGGGACACCCTGTATATTTTTGCAGATTTTGAAAGAACTTATTATTTTTAATTCATACATACCAAATTTGGAAGAAAGAAATAGTTAAAAAGTGTCTGTAGATAATTTTTTGTATTAAAAATAAACGAGTACTACCATCCATACTATAGACTATAGACTAAAACTATTGTTGTATTTATTTGAATTTAGCATAGTAGGTAACTGTTACTGAACTAATTGACAGAAATAAGTTTTATTCAAAATGGTTTATTTAAGTGAAAGAGATTCGCATTGAAATATTAATGATAATCGGTCATGGTGAACTCGGTCATCGTGTTAGAACTCATGACGAGGTGTGTAATATTTTTAATGAATTGCATCCTGAAAGAAATCCTATATCACGTTCAACGGTTACTACAACATTGAAACGTTTTAATGCAGCTGGGATAATCAAAAATTTGCCAAAAACTGGAAGACCACGGACTGCAACGAACGAAGTTATTAAATTGCAATTGATTTAGAGGAATCACCTCAAACTTCCACAACAAATTTGGCACTAAACCATGGAATAAGTCAACGTTCTGTAAGGAGAATATTGAAAATGGAAAAATATCATCCGTATAAGATACAATTGGTTCAAGAATTGTCAGATGATGATTTTGACCGGCGGCTAGGGTTTTGCGAACGAATGATGGACATTTGTAACAATGACGAACATTTTGCAAGTAATGTAGTGTTTTCCGATGAGGCAACTTTATGCTTAAATGGAACCGTTAACCGCCATAACTGTAGGTATTGGTCGAATGAGAATCCTCGTTGGATTATGGAAGCACATACCCATACCCAACATCCACAAAAGTTAAATGTTTGGATGGGAATTGTTCAAAATAGACTAATATGCCCTTTTTTCACAGACGGAAATTTGAATGGTGACAAGTATTTAAATTTACTAAATAACCAAATTATTCCTGCACTTCAACAGAATGGCCAGTTACCACAAAATTTTTGGTTTCAACAAGATGGAGCGCCTCCCCACTATGATCGACGGGTTAGGGATTTTTTGGATATGAATTTTCCAAATCAATGGATTGGACGTAGAGGATTCCTAGAGTGGCCAGCTCGTTCTCCCGACCTCAATCCGTTAGATTTTTTTCTTTGGGGTTATCTAAAATCACGGGTTTACGTTAATAGACCAACATGCTTGCAGGATTTGAGACAGAGAATAATTGATGAATGTGATCTAATACGTGGAGAAATTCTGGAAAGAGTGACTCAAGAATTTATTTATAGGCTTGCACGTTGTCAAGAGGTGAATGGTGGGCATTTTCAACATTTGAAATGATTTTTTTATTTTTATTATCATTGGTCTAACGTAAATAAATTAACCTATTTTTTAACTGTAAAGAGATTTATTTCTTGTTTTAATAGTTTTTTCTTCCAAACTTGGTATTTATGAATTACAAATAAAAAGTTCTTTTAAAATCTGCAAAAATATACAGGGTGTCCCATTTAAAGTAAATAAGTTAAGGGTATTTCCGGTGAAACCGGAAGTGAACTAGTAACAAAAAGTATAGCAGCAGATGCGTTTTACGTCACTGTACTTGCATGCAAAGTTTCAAAAATATTGTTATTTTCGTTTCAAAGATATTTGCTTGGTTCCATTCTTTAGCCCAACTCTGTATATTTAATATAACATAGATTTAAAATAAAATGGATATTTTAAAACCAGACATCTTTATTTTATTTATTAAGACCATAATCCATTTTATTCAAAAAAACTTCTTTCTATACTTTCTATTTTGTTAAATTTTGTAAAATATATGTATATTATTTTGATATTTAAATTTTAATCAACCAATTCTAGGTACACCAATAGTAACATCACTTTGACGTAATAGTGCCTTTAAATGAGGTAAAAATTAAAAAAAAAAATCGTTTCCTAATTAGATACGCAAGCCTGTAAACCAGCGTTTCCCAAACTTATTTTTCCGTGGCCCGGTTATTTTTGTGCTTATCCTTCGTGACCCACTAATTTTTTGCATAGCCTGGTGTGTACCGGGTGTCCCAATAAGAATGGCTCTCGGCCATATCTCAGGAACCGTTTATAGTAGAGCTTTGAAATAAAAAATTTTATAACAAAAGTTGGCTCAGGAAAAGCCTGGAAATTATTTTCATAATTGTGGGTCCACCGCTAGAGGGCGTAATTGAATATCAAAAATAAAAAAATCTAAATTTTACAAAATTTTCCTAATAAAGGGGCACTGGAAATCCGATTATTGTATTATTCATCAAATTCTGCGCATATTTGATTTAACAAGTTTAACTCTACCTTTGCAAATAAGAGGTAGGGGTGAGTGGGAACCTTGTTATGAAAAAATGGCTGTAAGTCCGGTTCTGCTAAATCAAATTTTGAAAACTGGGTCTTGTTGAAGACAGATCTTTTTCTTCAATGTAAGCATGATAATTTTGAACCATCCTAATAAGTAATAAGCCAGCTGGGAGGCGTTATTTAATTTTTTTCAGAAATCTAGTTTTCTTTGGAAAATATTAAATACAAGTATGCATTTTTAATCATACTTTATAAAATTAGATTAAATTAGCAATAGAATAGCGAAAACCGCATGTCGATACCTTTTTTCTATCTCAAGATATCTCGAGAAACGTGTAAATTTTATACATAACTGTTACTATCACCGGTAAACTAAGTTAATGAAAAGTAGTGTGCTGTGGAAAAAAACAAAATAACATTTTCCAGATGTCAACGTATAAAAATATAATTAATTAAAACAACAATATAAAGAGAAGCAATACTATTAAAATTAAATATAACACAGAACAAAAAGAACTACTTAGTGACGACCTAAATATTCAAATTGTTGCCCATCATACACTACTCTAGAATACATTATCCAGAGAATACTAAACGCCATTCAAAGCATATCGAGAGCAGAAATTGAGACTGCTGTTCAATCTACTCTTGAAAGAGTATGCAACGTTTGCAACGAAAATGATGGGCAAAAATTTGAACGTTTATGTCATCACTAAATAGTTGTTTTTATTTCTTTGTAATAGGGCTTTTCAACGCTTCTCATTTGTTTCGAGCCTCTGTCATATGCCGTATAATCCGTGTATAATATTAATATACGAGATATGAACGAGGCTCGAAACAAATGAGAAGCGTTGAAAAGACCTAATATACGTTGAGAGCTGGAAAATGTTTCTTTGTTGTTTCCATAGCACACTACTTTTAATGAATTATTTCGTTTACCGGTGACAGTAACAGTTATGTTTTTAAATTTACACGTTTTGTAAGATATCTCGAGATAGAAAAAAGGTATTAACATGCGGTTTTCGCTATTCTGTTGCTAATTTTGTCTAATTTTGTAATATGGTATTAAAAATGCATGTTTGTATTAAATATTTTCCAAGGAACACTAGATTTCTGAAAAAAATTAAATAACGCCTTCTAGCTGGCATATTACTCAGTAAGTTGGTTCGAAATCATAACTTTTACATTGATGAAAAAGATCTATCTTCAACAAGACCAAGTTTGCAAAATTTGATTAAGCAGAACCGGACTCACAGCCAGTTTTTCATAACAAGGTTCCCACTCACCCCCACCTCCTATTTCCAAAGGTAGACCTAAACTTGTTAAATCAAGTATGCGTAGAATTTTATGAAGAATACGACGATCGGATTTCCAGTGCCCCTTCATTAGGAAAATTTTGTAAAATTTGGATTTTTTAATTTTTGATATTCAATTACGCCCTCTAGCGGTGGTCCCACAATTATGAAAATAATTTCCAGGCTTTTCCTGAGGCAATTTTTGTTATAAAATTTTTTATTTCAAAGCTCTACTATAAACGGTTCCTGAGATATAGCCGAGAGCCATTCTTATTGGGACACCCGGTACAAGAAAACATATTTAAATATTTATTACAGTTTTATATATTTTAATAAATAATCATTTGCTCAAACACAAATGTAATAAAACAAAATAATAATCAAATATTAATGAGAAGTAGATGTTAATTTTATCCTCAGGTCCGGTTCGACTTCAAAATGGTTCCTATATTTATTTTTAAGGAAAAGCAGTGTTAAAAACCTTACCTCACACTTATAGGTCGCAACAAAAGGAATTAAAAATTTTATCGCTTTTTCTGCTAAAACTGGGTACCTACTCCTGGCGGCAAAACAGCCAAAAATTTATCAGTGGTATTTTTTCTAATATGTCTTTGAGTGCTTTATCACACGATAGTTCAATTACTGACTCAATATACGTTCATTGTAAATGGGTACCTTATCCACGCTTTGTTGCTGTGGATGGGGGAAAGTATTCCTTCAGATTTGCCTCTTGCAGGACCTACAGTCCTAGCAGGTGTTTCTTGAAAGCCGCTGAAATCTCATCCGACAATGAATTTACGATATTATTTTTTTTTTGTAGTTCCGTTAGTTGCAAAAGCTTTGTAATTTCCTGCTTCCGCGCAACGTGTCTACAAATTAAGTTTTTTTGTTGCAGCTTCCACCTTCTCTTGTACTTTAAATACAGTTAGTTACATTGCTACCTTATAATGTCATATTTAAATTGTTCAAGAAGTCAAAAATATCACAAAGTAGGCTACCTTGATTAACCAATCGACATCATGAAAACTGTCTTTAAATTGAAATATTGCATCCCTAGCCGTTGGTGGATGTGCTTCTAAGAATGTTCAAATTTCTTCCTTCAATTCAATAGATCTTTCTAAAACATTCCCTTTTGATAGCCAACGCACTTCGTAGTGCAAAATAAGATCTTCATGTTGACTTCCCATTTCTCTGCACAAAGCAGAGAATACTTTGTGAGTTCAGTGGGCGAGATTTTATGAACTTTAAAAAATTTCTCTCCTTCATAGGTTCGGTTAAAATCAGTGGCATTTTTTTAACAGCCTCTCTGTGGATGCTAAATGCACCCAAATACATTCTGGTGCTAATGCTTTGATCCCCGGAAAACGTATAGTATGAGTGCCTGTCATTATCCGTGATCCGTTGCTACTAAGTCCTACACATTTATTCTATTCAATTCCATTATCACTAATGTAGCTAGCAATTAGATTAAATATTTCTTCAGGTGTTGTTCTTGTTGACAAATATTTACAAAATAGAAATTCTTCGTGAATAGTATTTTCAAAATCGTGTCTTAAAAAACATATTAGATTAGCATTATCTGATATGTCTGTACTTTCATCAAGTTGCAAGGAAAAATAGTTCTAGTCCTTCAAGTGACATATAACAGTTTCTTCAATATTATCTGCCACCTCCACAATCCTACGCTTCAATGTGTTATTTGATAGAGCCAGCGAATTCACTTCTGGCTTTTCCTGCTTTTCATCACATATTATCCGAAATGCTACTATTTTCATTGCTAGAACTATTAATTTCTTGTCAATTGTGTGTGGATAACCTTGCTCAGCAATTAATTTTGATATTTCATAAGAAGCCAGTACAAGGTTTTCAGATTAAGAGGATCGGTACGTATTTTCGGCTGCAATGCTATTCAAATGGGGATTCATTTTTTTCAAATCCTGAGAAAACTAATAAGTATTTTTGAAAAATTTAAACGCAGAATGAAAGACTACGTTATTAGCGAGGGCCGAAAGTCCCTGAGAACTTCTATAATGTTTATTTTAATAAGTTACAGGGGTGAAAAAACTAAGAGAAAATTTAGTGTGATTTTTAATTTCAAATATCTCATTCAAAATAAACTTTTTATTTATTCTAAGGGACTTTCGGCCCTCGGTAATAATTTAGTCTTTCATTCTGCGTTTAAATTTTTCAAAAATATTTATTGGTTTTTTCAGGATTTGAAAAAAATGAACACAATGCCGTGGTAATATTTTCCAAATCTGTCTTTGTCTTACAACGCACTCAACCGAATATAATATTGTCAGCATATATTGTCAGTCAGACACTGACAATTTTAAATATTTGACATTGCATCGGGAATATTTTGAGAAATTGATTAAATATTATTGATATATAGTATAGTGTATTTGATAAATAATTGATTTAAGACGTGAACTTAATAAAAAGTTATTTATTGTGTATTATTTGTGGAAGATCCAAGCAGAGAATACATCAGATATATCCTGTGATCCAAGTATTTTGTTGTTAGAGATGTTCAAAATTGTAAGCGTTCCAAAATAACAACATATTATTAAAAAATCACTTTAACGCTGTTCCTCTTTTCTCGATTGATTATTAGTTTTTGTTGTACAAATAAATTATTACAATCACTGAAAACATAGTTAGTGAAAAAATTATCACATTTATTAACTGAATTAATAATTTGCAATTATAAAAATAACAGTTATCCAAGAACATTCAAAAGCCATCTCTTTAAATTAATTATGACATTTTCAAGTAGAATGACATTCTAGTAATGTTTACATATCCACACCAGTGTGAATTTTACTACACGTAATTTGCCGTGTAAAGACAGAAAAAGTAGGGATACACGTAAAATATTTGCGAATTATGTACCCATAGCCTTAAGCGTTTTGAGAAAAATCAAAAACACATTTTTTATGGTAACTATTAATTCTCTCTTTTTATTTATAAAAAAACCTATTCATCAAAGCCAGGCGACCCGGCATTTTGCTTTCGTGGCCCGGTACCGGGTCGCGACCCACTATTTGGGAAACGCTGCTGTAAACTATTCAATGACCGCAACTGTACATATTGTTTTCTTAAATCGATTTTTAAAATCAGTGATAATAGTAATATAATCAGTGATAATAGTAAAATTGGCGAATGGATTTAGTGTCCGCAGTCATATAAATCCAATTAAACAACAAAAAAATCAGTGATATATGTGGTTGAATTTCGTGAAGAACGAAAACTCAATTTTAAGCACAGCATTATTATCAAACCAATGAAGTGATAAAGACTATTAAGTTAGAGAATAATAAAAAATATCTTACCTCTTTCCACACATCTATTAATAAGTCGTGGATTGATATCTTTAAAATAATTGTGTAAATATGAATTTTTGTTGATTGAATGCATTGTAATGTAAAATTGTTATAATACTTGTATATACATAAAAAAACTTTATTATAGTAATGACAAGTTTTGGACGATGTTTGACAAATAAAACGACGTGAACAAACATTTTGTGGCGTTTAGAACTGTCTCAATCCTTGCAGTGACGTAGCAGAAGATTGGGGGGGGGGCCGCGACAATTTTTGTGGGCCCCCGTATTATAAACATAACGACAACTAATAACAGTATAATTACTAAAATATGTGTAAATGACAATATTTGGCATTTCTTTAAAGTCTTCATCAGTTAGTGTTTAGTAGATTCAAAACTTCAAAACTTTTTTTGCTACAAGTTATTTCTTCGTCGCAGCCGAGCTCATCGTAAAAATTTGTTATACGTTTTATCCATTTATTTTTAAATTCCGGTATAATGCCCCACTATTCTGCTCTTCCTGCTGCTTTTTCTAAAGTTTCGGAAAACGAATTTCTCATTTCTCGAAGATTTCACGATTTTTTTCAAAAAGTTGAAGAGCGACAGTTCTGCAATTGTGTACGGAAAGGTGCTTTGATTGTATAAATTTTAAAATTTCATATTTACAAGACCTTCTGCACTTTGCTCTTATATGCGAATAAATCCGAAAAACTTTTAACAACTTCTTCTTTGGAAGGTAAATTATTTTCATCGCAAGTTATTTTTACATACTTACCGGAAAATAAAACTAAACTGATCGTGCTTTGAAATATCTTGAGTGCTGAGTGGTATCAAGAATTATTGAATAAAAATAACTTTTTTTAATTAAATTAATCAATTTGTTTTCAGTTTCTTGAGCCAGCAAATTTATAACTTCTTTTTGTATTTGGGGGCTCAAGTAATTTGTTTTTAAGTTATTGTTTTTATCGATTAATTTAGCTAAGACAGGATCGTATTTAGCTAGTAAAAGAACTTTGTGATTCACTTTCATCTAAACTACCAACATATCTACTTCTTCTTCTTCCTTCTTGTATGTAGGCTTTAAAGCCTGTTTCTTCATCAATATTAGCCTCCTAAATTGTTTAAGTTATCGCACCATCTTTTTCTTGGTCTGCCAATACTTTTTCGTCCATTTGGTGACTTATCTCGTGCTATTCGTACTATCCTATCCTCTGCCATTCTACTAGTGTGTTCGTTCCACTCCTGTTTCCGTTTTGTCACCCTTCCATTTATGTCTTCTACATTGCATGATCTTCTTATTTCTTCGCTTCTCTCCCTATCCAACAGACTTTTTCCTATATTCGTCGGAGTATTTTCATCTCTGTTGTTTCTAGTAGTCGTCTCGTTTTAGATGTGTCAGGTCTTGTCTCCGCCGTGTATGTCAATGTAGGTCTAATTGCTGTTTTATAGATTCTTGCTTTTGTGTCTTGTGTTAGGTGTTTGTTCTTCCAGATTATGTCATTAAGAGATCCCGCCGCTTTATTTGATTATAAGCTTTGTTGTCGTACTTCCTCTTCAACATCTCCGTAACTGGTTATATCTATTCCCAGATATCTAAACCTTGCTTCCTGCTTTATTATTTTCCCATCAATTTCGATTTTACATCGTAGTGAGTATTAAGATGTTGTCATACATTTGGTTTTTTCTGCTGATATTATTATATTTTATTTCTACAATATGACAACATGTCTACGAAACGCTAAATCGCACCCGGAAAGAGTAAGAGTTACCTCAATTACTCACTTCATTACTTCCTTCCAAATTCCCTATTTTGATGCTTATTAGGAAAATATGTTTTGGTCCCCAATTTAAAGAAAGTAGAAAAATTAAGCTTGAAGGCTTTAAGAGGCCCCGCCTAACGTCGGCCCCCGCGCATTGCAGGCCCTGCGGGCCTGTCAGCTACGCCACTGAATCCTTGGTTTAATAATTTTTCAGTAAAGTAATATTTAGTGATGGTAATAAGAATTACAGGAGTTGCACCCATTACCAATGAGAAATTGTTGGACTGTTTCATTTTCCATAAATATATTATCTATCATTTTCTAATTTTCTTTTATCTCTTCTGCATATATGTTATTCCCTCTCCGTCATGGTTCCTCCAAATTTGTTTTTTTTTAATGTATAAACATTTTCAATTTCTTTGCAACATGAAAATGCAGCAGCTGCATAATACTCTGGTTAAATCGGAGATTGCAGGAAGAGTCGTTACCGGTTTCGGAGGTCTTTTCCCCCTCATCGGTAGTCCCATATCCTCTTCTCTCCGATTTCTCCAGGTATCATATTTTGGGCCTTTCCGAATTTCAAAGAAAGAAATGTCACGGATAGTTGGCCATCTACCGAAAAACTAAGTAAGTTATCACTCGAAGTAGCACAGAAAACGACAATAAATATCGTTCCCATCCCACCAGATTGACAACAGGTGGAATAATTTTTTGGTTACACCTCCCGAGATTTTCAAAATTTATAAATCATACAGGATGCCGAGGAAATTAAGATGAGAGAATTTTAAATAATTCACAACTCATCTGCTTAGCGTGGTAAAAGTTCCAACAAGAAAGATTCCTTAATACTCCGACAAAAGCGTAAATGTAAATTAATTAAAAATGTATAAACTTTTTCAATTTCGTTGCAACACGAAAATGCAGCAGCTGTATAATACTCTGGTTAAAACAGAGAGTGCAGAAAGAGTCTATACCGGTTTCGGAGGTCTTTTCCCCCTCGTCAGTAGTCCCATATCCTCTTATCTCCGATTTCTCCAGGTAGCATACTTTGGGAATTTCCGAATTGCAAAGAAAGAAATGTCACGGATGAACTAGAGCCATCTACCGAAAAACAAAGTAAGTTATCAATCGTAGTAGCACAGATAACGACAATAAATATCGTTCCCATACCACCAGAATGACAACAGGTGGAATACTTTCTTTGGTTACACCTCCTGAGATTTTCAAAATTTATAAATCATACAGGATGCCGAGGAAATTAAGATGAGAGAATTTTAAATAATTCACAACTCATCTGCTCAGCGTGGTAAAAGTTCCAACAAGAAAGATTCCTTAATACTCCGACAAAAGCGTAAATGTAAATTAATTAAAAATGTATAAACTTTTTCAATTTCTTTGCAACACGAAAATGCAGCAGCTGTATAATACTCTGGTTAAAACAGAGAGTGCAGAAAGAGTCTATACCGGTTTCGGAGGTCTTTTCCCCCTCGTCAGTAGTCCCATATCCTCTTATCTCCGATTTCTCCAGGTAGCATACTTTGGGAATTTCCGAATTGCAAAGAAAGAAATGTCACGGATGAACTAGAGCCATCTACCGAAAAACAAAGTAAGTTATCAATCGTAGTAGCACAGATAACGACAATAAATATCGTTCCCATACCACCAGAATGACAACAGGTGGAATACTTTCTTTGGTTACACCTCCTGAGATTTTCAAAATTTATAAATCATACAGGATGCCGAGGAAATTAAGATGAGAGAATTTTAAATAATTCACAACTCATCTGCTCAGCGTGGTAAAAGTTCCAACAAGAAAGATTCCTTAATGCTCCTACAAAAGAGTAAATGAATTAAAAATGTATAAACATTTTCAATTTCGTTGCAACACGAAAATGCAGCAGCTGCATAATACTCTGGTTAAATCGGAGAGTGCAGGAAGAGTTTTTACCGGTTTCGGAGGTCTTTTCTCCCTCATCAGTAGTCCCATATCCCAATGATTTATAAATTTTGAAAATCTCAGGAGGTATAGCAAAAGAAAGTATTCCACCTGTTGTCAATCTGGTGTTATGCGAACGATATTTATTGTCGTTTTCTGTGCTACTTCGATTGATACCTTACTTTGTTTTTTTTCTCGAATTCTCATTTCGTGTGTGCTTTGTTCCTTTTTTATATGGCCCGTTTATATTCTTCATTGTACCTACCATTGTGCATTCTTTCTCTTTTTGCCTACGACCTTTAATATTATCTAGTTTGTTTATGTGTTATCAGTGTTTAGCTTATTTCTGTCTCGTAGTTCTACTTAGTATTTCGTTCCCTCAGTTTTTCAATGTTTAGCTGTTTGCTAGTCTAGACTTACCCAAGCTTTTTATGTATTTTGACCCATAGAACACGAATTTTTTGGGTAACAGTTGGTCCGGATGTCGATAAGTTTGTTATAAACAAAAAACTTGCAAAATTACAAAAAAAAGCGATTTTTTGCAAAACAAAACTTTTTTGTATTTTTTGGGTCATTCTACTTAATGTTATTACAAGCTTTTTCGTAGAATGCGTAGTTTTCGAGAAAAACGCGATTGGATTTTCAAAAAATAGAAAAATTGCAATTTTTTGAACCCGAATAACCTTCGATTAAAAAATAAAATAGCAATTCTGCATGCAGCATTTGAAAGTTCAAGTCAAATTATACCGATTTTTCTTATTTGCATTGTTAAAGATTAATTTTTTTTATTGTTAAACAAAGCTATAAACACATCGTGCTTGAGTGATGTTTTCAATGCATCCCTCATTTAAAATCAAACGAGTAGGTCCCTATATAAACAATAGTACATATTATAAGTGCAAGCGCCTGAAAACTCTCAAACACTATTTTTTGTTTTATATAAATAAAAAAATTAATTTTTAGCCCTGCAAATAATCAAAAGCGGTATAATTTGACTCGAACTTTCAAATGCTGTAAGTAGAATTGCTATTTTATTTTTTAATCAAAGGTTATTCGGGTTCAAAAACTGCAATTTTTCGATTCTTTGAAAGTTCAACCGCGTTTATCTCGAAAACTATGTATCCTACGAAAAAACTATGAATATTTTTGTTTAGAATGACCCGAAAAATACATAATAACTGTTTTATTTTGCGCAAAATCTCTTGTTTGTAAGTTTTTTATTTATCGACATTCGGACCAATTGTTACCCAAGAAATTCATGTTCTACGGGTCAAAATACATAAAAAAAAACTTGGGTAAGTCCATCTAAATAAAGGAGGCCGTTGTACCTCCCCCTGGCGGCAGTGCTATATTTAATATGACCTATACTTTTATTTTGAAATACAGTGAGGAGCGCGCTAATAACCGGCAAAATAACGCAAAAGATGGAAAACCTATTAAGTTGTGAGATAACAAGAGATGAAATTAGTAGAGAACCTATAAATTTACATTATACTGATTGTTTTCCACCTTCTTTAGACGTATCAGAGGAGCCCACTAAAACTATCATTGTCACAGTGGTAGTTGCCAAACTCGCCCGATACGTCTAAAGGTAGGAAATAATCAATATAATGTAAATTTATAGATATCTATCGCTAAATTTTCCACCTCTACTAGTTTCATCTCTTTTTATCTCAATCTTAATAGCTTTTCCATCTCTTGTGCTATTTTGCCGGTTATTAGCGCGCTTATCACTGTATATTTTATTTTTTTAATGCCATTGCTAAAAGCACCTCTATGGTAAAAATTTTCAAAATCTAATTTCTTTTTTTTAATAACTTCACTCTTTATAAAACATATTATATGCCGTACACAAGGTAATTTTTTCCTATTTTTTGCTTCCACTTTTTGCCGGGGCCCGCTCTTCACTTTTTACAGAGGCCCCCTCATTCCACTCGGCGGCCATGGTATAGGAAATGCTAAAAAATAATAAAGTACCATAAAATATCATTTCATTACAATAATTATACATATACAATACAGGTATGTACAGTGTACAGGGTGTTCTATTTAAGAAAACTCGAAAATACTGATTCCAAGTTTCGACCAATTCTTTGTATAAAAATTAAATATTTCGCTATGTTAAGAATTTTGGAAAATAGTAGACATTAAAAATCGATTGAACATAATAAATAGATTTTTAGATGTCAAATCTCTACAATTCTACAAGGTGTTAGAAACTAAAAAAACATAATTATTATCTTGAACTACCTCGTATAAAATTGCAAAACCTTATAATATAATAAAATTCGTAATATTAATATTATTACAAAAAAAATTCGAGAAGAGTAGGTACTGTGGCGTAATTGTCTTTTTACGCGGTTGACTCTACTATTTTATTTATTTATATCTTTAGGCACTAAGTTTAATTTAAATAAAGGAAGACTTACTTATATTATTTTATTTACATCACTTATTTATTTTAATAATTACAAATAACACCAACTAACACATCTAATTTATTTACAAACTCAAATTTATGATTTAATTAACTAAACATAATAATTCCGATAACTAATAAATACATTTCATATCTTCGATTCGAATACATTAAGTTACGCGACGCGCTTCGATGAATGAATGACTGGCCTGTGCTCGAATCTCGGTTCTATATATACTTCGGCAGCGGTCGTCTCGAATTCCATGGTTGAGGCTCGTAACGCCGAGAAGCTTTGGGAAGAAATAGGCCAATTCGTGAGCGGACTAAATAGTGTCACAGTACCTACAAAATTTAAAAATATACAATAAGTGTCCCATTCAAAAAGTTTGTTCCAACTTGTCAATATGGGTGGCCTTGTATATTTGAAGATATTTTTAAAGTATGGTCCTATCTGTGCTCCAACTTTTACGTAAATATTTCTTTTTTTCATATATTTTACGACAAACAAGTCATTGGACTTCCTCACACCAATGCCTCACACTGTATACCTATTAAGTTTATAATATCGCCTACTACTATTAGACCGGCCGATTGCTTGTTGTCGAGTTATACGCGATTTAAAATTTGAAAAATGCGAAAATGGCCATAAATATAACTCGACATATATAACAACAATCAATTTTAGATAAAAATCACCAGAGAAATTATCAGTAGTAATTGCACAAGAGCTCTGAAATTATTGAATTTTTCTCGAGTGACACTTTGACAGTTTTAATTTCACGAGCCGAAGGCGAGTGAAATTATGTCAAAGTGTCACGAGAGCAAAAATTCTATATTAATTTCAGAGGTCGAGTGCGATTTGTTGTGATTATTTCATCAATAAAACTGTTCAAAACCAAAATTTTATTGTAATTTATTTATGTAAGTACCATTAAACACACAGTTTTTATAAATATTTGACGATTGAAAGTCATCACTTTTATAATTTTTAAAACATTAATTGTCATTAATGTCACTGAATGTATTTTTTCGTAGCAACGAAGGGCATCTGACGTTATATACTTAACGACGGGAGATTATCAAAAATTATCGATTTAATTCAGATTTCTGTAGCTTTCTATTGATCAGAATCTCCTATGAATGAAATAATCTAAAAAAAATCGTTCGCAATGAAAAAATTATTTTTGTGAATTTGTTTAAAAAAATTGTTTAAACAATTTTTCTATCACGGCACCGCCCGGCACCTTGTGGATGTGTTATAAGGACCTCTTTTTGAGTAAGTTTGTGCAAAAAAATCTAATCGAAATAGTTTCACTAACGGGGGCGACGGTACAGTTGGACTATAGCGCTAATTGTTAATAATTAAAAATAGCAGCTTTGTAATAAAATAATGACAAACATCTCTTCAGGATCTTGAAGAAGGGGTTTGAAACTTGATTTAGTCACTTTTTTAATTTCATAATAATAATTTTTAATCGAGTTATTAAGCCTTGAAAATGGCCATTTTCGCATTTTTCAAATTTTTAATCGCAGATAACTCGACAACAATCAATTTTAGAGAAAAATGACAAGAGACCTTTTTTGCTCAGAATGGCCCAAATTATCCAAAAAGATATGGTTCGAAATAAAAAAATTTTGTGTGAATTTGTTAACAAAAAAATTGTTTAAACAATTTTTCGACCACGGCACCGCCCGGCACCATGTAGATATGTTGTAAGGACCTCTTTTTGAGTAAGTTTGTGCAAAAAAATCGAATCGGAATCATTTCGCTAGCGGAGGCGACAATACTGCCCGGTCTATATTCTCATTAATATAGGTATTTAATTTGGAATTAATGGGACTATTAATAAAACTTGCAGTTTTGTGCCCCTAAGTAACAATTATTAATTGTATAGATAGTGAAGAATCACAATAACAATATATGTATTTAATTAATTTCATAGTTAAAATAATTATTCTTTGTTCATAAACAAAGCAAACAAACAGACGCTAACGCTAACAGCTGATTTTGACGTTCAACGCTCAATGCAAGTCGGTGTTGCCGTGAGTTCGATAATTATTGTACATCTACGAAATGCATTGTAGAATAGAAACTGCTATACTTCATAATCCATCTATCTGAATAGTGCCAAAAATAATTTTAAAAACGTAGTGTTATATTTTAGTTTCTATCCAACTAAACGTTATCTTCAGTTACACAAAATTTTAATATCTCTAAATAGTTAATATAAATGTTGATATATTTAAGGTTCCATTGAGTTTCATTAATGTTTTGCACGTTTCTAAAAATGAAATAATAATTCTTCTGTAACCATAGCTTCAAACAATAGAAGCTTCTGGACAACAATCAGACATATGAAGAAAGGAAAACATAAAGAAATAACAGCCATAAGGGATACAACAAACCAAATCCAAACAAATCCAGAACAGATAGCTAAAGTATGGAAAGAATACTATGAAAACAAATTTAGAAATGAAACAATAGATGATAGAAATGAAACATATCAAGATAACGAGAACAAAGAATTAGAGCAAATAAGTAGAGAAGAAGTAATACAGGAAGTATCAAACGTAAAAATAGGTAAAGCTGGAGGGGATGATGACATAGACCCGGAAATGGTCAAGTACATGGGAGAAGAAGGGATAAACTGGTTGTTGAAAATATACAAAGAGGGCAGCAAATCCCAAAAGACTGGCAAAGTAACCTTATAGTGCCAATATACAAAAAGGGAGAACACGTCAACTGCGAAAATTATAGAGCAATATGTTTAACATCGGTATGTTTTAAAATATACACGAAAATAGTAGAGAAGAGGCTAAGACAAGAGGTAGAAAAAGAACTGGGAGAAGAACAAGCAGCGTTTAGACCAGAAAGACAGACAAACGATAACATTTACATCATTAGAAATATAATAGAAAGAAGTATTGATTCGGGGGGAAGCTCATTCTAGCATTCATAGATCTAAGGGCAGCATTCGACTCTATAGAAAGAAAAATTATATGGAAATGCTTGCAGAACATGAAACTACCAATTACACTGATAAAAATACTTGAAAGTATATACAGAGTAGTAAAAGGACGTGTACAGATAGCAGGAGAAAGATCTGAAGAATTCAATTGGGAAAGAGGTATTAAACAAGGAGACAGTCTTAGTCCGCTACTATTCATAATTGTCATGAATGAATTGACTAGAAATACTGGAGAAAGAACGAACCAAATACAGACAACAATAGGATACCAAAGATTACAGCCAATAAAAATAGAAGCCTTATTGTATGCGGATGACACAGTCCGTATAGCAGATTCCGTGACAAAAATGCAAAAACTTATAAACATATGGACAGAAGAAATAGAGAAATTAAAAATGGAAATAAACATCGAGAAAAGTAAAATAATGGTCATCGGCGAAAAGGAAGAAAATTAAGTAAATATAAAATGCAAAAATACTCAACTGGAAATAGTTACCGCAGATTCAGCCACTCTGTGGATCCACAGAGTAGCGCTGCAGAGTGACTCGTCTGGTTTGGCCATTAAATATGCTAGCTGAGTTTTTGAGTAATGTGTTTTCAGTTACAAAAACCTAACTGGATTTACGGAAACCATTTTTTACGGATTTTTGGTATCTTCCCTTGATTCCTTAATGTATTGGAAAGTCTTCTTATTATTTGATCTCTTTATGGTGATCTTTGATTTTTTAGCTCTGCTGTAGGGTGCAGAACTTGGCATAAGCTGGTCAAAGGGGCTTTTTATTGTAACAGAAATATAAGTCACAGGAATCTCGGTATGATGAATGTTATTGTTTTCTGCGTGTCTGAGTAATATACCCTCCTAAGACTGAATCCCCTGAAGTGTATTTTTAGCTGTTCAAATGTGGTTTTATTACCACAAGATAAAAGTTTCCAGTTTGGTCTAAACGGTAGGTTGCTAAATTTGGGTTTTATGTGCTTTTGAGTCTATATCCACTATTTTGTCCAGAATTATTTTTTTAAAAGACTTATTTTAGCCGGTTATTTTTTCGTCGGCAGCAATGCCTTTCTCCTGAGGTATTTTCTTCAGAACGGACCCTTTTTGATCCATTGCCCATCAGTTAAACCATTTCTGATTTCTGTCATGCCTGGGTGGACTTCCGAGGCTGCTTTTGGCCGAGCCTTGTTTGAACAGGTACTTTAGTACCCTTTCAGGCTAAGACACTGGTGTCTGACACCGGTGTCCGCCATCGGTGTTCAATTGGAGCAACGCATTGTTGAGCCACTAAAATCAGCCAGACACTCAAAGTGGCTCGTCTGTAGTCGTTCATTTAAAACAACGCTTTTCTGCCGGTGGCAGACACCGGTGTGCACCGGTGTCAGACACCAGTGCATAGGCGTAACCAGGGGGTGATTTTGGGGGTTATAACCCCCCTTTTGGATGTACTTTATACTATACGCTTAACACCATTATTATTCCATACCCCCGAGAGACCTTCAAGTAGACGTAACCCCCCCCCTTTAGGATCATCCTGGTTACACCTCTGCATAGGCCAGGTAATAAGACAAAAATATACCCTGTTCGTGACACTTCAGCAGCCAGGGTACTGAAGCGTTTTTTCGACAGGTAATACCTATAGGAACAAATTATAACTATTTCCTGCGTAGGACCTGGCGGCCATTTTATTTATAAACAATTAACTGTCAAAAAATGGCATTTTCCCCTTTTTTTAAATCAACGGAAAACAGTGAAACTTATGATTTTTTTAGTACAAATATCTTCGAGATTATGGAAAAAGCTTTAAAATGACGTATTACAAAGTTTGATATACTCATTTATTGTTAAATATAATTGCGAAAAAGGTCGGAATTGCAAAAAAAATATTTTCGCAATAACTGCTGTAAAAATTAGTGTACAGCTTTGAAATTTTTGTCAAATGAGGGTTCTTTGGTGCTTAATATGTGATAAGAATTTCAAAGCGATTCATTCAATTGTTCAATTTTATTTAAATTGTTTATCCCAGAGAGCATTTTTTTTGCAATAACATAAGTCAGAAAAAAATGACCTTAGAACCATTCCACATTCCACAGGTGTCAAATGAAAGAGCATGAGCTACATTTTCAACATGGTTTAAAAAAGTGAATGAAAAATGCTTTTATTAGTAATAAATAATTATGCAAAAGTATCGTCAATTTTTCTTTATAAACTTCTTGAATAACTTTTTCCAAAAAAATTAACTTTTTTATCCTGTTTTAAGTGCACAACTACCAAGCAATGTTATCTATATCATAATTGATAAAAAAAATTGTAATAAATATGTATAATTTCTTATATTTATAACAAAATAAAAAGTTTGTAAGGAAAGATTTACGATACTTTTGCATAATTATTGATTACTAATAAATGCATTTTTTATTCACTTTTTGTAAACCAACTATATTTTATTGAAAAAATAGCTCATGCTCTTTCATTTGACATCTGTGGAATGGTTCGAACATTATTTTCTTCTGACTTATGTTATTGCAAAAAAAATGCTCTCTGGGATAAACAATTTGAATAAAATTTAAACAATTGAATGAATCGCTTTGAAATTTTTATCACATATTAAGCACCAAAGAACCCTTATTTGACAAAAATGTCAAAGCTGTACACTAATTTTTACAACAGTTATTGCAAAAATATTTTTTTTTGCAATTCCGACCTTTTTTCGCCATTATATTAACAATAAATGAGTATATCAAAACTTTGTAATACGTCATTTGAAAGCATTTTCCATAATCTCGAAGATATTTGTACTAAAAAAACCAAGTTTCCCTGTTTTCCATTGATTTGAAAAAAAAAGTGAAAAATGCCATTTTTTGACACTTAATTGTTTATAAATAAAAATGGCTGCCAGATCCTACGCAGGAAATAGTTCCAATTTTCTCTTTTAGGTATTACCAAATATTATGGACTGTCCATAGTATTTGGTATTACCCGTCGAAAAAACGCTTCAGTACCCTGGCTGTTCGAGTGTCATGGAAAAAACCTTATTACCCTGGACTAGCACCAGTGCCTTAGTCTGAAAGGGTACTTTTCGTGGCTGTGTCACTTAAACATCTTTCGATCCTTTTTAATTTCATTATGGCCTTATGAATGAAACCTCATCCAAAACAAAAACCTTTGTGTTAGTTTTCTAAGCAACAAAGTTTAATAAATTATTAAGACATCATAACTCATTGCGCAAATACAGTAATTTCCCAACGAACGTGTGGCAACACCGGGTAGTTCGTTGTTTTGATCAGTATTCGGTAGAAAGAGAACGCGTTTATATGTGCCGATCAAAACAGTACAAAATAAAAAATCGCTCTAGTTGACCATCAACATTTAATAAAGTTGACATGTCTTCAGTGGCCAAAGTCGTAAGTTACATTTTTTATCGATCTTAAATATAAAGTCTGGTTTGAGAGTTACTATATTAGCTTAGGTATTATTATTGAGCGCACACACATGTTTCAATGAACTTGATCTATTTGTAGCTTAGTTGCCATTGGTGGGGTTTTGTTTAGGAAATAATCCATTTAATTTCCGCCAGTTTGTTTACTAATTATTGCTTATATAAGTTCTCAGCACTATAATCTTTTCAATTTGGCATAGTTTTTATAAGACATTTTAGCTAAACAAAAAACACTACGAAAGAGTGACACCCTCAAAATATTTTTCTAATTGCCGGGATTTTTCTTCTCTTTCCCTCTTTTCGGTTTTCCTATATATGAAATATTGTAAAAATAAAATATACTTTTTGTGATACGTTGGATTACGATGTCTTTTGTTTCCACTAGATGATCTATTCCTAAGTTCCTCCAGATGCTTCGCTGTATCAGCTATCTGGAAGTCTAGTGTCCACATACTAGGGCCGTCCGATAAGTACTTAGCCTTTAAAATATAAACGAAAATTTTGGAAAAGTGGTGATTTATTTCTGAAAGGAGTCTCCTTTTAGCTCGATACACTTGAGCCAGCGATGTTCCACCTCCTTTAACCCTTCTGAAAAATACGTTTTCTCGAGGTCTGCACAGTAGGCTTCCGTGTCGGTGATATGAACTCCTCAGTCGACTTAAATTTCGGCCCGAGGAGTAACTTTTTCAAGTTTGGAAACAAAAAGTCATACAGGGTCAAATCTGGAGAACACGGTGGATGGGACAGTAATTCGTAGCCCAATTTGGCCATGGCGACGACAGAAATGTGAACCGGAGCGTTGTCATTGAGGAAGAATATTTTTTTCTTCACCAATAGGGGCTGTTTTCTGAAATTAGGCGTCGAATCGGCCCAATAATGCGGCATAGTAAAGCTCTATGGCAAATAAAATGGTATCTTTGGATGGTGAAATGATTGTGAAAAGCAATAGTTTTAAGTACCTAGGATCGGTATCAATAAGTCGTGGGACAATATTCAAGAGATTAAATGTCTCATCGGAAAGGCAAAAATGCCTTCTTGACTATGAGCTCTGTGTTCAAGAGCCATGGCATCACTCTAAAAACAAAGATAAGGCTCCTTAAATGTTACGTGTACTCAGTGCTTTTATACGGAGTGGAAACGTGGACCTTGAAGGCGGAAACTCTATCGAAACTTCAAGCTTGTGAGCTTTGGTTGTACAGAAGGATCCTGAGGATACCATGGACAGACAAAGTCACCAATGAAGAAGTACTACGGAGGATGAACACAACCGCAGATTTAGTCAACATCGTGAAGGGCCGTAAGCTGCAGTACTTAGGGCATATAATGAGAAATCAAGGCAGATACGAGCTACTCCAGTACATTTTACAAGGTAAAATTGAAGGAAAAAGGGCCCCAGGACGAAGAAGAATATCCTGGCTTGCTAACCTGAGAGCATGGTATAGAAAGACCTCAACACAACTATTCCGTATAGCAACTAACAAAGTCATCATAGCCAGAATGATCGCCAACGTCCGGAACGGACAGGCACCCTAAGAAAAAGGAGGATCGGTATTACATAGTATTGGAGAAATAGATGGAGATACATGCAGTAGAATTAGGGCTGGATGGATGAAGTGGAAAGAAGCGAGTGGTGTGTTGTGTGACAGAAAAATTCCAATGAAGCTGAAGGGAAAATTCTATAAAACAGCCATAAGACCGGCTATGATGTACGGAACTGAATGTTGGGCAGTGAAAAAGGAAGAGGAACAACGAATGCATGTGGCGGAAATGAGAATGCTTATTTGGATGAGTGAAGTGACAACTAAGGCTAAAATTAGAAATGAGTATATTAGGGGAAGTCTAGGTGTGGGACCAATTGATGCCAAAATGAGAGAGCATAGGTTAAGATGGTTTGGTCATGTTCAACGTCGAGACGTTTAATCACCCAATACGAAGAATAGCTGAAGTGCAGATTCCTGGAAGGAGTAGAAGAGGAAGACCAAAGAAGACCTGGGGGAGACGATAAGGCAGGACATGTTGGTAAAGGGGATTAACATTGATATGACCCAAGATAGAAGTGTGTGGAGAAATGCAATTAGGGAAGCCGACCCCGCATAGGAATAAGGCAAAAAGAATGATGAGTAAAGCTCTGTGACCGTTTTGCCCTTTTTCAGGAAATTAATATAGATCACACCTTGTGAACCCCATAAAATTGTGGCTATCACCTTTCCGGCCGATTGAACAGTCTTCGCCCTCTTCGGAGCACGTTCGCCGGGTGAAGTCCACTGAATCGACTGTTCCTTGGTCTCTGATCTGGACCAGGGGAACTATGTTTAAAATCCTCAGACACTACTCTCAAGTGGTCTCATGGTTGCTGTTGTTGTCCGGAGTATGATCAACGAGATATTTAGAGATGCCTACTGTCTCAGCTATCTCGCTCACCTTCAGTCGGCGGTCTGCCAATACGAGATCGTGGATTTCTTTCACGTTCTCCTCCGTGGTAGCCGATATAAAATTGACCGTCCAAAATCGGTGTGTACGTGTTTAGCGTTAGTAGATTTCTTTTGCGATAGTGGCGCCATCGGGCGGAGAAGCTAAGTGCTTATAGGACCACTCAAGTACCATAAATTATTATTGCTGTCACCATTAATTTTTAAGCAATCTTTCTTATTCGTATCTTATTCCCTGAACAGTAATTCGCAGTATGTATTGAATAATGATGATAAAATGCAGCTTTGACAAATTTTCTGTTTTACTTTATGTTCAGACGCTCCTTGTTGTAAGTATAAGCTTCTGATTAGGCGTAAACTTTTGTCATCGAATCCACATTTCTTTAATATTAGAAGCAGTCTTTCATGTACTTTCTCAAATGCTTTCTTGAAATCAATAAAGTATACATCGATCGCAGTATATTTCATGAACTTTTTATATCAAAACTTCTGTAGAAAAAAGGCTTGCTCCAAAATTCACTTCTAAAGCCAAACGGTACATCTTATTAATATTACGATATCATCATCAATCAGCCCTTTGCATCAACTGCTGGATATAGGGCTCCACTATTTCCGTTCACTGTCTTCTGTCCTGGGCGCATTGAATCCAATTTGTGATCATTCTTTTCATATCGTCCTTCCATCCCGTGGGTGGACTTCATCTATTTCTTTTATCGGCTCTTGGTTTCCACTCGAGCAACCTCTTTGTCCATCTCCCCTAAAATACATCTGTGACTCCTGTTCTCAATCGTAGTTCTTCGTTTGTTATATGGTCCCGCAATGACACACCAATCATCGGCCTTTCCATTTTACGTTGGCAGATGCGGTTGTTAATTGTTAGAGTTTTCACCATAGGTCATAACCGGCAAAACGCATTGATTACAGACTTTCCGTTTCAAGCAGATTGGAAGATCACTTTGAATACGTCTCTGAGTTTACCATATGCGGTCCAGGAGAGAATTTCTTCGTTTCAATTCACATGTTTGATTGTCTCTTGTGATTCGTATTTCATGACCAAGATATGTATACTTTTCCGCAAACTCCATTTCGCAGTCGTTAATGACAATGTTTTCACTGGGGACCAGGTTTGTCATTAGCTTTGTCTAAGCATTTGATATTGCGATAAAGCTATTGCGATAGAGCTTTATATTTTCTTAACATTTTCGTAAAGAAATCATCTCGATATCTCTATTATCAAAGATTATAGAAACTTTTGTATATATACACCCTGTATAACAAGGTTTCATCGACATTTAAAGCAAAGAGAAGCCAAATACTTCTTATATAAACTTTATTGACTTTTAAAACACAAAGCCTAAGACAAAAAAAATTCAGCTTAGGTCCATAAGTAAGACAAGGAGACAATATTTCACCAAAATTGTTCACGGCAACTCTAGAGTAAATATTTAGTAGTACTCAATGGCAAGATATGGGCATCAATATAGATGGAGAAAGATTAAATCATCTGAGGTTTGCAGATGATGTTGTATTAATCACAAACAACTTACAAGATACAGTTTCTATGACACATTCGCTTAACTCTGTCTGAGAGAGCAGGATTAAAAATAAACTTTAAGAAAACTAAACTCATGACAAATCTCGATATGAGCGGAAATATAACTATCGACAATAATACCATACAACAGACACTTACAAATATGTAGGACACGAGATCAAAGTAAGCAGAGACAATCAAACACAGAGCCCATTTTACTTCAAATCAGGCCCGAGGCACTACACAATTTTTGGGGCCTTTAATATTAATAATAACTTTTTTAAATGTATTAATTATGTAACAATTAATAAAATGTATATTTAAACAATTAAACATTTTTTAATTATAACTCTTATTGTTGTCATTTATTATTTCCTGTTTATAAAATGAAAGAATGTTAAAAATTTATTTTGTTATTGTAATAAATTTTTTTTGTTGGTGATTTTTCCAGGCCCCATTAAAATACGGGCCCGAGGCAGGTGCCTCACGGGCCTAGTGGTAAAATAGGCCCTGATCAAACACATGAAATACAGAGGCGAATAGGACTGACATGGGCAGAGCATTTGGCGAAGTAAGCCATACTAATTAGGCCCAGAAACTAAAGGGAGCCGAGGATGACCGACGACATAAAAAGAGTAGCTCGAAACTGGGGTCCAGTGTAGAGAACACTGGAAAGAACTGAAGGAGACTTATGCCCAGCAGTGGACCCGATCGGCTAATTGATGATGATGATGATGATTTCTATTTTATGTAACCCTAATTGGTTTTAGTTTTTCTACAATGATTTCTTTTTCGTTTCAGATTAGAAGCGTTGGACCCAAATTGGTTCCATTCTTCAAAACCGTAGCTATATATTTCGTGATATTCATTCCACAAGATAAACCATCCATATTCAGCGTTATATTAAAATGTCTACCAATAGTAAGCCTAATGTTATTCGTGATACTTAATGGAATGAGCTTAGGAAATGAGTAAGTATAATTTAATCCTCGATAATTGTTTTAATGTACGAAATTGATTATAGACTGTTTTATTTCATCCATTGTTATTATTGGTAGGGGAGCGCAAGCGGGGATTTTTGCAGTTACTCGAGCACATCAGTAAATCACATGGGGAGAAACCTTGTACCCTGTAAATGTACCCCTACCATATCTTCTTCTTCTTCTTAGCCTTCTATCGTCCACCTTTGGACATAGGCCTCTCCCAACTCCTTCCATCGGTCTCTATCCTGAGCAACATATTTCCAATTTGTTTCGGCTACTCTTTTAATATCATCAAACCACCTCATCTGTGGTCTTCCTCACGGTCGTTTACTTTGGTAAGGTCTCCAATGTTGTATTGTTGCATTCCAACGTTGGTCTTTTTGTCTAGCAGTGTGGCCTGCGAAGCTCCATTTAAGTTTGGCAACTTTTGTTGTTATGTCCTCGACTTTTGTTTTTGATCTTACCCAGTCGTTCCTCATTTTATCTGACAGTCGTGTACCTAATATTGCTCTTTCCATTGCTCTTTCTGTTGTGGCTAGTTTATTTTCCTTGGTTACGGTCCAGGTTTGACATCCATATGTCATGATAGGAAGGATGCACTGGTTGAACACTTTGCTCCTCAAGTATTGGGGTATTTTGCGGTTCTTAAGTATCCAACTAAGTTTTCCAAATCCTGCCCATGCTAGTCTTGATCTCCTAGTAATTTCCGCACTTTGGTTCTCTTTGTCAAGTTTCAAGCAAAAGAAAAAAGAGCAAGAATAGAAATAGCTAGATCAGCATTAACAAGATGAAAATATTTCTCTGTAGTCGTGACATAAATATTGATCTGAGAGTGCGTATGCTGCGGTGTTATATCTTCTCCACTTTATTATATGGAGTTGAGTCATGGACCATGAAGATGGGCAGCATTAAAAACATTGAAGCTTTTGAGATGTGGTGTTACCGTAGAATGCTCCGTGTATCTTGGGTGAACCACGTGACGAATGCCGAAATTTTACGTCGGATCGGAAAAGGATGTGAAGTTGTACTTACTGTTAAAAGAAGAAAGCTTGAATACTTTTTCCATGTTATGAGAGGTGACAAATACTCGCTGCTGAGACTGATCATCCAGGATAAAATCAGGGGTAAGAGAAGTATCGGTAGGCGCAGAATATCTTGGTTAAGAAATCTGAGGGAATGGTTCGGCTGCAGTTCCATCGACCTATTTAGGGCGGCCGCCAGTAAAATAAGAATAGCTGTGATGATTTCCAACCTCCGATAGGAGACGGACTTTAGGAAGAAGAAGTCAAGTTTCAGGATTTGAAACTGCCATTTATAGTTATACGTCTGGGGTCATCTGTGTTTGTCATTATTTTTGTTTTTCTCGTGTTCATTTTTAGGCCGACGTATTGGGAGCTGCCTGCGAGTTCCTCCATCATAATTTGCAGTTCCTCGAATGAGCTCGCTATATATATCTCGCTCGCTTCGAAATATATCGAATGACACCAAACACGATCCCCCCGGAGGTTGGGTGGAGGGTTACTTTAAAATCTTAAGTAGGAGCCCCCCTTTTTATTTTTATTCGAACTTTTATTGGAAAAATTTTTTCGAATTATGGATAGATGCCGCTATAATGGAAAGTCCCCACTAAAATGGAAAACTTAACTTAACTATTTCTGGTTTTAGGACCTAATCTTCACAACCCAATAGGTCCTCATAACAAGCGAGTAACTGCAAATTTAGCATACTTGCTTCCCCTACTATAGACCAAGAGGCAGCGCTGAAAAATCTATTTGAATTTACTAAAGCTAGATTTTTCACAGTTAATTACTGTGAGTGTGTAGAGAAACATACTGCGGTCGGTCAAGCGAAACGTAGAACAGGGGTTACTGAGAGGGTATCAAAGTTGCTTTCCTACGAAGGTAATTATTTCCATTTACTAAGGCTGAAAATCAGTACACACATTCTAAATTAAATATAAATAAAAATTAATATAGTCGGTCATCTGTATGACGGGACAGAGCCGGTCGATCGGCCCCAATAGTCGATTGAGGAAATGAAGCATTTTGGCTCGCCATTTTTTCGTCCAGCATGGATTTACTTGAAATTTTCGCAGAAGGTAGGGAATAGTCCAAGGATCATTTTATATATCATGCTGCTATCATACACTAAAACCTTGGGGGTGGTTGCCACCCCATCTCGGGGGTAGGAATTTTTTATTACTTTTTGACCATGTAATTCGATGGAAAAACTGATTCTAAGAAAAAAATGTTTTTTACATTTTCTTCGTAAAACTAATATTTTTCTAGTTATTCGCGCTTGAAAATAACGGTTTTTCGACGAAAAAATCGACTTTTTTAGAGGGTTTTTTGAAAATACCTCGAAAAATATTCATTTAATCAAGAAAACTGTAGATATCGAAATTGTATCTTTTAGTAACGTAAAAAAATTATTTTCCTATAATATTTTTAAGATCAATACAAACCGAGATACGGCATATTAAAAGTTAGCTTTTTTCGTCAAATGCATAATTTGAAATATTCAAAGCCAAATAATGGGAAAAATTTGTATTTTTCGAGGAAAACTTAAATGATCTTTTTTCAAGTACTTATACAATTAGACCTTTCAAAAAAAAATAATAAAAAGTTTCTAGCATGAAAATTAAGCGACTTATAAAAAAATGTCGGTACCTGCTTTTCTCTACGAATAAAATCAGTGAAAACAACCCCCTAACTACCTTCCTAATTCAAAATTGGTCTTCACCTTTCTGTAGTTCCTTTTATATTTATATTATCAATACACTCAAGGAGTTTGACCTATTTAGACTGCCTAATTTTGGAAAAATTGGAGTTAGAAAAATTGATTTTTTGCAATTTGGTATTTTTCACCTTTTACTGCAAAATACCTCCGAAAGTACTGGAGATATGAAAAAAATTATAAACCACTAAATTGTAGCTGTTTTAATGACTAAAATTACCCTGTACGTAGATTTCCATTACAGTGAATAGTTAGCCAGATACAGCTGTTTAAAACCTCTATTTACCAGCAAACACCCCCTTATTCGAGCCCTTTAAACCCGCCCCAATTGAAAACTAAGGCATCTTACGGAATTTAATTTACACAGTCTTATAGCTCTTTAAAAATCCTACAAAATCGTTTTTGAGGGGTCTCATTACTGAGAGGGTATCAAAGTTACTTTCCTACGAAGGTAATTAAATCCATTTACTAAGACTGAAAATCAGTACACAGTGAGATATAATATTTTTCCAAAATTAGGCATTTTAAATAGGTCAAACTCCTTAATGTATCGATAATATAAATATAAAAGGAACTACAGAAAGGTGAAGACCAATTTTGAATTAGGAAGGTAGTTAGGGGGTTGTTTTCACTGATTTTTTCGTAGAGAAAAGCAGATACCGACATTTTTTTTTTATTGTAAGTCGCTTAATTTTCATGCTAGAAACTTTTTGTTATTTTTTTTTTGAAAGCTCTAATTGTATACGTGAAAAAAGATTATTTAAGTTTTTCTCGAAAAATTCAAATTTTTCCCATTATTTGTCTTTGAATATTTCAAATTATGCATTTGACGAAAAAAGCTAACTTTTAACATGCCGTATCTCGGTTTGTATTGGTCCTAATGATATTACTCGAAAAGAATTTGGTTAGCGTTACTAAAATATATAATTTTGATATCTACAGTTTTTTTGATTAAATGCATATTTTTCGAGGTACATATTCTCAAAAAACCCTCTAAACAAGTCGATTTTTTCGTCGAAAAACTGTTATTTTCAAGCGCGAATAACTCTAAAAATATTAGTTTTACGAAGAAAATGTAAAAAACATTTTTTTCTTAGAATCACGTTTTACATCGAATTGCAGAGTTAAAATGTAATAAAAAATTCCCACCCCCGAGATGGGGTGGCAACCACCCCCAAGGTTTTAGCGTATGATAGCGGCATGATATAGAAAATGATCCTTGGACTATTCCCTACCTTCTGTGAGAATTTCAGGTTAATCCATGCTGGACGAAAAAATTGCGAGCCAAAATGCTTCATTTCCTCAATCGGTTATTGGGGCCGACTGACCGGCTCTGTCCCGTCATACAGCTGACCGACTATAATAACTTTTATTTATATTTAATTTAAAATGTGTGTACTGATTTTCAGCCTTAGTAAATGGAAATAATTACCTTCGTAGGAAAGCAACTTTGATACCCTCTCAGTAACCCCTGTTCTACGTTTCGCTTGACCGACCGCAGTATGTTTCTCTAGACTCTCACAGTAATCAACTGTGAAAAATCTAGCTTTAGTAAATTCAAATAGATTTTTCAGCGTTGCCTCTCCGTCTACTATATGTAGTATTGATCTGATATTGTGTTTTAACTACCAATATTAGAGCATATTGTAGCAATAAATATTTTATTATATAACCTTATTCAATAGATAACAGTATAAAGCATCGAGAAAAATCATAATTAAAGTATAGGTTGCGGATTTTACACTTAAATGACGATAGCTGATATTTCAGAACAAATAGTATTATCATTGTCAATATAACTATAATAATTAGGGTTTTTTGATGACTCTTTACCGTATCATGGAAAGCTATAGAACAAAGAAGGCAACTTAAACTTGCATCTGATTCAAAATATTGCTTCGGATTGATCATCTTCAAGGCTCTTACCCTTTCTCAGCCTCATAATATTACTTCATCTACCTTTTCTATGATTGGTTACACAATCTGCTGATCTACTATTTCAACCGCCAGCCTTTGCTTTGAATTTTGGCTCTAAATATTCAATGGATCCCTGAAATATTGAGCCCATCTAGAAATCATCTCATTTTCTTCTTCCTTTCTCTGTTAAGTCTCGAAAAAGTGTGTCATCATGCCCCAATTTTGCTCAAATTGTGCTTCTTTATCACTACCTGTCTTGGCTAGTAATATTTTTCCTCTAAATTATAAATAATTCCTCTCGCTTGATTCACTCAATGTGTGGGAGGCTTTGCTTGCAGTGTTTTACCATTAATTTTATTCCCGAAGCTCAGTTTTTGAGCTGCTTTATTTTCGTTCTTGTTTTAACTTTAGTTGCTTTATATTGGAAATGTTAATGCGAGCTTTGTGTATAATATTCGCAACATTTTTCTGTAAGCCCATAATATATTGAAAGTATCTATTTTCTTATGTTGGTGACCTTTAATGCCCATGTCTCAGAAGTATAATATAAAAATATAAAATATTGGTGTACGTAAAATAGTTTTAATTTAAAAATAAAATAAAAATTCCATTTTTATTCAGTTCAATCTTATTTTTAACTTAGAATACGGAGCGCAGTCCAGCACACTGAATCGACGATTTTCGACTCTTGTTGGAGTCTCATCGGAGAGAACGTAGGCCTGCTACTCCACACTCCAATTGACCAACACTGGGAGTTTATCCCCCACACCGCAACTGACGTGAATGGACTAGGTGACTAGCGTCATCTGGCAATTGAAAGATGAAGTAGTTTTCAATCCTAATAGCAATATTAATAATATTTAAAAATATAAAAATATTACTAAAACATTTTTAAATTGAAAATTTATTGGTCTATTTCCTTGGTAACACCTCCATGGCTTCTAAAATTTGCAAGCCAGATGGATGCTGAAGCAAAGAAGACAAAAGGAATTCAAAAACTTACAATTCACGACCCCGTCTGTTCAGCTGGTAAATTTCATGGACCTAGTTACTCAAAGAAGTAATGACCAATATAAAAATAAAATAAAAACTTCCATTTTTATTCAGTTGCAATGCGAAGGCAAAACAATCTTATTTTTCACTTAGAATACGGAGCGCAGTCCAGCACTCTGAATCGACGATTTTCGACACTTGTCGGAGTCTCATCGGAGAGAACGTAGGCCTGCTACTCCATACTCTAAGTGACCAACACCGAGAGTTTATCCCCCACACAGGCCCGGCCCTAGGGATTTTGCCGCCCTGGGCAAGATCAGCAACTGCCGCCCCACTTCCCTTGGTAGAGCCAAAAACAAAAATTTCACCATCGCTCTTAGTTTTCTGAAATCTATCACTTAATGCGTTAAAGGTTGTGTCTATAATTTTTAAATAGAAGTAAACTTTATATCGTGTCTCTATATCTATGTACGTCTATACTTTCATCTTCAGCCTTATAGCCAAATTGTCTTTTCACTTTCGTCTTTCTTGCAATTGCTGTGCCTCCGATTTTCATATTCTCAATAATTTAAAACTTTGATACTGGCTTTTTTGCGGTTTTGCGGCTGTCAAATAGCCCTGGAATTTTAAATCACTTCTGAGAGACTTAAAATGGATTTTCCTTTTTTAAATAAACTTACAGCTTGATAATACACTCGCATATCAATACTCTGCAGTGATTGTGCAGTGCCTCCTTTACTTTACAAGCCATGAAGAGAAAAAGGCAACGTCGCAATTGATGACGTCCGTAGTCTGACTTTCGGGCTACCGCTTTCGAAACTACGATTTTAAAGTACAAATTCTGGTAAAATTTATAGTATTTTTTGAGTCGAACAAGAAAATATTATTAATTGGAAGTTTGTACAAAATAATATTAAAAGTAATTCCTTGTAAGTAACGTTTATTATACAAAAAAAAAACCAATAACAAGAATATAAACGGGATTCATTTTTTTCGAATCCTAAGAAAACTAATAAGTATTTTTCAAAAATTTAAACGCAGAGTGAAAAATTACGTTAGGACCAAGGACCCAAAGTTCCTGAAAACTTCTATGTTTATTTTAATATGTTACAGGGGTGAAAACCTAAGAAAATTTAGTGTGATTTTTAGTTTCAAATATGTCATTAAAAAAAACTTTTTATTCATTCTAAGGGACTTTTGGCCCTCGGTAATAAAGTAATCTTTTATTCTGCGTTTCAATTTTTCAAAAATACTTATTAGTTTTCTCAGAATTCGAAAAAAAAATGATTACCTTTAAAATACAGGCGTCAAAATTTTTCATTTTATTCCTTTCCCCTTAAAGTTTGTCAAACTTATTTAGAAACACCCTGAATTGATAAAGAACAAATCTAGTTGTTAAACATAAGCAAATTAATCAAAAAAACAGAATGTTAAGAAAACCGGAGTCTATAGTTGGGTTTTAATTTCAGTATTTTTTAAATGCCCGGTACACCATAAAAATTTAACTGTTTACCAACAATATCATTACAGAGGTATTGTTAAAGAATTAGGCTATAACATATTATAAAAATCACTTAAATCTGCCAACAGGTTTAGGAAATATGAGACATTAAAAATGACAAAATTTTTAAGTGGACGGATTTCTATATGCACGCAAGTTTATGTAAAAATATATTATATTGAACTAAAATCATCTTAATAACATACCTTTTAATGTTCTTTATAATTTGGAGCACGAAATATTGTAAAATGTTTCAGTTTCTCTGTAAATACAGTGAAAATTATTTAAAAACAAATGAGAACTGTCAGAATTAATCGGTCTACCAATAGATGTTGCCAAGTTTCAACTTCATGGCTTGTTAAGTAAAGGTGGCTATGGCAGTGCTGACTACGTTGATGTGAAGTTAAATGTCATGCCATATTACCACAGAGCAAAGAAGAGTAAAATCACGGATTTGATTTGCCAAACAGCTTGCCTCATGAGCAACCATTTTATCGTTCTTTTTATTGACAGTGATTTCTACAAGAGCATTGTAGATTTCTTCAATTTTGTATCTAATGGGAGTAATTGCATCAATTCTACTTTCCCATCTAGTTTCGAACAAAGGTTAGAAATATGATTTTTCAGTATAGCCCCACGATGAATAGATGCTGATGAAAAGTTGTAAATTTTTGTCAGTAAAGAAAAGAGAGCAACTGAAATCTGTGAAGCTCTAGCAGCATCATTTATGACTAAGTTGAGTGAATGGCTAGAACATAGCATTTTCAAAATTCTGTTTTGAACTCCCAAGTTCTTCCCTTTCATGTATGCCCCATTATCATACAACATACCCTTGTCCTCTCATATCTTCCAAAGGTATTCACAGTTAATTCAGCTTTTTCAAAATAACTTCTGTAAGTCCCAAGCCAGTGGTTTTCAGAACAGGCACAAATCCAAGAAAATGTGCTTTAATTTTAACACTTTGTGAATAAATCTAAATCTACAAAATGTATAACAGTAGTTATCTTTTTCACTCCAGCAATATTAGGTGTATAATCTAAAATTATGCTATAATACTTTCATCATCATCATCATCCTCCAACCAATTCACGTCCACTGTTGGACATAGGTCTCCCCCAATTGTTTCCACACTTCACGGTTTTGTGCTGATTGTTGCCAGTTTTTACTAATCCACCTGATATCATCTGTCCATCGTGTATTACTTTGCTGAGTTCAAAAAGTTAAAATTTTTTTTTTTTATTTGTTCATGGAGAAGCTGAATAATTACGTTTTGGATACGTTTTCCCAAGTAGTGATGCTGCTTGTTACTACCATTCGTTGTTCTCCTAATGTGCTCTTTTAAAACAGAATCAAATTTTCCAAAGAGCTCAACAAGCTTTAAAAATTACCATGGTTGTGATTAAAAAGTTTATCAGAATCGCCCCTCAATGGAAGACACTGTTGTGCTAAAAACTTTATTATTGATACAAGTCGTCATATTACATTTTAGAGCTTTTTGTGTTTCTTCGTCTATGGATTTTCCCGATTATAGTCTAATAAAATTGCTAGTTCTACCCACTGTCGCTGTGACTGTAGATGAGCTGGAGACTTAGCGTGATCTGGCTTAGCGAGTAGTTTTGATCCCACTATTCTTATACGATGAAGAAGAAGGCGACGTTGTCGATTTCCGGTCGAATGAATTATTATTGTTTCACTTTTTAATTCTCGTTTTTACAGAGGCATTTTTGCCGCTCTTGTTTATAATTTTGATTTTTTATAATATTAAAAACATAATTTATTATTTCTTTAATTTCAAAAATTGGCTTTTCAAAAATTTGCCGCCCCTAAATTTGCCGCCCTGGGCAGCCGCCCAGTTCGCCCACCCCTGGGGCCGGGCCTGCCCCCACACCGCAACTGACGTGAATGGACTAGGTGACTAGCGTCATCTGGCAATTGAAAGATGAAGTAGTTTTCAATCCTAATAGCAATATTAATAATATTTAAAAATATTAAAATATTACTACAAGATTTTTAAATTGAAAACTTATTGGTCCATTTCCTTGGTAACACCTCCATGGCTTCTAAAATTTGCAAGCCAGATGGATGCTGAAGCGCAGAAGACAAGAGGGAATTCAAAAACTTACAATTCACGACCCCGTCTTAATTTACTTTTTTGGCATATTACTAATTTTTTCCATATACAGTTTTACAGTTGAGTTGCGTGCTATTGCCAATTAGTGTTTTATTTCTTCGTATATCCTCGTTTGTATTGGACGACCCGAGGTATTTAAACCTATCTACCACTTCAAAATCAGCAATGGCAGTTTCTGACGTTTGATGGATTTCTCGTTCAACAGAAGAGCATAATATTTCTTGCTCATATTGTTCAGCTTGCTTAATATTTGGATCAATTTCTATTAGAGCAGACTAACATTAAAATCTCGTCCGGGTATCTAATATTCATGAGTCACCCTGGATAACAGGTAATAAGTAATATTAGTGATTAGGGATAATTACTAGTGTTCTTATTTATTAGCTTTGACTGCTTATTTAAAGAAATGTACTGAGTATAAAATCTAAAACACTAAATTTTTTCAAAAATGAATAACTATTTTCAGTTTCGTTGCAACACGAAACTACAGCCGCACCATATTCTAGTTCAATCAGAGAGTGCAGCAAGCACCTCTACCGGCTTCGAAACTTATTAGTCTCTCATCAAGAGGTACATATGCTGCTTTCTCTGGCCCAACCAGGACAAACCCCGGTGTGAAGTTACGGATTGCAACGAACGAAATGGCTCTAAGTCTCTCTCTAAAGTCTTTCACTAAATTTTTTGTTTAATCCAATATTTAAACTTAAAAACAAAGGATTCAAAGTAATCTAACATCGTAATTTTTAATGTCTATTGTTCTGCTTATCTAGCATGCAGTTATACTAAATTGTGAACAGGTTATAATTTATTTGTTTTAATAAATACCACAAAATACACCAACGTAGTAGAGGTCAATGTCATACACAACGCTGATAAAAATATAAACACGAATCTGCGAATCATAAAAAAACAAACCCACTACGTTTTGTGACAATACCGTATCATAAACTACTATTCAAAATGTAATATTTAGAATAAAACGAAAAAAAAGTGCAGATTGTAGTAACAATGCAAAAGGAAAAAAATTACAAAGCTATCAGCATCACTCATGACTAGTGTGACCAACTAGTCCGAAAAATCCGATAAGGCTTCCGGGCCATCCGAATTTTCAACGTTTTGGTAAAATTCTATTTTGAAATTTTGAATACGTTATTCTTCTGAGAATTCACATCAAATTGAATTGGTGGGTCGAACAAAGAGACCAAAGAAAATTAATTTCAAAATTAAAAATTATTGGTACCTATACGCAAAAAATGTATATGTTCTCGACTTCCAACGGAGCAATAATAAACACAAGTCCTTAACCTAAGGTCATCATCATTCTCTTTGCCTTATCCCTATGCTGAGTCAGCTTCCCTAATTGCATTTCTCCACACAATTCTATCTTGGGTCATATCAATGTTAATCCACTTTACCAACATGTCCTGCCTTATCGTCTCCCCCAGGTCTTCTTTGGTCTTCCTCTCCTACTCCTTCCAGGAATCTGCACTTCAGCTATTCTTCGTATTGGGTGATTAACGTCTCGACGTTGAACATGACCAAACCATCTTAACCTATGCTCTCTCATTTTGGCATCAATTGGTGCCACACCTAGACTTCCCCTAATATACTCATTTCTAATTTTATCCTTCTTTGTCACTCCACTCATCCATCTAAGCATTATCATTTCCGCCACATGCATTCGTTGTTGCTCTTTCTTTTTCACTGCCCAACATTCAGTTCCGTACATCATAGCCGGTCTTATGGCTGTTTTATAGAATTTTCACACAACACACCACTCGCTTGTTTCCACTTCATCCATCCAGCCCTAATTCTACTACATGCATCTCCGTCTATTTCTCCATTACTCTGTAATACCAATCCTAGGTACTTAAAACTATTGTCTTCACAATCATTTCACCATCCAAAGACACCATTTTATTTGTAGTAACTCCATCTTTAAATGAACATTCCAAATACTCTGTTTTTGTCCTACTAAGTTTCAAACCTTTTTCCTCCAGAGCTTGTCTCCACTGTTCCAGTTTTTGTTCTAAGTCTCTTACACTATTTTCTATTAACACTACATCATCAGCATACATTAGGCACCAAGGAATGCTACCCTGTAGTTTCGCTGTTATCTGGTCCAAAACTAATGAAAATAAATAAGGACTAAGCACCGAGCCTTGGTGCAATCCTAGTTTCACCTGAAATTTATCAGTCTCTCCCACACCTGTCCTAACACTAGTCGTTACTCCCTCATACATATATCTCACAATCTTTACATTTTCGCCAGGGACTCCTTTCTTATCGAGTGCTTACTACAGAAACTCTCGAGGAACTCTATCATATGCTTTCTCAAGATCAATGAATACCATATGAGCGTTGATCTCTTAATTCCTGTATTTTTCCATCAGTTGCCTTACAATGAAAATTGCATCTGTTGTTGATCTGCCCTGCATAAAGTCAAATTGATTATCGGATATTTCGGTTTCTTCACTTATCCGTCTATCAATTACTCTCTTCCATATTTTCATGGTGTGGCTAAGTAGTTTTATAGCCCTGTAGTTTGTACATTGTTGTATGTGTCCCTTGTTTTTGTAGACAGGTACTAATATACTGCTTCTCCATTCGTCTGGCATTTGTGCAACTTCCATAATTCTATTAAATAGACCTGCTAGCCAACTTATTCCTGTCTCTCCCAATGCTCTCCATACTTCCCCAGGAATATCATCTGGTCCGACTGCTTTTCCTTTCTTTATTTTTTGAAGCGCTTGAGCCACTTCCTTTGTTATTCTGGTAACCATTGCTGTTACTGTCTCCGTTAACTCCACAGGCTGTCTGTCAAATTCACATCATTTAATAAACTGTCAAAATACTTTCTCCATCTCTTTTTGACGTCCTTTTCGTGAATTAGTATCTCGGATATATCTAATCTGATTAAAATTTCTTGCTTTCTTTGCTCTCTGTTTGGCTATTTTATACACATAGCTTTGCTTCGCCTTCCCTGGTATCAAGTTGATCGTATAGCTTTGAATACGCTTCTGCTTTAGCTTTTGCTACTGCTACTTTCGCTTCCTTTTTGGCGACCATATAGTTTTGAAGATCTATGTCCGATCTGGTTTCTTGCCACTTTTTATATAATTTTCCCTTCTCTTTTATTTTTCCTTGTACTTCATTTGACCACCACCAAGTCTCTTAATCCTCAAATTTCTTTCCTGACGTTTTCCCAAGTATTTCAATAGCCGTCTCTCTAATAATATTGGCCATTTTTCTCCAAATTGTGTTAGGGCTTCCTTTCATATTCCAACATATTTTTTCTACTATTCTTTCCCTGAATAGACCTTCCTTCTCATCTTTTAGCATCCACCACTTGATTTTTTGTGGTCCTCTCCGATTTTTTTGTTTAGTTTCGCTTTTTACTTCGATATCCAGAACAGGCAGCTTATGTTGTTGGCTTACTGTCTCACTAACTATTACCTTGCAATCCTTGCATTCACGTATGTCTTCTTTACTTATCATGAAGTAGTCTATTTGGGATTGATGTTGTCCACTTTTGTAGGTAATAAGTTGAGTTTCTCTCTTTTAAAGAATGTGTTACTTAAACTAAGGTAAGAAAAAGAAAAAAATAGATTATTGATCGTGTTTTGTTTTGCCCAATTTTAAAATAAGAAGGTTTAAGTAAAATTATCAGTAGTTGTATAGATAAAATATAATTTCATTGCGTGAAAACAGGCTCAAATCAATACGTTAAATATACTCAGAAAGCAAATATCAATTTCACTCATAAATAATTTATAACTGTTCATAATTGGGCCATGTCCATGACTTTGTTGACCCCGTAGAAAAAAAACTAATTTTGTTTTATATTAAGTATGCCAAAATGTAATAATGCTTTTAAACAATACAGAATTGTTTATTGCACTTTAATTAAAAGCATAATTTTTCTCAGAAAATTACTTTTTTTGTATACAAATTTTGTAGTTGACACAATTCGGTACCTACCAGAAACAACAGGGGAAGTAAAACTTATACAATTTTGCCTAGAAAATCTTTTAAGATCAAACGCCGTCTTCAAGCAAATCCCATAACTAAGAAATACATAAAACAGGCTTCTTAAGTCCTAGGTTTTCACCCAGCGTGACCAGAACTGGAAATCAATATTTGAACTCTTCGTGGATTGATATACGATATTTTGCATTGATATACGATATTGTATTTTGATTTGCATTGATATACGATATTGTATTTTGCGTCGATTGACATACGATATCACTAACTTTTAGTCATTTTGCCAAGCTACCGGTCATAACTTTTAACCGGAAATGACATCAAAACCGGAATTAAATATTCGAGCTCCACTTTTCAATACACGATGGTTTATATGTATGTACAGCACATGTACTATTTCTGCGATTATAATGTTGCAGTTCCGATTATAACTTTTTAACCGGAATTGATATAAAACCGGAAGTATATATTTATTCTCTTGCTAATGCGCTTCGAATAATATATCGCTTGTATTATTTCGGCGATTTTAAAACAGTACTTCCGGTTACAACTCTAAAACCGGAAGTCCAAAGCCTCTAATACCATTTTTGGATTATAAGCTCTCATTCGACACCTCTTTTGTCATTATATCTGTTTTAATAACGGACGAGTTATATTCGCGGACAGACAGACGGACGAACAGACATGAAACCGGAATTATATATTGGTGAGCTAAAACCGAAAGCAAAACCAAAAGCAGCATGGCTTTCCTCAGTGGCGGTTCTACCCCGGGGCAGGGGGCAGCCGCACCCCCCCCCCCAGTTTTTTTGGTCTAGAACCGCCACTGGTTTCCCTGCTCGAAAAACTGGTCACTTCGTTCTGTGTCACTCGCTTTGACAAGTACCCCTTCTGTTTTTCGAGCAGGGAAGCCATGCTGCTTTTGAGTATTAATAGTAAAATCCATTAGCATCGACATTGTGTCGCATTACAAAAGTATAGTTTAATAAATAATTATTTAATTTTGAAGACTATATATCAAGTAGTGGGCTAGTTTCAATTACTACACAGAATGTCACTGAAGATGATCTGACTAGATCGAAAACGTTCTGATGTTTTTCTATAATCCATTTGGATGAATTTTTTAAAGTTTTAATCATTTTAATGCCATTTTACAAACCGAAGTTTTTTACTTACGTTTTTTTAACTTTGGTATACAACCAATCACTGAGACTTTCCCTGTAATTTAAAATAATCTAATTATTTTATTCGTAGTTTATTCTTAATTAATATATTTTATATAAACTGAGAACCTAGAAAAAAAATAGTTTCAAAATAATGTGTTTTTTGTTTGTTTCAGATATAAATATTCCAGAAAAATTCTTCTAGGATTAATATTCTGTTGTATAGGTGACGCTCTACTAGTATGGAATCAATATTTTGACTTAGGAATGTTGGCCTTTATGATAGGCCACCTCCAGTATATTATGGCCTTTGGATTTAAACCTTTACAAGTTCCACTTGCTACTGTTTTGTTTACCTTAGGCACAATGGGTAAGTGTAACGACCAATAGTGTATTTAAATTTTAAATATATTTGTTCTCTTTAAAATAAAGGGCCTTGGTTTAGATGTACCTACATTATTAATAAAACTAAATAACGGCTAAAAATTTCATGGGGATACTTCTTGATTTAACTAAATCTTAAATTATTTATAGCCAGCAAAGGTGGCTATAGTGCTGACAAAGTGCTGTCATACAAAGTTCAACCTTCTGGGGGCAAGGTCATGTTAACATTTTTTTTCAACCATGAAGGACCCTTCCTCGCAGAGGCGGCTTTACCTATTGTGCAGGGTGTGCGGTGCACACGGGCGCCGGGATGTTGGGGGCGCCGAGCGCCAAAGAGCGGGTCCTTTACTTTGTTTCAACATAAAATATGCTTTAAAACGATTAATGAAAAATTACATTGACACTTAAGCGCGATTTATAGATTGCCGCTCGCCCTTCCAGATTAAAGATTGCCGTCCATTCCTAAAGCTTGAAGTCTTTTATTTTGTCGGTCTTTTACTTCCCACACTTCCGAGTTGTACAGGACAATTCCTTCCACGATAGTTTGGTAGATTCTTTTCTTTGTCTGATTTTGCAATCCTTTACTCCACCAAATGCCAATCAGCTGTTTTATAGCTTTTCTTTCTTGACTTATTCGATATTCTATATCTTGATCGCATGTGGAGTTTTTGTCAAAAATAGAACCTAGATATTTAAATTTTTCACATCCTTTTATGTATTCCCCTTCTAATTCTAAGTCTTCAGTATCACTTCCGACTACAAGGTATTTAGTTTTCTCAATGCTCATTTCCAAACCCCACTTTCGGTACTCCTCTTTCAATTTTCTAATCATGTAACTGGCGTCTTCTTTATCAGCAGCAATCACAACTTGGTCGTCAGCAAATATCAACGTATACAAATAAGAATCTCCTACTGGTATGCCCATTGTGTGGCATTTCCTAGTCCAATATTTTAACACATGTGTAAGGTAAATTGTAAATAAAGTGGGCGACAGACAGTATCCCTGTAAAAGGTCTTTGGAAGTTTTAAAGGTATTTGAAAGTTCCGTTCCAATTCCTGTTGTTGCTTTAGCATAGAGATCTTTTATTGTTTGGATCTATTTTCTATTTAAAGTGGTTATTTGTAATACCTTAAACATTTTTTTCTCTGGGAACGGTTTTGTATGCTTTTTTTTAAGTCTACAAATACCATGTGAGCTTCCAGATTTCTAGCAGAACGTTTTTCTAGTAGTTGCCTTATGCGGAAAATGTTATCTGTGCATGATCTTCCTGCCCTAAATCCACTTTGATCTCCGGACTCTTGCGACTCCTTTTCTATCCGTTTCTTTATTATACGTCCGTACTGTCTTTCAACTGAGCTGGTCACACCAATGCCTTTGTAATTACTACAATTTTTTCTACCACCCTTTTTGTATGTAAAGGTAGTTATTGTCTTTTTCCACTCAGAGGGCAGGCCACTATTGCCTGAAAAGCATGAGTTGATATTTCAACTAAAATTTCTTTTGCTTGTGTCGTGCTGTGCTTGATGAGTTCAATTGGAATACCTTCGGGAACAGGAGCTTTATCGTTTTTCATTTCTCTTAACGTTAGTTCTAGTTCTTCAATTGTTATATCTTCTAGTTGTTCCAGTTTTTTCATTCCAGGTTGTTTGGGTCGATGATAGTTTGCCTTACATATTCCTGTCTATTCTCTTGCAATAGGTTTTTAAAGTATGTTTCCCACTCGTTTATATTTATAAGGGATATCTGGCATCTGTCTTATACGTTTTGTCTTGTATTTGATATTGTTCTCCAAGCTTCTCCGCTTTTTTTCCTCCCATAAGAGTGTCTAATTCTTGACATTTCTTCAGCCACATATATTATTTGGTTTTAATCACTTCTTTTTTTGTTTCCATTCTTATTCTTGCATAGGTTTTTCGGTCTTCTGAGCAATTGGTATTGAGCCATTTTTGATATACTTCTTTTTTCCCTCGTCTTTTGTTTTAAAGAATCTGTAAACCAAGGGTGATGAGTGTTATTTGAGGATTTTTCTCCTAACGCTTCGAATGCAGCTTCATGTAAGCACTTTTTTAGCCGATCATATTTTTAAAGGTTCATTTTAAAAAGTTCTTTTTTAATTAAATATTTTTAACAGATTTGGGTAGGTTGTTCTGATGCCGTGAATACATATTGGCTCCCGACATCATTTAATATTGCATTATTTGCATCTGGATTTTTGTTTGCATTATAAGCGTACCTAATACCCTCTAATACTCTATGTACTAGTACTAGGTAGGTAATACCTATTCAACTATTCCATTAATTTTGACTGCGCGTCTACCAAAGGGCGCCAGGGCATCGACTGCACACGGGCGCTACATAGGCTAGAGCCGCCTCTGCTTCCTCGTATAGCTTACAAGAGTGCGTATCAACGAAAACCTGTATAATTGAAACTTTAAACAAGGTTCATCAAGGAATTTGATGAAAACGTTCAGAAAAGCTCTCATGTAGTGTTATTCTTCTGCACGACAATGCTCGGTCTTTGTCGCCAAAGTAGTGAAAGGAAATCTACAACTCAAAAACTGGAGGATATTAGAGCATTCACCCTGTAGTTCCGATTTATCGCTCTACGATTCTCACATCTTTTAGTCCAGGATAATAAGGTTTTTTCCATGACACTTCAACAGCCAGGGTACTGAAGCGTTTTTTCGACAGGTAGGTATTACCTATAAGAACAAATTGTAACTATTTCCTATTTCCTGTGTAGGATCTGACGCCCATTTTTATTTATAAATACTTTAGTGTCAAAAAACGGTCTTTTTTCCTTTTTTTTGAAGTTATACTTCTTTAGGCGCGATTGAGAGTAAAATTTCATAATTCTGCGCGCATGCGCACACAGACAGTATGGTATAAACGTTATACGGAATCTGATTGGGTTTTAAAATCATTTGTCAATAATTGTTCAATATGGAGATTTTGGATAAACAAATTAATGTTGTGTATATTAGTTTTTATTGTTGTGATGGCAGAGAAAAATGCAAGTTTATAATATTGTAGTGACTTTTTAAATAGTTTTTAAAAGCGACAGGTACGTAATAATTGTAAATGTTTCAGTATCCTAATATAAAATTTCATAGGTAGGACCTACCTATTTGGAAAATTTAAAAAGAACCTACTAAAATAGTATGTGTTCACCTAATATATTGTTTTCTTACTCTATGTTTTGTTGTATTCTAATATTTCTTTCAATTCTAAATAATTTCATTTCAAAATCAAAATAATTTGGTTAAATTCAGAACCGTCAAAAGTTTAATCCGTTTAGTTAGTTGATCTTCGCACATGATGACACATGGTCTCCGTGGGTAAAAGTTTAAGGTGAATGAATTTCAATACTAACTGCGCTGATAAGCGGGTTCGAACCCCAATGGAAACTTTTATTTTTTTTATACATTTTATGATTGTAAGTTTATTATATAATTTTTTTTTCAGAAAATACGTATTTAGTTAAAAATTTTTCCTACATTGTTCAGAAATCATTTGTGGCATTTTTCAATGTCTTTGTTTGTGTGTGTTTTATTCTTTTATTATTTTAATTTTTGGCACTGTTTTAACACATTCACTGCCTACTACTATAGTAAAGTCGCAATAGCGGTGCCGGTTAGAATAAAATCGAAACAATGTTGTTTAACTACTATAAAAACACTGTTTATTATTATACTTTATTAAAAAAATATAAGTTTTGGTTATATAAGAAAAAACACCGATAGGTGTAGACGGTTCCTCTAATGAAAATTTCATTGCCAGTGCCAATTACACCTATAGGTGATTTTGAGTTTATACGAACATGTATTATCCTTTATGAAAAATAAAAATACATTCAACGCAAAATCCTGGTGAACCATCACAGGCATTACACACGTACATAGTTGCTGTTCTCTTCTTTTGAGTTCTACAAACTTTACACTCTTTTCTTGCTACTCTTTTCATCTTCTTCAATGTTTGATCAGATGCTTTATATTCTTCCTCGGTAATTTTATAAATTTTTTGTAATTCGTGTAGGGTTGCAGTAGCCTTGGGGTCAACTTTTGTTGGTAAGAGTGATTCTAAAAGGGCTAATCTAAAATCGTACATGTTCTTCTTTGTTTGCCCTGAGTACTTGTTGAACAGAATAGCCGAATTTATTACACTCATTTGTAATATATGGACAAATATTTTTTATACCAGCGCAATGTTTTTCGGATACATGGATAGTATGACTGCATTTGATCATGCTGGTCAATGCCTGACATGTATTTATTATAATTAATAATTGCGAGTGGTTTCAATGTTACCTGGTCTCTTTTATTTCGAGATTCAGCCATTTCGTTTCCGTATTCACTCGTTATATACATCACATCGCGTTTGGATCTCCATTTACCAATGTGCACGCCATTACGAAATAAGGACTTATTCTCTCCTGGTTTTAGTTTTGCTTGCTGAATGACTCGTGGATTACTTTTTCTTTTTATATTTAAGGTCCCAGTGCAGTAAGTCTCTTTTTGTAAAAGGTCTGAAGCTAACTCATAGCTATTATAATAACGATCCATATAAACCGAATGTCCCCGGTGTAGCCTTTCTTGTAACAAATATTTAATTACTTTTGAGGTATGACCAGTTCCGCCCAATGCATCCTTTGACCCACTATAAATTGTAAATTTTTGGACTAATCCGTTGGGTTCCGTCAGCATGTAAAGTTTCACCCCATATTTATGTTTCTTATTCTTAATATACTGGCGGAAGATTAAACGTCCTCGCCATAACACCATGGACTCATCAAGAGAAAGTTCCTTTCCAGGGTTGTAAATAGCCTGCATTTTATTATTGAAGTGGTTCATGATGGGGCTTACTCTTGCTAAACGATCTTCGTTATTTTCTCAAACAGGTGAGAAGTGCAAACATCTCAGTATCAGTAAAAATCTATTTTTGGACATATACTCGCCAAAACAACTTCTGTAGAATCGATGTGTCTTCCAGTAGTCGGTTAATCTAGAATATTGAATTGTCCCTGTAAGCAGCAGCAAGCCAATAAATGTCCTCAATTCATCAACTGTCAGATGTTTCCAGTATGTAATACGGGATTGTTCACGTGTCTGTTCTCCAAAAAAAAGATTGACGGTATACTCGTTAGTTTGCTCTACAATTAAATTCATTATTTCTTGATCAAAAAATAAATTTAAAAAGTCAACAGGATGTTTTCCAATCATATTTGGAACAAATGATTGAGTTCCCGCAAACTTCCCTCTCCTTCATCACTCCACGTCGTGTTTTGATCATTGGACGTACAGTGGAACCTCGATAACTCGGATTAATCGGGACCGCGGCCGATCCGGGTTATCGAAAATCCGGGTTAGCCGGAGAATATAGTAAAAATTAATAAATAACCTCCATTATAATTACAAAAACATGAAACACATATGCACAGTACACATCTAAATTACGTATAGTTGTATAGAGTGTAGAGTTTTGTTCATTTCTTGGTAAAAAACTCAGTCATACTGTAGAGATGTACCGACACCATAATATGGTAGGTCTGGATCCTGCGTACAAAAAAAAATTGATAAATAGCAAGCTGAAAATTTGTTATTAGCTTAAGGGTGTCTAGTCGGACAAACATTAATATATGGGAACACTGGAACAGGGGAAGTTTTAACTGTGGAACAGGTTAAAAATTTGGAACGGTCAGACCACGAAAACGGCACATGTATTTTTTCCGACAGAACAGACTTAAACTCTCCGAACAGAGATTAAACTCTCATGCAAAAATCAGACTGCTATTTATCACCAAATTGGCGTTTTAATGAGTGGAACATGTAGAATATGTCAAATGACAGGAATTATGACAGGTGATAAATAGCAGTCTGATTTTTGCATGAGAGTTTAATCTCTGTTCGGAGAGTTTATGTCTGTTCTGTCGGACAAAACAAATGTGCCATTTTCGTGTTCTGACCGTTCCAAATTTTTGACCTGTTCCACAATTAAAACTGCCCCTGTTCCAGTGTTCTCATATATCAAAGTTTATCCGACTAGACACCCTTAAGCTATTAATAAATTTTTAGCTTGCTATTAATCAACTTTTTTTTCATACGCGGGATCCAGACCTATGATATCATATTATGATGCTACAATAAATTTATTTTAAAGATTCGCCTTTATCAATCCTACCTAATGTTTCTAGTTTCTTTTCCATTGTCACTACAACATTTTTACGTTTTGTTACCATTACGTAGACAAAGCAAACACAATCTGAAGCACGATTACATTACAGAACGGAAGTGATTAATAGGCTGTACTACACACAATACGGTCACAAGGAACAATGTTGTTATTTAAGAAAAGACAAGACCATTGTTTTAAAAAAGAATTTTTAAATAGTCACGTCTTTTTTAAACAATGCTAAGACAGTTTGACATAAATAAGAAAAAGGAATACAGACAGGTGTCTGTTCTTTCCGATAAGCTGAGACGGTCGCTCTGGCTGCCGCCGTGTGCATGAATCATTTTTACTATTGTACTTATGTGTTCAAATTACACAAATACAGATTATCTCTCAAATATTATTTGGCCTACATACATTTTTATTTGATAAAATTGTTAAATTGTTTATTTGTTAAATTTTTGTCTGATGAAAATCGGTCCGGGTTAGCCGGACTTCCGGGTTATCGGGGGCCGACTTATCGGGGTTCCACTGTATTTGTTGCTGTAATTACGTTCTGTATGTCATCAATTCCATGCTCGTCATTAGTATCACTCGCACTGTCTGTTGTATGTCCTTCATCACTGTGTACAGAAAAGTTATCATCACTTTCATCGTCTTCCGACTCTAAAATATGTCTCATCTCTTCTACCGTTAGTGGACGAGTCATCTCCCTATTTGTTAATTTCCTTTTAATGCCAGAAGGTCCTGGTTGACTTTCCATTTTAAAATGACCACTATTTAACAATAAAACACAACAAACTTGTCAAAAATAACAGAATAATCGTTTACCTAACGTTTATCTAATGAAATATAACCAAATATCTATAAACACTGTCAAAATTACGTCACCTGCATTCAATCATTCAAAGTCGAAATTCCATGACTTGCTGCAAGCAACCAACATTACACATCAATAATATAGGTTTCAGTCAACATGCCTTATAGCTATTAAAATGTTTACTTAAAGTGAAAGTCGCACAAGAGTGAGATTGAATTGAATGTATATTAATCACCTATAGGTGTAGCCGGCGCCTCTATTGACACCACGGAATACACCTATAGGTGTAATCGGCAATGAATGTGTTAATAAACATTTTTGAGAAGTAGTAAGTATTAAAATTAGTTTAATATTTAAATAAAATATAAATAAACTGTTTAAAGTATATTAATTTCGTTGAAATCATATAATACAAGTATAACTTCTTACGTGCGTACAAAGTACACACACATTCTTTTTTTTTTTCAAGTTAATGGAAAACAGTAAGACTTATGGTTTTCTTAGTACAAACATCTTGGAGAGAATGAAAAAAGCTTTAAAATGGCGTATTACAACCCACATAATAATGATGTTCGCATCATGTTCTAAGCATATCCTACCAACATTCGTCGAAGTATATCCTTTTTAGTATATGCGTAGTACAAGCATAGCATGTACCATAAAAAACATTCTAAATTTCATGTTCTTTGCATGTGCTTGCATGTGCTTTGCAATGTTCGTAAAAGTTTATTCTTAGAATATACCTTAATCGAATATTCTTAGTATATGCGTAAGTATATGCAAAAGTATATGCTAAACACATACTTGTATATACTTTTAAAATATCTTAAAAATAATATACTGTATTGTACCTATAGGAAGAAGAATAATGTTAGCCTATAGATTATCAACTTGGCGTTAAGAATAATTAATAAAGTTTAGGTATTTTGGTAGGTACTACTGAACTATCTAATTCATTTTTTTTAAACCGTTTTAATTGTATGGTAAAAAAGTTTAAAACTTAATTCTATTGAAGAAAAATGAGAAATTCTCGTTTCGTTTTCAATTGAAATGAATGTACCATTTTGATTTGAGCTTATACCATAGTATTTTTACCTATAATTTTGGGGTATCCGGAAACGGCCATTCATTGTCATTCTGACCCTTGCATTGCATATTGTATACCTGCATAAGGGAAGGGGGTAGGTAACAACAAGGGCAAAATATGAAAATAGTTTCCAGTACAGCAGTACAGTTACGCATTTATGTCTACGCTGTTAGGACGAAGCGAAGACGAAGTATTTCTAGCTACAAGGACTAAAACATTTTTAAGAACATAAAAAGCAGCTTGAAAATAATAAATTCATATTGGTACTTCAATATTTCCTAAATACTTAGTAAGTAAGTGGTAAAAGTATGTATAATTTATAGGTATAGATACCTATAAATTTTAGTAATTTACATACATATTATATATATTTGGCTAATATATAATATATAAGCAGCATTTTTATTTTGATGTGCACATAATAACTAAATATATTACTTATTTATTTAAACCTACTTACCCATATAATATTTATTATACATTGGTACCTAGATAACTAACTAAAGTTTATATATTTTATACTTACTTTTTACGTAATATTGTAGAATGTAATAAATACATTCTCATATGCAATTAGAATATGTAAATATAATATATTAGTAGAACCTATGATGAGATTGGGTGATGTTGAAAACATACTTCTAAGAAATATAGCACATAGGTATATAGCACTTCCTTGGAATATTCTTCCCATATACTAAAAATATGTGCCATAGTACATTCTAAGTATATAACTAGAAGGTATATAGCACTTCCTTGGAATATTCTTCCCATATACTAAAAATATGTGCGATAGTACATTCTAAGTATATAACTAGAAGTTATATAGCACTTCCTTGGAATATTCTTCCCATATACTAAAAATATGTGCGATAGTACATTCCAAGTATATAAATAGAAGGTTTACATTTATAGCACCTCCTTAAAACCTTCTAAAAAGTATGTTCTTGGTATATACTGAAAAGAAGTGCGGTAGTACATTATAAGTATATACATAGAACGTTTAAGTACTGTAATGTAGTATATACTCAGTATCTGCTCTGCACATTCGCAATGGTAATTACGCATATTCTCAGTACCTATATACTTTTTCTGAAAAGTATGTTCTATGAATCTACTAAGAACATAAAATTGTTATGTGGGAAAGTTTAATAAACTCATTTATTGTTAATATAATTACGAAAAAAGGTCGAAATTTCAAAAAAAAATAATTTCGCAATAACTATTGTAAAAATAAGCGTACAGCTTTGAAATTTTTGTCAAATGAGCGTTCTTTGGTGCTTAATATGTGACAAAAATTTCAAAGCGATTCATTCGTTTGTTTAAATTTTATTCAAATTTTTTATCCCAAAAACCTTTTTTTGCAATAACATAAGTCAGAATACATAATGTTAGAACCATTCTACAGGTGTCAAATGAAAGAGCATGAACTAAACTTTCAAATTGGTTTAAAAAAAGTGAATAAAAATGCATTTATTAGTAATAAATAATTATGCAAAATTATGTTCAATTTTTCTTATAAACTTTTTATTTTTTTATACAGCGTGTCTACTTAAGTTGGAAACATATGGGAAACTTTTTTGTTATTCATTTTACGAAAAAAAGTTATTCTTTATAAAAAGTTCTGCATGCTCTAAAACCTAAGATTCAATCATCAGATATCAAATTTTGTCAATATTATACGAGGTATGTCGAGTATGTCAAAAAATATACTTCGTTCAAGAGTCAAGTACCTTTATTTCTCTCAATATCGAAAATTCTTATTATGAAAAGTTGTTTGGAAATAAAAACTAAGATCAAATATGCAATTACATGCTTGTAATTGCAAAGTTAAACTTTTTTTTTAAACAGGTATGAGATAACAACATGAAATTTTGTATGTGGGGGTTTTTTGGATCGAGAAAACTAAATTCCCTACCAAAAATTATGTATTGCCCAGAGGGCGCCACATACGCCTTTCAGCACTCATTTATTACGTTCAATTTTTTTTATCCCTCACTCTGTATAATTTTGACATTAAAATTTTTATTCTCCTATTAGTTTTAGTTAAAAAAGGTATACTTCTTTCATCTTCCTAAACTCAACTGTTTTCGAGATAAACGCATTTTAAATCTGCGATATACCATCATTTTTAGCATAATATCATTGTAGTTCCACCCGAAAAATAACTTAAAACCATAATAATTAAGCCAGTTCTCAAATTTATGTCATTGCATCGCAAATTCCATTTGAAAAAATTTGCGATACATTTTTGGATAATTTTATGGTTTTAAGTTATTTGTCGGGTGTAACTACAATGATATTTTATTATGCTAAAAATGTTGGTGTATCGCAGATTTAAAATGCGTTTATCTCGAAAACGGTTGAGTTTAGGGAGATAAAAGAAGTATACCTTTTTTAAGTAAAACTAATAGGGGAATAAAAATTTTAATGTCAAAATTATACAGAGTGAGGGATAAAAAAAATTGAATGTAATAAATGAGTGCTGAAAGGCATATGTGGCGCCCTCTGGGCAATACATAATTTTTGGTAGGGAATTTAGTATTCTCGACCCAAAAAACCTCCACATACCAAATTGCATGTTGTTATCTCATACCTGTCAGGAAATATTCAATGATAAATAAAAAAAAAGTTTAACTTTGACACCCTGTATCTCGGTTATTATAAACTTTGGACTAAGGTAAGTTAGCTTAAATCGGCCTATTTTAACCTCACGAACCTAAGGTTAAGCTATGGTCCATTCTTTACCAAACACCCTGTATAAAGGTACTATAATCTTGAGCGAATTATTTTTTGACACACCTCGTATAAAATTAATAAAAGTTGATATATCATGGTTGTGTCTTAGATTTTAGACCATGCAGAGCTTTTTATGAAGAATAACTTTTTTTCGTAAAATGAATAATAAAAGAGTTATCATATTTGTAATAATTAAAAACGATGTTGTGTATCCATAAATTTGAGAAAAAAAATTTTTTTCTATTAGAAGCATGTAATTGCATATTTGATCTTAGTTTGTAATTCCAAACAACTTTTTATCATAAGAATTTTCGATATTGAGAGAAATAAAGGTACTTTACCCTTGACCGAAATTCATATTTTTTGACATACCTCGTATAATATTGAGAAAATTTGATATCTGATGATTCAATCTTAGGTTTTGGGGCATGCAGAACTTTTTATAAAAAATAACTTTTTTTCGTAAAATTAATAATAAAAATGTTTCCCATATGTTTCCAACTTAAGTAGACACGCTGTATAATAAATTATATATATTTATTACAAATTTTCATCAATTATCAAATACATAACATTACCTGTTAGTTGTGTACCTAAAAAACGTTAAAAAATAGATTTTTTTGAAAAAAGTTATTCAAAAATTTATAAGAAAAAATTGAACATAATTTTGCATAATTATTTATTACTAAAAAATGCATTTTTTATTCACTTTTTTAAACCAATTTGAAAGTTTAGTTCATGCTCTTTCATTTGACACCTGTAGAATGGTTCTAACATTTTTTTTCTGACTTATGTTATTGCAAAAAAAAAGCCCTCTGGAATAAACAATTTGAATAAAATTTAAGCAAATAAATGAATCGCTTTGAAATTTTTACCACATATTAAGCACCAAAGAACGCTCATTTGACAAAAATTTCAAAGCTCTACACTTATTTTTACAATAGTTATTGCGAATTTTTTTTTTAATTTCGACATTTTTTCGCAATTATATTAGCAATAAATGAGTGCATTAAACTTTGTAATACGTCATTTTAAAGCTTTTTCCATTCACTCGAAGATGTCTATAATTAGAAAACCATAAGTCTTAGTGTTTTCCATTAATTTGAAAAAAAAAAAAGAAAAAAGACCGTTTTTGACACAATTGTTTATAAATAAAAATGGCCGCCAGATCCTACGCAGGAAATAGTTACAATTTGTTCTCATAGGTATTACCTGTCGAAAAAACGCTTCAGTACCATGGCTGTTGAAGTGTCACGAACAGGGTATATTTTTGTCTTATCACCCTGGCCTATTTGGTCCACCAGAATTTGGCGTTAAAAGGTAGTCGCTTTCAGATGGACGGAGAAATACAAAATGCCGTAAAAGAATTCTTCGAGCTACAGCCAAAAGAAGTCTTTGCAACAGGGTTTGCATCGCTTGGTGAAACAATGGAATATGTGCCTTAAATATAGTGGCAATTATTTGTAAATATGTTGGATGATTATTTTTTTTTATAAAAGATGCGTTTCAATTGAACAAGCCTCTCAATTCGCAAGGGAAGGATTAGTTGGATCACAGTATAGAGCTTAAAGAATCAAGCATTCAACTGCGGTTGGATAGTGTCCCAACTACACCCACCGGCACAAAAACGGACACTCCAAAAAAATGGGTCATTTTTGATGTCTCGTATCTCCTAAACCTGTTGTCCGATTTAAGTACCTAATTTTTTTAATATGTTATAGCCTTATATGTATAGACAGGTAAATTTTCATTGTATAACGGGTGTACCAATCAAACTGGGTTTTTTCTCAATTTTCACAACACCCTTTGGAATATTCTAGCCTTTATAAAATATTGAAATTAAAACCAAACTATAGCCCCGGGTTTTCTTTACATTCTGTTTTTTTATTCATTCGCTTATGTTGGATAATAAAAAAGTTAGTGACTTTAACAACTAGCCATGTTCTTTATCAATACAGGGTGTTTCTAAGTGCGACAAACTTTAAGGGGTAATTCTGCATGAAAAAATAATGACCGTTTGCTTGATAAACCTATGTCCGCAAATGATTCATTTCCGAGATACCGGATGTTGAATTTTTTCTTACAAACCGACGATTTATTTATTGCTCTAAAACCGGTTGAGATATGCAAATGAAATTTGGAAGGTTTTAAGTGGTCGATATTGCGCATTTTTGACATACAATTAAGAATTTTATATTCACCATTGGCGTGCATACGGGTCATATAACCCTATCATATTACTTGCATGCACGCAAATGGTGAATATAAATTTTTTAATTGTATGTCAAAAATGCGCAATAACTACCTCTTAAAACCTACCAAATTTCATTTGAATATTTCAACCGGTTTGAAAGGAATAAATAAATCGTCAGTTTGTAAGAAAAAATTCAACATCCCGTATCTCGGAAACGAAGCATTTGCGGACATAAGTTTATCAAGCAAACGGTCATTATTTTGTCATGCAGAATTACCCCTTAAAGTTTGTCGCACTTATTTAGAAACACCCTGTATTGATAAAGAATATGCCTAGTTGTTAAAGTCCCTAACTTTTTTATTATTCGACATAACCGAATGAATCAAAAACCGATTGTTAAGAAAACCTGGGACTATAGTTGGGCTTTAATTTCAATATTTTATAAAGGCTAGAATATTCCACAGGGTGTTGTGAAAATTGAGAGAAAACCCAGTTTTATTGGTACACCCGGTATACAATGAAAATTTACCAGTCTAGCAACAGTATTATTAAAGCGATATTGTTAAAGAGTAAGGCTATAACATATTAAAAAAATTACTTAAAGCGGACAACAGATTTAGGAGATACGAGACACCAAAAAAGACTCATTTTTTGGGGTGCCCGTCTTTCGTGCCGATCAGTAGTACTTTAAGTCGGCCACTCACGGTACTGCGGTGTCTTTCGACAAAATCGTCGGCGATATCAATTCTGCAGTACTGCAGCAGACAGCTGTGGTCAAACTGTAACGATTTTGTTGGATGCACGGTCAGGGCCGCCGCTACCATGTGTGCAAAGTGTGCATCGCACATGGGCGGCCGATTATAGGGGCGGCCAAAAGCAGGCCACTGATGATAATACTTTTTTTAAAACGAAAATAAATTCAAAAAATTAAATAGTAATGATTCAGATATTTCTATAAACTCTAATATTCCAAACAATGTAAACAAAAATGCAAGAAAATGTTATTTATTATATGAACTGCCGTTTTGCAGCTGTAGTCATAAAGTATTTCCGGGAATGCTTTTTAATTCAAAGTGGCTGGCGGCTATCGGACTTTAAGATATTGTTATCTACTTGGTCCATATTCGATTTTTTCAAATTCTGAACATTTATGATTTGTTAAGAGAGTACGATACGACAATAGGATACTTTCCGAGAATTTAGATAAGTGCTTGTTACGTTGCTCTCATTGAGTAATAAAAAAATATTTTTTATTACTCGATGGTTGAAAAAAATATTTTTTTTTTATTACTCGATGGTTGCTCTGTTATAATATTGTTCCGTTATGCTTATGTATGGTTATAGATGGGTTATAGTTCAGTCTAAGTTGAGAATTTGATGATTTTAGACACGCTTTTGATAAACTATTTTGTTTGTAATATAGTAGTGTGCCCGTTTCTTTTGCGCACTACTGTATTTCAAATAGGCCTGGATCCCGCGTACAAAAAAAGTTGATTAATAGCAAGCTGAAAATTTGTTAATAGTACCAAAAAAAGTTTATTAATCGCAAGCTGAAAATTTGTTAATAGCTTAACGGTGTCTAGTCGGGCAAACTTTGTTGTGCTGGAACACTGGACAGGGAAAGTTTTAATTGTGGAACAGTTTAAAAATTTGGAACGTCAGATTACGAAAACGTCCCATGTATTTTGTCGGACAGAACATCCAATTGATTTGTTACCATTTCATTAAACTCTCATGCAAAAATCAGACTGCTATTACTAACCAACATGATTCCTGTCATTTGACATGTTCTTCTTGTTCCACTCATTAAAATGAGTTCAATGAAATGGTAACAAATCAATTGGAAGTTATGTCCGACAAAATACATTTGTTCGACAGTACAATTGGAACGTTTTCGTAGTCTGACCTTCCAAATTTTTAACCTGTTCCACAATTAAAATTTCCCGTGTTCCCATCCATCAAAGTTTGTCCGACTAGGACTAGACGCCGTTAAGCTATTAACAAATTTTCAGCTTGCTATTAATCAACTTTTTTGGTACGCGGGATCCAGGTCTAAAAGTAACGTCGAGATCAGAGCAATTATTATTCATATACACGTTACCGTTACGGTTACGATGTATCTCCTGCACATTTCTTTAAATACTAGTACCTATGTTGAACGACAAAAGTGTTCAAAGGGGGCGGCAAATATTAAGTTGCACACGGGCGGCCAACACTTTAGCAGCGGCCCTGTGCACGGTCAAACATGATCCAAATTTTTGTCAATTTGTCGAATTCGACAAAATTGCACGACGCCGCAGTATCCTAGTGGGCGGCTTTATACTCGACTCCAAGAATTTCTAACACTAAAATATTTACGAAGTAGTTTTTTGACAATTTGTAATATCGTTAAATTCTCATTAGAATATAGGAACGATTTATCAAGTTAATCTAAATACCTATTTGAGTTTATTGACATTTTCTTTGTTAATAATATGTACACAACGGATGTAGATACATCAAGGATAAAAAATATGAATTGGTATCGGAAACCGCTGATCAAACCAATGAGTGTAATTAATTTTGCAATATTACCATAAACAAGGTAATATTACTTATTAATGTCACTAAAAAGTGTAATTTCTCAAAATTTACTTTACCACAACATTGCCTGATAATTTATGTCGGATACGTCATAATAATCGTTTATGTGTATACCAGGTTCACAATTATACTGAATAGACTTATGCATAATTGTGGTATAAGCGGTAAACCAAGCGATAAATACAGCGGGGTTTAAGAAGCTTTGAATTGGTACTTAAGTCAGACCTGAAAACTAATTTTCAACAATAGATTTATAAGGGGCGATTACTTTTATTGCTTTACCATCATTTTTAAGAGGCCATTAACATAATGAAGGCACTATATTTGTGAACTTTCTGTACTATGATTTTCTAATGATTTCTAGTTTATATAATATGTATACAGGGTGTCCAGGAACTCTACCGACAAATGAAGAGAGGAGATTCTTCAGATAATTTTAAGACAATTTAGCTCGATTTACCTGTCCGAAAATGCTACCTAAGGGAGCTAGAGCTCTTTGAAAATTGCGTCTCGTAATTAGTTTTTCTTAAATACCTCCAGAACGCTTCAATTTAGAAAAACGAGAATCGGTAGGTATATTTATCTTCTAGAGATAAATCGATTCCATCCATTAAGAATTTCTAGTACCGATCAGAGGCGTCCATTTTGGGTAGGGCAACAGTTATTTTATCACGTAACTTGTTTGTCTTTAAATTTTAATCATTTTTGACACTGGATTATTAAATTGTGAGGTATTCTAGTACTAAAAGGTACTCTGGCTTTAAGTCGGTAGGATACACGGTTTTCTAGAAAAATCGATTTGAAAATTTTTCGTTTTTTGAATTTGAAAAAAAAATTGAAAAAAATGTTCAAAAAACGGTGTATTTTACCAATTTAAAGCAAGAGTAACTTTTAGTACTAGAATACCTCATAACTTAATAATCTAGAGTCAAAAATGCTTAAAAATTAAAGACAAGAATGTTATGCGATAAAATAGCCATTGACCTACCCAAAACGGACGCATATGACCCGTACTAGAAATTGGCAATTAATGAAATCGATTCATCTCTGAAATATTTTTTTTTATATATGTTTATTAGGCAATCTGTTATAACATATAACAATAAGCACATTTTATCTGAGAAATAATGACATGAAGAGAGATTGTGACCAGCGCCACACATCTCTATAGAGATAATATTAAATTACTGTATTACATAACTATATTAACTTAGCTACTGTAACAATGTTAATGTCTGTGCGGTAAATCTAATGGTGTCTGTCTCTTTAACCGTTTTGTTTCCTGACTGTTGTCTAACAAATTAATTGCAAGCACATTCGCGTGGCTTTCAAGACGTACGATGTATTTTGCACTTAACTCCACTATCACTTCACTGACGGTTTTCGTTTCCAGATCATTGGAAATATCCCTGTTAGTAACAAACCACGGAGCATCGATTATTGAACGTAACACCTTGGACTGGAATCTCTCAATTATGGATACATTCGACTTGGATGCTGTTCCCCAGAGCTGCAGACCATATGCCCATACTGATTTGAATATTGTGTTGTAGACTAGCAGTTTATTTCTTGTCGTGAGCTTAGACTTACGCCCTAGAAGCCAATAATGCTTACTAAATTGTATGCCCAGTTGTTTTCGTTTGTTCCATATGTGGGTTCTCCAGGTTAATCCCCTGTCCAAGTGCATGCCCAGATATTTTACAGAGGTAACTGAGGTAATTACCTTATTATTTATTGTTACTGTAGGTGATTCACCGTGACATTTTGTAAAAACAATATGGTTTGATTTTTGTTCATTCAATTTAATTCTCCAATTTTGTGCCCAAGTATTTATTTGATTTAATACTCTCTGGAGTTTTGCAGCAGCTTCGACGGGATTTTTGTGTACTGCTAGGATTGCAGTATCGTCTGCAAAGGTGGTGGTCGTTGTATCACGATTTGTGGGTAAGTCGGCTGTGTAAATCACATACAGTTGTGGTCCCAGAACGCTTCCTTGCGGTACCCCTGATCGGATGGGATATAGTTTTGTATAGGCTGACTCAAACTTCACTCGAAAGTATCTTTCTGATAAATACGACTTAAGGAGTGTATATAGTTCCTCTGGCAAGTTCTTTTTCAGTTTATACAACAGTCCTTGATGCCAAACTTTATCAAAAGCCCGGCTAACATCGAGGAATGCTGCTGAACAGTAACTTTTTTCTTCAAAGGTTTTATTTATAACGTTGACCACTCTGTGAACTTGTTCGACGGTGCCATGCTCTTTCCTAAAGCCAAATTGGTGGTCGGGTATCATATTTCTGTCTGTTAGTATTTGTAGAAGTCTTTTTCTATTATTTTTTCCATGATCTTAGACATTACTGGCATTAAACTAATTGGTCGATATGAAGTGGGCTCATTTGGAGTTTTTCCTGATATTTGTATAAGGATAATTTCCGCAATTTTCCATTGGATTGGGAAGTGTTTTAGCCTTAGTACCGCATTATACAATTGAGTTAGCATTTTAATTGATTTGGTAGGTAGATTTTTTAATTACCTCACCTGTGATTAAGTCATAGCCAGGTGCTTTCTTTTTTATTAGATTATTGTTGATTATGTTTTGAACTTCTTTAGGTGAAGCGTGTAGTGTGTTTTCTCCTGTCGGGGTTTGGTTCTGTAGGAAATTGTAGATTTCTTGATCGTTATTTGTTGCAGCAGCTGGTATAGGTTTGAAAACTTCTTCTAGGTATTCGCCGAAAGTTTCTGCTTTTTCATTGTTTGTTCTGGCCCATGTTCCGTTGGATTTTCTAATTGGTGGGATATGACGATGTTGCTGTTTTAATTTTTTTGTAGCCTTCCATAGCGCATAATCGCTGGCATCTGACGGCGTTAAATTTTCTAGGTATTCTTGAACGCTGTTATTTTTTAGTTGTTTTAGTAGTTCCTTCAATTGTCGTGCTGCTCTATTGAGCCTTAACTTGTCATCTGGATGTCTAGTTTGCTTCCAAGTTCTACTCAGATACCTTTTTTCAATTATTTTTTCTCTGACATTTATTGGGCAATTAATTTTTTGTTTTGCTTTTGTTGGTGGAGGTGTTGATTTCCATGCAGCTTCCTGAATCGTTGTTGTGTAATTTTGGATTTCTTTTTCTAGTTCTTCTGGTGACTTTAGTGATACGTTTAGTTCAATATTTGCTTCAACCCTTTCTCTGAAAGCTTGCCAGTTGGTTTTGTAATCTCTGAAATATAAATGAACGTACCAGTTTTCGGATTTTTAAATAGTTTATTTTTGAAATTTTTTTTTTTGGAAATTCAAAAAAAGAAAAATTTTCAAATCGATTTTTTTTAGAAAACGGTGTATCCTATCAACTTAAAACAAGCGTACTTTTTAGTAATAGCGTACCTCTCAATTTAATAATCCAGAGTCTAAAATGCTTAGAAATTAAAGATAAAAAAGTTATGCGATAAAATAACTGTTGCTGTACCCAAAACGGACGCCTATGACCGGTACTAGAAATTCACAATGCATGGAGCCGATTTATCTCTTTAACATAAATATGTATACCAATTTTCGTTTTTTTCAATAGAAGCGTTCTGGAGTTATTTAAGAAAAACTAATTACAAAACGCCATCTTCAAAGAGCTCTAGCTCCATTAGGAAGCATTTTCGGACCTAGATGAATTGGGTTAAAATACCTTTAAATTAGCAGTAGTAATTGCACAAGAGCTCTAAAATTATTGAATTTTTCCCGAGTGACACTTTGACAGTTTTAATTTCACGAGCCAAAGGCGAGTGAAATTATGTCAAAGTGTCACGAGGGCAAAAATTCTATATTAATTTTAGAGTTCGAGTGCAATTTGTTGCGATTATTTCATGAATAAAACTGTTCAAAACCAAAATTTTATTGTAATTTATTTATGTAAGTACAAATTAGTACAATTAAACACAAAGTTTTTATAAATATTTGACGATTGAAAGTCATCACTTTTATAATTTTTAAAACATTAATTGTCATTAATGCCACTGAATGTATTTTTTCGTAGCAACGAAGGGCATCTGACGTAATATACTTAACGACGGGCAATTATCAAAAATTATCGATTTAATTCAGATTTCTGTCAGAATCTCCTATGAATGAAATAATCAGTAGTAATTGCACAAGAGCTCTAAAATTATTGAATTTTTCCCGAGTGACACTTTGACAGTTTTAATTCAAAAGTGTTTAATTTAAGTCAAAAGTGTCACAAGGGCAAAAATTCTATAATAATTTTAGAGATCGAGTGCAATTTGTTGCGATTATTTTATGAATAAAACTGTTCAAAACCAAAATTTTATTATAATTTATTTATGTAAGTACAAATTAGTACAATTAAACAAACATAAATATTAATTTGACGGTTGAAAGTCATCACTTTTATAATTTTAAAACATTAATTGTCATTAATGTGACTGAATGTATTTTTTCGTAGCAACGAAGGGCATCTGACGTAATATACTTGACGACGGGAAATTATCAAAAATTATCGATTTAATTTAGATTTCTGTAGCTTTCTATTGGTCAGAATCTCCTATGAATGAAATAATCTGAGGAATCTCCTGTCTTCGTCAAAGAAAAGGCATAACCCAGACAAGCGCGGCTCCTCCTTAGGGTCAATTGGTCAATGACCCCCCTAAAATAATCTCATAAAAATACCAATTTTATTAAAAATATCTTTTATCTAAAACTTCACTCTGAAATATAAAATTCTCTCTCAGCAGTCTGCATTGGCAAAACAAATATAATAGATATAATAACGTCGCGCCTCGCGCTATACACAAGCCCGTGGCTGGGCCGTATTTTAAATTGTCTATATACAGTTCTTATGGCTTATGGACAAATGCATGTAAAATAGAAAAGAGACGGCAGATAGCAATTTCGTGGGCGAGAGTGGGAGTGACCTTTCCGTCGTATACCTCTAGTAGAGTCGACGGCCTCACGTTTAGTTAGTTACCGTCTGCTGACCGCACTTCACGGCAGGTCTATATCGATCGCGGCGTATTTGCGTAATTTATTTTGTTTTGTTGGATTTTTTTGTGATTGTAACAAAAACAAGATGAGTGTTGTTGACGAAATAATTGCCTTAAAATCTGCTGGAACACTAAATTATGAACGGCGGCTTGAGAAAAAAGAAAGTGGTCGACCAAAACCAAACATGAATTTAAAACAAACAACAAAGGATAGGGGTAAGGACATTCAAAGATATTTTAAAGAATCAATGTACAATTTGTGTGATTGGATTTGTGGCTGCAGTGTGAGAAATGCATTTTTTTGCTATCCGTGTTTACTGTTTTCGAATGACGCTGTATGGGCGAAAAATGGAGTAACTGACATTAAGCATTTAAAAGTGAAAATTACAAAACATGCCTCTTCAACTACTCATATAAATTCATCAATGAGTTACGCAAGTTTAGGACGTGTTAACATAAGACAGCAACTTGATAGTGTATATCGTAAATCTGTGCATGACTTTAATGAATTGGTATCTAAAAATAGGTATATTTTAAACAAACTAATCGACTGTGTAAAATTTTGTGGAGTTTTCGAAATTGCATTGCGCGGTCATGACGAAAGTGACAGCTCCAATAATCGTGGAATTTTTCTGGGCCTTATCGATTTTGTTTCTGAACTGGATTTAATGTTTAAAGAACACATTGAAAAAAGTACAGTATTTAAAGGAACATCGAAAACAATTCAGAACGATATTTTAGAATCAATGTTAGCCATTGTGCATACTCATATCATGAAGGAGATTGGCCAGACAAATTTTGTGGCCATTCAAGTAGATGAGACCACAGACAGCTCCAATAAAACGCAGATGATTATCATATTGCGATATGTATTAACTGGTATTGTACATGAAAGATTTTGGAAATTTGTTAACCCCCTAGGTACTACAGCACAACATTTAACTAATGTAATATTGGAAGAACTTCAATTATTAAAAATTAATGAAGCACCTGAAAAATTGATTGCCCAAAGTTACGATGGTGCATCAGTCATGAGCGGTAAACTGGGAGGAGTACAAACAAAAATTAAAGAAATATACCCAAATGCACACTTCATTCACTGCTATGCCCATCAATTTAATCTTATCCTCCAAAAAGCGGCGAGTCAACACAAACCGATAAAAATATTTTTTGCAAATTTACACGGATTTTCGTCCTTTTTCGGCCGATCTCCAAAACGTACGATGGTTCTGGATAGAGTGGTTAAAGTAAGGCTACCTAAAGCTGCGCCTACTCGATGGGCTTTCAATACAAAATGTGTTGAAATTGTATACACTTATAAAGATGATTTAAAATCTTGCTTAGAGGAAATTATTGATGAGGAGCAAGATGGTAACAATATAAATCAAGCAACTGGTTTAAAAAGACATTTGGAAGATGAGCATTTTTTATTTTGGTTAAATTTTTTCCATAAAATAATGCCCCATGTTGATATATTGTTTAAACAATTGCAAATGCGAGACATTGATGTTATATCTGTCAAAAATTGTATCCTGTCTTTTAACAACAATATCCAAATAATTAGAAATACTATTTTGGAATCAGAAGTACCAAGCACATCAACAGCAAAAAAAAGAAAAACTACTGCAGAGGATCCAAAGCGACGAACTGCACTTGAAATTTGTGATATTATTATATCTGAAATAAATCACAGGTTTAGTTTCAATGATCATCTCATGATTTCACAGTTATTCTACATAGAGAAATTTGAAGCATACACTACCAACTTTCCGCAAAATATTTTAAAAATGGTGACGGCTAATTATCCCACAGTGAATATTTCCAAACTAAAATCGGAACTTGAAGTCTTATATTGTCGTGAGGATTTTCGCAATAGTGCTGGTGCAGTAGCCATACTTCAGCTTTTTATTAACATGAATTTGTCTGAAACATTTTCTGAAGCAGTGAAGTTATTAAATATTTTGTGCACACTCCCTATGACAACCGTGGAAAGTGAGAGATGTTTTTCTACTTTAAAAAGAGTAAAAACATTCCTGCGTAATACGATGGGACAACCTAGACTTAGTGCCTTGTCTATGCTGAGCATCGAGAAAACGCTTGTCAAGAGCATTCCAAATTTCAATGAGAAGGTCATAGACTATTTTGCAGAACTAAAGGATAGAAGAATTGACTTAAAATATAAAAATATTTAAAGTAAGTTTCGTTTTAATAAATTTACAATTTATTATACTATAAATATTCCTATCTATATATCAGTCAATAACCTGTTCATACCATTTTTCCTATATTTTTTAAAAGATTTACTCTAAAAAAAGACAAATTTAATTTTCGGAAAACTAGGGTAAATAGTATTGAGTTTTATCTAAGTCTGTATTTTTTATCTAAAATATAAATGCTAAAAGATCTTTTAAATACTTTAAAAAATCAACAGTTTGAAGTTTTCAAACCAAAATGACCCCCCTGAAGATTGACCCACGAGCCGCCGCTGAACCCAGACATCCAAAGTGAAAGTTATTCTTCAACACCAAATTGTTCTATGTGGTCCACATATTATCCAGTCAAAAGTTACACCATTTTGTGCGTCGGGTTTGGAGGGAGGTGGATGAGAAGTCGGCAAATTAGTAGTGTTTTATGTTTTTCGTCAATATTTCTAAAACTACGCGGTTTACCGTGAACAACATTATGTTCTACATTAAATTTTAAACAAAAAAGGTCCCATGCATAATCCTTCTAAAACAAACGATTCCAAAGTTACGGAGGTAGTATAGTATAATTGGTCCAAAAAAAGGCCCCGTCATCTAAAATAAAAGTTTTCCTCCAAAACCAAATTGTTCTATATGGTCCACATATTGTTTAGTAAAAAGCTCCACCACTTTGAGCTTTGGGTTTGGGGGTGAGGGAGAGGAAAGAGCCGGGTCTGAATGTATGGCTATGTTGATTCTATGTGTTGTTCTGAAGCTATTTCCTTGTGGCATTTTTATAATTAAGTATTTTCTATATATGAGATACTGGATATGAGACTCAAGTGTATAGAAAACCAACACACACCAACAGATATCTCAATTACAAATCAAATCACAACATCAACGGTAAAAAGGGAATCATTAAATCCTTATATGATAGAGCCAAAATTACTTGTTCTAACGAAAATTCATTTTTAGACGAAAAACAATTGTTAACATCTGCTTTATTAAAAAATGATTATCCTTTATCGTTTATAAATAGGGAATTGACAAGATTGGATCGAATGGAACAGAACAACTTAGAACGGGATCCTACAACATTCACAAGAAATAATACGAGGAAAATAACAATACCATATATAAAAGGACTATCCGAGAAACTTAAAACAATAGGAAATAAATTCAACATTTCAACAACATTCAAAACAACAAACACATTGAGATCTATTCTATCTAAAACTAAACCTAACAATGAACAAGGAAGAACAAAGAATTGCATTTATAAAATACCTTGTGAATGCGAACAATTTTATTTAGGTGAAAAATCAAGACCATTAAACGTTAGAATAAGTGAACATCAGTCTTATATTAAAAATAGAGAATTTGTTAGATCTCAAATATGCCAACACGCATGGGATAATGAACATAGAGTTCAATGGAGAGATTCAAGTATAATCCTGAAAGAATCAGATAGTAAAAAGAGAAAAATCAAAGAAGCGGCTCTAATTATGCTAAATGAAACCAATTGTGTCGCAAATTCCTCGGTAGAATGCAGTCGGATGTGGTTACCCATACTGAAAGAGGAAGTCAATAGAAAGAAAATACCACGATTAGTACGTCAGTAACATATCGAGTTAGTACAAATTTTATATTTTAGTATTACTTATTGTATATCTATGTATTATTAATATTATTTATAATTTAAACATATTAAAGTCAGAATTTGGTATTAGTTTTTTGAAGGTAAATTAAATGTAAGACCAAATACTTACAATGTCGGGATAGTATCACGAGGTTTTTTCCTGGTTTTCCCTCGTGATTTACTATGGAATCTCTAACGCGAGAATTTTACTGTCATCGTTGCATTTGGTTGTCTTTTTAAAGACAGATCACATGCTATGATTTTTTTTGCGACGGATATTCTTGAGTTGGGATTGATTTCATGTCATCGAATGAACTATCATTTAGTAAAGTCGTCCCAGGAACGCAACTCATAAATATTGGCGATATCATTTTAAAATCTTCTACTTTAAAATGTATAATATACGTCTGAATTGCCAATATAAATGAGTCAGATTAAATAAATTATTAGAAGAATTTTTTTACTTAGCAACAACATTTTTGTTTATTTTAATAGTATTTTGTATTTTGACAACGAAACCCGATTTGGGCTTCGAAACGTTAATAAATTCATTTTTTAGTAAAATTGTTGCTTATTTCCCATAGAAAATACTTAATTGATTCTATGTAGCGAGATTGTTATTGTATATATTGTGTTGTTTATCGTATCGTTTTAATATTACTGTTATGCGTTGACGACAGTGATAAGTACGATCTTATTTTTCCTTTGCAGAAGATAGAGTTATATTTTATTTTATTTATTTTGAACTGTATATAATTATCTTAAATATATTTATTTTATTTTTAACCTGTGTTTTACTGAGTCTGTCGTCCCGAAAGAGCTACCCGTTACAATTTCCACTTCCATGCGACCGTTAATAGTGATGGTGAACGTGGTGATTTTTAAATCACGCGGTGATCAGTGACCGTGATTTGTGAATAACGGCGACCGTGATCACCGTTCTTTTGTGTACAGTAGTAAACTAAACAACATGAACGCGATTACTCTGTATTATGTAGTACTATAAAAACATATTGCTGATAATGAATATGTTTAACTAATGCAAATATATGGTTTGACTTTGAATAATTTTACAATATTAACAATAAAGTCATCATCATCATTGGCTCTACAACCCGTGGTGGGTCTTGGCCTCTGCCAGAACCAGCTTCCATTCCTTCCATAAAACTCTCTCTCACCTTTCTCGGATTTTTACTTTTTATCAGATTTTATATTTTATTCCTTATAGAGGGCTATCAGGCTAGCATAAAAATATTATATTTCGTCAAAGCGCGCATTGTTGACCATTCCCAAAACATTCATGTTTTCTCTTATCAATGAACGCAGGGCTGTGTCGTGCTATGATGCGGTGAGGCAGTCGCATCAGGCGGCATCACAAGGGGGGCGGCAGAATCAGTAAAATCTAATGTAATAATGAATAATTCAAGATTGGGGAAAAGTTGTGAAAAGAATAATTAGACTTTTGGCCTCACAATGTTTAGCTTTTCGGGGAACAACTGATCATTTGTTTCAACCTAATAATGGAAACCTTTTAAAGTTAGTACAATTGCTCTCTGAGTTTGATCCAGTAATGGAAGAACATATCAGGAGAGTTTAACGAGAGTCTGATAAGTGGTTTGTGACTTATTTAAGCACCAGTAGGCAAGATGAATTGATAAGTTTATTGGGTAATGTTCTTTAAACAAAATTGTCGAAATAGCAAAAATCGCTAAATATTTTTCGATAATCGCCGATTGTACCCCAGACGTAAGTCATATAAAACAGCTCTCATTGACGATAATATTTGTCGCTTTTAATTCTAGGCAGAATAAATTATCGAGGAATTTTTTACTGGATGTTTTAAAGCTAGTGATTCAACCGGTGAAGATTTAACAGGACTTATTTTGACAAATTTGGAAAAGCGGTATAGTATAAAGATGTTACAACATGTAACTAAAAATTTATCAGATTGTGTAAAAATGTCAGCAACTACAGAAAAAATGAAAAGTTACAGACAATCTGGCTATGACCAAAGGAAAATTACTGCTAATGAAATTGCAGAAAATCGTGATATAAGTTCAGAATTTCCAGCTGAAAATAAAATTCGAGCCACGAGGAAAAGGCGCCAATCTGATTACGAAAAATCTGTAGATGGGTTCTTAACAGAGGAAGATAAATTTAAAATAAATGGTTTTATCTGTATTTTAGACATTGCTATTAATTCTTTGATCGGCCGATTTTCGCTTCTATAAATTTTTATATGATATTTTTAAATGGATGGAAATAGATGATAAAACATTAGAAAAATATTATATGAATCTTCATTCAATAGTTTCAATACACAATGAATAAGAATTGGCTATAGATTCAAATGATCAAGAAGAATTGCGTGATATATCTCAAATGATACTCCATGACACCTATCTTTTAAGGTTTTGAGTTTTTGAACTGCTTGTACCAAAATGCCCTAATTTCTTTATACCCAAATGTAGTTGTATCACTAAGAATTTTATTAACACTGCGTGTCTCGGTAGCTAGTGGGGAAAGGAGTTTTTCAAAATTAAAAATTATTAAAAACTATTTACGAAGCTCCATATGACAAACAAAACTGAAAAATTTAGCACTCATTTCAAGAGTCCTCACTAGCTGCTACTTTAAACTACACCAATCGGATTGACAGTTTGCCAAAAATTAAAATCAGAAGGGCAAAATTGTAATTTTTGTAAATATTATTTAATGTTAATACATATTTCATTTATTTTAAGGAATGTTTTGTTTTTAAAATAAAAGTTTTCGTTCATTTTGTGTCGTTTCATTTAATAAAAATAAAAGTTTAGTTTCAATAATACTTAAGGGGCGGCATTTCGAAGACTTGCAACATATTTAAAAAATGTACCGCACGGCTCTGAATGAACGTTACAAATTTTTACGAATTTATCAAGCAATTTCAAATATTTTTATGTCTCATACTGTTACGTAGATGAATCACATTGAAAACGTGAGTTATAACTGTGTTTTTATGTTCGTAAGAAAGAAACAACTATAATCTATTCAAAATTAATAATAATTATAATTTCTACATGGAACGTAAGCATTCTTATTCAGCGCAAAAACTGGATAATGCCGTAAAGGAAATGAAACGTCTGAATGCTAATATTTTAGGAATCATTGAAATTAAATTTTAAAAATTTTAGAAATCAGTGAGTCGGAAACCCAATATGACAACAAAATCACATACCGTTCTACTTTTCCGGGTTTACAAACAATGGGTCACTGCACATATACAACAATCAGTAATAAACATAACAATGGAGAATACAAAGTACCCAGACAATACCTATTATTCTCTCTACTACCGGGTCATTCCGAAGAACCTCCTAGAAAACATAAAAAGCTGGGTTTAAATGAATATATTTATAAGACCATGCAGAAAGCTGTAGGTACTACCATTTCTCGACGGCTATATAATATGTACGTAAATTTTTGGGACATACCTATTCCAGATTACCTCCTAGTCACCTAGGGCTCGATAACACGAAAAGAGTCCCACCAGAGCTCAATCCTTTTGATACCGTATGTATCTGGGTTGAGTGAATTTTTCATCTGATAAGGCTAAGGTCTGATCTTGTACAAAATATTTTCATGTTCATGACTGTTTTCCTCGCTTGTTCGATTCTAGATAGAATTCCTTTTTTGGTTACATTGAATAGTGACATTTGCTCCCAAATATTTTATTATTTTATTTTATTAAGTTACTAGTTCTGTTATTTGTCCCTTACCATACAAATATACGTTTATTGGTGTCTTTGAAAATGCTAAAATTTTAGTTTTGGAAACGTTTAGTTGTAAACCTAAAGGTATGTATAGATCTGCGCGCCGCTCACTTCGCGCCGTGTGTACGCCGTGTGTTCTTGGCGCCGACAGAAGTTCGATCGTGTGCGCACCGTTTGTGTGCCACTTGAAAACAAGTACTAACGCGTACTAATCTAACGAACCCGCCACGAACGTGTACCGCACCGGCGCACACACGGCGCGCGAAGTGTTCGCCGCGCATATCTATACGTACTTTTACATTTTGCATTTCGTACATTTCGCTATGACGAACTACCGAATTTATTATATTTTGTAGTTCTTGTGCTTTGCTTTCTATTAGGGCGGTACCATCAGCATACCTGGTCTCTACGCTAGTTCCGTTAATCTTGATTCCACCTTGGACCTAATAGAAAAAACTAATTCGATCATAGATATAAATAAAAAGATGACATCAAGGCTTTGAGGAAAAATAACAATAGGGAAGAACTTGAAAAAGAAACAGATCTGTTCTGGAGATTGTTAGATGTCAAATTTATAAGATAGCATGTTGTAATAATTTTTGTAAGAGACTTCTACGGATGCGAGAGTAGGGTTATGGATCGATAATGTTAAATGTTCGGTTTATCGCCCTTTTTGTGCAATAAAATGACGGGCATTTTTCTAGCTGTGTGCGACTGTTTCACCTGCAGTCCGTCCAATATACTTACCGTTGCACGTCATTATTTACGTCAGAGATCTAAGTTAAATTCTTGAATTCATTTTAAATCAAATATATCACATAATTATTGCGGAAGTGGATTATACAACAAAACAAATTAATATTCATTGTAAATAAATAAAAACATTAGAAATAGAAAACAAAAATTAAGTTATAATCTTTCGTTAAAATAAATAATAAAAACAGTAAATATAATAAAACAATTACTAAAGTAAAGTAAATTTAGTAAAGAATAAAAACAAATATGAAGTGTCATCACCCCAACTGTCAAATAAATGTTACCAATTTATGCCAAAATATCACCTTTGTTAGATCGCAGTTAGAGTGTAATCCGAACAAGTGTGCTTTATAAAAACGCTTATAGTCCTGTCGCCAGTGGGGGTACAACGGCCTCCTTAATTCAGATGGACTTACCCAAGTGTTTTTTATGTATTTTGACCCGTAGAACACGAATTTTTTGGGTAACAGTCGATCCGGATGTCGATAAGATTGTTATGAACAAAGAACTTGAGGAATCACATAACAGCGATTTTTCGCAAAACAAAACATGGTTTTGTATTTTTTGGGTCATTCTAAGCAAAAAAAAAGTTTTTACAAGTTTTTTCGTAGGATGCATAGTTTTCGACATAAACGCGGTTGAACTTTCAAAAAATCGAAAAATTGCAATTTTTGAACCCGAATAACTTTTGATTGAACAATAAAATAACAATTCTGCTTACCGCATTTGAAAGTTCAAGTCAAATTCTATCGGTTTTAATTACCTTCATTGCTAAAAATTTATTTTTTTATTGTTAAACAAAGCTATAAACACATAGTGATTGAATGATGTTTTCAATGCATTTCCCATTTGAAATCGAACGAGTAGGCGCGCATACACACAATTTCTACATAGATTACGTACATTAAAACGCATGCATTGGGCACGGGAAACACTATGTGTTTATGGCTTTGTTTAACAAATAAAAACTTAATTTTTAGCAATGCAAATAATCAAAGCCGATAGAATTTGACTTGAACTTTCAAATGCAGTAAGCAGAATTGCTATTTTATTTTTTAATCAAAAGTTATTCGGGTTCAAAAATTGCACTTTTTCGATTTTTTGAAAGTTCAACCGCGTTTATCTCTAAAACTATGCATCCTACGAAAAAACTTGTAGGATCATTTTTTGCTGAGAATCACCCAAAAAATACAACAACTGTTTTGTTTTGCGAAAAATCGCTGCTATGTAATTCCTCAAGTTCTTTGTTTATAACAAACTTATCGACATCTGGATCAACTGTTACCCAAAAAATTCGTGTTCTACGGGTCAAAATACATAAAAAAAACTTGGGTAAGTCTATCTGAATTAAGGAGGCCGTTGTACCCCCCTGGCGACAGGACTATTATATTCCACTTACACAAATTAAATGAAACAGGTTAGGGTATGTTTATTTAAATGTATGTACATTAAGGTGAAACAGTAGCGATCAACAGGTAGCGAAAACGCGTTCCAAGATTGCGGCTGTAATTTTGAATATTTTTTCGAGATATTTGGCACACGTATTCTTAATATAATAAAGAATGGCGGTACAGAGCCCAATTTGAAAAATATATTAATATGTGGAAATTACTCTGTAACTAAATACAATATTAAAAAAACGAGTCTGTACCGCCATTAAGAAGAACAAAAAAATACACTTTCTTCAAATAAACTTTTTTATGCGATGCCTAGATTTTGTATCATTTTGGAACTACTAATGAAATAAAAAATTTTAGTAGTTCCAAAATGACACAAAATCTAGGCATCGGATAAAAAAGTTTATTTGAAGAAAGTGTATTTTTTTGTTCTTCTTAATGGCGGCACAGGCTCGTTTTTTTAATATTGTATTTAATTTCAGAGTAATTCCACATATTAATATATTTTTCAAATTGGGCTCTGTACCGCCATTCTTTATTATATTACGAATACGTGTGCCAAATATCTCGAAAAAATATTCAAAATTACAGCCGCAATCTTGGAACGCGTTTTTGCTACCTGTTGATCGCTACTGTTTCCTCTTAATAGAAATCTTCCAATATTATTTCTACGCGTATATAATAAAATATATCTAGTGGTTGTAATTCCCGTGTAGTCGGCTAAATGATTCTAAAAAGGAACAGACCTACCGCCTAAATATTTTGTCTTGGTATCATTACGTGCAGGGGCGTCATTTGATAGGGGGCAGGGGGCATTTGCCCCCCCCCTAACCCTGAAAATTACTGAAATTTACAAAAAATAGATCAATTTTGTATTATGTTTGCATATAAATGTATTGTATATATAATGCTTGCCCCCCCTATCAAAATTTCAAATGACGCTCCTGATTACGTGACGTCATAATCTATGACGCGGATGACGTGCAACGGTAAGTATATTGGACGGGCTGTATAAATATTTATTCAGAAGAACTTTTATTGACTTTTAAATTGTAGTGCCTCTTAATTAGCTTTACAATTCAGCGTATTGGTAACACAACCAACATTTTACATATAGGCGAAGCAATAAAGCACTAAAATCGGCCTTTTCCCCTAAAAAAAAAACGACAAGACGGATCTTAATAATTCGTTTTTCATTCGATTCGTAAATGCGCCAAGAAACTTTGTGACTCCGAGCCATGATATAATATTGAAAAATTGCATACAAAAAATGCATTCTTAAAGTGCATCTCAAACAGACAATAGAAAAAATTCAGAACTCGTCAATTATTGGCGGAAATGAGTTCAATTTTGTTACTCTGGGATTTTTGGGGTCGCTGAAAACGAATGTGACGTCGTAAGTGATCTCCGGAGTACCTGGTGCCCAGGGTACCTACTGTTTACCTCATCATTAAAATTCATTAAAAAATTAGTCAAGAATCATTACCTGGGGGGTTTTTAGGGTCATTAACGACGAATATGACATCGGAAGTAATCTAACGAGTACCTAGCGCCCAGTGTACCTACTGTTTACCCCGCCTTGTGGAGTTTTCGGCAAAAAATTTATTAAAAAATTAGTTAAAAATCGTTACTCGGGAGGTTTTCGGGTCGCTGACGACGAATATGACATCGGAAGTGATCTACGGAATACCTGGTACCCAGGGTACCTACTGTTTACTTCGTTTTCTGGAGTTTTCGGCAAATTCATTAAAAAAAATAGTAAAAATTCATTACTCGGGGGGTTTTTTGGGGTCTCTGACGACGAATATGACATCGGAAGTGATCTCCGGAGTACCCCAAGCCCAGGGTACCTACTGTTTACCTCGTCTTCCGAAGTTTTCGGCAAAGTCATTAAAAAATTAGTCAAAAATCATTAGTCGTGAGATAAACAGTAGGTACCCTGGGCATCAGGTACTCCGGAGATCACTTCCGATGTCATATTCGTCGTCAACGACCCCAAAAACCCCCTGAGTAATGATTTTTGACTAATTTTTTAATAAATGTTTTGCCGAAGACTCCACAAGGCGGGGTAAACAGTAGGTACACTGGGCGCTAGGTACTCGTTAGATTACTTCCGATGTCATATTCGTCGTTAATGACCCTAAAAACCACCCAGGTAATGATTTTTGACTATTTTTTTATAATTTTTTATTTTATAATAGGATATATTTATATGACCGATATTTTCTTTCGGCTCGGAAGAAGTGAATAAACATTATGGTAGGAAAGCCCAAGCGGGGATTTTTGCAGTTACTCGAGCGCGTCAGATTTACACATGGGTAGAAACCTTGTACCCTGTAAATGTACCCCTACCATATTATATTGGATCTTAATGAAGGGGAGTTCGTTAAGGGGGGTCCGAAAAAAAAATTTATTATTAGAAAAACTCAAAATCGTCAGATTAAGATAAGATGAGTTAAGTACATGCAAAAGTGTATATTTAAAAAATATGACGATTTGAGCAGGGCGTAAGGAAATGGGTGAGTCACAAAGTTTCATAAAAAAAGCGAATATTTCGCGAAATGAACGTCAGATCGAAAAACTTGAAAATACGTGTTCAATATTTTTCAAAAATCTATCGAATAATACCAAACACGACCCTCCACGGATAGGGGTGGGGGGTACATTTAAAATTGTATATGGGTAACCCGCGATATTTTGCGAAATAACCATCAGATCAAAAAACTGCAAAATACAATTCAATATTTTTGAAAAATCTATCGAATGACACTAAACACGACCACTCACGGAGGTGAGGTGGGGGGGGGGGTTACTTTAAAATCTTAAAAAGGAGCCTCCATTTTTTTATTGCAGATTTGGATTCCTTACGTAAAAATAAATAACTTTTATGCGAAACATTTTTTAGAATTATGGACAGATGGCGCTATAATCGGAAAAAACGATTGTTGGAAATGGAAAATTAAATTAAAAAATGGCAAGCGCCCACTAAAATGGAAAACTTTACTTAACTTTTTTTGATTTTAGGACCTAATCTTCACAATTCAATAGGTCCCTATAACGCTCGAGTAACTGCAAATTTAGCACACTTTCCTCCCCTACTATTACGAAAACGTTAGGCTGTACAATTGATATACATTAAGATTTTTATTGCAAATTTCTCCAATATTTAAAGCTCTATTTTCTAACTGATCTGTAAAGATACATACAAATGTATTAAAATCAAATCGAGTTTTATTCAGATTATTAATCTATGTATTAAAGCAAACAATATAAAAAAATGGAATGATCTTATCATAGACATGCTATATTATTGATATAATACGTAGACACGAACATTGATGGTAATTTTACTTTGTTTTTCTAGGCTAAAATTATGTATCTGGTAGCTTTTTCTAACTTTTATATAATATTTATATATAATAAATATTTCTGTGAATTGTTCTTTTAAAATCATTTAAATATAACAATAAGAAACTTTTTTGAATTTATTGTATTAGCTTTTTGATACACCTGGAATATACTTTTCCAAATAGGAAAAACTACAATGTACAGGGCTATTCACTGCTTTATTTACAGAATTATAAAAAAAATGTAAAATACAAAAGTTATTCGATCTTTAAATTATGCTTTTTTTACCTATATATCATACTAGTGACGTTATCCATCTGGGAGTGATGACGTAATCGATGATTTTTTTAAATAAGAGTAGGGGTTGTGTGATAGCTCGTTTGAAAGGTTATTCAATTCTCTATTCAGTAATATAAACATTAAGGTAATTATTTATACAGGGTGTCCAAAAAAATTGTTTTACATTAAATTAATTGACACAAAAAGAAGAATGTATGTAATTTATTTAATTCAAAATATCTTCTACTGCTCTTAGAAAACAGAAATAAAAGTTTATTGCACAAATAAACATTGCTCTTCGCTTAAATTCAATGTTCAAACTACCAAGAGGCAGATGTGTGGCAGCTTGAACATTGAAATTATATGAAAAATAATGTTTATTTGTTCAATAAACATTTATTTCTGTTTTCTGACAGCAGTATAATGTATTTTGAATTAAATAAATTACATACATTCTTCCTTTTGTGTCAATTAATTTAATTTAAAAAAATTTTTGGACACCCTGTATAAATAATCATATTAATGTTTATATTATTTAATAGGGAACTGAATAAGCTTTCAAATGAGCTAGCACACGACCCCTATTCTCATTTAAAAAATAGTCGATTACGTTATCACGCCCAGATGGACGACGTCACTAGTAAGATATATATGTCAAAAAATCATAATTTAAAAATAGAATAACTTTTGTATTTTACATTTTTTTCTAATTCTGTAAATAAAGCAGTTTACAGGGGTGTCAAAATATAGTGAATAACCCTGTACAATGTAGTAGGAAAAAGTTAACTTGTGAAAGGATCACTGCAGGTGCAATGCTGACACACTGAATTTTTTTTTAAATTATTGTTTGGTCCAATTTACAAGATTTTTTATCTCGCTGAATGACCCTTATTATGTATTCCGGTAGGTGTGAGTTGACGGAATTAATTAAAAATAATAAAAATAAGTTAACAACGAACAGTAAAACATTTATTTATTTTGGTAACAAAAAGGTGTTGCTTAGTTAGATCTCGGAAAAGGGTTGGTCGTTAGCGAGTAGTGCCTCGGTTGCACGCTGTGAATAGACTGTTAAGAAAAGCCACAATCTGTTATATCGATGTTATGCCTTTCTACAATATGGCCCGGAGAGGGCAATAAATTATGTTGATCTGACGTATAAAAACAGACACACTTCTGCTGTTTTAAAAACGAATGCATGTCCCAAAGTGAGTTGTTGACATAATGGTCTGATATGGTAATTAATTTATGGGAACTTCAGTTTGTTAAACTGACACTCCAAAAACATATGGTCAGGGGATGCATTTCGTTTCGTAAAACCATGTCTTTAAAAACGGTTAAAACCGTTAGGTAAATTATTCAGGTTCTTTTTTTGCAAACTTACTCAAAAAGAGGTACTTATAACAAATCCACAGGGTGCCGGGAGGTGCCGCTGTCGGAAAATTGCTTAAACAATGTTTTTTAAATAAATTCAAAAAATCAATTTTTTTCACTTCGGATAAATTGTTTTTAGATTCTTTGAGTAATTCTGAGCAAAAAAAGGTCTTTTGTGATTTTTCTTTAACATTGATTGTTGTCGAGTACTTAATATGCGATTTAAAATTTGAAAAACGCGAAAATGGATATTTTCAAGGCTTAATAACTCGGTTAAAAATTATTATTATGAAAGTCAGAAAGTGACTAAATCAAAGTTTAAAGCCCCCCTACATGACCCTGAAGAAATGTGTGTCATTATTTTATTACTAAGCTGTTATTTTTAATTATTAACAATGAGCGCTAACAGCGTATTGAGGCGGCCGTCAATGTGAGTGCGAGTAAGATGCACCATTAGACTGTCGGAATGGTGCAACTCTTTCGCACTCGACATTGACGGACGCCTCAATACGCTGTTAGCGCTCATTGATGACAATTAAAAATAACAGCTTAGTAATAAATTAATGACATGAATTTTTCAGGGTCATGTAGGGGTGCTTTAAACTTTTATTTAGTCACTTTCTGACTTTCGTAATAATAATTTTTAACATGTAAGGGAGGCCAAGCGGGGATTTTTGCGGTTACTCGAGCGCGTCAGATTATCATATGGGGAGAAACCTGGTACCCTGCAGATGTACCACTACCATATAATATTGTCTCTTAACACAGGGAAGTCCGTTAAGGGGGGCCCGAAAAAAAAATCGATCCTTAAAAATACTCGAAATTGTCAGATTAAGATAATACTCTGGGCTAATTAGCAAAATACAAGGAAAAGTTATTTACCAGCAATTTTATTGCTGGAATCGAATCTTATTATTGTATGTATTAATAATATAGGTATGCAAAGTCCGCAGATAGTGTGCTACTTTTTTTATAAACAAAATGGCGCCTGAAAATCGTGTCTTTTTTTCAATTTTTGCTCTATAACACCAAAGATTTTAACTTTACACCAAAAACACTTAAATAAAAATTCACCGCAATTAAATTCTGCATAGAGACTTGTTTTCCCCGATTCACTTCGACGAAAACTTTCCCCGGAAAAAGCGGGTTTTTCCAACAAAATCTTTAATTTTCAACAAAAATTTTAGATAAGTAATTGTTAATCAATAATTAAATAACTTGGTAATGCAAAAGCCCTTTTCATACAGACTATAATTCCAGAAGCCGATGGAAATTGAATGAACAGTTTAGCAACAATTGAATTGTTAATTAAAAATTTACGGTCGCTATAATAACAACAATAATTATGATGCATAAGAAAAGCTATAATTTTTTCATAAAAAGATACTACAACTATCTAATGTACTTTACAGAATTTAAATTGGACTATTTAAGCGGCCTCAGGAATATTTTAAAATTATACACAATTTTTTGGCTTAAAAACAAATAGAATATCTCGGTAAGTATTAAACTAAATTAAATCATGAAAACGGTATTCGAAAAACAGCGGCAGGACGCTTCTTTAAAAGAAAAAACGTTTAATTATGACGAGTGGTTCCTGAGATACAACCGGTCAAAGTTGACCGGAATTTACGGCAATGATATAAATAATAGGATCATAATTTTCAAACCATCACCTTTTTGTTTTTGTCCTCTTTCTCCACACCAATTTTCATATCTTTAAAATGCTCATAATATATATTATTATAATAAAAACTATCAATAATACGTGTGAAAATTGCCAAAAATAGCAAAATTCCAAACAAAAATTAGGTTGGAAAAAATTTAACCCTCAAAGTTCAAAATCGGTATACGTTAAAAAAATGCATTTTCTCGGCTTTCCATGGAGCAATTTCCTTCATTCTTCGAGGAGAGCCATCGAACTAACGCATTATTAAATGTCAAACTTGCTTTTGTTTTGTTATAATAGATTAATTTATTTATAAGAACAGAAAACTACATATTTTTTCCAGTTGTAGGTTTTTTTTAGATAAACTTACTGCAAGTGTACCTTTTAAAGTTAAAAACATAAATATTCTCATTTGAAAGTTGTATAATTATTTAAACAATTTTTATTTAAATAAATTAAAATTTTGTGTTATAATAAATAAATTAATTTATTATAACAAAACAAAAGCAAGTTTGACATTTAATGATGCATTAGTTCGATGGCTCTACTCGAGTTACCTGGGAACAAAAAAATAATGAAGGAAATTGCTCAATGGAAAGCCGAGAAAATGCATTTTTTTAACGTATACCGATTTTGAACTTTGAGGGTTACATTTTCTCCAACCTAATTTTTGATTGGAATTTTGCTATTTTTGGCAATTTTCACACGTTTTTTCGATAGTTTTTATTATAATAATATATGTTATGAGTATTTTAAGGATATGAAAATTGGTGTGGAGAAAGAGGACGAAAATAAAAAGGTGATAGTTTGAAAATTATGATTCTATTGTTTATATCTTTGCCGTAAATTCCGGTCAAATTTGACCGGCTGTATCTCAGGAACTACTCATCATAATTAAACGTTTTTTCTTTTAAAAGAAGCGTTTTGCCGCTGTCTTTCAAATACCGTTTTTACGATTTAATTTGGTTTAATACTTACCGAGATATTCTATTTGTTTTTAAGCCAAAAAATTGTGTATAATTTTAAAATATTCCTGAGGCCGCTTAAATAGTCCAATTTAAATTCTGTAAAGTACATTAGATAGTTGTAGTGTCTTTTTATGAAAAAATCATAGCCATTCTTATGCATCGTAATAATTTTCGGTATTATAGCGACCGTAAATTTTTAATTAACAATTCAATTGTTGCTAAACAGTTCATTCAGTTTCCATCGGCTTCTGGAATTATAATCTGTATAAAAAGGGCTTTTTCATTACCAAGTTATTTAATTATTGATTAACAATTACTTATCTAAAACTTTAGTTGAAAATTAAAGATTTTGTTGGAAAAACCCGCTTTTTCCGGGGAAAGTTTTCGTCGAAGTAAATCGAAAAAAACACGTCTCTATGCAGAATTTAATTGCGGTGAATTTTTATTTGAGTGTTTTTGGTGTAAAGTTAAAATCTTTCGGGTTATAGAGCAAAAATTGAAAAAAACACGATTTTCTGGCGCCATTTTGTTTATAAAAAAAGTAGCACACTATCTGCGGACTTTGCATACCTATATTATTAATATATACAATCATAAGATTCGATTCCAGCAATAAAATTGCTGGTAAATAACTTTTCCCAAAAATGGCCTATAATCAGCCCAGACTATAAGGTAAGTTAAGATAAATCTGACGATTTGAGCGAAAATGTAAATTTGTAAGAAAATGGGCGAGTCAAAAAGTTTCACAAAAAAAGCGAATATTTCGCGAAATGAACGTCAGATCGAAAAACTAAAAAATAGGTCTTCAATATTTTTCAAAAATCTATCGAATGGTACTAGACATGACCCCCTACAGAGGGGTGGGGGGGAAAATACACTTTCAAAATGTTTTTAAAAAATCTATAGAATGGTACTAAACACGACCCATCACGGAAGTGGGGTGGGGGGTTACTTTAAAATCTTAAATGGGACCCCCAAATATTTATTGCAGATTTGGATTCTTTGCGTAAAAATAAGCAACTTTTATTCGAGACATTTTTTCGAAATATGGATAGATGGCACTATAATCGTAAAAAACGATTATTGGAAATGGAAAATTAAATTAAAAAATGGAAAGTCCCCACTAAAATGGAAAATTTCACTTGACCTTTTTTGGTATTAGGGCCTAATAATCACAACCCAATAGGTCCCCATAACGCTCGAGTGACTGCAAATTTAGCCTACACTCCTCTACCATTATTTCGCGTTTTCAAATTTTAAATCGCGTATAACTCGACAACAATCAATTTTAGACAAAAATCACAGCATACCTTTTTTGCTCATAATGGCCCAAAATATTTAAAAAAAAAATTGTACGAAGTGAAGAAATTTATTTTTTGAATTTGTTTAAAAAAATTGTTTAAACAATTTTCCGACCGCGGCACCTCCCGGCACCCTGTGGATTTGTTATAAGGACCTCTTTTTGAGTAAGTTTGTGCAAAAAAAAACGAATGGGAATATACCTAACGGGAGCGACGATAAAGTCTGGTCTATATACAGTTTTTCTTAAATCGAGGTTGTTATAAGTATTTAATACATGCATAGATAGCGCTCTGTTTTAATTTTGAATGTTTCCTTAATGCCCTAACTAAATAATAAATAAATTTTATTCCATATCTCCCACAAATTTAAGGTATAAACAGTATGTATTTTCTCTTTTAGTATAGACACCAGTCTACGTCACCGTGGCCTTTTCAATACTGATGGGCACACCCAAGTATTTAAGTACATATGTATTTTTGGCTGCTGATTACTAATTTCGAGGGTGGATTCCGACCCGAGGGGTCAAAAAATTGTAGGCTCTAGCTCGTAAACAAAAAGGGATACAAAATAAAAATTTTCAAATAAATTTCTTTCCTTAATAAAAAACAAAGAATATGGTGTTTACTAAACTTACATTCGATGATAGAACTCAAGACATTGTAAAAATAGTGCATAATGCAAATTTTGCATTTCGTTTTCTCAGGATTCGAAAAAAAAATAATGTATTTAAAAAACATTGGCCCGAAATTTTGCGGCTACGCTTTTAATAACAGTAAATAAAGTATACAATCCAAAAAATTTTGTTCGATTGTATTTCATTGCTAATACAATCACAAATTTCATAATATTTACTTAATTGTGTTAAATAATAATTAATAATGGGTCAGCTTGTTAATTTAAATTTGGTTCTTTGGTTATCAACGAAAACATTTCGTTTATAAATTCGCAAAAGTCTGTGTGTTATTGCGTTGCCGCTCCTGCAATACTCAGCTCAGATTTATCGATGGATTCTTATGTAATTTTTTCTTCTGAATCCAAATCTGAAAACGGCATTTCGATATTTCTAACCGTCTTCGAGATAATCGACCCCAAAGTGTAAAATGTGACGTCACAATCGGGTTATTTTCTTCCGACACACTACACGTCCAGCTGAAATCGTTGCTATTAAGTAGGCTAGTTTTTTAATCTCGATTTGTTAAGCAAAGCATAATAGGTTATTTACATTTGAGTTTGACACTTCGTGAATGTCAAACTAAATTTTAAATTAAGTATTAATAAAATATTAATGACATTTGATAGTGAATTTAATTATTATATAAAATAAATAAGATGTTCAAAAATACAATTTGAGTATATTTTAAAAGCAATAATTTATTAACAGCTTCAAAAAGGTTTTTACGAGTATGCGACCTCCCCTTTATGATAAATGGACTGTTCCATTTGCTATGAAATTAAAATATAGTGGGTTCGCTAAACTTGACACAACTGGCTAGTGATTTTAGTAGGTAATTTTTTTGTTTTTGCGAATTTTGCCAAAATTGACAAAATTACTAATTATTTAGTAATTATTAACTAATTAGTAATTATTTTTTGGCCAAATTGGCAAAATTATTGACTAAAATCACTAACCAGTTGTGTCTGAGTTTAGTGAACCGACAGTATATGAAAGAATATTGTTTGGTATAAAAAATTATGGTCTGATATGTGCAATTACATCTTTCTAATGGAAAAAAATTCTGAAGATTTTTCTCAAATTATGGATACCAGCAACATTTTCATTCATAACTCTTTTATTTTTAATTTGACGAAGAAAAGTTATTCTTCATAAAAAGCTCTTCATGTTCTAAGATTTATGATGCAACCATCATATGTAAAATTTTATTAATTTTATACGAGGTATATAAAAAATATGAATTTCGATCCAGAGTGAACTGCCTTTAGAGTCCGTAACATTTAAATTAGAATGATATAATTGCACATTAAAACATAATTATTAATTCTAAACTACTTTTCATAACTGGCTAATTGGCTCTGTCAAAGCCATTAATAAAAAAATACTTTTCATAATAGCAATTTTCCATATTATGAATTAAAATACGTAAATAAATAAAGTTTTCGTTATGATAATGCTCGCGTTTTCAGCTTGTTTTTTTAATTAAATTACTATTTTTAACTTACGAAACCTTTTTTTCAGTTGTATTCTATTTACTGCCTGATCTCTACGGTGTGTTCTCATTCGGTGTTCCTATTTACATTTTCATAATAACTACAATGTTATGGAGAGCAATTGCAAGAGTACAATTATTTGAGGTAAGTACATACTTATAAAAATCCTTAAAAATTTTAAATTTATCTAGTAATTCTAAGAAATTCCATATACATGTAATTTGCTATGTTATCAGCTACGATTAGTTATGTGTAACAAAAATACAGGTCATAAATTAAACCACATATTCTGGGACCAAAAATAGTTCGAATGAACCTAACTTACTAATATGCACATAAACAAAGTTACAGCCCTTTGAAGTTACAAAATGAAAATCGATTTTTTCGAATATATCGAAAACTATTAGAGATTTTTTATTGAAAATGGACATGTGGCCTTATTATGGCAGGAACATCTTAAAGAAAAATTATAGTGAAATTTGTGCACTCCATAAAAATTTTATGGGGGTTTTGTTCCTTTAAACCCCCCAAACTTTTGTGTACGTTCCAATTAAATTATTACCGTGGTACCCTTAGTTAAATTCAATATTTTTAAAACTTTTTTGTCTCTTAGTATTTTTTCGATAATACAGTTTTTATCGAGTTGCGGCTTCTTTTTTTAAACGCTTTTATTTAGTTCAATAGTTTGCGTCAAATCTTGACGTTAATTTGACTGCCTTTTCTCCAATGCAAATGAATTAAAATTAGCAGACATATGCATTTGCGGGAACAATACACAAATAGTCAATAAAAAATTTTTATGTTTATTAATTTTTTAAATAAAAAAAAAACGATTTTAATGGAAAATGCTTAAATTCTCTTGTTTTTTACGATGTAAAAATTTGAAACTTTTACGGATTGTAGCTAATGATATGAACCATACATAATTTCAGAAAATTGAAAAAATTTAACACATTCGTTAAAGAAAAGCGTGGGGCGAAAACCGTTTATTCGATGAAGACGCGCCATGCTTTTCTTTGACGAATGTGTTAGATTTTTTCATTTTTTTTTTATTTTTTGCTTTTTAGTTGATTTTTTTTATAATATTTTTAATTTTAGTCACTCATAACTAAAGAAAAGCGTTTCTTAAAAAAATTTTTTTAATATTTTTTTTAATATATTTACATAAAAATTTTATGGGGGTTTTGTTCCTTTAAACCCCCCAAATGTTTGTGTACGTTCCAATTAGACTATTATTGCGATACCATTAGTTAAACACAGTGGTTTGTAAACTTTTTTGTCTGTTTGTATTTTTCCATAAGGCACCTTTTATCGAGATGTGACTTCTAAATTTACCTAAAAATGTAAATCATAAATAAATTTTCATATTATTACAAAGTCTCCATAATCGTACTTAACCATATACAAATATGTGGTGGATTTGACAAATATTCAAAATATCTCAATAAAAACTCGACTTTTCGAAAAAGTACTTAGAGGCAAAAAATTTTTTAAAACATTGTGTTTAACTAATGGTACTACAATAATAATTAAATTGGAACGTACACAAAAGTTTGGGGGGTTTAAAGGAACAAAACCCCCATAAAATTTTTATGGGGTGTCTAAATTTCACTATAATTTTTTCTTAAGATACTACTGCATAAGAATGCCACATGTCCATTTTCAATAAAATATCTCAAATAGTCTTCGATATACATATTGGAAAAAATCGTGTTTTATTTTGTAACTTCAAAGGGCTGTAACTTTTTTTATGTGCATATTTGTACTAAGGTAAGTTAAGTTCAATCGAACTATTTTTGGTCCCAGAATATGTGATTAAATTTATGACCTGTATTTTTGTTACACCCTGTATATTATACACGCTCTGTTGTTCAGCGGTTTGGTGACAGTCATTTTATTGGAGTTGTATTATAGTGTATATTAAATCGAGCCATATCAACCAGAAATTTTTTCTACGCCTTAGTACAAAATCAAAATTGGATCTTTGGCTTTGAGGCAAACCTAGTCGGCTAGTGTATAAGTAGTATGAGATGTCTTATAGTCATTAATTTATTCATTAATCCCTTTTGTACTAGGTACTTTCTGTCATACTCCTATGGTAGTGAGCCCGTCCATGTTAGCTCCTTCTTGATCTGCGTCCATATTGAATCTTGAAGGCACTGTCTAATTCATGTTCATTTATTTTGATAGTATTTCTACATAGTAGGTAGTACTTCTGTATTGATTACGTTTTTTTATTATTACAGACAAGTAGTTAGCTCAGTTGAGAGGAGTATTGTACATTTTTATTCATAACTGATTTCAGTTTAAAAATGTATGCATGTTACGATAACTTTCAGCAAATTTTGATTCAAAAAAGAATTGTTGTACGTAAAGACTCTTATGACGTACACTTTTGGAGCAAAATCACAATTAAAAGTTTTGGCTAACCAATTGATTTCATTTCTAATTCAACGCTAATTGACCAAACAGCATAAATAAAGGCCAGGATAGAAATAGCAAGAAATTCATTTGTAAAAATGAAAACAATTTCTCTAATTTTATTAGAACGGAGAGTAAGTGCTCTGCGTAAGAGAACTTGAAAGCTAGACACTGAAGAACACATAAATATAAGCTACAGTCATTTGCAATGTAAAATTACAGAAGGATATTTAGAATAGCATGGACACAAAAGAAAACGAACACGAAAGTATTGCGAGAAATCGGCAAAGAATAAGAAATAATTTTCTTCTTCTTATTCTTCAGATGCAAATCCACTAATGGATGTTAGCGATCACATTTTCCATTAACTCTCTGTTTCTTGCAATGTGTATCGGAGATTGAATGTCGTTAATCCCTGTCCATTGCCTTATAGCCCGAACAGAGAACATAAAATTTTACGAAAACCTCCAAAAAAATAAAGGAAGGATGAAAATTTGGGAATAGGTAGTTGAAATTGTCTTTTATTATATAAGAAAAAGTTTACAATTCTACATCCCCTACGGAAATACCGGGTGAAAAATATTTTCTCGGGGGTAAAACTATACGTTCAAAATAAATTGTATAAAATGACTAATTCTAAGTAATTTTTGTTCTATAGAGTTTTTTCACTAGGTTAATACTTTTTGAGTTATTTGCGACTGAATATGTTCACTTTTAAACAAAAAAAACATGTTTTTGGACGGTTTTTCGCCGATAACTCAAAAAGTAAGTATTTTAACGAAAAAAATATTCTTAGCAAAAATATAGCTTATAAAAACTAAAAGAAATGGTGTATGCATGAAGTCTATAAACCCAGTAGAAGCAGAGTTGTAGCTAATGAAAGGTAGGTTCTTCTTCGTCAAATTCCAAATCTAATATTTCAATTTAAAATAACCCAAAAACGGAGCTCTTTTCGGGGAAAATTCATTACAACTTTTTTAAAGTGTTTAGAAATAGGTTTAATTTTGTTTTTTTTTTAACTTCTGACATTAAAAGTAAATATTGATGGTCTTTTTTATTTTTTGCTAAAAAAATCGCGAAAATCACCCTCTAATTAGCTTACCAAATAAAATTAATCGTTACCACTTCACAAGTTACTTTACCTATGTATTGTTTATATTATCTATAAGTTTCATTGGTTCAAAGTGCTCATTTTTGAAAAAAATTGTGTTTAAAATAAAACATTTTTTAATTTTGAAAAAAAATGGAATTTTTTATGGAATTACCTTAAAAATTATTAGTAATACCAAAAATCTCAAAGAGTAATACAATGTTCGTTTTGCTTTTCTGAATATTTTTGAATTTTTGTTTTCTTGTTAGACAAAAATGGCATTGGTTATGTTATGGCTGTTAAAAATTTGCCTAAACTCGTGATTAGTTACTCGTTCAAGCCATTATTTAACTACAGCTTTTTCAAAAATACGCACTTTGAACCGATGAAACTTACAGATCATATAAATAATACATAAACAAAGTAACTTGCCAAGCGGTAATGATAAAATTTATTTGTGATGCAAATTAGAGGGTGATTTTCGCGATTTTTTTACCAAAAAATAAAAGGGGCCAATAATATTTTGAGCGTAGCTCACTTACTTTTAATGTTAGAAGTTTTTTTAAAAAACAAAAATAAACCTTTTTAACAAAGGTAAACCTTTTTTTAAACACTTTAAAAAAGTTAAAATGAATTTTCCCCGAAAAGTGCTCCGTTTTTGGGTTATTTCACATTGGAATATTCGATTTGGAATTTGACGAAGAAAAACCTACTTTTCATTAGCTACAAATCTGCTTCTACTGGGTCTACAGATCTCATGCATACACCATTTTTTTAAATTTCTTATAAGCTATATTTTTGTTAAGAATATTTTTTTCACCTGTCAAATTCTGACGTTTTTGCTTTTCAGCCAATCACCACGCGTCGTTCTAACCAATCATTGATTGTAATACTGATAAAACAGCCTCTTCCTTGATAAAACAGTCTCTTCCCTGATAAAACTTAAGGTACCCTAAATTCTTTTTTAAATCATAAAATAATTTATCTATAACCTACTTAAGACATTGATCCTAGTTGTCTTAAAAATATTTCACAGATGCCCGTATTTACTAATAATACATATTGGTTCACAAAATAATCTTTTCAAATACCACTCGTCCTCTAAATTTTGCTTGATAAATTTTTTCGTTTTCATACTTAAACTTCTTTATTTAGGGTAAAATCACTCAAACAAACCGAAATGGATAAAATCACTCGTCCTTCGGACTCGTGATTTTATCATTCGGTTTGTTTTCGTAATTTTACCAAATAAAGAAGTTTTCGTGAAAACAAAAAAATTTATCGATAAAATTTAGAGGGCTCGTGGTATTACCTTTGATAAAATACTTACTTTTTGAGTTATCTCCGAAAAACCGTCCAAAAACATGTTTTTTTTTTGTTAAAAATGAACATATTCACTCGCAAATAACTCGAAAAGTATTGACTTATCGAAAAACTCTATAGAACAAAAGTTGTTTAGAATTAGTCATTTTATCCAATTCCGGTCTTATTTTGAATGTATATTTTTCACCTTCGAGAGGGGGTATTCCCCTCCATTTTACAAAAATGTAGAATTGTAAAGATGTAGAATTGTAAACTTTTTCTTATATAATAATACACAATTTCAACTACCTATTCCTAAATTTTTATCCTTCCTTTATTTTTTTGGGGTCAGATTGTTCTTTGATCGGGCTATTATGTTTCGGAGCCAGACATTTTCTTGCGTCACGGAATAATAAACACAATAAAAATAAGAAAGTGAAAATATCTGGGACACGTAATGAGGGACAGCGATATAAAGTGCTAAGATCTATAATACAGGGAAACGTAAGAGGAGGAAGTAGAATAGGAAGAAAGAGATTGTTATGGGTGAAAAAATTAAGGGACTGGTTTAAATGCAGTTCCATAGAACTCTTTAGAGCAGCGGTAGATAGACTAAAGATAGTGATGATGATATCCAACCTCCGATTGGAAGACATCACTTAAAGAAGAGAAGTTCGCAGTAAACACAACATTACTATGCCAAGCTGAAGTGGATAACAGTAAAAATCATGAAGAAGAATCTTTTGGATTCAACACATAGAAATTCTGAAACTGACACATCTGTCTCATTTTGTGAAGCTATGATAAATTTCAAAACCAAAATTTCTCCAACGACCCATCTGCGATTGGGAGATGGCATTAAAGAAGAAGTAACACTTTTCTATAACTATCTTTCCCTATCTTTTTATGCCTGAAATCTTGATTCCATTCCATCATTCTTTTAGTCTACCTAGCTTTATTCACTCTTTTTACTTACCCGGCCAGTTCCACATAATATGTGCTATCTTTTCTCCTTTCCACAGCATCTGTAATCCCCGTTTTAGCTTTTAAAGAAGGTAAGTTGTATCTCAATAGAATATGTCATATACAGGGTGTTAGTAAATAAGTATGAAAAATTTTGAGGGCTAATTCTACATGAAAAATTAATGCCAGTTGGCTCTATAAACATATTTATGTCCGCAAATGCTTAGTTTCGGAGATACGGGGTGTTGGAATTTTTATTTCAAACTGCCAATTTATTTATTGCTCTAAGACCAGTTGAGCTATGAAAATGAAATTTGGTGAGTTTTAAGAGATAGTTATTATAAATTTTATAACATACAATTAAGAATTTTGTATTCATCATTGGCGCGCCTACGGGCAATGGTCTGAATTATTTTAAAGAAAAAAATAGTGCGCCACTGAGATATTTCGAATTAGAAATTATTTTTAAATTCCACGTCTAATTTATGATAAAAAACCTTTCTTGCCCTTTTTTCATATGATGCACCGGTTTTATGCAGAAAAATAAAACATCTTGGCGCGTATTTTTCATTTCTTAATACATCATCAAGAACTATCCAATATAATAATACTAAACTAGAACAATAACAGAAAATATTACTAATAAGATTTCAACTAGGTACAAAGCTGCAAGAAATGTTTAAAATGATCTCTTTTACAGATAACAGAAGAATTTTATATTCATCATTGGCGCGCGTACGGGTAATGGTCTGAATTTTTTGAAGAAAAAAATAGTACGCCACTGAGATATGTCAAACTAAAAATCATTTTTAGATTCCTCGTTCAATTTACGACAAAAAATCTTTCTTTCCTTTTTTCACACGAGGCTCCGCTTTTATACAAAAAAAAATAAAACATCTTAACGCTTACCAAGTATTTGAGGTAGTTTCCATATGCATAGAAACTTAGTTCAAATACTTTATAAACGTTAAGATGTTTAATTTTTTTGCATAAAAACGGCGCCGCATATGAAAAAAGGCAAGAAAGATTTTTTGTCGTCAATTGAACGAGGAATTCAAAAATGATTTTTAGTTTGACATATCTCAGTGGCGTACTATTTTTTTCTTCAAAAAATTCAGACCATTACCCGTACGCGCGCCAATGATGAATATAAAATTCTTCTGTTACCTGTAAAGGAGATCATTTTAAACATTTCTTGAAGCTTTGCACCTAGTTGAAATGATATTAGTAATATTTTCTGTTATTGTTCTAGTTTAGTATTATTATATTGGATAGATCTTGATGATGTATTAAGAAATGAAAAATATGCGCCAAGATGTTTTATTTTTCTGCATAAAAACGGTGCATCATATGAAAAAAAGGCAAGAAAGGTTTTTTATCATAAATTAGACGTGGAATTTAAAAATAATTTCTAATTCGAAATATCTCAGTGGCGCACTATTTTTTTCTTTAAAATAATTCAGACCATTGCCCGTAGGCGCGCCAATGATGAATACAAAATTCTTAATTGTATGTTATAAAATTTATAATAACTATCTCTTAAAACTCACCAAATTTCATTTTCATAGCTCAACTGGTCTTAGAGCAATAAATAAATTGGCAGTTTGAAATAAAAATTCCAACACCCCGTATCTCCGAAACTAAGCATTTGCGGACATATGTTTATAGAGCCAACTGGCATTAATTTTTCATGTAGAATTAGCCCTTAAAATTTTTCATACTTATTTACTAACACCCTGTATAATGCCATATTCAATAGCCATATTCTGAAGACATTTATGCCTGGTTGCACCAACAAATTTTAAGCTCCAGCTTAGCCAAGCTCAGCTTATAGATCCATAATTTTTGATTTTTATCTAAGCACGTCTTAACTGAGATGAAGTTTAAGATGCAATCCACGTGACAATCCATTGTGGCAAGCTGAAAATTGATCTAAGGCTCAATGGTGCAATGTTTATGTTTAGTAAGCTGAGATTAAGGCACGTCTTAAGCTTAGGTTCTGTTGGTGCAACCAGGTATTAGTCACGTTATTTTAGAACGCAGTCTTTAAATAATGATTTCTTAGAAAGCATTTTTGATAAAAATAATTCACTTCAAATCGACATTTTTGAATTCCGTAATTTACTAATATTTTCTAATACTTTATGAAACTGTTAAAATTTATAAAATCAGTTATAAATAAAGACCGGATTATAAACATTTTGCTCTTTTGCTTATTATTAAGATTTTTAGTAAAAATGCTTATTTTAAAGATATGTTGCTTATCTTTGTTTATTTTACTTCTTATGATAAACTATAGTTAATTTCATGTATTAGTAGATAGCAAAATTCTATAAGTATACAGAGCTATAAAACTCTAATAATTCAATAATAAAAACCCATCGTTATACCTGTCCATGCAATAAACTAATATTTATCTGCAGAAAGCCCAAATTTATTATATTGCTGTAAAATACTTTTCGGTAGTATCGGTACATTTGTCTAAATTTAAATACGCACCACTGCAGATGTTGAAAGAACTTTTTCTACGTAAAAATAATATGTCTACAGATAGAAGACATAACTTTTTACAAGAAAATTTTGAAAAACATAATATTATTAATTGGTTTTATGCTAATGACCATGAATAAAAAATATATTAATATGTTAATTAATTTTCGATTTTTTTAATTATAGATATTATAGTTTAACACTTTTGTAATTTTTTATTTATTGTTAATAATACGATAATTAAATTAAATTTAATTTAATGTTAATCCCCTTGCTTCATATATATGTCATTATATCCATGTTTACTTACAGGTTTTTTTTTCTTGGACTATGCTTATTTCACAAAAACTTTGCTTATTTTTTGCTTATATAAATGCTTATTTTGACCTTTCTGTCATGCTTATAATCCAGGCTTTAGTTATAAATGTTCTTATTATAAATTTTTCTTCTAGGACTTGTGGACTTGGAGTAAGCTTTGTACGTGTGCTGGTGGAATCTTATTCGCACTATCTGATCTCCTTATCGGTATCGACAGATTCAAATTTAATATTGAATATGCACAAGTAAGTTTACCTAATAGTAAGTATGAATGTATTTAAAAAGCATTGGCCCGGAATTATGCGTCTACACTCTTAAAAATATTTACAAAGATAGAATTGAACTTAGAAAATGTATCAAATTATGAAACAAGAAAAAAATTAAATGTCGAATGTCTTCATACTGCAAAAACAATAACACAACGTTCGACTAAATATTTTGTTCCAAGAATATACAGGGTGTTTCATTGGGAAAGTAACATACGTTAACTGTAGAAAGAGGACACTTAGGCGATCTTAAAAATACCATACTTAATGGATCTTACTCCATTAATAACAAATATACCAGGTGTTTTATCTATTTTGCCATTTTCTTAATTGGTTCATAACTTGTTAACCACACTGTATATTTATTTTATATTTGGCACGCAAATATCATTTAAGGTGCACAATAATTTAATTTATTTACAATTGTAAAAAATCCAGATCCGGATTAAAAAATATTAGAAAAATTTTCCGACCCCAAAAAAACACCCTGTACATTAAATTTTTTAAAATGGATTTTTCAGTTGAAAAGAGGATGAAAAACTAAATTCAGTGGTATAATTTGAATTTTCGGCAAAATGATTTTTCTGGTGAAATTTTGAATTTGAATTCGGAAATTAAGTGAATTGCGAGAACTCTAAGTAGAAAAAAATTTAAATACATCTCACAACTTGTCAACCTCACTGTATATTGATTTTATATTTAACACACGAATATTCTTTTAGGTGTTCAATCAATTAATTTATTTACAATTATAGAAAATCCAGGTCCGGTTTAAAAAATATTGTGTAAATATTCCGACCCAAAAAAACATCTTGTATATTAATTTTCTTTAAAATGGATTTCGCATTTGAAAAGAGGATGAAAAACAAAATTAGTGGTATACTTTGAATTTTCAACAAAATGATTTTTCTGGTAAAATTTTGAATTTGAATTCTGAAATTATGTCAATTGCGAGAGCTCTTGTAGAAAAAAATTAAAATCCGACTTAATTTTAATTAATACCATTATTTAATCTAAATTGGTAAAATTGGCTAAATTGGTAATATTTTAGTGTTTTTTTATTATGTGTGTAAAATAGTTTTTGGCGAATATTCATCTTTAAATAATGAATAAATAATAAAGGATACATCACTTTAATCAACAAAATAGCTAAAAATTATAACAAAACAGCAAAAATTTGCAGCATAATCACTATTCAAGACTAAAGTATTTATTCAAAATTACCAACATCAAAAATTATTTTTTTTATACGTAGGTACGGTAAATTTTTGTAGTTAGGTACCTAGCGTCATGTGTACTATTGTACTGTGTGTGTTGAGTAAGTGTCTTGTTACATTGCAAAGTCGACGTCATTGTCTTTGCAAAGAGACGCTAATTGTATCCGAACGTCTGCGGTCCCTCCGGTGAATACCGATCCCACAAGGACAGAAACTATTTTCATTTATTAATTTATAATAAACGAAAAATTTCTGACCCTGGTGAGATTCGAACTCACGACCATTCGGACCTTTCGATCCAAAGGTAGGCGCTCTTACCACTGAGCCACAGAGGGGTCATCAAACATTATTGTTATGTGTGCAAATGTTAATATTTTACCAATTTAGAATAAATAATGGTATTAATTAAAATTAAGTCATATTTTAATTTATTTTACTTTGAGCTTCGCAATTCACATAATTTCAGAATTCAAATTCAAATTTTTACCAGAAAAATCATTTTGCCGAAAATTCAAAGTATACCACTAATTTTGTTTTTCATCCTCTCTTCAAATGCAAAATCCATTTTAAAATAATTTAATATACAAGGTGTTTTTTTGGGTTGGAACATTTATACAATATTTTTTAATCCGGACCTGGATTTTTTATAATTGTAATTAAATTAATTGACTGGACACCTAAAAGAATATTCGCGTGTTAAATATAAAATCAATATACAGTGTGGTTGACAAGTTGAGCGCTGTATTTCAATTTTTTTCTACTTAGAGCTCTCGCAATTCACTTAATTTCAGAATTCAAGTTCCAAATTTCACCAGAAAAATCATTTTGCCGAAAATTCAAAGTATACCACTGAATTTAGTTTTTTATCCTCTTTTCAACTGAAAAATCAATTTAAAAAAAAAATAATGTACAGGGTGTTGTTTTGGGGTCGGAACATTTTTCCAGTATTTTTTAAGCCGGACCTGGATTTTTTACAATTTTTTTTTCTCTGATTCTGGCTTTGGTTTAGAACTAGAACCTAGCCACGTAATTGTATAACTTATCACTAAGTCAGGGGAGTAATGTGTAGTGTGTGTGTTGAGTAAGTGTCTTGTTACTTTGCAAAGTCGACGTCATTGTCTTTGCAAAGAGACGCTAATTGTTTCCGAACGTCTGCGGTCCCTCCGGTGAGTACCGATCCCACAAGGACAGAAACTATTTTTCATTTATTAATTTATAATAAATGAAAAATTTCTGCCCCTGGTAGGATTCGAACTCCCGACCTTTCGTTTCAAAGGTAGGCGCTCTTACCACTGCGCCACAGAGGGGGTTATTTTTTTACAATTGTAAATAAATAAATTTGTTGTACGCCTTAAATGATGTTTGCGTGCCAAATATAAAATAAATATACAGTGTGGTCAAAAAGTTATGAACCAATTAAGAAAATGGCAAAATAGATAAAACACCCAGTATCTTTGTTATTAATGGAGTAAGACCCATTAAGTATGGTATTTTTTAGACCGCCGAAGTACCTATCCTCTTTCTACAGTTAACGTATGTTACTTTACCAATGAAACACCCTGTATAATTAATTGCCCATAAACTTTAAAAATATCAGAAATTTTTATTTATATAAAAAATTAGTTAATACGTAGATAAAAGAAAAAAGTTATTTGCATAACACTTGAATAAATTTAAATTAATAGTATAAGAGCTGTGAGACATTTTTGAGTAGGTATTTTAGGCAACCTGAAAATTTTTCAGGTGACTCTTCTATGATAGCCTAATACAAAAATGCCGGTCTGGCTGGAGGGTAGCGGTTATTTTCCCCAAAAATCCCCCCCAAAAGTTAAAAAAGGGTAAAAATTGTTATTACAAAAAATATCATTGATATGACTTGAAAGTAAATTTAAATATTCGAATATAAAGAAAATAAACAGGCCAGGCGATTTGAGGACGATTTTAACTCTGCAAGATACATGCATGGGCGCCCCAGGATTATTTTCAGGAGGTGCATCTGAACTTCAGAAGATTTCATCTGAATCTGTACATACTATTAACGAGTATAAAATATACAACTATACACTATACATGCATAGCTATGTACATTCGTTCCGGACAGGGAGGTGCAATTGTTATTTTGACAGGGTATTTTTTAATTTTAAAAATAAATATTCTACAAAAGACAGGTTTTTTTTGGTGAAATTTTCCAATTGCCATGTGATCAAACAAATTACGCGTGCATATAAATGAAAACCGCTATAAGTAAGCAGCAGTGTGAGAAAGAGCGTATACCGATAGCTATTTGCGTCCTCTGTTGTAGTTAAGTGAGACCGTTCGCTCGAGAAAATCACGTGACCTGGCGATATCCATGTTGTTGTGCCTCGAAACGTTAGTGTAATTATTATATATATTATAGTTTTTTAAGTAATTTTTCTTAATTAAAGGAAAATAATACGTACTATACAATAGATTTTGTAAATATGATAGAAAAAGACAAATTTGTTATTATAAATATATAGGTAGAAAATATAAAACTATAAACTAAATTAATTCGGTGTCCGAATCTTGTACTTCTTCTTTAAACTCCTCATCTGAGGTTAAATGTTCATTCTGTTCTTCTTCATCAGACTCCCCTCGAGACTCAGATTCCTCTTCTACATGATCTGTAAATAGTTGTAATATGTATGTAGAATTAATTAAAAATTAATCAGTGATTAATTAATTGAGAAGGACAATCACGGGCGCATCTGAAGAAAGACTTACCATTGTTGAGATGCGGTGTTATCGAATAATGTAAAAAATATCATGGACACAACACTTAAAAAACAAGAAAACATTAAGAAAGATGAAAAAGGCAAAAGAAATACTCAACACTATGAAGGAAAGAAAAATGAGCTAAAATAAATATTCATAAAAATTACCAATGCTTAATACTTTTCCTTATACAGGGTGTCCCGAAAAGATTGGTCATAAATTATACCACAGATTCTGGGGTCAAAAATAGGTTGACTGAACCTCACTTACCTATATACAATAGTGCACACAAAAAAAGTTACAGCCCTTTGAAGTTACAAAATGAAAATCGATTTTTTTTCATATATCGAAAACTCTCAGAGATTTTTTATTGAAAATTGACATGTGGCATTTTTACGACAGCAATATCTTAAAAAAAAATTAAGTAAAATTTGTGCACCCCATACAAATTTTATGGGGGTTTTGTTCCCTTAAACCCCCCCAAACTTTTGTGTACGTTCCAATTAAATTATTATTGTGGCACTATTAGTTAAACACATTATTTTTAAAACTTTTTTGCCTCTTAGTACTTTTTCGATAAGCCAGTGTTTATCGAGATATTTTGAATATTTTTCGAATCCACCACATATTTGTATATGGTTAAGTACGGTTATAGAGACCTGGGCCCTGATTCTAATTCATTTCGACAGTCGCAATTTTATTTCGACACCGCCATGACAGCCGGAGAGTATAGCGATTCTTGGGGATATTAACCTTATCATGTTGAGACTGCTCAGAATTTGGGTTGGCGCTTCGGTTTCTTGGATTTTGTTGATAGTCTGGGAAAATTATCGAAAAAATACCATTTTTGGGAAAAATTATTTACCAGCTATTTTATTGCTAAAATCGAATCTTAAGATTGCATATATTAGTAATATGGGGTATGACAAGTCCGCAGAAAGTGTGTTATTTTATTTATAAACAAATTAGCACTCCTAAATCTTCTTTTTTTTTCAATTAGTGGTCTGTAACTCCTATAATTTTTCCTTTGAGCCAAAAACACTCAAATAAAAATTCACCGTAATTTAGTTCTGCACAAAGTTATTTTTTTTCCGATTTCCTTCAACAAAAATTTTACTCAGAAAATCCGAGTTTTCCCAAAAAATCTGCCATTTTCAATTAAAATTTTAGGGAAGTACCTAATTATTTATCAATAATTAAATAATTGAAGACATGAAAGATTTATTATAGTAGATTATACAGAGTGGCTAAATTATGGAATAAATTCATTTCTTTAAAACGGACGATTTTGGAGCAAAATCCCGAAAGAGGTCGATTTTTATTTTTAAATTACAATTTTTTGGCATATATTTCATACTAGTGACGTCATCCATCTGAGCGTGATGACGTAATCGATAATTTTGTTAATGGGAATAGGGGTCGTGTGGTAGGTCATTTGAAAGGGCGTTTAATTCTCTATTCAGTAATATAAACATTAATATCATTAGGTATTTATACAGGGTTGCCAAAAAAAATTTTGAATTAAATTAATTAGCGCAACAAGAAGAATGTATGTAATTTATTTAACTCAAAATACATTGTACTGCTGTCAGAAAATAGAAAAAAGGTTTATTTCACAAATAAACATTTCTTTTCGCTTAAATTAAATCACAAACAGCCTCCCTCCTACCTATTGGCAGTTTGAACTTTTAATTTAAGCTAAAAGCAATGTTTATTTGCAAAATAAACATTTTTTTCTATTTTCTGACAGCAATAGAATGTATTTTGAGTTAAATAAATTACATGCATTCTTCTTCTTGCGTCAATTAATTTAATTCAAATTTTTTTTTGGCCTCCCTGTATAAATAATGATATTAATGTTTATAATACTGAATAGAGCATTGAACGCCTTTGTAAATGAGCTACAACACGAACCCATATTCCTATTTAAAAAAATAATTACGTCATCACGCTCGGATGGATGACGTCACTAGTTTGAAATATATGCCAAGAAATTTAATTTAAAAATAAAAATCGACCTGTTTCGGGATTTTTCTCTAAAATCGTCCATTTTAGAGAAAATGAATTTATTCCATAATTTAGCCCCTCTCTGTATATCAGGAGACCGGCGACAATCTAACCAATAGTTTAGCAATAATTAAAATGTTAATTAAAAAATTTCGGTCGAAATCATAACCAGAAAGATTATGATACACCAGAATAACTATGATTTTCATATAAAAAAGCACTATACCTATTCAACGTACCTTACAGGATTGAAATTGGACCATTTGAGCGGTCTCAGGAATGTTATAAAGAAACAATTTTTTGGCTTATAAACAAATAGAACCCCTCAGAAAATATTAGATTAAATTAAATCGACCTGTTTCGGGATTTTTCTCTAAAATCGTCCATTTTAGAGAAAATGAATTTATTCCATAATTTAGCCCCTCTCTGTATATCAGGAGACCGGCGACAATCTAACCAATAGTTCAGCAATAATTAAAATGTTAATTAAAAAATTTCGGTCGAAATAATAACCAGAAAGATTATGATACACCAGAATAACTATGATTTTCATATAAAAAAGCACTATACCTATTCAACGTACCTTACAGGATTGAAATTGGACCATTTGAGCGGTCTCAGGAATGTTATAAAGAAACAATTTTTTGGCTTATAAACAAATAGAACCCCTCAGAAAATATTAGATTAAATTAAATTAAGTTAACGCTGTTGAAAAGAGCACGGCTTCTGTGTCCTTTTCGAAGAAAAACAAATTGAATTGCGAGGAGTGATTCCAGGTATAACCGGTCAAATTTGACCGGCATTTGCGACAGAGTTATAAACAACAGGATTTTAATCTTTGAACCATTAGATACCTTTTAATTCCGGTCCTCTTTGTACATACAAATTTTCATATCTTCAAGACACTCATAACAAAAAAGATTTATGTCACTGTCACCAAATTATTTAATTATTGATAAATAATTACTTCCCTCAAATTTTAGTTGAAAATTAAAGATTTTGTTTGGAAAACCCGAATTTTCCGAAGAAAATTTCCGTCGAAGGAAATTGGAATAAATTATCAATGTGCAGAATTAAATTACTGTCAATTTTTATGTGAGTGTTTTGGTTTAAAGTTAAAATTTTCGGAGTTATAGAGCAATAATAAAAAAAAAGATTTCGGAGTGCTAATTTGTTTATAAACAAAATAGCACACTTTCTGTGGACTTTGCACAGCTATATTACTAATATAGGAAATCTTAAGATTTGATTTCAGCATGTCCAGCAATAAAATAGCTGGTAATTAATTTTCCTTGTTTTTTACTAATTTTCCCAGATTATTACCTCACATCTTTCATTGAGTTGATGATTCATGTTGTGGACATTCTCAATTATTATATTTCTAATTTACTATTCTATCTAATTCCTCAAAACAAGCAAATTTCAATTAAACCCAGCTATATTATAATACCTTTTGATTTAGTTTTCCTTGCAAGAAATAAACAAAACACATCTAAACTAAACCTAACCTCGCTTTTGGCCATTCATTCATCTCCATGGTACAATAAAGTTTCATTTTATTGTACCATGATTCATCTCCGTGTCAAATAATTTCGACAGTCGCCATATTGAAAGCGACTTGTTTTTGGTCGAAATTTGATTTAGAATCAGGGGCCTGTTAATAATCTGAAAATTTATTTATAATTTACATTTTTAGGTATATTTTGAAAAAGAAGCTACATCTCGATAAAAGGTGACTTATGAACAAAAGACTAAGAGACAAAAGTTTTAAAAACACTGTGTTTAACTAATGGTACCACAATAATAGTTTAATTGGAACGTACACAAACATTAGGGGGGTTTAAAGGAACAAAACCCCCATAAAATTTTTACGTAAATATATTGAAAAAGAAGCCGCATCTCAATAAAAACTAGCTTATCGAAAAAATACTAAGAGACAAAAAAGTTTTAAAAACGTTGTGTTTAACTAATGGTACCACAATAATAAATTAATTGGAACGTACACAAAAGTTTGGGGAAGTTTAAGGGAACAAAATCCCCATAAATTTTTTATGGGGTGGACAAATTTCACTATAATTTTGTTTTAAGATGTTCCTGACATAAGAATTATAGATGTCCATTTTCAATAAAAAATCTCTAATAGTTTTCGATATATTGAAAAAAATCGATTTTCATTTTGTAACTTCAAAGGGCTGTAACTTTTTTTGTGAGCACATTTGTACTAAGGTAAGTTAGGTTCAATCGAACTATTTTTGACCCCAGAATGTGTGGTATAATTTATGACCATTCTTTTCGGGACACCCTGTATAACCAATCACATCACGTTTTTTATTTCTTAGTGTAGGTATGACCAAAGTAGCTCATGTTTCTTTCCTTCATAGTGTAGAGTATTTTTCAACATCGATACATTATTCGATAACTCCACATCTCAACAACGGCAAGTCTTTCTTCAGATGCGCCCGTGATTGTCCAGGCTTTGACTCCGTATAAAAGGACGGAGAATATGTAGCAACTCTACTAGTTAATTACTAATTAATTTTTAATTAATTCTAAATAGGTACATATTACAACTATTTACAGATCATGTAGAAGAGGAATCTGAGTCTCGAGAGGTGTCTGACGAGGAAGAAGAGAATGAATATTTAAGCTCAGCTGAGGAGTTTGAAGAAGAAGTACAAGATTCGGACACAGAATTAATTTAGTTTATAGTTTTATACTTTTCTACCTGTATATTTATAATAATAAATTTGTCTTTTTCTATCATACTTGCAAAATCTATTGTATAGTACGTATTATTTTTCTTTAATTAAGAAAAAGTTACTTAAAAAATTATAATATATTATAATAAATACTCTAACGTTTTGAGGAACAACAACATGGGTATCGCCAGGTCACGTGATTTTTCTCGATCGAACGGACTCGCTCAGCTACAACAGAGGACGCAAACAGCTATCGGTATACGCTCTTTCTCACACTGCTGCTTACCTATAGCGCTTTTCATTTATATGCACGCGTAATTTGTTTGATCACCTGGCAGTTGAAAAATTTCACCAAAAAAACTGTCCTTTTTAGAATGTTTATGTTTAATATTAAAAAATACCCCGTTAAAATAACAATTGCACCTCCCTGTCCGGAAGGAATGTACATAGTTATGCATGTATAGTTGTGTATTTTATACTCGTTATTAGTATGTACAGATTCAGATGAAATCTTCTGAAGTTCAGATGCATCCCCTGAAAATAATCCTGGGGCGCCCATGCAAGTATCTTGCAGAGTTAAAATAGCCCTCAAATCGCCTGGCCTGTTTATTTTCTTTATATTTGAATATTTAAATTTACTTTAAGTCACGTCAACGATATTTTTTGTAATAACAATTTTTACCCTTTTGTTTAACTTTGGGGGGGATTTTTGGGGAAAATAACCGCTGCCCTCCAGCCAGACCGGCATTTTTGTATTAGGCTATCATGGAAGAGTCACCTGAAAAATTTTCAGGTTGCCTAAAATACCTACTCAAAAATGTCTCACAGCTCTTGGACCATAAATAAAACGAGGAAAACGAAAAGTCTTAGATACAAAGTTTACTGTAATAAAACAATTAAAATAATTGAAATAAAATAAATAATATTTTTTCTACAATCTCTTGATAAAGAAGACTTTTTCGCTTGTCAATGGCAACGAAAAGTTGACGTTTACTGAGTACCATATCACTTTATCCAGAGACATGTAAAAGGATAGACCTGGCTAGGGATATGCCACTCAATGCATCGGGGTCGGGGTGTAACCACGTGTAACGTCAACATAGGATTGAGTGGTCTAGCCATCTTTGTTAGTCACATGCGCGGGATCGTTTGGTTAAAATAGACCACCGATCGACTGTTTCCATGCTGTTTCCGCGTTACGATTTTTTGGTGAGTATGCCGAGTCTACGCTTAATATGTCAATGACTTTATCGCTCTAGCGCGTAAAGTTTGATTTTACGCTCGTCGTTTGTAGCAACCGTACAACCATCAAAGATCTTATACACATAGATTTGGCCAACTTGGAAAAATAGCGTAACGCGGAGCAGTTCGGGTCGGTGGTCTATCTATCTCCCTCTACCGGCGCTTAGCTTTCTCTCTCTAGCACATGATGGCCGCCGCCTGTACGCTCACACTCGCACGACAGACAAAGATAGCTAAACCACCGTACTTGATATCGACGGTTCACCCCTTTGCATTGAGTGGCATATCCCTAGCCAAGTCTATTTTCTTTACATGTCTCTGACAACCATACAATAGTAACACATTGTACATTCAAACTGAAAGATATAAAAGTTAATGTTATGGTTATGACATTAAAATGACAGATATAAAATAGTTACAATAAAGTTAATGATTTAAAAATAGTTTCATTTTATTAAGTGATTGTAGAAAAATTTTTTTATCTATTAGGTATACGCAAAAAGTGAGATTATTGCTTTCGAATAATTTAACTATTACTCTCAAGCAATAATGTATCACTTTTCGCTCTTAATACATAAATAACTATTAAATCTAAGACTTTTCGTCAAAAGAAACTGCTTTCTGGTTGCATCCTGAATCTCCAGCTTTAAAAATTTATAAGCACGGAGACGACGAATATAGAAGAAAGTAGAAAGGACAACGGTCACGTATCTACTCTCTTTTCGTCTAGGAAAAGACCCGAAAGACAGTTTCGAGTACTCAAAAATCTGAGTAAAGATGAACAAGGGGGAAAGGCAGTTTTTTGTTTTTATTTGATTCAGAGTTGAACCACCATCTCCAGATAGCTATTTCTGCCTCTCAGGCGTCATCGGTAGAGCTATGCAGTCACAACTCTGAATCAAACATCAACAAGCCTGCCTTATTTAAAGGAAATTATCGCGAATGCAATAATTCCACCTTTGAGACGCAAAACAGCGACATCTTTCGTAAAAAGGAGGAAGACCAAAAACTTAAAGTGATTTTTTTTTTCAGGTATTAGTCATGTCAACGTATTACGCAGGCCAGTTTGGAATAGCCGTAAGTGTTGTTGATGCCACGGCTCCTATAAATCTTGAAAAAAATAAAAAGGCGTAATGTTTCAACTCCTTACTGGGATAATTAGCTCAAGAGTTAGGCCAAATATATAAAATATAATCTAAGTTAAATGAAAATTAGAAAATACTTGCATCTACTAGTTTAATTCGATATATTAGAAATTTACTTGATGAAACTGAATGTTGTCAATTTTTAATTTCAAAAATATGTTATTTTTTGCACTGTTTTTAACTGACTTTATAGTAGAGTACAAAAATTTCAAACTATAAGTGCCAATAAATCTTTACAAATAGGTTAAATGTCAACGTTTGTGTGTCTTAATGATGGTATAAGGGCCACAATGCACGATCTGGCAGGGTATTGCAATTTGAAGTGTTTTTATTGATGATACTTTTATAAGGTATTTTTATATAGATGAAGATATTTTTTATATACGAGTAGAACCACTATTATAATGTTTTTGCCTTTTGCTATCTTCGAACATCTCATGCTAAGCTCTTCTTTAGCTCCTCTACAATTTTGTCTATGCTCTTTGCTCTATACATTGCTTGCTTTATAAGTACATTGTATACTTTTTAACTACCTACCTAATTTTATCATATGCTGTTCCTGGCTTCCTTAAAAAAATACTTTATTTTTTAGTCTTTGACTTGTCTATACAATCGCTATTATTCTCCATATTAGACAAGCAATTAGACCGATCCCATTAGAATATTGCTGTTGTTAAGGTTCCCAAATGACAATTTTTTGTTGTTTTCGAGCCTAATTTTCTCATTATACTCGCATTTTTCCATTTTATACAAGACTTCTTTTATTTGAGTTTCTTCTTCTTCTTGATGTGCCTATCCGTGACAAATGTTGGCAATCATCATGGCGATTTTTATCTAATTTCCACAGATGTGTTGGACCAGGTTCTGAAATTCTTAAATCAGGATGTTCTTCTTCCTGGACCTCGCTTTCCAAATATTTTTCCTTGCAGGATAGCTTGTAGGAGGACATATTTGGATTCTGGATTCATTGAGTATTTATACTAGCATTATATCTTTTCTTCGTAGAGTTGTTTCTTTTCTTGTCTCATAGACACAAAATACTTTTTTCTTCAAACGTCAAATAATGATGACATTACTTATCTAACTTGATCCTGTCAAAGTTTGATGTCTCCGCCGGCAGCAGTTTTTTTCCCATTTCTTTACGCGGCGGATGGAAAAATGTTGTCATGGCAACAATATGAAACATGTCACAAAGCAACAATACAAATGTCATTAACAACAATTAAACATTTTTATTTATAGTAATATTAAAAGTACAATTAGTTAATGAGGCATTTTCAAAATTGAAACCGTGCAAAAATGTTCCCGACTCTTGATACGCATTGGTAATTGTTGATGATACTGATGGTCGAGCACAACTTTCAGCAATCATTCCCGATGTTGGCGAATCATGAGGGTTTAAAATTTTTTGAGCATTATCGTTCTTATTTCTTATTGAATCCTCTATATATCCTTCGGCAACCGTGCTTGATTTCCAGCCCCCATGTCGTTTGAGGCATTCTAGATTTCCGCCTCCATCAATTAAAAGTGTTGCTGAAGTTCGTCGTAAAGAGTGACCCGTGTATGCGCTTGCATCGTTTAAATTTAAATAACTAGCTACTTTTTGGGCTACTGCGCTGATCGAATGTATTCCCATGACGCTTCGGTAACACTTTCCATTTTGGTACTTGATAAAAAATCATTTTTCTGTGAAATTTTCAGGCCGCAGTGATGCATACTTATTATGAATTGTACTATTTATGGTTGAAAATTGCTACGTTTGAAGAAAAAATAGTATACTTTATTCGGCAAAGAAGCGACTTTTCTTGACTTGCCCTCTATTACGCGCCTCACATTAGTTAATGAGGCATTTTCAAAATTGAAACCGTGCAAAAATGTTCCCGACTCTTGATACGCATTGGTAATTGTTGATGATACTGATGGTCGTGCACAACTTTCAGTCATCATTCCCGATGTTGGCGAATCATGAGGGTTTATCCCACCGACGACTTAATTATTTTAATTTCTAACATCTAGACGACTTTGATAGTTGTCACAGTTAATTTCAAGAAAAATAGCGTATGAATTGTACTATTTATGGTTGAAAATTGCTACGTTTGAAGAAAAAATAGTATACTTTATTCGGCAAAGAAGCAACTTTTCTTGACTTGCCCTCCATTACGCGCCTCATTTCGTTCGGCGCGTAATATCGAGCGCGTCAAGAAAAGTCATGCTTCTCCGCCTCATAAAGTAATATATTATTATTGGTTCGTCTGTGCTAAAGCTGTGAGGGCAAACAAAACAAGTTCAGCACAGTTCCAATAATCGTATTACTGACAGGATGGGGGTCCTCTTTGTCCTCTTTTCTGTAATCGTATGCTTCGAACTTCATTAACTTAGTCTTGATGTAGTGGAGATGAAGGATATCTGCATCTAACACAATTTAAGTTCAAAGAAGCTACTGTTACTGCCTATATTATCAGAACTAAATGTTGAAAAAATTTAATATTGAAATAAAAAATTGACAACGTTGTAAATTGTTAGTTTTTAAAAATAAATTTTTATATAATCGACATTTTTGAACGTTTATGTAACCTGTCGTAAATTTTAAACAGTTTTTACTAGGGCTGATCCCATTGATCTATCCCTGAGCCAAAAATAAGAAACTGTCCAATTTCTCACTTTTATTTTACACAATAACACATATTTCCCATCTGTTGTAGTATTTCTATTATTTCTCAAAAGAAAGGCACACATAAAAAGGTTCAGACTTGCAATTTTTAGCTATACATAACAAACCTGAAGATAAATAATTGTTTTGATTTATAAATTGATCAAGTATGGCGCAAGGGGATCAACCTGGTAAAATTTGCCAGTTTAAAGATGTTTAACCCGGGAGCAGTCGCGCTCACTTCTGTCACGTAAGTAGTCGCGCATAGAGAAAAAATCTCACAACATACATTTAAATACGAATTTAAATCAAATTTCTATTTTATAATATTTTTATTTACTTGTTATGTTAAAAATATCTATTTCTAACAATTTTAAAGCAATTGGTTCTCACCAAAGCCATAAATTCCACACAAAAAATTTAAAAATTAAAAAAAAATCCCACGCATTACTACAATCTTCCTCGAGGCACTTACGAGTGAAAAGTTATTTTGCAAAATTTGTAATCAAGTTATCACGGAAAAGGATAAAATGTTAGATTTTTTCTAACGACTGCTCCCGGGTTAATGAAACTATATTATCACTATCTATATGTTATTTATAGGGTATTTAGGACAATATTTTTTGTATAAGAAAATGGAAGATCTGAAAATGGAGAAAGTTTATTTGATCGGAAAGAATATGTGAAGTTTTCAAGTTTTTAGGTTTTTATGTAATTTTTGCGATATTTGAAAGAAAAAGTTATAATATAACTACTAAATTCCACCACTTTCATCCAAAAAAAGTTTGTTAACAAAGCTAAATTTAGCTTTGGACATAAAATAGGAATTTTTTATGTCAAATCACTATTGGATACAGATACAGCAATATACAGGGTGTTTCATTAATAAATAATTGTCCATATAGTAACTGCAGAAACCTTAGCACAAAATACGAGGATTTAACCTAAAACACTTAAATAAAATGTGGTTCCTTACTGAGTTACAGGGTGTATTATCTAAAAATTTAAAAACTATTTTTGCTCAGCATTTTAAAACTATTCGACGTATCCTTTTCATACTTGGCAGAAAGTATAGGTACTGTACAAACTACTAAATTACGTTAAACAAACGTTTCTGTCTATTACCAGAGGCGTACGACGGGGGAAAGTGAATGGTTGACCCTTTCCAAATTCTACGCCACTTGCGGAATTGCTATTTTAGTTCAATTTTTGGATTCCCCAATACTTTCTATGAAAATAATATACTCTTCATTCGTAACGATAAAGTCATTAGTTTTCGAGATCTTTGAAGTTAAAAATGAAACGACACGGTTATTTTGATAAATGTATTGTGTCACTTCATTTTTAATTTCAAATATCTCGAAAATTAATCATTTTATCGTTACGAATGAAGAGTATATTATTTACATAAAAAGTATTGGAAAATCAAAAAATTTCACTAAAATAGCAATTTCGTCAGTTGCGTAGAATTTGGGAAGGGTCAACCAGCCACTATCCCCTGTCGTACGCCTCTGGTAGTAGCTAGAAACGTTTATTTATCTTAATTTAGTAGGGTGTACAGTGCCTACACTTTCTGCCAAGTATGATAAGGATACGCCAAATAGTTTTAAAGTACTGGGTACAAATAATTTTTAAATTTTAATCATATGAATAATATTATCATAAATTAATCAAAATAACTGTGCCGTTTCATATTTAACTTCAAATATCTCGAAAACTAATAACTTTATCGTTACCAATAAAGAGTATATTATTTACGTAGAAAGTATTGGAAAATCTAAAAATGGCACTAAAATAGTAATTCCTCCGGTGTCGTAGAATTTGAGAAGGGTCAACCATTCACTATCCCCTGTCGTATGCCTCTGGTAGTAGCTAGAAACGTTTGTTTATCATAATTTAGTAGGGTGTATAGTAGTCGCACTTTCTGCCAAATATGAAAAGGATACGTCGAACAGTTTTAAAATGCTGAGCAAAAATAGTTTTTAAATTTTTAGATAAAACACCCTGTAACTCAGTAAGGAACCACATTTTATTTAAGTGTTTTAGGTTAAATCTTCGTATTTTGTGCTAAGGTTTCTCCAGTTACTATATGGACAATTATTAATGAAACCCTGTATAACTCTTCAGCACACTCAATAGTACACAAATAGTCAGTTTATACGTCTTCTCTGCCTTTTAACATTTAATTATAAAAAATATGTTCTTCACTACTTACTATACGAGTGAATGTCATAGTGAGTGTCCTTTGACGTATTTAAGTAATACTAATTTTTCTAAAAGTTGCAGTAGATGACTAACAAAAAGTCACCTAACAATCTCATGATGTTCTTGCGAGTTCCTGCCCATCAGTAATTAAAACGTTTTGATAATATACATAACATGTTTAGTATTAAATTTTGTACCATTTTCAATCCTGACCACTTGGGTATTCCATGTCCAATATTAGTTTTTTCATTTTTCAGATCTCTGGAAATCTTGAATAGTGGTCTGCACTCTGCAAGTCTGACAAACTTGACAAAAGTAAATAAATATGTATACTTGGGTCACCAAAAAGTGAACAAGGAAAATCAGAAGGAGGAAATTAAAAGAAGGAGCAGATTGGTATGGACAGCATTTAGTAAATTTTCTTATACATATATCGAAGAAACAAATGCCACCCGTACCTAAAAAATGGGGGTTTTTGATCAATGTATTACCTGTACTACCTGTTCTTATATAGGTACAATTATTGTCAAACTTGGACATTTACTAAGAATAATATAGAAAAAAAAGCTAAAACGAAAAGGTGTAAAGAAAGACAGATGGTCAGGAAAGGAAACAGATGGATGCTTAGTAGTGTACAAGACGACTCGACTCACGTAGCAAAACAATTGAAAATTTGCTGGATATACCCTAAGACAAAATGATTATACATTGAAGTGAAGACCTTAGAATCATAAATGTTAAAGAGGAAGACCATCACTTAAGTGGTCAGAGCCTAGGCCCCAGAAAAGCTAAAGACCAAGTCCTTATGAGCCTGGCCCGGATAATAGAAGTAATATAATACATCCGCCCATGGGCGCCCATATAAAAATTTTTAGGGGGAGTGCAGACGTGAAGATGTTGCACAATTTTGTATACTTTAGATGACAATGATACACCAAGCTTAAAGCACCCGAAGGGCTAGGGGGCCACGCCCCCCCTGCCCCCCGCCCATGGGTATGGGCGCCCATGCACCCGCCTTAGGAGATCTAAGTGTCTACAGGTCTCAAAAATGGGCCCTATCCCGATCTACTATAACCATTACCATAGGTGATAAAATGAGACCAAACAACATGCTGGTAGAGATGTTGAAAAAGTATCTATTCGTTACAAAGTACTCGTTACTTACGAATACCGAAAGTAACGATTACTATACAGAGAGGCCAATCGTTACTTTGATTACTCTGATTACTTCGTTACTTCGTACCAATCGTATCAGAGCGAGTAACGACTATTGTATCCATTTACTTCGTACCAATCGTGTCAGAGCGAGTAACGACTATTGTATCTACAACCAGTACACTTGATTACTTTCTACGAATCGTATCCCAGCGAATAACGGACGGGACCGGTATTTTACGAGTGTTATCGAATATCGTTATCGGTATGAAGCGTTTTAAGGGTGTGAGCCTCAGAGCCTCACACTGTGAGGGTGAGGAGAAGATAGAAGATGAAACTGAGGGAGGTATAATGGAGGTAAAATATGTAATGTATGTCATTAACAAAGATCGAATGCGAGAACCCTATATTTTTATCTAGATCTATATCTATACCTATACAAAATACCTACCTACTGAGAAATACGATTCTCGATATGATTACTGGTACTCAAATACAAAAGTAATCATAGTAATAAAAGTAACGAATATTTTAAATGATTGCTTTATACAAAAGTAACGATTTGTAACGAATACTCTAAAGTAACTATAATCAACATCACTACATGCTGGCTAGGATGGAAGCAAATGGCGCAAGATAGAGAACTCTGGAAAAATGAGGGGGGCGGCTATATCCAATGATGGATATTTTTGATGGATGAAACGACGAAGAAAACTCTGTTATTCTGTTGGCTCTACTTATGGACATGTTCCATAGCGATGCATCACTATTCTCGAGTTTGTAAAAGCCCTTCTTGGTGATAAATTGTTCCATCCACTTTTATTTAGCATAATCTTGAATTTTTTGAGATTATCATACTGTTTATGTTTGTTGATATTACGGTATTACATTTGTTTGCTGTTGGACATAGGGGTTTCCGTAGATAATATTCTTTATTTTTAATACTTAACCATAGTGTTAAATAGAGATGTTATTTGTTTGTTCAGTTTTAAAAATGGTTATTTATTAATTACAATAATAATAAAAGCCAGTAAAATCATGAAAACTTCTTATAAATCTGCGACCACTTTTCCTAGATCTAAATCCTTTCACTATTAGTGATGTAATCAATAGTATTTAAACAGGTGACGTATGATAACAATACAGAATTTTATGCGTCACTGACAAATATGTATTTTTTCATATTGAAAAATAAATTTTATTAAATTATATATTTTAATAGATATTGAAAATATTAATCCGATTGAATCATCTCAAAAGTAGGTAATGTAAAATGCGTGATGATGACTAATTACACTTTTTATTTTAGAACTGTATTTTGCTCAGACACTTAATATTGTTTGTTAAAACTGCAGAGATTATTTGATTGAAAATAAACTGTAGATGATTTACTTTTCTAACAGAATACGCCGACAATTTTTACAAAAATTTTGTTTTTAATGTGTTGGATTTATAGGAATATGTTTAAGGGTAGATTCGCACACATCCGTGACGTGACCGTAACGGGACAGTGCCGTATCAGTGCTTCACCGGACCATGATTTCGACCGTTTCACTTCATGTTCACATAGCACAGTGACCAGAATGACGGTATTTTCCGACAGCGAACTGTTGATAATTGCTGTGATCTTATATGAAGAAAACCAAGAGAAGAAGGAAACGGACACTACAATATAAACGCAGCGGAAGGGGAATTATTTACTCTATATAAAGAGTTGATAGACGATAAAAACAACTTTTTTGAATATTTCAGAATACCGGTTGTGTTCCATATCCCATTTTTATATTCCTTGTGCATATAAAGGGTGATTAGGTGAAACGGTACGATTTGACAACGCTGCTGACGATAAAATAGAGGAGCCTCGGGCTTGCGACGTAAACGTTTTGAATGTAAATGTGGGAAGTTCAGTTATCATGGAGGCATAGTCTTGTGAACAACGCGTATTTGCTGTGAAAGCTTATTACAATAATGGTGAAAGTTTTGTGCGTGTACAACGAGCATTTCGTTTACACTACCATTTGCCGCCCCGTTCACAAGACCAAGTTACAAGACTTTGGTTAGGAAATTTGAAAGTAGTGGTTCAACATCACAAAAAAGTACCGGCAGTGTCAGAAATGCTCGCACACCACAGAATATTGAAGCGGTGCCAAATTCATTACACGCGAGTCCTCGAAGATCCCTGCGACGACTCACATGTAATGAAGTTGGCACCGCTTCAATATTCTGTGGTGTGCGAGAACTTGTGACACTGCCACTCTTTTCTGTGATATTGAACCACTACTTTCAAAGTTCCTAAACCAAGTCTTAATAGCCATGTTAAACGGAACTGCAGCGCGGGGCGGAAAATGGTAGTGTAAACGAAATACTCGTTGTACACTCGCAAAACTTTCACCATTTTTGTAATAAGCCTTCACAGAAAATGCGCGTTGTTCACAAGACCACGCCTCCATGATAACTAAACTTCCTACTCTCTAGATTCACAACGTTTACGTCGCAAGCCCGCGGCTCCTCTATTTTATCGTCAGCAGCGTTGTCAAATCGTACCGTTTCACTGAATCGCCTTGTACTTGAAATTTGACTTTAAAAAATACCATTGGCTTTCATTTCTATGCCGATTTTGTTCCATATCCCATATTTATATTCCATGTCCATATATTTTCATTTGACAAATCAAAAAGAACCGAATTTTTACGCATCAATTCAATTCAGCCGTGGTCCGTCAGTGAAAAAAAAATATCGACGTCGAGAAATCTGTCGATAATGCGGTACGATCACGTCGACAACACTGACAGCACAGTATGACCACTGCGTAGGACATGTGCGAATTGGGCCGTTTATCTAAACTATCTAAATTATCTAAACGAGATAATTTTTGGTAGGCACTGGAAGGCTGTATCATCACTTGCGATTGCTTTTCCAGAAGGAACCACGACTCTTAAACACTACGCGATTTTCCCGCCTATGCGCGGACTGGCCGCACGCGTCCCACGTTGGCAGGATGCATCTGCGCAGCAGGCGGGATTTGTATCCTCCTGGGAACCCGGGTAAACCCAGACCCCATCCTTCCAGAAATCCGTGTCAACATGAATTAATTTTAGGGGCAATAAGCCTTTATTGGATAGTGCATGGCGCAAGACGAAGTACTTATATCCTGGAAACACCAATGCCTCTGCGAGTCCGTATTTAGATAAGGATAGCACAGTAGCGACACCGTGGGGCTTCACTCTTCCCGCAGTACCTGTCTTGCTACACGAACACCTAAGATCGAGCAAACAAGTGAAGGCAGGTGAGAATAATGGCCCACCATGCACTTTTGACAAGTCACTGCTGAGGATTCCTTTTTCTAACAGCAGTAAATATAGCAGCATATATATCATACTAACGGCATTAGTATGATATATATATGCCAAAAAGTCATAATTTAAAATAAAAATCTCTCTGTATATGGTAATTGTATTGGCACCTAAAAATAATCGAATCAATATTTCCCTTCGTTTTTCGCGAAATGGGTTATTAATGCACTGATCACTTAAAATTAATCGCAGACATGAAAGTCTTACTAAATATTTATTATTATATAAATGATAGTAAATGATAAAATCTAAAAATAATATAATCAATATTTCCCTTAATTTATTCCAGGGTCAATGTCACTAGCCCAATATATTAAGACATTAGTTACTAGGGGGTCATTTTATGTAGGTATAAGGGTTATTTCTATAAATAAATAATTATCAAATTACATTAAAAAATTCAAACAATGTTTGATATTGGAAAATTCTTGAACGTACTCAAGCTCTCCTAACCTATCATAATTTTCCTTAAACAAAACAATAATTGCCTATGTGCTATCCGTATTATACTACGGAATGGAAGGGTGGACACTGAAGGAAATTGACGTGAGGAGACTGGAGGCATTCGAGATGTGGATGTACCGAAGAGTGCTGAAGATCTCATGGGTAAATAGAATAACCAACGTAGAGGTCATGAGACGTATGCAGAAGAAAAAAGAAGTACTTCTAACTATTAATCGCAGAGAAAACTGAGATATATGAGACATGTGATGAGAGGAGATAAATATCTAATACTCCAGGTCACTATGCAAGGAAAAATCTAGTGAAAAAGATCCAAAAGAAAGATACGTCACTCATGGCTCAAGAACCTTAGGGAATTGTTTGGATGTAATAACAACGATTTGTTTAACGAAGGCGGCACCTAAAGAAGAAGAATAAGTTTCTTGGGTGAAACGAATATTAATCCTCTTTAGTGATACGTCCCAACTAAGCGTCTCACCCACGTCTTCATTGGCCTTTCTCTGCTACTCCTACCAAGAACTATCAGATCAGAGATTCTTCATATTGGATGATTAGCGTCTCGACGTTGAACATGCCCGAACCATCCTGACCTATGCTCGTTCATTTTGTCTTCAATTGGTGTAACCACGAGACTTGTCCTAATATACTATTATTCTTCATTTTCGCCTTTTTTTGTCACTCCACTCACCCATCTAAGCATTCTTATGTCCATCATATCCACCACCAATAATATTCATTAATCTTGTGAAGGCATATGATACAGATTCTAAAAAGATTCTGTGATGGGAGTTCAATAATGTTTTACTTAACATATACGCTGCATATCCAGCAGCGTTGTAAACAGTTTTAGCGAGGTTTTATCAACTTGTTCTTCATGTTCTTTGCATTTGGATTTTTATATATTTGTTTAATAATCAATATTGTATATTTGTGGTCTACTTTACGAAATCAGATAATTTTGTTGTCTTGGTACACCGAGTCAAACGCTTGTTAGGCTTCCACAAATATTAAAAAAGGCCAGTGTATTGTTGTATTCCACTATTTTCCTTTAAGCATTTTCATAACTAGTAAGTGGTCTTTATAAGTCAACCCTATCTGAAACTTGTTTGTTCTTTAGGTTGATACTTTGAGAGGATTGACATTGGCACCTTTGAGAGTTAATAGCCGTACCTACAACATGAATGTTAATTGCAGTTTGCAAACCTTAACATAATGAATACCCACCTTCTTCACAATAAGTCCAGGTAGAAAATGGTCGTGGGTCATGTCTCTGAAAATGAAATATATATGACATATTATCTAATCGAAAAGAAATAGTCCAAACGTGAATGCGTTGTATAAATTTTCAGTAGGCAATGACCACTAAGCTGTGAGAGAAAAAGAAAAAACTAGTGATAAATGTAGAGAAAGGAAATACTAGACTCGTAATAAAAAAGAAGTTATAAGAAAGTAGACATTTCCAGAAAACTCTTCCAAATGCTCAAAGTATGTGGAGGACTAAAATAGAAGTTTAGAAGGAGGTTTTGTTTGTATTATTAATAATTTAATGTGTAAATTATGTTTTGTCTGGTTCGTTCATTTTTAAAATGTCAATTTCAAGTACTATTACTTTTTATTGATTTTATTGATGTAATGTTCGTCCGCTATAACTTTTCCCATGCGTCACGATTCATTTTCAAACAAATTAAGTCAAAACATAAAGTGAAACGTACGCCGATGTGTGTAGTATATATGTAGTATACAGTATACAAAATGTATATACACATCGACGTTCGTTTCACTTTTGACTTAATTTGTTTGAAAATGAATCGTGACGCATGGGAAAAGTTATAGCGGACGAACAATAATAGACTTTTATTAGTTTATTGTGACATTTTTTTACGTGGAAGAGGCTATAAACTATAGACTATAGTCTACAGTTATATCTGTGAGAATTAGGAACGAGAAATTTAAATAAACAGAATAAACGTATATTAATAATTATTTTACAAAATAAAAATTCTGTTAATAATAATAACAAAAAGTATACAAGTACTTTATAATTTTTCTTCTAAAAGGCAATTCAATAATAAAATAACAACACACACTGTTGTGGTAAGTAGTTACCTAACTAAATTCAATTTTGAAATATTGTTCAATAGTTCATATAGGCTCACTTAGTCTTCCTATTTCTCAATGTTAAATTTTCAAATTGTCTTTATATACTCAAACTAGACTGCACTTATAGACTTTTTGTATCTGTGATTACATGTTTCTCTATATATTTGAGTAGGTACATATATAAAAGTAAATGTATATCAATTGAATAAAACTATATCAAACTGTTTTCATTATTTTAGTTAAATAAGACTTTCTCTTAAAAGGAAAATCCTCAGAAGAAGTATTGGTCCTATAAGAACGGAAAGCGGAAAATGAGAAAAAGAATGAACCATGAACTAAGAGACATAATGAGAGAAGAAGATATAGTTAGATTTAGTAAAGCGCAGAGGCTTTAGAAATGGTATGAGCACACGAGATGCTTTGTTCGGCTTGAATGTGCTGGCCCAGAGATGTATGGATATGAATCAGGATATGTACTTATGGTGTGTAGACTTTGAAAAGGCATTTGATAAAGTTCAACATAAAAAGCTTGTAGATATATTAAAAAGCAAAAATATTGACAGTCGTGACATGAAAATTATATCTAATATATATTGGAATCAAACTGCCAAGGTAAGAGTTGACAACCAGGACACCTAAGATATCAAAATACAGAGAGGAGTCCGTCAGGGTTACGTGCTGTCTCCACTACTTTTCAATGTGTACAGTGAAGCGGTATTTCAAGAAGCGCTCTCAGATTCAATAGAAGGTATATCTATCAATGGAGAAGTTTTGACAACTTACGTTTTGCAGACGATACAGTAATAATAACGGATAACAACATTGATTTACAGAACGTAATGCAACGCCTTAATGAACGTAATGAACTTAATGATCGTAATGCAACGCCTTAATGTCATGAGTACGGACTGAAGATGAGTTTAAAGAAAACTAAATGCATGATAATAACTAAATCAGCACACGCAAACATCCAACTAACTATTGAAGATACTGTGATTGAGAGTGTGGATAACTACAAATACTTAGGAACATGGATAACATCAAATGTAGACCAAACACCAAACCAAAGAAATTAAGACACGTGCACGTATTGAAATAGCACGTGCATCCAGAGGCGGCTTTACCTATTGTGCAGGGTGTGCGGTGCACACGGGCGCCGGGATGTTGGGGGCGCCGAGCGCCAAAGGGCGGGTCCTTTACTTTATTCAACATAAAATATGCTTTAAAACGATAAATGAAAAATTATATGGGCACTTAAGCACGATTTATAGATTGCCGCCCGCCCGGCTGTCCGTCCAACGGACGAGCGGCAATCTTTCGATTCGTTTGCAGACATACCGACAATGATTCCGAAATCGGTTGTGAAACCTATAAAGGTCAAATTGCTTGGGATTTTCCGGGCATTTTCAAAGGCGTTGACTTAAGTGATATTATTCAAGATTTTGCTAATACAAAAGCACGAAAAGTATTTTTTTTCATAATTATTATGTTATAGTATGTGCATTCTGTAATAATTCGTTAATAAATTATTATTTTTTAAATAAGTACAAAGTTGGTTTTTTATTCATCTATAACCAATTCCTTCGTAAAAGTACTATTTACTCGTGTAGTCAAACCTGTCAAATTTCCTCAACCAATTTTCAACCTTCATCATCATCCAACCAATTTAAGTCCACTGCTGGACATAGGTATCCCCAATTGTTTCCATACTTCACGGTTTTGTGCTGAATGTTGCCAGTTTTTACTAATCCGCCTGATATCATATGTCCATCGCGTAGGCAGCCTTCCTCAACAGCTTTTATCTTCTCTTGGTCTACATTCCATTAGCTTTTGTGTCCATCTTAAGTTCTTTTGCCTGGCGACGTGTCCTGCCCAGTTCCATTTAAGCTTGGTGACACGTTATATATATATATATATATATATATATATATATATATATATATATGTCTGTGATCCCGGTCTATAACCGGTTCTTTGTCTCAGATCTTCATTTCTTATTTTATCCCGTAGGGTTACGCCCAGCATGGATCTTTCCATACGCTTTTGAGCAACCCTCATTTTCGACGCTGTCGCCTTGGTTAGAGTCAGTGTCTCTGCTACATATGTCATTACCGGTAGCACACATTGATTAAACACTTGTCTTTTTAAACTGATTGGTATACTGCTCTTAAATATGTCTCTCAGCGCTCCGTAAGCTGCCCAAGCAAGAGTTAATCTTTTTATTTCGCATGTTTGAATATATCTGCCAATTCTAATTTCATGAATTAAGTAAATTTACTTTTCCACTAGCTCTACTTCCTGTTCACGTAGCTGTCCGCTAGAAATCAGATTAGTCATAAATTTAGTTTTAGTAAAGTTCATTTTCAGGCCTATTTTCCAGAAGATAGCGTCTAACTCATATAGCATTTCCTTTACTTCTCCTAGGTCATCAGTTATAAGAACTATGTCATCTGCAAAACGAAGATAATTTAACTTTTCTCCATCTATTGTGATCCCTTTATTGTCACAGTTAAGGATCTTAAAGGCATATTCCAGAATAGTTATGAATAGTTTTGGCGAGAGTGTGTCGCTTTGTCTTACGCCGCGTTCTATGTTTATTTGTTTGGTTTTATCATGTATCTTAACACTCGTTTTTGCCTCTTTATAAATATTATAGATGATTGTACAATAACGATAGTCAATGCTGCATTCATTTATAGTTTTTAGAATGCTATCCAGCTTTATCGTGTTAAAGGCTTTATGAAATATACGAAAGCTAGGGCAAGGGCTTATATTCCATTAACTGATTGGCTGATTATATTCCATTGACCTTTCAATTAGTAACTTTACTGCCTGCAGATGGTCGTTTGTTCCAAAGTTTGTGCTAAATCCAGTTTGTTCTTTTGGCTGGTAAAAATCTAGCTTCTTTTCTACTCTTGATGTCACTACTATTGTAAAGAGTTTGTATAAGTGGTTTAGCAGGCTAAGGAGTCTGTAATATTCTGTCTTATCTCCCTTCTTATGCAAAAGTACCTTTATAGTATTATTTTCAACCTTACCGCATAGATAAAAAATTAAATATTTTTAATTAAATATTTTTAACAGATTTGGGTAGGTTGTTCTGACGCCGTGAATACCAATTGGCTCCCGACATCTTTTAATATTGCACTATTTGCATCTGGATTTTTGTTTGCATTATGAGTGTACCTAATGTACTAGTACTAGGTAGGTACCTATTCAAATAGTCCATTTTGACTGCGCGTCTAGCAAAGGGCGCCAGGGCATCGACTGCACACGGGCGCTACATGGGCTAGGGCCGCCTCTGCGTGCATCATTCATTAAACTTAAAAAGTTTCTTTGTTGTCGGGATATAAGGTTAGAACTACGCCTAAGGATGCTTCGATGTTACGTGTTCTCTATTCTTCTTTATGGCTTGGAAGCGTGGACGTTGAAACAAGTCCATTTGAATAAGTTGGCCGTCTTTGAATTTTGGTGTTACAGAAGAATCCTACGAATATCATGGATTCAAAGAATGTCGAACGTGGAAGTAACTAGAAGAATAGAAAATCAACCGGAAATAATACTATCTATCAAAAGACGGTGTATTTCACTAACTATCAAAAGACGAATACACCGAACATTACAAAAATAGCGTTGAATGACATAGATTTAGAAACAGTAAGCGAATACATCTACTTGGGACAGACAATGAAAGTTAACAAAGAAAATCAAACTGCCGAAATTACTAGAAGAATAAGGTTAGCGTGGACAGGATTTGTAAAACTGAGTTGGATCTTGAAAAACACTAAAATAGAACAATATTTGAGAACCAGAGTTTACGATCAGTGTATCCTCCCTTTACTTACGTATGGTTCACAGACGTGGACACTCACCAAGGCCAATATATGGATAAAATAGTAAAGGCACAGAGAGCGATGGAAAGATCAATGCTCGGGGTGAGGCTAATAGACAAAAAAACAAATACATGGATTAGAAGCAAACCCAAAGTAAAAGACGCAGGATGAGAACATGCTGCCAAATTAAAATGGAGCTTCGCAGGACACAATGCCCGACGGAAGGATAAAAGATGGAATCACGAAATACAAAAATGGAGACCGTGGTTAGGAAGAAGAAGTAGAGGAAGGCCACAAATGAGATGGGCCGATGACATAAAGGAGTTTGGAGGACACAACTGGAAACAGGTGGCGGCGCAAAATAGACAACACTGGATTGAATTGGGGGAGGCCTATGTACAAAGTTGGATTACTGAAGGCTGAAGAAGATCAAAAGACGAAAACTTGAGTACTTGGGACATGTGATTAAAGGACAAAAATACTTATTATTACAACTTATTATGCAAGGCAAAATCCGAGGAAAGCGAAATGTGGGAAGACGAAGTACATCCTGGCTTATAAACTTACGGGAATGGTTCGAATGCATTAGTGCAGAGCTATTTAGAGCTGCAGTCAACAGGGTCCGCATTGCCATGATGATTTCCAACCTTCGATAGAAGATGGAACTTAAAGAAGAAGAGACTGAAATGGCTATGACACATGGAGAGAAGGAAAACGGACCTATTAATTAAAAAGGTCATTAGATGGAAGCCACAAACTGAAAGACCAAGGGGAAGACTCAGAGAGAGATGGGAGGACCAGGCCATCAGTTAGATGTTAGTTGTATCAAAATCCTGAAAGTGAAAAACTGGAGGGAACTATGCAAATATCGAAATAAGTGGAAGAAAATTGTAACCAAAACCAAGTCAAATAACAAACTTTGACAAAAGACAAGAAAATGCGGAGTAATTCACCGCAATAAGCGAATCGGAGAGCTCTAAGTAAGAATGGCAAATATTCCAACCGGGATGAAAAGCCTTGATGATTATGATGAAGTTTTTCTCTTTAGTTACAGTTTAGTGATGTTAGTTACATCAAAATCCTGAAAGTGAAAAACTGGAGGGAATTATGCAAAGATCATAATGAGTGGAAGAAAATTGTAACAAAAGCCAAGTCAAACAACAAACTTTGACAATAGACAAGGAAATGCCGAGTAATTCACCGCAATAAGCGAATCAGAGAGCTCTAAGTAAGATTGGTAAATATTCCAACCGGGATGAAAAGCCTTGATGATGATGATGAAGTTTTTCTCTTTAGTTACAGTTTAGTCATGTTAGTTACATCAAAATCCTGAAAGTGAAAAACTGAAAAACTGGGGGGAATTATGCAAAGATCATAATGAGTGGAAGAAAATTTTAACAAAAGCCAAGTCAAACAACAAACTTTGACAATAGACAAGGAAATGCCGAGTAAATCACCGCAATAAGCGAATCAGAGAGCTCTAAGTAAGAGTGGCAAATATTCCAACCGGGATGAAAAGCCTTGATGATGATGATGAAGTTTTTCTCTTTAGTTACAGTTTAGTGATGTTAGTTACATCAAAATCCTGAAAGTGAAAAACTGGAGGGAATTATGCAAAGATCATAATGAGTGGAAGAAAATTGTAACGAAAGCCAAGTAAACAACAAATTTTGACAATAGACAAGGAAATGCCGAGTAAATCACCGCAATAAGCGAATCAGAGAGCTCTAAGTAAGAGTGGCAAATATTCCATCCGGGATGAAAAGCCTTGATAATGATGAAGGTGTTCTCTTTCTACCCAGCAGTTTGGTTTGTATAAACTTAAAGTGAACAACAAGATTTTTCTTGACGTCATATATATGATTTTAAGAATGTCGTGATTGTAAGTATGACATTTTAATTAAATCTGACAGTAGCCCAAATATTTATAGGGTGAATCTCACTTATGGAATAAAATTATTTCTGTTGTTGATTAATGGAATACCCTGTATATTTTTAAAAGTGATCTCATCGAACGTAGAGACTAGTATGAATATTGTAGGGTGAAATTTTGAAATTATACAGTGTGAAAACAAGTTGTGGAATAAAATTGTTTGAGTCCTTATTTGAGAAAATTATAAAAAAAAACGCTGGTATACGTCAGCTTTTAAATTGAAATATATATGGTGATTCATCATCTTTGGCATAGCTGGGAAATACCCGGGTACAAGTACCCGAATTTTGTACTCGGATATACTCAGAAGTATATTTTGGGTACTCAGTACCCAGTACCCGAGTACATTTTCAATAAGATACTCGGTTCTCGTACCCGTAGCATATGTACGGTACCCGCGTTTATTATACGAGTACATTTTCCGAGTACTTTTTGCAAGTCTAAACTTGTCACTGCATGTGGGAGAGCAAATTAATAGCAACACGCAAAAATGCCGTTTCAGTAAGTATCGGTCCATTCGTCAAGTCAAGTAGACGCGAATCACGAGGAGTTTTTATTTTGCTTTTTATTGTTATTATGACATATTATGACTCAATTTTGCAAATTTTAAGTGAAAAAGAAAAGCTACCGTCTCTTTTTCAAGCGCTTGATATAAAAAAACTTTAAAGAAACCGAGTTGCTGTACTTAGAGGAATACTGTATGGTCTTGAAATCTCTCACTACAATCCTCGATGTTCTGCAAGCAGATGAATGTGTCCATTATTTATAGGGTAGAGTGGGCAACAAAGAGATATGGGCCACAGTTAAAGTATTTAAATGTAGCGGGACTTGACAGGTGCTGCACTCTATGAGCAGTTCTATGAATTTCATCTTTACCCATAGCCCTACATTACCAATGGCTGCTATCATTCTATTACAGATTGTTTGACTTTCGTACTTTTTCGACACCAGAAGTTTTTTCATCGCTCTATTTCATCACAAAACATTATCCAGTTAAGCAGATATTCTGTTACTTTTTATAACTAACATATAACACATGTTTATATAGTTGAATTTCATGATATTTACATTTTGAGTTTCTATGTTTAAATCGGTTATACATAATAACAAAAGAGTAAAACACTGTGCATTGGGCCACAATAAGACAGATACATTGGGCCACAATGAGACAGAATTTTTGTAGGCAGTCAAACATAGAACACTACGTTTCAAGTGAGAGCAGCGAGGAATTTGAAATTACTGTTTCTAGTAACTGTGCTAGTAACAGTGAAGAGAGTTTTCAGACACTGATAATAACCAGCAAGAAAGAGTTGATCCTTCAAAATTTAAGCCCCTTGATGAAGACCCAAATATTGAAGATTTTGTCCTTGTTAAGTTTGATGCTAAAGACATGAGAGATGTTTATTACATAGGTAAAGTAATCTCAACAAAAAACATAAATGGTGAAAAGTTTTTTAAGGAAAAGTTAAAAAAATCCTGGTGTCTCATTGTGGCCCATGCTTGAGCCACAATGAGACACGTGCAATGATTTTCAAAAAGCTTTATGAAAGTGATTGAAATCAATCACAGATCATCAATATCAATGTAAAACGTAGAGAAAACGTCAACGTAAATTTGAAAATAACCTGTCTACTGAAAAAAAAATTAAAAAATAAATAAAGTGAATTTTGTCTCATTGTGGCCCACCCTCCTCTACTTACTTCCCAAGTCTACTATCTTTGAGGAATAAATGGGACAAGTTAAAGTTTCAAACACTGAGTTCTGGCGGTGAATTTTTTCTAAAAATATGTATGCAGAGCTTGGAGAAGATTCTGTGAAATACCTACCTACTTAATTTGTCATCGGAAGAGGCTATTATATCCGCAATTGTCCATCCTAAGTTTAAATTGCGTTGGTATGTCTTAAAAAATGCAGAATTTGCTATGGAGGCTTTGAAAAAGATAGTGATTAACGCTGCTGAAAACTTATCTCGATTATTGCTAAGAACTAGATACGGGAGCCCAGGTGGCTTTTTCGATTTCAATGAACTAGACTAACTAGAGTATCCACCTAAACAAGACACTCAAAACCAATCTCATCAGTCTCAATCAACTGAACATGACACAATCAAAACATGCAAAATAGATCTAGAACCAACTTGTTAATTTTGTAGACGGCAAAAAAAGTTGTTTAAGTTTGTTAAATGAGTGTCCTTTAATTAAAAAAGAATGTGTGTGTACTTTGTACGCACGTAAGAAGTTATACTTCTATTATAATATAATTTCAACGAAATAAATATACCTACTTAACAGTTACAATACAAAAAATTAACAATAATTACCAAAAATGAACCAAAACTTAACAATGCCAAATATTAAAAAAAAAGAAAAAAATATGAATCGTCCGGGATTTGTACCCGCAATCTCGCGATTTTTTGTTCTCTGGTCCATTGCTCTACCAACAAGGCCATCAAGCCGCATGCTAGTTACCTTTCAGATATACATAATTATACATCACGGTGACAAGTGAAATATAAAAATAGATGTTTTAATATTTTACGCCCAAGGAAGACAAATCCAAAGACACAAAATTATAATAAAAAACCTTTTAAACCACCTTTTTCAAATTGCGCAAGTTGTATTATTAATATTAATGTTAATAATTGAATTATAAATATTTTGACGTTTCACAATTTGACAATTCACTTTTAACTGCAGTGCCTTAAAAATGTTAAAGCACTAGTGCCTTAAAGTAGCATTTTTAACGCTCCTATGGAGTCCTAAAAATTGCATTTTTAACACGTTTGTAGAAAAATATATTTAAAAACACTAATATATTCTTTCCACACCTTTTCTGGACTGATACATACACAAATTAAAACATTTTGAAGTATAACTTCAAAAATATAATATGAAAACTATTTAAAAAGGCAGTATAACTATTAACTAACCTTTGTTGTTTTTCTTCCCACAAATTTTAAAACGCAACAACCATACATAACCAAACCGTCAACCGTCCAAACCACAGCTGCGCTACAGCTGCCATATTGGATAATTTTTGACATGTCATTTGAACATCCAATCAGAACAAAGTTATAATGCGCATGCGCCGGGATCGTAGGTTTTAACATATAAAAATTCACCCTCATATCGCGCGTAAAGAAGTATAACTTCAAAAACTTTTTCTAAAATATAATACATGCATGCCTTCTTCTGCGCCTGTGGAACGCCATTCTCTTATGCTACAATAATTAATAGCCCTCGAAGAAATGCTCTAACTGATGAAAACTTTAAAAAATTAGTTCTTTATCTAAATCTTAAAATCCAATAAAATTATTCAGTGAGTGTGAGTGGTGTTATACTGATTATTTATTAATCGATGGGTAATTTTTAAAATTCTTATTTTTTCATTTCAGTTGGAATTGTACGTTATTTTATGTTTTTATGACTCATAACTATGTTTAAAGATGCAAAGATAATTATTACCTTCTTATCTTTTTTCGGGTTCTATATTCAAATGTACTCGAAATAAGTACCCGAGAAGTTCGGGTAATTGTACTTTGAGAGTACTTTTCTTGAGCAATGTACTCGGTACTCGTTCCTCAAATATGAAAAGTACCCGGCCCAGCTCTGGTCTTTGGTGACCATTTCTGAAATCAAATTGGTCTTCAATTGGATCACTAGAGTGTAGGATTCGTAAGAATGAAGGATAGAGAATGACACGTCGTAGTATTATCGCACAGTACTGTTAGGTACACCTTGTAGAGTTACGATTTTTCAGGTATCGTGACAAATGTAGACTGGAGCCACTGCCTGGGTATCTTTCCAGTATTATTATTCTACTTTAATTGGGAATAGGCCAAAATTTTACTTTGAAATAAAGTTTATTTGGTGTTTTAACACTTACTAACACTTATTATAAATATTCTTGACCAGTCTCTTTTCCATTTTTAGTTTCTTCAAAAGCTTTAAATAATTCTTCATTATGTCAGACCCGTATAATTGTTTTATTGAGTCTTGATCATCAGCAAAACATTCTGATATGCAGATTTTTCATACTTCTGTTTCTTCCTATTGGATATATGGATGTTTTCCAGGTTTAAACTACAAAAATACACTTGAAATAAAAATAGGCTTCTTTATTCACAAAAAGTTCAGTTTTGCATGTACACATAAAAATATCTAATTTTCCTTGTATAAAAATTTCTTCTAAATGTAAAGAGAATAGTTACAATGGTCTCACTTTTTGAAACAGTGTGTCTGTAACGAAAATGTAATAATTAAAATTACATTATATTCACTATAGGGTGATTTATATGGAAAATTTCGCTTCAGTTTTTAATTCACCATTGACAAATTATACATAATAACATTGCTATGTACAGTCGAAAAAGAAATAATCAGAAAAAGAAATTGTATTTCTTGTTTAAAACGCCATTACACTTTTTTTTGATAAAAATAAAATCAGAATATTATTATGGGTCACGAAATGATATATACAGGTGAATCCCAGAATGAATTAACTGGCATAGAAATAGAATCTTGATCAGTAACATCACTGAAATTATTGTATAAAAATTGTTAGAAGTTAATAGATAATTCAGAGGCTACAGAAAGCAACTCAATTTTTGGCTAGCATAAAGGTCCACTTGATATGGATATCGGGTTATAGTGCAGTCACTGAAGGTGGATATGAGCTATTACCTACGATTTCGTTGAACCTCCATCGATTTGCATGAAAATTGGTGAGTGGTTAGAGGATATTCCAAGGAACAAAGGTGACATAGTGCCAACTTGCGCTTTTATCCTGGGGGTGGATACCACCCCCTCTCGGGGTGAAAATTATTTTATTAAAAGTAACCAAAAAATTCGATAGAGAGATAAATTCTAAGTAAAATTTGTTATACGAACTTATTAATTTAAATGCATACTTTTTGAGTTATTAAAGATCAAAAATTTTAATTTTTCGTGAGAAAAATGCATGTTTTTAACCGATTTTTCATAAAAAACTCAAAAACTATGTTTTTACAAAAAACTTATTATTCCCAAAATTGAAGCTAACAAAAAATTAAATAAACTCCTTACTAGAAAAACCCTTTTAGTGTTAACTTTAAGTGAGTTATTAGCTAATTAAAGGTATGTATTTTTCGGCCAGTACCCAAATCGTAAGTATTCAAGCTTAGATAACGGGAAAATGATGCATTTTAGAACATAAACTTATTAAAGGTTTCTCAAAGTGTTAAGAAATGTCTATCAAATGAGCCCCCGAAGAAGTTGATAGCATTAAAATTTATGCTTCAAATTTTTTTAAAAATTCATCTTTTAAAAATTTTTCCAAAAAATGTTATTGTTTTCTCTTAAATAACTTCGTTAATTTTTACGATATCAGGTTCATGTAAAAATCATTTGAAAGATAATTTCAAGGGCTATTAAACCACGTTGAACTTAATCTTTTAAACCCCCTACTTTTCTAAAACTAAAATGTTAAATGGCTCCGGTTACATGATTCTCACAGCAAAATTTTAGCTTTAAACGTTTCTATCTCGGTTATTTTTTACCCTACAGAAATAGTAAAACAGGTAAAATATTTGATACAGAGAAAACTAAATTTGGTTATACATCATTTTTTAGGTATTTTAAGTATTTTTGGAGTTATTATCAAAAGAAAATGAAAACTATAATTTTAAAAATTCTGATTTTTTTAATTATATCTTTTTTCCAAAAATATGCATTCTTAACTGGTCAAAATTGTTGAAATCATTACTTATGCTAATATAAAGAAACTCTTATAAGAAATACAATAAATTTTAATTTTTGAGGAAATGGCGTATGTTTTATTTTTCACTTTTTCCCAAAAAATTCGAAAGGATTCTCTTATTTTCATCATAACTTGCTTAATTTTGATGCGTTTAACTTCTTCTGGAGCTCATTTGATAGGTACTTCAAAATACTTTGGCAAGTGTTTACAGATATATTTTATAAAATGCATTGTTTTCCCGTTGTTTAAGCTTGAATATTTAGATTTGAGTACTCGTCGAAAAAAATATACATTAAATTACCCATAACCCACTTTGAATTTGAATAACAATAGGTTAGTTCTTTAAGTGAGTAGTGCATTCAGTTTTTTATTATCTTCAATTATAACTTTTTTGTAAAAGCTTATAGTTTTTGAGTTAAACGTGAAAAACAGCTTTAAAACATGCATTTTTTTACGAAAAAATAAAACCTTTGATCTTTAATAACTCAAAAAGTGTCGATCTAAATTATTAACTTTATATAACAAATTTTGCTTATAATTTGTCTCTCTATCGATTTATGTTATTATTTTTAATAAACAAATTTTCACCCCCGAGAAGGGGTGGCATCCACCCCCAGGGTAAAAGCGCAAGTTAGCATCATGTCACCTTTGTTCCTTGAGGTATTTTCTAACTACTCACCAATTTTCATGAAAATCGATGGAGGTTCAACGAAATCGTAGGTGAAAACCTTCAGTTACCGCACTATTACTAGGGTGTAAAGGGGAATAAGCAGGCTGTAATCCTTACAAGAAGGAACCCATCTCCACTGCTTTTAGGACCCTAGCCTGTAATTGAAATGCTCTTCAATACTGGCTCAATGAGTTTTTCTCGCGGGGGTTTCAGGATCCTATTAGACAGGCTAGACTCCATATAACGGAGCCTTTTAAGTCTCACAAGTGAACTACTACTTAACCGGGCTCCATGGAGCCTTCTAAGAGTATCACAACTCAACTCCTACTTAACCATAGAATATGCTCTTTCAGCATGACTGTATCCTTACTGGCCACTGGAGACTAGACGGTACCTGTATCTACTTGGATGGGTAGATAACCCAAGGTGCCAACTATGTGACAACGGGAGGTAAACTTTCTCTAAAATTATAAGTGCCCAACACTGGCTTACCAGATTTGGGACGACCTTGCTTCAACGTTCATCCAGTTAAACCATGTGAAGGAGACATCGTTAAGGAAGTGAGCCCAGAAGACTATTAACGAATTAAGCGCTAGACGCCTTAAACAGTAGGCTGGGCCTCTCAGACTCGGAGACCTGCTGATCCTAGTGGAACATAGGTTTATAATAGCTGACCCAGTCCGCGTGGACACGGGGTGAGACAATGGACCCCCATATCAAGTGTCTGAAGGGCTCAGAAATGTTCCGAAACTATCATAACCCTAATCAACCATTGAAGAAGTGAATAGACAAGTACATAAAGACTTTTATTGACTTTCATTTATCAATATGTGGAGAGTGAGCATGTAGATATTGTTTAAGGCAAGATGTGTATTTGTGCTTTTTGGATTTTAGAAAAGCATTTGACAATGTCGATCTTGAACAATTATTAATAGATATTCTGCGTTGAAAGACAGGTATTGACGACAAAGATATTCGGATTGTGACAAACCTATACTGGGATCAAACATCAAGAGCAAACATTGGTAATGAACTTACTGAAAGTGTGGAGAGGTGTCCGACAGGAGTGTATCTTATCCTCCTATCACTCCTATTCAATATTTATTCCGAGGAAATATTTAAAAAATATATGGAAAATGCAAATGAGCATAAAAATAAAGAGTTAACGAACAATATAAGATATGTTGATGACACGGTGATCCTTGCCAGTAGCATAGATCAGCGGTTCTCAATCTGTGGTACATGTACCACTGGTGGTACATGTACCACTGGTGGTACATATCATTATTTGCGGTGGTACACAAAACGCAAAACTGTCAAAATCACCACTATTACAGTTAATTAGATTACCTATCTAGATAGGTAGTTATTTCAGTTAGGTGGTACCAAAAATATTAAAAAGTATTTTGTGGTACATGACTCAAAAAGATTGAGAACCACTGGCATAGATGAATTACAACAGGCAATGGAAAGGGTTAATTCAGTTAGTGAAAATACGGCCTGCGCCTCAACTTCAAGAAGACACAATGAATGCTGACAAGCAAAAAGCAACAACCTGCTCGACAGTTGCGGATAAACAGCATACTAGTTGACCATGTAGAATCTTATATATACTTTGGCACCAACGTAAATGCAAAATGGGAACAGGCCACATAAATTAAGGCGAGAATAGAACGAGCTAGAACAGCATTTGTAGAGCAAAATGTACATAACAAGAAGAACACGGGAAAGACGAACATTATTTGAAGTCGCAAGACGGAAAGCAGATAAAATGTATAGAAAGAAAAAGAGAGCCTATGAAAATAGATAAATAGAAAAAATGGAAGAAAATTTCAAAAACAACGAAATTAGAGGGGCTTACGAATACCTAAAAAAGATAAGAAGTGATTATAAACCTCAAACAAGTCTATGTAAAGATGAAAGTGGGCAAATAATCAGTGACCAACAGAAAGTCACAGAAACCTGGAAGCATCATTTTCAGACCCTACTTGGAACACAAGTAGACATGAAGTAGGTAATGGAGTAGAAGCTCCAACTATAGAGGAAGTTCTCGAAGCTATTAAGGCCCAGAAAAACAATAAAGTTCCGGGAGTTGACGAAATACCAGCAGAACTGTATAAGGTAGGTGGCGACCACCTAGCAAGTCACATCCACGCGCTCATCAAAGACATATGGAAAGAAGAGAAAATACCCGACGACTGGAAGAAAAGTATAGTATGCCCGATCTATAAAAAAGAAGACAAACTCTAGTGCAAAGACTACCGTGGAATCTCTACTATGTACAGCATATATAGTCCTCACGTATATTATAAATCAGCGACTCCAACAACTAGGAGAAAATATTATTGGAGAGTATCAGACGGGCTTCCGACGGGGAAGATCGACACTGGATCAAATATTTACAGTCAAACAGATCTTGAGCAAATCATGGGAACACGATATTGATGTTCACAACGTGTTTGTAGACTTCAAACAGGCATACGACTCAATCAAAAGGAACAAACTATACTATATATTGGCTGAATTGGCAATAACACACAAGCTTATAAGACTCATTAAAGCCACAATGGATGAAACTCAGGCATGTGTACGAATACAAAACCACCGGACAGACATTTTCAAAATTTCGCAGGGACTAAAGCAGGGAGATGGCCTGGCCCCAACATTGTTTAACCTGGCACTGGAGTATGCGGTTAGGCAAATGCAAACTGGACGAAGAAACCTACTGACCAACCAACCGAACGGTTCAACTGGCCGCTTATGCCGATGATATTAATATTATGAGAACACCAACAGGAGCACAGGAAACAGGCGTTAAAACACAAACAAAAATGCTAGGTTTGGAAATTAACATAGAAAAAACAGAATTAAAGACTCAGACGAGAAGAAATATAGTCCCACAAAACATTATACATGAAGATGACATTGAAACGGTTGGAAAGTTTACATACCTGGGAGTAGAAATATATGCCGACGGATCAGAAGAAGGAGAAATACGGAAGAGAATAACCCAGACAAACAGAGCTTATTTTGCCCTCTCCCATATATTTCGGTCTAAAAGTGTCCACCGAAATACAAAGATGAGAATCTATAAAACTTTAATTCGACCAATAACATGCTATGGCAGTGAAGCCTGGGTCCTGAAAGAAACATCCAAAAACAAACTCGACACATTCGAAAGAAAAGTACTGAGGAGGATACTAGGACCTGTGAGGGAAAACGGAATCTTCAGAAGTCGATGCAACAACCAACTTTATGAACTTTATAAGGAAACACCCCTGTCAGACTTCATTAGAATACAAAGATTGCAATGGGCCGGACATGTGATAAGAATGGGAGAGGATAGGCTACCAAAAAGAGCACTAAATGCTAGAATGCAGGGAAAGAGACCGGTTGGAAAGCCAAGAAAACGCTGGGAAGACACAGTAAACAGCGACGCACAAGCCCTTTTAGGAGTCCGTGTATGGAGAAGAACCACCACAGATAAGCAAGGGTGGAGGCAAAAAATAAAGGAGGCCAAGGCTCAATTTGGGCGTAGTGCCGTAGAAGAAGAAGAGAAGCATTTAACAATATGAAAAGGTTATTCATAAGCAAGTATTTATCTCTTCCCCTAAAACTACGTCTAGTTAAATGGTACATTTTTCCAATCTTACTAATGGTGTAGAAACTAGAAGCATTCGAAATGTGGGTGTACCGACGCATTCTTCGTATATCCTAAACCGTACGTGTCACCGACATATGAGGTAATCCACAGAATCGGAAAAAAGAAAGAAATCGTGAGCACAATGAAACAAAGAAAACTTGAATATCTAGGCCACATATTGAGACACGATAAGTACCGTCAACTGCAATTGATTGTCCAGGGGAAAATATACAGTAAGCGAGGGCCAGGCAGGAGAAGACACTCGTGGCTCGAAAATCTGCAGAAGTGGTTCGGGCTCACATCGGTCAAAATATTCAGAAGTGCAGTAAGAAAGATCAGAATTGTGAGAAGTTAATAGCTAACGTTCGCAACGGACAGGACCACTTGAAGAACAAGAAGATATCAGTAAGATAGGTGCTCGCCAGCATACAAAACTTTTTGTCAAAGAAAAAGCAATGCCCCGTGTGGGATAGATGATGACGATGAATATTTAGTATAAAATCAGTTCATGAAATTAAATAATAATTGTTTATTATAAATATAAATACATAAATATAAATATATTAATTTGAAATTTCAAATTGCATATTACTTTTCAGACACACTGTTTGTACAGTAATTTTTTTATTAAAATAAACCTACAACTAAATATAATTTGCTAATTTTTTAAAAGGCAGTCTGAGATCGAGAATGTTGATTAAAAAAAAACAAGAAAGTTTATTTCGTACCGCAATTTCAAAAATTAAATGTTACGATAAAAATTCATAAAAAACGCAAAAGGTATTCGTTACCAACACAAATCATAAAACTTAGAAACGATTCGTGTAATTATTTAATTCTTAGGAAATAAAGGTAAAACTCATTAAGGTGTATAGGCTTACGGTGTTTTATAATGGAGTTATTTCTGTCTAACGTTTCGTTTGCAATCGCAGAAGAAGGAAACAGAAGCAAAGGTGATTGTAATCTCCTGTCACTCTCTCTGTCCTATGGCGCTACAGCCCGTCATCTCCTGTCACTAACTGGTGCGTAACATCACAGTGAGTGGTAGGAGTGACGTATTACACATATCTGCATATTTTAAGGGTATGTCTAAGATGTAGTGATGTTGAAAAAGTAACTATCTGTTACAAAGTACTCGTTACTTACGAATACCGAAAGTAACGATTACTATACAGAGAGGCAAATCGTTACTTTGATCACTTCTTACCAATCGAAACAGACCGAGTAACGACTGTTGTATCTACTTTGATTACTCTGATTACTTCGTACCAATCGTATCAGAGAGAGTAATGACTATTGTATCTACTTTGATTTCTCTGATTACTTTGTAACTTAGTACCAATCGTATTAGAGCGAGTAACGACTATTGTATATACTTTGATTACTCTGATTACTTCGTACCAATAGTATTAGAGGGAGTATCGACCATTGTATCTACTTTGATTACTCTGATTACTTCGTTACTTCATACCAATCGTATCAGAGTGAGTAACGACTATTGTATCTACAACCAGTACACTTGATTACTTTTTAGTTTCTAGACTGACCGGAAAACTGTGGAAATGATAATATTTCTACAGTTGTTATATCTGTGTCAGAATACCTATACAAAATACCTACCTACTGAGAAATACGATTGTCGATATGATTACCAGTACTCAAATACAAAAGTAACAAAAGTAATCATAGTAATCAAAGTAACGAATATTGTAAATGATTACTTGTTATATCGAAATACCTATACAAAATACCTACTTACTGAGAAATACGATTTTCGATATGATTACCGGTACTAAAATATAAAAGTAACAAAAGTAATCATAGTAATCAAAGTAACGAATACTGTAAATGATTACTTTATACAAAAGTAACGATTTCTAACGAATATTCGAAAGTAACTATAATCAACATCACTACCAAGATGCACGATGGTTTTCGGAGTCTGCAAAGAGTTGGTGTGCGAATAACCCTTTGTATTCAGTTGTCAGCACGCAGGTGCACTTTGGACAGGCCCGTTTCAATACGAAGGATTACTCGCACACAGATGGCGCTGACTTCTAAAACCATTGTGCATCTTCGACATACCCTTACCATAATACATGAGCAGAATTCATAGCTTCACAGGCTTTATAAGCCAGAGAGCACAAGTTTAAATCTCGGCACCAAAAATGACATGTTCATTTCTAAAAATGATACGAGCCGTTCACCGTGCTTCGGAGGGTACGTTAAGGCGATCCCCCTGAGCTAGTTGTGCATCGACACTAGCTACTTCAAACAGGGTTAAAGATGTAGTGGCGCCGAAACAATCCGAAAAGATCTTCCCGACAAAAATGCCATATGATATTATTATTATTATAAGGTACTTTGTTCTATACTAAGAAAATCTAGGTTATGAATATCATCGACAAATATAAATTAAGGATTGTAAGGAAAAAGTTTTTGTATGCACACGTAACTTAAAACTATTTTGTGGATAAACTAAAAATTTTAAGGCTTTTAACGTTTTTCCAAGACCTTAAAATTTTTAGTTTATCCACAAAATAGTTTTAAATTACCTGTGAATGCAAAAACTTTTGCATCCACAAACATATTTAAATTTTCAAATTAAGATACAAGAGAATAATGGAATTAAATCAAAGAAAATAACAATATATAGGAGGTACAGCAGTGAATTAACACAGCATTTTAGACATCTGGCACCGAGATGATCACAATATGTTTGGAAGACAGAACAAATATTTTAATGATATATTTTGATTTTAAGGTCCAAGTGAAATGTAGAGTACACATTACAAACATTAACCAAACGCTCTTAGTTAATGTAATGGATCTTAGGATCTTAGTAGTCAAGAACTAATGACGATCAGGAGATGATGACTAGATACTGTCAACTGCGGAAACACCTCTGCAATATAGATAGGGTAAATGACCAGTGGTGGTGCAAATACGAACTAAAGAAACTACATGAAATTTTTTAATGTGAAATGCTTAGTGGTAGAAGCGCGCATACACTAGCAAAACAATCTGCTGTTTCGTAGCTCTCCCTGTACTTCTACATATATTTTGGGCTTAATTTAGGGATCTTATATTGTACCTATGTGCCTAGACTCAATTGTACAATTTTGTTTCGATTGGTTTTTATACGCAAGTTCTGGTCTCCCAAAATCAACGAGACATACCTTCTCTAGCTTTCGAGGTTCAGCAATGGCTGATAAGGAGTCATCAAAATATATGGAGAGCCACTCAAGGGCAACTCGAAACTAAAAAATAATCAAAAATATTGATAAAAAACTCTCGACAATTTGATGAACCACAATAAACGAGACATCAAAATGGTTACTGAAACTTATACAAACTAGGCAAGGTGAATAAACCATAATGCAGATAGTGTGAAATAGAAGAAGGGATACACATATTGGCAGGAATTCACTGGTCAACTAGTACATTCTTTTACAGTTTTTGCTGTAAATTTTAAAGAAACTAGTAGCTAACATGTCAAAGAAAAAAAGTGATATGGTTCCGATGTGTGCTTTTGACCTGGGGGTGAGTTTCACCCCATCTCGGGGGTGAAAAAAAGATATGTCCAAGATAAGTCCCGAAATAGATAAATTGACTAATTTTAAGTAACTTTTGTTTTATAGAGTTTTTTCACCAAATCAATATTTTTCGAGTTGAGTGAATATGTTCATTTTTCAACAAAATAACCACGTTTTTAGACGGTTTTTCGCAAATAACTGAAAACGTAAGCATTGTGTCGAACAAAATATTCTTAGCAAAACTATAGCCTATAAAAAAGTAAAAAAAAATGGTATATTAGGTTTCTATACCTAGCAAAAGCAGAGTTCTAGCTAATGAAAAATAGGTTCATATTCGAAAAATTTCAAATATAATAATTCAATATGAACTATCCAAATAATAAAGCATTCTTGGGGAAAACACATCACAACTTTTTTAAACCTCCTCTACGTAAGCTAAGACCAAAGACGAAAACAGCAAACAGCTGGTAGAAATCCAACTACCCATAAAAAAAGTTGCTGGTTTGTAACAACAGTACAGCACTTCTTGATGCCTTTAACAAATAGTCTATGTGGTGAGACCGTTCCCATCTGAAAAAATTTCTGATTCGGTTTCTTTGTGGATTCCTATTCAAAAATGTCCCCTTTAAACAAATCTGAAGGGTACCAGGCGGAATTTTTGGGCAGAAATTGTTTAAACAATTTTTTTAAACAAATACAAAAGATTACGTTTTTTTGCTCTGGAACATATATTTTAAGGTTTTTTGGGTCATTCTAAACAAGAAAAGTATGTTGTAGTTTTTCTTAAAAATTAATAGTTTTCGAGTTATAGGCGATTTAAAATCTGAAAAATGCGTAAATACGCATTTTCGAGGCTTAAAAACTCATATTTAAATTAGTATTTTTGAGGTTACCAGATACTTAAATTGGAGATTAAACTTTCCGCTTCAAGATTCTGAAGAGTGATTGTGTCTAACCTTAATTTATACCGTTGTTCTTTAATTGTTACATATGCGTGTTTATCCGATATTTTTGCCGATGCGGCGCGCTCTATTTCAAAAATTTCCTATTTTTCTCCGAAAAATATTGTTTCTAGATTCTTTGGGATATTCTAAATAAAATAAGTATCTTGACATTTTTCTCAAAAGTTTTAAAGTTATAAGCGATTTAAAATCCAAAAAATGCAAAAAAAAAAACACATTTTTGGATTTTAAATCGCTTATAACTTTAAAACTGTTAACTTTTGAGAGAAATGTCAAGAAACTTATTTTATTTAGAATATCCCAAAGAATCTAGAAAAAAATCTTTCTAAGAAAATTGGAGATTTTTTAAATAGAGCGCGCCGCACCGGCAGAAAAATCGGATGGAATAATTTAACAATTAAAAAAAGAATGTGTGTGTACTTTGTACGCACGTAAGAAGATATTCTTCTATTATATAATAGGTAATTTAAACGAAGTAAATATACTTAAAAGGTTATTTGTACTTATTTTATTTAAAAATCAAACTAACTTTCTTATCTACCACTTTCAAAAAAGAAGAATATCATCAAAAATTATATAATAATATAAAAAAAATAATAACTTGCTTGGGGCTTGAACTCACTTCACGTCTACCGCGCCGTACGAAAGTTGACGCCATTTTAAACTGCACCAAACTCTCGTATACGTCATGTGGGAATATACACAAACTAAACGTTTACACCATAAATTTATATGAATTTAATAAAATTATTAGTTTGATTTTTGTCGAAATAAAATACAACAAAATATAGAGTAAGAAAACGATATGTGAGATGAAGATTTGTAGAAAGTTTGTTCGTAATCAGATTATGTAAATTAAAGCATTGCCTACTAATAGGTAACTACATTATTTTGTTTACATTTGTTTAGATAGGTATTGAAACTATTAGGTATTACCAACTGAAACATTTAGAATTGCGTACCTGCGGCTTTTCAGAACTATTTAAAAAGTCACTATAATTATAAATTTGATTTTATTTCTGTCCACACATCAATAAAAACTAATATTATACAATATTTTTGTTTACCGATAACCTCCATATTGAACAATTATTGACAGATCATTTCAAAATTTCAACACCCAATCAGAGCCCGTATAACAACTAATACCATACTGTCGGTGTGCACATGCGCGCGGATCAATCAAATTTTACCCTCAATCGATTCGCCGCTAAAGAAGAATATCTTCAAAAACAACGGTTTAAATTAAGGTTAGACGTAATCACTTATCTTGAAGCTGAATGTTTAAACTTCAATTTAAGTATGTGACAACCTCAAAAATATTAATTTAAATACGAGTTTTTAGGCCTCGAAAATGCGTATTTTCGCATTTTTCAGATTTTAAATCGCCTATAACTCGAAAACTATCAATTTTTGAGAAAATTTACAAGATACCTTTCTTGTTTAGAATGACCCACAAAACATAAAAATATATGTTCCAGTGCGAAAAAACGTGATCTTTTGTATTTGTTTAAAAAAATTGTTTAAACAATTTCTGCCCAAAAATTCCGCCCGGCACCCTTCAAATTTGTTTAAAAGGAGATATTTTTGAATCGGAATCCACAAAGAAACCGAATCAGAAATTTTTCCAGACGGGGGCAGTCTCACCACGTGGACTAAAAGGGACTTGGTTTATAATACAAAGACCTCACGGCAAAGAGTATAAGACAAATATTTTCTGGCCTGATTTAAGAAAAGAAAGAGAAGAAAAATCTATATTGCGATACATAACACATTTTTAAATAATTTTATGTAGGTATGCTTTCTCTCGTATTACTCCTTTACCAAAGATTTTACGTTTTGCCTGTGTATCCCTTTAATATTTGAACTAGTATAGTTCAATCTGTTGACTGGATCTAATAACGTGGATATAGTTCAATATATTTAGGTGAAAGAAACACATATTCACGAGTTGGGTCTGAAGCTCAGTAAGATGTACTGGCTAATAGAAAAAGGTCACAACTGAATCTGTACAATATAATCTAGAATACAAGTCAGCGATAAAGCCAATATGGAGCTATGGAATCCAACTGTGGGGATCTGCGTCGAGATCCAATATCGACATCCTGCAGGAGAGATTCCAACCGAAGACCATCCGCATTATCACAAATGCACCGTAGTACATGCCCAATGAATACAACAATCGTGATCTTCAAATGAAGACTATCAAAGAAGAAATTGACAGTTACTCCCAAAAATACGACAGATGACTTAAAAACCACCCCACAGGCTAGCGAAGAACCTTATGAGGGCCCAGGCAAACAGAAGGCTAAAGCGCCACACTCCAAGCGATCTACCAACAAGATTTTAAATTTTCCAAAAAAATTTAATTCATTATACACATTTATTAAGGGCCGGTTGTTCGAACGCTAATCAGAAATGATCATTATCAAATATTTAATTACTGTCACCAACTGTCAATGTCAACTTTGTTTGGGTTGCTCAAAACATAATTATGGATTACAATTATGAAATTAGTTAATCAATTATGTTAATAGATTAACTAATCTCATAATTATAATCAATTATGTTTTCAGCAACCCAACCAAAGTTGACATTGACAGCTGGTGACAGTAATTAAATATTTGATAGTGATCATTGTTGATTAGCGTTCGAACAACCGGCCCTTTGAGTCAAATAATTTTGTTACTAAAATTATAATTTAATATGATATCGTCACTGGACAGTCTCCTGTAAGTCTCTTGTAATTTAATTAAACAATTTACTTATTGCAATTATTATTACATATTGTAAATAAATGGGAAGTTAAAAAAAACTATTGAATGTTGGTTTTACATTCGATTTGTGTTGAACACTTTAGTTTTATAGTTGCAGTCTGCACATTAATCATTTTCTTGGCATTCCAACCCGATCGTTGATTACGACAATTTGTTATCTGTGTTTAACGGGAATAAACCACACTTTTAATTGAAAATACTTTAAACATAGTTTCAGGATAATTTATTAAGGGCCGGTTGTTCGAACGCTAATCAACAATGATTATTATCAAATATTTAATTACTGTCACCAACTGTCAATGTCAACTTTGTTTGGGTTGCTGAAAACATAATTGATTACAATTATGAGACTAGTTAATCAATTAACATAACAATTATTAACATAATCGATTAATAAATCTCATAATTATTGTAATTAATTGTTTTCAGCAACTCAAACAAAGTTGACATTGACAGTTGGTGACAGTAATTAAATATTTGATAATGATCATTGTTGATTAGCGTTCGAACAACCGGCCCTTAGAATATCAAAAATCAATTCTAAAATATTCAAAATACGCGGAGTAGTTCTTTCTAGCTGCCGATTATTAAACTATACAACCGTTTTATCAAGAAAAACTGACTAAGAAATCCTATATTCTTACATCCAGAGATAGCCATAGCATACTTCAGCCATGATTATGCTAGAGACTGTCATCCTCAAAATGTCTTTGCATTTCTAAATACTAACAAATGGATCAATAAATATTAACCCTTCCATACGCTGATGCACCCGTATGCATCATGTTAGACTGTCCGTTACGTACTACACGGAGAGGCAGCGCTGAAAAATCTCTTTGAATTTACTAAAGCTAAATTTTTCACAGTTGATTACTGTGAGTGTGTAGAGAAACATACTGCGGTCGGTCAAGCGAAACGTAGAACAGGGGATACTGAGAGGGTATCAAAGTTGCTTTCCTACGAAGGTAATTAAATCCATTTACTAAGGCTGAAAATCAGTACACACATTCTAAATTGAATATAAATAAAAGTTATTATAGTCGGTCAGCTGTATGACGGGACAGAGCCGGTCGGTCGACCTCAGGGTTATTCACTATATTTTGACCCCCTTGTAAACTGCTTTATTTACAGAATTAGAAAAAAATGTAAAATACAAAAGTTATTCGATTTTTTAATTATGATTTTTTGACATATATATCGTACTAGTGACGTCATCCATCTGGGCGTGATGACGTAATCGACTATTTTTTTAAATGAGAATAGGGGTCGTGTGCTAGCTCGTTTGAAAGGTTATTCAATTCTCTATAATACAGTACTATAAACATTAAGATCATTATTTATACAGGGTGTGCAAAAATTTTTTTGAATTATTAATTAAACAATTAATTTAATTTAAAAAAAAATGTTGACACCCTGCATAATTAATCATGATAATGTTTATATTACTGAATAGGGAATTGAATACCCTTTCAAATGAGCTAGCACTCGACCCCTATTCCCATTTTAAAAAATAGTCGATTACGTCATCACGCCCAAATGGATGACGTCACTAGTATAGTACGATATATATGTCAAAAAATCATAATTTAAAAATCGAATAACTTTTGTATTTTACATTTTTTCTAATTCTGTAAATAAAGCAGTTTACAAGGGGGTCAAAATATAGTGAATAACCCTGAGGCCGACCGACCGGCTCTGTCCCGTCATACAGCTGACCGACTATAATAACTTTTATTTATATTCAATTTAGAATGTGTGTACTGATTTTCAGCCTTAGTAAATGGATTTAATTACCTTCGTAGGAAAGCAACTTTGATACCCTCTCAGTAACCCCTGTTCTACGTTTCGCGTGACCGACCGCAGTATGTGTCTCTACACAATCACAGTAATCAACTGTGAAAAATCTAGCTTTAGTAAATTCAAAGAGATTTTTCAGCGCTGCCTCTTGGACTATATGGTGATGCACACGGGTGCATCATGAGTTTGCTTCGCCATAAATACGGCGGTGCAGCCGTCTACATCATACTGAAGGTATTTTTGTTCGGTCTGATGTTCTTATTCAAATCTAGAGGTGAGAAAACCCACCTTTAATTAGTTGTAGTGTGATGCTGTACTTTAACCGATCATGGTCAGCGCGCGAATCCACTCGGTAAGCGCGCGAATCCGTATATAGGTGTGACTTGCCGTATAATGGTCCGGCGCGAAGGGGTTAAGGAAGAATTATATGAATCTACTGCTGACACAAATGATGTTTCTAAGTCCGAAATGAATAGAAAACGAACCAAGGTTAAATATTAAGGGTATAATAAGATAAATTATAATTCATTAGGAACTAAAATAAATATGGAAACCCAAATCTACTAAAATATTTACAGAAAACAGAAATGAAACTAAAACGTATTTTGCAAATAAAATTAATTAATAATTAATATTAATAATAGTAAATAATATTTAAATATCCAATAAAAACTCAAATATTGATAATAATCGAAAATAAAAATATTTCTTGTCTCTTTTTGTTGTTAATATGCGATGAAAGATGAAATGTTACCGGTGTCGATTTTACCATGCTTCCAAGTCTATTAAAAGTGTCATAAATAAAAATGACCAATAAAATAAAACATAAATTAAATTACAATCACAAATTTACAGTTTTAGTACAAGTTCATTTGAGCTTTAAATCACCAATCAATATTATTACTTTAAGGCACTTTTTGCAGGGATGCCAACTCTATTTTTAAAGCATTTTTTTAATATTTCAGGTACATTGGCAACCCCGCTCATAAAAATGAAATAACATGCGGCGGAAATCCTTCAAAAATGTCAAAATTTCAGATATAATGAATATATTTGCTCCGAGCATGACTGACGCGACACCTAGCGTCGCCACCTGACATTTTTGGCGACCACAATTTGAAGTTAGCCATATGATGAAGTTGCAAATTATTAATAATTAGTTTTTTAACGATAAGTACTTTTCCAATTTATATATAAAATGAATGTAGTATTAAGAACTCGTTTCTAAAAATTCATCACAATTTATCTTTTCAACCCCAAACGGAACAAAAAGGGAAAAATTTATCCTCGTTTTTAAACTAGGAGGCAAGTTTACTCCACTAAATGGGTCCCGGTGAATTCGTAACTATTTTAATCCCCCATCCTAATTACAGGCCAATTGCTAGCTCTGGCCTTCAGGTAATTTTTCGGTAACCAATCAACTGCCGGTGAATTCGTAACTAAATAAAGGTATAATCTTTTAGACTTGAAATAAACATAAATATGGAAAATCTGTTTGCTTTTAAATTATCAGATGGATTTAAATAATTTATCATTGCTAAACATCTAAATATTGAATTTACAATTACTTGATAAAAACCAAGCTCGTGTAGAGCTATACTTGATGGAAATAATATTTATAACACGTGTTAATGAAACACTATAATATTGTTTCAATTATTTTATTAAGATATTTCAATTTTTGCTATTTTTTATAGGTACATATAATACAAATTAATGTTTTTAAGCAAACCAAGAAACATTCGGTTTAGATTTAAGGTATTAGATTTAATCAATGGTTTCGAATTCACCTGAAGAAAGTTTCGAGTTTGCAGGTCAGGTAATAGAAAAGTTACGAATTGGCCGGTGTACATTTTGATTTGAAAATTTTTGTCATTAAAAGTTACGAGTTGGCGCGTGTCACACTAAATTATGAAATTTTGACACTATTAGCATTAATGAAATTTTGACACTATTAGCATTTATAAAATTTTGACACTATTGACTTTTAAATTTCTTAGGTTAATTAATTATGTCGGAGATTTTTTGTTTTTTCTGAGTTATTTCTTCAATTTTTAGATTTTTAGTCTGCAGTTATATAAAAAAATTATCTTTTTATTAAAAGAAGGTATTAATCTTAAAGTTGTCCGATACTGATTACTGGATTACCGTCGACATGGTCAACCAAAAAAGAAGATGAATCTGGTGATTTTTATAGTGACAATATTTGGTGTGAATATGTCTTTTGACATATTTTATTAGTTTAAATCTTTTCTCTAATTTATTTGTCATTGTTGGAGATCTATAGAAATTACGCTTACTTTTTTGGCAGCTATTAGCACAATTACATACTTACGCAATATGTATTTACCATTTTTGATAATTTGTTATACAAATATGTAATGACACTGACATTACAAAGAATCGCCAAAATTGTCATATTTCGCCGCTAGTCAGCCTGGCATCGTTTCGTGTACCCCCACCATGGTCACGCACGGAGCGAATATGTCCACTGATTTTTGTCCGATGGGTATGATAATACACTAAGCATCAAAATTAACGCACCACGTTAAAAATGGGATATTTTTGATATCTCGGATTTCTTAAACCTGTTGTCCGATTTGAGTGATTTTTTTAGTATATTATAGCTTTCTTCTTCAAGAATATCGATGTAATAAGATTATTGCTAAAGAGGTAAGTGTCATTGTATACCAAATGTAACAATGATAGTGTGTTTTTTCCTCAAAGTTCGGAAAACCCTGTGGAATATTCTAGCGTATATAAAATATTTAAATTAAAAGTCAATTGTAGCCTTACGCTTTTTTAACATTTTGCTTTTTGATTCATTTGCTTATGTTGAATAATAAAAAAGGTAGGTACTTTAACAACTAACAATGTTATTCATCAATACACGATGTTTCTAAATAAGTGCGACAAACTTTAAGGGGTAATTCTGCATGAAAAAATAATGAACGTTTGCTTTATAAACATATGTCTACAAATGCTTCATTTCCGAGATACGGTATGTTGAATTTTTTCTTACAGACTGACAATTTATTTATTGCTCTAAAACCGGTTGAGATATGCAAATGAAATTTGGTAGGTTTATTGCGCATGGAAAAGAGGTAGTTATTGCGCATTTTTTGACATACATTATGAATTTTATATTCACCACTGGCGTGCATACGGGATGTATCTAAAATGTTTATATCCGTATGCACGCCAATGGTGAATATAAAATTATTAATTGTACGTCAAAAAATGCGCAATAACAACCTCTTAAAACCTACCAAATTTATAAATTCATTTATAAATAAATCGTCAGTTTGTCAGAAAAAATTGAACACCCCGTATTTCGGAAACAAAGCATTTGCGGACATATATTTATAAAGCAAACGGTTATTTTTTCATGCAGAATTACCCTTAAAGTTTGTCACACTTATTTAGAAACATCCTGTATTGATGAATAACATTGCTAGTTGTTAAAGTACCTAACTTTTTTATTATCCAACATAAGCGAATGAATCAAAAAGCAAAATGTTAAAAAAGCCTAAGGCTACAGTTGAGTTTTAATTTCAATATTTTATATACGCTAGAATTATTCCACAGGGTGTTCCAAACTTTGAGGAAAAAACACACTATCATTGTTACACCCGGTATACAATGACACTTACCTCTTTAGCAATAATATTATTACATCGATATTCTTGAAGAATAAAGCTATAATATACTAAAAAATCACTCAAATCGGACAGCACGTTTAGGAAATACGAGACATCAAAAATGTCCCATTTTTAAGGTGGTGCGTTAATTTTGATGCTTAGTGTATGTATCCTTCACTCTAATCCAACCATATACTATAATTTAGATATATAGAGCAATAAGATAATTTTATGGCCTTTTTGATTTCACATGATACCGTAACAGAATAAAAAAGAACTGAACTGTTAAGTAACTCATGAATGAACACATTTCATATAGATTTTTTATCTTATAGACTGAATAATTATATTCATAAGAATAACTGGTTAATAATTTAATAAAAGGGCATATAAGTGGCTCAAATAGTTCAAATAGTTTAACTTATATGTGATAAGTTCAGATATGAGTACAATAACGTAATGTTTCTACGTAACTCTTAAAACAGACAGTTTGTTAAGAAGTGAATTGTTAGCTGCAATCTGTTAGAAGGAGAAAGAACATTTAATATAGTCTAAATATTTCTATTTTCATAAAATCCAAATTCAATACTATTCAACCTGTTTTTTTCATTTGTAAGTTTGCATAACAATAAATTATTACATAAATTATCATCAATTCTGAAAATAAAGATTGTTGTAGGATAACCGCTTAAAAAATATTTCCTTAAGTCATTCAAAGCTCAAATTGTTAAAACCTATATAACTACTAAAAATCAAACGCTAGTCTGACTGATTAATCTCTATTAAATCTGGACTACTATCTATTTCCACTACAGGGATATTTTTTTTATTACACTTAACAATACCATCTAAAATTTCATCAAAGCTTAAAACAGCTTTGTCTTCTTGTTGCATTATCAGTTTGGCGTCTGACGCTTCTGGTGATGAGATAGATATGTCTTCGCTGTCACTCAAGACATCAGCTTCGCAAGACAATTTTTGTAATTCATACATACATACATAGTTTTGTGGATCATCCGCTTCTTCATTTTGTGTTCGGCTACACTCCGGACTGCTTTTAGGTGATGGTGATTTTTTGTCTTTCTTCTTTTGTACATATGTTTTTTCTACCTTCAGACCCATCTGTTCCAGCCTTATTATTGCCGACTTTTCGAAATACTCCATATTTACTACATGGGTTTGAAGTGAATGGTTTTCATCTTTTACCAAAGACTTTACCTGAAATATAAACGATATAAGGACCAAAATAAATTATATAAAATATTTAAAAATCTCTAAAAATTGATAGTCTTGTAAAGCTATTAAGGGTGGGTGTATGGTTTGAAATCAACATTTCAAGCACATTAGGTCTGGATCCCGCGTATGAAAAAAAAAGTTGATTAATAGCAAGCTGAAAATTTGTTAATAGCTTGAGGGTGTCTAGTCGGATAAACTTTGATATATGGGAACACTGTAACAGAGGCAGTTTTAATTGTGGAACAGGTTAACAATTTGGAACGGTCAGACCACGAAAACGGCACATTTATTTTGTCCGACAGAACAGACTTAAACTCTCCGAACAGAGATTAAACTCTCATGCAAAAATCAGACTGTTTTTATCACCTGTCATAATTCCTGTCATTTGAAATATTCTACATGTTCCACTCATTAAAACGCCCATTTGGTGATAAATAGTAGTCTGATTTTTGCATGAGAGTTTAATCTCTGTTCGGAGAGTTTACGTCTGTTCTGTCGGACAAAATACATGTGCCGTTTTCGTGGTATGACCGTTCCAAATTTTTAACCTGTTCCACAATTAAAACTTCCCCTGTTCCAGTGTTCCCATATATCAAAGTTTGTCCGACTAGACACCCTTAAGCTATTACAAATTTTCAGCTTGCTATTAATCAACTTTTTTTCGTACGCGGGATCCAGACCTACATTTTTGTGAAACTAAAGTAAAATATATTATTTTTAAATTAAATAAACATTCAGTACAATTCAAAGAATGTTAAAAAAAATTCAAGGCAAAATATTGAAAAATAAGCCAACGATGGCAAATTTTTACAGACATCTCAAAAAAAATGGATTTTGTGGTGGACATCAGAACTCGTCATTGGGTCATTTGAAACAAAAAATTCAAAAAGATTTTATTAGGTTATGAGTTTCTCGAGGTAACGCTGTCTAGTTCTTTTAGTTTTAACGATTTTTGACTTTTTGTCCTATCACACAAAAATCAAAATAACGAAATTTTTTGTAAAAAACGGTAAAATTCAATATGTTTATTATTGTTAAACAAAAAATAAGCAGCAATAAAAAATATCGACAGCGTTGTCTCACGAAATATCTAAAGAAAATCTATGCCAAATTTCAAGTGGATCGGTCAAGTACTTTTTGAGTTGCAATGTCCACCGCCTTTAAAAAACAGTTTTGAGAAAAACGCCTTTAAAGTTTTGACAACTTTTATTTTCAATTGCTTTTTTGAATATCAAATCGTAAAGTGATGCACACCGGAACAGGTTTTTGAATCGCGGAGTATTCTTGAAATTATGTACTTTTATTTAAAATAATAAAAAAAATCGAAAATTTCAAAATTTTTAAACCATAGCCGCATAAGGGTTTAAGAAATGTTGAAAGGATCTCGATGATAGAAAAATCCAAATCTTCATCTACACATGGTAGAAGACTGGCAATATCCACTTGGATGGCCAATGCAATTAGGGACCAAATGATTGTCGGTATAAACAATCTCCCCCTTCAGAACAACAAAAGGTAGGTACAACTTACTTAAAGCATGAGGCCTCCCAGATCATTAATAGCCGAAATCCTCGTGTAGAAAAGCTTTTAAGATTAAACAAGAAAAGTCCAAGACGATTCCCAACCTGGAATGTTAAGAGTATGTTTCAGGCAGGAAAGCTAGACAACCTGAACTAGGAAATGATGCGGATGAAATTAAATATAAAGGACATATAGGCCAGGGTAATAAGACAAAAGTATACCCTGTTCGTGACACTTTAACAGCCAGGATACTGAAGCGTTTTTTCGACAGGTAATACCTATAAGAACAAATTGTAACTATTTCCTGCGTAGGAAAGCATTAACTTATGGTTTTCTTAGTACAAAAATCTTCGAGAGAATGGAAAAAGCTTTAAAATGGCGTATTACAAAGTTTGATACTTACTCATTTATTGTGAAACACAATAATTGCGAAAAAAGGTCGAAGTAGCAAAAAAATGAATTTCGCAATAACTATTATAAAAATAAGTGTACAGCTTTGAAATTTTTGTCAAATGAGGGCTCTTTGGTGCTTACGAGTAATACGTGATAAATATTTCAAAGCGATTCATTCAATTGTTTGAATTTTATTCAAATTGTTTATTCCAGAGAGCTTTTTTGCCATAACATAAGTCAGAAAAAAATGATTTTAGAACCATTCTACAAGGGTCAAATGAAAGAGCATGAGTTAAACTTTCAAATTGGTTTAAAAAAAGTAAATAAAAATGCATTTATTAGTAATAAATAATTATGCAAAAGTATGGTCAATTCTTCCTTATAAACTTTATGAATAACTTCAAAAAAATCTATTTTTTGCCGTGTTTTAGGTACACCACTATCAAGTAATGTTATGTATATAATAACTAATGAAAAATTGTAATAAATATATATAATGTGTGATATAAAAAAATTAAAAGTTTATAAGGAAAAATTGACCATACTCTTGCATAATTATTTATTACACATTATTACAAATGCATTTTTTCACTTTTTTACACCAATTTGAAAATATGGCTCATGCTCTTTCATTTGATACCTGTAGAATGGTTCTAACATTATTTTTTCTGACGTTATTGCATGATGTTATTGCAAAAAAAATCTCTGGGATAAACAATTTGAATAAAATTTAAACAATTGAATGAATCGCTTTGAAATTATTGTCACATATTAAGCACCAAAAAAAACCCCATTTGACAAAAATTTCAAAGCTGTGCACTTATTTTTAAAATAAAAACCTTATTTTGTAAAAGGTATATGCATTTAAAATCCCTAAAAAGGGCTGTATCACAAAACGTTTTCGGAATCAATATTCCATCATCAGTGTCATCACAGGTTTACATGCTTTAGCCACCAAAATGTACGGGTAAAAACCTTTAAATTGATTTTAAACAGTTGGGGTTACATTATCTTATCTGATTTTGAAGGATGTTAAAAATATTTCCGGATTAACCCCTGGCATTACATGACATCAACCATATTGGTTGGTAAATTGTAGGTAGAACCTTACATGGGAGAGTTTAGGTGACAACTCTCTTTCTATTCTGAAGAAAATGGCATTTTTTTCCAAACTACAAAAATTCGTTATTCGCTTTTAACTCCAGTTTTTAAAAAAACTAATCATTCTAAGCCAGTCAAACTTCTAGAATATGTTAATAATACATAAATAAAGAAGAATCAATAAGGCCAATGACTAAAAACACCGCTAACTTGCATTATTCTGCTTCCAATTGGATGTCTCCTTTTTTTTTTCAAACAAAAATATATTGATTTTTAACCGTAACTTTTTTATTTTTTATCTTAGAAAGTTTGGTGAAAAAGAATTTTGTAGGTTTTTACAAGATCTATAAGCCTATTAATATTAAATCTTTTTAAAATCCTCAGTCGCAAAAAGAAGTGACTTGAAAGGGTTGGTAAAGGTGGTTTTTGCATGTTATTACAAGTTTTAATTATCAATAGCTAACTTAATTTTTGCCGTAGAAAAAATTTATGCAAACCACTTGGTTATTATTATTAATATTATTATTAATTCTTGGTAATTAAATAAGCTACAATTTCATGTTTAAACATTATTTCGTATCTCTGATGCCAATCTTTCTATTCTGAAGAAGAAAAGTCCATTTTTTTCCAAACTACAAAAATTCGTTATTCGCTTTTAAGTCAATTTTTTCTAACCTAATTATTCTAAGCTAGTCAAGCTTCTAAAACCTATTAATAATACATAAGTAAAGAAGACCAAATAAGGTCAATGACTAATTTTAATTAGGGTGGTGATTAGGGGGTTGTTTCCGATAACTTTTTCGCTGAAAAAAATAGGGAGTGACATTCTTTTCATTATGTCACTTAATTTTTGAGCTAGACTTTTTTTTTATTTCTGAAGACAGATATTTTTAAATACTTTAAATTAATTTGAACAAGTTATCCTCAAAAAATGCATAGTTTCCCCGTCTTTTGACTTTGAAACTACAATATTTAGCATTTGACGAAGAAGAGCTAACATATAATAAAGTATAGCTCGATTACTATTGGTCTTACAGAAAATTAATAAAAACGGTTTTGTTTATTTTTTCAAAAGCTACATTTTTGTTAAGTAAAGTTGTTTTGATAAAACGAACTTTTGGAGTTATTAGCAGAAAACTGATTAAAACATTGTTTTTTCGATATAAAACTGACACTTTTGATAGCCAATAAATCGAAAACTGTTAATTTTATCAAAAAAATGTATAGAACGTTTTTTCCTTAGAATGAACGTTTTTACCAATCTTTGCGGTCAAAATATAATAAAAAATTTCCACCCTGGGATGGGGTGGCAACCACCCCCATGGTAAAAGCGCTTTTCGGCATCATATAAATTTTGATACTTGGACTATCCACTACTTATTGTCAAATTTTCAAACAAATCGATGCATTCTGTAAAAATTGCGAGGTTTTGTCCTATTTTAAGCTTCATTACTTGGACTACACTGAACCTCTAAAAATCATACAAAAAAGCTGAGTTTTGCTTAAAATGTCAATTTTGGAACCCCAAAAAGGTGCAAAAAAGTTTATGGGCTATTAATATTAAAGGGTACTAAATTAGAGTACAGTAATACAACAACAATTTATTGTGAGTATCTGTTATACTTAAGGGATAACCACTCGACATTTAACATTATAAACACAAAATATTTGGATTTAAGAAGCTTTCAATGTTCAGTTGTGTAAAGCTTATTATTCAACTTACTTAAAAGGACATACCAGTAATTGTAATGTTTGAAGTTCCATTTGCATGGTCACACAAAAAAATAAATAAAAGATGTGTCCTCTTACCTTATGTCTTATGCTCTCCAATGATGTGCTGGTCTGATCGTCTATAGGAGAATCCTTGCAACTTTGTAGTTTTGGATCTGGACTATCACGAATTATGTGATAGAATACGGCCATATATTCGGCGCATGGTTGCAACTGATACCACGATAATCCTGATGTAGTTAGTGCAACGGTTTTGCCATACATAAAATACATAGCAGCTGCTGCTATGGTACTGTAACTAAACTTTAGAAAACCGGGATCCAAACTTAACATATCTATTAATTGAGACGCTCTAGTAAACTGATATCCCGAGTATTGAGGAAAGAAGAAAGCTCTGTTTACATCAATGTGCAGTTTTTGTCTCGTTACATTACCAACCTGGAAATGTATCTGCATATAAAGGTTTAACCAATCGCTCGGTGTCATAATATTCAAGTCCCAACCTAAACTATTCAAAATTAACAATTCACACGCTAAAATTTCGTCTGGGCTACACGCCCCGTCACAAACATAAGAAAATTCTGATAGTCTCGGTGGATATACCTCTTCTAACTTTGAAGCTAAAAATAGGCACGTTACACCAACTAATTGTAATTGATTTTTTGGTACATCTGGCCTTATGGATAAAAATCTATCGAAATAATCTACACAAAGATAATAGGTAACTCTACGTAAGTGGTAGACTTCGCATACTTCCATAACCCAGTCTAATAAAATGGCACGCATGCGAGGCATGAAGTTGGAAAAGTCTTCAAAGAGGCAAGGATTGCGTAGATTTAAGGATGCTTCTTCCTTGTATACCATATACAGCCACACCTGAAATAAACAATTCTATAAACATATGCAAGAGATTAAAAGCTAGAGAAATATATTTATCTTATTAAACTATCAAAAATCAAATAGCCCGCCGAAAATAAAAAATATTTTTTGATGGTGTCATTTTTGATGACTTATTCTTCGGAATCTCTGCAAAATGCGGCAATGATCGTATCTCCTGCAAAAAATGGAAATGTTTCCGATGACAAGGGGCCAGTCTCAGTCGGCCAATTAATGAGATAATTGGCTTTTAAATGAGAAATAAGATTTTAACATTAATTAGAATTATGCTACTACTCAACTTCTTACACCAGGAAAATTTATCTTCGATAAAAAGTCTCAACGCAAATGGGCAATGGACATGAATAAGCCCAGATGGTAGTGTCAAAAATTATATTGATTTTATCATAACGAAAAGGGAAGAAATAAAGACATCGAAGTGCTCAACAAATTTTCGATAGGAAGCAACTACACATTAATCCAAGCAAAAATATATTATCCAGTCCTGTTACTCCATGAAGGAGTTTAGGGCATCCACGAAGCTTCTCCATTTCTGTTTATTTCTGACAATGACTGCTATCTCTTCCCAGGCTTTCTTCATGCTTTTGTAGTCATCTTGAATCGTGCTTCTTCATGTTTAGGTCGGTCGTCCTCTGCTTCTTTGTCCTATTGCATTCCATTTCAATACTTGGAACTCAACGTGTGACCCAACCAGTTCCATCTTTTTCTCTTGATTGTTGTTCTGATTGGTTCTTGTTTAGTTTTCCTCCAATTCCTCATTTATTATGGTGTTGGGCAGAGTTGGGTCGGATACTGAAAAAAAGTATCCGGATACCGCATACGGATACTCAAAATGTATCCGGATACTTTTTAAAAAAGTATGAATACTTTCATTTAAAAATGTATTCGGATACAAGTATCCGGATATTTCTTTCGGATACTTCCTAGGATACTTTGAAGGATACTTTTTTTAAGAAGGACATAAATTATTAGTATTAGAACTATGTGATGTGCATGTATTTTTAATGTAATATATAATAATAAAAATACATTAAGTGATGGAGAAAGAAATCAGAAAGTACTCAAAAAATTGTTTATTGCTTATGCTTATGAATAATAAAACTAGAACAAAAATTTATAAGGAAACATTAAATTAAAATAAAACCGTACTAATACAGAAAGTATTCCACTTGCTGACGAAGTCAGAAGTGAAGTGCCTTTGAATTTGCCTTTGTAAGTACAAGTACCGAAGTACTTTATTATAATCCGAAAAATAATTTCTTCTAATTATACAGGGTACAAAAAGAGGTTCTTGAAAAGAGAGATATAGAAAATATAAAAAATAAATGTAAGTAAATAATTAAACAACGTACTAATGAAGATTTATAACTTATTAGGTAAAAACAAAGCTCTATTAGCTATATAATAATGTATTATAACGGTGACGAGTAAGAAAAATGGGATTTAACATACAGTAGAACTCCAATTATCCGGACTCCAATTATCCGGATCGCCAATTATCCGGATCAGATTAAGAAAAAGAAAAAATCAAGTTTGTAAAAAATAATTCATTTTACTGTGATTCAGTATTGTGTGTCAATATTACGTAATGTAAACTTTGTCATTTACATATTGTTGTGTATACTGTATTGTTTTTCATAATAAATACCGTATATGTTCTCCATTGTGTTTTGCTGTAATTACGTTTCTTTTCCGGAAAAGGCCTTTTTCGAGAAAAATCCAATTATCCGGATTTTTGATTATCCGGATCAGGTCCGGTCCCAATTAATCCGGATAATTGGAGTTCTACTGTATTAGACACATCTGGATTGAAGGAATGGCAGTGTTGTGCCTACGTTAGGTGCATTATCGGCGGGCGATAAATATTTAAAAGTATCCGAATATCAAAAAAAGTATCCGGTTGCCGGATACTTTATAATTTAAAAAGTATCCGGATACAGCTTTCGGATACATATAAAGGATCCGTATATATACTTCTGTATCCGGATACTACCCAGCTCTGGTGTTGGGCCAATATATCCTCATAATTTAATGTAGGCATCTATTTACAAAAACTTGGATTTTTCTTGTATTTTTTCTGTCATTGTCCATGCCTGAGTCGCATTATAGTAGTAATGGTTTGATGTTACTATTAAGTATTCTTATTTTAGTGTTCTGGCTAATCTTTGTTGATCTCCATATGTTTGAGAGGATTCCAAAGGCCTGTTGTGCTTTTCCTATTCTGTGTTTAATACCTGTCTGGAATCCATCTTGTGCACTAATTATACTGCCTATGTAGTAGAATTATTTAACCTGATTTATTTCTTAATGATTGATGTACAGTTTGCCATGTTCACTCATTCCTACTCTAATCTCTACTGTCATTAGTGTTGATTTTAAGGTCAACTTCAGCTGACTTTTCCTCTAGCTTCTTTATAATCCGAAAAAAGATATGATTAAATGTCAAATTGGAAAGACTCAGGATTATCTTAAAAACATGAAAGAAAAAATGGATTCTCCCAGTAAACAACTACATGTACCAAAATACACTAACCAGACATATAAAAGACTTAGAAAACGAAATAGAAGATATTTAACAAGCAAATAATGGCATAAAAAAGGCACTCAAATAAACGGAAAAGGAGTGCTGCCCAACTGTCGAACCCATAAAGAAAAACTAAGACAAAATACCAAAGAGCTTCTAAGTAAAAGAAAACAACTGATCGAAACACAAATATGACTAACTACACAACAATGAAGAAAAATAATCAATCAAAACAAAAATAATTCAAGAAAACAAAAGTTTAAAAATTTAAAGCAAAATACGAACAACATAGTCAACAAAAATGTGTACAGAATAAGAAACACATATTGAAAAGGGGATAAAAGAGCCAAGAGAGCATGAAACATACGTCTCAAGAACAGAGACTTCAACAAATCTCAGATATGCAAACATACCTTGGATAACGAGTGCAGTGGACAGGTGCATCAATAGATGCACAACAATCAACAGAAAACATCAAGGACTATTATACAGGAAAGCTAAATGCAGTTGGATACACTTCTGAAGGCGAATATGCAGAAACATCGAAGCTATCCTTTCCAAGATTTACTACGAATCCACCACAAGCAAACAGTATGGGGTTTCCAATTCGGCAAAGGAGCTAGAGAAAGTACTCTAGCAAGAGACAAAAATAAGAGTAATGAGTCTGATTGTGACAAATGTGACGAAATCCAAACCATTTTAGATAGTGACACTGCTAGTACTAGCAGTTGTAAGAGTATGACTGAGAAAGATCACACGACGCCACATAGTAGAAAACGCACGGGCGTGAGAAGAACTGGGAAAAGGAAAAATGCATCCTACTCAATGGAAGAAACAGGCATGAAAAGGAGAAGAAGCAGCCCTCATCCTATGCAATCAAGAAAAATGGGTAGCAAACCAATCAGTCAAACAATAGCAGATTAATAGAAAGTGGAGACATATCATCTACAAGTGTGTAATTATTACACACGATATAAATATTGGCAACACACAATACACAAACATATAATTTACATAAACCCACATTACACAAATAATCTGGGCTAATTAGCAAAATACAAGGAAAAGTTATTTACCAGCAATTTTATTGCTGGAATCGAGTCTTATTATTGTATGTATTAATAATATAGATATGCAAAGTCCGCAGATAGTGTGCTACTTTTTTTATAAACAAAATGGCGCCCGAAAATCGTGTTTTTTTCAATTTTTGCTCTATAACTCCAAAGATTTTAACTTTAGACCAAAAACACCCAAATAAAAATTCACCGCAATTAAATTCTGCATAGAGACGTGTTTTTTCCGATTTACTTCGACGAAAAATTTCCCCGGAAAAAGCGGGTTTTTCCAACAAAATCTTTAATTTTTAACTAAACTTTTAGATAAGTAGTTGTTAATCAATAATTAAATAACTTGGTAACGTAAAAGCCCTTTCCGTATATAATTCCAGAAGTCTATGGAAATTTAATGAACAGTTTAGCAACAATTAAAATGTTAATTAAAAATTTACGGTCGCTATAATAACGACAATAATTATGATGCATAAGAATAAGAATGATTTTTTCATAAAAAGACACTATACCTATCTAATGCACTTTACAGAATTGAAATTGGACTATTTAAGCGGCCTCAGGAATATTTTAAAATTATAAACAATTTTTTGGTTTATAAACAAATTAATATCTCGGGAAATATTAAACTAAATTAAATTTTGAAAACGGTATTCAAAAGACAGTGGCAGAACGCTTCTTTTAAAAGAAAAAACGTTTAATTATGACGAGTGGTTCCTGAGATACAACCAGTCAAAGTTGACCGGAATTTACGGCAAAGATATAAACAATAGGATCATAATTTTCAAACCATCACCTTTTTATTTTTGTCCTCTTTCTCCACACCAATTTTCATATCTTTAAAATCCTCATAACATATATTATTATAATAAAAACTATCGATAATACGTGTGAAAATTGCCAAAAATAGCAAAATTCCAATCAAAAACTAGGTTGAAGAAAATGTAACCCTCAAAGTTCAAAATCGGTATACGTTAACAAAATGCATTTTCTCGGCTTCCCATGGAGCAATTTCCTTCATTGTTTTTTTGTTCCCTAATAACTCGAGTAGAGCCATCGAACTAACGCATTATTAAATGTCAAACTTGCTTTTGTTTTGTTATAATATAATAATTTATTTATAAGAACAGAAAATTACATATTTTTTCCAGTTGTAGGCTTTTTTTAGATAAACTTACTACAAGTGTACCTTTTAAAGTTAAAAACATAAATATTCTCATTTGAAAGCTGTATAATTATTTAAACAATTTTTATTTAAACAAATTAAAATATTGTGTTATAATAAATAAATTAATTTATTATAACAAAAGAAAAGCAAGTTTGACATTTAATAATGCGTTAGTTCGATGGCCCTACTAGAGTTACTTGGGAACACAAAAAGAATGAAGGAAATTGCTCCATGGGAAGCCAAGAAAATGCATTTTTTTAACGTATACCGATTTTGAACTTTGAGGGTTACATTTTCTCCAACCTAATTTTTGATTGGAATTTTGCTATTTTTGGCAATTTTCACACGTATTATCGATAGTTTTTATTATACTAATATATGTTATGAGGATTTTAAAGATATGAGAATTTGTGTGGAGAAAGAGGATAAAAATAAAAAGATGATGGTTTGAAAATTATGATCCTATTGTTTATATCTTTGCCGTAAATTTCGGTCAACTTTGACCGGTTGTATCTCAGGAACTACTCGTCATAATTAAAAGTTTTTTCTTTTAAAAGAAGCGTCCTGCCGCTGTCTTTCGAATACCGTTTTCACAATTTAATTTAGTTTAATATTTCCCGAGATATTCTATTTGTTTATAAGCCAAAAAATTGTTTATAATTTTAAAATATTCCTGAGGCCGCTTAAATACTCCAATTTCAATTCTGTAAAGTACATTAGATAGGTATAGTGTCTTTTTATGAAAAAATCATAGTTTATGCATCATAATTATTGTCGTTATTATAGCGACCGTAAATTTTTAATTAACATTTCAATTGTTGCTAAACTGTTCATTCAATTTCCATCGGCTTCTGGAATTATAATATATACGGAAAGGGCTTTTACGTTACCAGGTTATTTAATTATTGATTAACAACTACTTATCTAAAAGTTTAGTTGAAAATTAAAGATTTTGTTGGAAAAACCCGCTTTTTCCGCGAAAAGTTTTCGTCGAAGTAAACCGAAAAAAACACGTCTCTATGCAGAATTTAATTGCGGTGAATTTTTATTTGAGTGTTTTTGGTCTAAAGTTAAAATCTTTGGAGTTATAGAGCAAAAATTGAAAAAAACACGATTTTCGGGCGCCATTTTGTTCATAAAAAAAGTAGCACACTATCTGCGGACTTTGCATATCTATATTATTATTATATACAATCATAAGATTCGATTCCAGCAATAAAATTGCTGGTAAATAACTTTTCCCAAAAATGTCCTATTCGCCGATAATCAGCCCAGACTAAAACACATGATACAAAAAAACACACACAAAACAGTCAGAATTTGATGTACCGAGGGTAAAAACACCACCGTCAAATTTTTTTTCCACCAAAATTGGCTATTGCCTACAAGATCCAGGCCAAGCAAGTCAACCATCAATTTTAAAAAAACATAACCTACTAACCCTGTTAGTGATACATTTTCGTAAAATTTTTAAAATAATCTGTTTTAATCGGATATAACAGCTATAAATTAGGAAAATAAAAGATTTTTATTTAGTACTTACTTCTTTAGAATCTGCCCAATCCATCAACGGCAATGGAGCTTTTCTGGTTTTCTGTGGTGAAACAAAATCATTATTCGTTTTCGTACTATTTTTCCTTTTCCCAGTTCTCCTCACACCCGTGCGTTTTCTACTATGTGGCGTGGTGTGATCTTTCTCAGTCATACTCTTACAACTGCTAGTACTAGCAGTGTCACTATCTAAAATGGTTTGGATTTCGTCACATTTGTCACAATCAGACTCCTTACTCTTATTTTTGTCTCTTGCTAGAGTACTTTCCCTAGCTTCTTTGCCGAATTGGAAACCCCATACTGTTTGCTTGTGGTGGATTCGTAGTAAATCTTGGAAGGATAGCTTCGATGTTTCTGCATATTCGCCTTCAGAAGTGTGTCCAACTGCATTTAGCTTTCCTGTATCGTAGTCCTTGATGTTTTCTGTTGATTGCAATGACCGCTTTTCATCAGATCTGGACATCGTGATTTGTTATATAGTAGATGAGGTATGGATAAAACTGAAAGATAAAAGGAGAATATAAGAATACTTCTGATAAGAACTTAGAAATTATAGAACTTCTGATAGAAATTGAAATTGAAACCTATTAAATTATGTAAAAAAACATATTTATTGATATTGGTGTTAAAATAGTTATTTATCTACTCTATGTCATATTATGTATAAGTTTTTAGTTTGTGAAAACTGTCATTATAGATAGCAGTGCATGAAGGATTTAAAGTGTGCGTGAAGTAACAATGTATTTTAAATGGGATTTACTTTTTCGCACTGATTTTAACTTTCGCGTTGTCATGGTGACAATCCTTAACTTTCGCGTTGTCATGGTGATGACGATATGTGCAATGAATTACAACAAAAGTTTTGTGGTTTGAAAGTAGTTAGAATTTTTAAATGTCAAAGTTCTAAAAATTGTAGAATAGAAATGAATTCCAGTGACGAAGAGTTACAGCTTTTTTATTTGTTTATCATAGATAAAATATTGTATGACACTGTGCGTGAAGTACTTTTGCGAACTTACGCGATTTATAGCACTCGCTCCGTTGTCGCTCGTGCTCTAAAAATCGCGTGCTTTCGCAAAAAGCATACTTCACGAACTGTTTCATAAATAACTAATATGAAACAGTTCGTGAAGTATGCTTTTTGCGAACGCACGCGATGTTTACGAGCACGAGCAACAGCGGGGCGAGTGCTATACATCGAATAAGTTCGCAAAAAGTACTTCACGCACAGTTTCATACAATATTTTATCTACGATAAACAAACAACAAAACTGTAACTCTTCGTTAATGGAATTCATTTCTATTCTACAATTTTTAGAACTTTGACATTTAAAAATTCTAACTTCTTTCAAACCACAAAACTGTCAAAACTTTTGTTGTAATTTATTGCTCACATGTCATCACCATGACAACGCGAAAGTTGATGTATAGTACTCGCTCCGTTGTCGCTCGTGCTCTAAACATCGCGTGCGTTCGCAAAAAGCATACTTCACGAACTGTTTCATAAATAACTATTTTGTGTTATAATTTGTTAACAGAAATATATTGTTTTAGAATCTTATTTTTATAAATTGCAAAATTATGTAACGAAATAACAAATACTTATTTGATGGAAAAATACCAAAGGAATGTAAAATGGACTATTTAAGATCCATATATAAAAAGGGAAAAAAAGTGGAATAATTATAGAGAATTGTGTGTTACACCTTCTGTGGGAAGGTTGTATGGGGAAATTATTAAGAATATAAATAATAGAAACGTATAAATAATAGTTTCTCGCCTTTAGACATATCGGAGGAGTTTGACAACTGTGACTGTGAATTTTATAAACTTTTCCTGTGACAGTTTGATTCGGATATGTCTAAAGGTGGGAAATTATCAATATACAAGACGAAAACGGCGGGTTCGTTGAAAAATATATTCCCATGAGATTATTTTGCATAATCACATTCGTGAGACACCCCAGAATAAGGTTCAAGAAGTCGCCCACGTGAAAAGTGGTCAACTTTTTTTTAACACTTTTTTTTAACAATTTTTTTTAATCAAATTGCAAAAATCAATGTTTTTGGCCCGGACAAATTTCTTTTTGAATTTTGGGAAGGAATTTTTCCTTCATTTTTTGACATTTTGATTATTTAAACAATGTTCCGGACCTTTTTGAGAGGGAGGATAACTCAAATATTATTATTTGAGTTATTTTCAAGCAATTTCTGCAAAAAAATTTGAGTCACCTCTCAACGTCCAAATGTACTAATATTTTTACAGATGCGCCCTGGTCTATTAGTTCTACAATGCTTCCTAAAGGAGCTAGAGCTCTTTGAAGATGGCGTCTTGTAATGAGTTTTACTTAAATACCTCCAGAACGTTTCTGTTTAGAAAAACAAAAATTGGTACGCGTATTTATCTTCGAGAGATAAATCTATTCCATCCATTGCGAATTTTTAGTACCGATCATAGGCGTCCGTTTTGGGTAGGGTAACGGTAATTTTATCGCATAACTTTTTTGTCTTCTCAGACTCAGCATTTTTGACTCTGAATTATTAAATTATGAGGTATTCTAGTACTAAAAGGTACTCTTGCTTTAACCGTTTTCTAGAAAAATCGATTTGAAACTTTTGCGTTCTTTGAATTTCAAAAAAAAATAAAAAAAAAACCTATTTAGAAAGACGAAAACTGGTACATTTATTTATATTCCAGAGATGAATCGATTTCATTAATTGCGAATTTCTAGTACCAGTCATAGGCGTTCGTTTTATGTAACAGTTATTATAACAGGTTAACAGTTATTTTATAGCATAACTTTTTTGTCTTTAATTTTTAAGCATTTTTGACACTACATTATTAAATTATGAGATATTCGAGTACTAAAAGTTACTCTTGCTTTAAGTTAGTAAAATACATCGTTTTTTTGAATTTGTTTTTTTCAATTTTTTTTCAAATTCCAAAAACGAAAAACTTTCAAATCGATTTTTCTAGAAAACGGTGTATCCTACCGACTTAAAGCAAGAGTACCTTTTAGTACTAGAATACCTCACAATTTAATAATCCAGTGTCAAAAATGCTTAAAAGTTAAAGACAAAAAAGTTATGCGATAAAATAACTGTTGCCCTACCCAAAACGGACGCCTATGACCGATACTAGAAATTCACAACGGATGGAATCGATTCATTTCTGGAAAGTAAATATGCACACCAATTTTCGTTTTTCTAAATAGAAGCGTTCTGGAGGTATTTAAGAACAACTAATTACATGACGTCATCTTCAAAGAGCTCTAGCTCCCCTAGGAAGCATTTTCGGACTAGGTGAATTGGGTTAAATTATCTTAAAATTATCTGAGAAATCTCCTGTCTTCGTTTGTCGGTACAGTTTATGGACACCCTGTATTGCATTACCCTGATTCGTGTTTGGGAGATATATAGAAATATCTGGATATTTTGTATGAATGCTATATTTTACGGCACTTTTGTTTGAAGAGACAATTAGATTTAGATTTAAGAAGCTATTGAAGAAATAAATTAGTTTGTCAATAAAGAGTGATGAATAAACCTTTTACTTTTGTTTGATTATAAAATTACAATATATTATATGATAAAAAGAAGGACATCATAAGTTTGAATTTAAATAGGTATAGGCATTTTATAACTATTGTAATAGGGAACTTGCATAAAATTTTAAATTCGAAAAAAATGTTATAAATCACAACAGAACATAATTTAAAACATGTATCAAAGATAAAAAAGTTTTGTTTGTCTTTCGTTTGGCCCCTAAAGACAATTAAAAATTCAAATTATACCAGCCAGTCCAAAACGCATCGTGACGTCATCCGGTTATATATTTACATTCTACACCAACAAAGTAAACAAAATTGAATATAATTTTAAATTAGACATTATAAACGTCAGTAGAAAATACAGTTATGTGACGTCACAAGTGTTTTTGATCGTTTGAACTATTCATAGAAAACTTGTACTTTTACAAAATGGTTTTATTTTCCATACCTTCTTTCCTTTCCTTCAAAAACTGTATCAAACTCCAATTCAACAAACTAGTATATTATTACAATTACATACGATAAATGTCATTAGAATATAAATATTTTTCACTTATTCCGCGACGACGAGCTGGCTAAATACCCAAGTAGGTGGAGGCCAATAAACTAAAGAAGGAGAAGAAGAATATACCTAAATATAACCATAATCTTAACTATATTATAAAACTATGTGACTATATTTCTAAGTTATTACGAGTTTTTGAAGCGTGAAATTTTGGAAATCTCATTTTTAAACAAAACTGAACATTATTATGTAATAAAAAAATGTGCAAGTTCCCTATAAGGATTCAGATAATGTGATTATTGTGAAGACAAGTGAACAGTAAAGCAGAATCCTTGAGAAGACCCACTAAATACTACTCACAGCCAACAACAGAGAGCTTTCCAAAGTGTTGCTACATTTTGTTAGTATTTATGTAGAGATATGAAACATAAAAAAAAAGATAGAAAATAAGCTGAAGCATTCAAAATGTAATGTATGGTATGAACAGATAATGCAAGCCGAATTAGCAGAATCTGAAAAATTGTCATATAAGGTGTGATAAGTTTACATAACTCATGAACAACTAGTTCATAAAACTTGGGAAAGAGAAGAGTTTTCCCTATCCCTATCCTAGTCACCAAGTATAGAAAATATAAATATAGTAGGTATATACACATACAATCTTGCTATATTACTCATTAAACAAATTCTTCTACTATGCCTGCGCCTTCTAAGGTTTGCATGTTTAAAATATCTCATAGGAACAGAGCATCTGATAAAGGTAGATGACCTCTACAACATACAAGACAATTTACTAATAGATAATCAGTCACACTAGTTATAGGCTTCCTTTGCTATTTATTTTATACATGTACCAAATTAGAACTGTAAATGTAACAAATAAGAAGTTGCACGTGTAATGCACGTGCAACAAGCTGATTATATTCTTAAATATAGCAATATCACATAAATTACACATAAATTATCAAAATTAAGTTAAAACTTGAAATACACCGAATATATTTTCATTGGAAACTTTAATCCCAAAGCCGTTTTGAAGATTATAAATTTTCTTTGTAGATATATACCCTGTGATTTGAGCCCAAAAATATTCAAATACATTACCAAATCAGTTAAAACTAGATGAATAACTATTTGAAATGCATATTACAGCATTCGAGAGTAAATAAAAAGCTACAATAAATCCAAAAATGTGAAATTTTAACGTGAAGATGTAACCAAAACTAGTGACGTAAATCCTCCATGTTTTTTTTTATTTAAAGGCCAGTTATCAGTTAAAACCTACTTTGATATCTATAAAAACACAAGGTGTTGTTTAGAATTAATAAAAGTTAAAAGGCTAACCACCCAAAGCTAAAATAGACTCAGAATACTATTGTAAAGGTTAAAAATGTGGCTGTTTAAATGACCTTTTTTAAGATAACTGTAACAAAATTTAAGATAGAAAAAGAATTTGCTTGTTCTATTAGTATTTTAACTATTTAATAAAGAACAAAAAGAGCTATATTCTATCCAGAAAAGCTACAAGGAAAGCCCCTAAGACAATTTTTAAATTTAAATGTACCTCACATACACCTGTAATGTGGCGATTTTATATCAAGCATTTTAAATGTTTAAAATGGCATTAATTAAATAAAATTTACCTTCAATGCATTGCTGAAAGTTCACTTTTAAGGAAAAACTAAAACAGCGAATTTTTTCCTACGTGTATGATCCACCTAACCAAGCTCAAGCTACAGGACATACTCTATATTGGCGCCATACAATATCTATTGTCCCGCCATAAAAAAAAATAAATAATTTGATAGGTTTCCATATCCCAAAGATAGATGCTTTACTAAATCCGGTGATTTTGAGGCCAGAGAAGTCTACATGGTTGTTCATGGTTATGGAATGTTGGGCAAAGACACAGGAATGCTTGGAAGTATCAATATCACTTATGTGAGAAATTAGGCAATGTTTAAGGAAGCGGACAGTTTGGCTACTATGTACAAATAGCATAAGGTAGAAAGAATTTGTTCGTATCTAGAGAGGATTTTGTCTTGAAAAATAAGTTCCAAACAGATTTAGTATTCTTGAGAGCATGTTCATTATGTGCGATATTCCTAGAACAAATATTAAATTAAAATCATGGAAAAGGAAATGTGAAGGGATGGGAATACCAATCCAAGACAATTTCTTGTACCTACACATTAAGTTTTGCAGATGAGTAAGTGGTAACAGCTCAAGATGAAGAAGATCTGTCCTATATGCTCCGGAAATTAGAAGAGGAATACACAAAAAATGGACTGGAAGTAAACCTACAAAAGACCGAATACTTAACAACAGAACAAGAACCAGTGAGAAAGTTGGAAATGGACGATGATAGGGAAATTAACGGCACTGAAAAATTCAAATACTTAGGATTTATACTATGGAAACCACCGAGCAAGAGATAACCAGCAGAGTATTCCCTACGTGCACAGACAAGGACATGTATTAAACAAATGAACAGGGTACTATGGGATAGAAAGATTACCAGAAATACAAAGAAGAGAATATATTTATAACACCTTGGTACATAGTATAATGACCTATGGTGCAGAGAATTGGGTAATAAACAAACTAAACTGGTCCAAAATTATTCTCCTTCTACGGCACTACAGCCCAAATTGAGCCTTGGCCTCCTTTATTTTTTGCCTCCACACTTGCTTGTCTGTGGCTGCTCTTCTCCATACACGGACTCCTAAAAGGGCTGGTGCGTCGCTATTTACTATGTCTTCCCAGCGCTTTCTTGACTTTCCAACCGGTCTCTTTCCCTGCATTCTAGCATTCAGTGCTCTTTTTGGTAGCCTATCCTCTCCCATTCTTATCACATGTCCGGCACATTTCAATCTTTGTATTCTAATGAAGTCTGACAGGGGTGCTTCCTTATAAAGTTAATCAAGTTCGTTGTTGTATCGACTTCTGAAGATTGCGTTTTCACTCACAGGTCCTAGTATTCTCCTCAGTACTTTCCTTTCGAATGTGTTGAGTTTGTTTTTGGATGTTTCTTTCAGGACCCAGGCTTCACTGCCATAGCATGTTATTGGTCGAATTAAAGTTTTACAGATTCTCATCTTTGTATTTCGGTGGACACTTTTAGACCGAAATATATGGGAGAGGGCAAAATAAGCTCTGTTTGCCTGCGTTATTCTCTTCCGTATTTCTCCATCTTCTGATCCGTAGGCATATATTTCCACTCCCAGGTATGTAAACTTTCCAACCCTTTCAATGTCATCTTCATGTATAATGTTTTGTGGGACTATATAACAAATGAACAGGGTACTATGGGATAGAAAGATTACCAGAAATACAAAGAAGAGAATATAATATAACACCTTGGTACATAGTGTAATGACCTATGGAGCAGAGAATTGGGTAATAAACAAATGAAACAGGTCCAAAATTACAGCAACTGAAATGGAGATTATGAGAAGAAGCTGCAGAGTGACAAGAATAGATCGCATTAGAAATGAGGAGATAAAACGAAGAATGGCAGTAGAACAAGGCATTCTCAGCTACATCGAAGAAAAACGTTTAATTTGGTATGGACGTGGGAGAAGATCAGATCGTACAAGGTGGATATCAAAGATTTCGGATTGGAACCCAATAATAGTCTAAGAGCTAGTGAACCCTCCGACTAACGGTCTTCCTGTAAGGCTAGAAATTTGTATAGTGATAATTCATAACACACCAAAAACCATGACCTGGCAGGCATCAGCCCTGCACGTGTATTTCCCAGGTGAATCGAAAAGTGCATACTTTAGGGGTAAAATAACCTTTCTCCTGTAATGTTTAAGTTTAAGTATGTGTTTGAGTAAGGCATTTAGAAGAAATGTGTACGATGACAGGAAATTCTGAACAGCATAAGACCTTGCTAATATATACCTAAGGTACAGTCGGAAAAATAAAAGAATACCCATGAACGAACATATAAAACACGCAGTATTTTCCTGTCACCATGTCACACAAAAATTGGCCAGCGAAAGTACATGTAATAATTATTGTTACATGTACTTGCACTGGACAATTTCCTTTGTGATACGGTGACAGGAAAATACAGCGTGTTTTATATGTTCGTTCATGGGTATTCTTTCATTTTTCCGACTGTAGGTATATATTCTTTAAACATCGGTTGATGAAATCCCGAAGAGTTTTTTGCAATACAATATCGAAAACCCCTTTGTTTTTTAATTGCTAATCAAGCGAGCGCGACACTGTAGTATAAGTGAGGACATTTGAATTTTCATAAATTCATTATCTCGAGAATGGGCAAATTTGAAGAGAAATTCTCAGACAGGTCGATTTTTATTTTTAAATTAGGACTTTTTGGCATATATATAATACTAGTGACGTCATCCATCTGGGCATGATGACGTAATCGATGATTTTTTAAATGAGAGTAGGGGTTGTGTGATAGCTCATTTGAAAGGTTATTTAATTCTCTATTCAGTAATATAAACAATAACATAATTATTTATACAGGGTGTACAAAAAAGTTTTGTTTATTAAATTAATTTACACAAAAAGAAGAATTTTTTTGCATACCCTGTATAAATAATTATGTTAACGTTTATATTACTGAATAGAGAATTAAATAACCTTTCAAATGAGCTATCCCACGACCTCTACTCTCATTTAAAAAATCATCGATTACTTCATCACGCCCAGATGGATGACGTCACTAGTATTATATATATTATGCCAAAAAGTCCTAATTTAAAAATAAAATTCGACCTGTCTGAGGATTTCTCTTCAAATTTGCCCATTCTCGAGATAATGAATTTAAGCAAACTCAAACGTCCTCACTTATACTACAGTGTCGCGCCCGCTTAATTAGCAATTAAAAAACAAAGGAGTTTTCGATATTGTATTGCAAAAAAATCTTCGGTATTTCATCAATCGATGTTTAAAGAATATCTACCTACCTTGGCAATATTGAAAGTTTCAGTTAAATGTCCGATTCAGGGTTAAAAATGGCCGATTTCGCAATTTTTAATCGCGTATATGTCAAAAACTATTAACCTAAGAGAAAAGTCACTAAAGACCTTTTCTGTTTGGAATGATTCAAAAAATCTAAAAAAACTTTGTTCGATGCAAAAAAAGTAATTTTAGGAAAAACCCCTAATCTTTCCCCTCGCCTGGCAAGGTCTTATGCTGTTCAGAATTGCCTGTCATCGTAAACATTTCTTCTAAATGACTTACTCAAACACATACTTAAATTTAAACCTTACAGGAGAAAGTTTATTTTACCCCTAAACTATGCACTTTTCGATTCACCTGGTAGATACACGTGCAGGGCTATTGCCTGTCAGGTCATGGTTTTTAGCCTTGGTATGCTATGAATTATCACTATACAAATTTCTAGTCTTACAGGAACGTTAGTCGGAGGGTTCACTAGCTCTTAGACTATGAGAAAGAGAAGAAGAACCCAGAAGATCATGGAGGGATGAAGTGGACAAGGTGATGGACAGACGAGACCTTAGAGACGGAGAATGGCAGAACAGAAACGACTGGAGACATTGGTTGAAAGAAGGAAAGCGACGACAGCTGTAAAAATCCTTATATAGGTAGATAGAGAGTAACTTTCACCCACAAATTATTCAACAATTTGAAATAGATGTAAGTTTTTTACCATTGAGTAAATCACTTGAAAAAGTACATTAACTCTTAAAAATTATAAATCTGTTGGTAACTGAATTGTACTTTTATTATACCAGAAAAAAATTCTTTAGTTACATATTCCTAATAACAGCAAATATCCTTGAGAGTAAAACAGACTCCTTGAGAAGCCCTACTGAATACCAACTATTCATAGCAACAAAATAGAACTTTCCAAAGTGCTACCTTTTGTTAGTATCTATGCAGAGCTATGAAACATAAAAAAGAAGATAGAAATAAGCTTAAAGCATTCAAGATGTCAGTGTATAAACAGAAAATGCAAACCGAATTAACAGAATCTGAAAAAATGAAATATGAAGTGCCACAAGTTCTCATAACTCCTCAAAAACTAAATCATCAAATTTAGGAAAGAGAAAAGTTATCTCCATCCCTATCCTTGCCACCAAGTATAGAAATAGTATATACATGAACAGCTTATTTCAGAAAGGGATCTAAGTCAGTTTATTGTTATTTTTTGTTAAGAGTGGATTTATTCACTATGATAGTAGATACATCGTTTATGATAGAAAGGGACCCGATTCATTCTATTATAATAGAGAAATCATCTGGCATACTTTTCGTTTACTACAGAAGAGGACTTCAAATCCAGACAGTTTTTGCAAATTTTCGAAAGTTAATTAACATGACTCGAGTCCCTTTCTGAAACAAGCTGTTCACATTACTATACAGCATTGCTATATTACTCATTAAACAAATTCTCCTACTGTGCCTTCTAAGGTTTGCATGGCTAAAATATTTCATAGAGCAGGTACTAAATGTAGATGACCTCTACATTTTCCAAGAAATTTAGTATTACAATTACAATAAACGCAAGAAAATTTACTAATGGATAATGAGTTACAGGCTCCTATTACTATTTATTTTGTGTGTACCAAATAAGAACTGTAACTGTAACAAATACGAAGTTGCACACCTAATGTACATGCAACAAGCTGATTATATTTTTAAATACAGGAATATCACATGAATTACATATGACTTATCAAAAGGAGGTTAAAACTTAAAATATAAAGAATATATTTTCATTGGAAACTTTAATCCCAGCCCAGCCCAGTCTTTTTGAAGAATTATAAATTTTCTTTGTAGATACTTAGATAACCTGTGATTTGAGCCCAAAAATATTCCAAGTACATTACCAAATTAGTTGAAACTAGACAATAACTATTTAAAATACATATTACAGCATTCAAGACTGAATAAAAAGCTGCAAGGAATCCAAAAATGTGAAATTTTAATGTGAAGATGTAACCAAAACTAGTGACGTAAATCCTCCATGTTTTTTTTTATTTATAAGGCCAGTTATCATTAAAACCTACACTGATATCTATAAAAACACAAGGTGTTGTTTTAATTAATAAAAGTTACACAAAAATAAAAGTCTTTTTCTCCTTCAATGTGATGACTGCGGATTAATAAAAGTTAAAAGGCTAAAAACCCAAAGCTAAAATAGACTTAGAATACTATTGTAAAGGTTAAAAATGTGGCTGTTTAAATGACCTTTGTTAAGATAACTAACAAAATTTAGGTTAGAAAGAGAATTTTCTTATTATACTGTTTATTTAACTATTTAATAAAGAACAAAAAGAGCTACATCCGATCCAGAAAAACCACAAGGAGAGCCCCTGAGACAATTTTCAAATTATTTACATGTACCTCACATACAACTGCAATGTGACGATTATACAGGATGTCCCCGAAAATAGTGTGTTCCTTAAAGGTATATGTAGAAGGCACCATGGAGAGCAAAAAAGTCTTATAACAATTTTTTCTAAATTCGACCGTTTGGCCAAAAAATCAAAATATTTGGCCAAAAATTTTGGAATGCAAATTGAAATCTGACAACTATGTATACAAAAATCTAAAGCTAGACAATCTTAATTCAAAAATACTTGGAGCATGGGCCTTTAGTATTTACATTAAACCCTGTCTTCCTCCTCAACAAACAAACAAATTCTTGTTTTGTTTGATTTTCAAACATGGGGTGGTATACTTATTTTGCAGGTGTCTACCTTTCTGACCTACATTTTTGGTGTCAATAACCTAAGTCACAAACAGTTCTTGTACAGTGATGCCAGATTATTTAATTTTATGAAAATAAAAGTTCGCTTATATATGGAGAACAATGTAATATTTTTTTTGGAAACGGTTAACTTTAGAAAAAAATATTATGGGACTTGTTTGTTCTACATTGTGTATTATATCCATACCTTAAAGGAACGCACTATTTTCGGGGACACCCTGTATATCATACATGGTTGTTCATGGTTATGGAATGTTAAGCAAAGACACAGGAATGCTGGGAAGTATGGATATCAATTATGTTAGAAATTAGACAATCTTTAAGGAAGTGGACAGTTTGGCTACTACAAATAGCACAAGGTAGAAAGGATTTGATCCTCTGTAAAGAGGTTTTTGACTTGGAGAATAAGTGCCACACAGATTTAGTATTCTTGACAGCAATTTTCACCAATAAATTATTCAATGATTTAGTGACTTTATCAATAAATAAGAGAAGTATCAAAATTAAAGGAATCTCATCTGCAGTAACTTGCTGAAGAGTATTATTTGAAATATGTAGATGGAAGTTTTTGACCATTGGCTACCTAAATCAGTTGAAAGAGTACCTTGCGATGATTTTAAGATACTGAAAAAAATTGTTTTATTACATATTCCTAATAAGAGTAAAATATGATGATTATGAAGACAAGTAAACAATAAAATAGAATCCTTGAGACAACCCACTGAATACTATTCATAGCAACAACATAGAATTTTCCAAAGTGCTGCTACATTTTGTTAGTATTTATGTAGATCTATGAAATATCAAAAAGAGGATAGAAGTAAGCTTAAAGCATTCACAAAATGTGAATGTATAAAGAGATAATGCAAACCAAATTAGCAGAATCTGAAAAAATGTTACCTATATGAAGTGCCACAAGTTCACATAACTTGTGAACTTGTCATCAAAAACTTATTCATCAAACTTGGAAAAGAGAAGAGTTTTCCCCATCCCTATCCTAGTCGCCAAATGTAGAAAATTGTATAATACATACATAAAAAATCTTGCTATATTACTCATTAAACAAATTCTTCTACTGTGCATGTGCATTCTAAGGTTTGCATGCCTAAAATATTTCATAAAGCAGGTACTAAAGGTAGATGACCTCTACAATACATTTTCCAAGAAATTTAGTATTACGATTACTATAAATTCAAGAAAATTTAATAGATAATGAGTTACAGGCTCCTATTACTATTTACTACAGCCTTTTTGATGGAGAATTATCAATTTTCTTTGAAGATATATAACCTGTGATTTGAGCCCAAAAATAATCAAATACAATACCAAATCAGTTGAAACTAGATAAATAACTAATTGAGATACATATTACAGCATTCAAGAGTACATAAAAAGCTACAATAAATCCAAAAATGTGGAATTTTAACCTGAAGATGTAACCAAAACTAATGACGTAAATCCTCCATGTTTTTTTTTATGTAAAAGGCCAGTTATCAGTTAAAACCTACTTTGCTATCCTATAAAAACACGAGGTGTTGTTTGGAATTCATAAAAGTTAAAAAGCTAGCCACCCAAAGCTAAAATAGACTTAGAATACTGTTTTAAAGGTTAAAAATGTGACTGTTTAAATGACCTTTGTTTAAGAAAACTGTAATAAAAATTACCGTGCATAAAGAATTTTCGTATTCTATTATTTTTTAAACTATTTAATAAAGAACAAAAACAGCTATAGTTTATCCAGAAAAACCACAAGGGGAGCCCCTAAGACAATTTTCAAATTTAAATGAACCACACATACACCTGCAATGTGGCGGTTATATATCAAGCATTTTAAATGTTTGCTAATTTACTATTAAATCAAATTTACCTTTAATGTATTGCTGAAAGTTCACTTTTAAGGAAAAACTAAAACCACGAATTTTTTCCAATGTGTACGATCCACCTAACCAAGCTCATGCAACAGGATGTACCTACTCTATGTATGTACTATATTTCTTTTGATCAGTATTATTCTTTACCAAAGCAGCTTATTTAAGAATCTGGCACATTTTTAAAAGTTGTCTCTTAGAAAACTTCTTTTCCCTATAATGGATTTTGACACCAGAGGCTATACAGAAATTTTTACCTATATGATTGTTCATGGTGATCACATATTGGACAAAGACACAGGAATGCTTGGAAGTATCAACATTACTTATGCGAGAAGTTAGACAATAGTTAAAGGGGTGCCCAGTTTGAAGGGCCAGCAATAATGGGCCTGCAATGGATGCACTGCAGGAAACGCTTCTGGCGCCCCTGTTTTTGGAGGTGCCAGAATGATCTTTACTCCTGTTGGTGTTATACAAAATACTAATTTAAAAAAACTTAAGGGGGCGTCTATGCTAGTTTTGCAGGCAGGCGCCTTATACCCTAGCACCAGGACTGCCAGTTTGGCAATACAAATAGCACAAGGTAGAAAATAAACCAAATGGATTTGTTCTTGTGTAGAAAGGTTCTGTCTCGAAAAATAAGTTCCCAAAAAATTTCATATTCCAGACAGCAACTTTCACCAATTATTCAACAATTTAGTGAGTTTATTAATAAATAAGGGAAGTATCAAAATCGAAGCAGTTTCAACTGCAGTACTTAACTTGCTGAAGAGTATTATTTGAAATAGATGGACATGTTTTACCATTGGGTACATCAGTTGAAAAAGTACCTTAACTCTTAAGGTACTAGTACACTTTAGAAGACCAAAAATAATCATTTTTTTCAAGAATTTTTTTCTCAGAACCCTTATTAGAAATGAACATAAAGTTTTTTTCATATTAATATATAACTCTTAGAGAGTACAAAAAATATATATTTTTTCATTTATGCACGTACACTAATATTGCAGAGGGCGCAAAAGTCGAGGCCTCGAAAAATGATGGCGGACAGTTAATCTCAGGATTGGGATATCTGAAACAAAAAAATCGTACTGCATTTGAAAAAGGAAGGTTTTTTACGTGACAATTTACCACAATTTCATCAAAAAATAAAAAATAATTATTTTTTGACCATGAAAAACTGAAGAAAAACGGGTCATTTTTTCACAAAATTTTTTCAAATTTCCGTAAAATCTTTTCTTTGCGGAATTTTTCACTAACGGTGGTAAATTCTCACGTAAGAAACCTTCCTTTTTCAAATGCCGTATGATTTTTTTGTTTCAGAGATCCCAATCATGAGATTAACTGTCCGCCATCGGAACTACTTTTTTTCGAGGCCTCGATTTTGGCGCCCTCTACAACATTAGTGTACGTGCATAAATGAAAAAAGATATATTTTTTGTATTCTCCAAGAGTCAGATATTAATATGTAAAAAGTTTTGTTCATTTCTAATAAAGGTCCTGAGAAAAAAAAAATCTTGAAAAAATGCTTATTTTTGGTCTTCTAAAGTGTACTAGTACCTTAAAAAGTATAAACATATTGATAACTGATGATTTTACTATACTGAAACAAAATTCTTTAAATATTCCTAATTAAAATGAGCAAAATATGATGATTATGAAGACAAGTTAACAGTAAAGCATAATCCATGAGAAAACCCACTGAATACTATTCATAGCAACAAAATAGAACTTCCAAAAGTGCTACATTTTGTTAATATCTATGTAGAGCTATGAAACATAAAAAACAAGATAGAAATAAGCTTAAAGCATTAAAAATGTGAATGTATAACAGAAAATACAAACCGAATTCACATGATATGAAAAACTGCTGCATAAGTGTCACATGTTCACATAACTCATCAAAAATTTATTCATCAAACTTGGGAAAGAGACCAGTTTTCCCCATCCCTATCCAAGTCACCAAGTATAGAAAATATACATATAGTATAGGCACAGTATAAAGAGGGACAGTAGAACTACTCTCCGAAAAATTGGAAGTAAAATCTTTCAACATGCATGGCAACCGCGCAAGGTTCCCAGTCGCTAGACCACCACTCTTACATTGCTAGTCACGTAGAAACATAAGGGTTTTAACAGGGAAAACCCGCATCCACCACTGGTGAATTACCAATTACATACTGCCGGTATTACTTCTTGAGATCAAAGTGCCGACATAGAAGAGGTCTTACTGTCCCTCTTTATACTGTGGTATAGGTATACATAAGCAATCTTGCTATATTACTAATTACACAATTGTTTCTACTGTGTCTGTGCCTTCAAAGGTTTGCATGCCTAAAATATCTCATAGAGCTGGTAATAAAGGTAGATGACCTTTACAAAATACATTTTCCAGAAATTTAATAGTAAAATTACTATAAATGCAAGAAAATTTGCTAATAGATAATGAGTTACAGGCTCCTATTACTATTTATTTCGTATGTACCAAATAAGAACTGTAACTGTAACAAATAAAAAGTTGCACACCTAATGCACATGCAACAAGCTGATTACATTTTTAAATATAGGAATATCACATAAATTACATATAACTTATCAAAATGAAGTTAAAACCTTTAAATACAAAGAATATATTTATTTTTTTATTGAAAAATTTAATTCCAGCCCAGCCTTTTTGATGAAGAATTATAAATTTTCTTTGTAGATATAACCTGTGATTTGAGCCCAAAAATATTCAAATACATTACCAAATCAGTTAAAACTAGATGAATAACTAATTGAAATACATATTACACCCTTCAAGAATAAAGAAAAAGCTAGAATGAGTCCAAAAATGTGGAATTTTAACGTGAAGATGTAACCAAAACTAGTGACGTAAATCCTCCATGTTTTTTTAAAATTTAAAAGGCCAGTTATCAGTTAAAACCTACTTTGATATCTATAAAAACACAAGGTGTTGTTTGGAATTAATAGAAGTTAAAAGGCTAACCCCCCAAAGCTAAAATAGGCTTAGAATACTATTGTAAAGGTTAAAAATGTGGCTTTTTAGATGACCTTTGTTAAGATAACTGTAACAAAAATTACGGTAGAAAGGGAATTTTCTTATTCTATTATTTTTTAAACTACTTAATAAAGAACAAAAAGAGCTATTATCCATCCAGAAAAACCACAAGGGGAGCCTCTAAGACAATTTTCAAATTTAAATGTACCTCACATACACCTGCAATGTGGCGATTTTATATCAAGCATTTTAAATGTTTAAAAAGGCATTAATTAAATCAAATTTACCTTCAATATATTCCTTGAAGTTCACTTTTAAGGAAAAACTAAAACCGCGAATTTTTTCCTACGTGTACGATCCACCTAACCAAGCTCAAGCTACAGGACGTACTCTATATTGGCGCCATACAATATCCATTGTCCCGCCATAAAAAAATAAATGATTTGACAGGTTTCTATGTCCCAAAAATAGATGATTTACAAAAATTAAGTATTCTCATACTAATAAATGTAATATTATTCCTAATATTTCTTTTAATATATTATTTAACACACATTTTACAAATGATGTAGTTTGATAGGATGCTAAAGTATTTTCGATCACAATAATAAAATTAAATGCATAAATTGTGATTTATATTAAATTTCTAATAATATTTATCGTATTTTTTAATACTTTTATAAAACTTACCCACATTCCACTCACAAATCTATTATTTAATTAATATAACGTTCATTGTTTTGATTTAACACCATATGATAAAACCCAGCTGACATTTGTTACGAAACTTATGTTGTTGATACATGTTGCGTTGGTAACACTGTCGAGAGCGCGTAAATTTGACAAGCCATTGTTGTCAAGTTTATTGCGCTGTTGTTGGCAGGTTTTTGCTCCAATCTCTGTTTGGTGCATGTTTAGTGCAGGTTTGGTGCATATTTGGTGGCGACTATTCATATTAATCGTTAAATATCATTCTCATCCTATCACTTTAATTCTAAAAATCTTACTGACATGATGTAGAACCCAGGCATTTAGAACAAATTAGACCGGAATAAATCGATTTTTAAATATAGCACATATCAAAACTTGCAACTTTTTGCATTGTGTTCAGGATGACGTCAGGAAAAAAGTATACAATACTAGAAAAATGGGTGGAAATGCATCTAAAAGTGCATGAAGTGCATAAACATATCAATATCAGTACATTAGGGGCCAGATTTTGTTACTTGCGTATGTGTATGGGGTCGCTAGCCGCTGAATACGCCGAACCCCAGAGCACCAGTGCCTAGGGTTACCGGGGTTACCTACTGCTTAAGACACGTCATCTGGAATTTCGGTTTCGCCATTTTGATGTGCAAACAGATTACTACGGGGTTCTTGGGGTCGCTGAACATGAATACGCCATTAAAACGGACACAGCTAAGGCACGTCATCTTCTGAAATTTCCAGGGTTTTCGAATTCATGCAAATAGGTTACCCGGAGGTTTTTGGTGCTGAACACGAGTACGCAATCACAAGCGATCGCTGGAGCAACTGGTGTCCTGAATAACTGCTTAAAGCACGTCATCTCTGGAGTTTCGAGGAATTTTTTATATTTTATTTTGTGTGCTAACTTATAAACTATTGTTTTTTTTTTAATTACTTATTTAGTGCTGTTTATTTAACTTTAGTAAATTTCGAAATGCCAAGACTATCAAAGATAGCCAAATATAAAAGGAAAAAGGCGGTATATAGCAGCAACCTTAAGTATTATTATTGCTGCAGCCAGTCTTTTATAGTTGCTAATTTAGAACGCCGAGATCGGAGATGGTGGGTAAGACCTTGGTTGAACAAGAAGAGGGGTTAATATATCTTTAACAGAAGAATTTATCCAAATAGATGATGAAAAATGCTCTAATTCTCTACCGGAAAAACGTGAAACACTTTCTACCAAATTCCCCTAGCCTTGCATGAAAACTTACAAAGAAAATGGCACCAAACTGATTATCGCGCAATTGCAAGAAGAAGTTGAAGGCAATAAAAGATTTTTTAAAGTAAAAACATTTATTTATTTTTATAGAAATTTAGCCAATCGGCCCTCCCTTTTAACGATGTTGTATCACCCGTTGTGTGCAGGCGACCGGAGATGAATCAAAATTCAGTATTTTCTACCTGCATAGACCTGTTGGCCGGACCGTGTGTTGAGTCTATGGTTCGGCTGTGCAGGTTTTGACTTGCTTATCGCGTCAGTCGTCTGTCGTTTTTAGCTTTTGTTCTAGTTGTTGGTCGATATTGCTGTTGATGTCTCTTGGAACGTAACTGCCCAATATTTCAATTTTTGGCCCAGATATTCAGGTTCACGTATCGGGTATCGCGATCTGTTAAAATTGTTATCACTCGTTTCTTTTGTTTGGACGTCTAAAAAAATGTTTCAAACAAGAAATGTAGCTGAGATAATTGTGGACGAAAATGTTTATTAGCATTTTTTGTGTAGAACGAACCGTTCTCTCAGATAAAACGCTTGAAACGACCAGCGATTGTGAATGTCAGTTAAGCGCACGAACTCAATTTCTTAACTCTTCACCTTTAAATTTTTGACCGCCGAGTTGATACAAATTTTATTTAAAAAATTGAGTTTGCGTGCTTAAGGGGATGAAAGATTACGTTCTTGCTGAGGACCGAAATTCCCTGAAAACTTCTGTAATGTTTATTGTTTGTTATTTGTGGACGATCCAAGCGGAGAATTTACCATTATGTATTCTGTGATCCAAGTATTTTGTTGTTAAAGATGTTCAAAATTGTAAGCGTTCCATAGTAACAATATATATTATTAAAAAATCACTTTTCCTCTTTTCTCGAATGAGTAGATATTAGTTTTTTTGTACAGTATATAAATTATTACAATCACTGAATACATAATTAGTGAAAAAATTATCAGTAGTAATTGCACAAGAGCTCTAAAATTATTGAATTTTTCCCGAGTGACACTTTGACAGTTTTAATTTCACGAGCCGAAGGCGAGCGAAATTATGTCAAAAGTGTCACGAGGGCAAAAATTCTGTATTAATTTTAGAGATCGAGTGCAATTTGTTGCGATTATTTCATGAATAAAACTGTTCAAGACCAAAATTTTATTGTAATTTATTTATGTAAGTACAAAGTAGTACAATTATACACACAGTTGTTATAAATATTTTACGGTTGAAAGTCATCACTTTTATAATTTTTAAAACATTAATTGTCATTAATGTCACTGAATGTATTTTTTCGTAGCAACGAAGGGCATCTGACGTAATATACTTGACGACGGGAAATTATCAAAAATTATCAATTTAATTTAGATTTCTGTAGCTTTCTATTGGTCAGAATCTCCTATGAATGAAATAATCATATTTTATTAACTGAATTAATAATTTGCAATTATACAAGTACCTAAATAACAGTTATCCAAGAACATTCAAAAGCCATCTCTTTAAAGTTAATGATGACATTGTCAAGTAGTAATGTTTACATATGCATACCAGTGAGAATTGTACTACACGTAATTTGTCGTGTAAAGACAGAAAAAGTAGTACCGTAAAATATTTGCCAATTATGTACCGATGACCTTAACTGACATTCAAAATTGCCGGTCGCTTCAAGCGTTGTTTCTGAGCGAACGGTTTGTTCTACACAAAAAGTGCTAATAAAAATTTTTGCTTAAAAGTACCTCAGCTACATTTCTTGTTTTAAACATTTTTTCTACGGCGTACAAACAAAAGGAACGTCGAATGTTCATCCAAACGTTCAATCTTGTTGGATATCTTCCTCGTGATCTTCGGCTTTCTACCATTTCTTGGATAATAAGTCTTTCCATGTTTTCTATCTGCTCTCATTGAACAATAAAGGCATGTACATATATGAAATTATTAATATAATTTTAGAGCTTGTGGACTGTATGAGGTTTGCTGGTTTAAGTAGAATTAAGAGAGGGTTATGATAAACAGATAATATTAGAAGTTCACAAGTCCCGCTTAGTCACAGATCGCGAACATATATATCGTTTCACACGCGGATAAAACTGGTTCGCGAGTTTTAATTGTTTTTAACGGATTATCGTCTTATTTTTCAGATAATATGTGTTGCCAAACGAAAGCTAACACACGAGAGAGATAACTGGTCACAATGTTCGTTTTAGCCCAAAAGGGAAAGGCTCACGTATTTTGCCTTGAAGCGAAGAAGGCAGTGGTTAAAAACTGTCGCCAACGTCCGTGGTCCACAAGTAATAGAGGCAGGAGTTCGCCCTCAGCCGATGATAATCAAATGAGACTATACGCACTTCCGTTCCCTTTGCAAATCAACACTGTCAACAGAAGAAGAGATTGATAAATATATAGATTGATATCTGATAGAGAGTAGCACTAAATAGAGACTGAGATAGCATCGCGCATTGGCTCGTCTCAGCAATAATTGTCTGTATGGGTAGGGATGAAATTAAGTGGTAGGATATTCCCATTAAAAACATTAGATATGCGGATGACACTGTCATCTTAGCCGAAAATGTTAAAGATCTTTAGAGACTGGTGAACAGAATAGCGATATATAGCCAAGAATATGGTCTAACAATGAACCTCAAGAAGACAAAATTTATGAGAATATCTACAACTCAAACAGTGGCGAAGCGTCCATGTTACCACTGTTACCATTGGTAACAGTTACAAATCTTGCAAATAAATATTTTATGACTACTACGAAATAATTCCATTTATATTTTTTTACCAACAGAAATACTTGTTAATAGTACCTAATTCAGTAAATAGCCAACTAGACGCACGAAAATATTGGCGAGATATGTGAATCCATGGCACGTTATCATATGCTGTTACCAATACTGGCACTGGTAACGGTAACGCAGGAGAAACCTCGCTATGGCTCGGGACTAGCTCTAAAATTTTAAAGTAGCGACGGGTCTAGAGACGGCGCGCGGGCACGCTGTGCATATCAGTATTGTAACCATTTTGAAGATTGGTAACGTTCGTTTAGTACCTATTACAGATTACAGTGTGCGTACATTTAAACATGGAAGAGTGTTGCTACGTATTGCGTAATTGATAAACTACTTGAAAACTCATTCTACTTGTATATATTTTTTTGTATATTATTTTAAAGAAAAAAATGATATTAATTGAAAATGGAAGAATTAAATTATAAACAATAGCTAGTTTTCAAAATCTGGAGTTTAGTTCGAACCTTCGATGTGTAAACATCGCTCCGCTCTGTTGAAGTAAATGTTAATCAATAAGTAATAATACTAATTACATAGTTAGTGAAATAAAGTGAATCAGCATTCTTATCAATTTAAACATTTCAAGTAAGTGACTAGAATTAATTAGCAAAATATAAAAAGTAACAAAAAGAAGAAAACAAAAAGTCATCTTGAATCATTCTGAATTTCTAATATTAATTATGCCTACTACAAATAATTGCCATGCGTGTCAAAAATTAATACCACCGAAGGAAGCAAACGACTCCAGTACCGTCCAGTACCGTAAATTGTTCAGTATGTCTAGCGCATTGGCACGGTGTCTGTGCTCGTCCCCAACCTACGGATCTCGAACCAAATACGCGACGAGCTTGGATATGTGAAAATTGTCTTAACACAAAATTGACAAGCGCACATGAGGATGTTGAATCCATTAGATTTAACGCTATTATGGCTCAGCTTAACACAATTCAAGCTACCTTTACAACAAAAATTGAAGAATTATCTGCGCTGGTCACAGCCCAAAATGCAGAAATTATTGCCTGCAACAAAAAATATAACTGCACTACAATCAGAAAACCAACAACTTAATAGACGAGTTGAAGTCTTAGAAAAAAAGTTTCTGGACCATGAAGAAATGCACATAGAGGTAATGGGAAGATTAAACGACAACAGAATGTCATCGTTATGGGACTCTCTGAAACGCCTAATGATTTTGAAGAAGCCAAGAACCTAATTAATCATATATTACCCTCTAAAAATGTTCCCATTGCTTCAACCTCTCGATTAGGAAAAATCAGAACAGATGGAAAACCTCGACCCCTTAAAATTGTTGTCGATTCTCGTGAAACTACAATCGATATCATGAAACGGAAAACAAATATTTCAAAAACTGTCTATCCCACCGTATACTTAAAATCAGATTTGACTCCAAATCAATCTAAACACTTGACAGAGCTAAGACAACAACTTCAGCAACGTAGCAATGACGGCGAAAAAAACTTAACAATAAAATACGTCAAAAACATACCCAATAAGATTGTTGAGTTGCCCACTCCAAAAAGATATCGGGAAGAAGAGGGTTCACCACGCTCTTCATCTGAAATAAAAATCTCCAAAGCAGACACTAGAAATAATATATAGCAACCATTAATTTTGTTGTTTTGGAACTGTCAAGGGTTCACTAATCTAAAAGACTTTGTCGAAGAAAATAAAGATTTTTCTATTTTATGTGTAATGAAACGTGGTTATCAGATAAAATTAAAATTACTCCTGCTTTTTTTAAAAATTATAATATTCTAAGCTCACCTGCTGTAAAGGAAAAGTCGACCGGCAGAGCCAGTGGCGGTATCTGTATACTCTATAAAAATTCATTTAAACTAAAGCTATTAGATGCCTCCCCTTGGTGGATAATCTGCGAGTTGACTCTTTCTCTCCATGAAAAAATCATACTATGCTCAGTGTATTTTAAACCCTCATTAGATCTTTCACACGTGTTGGATATTTTTCAAACATGTTTATTAGATAGTATAATCTTCAAAACACGCCTGTAGTTATAGGGGGCGACTTTAAGTGTACAGTAGCTGAACTTAATTTAGTACCACCTGAGATTTTAGAAGATACAAATGTCTTTAACCAGAGAACATCTAATGATAAAGTACTTAACACCAGAGGGCGTAATATTATCGATTTTATGTCAGAAAACTCTTTTTGTTTATTAAACGGTCGTACAATTTCAGACTCACCGACTCAGTTTACGTATGTTAGTTCTAAAGGTAAGTGTAATTGACTTTGCTTGGATATCGCAACTCATCGCTATCACTTGTTCAGGACTTTTATGTTTTAAATGAATATAGCTCATCTGATCACTTTGCCATAGCTCTTTCTTTAAACTTAAATATATTCGACGGAAATAACTGTACTAATGGTTCCTCCAGTAATACTTCACACACTATATATATAAATGGAATGAAGAACTAACATTAACCTACAAGATATTAATGGCAAACTCTCCCCGAATTCAATATAATTCTCAGTTGCACAATTCATACAATAATCTATATACTGCAATAACAGAAACAGCCACAAAGTTAAATATGATCAAAAAAACAGGATCATTTCATACCAAAATATTCTCATCCCCTTGGTTCGATTATGAATGTCTTTGTTTAAAAAAGCAGGTTAAACATCCCTGCAAACAGACTTGAGCCCAATTACGTGATAATTACGTTAAATTTACGGCAAATTTCAACAATACGTAACTCGGTGATTTATGACGGGAAAAAAACGTATTTCAGTGCCAAATCATTCACCTATATATTAGTGCTTTCTTTATACATGTTTGACATTAGAATAATGACGAATAAAATCATAATGACGAATTATAGTACATGTTTTTTATAATATTTGTGAATTTCGGTTACATCGCAAAGGTACGTTTATTTCACGTAATAATCACGAAACAGAAATAACTTCCTTTGGTTAAATTTTGAGAAATATTTTGAAAACAAAATTTTACAACGGTGTTGGTTAAATACGTATCGCTTGAATTTTACTCACTGTATTTTATGGACGTCGCAAAATTAGATGTATTTCACGTAAAAGTAATGTAAATAATACCAATATTTAAACAAAAAGTTTATGATTTCGCTTTTAAGATCATTTTGCATAACTATTTCAATCCAACCTGGATTTGAAGCTATTTTTTTCTTTAAAAATATCACAGGAGCTAAAATGATTGAGTCTTATTTTCAAATCGCGCGCGGTGATGAAGTACTACCAAGCCTTTCTCCTCCTTTAAATACCATCACGTGACTAACATAGTTGGTTCGAAAACTACTAAATTAATCGATTTATCGAATAATAGATATTATTCTGGTATTGAAATAGATTTTTAGTAAGACCAATTAGTTAATAAATAGTAGAAGAAATTTAAAAACAAAAAGAAAATTCGTAATACTAATTTAAAGTAAGTAGAATAGTTTAACTGTAATTTAATAAAAAAATCGATTTTTATAATCGATGATCATAACCTCTAATATCAGCTTATCTGGCTTCTCACATGTCTCACAACAAAAAGTGAATGAAACGTGAAGAGCTTTATTTCCCTCGTTTTATTTTAGGCAGGTTTATTTATAATAATGTCTTTCGTATTAACGTTTACCTCACTGCTCGAGGGTTGAAGTGCCATGATGCAATTAGAAAAAACAAGAAAGTGTCGAAGTGTCCTCCTCGAAATAAAAAGTGACCTGTGTTGTGTTTTGTGTTGGCAAATTTTTTAATGTGTCTTTAGGTCGGTACCATTTTTGGTTAATTATCTTGTATAATAATTATACAAGACAAATGTTTAAAGTCTCTAAATTCTACTAAATAAATAAATTGTTAATATTTTATATGCTTGTTTTATTTATATCATATTACGAGGATAATAATTACGTGATTCATAAGTCAATTAAGGTTGAATTATTTACGTGAACAGAGGACGTATCTTTCACGTGAATACTAATATATACGTTCCCTAAAAGATACGTTAATCAACACGTATTTGCAACGTGAATTTCCCGAAGATTTTATTGCTATTTAAGGTAAATAACACGTCTATTGAAGACGAGTTATTTACGTAATTTAAAGACGTATTTTCAATGTGACATTCCAACCAAATTTTCACGTGAAATTCACGTAAGCAATTTACGTATATTGGTGACAAATGTACCCAAAATTCACGTAATTAACACGTCGGTCTGTTTGCTGGGATGAATTAAAAATATTAAAGTAAATAATTTCTCAGAAAGCACCAAACTAAAATATGTACAGATAAAAAAAGAATACAAGACAACACTAAAATTCAAAAAACAAATCTATTTTAATAACATAATAACTGATTTAAGTAACAGCCGAAACCCTAAAACTTTTTGGTCAACCTTAAATAAATTTCGTAGTTATTCGCCTTCATCAAATTTACCCATGAATGTATGGCAAACTTTTTACAGAGATATATACCCTCCTAAAATAATTTCGTTTATTACATATTACGATGTTAGACATCAATTTCTGGACAAATCCATAACACCTGATGAGATTTATTTAGTTTTAAACAATTGCAAAAACAATAAAAGTCCAGGAAATGATAAAATATCCTATGAGTTTTATAAATATTTACCAAATAATTGGATATTGTACATGACTTGTTTGTTCAATAACATATTTAATACAGCTACAATACCTAGAACTTGGACTGAAGTAATATTAAAAATGATACACAAAAAGGGGCCTATCGACAATCCTTCTAACTACAGAGGAATTGCTCTAATGTCTTGCTTAGAAAAAATATTCACACAAGTATTACTCAACAGACTTAATGAGTGGACAGATAATAACAACATTATTCCTGAAATTCAATCTGGATTTCGAAAACATCGAAGCTGCATTGACAATGTATTTGTTCTTAACTCGATCATACAGTCACGATTAAGGTTAAAAAAACGCATAGTATTCGTTGCATTTGTGGACTACAAGAGGGCTTTCGATTCTGTTAGCCACAACTTGTTATGGCAAAAACTGTACAATATAGGGGTTAGTGGTCGCATAATTTTACTTTTAAGAAATATATACAATGAAGCATCAATGCAAGTAGCTGCCTCAGATGGATTCACCTCTCAACTTGATATAAGTGCCGGAGTTCTACAGGGTGAATCATTAAGCCCGATTCTATTCTCATTATTTCTCGCGGACATAGAAACATTTTTTCTCGATAGCGGGGTTACTGGCATAAACATCGGAAATAAACGGGACATCGTATTATTACTTTATGCTGACGATTTAGTCATCGTAGCAGAGTCTGAAGTGGAATTAGGTAAGAGTCTAAGAGCATTGGAAAGATATAGTGACCAAAATTATCTTGAAGTTAACACTAGCAAAACCAAAATAGTTGTTTTTTCTAGAGGAGGCGGTATCCCAAAAGCCTGCACTTTCAGTTATAAGAACAAACCTATCGATATTGTCTCTAAATTTACATATTTGGGCATTACTTTTTCGTCTTCTTCGCTTTTTAGAGAAATGGCATATGATACCGCTCAAAAGGACAAACATGCCATCGGAGCAACAATACCGCTCATGACAAAAACCAAGATGGATAGTTGGACATCCCGAATACATCTGCTAAATTCCTTAATTCTTAGCATAGTAACTAACTGCATTGCCATTTGGGGGTTACGATACGCCGGCATACTAGAACGGGTGCAATTAACATTTTTAAAACGTATCCTTTTGGTTCCTATCAATACGCCAGATTTTGCTGTTCGACTTGAAACAAGTACAGCTAAATTTTCACTTGTGATATTTAAACACATGCTAAACTGGCTCATTAAACTTTATGAGATGGAAGAAAATCGACTACCTAAAATGTGCTTTCTACGTCAACTGGAAATCACAAGGATAGAGAATAAATATAATTGGGCATCGCAAGTTAAAAATCTGTTAGAATTTGCAAACTGTCAAAGATCATGGAGAGATATCAATGTAGCGTTCCTAAAAGCAAACAAAAATGACTTAATAGACACATTTAAACAAAAGGTAAACCAAAATGATTTGCGACAACTGAATGACTCATCATTTCTCACTTTTTATAGGGCTTTAGACCTGAGCGATCAACCACAACAGTATCTTCATATTCGAATGCCTCTACAATTCACCAGAACAATAGCACAACTTAGACTGTCGAATGAGTTTTGTGTTCGGTTCACTTTTCAAGGACTAACATATAAGATTGATCCAAAACAGTTATGTACAATATGCAACAAACGTGAGCTGGAAACTCTGCTGCGTCACCTTCTGTTCGAATGTCCTATTTACACAGCAATGAGACCACATAATATTACCAATCTGTTAAATCCAGAACATTTAGCAAACACCCTGAATAATATTACACCCTCTACCGCGAAAACAATTTCAAATCATATATGGAATATTCTGAAGCTACGAGCTTTCGTAATTAACGAATAAAAAAAAATTAATAACGCAAGCTCTAATTTCTCAATGTATTATTAGCGTACCTTAAAAGATTATTAGTAGCACTTACAAAAAAAGTATCCGAATAACTCACAAGTTTGTTTCTTTTTTATTTACTTATTTATTTTAAAATTTATAATGTAAGTAATATTGCAGTTACGTGTTCCCTTAATCTCATTATATATTTATCTTGTTCTTCCTAGATATGTAATTAAGTATATGTATGTGTATGCGGGTAGGTGGGTATAGGTGTGTATGTTTATATATGTAATATAGGTATGTCTATATATGTATAAGTTTGTATTCTAGAACTTACTTGCATTTTTATACTTTTTTAATGCTATTTATATCTAAGTTATTTATGTACATGTAGCGAACTAAATTTCTTGTTATGAAACTGTAAAGTTTTTATAAACAATAAAATTCTATCTATCTATCTAGTTTTCAAAATCTGTTCTTTTTCCTACTTATTCATTTTTTTATGTTAATTTTATGGTAAAATAATATGTTTAGTTTGTTTATTATTTACTGTTATACCTGTTAAATATACACATTTACATACATATAATTTGGGAATAGTGATTTGTTTAATTTTATCCCACAGGATTGAAAACAAAAACTTATATTTGGGAGGTTCAAAATATTTTTTTTAAATAAGATTTTTTTACATCTGGTTTTGGTAACACTTTAGAAAAAGTCACGCGTCGCCACTGAACTCAAAGGCATGACGAGAATCTCCTCATCAACGGAACCAATGTCGAACGAGTAGACCAATATGCATATCTTGGAACAATGATCAACTCAACAAATGATTACTTCCAGGAGATTAAAATTAGAATAGAAAAGGCTACTAGAGCGAATTTTAACAAAATGAGAAAAGTGCTCTGCACAAGAGATCTAAAGTTAAAGCTAACGAGTAAGGTTGACTAGGTGCTACGTTTTCTCGTCTCTGTTTTATGGAATGGAAGCTTGGACCTTGAATGCGGCTTCAATGAAAAAACTGGAATCATTCGAGTTGAGGGTGTATATAAAATTCTGAAAATATCATGGACACAACACGTCACAAACAATAAAGAGGTTCTGAGAAAGATGAATAAAGAATTGGAGGTCTTAAATAAAAACAAAACCAGAAAATTGGAATATATCAGGACATATTACACGTGGAGAGAGATACAAATTGCTCCAACTCATTATGCAGGGAAAGATTCAAGGAAAAGGAAGCATAGGGAGACGCAGAACATCGTGGCTGCGCAACCTGAGAGAATGCTACGGATGTACATCAAATGAACTTTTCAGAGCAGCCGTCTCTAAAGTCGGAATAGCTTATGATGATTTCCGACCGCCGTCGCGGAGATGGCACTTGAAGAAGAAGATATTGGCAAGGAGTGGATTGGTAGATAAAGTTTAAAATTGAGGATGAACGTTACTGAAATTATACAGCAAAAAATATAAGATTTTTGCTTGTGAAAAATTGATCACTCGCATAACAATAATATTTTCAATAATAGTTAAAGCAATTATTGTTTTTGGACTTCTAAACATTATTTTACTGAGAATATTTGCTATATAAGCATGCTCAGGGAATTTTTAAGAAATTAATTGTACTGTGACTTTTTTTTCTAGTTACGGTAAAAGTAAAAAACTTCCCGTTCAATAATTTCCCTCTACATTTATTTTAATGCTGAATCAGTTATAATCTCCGGGACAGACAGACAGGTCCCAGAAAACTAATTTAAAAATTTTTTAAGGCACTCGGGGGAGTGCCGACAGAAGTGAAAGCTTCTGGCGAACCAAGCGTCTTTGGGTACACACCCCATCCATCCTCCAACCTTTATAACTTCGGTCGAATTTATACGCAATTAAACTTATAGTATATAAACTAATATCTCGCCGTACCGATGACGGTCGCGAGTTCAATGCTTTTTCCCCATCCAAAAAGAAGTGCTATGCCTATTATATACGCGTTGAGTATGTCCGATGCTTTTTCTTCATCCAAAAAGTGCACAACGTCGCCTTGAAGTTTTCACTTCAAGGGAGATAGAGATAGTGCGGCTTCTCATGCGCTTTCTTCGCAAGCTCCTTCGGGTACACACTCTCTCCCTCCACCAACCATTATCACTTTGGTCGAACTTATACGCATTTCAACCTATAGTATATAAACTACTATCTCGCCGTAGCGATGACGGTCGCGAATTCAATTATTTTTCCCCATCGAAAAAGTGCACAATGTCCCTAAAGAAGTTTTCACTTTAAAAATGTATTTCGCAGAAACGATGACGGTAGCCAATTGAATACTTTTCCCCGTCCATAAAGTGCATAACGTCCCTAAAGAAGTTTTCACTTCAAAAATTTATTTCGCAGAAGCGATGGCGGACGCCAGTTCAATATTTTTCCCCATACAAAAAGTGCACAACGTCCCTAAAGAAATTTTAACGTCAAAAATTTATTTCCTAGAAGCGATAACGATTGTGAATTCAATACTTTTTCCCTATCCATAAAGTTCACAACGTCCCTAAAGAAGTTTTCACTTCAAAAATTTATTTCGTGACGGTCGAATTCAATACTTTTTCCTCATCCATAAAGTGCACAACGTCCCTAAAGAAGTTTTCACTTCAAAAATGCATCCAATTAAATATAAAAAAGAGCTAATAAAATGTTACAACAAAATTATCACAGCTCATTACAAAATAAATGAAATACCTATTTATTTCAACATCTTTTAATAAAAATATAAAACTGTAACAAAACAAATATCTGTTTTCAAATGTACAAAGGAATATTTGTTTATTGTGTAATATACAAGTAACTAATAAATTAAATCACCTGTATACATATATTGAGTATTAACAATAATTGCTTAGTGGGTTGTACATGAATCAGATTGTTATTAATACAGATGTACAAAACAATAAAAAAAATACAGAAAGAGGTAAAATCTTATATAAAAAAACCTGCAACAGTTACAGTTATTGATAATAAATGAACACAAATAGTACTTTGTCTTTCTAGTGTTTTGATGTGTAACAAAAACAAATAGTGCTATTACAAACAAAAAATAAGAACTATATTTAATTATACAGTGCGGTGGAATAAGTGTTGCCCCCCCCCTGTTAACTTGTTTATTTTAAGAATATAAGCAAAACGCTCGGACAGGTCGATTTTTAAACTAACCATAGTATATTATAGCATCAGCGTTTCGAACTTTACGAGATCCCTCTTCAGGTGACAGGCATAACTTTGATTTTTTTAAATGGTAAAGTACATCATGTGACACCTCATTTAACAGCTTTTAAAATACTGATTTCAAAAATGTATAATACTTTAATCCTTTTTGAGATCGCAGGCCCAAAATTTCGGTCGAACTCTTTTTAAACGCATTTATTTTTTTCGAATTCTGAGAAAACTAATAAGTATTTTTGAAAATTTTAAACGCAGAATGAAAGATTAGATTATCACCGAGGGCTGACAGTCCCTTAGAATAAACAAAAAGTTTCTTTTGAATGATATATTTGAAATTAAAAATCACACTAAATTTGCTCTTTTTCCTACCACTGTGACTTATTAAAATAAACATTATAGGAGTTCTCAGGGACTTTGGACCATCGAGAATACTGTAATATTTCATTCTGCGTTTAAATTTTTCAAAAATATTTATTGGTTTTTTCAGGATTCGAAAAAAATGATTGCATTTAGAAAGAATTCGACCGAAATTTTTCGCCTACGCTCTCAAACAGGATTAAAGTATTATACATTTTTGAACTAAGTATTTTAAGAGCTTTTAAATGAGGTGTCACATGATGTACTTTCCCATTTAAAAAAAGAGAGATCGCGTAAAGTTCGAAACGTTGATGCTATAATATACTATAGTTAGTTTAAAAATCGACTTGTCCGAGCGTTTTGCTTATATTCTTAAAATAAACAAGTTAACAGGGGGGGCAACACTTATTCCACCGCACTGTATAAGTACATACTGCTATATTTGCAATTCAATGTGAAAAAAGAACAGTTAAAATATGACTTTTATAAGGGTAAGAACAGAACAAGTGGGTCGCGGTGGAGGTGGAGGTCGCGGTCGATATCCATGTAAACCAAACACATTGTAGTGAATGGAAGAGAACAGAGCAGGTAAGTCGCGGTGGAGGTTTAGCGCGATGCCATACAGGAGGTTTATATCGATGCCTTTGAAAATAAAATGAGTTTGTTTTACATGGATGTCTACTGAGCGGCCTACAAGGATGTTTCCCTGTGATTGGTCCGTTCGAAGCCAAGTTGTCATTACCTGCGCTATCTGAGTTGATACTTTTTATATAATCCCTTTTTTGTATTCAGTTTATTTTTGAGTTTCTAAAGTACTTAAATTCACTAAATTTTTGAAATATGAAGGAGGATCTGATTATTTACAGCTGACATTTCATCACTATCATCACTTGACTGACACAACATCGCAAAAGCACAGTCTTTTTGTCATTCAAATTTCATTAAACTACTTCACTTGATAGTGGTTCTAGCTCGACTGACAGCGCAGGTGACCTTCTTGCTATGTGCTGTCGACATCGACTGTGACTTAACTAGTAGCATCCACCGCGCGTGACCTACACCTCCACCTCGACCCACTTGTTCTGTTCTTACCCTAATGTGTTTAGTTAGGATGAAACTAATCCTACTAAAGGATACACATAATTACGTAATTCTTCCTCAATATTCTTTAATATTGGTAAATGAAAATCAATCAATTTTTCCATACGGTATTAAAAACCTATGTATGTCCATAGTTTTCATATTTAGAAGCGAACATCTAAAATAAAAAGTGTATTTGTGCAATTCAATTATTTATACACATTTGTATAATGAATGGTCTGTTACACATCATACACATTATTGAAAAATTACATAAAAAATAAACAAAATGAACCATGAAATCAATTAATTAATAGCAGGTAACTACTGTATGGTTTATGAAAATGTATGTACATACAAGCAATGTATCAAAAGTAAATGCCAGGTAGGATGAACCAGTGTAGATTCTCAATTTTTATACGGATATCTTGGATTTTAAAGCACCCTATGTAACGCACAGCTGAATGTGGCTGCATTTTTATGTTTGTGCATCACAGTGTTGCCGTGCTGTTTTCTATATATTTCTTTCATAATTTCAATCAATGTTAAATATCGCTGTGTCTAGGTACACGCTAACGTGTACGCAAATAAAAAAGTTAGGTACACGCTTAAACGTCATTAAGTCAGTGACGTCATTATTTAGCGTGTACTATGACTGGGTTTTCTGGTACAAGCTAATTTGAGCCGCGTGTATGCTGTGGTAAAGTAACGAGCGATCCACAATTATTGGGATCAAAGCTAGCCGTGCAAAAAATTACGTATGTCTTGTTTTAATCTGAATTTATATCATTGGTTTATCAATTAATTTTGATTAACATTATAAAACATAAAAATCAGTCAAAACCTTTAACACAGAACTTTAATCAAAAATAAAAAGAATTAACAAAATTATAAGTAACAATATTAAATAAAATCAAACAAGATTCTCTGTATATGTCCACCACCAAAATCTCTACATAACCTAACTTTTCTTGTTAAGTTGACATACACTGCAAAGTTGACGTAAACTGGAAAGTATATCTGAATTAAGAATAGACATGCACTGTATAGCTATCTCTGTCGTTCAGAGCCACCTACGGTGACAATAATTTTGGATCACACGTTATCTGTAAGTATTGCGAGTGCGAGTGTCAGAGTGTGGTTAGAATTTGTCTAATCGCGTTATGTTTACACATAATCGCCTTATGTTTATATTGATTTATAAAGAGTTTTCTTATTTTTTTACTTGTTTAGTGTTTTTTTTTAATTAACTATGGAGTGTGGACAATTATTTAGTTCTTTTAATTAGTTTAACAACATTTTAAAACAGTATGAAAAAGATAAGAGACAAAAATTCGTGATTAAGGGTAGCAGAAGTAATAAGATAAAATATACGGGGCAATTGGTTAGTGTGATAAAACTCAGTAGATCCGCTAGAGTAACAGATAGCAATAAAAGTTAGTAACAAAATTTTTAGCAAACTTTAAGCTTCATATTACAAAATTACTAAAATTAGTTAGAATGTTACAGCGGCGTTCGATAATATAGTGGCAGACCAAAGTTATGTTTTTTAAATGGAACACCCTATATTTTATTTTATGTTTGAAATCTTCTTAACTTCCACATCACAAAAATATAAAGGTTTATTATGTTATACAGGGTATTTACAAAGTTATAACCCATTTTCTATTAAAATCGTAACAAGTTCAACTCCCTGTATAAATAAAAATAAACACCACAGCAAAAATAAACACCAATATAAACTGGTATAATTATTTTAACAGTATTTTGTATATATCGTGTTAACTAATATTTATTTTGCTAACCTGAATATAATATACTTTTATAGACATGCATATTGTTTTATTACAATTAAGTTTGAAACATCTGAATAGTTTTGCTTCCCTTCCCCTTCTCTTAATAAAAATATTTTTTATCAAACAAACAACAAACACCAAACATATCAAAATAGCGTGTACCAAAATATAAAGTCACTGCGCACGCTAAATAATGACGTCACTGGCTTAATGAAGTTTAATTCGCGTGTACCTAACTTTTTTAATTGCGTACACGTTAGCGTGTACCTAGACACAGCGGTTAACATATACCTACAAGAATAATAGAATAATAACATTTACTTCTCCGTCATTATACTAGGTATAATGATAAATGAGGTGTCAAATTAAAGCTTATAATCCAAGGATAGTACTAAAGGTAAGAAATTAGACCTAGGTTGTCTGTCCGTCTGTCTGTCTGACCGCGAATATAACTCCTCCGTTACTATACCAGGTAGAATGACAAATGAGGTGTCAACTGAAAGTTTATAATCCAAGGATAGTAGTAAAGGTGAGAAATTAGACCTAGGTTGTCTGTCCGTCTGTCTGTCTGTCCGCGAATATAACTCCTCCGTCACTATACCAGGTCGGACGGACAGACAGCCTATGTCAAACTTCTCATCTTTAGTACCATCCTTGGATTATAAGCTTTCATTTGACACCTCATTTGTCATTCTACCTGGTACAGTGACGAAGGAATCATATACGCGGTCGGACAGACAGACGGACAGACAGCCTACGTTAAATTTCTCACCTTTAGTACCATCCTTGGATAAACTTTCATTTGACACCTCATTTGTCATTCTACCTTGTTATAATGACGAAGGAGTTGAGTTTGCAAACAGACAGACAAGACGGACGGACGGACAGACGGACGTGGAAAATTCAATGTTTTCACATTTTTTCAAAATTGGTGAAAACAACAACATAATAAACTTTACTTAATTGGTGTTTCAAAACTACTTACTTTTAACACATTAGGTACACAATATTACAAGGTTTCTAGCAAGTTAAACGTCACAATGATTTAAAATATTCAAGTAAAAACCTATATATACATAACATATTAGAACATACCTAAAATACACAAAAATGATATATATAGGGTGCTTTAAAATCCAAGATGTCCTTTTTATACTAGGTACTTCTACCCTAACTAAGAATATCACTCACCAATGGCTTAGTAACATTAACAAATAGTAAAGATGAGTGGGGTTCGATCTTTCTAACTGGCAATTAAGTACTGTACACTGTACACATTATATTTAGTTGAGGTTTTTAAGGCAAATGTCCTTAACATGAGGTAAAACCACATAGGTACTAAAGAAATATTGTCAATATAAAGTCTATATTAAATAATATTAGGGAAATATTATTTAATACATGATATACTTAAGAATATCTTAAGTGTAGCATTCAAAGAGCAAAAATCTACATTACAGACAATACTGCAAATAATCCTCAAATGTGTTTAAAATCCCTCATTCTCAGGTGACAAACTTCACCTTATTCCCTCTGTAGCTTAGTGGTAAGAAAGCCTACATTTGGACGCAAGGATTGTGAGTTCAAATCCTAGCTAGGTAGGAATTTTTTCTTTATTAAAAATTAAGAAATGAAAATAATTTCTTTCTTTGTGGGATCGGTACTCACTAGGGGGACCCCACGTTTGGATACAATTAGAGTCTCTTTGTAAAGACAATGAAGTCAACTTTACTAAGTAACAAGACATTTACTTAACACAAACATTACACTATAATCTGATTGCGAAATCAACTATACCAAAAAAGGGAAAAAAACTAATATGATTCAAAAATAAAGTGCTAATAAATAAGTAAATTATTTTTGGCAAATTACAAAATAGAAATCAGATTATGCAAGTATTCATTTAAAAATTTGAAACACTTCCAAAATAGAGATTTCATTAAAATATCACTGATAAGGTCATTCAAATACTTATTCTTACATAAAATCAGCGATACTCAACCTTTTTTTCTCTGGGCCATATAGTAGCTATTGCCACAGGTTGCGGGCCGCAATTTAGCTGAAGTAGTATATATTATGTCGGGAGCTATATGTGATTTCTGTGGTTTTCCGAGTTTTACTCCACGTTGAATAATTTTATTTTGGCGACGTTTCAGCAAGGTTGCACTTGCCATTGTCAAGTCAGGAGTTCCGCTTTTTGCTGTGGCTTGAAGTGAACAGTTTAGTTCGAACCACTTCATTTTTGATAAATCTGGTAGGAATTACTACAAGCTATTCTCAAAACGTCGCTTCGTCCAGGTGCGAATCAGTGAGTCAGGATCGGTAAAATTTTGCATATTTCATTTTTGAATATGAGGATTCGCACAGGTATGTTGAAGTAAACAACGTGAGGAGCAAGTAAGCGCAACGGTTTAGAGTTTTATACTTATCCGGTACTAATTTCCAGAAATCCTCATATTGATTTGGGTCTCTTTTTTCTTTAAAGCGTCCAAATTTGTATCGTTTTTAAAATCAACTAGTTCATCTGACAACTTTGCGCCATTAAATCCCAATGTCGCAAGTTGTGTAGTAGTGGCTACTTCTAAGTGCCAGAGATGATTATCCACTAATAGAATATTTTTTTGCAAATCATTAAATCTTTCCTGAAATTCATTGCTCAAGGAAACTAAATAATTAGAAAAAATAGCATAATTTTCTGGAGATACATCAATTCCTTGAGCTTTTATCAATGTCAGAAAGTTATGCAGATTTTTTATATTAATTTCCTCGATGTGTACCTCCTTAGCTTGTCCTCGAAAGCAAATACTTTATTTGCCAACTGTGAAATAATTTTATGTTTGACAAATAATTTGATCGTTTACAGGACCTTTTATTTAGCCTTCAGGCTCGCATAAAAAACGCTAAAGGGCCGCATGCGGGTTGAGTATCACTGCATAAAATGATTCACACTTATAGTCCGTCCGCTATAACTTTTCCCATGCGGTACGATTCATTTTCAATCAAATTAAGTCAAAACATAAATTGAAACGAACGTCGATGTGTATATACATTTTGTATACTGTATACTATATACTACACACATCGGCGTACGTTTCAGTTTCTGTTTTGACTTAATTTGATAGAAAATGAATCGTACCACATGGGAAAAGTTATAGCGGACGGACTATAAGTATCAAATGAGGTTGATATAAAAAAAAATTAATTAATTATCAAAAACCATAGATACTATCCAAATTTATTTCTTGGAATATAAAAACGTATTACTCAAAGAGAACGCTCATTGTATTTATATAGGATCTATGATTATGTCACACACAAATGCATAAAAAGCGGTCTTGCGCCAGGATTAAAGAGCATGAAACATACATCAAAAACAAGGATTTCGGATCACAGTTATGCAAGCACACTTGGGACAATGAATATAGATCACAGTGGAAAGATGCATCAATAATTGTGAAGGAAACAGACATCAAAAAGAGAAAAATCAAAGAAGCATCCCTCATCCTTAGTGTGACCAACCCCAATTTAGTCGAATTCGGGACAAGACTGAAAAAAATACCTGAAATTCAGGACTTTTCAATGAAAATCGGGCCATTTTTTTTTTAATATATAACTTTAATATTTTTATGTTGACATATATTTTTGATGTAATTAAGCCACAATTGGTTGCAATGATAATTACATTTTTGTTAGCTTTTGACGTTTCGACTTCCAATCCGGAAAACGTTCTCAAAAAGAAAAAAATTAGAAATCAACTGATGTTGGATTTCCATGTAAACATAACCTTATGTTAGATTAATTTAAAAATGTAATTATCATTATAACCGATTGTGGCCCATCAAATCCCATCAAAAATATAATTGTCAAACATGCCACAAGAAAAAAAAGATTCAGAACATTTTTATGTTGATTCAGAACATTTATTTATATTATTGTTAATTATTTTTTGTCGAACGATTGAATTTGCTTAAAAATGAGAAGAAAACCTTTAAAAATCACTACGATAAATTCAACATAATAGATCAAAGACGATACTTGAAATACAGAAACGAAAAAAAGTCCACGGTTTGAGTTTTCGTAGAACTATAATACCACTATATAAAATGAATCCATTTTGGATGTGGTATTAGTACACTCTAGAATTTTTAGACTTTTTTTTGTCCCACCAATTCAATTTGATGTGAATTCTTAGACGAATAACGTATTCAAAATAGAATTTTACCAAAACGTTGAAAATTCGGATGGCCCGGAAGCGTTGTCCGGGACGCCGGGACATGACTTCGTAATTCGGGCCATGTCCCGGATTTTTCGGACTAGGTGGTCACACTACTCATCCTTCATTTTATATCAAATCCATCAGCAGAATGCAGCAAACTTTGGTTGCCAATACATAAAGAAGAGGTGAATAACAAGAACATATCAATAATAGAGGAAAAGAAAATGTAAAACATATATACATACATACATAATCGATGATCCTCTTATACCAGAAGATGTCGATGTGTTTCTTTACTCGTTATTCTCTGCGAACTTACACCCACTTGTTTCGGTCCCTAGCTAATTCTTTGGCTTCCTGCCACGATTTTTCTCTATTCTGCAATATTTCCATCACACTGGTATTCCACGTTTTCCTTGGTCGGCCTCTCCTGTTTTTCCCTATCGGCCTCACTTCCCATGTCCTTTTAACTTGTCTGCCGTCGTTCATTGTAAATAAGTGCCCAGTCCATTTTAATTTCTTTTCATGAATTTTTTTTCCTTTAATGATTTTACTTTTAATTCTCTTCTAAAATCTTCGCTACGTCTTTCATCGGTTCTCCTAGCTCCCACTACTGTTCTTTAATACCTCATTTCCGTGGCTTGCAATCTCTTTTCTTGTTTGTCGTCAATACCCAATTCGTAAGTGATAGGTACGTAAATTGTTTTAAATATTATCATTTTGGTTTTCCTTGTTATTTCTTTTTTATTTAAGAAGTTTTTATACAGCGAATATGTTCTTGTGGCTGCTTTTATCCTATTTCCAATCTCGTCTTCTTGTGTCCCCTTCTTATTTAAAATTATTCCAAGGTATTTAAATGTATCTACCTGTTCTATTTTTTTTGCCTTGGATTTCAATATTTAGGTTAACATCTTTCTTGGATATTGCCATTACTTTTGTTTTTTTCCATATTCATTATTAGATTGTAATTTTTTAATTCTGCCTCCCAGATTCTTATGTTCTCCTCCAGAGCTCTTTCAGTTCTTGCCACAATAACAATATCATCTGCAAATACACAGGCTTCGATTTTTATTTGTTGTAGGTTTCTGTATCCTATGGTATATTTTTTGTTTTTGGCCAGCACTTTTTAATTACTTCGTCTATTACACAGATAAACAGTAGGGGGCTCAATACCCCTCCTTGTCTGACTCCGTCGTTATTCGTAAATTTGCTAGAAATAAGATTGCCTGTTCTTACCTGATTTATGGTATTGCAATACAAACTCTGGATTGTTGTTATCAGTTCCATATCCACTTCCTTATTTGTCAAGCTTTGCCATATTCCCTCTCTTTTCACCATGTCAAAAGCTTTTTTCATATCTAGGAATCCCAAATATACCGTTTCATCTTTTAGTATGGCTTTTTCGATGATCTGCTGTAGAGTGAAGATATGGTCCTGGACGCTATGTGCTATCCTAAACCCACTTTGAATATCTGCTAATCTAGGCTCGACTAAATTCCGGAGCTTCCGTTCTAGGAAAATGTAAAACATGTGTCTTTATCATAACTAATGTAGGCAACACACAATACCTAATAACAAAATTTACAATTTTACCCAAAAACCCATTATTAGGAACACATAATTATTTCACAAAATACAGTGGAACCTTGATAAGTCGGATTAATCGGGACCAAGGCCAATCCAGGTTATCAAAAATCCAGGTTAGCCAGAGAATATGGTAAAAAATTAATAAAACATGGTATATGGTATACAGTGGAACCTCGATAAGTCAGATTAATCGGGACCGCGGCTCATCAGGGTTATTGAAAATCTGGGTTAGCCAGAGAATATGGTAAAAATTAATAAAAAACCATCTAAAAAAAACTGTATACTTACAGATAAACTCCACTATGATTGTAAAAACATGAAATATATATGCACAGAACATCTAAATTATGTACAGTTGTATACAGTATTGTTCACTTATTGGTAAAAAATTCAATCAAACTAAAAAAATGTTTGTTTTTTCTGATGAAAATCGGTCAGTGTTAGCCGGTTTCCGGATTATCAGAGGCCAACTTATCTGGGTTCTACTGTACTTACAGATAAAGTCCGTTATAATTGCAGAAACATGAAATACATATGCACAGTTCATCTAAATTATGTACAGCTGTACAGAGTATTGTTCATTTTTTGGTAAAAAACTCAGTCAGTTTCGGTTGTGTGAATTTCATCTGCCGCTTGCGTGCTGTGCGACTTGTGTGCTGTGCGATCCCGCAGTCTCTTCAACATAAGCAGTTCATCCGGTGATGTTTCTGCCTGTTTCTCGAAATAGACCATTAGTGCATCTAGTTGGGTCATTGCGTCTCCATGACTCATCACTGGCTGTTCAATGTCCCCTTCTGCATCCTCAGTATCTGATTTACTAGCGTCAGGTGAATACGATGCAATCACTGCCGTTAAATTTTCTTCTGTCACAAAATCCAAAAACTTGTTTTCATAGTCATGAACAGCGTTGTCCCCAGATAGACTTTCTCCATGGGTAGATAGTTGGTGTATTCCATGGCGTTTTTTCCATCTATCCAGCCAACCTTGACTCGCAGTGAAGTTTGGTTCACAATTAGGCAACGTTTTATTCAGCTGGAGTGCTGTTTCTCGAATAATTGGTCCAGACAATGGTAAACCACGTTCCCGTTCTGCACAAAACCAAACATACAATGCATCGTCGAGAGTCTCATTTTTAGCTTTCTTAGCTTTGCGCCGATTGTCCAAACTGTCTTTTGTTATTATTTTGAAACAAAATTCTTCGATTTTAGATCTATTTTTCTTCCAATCCGATACTGTAGATGTACCAACACCATATGACGCAGCAATTGTTTTTAAAGGTTCTCCTTTATCAATCCTACCTAATGCTTCTAGTCTCTTTTCCATTGTCACTACAACATTTTTACGTTTTGTTGCCATTATGTAGACAAAAAAATATGCAAACACAAACCTATCTGACACACTAATACAGACACAATCGGAAGGATGTTATGTTATTTAAGAACAGTGGAGACTAGGACAGTTTGAAATAAATAAAGGAATACAGGTGCCTCTTGTTTCCGATAATCTGAGCCAATGAATGTCACCCGGCTGCTGTGTGCTATGAGTCATTCTCACCATCATACAGTTCAAATTACACAAACACACATTATCACTCAAATATTATATTGCATATGTTTTTATGGTTGGAATGTTTGTCTGATGAAAATCGGTATGTTAGCCGGACTTCCGGGTTATCGGGGCCAACTTATCGCGGTTCCCCTGTACACAGAATAATCAGAATTTGATGTGTCATCAGCAACCACCCTCATTTAGGTAATATTGTAATTTTCATTACAACCAAATTGTGGCTAATCCCATATAAACATAAAACTTAGCAAATCTTTTGTATTCACTCTTCTGTAAAATTTCAGTATTTTGAGTTTCTATGGTTTAAAACTGGATGTGTGATATTTAGTAACTGAACTTCATACATAAATTAAAAAATTGACTTATTGACTACAAAAATATAAGTATTTTAAATTACCAGATTTATCTCTTGATTTAATAGATGTATCTATTTAACTTAATGTTATACATTGACTTTACAGTTAAAATTGCACCTTAACACATTCGCCATCACATGCCAAAAACGCCTTTGGGCGTTCATAATCTGAGGATTTGAATAGGGTTATTTTCGTAGTGGCACCATATGCACCATTTTATTCGTTCCCTATAGCGTTTGTTATATTATAATTATTTTGTTCTTATTTGTTGTAAATGTTATAGCAAAGGATTGCTAATGCTACTTCCTCTTACAGTTATGATATATTTGTACTTGACCATTTATACTATAATCATAAACTATTCCTTTACAATAGAAACAGGATCCATAAGGTCGGTGAGTAATAATTTCTTTGTCAAAATGTGTTCTAAGTCCTTCAAAGTCAGGGGCAAAATACAAATTACACTGTCTGCAATGAAAGTAATGTTCCTTTTCATACTGAAGCACCTCTTCTGGACTTTCTTTAACAAATCTTGGATGAACTGCATCAAATTCTGTCACTGTTTTTGGACGTTGGTTTTCGCTCATTTCTTACTTTGGAAGTATATTTATTTATTAGACTATTTTGAATATTGAATATATAACATATAAACATAAGGAAGACAACACAACCACCACACCACAACAAACTTTGACTTTTGAACTTCTGACAGTTGACAGTTTTGACTTTTCATTGACAAGTTGTCAAAAGCAGTTGGCATTTGGCACTTGATTTTGATAACTATCTTTGTTTACATGTGTATTAAACAGTGATAGTTTTCTTCCTAATTTATTTCTATTCTTTTAAAAAAATAGCAGCAACGAATTTGCTATGTAATTCTGTTTGAATAAAACTCATTAGAAATAATTTATGTAGTTTTGTAGACAATTTAAAATTTAACCTTATTCAGATGTCCTTGATGTCATATGTCACTTTTAAATGGCTACACTGTTTACTGTTTTTTGACAAATGGGCCCCATAATGGCTTCCAAGCAACAAGAAATAGAAGTTTTAGAAAACTGGGAAGAAATTGAAGAGACTGATGTAATTCTTTATTACCTTTAATTATTTTTACTGTTACAGAAATTCTAATATAATTATATTCCTAAGATTTCATTTATAGGTTATGTAAACTAATCCTTTTTTAGGTTTTAGAGAAAAAATTTAATAAAATCTTAGCACCAAGTAAAACACTTGATAATAAGAGGTATGAAAGACACAGATTTACATACAATTACACCCTAATGCCAATAGTTGTTTTATTGGAAAGCATTAAGAAGTCATTTTCTATTAACAATTTTTACATTTACCAAAAAACTTGTTTTAAATAATTGACAATTGTATTTGTTATGGCATAACGATTTTTTATGTTTTTAGTACTAATGGTAGTATAGAAAACTCTGTAAAAATAATTCTAACAGGAGACGATGCCTTAAGAACACAATATGTGCCTCCTGAGCCAACAGTAAAAATTTTGAAGAGACCTTCTAAAGATCTAAACAGTAATGGTGATTCTAAGGTGTATCAACCTAAAAAAACTTTACAGCAACGAGAATTAGAATATGCAGAAGCTAGGCTAAGGATTTTAGGTGAAGCTAGTCCAGAGAAAATAGAAGAAGCAAGGTTAGTAGGTACATGTTGTTTTAACGTGTTCACTGTCAGTGTAAAATTTGAATAGAACCTCAGGTGCCGACTAATAAAAACATCGTCCACGACCCTGTACACCACTCCGCTACGGGGTGGTCGGCATAGGGCATACAGAGCCGAGCACGCCACAGTGGTGTGGTAGGTAGTTAATCCACTAATACCCACCTGTGAAAGTAGAAAGTAGTTTTTGTAGTCACATCCATGTTGCCTGACTTCAAATGAAGCTCTACTTTCTACTTGTACAAAGGGTACACACATGCCTGTAAATTAGGAAAGTAGCTGGTATAAGCCAGTGACTGGCATCCACCAAACACATTTGCAAGTAATTAGAATGCTAGTAGCTTGCATGCTTATAGTGGCAATAGTGATGTAAAAAAAGTACCTAGCCATTACAAAGTAACTGGTATTTGTCCAATACCCAAAGTAACGATTCTTCCTTGTTAGAAATACTCATTACTTTCGGTATAAGCAAACTAACGAAATATCCAGATGTCGGTAACACCAAACCAAACAAATACTTTGTCGATTGGCATGTCAGTGTCAGTATTTGATACTTTAGCACTTCGAAAGATAAATCTAAGTGGTGACGGGGTGAAATGTAAACACTAAAGAGGCCTGCTGAAGGGTATCAGTTTATGGTTTCTTTGATATTACACTATTTATTATTTTATTACTATAACTGTAATAAAAAGAAACCTACTATTTTTTAATATTAATGAAAAGAAATTTTCAGATCGATGGTCCAGAAACCAAAAAAAGAATCTAATATTTCACTTTGTTAGTTTGAAATATTTATTTGCTAAAGTGGATGTACTCTACCTTAAAACTAAAAGTATCGGAAGTACTGAAAGTAACAGTTTAAAGTACTGGGTATTGATAGTTAAAGTAACGAATTGTTACAAATATTCAAAAGTAACAAAAAGGCCGGCGTAGCTCAGGCGGTAATATGCTTGGCTCGAGTGCTGGCAGGCCGGAGTTCAAATCCCACCGCTGGCAAGAACAACTAGATATTTTTAAAAGTGTCTATAGGCCCCAGGTCGACTAAGCCTGAATAAAATGAGTACGGGTAAAACCAGGGGTAATAATAGGTGGTTGAAGCGTAGTACTGGCCTTGTTAGCTTCCTTGTATACTGTAGGCCCTAGATATAGCAGACTACCGTGCTATAATCCCAAAGCCACGTAAGTGGTATAAAATGGGAGACTATTATAACAAAAGTTTACATCACTGACTGGCCAGGCAAAAAAGCAGGGTAGATTTCTACACTTGCCAGTGGCAGTGTAAAATCAAGTGGTTTTCATGTGAAAAACACTATATTACTTTTTTTGTAATTAGCTTTTGAGTTTCCAACAAAAAAAGGTGATCAATAGAAGGTATTTGGAATGAATTAAACAAGCAAATATTGCTTAGAGTTATTGCTATTCACATAAAAATAATGAATAATATAATGCCACAAGAAAATAGCCTCGAACAATACATATTCTAAAGTTGTAAAAGGTATTTCCTGAAATATTTATTGCACATGATTACAGCTAGTGTAAAGTACAGAAAACACTACTTTAGTGAAAGTAGAATGCCACCTAGTTAGTGAGACAGTAAGCCAACAACATAAGTTTCTTGTGCTGGACATAGAAGTAAAAATAAAAACTAAATCAAAATATCGAAGAGGACCATTAACAGTCAAGTGGTGGATGTCAAAAGATGAGAAAGAAGGTCTATTCAGGGTAAGAATAGTAGAAAAAATGTGATGGAACATGGAAGGTAGCTCTAATACAATTGAAAGAAAAATGGCCAGGATCATTAGAGATACTGATATTGAAATACTTGGAAAAACTCCAGGATAGAAGTTTAAAGAGACTTGGTGGTGGTCAAACTGAGTTCAAGATAAAATAAGGGAGAGGAGCGAAAATAATATAAACAGTACCAAGAAAATAGGTCAGACACTGATCTTCAAAACTATATGGTAGCCAAAAAGGAAGTGTAGTAGCAAAAGCTAAAGTAAAAGCATATATAATTCTATACTAACAACTTTATACCAGGGAAGGAAAACAAAGATATCTGTGTGTTTTGTGTTTTATTGGCACTGGTTTTCACAACCAACTGGCCAGTCAATTTCATAATTGTTTTTTAGACTATAACTTATCACTAACTCTGGGGAGTAATGTGTAGTGTGTGTGTTGAGTAAGTGTCTTGTTACTTTGCAAAGTCGATGTCATTGTCTTTGCAAAGAGACGCTAATTGTATCCGAACGTCTGCGGTCCCTCCGGTGAATACCGATCCCACAAGGACAGAAACTATTTTCATTTATTAATTTATAATAAACGAAAAATTTCTGACCCCGGTGAGATTCAAACTCACGACCTTTTCGGATTTTTCAATCCATACGCAGGCGCTCTTACCACTGAGCCACGGAGGGGACAAAGATATCTAAAATAGCCAAACATATAACAAAGAAAGCAAAAGATTTTAATTAGATGAGATGTATAGGATATGAAAATAAAAAATATACTAATTTTCTAAAAGGATGTCAAAATGAGATGGAAAAGTACTTTGACAGTTTATTAAATGACCAATTTGATAGAAAACCATTTAACGGAGATAGTAACAGGAATGGTTACCAAACTAACAAATAAGGAAGTAGTTCAAGTACTTCAAAGAATAAAGATAGGAAAAGCAGTTGGTCCAGATGATATTCCTGGGAAGTATAGAGAGCATTAATAAATAATAAATACAGGAACAAGTTGGCTAACAGGTTTATTTAATAGAAATATAGAAGTTGGATAAATGGCAGATGGGTGGAGAAGGAATTAGTACCTGTTATTTGATCAAACCATCAAAATATGGGGTAGAGTAATTGATAGGCTGATTCGTGAAGAATTCTACATATCGTCGGTGATGTGACAATACCTCCCTCCTATCTGCTTTTTCATGAATTTTGTAAGAGAGATTTTTAACTTTTTAGGGTCATCTCCTGTTTTCATATGATATTTTTTGACTTGTTTTGTAGTAAATTGAACTATCTATTTACTACAAAACAATTCAAAACTTACATATGAAATCAGGAAAATTGGCCATTTTCATTGAAACATAACACCTTTTCAAACGGTTTTTTGGGAATACCTTAAAAACTATGCATCTAACTAAAAAAACTATAATATACCCTATTCCACGAACATACGCCTATTTTGGATTACTTCGACAACGAATATTTTACTGTGCAAAATAAGAAGAACAAAAGTAAATTGCAAATTACATTGTTGTTTATTGAAATAATTATTAGCGCCATTTACTTTCGTACTTCTTATGTTGCACACTAAAATATTCGTTGTCGAAGTAATCCAAAACAGGCGTATGTTCGTGGAATGGCCCATATAAAACATTTTTGTAGCTTATAAAATAACAAAGAGATTCTTTCCTTTATGAATCTTCTAGTTATAACACAAAAAGAGATATGGTAAGTGAAAAAAACTTGTTTTCTTGGTGCATGCTCAAATCAGTGTATTTAACTTGAAATAACAGAGAAACGGTTGATTTTAGGTTTATAATGCTTCCGATAACTTTTGTTGTGCTTGGAAAGACCTATAAATTAAGCAATATTAAATGTTGATTACATTCAAACTATTCGAGATAAACTATAAAAAATTTGATGACTAACGTATTTTAAGCAAAAAATTAGAAGTATATTTAACCCCTCATCCACAAGAATTTAAATGCATCATTTTCCTTCTACAATACATTTTACTATATTGTTCTTTTTATAGTCAAAAAGTTGGGCGGGTTTAAAATGAATGGTTTTTGAAAAAAATAAGATCAAATTATAGAGCGCATTTTTAAATTTTTTTAAAAATCTTCCTATTTCTCCATGTAACTCGAAAATGATAAGAGATGCCAAAAAAAAGATGCCATACAAAAATGTAGGTTTCTTCTAGATAAACATTTTGATTTTATTTTTTATAACAGTATCTCTTATCATTTTCAAGTTACATGGAGAAAAAGGAAGATTTTTAAGAAAATTTAAAGATACGCTCTATAATTTGATCTTATTTTTTTTCAAAAACCATTCATTTTAAACCCGCTCAACTTTTTGAACATAAAAATAACACTGTAGTAAAATGTATTGTAGAAAGAAAACGATGTTAAATTCTTGTGGATGAGGGGTTAAATATACTTCTCAATTTTTTTCTCAAAATTCGTTAGTCATCAATTTTTTGCAGCATATCTCGCTTAGTTTGAATGTAATCGACATTTAATATTGCATATTTGAAAGGACTTTTCAAGCACAATAAAAGGTATTGGTAGCATTATACACCTAAAATCGACCGTTTCTCTGTTATTTCAAGTTGAATACACTGATTTGACCATGCACCAAAAAAACAAACTCTTTTCACGTACCATATCTATTTTTGTGTTATAACTAGAAGATTGAAGAAGGAACAAATCTCTTTGATTTTTTATGAGTTACAAAAATGTTTTATATAATTTTTTTAGTTAGATGCATTGTTTTTAAGGTATTCGCAAAAAACCGTTTGAAAAGGTGTTATATTTTCAACCACGAATAACTCAAAAAGTATTGAGTTTTCGAAAAAAAAATTATAGAACAGTTTTTGCTTAGAATTAAGTTCTCTAGCAACTTCCGTAGTTGTTTAATAAAAAAATTTTCCACCCCCGAGAAGGGGTGGGAACCGCCCCAAGACAAAAGCACACATCGGCATAGGGTAGACTTTGAATAAGGAGATATTTTCAGGCTATTCCTAAAATTTCATTAAAATCCATGCAGTAGGATAGAATTCGGAGGTAATAACCTGTTCTTGCTCTCATTGACTGCTCTATTACAAAATTCATGAAAAAGCAGATAGGAGGTATTGTCACATCACCGACGATATCCAATAATCAGTTTGGCTTTATACAAGGCAGATCAACAACAGATGCAATTTTCTGTGATACTATAATAGACATAAGTCCATCCAGAGGATGCAGTCTATCTGTACATATCTATTATGGTGTGCTGATTAAGCCAATTTTGTGGCTTATTCCCAACTAAAATAATAAATTGATATGATAAATTATTAATTTGTAAAATTAAAAAAAATATTTTTCTGATTAACCCTCCGTTAGTCGCTAGGATAAACGGAGCATCAAGAGTCGCTACGGTGTCAGAGACCGACAATTTAAAAAAAATAGTTATTGCTATAAAATTCGTACAAATATTTTATATTGTGTATAGGAATGACTGAAAAATATTTTTGAAAATGTTTTATTGAAAAACAACAGATATAAAATGAAAAATCGCTTTCATTTTCACTTCCCTCATCGTCAAAATAATTTTCATCGTCGCTAGGAACCATTTCCCATAATTCCAGTATAACGTTTTTGTTCGGCTTCAAAGGACATCTATAAATAAGACTTGACCAAAACTTACCGATAAAATGCAATAATAAGATGCTAAATCTTTACCTGAACTTCAAGTTAACCAGTAAAGTAATAACCACACCGTTAGTCGCTACGGAGTCTTGCACCGAAAATAGCTATAAAACTAGCACAACTGTACCCAAGTAGGTAAGAATGTACACTAACACGAGGTTAGTTGAAAGGAAGAGGTACAGAAAGTGGCGATAGAAAAAAACAGTTATTTTATAAATCCCGAATGAATAATTCTGTCGTCGGTGTGTGACACCGATAGCGACTAACGGAGGGTTAATGTGTTTTATTCACTTTTGTAAAGATCGGCACTGTACAGCTGCTAACAACATATAATCTTTTATAGCTATACTGACTAAACAACACCATAATCTTAACCCCCTCTGTGGCTCAGTGGTAAGAGCGCCTACCTTTGGATCGAAAGGTCCGAATGGTCGTGAGTTCAAATCTCACCAGGGTCAGAAATTTTTCATTTATTATAAATTAATGGATGAAAATAGTTTCAGTTCTTGTGGGATCGGTACTCACCGGGAGACCGCAGATGTTCAGATACAGTTAGCGTCTCTTTGCAAAGACAATGACGTCGACTTTGCAAAGTAACAAGACACTTAAACACACACACTACACATGACACTAGGTACCTAAATGCAAAAAATTCACCGTACCTACCATGCCAATGGCCATTAATTGTCGAGGCATTAGCTAAATAAAAAAAAACACCATAATCTTTTCACAGAAGGGTTTGCACACAATAATGAAAAACTTTACAAATTGAATAAAATCCATGAATCAGAATAATTTTTATTTTATTTATACAAATTAATACTTTTTCATTAATTTACTATTTTAGTTGGGAATAAGCCACAAAATTGCCCCACTCTTCACTGTAAAAATGTCATTTGTTTGAATTTTTTTTGATTCTAAAGTTTGATTGTATAGTTCAGGGGTGGCCAAACTGCGGCTCGCAATCCACATGCGGCTCTTTGAAGAATTACTTGTGGCTCTCGAAAAATGTACCCGAGATCCTTTTCAATTGTGTGTTATTATTTAAAAAAAAATTATTATCGTTTCATGTGTTTCAAGATGTCTTTTAAATTACTGACAACAAATATGAAAGACCAAATGCAACTTTGTAACAAATTACATTTCCATCCAAGCTAAGAGTGATATGACAAATCGAAACCTGCGCGAAAGAATATTAAGAGTGGCGCGACATAAAAGTCAGTAATCAACCCACTCCAGACCGATTTGTATATTTAGTCATTTTACTCGCCTTAAAAAGATTTGTAACAATATTAAGCTAGAAAAACTTAACGAGTAAATAAAAAAGCCAGAAAAAATATTGACTAAGTCCAAAATTTATTTCAAGACTTAAAATATTTTAAATCGTCTCTTCATTTTTTTCTGAATTCATTTGAAATAAACATAGTCTATAAGGTGAATTTTTTATTAACAATATATGACCCATACAATATCTGGAGAATTAAAATTAATAGAGACGCAAGAAGATCAAGCTCGAAAATAAAACTATAAGTCGGCGCCGATTACCGAATTTTGGAAATTTGTACCAAAATCGAAGTACATACTTTAAATTAAAAAAGAAGCTTGTCGAATTATTTCCACATTAGAAACAACGTTTTTTGTATGGACCATTTAATTCCATTTTAAAATTCGTGAAATCCTAACACATATCAGTATTAACTAACCAGCATCAGACAGAATTACTGAGAAGTTCTACCACAAATTATTCAGCAAATTTTAAAGAATCACCAAAAGAAAGAAAACAAATGTTGGACAGGGAAAGGAACGAAAACATTAGGACACATGCTAAGACAGGGACGAATAGAGAAAAAAGTTGAAAAAAGAAACCTGAATTGGTTTGGACATATATCTAGAATGAACGAGAACAGACTAGTAAAAAAGGTGACAGATGTCAAGAGACAGGGGAAAAGAAGAAGGAGCAGACCTGGAAAGGGGTGGATGGAACAAATCCAGGAAATCGGAACCAAGAGACGGAAAACAGCGCAACAGGTGAAGGAAATGGGAAGAAGACCGGAAGGCGTGGAAGAAATGGGTAAAAGATGGATAGGTGATAGCAAAGTTCGACTCTCTTATTGGGCATAAGGACAACGAGAAGAAGAATAAGGAAAACAAATGTAATTAAGTTTCAATATTTCGTAATTTTATTTCTGTTTTCAATAAATAAAAGTTCTGTTAAAAAACATTGTACATACCTTCTTTACATACTTTTTTAATACTTTTTTAATTGCGGCTCGCGAAAAATTTTAACTTGTGAAAAGTGGCTCTTGCTATAAAGGAGCTTGGCCACCCCTGAGTATAGTTTTTAATTGTTATGAAAATTATTTTTGTATTTTTCATTATATTTTTTTAATATTCTTTTATAATAATTTTTAGAATTAGTATAGTCAAACCAAATCATTTGGAAAGTATAAATGTTATTAGAATGCCAAGAGGTCCAGACGGTACAAGAGGATTCAATGAACGTAGGTAGTACTTTTTGGTAGCAGTCATATGATCTATTCTTATCACATATCCATTTTCACTTTCAAAAATGAAAACTTGAACAGGACTCAATCAAATAAATTATTTACTTGGAGTAAAAGGGTCCAAATTGTGATGCAAAGGCTCATGTACGAACATATTGTGGTCTGTATATAGAAAGTGTGTTGGAGGTTTTTCAGCGGACGTTATAAATAAGTTTATCTCATTTTAAGATAGTACATGAACATTTTTATATAAATAATATGTAAATTTTGCGCCTCTGGATGCCAAACTTAATTGTGTGCTGTTGATTTTATTTGAACGTTTACAAGACTGAAAATAGATAATAAGACACTAGTAGTAGTTTTGTATATATACGTATAAGTTTTATATACATGTAAAATGTTTTGTTATTTTATCTCAAAATATTATGGCTAGTGATTACTAAAAAAAGAGATTTTTGTAACAATAATAGAATAAAAACAGTTAAGACAATATCTGATCACAGTTCATAAAACGCAAAATTATATCTCTTTAAATAAGGTTCTATGTTCTAGAAGACCAAAGTACAATAATCACGATTTTATATTGAAATATTTTAGTACACAAAATGTATAATCTATATATTTGCAATGTCATACAAAAACACTAGATAAAGATTTGGGGAATTTAACAACTTTTAATAAAATATAATAATTATTTTAGTTAGAAAATAAATTGTATAAACATATTTTTGATGTTAAGTCTGGATATGGTATAGTGAAAAAGCAAGTGTTTTTTGTGCAAGATTAAAGACTGAAACATAACTCTTAGTCACTCTTCTTCTTCATGCGCCGTGCTCAACTATCGAGCGTTGGCTATCAAATTGGCTATAGTAATGTTGTTGACAGTAGCTTGGAAAAGGGATGCAGAGGATCTGTTAAACCATTCTCTTGGGTTTTTAAGCCCTGACGTTCTTCTTTGACCTGGCCCTCTTCTTACGTCTACCTTGCATTGTATTATTAAATGGAGTATATTATATCTCTTTGGATGTCGCATAATATGACCAAAATATTCAAGTGTCACAGGTCTCTTTCATTAATTGAATCGAAATAATAATTTAAAGATCGATCTATTAGTTTTTTAGCCTTTTTGTTTCATAGACGTCGAGAGAGCGTTTGATAGAATACAATAATTAAAAGATGTGATATGTGCACCTACTATATTATGACAAAAATTTACCACTGGATATCATAAAACTGATAGAAAACATATATGTAAGAAATAAAATAGAAATGAAAGTCAATGGAGTAAAACAGAACCCATAGAAGCAAACACAGGAATCAAGCAAGGAGATTCACTAAGCCCTCTACTGTTTAACATAATGTTGGATGCAATAATAAAACAAGTGAAGAAAAAAAGAGGGTACGGAATGGGCGATAGAGAGATAAAAATACTTTGTTACGCTGATGACACAGTGTTGTGTCGAAATGAAATGAAGATCTTAAGAACGATTGCTGGAAAAGGACTACAGGACAGGGTAAGAAGTGAGGAAATCAGACGCATAGGTGGGGTAAACAATATAAATACCTGAGTAAAGAACAGAAAAGAAGAATGCAATCAACACGTAAGCAGGATGTCTGAATCAAGGATAGTAAGAATAGCCAGGTACAAGTCACCGTTAGGCAGAAGAAGTATAGGACGCCCAAGGAAAAGATGGAATGACAATTTAGGGACAGAATGAAAGGCACCGTTGAAGAAAAACAGGCAGTACTGCCTATATTAAAAAAAGAAAAAGTTTTTTGTGGCCTATTTGACTATCTATTATCTGTGTGTCTGCAAATAAGATTAAGAGAAATTTATAACCAGTATTGCAACTACTGAATAGAACAATTAATTGATAAGAATTTCTGGTAGTTAGCAGGCTATTGGTCCAATACAAAATTTGCTATTTCGAGTAGGTCATGTGGTTCCCAGATAGTTTTATTTATTTTCATCGTTTTCAAGTCGGCCAATTTAATACTTTGAAGTAATTAATCAACAATTTAAACTCGGCCACTGTTTGGTTTTGCGCAAGTACTTCACAGTTCACTGAAGATGGACTGATACGTCCGAAAACGTTTGTTCTGAACAGCTGAAAATCCATTTGGATTTTATGCAATGCATAGATACAAATGTACTGCTCGAGTTTGAAAATAGATAATAAAATATCTAACAATAGCACGGGCAAAATACGTAAGCGTGAGCCACGTTCGTTATTCACTAGTAATGTCAACCCGCCTTTAATGTTGGTATTTTCTTATTGCTGACTTCTTTTGATATTGGTAACCAGAATCTACTACATTCTGTTGATGGGCTTGCTACACATTTTTCTTCATTAAGTATTTAATTTTCTAGTACAAATTTTCTTCATTGGGTAATTTTTTGTATATACAATTTCTTATACTTTTTTAGGTTTTTAACTGTGATAGGAGATATTTAATTATTTATTCATTATTTATTATTTTATTTTAAATTTGGACTCGTGTCTTGCTTATAATTTCTTAATAGCATTATTTACACGCAACCAAACTTTATGGAATCATGTGATATTTTTTATTAATTCAAGCGAATTTAAAAAACCAACATACGAAGTCAAACAATATTTGTTTTAAAACAATTTATTCCCCAACACATACAAATTAAAGGAAACAATTAAGTCTGGAAATAAAAAATTTAAAGTATTTGTTTTAATGTGAATAGCATGAAAAATTTCAATGTAAAACAAATAATGTTTAAATTGTTTTTATTTATTTATGTTTTTTTTTTTTAGTAGTTAGTGTTATCACCCCTGAACCTTATGCAAGCTTCAATTTACGTGAGCATGCTCCTAATAAAGTTGGCAACATTTTGTTTTGGTAGGTTGCTCCATTCTTCAAGAGAAGCTTGTATTGGCCGTGCAATATTTTGTGAATTATCCCGACGGGCTGTAATTTTTCTTTTAAGCATATCCCACAAGTTCTCTATAGGGTTAAGGTCGGGTGAGCAAGCAGCCCACTGCAGAAGAGTGATACCTTCTGCTTCAATAAAATCTGTAGTCACTCTTCTGGTATTAATGGGTGCATTGTCATGCATGAAAATTAAATTTTCTCTCATTTCTTCTCTCCTGAACCTACCTATAGGTTCTAGAACTAAATCAACAAACCTGCGAGCTGTTAAAGCTGTTTGGATAAAAATTAAAGGAGTTTCTTCTTCTTCTTTTAGTTTCTTGGCCTCCACCTCTTAGGTACTTGGTCAGTTATTAAATGAGTTTATTTACCGATGATAATGCCTCCCCAGAACATGGCACTTCCTACTTACTTCATATCTGTGAACAGATCTGGTAGTTTTCGTTATTTCTGGTCTTACTCGCCCTCCACGTACACGAATTGGTCGGTCATCTCATTTTACAAAAATTCTGGGTTCGTCTGAAAATAGCAAATTTGGTCAATTTCCATTGTTCCAGTTTTGGTGTTGAAGACACCAATTTAGACGATCAATATTGTGCTGCCTGGATAACTCGTGACTGTCTCTTGCTGTATGAACCCATACACATGAACTTTTTTTTATCGTTTTAACTGGAACACTTACACCTCTAGCTTCCCAAAGCTGCTTTTGGAGCTGTAGATAAGAAATTGTTGGATCTCTACTAGCTGCTTGGGCAATGAAACGATCGTGGCGAGTCGTTGTTACTTTTTGACGACTTTGTCTTGGTCTATTCGTTAAGCAATGGTTTGTTAGAACAGTGAGCGACGCACGGCATACGCGTACAGCAGAATCTGTTGTACTCGACGCACGGCAGATTTGACTGGGTCGGTTTGTTAGCATATTCTGTCGCTCTCAAAATAGTTTCAGTTTTCAGTTTGACGTTTGTTCTCACGAAGGGTATACGTAGAAAAATGAATTCTGACAAAATCAAAGCAATCATTTTATTACTCCTAGAAGAGGAGGAGGAAGAAGAGTTAATAATACTACATTTAAATAAAAGAAATAAAAATGTAAACGAAATGTTTTCATGTGCATTAAATTAACAGTCGAAATAAGATTGTTTCAGAACGAGGAAAAATTTCGAAAATATTTTAGACTGTCCAGGGATTTATTTGAAACTGTATTACAATTTATAAGGGATGAAATGACTAAAAAACCCTACAACAGAAGACAACATCCGATTTCTGCAGAAGAAAAATTAAGCATAAATTTGAAGTACCTAAGTTTTTTTTATTTAGAGAAAAAATAAAAATACAGTGTTTAAGTATATTCTGGCGAAAATACAAACGAATGCACGCTCTGAGATCCTATATTGGGTTCCAAAGAATTTTTTGGTCACAAGAATTATTTGTTATATATAGGAACCAATGTTATGAATAGAACTAATTCATATACCTAATTAATTTGCAGCCAGCTCAGTTTCATATCGCTAAACAATATTCATGAGTTCAGCTTTTATTCTTGCCTTTTCAATCGTACGAAATTTCGATACTTTGGAAGCCACACTTTCAAAAAAACATGTGTATAGAAGGATCACTTGATTTTTGAGCCAGTGTCGATGATGTTTCCGACTTTTTAACAAGTTTTTCAATCAGAGCGGTTCGTTCCTCTCGTCCCATTTTTAATTCACTCATTAATGAGAAATTTCTGTTTTTAGACATTGACTGTTTTCGGTTAGGAGACTCCTTGTCAAACTGAAATGTCAGAAATTTCTTGGAAATTTCTCTTATGTGGAAGTTATTGACCATTTGTATTTTATATTACCATTACATTGACCAAAATGGTTTCGAAGTAAAGAGACTTAGCAAGTGTATATTTCTGGCTCCTGGCGACAGGAACCAGGAGTAATAAATCGTATAATACAATAGTAATAGAAATTAGATGTTCGCTTCCCGTGAAGCATAATATGGTGTCTTTGAAGGGCACTACTGAAAGGTTTATAGTACCTATCTTTTGTTAAAGGCAACCTGCTTTTCTCTTTGAATATTTACCCAAAGTATTGACTGAAAACAGGTCAATTAACAGAGAACTATGTACATATTTAAAAATATGAAAATAGAATATTAATAAATGAGATATTCAATCAAAGCATACTTTAATAGTGATCAGGGATCTGTATAATATGGCAAGACAAAATTGTGTCACGTGTTGAATAATAACGATACACTTTATTTTGTACCAACGTTGTTTTATTATAATGCATGCCTCAGTTTAATAAATAATAGTAATAATACCAATTAATTTAAATACTAATAATATCAATTTAATACAAGTGACTTTTTCATTTACTTTGTTCAATTTAAAATATATCAAATCATCTAAACTTATTTTTGTTTGAATGAAATTAGTTTACCACCATGTTGTACACCGTGAGTTCAGCTGAACGTTTGCGTCCAAATCAAACCCCAGTTGATTCCAGCGCACACCGTCGACGTACACTGCTGTCAGTCTTCAGAGCGCGCAACTCAGCAGAACCTAACAATCCGTTAACATACAGAAACCATTCCTTTGATTTGGACTGACGTGCGCGGCGTTCGACTGACGGTGAGTTGTGCGTCGCTCACTGTTCTAACAAACCGTGGCTTTAGCTTTCCTAATTCCTGATACCTAACATGGGTTTTTGACACAACACCCTGTGTTACATCTACCACTACAGCTATGTTCCTCTGAGACATTCCTTGCTCCACAAGACCAATAATATTTCCCCTTTGCACGTCCGCTACTCCAACGTAGGGCATATTTTCATTTTTAAACGTAAAAATTTGTTTATTTTCGATTAATTTACAACTACAGCAAATAAATAATATACCCTATTCCACGAACATACGCCTGTTTTGGATTACTTCGACAACGAATATTTTACTGTGCAAAATAAGAAGAACGAAAGTAAATTGCAAATTACATTGTTGTTTATTGGAATAATTATTAGCGCCATTTACTTTCGTACTTCTTATGTTGCACAGTAAAATATTCGTTGTCGAAGTAATCCAAAACAGGCGTATGTTCGTGGAATGGCCCATAATCTCTAACGTACAGAGCTGTGTTATCTGATTGTTTTATCGGTTTGTTTATTTTCAATAAAAATCTTTATTCTTCGCAACTATAACAAGTTTTTTCAAACGAAATAAATATTGGTTTGAAATACATGGTGATTCCATATAAGTTTGGTTGTGTGTATATATTATATATCAAAGTAAGTTATCAATCAAAGTAGCACAGAAAACGAGAATAAATATCGTCTCCGTACCACCAGATTGACAACAGGTGGAATACTTTCTTTGGTTACACCTCCTGAGATTTTCAAAATTTATAAATCATACAGGATGCCGAGGAAATTAAGATGAGAGAATTTTAAATAATTCACAACTCATCTGCTCAGCGTGGTAAAACTTCAAACAAGAAAGATTCCTTAATACTCATACAAAAGAGTAAATGAATTAAAAATGTATAAACATTTTCAATTTCTTTGCAACACTAAATGCAGCAGCTGCATAATACTCTGGTTAAATCGGAGAGTGCAGGAAGAGTCTATACCGGTTTCGGAGGTCTTTTTCCCCTCATCAGTAGTCCCATATCCTCCTCTCTCCGATTTTTCCACGTATCATACTTTTGACCTTTCCGAATTGCAAAGAAAGAAATGTCACGGATGATCTAGAGCCGTAAATTTACTATTTACCGAAAAACAAAGTAAGTTATCAATCGAAGTAGCACAGAAAACGACAATAAATGTCGTCTCCGTACCCCCAGATTGACAACAGGTGGAATACTTTCTTTGGTTAGGTACACCTCCTGAGATTTTCAAAATTTATAAATCAAATAGGATGCCGAGGAAATTAAGATGAGAGAATTTTAAATAATTCACAACTCATCTGCTCAGCGTGGTAAAAATTCTCTCATCTCAATTTCCTCGGCATCCTGTTTGATTTATAAATTTTGAAAATCTCAGGAGGTGTAACCCAGTGCCGGTTTATCCACTGGGCGCTTCGGGCGGGCGCCCAGGGGCCCGTTCTTTTTAATTATAAAAAAATAAAGTCGCTAAATAATTTACATATTCTCCGAAAAAATCTCATACGCAGATACGCCAATACACTGCAAACGCCTTTGTTCTATTGTTACATCTCTTCACGCCTATACACAGTGCCGTAGTATAGCCCCACAGGGGCCCCGTGTCAGTGTTTGTGACGGAGCCCTTTTCCCGTTCTTTTTCGGCTTTAAAAAGAATAAAAACATATTTAAGGTCAAATTTGGGTCAAGAAAACCTAGACGCATTATCACTATTGTATATAGAGAATGAAGAACTGGAGAAACTGAATTGTGATAATATTTTATGGCAGTTTGCGAATGCAAAGTCAAGAAAAAAAGTGATCTAATTTTTGTCTTTATGTATTATTTAGAATATGTTTTTTTGCTTGTCATGTGTTGTTTTGTGGAACTTTCTGTTTTATTCATGTTTTTAAATGTATTTTTTGGATTATTTTTTACGTTTGCTATTTTTCTTGCTTGTTTAAAAAAATATTTTATGGATTTTACAATAAACCTTTATATTTAATGCATGTGTTTTCTTGTTAAAAAACTGACAACAAATAGCAATGAAGGGGGCCCCTAAACCTCCAGCGCCCAGGGCCCGAAGTTAGGTTAAACCGGAACTGGTGTAACCAAAGAAAGTATTCCACCTGTTGTCAATCTGGTGGTACGCAGACGATATTTATTGTCGTTTCCTGTGCTACTTCGATTGATAACTTACTTTGTTTTTCGGTAGATGGCTCTAGTTCATCCGTGACATTTCTTTCTTTGCAATTCGGAAAGGCCCAAAGTATGATACGTGGAGAAATCGGAGAGAGGAGGATATGGGACTACTGATGAGGGGGAAATGACCTCCGAAACCGGTATATACTCTTCGTGTACTCTCCGATTAAACCAGAGTATTATGCAGCTGCTGCATTTTCGTGTTGCAAAGAAATTGAAAATGTTTATACATTTTTATTATATATCATTTATATATCAATATATGTGTGGGCTTTTCTGAAACATCGTTCTCACGGTAAATGCCATGTTACCTTCTCTGGATGATATACTCGTACATTTTTGAGGATCACCACAAATGGCTTCTCCGGGATATACAGCAATGAATGTTGTTTCTACGCGTGAGCTTATTGAGTATTTGTTCCTTCAGGAGTTTTTGTTTTCTATTTATTTAAGTTTATCTGTTCTATGTCTTTTGATTTTTTTATTTATTTATTCATTGCTAATTTACAATCTACTTCAATAAAGTAATAAGTGAATGTGATTTGCTTGGGCAGGTGTCGTCCATTGACAACTCTCTGAAATTCACCTAGCAGCTAGGTCTTCTGGCCAAAGTGTTTTTAGGCGTCTGTCAATCAGTGGAGGGTTGAATAATTCGTCTATGAGATGGTTTGGAAGGTTTGCGCTGCGATTCCTGTATCTTCTGAAGTGGTCAGTGATCACATCATTGATAAAAGGAATTTTGAGGTCTGCATGAAGGGTTTGGTTTGACACGTACCATGGGGTTTTAGCTAACACACGAATAGTCTTTGACTGGAATGTCTGTAGTATTTTGATGTTGGATGGTTTGCTACAGCCCCACAGCTCGACTCTGTATAACTACACTGGTTTGAGTATTGTTTTATAGATGGTCAGTTTATTTTATAATGGAAGTTGAGATCTTTTGTTGATAGCCAGCTCATATTTTTAACTTTTAGGTCGAGGTGTCGTCGTTTGTAATTTTCAAGTAAGTTTTTCGTCTAGATGAAGGCCAAGGTACTTTACTTCTGTTTTTATTGGTATATTATTATGTAGGTGTAGTTTTGGACATCTAATTCTTCGATTTGTGAAATTTACAACATCTAAGCTAGTCTTCTAGTTCGTTGAGATGGTCTTGCAATTTGTTAAATGCTAATATTTCGTTGATGTCTGTACCAGTGTCATCCGAAAATGTTGCCATTAATGTATTTTCGCTAATAGGAATATCAGCAGTGAAAATTTGGTAAAGGAATGGGCCAAGTACGCTGACTTGAAGTACTCCGGATTCTATTTGGTGGTAGTTGGATAGGGTTCCTTCGTATTTAACTTGGTCATGTCAGACAAATATGATTTAAGGAGGAGATACGTCCGTGTTTAAAATTTTACTTTGTCTATGGAGTATAGTCAAAGAGTGTTCTTTATGTGGCTTGAATCCAACAATGCGGATTTGTACTTCTAGTTATTAATAACATACCGGTTACAGTCTAATAAACAATTACAGATATTACCTCGTCTACGCAGTGGCGGCTGGTGGGGTAAAATTTTGGGTAGTCCAAGCCAGCAAATTTCATATAAGTATGTGTAATACATAATATGCAAATATAAATTTATTTTTATGTATAAAAATACTTAGAAGGTAACTTTAACAGATTTAATAAAGCCCCAGAAAAACTCATTTTATGTATCAATTATAAAACTATCGCACTATTCCAAGAAAAATTTTAAGCAATCAACCGAGATCGGCCAAACCACTAGTAATAACAGTGAAAATCGAACAATTTTTTTTTCGAATTTTACGAATTTTTTTGAACTCATTTGCGCAAATGTGCACTTGTTTACAATTGTGTTGTTTGTCTAAAAATGTGTTACAATTGAATGGTGGGCTACAACAATGTTGTAAGCGACAGAATCGAGATTATGCAGGAGATGAAAAAAAACACATTGACAACCCATTTCTGAACATACGGATACCAACATTGCGGTACGAAAAACTCAGGGAAGGCAAAATATTTTTAGCCAGATTGAAAGATGCTCGCATTGGTCTTTTTATATACAATAATATTGCATTAAAACCTCACTTTGACCCAATATGTCGCTTACAACATTGTTGTAGCCCACCATTCAATTATAGATTATGTTACATATTTTTTTATCAAAATTTAAAAGAAAATTTATATTAGAACTCGATAATTATGTTTAAAGTGGCAACGAGGCTGGGCGAAGGCCAGTTCGATTCGGGCCTGTACACCAAGCATAACCCGACAAATAAAATCATTGTCCGGCAAGCTGCTTAACTTCAAACGCTTTTTGTACGGAGATCTTATGTGAGCTAGGTCGGCCTGGTGCGAGCGGGCCTATTAATGATATTTAAAATGCCTGAATACGATTGGATGCTTTCTGTGATAATAATATATGTACTTAATAACAAAGTTGTCTTAACGGACGATGATGTATTGAGTGATTTAGTACATTTAAAAGTTATTTACATGCTTTAACATAATTTTTGAATATATCTTTTTCAATTTTAAAGCTCTTAAAATTATTGAGTAGGCCCGGCCTATCCTGCCTACCCCCAAAAGCCGCCACTGCGTCTACGTCATTCGAAATAATCGTCACAGTTGCATCTAAAAAGACTGGAAAAGTAAATATAAGAACCAGACATAACCAAAAATTAGAAAGTGCATGCATGCCTGTCGTACAAGACTAGATTCTTATAAACGATTTGGCTTCTGAACAGAATACTTTTAAGGACGATGTCAGTCTTTATTAAGACTGTAAATAACATTTCAGCCTGTGAATTGTTCAAATAGTATTTACAGACTTATTTAATATACTTGAACATTGTTAAATCTTGCAAAATTATTTCCTTTAAGGCCTCATAACAATAATATATTTTCTATCTAGTTTATTGCTATATATGGCACATAAGTTAGTTTAAGATGCATTGATGTACGGTATGTTAATCAAACGATGATGCCTATTTTTTGTTTTAAACCATCTTTTGAACCAGCTCTACTAAGTTCGCTATTAATTATCGAAGGAAAGTACGCTCGCGGCGTCGTCTTGGTCCTAAACAATTATAGTCTGTTTTTAAACCAAGAGTAGTAATTTAAATTTCCCGCGCCGTAAAGCTTGTTTGTAATTGGTCCAACTTCAGGCAAGTTTACTCCACTGTTATCAAATTTTGACACTAATGTCATTTATAAAATTTTGACACTTCTATCATTTTATAGGTTAATTAAGTTATATCAGCGGTTTTTTGTATTCTCTACGTTATTCCTTTAATTTTTAGATTTTTAGTCTGTGTTTATATAAAAAACAGTTGTTTTTAGAACTCTTTAGCGATGTATTAGTATAATATAATATTTATGGATTACCGTCAAAGGCCGATATGATCAACCAAAAAAGAATATGTATTTGGTGGTATTTCTAGAGACTTTCTTGGGTGTGAATCTGTCTTTTTAGTTTACTCCTCTTGGTTTAAAAATAAAGCTTAGCGGTTGTCCAATTAGAGAAAAGGAACTAATTAACTTTTCACAACGTTGAGGAGAGATCCAAATAAAAGCATACCCACTGGCCTAAAACCACTTTGAGTTTAATCTATAACTTTATTATAGATAGATGTTTACCTATTTAACTATTGTTAATGTCGAAATTGTCGGTCAGATAGCCAACATGGTGCAAGACGCTTGATCGACAAATCTATGGTTCTGAGTTAGAGCCCATGGCCCCGTGAACAGAAAAATAAAAAGGCTAACGACGTAGTATAAAATTATAAGAATCTACCAAATACTATTGACTGTAATACATTGAACTCCCACAGAAATCTGGAAGCACGTTGCCACTAGCGTAACTGTCGGCTTGAGTTGAACTACGTTTTGACAACGTAAAATTTGACCAATTCTGAACATTCAAATTTAATTTTATAAATTTTTGAATAACGAGCTAATTTTGCTAAATTAAAATAAAATAAAAATAGTTCAAACACTTATACAAAAACAATAATAAAGCAATTTTATAAGTGTAAGGTTAGATTGCTCTGCTTATCCTACTCATACCGCTAGATGGCGCTATTTTTTTGCTTCCTCAAAATTAATGGGAAATGTCAAGAGTTGTATGTATTACAGTCCATAGTATTTGAATCTACGACTTACGCCCGGTTTCCGAAAGGATGATCATCTCAAAAATTATGTAATCGACGATTAACAATAGATTAAATGCGTCAGAAACGTCAACCAAACTAGTTTTAACAATAGTCGATCACCTGACAAAAGATTAATCGTTAGTTAACAGCCGATCATGAGTGTTTTGAGTCTACGAAAGGTCGATTAACCAGTTTCGCTTGTCAAACGGCGGTAAAAATGGACTGTTACCTAATCTGCGACTATCCGTCGATTAACGAGCTGTTAAGAGTTTTTTTAGTTTTTTAATTACTGTAATTAACAAATACCGGGAAAAAATTGTCAAATAACACATATATAAATGATATAAATCATATTATTCAATAAAAATAAGATTTTTTTATGGAAGAAATAATTTAAAATATTTATTTAACTTGCAGAACATGGATATCTCGGACATTTTTTATATTTTATTATATAATTTATATTTTTTTTCTTTTAAAAATGTAAGATAACAAGGATGCTAGACTCATAGAGCTATTTTTTGAGAGGCCAGAGCTCTAAAAAGCAGAACATAATGATTATAGCGATGTAAATAAGAGGGAAAACGTGTGAGAAATTATAGCAGCTAACTTTGAAGACAATAAAACAGCCGGTAAATAAATTAAAAATAAATATAAAAAGTAAATATATAGACCAAAAATGAAAATACGATTATAAAATATTATAGATCATAAATAAACTGTTTTATATCTCCAACTCCCGTCACATAACCTAGCCTCATTTTTAAAATGCTCTCGTTCAATTCTTGCTCCAAACAAAAGTGACAGTACGTAAGAGAGAATGCACCTTTAGAATCTAAAGATACAAGTTTGGATTTAGAGGTTAATATAATTGAAATTTTGAAGGATAACAGCCAATTGTGACAGTATCGCTACCAAATCGTATGTCAGATCATCGATTACATGATCTATGATCATGCAATTTTACAATAATTGGCGTTTGAGAAACCCATCACAGGTTAACAGTTGATCAAATCTGACAGCCGATTAGATGATCGGAGATTTGAATAACGTTTCGGAAACCGGCTGTTAGTCTGGAATAAGCTGGTTTCTAATTGACATATGGGGAGCAGTACGGCAAGGGCTTGCGGCTCAGTGATACTCCATAGATCCCTACTGGAAGGGCGTTGACTCTTAAAAACGGTGTATATATTTACTTTCAAAATATTTATGTAAATATTCAGAGTAGTGTTATCTTAGGGTTAGATTAACATACTTTACTGACTAAGCTTTAGATCACGTTGACCAATAATTTTGGTACACACTATATTTTTATAAACTACCGATAAGAATATTAAAATAATTTTGTAAGATTTTGTGCAATATATTTTTGTGTGCATATATGCAATATAATATATATCTCATGACATATTTAGGTTAAGTATTTATAAAATTATGTTTTGTGTTTTTAGAGATTAAGTATTACATCAAATAACAATATATTTTTTGTTTTTGTTATTTTATATAATTAGGACATGATCTATTTAATCTATTATTTATCCTTAACTTAAATTTTGTAATATATTCAAAGAATAGGTAACTCAATAAATTAGTAGCAGTGTTAAGAACAGGTAGTAAATATCTTTTCAATTTTTTCTTGCTAAATATATGTTGTTAAATATATTAAATACAGGGTGGACCAAAAATCTGGAATCGCCTAATTATCTCTTAAATGGATGGTCCGAATTTGTTCAAAAACCGGGATACGCCTATTCTGCAATATGGAGATTTCAAATTTATTGCTTGATGATTCTTACCATTTTTCCGATATTATTGGTCACTTTGGTTTTTTAAATACAACCCTAATCCTATGTATATTGTATTATTATTGGAATCCTCACTTCAATACAAGTTCTACCTTGTGTAACCCTTTTGTATTTTATCTAGTCACGAAGGTCTAAGTGCCGGCGCAAATTGAACCTAAGCGAGCACAACCTGGCACCGGCGGGACGGGTGACCTGTGTAGTTATTTTTCTAGCGCACCGCATATTGTTCACAACAAAACCCAACCGTTGGCTGTCTCTGCAACGAATAGAGGGACGGGCAAAATCAGTGCGGACGTGTAACGGTTACTTTTGATACCGGGTCTCAGTGGTAGATACTGAGTACAAAATACTGATTACAAAATACTGATGTATCTGTATCTGATGTGTTTCATAGATTATAACAAGGCCTTTGATAAAGTGCGGCATGATCATCTAATCAGACTCCTGGCAGAAAAGAATTTAGATAAACGAGATATCCGACTAATAGCAAATATGTACTATAATCAGAAAGCAGTGGTGAGAGTAGAGAATAATACCACTGAAGAAATTGAAATAAAGCGAGGTGTGAGACAAGGGTGTATACTGTCACCAACCCTGTTTAATATCTATTTCGAAGACGTAATGAATAGAACACTCTCTGAGCAATCCATAGGTATTAAAATAAATGGTGTTAGATTAAACAATCTGAGATTTGCCGACGACACCGTTCTGATCTTAGAAACACTTGAAGAGCTACAGACATTGGTGAATAAGATAGCAGACTGCAGCGAAGAATATGGACTATCTTTGAACATAAAGAAAACTAAATTTATGGTAATATCGAAATCAACACGAAATGTCCAAAATTTATATTTACACAATGAAATTATCGATCGAGTTAGCAAATACAAATATTTAGGCACTTTTATAAATGAAGACAACGATAGCTCAGCAAAAATCAAAATAAGAATAGAAAAAGCCAGATCCATATTCACTAAAATGAAGAGAGTGTTCTGTGGAAGATTTGAGCCTTGAAATGAAACTTCGCCTGATGAGATGTTACGTACTTTCTGTGCTGTTCTACGGAATGGAGTCAAGGACGCTGAAAAAGATTGATACCTAAAAATTAGAGGCATTTGAACTGTGGATGTATCGCAGAATCTTGAGAATATCATGGACGGAGAGAGTCACAAACGTCGAGGTCTTGAGAAGAATGAATAAAGAAAAGGAAGCTTTGAGGTGATGTTTAAGAAAAATTCTAATCCTAAAATCCTAATAACTAAGACTGGACAATAGATTTCTACTTCCTCTTGTAATTTGCATCTCATTTGTACCTTTTAAAACCTTAAATGCCTACGTTTTCTCAACAATTAACAAATTTGCTTTTATGTACGTCAGTGTCCCGAAAGGTGCGAACTTTGCTAAAAACTAATTATTTTATCAGCCGATGCCGATACTATTATTATAAACAACAGTGATTGTGATTTGATTGTCGTTGCAAAAACTGCTTACCTATTACACATATATGTATATCTCGTCTAAATATTTTGTTTTTAAGCATGAACAAGCCCGGTATGATGACATATTTTATTTGAGGATATGCGATATTCACAGATGTGCTTAACTGTTTTTAGTAATGAATCATTTTTAATGATAATGTTGTGTAGATTTGAGAAATGAATGATATTTACAAAATTTTTATACCTACAGAAAAGGGATTACGCCATCATTTGTGACATTGTATTTCTAGGCCTGGATCCCGCGTACCAACAAAAAGTTGATTAATAGCAAGCTGAAAATTTGTTAATAGCTTAACGGTGTCTCGTCAGACAAACTTTGATGTACGGGAACACTGAAACAGGGGAAGTTTTAATTGTGGAACAGGTTAAAAATTTGGAACGTCATACTACGAAAACGTCCCATGTATTTTGTCGGACAGAACTTCCAATTGATTTGTTATCCTTTCATTAAACTCTCATGTAAAAATCATACTGGTAATTCCGAACGAGTTCTATTAGCTTCTCTACGTCCATCTCGAAACCAAAACCACATCTGAGAATTGAGTCACGCGTCCCACGACACCAGAAAACTGTGTTTCGATGACAAACGTTCGCATGTGTAGACCTGGCACTGTATTCACTGATATAGGATGCGCAGAACTCTCTACGCACCCCGCCGGTACCAGGTTGTGTTCGCTTAGGATCAATTTGCGCCGGCACTTAACCCGGCATTGGTCGCTAGGTAGATTGTTACGCGAGTGGTCGCGCGTGAGATTTTCTCTCACATATCCAACTTTTGCCTTTCTTTACAAAATTTTACAAAAAAATGAGGTTTCATCAACGATAAAGCCATTTGCTTTAAAAAGACACGACGTTTTTCTGTTTTATTATTATTATCTTTATATAAAATGTGACTATTGATGCCGCGAATATTTAGCATTGAAAAATATATGGCAAGTGACCATCTACAACTAACCCGTGAAACAGAATATAGGATTTTCATATCATTGACCACATATACGGCGCCTTTTATTACATCATAAAAGGATATTATTTTAGGTTTTAAGGGGAAAAATAAAATTAATTTTTATACACAGTTGGTGACGCCGGTGGTCACTTGATGAGAGAATCTCTCACATGAAGCGCACTGACTCAACAATATGGTGATACTAAGTCAACTGAGGCACTATCTAAGCGGACGAGTCTATTAGATTGTCGAGGGAGGATAGTTAGGAGACCAGAAGGAACTACAGCGTGTATAATTTCCCAAAAAAAAAGTTGTGCGCAATTTGGCGCCAGTGTAGCGACCACTGGCGGGTTAAAGAAATAAAAATTCTCAGTGCTAAATAGTTTTGAAGTAATTCAGTAAATGTAAAATGTGATTTTGACATTAATTTCGTTAAGGATTTGTTTAAACCCTACAAAATCCAGTTGTTGCAAGAATTAGGTAAATGGAAGATGATATAACCCACAGTGGTTCTAAATTCTGAAAACGTGGTCATGAGGTAAATAAACAGTCCCTATCTAGGGCTTCTCATGTTTACAGTAACTGTTGTTTCATACTATCGTAGAGTCGTAATACGCAGGTATAAGGATCAGATATGGTGTATTCTTATTCTTGTCTTATTCCTAGCTCAGGAACAAGTGAGCCATGTACGACGATATTTTTACCGGCAGTGAAAGTGAAAAAGAACGCGTATCTTGAAAACGCTGTAAAAAGTTTTGTTGTTTCTCAATTTTATCGCTGTAAAGCAGATTCTTTTTCAAGTGTGTTTTAATGTAGGATATAAGTTGACTTAAGCTTTGATAACAATAAATGCCTAAAACTTGTTAATTAATAAACAGTAAAAAGATACTTGAAATAATCAAAAAATATTTGTAAAGATACATTCAAAAAGTGCATAGTTCGACTAACGTTTATTAATCTAAAAATGTACAGTAAGGAGATACAGAATCACATTGGTTTAGCTGCCTTTATCTGCCTTTGCATTGCTGGCAGTTGTTTGAATACAAAAGTGTGAAATGACGCATTATTATTAAAAATATTAGATGATTCTGGGGGTTTTTGAGTATGTATATTGGCGGTTGTACATAATAGGTTCTAAATATTGTACTTCAAGTTGCATTCATAATCAGCAATTTGCAAATCAGCAAAAACAAAATTTGCCTTTAAAATAAAATTTTCTAATTTCTTTCCCGACATTGGATCCGCCATTTTGTTTTAAAGAATGTCATATTCGTAATCAGCGATGCCAAAAACCCTTAGGTGCGAAAGTAATTCCTTCGTGTATGAAAAATATACGCTTTAAAGTTTCACGACCTCGTTTTCGGCATTTGAAACCACAGTGCTACCGTAGGTTACAGTTTAGTCAGGTAAAGGTGAATAAAATTCTAACTGACGAGAACTTCGTTAACAAGATATGTTTTTCCGACGAAGCAACATTTACACTATGTGGGAATGTAAATCGTCAAAATTTAAGGTATTGGAATAAGGTAAATCCACACTGAATACGTGAAAACCATGCTCAAAGACCACAAAAAATAAATGTATGGTCGGGTGTGGGGCATAGTGGGTAAGTCAATTAATTGGGCCATTTTTTATAGAAGGAAATTTAACAAGCATAATTATGAAATGCTATTGTAATTGAATGTAAATGAATTGAAATTGTAACTGCCCTGAAATATAAGTGTGGAGCCATTTTTAATGTTTTCAGCAAGACGACGCTCCGGCTTATTTTGGTGTAAATGTTTTAGTGGCGGATCTACGGGGATAGGGGAAATTCCCCTCATCCCCCCCCCCCAAAAAACAAGGTCCAAAAATTGTTTTTGACAAATTTCAATAAACATAGAAATGTATGAAATGAAAACCCAGTAAACCCGCTAGTTAGGATAATTAAGAAAACTTAATGCATCTACATTACTTTATTTAAAAATTTAAACCCAAACATAACATTTGTAGCCTGTATCCGAAAAAAATTTAAATTATAGATATAAAACCAATAACCCTATGGTTAATAGTTTTGAATTTTAAAGAAATACTTTTGTATTGTCGTGTTTTCGAGGGAACTGGCAGCTTGGTACCAGATGTTGTCGAACTGGCCGTAAGATAAATGCCTCTTTTAATAAGAGAAAATCAAAACTCCAAATGATTTTATTTTGAACTGTCCATTGATAAACCAAATAGTATTTTTTTATTGCAACCATTAAGGGCATAGGCGTAACATGTCGCCTGTCAAAATGTTCAATGTGTTTAAAGTATTCATTTTTTTCGAATCCTGAGAAAACTAATAAATATTTTTGAAAAATTTAAACGCAGCATGAAAGATTTCATTATTTCTGAGCCAGCCTGGCTCAGAAGCCAATTTGGCTATCAGCCATTGGCAGATAGCCAAAACAGGACTTTAAGTGGTTAAAAGAATTTCTATAGTTTTACAATACAAAAAAAATGGGTGGAATAATATTAGAGTTAAAAATATAGGCGTCTAATGTAAGTACAATTAAATCGGAAAATATCGACCGTACGAAAAAAAAATGGTTAAAAAAATTGTAATAATTACTGTAAACACGATTTATTTGGAACAATTTCAGCTCCTACCATTTTTGTCAAAAAGTTGAAAATGGAGGTGATATTGGAAGAGATATATGGCGGAACAAAAACCACCGCTATCAAATCAAGCAGGTCTTATGTTCACTCCTTTACCGCATACGTACTACCTGAAATATTGATTTTAGTAAAAAAATGAAGATCAAAATTGTATAAAATTTAATTCTGTCCATTTTTGTATAGAGGGTACTTTCTAGGTACATTGTTGTTCTATAAGTAATAATACACGAGATAATTCAATAATTATGCTGTTTCCCCCCATAACTAGGTATATATCAACGGCACAAAAAAAAATTATAATAAAATAAATTATTGTTGTTCTGAAGCTATTTTCTTATGGCATTTTTATAATCAAGTATATTCAAATGGGAAATAAGCCACAATTTTACCTAAAAATGCAATTTTTTTGTAATTTTGAGAGTAAACTAAATGTAAACCCAAATACTTGCGATGTCGGGATAGTATCACGAGGTTTTTCCTGGTTTTCCCTCGTGATTTACTATGGAATCTCTAACGCGAGAATTTCAGTACCACCGTTGCATTTGGTTGTCTTTTTAAAGACAGATCACATGCTATGATTTTTTGTGGCGACTATTCTTGAGTTGGGATTGATTTCATGTAATCGAATGAACTATCTTTTAGTAAAGTCGTCCCAGGAACGCAACTCATCAATATTGGCAATATCATTTTTAAAGTCGTCTACTTTAAAATGTATAATACGTGTCTGAATTGCCGATATAAATGAGTCAGATTAAATAAATTATTAGAAGAATTTTTTACTAAGCAACAACATTTTTGTTTATTTAATATTATTTTGTATTTTGACAACGACACCCGACTTGGGCGTCGAAACGTTAATAAAATCATTTTTAGGTAAAATTGTGGCTTATTTCCCATTTGAATATACTTGATTATTAAAATAAATTATAGGAAATCATATTTTCAACAATTTCAGTCCTCACACTTTATGTCGAAAAGTTAAAAATGGCCGAGATATTGAGCAAAAACGGTTCTCCTTTAAAATCAAGATGGCGGCTAACGCAAGAGCGGAATTCGTTCGCTATTTTAAATTTACACTACTATTGACCCCCTAAAGATTAGAAAAATAAAATCTTGCGTGGGTATTTCGGCATGCAAGATCAAATACTAACCCGACTAGACTATATAATTTTGACTCTGATATTATTGCATGTAACTTTTCTTGTATTGTATAACTATACAAATTCTTTTAACCACTTAAAGTTCTGTGTTTTGGCTATCTGTGGGCAAATTTTCGGTTAAATCGAAGAACTTATGTTTTGGGAATGGAGGAACATGTAAAAACAGTATTTTAACGTTTTTTGCACTAAAATTTGATCAAAAAACTTGTTATCATGCCTAATATTCACATTTTTGAGTCCCTCCCATTAAAATATTATTTTTTCCATTGATACTTTACGATAAAAAATTGCAAATTTGTTTAAATAAATACCAAATCACTGTAAAATGATATTTTGAGAAAAAAAAAATAAGAAGAAAACGGTTCGATCTCCAATGTCTTATTTTTACCCCACCCCAATGTTTTTCATTGGAAGTCCACCCCCCAAGGTAAATTTCTAGATCCGACACTGAAATGTTTAGGCGTTTAGATCAGACGTTTCGCGAACGACATTCTCCGTCAAAACTTTCGAATGGTATATGGCCCTTACGGAGATAGCGTGACAAACGAATGAAGGTGCAGATACAATAACGGGTTAGCGGTTAGAGTCTCTTTTATGTTAGGAAAATCTAGTCAGATATAGATATATAAAGGGACAATAGACTCAGATGGGCTGGGCATGTGAGACGCAATAACGACAATCGCTTTATAAACAATGTTTTTGGGAAAGGCCAGATGGAAGAAGGTCTGTAGGACGGCCTAGAAAAAGGTGGGAAGATGCAGTCATGAAAGATCTGGAGAAAATCGGAATGAGACGTGAGACAATGGCAAATAGTTGCACAAGACCGACAAAAACATGGAAGGCAATAGTAAACTCGTCAACGGTCAACGACTCACGAAGAGTTGTTATGCCAGTGATGATGATGATAGTTCGTAAGTTAGGTAGTGTTGGTTTTGAATGGCCTCGTCGTTCACTCGATTTGAATCCTAAAGAATATTTTTATTGGAGACACTTGAAAAGTAGAATTTATTAAACTAAACCAGCAAATGTGTCACAGCTGAGGCAAAGAATTATCGATGAATCCATATTAATTTCTGGAGAAATATAATAGACGCATTCTACCATCATTTAGGATACTGTCAAATTAACATCAGAGGACATTTTGAACAGTTGATTATATATACCTTAATTTAGCAGTTTAGTAAATTTTAATTATTATGTGTAAATTTAGTTGTACATAGTATGAATCAACAAATTTATTAAAATTATTAGCCATTTCTAGACTTTTGTTTTATCTTTTTAAAATGTTCCTGACTACATAAAATCGAAAGTATTGTATCCAGTTGAATTGGTATTAGAGTGGAAAATTCAATAAAAGTACAAAATACACGGTGTTGTATTTGAAAAACCAAGTGACTAATAATATCACAAAAAATTGTAAATCTGGAAACGTTACAAATATCAAATTTCAAATCGTCATATTACCCCCCACTGTGGCTCAGTGGTAAAAGACTTTACTAAGTAACAAAACATTTACTGAACACACACATTACACTTTCTGATTGCAAAATTAATCGTACCATGCCAACGGCCATTAGTTGTCGAAGCATTTAAGCTAAATAAAAAAATCCTCATATTGCAAAATATATGTAAGTATCACTGTTTTTATATATTTCGGACCATCCGTTTGAAAGATATAATTAGACGTTTTCAGACTTTTGATTCACTTTACGGCTCTTGCTGCTTCTCGTACTTCAATCTCCACAATCGTTGATCTTTCCAGTCGTTTTCTTCCATTTCTCGGATTCCATGGTTCCAATGGTGCCTAACTCGTTTCCGTCTATTTGATGGAATATGCGCGAAGATCTTTTTAGGCCTTTCATTGGTCATTTGTTTTACATGCTCATACAAGAATTATAAAATTTTCTTTAATTTTTATACCACAGTTAACTGTAACGCAAATTATGAGCCCGAATTTAATGCTGAATTGTGTAGAGCTGTCATATCTGCCAATATTACTCTTAAAAATTACAGAACGACACATTTAAAAAAGTTTTAGAAAAAAATTACGGCTTCGACATACCAAATTAAAGCACTTTGCTCAAATAATTTTGTATAATATATGTCCATATTAATGATTCAAATAAAATTAAATTATTACAAGAATTTTTTTACCAAGTAACAAAAACAAAATTTGTTTGATTTATTAATATTTTGTATTTTGAGAAAGATTCGAAGTAAAAATTGTGGCTTATTCCCAATAAATATAAAATAACTAGAACACATGTTTTTACATTTAAAAAAATAAATATCACCTTATTTGTAATCGATAACTATGTTTAGAACACTTCGACAGTTGATAAATTGACTTGTGAATGTTTCTTGTTCTTCACATAAGACGGGAACCAGCTTCTGTAGTGGTTGATTACGAAGACTCTGATTATCTTTGTCGAGTCGAAGCAAGGTGTAAATCGGTGTTCTTCTTCTTTTATATAGGCAGTACTGCCTGTTTTTCTTCAATGGTGCCTTTCATTCTGCTCCTAAGTTGTCATTCCATCTTTTCCTTGGACGTCCTATACTTCTCCTGCCTAACGGTGACTTGTCCCTGGCTATTCTTACTATTGGCGAGGAACCGTAAAGTGGGCGACGCCTGGTGACGAATTTGAAAAGCATAAACTCTAGGAAAACATTGGCTTTGCCATTAATTTTTGTACATATTTGTGGTCAGTTTATGTTCCTCAGTAGTCATTCCTATTATACTCTACGTAGTGACCTAAACTAACCAATGCCAAATCACACATTTTGTTAATTTAACATTTGTATTAAACGTAGTATTTTTAATGTTTAAGCGACTGCAAAATTAAATAAATAAATAAAATGTAGTATATATTCTGTACATAGAATGTACATTGTTATGCAAAATATTCCGACCACCTCATAATTTCCAGAACACAATTATTATAAAATAAATTCACATAATATCATAAAATCAATTCAAACATAGGCAATACAGACCTTATGAGAGTTTTTAGCGCTGTGATGCCGATTTTATCAAAAATAATTTGTATTCGAACATTAGAGAGATTAAATTAAAACTGTTTTAGAAAGGCAATTTACAATTTTAGGATTCATGTGCGTAATAACTATAGTATATCAAATAAACTTAAACGCATACGAATCCTAAAATTGAGATTGGCTTCCTAAAAAGTTTTAATTTAAACTCTCTAATATCTGATTACAATTTCTTTTTGATAAAATCGGCATCACCGCACTAAAAACTCTCATAAGGTCTACATTGCCTATGATCCCTATAGGGCTTTTCATCGATTGTCATTTGTTTCGAGCTTCTGTCATGTGTCACATAATATTAATATATCTACGTCATACGTCTTCGGTTTGTATCATTGGTAATACCAATAACGTACGACGTAGATATATTAATATCAGTGGCGGCTCGTATAACTTTAGGAAGGTAGTGCCAGAATCCGGGCAGCTGCCTAAATTTTTTGTGGCGGTTTTACGATATGGTCAAAAAGGATATAAAATATAAATAAAAAAAAAATAGGCGCAGATATTTTTATCTTATATCTATATATTTACTATTTTTGGGATGCCAAAAAATTTACCAAAATTTATCAAAACAGTTCCGTAAATTAAGTAATTAGCAATAAAATAAATTGGATATAAGCAATAAAATAAAATAAATAAACAATGGATTTAAAACATTTAAAATACATTCAGCGATTGACTTAGCATCATGTCCACCCGGCACGTAAAATCTCCAAAATCTCTCAACTGGTCGTCCTTTACACAAATATCGAAAGACTATAACTAATTGAAATTCACCAGCAACGTCTGTGGTTTCATCGGCAATCACTGCAACATAAGGAGAATTTTCAATTTCTTTCTTAATTTCCTCGTGGTAAACATCTAACATGCACTCCAGTAGTTCATTTTGTGTTGTTTTTGATGTACCTTTAAAAGATTTGGAACTTTGAATGTGAACCTTTAAGTCGTTGTCTAATTCAGCGCTAAAATTGACCAGCTCCTTAAATATGCCTCTGTTGTCTGAATTTTTCGTTTCGTCGTGACCTCTTAGAGCTAACTCAAAAGCTCTACAAAACCTTATACAATTTATGATTTGATTCAAGACATATCGATTCTTATCTACCTGTTCATTATGTTTAATTAGAGTATCACGATAAGCTGAATTTAATTGGGTTTTTATATTTAACTTACCAAGCATTGAAAAGCTAAAAACGTTATTCATGTGCACTTTAGATTTTTCATGGGATTTCAATTTCTCCCATATATGTACAAGATCATCGGTGCCTTTGTTTGACCAAGTCTCGTCACCTCCAAACAAAACGCATACAAAACAGAAGAGTTTATTAGTTTGTTCGCAACCACACAACCAGCTATTTTTATCATAAATAATTTTATTAAACTTACGACAGCGAAGTTTTTGTCCATTTCCACTTTGTTTTTCAATTTTTAAATCGGGTAAAGGCCGACCGAGTTCTTTAATTTGTAGTTTTTTTTCTAACGAAAAACCACCAAAAGAGTTTTTTAATATACTAATTTGATTCATTGTCAATAAATAAATTAAACGTAGAAAATAATCAAAATATTATTTTTATACCTACGACACCCACGATCACAACGCACTAACTAATAATTACAAATTAAAAAATATAGTAGAGTATAAACACAAATATACAATACAGTAGTAGACAATAAACACAATAGCGTCAAGCGAACGCGTAAAGAAACTAGAAATATGTAGATCTAAAACATTGTATCTTAAGATCCACTAACTTCCTTTTCGAGATTTCGAGCCTGGCACGGAGACTCCAATTTAAACGTATGTTAAAAGTGCAATACCACTCTCTCTCTGTCACTTACACAGGATGCTCATACAATCTTTCTCTTTTCTCACGAGCCACTATGCCGTTCGGCACTGGGATTTTTATGATTTTCATCCTTTATCCGGTCAGCTGTGGGTGGCCAGAGACGGTAGATTTGCATTGCGCTACACAGTTGCCAGATTTGATATAATTTATAAAAATAAAGAGAAATATTCACAAAAAAAATAAACAGGCATTAAAATGTTTTTAAGATAAAAAATATGTTTCTGCATAGTTAGCAAGGTAGTGCCATGGCTCTATGGCACTACCTCACGGGCCGCCACTGATTAATATTATGTGACACATGACAGAAGCTCGAAACAAATGACTGTGAATGAAAAGCCCTATACTGTAAAGTCAAGGTGGGACGGACATAGGTACTTATAGTTTCCAGTTTTTATTTAATTAAAAATGGTTATCTGTTGGTGTAAAATAAATTGTAGTGTACCTATTAATTAAATTAAAAACAAAATTAGAAATTCTAAGACAGATTAATAATTTTTAAAATGCTGTGAGATTATCGGTGGGCCAGATTTTTTATGAAAAAAAGGTAAAAACAAATCAGTAGTTAGCATCAAATTTTAATGAATGCATACAGATGAAACATAATTTTGAGTCGTCTTTAGCTTATAAGATGTGTTAGTGGCAAAACTTAGTGGTTATTTCGGCAAAACACTCGTGTAAATAATTTTAATTTAACGTTTTAGAACTGTGAGGTCAAATGACAGAACGAATTGTTTTCCTAGAGTTATCGTCCATCTTTGAAATTTTGAGCGCTCTCTGTCGGAATTTAATTTTGCGAATACTTGATTTAGACGTTCCTCACTTCTTACCCTGTCCTGTAGTCCTTTTCCAGCAATCCTTCTTAAGATCTTCATTTCGTTGGTCTCCAGATGTCTTCGTGTTTTGCTTGTATCTGCTCTTGTTTCGGCCGTGTAAGTCATAACTGGCCCAATAACTGACTTATATATTCGGGCCTTTGTTTCCAATCGTAGGTGTTGATTTTTCCAAATTGTGTCGTTTAGGCATCCGGCCGTTCTACTGGCTTTAATTATTTGGTCTTTTTCGATATTGTTGTCGGCTGATAGATTAATTCCCAGGTATTTGAAAGTCATCACTTGTTGTATAATTTGATTTTTTAACTCCAATTTGCATCTTATTGGTTCTTTGGCAATTACTAATTTTTTTTGTTTTTTGGGCTGATATTTTCATATTCATTTCTTTTGCGTTAATGTTAAACTCGTGCAGTAATCTTTGTAGGTCGTCTTCGCACTCTGCTACTAACACGGTGTCATCAGCGTAACAGAGTATTTTTATTTCTCTATCGCCCAATTTGTACCCTCTTTTTTTCTTCACTTTTCGGTGTTAAAATGTTGAAATGAATAATAAACGGCGATAATTGTTTTATTTTATAACACAAACACTGTACAATAATAACTTTGCTATGTCTTAGCGAATCGTGTCATGTCAAACTTATACGTAATAGTGAGAGAATCGAGAATTATTCGCGTAGTAAACGTGGGATTGTCCAAGCTATGGACATACGAGAGGAACGAGAAAATTGTGAATCGTGAATTCGACACTTCAAGACTACATTCTTAGTTGTGCTAAATGCGACTGACTCACGCTGGGATTGGTATCTAGCTGACTTAATTCTGAACCGTATAAGCAGTCGGCTTCTTGTGGATTTTTACAACGAAGGAGAAAAATCAATCAACTTTTGTGCTTGTCTAATTTAAATTAGGATAGAACCAAGATGAACCTATCTAAGACCTTAATTAGACCGGTTGTTACATATGGGATGGAAGCAACAACGATTAATAAGAAAGAAGAAGGTAGTCTTCTGAAATTTGAAAGAAAAATAATGAGATTGGGCCACAATGTAACAATAGAGGGAGAAATACGAATGAAAACAAATGCCGAAATTGAAGAAGAATTAAAGAGAGAAAATATAGTCAGATACATAAAATCGCTTCGCTTAGAATGGATAGGACATATACACAATCAGATATGTTGAGAAGAATAACTAACTGGACACCACTAGGGCCCAGGTGCAGAGGAAGACTCAGAAGAAGATGGATGGATGATGTAGAAGAAGACATAAGAGCAATGAATGTGAAAGACGAAAAAGTTCAGTGCAAGGACAAGAAGAAATGGAGAAGAGTCACGAGAACAGCAAAGATACACAGCAAGCTATAAAATGACAGAGGACTAATACACCTCACCCAAGAATAGGATTTTAAACGCCATGGCGTTAGCTATAATCCCTAGGATTGTAATGCTTAATGAGTGAATGCATGAATTTAAATTAAAAGCAAATAAAACCTGTTCGTCGATCGCAACAAGAAAGGTTGTTTACGAGTTTTGGGAAACATAAAGTTGCAATAATACCGAACTAAACTTGATCTTCTAATCCGATCTAAATTAATTCATATGTGGATTCAGACCAATAAATTGTTTTTGTGAATGTTGGAAACGCTTGAAAGAAGCATAATTGTTCTCCGAGTAACGAGTTTGCACTGATTTTGTATAGAATTTCTATAAAACTCCAGACGAGTCCCATCCTGAGCACCAGGTGCCTCGGAGACTATGGCCGCCATGATACTCATATTCAGCTACCCCAAAAACTTCGGAGTAGTAAGGTTAGCGCCGGACTCCACTTGCGATTTTCTAGTCGCCCGATTGTTTGGTCGCGAAGATTGAATACATTGTTTCAAATACAAGTCAATCCACGATTATTTAGTCGCAAATGGATTGACTTTTATTTGAAACAATATGTTTAATCTTCGCGACTACAAATCGCAAGTGGAGTCCGGCGCTTAAGCTCATTTCCGTCAATTAAATTAATACGAATTAAAAATTATTATTTTTCACCACTTTGGTAAATGTATTTCCTTGTTCAATGATGCAATTTTCATTTCGACATCACCACTTTAGTCCACAACATTTCCAAACGCTCTTTTAAATTTCATTGAGATCCATCCAACTACAAAGAATTGGTAAGTATTGTATACAAAAAAAAAAGAATGTGTGTCTACTTTGTACGCACGTAAGAAGTTATACATACATACTTTCATATGATTCCAACGAAGTTAATATGTACTGTAGCAACATTTATATTATTGAAAAATATTACTAAAAGATTTTTAAATTGAAAACTTATTGGTCCATTTCCCTGGTGACACCTCCATGGCTTCTAAAAATTGCAAGCCAGATGGATGCTGAAGCGAAGAAGACAAGAGGTAATTCAAAAACTTACAATTCACGACCCCGTCTGTTCAGCTGGTAAATTCCAACGGAAAATGGACCTAGTTACTCAAAGGAGTAAAGACCAGGTGGTCAGACTAGCTGAAGTAGACGGGGTCGTGAATTGTAAGTTTTTGAATTCCCTCTTGTCTTCTTCGCTTGAGCATCCATGTGGCTTGCAATTTTTAGAAGCCATGGAGGTGTCACCAGGGAAATGGACCAATAAGTTTTCAATTTAAAAATCTTTTAGTAATATTTTTCAATATTATAAATGTTGCTATTAGGATTGAAAACTTTACCTTTCAATTGCCAGATGACGCTAGTCACCTAATCCATACACGTCAGTTGCAATGTGCGGGTAAGCTTTCATGGTTGGTCACTTCGAGAATGGAGCAGTAGGCCTATGTCTCTCCGATGAGACTCCAATAAGAGTCGAAAATCGTCGATTCAGAGTGCTGGACAGTGCTCCGTATTCTAAGTGAAAAATAAGATTGTTTTGCCTTCGCATTGCAACTGAATAAAAATGGAATTTGTATTTTATAATTTATTTATATTTTATTTAAATATTAAACTATTTTTAATACTTACTACTTTTCAAAAAATTTTATTAAAACAATACCAAAAATTGGAAAATAAAAGAATAAAACACACACAAACACATTGAAAATGCCACAAAGAAATGATTTCTGAACAATAATTGTTGGCAAAAATTTTAACTAAATACGCATTTTCTGAAAAAAAAAAATTATACCGGGTGGTGAATTGGAAAGCGGGCCATAGGAAACTCAATGTAAAATTCTAAACTGTTGAATTTCTGCTTCCCTAATTATTTTACATCAAAAGTCATAAGAAACTATTTGTAGAGAATTGAAATCTGTATTGAAAACAACTGTTAATATTGTTCTACGAACAATAATTATTTTGTAAAAATATAATACATTTTTCAGAGTAATACGCCAAAGTTAGGCCACACGCAATACCATAATGTGTATAAGGTTGCATTTGTTGACAATAAATTTATTATATTAACAATTTGAACTGTCAATTTTTTTATTTATTTTATCACTTATTGTTTAAAACACAATAAAGTTGATAAGATACCCTTAATTAAGGAGAAGTATTAATAATAAAGATATCTTCTTCAGTCAATAATGTGCTCACTGTCAGTTAAATAGTAACGTGTGGCCTAACATGCCCACACGTACCTACTGCGGTAAATACATTATACTTTTTCAAAATTTTGGAATGTGTTTAAATCGTAGAACAATTGTAACTTCTGTTTCTAATACAGATTTCAATCCTCTACAAATAACTTCTGATGATTTTTGATGTAACATAATTAGGGAAGCAGAAATTCAACAATTTAGAATTTTACATTGAGTATCCTATGGCCCGTTTTCCGATTCACCACCCTGTATAACAAATATACTTACAATCATAAAATGTATAAAAAAAAATAAAAACTTACATTGAGATTCGAAGCCTCGTTTATTCGGGTGCTTAGGATTTGAATTCGAAGTCGAAGCCTCTACTCATTTAGCCACTTACACTTGATTTTTGTGGAATTAAAATACAACAAGACAGAGTAAGAAAACTATATTAGATGAAGATTGGTAGAAATTTTGTTGGTAATCAATTTGTGTAAATCAAAGCATTACCTACTAGATAGGTACATACATTTTCCAAATAGGTAAGTTTCTATGTAATTTTTTATTACAATACTGAAACATTTACAATAATTACGTACCTGTTGCTTTTAAAAAGTATTTAAAAGTCACTACAATTATAAACTTGCTTTTTTCTATGTCCCCACAACAACAAAAACTAATATACACAATATTTGTTTACCCATAACCGACATATTGAACAATTGTTGACAGATCATTACCCAATCAGTAATTACCCAATCAGAGCCCGTATAACGTTTGAGCTGCGCTTAGGACCAAGACTTTTGATGAATTCGCGCACATATAAATTTACTCCCAACGCGCCTAAAGAAGTATAACTACAAAAATTGTATCGCCTATACAAAAAAATTCGGATTGATTGCTACACAAAAAGGCTCACGTATATGTCACAGATGATGAGAAATAAATGAATTATTCGAACTTTAATACAGAGTAAGGAGATACTTAAAAAAATTGTAAGTATTTACAAATAAAATTTTCAGGAAATAAACGAGTCAAAAAGATTATGATGGAAAAGAGCTGTGTGTGTTGAGACACAAACTAAGAAGATACCGACCAGACCAGTCGCAGATTATTGTGTAATGTGTGTGGAGTAAATGTTTTGTTACTTAGTAAAGTCGACTTATTGTCTTTACAAAATGATACTTATTTTATCCGAATCTTTGCGGTCCCTCAAACAGGTATGCAGGTTTTTTAAAATAAAATGTATGCCGTATAGTTATAGGCAACCAGTATTACAGGTCAACTTTTTAGAGAATTTTATAAAAAATTTAATGATTATTTACCTATTGTATTTACAAAAAAAACCTTTTGGGAATTATAGTGTTTTTATAAAGATCAAACTTTATATATTACGCCTTTTACTATTCCAAAGAGTGTCATGAGATTATTTTTAAAGTAAAAGTTAGAGAAAATGTTCTGAAATTCTTTTCTTGTGCATGTCAAAGTTAAATGTTTTGTTTATATGAGATTAAGCTACGATTGATTGTAATAAAAAGTAGGTATTATATAAAATAAAATATAATTTTCATTGTAATCAATAGTGGCTGAATCCCACGTAAACATTTTATTTATAATTTAGATTTGTTATGTTGGCGTCAGTGCTTGCCATGCCAGCATTGAAATGTCACGTCACGTCATGTGCCTACGTCAGAAGTAATGTCACATTTGTCAAAATAAAACTATAATTACAAAAATGGCTGAGAAAAAGAGAGGCAAGAAAAGAAAAGATGTAAGTGTTTAAACAATCATTGATATTTGTATTTATGTTTACAAAAACAAAGATAATGCTGTAGTTTATTATCACAATACAAGACGTAGGGTTTTTTCGGTTTCAACAGATCTTAACTTAACATATTGCAAAAATAATTGTGCAGGTAATCAAAAGTCCACAAACAAGCAAAAAAACCTAAGAAAGATTTTTATTTTTAGAGGTATCAGGTTATACATTCCGTCTGGGTCTTATACGATATACACTACAGACATTGTTAAGTTTCTGCAACGTTTTTGGGTGATTAGTATCCCATTAAAATTCGTAAAATTTGCTAATTCTGCGTCATATTTGAAAACATTCGTTTTGCATGATGCATACTATTCAAATTATAAAGAAAAACTAAAAAGTATGTGATCAATTAGTGGCATTCATTGTATTATTACTTATAGCAACTGATTGTACAGTTAATTCTTTTCAAATAGCTATCTACTAATTAAATAATTAATTGCAACATATTTTAGTTAAACTTTTGTCATTTTAGAGCATTCTATTGCTGAAATATTTTGTGCTTAAAAATTAGAGCATCCTACTTGTTTGTGACCATCCATGCATTTTAGAGTGATGACTAACTGTACTTCTATTGTTATTTACATATCTGCTGGCCATAACAGTACTCATTTATTTCCTGTGCTCTGATTACACTATAAAAACGGGGTTATTGCAATAATACCTTGCTTGCAATTTAAGTAGGGTTTGAACATAAAATAATCATTGTGTGACTTGTTCACTAGTTATTTATTTGATTGAATATTTCAATATACACTATCTTTTAATGAAGTTATTGGAAATTCCAATATTAAAAATTAAGGACAATTGCCTATCACTCCTTTACTTTCATTTCTGTAATATTTTTTGTTGTTATATTCCAGTGTTCTAAATTTATTTATAGACTTAAAAATTTAAAAACCAGCAATTTTTAACTCAATGTTTAAATAGTTTCTTTACTATTTCTTGATGTAATATCTTAAACTAGAATTCAAACAATAAGGAATCCATGTAATTTTCCCCTTGTTGCCATATTCTAAATTTGGATTTTGACATGCCATTTCTATTACATCAAGCATTTTATTGGCTAGAAGTAGTGACGATTATATATATGAAGTCATTATTATATTTCAGGGGTGACAAAGCTCCTTGATAATCGAGCCATTTTTCAAAATTTGAAATTTTTCGTGAGCCACAATTAAACAATCATTTAAAAGTGTAACAAAGCTATTAAATTTTTCTGTCACTGTTTGGACTACACAAATTTTAAACTGAAATAAAATGGTTTACCTCGTTGATTCAAATATGCAAATAATTCTACAAGCAACCTTTACTAATTCAGGATACTTCAATTCTTCATCATCCTTCCATCTTTTTCTCGGACAGCCTACTGATCTTCTATCGTCTCTCAAAAAACACTGTCTTTAACAGTATGTCTTCCCATATGCCCATCTTATCTTAGCTTTTACATATTTTACGATGTTTTCAGTCCATACACAGTCACCAATTCAACTTTGCAGTGCCTTCTCCACTCTCCTGTCAATTCATCTCTTTGAGAGGGCCAAATATTATTCTGAGAACTTTCCTTTCAAACACCAGTAGCTTATTTATTTCCCGCTGATGTAGAGTCCATGTTTCACTTCCATATCTAACAAGCATTTGCACTATTATGCTCTTTTCCATACAGCTATTCTTGCTGACACCTCTTTTTATATGTGGTTGTCATTTGTGATTAGCGCCCCTAGATATTTAAACTCTTTTACTACTTCGAAGTTATGGTCATTATTAGTTATGTTCTACCAAACTCTTGGTCTTGGATTTTTGGTTACTTACTAATGTATTTCGTCTTTTCTTCATTTATTCAACGGCTTAGACAACCTGTTTCTTCCTCGAGTTGTGAAAACACCTCTTTCATGTCTCTTGTAGATTGAGCGACTGCACCTAGATCATCAGCAAATGCCAAAAATAGTTTTGATCCTCGATTCGCAAATCTCCCTGTCAGCTCAGATGATATTTTACTTATACTCTGGGCTAATTAGCAAAATACAAGGAAAAGTTATTTACCAGCAATTTTATTGCTGGAATCGAATCTTATTATTGTATGTATTAATAATATAGGTATGCAAAGTCAGCAGATAGTGTGCTACTTTTTTTATAAACAAAATGGCGCCCGAAAATCGTCTTTTTTTCAATTTTTGCTCTATAACTCCAAAGATTTTAACTTTACACCAAAAACACCCAAATAAAAATTGACCGCAATTAAATTCTGCACAGAGACGTGTTTTTCCCGATTCAGTTCGACGAAAACTTTCCCCGGAAAAAGCGGGTTTTTCCAACAAAATCTTTAATTTTGAACTCAAATTTTAGATAAGTAATTGTTAATCAATATTTAAATAACTTGGTAATGTAAAAGCCCTTTTTGTATAGATTATAATTCCAGAAGCCCATGGAAATTGAATAAACAGTTTAGCAACAATTAAATTGTTAATTAAAAATTTACGGTCGCTATAATAACGACAATAATTATGATGCATAAGAATATCTATGATTTTTTCATAAAAAGACACTAAACCCATCTAATGTACCTACTTTACAGAATTGAAATTAGACTATTTAAGCGGCCTCAGGAATATTTTAAAATTATAAACAATTTTTTGGCTTATAAACAAATAGAATATCTCGGAAAATATTAAACTAAATTAAATTGTGAAAACGGTATTCGAAAGACAGCGGCAGGACGCTTCTTTTAAAAGAAAAAACTAATTATGACGAGTGGTTCCTGAGATACAATCGGTCAAATTTGACCGGAATTTACGGCAAGGATATAAACAATCGGATCATAATTTTCAAACCGTCACCTTTTTATTTTTGTCCTCTTTCTCCACACCAATTTTCATATCCTTAAAATACTCATAACATATATTATTATAATAAAAACTATCGATAATACGTGTGAAAATTGCCAAAAATAGCAAAATTCCAATCAAAAATTAGGTTGGAGAAAATGTAACCCTCAAAGTTCAAAATCGGTATATGTTAAAAAAATGCATTTTCTCGGCTTCCCATGGAGCAATTTCCTTCATTCTTTTTTTGTTCCCTAATAACTCGAGGAGAGCCATCGAACTAATGCATTATTAAATGTCAAACTTGCTTTTGTTTTGTTATAATAGATTAATTTATTTATAAGAACAGAAAACTACATATTTTTTCCAGTTGTAGGCTTTTTTTTAGATAAACTTACTACAAGTGTACCTTTTAAAGTTAAAAACATAAATATTCTCATTTGAAAGCTGAATAATTATTTAAACAATTTTTATTTAAACAAGTTAAAATTTTGTGTTATAATAAATAAATTAATTTATTATAACAAAACAAAAGCAAGTTTGACATTTAATAATGCGTTAGTTCGATGGCTCTACTCGAATTACTTGGGAACAAAAAAAGAATGAAGGAAATTGCTCCATGAGAAGCCGAGAAAATGCATTTTTTTAACGTATACCGATTTTGAACTTAAGGGGTTACATTCTCTCCAACCTAATTTTTTATTGAAATTTTGCTATTTTTGGCAATTTTCACACGTATTATCGATAGTTTTTATTACAATAATATATGTTATGAGTATTTTAAGAATATGAAAATTGGTGTGGAGAAAGACGACAAAAATAAAAAGGTGATGGTTTGAAAATTATGATCCTATTGTTTATATCTTTTCCGAAAATTCCGGTCAACTTTGATCGGTTGTATCTCAGGAACTACTCATCATAATTAAACGTTTTTTCTTTTAGAAGAAGCATCCTGTCGCTGTTTTTCGAATACCGTTTTTATAATTTAATTTAGTTTATTATTTCTCGAGATATTCTATTTGTTTATAAGCCAAAAAATTCTTTATAATTTTAAAATATTCCTGAGGCCGCTTATATAGTCCAATTTCAATTCCGTAAAGTACATTAGATAGGTATAGTGTCTTTTTATGAAAAAATCATAGTTATTCTTATGCATCATAATTATTGTCGTTATTATAGCGACCTTAAATTTTTAATTAACAATTCAATTGTTGCTAAACTGTTCGTTCAATTTCCATCGGCTTCTGGAATTATAATCTATACGAAAAGGGCTTTTACGTTACCAAGTTATTTAATTATTGATTAACAATTACTTATCTAAAAGTTTAGTTGAAAATTAAAGATTTTGTTGGAAAAGCCCGCTTTTTCCGGGGAAAGTTTTCATCTAAGTAAATCGGAAAAAACACGTCTCTATGCAGAATTTAATTGCAGTGAATTTTTATTTGAGTATTTTTGGTGTAAAGTTAAAATCTTTGGAGTTATAGAGCAAAAATTGAAAAAAACACGATTTTCGGGCGCCATTTTGTTTATAAAAAAAGTAGCACACTATCTGTGGACTTTGCATACCTATATTATTAATATATAGAATCATAAGATTCGATTCCAGCAATAAAATTGCTGGTAAATAACTTTTCCCAAAAATGGCCTATTCTCCGATAATCAGCCCAGACTATTATTACATATTCTAAGGCCAAATTGAATAGCAACAGTGATAAGGGGTCTCCTTGTCTAAGTCATGATCTTACACAGTCTTTTATATTTGTTGTCAGTAATTTAAGACATTTTAAAACACAAAAATTAAAAGTAATTCAGGTACATTTATTGAGAGCCACAAATATAATCCTTCAATGAGCCACAAATAATTCTTCAAAGAGCCACAGTTTGGCCACCCCTGTATATATTTGGTCAGATGGTAAATAGTAACTGATGTCTGTCATAATATTGGAGGTTAAATATAATGTCAAATTATTGTTTTCAAATTATATTTTATTTATTTAGTTTGTATTTTAAGTTTTATATACTGCAATCGCCAGTTAACTTGGCGACAGAATACACACAACGTCATAGAGACTGATGACTATCCCCTAAGCCACTCTGTAATTTTTTGTTTGTGCGTCTCTCCAGTTAACTGGCGATGACTATAACAGTTTATTTTTTCACCAACTTACATAACCTTATATCGGACTATGTTAGTTTGACATAGTAAAGACAAAGAGAAACAGTGTAGGCTGTAGCAGCTTTGATAAATAAGTACAGTCGGAAAAATAAAAGAATACCCATGAACGAACATATAAAACACGCTTTATTTTCCTGTCACCGTGTCACAAAGAAAATTGTCCAGTGCAAGTACATGTAACAATAATTATTACATGTACTTGCGCTGGCCAATTTTTTGTGTGACACGGTGACAGGAAAATACAGCATGTTTTATATGTTCGTTCATGGGTATTCTTTCATTTTTCGTACTGTATGTGTTTTTTATTTGGCAACAGCGCTGTCCTGTCAAACTTGACGGTAGCGAAACAACTAATATATGAGGAAAAATTTGTTGAATTTGTTTGCTGTTAAGTTTGTACTGGTGGGTTTTGTCAAAGCTTCATAACAGTGGAGTAAACTTGCCTACAGTTGGACCAATTAAAAACAAGCATTACTGTGCGGTCATTTTGACTTACTCCTCCTGGTTTAAAAACAGAGCATAGTAAAGGACATCGCACATATCTTATGGAAAATATAATGTCACTCAAATTCAATAAAATTTATACGAATAGATTCGTTTTAAATTAACGGTCAAATCTTATCATTGCTCCAATTCCATATTTTCAATAATAAGAGCAGAAATTGATATAAATAAATCTGAAATTAAATGGATACGTACATAAGTTAGAGAGAGAAAAAATATTTTATAATACCCAAATTGTCGGTACTCCATAAATCAGCGGATTAGTTTCACTAATCCGCTTAGGCCCAGCGGGGTTTAAGCTCTTTTGAATAGCACCCAGAGCAATAGTGATTGTAACTGACAGTTTTACTGACTCCAAAAATGTGATTTCGATAAACTTTAATTGCAATTTGCGCCGTAATTAATCATAATTAAGAGTTGGCGCAATGATAAGATTTGACCGTTAATTTAAAACGAATCTATTCGTATAAATTTTATTGAATTTGAGTGACATTATATTTTCCATAAGATGTGTGCGATGTCCTTTAGTACTTAATTATTTTTTGCTATATTGGATCGATTTTGACCAACTGGTAGTGGCTGAAAATTACTCTACAATCAATAATAAATGATCCTGAAAGTTACTATACAACTAAGAATAATCAATTACTTTTAATGGGAAATAAAATAAAATGTTAATAAAATCAATTTTTTTGGTAAAATTGTGGCTTATTTCCCATTAAAAGTAATTGATTATAAAAATGCCACAAGAAAATAGCTTCAGAACAAAACTAAGAATAAAAAATGCTTGTAGCATTCACATGCAGTTTATAATAAAATAAAATTTTAGCTGAAAACACTTCTTCTTCTTCCTCTTTATAAGCAATTATTCTTGTTCATTAGCAGATTGACCTATATGGAAGGTTGTCACTCGATCGTTTGCATAGTTTGCCAATACTTCTGCCAATTGGTGAGTTATATCTTGCTATGTTGACCACACCGGTCTCCCTCATTCTGTTTATGTGGTTATTCTCTTCTTTTTTCTATTTAGTGTCCATTAGTTTATCTGTATGTTACATTTTCTTATGATGTCTTCAAGAGGAGGAGGTCTACAGCCAGGTTAGCACCCCACTGATAGACTTTAAAACCATACAGCTCATAGAAATAGGAATCTGCTTTAGAACTAAAACACTAGTTTTTGAAAATTTATAGTCGTTTGTAGATTAGTAATTACAAATGGAAAGTTTTTAATAAAAATTAATGAATGTACACTTGTACACTCTCATTATTCTCCTTTTTTCAATGAAAAAAGTCTTTAACTGTAAATTTATTAGAGGTATTAATAGTGATAGTAAGAGGTAGAGGTAGGTAGATAGAGGTAGAGGTAGTAATAGTAATTAGAGGTGAGAGATAGAAATTATTGTTAAAAAAGCTCAAGGCAGGTTTTGTTTATATTTGATATAGAAATTATTGTGTTGTATGTTTCTGACAATGAATCTGTCAAAATATCCTCAAGTTGAGTAAACAGACTATATGGTCCAATTCAAACAATTAGATGTGCACATCATAGATTTAATGACATCATAACCCAATGGTAGAAACTTGACAGCAAACAAATTCAACACATTTTTCCTCATATATTAGTTTCTTCGCTGCTGTTTAGCAGGAAAGCATTGTTGGCAAATAAAAACCATGTATTTATTTATTTACCACCGGCTATACTATTTCTCTGGTCTTTAAGAGTGTGAAACAAAGATAACTATCTGTACTGTAAATGTCAAACTCATGTTAGAAGGTTATGTGAGATTTTTATTTATAGGTGTGAAGTTGGTTAAAATATAAACTGTTCTATGAAACTGTTTACACACTAATTTTTGTTACTTTAGTTTCTCGATTTGATTTTCATTCAAATTGTTACATATTTTAATTGAATTGTATTGATATTGTACAGGACACCCTGTATGAATAATTATGTCAATGTTAATATTACTGAATAGAGAATTGAATAACCTTTCAAATGAGGTAGCACACGACTCCTATTCCCTATTTAAAAATAAGGGGTGGGGGAAATGGAAGGGAGGGGGTTGCCAAATGACAGATATATGTACCGTAAAAATGTGCCCCCCTTAGATCAAAAATCGACCTGTTTCGTCATTTCCTTAAAATCTAATAAATACTGCCATATATCGAGGTGGACTGTTTTCTTTGGCCCACTCTGCATAATAATTATTTACAATAAAAATAAACAACTAACATACAACTATACAACTAAGATAAAGCATAATCTTAAAATGTACACAACTTTTTGACTACTTTTTAAATTAACTAAGACATACTAAACAAATCAAGTTGAAAATGGTTCTCATTAAAAAATCCCAGGATTTGAGAAATTGGTTTATAAAAACAGAAATTCTAAACAGGAACTATTAGTGGAGTCACTGAAGGTGGATATGAGCTATTACCTCCGATTTCGTTGAACCTCCATCGATTTGCATGAAAATTGGTGAGTGGTTAGAGGATATCTCAAGGAACAAAGGTGACATGGTGTTAACTTGCGCGTTTACCCTGGGGGTGGATGCCACCTCTTCTCGGGGGTGAAAATTATTTTATTAAAAATAACCCCATAATTCGATAGAGAGACAAATTTCAAGCAAAATTTGTTATATAAAGTTATTAAAATAAATCAAAACTTTTTGAGTTATTAAAGATCAAAAATTTTACTTTTTCTTGAGAACAATGCATGTTTTTAACCAATTTTTCATCAATAACTCAAGAAGTGTAAAATTTTACAAAAAGTTATTATTATCAAAATTGAAGCTAATAAAAATGAAATAAACCCCTTTCTACAAAAACCTTTTAGTGTCAACTTAAAGTGAGTTATAGGTAATTGAATGTATATTTTTTTCGGGGAGTAAAAAACTCTAAGTATTCAAGCTGAAATAACGGGAAATTGATGCATTTTATAACATATTGTCAAAGTACTTAAAAATATCTATTAAATGAGCCCCCGAACATGTTGATAGCGTTAAAACTTATGCTCCAAAATTTTTTCAAAACTTATCTTTTAAAAATTTTCCTAAAAAATGTTATTGTTTTTTTTTAATAACTCCGTTCATGTTTACGATATCAGGTTTACCTAAAAACTGTTTGAAAGCTAATTCGAAGTGCTATTTAAGCATGTTGAACATAATCTTTTAAACACATTACTTTTTTAAAAATAAAAGGTTAAATGACCCCGATTGCATGGTTCCCACAGCAAAAATTTAAGTTTTAAACGTTTCTATCTCGGTTATTTTTTACCCTATGGAAATACTAAGACAGGTAAAATATTTGGCAGAGAAAAAACTAAAATTTGGTCATATATAATTTTTTACGAATATTGAGTATTTTTGGAGTTATTATCAAAAGAATATGAGAATTACAATCATTTTAAAAATTATGATTTTTTTTTAAATTATATCTTTTTTTCAAAAATATGTATTCCAAACCGGTGAAAATTATCGAAAACATTACTTATGCTAATACAAAGAAGTTATTGTAAGAATTACTATAAATTTTATTTTTTGTGGAAATGGCGTATGTTTTATTTTTCACTTTTTCCTAAAATATTCGAAACGGTCCTTTTATTTTCATTATAACTTGCTTAATTTTGACGCTATTACCTAGTTCTGAAGTTCATTTGATAGGTATTCCGAAGTACTTTGGCAAAGATTTAGAAGGAATATTTTATGCATTGAATCGTTTTCCCGTTATTTAAGCTTGAATACTTAGATTTGAGTACTAGTCGAAAAAAATACACATTCAATTGCCAATAACTCACTTTGAACTAACATTAGTTTAGTCCTTTATGTGAGGAATGTATTCAATTTTTTATTATCTTCAATTTCAATATTAACCACTTTTTTGTAAAAGCTTATAGTTTTTGATTTATACGTGAAAACCCGATTTAAGACATGCATTTTTATAAGAAAAAATAAAATCTTTGGTCTTTAATAACTCAAAAAGTGTTAATTTATTTTAATAACTTTATATAACAAATTTTGTTTATAATTTGTCTCTCTATCGACTTATGGCATTATTTTTAATAAAATAATTTTCACCCACGAGAAGGGGTGACATCCACCCCCAGGCTAAAAGCGCAAGTTGGCATCATATCACCTTTATTCCTTGAGGTATACTCTAATTACTCACCAATTTTCATGAAAATCGATGGAGGTTCAACGAAATCAGAGGTGAAAACGTTGAGTGACTGCACTATATAGAGAGAATTGATTTGTAAACTGTGTTCCTTGAAATTCTACATAATATCCATGACTATAATATCCAGATCTTTCGCTGGTTCAACTCATTTGAATGGTATATAAAGTTTAGATGGTTAACATGACATGAAAAAGCTATCATAATCTATTTTTTATACAGTATGTCCCTGTAAGTTGTATCCATATGGAAAACTTTTTTATTATTAATTTTACGAAAAAAGTTATTCTTTATAAAAAGCTCTGCATAGTCCAAAACCTAAGATTTAACCATCAAATATAAAATTTTTTGAATATTATATGAGGTATGTCAAGAAGTTTGAATTTCACTCAAGAGTAAAGTAGCTTTATTTTTCACAATATTGAAAATTGCTATTATGAAAAGTTGTTTGGAATTAAAAACTGTATTCTAGTATGCAATTACATCCTTCTAATTGAATTTTTTTTTATTATGGATAACTAACATTATTTTCAATGTTGTTCTGAAGCTATTTTCTTGTGGCATTTTTATAATCAAGTATATTCAATTGGGAAATAAGCCACAATTTTACCTAAAAATGATTTTATTAACGTTTCGACGCCCAAGTCGAGTGTCGTTGTCAAAATACAAAATAATACTAAATAAACAAAAATGTTGTTGCTTAGTAAAAAATTCTTCTAATAATTTATTTAATCTGACTCATTTATATCGGCAATTCAGACACGTATTATACATTTTAAAGTAGACGACTTTAAAATGATATTGCCAATATTGATGAGTTGCGTTCCTGGGACGACTTTACTAAAAGATAGTTCATTCGATTACATGAAATATTCTTAAGTTGGGATTGATTTCATGTAATCGAATGAACTATCTTTTAGTAAAGTCGTCCCAGGAACGCAACTCATCAATATTGGCAATATCATTTTAAAGTCGTCTACTTTAAAATGTATAATACGTGTCTGAATTGCCGATATAAATGAGTCAGATTAAATAAATTATTAGAAGAATTTTTTACTAAGCAACAACATTTTTGTTTATTTAGTATTATTTTGTATTTTGACAACGACACCCGACTTGGGCGTCGAAACGTTAATAAAATCATTTTTAGGTAAAATTGTGGCTTATTTCCCAATTGAATATACTTGATAACATTATTTTCAGTTATTTTAATTCAGATAACTCTTTTATTATTAATTTTACGAAAAAAGTGATTCTTAATAAAAAGTTCTGCATGGTCTAAAATCTAAAATACAACCATCTTATGTCAAATTTTATCAATTTTATACGAGGTATGTCAAAAAATATGAATTTCGCTCAAGAGTAAAATACGTTTATTTTTCACAATATCGAAAATTGTTATTATGAAAAGTTATTTAGAATTAAAAACTATGTTTCAGTATGTAATTACATCTTTCTAATTGAAATATTCTGAACTATAAAGGTACTTTACTTTTGATCTAAATTTATCTTTTTTGACATACCTCGTATAAAATTGATACGATTTGATATAAGATGGTTGTATTTTAAGTTTTAAGCCATCCAGAACTTTTTATTAAGAATCACTTTTTTCGTAAAATTAATAATAAAAGAGTTATCATAATTGAAATAACTGAAAAAATAATGAGTTATCAGAACCGTGCGGTACATTTTTTCAATATGATGTAAGTTTTCGAAATGCCGCCCCTTAAATATAACTTAACTTTTATTTTTATTAAAGCAATGTCAAATAAACGTCAAATTGAAAGGCAGTTTATTTAGAAGTTCTCCTAAAAATTATTAATTTTTAAGGTTTTTTCTTAACTTTTTGAGTATTACGAGTAGTATAAAGAAGTACTAAACCAGTGATCTGTAAGAAAGTGTGAAATTTAGCGCCTAGAAGTTAAATTTCAGGAAACAAATAATATGGAAGGTATACCACCCGAACCTCCAGATAAAGGTAAATTTTATGTAGAAATGGAAGGAGATGGGATGATGGAATATGAGGAATTAAATAAAAATAACAATAGAGTAAATAATAAGGTAACAAACAAACAAAACCAAACAAGTAGTACTATTGAGGTAAGTAACAAATTTAGTTGCAATAACGATGAAACTTTGACAAATTTAAATCAAACAGATAAGTCAGGTAAGCAAAATTTAAATAAAGTAATAAATTTAAGATTAAAACATAGATATCAATTTGGAGATAATGCACCTTATATAGTACACATAGAAAATAAAAACGGTAACATTGGTCGATTACACAGGATCGGCACGGCCCGTTTGATTTTAAGTGCAGTACCTGAAATTGAAAATAATATCACACAAATTACAGTAGTTGGTAGAAATAAAATCAAGGTAGAACTAAATAATTTTGCTAGTGCTAATAAATTAATTGATTCTCAAATTCTTAAAAGCAAAGAGTATGAGGCATATATTCCAACGTTTTTTACTCAAAAGAAAGGTGTTATAAAATTGGTAGATAAAGAGATAGAAGATAATGATTTATTATCATTAATTAAACCTAGATTTGGAATTAAATTCGAAGTATTACATGTAAAAAGAATTATGCGGAAAGTGATTCAAGATAATGGTAATACTAATTATGTAAAAACAGGAACCGTAATTGTCACTTTTAAAGGTCAGTCTATACCAAAAAATGTAATAATAGAAAAAATGATATACGAGGTGGAAAATTATACACCCAGAATAATCCAATGTTTAAAGTGTTTGAGATTTGGGCATATAAGTGCCCAATGTAGAGGAAAAGATAGGTGTGAAAGATGTGGCGAAGAACACAACAAATCTAATTGTTCCAATCCAAATAATTTACTTTGTGTATTGTGCAAAGGAAAACACAGCGCTACTGACAAGGGAGCAGATTGTACAGAAAGACAAAAACAGGAATATATTAAAAAAGTTATGAATAATGAAAATATAACATATTATGAAGCTAATAATAAATATAAAAAATGTTATTCAACAGTAAGTAAAGACCAAGAAAATACTTCAAATAAATATACAATATCTAAACGAAAAAGATCAAGTAGTATTGATTCTAGTAGTGTAGATAAAGAAACAATGGAAGCACGCAGAAAAATTTTGCAAACACCAAGAATACAAAGTCAGCCTTGTTATAATTTTAATAATCCCATTTATTCTAACACAACACAAACACAAAAAGATAATCAAAATAATATAGGAGAAATAATAGTAAACTTTATTTCAGCAACATTAAATCAAATTAATCACAATTTAGATAAAAAAACGTTGGAATTATTAAAAAACAATATTTCACAATTATTATTACCTCGTGATGGCTAACGTTTCATTTCTTCAATGGAATGCGAGATCAATTAAAACAAATAAGGGTTATTTAGAAAAATTCTTGTATGACAATAAAATAGATATAGGATTAATATCAGAAACTTGGTTAAAAAAAAGTAATTTTATTAACTTTACTGGTTATAATGTCTTTAGGAATGATAGAGATGATGGATATGGTGGAGTAGCCATCCTTTTGAAAAAATTAATAAAATTTTACAACAGTCCTACTTTTCACCAAATTAATGACATAATGTGCAATAGCATATCAATTAAAATTCAATCCGGAAAAAAGTTAAACATTTATTCAATATACGTAAAACCAAATCTTAAAATCACTCTAAATGAATGGAAAAAGTTTTTTAATAGTCTAGAGAAGCCTTTTATAATTGGTGGTGATTTTAATAGCCACAATTATGTTTGGGGTTGTAGTACTGTAGATACTATAGGAAAAAATCTGTTAGAAGCTATTGAGGACTGTAATCTTGTAATTTTAAATAATGGTAAAGAAACTTTGATGCGTAGACCGAATAGCAATAATAAATCTGCAATAGATCTTACAATATGCTCAGCAAATATTAGTCATTTTTTCGATTGGGATGTTGTGGACGAGACATTAGGATCAAATCATTTTGCTATTATTATTAAGTCAAATATTAATGTTAATAAAGCGGAATGTGTAAATACAAAATTCCAATGGAACATAAATAAAGCGGATTGGTCTCTTTTCTCTTCTATCACTGATAATTTCATGGAAATAGATAATAATTTAAATTACCAACAATTTTTAAATAAATTAAACGAATATTGTAAGATATGTATACCGGAGAAGAGAACAGGGACTAATCCACGATTTAGAAAAACTTGGTGGAATGACAATTGTAAAAAGGTAATAGAAGAACAAAAACTAGCTTTACGCAAGTTTAAACTACAGTCTAATATACAAAATTATATAAATTATAATAAATGTGTAGCGAAAACCAAAAAAGTTGTATTAGAGAGTAAGCGTAATGCATGGAGAAATTTTTGTAAAACTTTAAACAAAAATACACCAATTAAAGATATGTGGAATCAAGCCAAACGATTACAAAACATTTTTAAACCACAAGTAAATCCAGTGACTGAAGGAGAATGGGTTGAGGAGTTTTTAAGAAAATTATGTCCAGATAATATATTTTCAAAAATTAATGTAATGGAAAGAAAAAACTCTATGCATCCACTTTCAATTCCATTTAGTTTCTGTGAATTAGAAATAAGCCTTAAGAATAAGAAAAATACTTCTCCAGGTATAGATAATGTACATTATATTATGTTGGCCAATTTACATCAAAAAGGGAAAGAAACACTATTAAATTTTTTTAATCAAATATGGTTATCAGAAGATATTCCAGATAACTGGAGAGAGTACCGGGTGATTCCTATTCTCAAAACAAATCGGAATCCTGATTCAGCAGAATCTTATAGAGGTATTTCATTGAGCTCCTGCATAACAAAAACACTGGAAAGAATGATAAAACTTAGGCTCGAAAGTTGGCTAGAAAAAAACAATAAATTATCACAAACACAATTTGGATTTCGAAAAAATCATTCTACTGTGGAAGCTGTGAGTCATTTGGTAACAGATATAAATTTAGCGTTTACGAAAAATTCTTCAGTAATCGCTCTTTTATTAGATGTTGAAGCAGCATACGACAACGTTAATTTAAATATACTATATAACAAAATGATACAAATAGGTCTGCCAGAATGCTTCTGTCAAAAAATAATAAAATTGTATGACTGTAGAAAAATTTATATATCGGTAAATAATAACACATTTGGTCCAAGACTAGCGATGGGTGGTTTACCTCAAGGAGGAATATTAAGCCCTTTGTTATATTTAATTTACACTTCTGATATAGAAAAAAATTTAAACTCAACAAAAATTTTACAATTTGCAGATGATATAGTTATTTATCAAGAAAACATTAAAATAGAAAATGCAGTCAAATCCATTGAAGAAGGAGACAAACATATTAAAATATGGAGTGAATTACATGGACTAAATATATCTGATTCCAAAACCAAATTATGTATTTTTACAAGAAAACGAAAAGAAATACCCAATCACATCTTAATAAACAATATATCCTATCCTGTACAAAGTTATGTTAAATATTTGGGTATTACTCTGGATAGACAGCTTCTCTGGAAAGAACATATAGACCATATAGTTAAAAAAACAGAAAAAGGAATAAACCTTCTTCGATTCGTATCACACTTACGTTGGGGAGCAGATCCAAATATTTCTTTGTTGTTATTTAAAAATAATATAAGAGCCATATTCGACTACGGATCAATATTATACAGTGACGCATCACAGTGTCATTTAAATAAAATAGACAAAATCATTAATAAATCCCTTAGATTGTGTATAGGAGCCCTAAGAAGTACACCGATAAATAATCTACAAGTTGAATGCTGTGAAATGCCGATGGATATAAGACGAAAAAAACTTGGCATCAACCTTTTAGTTAGATTGTATGAAAAAAAGGCAAGTTTAATTTCCAAAATACATCAACTGTTTTTAGCAGACTTGACAGAAAAATATTGGATAAAAAAGAAAACTCTAAATATGGTAGATTTATATTCAAAAATGACAATATATGATAAACAACTTTATAAATATGACATAAACCCAAATTATAATATTGACTTTAATAGTATGGAACAAGTTCAGGTATACTTTTTAAGGGACTATAGCAAGTTGCCTATATCTTTAAGAAAATTAGTGTTTATCTCCGACAGTTCACAAATGTTCAAAGATTATTGTATGCTATATACAGATGCATCAAAAAATATTGAAGGTGTGGGATGTGCCTATTGGGATAGCAGTAATAAAATTAGTAAAATGTTTAAACTAAATTCTATTATGAGTATATACACAGCTGAATTAATAGCGATAATGGAAGCACTAAAATATTTATCTAATATAAATCATTCAAAGTTTATAATTTTTAGTGACAGTAAAAGTTCTCTTAGTAAAATTAGTGCTATAAATCCTAAATCAAAAGTGAACTACATTGAATTATATATCATAAATAAAATTAAAGAACTTCAGCAACAAGGAAAGTCTGTTAAGTTGGCATGGGTTAAAAGCCACTGTGGAATAACTGGAAATGAAATGGTAGATGAATTGGCTAAAAACGCGGTGACACAAGGAGTATTAACCCATTATCTTTGTACGCCAAAAGATATTGAATCAAATTTATTCAAAGAGATTAAGAAAGAATGGAAAGAAAGGTATATTGATGAAAACGTAAATACAGGAAACCACTACAGATCAATCAGAAACTATATAACGGATAAACCTTGGTTTTCTAAAATGGAGTCGACAAAAGATATGATAAGAACCATATGCAGAATGAGATTTGACCACTGTCTTACTCCATCATATTTATTTAAAATTAATATAGCTGATAGTCCACAATGTATTTGTGGACAGTTGGGCAATCTACAACACAAAATTTTGACCTGTTCTCTTATCTCTAATAAAGTTAATATGTTTTTAAATTCACTGTATTCTTTGACTGATGTCCACCATCCCATTAATTTAAATTATTTATTAACATTAGAAAATAATGAGTTGGTATACCGACTATTGTATAAACATATTTTAGATATTAAGCTTAAATTGTAATTGTAAAATATAGAGTAAGTATTTCTTGTAAATTGTTATATGTTAAAAGAAAAAGAAAAGAAAAGAAAAGAAAAAAAAAAGAAAAGAAATATAAAAAAAATAATAAAATAAAAATAAAAAAAAAATAAAAAAAAATAAAAAAATAATAAAAAAAAAAAAGAAAGAAAAAATATAAAAAAAAGATATATAAAAAAAAATAGAAAAAAAAAAAATATAATAATTAAAAAAATATAAAAAAAAAAAAAAAAAATATGTAGATAAAAATGAATGACGAACTTGGACAGTCCATAGTAAAATAGCTTTCGAATGAAGTAGAGGGCTAAAGAAGAATGTTGCAGTTTTTGCTGTGGAACTCTGAGAACATCATTTGGAAAAAAATTAATAAAAATATATATATATATAAAAAATTATTAAAAAAAAAATACAAAAATAATTATTTATTAGTAGAATTGTTTATTATATTAGTATTAGTTTTAGGATAAGATACGAAAAAATGACTAATAAAATAAAAAATAGTAAAATTGGCGAATGGATTTAGTGTCCGCAGTCATATAAACCCAAACAAACAACAATTTTTATTAAATGCAACTGCACAAATGAACATACTTTTGTTTTAAAAACAAAACATAATTTAAATTAAATGAAATACGTATTAACACTAAATAACATTTACAAAAATTACAATTTTACCCTTCTGACTTTAATTTTGACAAATTCGTCAATCAGATTGGTGTCTTCCAAAGTAGCAGCCAGTGAGGACTCTACTGAAATGAGTGCAAATTTTTTTAGTTTTGTTTGTCTTATGGAGCTTCGAACACCGTTTTTAATAATTTTTAATTTTGAAAAACTTCTTTCCCCACTAAATACTTAGACAGGGAGTGTTAATAAAATTCTTGGCGATACAACTACATTTGGGTGTACAGAAATAGTTCAAAACTTCTAAAGGTTTCATGGACTATGTTATCATTTGGTATATATCACACAATTCTTCTAGAAGATTTTGCCTGCATATTCGATTCTTTTTCTATTGAAAGTATTGAATGAAGATTCATACAATATTTTTTTTGTGTTTTATCATTTATTTCCCCCAATTAAAAAATATCAACAAAAATTTATTTATTTATAAATTTCTAGAAGCGAAAATCGAACAAACAAAGAATTAATGACAATGTCTAAAATATAGATGAAAAAAATTATTTTAAATTTATCTTCTTCTGTTACAAGCTCATCCATAGATTTTTCGTCATCAAATTGACGCTTTTTATCCTGGCTCGAATTTCATTTTCAGCTGGAAATTCGGAGCTTATAATATCAAGATTTTCTGCAATTTCATTAGCAGTAATTTTCGTTTGGTCATAGCCAGATTGTCTGTAACTTTTAATTTTTCTTATTGTTTCTGACAACCTTTTTGCACAATATGACAAATTTATAGTTACATGTTGCAACATCTTCGAGACTAAGACCGAATTTATATGAAATAAAATATCATTCCAAAGAACTACACATATAAATAACACCGCTTATAAAGGGCCTAGCCGGATAAGATGGTGAAAAGTGCCCCCAACTCGATTTAAATTCCATATAGGCCACTTTTTAGCACATATAGAGGAACTCACTTTCTGAAATTTTTAGCCCCCTGGGTGGTCACGTGACCCCCCTAGAGCCTAATTAGGCTTTTTAGGTTTTTATTTTTTATCTCAGCCGCATAAAGAGCTAGCCAAAAACTTTATTTAAAAAAGTTGTAAGTTTCAAAAAGATCTATACGAAAAAATTTTTTTTTATTTTTTGGCGGGAGATTCGAATTTTTAGAACAATTTTAAAATTTTAAATAACTCTGAAAAAAAAACTAAGACACTCGTTTTTACGAAAATCAATTATAACGTGTATTTTTGCACAATCTTTCACCCTGAATTTTTTCAGATTTTTAAAATTGGTGAAACGTACCTTTAAAAATAAAAAACCGCATTTTTTCGGTTTTTTTTTTTTCGTTTTTTGATACAATTATATACATGTTTTTCAAAAAAGGTAACACCGTCACTAGAATAGGTAAAAAACTGAAAAATAATTGGGGTTTGCTTTATAAAAATTTTTTGTAACGCCATCCATTTTCAAGATACAGGGCGTTAAAGAAAACAAAATTTTACACATTTTTTACGATTTTGCTGAAACTACTGTCAATATTGTAATAAAACTTGGCGGGTTTTAAGAGGTAGTTATTGTGCATGTTTTGACATACAATTAAGGATTTGATATTCATCATTGGCGCGCATATGATTAATGGTCTGAACTTTTTAAAGAATAAAGATAGTACGCCACTGACATATTTCAAATTAACAATCGTTTTTGAAAAATCTATCTTCTTATTTTTTCATACGACGCGCCATTTTTATTCAAAAAATAAAAGATCTTAATCCTTACAAAGCATTCGAACTTCTAGTAGTTTCTACACATAAACTCGTACATCCATTATAAAACGAATACTTTGGAAGCGTTAAGATATTTTATTTTTTGCAACAAGATAGATTTTTTTGTCACAAATGGAACGAGGAATTCAAAAATGATTGTTAATTTGAAATATGTCAGTGGCGTACCATCTTTCTTTCTTTAAAAAGTTCAGACCATTACCCGTATGCGCGCCAATGATGACTATAAAGTTCTTAATTGTATGTCAAAAAATGCACAATAACTACCTCTTAAAACCTGCCAAATTTTATTGCAATGTTGCCAGTAGTTTCGGCAAAATCGTAAAAAATGTGTAAAATTTTGTTTTCTTCAACGCCCTGTATCTTGAAAATGGATAGCGTTACAAAAAAAATTTATTAAGCAAACCCGAATTATTTTTCATTTTTTTACCTATTCTAGTGAGGGTGTTACCTTTTTTGAAAAATATGTATAAAATTGTATCAAAAAACGAAAAAAAAAACCGAAAAAATGCGGTTTTTTATTTTTAAAGGTACGTTTCACCAATTTTAAAAATTTGAAAAGATTCAGGGTGAAAGATTGTGCAAAAATACACATTATAATTGTTTTTCGTAAAAACGAGTGTCTTAGTTTTTTTTTCAGAGTTATTTAAATGTTTAAAATTGTTCTAAAAATTCGAATTTCCTGCCAAAAAATAAAAAAATTTTTTTTTCATATAGATCTTTTTGCAACTTACAACTTTTTTAAATACAGTTTTTGGCTAGCTCTTGACACGGCTGAGATAAAAAATAAAAACATAAAAAGCCTAATTAGGCTCTAGGGGGGTCACGTGACCACCTAGGGGGCTAAAAATTTCAGAAAGTGAGTTCCTCTATATGTGCTAAAAAGTGACATAGAATTTAAATTGAGTTGGGGGCACTTTTCACCATCTTACCCGGCTAGGCCCTTTATAATTTTTAATATTTTTTGCTAATTCTCGTGCTTTGACTTTAGTTTCTGTTTCTTTGTGGACTTCTTCTATTATTTCGAATAAGGCATCATATATTTCACAAAATTGAAATCCACGATGAGAGTAGTGGATGGCCAGACGAGCTGTAAAATATCGCGCAGCAACATAGCAACATAGGATAGGACCGATTTTTCGCGCTTCAGTTAACTGCTCTTACGGCGACGTAAATTATCGCTTGTCTGGCCTTAGCCTTAAACTCGAGTGACACACCATCGGATATTTTTCAAATATTATATTTTACCCTTTCTTATTCCTATGATTATTTTGATGTATTTTCATTTTACTGATTATGCCGCCCCCCTTGTGATGCCGCCTGATGCGACCGCCTCACCGCATCATACCACCGCACGGCCCTGTGAGTTATCCATAATTTTTCAAAAAAAAATTTTTTCAATTAGAAGGATGTAATTGCATATTAGAATATAGTTTTTAATTCCAAACAACTTTTCATAATAGCAATTTCCAATATTACGAAAAATAAAGCTACTTTACTCTTGAGTGAAATTCAAACTTTTTGACATACCTCGTATAATATTCAAAAAATTTGATATTTGATGGTTAAATCTTAGGTTTTGGACCATGCAGAGCTTTTTATAAAGAATAACTTTTTTTCGTAAAATTAATAATAAAAAAGTTTTCCATATGGATACAACTTACAGGGACATACTGTATAAGTCAAGATCAATACAGTTTAAATTACACCACCTAGACAAACTATGTAGGTCCTATTGCAATCACCATCACATATTGTTATTTATATGTCTACATATCCTTACATCATCTGCATAATGTAGAAATAACCAGTTATAATATACAGTGGAACATCATGGTGCGAAAGGTTTTTTCCCTTCTGTATCCTTGATTGTTCGATTCGATTCGTAATGGTTGTTGATCACATGGTGTTGGTGTATGGTCAGGCGTTGATTTTAAGAAGTGTTGCTGGTTAAATGGGCGCAGTTACCAAAGGCAATAAAAAAAAGATGTCAAATGATAATCAAATCATGTAGCACTTAATTTTGCTAAAATTAACATATTGCCTCTATCAAATGCCTTTGAAAAATCTGTATAACTGTAATACATTTGAAAACTATTCACAAGGAATTTTAATAGATCATTCCAATAGATCAACAATTTATACGAAGTAGTTTTTCTAAATCGGTGGATTTGACATAGAGGATTCAGAGAGAGGCCTGCTCATTCTCTGGAGCTTTAGATTTTTTTCTTTGGGTTTATCTAAAATAATGTGTTTATATTAGACAATCAACATGTTTGCAGGATTTGAAACAAATAATTATTGATGAATGTGAACTAATTCGTGGAGAAGTCTGCAAAAATATACAGGGTGTCCCATTTAAATTAAATAAGTTGCGGTTATATCCGATGAGACCGGAAGTAGAGTAGTAACAAAAAATAAGGCATCAGATGAGTTATATGCCATTGTACTTGCATACAATATTATTTAAATATAAGATATTTAGTTGGTTCGATATTTTATTCCAAAGCTGTATATTATTAAATATGTAATTTTAATTTAAAAGATGTATTTAAAAAACATCTCTGTATGTATTTAATTCTGAACAAGTTTTAATATTTGAATAATATTCCACAATATTATTTAAATAAAACCACAGGAAGTTTATTTGTTTTAATTCGCTTAGATACTACGTAAAAATACTAAATATTTGTTGTAAAAATATAAATCGAGGTATTCCAAACAAACGACTATACTGACACGTATAAAGTATTAGTTTGTTATGTTTATTGTTTTTAGCAAAGTGTAGACAGGTTATTTGAACATGCATTATCAATCATTAGCTCACATGAATCATATTTGTTTTTACCTTCTTGAATTATTTTACCAACGATACTCGTTGTATCGAGTATGTTACATCGTTGTTTAATACGTTCTATGTTTTAGCGCAAAACATCGGGCCAATGTTTTTAAATGGATTTATTTTTTTCGGATCCTGAGAAAACTAAGTATTTTTGAAAAAATGTAAACGCAGAATGAAATAATTACAAATGATTATTTTAATAAGTTACAGGGGTAAAAGATAAGCGAGAATTGAGTGTGATTTTTAATTTCAAATATCTCATATAAATGAAACTTTTTGTTTATTCTAAGGGACTTTCGGCCCTCGGTAATAATGTAATCTATCATTCTGCGTTTAAATTTTTCACAAAATTAGTTTTCTCAGAATTCGAAAAAAATGAATGCATTTATAAAGCCTTGACCCGAAATTTTGCGTCTACGTTTATCTGTTATTAGTTATTTAACGTTATTATTAGTTTCTCTAGTTTAATAACGTTATTATTAAAATCTAACTAGTATACTGTTAAAATTGTATGAGTATATAATGAGTTTTTTCATTCTTTTCGTGGCCTTTCTTATTATTTCTCTGTGTTTGTGACCAGTTCCAAAATTTTCCATCATCATGCTTTCTGATGATTTTGTGACATATTTTTCTTTCTAGTCGTTTCTTCTATCGTGAGGCAGGCTCCATTTAGGGCAGGCTCCAACCAGGGCAAGTTCCATAAATCAGCTAACTAATAGGGGGATGGATACTTTACCCCAATTTTCCATTTAAATTTCCAGCTGTTGTTTTCCATTTTTTTTTCTCCTTCTTTGTTTACTTCATTAGATTCTCAGCTGTCCATGTCGCCTCAGCTGTCCAGGTTCAAAGGGCACGGGTCGCCATGTCGTGTTGGGTCCTTAAGGGACGGAAAGGGAGCCAACTATCGGAACTTAGGAAGACACTGACTCTAAACTATACTTTTATTTAAAGTTTACAACATCCATAAACACGTAACAGGGTTACCCCTGTTAGCAGTAACAGGGTTACTGCTGAGGCACGTCATCTGGAGTTTCCAGGGTTTTCGGCATTAAATTGATGCAAACAGATTACTCAGGGATTTTTGGGATGGCTGAACACAAATACGTCATCAGAACCGACCCTCGGAACACCTGCTGCCCAGGGTCACTGCAGAGGCACGTCATCTTCTGAAGTTTCGTGGGTTTCGGCAAAAAATTGATACAAACAGATAACTCGGGGGTTTTTTGGGGTTGCTGAACACGAATATGACATCAAAAGCGACCCTAGGGGCACCTAGTGCTCAGGGTGACTGATATGCACGTCATCTTCTGGAGTTTGGAGGGTTTTCTGTTTTCGGAAGTCGGTTCTGACGGCGTATTCGTGTTCAAAAACCCCCTGAGTAATCTATTTGCATCAATTTAGTGTCGGAAAGGCTGGAAATTTCAGAAGATTGCGTGCATATCAGTCACCCTGGGTACTAGGTGCTCCGAGGGTCGGTTCTGATACCATACTCGTGGTCAGCAACCCCAAACACCTGCGAGTAATCTGTTTGTATCAATTTAGTGCCGAACACCCTCGAAACTCCAGAAGATGGCGCGCCTAAACATAGACCCTGGACACCAGGTGCTCCGGGGGCCGGTTTTGATGACGTATTCGTGTTCAGCGATCCCAAAAATCTCCGAGTATGTGTTTGCATTAATTCCATCCCTAAAATGGCACTACAGCCCAAATCGAGCCTTGGCCTCCTTCAACAAGCTTCTCCAATAATTTCGATTTACCGCTGTTCTTTTCCATGAACGCGTTCCCAGGAAGTTCCTGGCATCCTCATCGACTTCGTCTTCTCATCTCTTTTTAGGTCTTCCAACAGGTCTTTTTCCCTGCATTCTTGCATTTAGCAATTTTATGAGGATTCTATTCTCTTACATGCGGACCACGTGCCCTGCCCACCGTAATCTCTGCAGTTTAGTGTATTGTGCTAGAGTTGGTCTGCTATATTGCTCATATATTTCTCTATTATACCTAATTCGCCAGTTGTTATTTTCACTTATTGGGCCCAGTATCCTACGTAATATTTTTCTTTCAAACACATCTAATGCATTGGCAGATTTCTGTGTCACCACCCATGTTTCACAGCCATAACTTACTATGGGCCTGATTATTGTTTTATAGACCCGGAGTTTTGTTTTCCGGTGTACGTCTCGCGATTTGAATATGTGGCCCATCGCGAAATAGGCTTTATTTGCCAGCACAAGCCTTCTATTTATTTCCGGTTCTTCTTCATTGCTTGCGACCAGATCCATTCCTAGGTACGTGAATCTATTCACATGTTCTATATCTTCAATAAAGTGTTGTTGCGCCGGTCTATTTGATCTGGTTTGTATGAGTAGTTTTGTTTTATTTGTATTTATTGCTAGCCCTACTGCTTCTGCACTCTGTTTCAACTCAACGTAGGTTTCTTCCGCTGCATTCATTGTTCTGCTCATTATGTTTATATCATCTGCGTATGCTGCTAATTGGGTTTATTTAGATTTGTTTGTATGTTATTTCCGCTCACCGTCAACCGTCTAATTACATATTCAAGAACAAGATTAAAAAGCGTTGGAGCCAGTCCGTCGCCTTGTTTCAGTCCTTGCGTTATCATAAACGCATCAGTGATCTGTCCTTGAATACATACCTTCTTCTTCTTCTCTTCATTTGAATGGCCTTAGCTGCCAGGCTATCCGGCCAGGATCCGTGAATATAGACTTGAATATTCAAGAGCCGTACCTGAGGTACATCTGGGCTTGAGCTCATAGCTCCTGAATCTGAAATGATTAAGAGATAAAAAAAACTTTGTAATTGTTTATAAGTTCCATAACTAAAGTTCTACTATTAATGGTCTAGTACTACCACGCAAAACCGCACTAAGTACATGCATTGCAAGCAAGCGTAAAGTCTAAAGTTTTTAAGCAATATACATACCTGTGCTTCTGTTTCTGTCATTGTCATTTGCACTAGTCGTTTTAATTTTGATGGTATGCCAAATTCTTCCAATATATTAGGTAGAATTGTTCTATCTATTGAATTATAGGCTTGTTTAAAATCTACAAAGAGATTGTAAACGTCCATGTCATATTCCCATGCTTTGGCTAGTATTTGTTTAACTGTAAATAGTTGGTCAATGGTAGATCTATTTTGCCTAAACCCTGCTTGATATTCCCCGATGATTTTTTCCGTGAGATGTTGAAGTCTTCGATTAAGGATGTTTGTGAATATTTTGTATCCCGAACAAAGTAAAGAGATGCCTCTATAATTCTGACACAACAGTTTGTCTCCTTTTTTATGAATAGGACAGATTATACTTTTCTTCCATTGTTGGGGATTTCTTCTTCTATCCATATCTCTCGTATTAGCTGGTACATCTGTTGTGTCAAATTCCTTCCTCCTTGCTTGAGTAGTTCTGCCGGTATTTTATCTATTCCCGGTGCTTTATGGCTTTTTTGTATGTGGATTGCCGTTTGGACCTCCTCTAGTGTTGGGGGTCTAGTTAATTCATTTTCTTCTCCATCTTCCCCCAGCTCTTGTTGTTGTACCTCCTGCCGTGCCTGCTGCTGCCTCTGTTGTTGTAATGGTGGTTGTGTCCCTTTGTTTAATACTTCCTTAAAATATGTAATCCAGGTTATCTTAATTTCGTCCATATCGCTAATGATTTCACCCTTCTTATTTTTGCAGAGGCTAGTCTTCGGTTTGTATCCCTGTCTTAAATGTTTGATAAATTGGTATGCACTACGTGTTTCGTTTTTCTTAAACTCCCTCTCTATGTTTAGTATCCGTTGGTTTTCATACTTTCTCTTTTTCTGCCTGCACGCTTTATCTGCTCTTCGTCTTTTGTTCTCAAATTCTGTTTTTCTCTCTCTAGTACGTCTGAGTATGTAATTCTTATGTCTTTCATTTCTTTCCTGTATAGCTTGTTTGCATTCTTCATCGAACCATGTTTCTTCTCTCCGTTGTGTCTTTGTTCCTAGGACTTCTTTCGCTGTGTTTAGTATGATACTGCTTATGTTGTTCCATTGATTTTCTATTGTGGAGTCTGCTCTGTTTTCTTCTAGTAATTTTTCATCCACTGTTCTCTCAAATCTTTCTTGTACCTCAGAGACTTTTAGGTTATCTAAGTTTAGTTTTTCTTGTTTTGGATATTTTTCCTTCACCTGTCGACTGATTTTGCATCTAAACCGCGTCTGTACTAGTAGATGGTCTGAGTCACAGCTTGCGCCACGTCTGCTCTTTACATCTAATATACTCGTCGCCATTCTTTTTTCAGTCAGTATATGGTCTATTTGATTTATTGTGTTTCCGTCAGGTGATAACCAAGTGCCCTTATGTATGTCCCGATGTGGGAAGCATGTCGAACTGATAATCATATTCTTTCCAGCTGCGAAATCTATTAGAAACTGACATTCTCATTTGTGTCTCTATGCAAACTATGTTTCCCTATTACCCCTATGTACTCTTCTTCTTTTCCGATCTTGGCGTTTGTGTCGCCTATCACCATTTTAATGTCGTTTCTTGGTATTGAGTCATAGATTCGTTCTAGATCTTGATAAAAGGCTACCTTAGTGTCTTCTTCCTGTTCATTTGTGGGACAGTGTACATTTATAAGGGTTATGTTAAAGAAATGCGTTTTTATCCTAAGCTTGCAGATTCTTTCATTGATGGCTTGAAAATCTGTTATCAGGTGCTTCATTTTATTATCTACGATAAAGGCTACTCCAAATTCTTTATTTCCTTCATCTTTACCGCTATACAGTATAATGTGTGTTTAAGTGTCCCGGATACCTTTTCCCAACCATTTAGTTTCTTCTACTGCAGTGATTCCTATTTTATATCTTTTTAGTTCGTGTAGAAGGATCCTCTGTGCTCCTGGTCTATTTAGCGTTCTGACATTCCATGTTCCCAGCATAAATTCCATATTCCGTTGCCAAAGTCGTCGTCTTTATATCCGTCCATTCCGAGGCCTATCTGAAGGTTTCGCAGTAGTACTTTTTTACAAGAATAGGTTACTGGCCTATCGCCCAACCCCCTTTTTGGAGGACCAGTTCTCCCTTCCTCGTCAGCCCTGACCCTACTTTCCACTGGGGTTGGTTACCCAATCTCCGGTACGGTTGCTCAGGTTCTCCGGAGTTCACCCGTGCAGCCCAAGCCGCACTTCGTGGAGGTGAGGATAGGAATTGAGTAGGAGAGGCTAGAGATGCTGAAAACTGGAAACAGCATCATGTATTGCGCTTCACTACCCCATTTGAACCCCGTTTGCATTAATTGAGTGTCGAAAACCCTCGAAACTCTAGACTAGATGACGTGCCTTAGCAGCAACCCTGGCCACCAGGTGCTTTAGTGGTCAGTTCTGATATTTCAAAATACAATTATGCATTTCCACCCATTTTTCTATTGTAGACTTTTTCCCTGACGTCGTCCTGAACACAATGCAAAAAGTTGTAAGTCTCTATACTAAATTTACAATCAAGATGCAGTAAAAATAAACAAACCAAGACACGTTAAGTGCTACTAGGAGCACTAGCGAATCATAATTTATATTCATTGTAAATCCCAAATCATGATTTCCAAAGTTTATACATTGTAAATTATGATTCGGCAGTGCTCCTAGTGGCATATAACGTGTCTTGGTTTGTTTATTTCTACTGCATCTTGAATGTAAATTTAGTATAGGTGCTGTATTTAAAAATCGATTTATTTTCTCCTAAATGTCCTGGTCTATAAACATTGTTAACAACTCCAGCGCTGTTGTCACATTGATTATTTGTCATTGTCAAGCGCCAAATATAAAGATGCTCCATGTAACGTTAATATTTTAATTTTAAGCTTAACTTCTCAGTGTGAACTCCCAAGTTTTCGTAAGACATATGATTAGAAATTTAAGATAGTGTTAAGTAATGATTCAATTTTGTAAATTGTTTTTGTTTCAAGTAAAATATAATCAACATTTTTGGTTTATCATCATATCCTGTGTTATACATGATAAACATCAAGGCTTTAACGAACTTATAGTTATCATACATTAATGGTAATTACGTAATTTAATAGATTGGTAATACCAATTTTAATCTTGTTAGCACTATAAGTAATTGATTCCAACATACACGAGAATCGCTTGATTTCTATAATTAGTAGCACAGTAAATGAACGTGAAATACGGCGATACTTACGGCGGTTCTTGATTTTATGAAAATGTGATTTGAAGGTTCTGACTTAGGTTGTCTGTTAGTACTGACTTAGGATGTCTAGCATTGAAACCGTCGTCTTTTTAAAAGACACTAAAGTCAAAAGTGAAAAAAACTGACTTAGTTACTTCTTGTACCAAGTCACAGATATAGCAATACCGTATCAAGCATGGTTAAGTGAGGCTATCAGTTTGTATCCACAAATTTTCTGTATGTGTTGTTTCTTTTCTAAACAACAAGGTTTTAGGTCGGGAAGATCATGCACTGACGCTATATTTATAATGAGGCAAGTTCAAGAGAAATCATTAGAATACAACAAACCGTCATATTTGTTTCGTGGACTTTAAGAAGGCATTTGACAGGGTCAAATTAAAGGACTTTATCCATTTATTGTACGCAAGAGAGGTGCCTCTAGGAATAATTAAAACGATTGAAAATATCTACCAGAAAAACACAATAAAAGTAAAAATAGATGAAGAACTAACTGACCCAATTGAAGCTGACAATGGGATAAGACAGGGAGACTCCCTGAGTACTCTACTGTTCAACGTGATCATGGATGAAATAATAAAAAACTAAGAATTAAAAAAGGATACCAAATGGGAGAAAAACAACTTAAAATAATCTGCTATGCAGACGACACAATATTAATCTCTCAAAATGAAGATGACCAGAAGTACAACGTACTTATGCTGCACCAATTTAATATAACCGCTAGAAAATTTTACATGTTAATTTCTCCAAAAAAATCGAGGGGGTCGAGGAGTCAGCTACACCCTGCTAGCTAAGCTATCATATTATGTGAATACATACTTAATAACCGTACAAATTTCGCTTTCCTAACTACTAGACCTCTAAAACTAGGTATGTAGGGGTTTGTTGACAACTTTTAAAAATTGTTTAACAAATTATCATTAAACGACCTAGAAAAACTTACAAGGAAAATGTTTGAATACTATTTATAGAAATCATTATCCAAGGTTTGCTAATATGTTGAAGTTTAAAAAAATTAAACTACATAATTATAAAAAGTCTATTAGATGTAACAAATAACTAAATATGTCTTATTATCAATTCGGTTATAGTGCAGTCACTGAAGGTTTTCACTTCCGATTTCGTTGAACCTCCATCGATTTTTATGAAAATTGGTGAGTAGTTAGAGGATACCTCAAGGAATAAAGGTGACATGATACCAACTTGCGCTTTTACCCTGGGGGTGGATGCCACCCCTTCTCGTGGGTGAAAATTATTTTATTAAAAATAATACCATAAATCGCTAGAGGGACAAATTCCAAGTAAAATTTGTTATATAAAGTTATTTATACAAATCAGTACTTTTTGAGTTATTAAAGATCAAATATTTTATTTTTTCGTAAAAAAATGCATGTTTTAAAGCTGTTTTTCACTATTACTAAAATTGAAGATGTGTAGTAACAAATTAAATACACTCTTACTTACAGAACTAAACTAATGTTAATTCAAAGTGAGTTATGGGTAACTGAATGTATATTTTTTTCGACGAGTACTCAAATCTAAGTATTCAAGCTTAAATAACGGGAAAACGATGCACTTTATAAAATATACCTGCAAAACACTTGCCAAAATACTTCGGAATACCTATCAAATGAGCTACAGGAGAAGTTAATATCATCAAAATTAAGCAAGTTATGATGAAAATAAAAGGACCCTTTCGAATTTTTTAGGAAAAAGTGAAAAATTAAGCATACGCCATTTCCCCAAAAATTAAAATTTATCTTAATCCTTACAATAATTTCTTTATATTAGCATAAGTAATGATTTCAACAATTTTGACCGGTTTAGAATGCATATTTTTTAAAAAAAGATATACAGTAGAACTCCAATTATCCGGATTAATTGGGACCGGACCCGATCCGGATAATGAAAAATCCGGATAATTAGATTTTTCTCTAAAAAGGCCTTTTCCGGGAAAAAAAACGTAATTACAGCAAAACACAATGGAGAACATATACGGTATTTATTATGAAAAACAATACAGTATACACAACAATATTACAAAGTTTACATTACGTAATATTGACACACAATACTGAATCATAGTAAACTGAATTATTTTTTTACAAACTTGATTTTTTCTTTTTCTCAATCTGATCCGGATAATTGGCGATCCGGATAATTGGAGTTCTACTGTACTTAATTTAAAAAAAATCAGAATTTTTTAAATTTTCATAATTTTCATTTTTTTTTATAATATGTAACGTAAAAAATGATATATAACCAAATTTTAGTTTTTTCTGTATCAAATATTTTACCTTTTTACTATTTCTATAGGGTAAAAAATAACCGAGATAAAAACGCTTACACCTTAAATTTTGCTGCGAGAACCATGTAACTGGGGGAATTTAACCTTTTATTCTTTAAAAGATAAAGGGTTTTTAAGATTAAATTTAAGGTGACTTAATAGTCTTTGGAATTAACTTTCAAATGGTTTTTAGGTGAACCTGATATAGTAAAAATTAACGGAGTTATTTAAAAAAACCACAACATTTTTTGGAAGAATTTTAAAAGATAAATTTTGAAAAAATTTTGGAGCCTAAATTTTAATGCTATCAACTTGTTCTGGGGCTCATTTGATAGTTATTTCTAAGTACTTTGAGAAATGTAAGTTTATGTTATAAAATGCGTTATTTTCCCGTTATTTAAGCTTAAATACTTTGATTTGGGTACTCGCCTACTCGCCGAAAAAAATATACATTTAATTATAGTAAAACCTCTATATATCGGACTAATTGTGGGGACGAGGTGTCCGTTAAAGCCGAAAGTCCGTTATATAAAAATACTTACGTTTAAAATAAATCAAATTTTTTTTTGAAAATATTTAAATTCTATTTAATTGTTTCGAAAGTTCGTTGTTCTTTTGACGTTTGCTATTTTTTATAATCAACTCTCTAAAATTACTAAAATGCTTATAATACAGTTGAACTTCTTTATCTGATCATTATTAGATCGTTGAGATTAGACCTTACCTCTGATAACTTAATTTTTGGCAGTGTTGTTTTGTCTTTTTCGCCATCTTCACTTCCATCCTTATTTCTTATGTTCATAACTTCATCTGTCATTTTATATCAACCCTTCTAAATCTATGTCTGCATCTTGGCCATCAAACAAATTCTTCCAACCATTTTTTTAATGTTTGCTCTTTCACCTCTTTCCATGCTGCAGCCAAATTAAAATTGTTGATTTTAATTTGTACCACTAAGTTTTGCAAGGTACACTACCTTCTTGCATCTTCTGCATTATCTTCATCATGCATTACAACCATTACTACATTTAAAGACTGTCTGCGATATATTCTTTCGGTTACCAAAATTATTCCCTGATCCGTATGTTGAATAAGCGATGTTGTATTTTTGGCAAAAACATTTAACTAAAGTTACCATCTTCTCACCGTAGAATATTTTCAGGGGGATGAGCAGGTGCGTTGTCTAAATTCAATAAACATTTCACCTCTTCCGGCGATATTCCCAGTTTCTTCTCTTGAAATTTTCTCATTGCAGGTACAAATTCTTTAAAAGACCAATTTTTGAAAATATCTGAGGTGGACCATGCCTTATTCAGTATGAAACGGGCAGATGATGCATTATATCTTTTAGCATGTAGAATATTAACAGGTTGTTTTTATTTTTTTTACATTTGACCGGATTTTTTGTCCGTTATACCCGAAGTCCGTTAAATAGAGGTCCGTTATATCGAGGTTTTACTGTACCTATAACTCAGTTTTTTCAAAATGAAATGAAAAACATAAAACCTTTATTAACTGAGAGCTATCCTAAATAACAGTACTCCATAGTTTGTATTGAGATACGGTGTGGTGTTAAACAAGGCTGTATATTTCCAATTTAATGATTAATGTCTAATAGACAAGAATAAAAAACCGCTAAACGCCGTAAAAATGAGTGGCGCATACAATATTCCAGCTACAAAAGATCTGATATGAATATTACGTGGCACAAAAATGTATTTTCATTTTGATGCAAAATAAAATTCTAGTTTTATTTAAAAAGATTTTTCCATAATATTTGCTAAATTTGAAGTAAACACACCACAAAAGAGCTTCAAAATTCAAACTGTATCAAACAGTATTACTCTTTTGTGCCGCGTTTTACTTCAAATTGAGCAAATATTATGGAAAAATATTTTTAAATAAAACTAGAATTTTATTTTGCATCAAAATGAAAATACATTTTCGCGCCACGTAATATTCATTTCAGATCTTTTGTAGCTGGAATATTGTATGCGCCATTCATTTTTACGGCGTTTAGCGGTTTTTTATTCTTGTATCAGGAGTTTTTCAAAGTTATTTATAAATTAAATGTATGAAGTTGAATGCAATGTTTCTCGATTACACGTTAAGCTTTATAAATAGTAGCCTTTGTCGCATTATCTCCTAAATGATCTAGTGTCCATCGAATGTACACAAGATTTTTTTTATTCGAAATAGATTTAAAAAAATGTTGGGATGGCCGGTAAAAATGAACTCGGATTGCCCGTTGCCAGATCTTTAGCGTCGTAACCACTACAACTACATAAACCATTTCGTGAATAATGGTTAACTGGATTATACTTTTGTAGCTTAATAATTTCTAAACGGCTTAACCGAGTTTGATCACTAAACATGAGTTTGAAACGTATTGACAAGTACTATCTGATTCATCTAAGGTCAGGTGTGATAACTGAAGGTATTACAGGAATTATTGAGCTTGACAAACCGTTTGTTCCCATAGGAAATAGATTTGATCATACTTATGAAGCCTCTAATTTAAACATTCGAATTTTCGCGGATATGAGGTATACACCGTTAGATTCGTCTAGAGTCCTTCTACAAACGCTTAGTTATTGCCGTAATTCCTAGGTTGAAATTTTGAGTAATTGTCGAAAAACCAAAATTTTTAAAACAAAAAGTTTAGTTTTTCAGTTTTTCGGCTATACTGAGCAATGTGTATGTCTGAACCTCATGGCTTAGGCTTAGACAGCATTTGAAAGCTTAACTCAACACTATTGATTTGGTGTATTTGCGGTTCTCCTGTCTCTTCTTGAACCGAAGATATATGCCCCCAAAAAATTTTTCCGTTTTGTACCTATTAAGTACTATAGCTGGCTTATGGGTGGTCAAAAGTCACAAACTACACCGGTTCTGAATCGACCTTACCCCATGTCCAAGCACAAAAAAAAATTCAGATTGGTTTAACTTTTCCACGCACATACATATATACATACATACATATCCACAAACATTTTCCCTTTTTTAAATAGAAATGAGTCATATTTCTGAGCTCGATAACTTTTGAATGGTATAACCGATTTTCAAAATTAGACACGCGTTGGAAAGGTAATGATCAGTACTATCAGAAGCCGCAAAGGTCGGACTTAAATTTTCGAAATTTTTGGAAGTTTTGGGGACGAGAACGAAAAACAGACCCTAAATAGGAAGGGTCGTAAAGTCCACACCCTTGGACTAAAATGGATGGTTGACATATAGATGGGTGAGTTTCCTGAACTTTAAGATGGGAGTTAGCCCAACTTTCAATTCAGTCAGATTTAGAAAATCGAAAATTTCGTGTAAATATAGTGTCGCGTGTAGGGGGGTTGTGCGCCACTGGGAGAACTGCCGTTCTCTGGGATGTCACGAGACATTTTCACTAAACCCAGATGAAAAGATGTGTTTAGTCAATTAATCGTATTGTTATGCAGGTTTGTGTGGGCATTCTACTGACTAGAAACCTGTCCGATTTAGAGCATTTGCAGTGCAGTAGATATGCAGTGCACACTAATTTAGGATGAGTCTCTTCTTTTTGAATTGGTCAATCGCCCTTTTGAATTGGGACCTTTAAGAGTTTTTTTAACCTTTTAGGGCTGTATTACACTATGCATTTTCTTGTATCATTTCTAATATCGTTTCTGATATGTCAAAAAAATGCATAGTGTCATACACAGATACAAGAAACGATACAAGAATTTGTGTCAGGCACAGATTCTTGTACAAGAACTGCGCCAATTTCTGCGCAAAGAGCAAAAACGTAAAACCTGCTGGTAAAACATCAAACATTTAAATGTCATAATGGCGGCTGAAAATGACATCATATGATTTATGTCTTGATGAATTTATTTGTGTTTTTGTAGGTATTATTTATAAATCTTTTATTGATACTTCATATACCGTTTGGTATGGACTACTGTTCTACTAATAACCATATATTTAGCTCCTAGTAAAGTTTAAACTTTAGGTTTCATGTTGCATAATTTTTTAATAGAGGAAAATACAATAGTTCCTAATTTGGATCAAACTGAAGATAATTCTAATGGAAATATTTTAGCACAAATATCAAAACAAAATAAAAAACACAAATAATCAACAGTCAACGTAAAAATTCCAATGGCACTATAGCCCAAATCGAGCCTTGGCCTCCTTCAATAAGCTTCTCCAATCCATGAACGCGTTCCCAGGAAGTTCCTGGCATCCTCATCGACCTCGTCTTCCCATCTCTTTTTAGGTCTTCCAACCGGTCTTCTTCCCTGCATTCTTGCATTCAGCAATTTTCTGGGGATTCTATTCTCATGCATGCGGACCACGTGCCCTGCCCACCGTAATCTCTGCAGTTTAGTGTGTTGTGCTAGAGTTGGTTCGCTATATTGCTCGTATATTTCTCTATTATACCTAATTCGCCAGTTGTTATTTTCCCTTATTGGGCCCAGTATCCTACGTAATACTTTTCTTTCAAACACATCTAATGCATTGGCAGATTTTTGTGTCACCACCCATGTTTCGCAGCCATAACTTACTATGGGTCTGATTATTGTTTTATATACCCGGAGTTTTGTTTTCCGGTGTACGTCTCGCGATTTGAATATGTGGCCCATCGCGAAATAGGCTTTATTTGCCAGCACAAGCCTTCTATTTATTTCCGGTTCTTCTTCACTGCTTGCAACCAGATCCATTCCTAGGTACGTGAATCTATTCACATGTTCTATATCGTCAATAAAGTGTTGTTGCGCCGGTCTATTTGATCTGGTTTGTATGAGTAGTTTTGTTTTATTTGTGTTTATTGCTAGCCCTACTGCTTCTGCACTCTGTTTCAACTGCACGTAAGTTTCTTCCGCTGCATTCATTGTTCTGCTCATTATGTTTATATCATCCGCGTATGCTGCTAATTGCGTAGATTTGTTTGTAAGTATGTTATTTCCGCTTACCGTCAACCGTCTAATTACATATTCAAGAACAAGATTAAAAAGCGTTGGAGCCAGTCCGTCGCCTTGTTTCAGTCCTTGCGTTATCGTAAACGCATCAGTGATCTGTCCTTGAATACATACTTGTGCTTCTGTTTCTGTCATTGTCATTTGCACTAGTCGTATTAATTTTGATGGTATGCCAAATTCTTCCAATATATTAGGTAGAATTGTTCTATCTATTGAATCATAGGCTTGTTTAAAGTCTACAAAGAGATTGTAAACGTTTATGTCATATTCCCATGCTTTGGCTAGTATTTGTTTAACTGTAAATAGTTGGTCAATGGTAGATCTATTTTGCCTAAACCCTGCCCGATGATTTTTTCCGTGAGAGGTTGAAGTCTTCGATTAAGGATGTTTGTGAATATTTTGTATCCCGAACAAAGTAAAGAGATGCCTCTATAATTCTGACACAACAGTTTGTCTCCTTTTTTTATGAATAGGGCAGATTATACTTTTCTTCCATTGTTGTGGGATTTCTTCTTCTATCCATATCTCTCGTATTAGCTGATACATCTGGGGCCTGATTCTAATTCATTTCGACAGTCGCAATTTCATTTCGACACCGCCATGACAGCAACTGGGGATATTAACCTTATCATGTTGAGACTGCTCAGAATTTGGGTTGGCGCTTCTGTTTCTTGGATTTTGTTGATAGTCTGGGAAAATTATCGAAAAAATACCATTTTTGGGAAAAATTATTTACCAGCTATTTTATTGCTAAAATCGAATCTTAAGATTGCATATATTAGTAATATGGGGTATGACAAGTCCGAAGAAAGTGTGTTATTTTATTTATAAACAAATTAGCACTCCTAAATCTTCTTTTTTTTTTTCAATTAGTGGTCTGTAACTCCTATAACTTTTCCTTTGAGCCAAAAACACTCAAATAAAAATTCACCGTAATTTAGTTCTGCACAAAGTTATTTTTTTTCCGATTTCCTTCAACAAAAATTTTACTCAGAAAATCCGAGTTTTCCCAAAAAATCTGCCATTTTCAATTAAAATTTTAGGGAAGTACCTAATTATTTATCAATAATTAAATAATTGAAGACATGAAAGATTTATTATAGTAGATTATACAGAGGGGCTAAATTATGGAATAAATTCATTTCTTTAAAACGGACGATTTTGGAGCAAAATCCCGAAAGAGGTCGATTTTTATTTTTAAATTACAATTTTTTGGCATATATTTCATACTAGTGACGTCATCCATCTGAGCGTGATGACGTAATCGATAATTTTGTTAATGGGAATAGGGGTCGTGTGGTAGGTCATTTGAAAGGGCGTTTAATTCTCTATTCAGTAATATAAACATTAATATCATTAGGTATTTATACAGGGTTGCCAAAAAAAAATTTTGAATTAAATTAATTGGCGCAAAAAGAAGAATGTATGTAATTTATTTAACTCAAAATACATTGTACTGCTGTCAGAAAATAGAAAAAAAGGTTTATTTCACAAATAAACATTTCTTTTCGCTTAAATTAAATCACAAACAGCCTCCCTCCTACCTATTGGCAGTTTGAACTTTTAATTTAAGCTAAAAGCAATGTTTATTTGCAAAATAAACATTTTTTTCTATTTTCTGACAGCAATAGAATGTATTTTGAGTTAAATAAATTACATGCATTCTTCTTCTTGCGTCAATTAATTTAATTCAAAATTTTTTTTGGCCTCCCTGTATAAATATTTATATTAATGTTTATAATACTGAATAGAGAATTGAACGCCTTTGTAAATGAGCTACAACACGAACCCATATTCCTATTTAAAAAAATAATTACGTCATCACGCTCGGATGGATGACGTCACTAGTTTGAAATATATGCCAAGAAATTTAATTTAAAAATAAAAATCGACCTGTTTCGGGATTTTTCTCTAAAATCGTCCATTTTAGAGAAAATGAATTTATTCCATAATTTAGCCCCTCTCTGTATATCAGGAGACCGGCGACAATCTAACCAATAGTTTAGCAATAATTAAAATGTTAATTAAAAAATTTCGGTCGAAATAATAACCAGAAAGATTATGATACACCAGAATAACTATGATTTTCATATAAAAAAGCACTATACCTATTCAACGTACCTTACAGGATTGAAATTGGACCATTTGAGCGGTCTCAGGAATGTTATAAAGAAACAATTTTTTGGCTTATAAACAAATAGAACCCCTCAGAAAATATTAGATTAAATTAAATTAAGTTAACGCTGTTGAAAAGAGCACGGCTTCTGTGTCCTTTTCGAAGAAAAACAAATTGAATTGCGAGGAGTGATTCCAGGTATAACCGGTCAAATTTGACCGGCATTTGCGACAGAGTTATAAACAACAGGATTTTAATCTTTGAACCATTAGATACCTTTTAATTCCGGTCCTCTTTGTACATACAAATTTTCATATCTTCAAGACACTCATAACAAAAAAGATTTATGTCACTGTCACCAAATTATTTAATTATTGATAAATAATTACTTCCCTCAAATTTTAGTTGAAAATTAAAGATTTTGTTTGGAAAACCCGAATTTTCCGAAGAAAATTTCCGTCGAAGGAAATTGGAATAAATTATCAATGTGCAGAATTAAATTACTGTCAATTTTTATGTGAGTGTTTTGGTTTAAAGTTAAAATTTTCGGAGTTATAGAGCAATAATAAAAAAAAAAGATTTCGGAGTGCTAATTTGTTTATAAACAAAATAGCACACTTTCTGTGGACTTTGCACAGCTATATTACTAATATAGGAAATCTTAAGATTTGATTTCAGCATGTCCAGCAATAAAATAGCTGGTAATTAATTTTCCTTGTTTTTTACTAATTTTCCCAGATTATTACCTCACATCTTTCATTGAGTTGATGATTCATGTTGTGGACATTCTCAATTATTATATTTCTAATTTAATACTATTCTATCTAATTCCTCAAAACAAGCAAATTTCAATTAAACCCAGCTATATTATAATACCTTTTGATTTAGTTTTCCTTGCAAGAAATAAACAAAACACATCTAAACTAAACCTAACCTCGCTTTTGCCCATTCATTCATCTCCGTGTCAAATAATTTCGACAGTCGCCATATTGAAAGCGACTTGTTTTTGGTCGAAATTTGATTTAGAATCAGGGCCCAGTTGTGTCAAATTTTAAAAGTTTATATATAAATCTTATTAAAATCAGCTGTAGACGCAGTGCTACCATACCATTGTAACGTGAACGTGACACAGGGTGACAAACAAAATTTCGACCAATCACGTGCCGAATTTCATACAATTTTCGATACAAGAACTTGCATAGTGTCATACACCTTTTAGGGCAAAACCAGACGGACCACTCTGCAGCGCTACGCTGTGGATCCATAGCGTAGCGCTGCAGTGTGGTCCGTCTATTTTTGCGCTTAAGGTACTAGTACACTTTAGAAGAACAAAAATAATCATTTTTTTCAAGAATTTTTTTTCTCAGAACGTTTATTAAAAATGAACATAAAACTTTTTACATATTAATATCTAACTCTTATAAAATACAAAAAATATATCTTTTTTCATTTATGCACGTACACTAATATTGTAGAGGGCACAAAAGTTGAGGCCTCGAAAAATGATGGCGGACAGTTAATCTCAAGATTGGGATATCTGAAACAAAAAAATCGTACTGAATTTGAAAAAGGAAGGTTTCTTACGTGACAATTTACCATAATTTGATCAAAAACTAAAGAAATAAATATTTTTTAAACATGAAAAACTGAAGAAAAACGAGCGATTTTTTCACAAAAATTTTACAAATTTCCGTAAAATCTTTTTTTTTGCGGAATTTTTCACTAACGGTGGTAAATTGTCACGTAAGAAACCTTCCTTTCTTAAATGCCGTACGATTTTTTTGTTTCAGAGATCCCAATCCTGAGATTAACTGTCCGCCATCGAAACTGCTTTTTTTCGAGGCATTGACTTTGGCGCCCTGTACAATATTAGTGTACGTGCATAAATGGAAAAAGATATGTTTTTTGTATTCTCTAAGAGTTAGATATTAATATGTAAAAAGTTTTATGTTCATATTTAATAAAGGTTCTGAGAAAAAAAAATCCTAAAAAAATGCTTATTTTTGGTCTTCTAAGATGTACTAGTACTTTAAGGTGGGAAAGTGTCTTTGCATGCTGATCGATTAAACTTTTATATCAGAAGAAATCTGAAACAAAAAGCCGAAGCTTATTCACACGTTTTTTTACCGAAACATGCGTTGTTAATGGCTTGCACTTGACTTAAAATAAAAATAGTTATATACTTACAATTTTAGAACAAGCTCGGCAAAATACTTTTCCTCCATCAGGAGGAAGTTTCCTCCTTATAATTCAGAATATGGCTGAATCCATACACTTAGTTTGGACATCGCGATATAAACAAAGTAACGAAATCACAGGTTACGTAATAAAATTACATTATAAATGCACTTTTAAAATGTGCCTTAATACACAAGCTTACACTTTTTGACGTGAAAACCAGAAATGAAACTAATGTAAATTTTGGAGATTCATACAGCTACTTATTCCTAAAAGCTTCACTGACACTTAGGTCCCATTTGGGTTTCGGAAAAACCCTTCCGAAGTGTTTATGTATCTTTCATTTTGTTTGTATATTAGGGTTGTTAATTGTTTACCAGTTTACCTAAAACCTTTTAGGTGCGCCCAATAATATGATTCAAAGGAACAGATTTTATTACTCGGGGAATTTGAATGAACAATTTCGAGAAAACGTCGACACATATATTATATAGTAATATTGGTATTACAGTCGGAAAAATGAAAGAATACCCATGAACGATCACATCAATCACTTATTTTGTATTTGCTGTCTTTTTCTATAACAAACATTTGTTATTTATAGAAAAAGATAGCAAATACAAGATAAGTGATTGATGTGATCGTTCATGGGTATTCTTTCATTTTTACGACTGTATACATGTTTTTATAAAAATATGCAGATATATACAAGTTCTTGTAAAAATATGAAATTTATACAAAATATTCCAGATATGCAAATAAAAATGCATTTTGCTTATATTCGGGTCTCTAGTCATTGTATATGTAGTATGGAGCTTGTTCGGACCTACGATCATGAAAGACTTCTTGTATGTATTTGGTCATATGACAATTTCTTAACTAACCTCACCTAACCTGTCCTAAAATTAACGTACTGTATTTTCTGCTAATAGACCGCAATCATCATATTTATAATTTATATTTTTTGTACAGGAGTACGTTCACCCAGGAGAAGAAATCGATGACAAACCGACAAAAGAAGAGATTACCGTCGCCAAATGGATGAGAAGTAATGTTCAGATTAAGAAAACTAAATTTGCTAACCACAATGTGGAATATTTTACAGGTAAGATTAGTTTATATTTATTTTTCAAATAACAATAAATACAGGGTGTTTGGTAAAGAATGGGCCATAGCTTAACCTTAGATTCCTGAGCTTAAAATGGGTCGATTTAAGCTAACTTACGTTAGTACGAAAGTTGATAATAACCGAAATACGTGTCAAAGTTAAACTTTTATTTTATTTATTCTAGAATATTTCCTGACAGGCATGGGTTAACAACACGAAATTTGGTAAGCGGGCGTTTTTTGGGATGAGAAATCTAAATTCGCTACCAAAAATGATGTATTACCCATAGGGCGCCACATACGTCTTTCAGTGCTCATTTAATATGTTCAATTTTTTTTATCCCCCACTCTACATACTTTTTGGATCAAAATTTTTATTCTCTTAATATTTTTACCTAAAAAAGGTATACTACATTCATTTCGCTAAACTCAACAACTGTTTTCGAGATAAACGCAATTTTAAGTCTGCGATACAACATAATTTTTTGCATAATATCATTGTAGTTAGACCCGAAAAATAAACTTGAATCCATAATAATGGAGCCAGTTCTCATATTTATGTCATTGCATCGCAAATTTCATTTGAGTCGTCGCTGGGCCATCGAGGTGTAAACATCGTTAAAGCGCTCCGAAAAACCGGTGATTAAGAATTCTAATTATCTTATCAACAACAATAAAAAAAAAAACCCATTAGCAATAAGTGAGAAAAACAAAACAATATGTTCCCTTCGGGGAATCTTATTGGGTTCAGAAATGGACAACCAGTTTATCAACAACAAAACATACAGAGTGATCCAATAAATTTACAAATACCACAAGCAACCAATAACCAACTACAGTGGCAGCCAACAATGATGAAGCAACCAGAAAATGCAATGAACATGAATATGCCAACTATGCAACAACAGTATCATACAACTCCTATACAGACAGTAAATACCAACCAGTTCAGCTCTCAACCAGTTCAGCAGCAAATGCCGACATCAAGTAAAAATAGTGCAAATATCGAAGACAGAGAAACTCACTATATGACATCAACCAGCGAAGATGAAGAAGAAAATCAGACAAACAGTAAAAACGCTTGGCAAGTCATGGGAAGCAATAAAAGAAAGAAAATACATAACAACAAACCAAATCCAAGCGAAATTGAAACAGGTAACCGATTCCAACCGCTGTCGAAAGAAACAGAAGAAAATATTGGAAACGTCGAAACCAACAAAATACCAAAACCTCCACCAATATTTGTACACGGGGTACAGGATTTCAAAGAGATGACAAAGCAATTAGAGGAAATAGCCAAAAAAGAAGAATACCAGACAAAAAGTTTAATAAACAACGTTGTCAAAATAAATTGTGAAACACCAGAAATATACCGAAAATTGGTTAAGGAGTTCAAGGAAAAAAATATATACCATCACACGTACCAACTAAAAGAAGAACGAGCCTACAGAATCGTGATCAGATACTTACATCACTCAACCAATACTGATGACATAAAAAGTGAGCTATCTCAGTTAGGGCACAAAGTGAGAAACATAGTTAATGTAAAACAACAAAAAACCAAAGAACCACTTAATCTCTTCTTTGTAGATTTAGAACCCGCGCAAAACAACAAAGATGTCTATAATATAACAGGCCTACAGAACAGAGTAGTACACATAGAACCTCCACGAACTCAAAAAAACAGTATAATACAGTGCATGAGATGCCAACAATATGGACATTCCAAATCATATTGTAATAAACCATACGTCTGTGTAAAATGCGGAGGCTCACACAATACCACCACGTGCAAAAAGTCAAAGGAGACGCCAGCCATATGTGCGTTATGCAATGGAGGCCACCCAGCCAATTACAAGGGATGTGATCACTATAAGAAACTTACCAAAGGAAGCAATAAAAACAATGGATAGCATCAAAACCCATCAGCAATCTACACAAATGATATATACACAAGAAACACACAACAACTATCCAATCCACTGCCCCAGGGCATGAGCTATGCTGAAGTAACTAAACGCAACCAAACAGAAGATACAACCACTGTGTTAAACAAGTTTTTGGAAGAATTCAAGAATCTATTCAACCAACTAATCCAACAAAATAGCATGGTCCTCAACATGCTTACCATGCTTATGAACAAAATGAAATAAATGGCTAAGTTTCTTCGAATAGCCCAATGGAATGCCAACGGCCTTCCAAGCCATACAGAAGAAGTGAAAATATTTCTAGACATAAATAAAATTGACATATTTTTAATTAGTGAAACACACTTCACAAACAGAACTTATTTTAACATACCTAAATATAAACTATATCATACTGAGCATCCTGACGGCACAGCCCACGGAGGTACAGCAATACTCATCAAAGAAAATATTAAACATCATGAACTACTGAAGTACAAAGAAGAACACATACAAGCAACGACAGTAAGCGTTGAAGCACTTCCATATAATGTCAACGTAACAGCTGTGTACTGCCCTCCTCGCCATAATCTAAAACGAGAACACTATGAAGAATTTTTCCAAACTTTAGGACCAAAATTCATTGCTGGGGGAGATTACAACAGCAAGCATACCTTGTGGGGGTCACGACTTATAACAACAAAAGGCAGAGAACTGGCACATGTTATACAAAATAAGAATTACTCATTTATCTCAACGGGAACACCAACATACTGGCCGACCGATCCCAACAAAAAACCAGATTTATTGGACTTCTTCATAACAAACGGTATCGGTATAACTTATACAGATATAACACCAAGCTATGACCTAACTACTGACCATAGCCCAATAATAGCAACGGTAAGTACAACAGTTATCACTAAAAAACCAAAACTCCACCTGCACAACAATAAAACAAACTGGGACACTTACCGACAAATAATTCACGATACTATCGAAATAACAACGAGGCTGAAAAAACCGGAAGAAATAGAAGAGGACTATAACAAATTTATAAACATACTACAGTATGCAGCTAAATCAGCTACCCCACAAAGTAGTCCCAACAGAAACATAAGTAATATACCTTTAGAAATAAAAAAACTGGTAGCTGAAAAAAGAAAGGCCAGATCTGCATGGCAACGAACACACACACCAGACAGCAGAACAAGATACAATCGCATCAGCAACAAATTAAAATCAAAGCTGCAAGAAGTCAAAAATGAGTCATTTACGAATTATATCACCAATCTTTCAAGACAAGACAACTCTATATGGAAGCCCATAAAAAGTAAGAGAAAGCCAATAACAGCATTACCTCCAATACGTAAAAATTCAACACCACCAGGACCATGGGCAAAAAGTGATAAAGAAAAGGCTGACCTATTTGCCGAGTATTTAGCAGAAGTTTTTACTCCACTAAATGACGACCAAGTACCAGAAGCGAACCAAATATTAGAAGAACCACTACAGATACAGGACCGAATAAAACTATTTACTCCAAAAGAAATTAGAGACGTAATTGCCACCCTAAACCCAAAGAAGGCACCAGGCGAAGATCTGATAACCGCAAAAATGTTAAAAGAAATACCCAAAAAGGGCATAGTTAAACTACTGCACATATTCAATGCAATACTTAGATGTGACTACTGGCCCAAAGCACTCAAAATTGGACAAATAATTATGATACCAAAGCCTGGCAAAAACCCTCTAGATGTCTCATCATATAGGCCTATCAGCTTATTACCAACAATCTCCAAGTTGCTTGAAAGACTTATCCTAAACAGAATAAATGCAGAAATAAATCCACAAAATTGGATCCCAGATCATCAGTTCGGATTTCGACAAAGCCATTCAACGATACAACAATGCCATCGCATAGTCAACGCCATTAACCAGTCACTTGAAAATCAGCAGTACTGCACAGCAGCCTTTATAGACATCAGTCAGGCTTTTGACAAAGTCTGGCATCCAGGCTTGTTATGCAAAATAAAAAGAATTCTTCCAGCAAGTTACTACAACCTACTGAGAGCCTACCTACACGAACGGCAGTTTAAAGTAAAAGTTAATGAAGAAGTCTCGGAATACAAGCCTATTCACTCTGGCGTACCACAAGGGAGCATACTAGGACCATTATTGTACATACTATATACATATGACTTGCCTACAAATGATAAAACAACCATCGGGACATTTGCAGACGACACTGCTATTTTTGCCAAGCATGAAGATCCTATTGCAGCAACACAAAATCTCCAAGAGCATCTAAACTCACTTGAAATATGGCTGAAGAAGTGGAAGTTTAAGGTAAACGAAACAAAATCATCCCATATAACATTCACTCTCCGGACTGGAACCTGCCCACCAGTAACCATCAATCAAATAAAAATACCACAAAGTAATCAAGTCAAATATCTAGGGCTACACTTTGACAATAAACTCAACTGGAAACACCATATAACAAAGAAAAGAATGCAACTTGACCTAAAAACCAAAGAACTTTACTGGCTCATTGGAAGAAATTCCCATCTTTCAATAGAAAACAAATTGCTAATATATAAAGCAGTGATAAAGCCAATCTGGACTTATGGCATTGAACTGTGGGGCTGTGCTAGCAAATCCAATACTGTGATTATCCAGAGAGCGCAATCCAAGATACTTCGAGCAATAGTTAATGCACCATGGTATGTATCAAACCAAACTCTACACACAGATCTAAAAATTCCATATGTAACCGAAGTCATCCGAGAAAACAACAGAAAACACCACAACAAACTAGAAGACCATCCTAATCCACTACTTCATCCACTACTGCAACCTGTCCACAATAGAAGACTAAGAAGAAGCTGGCCCTCCGACCTAAGAGGTAACTGAGGAAACATCGCTGGATGTTTACCTCTCCACGTCACCACATTTACAATAATTTAATTTAATGTAAGACCAACAAATTGACTTATAGATGTTTGTTTTATATCTGATTGTCAATAAAGGGAGATAATAAAAAAAAAAAAAAAAATTTCATTTGAAGAAATTTGCGTTACATTTTTGAAAATTTTTATGGTTTTAAGTTACTTTTCGGGTGTAACTACAATGATATTAGGCAAAAATTGTGTTGGTCAAACCGGCAAACAGGTGTATGTTCTCAAAGAAATTGAACGTTTACTAGAAATTTAACTATATTTAATTTTATAAAATAACAGCTTTCGAACTCTGAACTTGACAAATGAGACTTCTCCTTGGTTTGTTTTCATCTAACTTCTTCCACACTTGGCAAACCATAACGGTTTGTTTTTTAAAAGAATTTTGATAACTTACATACACGTTAACATTTCACTTCAATATTAATAATTGTAATTTTGAAAATTTAACTTTAAAATTTAGTATCTTCACTTAGAATTAATTTAACCAACACATGGCTTTTTAGCCATTTTCAATTTAATTAATTTTTAATTATTATTTACATACCAATATAAAGGACGCATAAATTAGTGGTTCCTTCTTTATCATTTTAATGAATGACAGTGCTCAGCTGTTCACGTGAACTCACAATGGTTTGACGCAGACATGTTGTAATTTTAAACTAAAATAGAATTTAGATGGGATAAACTTTAAATTTTAAGGGTTTTATACCCGATATCTGTGGCTTTTGCCCAGTATCCATGATTTATCATGTGAATTTTAACAATTGCTCTTCTATGAAGGATTTATAAGAGGACGTAAGTTTTTTCAATCTTTTTGTTTATAAAAAATCTCTTATCTTAAATGTCCTTTTAGGAAGCTCTGATGATGGCACGTTATGTGTTGAAAGTACTTAGTTGCCTGTACCTGTTGCCGTACCTGTTGCTTTTAAAAACTATTAAAATGTCACTACAATTATAAACTTTTTTGTTTCTGTCCTCACAACAATAAAACTAATATACATATTATACATTTGTTTACCTTCATATTGAACAATTATTTATTATTGACAGATCATTTCAACACCCAATCAGAGCCCGTATAACGACTAATACCATACTGTCGGTGTGCGCATGCGCGCAGATCAATTAAATTCACCCTCAATCTCAATCGCGCCTAAAGAAGTATAACTTCTAAAAAAGTATTCAAATTGTCTGTAATAAATTACAATAATATGTACACATAAAACACTCCAAATATTTTTATCACTGAAATATATGTATCTGCAAGTTCAAGGGTAAAATTTAACATAGAAACAATACTTAGAATAAAATAGGCAATATTTTTGTCCGTGAATGTAGGATTCCTCTTGCTAATTTCTTTTACAGTTATGTCAAATATCATTATTCAATCAAATATCAGTTATTCAAATATCTCAAAAATGTAGATTCTAAAATAGAAATGAACAATCTAGTAGTGTTGTTTTATTTCTGGAACATTTTTACATTTGAAACATTCTTATTGCTCCTTTCATTTTAATAATTATTATGGTTAACGTAGTATGAACACAATCGATGCAAATGAATTGTTTTAGCATTTATCGCATGATAAAATTTAAATGCAAATATAGTAACTATTCAGAAAGTAATTTGCAATGACGTCTTTTATTTAATTATGTTCAATGGTTATTAAATCAAAAATAATAATTATAAAGATATAAAGAAAAATTGGAAAAACGTAAATACCTTGACTAAGAAATGACCTTAAGAAATGACATTAAAACTAAATTACAAAAAAACTTAATAACAATAGTCTTCCTTTTATACCGCTAACGCGGCTTTGGGATTATAGCAGGGTAGTCTGCTACCTCTAGAATCTCTATATCTAAAATGTTCCTCCCTTTCCAGGATTTTGTTATCTAATTTTAGTATTGAGTCTTCGATATTAATTTTTCCGACCACCATCCATTTTGTTTTCTTTGCGTTGATTGTTAACCCCTTTGAAGTAAATTCGTTATTTACAGCGTTCAACAGGGTTGAAGGTCTTCTAGATTATCTGCCATTATGGCGGTGTGGACAATTCGATGCAATAAAAGGTTCGAATTGTTTTCTTATGCCCTGTGTCTGTTTCTTCTCGATCGACGATGATAAATAAAATGTTTGAAGTCGTGGAGTAAAAAATATGGTTTTATTGACAGCTACTGAATTATTACACTACAGGTGTTGATAAGGTAAAATTTTATAATATACTGCCCTTAATGACAGCTACTGATAATAATTACACTCGGCGTAACTTCGAACAATGCCTTACGCACTAGAGTTATGACTTAACTATTCTAAATAGACTGCGACTCAAAATAGTCCCTAAAGCTAATTTATAATCTCACCAAAATGCTACGATTCATCAATAAGTTTTATTGCCTTTTTGCATAATAGCAAAAGTTTGAACTTTGAATACTTTGAAAGCTTAGAACTACAATTTAATCGAGGACGCAACTGCAACACTTGGAAGTACGATTAGAATAACAACTATTTGGCAATTTATTTAGTTTTCAGTAAGTTGAATAGACTCTAATAAAACTGTTAATCAATATGTTTCACAATTATACACGGTGAAACTATAAAAGTTTAGGAAGTTAAGAATAATGTGAGATTACAAATTAAGGGATTAATTTGTGATTGAACACGGTGTCATCTGCGTATCTGACGTTATTAATAATTTCACCACCGATTTTAACACCTTCGCGATGATTATTTAAAGCATCCTCAAAAATTGGTTCGGTGTAGGCATCGAACAATGTCGGGAGATAACACATCCCTGTCTGACACCACTCTTAATAGAAACTTTAGCTGTAACTTCTTGATCCAATTTAATACAAGCGGTCTTGTATTAAGAGATTATAGTAAGTAAAGATTTTTGAACAATCTAATGTCATATATACATTAGTTATGTATTACTGTCCAATATACTGTTATGATCTGCTTCTTATTAATTTTATATTAATTATTATTTATTTGATTAATTATTTAATTGTCGCAAATCATACATAAAAAAATGAATAAAAAATCTCAGGGTGCCTTTTTATAATATCAAGAAAATGTCTAAATTATCTTACGTTATACTTATCTTCTCTCGTGGGTTCAGTATCTCTTAGTTGATCCTAATCGGAATAAAATAGGGAAAAGAAATAAAGCAAAATATAAAATAAACATACAGAATTGTCTTTTATTTATCAAAATCGATACTCTAAAAATCTATCAAATCTAAAACCTGTGGACACAGATGTCCGAATGAAATTTCTACCATTTAAATTTATTCTAGTTAAAAAAAAAACAATTTATCGGTTTGTTCCCGATGACTTTGGTACAACAAAATAAACAAAACCAAATTATGTATTCGCAAGATTAGCTATACTCCCTATTTACTTTCTGAAATATTGGAATTTTAATTCCTACGCTTTTTACTCAAAATTTTAGTTTCCGAACATAAAAATATCTTTCACATAAGTTGACTGACCTTTTGCTTCACTCACTCTGATGTCTTCTCGTGACCCAAAACAGCTCTCCCTCGTTGACTATGTTAAAGGCTACTCATCAAAGCCGTCTCCGTTCTCCAGCTTCAAAACTATCAGCATACCACCACCAATTCTCCAACAAGCCAGGCCTCTTTTGACCAGTACTCGATTCAAACAAAACTCCAAAAATTCTCTGCTCTCCTTCTCACAATAATACAGAATCAAAGAGGTATTTCGTCTCAATTTGATCTGTCTCTCGTTCCACTTTTCAGCACTATTCTCCACTATCAAACAACCACTGGTACTTGCTAACTATCTATCCACGAAAACGTCGAACTGCTCCTCAGCGATGCCAATAACATAATGCCTTCTTTTTCAAATTCACTCAACATTCAAACCACTTTTCCCCTTCCAAAATGCCAAGAATCAGAAACATTTCTCTTTTCCATTCGACAAACAAACAGTCATTTTCAAAATTATTCCGACCATCCTAATTACTTTCGGGGAACCCTACAACATTTACTCGGGGTGAAACAAAGATATTAAAATTCCAAACTTTCTTTTAAACCATTTTTCTAGAAAATGATAATTACCTCTACCTGTGGATTCTATAGTTCCCGTAATAAACAATCTTTTTCCATTTTAAACCTGAATACATCGTCCTTTTCACTTTAATTATTCACAAAAGTCTTTAATGGTTCATCGGAAAGCTCATTAAAAAAGAAATCCACTTACATCCAAACTAAATTCTAATAAATATTTACAGATCAATATACAGGGTGTATCAAATTTATGTGCCCGCGTTATTTAAAAAAAAATTAATTTAATTTTTATTTTGCCTTTGATTGATAAAATTGAAAACACAATAATACATTATATAAATTTTGTGAAAATCAATAGAATTCCGATTGTATACAGGAGAATCTTTGATAAAAAAAACTCCTGTAGAGTTACGTTTAAAAATTTTGATATTCATTTCTTGTTAACTTTCCTTCTTCCTAATCTGTCATTCACACAAATGTACTTTCTTTTAGGAGCTCGAGCAGTCGACGCACTCCTTAACTCACCTTTTGCAACCAAAGACGATCCACTCTTCAAGACTCGAGAAGGTATTGCCGATTATCTCCACGTCATGCTAACGCACAAACTCTTCCATCGGGCACGTAAAGTACCGGTAGACGAACAAGAATTAAAAGGAAAGAAAGGCAAGAAAAAAGATAAGAAAGAAGATAAAGAGAAGAAGGATTCTGGAGAGGACGAGAAGAAAAAGGAGAAAGAAAAGGAGAAGGTGACTGACGCGGAAAGCAGTGTAGTTGAAGGTAGCAAGGATCAAAAGGTTAGTTGATGCTTTCATCTCTTTATTTTAAAAATATAAGTATTTAATGATTAATGGAATGGTTTTTAAACGATGCTTCATTTCAACAACCGATCAGGAGTTATAGATACAAACAATGATAAAAAGGCATAAAACACACTTAAATTCAGCAATGAATTGAGAGGAAGCTAGGACAAATAATCCCCGGACAAATAATCCCGGATAAAAAATCCCCACAAATTATCCCCGGACAAAAAATCCCGGACAAATAATCCCCAGAATTTTTTTTGGACAAAATATCCCCACAAAAAATTCCGGACAAAAAATCCCCAAGAAATATTTGCTACCGAATAGTTTTCTAAAAGTTTTCCTGAAATTTTAACAAATTTCGAATTCCAATTCCATGCTGAAAACTTTAAATTATACATGACAAAAAAGTGTGACTTTTTACAAAAATCGTGGAAAATATGGGGAATGAGGTAAGGCCCCATTTTCATGAAAGGCGCTTAACGCGCATTTTGATAACGCGCGATTACAACTACATACATTTTACTTGAGACCGTTCACATGCCAACGCGGGTCTTGATGACCTAAAACGCTCGTTAGCATGTGAACGGTCTTCAGTAAAATGTATGTATGTAGTTATAAACGCGCGTTATCAAAACGCACGTTAAGCGCCTGTCATGAAAACGGGGCCTTAGCTCATTCCCCATATCTTCCACGATTTTTGAAAAAACTCACATTCTTTTGTCATGTAAAAGTTTTCAGCATGGAATTAGAATTCGAAATTTGTTAAAATTTCGGAAAAACTTTTAGAGAACTATTCGGCAGCAAATATTTCTTGGGGATATTTTGTCCAAAAATATTTGTAGGGATTTTTTGTCCGGAGATTATTTGTCCGGTGATTTTTTGTCCGGGGATTTTTTGTCCAGGGATAATTTGTGGGGATTTTTTGTCCGGGTTATTTGTCCGGACCCGGATTATTTTGTTGTTATATATTTAGTATTTTGTATTTTGACAGCGACTTCCGAAGTGGAGGTCGAAACGTCAATAAATTACATTTTCAACTTAAATTGTGGCTTATTTATTCCCAATAAAATAGTAAATTACATAAGATGCCACAAAGAAATAGCTTCAGAACAATATGTAAATCTATGTTTCTTTTATAGCCTGAAAAAGAAAAGAAAAAGAAGAAAATTAAATTGGAAATGCATTATGACCAACGTTTTGAAGATAATTTAGATGCCTACGTTTGGATATATGATCCAATTCCTTTCCACTATTGGATAATCGGTACTTTCCTAGTTTTGGGAGCTATTGGAATCTGTCTCTTCCCCTTATGGCCACCATCTGTCAGGTATGTACATTTTCCTACTATTTGCTAATAATTTAGCTTCAATTTAACAGGTATTTTTGTTAACTGTCTTTGGCAGTTCAGACAGCAAACAGATCTATGTATAGCCTTCACAGCACTATTAAATCCAAGAGCCTAACACGAATCTCAAAAATCAGGATATACAGGGTGTTTGGTAAAGAATGGGCCATATGGGCGTAATTGTTATTTTAGTGCAATTTTTTGATTCTCCAATACTTTCTATGTAAAAAACATGCTCTTCATTCTTAACGATAAAGCCATTAGTTTTCGAGATATTTGAAGCTAAAAACGAAGGAGCATAATAAATTAATCGAAATAAGTGCGATTTTTTATTTTTAACTTCAAATATCTCGAAAACTAATGACTTTATCGTTACGAATGTAGAGTATATTATTTGCATAAAAAGTATTGGAGAATCTAAAAATTATGCTAAAATAGCAGTTTAATCAGTGGCGTAGAATTTGGGAAGGGTTAACCATTCTCTTTCCCCTGTAGTACGTCTCTGGTAGTAGCCAGAAACGATTATTCAACATAATTTAGTAGGGTGTATAGTGCCTACACTTTCTGCCAAGTATCACAAATGTGACTGATATGTCAAATTATTTTAAAGTATTCTTTTTTTTTTAATAATTTATTCTTTATTTAAAACTTTAAGAATTATGTGTGCGCGATACTATACAGGGTGTCCAGAAACTCTACCGACAAACGAAGACAGGAGATTGCTCAGATAATTTTAAGACAATTTAACCCAATTCACCTAGTCCGAAAATGCTTCTTAAGGGAGCTAGAGCTCTTTGAAGATGGCGTCATGAAATTAGTTTTTCTTAAATACCTCCAGAACGCTTCTATTTACAAAAACGAAAATTGGTATGCGTATTTACTTTTCAGAGATGAATCGATTCCATCTATTGCAAATTTCTTGTACCGGTCATAGGCGTGCGTTTTGGGTAGAGCAACGGGTATTTTATCGCATAACGTTTTTGTCCTTAAATTTTATGCATTTTTGATACCGGATTATTAAATTGTGAGGTATTCTAGTACAAAAAAGTACTCTTGATTTAAGTCGGTAGGACACACCGTTTTCTAGAAAAATCGATTTGAAAGTTTTTCGTTTTTGGAATTTGAAAAAAATGAAAAAAAGAAAAAAAAGAACTGTTCAACAAAAAACGAAGTATTTTACCAACATAAAGTATGAGTAACTTTTAGTACTCGAATACCTCATAATTTAATAATCTAATGTCAAAAATGCTCAAAAATTCAAGACAAAAAAGTTATTCTATCAAATAACTGTTGACCCACCCAAAACGGACGCCTATGACCAGTATTAGAAATTCGCAAATAATGAAATCGATTTGTCTCTGGAATATAAATAAATGTACCAGTTTTCGTCTTTCTAAACAGTTTTTTTTTTGAATTTTTTTTTTAATTCAAAAAGCGAAAAGTTTTCAAATCGATTTTTCTAGAAAACGGTATGTCCTACCGATTTAAAACAAGAGTACCTTTTAGTACTAAAATACTTCCCAATTTAATAAACCAGTATCAGAAATGCATAAAAGTTAAAGATAAAAAAGTTATGCGATAAAACAACCGTTGCCCTACCCAAAACGGACGCCTATGATCGGTACTAGAAATTTGCAATGGATGGATTAGATTTATATCTTGAAGATAAATGCGTGTACCAATTTTTGTTTTTCTAAATGGAAGCGTTCTGGAGGTATTTAAGAAAAACTAATTACAAGACGCCATCTTCAAAGAGCTCTAGCTCCCTTAGGAAGCATTTTCGGAATAAGTGAATTGGGTTAAATTATCTTAAAATTATCTGAAGAATCTCCTGTCTTCGTTTGTCGGTAGAGTTTCTGGACACCCTGTAAAACTATTTAACATATCCTTATGGTACTTGGCAGAAAGTGTAGGTACTGTACACCCTACTTTTCTTCAAGTGCCATCTTATTTCCGAAGGTTGGCGATCATCAGGGCTATACGTATTTTCGAAACTGCTGACCGAAACAATTTGTTGTTGCTACAGCTATACCATTCCCGTAGATTCTTTAGCCATGAGTTTCGTCTCCTTCCTATGGACCTTTTTCCTGCTATCTTCCCCTGCATAATTATTCGAAGCAGTTCATATCTTTCGCCTCTTGTAATGTGTCCCAAATATTGCAGTTTTCGTTTTTTGATCGTAAATATGACTTCCTTTTCTTTAGTCATTCTTCTCAAGACCTCGACGTTTGTGACTCTCTCCGTCCATGATATTCTCAAGATTCTGCGATACATCCACAGTTCAAATGCCTCCAATTTTTTGATATCAATCTTTTTCAGCGTCCATGACTCCATTCCGTAGAACAGCACAGAAAGTACGTAACATCTCATCAGGCGAAGTTTCATTTCAAGGCTCAAATCTCTTCCACAGTACACTCTCTTCATTTTAGTGAATATGGATGTGGCTTTTTCTATTCTTATTTTGATTTCTGCTGAGCTATCGTTGTCTTCATTTACAAAAGTGCCTAAATATTTGTATTTGCTAGCTCTATCGATAATTTCATTGTGTAAATATAGATTTTGGACATTTCGTGTTGATTTCGATATTACCATAAATTTAGTTTTCTTTATGTTCAAAGATAGTCCATATTCTTCGCTGCAGTCTGCTATCTTATTCACCAATGTATGTAGCTCTTCAAATGTTTCTGCGATCAGAACGGTGTCGTCGGCAAATCTTAGATTGTTTAATCTAACACCATTTATTTTAATACCTATGGATTGCTCAGAGAGTGTTCTATTCATTACGTCTTCGGAATAGAGATTAGACAGGGTTGGTGACAGTATACACACTTGCCTCACACCTCACTTTATTTCAATTTCTTCAGTGGTATTATTCTCTACTCTCACTACTGCTTTCTGATTGTAGTACATATTTGCTATTAGTCGGATGTCTCGTTTATCTAAATTCTTTTCTGCCAGGAGTCTGATTAGATTATTAGATGATCATGCCGCAGTTTATCAAAGGCCTTGTTATAATCTATGAAACACATGAATACATCTTGATTTATGTCAAGACATCTTTGAGACATAACGTTCAGTGCAAACAACGCCTCTCTTGTTCCCAGTCCATTTCGGAATCCAAACTGGGTATCATTGATGTCCATTTCCAGTTTTCTGTGTACTCTAGTGTGTATAATTTTCAGGAATATTTTCAGTACATGGTTCATCAAACTGATTGTACGGTAATCACTACATTGTTTGGCATTCATCTTTTTTGGTATAATAACAAAGGTGGATAAAAGCCATTCTTGTGGTATTTTTCCTGATGTATAAATGCTATTGAAAAGTTCAACTAAAATGTGGATCGAGTCTTCTTCTATCAGTTTAAGGATTTCCGTTGGTATTTCATCTGGACCTGGGGCTTTACCGTTTTTCATTCTTTTTAATGCGTACATTACTTCCTCTTCCGTTATTTCTGGACCTTCGTCTCGTTGTATGTTACTTAGTTCAGATTGTTGTCTATCATCTGCAAAGAGTTCTTCAACATAGTTTTTCCATGTCTTCAACTGTTCTTCTAGTTCTGTTATTATGTTTCCGTTGACATTATACAGGGTATTTGGCTGCTTACGTTTTTGTGTACCTGCAAGTTCTTTCACTTTTTTATGTACATTAAAAATATCATGTTTTGCCTGCAATTGCTCTATTTCTTCACATTTTCTTTTATAAAAATCTTCCTTTGCTATCCTGATTTCCTTTTTGATTTCTTTCTGTATTTGTTTGTACGTTCGTTCGTTCCTTCGTTTTTTCCTTTCATTATTCTCCGATTGTCCATGAGAAGGTACAATTATACACCCTACTAAATTATGTTAAATAATCGTTTGTGGTTAATACCAGAGGCGTACGACAGGGGAAAGTGAATGGTTGACCCTTCCCAAATTCTACGCCAATGATGAAACTGCTATTTTAGCATAATTTTTAGATTCTTGAAAACTTTCTATGCAAATAATATATTCAAATATCTCGAAAACTAATGGGTTTACCGTTACGAATGAAGATCATGTTTTTTACATAGAAAGTATTGGAGAATCAAAAAATTGCACTAAAATAGAAATTCCGTCAGTGGCGTAGCATTTGGAAGAGTCAACCATTCACGTTCCCCCGTCGTACTCCTCTGGTAGTAGCCAGAAACGTTTGTTTAACATAATTTAGTAGGGTGTACAGTACCAGCACCATTTACCAAATTTCGTGTTGTTATCCCATGCCTGTCAGGAAATATTCAAAAATAAATAAAATACATAACTTTAATCTTGACACCCTGTATTACGGTTATAATCAAGCTTTGTACTAAGGTAAGTTAGCTTAAATCGACCTATTTTAACCTCAGGAATCTAAGGTTAAGCTATGGTCTATTCTTTACCAAACACCCTGTATAATATATACATAATATGATCATGTAAAACATATACAGGGTGAGCCACGCTCAACGGGACGGAGCCTACCGAGGAAACGGCTAAAGATATTAAAAATTCCTTCCGTAGGAATACGTAGGTCAGTACCGGCTACAAATTAAAATTTGTGAAATATATACAGGGTGTCCCAATTTAGCGTAATGATATAAAGTTATATATTTTTAAATGGAACAACCTATATTTCACTTTAATTTTGAATTCTACTGAACAAAATAATGTTATTTTATTCAACATTTGCTATACCTATTCTTGACCGATTTCGATATATTTGGGTTTTTCTGAAAATGTACTATTCGCGAAATTAATTAATTACACATTATCGCATGAATTTTAATTAACGTCTTTTTGTCACTTAATTGTCAACTGTCCATGCTTTACATCAGAATATTTACCATTTGAAACTAATCTACAGAGTGTTCGCAATCTGAAGTGTCAATGCCGTACATTTTGGGACACCCTGTATTTTACTTTAATTTTGAATTCTAATCAAAAAAATAATATTACTGTATTAAACAATCCCTATACCTATCTTCGATAATTTTCGATTTATTTGCGTTTTTTTGAAAATGCACTATTCTTGAAATTAATTAATTACACTTTATTACATAAAGTTAAACAAAACGCACTGGAAACAATTAATTTACATTAAATGTTCAAAATGGTGTCCATTTTCTTCAATACATAACCTCACTCTGTGTTCAAAATTTTGTTTGACTTTTCTTAACATTTCTGAAGTAACTGTTGCAAGCGCATTACGAATACGCGTTTTCATATCTTCCGCGGTTGTAGGTGGAGTTTGATAAACGAAACTTTTAATATATCCCCCAAAAAAAAAAGTCCATTGATGTTAACCCAGGTGATCAGGAGGCCAATTGACAGCACCACCCCTACCTATTCACTTTCCGGGAAATTTTCTGTCTAAATATTCTCTAACATTACGCGTGTAATGTGCTGGAGCACCGTCTAGCTGCAGAAACATTGTTCTTCTAATATTTAAAGGCATATTTTGCAAAAGTATCCAAAAGTCTCTTCGTAGAAATCTTAAAAACTTTTGTCCATTTAAATGGCCATTAAAAAATACGGTCCTATCACATGTTCTCCTATTATTCCACCATATACATTAAGGGACCATCGGTTTTGTCGATCAATACATCTATATTCATGTTGATTTTCCGTACTATAATAGTGAAAGTTATGTCGATTCACAGTCCATTATTATGGAAAGTAGACTCATCAATGAACAAAATTTTATCAAAAAAATATTGATCTGCTCCCGTTTTGTCTAGAAACCATAAACAAAACTCTAACCTACGTTCAAAATCAGTTCCATACAAATGCTGATGCATTTGAATATGGTATGGGTGATATTTATATTTTTTAAGAATTCTGCGTATACTAGTTTGGCTTACTTCAATCTCCCTGGTCATCGTCCTTGTACTTGTATTTGGATTCTCAATAACTGATTGAATAACTTCTAATTCGGTATTTTCATCTTCAGTTATGGGATTTATCAATTTTCGTTTAGTATAAACAACACTGCCAGTTTCACGAAACCTTGTTAAAACTCTTTCAAATACTTCTTTACGAGGATGACGTTTTAAGGGAAATCTCTCAGCATAGACTCTTGATGCTAACAAACTGTTTTGATCACATTCAGCCAGTATTAAAATCATATTTACTCGGTCTTCAATTGAATAATCTGCCATTTCTATTAATTGAAAACAATACATCAGTTAATAGTTTGACTATTAATTTGACAGCTAGGTACCTTTTGTTTTTTCATGGCATTCTTTATAATGTATATTGAGCTATGTAATTAACGACATTTAATGTTCCAGGTAACATAATGCAAATAGATCTGAAGATACTAGATATTAATATAAAATTTTATAATAGTTTGATTATAATAATTGTTACAGCATTCAAATATAGGGTATTTTGTTTAAGTTAGAACTTTATGTAATAAAGTATAATTCATTAATTTCAAGAATAGTGCATTTTCAAAAAAATGCAAATAAATCGAAAATTATCAAAGATAGGTATAGGGATTGTTTAATAAAGTAATATTATTTTTTTGATTAGAATTCAAAATTAAAGTAAAATACAGGGTGGCCCATTTAAGTTAAGAAAGTAATTATACAAAATATTGTACAGCACTGACACTTCAGATTGCGAACACTCTGTAGATTAGTTTCAAATGGTAATTATTCTGATGTAAAGCATGGACAGTTGACAATTAACTGACAAAAAGACGTTAATTAAAATTCATGCGATAATGTGTAATTAATTAATTTCGCGAATACTACATTTTCAGAAAAACCCAAATAAATCAAAATCTGTAAAAAATAGGTATAGGGAATGTTGAATAAAATAATATTATTTTGTTCAGTAGAATTCAAAATTAAAGTGAAATGTAGGTTGTTCCATTTAAAAATATATAACTTTATATCATTACGCTAAATTAGGACACCCTGTATATATTTCACAAATTTTAATTTGTAGCCGGTACTGACCTACGTATTCCTACGGAAGGAATTTTTAATATCTTTAGCCGTTTCCCCGGTAGGCTCCGTCCCGTTGAGCGTGGCTCACCCGGTATATGTAATACATAATTATTATGTAAAACAGTGATTAGACCGGTGTTTATGTATGAGTGTGAGACGTGGTCGCTGACAAAAGCAAAAGCGGAAAGAAAACTCAAATGTTTTGAGAGCAAAATCCTCGGAAGTATCTTCGGACCCTATTACAATTCTAATACTAACTAACACCGAATGAGAACAAATGCCGAGGTCAAACAGATATATAGGGCTAGCGACGTAGTCCAAGAAATTAAATCCCAATGTCTAAGATGAACTGTCAATGTCCAACTTCTTCTTACGGTGCCTATCCGTTCCGGGTGCTGGCGATCAGCATGGCTATCCTAACTTTGCTTGCTGCTATTCTGAATAGTCCGGTTGTCGATGTATTAAAAGACTTTCTCAGGTTTTGAAGCCAAGATATTCTTCTTCTCCCTGGTCCTCTCTTTCCAAATACCTTGCCCTGAAGAATGAGTTGCAGCTAGCCATATATTTGTTCATTCCTCATAACATGGCCAAGATAGTTTGCGCTCTTTGATGGTGTTAATAATCTCGCTTTCCTTGTCTATTCTACGTAGGAACTCAAAATTAGTCACACAATCTACCCACGAAATTCTTAAAATGCGTCTCTAACACCACATCTCGAATGTCTCGAGTTTTCTTAAAGAAGCTTCGGAAAGTGTCTAGACTTCTACTCCGTATAATAACGTAAAAAATACATAGCATCTGATAATATAGATTTTGGTAGCAAGAGGTAAATCGTGACTTCTGAAAACAGGCTTCATCATTATGAACGATGATCTTGCTTTTTCTATGCGTTGTTTTATATCACTTGAGTGGTCCCATTGACTGTTTATGTTGTTACAAAGATATGTGTAGCTGTCCACCCTGTCAATTGGTTGGTGGTTAACCAAAAGTTGTGTATTTAATATTTCGCGCTTACTGACTACCATGTACCGGGTGTCCCAATAAGAATGGCTCTCGTCCATATCTCAGGAACCGTTTATACTACAGCTTTGGGAAAAAAAATTTTAACAAAAGTTGCCCCTAGAAAAGCCTGGAAATTATTTTCATAATTGTAAGTCCACCGCTAGAGGGCGTAATTGAATATCAAAAATTAAAAATCTGGAAATCTGGAAATAAAAGCACTGGAAATCCAATCATCGTATTCTTCATACAATTCTGTGCATATTTTATTTCACAAGTTTAAGTCTACCTGTTCAAATAGAGGTGGGGGTGAGTGGGAACCTTGTTATGAAAAAATCGCTGTAAGTCCGGTTCTGCTTAATCGATTTTTACAAACTTGGTCTTGTTGAAAACAGCTCTTTTTCGTCAATGTAATAGTTATAATTTGGAAACAACCTATTACGTAATATGCCGGCTAGAAGGCGCTATTTATTTTTTTTAGAAATCTAGTTTTCTTTGGAAAATATTAAATACAGGTATGTATTTTTTCCTGTATTACAAAATTAGACCAAATTAGCAACAAAATACCGAAAACCACATGTCGATACCTTTTTTCTATCTCGAGATATCTTAAGAAACGTGTAAATTTTAAACATAACTGTTGCTGTCATATAAGTGGAAATATATAGAAGCACGTAGTGTGCTATGGAAAAAAAACAAAGGAACATTGTCCAGATGTCACCGTATATAATGAATCAAAACAACAATAAGACAAATAACACTATAAAATATAACAAAAAAAGAGTGTGTGTACTTTGTACGCGAGTAAGAAGTTATATTTCTATTATTATGATTTTAACGAAATAAATATATTTTAAACAGTTTAATTTTATTTTTATTTAAATATTACACTAATTTTAATACTTAAAATAATACCAAAAAAATAGCGTTAATATGTAAATTTTTATGAATTGTTGCCTCCGCGCATTTGCTTTTCTCTCGATGGATCGTAGAAAATGTAAAAACGTCAGATTTTCTACACAAATTTTTAATTTTTATTTCATTATATTTTAATATCAATTATCCTATTCCCAACTAAGATAAATACATAACTGTTATTGTCACCGGTAAACTAAGTTAAGGAAGTCAAAGTGGAAACAAGTAGTGTGATATGGAAAAAATAGAACAATCAGTAAAACATAAAAATTTGTTCATTGATGGTTTGTTGCGGTTTGTTTCTATTAAATTTTATATAAAATTTATACAGAGTGAAATTCAAGATGATTCTTACAAACTAAGAAGCATTTGACATGATAGCCACATTCTTTGAATGCATAAGAAGTGCAACTGTTGCGGCTAGAATATATGCAATGAAATATCCCCAAAGACGTCATCCCAGTAGTAGAGTTTTTCATATTTTGTTTTGATTTATTATATACAGTGACATCTGGAAAATGTTTCTTTGTTTTTTTTCCATAGCACGCTACTTGCTTCTATATATTTCCACTTATATGACAGCAGCAGTTATGTTTAAAATTTACACGTTTCTTAAGATATCTCGAGATAGAAAAAAGGTGTAGACATGCGGTTTTCGGTATTCTGTTGCTAATTTGGTCTAATTTGGTAATACAGGAAAAAGAATACATACTTGTATTTAATATTTTCCAAAGAAAACTAGATTTCTAAAAAGAAAATAAATAGCGCCTCCTAGCCGGCATATTACGTAATAGGCTGTTTCCAAATTATAACTATTACATTGACGAAAAAGAGCTGTTTTCAACAAGACCAAGTTTGCAAAAATTGATTAAGCAGAACCGGACTTACAGCGATTTTTTCATAACAAGGTTCCCACTTACCTTCACCTCTTACTTGCACAGGTAGACTTAAACTTGTGAAATAAAATATGCGCAGAATTTTATGAAGAATACGATAATCGGATTTCCAGTGCCCTTTCATTAGGCAAATTTTGTAAAATTTCGATTTTTTAATTTTTGATATTTAATTACGCCCTCTAGCGGTGGACTTACAATTACGAAAATAATTTCCAGGCTTTTCTCGAGGTAACTTTTCTTATAAATTTTTTTTTCCAAAGCTGTACTATAAACGGTTCCTGAGATATGGCCGAGCGCCGTTCTTATTGGGACACCCGGTACATACTACTTGTGCGACATTATTCTTTGCAAACCATCTAGAATCTAGACTATCTGCAAAAACTATTGCGTCGTCGGCATATCTAATGTTGCTTAGACGCACTCCGTTGACTAACAGTTCTCCCAGCGCTTGCTCGAAATATATTCAGAGTATATAGTAAACAACACCGGGGACAGAATGAATTCTTGCCTATATGTCCATAGGCTGCCTAATAACTGCCTTGCCAAGTTAATCTGGGAGAAAGCTCCGGCAGGGAGATGGCTCTTAGTACGTTCATGAATGAGGTGCAGAGATAATATTATATGGTCAGATTTAAGAACAATGGGGCTACTCACTGACTCAACTGTCATGGACGACCGTTTGACAGGAAAGCAAGTTCTGCAAACAACCAAGACCCACCCTGGGTTGTAGTGCTATGGGAAGAAGATTTCCATATCGTAAATCGTTCTGAATATTTTGTTTATTGTCCTTTTCATGAGCATTTTTCAGTGTGTAACAAATGATAGGAAAAAGGGTAAGTCCGTGATAATACACATTTGACATTTATTCTAACATGACATTTTAGTTAAATCTGACAGTTGTCACATTGTATTTTCAATTTGGAATAAAAACAAATCAAATGTGTTTCTTGCATTTATAAAATGGTATTTTCTTTGATTTGTATAGTCTTATAAATTATACAGATTATATTTGTAATATTATTATCTAATTAAAAAATAAATATTTTTTATTATGGCGCCATCTATCGACAACTAGAATAACTAGAATAAATGTTATAAATGTCACCGATGGAATGTAATCACCGACGTGCGTTTTTTTCTGTCACATACAGTTTAATGCGTTAGAAAGAAATCGAAAAACTGTGACGCACTGAAAGATGATCATGAGAAAAAGAATAGTAGCAATTTGTTGTGTGATGTAAATGAATAATACAAATCTTCATTATAATTAATAATTTTTTGTTGTTGCAATGGAGAATGGAAGGTATTCAGATGATACGTATTTTACTGCTGGTGTCATTCCAAAGAACCTTCTAGACATCAAACAGCTGGGTATTAGTGAACATCTCTATAAAGAGCAAAATGAAGCACTGGTTAGGACTCGATATAAGAAAAACAAACAATATGGTGTTAAATAATGTTATAAGGGTTAATACGGGGCGATCGGAAAGTAGTCCTGTTTTAGATCTGTTTTGAGATGGACATTGAGAGGTGACTCAAATTTTTTTGCAGAAATTGCTTGAAAATAACTCAAATAATAATATTTGAGTTATCCTCCCACTCAAAATGGCCCGGGACATTGTTTAAATAATCAAAAGGTGAAAATATGAAGGAAAAATTCGATTTTTGAAGTTATACTTCTTTAGGCGCGATTGAGATTGAGGGTGAATTTATATTGATCTGCGCACATGCGCACACCGACTGTATGGTATTAGTCGTTATACGCGCTCTGATGGGGTGTTGAAATGATCTGTCAATAATAAATAATTGTTCAATATGAAGGTAAACAAATATATAATATATTAGTTTTATTGTTGTGAGGACAGAAACAAAAAAGTTTATAATTGTAGTGACATTTAAATAGTTTTTAAAAGCAACAGGTACGTAATAATTGTAAATGTATCATAGGTACCTACCTATTTGAACCTACCAAAATACATAGTATGTAATACTTTTATTTACATAATTTGATTACCATCAAAATTTCTAATATATTGTTTTCTTACTCTATGTTTTGTTGTATTTTTTCAATTCTAAATCATTTCAATTCAAAATCAAAATAATTTAATTTAATTCAAAAATGTCAAAAGCTTAATCCGTTTAGTTAGTCGATCTTCGCACATAATGACACATTGCCTCCGTGGCGAAGCGTTTAAGGCGAATGAACCCCAATATACCAACCGCGCTGATAGCTGGTTCGAATCCCAATAAAAACTTTTATTTTTTTATTTTTTTTTATACATTTTATGATTGTAAGTATATTTATTATATAATTTTATTTTCAGAAAATACGTATTTAGTTAAAAAATTTTCCGACAATTAATGTTCAGAAATCATTTATGGCATTTTTAATGTGTTTGTGTGTGTTTTATTCTTTTATTATTTTAATTTTTGGCACTGTTTTAATAAAAATGTTTGAGAAGTAGTAAGTATAAATTAGTTTAATATTTAAATAAAATATAAATAAAAAGTATATTAATTTCGTTTAAATCATATAATAGAAGTATAACTTCTTACGTGCGTACAAAGTACACACACATTCTTTTTTTTTTGTTGTTTTTTTAATTATAACTTTAAAACTATTCATTTCTGAGAAAAGTTGTACTGACATAAAAGTTGTGTAATTAAATTTCCTACAATATAGAATTGGTTAAAAATTTAAAAAATAGTTACCCTTGTTGCAAAATAGCAATATTTGCGAAAAAAAACATACAAAAACAAGTATTCGCATTTTACGTATTTCAAGCATTTATGCTACACTTAGGACCTTCATATTTTACCCAGAAAAACTTTATGATATAGTAAAACAACACTGTAAATTTCATTAAGATCGGTTTAATAGATTCTACAAAATAAATTTTGCAATCCAGCTTTCGCAAAAAAAAATCTTTTTTTCAAATGTTGCAGGACTGAAAATAAAGCAGATAGCAAGTTCAATTTTTTTTTGCTTATAGAAGTGTACTGTACCTTTCATTTGCAATTTGCAAAATTAAAATCGATTCATTACCACGGCGTCAGGAAATTTTTTAAATAAACATTAATTTTTGGTGCCACACGCAGGACAGCGGTGTTCGATACACACAAGTTCATTTCCACCAAAATGTGTTCCAATCTTTATCTCATATATTATTTTCTTACTCTATATTTTGTTGTATTTTAATATTTTTTTCCACAAAAATCAAACTAATTTTATTATTGTTTGTGAAATATTGTTTAAACAATTGCATATGTTTAAAAATAAACTTTTATTCTCTAAGTTAAAATATATGAACAAAGAAAGTTTTTGCTAAAAAAAGTGTTATTTCAAAGGATAGAGTATGTGTTTTTATTTTGCAATAAACAAATTTATTTATTTATATCGAAATGTAATAAAAATTAAAATGTATCAATCATTATCAAAGGTCATTGGAATGCCCAATCTGAGCCCAATAATTAATGTTTATTTAAAAAAATTCCTGACGTCGTGGTAGTAAATCGATTTTAATTTTGCAAATTGCAAATGAAAGATACAGTACACTTCTATTGGCAACAAAAATTTCAACTTGCTATCTGCTTTATTTTCAGTCCTATAACATTTTGAAAAAATGAATTTTTTTGCGAAAGCTGGATTGCAAAATCTATTAAACCGATCTTAATGAAATTTACAGTATTGTTTTACTGTATCATAAAGTTTTTCTGGGTGAAATATGAAGGTCCTAAGTTTAGCAAAAATGGTTGAAAAACGTAAAATGCGAATACTTGTGTTTGTATGTTTTTTTCACAATTATTGCTATTTTTCCAAAAGGATGACTATTTTTTAAATTTTTAACCAATTATATATTGTAGGAAATTTAATTACGCAACTTTTATGTCAGTACAACTTTTCTCGAAAATGAACACTTTTAAAGTTATAATCAAAAAAGGAACAAAAAAATCGAAATTTTCCTTCATTTTTTGACATTTTGATTATTTAAACAATGTTCCCGATCTTTTTGAGAGGGAGGATAACTATTATTTTTTGAGTTATTTTCAAGCAATTTCTGCAAAAAAATTTGAGTCACCTCTCAACGTCCAAATGTACTAATATTTTTACAGATGCGCCCTGGTCTAAAGTCCCTTTACACTAATGGTTTGTTTTTGTTATACTACAGAGGGAAAAAATAATAACACAATTTTGTTCATGAGTTTTTTACTAATTATCTACCTAAAAGATCGGTATGCATACCTCATATTGTCTCAATCAATTGTCTCAACACAACTTGATACGACGACATGTTCGTATGTTCATCCATCTCAGCATGTCCGGAGCCGCTCCTCATTAATGAGACAAGAGGACTCCGCATGTTCTTCGACTGTGTTTTAATCTCCTGTTTAATGAAACCCCATATAGTATAGTATAGTTGATCCAAAAGATGGCATAACCCAGACATCCAAAGTGAAAGTTATCCTTCAACACCAAATTGTTCTATATGGTCCACACAATGTCCAGAAAAAAGTCACACCATTTTGAGCGTCGAGTTTGGGGGGGGGAGAGGGGATAAATCGGTAAATTCGTAGTTTTTTAAGTTTTTCGCAAATATTTCTAAAACTATGCGGTTTAGCATGAACAACCCTCTATATAAAATTGTTCTACATTAAATTTGAAATAAAAAAGGCCCTATGCATAATATTTCTAAAATGAATTGTTACAAAGTTACGGAGGTAGTATAGTATAACTGGTCCAAAAAAAGGCCTAACCCAAACATCCAAAGTAAAAGTTTTCCTCCAACACCAAAATGTTCTATATGGTCCACATATTGTTCAGTAAAAAGTTACACCATTTTGAGCGTTCGGTTTGGGAGGGAGATGGGAGAGAATCCGGTAAATTAGTAGTTTTTTTACGTTTTTCGTCAATATTTCTAAAACTATGCTTTAGCGTAAACAATGTTATATACAAAAATATTCTACATGAAATTTAAATCAAAAAATATTGTATACATAATTGTTATAAAATCAACGGTTCCAGAGTTAAGGATGGTGAAAAGTCGAGGTTTCCGATACTTTTTATATTTTTTGGGCAATATTTATGATATAACTATTCGCGGTGTGCAAGTACTTGGAAGGGAAACGAGAAACGACCGTGCGCGAGTCGCGGAGAAATATTGCAACTATCTTAAATAATTCATATTGTCAAATGAAATTGTCAAATTGACGTATATTTCATACCTTCTGTCATTGAAGCAGAAAAATTATATATTGCTCCACAATATTGATATGATATGCAATTATTATATGAAGGTAAATTTAACTAATTGTATTTTGCTTGCAGTACTGCATTTTAATAACTAATTTTATTTACTACATACAATTGTTTACGTTTGTATAACATAACCTGCATCTTATTTTTTCTTCTTATTATTTTTTTGGACTATGGCCTTGACAATTATCCAGCAACCAGGACTAATATAATTGGCCAATATAATTAAAAGTGCGAATATAAGTACAGAGCGTAGAAATAGAGGTCGCTTTGCCGAACTTGCACGGTCCCAATACCAAAAACCCAGACATCCAAAGTGAAAGTTATCCTCCAACATTAAATTGTTCTATATGGTCCACATAATGTTCAGAAAAAAGTCACAACATTTTGAGCGTCGGGTTTGGGGGGGGGGAGAGGGGGAGAAATCGGTAAATATAAAAAGTATCGAAAACCTCCACTTTTCACCCTCCGTAACTCTGGAACCGTTGATTTTATAACAATTATGTATAGAACATTTTTTGTTTTAAATTTTATGTAGAATATTTTTCTATAGGTCATTCCTTATGCTAAAGCATAGTTTTAAAAATATTGACGAAAAACGTAAAAAACTACTAATTACCGACTTCTCCCTCATCTCAATCCCAAACCGGACGCTCAAAATGGTGTAACTTTTTACTGAACAATATGTGGACCATATAGAACAATTTGGTGTTGACGGAAAACTTTTACTTTGGATGTCTGGGTTAGGCCTTTTTTTGGACCAATTATACTATACTACCTCCGTAACTTTGGAACCGTTGATTTTAGAAGGGTTATGCATCGGGCCTTTTTTATTTCAAATTTAATGTAAAACAATTTTGTATAGAGGGTTGTTCATGCTAAACCGCTTAGTTTTAGAAATATTGATGAAAAACGTAAAAAACTACGAATTTGCAGATTTCTCCCCCCTCTCCCCCCAAACCCGACGCTCAAAATGGTGTGACTTTTTTCTGAACATTATGTGGACCATATAGAACAATTTGGTGTTGAAGGATAACTTTCACTTTGGATGTCTGGGTTTGGGTCTAACTATACCATACTAATAGTGCATTGGTGCAGGAAAGTTTGGAGAACCTCGTCTAATTTATCGGTCTGGGAAGATTTCTATTAGGAGGTTGTGGATAGCGACACCAAAATGGGGTGAAGCGCCACCTGTTGAAAATAAACAGTGGAAAGAGATTTCTGAATGCCAAACATTGGCGCGGCATTAATAGTATATTATTCAACGAGCATGTAATGATGGCTATTACTCACGATGATGAAGTTTGCGACACGAGCCGTAGGCGAGTGTCGTAATTCATCAGAGTGAGTAATAGCCATTACATGCGAGTAGAATACTATACTTTTTCTACGACCTTTTTTATTTTAATTAGTAAAAAATTTAATTATCAACTACTCAAGATTTAAATTATAATAATTTACAAGAATACCTAAATGCTATTTACCCCTAGTACGTGGATGAATAATTGGTTGCCTACTATTACCAAATTATTATGTATTGTAAAAATACAACTAGAATAAGTCAATATAAGTTCTATTCGTTTCCGAAAAATTCGAAGCTTAAATTTGTACCTACTGTCAATTAATCTAATAAATAGGAAAATGGCTGTTGTCGGTGGACGTATTTCAATAGTTATAATGTATATTTACATTTAACTATATATAATATAATAATATAACTATACATAATATGTTATAACATATTTAACACAATATAACTTAAAAAATAAACACAATATTAGTTATAAATTCCAATTAACATAAACAAAATGAGCTAATGTCACTGTCACTCAAATAAATGATAAACGTCAAAAATTTTAGTAAACAAGATATAATCGTAAAAAATAGACTCTGACATTGTTACAGTTAAAATTCCTTTAAAAATTTTTCGAAGTTAATTATTGATATAAATTACAATAATTATTGTATTAAATAAACAACTTTAAGCAATTTTATTTGCAGTTTATATACGATTAATATTAAAGGTGGCATGCGTCACTTGAATCTAACTTCAGCCCGTGAGTAATGACCAGTGAGTAACTTCAGCCCGTGAGTAATGAAATATTACTCACGGGTACAGTAATGGGTGCTATTATCTATGAAAAAATAGCGAATAATGAGCATATTATTAAACGGTCGTAGAAAAAACATTATTATTTTTACTGTAAAGGAACTTTCCGGCCACCCGGTAGAGTTCTAGATAGTTTTTATTTTATGTGTATTTATAGCAATTTTATTAGCAATCACCTTATTCTTTTAACTCTAGAAATTATTATATTATTTCAGATTGGGAGTATACTATCTCAGTGTGGCTGCAGCTGGCTTCTTGGTATCGATTATTGTATTAGCTGTTATCCGTTTAATAATATTCTGTTTGATATGGACGGTATCAATGGGAAAACACCACTTGTGGATACTTCCGAATTTGACAGAAGACGTAGGATTCTTTGCATCGTTTTGGCCGCTCTATACAGTAAGTGTAGACGATTATAATATTTATTAGATATGCTTCTTTTCATGAGCATTTTTCACTGCGTCACAAATGATAGAAAAAAAAGTAAGTCCGTGATAATATACATTTGTAACATTTATTCTAACATGACATTTTGGTTAAATCTGACAGTTGTCACATTTTATTTGTATAGTCTTATAAATTGTACAGATTATATTCGTAGATATATTATATAATTCGTAAATAATTTTATTTTCCATTATATCTCCATCTATTGACAACTAGAATAAATGTTATAAATGTCACCGACGAAATGTAAACACCGACGTGCGTTTTTTTATGTCACATACAATTTATGATTAATTATTTATATGGGAAATAAGCCACAATTAAAATGAAAAAAATAATTTTATTAACGTTTCGACGCCCAAATCGGGTGCCGTTGTCAAAATACAAAATATTACTAGAATAAACAAAAGTGTTGTTGCTAAGCAAAAAATTTCAACAGTTCTCACAAGAAACTGAGATATACAGCCCTATTCTGTAACTTTTAACAAAGCGAATAGAACTGACTAAGTCGAATCGTAATTACCCGAAATCGTAATGTTGGATCGAAATTGAATCGATTGTAAATCGAAATTGCCAATTTCTATTTGACGCGCTCAGGAGGAGTTGTCAACACCGCACTGTAAAGTGAAATAAGTGTTCTGTGCAAAAAATTCATCAAAAGAAGAAGACATTTTGGTTTGTTTTGGATGGTTTTTGTTAAGTTTGACAAATTCAACACAACAAGAATAAAAAATGGCAAGTGGAACACCGATTGGTAACACGACCACCGACCACCAAAGAAAAAAACATCTGCTGAGTATTTAAATTACATAGTAGACTTTATCTCTGAACATAAAATATTATTGCACTTTAAAAGTAAGTTTATTCCCTAAGAAAAATTTTGATTTTTCACATTCTACCAGTAAATTATTTAGAGTAGCAATTCTTAAAATTTTTAATAATTTTTATTAACCTTCATGCTGTATAATTATTGGTATATAAAATTAAATATAAAATTATCTAAATAAACAATAACAGAGACTAAAATCGCTAAATAATTTAACAAATAAACGTCAAAACAATAATAATAATGCTAATGCGCAAGCGCCAAGACTAATTACGATGTCGAAATGTGATCTCAACAGGGCTTGTCTAGTCGAAATCAATTTCTATCCAACGCAACGTTCCGATAATAGATGTTGAGAAGAGTTACAGAATACCAATTCCTACAAATACAAATTCCGATTCGACTTGCTCACCTCTATTCGATTTGACATTTCTATTCGATTTGAAGTTACAGAATAGACCATAGTGACGATGATAGTGAAGCATACTTGAAATACCAAGAATAAATAATGCTATAAATATTGTACTTGAATATTCCATAAAATCATGTAACACGTTCTGGATTTTTTATTAAATAAAACAAATAAATACATAGCGCAAGTAATAACGAGTTAAAAGGTCATAACATATTAGATTACATAGGATTAGCTTAAGTAAAATGTAGAATGAACTCTAAACACAGCTATGACCGATTTCCTTCTTATTGTTCAATTGCCGTCTCTGCTATGCTGTAGTAATCAGCATTGTCATTTCAACTCTAGAAACAACTGTTTTAAACAGTTGTTTTGAGCTGCAAGACTACCATTCTCTTAGCTTTTCACCTAAGATATTCGTTTTTATCCCACACTACTTCTAGTTCACGAAAAGGATGTCAAAAAGAGATGGAGAAAGTACGTTGGCAGCTTATTAAATTAAGAATTTGACAGACAGCCTGTAGAGTCAACGGAGACAGTAGCAGCAATGGTCACCAAAATAACAAACAAGGAAGTGGCTCCAGCGCTTCAAAAAATAAAGAAAGGAAAAGCGGTAGGACCAGATGATATTCCTGGGGAAGTATGGAGAGCATTGGGAGAGACAGGAACAAGGTGGCTGCATGTTTATTTAATAGAATTATGGAAGTTGGACAAATGACAGACGAATGGAGAAGCAGTATTCTAGTATCTGTCTACAAAAACAAGGGAGATATACAACAATGTACAAACTACAGGGCTATAAAACTGCTTAGCCACACCATGAAAATATGGGAAAGAGTAATTGATAGACGGATACGTGAAGAGACCGAAATATCCGAGAATCAATTTGACTTTATGCAGGTCAGATCAACAACAGATGCAATTTTCATTATAAGGCAGTTGATGGAAAAATACAGGAGTAAAGAAACAAACGCTCTTATGGTATTCATTGATCTTGAGAAAGCATATGATACGAGTTCCTCGAGAGATTCTGTGGTGGGCACTCAATAAGAAAGGAGTCCCTGGTGAATATGTAAAGATTGTGAGGGATATGTATGAGGGAGTAACGACTAGTGTTAGGACAGGTGTGGAAGAGACTGATAAATTTCATGTGAAAGTAGGATTGCACCAGAGCTCGGTGCTTAGTCCGTATTTATTCTCATTAGTTTTGGACCAGATAACAGCGAAACTACAGGGTGATTCCATGGTGCTTAATGTATGCTGATGATGTCGTGTTAGTAGGAAATAGTGATTCCCCGTGTGGGTCACGGGCCACTAAAGTAGAATATGCCCACAGTTTCCTCCTGCTTGTCGTAAAAGGCGACTAAACGGAGAGGCGGTCGCTCTCTTGTCCGATCGCGGCCGCTAAGTTTTGTGAGGCGATCGCGACGGAGCAGGAGAGTGGCCGTTCACCGGGGGTGGTGGGCGAGATTGGCACTCGGAGTTGGTCGCCGGATGCCACTGCCGCACATCAACCTCGTGATGGATCTGCAAATCCCAGCTTGTCCATCTTTACCTTCTCTGTTACCTATCCTAAATCCAATGACCTTACCTACCCACAGGAGACAACCTGCCACGCAAAAAAAAAAAAACCGAAGGAGTAAACCTGCGATAAAAACCCCGGAAGTCAAGGTGTGAGAGACCGTGCCGATGACTGAATGGCCACACGACACGTGGTCGAGAACGGAATCCCTCAGGGTACCAGGCGACACCCTGTTGTAAACTAGCCTTAGCAGGGTAAGGGCGCACTGCCCTGCCGGACTGTCTTTCGGCCCTACTCGTGGGATATAGATGACGAAAAAAAATAAAAAAGAAAAAATCAGAAAGGTAGAGGAAGAGGGGAGAGAGAGGGAACCCTTGAGTGAGCCCTCTTCGTCCACAGCGGCGGAGAGAGCTCTCCCGGAGGGATCGATGGATGAGGTCAGAGCAGGTGTGACACAGACATCTGTTCACGTTAACAATGAGGAGAGTGGATCGGAAAACGGCTTTGTCGATCTATCGACGACCGAGTCCAATCAATCCGGCTCTGAAAGTAGCTCCAGCGGCCGGTCTACCGAGTGGACAGTGGCCGATAGAAAACGCAAGAGGAAATCCCATGCGCGGAGTAAGGAAGCCCCCGGAGAGGATCGCCCCCGTGCGAATCTACAAAAGGTAGATAAAGATATGGCTAAACTAAAGGCGGCCGTACTAGAGGTGTTGGTTCTAACAAAGGTCCACGTAACAACTAAAGTTGAGATAAAGTCTGGTATCAGAGGTTTAAGGAATCTGATGTATAGATTAGAAAGGGACATGTCCCAGTTTAAAGCGGCAATGTCGAAGGAGTCCCGTGCGTCGGCGTCGGCCATAAAAACGGCCAACGTGTGCAAGACAACTATCGGTACACAGACCGATGTCACAATGGTTCGGACACAACAGAAAAACATGGGTGTGCAGGTGTCCCCCTCAGAGGACCCTGCGGAAACCGAACGTCGGGTCCAGAACATTAAGACCCGAATGGCAGAGAGCAGAACCCCTGAGGAGATCACGGATCTCCTCAGCGAGGATTGGCCAGAGGCCTTGTTTACCAAGGTTTCTGTAATGGAGGGAAGCCCGCTGGACTGTAATGACGACGCGGCTGTGTATATTTCCGCCGACCAGGCCGACGAGAAAGTTCTTGGACGATTTAAAGAGAGGTATCCAGATCTCATGGATACTCCGGTAGCTGAGGACGAAGAGGGTGGAGTTGGTACAATGTTCAACTCTGTGAGCATTGTTGATGATGATGGGCGAAGGGCTTGCACTGAGAGGTGCATCCACAAGTTCATACCCAGCAACACGGATCTACCTGAGGCGGTCAAGTTCTTGGCGGCAAGCCGTAAACTTCTAAATAGGATGGGCCACCTTGACAGGAAGAGCGTAGGGCTCTTCGCTCCGACGTGCTTGGGGACAGACCTTACTCGAAAGCTTCTAGAGTGGGCAGCCGAGGGTAAGGAAGTTAAAGCCGCGGTATATGGACCGAGGAAGAGCTGGGCGAGCATGGTAAAGCCCAGAGAGAGTAAAGGAGTGGTAGTGCTCACCAAGGCGAAGGACAAGTCCTTCGACGAACTACTGGGTGAGTTACGCACAGACCTGTGCGGCAGGAGCGACGTTGTTGTCAAACGTCTTAGGCAGACCAGAGATCAGGGTATTGTATTGGAACTAGGAGGAGGCAGAGAGATGGCGGAAACGGTGAAGGGCATCGTCTCAGCTAGACAGGGCACGGTCACAAGAGCAGTGGCGAAAGGTGGCACAGTCAGGCGGGAGCTCTTTGTAAATGGAGCAGATGGTCTAACCAAAGAAACTGACATTGTCAGCGCGATTGAGACCTTTGCGGGACGGAACGGAACGTGTCAAGTCAGGGGACCCCTTCGTAAGACATATGGCGGAGACCTCAACGCCACAGTTGAGGTCGATGAAGACATTGCAGCGCGCCTTATACGGATAGGATTTATTAGGGTGGGATATATATTCTGCACAATTAAGGAGAAAATCCGTATCGCCCGGTGCTACAAGTGCATGGAGTACGGACACCGCAGGTCTGAGTGTAAAAATGAGGTCTTGAAGGGATGCATCCGGTGTGGAGCAGAGGGACACACCGTGAACGATTGCCCAGAAGAAGGGCACAAATGTATTAATTGCAAAGTCACAGGACATCGGGGCAACTCAATGGAATGTCCGAAATTCCGACATCTGGTTAACACGGCCAGGAAGGAAACGGAAAGGAGAATGCAGTCTTAGGAATGGAGCGGTCGAATGGATGCGAGAGTCAATTTGACAGAGCGTGTGGATGTGAGAATGAATATCCTGTATATATAATGGATACCAGAAAACAGAGACCGGATCTGAAGATACTCCAGACTAATGTGGGCACGGCGAGATTAGCTCATAGTCTCGCAGTGGCTTCCGCCGCGGAGGGAAACTTTGACGTCCTAATCGCGGCGGAACCGAACCCCACATTGGTCGGGAACCGAGGATGGATTGCGGATGCTTCGGGTAGGGTTGGGATATATTTCTGCAACAGACACCTACGTGTGTATGATGTTGTCAAACACGATGGATATCTGGTCGCTAAGATGGAGAGAATGAATCTGGTCTGTTGCTATATTTCACCGAATATAGCAATCGACGCATATGAAAGTAAGCTGGATGAGATTATGAATGAAGTGAGACGATTGAATCGGGAGTGCGTGGTGCTTGGGGACTTCAACGCGAAATCGGCGGAATGGGGTTCTCCTATCACCAACACTAGAGGTCAAATGCTGAGCGAATGGATAGGAACCCTGGACCTTGTTGTACTTAACAGGGGTTCAGAACCCACGTTTGTGAGAGGCAATTCTGTGACGGGTTCGTACATAGACGTTACCTTTGCGTCCCAACGTATATCTAGCTGTGTGAAGGAGTGGGCGGTGCTGCAAACCTATACGGGTACGGATCACCGCTACATTGGGTTTTCGATAACTGGAATGGGCATCGCTACTGGAAACAGAACCTCTCAGGGCCCGGGAGCCCGATGCGGAATACAATCGACTAACTGGAGAGTGTTTGATGAGAGTGTTAGATGGGAAGTGGAATTGGTTCGAAACCTTCCGCCCTCGCCGGAGGGACTAGAACAAATCGTGAAAAGTGCAATGAGGACCAGTAAGGTAGCTCCACAAAGGGTAAGGAAAATGCCTTACTGGTGGAATGCTGAGATTGCGAATGCTAGGTCGGAATGTGTGGCATTGCGTCGAAGGGTACAGCGTGCAAGGAAACGGAGAGCAAACGCTGATGAAGTGCTACAAATGGAAAATGAATATCGTGCACAGAAGAGGGAGCTGAATAGGTTGATACGCTCTAGAAAAAAAGAATGTTGGAGGGGTCTATGTGACGAGCTGGACGAGGACGTATGGGGACAAGGCTACAAAATTGTAATGAAGCGCTTCGGCGCATACCCTCTGTACGAAATGCCGCTGGATAAGAAGCTATCGGTAACACGAGTGCTCTTCCCGTCTGGCGAATGGCATGGAGCGCGGAGGGACGGGTCTGTTGAGCGGGCTGCGCCCTTCTCCCTAGACGAACTTATTGAAGCGTTGGGGGCCCTTAAGTTCCGCAAGGCCCCGGGCCTAGATGGGATACCGCCTGAGGCGGTTAAACGTCTGGGTCTACTGGAGCCGGCGTGGCTTCTGGGCCATATGAACGCTGTACTCGCTGAACATACCTTTCCCAAGGACTGGAAAACATCAAAATTAATACTCCTCCCTAAAGGAGAGGAAAAGTATCGGCCGATTTGCCTCCTCTCGTGTATTTGTAAACTGTTTGAGAGAATGTTGCGTGAGAGGATTAATGAAGCGATTGAGAGGTCTGGAGGCTTATCCCCCAGACAGTATGGATTCCGGAAGAATGTTAGCACGACTGATGCAGTGTTGGGGTTGCACCGAACGTTGAATACGGAGGCCCGCGACCAGAAATGGGCCGCCTTGCTCCTGCTCGACGTTAGAAACGCCTTCAATTCACTTCAATGGAGTACAGTGATGAGAGCGATTGAGGATAGGAACTTCCCTGGCTACTTGAGGAACCTGGTCTCGGACTATCTATCCGACAGGAGAATTGTTGTTGAGAGAGGAGTAATTGTGGATGTCACGGCTGGGGTGCCGCAGGGGTCCGTTCTTGGCCCGACGCTGTGGAACCTGGCATATGACGGGGTATTGCGTCTCGAATACGGTGAGGGGGTTACTCCTTTCGCGTTCGCGGATGATCTTGCGTTATTGGTGGTAGCGCGGGATACTGATGAACTTCTGTACAAAGCACAGCGTGCATGTGATCTCGCGGAAGATTGGATGAGTCAGCGCGGTCTGAAACTCGCTGGGGAGAAGACCGAGGCCGTGATCCTCAAGGGACCACGGAAACGCGAGAACGTGATATTTGAGTGCGGCGGAGCAGAGATCATCCCGAAAAAGTGTGTTAAGTATCTGGGAGTGACTCTCCACACGAATGGGAGCTGGGGCGAGCACCTGCGAGTGGTGACGCGCAAGGCCACGCAGAGAGCGGCCGCGTTGGGGTGGATAATGCCCAACATTGGCGGGCCCAAATCTGAAAGGAGGAGGGCTTTGCACGGTGTGGTACAGTCTGTTCTTCTTTACGCGGCCCCAGTCTGGAGTGAGGCGGTAGAAATATCGTCCTACCGGAGGCTCTTGACGCGCACAGACAGAGCAAGTCTCTTACGAGTGGCAAGCGCCTACAGAACTGTGTCTGCGGCAGCATTGTGGGCCATCACCGGCTGCATACCCTCTCACATCTTGGCTTCCGAGAGGACCCGTTTATTTTATCGTACTAGGGACAACGGTCCGACCGAGAGTGTAAGACGCGAGGAGAGAGCCATATCCATACGGATGTGGCAAAGTGAATGGGAGGAAATTGTGGATGTGGCGCAGTGGACCAAATCACTTATACCGGACCTGAAGACGTGGCTCGAATGTGGGCACCGGCGCTTGGACTATTTCCTGTCGCAGGTGCTCACCGGTCACGGTTGTTTCCGTTCGTATCTCTTCAGGTTCAAGAAAGCGGCTACAGAAAACTGCCCTTACTGTGGTTTGGTCGACACAGTGTCACATACGTTGCTGGAGTGTGCAAGATGGAGTGTGGATAGAATACAATTGGAGAGAAGGAATGGTGTTCGTTTTGACTCTGTGAGTGATATGATTGCGAGGATGTGTGAGGATGAAGGTACGTGGGCAAGGACCCATGCGTTCGTGAGACAAACGCTCCAATCTAAGGAGACTGAAGGAAGACAACTACGTCCATAAAAAGGATATGCGTGTGTATATATGTGTATATGTGTGTATATGTATATATGTGTGTATATATGTGGCAATTAAGTCGAACTGTGTATGTATATAAATGTAACATTGTAGATATTTAATGAGACGTGAGGTGAATGCAGTGTCGCAGATATGCCCCCACCAGAGCGGATCCCGGCCTGCATTCCCAGATCACAAGTATGTTTGGTTGAGAGGACGGAGGGTTTTTAGTGGGTAGGTTCTTGCCCCGGCGGGGATTGCGGCTCAGCGTACCACACGTGGTGAGCTGTGCAGCCATCTCAGCGGCGGCGAGGGAATCCCACATAACCAGGCATAAGACCGGTATCTTAAGAAGATTTCCCACCCACCTCCAAAAATATGAAAAAAAAAAAAAAAAAAAAAGTAGGAAATAGTGAAAGAGACTTAGAACAAAAACTGGACCAGTGGAGACAAGCTCTGGAGGAAAAAGGTTTAAAACTTAGTAGGACAAAGACAGAGTATTTGCAATGTTCATTTAAAGATGGAGTTACTACAAATAACATGGTATCTTTGAATGGTGAACTGATTGTAAAAAGCAATAGATTTAAGTGCCTGGGATCGGTATTACAGAGTAATGGAGAAATAGATGGAGATGCATGCAGTAGAATTAGGACTGGATGGATGAAGTGGAAGGAAGGAAGTGGTGTGCTGTGTGACAGGCTATGATGTACGGAAATGAATGTTGGGCAGTGAAAAAGAAAGAGGAACAACGAATGCATGTGGCGGAAATGAGAATGCTTAGATGGATGAGTGGAGTGACAAAAAAGGATAAAATTAAAAATGAGTATATTAGGGGAAGTCTAGGTGTGGTACCAATTGATGCCAAAATGAGAAATCATGGGTTGAGATGGTTTGGTCATGGTTAACGTCGAGACGCTAACCACCAAATTCGAAGAATTGCTGAAGTGCAGATTCCTGGAAGGAGTAGGAGAGGAAGACCAAAGAAGACGTGGGGGAGACGATAAGGCAGGACATGTTGGTAAAGGGGATTAATATTGATATGACCCAAGATAGAATTGTATGGAGAAATGCAATTAGGGAAGCCGACCCCGCATAGGGATAAGGCAAAGAGAATGATGATGATGATGACTACTTCTGTTCTCTGTTTTGTCTTATATTAAAGGTTGTCATTTTTTTTTCTTTGTTATTCTTAATGCTTGAACGTTCGTAACGTGATTCACCCATGAGATCTTCAGAGTCCTTCTAAACGTTCACATCTCAACAAAGTCCCCTCATCGCCTCTCAAATCGGCTGCGGCCAATAGGATACAATATCTCGTTATAATTTGATAGCTCTTAAAGATTATTGTCAAATAAATTCTGAAAAATTGGGGAATTCTCAACGGGAATTGGGAAAGACTATTTTGACTGTAGTTCACTAAAAGTTCGGGTTAAACTTGAGTTGAACTCGATACTCGATATGAGAAATCGGCACTTAAAAATAGACCATAGACATAATAATAGAAAATACATACTGAGCAAAATAGCGTAACGCGCGGGCGGTCAATCGGTGGTCTATATATCTCTTTACCGAGCGATCCCGCGCATGTGACAAAGATTGCTAGACCACTCAAAGTGAATTTTGGCCAATGACGTCCTTGATATTGGCGTTACACCTCTATTCACAAGTGCAGTCGGAAAAATGAAAGAATACCCATACGTCATCGATGATATGCATACGAATCAAATCAAAAATTTCTAGTCAAAACAAAGTCTAAAACTAAGTTAATACTGAAAATAAACGGATGTGACTACTACCCCACCGTACGATTTTTCGCTACGTAAGAATGTGTCAAAAATTTTTGTGATGTTATTCTTTTTCTGACAATATATATTTATTGGTGAAAATTGTTACTATTACTACCGTAATTAATTATTTGATATAGATTAATAATACAAAAATATTATGAATTTCTCCATGTTAAAGTTGCCAGTGGACGTAAATAGTAACAGGAATTTAAAAAATGTCGTTCATGTCAGCTGCATTAAGTAATTAAAATGAAAGTAAACTTAATGAATTCAGATCATTAGGTATCCAGATCATTTTCCAGACATTATCTGCAAATAAATGTACATTCGTAAAAATATACTAATCTGTAATTTCATAGATACACTATGATTGAAAAGTCAGAGTAATATGTACACGTTTGGCAAACTCATAGACAGAAGTTAACCATATTGACAGATGATTACTTACAAATTTTAAATAAATACTTAACCAAACCAAAAATACAATATAATATCAAAATAGCTTTTAAAAGAACTGAGTTTATTCACGTAAATACGACTGATTAATAAAATTTATAAACTCTACCGAACCTAACCCAGTTTCACTGTCAAAGTGACAGACATCGAATCAGTCAGATTATAGTTGACCAACACGATTACTCGAATAGTAGTTTATACCACGGTTATTAGACTTTATTACGGTTGCCTTGACCGACGGTGGTGGGGAGACTTATATTTTTGACTTTACGTCACAAGAGTTCACAATCCCATATTTTTAAATGATTTTCGATCATTGAATGTGTGTTATTGTGTATATATGTGTATTATTTGTGTTATTATGAAATAATAAGACAAATAGTACACATTTTATCTTATACCGAGTGGTGAATCGTAAAAAGGGCCATAGGAAACTCTATGTAAAATTCTAAATTGTTGAATTCCTGCTTCCCTAATTATTTTACATCAAAAGTCATGAGAGAATACTTGTAGAGAATTAAAATCTGTGTTAAAATCAAAAGTTAAAATTGTTGTACGATTTAAATGCATTCCAAAATTTTGAAAAATATGATACATTTGCCACAATAGGTATGCGTGTAAAAGTTAGGCCACACGTTACTATTTAACTGACAGTGCTCACACCATTGACTGAATAAAAAATCTTTATTATTAATACTTTCTCCGCAACTGAGGGTATCTTATCAACTGTATTGTTTTTAAACAATAGATAATAAAATAAAAATATTGACAGTTCAAAAATGTGAACATTATTGCATTTTGTGTGGCCTAAGTTTGGACTGAAAATTAAAATGTATTACATTTTTACAAAATTTCGGAATATGTTTAATTACGTAGACCAATTTTAACAGTGGTTTTCAATACAGATTTCAATCCTCTACAAATAGTTTCTAATGTCTTTTGATGTAAAATAATTAGGGAAGCTGGAATTCAACAGTTTAGAATTTTACATTGAGTTAATGCAAAATTTTGACGCATGCCAAAATTCTCAATGTGTTTTAATTGTATTCATTTTTTTCGAATCCTGAGAAAACTAATAAATATTTTAAAAAAAATTTAAACTCAGAATTAAAGACTACATTATTACCGAGGGCCGAAAGTCCCTGAAAACTTCTATAATGTTTATTTTAATAAGTTACAGGGCTGGAAATAAAAGAGAAGTGTGATATTTAATTTCAAATATTTCATTCAGTAGAAACTGCTTGTTTATTCTAAGGGGCTTTCCGCCCTCGGTAATAATGTAATCTTTCATCCTGCGTTTAAATTTTTCTAAAATACTTGGTTTTCTCAGGATTTGAAAAAATCGTATTACGATTCAAATGACAGTACACTCTCGTGACGTAATCGCACCCTTAATGTTCATTGGTTAGTCGATCTAGGCAACCGTAGTAACGTCTAAGAACCGTGAGTTTATACAATATACAATCATTATCTCTACTCATGTTGAATGTTTTTCTAAGAATGACATTAGAAGTACAGAAATAGTCAAGTATGAGTTTAAATTTTCTACTAAATTAATATAAATAATAATATCATATGGCATTTTTGCCGGGGGGAGATCCTTTCGGACATGGCTCGAACCCACGTGCACTGGCGTATGAGGCCAGCGATTATTCCGTTGCGCTACGGCCGCTCACTACTAAATTAATATAACTACGTTGAACAATTATATCGCCGTCTCACTCTGTCAGTTATAAATATGTAACTGCGTATGTCTTGGATAACGTTTTTGCTTTGTAGACAACACTTAATAATCTATCCCTCTCGTTTGTTATTTATAGAAAAAGGCAGCAAATCCAAAATATGTGCTTGATATGATCGTTCATGGGTATTCTTTCATTTTTCCGACTGTACCTTACCTAGTATATTCACATTATGTCTATGGTCAGAACAAACGAAGACATTTGACACAGAGTGTATGGAAGGTCACTAGTGAAAATAAGAAGAATGCTTCCGTAGAATATATCCGTCAAAATCCTTTTGGAGTTTATTGATCTGAAGTTATTTTAACTTTTTTATTTGTTTGTATTCGAAGAATATTACTTTTCCAGAATTAGTTTTTTTAATGCGAATGATCTTTGCATTTTATGTAAAATTATGAGCGTTTTACGTAATTTTGTAGAAATAAAATATTTTTCTAATTTTAGTATGAATATAAAGGAAACAAAGGTGGAAAGAAAAAGAAAGAAAAGGATTCCGATGCAGAAGACGACGATAATAAAGAAGATGAGAATCCTGCTGAGGAAGAATCACAAAATTCAGGAGTAGCTGAAGTTGTGGAGTAAGTGTATCACTAAGGGCGTAGGCTCAAAATTTCGCGCCAATGGGTTTTAAATGCATTCTTTTTTTTTTTCGAATTCTGATAAAACTAAAAAGTATTTTTGAAAATTTTATAGAGATATTTGAATGAGATATTTGAAATTAAAAATCACACTAAATTTTCTCTTTTTTTTTCACCCCTGTAACTACTTATTAAAATAAACATTATAGAATTTTTCGGGGACTTTCGGCCCTCGGTAATAAGGCAATCTTTTAGATGAACGGCAGCTCATCAGCTTCTTTATTGTATAAAATGGTTGTAGTCATAGTTTTCCATTATTTCTAACTGTGTAAAATTGACACAACCCTTTTGAAGATAAACTGATTGGGATGAATGAATAATGCCATGTAAGGTGTCATACCACACGAGTCTTGCACTTTGTCTATATTAAATTTGAAAATTGTCTTGGCATGATGTTATTTTAAACTTTATATTCGTAGGATGTCATTTTAAACACTGTTAAACAGTGAAACATTCGGTTTTCAATCGGGAGACTAGGAGGAAATATGATTTTGATCTCTGTTTATTAACACATTCGCTGCCTATCGAAGGAAATGGAACTCGGCTAGGAGCCATTCTGTTCAACGGCACCTGACTGAAGTAACCATATATCGCTAGCTGGAGCGTGAACGGCCCCTTACTAAAGTAACCATATCTCATGCTGGCGCGTGATCGGCAGCAAATGGTTTATTAAGTGAAAACATAATGTTAGTATCTCTGACAGAATCTCTCGCCAATTATGTAATCATCATCATTCTCTTTGCCTTATCCTTATGCGGGGTCGGCTTCCCTAATTGCATTTCTTCATACAATTCTATCGTCTCCCCCAGGTCTTCTTTGGTCTTCCTCTCCTACTCCTTCCAGGAATCTGCACTTCAGCAATTCTTCCTATTGCGCGATTAACGTCTCGGCGTTGAAAATGACCAAACCATCTCAACCTACGCTATCTAATTTGGGCATCGATTGGTGCCACACCTAGTCTTCCCTTGTACTTATTTTTAATTTTATCCTTTTTTGTCATTCCACTCATCCATTTAAGTATTCTCATTTCCGCCACATGCATTCGTTGTTCCTCTTTCTTTTCCATTGCCCAATACTGTGTTATAGAATTTTTCCTTCAGCTTCATTGAAATTTTCCTGTCGCACAGCACACCACTCGCTTCCATTCACTTCATCCATCCAGCCCTAATTCTACAGCATACATATCCATCTGTTTCTCCATTACTCTGTAATACTGGTCCTAGGTACTTACAACTATTGCTTTTCACAATCATTTCGCCATCCAAAGATATCATTTTGTTTGTAGTAACTCCATCTTTAAATGAACATTTCAAATACTCTGTTTTTGTCCTACTAAGCTTTAAACCTTTTTCCTCCAGAGCTTGTCTCCACTGTTCCAGTTTTTGTTCTAAGTCTCTTTCACTATTTCCTACTAACCCTACATCATCAGCATACATTAAGCACCATGGAATGTTACCCTGTAGTTTCGCTGTTATCTGTTCAAAAATTGTCTCTCCCACGCCTAGTCGTTGCTCCATCATGCAATCTCACAATCTGTACATATTCATCAGGGACTCCTTTCTTATTAAGTGCCCACCACAGAATCTCTCGAGTAACTCTTATCATATGCTTTCTCAAGATCAGTGAATACCATATGAGGTTTTGTTTCTTTATTCCTGTATTTTTCGATCAATTGCCTTATAACGAAGATTGCATCTGTTGCTGATCTGCCCTGCATAAAGCAAAATTATCATAGGATATTTCAGTTTCTTCGTGTATCCGTCTATAAATTACTCTTTCTCATATTTTCATGGTGTGTTTTCTAGCTAATTATGTAATACGAACCATAAACTTTTTCCATATCTGTATACGCTATATTACCTAAAATTTTGTTTTAATTTCAGACCTGACAATAGGGACCAGCAACTCGATAACAATGGATCTGAAAGTGAGAGCGAATCCAGCCAACGATCCAGTACAGGCAAAGATTTCGAAATTATAGAGCAGGAAGATGTTGAATCCTAAGCAATTAGAGGACTTTAATGTTTAAATCTTTGTGCACATACTGTGGTAGAAAAAATTATATCGGGTTCCGTCGTGTGATTTGAACTAATTTCCATATTAAATGACTTTCTAACGATAAAGAATTTTAATAGTCTCTTATTTTAATAGAAAAGCCATCTCATTTGCTTATCTGGGTGAGCTGTAATCCTGAGGAAGTGTCATACGAAGGTTTTAACCCTTTTAGCTCCGGTGGCGCATATGCGCGTCCAAATGTGATTATAGATTAGGGCCATGGACGAGTTTACGCGTCCATGGCACAACCTAAAAGCTGAGGTTGGAAATGTTAGAGACGTGCTGAAAGGGTTAACATAAATCTTAATTTCTTTCGACTGTGTATTCCAACACCACTTCCTTCTTCATTATAAAATAAATATTGGTCATAAGGTAAATAGGAAAGTTTTTATAAACTACCTTTGGATAAGATCAAATTTGTTCAGTTCTCCTGCTTTGATGTATTTTACAAAAACCTTGTTTTATTATAGTTTCTTTTAAACTAGGAGGAGTAAACTCAAAATACAGATATACACCCAATAATGTTACTAGAAAAATCACCAGACTTATAAATATTATTTTATATTAATATGTCGTAAAAGAGTTCTAAAAACAACTGTAGTTTATATAAATGCAGACTAAAGATCTAAAAATTGATGGCATAACGCAGAAAACACAAAAAATCTCCTATAAATAACCTATGAATGTAACCCGTCGGTCTAATAAGCAAATTGCCTAAGTCACATATTGAAAATTTTACAGGAAAGACAAAAAACAAAAGGAAAAAAGTAAAAAAGAGGATAATAAAAAAGTAAAGGAACAAAAGTAAAAAAGAGAAAATTGCCTAACTCCCTGCAATACATAATTGACCAAAATGAATTAAACAAAATATTTACACAAACTTTCTACTTATTATACTATATCCATATTAATAATAATAATCAAAATAATATATTTATTTACTTACATTTTCTAACGTTTTCAATAAAAACAACTTCAGAAACACTGACATAGGCAATATTCGTATAAATGGGTAAGAACGTTTGGACTTCAGCAAAATTCGTTTAGCGAAATTGGCGCGAAATAAAATAATAATGGCGCTTGTGGGAAATGTCAGGCGGTAGCTTTTACCGTCTACTACTAGATGATACCAAAAAAACAATTTTCGCAAAAAATGGACTTAGGCAATTTGCTTATTAGACCGACGCTATGATATAACCTATGAATTTTAAATGCCAATAGTGTCAAAATTTCATAAATGTCAATAGTGTCAAAATTTCATAACTTAGTAAAATAAACTTGCCTGCGATTGGACTAATTACAAACAAGCATTCGTTCAATCTTCGCTTGTCCACTATTGGACGTAGATCTCTCTCTCATAATTGTCCATCTATTTCGATCTTGTGTTTCTTGCATCCAATTCCTATGACAACGTTTTAGATCATCAGTCCAACGTGTTGGTAGACGACCTCTGCTTCGGTAGACATCATCTCTTGGTCTATATTGCAGTATCCGCCTTGTCAATCTATTATCTGTTATTCGAGCCAGGTGACCTGCTTTCATTTCAGTGTTGCTACTCTCTCTACTGCATCAGCCACTCCTGTTCTTTGTCGTAGCTGGCGGTTTTGGATCTTGTCTCATAGTGAAACGCCCAACATAGCACGCTGCATCGCCTTTTGAGACACACGGATCTTGTGCACTGTTCTCCTTGTCATGGTCAACGTTTCCGCACCATAAGTCAACACTGGCAAAACACACTGATTAAAGGTTTTTCTTTTAAGGCATATTGGTATGTCACAGTGGCGGCTCGTACCACTTTAAGAAGGTAGTGCCACAACTCGGGCAGCCGCCAAAATTTTTAGTGACGGATTCACGATATTGTCAAAAAAAGGTATACTGACAACAAAAACTAAAAAAAATATGCGCGGATACTTTTATCTATATCTTAAGTTTATTGATCTGAGGTGCCAAGCAATTGTCCAACATTGATCAAAATAGTTCCGTAAATTAATTAATAATAAAAACCTCTTAACCTACCACCAGCATTTACTGCTGATAGTGCTTGAAAATTGTTATTACGATTTAGTCTCTATTTACCAATTTATAAAAATAATACTATTTCATTATTCACACACATGCACAAATTTTTGTAATGTCACTTTTAAAGTTTACGATATATGAAGTTCATTCTTCTATTTTTTGGTTGCAAAGTTTTCAATGACTTTATAATTAAAATTATCAATACAATTTACAAAATGCTTTTCTGCAGATAGCATACCTAAAGCACTAGGTTTCGATGTAAACATCGAAAAACAGCGTTCTGCTTCAGATGTTGATATAGGAATGGTAACTAAAATACTTAAAAGTTTAATAGTTTCTTCAAATGTGCTTTTTAAACCTTCCCTCTACAATAAAACCGATAGCGAAACAGCCCCAGAGGTAGTACTTAATTCGTCTCGCTAATACAGTACCTACTTCTAATTCAGTTTTAAACCGAGTTTTGCTTAAAAATTAAAATTGTCTCCGTGGTTCATTAAGAAATGATTCGGAGAACTGATGCTTATAAGCAGAAAACTCCTCGGACATAAATAAATTGGAAGCAACTAAATGTCCGGAGAAAGTAGACCTTTGAAAGATCTGGTACTTTGAATAGTATGAACCATTAAGTATTTGTCTAATTCGGCGCTAAAATTGACCAGCTCCTTAAATATACCTCTATTTTCTGAATTTTCTTTTTCGTCGTGACCTCTTAAAGCTAACTCGAAAGCTCCACAACACCTTATAACATTTGTAGTTTTTTTTCTAGCGAAAAACCACCAAAAAAATTTTTAAAATACTAATCTTATTGTCAATTAATAAATTAAACTTAATAAATAATCAAAATATTATCAAATACCCACGATCATGATGCACTAAAAGTTTAATTATAAATACAAAAACTTTTTAACAGAAAATATACATAATAAAAGCGACAAACCAGCACGTAAAGAAACTCAAAATAAATAGATCTGGCTTCATACCCTCGTGCCTGGCACAGAGATTCTAATGTTAAGGTATACTAATAGTCCAATATAGCTCTTTCTCTGTCACTTACATATAATGCTCGTAAAATCTTTCTCTCTTTGCTCGTGCCAGTACTGACTTCGGCGCGAAGGAGATTCTCCTGTCGAATACTCTCCGCTGTCGGCAGGGATTGTATTGCGCCCATAGTTGCCATATTTTATATAATTTATGAAGATCAAAAGAAATACACACAAAAAAATTAATAGGAATTAAAAAGTTTTGAAGATAAAAAATATGTTTATGGATAGTTAGCAAGGTAGTGCCATGGCTCTATGGCACTTCCTCACGGGCCGCCACTGGTATGTCAGACAATTTGAAAATATGGTTCAGCTTGCCGAAGGCTGTCACAAGTCAGTCTTATACGACGGAGAAGCTTAACAGTTTGGATATCTTTTCCTATGCGAATCTCATGACCTAGGTATTTATAGGTCATTACCTGGTCTATGGATCTTGTTCCTATGCATATATATATTCGCTGACTACAAGATTTGTCATTATCTAGATTTTAGATATATTTATTTTCAATCCCCATTCTAGCGAGGAAAGGTAGAGCTGATTTAAAAGTTCTTTGGCCTCATCTTTCGTATCAGCTATTAGTACAATATCATCTGAAAACCTCAGATGGCTAAGCTTTTCTCCGTTTATGTTTATGCCCTTGTCGGTCAGTTTTGCCCTTTTACATATATATTCCAAAAGCGTAGTGAACAATTTCGGCGAAATGGTGTTACCCTGACGTACTCCACGATGTATCGGGAATTTCTGGGTTTGACGATCATCCACTCGTAACACTGGCTGTTGCGTTTTGGTATATATTATGTTTAATTATATTTATACACCGATATTCAAGTCGGCATTCTGTTAAGGCTTCCAACATTTTTTGTTGATTTACGATGTCAAAGGCCTATTCATAGTCCACAAATATTACAGCTAGTGTTTTGTTATATTCAGTGCATTTTTCTTTAAGATTTTTTATTATCAGTAGATGATCGTTTGTACCACAGCCTTTTCTAAAACTCTCTTTTCTAAACAAGCATTACGGCACGGTAAATTTGAATTACTCCTCCTAGTTTAAAAACGAGGATAGTATCCTTTAATTGGCTATTTTTTTCTGCTGGAAGGAAAATTGTAGTTCAAATAACATATTTTAGTAATTCTTGGATACAAATCTTTTAAACTGGCTATTAATAACTTGAATTAGATCGTTATTCGATGGCAAGTAGTTCAAACAGCTCGAAATGTACTTGGTCGGTTAGTTTGATTGATTTCAGGCTAATAAAATATTTTTATAGGGGTACTTTGGTTTTTTTCCTTGTATTATTTTTGTTCCTATTTATATGAATACCAACAGATAGACAACTGTGTACAGAGTATATAGAGACAAACGATTCAATTTGTAATTGTAGTACTAACTAATAAATTATTCTTTTGATTCGGGATGACTGTATATTACACTTTTCAACAATCATTTTAAAAATAAGACCATACAATTATTATGATCATTCTTATCTCGGTAGTGGAATAAAATGATAGAGTGATAGTGGTGTATGTTAATGATTTTTAACCATAGTGAACTACAATTTTGGATCAAATATAAATGGGAATCAAGTAATTTCTTTCTTCTAAACGTTTTTATTGAAACATTTTGCTTAATAAGATAGCACTCTTTCTTTTGAAGAGTTGGCCGTCGGCTGAGGGATGCCATCGGTGTACTTTCCAATTTTTAAAGCAAAGATTCTATACTGGCGTTTTAATTTTCCTCATTAAGTAAAATACAGCGGCGAGCGTCACGAAACACAAAATAGTGGTTCGCAGTCACAGTAAACAGTTGGAAGAGTCAATTTACGTGACGAGGGGAGTCCGTTATACGAGATGTAAACTTTAAAAATGTATAAAAAAATAAATAAAATTACTTTATTCAATTTTAAATGAAGCTTCGAGCTACGTTACAGTGCCACCTACTGTACCACTTTGTTACATAGTTACAGCATTTATACAGATATATCTTATACAGCTAAGCGTTGTCGTCCAGACGAATCACATATCTCCGTATAGAAAGTAAAGATTTTACTTTGTAGATGATGCCCTTCCTGTTAATATACTGTGTACAGATTATTCCAAAATGTTTCTATTGATAGTAAAGTAACTATTCTCTGTTTCAAACGCTAGAATCAGTTTGGTTGTATATTGCAAGCGGGATTGCCATTCTGTGAATTATCATAAATAAATGCCCCTTTAGTATTTCACAGCAGTTAACAGTGATAATCCTCTACAAGTACCTGCCTAATACTATCTTTCCAGCCGCTGCCGTTGAGAGCGGCAACGTTATCAACAAAATTCTCATTTAGTTTGCAGTGGCCCTATTCTCCGTACACTGAATCGCATGTCTGAAATATAGTATAGTCATGTACATTGTGCTACATCTGCCTTCTTATTGCATACTTCCTGTTTATGTTTGACCCATCTTTGGAGATGATTGTTGTTAAGTTTTTAGGTTTCTTGTTCCATAAACAATTTTATTTATTTTTTATGTTGACTAAGTTCTCTCCACAGATATATCGCCCGTTGAAGCTATAGCTTTTTCAAAGATAGGCGCACTAATTACTTTTCACTGACTGAAAATTAGTAATTTTATAAGCCAATCAGAATCCTCAAATATACTGCAGAAAAATATGTAAAGAGAATTCTACTTGATTTGCATGAACAATGCATTTGAAACATCTGTTTAAAAAAATCTTATATATCGTCTATAAAAATCGATATATTATATCGTCGATGTATGATATATCTGCGAAGAGAACTGTACCATTTACTTTTCTTTGTAAATAATATTACTATAGAAGAAAACGCAATAACGACCCTAGAAAACATATCTTATGGATATTGTAATTATTGTTCAAAAATTTGTTTATGGAATTCGACAAAGTAATAAAATATTTTTCTTAATTGTAATGGATATACTCTGTAACACGTTTATATTATTCTAAATAAGCATTGAGAGTTTTTTTTGTTTTAATTGGGAAATATAACGATTATAATAATACTCAACATTTTCTATCAACAATTTTTGAAGTAAATGTTCTGATTTTTAATCGGATTTTTTTTAAATCAGTTTTAGTGTTTGAAATCAATTTTTTTGAGATTTAGAATGAATCTGGATCTTTTTTATGAATAAATTATTGATACTTGGTTTAAAGACATACTATTGACTTTTTTCATTTTCTATTTATGATAATACGTATTAAATGATTTTGCTAAAATTTTTTTAAGAAAAATTCACATTTACTTATAGTTGGATTGTTAAAAGTACAAGGGTAATTAAAAGGATATTAAAACAGACAATACAAACATACAAAAAAAAAACAGCAGCATAAGCTTCTTCTTGTAGTGCCTATCCGTTTCAGATGTTGGCGACCATCATGGCAATCTGTACTTTGCACACTACTGCTCTGAAAAGATGCGTAGTTGTTGTGTTAAACCATGTACATAGATTTTTCAGCCAGGAAATCCTTCTACTTCTCGTTTTTCTTCTACTTTTCCCTGTAAAGTTAGTTGCAACAATCCATATATTTCGCTGTTCCTCATGATGTGACCGAGGTATTCGATTTTGGCTGTTTTCCTAATAAGTAACGCGGTCGGTATAAGATATCTTCAGGATTTGACGATAAAGCCACATTTCGAAAGCCTTAACTTTCAGGTAGCGTCTGTGAGAGTCCACGTCTCAACTCCGTGCTCCGTGCAACAATATAAGGAAGATATAATACTAGTAACCTGATTTTATGGATATTGATAAATCATGATCATGACATATCATGAATAGCTTTTTGAAATGCAGATTTTGCTTTCTCTATCCAACATTTGACTTTTAGGGAATCGTTCCAATTTTCATTAACGTTCGTACCAAGGTAGGCGTATGGTTTTTGTTCTTTCTATTCGTTGACCGTTCACACTTATTCGTTTAAATTGATGTTCCTTCTTAGAGATAATCGTACATTTTGTTTACTTAATGTTTAGTGAAACTCCATGTCTCTCGATTTACTTCTGTGATTCTATTCATTAACACCTGGGGTTTCATAACTATCAACGAATACCACCGTGCCGTCCGCGTATCTGATGTTATTCATACATTCTCCGTTAATTCGAATTCCATCTTCAACATCCCCCACTGCTTCTTGAAGATTTCCTCAGAGTATATTTTGAACAGCAGAGGTGATAATATACATTCCTGCCGAACCCACGTTTGCTTTTGATATCATCGGATTCTCCTGCTTCTTGATTGCTAATAATTCTTATAATACAGATCTTTATTCTAATTAAATTATTAAGAAAATCCATAAAAATTATGCAAAGTCAGGGAAGTGCGTCTTTAAACCAAGCTACTACTTTTATTAAATTATTTATATATTATTTAAATCCCTCTGATATACGAGTATAGTTGAAATCTACTTACTTTTATTTATCTGGTATAATTTGATAGTTGGTGCTATTTATTTTGAGAGTGTATACAGGGTCCACTCCGATAACGTCCTTTTATCTTTATAAAGAGATTTTAAAGGGCCGACCTATTTATTATAGTTATTAAAATGATTTACGACAGGTTAATGCATTTAAAATTATATTAAATAAAATATTGTGGTGTACACTTAAATATATAATTAAACATACTTGTAAATAATATTTATTTTAATTTGTCCATCACTTGTCTTAGCATTTGATTGCATAATGCTGCATATGGATTTAACTCGACAAGCTGAAAAATAAATTATTGTTTAAGTAATTTGGTATTTTTATTGTATTATATTTGGGGGCTGTCATAATAATCGTGAACCAAAAATCTAAACTAAACTTTATGGTAAAACAACTCCGGTGCTAGAAAGACAAACAAACCATTTAGTTTCAGGTACATACATTCTATATTCTACAACACAACAGACCCAGAGAATAATAACAAAAATTCTCACTGCCATTGAGGAAAAAAATATTGCACAGCTGCATTCTTGGATGAGAAAAATTCGTAGAAAAGGCATTTGATACGAGTATGGCACAGTGGACTCTTGTATAAACTTAAAAAGCATCCTTCCTACTACCTCATTATAAAATCCTAGGACAACCTAGGTGTGCTAGTTCCTCTCCTTTACCTGATATTCATTGCAGACATCACAAACACAACAGAAACCTCAACGTTTGCCAATGACACCACCATAATCGCTATCAACGAGGACCCCACATCTACAAAATCACCTTAACCAGCTAGAAATATAGCTCAACAGATGCAAAGTAAACGAAAACAAATCAACTCAAGCCACTTTCACAAATCAAAGAGATTAGTAGTGTACAACAATAACAATAAATGACACGCAGATAACAGTCAGTACTTAAGTTGAATATTTAGGAATAAATTTTGACAAGAGATTAACATGGAAACCTCATCTTCAAGCCAAGATAACCCCGATTAACATTAAAGTAAGCAATTCCTCACAATGCGATGATTATCGAATATTAAGATTGATTTCTCATTTCCTTAAAACTTTTCTCAGAAATCATCCATATACGAATTTACAAGAAGTGTAAATTCCAGATAAGTGACACTCAATAGGGAACTTGCACTAAAAAATTTTTTTGCATAAAATTGTTAATTTATGTTTAAAAATGTTATATTCAAAATATTACGTCTTAACAATGAATAGTGTACGTACAACAACTGATAATAGTTCCGCGCCCAAAATTTCCGTTTCAAACAACTTCAAAAGCGCGAGCTGGGGTCTGACGTCACAGACCACTCGTATCGTTCGGTGGGCTATTGCATTGAATGCAGTTTGCCATTGCCAGTTGTGCGTGTCGAATAACTGTGCTGTTTTCTCGGTATTTATGTTATTGTATTTAGTGTAGTTTAGTGTATTTAGTGTGTAATATACTTTATCAAAATGGAAAACAAATCTGCGCAATATAAGTACTGGATAGTGCCGGGATGCAAAATCACAACTGTCGGAACATCCAACAAACATTTTTGCTCCTTTGTAGTTGAAATGGTTATTGCTAAGTACTAATAAACTTTATAAAAGTTTAGTTTCTTTATTATTATGCAAATTACACCGTAATCTTTTCCAGGATATACGAAATCCTTCGATTAGGGGTAGGTAGATCAAACCCACGGGGTAAACCGTGTACTATAATATAATGGTACCAAACTATTGTTATAAACGGTTTAAACATGCTTATTAATAATACTTACTTATTTGCCTTAACACCACCATGAAGACATCAACGGTAGGTAAGTTGTCAGATTGACCTTTTGAAAACCCCTCGTCCGTCATATTATGCGTTTTAAACTATTTACAAAGTAGCACTCAACTTTATCAATTTCAATTTGAAACTAAGCTGATTGGGGAACTACTTACAATATATAAGATGAACATAAATAATACCTAGGAATTTTCAATTAAAGACGATTAAAATGTACTATACAATCCCCAGAATAATAGGTCTGGATCCCGCGTATGAAAAAAAAGTTGATTAATAGCAAGCTGAAAATTTGTTAATAGCTTAAGGGTGTCTAGTCGGACAAACTTTGATATATGGGAACACTGGAACAGGGGAAGTTTTAATTGTGGAACAGTTTAAAAATTTGGAATGGTCAGACCACGAAAACGTCACATGTATTTTGTCCGACAGAACTTCCAATTGATTTGTTACCCTTTCATTAAACTCTCATGCAAAAATCAGACTGCTATTTATCACCTGTCATAATTCCTGTCATTTGACATATTCTACGTGTTCCACTCATTATAATTCCCATTTGGTGATAAATAGCAGCCTGATTTTTGCATGAGAGTTTAATGAAAGGGTAACAAATCAATTGGAAGTTCTGTCGGACAAAACACATGTGACGTTTTCGTGGTCTGACCGTTCCAAAGTTTTAACCTGTTCCACAATTAAAACTTCCAATGTTCCTATATATCAAAGTTTGTCCGACTAGACACCCTTAAGCTATTAACAAATTTTCAGCTTGCTATTAATAAACTTTTTTTTATTCGCGGGATCCAGACCTATAACTTAATCGCTTTCTTTTGAAAAACCCTCGTGAGTAATAGTACTTATACGTTATAAAAACATTAGTAATTTCTAAAGATTTATAAATTTCACTTTGAAACTAAATAAACTGATTGTAGAACTATGCAAGAATACAAATAATAACTGGTAATTTTCATTTAAATACGATTAAAATTTATACAATACCCGTAATACCTACCCTAATCGCGTTGTTTCCGACTGCTAGCCCGATTGACCGTGGTCGGTGACGTCAGACCAATAGAAGAACGTTCAAGAGCGTCCTAAGATATTTGAATTTTACAGCATTTTCAAAGCGTCGTAATTAGCGTACGGGTTAAAAATATTTGTTTTTTTCGCATGCAAGCGTTTTAAGATCATGTTACCTTATGTTTTTTAATATTATTTTAATATTTAAAAATTTATGCAAGTTCCCTATTCAAATTTCGAAACGGATTGGGAACACGGGAAGCTGTTTTTGACTTAAATGTGTTATTAACACAACGATGCAGAGACATGAATGTAGGTATATGATTATGCATGTTTTATTGATTTTATATCGTTATATAAATTATATTGATTAATAAAAGCATTTGACTGCGTTAACGATCAAAAGATGATCGCAATTGTAGGAACAACTCGAATTGACGAACAAGACCTGCAAATTATCTCAGAACAATATTAGTGGAGTCAATGAAGGTGGATATGAGTTATTACCTCAGATTTCGTTGAACCTCCATCGATTTTCATAAAAATTGGTGAGTGGTTAAAGAATACCTCAAGGAACAAAGGTGACATAGTGCCAACTTGCGCTTTTTGCACTTTAGGGGTGAAATACACCCCTTTTTTAAAAAATTTTTAGATTTCTGAAAGTGCAGTCACTGTAAGTTTCCACTTCCTATTTCGTTGAACCTTCATCGATTTTCATGAAAATCGGTAAGTAGTTAGAGGATACCTCAAGCAATAAAAGTTATCAACTTTCGCTTTTGCATTTTAGGGGTGCAATACACCCCTACTTTTTAAATTGTAAAAAATGCAGATTTCCGCATTATGGCGCAAGTAATCTCGTTTAATTAAGAAAAATAAATATTTTTTTTATATTTATGTGCATGAATTACATTTTTTTTAATTTTTCAAACCTTATAGCAACCAAAAATCCGAAAATTAACAAGTCGAAAATCACGAAAACCTTATTCTTCTATATTTCTGAAAGTGTAGTCACTGAATGTTTTCACCCACGATTTCTTTGAACCTTCATCGATTTTCATGAAAATTGTTGATTAGTTAGAGGATACCTCAAAAAACAAAAGTCATATGGCACCAAGTTGCGCTTTCTGCATTTTAGGGGTGAAATCCACCTTTTTTTTTTAATTATAAAAATGCAGATTTCAGCATTTTGGCTCAAGCAATCTCGTTTAATTAAGTAAAATAAATCGTTTTTTACATTTATGTGCATGATTTATAATTTTTATTAATTTTTCAAACCTTATAGCAACCAAAAATCAGAAAATTAGCAAATCGACAATCACGAAAAAAATTATTCTTTTATATTCCCAAAAAGGCAGTCACTGAAGGTTTTCACCTCTGATTTCGTTGAACCTCCATCAATTTTCATGAAAATTGGTAAGTAGTTAGAGGATACCTCAAGAAACAAAAATGATGTGGTACCAACTTGCGCTTTTATCCTGGGGGTGCATGTTACCCCTTCTCATGGGTGAACACTATTTTATTAAAAATAACCCCATAATTAGATAGAGGAGTAAATTCTAAGCAAACTTTCTTTTATCAAGTTTATAAATTTTTTTATTTAAATAATATTTCATAATTTAATAAAATATTATTGGTACAGTAAAACCTGACAATAACGGCCACTAAAAATAGAAAACAATTGGCCGTTATAGAAATGTGGCCGCTAATGCTAGGTTTCCTTTTCCACAAAAACATAAAATATAATTGAAAATTTATTTATTTTAGTAATTAAAGCAAATCTAATTAAATATAATTCTACAAACAAACGGAACATACTAAAACTAAATTCAATTTACTACAATATAAAACAATATCTATACGAAAAAACAACTACCAGAAAAACAGAATTTTTATTTATTTTACATTTTTTAGATAAACGAAACGTACTAAAACTAATTTAATATAGGTAATACATAATATAAAACAACATACTATAGCTACTACGAATAATACGCTTATCACTAAAGTATCGTCGTGCTTTCATGCTATATTCAACAAAACCAACTTGTACGGCCTTTAATTAGATATCGCAAATCACTTTGGCTGATTTTGTCTGCATATACAGGGTGTTTCATTAATAATTGTCCATATAGTAACTGGAGAAACCTTAGCACAAAACACGAAGATTTAACCTAAAACTCTTAAATAAAATGTGGTTGCTTACTGAGTTACAGGGTGTTTTATCTAAAAATTTAAAAATTATTTTTGCCCGGCATTTTAAAACTGTTCGACGTATCCTTTTCATACTTGGCAGAAAGTATAGGTACTCTACAAAGTACTAAATTATGTTCAACCAACTTTTCTGGCTATTACCAGAGGCGTACAACGGGGGAAAGTGAATGGTTGACCCCTTCCAAATTCTACGCCACTGGCGGAATTGCTATTTTAGTTCAATTATTGGATTCTCAAATACTTTCTATGAAAATAATATATTCTTCATTCGTAACGATAAAGTCATTAGTTTTCGAGATATTTGAAGTTAAATATGAAACGGCACAGTTATTTTCATGAATAATATATGATATGATTCATAGGATTAAAATTTAAAAATTATTTGTACCTAGTACTTTAAAACTATTTGGCGTATCCTTATCATACTTGGCAGAAAGTTTAGATACTGTACACCCTACTAAATTAAGATAAATAAACGTTTCTAGCTACTACCAGAGGCGTACGACAGGGGATAGTGGCTGGTTTACCCTTCCCAAATTCTACGCCACTGACGAAATTGCTATTTTAGTGTATTTTTTTGCTTTTCCAGTACTTTTTATGTAAATATTATACTCTTCATTCCAAACGATAAAATGATTAGTTTTCGAGATATTTGAAATTAAAAATGAAGCGACGCAATACATTAATCAAAATAACCGTGTCGTTTCATTTTTAACTTCAAAGATCTCGAAAACTAATGACTTTATGGTTACGAATGAAGAGTATATTATTTTTATAGAAAGTATTGAAGAATCCAATAATTGAACTAAAATAGCAATTCTGCCAGTAGCGTAGAATTTGGAAGGGGTCAACCATTAGCTTTCCCCCGTCGTACGCCTCTGGTAACAGCCAGAAACGTTGGTTTAACATAATTTAGTAGTTTGTACAGTACCTATACTTTTTGCCAAGTATGAAAAGGATACGTCGAATAGTTTTAAAATGCTGTGCAAAAATAATTATTAAATTTTTAGATAAAACACCCTGTAACTCAGTAAGGAACCACATTTTATTTAAAAGTTTTAGGTTAAATCTTCGTATTTTGTGCTAAGGTTTCTCCAGTTACTATATGGACAATTATTAATGAAACACCCTGTATATTATGTTTGAGGAATCCCTTTTTTTTGTGAGACTGGATATAGGACATTTCTCAAGTATGAAGTCACATTCATGGTATATCGTTGCTATTGTCCTTTTCATGATCATTTTTCAGTGCGTAACAAATGATAGGAAAAAGGGTAGGTCCGTGATAATACACATTTATGACATTTATTCTAACATGACATTTTAGTTAAATCTGACAATTGTCACATTTTATTTTCAATTTGGAATAAAACCAAATCAAATGAGTTTCTTGCATTTATAAAATGGTATTTTCTTTGATTTGTATAGTCTTATAAATTATACAGATTATATTTGTAATATTATTATCTCATTAAAAAAAATTACTTTTTTTATTATGGCGCCATCTATCGACAACTAGAATAATCACCGAACTAGAATAATTACCAAAGTAATACTCGACGTGCCTTTTTTTCTGTCATATACAATTTAATGCGTTAGAAAGAAATCGAAAAACTGTGACGCACTGAAAGATGATCATGAGAAAAAGAATATACAGGGATAATAATCTGTGCAATGTTATGGTACAGGCTACGTTAAATATGAAGTAAATGTGGAAGATATACACTGGTTATTCATTTCAATTTAATTTGATTGTTTTTTAATCGTTTCATCATCAACCCGTACGCGTCCACTGCTGGACATAGGTCTCCCTCAGCTCTTTCCATTTATCTCTATTTTGTGCGGCTTGCATCCAGTTACCGATAACATATTTCAAATCATCGGCCCATCTGGTTAGTGGGCGTCCTCTGCTCCGTAGTGCTTCTTCTCGCGGCCTCCACTCGACAATACGTTTTGTCCATCGGTCGTCTGGCAATCTGGCGAGCGGCGTGTCCTGCCCAATTCCACTTAAGCGACGCGATTTTTTCGACAGCGTCTGTTGTTTTTGTTCTACGGCGTATTTCTTCGTTGGGGATTCGGTCTCTCAGGGAGACCCAACATCTGGCGCTCCATAGCCCTCTGAGTTACGCGAATCTTGTTCACTACCTTTTTTGTTAGTGTTAATGTTTCGGCTCCATAAGTGAGTACAGGCAACACACATTGGTCAAAGATTTTCCTTTTGAGGCATATGGGCAAGTCCGATTTAAATACATAGTTAAGTTTACCAAACGCTGCCCAGGCTAATCCTATGCGACGTGGGAGTTCGCACGTCTGGTTATCTCGTCCCAACCGAATTTCATGTCCCAAGTACTTATAAGATGCAGTCTGCTCGATATCCATTTCATCAACAACAATATTACGATTTAGCACCAGATTAGTCATTATTTGCGTCTTGTTGATGTTAATCTTTAGTCCGACCTCTAAGGAAGCGTAATATAATTTGTTCAACATTATTATTGCATCATCCATACGATCGGCTATTGGGACCGTGCAAGTTCGGCAAAGCGACCCCTATTTCTACGCTCTGTACTATTATTCGCACTTTTAATTATATTGGCCAATTATATTAATACTGGTTACTGGATAATTGTCAAGGCCATAGTCCAAATAAATAATAAGAAGAAAAAATAAGATTCAGGTTATGTTATGAAAACATCAACAATTGTATGTAGTAAATAAAATTAGTTATTAAAATGCAGTACTGCAAGCAAAATACAATTAATTAAATTTACCTTTATATAATAATTGCATATACATATCAATATTGTGGAGCAATATATAATTTTTCTGCTTCATTGACAGAAGGTATGAAATATACGTCAATTTGACAATTTCAATTGACAATATGAATTATTTAAGATAGTTGCAATATTTCTCCGCGACTCGCGCAGGGTCGTTTCTCGTTTCCCTTTCCAAGTACTTGCACACCGCGAATAAGGACGATGTCATCTGCGAATCTCAAATGACTGAGCTTCTCTCCATTTATATTGATACCATATTCGTTTAGATCTGCCTTCTTAAATGTGTGTTCTAAAAGGGTTGTGAACAGCTTTGGTGAGATGGTGTCTCCCTGCCGTACTCCTCGCTGTATACAGAATGTATTTGTTTGTTGTTCAGACAGTCTTACGCTAGCCGTTGCCGTTTGGTAGATATATTTGATCATGTTAATGTAGCGATGGTCTATTCGGCATTCTGTCAATGCTTTTAACATTTTCTGCTGGCTTATGGTATCGAATGCTTTCTCGTAGTCCACGAATATCAGTGCCAATGGTTTGTTGTATTCCGCAGACTTCTCTATTAGGATTTTTATTACCAGTAAGTGGTCGTTAGTGCTATATCCAGATCTAAATCCAGCTTGTTCTCTAGGTTGATAGAAGTCTAACTTAGCCTCCAGTCTTTTTTTGATAATTTTTGTGAAAAGTTTATATATGTGTGATAGCAAACTGATAGGACGGTAGTTTTTCAGATCTGTTATGTCACCCTTTTTGTGTAATAAAACAATGACTGCATTGTTCCATTGAGAAGGAGTTTTTCCTTGGTAAATGCATTGGGTGAAAAGTTTGGCCAAAGCCTGGATAATTTTATTTCCACCTTGTTTGATTGCTTCGATTACTATTCCGTCATCGCCAGGGGATTTATTATTTTTCATTTCTGAAAGTGCCTTTTTAACTTCATGTGGTTTTACTTCTGGCATTAATTTTGATCCCTAGTTTGTGATTTTGGGCAGGGGCTGATCTTGCCTTTCGTTGGTGCTCTCATACATTTCGCGATAAAACGATTCGACAACCTTGAGGATTTCGGCTTTATCCGTGGCAATGTTGCCATCTTTGTTTCTGATTTTGTACATATTTTTGTTACCGATGTTATTCGTATTACGCCTCAAAACTTTTAAACCTTTGTTTTCTTGAATTATGTGAGTTATTTCTCTTGTGTTGTTTTCTCTTATGTCTTTTCGGATTGATCGGTGGATATCTTTATTTAATTTCTTCAGTGTTGTGTAGTTGGAGTCGTATTTTTCCGTCAACTGTCTTCTTTTACTTATTAACTCTTTGGTATTTTGGCTTAATTTTTCTTTATGGGTCACGACAGTCGGGCAGCACTCCCTTTCTGTTTCTTTTAGTGCTTTCGTTATGACATTATTTGCTTGTTCAATGTCTTCTATGTCGTTTTCAAGGTCTTGTATACGTCTGATTAGTACATCTTCATAGAGGTTGTTGTTTCCTGGGGGAATCCATTTCGTCTTTCGTGTTTTGAAGATCATCTTGGTTCTTTCGAAATTGACATTTAATCGTATCTTTGCTCGGATTAATCTGTGGTCGCTTCCTACCGAAAATTTGTTAAGTATTTCAATGTCTTTAATTATTTCTTTTCTGTTTGTTATGATAAAATCTATCTCATTTTTGACACTGCCATCTGGGCTTATTCATGTCCATTTAATCGTTTACCATATTTAAAATAATTAAAGACATAAAGTTAGGGATTTCAAAAATAAATTCAGTTCTCACTGGCAGGGTGGGAAATAATAAAGTGCCATACAATAGCATTTCATTACAATGCTCATTACAGACATTACAGGCTGCTCCGTTTGAGAAAACTCATACTCTCAAACTTTGAGAGAAAACACTCATTCAGTTTCGACCAACCCTGTATTAGCTAAAATGAAACGTTTTGCTAGATTAATAATTTTTAACAATAATAGACTATATTGAAAATCACTTGAACATAAATTGATTTTCTGATGTCAAATCACTACAATTATACAGGGGGTGAATATTGCTATGAAATTTGAAAAAAAAAACGTAATTATCTTTTAAACTACTTCGTATAACATCACAAAATCTGATATTTTAAGAAATAAAACATAGAGGAAAATCCAAAAATGTAAAAATATACAGGGTGTTCCATTAAACAAAAGATAATTTTGTTTCACCCTGTCAATATGGGTGGCCCTGTATATTTGGAAATGTATTTAAATTCTGATATTAGCTATGCCCCAATCTCACCTAAATAAACTTTTTTCGTATCTCCTACAACAAACGACTAATTGGACTTCCCACAACCTGTATACATACAAAATCTCCGCTATAAAATTTTTTCAAAGAAAATTTTATTGGTTTTTTTTTTTAAATAACTCCGTTAATTTTTGAAATATGAGATTTATCCAAAAACCATTACAAAGCTAAGTAAAAGGTTTATAACACTGTATTAAACATAATTTCCTAAATCCTTTATTTTTTTTAAATACAAAGTGAAAGGGCCCCGCTTACATGGTTCTCGCAGTAAAATTTAGGTTTTAAATGTTTCTATCTCGGTTATTTTTTGTCGTAAAAAAATATTAAAAAAGAAAAAGCTTAAATAAAGTTAAAACTAAAATTTTGTTCTCTACCATTTTTTAAGTATATTGAGTATTTTTGGAGTTATTATCAAAAGAAAATGAAATTCACGAAAATTTGAAAAGTTCTAATTTTTTTAATCGTATTTTTTTTTAAATATGCATTCTAAACCGGTCAAAATTGTTGAAGTTATTACTCATGTTAAAATAAATAAAGTTTTTAATGGGTTACTATAAATTTTAATTTTTGTGGAAATGACGTATGTTTCATTTTTCATTCTTCCCTAAAAAATCTGAAAGGGTCCTCTTATTTCCATCATAACTTGCTTAATTTTGATGCTATAGACTTATATAGCTTTTTGATAGTTACCTTTAAGTACTTTATTAAAATGTTTAGTGTCTATATTTAACAAAGTGCATCGTCTTCCTGTTATTTAAGCTTGAATACTAAGATTTGAGTACTCGCGGAAAAAAATATACATTCCATTGCATATAACTCACTTTGTATATGTAATAAAGGATTTTTCGAACAAGGAGCTCATTTATTTTTATATTATCTTCGATTTTGGTAATAACAACTTTTTTGAAGAAACTTATGGTTTTTGAGTTATTTATGAAAAACTGCTTTAAAACATGGATTTTTTCAGGAAAAATCAAAACTTTTGATCTTTAAGAACTCAAAAGCTATTGATTTATTGGAATAACTTTATATAAAAAATTTTAATTATAATTTGTCCCTCTATCGATTAGTGGTATTATTTTTAATAAAATAATTTCCACCCCCGAGAAGGGATGACATCCCCCCCCCCATGGTAAAAGCGCAAGTTGGCACCATGGCACCTTTGTTTCTTGAGGTATCCTCTACATGCTTACCAATTTTCATGAAAATCGATGGAGGTTCAACGAAATCGGAGGTGAAAACCTTCATTGACTCCACTATATTGGCACCAAACAACAACAATTGAAATAGAGCACACACAATAGTGCTGTTTATTGGTTACACCAATAAACGTACATTTATATGCCAATGGACAAATATAGAGCAGGTAGGTTCCATAAAATATTTGGGGCCAATGTTAATAGCCACTGTAACCCAAAAAGAAATCCTATCAAGAATAGAACAAGTGAGGAAAACACTCATGAACATGAAAACATTTTTTACAAGATCAGACCTTAGTCTGAAACTTAAAATCCGAATGATCAGATGTTACGTGTTTTCTGTCTTGCTGTATGTCTGTGAAAGTTGGACAATAGACTCTGAAATAGAAAAAAGAATAGATGCCTTTGAGATAAATATATACAGACGGATGCTGAGAGTTCCATGGGTACAAAAAGTTACTTACTTACTTACTTACTAGCCAACGCCCACCCTTGGCATGTTAGCCATATTTGGTGGCGCGCTGACCAGTATAGACGAGCTGTTTCTCGTAGGCGATCTTCATCCTCCTCGGGTGGATCTGTTATCAGGGCTGGGCACACTGGGAGGTGAGCAGCATCCATCTGGCGCTGATTACATAGCGGACAGTTGTCATTTTCGCGGACGCCGATGCGATGTAGATGGGAAGCCAGGTAGTCATGTCCCGTAGTTGTCTCGGCAAGTTGCGAGGGATTGGTGACTCTATTAGGTGGGCCCAAGATTTTCCAGCACCGGCTTGTATTTGCTGCTCTTTTATCTTCGCTTTGATTCCTCTTCTAATGGTGGATTTTGCTGATGTGTACGATTGGAAGCTAGGAGGCTGTAGAATAGTAGTGCCTTCTTTTGCAAGTTCATCCGCCGCTTCATTCCCTTCAACACCGACATGACTAGGGATCCATTGTAGAGTAATCAGCCACCCTTTTTCCAGCAAGTTCGATAGTTGAACGCGGCAAGATATTGTTTTGACACAGTCGGTATATCGATTTGTCGACAGGGCGAGGATTGCGGCTTGGCAGTCGATGAAGAAGGCAACTTTTTGGGGGTGTTGGAAATTCTCAAGATTTTTTGCAGCTTCGTGTATAGCAGCAATTTCGCCGTCGTAGTTGGTGAGAGGGGCACCCACAGCTATGGAGCCTTTGAAGAACGTTGAGACATATCCTCCCAAGTAGCAATTTTTCGACGCATTGGTTGTCAGTACAAACAAATGCACTGTATACAATGTTGCCCGAGAGCATTTTCAGTTGTTTCGGCCAACGTCCCCTACCCCAACTGACATTACGATGTTACAACCTTTAGTTATACGGGCAACTAATTTATTACCATTGTGACAACTACATATCACAGTTCAGTTTTTTCAACAATCGCAACGACTTAAAAATGTTATAATGCTAAACTAATTTACGCCCTGGCCGACTCTGTAGTTGAGTTTGAGTAGAGTTGTCTGTCACGTCACGACCCTGTGTTGTTCTAGAGGTGTGATGTGTGATACGTTTGCGGCAATTTCCAGAGGAGAAAAAGAATTTACTTTATAACCTTATTTTTTTCTTATTATTATATATTTTATTTTGATGGAAATTTTCGATTTATTTAACAAACTGTTTATTTGTTTTTTTAATAGCTGGTTTTCATTCCATGGTTTTATCAGTAGATTTGAGATTTGATAACCTTAATCTTTGTATCTATCAGCTTTCGTAGACAGGGTTGCCAGGTCAGTTTTTACTCTTTCAGTAGTTTTGTTTTCACAAAATCAGTAGATTCTTTTTAGGCCATGTAAATATACAGTAATACATCAGTGATATGCACATCCGTCCTAAATGTCCCAAGAGGAATTCCACAAAATTGGAAACCTAATTATTCCAAACCACCAACTGGTAATTACCATTTTTTAGCTAAAATCTACTAAATCAAAAACTAAAATATACTTAAGGATTTTTGGGATTTTTTATAATAAAAACAACAGCTAACTTAAGGGGATAGGCGCAAATCGTCTGTTAAAATGTTCAATGTATTTTAAATGTTTTCATTTTTTGCGAATCCTTAGAAAACTAATAAATATTTTTGAAAAATTTAAACGCACAAAGAAAGATTACGTTATTACCGAGGACCGAAAGTCCCTGAAAACTTCTATAATGTTTATTTTAATAAGTTACAGGGGTGAAAAAAAGAAAAAATTTAGTGTGACTTTTAATTCCAAATATCTCGTTCAAAAGAAACGTTTCGGTTTTTCTAAATAATGCAGTCTTTCATTCTGCGTTTAAATTTTTCAAAAATACTTATACAGTTTCCTCATGATTCTAAAAAAATGAATTAAATTCTGTTAAAATATACCAAAAATCTACTAAAAAATATTGCCTACTAATGGTTTGTTTTTAACCAAGAGGAGTGATTCAAATTTACCGCGCTGTAATGCTTGTTTGTAATTGGTCCAACTGCAGGCAAGTTTACTCCACTCTTATAAAATTTTGACAGTAATGACATTTATCAAATTTTGACACTAGTGAAATTTCATAGGTTAGTTAAGTTATACCGGCGATTTTTTGTGTTAACTGTGTTATTCCTTTAATGATTGTTAGTCTGCTTTTATATAAAAAGCAGTCGTTTTTAGAACTCTTTAGCGACGTATTAATATAATATATTATTTATGGATTACCGTTGAGGGCCGACATGATCAACCAAAAAAGAAGATGTATTTTTTTGTTATTCTAGTGACTTTCTTAGGCGTGAATCTGCCTTTTAAGTTTACTCCTCCTGGTTAAAAAATAAACTATAGAACTTTTTAAAAAAATATCAAAAATCTACCAAAAAAGTAGAAATCTACTAAATGTGGGAACGCTGTTAATGAGAATGATACACTTTTGACACTGGTCACATGACCTCTGTCGCCCAATAAGAGGGTGCGTTCTAAAATGGTTTTGATAGTCGGCGCGGTCGGGTTTGGTTGGCGATTGGACTTCTAAGTTGTCTTGTCCGTCTAAGGTTGGTTATAAGGTATTTTTTAAGTAATATTGGTAATATTGTTTAATGCGCCATTTTGGTTTTACTTGAGATTTTTGGGATGTAAAGAAAATGAAAACACAGAATATAAAAAATGCAGGCATTTTCTGATACCTTTAAAAGCACCATCAATACATTAAATTTATACAGAACATCTTTAACATAAATTTTGACATTTATATTAAAATTTGATTTTTTAAATTTGCATATTTTTGTCAAAAATGTCATTAAAAAAAGGAGCGCGTGTGTTTTTTAAAGGTGAAATATCCATATTTGACGGTAACCTGAGATGCGTTTATAAATTTCACATCAGGTAATAAGTCCTTTATGTATTTATATAAATTTAAATACCAAATACGATGTCAAAACAGTTTACTTTTTGGTTTTCGCATTCACCATACAGGTGTTAAAAATATAGGTAAAAAAACATAACTAGTCTGACTCCTTGAGCAACCATTGCCATGCCACATTGTTTGATTTGCTTGTCTAGATAATTGCTAAGAAGAAATTCGTTCACTGTGCGTCCCAGTTTAGGATTTTGTCCTCTTCAGGGTTTGTAGTGAATGTATTGTGTGGCAGTAAAAGCAAACAGTCCGAAAAACACACTGGGGCAAGTGTCGTGTCCTGGTGTTTTTCCTTGGTTATGCCGGACGGTGGTGTCCAGAAGGCCAAAAGTCAACAGAGAAGAAAGTTTTGATGGATTGTTGTTGGTTCCATAGACATTTACGTGTACTGTCCGTGCTTTGCTCTCGACCAGTCTCCCTAGAAACCATTGTACAACGACAGGCGAACCTGCGTCCCTCGTGGGCGGTCAGGAGGTGGCTTTTGAGCGAAGCGTGGACAGTGAGCGTTCGAGTGGAGAAAATAGTTGCGGCTATTTTCTTGGGACGAACAGGTATAATTATGCAATGAAGTTGGGAAACCGCAAAAAACCAACTTCTCCCTGTTCGGGGTGCAACCATTGCACGCGCAGGTGCTTTTTATAGTCGCTTCAGTTGTCTTATGCAACGCTTACGAAACGATGTTGCTTACAGGAGGTTGCTTAGGCAACGTTAAGACAACTCAAAAATCGTCCACCAAATCAGTGCAGAATAGGGTCGTCTTCTAGGCAATAACAACGTTGTAAGAAAACGTTGCCACGCGGTAGACAACGTTGTCACGTCGACAAATTGCTACTTGGGCTGCTCCTGTTCTTCCCGAGTCCGGCATCGAGGAGCCATCGCAGTAGATGTGGAACCACTCATGCGCTGGGTACTTGGTATGTATCGTCTCTAGGGCGGCTTTCCTTAGGACAATGTCTGACGATAAGTGCTTCGGGTCGCTATGGTTTTCGAGAAGCAATTCTGTGTTTGGTAGACAGCGGGCCAGTGTAGTTTGCGCTGGGAAGGGGGCGGCTTCCGACAGGTCCAATGTGGTATTTTTCCATGATTTGGTTTTGCTACTGTAAGCGGAGTGGTTTGTGTTTTAAGACGTGAGGCTGCTTGTCTATATTCGTCCCATTTTTGTGGAAGTATTCGTCTCTGCCTTTCCCAGAAGGTTAACGCGTGTTGCTCTCTGCGGCATTGTATTGGTTCAATACCGGTCTGGGCTTCCATTGATGTAATCGGTGTTGATTTTGGAGCACCGGTGATGACTCGAAGGGCAGTGTTCTGGGCGACTTCAAGCTTGGAGGTGGTGTTTGTACTCGCAGTTATTGTAGCTTCACTCCCGTATTTTAATATCGGCCGGACATAGGTTTTGTATGTTGCTACCAGGACATCTTGCGTGGCTCCCCACTTTGTTGCTGTGAGACGTTTGAGCAGTCGACATCTCTTTGTGGCTTTCTCTGCAATGTCGTCGATGTGAGGTTTCCACGTCATTTTCTTATCTATGTACACCCCCAGATATTTTGTTACATCCTGTCTTTCCAAATCAACTCCTTTGTATGTCAGCTTGAGAGCAGTCTGTTTTGTTAAAAGGGTAAGTACTTGATATACGGTTTTGGTTGTACTGACAGTTAGGCAGTTTTTATCCGCCCATTTTTCTAGATTTTTCAGAGCCTGGTTCATTACTCCCTCGAGCGCTCTCACACTGCTACTTGATGCCCATATTAGGAGGTCATCGGCATACAGGAGGGCTTCCACACCAGGTGTCTTTCTTGACATTGCGAGCACATCGTTTATCATTAAGTTAAACAATTGACAGCTCCTTGTGGCAGCCCTTGTCTTTGCAGTCTGAATTTGGAACAGTGGTTGTGAAATTTGACTCTCTGATACCTTTCCCCGAGAAAGGATTTTATCCAATTGAACAGTATGCCGTCAATTCCAGACTTCGCTATCTTGTGTAACAGCAAACCTCTCCATACTGTGTCGTATGCAGCTTTGAGGTCTACTAGCACTGCCACTGTTGACATCTTACGGTGGAAAGCATCCTTGACTTTTTGGGCGAAATCGACTACATGGTCCATGGTGTTCCTGTGTTTCCTGAAGCCAGCTTGTGCGTCGTCAATCAGTTCAAGATGGGTTATGGCTCGGTTTAGTCTGTCCAGAACCATTTTTTCGGCTACTTTGCATAAGGAGCTTGTGAGGGATATTGGCCGGTAGCTATCAGTTAGGCTCGGGTCTTTTCCTTTCTTTAAGGTGGGTATGACCTCGCTCTTCCTCCATTGACTTGGGACTCTTGAATTCCATGTTAGATTAATCAAATTCAGAATGGTGCCTTTGGCTGCGGCTCCCAGATATTTAAGCATTTCCGGGTACAACTCATCAATCCCTGCTGCCTTTTCTTTTTTGTGTCAGAGAGAGCCGTTTCCAGCTCCAACATCGAGAAGTCTTCTGAACAGATGTCGTTTATGCTTTTGCTCATCCGCCGGGGAGGGAGATAAAGCAACAGTCTTGCTCTCTCCCTCTTGTTTATCTTAATGTTACTCACTTTTGTGTAGTGCTTACAGAGTTCGTTTGCTATATCGGCATGTGTAGTGAGTTCTCTAGCCATGTCTCTCATTGGCATTTGCTGTTGCGTGTTTCCATCATTGTTTAGCGTAGTAACGAACCTGTGCGCTTTGACGCCGTCTTTTTGGAAATCGAGCTTAGCAAGGAAGGATTTGAAAGATTCTCTTTTCCCTGACTTAATGGCTTGAGTTAGGATCGCTTGCCTCTTTCGAAGCTCTATACAATCGTTCATTTCCCTGGATTTTTCAGCTTTGTCCCTGGCTTTATTTCTGGCAGCTTTCAATTTGGATACAGTTGTGGACCAGAAAGTCTTGTACCCATTAATTTGACCTCGCGGTATGCACTCTTTTGCACATTTAAGTATGGCCTCACTTACTTTCTTTGCTGCTTCTTCTGGTTCTTGTAGTGTTAGTTGAGTCAGGACTTCATTTGTGCATTCCCTGTATTTTTTCCAATCCGCCTTTTTAAAATTCCAGCGCGGAGCGCGATTTTGGGCTTTTTTGTCCTTTGCCAGTTTGCATGTCACTAGCAGAGCGCGGTGACCACAGCCTGCTGCGTCGTCTAGGAGGGTTACACTGGTCTTCCCTGTAATGTGTGGGTGCGTTACGACAAGATCGGGCCTTGTTTGACTTCTTCTAAACGATAAGAACGTAGGTGGGGTGTTCAATACATCGAAATAGTTGATATCCAGAAAGTCCTCGAGGTGTTTCCCAACGTTGGTGGTTCTAGAGTAGCCCCATCTCGTGGATGGACTATTGAAATCTCCAATTATGATGGTACTTGGCTGGATTTGTTGCTCTACCAATTCCAATGCAGGTATATTATCTGGCGGATTGTATAGTAAGAAAAGGGTGACATGTTTCGAGTTTTTCCAGACTTCGACCTGGAACATTTCCAGTTTATCTCTATCCTGCATTTCGTGGATTATGTTAGTCTTGCATACTTGAGGGGTTTTGGTTCCGATGATAATTCCTGACAAAAAGTTACTAACAATGAGTAACTTCGACGCATGAGCAAACAAAAAGAATTACTAAGATTACTCAAAGAAAGAATAATATAATACTTGGATCACGTGTTGAGAGGTGAAGCATATGAATTACTTCAAATTATATTGGATTGGAAGGTAAAGTACAGAGCAAAAGATCAGCAGGAAAACGCCAGAACTCGTGGCTGAAAGACCTGAGAAGATGGTTTGACCGCTCATCCGCAGAAATTTTTCGTGCAGCAGTTTTCAAAGCCACAATTGCCATTTGGTTCGCCAACCTTCGAAAGGAGACGACGCAATAAGAAGAAGAAGAAGATAAATTAGCTGGCTCATAGGTCGAAAATAAAAAAAATCTAACCATAGAACCGATTTTGATTAGAAAATATGCAAACATTAATTTTATGCAAAACTGGTACTCTGTGAAACACGATAATTTTACTATTTTTGATAAAAATATATTTCAATCATTTAGAAGGCTTCAAATATTATTTAATTTATGGAAAGTATACTTTGGGCTATCAGATAATTATTGTTGGTTAAGTTTATTATTTATTGTAAGGGACTTATTTTTCAATAAGAATTTCAACCCCTTTGTAAAAGTATAGGTAAATTATTAATAAAACCAAAGAAAAAAGGTGGCAAACATGCTGGGATAAGTTTTCTCACAATAAAAGCAATTAGAAGACAGAAAGGTATTCCTATATCTACAGATATTACTTTTTATGGTGATTTTTAGAACCAATTACTAGATATGTAATTATATTGTTTGACACGATGTTCAACATACCTGCTTCCTGGCAAATTTATTGCCCATTTTCGCCGATGTCTCATTTTTAGAACTGATTACTAGATATGTAATTATATTGTTTGACACGATGTTCAACATACCTGCTTCCTGGCAAATTTATTGCCCATTTTCGCCGATGTCTCAAAATCTTCTCTTGCTGAATCTGTCCGTTCGAATATTTTATGAAGTATACCTCTTTGGCAGTATGCCAAACTTAACGTTTTTTTGTGTTTATCTGAACATAGCTGTATGGCTTTGGTTACATCTTCAAATGCATCTAAAACAAAATTTTGCAAATTAGGAATGATAAACACATAATTTTATTAAGTAATTAAGTCAAAAAACCCCATAATTTAATTACCTAGATGTTTTAACTTAAAGGGGGGTATGGTTTGAAATCAATATGTCAAGCACATTTTTGTGAATTTTTTTGAAAATATGGTTGAGGTATTTTATTTTTAAATTAAATAAACATATCCAGTACAATTCAAAGAATATTCAAAAAAAATTTCAAGGCAAAATATTGAAAAATAAGCCTAGAGTGGCAAATTTTTTCAGACACATCCAAAAAAATTGATTTTGCGGTAGACATAAAAACTCGTTGGATCGTGCGAAACAGAAAATTCAAAAATATTTTATTGGCTTTTGATTTTTCGTGGTAACGTGTCGAGTTTTTTTTCAGTCAGAAATCAAAATAACGAAATTTTTCTTAAAATGAGTGAAAATGAGCATTTTTATTATGTATTGCTAAAAATAAATAAGAATAAAACAAAATATATCTCGTTACATGACGAAATGTCATAAAGAAAATCTGTGCAAAATTTCAGGTGGATATCGGTCAAATAGTTTTTGAGTTACAATGTCCACCGCCTTTGAAAAAAAGCAGTTTTGAGAAGAACGCGTTTAAAGTTTTGACTACTATTATTTTCAATTTCTATTTTATCTGTCAAATCAAAAGTGATGCACGTCGGAATATGTTTTTGAATCGCAGAGTAATTTAAAAAAGAGAAGTGGAATAGCTGTGGAACGTTTCTCACTTCGCGCTGGCGCGAAGCTGCTGTAAAGTGAGGGGAAGGTAGGAATATTCAACAAGCTGTATATCCGGTAATTTCGCTCTGATTAATCTGAAATTTTCAGAGAGTATTCTTAAAGTTATGTACTTTTATTTCAAATAACTATAATTCAAAATATAACCCCCCCTTAAAAATATATGATATAACATTAAAAAATAATCGTTTTGATATTATTCACAAAAAATAATCATACCTTCAAATCTACGTAGATATTGTAGTATATTCGCCCGATTGTTGTACAAAGATGGTCTACTAGGAGCTAATTCTATTGCTTCGTTTATAATCCTTAGGGCCTCTGTTAAATTTCCCTTCTCCGCCATATTGACAGCTTCAATTTCCATTTGTCTTGTAATTTCTTGATCTTCAGATAATGTTTCTACATCTGAAATTTATATAAACTTTTAAAAAGTTCTCAAACGAACGATATAATTTTTTATAATCAATATTTCTTTGTTGGTATTACTAATCAATAAAAAAAGCATGTATATATACTAAATATTTTCGGCAATAAAAAGTTTATATTACCTATGCCAAAATTATTCTTTACGAATAATTAAACAAGTAATTGGACTTCGTAAGTCCTAGGTTTTCACCCAAAGTAATCGGGCGCGTCGAATAATATATCACTTGTACTATTCCGGTAACTTTAAAACAGTACTTCTGGTTGCCTTTCTCAAACCGGAAGTCCTACCTCAAATTTCTCACCTTTAGTACCATCCTTGGATTATAAGCTTTCATTCGACATCTTATTTGTCATTCTACCTGGTATAGTGACGGAGGAGTTATATTTGCGCTCACACGGACAGACAGCCTAGGTCAAATTTCTCACCTTTAGTACCATTCTTGGATTATAAGCTTTCATTCGACATCTCATTTGTCATTCTACCTGGTAAAGTGACGGAGGAGTTATATTGCTCGGACGGACAGACAGCCTAGATCAAATTTCTCACTTTAGTACCATCCTTGGATTATAAGCCTTCATTTGACACCTCATTTGTCATTCTACCTGTTATAATGACGGGGGAGTTATATTCGCGGTCGGACGGACAGACAGTCTAGGTCAAATTTCTCACCTTTAGTACCATCCTTGGATTATAAATAAGCTTTCATTTGACACCTCATTTGTCATTCTACCTGTTATAATGACGGAGGAGTTATATTCGCGGTCGGACGGACAGACAGCCTAGGTCAAATTTCTCACCTTTAGTACCATCCTTGGATTATAAGCCTTAATTTGACACCTCATTTGTCATTCTACCTGTTATAATGACGGAGGAGTTATATTCGCGGTCGGACGGACAGACAGTCTAGGTCAAATTTCTCACCTTTAGTACCATCCTTGGATTATAAATAAGCTTTCATTTGACACCTCATTTGTCATTCTACCTGCTATAATGACGGAGGAGTTATATTCGCGGTCGGACGGACATACAGCCTAGGTCAAATTTCTCACCTTTAGTACCATCCTTGGATTATAAGCTTTCATTTGACACCTCATTTGCCATTCTACCTGGTATAATGACGGAGGAGTTATATTCGCGGTCGGACGGACAGACAGCCTAGGTCAAATTTCTCACCTTTAGTACCATCCTTGGATTATAAGCTTTCATTTGACACCTCATTTGCCATTCTACCTGGTATAATGACGGAGGAGTTATATTCGCGGTCGGACGGACAGACAGCCTACGTCAAATTTCTCACCTTTAGTACCTTCCTTGGATTATTAGCTTTCATTTGACACCTCACTTGTCATTCTACCTGGTATAACGACGGAGGAGTTGTGTTCACAGACGGACAGACGGACGTGCATAATTCAACGTTTTCACATTTTTTTAAAATTGGTTGAAAATAATATAAGGCAAAGAAGGCATGAAAGGCAAGAAGATATACTAAAGAACTGTCTTCAGAGCAATATATTCGCACTTACTATTATTAAGAGGATGGGTACGTATTTTCGGCTGCAATGCTATTCAAATGGGGATTCATTTTCTTCGAATCCTTAGAAAACTAATAAGTATTTTTGAAAAATTTAAACGCAGAATGAAAGATTGCGTTATTAGTGAGGGCCGAAAGTCCGTGAGAACTTCTATGTTTATTTTAATAAGTTACAGAAGTGAAAAACTAAGAGAAAATTTAGTGTGATTTTTTATTTAAAATATCTCATTCAAAATAAACTTTTTATTTATCCTAAGGGACTTTCGGCCCTCGGTAACAATATAGTCTTTCATTCTGCGTTTAAATTTTTTAAAAGTATTTGTTAGTTTTTTCCGGATTCGAAAAAAATGGACACCATGTCCGTGGTAATATTTTCCAAATCTATCTTTGTCTTACAACGCACTCAGTCGAATAGAATATTGTCAGCATATTGTCAGTTATATCATACGGAGGGACCGCAGACGTTCGGAAACAATTAGCGTCTCTTTGCAAAGACAAGGACGTCGACTTTGCAAAGTAACAAGACACTTACTCAACACACACACTACACATTACAGGTTCTAGTTCTAAACCAAAGCCAGAATCAGAGAAAAAAAATATTGTCAGTCAGACAGTGGCAATCAGTGACAATTTTAAATATTTGACATGGCATCGGGAATATTTTTTTGAGTTGTTGATTAAGTAATATTGATATATAGTGTATTTGATAAATAATTGATTTAAGACGTGAACTTAATAAAAAGTTATTTATTGTGTATTATTTGTCGAAGATCCAAGCAGAGAATACATCAGGATAATATATTCTGTGATCCAAATATTTTGTTGTTAAAGATGTTCAAAATTGTAAGCGTTCCATAGTAACAATATATTATTAAAAAATCACTTTAACACTTTTCCTCTTTTCTAGATTGAATATTAGTTTTTGTTGTACATATAAATTATTACAATCACTGAATACATAGTTAGTGAGAAAATTATCACATTTATTAACTGAATTAATAATTTGCAACTATACAAATAACAGTTATCCAAGAACATTCAAAAGTCATCTCTTTAAGTTAATGATGACATTTTCAAGTAGAATGACATTCTAGTAATGTTTACATATCCATACCAGTGTGAATTTTACTACACGCAATTTGCCGTGTAACGACAGAAAAAGTAGGGATAGCCGTAAAATATTTGCGAATTATGTACCCATGGCCTTAACCTGTAAATCGTTGCTATAATGCTAGAATAATGAAACAATAACAAATCGTCGTCATCTTCTTCTTCTTGCAGTAAAACTTGCAGCATTTCGTAATCCATATTTTTTATGTGATATGATAACCAATGTCAACTGTTTAGCGGCCCTTACACGATCAGTATTATTGCCAGTATTTGCAAGTAAAGACAGTTTTATTGACCGTGTTAGAGCAGGACATTTAGCACAAAATAAATCGAATTTTTACAGCAGCTAGAGACTTGCAACTTTTTGCATTGTGTTCAGGATGATGTCAGGAAAACAGTATACTATAGAGTTTAGAGAAATGGGTGGAAATGCATAGTCCATTTTAAAGTGCATAAAATACATCCAACAGTGCGTAAACATGTTAAAACAAGTGTATTAAGGGCCATATTTTGTTACTCGGAGGTTTTTGGGGTCACTGAAGATGAATACGCCATCAGAACTGACCACCGGAGCACCTGATGGCCAGGTTCGCTGCTACGCCACGGCGTCTGGAATTTCGATTGCTTTCGGCACTAAATTGATACAAACAGATTACTAGTGGAGTATTTGGGGTCGCTGAACAAGAATACGCTATCAGAACCGACATCCGGTGCACCTGGCGCCCAAAAATACTCCAAACAACAGAAGCTAACATGTTTTAGCAGTGACTTTGGACAGCAGATGGTCCGGGTGTCGGTTCTTACGCCATATTCCTATTCAGCGACCCTAAACACCTCCTAGTAATCTATTTGAATGCATTTAACGCCGAAACTCCAGAATATGACGTGCCTTAGCAATGACCGTGGACACCAGGTGGTCCGGGGGGTCAGTTCTGATAGCGTATTCATATTCAGTAACCCTAAAAACCCCTCGTGTAATCTGTTTGCATTAATTTGATGCCGAGATCCATCGAAACTCCAGAAGATGATGTGACTCTAGACACTAGGTGCTCTGAGTGTCGGTTTTGATGGCGTATTCGTCTTTAGCAACCCCAAAAATCGCCAGAGTAATTTATTTGCATCAATTTTATGCGAAAAACCTTCGAAACTCCAGAAGATGACGTGCCTTAGCAGTGACACTGAGCACCAGGTGCTCCGGGAGTCGGTTCTGATAGCGTAATTGTGTTCAGCGACTCCAAAAACCTCCAAGTAATCTGTTTGCATCAATTTAGTGCCGATAATCCTCGAACCTCCAGATAACGTGCCTTAATATTGACCCTGGGCACCAGGTGGTCCGGAGGTCGGTTCTGATGTTATAGTTGTGTTTAGCGACCCCAAAAACTCCTGACTAACAAAATCTGGAGCTTAATATGCTAATTTTAAATACATGTTTATGCACTTTTGTACTTTAAAATGCAACTAAGCATTTCCACCCATTTTTCTATAGTAGACTTTTTTCCTGACATCATTCTGAACACAATGCAAAAAGTTGCAAGTCTCTAGGTGCTGTATTTAAAAATCGATTTATTCGGGTGCTTTTAGTGCTAAATGCCCCGGTCTATGTAATGAAACAGGAAAAATACTGACGCGATATTGACGAAATATCTACATATTCGGCATCAATATTTTAAAAGGTCAAACAGTTCCACAATAGATCAACTATTCACGCTGAAACAGCTTCTAGAAAAGGGATGGGAGTATAACAGACCCATACACAATCTCTTCATAGACCTTGGACAGGCATATGATAGCGTAGAAAGAAGCGAAGTATGGAATGCCATGGCGGAGTTCTCAATACCAAAGAAACTCATTCGGATGACTAAAGTCTGTATGGAGGGTGTAATTTCAAAAGTAGGTGTAAATAATAGACTGTCTGACAGCTTTGAAATCAACAGTGGACTCAAACAGGGTGATGCGTTATCTCTACTACTTTTTAACCGTGTATTAGAGAAAGCCATGAGGTCGGCCGAAATAAAGACTATTACTAGCATACGCAGATGACATTGACCTCGTTGGAGACTCCATCTTATCCACAAAAGCCATTTTCAACAAGGTGGAAGGGGCAACAACCGAAGTAAGGCTGAGGATTAATGAAGAGAAGACAAAATATATTGTTATATAATTTTTATGGGGAACATTTAGAGAATTCATTTTATATCCAAGACCACAAGATCGTAACTTTTCTTCGCCCTGTATATGGCCAAATTTGTAAATAATATAATTAGTTGTAAGCAGTGTTTCGTGGTAAAGAGGAAAAGTGTAGTGATAAAGATTCTACGAACGGACTTAACAATTCAAAACAATGGAACTAAATTACGATCGGTTTTAGAAAGTGGATGTATTCGCGGTTGGAGTGAACAATAGGACGTTTCTAAATGGTTTCCTCGAAAGCAACGACGGTAAACAGATTTGTTTAGTTTTAGAATAGAGGTTTTTTTCTAGGATATAAAAAAGAAGTTAATTTTAATATTTCCTGGAAATTTAACAAGACAGAAAATTTGTATATAACACTATTTGTTCTTAAGAAATGAAAGTAGGGAGGTAATGTGGAGAGAATGCTTGTGATTGGCGAAAGAGACCGATGGAGGGAGAATAGAATGTTTGAGTCTGAGTTTGATGAGGGAAAAAGATTTACTGTGTAAACAAGATCTGAAGAGACCAGTCGAGTTTGGAAAGTAGTGATTATGTGTAAAGTGGTTAATTTGGTGGCCGTGTAAGCAGATTTCTGTTGAGACGAAATCGTGATCGAGTCGAGAAGTAAAATCTCCTCGTGTCCGAATAGATTCCAGTTTTCTGTCTGGAACGAGTAGCCGGTTTGTATCAATTTTGCACAAGATATCGAGCTGAGAGAAAAAATCTTGGAATTATAAAGATTTATATTGTTTGTATCGAGTCAGAGACTAAATTGAGGAAAGATTTCAAGCGAGTGCTGTTTTGTTTGGTAAAAAGTTTGGACAAGAACAGTTGCAGCATCCGAGGAGCACGTGTGGGAGAAACGAGGACAACATAATCCATGAAAAGAAGTTAAGAAGATAGATAAGGTTAGTAAGATTATTTGAGAAAAGAGAGAGTTGTTTGATATTACATACCATATTTGTTTTTTGTCAATTTAAAAGTTTTACAGCATAATTTATTCATTCATAAATTCATAGAGGACATAAGTAATCTATTTAAAGGTGAAAATTAAATTTTGTTTTTTTTTTATATTAGTTTTATAGTAATAGGAACAGTCCACCGAAACATTTAAATAAAATTTTGTTAAAAGAAAAGGAGATAATAGAATTACAGATTATTTTTAATAGATAAAATATTTTTACGAGAGAATAAAGTTTTAGCATGCATTTTGAATCTTATATTTATGGTATCATCATCATCAATGGTGCTACAGCCCTATGAAAGAGCCTCGACCTTCCCAAGTCTATTACGCCAGTCAGTCCTATCCATTGCCAACCGTTGCCAGTTTGCTGCGCCTATTTTTGTCCCATCCTCATCTACACCATCTTTCCATCTAAGTTTTGGCCTACCCCTATTTCTACTTCCCACAGGTTGTGACATAAGGATTCTTCTAGGAGGGTTGTTATTTATGGTATAGTCTATGAATAAATAATATTTATAAAATTTATATAATTGTGAGCATATTTATTTTCCTTGTTTTGTCCTGGATAAAGTAAGCAATGAGAAATACTAGAAGCCACAAACTAAAGGTGATATATTAAAATCAATTAGCCCTGAGAACATTTTTTTATTGGAAAGATTTATTAAGGTTTTGTTTCCATGAGTAGCAATTAAAATAATTAATTAATTAATTGAATTGACAAGATACTGACCAATCTCATAACTGAGAGAAAATATAGAGCATACCAATATATGTGTATAAATAGAACGACACGAAGAGACAGGATAGGACAAAATGTGACGATCAACGCCTTCAATTTCGAAAGAGTACAACATTTTAAGTATCTGGGGGCCATAATCACAGCTGACAGCGATGTAACTGAAGAAATAAAAGATAGAATCAAATCAGCAAATCGCTGTCTATTCGCACTGGATAAGCTTATAAAATCAAAAAATCTTGCAAGAAGTTCCAAGATCAAAATCTATAAATCCATAGAAAAATTTTCGGACCTCACCACGACATTAACACAAACCGGTATAGGATCAGAACCAACATCGAATTAAAAGCACTCTACAATGACACCGATATTGTCCAAGAAATTAAATCACAGCGACTAAGATGGGCAGGTCACGTGCACAGACTTCATAACGAGAGACTTATAAGACTGGTATGGGAGGAGATTCCTACAGGCAAAAGACCACTCGGACGTCCCAGAATGCGATGGAGAGATAACATCCAAGCAGATCTCCGAAAAATGAACATTCCATTTGACCCTAGGTTGATGGAAGACCGAACAAATTGGAAGAAAGTTGTACAGTTAGCCATGACCCACCCAGGGTTGTAGCGCTACGTGATGATGATGAGTATTTTAAAAGTAGAGGTGATACTGACAGTATTACTAATCAACAGTAATATTGATCGTGTAATAATGCGACGCATTATTACACGATTAAATTATTACATTATTACACGTGTAAGGCCCGCCGCACATTGAGACGCAGGTGACGCAGGCAACGCAGGGTAGGACAGCCCAGGTTTCTATTTTCCGTACAATTAAATTATCCCGCGCGAACTGGAACGCAGAGCAGGGCAGCACAGAACCGTGTCTAAGTAAACCTGCCAGCGCAGTCGTCCGGACACAGATTCCTGTGCCACGTGCCGAGCAGCTGTTTGTTTCTAGTAAAATTTTGTGTGGTTATATTCGAAATGTATGAACAATTAATTGAATTGGTGAGAAGCAGAGAAGCCATACAATTCTTTACGATCCCAATAATTATTTAAAAGCAAAATTAAACGATGAATTCTGGAAAATTGTTTTCTGCTTAACGGAAAATAATTTTAAAAAACAGGCTCAGAGAATTCGGACGATAGTGCAAATTCCCTACGAGTATTTCTCCTTTTTATATAGTTCTTCTTCTTCTTGAAGTGCCGTCTCCTCAATGGATGTTGGCTACTACAATTGCAAACTCTTCTCTGTTTTCAGCTGTTCTTATTAGCTGTTCAAAATTTAGCCCTGTCCATTGTCGGATATTTCTGAGTCACGATAGTCTTTTTCTTCCTAGCCCTCTCCTTCCCTCGATCTTTCCTTTCATTATAAGTTGAGCATATTGGTACTTATTATTTCTCAGTATGTGGCCTAGGTATGATGTTTTTCTACTTTCACTACTGTGTTAAAAAGTTCTCTTGCCTTGCCTATTCTATGCACCACTTCTTCGTTTGAGATATGCGATGTCCACGAAATTTTGAGAATTCTCCGGTAGATCCACATTTCAAAGGCCTCCAACTTATTTACGGTTGATGTTTTAAGGGTCCATGTCTCAACTGCATAGAGAAGAGTCGACCAGACGTAGCATTTGGATAAACGTAGTCGAATTTCGAGTTTTATTCGAGAATCACAAAGCAGTTTTTTGATTTTTTCGAAAGATTTTCTGGTCGTTCTATTCTCGATCTTATTTCTAGATCAGAATCAGGATTTAGGCTGCTATCGATCCAACATCCCAAGTACTTAAATCTATCGACTTGTTCTAAAATGTGCCCATTTATTGTGCAAGGTTGAGGTACGTTTTGGTTTTTTCGGATTGACATCACTTTGGTTTTTTTAATGTTTATTTTCATACCAAATTGCTCACAAGTGGAGTTGGTCTTGTCGATGAGTCGTTGCAGACCCAAGTCGGAATCCGCAATCAACACCGTATCATCGACGTATCTGATGCTGTTGATATTTACGCCATTCACCTTGACTCCATCTTTGGAGTCCTCCAGTGCCTCTTTAAATAGAAACTCGGATAAAGATTAAACGGCAGAGGCGACAGAACACATCCCTGTCTAACTCCCCTCCTAATTTCTACTTATGAGGATGTGGAACCTTCGATCCTAACTCTGGCGTTTTGGTTCCAGTACAAGTTCTTTAGTAAATTGATGTCTTTTCCATCTAAACCGACTTCTTGCAAACGTTCTAATAGTAGGTTGTGTCACAGTATAAAGAGGGACAGTAGAACCACTCTCCGAAAAATTGGAAGTAAAATCTGTAGTCGCGCATGGCGACCGCGCAATGTTCTTAGTCGCTTTTGCCCCACTTTCGCATTGCTAGTCGCATAGAAACGTACGGGTTTTAACAGGGAAAACCCGCATCCACCACTGGTGAATTATCAATTGCGTACTGCCAGTATTACTTCTTGAGATCAAAGTGCCGACAGAGAAGTGGTTTTAATGTCCCTCTTTATACTGTGGTCGTGTCTTACTCTATCAAATGCTTTTTCGAACTCTATAAAGCATATAAAGTTGCTTCTCCAAAATAATTTTTCCCTCTTGACATGTTGTATAATAAAACTGTTTCTTCAAATTCTGCGTCTGACCCTGACTCGGAACTGTCCAGAAACAACGCCATTATTTAAATTATAAAATTCTCTTTCTATGTACAAATAATATATTTGCTATTCGCACCTCAAAATTTTCGAGAGGACTGCTTTCAAATATGCGCTCACACTGCGTGACACGTATATTTTCTGACCTGCCCTGCACTGTGTCGCCTGTGTCATCTGCGTCCCAATGTGCGGCTTACCTAAATGCTGCCGCGGCAGTTTGCAGTAGTCCTCGGAATCATATCTTTATGCACATATCGAATAACAATGATTACCAATTGACGAAAAACAATAAAATAAATTAAAAAATCATGCATTAATGTAGTAATCTGTAATAGTTTACCTTTAAGTTCCTCACACTGGATACCTTCCCCAATGGGCAAATTTGGATTAAAAATACAATTCACAATGGCATTATCACGTTCACTTAACTGTCCACTCATATTTAATACGCCTACTTACAGTTTGAACAAATTAAAACAACTAAAAACAAAACACAGAAACCGTCAGCGGGGTCAGTATGTTTATCGAATTATTGTAAATATTTCTCAATCAGAACAAAAACAAAGGTCATTTACAAAATATAAAAGTTTATTTCATAACAACATCTCAAGACCAGATAATTTTATTATCGTCTCCTAATCTAATTTTATCCGAAGCCAGAAGTTTTAACGCTTTCGGGAAAGCTCTGTGTTCGGCAGTTTTTATTCTTTCGGTAAGGGAATGTACTGTGTCATCCAGCTCTATAGGGACTGATTCTTGGGCTATTATAGCACCAGCATCCACGTCTTCCTAAAATTTACAAAAAAATATTCATTAGGATTTTCATTAAATCATTGTTGATGCGACCAATTTTTAAATATTCAATTTTATATTCTACATAAATTCATAAATTTCCTGATCGTGAATTTCAAATATTTTTTCCTTTTCAATGAATTACCATTCAATGAATACTTTATTATTTATAATTTAGACTACATCTTACACGAGTGGTATTTAAAACTAAAGTGTTAGAGAAACAGGCAATTTTTTAAAAACAAGAATACATATGAACTTGCATATGAACTGAAAATGCATATGATTATGTGCACTTCAAAATATGAACTTTACCAATATAGTAGTAATAACTGCATAAATACAGGGTGTTTGGTAAAGAATGGGCCAAAGCTTAACCTTATATTCCTGAGGTTAAAATAGGTCGATTTAAGCTAACTTACCTTAGTACAAAAGTTGATAATAACCGAAATACAGGGTGTCAAAGTTAAACTTTTATATTATTTATTTTTGAATATTTCCTGACAGGCATGGGGCAACAACACGAAATTTGGTAAGTGTTGCTGGTACTGTACACTCTACTAAATTATGTTAAACAAACGTTTCTGGCTACTACCAGAGGCGTACGATGGGGGAACCTGAATGGTCGACCCTTCCCAAATTCTACGCCACTGGCGGAATTTCTATTTTAGTGCAATTTTTTGATTCTCCAATACTTTCTATGTAAATAACATACTCTTCATTCGTGAAGATAAAGCCATTAGTTTTCGAGATATTTGAAGCTAAATACAAAGGAACAAAATACATTAATCAAAATAAGTGTGCCTTTTCATTTTTAACTTCAAATATCTCGAAAACTAATGACTTAAGGCTACGGCTCCACGGGCGAGAAATTGACGCTAGCAGTAGCCGTAAAACGAACTTAAGGTTCCGCGGAACGGAATAGGAATAGCCGAACTGTATCGACTACAGGACTTGTGCGTAGTCGGTTCAGTTCGGCTATTCCTATTCCGTTCCGCGGAACCTTAAGTTCGTTTTACGGCTACTGCTAGCGTCAATTTCTCGCCCGTGGAGCCGTAGCCCTAATCGTTACGAATGAAGTGTATATTATTTGCATAGAAAGTATTGGAGAATCTAAAAATTATGCTAAAATAGCAGTTTCGTCAGTGGCGTAGAATTTGGGAAGTCAACCCTGTCGTACGCCTCTGGTAGTAGCCAGAAACGATTATTTAACATAATTTAGTGGGTGTACAGTGCCTACATTTTCTGTCAAGTATGATACGGATATGTCAAATTATTTTAAAGTATTCTTTTTTTTAATAATTTATTCTTTATTTAAAACTTTAAGAAATATATGTGCCCGGTACTATAAAAATATTTGATATATCCTTATGATACTTGGCAGAAAGTGTAGGTACTTTACATTCTACTAAATTATGTTGAATAATCAATTCTGGTTAATACCAGAGGCGTACGACAGGGGAAAGTGAATATGTAGTTGAAACTTCAAAAATTCTACGCCACTGATGAAACTGCCATTTTAGCGTAATTTTTAGATTCTCCAATACTTTCTATGCAAATAATATACACTTCATTCGTAACGATTAAGTCATTAGTTTTCGAGATATTTGTGGTTAAAATAAAAAGGCACACTTATTTTGATTAAGGCTATGGGTACATAATTCGCAAATATTTTACATGTATCCCTACTTTTTCTGTCTTTACACGGCAAATTACGTGTAGTAAAATTCACACTGGTATGGATATGTAAACATTACTAGAATGTCAGTTTACTTGAAAATGTCATCATTAATTTAAAGAGATAGCTTTTGAATGTTCTTGGATAACTGTTATTTTTATAATTGCAAATTATTAATTCAGTTAATAATAAATGTGATAATTTTTTCACTAACTATGTATTCAGTGATTGTAATAATTTATTTGTACAACAAAAACTAATACTCAATCGAGAAAAGAGGAAAAGTGTTAAAGTGATTTTTCAATAATATATTGTTATGGAACGCTTACAATTTTGAACATCTTTAACAACAAAATACTTGGATCACAGAATATATTATCCTGATGTATTCTCTGCTTGGATCTTCCACAAATAATACTCAATAAATAACTTTTTATTAAGTTTACGTCTTAAATCAATTATTTATCAAATACACTATATATCAATAATATTTAATCAATAACTTAAAATATTCCCGATGCAATGTCAAATATTTAAAATTGTCACTGATTGTCAGTGTCTGACTGACAATATATGCTGACAATATTATATTGGGCTGAGTGCGTTGTAAGACAAAGATAGATTTGGAAAATATTACCACGGCATTGTGTTCATTTTTTTCGAATCCTGAAAAAACCAATAAATATTTTTGAAAAATTTAAACGCAGAATGAAAGATTAAATTATTACCGAGGGCCGAAAGTCCCTTAGAATAAATAAAAAGTTTATTTTGAATGAGATATTTGAAATTAAAAATCACACTAAATTTTCGCTTAGTTTTTCACCCCTGTAACTTATTAAAATAAACATTATAGAAGTTCTCAGGGACTTTCGGCCCTCGCTAATAACGTAATCTTTCATTCTGCGTTTAAATTTTTCAAAAATACTTATTAGTTTTCTCAGGATTCGAAAAAAATGAATCCCCATTTGAATAGCATTGCAGCCGAAAATACGTACCGATCCTCTTAATGTATTCTGCCCCTTCGTATTTAGCTTGAAATATCTCGAAAAGTAATGACTTTATCTTTACGAATGAAGAGTATGTTATTTACATAGAAAGTATTGGAGAATCAAAAAATTGCACTAAAATAGAAATTCCGCCAGTGGCGTAGAATTTGGGAAGGATCAACTATTCACGTTCCCCCGTCGTACGCTTCTGGTAATAGCAGAAACGTTTGTTTAACATAATTTATTAGGGTGTACAATACCAGCACCACTTACCAAATTTCGTGTTATTATCCCATGCCTGTCAGGAAATATTCAAGAATAAATAAAATAAAAGTTTAACTTTGACACCCTGTATTTCGGTTATTATCAACTTTATTAAGCTCAGGAATCTAAGGTTAAGCTATGGCCCATTCTTTACCAAACACCCTGTATATGCTCCGCTAAGTTCATTCCGCATGTAGAAGAACGTTCAGAAATAAAGTTAACCAGCGACAGTGTTAAGATGTCTATTTTATACCAAATGTAATATTTCTTTTGTTATGTCTTTCAGGTTTTTCTACTTTATTTTGCAGTTCTAGATTTTCATTTCCTAATTGCTTTATTGACTATAATAAAGCATTCGATAGAGTGCGATATCAACAATGAATGAATGTCCTAAAATCAAAGAAAATAGACTACAATAACCCCAGGAGCATATTGAATTTATATTATAAGCAGAGAGCAAAAGTAAATTTTAAATAAAGTAACGAACTGTCTAGTAAATTTAGTAATTTTTTTTGCTAAGTTGGTTACATTCTGACATAGATGAAGTAGCTGGAAATTATTATACAAACAAGCACACATTCTCATAGCCTATATTAAAAGTAAACAAACAACGAAACGACAGTAATACTAATACACAGGGTGTCCCGAAAAGATTGGTCATAAATTATACCACACATTCTGGGGTCAAAAATAGTTCGATTGAACCTAACTTACCTTAGTACAAATGTGCTCATAAAAAAAGTTACAGCCCTTTGAAGTTACAAAATGAAAATCGATTTTTTTTAATATATCGAGAACTTTTAGAGATGTTTTATTGAAAATGGACATGTATCATTCTAATGGCAGAAACATCTAAAAACAAAATTATAGTGAAATTTGTCCACCCCATAAAAATATTATGGGGGTTTTGTTCCCTTAAACCCCCCCAAACTTTTGTGTACGTTTTAATTAATTCATTATTGTGGTACCATTAGTTAAACACAGCGTTTTTAAAACTTTTTTGTGTCGTAGTATTTTTTCGATAGGATCTATTATTGTGGTACTATTAGTTAAACACAGTGTTTTTAAAACTTTTTTGCTTCTTAATCTTTTTTTGATAAGTCACCTTTTATCGAAATGTGGCTTCTTTATCAACATATACCTGAAAATGTAAATTATAAATAAATTTTCAGATTATTAACAGGTCTCTATAATCGTACACCATATAAAAATATCTGGTGGATTCGACAAATATTCAAAATATCTCGATAAGCACTGGCTTATCGAAAAAGTACTAAGAGGCTAAAAAGTTTGAAAAACATAGCGTTTAACTAACGGTGCCACAATAATAATTTAATTGGAGCGTATTTAGGGGAACAAAACCCTCATAAAATTTGTATGGGGTGCACAAATTTCACTTTAATTTTTTTTAAGATGTTGCTGCCATAAGAATGCCACATGTCCATTTTCAATAAAAAATGTCTAAGAGTTTTCGATATATGAAAAAAAATCGATTTTCATTTTCTAACTTCAAAGGGCTGTAACTTTTTTGTGTACACTATTGTATATAGGTAAGTGAGGTTCAATCAACCTATTTTTGACCCCATAATCTGTGGTATAATTTATGACCAATCTTTTCGAGACACCCTGTATAATAATATAAACAGCGCGAATAATACAATTACTTACTATGAGCCATTCCACGAACATACGCCTGTTTTGGATTACTTCAACAATGAATATTTTACTGTGCAACATAAGAAGTACGAAAGTAAATGGCGCTAATAATTATTCCAATAAACAACAATTTAATTTGTAATTTACTTTCGTTCGTTTGTTTCGTATATAATATTATGTTAAATTATAACAATTGAAGTTATGAGTTTAGTATACACCCACTATTTCTAATAATTCTTCTTTTTTCAATGAAAGAATTATGCAATGGCAAGTTTATTTGAGCTGTTAATAGAGTGACGTATGAATTTTTCTGTTGCATGTTTCCTACTCTGAATTTGTCAAAATCCGTCCGAGTTTAGCGAACCGACTTAATCAACAAATAGCAAATGCATTTTTGGCAATATGTTATTTTTTTTAATATTGTTTTAAGACTGTTTTATTGTTGTTAGTCAAAAAGAGGCAGATATATGATGCTTTTTAATATGTAAATAAAAAGCAATACAGAGTGATGAATTAGTCGACAAGGGTATCTATAATTGCATCCACGACCTGTCGTTCACCGTGATAACAATCTTTAGCGAACTAGTTCCTTTTATACTCCTTTATGTGCTATAAGCACGTCCTTTAATCAAATCTGAATCATCTTTACTCTCATTTTATTTGTATTCACTTTTATGAGCATAAAAGGAACTACATAGTTCGCTAAAGATTATCATCACGGTGAACGACAGATCTTGGATGCAATTATAGATACCCTTGTCGACTAATTCATCACTCTGTTCTGCTTAGTATTTTCCATCTTAAAAAGCGCAGAGGATAACAATTCGAATTTTAGTTCCTGCCTATTTTGACTAACTATGCATAGATGGTGCTAGTAGAATCTTTGAAAATTATTTTAATAATTACACCGACGGGATGAAAATATTTGATTCCATTGCAGTGCCTCTACACAGGTGCTCCATGGGGGCTACGGTAAAGTTGAAATACGTGTAATAGGGGAGTGCATATAGATTTTCACTTCGGAAAAAATCAAATAAGATAGAACTTTTTGTGATTTCATTAAGAAATGTTTAATAAACAACATATCAAAAACTTCTACTCGAGAAGTGGGTGCTTCATTTTTTATTAAATAAATGAACTGCGAAATTAGATGTTTTTTAAATAACCCCGAAAATATAAATTTTAGAAAAAAACTGTCTTGACCATTGAAAAATTCAGAAAATTTTACAAAAAAACCCTGTATAAATATTTTTCTAAAATTGAATCTGTCGCTTCTATAACTTTTTATTTATAACACTAAAGTCACCCTTCTTACAAACATTGGCGCACAGTAAACTAAGGTACGGAGAATTGCAGGGTTGAGTTATTTTAACGTAATTCTTTAACTAATCGATCAAATGAAATTTTACAAATTGGACATGAAAGAAGGATAATTAAGTTATCTTATGGTTATAATAAAAAGAAATAAAATGTATGGGTATAAGTACGGTGTTGGCAGAAAGTGAGACTTACATGAATTTTGTTTAAAAATGATTTAAAAATGTGTAACTAATACAATTTTTCTTATAAAACTCTTAATTTTGCAAAATTTACCTCTCAAACACCTTCCTAGACGATGTTTCATTCAAAAAAAATTCTCAAAAATTTATTTCAAATAATACGACATCTCAAAAATGTAATTTTTGAAAACTTCGTAGTTTCACGGAATTACCCCCACTTTAAGATGGTATTACTCAAGTTTGAACAGATTTATTACAGTTTTATAGGTACTTTTTAAAGCTTAGGGCTTAGGGTGTAATCTTTAAAATTCACTAAATTATTTTACTTTAGACGAACATATAAAACACGCTGTATTTTCCTATCACCCTGTCACACAAAAAATTGGCCAGCGCAAGTACATGTAATAAATATTATTACATGTAATTGCGCTGGGCAATTTTCTTTGTGACACGTTGACAGGAAACTACAGCGTGTTTTATATGTTCGTTCATGGGTATTCTTTTATTTTTCCGACTGTATGTAATAAACTATTTCTATTTGAGAAAATTAAGAAAGATAACAAAAATGTAACACAAAAACCGAAAATTACCAGCTAAAAAATGTTTATACAAAGTGATCAAAACTTCTTTCTGTAAAACTTACCTAAAATACATACCTAATAAGCTTCAACAATTATAAATGTTCAACAAAAAAAATGTTTAGCTCTTATACAGTATGTCTGCGTAACTTGGAACCTATTAATAACTTTTTTATTATCACTTTTACGAAAAAAAGTATTCTTTATAAAATACTCTACATGGTATATAATCTAAGATGCAATTATCAGATATCAAATTTTATTAATTTTATAGGAGGTATGAAAAAAATATGAATTTCACTTAAGAGTAGGTAAAGTACCTTTATATTTCACAATATCGAAAATTGTTATTAAGAACAGTTGTTTGGAATTAAAAAATATGTTTCAGTGTTCAATTACATCCTTCTAATTAAAATATTGTGAATAATAAAGGCACTTAACTCTTAAGAAAAATTCATATTTTTACATACCTCGTATAAAATTGAAAAAGTTTGATATATGATGATTGTATCTGAGATTGTAGACCAGTTAGAGCATTTGATGAAGAATAACTTTTTTTTCGTAAAATTGATGATAAAATAGTTATCATAATTGTAATAAAATGATGATGGGTATCCGTAATTTGAGAAAAAATTGAATTTTTTTTTTCAATTAGAATGATGTAATTGTATATTAAAACATACTTTTTAATTTCAAACAACTTTTCATAGTAGCATTTTTTAATATTCTGGAATATAAAGATACTTTACTCTTTGTGGTTCCTAGCTACGCAGACATACTGTATAACAGCTTCTGTATAAGAATTTTCAATTTGTAATGCCATATTCGTATTCAGCATAATCAAAAACAAAATAGAAACATATTTAATCAAAGTAAAATGATGAATTCAACGATATTTTAAAATTATTTATATAAAACAATTGTTATTTTAACTTTTTACTATCACATGTATATAAACCAACAAAAAAAGTTTTAGAAAAATATAAGCTTGTTTGAATTTTTCCGAAACTATGCATGTTTTCGTTCTAATTGCACTCCCTATAAGCACATAGTAGAGGCCCTGTCCTTTAATCAAATCTGAATCACCTTTACTTTCACTGTTTTATTGTACTTTATTAACCCTTTTTTACAACTACTTACCTCAACAAAATGTACACTACAGCCTGAAATCCTAACACCAGATTCTAGAGCTTGCATTTGCGCATCCACTCCCTTAAAAAGTGGTAGCAACGCAGGATGTACGTTAAGCAACCTTCCTTTCCATTTTCTTGTGAATTCTCCAGTTAATATTCTCATGAATCCTGCTAAACAGATAATATCCACTCCTGAAGCTACCAGCTCTTTATGAAGTGACATGTCGTATTCTAATCTACTGGAATAGTCTTTGTGGCTCAATACCTGCAAAAAAATCATTTTACCACCAAGTATACCACAATAAATTCGACTCCAGAAATATAGAGCTCCGTTGAAACTCTTAACACTTTCAAATGTATGTTCTGAAGCTATTTCCTTGTGGCATTTTTATGATTAACTATTTATATGGGAAATAAGCCACAATTAAATTGAAAAAATATATTGAAACATCAAGACCATTAAACGTTAGAATAAGTGAACATCAGTCTTATATTAAAAATAGAGAATTGGATAGATCTCAAATATGTCAACACGCATGGGATAATGAACATAGAGTTCAGTGGAGAGATTCAAGTATAGTCCTGAAAGAAACAGATAGTAAAAAGAGAAAAATCAAAGAAGCGGCTCTAATTATGCTAAATGAAACCAATTGTGTCACAAATTCCTCGGTAGAATGCAGTAGGATGTGGTTACCCATACTAAAAGAGGAAGTCAATAGAAAGAAAATACCACGATTAGTAAGTCAATAACATATCGAGTTAGTACATATTTTATATTTTAGTATTACTTATTGTATTATTAATATTATTTATAATTTAAACATAATATGTTAATATTATTAAGGTCAGAATTTGGTATTAGTTTTTGAAAGTAAATTAAATGTAAGACCAAATACTTACGATGTCGGGATAGTATCACGAGGTTTTTTCCTGGTTTTCCCTCGTGATTTACTATGGAATCTCTAACGCGAGAATTTTACTGTCATCGTTGCATTTGGTTGTCTTTTTAAAGACAGATCACATGCTATGATTTTTTTTGTGACGGATATTCTTGAGTTGGGATTGATTTCATGTAATCGAATGAACTATCTTTTAGTAAAGTCGTCCCAGGAACACAACTCATAAATATTGGCGATATAATTTTAAAGTCTTCTACTTTAAAATGTATAATACACGTCTGAATTTGACAACAACGCCCGATTTGGGCGTCGAAACGTTAATAAAATTATTTTTTCAATTTAATTGTGGCTTATTTCCCATATAAATAGTTAATCATTCAAATGTATGTACGTAGAATTACCTATTAATAAATGAAAATTGGTAATTTTATCAACCAATTCAAATATATTCAAATATACTGGCCGAGCACGCGCATATGGTATAATTCAAAATATTTACCAATAAAAAGGAAACTGATTCTCTTACCGAATACCGACCTTCGATGGAAGATATAGAGGCTAATATCTAATATCTGGAGTCGACTATATTTATATTTACTAACAGTTATTTAAATACGGATATGAAAATCAACACCAAAGGGTATCCTCCGGTTATAGGCAAAATACTCTCACTCTCACAATTAATTTTTTTAATTTTCTTACGTTCTATGTAATTAAAAAATAAGACTCGGTGCAATTTTAGTCCATCACCCCTCCCTCTTCCCCAAAAACGTAATTTTTTTCATTTTTATTATTTTTTGAAGTTATACTTCTTTAGGCGCGATTAGGAGTGAATTTTTATTATTCTGCGCGCATGCGCACACAGACTGTATGGGCTTCGTTGCTGAATCTTGTAAGTTATGTATGTATCAGTACAAAAAAGGTGTGGAAATAATATAGGGTGTAACAAAAATACAGGTCATAAATTAAATCTCATATTCTGGGACCCAAAATAGTTCGATTGAACCTAACTTACGTTAGCACAAATATGCACACAAAAAAAGTTACAGTTTGAAGTTACAAAATGAAAATCGATTTTTTCCGATATATCGAAAACTATTAGAGATTTTTTAATGAAAATGGACATGTGGCATTATTATTATGGCAGGAGCATCTCAAAAAGAAATTATAGTGAAATTTGTGCACCCCATAAAATAAATTATTATTGTGGTACCATTAGTTAAACACAATGTTTTTAAAACTTTTTTTGCCTCTTAGTATTTTTTCGATAAGCCAGTTTTTATCGAGATGCGGCTTCTTTTTTAATATATTTACATAAAAATTTTATGGAGGTTTTGTTCCTTTAAACCCCCCAAATGTTTGTGTACGTTCCAATTAAACTTTTATTGTGGTACCATTAGTTAAACACAGTGTTTTTAAAACTTTTGCCTCCTAGTATTTTTTTGATAAGTTACCTTTTATCGAGATGTGGCTTCTCTTTTAAAATATACCTGAAAATGTAAATTACAAATAAATTTTCAGATTATTAACAGGCCTCTATAATCGTACTTAACCATATACAAATATGTGGTGGATTCGACAAATATTCAAAATATCTCGATAAACACTGGCTTATTGAAAAAGTACTAAGAGGCAAAAAAGTTTTAAAAACATTGTATTTAACTAATGGTGCCACAATAATAATTTAATTGGAACGTACACAAAAGTTTGGGGGGGTTTAAGTGAATAAAACCCCCATAAATTTTTTATAGGGTGCACAAATTTCACTTTATTTTTTTTTTAAATGCTGTTGCCATGAGAATGCCACATGTCCATTTTCAATAAAAAATCTCTAAAAGTTTTCGGTATATGAAAAAAAATCGATTTTCATTTTGTAACTTCAAAGGGCTGTAACTTTTTTTGTGTGCATTATTGTATATAGGTAAGTGAGGTTCAGTCAACCTATTTTTGACCACAGAATCTGTGGTATAATTTATGACCAATCTTTTCGGGACACCCTGTATAACATAAGGACGACGGGACGGTCGCAATGACGGTCGCGATGACGGTCGCGAATTTAATGCTTTTTCCCCTATCCAAAAATCGCACAACGTCCCTAAAGAAGTTTTCACTTCAAAAATTTCAATAAAATACACAAATAAAATTAAACCTGCAGCTATAACCAAAAAAACTTCTGCGCTTTTTTCGAAAAAAAAAAGAAAATGCATTTTTAGGTTATGTATACTCAACCTTCGGGTCTATAAATAATAGAAAAGGTTTGGTAACAGCGCCAACTGTGCGTTTTAATTTTTTGAAATGTTTAAATTGATTACAACCAACGGAAAAAATAAAAAATGAAGTTTTTGATGGTGGAGGAAGGGGGAAGGGGGTGGTGGGTTAAAATTACGCTGAGTCTTATTTTTCAATCATATAAAACGTAAAAAAGTGAAAAAAAAATTAATTCTGGGAGTTAAGTCTGAGTGAGTTCATTTTGACTATCCTAACAGGGTGTACCCTTTACCAACAGTAATAGCCAAAGATAATATATACGGAAAAACAAAAACTTTCTTACTTTTGTTGGAATGCCGGCCCTCTCGGCTCTCTTCAGTCCTTCAACTCCTGGTTTATTCGAGATTACTAACACTATATCGGCTCCAATCTGTTGCAAAGGATCTTGAGTTGCGTCAATGAGAGCTTGCAAGTTGGTGCCGCTTCCTGAGATTAAAACTCCTACTCTCTTCTTCAAACTAGGTGTATTTTCAACAACGCTTGGGACGTATTTTCTCATTGCAGCTTCCATCACTTCAGAGAAGTTGTGAACTATCACTTGATCTGGAAAATATTAAAAGTAAATGAGAGAATAAGCAAAAATTTTTGATACTGAAACAGACTTCTTTAAATATTTCCTCTGAATACAAGTTAAAGAGTAAAGGCGATAGTATGCAGCCTTGACTCACTCCTCTTTTTTTACATTTTTTGCCGCTTTATATATTTTGATTTATACAGTGATGCCGAAACAACTGAAAAAAATTATCGTCGCATAGAAAAAGATTCATTAATAAAACGTCAATACATACCTTTTTCCTTTCTGACAACTTTTCCTACAATTGTAGCACCTTCGTTCTTGATCAAATTCCAAACAGCATCGGCATCCTCTGGCTTAACAACCAAAACTCCTCCGACTCCGCAGTTAAAGGTTCTAAGAAGTTCTACTTGGTGAACTCCTCCGGCGGTTGCTAACCAGGGAAATACTTCGGGAATAGACCATTTGGTGGCATCGAGTTCAACCGCCACGTTATCCGGAAGTATTCTTGGGATATTTTCCAGCAAACCTCCTCCAGTAATGTGGGCGAAAGCCTTAACTTTGCCTGTCTTGATGGCTGGAATGACTGATTTTACGTAGATTTTCGTGGGAGTCAATAGTTCAGCACCTGTAGACAAGCAAATATCAAAATAAATGTTTTATGTTTACATTACTTATAAATTTTCAATTGTTTGATTGAGAAGGGGTGTGAAGGTAATCTAAAACACTCTGTAGTTGTCTATACTTGGCCCGTGTAAGTTATGGTCATTATAGTGGCTTCCTTGTTCTGAAGGAGGTCTTGTTTTTGACACTAAGGATTTAGCTTGCCGACTTATAGGTCCTAAAAATTGATTTCATCAATATCTGAAAATAACCTTCAAATCAGAGGTAGCGTAGTTTAGGAAAGCTAGAAACTTTGTTCACCAGATATTACTGAGCACCATGAAAATCCTGTATCGGCACATTTAGATCTGCCGACAAGTGGACAGTACTAGACTACCAGATATCACAACTTCATCTCCTATGGACATGAGGAGGCAATTAACAGAGATAAGTACCGATAGATAACCGAATGAACCACAACAGGGGCCATGCTTTGAATGAATTGCTAAGAATTTGAATGAGCGAAATTGTTGGCTGACGATTAAAGTTAAATGCAGCATCTGCAGCAGCACGGAAAAGCTGAACAGATATTGTGTTGAACCAAGTTCTGAGGTTCTTTAACCAGGATGTTCTTTTTCCTAGACCGCGATTCCCAAGCGCTACCATTTTTGTAGGATGACTTGTAAGAGGGCATAGCTGGATTCATTTCGCATAGTGTGTCCGAAGTATTGTAACTTTCGAGATTTGATGGTGGTTAGTACGTCTCGGTTCATCTTCATCTTTCTGAGGACCTGCTCATTTGTAACTCGGTCAGTCCACGGGATCTTAAGTATTCTCGATATAACCACATAATTATCAAATGCTTCCAATCTTCTGCACATATCTTCTTCCAAAGTCTACGATCTACGATTCAATACTATAAAGGACAGAGAAGACGTAACAAAACCGTAACCAAAAGAGAGGTTGTGGCTTTTGAAGAAGTCCCCCACCGGGTTAAAGGTGGATCTAACTTTTCTGATGCGTGCTCTTATCTCTTGGTTGTTGGTCCATTCTTCATTTATTATGATGTCGAGGTAGTTGTAGTGCGTCACTTTTTCTACAGGGGTTTGGTTGATGCAGAGTTGACCTTCTCTTATCTTTTTCTTGCTAATTATTATGAGCTATATCGTCTTTACATGTCAGACCATGGAGTTTAGGGTGTCTACATTGTAAAAATTACGTGAACCTTATCCTCCATGCTATGGCATGCTGGACGAGCCATACAGTCTGTAGTCAACACCCCGAAGTATGAGCGGGAACACAAAGCGTACCAATACTCATACGCTTATGAAACGCACCTGGCGGATCATAAGGGCCTTCACATTTTACTCTTCTTCAACTTGTCTTGAGTGAAATGTCTTTAATCTTTTCTATCAGCCTCTCTTGGCTAACTCTTGTTTTTTTTTCGACCCCGAATGGCGATTAGGTTTCCGAAGGCAGACGGGTCACTATATTTCTTTCTACTACAGATTCTTCCCATATACACCTTTTTCCCTCCCCATCTTACCCAACAAAATATGGAGAAAACCAGATGCAAAAAATCCGTAAGTTAAGGTGGAAGCTATCGTGCTAAAAACTGAATGGTCGCACGTCACGCGGCCGCTAACGATGCTCTTGGGACACCGGGCGAAATCCCATTGAAAATTAGCCTTGTTCCTGTACGCGGGGCTCTACAGGAATCGACAACGATCCCCAGCCACTCGTGGGAATAAATATGAATACTCACCAACATGCAAGGCAAGCACGGTGTTTAAATGCCACAAACCCGACCAGTGTAAACCAACCCTATTCAAAGTGCGTCAAAAATATAAACCTCAACATCGCCACATATAATGCTCAGTCGCTCTCTACCGAAGAAAGGTTCGAAGAAATGGAGGAAGAACTTTCAAAAGTGAATTGGGATATTGTGGGTATCAGCGAAGTTAGAAAAAAAGGAGAGAATCTTATCTCACTCCCATCAGGCCATCTGTGGTACTACAAAGGAGAAGAGGAATCGACAATCGGAGGAGTCGGCTTCTTTGTTCACAAAAGAATTGCGAACAGAATTGTGTCAATAAACCAAATATCAACAAGGGTGGTCTACTTAAACATCAAAATGAGCACCAGATATATCCTAAAGTTCATTCAAGTATACGCACCTACTACAGGCCATTCAGATGAAGAAGTCCAAATATTCTACGACCAAATATCCTGTGCAATCAAGGAAAATCCTGGCCACTTCTTAATAATAGGCGGTGATTTCAACGCCAAAATAGGTAGGTACCAAGGAAGACCCCTCTGAAATAATATTGGGAAATTTTGGAAGCGAAGGCAGAAATGATAGAGGCAAACAACTGTTAACTTTTCTTTTGGAAAACAATCTCTATCAAATGAACAGCTTCTTTAAAAAGAAAAAACACAGAAGATGGACCTGGGAAAGTCCAGATGGAAAAACAAGGAACGAAATCGACTATTTCTTAACAAATAAAAAAGAATTATTTAAAGACGTAAATGTGTTAAACCAGTTCAGCACAAGCAGTGATCACAGGTTAGTAAGAGCTAAAATAACGATATCGATCGAAAAGGAAAGACTCAAAATGATAAATAAGAAACACCCAAAGAAATGGGTAAAACCAACTAATATTCATGAGTTCGAAAAATATATTAATGATACATTGAAAGATACAACAACAACAGACATTAATATACTGAACAAGCAAATAATCACCACAATACAACAGGCTCAAACTAAATACTGTCCAACAAACCAAAAAGATGAAAAACTAAGTCAACCTACTAAAACCCTTATAGAACTAAGACGACAGATGAAAGGAGATACAAGTTCCAGCAAAGAAGCGCTAAATCAAATAAATAAAACTATCACAAAGTCAATAAGAAAAGACATAAGAAACTACAATGTAGAAAAAACAAAACAAGCAATAGAGCAAAATAAGAACATGAAAGTTTTGAAGAACTTAAGCGTACAAAAAGGAAAAATAGAAATCAACAAACTAAGAAACAGAACTGGAAAAGAAACTACAAACAGAGATGAAATATTAACAATAAATAGTCGAAGAGTTCTACACAGAGTTATACAAATCAAGAAAAAAAGATGACAATGCGCAACCTCCAATTACAGTAAAAACTGGGGTATTAAATCAAGGATCGGATTTAATGCCCGATATAACAAAATCAGAAATCAAAGAGGCTCTGAAGAAAATGAAAAATAATCGAACCCCAGGTGAAGATGGAATAGTATCAGAAGCACTAAAAATTGGAGGAAATATACTACTTGAAAAAATTAAACAACTTTTCAATATCTGCCTTCACAACGCCAATATTCCAACAGACTGGAACAACGCTACTATGATTCTATTACACAAAGCAGGAGACAAAGCCAATTTAGAGAATTACAGACCGATTAGCCTCCTCAGCCATTTATATAAGTTATTTACGCGAATAATAGTTAAGAGAATGGAAAGAAAGTTAGAGACTTATCAACCAAGAGAACAGGCAGGATTCCGAAAAAATTACGGAACAAATGACCATCTACAAAGTATAAAAACCCTGATAGAGAAAGTAGTGGAATACAATAAACCCCTAGTTCTAGTTTTTATCGATTTTCATAAAGCCTTTGACACAGTTGAACTTAGCAAAATATTACAGGCGCTTAAAGAATGCAGGCTAGATTATAGGTATACAAAATTATTACACAAAATATACTTACAGGCAACAACCACTGTCAAATTACATACTAACAGTAATCGCATAAAAATAGAACGGGGGGTTAGACAAGGAGACCCAATGTCACCTAAACTTTTTAATACGGTCTTAGAACATGCTTTCAAGAGTTTGGATTGGATGACAAAGGGAATAAAAATAGATGGAGAATACCTAAACAACTTACGTTTCGCCGATGATATAGTCATAGTAGCTGAGGATCTAGGTATGGCAAGAGAGATGGTACAAGAACTCGTTGTAGCTACAGAAAATGTAGGTTTAAATATAAACATCTCAAAAACAAAAATAATGACAAATTTGGTACCCAACCAGAACATCAGTATTGGTGGGAAGGAAATAGAACTCGTAGATAGATATAAATACCTGGGACATGAAATTACGATTGGCAGGGATAACCAGACTCATGAGCTGAAGAGAAGAATCGGTCTTGGGTGGGCAGCATTTGGAAAACTGAGAGAAACTTTTAAAAGTGAGTTACCCACATGTCTAAAGAGAAAGGTATTCGATCAGTGCGTCCTCCCAGTCTTGACGTACGGATCAGAAACACTTACCTTAACTAAAGCCTCGGCTACCAAACTAAGAGTCACGCAGAGAAGAATGGAGCGGTCAATGTTAGGAATAACTCTGCGAGACAAAATCAGAAACGAAGAAATCAGGAGAAGAACAAAGGTGACTGACGTCATCGAGAGGATAGCCAGGTTGAAGTGGAGATGGGCAGGACACGTAGCCAGAATGACAGATGGGCGATGGACGAAGAGGTTATTGGAATGGAGGCCAAGAGAAGACAAGAGAAGCGTCGGTCGACCACCTACAAGATGGACTGACGACTTAAGAAAGGTAAATAAAAACTGGATGAGGGCGGCGCAGGATAGATGGGGTTGGAAACGAGGGGAGGAGGCCTATGTTCAGCAGTGGACTTTTGAGGCTGGATGATAGATATCGTCTTTAAGTTTATATTGAGTCGATATTGTTGACTGTAATACATGATTTTGTTCATAAGTATCTGTAGGTTTTCTAGGTTGTCCGCAAATACTATGGTGTCACCTGCATATCTGATATTGTTTATCCGGTACCCGTTTAGTAGAAGTTCTTTTCCGGTTTCGTGCAAAACTTCGATAAGTAATTCTTTCAGAGTAGAGATTGTAGATTAGAGGAGACAGAATACAGCCTTGCCCTACTCCACACATGATTTTAACATATTTGGTGTGTTCATCTTCAACTCGAGATGTGCGGCCTGATGTAAGGGGATTTAATCCAGAAAATAAGAATTATTTAAGTCATTAGCAAAATCCAGTTTAAATTTTAAATCCCCTAATAACAATATACGAAATTATTACTCAATGTTTTGTATGTAGTTGCTTGTATGTGACATTGAATATCTGTGTTATTGGGACACGCACCGCAAAGTGCAAGCTAATCAGAAAAGTTGTTGTTATATTCATGGTCGTGTTAGTAAAATAAAATTCATAATAAACAAATGGATATTACATATACTTACGCAAATAATGAGACAAAAGACTCTAAGAAATATTTCAGTGATGATCAGACGACGCAAGTAATATCACATACCAACTGAGTACTAATTAGTGTTTTTAATTGTGAACTAAATAAATACATATATGAGTGCTTAGTGTCTTCCAGTCAAGCAACCCCATCACGAGGGTAGTTCACCCTTATTTTACCATACTGATTCCAGTAGAGGTTTCTAATTATTTTCAGATCTTGGTTGTTAATTTCTGCTTCTTTTAGTATTTGCATCATCTTGTCGTGCTGTAATCGATCTAACACTTTCTCGTAATCAACCAGACATGCATATACGTCGCAATTCTACAATAAAGTCTATGCATCTGTAGAATAAGACTTGTAGTGAGAACTGCTTCGGGGAAATTTGACTTTCACACAGTGAGTTTGACTTGTACATTCTCTTATGGGTTATCTTTAGTAACAATTTTAGAAGATGACTCATTAGGCTTATCGTACGGCATTCTCTGCATTTTTGGCTCCTGGTTTTTTGGAAGTGCAATAAACTCAGACTTCAGCAATTTTGTTGATATTTTTCTCATCATTTACCCATTCTTCTAGCTTAAACGTGTTATCTCTTTGGTCTTCAAATAGTTTCTCTACGTATTCTTTCCACGTTCTTATTTTACTCTGTTTGTCCAAGATGACATTTCGGCCAGAATCAGTTAGATTTCCTGTCTGTATCCTATGAGTTCTTTAACTTTCCTATGTACATTGTAACTATCGTACTTAATTGTAGCAAATACTACATACTGTAATACATACAACTCTTGACATTTCCCATTACATTTGAGGAAGAAAAAAATAGCGCCATCTAGGCGGTCTACGGTGATAACCAGAGAAATCTAACCTTACATTTATAAAATTGCTTTATTATTGTTTTTGTATAAGTGTTTGAACTATTTTTATTTTAATTTAATTTAGCAAAATTAGCTTGTTATTCAAATTTTACGTTGTCACAACGTAGCTTCACCGCAAGCCGACAGTGGCGCTAGTCACAACGTGCTTCCAGATTTCTGTGGGAGTTGGATGTATTACAGTCAATAGTATTTGATTGTAGTCTCAATTTTTTCGCATCTTTTCATTGCTTCTTTTTCTTTCGCTTCTCTGATTTTCCTTCTTATAATATTTTTATCGTTTTATATCTGTCTGAGTCATTTTTCGTTTTTCTTCTTTCGTCTATTAGTTTCAGGATCTCATCTGTCCTCCATGACTTTTCTTAATTAATTTATTTGCCTTTAAGTGTTTATCCTTTACATTTTGAACTACATATTTCTCTAATATGTTTGATCGTTTGTTCTTCGTTTGATTCGTCAATAATCACAGTCACATGCTCGTTTAACGTGGCTTGGACCCTCATTCTTGTATTAAGATCTTTTAGTAGACGTATATCATATGATTGTCAACACATTATAAAACAAATAAATATAGTTAAACTTACTAACTTACCAAATGTCCTATTTGATTTACTGAATGGAGCAACACTGTTGTAATCTTTTCCCGCTAGTTTCATGATTTTTCTTACCAAACTGAAACCATTACTGTGAACTCCTGATGAAGGTAAAGCAATTACAACATCTCCAGGTTTGATATCTTGAATGTGAGGCATCAACTGACTCCTTTCGACGGCTCCAACCGCAAAGCCCGCCAGATCGTAGTCTCCAGGTTTGTACATGTCAGGCATTTCTGCCGTTTCTCCACCTACAAAACAAGATAGAATCAGGTTAAGGGTATTTTTATTGGACAATAATTATTACCTATCAGACAACATCCTGCTTGTTTACATCCGTCTGCGATTCCTGTAACGACTTGCTTGGCTACTTGTACATCCAAATTACCACACGCGAAGTAGTCCAAAAAGAATAAAGGTTCTGCTCCATGAGCTAATATGTCGTTAACGCACATGGCTACAAGATCTATTCCAATTGTATCGTGAACACCGGTAGCTTGGGCGATCTGTAAAGTCAATTTAACATTATAATGGATATAATAAATGTTTGAAATATATTAAACTGGTACATTCGTTATATTTTAGAAAAATTTCTACTTTGGCCAAAGAAATAGTAAAGACAAAGATATTTTGGGTAAATACAACACAAAATTTAATAAAACAGAATTATGAGTAAATATTGTAACGAAAAGGTTAATAGGGAACTTGCATAAAATTTAAAATTCGAAAAAAATGTTATAAATCACAACAGAACATCATTTAAAACACGTATCAAAGATAAAAAAGTTTTGTTTGTCTTTCGTTCGGCCCCTAAAGACGATTAAAAATTCCATCAGCCAGCCCAAAACGCTTCGTGACGTCATCGGGTTATATGTTCTGCACCAACAAAGTAAACAAAATTGTATATAATTTTAAATTAGACATTATAAACGTCAGTAGAAAATACAGTTATGTGACGTTACAAGTGTTTTTGATCGGTTGAACTATTCATAGAAATTTGGTACTTTTACAAAATGGTTTTATATTCCATAGTAAACCTTCTTTCCTTTCCTTCAATAACTATATCAAACTCCAATCTCAACAAACTGGTATATATTATTCCAATGACATACGATAAATGCCATTAGAATATAAATATTTTCCTTTATTCCGTGACGACGAGCTGGCCAAATAAACAAGTAGGTGGAGGCCAATAAACTAAGAAGAAGAAGAAGAATATACGTAAATCTAACCATAAACGGAACCATATAGTTAAACTATGTGACGTCACGGGTCGTTTGAACTATTTTAAAATACAGAAGATTTTAAATTTGTACTTCTAAGATATTATGAGTTTTTGAAGCGTGAAATTTTGGAAATCTCATTTTTATACAAAACTGAACATTATTATGTAATAAAAAAAATGTGCAAGTTCCTTATTAAATATCTATTTATGGAAATTCTAGACCACTATCCTAAGTATTTGCAAATCTTTACCGACGCCTCAAAAACTCCAAATGGTCACGCTGCTGCCTACTACTCTAATGAAAATTCTTACAGCATATCAATACCTATAAACTACAAACTGCAGTATTCTTACAGACGAGACTACAGCTATTTTGGAAACCATAATCTTTTTCAAGAAGAGTAAAACGATGAAATGCATTTTCTTAACAGACTCATTAAATGCATTATTAGGGCTGAAACAAATGTATACGAAAAACCCTATTTTACAAAGAATAAAAAATGAACTAGAAACACTTCGAGCATTAGGAAAGTAAGTGGTTTTTATCTGGGTGGGTACCTTCACATGCAGGTATATATGGAAATGAAAAAGCAGATGAATTGGCAAACAAAAGTCGAATGAGCTCAAACCATACAGCAAAGTTGAAAACATATCCGTATACCGACCTGAAGAATCTGGTTCAAATCCACTGTACTAATACATGGCAAATTCATTGGGAAAAATTATGTAGTAAATTACATAAAATCTACCCCTAGATGTTGTCCTGGATAATCCCTCCAACAGAAGAAACCAAGTTATTATTAACCGTCTAAGGGTTGGCCATACTGCCTTAACACACAAATACTTAATAACAAAAGAACCACCACCAATCTGCTCCAACTGCTTCGATCCACTGACTGTCAAACATATCCTGCTTGAGTGTCCGCAATTCCAGAAAGAAAGAAGATCCCATAGAATCACAGATGATGACCTCAAGACAATCCTCACCAAAAAAATTTCATCAGTGTTAACCTATTCAAAATACATCAAATTGTATAACTCTATTTAATGTAATATTTTTGTATTGTTATATCCACTAATAACCATGTGCGGTTGATGTGGTTTTTGTGTTTAAATAAAAAAAAAAACATTTAATAAAACATAATTATGAGTAAATATTGTAACGAAAAGGTTAATTCTGACCGACCTTGCATAACGGTTGCACCTCGTAGACTGGTTCGATGAAGTCGAGAAGTTTCTCGGCGCTCGCTGTTACTAGAACCAGCTGGATGCAATGTCATACGATAAATAGAGTTGGGCGAATCTTCTGGAAAATAACCTGTTTGTATATAAGCACGCTAATATTTAGGAATAGTTTAGTTAGCAAAATAAATGCGAACTGTAAACTTGTTGAAATAAATATTCGTATAAACGAACCGATCGTTTTATTGTTACAATATATTAAAGACAATAAACCGACATTTTTTAAATGACGCTGATACATTCGTTGAATGCAGCTGACGCCATCTTAAAAGATGCATGGCTTGTGACGTCAGAGTGGAAGTGGTGGGAGTGTCCCAAGCGGCCCATACTCAGCTAAGGTTATTGACCACAATTCCGTTGATTTTGGAACCTTCTGGACCGGCGTTATCTAACTGCCTCACGAACTACCTGGGCCCATTAATCCCAAGTACCTGCTGCCCCATCGCCGAGAAAGTTGGGGATTAAGTCTTAATGACCGAAAATTCCAAATTTAATTATAGTTGAAAGTAAGAATATAAATATTTTTAGTTATTCACTTCAGTTGCAGTTCAGTTGCTTCATTACGGTATAGTGTCCGGTTTTGTCCGTTAGTGTTTAACTTTTAAATGGTGAATCCAACGACTATTTTTAGTCAAAGAGGAGAACTTTTATTAATAATTAATAAATATAAATATTCAAAGGCCCATGTCTCCAAAGATGGAAAAGTTAGATGGCGATGCATCAAAAAAGGGTGTCAACAAAAAGTGTACACAAAGGAAGGTGATGAAAATTACGTTATTCTTGAAAAAGCATCGGTGGAGCATAATCATGCTCCAGATATCCACGTTGACCGGTAAATTTTTAGTAATTCTACAAAGAGGAAAGCTGTAGAAGATATATGTGAAAGACCTTTAAAGATTGTCCACAAGGAATTGAGGAAGGAAAATTTCAGCAATTTACCGCTGACGACGAAAGACATTTCTTGCGTTCGAAGAAATATCTATGCTGCAAGACGAAAATCCACACCATCATTGCCAAAGTCACAGGAAGAAGTTCTACAAGTGTTAGTGAACTTAAATTTAGAAACAAATACAGGTGAAAACTTTTTATTTTCTACGAAAAATAATTCCGCAATTTTTAGTTGTTTCACAAACCTTTACTTTTTGTGTAATGTAGATTCTTTGTATGTAGATGGAACTTTTTAAAACTGTTTTAAATATTTTTGTCAGATGTTTACTATGCATGGCTACAAAAATGGTTTTTATGTTCCTCTAGTATTTTGTTTGTTACCAAATAAATCACAGCAATCGTACAAAAGTACTTTTGATACATTAATAACAATATGTACAGATTTGAATTTAAATTTCAAACCGAAGCGAATAATCTCTGATTTTGAAATAGCAATTCAAAATGCAGCCAAGTTAGTGTGGCCCGACATTATTATTTTTAGTTGCAAATTTCATTTAACACAAAATTGGTACCAAAAAATTCAAAATTTAGGTTTGTCCTCGGAATATAAAAATCAAACTGTTATTGGAAAATATTTAAAATTGTTTTTCGGCATTCCTTATTTAGATCCAAATGATGTTGGTGACTTTTTTTATGATGAACTTTTTAATATTATGCCAGAAGATGACAGAGTTTTGCAATTTTGTGATTACCGAGTTGATAATTATTTAACGGAAGATTCAACATTTCCACCTTACACGTGGGCTTCAAATTCATCATCTCTTATATTTACTACAAACGCATGTGAATTATTTCACTCGAAATATAACGAATGTTTTTATAAATCACATCCTGACATATTTAAATTTACAGACATTTTATTAAATTTTCAAGCAGAAGTATATGTGAAAATTAGAACTGCACATAGATTCAAAAAAACTTGATAAAACGGCAAAAAGAAAAGTTGATTTTATTGAACATAGGCTACATGAATGTTACGTTAATCAAAACATTACTAAATTAGACTTCATTAAGTCAGTTGGCAATTAATATGCAGCTAACTTTTAAAATCTAAAATATAGTGTCCACTCTTACTTATTTTAATCACTAATCAGACATTAGAATTAAGCATTGTTATTGTTTAACTGTAGTTTTTGTTATTGTATATAAGTTAATGTAGATTTATAAATAAACTTTATTCGATTATATTGATATAGCGTCATTATTTAATCATTTAAAATTTTCGCTCATGCTTTGGTAATTGGGTTCCTTTTTGAATACAATAAAGTAAAATAAAAACTATATATTTTCACAAAAATATTATCTAAGTACCTAGGTAGCGTCGGGCAGATCGTAGTCGCTTTTAATCCTACTATAAAACTGAACCCATTAAAATCTAGATACCGTAGGGAAGTTCGTAGTCTCCCTTCTGGACGATTCCTTGAACAGATGTTCCGCATAGACGTTAAAGAAAGGAGGCATCCTTAACACACCCATTATGATTCCAGTATTTACTGCGGATAATAATTATGTCCCGTCCATCGAGTCCGATCTCTTGTGAGATTTGGATCATTTTAATCGAAAGTTTGCTTTGCACCTTCAAATATCTTTTAGTGGCTGTTCCCTTTCGAAAACCATTCTAGGATCGACTCAAATATGCGTCGCATTTATTACGAATTATGTTGTGGATGATTCGAATAAAGATTTTTGTAACGTGATTCATCAGGCTCATTTACGGCCTCACATTTCCTTGTCGTTTGGGGAGGGCTATATATGGAAATCAGTCATTCCTGTGGGAGCGTTCAGTTTCATACACCTGTGCTTTTGAAGAGGTACGTTAATTTGATAACTGGTGTTTTGCTGAGGTTTTTGAAGTGTTCTGCTACTACAGAGATATATGTTTAAAATTGTTAAAATATATTTTTCGTATTTGACGTTAACGGACTACATATATCTTAAGAATATAAAATTCCTAGCTACTGTAACACTACATACACAGTATATAAATTAAATTAAAAAGAGATTACCTTCAATTTAGTTCCGACTCCATCAGTACCAGAAACGAGAAGTGGGTCCTTGTACCCTGCAGCTTTGGTATCAAATAAACCTCCAAAACCACCTAAACTTCCCATAGTACCAGTTCTATTTGTCGATTTGGCTGCTGGTTTAATATGATTAACTAAATCGTTACCGGCATCTATGTCAACGCCGCTCTGTTTGTAAGTTAGTTTTCCTGACTGAAGAATAGCCCTTAAAAATAAAAAATAGAAGATTATAAAACATGCAGGTATTTTTTTATTCCATAATTTTTTCATGAATTATTGTTGCAAAATTCGCACAAAATAACAAAAAATGAATTGCAAGCTAATTTGGCAAGAAAATCCTTCCCGTTGTAACGATTCAAAAATCTTTTAATTCCATCTAATTCAGAAAGCAGTAACTTTTATAGGACCCTGTATATCATAAGATTTTTATAATTGCCGAAGCCATAAACTTTTCGCGTTTTAAAACCATCGAAGTGAAAAACACTTTGGGTATTTGTTTACTATAAGAACCGTGCAAGGAAATATAATAAACATCCAATGTTTATCACAGCCCGAATTGCTTCCGTTAATTTTTTTTTCTATTGGCTGAATTAAATGGTTCGATCGGCAAGAGATTGATTCCTGCATGAGAATTGAAATCGTTCCCGGTTTGCATTTTGAAGGAGCTGTGAGTCCATTATAACCAATTCATCAATTTCCAATTTAATTTAGTTTGAAAACATCTTTATCTTTAGATATCCAGGCAAGTTAAATATTCAAATTTAATTTAATGTGTCACTAAATGTTTTACCTTGCAATTCCTTTATGTGATATATCTCTACGAAATTGTTGTCCATCAAATCTGATGATTTCACAAGATTTTGTGGCTTTAGCGGCAGCGACTGGAAGTTGTGGTGCTAACGCTACAGATATCAACACTCGACCACCATTTGTGACAACATGTCCGTCTTTTAGGGCTGTACCACAATGGAAGACAATATGGTCCGTATTTAATGCAACTTTTTCTATTCCTAAAACATAAACAAACATAATAAATATTACCTAACCCAACTTGTGTAGATATGCTTGATTATCTGGTTTCTTTAAAACATCACTTTAAAGAAAATAAAAAAGCCTAAAATACGTTTAAATCTAATTGGGTACATTTGTAACGTATCTAGAAAGTTATTTGTAAGGAATATAATAAAATTCAGAAATAAGATCATTCAAAATCAAATCTCACTTGATGGTTTGAAGCATGATACTACGACAACCAGAGATAAAGCCACTTCGAGAACAACTTTTAACCGGTGCGCGCATGACGTCAGCGCCCGACAAACTTGTACGGAGACTTATGGGAGAGCATAGAGTTTTATACGGTTTTATACATTCTCGTGTTATTAAATAACTAAAATTGCCGTTCGTCTGTTCTGTTACACTGTTCAATTTATACTTTGATGAATTACTATAATCATACCAGTAAAATAATGCAATATATTATGTAGTTACTGTACTAAAAAACGTAATAGTTTTTTCACTGCCAAAAATTTAAGAGGTTTCTTGACATGCAGAAAACTTTAAATAAACCGCGTCAAATAAAATATGGTTTATTAACAAATAATAAAAAACTAAAAGTTTCAAAAAGTATTAAAATTACAAAATCAAAATTAAGTAGATAGATTTAGATGGATTTAAAGAGGTGGCCGTTTAGCCTATTCCACTGCTACCTTTTCAGATCTATCGTGGTCCTCTAATTCTAGATTACATTCTTTAGTCTGGCCCTTTTTAGAAGGTCCAATGAGCCCCAATTCAGGATGTGAGTATTCCATTTCAGCCTATGATCAGTATAAACCCCTAGGCATTTTGTTTTTTGGCAAATGAAATCTCTGTTCCTCCCAGCACCGGTAGTTTTAAGCCTTCTAGTGCTGTCCTTTGGGTGCAGTTGGCGATTTGTTTTCTGAGCATTGACTATCACTCTTACTTACACCGGTCGTCAACTATATTTGGGGCTGCTTACATTCTCCCAGACACCAGCTGGGCAAACATGCCCCTGATGACGATTGATATCAGGTATAACCTTATCTATCTGCATATTACCGCAGGGATTGTTGATCGACTATCTATGTAGTCTATATCCGCTAAGTTTAGTTTGAACAGAGCCACCACGAGAAGGGTGCAATCAAAGATTACACACCCCCAATCAATGTTGGGAGTACCCAGCGGTCTTGGGATGGTTTAAGGAGGTGCAAAGTCCTAAGACTCTCCAAGCAAAACTCATCCCCTGAGATTAGTTCTTTTCCCGCTCAGCTTTACGCCGACTAGAAAAAGAGCACATCCCTCGGTCCCAAAAAAAAACAACAAAAAAACAAAACAAAAACAAAAAAAAAACAATATTACATTTGATTCATTTTACTTACGATTTTTGCAATTTTTTTTTTGTATTTTAGACTTTTCTTTCAACTTTTGGTTCAAAACTCGCATTCGAAAATACATCTGATATCTAAAAAATAGTTTTTTCACATCACCAGATATTTTAACATGAACTGATCTTTCCAATAAATATTTTTGATAATTTTTGATGCCAACTTTAATAGTGTCCCCATTGAATTGGCAAAAAATATTTTCTAGTTCACGACAGTTCGTAAGTAATATTTCTGAAGGCTTCACCAAACCCCCTTCTGAGAGATGATTTACCCACGAGGAAGATTTGTTACTATTTGTAGAACTGCCCAAACTCTCCTTATGTCGTAGCTTGAAAGCTATGAAACCAGCTAAATTTTCTAGTCCATCATGATATACAACTCTTCCATTTCAAAATCTGTTTGATGGTTTTTATTTTCTGAAGTTACTGGAAGATTTAATTGACTAAAGAGTGGTTCGGTTATCATCACTGAATCTACTACGTCATTGTTGTAATAATCAAGATTCAAAGAGCTTCCTGCTTTCATGTTTTGAAGCGACATGTTTGTTGTTTCTGGTAGGTTACTTACATTAGCTGAGAGTGAAATAACTTGATCGTTCCGACCCATAATACAATTATGAAGACGGTATTTAAATTGCAAAGGAGACGGATGATCACGTAAACCTCCAATCGCACGTATTAGTACTGAGAATAGTCCTTCTAAGCAATCTTGATTTAAATTATATGTTGTTATATAATAATTGATGTTGAAATCTTTTTTAAATCTAGAAAGAGTAGTCGCAAAGGTTTAATACTAACAATAATACCATGCTGAAAGGGCAGTAATGACTATTTTTAATTATATTTAAGAATTTTATCCCGAAAATATAGCTTTATTCTTTCCGAAAACTTTCGCAAACTGCATAAAAATAACAAACGTTAAAAATATAACATTTGGCCTGGCGTTTGTCGGTCAGTGACGTAGGCGTAGAAGAGAGAGAGACAGGCTTATTCATGCGCGTGGCTTTATCTCTGGTTGTCGTAGTATCATGGTTTGAAGCACTATCTAAAGGTACGTATCCATAAATGGGGGGTCGCCCATGTTTCTCCAACTGTCATCAGTACGACTAACCTCACGCGTAACTTTGATACGAGAATTATAAAAAAAAAGAATGTGTGTACTTTGTACGCACGTAAGAAGTTATACTTCTATTATATGATTTCAACGAAATCAATATACTTTAAACAGTTTATTTATATTTAATTTAAATATTAAACTAATTTTAATACTTACTACTTTCCAAAAATTTTTATTAAAACAATACCAAAAATTAAAAAAAAAAATAAAAGAATAAAACACACACAAACACATTGAAAAATACCACAAAGAAATGGTTTCTGAACAATAATTGTTGCCAAAAATTTTAACTACGCATGCGCCAGGGAATGTAAAATTTACCCTCGTACCTAAAGAAGTATAACTTCAAAAATATGCATTGAAATCCAGATCCCGTAATTGTTTGAGAGTTATAAAGTGAGTACAAAGACATACGCATATTTCTTTTTTTTGTAATTACAGCTTCAATTTACCGTACACTTCTTGTAGACTCTGCCGATAAGGTAGAGTCGTGTTGAGGAAACCTGGTGTGCCCATACGTGGGTGCTCCGTGCTCGGTGTAGCTGCTCAAATGGATACGAAATGCTTATTTACTTACTCCGTGGCGTTACAACCCTTCAAAGGTTTTAGCCGACTCGACAAAATGCCTCCATTGCTATGCACATACAATGCGCCCATAGTGTTCAGGTCTCCTGCTATATTATCTCACCACCGGAGTCGAGGGCGTCCTCGTGGTCTTCTTCCAGTTGGGACTTCCTCCCACACCAGTCCTGTTCTTTGGTCAGAATGTCTTCTGAGGTGTCCTGTCCATTGGAGTCTTCTGGACTTTATTTCTTTTATGATGGCGTCTGAGTAAAGTTCTTCGAGCTCTTTGTTAGTTCTTATCCTATATTGTCCTGATGCTGTATCCAGCACAGGCCCAAAGATCTTCCTTAGAATTTTTCTTTCCCCTTGTCTATCTTCGTTTGCCTTTGTTATCATCCACGTTTTTATGATACGGCATGCGCTCCCCTACATATAAACAGCAAACCGGTTGAATCGAAGAGGGTGAGCGGCGAGCACCAACGTATGTGGAGCTGCTACTCCGAACACTGGATACGTACCTTAAGACTTCTAACTAATTAGATTACTTCTCATACACTGAATTTTCAACCCAACGAAATTGTGAAATATATGTAAGGGAGCATTTGGAAGAGCAAACTTAACAAATTTACTAAAAAAGGAATTAGATTTTTTTTGTGAATTTGATGGCCTTGGCCGAGCCAATTAGCCAGACATTTTGATATTTTAAAAACAAACAAATTTGTTTTTTCAATCAGAGGAATTTTTTCTGTATTTCTAATAAACTAAAATATTACAATTATTATCTAAATAATACACTGTTTTGGTTGTAAATATTTTTTTTGTACATATATTTATTTGTTTTGTATTTTTTTATATCTATAATTTATTTTTTTATTATTATTTTTTATTAATTGTTTTTTTTTACTACGCTATGACATAAACCCGATTCAACACCTCGGAGGTTTACATCTTCTTAGTTTTTTTTTCTTTTTTTTTGCTTTTTCCTCTTTTTGCTTTTTCTTTTCTCTTTTTTTTTCTTGTTCTTTTCTTTTTAAAGGAATTAGATAGCCTCTAAAATGGATGTAAAAGGGATACACAAATGTTTCACATTTATCTGGCCAAAAACTTATAGTTGGCAGTAGTAAAAGTTTGGTAAAAGTAATAAACACGACCGTTGTCTGTTCCCAAGTCCAGGATGAGAAGGGAGGAGGATTAAGAAGGGACTAACTATTATTTAGTAAAAAGAAAATCAGTCATAAAAGAGAAACTCATGCCTCAGATAAGGACGGTTCTTTTAAAACAACAAAGGCGACGACAAAGGACAATAAATATACGAAGCTGGAACGTGCTGAGCCCATATCGGCCTATAGTCCTACCTCAGGTGATAAAAGAACTTGAATTCAGAAACATGGGGTAACTGCCTTATAAGAGATTAGATGAACTAAAGAAGGAATACCAAAAATTAGTAAATCTGTAATATTTTTCAGCGAAAGTGAACAGTTTAAAGTCTTTCAAAAGGAACAGAACTAAATAATGAAAGAAAGATACGAAAACTACAATACCTTGGCCACACGATGAGAGGAACAAAATACCAGCTTTTGCAAAATATAACGCAGGGAAAGATTTTAGAAAAGCGTAGCGTTGGAAGGCGTTGAATATCATGACTGCGCCATCTCAGGGGTAGGTTTAATTAATTTAACAGGAGCACCAATTCGGCACAGGCTTCATAGTCAAGGAAAGTCATGTGGGGTCAGTCATAACCTTCAAATCGATAGACGAAAACGAACAGCAAATAAAAGACATTTTTTTTTTAACTAGATGAACTTAGTATGAATAATAATCTTCCCAAACAGGATACGCATATTATCTTGGGGATTTGATTCTTGAGGAATAAATAACCAGTCTTCATGAGGTCAGTAATGATAATGGAACAAGGTTAATAGTCTGCAGCATCCCATATCCTGCTAAAAAAATCAACAATGTACTAGCACAAGGAAATTCACTGAGAAACGTGGGTCTCCAACGAATGTGTCACAAAAAATAAGACCGGTTATGTGCTGGTAGATGCCAGAATGGACAGTAACTACCTAGACTTAAAAAGCCTAAGGGTAAGAACAGAACAAGTGGGTCGAGGTGGAGGTGTAGGTCGCGGTGGATGCTACTAGTTAAGTCGCGGTCGATGTCGACAGCACATAGCAAGGAGGTCACCTGCGCTGTCAAATTTGAATGACAAAAAGACTGTGCTTTTGCGATGTTGTGTCAGTCAAGTGATGATAGTGATGAAATGTCAGCTGTAAATAATCAGATCCTCCTCCATATTTCAAAAATTTACTGAATTTAATAACTTTAGAAATTCAAAAATAAACTGAATACAAAAAAGGGATTATATAAAAAGTATCAACTCAGATAGCGCAGGTAATGACAACTTGGCTTCGAACGGACCAATCACAGGGCATCCTTGTAGGCCGCGCAGTAGACATCCATATAAAACACACTCATTTTATTTTCAAAAGCATCGATGTAAACCTCCTGGATGGCATCGCGCTAAACCTCCACCGCGACTTACCTGCTCTGTTCTCTTCCATTCACTACAATGTGTTTGTTTTACATGGATATCGACATCGACCGCGACCTCCACCTCCACCGCGCCCCACTTGTTCTGTTCTTACCCTTAGAGGGGCAGATGGAGACACAGATCATTTTCTGGTAAAAACGAAGGTGGGAACAAGAATAGCATCTCAAAATCCATAGGAATACACCAACAACAAACAACACTACCGAAGTTCCGTAGGATTTAAGAGACAAAGGAATAATTTAAAATAGAGCTGCTATCTAGAGATCATTTTTACAGAGATTTCTCTCAGGGCCAGCAACCCACATAGTTGGGAGTTTGAGTTTTGCATTGACATGATGCAAATCACGTGAAAGTTCAAACATCATATTATCTACAACAATGTAACAAAATAACAACTTTATACCATTTAAAGGGTTTTCACCATATATTTTTAGTGGCTCAACTATGTATACCTTGTAAGCAGCACTGATGATGGAATTATCATTCCGAAAACGTGTTATGACGTAGCCCGAAAGGGTCTTTCTAATAAAAAATACTTTTTCAGGGCTTCTGATTATCTTATGAGATATACAAATATTAGGTTTGTTCTAGCATCAGTTTCAAACTGTTTGAAACCATCAGCGAATAGTGGACCATCGCGAGTAGAGGGGATAGCACTGGTGACTGTATTATGTTCTCTCACTGACCAACTGTTTGCTGACGGTTTCTGACTAGTTTGACTGTTTGCTAGAACAAACCTAATAATATTTAGTAATAGTACCAACCTGAGATTACTTGTCCTTTACTTGATGTTTCTGGATATCCCCTAGATGCTAATACTACTCCTACAGCACTAATATTTTGCTTCCATTTTATATCTTGTTTATGCAAGGTTCCTTCGGCACAGGAAAGCATAATGTCATATAAATCAGACTCCAGCAATGGTAATACGACTTCTGTTTCTGGGTCTCCAAAGCGGCAATTAAATTCTAAAGTTTTTGGACCATCTGGGGTCAACATTAAGCCTGCATATAATACACCTAAAATATTTTAAAGAATGTTTTACTACAACAGAGCGTTCTAATGCCAGTGTCAGAGCGTTCTTTAAATGATCTACCTATGAAATATATTCAAAGAACTCTTGCCTAAGAGGCCTTCTATGTAGTGTGACATAATTATGTCACCCGACTGCTTTCAGCTCCCGGCCTAAGAGACGCCGAAGATATTTACCAAGTAACCTTTTTTATACAATGATTTATGCACATGTGGTTGATTGATTTATGAGGGACCCTAATTTAGAAAGATCTCGATCGAGTTGTTTACATGCCTTTTTCTAATAATTGTTCTTTTGTTGCAGCCGTTCTGGGAAGGCTCGTACCTCATTGTGAAGAAAATTAATGACGTTATCTACCGAATAAGGAAGATTTCTAGGGGAAAGCCGATGATAGTCCACCATAACCGGTTGGCGCCGTACGAGGGAGACCACGACGCAGATGAAGAAGTGGAAGTAAACCAAGTTCGAGAAATATCTGATCTCACGTTTGAGGAGTTCATGGGGGCCTATGGAGGTACCGGTAAAGCGAGACATGGTGTTACCACTGAAGAAAAGCGAGATCTACTCGCACTTCCCGATGACTATTCACTGGCCCATACCATCCCGGCCAGTAGCAAAGACGCACGAGGGTTGGCATCCGCATTTCGAAGGACGTTTGGTCGAGTTGCAGAACTTCGATGCCAACTGCCAGCTCCTGACAAAGCATTGAAACTCCAAGATGCATCACGTTACCTATTCTATCTGGTAACAAAAGACACTGTCCATGAACAACCTACCTACCAAGATGTATCAGATACATTAATTCAATTGAGAGAGCACGTGTTAAAGTCCGACGTGCAAAAGTTAGCCATGCCAAAGTTAGAATGCCGCCAATTAGACTGGAGAGTTATCCGAAATATGGTAGAAGAAATTTTCCAAGGCCCGAGGTCCAGGTGTTAGTCTGTTGCAATCCGCATAGTTACTCCTGCAGAGCGAAGACTGTCCCCTACCACTTTTATATAACTGGAAGTTGTAAAAGAGGGTCCAGTTGCAGATACCAGCATCCAGTTCGAGTCCCGACAGGGTTCCAGGAGAAACCTTCTTTTAAGGAGGGGGCAATGTGACATAATTATGTCACCCGACAGTTTTCAGCTCCCGGCCTAACAGACGCCGAAGATGTTTACCAAGTAATCTTTTTTTATACAATGATTTATGCACCTGTGGTTGATTTATTTACGCCTAATTTAAAGAAAGATCTCGATCGAGGTGTTTACATACCTTTTTCTAATAATTGTTCTTTTGTTATTGTACTAGTAAATTCGATTTTACGTGCTTTAAGTTATTATGTAAATACTCGTTTATTCTGGATAATTCTTTTGTAATCGAGATGATTAAGCATTGTATAAATAAGAGGGATTTTGAAATTAGCAGTAAGTTGTGAATTTGAAACCGTCGGTGTACTTTGATATGTAACGGGCGCGGTATATTTTTTGAATTTGAAATTAGATAAATTAGTAGATTTGGTGTAATAAATAAATTAGATATCGCAGTTTGTAAAATAAATGATATAAATCCAGTGTTTTTCATTTGTTTAGAAGTAAGTTATTAAAAATAAATAAAGTCAACTAAAACTAAACATTAGTGCCTAAAAGATCATAGAAAAGTCAGTTTTGTAACAATAGTCTACTGATTAGAGTGTAGATTAGTAATGTTAACTAGAAAATTAAGAGTTGGAACCTAGATTAAGTATTTTTCACTGTTACAACTGTCACAACATGTTTACTTCAATTTGTAAATGCACCTGATTAAACTTGTATTCTGACAATGCCGCAATCGTTCAGGTGTATTACATATTCGTTCTCAGTCGTTCACCAACATTCAAGAACATTATGCAAAACAATAAATAAAGTTGATCAATCTCAATCAATCAATATCATTAACAATATAGCGCACAACGTCCGATGGACGTTCATGTAACGTACATTTAAAGTCCAAACGTACATGGACCAAAACTGGACGTACTATGTACGTACATTATGCAACGTCCATTGGACGTTTGATTTCAACGTACATTGGACATCCATTTGTGGTCCATGGAAATTTTACACAAAACGCGATTATTATTATGAGTAATTATTAGCTTCTTGTTTTAATCAAACAATATTATTAGTAGAATATAAAACGTTTCCAATAAATGCAGTCACATATTTTTTCATCATCGAATTAAAACACACTGAACCACTAAAATTATTTTAATTAAACATATATAATAATATTAGGCGATGATAAAATGATCGTAAACTTTCTCAGTATAACAGAGCTACATCGGTAATTATACACCTTACAAGAATTACTACTACCAATTTAAATCTTAAATGTGCATTTGTAAGTGTTAAATTTCCCGCCTTGCAATATTTGTCCGCCATCGAATGGGTGCGTTCGGATGACCACAGCGGCTGGACAGCTGAGCCAGCGTTAGCGTTTAGACGACACCGCTGGAAGTCAGACGCTGAGAGATGTACTAAGCTTTCCCTATCAGCGCTGGATACAACCACTCAGCCGATTTCTGCTGACAATCAGCCGCTGTGGTCGTCCGAACGCAACCAATGTCTTTTTAGTTACCAACAGTGTTGCCAGAGAAATGTTTGTAAATGCACTGGAATGACTAAAATAGTGACACAAAATGTACTAAACCGACACATTTTTTGCAATAACTTAAAAAAAAAAGAATGTGTGTGTGTACTTTGTACGCACGTAAGAAGTTATACTTCTATTATATGATGTCTTAAAAATAAATATACTTTAAACAGTTTGTTTTAATTTTTTTAAACACCAAACTAATTTTGTGCTTACCGCTTTCAAAAAAATAATAAAAAGTATAGGATTGCTCCGGATTCGAACTCAAGACCTCTCGATCTCTAGCCGAATGCTATACCAAATACGCTACGAGGACTATGTCTGTATCGGTTCGGACGTACCTAATGACAATTCACGGTAACAAACAGACAAGGTGAGGTATAATAAATATACAATAAAATGTTTTAACAATACTCATCTTACTCCTGAGGAACACAAATCCAAAGACACAAAAATTATAATAAATATAATTACTAAAAACACTAATTAGTCGAGGCATTGAAGCACAAAAAGGCCTTACTGTCGATTTTTGGCGCAGTAAGACGGATTTTAATGCAGTTTGGTGCGTTGGATTCGTGAGAATGTCAGGAAACTTTGTGAACTAATGTAATGAATAAGAAATCTGAAATTGCATTTGTGCATAAGAAAAATGCATTTCAAAACTGCATTTTGAAATAGACAGTTATTATAAATTTGCAACTCGATAAATGGTTGGGCAACATCCCGATTAATTATTTTAATTATTTTTAATCATTTTTTAAGTCCATATAATAGTCTAAGATGTCAATAACCATTAATAATAAACAAAAAATTTTCCCTTATGGGGAATCGAACCAAGTACTAACACGTCCGTAACTAGAGACACATACCGCTATCCTACGCAGACACTTGCTCGACACGGGCGATATAAGGTATAAAAAAACAAATAGGTAAGTAAAAATTGTAAAGAAAATTACTACATACTTAAATGTATTATAAAATTAATATATTCCTAAATTTTAGAAGAAACATTTATACATAACTTGAAAGATTTAGCAACTAAACGCCATACTGTCTGTGTGCGCATGCGCGCAGTATTATGAAAGGCTACTCTCAATCGCGCTTAAAGAAGTATAACTTCAAAAACGTCGTTTAATGATATTTGAAGTAAATTTCTTATATCACAAAATTTGAGGTTATTACTTTAAGATACTTTAGTATCAAAAGTTTGGTTGCTAATTGTATCAAATTGGTACTATTGTACCAACTCTGGCAACTCTGGTTACTAACTGGCCCGGCGCGGCGTATGCGTATTTCATCTTCATGACTTCATCTTCATGACTTCATCTTCATTCTTCATGCTCCTAAACTAAACAATTTTTCTATGTGCATGCTGCTGCACACGCCGCCATTAACTGAATCTCGTTTTTATTAAATTATTACATACAGTTGAGTCCGCGAGTCTTTACCCGTGCGTCATCATTTAAAGCATACGAAATAAGTCGGAAATCTATTTCACGCAACAACAACTGACAGAAAGTGGCTACTGTTCCGATTACAGGTTTTATTATAAAATTTGCCGTTATCAAATTATATAGAATGTCAAATAAAAGTTTTGCTTCAACATTTTTGTGCAGAATTACAGCTACATTTGAAGTAGCTTAATAAATTATTTTATTATTATTGATTAATAAATAAATAAACAATTTATAAAAAAATTCATTAACATATTTTATTTTTGTTATTTTATTCACTTTGACGGAAATCTAAACACAGTCATTTCTTTACCGTGTGAATGACGTTAGCTTTGTATGTTTTAAATATTAATTGCCAAAATATAATTATTTACCTTAAAATTTCAAAGTCCAATATAAAATTAGTTGTGAAAACAACTGTTTGTGTAATATCAAGAAACTTCAAAACGCAAAAATTCGACAAAAACCGCAAAAAATTCAACTGACTGACAGCCACAAAATTAAACAAATCAGAAACGTCAAACAAATTGTGCTTAAAATATGAAAACATACCGAATCGTCTTTTTTGCACCTATCTCTTTTCAGTGCACTGACTCTAGATGGTTCATAAAAATAACATGTGTTTTTACTTAATAACAAACGTCAGCACGTCATATCATGAGTTTCATGCGTGGAAGAGAATTATGCTAGATAAAAAGTATGTGTTTTATCTCGCCAGGTATTAATGACGCACGGGTAAAGACTCGCGGACTCAACTGTACAATATAATACATCCTGTGATAATACCTTTGTGTTTGCTGTTTATCGTGCAAGTTTAGTCGTGCATTAATTAAGTTCCTATAATAAAGTACCTATATATTATAATAAAGTTGTTATAGTAAAGAAAAATAAAAAAACGTCTCTTGTGTAATATTTTAATGTATTTTAATGTATAGCATTAAAGGAACTATTATTAATTTCCTATAAAGGCTTTTTGCAATGTATTCACAAAATTATAGATACTAGATGGCTAATATAGGTGGGCTAAAAATGTCCATCAGACGTACACTGAAAGCTCCAACAACGTACACTGTACGTTTGTTGCGGACGTTCAATGGACGTCCAATTTTGTGAACTCTGGACGTTCGTTGGACGTCCATCGGATGTCCATTGTACCTTAGCGGGACGTCCATTGGACGTTCCAATGTACACAGATGTACGTCCATTGGATGTCAATAAAACGTACTTGTGCTATCTGGGAAAGTGAAATAAAAACAGGAAGTATGTATATATTTGTTATCATCTTACTAAGGCGCGTCGAATAATATATCGCTTGTACTACTTCGTTTATTTTAAAACAGTCTTTGAGGTTGTAACTCTGGAACCGGAAGTCCGAGGTCAAATTTCTCACCTTTAATAACATCTTTTTAATTAGAAGGTAGTTGTTGTGAACGCACGTGATTTGTTTTGATCGTATAAAATTGTCGTTTTGATTGGGTAATAGTAATCCTAGTTTGGTGAAATTTTTACACAGTGTCTGTTACCCCAAGATCTACAAGTGTGAGTACTTATTTTGTTCTTATGCATCGCTGAAGTTAAAATATTTGCGATTATTAAGTTCCCATATTGCAATAGGTACTTGTCTATCAGCTATCGGAAAAAACTGGTATAATCAATTTATCATTAACGAGCTTCCAAACAGTTTACTATATTTATTTTCGTTCACGTCAACAAGTTTAAAGGAAGATACAATGTCTTTATGTCCGAATTGTAAACAATCTACTGCCAATTCGCAAACGATAAAATGTTCAGGTTGTACAAAATTACTGCATACTTCATGCATTGGTTTGCAAAGTGATGACGCTAGTCGTATCACCCGTATGAGAAGTAAAAATATAAAAGTAATATGCAATATATGTGACACCGCTGATGACAAATTCGAAGCATTAAAAGAATTTCTTACAAATCTTATTGAAAATAAAATGCAGGAATTGGAAAAGAAATTTGCTTCAGTTAACTCATCGGTAACATCAGAGGCTCATGAAGACATAATTCAGGAGGCAGTTGATCGCATAAATCGTTCACATAATATAATTCTACATAATGTCCCAGAAACCAACTCTTCTCTTGAAGACAAAAAAAAGGTAGATGAAATACTAACGTCAATACAAGGTTATGATGGGAATCAATGCAACTCAATACATTTACACAGAATTGGCAAACCTTCTAACAAAGCACGTCTAATTAAAGTGACTTTTTCATCATCATTACATGCTAAGTTTATTTTACGTAACAAGAAAAAATTAGCAACAACCGCACACTCAACAATTTCTATTTCTGATGACAAAACACCTACGCAAAGAGCTAAGTTAAACGAACTTCGTACTGAGCTGAATCAAAGAACGGATAACGGAGAAAAGGATCTGACTATTAAGTTTATAAGAGGCAAACCCACCATTGTAAAGAAACAGTTAAACTGAATATCTCCAACAGCTCTAGGACATCTGATCTAGGTCACCGAGAACTCACCTGCTACTACCAAAATATTCGCGGTTTAAATAGCAAAATTCATCTGTTTAATCGTAATATAAGTGACTGTGAATATGATCTAATCGCTTTAAGTGAAACTTGGCTACACAGTGATGTATTAAACTCTGAATTATTTCCTAGTAATTATATTGTTTTCCGAAAAGATCGCAAATTTCAGGAGGTAAATAAGAAGCGGGGTGGTGGTGTATTGCTTGCGTTACAAGATTTTATTATTTCGGAAGTTATAGACACCTCTGCATTTGATTTACAATTTCCGTTAATTGATTTGCTTATTGTTAAATCTCAAATTATATTTAAGAAATTTTATGTACTCGTGATTTATTTACCAGACAAACTGAGTTTACAAGAATTTGAATATTTTTTTGAGTGCTTGGAACAACTTGATTATTTACATAACGATGTCTTAGTGTTAGGTGATTTTAACGTCCCTAAATTTATAGAAAATGACACTTCCGATGATAAAACTTCTATAATTTTAAGTTTCTTGCACTCTTTTGGTATTGGTCAATTTAATGGGGTTGTAAATCACTTAGGTAGATCGCTAGATCTAATAATGTCACATTTTACCTGCGAAGTAATGCGTGACATGTCCCCGTTAGTCTATGAAGATTCCCACCACCCAGCTCTTATAATTAATATTACGAATATTTTTGTAAAGGCGTCTAGGTTCAGGTTTGGTTCTGACCAGGTAACTTACAACTTTAAAAAGGCAAATTTTTGTGATTTATATAGGGAATTGTATGAAACGGATTGGGCTTTTCTAGATGAATCTTCTCAAGTTGATAAAGTTGTAGACAGTTTTTATAATAGAATTTTTCTTTTATTTAATAAGTATGTTCCTGTCTACAAAAACTTCAGCCACACATATCCACCTTGGTTTGATGCCGATATTATTCGCTGTATCAAACTAAAGGTTAAGCACAGGAACAAATTTAGATTACATAAAAACCACTCTGATCTGCTTGAATTTCAGCGCTTAAGACATCTTTCAAAACTAAAAATTAAATTGGCATACAACGAATACATCGAAAATATACAATTATCCCTTTCTGTAAACCCTAGAAAGTTTTGGTCATACGTAAATGCTAAAAATAACACTTCACGGATTCCTGGTGAAATGAAATATCAAGGCATTGCTACTTCTGAACCACAAAATATCGTTGATATCTTTGCTGAATACTTTAATGATGTTTATCAAGCAGGTAATATACTAACCAGTAATAATGTCTTAGCGGTCAACACTGAATGTCTAAATTTTTATCCTGTTCAAGAAACTGAAATAATTCTAGCCAGCAAAAAATTAAAAAATAAGATGACTTCTGGACCTGATAAAATACCCTCTTTTTTTATTAAAGATTGCATGGGTGCTTTAACTAAGCCATTATTAAAAATTTTCAATTTGTGTTTATTATACAAACAGTATCCAAGTATCTGGAAGGAATCAAAGGTATGTCCTGTTTATAAAAATGGGGAAAAATGTTGTGTAGAAAATTATAGGCCCATATCTATTATATGCAATTTATCCAAAATTTTTGAAATCATACTTTATAATCGTATATACTCTTTCACTCGTAATCAAATTTCACAATATCAGCATGGATTCATTGCTAATCGATCCACAGTTACAAACTTATTGGGAATAACACAGTACATATCTGAAGCGTTGGACAGGAGATCCCAAGTTGACGTTATATATACTGATTTTTCAAAGGCCTTTGACAAAATTCATCGAGTTCTTCTTTCCAAATTGTCCCTTTTTGGTTTTTCTAAAGATGCTGTCGCTTTCATAAAATCCTATTTGTCTGGTAGAACTCAATTTGTATCTTATAATGGTTATAACTCTCACAAATACATGCCTTCATCTGGAGTCCCACAAGGATCAAATCTAGGCCCACTCTTGTTTGTGTTATTTATTAATGACTTATGTGAGAAAATTTCTGTACCCTGTTTGTGTTATGCAGATGATTTAAAAGTTTACTTAGAAATTAACGATATCAATGATTGTCACACTATCCAGAATGAACTGAGTGGTGTGCATGAATGGTGCAAAGAAAACTATTTAAATCTTAATGCAAATAAATGCAAAGTTGTAAGTTACTCAAGGAAACATAATAGTATAAACTATGTTTATGCTATTGATGGTAGCGAACTGGAACATGTGAATAAAATTAAAGATCTTGGCATAATTTTCGACTGTAAACTTTCATTTACTGAACATATATCTTTAAAAGTTTCTGAAGCACTTAAATCATATGGATTTGTAGTCAGAAATAGCCGAAATATTACTAACATAAAAACTGTCAAATTACTATATTTCTCTTATGTACGTTGTAAATTAGAATATGCGTCTATAATTTGGTCTCCATTTTATAATTCACATGTTCAGTTGATTGAGAAGGTGCAGCGTAAATTTTTGAAATATTTATCATTTAAGATTAACGGCATATATCCAGAGAGAGGTTACATAAATAGTGAGCTGTGTAATAGTTTAGATATGGTTTCATTAGAAATGAGGCGAAATTGTGCTTCACTAATATTTTTATTTAAATTGCTGCATAATTTAATTGACTGCCCCGATATTCTCAAACAAATAAATTTTAATGTACCTTCTTATCCTGTTAGAAATGTTTCCACGTTCAGAACTACACAAGCCAGAACAAACCTGATATTAAACTCCCCCATATTTGTTATGTGTGAAAATTATAATTGTTTGGTAAACTATTGTGATATATTCAACTGTAGTATAAGTCAACTTATCAGAATGGCTAAGTCTCATTTGAATTCTTAATTCACTTGGTAATTATCTTTTCTTTTTTCTTTTATTTAAAATTTAAAATTTAGTTTATAATTAGTATAAAATTGTCCTATAAATGGATACCTGTTGGACAATAAAGCTATTATTTATTTATTTATTTATCTTTAAGTTATAAGCTCTCATTTGATACCTCATTTTTGTCATTCTATCTCCTCTAATAACGGACAAGTTGTATTTACGTACATACGGACGGACAGACAGACATGGAAATTTAAGACTCTCACATTTTAATGTTGTAAAATGGGTGACAACAATGTATTACTTGTTAAAAATATCAGAAATTTTTAAAAAATATCTTACCTACAAATTTTAAGTTATCTTTTCTAAACCCATTAATAGCTCTTTCAAGAATCTCCTTCTGTACAAATTTGTATTGTTCTTCACTTAACAGTGGGCATGGACAATATGCCCCCATTCCTCCTGTGTTCGGTCCTTGATCATTATCAAAAATTCTCTTGTGATCTTGAGCAGGCAACATAGCTTTTATAGTTGTTCCATCTGAAAACGCTAGGACTGACACTTCTTCGCCAGAAAGGAGTTCTTCAATGACGACTGTTTCTCCGGCAGATCCAAACTTTTTATCACCCAAAATTTCATCAACTGCTCTGCATGCTTCGGTTTTATCTTTTGCTACAACTACACCTTTACCAGCTGCTAATCCACTTGCTTTTACGACAAGAGCCGCGTATGGGGCACTAAAAAATTAAACAAACAAATTGTATCCTCACGTATTATGGATAAAATTTAAATATATACATAATTAATTCGAATCAATAACAGAAAATTTTGCTGAAAAAGAGCTGTTCGTCAATAAACATCAAAAAATGAGACAATTATAATATTAGTAAAGAACTAGCCAACAAAAGATATGCCCCCCACCAGCCAATTCTAAAAACCAATACAGGTTTCCAATACTCAACCAGTAAGTCTCTAGGTACAGTTCCAAGTACAAGAAGACGCACAAAATATAACATCAATAAGCACACAAACGTAAGAAAGCGCACAAATCAGCTGGCTCTGACAATATTCCACTAGAGCCCAAGTACAACAACATAGTTATTAAGATACATTCCATGTCAAATCACTCAGGCAAAAAATTTTGGATCTCCGATTTGTCTGAAAATTGGTATGTATATAGCTTCTGCGGGACGTAAAAATAAGATATTTAAGGTCAAAAAATTTTCTTCTTCTTTTTTTCTCAAAATGTTATTTTATGCAATTTTACAGTGATTTGGTGTTTATTTAAACAAATTCGCATTTTCTATCGTAAAGTATCAATGAAAAACATAATATTTTAATAGAAGGGACTTAAAAATGTCATTATATGGCATTATAACAAGTTATTTTGATTCAAAACAAGTTTTTGATCTAATTTTATAGTGTAGAAAACGTTAAAATACAGTTTTTTTACATTTTCCTCCATTCCCAAAATACATCATCATCGATTTGGCTGAAAATTTGCCCATAGATAGCCAAAACATAGGACTTTAAGTGGTTAGAAGGATTTGAATTATATTACAATACCAAAGAAGTTACATGCAGTAATATCAGACTCAAAAGTATATTAGTCCAGTCAGGATAGCATTTGACCTTGCATGCCGAGCTGCCCAAAATTTTATTTTTCTAGGGGAGTCAATAGTAGCCTAAATTTAAAATCACGAATGAATTCCTCCGTTATGTTAGCCGCCATCTTGATTTTAAAGGAGAACTTGTTTTGCTCACTTTTTCCGCCATTTTTAACTTTTCGACAAAAATGGTGGGAACTGAAATTATTCCAAATAAATCGTATTTTTTTTTTTTTCCCTGGAAGCCGTCTGTTGTGAACCGGTTGTACTGCAGCCACTTGGCTTATTGTACATCTTCCATTGTTTATGAAACCCATTCCAGAATTCTGGAACCCTGTACCAGCTTGTACAGGTCTAGTGGGTGGGTGCCATATAATTTTGGAGTCATTTCGATGTCTCCGAAAAGTGTTTGCCGCCTCCGATCCAATGCCTCACAGTCATGCAAAATATGGTTGACTGTTTCAGGTTCTCTGTTACAGAGTCTGCAGCTCAAGTCTCCATGAAACAGCCCCATTGTATGCAGGTGACCCTTAACTGGCGCATGTCCAGTGAGGAAACCTGTTATGACTCTGAGCTGATTCCTGCTTGTTTTCAGCAGTAACTCAGCTCTACTAGCACATGTCCGTCCGATATACATCTTGCCATGTGTTTGACCGGGTACACTCTCCCAGTGTGAGTTGTGTTGGCTTCGGATCCAGGCTTTTTTTCGTTCGCGGACGGTGCTTTTTGGCACTCCCACGGCCGGCTCTGGACCCAGGTATTTTGTAGCTGATGCTCTCTTGGCAAGTGCATCAGCTCTTTCATTGCCGTATATGCCCCGATGACCTGGAACCCATACCAGTATAACACTGTTATGTTGTGCCAGTCTATCAAGTTCTTGTCGACATTCCCACACCAGCCTAGAGTTCACCTTAGGGCTTATAAGAGCCCCAATGGCTGCTTGGCTATCTGTGCATATGTTAACCCGCTTCAGTTCGAATGCCCTCAGGTTGTTTTCTCTTGCACACTGCAAGATTGCAAAAATCTCTGTCTGAAATACGGAGGTACATTCTCCCAGTGGAATAGAAATGTTGAAATTTCCACCACTATAGAATATTCCTGCGCCCGAACCGTCTGCAGTTTTAGACCCGTCCGTATACCAGGTGCAACCCTGCAGTCTGGGTCGAGAGTTTCCTCTGTCCCATTCGTCTCGTGGGCAAATGTCCACTTGAAAAGGTACTTCAGGCATATATCTTGATGTCATATGGTCAGAAATCATCATCCATTCGGCATCATTAATTTCATTCGTTATTTTACTATGTCCTGATTTAACTGGTACGTTGCTCAGGTTTTCTCGCAGTCTATAATAGCCCATTCTCGCCTCACCTCTTATTGTTATATGTAAAGGAGGGAGATCCAGTAGTGCCTCCATAGCTGCCGTAGGTGTGCCCCTCATAGCCCCCGTGATCCCGAGACAAGCAAGTCTTTGCACCTTGCTTAATTTGATGATGGCACTTTTTTGCTGCACTTTTGGCCACCATACCACTGATGCATATGTAATTGTGGGTTTTACTACCATGTTATAAGTCCAATATACCATGTCTGGTCTCAAACCCCACATTTTTCCATGAGTACGTCTGGCTACCATTAACGTAGATACCGCTCTCTTCGTTATTCTTTCTATCTGCTGATTCCAAGTAAGTCTTGAGTCTAATATTATCCCGAGATACTTTACTTCACTCACCAGATTTAAATGTATACCATTTAGACTTAGAGGACCCAATTCCTCTGAATTCCTTCTTTTAGTAAATTTCATGATTTTGGACTTTAGAGGACTGATGTTAAGCCCTACATTTGAAGTCCATTCTGTAACTACTGTCAGAGCCTGTTGCATTCGATCTCTGACTGTACCATTAAATTTTCCGTGGGCTAAGATGACTAGGTCATCCGCATAGCCCAGGACGTGATGCCTATCGTTGTCGAGTCTAGCTATCAGGCCATCCATGACCAGATTCCACAATAGAGGAGATAAGACTCCCCCCTGTGGGCAGCCTCTGGCTACCTGAGCTGACACTGTATCCCCTAGCAACGTAGCATATATCACACGGCTTCTCAGCATGCAGTCTATCCATCTACAGCTTGTTTCGTCTATTCCTTTTAGACGGATCGCCCTTGTGATCGCTTCGTAAGAGGTGTTGTCAAATGCTCCCTCAATATCGAGAAATGCACCCAACATCACCTCTTGGTTTTCTAGAACGTACTCCACTCTCTGTACAAGATGGTGCAGTGCCGTTTCTGTGGAGACTCCCGCTCGATATGCATATTGTCCCCGATGTATCGGACTTTCAACCAATACACCATCCCTGATATGCCTATCGAGCAGTTTTTCTAAGGTCTTCAGTACGAATGACATCAGACTTAATGGCCGCAGAGACTTGGCCCTTTCCTGTCCGATTTTGCCAGGTTTGGGTATAAAAGCCACCCTTATCAGCCTCCATGCTTTTGGTATGTACCCCAGCCCTAAACTAGCCTGCAGTATCTTACACAATTTTTTGAAAAGAAGGTAGTTTCCCTTCTGTAGAAGTATTGGATAAATCCCGTCCGGACCCGGTGATTTATATGGCTCGAATGAGTTTATTGCCCATTTGATTTTGTCCTGGTTTATAACTTCTTTTGCCACATGCCAGTTTTCCCTAGAACCATAATTCATGATATCCAGTCCGGTTTGCCATGTGTCTAGTGGTATCAGTTTTGTCTCAGACTCAGGAAAGTGCACCCTGAAAAGCTCTTTCAGGGTGTCTTCACCATTCTGAGTGTATTCACCTGACTCTTTTTGGAGCGAGGGAATACTTATCTGAGGGTCCTTTGAGAGAACTTTATGGAGCCTTGCCATTTCTGAAGTCCCTTCTATCTCTTCACAATGCCTTCTCCACGATTCTCTTTTTGCCCTTCTCAGTTCCTTATTGTAGTCAGTCAGAGCTTTACGATAATCGCCCCACTCGCCTGACCTTTTGGCGAAATTAAATTTTCGTCTAACCTCTGTCCTTTGATTTGCAAGATTATGATTCCACCAGGGAACTTTCCTGTTGGAATTCCTGACTATCTCCGGACAGTTGTCTTCGAACGCTGACGTGACAATCTCTTGAAATTGTTCGGCAGCCATGTCTAGGTCCAATGTATGCCTTATCTTCCCGTTAATCCTGCCTAAGCTATATTCTATGTCTGCTTGATATGCTTCCCAGTTTGTTTTACGAGGATTACGATAAGTTTCCTTGATAAGCTCATTGCCTGTCATTTCAAAACAAATGTGTCGATGGTCTGAAAAGGACACCTCATCTGACACATGCCAGTTTTTCACAGTTCTAGCCACGTTAGTCGTGGCAACTGTTATATCAATCACCTCCTTCCGTCGTGAAGTCACGAAGGTTGGTTTGTTTCCTACGTTTAATATGTCTAAATTATGTTGCATTATAAACTGTAGTACTGACTCACCTCTTGCATTGGTGTTTGTACTGCCCCAAGTCAGATGGTGCGCATTCGCATCACAGCCAATGATCAATTGCAATCCATTTTTCCTGCAATCTCTCACTAGCTGCTCCAATTCCCTTGATGGTGGTTGTTCGGGATCATCATATGGGAGGTATGCTGATCCTAAAACTATCTGCTTCACCCCTCCTCCATCTATGATCTTCATCTTTACCGTGGTTAAATCCCTGGAACAGTGATTTATCAACGGCAGTGTTTTGATGTTTCGTTTGACTATTATGCAAGTTCGCGGGACATCGGCAGACCGGCTATATATAAGCTCTCCACCAATACCCGATAGACCTCTTATTTTGCCCTTGTAAACCCAGGGTTCTTGTATCAAGGCTACATCAAACCTTCTCATGGCGACAGTAAGTTCTGCCGAAGCTGACTTACTATGCTGGAGATTCGCTTGCAGGATTCTGATTGGAGCCATCAATGCCTCTGATGGTTTTGAAGGATATCTTTTCAAGTCTGTAATACGCCTTGAAATTTGCAGCCTTCAATGTTTTATAGGAGACCTCGTCGATCGTGTATACGAGGATTTGCATGTCCTCTCCGACCTTCCGATTTTTCAACAACCAGTCTTCCGTCTTAAGGTCTTTATTTTGCCTCTCTAAACGGGTTCTGACTGTTGATTCTTCAGCCTCTTTCTCGGGGATGCGGGCGAGGACCATAGGGCGTTTTGGCATGTGGCTGGGATCGACCACATTTAAGTCGACTCCTTCCCACAGGCCCTCCATAGTCCTTACCACCTCAGTAGTCCATTTTTTGGTATGTTCGTTAGCACAGTTTACCCACAGAGTACCTGCGCTAAACGATGTTTTATGGAACTGTAGCAGTTGATTTTGACTTCCAACAGGAGCCTCATCCACTGCTAGCTTTAGTTTGTTGATGATCAGGTCTGCGTGAGCCTGATCTAGTTGAGTATCCGGATGGTGCCTGTGTGCCACCGCTATCCTGAATACTTTTGTGACATTGCTGTATGACCTAGTCTGCTCATGAGAGCTCCTTGGTCTCTTAGCAACCCTTTGTTGCGGGGGGGTAATGGTATTCTCCCGCGGTCTCTTTTTACCCTCGGGTTTTACCAGTACTCCCGTTTTGTTTTTATGGGGATTTGCTGTGGTCCATGTTCCAGCAGCCATTTTTGCCTTTTTCGTCATCTTTCTTTTTTGAGCTCCAGAAAGGCGTTTTTTGCTACTTTGTGCAGAGTCTGTTCCGCTTGGAACAACTTCTGGCTCAGTATTTGGGACAGATACAGAATCCACGACTGAAGTCGCCTCTGTGTCCGTTCCCGTTTTTGTGTTTGTTTTTTCAATCTCGTTCTCCATATTTGTTCCCACGAGTTGGGACGAATTGCTGTCAGGCACGGCAGTGCGCCCTTACCGTGCTAAGGCTATAATCCCCCAGAGTTCGCCATCTCTCTAGGGCATCGCTTTAGATACACTTTACTCCCTGTACCATGCATCCCGTCGGCACGATGGTGTTACACCTTAGGATTGGGAGGATGGATCATTTGGCGTTACCCAGGGTGCACCACGTGGAGGCGATCCATCGCTACACCCCATAAATCGTATTTACAATTATTACAATTTCTTTTTAACAATTTTTGTCGTGAGGTCAATATTTTCGAGTTAATTGTACTTATAGTAGACGCCTATATTTTTGACTATGATATTGCATGTAACTTTTTTGGTATTGTAATATAATTAAAATTCTTCTCACCCCTTAAAGTTGACTTAAAGTCCTATGTTTTGGCTATCTGTGGGCAAATTTTCAGACAAATCGATTATATATGATGTATTTTGGGAATGGAGAAAAATGTAAAAAACGGTATTTTAACGTTTTCTACACTATAAAATTTTATCAAAAACTTGTTTTGAATCAAAGTAACTTTTTATAATGCCATATAATGACATTTTTGAGTCCCTTCTATTAAAATATTGTTTTTCATTGATACTCACGATAGAAAATGAAAATTTGTTTAAATAAACACCAAATCACTGTAAAATCGCATAAAATAACATTTTGAGAAAAAAAGAAGAAGAAGATTTTTTGACCTTAAATATCTTATTTTTACGTCCCGCAGAAGCTATATAAATACCAATTTTCAGACAAATCGGAGATCCAAAATTTTCTTTGCTCCAAAATTGAGTGATTTGAAATGGAATCACCCTTAATCAAACTACTCTTGCTGAGGGTCTCGAGTCTAGAGAGTGCGAAAGTTCCCCAAAGAATGGAAAACGGGACTTATAATAAAGATACCAAAAAGAGAGTGACAAAAGAAATTGCGAAAACTTCAGACCAAACTGATCATACATAGATCAAATTAACACATTTAGGGTAATTGTAGAACAGTTTAAGAAGTTCAACTATCCATTCTTCATACGCTTTGTGGTCTTCAAGAGAGCCTTCGACACGATCAAGCACAACAGGAAGTACCATCACAGAACTCTACAGAAAGCCAAGTCCTAGACAACGTCATGAACCCTCTGAATAGCTGTACACTTCGCGTCATAAAAACTAGTACATCTCTTATAACCGAAAATCGTGTTTTTAAAGTGGTGTAAGTTGATCTTGTCACATGTGTCATTCTAATTTCTAGGGCAATGTTGCCAGTTCAATGAAAATATTAGGTACATATATCAAGGCTACCAGCTAAATACCAATACCAGCTAAAAGCAAGGCCGTGCAACAGACCGCAAGTTTTTAGTATACCTACTAAAAACTAAAACAATATCTAGCATTTTCGATCAGTCAGCAGTCACATTTATTTAAACATGCGCCCTAAAAAATTATCCTATTAATTTTGTAATTTTTCATCATCTCAACTAAGTACCCATACTTTGACTCGTGTTTTATTATAATTTATGAAAATCTTTAAATTCAAATATAATGATAGATAGTAAATCTCGACACGACTTTAAATTACTATGTTTAATTTCAAATCGAAAGTTGTGGGATACTAGAATAAATAAAACACACTGAAAAAGTTTAAAATTTAAATTGAAATTAATTCCAAATGAATAACTTTTACATTTTACTTTTAAATTTATTAGAGACGGTTTTTTGTTGTTAATGATAAAAATAATACCTACCTAAAAACTTTATAGACATATGTATATTTTTTAAGTTATTTTTTTTATTTAGATTTAATGCAATTCCGTTATCTGTGATGGCAACAACGAAGTGATTCATGAACCATTATGTCAGTCTGAACACGAACACAGGTTTACATTGGGAAAACAAGTGTACCAGTTTTATATGATGGGAAGTGTATTAAACGGAGTAAAACAGGGCTTTGTTTTACCCCCCTTTAATTTACCTTTAAACTAAAGGGGAGATAAAATAATAGGTAAAGTTTAATAGAGGAATTTATTGAGGATTAATAAACAGACTGGAAGATCTAGATTACACTGACTGTATAAGCCTCTTACCACATACAAAACAGGATATGCAACTCCAAGTAAAATGAAGGTTGGTCTAGAAATAAACATTAACAAGCCCAAAGAAATGTGATTTGGCACCAAAAACAACCAACCTATCGTGATCAACAACCAAAAATTGAGAGAATGAAGAAATTTGAATATCTAGGCAGCATAATTGACTGTGGTACAGAGCGTGATGAGCAGGAACAAATTAATACAGCTCGTAATAAATTACCTGTTTATGAAATTCTTGGCTTGTTGGGCATTAGTAAAAGATTTCCATCTGGCAGTTGGTATTTGATGTTTATCCATAAAGGCTTTAGCCCAATTTTTGTCTGATTCAATTTGGGCAGCATCTTTTTGTGGTCCAAAAACTTTAATTCCTGCTGCTAAAAGGGCATCAGCTATTCCATTTGCCAATGGATCCTCTGGACCAACTGCTACCAAGTCAATTTGGTTATCTTTACAAAACTTAACAACATCCTAAAAATAAATGGTGATGAAAGGTGCATAATAACAATAACAAGGATAACATAATTGAACATCACACTCCCATGGGATTGTGCTACAATCTGGATTGCTAAGATGGTTGTATTTAGGCTGCTGCCAAGAGGAAAATTCAGTTAGTTGGGTAATTTACTAGCAATGTCCAGATATACTCAGTCTTACATCAGGACTACTTTGGTGATTTGTATTATTTGTTTAACACACATTGCGTGTGGATGTCTGATCCTAAGACTTATACTCTGAACAGACAAAAAAAACACATTAAAAATGTGTATAATCAATGGCATACATGCACGCTATCCGCACATTGGTGAAGGCATCATGTGGCTCGCATGTATGCCATCTGCACAGAATGTGTTAAAGCACAGTTTGGAATACCAAACCAGTCTTCAACTGAATGACTTCATGGGTTACCTATCTGCCTGACATACTTCAACCTTTAAACTTGAACCAAATCAAACCAAACCTACTACATGGCATGGGATTTACTAGTTTGTCCAGGAACTTTAATGAAATTCTTCCAGGTATCTTTAAGTGGACAATGTCTTAGTATTAAGACAATTCTTTTTTAAAAAATATTTCTTACGAAGAATATTCAGAATAGATATCAACACTATTATGAAACATAATATCAACGAATATAGATGTATCTTCTTCTTTAAGTAGCATGCCCAAATTTTAGGCATGGATAGCTTCCATGACAATTTGCTGATATTGTTTTCGATCTTACATGACATGTAACAATTTATCTGCTGATAAGCCAGTCCATTGACGAATGTTTTGGAGCCATGAATATTTTTTGCTGCAAATTCCTCTTTTTCCCTCAATCTTGCTACCTCTCATTATATGCCCCAGATATTCAAATTTTCTCTTTTTTATCATCTTCGTCAAATCACCTTCGTCTTGACCTATTCTGTTTAACCTTAACTGGTCCGGCGTCGTCTGACAGACGATTCAATATTTTTAATTATTTTTTATTGCAAATTGGCACCGCCTACAGGCAAGTCGATATATCTAATCCTTAAACTATTGGAGATTGACAAGTGGGTGTATTTGAGACAAGTTTCTCTCAGTTCCTAAAAAGTTGTCAGAACAATTAGGTCAAGGGTAGTTTCTCAGATGACGCTGGACCGTTTGTGTTACTTTTTTCTTGTTCAAAAAGAAAAAGAGGACAATCAGACAGATGTTCTTATTTTAGAAAAACGCAAAAATTGCAGTTTATGTCCGAGTAGAAAGCGCAGGATGACAAAATATCTGTGCTTGCGTTGCAAAAAGCCTATTTTTTGGGATTAACAAAACCACTACCTATGTAAAAATTGCATATAAAATTGGTAAAGTTTAACTGATACTGGAAACAAACATTTTTTATCGATTTTTGTTTTAGCTAGTTTTTGTTTAGTTTGCAGTTTGAACATTTATCCTAGCAATACATTTTTTTTCATGTTTTTTTTTATATTTTTTTTATTTACTTTACGAAATAATGTACATTTTTACAAATATTTGTACGGATTTCAGTTTTATTTTACTATTTTTTTCTTAACCCAAATAACGCCCAAATCTAATACGTTCACTTTTATATAAATATATCACTGTATGTTTGTAGCATTTATTCTTAATAAAAAAATTAATTTTGAGTGTTGTTTTACTTTCTTGAAAACAGTAGTTTCACAGATGACACCGGACCAGTTACGCTACTGATACAGTACCGGACCAGTTAAGGGTTAAAACTTATGTTTGAAATGCGTTGAACCCATGATGTTTTGAGTATTCTACAATATGACCATATCTTGAAGGCTTCTAATTTGTTCATCATATCCTTCAGGATCCAGGTTTCGCATCCACATAGTAATACAGGATACACATAACGTTTTAGGAACTTGATTCTTAGTCATAAGTTCAGCTGAGAATTGCACAGTATAGATCTAAGTTTCATATAAATGCTCCCCTTGCAATTTTTATACTAATTTTAATTTCTTCATCAAGAGTTACTGTCTCATTTATCCAACATCCTAGGTATTTACAATGGTTAACTTTTGTAATCGGCTCATGTTGACAATTAGTTGCATAGGGCCAACGTCTTGTTTACTAACCACAGGTAACTTTGTCTTTGACGTATTTATGCCAAGTCCATTATTGGAGTGACTCAATCTATAAGGAATTGAAGATCTTTGATAGTATCAACCATGATCGCTGTATGATCTATATATCTGATGTTATTAATAGTTTCTCCCCCAAATCGAACTCCACATTACCCTTCCAAATTTTCGTTAAATATTATTTCTGAGTACAAGTTAAACAAAGTTGTGGATAAGAAACAACTTGTGTGCCTTGTCTGACACCTCTTTGATTATGAAAATTTTATCCGTTTCCTTTTCCGTCTACCACAATAGAAGCTGCTTGATTCCAATACAGATGTTGTAGAAGGTAGCGTTCAGACGACTCTGCTGTGAGATTTATTAAGGGTTCCCTGTTGCTGCTGGATACAACCACTAAGCCGCTTTGTGCTTAGTCAGCCACTGAGGTCGTCCGGACATACCGAAAGTCTCAGATGTTTATCATCTATTCCAGTCCTTTCTTAATACTCGATCATGTCGCACCCTATCAAATGCCTTTTCAAAATCTACAAAGCAGGCGTAAATTAGTTTCTGAGATGAGTTTATATTCGTTGATAATAAGTAGACATTGTGCCCCTCATTAGTTATGAATTAAGTATAATTAGTTATGAACTAAGTATAATTAAACAAATATCTTAATATAATAATTAATATTAAATATTTACATTAGCATTAAATTGAGAAGCAAATAGGAAGGAAATTAATTATATACTTCTATTTACTCACCTTAAATTGTTTAATATCCAAATTTATTGATACAGCTTTTGCCACCTGTTGAATTCCATAGCTACCTGGACTGACAAATATTTTGTTTATTTTTGAACTTTGGGAAAGTTTCCAAACTATGGCATGTTCACGACCTCCGCCACCAATAACCAACACATTTTTTGACATCTTCAATAAATTTTCCTAGTTTTCCTACACCGGCCAAATTAATACTATGGGAATTAAATAAATTAATTTGACTTCTTCGATTCTTGTGAAAGAGGTTAGTTAATCAACACATGTTGCTGACCAATCAGATTCGAGGGAATGACGTTAAAGTTGTAATAGGCCAATAACTTATCAACCTGTTGATAACCTTATTTAATCTGTTGACTGTTGATTGTCCCCTATGGTGTTTTTGATTTTAAAATTTCTCGAACTATGGAATAAATAAGTTTGCACAATTTCATGATGCAACGATAGGGTAAATAATTACATCAAAAATAAAATGAAAACAGAATAAAAATAGATGTAACTCTGTATCCATAATAACCTTGTTTTTTAATAAATATAACAGGGCCGGTTTGATTAAAGTTTATTTTTATTTCTTGGTTTGGTTTTACTCTTATATTGGTTTATTGGTCATCTGTTATTGTTCCCGTATGAACCATTGTTATGGTTAAACCAGTATTTTTTTTCTCCTCAGAGATTAGTAGGTACATCGATATATTTACATATTTATGTTCACAATATTTTCTTAGTCCATGTGGTGAGACCGCTCCCGTCTGAAAAAAATTCTGATACGGTTTTAGACAAGCCGAAAACGGCGGGTTCGTTGGAAAAAATATTCCCATGAGATTTTTTGCATAATCATATTCGTGAGACATCCCAGAATAAGGTTCAAGAAGTCGCCCACGTGAAAAGTGGTCCAAATTTTTTTTAATCAAATTGCAAAAATCAATATCTTTGGTCCGGACACATTTTTTTAGGTTTTTTGAACCATTCTGGACAAAAAAGATCTCTTATAATTTTTCTCTGAAGTTACTCGTTTTCGAGTTATAAGCAATTTAAAATTGAAAAAAAACGAAAAATGCGGCGATTTTTAAGGTTTAATAACTCGGTTAAATAGTATTTATGTATTATGAAATTCAGAAAGTGGCCAAATCAAAGATTAAAGCCTCCACTACATGATCCTGAAGAAATTTGTGTCATTATTTATTAATAAGCTATTATTTTTAATTATTAATAATGAGCCGTAAGATCGTATTGACGCGGCTGTAAATGTGAGTGCGAGTAAGATGCACCATTGAATGCCGGAATGCCATCTCTCTCACACTCATCATTGCCGGCCGCCTAATACGTGCATGGCGCTCGTCATTATTTTTACTTAAAAATAACAGCTTAGTGATAAAATAATGACAAAAATTTCTTCAGGATCTTGTAGGGCGGGCTTTAAACTTTTATTTGATCACTTTCTGACTTTCATAATAATAACTTTTAACCGAGTTATTAAGCCTTAAAAATCGCCATTTTTCGTTTTTTTCAATTTTAAATTGCTTATAACTCGAAAACGAGAAACTTTAGAGAAAAATTATAAGAGACCTTTTTTTGTCCAGAATGATCCAAAAAACCTAAAAAAAATGTGCCCGGGCCAAAAATATTAATTTTTGCAATTTGATTAAAAAAAAATTGAAAAAAAAAATTGGACCACTTTTACGTGGGCGACTTCTTGAACCTTATTCTGGGATGTCTCACGAATATGATTATGCAAAAAAATCTCATGGGAATATTTTTTCCAACGAACCCGCCGGTTTCGCCTTGTCTATTTCTTTTTGGATTCCTATTTAAAAATGCCCAAAGCGGAATTTTTGGGCAGAAATTGTTTAAACAAATACAAAAGATCACTTTTTTTGCCCTGGAACATATATTTTTAGGTCCATTAGGTGGGTCATTCTAAACAAGAAAGGTATCAGGTATCTTGTAATTTTTCTTAAAAATTGATAGTTTTCGAGTTATAGGCGATTTAAAATCTGAAAAATGCGAAAATACGCATTTTCGAGGCTTAAAAACTCATATTTAAATTAGTATTTTTGAGGTTGCCAGATACTTAAATTGAAGATTAAACATTCAGCTTCAAGATTCTGAAGAGTGATCGCGTCTTACCTTAATTTATACCATTGTTTTTTATTGTTAAATATGCGTGTTCATCCGATTTTTTGGCCGGTGCGGCGCGCTTTATTTCAAAAATCTCCCATTTTCCTCCGAAAAATATTTTTTCTTGATTCTTTGGGATATTCTATATAAAATAAGTTTCTTGACAATTTTCTTAAAAGTTAATAGTTTTAAAGTTATAAGGGATTTAAAATCCGAAACATGCCAAAAAACGCAAAAGACTAAGTTTTCAATCTAATAGCACATAAAATAACATCAAACATATTACTCTACATCCCACCAGACTGAAAACAACAGATGGGACGTGAATTATAAATTCCCTCATCTTCTTTAGTCTCAGCATTTGTTATGGCTTGCAAATTTTAGAAGCCTCGGAGGTGTAACCGGAGAAGTTTCCCATTGTTTTCAGTCTGGTGTGATGTAGAGTAATATTTTTAATGTTATTTTATGTGTACCTAGATTGAAAACTTAGTCTTTTGTTAGCAGTTGCCGCTAGGGCATCCCTGCCGTTTCGTTCGTTGCAATCCGTAACTGCACGCCGGGGTTTGTCCTGGTTGGGTCAGAGAGAGCAGCATATGTGTCTCCTGATGAGAGGCTAATAAGTTTCGAAACCAGTAGAGGCGCTTGCTGTGCTCTCTGATTGAACTAGAACATAGTGCGGCTGTAGTTTCGTGTTGCAACGAAATTGAAAATGGTTATTCATTTTTGAGAAAAATATTTGTTGAGAATAACTTCTTGGACTTCAGGTTAGACAGGTTCTTACTTAAAAAATAAATAAAAGTCAATATTAATAACAAATATGTATATTTCAAGAAAGAAAGGAACAGCTTTGAAGACAGTAAACATTGTTTAAAAATTATAGTGACTGAGTAACTAACAAACTTTTTAAATAATAAAAAATAAGGGCTATAGGTAATGAAAGGTATATTGGTGATACAAGTAATTTGGTGATAATTTTTAATCAGATTACCACACAGTTCCCTATGCAAGCACATTCATGACACAGCGCTAGTAAGTTGTTACGAGTGTAAGCAGGACATACATATATTACGATTTCGCAATGCGCGCACCTGCTTTTAGTAAACATACTGTTTTGACTGTTGCGTTGTGCGACAGTCAACAATTAAGCCATTTCTTATTGCACGTGAGAGATGGTTACACATTTATTGGAATAATTGCTGTTTTCTTTATAAAACCATTCAATAAACTAATTATCAATAAAAAAGCTGCATTGAATTCGTGGTTTAGCCAAGGTAAGTTAAATTCCTTAAATTGTGGTTGTTTCACTAAGGGCCGGTTGTTCGAAAGCTAATCAACAATGATCATTATCAAATATTTAATTACTGTCACCAACTGTCAATGTCAACTTTGTTTGGGTTCCTGAAAACATAATATGAAATTACTTAATCAATTATGTTAATAATTGTTATGTTAATTGATTAACTAATCTCATAATTTTAATCAATTATGTTTTCAGCAACCCAATAAAAGTTGACATTGACAGTTTTGGTGACAGTAATTAAATATTTGATAGTGATCATTGTTGATTAGCGTTCGAACAACCGGCCCTTAGGGCCGGTTGTTCGAAAGCTAATCAGCAATGATCATTATCAAATATTTAATTACTCTCACCAACTGTCAATGTCAACTTTGTTTGGGTTGGTGAAAACATAATATGAAATTACTTAATCAATTATGTTAATAATTGTTATGTTAATTGATTAACTAATCTCATAATTTTAATCAATTATGTTTTCAGCAACCCAATAAAAGTTGACATTGACAGTTTTGGTGACAGTAATTAAATATTTGATAGTGATCATTCTTGATTAGCGTTCGAACAACCGGCCCTTAATGTTCTAACCACTATCACCAATATACCTTACTGTGTCACCAACTTAGCTAACATAAGTTTATATGTCAATTTGACATTTACTATCATTATTATTCATTTTTTGTTAAATTAACTCTTCTAAACATTTACTCCAAATAATAAATAACATAATAAAGCAAAACTTATTTCTTGCTTAGTTGTCAAATTCCTATATTATTAGTATTTTTCATTTTTATCACCAGCATACTTTTCCTTACCCTAATTAGCTTTTTAGATAAACTATATTCAATTTTAATATTATAAAAATTGGTATATTATGGAAGCATCCACGAAAAACCTATTAAAATGCACATTTCAAATTTTAAGACTAGAACAGCATGAAAGTTTTTTATTTATGAAATAAATAGATAAATTTGGATATGGTAGTGTTAACAATGGTAAAACTGGGTGGAGAATATATTAGAACATGAAGAATATGAATTTATACTTATGTTTTACCTATACAACTACTGTGAGAATAATTAAACTTAAACATAATGTTACAGAATTTCAGCAAACTTCTCAATTATCTCAGAAACGGCTTTCTCCATTTTTATAGATTTTGGTGGGTCTTCTAATGCGGCCGATCTTATAGTGGTATTTACATTGTTGTCACCCTATATATTTTTTGCGTTTTGAAGTCCTTAAGATATACTGATTATTTTTCATGTAATATTCCCTATACCCTAAATGCCGTCATTTCTGAGTTATTACTAAATTTACTTAAAAAAAATTTGAACAAGTTATAGAAATCAATTTTTTTCAGCCCGGGCAGACATTACTTTACGTTCTTTATATAATTTTGTATTTTTTTTCTAAAGTTGATCGTTTTTGAGTTAGTAGGTACTTACTAATTTAAAACAAATACAAGGTGTCCCATTTGAAACAAGAAAACTCATTAGATTTCCAGAAAAAATAGAAGATCTGGTAACAATGCAGATACCACCATAATATCGGCCACATCACAAAACCCTTACCCACTAAAATCTATAAAGATTGTGAAAGCTATTTCTGAGATCATTGAGGCGTTCCATACATAAAACTCACTCTGTATAACTAAATAAATAAGTAAAAATTGGGATCACTGAAAGGTGCAGATGATATCAAACTTTTCTAATAATGACGCTTGCGTGGTAAAGTTTCTTGCTAAAGAATGAAACTTTACTACACAATTTGGCAATAATATTTAAAATAATATAATTGTATTTTAAATATCATAGCCACAGTATTTGTTCGTTTAACTAAACATTCTGCCCCTATAGTCCATTCTAAAAAATCTATAGTTGTATTAGTTATCTATGGACTAGCAGCATCACCTTCAGCTGTTTCTTCTTGGCCTTCTTCTTCACCAATCACTATTTCTTCTGGATCTGGAGCTCTAGGAAGAAAATCTAAATCTGCATATATTTGCCTAAACATCTCTTCTGCTTTTTTCACTGAATAATCATAATCCAAGTCTGCATCAGGACCAGGACATACAAACACATTCTCAGGAAGACCTTCTGTTAAATCTCCATCATTTGTATCTGGCAGCGAAAAGTACATAGACCAAAGAATTGAAGGCTTTTGCTCATTTTCATTTTCCATGTTTGTTTCTTCATTTTGACCAAACAAGCTATCTATAACACTGCTGAAATCTTCTTGTGGAGTCGTGCCTTGTTTGGCTAATAAATGCACTAGATATAAAGGTTTTAGACAAGTACCTGTGAGACATCCTAGCTCAATTATCTTCACAAACGGTTTTCCATTTTCTGGAGGATAAAATGCTAGAGTCAAGTGTTCTTTTTCACTATCTAATATGGATTTATCAGTTATTAACACACATCTGGAAATATACTGTTGAGTGTTTGATTTAAGAAACTGTTTTGGTACTTTTTCTATACTCATGACAAGATGCTCTGCTTGAATGTTTTGAGACCTAACTGTTATTGATTTAAATTTATTATCAGACACAGTAAAACCTTGTATATTTTGTCCTAGAGCAAACACGCCACCAAACACAGCACTCAGTCTACAAAAAGCTTGAGGTATTTCTCCACTACCATACATTGAGTATAAAAACGGAGTGTGCCCAAAACGTCCTAAACTATCTAAAAATCTTTTCACATTTACAACACCTACATCACATGGCGTATCATCAGAGCTCATTGAAATACCATAAAGTAGGTAATGAATCAAATTCGGAGTTAGTTTTTGATCTGTAAGATATTGTTTGAATGTTTTGTTTTCATACTCATTCAGTTTATCTACAGTATTTAAAGCCGTTAAAACCTTCATTAACATTCTTTTTTCTACCACAGATACTTTACTGTTTGCAAAAACATCAGAACGTGAGCAAGGTAAGAAGTCCAATTTTTTATTATACCATGTGAGTATTCTACTAACACTTCTATATTCTGAATACCTTGCTATATTTGATGATATTAATAATTCTACAAAATGACCTCTAGCATACTGAAGTTTTGGTGTAAGATCAATATTGAATTTTCTGGATAATTTTAATAAAGCCCCCTTGTCCCAAACATCTGTATCAGGTTTTTCTTTTTCTATTACTTGTTCATTTTCGTCATTATCTTTACATTCAGTCACTTGTTCTTGATTTTCACTATCTTCTTGTTTCTCCAACTGGATGTTTTCTTGATTTTCACTATCTTCTTGTTTCTCCAACTGGGTGTTTTCTTTTGGTATCACATGGAATTTGTAATCAACATTCTTAAGATCGTATGTCTGGTTTCCAAACAAACATAAGTCTGGATTTTCCACATTAGCAACTGGATATTCTTTGGACTTCTTTAATTCCAAAATAGCTTCTAAGCTGAAAGAAGCCCAGTGCCCACCATAATATTCCTTTTCATCAACATGTAACACTCGTTTTCCTACACGACTTGCAGCCGCCGATATTATAGATTCTATTATTCCTGTTCCCACTATTACTATATCAAAATCTGTGGGAAATTCGTAATCCATTGTAACAATATGATTTTCTTAAATTTTATCCATTGACACCATCACAACAACCATTGACAACATCATACAATCACAATCATAATTCATACTTCATACGTCATTAATTGGCATGTCATATGTCATATAAAATGGGAACAGCTGATTGTTGTCATCCTGACAGTTGATAATCAGTATGACCATCTTAATGCAAGTGTGGCAAATCTGGAATGTTAAAAAACGAATTGGCTAATTATCACTTTTTCAAATTGCAGTAACAACATTTTAAACCTTCAAATTATCTTAAAATTGGTCGTTTATTATTCTATAACTTGTTTTTATTTTATTATTTTGGATTTTCAAACAAACGTCATATGTCATTTTTCAGGATGGGCAATAAAACGTCAATCAATTTTGACGTTTAATTTGATAAAAGTAAACATGTCTGTAAATATGACTAATAAAAGTTCTAGTTAGTAGAGGCGTATTCATCAAAAGTAATGTTAATTATTGTAAAAAATCAAAGTTGACGAACTTGGAAGTTTAAAAGTCACGGAATAATTAATACTAAAATGGTTACAGAAGCGTATATAGAAGCCGAATTCCCCTTGCACTGGTGTGTCTGGAAAAATGACTACCAACGTTTGGGGAGTCTCCTCTCATCCAAACAGGTAACTTAAACATTTCCCATATCATAAGTTTAGCGTATATATTAAGAATATTTTTAGCATGATAAAGAAAAGCAGGATGTTAGGGGTAGGACTCCTCTAATGCTGGCTGTAACATTAGGTCATTTGGAATCTACTAGAACCTTGTTAAATCATGAAGCCAATGTTAATTGCGAAAATTTGAATGGTTGGACAGGTTAGTGTGTTAATTTGATTAATTGAATTAAGACTAAACTTTCTACGTATAACCTTAATGTTTATTGGATCAGTTATTTTTGGCTTCTTGTCTCACTTTGAGTTATCTTAATTGTCTAAATTATCTCCCAGTTTTTATTGATTTTCAAATTTTATATTACATCTAATTAACTCCACTATACTTCACTGTTAATTTTAATATTCATTCTTTTTATGACTATGAGAGTCTTTTCCCATTATATCATTTTTATATTAATTGGTATGCAACATATTTAGAAAAATATTACAGAAACAAAGTCAATTAGAATTAGGTAACGGAATTTATTGCAATTACATATATACATACAGTAGAGCATCGATAATCCGAACCCTGGTAATCCAAACGTTCGCTAATCTGAACGCAAAAAAAATTATAAAATTAAAAAATATGATCGCGGACCGAAGTTTTGGATTTAATATGACAATATGGGCAAAATGTGACCACGGATTTTTGTTTTGTTTACGTAGAAATACATACAATATATTTGTTTATTATGCAGGTGTTTTATTCCTTGTAACTAAAACGTATGTACATATGTACTATGTTTATGAGCTTTATATGTATTTTGAACATATGTTCGATAATCCGAACTACCCCTGTACCAATTAGTTCAGATTATCGACGCTCTACTGTAATACATTTTTACTACAGCATGCACTACCCAATCTGACTATATTGGAGTGGGTGTTACTGGACAAAAATAGAATTTGAATACAATACATTTAATTTTCGATTAGGTATGGGTGACTGAGGGAAGCGCCAAAATCAGCAACATTGCTTAGCCCTATTAGATTTTATATATTTAATTTAAGAAAGAACTAGAGATTTGACTTTTCATGAAAACTGCTTTTTATTTATTCAACTTCAACTTTCTACTTCTTATTTTATCAACAACAACCTACTTAATTTTTTTTTTATGTAAACATTCTAAAGCTTGGTTTATACAGTGTGTCCACGGTTGGGGTGCCCAAGAGGAAAAATTTTTTATTTTCAATTTTAGCGAAAAATGTTATTCTTGATAAAAAGTTTTGCTTGTTCTAAAATCCCATAATATGAAATAAAATTCAAGTTTTTCAAATCCTGCTTAATTTTGTAGCCAATTTTATGTAAATCCTTATAAATTTTTGCACTAAGTTCGAAATCGTAACAATAATCTAGTGTTGCCAAGCCACAATGTAGCTTAGGAACTGTCAACTCCGATAAATAATTTGGGAATTGTAATTTTTTTCGACCATGTTAAGCGTTTAATAAAGAATTGGTCTTGTGATAAATTTCATTATTAAAATTATTGGATTAATAGTTATTTAATTAATAAATAATTGGATGATTCAAGGAGAACCACAAAGTCTGGTTTTATAACCCAGAGAAGCGAAAGGGTTGTTCTCCCAAGTTATTATTGTTACAATTTCGAACTTAGTGCAAAAATTTATAGGGTTTTACATCAAATTGGCTATAAAATTAAGCAGGATTTGAAAAAGTTGAATTTTATTTCATTTTATGGGGTTTTAGAACAAGCAAAACTTTTTATCAAGAATGACATTTTTTGCTAAAATTGAAAATAAAAAAGTTTTTCCTCTTGGGCACTCCATCCTTGGACACACTGTATGAACAACAATAACAAAAATATAGATTCCAATACTCCCACCTTTTGTTAAGTTGTTCAACCCATAAACAAACCTTTTAAATAAAAAAATATAACAAACGTCCACTTTATTGCACTCTGATTGTCTATCTCTTACTTGTCCAGTGTCCAAAACGTAGTCAGTGGTGGAACGACGAGTTTCTATATCACCTGCATAATCTGCGTCACTGTATCCATGCATGTTAGCTTCATTGTATTTGTAGTAACAATAACTCATGCCATAATTATAGCGGCTGATTACTCCCACCACATGTGCAATGTCAGGTTTTGACACTATGGCTGTTAAGTCAGCACTTACATCTTCTGGTATACTTACAGGATTTGCATTGTGTTGACCAAATCTATCTATTATTTGTTTTGTACACCTTGCTTGACTTAACATTGTACCAGCCTCTAAGTTTCTTGTAATTTCTAGTCTGACAAAATAGCTCCCAACCGTCACGGTCACTTCAAAACATTCTTTTATCACGCACAAAACTGTCTATTGCTAAATTTTTCTCAGAAAATAACAAACCATCATCAACGTAAATGATTAAGATCACTTTAATATTGTCTACATGTCCAGTATAAACACACTGATTAGCTGATGATTTTTGAAAACCGTAGTTAGCCAAAAACGAGTGGAATTTTCGATTCCAATAGCATACTGATTGTTTTAAACCGTACGACTTTAACTTGCACACTAGTCCGGGTTTACACTTTAGCTCCTGATGTGGTGACATAAAAATGTCTTCGTCAAGATGTCCATATAAAAATGCAGTTTGTATATCGAACTGCATGTCTGGCTTCTTAACCATAGTCCATGTTTCATTTTTCACTAGTGCATCAAACTCTTCATTTATGGCAGTTTTCCATTTTTCTTTGTCACTACTTGACACTGCTTCTTCATACCTTTGTGGTATATCAATTTCAGTAAAATTTACCTCAAAATCATTTAATCTGGCTGGTAAACATCTATTTCGTTGTGGTCTCAAGTTGGGTATATTGTCAACATCTTGTAAAACTTCTATTTCATTATTAACATTTATTTGTTCTTCTTGTCTCTCTTCAAGTTCATTTTCTTGTATTTCAAAAATTGTCACATCATCTTCTGTTGCTATCTTGATCACATTGTCTTTCTTTGCACTGTACATTTTCTCATTGAAAAACACATTTCTAGATATCACTATTTTCTGTGTTGTTGGGTTCAATAATCTATAATTTGTGGAGTTTTTGTCATATCCAACAAATATAACCTTCTCACTCTTTGCATCTAGTTTCCTTCTTTTCTGGTCAGGAATATGTACATATGCATCACACCCAAACACTTTCATGTGGTCAAATACAGGTTTCTGCCCTGTCCACTGTTCATAAGCTGTAGAACCTGGTGTCTGTTTGCTTGTAATTCTGTTGCAAATGTAGATGGCAGTATTAACTGCCTCTGCCCATAGCCTCTTATCTACTCCAGATTGGTATAACATACATCGAACCATTTCTACAATCAATCTGTTATCTCGCTCAGATCTGCCATTTTGCTCTGGAGTGTATGGTGCTGTGGTTTCTGACTCTATACCTTCTTGTTCTAAATACAATTTGAAAGCGTTATTTGTATACTCAGTACCATTATCTGTATGCAGTTTTTCAACAGAGTAGCCATACTTTGCCTTTATTTTGCTATTATACACTTTGAAACAATCTAGTACATCTGCTTTATGTCTAATAAAATATGCTACTCTATACCCTGTGTACTCATCTTTGAATGTTACAAAGTAACATGCTCCTTGCATAGATTCAGTTTGCATAGGTCCACAAATATCATTGAATATTCTTTTTCCAGGAGGTAACTTAGTGTGTGGTTTCTCTTTAAAAGTCTTCTTATGTTGCTTTCCCATCAAACAACCTTCACACACAAAATCTTGTTTCTTTTCTATAACACCTTTGATTAAGTTCATTTTTACCATTTCTTCTAAATATTTCTTATTAACATGTCCCAATCTTTCATGCCATATCTTTAAATCATCTACTGTAGTCACACATGCATTATATATTATTGTGCGAAACATCATTTTATATGTGTTGTTTCTATCCTTTATACCAACTGCTGCTAGATTCTCATTTTCATATACTTTGGCTTCATTGTTAATCTTAATTACACTCATACCTTTGTTTGTCAAAACACCTGAAAATAAATTCTTTCTCAACTGTGGGATATATAGCACATCATTTATAGTGGATTTAAACCATTGTCCATTGATCAACTTCTCTATTTTAATAGTTCCTTTACCTTGTACTGGTAGTGTTTGATTATTGCCAAGTGATACCTGTGATGTAAAAGTTCTGTCAATATTAAAAAAATATTCTTCCCTGTAACACATATGTGCTGATGCACCACTGTCCATAATCCAATCATCACTTGTATCCACTTTTTCTAGCTGTTTTTCTTCTATGTTCACCCTCATTATTAACATTATAATATGCGCTACTCAAAGAACCACCATGCTGATTTTCTGTAGAGTTGCCAGCTTGTGCTCTGTCATTCTTTTTGTAACCTTTTCTGTAGTTACTAAAGCCACCTCTGCCTCGATTATGACTTCTATATGATCTGCTACTACTGTTTTCTTGTTCATTCTTTTTCTCTCTGCAAAATTTGACAATGTGCCCCCGCTTTCTACATCCAAAACATATTACACCCCTTTCTTGACCTTTCTGATCATATTTTCCTTTGAATGACATTGTTGCCAGTACTTGTTCTGTCTCTTCATATGCAGTTAAGTTCATTTCTTCATCTAACAGTCTTGCGGTGAGGTTACCTATAGTTTGTTTAGCACTGTCTACGGACAACCATGCCTGTCTAACATTTCTGTACTTTTGGGGCAATGTACTCAGTATTTTTGTCATAATAGCAATATCACTCACATCATCACCTGCTTCTTTAATTTGCTTAGTAAGATTCTGCACTTTTGCTATTTGAGCGACAGTATCTAGGCTACTCATCTTATTCGCGGTGTGCAAGTACTTGGAAGAGATACGTGAAACGATCGTGCGCGAATAGCGGAGAAATATTGCAACTTTCTTAAATAATTCACATTGTCAATTGAAATTGTCAAATTGATGTACATTTCATATCTACTGTCATTGAAAGAGAAAAATTATATGTTGCTGCACAATATTGATATGATATGCAATTATTATATAAAGGTAAATTTAATTAATTGTATTTTGCTTGCAGTACTGCATTTTAATAACTTATTTTATTTACTACATACAATTGTTTACGTTTTCATCACATAACCTGAATCTTATTTTTTCTTTTTATTATTTTTTTGGGCTATGGCCTTGACAATTATCCAGCAACCAGGACTAACGTAATTGGTCAATACAATTAAAAGTGCGAATAAAAGTGCAGAGCGTAGAAATAGGTGTCGCTTTGCGCAACTTGCACGGTCCCAATATCATTTTATTTGATTCTTATTTCTGCTCATAAATAGACTCAAAGGTCTCCATAATCTCTTTAGCAGTATTACAACTTTCAATCAAAGTAATCTGATTTAAACCACTGCAAAAGTTAAAGTGAACATAGCCTGGGCATCCTTTTTAAACCATGCCTGTAATTCGTCTCCAGCTACTTCTGGTTTGATTAACGAGCCATCAATAACTCCATATATGCCTTTGGCCCTTAAGGCACATTTCAGTTGGAACTTTCACTGTTAAAAGTTAACGCCATCAAATTTACCAACTGTGGATATATCTATTTTGTCACCCATTATTATTATTTTTTTGCTTCAAATTTCCAGCTACACACGCCACTCTAGTTCTTTCTTTCACTGGGTCTAGTTCTTTCTTTCAAACCCTTATACTTCGGACACACCGGCAAAGTCTTTAAATATACTTTCTTGCTTTTTCGGACACACCGATACTTTAAACTAAATATAGGTACGCAGTAGTTAAGTATGATCTGGGGCCACATAACCTATTAGATTTTATATATTTAATTTAAGAAAGAACTAGAGATTTGACTTTTCATAAAAACTGCTTTTTATTTATTCAACTTCAACTTTCTACTTCTTATTTTATCAATATTAACCTACTTACTTTTTTTTATGTAAACATTCTAAAGCTTGGTTTATATGAACAACAATAACAAAAATATAGATTCTAATAAGCCCACTATCGTTATCGTTGTTTAATCATTTATCAATGGAGTAGCATTGGAGAGAATAATGTGCATTAGCCTGGGAAGTGGGACCATCTGGTACTCTCTGGTGCGCAGTGATGCCATTTAGAGGCTGTATATCTTAAAACTAAACATGCTGTATAATGCAGCTGAACAATTGTAAGAAATTCAGAAAACAATTTTGGATGACGAATCTATGTTACAATGCCTATTTTTCAACCTATTAGCCAGAACATCTCAATGAGTATCATATCTACGGCATTATAGAGAGGACTAAAATTGTTTGCAATTACAATTGTTTAGTGTAAATAGAAAAAAATCCAGCCCTTAGAATGTTCACAGAAAAAAAAATGTAAAACGTTTTTGAAATTTACTTATGGAAAATAGCAAAACTATTTAAATTTTCTGAAAATTTAGTTATCTTCAAAATAATGATGTAAAAAATGCAAAGTTGTTCTGATTTTAAAATTTTTTTATAAAAAATATGTGGTTTCATGTGGATTGTGGTTTCATTTAAAGATTATCAATCAGTATTACATCACAAACCTCAAACCAGATTACACGCAGGTACTTTTTATTATAAACCTTATAATAAACCATATTTTATGCTTGTAGGTAACCCTTAAAGATAATAAAAATAACAAAAATGGCAAAGAAAATAGCTTCAGAACCCTATTACATTACAAAGCCTGGTTTAAAAAAATATTTACTTACTTGGTTTTGTTAATCTTTTCAGCATGCTTTTTAAATCAGATTAAAAAATCATGTTTATGCAACAATTTTTAAAACCATTTTCAATTTGAAATATTTATATCAATGTTTATACACTCACCGGCACAAAAAACGGGCACCTCAAAAAATGGGTCATTTTTAATGTCTTGTATTTCCTAAACCTGATGTCCGATTTAAGTATTTTTTTTAATATGTTATAGCCTTATTCTTTATTAATATCGCTGTAATAATATTGTTGCTAGACAGGTACATTGTCATTGTATACATGGTGTACGAATCAAACTGTGTTTTTTTCTCAAACTTTGGAACACCCTGTGGAATGTTCTAGCTTTAATAAAATACTGAAATTAAAACCCAACTATAGCCTCAGGTTTTCTTAACATTGTGTTTTTTGATTCATTCGCTTATGTTGGATAATAAAAAAGTTAGGCACTTTAACAACTACCCCTGTTTTTCGTCAATACAGGGTGTTTTTAAATAAGTACGGCAAACTTTAAGGTGTAATTCTGCATGATAAAATAATGACAGTTTGCTTTGTAAACGTATGCCCGCAAATGCTTCGTTTCCGAGATAGGGGGTGTTGAAATTGTTCTTACAAACTGACGATTTATTTATTGCTCTAAAACGGTTTGTGATATGCAAATGAAATTTGGTAGATTTTAAGAGGAAGTTATTGCGCATTTTTTGGCTTACAATTAAGAATTTTATATTCACCATTGGCGTGCATACGGGATATATCTAAAATGTTTATGCCCGTATGCACGCCAATGGTGAATATAAAATTCTTAATTGTATGCCAAAAAATGCGCAATAACTACCTCTTAAAATCTACCAAATTTCATTTGCATATCACAAACCGTTTTAGAGCAATAAATAAATCGTCAGTTTTTAAGAACAATTTCAAAACCCCCTATCTCGGAAACGAAGCATTTGCGGGCATACGTTTATAAAGCAAACTGTCATTATTTTATCATGCAGAATTACCCCTTAAAGTTTGCCGTACTTATTTAAAAACACCCTGTATTGACGAAAAACAGGGGTAGTTGTTAAAGTGCCTAACTTTTTTATTATCCAACATAATTGAATGAATCCAAAAACAGAATGTTAAGAAAACCTGAGGCTATAGTTGGGTTTTAATTTTAGTATTTTAAAAAGCTAGAACATTAGACAGGGTGTTCCAAAGTTTGAGAAAAAAACACAGTTTGATTCGTACACCCTGTATACAATGACAATGTACCTGTCTAACAACAATATTATTACAGCGATATTGTTATAGAATAAGGCTATAACACATTTAAAAAATTACTTAAATCGGATATCAGGTTTAGGAAATATAAGTCATTAAAATTGGCCCATTTTTTAGGGTGCCCGTTTTTTGTGCCGGTGAGTGTACATTTTAACGATATTGAATCATGAACATTTTTATTGTAAAAATAAATTTGAATAAGGAATAAGAAACAATTTTAGAAAGAACAAACGGCATAAGAATAAGAAAGAACTTTTATTACTCTTAAAAAACTCGCCAGACTCATCTAATTAACCGATTTTAGTTTTAGTCCTGTCGCCAGGGGGGGTACAACGGCCTCCTGTATTCAGATGGACTTACCCAAGTTTTTTTTATGTATTTTGACCCGTAGAACACGAATTTTTTGGGTAACAGTTGATCCGGATGTCGATAAGATTGTTATAAACAAAGAAGTTGAGGAATTACATAACAGCGATTTCTCGGAAAACAAAACATGTTTTTGTATTTTTTGGGCCATTCTAACCAAAAAGTGTTCCTACAAATTTTTTCGTAGGATACATAGTTTTCGAGATAAACGCGGTTGAACTTTCAAAAAATCGAAAAATTGCAATTTTTGAACCCGAATAACTTTTGATTAAAAAATAAAATAGCAATTCTGCTTACCGCATTTGAAAGTTCAAGTCAAAGTATATCGGTTTTAGTTATTTGCATTGCTAAAAATTTATTATTTTATTGTTAAACAAAAGTATAAACACCTAGTGCTGGAGTGATGTTTTCAATGATTTCTCATTTAAAATCGAACGAGTAGGTAGAGTAGGTACAAGTGCAAGCGAGGCTATTTCTACGTAGCATGCATGTAAACGCATGTATTAGGCACGGGAAACACTATGTGTTTATAGCTTTTTTTAGCAATAAACACATAAATTTTTAGCAATGTATATATTCGAAACCGATAGAATTTGACTTGAACTTTCAAATGCGGTAAGCAGAATTGTTTTCTATTTTTTAATCAAAAGTTATTCGGGTTCAAAAATTGCAATTTTTCGATTTTTTGAAAGTTCAACCGCGTTTATCTCGAAAACTATACATCCTACGAAAAAACTTGTAGGAACATTTTTTGGTTAGAATGGCCCAAAAAATACAAAAACATGTTTTGTTTTGCGAGAAATCGCTGTTATGTAATTCCTCAACTTCTTTGTTTATAACAATCTTATCGACATCCGGATCAACTGTTACCCAAAAAATTCGTGTTCTACGGGCCAAAATACATAATAAAAACTTGGGTAAGTCCATCTGAATACAGGAGGCCGTTGTACCCCCCCTGGCGACAGGATTATTTTTAAAAATGGGTTAGAACGCTTGTTTGTGTTTCTATACGTAAAAATCAGTGATTTACATAACAAAGAGCTATTTTGAAATTTTTCGAATTTTTCGGAGAGAGCTCAATTGTAAATTTTTTTTTGCAAAAACAGAAAAAAGCTAACGGATTTTTTTTCAAGCCCTTGTTTTGTAGTTAACTTAAAAGTTTTCATACTAAATTTTTAGAAACTTGGAAGTTTTTTCCAATATTCCATAAAGACATTTATAAAATTATTATTTTTACAATTTGTTAGAAAATTTTTGTTTCTGTGCACTGGAAAAGTTTTTTTTATTAATTGCACAAGCAGTGTGGATAGGTTATGGATATGAGACATAAGTAATTACAGAAAATACGAAAAGAAAGCTGGAAGTACCTGAAAGAAAAGCCCTATTTAAGGTCCATATTATATACAGGGTGTAACAAAAATACAGGTCATAAATTTAACCACATATTCTGGGACCAAAAACAGTTCGATTTAACCTAACTTACCTTAGTACAAATGTGCACATAAAAAAAGTTACAGCCCTTTGAAGTTACAAAATGAAAATGGATTTTTTCCAATATATCGAAAACTATTAGAGATTTTTTATTGAAAATGGACACGTAGCATTCTTATGGCAGTAGTATCTTAAGAAAAAATTATAGTGAAATTTGGACACTCCATAAAATTTTATGGGGGTTTTGTTCCTTTAAATCCCCCCAAACTTTTATGTACGTTCCAATTTAATTATTATTGTAGTACCATTAGTTAAACATAATGTTTTAAAAACTTTTTTACCTCTTAGTACTTTTTCGAAAAGTCAGTTTTTATCGAGATATTTTGAATATTTGTATAATCCACCACATATTTGTATATGGTTAAGTAGTACGGTTATGGAGACTTGGTAATAACATGAAAATTTATTTATGATTTACATTTTTAGGTATATTTTGAACCATATTAAAAAAGAAGCCACATCTCGATAAAAGGTGCCTTATCGAAACAATACAAAGAGGCAAAAAAGTTTTAAAAACACTGTGTTTAATTAGTGGTATCGCAGTAATAGTTTAATTGGAACGTACACAAACATTTGGGGGGTTTAAAGGTACAATACCCCCATAAAATTTTTATGTAAACATATTAAAAACGAACTCGCAACTCGATAAAAACAGCCTTATCAAAATAATACTAAGAGGCAAAAAAGTTTTAAAAATATTGAATTTAATTAATGGTACCACAACAATAATTTAATTGGAACGTACACAAAAGTTTGGGAGGGTTTAAGGGAAGAAAACCCCCATACATTTTTTATGGGGTGCACAAATTTCCCTATAATTATTTTTTAAAATATTCCTGCCATAAGAATGCCACATGTCCATTTTCAATAAAAAATCTCTAATAGTTTTCGATATATTCGAAAAAATCGATTTTCATTTTGTAACTTCAAAGGGCTGTAACTTTTTTTATGTGCATATTTGTACTAAGGTAAGTTAGGTTCATTCGAACTATTTTTGGTCCCAGAATATGTGATTTAATTTATGACCTGTATTTTTGTTACACCCTGTATATAAAAAAAAGAATGTGTGTGTGTACTTTGTATGAACGTAAGAAGTTATACTTCTATTATTATGATTTCAACGAAATTAATATACTTATCAGGTTATTTGCATTTTATTTAAATATTAAACTAACTTTCTTTACCTACTGCTTTTAAAATTTTTGTATTAAAACGATACCAAAAATATAAAAAAAAAGAATATGAATCGTACAGGATTTGAACCCTGGGCCTCTTGATCTCCGGTCACACGCTCTACCACTGAGCTATATTCCCTTTGCTTTGACAGGTTACAAGATTTCTCATACATACTGACAAATTTAGTAGACCAAGTGAAGTATCCAAAAATACTTTAAATATACTTACTATTATTATAAAATATCTTATTCCCGAGGAAGACAAATCCAAAGATATAAAAATTATAATAAATAATACATTTACTAAAAACACTAACATATCCTTTTATATGATATGATATGACTTATTTGCGCTGACAGCGCTCATACATATCTTGAAAGATTAGCAACGAAATACATACTGTCTGTGCGCACGCGCTCGGCATTATAAAATTTCACTCTCGATCGTAAAGAAGTATAACTTCAAAAAGGAAGATATTTGGACCTATTAAAGAAAACGAAGTATATGGTGATCCAGATACAACCATGAATTACCAGTATTATTATATTACAACCACTACCAACTGTTCAAAGAGCTACTAATCTCAGAATTCCTTAAACTTCAGAGACTTCAATGGCTGGTTATGCAGTGAGAATGGAGGCTACAAAGAGCCCTAGGTAGTAAAATTAAGGACGCAAGAGTAAAAGGAAGTACACTAAAAAGGTGAGAGGATGAAGTGGTAGCGGACGCGCAAAATTTGCTGGATGTGAGAACCTAGAGAAGATAGACGCGGGACTGGCAAGGTGGGAGGCATAGATTGGAGGAGGTCAAAACTTGAGTTTGAGCTGTATAGCCATTGGAAAGAGTGTGTGAATAGGAAATTTAATTGCTAACAATTTTACTTTCATCCATTTTTGTCATACAGACTGTTTGATTTTCAATTAGATATACGCACTATAAATGGCAATACTGCTTCCACTCTGCCTACATAATAGGGCTTTTCATCGATTGTCATTTGTTTCGAGCTTCTGTCATATGTTGTATAATCTGTGTATAATATTAATATACACGGATTATACGACTTACGATAGAAGCTCGAAACAAATGACTGTGAATGAAAAGCCCTACGCATCTGATTCGCGTCGATTCTTTCAGTCATTTGTCATTTTACAGTTGCAATGCAACTCATTCTCATAGGCAATGTTGCCGATTCTAGCGCTTACTTCATTGGGGCATATCTAATCAAACACTAAACAGTCTGTATATATAATATTTTTCAAGATAATCACGATAAAAACTAAAAGAAAATGGACTGTAACGCCGATTTTTCGTTCCAAATTTTTTCCTGAAATTTCTACAACTGTTCAGCTGGGGGATGTTCAAATTCAGTTATAAATACCCTCTCAGACACATTTCTACCAAAATCTCAGGTCCGACTGGTGCCTCCTGGACTGCAGAACTAATACTGGAATTGAATTCTTTTTTGTTATATCTTTTCAGTTGTACAAGAAGCAGTCGCTACAGGGGACCCGGAACTAGTGCAGATAGTTTTGGAAAGCAGGGATTTCCAGAGGTATACCAGTAGAATGGCAGGTATTCCACAGTTATTGCACCGATTGAAAGAAGCTCCAGATTTTTATGTAGAAATGAAGTGGGAGTTTACCAGTTGGGGTAAGCATGTAATATGACAATTTTGAAATTTGAAATAGTAGAATCTGAGCATTTTTATGCAAACTTTTTTTATTTTTTTTTGATTTCTTGATTTTTCAAGCAAAAAAAAACCTTGTTTAAGTAATATGTTTTATGAGGTAGTCAAGCCTATGTTCCTAAATAAATGACAACAATATTATGGTAATTAGGGGCAATTTTTTCACATACTTTTATTCAAGAGCGTAGGCGCAAAATTTCGGCCCAATACATTTTAAATGCATTCATTTTTTTCGAATCCTGAGAAAACTAATAAGTATTTTTAAAAATTTTAAACGCAGCATGAAAGATTATATTACCGAGGGCGGAAAGTCCCTGAAAACTTATTTAATGTTTATTTTAATAAGTTACAGGGGTGAAAAAAAAAAGAGACAATTTAGTGTGATTTTTAATTTCAAATATCTCACTCAAAAGAAACCTTTTTGTTTATTCTAAAGAACTATCGGCCCGCGGTAATAATGTAATCTTTCATTCTGAGTTTAAATTTTTCAAAAATATTTATTAGTTTTTTCAGGATTCCAAAAAGATTAATATGGATTTAAAAAGCATTGGCACGAATTTTTTCGCCTACGCCCTTAAGCTAAACAATAAACATCCTTGTAAAAAAAAGTCCCTTTTTTGGAAAAATCATTTCATGGCCCCCTCAGCTCTTTAACACAACCTCCAAGGGGGTCGCGACCCACATTTTGGGAACCACTGCTCTGGTGAATACTAGAATAAACATGGCATTCCTTTTTTCCCATATACCAAATTGTTTTTATCTCTTCTATATTCTTTTAAGCTTTATACATTTACTTTTAGTTCCATTAGTATCCAGGATGTGCCCAAGTGATATTTACAAGGTTTACAAACAAGGGTCTAGTGTTAGGATAGACACAACACTTTTAGGATTTGATCATACCAGTTGGCAAAGAGGAAATAGAAGCTATGTTTTTCAAGGACACAGTAAGTATTCAATTACCTTACATCTTTAAAACATTAAAAAATAATACATTTTACGTTTTACGTCTCTGTTATCATTTGGTTAACTGGCAGTTAAGAATAATGATTGTGACCTATTTGGAAGTTGTATAATTATATAGGGTGTCCCAAAAGTAGCGGAACGGTCGAATATTTCTCGAAATAAACATCGTATCGAAAAACTGAAAAATACGTGTTCATTAATTTTCAAAAATCTATCGAATGACACCAAACCCGACCCCCCCCCCCCACTCCACCCCCTGGAGGTGGGGTGGGGGGTAACTTTGTCATCTTAAATGGAAACTCCCCAGTTTTTATTTCAGATTTGGATTTATTATGTAAAAGTAAGCAACTTTTATTCGAAATATTTTTCGAATTGGGGATTGATGGCGCTATAATCGGAAAAAATAATTTATCGTGATACCATAGGTAAATTATAGAAACGCTAATATCTCGAGAAATACACTTCCAAATGAAAAACCAAAAAATACGTATTTATTATTTTTTAAAAACCTATCTAATAACGCTAAACACGACCATCCACCTCACCCCCGGAGGTGGGGTGGGGGATAACTTTAAAATCCTAAATAGCCACCTTCATTTTTTATTACAGATTTGGATTCGCCATGAAAAATTAAGCAACATTTATTCGAAACATGTTTTAGAATTGTTGATAGATGGCGCTAATAAATCGTTTTTTTCCAATTATAGCGCCATCTATTAACAATCCTAAAAAATGTTTCAAGTAAATGTTAGTTTTTCATGACGAATCCAAATCTGCAATAAAAAAATGGAGGTTGCTATTTAAGATTTTAAAGTTACCCCCCACTCCACCCCTAGGGGGTGGGGTTTTTGAAAAATATTAAACACGCATTTTTTGTTTTTTTTTTTGGAAGTGTATTTCTCGAGATATTAGACCGTTTCTATAATTTACCTATGGTATCACGATAAATGTTTTTTTCCGATTATAGCGCCATCTATCCATAATTCGAAAAAATATCTCGAATAAAAGTCGCTTACTTTTACACAAGAAATCCAAATCTGCAATAAAACCTGGGGGTTTCTATTTAACAAATTCACGGACACGCTTCAGATGTAAACACATCTTCTTATGGAGTAAGTGACTTCATGTGCAGTCATGTCCGTGAATGTGTTAAGATTTTAAAGTTACCCCCACCCCACCTCCAAGGTTGGAGTGGGGGATCGTATTTGATGTCATTGGATAGATTTTTAAAAATTATTGAAAATGTGTTTTTTAGTTTTTCGATCCGATCTTTAGTTCGCAAAATATTCGACCGTTCCACTACTTTTGGGACACCTTGTATAATCATAAACATAAAATAATGGATGTTCAGTCGTTTACTTATGAAAGAGGAGAATTGATCCGGGTAAATCAGGGACTATTCCTCCGAACCCCAATGCTTCAAAGGCTCTCCTCCACCACCCCAGTATGCTGGGGAGGCAACTGCTACCAACATGCTTGCTAAATTGGGGTCCTAGGTACAAGGATTCCCATATGAAATCTTTCCCTGATTATGCAGGACAGAAGATAGAAGTATGATGCCTCAAGGCGAGCATAATGGATTTCTTTTGGATAGTGCTACAATGTTATCTTGGCTTTTTTACATATTTGCTAACGTTTTTTGTTTTGGTTTCGTGTGGTTTCATCTATGAAACACATTATATCTGTTCCGTGAGTGGTTTACGGAAACAATTAAAAATGAAATAATATTAATAAAACGCAAACAACTGTCAATAATATATTTATTTATTTTTGGTAAAAAAACGTGTTTTGCTTATATCTTGTAAGGGTTTGTTGTGGTTTTGCTCAGCGAGGGTTTTATGACCGACCGACGCTTGCTGGGGTGTGTCTACCGACGGGAGGCTGTGAATCGACTCGAGGCTGTGAATCGACTGAACGAGACCACACACGCTAATATGTCATTATGTATGTGGTTCTACCATATGGCCAGAAAAGGCGATAAATTATTAGATCCGGCGTTTTAAAAGCTGAAAACATTTCTGTAGTTTTTAAGAAGTTGACATAAAGAGGGTGGCTAAGCTGATACCGTAATCTATTATGGAATTTGTGCTTCTCATACATAAACTGAACAGGCCATTAACATCTGGTTTCTTTATATAGATATTATGAGCCAAAAGAAATGTGAATTTAAAATTAGCATTGAAAAAATAGTAATTGAAGCGTGTCGCCACATATCCTAATATATCTCGCAGAATCAGCTTCGATTGGCCTTTAAGGTCAGCGAATTTTATTCTGGCTTTTTTTCTATCATCTATAGTACCCTTCCTTGCCTCAGATCTCTAAACAGGAAGCGGTGATCTGCGTATCTGAATACATTTTCAGCTTCTCTTAAGCATCTGTTGTGTTCTGCTTGTATCTTCTTTTGTTGGTATTACATACATGTGTTTCCATGCAAGAGATGCATATTTTATTGAGTATTGTGACGCTGTTTATCAGTCTTAATTTGGTTTTCATTGCTAATTTGCGTCTTTTTCCTGTAGGTCCTCTTTTGACCTCCGCTGTCTTTTGGACTGTCACATTTAAGGGTGGTGTAAACATTAAACCTTGGTCCATTATGACTCCTAGGTATTTCGCTTCATTCCGCCAATCGATGGGTCTGTCTTGCACTGCTAGATGTTCTTCCAGCCTGTATTTTTTGTAAGTGATGTATTCGACCATTACTTGATGGAAGTTCATTTTATCTAACAATAAAACACTGAAAAACTTTTGTTTTCAATACTTCCACAAAATTTATTATAAGTTATCCTGCTATTGGCGATGTTAAGTCACAATGACGACCTCTCGTGGATTTCGGCGGAACCAAAATTGAGGCCTGTTTTCTTTTTATTGCCTTGCTATAATCATCATCATCATCACGTAGCGCTACAACCCTGGGTGGGTCCTGGCTGACTGTACAACCAATTTCTTCGGTCTTCCATCAACCTAGGGTCAAATGGAATGTTCATTTTCCAGAGATCTGCTTGGATGTTAACTCTCCATCGCATTCTGGGACGTCCAAGTGGTCTTTTGCCTGTAGGAATCTCCTCCCATACCAGTCTTATAAGTCTCTCGTTATGAAGTCTGTGCACGTGGTCTGCCAACTTAGTCGCTGTGATTTAATTTCTTGGACAATATCGGTGTCATTGTAAAGTGCTTTTAATTCGATGTTGGTTCTGATCCTATACTGGTTTGTGTTAATGTCTTGCTATAATGGGGGTTTTTAATGTCAAATCGTTGTTAAAATCGTTGTCGGTATTTTCGAAAATCAATATGATTAATAAATTTTAATACAAAAGATTAAAAAAAAAAGACTAAGTTTTCAATCTAATAGCACATAAAGCAACATCAAGCAATGCTGCTCTACATCCTGCCAGATTGAAAACAATGGGAGCCTTCTCTGGTAACACCTCCGAGGCTTCTACAATTTTGCAAGCCATAACGGATGCTGAGACTAAGGAAGATGAGGGAATTTTACAATTTATAATTCACGTCCCATCTGCTCATCGCGGTAACGTTCCAACGAGAATGGTTCCCTTCGTACTCCAATCAGAGTAAACATGAAAATCAAATAAATCAAACGTGAATTATAAATTGTAATATTCCCTCAGCTTCCTTAGTCTCAGCATCCGTTATGGCTTGCAAATTGTAGAAGCCTTGGAGGTGTTACCAGAGAAGGTTCCCATTGCTTTCAATCTGGCAGGATGTAGAGCAGCATTGTTTGATGTTGCTTTATGTGCTATTAGATTGAAAACTTAGTCTTTTGTTAGCAGTTGCCGCTAGGGCATCCCTGCCATTTCGTTTGTTGCAATCCGTAACTGCACGCCGGGGTTTTTCCTAGTTGGGTCAAAGAGAGCAGCATATGTGCCTCCTGATGAGAGACTAATAAGTTTTGAAACCGGTAGAGGTGCTTGTTGCACTCTCTGAACTGGAATAATGATGCGGCTGTAGTTTCGTGTTGCAACGAAGTTGAAAAGGGTTATTCATTTTTGACAAAAGATTTAATTAAAAGCTTACAAACCTTTTATCAAAAGTGTTCTTATTTGTATGTTGTGTTGCAGAATATTTGGAGTAAATTTAGGACGAACACGTTCTTTTGGATTCTACTGATGCTGGTAGATTAATCGATGGGACTACTAAATTTTTCACTTTATTGATTTTCGAAAATACTGACAACGATTTTAACAACGATTTGACATTACAATCCCCAATTATAGCAGGGCAATAAAAAGAAAAAGGCGTCAATTTGAGTTCCGCCGAAATCCACGAGAGGTCGTCATTGTGACTTAAGGGGGGTATAGTTAATTCTACGTTTTTTTGCATAATTTTAAAACGTTTTCCCTTGAAAGTGGTAGGGTTAAATTAAATGGGTAAAAGGATATCTTAAAGAACAACACTTGAAGATTATTCAGTTAAATTTTTATTGAATAATATTAAAAAATGAAGCAGTGGCGTCATTTTTAAGTAGATGATCCAAAAAAGAAGATGATTTGCGGTGTACACCATATCTTCGGACAGAATCATTTGAAACATATAAACCAAAAAGATTATTTTAGTTTAAGAGTTTTTTGAGATAATGACGTCGAGTTTTTATGATTATATTGATTTTTAAATTCATGGTATAACTTTAAAGTGAAAAAATCGAAAAAAACAAAAAAAGTGTGTTCGGTAAAGAGAAAAATGGTAATATAAACAAAAAAATATTAAAATAAGCAAAAACTCGACGTCACTACCTAGTAAAATATCTAAAAAAAAGTGTGCAAAATTTCAGAAAGATCGGTGCATTACTTTTTGAGTTATGATGTACACCGCCTCAAAAAAACATGTTTTTCAGAAAACGCGTTTAAAAAAATGTAGTTTTGTCAATATAATACTAAGAAAATTTTGTATCTCCGTCAATTTTGCTCGGATTAACTTGAAATTTTAAAGGTATACTCTTGAAAATATTTACTATGAAATAAGCGAATAAAAAATCGAGAAAAATAATCAAAAATACTATACCCCCCCCCTTAACATCGCCAATACGTTTTTAAAGGTTCTACCAGTTTGAAAGATGTACGTTTTTGTACAGTCACATGTCAGTTGTATCAACCACTCTATAATTAGGCATTCCAATGAACTGTCAAACATGACCGGATGAGGGCAAAATCTAATATTTACATCGACATTAATTTGTAAAGAAAATCCTGTTTGGTTGTTTTTTATGTTAATTGTGTAAGGAAATCTGCGAAATTGTGATAACAAATTAAATATGAAGTGGTTTATCGCCTACAGAACTGAATTATCCTATAGTAGTTACCAGTTTATGTCAATAACTACTATGGGATAATTCAGTTCTGTATGCGATAAACTACTTTATATTTATTTGCTATCACAATTTCGCTGCACAATTAACAATAAAAAACAAAACCAAACAGGATATTCTTTACAAAAACTGATGTAAATCCTATATTATTAAATTTTTGCACTCCTCCGGTCATATATCACGTGATTTGGAATGGTCAATTGCTTTTTCTTTTGACTCTTATTGGTCTTAATTTATTTGCTAAGTTGTTGTTTTTTCTGAAATCTGGTGTTGTTCGTTTCTTTTGTTTCGATGTCGTATGTGTTTGGCTATTTTTGTTGATATCTTGCTTGTATATGTAATGGAGCAGAAGGTAGTGGGTTTTTCTCTGGTGGTGGGAAGACTAATTTCAGGGCTTTCTTATGCAGTTTTTGGTTTAAAATTTTATTTAGTCTTTGTTCGTTGTATCCATTGTTTCCTGCTATTTGCTTAAGAGGAAACAGTAGCGATCAACAGGTAGCAAAAACGCGTTCCAAGATTGCGGCTGTAATTTTGAATATTTTTTCGAGATATTTGGCACACGTATTCGTAATATAATAAAGAATGGCGGCACAGAGCCCAATTTGAAAAATATATTAATATGTGGAAATTACTCTGTAATTAAATACAATATTAAAAAAACGAGCCTGTACCGCCATTAAGAATAACAAAAAAATACACTTTCTTCAAATAAACTTTTTTATCCATGCCTAGATGTTGTGTCATTTTGGAACTACATACTAATGAAATAAAAAATTTTAGTAGTTCCAAAATTACACAAAATCTAGGCATCGGATAAAAAAGTTTATTTGAAGAAAGTGTATTTTTTTGTTCTTCTTAATGGCGGTACAGGCTCGTTTTGTTAATATTGTATTTAATTACAGAGTAATTTCCACATATTAATATATTTTTCAAATTGGGCTCTGTACCGCCATTCTTTATTATATTACGAATACGTGTGCCAAATATATCGAAAAAATATTCAAAATTACAGCCGCAATCTTGGAACGCGTTTTCGCTACCTGTTGATCGCTACTGATTCCTCTTAATGATATTCAATTCTTTCTCGAAGTTATTTTTTGACATGGGAATTTCTGTTAGTCTATGTAACATGCTATGGTAGGCTGCTAATTTGTGTTGTGTATCTCTTTTCTTTTTGAAGATTACCGCCTGAGTCTTTTCTGGATTTATGGCTATTTTTTCAGTGCCGGCTATAGATTTCTTACACAGCTATATCCAAGTTTCTGTGTTTTGCCGCGATTGCAGTGTTGTCTGCTACCACGCTGGCCTATTGTACGAGTTGTTAGATTGTGGATATTTACTTATAGTCCAGGGCGCATCTGTTTTGAGATGGACGTTGAGAGGTGACTCAAATTTTTTTGCAGAAATTGCTTGAAAATAAATCCAATAATAATATTTGAGTTATCCTCCCTCTCAAAAAGGTCCAGAACATTGTTTAAATAATCAAAATGTCAAAAATTGAAGGAAAAATTCGATTTTTTTCTTCGTTTTTTGATTATAACTTCAAAAGTATTCATTTCCGAGAAAAGTTGTACTGACATAAAAGTTGCGTAATTAAATTTCCTACAATACAGGATTGGTTAAAAATTTAAAAAATAGTCACCCTAGTTGCAAAATAGCAATAATTACGAAAAAACCATACAAAAACAAGTACATATTCGCATTTTACGTTTTTCAACCATTTATGCTACACTTAGGACCTTCATATTTCACCTAGAAAAACTTTATGATACAGTAAAACAATACTGTAAATTTCATTAAGATCGGTTCAATAGATTTTGCAAAATAAATTTTGCAATCCAGCTTTCGCAAAAAAAATCATTTCTTCAAAATGTTACAGGACTGAAAATAAAGCAGATAGCAAGTTGATTTTTTTTGCTTATAGAAGTGTACTGCATCTTTCATTTGAAATTTTCAAAATTAAAATCGATTCATTACCACGGCGTCGGAAAATTTTTGAAATAAACAATAATTTTTGGTGCTTCGCGCAGGACAGCGGTGTTCAATTCACACAAGTTGATTTCCACCAAAATTTCTTCCAATCTTTATCTAATATATTATTTTCTTACTCTATATTTTGTTGTATTTTAATATTTTAATTCCACAAAAATCAAACTAATTTTATTATTGTTTGTGAAATATTATTTAAACAATTGCATATGTTTAAAAATAATAAACTTTTATTATTTAAGTTAAAATATATTAACAAAGAAAGTTTTTGCTAATAAAAGTGTTATTTCAAAGGATAGAGTATGTGTTTTTATTTTGCAATAAACAATTTATTTATTTATATCGAAATGTAATAAAAATTAAAATGTATCAATCATTATCAAAGGTCATTGGAATGCCCAATCAAAACAAACTATCCTCTGTCCTGCGCGTAGCACCAATAATCATTGTTTATTTAAAAAAATTCCTGACGCCGTGGTGTTAATCGATTTTCATTTTGCAAAATTGCAAATGAAAGGTACAGTACACTTCTATTCGCAAAAAAATTTTCAACTTGCTATCTGCTTTATTTTCAGTTCTGTAACATTTTGAAAAAATGATTTTTTTTTACGAAAGCTGGATTGCAAAATTTATTTTGCAAAATCTATTGAACCGATCTTAATGAAATATACAGTATTCTTTTACTGTATCATATAGTTTTTCAGGGTGAAATATGAAGGTCCTAAGTGTAGCATAAATGGTTGAAAAACGTATAATGCGAATACTTGTTTTTGTATGGTTTTTTCACAATTATTGCTATTTTGCAACAAGGGTGACTATTTTTTAAATTTTTAACCAATTCTATATTATAGGAAATTTAATTATGAAACTAACCAAAATGACAGTATATAAAACTGTATATATGCCAATTACAATATATGGGGCAGAAAACTGGGTACTTAATGACAGACAAAGAAAAAGATTACAAGCTACAGAAATGAGATACTTAAGAAAAGTGGTGGGAGCAAGAAGATTAGACAAAAGAAGAAACGAAGATATTAGACATGAATTACAGGTAAAATCGCTCAACGAAAAAGTTGAAGAAAAGAAGTTAAAATGGGCTGGACACATGATAAGAATGAGTGGTGAGAGACAAGTGAAAATGACATGGGAGGCCAAAGCAGTGGGTAAAAGCAGGAGGGGCAGACCAAGGAAAAGCTGGAACACTAGTGTAAACGAAATACTCAAGAAAAGAGGAACATCGTGGCAAGAAGCAAAAGTTTTAGCAGCAGATAGGAAGAAGTGGCGTAAATTTGCAGAGGGTATTATATAAAGGAGGAATCCTCGACACCTAATATGGTAAAAGAGGCAACCGATTATGTATGTATGTATGTAATTATGAAACTTTTATGTCAGTACAACTTTTCTCGAAAATGAATACTTTTAAAGTTATAATCAAAAAACCAAGAAAAAAATCGAATTTTTGCTTAATTTTTTAACATTTTGATTATTTAAATAATGTTCCGGACCTTTTTGAGCGGGAGGATAACTCAAATATTCTTATTTGATTTATTTTCAAGCAATTTCTGCAAAAAAATTTGAGTCACCTCTCAACGTCCAAATGTACTAATATTTTTACAGATGCGTCCTGGTCTATTAAGGTACTAGTACACTTTAGAAGACCAAAAATAATCATTTTTTTCAAGAATTTTTTTCTCAGAACCTTTATTAAAAATGAACATAAAACTTTTTACATATTAGTATCTGACTCTTAGAGAGTACAAAACAGTATATCTTTTTTCATTTATGCACGTACACTAATATTGTAGAGGGCGCAAAAGTCTAGGCCTCGAAAAATGATGGCGGACAGTTAATCTCAGGATTGGGATATCTGAAACAAAAAAATCGTAATACATTTGAAAAAGGAAGGTTTCTTACGTGACAATTTACCACAATTTGACCAAAAAATAAAAAATACATATTTTTAAGCATGAAAAACTGAAGAAAAACGGACGATTTTTCACAATAATTTTTCAAATTTTCGTAAAATCTTTTTTTTGCGAAATTTTTCACTAACGGTGGTAAATTGTCACGTAAGAAACCTTCGTTTTTCAAATGCCGTACGATTTTTTTGTTTCAGAGATCCCAATCCTGAGATTGCATCGTCTATGTATCCAACTGCCCGCCATCGGAACTACTTTTTTTTGAGGCCTCTCAACTTTGGCGCCCTCTAATATTAGTGTAGGTGCATAAATGAAAAAAGATATATTTTTTGTATTCTCTAAGCCAGACCGCACATCAAAGAAACATGAAACGTAAATTACGTTTCATGGAAATAAACCACTGCTAAATAAACATACGTCCGGCCATTTATGAAACTCTCCGAAAATAAAAATGTGTCATGAGCATGAATCACACTCGTTTAATTTGTAGGCGGACTTTGAGATTTGTTTAGCAGTGTTTTCTTTTCATGAAACATGTTTTTCGTTTCATGTTTCATGTTTTTCGTTTCATGTTTCTTTGGTGTGCGGCTTGCCTTTGAGTTAAATATTAATATGTAAAAAGTTTTATGTTCATTTTTAATAAAGGTTCTGAGAAAAAAAATCTTGAAAAAATGCGTATTTTTAGTCTTCTAAAGTGTTCTACAGGGGCGTCATTTGGGCGTCCAGGGGGGGGGCATTTGCCCCCCCCTGGCCCTGAAAATGACTGAAATTTACAGAAAATACATCAATATTCATCATAACATCATATATAATGTATTGTATATATAGTGCTTGCCCCCCCCAAACAAAATTTCAAATGACGCTCCTGGTGTTCTAGTACCTTAAAGTAAACAATAAATAAATAAAAAATTGTAATTATATTAAATTCTTCAGTAACATTTCCATGTTGACGTATTGATGTTCGTTTATTTGTTGATGATAATTTACTACAACCAATAGATAACTAGATCATTAGTAAACTTAATAGACAAGGCGGAAACGGCGGGTTCGTTGGGAAAAATATTCCCATGAGATATTTTTGCATAATCACATTCGTGAGATATCCCAGAATAAGGTTCAAGAAGTCGCCCACGAGAAAAGTGGGCCAATTTTTTTTTAACAATTTTTTTTAAATCAAATTGCAAAAATCAATATTTTGGCCCGGACTAATTTTTTTTTAGGTTTTTTGGACCAATCTGGACAAAAAAGGTCTCTTATAATTTTTCTCTAAAGTTGATCGTTTTCGAGTTATAAGCAAGTTAAAATTTGAAAAACGCGAAAATGGCCATTTTTAAGGCTTAATAACTCGGTCAAAAATCATTATTTTGAAAGTCAGAAAGTGACTAAATCAAAGTTTAAAGTCGCCGTTACATGATCCTGAAGAAATCTGTGTCATTAATTTACTACTAAGCTGTTATTTTTAATTAATAACAATGAGTGGTTGTATCGTATTGACGCTGCTGTAAATGTGAGTGCGAGTAAGATGCACAATTGGACTGCTGGAATAGCTTCTCTCTCGCACTCAGCATTTACAGCCCCGCACACGTGCATGGCGCTTATTATTATTACCTAAAAATAACAGCTTAGTAATAAAATAATGACAAAAATTTCTTCAGGATCTTGTAGGGGGGGGCTTTAAACTTTGATTTAGTCATATATTGACTTTCATAATAATAACTTTTAACCGAGTAATTAAGCCTTGAAAATCGCCATTTTTCGTTTTTTTTTCAATTTTAAATTGCTTATAAGTCGAAAACGATCAACTTTAGAGAAAAATTATAAGAGACCTTTTTTGTCCAGAATGGTCCAAAAAATTAAAGAAAAAATTGTTCGGGCCAAAAATATTGATTCTTGCAATTTGAATAAAAAAAAAATTGGCCCACTTTTCACTTGGGCGACTTCTTGAACCTTATTCTGGGATGTCTCACGAATGTGATTATGCAAAAAAATCTCATGGGAATATTTTCCCTTCGAACCCGCCGTTTTCGCCTTGTCTATAATAAACATTAGCAATATAATAGTTTTATTGTTTGGTAACGTCATTATCGAAAACGTTATCACCAATACGCAATAATTTTAAATAACTACATAAAATATTCAAAATATAATCAAGAATGATGTTGAACAAATTTATTTATTTATTAATTGAACTAATTGCGGGGGGAAATCATAAGTCTCAGATTTAAACAATAAATCTGAAATTTCTCGTGGAACTACTTTCTGGTAACATCCTTAATTTCTGCCTTTTACAATTTATAAAGCAAGGAGACGACGAATAAAAAAGAGGAAAGACTCTACAATTTGCAATCACATTTCGTCTATTCGTCTAGGAAAAATTCCAACGAAAAAAGAAAACGTCTATAGAGATAGAAACGTACGTATGGGGATGGTGCATCACCTCTGAACCGGATTGAAACCAGCTGTTTTTTAATTTTTCATTTTACTCATATTTTGAGTACACGGAATATTTCGTTGGAATTTTTCCTAGACCCGTGGTTGGCAAACTTATTAGCCAAAGAGCCAAATCTGCTTGTTCAGTAAACTTTTATTGCACTAAATATGTAGTACACTAAATAAAACTATAGGGTCTAGCTAGCCGGTTAAGATAGTGAAAATGCCCCCAGCGATATTCTAAAAAGAAAAATACCATGTAGTTCTAAATCAAAAACTATTCGACCAAAAAAATGTTTAGCTTAGCTCCACACATAACCCCCCAAAAATTTAAAACGTGTTTTTTTCGTTTTTGGCGATATCTTCGGCTCTAATAATCGTAGAAACTTCTATTTTCTTTCGTTTTGTAGGTTTTTTATTTCCTAAAACACCGTATTTTTTACAAAATGTTTGGCACAAAATTCATTTTTTTTTAATTCTGATATTATATAGAACTGAAAAGGGAAAGAACAGCAAACGCGAGCTTTTTCAGCAGATCATAAGAATCACAAATATTATTTCAAGCGTAAAAATGATCATGTCTTCCTTCTCCAGGTCATTCAAAGCAGTCCACTTGTGTCGTGTACTAATTTTTCTTCTCCATATTTCCGTTTCAACACAAAGACGTTCGAATTTAGAGCGCTATATCTCATTGTTTTTTAAATCAAGCAATTGTATTTCAAAGCTACCAATGCCAATTTCAAAAGGAGAAAATTTCAACTCGGTTATCGTGGCATTAAGAGGATTTTTGACAAAAGATGCTAAAGTTTGCAAGTGTGATAAAAACTAATTTATCAGTTTTATGTTCATTTTTAATAAAGGTTCTGAGAAAAAAATTCTTGAAAAAAAATCATTATTTTTGGTCTTCTAAAGTGTACTAGTACCTTATAAAATTTGTATCATCTCGATGATAAAAGTTACATCTCGATATCTTTTGATCAAGAGTGTCCTTAGACAAAAATCAAAATGCGTTTTCTATTGAATTCAGCTTACGGACATAATATATAGATATCTGAACATATTACTAAATTTAAGATTACAAGGGGAATATTCCGGACAGAGTATTTACAGGGTGTTTCATTAACAATTGTCCATATCGTAACTGCAGAAACCTTAGCACAAAATACCAAGACTTAACCCAAAACACTTAAATAAAATATTCTTCTTTACCGAGATACAGAGTGTTTTATTACAAATGTTCTAAAATGATTTTAGCCCATGGTTAAAGCACCTTTTAATATTTTTTGTTCAAACTTGACACACAGTTTACACATGCTAGGGTACTTTAACTAGTCTTCAAAGGAAGTGTTCCACTGTTACCAGAGGCGTGATGTAGGGATATATACTTCCATTTCGCCCCTTTTCTCCCTTACAATCTACGCCACTGTTGTAATAATCATTTCAGCATGTTTTTTGATTCTTCGTTACTTTTTACGTAAATATCATCCTTTGTCTCAATGCGATAGAGTAAGTAGTTTTCAAGTTATTTGCCTTTTAATGTAATGGATTTAATAAGATTATGTATTTTAAACACAATCTTATTGAATGTAGTTTAAGGTACATAGTTACTCTTATGGAATCCATTATCTTTAAACGCAAATAACTTGAAAACTACTTACTTTATCGCAATAAGACAAAAGGATGATATTTATGTAAAAAGTAACAAGGAATCAAAAAAACATGGTGAAATGATTATTACGACAGTGGCGTAGATTGTGAGGGGGAAAAGGGGGCGAAAATGAAGTATATATCCCTACAGCACGCCTCTGGTAACGGCGGAAAACTTCCTTTGAAGACTAGTTAAAGTACCCTAACATGTGTAAACTGTGTGTTAAGTTTGAACAAAAAATATTAAAAGCTGCTTTAACAATGGACGAAAATCATTTTAGAATATTTGTAATAAAACACTCTGTATCTCGGTAAGAAGGAATATTTTATTTAAGTGTTTTGGGTTAAATCTTCGTATTTTGTGCTAAGGTTTCTCCAGTTACCATATGGACAATTGTTAATGAAACACCATGTATATTTGATAAGAGAATAAAATAAATTTGAAACCCTAGACAGACGCAAAAAAATTTCTCCAGCAAAATTTTATATGCTTAGCGAAATATTTTAACCTTGTTTATGCTGGAGATATACTCATGTACATAAATGATTAATATTTTTATTACTATTTGTAATTTACTAATATTATATTTGAATTCTCAAAGCAATTCAGATGTGTACACCAATAAAGGGAGAGAGGAGTTACATATTTCAACTAAAATCTTTTAGAGAAAGCGGTAATTTAGTACATTTAATATTATATGGTTTAACATACTATACGTTTAGTTTTCAATTAGATATAAGCGACGGAAGGACGCGCTAAAATCGGCAACATTGCTTATACGACTATCGTTCATTAATTGCCGAATGACGGCGGTGCATTAGCGTGAAAGTGGGGACCGCCTGGTACTCGACGGCGTGCAGTGTTGCCAATTATAGGTCGTATATCTAATTTAAAACTGAACATGCTGTATGTGCTTACTAAGTCATTTTAAGTTAGATATAACATGCTATTTGCTTTTTAAGCTAGATGCAGTTGACGTTTGTTGTCCAAATTAAACTTTAAATGCACCAATTCAAAATAATCAAACAATTTTGTTGTCCAATGTTTGTTTGGTTTTGTATAAGGTGGAAATTTCTTAGCAGAAATGGTTTTAAGTTTGTAAAAGCAAACCAATGATTATTAGCTAAACTCTTCAGGGTGGTGTAGGTACTACATTGTGTACAGCGAACGAATATGATGGAGAAACTATCATTAAAACGCCAACTTAGACGCTAGGTATTTTATGTTATTAATAAGTGCACTCATGCAAAGCACATTACCCATCCGTCTGTCTTTTGTCTGACCCATCCAAGTTTAATCAGCTTTCTACTTTTCGTTTATTTTATTCTATTTATTGGTCCCTGTTATGATAATTTGGGTGACTTAGAACTGGACTGGCTTAGAACTGGTGTGCATGCCAAAGATATGGAGGCTATTAAGGTTGTCTTTGTACCCACATCTGGCAAAATCAGAATGGGAAATCTAACCCTACGGCCGATAAGTCATTCGTACTAAAGATTAGAAAAACTGCCCGATAGGCATATTAAGGATGGTGTATTGGTTGAAAGTCCGATGCAGCAGGGAGAGTGAGCCTATTGAGCGGGAGTCAGGACTGCACCATCTCGTATAGAAGATGGAGTACGTTGTGGAAAACCAAGAGGTTATGTTGGTGTGACCACGATATAGAGGGAGCATTCGATAACACCTCCTACCAAGCAATCACAAGGGCGATTCGTCTAAGGAATATATTAAACAAGATGCAGATCGATAGATTGAATGCTGAGTAGCCGTGTGATCTACGCAACGTTGCTGAAGGATACAGTGTCAGAACAGATAGCCACAAGCTGCCCGCAGGCAGTAAGGCAATTGACTGCAGTGCGACCGGTTTATAACGGCTTCCAAAAAAGGCTAAAAAGCTAAAGCTTCCAGAGTTCACTGTTACTAAGTAACTTTTTGGATGGGTCGGGTGGTTTTGCAGCTAACCTATATACACACCGGCAAAATTAAAGGAACACCTTAAAAATGGGACATGTTTGATCTCTTGGATTTCCTAAACCAGCTGTCCGATTTAAGTGATTTTTTTAGTATGTTATAGCCTTATTATTTAGGAATATCGGTGTAACTATGTATATCATCAAAATTGGCTGCAGGAAACATATAGGTTATTATTATAGATGTCCATACTACTCAAAAAATTTGGTTTCGGCCTGGAGGGGGTTGTGTCACCAACAGGATATTTTTTCCCTTATTTCTCTGAACTAACAGTTATGGCCCAGATTAGCGAATCGACTTTAGTCGAACACCACTAGTTAAAACTATAACTATATAGTATAGTATAGTATATAATGTACAGACGATTTTCTTTTTCGTTTGCTAGTTTGCTAGACACTAACTGTATTATGCTTTTATTACTATGATTATTTTTGTATTGTTAAAATATACTTTTTTAGATGATGGTGCTATTATGATGGAGATAGATCACGATCTCCAACAAGTTTACTGTGAACAAATGAAGACTACCGAGGATTCTTTAAGTATATTAATGCCAAACGAAGAATCCGTTTCTCAGCGACTGACAACACCAATCGTTACCACATATATTGATACAGAAAAAATTAGTTTTGAAAGGTAATATGCTTTAGTTTTATACAATAGTATAGTCCAACGACTTTCCTGGAAATTTTACACACATTTACAATTTATTGATTACTTTTAAGGCCATCGGTACATAATTCGCAAATATTTTACGGATATCCCTACTTTTTCTGTCTTTACACGGCAAATTACGTGTAGTAAAATTCGCACTGGTATGGATATGTAAACATTACTAGAATGTCATTCTACTTGAAAATGCCATCATTAATTTAAGTTATTTTGTCGAATTTTTGCATTTTGAAGTTTTTTATAGTATACAAACCACAACTAATTTTATATTGGAGTTTGAAATTTTATGGTAAGTTTATGTTATTTTACGATTAATTTTGACAACGTACAAAGCTAACCTCATTGACACAGTTAAGGAATGCTTGTGTTTAATGTTCCGCCAAAGTGAATAAAATAACAAAAAGAAAATATGTTATTGAATTTTTTTATAAATTGTTTATGTATTTATTTATTAATCAATGATAATAAAATAATTTATTAAGCTACTTTAAATGTAGCTGTAATTATGCACTAAAATTTTAAAGCAAAACTTAAATTTGATATTCTGTTTATTTGATAACGTCAAATTTTATACTATAACCCGTGATCGGAGTAATCCTCACTTTCTGTCACTTGCTGTTGCGTTTAGTAAATTTCCGACTTATTTCGTATGCTTTAAATGATGACGCACGGGTAAAGACTCGTGGACTCAACTGTACTAATAGATCTGTGGCGTTGGGCTCTCGCTACATTAGCCCAACTGAATGTCTATGTTGACTTTTCTCCAAAAGAAAGACGTATTCTATTTTTTAATTTATTATAAGACTTAACACCTGTACAATAGGGAACTTGCAAAAATTTTTAAATATTAAAATGATATTAAAAAACATAAGGTAACATGATCTTAAAACGCTTGCATGCGAAAAAAACAAATATTTTTAACCCGTACGCTAATTACGACGTTTTGAAAATGCTATAAAATTCAAATATCTTAGGAGGCTCTTGAACGTCCTTCTATTGGTTCGACGTCACCGGCGAACCGGCGGAAACAACGCGATTAAGGTAGGTATCACGGGTATATTACATTTTAATCGTCTTTAATGAAAAATTCCTAGGTATTATTTATGTTCATCTTATATATTGTAGTAAGTAGTTCCCCAATCAGCTTAGTTTTAAACTGAAATTGATAAAGTTGAGTGCTACCTTGTAAAGAGTTTAAAACGCATAATATGACGGACGAGGGTTTTTCAAAAGGTCAATCTGACTAACTTACCTACCGTTGATGTCTTCATCGTGGCAACTTTTATAAAAAGTAGTAAAAGCTATTCTATTGGAGAAATGCGAGGTGTCAAGGCAAATAAGTAAGAGTTATTAATAAGCATGTTTAAACCGTTTATAACAATAGTTTGGTACCATTATACTATAGTACTTATACGGTTTACCCCGTGGGTTTGATCTACTTACCTCTAATCGAAGGATTTCGTATATCCTGGAAAAGATTACGGTGTAATTTGCATTATAATAAAGATTATATTTTATTGTAATGTTTATTAGTACCTACTGGAGCCTTTCATTATTGTGTTCAAAGCCTTCTGAGAAAAGATTATGGTGATTAGCAGCAACAAAATCCTTCTTTACAAAGTTAATAATACGCATAAATAAGAAGAATCATTATTGTAATTTTACAAGTTAATATCTTTATCATCTCAGTTTATACTTACACCGCATCCCTCGGTAGACCGCAAGCTGTAGTAGAAACCCGACTGTAGACCGCATACTATAGTAGCACCAATACTTTTTAGTTACTCTTACTTTTATTACTAAAAGTTTTGTTTATTTTTAAGTTACTTGTTTCTTCTTTGTTCTTCAACACAAGAAACGAACAAAGTAATTTCATGAAAAAGAACTTTTTGATACATGTCAACAGAGATAAAATGTTAATATTTTGCCTGTCACAGAAAAAATCATTTTTGCCACAGAGTAAAACAAGATATTTCAACTATATTATTTATCTATGGGCAAACTGCATTAAATGCAATGGCCCACCCCGAACGGACAAACGATACGAGTGGCCTGTGACGTCAGACCACAGGTCTCGCTTTTGAAGTTGTTTAAAACGGAAATTTTCGGCGCGGAACTTTGATTAGATGTTGTACGTACACTATTCATTGTTAATACGTAATATTTTGAATATAACATTTTAAAACATAAATTAACAATTTTATACAAAAAAAATTTTTAGTGCAAGTTCCCTATTGACCCAAGTCGCATCGCAAACTACATTACGAAAATGTCTATTTACTTTCTTCGCTTTTAAATATGTGACTTGAAGTTCTTATGCCAGGTCAGAAGATCGAAAATATAGCGATAAACACGAGTAGTTCAAAGCTCTAAATAGCAAAGGCCGTCAACAAATACACCACATAGATAAAAATGAAATTATAAACGACAAAAATCAGATAAGTACCAATATGCTCTGTTGAAGATTATTATACAGAATTATACTCGTCCGTGCAGCAAAACCCGAAATCCACGATTTGGAACGAAGAATACTAAATGTAGAATCTGAAACACTACCAGAAACTACTAACGAGAAAGTTATAAATGCCTTAAAACAAATGAAAACTGGAAAATCTCCTGTAGACGACAGAATAAAAAAGAATGTGTGTGTACTTTGTACGCACGTAAGAAGTTATACTTATATTATTATGATTTCAACGAAATTAATATACTTTAAACAGTTTATTTATATTTTATTTAAATATTAAACTAATTTTAATACTTACTACTTTTCAAAAAATTTTATTAAAACAATACCAAAAATTAAAAAAATAAAAGAATAAAACACACACAAATACATTGAAAAATGCCACAAATGATTTCTGAACAATAATTGTTGGAAAAGTTTTACATAAATAAGTATTTTCTGAAAAAAAAAAATATAATAATATATGTACACTTCGCGTCAAAAAAAACTGGTACAACTCTTATAACCGAAAATCGTGTTTTTCAAGTTGTGTAAGTTGATCTTGTCACAAGTGTCATTCCAATTTCTAGGGCAACATTGCCAGTTCAACGAAAATATTATATCAAACTAGGTAAAAACGGGGTTGTGCGACAGACCGCATTTTTGAAATACTAAAAACTAAAACAATTTTCCGTCATCTCAATTAAGTATCCATACATTGATTCGTGTTTTATTACCTATAATTTATGAAAATATTTCAATTCAAAAATAATGATAGATAATAAATCTTGACATGACTTTAAATTATTATGTTTAATGTCAAATCGAGAGGTGTGATTGGTTTCTCGTAAATTATAGGACAAAACTGCATTAAGTTGTGTAGAATAAATAAAACACACTGGAAAAATTAAAAATTTAATTTGAAATTAATACAAAATGAATAACTTTTACAGTGAACAAGTGTGTAATTTAAATATAGTATGTATTACAATTCGAAATATACATTTTAAACTTTATTTTTTTGTATTTAGATTTAGTGCAATTCCGTTATCTGTTATGGCAACAACGAAGTGATTCACGAACAATAATTGTCAGTCTGAATACAGGTTTACATTGGGAAAAAAAAGTGTACCAGTTTTATATGACGCGAAGTGTACTTACAATCATAAAATGTATAAAAAAATAAAAGTTTGTATTGGGGATTGAACCGCGGACCATGGGCGCGGTTAGTTTTGAAATTCAAGTATCTTTAGATTTTGGCTACGGAGACATATGCATTATGTTGGAAGATAGACCAACTGAACGTTTTAAACTTTTGAAAGTTCTGAATTTAACCAAATTACTTAGTTTGAGTTTTGTGGAATTTAAATATTAAAATACAACAAAACATCGAGTAAGAAAACAATATTAGATGAATATTGGTAGTAGTCCATTCTTTGACGGTTTTTGCGGTAAATTTTAAAGAACCGCTTGGATTGACTTGAAATTTGGCATACATATAGATAATATGTCAAAGAAAAAAAGTGATATTGTGCCGATGTGTGCTTTTGCTCTGGGGGTGGGTACCACCCCTTCTCGGGGGTGGAAATATGTAACCTCAAAATAACCTCGGAAATTAATAGATATTTCAGTTCTGAGTAAAAAATCTTATATACGACTTTTTCGGTAAATTGATATTTAGCAAGTTATTCACGATCGAAATTGATGATTTCCTACATGAAAAATGCATGTTTTTGAGTGGATTTTCAAAAATATCCCTAAAATTATGCATTTTTACGAAAAAGTCATTATAATCAAAAAGAAACCTATTAAATAAGTGAATGGAGTGGTGTTTTTTAAATTATTATTATAGCAATAACACGACCTAAGTTACAGCCTACTTAAAATCGGGGTTTTTTCGAATTAACCTTGAATCAAACATTTTATCATTAAATAACGCAAGAAATAGAGATTTTTAGAAAAAAATTATGGAGACATCTTTTAAATATTTTACTGATGCCTTTAAAAGGTGCTATGATAAAAGTGATTTGGATAAAAAATGGCTGAGTTATTACAAAAACAAAACGATTATGTCGTTGAAAAATCAAAAGAGTAATTACTTAAATTGGTGAATTTTCCACAAAAATAAAAATTAACATTATTCCATACACAATTAGGTTTATTTATAGCCTGACTACGCGTTCTGAGATTTTAACCAGTTTAAATTGCTTAGGTTTGAAAAAAATTTAAATTTAGTATTAAATTATTTTTTAATATTTTATAAATGTTTTCCATTTTTCCAAAATTACTTGAAAACTAAAAGAAATCTGAAAAATATATATCAATACTAAAATATAGTCTTTTTTATACTAAAACTTATTCAGTTTTTTCGATGTCTCTATGGTAAACACTGAGTGAGATATTTATATTTTAAGTTTGCACGTAAGTGTGAGAAGCAGTTTTCTAAGCCCTTTGAATCGCATGTTTTAAAAATCAAAGACGTCCAGAAAGTTCAGCTTCTGCTTACTCTTAGCACTTACAATTTCCCACAAAATAAGCTTTGGAACAATGAAATATCTTGAAAATTACAGAAGTTATCGTTAAAAAACCACATTGAAACTTATGTCGAATACTTTTTAAGCGTTGATATAAGTATTTTATTTTTTTTTTCATGAAAAAGGCGCATCGTGTGAAAAAAAGGGAAGATATATTTTCTGTCATAAATTAAATAAGTAACTCAAAAATGCTTTTTAATTTGAAATATCTCAGTGGCGTACTATTTTTTTAATTCAGAGTAGTACCCGTATGCGCGCCAATGATGAATATAAAATTCTTAATATTAAGCCTGTCAATAAATGCGTAATAACTACCTCTTAAAACCCACCAAATTTCATTTGCATATCTCAACCGGTTTTAGAGCAATCAATAAATGTTCACTTTGTAAGAGAAATCTCAACACCCCGTATCTTGGAACTTCATTAGCTACGACACTGGTTCTACTAGGTCTCCAAACTTCATACATACACAAATTTTTTCAGTTTTTTATAATCTATATTTCTGCTCGGAATATTTTTTCGATAAAATACTTACTTTTTGAGATATTTGCGAAAAACCGTCTAACAACGTGGTTCTTTTGTTGAAAAATGAACATATTCACTCGCAAATAACTCGAAAAGTATTGACTTAGTGAAAAAATTTTATAGAACAAAAGTTGCTTAGAATTAGTCAGTTTATCCCTTTTAGGACTTATTTTGGACCTATATTTTCACCCCCGATAAGAGGTGAAAGTCACCCCCAGGGCAAAAGTACATATCGGTACTATATCACTTTTTTTCCTTAACTTATTAGCTATATGAATGCCAAATTTCATGTCAACCCAAGCGGTTGTTTAAAATTCACAGGTTTTGCAATATTTTAACGTGAGTGAATGATCTAATAAATCTGTTTGTAGGGGTAATTTATAAGGGTTGAAAATATTAAATACTTAATAAACTAAATTGCAAACATAAAATAAAGTTTAGATCACTACAAAATACATTATTAGTTAATTTATAGTTACAAAATATTTTTAAACAAATTCTTATTTAGAGGGTAGTGTTTAAGAGTTTAAAAATAGTTATAAACTATAAAATACATTTCAATATGAGACGCAATCAAATTCCTATATTTAACATACTATTTAACGTACCTACACATAATTTAGATTTAAATAACGCTTATATCGGCTGTTTTTAATTTTTGGTAAAAAAGGGTAGTTTTCACCCCTTAAAAATAAAAAGCACATATTGTAGTCATATCACTTTTGAAGAGAAGGATAAGATGAGCTTATTTGCAAAATTTCTTCTAAGTTGTAGCGGTTCTTTAGAATTTAGAGGTCTTGCAATATTTTACCGTTAACGAATGGACTATAGAAATTTTGTTGGTAATCAAATTATGTAAATCAAAGCATTACATACTAGGTAGGTTTATTTTACATTTTCCAAATAGGTAGGTAGGTAACTATGTAATTTTTTATTACGATACTGAAACATTTAGAATTAAGTACCTACCTGTTGCTTTTAAAAACTATTTAAAAGTCACTACAATTATAAACTTGTTTTTTTCTCTGTCCTCACAACAATAAAAACTAATATACACAACATTTGTTTACCCATAACCGACAGATTGAACAATTGTTGACAGGTCATTGTAATTACCCAATCAGAGCACGTTTAACGTTTCAGCTGCGCTCAGGACCAAGACTTTTGATGAATTCGCGTACATATAAATTTACTCCTAACGCGCCTAAAGAAGTATAACTTCAAAAAATAGATGATTACAGCTGGAGGTCAAACTATTTTGGAGGCATTTAAAATCTTAATGAACAAGTGCGTCTTTGGGGATGCTACTCCAACTTCTTGGCAAAATGCGCACGTACCTTTACTACACAAGAATGGAGACAACTCGAAATAAGCCTGTTGCCACAGCTGTACAAACTACTTACCAAAATAATTACCAACAGACTATCAAATAAATTCGATAGTTCCAGCCTGTTGAACAAGCGGGATTCCGCAAAGGTTATAGTACCATAGAACACCTACAGACAATAAGGACACTTATCGAAAAGTGTAACGAATACAATGAACCTCTTCATTTGGCATTTGTGAATTACAATAAGGCATTCGATTCCACAGAACTCCGAGCCGTATTAGACGGAATGAATAACGCAAGGATTGATTCTAGATATAGAATACTCCTAAAATACATAATATACGACAATTAACTATGCAAAAAAATGTAGCAGAAGGCCTAACAACAAGCAAAATAAAAACGGAAAGAGGAGTTAGATAGGGAGATACTATCTCTCCCAAATTACTTACTCGTGCATTAGAAGATGTGTTCAAAAAGTTGAATTGTTAATAATACGGAATTAAAATTGATAAGTCATCTAATATTTGCCGATGACATAGTACTCATAATCAATAATGCAGAAGAACAACTAATTACATGCTAAATGAGCTTAAACAAGAATCTGAGAAGATCGGTTTAAAAATTAATTCAAATAAAACAAAAGTGATGACAAATTAAAATATCACAATCGACTTATATGGAAGTGAGATCGAAAGTGTTAAAAGAGTATAATACGTAGGTCACACGATCAAACTAGGCAAATAGAATCAAACGGCAAAGATAACTAGAAGAATCCAAATGACTTATGCAGCAGTAAGAAGACTCAGTGATGTGTTGAAAAATAAAAAGATACCAATAAATCTAAAGGGTATTCAACAGTTGTATTTTACCAATACGACGTATGGAATGACACTTCAGAGTTACCAGTCAACAGATTAAGAACAATACAGAGGGTCATCGAACGAGCTATGTTAGGATTATCTCTGAGAGAACATATTCGAAATGAAGACGTACGAAACAGGACGAAGGTGGAATATGTAATTGGAAGAATTGCGCAAATGAAATGGAACTGGGTAGAACACGTGGCACGGCAAAACAATGAAAGATGGACGACCACGCGAGCAGAGTCGAAGTTGAGGAAGACCACACCCAAGTAGCACCGAACGGGTTTATTAAGTATTTTAAGGATGCTTTAAAACTGTAGAATAAAACTAATAATATAACCATTTGGTTTTTAAGTAAACCTAAAGTAAAACAGCATAAAAGGGCCCACTCTGAAAGAGGTCAATAAAACCAAAAATAAAAACCTTCTTAAAACTTTGTTTTCTTAAGCAACTGGTTTTAAAGCTGCTGTGAAGGTGCATTTAAAGCCATGTTAAAAGGCACTTTAAGTGCAGGCAATTTTATAGCAAAATTAAAAAGGTTTCTTAAATGGAGACTTCTAAAGACAATTTACCATATTAAATTATTCTTTAAACTCATATACTCCATATAAGTCAACAAATTTTTACATGTGTTATGATAGGTAGATACGTATTTGTAACCATAAAATAATAAAAAGTACTTGATTATTTCGGACTGTCAAGGTAGAAAAACACCTGCGCACCCAACTTTATTGATAATGTTAACAAAAATAGGTCTAAATAACTCATGCGCCCTAAAATTGCTAACTTTTGGCGATTAAAAAATAAAAATAATAAAAAAATTTAAATCTGAAAAATATTAATTTGAAAGAAAAATAACTTTAATCTACTGTTTTAATGTTAAAATAAATCGAATTTATGTCTTTACGTCGCTTATTTATAATTTTTATGTAAGCCTTATATTGTAATCTATCATGGCTTTCAGCATCTCCAGAAAGCAATATGGCCGAAATCCAAATAAAACTATTTGGTCTATCGACAGAGAATTGTTAAGATCAAATGGCTTTATTTTATACCTTTCCAAGAGCATATATCCTACATAAAAGCAAGGTTGCCTTGGAATTAAAACCGTTTAATTTTAGCTGTCAATAATGCCACTCGGTTTTAATGTGAATCTAACCTATAATCGAAGCGTCGTAGTGCTGTGTGTGTTGTATTTTTCTTTGAAAATGACCAGTTCGTTTATATTTTAAGTACTTGCGACTTATTTCTTCCATACTAACTGTACTTCCACTTTTTACAACACACTACACCACTGTTTCGCTCTAAAACAAATGGCCGACCAATTTGGATATGCAAGAAGAGGGGATGAGTTTAGTTTTATTGTTTCTAACAAGAAGCATAGTTTAGTCTTTACGATAACCAAATTGATTCAGTTAAGAGCGTTTGGTTTTAATATAGCCTACTAATTGCTTTTAATAAAGCAACTTTTACTGACACAATAGTCTTGAGATCAAGTAGTTTTAATAATAGGTTTTATTAGTCATATTAGGAGAATCTTTAAAACTGCAATAAAACTAAAAGGTAGCAAACTAGAATCTAATAAAACCAAACAGTCCGGAAGTTCTTCATAAAACTAATTAGTTTTAAAGTGAACTGAGAATAAACCATTTTAAAACTACAAAAAGACAAATTATCTATTAAGATCTTATTCTATACTCTTATGTTATAAAACTAGTAACAAATGCTTAACAGTTTTAAAGTTCAGGCAGTATATCTACAAGGTAACTTTAAAACCATTATCTGCTTATTTACCACAATAAAACTTTTATAAACCTTAAATAAAACTAAAATGTTTTTATTGTGCTACTTGGGACAAAAACGATGGCTAGGCATCAAAACAAAAGTGAGGAGAAACTGGGACCAAGTGGCACAAAACAGAGAAGAGTGGAAAACTCATGGGGAGGCCTTTGTCCAGGAGTAGATGCAAAAAACAGGCTGAAGAAGAAGAAGAAGAATATCACGTTTGGCATTTAACTAAATTCAAATTGAACACATGTAAAACGAGTTTAATTTAAATTTCTTTAAGATTTCTGTGTATCCTTATGTCACAGATCCACCGAATTTGATCAAAAATTTTTTCAGCATCCATCTGGCTTGCAATTTTTAGAAACCATGGAGGTGTTACCAGGAAAATGGTCCAATAAGTTTTCAATTAAATATCTTTTAGGAATATTTTTAATTTTTTTCAATATTTTTGATATTTCTATTAGGTTGAAAACTTTGACTTTCAGTTGCCAGATGTCGCTAGACACCTACTCCATAAACGTTAGTTGCAATGCGGGGATAAGCTCTCGGAGTTTCTTCGCTTGGGGCAGAGAGCAGCAAACCTACGTCTCTCTGATGATGACTCCAATTAGAGTCGAAAATTGTCGATTTAGAGTGCTGGTTTGCGCTCTCTGTACTAAGTGAAAAATAAGACAGTTTTGCCTTCGCATTGCAACTGAATACAAATGGTATACGTTTTTATTTTACAAAAATTTTTTATTTTGAGCTTTTTTTGGCTTATCCATTTAAATATGATATGTCACCATTTTTATATTTTATTTTCGTTTTAGAAATAAGGCTGGTATGTGGGGATGGAGATCCGACAAGACTGAAATTGTGAATGGGTACGAATGCAAGGTATTCGGCGCATCCAATGTAGAATTAGTGACCAAAACGAGAACCGAACACCTGACGGAAACCGACAAAGCTCGGAGTAAAAACAATAAAAATCCTCTACAGAATTTCCTAGGAATTGCAGAAGTTTCCGAGCCGCAAGCTCTCGCTTTACCTCAAAATGTAAGTAAAAATATACAGGGTGTCCAGAAACTCTACCGACAAACGAAGACAGGAGATTTCTCAGATAATTTTATGACAATTCAACCCAATTCACCTAGTCCGAAAATGATTCCTAAAGGAGCTAGAGCTCTTTGAAGATGGCGTCTTGTAATTAGATTTTCTTAAATTACTCCAGAACGCTTCTAGTTAAAAAAACGAAAATTTGGACACATATTTATCTTCCAGAGATAAATCGATTCCATCCATTGCGAAGTTTTGGGTAGGGTAACGGTTATTTTATCGCATAACATTTTTGTCTTTAACTTTTAAGCATTTTTGACTCTGGATTATTAAATTAGGAAGTATTCTAGCACTAAAATGTACTCTTGCTTTAAGTGGTAGTACACACCGTTCTCTAGAAAAATCGATTTGAAAATTTTCCGTTTCTTGAATTAGAAAAAAAAAATTGAAAAAATTTTTCAAAAAAAACGGTCTATTTTACTAACTTAAAACAAGGGTAACTTGTAGTACTAGAATACCTCATAATTTAATAATCTAATGTCAAAAATGCTTAAAAATTAAAGAAAAAAAAAGTTATGCGATAAAATAACCGTAGACCTACCCAAGATGGACGCCTATGACCGGTACTAGAAATTCGCAATTGATGAAATCGATTCATCTCTGGAATAAACGTACCACTTTTCGTTTCTGTAGTCTTTTTTTTTTGATTTTTTTTTAAATTCAAAAACGAAAAATTTTCCAAATCGATTTTTCTAGAAAACTGTATATCCTATCAACTTAAAGCAAGAGTACCTTTTAGTACTAGAATACCTCATAATTTAATAATCCAGAGTCAAAAATGTCTAAAAATTAAAGACAAAATAACGTTAAAGTTATACGATAAAATAGCCGTTGCCCTACCCAACACGGATGCGTGTGACCGGTACTATAAATTCGCAACGGATGGAATCGATTTATCTCTGGAAGATAAATATGCGTACCAAGTTTCGTTTTTCTAAACAGAAGCGTTCTGGAGGTATTTAAAAAAACTAATTACCAGACGCCGCCATCTTCAAATAGCTCTACCTCCCTTAGGAAGCATTTTCGGACTAGATGAATTGGGTTAAATTGTCTTAAAATTATTTGAGGAATCTCCTGTCTTCGTTTGTAGGTAGAGTTTCTGGACACGTTGTATAATTTGCAGTTTTATTAACACGTTGACTGCCATAATATTAAAAAACGGCCCCTCAGGCCAACTTAGGCCTACATTTTTTTAAGAACAGTTTTATTATCCTAGAAAACTTCTGAAAAATAAACTTGCTTTTGATGCTCATAAGATAAAACGTGCGCATCATAAGTCATGTAGGTACGGTCGAAGTCAAACAATATGACTCGCACGCAATTTTTCCCCTGAATAATAAGATTTTCTTGACATGCCATTCTCATTACATCGAGCATCACAGCATCTTATTTCATTGGTTAGAAGTAGTGACGAGTAGATATGCCGACATTATTATATTTAGTGAGCTGGTACATGTTAAGACTATCTGAACAACAAACAAATAAATTCTGTATACAGCGAGGAGTACGGCAAGGAGACACCATCTCACCAAAGCTATTCACAACCCTTTTAGAACACACTTTTAAGAAGGTAGATCTGAACGAATATGGTATCAACATAGATGGAGAAATGGAGGAGAAGCTCCGTCATTTGAGACTCGCAGATGACATCGCCCTTATAGCCGATCGTAGGGATGATGCAATATTAGTGTTGAACAAATTATATCACGCTTCCTTAGAGGCCGGACTAAAGATTAACATCAACAAGGCAAACGGATAATGACTAATCTGGTGCTAAATCGTAATATTGTTGTTGATGGAATGTTGACTGCATCTTATAAGTACTTGGGACATGAAATTCCCAAATTAGGTTCGGAAGAGAAAACCCCACGTGCGAGCTCCCACTTCGCATAGGATTAGCCTGGACTGCGTTTGGTAATCTGAACTATGTATTTAAATCGAACTCATATGCCTGAAAAGCTCATATGCCTGCTAGCTCAGTAAATGATCGTTTTGGAGTGTAATTATCAGCGTCACGACGGATTTGCTTGACACTTTGGATTTGAGTTCTACTTACCCTCCACTTGGAGGGTGAAAAACATACGTTTAAAATAATCCCGGAATTGTTAAATTGACTAATTAGAACCAACTTTTGTTCAATATTTTTCGAGTTATTTACGAGTGAAATTGTTTATTTTCAACGAAAAAAAAAACACAAAAACACACAAAATTAAGTATTTTATCAAATTAAATATTATCAAAAAAATACTTTTAGCCAAAATGTAACTTATAAAAAAAATGGTGTATTCATGAAGTCAATCGACACAGTAAAATCAAAGTTAAAGTTCATGAAAAATTTTGTTTTTCATTTTCAGAAAGAATACGTTAATTCTAGCAACCCTTGTAATATTACACCCGAGGAATACTTCGACAAAGACATTGATCTCAGCTCTCAGGGACGTGATATCGGTAGACCAAAAGAGATTCAAGTAAAAGTTCAAAAATTCAAAGCTAACTTGTGGCTGTGTGAAAACTATCCGCTTTCTTTGCCAGAGCAGATACTTCCTATAGTCGATTTAATGGCGATATCGAGCTCCCATTTTGCTAAACTGAAAGATTTTATTCAGATGCAGCTTCCTTCTGGATTTCCTGTCAAAATTGGTAAGTATAATTTGGATTTCAAAGGGAATCTATAAATCCAATTTACTATTTTTGTTGGGAATAAGCCACAATTTTACTTCAAAATTAAGTTTATTTGACGTTTCGATTTCCGCTTTGGAAATTGTTCTAATTAAACAAATTTTGTTTTTGTTGCTCGGTAAAAAATTCTTCTAATAATTTAATTTCATCTGACTCATTCATATTGACAATTCAGATCTACAGAGCTAGCCAAAATTCCCCTCCCTCTCGTATCTTTTGAACGGTTATATATACTTATAATAGTGAAATTTGGAGGGAAGAAATAAATAGACGCATGTTTCTCAAGTTGTCATAATAGATGACGTAATATTGACAGATGACATGACAGAGCCACTTTGACCGATAATTTTAAATGAGACCTTATGGCAAGTGGTATCTCGTTTGAAAGGTATTGAAAATACTTATTCAATCATATTAATTTTGTTTGGGTTTATTCATAAGTTGATATAATATAATAAGCGAGTCTTCTACAGCTGACACCGCTTCTCGCTTCCTAATTTCCAGCGTTTTCTGTCGAAGCTATCTTCAGCTTTTAGAACTCTGGCGGTCATTGAATCTTCGACATCTTCTCTTCAGGATCGTCTTGGTCTACCTCGTTTTCTTTTTGTGGGTGGAGTCTATTTTTCTATTTTTTTGGCCATCTACTTTCAGGCATTCTCCGAAGGTGTCCATACCAGTTGAGTCTTTTGGCTTCGATTGTGTCTATTATATCTAGATCGATTTCCATTTCTCTCCTAATATCTTCGTTTCTCACCTTATCAAGTCTAGTGAACCGGCAACATCGTCTCCAATAGTTCATTTCCATGGCCTTAATTTTTGATTTATTTCTTTTGTTTATTTCCGAGTTCGGCGCCGTACAACCCAATACTTTCTATTATTGTTTTATATATTCTTCTTTTATTTTCTTTTGTTATTTTATTATTCCATAATAGCCCGTGTAGCTGTCTGGTGGCTGATCTTGCGTGGCCAATCCTGGAATGCATTTCGTCGTTACTCCCTGCTTTTGAAGTTATTTGGACTCCTAAGTATTTATAAGTTTCGGTTGGGTTTATAGTTCCCATTTCAATGTGTATGCTTTCTGGTGTTTCTCCTACAACTAAGTATTCGGTTTTTTGTATATTAATTGTAAGGCCCCACTTAGTGTACTCCTCTTTAAGTTTTCTGAGCATATAGCCTATATTCTGTATCACTCTCGACTTCAGCTAGAATAGCTTGGTCGTCAGCGAAGTGTATTGTGTACAATCTATCGTCATCGATTGGGATGCCCATATTGCAGCACTTTCTTCTCCACAGTGAGAGTGCCTCATTTAAATATATTTTAAAGAGTGTAGGTGCTATGCAGCAGCCTTGCTTTAGACCCCTTACTAATTGGAATTTCTCTCGTTAATTTGTTTCCAGTTTTAATGTTTACCGTCATATTTTTGTAATGCTGTTGTACTGCTTGTATATTTTTTTGCTTATCCCTTGTTTTTCCATTGCTGCCGTATGCCTTTGTCAGGTCTATAAAGACTGCATGGGTGGAAAGGTTGTGGGCTAATCTTTTCTCAATAATCTGCTTTAGAGAAAATATGCTGTCCATACAGGATCTGCCTACAGGATCATAAGTTGACGTTTTTCAATTATTCTCTAGTTGTTTTTACGTCAACGTCAACTTTTTGAGAAATAACCATAGATGGATGAAACTAAAATTTTAGTATGTATTTAATTTATTTATAAAATCAACTAAACCCAAACATAATGAGTTTTATTGAATAGGCATTTTCAATACCTTTCAAACAAGATATCACTTGCTATAAGGTCCCATTTAAAATTATCGGTTAAAGTGGTTCGGTAATGTCATCTGTCACTATTACGTCACCTGATATGACTATTTGAGAAGCCTACGTCACTTTATTTTTTCCCTACAAATTTCACCATTAAATTATAACCGTTAAAAATACAAGAGGGGGGAGTGACTATTGGCTATAGAGCGTTTCACGTTAAAAATAGAACATTGCGGAGATAGCCCCATGCCCCATGCATTTCTTATGGACCATACAAGCGCGCCGATGTTTCGCCGTACTTATTAGAATGAATCGTATACCGGCAGTCGACTAGCCACCCGTGCCCGAGAGGTTTGGCAACACTGATCTCCATAAGCGTAACGTTCTTAACGTGAAACAAAGTATTGGGACCGTGCAAGTTCGGCAAAGCGACCTCTATTTCTACGCTCTGTACTTTTATTCGCACTTTTAATTATATTGGCCAATTATATTAGTCCTGGTTGCTGGATAATTGTTAAGGCCATAGTCCAAAAAAATAATAAGAAGAAAAAATAAGATGCAGGTTATGTTATGCAAACGTAAACAATTGTATGTAGTAAATAAAATTAGTTATTAAAATGCAGTACTGCAAGCAAAATACAATTAAATACGTCAATTTGACAATTTTAATTGACAATATGAATTATTTAAGATAGTTGCAATATTTCTACGCGACTCGCGCACGGTCGTTTCTCGTTTCCCTTCCAAGTACTTGCACACCGCGAATAGCACTGTATACGTTTAAAAGTAGATGACTTTAAAATTATATTGTCAATATTTTTGAGTTGCGTTCCTGGGAACGAATAGAATATCGGTCAGGAAAATCATAGCATGTGATTTATCTTTAAAAAGACAACCAAAAGCAATGGTGACAGTACAATAATTCTCCTTTTAGTGATTCTATAATAAGTCATAAGGAAAAAACGAGGAAAAAACCGCATGATACTATCTCGACGTATGATTTATAAACATTGTAAATCATGATTTCGGATTTGCAATGTATACAGGGTGATTCATTAAGAATGTCCAATCTCTGAGTTGTAGATTCTAGACCTGAAAATATTAAGATTTAACCCAAATCACTTATATAAAATGTGCCCCGTTACTGAGTTACAGGGTGTTCTATTTAAAAATGTAATAATCATTTTTACCCAGTAATTTAAAACTATTTGCCATATCCTTGTCATACTTTGCAGAAAGTGTAGTTGCCGTACACCCTACTAAATTATGATAAACAAACGTTTCTGGCTACTACCAGAGGCGTACGACAGGGGACAGTGCATGATTTACCCTTCCCAAATTCTACGCCACTGGCGAAATTGCTATTTTAGCACAATATTTCGATTTTCCAATATTTTCTGTGTAAATAATATACTCTTCATTCGTAAAGTTAAGGTCATTAGTTTTAGAGATATTTGAAGTTGAAAATGAAACTTTACAGTTATTTTGATTAATGTATTGTGCCCCTTCATTTTTAACTTCAAATATCTCGAAAACTAATGATTTTATCGATACGAATGAAGAGTATATTATTTGCATAGAAAGTATTGGAGAATCTAAAAATTATGGTGAAATGGCAATTTCATCAGTGGCGTAGAATTTGGGAAGGTTCAACCATTCATTTTCCCCTCTGGTAATAGCCAGAAACGTTTATTTAACATAAATTAGTTAGGTGTGCAGTACATACACTTTTTGGCAAGTATGATACGGCACTTTCAAATACTTTTTAAAGTACTGGGTATAAATCATTTTTAAATTTTTAAATCAAACATCCCTATTACATAAATATTAAATATTTGTATCCAGTATTTTAAAAGTATTTGACATATCCTTATCATACTTAGCAGATAGTGTAGATACTGAAAAACCTACTAAAATATGTTAAATAAAACTTTCTGGCTAGTACCAGAGGCGTACGACAGGGTAAAGTGAATGGTTGACCCTTCCCACATTCTACGCCACTGGCGGAATTACTATTTTATTGCAATTTTTCGATTCTCCAATACTTTCTATGCAAATAATATACTCTTCATCCGTACCGATAAAATCATTAGTTTTCGAGATATTTAAAGTTAAAAATGAAGGAGCACAATACAATAATTAAAATAGCTATGCCGTTTCATTTCCAACTTCAAATATCTCGAAAACTAATGACTTTAACGTTACGAATGAAGAGTATATTGCTTACATAAAAAGTATTGGAAAATCGAAATATTGTGCTAAAATAGCAATTTCACCAGTGGCGTAGAATTTGGGAAGGGTCAACCATTCACTTTCCCCTGTCGTACGTCTCTGGTAGTAGCCAGAAAAGTTTATTTATCATAATTTAGTAGGATGTACAGTACCTATATTTTCTGCCAAGTATGACAAGGATATGTCAAATAGTTTTAAAGCCCTGGGTAAATATAGTTATTAAATTTTTAAATAAAACACCCTGTAACTCAGTAACGAGCCACATTTTATTTAAATAGTTTGGGTTAAATCTTAATAATATTTTGAGGTCTAGAATCTACATCTCAAAGATTGGACATTCTTAATGACTCACCCTGTATACATACATTGTAAATCATGATTTGGGAGTGCTTCTCGTAACATTCAACGTGTCTTGGTTTATTTATTTCTACTGCATATTTATTGTGATTGTAGTATAGAGATCATTATTTGTTCCACTTCTTGATTTGTATACACTTTAAAATTTTCTTTCAGAAATACCACTATTTCATATTTTAAATGCAAGAATAACATTCGGAAACATCTTCGCTATGGATTCTGAGGTACCACACGTATCTCAACTTCAAGAAGAAGGTCGACTTACTTGTGTTCTAGACGAAAGCTTATTCAAATGTCCATCTGGATATGCTCACATTGGTAAGAAAATATTTAATAAATATAAGAATTTAGTTTTGCTTTCAAAATAGAGTAAAAAGTATTTTTGCTATACATTAGAATAATTATTAAATGGAAGCACGTTTGATAAGCGCATGAGTTATTTTGCCGCCATGATAACGGATCTTTTTCAATAAGATTTTTCATTTTCAAACAAATTAAGTCAAAACATAAAGTGAAACGAACGTCGATGTGTACATACATTTTGTATACTGTATACTATATACTACACACATCGGCGTACGTTTCACTTTATGTTTTGACTTAATCTGTTTGAAAATGAATCTTGACGCATGGGAAAAGTTATTGGGAGCGTGCAAGTTCGGCAAAGCGACCTCTATTTCTACGCTCTGTACTTTTATTCGGACTTTTAATTATATTGGCCAATTATATTAGTCCTGGTTGCTGGATAATTGTCAAGGCCATAGTCCAAAAAAATAATAAGAAAAAATAAGATGCAGGTTATGTTATGCAAACGTAAAAAATTGTATGTAGTAAATAAAATTAGTTATTAAAATGCAGTACTGCAAGCAAAATAAAATTAATTAAATTTACCTTTATATAATAATTGCATATCATATCAATATTGTGGAGCAATATATAATTTTTCTGCTTCAATGACAGAGGGTATGAAATATACGTCAATTTGACAATTTCAATTGACAATATGAATTATTTAAGATAGTTGCAATATTTCTCCCCGACTCGCGCACGGTCGTTTCTCGTTTCCCTTCCAAGTACTTGCACACCGAGAATAGCGGACGAACAATATATGCTCATCTGAGACAATTCTTTCACCAACATTTTTATTTCCAATTTTATGTTCTCATTTGGTTTGATGAATATATACCATACTCTATTATTCTATTAATTGTTATCAATATTCTAAATCTAATTGTAGGTTTAGATGGTCGTCGACAGTTTAGTATGGAAGAAGAAGATGATTTGCTTCAATTCGCCATACAACAAAGTTTGGTCGAAGCTGGTACGGAGAGAGAAGAGGTAAGACATGCCCCTTTTTAGTATATTGACTCTCCTGCGATCTTTATACTGACAATTTTTTAAACGAGTTACATTTTTAAATCACGTTCACTTTTATTATGTTTGGTATTATTTTGTATATTTAATGTTAATCATCAAGTAACCTGTGATAGAATATGATAGTTTAGAAGACCTACCAAGTCGAAGTGGACAGAGATCTGAAAACGAAAGTACTACCTCAATCGCAGAGAGAAAAACTAAAACACTCAGGGCCGGTTGTTCGAACGCTAATCAAAAATGGAATCAACTGATCATTATCATATATTTAATTACTGTCACCAACTGTCAATGTCAAATGTCAACTTTGATTGGGTTGCTGAAAACATAATTGATTACAATTATGAGATTAATTGATTAGTTAATCAATTATGTTAATAATTGTTGTGTTAATTACTAATTAATTTATCAATCAATTATGTTAATTATCATAATGATAATTAAAGTAATTGATTACAATCAACTGATTGGCGTGCGAACAACGGATTTTGTTATTTGATGGTTGTTAAGGGGACTTGATTATAATCAACTTCTTGATTAGCGTTTGAACAACCGGCCCTAAATGTATTGTTCAGTGTCCAGCACATGTACAGTCACAATCACTGAATAGTTTACACCTTTAATTTTATATTGTAATACTGTCAAATCGCAGTGTCGTACGGATTAACTAAATGTCAAATTGATTGTCAAAAATTTTAGTGCGTATTGACAAATAAAATAAGAAGTTAAAAGCGTCCAAAATGCCGTTTATATCACGTGCAAAACCAAAAGTAATTGCCAAACTCAATAATTTTAACTCAATCTTTATTTAAAAAAAATGCCTTTCTATACTTTCCGTTTTGTTAAATTTTGTAAAATAAATTTATTTTATTTTGATTGTTTAATTTTAATCAACCTATTCTGGGTCCGCCACTGGTAACGTCACTTTGACGCAAAAGGTGCGTTTAAACGAGGTAAAAATTCAAAAAATTGGCCACTGGATATTAAAGGGTGTAAACTATTCAGTAAACTGTGACTGTACCACAATACTACAGCGAGTTTACAGTTACTTACGGTTGTGATTTATATACGAATTATTTATACGATTTTTCAGTTTGGATTTATCTTATACACTAAACTAAAATAACACCGCGCTCTGTTAAATAGATAATAGGTTATTTTCCAGAATGTTCTGCCCATCTCTTGTTATCGCGTGACCTTGCATCTATCGCACGGCACCCTTCTCGTCGCTTCTTGTTCCGTCTGCATGATTTGAGTTTCCACTAGACTTGTGTTATGGACGGATTTTACGGGCTGTGATTGGTCGTATTCAAATCAAGGACATTTAGGAATCTCTCTCGTTTGTTGCAGTTTGCAGTAAGGTTATAATACTTTTATACATATTTACATTTTAAATTTGTAAAGTTATAGTTCTTCTACAATAAATATTATAATACAAATGAATATATTAATTTATAAATGTAAAGTTAATATTTTTCAGAGTATTTACGTACTTTGTATGCTGTTTTTTATTAAGTACTTATAGTTTTCTCCGATCTACATTCAGCAAAAATTATATAACTAGGGGGTAGTAATGTTATAAGAAAATTAAATAGTATAATTTATACTTATAAAAGAGATAATATTATATTTATTTGTGTCTTAAAAATGTATGATTAACTTTCAGACTTATTTGATCTGATGTACTAAATTGGCTCCGAGACTGTAACAAAGTATTAACATATAAAAGTTTAAGGGTTGTAAGAACTTCAGAAGGAAATTTTAATACGAGAGTGGCCATTCCCCTGCCTAAACTGCAATACATATTTAATTTAATTAAATGAATTGCCATAAAATAGTCATACTAACTTTTATGATGGAATTAATGGTAGGTATAGAGAAAAAAAAAACAAATAGAACGTTTTTTAAATTGTTTATTAGTGAGCTGTTCTTTAGATCATACATAAGGTCGATCATAGACTATGCCACCATCTTATATGTATCTGCTAGCACCAATTTATTAAAGAAAATAAATGTAACGATCAATTGCTGAATTCAATTGATTGTTTGTCTAGGTGCCATGAGATCCACTCCTGTTGAAGCGTTATTTGAAGAAGCCATTGAATTACCACCACAGTTTAGAAGAACCTATCTGAGTGACAAATTCTTAATAAAAATTCTTTCTCGAAACTCCTTATGCCCCTCAGGGGTGTCAGAGCTTTTCATCCTCTATCCATTTCTTGCGGTCCTTTGCTAACTCTTTCATTTGTATATGTGTTTTTCCTGCCCAATTTCTATAATCTGATCGATCCACCTTTTTCTTGGCCTCCCTTTCCTTCTTTTACCATACCTTTTTGATTCCATCACCTGCTTTGGTAGTCTTCCCTTCATTCGGTTAATGTGTCCATACCAATTTAATTTCTTTTTTGGATCTTCGTTATTATCGATTGCTGTTTTAGCCTTTGTCTAATATCCTCATTTCTTATTCTGTCCAATTTTGTTTTTCCTATTTTTCTCAACTGCTTCATCTCCGCTGCGCTTATTGTACTGTCTATTTTTGCATTGTTTACCCATGTTTCACTTACATAATTTTAAAGTTGATACGTATATTGCATTGTATACCTTTAGTTTTATTTCTTTCTCTATTTCTTCCTTTCCAAATATTGTTTTATTTAGTGCATAGTAGATCTTATTTGCTTTTTTCGCCCTGTATGAGATTTCTTTGTCTACCTTTCCATCCTCTGATATTATTACTCCCAGGTATTCAAACGTCGAGATTGTTTCCATTATTTCATTTTTGCGACTAAATAACGTTTGGTTTATTTCTTCCCTTTTCTTTTGGGTTACTATCATGGTCTTCGTTTTCTTTACATTTACCTCAATTTTCAAATTTTCTATTTCTTCCACCCATATATTCATTAATTTTTGCATTTTTTCTTTATCGTCTGCTATTATTTCTAGGTCATCTGCATATAGTAATCCTTCCATTTTCACTGGTACTAAATTCCTATACCCTATTGTTGACTGTTTGCCTTGACCTTCTTTTAGCACTCTTCATTACTCGATCCATTACTAATATGAATGAAACTGTCCCCTTGTTTTATTCCTCTTCTTAGGTTTATTATTGGCGATCAGTTTCCGTTTATTTGTACTTTAGCCAGTACATTTCTATATACTTTTATATGTACTTTTTGCCAGGCTTATTATCTTTTGTGGGCTTTCCAGGTCTTCCATTACTGACCATATTATTTCTCTATTTATACAATCAAAAGCAGCTTTAATATCTATAATCGTAATATATAAGTGTTGTCTTTACAACACAAAAATTCCTACCCAACAATAGATATTAACTGCTCAAATCAACTTAATCTTTCACTAAAAAAAAATAATTGTTGGAAATATTGGGAGTGTATACTAAACTCATAAAATTTTGTGGAATTTATTTCTATAAAATATTTTTATTTTGTACAATAAATGCTTCTCTCATCTGTTATCAATACATTATAAAGGTGTAAATAAATAATTATTGATTGGTGTATGTTATGTTATTTATGCCTGTTTACTGTTAATAATAATATTGCCTATGAGTAGTTATGTTTGGTTGTGTCGTCTTTTCCAGTTACGTCTAGCAACCAACTTCTCAAAAAAAATTACCAACGTCACTAGACAGTAGTTGTGTCTCAGATTAGCAAATAGACTTTACCTTTTCATACTTGATTGTTTCACTGTAATTCTTAAGAATGCCTGACAGTTAACATGTTTAGATGACGGATTTTTTGTCTTTGATGAAGGCAAATTAGCCTGAGTATTGCGATGGCATCGATAGTCTTTCTGTAATAAAAAAAATCTATTTAATATCTTACAATATATGAATATATGTTTTGAACTTTAAATCAAAATGAACACAAAATTTGTTGCTTAGCAAAATACTTAAAAATTCTCTCCAATGTTAATCATTCATCCCTACAAAATATAAAACCCATAAAGTTAGAAAGTGAATATATTAACATCAATATTTACCTTGAAAACAAGCTTCATAGAATCATTTGGATAAGTTCTTAGAACTCTAAAATTTACTTTATTAACATTTTCATATTCTTTTTGACAATTTTGAGCATCTTCTTGTGTTGTTATATTAGCTCAAATCACTGCATTAAATGCGCCATCCCTTCCATTTATTTCGGAAAAATTAACCACCTTATACTCAAATGAGTCTGGGAGGAAGCTTTAAAAATTTACAAAATATAGGAAGCAAGCAGAAAGTAATTTGTTTTTTTTTTATAAATATTACTATGTATCTGTAAACGTTCCATAACTTTTGCTGGAAATAATATGGCTGTTTAAAAATGAATACAATAAACAAGTATAAACGTATAAAATAGTCTCAAAACCAAGATTAATAACTAAAATATCAATATTTTTCTTTTGTATAACATAAACACACTGCATAAACAAAAACAAACGAGAAAACAGGGTTACGTATTTCTTTTAAATGTCATCAAATATGTCATTGATTTGAATACGACCAATCACAGCCCGTAAAATCCGTCCATAACACAAGTCTAGTGGAAACTCAAATCATGCGTTCCGTCTAGATATTTCTATTCGCCATGAGCCGATGGGTAGAGGGGATTTGACAGCTTTCGCCAGCGCTGTTAGTGGCAGTTTAGTGCATTTATCTGATAAATTCAAATGGCGCGCCATGGGTAGAGGAGAGGGGATTTGACGGTTTTCACCAGCGCTGTTAGTGCAGCGTTGCCACATTTAGTAGATTTCTACTTTTTTGGTAGATTTTTGATATATTTTAAAAAATTCTAGTAGGCAATATTTATTAGTAGATTTTTGGTATATTTCAACATTTTCTTATGATTAAAATAAAATTTGCTTTTTAATAGTATTTACCCCATTTCTAAATTAATTTTTAGACATTTTGTTACAATTTCCCAATGTCATTACCGAAAATAAGATTCAGTGGTGGGATTCTGTGTAGAATTGCTAACACCGCCGACCGCTTTCTATCAATGTCAATATATTTGAATTTTTAGTTTTAATTCAAATATTTTCTTGTTTTACTAAGGGCCGATTGTTCGAACGCTAATCAAAAATGATCATTATCAAATATTTAATTACTTTCACAACTGTCAATGTCAACTTTGATTGGGTTGCTGAAAACAATTTTATTGATTACAATTATGAAATTAATTAATCAATTATGTTAATAATTGTTATGTTAATTGATTAACTAATCTCATAATTATAATAAATTATGTTTTCAGCAACCCAACCAAAGTTGACATTGACAGTTGTGACAGTAATTAAATATTTGATAGTGATCAGTGTTGATTAGCGTTCGAACAACCGGCCCTAAGTGTCACTTCAGCATCAACTAGCAAAACTAGAAAATAATTCAATTAAAGCTAAAAATTCAAATATTTTCACGACAATTGACATCGATAGAAAGCGAAGTGCAGATATCTACATTGCACGGAATCTAGCCCCAGGACGTAGAAGATGAATATTAAACAGAAATGAAACTGGATTCTGGTGTAACAAACTTGCAGATTTCAAGTAGCAGTGCAATCAGTACCTATTTCAGGTGTTATTGAAGAGTTCTGGTATTCGGTGAGCCTGTTAGAAGCTAACGATGTAAAACTAAAATATAATATATATTAGGTACATTCCATGTCAAATCACTCAGGCAAAAAATTTTGGATCTCCGATTTGTCTGAAAATTGGTATATAGCTTCTGCGGGACGTAAAAATAAGATATTTAAGGTCAAAAAATCTTCTTCTTCCTTTTTTCTCAAAATGGTATTTTATGCGATTTCACAGTGATTTGGTGTTTATTTAAACAAATTTGCATTTTCTGTCGTAAAGTATCAATGAAAAACATAATATTTTAATAGAAAGGACTCAAAAATGTCATCATATCTCATTATAACAAGTTATTTTGAATCAAAACAAGTTTTTGATCAAATTTTATAGTGTAAAAAATGTTAAAATACCGTTTTTTACATTTTCCTCCATTCCCAAAATACATCATTGATTTGTCTGAAAAATTGCCCACAGATAGCCAAAAGATAGGACTCTAAGTGGTTAGAAGGATTTGAATTATATTCCAATACCAAAAAAGTTACATGCAGTAATATCAGACTCAAAAGTATATATTAGTCCAGTCGGGATAGCATTTGACCTTGAATGCCGAGCTGCCCAAAATTTTATTTTTCTGATCTTTAGGGGAGTCAATAGTAGCCTAAATTTAAAATCACGAATTAATTCCTCCGTTACGTTTGCCGCCATCTTGATTTTAAAGGAGAACCTGTTTTGCTCAATATCTCCGCCATTTTTAACTTTTCGACAAAAATGGTAGGAACTGAAATTGTTCCAAATAAATCGTATTTACAATTATTACAATTTCTTTCTAACAATTTTTGTCGTGAAGTCGATATTTTTGAGTTAATTGTACTTACAGTAGATGCCTATATTTTTGACTATAATATTGCATGTAACTTTTTTGGTATTGTAATATATAATTCAAATCCTTTTCACCACTTAAAGTCCTATGTTTTGTCTATCTGTGGGCAAATTTTCAGCCAAATCGATTTTGATGTATTTTGGGAATCGAGAAAAATGTAAAAACGGTATTTTAACGTTTTCTACACTATAAAATTTGATCAAAAGCTTGTTTTGAATCAAAGTAACTTGTTATAATGACATTTTTGAGTCCCTTCTATTAAAATATTATTTTTTCCATTGATACTTTACAATAGAAAATGCAAATTTGTATAAATAAACACCAAATCACTGTAAAATCGCATAAAATAACATTTTGAGAAAAAACGAAGAAGAAGATTTTTTGACCTTAAATATCTTATTTTTACGTCCCGCAGAAGCTATATACCAATTTTCAGACAAATCGGAGGTCCAAAATTTTTTTTGCTCCAAAATTGAGTGATTTGAAATGGAAATTACCCATTGGAAAAAACCCATTATAATATATATTATATAATATATATTATAATTATAATATATGTAACTTTGCAAAACAACAAATGTTGTGTTTGCGTGTTTCTAATGTAAAATGCGAAATAATTGTTTGAAGAATGTGATCTAGACATGCAGATGTTAAAATCAGTGGATGACAAAATATTATATACAAATATTAGATATGAAACTGATAAAAATTAATTATAGTTGGTCATTTTGTTCCCCAGTTAAAATATAAAAAAGTTTGGTTTTTGTTTACAAACAGTCATATTAATTTCTAGTTAAACTCCCTCTGTGGCTCAGTGGTAAGAGCGCCTACCTTTGGATCGAAAGGTCCGAATGGTCGTGAGTTCGAATCTCACCAGGGTAGAGAATTTTTCGTTTATTATAAATTAATAAATGAAAATAGTTTCTATCCTTGTGGGATCGGTACCCACCGGAGGGACCGCAGACGTTCGGATACAATTAGCGTCTCTGCAGAGACAATGACATCGACTTTGCAAAGTAACAAGACACTTACTCAACACACACACTACACATAACACTAGCTACCTAATTGGTAAAATCGACTGTACCATCACCATGCCAATGCCCATTAGTTGTCGAGGCATTAGCTAAATAAAAAAAATTTCTAGTTAGTCAGCTGTTATTTTTATTATAAAAAGTCCTAAATTATATACAAATATATTAATAAAGTTTTATAGTGTATTTTAGTTTTTGATAAGTAAATTTTAGTAAGCTAAACTTACAGTAGATTTTCTAAATAAAATGTGGCAACGCTGTGTTAGTGGCAGTTGGCCTTGGCAGTTTTGTCACGTTTTGTTTTGTGCATTTGATAAACTTCACAAACTGAAATGGCGGATAATATGGATTTTTCAAAAAAGAAAACAATATATTGCAGCTGTTGTATTGATTATATCTATTTGATAGAATTCAAACAAATTACAATTCATACAAATTACAAATTTTAATAAGCAAAGCAGTAAGCACACAAAAATAAACAGAGGTAACCTTTAAAATGTTAAATAATTCATATAAACTTATTCTTTTTCTCAATGGTCTCTTGCGTAAGTAGTCATCCAGTCGCACAAACTTATATATTAAATATTAAAATTATAATGAATAAAATAAAAAAACATAATTAATTTTACTATTAATTCTGTGTATTCGTTTAGTAATCAGGTTACAATAATATTTCAGTTCATAATTTGTGTCTTTCTAGATAAGTATCTATTTTTCTCGTTTTGCATATTTCACATACATAAATTTTATCAGAAAAGTATAAGTTTCAAACCGCGAGATAGCGCTACCGTCGAAACTCACAGCCACGAGATGGAACCGTTACTTGTGGTAACTCTTTCGTTACAGTACTTTTATCGATGATCTTTGTTTTATAGGTGGATATTTGGGAAGCACTTAAAGCCCAGAAACCATCCCGACCGGAAACACCTAATTATGTAGGAGGAGAAGAGGAACGGCAATTACAAAGGTACGTATGTTATTATTAGGCCAGTCGGGTTAGTAGAATTATGTATTTTAAAAAGGAACTACAACGTTAACGGGGTTTTATTGTTTCATATAGTCACTGGACCTCTAAATATGAAAAACCCGCGGAGTGCTACCATTTAAAGGGGTGCGTTTTTGAGAAAGGGTTGAATTAGTCCCTAGGCACAGGGCGAATTAGGGTGAGTTCTATGCACTTTTGGCACAAACAAATCTACAGGAAAATTGTTCCAGGTTAAATTTACTATCCAAACATCACATTTTAAAGTCAAAAATATTTTTTTTACAAAAATATATTCAAAAGAAAAGCAAGAAATAAACACGAAAGAAAGCAATTTTGTTTTTTGCCCCATAACTTTTTTCCACGGGGATATAGGTATAGGCATTGCTTCACGGAAAAAAGAACTTCCATCCTTACTCTTTAAAATGACGTTTAGTAGAAGTATCTATGATGTATAGTTTCCAAAGTATCATTTTTCAAAGTTCGCCACTCACAGCGATTTTGGCCCATTTTCCTTGTCACTTCTCAAACATTGTTCTGTAACTGTTTTCTACGTAGTACACCAGTTAATAGGGAAAAAATTCATCGATTTCACGTAAAAATGTTAAGCAGGGTTTTGAAGGTTTTAAACGATAGATGAGGGATAAATGATGATAATTCCGTGAAGACGTACAGCTAATATTTCTTCTTCTTTTTTCTAAACAGTTACAAAGAATGAAAAACTCAGTTTTTTGACTATAAATCGTTTCTTGTACATTTTAGAGAAAAATGTTTCAAATAAATATTGTAGATCTTAAAAAGTTCTTTAACTTGGTGGGACAAGTATTAAAATATATAAAGAATTGACCGAGATAATTGTAAAAAACTCTCATTTTTGCACTAATTTATAAATGTTAATAACTGTATTTTTTGCCCAACGATATTTAATTTAACTACTTTAGATTATGCCAATTAAAGGGTTATTTCAGTGTGCTAAATTTCAACCAGATTGACCAAATAGTTTATGAGTTATTCAATTTGTTTATCCCAGAGAGCAATTGTTTAAACAGCTGTTCTTGCCCTAACAGTTCTCTCTAGAGATATTTTACAAAACCCAATCGATTATTTGAGACTTTAATTTTAAGATGTATTGAAAATGTTTTAAGATTTTATCAAGATTGTTATTAAAAAAACCGTCTGAAAAAGACCCTACTTTTTAGGTTATAAACAATTGGAATAACTTTGACAGTTTTTATGATACACGCTTGTATGTAGGTTCACTGAAAAGCTGGTGAAAAAATATACTTTAAAATTGTAAAAAGAATTTTATGTGACCAATATAAATCAAGTTAGAATTTTTTTTCAATAAATCATATTTCCATTGTTTATAAACATTAAGAGCTGAAAATTGAATGAGTTGTTTAAGAAAATCTATATTTTATTATCCACTTCATATATTGCATATGCGGTGAAAAAATAAAAAGTCATGACTACTCATGACCCGTTAAACTGATGGTATTCGTGAAACACCGCCAACGAATGTGAAGGTGAGAATAGCTTCGTTTTATTTTTTAGAATGGAATCCCAATTTAAAACAATTTACAATTAATTCATCTTTTATGTGCAGAACTCAACAAATCTGGGTACCGAACTAAAGTAGCAGATGAAGATGCAGACGTATTAATAGTGCAGACATCTCTTTACGAACATACATATGAACCTGACAAAATCGTTGTAATAATTTGTAATGATACCGATATAATCATAGTATTGACGCAACTCTCTGTTCCGGACAATTACATATATTTTGAAAGAAAAAAAAGCGAAAAAGGACAATCTATCCATCTATTATAGTTGTAATAGGTTTAAACAATCTCATATAAGAACATACGTTGGGTTCTTCTTATATAGTTTTACTGGGTGTGATACAACTTTTTAGATCTGATAAATATTTTTTATGACGAGAATGCTAACAAGGAGGACATCATGAAAAACGGATATATCATTGTTGCTTTGTATTCTGCTGCAATTGATGTTACATATAAAAAAACACAATAACATATTGGCATTAAATGAGTTACGATTTTTACAATTTGTAAGAAATACAGGGAAAAAAAAATTGCGTTTATCATCAATTACAACACTGGTTAGGTAAAAAAACTGGATGCTACCCATAACCAATATGGATAGAAATAGACTGATATGGATTTTGAACCCATTTACACGTTATATTGTTTGACTCCTTAAGTGATTTTAAAACAAATAGCATGTAAATGTTTAACGGGTTGCAAAAGTACAAGATGTGGCTGTAAAAAATATGGTATAAACTGTACGGATCTTTGTACACACTGTGCAGAGTGTGCAGTGGAAGAACAGGAGAAAAAAATGTTGCAAACGCGCTGCAGTGGTTCTTGACGATGTCGAGTCAGACTTTGTAGACGATGAACTAACTGTAACTTGCCGAGAAGTTTAGAAGTTGTAGATGTTCACTAGAATAATCAAATTAAAATTCATAAACAATGTTTTATTTTTTATTTTTATACTTATTAGATGCCTACCTAGACAAATATTAATAGCTTCTTTCAATTAAATCATAATAAAACAAAAATTAATTTTTTAAAAACTATTAAGGACTTTTATATACTTTTAGTTATTGCAATTAAAATAAATAAATATTGTATTGTACTAATTTATAATTATTTTATACTTATATAAAAAATATACTTTGTTTAATAAAATTTAAAGAATTTTTACGAAATACTTGTAAAATTCAATAACTTTTATAGTATAATTGAATCAATTGATTTTCACGGGATTTTCCCATTTTCCCGGAAGTTGAAATTTGCACAGTTTTTATTATTTTTTTGAGCTAACCCAGTTAAAAAAAGAAGGTTGCGCGAGCTATGGAAGGTGATAATTTATTACAGTTTTTTTTTCCAAAAAAGGAAGCGAAGCTCGAACAGTTCCCACCTTCACTTTCGTTGATGGTGTTTCACGAGTACCGTCAGTTAACGATACCGTTATAATAATAAGTTTTTTTATTATTTCACTGCCTATGCAATCTATACACTGGATCATAAAATATAGATTCCCATAAATACAATATGTTCAATTTTCAGCTCTTAATGTTTATAAACAAGGCAAAATTGATTTATTAAAAAAATGATAACTTGATTCATATTAGTCATATACAATTATTTTTTTTATTTTAATATGTATTTTTTCATCAGCTTTTCAGTGAGCCTACATGCAAACGTGTGACATAAAAACTGTCAAAGTTATTCTAATTTTTATAACCTAAAAAGTAGGGCCTTTTTCAAACGGTTTTTTTAATAACAATTTTAATAAAATGTTAAATTTTTTTAATATATCTTAAAAATAGAGTCTCGAATAACTGATTCCGATTTGCTAAATATCTCTAGAGTCACTGTTAGGGCAAGAACAGTTGTATAAACAATTGCTCTCTTGGATAAACAAATTGAATAACTTATAAACTATTTGGTCAATCTGGTTGAAATTTGGCACACTTAAATAGCCCATTAAATAGCATAATTTAAAGTAGTTAAATTATATATCATTATGCAAAAAGTAAAGTTATCAATATTTATAAATTAGTGCAAAAATGAGGGTTTTTTGCAATTATCTCGGTCAATTGTTTATATATTTCAATATGTGTCCCACCAAATTAAAGAACTTTTTAAGGTCTACAATATTTCTTTGAAACATTTTTCTCTAAAATGAACAAAAAACGTTTTATCGTCAAAAAACTGAGTTTTTCATTCTTTGTAACTGTTTAAAAAAAAAAGAAGAAGAAAAATTAGCTGTACGTCTTCACGGAATTATCATCAGTTATCACTCCTCTACCGTTTAGCACCTTCAAAACCCTGCTTAACATTTTTTCATGTTTTTTTACCTATTAACTGGGGCATAGCGTTAGGTATATGCAGTGTTACATTTAATAGGAAGAAAAGTCAATTACCTTTAAAACGGCCTATAGTAAAAGGCTCTGATTATTTTTATGCAAGACATGGTTGTTCAATGTTTTATACTTTTAATGATTTTTGATATATTTTACGATTATTTTTAAATTTCTCATTATAACTTTTTTTATTGTATATGTAGGTATATAATATATTGCCTAATGAAAAAGAAAGCTCATTTTCTTTACTTTAAAATGGTGTATCGTAAAAAATTCTGGGACTATTTTTAAACAAGATATGCTTTTTCAAAATGTGACATATAGACGTGCAATAGGTGCCACTAAGTTGGAACCATATAAAAAACTTTTTTATTAACTTTATAAAAAAAAATATTCTTTATAAAATGCTCTGCATAGTCAAATACCTAAGATGCAATCATCAGATATAAAATTTTATCAATGGTGTACGAGGAAGTTTAAAAAATATGAATTTCGCTCAAGAGTAAAGTACCTTTATATTTCATAATATCGAAAAGTGTTATTAAGAAAATTCATTTGGAATTAAAAATTATGTTATAATATGCAATCATATCTTTCAATTGAAAAAAATAAAAAAAAAATTTTCTCAAATTACGGATCCCCTGGGATATCGTACGGATATCTTGTTTAAAAATTGTCCTAGAATTTTTTGCAATACACCATTTTAAAGTAAAGAAAATAAGCTTTTTTATTCCACAATGATTATACCTAAATGTACAAGAAAAAAAAGTCATAATGAGAAATTTAAAAAACTAATCATTAAAAATATTAAAAATCATTAAAAGTATGAAACCTTGAAAAAGCATACCTTGCTTAAAACGAGCCGTATACGCTGTCAGCTCGTAGGTAAAAGGGAAATTTAAAATTTCGCGAGCGCCAGTAGTGACAAATCAGTGAACGTTCGGTGGAAATTTGACATAAATGTCAAAGTGAATAATTTAAAACATTGAAATTAAAAACATTAATAGGAAAAAATATTAGTTGGTCAAAGCTGTGGTGTATATTTTTATCTTAATTATACTTAGTTTTAAATACTGAATTTAAGTTTTTTTAATATATCGTAATATGTAATTATAAATTAATCTAAGCGCCATCTACACGATAATTGTGAAAGTATCCGAAGTAAGAAATTAATATTTCATTAATAGAACGTTTAAATGATTAGCAAAATCTTAAAAAGATCGATTACAATTTAATTACTTTTTTGCGTTGTAAATAGTAAGCGATAACAATTAAATAATAAATTTAAAGTTACCAGCGAAAGTTGCATTAGTAATCCGCTAGTAGCGACACCAGCGAAGCTCAGAGCGTGTAACCTTATACAGTAGACCATTTTAAAGGTAATTGACTTCTCTTTCTACTAAATGTACCATTGCATATACCTAGAAATGCGTAGGAAAAAGTTACAGAACAATGTTTGCGAAATAATGGGGGAAATTGCCCAAAAATACTGTGAGCGGCGAACTTTGAAAAATTATATTTCGGAAACTATAAATCTTAGAGAATTTTACCAAACTTCATTTTAAAGAGGAAGGATGGAAGTTATTTTTTGCCGAAGCAATGTCTATACCTATATCCCTGTGGAAAAAAGCTATGGGGCAAAAAACAAAATTGATTTCTTTCGTGTTTTTTTCTTGCTTTTATTTTGAATATATTTTTGTAAAAAAAATATTTTTGACGTTAAAATATGATATTTCGATTGTAAATTTAACCTAGAACAATTTTTCTGTAGACGTGTTTGTACTACAAGTGCATAGAACTCACCCTAATTCACCCTGTGCCTAGGAACTAATTCACCCCTTTCTCAAAAACGCACCCATTTAAATGGTAGCACTCCGCGGTTTTTTCTAATATAGAGGTCCATTGACCACATGAGACAATAAAATCCCGTTAACGTTGTAGTTCCTTTTAGCTCTCTTATTTTGAACATAATCAGTAGCCTATAGACGAAAAAAGGCCTATCTTTGCATGGCGTGCAGCCAGAAATTGTATTATTTTAACCTTTAGTTGGGAGGGAGTCATTATTAGTGTAAATTTAAAATCGCGACTGAATTCCACCGTTGTGTTAGCCGCTATCTTGATTTTAAAAGACCATTTTAAAGAGCCGTTTTTAACCATTACTAACTATTTTTAACTTTTTGACTGAAATTGTTGAAAATGCAATTTCCTACAATTTCTTTTTTACAATTTTTTTGTGCGTTCCATATTTTCCGAGTTAAGGGGGAAAATAGGGGAGGAGGGGGGAAAGCATAATTATTGATTTGTATCTCGCTTATTATTAACTTTACGACATAATTGTACATAAACAAAAACGGAGAGAATTATATTTTACACACTTTTGATCTCTTTCATTTTTTGCTAAAATCAATATTTGAGGTCGTATGTATGCCGTAAAGATGCAAGCGTAAGCTATTGCGGTAAATGGTTATATAGGAATTGTTTTTGTTCCATATCTCGGCCATTTTGGACAAAATAGTAAGGACTTACATTATTGCAATAATTGGATTTCCTACAATTTCTTCCTTGTAATTTTTTTCGTGCGGTCGATATTTTCCGAATTAAGGAAAAAATAGTGACTAAGAATAATTAGTTAATTATCTTATTTAACTTTACGATATAAATGGATAAATGTACATAAACACAAATAGAGAAAATTAAATTTTATATAATTTTGATTTCTTTGATTTTTTGTGCATCAACATTTAAGGACCTACGCCTATGACAAGTCTAACGAGACACAAGTGATTAGCGAACCCTAGACGCTGACGTCATTGGCCGCAAGCCATAAACAAAAACGAACCTACGACCTTAAATATTGATTTTAGCAAAAAAAAAAAATAAAGAGATCAAAATTGTATAAAATATAATTCTCTCCATTTTTGTTTACGTAAAATTATATTGTAAAGTTAACAAAACGGGATTCAATTCAGTAATTATGCTTCCCACCCCTCCCATGATTTTTCCTCTTAACTCGGAAAGTATCAACCACTCTAAAAAAAGAATGTGTGTGTACTTTGTACGCACGTAAGAAGATATTCTTCTATTATATAATAGGTAATTTAAACGAAGTAAATATACTTAAAAGGTTATTTGTACTTATTTTATTTAAAAATCAAACTAACTTTCTTATCTACCACTTTCAAAAAAGAAGAATATCTTCAAAAATTATATAATAATATACTTACAATCATAAAATCTATAAAAAAAATAAAAAAATAATAACTTGCTTGGGGCTTGAACCCACTTCACGTCTACCGGGCCGTACGAAAGTTGACGCCATTTCAAACTGCATCAAACTCTCGTATACGTCATGTGGGAATATACACAAACTAAACGTTTATACCATAAATTTATATGAATTTAATAAAATTATTAGTTTGATTTTTGTCGAAATAAAATACAACAAAATATAGAGTAAATAAACGATATATGAGATGAAGATTTGTAGAAACTTTGTTCGTAATCAGATTATGTAAATTAAAGCATTACCTACTAATAGGTAACTACATTATTTTGTTTACATTTTCCAAATAGATAGGTATTGAAACTATTAGGTATTTCCAACTGAAACATTTAGAATTACGTACCTGCGGCTTTTCAAAACTATTTAAAAAGTCACTATAATTATAAATTTGATTTTATTTCTGTCCACACATCAATAAAAACTAATATTATACAATATTTTTGTTTACCGATAACCTCCATATTGAACAATTATTGACAGATCATTTCAAAATTTCAACACCCAATCAGAGCCCGTATAACAACTAATACCATAAAGTCGGTGTGCGCATGCGCGCGGATCAATCAAATTTTACCCTCAATCGATTCGCCGCTAAAGAAGAATATCTTCAAAAATTATAAAAAGAAATTGTAAGAAATCGTATTTGTAAAAATTTCAGGTCTTACCATTTTTGTCGAAAAGTTGAGAATGGTGGAGATATTGAGCAAAAACGGCTCTTTAAAACCTTGGTTTCCTCGAAAGCGGCACCGACAAACTGCGACCGTAACACTGCGATGAATTACGTCAGATTACGGTGAAAAATTCAAGGTTCTTCACTGCGGCAATGAAATGTGTAAACTCAGCAAGCGGTGGCTTCCGACGCATCCTTGGAAACCACTGCTATTATTTTGCGTGGTACAGTTTTTTATGATGTCATTCATTGCAGTGTTACAGTCGCAGTTTGTCGGTGCCGCTTTCGAGGAAACCAAGGCTTTAAATCAAGATGGCGGCTAACGCAACGTCGGAATTCAGTAGTGATTTTAAATTTACGCTACTATTGACCCCCTCTAAAGATTCGAATAAATTTTCGAGCAACTCGCCATACCAGGTTAGGCCTTTTTTCGTCTAACCCGACTGGACTAAAACTATCCCATCGTTTCCTTAGTTATGTCAATTATTTTTCTATTTCCTTTCTTTCAAGAAAACGTAAAACACTAACTCCAGAACCTCGGTCTGTGAACAAAGAACGTATAAGAAAACAATCGCTTTAAAAGTAATTAATATAGTGCTCTATATAGTAGCCTATTCAATTTGTACACATGTTATGCCTGGTTGCACCAACAAATCTTAAGCTCCAGCTTAGCCCAGCTCAGCTTATATGTAGATAGTCTTTAAGTCTCATTTATAATTTACGGTTCTTATCTATGCAATCCACGTGGCAATCAATTGTGGCAAGCTGAAAATTGATCTAAGACTCAATGATGCAACGCGTATGTTTCGTAAGCCGAGCTTAAAGCACGTCTTAAGCTTAAAATCTGTTTTTGCAACCAGGCATTAAAGAATCATCTTTCGTATTTATATCCCATCATTATGACCATTTTGAGTTTACAACCATTATTGGCCTTACCAAGCATTTCGCGCTAGTGATTCCTATTTATCACCTTCCTCCTCCTTCCTCCGCCAAGCGTGTATTCCCATGTTTCTCATATCTTTTTCGATATTATTGATTAATTCTGTTACTGAGTCTTCCACTTCTGCTCTGCCCAATGCGCCTATCAAGGAATGTTTGTTTTTCTTGCTGGATCACAGTGGCTACGCGTGACTTTTTCTAAAGTGTTACCAAAACCAGATGCAAAAAATCTTATTTAAAAAAATGAAGATATGGCTAAATGTATATATGGCTTTAATAATATCATTTTGTATATCACTTGAAACTCTCGAAAAAACAGTTGATGTTTCTAGATGTTGGCAAAATTTTTGATCTTTTTTCTCAATTAATGTTAACAATTCCCTGTAATTGCCTCGATTGTCAGAGTCGTCGCCCTCAAAATGACCACGAAACGCTAATTCTTGTTTGGCCAAAAAACATACGGTATCTATTATAAGTGTGCTAAGGATATACCTATCTATTTTTTTTAACAAACTCATTATGTTTAGCTATATTTGCTTTAAAAGCTTAGTTAAGAGAACTTTCGATTCTTGTTTTGCCAAACTGAATCAAATTGGCTATACATCTTTCATGTAGGTAACAGAGAAATTTCATGTCTCTTTTTTAAAACTCTAAAACTATTTAAATCAAATTCGGCCGCTGGTCCACCCATTTTTTCTGTAGAAACAAGAAGACATGGCCAACAATACAGTCTTTTTTTCTTGCAACCACATACCCAAGGATTTTCACTGTACCAACTAAATTTAGAATATCGAACTACTTTTTTTGTTTCCTTTTTAAATTGTTTAAAATAGGTCTTCCATTTTCAATAATCTCATTTTTTTCTCCAAAATTATACAAGGAGAATTCCTTTTCAAGTAGTTGATAGATTACGCAGCGACACTCATCCATGGTTAATCGCACGCACACTGTAATAGGTACTGTAACCAAATCAAAAACTGGTAACAGGCCTACTGATATACACAGCGCACCCACGCCGTGGCTCCTTCAAAATTTTCAGCCACTAGCTGGTCCCGGCCGTCAGCGAGGATCACCACATGTAACCACAACCGAAAGTGGTAACAACGTATAATAAAGTGCAACTGAGTCACAGTGCTAAACTCGCTAATATTTTCGTGTGTCTACGAATAGTTGGCTATTTACTGAATTAGGTACTATTTAACACATAATATATTTCTGTTGGTAAAAATATACATGGAATTATTTCACAGTAGTCATAGAATATTTATATGCAAGATTTTTAACTGTTACCAACGGTAACAGTGGTTACATGGACGCTTCGCCAGTGCTGGATCAGTTTGCTTCATTCGCATTACATGTCCTACCTAGTGAGATTTAGTAATGCGCAGTTATGCAAGATATGGTTGACTGTTTGAGTTTACTTTCACAATGGGAGACCGAGTACTTTTTCTCGAAAGATTGAACGCTCATATTTTGTCACCTTTAAGGATGTTCTTTTCACTTTTATTCCGTCATTTGTTTACCTGTATTTTGTAGATTTTCCACTCTCTCAATAATTTTTTTATTGCTAAGGTTGATATTTCTTGTAATAACTGCTATTTTTTTTGATTAAATGTATTAGAATAAAAGGTCTGATAATGTATAAGCAAGGTGATATCTTAGATAATATTACTTACTAGTCCAGTCGTGTCGTACGAACAAGCTGATTTTTCCTTAGAATGTCAATTTTGGGATCCCAAAAAAGATACAATAAAGTTTGTCACTCCTACATGTTTCAAATAAGAAATGTAGCTGAGATAATTTTGAACAAAAATGTTTATTGGCGCTTGTTTTGTAGAATGAACCGTTCTCTCAGCAATAACGCTTAAAGCGACCGGTGATTTTGTTAGTGTGTCGGGAGTATTAAATACACACATTGGAAAAGTCTAGGGATATTTTTAAAAAGAGATGTAATTTCTCCTTCAAGGGGGTAGGCGCAAAATCTTGGTTTAATGCTATTTAATGCATTCATTTTTTTCGAATCCTGAGAAAACTAATAAGTATTTTTGAAAAATTTAAACGTAGAATGAAAGCTTACATTATTACCGAGGGCCGAAAGTTTCTGAAAACTTCTATAATGTTTATTTTAATAAGTTAAGAGGTGAAAATAAAGAGAAAATTTAGTGTTATTTGTAATTTCAAATATTTCATTCAAAACAAACTTTTTGATTATTCTAAGGGACTTTCGACCCTCGGTAATAATGTAATCTTTCATTCTGCGTTTAAAGGACATCGCACACATCTTATGGAAAATATAATGTCACTCAAATTCAATAAAATTTATACGATTAGATTCGTTTTAATATAACGATCAATTCTTATCATTGCGCCAACTCTTAATTATGATTAATTACGGCGCAAGTTGCAATTAAAGGTTATCGAAATCACATTTTTGGAGTCCATAAAATGTTAGTTTACAATCATTATTGCTCTGAGTGCTATTCATAACAGCTTAAATCCCGCTGGGCCTAAGCGGATTAGTGAAACTAATCCGCTGATTTATGGAGTACCGAAAATCTGGGTATTTTAAAATATTTTTTCTCTCTCTAACTTATGTACCCACCCATTTGATTTCAGATTTATTTATATCAATTTCTGTTCTTATTTTTGAAAATAGAGAGTTGGCGCAATGATTAGATTTGATCGTTAATTTAAAACTAATCTATTGGTATAAATTTTATTGAATTTGAGTGACATTATATTTTCCATAAGATGTGTGCGATGTCCTTTTTCAAAAATATTATTCATTAGTTTTCTCAGGATTAAAAAAATAAATGCATTTAAATAGCATTGGACCAAGATTTTGCGCCTACCCCTTAATTGTTTTGAATAAATAATAATCATTTTGTAGTGAGCAGTAGTATGTAATATACAACAGAATTTGTTGAAATGCCAAAAATAACGAGAATGCCTTTCAGAAATGTCAAAAATATCGAGAAGCATACGTGAGCAGTCCGATAAGTACTTAGCCTAGCCTACAGAAGAAAAAGGAAAATTTTGGAAAAGTGGCAATTTATTTCTCTATATAGTCTCGTTTTAGCTCGATACACTTGACCCAGCGATGCTTTAACTTTTTTAACCCGTCTGAAAAATACCTTTTCTCGAGGTCTGCAAAATAGGCCCCCGTGGCGGCGATGACCTCCTCCTTTGACTTAAATTTCTGCCCAGCGAGTATCTTTTTCAAGTTTGGAAACAAATAGTAGTCGCATGGGGCCAAATCTGGAGGATACGGTGGATGAGGCAACAGTTCATAGCCCAATTCGACCAATTTGGCCATGGCGATGGCGGAGATGTGAGCCGGTGCGTTGTCATCGTGGAAGAGCACTTTTTTCTTTGCCAAATGGGGTCGTTTTTTCTTCAATTTCGGCCCAATAATTCGGCATAATAGGGCCCTGTGATCGTTTTGCCCTTCTCCAAGTAGTTGATGTAGATCACACCTTGTGAATCCCAGAAAATGCTGGCCATCACCTTTCCGGCCGATTGGACAGTCTTCGCCTTCTCAGATCACGTTCGCCGGGTGCTGTCCACTCTTTCGACTGTTTCTTGCTTTCTGGTGTATACCAGTGAATCAGTGTTTCGTCGACGGTTATGAAACGACGTAATAACTCCTTTGGATCGCACTTAAATAGCGTCAAACACTGCTCTGAAGTGGTCTCACGGTTGCGCTTATTGTCTGAAGTGAGCAAACGCGGCACCAATCGCGCCGACAGCTTTCTCATGCCCAAAATTTCATTCAGAATATGACCTACGCGGTCTTTTGAGATGCCTACTGTGTCAGCTATTTCGCGCACCTTTTCAGTCGGCGGTCTGCCAATACAAGATCGTGGATTTTTGTCACGTTATTCTCCGTGGTAGCCATTTTAGGGGCACCTACGCGTGGCTCATCAAAAACCGACATTCGTCCACGTTGAAACTCATTAAACCAATTTTTTACAGTTGTCATCGAAGGAGAAGAGTCACCGTACACAGCATCCAAGCGCTCTTTGATTTCGCTGCGTGATTTCCCTTCCAAAAACAGGAATTGAATTACCGACCGATATTGCTCTTTCTCCATTTTATTAAAATCCGCGGAGACGCTGACTTTCATACGCAATCACAACAATATTATAATTTCGATTTGGCTGAAATTTTGACATTAGCCGTCTACGAGAACGCATGAAATGACAGTACACTTCATTTGCGATAGTGGCGCCATCGGGCGGAGAGGCTAAGTACTTATCAAACTGCCCTAGTAATTAAAAAAGAATTAGATCATCACAAAATATGGTCGTAATAAAAAATCAAAATTAATACAAAGTATGGCGTCTATCCTAGTTTATTACGGCTCTACATAATATGTCGTTCACAGACAGAATGAGATTGTCGATATCCTTCTATCAGACCTTTTCGAAATCGAAACGGCGGGCTTGTATAATATACATTATACATACATATACACTGTATACAGGGTGTAACAAAAATACAGGTCATAAATTAAATCACATATTCTGGGACCAAAAATAGTTCGAATGAACCTAACTCACCTTAGTACAAATATGCACATAAAAAAAGTTATAGCCCTTTGAAGTTACAAAATGAAAATCGATTTTTTCGAATATATCGAAAATTATTAGAGATTTTTTATTGAAAATGTATATGTGGCATTCTTATGGCAGGAGCATCTTAAAGAAAAATTATAGTGAAATTTGTGCTCCCCATAAAAATTTTATGGGGGTTTTGTTCCCTTAAACCCCCCAAACTTTTCTGTACGTTACAATTAAATTATTATTGTGGTACCATTAGTTTAATTCAATATTTCTAAAACTTTTTTGGCTCCTAATATTTTTTCGATATGGCAGTTTTTATCGAGTTACGGCTTATTTTTTAATATGTTTACATAAAAATTTTATAGGGGTTTTATTCCTTTAAACCCCCCAAATGTTTGTGTACGATCCAATTAAACTATTACTGCGATACCATTAGTTAAACACAATGTTTTTAAAACTTTTTTGCCTCTTTGTATTTTTTCGAGAAGACACCTTTTATCGAGATATGGCTTCTTTTTTAATACGGTTCAAAATATACCTAAAAATGTAAATCATACATAAATTTTTATATTATTACCAAGTCTCCATAATCGTACTTAACCATATAAAAATATGTGGTGGATTTGACAAATATTCAAAATATCTCGATAAAAACTGACTTTTCGAAAAAGTACTAAGAGCCAAAAAAGTTTTAAAAATATTGTGTTTAAGTAATGGTACTACAATAATAATTTAATTGGAACGTACACAAAAGTTTGGGGAGGTTTAAAGGAACTAAACCCCCATAAAATTTTTATAGGATGTCGAAATTTCACTATAATTTTTTCTTAAGATGCTACTGTCATAAGAATGCCATATGTCCATTTTCAATAAAAAAATCTTTAATAGTTTTCGATATATTCGAAAAAATCGATTTTAATTTTGTAACTTCAAAGGGTTGTAACTTTTTTTATATGCACATTTTTACTAAGGTAAGTTAGGTTCAATCAAACTATTTTTGGTTCCAGAATATGTGATTAAATTTATGACCTGTATTTTCGTTACACCCTGTATATGTTACCCTTATGTGGTGTAATTATTCGTTGAAGCGTGTCGCATAAATGCCCTATTGGATTCAGGTCGGGGGATTGTGCCGGCCAAGTCAAAACATCAATACTTTCGTTGGTAAGCCAGTCTGTCACTGGGCGTGCGACATGTGGACGAGCATGATCATGCATGAGATGGAAGTTTTGACCAACCGCACCAGCAAACGGACTAACGATAGGTTGTAGAATGGTGTCGAGATACTGCTGAGCTGTAAGGAAGCGGCTTAGAAAAACGAGGCCCGTTCTGCCACCGACTATTATTCCACTCCATACATTTCCAGATCATCCCCACACTCTTACTCGACAAGAATCTGGATGAAATCCAAATTTAGATTCATCGGAAACTAAAAGTGTAGCCCAATTATTTGCATCCCAGATTTAATATTCTTGATACCACTCTAATTTTGCAGCGCGATTGCCTCTAGATATAGGTGGACATTTCAATGGTCTTCCATTGTGGAGATTGGCTTCATGAAGACGATTTCTTACGACTTCTCACGGCCTATGGTTACCTGGTGTGCCCGCTGCTGTCACTAGCCAATTCCGGTGCTGTAATTGTTGTTGTTGTTCCGGCTGTCTTCTAGCGGTTAACACTAAAAATCGGTCTTGAGCTGCAGTTGTAGGGCGCTCACGTCCTAGATGACGTTCGGCTGGACTTCCAGTGTTGCAAAAACGTCGCCACAATCGACTTGTAACACTTGGGAGACATGCGCTCAGATACATTAGTTTGACCTATTTATCTCATCCAAATGAGCAACTGTACAAATTCAATAGAACCTAAACGATCACGTGAATTTTTTTGTATTAATTTTATTATGTTATAAAAATATCCCTAACTTTTCCGATGTGTGTAATTTATTTATATATGAATTGTTTTTAATCTATTTTGCTAGTAGTAACATTGCGCTCCTTTATCTATTGCTAGACATTGTTAATATTTATTTGTAGAGCTATCCAAGCCAGTTTAGAGCTTTACCAGCAAAACGCACCACCCAACACTCTGTCCACTTCCAACGCCAGTCCGAGCGAAACAGACTCCGATCTCCACCTAGCCCTGATGCTCTCTCAACAAGAAGAAGAAAAGAAGAGGCAACGGGAAGAAAAGGAACGGATAGACGAGCAGAAACTGCTGGCGGAGATTCTAGAATTGTCGCTAAAAGAAAAATAAGTTTTTGTCCAACTAGAAACGGTTGTATTTGGATGTTATCCAGGTATATTGATTTTGTAGATGTGATTTTGAGGAACGGTGGTATGTTTTGAAATTGTAGATATTTCTTTTATTTTCTTCCAACAATAATTACGTTTATTATAAAATTTTTACATCGTGGACGTAGAGTTTAATGGAGATGATAATACGATCGTTTCTACTGACACAAGAATTAAAAAAGCAATAAATACTATTGTATTAACTCTCAAATTACGAATTATGGTAAATTTCTTAAACATATCACACGAATTAAACCAAACATCATCACATGTACTATTTAAAAAAAAGGTCAAATAACACCAATAATCAGTAAATTCTTCTTTACGGACAATTTTCAGTTTAACCTTACGATGACCAACTTTTTTTTCTTACACGGATGGATGACCAACGGGGGTTAAAAATGGCCCCCGGTCAAAAAGGAAATTTGACAAAAAAATTAAGTTGTTTTAAAAAATAAAATAACGTATTCATAATTTTAATGTTGATTATTATATCAATAAATGATTATAGTCTGGGCAGATTATCGGAGACTAGGCCATTCTTGGGAAAAGTTATATACCAGCAATTTTATTGCTGGAATCGAATCTTATTATTTTATATATTAATAATATAGGTATGCAAAGTCCGCAGATAGTGTGCTGCTTTTTTATAAACAAAATGGCGCCCGAAAATCGTGTTTTTTTCAATTTTTGCTCTATAACTCCAAAGATTTTAACTTTACACCAAAAACACCCAAATAAAAATTCACCATAATTAAATTCTGCAGAGAGATGTGTTTTTCCCGATTTACTTTCAACTAAAATTTTAGATGATAAGTAATTGTTTATCAATAATTAAATAAGTAGGTAATATAAAAGCTCTTTTCGTATAGATTATAATTCCAGAAGGCAATGGAAATTGAATGAACAGTTTAGCAACAATTGAATTGTTAATTAAAAATTTACGGTCGCTATAATAACCACAATAATTATGATTCATAAGAATAACTATGATTTTTGTATAAAAAGACACTGTACCTATCTAACGTACTTTACAGAATTGAAATTGGACTATTTAAGCGGCCTCAGGAATATTTTAAAATTATAAACAATTTTTTGGCTTATAAACAAATAGAATATCTCGGGAAATATTAAATTCAATTAAATTATGAAAACGTCACTGGAAAAAAAGCGGCAGGACGCTTCTTTTAAAAGAAAAAACGTTTAATTGTGATGAGTGGTTCCTGAGATACAACCGGTCAAAATTGACCGGCATTTACGGCAAAGATATAAACAATAGGATCATAATTTTCGAACCGTCACCTTTTTATTTTTGTCCTCTTTCTTTACACCAATTTTCAAATCTTTAAAATACTCATAACATATACTATTATAATAAAAACTATCGATATTACGAGTGAAAATTGCCAAAAATAGCAAAATTCCCATCAAAAATTAGGTTGGAGAAAATGTAATCTCAAAGTTCAAAATCAGTATACGTTAAAAAAATGCATTTTCTCGGCTTCCCATGGAGCAATTTTCTTCATTCTTTTTTTGTTCCCAAGTAACTCGAGTAGAGCCATCTAACTAACGCATTATTCAATGCGTTATTATGCTATTATAATAGATTAATTTATTTATAAGAAAAGAAAACTACATATTTTTTCCAATTGTAGACTTTTTTTTAGGTAAACTTACTACAAGTGTACCTATTAACGTTAAAAACACAAATATTCAAAAACACAAAAATTTTTAGTTTAGAAACAAATAGAATATCTCAGGAAATATTAAATTAAATTAAGTCATGAAAACGGCACTGGAAAAAAGTGGCAGGACACTTCTTTTAAAAGCAAAAACGTTTAATTATGATGAGTGGTTCCTGAGATACAACCGGTCAAAGTTAACCGACATTCACGGCAAAGATATAAACAATAAGACCATAATTTTCGAACCATCACCTTTTTATTTTTGTCCTCTTTCTCCACACCAATTTTCATATCTTTAAAATACTCATAACATATATTATTATAATAAAATCTATCGATATTACGAGTGAAAATTGCCAAAAATAGCAAAATTCCAATCAAAAATTAAGTTGGAGAAAATGTAATCTCAAAGTTCAAAATCGGTAGGTATACGTTAAAAAAATGCATTTTCTCGGCTTCCCATGGAGCAATTTTCTTCATTCTTTTTTTGTTCCCAAGTAACTCAAGTAGAGCCATCTAACTAACACATTATTAAATGTCAAAGTTGCTTTTGTTTTGTTATAATAAATTAATTTATTTATTATAACAAAATTTTTAACTTGTTTAAATACAGATTGTTTAAATAATTATACAGCTTTCAAATGAGAATATTTGTGTTTTTAACGTTAATAGGTACACTTGTAGTAAGTTTACCTAAAAAAAAGTCTACAATTGGAAAAAATATGTAGTTTTCTTTTCTTATAAATAAATTAATCTATTATAATAGCATAATAACGCATTGAATAATGCGTTAGTTAGATGGCTCTACTCGAGTTACTTGGGAACAAAAAAAGAATGAAGAAAATTGCTCCATGGGAAGCCGAGAAAATGCATTTTTTTAACGTATACTGATTTTGAACTTTGAGATTACATTTTCTCCAACCTAATTTTTGATGGGAATTTTGCTATTTTTGGCAATTTTCACTCGTAATATCGATAGTTTTTATTATAATAGTATATGTTATGAGTATTTTAAAGATTTGAAAATTGGTGTAAAGAAAGAGGACAAAAATAAAAAGGTGACGGTTCGAAAATTATGATCCTATTGTTTATATCTTTGCCGTAAATGCCGGTCAATTTTGACCGGTTGTATCTCAGGAACCACTCATCACAATTAAACGTTTTTTCTTTTAAAAGAAGCGTCCTGCCGCTTTTTTTCCAGTGACGTTTTCATAATTTAATTGAATTTAATATTTCCCGAGATATTCTATTTGTTTATAAGCCAAAAAATTGTTTATAATTTTAAAATATTCCTGAGGCCGCTTAAATAGTCCAATTTCAATTCTGTAAATATGTACAGTGTCTTTTTATACAAAAATCATAGTTATTCTTATGTGTCAATTATTGTGGTTATTATAGCGACCGTAAATTTTTAATTAACAATTCAATTGTTGCTAAACTGTTCATTCAATTTCCATTGGCTTCTGGAATTACAATCTATAAGAAAAGAGCTTTTACATTACCAAGTTATTTAATTATTGATAAACAATTACTTATCTAAAATTTTAATTGAAAATTAAAGATTTTGTTGTAAAAACCCGCATTTTTTGGGGAAAATTTGTGTCGAAGTAAATAGGCAAAAACACGTCTCTATGCAGAATTTAATTACGGTGAATTTTTATTTGGGTGTTTTTGGTGTAAAGTTAAAATATTTGAAGTTATAGAGCAAAAATTGAAAAAACACGATTTTTGGGCGCCATTTTGTTTATTAAAAAAGTAGCACACTATCTGCGGACTTTGCATACCTATATTATTAATATCTATATAGAATCATAAGATTCGATTCCAGCAATAAAATTGCTGGTAAATAACTTTTCCTTGTATTTTGCTAATTAGCCCAGAGTATTAATGAACATTAGTAAAACACATTTTTAATTACAACTGAACAAAATCAGGAAACATCATTTTGAACTAAAGAAATTTGAAAATATACACTGACTTACGCCGCCACAGGTATAAAAAACCATTTTTGTTAAATATTGGGATGTTCCTTGCAGGCAAAATGTTTGCATTTATCGCTTTTCGATGTGAATTTTTCTGTCGGATGATCAACTGCAAATTTTACATCGGCCACGTTTCCTACCATTTTCAGTTGGCTCTGTATCTTCAGAATCTTCTGAATATTTTGTTAGTACCATATCCAAGGCTTTTTGAATGTGTTTATGAAAACCTTGACGCGGTCGGGATTGTATAAAGGGTGTGACTAGTTCAAGGGCCAAATTTTGAAGAAAGAGCCTCCTTGGAAAAGATTTCCTTTTTCGTAGTCTTCATACTTATCTATGTATAGGGCAAATGCATTTAGCCGCCTATTACTCGCAAAATTACTCAGAATTTCACATAATAGACGGTATTTACTTAATATACAATTGGAACATGGAAGACCAAGGGCGGTCGTCTTTGACCCCAAATTCAGAAAATATTTTTTTATTCGTGAAATATTGGGACCGTGCAAGTTCGGCAAAGCGACACCTGGTTTCTACGCTCAGCAACATTATTCGCACTTTATATTGGCCAATCATATTGGTCCTGGTTACTGGATAATTGTCAAGGCCATAGTCCAAAAAATAATAAGAAAAAATACGATTCAGGTTATGTTATTAAAACGTAAACAATTATATGTATTAAATAAAATTAGTTATTAAAATGCAGTACTACAAGCAAAATACAATTACTTAAATTTACCTTTATATAATAATTGCATATCATATCAATATTGTGGAGCAATATATAATTTTTCTTCTTCAATGACAGTAGGTATGAAATATACGTCAATTTGACAATTTCAATTGACAATATGAATTATTTAAGAAAGTTGCAATATTTCTCCGCTATTCTCGCACGATCGTTTCTCGTATCCCCTCCAAGTACTTGCACACCGCGAATAGGGAATTTTTTTATTATAAAATATGAGGATATAAAATATTTCTTAATTTATTAAAGAAAACCATACATTGGGGTCGAAATTGACCCCCGTTTGTCATCCGAAGGTTGACCTATTCAATATCTCCAGTTTGTAACATCATGCCTGTGAGCTGATGTACCCATTATTCACAATACAATTATTACAATAGGAATTGCTTATTTCATATTAGTTCTATTTAATACTCAACATATTAAACGGGAAAAAAACTAGGCCGCATTACTCAGAATTGGAAGTATTGGAGCATTCTTACTAGCACATAAACAAAAATAAAATTGAAGAAAAAGAAAAAAAATATAAGATGATAGCTACTAGAGCTGACCCGAGAAATACTGGATAAATAAAAGGAAGCAAACAGTCAAAAACGATTTGCCAAAAATGGCGCCACTTTGTTTTTCTTTTGAGAGACAAAGAAAACTCTTAAAGACAATATACATATATAAATAAATAACAATCACACCTATGTTGTATGATTGTTCAGCAAACCTGTTAGGTAGTGGATTATCTAAAGAGCTATGACTCATGCAATCGCAGAATACAAATCTACGTTTCGACCGTACAAATTTTAATAATTTTAGACGGACCGGCTTTAGATAGTCATATATAATGTCAAGGTCATAGCTCTTTTTTTTTTTTTTTTTTTTTTTTTTTTTTTTTTTTTTTTTTTGAGTTAATTTGATGGGCTTGGCCGAGCCAATTAGCCAGACATTTTGTTATTTAAAAAAAAACAAATTTGATTTTTCAATCAGAGGAATTTTTTCTGTATTTCTAACTCTAAATACATAACAAACTAACATTATTATCTAAATAATACTCTGTTTTGGTTGTTCATTTTTTTTTTGTAAATTTTTATTTTTTTTTTGTATTTTTTTGGATTTTTTTTATATTGTTAATTTGTTTTTTTTTTATTAATTTTTTTATTGTTATTTTTTATAATTTTTTTTTTACTACGCTAAGACGTAAACCCGATTCATCCTCGCGGAGGTTTACATCTTCTTAGATTTTTTTTTTGCTTTTTTTATTTTTTATTTTTTCTGTTTTTTTTTCTTTTCTTTTTCTCTTTTTTTTTTGTTCTTTTCTTTTTTCAATTATAATATACAATAATTACTTAAATCTACAGGATTTAAAACAAAATAACAACAAAACAAACATGTTTGTTTTGTTTTAACAAACATGCCTGCTTTGTTTTAACAAAATTTCTTAAATACAGGGTAAATTTTATTGCTACAATCTATATTTACAATTTTTGATATGTTCGTAAATTGTTTTTAATATATTAATATCTTCAGAAAATATCAAATTGTTCAGGTAGACGGGAAGTGGAATTTTTAATATATTAAGATTATCATAAAATTTGTTTATATTTACTGATTGATGTGAACATTCGAGTAGAATATGTAGTAGATATTAGAGAATATAGTAGAATATGTAGTATAGCTCTTTAGAAAATCTATTACCTCTAGCAATTGTTTATATGTGATCCAAGAGAAAATAAGATTCGTTAGGAGAAATCAAAATACAATGTTGTTACATACAAACATTATTTGTTATTACATTTATACATTTGAAGTATGTCAAAACCGACAACTGTACGGATAGGCGTATTTGCTATACGTGCTTATGCGCTGTGTGTGCGAATAAAGCGAATACTGACGAATGAACTCTATTAGTGATGTAACCAATAAAAAACGGTACCGTTTTTTTTTAAAAAAACCGTTTTTTATTGCAAAAAAAACGAAGCCTTCGTTTTTTTTGTTTTTTTTTTCGTTTTTTTTTATTTTGATTTTTTAAGTGGGTACAGTTTATTTAATGACAAAAACATATAATAAATATAATATTCTGTATAATTTTATAACAAAATAAGTATTATTTCGTTTCATAATTAATTTCGTATAAATCCTTTAAATAAAAAGACCATGGGTATAAACAAAATAAGAAGAGTTTATTCGTTAACTTGCAAAATCAAAGCAAAAATAAGTAATAAAAATTTATCAAATAAAAAAACAACGTCTTAATGATTGAAAAGGTTCAATTAATTAACCGAATCCCTTAAATGAACACTGATCCGTCCCGTCGCTATCTGCATTTTCTTCAGACTCTGAAGCTTCCTCTTCATCACTTTCAAAGACAGACTCCGACTGATCTGAATTGGATATTATCATTGGTTCCGGTTCAGATTCTAATGCAGGATTGACTGTGAAGCTAGGATAGCTGCAATTGTGTCATCATTCCATAGAAAAGCCTTTTTGAATAGTCCTTCTTTTGCAATAAAATTGACAACGTCAGCTAAGACGGCTGCTTCATCGACATCTGGCATCTTCTGTGCTACCTTGTATATGACTTCTGTCGCATCAGTCTACATTAAATAAAAAAATTAATAGAAATATAACTAAAACCCACTATAACCTAAAAAAAATTACCATCTCATCTGAGCTAAGTTCGCAGCCACGATATTTTGGATCCAAAAGGTTAGCTACAAAATGAACACTATAAATAGCAAACTTCTTCCGATTTTCAAAAATTGCCCTTGTATCTGCTTCCTCTTTGGATAACAATGGACTTTTAGTGACATTTTCTAATGAGGTGTTAACCATTTTTTTAAATAAATGCAGACATTTTGAAATCGTTGGTGTGTCACCTTCTACAGAGGTAATTGTGTTAGCAATTGGTTCCAGAAGCATAATGTATCCTTGTACCCGGTCCCAAAATATATCGCTTAGAGCATTTTTTTTAAAGATGGGTGTTTGCTTACTGTCTTTTCAACTTCTTCATTGATAGCCATCCTTTTTATTATTTGTTTGTTAGCAAGCAATGATTGTAGACAAAGAACTAATGATCCCCATCTGGTAGGCACTGGGAGTTTAAGACTGCAACTTATTTTTAATTCGTTTTTTTTCCTTTACCCACGCAGATAATATGTGGCTTTGTCGGATGGCCTTTGTAAGGGCAACAGCCTCGGCAGTAAACGATTTCAGACTTGTTAAATTTAGCACTAAATATTATTATATATATAGTTATTTAAATAAGCACTAAACACAAATATTTCCGGCACAAGGCAAGTAAATCACAAAATAACAACAGAACACCTGCAAAAGCTAATCGGTAATTCCCCGGTTTTCTCAGCGCCAACGAATACGAGCGTCCTGCTAAATTTCGGTGATTCCCCAAAAGCAACGACGTAAAAAAATAATAGATAAAGGCAGTAAGGGTTTAATGTTTCAATATTTTTTAAAAAGGAACGTCAAACACTGAGTTTCTAGATGTTTTGGATATAATATTGAAATATTGGGTGATTTTTAGGCTTACAAACAACTCCTAATATTGATATTGTTAATATTACGTTGAGAAACTAATAAAAAACAATTAAAAACAAAAAAAACACGTGTTTTATTGTTTTTTTTTTCGTTTTTTTTTAGAATAAAAAAAAAACACGTTTTTTTACATCACTAAACTCTATACACTTCGTCTTATGTGGCCCAATAAAGCGCATAACAAATAACACATAGCGAAGTGCGATGCCGCCATTAAATCCTACAATCAAAAATGTCCATTACTACTTTATACTTTCTTACTTCTTTTGAAAAAGTTTATAAATTCCTCCCGATTACCTATGTAAGTATTTTTCTTTGAAGATTTCAAGATGTTTATAAAATAAATATTGTTTTCTTTTCTTTCTTTCGAATAAATAAATGTATATGAAAATATATGTAAAGATACAAAATTGACACATACCAAACATTAAAAACATTATACAGGATCGCATAATAAAATAAAAAAGAGGTTTTCTGGATGGGTTACACAATTGTAGGCACCGTGAGTGAAATTGTTAATATATTTAATTTTTTGTAAACAAACTTTATTGCTTTTTTAATTCCAATAAACCATAAATTACCTCCATACTAGGTAAGATAACAACGGCACATTAACATTATATCAGCCAAAATTCTAATCATAAACATGTAGATATATCAAAATGTTTAGCTAGTCTACCGGATTAAAAAATAAATCGAAGCTGCAATCAAATATTATCAATAGTTAATCTATAATCTTAATGAAGTCTCTGTCTTAGTATAATGCTAACGAATTAGTAGGGCCATTCCTCGAAAAATCCTTTGTTCTGTATGTTACATTTTGGTGACAGTTGTCGCATTCAGGAGACGAAAAAGTGAGGGAGCAGTTCCCGGCTAACAGTTGTGTTTCGACTTGTGAATGCTCCGCTCCCTAAACGCGTGACAGCCTATCACTTTCTGTTATATGTGAGGTTATATACTAGCCTATGCACAATAAATTGTTTTTTACTTCATAATCATGGTCAAAGACCATGGATTGTTTACGTCTGCGCTATTTTACAATTGATAATTACTACTTGACGCCATCTTTCAACAAGTCTGTTGACAAATTCACAAAAGTATCATACGCTGGACGGAGGTAGCGGAATATCAATGAAGCTCACTGTCATGGCGACCGTTCCGTAAGTAGTGCAACATTCAGTGAAGGAATTCCTAACAGTTGTGAAACCGCTCCGTCACTTTTTCGTCTCCTGAATGCGACAAATGTCACCGAATTCATCAAAAATTTTATTCCTTTGCGCAGATGAATGACAGGTAAGGGCAGAGCCTACATCCTACGTCTACCGTGATTGGTCGTTACGGTCGCGCAGTTGCCGTGATTGGTCGTTATCGTCGCGCATTCAAAATTTTGTCACAGGAGTGGATTGCAAACTTGGAACCGTCAAAATCGTGAGTGACCCTACTGATTCGTTAGCATTATACTGTGTTCCTGTGGGACATAATGAAGTATTTGATTGTTAATGCCGGTTTATTAAAAAAAAAACTCGCCAGTTTTCTAAAGATTTTCGATAAATTAATTTCTAGCGTAATACGATTCTGTGGTAAATTTAGTCAATCGAATGTGACTGAAATTAAAATGTATATACTATGTAAGATGGTACATTTGGGATTAAAAATTGTGTTTGATATATACTATCCACTATAATTTCTGCTTACAACTTCATTTGAAACAATATAGGGCAGTCAATGAGGGTATGTGGCTCCGACTTCCATCCTACTTTATCGATTTACGTGATATTTTCACAGTAAGTAGGGAATAGCCCAAGAAACAAAGTCTACCCTATGCCGATGTGTGCTTTTGTCTTGGGGGCGGTTCCTACCCCCTCTTGGAGGTGGAAAATTTTTTGCTTGAATAACTACGGAAGTTGCTAGAGAACCTAATACTAAGCAAAAAATGTTCTATATTTTTTTTTCGAAAACTCAGTACTTTTTGAGTTATTCCTGGTTGAAAATTGGCCATTTTCATTGAAACATAACACCTTTTCAAACGGTTTTTTGCGAATACCTTAAAAACTATGCATCTAACTAAAAAAACTGTATAAAACATTTTTGTAGCTTATAAAATAACAAAGAGATTATTTCCTTTATGAATCTTCTAGTTATAACACAAAAAGAGATATGGTAAGTGAAAAAAACTTGTTTTCTTGGTGCATGCTCAAATCAGTGTATTTAACTTGAAATAACAGAGAAACGGTCGATTTTAGGTGTATAATGCTACCAATAACTGTTGTTGTGCTTGAAAAGACCTATAAATTAAGCAATATTAAATGTCGATTACATTCAAACTATGCGAGATAAACTGTAAAAAATTTGATGACATTGATTATTTTAAGAAATAAATGAGAAGTATATTTAACCCCTCATCCACAAGAATTTAAATGCATCGTTTTCCTTCTACAATACATTTTACTATAGTGTTTTTTTTTATGTTCAAAAAGTTGGGCGGGTTTAAAATGAATGGTTTTTGAAAAAAATAAGATCAAATTATTGAGCGCATTTTTAAATTTTCTTAAAAATCTTCCTATTTCTCCATGCAACTCGAAAATGATAAGAGATGCCAAAAAAAAAGATGCCATACAAAAATGTAGGTTTCTTCTAGATAAACATTTTGATGTTATTTTTTTATAAAAGTATCTCTTATCGTTTTCAAGTTACATGGAGAAAAAGGAAGATTTTTAAGAAAAATTAAATATGCGCTCTATAATTTGATTTTATTTTTTTCAAAATCCATTCATTTTAAACCCGCTCAACTTTTTGAACATAAAAATAACACTGTAGTAAAATGTATTGTAGAAGGAAAACGATGCATTTAAATTCTTGTGGATGAGGGGTTAAATATACTTCTCAATTTTTTTCTTAAAATTCGTTAGTCATCAATTTTTTGCAGCATATCTCGCTTAGTTTTAATGTAATCGACATTTAATATTGCATATTTGAAAGGACTTTTCAAGCACAATAAAAGCATTATACACCTAAAATCGACCGTTTCTCTGTTATTTCAAGTTGAATACACTGATTTGAGCATGCACCAAAAAAACAAACTCTTTTTGCCTACCATATCTCTTTTTGTGTTATAATTAGAATCTCTTTGATTTTTTATGAGCTACAAAAATGTTTTATATAATTTTTTAGTTAGATGCATTGTTTTTAAGGTATTCGCAAAAAAACTGTTTGAAAAGGTGTTATATTTCAATGAAAATGGCCAATTTTCAACCACGAATAACTCAAAAAGTATTGAGTTTTCGAAAAAAAAAATTATAGAACAGTTTTTGCTTAGAATTAGGTTCTCTAGCAACTTCCGTAGTTGTTTAACCAAAAAATTTTCCACCCCCGAGAAGGGGTGGGAACCGCCCCCACGACAAAAGCACACATCGGCATAGGGTAGACTTTGAATAAGGAGATATTTTCAGGCTATTCCTAAAATTTCATTAAAATCCATGCAGTAGGATAGAATTCGGAGGTAATAACCTGTTCTTGCTCTCATTGACTGCCCTAATATTACAATTAACAATTCGAAGTTTTATTTCTGGAGAAATAAACACTTCTATTGGGACTATTTTCTGGTTACGCCTGTATTCCTGGTTTCTATCACAGGAGAGCGTCGATAATCCGAACTAATTGGTACAGGGGTAGTTCGGATTATCGAACATATGTTTAAAATACATACAAAGCTCATAAACATAGTACATATATTATATATGTACATACGTTTTAGTTACAAGGAATAAAACACCTGCAATCCGCGGTCATATTTTGCCGATATTGTCATATTACATCCAAAAATTCGGTCCGCGATTATATTTTTTAATTTTATAATTTTTTTTGCATTCGGATTACCAGGGTTAGGATTATCGACGCTCTACTGTACTTGCAAATCAAACGAACGATAAATGAAAGAAGACACGGGGAAGTCTAAAATTTGCACTTTACTACCTGTATAAATATTCATCAAGGAAAATTTCAACGAAATCTTGGTCCCTATACTCAGAAAGGAACAAACTAATTTAAAATGAAAATGAGATATGTATACAGTATTCGGCACCACTCTCATGAGGTTTTCCAGTGCCGTAACGCTTTCCTGGAGGCATTCCAACTTTGATTTATTGTTAGCGGATTGCGCTTCTTCCTCCTGACTGGACGTATCCGAGACTAATCTTTTCTTTTTCTTGTTTGTGCTCTTGGTCGTCTGTGTTTGCCACTCATCTTCGCAGCTTTCGGTATCTGGGCTACTCGCTTCCCCTTTTTGTGCTTCTAATCTTGTTTTCTTTTCCTTTGGGCGTCTCTCTTCTTTTTTCTATCTTTATGCCATGCCTCTTTTTTTCCTTTCTCCTCTGATATTTCTTTCTCCCTCCTCTTTGACTTTTGTCTTCTGTGGGCTCTCTTCTCTCACCTATGATCTTTCTTTATTCCTCCTCTTTGACTTCTGTCTTCTGTGGTACTCTCTTCTCTTGCCTCTGATCTTTCTACTCTCTTATCGGGGCTCTCTCTTGAACGCCCTATTTCTTCGACCGTTTCTCGTGTATCTTCTCTCTTTTGTTGTCAATATAAGACAAATTATTAAGAATATTCAACGATTTGTGTTCAGATTTACAAATAGAAAATAAACTTGTTTGTTTATACTCTAACACAGTATTTGATCACGATTGTACTTACAAGTTTATTTCGGTAATAAAAAATAATGTTCTTATACTATAAATACAAAAAAAAATCTACAATATGTTTTAATACTAGAAAGAATAAAAAAAACAAATCGCTTGATTTAAAAACCTCAAAAAGTTTTGAAGAGAATTGGCTTTGTTTTGGTTTATTAGAATGTTTTCTTTCGCCTTTCTTTCACTTTTCATCTTTTGCTGTACTAATAATAGTCAACCATATCACTTTGGTTGTTAATAGTAATATTAGGCTTTGAAAAAGGAATACATGAGAAGAGCTGTAAACGAAATATATTTCTAACGTTAAAATTCTTATTTTTTAGATTTTCAAAATGATTTCAAAGGGGACCTTTGAAGAGAATTTTCTTTGGTTTGGTTTATTAGAATGTTTTCTTTCGCCTTTCTTTCACTTTTCATCTTTTGCTGTACTAATAATAGTCAACCATATCACTTTGGTTGTTAATAGTAATATTACGCTTTGAAAAAGGAATACATGAGAAGAGCTGTAAACGAAATATATTTCTAACGTTAAAATTCTTATTTTTTAGATTTTCAAAATGATTTCAAAGGGGGCTTTACAGCTATTTACATACAGTATGGTCTATGTATATTTATGGAAATTATTTTATTATTAAGTTTTAAGAAAAATCCTTCAAAAGTTCGACTTTTATTATTAAAATTACACTTTCTGGGTAAAATTTGGCTCCCTCTCTGACTACTTTAAGGTAACAACTATCCAAATTTTTTTAAGCGAAGAAGGTAGCGTCTAGCACAAGATTGTTTATTTTTGTATGTTAACCAGCTACTGTACTGTTTCTTATTCTTCTAGTGTCTATTCGTTATCGAATGATCGTCATGATCGTTTAACGATAATTTTATTTGTTGCTGCTCTGACTAGTCCACATATATTCCAATTTACTGTGTAAATTATTTCTCTTTCTTTATTCAGTGAAGTCTATATTATATTTCTTAATAACTTCAGATACTTTGACCATTAAAAGCTATAATTCGTGTAACAACTTCTTAGAAAATTGTCTCTGAGTACATGGTGACTATGAGTGATGAAAAAATACATCCTGGTCGAACATCGCACATAACTGTCACTCCCTCTGTTGAAATCCTTGTTGTGGACTTCAACAGAAGCTGATTGATTCCACTATAAATTTCGGAATATACGTAGGTGCTTTACTATTTTGTAGAACTTCCATAGTTTTATTGTGGTGAACTTCGTTGATATAAATCCAGCATTCTCTGGAGGTCATCCTCATCCTCATTGGTGCTACAACGCTGTCTTCCAATTTTTATGAGAGATATCACATCTTTACCACCAATCACCTATTAATAGTTGTACCTTCTCCTCCAAATACCGTTTTCACAGATTCCTCTTAGGATTTTTTGTTAAAATATGAGCAAAAAATTTTCATCTGTCTTGGAGATGGTCCATGTTTCCGATGCATGTCACTTCCGATGCATCGCAACATACATATCTTATTTTAGACAAACATTTAGCAGCAAATACATATATTTTACTTTTTTATATACTTTACTCCTATATTTACACTTAATATAATTCTTGATTTTTTTCACTGCGTTTCTTAATTTACATCTCAGTTCTAGTTTTGTAGTTCATCTTATATTAACTAAATTAATTAATAAGTTGAAAAAGCCAATAGATTTGTCTCTTTTTCTGTTGATTTTAAATGAAAAAAAGTGATAACCGACAAATGATTAATACATATTTGTAGATAAATTTGGTAATTACTAATCCTAAATAAAATTGATATAAAAATTTGTTGTACTATTTATTTATGTTATTAATTAATATTTATTTTATGTATTTAGTTGTTTTAAATGTAAATCACATTTTCCATAAATTACAATTATGTCTGAATAAAACATTCTTATTAAAAAGTTTTTGTCATTTTTTTCCTTTACCTGGTCCCTCTAAGGCTCCGAAAACTGAAAAACAGAAAATAAACTGCTCGTCAAAAGTTGGGAATATAGAGAATTATGCTCATTTTCATAGTTGATTTTTTCGTGAACAGATTAACGGATTCCGCTCATTTTTTTAAAATTATTTTAATTTTTCTTTAGTATTTACACAGTTGTGCAAAAGTTAACTCAAACTTCTCTTTTGTACTTATATCGGGTGGAAGAAAAGAAATGTTTTTCATATGTTAAGTTTGAAACACCCTGTAGGGAGGACGAGGTACAAATGTGAGTATACATCAGAATCGTATTGTAGTCTTATGTTTTGTGAACATGTTGCTTTTTGAATGTCCTTGATATCTTTAGAAACGAAGAAAATAAACGGTTTTGTAGTTTAACATGTGTTTTAACCGAAACAAAAGTTTGAGACACCTTGTAGGGAGAAAAAGGCAGGAAGATTGGTATACATCGATATTATCATATTATGTTATAGGTTCATGTTTTGCAAATATTTAATTTTTTAAATTTCTCTGATATCTTTAATGACAGTGAAACTCGACGGTTTTACTCTTTAAAATGTGTTTTAACTGACTACGTGCGATACGTTAGGAGGCCATGTCTTATCATACCACTAAGATGAAATTATTTTCTACATATAGTGCGAAAGGAACAGAGTGTTTAAAGAAAAAAAAACTGTGTAATGTACCTCTCGCTATTTAAAGAGCATCCACGTATACACCAAATCAGTACTTACTCTCAAGGAAATTCCACCCCAAAACGCCACAGAGCCTCCATTAAACAATCTAGTCTGTCTTATGTTGCGTTGTACATACCGCTTACCTGGTCGAAAATAACTCTTATAGGTGTCAATGAGAAATGTTTACCTTATGTGTCTTTCTGTTTTGAAAGTTTTGTTAACTGTTATTTTTTATTGTTAATTTAGTTTTGTTTCAGTTAAAACACATGTTAAAGAGTAAAACCACCTACAGTCGGAAAAATGAAAGAATACCCATGAACGAACATATAAAACACCCTGTATTTTCCTGTCACCGTGTCACAAAGAAAATTGTCCAGTGCAAGTAAATGTAACAATAATTATTACATGTACTTGTGCTGGCCAATTTTTTGTGTGACACAGTGGCAGGAAAATACAGCGTGTTTTATATGTTCGCTCATGGGTATTCTTTCGTTTTTCCGACTGTATCTTCTTTGTTTCTAAAGACATCAGGTAAATTCAAAAAACAAAATGTTCACAAAATATAAGACTACAATACGATTCTGATGTATACTAACATTTGTACCTCGTCCTCCCTACAGGGTGTCACAAAGTTAATATAAGAAAAACATTTCTTTTCTTCCACCCAGTGTAAGTACAAAAAAGAAGTTTGAGTAAATCGTTGTACAACTTTGTTAATATAAAGAAAAATCTAAAATAATAAAAAAAAATTAGCGGAATCCGTTAATTGGTTCACGAAAAAATCAACTATGAAAATGAGCATAATTTTCTATATCCCTAACTTTTGACGAGCAGTTTATAATCATATTTAAATATCTGTTACCCGAAAAACCCAATTTCAGGACAAACTAGTATGGCCTAGGCCAAACTAGTTTGTTCTAACCGCATTAGGATAAACTAGTATGGCCTAGGCCAAACTAGTTTATCCTATCGCGCGTAGGCCAAACTAGTTTATCCTAACCCAAACTAGTTTATCCTGATATAAATAAACACACTTCAGACCAAACTAGTTTATCCTGATACAAAGACGCACACTTCAGGCCAAACTAGTACGGCCTTCTTCTTCTTCTTCTTGTAGTGCCTCTCCGTTTCGGATGTTGGCGACCATCATGGCAATCTCTACTTTTCACACTGCTCCTCTGAAAAGATTTGTAGTGGTTGTGTCGAACCACGTACGTAGATTTTTCAGCCAGGAAATCCTTCGCCTAGTACGGCCTAGCCTACACTAATTTAGCCGAGTCGAAAGTAATTTGACGAACATGTAAGGACTTTTACATGCGGGGAATTCCCAAATCACGTTCTTTATAATCCAAGGATGGTACTAAAAGTGAGAAATTTGACCTAGGCTGTCTGTTCGTCGGTCCGTCCGACCGCGAATATAACTGCTCCGTCACTATACCAGGTAGAATGCCAAATGAGGTGTTAAATGAAAGCTTATAATCCAAGGATGGTACTAAAAGTGAGGAATTTGACCTAGGCTGTCGGTCCGTTCGACCGCGAATATAACTGCTCCGTCACTTTACCAGGTAGTATGACAAATGAGGTGTCAAATGATAGCTTATAAACCAAGGATGGTACCAAAAGTGAGAAACTTGACCTAGACTGTCTGTCTGTCGGTCCGTCCGACCGCGAATATAACTGCTCCGTCACTATACCAGGCAGAATGAAAAATGAGGTGTCAAATAAAAGCTTATAATCCAAGGATGTTACTTAAGGTGAGAAATCTTAGCGAAGCTGTCTGTCCGTCCGACCGTAAATGTAATTTTTTCGTCAATATACCAGATATAATGACAAACGAGGTGTCAAATGAAAGCTTATAATCCTAGGCTGGTATTAAAGGTGAGAAATTTGTTCTAGGACTTCCGGTTCTAGACGCTCACTTCAGGCCAAACTAGTTTGGCCTTTAGTAACATCCTTGGATTATAAGCTTTTATTTGACACCTCATTTTTCATTCTACCTGGTATAGTGGCAGAGCAGTTATATTCGCGGTCGAACGGACCGACAGACAGACAGCCTAGGTCAAATTTCTCACTTTTAGTACCACTCTTGGATTATAAGCTTTCATTTGACACCTCATTTGTCATTCTACTTGGTATAGTGACGAAGCAGTTTTATTCGCGGTCGAACGGACAGACAGTCTAGGTCAAATTCCTCACTTTTAGTACCATCCTTGGATTATAAGCTTTCATTTAACACCTAATTTGTCATTCTAGCTTATTTAGTGATGGAGCAGTTATATTCGCGGTCGGACGGACCGACAGCCCAGGTCAAATTTCTCACTTTTAGTACCATCCTTGGATTATAAAGGACGTGATTTGGGAATTCCCCGCATGTAAAAGTCCTTACATGTTCGTCAAATTACTTTCGACTCTGCTAAATCAGTGTAGGCTAGGCCGTACTAGGCGAAGGATTTCCTGGCTGAAAAATCTACGTACGTGGTTCAACACAACCACTACAAGTCTTTTCAGAGCAGCAGTGTGAAAAGTAGAGATTGCCATGATGGTCGCCAACATCCGAAACGGATACTCACTACAACAAGAAGAAGAAGAAGGCCGTACTAGTTTATCCTGAAGTGTGAATCTTTATTATATCAGGATAAACTAGTTTGGCCTAGGCCAAACTAGTTTGGCCTGAAGTGTGCGTCTTTATATCAGGATAAACTAGTTTGCCCTGAAGTGTGTTTATTTATATCAGGATAAACTAGTTTGGCCTACGCGCGATAGGATAAACTAGTTTGGCCTAGGCCATACTAGTTTATCCTAAAGCGGTTAGGATAAACTAGTTTGTCCTGAAATCGGATTTGGCCGGTAACATATCCACCAACGCAACAGTTGAAAGTTGAACACTAATTCTATCTACCTTATTTGGTATTAAGAAAGAGTAATAGTGGCTCTTTCATAATATAGTGACCACTGTCAAGTATTGGTTATAGTTTATGATATTAATTGCTTAAAATACAGGCTGTTACACGACGGTACGGCTCGTACCAGTCACTAAAAGCAAGTACTGACTTTTAGTACTCTCCTTGTGTAAATTGGTTTTTATATCCCAGTAGTTCCAACTGCGAATGTTCATGACAGTGGAGTAAATAGAAAGCAAAAAGCAATGCTATTTATTGGAACGAGTAATAGTACATTCTTTCACGGTTTTTGCGGTAAATTTTAAAGAACCGTTTGGATTGAGATGAAATTTGGCATACGCATAGCTAACATGTCAAAGAAAAAAAGTGATATTGTGCCGATGTGTGCTTTTGCCCTGGGGGTGACTTTCACCCCCTCTTGAGGGTGAAAAAATATATGGCAAAAATAAGTACGGAAATAGATAAACTGATTAATTTTAAGTAACTTTTATTCTATAGAGTTTTTTCGCCACAGTCAACACTTTTCGAGTTATTTGCGAGTGAATATGTTCATTTTTCAACAAAATAACCACGTTTTTAGACGGTTTTTCGCAAATAACTCAAAAAGTAAGTATTTTGTCGAAAAAAAAAAAACGTTCTTAGGAAAAATATAGCCTGTGAAAAAATTTAAAAAAATGGCGTACGCTTGAGGTCTCTGGACCTCGTAGAACCAGAGTTATAGCCAATGAAAAATAGGTTCGTATTCGCCAAATTTCAAATAAGCTATTTCAACGTGAAATATCCAAAAAATAAAGCACAAAATCTGTTATAACTTTTTTAAAGTGTTTAAAAAAAGCTTTATTTCTGTTTTTTTTAAAAGTTTCTAGCATCAAATTTAAGCAAGTATATTCAAATGGGAAATAAGCCACAATTTTACCTAAAAATGATTTTACCAACGTTTCGACGCCCAAGTCGGGTGTCGTTGTCAAAATACAAAATAATAGTATTATTTTGTATTTTGACAACGACACCCGACTTGGGCGTCGAAACGTTGGTAAAATCATTTTTAGGTAAAATTGTGGCTTATTTCCCATACGTGTCGAAACGTTGGTAAAATCATTTTTAGGTAAAATTGTGGCTTATTTCCCATTTGAATATACTTGATTATAAAAATGCCACAAGAAAATAGCTTCAGAACAACATTAAGCAAGTTATGCTCAAAATAAAGTTGATCCCTTTTGTTTTGGCAAAAAAAAATCGGGAAGATCACCCCCTAATTGGCAACCTAACTGAAATTAATATTTACCGCTCCACAAATTTATTTAACTTAAGTTGTGTTTATATGATATGTAAGTTTCATTGACTCAAAGTGCTTATTTTTGAAAAAATTTGGTTTTAAAATAAAATTTTTAATTTTGAAAAATATGCTTTTTTTTCAAAATAACTTAAAAATTGTTAGAGATACCAAAAATCTCAAAAAACAAAAAAGTCAGTATTACTTTTCTGAATATCTTGTATTTTTTATTTTTCTGTAAGACAAAAATTGATTAAGATTTGGTGTTTCCAAATTTGCATACACTCGTGATCAGTGACTCGTTCAAGCCCTTTTAACTACAGCTCTTGCAAAAATAAGGACTTTGAACCGATGAAACTTACAGATCATATAAACAATACATACACGAGTAAAGAAACTTGTGAAGTGGTAACGATTAAGTTCATCTGAGATATTAATTAGGAGGTGATTTTCCCGACTTTTTACCAAAAAAGGGACTAACTTTATTTTGACCGTAACTTGTTTACTTTTGATGCTAGAAATTTTTTTTATAAAACAAAAATGATACCTTTTTTAAATACTTTAAATAATTTGTAATGAGTTTTCCCCAAAAAGTGCTTAATTTTTTGGTTATTTCACGTTAAAGTATTCCATTTGGAATTGAACGAATATGAACCTATTTTTCATTAGCTATAACTCTGCTTTTATCAGGTATAAAGACCTAAAATATACACATTTTTTTTCAATTTTTTGCGGGCTATATTTTTGCTAAGAATGTTTTTTTCGACAAAATACTTACTTTTTGAGTTATTTGCGAAAACCGTCTAAAAGCGCGGCTATTTTGTTGAAAAATGAACATATTAACTCGCAAATAACTCGAAAGGTATTGACTTAATGAAAAAACTCTGTAAAACAAAAGTTACTTAAAATTTGTCAATTTATCCATTTTCGGACTTACATTTTTTCACCCTCCAGAAGGGGTGAAAGTTACCCCCATGGCAAAAGCACACATCGGCACAATATCACTTTTTTTCTTTTGACTTGTTAGCTATGTGTATGCCAAATTTCATGTCAGTCATTCTTTGACACACTAACACCGTAGAGATTAATTACACGGTTTCTATAGGTACCCTGTTTTTAAACTAGGAGGAGTAATTAAAATTTACCGCGCCGTAATGCTTGTTTATAATTGGTCCAACTTCAGATAAGTTTACTCCACTGTTATGAAATTTGAACACTACTGACATTTATGAAATTTTGACACTATTGGCATTTCATAGGTTAATTAAGTTATATCAGCGATTTTTTTGTGTTTCTGGGATATTCCTTTAATTTTTTGATTTTTAGTCTGATTTTATGTAAAAAACAACAACTGTTTTTAGAACTCTTTAGAGACGTATTAGTATAATATAATATTTATGGATTACCGTCGAAGGCCGACATGATCAACCAAAATAGATGTATTTGGTGATTTTTCTAGTGACATTATTGGGTGTGAATCTGTCTTTTGAGTTTACTCCTCCTGGTTTAAAAACAGGGTATAGTTCTTGTAAAGGATGCAAAGCGGAAGAGGAAACTTTTTTCTATTGAAGGGAAAAGTAATAAAATAACACATGTTTTATCAATCAAGCTAAAATTATATTCATACATAATATGTAATATAAAGTTCGAAAAAAAGAAAAAATATAGCTCAATATTCACTGGGTGTCGCTCCTATTATCACGTTAATTAATTTAATGTCTATTACATTTTTAACACCTTACAATAAAATACAGGATCAAAAAAAGGAAAAAACCAAGAGCGACAAAAGTAAAAACTTAATTTTCAGTACATAATTATTCTAATAGAGATTAAAAAAACAGTGCTATCTCTAGAACAAAAGTAGGTAATTATTGAATAAGAGGATACGTCCCAAAAATGCCTACTTTTTGTGGACTTTGATGAAAAGAAATAGAAAGTAAAGAAATACTCAAATTTTATTGTTTTCTTTGGGGGAAACTAGTAAATTAAAAGTGCCCAAAAATCAAGAAATGCAATATAGAAAGGAAAAATAGAAAAAAGTAATAGTAACCAAAAACAAATTTACGTGAAAAGCCAACAAAAGTATATTAAGACTTAATAAAAAAATTTAATTAAAACATAATAATTATCACTGATTTTTACTATTAAATTATGAAAAAATACATAATACTTATTGTTTAAAATTTTCAAGATACCAAAATAATATGGCGGACATGCGCGTAAAGTAAAGTTGTATCTACATTCGACACTGTTGTCAATTTTAACTTTTAAAATATAACTAGACTGCGCGCTGCAATCTAAAACTTTTTCCCCAGTGCCGAAAAAAAATGACTGTAAATAGGGTATGCATCTCTTTCTAATCGACTATGGTGTTTATATCTACCACTTGACATTCCCACTGCCACCGAACCATGACCTAACCATATCTAACCTAAAACTGCCAACAAACCAAATTGTTTTTTGTTAAAAGTAGGTAAGAATAAAATGTTTTAATCTAATAACCTAACCCAACCAAATCTACGAGTAAACTAGTAATTTTTTTGTTAAGAATAAAATATTTAATTCATAATCTGTCAATTTTTTTTCATAAGAAAACATTTTATATAACTATGGCAACACTGGTTAGAATGAGCATATGAAACGGTTGTCATTACTGTCATTTCTTGTTGTTTCATGGTATCTACTGGCGGTGGCTTTTAAAAATAAGATATTTTAAATGGAAATTACCTAAAATATTTCATTTGCCCCCAATAAAAGTCCATTGCACAATCATCAGTAAATGAAGCAGAATTCATTGATATAAATTTCATAGCCGTAAAGATCCTACCCTCTTATTCAACTACTACCCTAAAGTACATAATCTGGATTAAATGACAAAAAACCATCACCTATTATAAATAGCAGTAAGAATGTGTGTACTCTGCTCATACCTGGCTTCGTTATTTACAGCTGTCTGAATCCATTTTTTCTTAACTTTCGACCATCTTTTCATATGCATTTGCATTAATGATTGTCTGCTGGGTGGAGGACATTCTTCCTAAAATAAGAAAAGTCAATAAAATATAAAATCTTTTATATAGCTGAAACCAAAACATATCTGGACCTTATAAACAGTACAGCTTTCTGTATGATCTTATAGATATTGTGACATGATTATGTCTCCCGACTGTAATATATGTGGACGCCATCTAATATAACTAAAGTGGTTCTAATCTTCAGGTTCTTTTCAATGTTAAGTAGTTAAGGGAGAATGAAACATCTTACCTCGACGAACACCAAGTTTATTCTCATCTTTGCATTGTATTATTTGACAATCGAACTATGTTATTTTTACAAATACACGGGTTGCTTATTCAGCACCCGTGGCTCAAAGATTCGTACACTAAATATTTAAATAAACAATCAAGGTAAATGTTAGTCGATATTACACAATCTTGACCCAGTTCGATATTGGATATTTTCTACCTATTGTAATATTTATGAAAATCTTTATCTCTCTTATTCCAGGACACCATCCTTCCTCTCTTTAAGATTTTTTTTTATCTGATTTACGAAATGAAAAAAAATCTTAATTGGTATAAGGATAAATTTTACGGTGTGTTTACTAACAAATATATTTTTTATACTTCGTCAAAATTGTGTCATATTATACTGACCTATCCAAATGAAAGTGAAACTATGTACAAGTTTGCTTATTTTACACTTTCACTTCTATACGCCAATAAAACACAAACATTACCTTGAAAAATTAAACCTAAACATAAATACATATACATAATTTACAAACACAAACTTCGATAATGTAAAATATTGTCTATTCTTACATATTTCTGTTCTTATTACTCGCGAAATTCTACACTCAGAAATTATATTTTATACTTTACTTTAACTCAAAGATTTAAAAAGAAATTACAGCTTAAACTCTTAAAATTTAATTTACTCTCTTAATTCTTATTCTGTTACTAGACTTTTATAAGACAATTCTTTTGATGTTCTCAAATTTTTACATATTCTGCTTTTAAAAATTCTCTCTTTTTTCTTCTTCTTCTTCTTCTATTTTTTCTTTTTCTTCTTGTCAGGTACCTACTTCACACTAATAATATTTTTCTTTATTTTCTTTATACTTAGTACTTTCTCCATAGTGTACTATTAAACATAAATCTTCTTCTTATTCATATTTCTTCTTTGTTATCATTTACTTCATATTGCATATAATATCTTCCTTCATACATATTCATATCATTTTTCATAATTATATATTTATATATCATTTACTTTAAAAATTCTTCATTTTCTAACCCTTACCTACTTGGTGGGTATTTTCCCGCAACTTTATACCCTTGACTTTGCTTCCGGTCCTTTTGCACGTCCTTAGTCGTGAGAAGGTTAGTTCCAAAAAGACAAAATGGATAGTTCTGCGCTTAAAAAAATCTTTTTCTACTTCTCGCATCCCTAAATTCCTGTCTGAACCTAGTGCTCCCCCTTAGTTGAGAATAGGATTACTTCAAAACAAAAACTGGGTATGCTAAAATCTTCTGATCTTCATTTTGTACCTTTTTCTTGACAAGAGTGTGTTTTTTTTTGGTTTGTCTAGATTGTCTTAAATTAATTATGCTTTTAATATATTTAAAAAAATCAGTTATCTCAATAATTTATCATAAAACATTAAACATCATATTTGTACTAAAATTCGACCGATATTAAAAAATCGAAATCTAAAAATTTTTAAAACTAAATCAAAACAAAAAGGATTGTTATCGGTATCTAAAAACTTCAGTATTCATTAATGAAAAAATTCGAAAGAAAGTGGTAATAAAAATAGACTATATTCTGTTAAAAAAATATCATGGAAATCTCCTAATAATGAAAATCTCCTGAAATATCATGAAAATCTCCTATAAACATAAAGAAAATTTCAGCTTGCAATTGCTGAGTACCTAATTAATATCAAGTCTGGACGTCCATTAAAATATTTACATAAAACTACTAATGAGAAAAACCTACAATACCTAAATAGTTAATTTAAATTTTTGTTACTAGTTAAATAGAAGTTCAGTTTCTTCACGCGTATAGTCACTTTTACGTCACAACACAATAGTCTTATCTCTATTTCTCTAGTTATACCTGTTATAAAGCCTTACATAAATTATATTATTCATTCAAATATTTAAATATATTTCTAATATAAAAATTTAAAGTATATTTATATATAATATGCATATGTCTCAAAATAATGTCTCCTTAGATAGGTACTTCATTATTTTATCAATAACTTTTGTCATTCAGTATTTCATTTTTTTTTTGTAACATCTTACTAACTTGTCCTTAAATTTTCGTTTTGTCAAAATATTCATAGTTTATTCCGATTGCATCTATGAATGCTGTTTGAATCTTCGTTAGTCACTGTATGGGATAATATTCTTTGTAATTATAAAATCGATTCATTTAAAATCATATCAATTGTCGATCATTTCAGTCTTACATAATTTTTCATAGTTTCTTTGCTATATTTTTTCCTTTCTAGGTTTTATTTCTTTGTCATATCATCGGTAAATAAAAAAATCTCTAAATCTTGCTTCTTAATCCTTGAGTTTATTCGGGAACTCAATATTCCGTCGAAATTATTCTTGTCCATTATGTTGGATTTTCCATTTTGTTCCAACTTCTTAAAAATATTTTCTTTCCTTTTCTTATAAATAATCCAAATAATAATTCTTTCGATTATACTCTCAATAGGTATCTTGTTTTATTATAAAACTGTTTCTACACCTTTTTCTAGTGTATAATAATACAATTCATAATTTTAAATCGTGTATATATCTTCTGTCAGCAAAATTCCTTATCATAGTATTTCTTTATCCGTGTTTTCACGGTCAAATAACGTCAACATTTGAAAATATGTAAATATAAATATACCTTCGCACAAATAAAAATCTTTAAATGGCATATTTTGCTTGATAGAAAAAAAATTGAAAATTAAATCATTATTTTTACGTATCATAGTATCATCAAATAGTTGCATTCTTTCTATTAAAAGAATTGCAAAATAACATTTTATTTTCGTTAACAATAAAACTTAATATCAAGTATCAATGTAGTTGATCAAAAACCATCTAAATCTAAATTATTGAATATATTTATATATATACTTAGTAAAAACTCGAAAATTTAATTAATGACCTAATTTAATAATAATTATTGCATTCCAAAATAAAAATTATTCTTATGTTAGGCTATATGCAATATATGAGAAATATTAAAGCAATAAATACAATATAGTCAAATTACTCACACATCACGTACTTTTGTCCTTGTCCACCACTGTCCATTTCGTGGATGTGCGTCCTCCTGACGCCGCGTCGGCTGGTTCCATGGTTCCAGAATTCCCAATTTCCGTCCATGTCGACGTGTCTCCAATGTCTAGTCTGGTGGGCATCGCAAATTCCATCTATCAGCTAATAATATCTATGGGGGATAGATACTTTACCCCAATTTTCTTTTTTTCTTCCAGTTTCTCGTCGCTCCCATTGTTTTAGTTTAGATTTACTTGACTTTTTCTAACTTAAGTTTCCCTTATTTTAATTTTCTTTTATTTTCCATCTTCTTATTTCTTAATTAACTTCTTCTTAAAATTTACACTTAACTAAGTACAATAACTACTTAACAAAGACCTTCTGGACCGCCATGTAATATAAATGGAATGCAATGGTAACTGGAGTGGTTCTAATCTTCAGGTTCTGTTCAATGTTAAGTAGTTAAGGGAGAATGAAACATCTTACCTCGACGAACACCAAGTTTATTCTCATCTTTGCATTGTATTATTTGACAATCGAACTATGTTATTTTTACAAATACACGGGTTGCTTATTCAGCACCCGTGGCTCAAAGATTCGTACACTAAATATTTAAATAAACAATCAAGGTAAATGTTAGTCGATATTACACAATCTTGACCCAGTTCGATATTGGATATTTTCTACCTATTGTAATATTTATGAAAATCTTTATCTCTCTTATTCCAGGACACGACTGTTTTCAGCTCCTGGCCTATTTATTATAATTTTAATTCATTAAGTACATGTTAAGAATAAGTTTTTTAATGAGTTTTACCATGAGACTGAAATTCACAATAATGCACTTATTCACAATAATGTACCATAAATTATCTCAGCAATTAGAAGGCTTTAAGTACCTGGTGACTTTTCCAGGGCTGGGAAGTTCCTTATTACGTATAAAAAGTGCACTTAGTGAGTTTTACCTCTAATAGGATGAATATGAGATATGGTTGGTTTGAATAAGTCCCAGTTTATTAGCTATCTCTTGATAAAGGATCTTTCCTATTGAGTCATGCTACTCCTTATCACTTTCAAGTCCGTCAACACGGCTCCCATGTTCATGCTGTTATCAATAAGGTACCACCAACAAGGCTACCGTGTTTACATTTCAACAATTTACCAATGACTGTAAAAAAGTGACACATGAGACAAATATCTGATATTGGCCCGGAGCTAAAAGTGTTATATTCAGTTGCAGCAAATGCTTGGCAAGCCCAGATTTTAGTCATCTGTTAAATATGTTTCCTTAAGAGGCTACAGTAGCGATCAACAGGTAGCAACAAACGCGGTCCAAGATTGCGGCTGTAATTTTGAATATTTTGTCGAGATATTTGGCACACATATTCGTAATATAATAAAGAATGGCGGTACAGAGCGCAATTTGAGAAAAATATTAGAATGTGGAAATTACTCTAATTAAATACAATATTAAAAAAACGAGCCTGTACCGTCATTAAGAAGAACAAAAAAATACACTTTCTTCAAATAAACTGTTTTTATCCCATGCCTAGATTTTGTGTCATTTTGGACCTAATAAAATTTTTTATTTTTAACAAGAAATCGAATTTTATAACTAATAACTAATTAGGCAACATAGAGAAATTGTCACTGTCATTTTGACAAACCTGCGTCAGATATTCTCTTATCTGTTCTGTTATCTTTATCGATATATCTTCAGCGCGGTAGTGTATTATTTTAAGAATTCGTTATTGTTGTTTCATAGGAAAGTAGTGTTTATTTATAGTTACTTTGTTATATGTAGGTAGGTAAGTATATTGTATGTCAAAATATTTCGAATTCTAATGCAAGTATATAAAGTTAGAGTGCCTTTGGCGCTCTATGAATTAAATAAACTAGGCCCTTATTTCGCTTCACAACGAAATTATTATTTATTATTATTAGAGAGATATCGCAAAGGCAAACGTTATTAGTGCGTCAAGACGTAAATAAGGGATAACGGTGTACTCCAACACAGGCATCAAGAGAGTTATCGCAAATGCTCTGGTGGCGGGGCTTAACGTTATTATGACAACCGACTTTTGGGATTAAAATGTAACCTAGAAATTAATGTTGAGGAATACTGTAATTGTTTTTTATTGAAAAATGAATTTGGATATTGAGCAGGTTGACATGTATTTTAATTTTAATGATTTAACCAACAATAAATATAAATAATCAGTATCAAAATATTATAAAATATGTGAATAACTAATATTCTAACCACAAAAAGTAGTCTATTGTAGACAAAATAAGAACGCAACGTGTTTCTCAACACAAGACACAAGATGATTCACAGTTTTTATTTTATAAAATTTGTATTCTATAAATCATTTTTATGTTTCATCCCAAATGTCAAATTAGCGTTAACGTTATTGCCGTCCTTTATTTCAACCTAAATAGCGGGACACGTTATCCGGTATTAGCGTAACATTCACTCTGCGCTTGCGTACATGCCAAAATAGCGTATTCCGCTATTAGAGAGATATCGCAAAGTCAAACGTTATTAGTGTGTCAAGACGTAAATAAGGGATAACGGTGTATTCTAACACAGGCATCAAGAGAGTTATCGCAAATGTTCTGGGGGCGGGCCTTAACGTTATTATGACAACCGACTTTTGGGATTAAAATGTAACCTAGAAATTAATGTTGAATAATACTGTAATTGTTTTTTATTGAAAAATGAATTTGGATATTGAGCAGGTTGACATGTATTTTAATTTTAATGGTTTGACAAACAATAAATATAAATAATCAGTATCAAAATAACATAAAATATCTGAATAACTAATATCCTAACCACAAAAAGTAGTCTATTGTAGACAAAATAAGAACGCAACGTATTTCTCAACACAATAAACAAGATGATTCACAGTTTTTAGTTTATAAAATTTGTATTCTATAAATTATTTTTATGTTTCATCACAAATGTCAAATTAGCGTTAACGTTATTACCGTCCCTTATTTTAACCTAAATAGCGGGACACGTTATCCGGTATTAGCGTAACATTCACTCTGCGCTTGCGTACATGTGTCAAAATAGCGTATTCCGCTATTAGCGTGCGATAAAAATGCATTTGCGATATCTCTCTATTATCGTGCGATAAAAATGCATTTGCGATATCTCTCTATTATTTCGTGCAAATACCTATGTTAACATACAATTTTCACCAATTTTGGTTTATTTTTATAAATATGTATTTACTAATAACAAAATTGTTTTCTATTACCATTTAGCGCGCCTATGAGTTAATGTCACATTCAAATTATGTCAAACAATGCCGAAGCACTGTTGTCAAAGTTTCGCAGACCTTACGAAAAAAGGTTATATCTCCCGAAGTTATATTGGCGAGGAACCGCAAAGTGGGCGACGCCTGGTGGCGAATTTGAAAAGCATTAACTCAAGGAAAACATTGACTTTGCCATTAATTTGTGTACATATTTGCGGTCAGTTTGTGTTGTAATTAACAATAATTTCGACTTAAAAAAAATTGTTATCTGTTGGTGTAAAATAAACTGCAGTGCACCTATTAATTAAATTAAAAACAAAATTAGAAATCCTAAGATAGATTAATAATTTTTAGAACGCTGTGTGATTATCGGGGGGCCAGATTTTTTTATGAAAAAAAGGTAAAAACAAATCAGTAGTTAGCATCAAATTTTAATGAATGCATACAGATTAAACATAATTTTGAGTCGTCTTTAACTTATAAGATGTCTTAGTTGCAAAACTTAGTGGTTACTTTGGCAAAACACTCCTGTAAATGATTTTAATTTAACGTTTTAGAACTGTGAATTCAAATAACAAAATGAATTGTTTTCCTAGAGTTGTCGTCCATCTTTGAAATTTTGAGCGCCCTCTGTTGGAATTTAATTTTGCGAATTGATGACGCGCTACTGTATGCTCTTACGTAATTGACAAAAAAATAGTATTTCAAAAATGTCTTAATGGTACTTACATAATCTAAATTCAAGTTATTTTTATTCTGCTTCTGCTCAGGCAAAGGAGAAGGAACTCTGCTAACAAACGGGGTGATGGCTGCTGGTAATCTATGTACTTCAGAGGCATTGTCAATCCATGAATTATTCACGGGTTCTGGAGAAGATAATCTTCGTCTGTAATGTTAAGTATATTAAAATTTTTAGCACCATATACAGGGTGATTGATTAGTGGGATAAAGCCACATAAAGCTCAGTAGATCCGCTGTAGTAATAGATAGCAACAAAAGTTGCTATAATAACAAAATAAAAAATAACAAAAATTGTAGCCAACTTTGAGCTTCACGTTACAAAATTAATTAGAGTGTTACAGGGTGTTCCATCACATAGTGGGAGACCAAACTTATGTTTTTTTTAATGGAACACCCTACATTTTATTTTATATTCGAAATCTTTCCCATCACAAAAATATAAACGTTTGTTATGTTATACGGGATATTTAAAAAGTTATAACCAATTTTCTAGAAAAATCATAACAAGTTCAACACCCTGTAAAAATAAAAATAAACACAATAGCAATGGTTTATTGGTGCCATATTTTTTTATTGATTATCAAAATTTTCAAGAATGGTTAATATTGCCAATTTTCTTTATATCGAATACAGGGTGAGTCAAAACGCAAGTACATTATTTTCTCAGTAATTTTAAATTAAACACCAAGTATATTATTTTATATAATATTCTCTATGTAAAATTTAATAAAAAATGTTTGTCCTGGTAAAAGTATATTAGTTTAAAATGCCCCTATAGGGCTACAAACATAGAAACAAAACGTTTTCGCTCTGTAACAAGAGCATCATCAGTGTTACAAGAACATGGTGAGCCACCCAAAAACACAAAGGTAAAAACATAGTAAAATCCAAAGGATGGATATAAAATCCTATGGATATCGCCTTAGGACAACATATGATTCCCACACGTGGTAAGTAGGTTACTAGGTAACAATTAATTAGGTCATAGGCGTGCTGGAATATCCGTCATTTTGTTCGGTACCAAGGTGCTTCACTTTTATTGTCCGATATGTAAATACAAAGCAGACACTGCATGTATAAAAGAATAAATACTCCAAAAACATCAAAATTTAGACGCTCCGTAATTTTCAACATTATCTCTAGAAAAATGTATTTAGTTTTTAACAATAACTCAGCTTCCCTTTAAGCTTTTTGAACTCACTCTCACATCATTTTGTAGGGAATTTCATAAGCTATAAGATCATGAGAGCTGCAATCTTTCTAGACCCTTTTGTTCAGAGAATTTTAATGTTAAAGGGCTAAAAAGACGCTACTTTGCATTGAAATCAATACTTTAAACGCTTATATGTATCTCGCTTAATTTATAAGCTACGTGAGTTATAAAAAAGCAAAATTTTCAGTATAAAAAAGCTAAATTTTTGGTCAAAACACTTTTTTTCATAAATCCAATAGTTTTTGAGATATTTTGAAGAAATAACGTATTTTTTGAAAAATCGAAAAAAAAAGAAATTTACTTAAAACAAGTTTTTTCAAAATGTAATTGTTCTAAATAATTCAAATTTTGGAACGTATTGCCGGAACATAAATAAAGTTAATTTTGCATGGGCTACGATTAATATTGATTTTGACGCACATGGCATACATTTTACCGTCATTTTTTCTTTTATAAATTCGAGGTATTTGACTAATTTTCGTCATAACTCGCTTAATTTTTATGCTTAAGGCTTTTATCAAAGCTTATTTTGAAGGTATAAAAAAAGTACTTTAAAAATGTTTATTTCCATTTTCTATGAAAAATTAATCATTTTCTTCAGGTAAGTCAGGTTTGTTATTTGCATCATTTTTGAGCTACTGCCAAAATTTCAAACAAATCCATGGAGGCATTTAGAATTGCGAGGTGAATTGCTTGAATGAATATACTATATAGCCATAGCGGATCTACTGAGCTTTATCACACTAATCAATCACCCTGTATAGTAACTGTCTAAATACAGAATTGTGTACTATTTTTCCCAGAAAAAAATCACAATAATAGGTCTTTTCATCACAATATAGTGTCTGTCATTTTTTTTATAAACATTTGTCATTTTTAGCCTTAAAATATAGTCGTTTTAATACTATAACTTGATAACTAGAAATTATTAGTTCTGAGATAGACATGTTTAATGATTTTAAAGAGATTTGTGCTGCTACCATGATGTTGGTAAATATTTAATTCAGTCTGCAGCTCTAAAATACTGTTCCTTAACTTTTGGGCTTCGGATTTATTTAGGTATTTGTTTTCCAATATGAACAAAAACACGAAAACAAAAGTTATCAACATTTAGCACTACCATAATGTTAAAATTTGAAAATGTCGTGCCAAGCTGCATATAAGTGAATTTTTAACAAAGCAATATTTTAAGCATTATTTTGGTGAAAATTAGCCCTCGACCATGGATTATTATGGGTAGGCTAGCATCTGTTTAAATAAAATATTTTGTATTTTCAATTTACAGTGTTAATATTGACCAGCGTAAAGGCTAAACTAACATCAAAATAAATAAAAAAACTAACACAAAATGTAAGCATAATAGTGAAGTTGATAAGTATTATAATATTTATTAATCATCTTCATATATTTCGTCAGCATTATCATCATTACTATTGTAATGTGGTAGTCCAAAATAAAAAGGCTTGAAACTATCACATAAGGCCGGAGGATTCATAGCAAACAATGACATTAAATCTTGATATTTGCTTTCCATTATTGGGATAAGCCTAGAGTGCAAAATTTTTAAACAAGTTTGGTGAGTAACAATTTCTTTTACTAAAATCCAATAGCCTAAGGGCCGGTATTTCCAAACGCACTTAAGCCAAAGCTTACTTTAAGCCTGAGCTTAAGCTTAGACGCCTGTATTTCTACTTCAATTTGAGGCTTAAGCGTAGGCTCAAGCCTCACCTTAAAATAATTTTAAGCTCACGTGGGAGTTGGTTTAAGCCTTTACTTACAATTTGTTTTTTGTCTTTTTTGAGGTTATTTCTACACATTAATAATTATAGAGTTATTTTGAAAACCAACTTTTGCGTAATAACGTTATTATTGGATTATCAATGACTATTAAAATTCTTACTCATTTTAGAAGGTGTAGGCCGTAGGCACCTGAAAATTTTGGCTGTAGCAAACTATCCAACACCAAAATACTACAGACATTTCAGTCAAAAATTATTCGTATGTTAGCTAAAGTCCCATGGTACGTGTCAAACCAAACCCTTCATGCAGACCTCAACATTCCCTTCATCAATGGTGTGATTGCTGACCACTATAGAAGATACATGAATCGCAGCGCAGACCATCCAAACCATCTCATAGACGAATTATTCAACCCTCCACTGATTGACAGACGCCGAAAAAGACTTTGGCCAGAAGACCTAGCTGCTAGGTGAATTCCAGAGAGTCGTCAATGGACGACACCTGCCACAAGCCAAGAACCTATATCATATTTACTTATTATTTTATTGAAGTATATTGTAAATGAGCAATGACAAATAAAAAAAACCTGAAAATTATTTATTTCTACAATTCTTGGTATATTTATTTTACAAAAGTAAACTTAGCTTCCAATTTGACATTTTAAGGAATATGTCCAATAAACAAAATTACAAAGACGGATCTATTGTTTATGCAAAATAACAATAAAAAATATAACCAGAGAAAATCTAGACAATATACCAACAACACATGTATTTACTATCTATTTAGTACCCTGTATACAAAATTAAGTGAAGTAGATGACACAGATACAGATGTGTGTGTGTGTGTTTAGATTTATGACCTTGGTTTGAACCAACTGGCCAGCTCAAATTTTTTTTTTATTTTCATAGACACAATTTCCTAATTTTAACTGATATACATTATATTTTAATAATTACAAACATATATTACATACATTACATTAAAAATACATACTAATATTAAACACTATTACTAAATACTTATACTAAACCACTAATTGATATTAAAATATTTTTTTTTCAACGCTAAGACCTAAACCCGATTCAACCTCGCGGAGGTTTAGGCCTTCTTTGTGATTTTTTTTGCTTTTATTTTGTTTTTTTTTTGTTTTTTAATATTTATTTTTTTTATTATTTTTTTTTTGTTTTTTTATATATATTTTTTTTATTTTTTTTTTATATTTTTTTTTTAATTTTTTTTATATATATTTTTTTAAATATCAGTTTTCATATTTTTTAAGTGGTTATAAACAATTGTATACAAATTTATATTTCGTGTACATAAAATGGAATTTAAATTGGTGGGGAGAGTAACTCCTACTGTTTGTAGATTCTTATATAACTGTTGATTCAGCATCTGGAAGTTTGCGCAATCGAAAATCACATGCTCTAATGTACCCAACTCCCCGCAAGTGCAGTTTTGAGAAGTGGCCAACTCTAGTTTATTTTTGTGAACTGGATATAAATCATGTTTGTTCCTTGCTCTATTTAAGGTTTTAATGAAGTGCCGATTTGTAATGTCGTTAAACCACAGTTTTCTATAAATTTTTGGTTGGATATCATGAAATCGTATACCTTTAAGAGAGATATCATATTCCAGTTGCCATTGCTGCATTTGTTTTTTTCTTAAACCAGACACAGATACAGATGAAACGATAAAATTAAATGTTAACAATAGTGGTTTTTACCTCAGAACAGTTAGGGTAAGAACAGAACAAGTGGGTCGAGGTGGAGGTGTAGGTCACGATGGATGCTACTAGTTAAGTCGTGGTCGATGTCGACAGCACATAGCAAGGTCACCTGCGCTGTCAGTCGAGCTAGAACCACTATCAACTGAAGTAGTTTAATGAAATTTGAAGAAATTCAAAAATAAACTGAATACAAAAGAAGAATTTGTGTGTACTTTGTACGCAAGTAAGAAGTTATATTTCTATTATAGTCTAGTAAAATAAAATTTCACTACATGTAAAACAAAATGTAAATTCGTACAGGTTGAAACAAATTTTATATCAAAGTTTAGGTGGGTACAAAAGATATTTTCAAGAAAGTATCCAAATCACACAAGGGGATCATTCTTTAAATAATTAAAAAGGGGTCATTTTTGCAAAAAAATTACTTTTTAACTGCTGAGGCCATTCAATTACTAATGAAGGTCTATAGGATTATTTTCCGCAAAGTTGAAGGGTTAATCTTTCACATATAACTTACTAAATTAAATTTGACCCCCTATTTATTTAAATAATTATACATGAAACTTTAAAAACAAATTTGCAAAAAATTATTTTTAGCCCTTTAAATAAGCACTATAAAATATCTTATTTTACAGGAGAAGTTGCACTATGTTATCAGTATTAACCAAAAAAAAATTAGTCCAAAAATATTTAATATTTTTTGAGATATTGAATTTGTTTATTAAATGTTACTCTATTTTCAATTGCAAAAACGCGGTTGTTGCCAAAGAAATATTCACCTATATTAAATCCTATTAGTTTTACTTTTATATATGTTTTCGATAAATGTATTGATAAATTCAAATTTCAATTAAACTTCCCCCTAAAAGGACATTTGAAAATTATTCAAATTTGTTTATAATTTGTTTTTTTAATAACGTCGCGGGGATTAAATATTATGAAATTCCGTTTCGATAATTGGGTTTCTGGGAATTTTTCACTAATTAACAAATTATTTTTTTGTCTTTTTTTTCCTCTTCTTTTTTTTCATGGAGTTATATTACTACGAGCCCTTTTAGGGTTAAGTTTCATTAAGAATGTCGAATCTCTAAGTTATAGATTCTAGACCTAAAAATATTAAGATTGGTCTAAAATCACTTAAATAAAATGTGGCTGGTTACTGATTACAGGGTGTTTAATTTAAAAATTAAAAATTATTTTTACCAAGTACTTTCAAACTATTTGACGCATCCTTATCATACTTGTCAGAAAGTGTGGGTACTATACAGTCTACTAAATTGTGACAAATAAAAGTTTCTAGCTACTACCAGAGGCGTACGACAGGGGATAGTTAATGGTTGACCCTTTCCAAATTCTACGCCACTGAGGGAATTACTATTTTAGCGAAATTTTTCGATTCTCCAATACTTTATATGTAAATAATATACTCTTTACTGGTAACGATTAAGTCATTTGTTTTCGAGATATTGGATGTTAAAAATGAAACGGCATAGTTATTTTGATTCATTCATTCATTCATTTTAAACTTCCAATATCTCTCAAACTGATGACTTTATCGATACCAATAAAGTTATTTACATACAAAGTATTGGAGAATCGAAAAATTTCGTTAAAATAGTAATTCACTCAGTGGCGTAGAATTTGGGAAGGGTCAATCATTCACTATCCCCTGTCGTACGCCTCTGGCACTAGCTAGAAACGTTTATTAATCAAAATTTAGTAGGGTGTATAATAGCCACACTTTCTGCCAAGTATGATAAGGATACGTTAAATAGTTTTAAAGTAATTGGTAACAATAATTTTTAAATTTTTAAATAAAACACCCCACCCCGTAACTCAGTAAGTAGCCATATTTTATTTAAGAGATTTTAGTTAAATCTTAATATTTTTAGGTCTACAATCTAGATAGATCTCATAGACTCGACACTCTTAATAAAATTTAACCCTAAAAGGGCCCGTAGTAATATAACTCCAAGGAAAAAAAGAAGAAAAAAAGACGACAAAAAAATTGTGTTAATTAGTAAAAAATTCCCAGGAACCCAATTATCGAAACGGCATTTTAAATTACTTAATCCCCGCGACGTTATTAAAAAAACAAATTATAAACAAATTTGTATGATTTTCAAATGCCATTTTAGGGGGGTCTTTAATTGAAATTTGAATGTATCCATACAATTGTCGACAATATACATAAAAATAAAAATAATGAGATCTTAACCAGGTGAAAATTTCTTTGGCAACAACCGCGTTTTTGCAATTGAAAATATAGTAACATTTAATAAACAACTTCAATATCTCAAAAAATATTAAATATTTTTTGACCAATTTTTTTTTGCTTAATACTGGTAACATAGCGCAACTTAGTCTGTAAAATAAGATATTTTATAGTGCTTATTTAAAACGCTAAAAATAATTATTTGCGAATTTGTTTTTTAAGTTTTATATACAATTATTTAAATAAATAGGGGGTCAAATTTAATTTAGTAAGTCTTATGTGAAAGATTTACCCTTCAACTTTGTAGAAAAAAATCCCATAGACCTTCATTGATAAGTGAATTACCTCAGCAGTTAAAAAAGTATTTTTTTTTTTGCAAAAATGACCCCTTTTTAATTATTTAAACAATGTTCCCCTTGTATGATTTGGATACTTTTTTGAAAATATCTTTTGTACTCACCTAAACTTTGATATAAAATTTGTTTTAACCTGTACGAATTTACATTTTGACTTTTTTTTTATTTTATTAGGCTATTATATGATTTCTTAAAAATAAATATACTTTAAACAGTTTGTTTTATTTTTTTTTAAACACCAAACTAATTTTGTGCTTACCGCTTAAAAAAAAAATTAAAAAGTATAGGATATCTCCGGATTCCAACTCAAGACCTCTCGATCTCTGGCCGAATGCTATACCAAATACGCTACGAGGACTGTGTCTGTATCGGTTCGGACGTACCTAATGACAATTCACGGTAACAAACAGGCAAGGTGAAGTATAATAAATATACAATAAAATGTTTTAATAATACTCATCTTACTCCTGAGGAAGACAAATCCAAAGACACAAAAATTATAATAAATATATTTACTAAAAACACTAATATATTCTTCTTCTTCTTCTTCAGTTTATTGGCCTCCACCTACTTGGGTATTTGGCCAGCTCATCGTCTCGGAATAAGGGAAAAATCCTTTATTCACTTACAATTTGGAGTTAGTACATTGTACAATTTGCTTCTTCTTCTTCATCTTCTTCTTCTTCTTCTTTAGTTAACTGGCAATTTTGTTTGATGTGGGACAAACATGACAAGATAAAAAATTTCACGCTAGAGGCAACTGTCTATCAATACACAATCTTCTTTTTCTTCTTTGATTTAGTAGAAATTTTGAGTTGGCATGGGACAAATACAACAACTAAACTTTTTTTTAACGACATTAACTTTTATCTCTCCGGGGCAACTGCCGACTACTGCACAATCTTATTCTTCTACTTCTTTTTAGTTTACTGGAAATTTTGAGTTGGCATGGGACAAATGCAACAAAGACACAAACTATTTGCTCTCAGGGGCAACTGCCGACCATTACACAATCTTATTCTTCTACTTTTTTTTTGAGTTTACTGGCAATTTTGAGTTGGCATGGGACAAATACAACAAGACACAAACTTTTTCTCTCAGGGGCAACTGCCGACCATTAAACAATCTTATTCTTCTATGTCTTTTTTACAGGCAATTTTGAGTTGGCATGGGATAAATACAACAAAGGCACAAACTTCTCTTATACAGGGCAACACCTGACCATTACTCAATCCCATGTTGTTGCCTCAGATAGGTATAGTGAAAGACCCAGGTGATTACAGAATGTTTATAAAGAAACAAAAGATTATCTTATTAGGTTATATGAATTATATTTTCACGTGTACTTTTGACATATTTTTCAAATTATTTATTATTATATATTCATTTATGTTATCTATTTATTTTCAATATTTTATTTTCCTCATAACTTAATTTTGTGTATATTCAAAAAATGTATTAAAAGTTTAATAAGAACCAACTGCGGTTTATAAAGAAGGGTTATAAGGGATATGGGTGTTGGGCAGCCATTTTTAGATAATTCAGTATATAAATCAAAATTTTGCACAGTATTAATAGGGCATTCAAAAATCACATGTTGTAAATCTGCTAATTGACCACATTCACAATAAGGATGTTCTACTATCCCCATTTCAAATAGGTGATTTGGAACCAAACAGTGACCTGTACGCATTCTGATAATAGTTGTTATATGTCTTCTGTCTATGTAAGGAACATTGAAATACCAAGGACTATTTTTGAAAACTGGTTGTAGCTGTTGATACCAAATACCTTTATTCCTTCCACTCTTTTTTAAATTTATCCCAGTACATTTTTTTAAAAAAGGGAAAATAGTCATCTTTCTCCACCTTTATGTTTACTGGACAATGGAGACAACGACCTACATTAGCAAGTGAATCAGCTTTAATATTTCCTAATACTCCGGAATGTCCAGGGATCCATGCAATGATAATATCTAAATTAATATTTTTTGCTTCTAATATAAGTCTTTTTGTCATTCCTGAACAACCATTTACTACCTTTAAAGTTTTATTATTAATTTTCTGGATAGCACTTTGAGAATCTGTAAAAATGATAGCTTTGCTAATATTTTTTTCTATGCAAATTGATACTGCTTTATTTATTGCGATTATTTCAGCATTGCAAATTTGAGTATGGCTGAATAACTTGGCGGAAAAATTATACTCTAAAGATGGGATATGTACACCCATACCTGAAGTATTTAATATGGGATCCACTGAACCATCAGTGTAAATCCATGTATATGTATGATATTTTTCACAAAATTCATTATAAAACTTTTGTTGACTATAAATTTCTGTTTTGGTAACTTCAGATGATATAATATTGACTGGTCCTACAAGATATTTTAATTCTATTTCATAAATAGGATTTATTTCTGATTGTTTAATATTTATAATTTCATTTTGGGAATTAATGTTTGCTTCTATTAAATATGGATATTGTCTATATTTCCAATAGCCAATATTTGATTTACAATAATTTGTAATATTATTAATTATTTCCTCTAATGGATTACCCTTTAGTTCTTTAATTTTAAGTAACATTTTCATAGAAAGAATTTTTCTTCTATATTCTAGAGACATTTCACCACATTCAGATAATAATGCATTTGTAGGAGTTGAACGCATACAACCAGTAACAATTCTTAAAGCTTGAAATTGTATGGAATCCAATTTTTTTAAAACCGTTTTGTTTCCAGGTGTTAAGATACTACCAGCATAGTCTAGATGTGATCTCACTAAACCTTTATAAATGGTTATTAGGGTCTTAGGATCCGATCCCCACCAGGTTCCACATAATGCTCTCATTATATTAAGCCCCTTCTCCGAAGTATTCTGAATGAACTCTGACCAGTTTAAAGATCCAGTTAAATTAGCCCCTAAATATTTAACTGATTCCGACCAGTGAATTATATTATTATTATACATAATATAAGGAATATATTTGTAACTTTTCCTTTTTCTGAACAATACAGCTGATGATTTATTAATAGAAATTTGTAAATTATGCTCAGTTACCCAAGCATGAATATTTTTTAAATTATCATTTATCTCTGTTATTAGTTTATTTGGATCTTCACCTACTATTGTCATAACTATATCATCTGCATATTGAATTAACTGAGCCCTACCTAATGGAATTTGGTGAATATTTTTAGTATAGATGTTAAATAATGTGGGGCTTAGTGGGGATCCCTGCGCTAAACCTAAATTGGATACCTTTGGGCCAATTATATTATTCTTACAATCTTTAATAAAAATTTCCCTATTATTTAAAAATGCAAAAATAAGATTTACTAAATCGATCGGAATATTCATCTCTATTAGTTTTTCATACATCAAATATATATTAACATTATCATAAGCTGCTTTGATATCCAAAAATACTGCAATTAACTTTTTATTATCACTAAAGGCTTCCAGTACTTTATGTGTTAAGAGATTTACTGCCTCCATACTTCCTTTTCCTCTTCTAAAACCTATCTGTAATTTAGGCAGTAATCTATTGCCCTCTATAAACCACTCTAACCTATTTTTTATAAGATTTTCTATTATTTTTCCCACACATGATGACAATGCAATAGGTCTATAATTCTCCCACAATCCTATATTTTTCAGTGGTTTTAATATAGGTATTATTAATATTTGTTTCCACTGATGTGGAATAGTCGCTGTTAATAAAAGTTTATTATAAAATTTTAAAAGTAATGACAAAGCAATATTAGGAAGATTTTTAATCATTGAGTAGGAAATTTTATCTAAACCAGAGGCTTTATCCTTTTTTATGTTTAAAATGTTTTGTATCTCTGCCATAGAGAACGGTTCAGTAATTACTGTTGAAGGAAGAATATTAAAGCTGGGATCTATATTAGTTATTGACATATTATCTAATATTTGTAATGCTACAGTTGGATTTGGTAAATTATTTGTATTACTCGAATTTTGATTATTTTTAAATTTTTTAACGGTTTTCCAAACTTTACTAGTAGGAGTATCCCTGTTAATAGAAGAGCAGAATTCTCTAAAACTATCTTTTTTCTTGCGTTTTAAATTCCTTTTGACATATGCTTTTATTTTTTTATATATATATATATATATATAACAGCGCTAACAGGCCTTATAGGCCTACGGCTTCTAAATTCTGGATAATATTTCTCCATTCTCTTCGGTCCTCTGCACTCTTTCTCCAGTCCTTCACCCCGATTTCTTCCAAATCCCTCTCTGCAGCCTCTAACCATCTCTTCCTTGGTCGACCTCGTCTCCTTTTTCCCAATGCTCTGTCATTCAATATTCGTTTGACGTTTCTAGTTTCTGGCATTCGAGTAATATGTCCCAGCCATCTAACTCTTTGGGCTCGTATTTTTGTCGTTATTTTTGGTCTCCCATACATCCTCATTACTTCTTCATTTGTTCGTCTCCTCCAGGTTTTCTCCGCTATCTGTATACCTCCAAAAATTTTTCTCAGGATCTTCCTTTCCCATATCTGTATCTTCTTCTCCTCTTGTTGATTCATTACCCACGTTTCGCTCGCATACAACACTGTGGGCCGTATTATCGTTTCATACATTCTGATTTTCGCGTTTATTGATACATTTTTTGCTTTTAATATCGTGTTTAAGGCACCCACAACTCGACTTCCCTTCAATAATCTTTTATCTATTTCTTTTTCTTCCCTTCCAGTACTGGTTACAGTCACTCCCAGGTATTCGAATTCTGCTACTTCCTTAAATTTATATTCATCTCCTTCTCCTTTCATTTTTATATAGTTATCCTCTTTATTTATATCTCCTTTCATTACCATGTATTGTGTTTTTCCTTGGTTGATTCTTAATCCATACCTTTTTGCTTCCGCTTCGAACTTTTGGAATATTTTTTGGAGATGTTCCTTTGTTCTTGTTAGGATGACTAGATCATCAGCGTAAGCTATAAACTGCTGTCTGTTGTTAAATATGGTACCGCTTGTATTAATTTTTATCCTTCTTACTATGTGTTCTAGTACCAAGTTAAATAAGTCTGTAGATAGCGGGTCACCCTGTTTCAGTCCTTTATTCACTGTGAATTGTTTTGAAAAATTTCCTTCCAGTGTTATCCTGTTTTTTGTATTGTTGAGCGTCATTCTCACTAATTTAACCAGCTTTCCTGAAATACCCAAGGATCTCATTGCTTCATATAGCATATCTCGGTCTACTGAGTCGTAAGCCTGTTTAAAGTCAATGAACAACATGTGTAGTCCCAAATTTTGTTCGTAGCTGTTGTTCTGTATTAGTTTTAATAAACATATTTGATCTGTTGTTGATCTTCCTGGTCTAAAACCTCCTTGGTATTCTCCAATGATCTTATTTACCTCCTTTTGCAATCTATTTCGGATGATTTTTGCAAGTATTTTATAGGCCACTTCTAATAGCGATATTCCTCTATAATTTTCGCAACTTGTTTCATCACCTTTTTTGTAGATTGGACAGATGAGTGCATTGTTCCATTGTTGCGGCATTTCCTCTTTTTGCCAGACTGTTAATATTAGTCGGAAAATTTTTTCTTGCAGCTTTTCTCCTCCTACTTTAAAAATCTCTGCCGGAATTCCGCTTTCTCCTGCGCTTTTGTTATTTTTTTGCTTCAATATTGCTTCTTTTACTTCTTGTAGTGTAGGTTCTTCTTCACGTTGTTGTTCTGTGTTATCCTGTTCATGTTGTTTTATTTCCTGGGGTTCTGCTTGTTTATTTTCATTTAATAGTTCTTCAAAATACTCCGCCCATCTGTTCAATTTTTCTGTTGTTTCTCCTAAAAGCACACCGTCTTTACCTCTACAATAACTTTTTTTACTCTTTGCAGTTCCTCGAGATTTTTTTACTTCTTGGTAGAAATTTCTTATTTCCTTGTTTATGTATGATTCTTCTATTGTTTTCAACTGTTTGTCAAGATGTTCTCTTTTCTTTTTTCTGCAGATTTGTTTTACTTCTCTTCTTGCCATTTTATATTTTTCTGTAGTATCCTGTGTATTATTTTTGTCTTTTTCTATTTTTGCTTTATTTCTACGTATCAATGCTATTTTACAATCCTCGTCAAACCAGTCTCTTCGTTTCTCTGCTTGTACTTTTCCTAGACATAGTTCCGTTGCTTCTGTCATCGCTATCTGTATATTCCTCCATTCTTCATCAATATCTTCTGCGGTGGGGTAACGAAGTCTTTTATTTATCTCTGCCACAAATTTGTTTGCCGTTTTTTCTTCTTTAAGTAATTCTATCTTGTATGTTAATCTTTCTTTTGCTGTTCTTGGGTTTCTTGGCAGCTCTTGTTTAAGTTTGGCTATCGTTAGAATATGATCGCTATTGGTATCTGCCCCTCTGTAGCTTCTGGAATCGGTAATTGCTCTGATATGTTTACTTTCTATTAATACGTGGTCTATCTGGTTTTTTGTCCTTCCATCTGGAGATATCCAAGTTATCTTATGAATATCCTTATGGTCAAATCTTGTGCTTACAATTTTCATTTTATTTTCTGTTGCAAATTCAATTAATTTTTTCCCATTTTCATTTGATTCCTTATGCAAACTTTTTCCACCCGTTATACTTCTGTAAATCTCTTCTCTTCCTATTTTGGCATTCATATCTCCTACGATTATCTTTATGTCATATTTCTGAATTTTATCCATCAAATTACTTAGCTTCTCATAGAACTCTGTCTTGGTTTCTAGGTCTTTTTCTTCAGTGGGGGCATGTGCATTAATGATGCTAATTTTTCTGTACTTTCCTCTTATTCTTAAATAACATATTCTATCTGATATTGCTTGGAAGTCTATAACTAATTTACTTATTTTTTCTGTCACCATAAATCCAACTCCAAAATATCTGTTTGTCCCGCCACTCTTAAAAAAGGTTCTTTTTCCTATTTTGACTATTTCAGTTCCCAACTGTTTTGTTTCTTGTAAGGCCAGGATGTCTACTTTGTAATTCTCCATAATATTATCTAAATTTTTTAAGGCACCCTCTTCGTACGTACTTCGTACATTCCAGGTTCCAATTTTTATTATTTCCTCATGTTTTTCTTTATTTGTATCGTTTTTTCCCTCATTTTCCAAAGTCGTTATTCCTTTTTTTGCCATGTCAATACCATATTTCAGCCGCTGTTCTTCGTTTATTAGTTTTTTGAATTTTCTATCAGCTGTTCTCTCTCCTCGTCCCATATCCAGATTTTGCCATTTACTATTAATTTCTTGTAGCCGATTTTCGTTTGCTTACCTTTGCTTCTTTCTTCCTTTGCTATTTTAGTTATTTCCTTTTGTATTTCTTTTTCTTTCGATGTCAAATCGTTGTTTATATAGATACGGTCTTTATGCTGTTTTAGTTTACTTTTCTTGTTTAGGATTTCCATTTTATCCGTGAAAGTTTCTGTCTCTATTGCGCATACTGTTTCTCCTATTTTTGTTGCACTTCTTAGTTTTATTTGTGTTTGCAACTCTTGGGCTATGAAATTTTCCATTTCTTCTTTTAATTTCTTATCATCATTTGTTTGTACTTTCAACCCAGTTACGATCAAGCTTTTCTTTTTGCTAAATTTCTCCAGTTGCTCCATTCTTTCATGTAGCAATTTTACTTCTTTTTTTAGTTTTTGATTCTCTACTTTTACATCCATTAACTCTTTATTGGTTTGTTGTTGTTCTTTTCTTATTTGTTTTATTTCCTGAAGCATTTCATCATTTTTATTCATGAGCTCTCTCATCATCGTAATCATAACATTTTCCATGTCTTCATTTTTTTTTTTCGTTGCCTGCTTTGCTTGGTGACCGTTTTGTAATTTTACTTCTATTAAAACAATCATCCAAATTTTTTTCTCTTTTGCGTTTCGTTTCGTCATTGGTTTCACTTCCTGTGTCATTATCCTTTCTTTCCATTTTCTAAAAGTGCCCCGCTAAATGTTACAATTAGAAAAATCTGTATAGAATACAATATAAAATATAAGGTTAGTTTAAAAAATAAACCTATATTAGACACAATCTATAAACTTAATTTAGAAATTAACTTTAAGCCAGTTCGTAATCACCGTAAAAATTAAAATTATTGATTTTTAATTCTCGCACTATTTTAGATTTATTTTATAAGTCCGACTCTGCACTGCGAAAATAAATCAAGTCTGTTTGACCCATCAAAACTTGAATTTCTTATCAGTGGTTTTATTTTATTTATATTGTTCGAATAATTATTGGCATCTAAAATACCTGTTTACAGTAAATAATGGAGAGATCTTACTTTTTCGATGCTTTGGACGATTTATTTTCACTCACTAGTGCACTTGTACTTTTATTTACACACTGTGTTAACTTGGCGATTTATCTATTCGTAATTCCAATGGAAATTGGATTATTCACGGAACAGACGTTAATCAACCTCACAATTTGCCTACCAGGACCGTGTCCTTTATTTTTTTTATACTCTATATAATTCTCTATGGTTGAATTACTTTGATAATTCTTGATAGCATTCCTTCTTAAGCATATTAATTCATCACACTCTGCATCCCACCAGGGATTACTTTTTGTAGTCGATGTTCTAGTTTTATAAAAAGGAATAGTTTTAGAAGCCGCATCATTAATAATATTAATTAAATCTTTATAATCACTTTGACATTAATAAACGTCAAATACGGTTGCATCTAAAATAGCTCCAGAAAAAATTAATTTTTTAGTAGTTTAACTTAAATTAATTTTATAGTGGTTTTAATTATCATTGATAAGAAGTTTCAGTCCTATGGGTTAAACAGCCTAGGCTTCTTTTCACGGTGTTTAACTTTTGTGTGAACAGTTTAAAATTTGGCCATGGTTAAACGTACCTAAATATTGACATTCAGCTCGCAGTTTTTGTGACAATTAAAACATTTAAATTTCATCGTGGGTAAAAACATTTACATATTGTAGAATAGTGATACAAAAGTGAAAATATTCTCCCCAGATGGGGGAGAATATAAAAAAGACGCCAGTGTGCGAACTAAATACTGCTGAAGTTATTAGTGATAGTAATCAAGACATGGATACAGGAACTATCACCACAAATTCTTCTGCTACAAGGGAGGTAAAACTTTTTAATATTAATTGTAATAGTTACGACTTTCAAAATTGTTGTGTTTATGTTGAGAAGACCAATGATCAGAATATTTCCCGTTTGCATCCAATGGTTGTTGCAGATATTTTACATCAAAAATTAAAGATTAATAATATTAAGCAAATTAAAAGTATAGGAAGAAACCGTGTTAAAGTAATCCTCAAATCTATTTTGGATGCAAACAATTTAGTCAATAATAGTCACTTAAAGGACGATAATTTAAAAGCGTACATTCCAAATCACCTCTTGGAAATCAAAGGACTGATACGCGATGTTGATACCAAATATAATATTGACTATTTGAAAAAATATATGAGCTCTAGTTCACCAATTATTGATATTAAAAGAATGCACAGGAAAGTAGAAAAGGATGGAAATACAGAATACGTCCCTAGACGTAATGTTATAATTACTTTTGAAGGCAATTGTTTGCCAAACTATGTTGTGATAAATTATGTATTTTTCCAAGTGGAAAAATTGTTGGGTAAAGTGACGCAATGTTATAAATGCCTCAAATATGGACATATTTCTAGACAGTGTAAAGGTACACAGGAATACTGTATACAATGTGGACAAATTAAAAATGACATACATACATGTGATGAAACAAAAAAGTATTGCATACACTGTAAAACTGATAAGCATATATCAATCTCTAAAAACTGTCCTTTTTTCGAACATCAAAAAAAAATAAAAAATATCATGATTGAACATAAAATCTCATATTTGGAGGCAAAAAATTTGAGTGACTCATCATTTTCTGGTCTTATTTCTAATAACAGATTTGAAATATTGTCAAATTCAGACAAAGAATTTCCAAAATTAACTAACTCCTCTGAAGTTAGTACATCTCCTTATTTCAAACCATTGAGGCCTCACCTACAGAAACCCAAAAGTTTTAGCCAACCAAGCTGTAGTACATCAAGCACTGAGTATAGTGCAAATAAAAAAAGAAAAGTATCATCTCCAACTTCCGAAGATCCTACACCATATCTCATCCCTTTCAGATTTGGACCGTCTCAACCTTTACCTCCCTTAAATAAGGAAAGTTTTCCTAATACAGACAATGATAAAAATAAGTTAGTAGATTCCTTAGTACTTCTTTTCTCAAGTTTTATTCAAAATATTAATTGTTTAGAAGAGGCAAAATCACTTGACATGAATTTGTTAGCCAAAGGTATTAATAATGTTCTAGATAATATTTTAAAAAATAACTCATCTAATGACGAACAAATCTAAACTCAAAATAATACAATGGAATGCTCGATCAGCTGTTGCTAACAAAAACAGCCTTATTAACTTTTTAATAACCGAAGATATTGACATAGCTTTAATAAGTGAAACTTGGTTTAAACGGGATGTTGTATATATTTATAGAGGTTATAATGTGATACGCGAAGATCGCGATGACGGCTATTCTGGAGTTGCTATTTTAATTAAAACTGGTATTCCTTTTGAGCGCATAACAATTAAAAAAAAATATATTCAAGACTTGCTTGCTTGTGGTATTAAAATCAACTATAAACAAAGTTATTTAAGTTTACTCTCTGTATATAGGTGCCCAAAAACTAAAACCAAAACCGAAGATTGGGATAAGTTATTTTCTCAACTAAAACACCCTTGTATCATTGGAGGAGATATGAATGCACATAATTCTTTGTGGGGCTCATATAAAAATGATAATATAGGCCATCAAATTGTGGAGACAATTCAGAATTTAGATTATGTAGTAATGAATAATGGACAACCAACTTGCCAAACGAGTCCAGGAAACTCAGATTCCATGATTGATGTCACGTTTTGCTCACCATCCCTTTTTGATAAAACTTCGTGGTCTGTAGATCCTGATACCTTGGGATCAAATCATTTCGTTATAAAGGTTGTGATCGATGTCTTGGGAACTAATGCTAATACCATTTATCCCAGTACTAAGTGGAACATTAAAAAAGCAAATTGGTCATTATACTCTCAGCTTGTTGATACCTTATTAAACGAAAAACCTCACACATCCTTAAATACCCAAGAAAAATATAATTTCCTTATTGACTGTATTAATGAAGCTTCTAAACAATATATTTCTGAATATAAACCATTTAAATGCAAACGAACTCCCCCTCCGTGGTGGGATTCGGAATGTGATCAATCCGTTGCAGAAAGAAAGAAGGCATTAATAAACTATAAAAACAATTCTTCTCCTGAAAATTTTTGTAAATGCAAAGAAGTAAATGCTCGTGTCAAAAAATTCCTGAAATTAAAGGCCAAACAAAGTTGGGTTGCATGGTGTTCAAAATTAAATAAACAAACTCCATCTAGTCTTATTTGGAATCAAGCAAGAAAAATGAATAGGAAAAAAGTTAATTTTTCATTACCTCTAAGTAATTCATGGGTAGACGATTTTTTCGATAAAATAGCTCCACCTTACGTAAATAACCAGTTAGATGTTATTAATTCTGAAACGCTTCCATCTGATCAGAATCATTTTCTCCTTACACCTTTTTCGAGAACTGAATTAGAATTTGCCCTGGATAATCGCGTTAGTACCTCACCAGGATACGATGCAATCAAATATCCTATGATACAACATTTACCAGATAACGCAAAACAATTACTTTTAAATATATTTGACCAGATAATTATTGAAGGCAACAGCATAATAGATTTTAAGCGTATTATAGTCGTTCCTATTCCCAAACCGGGGAAAGACCCTAAATTAGCTGAAGCTTACCGACCGATATCATTATTATCATGTATATTGAAGACTCTCGAACGGATGGTTAAGATTAGGTTGGATTGGTGGCTAAGGGATCAAAATCCTTTACCCGCTAACCAACATGGTTTTAAAAAAGATTATGGAACTTTAGATTCCTTAACAACTCTTGTTGTAGACATTCAGAACAGTTTTTCCAGGAACAGTTATGTGCCCGCTTTATTTTTAGACGTCGAAGGTGCTTATGACTCTGTCTCTCTTTCAATTCTCCAAGAAAAGATGATTACATTTTTTAATATTCCATCACAGTTTGCTTCTAACATTGTAAACCTGTATAAAAATAGAATAATTTATTTAAAAAATAATCATACTCTTATAGGCCCTAGACTTAATAATAAAGGATTACCTCAGGGCTCCGTTTTGAGCCCTATTTTATTTAACATTTACACAGCAGATCTACACAACATCACTATTAACAATATTGCATTTAATGTTGTACAATATGCTGACGATTTCTGTTTGTACACAGAACACAAGAAATATCAGCAATCCATTGAAAACTTGAATAGTGTCTATGGTCTCCATAAAAAATGGTTTATTGAAAATGGCTTTGAATTATCATGCAGTAAATCACATGTTTGTTTATTTACCAGACATAACTTTCCTAATATTAGCACAATCACCTTAGGTGGGCATAAATTTTCTTTTAAAAATAAAATTAAATATCTTGGAATGATACTCGACCAAAAATTGACCTGGAAGTTACATATTGACGACATGTTGAACAGGTGTAATAAGGGAATAAACTTTCTTAAATCAATTAATAGAACTTGGTGGGGATCGGATGTTGAAGTAAGTTTATTATTTTATATAGCTTACATACGATCTATTTTCGATTACGGCAGTGTTTTGTATGGATCAGCAAGTAATGCACTACTAAACAAAATCAACGTTTTACAGAATTCAGCCTTACGAATATGTCTAGGAGCTATGAGATCCACTCCAGTACAAGCTTTATATTTGGAAGCCTTGGAACCTCCTTTAAATCTAAGACGAAGTTTTTTGTCCAAAAAATATTTAATGAAAGTATACTTAATTAACTCTCTTCTATACCAAAAAATAGTGACTTTAAGTTGCCATGATCTAACCAATAAATATTGGCAAAAAAAGAAATCTCCCTTACTGTGTGAAGCTTATAATCAAAATATAGTACTCTTAAAAAATATAGATAAAACGAACGACTTATTCAAAAACTACGCGTACTCTTCTTTCTTTTCTCCTACAGATATTATTGTACCAAATTATAGTGAAAACATATATTTAAATAAAAATATTCTTTTATCCATAACGAATAGTTACAATGAGTCAATAGCTCTATATACAGATGCGTCTAAATCTGCAGATGGAACTGGATGCGCCTTTTTTATACCATCGGGACATATAGAAAAGAAATTCAAACTGAAACCGGAGACTTCGATTTATACAGCAGAGGCTATTGCAATATATGAAGCTTTACTATATGTAGCTGAATTTGATTTCGCCCATATTATAATTTTGTCTGACTCCTTAGCAGTATTGAAATCTCTTGGTAAATATGGACCCCCAAACATCCAAGACTGCCCATACATTTATAAAATTAAACATATTAAACAAAATCTTTTAACCAAAGGAATCAATGTACATTTTATCTGGATTAAAGCACACGCAGGTTTTGAACATAATGAGTATGTCGACTTATTAGCCAAAGAAAGCGTTTCATCCGATACCAGTATTCTACATAAAATAACACTGACTGATAGTATAATCTCTTTCAAGTCAACACTGCATCGGGAGTGGAGCTACCAGTGGAAGGAATACTCTTTTGTGAATCAAAATAGATACTCGTTAATTCAGCCCGATATTCCCAAATTTCCTTGGTACAAGTCTTGTAGAGCTTCTAGAAAGTGCATAACTTCTATTATTAGAGTACGATTCGGGCACGCATGTTATCCAAAGCATTTATTTAAAATACAGGTTTTGGATAATGATAAATGTGAGCATTGTGAAGAGGAAAGTGATTTAGATCATATATTTTTTGGTTGTTCTAAAAATACAATTTACTCATCTAAATTAATAAATGATTTATTAAAATGTAAAGTAGCAACTCCTTGGAATATACTATATTTATTATCACTTGGTTCTGTAGATGTATACAACTCTTTAATTAACTTTTTAAAAGACAGCAAATTATCATTATAATTCCCTTAAACATTTTTAATTAATACCTTTGGTAGTTAGTAGTTTTAGCTGTTAAGCTTAGTGTTACTTAATACCTTTTAGTTGTTATCTTTGTTTTAAACCTGTTTTGTATAACTTGATAACTTGTATTCCTTATGTGTCTGGCAGTATGACGGTAAGTCTAAGCCAAAATAAAAAAAAAAAAAAAAAAAAAAAAAAAAAAAAAAAAATCTTTATAATCTACCTCATCCCTACAATTATTTACTAATGAGTTTTCTATATACTGATAATATTGACCCCAGTTAGCCCTTTTGTAATTTCTTTCATTAGAGATTTTTAGTTGGCTAACATTATTTAAATTTTGTTGATTTATATTAATTTTGCAAATCGTTGGAAAATGATCGCTACCTCCAGTATCCTCACATACTTCCCATATTCTTATTCCATATAACATATCACTAATATATTCTTTTCACACCTTTTCTTGCACTAATATATTAATTATACATAACTTGAAAGATAGCAACTAAACGCCATACTGTCTGTATGCGCATGCTCGCAGTATTATGAAATTTTACTCTCAATCGCGCCTAAAGAAGTATAACTTCAAAAAGGGATTATACAAAAAGTATCAACTCAGACAGCGCAGGTAATGACAACTTGGCTTCGAACGGAACAATTACAGGGAAGCATCCTTGTAGGCCGCGCAGTAGACATCCATGTAAAACAAACTCATTTTATTTTCAAAAGCATCGATGTAAACCTCCTGGATGGCATCGCGCTAAACCTCCACCGCGACTTACCTACTCTGTTCTCTGCCATTGAGTACAATGTGTTTGTTTTACATGGATATCGACATCCACCGCAACCTCCACCTCCACTGTGACCCACTTGTTCTGTTTTTACCCTTAGTTCTGGCATTTTGACGTATTCAGAGGTACCAAACCAATTAACTTTACAATTGAGGATCAGTTTAGTTAAGGTGATACAGTAGCGATCAACAGGTAGCCAAAACGCGTTCCAAGTTTGCGGCTGTAATTTTGAATATTTTTTCGAGATATTTGGCACACCTATTCGTAATATAATAAAGAATGGCGGTACAGAGCCCAATTTGAAAAATATATTAATATGTGGAAATTATTCTGTAATTAAATACAATATTAAAAAAACGAGCCTGTACCGCCATTAAGAAGAACAAAAAAATACAGTTTCTTCAAATAAACTTTTTTATCCGATGCCTAGATTTTGTGTCATTTTGGAACTACTAATGTAATAAAAAATTTTAGTAGTTCCAAAATGACACAAAATCTGGGCATCGGATAAAAAAGTTTAATTGAAGAAATTTTATTTTTTTGTTCTTCTTAATGGCGGTACAGGCTCGTTTTTTTAATATTGTATTTAATTACAGAGTAATTTCCACATATTAATATATTTTTCAAATTGGGCTCTGTACCGCCATTCTTTATTATATTACGAATACGTGTGCCAAATATTTCGAAAAAATATTCAAAATTACAGCTGCAATTTTGGAACGCGTTTTCGCTACCTGTTGATCGCTACTGTTTCCTCTTAAGGAAATGATGGAAATACGGCACCCAGCTTAAGCTTCTCCTTAACTTTTGACACAGGGTTAGCTAAGCAAAAGCTTAAGTAGCTATTGAAATACTGGCCCTAAATACTCCATTAAAAGTCAATAGTCATTGGCTGTGATTTGACAAATCATGCCAGCACATCTTTTGCCTAACAACTGGTTTTGAACTTTCATCTTTCTTTCTTTCTTTCTTGCAGTCATGTTTGCTTTAACAGAAGTTTTAAATCTTTTATACCCCCCTTAGCCCGATCAAAGAACAATCTGACCCCAAAAAAAAATAAAGGAAGGATGAAAATTTGAAAATAGGTAGTTAAAATTGTCTATTATTATATAAGAAAAAGTTTACAATTCTACATCCCCTCCATTTTACAAAAATGGAGGGGATACCCCCTTCTCGGGGGTGAAAAATATACATTCAAAATAAGTCCGGAATTGGATAAAATGACTGATTCTAAAAAACTTTTGTTCTATAGAGTTTTTTCACTAAGTCAATACTTTTCGAGTTATTTGCGAGTGAATATGTTCATTTTTAACAAGACAAAACATGTTGTTGGACGGTTTTTCGCAAATACCTCAAAAAGTAAGTATTTTATCGAAAAAAATTCTGAGCAAAAATATAGCTTATAAAAAATTTAAAAAAAATGGTGTAGGCATGAAGTCTATAGACCCAGTAGAAGCAGAGTTGTAGCTAATGAAAAGTAGGTTGTTCTTCGTCAAATTCCAAATCGAATATTTCAATGTGAAATAACCAAAAAACAAAGCACTTTTTGGGGAAAATTCATTACAACTTTTTTAAAGCGTGTACAAAAAGGTTTATTTTTGTTTATCAAAATAAATTCTAACATTAAAAGTAAGTGAGTTACGCTCAAAATATTGTTGGTCTCTCTTATTTTTTGGTAAAAAGAATCACGAAAATCGCCCCCTAATTAGCACCCCAAATAAATTTAATTGTTATCGCTTCACAAGTTTATTTGATTACGTATTCTCTATATGATCTGTAAGTTTTATCGGTTCAAAGTGCTTATTTTTGAAAAGTCTGTAGTTAACATGGCTTGAACGAGTAACTAATCACTAGTTTAGGCAAATTTTGAACAGCCATAGCATAACCAATTTTTGTCTAAGAAAACGAAAAATTCAAAATATTCAGGAAAGCAAAACGTACATTTTATTACTCTTTGAGGTTTTTGGTATTACTAATAATTTAAGTTAACTTGAAAAAAATTGGAATTTTTTTTCAAAATTAAAAAAAAAATGTTTTATTTTAAAACCAATTTTTTCCAAAAATGAGCACTTTGAACCAATGAAACTTATAGATCATATAAATATACAGATAGATCATATACAGTCCCTGGCCATATTATTATGACCACCTATGAATTTTTACAAAAATCAACTATTCCACTAGGTACGTTTTGTTTAAAATATGATTTTTAAATTTAATTTCGTTATGCAATGTTAATGTTATGCGTTACCTATAATACATTTAATAATAAACACCCATAAAATATTTGAAAATATTACATATTAATATTTTTTTAATATTTTGTTGAACTTCTGACCTTAATCAGATGGAAACTATTTGGAAGCTTTTAAAACGAGAAATTTCCGATGAACAGGTCACTAACGAAGTAACGAAATTGTTTTGATTAAAGAACTACTATATCGTTGAAACCACAATAACAAATTGAAGAAAAAAAAATTTAACTGCATTCAAAGTATGCCACCACGGGTACTAGCGATAATCAAAGTTACAGGGGGCTCAGCAAAATATTAAAAAAATACAAATATGTGATACTTTCAAATGGTTTATTGCTGTTTATTATTAAATGTATTATATTTAATAATAAACACCATAAAAATATCACATATTTTTATTTTTCCAATAATTTGTTGAGCCACCTTTAACTTTGATTAGCGCTTGTATCCGTCTTGCCATACTTTGAATGCAGTTAAATTTTTTTTTTCTTTAATTTGTCATCGTGGTTTCAATGATATATTATTAGTCCTTTAATCAAAACAATTTCGTTAGTGACCTTTTCATAGGAAATTTCTCGTTTTAAAAGCTCCCAAATATTTTCCATCTGATTAAGGTCAAAAGTTCAACACAGTATTAAAAAGTAAATAAACATGTAATATTGTCAAATATTTTATTGGTGTTTATTATTAAATATAATATAGTTAATGTACAACATTAACATTACATAACAAAATTAAATTTAAAAATCATATTTTAAACAAAACATACCTAGTGAAATAGTTGATTTTTATAAAAATTCATAAGTGGTCATAATAATATGGCCAGGGACTGTACATAAGTAAAGTAACTTGTAAAGCGGTAACAATTAATTTTATTTGGGAAGCTAATTAGGGGGTGATTCTCGCGGTTTTTTTGCCAAAAAATAAAAGGGACCATTAACATCTTGAGCGTAACTCACTTACTTTTAATGTTAGAGGTTTTTTGAAAAAACAAGGATAAACCTTTTTTTACACACTTTAAAAAAGTTGTAATGAGTTTTCCCAGAAAAGTGCTCCGTTTTTTTGGTTATTTCACGTTGATATATTCGATTTGGAATTTGACGAATAAGAACCTACTTTTCATTAACTACAACTCTGCTTCTACTGAGTCTAGAGTCTTCATGCATACACCATTTTTTTCTTGTTTTTATAAGCTATATTCTTACTAAGAATATTTTTTTCGTTAAAATACTTATTTTTTGAGTTACGAAGAACCGTCGAAAAACATGTTTTATTATTGTTAAAAATGAACATATTCCCTCGCAAATAACTCGAAAAGTATTGACTTAGTGAAAAAACTCTATAGAACAAAAGTTGCTTAGAATTAGTCATTTTATCCAATTCCGGACTTATTTTGAACATATGTTTTTTCACCCCCGAGAAAATATTTTTCACCCCGTATTTCCCAATTTTTGTAAAATGGAGGGGATGTAGAATTGTAAACTTTTTGGTATATAATAATAAACAATTTCAACTATCTATTCCCAGATTTTCATCCTTCCTTTATTTTTTTGGAGGTTTTCGACAAGTTTTGTGTTCATTGATCGGGCTACCTCTTTTTAAATTGTCCACAATGTAAGGTTTGTCGCTGATACTAGCTTAAATTTTAGGCTAAATCAATTCCATTATTGCACCAATTTGTAAACTGCCAACAAATAAAGCTTTGTCAGATATACTTACTTAATGATGGGTTGTGGATTTCTTGGTTGATTCTGCATCCAAGCACGACAAATCGGATAAAGTGGAGTATCTTCTTCAAATCGGGCCAAATCAACACTTCTATCAAATAATTTCATTACATATGTATGATGGTATGGAGTAGGCATATTTTCAACTTTTCGCTTTCTGCTTTCTCTAAAAATTAAAATCACATGAGTGAATGTTTTTTGTATAATGAAAATGTAATGCTTAATTACTAAATTCTATTTAAAAATAATTTATACCAGTTTATACCAGTAAGAATCATACAGTGAGCACGTAAAGGTTGGAATAAATTCATTTTCTCGAGAACGGACGATTTTGGAAAAAATTCCCGAAACAGGTCAATTTTTATTTTTAAATTGCGACTTTTTGACATATGTGTCATACTAGTGACGTCGCCCATCTGGGCGTGATGACGTCATCAATAATTTTTTTAAATGAGAATAGGGGTCGTGTGATAGCTTATTTGAAAGGTAATTTAATTCTCTATTCAGTAATATAAACAATAATATAATTATTTATACAGCGTGTCCAAAAAAAATTTTTTAAATTAAATTTATTGACATAAAAAGAAGAATGTGTGTAATTTATTTAACTCAAAATACATTTTACTGCTATCAGAAAACAGGAAATAATGTTTATTTAACGAGTAAATATCGTTTTTTGCTTAAATTCAATATTAAAGCCGCCACTCACCTTCCTCTTTTTGAACATTTAATTTTTTTACATTTGAACATTTGATTTAAGAGAAAAGCAATGATTATTTTTCAAATAAACATTTTTTTCTGTGTTCTAAGAACATTAAAATGTATTTTGGACTAAATAAAAATTACATGCATTCTTCTTTTTATGTCAATAAATTTAATTTAAAAAAAAATTTTAGACGCCCTGTATAAATAGTTACATAAATGTTTATATTGCTGAATAGAGAATTAAATTACCTTTCAAATGAGCTGTCACACGACCCCTATTCGCATTTAAAGAAATCATCGATGACGTCATCACGCCCAGATGGGTGACGTCACTAGTATGATACATATGCCAAAAAGTCGTAATTTAAAAATAAAAATTGACCTGTTTCGGGATTTTTTTCCGAAATCGTCCATTCTCGAGAAAATGAATTTATTCCAACCTTTACGTGCTCATGAATATATTTATATACCCTAAGTTTTGCTGACAACCAAATAGTGATTGAACAAGATGAAGATGGCCTCAGTTTTATGATGAGAGAAGATATGAAAAGTAGACTAGGACAAACAAGAGACTGCATATATGATAATTGAACCTGATACTGTGGGATAAGAACATCAGCATAAAAACAAAAAGAAGAATATACAGTGAGCACGTAAAGGTTGGAATAAATTCATTTTCCCGAGAATGGACAATTTTGGAAAAAAATACCGAAACAGGTCAATTTTTATTTTTAAATTACGACTTTTTGGCATATATATCATACTAGTGACGTCACCCATCTGGGCGTGATGATGTCATCGATGATTTTTTTAAATGAGAATAGTTGTCGCGTGATAGCTCATTTGAAAGGTAATTCAATTCTCTATTCAATAGTATAAACATTTTCATAATTATTTATACAGGGTGTCCAAAAAAATTTTTGTGAATTAAATTTATTGACATAAAAAGAAGAATGTATGTAATTTATTTAATTCAAAATACATTTTACTGCTCTCAGAAAACAGAAAAAATGTATATTTAACAAATAAATATTGTTTTTGCTTAAATTACATATTAATGCAGCCACCCACCTGCCTCTTGACAGTTTAAACATTAAATTTAAGTGAAAAGCGATGATTATTTTTCAAATAAACATTTTTTTCTGTTTTTTGAGAGCAGTAAAATGTATTTTGAATTAAAAAATTACATACATTCTTCTTTTTATGTCAATAAATTTAATTCAAAAAATTTTTGTTGGACGCCCTGTATAAATACTTATTGTTAATGTTGATACTACTGAATAGAGAATTGAATTACGTTTCAAATGAGCTATAGCACGACCCCTATTCTCATTTAAAAAAATCATCGATGACGTCGTCACGCTCAGATGGGTGACGTCACTAGTATGATATATATGCCAAAAAGTCGTAATTTAAAAATAAAAATTGACCTGTTTCGGGATTTTTTTCCGAAATCGTCCATTCTCGAGAAAATTAATTTATTCCAACCTTTACGTGCTCACTGTATAACACCATGACAAGGGTATCCTCACTTATAGGTGTGAAAATCGGATAATAAATAAGAAAACCAAAAACAAAATAAGAGCAACAGATGTGGAAGTCCTAAGGAGAAGCTGCAGAGAAATAAGAAGAGATAGAATAAATAACATCGAGATTAAGAAAAGAATGGGAATGAACTCAGACATAATAGACTATCGAACAGAAGAACTTGGCATGGGCATGCCAAAAGAACAAACCAAAAGTGTTAAATAAATAGAATGACAGAGTAGATGGAAGAAGGAAGAGAGGCAGACCCCGAAGATTGTTCAGAGATGAAGTGAACGAATCAATGGAAAGAAAAAATCTGCAGAAAGGGGACTGGCAAAATGGAAGGAACTGGAGAGAACACTTAAGTGAAGGAATACAGTGAAAACCGTGGAAATCCTTAGTATATTGTTGTAGAATTGTTTTTTTTTTTCGTAAAGAAATTCAGAAAAAATTAAATTTATATCAACGATCCATAAAATGATAGTTTTTCATCACCCTGTATTTTCATCACCAAAATTGTTTAGAATTTAATTTTGCTATTAAGCAAGTGTTTCGGGGAAAAAGTGAAACGACTAATAAGTGATTCGACGAAATGCATGGGACATGAACAAACATTTCGGTGATTAGAAAGTGGACATCGTTGACGAAAACAAAGACGGCTTTAAGATCCTTTCCGGAAAGGTTTTTAATGTGGTGTACAATTGTATGAGGTTTTAGATGTTAAAGAAGAAAGTAGGAAATAACTAATTATGATATCTCTTGAAAAACGACAAATTGGAAAAGTTCTCTGGAAAAATATTTGTTTCAGAAGAAATGGGTATGAATGGTTTTGAGAGAGGCGTGTTTTTGATAGAGTGGGAAAGATGAGGTAGAAAGGAGAAGAAATTAGGAGTCAGAATTTGGCGAGAGACGAGAGGACACTGTGTAATTAACATCGGTGGAAGGCAGTCCAGTTTTTTGTTTTAAAAGTTTAGTAATCAGTGTAGAGTGTGTGTAATCGGCCTTTGCGAGCAGAATCAAGTGGAAACCAAATTGTCGACCGGTTGAAGAGTCAATTTTCCTGGTCCGAGGGAGCTTCTTTTGTTTTGTCTAGAACGAGTAGCTGATTAATATCTTTTTGCATAAGATATCGAACAAGGAAAACTGAGTAACAGAATTCGAGCAAATCCTGTATGATTTTTGGAAGCAGTCGTGACGAAAGGGACTTTTTCGCAACATCCAGAGAGAACGTGTTTGGGAGAATCAAGGACGGCGCAATCCAGAGAACGAGGCAGTGAAGAAACAAAAAGGTCAGTCAAATTATTTGTCGGAATGGAGAAAATTTGTTTATATCAAACCCATATTTGTTTATTTGTTTATTGAACTTTTCTTTACGCAGTTAGTCATTTAAAATTTAAGAAATCAAGTCAAAAGAAGAAAAGTAAATTTTATTAAATTTAGTATGAGTAAATAATAAATTAATTAAATAATTTTTTTGTCAAAACAAGGAGATATCAGAGTTAGAGTTTAATTGATTAAGTAAGAGATTGTTGCAACAAAGTTTAAATTTAATATTTTTTGAATCACATGTACACGGCTTATTTCATAAAAACAATAGATTACATTTATATGATATTGAGTGTTTTCAATTTCCCTGTTTCCACCCTGGAAGAAGTAAGCAATCAGAAATATTAGAAGCCACAGATCACAGGTATTGTATCCAATACAAAATTAGCCCTGAGAATAAAATTGATTGGAAAATTTAATTTGAATTTAGTTTTTGTTTTACATAGGCAGTAAATAAAATAATTGAATAATTAATTAAAGTAAGAATTTGCTAATCAATCTAATTAAATAGATATAATAGAGCATAACAATATATAGGAAAACAGATTATGGCATAAGTGCTATAATTTTTAGCTTTAGTGCTTTTATTGTGAACCTAATACAGTCGAACCCACTTATTAGAATATCGCTTAAAGGAATATCTCGGATTAAGGAATAGAAATTTGAGGTCCCGAAACGTTTCTATTAGCGACCAATGATCGGTTATTAGAATATCCCAGTTATAGGAATATTTTTAATTGTCACCAAGGCTATTCCAATAAGCGGGTTCAACTGTATTAGCAGGTCGATTAAAATTAACAGGCTAGGTCTGTTACTAAACTAGTTCTGAGAGAATCAGTGGCGTAGCGTAGTAGGGGCGGCACTTTTTAGGGGGCGGCAAAATTTAACAATAAATAATAAAAATATTAAGTAAATACTTAAATATTTGAACTATTTTATATTTTTATCGCAACTACAAATTGGGAACGATTGAAAGGAGCACGGAATTTTTCATTACTTACTTTGTGACGAATTCGGGGAATTCCTTTTCTTTGAATGATATTTTGTAGCGACGGGCAACAACGTCTATACTGACTTGTGGGAATTCCCCGTTTACGAGTAACAATCAGCGAAAATGACTTTTATTACATACAGTTCAGCAAAGAATTCAAGAAATATACCCTAAAGCTGAATTCGTACCTTGCTCAAATCATTCGTCAAAGATAGTTTGTTAGTTGAGGTGATTCACTAACTTTTTTCGGCACTTTAGAATGTTGCTATTCTTTTTTTTTTCCTCATTGACACATCATTGGGAAGTTCTGACAGCTACAGGCAAAAGCTTAAAAAGGGTTCAAAACACATGGTGAAATGCAAGAGGCGATGCTGTAAATGTGACATGGCATCATTACAAAGATATTCTCGTCACTTTGGAAAAACTGACAGAGGCAGGTGAAAGCTTAAACACTAGGATAAATGCAGGTGCTTTACTAGTTTCTATGCAGTCATTTTCCTTTCTTTGTTTTTTGGGCCTATGGCAACCAGTTCTATATGAAGTGAATGATGCACAAATATATTTAAAAACAAGCGGACTTGACATAAGATTGTGCGCTCAGAAAGCAAATGCTTTGCAGATGATATTGACAGAGATAAGGGAGGAATGGGCAAATGGCGCTGTAGATTATGCAAAATATATGTGTGAAGAACTTGGAATTTTCATAAAAGCTCGGAGGCACAAAACAAGAAAGCATATTTTTGATGATGGAACTAGAGATACTAACTTGTCTTGTGAAAATGAGTTGTGACGAAAGCTGTTTTCTTCATTAGATAGAGTTATTGTAGAAATTCGTGAGCGTTTTCAACAGCTACAGAATTTAACGGATAAGTTCACACAACACTAAATGTAATCTAGACCATGCATCTGACAAAATTGACGAGCAGGATTTCAAGTTGGAAACACTTCGACTGCGGACTTTCGTTGCTGCTACAGGCAACGAAAATAAATGGATTAATGCAGACTCACTGGAATTATTTAGATTTATTGTTAAATCCAAGCTGGAAGATACTCTGCCCAATATTTTGCTCATGCCCAATAGCTGTCAGCCAGCTAAGATCGAGAACGAGTACTCTAAGACTAAATAATTTGGCTATTTTGTCTATTGAGGAAGAGGTGTGTGATGCGATAAACATTGACGGTGCAATAAAAGACTTTGCTCTTAAAAAAAGTAGACCTATAAATTTTTAATTGAAGACGGAAGTTTTGTTTTTAATTCTAACAAATACTCATATTACTTTTCAATAAAAATAAATATCTAACATTATAGTATCGTTCTAGTTCTAATTAGAAATTTATTTTATTTAATCTTGTTGATCGTCATGGTGTAGGATTTTAAGTGAGAGGTACCTAAGTTATATCAATTTATCTAATTCGTTAAAGTAAAAGAATTTTTGTATTAATAAACGTGATTGTAAAACATAGATAAACTTTTTATTTAAAATCTAACCTGTATAATGCAAAATAATGATACTGTTCTCGCCGAAAAGTTCTCTATAATTAATGTATGTAATTTATTTATTTATTTTACGGGCAAGCCCAATTCTATAAAAATACATTACATTTTTTAATTGAACATAAATACATAGTGTACAGATAAAAATAATAGCATAATATAATATAAAAAACAGACATACAGAAATATAAATATAATATAGAAGTAAATATGCAATAGGAAATAATATCATAAAAACAAGTTAACAAATTACAGACGTTTCACTCAAATATTGATCCCATGTAAATTTCTTTTAAAACAACTGATGGAGTTGTCGAATAGTTGTAAATTGTAAAGGGAGTTTGCTAAATTCAAGACTCTGGGTACGAACGAAAAAAGTGAATAATTAAACCTATGGATAACATACATAAAATGTTCGCACTTGTCTAGTGGTGCGAGGTGGTACAAACAGTGCAATCTTATTAAGTACTTGAGAACAACTACATATACCATTTAAGATCTTGAATAATAGCAAAAGGTCCCTTTGTTTTCTCTGGCTTGCAAGAGAGGGGACCTGCAGTTGATACTGCCATACGGTGTCATCTTGATAGGTATGAAGCTTAAAAGCAATGTAACAGAAGAAACTATTTTGGACTTGTTCAAGTTTCCTAATGTAGACCAAGTAGTGTGGGGACCACAATGAAGAACAATACTCGAGGTGAGACCTGACCAAGGAGAAATAAAGAACTCTAATACTGGATATGTTTGTAAAATCACGAGTTGTTCTTTTTACAAAACCCAGCATTTTCATAGATGTTTGAATGACATTGATGATGTGAGTATTGAATCAAAGAGAATTTTTCAGTGTAATCCTTAAGTCCTTGATTTTATTTACAGTGTTGAGCAATTGGCCATCAATGTAATAGTTTGACAATATTGGGTGGTGAGTACGGTTAAAGTTAATTACATGACATTTGCTGGAATTAAGGTTCATTCCATTAAGTGAACACCATGCAGAGAGGTTAGTCAGTTCTAATTGCAATATGGCAGCATCATGTATGTATGGCAGCGTAATGTATGTATAGTATATATTTTTGGCATATGCAGATGACGTGGACAGTAGTGGATCTAGGGGTGGGACACGATGCACGAGCCCCCCCCCCCAGACGGATCAAAAATACACTAGATAGAATACACTTTTATTGGGGTATATTCCAGACTCCTTGAGTTTGTACCCTATGTGCCCCCCCTAATCGATTTTCTGGATCTGCCCCTGGACGTGGACTTAGTTGCCCACACAACATGCAAACTAGAAGAAATGTATACCACCTTCTCAAATGCCTAAAAAAATATGGGCCTGAAAGTAAACGAGGAGAAAACTAAGATGATGGCATCAACACCCAACAATAGAGACAGAAACATAGGTCACCAATTCACTGTTGATAACTCTACCTTTGAAGTGGTGGACAACTTCACATACTTAGGCTCCCTGATCACCAAGGAGAACATTATGACGGAAGAAATCAAGCGAAGGATCATCCTAGCGAACAAATGCTATTTTGGACTGAGTAGACATATGAGAAACAGAAACTTAAGCCAAAAAACAAAAATAACCATATACAAAACTCTTATACAACCAGTGTTGACATATGGATCAGAGACATGAACCATTTCCAAGGCAGATGAAAACCTTCTGCTTATATTTGAACAAAGGATCCTGAGAGCAATATTCGGTGGCACCTGAGGAGGTACAACTACGAGGTATACCACAGATATAAACATATATTTGATGGTAAAGACATAGTATCTCTTATAAGAATAGGAAGACTAAGATGGGCAGGACATCTAGCAAGATCACACCATAACAACCCTCCTAGAAGAATCCGTATGTCACAACCTGTGGGAAGTAGAAATAGGGGTAGGCCAAAACTTAGATGGAAGGATGGTGTAGATGAGGATGGGAGAAAAATAGGTGCAGCAAACTGGCAACGGTTGGCAATGGATAGGACTAACTGGCGTAATGGACTTGCGAAGGTTGAGGCTCTTTCATAGGGCTGTAGCACCATTGATGATGGTGGTAATGTATAGTATACATTCAATTAAAATACCTAGATAAGAGGACAGCAAAATTGTCTTCCACAATGGAGCCCTAGAAACTCATTTATAACCAAAGACTGAATGAAGTGACGAGAAGAGGCAGGCCCAGAGCATGATTTAAGGGTCAGCTGGAAGACGATTTACAGGGTGTTAAGAATATGGAAAACCAAGGAGAAGGAATGAAAGCAGAAGGAACAGACCATGACCCACCAAGGGTTGTAGAGTCAATGGTGATGATGATGCAATACTTAAGCATAAAGTAGTACCATACTACAAAAAACTATTTCATTCAGAGAGGTTAAAATTATATTACCTGTGGATTCTTTTATTGTCATCCGAAGAACCACTTTCATCATCTGACGATTGTTCGGTGAGCTGTTTTAGCACTCCTTTAAGTCTTCCTTTAGCCATAAGGTAATCATTTCCAACATTTTCCTCTTTTACTTCAATTTTGATGGGAGACGATCCCGAGAGCCTACGTTTTTTGGTCATTCCGTATTACTAATCAATATATTTTGTACTTTATTAATTAACCTATTTTCTCAAAAAAACGACCTTATATCTAAATGCACTTATAATATTAGTATATTTTTATATTTAATTTTTAAGTTTTGTGTTTTTTTCAATTTGTTTAGATTTAGTTAAACGTTAAACTTTGACAGATGACAGATCAAAAAAATTTGGTTATGTTGATTTCGTCTACAGGAGAGCCAATCTTTATTTTCTAACTATCTTTATCTTAGACAAGGAAAGGTTATAGTCAACTAGATTTTTCCAGTGGCGGGGAGCCTTAGAGAAATAAAAATAAGACATTAAAAATTTATAATAAAATAATATAAATTAGCAAGTTCTTTTTAACAGTTTATCAGTTGGATGAATCTCAATGAAACTATTTTCATTCTATTTCTAGAGCCTTATGAACAAAAATTATGATGACAAAATGAAAATTGCATTATTGAACAAGTAAAATACATTTCAAAGTGATGGCAAATGCAAAATACGAATATTATGATGGCGATAGTCTTCAATGCACCTGGTGCTCAGAACGGGCCTTAACTCATAGAGTTTTGTGATAATTTGCTACAAAATCAATGCAAACTAATTACTTGAGGGGTTTATGAGGATGCTGATTATGACGGCGATGGTCTCCGAGGCATCTAGTGCTTAGGACAGGACTCGCCTCCTGGAGTTTTGTGCAAATTGGATACAAAATCAGTGCAAACTCGTTGATTGATGGTTTTTGGGGTCGCTGAACACTAATATCATGTCGGCGATAGTATTCGAAACACCTAGTGCCCAGGATTGGCCTCGTCTCCTAGAGTTTTATGTAAATTTTATACAAAATCAATGCAAACTCGTTACTCGGGGAGTTTCTGGATCGCTAATTACGAATATTCTGATGGCGATGGTCCTCGAGGCACTTAAGGAGGCCCAGAAACTCAGAACGGGTCTTGTTTCATGGAGTTTTGTGGACATTTAATACAAAATCAGTGCAAGCTCGTTATTCGATAGATTTTGGGCATGATGAACACTATATCATGTCGGTGATGGTTTCCGAGGCATCTGGTTACATCTTTTGATAGGATGGATTTTCAAGATATTTAACAATAGGTACAATACATCTGCTATGGATATATCTGATTAATAATCGGATCTATTTATATCACTATCTATATATCTATCGTCGAGTCTTAATCTTTCCATTTTTGTACATAAGCCTCCCCTTATCTTTTCCACTGGTTTCTCTCCAGCGCTGTGGTCATCCCTGTGGATCCGGCATGCTTTTTGAAGTCATCGCTCCATCTCATCTGAGGCCTAATTTATATAAATAAAAAAATTCACTATCATCTCTAGAAGATTTATAAAGCTATTGATAGGTAACTCTATTTTCGATGGCCTAGAAGCAGTACCTCGTAAGTACCAAAAATTTAACAATCACGCTTTTGGCGCCGCAGTACTGATTTAAACCTTTTCTACCAATCACCAAAAATATAAAGACGAAACGTACTTTTCATCATGTGCCAATACCTCGCCTAAATATTTTTGAGTGCAATACCTCGTATGTGTTTATTTTGCTTTGATAGTTACGCCCGGTTTCATAATCAGTTAAAGTGGACTTTAAATTTTAAGTTAGTACCTTTATCCATACCATACCGGAAAACAAAACTCCGGGTATATAAAACAATAATCAGGCCCATAGTAAGTTATGGCTGCGAAACATGGGTGGTGACACAGAAATCTGCCAATGCATTAGATGTGTTTGAAAGAAAAGTATTACGTAGGATACTGGGCCCAATAAGGGAAAATAACAACTGGCGAATTAAGTATAATAGAGAAATATACGAGCAATATAGCGAACCAACTCTAGCACAACACACTAAACTACAGAGATTACGGTGGGCAGGGCACGTGGTCCGCATGCATGAGAATAGAATCCCCAGAAAATTGCTGAATGCAAGAATGCAGGGAAGAAGACCGGTTGGAAGACCTAAAAAGAGATGGGAAGACGAAGTCGATGAGGATGCCAGGAACTTCCTGGGAACGCGTTCATGGAAAAGAACAGCGGTAAATCGAAATGATTGGAGAAGCTTATTGAAGGAGGCCAAGGCTCGATTTGGGCTGTAGTGCCATTGGATGGATGGACCTTTATCCATGCAATTCATATGGGTAAATGTCAACGTTAAAGTGAACTTTAGTTAATGTTTACTTTAAGTTGATTATGAAACCGGGCGTTATAATAATGATTATAACGTAAAAGTTTGTTTTGCAAGTTTATATTAGAAAGTTTACCAGTCTGGCGGTTGGTAGAAAAGGTGTATGTCAGTATTACGGCGCCAAAAGCGTGATTTTTGGTACTTACGAGGTATTGCTTCTATCTAGGCCATCGATAAAAAGTTTTTTGCTAAAAACCACAAATTTTGACAGATGCACTTACGAGGTATTGTTTCTAGGCCATCGTTATATAAAAAATTTTTACTTCTTCTTGTAGTGCCTATCCGTTTTGGATATTGGCGACCATTATGGCAATCTGTAGTTTGCACACTGCTGCTCTGAAAATATTTGTGGTTGTTGTGTTAAACCACGTATGTCAATTTTCTGGTCTCAGTGTTCCTTCTACTTTTCCCTGCAAGATTAGATGCAGCAGTCCATATCTATCGCTGTTCTTCATGATGTGGCCGAGGTATTTGATTATGGCTGTTTTTATTGTGGTTAACATCTCTTTTTCTTTTTGCATTCTTAACAAAACACCCTGATTAGTAAGATATCTTCAGGATTCGACGATAAAGCCACATTTTGAAAGCCTCAATTATCTTGCAGGCGGCGTCTGTGGGAATCCAAGACTTAACTCCGTACAACAGTATAAAAAAGATATATATCATCGTAGTAACTTGATTTTTATGGATATTAATAAATCATGACATTTGAATACCTTAACCATTTTTTGAAATGCAGTTCGTGCTTTCTCTATCCTACATTTGATTTCTAGGGAATGGTCCCAATTTTCATTGATGTTCGTACTAAGGTGTATGTTTTTACTTTTTCTATTTGTTGATCGTTCACACCTGATTCGTCCTATTTTACTTAGACTCTTGATATGCTTTATGATCTTTTTATAGATTCATCAGTCTAAGCGTTTGATTTATGTCCAATAAAGGTAGCAGCAGGAAATTGATAATTGTTTATTCCATCTAAACTCCCCGTTTCGCATTTTTTTAAAGTAGGTAATTCAACGCTGTTGGAAGAATCTTTGGGATAATTTTTGAAACCGCACCGTGTAGGCTAAATTGGTGACCCCTTTTCAGAAATAGCTCCATGTTTTATTTTAAACCTAATTATTTCGCTTATTTTATTGTCGTCTTTTGTTAAAATGTATTTTAACTATTAAGTACTTTTAAAATATTATATGAGGCGTATAAGTGCAATTTTGTTCAAGTTAGAGATAAGTACAGTAATAGATAGTTAATACCCATTTTAATGTTGTGGCCAAAGGACACAAGTGAATTTAAAACCAATAGTGACATCTATGGGTATTTCATTTAACTCCTAAAAAAAGTTTGTTTCTCATTTGGCAGCCATTGGATATAAGTACGCTTATATCCCTTGGCCTCCAAACAAGTGTTAGTTATATCGTTTGGCAGCCAACTCGTTAATACTCGTTAGATTAGTGGTACAATGTGTTAAAGTTCATACCAAACCCTTCTTTCAGTGCGACATTAATTTTGATATCATATAAGATTTTAAGAATGTTGCTAATCATTGCATCATATTTTAGTTAATGCGAGTTGACACGATCCAAGTGTACTTGGAAAAAGAAAGAAAGACTGAAAGAGAAATGTTTGTACCAGAAAACTGGGTAGATATGAAGACCAGTTCAAAATGTATGGTTGTTAGGATGAAAGACCAGGATTTTGTTAATCTAGATACACTTCGGCAGATTCGACATAAAGGTACTGTACCGGGAATATGAACCATATGCAGTGGCTTAACTTCTACAGAAATTTGTCTTACCAACAACGGGAAGGACAACAAATCACATATTAAGGCCCTCTGGATAATATTTAGGAAGATCCCGCCCGACGAACTAGACAACTGCTTATATAGCGACGATGACTATTAATATAAATAGTCAATGATAGATATTAATAGTCTATAACTATTAAAGTTAAGTTTATTTCTAGTGTTGTTTCCTACTTTTTGCATTTTAATGCCAATTTTTAATTTTTTTTACAAAAATTATTCGTTTTATTGATCAAATTGTATTTAGAAGAATAAAGATACAAGTACAGAGTACAGTACAAGCACAATATAGGAGAATTCCTCCTATACTGTGGTACAAGTATTTAGTTGGAAGACAGTGGGTATAAGTGCTGTTTTTTTATTATTAGTCCAGAAAGCCACTGCGCATCCGCTAGGAAAATATTCTAATTCGGATTCTTTGCACAATCTTACTCAAAAAGGACTCCTTTTAACAAATTTGCATGTTGCCAGGACCAAAAAGTGGTCAAAAAAAATTTTTTTAAACGTTTTTTTTTTGTTTTTTTCCTAAAATTATTTTTTTTGCACGGAAAAAAGTTTTTTTAGGTTTTCTGGATCATTCCAAAGAGAAAAGGTCTTTAGTGACTTTTCTCTAAAAATGATAGTTTTTGACATATAAGCGATTAAAAATTGAAAAATTGCGAAATCGGCCATTTTTATCCCTCAAAAACTATGTGAAAAGCTGAAAATTTGAATGTTGCCAAGGTAGGTAGATATTCTTTAAACATCTATTGATGAAATTCCGAAGAGTTCTTTGCAATACAATATTTAAAACTCCTTTGTTTTTTAATTGCCAATCAAGCATGCACGACACTATTTTCCACCGACAGTATGGTGCAAATGAAAGGAATAAATTCGTTATTTCGTAAACCGGCAACTTTAAGGAAAAATCCCGAAACAGGTCGATTTTTATTTTTAAGTTATGATATTGTGGCATATATGGTATACTAGTGACGTCATCCATCTGGACGTGATGACGTAATCGATGATTTTTTTAAATAAGAATAGGGGTCGTGTGCTAGCTCATTTGAAAGGTTCTTCAATTCTCTATTCAGTAATATAAACATTTACATAATTATTTATAGAGGGTGTCCAAAAAATTTTTAATAATTAAATTATTTGACAAAAAAAGAAGTAGAAGGGCACCCTGTATAAAAAATTATGTAAATGTTTATATTACTTGATAGAGAATTGAAGAACCTTTCAAACGAGCTACCACACGACCCCTATTCTTATTTAAAAGAATCATCGATTACGTCATCACGCCCAGACGGATGACGTCACTAGTATACCATATATGCCACAATATCATAACTTAAAAATAAAAATCGACCTGTTTCGGGATTTTTCCTTAAAGTCGCCGATTTTCGAAATAACGAATTTATTCCTTTCATTTGCACCATACTGTCGGTGGAAAATAGTGTCGCGCACGCTTGATTCGCAATTAAAAAACAAAGGAGTTTTGAATATTGTATTGCAAAAAAACTCTTCGGGATTTCATCAATCGATGTTTAAAGAATATCTACCTACCTTGGCAACATTCAAATTTTCAGTTTTTCACATAGTCTTTGAGGGTTAAAAATGGCCGATTTCGCAATTTTTCAATTTTTAATCGCTTATATGTCAAAAACTATCATTTTCAGAAAAAAGTTACTAAAGACCTTTTTTGTTTGGAATGATCCAAAAAACCTAAAAAAACTTTTTTCCATGCAATAAAAATAATTTTAGGAAAAAAACAAAAAAAAACGTTTAAAAAATTTTTGACCACCTTTTGGTCCTGGCAACATGGAAATTTGTTAAAAGGAGTCCTTTTTGAGTAAGATTGTGCAAAAAATCCGAATTAGAATATTTTTCCTAGCGGATGCGCAGTGGCTTTCTGGACTATATAAACTATCTTAGAAAATGCTTAGTTTTTTAAAATCTGATATAATTAAACTAATTACCACTGAATATACAGTATGTCCCTGTAAGTTGTATACATATGGAAAACTTTTTTATTATTAATTTTACGATAAAAAGTTATGCTTTATAAAAAGCTCTGCATGGTCCAAAACCTAAGATTTAACCATCAAATATCAAATTTTTTGAATATTATACGAGGTATGTCAAAAAGTTTGAATTTCACTCAAGAATAAAGTAGCTTTATTTTTCACAATATTGAAAATTGCTATTATGAAAAGTTGTTTGGAATTAAAAACTGTATTCTAGTATGCAATTACATCCTTCTAATTGAATTTTTTTTTTGAAAAATTATGGATAACTAACATTATTTTCAGTTGTTTTAATTCAGGTAACTCTATTATTATTAATTTTACGAAAAAAAGTAATTCTTAATAAAAAGTTCTGCATGGTCTAAAATCTAAAATACAACCATCTTTTGTCAAATTTTATCAATTTTATACGAGGTATGTCAAAAAATATGAATTTCGCTCAAGAGTAAAATACGTTTATTTTTCACAATATCGAAAATTGTTATTATGAAAAGTTATTTAGCATTAAAAACAATGTTTCAGTATGTAATTACATCCCTCTAATTGAAATATTCTGAACTATAAAAGTACTTTACTTTTAATCTAAATTTATTTTTTTGGCATACCTCGTATAAAATTGATAAAATTTGATATAAGATGGTTGTATTTTAAGTTTTAGACCATCCAGAACTTTTTATTAAGAATCACTTTTTTTCGTAACATTAATAATAAAAGAGTTATCAGAATTGAAATAACTGAAAAAATAATGATAGTTATCCATAATTTCTAAAAAAAAATTTCAATTAGAAGGATGTAATTGCATATTAGAATATAGTGTTTAATTGAAAACAACTTTTCATAATAGCAATTTCCAATATTACGAAAAATAAAGCTACTTTACTCTTGAGTGAAATTCAAACTTTTTGACATACCTCGTATAATATTCAAAAAATTTTATATTTAATGATTAAATCTTAGGTTTTGGACCATGCAGAGCTTTTTATAAAGAATAACTTTTTTTCGTAAAATTAATAATAAAAAAGTTTTCCATATGGATACAACTTACAGGGACATACTGTATAACCACTATTACATAAAAGTTTTTGAAGTTAACAAGACCAGACAATGACCAATTATTTTGAAAAACAAGCGGTAGAATTTAGGAAAGGTGTTAAACTTTTAACTTGATTTTCTCAAAACTATAATTGTATCCCTTGGCTTCTACACGCCTTATTGTATATAATAAATATTTCAAAGATTATTAGTTAACCCTCCGCCTATGAACTAACTAACCAACCATAATGTTTGCCCCCCTCCACTTCAGTGTACACCAACACAATAAAACGAATTCCACTATAAAGCAGATGCCGATACAAATAAACAGTAATTTCACGTAATGTTTAGTTTATTAGTTTAGTAAATAAATTTTTAAAAATAAACATAAACAATTTTATTTAAAATGAAGTTGGGCCAAGAGACAATAATAATTAATCTTTTAAGTGACGATGAATGTTGCACAAATGATGAATCAGTGCTTAAAACACCTGTTAATACAGATAAAACTTTATATGAAGGGGATATTGAATTGATCCAGAAAGGCAATAAAACTTCTATTTTAGATTCAGACATGAACAGTGAATGTGTCGAAATAAGTGGATTAGAGGCCCAAAAATTATATGTTGAGTTTCAAAGTATTGGACCACTAATAGAAGATGAGTTTTTTTCTGAATCACCAATCAAAATTACTTCAAATGATGAACAGGAATTTTCTAATATCCAGATTCAAAATTCCAATGGCCAAGAGGTATTAAATACAAAATGGAAATTGATTAAAAAGAAAAGGAAGAAAACCATTTGTCTAGTCTGCAACAAATGTAAGTTCATTCATTCTATAATTTTTTAATTAACCCTTAACCACTAAACTGCCCTATGACCCCTATGTCATCCTTGCCGAAAATATATTTTGTTGTAAAACGTGTTTTATAAAAGATTTCTAGAACACCATCTGTGTACCCTCAAGGGGTGTGTAATTGTACCTGCTCCCAACTGCTACAGTTTTAGTATGGTTAAGTCTTTGAGCTAGGAGGTAAAGGTTTCTTGTGGTATTACATACCGCATATCAGAGTTTACGTTTCTGTAGTTAAAAGCAGTCCAGTATATTTTTTCCCTATTAGTTTGGCAGCATGTTCATCCAGTTGTTCTACCTTCAAGTGGAAAGCACTATTTTACTATTATCGAGTTACCAATACTCAAGTTTTTTTCTAGTTCAATTTATAAAAGATTTTGTAAGAACCTCCACTATTTTTGAAGTTATACTTCCTATATTATTATTCCCCGGCGCATGTGCACATGGACAGTATGATATTAAATAGTCGCTACATCTTTTAAGTTATTTAGCGCAAATCAGCCCTGTGATGGATGACCGAAGTTATCGTTAACATAAAGTTATCCTGTAGTTATGTTATAATCATCGAATTGGTGTGATGTATCATACTTAACTACTTGCGTTATTTCTTGACAGTTCTTGAGTTATCTGGTATATCAACTGTCACTTTATAACGCGACGTTAAACCTTAAGTTATGAGATAACTCTGTAGTTATGTTAAGGATTGTAAGGTTAAGTTTATGTTTTGATTTGTTTTTAGATAGAAATCAAGTGAATATTCAACGTAGAACGCTGCCTCAGGTTGTCCCAGGACCTTGTGCGGCATTTTATTTTTAATAAATCAAACTTAACCCACGAGTGGTCGCTATATGAGATTTTCTCTCACGGTTTCAGAAAATTGCACACAACTTTTTTTCTGGGACCTCGACAATCTAATAGAATAGAATAGAATAGAATACTTTATTGGTATAGCTTTACAGCTGCCATCATAAAGATGGATATACACGTCAGATATACAACACAATATAGTCACAGACACATAATCAAATACCTATACATACACTTAAATTTTAGATTTAACATAATGTACATTGATAAATATGAAAATTATTAATATTAGACAGAACTCATAACAGCAATCTAGTTGCTAAGTATTCTTCTACACTGTAGAATGCATGTTTACATAGTATACTTTTCACAACTCTTTTGAATTTCACCGGATGCAAAGATCTAACTTCATTTGGAAGATGATTATATAGCCTGACCCCCACATAATCTGTGGACTTCTCAAATTTGGATAGTTTGTGACCAACAGTAACAAACTGATTGGCATTCCTAGTTGAGTATGCATGTAAATCAGAATTTCTCTTGAATGAATGTAAATTATGCTTAATATACAATATGGATTTCAAGATATATATGGAAGGCAACGGTAAGATATTGTTATTAATGAAAACTTGCTTACAAGTATGCCCAAAAGGAATATTGAAGATAAGTCTAATAATTCTCTTCTGTTTAATAAACACTGTGTCTGATTTTGTGGAATTACCCCATAACGTAACATTATAAGTAAGGTGACAATAAACCAAGGAATAATATACATTAATGAGAGTTTTAATACTGAGTGTTCTCTTCAACTGTACTAAAGCATAGAATGAACAATTTAGTTTCTTATTAACATATTCAACGTGAACATCCCAACTCATAAACTGGTCCAAGAATACACCTAAAAATTTTATGTTTGGAATATTTACAATTTCAGGAATAGACACAACTGGCATATTTCGTTTGCATCTAAAATGTATATACGATGTTTTATCAATATTCAGTTGTAGCAAGTTTTGTGTACACCATGTTTGGAATAATCTGATAACCCTTGACACTCTATTTTGAAGCTCTACATATGTATGTGCTGATACAATCACAGATGAGTCATCTGCGTACATTACAATGTGGTCATGAGTAATATGATCAGGTAGGTCATTGACAAAAATAAGAAATAGCAGTGGTCCCAACACAGATCCCTGCGGCACTCCTACATCTACACTGAAGATGTCTGACCTTTCCTTGTTTAATTCAACATAGAATTTCCTCTCCAGAAGATATGAGTTCAATAAATTTAACATGTTACCTCTTATTCCGTGGACATACAATTTGTTAAGGACAAATTCAAATTTAAGACTGTCGAATGCTCTGGAAAGATCAAAGAAGATACCCACTACAAGAAGACCATCATCAAGGTGCCTATAGACAGATTCCATAAATACTTCAGTAGCCCCCTCTGTTGATCTTCCGGATCGAAAGCCATGCTGTTCTGAACACAGTGCATTATTTTTGTCCAAAAACTGTATGATCCTAGTGTAGTAAGCTCGTTCAAAAATTTTTGAAATTACATTTAACAAGGAAATAGGTCTATAATTATCAATACAAGTGTGATCGGATTTTTTATATACTGGAACAATTTTACTTAATTTTAGGTTTTCAGGAAATTCACCTGTGTTGTATACTAGGTTAATTAAATATGCCAGCGGTTCTGATATAACATCCTTGATGTGTTTGATCATTCTTGTGTTTAATTCATCATTTCCAAAAGAATGTTTATTTTTAAGACCACAAATAATATCAAGAACCTCATCAGATGTTACTGGAAAATAAACAAAACTGTCTATAGTCCACCTATGTGATAAAGTACAGTTTTGAGGGTTATTGTCAAGCCTATTTTTTAGTGCATTATTTCTGTCATTGAAATGGCATGCAAAATATTGAGCTAAATTTTTATCATCTGATATTAGTTTGTCTTCAATTTTGAGTTTAATTTTATTAGTACTTTGCTTTCTCCCTATAGTTTTATTTACTATACTCCACATAGTTTTTTGTTTATTATTACTACTTACAATTTGAAGATAATTGAATTCCCTTTTCTTTTCAGCAATAAGATTATTGTATTCCTTCTTGGTAGCTTTATACTCATTCCAGATGTTACTATTATTAGAGTTTTTAGCTTCATTAAATAGGTTTTTTAATTGTTTACTCCTAGCATATATGTCATGATCAACCCAACCTTTACTTTTATGCACGTCCTTACCTATTTTACCTTTAAGGGGACAGTTTGAAGTAATAGCAAAGTTTAAAGTATCCATAAATTCGATAAAAGCGTTATTAATATTACTTTCATTGTATACCTCGCAAAAACCAATCCTCATTAAGTCTTGTTTTAGGATGTCTAAATTATTATCATTTAAACACCTAAAACACTGCTGTTTTTTATTAGATTCCATCCTATCCTGATTACGACCTACAACAATGTCAAAAATAATGGCAAGATGGTCACCCATATTGGGTTGATTGACTTGACAAGTATGATTCATAGTGATATTATTAGTAGCAATGTAGTCAATTTTTGTTTTTGTTACTTTATTGTTATTCATGAAAATACGTGTTGGTATATTTGGGATATTAAGAGACAAACCAAACGATTGAAAAAGATCATCTAATCGAAGTTTTTCATTGCTCTGAATTAAGTAGTTGATATTAAAGTCTCCACAGAGATAAATTTTATCAACACGGTTGTGAAAATGACCTAAAATATTAAAACAATTATTTATAAAAGAATCTAGATTGCTGTTAGGCGTTCTGTACACATTAATGACTAGAAATTTACAGTTACTGATTAAAATAGTCACAGCACAACATTCAAAGCTTTCTTCCTCAGAGAATTTACGGCAATCAACGACTGAGACTGCATACTTGTCTGTCCCAGATTTAGATAAAATAAGAGTTCCACCATGTATTTTATTTTTTCTAGTAAAATGGGTTACTAAAGTGTACCCTGGGATATAAATAAGATTAATATTATCCTCATTACACCAGTGCTCCTGAATACATAGAATGTCAGGTTTTTCAGCATTAGAAAAAAGCTCAAGATTTAAAAGTTTGTTTGTTAAACATTGTACATTAACCGAGATTAACTTCAATTTAAAGTCATTTACTATACGTGAAATAGTTGTATTGCTTGAGGACCCACCTAATGCGACAGCGTCCTCCTCATCTTGAAAAACGAGACTAATGCTCCGCTGGGCCAGATTTCTCGCTTCCATGCATTCTTAATTAAGTCTCGTCTAATGGTCACTTTCATGGATGCATATATGTCAGGTTTTTTGGACTGATGGATTTCGCATTTTACGCCATCTAAATGATTTTCCAGGAACTTTTCTAATTGCTCCGGTTTTGTATCAGGCTTTAGGCGAGTCACATGTAGGTTGATCATTTGTGGAACAGCCTCAATGTTGCAAGGTGACTCGGTACTTCCAACTAAGAACTTCCTCTTTTTTCTATGAGCTACCTGTGTCCACGCACCGTTGCTTGAAGACTCTGAAAGAACCGGAGCATTATTTTCAGTGTTCAACAGATTATGTAAAACAGTTTGAGTTTTGGCTTCTTGCATTGCGGCACTCATTTGTCTTGATGTAATGTATTTTTTTTCATTTGGCACTTCATTTCCAAAGTTTGTCGATGTTGAGGATCGCGCTAGCGTTCCGTCTGCAGGAATTTTAGTCACTACTAATTCAGTTTGTTTACTATTAGTAAGGTCATTAACATTTTGTAGTTGTTTATCATCTTTACCAGGGGAAGTCCAGTTTTTTCTTTTGTCAACGTTAATTACCTTGAATTCAGGTTCTTTAGTTTTTTGTTTTACTTTTTCTTCAAGGAGCTCGTTAGTTCTTTTTAACAATTGATTATTATCAAATAAAATTTTATATTTTTCCTCTTTTTCACTTAAAATTGTTTTTAGAAAATCAATTTCCAACTGTAGGATATGTGCATTTACCTCTTGAGTATGACTTACTGAGTTTCCTTTGGGATTTTCAGATTGTTCACATGTCTCACATACAATTCTAGTATCACATAACTTTATACATTTCTGCTTTTTTCTTGATGAACAAGATAAATGAAAAATACTTCCACATTTTATGCACACTATAACGTTAGTAGTTTTCTGGCAACATTTGAATGCTTTTTCCTTAAAATTCTCATCATTTACAGAGAGGAGTAATTTCACGTGCGCATCGTTCGGCGCCATCTTGAATATGACCGTCCGTAATAGACTCGTCCGCTCAGATAGTGACTCAGTTTTCTTAGTATCACCATTTTGTTGAGTCAGAGCGCTTCATGTGAGAGATTCTCTCATCAAGCGACCACTGGCGTCACAGTTGGTGACGCCAGTTTAATAAAAATTAATTTGATTATTCCCCTTAAAACCTAAAATAATATCCTTTTATGATGTAATAAAAGGTGGCGTGGATGTGGTCGATGATATGAAAATCCTATATTCTGTTTCACGGGTTAGTTGTAGATGGTCACTTACCACATATTTTTCAATGTTAAATATTGGCGGCATCAATAGTCACATTTTATATAAAGATAATAATAATAAAACAGAAAAACGTCGTGTCTTTTTAAAGCAAATGGCTTTATCGTTGATGAAACCTCATCTTTTTTGTAAAATTTTGTAAAGGAAGGCAAAAGTTGGATATGTGAGAGAAAATCTCACGCGCGACCACTCGCGTAACAACCAGCCTAGCGACCAATGCCGGGTTAAGATCAAATATAAAGCAGCACAAAATTATCAAAAACATAGACCTAAGATAACAATTAAAAACGCGTAGGTAATAAAATTAAAACAATAATAAAAATGAAAAAGGAAGCTAATAATTTAAAACTAGAAGGTTATTGCAATTTTAAAAGTTATACAAAAATCAAATCGAGAGATACAAATTGAAATTTATATTTATAAACATCCAAATCCAAGCGTTTTATACTAAATTTACAATCAAGATGCAGTAGAAATAAACAAACCAAGACACGTTAAATGCTACTAGAAGCACTCCCGAATCGTAATTTACAATGTACCAATATACATTGTAAATCCCAAATCATGATTTCCAAAGTTTATACATTGTAAATTATGATCCGGGAGTGCTCCTAGTAGCATTTAACGTGTCTTGGTTTGTTTATTTCTACTGCATCTTGAATGTAAATTTAGTATAAGTATCTACTTTTCACGATTCACCACCGAACCACACCGAACAGCGAACAGCTGTTCAGTCATCGGTAGCCGGTAGATAGGTATACCAACTTCTCGTGATTCTCTTTCTCGCTCCAACTTGTACTGATTCTACATAAGGTTCTCTTTTTAGACAAATTAATATTTTCTTCCGCCCGATAACGTCTGAGAAATAACTCATCTCATAATGGTGGATGATCCATCACACCGAGTTTTCGTTTTATAGTTATGGAGATAGTTATATGTTATAGTTATGTTAACTTTAACGCAAACGTTAAAAATAACTTCGGTAATTCATCACACGACTGAATAAGGTGTGCGCGAAAAGAACATATTATTAGTGTTTTTAGTAAATATATTTATTATAATTTTTATGTCTGTGGATTTGTCTTCCTCCTAATAAGTATTATTGAAAATGTTTATTTTCATTTAAGGTACTAGTACACTTTAGAAGACCAAAAATAATCATTTTTTTCAAGAATTTTTTTCTCACAACCTTTATTAAAAATGAACATAAATCTTTTTACATATTATTATCTAACTCTTAGAGGGTACAAAAAATATATCTTTTTTCATTGATGCACGTACACTAATATTGTAGAGGGCGCAAAAGTCGAGGCCTCGAAAAGTGATGGCGGACAGTTAATCTCGGGATTGCGATATCTGAAACAAAAAAATCGTACTGCATTTGAAAGAGGAAGGTTTCTTACGTGACAATTTACCACAATTTGACCAAAAAATACAAAATAAATATTTTTTTACCCTGAAAAACTGAAGAAAAACCGGCGATTTTTTCACAAAAATTTTACAATTTTCCGTAAAATCCTTTTTTTGCGGAATTTTTCACTAACGGTGACAAATTGTCACGTAAGAAACCTTCCTTTTTCAAATGCCGTACGATTTTTTGTTTCAGTGATCCCAATCCTGAGATTAACTGTCCGCCATCGGAACTACTTTTTTTCGAGGCCTTGACTTTGGCACCCTCTACAATATTAGTGTATGTGCATAAATGAAAAAAGATATATTTTTTGTATTCTCTAAGAGTTAGATATTAATATGTAAAACGTTTTATGTTTATTTTTAATAAAAGTTCTGAAAAAAAAATCTTGAAAAATGCCTATTTTTGGTCTTCTAAAGCAGGGGTGGGCACATACTTTTAAGCGCAGGCCAAAATGAAATTTTCAAAATGTCTCCCGGGCCGGAGAACTATACCACAGAATAGGAAACAATTGTTTCTTATCCTGTGTCTGTGACTATACCCATTATGTACGCTACGCACAAGCTAATGTTTTTGGTAGTTTTCTTCTGCCCAAAAAATTTTTTGACAAAAATACTATAAGTATCATTTTAAAACATTTGGACAAGTACATTTGACTGTAATAATAAATAATAGTAATAATAAATTGTCTTCCTTTGGTGTACATGCGAAAAATTTAAGAAGTTTTCAGGGACTTTTCGGCCCTCTGTAATAATTTAATATTTCATTCTGCGTTTAAATTTTTCAAAAATACTCTCAGGATTCGAAAAAGAATGAATGCAGTTAAAAAGCATTTGCCCGAAATTTTGCGCGTATGCTCTTAAAAAATTGCTTGCGGAATTTCTAAACGGGCCGGATAAAGTAAGCAAACGGGCCGGATGCGGCCCGCGGGCCGGCTTTTGCCCACCCCTGTTCTAAAGTGTACTAAGTAGTACCTTGATGTAATTCTTAAAGTTGGTTGTCTTGAAAGCTGGTATTATTCTTTTGTTTTTTATGTGTTTGATTTTTTTAGTTGACCAGGGTTGGCAAAAACCATGGTTTTTTCCAAACAACCAAAAAATACAAGTTTTTTGGTTTAAAGCAGGTTTTTTTGGTCTCAACCAGGTTTATTTGATTAGGTGTATTACAAGTCTAAATACTTTAAAATTAAATAAATTATTTCACAAAATAGTAATAAAGAATGAAAAAAAGATTTAAGACAAAAGAAAAAAGACTTTTATTCTTATTTACAGACACAAAAAATTAATATAACTAAAAAATATTTTCAGAGGTAATAATATTCAAAATAACTAAATTCAAAAATACAAAAATATAATTTTTTAATCATTAATTTTCTTTATTTCCTGCGGCATATACAGGGTGGGGCATTAGTAAGACAAAGTCCAATTACTCGTTTGTCGTAAGAGATACGAAAAAAAGTTATGTAGGTAAAAGTTGGGGCACTGACAGGACTATAATTTAAAAATATTTTCAAATATACAGGGGTGTGCGTATTGACAGGGTGACACAAACTTATGTTTTTTTAAATGGAACACCCTGTATATTTTTACATTTTTGGATTCTCCTCAATGTTTCCAATCTTAAAATAATATATAGTGTTGTAATATTATCCGAGGTACTTTAAAAGATAATTACGTTTATTTGTTAATTTCATAGCAAAATTTACACCCTGTAGAATTGTAGTGATTTGACATCAAATTTTTATTTTATGTTCAAACTATTCTTAATATAGTCTACTATTGTTAAACATTAACAGTATAGCGAAATGTTAAATTTTAGTATACAGGGTTGATCGAAACTCGGAATGAGTATTTTCTTAGTTTTCTTAAATAGAACACGCTGTATTTTAGTATTGTAATAAAATGATATTTTTATGGCACTTTTTTATTTTTTAAGCATTCCCTATACCTAAGTGCTTTAATTTGTAAGTTATTCGTGATTCTTTTAGCCAAACATTAACTGCAATAAAAATTACGTGAAATTTTATTAGATGGCCGTGAAAATATTCAATCAAAAATAATTTTTCGAAAAAAAGTACATCATAATCTAGTCTGATCCTTACTTTATTAATATTGGATGAGATATCCAAATAAATTCGTAGTTAAGATTGTTGGTGCCCAAAATATTAATAAAAACATACAATATTCTACCTAGTCGGCTATGACACTAAATTTCTTTAACAATTTGACATTATACTATTTCTACAGTTCCAGTTGCTTTGTTACCATTACTAATATGAATTTTTCTAATGAGGAACTGATGAGATTTTTGTGCTAATGGAGTATAACAAAAATGTGCTACCAGCAATAAAAAATTTTCATCAGAAATTCCCTGATAGACAACTAAGAAGAGAAACGTTTAAAAATATTCTAGAACGGTTTCAACGGACTGGACACTTAGATTATGATAAATCTTATCGAACAAAAACTATTGTAAGTGAAGAAAACAGGAATTAAATGTAATCCTTAGTGTCACTGAGGATCTGCATATTAGTACAACCGTTCTTACAATCTAAGTACCTATCTAGTCTGTTGAAACCGTTTTAGTATACTTTTAAAAGTTTCTCTTTTTGGTTGTCGTCTATCAGGGAATTGCTGATGATAAATTTTTATTGCAAGTAGCTCATTTTTGTTATACTCTCCTAGCACAAAGCCATTTTATTCAGTTCCTTATTAGAAAAATGAATATTAGTAATGGTAGCAAATCAACTGCAACTATATAAATAGCATAATGTCAAATGTTTAAGCAAATTTTGTGTCATAGCCAACTAGGGAGAATTATGTATGTTTGATTAATATTTTAAGCACCAACAACCTTAACTACGAATGTATTTGGATATCTCATCCAATATTAATAAATTAAGGATCAGGCTAAATTATTATGTATTTTTTTTTCGAAAAATTATTTTTCATTGGATATTGTCAAGGCCACCTAATAAAATTTCACGTAATTTTTGTTGCAATTAATATTTGGCTTAAAGAATCACGAATAACTTACAAATTAAAGCACTTAGGAATGCTTAAGAAATAAAAAAGTACCATAAAATATCATTTAATTACAATACTAAAATACAGGGTATTCCATTTATGAAAACTCAGAAAATACTCATTCCGAACTTCGACCCATCCTGTATACTAAAATTAAACATTTCGCTATACTGTTAATGATTAACAGTAGTAGACTATATTAAAAATCGTTTGAATATAAGCAGAAAATTTGATGTCAAATCACTACAATTCTACAGGGTGTAGATATTGCTACGAAATTAACAAAAAAACGTAATTAACTTTTAAACTACCTCCTATAATATTACAAAACCATATATTTTAAGAAAGGAAACATTGAGGAGAATCCAAAAATGTAAAAACATACAGGGTGTTACATTTAAAAAAACATAAGTTTGTGTCACCCTGTCAATACGCACGCCCCTGTATATTTGAAAATATTTTTAAAATATGGTACTATGTGTGTCCCAACTTTTACTTTAATACCTTTTTTTCGTATCTCTTACGACAAACGAGTAATTGGACTTTGTCACACTAATGCACCACCCTGTATATTAAAAAATTAAAAACACCAGTTTGGAGGTTCTTGCTGAAACCAAAGGTTTTTTGGTTTCCCTTGGTTTAATTAAAAACTTTAAATCCAGGGTTTTCCCTTGGTTTAAACTAAGGTTTCAAGCATATTGGTTTAAACCAGCCCACCCTGATTCCGACTGAATGTGTAATCAAGCAGAAGGTACTGGTTTTTTTCTCTAGTGGTGGAATGACTAATTTCAGGACTTTCTTATGCAGGCTTTGGTTTAAAATTTTGTTTATTTTGTTTGTTGTAGGTATCCATTTTTACTGCTATTTGTTAAGTGATAATAGGAAATTTGCATAAAATTTTAAATTCGAAAAAAATGTTATAAATCGCAACAGTACATAATTTAAAACATGTATCAAAGATAAAAAAGTTTTGTTTGCTTTTCGTTTGGCCCCTAAAGACGATTAAAAATTCAAATTATACCAGCCAGTCCAAAACGCATCGTGACGTCATCCGGTTATATATTTACATTCTACACCAACAAAGTAAACAAAATTGTATATAATTTTAAATTAGACATTATAAACGTCAGTAGAAAATGCAGTTATGTGACGTTACAAGTGTTTTTGATTGTTTGAACTATTCATAGAAAATTTGTACGTTTACAAAATGGTTTTATTTTCCATAGTAAACCTTCTTTCCTTTCCTTCAATAACTATATTAAACTCCAATCTCAACAAACTGGTATATATTATTACAATGACATACGATAAATGTCATTAGAATATAAATATTTTTCCTTTATTCCACGACGACAAGCTGGCCAAATACCCAAGTAGGTGGAGGCCAATAAACTAAAGAAGAAGCAGAAGAATATACCTAAATATAACCATATAGTTAAACTAGGCGACGTCACGGGTCGTTTGAACTATTTTAAAGTACAGAAGACTTTAAAGTATTATGAGTTTTTGAAGCGTGAAATTTTGGAAATCTCATTTTTAAACAAAACTGAACATTATTATGTAATAAAAAAATGTGCAAGTTCCCTATATTGTATCACAAAGTTATTTTTTACCATGGAAATTTTTATAAGTCTATGTAACATTATATGATAAGCTGACAATTTATGTTGTGTAGGATGGGATGATTAATTGTGTATTGTTGAATCGGTATGGGTAGGTAGGTGTCAAGGTTAATAATTAAATCTAGAAAATTTATGGATTGATTCTGTTATGTTTCTGTTGAATTTGTTATTTTTGTCTGGTAGTTCCTGTAAAACATCTTATCAACTGTTATATTTTAAAAACTTTATTTTCATCTTCTTCGTCTTGGTATTGGGTATCTATGCTTTTATCTGTTTATTTTTTTGTAGCCTTTCCCACGACCAAGGAGAGAAATGAACATTTCAATAAACATTGTGTTAATAAAATCATCATATGTAGATTTTGTAGTAAAACGTATGTTTCAAAAGATGAATATTTGGTGCATTATTCTTTACATATCGTCAAGAAGAAATCAGCAGCTAAAAACAATGGTAAAAACTTTATTACTACTAAAACTATTGATGTATCAAATACCGAAAAGCATGGAAAAGAAATATTTAAATGCAATGTATGTACAGCCGAGTTTGCTAATCTGTTGCAAATGCAAATTCATCAAAAAAATCATGGTGCCAAAAGACCTTTTAAGTGTGAATTTTGTTGCAGAACATTTGTACATTTTAAGAAATTCAAAAAACACAGTTGTAATTCGAAATCTTCCAAAGATACCAATTATTTAATAAATGATTCTTCACATATTATTAAAAAGAAAAAGAAATCTACCAGACGTTCAAAGTATTTAATAATACATGAATCATCACATATTCAAAAGAAAAAGAAAAAATATCATAAAGTCACTGGACAACACGCTGATATTAGTAAAATTATCGATGAGTTAATTTCGGAAGACAATGGAAGAGAGATATTTAAATGTAATATATGCGATAAAAAGTTTGTTAGCATGGTGCAAGTTCAATTCCATCAAAAACTTCATGGTATCATGAGACCTTATAGGTGTCATGTTTGTTGCAAAGCATATGGACATGTTAAGAACTTGGAAAAACACAATTGCTACTTCAAAACTTTCAAATGCCGTCGATGCTTTTCAGTGTTTTCACAAAAAACGGTTTACAATAAACACGTTGGTCATCATAACACTAATTCCTTATTTAATTGTGATAAATGTTGTCATAGTTTTGAATCTAAACAAAATTTGACTAGGCATCACAAGGGTAATTGTCATCCAGACAAACTGTTTAAATGCAAAACATGCAACATAAGTTTTACATCAAAGAAAACTTTTGATTCCCATACAGCTCTGGGTTTTACGGGAATATATTTGTCAAATATGTAACAAGAACCTACAATGTATTAAAATGTATGCAATAAAACAATGTATGCAATAAATCAATAATCAATATCATATAATATGATATTTAATTATAATGCATTTACTCACGGTTTCTGCTGTTCATTTTAAAGAACCGCTTGGATTGACATGAAATTTGGCACACACATAGCCAACATGTCAAAGAAAAAAGTTGTAGTGCGCCGATGTGTGCTTTTACCCTGGGGGTGAGTTTCATCCCTTATCAGGAGTGAAAAAATATATGTTCAAAATAAGTCCGGAAATGGATAAACTGACTAATTCTAAGCAATTTTTGTTCTATAGCGTTTTTCACTACATCAACACTTTTCGAGCTATTTGCGAATGAATATGTTCATTTTTCAACAAAAAAAAACACTTTTTTTAGAAGGTTATTTTATCGAAAGTAATTATTTTATCGAAAAAAGCATTTTTAGTAAAAATATAGCCTATGAAAAAGTGGAAAAATGGTGTATGTATAAGGTATCTAGACCCAGTAGAAGCAGTTTTAGCTAATGAAAAATAGGTTCATATTCGTCAAATTCCAAAGCGAATATTTCAACGTGCAATAACCAAAAATGATGCACTTTTTGGGGAAAACGCATTAGGACTTTTAAAGTTTTTAAAATCACCTTTATTTTTGTTTTTAAACGCTTTTTTAAACTGTTTTCTTTATTTCAATAGTTTGCATCAAATCTTTAGACGTTAATTTGACTGACTTTTCTTCAATGCAAATGAATGAAAATTTGCAAACATATGCCTTCGCGGGAACAATACACGAATAGTCCATATTTTTTTTATGTTTATTAATTGTTTAAATAAAAAAAAAAACGATTTAATGGAAAATGCTTAAATTTTCTTGTTTTTACAATGTAGAAACTTCAAACTTTTTCGGATTGAAGCTGATGCTATGAACTATACATAATTTCACTTTTTACGTTAATTGTTTACGTTATGCTTCATAAATAAACAATAAAGTTTCAAATTTTGAATACTTGATATTTGTTTATATATAAATCGGCGTTTATTCGTGTCAAATTTCAATACGATACGAAACAAAACTTCAACCAAAACGCGAATTCAAAAAATTCGTGTTTTTATCGTAGTCTTAGAAAAACCACCGGTAGAGACGTTTTGTGCTACAATTAACATTAAAATTCGTTTTGTCGTATTAAAACGCTTTTCTTTAGTTCATTCGTTTGGATCAAATCTTTGGACGTTAATTTGACTGCCTTTTCTTCAATGCAAATGACTAAAAATTTGCAGACATGGATTCGCGGGAACAATACACGAATAACCAATAAAAAGTTTTTTGTTTATTAATTGTTTAAATAAAAAAAAACGATTTTAACGGAAAATGCTTAAATTCTCTTGTTTTTTACAATGAAGAAACTTGAAACTTTTACAGATTGTAGCTAATTATGTGAACTATACATAATTTCTCTTTTTACGTTAATTGTTTACGTTATGCTTCATAACTAAACAATAAAGTAATTTTTTGCCGATTCCGACTACTTTTCATGTTTGTACATCATATGTTTTATACATATTTTAATAAACATGACGATATATTTTCATGTTTGAAAAGTGTAAGACTAAAAAGTAAAAAATAAAAAAAATATGAAAAAGATATTTTTAAGAAACGCTTTTCTTTAGTTACGAGTGACTAAAATTAAACATATTATAAAAAAATCAACTAAAAAGCAAAAAATAAAAAAAAATTGAAAAAATTATAACACATTCGTTGAAAAGCGTGGTGCGAAAACCGTTTATTGGATGAAGACGCGCCACGCTTTTCTTTGACGATTGTGATTTTTTCAATTTTTTTTATTTTTTGATTTTTGGTTGATTTTTTTATAATACGTTTAATTTTAGTCACTCGTAACTAAAGAAAAGCATTTCTTAAAAATATTTTTTTATTTTTTTAAAAAGTTTCTTGTACCAAAAGTAAGAAAGTTGCGCTCAAAATAAAGGTGTCCCTTTTTTTGGCAAAAAAAAATCGGGAAAATCACCCCCAATTAGCATTTCAAATGAAATTAATCGCTGACGCTTCACAAGTTACTTTAATTACGTATTATATAGCTTTGATCTAAGTTTTATAGGTTCAAAGTGCTCATTTTTGAAAAAATTTGGTTTAATGTAAATTTTTTTTTAACTTTGAAATAATCCTTTTTTTTTCAAAATACAAAAATTATTAGTGATATCATAAATCTTAAACAATAAAAAAAAATGTAAGTAGGTTTTGCTTTTCTGAATGTTTTGGATTTTTTGTCTTTCTGTAACACAAAAATTGGTTAAGATATGGCTGTTCAAAATTTGCATGCACTCGTGATTAGTGACTCGTTCAAGCCCTTTCAACAAAAAACACTTTGGACAGGTGAATCTAACAGATCATAAATATAAACAATACGTAAAAAGAGTAACTTGTGAAGCGGAAGCGATTAATTTTATTTGTGATGCTAATTAGGGGTTGATTTTCACGAGTTTTTTATAAAAAAATAAGCTAACTTAATATAACTTAACTTTGGCTAATAAGCCAACTTTATTTTGACCCTAACTTGCTTACATTTGATGCTAGAAATTAAAAAAAAAACAACAAAAATAAAGCTTTTTTAAACACTTTAAAGCTGTTTAAAAAGTTCTGATGAGTTTTCAACTTTTCATTGGGTATAACTCTGCTTCTACTTGGTCTAGAGACTTCAGACATAGTTGAAAATGTTCAAAAAATTCACTCGCTATAACCCGAAAAGTATTGACTTAGTGAAAAAAATTTATATAACAAAAGTTGCTTGGAATTAGTCAATTTATTAATTTCCGGACTTATCTTGGACAAATGTTTTTTCATCCCCGAGAAGGGGCGATACTCATCCCAGGGCAAAAGCACACATCGACACAGTACCTATCATTTTTTTCTTTGGCATGTTAGCTATGTTTATACCAAATTTCATGTCAATCCAACCGGTTCTTTAAAATTCACATGTTTTTCAATAATTTACCGTGAGTGAATGGACTATAAATGGTATAATGTCAATTAGACCGTTTATACTTTGTTTCACTTTAAGAATAGAACGTTGCGCTTATGGAGATCAGTGTTGCCAAACCTCTCGGGCACGGGTGGCTACTCGACTGCCGATATACGATTCATTCTAATCAGTACGGCATGGCATCGGTGCGCTTCTATCGTCCATAAGAAATGCATGGGGCTATCTCCGCAATGTTATATTCTTAACGTGAAACGCTCTATAGGTACTGTATAACGTCAATACTTTATTTATTATGATAGGATATAAGCTAAGTGTCCATGTTTATATGTGTTACGATTAGATTTATTTTTAGCTTGATCTCGACTAGTCTGAATATTAGCAATAATATTAATGTGTAAGTTATTTATTTTACCAATAGGCTCAACGACTGATTCATTTATTTTATATTTATGTAATTTATATGTATGGCTGCGTACATTTGTATGTACGACTAATTAATTTATTTTATACTAATTTAATTTTTATGTACGGCTGCGGCCATTTTTATGTATGTCTGACCCCTTAACCTTCCGATGACCAACCTTTTTTTGTTACACGGATGACCAAGGGGGGGGGGGAATGACCCCAGGTCAAAAATGTCAAAAATGACAATTAACAAAAAAATGAAGTGTTTTTAATTTTTTTTATGGCATGGACTTTATGTCATTCAGCCAGTCACAACATAAGTATTAGTGTCATGTGTAGTGTGTGTGTTGAGTAAGTGTCTTGTTACTTTGCAAAGTCGACGTCATTAGCGTAAAACTACTTGGAATTACACATAATAGACGGTATTTTACTAAACGTCAACTTCAGAATATATTTTTTATTCGTAAAATACAGGAATTTTTTTTTATTTAAAAATATGAGGATATCTAGAATGATATTAAAGTCAAATAAAAAAATAATGAGTTAAAAATTGAAAATACTTTTGAATTTATTAAAGAAAAACATACGCTGGGGTCACAATTTCCCCCGTTTGGTCATCCGAAGGTTAACGTCCACACTCGAGTACGCTAAACTGTCAAAATTTTGCACAATCGAGAAAATTCAATAACAAATTGATTTTTTTGGCCAGTCTTTTTCAAAGAAACTGTGCATTAAGGGGTTAATTTATTTTATACTTATTTAATTTTTATGTACGGCTGCAATCATTGAATAGTTTACCTTGAGTGTTTACCTTTAGTAGCCGATTTTTATTTAAACCCACATTTTACGTTAAAGTGACGTTAATTACCTTGGCGGACCCAGAATAGGTTGGTTAAAATTAAACATTCAAAATAAAATAAGTCTATTTTACAAAATGTAAAAAAATGGAAATTATAGAAAGAAGTTTTTTGAATACAATGGATCATGTTCTTAACCCGGCAGTGAACGCTATTTGAGATTTTCTCTTACGGTTTCAGAAAATTGCACACACCTTTTTTTCTGGGAAATTATACGCGCTGTAGTTTCTTCTGGTCTTCTAACTATCCTCCCTCGACAATCTAATAGACTCGTCCGTTCAGATAGTGACTCAGTTGACTTAGTATCACCAGATTGTTGAGTCAGTCTTCATGTGAGATATTCTCTCATCGCGCGACCACCCGCGCCACCAACTGTGTATCAAAATTAATTTTATTTTGCCACTTAAAACCTTAAATAATATCCTTATGTGGTCGATGAAATGAAAACCCTATATTCTGTTTGACGGGTTAGTTGTAGATTCTAGCCTTCGCAATTCTATTGCAAGAATTGCCAAAATAACATTACCGAACTCATCACAACCTGAACCATCGGGCATTCAGTTTTTTCATTTTGCCCTCGCAGCAAAAATAACAAAGTAAAAAAAATGTAATTCTTATCATCAACCAATTTGTCCAGGGCATTCTTGTTATACTTGTGTAAAGTGCGTTGCCGTAAATTATGAAAATACATATATTATTATGTATATTATGTTATATTATTATGTTCTTATTATTAGTTATTAAAAAAAGTTTAAAATCTGTTTTGAATAAATTCCTTGAATTTATTCTTATGTCTACAGGGTGAGACAAAAATGTGTTACAATACATTTACGATTTTTGATTTTTGGATAAGGCAAAATAATTGCATTCTTTCGCACCGTTTCACCTTCTATGTGCCGTGCGAATGCTGCCCGGAAATGCTGTCTCTTCGCTAGCTTTTCGAGCTGTGGCAAAAAAAACTTCATCAGATAATCTGCTAGCACCTCATCTTGTTGCTCTGTGGGGATCTTCTGCCCTCTTGAACCACCCAACTGTACTATAGAGTGAAAATGATCCTATCTTTCTTTGATTTTCCATATGCACATATCGCTCACGTTCAAATCGCAGCGAATTGCTTTAGTAAACAACCTTCTTCGAGTTTGGAAATTCCTCTTGTCTTTTTGCGCGTCATTCAAATGCATTATAGGCATGTTGGATACCTTGGACTATTTCCGCCTTTAAAAGTTTTTTTATTTTATTTTTCAATAAACGCGAAATTTTTAACAAACACTTTAACATTTAGCAAATCCATACGACAATGATTTTACAGTATTACAATATAAAAATGAAGATGTAAACTATTCAGTGACTGCAGCTGTACCTACATATGTGATATATTAGAGATGTGTCAAAACTTCATGAACCTTAGAAATAATCATGCCCTAAAAAAATGAATCCTAATAGTATTAATTATTTTTATTTTGTTACTGACAAAATGCATGGTTATAACAGCAGATCCAATAAGATGTAAATTGGAGCTGGAAGGTCAGATAATAGAACAAGTGATGGAGTTTAAATACCTAGCTACGGAAGGCTCGAAAAAGAAGTGGAAGATCAAGTGAATAGAGCAAACAGAGCCGCAGGTTGCCTGAATGACACAATATGGAGAAATAAAAATATCGGAAAAGAAATGAAAGGCAGAATTTACAAAACAGTCATCAGACCAATAATGATGTACGCGACAGAAACACGACCTGACACCGAGAGGACAAAAATATTGCTCGAAACAGCGGATATGAAAACCATTCGAAAAATCGATGGTAAGACTCTATGGGACAGAGCAGAAGTACAGATATACGACGGAGATGCAAGGTGGATAACATTAATAACTGGGTAAGAAACAGAAGAATAGAATGGAATGACCACATAAGCCGAATGCCAACCAATAGAGTAGTAAGGACAGCGAGAGACGGTTCCCCAATAGGAAGACGATCAGTGGGAAGACCACGAAAACGATGGAACGACAACTTACGAGAGGCACATTGAAAAAACAGACAGAGTCATGTCTATACAAAAAGAAGAAGAATTTCGTACTGAGTTCAATGCAATTTCCGTCTTTGGACGTGGACTATAATTTCCGTGATTTTTTAGATAAGCTTGTCTGTATTTTCAATAAAGCACTTCCTTTAATTAAAATTAAGCCAAAACATCGTAAACCCTGGACTACCAGGTATCCGAATATCAGCTAAGAATATGCGTTCTCTACTCTACATCAAGAAATTTACGACCAACGTCTCTGTCACTGAATATGTCACCAAGTACAGGGCAACCTATCGTAAACTTATAAAATCAGCTAAAAAAATGTACTATCAAAACCGCCTGGGAAGCTCTAAAAGTGTTGCAAAAGAAACTTGGTCCATAATAAACGATCTTCGAAATAAAACCCACACTTCTCAAACGTTTTCCCTTCCAGACCCCGAAAATCTAAATGAATACTTCGTTAACCTGAGTAAAAATATTACATAAACTATTTTACCACAACAAGATCCAATTTCCTATCTCCCTAGTTCAAAAAAGGTCTCGAATTCATTCTTTATAAAACCAGTTGATAAATCTGAACTGATCCAAACAATCAATAGTATCAAAAGCAAATCTGTCTGTACTACTGATGGTCTATCGATAAATTTTTTTCAAATCTCCCAGAAAATGTGTTGGAAGTCCTCATCTCACTAATTAATGATTCTTTTGAGAAAGGTAAATTTTCAGAATGCCTAAAGACAGTCATCATTACTACTCTTCATAAGGGTGGTGAAAAATCTAATACCTGCAATTATAGACCTAATGCACTACTTTCCAAAATTATTTAGAGACTCATAAAAGCCTGACTTATGTCGTTTCTCGTTGAAAACAACATTTTATCACAAAATCAGTTCGGCTTTTTTAAATAATAAATGTACGACTGATGCCATGTTTTCTGTACTACATGACGTTTATCAAGCACTGAACAATAATCTTCACACTGCCACCGTTTTTTGTGACTACGCCAAAGCTTTTGATTGTGTAAATCACGACATTTTGATAAAAAAACTAAATTTCTACGGAATTCGAGGTATTTCTTTGAATTGGTTCCAATCTTACTTGGATGATAGGAAACAACTGGTTAGATCAAATGATAGACTCTAGTCTAAAAACATTGTATGTGGGGTACCTCAAGGTTCAGTATTGGGTCCTCTTCTTTTCCTTATCTTTATTAATGACATCACTAGTTTAAAAGTCGACGGAAAAATCTTTCTTTTTACTGATGATTCCAGTATCACTTGTAGCAACTCAAATATTGCAACTCTTCATGCTACTATAACTTCTGATCTACTTACAATAAAAACCTGGTCTGACTCTAATTTCTAATTTCCGACTCTAATCTCGTTTAACGTAGATAAAACAGTAGCACTATCTTATAAAGGAGCTCTTCAACCCTTACCTCTTAATAACAGCCAGATCAGTACCGTTGATTCTGTAAAATTTCTTGGTATTTTTTTAGACAGCAACCTTAAATGGTCCCTCCATATCGATTTATTAAGGAAGAAATTATCTTCAATTTGCTATGCTATACGATCTGTTTCGAAGGAACTCAATTTAGCATCTTCAAAAATAACAAATTTTTCGTTGTTCGAGTCGCATCTTCGATATGGTCTTCCTTTTTGGGGTTCTGGTACAGCTGCCCAATCTGATGTTATTTTCAAATTACAAAAAAGAGCAATACGGTATCTGTTTGGCCTCAGAAGAATAATAGATTGCAGAAGCTATTTCACAGGATTTTAATTCGTCCTTCTTTATATATTTTAGAAACTGTTTGTTTAATTCGTAAACATCTACATGTCTTTCCAGCAAGACCGAATCATGACTATTTCACGAGAAATTCTACCTTTGACGTCTTTTTACCGACCCCGTCCTCTGAGTTTTATATTTTGAGTTCTAAAGAAATCTATATTATATTCCGCAAAAAAAAACTACAACCATCTCCCTCTACAACTTAATCTCAAACATCTTTCTCCAAATTCCGTAAAATGACAAAAGCCTACCTATCTGAAAGACCATATTATTCAGTAGAAGAATTTCTTAATCAATAACTAAGAAATTACAGTACCCTTTGTACAAGTAATTTTTTATCTATATTTGGGTGTCATATGCAGCAGCCTAACTTTTAAACTTATTAGTTACTAAGGTAGACTATGCAATTTGCAATTTATTTAAATTTTGTCAATTGATTGTTTCTGTTTACCTCATTATTATTTTTTAATTAATTGCCGATTTATGTAATTTTAGTAAAAAATTGTATTGTTATTGTTTCGTTTTCGTGACTTTTTATAAGCTTTGTCGATAAAATTATACAATTTTCCATGACAATAAAGCATATTTCTAATTCTAATTCTAAATAAAATATTAAAAATGACTGAAAAAGAAAAACAATAAATACTCCAAATATTTTACAAATTGCAAAAACTAGTTTGACTCATTAAGAATGCACAGCAGGCAATTAAATGTTATCAGCATTGTCAGATTTCATAGTCTGTTCGTAGATTGACGTCACCTAGTGAGTAAGGTTCATGAAATTTTTTAAAACCAGTAACTCTATAAAAATGTGTTTTAACATTATACAGGGTGGGTTGGTCATTCAAGAGTCCAGCATGACAATATACTTGGCAATATTCATTTTGCCATTTTTGGATGTTGTAAAAATGTTAAAACAGGTCGATTTTTAACTGTATAAATATCTGGCATTTGTCAACCCTCTCCCTTCCAATACCACATATAACCAAACCTATAATTTTGAATGGGGAATATACTGCACTGTTGTTATTTATTTAATATTTTAGTATTTAATTCATGTACCGTCTTCTAACAAAATTTATTTTGTATATCTAACAACTAATTAATTTATAATACTTTTATTTAATTATAATACTTTTATTTATTTTATATTAATTTATAATACGAATTCATAATTTAGACTGCCTTAAATGTAAATTGTTCTATGTGCCTATATGTCGAGGGTTGAGAACAATATGGTTCCAAGCGACATTTTGTACAAAATCGGTTTTTTTAAAGAATTCTATTTAATAAAGAATTCTGCATCGAATGATAGTTGAAAAACGTTGAATTGTTTCTAGATGGCGGGTAATCAATGATGAAATAAGGTGTCAAATACTTGAAATACTTTTAGGTTCGGGCAATAAGGTTCCAAGCGACAAGTACTTGAGAAAAATTAAGAGTGTGTGTACTTTGTACCCACGTAAGAAGTTATACTTTTATTGTATGATTTCAACGAAACAAATATACTTTCAGTGGCGTACCCAGGGGGGTTTGTCCCTCCCTTCTCAGCGCTTATAAAAAATATTTAAAGACTACTAGGAAAATGTAACTTGTCTTTCACAAACAATACAAAAAAATTTCGGTGCCCAAGCCAACCCACCCAAAGGAAAATTCTACTAGGTACGCCACTGTAGCAGTTTATTTGCATTTTATTTAAATGTCAAACTAATTTTAATACTTACTACTTTCTAAAAAATTTTATGAAAACAAAAATTAACAAAAAAAGAATGTGTCTGTACTTTGTACGCACATAAGTTATACTTCTATTATATGATTTTAACGAAATAAATATACTTTTAACAGTTTATTTGTATTTTGTTTCAATATTAAAAACTAATTTTTATACATACTACTTTCCAAAAATTTTTATTAAAACAATAAAAATATGTTTTGTGTTATGATTTTCTATTTAAAAATAAATATTCGTTTTATTTTGAAATTTATACCTTAATTTCACCAATTGCGCTAACAATTTTTGGAAAATTAAAAATTTTTGTGAAAGTTTATCTTATAATTCCATAAGGTTCCAAGTACAAGGCTTATAATGCAATAAGGTCCCAAGTACACTGCAGACGTCAGTAAATATGTTACAAAATTACACATTAGAATCTTACGTATTACATTATCTAACGTGAGGCGTTATCACAATTTACGACACTGTAGTATAAACTAATTTTAAGATTTACAGTCCTTTAAATAACGAAGTTATGATAGTTTAAAATTGGAAATTTGTCTCTTGAAAAATTTATGAAATGGCGCTTGGAACCTTATTGTTCTCATCGATGTAGTGTCTGCCTATGCCTTCAGACTCATTTCTAACTGTCGACTCAGCTTATTCTTAGTAGTCGTCTGTATACCTACGTCTCAGAGCCTTCCAAGCTTTTAAGTATAACCTCATTTCGAGTCAACGCTTCCACTGTATACATAAAGCAATATGTCATTCGAGCGCGAAGATCAATACTAAGATCGTGGCTGCAAAGTACGTTTATCATTTTTACAAAGGTAACTCGGGCTCGTTTAATCGCCTTTTTATTTCTGCGGCCAAGATACACGAGTTTCTCTACTCTGTCCAGTGTGGCATCTCCAACTTTTATACCGTCATCCTGTATATCGCTGGTATCTATGATTAATGTGATTCCTTATACATTTCCAGTGAAAATAATAACTCTGATAAGTATTGGCGATTACAATTTTTTTTATATGCGTGTCCGCGAAGATTATAACTCCCAAAACATTTATAATGAAAAGATTTAGTTTATAATAGATGCCGATGAAAACAATTATTTCCCTTTCTGTTTCTGTTTCTGCCGACGAAAACAATTATTTCTGAGTTAGTAATTATAATTTTCGTGGACCCACAAACACAAATGATGTTTTTTGCCGATACTCCTCAAAAAAATAAATTTTTTCGCTAATACTTTGTTAGCGACTATAATTTTCACAATCATATAATCGAAAATAATATTTTTCGCGGCGTTCATTGAAAGTTCTACTCTTAACGGCATTTTTCGGAGTTATACTTTTCTTAGGCGGCGGTGATATAATTTTGTTTGCTAACTAAACGGGAGACAAATTGGATCCGGTGAATTACAGAGGAATTAATTTATTAAACACATTAAAAGTAACAACTAAAGTGATAACAAATAAACTGAATGAAATTATAACATTACCAGTAGAACAACAAGGTTTTAGGACGGCAAGACCATGCATCGACGCTATATTTATAATGAGGCAAGTTCAAGAGAAATTATTAGAATAGAACAAACCGGATATTTGTTTCATGGACCTTAAGAAAGCATTTGATAGGGTCAAATTAAAGGACGTTATCCATTTATTGTATGCAAGAGAGGTACCTCCAGAAATAAATAAAACGATCGAAAATATTTACCAGAACAACACAATAGATAAATAGGCCTGGATCCCGTGTACCAAAAAAAAGTTGATTAATAGCAAGCTGAAAATTTGTTAACAGCTTAAGAGTGTCTAATCGGACAAAATTTGATGGACGGGAACACTGGAACAGGGGAAGTTTTAAGTGGGCAACAGGTTAAAAATTTGGAACGTCAGACTACGAAAACGTTCCATGTATTTTGTCGGACAAAACGTCCAATTGATTTGTTACCCTTTCATTAAACTCTCATGCAAAAATCAGCATGGTATTTATCACCAACTAGGCATTTTAATAAGTCCGACACGTAGAACATGTTAAATGACAGGAATTATGACAGATGATAAATTAATAGCAGTCTGATTTTTGCATAAGAGTTTAATGAAAGGGTAACAAAATAATTGGAAGTTCTGTCCGACCAAATACATGGAACGTTTTCGTAGTCTGACGTTCCAAATTTTCAACCTGTTCCACAATTAAAACTTCCCCTTTTCCAGTGTTCCCATATATCAAGGTTTGTCCGACTAGACACCGTTAAGATATTAACAAATTTTCAGCTTGCTATTAATCATTTTTTTTTGGTACGCGGGATCTAGGCCTAAAAAGTAAAAGTAGAAAAAGAACTAACTGACCAAATAGGGAACTTGCATAAAATTTTAAATTCGAAAAAAATGTTATAAATCACAACAGAACATAATTTAAAACATGTATCAAAGATAAAAAAATTTTGTTTGTCTTTCGTTTGGCCCCTAAAGACGATTAAAAATTCAAATTACACCAGCCAGCCCCAAACACGTCGTGACGTCATCCGGTTAAATGTTTACATTCTGCACCAACGAGAGCCGTGCGGTATATTTTTTCAATATGATGCAAGTCTTCGAAATGCCGCCCCTTAAATATAACTTAACTTTTATTTTTATTAAATGCAACTGCACAAAATGAACACACTTTTATTTTAAAAACAAAACATAATTTAAATTAAATGAAATACGTATTAACGTTAAATAACATTTACAAAAATTACAATTTTACCCTTCTGACTTTAATTTTGGCAAATTCGTCAATCAGATTGGTGTAGTCTAAAGTAGCAGCCAGTGAGAACTCTATTGAAATGTGCTAATTTTTTAAGTTTTGTTTGTCTTATGGAGCTTCGTAAACTGTTTTTAATAATTTTTAATTTTGAAAAACTTCTTTTCCCACTCACTACCTAGACAGGGAGTTTTAATAAAATTCTTAGCGATAAACTACATTTGGGTGTAGAGAAATAGTTCAAAACTTCTAAAGGTTTCATGGACTATGTTATTATTTGGGATATAAATATCACACAATTCTTCTAGAAGATCATTTGCCTGTATATCCGATTTTTTTTCTATTGAAAGTATTGAATGAAGATTCATACAATATTTTTTTAGTGTTTTATCATGTATTTCCCCAAATTTAAAAATATCAAAAATATATTTATTTATGAATTTCTAAAAGCGAAAATCGAACAATCAAAGAATTAATGACAATGTCTAAAATATAGATGAAAAAAATTATTTTAAATTTATCTTCTTCTGTTAAGAGTTCATCCATAAATTTTTCGTCATCATATTGACGCTTTTTTCTCCGGCTCGAATTTCATTTTTCGCTGGAAATTCGGAGCTTATATCAAGATTTTCTGCAATTTCATTAGAAGTAATTTTCGTTTGGCCATAGCCAGATTGTCTGTAACTTTTAATTTTTTTTTATTGTTTCTGACAACCTTTTTGCACAATCTGACAAATTTATAGTTACATGTTACAACATCTTCGAGACAGACCGAATTTATATGAAATAAAATATCATGCCAAAGAACTACACCGCATATAAATTTATAATTTTTAATATTTTTTGCTAATCCTCGTGATTTTACTTTCGTTTCTGTATCTTTGTTGACTTCTTCTATTATGTATTTCGAATATATTTCACAAAATTGAAATCTTAAAGGTTTCAATGCATCTATTCGACTTGACCATCTACTACAGTGGTGCTCAGACTTAAACTGCGTGGGATCTACCACATAAACTGTAAGCTCCAGCGATCGACTGCTAGTAAAAAAAAAAACAATTTAGAAAATAAATAAACTTAATTGCACATTTCTATTTGATAAAAAGTTGTAAAGTTTCGCGTGTGGTGAGTCAGCGCATCCCCGTCTTTTCCAATTTTTGTATTTTTTCCGTGAATCGCGATCGACTTTAAAAACTTTGGCGATCGACGATTTGAGCACCGCTGATGTACTAGTATCGCTTAACGGTTTTAAAGTTAGTTGTGAAACATGTTTTTTCAGAGCTTCCCAACGCTTTGTAGAACCAGAAAAAAAGTATAGATACAGCTCTTGTATAATGCAATAAAAGGTTATTGTTTCTGTAGAAGAAGACGATATCACTTTTAAAACTAAGTTTACAGAGTGGCATGTGCCACTCTTTAGCCTAAGGTCAGACAAGCGATAATTTACGGCTCCGTAAGAGCAGTAAAGTGAAGCGCGAACATGGGTCCCACGGTGAGAGTAGTGGATGGCCAAATGACCTGTAAAATATCGCGCAGCAACATAGGATAGGACCCATTTTTCGCGCTCCATTTTACTGCTCTTACGGCGACGTAAATGATTGCTTTCTGGCCTTAGCCTTAAACTCGAGTGACACATACCATCGGATAGTTTTCAAATATTTTATTTTGCACACCCTTTCTTATTCCTATGAGTATTTTTATGTATTTTCATTTTACTGATTATGCCGCCACCTTCTGATGCCGCATGATGCGACTGCCTCACCGCATCATAGCACCGCACGGCCCTGGCACCAACAAAGTAAACAAAATTGTATATAATTTAAATGAGACATTATAAACGTCAGTAGAAAATACAGTTATGTGACGTCACAAGTGTTTTTGATCGTATGAACTATTCATAGAAAACTTGCACTTTTACAAAATGGTTTTATTTTCCATAGTAAGCCTTCTTTCCTTTCCTTCAAAAACTGTATCAAACTTCAATCTCAACAAACTGGTATATATTATCACAATGACATACGATAAATGTCATTAGAATATAAATATTTTTCTCTTATTCCGCGACGATGAGCTAGCCAATACCCAAGTAGGTGGAGGCCAATAAACTAAAGAAGGAGAAGAATATACCTAAATATAACCATAACCATAACTATATTATAATACTATGTGACGTCAGGGGGTCATTTGAACTATTTTATACCGCAGAAGACTTAAAATTTGTATTTCTAAGTTATTGGTGTTTTTGAAACGTGAAATTTTGGAAATCTCATTTTTAAACAAAATTGAACATTATTATGTAGGTAATAAAAAAATGTGCAAGTTCCCTATTGAAGCTGGCAATGGGATAAGACAGGGGGATTTCCTGAGTCCTCTGTTCAGTCTAATCATGGATGAATAATACCAAACGGGATAAAAACAACTTTATACAAATAAAACAAGTTTTTTTTATATTTAAAGTTGTTTCTTATGTTTAGTTTTTTTTTATGTAAAGTTTTTATATGATGAAAAGGTTATCAATGTAAGTCCATAATACTAATGCATAGGAAATTAGTCAATACACACAATCTTAAGTATGTAGTTTCTGGAAGGGTTTGTGGTAATGGATTAGTGGGGATGGATAAATGATAAATGTCGTTACGTTAAAAGTTTGTCTTACGTCTTTATTGATTTATTTGAGTGGCCAATCCTGTATGTACGTTTGTTTTGCTTGTATTTAGCAGTGCTTTGCACATTATAGCTTTTTATATTTTAAACATTGTGATTTTTGTATATAACATGTATTTTATACATTGTCTAATTATTATCAAATGACATAATAAATGTGTGATAAATATTAAAATGTTTTATTTTTCTCCTTACTTACCCACATCATCATCATCATCATTCTCTTTGCCTTATCCCTATGCGGGGTCGGCTTCCCTAATTGCATTTCTCCACACAATTCTATCTTGGGCCATATCAATGTTAATCCCCTTTACCAACATGTCCTGCCTTATCGTCTCCCCCCAGGTCTTCTTTGGTCTTCCTCTCCTACTCCTTCCAGGAATCTGCACTTCAGCTATTCTTCGTATTGGGTGGTTAACGTCTCGACGTTGAACATGACCAAACCATCTTAACCTATGCTCTCTCATTTTGGCATCAATTGGTGCCACACCTAGACTTCCCCTAATATACTCATTTCTAATTTTATCCTTCTTTGTCACTCCACTCATCCATCTAAGCATTCTCATTTCCGCCACATGCATTCGCTGTTCCTCTTTCTTTTTCACTGCCCAACATTCAGTTCCGTACATCATAGCTGGTCTTATGGCTGTTTTATAGAATTTTCCCTTCAGCTTCATTGGAATTTTTCTGTCACACAACACACCACTCGCTTCTTTCCACTTCATCCATCCAGCCCTAATTCTACTGCATGCATCTCCATCTATTTCTCCATTACTCTGTAATACCGATCCTAGGTACTTAAAACTATTGCTTTTTACAATCATTTCACCATCCAAAGATACCATTTTATTTGTAGTAGCTCCATCTTTAAATGAACATTCCAAATACTCTGTTTTTGTCCTACTAAGTTTTAAACCTTTTTCCTCCAGAGCTTGTCTCCACTGTTCCAGTTTTTGTTCTAAGTCTCTTTCACTATTTCCTACTAAGACGACATCATCAGCATACATTAAGCACCATGGAATGTTACCCTGTATTTTCGCTGTTATCTGGTCCAAAACTAATGAGAATAAATACGGACTAAGCACAGAACCTTGATGCAATCCTACTTTCACATGAAATTTATCAGTCTCTCCCACACCTGTCCTAACACTAGTCGTTACTCCCTCATACATATCCCTCACAATCTTTACATATTCACCAGGGACTCCTTTCTTATTGAGTGCCCACCACAGAATCTCTCGAGGAACTCTATCATATGCTTTCTCAAGATCAATGAATACCATATGAGCGTTTGTTTCTTTACTCCTGTATTTTTCCATCAACTGCCTTATAGTGAAAATTGCATCTGTTGTTGATCTACCCTGCATAAAGCCAAATTGATTCTCGGATATTTCGGTCTCTTCACGTATCCGTCTATCAATTACTCTTTCCCATATTTTCATGGTGTGGCTAAGCAGTTTTATAGCCCTGTAGTTTGTACATTGTTGTATATCTCCCTTGTTTTTGTAAACAGGTACCAGTATACTGCTTCTCCATTCGTCTGGCATTTGTCCAACTTCCATAATTCTATTAAATAGACCTGCTAGCCACCTTGTTCCTGTCTCTCCCAATGCTCTCCATACTTCCCCAGGAATATCATCTGGTCCTACCGCTTTTCCTTTCTTTATTTTTTGAAGCGCTTGAGCCACTTCCTCATTGGTTATTTTGGTGACCATTGCTGCTACTGTCTCCGTTGACTCTACAGGCTGTCTGTCAAATTCTTCATTTAATAAGCTGTCAAAGTACTTTCTCCATCTCTTTTTGACATCCCTTTCGTGAACTAGTATTTTATTATTTTCATCTCGGATACATCTAATCTGATTAAAATCTTTTGCTTTCTTTGCTCTCTGTTTGGCTATTTTATATATCTTCGTTTCGCCTTCCCTGGTATCAAGTTGATCGTATAGGTTTGAATACGCTTCTGCTTTAGCTTTTGCTACTGCTACTTTCGCTTCCTTTTTGGCGACCATATAGTTTTGAAGATCTATGTCCGATCTGGTTTCTTGCCACTTTTTATATAATTTTCTCTTCTCTTTTATTTTTCTTTGTACTTCATTTGACCACCACCAAGTCTCTTTATCTTCAAACTTCTTTCCTGACGTTTTCCCAAGTATTTCAATAGCCGTCTCTCTAATAATATTGGCCATTTTTCTCCAAATTGTGTTAGGGCTTCCTTTCATGTTCCAACATATTTTTTCTACTATTCTTTCCCTGAATAGACCTTCCTTCTCATCTTTTAGCATCCACCACTTGATTTTTTGTGGTCCTCTCCGATATTTTTGTTTAGTTTCGCTTTTTACTTCGATGTCCAGAACAAGCAGCTTATGTTGTTGGCTTACTGTCTCACTAACTATTACCTTGCAGTCCTTGCATTCACGTATGTCTTCTTTCCTTATCATGAAGTAGTCTATTTGGGATTGATGTTGTCCACTTTTGTAGGTAATAAGTTGAGTTTCTCTCTTTTTAAAGAATGTGTTAACAATCGCCATATCCAATGCTGTTGCTAATTCTAGCATGTCATCTCCAGCTTCATTTCTAGTTCCAAAGCCTAATCCCCCATGTATTGTTTCATATCCTGTCTTGGCTTGGCCCACATGTGCATTGAAATCACCTCCTATTATAACTTTCTCCTCCGCTGGAATATCACTCAGTATGTCTCCCAATTGATCATAGAAAGCTCTTCTTTCATTCTCACCCAGACCTGTTTGAGGAGCATACACACACACAACATTCAATACCTCTTTATCAATTACAAATTTCACTGACATCATTCTATCACTCGTTCTTACAACTTCTACTACGTTATCTTTCATTTCACTATCAGCAATTATACCAACTCCATTTCTAGTGTTACTACTCCCTACATACCACAATTTATATCCATCACCTAGTTCTTTCTCCCTTTGTCCTTTCCACCTAGTTTCTTGAATACAAGCAATTTGAACTCTTCTTCGTTTGAGCGCATCCACTAACTCCAGACTCTTACCTGTAAGACTACCAAGATTCCAAGACCCTATCCTGATTTTTCTAACCTGTAATGGTGTTCCCCCTGAGATAGTCCTCACCCGGAGATCCGAATGGAGGCTCATTTTACTTCCGGAACATTTTACCTCAGGAGATGCCATCATTTCAGTATAAGTTTTTATTTCGTTTGGAGAAGGTCTTTTCATTATTATGGCCTGAAAAGATTTTTGGATATTTGATGCCTGAATGCCTTTTCTATCAGCACCATACCCTGCCCTGTCCTGCACGTTTAGCCAATACACCACCAATGCAACCAAAGTGCAGTATTACCCCACACCCGCCTGCATTTTTCTGTATAGGCCAGGATCCCTACTGTAAGGACTGCCCTATAAGCCAATGTATTGTTGCCCGTATCCCGCCACTAGGAGGCACGTACTTCATTCGGGATACAGTTACTTACCTTACTTACCCACAATAGTTATAAAATATTTTATTTCCCTTTAATATGAGCTTTATGTCTAGTATATCAGTATTTACAAAGTACAATTACTTACAAGCGAAAAATGACAAATGGTTCAATGAAAAATGCGAGAAAATGGAAACTATAATAGCATAAGATTATTTTTTAAAATGTTTAAAAAAAGTAAAACCGGTATATTTAAAAAAATCCATCTGCACTAGTTGACAATCACAACAAAATCAGTGTTATGATGGAGCGATCCATAGAAGCTTACGGAGGAAGAAGGGAGATATAGTAAAGAAATAAATGAACTAGGAAGGGAGAAGTCAGAAATTAACCAAGAAATAAAAGTTCTACAGCAGAGAAATTAGACAATGAAAGAACTAAGAATAATTTGGTAATAACTGGTTTTGATTAGAAAATGATATTAAAATATTCTTTCAACACAAGTTTAAAATAGAGGGAAAACTAAAGAGATAAGGAAAATCACGCCACAAAAACGAGTTATATAAACGGAAAACTTTGAAAAAAAAATTCTTTTGATAGTTAACGAAGCAGGTATATACATTATAGATTACAGTTCACATCTCTACATCTTTGGAATAGCACTGTGATCATACTGAATAGATCATTTCTTGTTTCCAGAACTTTAATAAAATTAAATTATGATATTTGTTTTTTTTTGAGGTTTGGTATAAGCCCCGATGTATGATAAAAAAAAGATTCAACAAGTGAAGAGATAAGACTTATTGTTCTGTAACCACTACCTTTTTCATACATTTACTAAGGATTTCCAAAGTTTTCACTGTATTCCTTTACTCAACCGTTTTCTCCAGTTCTATGTGATTTGCCAGTCCCCTTAATGCAGATTTCTTCTTTCAATTGCTTAATCCACTTCATCTCTGAAAATATTCGGAGCCTGCCTCCCCTCCTTCATCCTATCGGTGTCCACTCCGTCGTTCTATTTATCCAACGATTTTGGTCTGCTCTTCTGACATGTATGTCCTTACGAGGTTAATCTCTTCTGTTGGATGTAGTCTATTTTATATGAGTTCATTTCCATTCTTTTCTTAATATCTATGTTATTTATTCTATATCTTCTTGTTACTCTGCAATTTCTTCTTAGAAATTCCATCTCTGTTGCTCTTATTTTGTTTTGGTTTCCTTTTTTATTGTCCAATTTTCACACCGATAAGTGAGGATATTTCTTGTCATGGTATCATGACGCCAGGCACTGGTGTTATATATTCTTTTTGTTGTTATGCTGATGTTTTTATCTCACGGGCTCAATTTTCGCATGCAGTCTCTTGTTTGTCCTAGTCTATTTTGTATACCTTCTTCCGTTATTCCTTTGTTTGATATTATGAAACCTAGATACATGTACTTGTCTGTTCCTTTGATTTGTTTATCTTCGTCTATTTCCCCCTGTTTTGTTTCTGTATTCTTCGTTGTTACGCATTCAGTTTTCTTTAGGTTTATTTCCATCCGATTCTTTGTATATTCCTGTTTTCTCATCATCAAACTGAGGCCATCTTCGTCTTGTGCGAGATCACTATTTCGTCGTCAGCAAAACTTAGGGTACCTACCTACATAGATATTCGTTTCTTACTTCTTGTATAACCATTCCTTCGCACTTCTTTTCCATGGTTTCAGAGTTTTTCCAGGAATATTTTGAATAGGGTAGGGGATGTGGAGGAGCCCTATAGTTAGGGTTACCATAATTTATTAAGGCCAAATCCGGACAGGGGTAGTCCAAGGGGTTGTAGAAAATGTAAAATTTGAATTTGACGGTGTTGCTACCTCTACATTGTACATATATGCGAAATGCATAAGGCACAATAAAAAGTACAGCTGTTTCGCTACAATATGCAACTAACATCGAAAACCTCTGCCAGTTTAAAATACATATACACCTATGTTTTAACATACTTTAGACTTAAGGTGCTGCGCAGAATGAAATTTCCCACCGTTGGGCCTAGTATTTTCCATTTTTTTTTAGTAAAGAAAAAATCCGGACATTTCTCATATTCGTCATTTGTACCTGCAGTGAGAAAATTTCAAGAGAAGAAACTGAAAATACCGCCGAAAGAGGTGAAATGTAAATTGGTTTTAGACAATCCTATGCTTACCCTCTTGAAAATATTCGACATTATTTAGAAGACGGCAACTTTAATTGTATGTTTTTGCCAAAAAATGCATCGTTTATGTAACCCATGGATCACTGAATAATTTAGATAACCAAACGAGTATATTGCAGAAAGTTTTTAGATGAAGTAGAAAAGTAAAAAGTAGCAAACCAAACTTGATTCCTTTTTTAACTTACAAATTTGTACACTGTGTATAAATACAGTACATATTTAAAAAATTTGATGGATTTTAAACATATTTTTATATAACGGACTTTCGCCTTTAACGGACATCCCGTCCCCCCAATTAGTCCGTTATATCGAGGTTTTACTGTACTGCCTGTTTTTCTTCAACGGTGCCTTTCATTCTGCCCCTAAGTTGTCATTCCATCTTTTCCTTGGGCGTGCTATACCTCTCCTGCCTAACGGTGACTTGTCCCTGGCTATTCTTACTATCCTTGATTCAGACATTCTGCTTATGTGCTCATTCCACTCTTCTTTTCTGTTCTTTACCCAGGTATTTATATTGTCTACCCCACATATGCGTCTGATTTCCTCACTTCTTACCCTATCCTGTAGTCCTTTTCCAGATCTTCATTTCGTTGGTTTCCAGATGTCTTCGTGTTTTACTTGTATCTGGTCTTGTTTCGGCCGTGTAAGTCATAACTGTCCTAATAACTGACGTATACAGGGTGTCCCGAAAAGATTGGTTATAAATTATACCACAGATTCTGGGGTCAAAAATAGGTTGACTGAACCTCACTTACCTATATACAATAGTGCACACAAAAAATGTTCAGCCCTTTGAAGTTACAAAATGAAAATCAATTTTTTTTCATATATCGAAAACTCTTAGAGATTTTTCACTGAAAATGGACATGTGGCATTCTTATGGTAGTAGCATCTTAAATTATAATTAAAGTGAAATTTGTATACCCCATAAAAATTTTATGGGGTTTTGTTCCCTTAAACCCCCCCAAACTTTTGTGTACGTTCCAATTTAATTATTAGTGTGGCACCATTAGTTAAACACACTGTTTTTAAAACATTTTTGCGTCTTAGGACTTTTTCGATAAGCCAGTTTTTATCGAGATATTTTGAATATTTTATCGAATCCACCACATATTTGTACATGGTTAAGTAGGATTATAGAGACCTGTTAATAATCTGAAAATGTATTTATAATTTACATTTTTAGGTATATTTTGAAAAAGAAGCCACATCTAAATAAAAGGTGACTTATCAAAAAAGGCTAGTAGGCAAAAAAGTTTTAAAAACACTGTGTTTAACTAATGGTACCACAATAATAGTTTAATTGGAACGTACACAAACATTTGGAGGGTTTAAAGGAACAAAACTCCCATAAAATGTTTATGTAAATATATTAAAAAAGAAGCCGCATCTCGATAAAAACTCGCTTATCGAAAAAATACTAAGAGGCAAAAAAGTATTAAAAACGTCAGGTTTAACTAATGGTACCACAATAATTTTTTTTTAACATCCCATTTATTTACAATCTGTAATAATGATTACAATAAGTAAATTGTTTAACAATTAAAAGAGACTTGCAGGAGACTGTCCAGTGACAATAACCTATGAAATCATAATTTTAGTACTTAACAAAATTATTTGTGACTAATAAATAAAACTCTAATAAACAAAATATTTTTGAAAATTTAAAATTTAAAATATTGTTCGTAGATCGCTTGGAGTGTGGCGCTTTAGTCTTCTGTTTACTTGGGGTCTCATTAGGTTCTTCGGTAGCCTGTTGGGGTGGTTTTGTAGTCGGATGTTGTATTTTTGGGCGTAACTGGCAATTTCTTCTTTGGCAGTCTTCATTTGGAGATCACGATTGATGTGTTCATTGGGCATGTACCACGGTGCATTTGTGATAATGCGCAAGGTTTTCGATTGGAATCTCTCCAGGATGTCGATATTGGATCTCGACGCAGATCCCCACAGTTGGATACCATAGCTCCATATTGGCTTAATCACTGCCTTGTATACTAAAATTTTATTGTACAAACTCAGTTGTGACCTTTTTCCTATCAGCCAGTACATTTTATTGAGTTTCAGACCCAACTGTTTTCTTTTCGTGAATATGTGTTTCTTCCACGTTAATCTGCGGTCCAAGTGCATACCTAGGTATTTTACATCATGCTTTTGTTGTAGTACTTGATTATTTAATGAGACGGTTGGGCACGTATCTTTTCGATTAGTGAACGTTATATGTACTGACTTGCTTTCGTTTACTTTAATTCGCCATGTTTGTAACCAGATATTTATTCTGTCGAGAATTGTCTGGAGCAGTTGCGAGGCGATGTACGGGTTTGAGTGAGCTGCAATGATTGCTGTGTCATCTGCATATGTGGCTGTGATGATGTTTTGGCTTGTAGGAAGATCTGCTGTGTAGAGTAGGTAGAGAACTGGTCCAAGGACACTACCCTGAGGTACTCCAGCTTTGATTGGATATAAGTTAGTGCACTGATCTTTAACTTTTACAAGGAAATGGCGGTCGGAGAGATAGGACTTGAGGATTAGAAAGAAGTTGAGAGGAAGGACTTTTCTTATTTTGTATAGCAGGCCAGTGTGCCAGACTTTATCAAAAGGCTGCAGAGCAGTATTGTTTCTCTTCTAAGGCTTTGTTTATGGAATTGCAGACTCGATGAATTTGCTCGGTGGTAGCATGTTGTTGTCTAAATCCAAACTGGTGGTTGGGTATTAGCTGCTTTTCCACGAGGATTGGCTGTAATCTGTCTTGTAAGAGTTTTTCAAAAACCTTTGACATCACTGAAAGTAGACTGATAGGTCTATAGGACTTAACTTCTTCTACAGGCTTGCCTGGTTTGGGTATTAAGATGATTTGTGCCACTTTCCACAAAAGGGGATAGTAACCAGTTCTTAAGATTGCGTTAAAAATCTGTGTCAAATATTGCACTCCTTTCTTGGGAAGTTCTTGTAAAATTCTTGCAGTGATTAAGTCGAACCCTGGGGACTTTTTCGGATTCATATCTGTTTGGATATTGTTGACTATTTCACTCACCTTAAAATTTTCACATAATCTGACCAAACCAAAGACAGCTTGTGTTATCGCGAAAACACCAACTGTCTTTCAATTCTGATTGGTCTATCAGCTTCGTGTTTTCAACGACGTAACCATGGATACCGATCGCAAAGCAAAGTTTGACGTTTGCCAAAAAAATTATTGTAGCTGTATACGTCAAAATCAGTCGTTTCGGTGGTACTTCAAACGAAGTTATAAACCAAAACATTGAAGAAAATATACCGAGTAACACAAGAAAATCTAAATCTTATATATGGAGACAATTTATGATGTTCTGTGTGAATCGCAACTACAAATTAGATGCAGAAAATAACAACGAAAGACTAGCATTCATTCTAAAAGACTTGGCCTTCAACTATTTATTGTTATAGGTAAAAAATAATTATAACAAATTATTTATAGTTATAATAAATATTTCATGATTATGACTAATTGTGAATTATTCAAAAAATGGGTAGATTTGGGTTACCTAGATAAAAAAATGTATTATCATTAAATTCCTTCCTCTCATTCTACTGAATTTTTGACCTATCACTTTGTTCGTGAAATAGTCTAATAAAATACCACTCGTGATTTAATTTATCTTATAAGTCTGTCTTTTATTTCTAAACTCAACTGAGTTGCTTAAAGAAAACACCACTCGTCCTACGGACTCGTGGTGTTTTCAAGCAACTCAGTTTCGTTTAGAAGTAAATCGACAGACTTATCGCGAAAATTGAATCACTAGTGGTATTACTATTGAAAACTTGTTTGGCTGTGAATTTTTCCAACGGTGCTTCTAGTTGGTATGGATATTCTAAATACAATTGAATATTATCTTCTGCATCAGAGTTGTTGTTTTGGGCATGTGGTTGGAACACTTCCTCCAGGTATTTGGCAAAGACTGTGGCTTTTTCGTTGTTACTTTTAGCCCATCGTCCGTTACTGGCCCGGATAGGCGGATTAGAGAGTTGTGGTCTGTTAATCTTTCGTGTTATTGTCTTCCATAGCGAGTATTCGGAGGTTTCCGTGGCAGATAGATTTTGTAGATATCGTTTTAGGTCGTTGTTTTTATTGTTGTTTAACAAAGTTTTTAGTCGCGCTGTAGCTTGGTTTAATCTATTTTTATCCTGGGGTGCGTGGGTTCTTTGCCATACTTTTCTTAGTCTTCTTTTTTCTGCAATTTTTTCTTTTATTTCGTTGGGTAAATCTTTGTGTATGATTGTTCTTGGTTGTGTAGACGTTGACTGCCAGCCAGCTTCCTGAATTATCTTACTTAATTGATTTACTGCTTCGTCAATTTCGCCATCCGATTTTAGTGGGATGTTTAGATCCAATCTCTCATCAAGGATAGCCCGGAATTTAATCCAATTGGTATATTTACTACTTAGATATGGTGGACGTTCTGTTTCGAGGATATTCGTGGATATCATGACCAAGACAGGAGAGTGGTCGGATGAAAGATCGAAACAAGATTGTGCTGTCTGGGATCCAAGTGGTATTCCTTTCGTCACACAGAAATCAACCAAATCTGGAATTTTGTTTGTGTCTGTGGGTCAATATGTGGGTTCGCCAGTAGATATGTATTTAAGGTTGTTGGTTTCCATTGTCATGTATAATTGCCTACCTTTCGGGGTTATTAGCCTGGATCCCCAGTGAGTGTGTTTTGCGTTATAATCGCCGCCTGCTAGAAACCTGTTTCCAAGTGTGTTGAAGAATTCTTGGTATTGATTTTTGGCTATAGTATGTCGTGGTGGACTATATACTGCAGTTACTGTTAAGGGACCGTTCCAGTCTTCTACGCTAATACTTGTTGCTTGTATATAGTCTCTTTTAAACTTATTTAACTCGTGGTGTTTTATCGATGACTTAATTATGATTGCAGTTCCTCCATGTGCAGTGCCATCTGGATGTTTGGTGTTATATATTGCATAGTTGGGAATTCTCAGATAGCTTCTATTTGTAAAGTGTGTTTCAGATATTAACATTATGTCGATGTTGTGTATTAGTATAAAAGCTTTAACCTCTTGAGCATGATTTGTTAGCCCGTTGGCATTCCAAATAGCTATTTTGAAGAATTTGATCATCTTGTTAATTTAGTGACGACGGTGGTGAGAAGATTTAACAGTGTACCCATTTGTTCCATCAGGACTTTTAACATAATCTTTAGTTCAGCCATGTCATTTGAGGCGGGAGTATTGGTAGTAGTTACTTCTGTTTGATTTGTATTACTATTCGTAATTTGTTGTGAGTTATTAACGATTTGGGCGTAGGTAACTCCTGCTTGGACATGTTGTGCATGATTAATTGGCATGCTAGGCCTTGGTCTAATCTTTGGGAATTTTTTCGTTTGTAGCTCCTTGTATACCCTGCAACCTTTGTAGTTTGCTGGGTGGTCTCCCTCGCAGAGTACACACTTGACGTTGCCACTTCTTTCTCTATTAGTGCATTGCTCTGTTGCATGATCCCCAGTGCACTTTACACATCGTGGTCTAAGGTGGCAGTATGACTTGGTATGTCCATATCGTTGACATCGAGAGCATTGTGGTATCTCTCTGTTTTGGTACGGTGGTTCAATTTTAATCTTATGGTTTAATAGAAACTCGATGTCATATATATTTCTATTATTATCAGAAGGTTCCAGGTCGACGAAAAATAGTGATAGCTGATCTTTAGTTTTAGGGTGTTTGATGTTCCAAATGTTTCTAACAGTGTGGCCTTTCTCTTCTATTTCCTTTTTTATAAGATTTTTGTCCATCGAGTAATGCATGTTCTTAAGAACAACCCTGAAACTGCGCTCGTTTTTTATTTGATAAGTATGAAACTCTGTCTTTTTTTCCGATAGGGCTTTTGTTATTGTACCAAAGTAGTCAGCAATTTTGGCTGAAGTTTAACTTGATCGGAGCTAAGAACTTTTAATTCGTAATTATTTTCAGCAATTTTGTTTAGTAATTCGATAAGTGGGGGTATGTGTTTAACCCCCTTAATAAATATTGGAGGCGGTTTGGTTATTTTCTCTTTTTCACTTGTGCTTTCATTGTCATTTATTTCATCATCTTTTGACTCGCTATTTAGTGCCTCGAATCTGTTAGAAGTGGTAGTCGGCGAGTTCAGCCAGTAATCGTTTATTTTTGTTTGCTTTACTATTCTTTTGTCTGGACTAGTTCGATGCCTTTTGTTGGAGTTTTCGACTGTTTTCCATTCGGTTTGATTTAATGAGGTGGAAGGTTGGTTAGTATATTGGGGTTGCTGTAAGGGTTGAGAGTAAGATGTGTTTAATGGTTGAGAAATTTGCATATTACCTTGTAATTGTTGATCAGTGCAAATTTGGTATTTTGGAGCGTACGCCACTGGCTGCTGGTTAGAACCCATTGCGTCACATTGCATCGGTTCGTTAGATTGCAGAATATTCTGATTTATCGCCGTCGAAGCGGAATCCATTTTCGTTTTTTGGGTCCCATTAACAATCGTTTAATTTGTTTCACCACAAAAACTGGATTTTTATTTTTGTATTTATATTTAACTACAGATAAGCAGACTGGTAATATCGACTCCCATAAAATGTTTATGTAAATATATTAAAAAAGAAGCCGCATCTCGATAAAAACTCGCTTATCGAAAAAATACTAAGAGGCAAAAAAGTATTAACGTCAGGTTTAACTAATGGTACCACAATAATGAATTAATTGGAACGTACACAAAAGTTTGGGGGGGGGGAGGGTTTAAGGTATCAAAACCTCCATAAAATTTTTATGGGGAGGACAAATCTCGCTATAATTTTGTTTTAAGATGATCCTGCGATAAGAATGATACATGTCCATTTTCAATAAAAAATCTTTAATAGTTTTCGATATATTGAAAAAAATCGATTTTCATTTTGTGACTTCAAAGGGCTGTAACTTTTTTTATGAGCATATTTGTACTAAGGTAAGTTAAGTTCAATCGAACTATTCCAGAATGTGTGGTATAATTTATGACCAATCCTTTCGGGACACCCTGTATATTCGGTCCTTTGTTTCCAATCTTAGGTGTTTGTTTTTCCAAACTGTGTCGTTTAGGCATCCGGCCGTTCTACTGGCTTATTTGGTCTTTTACCTCTTCGATATTGTTGTCGGCTGATAGATTAATTCCCAGATATTTGAAAGTCATTACTTAAGTAATTACAACAAATGTTGTATAATTTGATTGTCTAACTCCAATTTGCATCTTATTGGTTCTTTGGCAATTACTAAGCTTTTTGTTTTTTGGGCTAATATTTTCTATTTTCATATTCATTTCTTTTGCGTTAGTGTTGAATTCGTGCAGTAATCTTTGTAGGTCGTCTTCCCACTCTGCTACTAACACGGTGTCATCGGCGTAAGAGTATTTTTATCTCTCTATTGCCCATTTTGTACCCTCTTTTTTTCTTCACTTGTTTTATTATTGCATCCAACATAATGTTAAACAGTAGAGGGCTTAGTGAATCTCCTTGCCTGATTCCTGTGTTTGTTTCTATGGGTTCTGTTATTATTCCATTGACTTTCATTTCTATTTTATTTCTTACATATATGTTTTCTTTCAGTTTTATGATATCCAGTGGTAAATTTTTGTCATATAGTAGGTGTATCACATCTTTTAATTGGATTGTATCAAACGCGTTCTCTAGGTCTATGAATCAGAAAAAGGCTGGTTTGTTATATTCTAATGATTTCTCCGCTATTTGCCTTATCACAAAAACTGCATCGTTACATGATCTTCCACTTCTAAATTCTTGTTGTTCATCAGATTTATTTATGGAAGCCATTATTTTCTCCATAAGTATTTTTGTTGTGAGTTTCAGTATAGTGCTCAGTAAATCTATCCCTCTTTAGTTACTGGGGTCTGCCCTATCACCTTTCTTAAATAACGCTATCATTTGAGTGGTTCTCCATTCTTCTGGAATTCTTCCTGTATTTATTATTTTACTTATAAGGATATTAGTGAAGTCTATCTCCTCCGTATTTTAAAAGTTCATTAGCTATTCCATCTTTCCCAGGAGCTTTTCGATTTTTCATGCTAAATTTCAATAAAATAAATATGTACACGTTGTTTACACATAGTTTATATTTTGCAAGCAATTGGTACATTTTTATGACATAATTACAATATATAAAATATTACAAAACATTTTAAAGTTACATTAAAAATTATGCATAGCAAAATAGCAATCTTGCATAAATACTAATCACATATAAAAATACTTAAAACAGTTCGTTTTTTAAATAGGTAGGAGGCTGTCAACAAGAAGGTGTTATAATAATGCACATTTGGAAAATGTTATATATCTACATTTTTTATTTAGTCCTTTTATCTAGGAAGACTGTATAATGAAATCCCCCTACTACTTCAAGCTTGAGAGCTAGCTGTTATCTGAAATTGGTAGGTCCTCTATAACAATGGTGCAGTGAGAGTGGCATTAACCGACAATACTTATTTTCTTTCAGTATTTTATACAGATTTCTGTAGGAACTATGTACTGAAAGTGTGGGTATTGCCCCCTATAATTGAATTCCAATTTTTCTTTCATATTCTGGAAAAATTCAGTACTAAAGAACTGTAATACAATAGGTAATATTTCGCAACGAAAAATGCTGGAAACTTTTAATATAAGTTGAGTTGTTCTATTTGATGTCTAACCTACCTAATCCCACATAATCGCTAGCTTTCGTTTATTTTTCATTCAAATTTTTTCTATAATGCTAAAGCTGCTAGTATGAATCAGACTTATTCGTAGCACCGACCAGAAACCAGTAATACTTTTAATTCGCAGGTATCACCAACGGTTTACCAACCAGTCATATACCTACATATCTTCTTCAAACATACAACTCTTCTGTTTTGAATATCATAAACAATCTTGATTCACATCATCTGGCTAATCGTTTAAACCAATAAAATTGAAATAATTTATAGTAACCGAACATTAAACAACCATTTAAAATTTGCAAATTTTAAATAATTACATGCCACTCTTTATAAGCAATGATTCATGTAAACAACGTTTTAAAAGAAATCAGTTAATATTTTTGTAATAACCGGGGCAACTCTGTAATTTAAGCCTCGAATAAATTCTGCATCCCTTCTCCGGTTTACGCGCAGCTGACGTCTATTCCTATTTTGGTCGGAGTGTACAAACTATATAAAAGAAAAGGTAGATTAGACTGGTTGATACCAAAGATGACACTCTACCATTATTCAGACTGTTTGATATAGACATTGACAATATTGTGATATTAAGGTTTTTATAAAAAATATAAGCTGTAGGTACATAGATCTGTGTTTTTTTTATTTAAAAGCTGTAATGTAAATATAGCAATAACTTTCTCTATGGGATATGCTGGATAGCAGTTTTTTTATTATTAATAAGAATGCGATAAAGCTCTAGCATTTAACCAAATGGCCTCTTGTTACATGAAGTTGTTTAAACAGACTAAACTTATTTGATAAAATTAGTGCTATATCCCCGTAAGTAATTATTATTTAAAACTATTTATACATTTCTGGATTTTTTTTCTTACATTTTAGCAATACTAGATATTCTTTTTAGGGCCATAATCGATCGATGACCTGATTCACAAAGGCCATTTTGCTTGCAACCTGTTTTGTTTACTCGGGAAGCAAATTGTAAGCTGTGTAAAAAATAAATAATGTAGCGTATACTAACACAAACATCTTATAAAATTAACAACAAATATAACATCTTGGACCTATTTTTAATTGACCATAACACATCTCTCACTTGATTTTCCCTGAAGAATATCTAAAACAGAAAATAAAATTTAAGCGTAATCATATTTTTGGAGATCGATATCACCTGAATCAATGTTATCAATTTTTTACGTTTTATGTGTTTAAAAAATATGACTCAGCATTTTATTTCACATAAAAGCTCGCAAAACTAGCAAGAACCCTTAAAAACCTTGAAAAATATGCTTTTTTGGTGTTTAAAGGAGTTTCGCCAAATTTTTGAATGTCCTAAAAGAATCAATTAAGAACTTCAAATTATAATTATATATTCTATAAAAAAAAACTCAATTTGACCTATTTTGAAGTCTGTAAAATAGAGAAAATTCCCAACTCATAAAAAACCGATTTTTCGGGTTTTCTTGAAGGGGGATTGTGGAAAAATCTGGAAAAATTATAAATATATGTTTTCATAAAATAAAAAAAATTACCTGAAGCCATCTCAAAAAAGCCATCTTAATTGGTTGAGAATGAAGATGAGCAACTCTGACAAAAGGAACAATAAATGAAATAAGAGTTATACAACACGCTATGGAAAGATCAACGTTGGGTACTACCATCAGAGATAAAGTGCCAAATATAGAAATAAGAAAAAGAACATGAGTCACGGATGCAGTTGAAAGATTACCCATTAGTCTGGGCAGATTATAGGAGAATAGGCTATTTTTGGGAAAAGTCATTTACCAGCAATTTTATTGCTGGAATCGAGTCTTATGATTGTATATATTAATAATATAGGTATGCAAAGTCCGCAGATGGTGTGCTACTTTTTTATAAACAAAATGGCGCCCGAAAATCGTGTTTTTCAATTTAACTCCTAAATAATTTAATACTTTCATTTAATACTTTAATAATTTAATAATTTAATACTTTAATTTCATATAACTCCAAAGATTTTAACTTTACATAAAAACATCCAAATAAAAATTCACCGTAATTCAATTCTGCATAGAGACGTGTTTTTTCCGATTTACTTCGACAAAAATTTTCCCCGGAAAATACGGGTTTTTCCAACAAAATCTTTTAATTTTCAACTAAAATTTTAGATAAGTAATTGTTTATCAATAATTAAATAACTTGGTAATATCAAAGCTCTTTTCGTATAGATTATAATTCCAGAAGCCGATGGAAATTGAACAGTTTATCAACAATTGAATTGTTAATTAAAAAAATTAAAAAAATTTACGGTCGCTATAATAACCACAATAATTACGATAGGTACATAAGAATAACTATGTTTTAGTATAAAAAGACACTGTACCTATCTAATATAGTTTACAGAATTGAAATTGGACTATTTAAGCGGCCTCAGGAATATTTTAAAATTATACACAATTTTTTGGCTTATAAACAAATAGAATATCTCGGGAAATATTAAATTAAGTTATATCATGAAAACGGTATTGGAAAAAATGGGAAGGACGCTTCTTTTAAAAGAAAAACCGTTTAATTGTAATGGGTGGTTCCTGAGATATTGGCATTTACGGCAAAGATATAAACAATAGGATCATAATTTTCGAACCATCACCTTTTTATTTCAGTCCTCTTTCGCCACACCAATTTTCATATCTTTAAAATACTCATAACATATATTATTATAATAAAAACTATCGATATTACGAGTGAAAATTGCCAAAAATAGCAAAATTCCAATCAAAAAAATTAGGTTGGAGAAAATGTAATCTCAAAGTTCAAAATCGGTATATGTTAAAAAATGCATTTTCTCGGCTTCCCATAGAGCAATTTTCTTCATTCTTTTTTTTGTTCCCAAGTAACTCGAGTAGAGCCATCTAACTAACGCATTATTAAATGTCGAAGTTGCTTTTGTTGGTTATAATAAATTTATTTATTTATTATAACATATTTTGCTATTTTTGGCAATTTTCACCCGTAATGTCGATAGTTTTTATTATAATAATATATGTTGTGAGTATTTTAAAGATATGAAAATTGGTGTGAAGAAAGAGGACCGAAATAAAAAGGTGATGGTTCGAAAATTATGATCCTATTGTTTAAATATTTGCCGTAAATGCCGGTCAACTTCGACCGGTTGTATCTCAGGAACCACTCATCACAATTAAAAGGTTTTTCTTTTAAGAGAAGCGTCCTGTCGCTTTTTTCCAATGCAGTTTTCATGATTTAATTTAATTTAATATTTCCAGAGATATTCTATTTGTTTATAAGCCAAAAAATTGTTTATAATTTTAAAATATTCCTGAGGCCGCTTAAATAGTCAAATTTCAATTCTGTAAAGTACATTAGATAGGTACAGTGTCTTTTTATACAAAAATCGTAGTTATTCTCATGTATCATAATTATTGTGGTTATTATAGCGACCGTAAAATTTTAATTAACAGTTAAATTGCTGCTAAACTGTTCATTTAATTTCCATCGGATTCTGGAATTATAATCTATACGAAAAAGCTTTTATATTATCAAGTTATTTAATTATTGATAAACAATTACTTATCTAAAATTTTAGTTGAAAATTAATGATTTTGTCGGAAAAACCCGCATTTTCAGGGGAAATTTTTCGTCGAAGTAAATCGGGAAAAACACGTCTCTATGCAGAATTTAATTGCGGTGAATTTTTATTTGAATGTTTTAGGTGTAAAGTTAAAATCTTTGGAGTTATAGAGCAAAAATTGAAAAAACACGATTTTCGGGCGGAATTTTGTTAAAAAAAAGTAAAAAAAAGATTTTGCATAAAAAAAGTAGCACACTGTCTGCGGATTTTGCATACCTATATTATTAATATATACAGTCATAAGATGCGATTCCAGCAATAAAATTGCTGGTAAATAACTTTTCCTTGTATTTTGCTAATTAGCCCAGAGTACATGTCTAAATAGACTTGGGCCGGACATGTTGTCAGACCGACGGATGATAGGTGGACCAGAAAGATTCTGGAATGGCGACCAAGACAAGAGACATATCGAAGCAAAGTACGACCACCGACTAGAAAGAGGGATGATATAAAGCTCATCACCACAAATTGGATGCAAGAAGCTCAAGACAGAAATATGTGAAAAATTTACGGGAGGCCTACGTCCAGCACTGGACAATGATAAGCTAATTTATGATGATGATGATTGTTTTTTATTACCTTTATTTTTTAGAGAATAATCCCTTTCCAAATATATTTTTAGCAGCATCTGCCGCATCGTCCAAATCCGCGTGCATTCTTTTATTACTTTCTTCGGCTTCTTGCTTCAAATCGTGTCGTGTATTATCTAAGAAATTAGCTGAGTCCTGCATCTTATTCTGGAACAATTTCCCCGTCTCTGCTAGTTTGTTGTCTATGCTCTGACCAAATTGTTGGAGTCCACCCTACAAAAGAATAATTTAGTTTTAATAGAGATCAAACTAATATAATATATTAAAGATAAAGGCAGTTTTTGTTTTTATTTGATTCAGAGTTGGACCACCATCTCCATATAGCTATTTCAGCATCTATGCATCCTCAGTGAAGCTATGCAGTCACAACTCTGAAACAAATATCAACAATCCTGCCTATTTAAGGGAAAACATCGCGATGCAATGTTTCCACATTTTGAGACACAAAACAACGACATCTCTCGTAATACGAGGAAGACGAAAATTTCTAGATACAAAGTTTGCTACTTTTATACAATTAGAATAATTGAAATAAAAATAATTAACAATATTTTAAATCCAAGACTTTTCGTTAAGAAACTGCTTTCTGGCTGCATCCTGTATCTCCGGCTTTTACAATATATAAGCACAAGAGACGACGAACATAGAAGAAAGCAAATAAAGGACACTTTGGCCACGTATTTACCTTCTTTTCGTCTAGGAAAAGGACCGAAAGACACTTTCAGGTACTCAAATCTGAGTAAAGATGGAAAAGATAAAGGCAGTTTTTGTTTTTATTGATTCAGAGTTGGACCACCATCTCCATATAGTTATTTCAGCATCTATGCATCCTCAGTGAAGCTATGCAGTCACAACTCTGAAACAAATATCAACAATCCTGCCTATTTAAGGGAAAACATCGCGATGCAATGTTTCCACTTTTTGAGACGCAAAACAGCGGAATGGGACATTTCATTGCCGCCGGTTCATCCTGCCGTTTCGACGCCACCGATTCATCGCCAGTCCATTTCATCGCCGTACGTTTCATCGCCATCCGTTTCATCTCCAGTTAGTCAGTTGATTTTGTATTATGGCAGATAACTCAACACGACGTTAAATTCAGTTCAAAACTTATGTCAATTAAACAGATAAAATATATAATATTTACTGTTCTATTTCTACTTCCCCTAAATCAGCGATACTCAACCTTTTTCTTTCCTGGGCCACATAGTAGCTATTGCCACAGCTTGCGGGCCGCAATCAAGATGAAGTAGTGTACAGGGTGTTTCATTGGGAAAAGGAAATACTTGAATGGTGAATAGAGGTAAATGAGGCGGTTCTAGACATACTAAATTTACTGCTCCACCGACTTTATAACCGAGTTACAGGGTGTTTTATCGATTTTGCCCATAACTTTAGAACCACCATAGAACATATTTTTTTGATATTTGGTACACATATGTCACATTTAGAACCCAAATCACCCAACTACTAATCACAAGAAAAATCCAGGTCCGCAGTAAACAAAATTTTAAATCCATTGTGACCTTGAATCAACATCCTGTATATTGAAATTTTCAAAACGAGTTTGCAGATTTGAAAAGAGTTTTAATGGAGCTTCCATTTTTTGCGCAGACAATTAAATGATTTTAATTTTGAAATTATGTCGAAATTTTTAAGAACTCGAACGTTCAAAAGAAAAATTTCGATATAATTTCAAAATTAATGTCATTAAATTATCTGCGCAAAAAATTGAAGCGAGCAACTAAACTTAGCTTTTTGTGCTCTTTTCAAATGTGCAGACGAATTTTGAAAATTTTAATATACAGGGTACTGTTTCAAGGTCACAATTATTTTAATTTTTTTTTTGTTAATCCGGACCTGAATTTTTCTTGTGATTACTAAATGGGTCGTTGCAATGTAGGGAATAAGTATTGATTATTTTTAAAATGAGTATATTTGTTCATTAACTTTAATAATTTATTATTAAAAGTTAATAATACCTTGATTTTTATTCAGAGTTCTTAAAAATTTTAATATATGTAATTTAAAATTAAAGTCATTAAATTGTCTGCCTCACGCCCAAACACGCCTAAACACATCGGCACACTATCAAATAATTTGAAAAACACGTGAAATTTGACAAATAATTTGATCACAGGGCCCTTTAGTTAGAGGGCCCTAGAGGGTCGCATGCGGCCCGCGGGCCGCAGGTTGAGTATCACTGCCCTTAATTGTATACTAAATAGTACTAAATTTGTAGTGTTAAATGGATAGCTTTTGTAGAAATAATATGTTCAAATTTATGTAGTGTTAGGTTAGGTTAGGTCATTTCCTAGAATTCCTAATTAATATTAATATCAAAAATAAATAATAAATGTAACTGTCGAAAATTGGTTGGAAATTCGGAAATAAATCAGTTAGCGATTAACTGACTGGCGATGAATCGGCCGGCGATAAATTGGCGGCGGTGAAACGTCCTAGACCCGCAAAACAGCGACATCTCTCGTAATACGAGGAAGACGAAAAGGCCTAGATACAAACTTTGCTATTTTTATACAATTATAATAGATATTAGTATTTGTCTATTAGTACAGTTGATTCCCTGAATCTGTACCCATGCGTCATCATTTAAAGCATACGAAATAAGTCGATGATAAGTCGGAAATTGAAATTTACTAAACACAACAGAAAGTGACAGTAAGTGACTTGCTGTTGCGTTTAGTAAATTTCAATTTCCGACTTATCATCGACTTATTTCGTATGCTTTAAATGAAGTGACAGTAAGTGACTTGCTGTTGCGTTTAGTAAATTTCAATTTCCGACTTATCATCGACTTACTTCGTATGCTTTAAATGATGACGCACGGGTAAAGATTCAGGGAATCAACTGTACATTAGGTTCATTCCTACAGTTTAAATCTATTTTCGTAAGGCTGTCGACATAGGGGTTACGCTTTGTTCACCTATAAACGTAATGTATGTTTTTTTTCAACCGAAACCAATGTGGTACATACCTAAAGGTACGTATCCACACAGGGGTGCTTCGTGCTCGGTATAGCAGCTCCACATAGTGGATACGTTCGTGCTCGCCGCTCGGCGCCCACCCTCTTCGATTCAACCGGTTTTGCGGTTTATATGTAGGGGAGCGCATACCGTATCCATTTGAGCAGCTACACCGAGCACGGAGCACCCACGTATAGATACATACCTTTGTAATCGTTTACATGTCGCTACTTACTAATGGACCATTTGATATGGACAAACGGAATTTGTTTTAGAGTAAAGGATGCAGACTCGTTGTCACTAATTTCGCTTATATTCCACATATCAAAAACAACAGGACTAATAGTATGGTATAACTAGACCCAGATAGTCAGAATGTGAACTCGGTGATTAGTAACAACAATAGATCAAACACTTTCACAGTAACAGGAGGACTAAGACAAGGCGGAGCTCTTAGCCCAACGCTGTTTATATTGTTTATGGACCAAATAATTAAAAGATGCACAATAGAAAGCAGAAAATTAAATGTTGGACACAAATATCTTCGTAGAGTAGAAATATCAGAAGGAGTGTTTGCAGACGACTTGGTGTTAATTGCAAGAAGTGAAAAAGATTTACAACACAACATTGAAATATGGAACAGAGTATTCATCGAAAATGAAATGGTAATAAACAAAAGCAAGACCAAAGTACTACAGATCGGTGAAGAGAGACAGGAGCTAAGAATAGAAATTGAAGGAACACAAATTGAACAAGTGAAAACTTTCTCTTATTTAGGTGTAATAATTGACCAGGCAGGCACTCAAGATGCTGAAGTAAACAATAGAATAGACAAAACAATAAAGCTGTACCATACAATGAATAAAAAATTTATCAGTAGAAAAGAAATTTCAAGAGAAACAAAAATAAAAGTGTTCAAATCAATCTATAGACCAGTACTAACCTTCGGCAGCGAATCTTGGGTCTTAACAAACCGACAAAAAAGCAAGATCCAAGCCATGGAAATGAAGTTCCTGAGAAGAGTAAAAGGCGTCACTAAATTAGACCGACTACGGAATGTAGACATAAGAAGAGAGTTAAAAATACCATCCACATTGGAGTATATAGAGCAAAGACAATTATGTTGGTGGGGACATCTACAACGAATGAAAGAAACTAGACCAGTTCGAAGAGTATGGGAAGCAAAAATATCAAAAAATAGGAAGAGAGGAAGACCCAGACAAACATGGGATAAAGCAATAGGAGCCATTCTGCAAAAGAAAAGATCAAACTGGACAGATGCCAAAGCGATAGCACAAGACAGAAAAGAGTGGAAAAAATTTGTATATAGATAACTGATACTTTTATAGAATTAATGATATTAATTTTAGAAATGTAGAATTAGATGTAAAAGTGTAATTTGTATATTTGTAAGTACCTATGTAAAACTAGATATGTTAATTTGGTAGATTAATGTTGCAACCCTACACCATTGTATGGTAGAAGGGATATGATTATATATATATATATATATATATATATATATATATATATATATATATATATATATATATATATATATATATATATATATATATATAACTAGACCCAGACCCAGACATCCAAAGTGAAAGTTATCCTCCAACACCAAATTGTTCTATATGGTCCACATAATGTTCAGAAAAAAGTCACACCATTTTGAGCGTCCGGTTTAGGGGGGGGGGGGAGAAGTTGGTAAATTAGTAGTTTTTTATTTTTTTCGTCAATATTTCTAAAACCATGCTTTAGCGTAAACAATGTTCTATACAAAAGTGTTCTACATAAAATTTAAAACAAAAAAGGTGCTATACATATTTTTTTTAAATCAACGGTTCCAGAGTTATGGAGGGTGAAAAGTGGAGGTTTTCGATACTTTTTATATTTCTTTGGCCAATTTATAATATTATTACTGATGAAAGAAATTTTCTTTAACAGGATTGTGTTTTATAAATAAAATTTGCTATTTCAGTGGCCGATGGTAGTGACAAGCCATTGAAGAAACGTCAACCTCACCACCCAAAATCATCATCAATTGCCCAAAAGATATAAAAAGTATCGAAAACCTCCACTTTTCACCCTCCGTAACTCTGGAACCGTTGATTTTATAACAATTATGTTTAAGACCTTTTTTGTTTTAAATTTTATGTAGAACATTTCTGTATAGAAACTTGTTTACGATAAAGCATAGTTTTAGAAATATTGACGAAAAACGTAAAAAGACTACTTATTTACCGACTTCTCCCCCATATCCCCCCAAACCGGACGCTCAAAATGGTGTTACCTTTTACTGAACAATATGTGGACCATATAAATTTGGTGTTGGAGGAAAACTTTTACTTTGGATGTCTGGGTTAGGACTTTTTTGGACTAATTATACTATACTACCTCGGTAACTTTGGAACTGTTCATTTTAGAAGGATTATGCATTGGGCCTTTTTTATTTCAAATTTAATGTAGAACATTTTTGTTTAGAAGGTTGTTCATGCTAAACCGCATATTTTTCGAAATATTGGCGAAAAACGTAAAACATTGCGAATTTACCGATTTCTCCCCCCTCTCCCCCCAAACCCGACGCTCTAAATGGTGTGACTTTTTTCTGAACAATATGTGGACCACATAGAACAATTTGGTGTTGGAGGATAACTTTCACTTTGGATCTCTGGGTTATGCCATCTTTTGGATCAATTGTATCATACTATAACTCTAAACGACAGAAAACAAAAATACTAACTAACAAAAATACAAATGACAACACCATACATATTCTCTTCTTGTTCTTAGTTCAGACGAGACTCATTAATTCCTGGCATGAGGTCGTAAAACCTTTGTACCATACCTTGTTTTTTATCATTCAACTTTAAAGGTACGTATCCATACGTTGGATGCTCTGTGTAGCTGCTCAAATAGATACGGCATGCGCTCCCCTACATATGGTTGGGCAAACCGGTTGAATCGAAGAGGGTCAGCGCCGAGAGGAGAGCACCAACGTATCGACTATGTGGAGCTGCTACACGGAGCACGGAGCATCAACGTATGGATACGTACCTTAATAAGTCCTGTGGCCTGAACGAATGCCAACAGTTTCCTTATTGGTAGTTTTAGGATCTAATCTGGTTCAATCCTCAGTTGACCAGTCGATCAATTGCTGCCTCATATCATTTAGTAAATTGCAATGGCATAGGATGTGCATGGCAGTGTGTTCTTCATTTCTTCCATTCTGCACCATGGTTCATTCACTTTACCTAGTTTGTATAGGTGTTTTCTTAAACGACAATGTCCAGTCACTATTTCAGTGGCCGTTTTGATCTTTTGTTTATTGCGTTTCATCAAATTGTCCGACAGTTTTTTTATCAATATTCTTGGTTATTTTCTTAGTCTGGATTTGTTCTTGAGTAGCTCTCCATTTTTTTATGAATCCTTATCAGCTACTTTTGAAACTCGTTTTTTTGTAACATCTGAAGTGATTCCACAGAATAGTTTTGGGCCAACAAAGGTTTCTCTCGAGCCTTCAAATCCATCAAAGCCATCAAATCTGCTCGTCCATTCCCATGCACTCTCTCATGACCCTGCATTTATTATAATTACATGTCTGCCCAAAGACTCCTGATAAAGTACCATGGGCAGATTTGAGGTATCACGAACCATATTAAGTCCATTCATATTTGGGACTTTTTGTTACCTAGATGGTATAATTGTGATAATCTTCTCAGTGAAGATTACCTTTGATTTCAACCACCAGGTTTTACCTACAACTCTGCAGTTCCAGAAAAATCGCGTAGCCCTGTTGGTTATATTATGAATAAGACTACTCCAATTGAGTTTGGAATCCAGTGATACCCATAGATACTTCATTGGTTTTTTCTGGTTCCTAACCAAATAATTTAAGCTCAGTCAGTCCGGTAAGCTTCCACTTATTAGTGAAGTCAGTAATTTAGACTTGGAAGGATTCACAGAGAGGTTCTATTTTAGACACCAATTCACTATGTAAGGAAAGAAATATTGCATCTGATCCGCAACAGTACTGGAACATTTTCCCCTAGTTACTATTACTATATCGTCTGCGAAACCCTGGACCCAGATTCTTTGGGCTCTTAGCCCATGAGTCATATCATCGACAACTATGTTCCATTATGACGGTGACAATACACCTCTTTGAGGGCACCCCTTAGTTACCCTCAGATTTATGGCACCTTCTACGTATATGTGATCCACTGAATAATCCACTTGCATGTTGTGTTACTGATTTTTTTCCTCTGCAAAATACAGATATTTACACGAAACAAAAAATAAAAGAAGTATATTTGTGCTACATAAGAAAATAAGACTTGCGAAAAACTTAGTTTGCAAAACCCTCAGTAACAGTCAGCAAAAACAAAACTACGTCGCTTATAAGAAAAACTGATTGCTTGTGCTTCATACAGTTTAACTGTATGAAGCAGAAACTTGAAACCTAACAAGAAACTCTAGAATATTCTGTCCAAATAAAATTATAAATAAAGAACTGTAGAGGTTACCTGAATAAGAAAATATAACAAATTACAATTAGAACACATAAATGGCTATGGATTGGTCATACATACAAGGCTAAAAAAAAAAAGAAAAAGGACACAAAAACATACACTAACAAAGAATTATAGAATCGAAACGAAAATAAGTCAACATAATGAAGCAAAGCACATAGTAAGGACAAGAAAAAATGGACGAAGCTATATAGCAAGCAAGGTCCAACGGTGGTGCGTGAGATTGGTAGCCTCAACATCCACTGACAGCCTTTATGCATTTCTAGCACAGAAAAATTTTCTAGATATTTGCTCCACTCGGAGCTATACATGATATTTGATGATAACTAATATGTGATGCAATTATTTACTATTAGGATATACGTGATTCCAGAAATGAACATTGTGCTGATTTTGTATGTCCATTTCTTGTAGAATTGCTTCTTCTGTCGAAAAAATATTCGTTTTTCTTATTCCAAAAGTCAATTACAAAGTCCTTACACTATAAAATCTAAAAACTGAATATAAACGAGAAATTAGAAACTAACCTGAATTTCTTGTTTCTTTTGGTTAGCAAAGTCGTTTGCACTTTTCGTAGTATTCTCAAATGCGCTTTGAATATTGTGTCCTGCATCTTTAAGCTTAGCATCTGCTTCATGAAGTGCAGAACTAGATTTATCTACAAACAGAGACAATAAAGAGTAAAGTACACTCTATTAAATAAAAGATACTGACCTTGAATAGAATGTCCTAAATTTTTCACACCTTCCGCAGCCTCATGCATTTTATTGTCGACATTTTTTGCAACATTCTGTGCTCCTTCAGCAGTCTTCTGGGCAGATTCTTTTAGTTTGTTATCAATATTTTTTGCTAAATTTTGCGTACCTTCTACTGTGTCGTGAGCAACGTTCTGGATACCTTCGGCTGTCTTTTGAGCTGCATTCTTCGCTCCCATTGCTGCACTATTTGCAAGATCGTGAGCACCGTCCACAGTTTTACGAGTTGCTTCCTGTGTTCCTTCAACTGCATCTTTTAATTTGTTATCAATATTTTTAGCTACATTTTGTGCACCTTCCTTTGTCCTCTGTGCAGCATTTTGTGCTCCTTCTGCTGTTTTGTGAAGAGCATTGTCAATTCCATGAGCTGCGTTCTGCGCTAAATTTTTAGCTCCATCTACTGTTTTGTTTGCAGCATTTTGAGCTCCTTCTGCCGTATGTTTTAATTTATTATCAATATCTTTTGCTACATTTTGAGCTCCTTCTACTGTTTTATGGGCTGCATTTTGTGCACCTTCTGCTGTTTTGTGCAGAGCATTGTCTATTCCTTGGGCCGTATTATGTGCTAAATTTTTAGCTCCATCTACTGTTTTGTGTGCGGCATTTTGTGCTCCTTCTGCTGTTTGTTTCAATTTGTTATCAATATTTTTTGCTACATTCTGGGCTCCTTCGACAGTTTTATGGGCTGCATTTTGTGCACCTTCTGCTGTTTTGTGCAAAGCATTGTCTATTCCTTGGGCTGTATTATGTGCTAAATTTTTAGCTCCCTCTACTGATTTGTTTGCAGCATTTTGTGCTCCTTCTGCTGTCTGTTTCAGCTTATTATCAATATCTTTTGCTACATTTTGAGCCCCTTCAACTGTCTTATGGGCTGCATTTTGTGCACCTTCTGCTGTTTGTTTCAATTTATTATCAATATCTTTTGCTACATTTTGAGCTCCTTGTACTGTCTTATTGGCTACATTTTGTGCTCCTTCTGCTGTTTTGTGCAAAGCGTTGTCGATTCCATGGGCTGCGTTCTGTGCTAAATTTTTAGCTCCATCTACTGTTTTGTTTGCAGCATTTTGAGCTCCTTCTGCTGCTTTATGGGCTGCATTTTGTGCTCCTTCTGCCGTTTGTTTTAATTTATTATCAATATCTTTCGCTACATTTTGAGCTCCTTCGACTGTTTTGTGAGCTGCATTTTGTGCACCTTCTGCTGTTTTGTGCAAAGCACTGTCGATTCCATGGGCTGCGTTTTGCGCTAAATTTTTAGCTCCATCTACTGTTTTGTTTGCAGCATTTTGTGCCCCTTCTGCCGTTTGTTTTAATTTATTATCAATATCTTTTGCTACATTTTGAGCTCCTTCTACTGTTTTATGGGCTGCATTTTGTGCACCTTCTGCGGTTTTGTGTAAAGCATTGTCTATTCCTTGGGCTGTATTATGTGCTAAATTTTTAGCTCCATCTACTGTTTTGTTTGCAGCATTTTGTGCTCCTTCTGCTGTTTGTTTCAATTTATTATCAATATCTTTTGCTACATTTTGAGCTCCTTCTACTGTTTTATGAGCTGCATTTTGTGCACCTTCTGCTGTTTTGTGTAAAGCATTATCGATTCCGTGAGCTGCATTCTGTGCTAAATTTTTAGCTCCGTCTACTGTCTTGTTCGCAGCATTTTGTGCCCCTTCTGCTGTTTGCTTCAATTTATTATCAATATCCTTTGCTACATTTTGAGCTCCTTCGACAGTTTTATGAGCTGCATTTTGAGCTCCTTCTGCCGTTTTGTGTAGAGCATTGTCTATTCCTTGGGCTGTATTATGTGCTAAATTTTTAGCTCCATCCACTGTTTTGTGTGCAGCATTTTGTGCACCTTCTGCTGTTTTGTGTGCAGCATTTTGTGCACCTTCTGCTGTTTTGTGTAGAGCATTGTCTATTCCTTGGGCTGTATTATGTGCTAAATTTTTAGCTCCATCCACTGTTTTGTGTGCAGCATTTTGTGCTCCTTCTGCGGTTTTGTGTAGAGCATTGTCTATTCCTTGGGCTGTATTATGTGCTAAATTTTTAGCTCCATCTACTGTTTTGTTTGCAGCATCTTGAGCTCCTTCTGCAGTTTGTTTCAATTTATTATCAATATCCTTTGCAACATTTTGAGCCCCTTCGACTGTTTTATTGGCTGCATTTTGTGCACCTTCTGCCGTTTTGTGTAGGGCATTGTCTATTCCTTGGGCTGTATAATGGGCTAAATTTTTAGCTCCCTCTACTGTTTTGCTTGCAGCATTTTGTGCTCCTTGTGCCGTTTTGTGTAGAGCATTGTCTATTCCTTGGGCTGTATTATGTACTAAATTTTTAGCTCCATCCACTGTTTTGTGTGCAGTATTTTGAGCTCCCTCGGCCGTTTGTTTCAATTTATTATCAATATCCTTTGCAACATTTTGAGCCCCTTCGACTGTTTTGTGTGCAGCGTTTTGTGCACCTTCTGCCGTTTTGTGTAGAGCATTGTCTATTCCTTGTGCCGCATTATGTGCTATATTTTTAGCTCCCTCTACAGATTTATTGGCTGTTTCTTGAGCTCCTTCAGCAGTTTTGTGTAAAGTGTTGTCAATACTCTGTGCAGTAGTGACTGCTGCAGCTTTTGCGCCTTCGGCTGTTTTTTGGGCAGCGTTTTGAGCGCCTTGAGCTGTGTCTTTAAGTTTGCTATCCAAAGTTTTGCCAAAATTAAGAAATCCTTGAGTTACTCCATGTGCCAAATTTTGAGTACCTTCCGCTGTTCTATGTAAAGAATCATCGATATCTTGCGCAGTTTTATGTGCCATATTTCTAGCTCCGTCAGCTGTTTTATGTAATGCGGTATCAACACTATGTGCAGCATTTTTAGCACTATCTGCAGATTTGTTAGCAGCATTTTGAGCCTCCTGGGCACCTTTATTTAAGCTTTGATTAATATTTTGACCAATATTTTGCATACCGAGCGAGAAGTTGTGACCACCCTGTTGCAGTGCCATTCCTGTATGATGTAATTGATCTCCCAAATGTTGTCGTTCAGACTCCGCAGCAACAGCAGTTTCATGAAGCTTATTATCAACATGATGCCCAATGTTGTGGAGACCGGAAGCAATATTCTGACCCTCTTTATGAATAAGGTCTCCCGTATGGTGTAGATGATCATCCACGTTTCTTCCAAATTGATGAAGATTTCCAGCTAACGCATTTTTATGAGCCTCTGCTGAAATTGCAGCATTGCTGAGATTATGATCAACATTCTGTCCAGTTCTTCTCAAAGTTTCTGCCAGTTCGCGCCTTTTTGCCTCAGCAAATTCTTCTGTTTCCTTTACTCGTTGGGCAACTTGTGCCTCAGTTTCTTTCCATTTTTGTTCTGCAGTTTGGGCTGTATTTTTTATTGCATTGTCAGCTTGTTTTAGTTTGTCGTCAACTGTTTTTTGGATGTTTGCTTCAGCTTCACGTTTGGCAGCTTTAGCATTTTCTTGAGTTTGTCTTCCAAGGTCGTTAAGTTCTTCATTTAAGGCATTTTTTGTATTCTTGGGATCTACCGCTAAAAAATAAAAACTTTGTTTAATTATTTTGTGGCTTAGGCGTATTTTAAATAGCGCGACACAAATTACTTAAGGATACATATACATATACAGTGATGGTTGTGCCAACAACCGGCAAAATAACGCAAAAGGCGGAAAACATAATACATTGTAAAATAAAGAGATGAATCTAGTAGAGGTGGGAAATTGTCAATAAAAACCTACAAGTTTACATTATATTGATAGTTTCCCACTTTTAGACGTATCGGAGGAGTATGACAACTGCCACTGAGACAGGAAAATTTTATAAAATTCTCCTTCAACAGTTTGACTCCGATACGTCTAAAGGAGGGAAACTATCAATATAATGTAAATTATCTATAGCTCAGCTAGCATCCAGTTTGTAAGTATAACCAATTTGCTCTAACCTTAGTCAAAATTTAAATACCAACTTTATATTCATTAAATCGGTTATACTTATTTTTAGATCTAACACTGATGATTTTTTATAAAAATCGAAAACGTTTTGTTGTGATGTAGCCCTTTAAAGGGATTTTAATAAAATTTTATACCTTTTACAAAGGATTTTTCCAATTTTGTGATTGATGGTATACAGCCAACTACAGGAAAAACATTTTCTTTTCCTTGTGGATTTTTTAAATTATCTATGTTTCTATTGATAATTTCCCACCTCTACTAGTTTCATCTCTTTTACACCAGTTTCATAAATAACTGTATACAGATACAGTGATGAGTGCACTAATATCCCGCAAAATAACTCAAAAGATGAAAAACATATTAAGTTGTGAGATAAAAAGAGATGAAACTAGTAGAGGTAGAAACCTATAAATTTATATTATATTGATTGTTGCCCACCTTTAGACGTATCAGAGGAGTATGCCAACTAAAACTGTCACTGTCACACTGGTAGTTGCCAAACTCATCAGATACGTAGAGAAATACTCGTCATGTACTAAAGAAGAGAAATATAAATCTAAGTCTAAATCAATATAATGTAAATTTAGCGTTCTATCGCTACATTTCCCACCTCTACTAGTTTCATCTCTTTTTATCTCACAACTTAATATGTTTTCCATCTTTTGCGTTATTTTCCCGGTTATTAGCGCAATTATCATAGGCTTGGATCCCGCGTACTAAAAAAGTTCATTAATAGCAAGCTGAAAATTTGTTAATAGCTTAACAGTGTCTAGTCGGACAAACTTTGATGTATGGGAACATTGTAACAGGGGAAGTTTTAATTGTGGAACGTGATTTTAATTGTGGAACGTGTCATCCTGACATGCCTATGATTGTGAAAACTAGCAGGTTGTTTTTAAGTTTATTCGATAGCAAATTTTATCATCATCATCAATGGTGCTACAGCTCTATGAAAGAGCTTCGGCCTTCCCAAGTCTATTACGCCAGGCAGTCCTATCCATTGCCAATCGTTGCCAGTTTGCTGCGCCTATTTTTCTCCCATCCTCATCTACACCATCCTTCCATCTGAGTTTTGGCCTACCCCTATTTCTACTTCCCACAGGTTGTGACATAAGGATTCTTCTAGGAGGGTTGTTCTGCTGTGATCTTGCTAGATGTCCTACCCATCTTAGTCTTCCTATTCTTATAAGAGATACTACGTCTTTACCACCAAATTTTTGTTTATACCTGTGGTATACCACTTAGTTGTACCTCCTCCTCCAAACACCATTTTCACAGAAGCCACCGAATATTCCTCTCAGGATCCTTCGTTCAAATATAAGCAGAAGGTTTTCATCTACCTTGGAGATGGTCCATGTCTCAGATCCATATGTCAACACTGGTTGTATAAGGGTTTTGTATATGGTTATTTTTGTTTTTTGGCTTAAGTTTCTGCTTCTCATATGTCTACTCAGTCCAAAATAGCATTTGTTTGCTAGAATTATCCTTCGCTTGATTTCTTCTGTCATGACGTTCTCCTTGGTGATCAGAGAGCCTGTAAATTTGTCCACCACTTCAAAGGTAGAGTTATCAACCGTGAACTGGTGACAGATATTTCTGGCTCTATTGTTGGGTGCTGATGCTATCATCTTAATTTTCTCCTTGTTTACTTGCAGGCCCATATTTTCTGAGGCATTTGAGAAAGTGGTATACATTTCTTCTAGCTTGCGTGTTGTGTGGGCAACTAGGTCCACGTCATCTGCATATGCCAAAATTTGGGATGATTTATTAAAAATATTTCTTGTCTATTCTGGCATCTCTGCCTCTCAAACGCCTGTGATTTTTCGCCCTGTATTTCGACTTTGCAAACAACTTTACGGATTGTAGCCTTAACCAATCTTATCAGTTTATCAGGGATGTGGAACTCATCCATGGCTTCATACAATTTATTTCTTAGAACACTGTAATAGGCCGATTTAAAATCTACGAAAAGATAGATTCATTGGTTTTTTCCAGTATTTGCCTTAGTACAAAGATCTGGTCTGTTGTTGATCGACCAGGCCTAAAACCACTTTGATATTCTCCAAGAAGCTCCTCTGAATGTGCACTTAGGCGACTATATAAGATACTCGAAAATATTTTGTAGGCTGTAATAAGGAGGGTTATTCCCCTATAGTTTCTACATTCCAATTGATCACCCTTTTTGTGTAGCGGGCAAACGATTCCAATACACCACTTTTCCGGGATTTGTTCCTCATTCCATGCTCTCAGTATTATTTTATATATTTGATTAGCCAGAGTAGCACCTCCATATTTAATAAGTTCCGCGGGTATACTATCACTTCCTGGAGATTTATTATTTTTAGGTGTTTTATTGCATTCCGTACTTCTTGAATTGATGGAGGCTCTAATGGTGTATTGTTGCTTGCTCCTGGGGGTGGTTGATTTGGATCTTCTACTTCGATAGTAAGTAGTTCTTTATAGTGTTCCACCCACCTTTTCAATATTTCTTCTTTTGTATTGAGTATGTGCCCCTCCTTAGCCTCACATACTCTTAGCCATGGTTTGAATTCCTTTCTTGCATTATTCAGAGTTTTATAGAATTTTCTCGTTTGATTTTCTTGTTTTGATGTCTCAAGTTCTTCCAGTATTTTATTTTCATATATTCGCTTTTTTCTTCTATGAATACACTTCTCTTCTAAGGTCTTTATATTTTTGTTGTTTTTCTCGGGTTCTTCTTTGCTGCATCAGCTTATATGCATCGTTCTTTCTTCTTGTAATGTCCTCACACTCAGCATCGAACCAGTCATTGCGTGATGGTGGTTTTTCTGGCCCTAGAATATTATTAGCTACGTCTTTAATATTATTTTTACACATTTCCGATTGTTCGCTGATTGTTAGGTTCTCATTAATTATGTAGTTAGTTTCGATATAGTTTTGAAACCTTTCTACCGTTTGAGGATTTTTGAGGAGTTCAATATTAAGGCTATAAAGGTTTTGGTACTTCTTTCCTTCTTTGCGTTTGAGATTCTAGCTCGAATTCTTGTGCCAACTAGAAAGTGATCTGAATCAATATTGGCGTCTCGATAGGTGCGGACATCCATTAGGTTTGAGAAGTGTCTAGCATCAATGATCACATGATCAATTTGGTTGTTCGTTAATCCATCGGGCGAGGTCCAAGTCTCCATATGTATTTTTTTGTGTAGAAAACATGTGCTTCTTACGATCATGTTCGTTGCGGCTGCGAAGGTGACTGCTCGGTGTCCATTCGAATTGGTAATATTATGGAGACTATATTTACCGATATGCGGTAGACATATTTCTTCCCTTCCGATTTTTGCGTTCAGATCACCGATTACTATTTTAATGTCATTTCTGGAACAACTGTCATATGTTCTTTCTAATTTATCAAAGAATTCGTCTTTTTCTTCGTCTTCCTCGTCCTCTGTTGGGGCATGTACATTAATAAGACTAATATTAAAAAACTTGCCCCTGATCCTTAAGCAGCTCATTCTTGGATTAATCGGCTTAAAATCTATAACCAAGTGCTTGACTTTATTATAAAGGCTGTCCCAAATTCATGTCTAGTTTTATGGCAACTATAGTATATGTTGTAGTTTGTTTTTTGGATTATGCCATTTCCTGTCCATCGTACTTCTTGTATCGCAGTAATATCGGAGTTATATTGTGCGAATATGTCGCACAGTTTAATAGTCCAGAAAGCCACTGCGCATCCGCTAGGAAAAATATTCTAATTCGGATTTTTTGCAAAATCTTACTCAAAAAGGACTCCTTTTAACAAATTTGCATGTTGCCAGGACCAAAAGATGGTCAAAAATTTCTTAAACGTTTTTTTTTGTTTTTTTCCTAAAATATTTTTTTTTGCATGGAAAAAAGTTTTTTTAGGTTTTCTGGATCATTCCAAACAGAAAAGGTCTTTAGTGACTTTTCTCTAAAAATGATAGTTTTTGACATATAAGCGATTAAAAATTGAAAAATTGCGAAATCGGCCATTTTTAACTCTCAAAAACTATGTGAAAAACTGAAAATTTGAATGTTGCCAAGGTAGGCACATATTCTTTAAACATCGATTGATAAAATCCCGAAGAGTTTTTTGCAATATAATATTCAAAACTCCTTTGTTTTTTAATTGCTAATCAAGCGTGCGCGGCACTATTTTCCACCGAGAGTATGGTGCAAATGAAAGAAATAAATTCGTTATTTCGTAAACCGACGATTTTATGGAAAAATCCCGAAACAGGTCGATTTTTATTTTTAAGTGATGATATTGTGGCATATATGGTATACTAATGACGTCTCCGTCTGGGCGTGATGACGTAATCTATGATTTTTTTAAATATAGTCGGTTCGCTAAACTCAGACGCAACTGGCTAGATATTTTAGTCGATAGTTTTTTTGTTTTTGGCCAATTTTGTAAAAATTTGCAAAATTATTATTATTAACTATTATTACCTATTTAGTAATTATTTTTTGCCAATTTTATTAAAATTGGCAAAATTACCGACTAAAATATCTAGAAAGTTGCGTCTGAGTTTAGCGAACAGACTATAAGAATAGGGGTCGTGTGGCAGCTCATTTGAAAGGTTCTTCAATTCTCTATTCAGTAATGTAAACATTTACATAATTATTTATACAGGATGTCCTTCTACTTCTTTTTTTGTCAAATAATTTAATTTAATAAAAATTTTTTGGACACCCTGTATAAATAATTATGTAAATGTTTATACTACTTAATAGAGAATTGAAGAACCTTTCAAATGAGCTAGCACACGAACCCTATTCGCATTTAAAAAAATCATCGATTACGTCATCATGCCCAGATGGATGACGTCACTAGTATACCATATATGCCACAATATCATAACTTAAAAATAAAAATCCACCTGTTTCGGAATTTTTCCTTAAAGGCGCCGGTTTACGAAATAACGAATTTATTCCTTTCATTTGCACCATACTGTCGCGGTCGGTGGAAAATAGTGTCGCGCACGCTTGATTAGCAATTAAAAAACAAAGGAGTTTTGAATATTGTATTGCAAAAAACTATTCGGGATTTCATCAATCGATGTTTAAACAATATCTACCTACCTTGGTAACATTCAAATTTTCAGTTTTTCACATAGTTTTTGAGGGTTAAAAATGGCCGATTTCGCAATTTTTCAATTTTTAATCGCTTATATGTCAAAAACTATCATTTTTAAAGAAAAGTCACTAAAGACCTTTTCTGTTTGGAATGATCCAAAAAACCTAAAAAAACTTTTTTCCATGCAAAAAAATAATTTTAGGAAAAAGACAAAAAAAAAACGTTTAAAAAATTTTTGACCACCTTTTGGTCCTGGCAACATACAAATTTGTTAAAAGGAGTCCTTTTTGAGTAAGATTTTGCAAAAAATCCGAATTAGAATATTTTTCCTAGCGGATGCGCAGTGGCTTTCTGGACTATAAGGATGTTTCCAGGACCTCGATTTTTGACCCCTTCGCTTCGTTATCGATCATTCGCTATCTGTACACTAAACAGATACGAAGAGAATACGTTCGGTAACGAAGCGAATGGTCAAAAATCGAGGTCCTGTTCGTTGAGTGTGCGAACGTTCCAGGTAAATAATTTAAGATCAAGATCATTGTCCTTATTTCGTTGCATAGGTCGTCGTCGAGATTTCTGTCCAGCATTTTTTACTATAGATTCCGTAACTATGGGTTTTTACGGGGTTGGGTAGTTAACCCAACGCCTAACCCCCTTTTCGGAGTGCCATTTCACCCGCTCTCGTCAGTTTCCGACCCAACTTTCAACCCAAACTTTATATAATATATGAAAAAATGATTGTCCGACAAATATGCTGGGCATTTTAATAAGTCCGACACGTAGAATATGTCAAATGACAGAAATTATGTTGGTGGTAAATAGCAGTCTGATTTTTGCATGAGAGTTTAATGAGAGGGTAACAAATCAATTGGAAGTTCTCTTCCACAAAATACATGGGACGTTTTCGTAGTCTGACGTTCGAAATCTGTAACCTGTTCCACAATTAAAACTTCCCCTGTTCCAGTGTTCCTGTACATCAAAGTTTGTCCGACTAGCCACCGTTAAGCTATTAACAAATGTTCAGCTTGCTATTAATAAACTTTTTTTTGGTACGCGGGATTCAGGCCTATCACTGTAGGCAGACAGATAAGAAAAAATCATACTCGGAAAACATTACGAAGGATAACTTACCAACATTATGGGCTGCATTTTTGACGTTTTGTGCTACATCTTCCGCTCTATCTGCAACTTTGTGAGCTTGTACTTCAGTGGCGTTTTCTATTATCTCCGACTCCTTTTCCACTTCTTTTTTCTTTCTACCAAAGAACTCTCCAATTCGGCTTCCGAAGTTTCTTAAGCCGGCTAAAAATATTTGTAATCGTTAAAATGACTTTTGCAAATAATTTCAATAAAAGAATAGCAAGTATTAAACAAAATAAGTAACGTATTTTTTGAAATCAACCACAAACGTAATTAGCAATTTTTATTTGACGCATTGACCATATGACCATGGCCATCACGACTTATTAGAGTTATGGGCACATTCCTGAAGGAAGGTATTAATTAAGAAGAATCGATTAAATCCACCATCGAAAAAAAAAACTATACTTTTTTTAGTAGGTAGTTGACAAATGAAAAAACCAAAATTACCTACTAATGAGTGTAGGCTTTCTGCATAGGTACTTCTGTGTGTTTCCGGCGATCATTTTTTAATTTGTGTGCAGATGAAATGTATAGTGTTTCTTTTCATAGTGTTTAATTTAATTACATTCTTTTATATAAAACTGTGTTTTCGGATGTCTTATCTTCTATCTGTTTATTATGTGGATTCTCTTGTATTCATTTTTATCTATATTTATGACTTCTTTTCTTTGGTGCATGCTTCTCAGTATTGCAATATGAGACCAAATCTTTATTGATTATTATAGCTAGTCGTTCTTCTTTATTCTCAATATTGTTCTGAAGCTATTTCCTTGGAAATAGCTCAAAAACACAAGTAAAAAATAACATTTTTTAATCATCAAGTATCTAAATTCATGTTCAAACCTTCTATCAGGTCCCGATAAGAATTTTAGCCATGTTGTATTCTAAAACATATTTTTTTAAATTGTTATGAGGAAGGTTTCTTATGGGGAGAGGGGCATTAACAACTAATTAACAATGTTTCAAAATGAAGTAAGTCCAAAATACTTACCAAGAACTAATAGAATAAGGTTTGAATTTGAATTTAGGTACTTCGTACTTTCAAAAATTATATTTTTTACTTACGTTTTTGAGCCTTGAAAATCGTCATCTATCGTTTTTTTTTCAGTTTTAAATTATTGTTTATAACTCTAAAACGATCAACTAAGAGAAAAATTACAAAAGACCTTTTTTGTTTAGAATGATCCAAAAAATCTGAACTAAAATTGGCCCGGGTCGAAATTTTTTTTTAATTTATAAAAATAAGTAATTTTTTTAAAATTATTAATTAATTATAGTTAGAACAACATTAGATCGGGCACCCCTTGTTTTTTGTAATTGTTAACATGGTAAATTACATATCCAATAATTTTTATCCAATAAAGAGCTATGTGAAGTTCAACCTTATATTATCGTATCTTAGACTAAGTATTAGTTTAAAAGTATCAAAGACCATAAAGTTGCTTTAGTTATTGTTGCAACTTGTTACAAAACCTTATAACCTTATTTATAAGTGAAAAATAAGATTGTTTTGCCTTCGCATTGCAACTGGATAAAAATGGAATTTTTATTTTATTTTTATATTGGTCTTTATTTCTTTGAGTATCTAGGCCCATTTTCTGTTGGAATATACCACCTGAACAGACGGGGTCGTGAATTGTAAGTTTTTGAATTCCCTCTTGTGTTCTTCGCTTCAGCATCCATCTGGCTTGCAAATTTTAGAAGCCATGGAGGTGTTACCAAGGAAATGGACCAATAAGTTTTCAATTTAAAAATCTTTTAGTAATATTTTTAAATATTAATGTTGCTATTAGGATTGAAAACTTATGGTGTAGTTGGTATATTTAATAAAAATTTAAAATTTTTTTAAAAATCCAAAAGGATTACGTTTAGAACGTTTTCGGACTTAATCTTAAAAAACTTAATCTTTCATTTGAGTCGTCTAGTTTCAAAACCCGACAAATCTACTTTTTGTGAATTTTGAGGTATGCATGTCAAAAGATTTGTAATCTTGCCCTCTACAAGTTTATAGTAAATTTCCGATGCAAAACCCTCCTAATTTAATCTTAATTTGCATTTGAAATATTGGGTTGGTTTCAAAATCCAGCAAATCCAAGCACATGTTAAAATCAAATGCCAGCAAATCCGAGGCAACCAATCACAGTCAGGTAAGAAAGTGACGTCAGTGAAAATGTTTGTTAGTGTTGTTAAAACCGCTAAAACGTTTGGTTGTAATAGAAGTTTGCCTTGCAAAATTTGTGTTGTTTGAATAAGATCAAAATTGTTTTATAGCTAAAATTAGTTGTTAAAACGTTTTAAAATCAAAATAGTTATGGAAAATTTCATGGGGCAGAGTCCAATACCAGTAACTCCGGATAGGAGTCGAAAACGTGTTTCACAGCCAGCTACTTGGAAAAGAACGGCTAAAAAAAATGAGAGGTAAACCAGAAGAGTTCATTGAAATTTTTAAAGACCATGGAACTCTCTATATCTTGGGTCAAGATGTGACAGTGTACGACTAGAAAAAGGATTGCCAAACTGCACTTAAACCTCCTGCACAGTGGCACTTTCGATTTAATATGAGCAAAAGATTTCTATTAAGACGTGGAAAAAGCAAAGTTGTAACTATTAGAGGGGAACAGTCTTATAAATGTGATCTAGGGGAATATAAGTCTGTATTTAAAAAAGGAAAATCCGTTAAAAGTATGTTCCAATCTACAGTTACAGGTGGTGTACGCCCTAAAAAAGAAAAACTTGAGGACGTAAAGAGCTTATTGGAAAAACATTGGGGAGAAAATTGGCAACAACTTGAAACTCTAAAATACTTTGATGATATTTACAAAAAAATATGATAATATTGAAGACAACGAGATTCCAGAGATAACCAACAATGACCATTTGTGTGAATGAGTTGATGAAGTTCCGGATTTAATAGTTTAATTCAATGTTTTTTGTCAAAATAAAACCAATTCTATAATTAAACAACAATGTTTGTTTTTATGTTTCACTAGATATACATAATTCAAACTCCGACAATTCCATTTTTGTTTTTTAAATTTTATTTAAAATTACGTATTTCCAGAATAATTACAAATGGTTTTTAATTCAGAAACATATCTTTTAACTAATAAAAAATATGAATACCCATAAGCTTAACTTTCATACCAAAACCGCTTTTTTTGAATTTCCCAACATTTGACCTCAGTGGATTTGTCGGGTTTTGATACTAGACGACTCATTTGACAGATGACGCTAGTCACCTGATCCATTCACGTCAGTTGTGGTGTGGGGGATAAACTCTCGTTGTTGGTCACTTAGAGTATGGAGCAGCAAGCCTACGTCTCTCCGATGAGACTCCAATAAGAGTCGAAAATCGTTGATTCAGAGTGCTGAACTGCGCTCCGTATTCTAAGTGAAAAATAAGATTGTTTTGCCTTCGCATTGCAACTGAATAAAAATGGAATTTTTATTTTATTTTTAACCTTATAACCCATCAAGTTCCTTATTTCGTACATAGTTTAAACCACGCGATTAAGAGTATCATCTTTTAAAAGGCCGTTTATCTAAAAAATGCAATTTTGAATAGATATTCATATCTGAAATACAAACCCAAATTAATTTAGGTAAATGAGTTTTCAAGTAAACAGAGAAGAATGTAGTTTTAGATATATTTAGATAAAATTTATAACGGGAAGTATGCTCACTTAAAAATAGATACCTTTTATTTTGTTTCACCAAATTATCAAGTGAGTCATCGTCAGAATTTAGAATAAGTTACTTTAACAAAAGATATATTTTTTTCGTTTCTTATAAGTAAGAAAACATGCTATCAAATACTAGCAGGGTGTATAAAAAACTAAGAAAAACGAAAAAAAAAAGAAATAGGGGTATAACAAGTATTAATTCCCAGATATACGCCAGGGAAACCTATACTATTTCAGTCATGGGGGCGACTGAATTCCAGTAGGTTTTGTATGCAGAATATTAGTTACATATCCTATGCTATCTAGAAGCATTTGAGATGTGGGTCTACCGCCGTATTCTGAAGATCAGTTGGGTATAGAAAGAGTCACAAACGAAAGGGTTTTGCAACGTTTGAATAAAAGTTGCGAAGTAGTGAATACGGTTAAAAGGCGCAAATTTAAATACTTTGGTCATATAATGCGTTACCCATAAAAATATGACATACTTCACACAAGGTAAATATTTCACCCTTGTCATGCAAGGTAAAATAATAGGAAAAAGAAGTGTGGGCCGCCGTACAACTTCTTGGCTTAAAAACCTACGCCAATGGTTTGGGAAAACTAGCACTGAACTATTTCGTGCGGCTGTAAATAAGACAGTGATTGTTAATATGCTGGGAAACATGAGAGCCAACGATGGACAAGCGGTCTCGGCACCTTAAGAAAAAGAAGGGGTTGAAGAGCTCGTTTATAGGATAATGCTACTGTTTTATCTACGTTAAACGAGAGTAAATTAGAGTCAGACCAGGTTTTTATTGTAAGTAGATCAGAAGTTATAGTGGCATGAAGAGTTGCAATATTTGTGTTGCTCCAAGTGATACTGGCATCATCAGCAAAAAGAAAGCTTTTTCTATCGATTTTTAAACTAGTAATGTCATTAATAAAGATAAAGAAAAGTAGAGGACCCAATACTGAACCTTGAGGTACCCCACATACAATGTTTTTGAGATTAGAGTCCTGTATCATTTGCTCTAACCAGTTTTTTTCTATCATCCAAGTAAGATTGGAACCAATTTAAAGAAATACCTCGAATTCCGTAGAAATTTAGTTTTTTTTTATCAAAATATGATTTACACGATCAAAAGCTTTGGTGTAGTCACAAAAAACGGTGGCAGTGTGAAGATAATTGTTCAGTTCTTGATAAACCTCATGTAGTACAGAGAACATGGCATCAGTGGTGTATTTATTATTTAAAAAGCCGAACTGATTTTGCGATAAAATGTTGTTTTCAACGAGAAAGAACATAAGTCGGACTTTTATGAGTCTCTCAATAATTTTGGAGAGTACCGGTAGTAGTGCAATATGTCTATAATTGCAGGTATTAGATATTTCACCACCCTTATGAAGAGGAATAATGATGACTGTCTTTAGGCATTCTGGAAATTTACCTTTCTGAAATGAACCATTAATTAGTGAGATGAGGACTTCCAAGATATTAGAAAAAACTTCTATCGATAGACCATCAGTCTACAGGGAGATTTGCTTTTGACACTATTGATTGTTTGAATCAGTTCAGATTTATCGACTGGTTTTATAAAGAATGAATTCGAGACCTTTCTTGAATTAGGGAGATAGAAAAATGTTGAAGACCATATATTGTAAAAAATATCAAGAACTTGATCGTAATTGAGAATATTTGTAGAAAAAGGACTACAGAATAGAAAAACTTTGATAAACGCAAACCCTTTAGGTAGGTATTCCTTAGATATCTTTTTAGAAACATTTGAGATTATAAGATTTGACTGTCTGAGATTATGAGATTTGGCAGATAGGATAGATTACAAACGTTTGCAATAGTGGTCGACCATAATGAGGTTTCTGTCTTATTTGTTGACCATTTCTATTAATGTAAACCAAATTTTCGAACGTAGCAGTGCTACCACAATACTAATCAATTATTTTACCTTAAATTAAGTACTATAAAGAACACCACATAAATCAGCATATATGTAATGGTGTGTTTAATAAAAAGATTAAACGTATTATTTAATATGACATTATCCTACACAAAAATACGTTCACGCGAAACAGTCCTTGACTATTGTGTACATCACATATGATGACATAATCTATTAACAATTTTTATTGTAGATGTTATATATATTTGTAGCTCAACAGGCCTCAAAGGCCCATGGCTTGGAATTTCTCCACGGTTTTCCTCCATTTTCTCCTGTCCATGGCGCAGTTCTCCAATTTGTTATCCCGACTGTTTCCGGTCGTCCTTACACGCTTCTAGCCACTTCTTTCTTGGTCTTCCTCTTCTCCTCTTTCCTTCCACTCACATCAGCGAGTCCTTTACCCACCTTCCGTCCGCCATTCTCGGAAGATGACCTAAACAACTAAGTCCCTTTGTTCTAACGATCTGGCTTATTTCTGGTTTCTTGTACAGCTCTATGATCTCTGCATTTGTTCGTCTCCTCCAAACGTTTTCATGGTCTTTTACTCCCCCGAATATTTTCCTTAGGACACTCCGCTCCCAGATATTCAGCATCCCCTCATGATTTTTATTTATTAACCATGTTTAGCTTCCGTAAAGGTCTGTGGGCTACATCACTGTTCGGTATAATCTCAGTTTTGCCTCTCTGGAAATATTTTTTGCTCTTAGTAGTTTGTGTAGTGCTCCGAAAATTTTCCTTCCTCTCGGAATTGTTTTCTCAATTTCTTGACTTTCTTTCCCTTTACTTGTTAGAGTTACTCCTAAATACTTAAACTCTGTCATCTTTTTGAAGCAATACTGTTTACTCTCGTTGTCTGTGGTAATCTTCAGTGGTGTTTCTTCATGTGCGGTCTGTCCCATTTCCATATAGGTACTTTGTTTTTTGCTCGTTAATCCTCAGTCCATACTGCTTAGCCTTTATTTCAAAGAGTTTGAAAATCCTCAACAGTTCCCTTTCAGTTCTTGCCATTAGAACTACATCGTCCGCAAAGGCCAGAACCTCGCTTCTGTTGTCATAGATCATACCTTTCGTTCGTATTCCATCCTCTCTTAATATTGTCTCCAACAAGAAATTAAAGAGTACTGTGGACAGCGGATCTCCCTGCTTTAATCCCCTTTTAACTCCAAATTTTCCTGTGAGGCTTCCTTCTATCCTTTCCCTATTATCGGTCTTCATTAAGGTCATTTCTACTAGTCTGATCATTTTTTCCGGAATTCCGAGTACTCTTAGAGCCTGGTAAAGATGCCTTCTAATCACAGCTCGTTGCTCGTACGTACTGCTCTGACTCATCTTTAACACGAATATTTGATCCATGGTGGATCTGCCCTTTTTGAATCCTCCCTGGTATTCACCAACCTGCTCGCCCAGGAGAGTGATACCTCTGTAGTTTTCGCACATTGCCCTGCCTCCCTTATTATGAATGGGACATACTATTGCCTCTCTCTATACTTCCGGCATTTCTTCTAGCTCCCAGATTTTTGTCAGCAAGCTACATATTCGTGTTATAAGTGCTTCTCCCCCATGCTTTATTAATTCTGCAGTAATACCATTGCTGCCTGCACTTTTATTGTTTTTCATGCTATGTATGATTTCTCTTATTTCTTCCTCGGTTGGAGTCTCCGTTGTTCATCCGTTGATCATTTCCTCTTGCCCCCATCACTTCCATCCGGTTCTTCATTAAGCAGCTCTCTAAAATGATCCTGCAATCTATCTAGCTTCCCCTGCTTATCAGAGCCGGATTTAAGGTAGTGGGGGCCCCTGGGCAAAATTGGTGTGGGGGGACCTACCTCCTACCATTAAAAAAATGTTGATTCTACTTTTATAAATATAATTTTAAATAATAAAAATTACAAGAGCTGTAACTTGTTACATTAAAATATAAAAATGATAGTAAGATGTATTGTTTTAAAGTCCGGGAACTTTTCGAGATATTTTAATTGAAAATTTCTTGATTATGTGGGACATATCTAGTTGCATTAAGACATCGTGGCCAATGCTTATTGTAGAGAGATCATTCAAACACTCTTGGCCCACTGCAGTTAGTTAGCATCACAACTAAATATAAACAAAGTGTCACCTCAACATTTGGAAAAGCATCATTGATATTCTTTTCATTTAGCAGTTAGTACATTTGAAGTTCTTTGCTTATATTTGATGAGCTGACTTCCTCTTTAAATGAATTGAAGAATCTTACAAACTGTACCAGATGGATACATAAGTTTTCATCTAAATCATTGCTATAAACTATAAATGTTGGTAAGTTGATGGTAATGTTGGTGAGTGAGCTTCAATTTCATTGAGAGTTAAATTTAAAGAGGTAATGAAGTGACTGTGAAATTTTGAGTTAAGTGCTGCCACTCCTGAATTAAGGTCAATATTTGGATCTTGAAGAATACGACTTGTGCTGTTTGTTCTCCCTAATATCTTCTCTGTTTCCAGTAAACACATTCAATTTGCAATGCTACGAATTTTAAATTGTTGCTCATAGTCTTCCGAAATTTTGGTTAATGCTCCTTTAATCTGATTATAACCTTTAACTAGTCCTTTTGCGGCATTACTTCCATGACCATCTAGTAGTATTTGCTCTTTTAAAAACAATAATATTTTTGCCGCGGTCTGCGTTGCTGTCGCTTAAAGACGCAGTTTTTAAACATTCTGTTAAGTTGTATCTATATGTAGAGGAAGTGAAAAATACAAGAAATTCTAAGAAATTATTCTAAGAAATTGATTGTTAATTGAGTGATACGAACTGAATAATATTTTGACTTCTTAATCCTTGAAACTATTTCATTTAATACGTTTTGACCCATCGGATGTACAATTTCCTCACATATAGTTGATGAAAGATAGTTGACATGTCCGCTTCCAGGATTTGAATATTTATTAATATTATGCTTCAAAAATTAATCATATTCAGCTAATAACAGGAGTATTCCCAAATAATTTTCATTTTGTGATGAATTCGACAACTCATTTTCGCTGCGAATTGCTAAATCTTGTTCACAAATAAACTTTATAACACTAAAATTAGTCTTTGAGTTACAATTTTCCAATAATTCTTTATTTCTTCGGCCTGTTTTGCTATTTCAGTATCAATACGCCCAATTCTTTCGTGTGCTTTAGACATTTTGTGATCTATAAGCCTACTATCTGCATGTTTCCAATCACAAAATCCTCTGTGGCTAAAATGTGTACGAACACTAGATAAGAATTTACAAACGAAGCAATACACTCACTTGGAGAAAGGTGAAAAAGATAACCATGAACAATGTATTATATTATCACTCCTACGCTCCTTCATTTTATACTTGTCATACATTGTCGAGTTCCTGTATCTCCTGCCAATATCTGTTTAAATGAACCTCTTATGTTTGGGGCTTTGTGGGGGCCCCCGAAATGTGGGGGCCCCGGGCAGCTGCCCAGCCTGCCGCCCCTTAACTCCGACCCTGCTGCTTATCTCCTATTAGGTGCCCTTCCTCACTCTTGTAGTAATTCTGTTTTCTTGCACATTGGTCACTGCTCCTTTTCACCTCCTGGTAGAATTTACTTACATTTTTATTAATATAATGCTGAACAATCTAAAATAATATCTGCTCGGACCGAAAAAATTTTAGTAGAATTTATAAAAAAAGTAACTTTTTAATTATTAATTAATTATTGTCTGGACAAAACTATATCGGGCAGGTCGGGTACCCCTTGTTTTTTATAATTTTTAACATACTAAATTACTTATTTTACATTACATTTTTATTTATTAACCAGATCAGTGAAGGTCGTCCTTATTATATCGGATCCTCTAGCTCTAGTATAAAGAAATAATAAAATAATCAAACTTTTCGAACGTAGGAGTGATGCCACAATACTAAATCAATTTTACCTTAAATTATTAAAAAAACATATAAATCAACATATTTAATGGTGTGAAAATTCGTAGCTAAAAATAAGCAATAAAAGGATAAAACGTATTATTTAATATGACATTATCCTACACAAAAATACGTTCACGCGAAACAGTCCTTGACTATTGTGTGCATCACATCACCGCGCGGTTAAACACGTACGATGACATAATCCATTAACAATTTTTATTGTAGATGTTAGTCAACAATAACTGGAAATGAAGGATTTCAATTAAACGAGACAGATTTTATTGAATTGGTTGTTTGAGTTTAGATTTTTCTTGTCTAGATTTGTTTGAGTTTTGTGTTTGTTCAACTATTGGGGACGTCTATTACAAAAATATTTACGTTTGGTTCTTTTCTAAACATTGAATGAGGTATAAAATAATAATTTTAATAATCGAAAATTCTAAAAATAATTTGGGTGATGTTATTCAGGTTTTGGTAAGGGTTATCAATAAATAAACATTTATAGGAAAATGAAAAATGTATAAAAATGCTCCTACGAAGGTAACCTTCTTCGCTACGATTATCAATGGTTTGAACTTGATCTCCGTGAAGTTTTAACTATATAGGTCTTGAACCCACCATCAAGAAAATATTATGTACCTACCTCATACATTTTTTCATTCAGTTATTCACGTCAAATTGGACAACTTTTCCATTTTCGAAAATTTTCGGGAGGGAGAAGTTTCGTAAATTATAGAGGTTTCTAAACTTTAGTGCGTCCGATAACTGGAGTACTTAGCCTTAAAAATTTGTCGGAAAATATTACCAGTTATTTGTAAATATTTTTATCAAACAATCCTGCAAAAATCAGCTGTTAGGGAATAAATTTTATGACTCTTTATGATGCGTGCTCACTATGGAGTCATAAATGATTATTTTTTTTGCAGGATGCAGGATTGTTTGAAAAAATACTTACAATTTACTGGTTATATTGCCAGACACATTTATGGGTATTCCAATTGTCAGACGCACCGAAGTTTAGAAACCTCTAGGTATACAGGGTGACTGATTAGTGGGGTAAAGCTCCGTAGATCCGTTATAGTAATAAACAGCGATAAAAGTTAATAACAAAAATTGTAGCCAAATTTGAGCTTCACATTTCAAAATTAGTTAGAATGTTACAGGACGTTCGATAACATAGTGGCAGACCAAACTTTTGTTTTTTTAAATGGAACACCCTGTATTTTATTTTACATTCGAAATCTTCTTAACTTCTCCATAACAAAAATTTAAACAAAAATTTTCATCTCCAGTAAATCTCTTAATGCTTGAATTGGCACAGAATATAGATAAAAGTGAAACTGATACATTTTGTAATCATACTAGGCAAATGGAAATTCATCAATATTATTTTTATAGTGTTGATAACTTTTTGAAAAAAAAATGTAAATGCGTACCTTTGCCCCACCCAATGGGGTAAAAGTAGGGGAAAGGCGGGCAATATTATGTGCGCATGTGCGTACTTTTGCGGATTTGAGACATTTTGCAATTTGGACAAAATTAGCTGATAGAATATCAAGCTCAACTTGATATTCACTTTGAAGATTCACTTGAAACATGCATTTGCCATGTCTACCTCACTGGGGGCAAAGGTACACACTGCGAACGTTTGCCCCATTTGTGTGAGTACTTTTGCCCCATCCGGCAACCAATAATATATCTAACCTCAATATGAAACTATGCACATGTGAACTTCAAACTGTCATGTAGAAAAAGTCTTCTAACAATAAAATTTCAACATGCCTAACCAATAATAATCTGAGTTTGAAAGATTAAGAATTAGAATCAATCAATTTTTAAGAAAAATTAGATCAAAAGGTACAAAAATAATTTTTACCTCATTTTTGTTGTTGTATTCGCCCTGATTGCGCCAAAATTTCTCATCCAGTGCTACTGCTACTGAGTAGTACAAACATATGCAACAAGATATTGTTGCCAACATATAAGAAGTTACTGAAAAATGTAAGTTCGTACCTTTGCCCCGTGCGTACTTTTGCCCTCACCTACCCTATATGGTATTGACAAAGTTGTAACCAATTTTATATGAAAATCGTAACAAGTTCAACTCACTGTGTAAATAAAAATAAGCACAAAAGCAATGGATTATTGATGCCATATTTTTTTATTTATTGTCAAAATTTTCATAAATGATTGATATTGCTAATTTTCTTTATAATGAATACAGAGTGAGTCAAAACGCAAGTACATCTTAGTAATTTTAAATGGAACACCCTGTATTTTATATCACTATCGAAAAGTACCATTACCGTACTTTAATTTTTATGTCTAAATTTATTAGTTTTCGAGATGTTTTCATTTTTCAGAGCAAATTATTAATTACGGGGCTAAATCTTTCCAAATTTTAAGTAAGCCATGACTGAATTATCTATAACTGACAATTTACGATTACTGATTACCAATCTGGTAATAAATGTAACAATGTAGCAAGTAAAGAAAGAAATATAATTTAGATATTGGTAATAAATTTTACAAAAGAAAAAACACAACCAATACACATACAACATTTTTGAAACAATTAAAAACTACTTTTGTATGTAAGTGTAACAAATAAAGAAATAAAAATAATTTATTAGTTACAAATTTTACAAAAAAAAACACAAACACAAAATACAACAATTTGTGAAAACAATTAAAAACTAGGTACTTTTGTATGTAAATGCAACAATGTAACAAATAAAGAACGAAACATAATTTATCAGTAAAAAATTTTACAAAAAAAAGCATGAACACAAAATACAACATTTTTGAAAAAATTAAAAGCTACTTTTAATAAAATAATTTAAATATTTAATTACATAAGTTATTCAAAATGACCTCCCAACATATTTATGTATGCCTAAAAACGGTAATTGAATGAGTTACTTACACTACGAAGCATTTGTAAATTAACACTTAAAAATACACTTTTGTATTCTATTTTTCATCTCATCTCTTATTATTGGAGGCATTTTATAACCTTCATTCTTAAAGTAACCCCAAAAAAATAGGTCCTGTTTATTAAATTCTGGTAATCTGAGTGGCCACGCTACTGGTCTATGAAAAAATAAAAATATCTCGAAAACTAAGACCCCACCCCGGTATCAGGGGAGGAAGTTCCCTCTGAACACGAGACCAAGGCGCCTGACTAGACACGCTACGACGAGCCGCCCGAGCCCGCTTTTTTGCAGCCCCTGATCTGTTTCTCTTTTTGACTGGGATGTCATTGTCTGCATTTCCTCCCTCTGAGCCACCGCGGCCGCCGGAAAGAGCACTCTCTAAGGAGAGGCCCTTTACTAGAGGGCCGAGGGAACTTATGGAGGATTGGGTCGTTACAGCTCCCACGGAAGCTGGAGTAGTACTCACCAATGCCCCCATAGGGGAGCTGTCCAATTGTACAGTGGGAGCAGAGCCCCCCACGAGGGAGCTCTCCGATAATGGTGAAGAGGAGACTCCCGTGAGGGAGCCTACCTCAGGTTCAGAAGTAGTGGCCCCACTGGGGGAGTCACTCACCTGAGAGGAAGTGTTTTGTTTTGATTTTTGGTTCCTTGTCATTTTAGGTCACACGAGTAGCTAGGGATATAGCAGGTACACCCGGCCAGAGCCCCGCATGACCGGGTAAGGCTATTTACAAAGGGGTTTCGCCTGGTGCCCACAGGGGAACGCTACGGCCGCTACTACTCCAGCAATATTCCATCCACAGCACGTTACCTTCACTTGGAATTGGAGGAGGTGGTCCACGGCGGGGTTTTGGTAGGAGATTAAGAGATTTTACACTCTTTCTCCCCTCCTAAAGCCCCACTAGCCAGAGATTGTCTCCAGCCGTTCTCCTATACGCCACCTGGAGACGCGCCTGCCTGCCATACTCAAGCGGGAGTTTTGGTCTTACTAATCGCAAAGATTTCTATTTTCTCTCTCCTTGTCAAGCTTTTAATATGTCATTATCATTGTCCCCAATTAATGAATGTATTTATTACTAATTCTCTTAGAATGTTGTCAGACTTACAGAATTTAAAATCAATGGATATAGTTCTGAAGAAATACCAGCATTTTAAAATCAGCATGTTATATTTAACTTAATCTGCTACTTTACTGTCCTAGGTATTCTAAATGGTTCAGCTTAGAATCTAATAATTATTGTTACTCACGTCATGTTGTGGCTAGGTTCACTGTTTAAACTTTTTTCTAGACATTTTTATACATTTATCACTATCACACAAAGGTTCGGTGTGTTTGAGCCTGAATTTGGTCTTGATTCTAACAGTGCCCTGTTATGGAACTAAATTGGTCAAATTTGTGGTCGAATTGACAGAAAAGTACTATATATATCTCGGTGATGAAATCAGAATAAGCAATGATAATCAAACCTGTGAATTTCAACGACGAATAACTTTTTCTTGTGCGGCGTATGGTTCACTAGAGACATCTTTAAGAGCAACATCCCGATAGCTATGAAACGAAAGACATTTTGACCAATGCGTTCTTCCTATTATGACATACGGAGCAGAAACTCTCACGCTCACAAAAACAACAGTCGGTACTAAAATGCGAGTGGCACAAAGACGCATGGAAAGATCGATTCTCGGCGTGACAAAAAAAGACAAAATAAGGAACCAAGACCTGAGGAAAGCAACAGGTATCACTGATGTCGTCGAACGCATAGCCAAGCTGAAATGGAATTGAGCAGGTCACATAGAGAGACTAAAAAACTCAAGATGGACCAGAAAACTCATCGACCGGCGTCCAAGAGAAGACAAACGCAGCAGTGAACGACCACCAATACGCTCGATAGACGACATTAAACGAATGTACAAGAAATGGCAACCAGATGCACAGAACCGTGGAGAGTGGCGAAAAATGGGAGAGAGCTATGTCCAGCAGTGAAGGGAAAAGGTTGTATGATGATGATGATGATGGTAATAGAGTCGGTTTTCGTTACCCTAAGTCAGGGGTGGGCAAATACTTTTAAGAGCGGGCCAAAATGAAATTTTCAAAATGTCTCCCGGGCCGGAGACCTATACCCAGTATGTACGCTGCGTACAAGAAAGGTTTTTCTCCGTCCAAGAAAGTTTTTTGACATTAATACTATAAGTATCATTTTAAAGCATTTGGACAAATACATTTGACTGTTAATAATAAATAATAGTAATATGTAATAAATTGCCTTACTTGTGTGTACATGCGAACAATTTGTTCTCAGTAAAATTACGAAATTTTTAATATGGTTCATTATATTAAGCCATAACAGGGATCCAGATAAAAAAAAAGAAATTCAGAAATTCAAGATCAGCCTTTTTGGAGATGAGGAAATTTCTGAGCAACCAAAGATTCAATCTGCAAATCTGATATGGAATGGTAAAATGTTAGGTCAAGTCAACCATCATAGTCGAAATTCAAAGGTGTCAACTGATCTAGTGTGGTCATGTAGAAAAATGGACGACGACAGGCTGCCAAAACAAATTTTAAAATGAACGCCAAGGAAAGAGGGAAGAGAAGAAAGCCGAATCAATCCTGACTGGGTGGCATTCAGAAGACAATGTCGGAAAGGAACGTTCATCCCGGCGAATGCAACGACGGACGAAGCTGGAAACTGGGAACCGGAAGGCGGAGAACCCTATAAAAAACCGGGATGATAATAAAAATGTTAAGTCCACTCTATTCTTCTTTATTGGAATGTTAATGCTGACTTAGTGAGAAAGCTGGAAGCTTTTGAGATGTGGCTTTTTAGGAGAATTTCTAAAATACCATGGACTGATCATATTACGAACGAAATGGTGTTGCACAGAATGGAAAAGGAACAGAGAACTTTGACCATCACTAAAGGGAGAAGGAGAGCAAGGAGAAAGGGCACATACTAATGAACGATAAGTACGTTGTTGTAAGTTGTTGCAGCAGCTGAATATGAAGGGTAAAATCGAAGAAAAAGGGTCCTGGTAAACGACAAATACCCTGGCCGAAAAATATTCACGCCTAGACCGGGTTAAACACAGACGCTTTTAAGAAAAGCAGAAGATAGAGATTCATTATTTATATGAACACTACAAACAGCAATACTGTTGATTTCAACAAAATCGCATAAGAGATTAAGAGCGTAGACGCAAAATTTCGGACCGATGCTTTTTAAATGCATTCCTTTTTTCGAATCGTGAGAAATCTAATAAATATTTTTGAAAAATTTAAACGCAGAATGAAAGATTACATTATTACCGAGGGCCAAAAGTCCCTTAGAATAAACAAAAAGTTTCTTTGGAATGAGATATTTAAATTAAAAACCACACTAATTTTTTTTCTTTTTTGTTCACCCCTGCGACTTACCTAAAATAAGCATTGTAGAAGTTTTCAGGGACTTTCGGCCCTGGGCAGTATAATTTTTTTAGGATTCAAATAAAATTAATGCATTTAAAAAGCATTCCGCCTATGCTCTTAAAAAAAGCTTGCGGGATTTTTCAACGGGCCGGATAAAGTAAGTAAAAGGGCCGGATCCGGCCCGCGGGCCGCCTTTTGCCCACCCCTGCCCTAAGTGCTTATTTTGTTCTTGCGTTTTCGAGCTGTCTGGTTGTTTCTTTGAATTTTTCACTGTTAGTATTTCAGTGTCATCTGCAAATGTCGCCACTTTAATATTTTCTCTGACAGGGATATCACAGCTATATAATAAATATAATATGCATCCCAGAACACTGCTCTGTGATATTCCCGAATTGATTAGTCTTAGTTTTGAATATTCACCTTCCTGTTTAACTCTGAACGTTCTGTCTTCCAAATACGACTGTATTAGGTGGACATAGTGGATGGACAGGTATATTTTGAGTCTTAGTAACAAGCCTCGGTGCCACAAATTAATTGAATGCTTTTGCTTTGTCTAGGAAAATTGCTTCTAGAGATTTCTCTATAATATTTGTTATTCCTAGCTTAATGGGAAGGAAAAATATTTTTGTGGTCAACTATAGGTTGTATTTTTATTATAAATATCTTCTCAAATAATTTGGGAATAAAGCTACTTTGAGATTCTACTCGTTACGTATATAGTGTACTATACTATGGACTGGAATCATGGACGTTAAATGTAGAGACAATGAGACGACTTAACGCCTTTGAAATGTGGACGTATAGAAGAATTATGAGGGTTTCCTGGGTAGATAGAGTTACGAACAATGAAGTACTGAGAAAAATAGGTAAAGAGAAGGAAGTTGAACTTACAATTAAAGAAAGAAAACTACAGTACCTCGGACATGTAATGCGGGGCGAGAAGTATGGCATCCTGCGACTCATAATGCAGGGAAAGATAGATGGCAGAAGAAGCATCGGCAGAAGACGAATTTCATGGCTGAAGAACCTGAGAGAATGGTTTGGATGCAGCTCAAAACAACTATTTAGAGCTACTGCCTCAAAAATTAAAATAGCTATGATGATTGCCAACCTCCGTAGCGGAGATGGCACCTGAAGAAGAAGAAGAGATTCTACTTTATTTACTGGCTTCATTGGTTTGGGAATCATGATTAGTTCAGCTGTTTTGTTACACATTGCAATTTTAATACCACATTTATATACTTTGTGAGTTTTACGGTGACCTTTCTAGGTAATTGTATTTCTCCTGTTATCATAACGAAAAATTTCCTGTAACTGGCTGTATACCATTAATTACAAAAATTGAAGAAAATCTTCTATGTAAAAGGTATATTTATTTAAAACCCCAATAAAGGGCTACTTTAAAAGACAGAACGTTTTCGCTATAAAGAGAGCATCATCAGTTTTCTAAGCAAGCTCTACATGCTAAGCCACCAAAAATACATGGGTTGAAACCCTTAAAACGCCGACCAAAAGTCTAATGTAGCCCTTTATTGGGGTTTTAAATAAATATACCTTTTACACAGAAGATTTTCTTCAATTTTTCTCCTGTTATTAAGTCAAATCCCGGAGCCTTTTTGGGATTAATTTTATTTTTGATTACTTTGATTATTTCTTTAGTAGTAGTGGGCTTTCCTATTCTTAATCAGTATCGCTCACATCGTATTCCGTAGGTAGGTACTCTCATCAGCGTTTGCGGCTTGATGATTATTTTCCATTTCGTAATTTTGGAATAGGTACATTCTCTAAATATGAATCGAACAAATTTGCTTTTTGTTTTCCGTCACTGCCCATATGTCATTTTTTTTTCTAATCAGCGGAATATAATATGTTACGTTGGTCTATGTATTCTGATTATACATATCCACAATGAGTTGTCAGTGGTTTGGTCATCTATCAGATCGTTTAGGGATTGCTTTATTGACTCATTTTTGATTGTATCTATTTCTATTTTTTACTGTTGGGTGATGTTTAATACATTTTTATTTTCTGGAGTTCTGTTTTGTTGCCATGTTTTGCTGGCTTTTGTTTTTCTTTCCACGAGTTCTGGAATAATTTTGACCTTCGTTTTGAATAAGTGGAATGTTTATATATTTAGGAGTAAAAGGGATAATGTAATGGGTGCTACCAGAACAAGAGCTAGAGGAAGACCTAAGGTGAGATGGAAAGAGATAAAAGATTATTTTAAAAACGGAGTTACAAAACGTAGGAAAGAAGGTAAGATAGGATGGCACAAGCGAAAATACACCGAAGATTGGGAAAGAAAGTAAAAAAGAAGAAAATAAAAACTAAGAATCGGTTAATGCTCCACACAAAAAGATTTTTAACCGAAAAAAGCTACAACTTATAGAGAAGTATGTATATGTCACTGTGACACTTCCTCTAATGATGATGATGATCTTGCGCGAGATATTGAGAACTCTGATGCGATAGACATAGTCCTGTCGCCAGGGGGGGTACAACGGCCTCCTTTATTCAGATGGACTTACCCAAGTTTTTTTTATATATTTTGACCCGTAGAATACGAATTTTTTGGGTAACAGTTGATCCGGATGTCGATAAGATTGTTATAGACAAAGAACTTGAGGAATTACATAACAGCGATTTCTCGCAAAACAAAACATCTTTTTGTATTTTTTGGGTCATTTTAAGCAAAAAATATTCCTACAAGTTTTTTCGTAGAATGCATAGTTTTCAAGATAACCGCGGTTGAACTTTCAAAAAATCGAAAAATTGCAATTTTTGAACCCGAATAACTTTGGATTAAAAAATAAAGTAGCAATTCTGCTTACCGCATTTGAAAGTTTAAGTCAAATTATACCGGTTTTGATTATTTGCATTGCTAAAAATCAATTTTTTTATTGTTAAACTAATCTATAAACACATAGTGTTTCCCGTGCCTAATACATGCGTTTTAACGCATGCTACGTAGAAATTGCCTCGCTTGCACTTGTAGCTACTCTACCTACTCGTTCGATTTTAAATGGGAGATCATTGAAAACATCACTCACATACTAGGTGTTTATAGCTTTGTTTAACAATAGAATAATAAATTTTTAGCAATGCAAATAATCAAAACCGATATAATTTGACTTAAACTTTCAAATGCGGTAAGCAGAATTGCTACTTTATTTTTTAATCAAAAGTTATTCGGGTTCAAAAATTACAATTTTTCGATTTTTTGAAAGTTCAACCGCGGTTATCTCGAAAACTTTGCATTCTACGAAAAAACTTGTAGGAATATTTTTTGCTTAAAATGACCCAAAAATTACAAAAATATGTTTTGTTTTGCGAGAAATCGCTGTTATGTAATTCCTCAAGTTCTTTGTCTATAACAATCTTATCGACATCCGGATCAACTGTTACCCAAAAAATTCGTATTCTGCGGGTCAAAATATATAAAAAAAACTTGGGTAAGTCCATCTGAATTAAGGAGGCCGTTGTACCCCCCCTGGCGACAGGACTAACACTATTATAGACGATGTGGCAACAGTTTACTTCTTCTTCTCTCTTGACTCTACAACTCTAAGTGAGTTTGGCCCTGTTGACTATTTTCCTCCACTCTTGCCGGTCTTGTGCAATATTGCAATAATGTCCGCAGTCCGCAGTAATGTCAACAGTCCGATTGAAAATATACATATTAAAAATATAAATATACTGTATTAAAATTCCCTTGAGTATTTTATTTATCTTTTAATAATGGTATTTTTGACTGTTGCCTTCGATTGATCGGTGTTACATTAAACAGACGGTTATTTTTATCAGCGTATAAAAATAATTTTGTTGGTTGAAATTTTAGTATTGCTTACATTTGTTAAAGTAGAACTATTCGTAGTTTTTTAATAAACTAAACATTATACAAAGTATTGATATTTTAATCAATATTCAAACAAAGATATCTATTTATTGTTGTAAGAAAATTCTTAAGATCCTTCAAAGTAGAAAATAAAAAAAAATATATCTTAAGGATTATATTAGAGTGCCGAATTTCACAATAATAGGTATTAATTTCAACTGATACTGACATGGACAAATAACACTAAAGTTGCAATTATGTAATTCAGCACTGCAAACCAATCTACCACATCTAGTGCGTTGTGGCTACTGAGTACACGTCATACAATAAGTATGTATTATAGCAAATGAGGAATGGATGAACAACCAGGAGATAAAAGCGCGCATCAGAAAAGCTACTAGATCAACTTTTAATCGGATGGGGGCCTTCTTTAAGAGTCACAACCTCTCTCTTGGTCTAAAAGTAAGAATTCTGAAATGCTACGTTTTTTCTTGGTGTTTGTGGTGTTGAATCATGTACCTTGAACGAAGATATGTGTAGAAGATTGGAAGCATTTAGGATGTGGCTATATCGGAGACTACTTAAGATAGATAGATAGATAAATAGATAGATAGATAGATATATAGATAGATAGATAGATAGATAGATAGATAGATAGATAGATCTTTATTTAAATAGAAAAAAACCTAATATACATACAATATAAAGAAAAGAAAGTACATTATAAATTTTTGATATGTTGATTAAGCAATATTTTGAAATTATTGAGACTAGTACATTTTTTTACAGCTGTTGGTAACTGATTAAATTTAAGGAAGCTTTTAAAATTCATCGAATTCATCGTACTTTTATACATAGTTCTAGGTATATATATGTCATCTAAACCTCTGGTATTATAAGAATGAATATTTTTGTTAAAAGAAATGAATTCTTGAAAATATTCAGGTGATAAGCCATTTACTATTTTGAAGACCAAAATCATGGTGAAATAAAACAAATATATTTTCAACAGAGAACCAGTTTAGAGTATTTAACATTGTCCTAATTGGGGTACGACGATTTGTTTTAAGAATTATTCTCATTCCACGGTTTTGTAATTTTTGTAGCATGTTAAGTTTATTAAGATTAAATTAATATAAGATTGATGAGCAATAGTCAAAATGCGGTTGAATAATTGTGTTATATACTATAATTTTTTACTCCATTGACAAATTTTGAGATATTCTGCTCAGAAAGTATAGTTTTTTTGATATTTTTTTATGAACATACTCGAAATGACTGTCAAAATTCAGAATATTGTCAAGTTGGAATCCCAAATATTTAGCTGTTGTAATCCTTCAATTTTTTCATTATTAATATTTAAATTTATGTTCTCAGAATCGAGCAAGCTATATTTACGTTTAGTAGTGAAAACCATTGCCTTTGTTTTTTTAACATTCAACTTAAGTTTATTAATTATCAAATATTTGTTAACCATATCTAAAATAGTATTAATTTTTTGTATGGCTGTATCAAAATTTTCATCACTACAACAGATTAGAGTATCATCGGCAAAAAGGTTAATAACTCACAATTTACAAAAATATCGATATCGTTAATGTACAGAATAAATAAAAGAGGGCCTAATACACTGCCTTGAGGAATACCTGTATTACTATCCATTTCAGATGATAATTGGTCTTTAAAACGTACTTTCTGTTTGCGATGTTCTAAATAATTTTCTAACCACGCAATTACTGCACCTCCTATACCATACTGTTTAAATTTAAGATCCCGTGGACTAACATATTACAAATGAGGAGGTCGTCAGAAGAATAAAGAAGAACCGACAGGTACTGTCCATATCAAATCTCGAGAGCTACAGTAGTTCGGAACCATTATACGAAATTAATCTAGATATACCCTCCTATAAACCATCCTACAAGGAAAAGTATTCGAATAGTGAAGTTGAGGAAGAAGAACATACTAGTTAAAGAACCTCAGAACTTGGTTCAATATAACATCTGTAATTCTTGTAGTTTCTGTAGCTTTTCCGCGCTACTAGAATAGAATAGAATAGAATAGAATAGAATAGAATAGAATAGAATAGAATAGAAATATGCTTTATTGCCATGAAAATTTTTACAATTTTATCGACAAAGCTTATAAATAGTAAAAAATAAACAAAACAGTAACAATCCAATTTACTAAAATTACATAAATCGTCAATAAGTTAAATAAAATAAATAAATAAATCGAAGTTAAAACAGAAATAATCAATTGCAACAATTTAAATAAATTGCAAATCCATAGTCTACCTAATAATTAATAAAAAAGGTTTAAAAGTTAAAAAGTTAAGCTGCTGCATATGACACCCAAATATAGATAAAAAAATAATAAAAATACTACTTGTGCAAAGGGTACTGTAATTTCTTAGTTATTGACTAAAATAATCTTCTACTGAATAATATGGTCTTTCAGACAGGTAGGCTTTTGTCAGTTTACGGAATTTGGGAAAAGATGGTGCAGATTTTAGTTGTAGGGGGAGATGGTTGTACATTTTTTTTGCGGAATATAATATCGATTTCTTTACTAACTCCGAGGACGGGGTCGGCAAATAGACGTCAAACGTAGAATTTCTCGTGAAGTAGTGATGATTAGGTCCTGGTGGAAAGACATGTAGATGTTTACGAATTAAGCAAACAGTTTCTAAAATATACAAAGATGGAAGGGTTAAAATTCCGTGATCTTTGAAGTAACTTTTGCAGTGTGTTGTTCTTCTGAGGCCAAACAGATATCTTATAGCTCTTTTTTGTAATTTGAAAATAACATCGAATTGGGCAGCTGTACCAGAACCCCAAAAAGGAAGACCATAACGAAGATGTGACTCGAACAAAGAAAAATATGTTATTTTGGAAGATGCTACATTGAGTTCATTCGAAACAGATCTTATAGCATAGCAGGCTGAAGAGAGTTTCTTCCGTAACAAATCGATATGGAGGGACCATTTAAGGTTGCTGTCTAAAAAAATGCCAAGAAATTTTACAGAATCGACGGTACTGATCTGGCTGTTATTAAGAGGTAAGGGTTGAAGAGCTCCTTTATAAGACAATGCTACTGTTTTATCTACGTTAAACGAGAGTAAATTTGAGTCAGACCAGGTTTTTATTGTAAGTAGATCAGAAGTTATAGTAGCATGAAGAGTTGCTCCAAGTGATACTGGTATCATCAGCAAAAAGAAAGATGTTTCCATCGATTTTTAAATTAGTGATGTCATTAATAAAGATAAGGAAAAGTAGAGGACCCAATACTGAACCTTGAGGTACCCCACATACAATGTTTTTGAGACTAGAGTCATTATCATTTGCTCTAACCAGTTGTTTCCTATCTTCCAAGTAAGATTGGAACCAATCTAAAGAAATGCCTCGAATTCCGTAGAAATTTAGTTTTTTTATCAAAATGTTGTGATTTACACAATCAAAAGCTTTGGCATAGTCACAAAAAACGGTGGCAGTGTAAAGATTATTGTTGAGTGCTTGATAAACCTCATGTAGTACAGAAAACATGGCATCAGTGGTGCATTTATTATTTAAAAAGCCGAACTGATTTTGTGATAAAATGTTGTTTTCAACTAGAAAGGACATAAGTGGGGCTTTTATGAGTCTCTCAATAATTTTGGAGAGTACCGGTAGTAGTGCAATAGGTCTATAATTGCAGGTATTAGATATTTCACCACCCTTATGAAGAGGAATGATAATGGCTGTCTTCAGGCACTCTGGAAATTTACCTTTCTCAAAAGAATCATTAATTAGTGAGATGAGGACTTCTAACACATTTTCTGGAAGAAACTGTGGCAATGTAACTACAGGCAATAGATAAAGATTGCCATGATGCTCACCAACATTCGTCACGGATAGACACATCAAGAAGACGAATAGCAAATTAGAGGAAATTAAACGCGGTTTTCTGGCGCCTCAAAACTGGAACAAATCAGCTAAGGGAACAAAATGATTAGTGCTTCGTCGATTATTGCTGAAAACTCTAATCGAGGAATAGTCTACATAGGAAACGAGTTATTCTTGTTCTTTTCATCCATATCTATTATCTGTTTTTCTTCAACGTTGCCTCGTATGATGTTGGAATACTATCACTCCATCTATTTTATCCCTGGACGACCTGTCCTTCTTCTCAAGGGCGGATCCAGGACAGATTTTCGGGAGGGGCCATGAATTTTTTTGGGAAGGATACCGGGGGTATGGGGAAAATTTTTAAAAATTGGGGTTAAAATGATGTGTTTTAAGGTACTTTTCACACACTTTTAAGTGCCATAAAGACATCAAAACTTATCCTTATTCTTCTTCTTCTTCTTCTTCTTTTATATAGGCAGTACTGCCTGTTTTTCTTCAACGGTGCCTTTCATTCTGCCCCTAAGTTGTCATTCCATCTTTTCCTTGGGCGTCCTATACTTCTCCTGCCTAACGGTGACTTGTCCCTGGCTATTCTTACTATCCTTGATTCAGACATCCTGCTTATGTGCTCATTCCACTCTTCTTTTCTGTTCTTTACCCAGGTATTTATATTGTCTACTCCACATATGCGTCTGATTTCCTCACTTCTTACCCTATCCTTTTCCAGCAATCCTTCTTAAGATCTTCATTTCGTTGGTTTCCAGATGTCTTCGTGTTTTGCTTGTATCTGGTCTTGTTTCGGCCGTGTAAGTCATAACTGGCCTAATAACTGACTTATATATTCGGGCCTTTGTTTCCAATCTTAGGTGTTTGTTTTTCCAAATTGTGTCGTTTAGGCATCCGGCCGTTCTACTGGCTTTAATTATTTGGTCTTTTACCTCTTCTTCGATATTGTTGTCGGCTGATAGATTAATTCCCAGATATTTGAAAGTCATTACTTGTTGTATAATTTGATTGTCTAACTCCAATTTGCATCTTATTGGTTCTTTGGCAATTACTAAGCTTTTTGTTTTTTGGACTGATATTTTCATATTCATTTCTTTTGCGTTAATGTTGAACTCGTGCAATAATCTTTGTAGGTCGTCTTCTCACTCTGCTACTAACACGGTGTCATCAGCGTAACAGAGTATTTTTATCTCTCTATTGCCCATTTTGTACCCTCTTTTTTTCTTCACTTGTTTTATTATTGCATCCAATATTATGTTAAACAGTAGAGGGCTTAGTGAATCTCCTTGCCGGATTCCTGTGTTTGTTTCTATGGGTTCTGTTATTATTCCATTGACTTTCATCTCTATTTTATTTCTTACATATATGTTTTCTATCAGTTTTATGATATCCAGTGGTAAATTTTTCTCATATAGAAGGTGTATCACATCTTTTAATTGGATTCTATCAAACGCTTTCTCTAGGTCTATGAAACAGAAAGAAGCTGGTCCTTATTAAAGTATTTTTATTTGTCTAGCTCAGTCTGCAAATATTTACATTTATATTTATATGTTTTTAAATTTCCGGAGGGGCACATGGCCCCATGGCCCCCTCCCTGGATCCGCCCTTGCTTCTTCTGCCATTTGTGATTTGTTTTGGAGTATTCTAACTATTTTGGTTTATATCATTTTATTATCTATTCCGTTCTTCATTTTCATCTTGCAACCACTCATTTATGTTGCACATTCTATCATCCACATCTTTCTGATCTCATTATTTCCTATTTTGACCAAGTGTTTTCCCAGTTTTGGTTTTATATATCTATGTATCTACGATTCTGATGTTTTACGTATTTTTCTCTCCATGAGATGTCTCCATGAGGTGTCGTTCAGATATCCCGTTGTGCTTGCTTTTGTCACTTGTTCTTTATTTATTCTTTGATATTGTTTTTGTACCTTGATTAATTGATTCCAGCAAGGTAGGTATCTACTTCATTACTTCTTCTACCATCTGGTTTTCAACCTCAAGTTTGTCCCTAATTGGTTCTTTTAATACTACTACACTTTTTGTTTTTTGTATCAATATTTTCATATTTTCATTAATTTTCTTAGCTCCAACATTGAGCGGGTGTGATGACATCTTTATTCTTGGCTAACTGCGCCATTTTGAGATAAAAATTTTAATATTTAGTGCGTCAAAGTCTAAAATTAATACTCTGCCACTTCTACTAGTCTAAGATACGATATAAGGTCGACCTGCACCTATCTGTTTGATGGATAAAAATTATTTGATATGTAATTTAATATGTTCAAAATTATAGAAAACAAGGGGGAATGGATATAATTTTGTCGTGACTATAATTATTAATTAATAATTAAGAATAACTTTTTTTTTATAAATAAAAAAAATTTCGGCCCGGGTAGATATTATTTTAGTTTTTTTGTATCATTCCAAACAAAAAAGGTCTTTTGTAATTTTTCTCTTGAAGTTGATCGGTTTCGAGTTATAAACAATTTAAAACTGAAAAAAAAAAACGAAAGAGTGCGATTTTCAAGGCTCAAAAATATAAGTAAAAAATTCCATTTTTGAAATTACGAAGTATAGTCGGTTCGCTAAACTCGGATACAACTGGCTAGTGATTTTACTAAGTAATTTTGCCAATTTGGTATAATTGGCAAAAAAAAAAATAATTACTGAATAGTTAATAATTTTTGCCAATTTTGGCAAAATTGGCCAAAAACAAAAAAATTATCAACTAAAATCACTAGCCAGTTGTGAGTTTAGCGAACCGACTATACCTTTGTTTATAACTCGAAAACGATCAACTTAAGAGAAAAATTAAATTACAAAAGAAGTTTTTTGTTTCTATTGATCCAAAAAATCCAAAATAATGTCTACCCGGGCCAAATTTTTTTAATTTATAAAAAAAGTCATTTTTTAATTATTAATTAATTATAGTTAGGACAAAATTTAATTAATACACTCTGGACCTAAATTAACCGGCCACCTTAAAAATGGGTTATTTTGATGTCTTATATCTCCTAAACCTCTTGTCCGATTTAAGTGATTTTTTTAATATGTTGTAGCCTTATTTCTTGACAATATCGTTATAATAATATTGTTGCTAAAGAGGTAAATTTTCATTATATACCGGGTGTACGAATCAAACTGTGTTTTTTTTTAAGTTTGCATCACCCTGTGGAATATTCTAGCATTTGTAGAATACTGAAATTAAAACCTAACTATAGCCTCATGCTTTCTAAACATTTTGTTGTTTGATTGATTCGCTTATGTTAGATAATAAAAAAGTTAGGTGCTTTAACAACTAGACGCGTTGTTTATCAATACAGGGTGTTTTTAAAAAAATTTGGCAAAGTTTAAGGTGTAATTCTGCATGAAAAAATAATGACAGTTTGCTTTATAATATTAGGGCCGCAAATGCTTAGTTTCCAAAATAGGGGGTGTTGAAAATTTTCTGACAAACTGACGATTTATTTATTGCTTTAAAACCGGTTGAGATATGCAAATGCAATTTGGTGGGTTTTATGACGTAGTTATTGCATATTTTTTGACATACAATTAAGAATTTAATATTTACCATTGGCGTGCATACGGGTAATATGATGGCTCATATTACCCGTATGCGCGCCAATGGTGAATATTAAATTCTTAATTGTATGTCAAAAAATATGCAATAACTACGTCATAAAACCCACCAAACTGCATTTGCATATCTCAACCGGTTTTAAAGTAATAAATAAATCATCAGTTTGTCAGAAAAATTTCACCACCCCCTATCTCGGAAACGAAGCATTTACGGACATAAGTTTATAAAGCAAACTGTCATTATTTTTTCATGCAGAATTACCCCATAAACTTTGCCAAATTTTTTTAAAAACACCCTGTATTGATAAACAACGCGTCTAGTTGTTAAAGCACCTAACTTTTTTATTATCTAACATAAGCGAATCAATCAAACAACAAAATGTTGAGAAAGCATGAGGCTATAGTTAGGTTTTAATTTCAGTATTCCACAAATGCTAGAACATTCCACAGGGTGATGCAAACTTTAAGAAAAAAACACAGTTTGATTCGTACAATGTATTACAATGTATTCGTATTACAATGAAAATTTACCTGTTTAGCAACAATATGATTATAACGATATTGTCAAGGAATAAGGCTATAACATATTAAAAAAATCACTTAAATCATACTACAGGTTTAGGAGATATAAGACATCAAAAATAACCCATTTTTAAGGTGGCCGGTTAATTTTGGTCCAGAGTGTATATATAATTTTGTTTTTTTTTTATTTTTGTTTTTTTTTAATTTTTAACATACTAAGTTACATATCAAATAATTTTTATCTATTAAACAGATCGGTGAAGGACGACCTTATATCGGATCTTCTACTATCTAATCTCACAATGATCAGGGCTGCTTTATCCATTAGGCAATATAGGCAGTTGCCTAGGGCGGCACATTATGAGAGGGCGGCAAAAATACTGTACAAAAAAATTTATTTATATAAAAATTATGGATCTGGGTTCTGTCATTAAACAGTATGAAGCTCTTTCAAATTACTTTACCGCAAAAGGAAGCCAAAACAATTGTGCTCAAATAAAGAAATAAGAAAGCGAAAAAGAAAAATTTAATTTGACGAGGGGGCCGATGATGAGAACCAAACTTTTCAACTAGTGATCCGATGAAGATCCACACATTCTATATTAAAATCGACACTCTGATAAGAGACCTGAATAGACGTCTGGAATCTTATCGACTTATTTATCAACGTTTTCGTGTTATTAACATATTTGCCAAAATTAAGCAATGAAGAAATTATTAAACAAGCCGAAAATCTGATACAAAATAAAGACGACTAAGATACATCATTCATAAAGTTATTGAAATAATTTAAAACCTTTTGAGTGATTCAAGATCAAAGATTTTCATTTTTCGTGAGAAAAATGCATGTTTTTAACCGATTTTTCATAAATAACTCAAAAACTATAAGATTTTGCAAAAAAATTATTGTTACCAAAATTGAAGCTAATAAAAAAACGAAATAAACTCCTTAGTGGAAAAACCTTTTAATGTTAACTAAAAGTGAGTTATAGGTAATTGAATGTATATTTTTTTCGGTGAGTACCCAAATCTAAGTATTCAAGCTTAAATAACGGGAAACTTATGCATTTTATTACATAAACTTCTTAAACATTTGTCAAAGTACTTAGAAATATCTATTAAATGAGCCTCCGGACAAGTTGATAGCATTCAAATTTATACAGAAAATATTTTTCAGAATTTATCTTTTAAAAATTTTTACAAAAAAGTTATTGTTTTTTTTAATTACCTACGTTAATTTTTACGATATCAGGTTTGCCTAAAAACATTTGAAAGTTAATTTTAATGGTTATTAAACCACCTAATCTTTTAAACCCCTTACTTTTTTTAAATAAAAGGTTAAATGGCCCCGGTTACATGGTTCTCGCAGCAAAATTTAAGATTTACACGTTTCTATCTCGGTTATTTTTTACCATAAAGAAATAGTAAAAAGGTAAACTATTTGATACAGAAAAAACTAAAATTTTGTTATACATATATCACTTTTTGCGCATACTGAGTATTTTTGGAGTATCAAAAGAAAATAAAAATTTTAGAATTTCTGATTTTTTAAATTATAACTGTTTTTCAAAAATATGCATTCTAAACCTTCAAAATTGTTGAAATCATTACTTTTGCTAATATAAAGAAATTCTTCTAAGGATTACTAAAAATTTTAATTTTTGTGGAAATGGCGTACTTATGTTTTATTTTTCACTTTTTCCTAAATAGTTCTAAAGGGTTCTCTTATTTCCATCATAACTTGCTTAATTGTGATGCTATTAACTTCTACTGGAGCTCATTTGATAGGTACTCCGGTACTCCGAAGTACTTTGACAACTGCTTGACAGATATATTTTATACAATGCATCGTTTCCGTTATTTCAGCTTGAATACTTAGATTTGAGTACTCGTTGAAAAAAAAAATATACATTCAATTACCGATAACACACTTCGAACTAACATTAGTTTAGTTCTTTAAGTGAGGAGTGTATTCAGCTTTTTATTATCTTCAATTTTGGTAATAATAACTTTTTTGTAAAAACTTATAGTTTTTAAGTTATACGTGAAAAACAGCTTTAAAACATGCATTTTTTTGCGAAAAAATAAAATCTTATCTTTAATAACTCAAAAAGTATTGATTTATATTAATAACTTTGTATAACAAATTTTGCTTAGAACTTGTCTCTCTATCGATTTATGGTATTATTTAAAAAAAAATAATTTTCACCACCAAGAAGGGGTGGCATCCACCACCACGGTAAAAGCGCAAGTTGGCATCATGTCACCTTTGTTTATTGAGGTATCCTCTAACTACTCACCAATTTTCATGAAAATCGATGGATGAAAACCTTCAGTGACTGCACTAAGTGGATTGAAAGATATTTTCCCTAATTTTGACATTGCTTTGTACATTTATTTGCGCATCCCAGTTGCCATTGCTATTGCTAACGTGTCCGCTGAAAGGTCATTTTCGAAAATGTCAATAATTAAAAATAATTTCCCATCAAGTATGACGCAAGGACGTGTTAATAATTTATCGATTTTGTCAAGCAATTTTTTTTTGAAAAGAAGTCTCTGATGTGATGGAACTGAAATGACAATTTTTTCTGTTATCGGTATATAAACATCGTAGTTTAAATCCATTTTTAGTGTATTCTTATTCAGATAAAAATTTATGCAATTTTTTTTGTTTTGCAAAAATGGTACATGTTTGAAGGGCGGCTACTAGAGGATTGCCTAGGGCGTCAATTGACCTAAACGCGGCCCTGACAATGATCTAACCATGATCTAACCTAACCTCGTATATTTAATCACTAGAAACATACTTATTTTTACATTTCAAAAAAGGAATATTAAAGTTGGAACAAGGGTGCCATTAAACATTTTGTGGAAAGCATTTCTAAGTTTACGACAGTCATGTAAAATCTATTTTTATATAATAGGCATGCGCTATTTTTAAATTAATGACACACATCCTCGGATTTAATAACAGTAGATAGATGTTTGTAATACAAATTATTGCTACAATCCTTTTATATTAGAACATTTTTAATTTAATGATATTCATATACATTTTTGAAGGTGTGAGCGCCATACTAAAGTATACAGGGTGTCCAGATCTCTTCTGACAAACGAAGACCGGACATTCCTCAGATAAGGCACTTCTAGTACTCAAAGGTACTCTTGCTCTGAGTCAGTAGGATACACCGTTGTCTAGAAAGATCACTTTGAAAGTTTGTCGTTTTTAGTCATGAAAGTTAAATTAATATTATTTGTTGCACTAGTTGCTTTTTAACTGTCAACAGAAGTAAAACCTACGTTTTTCATTGTCAAATTTTTGGCAGTTTACAAGGTTTATCTTTTAGTTTTTCTTATTTTGTGGCATTCAAACATAACAATTTCAATTCAACAATAGTATATTGCACAACAAGTGAGAAAAAAGACATATTTCTCACGAGCGCAGAAGTTTGTTGGCACGAGCTGAGGCACGAGGCGAGGGCCGCAAATCAAGCAAGGGAGAAATATGTCATTTTCTCATGTGTTGTACACTGTACTTTTTCTATGGATGCGGTTTTGTCAGGAGTTCAAACTTTAAAATTAAATAATTTAGGTTCGTTTAGGTATATTATATGCATAAATTGAAATAAAATACATATACATCTAGGTATTTAATATTCTGAAAATTTATATACCTTATTTTTTCAAATTATAATTAACAGTTATTTTTGAACAGTTTTGAAAGGTAATTCCTGGTAGGTTTTGCTTTAACACATTTATTTGACAACATAAATTGTGTTTGTATTGTGCATGTTACCATAGAAACGGCGATCATAGTATGGAAGACCGTAGGAGAACCCGTGAGAAAAAATATTTCTCACTGTAATGGCCGACTTTCTCACTGCGTGAGGAATTGTTCGTTTTGAATGTATGTAAGTAGTAAGAGAAGTTGCATATTGTATACCATCCATAGAAAAAAATGGGTTTTACTAATGAGGAACACGCTGATATGCATTTAGTTTATAGCGAAATGAGATGTAACGCTCGAGCAGCGCAACGTAGATACACTGAAAAATGTTGAATGCTGAGATGCTCGCGATTGGGAAAAATTTCAGCGTATCTACGTTGCGCTGCTTGATCGTTACACCTCATTTCGCTATAAACTAAATGCATATCAGCGTATTCCTCAATAGTAAAAACTATTTTTGCTGAATTGAAATTGTTGTGTTTGAATGCCAAAAACTAAAAAAAACTAAGAAATAAACTTCACAAACTGACAAATTGACAATTAAAAACGTAGGTTTTACTTCTGTTTGACAGTTCAAAGCGCTAACTAGTGCAACAAATATTAATTTAACTTTGTTGACAAAGAACGGAAAATTTTCAAATCGATTTTTCTAGAAAACGGTGTATCCTACCGACTTAAAGCAAGAGTAGCTTTTAGGACTAGAATATCTCACAATTTAATAATATCATATAGTACCATAAATGCCTGAAAATTAAAGACAAGAATGTGTTAAAATAACAGTGGACCTACCCAAAAGGGACGCCTATGACTGTTATTCATTTTAAGCGTAACCGTTTTCGTTTTTTTTTACATTGAAGTGGTCTGTAGATATTAAAAAAAAAACTAATTACAAGCTCCCTTAAGAGTAAACAGTAGCTATCAACAGGTAGCAACAAAATATAACTTCGGGAGATAGTATCATAAACTTTGACAACAGTGGTAATCTTTGACATTATCTAAGATTAATATTTTGACAATATCATAGTCGCGCTAAATGGAAGTAATAGTAAACGATTTTATTATTAATAAATAGATATTTATAAAAATAAACTAAAATGGGTGAAAATTTTATGTTAAGAGTTAAGATAGGTATTTAGAAAGGTATTTGCATGAAATATCTAATAATAAAACAATAATAAATAATCATTTTTTGTTGTGAAGCGAAACAAATTTCGATTTTCGCATAATTTTGGCACGGTTTTTAATGGACTTTTTCTTGGAAGGTTTCACTTTATTTTTCGTTTGATTTACTTTTTTCATTTTGTTAAACTATTGATAATATTTTTAGAATAAAAAATACTCCTTAAACTTTATATACTCACATTAGAATTCGAAATATTTTTACGTAAAATATACTTAACTACCTACATATAACTAAAACTCACAATTAACAACAATCTATTCTTTCAAAGAGGCCAACAACTTATACAACAACAAATTTATAATAAATTAACTATCAATAAACACTACTTTCCTATGAAACAACAATAACGAATTCTTAAATTAACACACTACTGCACTGAACAGATATCGATAAAGATGACAGAACAGATTAGAGAAAATCTGACGCAGGTTTGTCAAAATGACAGTGATAATTTCTCTACGTTGCCTAATTAGTTATTTTTCCGCAAATCGCCAGGAAATTTTGACATTCCTGTCAAAATTTCTTGAAGAAAAAGTCAGGACTTCCTTACTGTAAGGAAATGTCATTTCCTTACTGTAAGGAAATGATATTTCCGTACAGTTGTTAGTGTTCTACATAAATGATAATACATATTTTTACTCATGCGATAATCCATAAAACGTCTGTATGCATTTTCGTACTTTTCTCTTGATTTCTTTGGCAATAATTCTAATGAAGCAGTATTCACTGCCTCAACCAGCTCTGGAGGAGTCCCAGGAATGGAAATTTCATCATCACTTATCATTTTACTTTCGAGAACACCAGCAATTAAATTTATAAGCGTCAAGTTTGACAATTCAACCTCAATACGTTTCCATAGTAACCCAAGTAATTTTATTAGGAATTTCAAAGCACCATTTATTTGGGAATAAAATTATCGCGTTTTTTTAAATCAATCAATATCTGTCGAATTTTAAATGATTTGCGGAAAAATAGTATGTTTACCTCGTAGGAAAAGCCACATTCCTGGACTATGTGTTGCTAAGTCTCGGCTTGCGTCTCGACTTAGCAATCTTCACAGTCGTCCAGGAATGTTAAGCTTTTCCTACCCGGTAAACAATGTACTATAGTTATAATATGTTCGATTTCTTGTTAGAAATAAAAAATTTTAGTAGTTCCAAGATTACACAAAATCTAGACATGGGATAAAAAAGCTTATTTGAAGAAAGTTTTTTTTTGTCTTTCCTAATGGCGGTACAGGCTCCTTTTTTCAATATTTTATTTAGTTATAGAGTAATTTCCACGTACTAACATATTTCTGAAATTGGGCTCTGTACCGCCATTCCTTATTATATTACGAATATGTGTGACTAATATCTCGACAAAATATTCAAAATTAGAACCGACATCTTGGAACGCATTTGTTGATACCTGTTGATCGCTAATGTAGCCTCTTAAGAAGCATTTTCGGATTAGGTGAATTGGGTTAAATTGTCTTAAAATTATAAGAGGAATCTCTGGTCTTCGTTTGTCAGGAGAGTTTCTAGACACCTTGTATATTACACTATTTTATATTTTATTGGCCGTTTTTTTTATTATCAACTTGATTTTAGGAAACTGTTGATTGTAAAGTGTACAATATGATGAATAAAGATAAGATGATTAATTAACCAGTATAAGGGTTAAATGCCATTAACCCATTACCGCCCAAATTATTTTTTTTCAAATTTCAAAATTTTAACACTTATGACCCGATCTATAAATAGAACACTGGGCGTTCGTGTAATCATAATTGCAATTACGTATGAATGAGTTCAAAAAAGTTATGAGAATCAAAATTTTCATTCAAATCTAACAAAAACAAGTTTATTTTTTATGATACTGTATAAAAGAATTTTTACACAATGTTACAGTAGATGTTAGACAACCACGTTGATGGCCTGGCTTTACAACTTTTTCCTTGACATGGTTTCTGCTTTTCAGTTTTTTCCATGAAGTGTCCTTTCCCATTTAATCTCACATCCATAATAACTTTTGATGGTGATGTAGGGGAAAGGAGGGTAAGATGGAAGGATAGGGCAAGATGGAAATTACCTATAAAACCCGAACTGCGCAATGAAGCGCCCGGATCCACACTCACATAGATGCAGGCGAACCTCTTCCATTTACAAACGACGGCTCAATCAGTTCAGGTCAGCTAATGAGTGTACACGCTTCCTTCTTATTTTCGCAGTTAAATATTAGGCAATTATTGAATTTTTGTGATACGATTATTTAAACCAGGTGTATAATATTATTATTATGCATTTATACAAAGTATCTATTAGGTACAGGTTATCTGAATTGATATTTAAATAAGAGAAATAATAGAGCATTTTTAAAATATTGATATTATTATTGGAAAGGGGCATATGGGCAAGATGGAAAATTGCAACTTAGGGCAAGTTGAAAGATAATAGTTAGGCAAAAATAAAAGCAAGGAAATAGGAACCTGCGAGAATAAAAGAAAAGGTAAAGGAAAAGGGACAAAAACAGAAAAAGTTAAAAATATTGTACAACATTTAGAACAGTCTTCACAACATGATGTGTTCTGTGTATGCGGTGAACGTTATGTGGAACCGCCCACAGAGGGTTGGGTACAATGTCCTGTATGTAATGGTTGGGCACATGAATTGTGTACCGACACAGAAGATGGCAGTTTTATATATGTAAACTGTAAAATGTAGTGCTTTCCTCTACATTCCATCTTGCCCGAACAAGCTTTCCATCCTGCCCTCAGGGTAAGGGCAAGATGGAATTTTTGACATTATTTTTCAATTACTCATAAAAAAATTCTACTTATTATTAATAATATTTAATGGCTAACTTTTGTAACTGTATAAGGTATCTTTCAAGAATGATTAAAATGAAAGTTTTGTATTACGTTGCTTTATTTTTTTACACATCATAAAGTTAAGCCTTCCATCTTGCCCTCCCTTCCCCTACTCGGTCTTCCTACTATACTTCTTGTAGGTACTAAGTGTTTTATTATAAGAGTATTTGACTTATTGATTTGTTTGTAAAATGAATATGGGTCATAGCAGTAAGCAGGTCTAGAATACGATAAAGAAACTTAACAATAATCCCACAAAGGTAAAGTAACCATGTGCAGTAACGTCTAATCAGATAGGACACCAACTATTATTGATAAATGGCAAACCGAATTAAATACCGAAAGAATGCCGGAAAAAACCTTCCTTTCAATTAACAAAAAAACTTATTGGAAACTCCATCTAATATCGAATAACTCAAAAATAAAAGGAGATGCTATGAAAAATAGAAAATGATCTGGGATGGATTAAATCGTAATGAAATAGATTAAGTGTAGAAGAGGAGACAATTTCCGTTCTTGTAGTGCATGCGCAGTCCAGAAAGTATTTTGTACTGACGAGGAGAAGGATTTATGTCGGTATTAAATTTGAACGAGTCATAAATAAAATAAATATTTTAAAGTATGTGCATGTCTAAAAAAAGAAAGATCTTAGTTACTTAGTTTTAAATCAAAATTGTTAGCTCATTTTTGTGAATTTTTTTGAAACTGCGGTAAAATTATTTTATTTTTAAATTAAATATTTAGCACAATTCAAAGAACATTTTAAAAAAATTAAAGACAAAATATTGAAAAATGAGCCAACGGTGGCAAATTTTTACAGACACCTCAAAAATAATGGATTTTGTGGTGGACATCAGAACTCATCATTGGATGATGTGAAACAAAAACTTCAAAATACGCCAGTCAATGGGAGCAAAAATAGGATATTACCTCCGAATTCTATCCTACTGCATGGGTTTTAATGAAATTTTGGGAATAGCCTCTACTTATCTCCTAATTCAAAGTCTACCCTATGCCGATGTGTGCTTTTATCTTGGGGGTGGTTCCCACCCCTTCTCGGGGGTAGAAAATTTCTTGGTTAAAATAACCACGGAAGTGGCTAGAGAATTTAATTGTAAGCAAAAACTGTTCTATATTTGTTTTTTGACAACTCAATATTTTTTGAGTTATTCGTGGTTGAAAATTGGTCATTTTCATTGAAACATAACACCTTTTTGAACGGTTTTTTGCAAGTATCTTAAAAACTATGCATCTAACTAAAAAAACTATATAAAACATTTTTGTAGCTTATAAAAGACCAAAGAGATTAGTTCCTTTATAAATCTTTTAGTTATAATACAAAAAGAGATATGGTAGGTAAAAATAGTTTGTTTTTTTGGTGCATGCTCAAATCGTTGTATTCAACTTGAAATAACAGACAAACGGTCGATTTTAGGTTGATATTACCAACACCTTTTGTAGTGCTTAAAAAGATCTTTAAAATGAGCAATATTAAAGGTATATTGCCTTTAAACTAAGCGAGATATGCTGCAAAAAATTGATGATTAATGTATTTTAAGAAAAAATGAGAAGTATATTTAACCTCTCATCCACCAGAATTTTAATGCATCATTTTACTTCTACAATATCTTTTATTATAGTATTATGGACGGGTTCAAAAAGTTGGACGGGTTTAAAATGAATGGTTTTTGAAAAAAATAAAATCAATTTATAGATCGCATTTTTAGATTTTCTTAAAAATGTTCTTTTTCTACATGTAACTTAAAAATGATAAGAGATACAATAATGAAACATAAAACAAAATTTTTACTCAACAAAATCCTAATTTAAAATTTAAAAATGCGCTCTATAATTTGATCTAATTTTTTTTTCAAAAACTATCCATTTTAAACCCGTCCAACTTTTTGACCATAGAAATAACATTATAATAAAAAGTATTGTAAAAGGAAAACGATGCATTTAAATTCTGATGGATGAGGGGTTAAATGTACTTTACATTTTTTTTTTAATTCCATTAGTCATCAATTTTTTTTGCAGCATATCTCGCTTACTTTGAATGTAATCGACATTTAATGTGGCTCATTCTAAAGGTCTTTTCAATCACTACAAAAGGTATTGGTAGCATTATACAACTAAAATCGACCGTTTCTGTTTTATTTCAAGTTGAATACACCGATTTCAGCATGCACCAAAAAAAAAACTCTTCTCACCTACCATATCTGTTTTTGTAATATAACTAGAGGATATATGAAGGAACGAATCTCTTTGTTTTTTAAAAGCTACAAAAATGTTTTGTATAGTTTTTTTCGTTAGATGCATAGATTTTAAGGTATTCGCAAAAAACCGCCCGAAAACGTGTCATTTTTCAATGAAAACGACCAATTTTCAACCACGAATAACTCAAAAATTATTGAGTTAAAAAAAAATTATATTGAACAGTTTTTGCTTAGAATTAGGTTCTCTAACCACTTCCGTGGTTATTTTAACCAAAAATTTTTACACCCCCGAGAAGGGGTGAGAACCACTTCTAAGATATTAGTGCACATCGACATAGGGTATACTTTGTTTCTTGAGCTATTCTCTACTTATTGTGAAAATATCAAGTAAATCGATGTAGTAGGATGGAATTCGGAGCCAAATAACCTCATTGACTGCCCTAAAAATATTTTATTAGCTTATAAGTTTATCAATGTAAAGCTGTCGAGTTTTTTTAGTTTTAACAATTTTTGAGTTTTTGGTATCACTCAGAAGTCAAAACGAAATTTCGTGTAAAAAAGGGTGAAAATCAACATATTTATTATTGGTAAACAAAAAATAAGCATAAAACAAACAATATCTCGACAGCGTTACCTCAAGAAATGTCTAAAGAATATATAAGCAAAATTTTAGGTGCATTGGTCAAGTAGTTTTTGAGTTACAATGTCCACCGCCTTTGAAAAAAGCAGTTTTGAGAAAAACGCATTTAAAGTTTTGACAACTTTTATTTTTAATTTCCTTTTTGGCCGCAAAATCGTAAAATGATGCACATCAGAATAAATTTTGAATCGCGGAGTCGCATTTCTCACTGGCGTAAAGCTGCTGCAAAGCGAATCAATCAATCTGAAATTTTCGGTATTGTTGAAGGTATCTATTTTCATTTAAAATAATAAGAACAAATCGAAAATTTCAAAATTTTTAAACTATACCTCGTCCCCTTAACAATACTTATACAATCGTATAAGCAAAGCTATCGCTGAATCACTCGTGGTCAACTATGATATCTAATTTGTTTTTGGAGTGTGAATGAAGTCGGAAATCTATTTTTAAAGCTGCTTTACTTCATAATTATTCATAACTAACTTCCAAGACCATTAAATACTTGTTTTTATCACAGTTTTCCACGACTTTATGGCATTCTTCTCAGCCGGCTCGGAATCCATAATAGGGCAACTAGGTTATCCTCGTTTAGTTTGTTGAGTTGTCCTTATTTCCATATCCATTTGGCCTTATTTCTTGGGAACGTAATGTTTTCATGGCGGTTTTGACTTATCAAGTGCGATAATTGGATAAATTGTGATCATTTGTGGAGAATATGTAGGGTAGGATATTTTTAAAATTTTAATTTTAAATATTTCTTCATTATTTCGGGTAGGAACGCAACTTTCACCTTGACCTTTAAGGATTATGTTTACATGCGCTTGAGCCACAATTATTGGTGTAATGAAAATTAAATTTTCAATTAACTAGTGTTTGGTGTTTGACGTTTCGATTTCCACTCTAGAAATCGTTCTCAAAAAAGATTATTCTAAAAAATTCTGAGAAGATTTTATAACTTGGTCTTTTTCGGTTATGTATTTCTTTAAGAAAAATGACATACTTGGCATATACAGTGAGCACGTAAAGGTTGAAATAAATTAATTTTCTCGAGAATGGACGATTTTGGAAAAAATCCCGAAACAGGTCCATTTTTATTTTTAAATTGCGACTTTTTGGCATATGTATCATACTAGTGACGTCACCCATTGGGCGTGATAGCGTCATCTATAATTTTTTAAATGAGAATAGGGGTCGTGTGATAGCTCATTTGAAAGGTAATTCAATTCTCTATTCAGTAATATAAACATTAACATAATTATTTATACAAGGGGTCCAAAAACATTTTTTTTAATTAAATTTATTGAAATAAAAAGAACGATGTGTGTAATTTATTTACCTCAAAATACATTTTACTGCTATCAGAAAACAGGAACTGATGTTTATTTGACAAATAAATATAGTTTTTTGCTTAAATTCAATATTAAAGTCGCCACCCACCTTCCTCCTGACAGTTTGAACATTTAATTTAAGCGAAAAGCAATGATTATTTTTCAAATAAACATTTTTTTTTTGTTTTCTGAGAGCAGTAACATGTATTTTGGACTAAATAAATTACATGCATTCTTTTATGTCAATAAATTTAATTAAAAAACATTTTTTTTGACATCCTGTATAAATAATTATGTAAATGTTTATATTACTGAATAGAGAATTAAATTACTTTTCAAATGAGCTATCACACGACCCCTATTTCTATTTAAAAAATCATCGATGACGTCACCACGCCCAGATGGGTGACGTCACTAGTATGATATATATGCCAAAAAATCGTAATTTAAAAATGAAAATTGACCTGTTTCGGGATTTTTTTCAAAATCGTCCATTTTCGAGAAAATAAATTAAGACATAATATAATACCTAGACTGTGCGCTGCAATCTAAAATTGTTTCCCCAGTGCGACAGGGAAAAACGACTGTAAACAGGGTATGCATCTCTTTCTACTCTTTTCGATGGAAATTAAATTTCCCCATCTTTTGTCGAGCTCTCCTTGGTAATCTCCTTGGGTTTATCGACCACGTGACTTTCCTACTACCATCGAGTAGGTAAAAGCCGTCGATTCGAAAAAGATGTATAATCTGTTTACAGTCAATTTTCTCTGTCACACTGGGTGAACAATTTTAGATTGCAGCGCGCAGTCTAGGTACTACATGTCTATGGCTGTGGTCATATACATATAAAACCTAGGTATACTAAAATCACAATAAGGATGCACTAGAAATAAATAAACCAAGACACTTTTATGTTACGAGGCTCACTCCTGAATCATGATTTACAATTTATAAGCTTTGTAAATCATGATTTGGGATTTACAATGTATAAATATTTTAAATCATGATTTGGGAGTCCTGCTTGTTAAATTTAACGTGTCTTGGTTTTTTTATTTCTAGTGCATCTTTATTGTGATTGTAGTATAGTACCTATTTAAAATACCACAGTAACATATCTAAGTTGCATGATTGCAGCAAACCAATCAACAGCAACAATAAAAGTCATAAGTCATCCCATATCACAACAAAAATCATTACAGCAAAATGCTTCACAAAGCTACTCGTATATCACTTTTTAATAACAGTTTCCATCTAAAGAACAAGCTATAGTTTTTTGTGCATTAGACACTACTCTTCTACCAGATTACCTCATTTCATTCGGCACCAAAGTTCAACCAAAAACATGATCGTCTCAAGGCGCTGATCCAACAATAGAATATGTATCTACCTATCTAGTAAGCACATAGTATATGAATTCATAAATAACTATGGATACATTTAAATAAAAGGGTCCTGCAAATTTTCTTACAAAACGTAGTTCCATCCGAGAGGCCGATTTTATCTAACGTACCTAAGCACAACAATTCAGCATGATATTTTAATTCAGGAATTAGAAAAAACTGGCAAACGCCAGTCTTCCAGAGTATAGCCATATCTAAAGTTTCAGACTTCATGTCTTCATAAGCTGTTATAATGCCGTCATTTCAGAGTCAATATTAGTAAGTCACGAAGATGAGAAACACCTACAGAATATTTATTTCTTCAGATGCCACAAACTGTTATAAATGCAAGGAACCTGGTCATACAGCATGCACTGAATACCGAATCCTACAATTAGCATCTAGGAATTCGCTGCAACCACCATCCAATGACAACCCTATGGTTTCCGTTTCTATATCGAGCAATATCCAATTATAATCTCAAAACGACCCACTGACCATCTCTCATACTGCACAACCTTCATCGTTGCAATCGTTGTTGGATCCTCAACTCCTACAAACTTTGCAAAATTCCCAGCTACACTTTAAATCCAGAGGGCCATTCATATTATTACCTCCAGCAAGCTCAAAGCCTGACTTGGTTCAACATACAACTGACTGGAAACACGAAAGTGGAAAATTTTACATCGACAGAGAATGGTAAAAATTAATTCGAAAATAGAAATCGAAAGTTGAAGTCTTGGGAGATGTTAAACCAACCGAGAAAATGTTAGATCGGAAACTAACAAACATGAGACCAAGAGGAGACCGAAGTGCAGATGGAAAAACTATGTTAGAGATGATAGTAAAACAATGAGCATTCCAAACTGGAGAAGGAAAATAGAAAAGAGGAAAAATGGAGGTTAATTAGTAATCGAGCAAAAACAGATAAGAAACTGTGAAGGAAGGGAACATCAAACACAGAGAAAGCGGGCTGATCCCCCAGAAGTCAGATAAAAAAAGCTAATATAAATAGGCTGCTTATACTACTGCCACAGGAGTTTTGGGCCCATTTATATTTATCTGTCAGAAAAGAGACACCTAAAAAGAGAAACCTAGAAACTAAAACCAGATATAATCGATGATACATAGATAAATTATCAAATTCTAAAAACAAATTGCTTTGCCAACCCTGAATTATATAAACCAGATCTGGAAAGTTACAGGAAGACAAGAATTGAGATGAAATTAAAACAAAAAGTTAAATATCTATAATCAGTAAAGAATAAGTCAATAAAAAAATAGTTATAAGGACCATTATTCAAAGGATTTACGGAAGGAGATTAACGCTAAAATTTATCTGCAGATCTGATATAAATGTTTAGAACCCAAAAGAAGTAAATGCTAGAAAGAGAAAATAATAGGTAAAGTAACAGCCACTAATAGCTTCGTGAAGTGAATAATTACTGGTTCAATTAACAATTATTGTGTAATTAAACTTAGATTGTAAATTTTATGTTTTTATCAACAGGTTTCGTGAAATACATACAAATATACGTTAAAAATACTTTAAAGTAAAATAAATGAGGATAATCTTTTCGAAACGTATTATCTTTGAAGTTATTTTTTGAGGATTAAATTGAATATTTAATTAAAAAAGTTAGTATAATATCAAAATAATAGTTTAGATTTTAAATCTATTAATATAATTTTTATATACTACTTGGTAATTTTTTTTGTTTGAATTTTTCTTACAGTTGTGTACTACTTACCAAACATGATGTAAATTATATTGTCTGAGGCTTTAATTGGGCAACAATTTATTTATAAACGTTCTTACGACTTATGACATTGGTAAGTAACCCCGATATTTTAAATTTTTAATTATATCGATTTCGCGCTAAGGTGCCTCCGAGTCTAAGCGGAGCGCCACATATAAACAAACTACACGGAATACTCTGTATTTTCGAATCGATACCAAGCGAGCACGCAAAATCTAGAAAAGGTTATAAACTTTTTCACGAGGACTCTTCCTGCCTACGCAACTACTGGAATCTTCGGTAAACAGGACAAAGGAAGTTCTTTGTTTTGTAATCATTTTAAGGATCCTGTCATTTTTGTAACCTTAAGGATGGTGACCATCCTTAGAAAATTACGTTAAGACGTAAGAATAGCAACAAGATACTTTACTTAAGGTGACACACTTTTTTTGTACATATGTATGTTTTTTAAACGCTTTTATTTAGTTCAATAGTTTGCGTCAAATTAGACGGTAATTTGACTGCCTTTTCTTCAATGCAAATGAATGAAAATTTGCAGACATACGCATTCGCGGGAACAATACACGAATAGTCAATAAAAATTTTTTTTCATGTTTATTAATTGTTTAAATAAAAAACGATTTTAATGGAAAACGCTTAAATTCTCTTGTTTTTTACAATGTAAAAACTTGAAACTTTTACGGATTGTATAGCTAATGATATGAACAATACATAATTTCACTTTTTACGTTAATTGTTTACGTTATGCTTCATTAATAAACAATAAAATTTCAAATTTTTTGCCGATTTCGACTACTTTTCATGTTAGTACATCATCATCATATGTTTTATACATATTTTAATAAACATGACGATATATTTTAATTTTGAAAAGTGTAAGACTAAAAAGTAAAAAATAAAAAAATATGAAAAAAATTTTTTTTACGAAACGCTTTTCTTTAGTTACGAGTGACTAAAATTAAAAATATTATAAAAAAATCAACTAAAAAGCAAAAAATAAAAAAAAAATTGAAAAAATGTAACACATTCGTTAAAGAAAAGCGTCGGGCGAAAACCGTTTATTCGATGAACACGCGCCACGCTTTTCTTTGACGGATGTGTTAATTCGTAACTAAAGAAAAGCGTTTCTTAAAATTTTTTTTTTTCATATTTTTTATTTTTTTTTTAATAAAATTGATTTTTAAAGTGTTTCAAATATTGTGTTCTTTCAAAATTTATAAAGAAAATTTAATTGATTAACCTTTGGGCTCGCTTCTAGTTTTAAAACATATGTAATTGTTTACGTGCGGACTAAGAGTCCGCACGTAAAAAAACCTGTTTTTTGTCCCATATTTCCTCAGTTTAAACGTTAAGATGCATATGAAAAAAAAGACAAGAAAGATTTTTTGTAGTAAATTGAACCAGAAATTCAAAAATGATTTTTAATTTGACATATCTCAGTGGAGTACTATTTTTACTTTAAAAAAATCAGACCATTACCCGTAGGAACGCCAATGATGAATACAAAATTATTATTTTTATGTCAAAAAATGCGCAATAACTACCACTTAAAACCCAACAAATTAAATTTCCATAGCTCAAACAGTCTTGGAGCAATAAAAAAATTCCAAGTTTGAAATAAAAATTTCAACACCCCGTATCACGGAAACGAAGCATTTGCGGACATACGATTATAGAGCAAACTGTCATTACTTTTTCATGTAGAATTATCCCTTAAAGTTTGTCATACTTATTTGCTAACACCCTGTATATGCCGAAAAATTATAATTTAAAAAAAATCGACCTGTTTTGGGATTTATCTCCAGAATTGCCAATTCTCGAGAAAATTAATTTATTCCAACCTAAACGTCCTCACTGTATATCTATATAGTTAAAAGATATCCTATTTGGAAAAAAATCGATCTATTTTAGAATTTTCACAAATTCGAATGACGGCCCCGCATATATCAGGGTGGACTGTTCTTTTCAGTGGGCAACCCTGTATATAATGAAATAATATATACAGACTTACAGACCAAACATACCATTTTAAACTATAAAAGTTTCTTATCATGTGATTAATGAGAAGTTATAAAAAGATTTCTAATTTCTGTGTCTTTAAATCATGAGCCGCGTATCTTTTCTTTTATTTATATCACGTTTTAGATTTTGTAATAGTTTACATTGTTGGACATTGAACTATAAATCAGGACTGGAATGTTAAGAGCGAAAGTGATGGATACAGTAGGTATCTAGCATATTTATATCCAGGCACTACCTATTTTTCTTTCCACACTTTATATAAATTCAACAATTAAACGGGATTTAATTTTTATTTTTAAGATATTATTTATATAATTTTTTGTATGAGAGAACAATGTTGAATTAAGTTTATTTTTAAATAATTATTATACACCCCTTCCTTCCCCCATCCCTTATTTTTAAATAGGGAACATGGGTCGTGTGCTAGCTCATTTGAAAGATTATTAAATTCTCTATTCTGTAATATTAACATTGACATAATTATTTATACAAAGTGTCCAAGAAAAATTATTTTGAATTAAATTAATTGAGACAAAAAGAAGAATGTATGTAATTTATTTAACTCAAAATACATTCTACTGCTGACAGAAAACAGAAAATAAATGTTTATTTGATAAATAAACATTGTTTGTTGCTTAAATTCAATAGTCAACCTACCAAGAGGCGGATAGGTGGCAGTTTGAACATTGAAATTAAGCGAAAAGCAATGTTTATTTATCAAAAAACATTTTGTTTCTGTTCTGTGACAGTAGTAGAATGTATTTTGAATTAAATAAATTACATAGGTACATTCTTCTTTTTGTGTCAAATAATTTAATTAAAATATCTTTTCTTGGATACCCTGTATTAATACTTAATTATGTTAATGTTTATATTACTGAATAGAGAATTGAATAACCTTTCAAATGAGCTAGCACGGGAAAATGGAAGAGAGGGGGTTGACAAATGACAGATGTATGTACCGTAAAAATGTGTCCCACTGAGATCAAAAATCGACCTCTTTCGTCATTTCCTTAAAATCTAATAAATACTGCCAAATATCGAGGTGGACTCTTTTCTATAGCCCACCCTGTATGTACAATTATACTCATACAATCATTCAAATGTAATCAACGTGAGGTAAAAACATCTTTTTTTTTTCAACCATGATGAACCATGAGCTTACAGAATCTAGCTAGAGTGTATATCAACGCAAACCTGTATAATCAAACTTTAAACAAGCTATATCAAGCAATAAGACGAAACTTCCAAGGAAGAAGAAAGCTTTTTTGTAGTGTTATTCTTCTTCACAGCAATGCTCGGTCCATGTTGTAAATTAGTAAAAGAAAATTTAAAATGAGAGAAATAGAGGACACTATTTGGTCCCGATTTACTGCCTTGTGATCTTGAAATCTTTGGACCACGTAAAAAGGCGTTAAAAGGTAGGTAATTTTGATTTAATTCAAAATACATTTTACTACTGCCAGAAAACAGAAAAAATGTTTTTAATAAAAAACATTGCTTTTAGCTTAATTCAATGTTTAAGCCGCCACCCATCTCCTTCTTGGCAGTTTGAACATTTAATTTATTGAAAAACATTATTTATCTGTTAAATAAATATTTTTTTTTTGTTTCCTGACGGCAGTAAAACATATTTTGAATTAAATAAATTAGGTACATACATTCTTCTTTTTGTGTCAATTAATTGAATACATTTTTTTTGAAATACTGTATAAATAATTGTGGTAACGTTTGTATTACTAAATAGAGAATTGAATAACCTTTCAAACTAAAATTAATAGATATACAATAATTGCAGGAAACAATATTTAAAATTGGACAAAAACAAAAAAAACCTACTAAAATCACTAGCCAGTTGTGTCTGAGTTTAGCGAACCGACTATGCAAACACCAAACGCGCCAACGATAAATTCTTTGTTAGAAGCATATAACTTAGACATAAAAGTTTATGACTTAGATGACATTAAACACACCACTGTTTTTATGTCTGTACTATATGCCGTGTTCTCGTAATGAACTTTCCCTATGCTATTCAACTAATAAACGTACCTACAATAATGGGTATTTACATCAAACCTACGATATATTTATTCTAACAGAATTGTAAACACATTTGACGAGATCTTAGCAGCTTAATACGGCTCTGAAACTATTTTTATTATATATCTACTATTTTTTTGTGGAACACGTTTATTTTATGGTTGCCTTCTTAACATGCTATTAACATGACATGCTGGCCTTCTTAACATGGTGTTAACATGACATGCTCGCTTCCTCACATGCTATGATTTTTTACAGGCATTTGCAAGATCATTTTATGTAATTAAATGAACTATCCTCCAATAAAGCCGTCCCAAGACCGCACCTCCAAAATAATTGACAATATAGTTTTAAAGTCTGCTTTAGTCTACTAGTCTACTATTATGAATTATTGTTCTTATGAAGGGGCAGATAAATTAAATTGCTAGAATTTTTCTATTATCAACTAATAGTCTAGTCGCAACATAGGGGGTCCCGTGGGCACTTTTAGGTCGCCGCGATTTGATGGTGGTATTATAGGTTTTTTGGGTCGCTGAATCCAATGGAGGTGGTCTGGAAGCCCAAATGTGGTGCGTTTAATTGTTATTAACAAATTATGGTAAAATTAGGTGTTTTTCAGGAATTATTAGAAGCCCTGTAAATAAATTGATAGTGTTAAGGTCTTCTCTGGTGTATTTTTGGTCGCTGAATCGAATGCGACTAGTCGCGATTACTCAAAATGTGTTCTTATTTTGTTAATAACAAAATAATTGTTTATTCGCCGAAAAGCTCGAACTGCGTTATCTACAGTAAGTTTGTAGTGTTTTTCATAGTATTTTTATACGCAAAATCGATTGTCACTAGTCGTGATAGCTTAAACCACGTTCCGACTTTGTTATTAATAAATTATTGCAAAAATAATGGTTTACAGTACGTTTACTCACGGTTTTTGCTCTAAATTCTAAAAAAAACACCTGGAATGACATGAAATTGGGCATGCACGTAGCTAACATATCAAAAAAAAGTGATATTGTGCCGATGTGTGCTTTTACTATGCGGGTAAGTTTCACCCCGTTTCGGGGGTGAAAAAATAAACCTTTAAAATAAGTCCGGAATTGGATAAACTAATTTATTCTAAGCAACTTTTCTTCTATACAGTTTTTTCACCAAGTCAATTAGTCACCTCCAGGGTAAAAGCAGACATCGGCACAAAATCACTTATTTTGTTGCACAAAAAACCTATAATACCACCATCAAATCGCGGCGACCTAAAAGTGCCCACGGGACCCCCTATGTTGGCGACTAGACTATAACAAAACAAAATAAGTCGTTTAATTTGTATTTTGAGAACGATTTACATTTAAACGAGTTTTAACCTTCTTATCCTGCTGATAAGGATCTGATAAGAATCGGATAAGATAAGAATCTTGCGGATACTATAGGTAATAACCAATTTATTACTGTTTCTTATTTGTAAACTATTTGTACAGTATTGGTAGATAATTTCATATAATTTCCCATAGTTTTATTCCGTCATAAGAAATATTTTATTCCGTCATTTTTATCTTGAAAGAATTAGTTTATCATTTAATTCTGCAATAGGGATGTTCACAAAAAATTAAAAAGTAATTTCAAACATGTAATACGATTAAGAAACACCCTAGGAATAATTGTCCAAAATTTCAACAAAATTGAAAAAGCCTTTCTATAAAAAATCTTTATTAGAAATCTAGCATTATTTTAAATTTCAAGAACGCTTCTCTATTGGCCTGACGTCACTAGTTGCATACCCCAAGCGCGCGCCATTCTCATAGTGTTACTGTTTACCTGTTTGATGTTTCAGGTCATTTTATTTTGTTCTCTTCTTGTTTTATCAGGGTTAAAGTGGAGTTTTATAGTGAATTTGTTTAGTTTAAAGTGGATAGACTGTTTTTAAGGACATATTTTGGGTTTTACAAAAATAAACAAATAAAATGGAAGAAGGTTTTCAGAAAGCCGATTCGTATAAACTACCGACTGTAGTGTAGATGTAACAATGGTGTATGATTTATTGGCATCTTGTAAAAAAATAAATCTACCACAGCTTTACTGAGTGTATATTCCATATAATTTTCCATGTCTTCTTTAAGCTAAAAAAATAAATGCTTAATACTTCACAAAAAAAAATAGAGAAAGTTGTATGCATGCATTGTACGCATGCATATTGTATACATACATTGGCTGGTTATTACTTTACCTTGGTTAGGTGTATTAAAAATATTTTTATTCTTCTTCATGTGCCTTGTCCGTTGTGGACGTTGGCTATCATCATGGCAATTTTAATTTCATTTGAGGCGTTTCTGAATAACTCGATCGATTTTTGTCCAAATCATTGGCGTAAGTTTTTAAGTCATGAGTGTCTTTTCTTTCGGGTCCGCGTTTGCTCTCTATTTTACCTTGCGTTATCAGATGGAGTATACGATATTTATCATGCCTCATGATATGACCGAAATATTTAAGATTTCGTTTCTTAATTGTAAAAGAGATTTCTTTTTGTTTTCCCATTCGACGCAATACCTGTACGTTGGTGTGGGTCGCCCAGGATATTTTGAGGATACGTGGGTACACCCACATCTCGAATGCCTCTAGCTTTTTCATTAATTATATTCATTATATTATATTCATTATATCCATTATTGTCCAGGCCTCTGCGCCATATAGCAAGACCGGAAATAATAACATTTTAGCAGCCGGATTTTTAGTGGGAGAGATATTATGTCGCAATGGGTGAAAATATTTCTCATACATGTTGTTAAATGTTGCTATGTCCTTTTCAACTCTAGATCTTATTTCGTTTGTTTCGTATTTAGAGTTGACAACTGTTCCAAGGTAAAAAATATTTTTGAATTTGGGTATTATACATTTTCATTTCAACCAATCTTTTCACAACTATTAATGATTTTAATATAATATAAAGTCATACCTACATCCACATGTAGTTATTTCAAGGTTTACTTTTACTGTATGTATTATTAGAATCCCGTTTTTAAGAATATCCCAGTTTAAGGAATACAAATTTGAGGTCCCGAAACTTTTTCATTAACTCTTTAAGGGGGTAGGTGCAAAATCTTGGTCCAATGCTATTTAAATTCATTAATTTTTTTCGAATCCTGAGAAAACTAATAAGTATTTTTGAAAAATGTAAATGCAGAAAGAACAATTACATTATTACCAAGGGCCGAAAGTCTCTGGAAAACTTCTATAATGTTTATTTTATTAAGTTAGTTCTTTAAGTTAGTTATTTTAAGTTCTAGCTGCAACAAACCATTTCTTTTTCTGTTTTAAATTGGCTGGAACGGTAATAAAAATCTTGTCAGAACTGTTTTTTGATGTATTTACACACCCAGGAACAAAACACCACTTATTTGGCTTTATTTTTAATAATTAAATACGTAAAAAACTGCGCACATTTAAATACACCGAGTAAATAAGTATACAAAACTAGTCGTCGATTAAAGACGTTACGACTGCTGACGTCACAGACCGTAGCCTCGCTGCAGGGTACCGTTTTTCTAGCCTCCAAGAAAATCAACATTATGAACTCATTTATCTTAAAAAATATACATTTTTAAACAGTTTTATGATTGTTACGTTTTTATATACCTTGTAATCTATTGAATTTAACTATATTTAAAAATTAATGAACATCCCTATTATAGCGCATACTAGTCGCAAAATATTGGTAAAGAGACATTTAGAAAACCAAAGTGATGTCAATCCGAAAAAACCAAAATGTGCCTCAACCTTGTATGTACAATAGACGAGCACATTTTAGAACAGGTCCACAAGTTTAAGTACCAGGGATGTTGGATCGATAGCTGCCTAAATCTTGATCTAAAAATAGGATAGAGAAAAGAACATGCCAGAAAATATTTCGAAAAAATCGAAATATGATTCTCGAATAAAATTCGAAATTCGATTACGTTTATCAAAATGCTAGATACGTTTGGTAGACTCTTCGCCATGCAGTTGAATCGTAGACTTTTAAAACGTCGACCGTAAATAAATTGGAGACCTTTCAACTAGAGACCTTTAGACTATTGTGTCTAAGAAATATCCGACAACGGACGGCTAAATTTTGAACAGCTAATAAGAAACAACTAATAAAAACCTTTCAAAATGTAGGTACATCTAAGGACTGGCCTTTGACAGTGATTTCTCACTCTCTTCTAATACCAAATAAACTGTATACAGTCCTATTACTTATTCTTTTGTATTTAATTTTAGTACGATTAGAACAAAATCAACAAAAATGTAGGTCAGCAGTCATTACTCTAAATACTTTTTACGAATTGGCAAGGAAACAACCTAAAATTAATTTTCGGTTTAACTGCGATAATATTAAGCCACAATGTGGGCGTAAACGTAACTGAAAGTGTCCCAAAGAAAAGCATAAATCTATAAACACCAAAGTGATATTTTGTATAGTGACATTTATCATTATTTAGTAAGATTCTGTATATTTTCCATCATAAAAACATTTAAACACATTTTACACTATGTACATTAAAAAATCAAATTATTTTGTGGTCGGTGTCCTATCATGATTATCCACCCCCAGTCGTCCACTAGTTACCCAACATGAGCATACACTCTTACTTCCAACACAATTTGCTCTTATCAAGTCATCTCACATTTCTCTTGTTTTCAGGTGCACGCGGTCTCCACACCAAATGATTGATTGGCCTCTCCATGGGCGCCCATACCCATGGGCAGGGGGGGCCATGGCCCACCCTGGCTTTTCGGGTGCTGTTAACTATATATGGTTATCCAGAGTACACAAAATATAATGTGCAACATCTTCACGTTTGGCCCCCCCTGAAAATTTTTATATGGGCGCCTGTGCCTCTCTCTATGTGCTACTCTTAATTTACATGTGAAGCCTTTGATATATGTTGGATGGGCGTATCTGCCCCCTATATTAGTAGTCCAGAGAAATAAGGTTTTTGTCGGGACACTTGAGCAGCCAGGTTGCAAATGGATTTTTTGGGTGCTATATACCTAATACATTATAAATACAAAAATGCCCGTCACAGTTCGGACGAGAAACTTAGTTATTAACAAATAAGGGTCAAAATGGCAGTTTTTGCGTTTAAATCGCTACAGGTAAAAATAGGGCAATTAAATATCTTATTTATAATATTCTTCTTTTTGTAGATGAGCCAAGGTTTAGAATGGCACTTTTTGAATTTTGTTCCAATCCTTTTTTGTTTCGGAAAGTGCAAAATAAGACTAAAATTTCAAAAATAAAAATGTGCTATAAATTTTGCGAAAATGGCCTTAAGACTTTGATATTGCTGTAAAAACTAAAATTTCAAAAATAAAAAAATTTGCTATAGCTGTTGCGGAAATGAATTTAGGACTTTCATATTGCATGAAAAGTTGAGTCAAACAGTCCATACAATGCACAAAAAATTTTTTAAGACGATTCGTCAATTAGTTTAAATTTTATTCAATTTGTTAATCGCAAAGAGCTTTTTTTCGCAATGTTATTGTTCAGAAAATAATAATGAAATAGCAATTCTGTGGAAACCACATGCAAGAATAATAGTTATATTTTTAAAGTATTGAAAAAAATCATTAGAAAGTCGTTTTTATCACTCCGAAAAAAGTTTAGTAAAATAGAATCATTTTTGGCTTCTAAACAATTTGAATAACTTTGTTAATATGGACTATAGAGTAAATCTACTTTAGGATTTCAAAAGCTGGTATTTTTATACGAATTTTCAGAAAAAACTTTTTACCTAGGTTAATTAGGTTCAAAGTTAGCCACTTTTATTATTTAGTTCGCGGTTATTTCTATATACATCAAATTCTCCTGTAACAGTGTTAGTTACCATACTACTCCGAAACGGCTTGGCCGATTTTTATAAAATTTTACACGTTTATCCTGTAGGACGTTGAAGAGGTTTTAATCTATTTTTTATACCCATAAGTTATAAGGGGGTTGCCCCCCTGACATTTTTTTTATTTTTTTTTGGACAAAATTATCTACCTTAATTTTATATGAGGTAGAATTAAAAAATACATACAACCCTTAATTATTTTCACTCTTCTATCACCAATAGCCATCTATATATTTACATCTATAAAATTCTCCTGTTACAGTGTTAGTTTCCATACTCCTCCGAGACCGCATGATTGATTTTTATGAAATTATATATGTATATTCGGTAGGTCTTCGGTAGATCTATTTTTCATATCCCTGAGTGATAAGGGGAGTTCCCCCTAACATTTTGTAATGTTAGGTGGGGTTGTGTGTACATAACGTACTCTGTAAGACTACGAGTACATACAAATTAAAAAAATTATGATCAAAATCCATCAACAAGTTCCAGCGATATTAATCGCAGCATATGTTTGCAGAATCAGTTTCATTTTTTGAGTGCACCTATTTTAGTAATTCCCCTCCACCGACCACGAATTAATTCCATTCGGACGCCATTTTTAAAGCTTTATTAACCACTCTGTTGAGGTTCAAAGTTTACTCAAACTTTTACACATAACCTATATATCTTCAACTGCAAAATGGCTCTAGTTAGGTTGCTTAATTGTTATAAACAAAGTATCCGTCAATTAAATAAAAAAAGTGGCTAACTTTGACCGTAATTAACCTAGGCGAAAAGTTTTTCGTTGAAAATTCGTACAAAAAATACCAGTTTTTCAAATTCTATTGTAGTTTTAGCCTGCAGTCAATATTAACAAAGTTATTCAAATTGTTTATAAGCCAAAAATGACTCTATTTTAGTAAAATGTTTTCTGAGTGATAAAAATGATTTTTTAATGATTTTTTTAAATGCCTTGGAAATATGACTATTTTTCTTTCATGTCGTTTTCACAGAATTGCTATATCATTATTATTTTCTGAACAATAACATTGCGAAAAAAAGCTCTTTGTCGTCTTAAAATTTTTTGTGCATTGTATGGACTGTTTGACTCAACTTTTCATGCAACATGAAAGTCCTAAATTCATTTTCGCAAAAGTTATAGCAAATTTTTTATTTTCAAAATTTTAGTTTTATTTTGCAATATCCGAAGCAACAAATAATCGGACCAAAATTCAAAAAACGCTATTTTAAACCTAGGCTCATCTACTAAAAGAAAAATATTATAAATAAGACATTTAATTACCCGATTTTTACCTGTAGCGATTCAAACGAAAAAACTCTCATTTTTGACCCTTATTTGTTAATAACTAAATTTCTCGTCCAAACTGTGACGGGCATTTTTGTATTTATAATGTATTATGTATATAGTACCCAAAAAACCCATTTGCAACCTGGCTGCTCAAGTGTCCCGAACATGGTATATTTTTGCCTTATTTCCCTGGTGTATACCAGCATTGATCACCTTTCTTTTCACACGTATAGGAAGTTAACTTTTAAAGTTTTTCCATTTAATTCAGGTAGTTGATTATCTTTTTCTATCTTGATTTCATGCTCGAGATATTTATATACGAGTATATTTATTTATCAGTTATATATTTTTTGGTTTTGTACTAAATCTTTGTTATTCCTCCATTGATATTTAAACCAATGATTTTTGTTGCTTTCCTAAACTATCTCTTTTGTCAGTCCTTGATCTTCAGTTTTTATTACTCTATTATCGACGAAATGTAAGTTGTTTGAATTGTTTAAATATTCCTTGTCTATTTTTATTCCCTTTATATTCCAGTCTTGGTTTTTAAACACATTATGTTCCAGTATCATATTAAATAGTTGAGGTAACATTGGGTCTCGCTGTCTGACTCCCTTTCTATTTTTAGGTTCTTTCCGTGTATTTGCCTTTATGGTGAGCGTTGGCCTATATTATATTGTTGTTTAGTAGATTGGAAGTATCATATGTGAAGAGACGTCAAGATAAGTATAACCTTAGGTATATATCTCATTATACTAAGCAAAATCTCTCGTTGAATGGGTCTAGGCCGAAGAAGAAAATTCTTGCTTCGAATTATCCGAGGGCGAAACCATAAGACCTACGTTGATCAATTTTGAGCTGTCACAAACAAAACTATTATCACCAATATACGACATTCGGGCAATAGAAAAAGAAGAAACTCTCTAAATTAAAACATTTAATTACCAATTAGATGTCTGAAACTACTGATTTAGTGATAACCTTGTACTTAGTGACTTGATGCCTTTCAAATTGATCTTAAGGACAAATTCATGACAGCATGTATTGAGGCGTTGCATTACGTTCAGGAGTAAGGAGTAATGCAACCGAAACAAAACAAAATGCATGACCATGGAAGCAATAAAATTCAAAGAGGAAATATATTATATGGTGATCTATAAGAAACAAATTAAATATAAATATATGTAAGTGATTAGCGAAATAATAGGAGAATATGAAAGAAGTGAAAAGACGTACTGAAAAATAACTATAATAGGAAAAAAGTAGAAGATGCGAAAGTAAAAAAAAATAAGTAGGTATCTAATAGGTTCATATTTATTATCACAAATACCGGTAAAGATTAAATGGTCAGATAGTTAAGAATGCCAAGCTGAACAACGAACGTCTGAATTTATTTCCTACAGGGAAGTTTTTTTGCCTTAAGGTAAAACCCACACAGCCAGATACAAATTTTGTAAAAGAGAGTACAAGGATTTAACACAAGGATGACACACTTCTCGCCCTACAGGGAAGCTGATAGATACAAAAAGAAGACACAGATTAAGGTGTCAGGGATTAATAGTGAAATATATAAACTTTTTGGAAATAAAAAAGTATCTACAGACTGGTATTTAATAAATTATTGTGTCCTAGAACTTGTCACATATATTTTATAAATAAAAAATAAACAGTATGACACATCAACCGAGATATAAATATATTCTGCTCACATATTTTTTTCACTACCTAGTTTATATTCAAATATATAGTCCAGTCACTGTGGAGGAAAACAGGTCAATACCTCTAGTTAATTCATACTACTTTAAATAGTCAAAAACAACATTTCTTGAAGGCATAAAAAATTAAGATTTTTTTAATAGATGTCATATAAGCGAAAAAGCATTCTAGACTTCGATTTTTGACCCTTCGCTTGGTTATCGATCATTCGCTATCTGTACACTTAGGTACGAAGCGAATACGTTCGATAACGAAGCGAAGGGTCAAAAATCGAGGCCCTGGAGCCTAATATAGACAAACAAAGCTGCAAAAACTAGTTAAAAAGGCTAGTGGTTCACTAGAAACGATCTTAATACCAACAAGATCACATAAAGCAGCATCAACATCCACATAATTCAAATGTGACAGAGACGGAATAACTGACAGTGGTCAATTAGAGTAGAGATGAAAGAAAGAAGAATTTGTCGAATATCACAACTGCGATGGAAGGTGTTTTAACATAAGAACAAAGTCTTGAAGGGGTAAGTTTTGAAAACATTCACGGTCATAAGGATCCTAGCTATTGACCTTGTAATTTATTGGACAAAATTAAATTAATCCTGATATAATTAGATCCTACTCAATTACTCAATGGCAGAATTTTCCTTTAAATAAATACAACAGATTTTTCTCATCTATTTATTATAAAAAAGATTGTGTAATGAAGAAATAATTTCAAGAGTTTGACTGGTGTATTCTAAATCCAAAGATTGGGCAAATGAACGCAATAAATGTCATCAACTACCTATTGAACCTATTCACAAAAAATAACCTCATATATCTATTTCCAAACTTAGTACTTAATTGCCATACGAATTTTCTTAACATTACTTGTGACAGTAGCTAGTGGGGAAAGAAGCTTTTTAAAACTTATATAATAAAAAATGGCGAATATTTATTGCCAATAAAAGTTACCATGGCTTAATTCGGCAACTAAGATCAGACAACGTCGCATTTAAAACAAAATGCCAAATATACAAAACCTTAATAAGACCGGTACTCACATACGGCTCAGAAACCTGGACACTCACTAAACGAAAGGAAACATTGCTACTAGCCACCTTTGAAAGAAAAATCTTGCGACACATATATAACAGCACAAAAGAAAATGGAATTTGGCGAAGAAGGTACAACTTTGAACGATACGAAATATACCAGGATCCGGATATCATAACATTCATTAAAATAGGACGGCTGCGGTGGATGGGACATGTAGAAAGAATGGAAGAAGGCGAAATACCAAACAAAATATTCAAACAGATGCCAGTAGGAAAAAGAACAAGAGGAAGACCGAAGCTGAGATATTTAGAACAAATAGAAAATGATATAAAAACCTTAAAAATAAAAAACTGGAGAAAAAAAGCACGAAACAGATCAGAGTGGAGAAGAATCCTGGAACAGGCCAAGACCCAGAAAGGGCTGTCGAGCCAATGAGGATGATGATGATGATGATGATAATAAAAAATGATCTTCGATCCACAGTGGAGACAAGAAAGGTTTTCAGACTTATCTCTCTTAAGTATTGAAAAGGATATTTTAGAGAATATTGGATGTTTATTGGATATTTTCCGGTAGATGGCTCTAGTTCATCCGTGACATTTCTTTCTTTGCAATTCGGAAAGGCCCAAAGTGCGATACCTGGAGAAATCGGAGAGAAGAGGATATGGGACTACTGACGAGGGGGAAAAGACCTCCGAAACCGGTATATACTCTTCCTGCACTCTCCGATTTAACCAGAGTATTATGCAGCTGCTGCATTTTCGTGTTGCAAAGAAATTGAAAATGTTTATACATTTTTAATATTGGATGTGTTTGACATTATTAAAACATGTGGCTTAAAAAGGCTAGAAAAAACAGTTTACTTATTAGTAGATATGTTAACATCCTGTCCTGGATTTATATTTATGTATTTATTCTTTTAATAGAAGAATGCTCCCATAATCATGGGCCCCATATAAAAAATTTTAGGGGGGCAGATGTGAAGATGTGCACAATACAATGTTGTATACTTTGGATTACAATATACAGGGTGTCCAGAAACTCTACCGACAAACGAAGACAGGAAATTCTTCAGATAATTTTAAGATAATTTAACCCAATTCACTTAGTCCGAAAATGCTTCCTAAGGGAGCTAGAGCTCTTTGAAGATGGAGTCTTGTAATTAGTTTTTCTTAAATACCTCCGGAACGCTTCTATTTAGAAAAACAAAAATTGGTACGCGTATTTATCTTCAAGATATAAATCAATCCATCCATTGCAAATTTCTAGTACCGATCATAGGCGTCCGTTTTGGGTAGGGCAACGGTTATTTTATCGCATAACTTTTTTATCTTTAACTTTTATGCATTTCTGACACTGAATTATTAAATTGTGAAGTATTCTCTAGTACTAAAAGGTACTCTGGTTTTAAAACGGTAGGACACACCGTTTTCTAGAAAAATCGATTTGAAAATTTTTCGCTTTTTGAATTAAAAAAAAAAAAAATAAATAAAAAAAAGCTGTTTAGAAAGACGAAAACTGGTACATTTATTTATATTCCAGAGATAAATCGATTTCATTAATTGCGAATTTATAGTACTGGTCATAGGCGTCCGTTTTGGGTTGGTCAACAGTTATTTTATAGCATAACTTTTTTTTCTTGAATTTTTGAGTATTTTTGACACTAAGTATTTTATGTTGGTAAAATACTTCATTTTTTGTTGAAAAGTTCTTTCAATTTTTTTTCAAATTCCAAAAACGAAAAACTTTCAAATCGATTTTTCTAGAAAACGGTGTGTCCTACCGACTTTGTGAATACCTCACAATTTAATAATCCGGTGTCAAAAATGCATAAAAGTTAAGGACAAAAAAGTTATACGATAAAATACCCGTTGCTCTACCCAAAACGGACGCCTATGACCGGCACTAGAAATTCGCAATGAATGGAATCGATTCATCTCTGAAAAGTAAATATGCATATTAATTTTCGTTTTTCTAAATGGAAGCGTTCTGGAGGTATTTAAGAAAAACTAATTTCATGACGCCATCTTCAAAGAGCTCTAGCTCCCTTAGGAAGCATTTTTGGACTAAGTAAATTGGGTTAAATTGTCTTAAAATTATCTGAGGAATCTCCTGTCTTCGTTTGTCGGTAGAGTTTCTGGACACCCTGTATAGCTTAAAGCATCCGAAAAGCTAGGGGGCCACGGTCCCCCTCTGCCCATGGGTATGGACGCCCATGCCCATAATGGGTCCATATGTTGTATTCCTATATTAAATAAACTCTATATGCTTCTTACAATTTTTTAATGTAAAATTATTTTAAGTTTGTGTTTTACAAATTAATGCTTATAAACTTCTGGGACAGTCTTGGCGCTAGGGTAAAAGATGTCCGCCTGCAAAACTAGCATAGGCGCCCTTCGGTTTTTTTAAATTACTATTTTTATAACACCAGCAGAAAAAAGCTCAATTTGTTGCCCCCAAACAGGGGTGGCCGCCTGCGCAGTGCATCCCTTGCAGGTCGGTTATCGTCGGCCCTATCTGGGAAGGCAGCCAAATTACTCTCGCACCTGGGCGGCAAATACCCTAGGAATGGCATGTTCAAATATATATTCTCTTCGTATATTCTTTGCGTTACTTAAATAGTATAGTTTAATGTGTAAAAAATAAATAATACATTATTCTTACTTGTTATTGAAGACCAAAAGGACATCTTGCATAAATAACCAGAAGCACAAATTGAACTAAAACCACTCAAAAATCACTACAAATAGAAAAATACCGATTTCGCTGCGTTAGAAACTAATAGCTTCAGCCTATTAACTTAACTCTGCGATGCGTAGGACTCGCACTGACTCCACTCCACTATTATATTCTTGGACTTGAATAGATCTTGAAATTTGTAAAACTGAAACTATTTGCCGCCGCGGCCGCTGTTTGCCGCTATTACCGCCTTGACATTGAAAGCTATTTCAGAGAGATGAAGCGCAGATTACGCTTAATTTTTTTTATTTATTATGGAAATGATTTTGTTAGTAGTTAGACACGCCCCGCGGATTTTAAAATGATAGTGCCAATTGCCAATTATTATAAGAGGTGATTCATACCTACATCTGATATTTAAATATAAAAAAGTCAGGAATAAAAAGTAAATAATACGCCAGTCAATGGGAGCAAGAATAGGATATTACCTCCGAACTCTATCCTACTGCATGGATTTTAATGAAATTTTGGGCCTAGCCTCTACTTATCACCTAATTCAAAGTCTACCCTATGCCGATGTGTGCTTTTATCTTGGGGTGGTTCCCACCCCTTCTCAGGGCTGGAAAATTTTTTGGTTAAAATTATCACGGAATTCGCTAGAGAACCTAATTCTAAACAAAAACTGTTCTATAATTTTTTTTGAAAACTCAATACTTTTTGAGTTATTCGTGGTTGAAAATTGGCCATTTTCATTGATACATAATACCTTTTCGAACGGTTTTTTGCGAATACCTTAAAAACTATGCATCTAATTAAAAAACTATATTCAACATTTTTGTAAGTTATAAAAAAAAGACACACTTGCCTCCATAACTCTTTTAGTTATAATAAGTACAAAAAGAGATATGGTAGGTGAAAATAATTTGGTTTTGGTACATTCTCAAATTGGTGTATTCAACTTGAATTAAATTATACAGTTGTAAAGTTATAAGTAAATTATACAGTTGTAAAAATATAACACACCCAATAAATTTAACATATATATTATCACAAATTAATAATACAGAATTAATGCAATTATTTATAGAACATATTAAAAATATAAAAATCAAATTATAAACTAACTAACGTGAAGATCGAAATTAAAACCTATTATATAAGTAAACCTGTGTTTTTGCCTGATGTGGTATTTCCACTGACCAGTGGTCATTCCTTATAAAGTATGTACAATAAGTAGGATAAAAAATGTTAAGTAGATAGGTATAGGAAAAGATATTGTAAAATAAATGAGCAAAATTGGTGAATCGGCGAATGAGCCTTGAAGGGCCCGTAGTCATACAACTCCAAAGAAAAAAAACTTGAAATAACAGAGAAACGGTCGATTTTAGGTGTATAATGCTACCAATATCTTTTGTAGTGCTTGAAAAGACCTTTAAAATAAGCTATATTAAAGGTCCATTACATTAAAACTAAGCGAGATATACTGCAAACAAAATTGATTACTAATGTGTTTTAAGAAAAAATGAGAAGTAATTTTAACCCCCATCCACCAAAATGTAAATGCATCGTTTTCTTTCTACCATACCTTTTACTATAGTGATATTTCTATGTTCAGAAAGTTGGACGGGTTTAAAATGAACGGTTTTTGAAAAAAAAAAGATCAAATTATATAGAGCGTTTTTAAATTTTCTTAAAAATCTTCCTTTTTCTCCATGTAACTTGAAAATGATAAGAGATACAGTAATGAAAAATAAAAAGGAAATTTTTATTTGAAAAAACCCTACATTTTTGTGTGGTATATTTTTTTCGTATCTCTTATAATTTTCGAGTTACAAGGAGAAAAAGGAAGATTTTTAAGATTATTTCATTCATAGGAGATTCTGACGAATAGAAAGCTACAGAAATCTAAATTAAACTGATAATTTTTGATAATTTCCCGTCGTAAAGTATATTACGTCAGATGCCCTTCGTTGCTACGAAAAAATACATTCAGTGACATTAATGACAATTAATGTTTTAAAAATTATAAAAGTGATGACTCTCAACCGTCAAATATTTATAACAACTGTGTGTTTAATTGTACTAATTTGTACTTACATAAATAAATTACAATAAAATTTTGGTTTTGAACAGTTTTATTCATGAAATAATCGCAACAAATTGCATTCGATCTCTAAAATTAATATAGAATTTCAGAGCTCTTGTGCAATTACTGATGATTATTTCATTCATAGGAGATTCTGACCAATGGAAAGCTACAGAAATCTAAATTAAACTGATAATTTTTGATAATTTTCCGTCGTCAAGTATATTACGTCAGATGCCCTTCGTTGCTACGAAAAAATACATTCAGTGACATTAATGACAATAATGTTTTAAAAATTATTGACTTTCAACCGTCAAATATGTATAACAACTGTGTGTTTAATTGTACTAATTTGTATTTACATAAATAAATTACAATAAAATTTTGGTTTTGAACAGTTTTATTCATGAAATAATCGCAGCAAATTGCACTCAACCGACTCGATCTCGATAAAATTAATATAGAATAAATTAATATTCTCGATAAAATTAATTATAGACTCGATAAAATTAATATAGAATTTTTGACCTTGCGACACTTTGACATAATTTCACTCGCCTTCGGCTCGTCAAATTAAAACTGTCAAAGTGTCACTCGGGAAAAATTCAATAATTTTAGAGCTCTTGTGCAATTACTACTGATAATTTCCCGTCGTCAAGTATATTACGTCAGATGCCTTTCGTTGCTATGAAAAAATACATTCAGTGACATTAATGACAATTAATGTTTTAAAAATTATAAAAGTGATGACTTTCAACCGTAAAATATTTATAACAACTGTGTGTTTAATTTGTACTTACATAAATAAATTACAATAAAATTTTGGTTTTGAACAGTTTTATTCATGAAATAATCGCAACAAATTGCACTCGATCTCTAAAATTAATATAGAATTTTAGAGCTCTTGTGCAATTACTACTGAAAATTTGAAAATGAGCTCTATAATTTGATCTTATTTTTTTCAAAACCATTCATTTTAAACCAGTCCAACTTTTTGAACATATAAATAACACTATAATAAAAAGTATTGTAGAAGGAAAACGATGTATTTAAATTCTGATGGATGAGGGGTTAAATACACTTATACACCTAAAATCGACCGTTTCTCTGTTATTTCAAGTTGAATACACCGATTTGAGCATGCAACAAAAAACAAACTCTTCTTTCCTACCATATCCCTCTTTCTATTTTAACTAGAAGATTTATGAAGGAACGAATCTCTTTGTTTTTTTTATAACCTTCAGAAATATTTTGTACAGTTTTTTGTTAGATGCATAGTTTTTAAGGTATTCACAAAAATCCGTCCGAAAAGGTGTCATTTTTGAATGAAAATGGCCAATTTTCAACCACGAATAACTCAAAAAGTGTTGAGTTTTCAAAAAATATTTATAGAACAGTTTTTGCTTAAAATTAGGTTCTCTAGCCTCTTCCATGGTTATTTTAACCAAAACATTTTTCACCCTCGAGAAGGGGTGGGAACCACCCCCAAGATAAAAGCGCACATCGGCATAGGGTTGACTTTGTTTCATGAGCTATTCCCTACTTACTGCGAAAATATTAAGTCAATCGATGTAGTAGGATGGAATTCGGAGCCAAATACCCTCATTGACTGCCCTATAATAGTGTGCATTGAACACAATTAGTTTTTCTTTCAAAATAGAAAATGAGACATCACAAGCAATAGAAATACGTAGAGGAGTACGACAGAGATGCATTTTGTCACCACTGCTATTTAATGTAGGTATGTAGTGAAAGTATCTGCCAGGAAGCCCTTTTGCAAGCAAACGAAGGAATCGTAATCAATGGAGAGGTTGTAAATAATATTCGATACGCGGACGACACTGTACTAGTTGCAAGAACAGTAGAAGAATTACAACGATTACTTACAAACAAAAATATTGCTTGCAACAATTATGGCATAAATATCAATATCAAAAATCCAAGTATATGGTCTTCAGTAAAAGCATGACACAACCAGCACATATTAGTATAGTCGGTTCGCTAAACTCAGACACAACTTGCTAGTGATTTTAGCAAGTAATTTTGCCAATTTGGTAAAATTGGCCAAAAAAAATAATTACTAAATAGTTAATAATTACTAAATAAATAGGAATTTTGCCAATTTTGGCAAAATTAGCAAAAAACAAAAAAATTATCTACTAAAATCATTAGCCAGTTTTGTCTGAGTTTAGCGAACCGACTATATAAACGACATTCAAATTAAAAAAGTATCAAGTTACAAATATTTACTTGGGAACTTTAATAAACGAAACTGGAGACCAAAACAATGAAATAAAAAGACGTATCGAAATTACCACTATTACCAGGGCCCACCTTCATAAAGATGAGAACATTCTTCTGCAACAGAGATATAGATAAGCGTCCCTCTACAATTAAGAATACTAAGAGGCTACGTATTTAACACGCTATTATACGGTGTAGAGGGCTGGACTCTTAAACAGAACAACACAAAAATATTAAAAGTTTCGAGATGTGGTGTTCCCGTCGAATGCTGAAGATAAGTTGTGTTGAAAGAGTCACAAACTTTGAAGTAATACGAAGGATAGGAAAATACCCAGAAATCTTGTTAACGATAAAACGAAGAAAACTCTAATATTTGGCTCACCTGATGATTATTAAATAGACATTACTTCAAAATATAATGCAGGAAAATAGAAGGAAAACAGAATCCAGGCCGTAGAAGAATGTGCGGAATTGGAGAGAGCGGTTTGGCTGCACTACTAATGAACTCTTTAGGTCAGCTGTAAACAAGGTCAGGATAGCCCTAATGATTCAAATATCCGATGGGAGTGGTACAAGAAGAAGAAGAAGAAGAAGAAGAAGAAGAAGAAGTTGTTCTACATAAGAAAAAAGCTTTATCTAAATATTCAGCATGCTTACTTGTTTATATAAAGTTTTTTCTTCTTCAAGTTTCATCTTCTATTAGACCAAGTGGTGAGACTGCTCCCGTCTGAAAAAATTTCTAATTCGATTTCTTTGTGGATTCCTATTCAAAAATGTCCTCTTTAAACAAATCTGATGGGTGCCGAGCGGAATTTTTGGGCAGAAATTGTTTAAACAATTTTTTTAAACAAATACAAAATATCACTTTTTTTGACCCCAAAAATGTTCTTTTAGATTTTTTGGGTCATTCTAAACAAGAAAGGTATCTAGTGATTTTTCTCAAAAATTGATAGTTTTCGAGTTATAGTCGATTTAAAATCTGAAAAATGCAAAAATGCTCATTTTCAAGGCTTCTAAACTCATGTTGTTCTGAAGCTATTTTCTTGTGGCGTTTTTATAATCAAGTATATTCAAATGGGAAATAAGCCACAATTTTACCTAAAAATGATTTTATTAACGTTTCGACGCCCAAGTCGGGTGTCGTTGTCAAAATACAAAATAATACTAAATAAACAAAAATGTTGTTGCTTAGTAAAAAATTCTTCTAATAATTTATTTAATCTGACTCATTTATATCGGCAATTCAGACACGTATTATACATTTTAAAGTAGACGACTTTAAAATGATATTGCCAATATTGATGAGTTGCGTTCCTGGGACGACTTTACTAAAAGATAGTTCATTCGATTACATGAAATCAATCCCAACTCAAGAATATCCGCCACAAAAAATCATAGCATGTGATCTGTCTTTAAAAAGACAACCAAATGCAACGGTGGCACTGAAATTCTCGCGTTAGAGATTCCACAGTAAATCACGAGGGAAAACCAGGAAAAACCTCGCGATACTATCTCGACATCGTAAGTATTTGGGTTTACATTTACTTTAAAATGTATAATACGTGTCTGAATTGCCGATATAAATGAGTCAGATTAAATAAATTATTAGAAGAATTTTTTACTAAGCAACAACATTTTTGTTTATTTAGTATTATTTTGTATTTTGACAACGACACCCGACTTGGGCGTCGAAACGTTAATAAAATCATTTTTAGGTAAAATTGTGGCTTATTTCCCATTTGAATATACTTGATTCTAAACTCATATTTAAATTAGTATTTTTGAGGTTTCCAAGTACTTAGCTTGTAGTTTAAACATTCATTTTCAAGATTATGAAGAGTTATCAGGTCTAACTTTAATTTAGACCACCGGTTTTTAATTGTTCATTATGCGCGTCCATCCGATTTTTTTGCCGGTGCGGCTCGCACTATTTCCAAAAATCTCCTATTTTTCTCCTCAAAATATATTTTTTAGATTCTTTCTGACATTCTAAGTAAAATAGGTTTCGTATTATTTTTCTCAAAAATTAATAGTTTTAAAGTTTTCAGCGATTTAAAATTCGAAAAATGCGAAAACACGCATTTTTGGATTTTAAATCGCTTATAACTTTAAAACTTTGAGAAAAATAATAAGAAGCCTATTTTACTTAGAATGTCCCAAATAATCTAAAAAATATATTTTGAGGAGAAAAATGGGAGATTTTTGGAAATAGTGCGAGCCGCACCGGCAAAAAATCGGATGGACACGCATAATGAACAATTAAAAACGGTGGTCTAAATTAAAGTTAGACCCGATAACTGTTCATAATGAATGTTTAAACTACAAGTTAAGTACTTGGCAACTTCAAAAATACTAATCTAAATATGAGTTTAGAAGCCTTGAAAATGCACATTTTTGCATTTTTCAGATTTTAAATCGTCTACAACTCGAAAACTATCAATTTTTGAGAAAAATCACTAGATACCTTTCTTGTGTAGAATGACAGAAAAACTTCGGGTCAAAAAAGTGATCTTTTGTATTTATGTCATATTATGTATAAGTTTTTAGTTTGTGAAAACTGTCATTATAGATAGCAGTGCGTGAAGGGTTTAAAGTGTGCGTGAAGTAACAATGTATTTTAAATGGGATTTACTTTTCAGCACACTTTCAATGGATTTTTTGGCACACTTTCATATAATCAAATATCCTTAACTTTCGCGTTGTCATGGTGATGACAATATGAGCAATGACTTACAACAAAATTTTTGACAGTTTTGTGGTTTGAAAGTGGATTTTTAAATGTCAAAGTTCTAAAAGTTGTAGAAGAGAAATGAATTCCAGTGACGAAGAGTTACAGTTTTTTTTATTTGTTTATCGTAGAGTAGATAAAATATTGTATGAAACTGTGCGTGAAGTACTTTTTGCGAACTTACGCAATGTATCTAAAAATCGCTTGCGTTCGCAAAAAGCATACTTCACGAACTACATATTTCATAAATAACTATTATCTACTCTATGTCATATTATGTATAAGTTTTTAGTTTGTGAAAACTGTCATTATAGATATAGGGGAGTGCATATAGATTTTCACTTCGGAAAAAATCAAACAAGACGGAACTTTTTGTAATTGCATTAAGAAATGTTTAATAAACAACATTTATCAAAAAGTTCTACTCGAGAAGTGTGTGCTTCATTTTTTATTAAACAAATGAACTGCGAAATTAGATGTTTTTTTAATAACTCCTACAATATAAACTTTATAAAAAAACTGACAACCATTAAAAAATTAAGAAAAGATTACAAAAAAACCTTTTATAAATATTTTTCTAAAATTAAATCTGTAGCTTCTATAATTTTTTATTTATAACGCTAAAGTCACCCTTCTCACAAACATTGGAGCACTGTAAACTAGTGTAAACTAGCTATCGGAGAAGTGCACGGTTGAGTTATTTTCATGTAAATCTTTAACTAATGGATCAAATGAAATTTTACAAATTGGACATGAAAGAAGAATAATTAAGCTATCTTATGGTTATAATGAAAAGAAATAAAATATATGGGCATAAGTACGGTGTGGGTGAAAAGTGAGACTTACATGAATTTTGTTTAAAAATGATTTAAAAATGTGTAACTTATACAATTTTTCTTACAAAACTCTCAATTTTGCACAACTTACCTTTCAAACATCTTACTAAACGATGTTTCATTCAAAAAATCTCTCAAAAATTTAATTCAAATGATACGACGTCTGAAAAAATGTAATTTTTGAAAACTTCGTAAATTTACAGAATTACCACCACTTTAAGACGGTATGACTCAAATTTGAAATTACAATTTTATAGGTGCTTTTTTAAAGCTTAGGATGTAATCTTTAAAATGATCTAAATTGTTTTATTTTAGAAATAAAATAGACTATTTCTTTTTGAGAAAATTAAGAAAGATAACAATAATGTAATACAAAAACAGAAAATCACCAGCTAAAAAAATGTTTATTCAAAGTGATCAAAACTTTTTTCTAAAATACATTTAATAATATGCTTCAAAAATAATAAATGTTCAACAAAAAAAAAAAATTTTTGATCGTATACAGTATGTCTGCGTAACTTGGAACCTATTGATAACTTTTTTATTATCAGTTTTACGAAAAAAAGTTATTCTTTATAAAATACTCTGCATCATATATAATCTAAGATGCAACCATCAAATATCAAATTGTATTAAGTTTATACGAGGTATGTCAAAAAATATGAATTTCACTTAAGAGTAAAGTACCTTTATATTTCACAATATCGAAAATTGTTATTAAGAAAAGTTGTTTCCAATTAAAAAATATGTTTCAGTGTCAATTACATCCTTGTAATTAAAATATTGTGAATAATAAATGCACTTAACCCTTAAGAAAAATTTATATTTTTTACATACCTCGTATAAAATTGAAAAAGTTTGATATCTGATGGTTGCATCTTAGATTTTAGACCAGGTAAAGCATTTTATAAAGAATAACTTTGTTTCGTAAAATTGATAGTAAAATAGTTATCATACCTAATTTTAATAAAATGATAATGGGTATCCGTAATTTTAGAAAAAACTGATTTTTTTCGATCACGATGATGTAATTGTATATTAAAACATAGTTTTTAATTTCAAACAACTTTTCCCAATAGCATTTTTTTTAAATTCTGGAATATAAAGGTACTTCAGTCTTTAACGGAATTCTAATTTTTGATATAACTCGTATAATATTGATAAAATTTGAAATCTGATGGTTGAGTTTTAGATTTTTGACTATCTAGAGTCTAGAGCATTTTATGAAGAATAACTTTTTTCGTAAAACTGATAATAAAAAAGTTTTCCATGTGGTTCCTAGCTACGCAGACATACTGTATAAGAGCTTCTGTATAAGAATTTTCAAATTGTAATGCCATATTCGGATTCAGCATAATCAAAAACTAAATAGAAATATATTTGATCAAACTAAAATGATTAATTCAACTTTATTTTTAAAATTATTTATACAAAACAATTGTTGTTGTTTAAACAATTAATAAACAATGAGCGGCTAAATCTGCGAGTAGAACTTTTTACTTTAACATGTATATAATATAAACTAACAAAAAAAGTTTTAGAAAAATATAAGCTTGTTTGGATTTTTCCGAAACGATGCATGTTTTCGTTCTAATTGCACTCCCCTAATAGCAGTGCGTGAAGGGTTTAAAGTGTGCGTGAAGTAACAATGTATTTTAAATGTGACTTACTTTTTCGCACTGTTTACATATGTATAATCAAATACACACTTTCATATAATCAAATATCCTTAACTTTCGCTTTGTCATGGTGATGACAATATGAGCAATAAATTGCAACAAAAGTTTTGACAGTTTCGTGGTTTGAAAGTAGTTAGAATTTTTAAATGCCAAAGTTTTAAGGAAAAATAGCAGGTAAACGCAGTCCAGGACGAAGAAGAACCTCATGGTTGAAGAACTTGCGAGATTGGTATGGTGTTGATACAAGCATGCTATTTACGGTGGCAGTGAATAAAATTAAGATAGCTATGATGGTAACCAACGTTCTGAAAGACATGGTACATGACGAAGAAGAAAGTTTTAAAAATTGTAGAATATAAAAATGAATTCCAGTGGAGAAGAGTTAAAGTTTTTGAACGAGTTACAGTTTCATAATAGTTAAATAACTATTATGAAACAGTTCGTGAAGTATGCTTTTTGCGAACGCACGCAATATTTAGAGCACGAACGACAACGGAGCGAGTGCTATACATCGCGTAAATTCGCAAAAAGTACTTCACGCACAGTTTCATTACAATATTTTATCTACGATAAACAAATAAAAAAACTGTAACTCTTCTCCACTGGAATTCATTTATATTCTACAATTTTTAAAACTTTGACATTTAAAAATTCTAATTACTTTCAAACCACGAAACTGTCAAAACTTTTGTTGTAATTTATTGCTCATATTGTCATCACCATGACAACGCGAAAATTAAGGATATTTGATTATATGAAAGTGTGTATTTGATTATATGTAAACAGTGCGAAAAAGTAACTTCCATTTAAAATACATTGTTACTTCACGCACACTTTAAACCCTTCACGCACTGCTATCTATAATGACAGTTTTCACAAACTAAAAACTTATACATAATATGACATAGAGTAGATAAAATTATTTTTCTACGAGCGTGCAAAAATGTCAACTTTCGCGCACGCATTTTAGTTTAGAAAGTTTCACTTTTCCGCACGCGTGATACTTTTCCGCACGCGGTTTTTACTTTTCCGCACGCGTGTTAATTTAGATATGTTAATATGGCCTTAAAGTAATTATAATACATGCAATAAACTAATATTTAGATATTATTTACTAATTTATTTCAAATATATCTTATTGTGTTTCTGTTTTAATGAAATTAACGCGATTATTTCATTCATAGAATATTCTGACCAATAGAAAGCTACAGAGATGCAAATTAAGGTGATAATTTTTGATAATCTCCCGTGGTTAAGCATATTACGTCAGATGCCCTTCGTTGCTATGAAAAAATACATTCAGTGACATTAATGACAATTAATGTTTTAAAAATTATAAAAGTGATGGCTTTCAATCGTCAAATATTTATAAAAACTGTGCGTTTAATGGTACTTACATAAATAAGTTACAATAAAATTTTGGTTTTGAACAGTTTTATTCATGAAATAATCGCAACAAATTGCACTCGACCTCTGAAATTAATATAGAATTTTTGCTCTCGTGACACTTTGACATAATTTCACTCGCCTTCGGCTCGTGAAATTAACTGTCAAAGTGTCACTCGGGAAAATTCAATAATTTCAGAGCTCTTGTGCAATTACTACTGACAATTCGATGAAATAAAATTATTTTGACATAATATTCGAAAGTCAAATCGGTAGACAATAACAGTCGTTTTGAATCATCGTCATGGAAACCAAGATCGTCGTCATGCTAACTAATTATATTGAAAGTTTGGTTTTGACAACCTTGTCAAAGAATTAATTTGTGTATGTATTTTCATATTAATTAAATTAATTGATTAAGATTTGGTAATTTTTTAAAGACTCTTATAAAAAATATTGTTCCTAACTCTTGCAGAAAGTCTCTTTTCCGCACTCGACTGCTTGCCGAACTCCTGCTTCGCGTCGTTCGGCAAACTGCAGTCGCGTGCGGAAAAGAATGACTTTCTGCACTTGTTAGGAAAATAACTATTAAACAATTTCTGCCCAAAAATTCCGCCTGGCACCTATCATATTTGTCTAAAGGGGAAATTTTTGAATAGGAATCCACAAAGAAACCGAATCAGAAATTTTTTCAGACGGGAGCGGTCTCACCACATGGACTATATCAAAGATTGGAAATTGTTAAAACTATTAAAGCGCTGCATTACTGCATTTACACTATTTCCTTAGATTCTCAAATCGGGATATTTTTCATCTTTATTTCGTTTAGGTACATTTCGCTTTATATAATTTTGCCTTGCATAATGAATATTTTTGCTTATCTAGGGTTCTACTTATCCTCCACTTCAAAGTTGAATTTGTGCCGTTTGTCGCTTTTACTTGGGGAGTGACAGTGGCCCCTTCTTGGAGGTGAAAAACATACGTTTAAAACAAGACCTATTTTAAACATATTAAATAAATACATTTGATAATATTACATACTATTAAATAATACGAACGAATTGTGAATCGTGAATAATGATGTACATAGGTATACAAAACCATAAGGCATGGCCTTAAGGATTTGGTACAGCAGCTGATTTTGAAAGCATCCTTAATATAAATGCTGCGAAGTAACACAACACACAAAAATCAGTGTTAAATAAAAGATTGCTTTTAACGATCTTGAGAAAGTCTGAACATATGGGTTCTATTCTCCTTATTATCTTCCCAAGACAAAGATGGAAACGAAAATAATGTATCTACAATTTAAAATTTTATATTTGAACGTCGGCGTGCGTCGGGTAAAACGTAAAACACTATGCTCTGAAATTTTTGGCCCAAACACTCGTCTATGTAACAAATATCTCGGAAATATCAAATACCATCGTATTGATAAATACGAAAGGAAAAGAAAATTGGCAAATCATTTTTCCGGCCCATTAATGGTCCCACGTAGAAGGAATTTCAATGTCAAGCTCAAACAAGGGTTTATTCGTTATCCTATCCTTGAATCGATTTTGAGACGTGTCCTGGCAAGGACGGCATATCTTTACGTGCTTGTGCTTATATAGGTCACCTTTGTTTGTTTTTTTTTATCATGGGTAATATTGCAAATACCTTTTTTTATTTAAAGAAAAATGAAATAATATATTAAAATATTTGTGCACAATATTAAATAATATTTGAATATAAATTCTTTAGATGCAAATTAGAAATAGACGGCAAAATTGTGTAACAAGTAATGAAACAGTTGAGTCCATGAGTCTTTACCCGTGCGTCGTTAATACCTGGCGAGATAAAACACATATTTGATAACTTAAATTTTAATCTGTAATAGGAGCAGTAGCTACTTGGTGTTGCGTTTAGTAAATTTCAATTTCCGACTTATCATCGACTTATTTCGTATGCTTTAAATGATGACGCACGGGTAAAGACTCGTGGACTCAACTGTACCTAGGAGTAGAGATCACTCATCATGATCACGTAGCGCTACAACCCTGGGTGGGTCCTGGCCAGGGTTGCCAATGACCGAACCTCGTTTTCTACTAGATTTATATATAAAACCTACCAAATTCTACTAGATTGAGGATAAAATCTACCAAAAATTCTACTAAATTATTTGCTCACAAATGACACATGACAGCCAAAAAAGAAGAAAAAAATGAAAGATGACTGCCCAAAAAAAGAAGAAATGACAGATGACAGCCGAAAAGGAAATGACAGATGACAGGCTATTTTTTTGTTATATTAATATACAAAAACCATTTTTATTTAAAATATAATAATTTTTATAAATATTTACATGAACAACATAACTGAAACTTCTAAAAAATAATTTAAAAAAATGTTAAATACTTATTCTATAGAAAAATATATCTTCTCTAGGAGAAAGTGGTGAAAACAAGAGAAACAAGTTACATTTTAACTAATACCATTGTTTAAGAACTACCCTTTTTTAAACAATGCTAATATATTTTGTACATTTAATTTTTTTAAAGTCACTTTCTTGTGCTTAACACAGTTTACTATCCAAAATTTTACTTTTAGTTTAGCGTTTCGAATTGTAAACTTATTTTAATGTAAAACTATAGCTTGTTCCCAGTAAAAATAGTGTATTAAAGTTCGTTTCTAACACTCAATAAACCCCAACCACAGATTAACATAACATAATGTTATGTTAATCTGTGCCTCAACTGATAAAATGCTGCAAGCATTGGCAATTTCATCTGATTGCACATATCACAAAAATATCCTCTCTAAGAAGAAATAAGTACATAGGTAAAAATAAGTTGTATTTAACTGAAAGGAAAGTTCTACATATTAAACTTGTAAAAGATAACTATAAGTTGTAGGCAAAAAAATATTAAATAGTTTATATCTACAAAGTTCATTTTTAACTTAAAATATTTTCGATTTCCTCTAATTCTAAACCCACAATGGTATGTTTCTGTCTTTTGTAATGTCTAAGGTAGGTATATCGGAATTCAAATAACATTTGTATATATTTTTTGCTTCTTGTGAACTTTTATTTACAATCAATTTCTTAAAAGTTTTAAGCAAGTTTGAATGAAATTTTAAGCAAGGAAGGATGATGATCCAATGATGTTTCGTCTTATAGGTTTATGTCACTGTTGTATTAAATCTTGTAACCTCGTTTGCTTGAATCTTCTGATTATCGGTCCATTGGTAGATATGTTTGATCAGTTCGTTATCTTGGTTTCTTGTTCGACTTTCATGGTTGGTCGCTGTATTTCATCTATGTGTATTTCTTCATATTACGAAGGGAATATTTAGATCAGTGTGAGATTACTGACATACCAGGGTGCGCCAGTAATTAATCTAAGGACTTTTGATTGAAATTGTTGTATGGTTGTAATGTGTGTTAATTTAGCACAATCCCAGAGATGGATACCATACATCCTAATTGATTTCAACATGGCTTTGTATAGTAGTAATTTGCTATTTAATGACAATTTGGATGTCCTACCAAGGAGCCAGTACATTTGTCTGAACTTGAGATCCAACTGCCTGCATTTTATTTGGAGGTGTTTGTTCCATGTTATCCTTTGGTTGATATGCAATCTAAGGCATTTAAGATGCAATGTAAATTAATTTGAATGCACAAATATCATGCTTGAGATGAGACATTGTGGAAAAGTTTAGGATTTGTTAAAATTCTGGATTCAAAAGTACGAGTTCAATTCAACAGATATATAACATAAATGGTATTAACAATATAAACAGGTTAATACAATAAAACAAAGGTTTAAGTATTTATTTTTTAAATTTTAATACTTTATGTATTAGAATCTATAAAGTTTTGAACTAAAAGTATTACAATTTCATTTGCATGCCACCAGCATTTGTTTATTTAAATGTGCTATAGAAAACCACCATAAAGCCAATTCCTTTACTATTATTTTTTTTGTCCTTTAAAAAAATTTGTTTATTCATACATTTTTGCTAGTTGTGGAAGTTCTTTTAATGGAATGTGATATAACATACTTTAAATCATTTTAAATCAAACACCAATATCATGTATGTATTTATAAATTTATTAACAAACTGCAGTCCAAGAAAAATAATATATTATCAACATTAACCATTTACAGTAAAACCTCCGTTAATCGAAATAATTGGGGGGTAGGCCATTTTGGATAACAAAAATTTCAGTAAAAAATTAGATTGTTTTTTGTATTATTATTTTATCAAATTACATAGTATTGGAGAGATGTAGCTACAAAGCATCATTGTCAAAGTGAAACACAAAAGAAAATAGATTTCTTTAAAAAAAACACTCAACATGTTCATTTTCCTTAATTTTATTGCTTTTTGTTTAATTTACTTTTTATTAACAACATTATTGAAACTGTCAGCCATTTCGGTTTAACAATGTTTTGGTTAACGGAGGTTTTACTGTATTTGCCTTAAATGGCAACATTTTAAAACAAACAAACACAGACGCACAAAAAGTTGCACTAGATTTTCTCCTGGTTAAAAATGTATAAATGTACTGCCATAGCTTGTTGGATTAAATAACCGCAGGCTCAGTTGCCAGTATTTCAATGTTTTATCTAAACAACTGCAATATTTGTAAAGCTGATACTATTTGAACAAAAGGTATCTTGCATTGCATCTCATTTCACATATTAATATGAAAAATCTCTTTAGAATACCAAACCTTCTTTCAATAACAATTGAAGCAATCATTTATGATTGATTAAACAGCACTTTAACTGCTGTCTGAAGATTCTGCAATGGTGTCATTTCATTAGGTAGTTGAGAACTGGATATTTCCTAACAATACATTGTCCATAAATTCCTCATTTTATATACTCATAATATGCAAAAGTATTTAACAACTAAAATAGAGTATTTCTGAATACACTTGCAGTAGGATGAGTATTATGATGGGTTATGTTGTTCTTTAAATGACAAAATACTAATTAAATTCAACGTTTTACTCTTTTCCATGATCTTATTTTACTTTTTATCTATATTACAGGTAACTAATAGAATTTTAGCACATTTTAGAAGTTATTTTTTACAAATTTACAAAAATAAAAATATGTAATGTCATTGTCATTTGTCAAAATAAAAGATTCCTGTACTTACAACCAAATCCTACTAAAATCTACTAAATTTTCTACCAGATTCTAAAATCTACTACATTTAAAATTTTCCCACTAAATCACAAGAAATTCTACTAGATCTAGTAGAAAATCTACTAAATTGGCAACCCTGGTCCTGGCTGACTGTACAACTTTCTTCCAATTTCTTCGGTCTTCCATCAACCTAGGGCAGGGGTGGGCAAATACTTTTAAACGCGGGCCAAAATGAAATTTTCAAAATGTCTCCCGGGCCGGAGACCTATACCATACCCAGTATGTACGGTGCGCACACACTAATGTTTTTGGTGGATGTTTTTCTCTGCCCAAAAAATTTTTTTAACAGCAATACTATAAGTATCGTTTTAAAGAATTTGGACAAAGGCATTTGACTGTTAATAATAGATAATACTAATAATAAATTGTCATAGTTGGGTGTGGGTCTACATGCGAACCATTTGTTTCCAGTAAAATTACGAAATTTTTAATGTGGTCCATTATATTAAGCCAAAACAAGAATCCAGATAAAAAATGAAATTCAGAAATTCAAGAGCAGTCTTTATGAAGATAAGGAAATTTCTGAACAACCAAAGATTAAATCTGTAAATCTGATATCGAATGGTAAAACGTTATATCAAGTCAACCATCATCGACGGAATTCAAAGGAGACAACTGATCTGGTATGTTCATGTAGAAAGAATGAACGACGACAGGCTGCCAAAACAAATTTTAAAATTTACGCCAAGGGAAAGAACAGAGGAGTGCCGAAACAATCCTAGGTCTGTGGCATTCAGATGGTAATGTCAAAAAGGAACCTTCACCCTGGCGAACGCAACGAGACGGACGAACGAAGCTGGAAACTGGGAACCGGAAGGCAGAGAACTCTATAAAAAACCGGGATAATAATAAAAATGGTATATCCATTATATTCTCGTTTATTGGATTGTTAATGCTGACTTAATGTGAAAGCTGAAAGCTTTTGAGATGTGGCTTTTTAGGAGAATTTTGAAAATACCATGGACCGATGATATTACGAACGGAATGGTGAGAAATCATTAAAAGGAGAAAGACAGCAAGGAGAAAGGGCACATACTTAGAAATGACAAGTACGTTGTTGTAAGTTGTTGCATGCTGTTGTAAGCTGATTATGAAGGGTAAAATCGAAAGGAAAGCCGAAAAATATTCGCGCCTGGACCGGGTTAAACACACAGACAATTTTAAGAAAAGCAGAAGATACAGATTCATTTCATTGAACACTACGAACACTAATACTGTTGATTTCAACAAAATAGCATAAAAGAGATGAAGAGCGTAGGCGCAAAATTTCGAACCATTGTTTTTAAATGCATTCCTTTTTTTCGAATTCTGAGAAAACTAAAAAATATTTTTGAAAAATTTAAACGCAGAATGAAAGATTACATTATTACCGAGGGCCGAAAATCCCTTAGAATAAACAAACAGTTTCTTTTGAATGAGATATTTGAAATTAAAAAACACATTCAATTTTCTCTCATTAATTTTTTTCACCCCTGTGACTTAAAATAAACATATAAGTTTTCAGGGACTTTCGACCCTCGGCAATAATGTAATTATTTCATTCAGCGTTTAAATTTTTCAAAAATACTTATTAGTTTTCTCAGGATTCGAAAAAAATGAATGCATTTAAAAAACATTGCGCCTATGCTCTTAAAAGAATTGCTTGCGGGATTTCTCAACGGGCCGGATAAAGTAAGCAAAAGGGCCGAATCCGGCCCGCGGGCCGGCTTTTGCCCACCCCTGACCTAGGGTCAAATGGAATGTTCATTTTTCGGAGATCTCCTTGGATGTTATCTCTCCATCTCATTTTGGGACGTCCGAGTGGTATTTTGCCTGTAGGAATCTCCTCCCATATCAGTCTTACAAGTCTCTCGTTATGAAGTCTGTGCACGTGGCCTGCCCATCTTAGTCGCTGTGATTTAATTTCTTGGATAGTATCGGTGTCATTGTAGAGTTCATTTAATTCGAAGTTGGTTCTGATCCTATTCTGGTTTGTGTTAATGTCGTGGTGAGATCCAAAAATTTTTCTAAATATTTTTCGTTCAAAACGTCTGAGCTTTTCTTCGTTTGATTTGGTCATGGTCCACGTTTCGCAACCATATGTTAGTACATATATTGTTTATAGATTTTGATCTTGGAACTTCTTGTAATATTTTTTGATTTTATAAGCTTATCCAGTGCGAACAAACGAAATTTTGTACCTCATGGAGGAAAGGCGAAGAAATAAAACCAACAAGACAAAATACAAAGAAGTGAACCGTGAGATTAAGAGAAAAATTAGAGAAGCCAAAGAGAAGTGGGTTCTGGAAAACTGCAAGGAAGTAGAAGAATATGAAAGAAAATATGATAGCTTTAACATGCATAAAAAGATCAAGGAAATAACAGGTAAAAAAGTGAAACAAGCATCCATCGTAAAGGACAAAAAAGGTAAAATAATTACAAATTTAAATGAAAAACTGGCAAGATGGACAGAATACATTAAAGAACTTTTTGCAGACGAAAGACCAGAAATAGCAGTGGCAGAACCTACAGACGACACAACAGGGCCTGAAATCCTAAAAAGCGAGATAGAATATGCTATAAGGAACACAAAAGGGGGTAAAGCTGCAGGACCAGATGAAATTCCTGTAGAATTGTTGAAACTTATATACGACGACACTCTTTAAGACAATTTATAGAACAGGCATCATACCAAAGAAATGGCTCTCCTCTACTTTTGTCACAATCCCGAAGACGAATAACGCCAGAGAGTGTTCAGACCACAGAACTATAGCATTGATGAGCCACACACTAAAAGTATTTTTAAAAATAATTCACAAAAGAATATTTAATAAATTAGAAGAGGACATAAGCGCCACACAGTTTGGATTCAGAAGTGGACTGGGACACGGTAAGCTTTGTTTGGTCTGAGTGTGCTAATGCAAAGATGTTTGGATGTAAACCAAGACCTCTATGTAGGTTTCATAGATTTTGAGAAGGCATTCGATAAAGTCAGACACCAAAAGCTGTATGAAATCCTAAGAAGCAAAAACATCGACAGTCGCGACATTAACATCATATCCAGGTTATACTGGGGACAAACAGCAAAAATCAACGTTGATAATGAGTTAACCGAAGAAATTGAGATTCTTCGAGGTGTGTGTCAGGGTTGTGTGCTTTCTCCACTACTATTCAATATATATAGCGAAACAATATATCAGGAAGCGCTCCTAGAGCAAAACATTGGTATGAACATTAGAGAGTTAATTAACAATATACGATACGCTGATGACACGCTAATAGTAACAGATAACCTAGCAAATTTACAGTATTTGATGGAAAACACAAACACTCATACCAATAAGTATGGTCTAAAACTGAATATCAAAACCCTAAATTCATGATTGTAACAAAGAAGCTATACACCAATGTGAATTTAACCATAAATAATCAACCAGTTGAAAGAGTTACGTCCTACAAATATTTAGGGGTTTGCTTCACTGATACTAATGACCAGACAAGAGAAATCAAGAGGCGAATTGAGATAGCGAGACAATCGTTTGTCAAAATAAAAAAGTTCCTATGCAGCCGGGATATAAATATAAACTTAAGAACGAGAATGTTAAGGTGCTATGTTTTCTCCGTTCTGCTGTACGGCATGGAAGCTTGGACACTGAAAAAGATAAACATCAAAAACATTGAGGCATTCGAGATGTGGTGTTACAGGAGAATGTGAAAAATACCATGGACAGAAAGAGTAACAAATCAAGATCTTTTGCTGAAGATGGGGAAGGAATGCGAAGTCATAAAAACCATACAAACGAAAAAACTGGAGTATCTAGGCCACATAATGAGAGGAGAAAAGTACTATCTGCTAATACTCATAATCCAAGGAAAAATCTCGGGAAAGAGAAATGTGGGACGTAGGAGGATTTCCTGGTTGCGAAATTTAAGGGAGTGGTATGGGTGCAGTTCAATACAGTTGTTCAGAGCTGCAGCCAACAAAGTTAAGATTGCTGTGTTGGTAGCCAACCTCCGATAGGAGACGGTACTTCAAGAAGAAGATCCAGTGCGCATAGACAGCGATTTGCTGATTGGATTCTGTCTTTTATTTCTTCAGTAACATCGTTGTCAGTTGTGATTACGGCCCCCAGATACTTAAAACGTTGTACTCTTTCGAAGTTGAAGGTGTTGACCGTCACATTTTGTCCTATCCTGTCTCTTCGTGTCGTTCTATTTATACACATATATTTCGTCTAGAGATCACTAGTGACAGGAATATAAGAACAGATACCACAAGGCAAGCAGCAAAAGCAGCAAGAGTAAGTGCTTGCTCCGAGAAACCATATGGAGAAACAAATATCTGACCACGAAAAGCAAAATAAAAGTATACAAGACAACAGTAAGACCAATGTTAACATATGCAGCGAAGACAAGGACCGATACAAGAAAGACGAATCAACAATATCGAAATGAAAGTATTACCTAATATCAATAGCGGGCATATAATTAAGAGATAGACAAAGCAACAGAAGTATACGCGAACAATGCAAAATTCAAAACATTAACAGGTGGATAAAAACAATAAAAAAACTAGAACGAAGATGTAAACCTAATGGGACCAGATAGATTAGCGAACAACTGTAAGAACAACAAGCCGTATAGCAGAATACCCGTTGGAAGGCCATCGAAAAAGTGGAAAGACAATGTACAGTCAACAACAACTGAAACAGCATAAGAGGCAGACAAACAGGAGTAATCCTAGTCGCACGAAGAAGAAGACGAAGAAGAAATTCTTGAGCATGACCAATAAAACAAAATAATACAAAATGAAAAAACCCAGAAAGGTAAGTACTTAGTTTAGAAATAGAAGAATATAAAAAATAGTGAGGGAAATTACAAGATTAAGGAACACTTGAATTAAACATTTATAAAAGAGTGTCTACATAAATATCGTGGCTTTTCCTAATAATTAGCTAGTTTCATTACTCAGCTTGTAGTTCCACGGTTAAAATTAACACAAGCGAATTAATTTCTTTGTAAAGAAATGAGAAATCCAAGATGTAAACAATAAATATGAAACCTCTTGAGGAACCAATTTCTGGATAGATCCTTAATCTCTGCCTTTTACAATTTATAAGGCAAGGAGACGAAGGGAACTCTACAATATGCAGTCACATTCCGTCTATTCGCCTACGAAAAATTCCAACGGAAGTTGGTTCCGTGTACTCAGAATCTAAGTAAAATGAAAAATGAAAGAAAGCTTATGTTTTACTTGATAATGGGCATGATCCATCACTATTGCTCTTCGAGGAAATACTCTGGTTGTGTTTCAGACCATATCTGTAGGGAAGACGGATGATTTAAAACAGCTGAATAAGAGACTAAACATGCAATACACTCACAAACACTTAAAACATCTCTACCAATCGCAGTTTAAAAATAGAAGACAAAAGAGAAATGAGGCTCTTCGAGAATATGAGGTAGATATTGCCAGGTCAGTAGGATATGCGTATCCAACAACTTCCGAAGACATGATGAAAAAGTTGACTCTTCAAATAATTTATTGATGATCTTAGTGATCATGAAATGTGAGAACACTGCGATTAGCTCGTCACAGGACGTTGGTCGAAGTTAGGATTGTAAAATAGGAAGAAGATGAAGACAAATTGGACCACATTGTTAATATGATGAAGGGCATTACATATAATAAAATGAAGACAATAAGGTGCTAGAATTGTAGTGAAATAGGACACGTACGATGTTCATGTAAGTATCCTAGAGTACAACACAAACAAGAAACTCACCAACAGGAAAACTTGAACGGATCCGCCTTAGGGGGACAGTTTCGACTCGGAACGTTTCCAAAGACCTAGTCATACGAATAGCTTCTTTGAAATGTCATCGTGAAGTTAGTGTATATATAGTTTTTGAAGTTATACTTCTTTAGGCGCGATTGGGAGTGCATTTTTATTATTCTGTGCTCATGCGCACACAGACAGTATGGCGTTATTTGCTAAATCTTTCAGTTAGATATGTGTAAATATATCAGTGCAAAACAAGGTGTGGAAAGAATATATTAGTGTTTTTAGTAAATATATTCATTATAATTTGTGTCTTTGGATTTGTATTCCTCGGAAGTAAGATAAGTATTATTGCAAAACATTTATATTTTTATTAAACTTCACTTGGTCTGTTTGTTACCGTGAATGGTCAATATGCCCGAGACTATGTACACAGAGACGTCGTAGCGTTATTGGTATAGTATTCGGCTAGAGAACGAGAGGTCTTGGGTTCAAATCCGGACCATTCCTATTCTTTTTTTTTTATTTTTGGAAAGTGGTAAGCATTAAAATGGGTGTAATATTTAAATAAAATAAAAATAAACTGTTTTAGGAATATGTATTTCGTTGAACTCATATAATAGAAGTATACCTAACTTTTTACGTGCGTACAAATTACACACACATTCTATTTTATAGATTATTGGTAAATACGGAAGCAACTAAATCCGTTATACGACCGACTGTTATAAACAGCAGTAAGAAACTTTTACCAACGAGGTTGCCACTGTGGACTGACATAGGTAAAAACGCCAACATTCTTGGAGAAATCTAGATACAATTAGGAATTAAGGCAGAAAAGTTTGTCCATACTGTCATAGTTGCTGATATCGAAGAGGATGTTATATTAGGAATGGACGTAATTAATTTGAATAGATCTCAATTAGATTTTAAGAATATGGTAATTAAAGTTGGTAACGACAAGATATTTCTTCATTTACTTGATCACAGCATTCTGCAAGCAATCATTAAAGAAGATACAGTTGTGCCTACGAGGAGTAAAACGATCATAGCGCGGCTGCAGAGAATTGTGGAAGAAGGAACACCTGTTATAATGGAACCTTATGACCACGACGAGGACGTTGGCCGAATATTGACAATTGGAAAGGAATTGGGTACGGCTGATAAAGGAATTCCGGTACGACTTATTAATGTCAATGACTACCCAGTGACCATCAAGAAGGAGACAAAAGTAGGAACTTGAAGAATTTATGTAGGTACCTGTGACGTCCATAATCCGTCAGACGACAACATCAGATAATTTCAACGGCAAGTTCGACCAAATGGTTGCAGTTGCAGGCCAGTCTTTAAATCAGGCGAAGAAAAGGAAATTAAGGTAATTTCTTCGGCGGTATGGTGACATCTTCGTACTGAAAGGAAGAAAGACGATCAAAATTTTCTAAATTTCAGTAGCACTCAAACTGCCCTCTATAAAAATTATTTCTAGTGTAAAACAGTTTTTGAATTATTATAAAATTCAAATGCCAATTTTCTAAACAATCCTTGTAATTACTGTGCACTTAATGCCTGGTTGCACCAACAGAGCTTAAGCTCCAGCTTAGTTAAGCTCTACTTATAGATAGGGCCTCATTGAGTATCACTTACGTTGCACCATAATTTTAGATTCTTACCTTATTGTCAATTATATCTATTATTATATTATGGTATTCTTATTGTAATATATTATGATTATATTATATTAATTTTAGATTATTACCTTATTGTCAATTATATCTATTATTATATTATGGTATTCTTATTGTAATATATTATGATTATATTATATTAATTCTTATGATATTCTCGACTTAAGCTTAAGATCTGTTGGTGCAACCGGGCATAAATCTCGTACTCAGATTATTTTTAGATTAGAGCAGCATTAGTTCCCGGTTTGTAAACAACAATATTCATAAAAGTTGTTTACATCTCGTAGATTATAATATACTAAATTTACCGATTATTATTAACATCGATTACTCAAAACCTTAAATAAATATTATCTAAGTAGCAAGTGGAACTGCTAAAATTCTACCTGTATCATTAATTACGCCAAAACAGGTATGTCATTTATTTATTCAGCCTGTGACTAATTCCATTACGTGAAAGTGGAAGGAAGAAGAGGTCCAGAAAGAAGAAAATGGTCCTGGCTGAAGAACGTAAGAGTGTGGGCAGGAATGTTTTCACATTCGATACTAAGAACAGTTCAAGATGGAAAGCAATTTGCTGTAGTTATAGCCAATCTTCAGTAATGGAGAAGGCACCTTAAGAAGAAAAAAGAAAGATTCCATTACATGTCTCTACGTACATTGTATTGTATTGCTTTATTAAAAAACAATGTTTTGGGTGATATCTCCAAAGTTTTGACGGATAATTGTGTCACTGGCAAGCAAAGTTTCTAACGAGATTTCTTGGAGCGTGGCTACCAGTCGCCATTTAAAAATCGAAGAAAAAAGAGAGATGGGGCTCTCCAAGAATATGAGATAGATATTACCAGGTTAGTACAATATGCTTATCCAACAGCTCCCGAAGATATGATGGACAAGTTGGCTATTCAAACATTTATTGATGGTCTTCGTGACCATGAAATGCAGAGAACACTGCGATTATCTCGTTACAAGACGCTGGTCGATGTCTTGTCTGTATCCCTCGAATAAGAATCAACCCCGCAGGCCTCTGGTAAGTACAGTAAAGTTAGGACTGTAAAGGAGGACTAAGACGAAGACAAACTGGACCAGATTGCTAATATGATGAAGGGCATTACATACAAGAAAAGGAAGACCATAAGGTGCTGGAATTGTGGTGAAATGCACGCTAGGTATAACACAACCAAAAAACTCACCACCTGGAAAATTAGAAAGTGTCGGCCTTAGGGGGGCAGCTTCGACCCGGAACTTTTCCAAAGAGCCTCTCAACCTAGTAACTTCTTTGTAATGTCGTGAAAATAGTGTATACGTAGATGGAGAAATAAATGGTAAAAAGTATACATGGTTGGTGGATACGGGAGCATTTGGTTCACTATAGGTACGGCCGACAGTTCTAAAAGGTCGTAAGAAACTTTTACCAACAAAGTTGCAACTGCGGACTATCGCAGGCGAGAATGCCAATTTCCATGTAGAAATCGAGAAACAATTATTAGGAATTGGGGCAAAAATATTAATGCATGCTGTCATAGTTGCTGACATCGAAGGATATGTTATATTAGGAATGGACGTAATGAATTTGCATGGATTTTAATGGATTTTAACACTAGGGTCATGGTACAGTTTTACCTGCGAGGAGTGAAATTGTCATAGTAGCGCAGCTGAAGGGAATTGTGGAAAAAGGAACGCCTATTATGATGGAACCTCGGAACCACGACGAGGAGTTTGGCCAAATAATCATAATTGGAAAGGCATTGGTGACGGCTACTAAAGAAATTCCTGTAAGACTTATTAATGTCAATGACTACCAGTGGCGGCTCGTGACATCTGCTATAGGGTGTGCTGCATGAACCACGGCCAATATAAAATAATAGAAATAGAATAACATACGAAAACAAAAACAATAAAATTAGCTTTAATACTAATTAATAGTAACTAATAACGACATGCTATAAAAATCTGATTAACTTACATTTATTGCATTTTTCTAAATTGGAAATTAATACGCCGGTCCTTTTTTGTCGCAAACTTTTCGATTACTTTATCGTTAAAGTTCGGTATTGAAGCGATGAACTTTTTTTCTATCGAGAGTGTGGAAAGGGCTGTTAATCTGTCTTCGCGCATTGAATTTCTTAAAAATGTTTTGATCCGTTTTAAAGTTGAAAAACTACGTTCAGCTTCTGCTGTGGTCATTGGCGTAGTCACCAGAATTTGTATCAACTTTTTGGTTTCTGTTAATGTGTCCTCTAAATTATTAGAAATTATAAATTTTAGTAAAGGCACTGCACCTTTTAATGTTCTACACTCGATATTGGAATACAAAACTGACAGTTCTGTTCGCAAACGGTTTTTATCAAAGAAGTTATAAGCTGTACAAGTTAAATCCAATTCATTTTCAGGAAACTTATTATTATATTTTTCGAAATGTTCTGAAGATAAAAGTGTTGCGGCAACTAGATGATTTGTATATGCAAACCGTTCTTTTGCATTGTTTATAATAACATCACAAACTTCTAGACAGGCAATACGGTGATCCTGTTGGCTGTTATTTGGGCGTTTCCTTTTTTGGACACTAGGCGCCGCATTTAAATTTGAAGCTTGATGTATGATAGGGTCTATTTTATTTCGGACATTGTTAATACTTTGCTCAAAAACATGTATAGCTTTCTGTGCTTCGGTTGGGTCCATGTTCTTTTTTTGAAGATTATTGTACAAAACGTCAACATGTGGCATAATATAATGAAAAACAGTCAGCCAGAAAGTAAAATTTTGATCTTCCAGAATACGTCTGAGTCCTCTTGCTTCCTTGGAAGTAATAGCATTTGACTCTTCTTCTAGTTGCTCCATACACTCAATAATAAAGTCTCTATATTCGTAAACGACATTTACTGTACGAATATTGAAATTCCAGCGTGTAGGGATTGAACGAGGAATATTTTTTCCAACTATTTGATTTAAGACAGCTATTCTTTGAGGTGAATGACTAAAAAATCCAGGTATATCATGTAAATCTCCAAAAAATACGCGTACTTGGGAATTAATAGAACATGCTCTTGACATTATTAGATTCAATTGATGGGCGTAACAGTGCACAAAATGAGCAGTTTCATATTTTCTCTTAATTATTGTTTGCACTCCGCCATGTATCCCACTCATAACAGCTGCTCCGTCATAACTTTGTGCAATGAGCTTATTTTTGTTATTCTTTAATATTGGGTCTAAAACATTCAAAATTGTGTTAGCTAAGGTTTCAGCATCATGTTTTTCTGGAAGCAAAAAAGTCCAAAACCTTTCAACTGGAGCACCGTTTTTTACATAACGAAAAACAATGACCATTTGAAATTTCATAGAAACATCCGTTGTCTCATCAGCTATCACTGCTAAAAATGGGGCTTCATTGATTTCGTTTAAAATCTCCTCAGCGTATACTTCTAGCATGCAATCCAAAATATCATTTTGTATTGTTTTTGAGGTACCTTTGAAAATTGTCGCATTTGTAAGGTGTTCACTAAGTGTTTTATCAAGTTCAGCAGATGGCACGGTCACGAATAACTGTCGTGAATTGCAGCTCGCAAACACATTTCCGAGGCCGTTAATCAGCCGATTGCCGAAGCACATCGGCTAAGATCGCCGTTTGCCTAATAAATGCATTTTACCGCTGCCAGTGTTTCGGTTGTTATCGACGCGGCTTCACTGGAGCAGCAAATACGTAAAAAGATTGCTTCACTGGAGCACCAAATACGTAAAAAAATTATACGGTTTCACTAGAGGAGTAAATACGTAAAAAAAAATAATATTAATCATCGTTGTTGGTGAATTATTATTAACAGTTGATGTTTAATATGATAATATGGCAGATTTGAAATAAAACTATATTAATTATTCTTTAATAATTAAGATTTGCTATGGTTGTTTGGTAGTTCTGCAGCTCAGCAGCACATAAAGAAAAGCCGCCACTGATGACTACCAAGTGACCATCAAGAAAGGGACACGAGTAGGAACCTGTGACGTCGTTAACCCGTCAGACAAGAACATTCTGATAACTCCAACGACAAGTTCGACCAAATTGTTGCAGTTGCAGGTCAGTCTCTAAATGTCTCTAAATCAGGCGGAGAAAAGGAAATTTCTTCGGCAGTGAGATAATATCGTCGTACCGAAAGGGGAAAAGACGATAATATCTTTTCTGAATAAATCTCAGTAGCACTCAAACTCTCTATATAAAAATTATTTCCGATTTAACAAAAATAGTTTTTGAATTAATACATACATACATAATCGATTGCCTCTTTTACCATTATAATTATAGGTGACGAGGATTCCTCCTTTATATGATACTCTCTGCAAATTTGCACGACTTTCTTCCTATCTGCTGCTAAAACTTTGGCTTCTTGCCACGATGTTCCTCTTTTCTTAAGTATTTCGTTTACACTAGTGTTCCAGCTTTTCCTTGGCCTGCCCCTCGTGCTTTTACGCACTGCTTTGGCCTCCCATGTCATTTTCACTTGTCTGTCACCACTCATTCTTATCATGTGTCCAGCCCATTTTAACTTCTTTTCTTCAACTTTCTCGTTGAGCGATTTTACCTGTAATTCATGTCTTATATCTTTGTTTCTTCTTTTGTCTAATCTTCTTGCTCCCACCACTTTTCTTAAGTATCTCATTTCTGTAGCTTGTAATCTTTTTCTTTGTCTGCCATTAAGTACCTAGTTTTCTGCCCCATATATCGCACCCTGAGATGACAACTGTTGTAAGTTCCAAAATGATCATTTTCAGGTCATGTTTGATTCGTATGTGATTTAAAGAGCTCTTGTCAATGAAATACTGTCGCAATATCCAGCTCTCATCATTTAAGTGATATTTAGCTAACAAAAGTTGTTTTAATTTAAAAAGATGTCCAACCTCTGAAAAGAAGACTGTTGTATGTTACATACCACATACTGATTTAAGGAAATACCGTCGTATGTAACTTACTACAGTATTCACTTAAATATTTATGGTAGAATCGAACGTTGCATGTAACATACAACAGTTCGACGGTAGGATTTAAAAGTTACTGCGCAGTGAGACTGCTGTTTCTAACCTTATTTTAGTTAGTTGTTCTTGGTCTGTGAGGAAATCATTGTGTTTAACAGTTAACGGAAGCCTTGTATTTTAAAATTATTTACAATGAGTTGTAATAGTTGTAGAAAAAATTTCATCAATCGTAGTAAACTGATATTACATTTATCACAAAAGATTTGTGAATCAAGTAAAGTTCAAGAAAAAGATGATAATCTTTTGTCTATGAAGCAAAGTTGCTCTAAGGATAAAACGGTAAGTTATTAATTTATTATATTATAATACATTTTGTTCCCGTAATTGTATTCTTTTTATTTGATACATTAGCGCCGATACTTTCTGATTTGCTGTCCTGATTAAATAAAACCCCGGTTAAAAGAATTTTCAGGCGGTTAACTTCAATCAGCGCTATAGTCGGTATTTTCATCCCCGATTAGGCATAGATTAGACTTGATCAAGTCTAATCGTGGATGAAATTACCGACTATAGCGCTGATTAAAGTTAACCGTCTGACAAATTTTTTCTAACCCGGGTTTCATCAGGACAGAAAGTACCGGACCTAAACCTTTTTATTACTGTTGTGCGTTAGAAATAGAACCCTAATAGAAAGCATGAATTTTATTTATTAATTTCCTGAAAATTTTAAGATGGTTTATGGTAACTATGTTTTTAATTTTACAGGAGACGTCACTTGGAGCAGGTGATAATCCAGTAATTATAGAGTTTGATAACGACAGCAGTATTTTCACTGAAAAAATCATTACAGAGGTGAGAAGTTTTAAAAATTATTTTTTCAAAATCAAAGCTTTGACGATAAATATCTTTGTTCGATTAAATATTATGTCTTTCTGTTTTGCTTTAGGAAACACCTGTCTTGGAGGCTACTGTAGATCACGAAGGTAACTTGGTATTTATTAATTTTGACAATACTCAAAATTCTTTTCCTCCTGGTATCATTCCTGAGGACGTAAATGAAAATTTAGTAGCAGACGTAAATGTTGAAAATACAAAAGTTCACTATCTTCGTGCTCAAACGGGAAGGAAGTAGTACATCGATGGACAGTTAACACTCGCAGAAATGTATCGTCTGTGTCTGAAGAAATGTCAGAAGGACCATAAAGATAGGTCCATGTCACCAGCCCCCCCTTTTTCGATTTGAGGGTCGAAAAAAAGATCATTCGTTTGTATTGCGTTAGTACTGGATTGTATCACCCTTCATTCGTTTGTACTGCCCCCACCCTTTTAAATCTGCCTGGAGGGGCTGGTGACATGCCATCCCCCCTTTTTCGATTTGAGGGTCGAAAAAAAGCTCATTCGTTTGTATTGCGTTAGTACTGGATTGTATCACCTTTCATTCGTTTGTACTCCCCCCACCCTTTTAAATCTGCCTGGAGGGGCTGGTGACATGCCATCCCCCCCTCTTTTGATCTGGGGGTCCGGGATGGGTATGTTCGTTTGTACTGCGTTAGTATCGGATTGTATCGCCTTTATTTTGTTTGTACCCCTCTAACCCGTCTAGATTGGCCTGGGGGGCCAGTGACATGCTACCCCTCTACTCTGCAGTTATTGCCATCTAACGTCGAAAATAGGCTCTTTCGTTTGTACTGCGTTAGTACTGGATTGTATCATCCTTCATTCGTTTGTACTGCCCCCACCCTTTTAAATCTCCCTGGAGGGCCTGGTGACATGCTATCCCCCCCTTTTTCGATCTGGTGGTCCGGGATGGGTATGTTCGTTTGTACTGCGTTAGTATCGGATTGTACCGCTCTTATTTTGTTTGTACTGCCCCCACGCTTTTAAATCTCTCTGGAGGGGCTGGTGACATGCTATCCCCCCCTTTTTCGATCTGGGGTTCCGGGATGGACACGTTCGTTTGTACTGCGTTAGTATCGGATTGTATCGCCTTTATTTTGTTTGTACCACCCCCACCCGTCTAGATTGGTCTGGGGGGGCCAGCGACATGCTACCACTCTACTCTGCACTATTTGCCATCTGACGTCGAAAATAGGCTATTTCGTTTGTACTGCGTTAGTACTGGATTGTATCACCCTTCATTCGTTTGTATTGCCCTCACCCTTTTAAATCTGCCTGGATGGGCTGGTGACATGCTATCCCCTCCTTTTTCGATCTCGGGGTCCAGAATGGGTATGTTCGTTTGTACTGCGTTAGTATCGGATTGTATCGCCCTTATTTTGTTTGTACTGCCCCCACCCTCTTAAATCTGTCTGGAGGGGCTGGTGACAGGCTATCCCCCCTTTTTCCATCTGGGGGTCCGGGATGGGTATGTTCGTTTGTATTGCGTTAGTATCGGATTGTATCGCCCTTATTTTGTTTGTACTGCCCCCACCCGTCTAGATTGGCCTGGGGGGGCCAGTGACATGCTACCCTCTACTCTGCACTTTTTGTCTTCTGAATGTCGAAAATAGGCTATTTCGTTTGTACTGCGTTAGTACTGGATTGTATCACCCTCATTCTTTTGTACTGCCTCCACCCTTTTAAATCTGACTGGAGGGGCTGGTGCCATGTCATCCCCCCTTTTTCGATATGGGGGTCCGGGATGGGTATGTTCGTTTGTACTACGTTAGTATCGGATTGTATCGCCCTTATTTTGTTTGTACCGCCCCCACCCGTCTAGATTGGCCTGGTGGGCCAGTGACATGCTACCCCTCTACTATGCATTCTTTGCCATCTGAATGTCAAAAATAGGCTACTTCGTTTGTACTGCGTTAGTACTGAATTGTACCGCCCTTATTTTGTTTGTACTACCCCTACCCTTCTACATTTAAAACAGAAAAGGATTAGTGCTAGGAGTAAAGACACAAACTCAGCCAAACCTTGCACATAGTAACACCGCGGGTGTAAAATTTGGTAAATTCGTCAAAAATGAAACGAATTAAATTTTGAAACTGAAAAACAGGCTTGCAAGCCACTCTCCACTCTCCATGGGGAATGGAAATTTACCCCCTCAGATGGATTTCGGAGTTGTAGCGATTTGAAAAATGGTACATGTATTTGTTGGAGATATTTTGAACACCATTTTCAATCAGAAATCAGAGCACCGACCTTGTCTTTTCCTACTAGGAAGAAATTTATCCATCCCTTCAATAAATTTTACAGTTTTACAAGCTATCGATATGAAAATCAAAGATCTCATGCGGCGCATTCCGAAATGCACTCTTCGTTGTACAATTTCAACCTCTCTGGATAACTGATAAACTGAAACATACATACGGCAGAATTCATTGGAATCGAAAATTATTAAAAGTATTTGGAACATTAAATGAAAAATTCCCACAATCAATATCTTTCTTACCATCTAATGTCAGAGACCAGATAACAATAATTGCCGCTGCTATGTTATGGTAATTTGTTTTCTAGAAAGGTTTGTATTGTTAGTTTATGACTGCAATAAGATTCAGAATTTCCGTATTTTATTTGTAAAATAAATATAGTGTCAAAAACTTGCTTATACATTTGACGCACTGTCCGTCAACGTGTTAATTGACTCTACAGATTCAGTGCCAAAACGAGACATTTTTATAGAAAAATATTTGCAAGTATATTAAATGCCAAACTGACCTATTAAATAAACAATGACATTGCAACTTTCGATTTCTACTATGGAATTATCGCTGTATAGACCACGGCGGATCTGTTTTGAGGTGGATCTGAGAGGTGGCATTCCGATTTTTGCAGATAAAATTAGATGACAACTTCAGTAATTATAATGGACTTATGCTCCTTCTCAAATATGTTTGGAATATTATTTAAAAAATTTAAATATTTAAAAATTTCGAAAAACATCGATTTTTTTCAACTTTCATTGCTTGTAACTTAAAAACGATTCATTTTGGAACAAAGTCATAGGGAAATAAAATAAAGATAATTGAATTTTGTATGATATACGACACGACTGGTATAAAATATCTTAAATGATTATCCTTTCTGCAAAATAGCAATAAATACAAAATAAGAGGACAAAATAAGCATCTTTTTATTCAATGTTTTTCAACCACTTTGGTTGCACTTAGAACCTTCGTATTTTACTTAGAAAATTCTTACAACATACTCAATCCGTCCACCAAATTTCATTAAAATCGACATAATAGATTTTGCATAATAATTTTTAATCTAAATTTTTTTAGAAAAAGTTCAAATTTTTTAAAAACTTTCTGAACAAAAAGTAGAGTAGTAGTAGTTTCTGTTAGAAGTTTGCTAATTTTTTTACATATCGAGAGGTACTTTACCAATCCAATACACTTTACAAAATTAAAATCGGATTATTTAAGCGGCCTCAGCACTGTTTTAAGGATATAAACAATTTTTTGCTTATAAACAAATATAGTGAGGACGTTTGAGTTGGAATAAATTCATTTTCTCGAGAATGGGCAACTCTGGAGATAAATCCCTAAACAGGTCGATTTTTATATTTAAATTATAATTTTTGGGATATCTATCATACTACTAACGTCATCCATCTGGGTGTGATGACGTAATCGATGATTTTTTTAAATGAAAATGTGGGTCGTGTGCTAGCTTATTTGAAAGATTATTCAATTCTCTATTTATTACATAATTGTTTATACAGGGTGCCCAAATTTTTTTTTTAATTAATTGAGACAAACAGAAGAAACTATTTAATTTAGTTAATTCGAGATACATTTTACTGTTGTCCTAAAACAGAAAAAAATGTTTATTTGATAAATAACAGAAAAATGAATTTATTCGTATTTATTAACTCAAACGTCCTCACTGTATTTGTTTATAAGCCAAAAAATTGTGTATAACTTTAAAACATTGCTGAGGCCGATTAAATAAACCAACTTAAGTTCTGTAAAGTGTATTAGATAGGTAGGGCGTATCTTTATATGTAAAAAAATTAGCAAACTTCTAAATAACGGTCTACTTTTTGTTCAAAAAGTTTATAAAAAATTTCAACTTTTTTAAAAAAATTTAGATTGCAAAATTTATATGCAAAATCTATTAAGGGCCGGTTGTTCGAACGCTAATCAACAATGATCACTATCAAATATTTAATTACTGTCACCAACTGTCAATGTCAACTTTTATTGGGTTGCTGAAAACATAATTGATTATAATTATGAGATTAGTTAATCAATTAACATAACAATTATTAACATAATTGATTAAGTAATTTCATAACTGTAATCAATAATTATGATTTCAGCAACCCAATCAAAGCTGACATTGACAGTTGGTGACAGTAATGAAATATTTGATAATGATCATTGTTGATTAGCGTTCGAACAACCGGCCCTAAGTGTATTTTATAGTCGTATATCATAAAAAATTCAATTATCTTTATTTTATTTCCCTACGACTTTGTTCCAAAATGAATCGTTTTAAAAACGATTGAAAAGTTTTTATTAATGTTTTTATTAATGTTCCGGACATATTTGAGAAAGAACATAAGCCAATTATAATGACTGAAGTTGTCACCTAATTTTATCTGCAAAAATCGGAATGCCACCTCTCACATCCACTTCAAAACAGATTCGCCCTGGTCTATACAGCGATAATTCCATAGTAAAAAAATCGAAAATTTATTTTAATAAATTTTATTTAATAGGTCAGTTTGGCATTTCATATATTTGCAAATATTTTTCTATAAAAATGTCTCGTTTTGGCACTGAGTCAATTAACACGTTGACGGACAGTGCGTCAAATGTATAAGCAAGTTTTTGACACTATATTTATTTTGCAAATGAAATACGGAAATTCTGAATCTCATTGCAGTCATAAATGAACAATACAAACCTTTCTAGAAAACAAATTATCATAACATAGCAACGGCAATTATTGTTATCTGGTCTCTCGCATTAGATGGTAGGAAAGACATTAATTGTGTGAATTTTGCATTTAATGTTCCAAATACTTTTAATAATTTTCGATTCCAATGAATTCTGCCGTATGTATGTTTCAGTTAATCAGTTATCCAGAGAGGTTGAAATTGTACAACGAAGAGTGCATTTCGGAATGCGCCGCATGAGATCTTTGATTTTCATATCGATAGCTTGTAAAACTGTAAAATTTATTGAAGGGATGGATAAATTTCTTCCTAGTAGGGAAAGGCAAGGTCGCTCCTCTGATTTCTGATCGAAAATGGTGTTCAAAATATCTCCAACAAATACATGTACCATTTTTCAAATCGGTAGTGTAGAACTACTTTGAGATCCATTTGAGGGTGTAACATTCCATTCCCCGATGGAGAGTGGCTTGCAAGCCTGTTTTTCAATTTCAAAATGTAATTCGTTACATTTTTGACGAATTTACCAAATTTTACACCCGCGGTGTTACTATAATAGTCTTGGCTAATTTTGTGTCCTTACTCTTAGCATTATTCCTCCCCTGTTTTAAATGTAGAAGGGTAGTATGTCACTGGCCCCCAGGCCAATCTAGACGGGTGGAGCGGTACAAACAAAATAAGGGCGATACAATCCGATACTAAGGCAGTACAAACGAACATTCCCATCCCGGACCACCATATCGAAAAAGGGGGGATGGCATGTCACCAGCCCCTCCAGACAGATTTAAAAGGGTGGAGGCAGTACAAACGAATGAAGAGTGATACAATCCAGTACTAACGCAGTACAAACGAAATAGCCTATTTTCGACGTTCAGAAGGCAAAGAGTGCAGAGTAGAGGGTAGCATGTCGCTGGCCCCCCAGGCCAATCTAGACGGGTGGGGGCGGTACAAACAAAATAAGGGCGATACAATCCGATACTAACGCAGTACAAACGAACATACCCATTCTGGACCCCGAGATCGAAAAAGGAGGGGATAGCATGTCACCAGCCCCTCCAGGCAGATTTAAAAGGGTGAGGGCAATACAAACGAATAAAGGGTGATACAATCCAGTACTAACGCAGTACAAACGAAATAGCCTATTTTCGACGTCAGATGGCAAATAGTGCAGAGTAGAGTGGTAGCATGTCACTGGCCCCCCCAGGCCAATCTAGACGGGTTAGGGGGGTACAAACAAAATAAAGGCGATACAATCCGATACTAACGCAGTACAAACGAACATACCCATCCCGGACCCCCAGATCAAAAAAGGGGGGGATGGCATGTCACCAGCCCCTCCAGGCAGATATAAAAGGGTGGGGGAAGTACAAACGAATGAAAGGTGATACAATCCAGTACTAACGCAATACAAACGAATGAGCTTTTTTTCGACCCTCAAATCGAAAAAGGGGGGGATGGCATGTCACCAGCCCCTCCAGGCAGATTTAAAAGGGTGGGGGCAGTACAAACGAATGAAGGGTGATACAATCCAGTACTAACGCAATACAAACGAATGAGCTTTTTTTCGACGCTCAAATCGAAAAAGGGGGGGCTGGTGACATGGACCTCATAAAGATACTGTTTTAAAAGAGAGTAAATATAGACACATATTTAACACCCAGTTTAATTTTGGATTTTTCGTGCCTCGCAAGGACCAGTGTGCAACCTGCCATCAGTATTTCAATTGTACCGAACTTGAATATAAGGATAGAGATGTAGAGTAACAACGTCATCGAGAAAGCGTAAAGTTATCGAGAGAAGAAAGATCCGAGGATGTGGAGCGCGCCAAACTGGCAGAAGAAATTAAAGTATGTGAATATGATTTACAGGCTATAATTCCATTACCATCAGGTGACGTGCCAACCTTTTTCTACAAACGCCGTTTAAATACAACTACAACTTTACAATTTTTGAGAATGTTTCAAAAGCGGGATTTTGTTACATATGGGATGAGAATCGTGGAAAAAAGGAGCGATAGAGATAGCAAGTTGCGTTTATCGTTATATCCAGGAGCATGTTGATAAAAAGGTAAAACACTTAATTTTTTTCAGATAACTGCTCGGCTCAAAACAAAAATAAATTTCTTGCCACAATGTACAATTATGTTCTACAAAACAGTAAATCCCTAGAGACCATAACTCACAAATATCTGACAGTTGGTCACACACAGAATTCCGGTGATTCCATACATTCCTGCATTGAACGTCAGTGTAAAGGAAGTCTCAAAAGTTCACCTATTTACACACCTTCACAGTTTGCTGGTATAGTGAGTACAGCCAAAAAAACTGGAGATCCTTATGTTGTGAAGGAACTACACTTCTCTGATTTTTATAATTTTAAGAAATTAGCTGGAGAATTTAACTTTTCTCTTAACACAGAGAAGAACAAAGTGGAGTGGTTAAAAATAAATGTGTTAATGATGGAAAAAAGCCAACCAAATGTAATATTTTATAAAACATCATGGAAGCAGAAAGATTTTTCTAAAATACAGATGAAGACAGTTACTAGCCGAGGAAGAAAAAAAAATAGTACTTCAACATTAGATCCAATGTACGTAACCCAACTTGGAATTTCAATTAAAAAAAATGATTTAATGTGGTTGCTTAAACAAAATCATATACCTAAGTCCCATGCACACTTCCATGAATCATTGGTAAGCAATAATAAGCAAAATAATTTTGTTATCGATCCACAAGACGAAGAAGAAGAAAAAGAAGTTTTGTTCAATCCAGTGTAAACATTATTTGATATGTTATGTGTTTTTGTCATAAACATACACACACATATTTACAAATTATCATAATTTTTGTTCAATTTTTGGTAGGTAATTATTAAACTATTTTATACTGTGGTGCTTTCATTTTCTAATGTTAAACTGTTGTATGTTCCATCCCAGAATTTTTTAAAATTATTTACAGGCTAAAGAAGTAATTCATTTACTTAAAAGAATTGTTTTGAAGGTACCAAAATTGATACAATAGGTATTCTGGTTGCACCAACAGATCTTAGGCTTGAGCCGAGAATATCATAAGAATTAATGTAATATAATTACAATAAAATATAATAGGAATATCATAATATAATAATAGATATACTTGATAACAAGCTAAGAATCCAAAATTATGGTGCAACGTAAAAGATACTTCCGGTGGTCCGATCTATAAGCAGAGCTTAGCTAAGCTGGAGCTTAAGATCTGTTGGTGCAACCAGGCATAAAAAATGTATGGTAACCTTATACCCGATATTGAAATTACTGGAACCCTGGCAATCTTTAAAATTTGATTATCTCGTAACTTGGTTTTGGAAGATACGACTACGACACTTGTCATCTCAGGGTGCGATATTGTAATTTGCATATATACGGTTTTATATACTGTCATTTTGGTTTTTCTCAATATTTCTTTTTTATTTAGGAAATTTTTATACAGTGAATAATAAGTTCTCGTTGTCAATTTTATTCTGTTTTCAATTTCATCTTCTTGTGTAGGTACTTTTGTTGTTTAACATTATTCCCAAATCCTTAAAGAGGTCTACTTGCTCGATTTTTTGCCCTTCGATTTCAATATTTATAGATATTATTTTGAATTAATATAAAATGAAATGTTAATTTTCTAAACAATCCTTGCAATTACTGTGCACTTAAATCATAAAAACAGCCCGTACTCAGATTATTTTTAGATTAGAGCAGCATTAGTTCCCGGTTTGTAAACAACAATATTCATAAAAGTTGTTTACATCTCGTAGGTTATAATATACTAAATTTACCGATTATTAACATCGATTACTCATAACCTTAAATAAACATTATCTAGCAAGTGGAACTGCTAAAATTCTACCTGTATCATTAATTACGCCAAAACAGGTATGCAATTTATTATTTAATCGGTGTGTGACTGATCCATTACGTGAACGAGACGGAGAGTAATGAGAACATATTACTTTACGTTGACATGAAATACGGTTATGATCATTTTAAATCTAATATATGTATATAATTATTTTTATTTAGGCGCAATTAATAGTTATTTATGTACCAAGAGTAGATGCTTATGCCTGAATGCGACTATTTTATAAACACGAGGGCCTCTGGCTGGTCGCCCGAGGGTATACACACATATTATATTAATACTCTGGGCTAATTAGCAAAATACAAGGAAAATTTATTTAGCAGCAATTTTATTGCTGGAATCGAATCTTATGATTGTATATATTAATAATATAGATATGCAAAGTCCACAGATAGTGTGCTACTTTTTTTATAAACAAAATGGCGCCCGAAAATCGTGTTCTTTTCAATTTTTGCTCTATAACTCCAAAGATTTCAACTTTAGACCAAAAACACCCAAATAAAAATTCACCGCAATTAAATTCTGCATATAGACTTGTTTTTCCCGATCTAGCGGGTTTTCCAACAAAATCTTTAATTTTCAACTAAAATTTTAGATAAGTAATTGTTTATCAATAATTAAATAACTTGGTAATATAAAAGCTGTTTTCGTATAGATAATAATTCCAGGAGCCGATGGAAATTGAATGAACAGTTTAGCTCCAATTGAAATGTTAATTAAAAGTTTACGGTCGCTATAATAACCACAATAATTATGATACATGAGAATAACTATGATTTTTGTATAAAAAGATACTGTACCTATCTAATGCACTTTATAGAATTGCAATTGGACTATTTAAGCGGCCTCAGGAATATTTTAAGATTCTAAATAATTTTTTGGCTTATAATCAATTAGAATATCTCGGGAAATATTCAATTAAATTAAATCATGAAAACAGTATTGAAAAAAAGCGGCAGGACGCTTCTTTTAAAAGAAAAAATGTTTAATTGTGATGAGTGGTTCCTGAGATACAACCGGTCAAAGTTGACCGGCATTTACGCCAAATATATAAACAATAGGATCATAATTTTCGAACCATCACCTTTTTAGTTTTGTGCTCTTTCTCCACACCAATTTTCATATCTTTAAAATACCCATAACATATATTATTATAATAAAAACTATCGATATTACGAGTGAAAATTGTCAAAAATAGCAAAATTTCAATCAAAAATTAGGTTGGAGAAAATGTAATCTCAAAGTTCAAAATCGGTATACGTTAAAAAAATGTATTTTCTCGGCTTCCCATGAAGCAATTTTCTTCATTCTTTTTTTGTTCCCAAGTAACTCGAGTAGAGCCATCTAACTAACGCATTATTAAATGCCAAACTTGCTTCTGTTTTGTTATAATAGATTAATTTATTTATAAGAAAAGAAAACTACATATTTTTTCCAGTTGTAGACTTTTTTAGGTAAACTTACTACAAGTGTACATTTTACCGTTAAAAACACAAATATTCTCATTTGAAAGCTGTATAAAATTGGTGTAGAGAAAGAGGACAAAACTAAAAAGGTGATAGTTCGAAAATTATGATCCTATTGTTTATATATTTGGCGTAAATGCCGGTCAAATTTGACCGTTTGTATCTCAGGAACCACTCATCACAATTAAACGATTTTTCTTTTAAAAGAAGCGTCCTTCCACTTTTTTCCAATACCGTTTTCATAATTTAATTTAATTTAATATTTCCCGAGATATTCTATTTGTTTATAAGCCAAAAAATTGTTTATAATTTTAAAATATTCCTGAGGAAGCTTAAATAGTTCAATTTCAATTCCGTAAAGTACATTAGATAGGTAAAGTATCTTTTTATACAAGTCATAGTTATTCTTATGTATTCTCCTTTTCATGAACATTTTTCAGTGCGTCACAAATTATAGAAAAAAAGGTAAGTCCGTGATAATACACATTTATGACATTTATTCTAACGTGACATTTTAGTTAAATCTGACAGTTGTCAAATTTTATTTTCAATTTGGAATAAAACCAAATCAATTCTGTCTATTGCATTTATAAAATGGTATTTTCTTTCATTTGTATAGTCTTATAACTTGTACAGATTATATTGATAATATTATTATTTTATTTAATAAATAATTCTTTTTTGATTATGGCGCCATCTATCGACAACTAGAATAATCACCGAACTAGAATAATTACCAAAGTATTCAGAGACGTGCCTTTTTTTTTTGTCACATACAATTTAATGCGTTAGAGAGAAATCGAAAAACTGTGACGCACTGAAAGATGATCATGAGAAAAAGAATATCATAATTATTGTGGGTATTATAGCCACCGTAAATTTTTAATTAACAACTCAATTGTTGCTAAACTGTTCGTTCAATTTCCATCAGCTTATGGAATTATAATCTATACCAGTGGTTCCCAACCTTTTATGTCTGGCGACCCACCTTCTGATGTTTTTTCATATTCACGACCCATCCCTTACCCATGATGATATATAATGTACGCTACTCAGCTACTGTAAGAGCCACGCCGCGACCCACCTGAAACCTGCCCGCGACCCACTAGTGGGTCGCGACCCACCGGTTGGGAAACGCTGATCTATACGAAAAGAGCTTTTATATTGCCAAGTTATTTAATTATTGATAAACAATTACTGATCTAAAATTTTAGTTGAAAATTAAAGATTTTGTTGGAAAAACCCGCATTTTCCGGGGAAAATTTTCATCGAAGTAAATCGGGAAAAACACTTATCTATGCAGAATTTAATTACGGTGAATTTTTATTTGCGTGTTTTTGGTGTAAACTTAAAATCTTTGAAGTTATAGAGCAAAAATTGAAAAAACACGATCTTCGGGCGCCATTTTCTTTATAAAAAAAGTAGCACGCTATCTGCGGACTTTGCATACCTATATTATTAATATATACAATCATAAGATTCGATTCCAGCAATAAAATTGCTGGTAAATAACTTTTCCCAAAAATGGCCTATTCTCCGATAATTTGCCCAGACTATAATGCCCACGGTGCATACAAACTTTTATGTCATACTAGTTGATTATCGTATTCACAATCTAAATTTTAATATTTTTAAAAATTCAGAAAATTTATCATAGTAGAGAAGGCAATATCGTCGTTAGGATAATGATGTCAAACATAAATAAACTGCTGCTGCTGCTTGATGCAGGCAATTTTTGAAATTCCCGACGAAATCGTAAAAAAGCTGAAAAAGCAACACAAAACTTGTATTATGCAGACAGAGAAGTCTCTAAAGTGTAGCATTCTAAATGTTTGGCATTCCTTTCCCCAGGTAGCTGTAGCTTCCTCCGCCGCCTCCGCGATGTGTTAGTTGTTGCTCGGGAATCGTCAGGGTATTCTAATATTATTGCTACACATTGTTGCATTACTCCTGTAGTGATCCTTTCCCAACTTAACCTACTCCTATTCTAACTGGGCTACACTTTACTAATGACGACCAACAAGTTAGATATACGATACGTATCTACGATTGCATTGTATCATATACATATTTTTTTCTTTTAAACAAACAGACAAGCTAATATCCATCGTTCACCCGCTTTTGGTCTGGTTTGAGCACCAGTCTATCTAGAAGCAAATTAAGTTTAACCAATACGTCTTCTGTGTCCCACTTCATTTTTGGACAACATTTTTAGGGTGCAGTTCAGTTGCTTATATTATTCAATATGTTGGCAATTTTTCAAATAATTATTTCAGGTGGCTTCGCAATTAACTCGAGAACTGCTTCTTTTAGTTGCACAGTTCGAACTTCTTGATGCAGACATTTGTAAAGACAAGATGCACGTCTGGCAATTGTAAATTTTTCCATTCTTTTCGATAAAAAAATTAAGAAATTACTAACAATAATGTTATAGCAAACTGAAAGCTTAATAATGAAGAAACACTAATTTGACATTTCATTTTTAACATTAGATAAATGTTGACAGTAGCCTACTACAGTGGGTGATCATATTATTAGAGCCACCTAGTAAAATTAAATGTTTTAGAGGAAGGGTATATAATTGAGCTGTATCATATATTAATGGATTTGTTTCCATTTGGCTGTCTTGTTACACTTTATGAAAGTGCAATAAATAGTCTGACAATAGTGGCAACACGCATTGCCACACATGCTCACACAACTCGTGTGCCTATTATTTTGTATTCTTGGTGTTTAGAGTTATAATAAACTTTGCGACTTTCCATTGCCCTCTAGTGATATTCTGACTGGCCTATATACCCCAGGCTGTGGGTGAAAAAACGTGATATAATTCAGGAATTTTTGAAACCTATCAGGTGTTGTAAAGGACGATGCCAGGAATAACTTCTACTAAAATGTAACCAAAAATATTGTGCGCTTTTTTTTAATTGCGATTTTCATTTGTTAAATTTGCAATTTTTAAAGATTTTTAATTTTGCAGCTTAGGATATTCATTTTAGAGAAAAACTTTTAAATAGAAAATTGTAGTAAATTAAAAACCTACAATTTGAGCTATGCCAAGTTTAATTTCGTTAATCCGTTATTGCAAAACAGCCTTCGAAAGGTCCAAAAGGGCCGTTTTTTGCAATTGCATTATTTATTGTAAAAATAACTTATATTTATTTTTTAAGGCTTTAAAATGAAGATCTTTCAATACCAAATATAAAAAACGTTGTAGAGTCCGATTGGTGAATGTGTTGCTTAGATATTATAACTTGTTTATAAAAAGGGGTCAAATGTCGAAGTCTATAACTTTTTGAAAAAAAATCGTAGAAAGTTAATCCAAGATCCACTCTCCTTATAAATACTTATATTTTCATATTCTGATGTAAATAAATGCGTAAAACATTTTTCAACCTCTTACTTCGGGTTTGAAAATAAGGGGGCAAATTTCGTTATAAACGTTTAGAACTGAAGGCGCCCCTGTACATCTTATGAGTTTCTAACTTGCAGATTATTGTTGCTGAGGACAAAATAAAGATTCGAAACAAAATAAAATTTTTTTACGACCAACTGAAGAGGAGATAATTGTTTTTGTTTTCTTAAATCGTAGTGACTTTATTTATAACAATTAAGAGATTATTTCACAGTCATTGACTAAATAAAGGCTTATATTATCTTAAAATACAAATTATTTTAAACGAAAATTAGGTACATTTTATTATTAAAAATGATTTTTAAAGTGTAGTGGAGGTTTATTTTTCTTTAGGAATGTGATTTATTGTGTCGGTTGCCCTTAGCAAAGTTGTACTTTTCCTCCCTAGGGAGGAAAAGTAAAAGTGACGTCATGGTATTTCGTTCATGAAATATAACTTATTGACGCCCTGTACAATATCTATTTTCTATTACGTAAGTATCTATAGGTACATTTTAACGTTTATTTCTAGAGCACCCTGTATTTTGCAGAATGGCAAAAAACAGTAAATTGTTATTTTGATTTAACAATGTTTACATTAATAATTTGACTTATATTTGACAGTTGACAGTTATATTGTACCTACTTGTTAGTTTTAGTTTTAATAAATTTTGTTGGTTAGTTACATAAATAAAGTAAAAATGAAAAAATTACTTGTTATTTGAGGAAGGTGGAAAAACCATATGTATAACATGGGGGTAAAGTGCCTTTTCCTCCCTTGAATGATTACTGCCCGACGCGTCTCGGGAGGAAAAGTAGCACTTTGCTCCCGTATTATACAATATGCTATTGCCTAGAAAACTTAGGATTATTTAGAAACACTTTTTTTGGTGTACGTTTGTATGAATGTAAACGTGAGAGAATTTTATTTTGAGATTGCATGATAGCTAAAAGTAACACATAATTCCGTGCAATGTTGTAAACTTGGATAGTCGTAAATTAAGGAAAAGGTCAGAGTTGACTGTAATCAAAAAGTTAGGTCTTCATTATGTTAAAATATTTATGGACCAAGCTGTTCCTAGCTGTTTTCCTTTTTGTTTCTATTTGTTCTACATAATTTAAAAATAATACTGCTACTTTTCAACAATTCACATTAGACAAGAGCAAAAATGTAAAACCAAATGAAATGTTAGCCTTATTGATCCCAATGACGAAGAGTTACATTGTCGTGATGAAATAACTTTGCGAATATATAGGGTGTCCCAGACTAATTTCTCCACGCTATATCTCTGCTCGCTATAGAGATTTTCGAATGGGACAAAAACTGATCTCTTCCATTTCTAATACACTTTATTATAGCGATGGCGTAGAACAAAACGTCCCCTAAACGTTCATCCCTTAGTTACAACCACTTACTTTAAATTTTTTGATAGCACCATGTACACTTTTTTTGATAATTTTGGATGTGGTCTTCTATCGTATATTCAACAATTTTTTTAAAAATAAATTTTGATCGTAAGTAGTCAAGAAAATATCAGTTTATTTTTGTTAAATTAATCAAGAAAGCCTTAAAGCTTAAAGAAACAATAAAAATAAACGTACCTAATAAAAATAACGTGAAAAAAAAGGAAATCCAAGCGCCGGCGAGAACAGCTAGACATTTTTAAAAATGTCTATAGGCCCCAGGTCGACTCACCCTGAATAAAATGAGTTCCTTGGGTAAAACCAGGGGTATAAATAGGCAAAGGCGGCTGAAGCTTAGCACTGGCCCTGTTACCTTCTTTGTATATCGTAGGCCCTAGATATAACAGACTACCCCGCTATAATCCCAAAGCCCCGTCAGCGGTATAAAACGGGAGACTATTATTATTATAAAAAAATAAATAAAAATAACAATTAACTAATTACCTACTAATATTATTTACATTAGATGTTCGAATTGTATTCCACCTACTGCAACACACATTTCTAATTGTGCCAGAAGATTTCTGGCATGTAGGTATATCTTTTATGTGCTCTTTTATATTTAAGGGATAATTTTTTTACGCCATATTAAAGTGTATTAGAAATGGAATAGATCAGTTTTTGTCCCATTCGAAAATTTTTATTGTGTGGCCATGTTTAAAATGTGGGGCTTCAACCTTCAACTTTAAAATTTCTCTTTTTTCGTTTTTTCATTTCTCTTTTTCACAAAATCAGCATCTCTTAAACATTGTTTTACACTTAAATGTGCTTTTTCTATACTCACTCTATTCTCTTTTGAGTAATCATACCTATGATTGATTATGCTGCCAAGATGGTTGTAATTCTCTACTTGTTCAAGAGTTTTTCGTTAATTGTTAACCTTTTAGCGTTAGGCATTTTGTGATGATCTTGAAATCTTTTTAAATCTCAAAATATCGGTATCATCTGCATACCTAATATTGCTAATTGGCGTTCCATTGTTATTCCAGCAATTTCTCCCTCAATAATCCTTCTAAAAATTTCTTCAGAGTGTGCATTGCAGAGAAGTGATGATAGCACACAGCTCTGTCTCATCTCTCTTTTCGATTTTTTCTAATGTGTTTTCGTTAATGCGTACTATAATAGGGCTTTTCATGGATTGTCATTTGTTTCGAGCTTCTGTCATGTGTCATCTAATATTAATATATCTACGTCATACGTTATTGATATAGGTATACTAATGATACAAACTAAAGACGTATGACGTAGATATAATAATATTAGACGACACATGACAGAAGCTCGCAACAAATGACTGTGAATAAAAAGCCCTATTGCTTGTTATTTATAATATAGATTGTTTGATCTGAAGGTCACTGTAGTCTATTTGTTTTGCTTTTAAGACTTCCAATCTGTTTGTGACGGACTTTATCAAACGCCTTATTTTAATCTATGAAACATAAATATCTTAGCGAACATTCAAGAATCTCTGGAATAATACATCGAGAATGTAAAGAGCTTCTCGTGAACCAACAAAATATTTTTGTTTATAAATTTCTATCAAACAATCCTGCAACAATCAGCTGTGATGGTATACATTTTATGACTCTTTATGATACGTGCGCCCCCCATATGGGGGTGGCACTACCCAGCTAACAATGTTCGTATATATAACGTCAAACAAACGTCAACATTTTGGGAGAAGTTACGTCAAAAGTTACATCAAATTTTACCTAAAATATACGTATAAAAGTTACAGCGATATTACGTAACAATTTTACGTAACCTTTTTAACGTCACAAAAACGTCACTTTTTAGGAGAATTTTCGGTGTAAATAATATTTAGAAATAGGACTTAAAATTATTGTGTAAATAAAACCACATACATGATGCTGACACATTTATTAAATATTTGAAATAAACATTTATTATATATTTGACTTTTATGTGAGAGAAAGAGACAAAATTATTAATAGCTACTTTATATTACAATACATAAACATACGCTTAAAGTAATCTTCATTCGTAAAGTGAATATAAGGACTAGGCTGCTTCCCCATTTTTAGAAGATAGTTCCATACATTTCGTTTTTCAACTAAACTGTCATTGAATAGAATTCTATTTTGTTTATCCTATTTAGGGAAATAATGAAACGATAAATTACTATTAGGTACGCTTTATCCAAGAATAACATTGAGGCACACAACAATAATAATTCGATTTTTGCCATAACTCCATAAAAACAAACACGATTTTAATCACGGAAATGTAAGGTTAGGTATTAATAAAAGGTACGAAATAAAAACGCGATGGCGCTGCAATCTTAAACGAGATCTATACGTGTCTATATCTACCAAAAAGCCACGTGTTAGAGACGAATAAATTCATACGTATTAAAACCTACCAAAGAGCCACGTTTCAGAAACGAATAAATTTATACGTATAATATACGTATTAAAATTTCGTATCAGTAACGTCATTTTTTGATAGATGTTACGTAACAATACAAAAAACCTAAATTTAACGTTAATGTAACGTTATCTTGCTAGCTGGGTATGGAGTCATAATGATAAAATTTTGTTTGTTTGTTTGATGAAAATACCTACAATTTGCTGGTAATATTGTCCGACAAATTTTTAAGGGTAGGTATTCCAGTTGTCGGACGCACCAAAGTTTATAAACCCGTATATTTACGAAACGCACCCCCCCACCCGAAATTTTCCGAAATAGAAAAGTTGTCCGACTTGAGACAAATAACTGAATAAAACAAGTCTTATGAGGGAGGTAATAATTTTTCCACCTACCTCTACCGAAAGTATACTTTTCCTGACCTGATTATAGGGAGCAAACTCGTACTTTTCCCCTAGGGAGGAAAAGTAAAAGTGACGCCATGGTATGTCATTGATGAAATAACTTATTGACGCCCTATACAATATTCTATTATCTATTACGTAAGTATCTATACATTTTAACGTTTATTTATAGAGCACCCTGTATTTTGCAGAATGGTAAAAACACTAAATTGTTATTTTGATTTAACAATGTTTACATTAATAATTTGACTTATATTTGACAGTTGACAGTTATACTGTACCTACTTGTTAGTTTTAGTGCTCTAATAAATTTTGTTAGTTAGTTACATAAATAAATTATTTAAAAATGAAAAAATTACTTGATATTTGAGGAAGGTGGAAAAATCATATGTATAACATGAGAGTAAAGCGCCTTTTCCTCCCTCGAATGATTACTGCCCTCCGCTACGCGAAAAGTAGCACTTTCCTCCCTTGTTATACAAATAGCTATTTTTGTTTGGGCCCATGGTCTATTATGGCAAGTAAGCGAGTGAAAATCAAACGATATGTAACCAGACTTGCACCAATTGTAGGCAACTTACAGTACCTCGTAAATACATTATAATACCTTGTATGACTTGTATTTAATATTTTTCAACTATATCCTGCAATTTTACTGATTTAACCCTATATAGTATACGATAACGACTGACAGTAGTTAATATATGACCCAGGCGTCATGGTCAATAGGACTTTTCATTCACATTCATTTGTTTCGAGCTACTGTTAAATGTTGTATAATCCGTGTATATTAATATTATACACAGATTATACAACATATGACAGAAGCTCGAAACAAATGACAATCGATGAAAAGCCCTATGTCTTCGGTCATGAATAATTAGTAACTGGGTTCTGAACTGCGAGACGTAACGCGGCGCTCTGACCGACGCCAACCTAGACCTGACCGACACCGAAGTAGAAACCGGGTTTGTCTGTCTAAACGAATCTGAGGAAGATTTGTGTTTAATACTTTTCGACGAACCTGGTGAAAATTAATATTAGTTTCGTTGCATTTCAACTCGAGCTATCACAAATCTCCCTGACGAGAGGTGATACATCGAAACATATGTAGTGAGGCTCGAAATGAAAAGAATTGCAATCACGTACTTTAATTTTGTGTAAATTGTAAATGTATTGTCAAAATACAAGCTTATTTCTAACACCGTCCAATAGCTTCAAGCACGCATGCCTTTCTTTTCATAATTCCTTACTGGAATGATCCTGAACCTACAAAGGTTTCTCTTGGACCTTGTATTGCCAACAAATCTGCTCATTCATTCCCACGTCCCCTTCATGACCCAGCATCAGTATTAAGGGCACTTTATTATATTTTACCCAGTTGTCGAGGAGATCTTTGCCGTTCGTCACCAGTTTTGATTTGGTGAGTGGATTCTTTACTGCCAGAATAGGCGCTTGGCTCTGTGTGAACCAGATAAGTCCCCGTTAATTTTGGCTTCCAATTATAGTTGCATTTTAGAATGGTCATAAAGGCTACCGCCGAAATATATAATTCCAGCGGAGACCTGTGAGATCCTCTAAAGATGCCGTTCCTATACTATTCAGTGCTCCCGTTATATTTAGAAAAGCTTGTCTTTGTAGGGTGGTGAAAGGGATCCCATACTTATGATTGCAATTCCCCTTTATTCGTCTTGACTTGCTCAATTGTTAGTTTTATCCAACACAATGTATCATCATCATCGTCAGTGGCGTTACAACTCTTTATGAGCCAGAGCCTTCTTCAGAACAATTCTCCATTCGCCCCTGTCTCTGGCAACTCTTCCCCATGCTTTAATTCCAATAGATTTTAAATCATTTTCTAAGTTGTCTTTGTGCCTAAGTCTTGGCCTTAGTCTTGCTCGTTATCCTATCGGCCCTCTTCTGTCAAAAACTTTTCTGACTATTGCATCTTCCTCTCGCCTGATTACATGCCGTATCCACTAAGGCATGCTACCTCAATGAATTTTACTTTAAGTTCTCCAAAACTTCCATACAACTCAAAGTTGTAACGCCTGCGCCACAAACCTTGTTCTTTTTTCCCTCCATATATTCTTAGGATTTTTCGCTCAAAACTTTTGAGCAGTTCTTGGTCATTCTGTGTAAGTGACCACAGAGCCCGTTTTACTTCAAATTAGGCCCGAGACACTACACAATTCTCGGGCCCCTAAATATGATTTAATAATAATAATAACTTTTTAAATGAATTAATTATTTAATAGATATCGCCTTCCGAAAGTGAGATGCTCCGACTGTTACTGCTGCTAAGGGGTGCTTAGGTATTACATACACTCGCTTAAAGAATATTTCGATTTAAATTTTTTGCAGAGATTTTTCCTTTTACTGATCTTTTATTTGGCATTTTACAGAAGTCAAATGGTATTGCATTTTGTATAAGACAAATTGATGACTTTATTAATACGATAATTTAAAAAAACGGGAGCAGTTTAAAAATATTTGGAATAAAACTGAAAATATGGGGTTTGAACATGAAAGAAAAATAATGAAGATTGATAATGCCGGAGACAGAGAGACAGAGAAAACAGAGGAAACAGAGAGACCTTTTGATAATATTCTACAACAAATGAATTCTAGCTTTCAAAATTTTAACGATTTAAAATTTGTCGAATTAGGTATATATAATCTTAATATTTCTAATTATAATTCATCAAAATTTCCCACAGAGGAATTTATTTCACTACGATTAAATAATGAAACTTTTTTGATATCCCAGCTTTGCATTCTCAGTCAAGTCTCGTTTATGAAACAACTGACATTAGTGATGATAAAGAAATACCCAGAAATCTGGGATTTCTTTATAACTACTGGTTTAAAAAAGTCACTGTGTAAAGTGGTCAAGTTGTGTGAATTAGTACTAACTATCCCAACCACAAGTGCATCAGTTGAACGAAGTTTTTCAGTATTAAGATGCATTAAAAGTTTCAAATTAAGAGTTTAAAGAAAGAAATTGAAAAAGACTGCATTCAACAATTATCCGAAGTTGATAGGAGAATAGACCTCGAGTATAAATAAATGTCACATGTGAATTGCATAGTGTAGAATTCCTTCCCTCTCGTCTTCACTGCAGCATCCATTTGACTTGCAAATTGTAGAAGTCTTGGAGGTGTCACCAGGAAAGTGTACCAATAAGTTTTCAATTTAAAAATCTTTTAGTAATGTTTTTAATATTTTTCAATATTATTAATTTACTATTAGGATTGAAAACTACTTCGTCTTTCAATGCCAGATGGCCCTAGCCACCTACTATCATCACTTCGGTTGCAATGGGTGGGAAAAGCTCTCGATGCGAATCAGTTAAAATATGGAGAACAGTGCCTACGTTCTTTCCGATGAGGCTCCAATAAGAGCCGAAAATCGCGATTAAAGGGACTGGACTGCACTCCGTATTCTAATTGAAAAGTAAGATTGTTTTGCCTTCGCATTGCAACTGAATAAGAATGGTATACATTTTTATTTTATAGTCGTATTACTCCGTAGAGTAACTAGGTGCATTTTTCCGTTGGAACTTTACCAGCTGCAGACGGGGGATGTGAATTGCATAGTGTAGAATTCCTTCCCGCTCGTCTTCACTGCAGCATCCATTTAACTTGCAAATTGTAGAAGTCTTGGAGGTGTCACCAGGAAAGTGTACCAATAAGTTTTCAATTTAAAAATCTTTTACGTTGAGTCCGCGAGTCTTTACCCGTGCGTTATTAATACCTGAAGAGATAAAACACATACTTTTTATCTAGCATCATTCTCTTCCTCGCATGAAACTCATGACAAACCAGCTGCCGTTTGTTATTAAGTAACAACACATGTTATTTTTATGAACCATCTAGACTCAGTGCATAGGGCTTTTCATTCACAGTCTTTTGTTTCGAGCTTCTGTCATGTGTCACATAATATTAATATATCTACGTCATACGTTATTGGTATTTACAATGATACAAACCAAAGACGTATGACGTAGATATATTAATATTATGTGACACATGACAGAAGCTCGAAACAACTGACAATCGATGAAAAGCCCTATTGAAAAGAGATAGGTACAAAAAAAGACGATTCGGTATGTTTTCATATTTTAAGCACAATTTGTTTGACGTTTCTGCTTTGTTTACTTTTGTGGCTGTCAGTCAGTTGAATTTGTGCGTTTTTGTCGAATTTTTGTGTTTTGAAGTTTCTTTATATTACACAAACAGTTGTTTTCACAACTAATTTTATATTGGGCTTTGAAATTTTAAGGTAAATAATTATATTTTGGCAATTAATATTTAAAACATACAAAGCTAACGTCATTCACACAGTAAAGAAATGATTGTGTTTAGATTTCCGTCACAGTGAATAAAATAACAAAAATAAAATATGTTATTAATTTTTTTTATAAATTGTTTATTTATTTATAAATTAATAATAATAAAAGAATTTATTAAGCTACTTCAAATGTAGCTGTAATTCTGCACAAAAATTTTGAAGCAAAACTTACATTTGACATTCTATATATTTGATAACGTCAAATTTTATATTAAAACCCGTAATCGGAACAGTAGCCACTTTCTGTCAGTTGTTGTTGCGTGAAATAGATTTCCGACTTATTTCGTATGCTTTAAATGATGACGCACGGGTAAAGACTCGTGGACTCAACTGTAGTAATGTTTTTAATATTTTTCAATATTATTAATTTACTATTAGGATTGAAAACTACTTCGTCTTTCAATGCCAGATGGCGCTAGCCACCTACTATCATCACTTCGGTTGCAATGGGTGGGAAAAGCTCTCGATGCGAATCAGTTAAAATATGGAGAACAGTGCCTACGTTCTTTCCGATGAGGATCCAATAAGAGCCGAAAATCGCGATTAAAGGGACTGGACTGCACTCCGTATTCTAATTGAAAAGTAAGATAGTCTGAGCTGATTATCGGAGAATAGGGTATTTTTGGGAAAAGTTATTTACCAGCAATTTTATTGCTGGAATCGAAGCTTATGACTATATATATTAATAATAAAGGTATGCAAAGTCCGCATATAGTTTGCTACTTTTTTTATTAACAAAATGGCGCCCCCAAATCGTGTTTTTTTCAATTTTTGCTCGATAACTCCGAACATTTTAACTCAACACCAAAAACACCCTAATAAAAATTCACCGAAATTAAATTCTGCATATAGACATGTTTTTCCCGATCTGCTCCGACGAAAAGTTTCCTCGGAAAATGCGGGTTTTCCCAACAAAATCTTTAAATTTCAAATAAAGTTTTAGATAAGAAATTATCTACCAATAGTTAAATATCTCGGTGACATAAAAGTTTTCTTGGTTTAGATTATAGTTTCAGAAGCCGGTGAAAATTAAACGAATATTTTAGCAACAATTCAATTGTTAATTAATAATTTACGGTCGCAATAATAACCAAAATAATTATGATACACTGTTCAAACTTTGAAATCTTATAAATATAAGATGCCTGTTTAATATTTTGTCAACAAAATATAAATTTTTAATTTTTTTGAATAATCTTTAAATGTTTAAAAAAAATAGTTATAAACAAATTAACGTTTCTCAGAAAGTTTTTATTATATTCTAATTTAAAAAAATAGGTAAAACGCGTATTTCAAAGATCTTGAAAATGAATGCTTTAAAACTTTTTTGCAACCATTTTCAAAAAAGTTATGAAATAGCAAAGTAAACATACGATTACTATGTTGTTTATATATTTTTTTAATTCTTTCAAAGCGTAAAAGTGAGTTTAAAGTACAAGCTAATTACTTACAAAAAATATCGATTATTAGTTTAATGGTTACATTTTAATTTAAGATTATAAATATTTTTTTTTGTAATTTACACGCGCGAAAGCAGACTAATACAGTACCGTAGCTAATAACATTTTCACTCGAAGCGACAACCGCCCGCGATGTACGGTAGTTAATAAATAAAATTAAGCTTCGGCTCTGTATCAAGCCTGTTTTCGCGCTAAAAATTACAAAAAAAAACATTTTTAATCTTTGATTAATATATAACCATTGAACTAATGTTTGATATTTTTTTAGAGTAATTAGTTTGTACCATAAACTCATTTTTAAGCTTTGAAACAATTAAAACAAATTATAAAAAACGGAGTAATCGTATGTTTACTTTGCTGTTTCATAACTTTTTTGCAAATGGTTGGAAAAAAATATTAAAGCATTCGTTTTCAAGACCTTTGAAATACGCATTTTAATCATTTTTTTAAATTATAATATAATAAACAATTTCTGAGAAATGTTAATTTGTTTATAACTATTTTTGTTAAACATTTAAAGATTATGCAAAAAAATGAAAAATTTATATTTTGTCGACAAAATATTAAATAGGCATCACATCTTTATAATCTTTCTAAATTTAATCAATGTTTCATGATTATTTTAGTTGTTATTGCGACTGTAAATTGTTAATTAAAAATTGAATTGTTGCAAACATATTTGTTTAATTTTCACCGGCTTCTGCAGTTATAATCTATACCAAGAAAGCTTTTATTTCTCAAGTTATTTAATTATTGATACATAATTACTTGCCCAAAAAATTTGTTTGAAAATTAGAGATTTTGTTGGGAAAACCCACATTTTCCGAGGAAAATTTTCGTCGAAGCAAATCGGGAAAAACATGCCTCTATGTAGAATTAAATTGGGGTGAATTTTTATTTTAGTGTTTTTGGTGTAAAGTTAAAATTTTCGGAGTTATAGACCAATAATTGAAAACAACACGATTTGGGGGCGCCATTTTGTTAATAAAAAAAGTAGCACACTATCTGCGGACTTTGCATAGCTATATTATTAATATATAGGATCATAATATTCGATTCCAGCAATGAAATTGCTGGTAAATAACCCTTCTTTGTACTTTACTAATTAGACCAGCGTATTATAACTATTTTTTTTTCAAAATTTAAAGATTATGCAAAAACGAAGAATTTATATTTTGTCGATAAAATATTAAATAAGCATCTCATCTTTATAATCTTTATAAGTTTGATCAATGTATCATGATTATTTTGGTTATTATTGGGATCGTAATTTGTTAATTAACAATTGAATTGTTGCTAAAATATTCGTTTAATTTTCACCGGCTTCTGGAATTACAATCTATACCAAGAAAGCTTTGATCTCACTAAGTTATTTAATTATTGATTAATAATTACTTACCTAAAACTGTATTTGAAAATTAGAGATTTTGTTGGGAAAACCCGCATTTTCCGAGGAAAATTTTCGTCGGAGCAAATCGGGAAAAACATATCTATGCAGAATTTAATTGCGGTGAATTTTTATTTGGGTGTTTTTGGTGTAAAGTTAAAATCTGTGGAGTTATAGAGCAAAAATTGAAAAAAACACGATTTTCGGGCGCCATTTTGTTTATAAAAAAAGTAGCACACTATCTGCGGACTTTGCATACCTATATTATTAATATATAGGATCTTATAATTCGATTCCAGCAATAAAATTGCTGGTAAATAACTTTTCCATGAATTTTGCTAATTAGCCCAGAGTAAGATTGTTTTGCCTTCGCATTGCAACTGAATAAAAATGGTATACATTTTTATTTTATAGTCGTATTACTCCGTAGAGTAACTAGGTGCATTTTTCCGTTGGAACTTTACCAGCTGCAGACAGGGGATGTGAATTGCGTAGTGTAGAATTCCTTCCCTCTCGTCTTCACTGCAGTATCAATTTGACTTGCAAATTGTAGAAGTCTTGGAGGTGTCGGCAGGAAAGTGTACCAATAAGTTTTCAATTTAAAAATCTTTTAGTAATGTTTTTAATATTTTTCAATATTATTAATTTACTATTAGGATTGAAAACTACTTCGTCTTTCAATGCCAGATGGCGCTAGCCACCTACTATCATCACTTCGGTTGCAATGGGTGGGAAAAGCTCTCGATGCGAATCAGTTAAAATATGGAGAACAGTGCCTACGTTCTTTCCGATGAGGCTCCAATAAGAGCCGAAAATCGCGATTAAAGGGACTGGACTGCACTCCGTATTCTAATTGAAAAGTAAGATTGTTTTGCCTTCGCATTGCAACTGAATAAAAATGGTATACATTTTTATTTTAAATGTCATATTATTGAAAGTTGTGTGTTGTGGAAAATGCCTCGGAATATAATTTTTTTTTAAATAGAATTCTTCTTTAGGAAACCAAGCCCGGTGCGAGGACTCAAGGCCCGAGCTAGCTGTACAGATCAATGATAGGTCACTAGTCACTAGAAATAGCGGGAAGATAGATAGATTTATTTATTTAACTACTTTACAAAAAAAAATTGTTTGTAGCAAGTCAAAATTACAAAGTCAAAATAAGGAATATAAAAATTACAAGGTATATAAAATCACAAGGTATATAAAACAGAAATATAAAACACAACTTATAAATATGTATCACAAACAAGAATATAGATTAACAAAAAATATTTTGTGTCACGGTAAGCATTTCAGTAGATGTTCTGCAATGAGTCATATATTCTTCCGAGCAATAAAAGCAATGTTTCAACAGATACCTTTTTATTACTTTTTTGAAACTGTTACAGCTTAGCTGTTTAATATCTTTTGGTAAAATATTGTAGTAGTTATAATTAAGACAATTTTTATCTGAAAGACGCAATCTAGAGCGATTTGTTCGTAAATAGTGAGAGTATCGCGTATTGTGAACGTGAACATCAGACTGCTTTGTTAAATGGGACCTTTTTCTGTGAATTTCAGTCAGAACTTGATATATCAACAGAGTAGGTAGCGGCATAATTTTTAATTTGATGAAGAGAGGTCGGCAATGTTCCAGATAACTAACCCCTGCTAAAATCCGGATAGCTTTCTTTTGCATCCTGAAAATTTGAAGAGCATTTGTTGAATTGCCCCATAAGATTAATCCATAGCTTAGGTGTGAGTGAAATAAAGAAAAATATGTCACCTTCAATGTCTCAAAGTTGACAACCCTTGCTAGTTGACGAATAAGAAACAATGAACTAGACAGCTTCGCCTTTACTTGTGAAATATGAGCCGACCAGTTCAATCGATTGTCTATGGTTATTCCTAATAGTTTAGCAGTGTCTTTGTCATCTGGATCGCCATGTAAACCACTTGCAGATATAATCAAGTCCTGCGTTTTTTCAGTATTGAGTTTTAGTTTGTTCGCAGCAAACCATGTGCTAGATTTATCAGAGACTTCCTCGTAAGCCATTTTTAAATCCTCATTTTTATTACCTGATATTATGTATGTCGTATCATCCGCAAATTGTACTGATTTGTACGGAGATATGAAATGAGGCAAATCGTTGACATATATAATGAATAAAAGAGGTCCCAAGACCGAAACTTGTGGGACTCCATGTTTTACGGGTCGAAAATCGGAGAGATAAACTTTAGACACTACAGCCTGGTGTCTACCACATAGGTACGAAGAGATAAGCTTAAGAGGGATACCTCTGATTCCATAATAGTTTAATTTGTGGAGCAAAATGTCATGTGAAACGCAGTCAAAAGCCTTCGACAAATCGCAGAGAGAAATTGCTATGCGATTGCCACGTTCAAGCCCCTCAATCACCTCGCTCACAATATTATATACCGCGTTTGTAGTAGAACGAGCACTTCTGAATCCATATTGCGAGTTGCTAAAATAACTTTTAGACTCAAAATAAGAATATAATTGTTGTTTGATCACCTTTTCAATCACTTTCCCGAATGTAGAAACAATGCTTATGGGTCTGTAATTGTCAGCTTTCGAGGAATCACCTTTTTTATAGATAGGTAGTACCTTTGAGTACTTTAGTGCTTCTGGAAATACTCCAGTTGATAAAATTAAGTTAATAAGATGAGTGAAAGGTGTTAAAACTATTTGGTAAGTTTCTTTTAAAATTTTGCTATTAATTTCGTGAACGTCCTTACAATTGGAATTATTAAGAGATTTAATTATTTGAGAGATCTCATCTTCCACAACGGGTCGGAAACAAAAGGACTTACTCGGGGAAGGATAGTTTCTGTAACTGAAGAGGATATCGTTATTAATAGTGGGAAGGGATGTAATTATATTCTCTGCGATTGTAATAAAAAATTGATTTATTTCGTCTGGAGATAGATCTGGTTGTACCGAACTGGATCTTGTATTGCCTCTTTCGAAGTTTAATATTTTCCAGCAGTCTCTAGGTTTATTATTGGAGTTAGCAATAAAACCAGAGTAAGCCGACTTTTTAGCATTTTGTAACTGCCGATTATATTCATATTTTTGTTGTTTATATAGTTTGAAAATATCGGGATCCTTAGTGACATCTGCAATGTGTTTAATGAGAGAAAGATTAGATCTGTAAGACCTTAATTCGTCATTAAACCATTGCACGGGTGTTATTTTAGCAGTTTGTCGTACTTTTTTTAATGGAAAAAACTTTAATATTAAGTTGTTATAAGTTTCAGTTAAAAAGAACATCAAGACATCGGGATCGTTATTGGTGTCATAGAAAAAGTCCATCTTTGTACTAGCTAGTGCATATTTAAGCTTCTGCAAACCAGAAGAAGTAATAGACCGTTGAAGTGATTGATTAGTGTCAACAACTTTAAGATCAGAATCAATAGATATAAATTGTGCTCGATGGTCAGAGAAACAAGGTTCAAATACGCCCACCCTGTAGATATTTTCAGAAAAGTTAGTCATAATGTTATCGATGCAACTACTGGATTGAGATGTGATTCTAGTATAATCGTTTATCGTTATTTCTAGACCAAAAGACATTAACAGATTTTGAATATCATAAGAAGAGTCAGATTTAATTTTAAAATTTATATTAAAATCCCCAAGTATAATCAGTTTGTCTGCTTTGTTAAGTAAGAATGCTATAACATTCTCAAAATTCACCAAGAACAAGTCACAGTCACCATTACCTGATCTGTATACAGTTAAAACATTGGTTCTCATTGAAGGTATATAAATTGCACAAAACTCTGAAGTTTGCTCTACGTTATATTCATTTAGATTAAGAGAAGAGTACATAAGATTTTCTTTTACATAAATTGCAACGCCACCTTGCTTCTTTTCAACCCTACAGAAAAAGTTAGCTAGTGAAAAGCCGGAGATGTTAATTAATTTTAGATTTTCTTCAGTTTGCCAGTGCTCTGAAAAACATATGACGTCATAGAACTTTTTATCCGCAAGAAAAGCATTGATCATATCGACTTTATTTGATATACACTGTAAATTGACATGAAACATGCTTACCGTGCCTTGTTGAATTAGGTTATTTTGAAAATTTGATGGAGGGTTAACGGTCGTTTCTTCATCCTTCATTTTATTTGAGTATGTGTTGGACGCTTCACAAAAAACCTGCTTACATAAGAGCCTACGGGCCATAGTTTTGGGTCCATCGCTAAACCAAAATGTTGTTCAAAAATTGAGACTTTAAAGGATGAATATATGTTGGGATGCTTAGCCGTTAAGGACGTACATATCACTTCTGGAAAGTGTTTTTCTAACATCTTCTTAAGATTATCTGCCGTTGTATGCTGGTTTACCCTAGTAACATGAAGATGACTAAATTTTGGGACACCACTGATTTCAGAGTTTTCATTATTGCCAATAACAATAGGTCCATTCCTTCTTTTATACCTAACAGTTTTCCATTCTTGCCCATTATTATTTGGAACTGGAACCGAATTTTTACTCTCAGTATTTATCAAATTCTCATCGTTTGTTAAATTAATGATATCTGAACATTTTGCCTCCGTTTGTATTCTTAAAATATCAGCTGATAATTGTTTATTATTTTCGATTAAGGAAACAACTTGTTTATTTTTATTGGTACTATTTTTAAATAGAGTTTTTGTTGGGGAACTCCTTTCTTTATCAACAACTAGACTTTCATTTACAGCAACATTTTTTGCGGGTGTAGTGTTTTCGTTTTTTGGATATATTTTACTGCTAGACTGTTTCGGTCGTTCAAAATTTGGGTCTCTGTTTGAATGGTTGATTGAATTCGTATTTTGTTTTGTAGATGGCGACTGATCAGCTATTTGCATATATTTAAATAAATCTAGTTGTTCCTTCAATAAATTTATCGTAATTTGTTGATTTGATATTATTGTTTCATTCTGATTAATAATTTTCTTTAAGTACCTTATTTCAGTTTGTCTCGGATCCTCATCGTCAGCCTCACTATCCAAGGTTTTGTTTGGTGGATCACTTAACCTCACACTCTCCTCACAGCATATAACTGTCTCATCATCGATATATTTGATCGATTTTAGTTGCTTCAGGCAGCCACTATGGGATAACGTTCCACAATTCGCACATAATAGACCACTTTGTGCAACTTTATAACACTTTTTACAACACTTAACTTCCGAGTCGTAAACACGACCGTTCTTCTGAGGCGCCATTTTTCTTTTGAACGAACGGGAATAGAGTGTGAGTCCTCACGCATTGATCGGGGTAGGATTTAGTGTGTGAGTCCTTGTACCCAGGACGTCTCACATAAGCACTTTGCTGATAGAGAGCCCCTGCGCATCAGAGTGTTATCAGCTGGGAAGTGGCTCGACCCTCGACCCTTAAGAAAATATTTTTATATCCTTATTGAATCGCTTCCCCTTTCGAAAAAGTCACCGCACGCCATGTGTCATTTCCTTTTGTAAATAATTTGGTTGTTGAACCATAAAAGAATATACCGTTCTTGGAGAAAAACTTAATGGTTGCTATTATTCGTTGAAGAACGTTTCTCCAATGTTTCTTGTCTTCTAAATATCATTTTTTCCTTAATGTTACAATTTGTCCTGCTGCACTACTTCTCTTGACTAACTAACCAATCGATAAAATATGTTAATGTGATCGCTTATGTTGAATAACTGTCCTGTTGATATTTTTCCAGTTATTACACCCATCGGAAGTTAGAAGAACAATAAGTTTCCAGTAATATTTTTTATTTCCACGGGACAAGCCTCTAAACTTATCGATTTGTATCCCGAGTGACACTTTGACAGACTTAATTGACAGAAATTATGTCAAAGTGTCACTAGAGCAAAACAAATCGGTTATTTTTAAGAGCTCGAGAGTAATTCGGTAAGAATATTTCATGAATAAAACTGTCTTTTTAAATCATTTTAACTAATATTTTATTGATATCTGCACCTGAATACTTGCTAAACCTGTTCATGGTGTTCTCTTTGACAAGTTAAAAAACATTAATTGTCATTAATGTCACTGAATGTTCATTTTTGCGTCGCAACGAAGGGCATCTAACGACATACGTGACGACGGGAAATTATCGAAAAAAATTACCACTGTAATTTATATTTTTATAGCTTTCTATTGGTCAGAATCTCTATAAATGAAATAATCGTGGAAATCAGTTTACAAACGTAACAATAAACACGGCTATATACATTTAGGACTAACCAGTCGCAAAGAATTTTCCCCCGTTAACTTACATTTTATAAAAAATCGCACTTTACAAATGTCTGCCTTTATTCGCTTTCTATAGGAGATAACTGAGGTGTAGTTGTGACAGGTGAAGTCTCTTGAAAATCTTTCCGGGTAGCATTAAAATGTGGGCCCGAAGTGATAAAATAGGCCCTGAGTGACCAAGTTTCTAAACCATATGTTAGCACTAGTCTTATTAGTGTTTTGTAGACAGTCAATTTAATTTTTCTAGGTATTTCTGAGTCCATTTGTCTTCTTAAGCCATAGTCACACTTATTGACAAGCACTATTCTTCTTTTAATTTCTTCACTGACATTGTTATCTTTAGTTAGCAGCGAGCCTAGGTATATGAGTGTGTTGACACCTTCCAGTTCTAGGCAGGGGCGGCCCGTCGGGGTAGGCAAGGTAGGCGCCGCCTACCCTCTTCAAATGTAGTACAATAATATAAATTATTAATATAAATTACTTATTTCAAAATTGTAATTTATAAATTTTGACACAATATCTACAATAAAATAGCAAAAATTATCCAAATTATTTTTAAAAATATCCAAAAAATTTTCTCCGTAGTTATAATTATTGTACGCTCCTTGTAGTATCAGTAGTACTGTATAGATTCTATATTCTCCTTAGTCAGGCACTCGGGAACGTAGCCTGAAATAGAACGACGCCAACACCGAATTGACGTGCGATCTCTCTCTGTTTACGCGAGCAGAACTGCTGCAGGTCTGCTCGTAGCGACCGTATTCTACGATTTTGAACGGGCGGATAGGCACAGAGTCTTATAGCCGGACCTACAAAATTTTATCAGTTGCTTCTCTTGTGTCTTGTGAAACTGTTTTAAAATAATTGTTTTTTGATTTTGGCTGTTATTAGTAGGTTAAGTATTGAATAAAACTAGGTAGGACAATTTAAATTTGTTTATAAAAACTGAATAATGTGTTATTAGATTATATAGATAATTAAAAATTTAAAGCGAGGTTAATTGTTAACTTATCAATTTATTCGAATAGTAAATTATTATTTGATACATAAATAAAATAAGTAATATTTGACGTTGTTGAAACGTAGGTGTGTTAGTTTTATTGGTGGAAAAACTTTAGTTATCGAATATGAATATTTTAAACGATGTAATATGCAGTTTGATCGAGACGCCTTTTTCAAGGCGCCAAAATCAAGAAAGATTAGTAATTATTTCAATGGGCCGGCCTTTACAAAATTTAACAATTTTATCCACAGATAAGACAAAAGACAATCAACCATTTTCGAGATCGTTTAAAACAATATGGTATGAAAATCATAAATGGCTAAGCGGAAGTTATTTTAAAAATTCACTTTTTTGTTGGCCTTGTGTGTTGCTCTCAAATTTGAAGCAAAATGTTTGGGTGAGTTAGGGATATTCAGATTTGAAAAATTTATCAGCTAGTGTAAAAAAACATGAATCTTCGAAAGAACATTTAAACAATTGCTTAGATTTAAAACGGTTAGAAAAAAATAAACAAACTACTGACAGTCAGTGCTTTCGCTAGACATATTTCTCTATCTAATAAGATATATAATGAAGAAGTTGAAAAAGATTGAAGAAGTTGAAGACATTGATGTTACAATTCTTTTAGCAAAACAAGAACTTACATTTCGCGGTCGTGATGAGAGCCATAATTCTTCAAACATGGGTAATTTTAAAGAAATTTTTAATTTAGTAGTTAAACGCGATCAGGAAATCCAGGATCATGTTAAAAAATAGAAGGGGTGTTCACGGGTTTGTCAAAAACAATACAAAATGATTTAATAGATTGTCTTGCCGATTACGTAAAAAATGAAATTTCAACAGAAATTAATGAAAGTCAATTATTTTCTATACTAGCTGACCATACTACTAATATAACCGAAAAATCACAGTGTACTTTAACAATCCGTTTTGTTAACAAAGTTGGTCAGGTAACAGAAAGATTTTTAGGGTTTTTTGATGTTAGCGATAATAGATCTGCAGACGCTCTATATAGTTTAATTTCAAACGTGCTTGAGCCATATGATTACAAAAATAAATAAATTGCTCAATTTTACGATGGTGCAAGTGTAATGGCTGGCTCTTTAAACGGATTACAATCAAAAATTAAAGTAGATGCTCCAAAAGCAATTTTTACACATTGTTGCGCTCATAGATTACATTTAGTATTGCAAGGCGGCTCAAAATGTATTACAAACTGTAGGATATTTTTTGTCGCCTACCCGAAGTATATGTGTAGCCTACCCGCATACTGAGGTCACGAGCCGCCACTGGTTCTAGGTCGTCAATTATTACTCTTGTAGGTGTCGGGTTGCTTGACCTAGTGCAACACATATATTCGGTCTTTTGAACATTTATATTTAGGCTCATTCTCTGTGCAGATGCTCTTAATGACCGAACTGCTTCAATCAGAGATTCTGTGGACCTACCTATGATGTCTATGCCATCTGCGTATCCGACAATTTATACTGATTTGTTAAAGGTAGTATACTATTTGTTAAAGATATTATACCATTCGTATTAATCTGGGACTCTCGAATTATATTTCCTAATGCCAGGTTAAATAAGAGACACGATAGACCATCACCCTGTCTGCATGGACTAAGCCATTTTTGCAATGGAAGGGTCTTGAGAAATTGTTTTGGATTTTTACCATGCTCTCTGCTTCTGTGAGTGGACAATTTCAGTTAACTGGACAAGATGAAGCGGTAATTGAAATTCTACCATAGCAAGTAGAAATTTACCTGTATTAACTGAGTCGTATGCGGCTTTGAATTCCAAGAATATGTGCTGGCTGTCGATGCCGATGTCTAGGGTTTTTTTCAAGAATCTGCCTTACTGTAAATATCTGGTCCGTTGTTGATTTATTAGGACGGAAACCGCACTGATATCGTCCCATTATATATGTTCGGCGTAGGGGAGGAGTCTTTTGTACAATATGTTGGACATATATGCCATGTTGAACAACACACTGTATATGAAGAAAAAAAGAATAATCATTGATTTATTAGGACGGAAACCGCACTGATATCGTCCCATTATATATGTTCGGCGTAGGGGAGGAGTCTTTTGTACAATATGTTGGACATTATATGCCATGTTGAACAACACACTGTATATGAAGAAAAAAAGAATAAAACACGACAACAGTTTTTAACTATATATTTTTTATAACATACATTACGCATATAAATATTGATATAAATATGAAAAAAACATTTTAACTAGACATCTTTGGTCTTAAATTGATAAATTAAAAACTAGTTTAATCAATAAATAATAAAAATCTACACATCAATAATACTTTCGTGTTTTTTATTGTTGTCTTGAGCATCAACTTTGAGTTTCTCCTGCATTTGCTTTAGCATTTCTTGCATCCGACGAATCTGAAACAAATAGAAAAAATAAATTAAAAGCTAATTGTAGAAACCTAATCTATTGTTATAATCGATAAAAGCAGTATAAAATTATTATTGTTGCCTTGGACTAGCCAACCAAATAGTGAATACTAGGTTTCTTCTTCTTCTGACGATGTCTAGCCGTTCCGAATGTTGGCGATTAACATGGATATCTTTATTTTGCTGGTGGCTATTCGAAGTAGTCCGGTTCTACACTTATTGAACTATTTTCTCAGATTCTGGAGCCAAGAAATCTTCTCCCTGGTCCTCTTTTTTCATACAATTTGATCTGAAAAACAAGTTGTAACAAGCCATATCTCTGCTAATTTCCCATAATAAGACTCACACATTCTAATTTACACTCTTGGATTGTCCGAACGATCTCACGTTTCTTCCCCATTCTAAATATAAACTTAATTCAGTATTAATATAAATAGTCAAACTACAGTCGAACCCGCTTATTATAACACCTGTTATAGGAATATCCCGGTTTAAGGAATAGAAATTTGAGTTCCCGATTCATTTCTACGAGGCATAAATGATCGATAATTAGAATATCCCGGTTATAGGAATACTTTTCTTTGACACGAAGGCTATTTCAATAAGAGGGTTCGACTGTATTAATAATAAATTAAGTATAAACTCAATTATATATACGCTAAACGGTGCATTTAAGCTTCTTTTAAATCATCATAACAGGTGGCAGAGTTCACCCCTGCTAGGACCCTATTTCATTAGACTATTATACGATTAATCCACCTAGCATCATTCATTCTCGCCTCTTGTCCGATCCTGTTCCACTTCATATGTGCTTCCCTTTCTACAGAAGCCGTGGTCACTGGCTCTTGGACCACTCAATGCCTGGTTTTCAAAGTCACTTTCATTTTTTCCATGAATTTTTTAGTGGGTGTTAAAATTTCTGCACCGCACTTCACCTATATTCACTTATTTTCAACTTACCTCTTCGTCCTTCTGTATTAGCAGCCTATCTGTTTCAGAAATATCTGAATCATATGGAGTTGAGTCTCTTTTTAGTTTCCTGAAATAATAAAATATAATTATTAATACAGTATATAAAAAGAATCACGCAAAATCATTATGCTTTACAAAAATAAGAAGTGATAAAAGTTTTAAGTAAGTATAGCTGTTAAGGTAAACAATGCATGTGAAAACCTATGTGTTGTAACGATAGCGTCGCCAAGCTTGTGCCGTCGACGCGCGACGTGCCACCGCTCCGTACGCATGCACTCACATCATTCTTTCCATCACCATCCACTCGGGCTAGGAGATGGATCATCGGCAACGATATAAAACGAAGTTCGCCACAAGCATTAAATTCTGAAAAGGACCGTTCATCACCATGTTCATCACAACTCTTTCTCCTCTGACGATTCTCGAAGAGCCTGCTTCTACTCCGCCAAATCCAAAACAAAAGATATCACCAGTGGTTCTGCGAACACAACGACCCAGTGCTATATACCAGCCAAAAACAAACCACGTTCTGAAGAGGTGTTAGATCACCTAAAATAGGACATAACGAATAAACCAGTCCAAAACAACGAAACTTCAAAACACACGGCACATTGGACAGAAGGAGAGTTATGTCGGAGTGTTGATCTCGTGTACGATATCCAGTGTACGATACAGTAAAGCACGACAAGCTGATGGAGATATTAACCAATATTGGAATAAACACCTGTGATTTAAGGATTATCAGCAATCTGTACTGGAATCAAACATCATCTATCCGGACAGAGGCAGGAGAATCCGACGATATCAAAATCAAACGTGGGGTCCGTCAGGGATGTATACTATCCCCACTGCTGTTTAACATCTACTCTGAGGAAATCTTTCAAGAAGCATTGGATGATGTTGAAGCCGGAATTAGAATTAACGGAGAATGTATCAATAACATAAGATACGCAGACGACACTGTGGTATTCGCTGACAGTTCTGAAGCCCTACAGGAGTTAATGAGCAGAATCGCAGAAGTCAGTCAGAGATACGGACTTTCACTAAACACTAAGAAAACCAAATGTATGATGATCTCTAAGAATGAACAGCAATTTGGACGAATCAGTGTGAATGGTCAACAAATAGAAAGAGTAAAAACATACACCTACCTTGGTACGAACGTCAATGAAAATTGGGACCATTCTATAGAAATCAAATGTAGGATAGAGAAAGCAAGATCTGCATTTCAAAAAATGGCAAAGTTGTTCAAATGTCATGATTTGTCGATACCCATAAAAGTCAGATTACTACGATGTTATATATTTCCTATACTGTTGTACGGAGTTGAGTCGTGGACTCTCACAGACGCCAACTGCAAGAAAATTGAGGCTTTTGAGATGTGGCTTTATCGTCGAATCCTGAAGATATCTTATACCGACCACATTACTAATGAGGGTGTTTTGCTGAGAATGAAAAAAGAAAAAGAGCTGTTAATCAAAATAAAAACAGCCAAAATCGAATACCTCGGTCACATCATGAGGAACAGTGAGAGATATGGACTGTTGCAACTGGTCTTGCAGGGAAAAGTAGAGGGAAAGCGAGGACCAGGAAGGCGAAGGATTTCCTGGCTGAGAAATCTACGAACGTGGTTCAACACAACCACTACAAATCTTTTCAGAGCAGCAGTGTGCAAAGTGCAGATTGCCATGATGGTCGCCAACATCCGAAACGGATAGGCACTACAAGAAGAAGAAGTTGATCTGGTAGTAACTCCACTGGCTCTAAGTATTGATTCGTCGCTTTCCGGTTCCTTACTGGATCGAGTATTTGTGACGATAATATAATTTTATCGTCTAGAGTACGCCAATGAATGAAGTAAAACGTGTTTTTGTACCGTCTTGGATGATATAAAAGTCGGATCGAAAAGCCTAGTTGATGATTATTCTTGGAGCGTTGATCGAAGAATAATAAACAACAGCGAGGTATAAGAGGTGAGTTTATGTAGGTAGTATTTTCCTCTTACCTATCCTTATACGAGCGGTGATCGTATATCCATAATATGTCTTTTCATCTGGCGAGCTGAGCGAGATTCCCTTTTTCCCTTTCCTTATACATACATTCATGTCGTATTAATAAAAGCAATTCCTATTTCACGCTATCGTCAAAACCATTCATTCATGTACAAAATATCGTCACATCGGCCCGAACAGAAAGCTCGATGCGTAGATTATAAATATATTTTATTAACGAAATTAACGAGTAATTAAGGCTAATTATCTTATCTTTTGTATGTTTTGATTTCAAATAAAAATGTCTTGAAAGGCGAACTCTTTTTTTCGACTGATTTAGTTACCTGGAGCAACAACGCAACGACCTCGTTACATATTGATCCATCTATAACCTAGAACAAGTACTTATTCCTTAGCGCGTGTGTGTACTAACTAACGCATGGTATTTTCGTTGTAATTTTCTTTTCCATTAACCATATTTATTGTTCGTAGGTAACAACAGTGGGTCGTGGCATCATCGAAATCTTCGCCGGGATTGATATTTTATTTTTATTGTACAGAGAAGTTAATTTCTTCGTCTTTTTGTGTAGACATTACTCTGTCTGTTTTTCAATGTGCCTCCAGTAAGTTGTCATTCCATCTTTTTCGTGGTCTTCCCACTGATCGTCTTCCTATTCGGGAAACGTCTCTCGCCGTCCTTACTACTCTATTTGTTGTCATTCGGCTTATGTGGTCGTTCCATTCTACTCTTCTGTTTTTCACTCAGTTATTAATGTTGTCCACCTTGCATCTCCGTCGTATATCTGCACTTCTAGCTCTATCCGATAGTGTCTTATCATCGATTTTTCGAAGTGTTTTCACCTCTGCTGTTTCTAGCATTCTTTTTGTCCTTTCTGTATCAGGTAGTGTTTCTGCCGCGTATGAGAATATTGGTCTGATGATTGTTTTGTAAATTCTGCCTTTCACTTCTTTTCCGATATTTTTATTTCTCCATATTGTTTCATTCAGACAACCTGCAGCTGTTTGCTTTATTTATCTGATCTTCCACTTCTGTTTCGAGCTTTTCGTAGCTATATAGATAGTGTGATCCCTAAATGTCTAAACTCCATGACTTGTTCTATTATCTGACCCTCCAGCTCTAATTTACACCTTATTAGATTTGCTGTTATAACCATGCATTTTAGTCTTTTTTGGAGAAATTTACATGTTAAATTTTCCAGCGGTTTTATTAAATTAGTGCAGCATACGTTGTAAATCATGTTCACTTTGAGATATTAGTATTGCGTCGTCTGCATAGCAGATTATTTTAAGTTGCTTTTCTCCCAATTGGTATCCTTTTTTGTTCTTACTTCTTTATTATTTCATCCAAGATCAGGTTAAACAATAGAGGGCTCAGTGAGTCTCCCTGTCTTATTCCATTGCCTGCTTCAATTGGGTTAGTTAGTTCTTCATCTACTTTTACTTTTATTGTGTTGTTTTGGTAGATATTTTCGATCGTTTTATTTATTCCTAGAGGTACCTCTCTTTTGTACAATATACGGATAACGTCCATTTACGGATAATGGTAAGTTAATTTTATTTTGTTATTTATTTATTCAGAGCACATTTTTATTTAAATTAAATTGATGTTTTACTGAGTCTGGTATTTAATAGTGTATGAAATGTACACATTTGCCTACACACCACAATAAACGTTATTTTTATAATTTTGTTAATTATTTGTTACAAATAAGTAAATATTCTTACCCTCGTTCTCGTGCATGCTGAGAAATTTGGGAAATACACGCAGCCCTGAAATTTTCATAATGGACGTCTTCTGTAACATCCTTTAAGTCTTGCATATGAGTTGAGATCAACATTGTCCTGAGTTTGATAAAATCACTGTGTTTTGGATTTTCCACTGAAAAAGACAGATGATTATTAAATTTTTAATATAGCCAGGCATTAGACTGGCATTAGACCAGCAATAGAGCATTAGACAAGCTATAGCCTGACATTAGACCAGGATACCTCAACGTATATCGACTTAAATACATCATCCAGATAAACAAATTATAGCAGCTATAGTCATTTATGGTGGTAACGTGTCTCTACTACCCTAACACTGGGCTTGATTAACTGGAAGATACTATATTTCCCATTAATGCTTTATTATTATATAAGGTACATTTATTAGTGGTTTCTAGTACCCAGTTGCCGATGGAATGAACGTCCTCTCTTCGAGGTGGCACTCTCTAAAGTAACCCCAACATTAGACTGCCCTAAATATCTCTGTGTACGAATACTTATTGATTACCTATGTTTGTGACACTTTCGTATATGTATGTCAAGATTATTATGTCAATAATAATATACAGAAATGCAATCTTGCACTAATACCTACATGTGTAAATTTTGTTTACAAGACTACTTAAACATTCGGCGTGCTTGATTGTTTACTAATATATTTAAATATATTACAGTGGATTAATTTTAAGATATTTGAAATTATCTGAAATATTGTTAAAATCTAGGACACATTGGTTAGAAATTAAGTTCACGTGTCTGAAAGTCTGACCTCGAGCTTAGTCTGGGATTAAATGGACTATAGACTACCAGAGGTAGCTGGCAATTATGGGCAGATTTAGGAAACTTGAAACACATTTTGAGGAATAATAATAATATCGTATTGCATTTTCACTGGGGAGGTCATTTCGGGTACGTTCCTGTGACACTTGCATCTTTAATCCTGTTTGAAGTGGCTATAGTGTTGATGCTCACACTAGACCAGGGGTCTGACGGTTTAACGTATAATAGAAACGAAAATCGGTCTGAATACGCAACAAAGTGGCAATATCAAGGTTTGGTGTCACTGTTTAAGAAATTCGAGTAGCCGCTTTAAAGATAAGCACATGCTGGTATTTTAACATCCCATTAATCATTGTAAATTAGTCATTTTAGAATTTACAGTAAACACTGGCATATTAGTACAATTAAAATAGTTAGACGATAAATATTATGCAAGAGAAATTAAACTTTTTTCTACTTGTAGGGACAAAAAAAGCAAGTTCATCAAAGCAAGCATATTTGAAACATTATTTGGTTAAAACATCTCATTTTTGCTGTTGAAAAAATATATTCATTTTCTGGACTAAATTACGGTTTGGTTGATATCCGAGAAGACCTGGTATTCACACAATGTTGCCAAGCTGAATTTTGTTATAATTTTCTAGCCGATTTCCGAGCCTATTATACCCTCCGAAACACGGTGAACGGCTCGTATCATTTTTAGAAATGAAAATGTCGTTATTAGTGCCGAGATTCGAACTTGTGCGCACTGGCTTATGAAGCCAGTATCTTTCAGCTGAGCTACGGCCGTTCATATTTTGCGGAATAACGATATTCAAGTGTATATGTATTTTGCCTTTTTGTGCATATGGATTGGAGACTGCGCCGCATATATGAAACAGTATGAAAGAGAACTTAAAACATCACAGAAAGTCACAGAATGAGAAATTCTGAGGATTTCAGTACAAGACTGAATCAGAAACGAAGAGATTAGAAACATAACCGAAATTAAAGATGTAAAAGAGGATACAACAAAAATGAAGTAACACTCTATCAGGCACGTATTAAGATTGGGATTATCGGAAAATAGATCGATAAGTACAGTGATAGAGTGAAGACCAAGACAAGCAGAAAGATATACCTAGAGGTAGATTCCAGAAACTATAATTAGATGAAATCTGAACTATTGCAGAAAAATAAGGAGTACTTAAAATTCATGACAGAGATCAGTGAAGAAATTTAGGTGAGACCTGTGTCCAGTGGTAGATGAATATGAGATGATAAACAATAAAAATAAGAAGTTCACACTCTTATTGTAAGAAGCAGTCAACTGTAGATCTAATGTAGAAACGATACTGGAACAACTTAACCGATATGTAATGCATTAGGGTAACAGTAACTGACTAATAGCTATTAAATAGTAAGAAATTGTTTAATTATCATTGGTCTGTTAAATATATATCATATATAATATTGTTTGTACAAAAATTGTTTGTTTATATATCACACCCCGACTTCAATCAGGGCTGGATTTACATATGGGCTGAATGGGCTATAGCCAAGGGCGGCAGAATTCAGGGGACGACAAATTTTGGTAAAAAAGTAAAAAATGGCGGGCGGGAGGGCGATAAATTGTGGATAGCCCAGGAGTAGCAAATCTTTAAATCCGCCTCGGACTTCAATAATGCCATAACCCTAAAAAATGGAAAATATATTTTTGGCCAAACACGTTCCTTTAAGCGTTGCCTTCATTGTGGAATAATGTCATATTATAATTTAGTTATATTAGAATCTGTATAGTGCGCCTGTGTCGTTATTACCATTTCCGGATTTGGCTCTCTCAGCATTAGCAAGCGCGCCACAAGGCAGTTTACATTATGCTGTAGTCGAGAGTGGATGTGTAATAAGTACCGTTTATTTTTAAATATTACAAAAAAAAATTACTCAAGTAAAACTACTCTAGTGCTGTATTAAATAGTGTGATGTTACTGCCTTCTGGTTCTAATTAATTAAAAAGACTAAACACGTCTTACTATACATTATATTTTATTCACTGGTATCCAATATCTAAACAATAACATTAATGATTCATAGCGCCTCGCCTTACTACATACTAACTTCTAATAATTATTTGTATATCTATATCCATACTGATTGCTCAGCGTGTTTTTATACCTATCTGAACCATAACAAATATAGTTCAAGTTCACTCGTAATAAACATGTGATACAAACTATAAGCTATTGTTTTTATGTATGTTCAATACCCTAAAGGTTAATAACATCATATTTAAATTATGATTTATACAGAGGGTTCATAATATACCACAGTGCCATAACCTGTAATGATACACCCTAAGACTCTAATTTTGAATATGGGTGCCTTAGAGCAATAGTGCCTTATCATATTTTAAGGTCGAATTTCAGGGTAAAACAATGTAAATAACTAACAATAAATACTAGCATTAGATATCTACACACATAATCAACACGAGCATTTGTAGACTACGAAGAAGCTTTCGACACTATAGAACACACGGCCGTAATAAACGCAATGCAAAATTGTAATGCAAGCTACAGCTACATACTACCTAAATGAAAATGAATACACGAACCCTGTACCATTAAACAGGGGAGTCAAACAGGGAGACACTCTATCACCCAAACTGTTCACCTTAGTTTTGGAGGACGTGTTTAAAAATCTAAATTGGAAATATAAGGGAATAAACATCAATGACCCCACCATGCTTTCAGAACTCATCATCATCATCAATGGTGCTAAAACTCTTCGTGAGTCTTTGCCGCGTTTACTATTGCCTTCCATGTTCGTCGGTCCTGCGCCACTAATTCCCATTGTCGCACTCCCATTTTCTCTAGATCTTCTTTAACTGCATCTTTCCACCTCTTTCTAGGCCGCCCTACAGACCTTCTTCCATCTGGCCTTTCCCAGAACACATTGTTTATAAGGCGATTGTCGTTACTGCGTATCACATGCCCTGCCCATCTGAGTCTATCTATTTATACAGGGCGTCCAGAAAATCTACCGACAAACGAAGACAGGAGATTCCTCAGATAATTTTAAGACAATTTAACCCAATTCACCTAGTCCGAAAATGCTTCTTAAGGGAGCTAGAGCTCTTTGAAGATGGCATGGCGTCATGAAATTAGTTTTTCATACATACCTCCAGAACGCTTCTATTTAGAAAAACGAAAATTGGTATGCATATTTACTTTTCAGAGATAAATCGATTCCATCCATTGTAAATTTCTAGTACCAGTCATAGGCGTCCGTTTTGGGTAGAGCAACGGGTATTTTATCGCATAACTTTTTTGTCCTTAACTTTTATGCATTTTTCTCACCGGATTATTAAATTGTGAGGTAAGTACTAAAAGGTACTCTTGCTTTAAGTCGGTAGGACACACCGTTTTCTAGAAAAATCGATTTAAAAGTTTTTCGTTTTTGGAATTTGAAAAAAAAATTAAAAGAACTTTTTAACAAAAAACCGAAGTATTTTACCAACATAAAGTAAGAGTAACTTTAAGTACTCGAATACCTCATAATTTAATAATCTAGTGTCAAAAATGCTCAAAAATTCAAGACAAAAAAGTTATGCTATAAAATAACTGTTGACCGTTGACCTACCCAAAACGGACGCCTATGACCAGTACTAGAAATTCGAAATTAATGAAATCGATTTATCTCTGGAATATAAATCAATGTACCAGATTTCATCTTTCTAAACAGTTTTTTTTTTAATTTTTTTTAATTCAAATAGCGAAAAATCTTCAAATCGATTTTTCTAGGAAACGGTGTGTCCTACCGATTTAAAACAAGAGTACATTTTAGTACTAGAATACTTTACAATTTAATAATCCAGTATCAGAAATGCATAAAAGTTAAAGATAAAAAAGTTATGCGATAAAATAACCGTTGTCCTACCCAAAACGGACGCCTATGATCGGTACTAGAAATTTGCAATGGATTAATTAGATTTATATCTTGAAGATAAATACGAGCACCGATTTTTGTTTTTCTAAATAGAAGCGTTCTGGAGGTACTTAAGAGAAACTAATTACAAGACGCCATCTTCAAAGAGCTCTAGCTCCCTTAGGAAGCATTTTCGGACTAAGTGAATTGGGTTAAATTATCTTAAAATTATCTGAAGAATCTCCTGTCTTCGTTTGTCGGTAGAGTTTCTGGACACCCTGTATATCTGACAAGATTTTCTTTCCCGAATAGAGAGCCTAGCTCGTTATTGTGTCTGCGCCTCCATTCGTTTGTCATGCTGTCTCTGCAAGGGCCATATATCATTCGAAGGATTTTACGTTCCCACACCAGCAATTTATTAACTTCTCTTTTTGTTAGCGTCCATGTTCGCTTCCATACGCGACTGCTGGTCCTATTATGGTCTTATATATCTGGATTTTTGCACCTCGTGAAAGAAGTTTTGACTTCATTAGATGTTGCATTGCAAAGAAAGATCTGTTTCCTGCCATTATTCTTGTTTCAACTTCTTGCTCTAATTTGTTGTCATTTGTGATTGTTGCTCCTAGATATTTAAATTCTTTAACCACTTCAAAGTTGTGATCGTTTATAGTAATGTTTTGCCTTATTCGCCTTCGTTCTTGTTTTGAGACGACCATGTATTTTGTTTTGTCTTCATTTATTTTGAGACCGATGTTTAATGCAGCTTCTTCAAAGCTCGAGAAAATATCTTTAATTTCTAATGTTGATTGTGCTACTGCGTCTACGTCATCGGCAAAGGCGAGTATGATTTTTGCTCCCCGAGCAGTTATGTCTGGTGTGATTTTGTGATATATTTTCCGCATGACATATTCTAAGGCCAGGTTAAACAACAATGGGGACAACGGATCTCCCTGTCTCAGTCCAGAATTTACGCAGAAAGCGTTTGATATTTCCGCCCCTATTCTAACTTGTGCAAAGGAGTTACTTACACACATTTGTGTTACCGCAGCTAGTTTCTTGGGTACGCCGAGCTCGATCATTGCCTTCCATAATGTTGCACGATTAATTGAATCATAAGCCTGTTTGAAGTCTATAAAGATCTGATGCACGTCCTGATTATATTCCCAATACTTTTCAAGCATTTGTCTTATTGGAACCAGTCTCGTTGGAACTTTACCGCGCTGAGCAGATGTGACGTGAATTGTAAATTGTAGAATTCCCTCATCTTCCTTAGTCTCAGCATCCGTATGGCTTGCAAATTGTAGAAGCCTCGGAGGTGTAACCAGAGAAGGTTCCCATTGTTTTCATTCTGGTGGGATATGTTATATGCCATTAGAGTGAAAACTTAGTCTTTAGTCATTTGTCTTATTGTAAATATTTGATCAATAGTCGATCTGCCAGGCCTGAAACCACACTGGTAGTCACCAACTATTTCTTCAGCGTATGGTACTAATCTTTTTAATAATATCGAAGCCAATATTTTATACGTAGTGTTGATTAGTGAGATTCCTCTGTAATTCATGCATGATTCCTACACACAGAATATTCATGCTTTCAGAACTACACACAGAATATTCTAAAATAGGACTGAAAATGAATTTAAACAAAACAAAAGTCATGCACTCCGAAGAAACCGTGACAATAATAAACGACAAAGTTAGAAAAAGTTGAAGAATATTATATATATTTAGGATAAAAAATAATAATAAATAGGGAAATTCAAACGGAAGAAATAAAAAGAAGAAGAAAGTTAGCATAGGTAGCATTCGGCAAACTGAACTATATACTCAGAAATCAGCAAATTTTTAGATCTAAAGTATTTGATGCATGCATTACTCCGATATTAACATATGAGGCACAAACATGGACAATCACAAAAAAGAATATGAACATACGCAGAGTCACTCAACACGCCATGGAAAGAGCAATGCTTGGCATATCACTTAAGGACAGGAAAACAAACACATGGATAAGACAGAAAACCAAAGTCACCGATGTGGTACAAAAATCATTAAAATTGAAATGGGTATACGCTGGACATGTAGCTAGGAGCGATCTAAACAAATGGCACAGAACAATTCTAACCTGGAGACCATACGAACACAAAAGACCCAGAGGCAGACCTCCTATGAGATGGACAGATGATCTGAAACGAACTGCCGGGAAAAATTGGCTACAAGTAGTGTACAACAAAAAATAATGGAAAGGAAGACTTGAGGAGGCTTATGTTCAGATGTGGACGTGAATGGCCAGACGAAGGACAAGAACAAGAATCAACACGAGTGCAGAATTTGGTTAACTTAGATAAGAAAGTCGCACAGAAAAAATGAAGAGTTCACATAATATCTTGTTTTTGCTCTCCTGAAAAGTTTGCGATTTCAGGGTTATGGCACTAATGAATTCGGGGTGCCATATGTTGTTAATACATAAAAGGAGTTTTCTTACCGTCAACAACACCCCATGGATATTGCCTTCCTCTGATTTTCTTTCCAGCTATTTCTAAAGTGGTATTGCTGCCAACCACAGCAAATGGAACGCTTGCTTTTAGTTCTTTGTCTTGTTGCTTAAATTCTTCATCTTCGTCGCTATCACATTCTGGAAATTCATACATCTGAAAAACCAAGGTATTGATTAATTATTTATAATAAATATTAAAATGGAATCGGCATCGGGTTGCATAATTATTTTTGTGTGAGGAAAGGACAATGTTGCTCAGGGGTAAATAATTAAATTGCAATAGTACCTATGTATGTTTTTTTTATAATTGATTGAGCAATTGGCAAAAGATAAATGGGTAAAAATATAAACAACATCCGTAATGCCGACGATACAGTCATCATCGCTGAAAGTGCAGACGCTACTAAACACAATCCGTAAGAGGTGTACAGTCGTAACAAGGATCCATATAAAGTGGACAAAATGAAATACGTAGCAGTCTTGATTACAGAAGATTTAAATCCGAAATCAGAAATTGGATCAAGAATAGAGCAATCAACAGCAGTCTTTTTGAAGCTGAGGAAATTTATGGGTAACCAAAGACTCTGCAAATCCGATATCGCATGGTAAAATGTTATATTAATTCTATTCTTCATTATGATGTCGAAGCTTGGACTAATAATGTTGACTTAATGAGAAAGCTTTTGAGATGTGGGTTTTTAGGAGAATTTTGAAAATACCGTGGACCGATCATATTACGAACGAAATAGTGTTGCACAGAATGGGAAGAGGAAGAGACAGAGAACTTTTGACCACCATTAAAAAGAGAAAAACAGTATATTTGGGGCACATACTTAGAGATGATAAGTACGAGTTATTACACCTGATTATGAAGGGTAAAATCGAAAGAAAAGGGGTCCTGGTAGACGACAAATACTCTGGCTAAAAAACATTCTCGACTGGACCGGGTTAAACACACAGACGCTTTTCAGAAAAGCAGAAGATAGATACTTATGAGAAGAATGCAATGGTTATAGTCAACCTTCATTAGTGGAGTCGGCACTAGAAGAAGAATTGGCAATTAAAGGAGTTTCTTCCAGGGTTGGGCTGATTAAAATCAAGTGATTAAAATCACGATTAAAATCATGATTTAAATCGCTTGATTTTTAAAATTAAAATCAATTTTTTTCTTTTTTATTCAGAACCAGATAACAACATAATATAAAAGTTTTCTCAAAGATGAAAAGAAGTATCTGCTTTTAGCAAAAACAACAAAAAAGAAGTACATAATTCCAAATTCTTAAACTAAACGTAACACCTAAATTTTATTACTGTATATTTTCAGTCTATTCATTTTCGTTATACAATTTAAACAAAAACACGAGTTTTCCTCCTTTTTCTATGCCTAATCTGTTTCTAATATCCGAGTGTACAAGACCAAAAGAGCTAAATACGCGTTCTACTGAAGCTGAAGAAGCAGTTGCACACAGGAACTGTTTTATTATTGGCAACTGTTTCAAGATTTCCGGCTCATCTTTTTGTGATAACCACCATTGTAGTCCGTTTACATTTTTTATTACTTCGTCCGAAAACATAACTTGCTTAAATGAAGCACTGCGGGCATTTAACTTTATTACTAAAGATAACAGTCCAGTGTTTTCATATAACTCGTTAATTGTTTCTAAAGCTATATTCTTTTCTTCTGGTGTTAACTGGTATTTTGTTTTTTGTGGATTCAACATATACGCTATAAAATGATATGGCGTTAGTGCTTGCTTATATCGATTATTAAATTGTTGTGTTTTTTGTAATGGTAATTCCACAGATTCATCAAAGATATATTGTACATGTTTCCACTGCTCTACAGCATCTGCGATAGTAGCATTTTTCCTCTGCACAGTATCAAGAGCAACTGATATAGGTTTTAAGATGTTTAAATAATCTTGCGCTGCATGTTTAATTGCAATATTTGAAACTTTTCGGGAAATAGTAGAATCAATCTCCTTTTTATTTTCTTCGCAGATTTTTAATATGATGTCCCACTGAGTGACATACATCTCTAAGCAGTCGCCAAGGCTATTCCATCGCACATCGCTTGGAAGGACTAAAGCGCTGCCTCCTGCTTGACTGAATTTAGCTCTAGCCAAATGGTTATTTCGAAAATATTAACAATTTGGACCACATGTTCTTTAACGTCTTTAACTTGAAAGTCCTTGCACAGTAAATTAAAATGAATATCTTTCCTGCACTTTCTACAAATAGCCCTACACCCCAATTTATTTGGATTTGTTGTCTTAATATAGAACTGCCATATTGGGTCCTCTTTTCTTCCACTCATTTTACTTTATTTTTATTTATATGTTTTCACTTCACTTAACTAACCTAACTAGCGAAATGCGTGAAATTGTTGGGCAACGTCAATTTATAGGTTGAGAAGGAAAACAAGCCTCGACAGGAATATTCTTGCAAAAAGCACAACAAACGCGTTCGTGTTCGTGCCTCGCCTCACTCGGCACTGTATAGCGAGTGTATAGGACAGAAGGAAAACAAATCGCGACAAGAATTTTCTCGCAAGAAGCGCGATAAATGCGTTGTCACAAGTTTTTGAGCCGCAAATTGTATTATAATTTTTAGACTTATACATTAAAATAATTAACAATAATTTCAAAGAATCAAAATGTTCAAATTTTATATTCAAATTTAAAAAATCAAAAAAATCAAATAAATCGTGATTTTTTTAAAAAAATCAATGGTTTTTGATTTTTTTAGTAAAAATCAGATTTTGCCCCACCCTGGTTTCTTCATCAGTAAATTTCCATGGATTTCATTCTTTATATTATGCGTATTCTCGATATCAATATCTAGTCGAGAAGAAATATCGTTGAAATCACATTCAAATTCCATTTAAACTTTTTCGTTCATTTGTATTTCTAACGAGTATCTACAAGTATTGCAACTCAAATAATAACACATAGGGAGTTGTTTGAGATAAGTATGTTTATGATTTGGCATAAACGAGTTAAGCGAAAAAGACGTGAAAAAAGTTGTATTTGATTTTAAATCTCACACTTTCAATAAATCCTACGAAATATTTGGTGTCAGAAGTGGGGTACATGGGTCGATTTTAAACGTTGGAAGCTACAAAACACCCAGAACTATTATACTCAAGACCCAATATATGCAAGGCAAGATGCCATAGTAAGAACACTAGATAGCTTCGTAAGGAGATTCAAAATAACAAAGATGAGATCACTCACTACACAGATACCTAGAGAGATGCATAATAGTACAGGGAACAGAAAGTAGTACTGTTTTAATTTAAAGAAGAAGAAATCTTATTGCCTGTAATGTTAACTGTATAAAACAATAATTATAAACTAGAAAATAAATTCCTACCTGAATATCGTTGTCTCGAATATCGTTAAGAATATTTGCTTTTAATTTGGCAACTTCAGATGATGTGAGGGTATCTGCTTTGGCAATTACTACTACTATGTTAACTTTACGGTGCAGTCTCTTCATTACTTCAAGGTCCATTTGTCTCAAACTAAAATTAAAAAAAATATATTTAGATACAAAAGTTACCTTTAATAAGAGAAAAGAGAATACATGGTAAAAAAATAATAGCTTAACTAACTAAAAACATCACTGACAATCTCGTTCCGTGACTGTCAGTAGATCCTTGGAGAAAATTGTAAGAGATAAATTTTGTATGTGAGTACAATTATATCAGATTATACCTCTAATAGTCTAGGCGCCAGAGGGGTCACCGTGTCATTCAATTCTGATGGACGAACTCAACGGTTTCTTATGGATTTTTGGCTGCTGATTACGAATTTTAAGGGGGGATTTCGATCAGAGTGGTCAAAAAATTGTTATAAACAATTTAATTGTTTATAAATTGTTTATAAGGCTCTGGCTCATAAATTAAAAGAGACAAAAAAGATGTTTCAAATAAAATTTGTTCCTTAATAAAAATTGAAGAAAAAACCGTTTACTAAACTTAAATCTAACAATTAGAACTCAAGATATTGTAAAATTAGTGCACAATGCAAATTGCAAAATAAGTATTTTTCGAAGCTTTATTGATCGTAACTCGGCTTCTACGCATGAAAATGAGCCTTAGAAGGTGTCGTTTTAAAGCTTAATTAACAGGCTTCCACACAAAGTTTGTTAAATTAATTGATCTTCATTTGTTTTAAAGTTATACCCGTTTGAAGTTACAATTTTCTTAAAAATATTGTACATTCATTTGTTTATAAGGGTTCCAAGCAAATTTGAACTATAAACATTTATACTTTAATGAACAATAATGATAGAAAAACTCAAAAGGAACAATTTGAGGTTACGAAAATGTTAATAAGTTTATTTTTGGCCAAGATGTCGATATTTTAATGGCGCGCGCTATGAGGCGCAAGATCGGCTCACCGCGTAAAGGTTCACGCGCTAACTTCTCAATAAAAAAATCAAAAATAAACTTACAAACATTTTCGTAAGCTCAAATTGTTCCTTTTGAGTTGTTTTATCATTATTGTTAATTAAAGTATAAATGTATATAGCTCAAGTTTGCTTGAAACCTTTATAAACAAATTAATGTACAATTTTTTAAAGAAAATTATAACTTCAAACGGGTATAACTTTAAAACAAATGAAGATCAAATAATTTAACAAACTTTGTTTGGAAGCCTGTTAATTAAGCTTTAAAATGAGACCTTCTAAGGCTCATTTGCATGCGTAGAAGCCGAGTTACGATCGATAAAGCTTCGAAAAATACTTATTTTACAATTTGCAATTTGCATTGTGCACTAATTTTACAATATCTTGAGTTCTAATTGTCGGATTTAAGTTTAGTAAACGGCTATTTCTTCGTTTTTTTATTAAGAAACAAATTTTATTTGAAACATTTTTTTATCTCTTTTAGTTTATGAGCCAGAGCCTTATAAACAATTAAATTGTTTATAACAATTTTTTGACCACTCGGATCGAAATCCCCCCTCGAAATTCGTAATCAGCAGCCAAAGATCCATAAGAAACCGTTGAGTTTGTCCATCAGAATTGAAAATGACACGGTGACCTCTATTTGGCGCCTAGACTATAAGGTAATAATGCTATGCTTTACTTATCTAGTTCCGTCAAATCAAATTTGCCATCCAAAAAATAACGGTCTAGATAACGGTGTTATTTACATGCAAAATGTCTAAATAGCTCTGTAAATGGTTTCTCCAACAGAGGGCAGATAAGTAGATGAACTGGATCTTGTAGCTCAGCATTATTGAAAAGTTTGTCAACTGAATGGTTCTATCTTTTCTAATTCTGAATTTGTCTTTGTTTTTTCTCCCTAATGCTATTTGAAAGCCACTTGGTTTCCTGAGATCTTTGAGAACCTGTTACTTCTTTCAGTGGAGTCTACTGTTCTGTGTCATGTTCAGATTTTCCAGGAGATTGCTCCAATTTCATCCTGTGTCTATTTGTAACAGTTGAGAAATGGGAGAAGGTTTAGAGTTACTCCTTGCAAATAGTGAGCCCGGTATCGTCAAGGAATAGGCCTGAATCCCGCGTACCAAAAAAAGTTTATTAATAGCAAACTGAAAATTTGTTAATAACTTAACTGTGTCTAGTCGGACAAACTTTGATATATGGGAACACTGGAACAGGGGAAGTTTTAATTGTGGAACGTGATTTTAATTGTGGAACGTGTCATTCTGACAAGTTTATGATTGTGAAAACTAGCAGGTTGTTTTTAAGTTTATTCACTTGAAAACTTTATAGAATATGTTTGTCCGCCAAATAGGTTGGGCATTTTAATAAGTCCGACACGTAGAACATGTCAAATGGGTCTAGGACGTTTCATCGCCGCCGTTTGGATGCCGCCAGTTCGATGCCGATGCCGGCCGATTCATCGCCAGTCAATTAATCGCTATCTGATATATTTCCGAATTTTCGACAGTTACAATTATTAGTTATTTTTAGTATTAATTAGGAATTCTAGGAAATGCGAGATATGACGGCGATGAAATGGACTGGCGATGAACCGGCGGCATCGAAACGGCCGGCGATGAACCGGCGGCATCGAAACGTCCCATTCCGTGTCAAATGACAGGAATTATGTTGGTGGTAACTAGCAGTCTGATTTTTGCATGAGAGTTTAATGAAAGGGTAACAAATCAATTCAATTCAAGTTCTGCCCGACAAAATATACCTATGGGACGTTTTCGTAGTCTGACGTTCGAAACCTGTAACCTGTTCCACATTTAAAACTCTCCCTGTTCCAGTGTTCCCGTACATCAAAGTTTGTGCGAATAGACACCGTTTAGCTATTAACACGTTGACGGACAGTGCGTCAAATGTATAAGCAAGTGTTGTGGCACTATATGTATTTTGCATAGTAGAATAGGGAAAATGCAACGTCTATAGACGTTGTGTTACATTCCATCAATGGAAATTAGACGTCTATAGACGTTCTGTTCGTCAACGTGTTAACAAATTTTCAGCTTGCTATTAATAATCTTTTTTTGGTACGCGGTATCCAGGCCTAGAATATTTCTGCTAGAAACAGTTCTCATAATATTGACAAATTTATCATAGTTTTTAGATTTTGGATGAATTTCACCAATTTCTTTGTCCAGATCTGAGGCGAATTAATCCCAATTTGTTTGGCTGTAATGTTATCTTCTTTTAAATGATGTTTTTGCGGTTTTATTAAAGCGTTAAAGTACCTATATCTGATTGGTTTGTATTGGGTGCAGTATTTGTCTCTGCGACATTATTTTTCCACTGAGCTGTTATCTATCTTGAGGCAAAAATATAATCTTAATTGCAGCCTCTATTCCATTTAGCACTGCTGCAATAGGAGAAATCTTTGGCGTATTGAAGTTAACGGCATATTCATTAATAACATCAGGCATACCGATGACACAGCGATAGTGGCAGATAACATCGAAGATCTTCAATGCCCTTTAAATGATCTCACTCTTGTAAGTGAAGCTCTGGGTTTGAAAATAAATATCAAGAAGACAAAAACAATGATTATAAGTAGAAGTAATTACCCAAACGGAAAGATATATAGGTATCTCTGGAGAAGAAATCGAACAAGTCAGGCAATTTAAATACTTGGGTTGTTTGCTGAACGAGGGTTGGGACCCTGAGAATGAAATAAAAAACAGAGTAAAACAAGCCAGAAATGCTTTTTTGAGGCTTCCTAAATTTCTGACTGATCGCAAGTTGGATTTCAAGCTCCGATACAAGAGGCTTAAGTGTTAAAATTGGCCTGTTCTCTTGTACGGAATGGAAGCATGGACATTAAAGGCCAGCTCCATGAAGTCTTTGAAATGTGGTATGTATATACACCGTTCTTAGGCGTCAACGCCCTTCGGTAGGGATATATGGGGGAGTTTCACCGAACCGCAAGCCATCCCTTGCCGTACTGCTCCCTCATAGGTCGATCAGATGCCCGCACATTCAGGTCTAAGCGCCAGATTCATATTTAGAATTTTATACTTTTTGTTTTCCGATGGCCTGGGCTGGGCTTGAACTCTCGTACCTCACGGCGAAGTGAAGTGCGGCTCAGCCGCTAGTCGCACTGAGCTATCTGATCGACACATCTGAAATGTGGTGCCTGCGTCAAATGCTTAGGATATCATGGACGGACAGAGTCAGAAATGAGGAGGTACTAAGTAGAGCGGGCTTACAGGATAGGGAACTTTTTAATTATGTAAAAAGTATGAAGACTGCATACTTGGAGCACATATTACGAGGAGAACGATACTTATTCTTCTTTAAGTACCGTGCCCAAATTTTTAGGCGTGGGTCGCTTCCATAACAATTTGCCGATATCGTTCTCGATCTTGTGAGGCATGTAACAATTGATCTGCTGATAAGGCAGTCCATTGAAGAAGCTTTAAGAAGCTTTCGGAGCCATGAATATTTCTTCCGACCAAATCCTCTTTTTCCGTCGATCTTTCCATTGAGTATTAACTGCAGCATCCTGTATCTGCTACCTCTCATTATATGCCCCAGATATTCAAGTTTTCTCTTTTTTATCATCTTCATTAAGTCACCTTCACCTTGACCTACTCTGTTTAAGACTTCTCTGTTTGAAATGCGTTGAACCCAAGATATTCTGAGCATTCTACGATACGACCACATCTCAAAGGCTTCTAATTTGTTCATCATGTTAACCTTCATGATCCAGGTTTCACATCCATATAGTAATACAGGATACACATAACATTTTAGAAACTTGATTCTTAGTTGCAAGTTCAGCTGAGAGTTGCTCAGAATAGATCTAAGTTTCATAAATGCTCCTCTTGCAATTTCTATACGAGTTTTAATTTCTTCATCCGGATTTAGTGTCTCGTTTATCCAACATCCTAGGTATTTAAAATGGTTAACTTTTGTTATTGATTCATCACTGACAATTAGTTGCATAGGGCCGACGACTTGTTTATTAACCACAAGTAACTTTGTCTTTGTTGCATTTATGTTAAGTCCGTTATTGGAGCATTCTCTAGTGACTCGATCTATAAGGAATTGAAGATATTCGATATTTTCAGTCATGATCGCGGTGTCGTCTGCATATCTGATGTTGTTAATAGTTTCTCCCCCGATTCGAACTCCACACTGTCCTTCCAAGGCTGCATTAAAAAATTATTTCTGAGTATACGTTAAACAAAGTTGGGGATAACACACAACCCTGTCTGACACCTCTTTGAATGCAAATTGTGTCTGTTTCTTTGCCGTCTACCAGAATAGAAGCTTCTTGATTCCAATATAGATGTTGTAAAAGTCTCAGATCTTTATCATCTATTCCAATCATTTCTAGATATTCAAACAACCTATCATGTTGAACTCTATCAAACGCCTTCTCAAAATCTATAAAGCAGACGTAAATTGGTTTCTGTACTTCCCATGATCGTTGAAGTAATGTTAACATTGAGAACAAAGCTTCCCTTGTTCCCAATCCTTCTCTGAAACCGAATTGTTTGTTTCCCATTGTCTCTTCACATTTCTGCTTGATTCTATTAAGAATTATCTTAAGAAGTAGCTTGAGAGAGTGGCTCATGAGACTAATTAGTCTAAAGTCTTTACATGACGATATATTAGGTTTTTTTGGCAGTGGAATAAATGTAGACTCTAACCATATCTGTTGCATCATTCCAGTCTCGTATATATGGTTATAAATGTTTGTTAGTTGTGAGACATTGTCGTCATCCAGAAGTTTGAGCCAGTTTGATGGTATTTGGTCAGGGCCTGGAGATGTCCCATTTTTGCTCTGTTTGATGGCTTTCTCTACTTCCGCTTTTAAAATACTAGGAACAGTATTCGTATACTTTGTGGTGTTAAGTGGTGGCCTCGTATCCAGAAAGAGCTCTTTTATATAGTTAGTCCATTCTTCCTTTTTTTCATCGTCGAGAATTATTTTACCTTTGGAGTTTCTCATAAAGTGAGGAGTTCTTTTTCTCTGAGTGTAGGTAATTTCTTTAAGCTTTTTATGTATATTAAACCCGTCATGTTTTCTTTCTAGTTCTTCCATTTCACGACATCTTTGTTCCATCCAGTCCTCTTTTGCTCGCTTAACCTCGTATCTTATTTGTCGATATATCTCTCTATATCGAATCTCGTCTTTGATTTTCCAATTTCTTCTTTGTTGAATAAGGTCTAGTATTTTAGCGGTCATCCAATCCTTTTTCTTTATTGGGTCTTTTTCTGGTTTCAAAACTTCGTTTGATATGGTGACCATGGCGGAATTCATGATATCTAGATTTTGACCGATATTTTCTTGTTCAGATCTTTCTAACTGTTTTTTAATCTCACGATTTATCTTATTTCCGAACTCATCTGCTATTACGGCATTTCTTAGGAGTCAAGTATTAAGTTTCTTCTGCGTTGTGGGGGCTTTTATTCTTTTTAGTTTTAGTTTGAATCCAGCACAGAGCAGATTATGGTTAGTTGTTGCGTCTGCACTTGGGTATGTTTTTGCAGATGTAATACTGTTTCTAGCCTTCTATTAATGATAATGTAGTCAATTTGATTTCTGACTATCTTTCCCTCTTGATCAGCTGGAGATTTCCAGGTATATAGTCGTCTTTTAGGTTGCTGAAACAAAGTATTTGCTATAATGCATTTCTCTTTTTGGCAGAACTGTATTAGTCTTTGCCCTCTTTCGTTCCTTTCTCCAAGTCCATACTTTAAGGTTATATCTTGTGTGATTTCGGCACCAACTTTTGAGTTGAAGTCTCCCATAATAATTGTAGCTTCATGTTTTTTGTGCTCCGGAGAATTTGTTTAATTTGGCTGTAGAATTGCTCAATTTCTTCATCTGGTTTGTCAGCTGTTGGTGCATAGACTTGTATTATATTAATATTCACTAGTTTATTTTGCAGCTGAATCATCATGATACGATCATTGAAGGGGACGAAATTTCGGATACAGTTACGAATTTCTTCTTTGACAATGATTGCGACTCCGTTACGTCTGGGTCCTTCTGCCTTTCCCGAGTGGTATACAATGTACCCATTACTCTCAAACGGTGATACCCCGTGGTAGCGGGTAGGAACTCTTTAAAATCTTGAAGATAGTCCTATCAGGGAAATTGAATCAATCTCTGCCCTCCGCAGATTCCGGGGGTTTCCTGATCCGGGAAACTAGTACCTGTTTAGGGTCCCTTGTCCAGGGTTACGGATGAAGTCCACAACGGCAGCCACGGCGGAGAAGCGGAGCTTCGGTACGGTACGGATGGCGGAAGCGGCAACCCTCGATTTTAGGGTTACTATAGAATCAAACCAAACCTGCAGCGTCTGATCCAGAATGGGCGGCTGCAAACAGCGTCTGACCCAGAGTGGGCGGCTGATTTAGAAACTCACCAACACGCAAGGCAAGCGTGGTGTTTTAATTGCCAAATTTACCCCCATCATGGCGAATTTCAAACAAATCGTGAATAGTAAACCCCAGGTGGGTAGATCAGTAATGGTAAGTCCCACACCTCATAAGGTCTGTCTCAAGGATTCTGGGGGAGGCAAAAATTCGCAAACGACAAAATCCAAAAAACACATATTGATGCATATTGCTACCTACAATGCGAGAAGTCTGTTGTCAGAAGAAAGACTTACAGATATGGAAAGTGAAATGTCAAATATCAAATGGGACATAATAGGAGTCAGCGAAGTGAGAAAGAAAGGAGAAAGTCTGAAGACCCGAAGTACAGGGCATCTTTTCTACAGTATGGGTAATGAAGAAACATCAGAGGGAGGCATTGGGTTTTTTATACATAGAAAGCATAGCGATAAAATTACATCTATTAAAGGAATACCGAACAGAGTTGCCTACTTAACATTACAACTCAATAAAAGATACAGTATTAAAATAATTCAAGTCTATGCACCAACAACCACCCATTCAGATGAAGAATTCTACGACGATACCTCAATAGCCCTAAACGACGTACCCACACAATACGTGATAATATGTGGTGATTTCAATGCGAAAATAGGAATCAAAGCATGTCCAGAAGAAACATCACTTGGACAATTTGGACTAAATGGAAGGAATGAAAGAGGAGAGACCTTAATTAGTTTTCTCCTTCAGAATAATCTAGTCCAAATGAATAGCTTTTCTATAAGAAACCACATAGAAGATGGACCTGGGCAAGCCCAGATAATAAAACAAAAAACGAAATTGACTTCATAATTATATATATTGTTATATTTCTATTTGATATGAAAATTAAATTTTAATAATTATAAACAAAATTCAATTTAATATAAAATATTTTCAATTTTCTCAACCACGCGCATATAAATTTAGAACAACCTGTATACAACAAATTGTTATATTTAATTTTAAGAAGTGATTAAATAAGACTCAAGTGAAATCGATAATAGGTCATTATCGTTGTTCGCGGAAGGATCGATCATTAGCCGATGCTAAATAAGACTAAATGGAAATAGAGAATAGGTCATTAAAATTTGTATATAGTAGAAAGTAATTTTAGAATGGGAATTAACTATTTTCTTTGAAATCCATTAAGCATATTTAGAAAGATTAAAAATTGGTTTTGAGGAAGACTGCGAATGAGAGTTGGTGGTGGAAGTTTGATTTGTGAATCTGGAAGGGATATTTAGAAAGTAGGGGAATGAATGACAAATAGAGATCAGAATGTTTTGAGCTGTCGAGAAGTGAAGTCCAGTAGTAGACGGTAGTGTACGGAGAGTGAGAAAGCCGATGTAGTTCCGTGAGTGTGTAGTATCTATCGTGCAACGAGAGGTAGGCCAGGTTGAGAGTAAAAGAACCTCCTTGAGCCAAGAGTTCCCGGTAGCTGATTGCAGTTTCGAAAAAGGTAGAACACAGCATCACGACAGAAGCAGGAAACGAGAGCTATACGAGCTAGTTTCAGAGGAGAACATTACTGGAAGCCAGGACGAGGTTTTGATTGCAGCCAAGGATAGCAGGAAACGGGTCTTGTGTGAAGACATTCTCAGTTCACCAGAAAAAGGTCAGTCTCATTTGTTTGGACATGAATGTATGGGTTTTTCGTATTAAATACCACATTTAAAATTGAAGAAACATAATCAATAATATCAGAAAAGCTTCATCAAACTTAAATAGAATTGTTGCTAATAAATCATAATAGTTAAATGTTAATAAAAACTTTCAATTGGAAACCAAAAGGAAATAAGATTCCCATGTGTAAATGTTATGTTTAAGAATAATAAGATATAGCAAATATTAAGCAGTGATTGCCATTTAAATAAAATAAACAATATTTTGATTACAATTGTAACCCATATGTGTTATTATTTTACTCTTTTCTTTCCTATCCCGATTAGGAACCATTGAGAAATACTTAGAAGCCACGTATGTAAGTAATTAATTTTATAAAAAGCCCTGAGATTGAAAACATATTGATATGTGATCTGGTAAATTAATTAGATTATTATTAATGCATTGATTAAATTAAATGACATATAAAAATATTATCTCATATCAATAATCAAGATCACATCAACTGGCGCCCAACGTGGGGTATGGAAAAGTATTTCTAGTGGCAAATTTGAAGGATAGAAAGAGTAAAGCCGGTATTTGAAAATTTATATGCCTGTGGTAAAAAGTGAGATACTTACATTTGATAACATAAAATTTTAGATCTCTTTAGGTACAAATTTTACATAACTGATTTAATATTTTATTTTACGATATTTACATTTGATATATTTATTGACAATTTATAATATTTGGGTGAGAAAAAGTCGTCTTGGTAACATACTAGTAAAATTTCATATTTGGCGGGGACATTACTTCTTGAAAACAAATGTCTGTGACAAGAAGCCAAAGCAAAGACAACAAAAAACAAAAAGAACATTCAGACCAAGAAGATAGTTTAGAGACGACAATCATGGCATCAGAAAATCAGGAATTATCAGGAATAGATAAACTATTACAACTGATGCAACTCCAGTCACAAAAACTGGATGAAAATCAAAGAGAAACACAACAAAAAATGGATGAAAATCAACGTGAAACGAAACAAGCCATGGAAGAAACATCAAAGAAAATGGATAAAGTGGATCAAAAAATGGATGAAACACAGCAAAAAATGGATGACAATCAACAGGAAACAAAACAAGCCATAGAAGAAAACAACAGAAATATAGAGAGTATTAAGAAGGAAATGGTTAAAAAAATAGAAGAGATTGCAGAAAAGAGCGAAAAACAGGAGTTAGAGATTAAAGAAATCAAAATCAAAATAAAGGAGGTAACGAATTGCCAGAAAAAGGAAATAGAAAATTTGAAAAACAAGTTTAAACACGCTATTCAAGCAGACAGAGAAGAAGTGGAAAGAAAGATTGCGGAAATCAATACTCAACAAAATGTCGGAGAAAGAAGAGAAATGGTTATACATAGCACAGATGACGTGAAGATAAGGTTTGGCGGGGATGTAAGAAGATTACACCCAGTGCCGTTCATAAATAGCCTGAAAAAGAAAATACAACACATCGGAAATTTCGAAACAGCAAAAGAAACTATCAGAAACCATCTCAAATATGAAGCAAGCCTATGGTTCGATAGCAAAGAAGAAGAATTCGGAAATTGGCAACAATTTGAACAAAAATTTTTGAATTATTTCTGGGGAAAGGTCCAACAATTGGAAATTAACAAGGAATTGCAAAATGGGAAATACAATGATAGGATGGGTGTATCAGAAAGGACATATGCTTTGCAAATTTACAATAATGCAAAACATTTACAATATAATTACTCATCGGAACAATTAGTCGAACTGATTGCAAGACATTTCGAGGAAACGCTGGAAGACCATATCACATTGCAAAATTACAAAGACATAGATAGTTTATGCCAATTCCTACAAATAAGAGAATCACGTCTAAGAGAAAAAAAATCAAGAAGGTCGCGAGAAGATTACAGGCCCCGAGAAACACAAGATTACAGAGATAGAAATCAAAATAGGAGGGACTATACAAGACGAGATTTTAATCCCAGAAGGGAAAACGAAAATAGAGACAACGGAAGAGGAAATTATGAACAAAGAAATAGGCAATGGAATGAGGACAGAAATCGAGAATACCAGAATAGAAACACCACACGCTCAAATCAAGAAAACAGAAATAATGGTAGACAAAATGAACAGGGATATCGAGAAAACCGAAACAGATCCGACAGACCTAGAGAAAATAGAAGAGAAGTAAATAATACCCAGACAGATGAATATGACGGAGAGAGACATTATGACGAAAATATAAACAACGATGAGCAACCGGCGTTTTTTTTCACGACGGCGCTCACTAAAAACAAAAAAACAAACAGGAATCTTTTGTCACCCCAAGGAGTTTATTAAATTGGCAGGAAACAACGAAAAGAAAAATGGAATTAATTTAAAATTTGTGGATGGATTTATCAACGAGACACCAATTAAAATTATGATAGATACTGGATCGGAAATAACATTGGTCAACAGAAAACTAATAGAAGAAGTTAACTTAACAAATTTAATTTACAAAATACCTAGGGTAAATTTAGTGGGCGCAAACAAACGGACATTGGCAACTATAAATGAAGGCATACGAGTAATGGTATGACTGGGTAAGAATATGTATGCACTACAATGTGTAATAATGCCAAATATGTCACATGACATGATAGTAGGAGTTGACGAATTGGCAGAAAAACATGTAGTGATAGATTTTAAAAATAATACGATGAAACTAACAGAAGAAAAAGAAAAGGAACAGGACAAGGAACAGGAGAAACAAAATACGGACGAATCAGGTAAAGAACAAAGAGTGGAAATGAATTTGGCAACGAAGCAAGGACAAAGAAGAAAAGGGAGAAAAAGTCAGAAAAGGATAAAAGAAAATGAAACCTGTGGCTCCTCAAAAGAAGAGTTGAGCCCAGAAGAAGAAAATTTGAGAGTATCCGAAACAAAGGAAACCTGGGATTCCTCAAAAGAAGAGACGAGCTCAGGAGAAGAAGAAATAAAGCTAAAAAATGAAAGTGAAAAGAATATGATTGAAACAGTGGTATTTGAAGAGGAGGTATATGCAAACGAGGATGCAGAATGCACGGTAAACATGTGTGAAGAATCTGAAAAAAAAGACAGAAAATTGATATGTGGAGAAGGGAAAGAAAAAGAATTGCGGTTGATGTTAAGAAACTACGAAAATTTGATCAATGAGGAAAACAGAGTGGCTAAAAAGTACGAACATTCATTTGAGGTGAAAAACTTGGGAAATTTTCGATCAAAGACTTACCCGATTCCATACAAGTATCGACCAGAGGTGAAAGAAGAAATAAATAAAATGTTGGAAGATCAAATCATCGAAAGATGTGATTCACCGTATGTTAACCCGATTGTGATAGTAAAGAAAAGCAATGGAGAATTGAGATTATGTTTAGATGCCAGGAATATCAACCAGCACACTGTATCACAATATGAATCACCTCTAAACATCGAGGCCATTTTTGGAAGAATCACCGGGTCACACATATTTTCGAAAATTGACTTAAAACACAGTTTTTGGTTGATACCGTTAGCTGAAAAGTGTAGAAACTACACCGCTTTTTCTATTGATGGTATTGTCTACCGGTTTAAAGTAGTGCCATTTGGATTGCAGAGTGCTTGTGCTGCACTCGTCCGAGCTCTACATACCATTTTGAATCGCCATGAAGATTTCATAGTTCATTATATCGATGATTTATTAATTTTTTCACAAGATACTCAGAGTCATCTGGAACACATAGAAATAATTCTGAAAGAATTGGACACAGCGGGATTGAAATTAAACATTGAAAAATGTCAATTTTTTCAAAAAGAAGTCATTTATTTGGGTTTTCAATTGGACACCAAAACAGTAAGATTAGCCGAAGACAGAGTCAAGCTCATAGATGAATACCCAAGACCAACGAATTTGAAAACATTGAGAGGTTTTCTTGGCACGATAAATTATTTTAAAAAGCTGATTCCCGATTTGAGCCAAAAGGAAATCCCTCTGATAAAATTGCTTAAAAAAGGAATAAAATGGAATTGGAAAGAAGAACAGGAGGAGGCTTTCGAAACATTAAAACGAGAATTCGCAAAAGGAACGAAAATATACCACCCCATTTACAATTTACCTTTTATACTCCGAACTGATTCGTCCATACAAAAATTTGCAGGAGTTCTGTCTCAAATACAAAACGACCAAGAAGTGCCGATATGTTTTATATCTCGAGTGACAAAAACACATGAGAGAAAATATAGTGTTACAGAATTGGAGTTTGCCAGTGTACTATATTGCGTAAACAAATTGAGGTTTTACTTATTGGGAGCAAAATTCACAATCGAAACAGACCATGCAGCTTTAGTACATATCATGAAGAATAGATTAGTAAATAATAGAATACATAGAGGCATTCTATTATTACAGGAGTATGATTTTGAGTTCCGATATATAAAAGGAAAAGACAACATAATAGCCGACGCTCTAACACGGGATGAGGACACCGGAAAAAAGGAAACAATTACTCTGCAGGTGGGACTAAATAGATTAATACAAGAAGAAGGGATATATTCATTAAATGAGATAAGGACAAACCAGGAAGACCTAGAGGAAAGAGAGAAAAGAAGAGCGGAAGTAGAAAATAACATGTATTTTAAGAGAATAGACGGAAAGGAACTATATTTAGTGACACAGACATTGGCCGAAAAGATAATAAAGAAATTACATGAGGACAATGGGCATATCGGTAGCAGAAAAGTTTGGCTCGTTTTTAGGGAAAATTACATCAGCCGACAGGATTACCGCATTGCAAAGGAAATTACCCAGAAGTGCGATGTATGTCAAAAATATAAGAGTCGGAATTTCAAAAACGAAAATGTTGCCAAAAATATTGAAGCCCGAAACAAACTAGACATTGTAGCAATAGATATGTTAAGCGATCTAATTATGACCACTAAAAGGAACAAACATATTCTGGTAATGGTGGATGTGTTTTCAAAATACGTAAAATTATATAGTTGCCGCACCACAAAGGGGGAAGAAATATTAAGAAAAATCGACAATTTTATAGCCATAGTAGGAACACCAAAAAAGATTCTACTGGACAATGCAACGTATTTCCGAAATGATCGTTTCAAGGGACAACTTCGAGAACGAGGAATAGAGACAAATTTTGTCAGCATCAGGCATCCACAGAGTAATCCGTCGGAACGATTCATACAGGAAGTGACGAAATTTCTTCGCATTGCAACAGATGGTCAACATCGCCACTGGGACAGGAAAATGGCGGAAATAGAAAGGTATCTAAATACAATTCCGAGCACAGTAACAAAAGAGACCCCAGAATACATCATGAAGGGTGTACTGCCGATAAGGCCATGGGAAGACCAAGAGCCAAAAGAATATCAACAGGTGATTGAAACCGTACAGAGAAGGTTACGGCGAAGCAACGAAAAATATATCCAAAGACAGGAACAAAATAGAAAAAGAAGACCAGTGACTTTCCAAAAGGGTGAAAAAGTACTCGTGAGGGCATTACGAGTATCAAATCTTCCTGGGGGCATTTGCGCAAAGTTGATGCCTGTTTTCGAAGGCCCGTACATCGTAAATAATGAAAATGGGATAAATAGTTATGAGTTGAGGCACAGGAACTCGGAAAAGATCCGAGGAATTTATAATATTCACGATGTATACAAATATCACGAATAAAAGACAGGTATCTACTTCATTTACATGAAGTAGATAGTAAGTTAGGATATAAGACGTAGATTAAAGTAAGGAAATATACAGGGAGTTGGTTTTGCCTCGAGAAAATTTATTTAAAAATGCAGATAAATTTTATCGAATACAAGGCGGGGATTTGTTATATTTCTATTTGATATGAAAATTAAATTTTAATAATTATAAACAAAATTCAATTTAATATAAAATATTTTCAATTTTCTCAACCACGGGCATATAAATTTAGAACAACCTGTATACAACAAATTGTTATATTTAATTTTAAGAAGTGATTAAATAAGACTCAAGTGAAATCGATAATAGGTCATTATCGTTGTTCGCGGAAGGATCGATCATTAGCCGATGCTAAATAAGACTAAATGGAAATAGAGAATAGGTCATTAAAATTTGTATATAGTAGAAAGTAATTTTAGAATGGGAATTAACTATTTTCTTTGAAATCCATTAAGCATATTTAGAAAGATTAAAAATTGGTTTTGAGGAAGACTGCGAATGAGAGTTGGTGGTGGAAGTTTGATTTGTGAATCTGGAAGGGATATTTAGAAAGTAGGGGAATGAATGACAAATAGAGATCAGAATGTTTTGAGCTGTCGAGAAGTGAAGTCCAGTAGTAGACGGTAGTGTACGGAGAGTGAGAAAGCCGATGTAGTTCCGTGAGTGTGTAGTATCTATCGTGGAACGAGAGGTAGGCCAGGTTGAGAGTAAAAGAACCTCCTTGAGCCAAGAGTTCCCGGTAGCTGATTGCAGTTTCGAAAAAGGTAGAACACAGCATCACGACAGAAGCAGGAAACGAGAGCTATACGAGCTAGTTTCAGAGGAGAACATTACTGGAAGCCAGGACGAGGTTTTGATTGCAGCCAAGGATAGCAGGAAACGGGTCTTGTGTGAAGACATTCTCAGTTCACCAGAAAAAGGTCAGTCTCATTTGTTTGGACATGAATGTATGGGTTTTTCGTATTAAATACCACATTTAAAATTGAAGAAACATAATCAATAATATCAGAAAAGCTTCATCAAACTTAAATAGAATTGTTGCTAATAAATCATAATAGTTAAATGTTAATAAAAACTTTCAATTGGAAACCAAAAGGAAATAAGATTCCCATGTGTAAATGTTATGTTTAAGAATAATAAGATATAGCAAATATTAAGCAGTGATTGCCATTTAAATAAAATAAACAATATTTTGATTACAATTGTAACCCATATGTGTTATTATTTTACTCTTTTCTTTCCTATCCCGATTAGGAACCATTGAGAAATACTTAGAAGCCACGTATGTAAGTAATTAATTTTATAAAAAGCCCTGAGATTGAAAACATATTGATATGTGATCTGGTAAATTAATTAGATTATTATTAATGCATTGATTAAATTAAATGACATATAAAAATATTATCTCATATCAATAATCAAGATCACATCAATATATATATATATATATATATATATATATATATATATATATATATATATATATATATATATAAATCGGTTTTAAAACGTCTTGCGAGGTTGTCCGATGCCTAATTTCCATGACACTCTATCATCCCATTGGCCCTCTCTAAGATCTCTTGCGCTCATCGCCTTCGTTATTCCCTCTCTCCAAGATTTCTTGGGTCTTCCTCTCTTTCTGCGGTTTGGTGGTACCCATTGCATAATTATTTTAGGGAGTCTTGAGTTATCCATCCTCTGGACGTGTCCGTACCATATCAGCTGTTTTCTTTCTATGTCTGTTGTTAGAGAGCCGTCAACCCCCATTCGCTGTCTTATCTCATCATTACGTATTCTCTCTCTGCGTGACACTCCTACTGATCTTCTAAAAGCGTCCATTTCTACTGCCTCCAGTTTTCTTCTGTTGTTTTCGGTTATCCGCCAAGTTTCTGCTCCGTACAATAGACTGCTTTTAATACGAGATTCGTAGATATTGTGTTTTCTTCTTTTTCCTATTTCATGACTCCATAGTACGCTGTTTAGACAACCTATTGTTTTTCTGGATTGTGTTATTCTTCTCTTTATTTCTTCATCATCTTTCCCCGTTGTGTCAAAAACGATTCCTAGATATGTGTAATGGTCGCAGGGCATGATGATTTCATTATTTTCTAATGTGATGTTCGATAGTTCGGTACCTATTGGCAGGTATTTTGTTTTTTCTGTATTAATTTCTAATCCCCACTTTCTATATTCTTCTTGTAATTTCCTTGCCATGTACTCTAGATCATCTTTATCGTTTGCTATAACAACCTGGTCATCAGCAAACTGCAATGTATATAAGCAAATCTCTCCAAGGTCTACGCCCATGCCTCTGCATTTTCGTTTCCACTCTTTCAATGCTTTTGCAACATATATTTTAAATAAGGTCGGTGATACACAACACCCCTGACGTAGACCTTTATTAACCAGGAAGCTTTGCGATAATCTGTTTCCAGTTTTTATTTGTGATGTTGACCCTTCATACAAATTTCTTAAGGCTTTTATTAAGGTGACACTAATATTCGTCTGTCGTAACACGTTCCAGAGTTTGTTTACAGGAACTGTATCGTACGCCTTCTGCAAGTCAATAAACATGAGGTGAGTTTCTTGATTTGTGCTTAATTTTTTTTCTATTAGTTGTTTGAGGCAGAAGATATTATCAGTACAGCTTCTTCCTGTTCGAAAACCGGATTGTTCTTCTTCCTCTTGGTCTTTGTACTCCTTCTCAATGCGGTCTCTAATTATTCGTCCATACAAACGGCTGAATGTACTAGTCACTGATATCCCTCTATAGTTTTCACATTTAAGCTTATCTCCTTTCTTATGGATCGACGAAATATAAGCAATTTTCCACTCGTCTGGCAATTTTCCACTTCATAATTACAAACAAAAAAGAAATCATCCAAGACGTAACGGTCCTAAATGCATTCTTCACTGGTAGTGACCATAGAATGGTAAGAGCAGAAGTTAAAATAAGCACAAAACAAGAGAGACGCAAATCAGTAAATACGAAACCAATACCAATATGGACCCAACCTAGAGACATTAAAAAATATCAAAACGACATCGAAACCAAACTGAGAAACAACACAGACATAACTCTCAACGAAAACATAGATGCACTAAACCAACATATTATGCAAGCCATTGGAGAAAGCATGAGAAAACACTGTCCAAGAAGTAAGAACGAAGAAAAACTTAGTACTGACACCAGGAATTTAATGAAACAAAGAAATCTTATTACAGAAAGAAATGATCCAAATGGAGAACAAAAGAGAGAGATAAACAGAGAAGTCAAGAAAGCAATAAGAAAAGACTTAAGAAAGTATAATACACTTAAAATCGAACAAGCCATAGAAAATAATAAAGGCTTAAAAAGTCTGCGAAGAAAACTAAATAATGGAAAAAGTCAGATCATTAAATTAAAAAACAAAAAGGGCGAAATAACAACAAATAGAGAGGAGCTTTTAACAATAGTAGAAGACTTCTATGGAGAACTTTATAAAAGCAGACGGATGAACCAAACACAGCTAAAAGATGCAATAAGCAAAACAATATTAAATCAAGGCTCTGAACTCATGCCAGAAGTAACTCTCAGTGAAATTAGACAAGCGATGAATAAAATGAAATCCAATAAATCACCAGGAGACGATGGAATAGTGATCAAGGCTGTTAAGAATGGCGGTGAACCTCTAATGAGAAAAATAAAAGATCTCTTTAACCTATGTTTGACAAAGAAATCCATACCATCTGAATGGAATAGAGCCAAAACAATTCTTCTGCACAAAAAAGGAGAAAAAACTGATCTGGGAAAATTACCGACCAATCAGTCTGTTAAATCATCTTTATAAACTTTTCACGAGAGTAATCCTTACAAGATTAAACAAGAAATTAGACCTGTATCAAAGTAGAGAACAAGCTGGATTCAGAGCAAACTTTGGAACCAACGATCACCTCCAAACAATAAAACAACTCATCGAAAAATCCATAGAATATAACAAGCCCTTAGTTTTAGCATTCGTATATTTCCACAAAGCATTCGACTCAGTAGAACTCGACAGTGTTATAGAAGCACTAAACGAGAGCCGCATTGATAGCCGATATTCGAGGCTAATATGTAATATATATAAAAATGCGACAAGCTCGATACAACTACACGCTAACAGCAAACAAATAAAAATCCAAAGAGGTATCCGTCAAGGGGATACGTTGTCACCTAAACTTTTCATATCGGCTCTAGAAAAAGCGATCAAAACCCTCGAATGGGGTGATAAAGGAATAAATGTGGACGGAGAGATGCTACACCACCTAAGCTACGCAGACGATATAGTCCTGATTGCAGACGATTTGGGACAAATATAGAAAATGTTGGAAGAACTTGGTACGGCATGTCATAAAATAGGCTTAAAAATGAATATAACAAAAACAAAATATATGACGAACTTAGTACCAAGTAAACACCTTGAAATACAAAATGAACAAATAGAACTGGTAGACAAATAGATATATATATATATATATATATATATATATATATATATATATATATATATATATATATATATATATATATATCTGGGTCACGAAATTAAGATAGGTAAGGACAATCAAGCAACAGAAGTATCCAAAAGAATAATACAAGGATGGGCAGCATACGGAGCTCTTAGGGACATTTTTAAGAGTGACATTCCAACTAACATGAAGAAAAAAGTTTTCGACCAATGCGTGCTACCGGTGATGACCTATGGTGCAGAAACATTATCGCTCACAAAGAAAAACGCACAAAAGCTAAGAGTAGCGTAGAGAAGAATGGAGCGATCAATGATAAAGGCCACTCTGCGAGACAGCTAAGACCAAAGTCATAGACGTCATTGAAAGAAGCTGTAATTTAAAATGGAAATGGGCTGGACACGTTGCCAGAATGAAGGACGGAAGATGGACTCGCAAACTAGTTGAATGGAGACCAAGAGCCGATAAACATAGCAGAGGAAGACCATCAATACGATGGCAAGACGACTTACGAAAGACAACAAAAAACTGGATACAGAAAGTACAAGATAGAACACTTTGGAGACAAACAGGGGAGGTCTATGTCCAGCAGTGGATTGAGAGAGGTTGATGATGATGATGATTACTCTCAAATATGTTTGACCCTAGCCATTTCGTCTCACATATTCCTAGGATAGGATTGTCTAGTCTGGCCATTTCTAGCTGAATATTTTGTAATTTCGCACCTTCAAACATAGTTCTTACGTTCCACGTAGCTATCTTGTGGATTTCCACGACACGGGGTTTTCGTGTGTTGACGACCTGAGAGGGCCCGTGGTCTGGTTGTGATCTTCCTCCCCTGCCGGATCTTGGATTCCGAAATCCATGATCATTAAATGTATGTATAGTTTCCTTATTTGTCATGGGAAGCTGTTCTAGAGATATCCACAAGGATCTTTAATGTAGTGGTTTCTCCTGACCTTCTACATCCTGATGCCGTTGACCATTTCCTGGTTCCTCCGCCTTTGAGACCGATTTCTCGGTCTCAGGACAACAGAGTGCCCTACCACTCACCAACTCATCCGCCCGAAGCCGTTGGTCAGTAAGTGGGGGGATTGCTTATACCGGTAATCATTCGGTGAGAAGTATTGATAAAAGAAGTGATAGAAGTAGAAAATAGTGACCCGTCTGCCCTCGGAAACCCAATAGCCATTCGGGGTCGGAAAAAGTAAGAATTGGCCAAGTGAGGCCGATAGGAAAGATTAAAGAAATTTTACTCAAGACAAGTTGAAAGAGAGTAAAATGTGAAGGCCCTCATGACTCGTGAGATGCGACTCATGAGAGTATGAGTATTTTTCACCTTTTGTTACCGCTCATACATCGGGGTGTTGACTACGATACAGTTGAGAACGATACAGTTTTCAGCAAATGATACTCGAAGGAAAGATAGATGATAAGAGAAGTCTGGATCCTAAACAGATGTCATGCTGCGTAATGAAATAAGAAATATGAAATGGTTCCCAATATATACTGCTAAAAACAGAATTATTTAATCCTGACTATCTAACATTTCACCTGACAAGACAATGTACGGTGGAAGCCTGCGCAAAAATGCACGGTACCTTAAGAAAAAGAAGAATACTCTAATAATTTAAATTGACGTGAATGAAGTTGGTGTTGCTGCTGTTGAAGTTATTAAAGTTGTCAAGTTCTATGAGAGTGAAATCTTCCCCAGGTGGCTTCTATCTAGAGGTCACAGAGAAATTTGATTTGCAGACAAATAGAATTTTTACATTGTCGAGTTCAGCGAGGGCTGATAATGTTGTGTTCAGACCAGGCCGAGGAGAGATATCAGTGCCATATTTTTCATGTTGTCTTTCAATGATCAACTCCATACCAGATATACTATAGGTTTGGGGAGAAGTTATAGACGGAGAGCTAGAGGCGAGAAATCATCGTCATAAGTAATATGGAGTTTGGCATGTGAAATGTGTCTATTGTATATTGATAAATATGACCCCTTTCAGGCTGACACCTCAGTGGATACAGGAAGTAGCAATAAGGGATGAAAGGGGAAAGTTGTTGCAGTCATTAAATGTTTTCACCTTCTATTTTGTTAAACCTCCATCGATTTGCATGAAAATTGGTGAGTAGTTAGAGCATAACTCAAGAAATAAAACTGATATGGTGCCAACGTGCGCTTTTACCCTGGGGGTGGATGCCACCCCTTCTCGGGGGTGAAAACTATTTTATTAAAAATAACCCCACTAATCGATAGAGGGACAAATTTTAAGGAAAATTTGTTACTTCTAATTATTAAAATAAATCAATACTTTTTGAGTTATTAAAGATCAAAAATTTGATTTTTTCGTGAAATAAATGCATGATGTAAAGCGGTTTTTCGTGAATAATTCAAAAACTGTAAGTTTTATCAAAATAGTTATGATTACCAAAATTGAAGATAATAAAATATAAAAGAGATTTATTATTCGAAAAACCTTTGAGAATTAATAAAAAGTGAGTTATAGGTGATGGAATGTATATTTTTTTCGGCTAGTACCCAAATCTAAGTATTCAAGCTCAAATAACGGGAAAACGGTGCATTTTATAAAATATATTTACTGAACACTTGTCAAAGTACTCAAGAATACCTATCAAGTGAGCTCCAGATGAAGTTTATAACATCAATGCTGAGCAAGTGATGATGAAAATAAGAGAACCCTTTCGAGTTTTTAGGAAAAAGTGAAAATAAAACATACGCTATTTATATATTTAATTTGTAATTTGTTAACAGAATAATTTTTAAAGGAATTTCGGGAATGAAGTTAGGATTATAATTTATTATCTATCAAGTTCGTTTTATTACAATTTAAATATAACAAATTAAAAATGCGAGCATTATTATGACGAAAACTTTGTTTTTTATGTATTTAAATTCCTAATATGGAAAATTGCTATTATGAAAAGTTGTTTAGAATGAAAAATTATGTTTAATGTGCAATTATATCCTACTATTTAAATATTGTGAGCTATAAAGGTACTTTACTGAGCGAATTTCTTGAGCGAAATTCATATTTTTTACACATCGACTAAAATCGATACAATTTTATATAATCTTATGTTTATGATTGCATCTTGGATTTTAGACCGTGCAGATCTTAAAATTAATAATAAAAGAGTTATAAATGAAAATGATGATTGGTAGGTATCTCTAATTTGAGAAAAAAATTAAATATTTTCTTTTTATTAGAAGAATGTAGATAATAGTTACATTATTATAATAATTATTAATTATTTAATTATAATAATAACAACTATTGCATATATTAGAACACAGTTTTTAATTCCAAACAATTTTTCGTAGTAACAATAATTTACAGCACTGTGAAAAAAAGGTACTTTAATCTTGAGCGAAATTCATATTTTTTAAAATACCTCCTATAATATAGATAAAATTTGCTATCTGATGATTGGATCGTAGGTTTTAGACGATGCAGAACTTTTTATGAATTATAAAATTATTTCGTAAAATTAAAAATAAAAATGTGTCCCATAATATATGTGTCCAACTTAAGTAGACACTCTGTATATTATACTATATAATATACATAATACATAAATCATTGGGTAGACAGCACCAAAAATTTGTAACCTGCCATTTAACATTACTTACATTAAAATTAATAAGTAATATTTATTTATTTGATATTTCAATTCTTTTACAGTTTATATGAAGTAATATATTTTTGAAATAATATGAAATTTTCATTAACATTTTTACGTACAGTGTCTCCATTGTAGAATTATCTCGCTATTTAAAATTGCTAAAAAATCATAAATTGCTGTCCCGAGATGCAACTTGTCTTTGAGGTCGGTTATCTCGAAGATAGTTTGCGATATCGAAATGCCGCTTAAAGATTTGGATTCAGGAGACAAAACTACATTGACATCGGTACATAAGCTCCAGATATTGCAGGGGTGGCAACGCAGGAACGAACGAACGGACTTTGCGAATTTATAAACGAAATCAAAATTTTCGTTGAAAATACTATTTATTTTTCACTTTCGCTGTCACATTCACTAAAATCGCTATCATAATTATTTTCATCACTTTCGCTATTATGAATGTCATCATCAGCTTGCTCATCATCCATCTCATCGTCTGTTTCATTCTCAAAAATAATATCTCTAACAATCTCTGGCATTTGAGGCCCTTCAAACCATTTGAATTTATATGTGTTATCTTCTGCAAGTTCCCAACCATTTTGTTCAATAACCAGATCTGTTAATTTTTTTTTATAGGCCCAGTTTTATAGTTCAACCAAATACTTGTAATGTATCGTGCTCGTAAAAGATGATGATATAGCTCAGATTGAGATGGATATATTCAATACAAACGCCGACTCCGAAATCACAGTAGCAAGTGGCATACAATAGCGTCAATTTAAGAGCACATGCGTGAAGTTACGAATGATAAAAAGAAAATATTATTATTAATTAAATGTATGTTACTAAAATATTATTTTTATATTATTTCGATATTTAATTGAATTTTTTCTATCGATATAAACTTAGTGGCGGTTCTAGCCAGGGGCAGGGGGTAGCTGTCGCCCTTCAGTTTTTACAGTACTTTTGTACTATAATTTTCGTTAAAAAGGCACGTTATCTTGTTTATTCAGCGGTTGTGTTCACTTGCCCCTCACTTTTTTTGGTCTAGAACCGCCCCTATATAAACTGAATATTTACAGAAACTGAGGGTGTCCAATAATGGGCACATTTGACATAATATTCAAATAAATTTTTGCTATATTTTATATAAATGTCTTAAAACAATTTTAAAAACTTATATAAATAATATAATAATTAAGCTCCAAATTTTTGGAGCCTAAATTTTGAAAAATGTTTGTAGCATAATGTTTTATGGTATCAACTTTTCCGGGAGCTCATTTGATACATATTTCTAAGTACTTTGACAAGTGTTTAGTAAATATATTTTATAAAATGCACCGTTTTCCCGTTATTTGAGCTTGAATACTTAGATTTGGGTACTAGCCGAAAAAAATATACATTCCATCACCTATAACTCACTTTTTATTAATTCTTAAAGGTTTTTCGAATAAGAAATCTCTTTTATTTTTTATTATCTTCAATTTTGGCAATCATAACTATTTTGATAAAACTTACAGTTTTTGAATTATTTACGAAAAACCGCTTTACATCATGGATTTATTTCACGAAAAATTCAAATCTTTGATCTTTAATAACTCAAAAAGTATTGATTTATTTTAATAATTAGAGGTAATAAATTATGCTTAAAATTTGTCGCTCTATCGATTAGTGGGGTTATTTTTAGTAAAATAGTTTTCACCTCTGAGAAGGGGTGGCATCCACCCACAGGGTATAAGCGCACGTTGGCACCATATCAGTTTTATTTCTTGAGGTATGCTCTAACTACTCACCAATTTTCATGTAAATCGATGGAGGTTTAACAAACTAGGAGGTGAAAACATTTAATGACTGCACCAACTTTCCCCTTTCATCCCTTATTGCTACTCCCTGTATCCACTGAGGTGTCAGCCTGAAAGGGGTCATAATTATCAACATACAATAGACACATTTCACATGCCAAACTCCATATTACTTATGACGATGATTTCTCGCCTCTAGCTCTTAGACTATTAGGTCTTTGTACGATACCTAAAGCACGTCAAATTTCTTTTTGGCAAAAGATGCAATTGGGTTAAAGTGCGGTGAACAAAATTAAATAAATTGTTAATGAAAATCCAAAAAAATCAAAATATTTATACAAAAGTTATGTGAAGAGCTTTAGAATAGCAACGAAAAAATAGTTGCAGTGGTGTGCAAATGCGGTATAAGGAAGCAATAAGTAGGTAAAGAATGCTTAATAAAACAAGAAAATTATGTACAAGACAAATAGATTATATTGAAAGAAATGACTTTACAGAAAATTGACACATATTTCTATGTTTTTTTCTTTAAAAACACACAATATGTCTACTAGTCTACTAGTCTACAATCATTCTATTTATATTTTTGTTGTTAGAGTTTTAGAATAACATAGTAAAATCACTTTTTAAAATAGACCTACATTCGCTGCATACTACACCTAATTATCGTAAATATGTTTTCAATAAATATATCGCAAACAAAAACAATTAGTATAAAAACGTCGCTTGGTTCTGGCATAACTAACATCAGGAAGTAGTTAGCTGCTATATTTGTATGTATAATTTGTAACCAGGAAGTCAAATATTAACACGATAAACATGGCACAGATAAAAGTACTTCTTGCCATTCTAATCGAAGGTGAAGGGAAACTATTATGTATTAAAGGTAAATAAACACCAGATGGCAGGTTAGGAGTCAAATTTAATTATATAATGTAACTAGATGACCCGGTGAACTTCGTTGCACCTTAGATAGTGTGTCAGAATTAGATAATGTGTCATAATTTTACTCAAAATCAACTGCTCGAAAATGAATTGCTCGACATAAAAATTGATTGAAATACAAATTCCTCGAATTAAAAATAAAATTATATGTCTAAATATTTATTCACAATAATGCAAAATTTGTAGGTATATAAAAAAAGGTACATTTAATAGGACAATTATATGATATTCGGAAACTAGAAAAAAATTAGACGGAAAGGTACATTTAATAGGACAAATTATGTGAAATTCATATTTTGTTCAATTTGAGTTCAAAAGTTAAACTGTTGCACTTTTCTTTTATAAAATTTCCCGCTCGTTCTTCTTCTGTGCTCAGAATTTTTCTACTGCTTACGGTTCGCTATTTCGGAAACGGACGGCGCTAGAGACAAAAAAAAATAGTACCATTATGTTCGGAATTCAGTAGGGAGTATGCGCTAACACAGACGGAACGGCGTACGTCGACTGAACCCCCGCTAAAATGTCGAAAGCGACGCATCCCTTACTATACTTTGATGCAGTGACACACACCAGGCGCTCTTAAAATTTTCGTTGCAGCGGCGTTACCGCGACCCATCCTAGAAACCATATCGCGCCCTAATGTCGCCAATCGGTTTTACGACTTCGACGGCATATCATAAATGCGTGTATCGTGGTATAACACAGACGTTTGAGCTGTTTTCTAGCGAATTTTGTTGTGAGTGTTACCAAAGCTTGTTTAATGATGGAAATTACAGACTTGAACTATATTTTGCCTTGAATTTTTTACTCCCATATCAAATTATTTTTATATGGGACTCATTTTATTTTTAATTTTTTATCTTATAGCTTAAGGAGCAACTTAATTAGGTACAATATTTCTATCTGGAAAAAAGTAATCTACTAAAAATAATTTTTTTTTCAAATTTTACACAATACAGTTTATACTAATAACTTATATATAATTTTATTTGATGTCTAGGTATGTAAAATAGTTCTCCAGTTCTCTAGTTCTCCACTATATCCTATTTTTCGCCTTTCCTTTCCAGTGTATAATTTTCATCGATACTATTATATTCCTGAAACTTTTTTGCAGTCCTAGTCTACCTCGTCCCTAGTCCCAACTGGTCTTCTTAGCAGTACCATCTTTGGCATTCTTTCCTTATCCATCCCCTCAAAATGACCTGCCCATCTGATTCTTTATGACTTTGTTTATCTTGTTATACTTGGTTCATTGTAATGCATCCTTAATTCTTGATTGCTGCTTCTATGCCAGCCGTCTTCCGTATCTGTAATATTTTCCCTGAAAATAGCTGTCAGTACGTTCCGTTCTCAACTCTTTATCATTTCTCCTTCTGTTTTATTTAGCACCCATGTCTCACATCCGGCAGGTGACTGTTGCTCTTATTACGGTTTTGTATATTCCGGTTTTCGTCTTTCTCGATAAGTACTGTGCCTTTAATTTGAATAATTTTTTTGTTAATAATAATTTGTGAAACATCACTATTTCCCAATAAATTGGGTATAATAGAGGGGCATCAATTTAACACCTGTATTTGCTCAGTGGCGTACCATTGAATGGACAGCCTCTTAGCGTTATAAATAGTTTTTCTTAGGTGATATGCTTTCCCTCATAATGGTGTTATTTCTTGAAAACGGCTCTTTTATACTTACTAATAACTCCTGAAAATATTTTTTAGACATTCTTGTAAAATTAAAAAACTTTTCTGGGCCTTTATTATATTAATTTCGTTATATAATGTGTAACAAAATTCCTTATAATTTCGTTCTTTTATGATGGGATGTATATAATATCTGTGTTTCTTTTTTTCTTTAATATAAGATAAAATAAACTTGCATTTATTACAAAAGACAAATCGTCATAAATTTCAGATATCGTATTGTACAGCAGCCAACACGCGACTAAATTTGGCAACTACAAACCTCCACCAAAAGCGTCCGCCAAAATTTTGATTATACCAGATTTGCGCCTCCGCCAAAATTTGATTCTTACACCAGAGATCTGGTCCTTCGGCAAAATTTTAAAATATTTTTTGTACATTAAAAATAGTAATCGTAAAGTTAAAAACTTTATATTTTCACGGATTTTAGTACAATTTTCGCTCATTAGTTTCGTGTGCTTAGTGTTGTCTCTAGTGCTCTCGTGTTGTCCTACGGCCTCGTTTTGCTATCTCGGAAACTAATTGAGCTAGAGAGACGATGTATACGCCGTTTTTTTCGCAATTGAGCAAGGAGTCCACCTGCCAAATTTCATGAAAATCGGTCAAGCGGTTTCGGAGGAGTACGGTAACAAAGCCTGCGAATTAGAATTTTATATATATAGATGTTAAACCACGAAATTTTTTTAAAAAAATAACGGTTAAAGATAGAAAAGTGAAAATTTAGGATTGTATGTATCTTTTGCTTCTGAATCATATACAATTAAGAAAAATCGGTTTGTCGAAAAATAAAAAAAAAATTTAGGGGGGACAAAGCCCCCTTATAACGTACGGCTATGAAATATAGATAACAACCTACTCCCTGTCCGGTCGAGTCCACCTGCCAAATTTCACGAAAATCGGTCAAGTGGTTTCGGAGGAGTACGGTAACAAAGCCTGCGAATTAGAATTTTATATATATAGATTAACTTTTTTCATATAGTTTTGAATTTTTCACTACCATTGACGTAGAGTCAGAAAAGCAGAAAGGGATGAAATAAAATCTGAAAGTCGAACGAATGAACAAGCAGAATTATTGCTTATAACGAGGAAGAAGAAGAAGAAGAAGAAGACGAAGAAGAATAAGAATAAGAATAAGAATAAGAATAAGAATAAGAATAAGAATAAGAATAAGAATAAGAATAAGAATAAGAATAAGAATAAGAATAAGAATAAGAATAAGAATAAGAATAAGAATAAGAATAAGAATAAGAATAAGAATAAGAATAAGAATAAGAATAAGAATAAGAATAAGAATAAGAATAAGAATAAGAATAAGAATAAGAATAAGAATAAGAATAAGAATAAGAATAAGAATAAGAATAAGAATAAGAATAAGAATAAGAATAAGAATAAGAATAAGAATAAGAATAAGAATAAGAATAAGAATAAGAATAAGAATAAGAATAAGAATAAGAATAAGAATAAGAATAAGAATAAGAATAAGAATAAGAATAAGAATAAGAATAAGAATAAGAATAAGAATAAGAATAAGAATAAGAATAAGAATAAGAATAAGAATAAGAATAAGAATAAGAATAAGAATAAGAATAAGAATAAGAATAATAATAAGAATAATAATAATAATAATAAGAATAATAATAATAATAATAATAACCTGTGGGAGTTTTTTGTCAGTTCTTCTATCAGGCGCGGCCCCCTGCGAATGGGGGATGCTTTCTGGGTATTCGTAGCGCCAATACCCAGAGAGTAGCAGGAATACTTGCCGTGGAACAAAAACTGACACCTGGCAGTAGGTATAAAATGCACACCCATGAGAATGGAGAATAATAATTTGTGTTTAGGATCGCTGCCTGGGGATCGCCAGGGCACGTCTGGAGCCGGCGCTGGACGTGACAGCATGCGGGACGTCGGTGGCAGGGTGTTGAGGAGGCGGGCCCCTGTCATACAATCAGCTACAGCCCAACCACAACCACAAGCGAGCCAAATAACAACAAGAGCTCCACCCGCCGAAGGTGCTGCGCTGGATCATCAGCCGGCGCTCACTCAAGCGGGACGACCGAGGCAGCGCATGAAATGGACTGTGTCCATCAACGAAAGCATTTTGCGCTTCTATTATAAGGTGACAAACCTCGGTCAAGAAACGATCGGCTACAGACAACAGCTGTATGCCGAATTTTGCAGGGAGTACCCAGATATTCAAGTATCGGAGCAAAGAGTATCAGATCAATACCGGGTAATCATAAGAAATAATCTTATCCCAGAGACTAGACGCGATGCCATCAAAAGCGAAGTCGAACGGGAGCTTAATAACCAAGAGCTAGTTTTAGATCAAGTCCCTAATGAAATCCTTGAGGAGCAGATTCATGAGATTCCCATACCAGAAACTCAACCTGACAATACACAGCAGGAAAACAACGAGTTGCGCGATAGTCTAGAAAACGAAATGGCTCGTGCCGTACAAGAGTTTAATGGAACAAATCCACTTAGCAGACCACCGCTACCACGAATAAACTCTTGTAAGAAACTAGGTGCGCTGTTACAAATTGTGAACACTGAAGTCCTACCCAATTATATCGTAGAAGCCCACACATTGGAATATCTGCATATGCTAATCTACTGTGCAGCAACAGCAATTGCCAATGTAATGGGCGTTAAGATCAGAACACGACGGGGGTACTAATAACGGAAGGACTGGTAGCAGAATTGCACCATGGGAAAAAAGACTTCTCGGAAAAATTGAATTACTGCGTAGGGATATTGGTCAAGTCACAGAATATATAAGAGGTGTAACAAGTAGAAAAGTCATTAAGAGAGCTGAAGAAATAATGCGGAGCACTGCAAGACACTCGAGATACGATCCAGAAAATAACACAGCCCAACAGTGTCTGGATACATTAAAACAAAAACTCTCCGTCTATTCAGGACGATTAAGAAGGTATAAAGTTAGTAGCAACCGAAAATGTGACAATGCACTTTTTGAGAACTCTGAGAAGGCGTTTTACCGAAAACTCAATTCCACCGTAGAAAGTGTCGACAAGTCTTACCCAAGCCAAGAAGAAATTCATGAGTTTTGGAGAAATCAACTTTCCACACCAGCTGCTTTTAACAACAATGCTGGCTGGATAGAAGATACGACGCACAACTGTCACCACTACGTCGCTGCTAACTACGAACCATTCACGACTGAAGAAGTCTCAAATGTCATCAAAGAGCTTCATAACTGGAAATCTCCTGGACCAGACGGAGTTCAGAACTTCTGGCTTAAAAAGTTTTGGAGTATTCATGAGTGCTTATCAACATTAATTAATCATGTTATTTCTAATCCGCAGGAATTACCATCATTTCTAACTCAGGGAACTACTTATTTAATACCCAAGGATCAAAATAACACCCAAGATCCATCCAAGTACCGCCCAATTACTTGTCTTCCAACTTTGTATAAATTGGTCACATCCTGTGTAACCCGGCGTATCTACCAACACTGTGCTCTAAACAATATCATAGAGCCTCAACAGAAAGGATGCGCTAAGGGTTCCATGGGCTGCAAAGAACAGCTTATCATCGACTCAGTCATTTCTAACCAGGCATTCACTAAAAAAAGGAATCTTTTTACTGCTTTTATTGACTATAAAAAGGCCTTTGATTCAGTACCGCATGAATGGCTAATAGATATTTTGAAAATATACAAGGTCGATGATAACATAGTGACCTTTTTAAGGCATATAATGAGAGATTGGAAGACTAAAATTCACCTCCAAATACCTGGTGAAAACAATATTGAAACCGAAAATATCGCAATCAACCGGGGCCTGTTTCAAGGAGACTCGTTGAGTCCACTGTGGTTCTGTTTAGCTTTGAACCCCCTTTCCCAGCTATTAAACTCCACAGACTCAGGTTTTAGCATTAAAAGCAATAATACTGTAGTAGCGAAGCTCAATCATCTGTTGTATATGGATGATTTGAAATTAATGGCTTCCACTCGAGAACACCTAGAAGAGATGCTAAAAACTGTAGAAACATTCTCTAATGATATTAGTATGCAGTTCGGTCTAGACAAGTGCCGTGTTTTGAATATAGTCAAAGGAAAGGTACAGCCCGGTGGATTCGATATGCAAAATGGCCAGAACATCGAGGCCATGGGCGATAACGATATGTACAAATATCTTGGAGTAAAGCAGGCGCGGAAAATTGACCATAAGCAAATGAAAACTGAGATAACTACTGAGTTTATAAGAAGGGTTAAACAGCTGCTTCGTTCACAGCTTAACAGTAAAAATTTGTTTAAGGCACTGAACACCTACGCTTGTTCCGCGCTTAGCTATTCATTTGGTATTGTTAAGTGGACAAAAACGGATATAGAAAATCTTCAGCGAAAAGTACGAACACACCTCACAAAGGCACAAAAACACCACCCTAAAAGTGCAGTAGAACGAACGACATTACCCCGGTATTTAGGAGGAAGAGGACTTATGGATATAGGTGAGCAATTAGATAAACAGATTGCTAATTTAAGAACTTATTTTCAGATGCAGGCTGAGACATCTACTCTACACCGCGCAATTTGCGCAGTAGATGACACGACACCGATCAAACTGAGGGAACCAGAAATGCGCATAAACCACCTTACTAAGGATGAAAAACTGCGCACCTGGATGGGTAAACCTCTGCACGGGCGACATCCCAATGAAGTTAGCCAAGACTATGTCGACAATATAGCGTCGAACTATTGGTTGACATCAGGAAAGATGTTCCCTGAAACGGAGGGTTCATTACTGGCCATTCAGGATCAGGTTATACCAACCAGAAATTACCTGAAATATATCGTCAAAGACCCTCAGGTTCAAAACGACAGATGCCGATATGGATGTCAAGCCCAAGAAACCATCCAACATATTACAGGGGGCTGCCAGGCATTTGCTGCAACTGAATACAAGGAACGGCATGACGCAGTGGGAAAAATCCTTCATCAAGAGATAGCTAACAAACTGGGACTTCTCCAAACGGACCATCTCCCATATTATCAATACGTTCCTGAGAGTATGCTTGAGGATGGCAACTACAAGCTATACTGGGACCGCAGTGTGCTCACAGACCAAACAGTGGCACATAATAGACCAGATCTCGTACTAGTCAATAAATTAACAAGACAAACAACACTAATTGATGTGGCGATACCTAACAACAATAATCTACGTAGTAAATTTACTGAAAAGATCGCCAAGTATAGAGATCTGGAAATTCAAATACGGAGACAATGGAGAATGCAAAGTACCCAGACGATACCTATTGTTATGTCTACTACTGGAGTCATTCCGAAGACCCTCCTCGAAAGCATAAAAAAGCTGGGTCTCAATGAACATATTTATAAGACCATGCAGAAAGCTGTACTACTTGCGACGGCCAGAAGTGTAAGAAAATTTTTGGGAGATACACCTGCATTCCAAGTCACCTAGGGCTCGATAACACGGAAAGAGTCCCACCAGAGCTCAATCCTTTTGATACCGTAGGTATCTGGTATGAGTCAATTTTCCCCTCAGAGGGAGTGTGAGCCGTATGGCTAAATCTGATAATAATAAGAATAAGAATAAGCATAAGAATAAGAATAAGAATAAGAATAATAATAAGAATAAGAATAAGAATAAGAATAAGAATAAGAATAAGAATAAGAATAAGAATAAGAATAAGAATAAGAATAAGAATAAGAATAAGAATAAGAATAAGAATAAGAATAAGAATAAGAATAAGAATAAGAATAAGAATAAGAATAAGAATAAGAATAAGAATAAGAATAAGAATAAGAATAAGAATAAGAATAAGAATAAGAATAAGAATAAGAATAAGAATAAGAATAAGAATAAGAATAAGAATAAGAATAAGAATAAGAATAAGAATAAGAATAAGAATAAGAATAAGAATAAGAATAAGAATAAGAATAAGAATAAGAATAAGAATAAGAATAAGAATAGGAATAAGAATAAGAATAAGAATAAGAATAAGAATAAGAATAAGAATATGAATATGAATATGAATATGAATATGAATAAGAATAAGAATAAGAATAAGAATAAGAATAAGAATAAGAATAAGAATAAGAATAAGAATAAGAATAAGAATAAGGATAAGAATAAGAATAAGAATAAGAATAAGAATAAGAATAATAATAAGAATAATAATAATAATAATAATAAGAATAAGAATAAGAATAAGAATAAGCATAAGAATAAGAATAATAATAAGAATAAGAATAAGAATAAGAATAAGAATAAGAATAAGAATAAGAATAAGAATAAGAATAAGAATAAGAATAAGAATAAGAATAAGAATAAGAATAAGAATAAGAATAAGAATAAGAATAAGAATAAGAATAAGAATAAGAATAAGAATAAGAATAAGAATAAGAATAAGAATAAGAATAAGAATAAGAATAAGAATAAGAATAAGAATAAGAATAAGAATAAGAATAAGAATAAGAATAAGAATAAGAATAAGAATATGAATATGAATAAGAATAAGAATAAGAATAAGAATAAGAATAAGAATAAGAATAATAATAAGAATAAGAATAATAAGAATAAGAATAAGAATAAGAATAAGAATAAGAATAAGAATAAGAATAAGAATAAGAAAAAGAATAAGAATAAGAATAAGAATAAGAATAAGAATAAGAATAAGAATAAGAATAAGAATATGAATATGAATATGAATAAGAATAAGAATAAGAATAAGAATAAGAATAAGAATAAGAATAAGAATAAGAATAAGAATAAGAATAAGAATAAGAATAAGAATAAGAATAAGAATAAGAATAAGAATAAGAATAAGAATAAGAATAAGAATATGAATATGAATAAGAATAAGAATAAGAATAAGAATAAGAATAAGAATAATAATAATAATAATATATGGCAGGGTGTTGAGGAGGCGGGCCCCTGTCATACAATCAGCTACAGCCCAACCACAACCACAACCACAAGCGAGCCAAACAACAACAAGAGCTCCACCCGCCGAAGGTGCTGCGCTGGATCATCAGCCGGCGCTCACTCAAGCGGGACGACCGAGGCAGCGCATGAAATGGACTGTGTCCATCAATGAGAACATTTTGCGCTTCTACTACAAGGTGACAAACCTCGGTCAAGAAACAATCGGCTACCGACAACAGCTGTATGCCGAATTTTGCAGGACGTACCCAGATATTCAAGTATCGGAGCAACGAGTATCAGACCAATACCGGGTAATTATAAGAAACAACCTTATCCCAGAGACTAGACGCAATATTATCAGAAGCGAAGTCGAACGGGAGATTCATAACGATGTTGTAATTGAAGATCAAGTCCCCAATGAAGTGCATGAGCAGATTCCTGAGCTTGCCATACAAGAAACTCAACCTGACAATACAGAGCAGGAAAACAACGAGCTACATGATAAACTAGTAAGCGAAATGGCACGTGCTGTACAAGAGTTTAATGGAACAAACCCACTTAGCAGACCACCGCTACCACGAATAAACTCTTGTAAGAGACTAGGTGTGCTGTTACAAATTGTGAACACTGAAGTCCTACCCAATTATGTCGTAGAAGCCCACACATTAGAGTATCTGCACATGCTAATCTACTGTGCAGCAACAGCAATTGCTAATGTAATGGGCATTAAGATCAGAACACGACGGGGTTCTAATAACGGAAGGACTGGTAGCAGAATTGCACCCTGGGAAAAAAGACTGCTCGGAAAGATTGAATTGCTGCGTAGGGATATTGGTCGAGTCACAGAATATATACGAGGTGTAAGAAGTACAAGAGTCATCAGGAGAGCTGAAGAAATAATACGGAATACTGCAAGACACTCAAGATACGATCCAGAAAACAACACAGCCCAACAGTGCCTGGATACGTTAAAACAAAGACTCTCCGTTTATTCAGGACGAATAAGAAGGTACAAAGTGAGTAACAACCGAAAATCCGACAATGCCCTTTTTGAGACTGCTGAGAAGGCGTTCTATCGAAAACTCAATTCCACCGTAGAAAATCTCGATAAGTCTTATCCAAGCCAAGAAGAAATTCATGAGTTTTGGGGAAATCAACTTTCCACACCAGCTGCTCTTAACAACAATGCTGGATGGATCGAAGATACGGCACAGAACTGCCAACACTACACTACTACTCTCTACGAACCCTTCACCACTGAAGAAGTCTCAAATATCATCAAAGAGCTTCATAACTGGAAATCTCCTGGACCAGACGGAGTTCAAAACTTAAACTTTTGGCTCAAGAAGTTTTGGAGTGCTCATGAATGCTTATCAACACTAATTAATTATGTTATTTCTAATCCGCAGGATATACCATCATTCCTAACTCAGGGAACCACTTATTTAATACCGAAGGATCAAAATAACACCCAAGATCCAGCAAAATACCGCCCAATTACTTGTCTTCCAACTTTGTATAAATTGGTCACATCCTGTGTAGCCCGGCGTATCTACCAACACTGTGCGCTGAACAATATCATAGAGCCTCAACAGAAAGGATGCGCTAAGGGTTCCATGGGCTGCAAAGAACAACTTATCATCGACTCAGTCATTTCTAATCAAGCATATTCCAAAAAGAGGAACCTATTTACTGCTTTTATTGATTACAAGAAGGCCTTTGATTCAGTGCTGCATGAATGGCTTATAGATATATTGAGAATATATAAAGTCGATGATAATATAGTGACCTTTTTACAACATATAATGACAGAGTGGAAAACTAGAATTCACCTTCAAATACCTGGTGAAAGTAACATCGAAACTGAAAATATCGCAATCAGCCGGGGCCTGTTTCAAGGAGATTCGTTGAGTCCTCTGTGGTTCTGTCTAGCTATGAACCCACTATCTCAGCTATTGAACTCCACAGATGCAGGTTTTAGCATCAAAAATAACAACAATGTGGTGGCGAAGCTTAATCATTTATTGTACATGGATGATTTGAAATTAATGGCTTCCACTCGAAACCAACTCGACGAGATGCTAAAAACTGTAGAAACTTTTTCTAATGATATTAGTATGTACTTCGGACTAGACAAGTGCCGTATTTTAAATATAGTCAGAGGAAAAGTACAGCCCGGAGGATTCGATATGCAAAATGGCCAGAACATCGAGGCCATGGGTGAAAACGATATGTACAAATATCTTGGAGTAAAGCAAGCGCGGAAAATTGACCATAAACAAATGAAAACAGAGATAACTACTGAGTTTATACGAAGGGTAAAACAGCTGCTTCGCTCACACCTTAACAGTAGAAATTTGTTTAAGGCACTAAACACCTACGCATGTTCCGCGCTTAGCTACTCATTTGGTATTGTTAAGTGGACAAAAACAGATATAGAAGCTCTTCAGCGAAAAGTGCGAACACACCTCACAAAGGCACAAAAACACCATCCTAAGAGTGCAGTAGAAAGAACAACATTACCACGGAATCTAGGAGGAAGAGGACTTATGGATATAGGTGAGCAATTAGATAAACAAATTGCTAATTTAAGAACTTATTTTCAGATGCAGGCTGAGACATCTACTCTACATCGCGCTATCTGCGCAGTAGATGACACAACACCGATCAAACTGAGGGAACCAGAAATGCGCATAAACCACCTTACTAAGGACGAAAAAATGCGCGCCTGGATGGGTAAACCTCTGCACGGGCGACATCCCAATGAGGTCAGCCAAGACTATGTCGACAATATAGCGTCGAACTACTGGTTGGCATCAGGAAAGATGTTCCCTGAAACGGAGGGTTCATTACTGGCCATTCAGGATCAGGTTATACCAACCAGAAATTACCTGAAATATATCATCAAAGACCCTCAGGTTCAAAACGACAGATGCCGATATGGATGTCAAGCCCAAGAAACCATCCAACATCTTACAGGGGGCTGCCAGGCATTTGCTGCAACTGAATACAAGGAACGGCATGACGCAGTGGGAAAAATCCTTCATCAAGAGATAGCTATCAAGCTGGGACTTCTCCAAACAGACCATCTCCCGTATTATCAATACGTCCCTGAGAGTATGCTTGAGGATGGCAACTACAAGCTATACTGGGACCGCACTGTGCTCACAGACCAAACAGTGGCACATAATAGACCAGATCTCGTACTAGTTAATAAATTAACAAGACAAACAACACTAATTGATGTGGCGATACCTAACAACAATAATCTACGTAGTAAATTTACTGAAAAGATCGCCAAATACAGAGATCTAGAAATTCAAATACGAAGGCAATGGAGAATGCAAAGTACCCAGACGATACCGATTATTATTTCTACTACTGGAGTCATTCCGAAGACCCTCCTCGAAAGCATAAAAAAGCTGGGTCTGAATGAACATCTTTATAAGACCATGCAGAAAGCTGTACTACTCGCGACGGCCAGATGCGTACGAAAATTTCTGGGAGATACACCTGCATTCCAAGTCACCTAGGGCTCGATAACACGGAAAGAGTCCCACCAGAGCTCAATCCTTTTGATACCGTAGGTATCTGGGATGAGTCAATTTTCCCCTTAGAGGGAGTGTGAGCCGTATGGCTAAATCTGATAATAATAATAATAATGTGACAATGCACTTTTTGAGAACTCTGAGAAGGCGTTCTACCGAAAACTCAATTCCACCGTAGAAAGTGTCGACAAGTCTTACCCAAGCCAAGAAGAAATTCATGAGTTTTGGGGAAATCAACTTTCCACACCAGCTGCTTTTAACAACAATGCTGGCTGGATAGAAGATACGACGCACAACTGTCACCACTATGTCACTGCTAACTACGAACCATTCACGACTGAAGAAGTCTCAAATGTCATTAAAGAGCTTCATAACTGGAAATCTCCTGGACCAGACGGAGTTCAGAACTTCTGGCTTAAAAAGTTTTGGAGTATTCATGAGTGCTTATCAACATTAATCAATCATGTTATTTCTAATCCGCAGGAATTACCATCATTTCTAACTCAGGGAACTACTTATTTAATACCCAAGGATCAAAATAACACCCAAGATCCATCCAAGTACCGCCCAATTACTTGTCTTCCAACTTTGTATAAATTGGTCACATCCTGTGTAACCCGGCGTATCTACCAACACTGTGCTCTAAACAATATCATAGAGCCTCAACAGAAAGGATGCGCTAAGGGTTCCATGGGTTGCAAGGAACAGCTTATCATCGACTCAGTCATTTCTAACCAGGCATTCACTAAAAAAAGGAACCTTTTTACTGCTTTTATTGACTATAAAAAGGCCTTTGATTCAGTACCGCATGAATGGCTAATAGATATATTGAAAATATACAAAGTAGATGATAACATAGTGACCTTTTTAAGGCATATAATGAGAGATTGGAAGACTAAAATTCACCTCCAAATACCTGGTGAAAACAATATCGAAACCGAAATTATCGCAATCAACCGGGGCCTATTTCAAGGAGACTCGTTGAGTCCATTGTGGTTCTGTTTAGCTTTGAATCCCCTTTCCCAGCTATTAAACTCCACTGACTCAGGTTTTAGCATTAAAAGCAATAATACTGTGGTAGCGAAGCTCAATCATCTGTTGTATATGGATGATTTGAAATTAATGGCTTCCACTCGAGAACACCTAGAAGAGATGCTAAAAACTGTAGAAACATTTTCTAATGATATTAGTATGCAGTTCGGTCTAGACAAGTGCCGTGTTTTGAATATAGTCAGAGGAAAGGTACAGCCCGGTGGATTCGATATGCAAAATGGCCAGAACATCGAGGCCATGGGCGACAACGATATGTACAAATATCTTGGAGTAAAGCAGGCGCGGAAAATTGACCATAAGCAAATGAAAACTGAGATAACTACTGAGTTTATAAGAAGGGTAAAACAGCTGCTTCGTTCACAGCTTAACAGTAAAAATTTGTTTAAGGCACTAAACACCTACGCTTGTTCCGCGCTTAGCTATTCATTTGGTATTGTTAAGTGGACAAAAACGGATATAGAAAATCTTCAGCGAAAAGTACGAACACACCTCACAAAGGCACAAAAACACCACCCTAAAAGTGCAGTAGAACGAACGACATTACCCCGGTATTTAGGAGGAAGAGGACTTATGGATATAGGTGAGCAATTAGATAAACAAATTGCTAATTTAAGAACTTATTTTCAGATGCAGGCTGAGACATCTACTCTACATCGCGCTATCTGCGCAGTAGATGACACAACACCGATCAAACTGAGGGAAGCAGAACTGCGCATAAACCACCTTACTAAGGACGAAAAAGTGCGCGCCTGGATGGGTAAACCTTTGCACGGGCGACATCCCAATGAGGTCAGCCAAGATTATGTCGACAATATAGCGTCGAACTACTGGTTGACATCAGGAAAGATGTTCCCTGAAACGGAGGGTTCATTACTGGCCATTCAGGATCAGGTTATACCAACCAGAAACTACCTGAAATATATCATCAAAGACCCTCAGGTTCAAAACGACAGATGCCGATATGGATGTCAAGCCCAAGAAACCATCCAACATCTTACAGGGGGCTGCCAGGCATTTGCTGCAACTGAATACAAGGAACGGCATGACGCAGTGGGAAAAATCCTTCATCAAGAGATAGCTATCAAGCTGGGACTTCTCCAAACGGACCATCTCCCGTATTATCAATACGTCCCTGAGAGTATGCTTGAGGATGGCAACTACAAGCTATACTGGGACCGCACTGTGCTCACAGACCAAACAGTGGCACATAACAGACCAGATCTCGTACTAGTTAATAAATTAACAAGACAAACAACACTAATTGATGTGGCGATACCTAACAACAATAATCTACGTAGTAAATTCACTGAAAAGATCGCCAAGTACAGAGATCTAGAAATTCAAATACGAAGGCAATGGAGAATGCAAAGTACCCAGACGATACCTATTGTTATGTCTACTACTGGTGTCATTCCGAAGAACCTCCTCGAAAGCATAAAAAGGCTGGGTCTAAATGAACATCTTTACAAGACAATGCAGAAAGCTGTACTACTCGCAACGGCCAGATGTGTACGAAAATTTTTGGGAGATACACCTGCACACCAAGTCACCTAGGGCTCGATAACACGGAAAGAGTCCCACCAGAGCTCAATCCTTTTGATGCCGTAGGTATCTGGGATGAGTCAATTTTCCCCTTAGAGGGAGTGTGAGCCGTATGGCTAAATCTGGATAATAATAATAATAATAAGAATAAGAATAAGAATAAGAATAAGAATAAGCATAAGAATAAGAATAAGAATAAGAATAAGAATAAGAATAAGCATAAGCATAAGAATAAGAATAAGAATAAGAATAAGAATAAGAATAAGAATAAGAATAAGAATAAGAATAAGAATAAGAATAAGAATAAGAATAAGAATAAGAATAAGAATAAGAATATGAATATGAATATGAATATGAATAAGAATAAGAATAAGAATAAGAATAAGAATAAGAATAAGAATAAGAATAAGAATAAGAATAAGAATAAGAATAAGAATAAGAATAAGAATAAGAATAAGAATAAGAATAAGAATAAGAATAAGAATAAGAATAAGAATAAGAATAAGAATAAGAATAAGAATAAGAATAAGAATAAGAATAAGAATAAGAATAAGAATAAGAATAAGAATAAGAATAAGAATAAGAATAAGAATAAGAATAAGAATAAGAATAAGAATAAGAATAAGAATAAGAATAAGAATAAGAATAAGAATAAGAATAAGAATAAGAATAAGAATAAGAATAAGAATAAGAATAAGAATAAGAATAAGACTAAGAATAAGAAAAGAATAAGAATAAGAATAAGAATAAGAATAAGAATAAGAATAAGAATAAGAATAAGAATAAGAATAAGAAGAAGAAGAAGAAGAAGAAGAAGAAGAAGAAGAAGAAGTTTATAAGGATACTTGTTTATTAAAATGCCGAGTTCAAGATTTAAGTTTCGTATTAATATTTAAAATGGGTTGTGGTCATTCATCTTGAATTATTTGTAAATTTTGTTAATGTGGTGGTGAACTAAAGGATGAACTTAACAATTGATACATTACAGATAGATCCATATTAGACTTGTTGAATTCATTCGCGCTATTTCACGCTTCATTTCTCGGCCTTAAAAAATCCAATGACTTATTCTATATGTGTAACAGATGTTAGATCTCTGATTAACATAAAATACTTTTAAAAATTATATAAAACAAAATAAAATATTAAAAGTAGTTATAAAAACTAAACATAATATCTTACCTGTGACCCCAAGGTGGCACAAAGTATAAACAACAGTGGACTCTGTTATCTTGCATATTCCGCCTATTGAGCCCACTTTCGTCTGTGAAATATTGCCTGAATTGCTCATCGATGTAATTGACACAAGTTTTCCAACTTTCTTCACAGTTGATGGCGTCCCCGAAACCAGGTGTGTCAACTACGGTCAACCTATAAAATTTTAACAAAATTGAACTAAATTTACTTAAAAAACTGAAGAGAACACACTTTGAAGTAAAAAAAAATAAACTATCAATGCAGGAGATGTGAGCACTGAGACAATTTACACTGCAGGTTTACACAGCATTACCTATTAGTCCAGAAAGCCACTGCGCATCCGCTAGGAAAAATATTCCGATTCGGATCTTTTGCACAATCTTACTCCAAAAAGGACCCTTTTTAACAAATTTGCATGTTGCCAGGACCAAAAGTGGGTCAAACATTTTTTATAAGTTTTTTTTGTTTTTTCCTAAAATTATTTTTTTTTGCATGGAACAAAGTTTTTTTAGGTTTTTTGGATCATTCCAAACAGAAAAGGTCTTTGCTGACTTTTCTCTAAAGTTGATGGTTTTTGACATATAAGCGATTAAAAATTGAAAAAGTGCGAAATCGGCCATTTTTAACCTTCAAAAACTATGTGAACAAAAAATTTAAATGTTGCCAAGGTAGGTATATATTCTTTAAACATCGATTGATGAAATCCCAAAGAGTTTTTTGCAATACAGTATTCAAAACTCCTTTGTGGGTCAAAGATTTTTTAAACGTTCTTTTTTGTTTTTTTCCTAAAATTATTTTTTTTGCATGGAACAAAGTTTTTTTAGGTTTTTTGGATCATTCCAAACAGAAAAGGTCTTTAGTGACATTTCTCCAAAGTTGATAGTTTTTGACATATTATAAGCGATTAAAAATTGAAAAATTGCGAAATCGGCCATTTTTAACCCTCAAAAACTATGTGAAAAACTGAAAATTTGAATGTTGCCAAGGTAGGTAGATATTCTTTAAACATCGATTGATGAAATCCCGAAAAGTTTTTGCAATACAATATTCAAAACTCCTTTGTTTTTTAATTGGTAATCAAGCGTGCGCGACACTATTTTCCACCGACAGTATGGTGCAAATGAAAGGAATAAATTCGTTATTTCGTAAACCGGCGACTAAGGAAAAATCCCGAAACAGGTCGATTTTTATTTTTAAGTTATGATATTGTGGCATATATGGTATACTAGTGACGTCATCCATCTGAGCGTGATGACGTAATCGATGATTCTTTTAAATGAGAATAATAGGGGTCGTGTTCTAGCCCATTTGAAAGGTTCTTCAATTCTCTATTCAGTAATATAAGCATTTATATAATTATTTTTAAAGGGTGTCCTTCTACTTCTTTTTTTTGTCAAATAATTTAATTTAATAAAAATTTTTTGGACACCCTATACAAATAATTATCTAAATGTTTACGTTACTGAATAGAGAATTGAAGAACCTTTCAAATGAGCTACAACACAACCCCTATTCTCATATAAAAAAATCATCGATTACGTCATCACGCCCAGACGGATGACGTCACTAAAATCCATATATGCCACAATATCACAACTTAGAAATAAAAATCGACCTGTTTCGGGTTTTTTCCTTAAAGTCGCCGGTTTACGAAATAACGAATTTATTCCTTTCATTTGCATCATAATGTATACACATGCAACGGTGGAAAGTAGTGTCGCGCACGCGTGATTAGCAATTAAAAAACAAAGGAGTTTTGAATACTGTATTGCAAAAAACTCTTTGGGATTTCATCAATCGATGTTTAAAGAATATCTACCTACCTTGGCAACATTTAAATTTTTTGTTCACATAGTTTTTGAATGTTAAAAATGGCCGATTTCGCAATTTTTCAATTTTTAATCGCTTATATGTCAAAAACCATTAACTTTAGAGAAAAATCACTAAAGAACTTTTCTGTTTGGAATTATCCAAGAAACCTAAAAAAACTTTGTTCCATGCAAAAAAAATAATTTTAGGAAAAAAAACAAAAAAAACTTATAAAAAATGTTTGACCCACTTTTGGTCCTGGCAACATGCAAATTTGTTAAAAAGGGTCCTTTTTGAGTAAGATTGTGCAAAAAATCCGAATCGGAATATTTTTCCTAGCGGATGCGCAGTGGCTTTCTGGATAAGTTTAATAACCAAATCAGACACAAAACAAATGTAGTCCGATTTGCAAACAATAGAGGGAGCACAAGAGGCTATGTTTACTTTCGATTTGAAACACTAAATTTTGGCAATCACTAGTGTTTTTTGGACTTTGTCCACTGCCTTTCTGACTAATGTTGTCATGTTTTTTCATACCATTGTCATAAATTAGTTGGCCAAGACTCCTTGGCCGTGGACTCCTTTTACTGCCTGTCTTACTTTGCATAATAAAATTAAGAGAACTTGGTGTCATGTATGTATTAGTATTATGCATATGTTCGCTAGTATTATAATTTTCTTCCCATCTAATACGTGCAGTTTCTTAGTCCTCGGTAAATGGTCATACTCCGATTCCATATGTGAATATGTTGAAGATATAACGTAATAATAAACGTACATACTTCAAAGTAGATTGATGTTACTGCTACATAAAATAGTATTCATCTTTATAAAAGCGACCCTAGATTGTTCTATTCGAGACCTTATCTCTTATGTGCTGTACCAGCTTACAAGTTGAAGCTTAAATTGTTGTACTGTTAAACGCGTTCTATGGGTTTTCTGTCACATTCCAGAATACCTAGACATCCCTCTATTTACTTACTTTAGTCACTTGGACATCTTGATGTTTAGCATGTACCTGAGGCGTCTGCCCTTCAAGACCGTTACCTTTCTTCAGCCTTCATACTAGGATTGTCACTGTATTTCTCTCTCAAGTCCTGGTGAGTGATGATACCCATCTAAATATTCCCTGCGACCGTATATTATCGTCCACCTTTAAGAGGTGTCCTTGAAAGAAATTCCCTATGAAATTTTTTAACGTAAAACGAAATATGCTGTGATAGATCAGTCATCTGAAAATTATGATTTACTAATAAAATGACTAATCTGCAATCATTAATGGGCAACTTCACGTGAGTATAATATTTGATAGGGGTAGAGTTTCGATGGGCTATATATCTCTGAAGTCGGCATTAGCAAGGCAACAATAAAGTTCTATACGTGCCATTTAAATAATTTGAACGCTCTATAATGGAACCATCTTAATAAATAATTAAGATAGATTATGGGGATAATACAGAAAGCTTCATGGGCAGTAACTCCAAACTACAAACAGTCAACAAGAAAAGAATCCTGCACTCCAACTATAAAAGGAAACATTTCAGAGAAAAGAAGGCTAAGAAGAAATTGGCAACAAAACAGAACAGTGAGCAATAAAAATAAATTTAATAAAGCAGCAAGGGAACTAAAAAAAAATAATACTTGAAATAAAAAATGATTCTATACAAAGATACTTAGAAGAGCTTACACCAACAGAAGCCACCGACTACTCACTATGGAAAGCCACAAGGAAACTAAAAAGTCCTCAGACACCAATACCACCAATAAGAAAAAACAATGGCAAATGGGCAAGAAATAACATGGAGAAGGCAGATGCCTTTAGTGGCTATCTCTCACAAGTCTTTCAACCAAACAGTTTGGAATCAACACCTGAAGAATTGGAGGAAATAAATAGAGTACTAAATGAACCTTACCAAATGGAGCTGCCCATACCGAAATTTAAGTTCAGTGAAGTTAAGGATGTAATAATGAAAGACATTATTCCTAAAAAGCTCCTGGTTATGATCTGATAACGGGTAGGATACTACAAAAATTAACAAAGAAAGGAATAACGGCAATATTACAAATTTTTATTACAATAATAAGATTAAATTATTTTCCGCAACAACTGAAAATGGCAGTAATAATTATGATCCCAAAACCAGGAAAAAAACTGGAGGAATTAACATCATATCAATAAGTTTACTACCTGTGCTTTTCAAAGTGCTGGAAAAATTAATAATGAAACGCATTAAGCCAATACTAGATAGCAAAAATCTCATACCAGAAAATCAGTTTGGGTTTAGGCAAGAACATGGAACCATAGAGCAAGTCCATAGATTAGTAAAACATATCAGCAACGACTTTGAAAATAAGCGATATTGCTCAGCAGCGTTTCTTGACATAAGACAAGCGTTCGATAAAGTCTGGCACAAAGGTCTACTCTATAAACTAATAAACCTATTGCCTCATCCGTATTATGAACTTCTAAAGTCCTACTTATCTCACAGATTCTTTTCAGGTAAATACCATTCAAAATATTCAGAATTATACTAAATAAAATCAGGAGTACCGCAATGCAGCGTGTTAGGACCAATGCTGTACAAGCTTTTTACTGAAGATCTACCAACTTTAAGAACCTTCGCAGATGACACTGCAATACTCGCCTCACATCATGATCCAGTAACTGCCTCAAGAAACTTACAAGCCAGCCATAACAATATCCAAGCATGGTTAAAAAATGGAAAATTCGAGTTAATGAGACCAAATCAATCCATGTTACCTTTACACTAAGAAGAGGTATATGTCCAGCAGTGTTATTAAATAATCAAATGATTACTCAGAGAAATGAAGTTAAATATTTAGGTTTACATCTTGACAGAAGATTAACATGGAGAACACATATATATACAAAACGAAAACAATTGGGTCTCAAACTAAGACAACTTTACTGGCTTATTGGCAGGAAATCACAATTAAATCTCACAAATAAGATATTAATATATAAAGCCGTACTGAAGCCAATATGGACGTATGGAATTCAATTATTGGGTTCTGCTAGCAATTCAAACCTAGAAATCATACAAAGATTTCAGAACAAAGTTCTTCGAATTATAACCAATGCTCCGTGGTATGTTTCGAACAACATAATAGAAAAAGACCTCCAAGTTCAATCCATAAAAACTGAAGTCACAAAGTACAGTGAAAAATACAAAAACAAAACTAGTGCTCACTCTAATGACTTAGTGCGCGAACTGTTTAATCTCAACGATGAAGTGCGTCGACTAAAATAAAATTAATTAACATTTACCACTACATTATTAACTTTGTTTGTAAATTATATGTTAAAGAAAGCCTCTCACTGGAGAGAATTCCTACATGTCATTTTTCCTTCTAATTGTCATAAAATTTACTTATTGTTACATTATTATGAAAGATAACAGATTGTAAATTAAATGGAGCTAAATAAAAAAAAAGATTATGGGGATAGTCGCTTATAAGGAATAAGTATAACACACCGACCTTAACTTAACACCCCTTTCTTCAATCTCCATTGTTTTCTTCTCGATGCTTGTAGTTTTGGATATTCTTTCACTGACATCTGGAATTTTTCTATTTCTATATAAGTCTTCTAGGAAGAGGCTGTTTAACAACGTAGATTTCCCCAACCCCGATTCACCTACTACCATCAGCGTGAACTCAAAGCCCTTCTTGACTGATTTTCGGTGGACCTGGTCAGGAAGAGTAGCAAAACCGATGTAGTCTCGATCTTTGTCTGAAATAAAAAAAAAACACAGTTTTAATAGTATATTATGGAACGAGCATTTAATGATGATCATTATAGTAGGGGAGGAAAGTATGCTAAATGTGCAGTCACTCGAGCGCTTTGGGGACCTATTGGGTTGTGAAGAGTAGGTTCTAAAACCAAAAAAAGTTAAGTAAAGTTTTCCATTTTAGTGTCGTTCCATTTTTAATTTAATTTTCCATTTCCAACAACCGTTTTTCCGATTATAGCGCCATTTATCCATAATTTGAAAAAATGTTTCAAATAAAAGTTACTTATTTTTACGTAAGGAATCTGAAGCTGCAATAAAAAATGGGGCTCCTATTTAAAATTTTTAACGTAACCCCCCACCCCACCTCCGTGGGGGGAGGGTTGTCTTTGGTGCCATTCGATAAATATTTTAAACATATTGAATAAGTGTATTTTTCAGTTTTTCGATCTGATATTCATTTCGCGAAATATCGTGGGATTTGTATTTAAAATTTTAAATTTATTCCCTACCCCTCGCCGCGGGGAGTCGTGTTTAGTATCATTCGATAGATTTTTGACAAATATTGGGCACGTATTTTTTAGTTTTTAGATCTATCGTTAATTTCACGAAATATTCGCTTTTTTCTTGTGAAACTTTGTGACTCAGCCATTTCCGCCCCGCCCAAATCGTCAGATTTTTTTTCCACAAAAAACAATATGTATAATACGAAGTATAATAACGAAGTATAATATGTACTAAAAAAATGTGGTTTGCACATTTATTCAATAAAAATTGTTTAACATAAAAAATTGTAAAATCGTTATATTAACTACTATCGGTATACTAAAGTCATATACTTAATATTACAAGAAACTCCAAATAAAAGTAAAAACCAAAAATTTCTATTAGAAAAATAGTTTGTCTTCTTTCCAAAAATCTTTAGTTTTCCTGCTCAAGTCTTCTAAATTTTCTGTCCCATTTTTTGCAGTATTATCAATGCTCATATTTTCAATAATACAGTCGAACCCGCTTATTGGAATAGCCTTCGTGCCAAGCAAAAATATTCCTATAACCGGGATATTCTAATACCCGATCATTGATGGCTGGTAGAAATAAGTGTACCTACTGAATAGATCTACATAATAATAGTACATACTATGTATGTACCTACATTTACATGAAGTATATTTATATGGTTTTAGGTCCTTTTATGTCAATGATACAGCAATGTAACTTATTTTATTAAAAAACCAAATTACATTTTCTGTGCATAAATCATTAATAAGCATGAAATGTGTGCAATATGTAAACATGTATATATTATCTTATTTAAAATGCATACGCCAAAATTACTTATCATTTTTTTTGAAAAATCTTTAAGTTATACAAATTAGAAAAAATTACATTGAATTGGCCCTCCAGAAATCTTCTAATAATATTACAAACGGTTAGGACTTGCCAAATTGGATGGAATATCCACAAAATCGAAAAAATCTTCATCTTTTGCCTCATCTTTCGCTTTAATATTAAGTTGGGTGGCTTCTGGTTTCATTGTTTTGTTCTAAATCTTCAGTATCTTCGAAAACCGATCAATTATCGTCAAAAGAATTAACTCTTAAAAATATCCGTCCTTTATTTTGTCGAATTCTGTGTTTTGATGAATTGGCACATTGGCAGGCAAAAAACGGATTGTTAAAATATTCAAACTCATGTTGGGTTTATGGACAGGGCGGTTATCAATACAAAAAACATTTCTATTCTTGTCTGCCATTGTATTGTCGAAGTCAATAAACCATTAACCAATAAAATTTATAACTGCAACGAGGTAGGTCGCAATAGAAATTTTTACAAGTTTTGTGAGACAGGTAAAAGTAGGTATTTTATGGCCTGTTGTATTTCGTAAAAGGGGTTAACTGGTACGTAATAAAGTATTTATTACCTGAAAAATATAATAACCCAGACAAAATTTTAATTTTTTTGGAAAATATGAATAAAAAGTTGTGCGGCCACTTGAATAATATTCGATTAAGCGATATTAATTAATTAAAACGTATTCCTGTAAGCGGATAAATTTATTAAGGAGTAAATAGAAACGTTTCGGGACCTCAAATTTCTATTCCTTAAACCGGGATATTCCTATAACCGGTACTCTAATAAGCGGGTTCGACTCTACCAATGTCCCTGTAATAGTTCTGCTAAATAGGCGGTATACATTATTATACGAGGTGTCCAGAAACTCTACCGACAAACGAAGACAGGAGATTCCTAAGATAATTTTAAGACAATTGAAGCAAATTCACCTAGTCCGAAAACGCTTCCTAAGAGAGCTAGAGCTCTTTGAAGATGGCGTCTTGTAATTAGTTTTTCTTAAATATCTCCAAAACGCTTCTAGTTAGAAAAACGAAAATTGGTGCGCTTATTTATCTTCCAGAGATAAACCGATTTCATCTATTGCTAATTTCTAGTACCGGTCATAGGCGTCCGTTTTTGGTGGGGAGTTGTTATTTTATCGCATAACTTTTTTGTGTTTAAATTTTAAGTATTTTTTACTCTGGATTATTAAATTCTGGGATATATTGGTACTAAAAGGTACTCTTGCTTTAAGTCGGCAGGACACACTGTTTTCTAGAAAAATCGAATTGAAAATTTTTTGTCTCTAAATTTTGAAAAAAAATAAAAATTTTTTCAAAAAAAAAAACGGTGTGTTTTACCTACTTAAAACAAGAGTTACTTTTAGTACTAGAATACCTCATAATTTAATAATCTAGTGTCAAAAATGCTTAAAAACTAAAGTCAAAAAGTTATGCGATAAAATAACTGCTGACCTACCCAAAACCGACGCATATGACCGGTACTAGAAATTCGCAATTGATGAAATCGATTCATCTCTGGAATCTAATTAAACGTACAAGTTTTCGTTTTCCTAAATAGTTTTTTTTGATTTTTTTTTAAATTCAAAAACAAAAAATTTCCAATCGATTTTTCTAGAAAACGGTGTATCCTATCAACTTAAAGCAAGAGTATCTGTTATTACTAGAATACCTCACAATTTAATAATCCAGAGTCAAAAGTGCTTAAAAGTTAAATACAAAAAAGTTGTGCGATAAAGTAACCGTTGCCCTACCCAAAACGGACGCTTATGACCGGTACTAGAAATTCGCAATATATGGAATCGATTTATCTCTGAAATATAAATATGCATACCAATTTTTGTTTTTCTATATAGAAGCGTTCCGGAGGTATTTAAGAAAAACTAATTACCAGCCGCCATCTTCAAATAGCTTTAGCTCCTTAAGGAAGCATTTTCGGACTAGGTGAATTGGGTTAAATTGTCTTAAAATTTTCTGAGGAATCTCCTGTCTTCGTTCAAGTATTGACAAATTAGAAAGTTTTTTGGATTTAACCAAATGCGAACATCGTATTTGATTTTTAAATCCCTTGGCTCCTTTTAAATCCCTCAAAACGAATGTCATTCCAGCTGGTATCGGATTGGTAAGTTCTCCGTTTGTTTTAGCTTGAATTTGATTCTCTTTATATATTTTTTGACGGTTTTGATTAGATTATGTGGAATTTGTCTATCATCACGGGCGCCCATATAAAAATTTTTAGGGGGGGAGGCAGACGTGAAGATGTTGCACATTACATTTTGTATACTTTGGATAGCCATATATAGTTTAAAGCACCCGAAAAGCTAGGGGGCCCCCTTCCCATGGTTATGGGCGCCCATGTCATCATAGAGGAGGTGTAGATAGATCAAAGAAACAAATACATATAGGCAAGCTTGTTATATACTACTGATTTTTTTATCAAATTTCCATAAAACTCCAGGAGACGAGGGTCATACTGAGCACGTGCCTCATAGACCATTGCCGACATGATATTAGTATTCGTCGACCCTAAAACCCCCGAAGTATGAGTTTGCACTCATCTTTTATCGAATTTCTATAAAACTCCAGATAAGACCCATTATGGGCCCCAGGAGACCCATTATTATGTCTCGGAAACCATCGGTGACATCATATTGGTGCACAGAGGCTCCAAAAACCCTTCTAGTAATGAGTTTGCATTGATTTTTTATCAATAATTTCTATATAAATCTAGAATACGAGGCCCACCCTGGGTATCAGGTGCCTCGGAGACCTTCGCCGACGTGATAGTAGTATTCAGAGACCCCAAAAAACCAAAGTAACGAGTTTGCATTGATTTTGTATCCAATTTCCATAAAACTCAAGGAGACGAGGCCCATCCTGGGTACCAGGTGCTTTGGAGAGCATCGCCGTCACAATGGCCATGTTTAGCCAGCCCAAAAAGCCCCGAATAGCAAAATTGAACCCATTTTCATGAATTATTTCCGAATTACAAATTTATCATTTTTCATCTCTTCAAAATGGATTTTGGAAAATGCATTTTCCTTGTTCAATAACACAATTTTCACTCGCCATCATCATTTTTGTTTACAAAGTTTCCTAAAGCTCTTACGAATCAAATGCAAGAAGTGTCATTAGAATTCATTAAACTGCAAACATTTGGTAGGATTTGGGCTTTCATTGCCTCGCCTAAATCCTGTTATATTAATTCCAAACTAAACTTCCAGCTACGAGAAATACGTGTTTACTAAACTACATTTTCTCTACATTAATTATACAAAATTTTATTGCAACTGTCATTAATCGTCAATTCACCTCCGGGAACTGTTTTCACATTTGAACAAAACTAGGTAAACGTTTGTTATGTTTTGCAAGTAATTTAATGACAATATTTATATGTAAATTGCAAAATTAAATTCTCGGTACATGCGTTTACATTCACAATTTATTTCCTGAAAGCGTGTTCAGGAACTTTAATAGGCAAATAAACTTATCTAACACACTTTGGATCGACCATAGGTGGTACTATGAGACAAAGGGCTCTAAATTGAATTTCTTTATATGAATTCTATATATTCTTTTTATGAATTCTAGAAAAAGCTATCTTAGAAATAGGTAAAATGAAAATAAAATAAAAGAATATGTGTGTACTTTGTACGCACGTAAGAAGTTATACTTCTATTATATTTTATAATCTCAACTAAATAAATATACTTAACAGTTACAATACCAAAAATTAACAATAATTACCAAAATTTAACCAAAACTTAACAATACCAAAAAAACGAATATGAATCGTCCGGGATTTGAACCCGCGATCTCTCGATCTCTGGTCCAATGCTATACCAACCGAGCTATGAAGACCCGTGATATTGACGTGTCGGATATAATTACACATCAAGGTGACAAATAGATCAAAGTGAAGTATAAAAATAGATATTTTTATTATATTACGCCTGAGGAAGACAAATCCAAAGACACAAAAATTATAATAAATAATACATTTACTAAGAACACTACTATATTATTTTAATAACTTATTTGCGCTGATACATACATAATTTAAAAGATTAGCAACGAACTACATACTGTCTGTCTGTAATCTGTCTCAATCGTAAAGAAGTATAACTTCAAAAATGATTGCCAAACATAGCGAAATGTATTTAGTGTATTAGTTTATCTATTTAGCTGAAAATATGAGATGAAAACCCTTCGAAAAATCGATGGTATCTAAGACACTTTGGGACACTATGGGACAGAGCTACAAGTACAGATATACGACAGAGATGCAAGGTCAAGAACATTAATAACTGGCTAAGAAACAGAAGAGTAGAATTGAATGAACGCATAAGACCATTGATCGTCTATTATCACTAATGAGATATTATGTCTTCCCTATTATTTTACCTATATGAGACATCTGGGTGTATTGTGAGACATCTGTAACGAGTAACGAAGTTGTTTTGCAGCTAATGGGAACAGTTAGGGCTATTTCACATTATAAGAATTTTGAACGTGCGAGGGTTTTCTCGTGCGGTACTTTTGACGCACCTATCCTTTTCACACAATAAGAATTGAGTCGCACGGAGATATTTTGCGGTGTTGTTTTGTATATTATTTTTATTTACACTTTGTGGCTGAGGTAAGTACATGATACGAGGTCTGATATGTATCATTACGATGTATCATTACAAATGATACATACGTTTGTCCTAATGTACTGTAATGCGTATTTAATTCATTTGCAAATTCTATTTTGTCAGTTATTATTTCTTCTGTTTTTAATTAAAAGCCTTAATTTGTTTTTAATCGTTGTTCTATTAAGTTATTTGTGGGATCTTGGATTAGCTCATCTAATTAGCTCATACAATATATGTAATAAACTATTCTAAATGGGAAATAAGCCACAATTGAACTAAAAAAATGATTTTATTAACGTTTAGACATCCGATTTGGGCGTCGAAACGTTAATAAAATTATTTTTTTTAGTTAAATTGTGGCTTATTTCCCATTTAGAATAGTTTATTATAAAAAATTCCACAAACAGCTTCAGAACAACATTATAATCTATGTTTTTCATGTACAGAATTTACAAGACCCTCTGTCATCCATTCATTTTTAAAAGTTGTTCCCCTCGTTTTAAATGTTGTTTTTAGATAATTTCACACAAGACGTGACCGCAGCCCTACTCCAGTCTTCACCGAGTCGTTTACCCTATAAAACTAAATATAATTTCGTAGAATAAAAGGTATATATTATATGGAGCGAAATCAAATTATAGCGTTGTGTTTACTTTATCGTCGAAGAAAGAGAACTAAGAGGAACCGAATTCATTGGGTCTATCCTATTAACGCAAAAAGATACGATTTATATATTTTTTTCTACAACCGTGTTAAAAATGCAATTTTTAGCACTCCATACGAGCTTTAAAAATGCTACTTTAAGGCACTAGTGCTTTAAAAATTTTATGGCACTGCAGTTCGTATTGACCGTATAGGCAATTTTGATGTAATGTCAAAAAAATATAAAAATTGAATGTCAGTCAAGTTCAAGTAAAAGTTTCTGTAGATATTGTCCTGTAATTACGTTTGTAGAAAAAATATCGTATGATATGCGTGTTAAAAAGTACATTTTTAAGGCACTCATGTGAATTGCCGAACTCGCTTCGCTCTTTCTGCAAACTTTCACATGCGTGCCTTAAACGTGTACTTTTAACACTTATATTATAAATAACTATTATATTCACACATATTGATGGAACACCCTCTATACTCAACGTTAATTGCAACTATGTAAAATAAAGTTTATTATAATATACTTAGCAGTTTTAATTACTGTTGTTATCAGTAACATATAATTAATTTTGCTGTACTTATAAAATGTGTATTTTTATTTATCACCCTAATTCGTCAAATTCACTGTTAAGTGCACGGAATACACCATTTCAAGCATTTCTCGTCAAGTTTCTATCTTTATATCAGTATTTCTATTGTTTTGTCCCAAATAACAGGTCTCGCTTCAATTAATGTTAGTAATATTTCACTATCAATCTGAGACATCATAATATAAAATATATTCACCTACTTTAAACAGCCACAAAGTGTAAATGAAAATAATGTACCAAACAACCAAAGAAACTACCTTCGTGCGACTGAACGACAGTATCATACGAAAGGATGCATTAAGTCCCCTATGCTACTAGGTGCGTAAAGACGGCACGGCTGCCGCCTGTTGTTGTAAGCGAGGGACGGCATAAACACGGCGACTTCACCGAACGGTCCAATCACCGCACCGTCTAGTGAGAAAGGCTCCATATGATTACATGAGCCACCATTGGAATGTCGTCGTGCGTTCTAACCCTCGCACGTTTAAATTCTTATAATGTGAAACAGCGCTATGTTATGCGTCACCCGAAATGATATAATATAGGTATTCTTGTTCTCATGATCATTTTTCAGTGCGTCACAGTTTTTCGATTTCTCTCTAATGCATTAAGTTAGATGAGACGGAAAAAGCGGTAGTTCCGTGATTAAACACAAAAATAATGCAGCATTACAATGGTTATATACATAAGATGTCTATTCCTAACCTACCTTTGATTCGTTGATATTTAGAATGCGCGTTTTTTCTAGCCAATCAAATACACGTATTACGAACATTTGACAAAAACTTCGTCCATTTTGGCCATTTTTAGAAGTGTCAAAGAGTCAAGTGACGGTTATTATTCAGGTCAGTATTTTGTGTACCTGTCATTTTGAAATTTCGAATTCGACTTCACTTGTGTTTCACAACGTCTTTGTGCATTATTTTGTGTTTTGGTTTAGAATTTAGTTCGTTAAAAGTTAGTCATTGGCGTGAGGAGACTAGAGACATTCGATTTGTACCGAAGAGTGCTAAATATCTCATGAGTAGATAGAATAGCCAACGTGGAGGTAATGAGACTTACGCATAAGGAACGAGAACTAACAAATAAGAAGAAGACTGAGATATATGGGACATGTGATGAGAGATGTATATCTAATACTCCAGGTCATTATGCAAGAAAAAGATCCATAGTAAGGAAACGTAACTCATGGCTGAAGAACCTTAGGAACTGGTTTGGATGTAATAACAATGAATTATTTAGAGCCGCTGTTGCAGAAATAAAGATCTCTCTGATGATTGCTAACTTTTGAAGCGGAGACAGCACCAAGAGAAGAAGATAAAAACACAGTTTATGGACAGTTTTGTGTCATTTTTTAATGTTTCCATATTTATAAATTTAATTAACAATATTGTTTACTTTTTATTATTCCCCTTTATAAAAAATACCTACATGTTAACATATTGTGTAAAAATCAAATCTACTAAATTACTAATTAGTTTAATTCCACAAGCTTTTCACCTATGGCTAAGTACGATTGTGGCATCTGTCAGATTCGTCAATAATTACATGAAATAAGTCTCGACACACCCAATACAGTATATAACGTCATAATTAATGACGCACTGAAAAATGATCATGAGAACAACAATACTTCATTTAATAATACAAGGCAAGATAGACGGAAGAACCGGGACGGGTATTCTGCATTTCTTTTCCGAGCTGACGTCATCAAGATTGGTATATAGCCAACGCACGATAATCAAGCATGGCACAGAAAGAAGAATACCTAACAAGTTGAGTTGTGGATTCTCACAGACGCCACCAAAACGAAAATTGAGGCTTGCGAAATGTGGCTTTATCGTCGAATATTGAAGATATCTTATACCGATCACGTTACTAATCAGGAAGTTTTATAACTTCCTGATTAGTAACTCCCTTATATTTAAGAATACAAAAAGAAAAAGAGCTGGTATGCACAATCGAATACCTCGGTCACATCATGTGGAACAGCAAAAGATATGGATTGCTGCAACTAATTTTACAGAGAGAAGTCATCATCATCATGCAACCTCTTCTGTCCACTGCTGGACATAGGTCTCTCCCATTTTTCGCCACTCTCCTCGGTTATGTGCGTCTTGTTGCCATTTCTTGAATATCCGTTTAATGTCGTCCATCCAGCGTGTTGGTGGTCGTCCTCTGCTGCGTTTGTCTTCTCTTGGGCGCCAGTCAAGTAGTTTTCTGGTCCATCTTGAGTCTTTCAGTCTCGCTATGTGACCTGCCCAATTGGACAGGGAAAAGTACTGGCTGAAAAATTTACGTACATGGTTCAATACAACAACCACAAATCTATTCAGAGCAGAAGTGTGCAAAGTACCATGATTTGGTTTCCATTTTGGTGCAATTTCCATGATGATCGCCAACATACGAAACTGGATGTTTATATAGGCACTATAAGAAAAAAGTTCTTTAATTCTTTTCTATTTCATTTTTTAATAATAGCGTCATCGCTTCGTTACAGGTGTTAGATATCTCCTTCTCTGTAATGTCATCTTTGCCAGGTGTTTTATTATTACGCACACATCGAATAACAACCTAGTAGAGAGAGAACAAAAGGAATGCTAGAACCAGCCGAGATAAAAACCCTTCGAAAAATCTATGGTAAGACACTATGAGACAGAGCTAGAAGTAAGTACATATATATGTTACAGTTTAAGTTGATTATCCAGTTGGAGTTGACTATTCCTAGTTCGAGTCAACTCAAACGGCTGGTTTTAGTAAAAGTTAATTATAAATATAAAATGAAGATTTTTATTCAACATTTACTAGCAAAAGTAGACTCCAACTAGAAAGAGCATACTTTTTCCAATGCCATTTAGTAAAAGTTGATTCACATAAACAAGCGATTCTAGAAATTAAATGTTTTGGGGAAATGCTGAAATTTTTACGATTTTTTTACCGAAAAAGGGGTAACTTTATGTTGAACGTATCTCACCTAATTTTGATGCTAGAAACTTTTATCAAAAATAAAAATGAAGATTTTTGATGAACTAGAAAAAGTATACTCTTCCCAATGCCATTTAGTAAAAGTTGATTGACACAAACAACCGATTCTAGAAATTAAATGTTACTGGATATGTTCAAATCGTGATAAGTATAGTTGAAGCGGTCAAAATAAGGAGACGCACACTCATAAAAAAAGTACGTGAGAATATTTCGTATAATCTACATTTACTAAAACGATCCAGGAATAGTCAACTCAAACTAGTAAAAGTTGAATTAAATTTTTAAATCAACTCTTACTGCTCGTTTTAATTTAAGTTGACTCGAACTAGGAATAGTCAACTCTAACTGAGAATCAACTTGAACTGTAACATATATAAGGGAGATGCAAGGTGGAGAACGTTTAGAACAGACTTGCTCGTCGAACAAAACTGTCAAGCAATAACGAAATTTGTGGGCCCCTTAAGTACACGAGTTCGTTAATCGTCTGATTTTACATGTCCTACTTTCGTTTTTAAAATAGCACACTTTGCCAATTTCCAATGTTCCAGTTTTGGTGTTGGAAGACACCAATTTACGTGATCAATCTTGTGCTGCCTGGATAATTCGGGATCCTGTAACTTTCTCCTGCTATATAGCCCTTGGACACACCAACTCTTCTTTTTATCGTTTCAACTAAAATACTTACAACCGATATCTTCTAAAAGCTGCTGGTCTTAAATACATGGTGATTCCATATAAGTTTGGTTGTGTATATGTTATAGTCAAAGCCCGAATTTCAGGCACTCCTAGGTTTGACTAGGCAATCCTCAGGTCTGACTGACGGTCTTAGTCAAAGCCCGAAATAAATTACAGTTTCGGCCTTTGACTAGTCAAACCTAGGAGAGACTAAGCTGGTCAGGCAAAGGTCGAAATTTAATTTTATGAAATCGGGGTTTGACTAGTCAAACCCCGATCAGATATTAAAATGTCGTAATTTGTTGGATTAGGTTTAATAAAAGGTCATTTTTTAATTGTAATGTTTATTATTTTTATATTGCCGTAATTACAATAAAAAAAATAGTGTTTATTCTCACATGTTGAGGCATTACAGCATTTAAAGTTGAAAGATATTTAACAAAGGTCGAAATTTAATTTTATGAAATCGGGGTTTGACTAGTCAAACCCCGAGCAGCTATTAAAATGCCCCAAATTTGTTAGATTAGGTTTAATAAAACATCATTGTTTAATTTTAATGTTTATTATTTTTATATTGCCATATTTAAAATAAAAAATATTAGTGTTTATTCTTACATGTTGAGGCATTATGGCAATTAGAGCTGCACAATACGTTAGACCTTTTACACTTACATAATTTTGAAGAGCATTTGTAATTGTTGTAGCATTTTATAAAGCCTTGTCCTCCAAATTTAGAATCTTTTTTTATACTAATTTCTTTTAGAGGCAGCTTAATGTCTGGAACAAAGGAAATGCGATTGAAGATCTTCTTGCCTATGAAACAATTAAGTGAAAAAAAATTTCCTCCAATTTCTATCGAAAAAACTGTAACAATACCTATCCCCAGCCTTGACAGAGCCAAAGGAGATGCTTGAAATATTTTGGATATCATACAAGATAAAACAATGGACACGGACGGTTTAAATAGAGTTGGTACGAAATACAGAACAATAAACACACTTTTTTCAAGAAATCAAGATAATGCAAAGAGAATTTTCCTAATTTCGAAGATATTCCAGACGTTAGGCTGTCTCTAAGAGAAATTAGTACAAAAGATTCTAAATTTGGAGGAGAAGGATTTATAAAATACCACTGCAATAAGAAGTGCTCTTCAAAACCATGAAAGTGTAAAAGGTCTAACGTATTGTGCAACTCTAAATGCCATAATGCCTCAACATGCGAGAATAAACACTAATTTTTTACAGGTATTTTTTAACACGTATTTTTACGACAATATAAAAATAATAAACATTACAATTAAAAAATGACGTTCTATTAAATCTAATCTAACAAATTACGACATTTTAATAGCTGATCGGGGTGTGACTAGTCAAACCCCGATTTCATAAAATTAAATTTCGATCTTTGCCTGACCAACTTAGTCTCTCCTAGGTTTGACTAGTCAAAGGCCGAAACTGTCATTTATTTCGGGCTTTGACTAAGACCTTCAGTCAGACCTGAGGATTGCCTAGTCAAACCTAGGAGTGCCTGAAATTCGGGCTTTGACTATAACATATACATATACCATAATTAGGAAATATAATTATAAAGATAAGTCGCGTAACTAGACATTCGTACAAACATAAAGAATGCAATAAAAATTATTTATAGGTTTATCACTAGTAAACGTAATTATAAAATTTTGTGCATTATTAACAAATCATCAGTGAATCACCCATGAAAATATAACCTCGCCACGTTTATGGCTTTATTGCTACCTATAGAGAATATAAAACGATAACGATTTGAATAGAATAGGCACACATGGTTTGATTCTATTTAATCAGGAGGTCAATAGAGATATCCATACTATAACCGCCTCTCGTGTATCGTGTATGTGTACAATAGTTTGAGTATAATTTTTCAATAAAAACATTATTATATTACAGACCAGGGCATATAGTACAAAATAAATTGATTTTTAAATACAGCACCTAGAGACGTGCAACTATTTGCATTGTGTTCTATATAAAATTTGGTGGAAATGCATAATTCCATTTTAAAGTGCATAAAATGTATGCATCCAAAAGTGCATAAGAATGTCAAAATAAGTGTATGAGGGCCAGATTTTGTTACTCGGGGGGTTTTAGGGTCGCTGAAGATGAATATGCCATCAGAACCAACTATTGCAGCGCCTGGTGCCCGTGCCCAAGTTTACTGCTAAGGCACGTCGTTTGAAGTTTCGAGAGTTTTCGGCATTATATTGATGCAAACATATTATTCAGGGGTTTTTTGGGGTCGCTGAACAATAATACGCCATCAGAACCGACGCCCGGGGCATCTGGTGCCCAAAACCTTCCAAACTCCAGAAAATAACATGCCTTAGCAGTGACCCTGGACCCCAAAAACCCCCATGTAACAAAATCTTGCCCTTGGTATGCTTATTTTGACCTGTTTATACACTTCAAAATGCAACTATGCATTTCCATCCATTTTTCTATAGTAGCCTTTTTTCCTGACATCATCCTGAACACAACGCAAAAAGTTACAAGTCTCTAGGTGCTGTATTTAAAAAATCGATTTATTCCGGTGTTTTTAGTGCTAAATGCCCTGATCTATTACAGGGTTTAAGGTGATACAGTAGCGATCAACAGGTAGCCAAAACGCGTTCCAAGATTGCGGCTGTAATTTTGAATATTTTTTCGAGATATTTGGCACACATATTCTTAATATAATAAAGAATAGCGGTACAGAGCCCAATTTGAAAAATGTGTTAATATGTGGAAATTACTCTGTAATTAAATAGAATATTAAAAAACGAGCCTGTACTGCCATTAAGAAGAACAAAAAAATACACTTTCTTCAGATAAACTTTTTTATTCGATGCCTAGATTTTGTGTCATTTTGGAACTACTAATGAAATAAAAAATTTTAGTAGTTCCAAAATGACACAAAATCTAGGCATCGGATAAAAAAAATTATTTGAAGAAAGTGTATTTTTTTTTGTTCTTCTTAATGGCGGTACAGGCCCCTTTTTTTTAATATTGTATTTAATTACAGAGTAATTTCCACATATTAATATATTTTTAAAATTGGGCTCTGTACCGCCATTCTTTATTATATTACGAATACGTGTAGGTACCAAATATCTCGAAAAAATGTTCAAAATTACAGCCGCAATCTTGGAACGCGTTTTCGCTACCTGTTGATCGCTACTGTTTCCTCTTAATGCGAATATAATGTTTTTTTTTTTAAATTGATTAAGCATACAGATTAACCAAAAAACGCCGTTGGAGAAAAAATATGTTAGGGGATCTGGCAATACTGAAGAGAATGTAAAAAAAAATATGATAGTGTATAATGATATAAGATGCATCGGGAAAAAATGGCGATAATGAACCACCACTACCAACACCAAAATTGACGATAAACGAAGAAATAAATACTGTGGAGGAAGAGGTAAAGACAGTATTAAGGAAATTAAAAAATACAAAATGACCAGGAGAGGACAGAATGCCGAGCGAACTCTGACAGTACGAAGTATCAGATCTGATAACCAACCTTAAAACGAATCATAACGAATCCAAAAAAATAATATAATAGAATAGAGTACCACAAGAATACAGATCATTCATCCTAATACCTTTCTTGAAAAAAGGGGATAAATCGGACCCGATTAGTTAGACTCGATCAGTCTGCAGAATCTTGAAAATGAATGTTTAGACTTTAGACTACAATTCAAGTACTTGACAACCTCAAAAATACTAATTTAAATTTGAGTTTTTAAGCCTTGAAAATGCGTATTTTCGCATTTTTCAGATTTTAAATCGCCTATAACTCGACAACTATCAATTTTTGAGAAAAATCACAAGATACCTTTCTTGTTTAGAATGACCCAAAAAAACCTAAAAAAAAATATTCTTCGGGTCAAGAAAAGGTGACCTTTTGTATTTGTTTAAAAAAATTGTTTAAACAATTTCTGCCCAAAAATTCCGCCCGGCACCCTTCAGATTTGTTTAAAGGAGATATTTTTGAATAGGAATCCACAAAGAAACCGAATCAGAAATTTTTTCAGGCGGGAGCGGTCTCACCACATGGACTATAAGGGCTACTGTATGCATGCTGTATCCATGATTTTTTACTATGTTTCTTTCATAACTATTGATGTATCTTACCATTGGACTGTATTCATGGTCCCAAGCATGTTTGCTTATTTAATATTTATCAAAATTTATGTTTTTGATGAAGATTCATGCTCATTCATCCTAACATTTAGTTGTCTTGACACTTCTCCCAGATAAAAGTTATTGCATTCGCAAGGTATTTTATAAATGCAATTAGACTCTTACTTTTCTTTTATGGTATCTTTTAAATCAGTAATTCATATGCTTCTTCTTCTTAGTCTAGCCATTCACGTCCACGTCTGAACATAAGCCTCTTCAAGTCTTCCTTTCCATTGTTTTTTGTTGTACGCAACTTGTAGCCAATTTTTCCCGGCAGTTCGTTTCAGATCATCTGTCCATCTCATAAGAGGTCTGCCTCTGGGTCTTTTGTGTTGGTATGGTCTCCAAGTTAGAATTGTTCTGTGCCATTTGTTTAGATCGCTCCTAGCTACATGTCCAGCGTATTCCCATTTCAATTTTAATGATTTTTGTACCACATCGGTGACTTTGGTTTTCTGTCTTATCCATGTGTTTGTTTTTCTGTCCTTAAGTGATATGCCAAGCATTGCTCTTTCCATCGCGTGTTGAGTGACTCTGAGTATGTTCATATTCTTTTTTTGTGATTGTCCATGTTTGTGACCCATATGTTAATATCGGAATAATGCATGCATCAAAAACTTTGGATCTAAGATGTAGTTTAATTTGCTGATTTCTGAGTATATAGTTCAGGTTGCCGAATGCTGCCCATGCTAACTTTCTTCTTCTTTTTATTTCTTCCGTTTGAATTTCCCTATTTATGAGTATAGTATTATTTTTTGTCGTAAGTATTTACGAGTATATTCATATGCTATTAAGGTTTATATACAAAGTCATTACATTATCATAATATGAAAATTGGAAAAATTCGCTGTCAAACGAAAGCACGTTATATTTTCATTTAATATTTACAATAATTATTTGAAAACAGGTTGAAATAGGTTTTAAAACTTAGTAAGTTATTTTAAACTACCTTATCATTTACAGACAGTCGTTAATATTAAATAATATGTAAATAATGTTTTGAGTCATTACGTGACTTCGAAGCGTGATTTAAACGATTATTTAAATTATGTTATTGTGAGACTATGAGACTATTTTGTGATTGATATGCCTACATAATTCATTATGCCTATTCGGAGAAATTAAATGAAAGATAACTACATACATCGCAAATAATAATAAAATTATTTAATGGAGCTGAACAATAAATATAGATTATAAAAAACATAAACATATTATGCATTTTTTAATTCCTATATGTAAGTTGTGTGTTTTCAAGAAAAAAGGACAAAATTTCTGACGGTTTGTAACAGTTTTAAAAGAGTATGGTAGTTAAGAGTTGCTTGTTTTTTTTATATAGGTACAAAATCCGTAAAAAAGATAAATATACAGGGTGTAACAAAAAGGCAGGTCATAAATTAAATCACATATTCTGGTACCAAAAATAGTTCAATTGAACCTAACTTACCTTAGTAAAAGTATGCACATAAAAAAGCTATAGATATCCTCCATCATATATATCCTATCATCTTCCTTAGTCTCAGCATCCGTATGGCTTGCAAATTGTAGAAGCCTCGGAGGTGTAACCAGAGAAGGTTCCCATTGTTTTCAGTCTGGTGGGATATAGAGTAACATTACGTTGTTTTATATGCCATTAGAGTGAAAACTTAGTCATTTGCTAGCAGTTGCCGCTAGGGCATCTATGCCATTTCGTTCTTTGCAATCCGTGACTGCACGCCGGGGTTTGTTTTGGTTGGATCAGAGAGAGCAGCATATGTGCCTCCTGATGAGAGACTAATAAGATTCGAAACCGGTAGAGGTGCTTGCTGCACTTCTCTGATTGGACTAGAATATGATGCGGCTGTATTTTCGTTTTGCAACGAAATTGAAAATGGTTATTCATTTTTGATTTACATGTTTACTCTCATTAGAGTACGAAGGGAACCATTCTCGTTGGAATTTTACCGCCCTGAGCAGATGGGACGTGAATTATAAATTGTAAAATTCCCTCATCTTCCTTAGTCTCAGCATCCGTATGGCTTGCAAATTGTAGAAGCCTCGCAGGTGTAACCAGAGAAGGTTCCCATTGTTTTCAGTCTGGTGGGATATAGAGTAACATTACGTTGTTTTATATGTCATTAGAGTGAAAACTTAGTCACTATAGATATCCCTTTGAAGTTACAAAATAAAAATCGATTTTCGCCAATATATCTATTGCCAACAAGATGGTCTGATGGCATAAAACGGATCGAAAAAAGTTGGATGCAAACAGCACAAAACAGAAATACAGTGGAACTCCGATAAGTCGGCCTCCGATAACCCGGAAGTCCGGCTGACCCGGACCGATTTCCATCAGACAAAACAAACATTTTTTCACTTTGATTGAGTTTTTTACCAAGAAATAAACAGTACTGTATGCAACTGTACGTAATTTAGATGTATCGTGCATATCTATTTTATTAATTTTTACCATACTCTCCGGCTAACCCGGATTTTCGATAATCCGGATCGGCCGCGGTCCCGATTAATCCGACTTAACGAGGTTCCACTGTAGGTACATGGAAAATACTGAGAGAGACCTATATCCAGCAGTGGATAGATTCGGATTGAATGATGATGATGATGATCGATTGCCAAACTGTTAGAGATTTTTTAATGAACATGGACTAACATTCTTATGTCAGGAACATCTTAAAAAAATAACAATGAAATTTTGTGCACCCCATAAAAACTTTATGGGGTATAACTAAATTATTAAAAAAAGGAGATAAAAAGCAGCCAGAAAACTACAGAGGTACCAACTTGTTAAATACTAGCCTAAAACTTACAACTAAAATCTTACAAGACGTAATGAATCAGAGGATAAGTTTAGCAGATGAACAATAGGGTTATCGTACTGGAATATCGTGTACAGATGCAATATTCCTCATAAACCAAATTACTGAGAAATCACTAGAGTATAATAGACCAGCATTTCTATGTCTGATTGACTTAAAGAAAGCATTTGACAGAGTAAGACTCAAAGATGTAATCCATCTTCTGTATAATAGAGAAGTCCCTCTAGATATCATAAAAACTATTGAGAACATCTACCAAAGCAACAAAATGGGAGTCAGAGTAGATGGACAACTTACAGAACTTATAGATATAGGCAGCGGAATAAGACAGGGAGACTCATTGAGTCCTATGCTTTTCAATTTAATCATGAATGAAATCATCAAAAACGTCAACAAAGGAAGAGGATATAGAATGGGAAACAAAGATGTACAAATACTCTGCTACGCAGACGATGCAATATTGATAGTCCAAGATGAAGATAGTCTGCAAAGATTAGTCCACAGATTTAACATAAGAGCAAAAGAATTCAATATGACAATTTCATCTCAGAAGACCAAAACAATAGTAATCAGTAAAGAACCAATCAGATGCAAAATAGAAACTGATGGTATCAGTATTGAACAAGTAATAGAAGTAAAATACCTTGAAATTACATTGTCAAGTTACGCAGACCTAGACAAAGAAGTGAGAAATCAAGCACAAAAAGCAAATAGATTGGCAGGATGCCTTAATAACACTATATGGCGAAACCGACATATTAACACTGAGATTGAAGTGAAGAATTTATAAAGCCATTGTAAGACCAATAATGACATATGCATCAGAAACAAGACCCGATACAGCCACAACACAAAGACTACTGGAAACGGCAGAGATGAGAGTACTGAGAAGAATTACAGGAAATACACTGAGAGATCGAAAGAGGAGCGAAGATATTAGAAGACAATGTAACGTACAGTGTATAAACGAATGGACACTAAATAGAAAAAAAAAATGGAACAACCACTTAACTAGAATGGGGGAGAGAGGTGTGGTCAAAATAGCACGAGCTAAATCACCAATAGGTAGAAGAAGTATCGGCCGACCGCGCAAATGATGGAGTGACAACCTTCCATAGAGGTATCAATCCGCCAATGAAGAATTGCTTATAAAGAGGAAGAAGAAGAAGAACTAAATTATTATTGTGGTACCATTAGTTAAACACAATGTTTTAAAAACTTTTTTGCCCCTTAGTACTTTTTCGATAAGCCAGTTTTTATCCAGATATTTTGAACATTTGTAAAAACCACCACACATTTTTAAATGGTTAAGAAAGATTATAAAGACCTAGTAATAATATTATGAAAATAATATTCGAATCCATTAACCAGTCTAATTTGTAATCTTACATAACCATTTACAAATATGTGGTGGATTTTACAAATGTTCAAAATATCTCGATAAAAACTGGCTTATCGAAAAAGTACTAAGAGGAAAAGTTTTCAAAACACTGTGTGTAACTAATGGTACCACAATTATAATTTAATTAGAATGTACAAAAATATTTGAGGAGGGGTTAAGGGAAGAAAACCCCCATAAAATTTTTATGGGGTGCACAAATTCCAGTGTTATTTTTATAAGATGTCCCTACCATAAGAATGCCACATGTACTTTTTCAATAAAAAATCTCTAATAGTTTTCGATATACATATTGAAAAAAAAATCGATTTTCATTTTGTAACTGCAAAGGACTATATGTAACTTTGTTTACGTGTACAATTCTGCCCTCCTAAGCCAAAAGGGCGTATCTCAAATTTTTGTTATTTTCTGTTCTTTTCACTTTAGTGTTGCTATGTACTAACCGGAACATAATACTAAGCGAAAAAGCCGTATCTCAACTTGAAACAGGCTAAAAACGCTAAGAAAAAAGGCACATCTCAATAATAATCCGGTCAACTTAAACATCAAAATGCTTGGCAAATAACAAAAATTGCCGGAGAGCCAAATTTTGGTGGAGAGCTAGGGTATACCATAATAAATAAAGTTTAAAAAGTCCCCATCGATCCCATGTGTGCGTCAAAAGTTATTCGGGGTCAAAGGTTTAAATTTGAGATTTTTTGGATTTTTTTCGAAAACGTTAAGTTTTATCAAAAAAAAACCTCAAAGCAAAGTTGTAAATCTTAACATTCTCTACAAAAATTGTCCTTACAATTTTTTTCCTAAGAGTTACCATTCCTGAGATATCGCGATTTTAAAAGTTACTTTATACATTATATGCACATATATAAGCCACGTATACATATAAGACAAGTATAAATGGCTATTTGTGTCTCTTTTATATAGTATATTATACTATTCTGAAAATATTTCTTCAAAAGGTAATCAGTCCCAAACTGAATTTCCTCTATCCACGTGTCCTTGAAAAACATTTGGCTATACCATTGTTTCAAAAATAACAGATTGTCTATGATAGGCAATGGCTACAGTATTGTCCGTAGGTCTGGTTCATAATATTATCTGTTTCTTTTAGTGCTAAAGGTTCAGTTCAAGTGAATATAAGTACTTATTACAAGCGTCTACCATTTAGTACCTTATTACATTATTGATGGAGGGTACCTACTACATCACGTTGTGTGGGATCGAGAAGAAACCTTCAGCGTTATTTTTCATAAATATGTTCAGTATCTACGCAGACATTACGGGCTTACAGTGACAGTGGTATTTGAGGGCTACAATGACTCGACAAAGAATATTAAAGCTGCAGAACAACGTCGTGGAACTACAAAAACATCATCGGGTTCCGAGATTATCTTTGATGAAAATATAACAGTTCCAGCGAATCAACAACAATTTTTCGCCAACAATAATAATAAATCTCGTTTCATTTCCATGTTAACTGACAAATTAACAGCTGCGAATATTGAAGTTAAACAAGCTAAAAATGACGCAGATGATAATTGAGGCAGCAATTGAAAAATTTAAGACAACAAACACAACAGTTGTAGTTGGTTAAGATGTTGATTTGTTGGTACTGATTACTGCAAGGACTCCAGTAGATAAAGTTATTTATTTTCTGAAACCTGGAAGGGCTCAACAGCGAACAGAGATATATTCTTCGAATAGTTTATCGGCTTATCCCAAATGCCAAAAGTACATTTTATTTTTCCATTCGATAACCGGCTGCGACACTACGTCCGCAATGTACAGAAGGGGCAAAACGTCAGTACTTAAATTATTCGAAAAAAAAAAGATTTGACTGACTGCTGTAAAGTTTTTACAGAACTTGATTATACACCGCAAACAATAATTACGGAAGGAATTCGCTTTCTTGTTGCGGTTTATGGAGCTCCAAAAAAATTGTTTGTCTTGATAAATACCGATACTTAACTTTTGTAAAAAATACGCGAAACAAGAAACAAGTACAACTATCATGTCTTCCTCCAACATCAGCATCTGCTTTTCAACATTTGTATCGAGTATATTATCAAGTTCAAACATGGCTAGGCAATGAACTGAATCCAGAAGACTGGGGTTGGAAATTAATAGATAATACTCTGGAACCGATTAAAACCTTACTCCCACCTACTCCAGAAAAACTCCTTAACACTATTTTTTGCAATTGCAAAAAAGGTTGTAGTGCCAAATGTGGATGTAAAAAAGTCGGGTTGCTGTGTTCTCTAGTGTGTACCAACTGCCAAGGTCAGTCTTGCTCAAATGTCCAGTTTAGTACAACAGAGGAAGACTCCTGTGATTTTAATGAAGAGACCAATGACTCAGTCACATTTGAACAATTTTTGAACATCCAGCAAGAGGAAGAGGAAGAAGATGAAATCGAAGAAGACTTGACTGTTGAAGTAGACTTTCAAGAATATGAATATGATTAAAATATCTAAAGAAATCAAAACAATAGTTAACCTAATAATCAATAGCAATATCAATAATCAATATCAATAATAAGGTTTTATCTAGAACTTGACCGGTATTGTTATGTAGAACTTGACCGGTCCTTAAATTATCCTAAAATTGTCAAACCAGTTAGTGGAGTAGGCCTACAGGGGAAACCAAGGTAAAAAAACGAGCCGAGTACACTACCTCACAGATGGTGTGGAAACGTGTGCATATCATGTATAATGTGACTCTTTGAATCGCGATATCTCAGGAATGGCAACTCTTAGGAAAAAAAAGTAAGGACTATTTTTGTAGAGAATTTTAAGATCTACAACTTTGGTTTAAGGTTTTTTTTGATAAAACTTACCGTTTTCGAAAAAAATTCAAAAAATCTCAAATTTTGACCTTTGACCCCGAATAACTTTTGACGCACACATGGGATCGATGGAGACTTTTTAAACTTTATTTGTTATGGTATACCCTAGCTCTGCACCAAAATTTGGCTCTCCGGCAATTTTTGTTATTTGAAATGTCTATATAGACCGGGTTATAAATTGTTCAGATCGTAAGCCAAAAAGTCATATCTCAAGTTACTTAGCAAAAAAGGCCTTTCTATGGGTTAAGGCAGTTTGTTTTAGAAACAAATAACCTGAAATAACAACTTTCCTTAGCGAATAGAACCTATCTCTGAGATATGCCTAATTCGCTAAGGATTGTAACATGTGCCAGATGGCGAGGTGAGCGCGAGAGTAGCTAACTCAGCTGATTCATTTTCATTTGAGTATCATGAAAGAAACAACACATTTCGTTACACATTGAAAAATGAAAATGGAGAATCTGTAATAGTGTGTAAAGTTTTTTTTTATAAGTACTTCGGGCTATGACAAAAGCAATGACAAAGTATTCCGGAACATTTTCAAAAGCAACAGAAACTCCGTAGTTCCTCAAAAAGACTCAAGATGTACGAAAGAACCTAACAACAAGATTAATAGCGACCTAATCAAGGGAGCATGCTCCTAATCATTTATATCTTACCAGCGAATTGAGCTTCACTTGTATGTTTAAACACTTCAAAGAAAAAATCCTTCTTTCGTGTGTTCATATGAAAAGTATAGAAAAGTAGCTAAAGACATGAATATTATATCAATAGTTAAACGTGGCCACGAGGAGTGCGAGTTGTATCAGGAATTTAATGAAAAAGAAAACCTGGATGAGTCATGTGAGAGTGGCACTAAATGGAAAGCTCGCAAGGAAAAGGCAAATAAATCAAGAAAATTATACACTGAAGACAAAGAAAAGGAAGAAAATGTAAAGTCTATAGTTTATTGCGCAGACATGGAAAAAGTAATTATGCTTCCCAGGCTGGAGATGCTTAAATCTGCCATATTTACACATAGAATATCTGTGTACAATGAAACACTTGTACCAGTGGGAGAAAAGCAGAAACATTGCAAACCTTTTGCTACTGTGTGGCACGATGGCCTGTTTGGTCGGACTAAAGACGAGTTAATCAGTACTTTTAACCAATTTCTTTTGTTTAAAAGGGATGTGGAAAACATAACAATATGGTTAGATAACTGTTCATCTCAAAACAAAAACTGGTCTCTGTTTTCTGCTTTGTTGTACCTAATAAATTCAGATGAAACAAACACTTCACAAGTAACTTTAAGATATTTTGAGCCAGGCCATACATTTATGGCAGCAGATTCGTTCCATCACAGAGTGGAGCTGTCCATGACACGCATGGGGAACAGATTATGCCTTTACAGATTTTGTGACTGCAGTCAAAAATGCATCAATTGGAACTGATGTTTGGGATGACTTCTCATCTCAATACAAACTCAACAAAATTGTACCACGACCACGACCGTACCTGCATGACATGCCAGAAGTAGTTGTTTCAAGAGGTAAACAGTCGTTTAAATACAAAAATGACTTTGATGAAAAGAAGTATAAGGAAATCAATTTTCTAAACTCAAAAATCACAAAAAACCACATTTTTCCTAAACCGAAGTCTCAAGTAACATAAGAGAACATCTACTGAAAAGAAGAACAGCATAATCAAAAACCTAGGAGGAATCATAGGAAAACCGTGGATGAAGTTTTGGGAAAATTTTGTAGTGTCTGATTAGAACTGTTAATTTGTGGAAAAGTTTTTTGCTTTAACTGAGTATGTAAAACATTAAAAAAGGGCTGTTTAATAAATTTTTCAATTTTATAAAAAAAGTTTTGCTATTTAATTAAATCTTTATTGAATTCAGCCTATTGTTGGTTTCTGCACTTTATTAAGTTAATTATTTGGTAAATGTGTTTAAGTTTCAAGTGTTCAGAAAACTCCCTTAAATCTAATTAATAGCGTCAGGGCCCCCGTGGCCGGGCGTGCAACGCGTGCGACGCACGCGGGCGTAACCCCGAAAGGGCGCCAAACCGAAGGTTTGGTTAAGAAATATGTATTTTAAATGAGATCATTTTTTTATTCAATCTTAATTTTAATTTTTCCATTGACTCCTAGAGAAATCTCAAAAAAATAAATATTGTGTTATTACTGAAAAAATAATTAAAATATTATTTTATATTTGGTGTTAGTAAACAATTTTACTATTATTGTATTTTTAAAAACAATATAATTTTCGAATATCCGTTTTTCAGAATTAATGTTTTCTAAAGTAAAAAATAGTATTTAACCTAATTATGGACTGTACCTCAGATTCAAGTAGTACAAAGCAAATAAGCCTGATTTTGAGTTATGTTGTATTAAACGATAATTCTAAAAAAAGTTCAAATACAAGAGAGTTTTTTAGCTTCTCGAATAATATTTGACACTACAGGGAAAGGGTTATTTAATTTTGTAGTTGAACTATTACAAAATTTAAATATGAAAGACATGAGAGGTCAAGGGTATGATAACGATGCCAATATGCATATATGATAAGGATAGGATAATCCTCGAGCTTTTTATACCACGCGCTGCATACTGCATACAGCTTAAATTTAATAATGAATGATGCTGCTAAAGTGTCAAATAAAATAGTAAACTTGTTTAATATAGTAGGTATAAGAACTTTACGTTTTTTTCTCTTCCTCCACAAAAAGATGGGATATTATAAACTACATGTTCCTGAGTTAAATCTAAAACCCCTAAGTCATACAAGATGGTCAAGTAGGATAGAAGCTACAAAGTCCTATAAATTTCATATAATTAAAGTTTGTGAGAATCTTATAAATATAACAGATAATGATACCTTTAACATAAAAATTGGACAGTATTAGAATAATTGATCAAATCCTAAGTTCGTTAAATAGTAGATTTGATAATATGATGTTTTTTATGATTTTTTTTTTGGTTTTTTAGTGATATTATTACGTTAAGTGACGATGCTATTTTAAAAAAACTGTCTTGATCTTCAACAAAAGCTAACTGATCCAGTAAACTGAACTGAACTCACTACTAAAAACTCTTAATAGTCTGTTGCTTCTGGTGGTGAGAGATCATTTTCAAAATTAAAGTTATTAAAAATTATTTGAGTGGTAGAGGAAAGATTATCTGGTTTGACAATATTAGCTATATAGGGTGAGGCAGATAAAGGGCCTATTAGAAATATCTCGAGAACTAAAGGCAACAGAATCATGAAAATTGGAATGAAGGGGTTTTGAAGAGTGATCTATTTAATGAAAATATTTTCATCTATTTTCTACTTCCGGTTATACCGGAAGTTGCTTATAACTTCGTTTTTTTAAATGGGGCACCCTGTATATTTTTACATTTTTGGATTTTATTATACAGGGTAGTTTAAAAGATAATTACGTGTTTTTATTAATTTCGTAGCAAATTTCACACCCTGTAGAATTATAGTACTTTGATATCAAAAACTATATTTACATTCAGATGGTTTCTAATATAGTCTACTATTGTTAAACATTATTAGTATAGCTATATATTGAATTTTAGTATACAGGGTTGGTCAAAACAGGGAATGAATATTTTCTGAGTTGTCTTAAATGGAACACCCTGTATTTTAGTATTGTAATGAAATTATATTTTATGGTACTTTTTTATTTTATAAGCATTCCCTATACCTAACTGCTTTAATTTGTGAGTTATTGGTGATTCAAGCCAAACATTAATTGCAACAAAAAATACGTGAAAATTTATTAGGTTGGCCTTGAAAATATTCAGTCACAAATAATTTTTCGGAAATAAATATTTAATACATATTAATCTAGACTGATCGTTAAAATTCCCAATAATGGTTGAGCTATCAAAATACTTACGTAGTTAAGATTGTTGGTGCGATTAACAATTAAGCACAAATTAAAGCAGTTAGGTATAGGGAATGCTTAAGAAATAAAAAAAGCAACATAAATAGCATTTCATTACAATACTAAAATACAGGGTGTTCCATTTAAGAAAACTCAGAAAATACTCATTCCGAGTATCGACCAACCCTGTATAGTAAAATTCAACAATTAGCTATACTAATAATTTCTGACAATAGTAGACTATATTAAAAATCATTTGAACATAAACAAAGTTTTTAATGTCAAACTACTTTAATTCTACAGGGTGTGAAAATTGCTACGAAATTAATAAAAAAATGTAATTATCTTTTAAACTACCCTGTATAACAATACAAAACCTCATATTTTAAGAAATAAGACTTCGAGTAGAATCCAAAAATGTAAAAATATACAGGGTGTCCCATTTAAAAAAACGAAGTTATAATCAACTTCCGGTATAACCGGAAGTAGCAAATAGATGAAAATATTTTCATTAAATAGATCACTCTTCAAAACCCCTTCGTGCCAATTTTCATGATTCTCTTACCTTTAGTTCTCGAGATATTTCTAATAGGCCCTTTATCTGCCTCACCCTGTATAGCAAGAGCTCGTCAATAAAATTGACTTTGAAGATAATATAAAAGAATTTGCTGCAGTCAAATCTAGAAAAACAAAGAGCGTAGGCCCAAAATTTCGGACCAATGTTTTTTAAATGTAAGTACTCATTTTCTTCGAATACTGAGAAAACTAATAAATATTTAAAAAAAATTTAAACCCAGAATGAAAGATTACATTATTACTAATGGCCGAAAGTCCGTTAAAATAAACAAAAAGTTTTTATTTTTGAATGAGATATTTACAATTAAAAATCATAATAAATTTTCTCTTTTTTTACCCCTCTAACTTATTAAAATAAACAATATAGAAGTTTTCAGGGATTTTCGGCTCTCGGTAATAACGTAATCTTTCATTCTGCGTTTAAATTTTTGAAAAATACTTATAGTCCTGTCGCCAGGGGGGGTACAACGACCTTCTTAATTCAGATGGACTTACCCAAGTTTTTTTTATGTATTTTGGCCCGTAGAACACGAATTTTTTGGGTAACAGTTGATCCGGATGTCGATAAGATTGTTATAAACAAAGAAGTTGAGGAATTACATAACAGCGATTTCTCGCAAAACAAAACATTTTTTGGTATTTTTTGGGTCATTTTAACCAAAAAATGTTCCTACAAGTTTTTTCGTAGGATGCATAGTTTTCGAGATAAACGCGGTTGAACTTTCAAAAAATCGAAAAATTGCAATTTTTGAACCCGAATAACCTTTGAATAAGAAATAAAATAGCAATTCTGCTTACCGCCTTTAAAAGTTTGAGTCAAATTATATCTGTTTTGAATATTTGCATTGCTAAAAATTTATTTTTTGATTGTTAAAAAAAGCTATAAACACATAGTGTTCCCGTGCCTAATACATGCGTTTTAATGCATGCTACATAGAAATAGCCTCGCTTGCACTTTTACCTCCTCTACCTACTCGTTCGATTTTAAATGAGAAATCATTAAAAACATCACTCAAGCACTAGGTGTTTATAGCTTTTTTTAACAACAAAATAATAAATTTTTAGCAATAAAAATAATTAAAACCGATGTAATTTGACTTGAACTTTCAAATGCGGTAAGCAGAATTGCTATTTTATTTTTTAATCAAAAGTTATTCGGGTTCAAAAATTGCAATTTTTCGATTTTTTGAAAGTTCAACCGCGTTTATCTCGAAAACTATGCATCCTACGAAAAAATTGGTAGGATCATTTTTTGGTTAGAATGAACCAAAAAATACAAAAAAATGTTTTGTTTTGCGAGAAATCGCTGTTATGTGATTCCTCAACTTCTTGGTTTATAACAATCTTATCGACATCCGGATCAACTGTTACCCAAAAAATTCGTGTTCTACAGGTCAAAATACATACAAAAAACTTGGGTAAGTCCATCTGAATACAGGAGGCCGTTGTACCCCCCTGGCGACAGAACTATTAAGTACATACTAGTTTTCTCAGGATTCGAAAAAAATGAATACATTGTGGATATAAACTGCTCGTCAAAAGTTAGGGATATAGAAAATTATGCTGTTTTCAAAGTTGATTTTTTCGCGAACAGACGGATTCCGCTATTTTTTTATTATTTTAAATTTTTCTTTAGTATTTACACAGATGTGCAAAGGTTTACTTAAACTTATTTTTTGTACTTATACCGGGTGGAAGAAAAGGAATGTTTTTCTTATGTTAAGTTTGAGACACGCTGTAGGGAGAACGAGGTAGAAATGTGAGTATACTTTAGAATCGAATTGTAGTCTTATGTTTTGTGAATATGTTGTTTGATTTTCCCTGATATCTTCAGAAACAAAAAAAAAAGACGATTTTGTAATTTAACATGTGTTTTAACCGAGACAAAAGTTTGAGACACCTTGTAGGGAGAAAAAGGCACAAAGGTGGGTATACCTCGATATTATTTTGTAGTCTCATATTTTCTGAATATTTTATTTTTTTAATTCCTCTGATATCTTTAATAATAAAAAAACTAGACGTTATTACTCTTTAATATGTGTTTCTATGTTTAACATGTGTGGCGCATGTCGTCAGTTAAAACATATATTAAAGAGTAATATCATGTAGTTTTTTTGTTATTAAAGATATCAGAGAAATTAAAAAAATAAAATATTCACAAAATATGAGACTACAACATAACATTGAAATATACTGTATACTTGCCTTTGTGTATTTTCCTTCCTACAAGGTGTCTCAAACTTTTATTTCGGCTAAAACGCATGTTAAATTACAAAACCGTCTATTTTTTGTTTCTAAGTATACCAGGGACATTCAAAAAACAAAAGGTTCGCAAAACATAAGACTACAATACGATTTCGATGCATATTAACATTTGTACCTCGTCCTCCCTACAGGGTGTCACAAACATAACATTAGAAAACATTCCTTTTGTTCCACCCGGTATAAGTAGAAAAAAAAAGTTTGAGTAAACCTTTGTATAACTGTGTAAATAGTAAAGAAAAATCTAAAATAATAAAAAAAAATAGCGAAATCCGTTAATATGTTCGCGAAAAAATCAACTATGAAAATTGAGCATAGTATTCTATATCCCTAACTTTTGACGAGCAGTTTAGTAGATTTAAAGGCGCTAAAATATATGCCGCACGCGGGCTCCGCTCAGCCTTGCGGGGGCCCTGAATAGCGTTAGCACTAAAAAGGTATCACACTGACTGATTTGTTTTCGATAGAAATGCCCTTTTCGATTAGTGAAATTTATGACTTATACTAAGCAAAAAAGGCTTATCTCATTGTTTGTAATATATAATAACAAATTTTAAAAATTCAGTAATCTAAAATATAATTGTATTATAAAACACACTTTAGGGCAGTTGAACTTGAAAAATATTGAAAAAATGTGGTTTTTTGAGATACGCCCTTTTGGCTAAGGAGGGCAGAATTGTACTAAGGTAAGTTAGGTTCAATCGAACTATTTTTGGTCCCAGGATATGTGATTTAATTTTTATAGCCTGCCTTTTTGTTACACCCTGTGTACTGTGTACATAATTAACTTTCCACGGTATCTAAATAATGTTTAAAACGGATTTTTCTCCCAACATGAAATTATATCCACATTTCTAACTTTAGCTTTAGACCGACGATATAAGATTTCCGTTATCTAATATGTTTGTTCTAAATTTTAATGCTGACTCCGAATCCGTCATATTGTTCTCCCATCTCGATGATTTTTTCTGTATCTGTCACAGGTTTTAGCCGCCTACGAATACGAATGGTCAGCTGGAAAAATTAAAGGATCCTTTTTTACTTCCATCTTGCATATAAAGGATTTTACATATTATCATGCACGTACCGTTCCAGCGCGTAGCGTAGTCTCCGAAAAACCTGATTTTACAAAGAGTTGTCTGATACTATACGCTCCGGGCGCGAACTTACAAAACCTATACTATTTCAGTCATGGGGGCGACTGAATTCGAGAAGGTTTTGTATTGTATGCAGAATATTAGTTACATATCCTATGCTATTTCGGTCCAGTAATTAACTGTATCGGTGTACGATTTGTAAGCGAAATTTTTTATTATTATTGAGTAAATGTCTATATAGGTCTAGATCCCGCGTATGAAAAAAAATTTGATTAATAGCAAGCTGAAAATTTGTAAATAGCTTAAGGGTGTCCAGTCGGATAAACTTTGATATATGGGAACACTGGAACAGGGGCAGTTTTAATTGTGGAACAGGTTAAAAATTTGGAACGGTCAGACCACGAAAACCGCACATTTATTTTGTCCGACAGAACAAACTTAAACTCTCCGAACAGGGATTAAACTCTCATGCAAAAATCAGACTGCTATTTATCACCTGTCATAATTCCTGTCATTTGACATATTCTACATGTTCCACTCATTAAAACGCCCATTTGGTGATAAATAGCAGTCTGATTTTTGCATGAGAGTTTAATCTCTGTTCGGAGAGTTTAAGTCTGTTCTGTCGGACAAAATATATGTGCTGTTTTCGTGGTCTGACCGTTCCAAATTTTTAACCTGTTCCACAATTAAAACTTCCCCTGTTCCAGTGTTCCCATATATCAAAGTTTGTCCGACTGGCAACCATTAAGCTATTAACAAATTTTCAGCTTGCTATTAATCAACTTTTTTTTCATACGCGGGATCCAGACCCAATACTCTTTAAGTCATGTAAGTAAAACTAATCAAATATTTACTGTGGATTTATTATTATATCATAAAATTTAGATATGTTTTGAAAATTCAAATTAATAATATATATTTGGATAATATTAAAAATTAAAAACAAATGAATAATTACTAATGTACGAATATATACAGTATATCCCTGTAAGTTGGAACCATATGGAAAACTTTTTTATTATTGATTTTACGAAAAAATATATTCTTCATAAAAAGTTCTGCATGGTCTAAAACCGAAGATGCAATCATCTGATATCAAGCTTTTTCAATAGTATACGAGGTATGTCAAAAAATATGAATTTGTCTCAAGAGTAAAGTACCTTTATATATTTCACAAGATTGAAAATTGTTATTACGAAAATTTGTTTGGCTTAAAAATAATTTTCTAATATGCAACTACATTCTTCTGATTGAAAAAAAAATTGAAATTTTTTCTCTAAAGATACTTTACTCTTAACAGAAATTCATATTTTTTGACATTTCTCATATACTGTTAATAAAACTTACTACAGTCGGAAAAATAAAAGAATACCCATGAACGAACATATAAAACACGCTGTATATTCCTGTCACCGTGTCACAAAGATAATTGCCCAGCGTATATATATTCGTATATTAGTAATTATTCATTTGTTTTTAATTTTTAATATTATCCAAATATATATTATTCATTTTAATTTTCAAAACATATCTAAATTTTATGATATAATAATAAATCCACTTATTAAATATTTGATTAGTTTTACTTACATGACTGAAACAGTATAGACATTTGCTCAATAATAATCAAAAATTTCGCTTACAAATCCTACACCGATACAGTTAATTTCTGGACCGAAATAGCATAGGATATGTAACTAATATTCTGCATACAAAACCTACTCGAATTCAGTCGCCCCCATGACTGAAATAGTGGGTGAAGTCGAGTTCGCTCCGCTTCGTTCAGGTATATTTTAGAAGGGTACGAATTAGCTCCCGCATGAATGCGGGTAGGCTCTCATATAATCACGGAAACATTAGACATTGTTGCCAAATCGTGTAATATTTATACTGCTTAGGAAATTTACATAGTGATATAGACTTTTTATAGGAAAATTATACTTTTAGACAAATACTTTTAGAGTTTGTTTTAGTTCAACATTGGCATATGTGGCAATTTTAACACAAATTATCGGTGTCGGCCGGTATGCGCTCGACCGTTTTGCGCTCTTACCTGAAATCGGCCGGTTTGCGCTCTACACTCTAATACCCGAAAGTTAAGTTAGGACCGAAGGGTTAGGTCTTCCTCCTTTCCCATAGATATTTCTAGGAAGGTACCTGTTTCTAACAAAAAGAGAAAATTTGAAAGAAGTGACAACGCTGGGTGATATTTTCGACATGTTTAGGTAAAATAAATTTTGTCTATGGGAGCCAATTCGGACTCTACCTTTTTTAGTTCAGGTAAAATTCTTACCATTGGGAGCGAACTCGACCCCGTCCGAAATAGTATAGGTTTTGTAAATTCGCGCTCCGGACAGTATGAATTGTTCATATTTAAAACCATTCAAATCAATATTTTTCGGAAACGAAACGCTACGTGCTGAAACGGTACGGGCATGATAAAGCAAGAATCAAGCAAAAATCATATTATCCGTTCCGGCACTTAGCGTTTCGTTTCCGAAAAATATTGATTTTAATGGTTTTAAATATGAACAATTCATACTGTCCGGAACGTATAGTATCAGACAACCCTTCGTAAAATCAGGTTTTTTGGAGACTACGCTACGTGCCGGAACGGTGCGGGCATGATAATATGATTCTTGCTTCATATTATCATGCCCGTACCGTTCCAGCACGTAGCGTTTCGTTTCCGAAAAATATTGATTTTAATGGTTTTAAATATGAACAAATATTCATACTGTCCGGAGCGTATAGTATCAGACAACTCTTTGTAAAATCAGATTTTTCGGAGACTACGCTACGTGCTGGAACAGTGCGGGCATGATAATATGATTCTTGCTATATGTAAAATCCTTAAGTATGTAATACAGTATTTGTTACTATTTAACAATAGCTGATTGCTGATTATTTGTATTTTGTAATTTACTAGATTGTGGATTTAACTGATAAAACACTCGTTACATCAATATATCCGAAACTCAAAAGACAAGTCTTTTAAGTCAATAAATTTGTAACACTTTTTAATGGTTAATTAAATAAGTACCTACTTAAACAAACATTTTTAAGTGTTTAAATTTGTACTTCGAATAAGAACCATTATTTGGTACCTATATTGATTTATCTATGTTGTAATCAATGTGTTTCAATTTTCCAATAGGTATTTACAATTTAAGTCAACTATATATCTGTAAAATTAGGTTAATCAAGATGGAATACAACTCATCCTTTATTTATCTGTTACGTTGTATTTGTTATTAACAGTAGAAAAAAATTGATAATAGGTTTATGTGGCAATACCAAATATTTCGGATTATTATCTGCAAATTCCACTTCGGAAATCGAAACGTCAAAATAATCTTATTTCAAACTAAAGTTGTGGCTAAGTTACAGTAAAAATAGTAAATAAATAAAAATCTATGCACGCGAACTGTAAACTATGTTAGTGTGAATAAACATCGAACATGATTATTTTTATTAAATATTATGAAATATGATTATCTTAAATACACTTATACACAACTAACAAGAGGTCAAGAATGCATCATAGACTATAATAAACGGACAAAACTCTCGTATAAAGTTGCAAGACGTAAAAGGTGTAACCAGTGTCCCCGTAAGGGCTGCTGGCGCCTGTGTGCAAAAAAGGATTTTGGCGCTCCTTAGGCATTTGGGTTCATGTTTATTTATTTCTTTTTTAGAAGGTAGCTCGATAGGTAGGTGCTTGAAATAAAGCATAAAACTGAAGTTTAGAAGTAATAATAAGTTTTAATGAGTTTTCCCCGAAAAGTGCTTCATTTCTTTTTGACTATTTCACGTTGAAATATTCGATTTGGAATTTGACGAATAAGAACTTCTTCTCATGAGCTCCAATTTTGCTTTTACTAGGTCTATAGACTTTATGAATAGGTACACCATTTTTTTCGTTTTTTATAATCTACATTTTTGATAACAATATTTTTCGATAAAATACTTAGTTTTTTAGTTATTTACGAAAAACCGTCTAAAAACATTTTTTTTTTGTCCAGAAATAAACATTTTCACTCGCAAATAACTAGGTACTCAAAAAGTATTGATTCAGTTACAAAACTATATAGAACAAAAGTTGCTTAGAATTAGTCAGTTTATCGTTTATCCATTTCTGGACTTATTTTAAACCTACATTTTTCACCACCGAGAAGGGGTAATATTCACCCCCCACGTAAAAGCAACTAATGACACAAGTCCAACTTTGAAGTGGAGGGTAAGGGTAGAACCTACATCCAAATTATCGTGCAATTCGTTGGTCACCCTGAGAATTACACGGTATCGCCGTATTTCACGTCCACTTACTGGGCTTAGGTACAATAGAAAAATAAAAAAAGCTATTATTGTAGTAGCGATATTTTCTGAGACTTTGCTGTTGCAAATTGATCAATTACATCTCTAACATTTATATCATCAAACATTTCTTGTTCAATTATTGCTAATATTGCTTGCCCAGGCAATCGTTCTTGAAGCATTGTCCTAATGATTTTTAACTTTGAAAAAGATCGCTCGTCAGCAGCTAAAGATACAGGTAATGTCAAAAGAATTCTTAGTGAAATGCTTACGTTTGGAAGGTTGAAGATTAAACTTTTTTCAAATATATATTGTAAAATACTTAAGGCGGTCGGTATCATCAGGTAATGAAATAGTTATTTATGAAACAGTTCGTGAAGTATGCTTTTTGCGAACGCACGCGATTTTTAGAGCACGAGCGACAACGGAGCGAGTGCTATAAATCGCGTAAGTTCGCAAAAAGTACTTCACGCACCGTTTCATACAATATTTTATCTACGATAAACAAATAAAAAAAGCTGTAACTCTTCATCACTGGAATTCATTTCTATTCTACAATTTTTAGAACTTTGACATTTAAAAATTCTAACTTCTTTCAAACCACAAAACTGTCAAAACTTGTGTCGTAATTTATTGCTCATTATGTCATCACCATGACAACGCAAAAGGTAAAGATATTTGATTATATTTGATTATATGAAAGTGTGTCAAAAACAGTGCGAAAAAGTAAATCCCATTTAAAATACATTGTTACTTCACGCACACTTTAAATCCTTCACGCACTGCTATCTATAATGACAGTTTTCACAAACTAAAAACTTATACATAATATGACATAGAGTAGATAAATAACTTTTTAATATCATTAAACAAATCATTGGAGTCTATACCTTATCGTTATTATCCTGATCTGTCAGTCATTCGTCAAGAACAAAACAACGTTTTAAAAGATAGCTGTCACTTAATTTAAATATGTTTCGTGTGTATTTATACCTAATCCTATTTAATTTCTCAACTTTTGTTTTAAATGTTGTTCTGAAGCTATTTCCTTGTGGCATTTTTATGATTAACTATTTAGATGGGAAATAAGCCACAATTAAATTGAAACAATAATTTTATTAACGTTTCGACGCCCAAATCGGGTGTCGTTGTCAAAATACTACTAAATTAAACAAAATGTTGTTGCTAAGTAAAAAAAAATTCTTCTAATAATTTATTTAATCTGACTCATTTATATTGGCAATTCAGACGTATATTATACATTTTAAAGTAGAAGAATATTGCCAATATTTTTGTTTTAAAATTTATTTTTTTTTTCAAATTATTTTTCAATTTTTGACCCTGGGTTTTGGCGCCCCTAAAGGATGGCGTCCGTGTGGATTGCACACTTTGCACATATAGTAGCGGGGGCCCTGGGTGTAACGGGTAGTTTTTTTCGGACAACAGACATCTGTAGCAATGATTTAGATGAAATCCTAGGCGTCGAACTAATACAATTTGTAGAATTTTTCAAAGAGGAATTCTGCTCATTAAATATAAGCAAAAGAACTTTAAATGTACCGATTGCTAGAAGAAAAGAATGTGAATGATGCGTTTCCAAATGTTGAGGTGATACTTCGTTTATATTTCTGATACCGACTAACTGTAGTGGGGAGAGTTAATAGGACTTTTCATCGATTGTCATTTGTTTCGAGCTTCCGTCATATGTCGTATAATCCGTGTATATTAATATTATACACAGACAACATACATGACAGAAGCTCGAAACAAAATGACTGTGAATGAAAAGCCCTACTTGAAAAGAAAAAAATCTCGAAACGTATCCGGACTTCAACCCTACATCCTACTATGTTTATTTTTAATATTTTACTGTAACAAATTTTAATTTTAAATTTTACTGAATTTAAAAATATAGTAGGACAGGGCCCCCACAACAATTCTGCCCAGGGGCCTCCACTGCCTTAAATCCGGCTCTGGTACGAAAGTTGATAATAACCGAAATACAGGGTGTCAAAGGTAAACTTTTATTTTATTTATTCTTGAATATTTCCTAACAGGCAAGGGATAATAACACAAAATTTTGTAAGCGGTGGTTGTTTGGGACAAGAAATCTAAATTCGCCACCAAAAATAATGTATTACCCAGAGAGCGTCACATACGCCTTTCAGCGCTCATTTAATGGGTTAAATTTTTTTTATTACCCACTCTACATACTTTTTGAATTAAAACTTTTATTCTCTTAATATTTTTATTTAAAAAAGGTAAACTGCATTCATCCCGCTAAACTCAACCGTTTTCGAAATAAACGCATTTTAAATCTGCGAGGCAACAAAATTTTTTTAATATCATTCCCGAAAAATAACTTAAAACCATAAAAATTATAAAAAATGTATCGCAAATTTCTTCAAATGAAATTTGCGATGCAATGACATAAATATGAGAACTGGCACAATTATTATGGTTTCAAGTTTATTTTTCAGGCGTAACTATACAATGATATGCAAAGAATTATCATTTGGTGATTTGTCTTCTTCACAAAAAGTTGCTATACTAAATTTACATTCAAGATGCAGTAGAAATAAACAAACCAAGACACGTTAAATGCTACTAGGAGCACTAGCGAATCATAATTTACAATGTATATATATTGTAAATCCCAAATCATGATTTCCAAAGTTTATATGTACATTGTAAATTATCATTCTGGAGTGCTCCTAGTAGCATTTAACGTGTCTTGGTTTATTTATTTCTACTGCATCTTGATTGTGAATTTAGTATAAGTAATTATTAATTTAAACTGACTGTCTCACACATTTTTTTAACTTTGAAGATTGTCTTTGCGCCTTGCGCTACATTTTGGGAATAAGAATCTATGGAAGCATTTTAATTATAATTATTGACAAAAAGCTGCATTCTAGTGAACAACTTTTTTTAGCAGAATCTGGAGGCTAGACACGTGTTAAATATCGCGTTTAAAATGTTACATCATCAATAAAATTATACAATAGATCGTGTTGTCCATCAATTTAAGCAATATACATAATCTAGTCGAAACTATAATGTTACGGCCAGTTAAGTTCATTGCTAAAAACTATTCTCATAAAAAGGATCTTGATCTCTTTTAAAAATATATTTAAATTCCATAATATATCTAATAAAAATATCCATTTAAATTCAAACTTCTAGTCAGTTGATTGTTATTCTAAAGAAATAGCAAAATTTATGCAGTTAATGTATTCCTAAAAGATCTATTAAGTACTGGTATATGTTTGTAAAACCTCTAAAAAATATTAATAGAAAATTAGTTGAGAAATTTTTACTTAAATATTATAATAAACTTGTTGTCCTTTGTACAGTAAAACCGATTTATCTGCAACCGCCAAGAGAAGACACGACAGATGTTCGTTAATGCGGTGCAAATGACCTTGAGGGTTTTAGTTAAATCTGTTTATCTGTACCAAATTTGTTAATGTAAAAATCATCATCATTCTCTTTGCCTTATCCCTCTGCGGGGTCGGCTTCCCTAATTGCATTTCTCCACACACTTCTATCCTGGGTCATATCAATATTAATCCCCTTTACCAACATGTCCTGCCTAACCGTCTCCCCCCACGTCTTCTTTGGTCTTCCTCTCCTACCCCTTCCAGGAATCTGCACTTCAGCTATTCTTCGTATTGGATGATTAAAGTCTCGACGTTGAACATGACCAAACCATCTCAACCTATGCTCTCTCATTTTGGCATCAATTGGTGCCACACCTAGACTTCCCCTAATATACTCATTTTCAATTTTATCCTTTTTTGTCACTCCACTCATCCATCTAAGCATTCTCATTCCCGCCACATGCATTCGTTGTTCCCCTTTCTTTTTCACTGTCCAACATTCAGTTCTGTACATCATAGCCAGTCTTATGGCTGTTTTATAGAATTTTCCTTTCAGCTTCATTGGAACTTTTCTGTCACACAACACACCACTCGCTTCCTTCCACTTCATCCATCCAGCCCTAATTCTACTGCATGCATCTCCATTTATAATAATAATAATAATAATAATAATAATAAGGAGGCGGGCCCCTGTCATACAATCAGCTACAGCCCAACCACAACCACAAGCTAGCCAAACAACAACAAGAGCTCCACCCGCCGAAGGTGCTGCGCTGGATCATCAGCCGGCGCTCACTCAAGCGGGACGACCGAGGCAGCGCATGAAATGGACTGTGTCCATTAATGAAAATATTTTGCGCTTCTACTACAAGGTGACAAACCTCGGTCAAGAAACAATCGGCTACCGACAACAGCTGTATGCCGAATTTTGCAGGACGTACCCAGATATTCAAGTATCGGAGCAACGAGTATCAGACCAATACCGGGTAATTATAAGAAACAACCTTATCCCAGAGACTAGACGCAATACCATCAGAAGCGAAGTCGAACGGGAGATTAATAACAATGTTGTAATTGAAGATCAAGTCCCCAATGAAGTTCATGAGCAGATTCCTGAGCTTGACATACAAGAAACTCAACCTGACAATACAGAGCAGGAAAACAACGAGCTACATGATAACCTAGTAAGCGAAATGGCACGTGCTGTACAAGAGTTTAATGGAACAAACCCACTTAGCAGACCACCGCTACCACGAATAAACTCTTGTAAGAGACTAGGTGTGCTGTTACAAATTGTGAACACTGAAGTCCTACCCAATTATGTCGTAGAAGCCCACACATTAGAGTATCTGCACATGCTAATCTACTGTGCAGCAACAGCAATTGCTAATGTAATGGGCATTAAGATCAGAACACGACGGGGTACTAATAACAGAAGGACTGGTAGCAGAATTGCACCCTGGGAAAAAAGACTGCTCGGAAAGATTGAATTACTGCGTAGGGATATTGGTCAACTCACAGAATATATACAAGGTGTAAGAAGTACAAGAGTCATCAGAAGAGCTGAAGAAATAATACGGAATACTCCCAGACACTCAAGATTCGATCCAGAAAACAACACAGCCCAACAATGCCTAGATACATTAAAACAAAGACTCTCAGTTTATTCAGGACGACTAAGAAGGTACAAAGTGAGTAACAACCGAAAATCCGACAATGCCCTTTTTGAGACTGCTGAGAAGGCGTTCTATCGAAAACTAAATACCACCGTAGACAATCTCGATAAGTCTTACCCAAGCCAAGAAGAAATTCATGAGTTTTGGGGAAATCAACTTTCCACACCAGCTTCTCTTAACAACAATGCTGGATGGATAGAAGATACGGCACAGAACTGCCAACACTACACTACTAATCTCTACGAACCCTTCACCACTGAAGAAGTCTCAAATATCATCAAAGAGCTTCATAACTGGAAATCTCCTGGACCAGACGGAGTTCAAAACTTTTGGCTCAAGAAGTTTTGGAGTACTCATGAATGCTTATCAACACTAATTAATCATGTTATTTCTAATCCGCAGGATATACCATCATTCCTAACTCAGGGAACCACTTATTTAATACCGAAGGATCAAAATAACACCCAAGATCCAGCAAAATATCGCCCAATTACTTGTCTTCCAACTTTGTATAAATTGGTCACATCCTGTGTAGCCCGGCGTATCTACCAACACTGTGCTCTGAACAATATCATAGAGCCTCAACAGAAAGGATGCGCTAAGGGTTCCATGGGTTGCAAAGAACAACTTATCATCGACTCAGTCATTTCTAATCAAGCATATTCCAAAAAGAGGAACCTATTTACTGCTTTTATTGATTACAAGAAGGCCTTTGATTCAGTGCCGCATGAATGGCTTATAGATATATTGAGAATATATAAAGTCGATGATAATATAGTGACCTTTTTACAACATATAATGACAGAGTGGAAAACTAGAATTCACCTTCAAATACCTGGTGAAAGTAACATCGAAACTGAAAATATCGCAATCAGCCGGGGCCTGTTTCAAGGAGATTCGTTGAGTCCTCTGTGGTTCTGTCTAGCTATGAACCCACTATCTCAGCTATTGAACTCCACAGATGCAGGTTTTAGCATCAAAAATAACAACAATGTGGTGGCGAAGCTTAATCATTTATTGTACATGGATGATTTGAAATTAATGGCTTCCACTCGAGACCAACTCGACGAGATGCTAAAAACTGTAGAAACTTTTTCTAATGATATTAGTGTGCACTTTGGACTAGACAAGTGCCGTATTTTAAATATAGTCAGAGGAAAAGTACAGCCCGGAGGATTCGATATGCAAAATGGCCAGAACATCGAGGCCATGGGTGAAAACGATATGTATAAATATCTTGGAGTAAAGCAGGCGCGGAAAATTGACCATAAACAAATGAAAACAGAGATAACTACTGAGTTTTTACGAAGGGTAAAACAGCTGCTTCGCTCACACCTTAACAGTAGAAATTTGTTTAAGGCACTAAACACCTACGCATGTTCCGCGCTTAGCTACTCATTTGGTATTGTTAAGTGGACAAAAACAGATATAGATGCTCTTCAGCGAAAAGTGCGAACACACCTCACAAAGGCACAAAAACACCATCCTAAAAGTGCAGTAGAAAGAACAACATTACCACGGAATCTAGGAGGAAGAGGACTTATGGATATAGGTGAGCAATTAGATAAACAAATTGCTAATTTAAGAACTTATTTTCAGATGCAGGCTGAGACATCTACTCTTCATCGCGCTATCTGCGCAGTAGATGACACAACACCGATCAAACTGAGGGAACCAGAAATGCGCATAAACCACCTTACTAAGGACGAAAAAGTGCGCGCCTGGATGGGTAAACCTCTGCACGGGCGCCATCCCAATGAGGTCAGCCAAGATTACGTCGACAATATAGCGTCGAACTACTGGTTGACATCAGGAAAGATGTTCCCTGAAACGGAAGGTTCATTACTGGCCATTCAAGATCAGGTTATACCAACGAGAAATTACCTGAAATATATCATCAAAGACCCTCAGGTTCAAAACGACAGATGCCGATATGGATGTCAAGCCCAAGAAACCATCCAACATCTTACAGGGGGCTGCCAGGCATTTGCTGCAACTGAATACAAGGAACGGCATGACGCAGTGGGAAAAATCCTTCATCAAGAGATAGCTATCAAGCTGGGACTTCTCCAAACGGACCATCTCCCGTATTATCAATACGTCCCTGAGAGTATGCTTGAGGATGGCAACTACAAGCTATACTGGGACCGCACTGTGCTCACAGACCAAACAGTGGCACACAATAGACCAGATCTCGTACTAGTTAATAAATTAACAAGACAAACAACACTAATTGATGTGGCGATACCTAACAACAATAATCTACGTAGTAAATTCACTGAAAAGATCGCCAAGTACAGAGATCTAGAAATTCAAATACGAAGGCAATGGAGAATGCAAAGTACCCAGACGATACCGATTATCATGTCTACTACTGGAGTCATTCCGAAGACCCTCCTCGAAAGCATAAAAAAGCTGGGTCTGAATGAACATCTTTATAAGACCATGCAGAAAGCAGTACTACTCGCAACAGCCAGATGTGTACGGAAATTTTTGGGAGATACACCTGCATACCAAGTCACCTAGGGCTCGATAACACGGAAAGAGTCCCACCAGAGCTCAATCCTTTTGATACCGTAGGTATCTGGGATGAGTCAATTTTCCCCTTAGAGGGAGTGTGAGCCGTATGGCTAAATCTGGATAATAATAATAATATCGTCTTTATTATTTCTTCAATATAGAAATGTACATTTTTATATAAAACATAATATATTATTTTCAGAAATAAAGGGCGAAGTTCATTTTCTGAAATGTCGCCATTTACAGAAAATGTTCTTCCACTTAATCCGAAAAAGAAAAAAAAACTTATCTATATAGTGCCATTATAAAAACAACAATAATTTCGTTTCATTTACTAATTTATTCGAGCTCGAGCATTATGTTCGTCCAGAACCAAAATTATGATTGAGAAATAAACAAATAGTCTCTAGATTTGGATTTAAACTGCCCAATGTTTAATACTTTTATTGTTGATGGTAATGAATTATACAAATGACATACCTGATACCTAAAAGACCTTCTAAATATCTCTGTTTTAAATTTCGGTATTGCCAGCAAACCTTTATATCTAATATTTAAGTTGTGTATGTCCGTTCGAAATGTGATTTTACGATGAAGATAAGACGGTTTTTTTGTTAGAATTATTTTATGATAAAGACAGATTTCTCCATTACTCTGTAATACCAATCCCAGGTACGTAAAACTGTTGCTTTTTACAATCGGTTTACCATCCAAAGATACCATTTTATTTGTAGTAACTCCATCTTTAAATGAACATTCCAAATACTCTGTCTTTGTCCTACTAAGTTTTAAACCTATTTCCTCCAGAGCTCGTGTCCACTGTTCCAGTTTTTGTTCTAAGTCTCTTTTACTATTTCCTACTAACACGACATCATCATCATACATTAAGCACCATGGAATGTTACCCAATAGTTTCGCTGTTATCTGGTCCAAAACTAATGAGAATAAATACGCACTAAGCACCGAGCCCTGGTGCAATCCTACTTTCACATGAAATGTATCAGTCTCTCCCACACCTGTCCTAACACTAGTCGTTACTCCCTCATACATATCCCTCACAATCTTTACATATGCACCAGGGACTCCTTTCTTATTGAGTGCCCACCACAGAATCTCTCGAGGAACTCTATCATATGCTTTCTGAAGATCAGTGAATACCATATGACCGTTTGTTTCTTTACTCCTGTATTTTTCCATCAACTGCCATATAATGAAAATTGCGTCTGTTGTTGATCTGCCCTGCATAAAGCCAAATTGTTTCTCGGATATGTCGGTCTCTTCACGTATCCGTCTATCAATTACTCTCTCCCATATTTTCATGGTGTGGCTAAGCAGTTTTATAGCCCTGTAGTTTGTACACTGCTGTATATCTCCCTTGTTTTTCTAGACATGTACTAGTATACTGTATACTGCTTCTCCATTCGTCTGGCATTTGTCCAACTTCCATAATTCTATTAAATAAACCTGCTAGCCACCTTGTTCCTGTCTGTCCTATATTTTTAAATATTTAATACATTTTTACATTTTTTTTCTTAATGTAAAAATGTATTAAATATTTAAAAATATATAGAAAGGAAGAGTGATTGGAAGAGTCGAAAGACAAATTCTTTTAAACCAAAATCAAGCAGGCAATAAATTAGATAGAATTTAGAACTATTTCAAGGTGTTGTTCCATTCACTTCTTGTGGTGCACTTTTTTTCAGTTGGATATATTCAGGATCTTCAAGTCTCGTTCTACTTGTTCCATGTATCTGAATCTGGACCTTTACTTTGGTCTCCTTCTAGTAGTATCCCTTTAGTTAAATCTTTAGTTAAATTCTTAGATACTTTCCGACTTTCATTTTATATGCAGCGTTATCGTCCAATTTTTATAAATGCAAAAATGTTTGGTTGCATTTTTCTCCTAACGTCTCTAAATAGACTAACCTAAAGTTATTTTGATAAAAATATGATTCTTTGATCAAATACAAATACACCCACGATGGGTGACAAATATTGCATAACATACGTTGGGTAGCAGGACATATAATGCGATGTTACTAATAATAATTAATCTCAGAGGGTTTAGAGTTTTTTACAATAAAAATCACGGTATTGGATGGAACGGTGTATTTTGTGTTTACCATACAAAAGTCGATCGCTAACTAAAAGCAAAAGCTAATATAAATATGTCTTTGTGTGTTCTATTCACATCTGCAAACCTTAAAATATAAACACCAACACTTGGACCTCTCACACACTAGGACACTGGACCTCGATTTTTGACTCTTCGCTTCGTTATCGATCATTCGCTATCTGTACACTAAACAGATACGAAGCGAATACGTCCGTAACGAAGCGAAGGATCAAAAATCGAGGTCCTGGCCATGTGTTTGTGGTTGACCATACACATATTAGAACATCCCTTACATAGGCGCCGCACAAGGGGCTGGTTTGTTACAAACTTATAAAAAGTTGCCATTATGTAAAAATACACAAGACTCATGAGAAAAATAAGTCATATCACAAGAAATGGCATTTACCAATAACTGTTATACGACAGCTGAAATCACACTTTTAAAATTCCGTGAAAAGGGTTGAAATTATCGTGTTTAAGCAAGAGTACCAATATTATGTAAAAACAATGTTTACGAATTATTTTCAAATCAAAATAACTAAAATTTTTCGAAAATTTTGCCAATTTTGAACAGTTTAAGTTAATTCCATTTTAGTGGGAAATTTCCATTTTTTTAATTTAATTTTCCATTTCCAACAATCGTTTTTTCCGATTTTCCGGAAATGTACTACTTAATTTTAACGCAAGGAATCCAAATTTGCAATAAAAAAAATGGGGACTCCTATTTAAAATTTAAAAATAACTCCCAACCCCACCGCCGTGGGGTCGTGTTTGGAGTCATTCAATAGATTTTTCAAAAATATTGAATACGTGTATTTTTCAGTTTTTCGATCTGATGTTCATTTCGTAGGGTATCATCGCGGGGTTCCTTTTTAAATTTTTCGATCTGACGTTCATTTCGCGAAATATTCGCTTTTTTTTGCGAAACTTTGTGACTCGCCCATTTCCTTATGTCCCACTCAAATCGTCAGATTTTTGAAATATACACTGCTCTGAATGTACTTAACTAACCTTATCTTAATCTGACAATTTCGAGTTTTTCTAAGAATAGATTTTTTTCGGACCCCCTTAACGAACTCCCCTGCATTAAGAACCAATATATGGTAGAGGTACATTTACAGGGTACGAGGTTTCTCCCCATGTGATTTTCTGACGCGCTCGAGTAACTGCAAGATCCAGGCTTGGCCTATCCTACCATAATTATTATGTATAAATAAAATTTTGAAATTAAAAAAAAATATTTGGGCGTTAATGGGTTAAGTACCTACACTTACTTTCTCCCACGTTCTACATTTTTCATAAATGCGCATTTCGCAATTGTAAACTTCACACTAATTTTATTTTATCAAAAAACAAACTTTGGCGTGATCACGTTCGTCTTTCCATCTGGCTGCATAAATGTTTTACACGATCTGTTTTGTTTCGTTTTGTTTTGATTATCATAAAATTACTAAAACTCTTTTGTATACAACAAAGCGCGCGAGGCCTGACCTGTGCAGCTGCAACTCTACAGTTAGGTTTTAAAACTTAAAAGCGCGTACGTATGTAGTTTATATTATTGAAATTTATCGAAAATTATTGTTTTTAGAATAGGAAAAAATGCCTGGATCTGGTGGTCATTTAAAAGGCAGTTGAAGTAAACGTATAGACCATTCCATGGTGATGTCATTTGACAGCGACTGATGGGCAAAATATTGTAAACAAACTAGGTTAAGTGTAGAAAACCATTGTTTAATTTAAGAATATGATTAAAATACCACCGTTTTGTTCAGTTTGAAAGTGTTCCAGTAAAGGTAAAAGAGATAAAGTAAGTTTTTTTTATAATACCAGCCGCATTTAAAGACTGAAATGTTTTAAATCACTATAATCACAATACACTGTAAACAGAACGACGATATGGGCCAAGAAAACTGATTTCCTGATTATACCGGGTTTTTGCATCCCATACGAGGGTGTCCTATATCCAATATTTGAAATTTGTGTAGTTAAAACCACAGATTTTTTATAATAAAACGAGAAAATAGCAAAAATAACACCAAAAACACAATTTTTGCCCCTCAGCAACGGTGTCGAAAGTCACGTGACCTGGAATGGTCAATTATCGAGTGGAGGCCGCGAGAAGAAGTACTACGGAACAGAGGACGCCCGCCAACCAGATGGGCCAATGATTTGAAGCATGTTATGATGATGATGAAGTCAGGGGGCGCATTGAGATAAGCATAATATTAAAACACAATTTAAGGATAATCTGTAAATTACAGAAAGCAATTCTGAATTTCCTTGGCAAAAAAATAAAAAATCTAGTGAGGCATTGTATGTACCTTATGGGAATAAAAATTAGGTAAATAGCATAGAATTGTTCGGAAAATATAAACGAAGCTCATATTGCTCAAGCCAATAGAATGAGCAGCGAGACATCAAAAGAGAGCAGAATTGTAAAAAAAAGCTTTGACCAACCTTGTACAGCATACAATTACTGGACAGTGAGGGCACCCAATATGCACCTGGAATCGCTGCTTAGAGAAAAAATATGAATATTTTATTCGGTAAAATTACAATAAAAATACTCGAACAGCGTTTTTCTCGAAATCAAATTTTTCAAACCTGGAGACTTTTCTCTTAAACTCAACTACACCAATCTCACTAAACCATTTTTTTTGATACTTGATAAAATATGACTACTAAAAAACCTCTAAAAATAAAAAAAAAACATCTTTTTACCACAGGAGTAAATTCACCCCCTAAACAAGTATTTTTTCGAACTATTTATGATATGTCCTTAAGTACCTTAACCATTGTTTAATTAATAAGACCACTGTCGATGGAATAATTCATATTTATTACTAATATGTTATTCAATACATTTTACATTCAGTTTTTCTATAACTACTTTCCTTGCCCCGTTGTTCTCCCCTCTACCTGTCAGTCCGCATGGAACATCACCGCAGAACAGTAAGTGCCAGATGGCCATCTCTCTCAAAGCTACCAACTCACTTTAAGCTGTGTTTACACTTAAAACATCCCAACTTATCACCCTCACCCTTAATTTATATCTACCCAAATATGATTAATATGATTATGTAAAACCTAACTGAACAATTTTTTTTTTTTTTTTTTTTTTTTTTTTTACTTACTCTAGAATGAAATCATTGTATTTCTTTGGCATATTTGTAACGCGTCTGCTTCTACCTGTTTGAGACATATTATCAGATGGATAATTAACAATAATGTTTTGTTCATTATCTGACCTGTAAACTGTATCAGTTGATGATCTGTTGCCAGTGTCTGAAGAAGTAGCCATGTCCAGCAAAACTGGCTCACCTTGGGTTTCCATCGTTAACTTCTCCAAATTTGATTCAGATTGTGTTATACTCTCACCTACCGGATGTACTACGTTTGGTAGTTTTATATATTGAAAGTCATTGTTACTGTCAAGTTCATTTTCCCTGTTGTTTGCAAACTCAGTGCTACCCCTGCCTACCTGATTCGTATGACGCTTCCATACCTGACCACTATCTAATCTGCAATAATAAGTTTTCTTACCTACTTTATTTATTATTTTAGCTGCCACCCACAACTTTCGGTTTGTTTCCCTATAGTCTCTTACCATAACCCTTTCTCCTATTTCAAAACATCTTTTCTCCTTTATAGAAATATTTTGCTGTTCTTTACTGGGCTTTTCGGCCATCATTGATATTCTTGTTCGCAATGATCTATTATATACAAGTTCAGCTGGTGACTTTTCTGTTACTGGGTGTTTTGTGTTGCGATATGTTAGTAAATATCTTGATATTAATGTAGACAGTGGAATACCAGAGTTTCTTGGATCATCTAGGGCTGTTTTCAGCTTCATTTTAAATGTCCTGACATACCGTTCTGCAGCTCCGTTGCTGGATGGATGGTAAGGTGCCCCTGTTAAATGCTTAATCCCATTTTTCTTAAAGAATATTTCCATGGTTTTGTCAACTAGTTGAGGTCCATTGTCACTCACACATAACCTTGGTAGTCCCATTCTGGCAAAAACTTCCCTTAGTTTTTCTTGCGTTTCTGCTGCTGTCGCCCTACTCATAGGAAATACCTCTACCCATTTGCTGTAAGCATCCACCAATATTAAGCACAACTTGCTTTTTAATTGCAAAAAATCTATATGCACTCTGTCAAATACCTTGTCCACTTCAGGCCACGGTGAAAACTCTGATGGAGGGTTGTCTCTATTCTTTAAACATGGACCACAACTTTTTACCCTATGCTCTATGTCGGAATCTATTTTAGGCCAGTAAACATATGATCTCGCTAATGACTTGCACCTGACTATTCCAAAATGTCCTGCATGGAGCTCATCGAGGATTTGTGGTCTTAGACTTGATGGTACCACAATACGATGTCCCCACATTATTATGTGCTCATCTAAATACAACTCTTGTCGTTTATGGTAAAATGGCATTATTTCATCACTTAAATGTTTGGGCCATCTTTCCGTTTTAATATACATCTTTATTGCCCTTAAAATGCCATCTTTGTCTGTTTCTTCTCTAAGTACTTTGTTGTTAATTGGCCAGTATTCTATAGACTCCGTGAAATGAATATATGTCATTCCTTCCGCTGGTTCCTCTACTGTTCCCGTAACCTGCACTGGTGACCTTGATAAATAATCAGCTACAGGATTGTTTATTCCCTTGATATGTTCAATACTGTAGTCAAACGATGACAAAAATAAAGCCCACCTTTGTATCCTGTTTGCGGACATTTTAGGGATGCTCCTGTGTTCTCCAAATAATGCAACTAGCGCTTTTTGATCTGTCCTTAATTTAAACTTATTACAGCAGAGGTACTGGTAAAATTTATTTATGGTAAAATGAACTGCTAAAGCCTCTTTTTCAACTGTAGAATATTTTTTTTCTGCTGGCATGAGAGTTCTTGACACACATGCTACTGTTCTCTCCTCTCCCTCTTTAACTTGGCTTAACATGCCTGAAATACCCTTGTCACTTGCATCTGTTGTTACTATTATTGGAAGGTCAGGGTCAAAATAAACTAAACAATTATCTGATGCTATTATATCTTTTATAATATTGAATGCCCTTTCACATTCTTTTGACCAGAAAAACTTTACATTACCTTTTAAAAGCTTGTATATTGGTTCTAAGATCTGGGCAGCCCGAGGTATAAATTTATGGTAATAATTTACTAGCCCTGTAAAAGCTCTAACTTCTGTTATATTTTCTGGTTTAGGTGCATTTATTATTGCAGCAATTTTACTATCTGTTTTCTTAAGGCCTTCTTTTGATATTTTGTACCCCAAGTATTCAACTTCCTCTTTAAAAAATACACATTTTTCTTTACAAACTGTCAGCCCAGCCTTTTCAAGTTTGCTAAGAACTTCCCTCAAGTTAGTCATATGTTCTTCTGCTGTTTCCCCCGTTACTATTATATCATCTAAAAAGTTTGTTACATTTTTCATGCCCTTAAAGAGATTTTCAATTTCTCGTTGAAATATACTACTTGCTGATTTTATTCCGAATGGTAATCTTTTAACTGCGTACAAACCCCTGTGAGTGTTCCACGCTAACAACTTACTTGATTCAATATTTAAGGAGAACTGCATATAAGCTAGTTGTAAATCAATTTTTGAAAAACGTTGACCTTTTTTTAGTTTATTCCATAATTCATCAATTTTTGGAAGTGGATATTTCACATCTTCTAAATGTTTATTTATTGTTGTTTTGTAATCCCCACATATTCGTATTTTCCCATTTGATTTTTGAACAAAGACTAAAGGTGTTCCCCAATCTGAATTGTCTATTAATTCTATTACTCCCTCTTTCTCTAACCTATCTAACTCTAACTCTACCTCTTTCGCATAGGCTAAAGGAACAGCTCTGTGCTTGCAAAAAACTGGTTTAGCATTTTCCACAACTTTAATTGAAATTTCCTTATGATTAAAGTTTCCTAACTTACTAGTAAATACGTTTGAAAAACTGTTTATTAGATCTAGAATTTTACTATTACTTACAATTTGATTCATCATTTCAAGCCTAATATTGAAGGCCTTTATCCAGTCTCTCCCTAGAATATTTGCAGAACCTTTTTGAACAACGTATAGCTTTACTGGTATTTTCTTGCTTTTATAGCCCATATCTATTATAAAATATCCCTCTGGTGAAAAGACACTACCTTCATAACTTTTTAGCAACAGATCATCACTGGTTAGCCTAAAATGAGAAAAATTATTTATATATGTTTCTTTTGTGATTGCACTTATACCAGCGCCACTATCAATGATCATCTCATATATTTTGCCTTCAATCTTTACCTGGATTTTAAAGGGATTGTCTACCTTGACTTGTACATGGCACAGATCAACAATTCTTGATTCTATGCTGTCTAATGTATAAATGTCCTCTTCCGCCTCACTATCTATAAAATTAACACTATCTTTATGTGCCAAACAGACCCTAGCCAAGTGCCCAATTTTTTTACATATATTACAAATGTAATCTTTATATTTACAACTATTTTTGTGTTTATTTCCACATATCTTACATTTTGACATCTGATTGACACTTGAATTTACATTGACGTTTGAGCTGCCATGCATTGTCCGCCTTGTCCCATGTTGCCAACCTCCATCCTGTCCCTGCCGACGAACTCGAGAACTCGACGATGACGAAGCTTGCTGATGATCTATCACATGAACATTTACAGTTGACCTCGAGCTTGTTTTTGAAGCCATAATAGCATTTTCTGTCTTCATTGCCAAACTCACCATCTGCTCCATCGTCGCCTTTTCATCCTCTTCGCATAATCTGTCGAGAATTTTACTAGGACACATACCACTCACGAACTTATTTAGCAGCACTTTGGTTAGATCTGCCCCAAACTTGCACGTAACTGCAGCACTTCTTATCCTAGCATACCAGTCCGCTATTTTTTCCTCAGTTTCTTGCCGCAGGTCAAAAAATGTACATCTCTCTCTCCATGTACTCACTTGACCTCCGTAATGGGTAGCTAATAACTGTGATAATTCTGCAAATGTTTTGGTTTTGGGAGCTTCTGGAAAACATAGATCTCTCAACAAGGTGTATGTGGGTGCACTTACCGAACTGATTAGGATCGCCACTTTAATAGCTTCCTCTTCAACCCCATTTGCCACAAAATGTTGTTCCAATCTTTCTTCGTAAATATTCCACGGTTGTAAATCTGGAATAAATTCTTCGAACTTTTTGTTCGCCATCTTGATTCACTAACAAAGGTACCGGACATCGGTTTACATAAAACAATTAGTATTTACTTCGTTACCACTTTTATCCTCGTCGCCATTGATATGTCCTTAAGTACCTTAACCATTGTTTAATTAATAAGACCACTGTCGATGGAATAATTCATATTTATTACTAATATGTTATTCAATACATTTTACATTCAGTTTTTCTATAACTACTTTCCTTGCCCCGTTGTTCTCCCCTCTACCTGTCAGTCCGCATGGAACATCACCGCAGAACAGTAAGTGCCAGATGGCCATCTCTCTCAAAGCTACCAACTCACTTTAAGCTGTGTTTACACTTAAAACATCCCAACTTATCAATTTATAAAATCGCGTATAAAGGCCATATTAATAAAAAAATAACTTTCGAAAGGTTTATTTATTAGTTTTAATTATCACGAATTAAATCCCGTTGAGATTAATAAAAAAAATAACACCTTTGAAAGACAATATCAAACATTTTTTTTATATTTATATAAATCGAATCTTTCTTAACACCTTGACGGACACCTAAGTTTTTCAAAAATGGTCAATTTGTACAGTGCCCTTTTTGTCGATATTATTATTCAAAAGGATGAAATATAACTAGGGCGACCTGAAATTTTACTCCAAGTATTAAAATTTTACAGAAAATATTGTTTAAGTTTTAACGCTTATCAGCGTTCTGCCACAATATAAGACTAGTATTAAGTCTATCTTGGCGGAACGCTGATATGCGTTCGACGTCATACAGCGTTGTGCCTATTGTCGTTTTCAACCTAATACATGCAGTGACTCGACGTCTATCAGCGAAATATTTTTCATTAAGAAAACGTATTTAAATAAAGCAATATTTATTTAAAGAAACCAAAAAGACATAATGATTCTTAAAACGTATTCAGAAGTCAAAAATATTAATTTATATCAACATAGTTTACGCATAAAGCTAACTTATACAAAGATATCTAAAAAATTATTCTTGATTTTTTGTTATTTCGTGCCACTCTTCAAAACAGTCTGGACATAACGGAGGCTTCTGGGGACATCCTTTACATCTATATCCTGATTCTTTCCGTTGACCTTTTTTGGCACACAGTCTACACTTCAAAAACACTTTTTTCTTATTCGATTTTGCACTTGGAATGCCTGGATTTCTTTCAGGCCAATGATTTGCTAAGTTTGTTTCATTTGTGAAACATTCAGGCTCGTAGTTTGAATTTTCCGGTAACCTGTTATCATGTTTTTCTCGACGAACTAAATTCTTTGCTTCTAAACCTGGTGGTAACTTCAAATAGGATTTAATGAGACTGTCACGGAACTCTAAATATCTGTACGTCTTGGAATTATTTTTACAATATTTTCGGTATAAGTAGAAAGAGTTCCATACAGTTACATCTAATAAATGGAAAATTACCTTCTTATACCAACGTATCGTTTTCCTTGGCGTTGAATAAGTTGAGGTCATCTGATCACACCTGTCGATGCCTGACATATGACGATTATAAACATCAACTTCTTCAGGTTTTATTTTCTCATGGCCATATCTGTTTTTCACTTGTATCAATCGTGGGTGATTTCTTGTGGTGATAACAAGAACATCGCGCTTATCACGCCATTTGGAAACGTAGACATTCTTTTTACGCATCCAGAAATGTTCACCCTTCTTGAGTTTTTTCTTTATAAGTTCCTTGGGGTTATTCCTGCGATTTGACCGGAGAGTTCCATTAGTATGAGTTTTTAAGCTTAATAACTTTTCAGATAATATAGAACTATTATAAAAGTTGTCCATAAACAGTTCGTGTCCTTTCATGAGGTAAGGCTTCATCAACCTCATAACTATAGCTTCTACTTTTGTAGTTCCCACATCGGAAGCGTTTTGAATATCCCCACTATACATTTCAGTATTTAAAAGATACCCATCGGAGGTTGTCAGTTCATAAAACTTAATGCCGTAACGTGCCTTTTTATTTTTGAGGTAAACTCTAAATCCAAGCCTGCCACGAAAATGTAAGAGGGATTCATCTAAAGACAACTCTTTAGACGGTCCATAAGCATTGTGGAATTTGGCTATAAGCATGTCTAAGAATGCTTGAATCTTTTCTTTATGTTTTGCGGTTCTCGAAGAGCAATTTAAAGTTCTCAATATTTTTTCAAACCTTCTTCCTGACATAATGTAACTAAAAATTGGATGAAAGTACAATACATCTCCATATGAAAACAACCTGCGCATGTTTGAAGTTGTAATTTGACCCTGCAATAAACACAGTGCCAAAAATTTCTTCATTTCGTCGATAGTCACAGGTCTAAAACTATTATCTCGAGCATTCCTTGTTTTGGGTCTATTAGATCTTGTTAAATCTTCTCCATAATTGTTGGTACATTCCACCAAATAGCTCATTATGTCATCGGTAAATAGGTATTCAAAAACATCTTTTGGACTATCTTCTGCATTTAAATTAATTTTCAGACGATTAGTGGATTCATCAAAGTTGAAATCTGGTATATCTGCAGTTGTAAACTCCCATTCTGTATCTATGTCATCTGAAGAATCAGAATTTTGATTCTGCAGTGCTTGTAGGGGTATACTGTCTTGAGATTTCTGAATAATTTTCTGGGAATCCTGGTCCAATGCGTCGGGCTCTTCTACTTCACTTTCCTCTGGCAGATTATATTGCTGGGGATTGTGAAGAGTATTATTAGACGTCTCTACATTGGAGAGCTCGGGGAGTTCGTTTAAATCAGAGTCTTCACTTTCATCTGACTGCGAGGCAGACGACTCACTGGGTACATAGTTTTCATCTGAGCTGAACTCTCCCTCATAAGCAGCATCTGAGTTCTCTTCATCCGACGTAATATCGTCATACAGCTGAATCAACCGCTGCTGTTCTCTCTTATACGGGTCACGGTCCGCCATCTGAAAGCAAAATAATATATTTTAAATTATACATCCTACTATAATAACATAAAATATTAGGCACAAAAATATCACACTAAATAAATTTATTTTTTACTTACATTTTTCGAGTAAAACTCGTATTCAACCTAACCTAACCACGTGTTTTACTATCTGCGGCACAGTACAACACACACCGCATACTTCAATATAACTGGCGACGCTGTACAGCTTCGCGTGTGACTTAGCCGGTTAGATACTTTAAATGGGTGGGGTGAAATAGAGAGGTGGAATTTACCAGACGGGTAACAGATTGGAAGGTATAGATAGGTATTCTATGACAGTGGCTTACGTGTTACCATGTATTTATATTATAATTATAACGCGGTACAGCGTTCTGCCACGATATTAGATTTTGTTAAGGACGCTTCACAGCGTTCTGCCACAACACAATTTTAAAAAAAGACGCTGCACAGCGTCTCTGTCCATCAAGGTGTTAACAATGCACTTATAAAAACACTATTACCGTAAATATAATAGTTTTTTCTTATAAAATATTACAAAAAAATTTCCAATTTAGAAAATAAAAGTTCTATGTACACCAAGGGCGGATCCAGGGAGGGGGCCATGGGGGCCATGGCCCCCTCCGAGAATTTAAAAAAATATAAATTTAAATATTGGCAGTTCAAATGTCCTTAATAGTTTCAAACACATATAATATGTATAAAACAGGGGATAAATATGTTTTCTGGACTAGAATTGATTAAAAGCAGTAACCGAAGTTTCAAGAATGACAAAGGATGTTTTATAAATCAAAATATAGATAAGTGCCAATTGTTAGAACGATCTTGGCAGCTATCAGAGTCCTATCAATTTCCATATTCTATACACACAAAGAATAAAAAAGAAATGAAGCGTTACTTGGATCACCAGAACTTGCAACAAAGGAGTTGGTTGGTATTTTCGAACAGTCAAAAGGGATTGTTTTACAAGTATTGAATTTTATTTTTCTAATGAAAAATATGGTCATAATAAAGGGATGACAGCCCAAAGCCTTGTCATGAAACCTTAAACATCTTTCGCCAAATCATGGGCAAAGACGGAGCCATACAAATCCATGAAAAAACATCATATCACAAGGAGTGCGTTGAGGTATAGGTGGATTTTCTACAAAGTTATCACAACCCGCAAAAGTCAGTCAAACCAGAAAGACCCTCAAAGGTCTAAACAGATACAAGAAAATAAAGAAAGACTACGACCAATAGTAGAGTCTATAGTGTTCTTAGGTCGACAAAATATTCCTCTAAGAGGCTGTCGTGATGATGGCCTTCTCCTTCTCGACGAAGGTGCTGGACCTAGCAGTGAGGGGAATTGTTAAGATTTAAAATCTCATCAGAAGATAAGACTATTCAACGACACCTATCCACAGCAGCATATATTAATTAGTAACACCAGTCAAAATCAATAATTAATAACATGTTGTGGTGAAGAAATAATTGAACAAAACATGAATCAGGTTCAAAGTGCAAATTATTACTCTGTCATATTTGACGAAATATCCGACGCGCGACGTATCCCACATAGAACAGCTTTATCTAAATTTGAAATACATACACAATAACAACATTGGTGAAAACTTTGTCAAGTTAATTGACGCGTATGAGAACATAAAAACAATTATTAGTGAAAATCAAGAAAAAGGGGAAGAACAAGGCCTGATAGAGTGACAGGAGAAGCATTGGAAAAAATAGTATTAAAGTTGTTGAAAGAACTGCACTTGGATCCGAAGAAATGTGGATGAATCGGTAACAACTTTAATAGTACTTTAATAACGATACCTTTTGAATGTCTTTATAGAACTCAGAAGTGTGTAAAAAGTGCCTTCAAACTCACCATTTTAACCGTAATTTTTAAAAATTACCCCCTGACCCCCGGTGCACCTCCCCAAAAAAAGTTCATGGCCCCTCCCGAAAATCGGTCCTGGATCCGCCCTTGATGTACACTTATTTTCTCCCACGTTCTACATTTTTCATAAATGCGCATTTCGCAATTGTAAACTTCACAATAATTTTATTTTATCAAAAAACAAACTTTGGCGGGATCACGTTCGTCTTTCCATCTGGCTGCATAAATGTTTTACACGGTCCGTTTTGTTTCGTTTTGTTTTGATTACAGTAAAATTGTTATTTCCTACTTACAGTCGTTGATAATTAAATAAGTACGAATAGGCATAACTGTTGTTTTATTGTTATCAACGGTTTATGTAGGTAGAAATAATATTGCGCGCTTGGACAAATTCAAATCAATCTGTTATATATTACAGGTCCGGGTTTTATTATTATTTTAATAATTTTTGCTACTAACCAAGTAATAAAAAGTAATAAAGATAATTTTACGGTCACTGTTGCATTTGGTTGTCTTTTTAAAGACAGATCACATGCTATGATTTTTTTTGTGACGGATATTCTTGGGTTGGGTTGATTTCATGTAATCGAATGAACTATCTTCCAGTAAAGTCGTCCCAGGAACGCAACTCATAAATATTGGCAATATTATTTTAAAGCCTTCTACTTTAAAATGTATAATATATGTCTGAATTGCCGATATAAATGAGTCAGATTAAATAAATTATTAGAAGATTTTTTACTAAGCAACAACATTTTTGTTTAATTTAGTATTATTTTGACAACGACATCCGATTCTGGCGTCGAAACGTTAATAAAATCATTTTTTTAGTTAAATTGTGGCTTATTTCCCATTTAGATCAGGTTATAATAAAAAGTAGGTATTCAAAACATCAATGGTGATGAAAAAAATGAAATGTAAAATTCCATACAAAAACAAGTACTTAGTGGTTCCTAATGATGGAAGGAAGCAAATCACGAAAGATAAATGACAATATGTATAAGTAGGCTTATAGCAGGGATGCTCTTCATTTCTGACACTGTTCAAGATATTTCTAGAACAAATATTAAAACCATGGAAAAGGAAATGTGAAGGGATGGGAATTCCAATCCGGGACAACTTCTTGTGCACATTAAGTTTTGCACATGACCAGTTGGTAACGGCTCAAGATGAAGAAGACCTGTCCTATATGCTCCGAAAATTAGAAGAGGAATACACAAAAAATGTACTGGAAATAAACCTAGAAAAGACCGAATACTTAACAACAGAACAAGAACCAGTGAGAAACTTAGAAATGGACGATGATTATACGAGGGAAAAACAGCACTGAAAAATTCAAATATTTAGGATTCATACTCTCAAAGAATGGAACCACCGAGCAAGAGATAACGAGCAGATTAGCAGACAAGAACATGTATTAAATAAATGAATGGGGTATTTCGCCTAATATTGAAAAACTGCATTTGTCCATACAAAAAATGCATTCTTAAATGCATCTCAAACAGACAATAAAAAATCAGAACTCGTCAATTATCGGCGGAAATGTTGTCAATTGCGGTCAATTTTGTCACTCGGGGGTTTTTGGGGCCGCTGAAAACGAATATGATGTTGGAAGTGATCTCCCTAGTACCTGGTGCCCAGGGTACCTACTGTTTACCTCGTCTTCTGGAGTTTTCGGCAAATTCATTAAAAAATTAGTCAAAAATCATTACTTATTGGTTTTTGGGCTCGCTGAAAAAGAAGATGACATTGAAAATTATCTCCAGATGCCATGTTCCCTAGGATACCTACTTTTTACCTCAACTTCTGGAATTTTCGTTATACAATCATTCAAACCTCTAAACATGGAAGTTATTGGATTCGCCGAAAGTAAATTTCTGAATATTAATGGTCTTTAAGGTACAGTCGGAAAAATGAAAGAATACCCATGAACGATCACATCAATCACATATTTTGTATTTGCTGTTTTTTTTTCATAAATAACAAACGAGAGAGATAGATCATTAATAATCTGAATAATATGTGATTGATGTGATCGTTGATGGGTATTATTTCATTTTTCCGACTGTATAAAGGTATAATAGTGAACCCACATTCTGTGCCTTGGTGTTAAAATGGCCAATATTAATGTTTTGCGTTTTGTTTTGTCAATACTGACAAACAGAAAGTGACGGTACTACGAACGACGAAAACGACAAGAAGAGAAAAGAGGAAGAATTTGAACGGGCTTTTAACAAAAGTCGAAAAATAAGCAGATCTCCCTCCTACAGAAAGGAGAAAATGAAGGAGAATGTACAAAAAATTATGGAAATGATGGCAGGAGTAAGTTTAAAAATCGAGGAACAATCAAGAGAACTTAGTGAGATGCATAGAGAGCAGAAAGAATATAGAGATGAAATAAGAAAGCCACAACAGGAAAATATAACATTAAGAGAAGAAAACACGAAACTAAAACAGGCAGTTTATCAAATACAAGAACGGCTTGAAAGTTTAGAAAATCAAAAAAGGCGAAAAAATATAATTATACAGGGTTTGAACATAGATACAAATGGTCCAGATATCCTAAAGCATGCAATGAAAAATTTTATGCAAAAAGAATTAGAAGTAGATGTACAAATAGAAAATATTCTCTAAAGTTAGGGGAAAAAGTTTGTTTGGTTGAGCTTGAAAAGGAAGAAGATAAAAGAAAAATCATGCGAAACAAAACTAAATTGAGAAATCGAGAAGAAGGTCTAGTTTATATCAACGATGATCTATCAAAGAACGACAGAATTGTACAGAAACGTGTCAGACAAAAAGCGCAAGAACTAAGAAAGGAAGGGAGAAAAGTGAAAGTAGGGTATAAGAAAATATATGCCGATCATGAAATATGGCGCTGGGATGGAAAGAACCAAAGCAGTGGTAGAGACCAAAGCAAAAAACTAAGCTACAGCAATGAAAGGAAACAAATGACGACGAAAAATGCAAAGAAGAGGATTACGAACTATGGAAATAAAACAAATCAAGACAGCAATAAAAAAGAAAAGCCGAAAAATGACAAGATACAGTTTGCAACAGAAATAAATGAGACGGAAACGACGCAGGCAATGGACAAGGCAATAAGTAAAAATAACAAAAAGAAAACTAAAGTCAACTTGGGTACATGGAATGTAAGAGGCACATACGAAACAGGAAAACTCAAAGAATTAATTAGAGAAATTAAAAGATATAATGTAGAAATAATAGCTTTACAAGAGACAAAACAATTGGAGACAGAAATAGTAGAAATAGAAGAAATAGTAGAAATTTTTTAAAAGCGGGGGAGAAACCAGAAGGTTAGGAACAGGTTTTATAATACATCGAAAATGGAAGGAAAGAGTAATGGCATTCCAACCAATATCAGATAGATTATGCACAATAAGATTAAAAGGGGACAAACGAAACATAAGTATAATAAATGTACACGCACCGATTGAAGATGCCACAGAAGAAGAAAAAGATGAATTCTACGAACAATTGGAAAGAGAATATGATAAATTACCAGGGTTTGACATCAAAATAATAATGGGAGACTGCAACGCCTAAGTCGGAAAAGAGAATATATACGAGCACATAATAGGGAAATATAGTAAGCATGAGGTGTCGAACGATAATGGCCAAAGAATAATAGGCTTTGCAACAGACAGGCAAATGGTGATAAAAAGCACACAATTACGACGAAAAGATATATATAAAGGAACGTGGATTTCCCCTGATAAAAAGACAGTAAATCAGATAGACCATATTTTAATAGAGAAGAAACATGCAAGCAAAGTAATAAATGTATAGAGCATGAGAGGAGCGGACTGTAACTCGGACCACTACTTGGTGAGAGCAGAATACAAAATCGAGCATAACATAAACAAAAACAATAAAACAAAAGAAACAAGAATGTGTGTGTACTTTGTACGCACGTAAGAAGTTATACTTCTATTATATGATTTAAACGAAATTAATATACTTTTTATTTATACTTTGTTTAAATATTAAACTAACTTATACTTACTACTTCTCAAACATTTTTATTAGAACAGTGCCAAAAATTAAAATAATAAAAGAATAAAACACACACAAACACATTAAACAAGCCACAAATGATGTCTGAACATTAATTGTCGAAAATTTTTTGACTAAATACGTATTTTCTGAAAATACAATTATATAATAAATTAACTTACAATCATAAAATGTATTAAAAAAAAAACAAAAAAGAAAGTTTCTATTGGGACTCGAACCATCGCTGATAAAAGCGGCTGGTATTGGAATTCATTCGCCCTCTCCGCTTAGCCATGGACACTATGTGTCATTATTTACGAAGATCGACTAACTAAACGGATTAAACTTGTGATATTTTGATATTTTGAAAATTGATCAAATTATTTTAATTTTGAATTGAAATGATTTAGAATTGAAAAAATACAACAAAACATACAGTAAAAAAACAATATATTAGGTGAATATTGATAGAAATTTTGATGGTAATCAAATTATATAAATAAAAGTATTACATACTATGTATTTTGGCAGATCAAATAGGTAGGTTTATACCCATGATACATTAACAATTATTACGTACCTGTTGCTTTTAAAAACTATTTAAAAGTCACTACAATATTATAAACTTTTTTGTTTCTGTCCTCACAACAATAAAACTAATATATTATACATTTGTTTACCTTTACCTCCAAACCACAGCTGCCATATCGGATAATTTTTGACATGTCATTTGAACATCCAATCAGAACAAAGTTATAATGCGCATGCGCCGGGCTGATAGGTTTTAACATATAAAAAAATCACCCTCTATCGCCGGTAAAGAAGTATAACTTCAAAAATTGGAAAACAATTCAACATAGGACTACTAAAAGATAACAACACACAGAAGAAGTATGAACAGGGAATAACCAATAGACTAATCAGGGAACAAGAAACGTCAAACCCAGACAAACAATGGGAAAATATAAAAGAAGCAATCTTGAACACAAGTAAAGCAATCCTAGCGAAATCCAAAAGAAAACACAAAACAAAAGATTGGTATGATCAAGAATGTCAAGAAGTAGCAGAAGCAATAAGAAAGGTAAGACGCAAAAATCTCACAAATGACGAAGAAAGCACTAGAAAAGAATACAGAGAATTGAGAAAAATCATGAAAAGAAAATGTAGAAGCAAAAAGAGAAAATACAACGAGAACAAACTGAAAGAAATAGAAGAAAAATTTCATAAAAAAGAAATAAGATCATTCTACCAGGAAGCAAAAAAAATGGAAAGAGGATATCAAAAAAACAACCCATATATGAGAGATGATAAAGGGCTGTTGATAAATGAGCCGGAAAAAATAATGGGAAACTGGCAAAACTATTTCACAGAACTGCTAAATAAAAGCGAAGTACAAAATGAAACAAACCATGAAATTGAAGATGATCAGATAGAAATAGAAATACCCACAGAACAAGAAATAAAGAACGAAATAAGGAGCTTGAAAAATAACAAAAGCTCAGGAATAACAGAAATATCGGCCGAAATGATAAAATCAAGAGGGAAAAGAATACAGAAAGAGATATGACCTGATAAAAAGAATATGGGAAGTAGAAAAAATGCCAGAAGAGTGGACCATAGCAAGGATATGCCCTATACATAAAAAAAGGTGATAGAATGCTATGCGAAAACTACAGAGGCATCTCACTATTAGAAATAGTTTACAAAATCTTGGCACAAAGTATAAGAAAAAGGCTAAGTCAATATTCTTAAAAAATACTGGGAGAATACCAGGCAGGTTTTAGAAACAACAGATCAACGACTGACCAAATATTTGCCTTAAAAGAAATACAGACTACCTGTTACGAACATAAAACAGTACTATATGCTTTGTTCATAGACTTTAAGCAGGCTTACGACACAGTAAATAGACAGCAGATGTACGAACTGATGAAAGAATTGGGGATACCAAGTAAAATTGTCAGGATGGTAAAGATGACGATGGAAAACACAACAAACGAAATAGCTTGGAAAGGGTATACATCCAAAAAGTTTGAAACCAAGGAAGGATTACGACAAGGAGACCCACTATCAACAACGATATTCAATCTAACATTGGAAGGAATAATCAGGAAAAGCAGAATAAACATGCAAGAAACGATATTTAAAAACAGCCACCAATGCATAGCATTTGCAGATGATCTGACGCTATTAGCAACAAGCAAAAAATAACTACAAAAGTTAATGAAAAACGTATTAACAAGCCAAAAAATTCGGACTTAAAATAAATGAAGAGAAGACAAAGTATATGATAATGGGAGAGATCCAAAAAGAAAAAGAGAATAACATCATAGTACAAATAGATAGAGAAAGGACATAGTCGTTCAAAAGAGCCAAAGAAATTATTTACCTGGGAGCCAAAATAGATGAAAATGGTCATGAAGAAGGGGAGATAAAGGCAAGAATAGCCAAAGGAAATAAAAAATATGGAGCATTACGCACATTATTGAAATCCAAATACGTATCAAGAAAAACAAAAATAAGAATTTATAAGACTGTTATCAGACCTACAGTAACATACGCATGCGAAACATGGGTGCTCAAAAAGTCAGAAACAGACCTTTTAGAAAGATGGGAGAGAAAAATGCAAAGAGCAATATATGGAGGTGTGAAAATAGAAGGTCAGTGGAGAAGAAGGATCAATAAAGAATTGGAAGAATTATATCAAGAGCCAGCGATCACGACGACGATCAAAGCACAGAGAATACGATACTTGGGGCACATCGAGAGAATGGGAAGTAAACGAATGTCAAAAATGGTACTTTCACGAAGACCAATACAAAAGAGGAGGAAAGTCAGGCCAAGGAAAAGATGGAAGGACAGTGTGTATGAAGACTTGAAGAAAAGTAACATTGAGAGATGGAAAGAACTAGCATTGGACAGAAGGAGATGGAGAGAGGTGGTGAAGGAGTGTATAAAAAGACTGAAGTGTAACTAAATAAAATTTATAAGTTTATTTATTATATTATTTATGTAACCAGAAATGTAAACATTTTAGCCTTAGGCCTACAAGGCCTGTTGCGCTTAATAAATAAAATAAATATTTGTCAATATTAAATTTTAAATAAAGCTGTACAAAATAGTAAAATATTGACATTGGCCCTTTTAGCACCAAGCCACAGATATATTTTAAGCGGGAGATCGTATTTTTACTTTCTCTATTCTCTCCGTCTTTTCATACTCAGTGGTACCATCGATTTTATAAAGATTCATCAATGCTACCAACAGAACTTAAAGCGCCAAATTAAAAAAAAATGTGTTATTTTTTAAAGATATCAAATGAAACTCTATGACGTAGAGGTTGCTCAGAAGATCGTTTTCGATGTTAAATACGTTCTAAGCGAGCACAAAACACCCAAGTATCAAGTTTTGACTAATTATTTATCAAAATTATCGAAAACTCCAGGAGACGAGGTAAACAGTAGGTACCCTGGGCATCAGGTACTCAGAAGATCACTTCCGATGTCATATTCGTCATCAGCGACCCCAAAAACCCCCCGAGTAATGATTTTTGACTAAGTTTTTAATGAATTTGACGAAAACTCCAGGAGACGAAGTAAGTAGGTACCCTGGGCACCAGATACTCCAGAGATCACTTCCTATGTCATATTCGTCATCAGCGACCCCAAAAACCCCCCGAGTAATGATTTTTTACTAAGTTTTTAATGAATTTGACGAAAATTCCAGAAGACGAGGTAAACACTAGGTACCCTGGACACCAGGTACTCCGGAGATCACTTACCTTACGACGTCATATTCGTTTTCAGCGACCCCAAAAACCCTCGAGTAACAAAATTGAACTCATTTCTGTTTGAAATGCACTTTAAGAATGCATTTTTTGTATGCACAAATGCAGTTTTTAAATATTATCTCACAGCTATGAGTCACAAAGTTTCTTGGCGCATTCACGAATCGAATGCAAAAAGAATTATTAAGATCCGTCTTGTCCTTTTTTTTCGGAGGTTCAGTGCTTTATTGCTTCGACTAAAAGGCAATCTACAATTTTAGGATTCATATGCGTTTAAGTTTATTTGATAATATACCGGGTGGACCAAAAGTCAGTTAATTGTTTTGTATATTAATAAAAGCAAAAATAACTGAAGTAAAAAAAACTTTTATTGTAAATATGTAGGTACAAAGAAATGCATGCTTTACATTTTATGTTCAAAATGTAAACCACCTTCATCAATACATTTTAGGCAACGCTTATGCACAGTGAAACAAGTCTTTCTACAGACTTCCAAGTCCAAGTTGGCACGGAGAACTTTAAATTGGCAAAAACTTTATTTTTAAGTACTCCCCACAAGTAAAAGTCACAGGGCTTCAAATCTCTCGAAAGCGCGGGCCATTCAATTGTGTCTCTTCTCCCTATCCAATAACTAAACTGGTCATTTGGAAACTCACGAACTTGCAATCCGTAATGAGGCGGTGCACCGTCTTGCTGAAAATATCGAATACCTTGTAACTGTGGATTATTTACAAGGCCCTTCACAGAGCATGATATATTTTTTTGGAGACACCGCAAACTTGCGTGTGACTTTTTTTGATAGCGTTAACTGACTTTTGCTCCACCCGGTACTATAGTTATTACGCATATGAATCCTAAAATTATAGATTGCCTTTCTAAAACAGTTTTAATTTAATCTCTCTAATATTCGGTTGCAAATTATTTTTGATAAAATCGGCATCACCGCGCTAAAAACTCTCATAATAACTGCATTGCCTATGTTCCTTATACTGTAAAGTCAAACTGTGTTTTTTCTCAAAGTTCACCACACCCTATGGAATATTCTAGCATTTATAAAACACTGAAATTAAAACCCAACTATAGCCTCATATTTTCTTAACATTCTGTTTTTTCATTCATTCGCCTATGTTGGAAAATAAAAAAGTTAGGTACCTACTTTAACAACTAGCCTCCTTTTTCGTCAATACAGGGTGTTTTTTTAAATAAGTATGGCAGACTTTAAGGGGTAATTCTGCATGAAAAAATAATGACAGTTTGCTTTATAAACGTATGTCTGCAAATGCTTCGTTTCTGAGATAGGGGGTGTAGATTTAAATAATTAAAAAAAAATCACTTAAATCGGACAACCAATTTTTAAAGGTGGCGCGTTAATTTCTTGGAGAAGTGTAGTTGTAAAAACTGTGTATTGAGATACAGATATAGAATAGAATCTCGTTATTTGATCCAAATACTCATTTTGCAACGAAAAAAATGGTAAATTAGTTTAAATGTTTGTTTTTTAGATTTGTTGCTATGTATTTCCATTGCATATTTATAAATTATTCAAAATCGAAGCAGGGGCAAAATGTTGGACAAGGAATAACATTTTATTTATCATTTTACGTTATGTTATAGATACGCAACATGAATGACTCGTGATGATGAAACAGAGTCGAAACTTTTTGGATATTTTCATTTGAAAATATTTCGTAAAAATTGTTTTTACATAATATTGGTACTCTTGTTTAAACACGATCATCTCAACCCTTATCATTGAATTTCAAAAGTGTCATTTTGGCTGTCATATAATTGTTATTAGTTATATAGGTCTGGATCCCGCGTATGAAAAAAAAGTTGATTAATAGCAAGCTGAAAATTTGTTAATAGCTTAAGGGTGTCTAGTCGGATAAACTTTGATATATGGGAAAACAGGAACAAGGGCAGTTTTAATTGTGGAACAGGTTAAAAATTTGGAACGGTCAGACCACCAAAACGGCACATTTATTTTGTCCGACAGAATATACTTAAACTCTCCGAACAGAGATTAAACTCTCATGCAAAAATCACACTGCTATTTATCACCTGTCATAATTCCTGTCATTTTACATATTCTACATGTTCCACTCATTAAAACGCCCCTTTGGTGATAAATAGCAGTCTGATTTTTGCATGAGAGTTTAATCTCTGTTCGGAGAGTTTAAGTCTGTTCTGTCGAACAAAATAAATGTGTCGTTTTAGTGGTCTGACCGTTCCAAATTTTTAACCTGTTCCACAATTAAAACTGCCCCTGTTCCAGTGTTCCCATATATCAAAGTTTATCCGATTAGACACCCTTAAGCTATTAACAAATTTTCAGCTTGCTATTAATCAACTTTTTTATATACGCGGGATCCAGACCTATTAATATGTCATTTCTTCGGACTTTGGGACAGACTTATTTTTGCTATAAAAATCTAGTGTATTTTTGCATAATGGCAACTTTTTATCGAGTTGTATTTGATCTCAAAATAATAGTTTTATCAAAATAACTTTACGTTAGCCTATTTTTTATAAAAGATGCTAAATGATAGATAGCTGTTTTCCTTGCACAATTTGTGCAATTTACTTTTTGACAAATTACAAAAATCTTCGAGTATTTTTTTATACTAAATTGATTGAATGTCATTTTTAAGAGAGTAACTAGTAATGAGTTTTAAAAATTCCATTTCCAAATGTAAAAAAAGATTGAAATGAAAAATCCCTATTTCTTATTGCATAGTGATATTAGAAAAAATCCAGACAGTTTAATAGTAAAAGAAAGGTAGTACATTCATCCCAAATTTAGAAACTATACAAAAAATTACCTGAAGCAGAACAGAATTCATTCAATTGTTGCACTATTTTCCATCTTACCTGACATTTCCTCCGGTTTTTTTCAAACACGCACGTCGCACACACTAATACTAATCTCACTCTCCTCAACGCGTACTCGCGTACTGAGCTGAGGGAACCACAACTTTCCGCTGCTACACGGTACTCGCTTCTATTTTATTATAATTTGGCCATTTTTTCGTGATTAATATTCACCGAGAGTACCTAAACGACGACGCTCGGTTCACACACAATTTCAATCTCATTTCGTGACGGGATGGGTGTTGGGTGTACTGAGAGAGAACTAGGATCGTCCGGGTTTTAGAAGCTCCGCCGGTTCTTGTCGACTTACTATAGCGGCACAGACAAGTAGTTGAGGATTCGCGAGTGCTGTTATAGATACAGGTGCGGATCTGATAAATATCGACCTATTAAAAATAATAAAGGGTTATAATTTAATAATAACGGAAATAGACTAATACCTATAAATCTATGTACCTACACAATTTGACCTGGAAGTTATGCATGGATTGTAAGTCCTCAAAAATATAGTTACATTTTACAGGGCCGCTCCGTCTACGTGTGCAATGTGTGCGGCGCACACAGGCGCCAAAAATTAAGGGGCGCCACTAGAGTTTTCGCAAAAATTTTAGGCGGATCAAAATATCGTTAAATCTCGTATCTTATCCATTTTTTTTTAGCTTCTACCAAACGTTGGAGTATCATAAAACAACACTTTACAAGTCTGGCTTTAAAGCATTTTTCTAATACACGCTGGTCCAGCAGAATTTATGCTTCAACTTCAAAGCCATTATACAAAAATTTGTCAGAAATGTAATATGCTTTATGTGATATAACGCATTAGGATAAAGATCGTGATTGAAATTATCAAGCTAGATGTTTAGGAGATAAAATATCAACATTTACATTCATATTAGTGATGTAACGAATATTCGTATTCGCATTCGCATTCGCGAATATCCGCATGTATTTGCATATTCGCATTCGCGTTCGCATTCGCAAAATTTGTGCGAATGTTTTGCGAATATGAATATCAAAAAAAATAATTTGAAAATAATGTTAGATTAATAAAATCAAAATCTATTTATTCTTTTTCTCATCTTTTTTTATTAAAAAAAGGTAACTTAACCTCGTTTAATCAGATTATTAGCCTTCACGTTGTTTTATTATTTGGTATAATGTAATAAAGCTTAAGATTCAGATTGATTTATAATAAATATCAATTAAATTCTCATTATAAATTTAGAAAACATTTCAAAAATAGAAACAAATTAAAAAAAACTGAACATTCGCATTCGCATCCGCATTCGCGAATGTCGTTATTAGACAGGGCCTATTTTACCACTAGGCCCATGAGGCCCCTGCCTCGGGCCCGCATTTTAATGGGGCCCGAAAACATCACTAAAAGAAAATTTTTATTAAAAAAAAAATAAATTTTCAAAATGATTTCATTTTACGAACAGGAAATGATAAATGATAACAAATTAGGTTAGAGTTATATTCATAAACCATAAACCAAAAGTGCAATAACAGAAGGTATAATAGATTGCCTTGTCGGCACCAATAACAATAAGCAAAATTTATACACCACTCCGAAGGATTACAGATGCAAGAGGTAGGATTAAAAAGAGGTATCGTCACGTATTGTCATATTTATTTAAAATGCACTTTTAAATTTAATATTTAGTTTGATGTTTAATGCCGTTTTATGCAAAGATAAGGTATTGCTTGATTGTATGTATTAGTTTTCAGTCCTGTGCGTTTTAAGTTAGTTCAACTAATCTATTCATTAATCATTAGTCGTTTTATTAAATTTCTTTAAACACCTATTTTTCTTATCTAAGTAATCGTTTCGTGACTTATCATGAGTTACAATCATTTAAGTGACAGTGAAAAACGAAAAAAGCAAAAATTAAGAGAACTGAAACAGCTGGCACAAAAAGATGCAATATTATCTTATTTTACACCTCAAAACAGTGAGCAAAAAAAGGAAGTTCGTCCTCCCATTATGTTCTTCTTCTTCTTGTTCTATGGCACCATAACCCAAATTGAGCCTTGGCCTCCTTTATTTTTTGCCTCCACACTTTTTTATCTGTGGCTGCTCTTATCCATACACGGACTTCTAAAAATGCTTGTGCATCGCTGGTTACTGTGTCTTCCCAGCACTTTCTAGTCTTTCCAACCGGTCTCTTTCCCTGCATCCTAGCGTTCATTGCTTTTTTTGGTAGCCTATCCTCTCCCACTCTTATCACATGTCCAGCCCATTGCAATCTTTGTATTCTAATGAAGTCTGACAGGGGTGTTTCCTTATAAAGTTGATAAAGCTTGTTGTTGTTTCGAATTATGAAGATTCCGTTTTCCCTCACAGGTCCTAGTATTCTCCTCAGTACTTTCCTTTCGAATGTGTCGAGTTTGTTTTTGGATGTTTCTTTCAGGACCCATACTTCACTGCCATAGCATGCTATTAGTCGAATTAAGGTTTTATAGATTCTCATCTTTGTATTTCGGTAGACACTTTTAGACCGAAATATATTGGAGGGGACTAAATAAGCTCTGTTTGCCTGCGGTATTCTTTTCCGTATTTCTCCATTTTTTGATCTGTCGGCATATATTTCTACTCCCAGGTATGTAAACTTTCCAACCGTTTCAATGTCATCTTCAGATTTAATGTTTTGTGGGACTATATTTTTTCTTGTCGTCTGTATTATTATTTTTGTTTTTTTTCTTTGTTAATTTCCAGACCTAGCCTTTTCGTTTGCTTTTTTAACTCTGCGTATGTTTCCTGTGCTGATGTCCATGTTCTACTCATAATATTACTATCATCGGCATAAGAGGCCAGTTAAACGGTTCTGTTGGTCAGGAGGTTTCCTCGTCCAGTTTGCATTTGCCTAACCGCATACTCCAGTGCCAGGTTAAACAATGTTGGGGCCAGCCCATCTCCTTGCTTCAATCCCTGCGAGACTTTGAAAAAGTCTGTCCGGTGGTTTTGTACTCGTACACATTCCTGAGTTTCATACATTGTGGCTTTAATGAGTCTAATTAGCTTGTGTGGTATTGCCAATTCAGCCAATATATGAACAGCTTATTTCAGAAAGGGACCTAAGTCAGTCTTTTGTTATTTTTGGTTAAGAGTGTTAATTTTTGTTAATTAAGTTAAGTTTTGTTAATTCACTATGATGGTAGACATATAGTTTATTGTAGAAAGGAACCAGGTTAAATATATTATAATAATAGACAAATCGTATGGCGTACTTCTCGTTTACTACAGAAAGGCAGTTTATATCGAGACAGTTTTTTGCATATTATACATATTATCTCGAAAGTTAGTTAACATGAATCGAGTCCCTTTCTGAAATAAGTTGTTCATATAGTATAGTCTGTTCCTTTTGATTGAGTCGTATACCTGTTTGAAGTCTACAAACATGTTGTGAACATGAATGCCGTGTCCCATGATTTGCTCAAGACCTGCTTGACTGTAAATATTTGATCCACTGTCGATCTTCCCCGTCTGCAGCCCGTCTGATACTCTCCAATTAATATTTTCTACAGTGGTTGGAGCCGCTGGTTTATAATATACTTACGTGAGGACTTTTAACCCGGTCTATATAGACATTTCAAATAACAAAAATTGCCGGAGAGCCAAATTTTGGTGGAGAGCTAGGGTATACCATAACAAATAAAGTTTAAAAAGTCCCCATCGATCCCATGTGTGCGTCAAAAGTTATTCGGGGTCAAAGGTCAAAATTTGAGATTGTTTGGATTTTTTTTCGAAAACGGTTAGTTTTATCAAAAAAAAAACCTTAAACCAAAGTTGTAGATCTTAACATTCTCTACAAAAATAGTCCTTACTATTTTTTTCCTAAGAGTTGCCATTCCTGAGATATCGCGATTCAAAGAGTCACATTATACATGATATCTTTTCATCAGTCAAATCTTTTTTTTTTCGAATAATTTAAGTACTGACGTTTTGCCCCTTCTGTACATTGCAGACGTAGTGTCGCAGCCGGTTATCGCATGTAAAAATAAAATGTACTTTTGCCATTTGGGATAAGCCGATAAACTATTCGAAGAATATATCTCTGTTCGCTGTTGAGGCCTTCCAGGTTTCAGAAAATAAATAACTTTATCTACTGGAGTCCTTGCAGTAATCAGTACAAACAAATCAACATCTTCACCAACTACAATTGTTGTGTTTGTTGCCTTAAATGTTTCAATTGCTGTCTCAATTATAATGACATCTGCGTCATTTTTAGCTTGTTTCACTTCAATATTCGCAGCTGTTAATTTGCCTGCGGACAATACTGTAGCCATTGCCTATAATAGACAATCTGTTCTTTTTTAAACAATGGTATAGCCAAATGTTTTTCAATGACACGTGGATAGAGGAAATTCAGTTTGGGACTGATTACCTTTTGAAGAAATATTTTCAGAATAGTATAATATACTATATTTCATAAGAGAGACACAAATAGGCATTTATACTTGTCTTAAGGGCCACATATGTAATATACGTGGCTTATATTATGTGCATATAATGTATAAAGTAACTTTTAAAATCGCGATATCTCAGGAATGGTAACTCTTAGGAAAAAAATTGTAAGGACAATTTTTGTAGAGAATGTTAAGATCTACAACTTTGGTTTGAGGTTTTATTTGATAAAACTTACCGTTTTCGAAAAAAATCCAAAAAATCTCAAATTTTGACCTTTGACCCCGAATAACTTTTGACGCACACATGGGATCGATGGGGACTTCTTAAACTTTATTTGTTATGGTATACCCTAGCTCTCCACCAAAATTTGGCTCTCCGGCAATTTTTGTTATTTGCCAAGCATTTTGATGTCTAAGTTGACCGGATTATTTATAATAATATGCTGTAGATAGTAGAGAAATTCCACGGTAGTTTTTGCACTTTAAACAATTCAACAATGTTTAATTATTTAAATATAAATTTTATTTATTGTTAATAAAAATTTAAATCTCTGGTGCAACTATATTTCTATTAAATAATTAATACATTTAAAAAATTATTATTACTATTAAATTTTTGTTAGGGGCCCGAAAATTATGTAGTGCCTCGGGCCTGATTTGAAGTAAAATAGGCTCTGTTATTAGATATTCGCATTCGTATTCGCGAATGTTCAAAAAAACGACATTCGTTACATCACTAATTCATATGCTCAGTTGTTCAGTCTACACACCTATGGTATAAATTTCTGATGAAAGTTAACTTCGTTAACAGAAGAACCCTCAGAAACCTCTCTCTGGGCTCCCTGTCAAATGCTCTGAAACTTTGGGTTCTAGTAGTCCTTGATGTGTAGAACAAAATACTCAATGAACCCCTAGCTCCAAAAAATCATGGTTTTAAGATATAAACCTCTGAGGTTATACAGTGAGGACGTTTTGAGTTAGAATAAATTAATTTACTCGAGAATGGGCGACTCTGTAGATAAATACCGAATCAGGTCGATTTTTGTTTTTAGATTATAATTTTTTGGAATATATATCATACGATGATTTTTCTAAATGAAAATAGGGGTCGTGCGATAGCTCATTCGAAAGGTTATTCTATTCTCTATTCACTAATATAAACATTAACGTAATTATTTATACAGGGTGCCCAAATAAAATGTTTTTGAAATAAATTCCTTGAGACAAATTCCCATAAAAAAACTGACAGTTCGATTACGAACATAAAAACGAACCGATTTTGGATCCTAAAATGCCATACAAAGTTAATTTCTTTCATTGTGTTCTCGAGCAAGCATCAATGTCAGTAAATGAAAGATTTTCGCATTGGAAAATCATGTTAATTCTTTCAAACTCTTATATAATTTAAACGATAGTGCAGAAAACTCACAATTAAAACTATTGTGTAGAAATTTGAAACAAACTGAGATTTAATGATTATCTATATATTATAGAGGGAGACGATTTGTTTAAAGAATTATCTGAATTATACAGTTTCAGCCTTTGTTAAAAGAATAATTAAATAATGATGTTTGTAAAATTTTAAAATATATATTTTTAATGGAATTAACTGTTTCTTCTTCTTGATGAGCCTATCCGCGACGAATGTTGCCAATCACCATGGCAATCTTTATCTTAGCTTATGTTGTGTTGAAGCAGGTTGTGAGGTATTTTAACCAGGATGTTTTTTTTCTTGATGGACCTCGCTTTCCAAAAATATTTTTCCTTGCATAGCAGGGCATATCTAGATTTATTTCGCATAATGTGTACAAAGTATTTTAACTTCGAGATTTGATGGTGCTCAGTACCTCTCGATTCTTCTTCATTTTTCTGAGGACCTTCTCATTTGTGACTCGGTGAGTCCACGGGATTTTAAGAATTCTACGGTATAGCCACATCTCAAAGCTTCCAATTGCACATATCTTCGTTCAAGGTCCACGATTCAACACAAAAGGACATAGAAGACGTAGCATCGCAGAATTCTTACTTTTATACCAAGAGAGAGGTTGTGACTCTTGAAGAAGGCCCCCATCCGGTTGAAGGTGGATCTAGCTTTTCCGATGCCCGCTCTTATTTCTTGATTGTTAGTCCATTCTTCATTTATTATGGTGCCGAGGTAGTTGTGTGCGTCACTCTTTCTACATGGGTTTGGTTGATTTAGAGTTGCCCTTTTGTTATCTTTTTCTTGCTAGTGATCATAAGCTTTGTCTTCATGATAGGTCTTCTAGGCAGGGCCGCCGAGAGGGATGAGCGGGCCCCGGTAAACAGTGAAGGGCGGGCCCCCGGCAAAAAGTGAAGAGCGAAAAAAATTGTTTAATTTTTATAGAAATAAAATTATTAATAATATAATAACAAACATTTTAAATATAAATTTTATTAAATTTTGATTATATTTATAATAGTGAAAATATTTATAATACAGGTGTTTTTCGAGTTTTCTGATCGGTAAAAATGTCTCTAATTTTCGAAAAATCGCATGATTTTGCCAAATCATTCTCAATTCACAAAGTTGATAGGCAGCTAACCGATCCTGTTTCATTGTAACTATGATTACCTCATAGCATTTTTTATGTGAAAAAGAAAACTACAGGATCTTTCTGCTTCTGCAACTGTCACCGGTAATGTGCAAAATATTCTTAACGCAATAACAATTCAAATTTGAGATGTTTAATTTTATTAAGCAAATCTATTGGAGAAAGTTGAGATTCACCAATATTATCAGTGTATATCGCTCTCAAATGGAAAATTTCATCTATTAATTCTACACTGATGTCTTCTTTATAAAACTCGCGCAATACATAAATATCATTTTTTTTAATATTGTCTTCATCTTCATCTCGGAATATCCATAAAATTTTAAATAGCGAATGAATTTTATTTTCCGCATTCAATTTTCTGGTTAAATTGCTTATTATAAGATAATTATGACAACATTAAATAAACTTACGTGCATAGAAATCGGCCCACTTAAAAATTTGGTTATATTTGATATCTCATATTTCCTAAACGTGTTGGCCGATTTAAGTGATATTTTGAACATGTTATAACCTGATTCTTTAACAATACGACTGTAATAATATTGTTGCTAAAGAGATAAATTTTCATTGTATACCGGGTGTACCAGTCAAACTGTGTTTTTTTCTCAAAGTTCGCATCACCCTGTGGAATATTCTAGCATTTATAAAATACTGAAATTAAAACCCAACTATAGCCTCAGGTTTTCTTAACATTCTGTTTTTTGATTCATTCGTTTATGTTGGATAATAAAAAAAGTTAGGTACTTTAACAACTAGACATGTTCTTCATCAATAAAAAAAGTTAGGTACTTTAACAACTAGACATGTTCTTAAATAATCGTCAGTTTGTAAGAAAAAATTCAATATCCCGTATCTCGGAAACGAAACATTTGCGGACATACGTTTATAAAGCCAACTGTCATTATTTTTTCATGCAGAATTACCCCTTAAAGTTTGTCGTACTTATTTAGAAATACCGTGTATTGATGAAAAACATGTCTAGTTGTTATAGTACCTAACTTTTTTATTATCCAACATAAACGAATGAATCAAAAACAGAGTGTTAAGAGAACCTAACGCTATAGTTGGGTTTTAATTTCAGTATTTTATAAATGCTAGAATATTCCACAGGGTGATGCAAACTTTCCGAAAAAAACACAGTTTGTTTGGTACACCCGGTATATAATGCAAATTTACCTGTTTAGCAACAATATTATTACAGTGGTATTTCTAAAGAATCAGGCTATAACATGTTCTAAAAATCACTTAAATCGGCTAACACGTTTAGGAAATATGAGACATCAAAAATTACCAAATTTAAGTGGGCCGATTTCTATGCACGTAAGTTTATTTTCCAGCGAAATATTGCGTCGAGCTCAAAATTATCAGTCGCATCACTACTATGATAGGCCCAGGCAATTCATCAAAAATCTCACAGGCTTTTTGCGCAGTTTTTCTTTATTTGATGTAAATACTGGATTTATTCCATAATTGCTGGTAACTAATTTAGATTCTTCAACATAGATTCTTCTGATTTTTTGTAAATCTTCTAGAAGCCCTGATATATTTTTAATCTCCATATCCATACCATAGTTTTATCTGACTGCACTGTAGTATGTACTTGACTCCTGTGATTTATTGCTGTTAAAATTTTAAACCAAATCGCTTAAAGGTCATAATATTAAATATAGCCGAGTATTACGGACGACGCATTATGGACATAAAGTGAAGAGCAAAAAAAAAACGGAAAAAATTACGTCTTTGGTCTGGTCGACGCCGGGCCCCTTACATCGCTGGGCCCCGGTAAAATGTACCGGCTGTACCGCCCTCTCGGCGGCCCTGCTTCTAGGTTGTCCGCAAATATTATGGTGTCATATCCATACCTGATGTTATTTAGCAGGTACCCGTTTAGTAGAATTCCTTTTTCAGTTTCGTTCAAAGCTTCGATAAATATTCTTTCAGAGTAGATATTGAAAATTAGAGTGTACAAAATACAGCCTTGCCGCGCTCCACGCATCATGTTCACGTATTCGGTGTGTTCACCTTCAACACTAAGGTTTGCAGTATGATTCCAGTAAATGCTGGAAGGCGCGAAAAGTGAATTTTTTCTGAAATAGATATTTATTTTCAAGTTTACCTGTATCTTTAGTTATTTATGTTGTCCCAAAAAGATTTATTTTTACTTATTTATTTTAACTTAGTTTATTTTCCTGATGCATATATGAGAATTTTTAGTTATTTTTGTTTGGTTACAATAAGTAATTGTTCATTTTCGCATTATTTAATTTAACAAGACGATTTAAAAGATGCATATTTTTGGGCGCCTTAAATGTTTTGCACACAGGCGCTAACACGTGCTGGCGCGGCACTTACATAAATATAATTGGCGACAGGACATAAGACAATTGAAATCAATTCATTATAGTTGAGCAGATATCAGAAGTGAAAATACAACACACCCGCACCCGTTTATACAGGAGGCGCCACCGTAGTATGCGGTCTACCGTCGCGTTTCTCCTATAGCTTGCCGTCTACCAAGGGATAACATGTGCGGCTAAACAACACCATAATCTTTGCTCAGAAGGGTTCGCACACAGTAATGAAAGGCAACAAACCGTTTGTAGACAAAATGTTTATTGCTAAGTAGTAATAAACATTTTTGAGGAATATACAATAAACTTATTTCTATTTTTTACTATCAATAACACCATAATCTTTTCCCAGAAGAATTGGCGCAAAATTAGTTATGACTTGACTATGCGAGGAAGAAAACCTGTTTCTCGCATTTTTAAGGGACGGGGCCCGTATAGATAGGGTAATAATTAAAAGGTACACTACACGTGTGCTAAGATTTTCTAAAAAAAAGTCTACATCAGAAAAAAATGTGTAGTTTTATTTTGTTATAAATAAGTTACTTTATTATAACAAAGCTAAACCATTTTTGGCATTTAGTAATACGTTAATTAGGTGGCTCTACTCGAGTTTCTTCGGATTCAAAAAAATAAAGGACATTGTTCTCAATGGGAAGTCGAGAAAATACATTTTTTTAATGTATTTTGTACAAATGGTACTAATGTAGGTACCAATTTTTAACTTTGAAATTCTATTTTCTTGAACCTAGTTTTTGATTGTGATTTAAGTGTACCGAAATAAAAAGGTAATGATTCTATGATCCTATTGTTTATATCATCGTCGCAAATGCTGAACAACTGTGACCGGTTGTATCTCAGAAACCACTCCTTCCAATTCAACTTCCTGCATCCTGTCGCCTTCTTTCCAATACCGTTTTCTTTATTTAATTCAATCTAATAGCTGCCGAGATATTCTATTGTTTATAAGCCAAAAAATTATTTATAACATTCCTGAGGCACCCCAAATAGTCCAATTTCAATTCTGTATAGTAAGTTAGATACTAAGTATAGTGCCTTTTTATACGAAAATCATAGTTATTCTGGTGTATCATAATTATTCTGGTTATTATTGCGACCGTGAATTTTTAATTAACAATTTAATTGTTGCTAAACTATTTGTTAGTCGGCTTCAGCATAATATAATCTACTACAAAAAATCTTTTCTAGCACCAAGCTATTTAATTATTAATAAATAATTACTTTCCTAAAATTTTAGTTAAAAATCCAAGATTTTGTTGGGAAACCCCGGATTTTCCGAGGAAAATTTTCATCGAAGGAAATCGGAAAAAATATCCCTGTGCACAGTTAAATTACGGTAAATTTTTAACTGAGTGTTTTTGGTCTAAAGTTAAAATCTTCGAAGTTACAGAGTAATAATAATTGGAAAAAATAAGAATTAGGTGCGCTATATAGAAACCTATTTTACATTACATTGATAGTTTCCCACCTTAAGATGTATCGGAGTCAAACTGTCACCGGAAAATTTTATAAAATTGTGATTACTGCGTCTTTTTAGTAAACTAATATGTTATATTTTCTGTTATATTTTCTCCACCCTTTTTTATGGGGTTGAGTCCTGGCTTATCGGAAGATATTCTAGGCGACTACCAATGCGGCTTTCGAAGTGAAAGGTCAACAATAGATCAAATATTTACCATCCGACAAATATTAGAAAAAACTGGGAATTCAACCGAGATGTACACCAAATCTTCGTAGATTTCCAGCAAGCATATGACTCGATAAAAAGAAGCAGACTATGGCTAGCAATGCTAGAAATGGGAATACCAAGAAAATTAGTGCAGCTCACTCAAATGTGCGTGGCAGACTCATATGCACAGGTACAGATAGGAAACAGAACATCGATGCCATTTAGTATAACATCAGGGCTTAGACAAGGAGACCCTTTATCACCATTGCTATTCAATTTGGCTTTAGAATACGCAATAAGTAAAATATCGTCTGAACTAACAGGGGGATTCGCAAATCGAGGATCAAAACTATTGTTGGCCTTTGCCGATGATCTAGATGCAGTCGCTCATTCTACAAGAGACGTAAGAGAGGTATTTTCACAGCTCGAGGAGGAAAGAGGTAACCTGGGCCTTCGAATAAATGAAGAGAAGACGAAATATATGCTGGTGACCAAAAATCCAAGACCAAGAGTTAGGCAGAACGTAACTATTAATGACCACAACTTTGAAGTAGTAAAAGAGTTTAAATATCTGGGAGCAGTAATCACAGAGGACAATCACATAGAAAAAGAGGTCTCAGCAAGAATAGCTGCGGGAAATAGAGCATTATACTCCCTATCATCATTATTAAGATCTAAGCTGCTGAAAAGACAATCTAAATTAAGACTGTACATGTCAATTATTCGCCCAGTTGTTACACATGGGAGTGAAACATGGACTCTACATCAGCAAGAAATAAATAAATTGCTGATATTTGAAAGGAAAGTCCTCAGAATGATATTTGGTCCTCAAAGAGATGAATTCACAGGAGAGTGGAGAAGGCGACGTAATGCTGAATTGGTGACTCTATATGGTACTGAAAACATCGTCAGACATATAAAAGCTAATCGGATAAGATGGGCAGGTCATGTAGTAAGATCAGAGGAAGACAGAGTGCTAAAGACAGTGTTCTTCGAGAGACCAGACGGTAGAAGATCAGTGGGCCGTCCCAGAAAAAGATGGAAGGATGATGTTGAAACCGATCTATCTAGGATTGGGGTACAACAATGGCAAATCGAAGCGCAAGATCGCAGACGATGGAGGGCCATAGTGGATGCGGCGAAGACTCACCCCGAGTTGTAAAGCCAGTCAAGAAGAAGAAGAGTCCTGGCCACTGAAACAATCCAACATTAAAAACCTTGAAGCATTCGAAATGTGTTATAACGTATTTTGACAATTAAATATCGAGGATGGATCGCAAAACAAACGCACTAGTTCTCGAACAACTATGCTTTGTATTTAAACCAAGAGGAGTAAACTAAAAAGACAGATTCACACACAAAAAAGTCACTAGAAAAATCACGTAATACATCTTCTTTTTTGGTTGATCATATCGGCATTCGACGGTAATCCGTAAAAAATATTATGTTATACTAGCATGTCGCTAAAGAGTTCTAAAAATAACTGTTTTTGAAGTTATACTTTTTTACGATCGAGGGTGAAATTTTATAATTTCCTGGTGCATGCGCAGACAGACAGTATGTAGTTCGTTGCTAATCTCTCAAATTATGTATGTACCAGCGCAAATAAGTCATTAAAAGAATATATTAGTATTATTAGTAAATGTATTATTTATTATAATTTTTGTGTCTTTGGATTTGTCTTCACTTCACTTTTATCTATTTGTCACCATGATGTGTAATTATATCCGACGCGTCAATAGCACGGGGCGGTTGGTATAGCATTGGACCAGAGATCGAGAGATCGCGGGTTCAAATCCCGGACGATTCATATTCATTTTTTTTTACTTTTGGTATTGTTAAGTTTTGGTTAATTTTTGGTAATTATTGTTAATTTTTGATGTTGTAACTGTTAAGTATATTTATTTCGTTGAAATTATATAATAGAAGTATAAATAACTTCTTACGTGGTACAAAGTACACACACATTCTTTTTTTATATAAAAGCAGACTGAAGATAAAAAATTAAAGGAATATCGCAGAAAACACAAAAAATCACTGATATAATCTATGAAATGCCTATAGTGTCAAAATTTCGTAAATGTCAATGGTGTCAAAATGGTAAACTTGCCTGAGGTTGGACCAATTACAAACAAGCATTACGGCGCGGTAAATTTGAATTACTCCTCCTGGTTTAAAAACAGGCCATAGGAAAACAATGTGTAGTTTTAAATTTGATAAAAATCAGGAAGTTGTAATACTTGGGGCACATTATATGAGAGGTGAAAAATACGAACTATTAAGGACTATTCTATAATGCGGGGAAAAATCAAGGGTAGGAAGACGTAAAATCTCGTGGCAACGCAATCTCCGTGAAGGGTTTTAATGCAGTTCAATTGAACTATTTAGGCGTGTACCATGTACATTAGGGTGGTGCGAAAATCGTCAAGTTGATAATTGCGTGTCGCTATAGTGCGGAAAAGTTGCGATGGGTAATTTCAAGACAAACAAAAAAGAAATTATTCAAATCGGAATTTATCTTCCGATCCCGCAACGGGCCTAAAAATTATGAAAAAAAAATGAAATGTTTCCTTTTTTTCAAAAATTTTTATTTAACTTCCATGTACGTTTTATTTAACGCTATAGTTAAATTTATTTACAGTTTGCATGATTGAGTAATAAAAAAAATACTTTTTCACATTTAACGAATATCTTCCGATCCCGCAAGGTCAAAATCTATAAAAAATTGAAATTTTTGATAATTTTGATCAATTAGAATATATTTAGTTATCTCATTTTTCTGCTACATTGTGAAGCTCTTCGCTTGTTTAGATATTGTATGAAAATATTTAAACAACGCAAAACTCACAACGAGGAGGTGGTTGCACTTCTACCTCCAATCACACCCTTCTCTCCAACTAACAAATGAGTGTGTGTTTTTTACATTATTTACATATGTACATTTCTTTTTGATCTGTTTGTGTCTAGCTTTTAAACGCCAACTCTGTATTGTGATTTGTTGGGAAAATCTGGCAGCATGTACCTTGATTTAAGTGTTGCCCTGATGAATCCATCTCTTGATTGGGGCTCACATACATTATTAGACATTAGACGATGCTTCCGTGACCAACTCTATGCACCGCTCGACAGCTTGCGGGTGGCAGGTATAATTTTTGTACATTCCAGTCCGGCATGATGTAATGCAGGAACTTATATTTTATTTGAAACACTGCAAAGAACTAGTGGATAAGATAGTTTTGTAACATTCCAGTCTATTATTTCAGTGTAGTCCTATGCTTCAAAATTTAAAGTAGGAGGAATGAAATGTCTAATACCTTAGGCCTTTGCTTTAGTCTGTCCTGTTTTTAACTCTCTCCATAGCCCTAGCTCTCTAATGTGTTTTCCTTTCTCCCTACTACTTGAAATATTGAAGCACAGGACTAAACTAAAAAAAATAGACTGAAATGTTGCAAAATTATCTTCTCCACCACTTCTGTGAAGAATTTCAAATGAAGATCTTCATAGATCAAATAAGTTCTTTCATGACATCGGGCTACATGTACAAAACTGTCCCTGCCACACGCAAGGTGACGAGCGGTACGTAGAGTTGGTCACGGAAGCATCGTCTAATGTCTAATGTATGTGGGCCCCAATCAAGAGATGGATTTATCAGGGCAACACTTAAATCAAGGTACATGCTGCCAGATTTTACCACCAAATCACAATACAAAGTTAGCGTTTAAAAGCTAGACACAAACAGATCAAAAAGAAATATAGATAATAAATATGTAAAGAATGTAAAAAACACACACTCATTGGTTGATTGGAGAGAAGGGTTTGAGTGGAGCTAAAAGTGCAACCACCTCCTCGTTGTGAGTTCTGGGTTGTTTAAATATTGTCATACAATATCTAAACAAGCGAAGAACTTCACAATGTAACAGAAAAATGAGATAACTAAATATTTCTTAATTTATCAAAATCATCAAAAATTTCAATTTTTTATAGATTTTGATTGACCTTGCGGGATCGGAAGATATTCGTTAAGTGCGGAAAAGTATTTTTTATTACTCAAGCATGCAAACTTAAAATAAATTTTACTATAGCGATAAATAAAACGTACATAGAGGTTATATAAAAATTTTTGAAAAAAGGTAAAATTTCAGTTTTTCCATAATCTTTACTAATCTTTAGGCTCGTTGCGGGATCGGAAGATAAAGTCCGATTTGAATAAGTTCTTTTTTGTTTTTCTTGTAATTACCAATCGCAACTTTTCCGCACTATAGCGACACGGAATTATCAACTTGAGTTTTTTCGCACCACCCTAATGTACATACATGTACCATGTAATCAACAAAATAATTATAATTGCCAGAATGATTTCCAATCTTCGATAGTAGGAAGAAAAAATTTAAATAATTAAATCAACCCTTTGTAAGTGCATCGATTTGGGCAACTGCTCGTGACCGTTCAGAACGGTTCCGAATTTATGGGGTGGGTATCCCCAATATATTGTTTTGTTGATTGTGAACGCGTGCACACACGGACGCTGTTGCGAATAACGTTCCCGATCAATAATTTTGTTCAGTGGCAGTGGCCGTGGCAGCTCTGAATGGCCGGCCGCGGCGCTCGCTTGGGATTTGGCGGGCTCTCCTCGTTCGAACTTTGACGTGCCCTTTCCTTGTTATCTTCCTTTGTCACCTGAAAGCCGGGCAGGGCTGGGCTGGTAGTTCACACCTGGTTAGGCTCATAATAAAGCTATTAAAATGCAGAGATAAACGCAATTTTCCATTTAGTTTATTTTTTTACAGATATCTACTGTTAAATTCATATCGAACGGTGGAAGTTCCTAGAATAGATATTATTTTATTTGTCAAAAGTGGCGTACGCTTAGTTATAAAAAATGAACTTTGATGTTTCCTGTATTAACCCTCCGGTGTCCACACTGCGACAACTCCGTGCCGCATTTTAAAGTTTTACCAATATTCTTTCGTACATACACATCACTATCTATTTAGATATTTGCGAGTGACTATCTTTAAAATACTACCTGCGGCTATTGCATTTTTTAAAGTGTGGAGGAGAGGAGGGTATTATGGAATACCATTTACATTTTTAAAAATAAATTACTCTTTTTTGAATAAAAATTCCCAAAATCGTCATGATTCCATATTACAACTTATTGCAATGAACTATCACTTGTAAGAAATTAAATATTTATTTTGTTTTTATAAAAATATTTATTTAAAAAAAAGTTACAACTGGAGGTTAATATGAAATAGTCGGGTAATATGGAATACATGTTATATTAATTGAAAAAAAAATTAGAGTTTATAAAACATTAACTGAAAAGAAATATTTTGAACTATAAAAACCATATTTTTAAGATTATATGCTAGTCATTACTGCTTCTACTTTATTTACAAAAATCACACACATAATCTTCTTTCTCTGTTCCAATACAGTCAAGGTGGGCCCTCAAATAACAGTTTAAGCATTGAATCCAAATCTGTCCTCGTTCATCTTCGGAGAATTTTCCATTACAGAAGATACATTCAGAGTATTTGTTTTCTGGTTCTTTAGCTAGCCATTCTTCTAGAAATACCTACTATTCCATAATAACCTTTAAACTGATGGACAAAACACTATTAGCTAACCACCGACCACGCTATGCAAAACTTTACTTCTTTTACTTTACAGTATGATTAACCTCAATGTTTAAATCAAATGTATAGTAGTAGATTAAAATGTTTAAAAAATGGCATGCAAAAACTTTTGAAGGTCACTAAACAAACTTTTTTCTGTAGCGCGTTGTAAAGCAACAACAAGCGGTCAACTCTGGCTGCATAACATCATAATGGAAGTATTATTCGGTAAATCATGGTATTTTTACACGATGGCAGCACCTAACAGAGCTGTAAACTCGGTATTCCATATTTCCCGACTATTCCATAATACACTCCTCTCCTCTATATGTTTGATATTGAGCGTTGAAGTGAGAGTTGCTCAATAATTTTTTTGAAACAATAAAAGTGAGAACAAATTCAGTGCGATGTGTGTTTATAAGACTAATTCAATTATTTTTTATTTAGGTAGGTATTTTACTTTTGGGATGTTTGTGAATTTTTTTTTGTAGTAAACATTTTCTTCGTTCAGATTACATTGTAAGACTGACTACTCGTTTATTTATTTTGCACCTGAGTCGTTACATTATGTTAAAGACATACAATAAAATGTTAAAAATAACGCTTTTCTTTTGTTATTCTAACAAATTTTTGATATTTCTAACATCTAATACCATTTTTTATATGTGCGGCATTAGGTACCGCAGTGTGTTACTCATGTAACTTTACGAGACGTGGCTACCGGAGTGTTAAAGTAGATGTTGTTGTTGCAGCTATTCTACAGTTTCCTGAAATGTAGAAATAAAAAACACTTCTACATTTTCATTCATCTCAATCTACAATCTCAATAAATATAATAAATACACAAATACTAAATTGTATGCGTTTTTTATTGAAACTTTGAATTTACTTATTTTATTTCCATGTGACATTATTGATAATTAATGTTTTACAACTTGTCACAGAGAACACCAAGAAAGAGGTTGAGCAAATATCCAGGTGAAGATATCAATAAAATATTAGTTAAAATGATTTAAAAAGTCAGTTTTATTCATAAAATATTCTCAGCGAATTACACTCGATCTCTAAAATTATTATCGACTTGTTGCCCTCGTGCACTTTGACATAATTTAGAACTGTCAAATTAAAACTGTCAAAGTGTCACTCGGGAAACAAATCGATAATTTTAGAGCTCTCGTGCAATTACTACTGATAATATTTAATTCTTAAAATCTTATTAAGTATTGTATTGAAATAGCGAATAAGGATCATTAATCTATAGTTATTATTCTCACTTGTAATTACAGAGGAGCTCTAAAATTACCGAATTGTATCCCGAGTGACACTTTGACAGTTTTAATTTCCCGACCCGAAGGGGAGGGATGATATGTCAAATTGTCACGAGGGCAATACAAAGCGGTAATTTTCAGAGGCCGAGTGTAATTCGGTAAGATTATATTTCATGAATAAAACTGTTCAAAACAAAAATATTATTATTTTTATTATTGATATCTTCGTTTGAATATTTGCTAAACTTGGTGTTCACTCATGGTGTTCACTTTGACCAGTTGTAAACATTAACGGTGGTTAATGTGTCTGAATGATTATTCAATTTTAAATTTGCGTAACAACGAAGTACCTAAATTTGCCGCGATACTTCATGACGGGAAAATATCAAAAATTATTATCGCTGAAATTTTGATTTTTGTAGATCTCTATTGGTCAAAATCTTTATCAATCAAATAATCACTTGTAATTACACAAGAGCTCTAAAATTACCGATTGATATACCTAGTGACACTTTGAGAGCTTTAATTTCTTGACCCAAAGGGGAGGGAAATTATGTCGAATTGTCACGAGGGCAATACAGATCGGCAATTTTAAGAGCTCAGTGTAAATCGGTAAGATTATTTTATGAATAAAACTGTATTTTTAAATAATGTTAACTAATAATTTATTGATAACTTTGTCTGAATATTTGCTAAACCTACTCATGGTGTTCACTTTGACAAGTTGTAAAACATTAATTGTGATTAATGTCACTGAACGTTTATTTAATTTTTTCTACAAACGTGTTAGTCCTGTCGCCAGTGGGGGTACAACGGCCTCGTTAATTCAGATGGACTTACCCAAGTTTTTTTTATGTATTTTGACCCGTAGAACACGAATTTTTTGGGTAACAGTCGATCCGGATGTCGATAAGATTGTTATAAACAAAGAACTTGAGGAATCACATAACAGCGATTTTTCGCAAAACAAAACATTGTTTTGTATTTTTTGGGTCATTCTAAGCAAAAAACGTTTTTACAAGTTTTTTCGTAGGATGCATAGTTTTCGACATAAACGCGGTTGAACTTTCAAAAAATCGAAAAATTGCAATGTTTGAACCCGAATAACTTTTGATTGAAAAATAAAATAGCAATTCTGCTTACCGCATTTAAAAGTTCAAGTCAAATTCTATCGGTATTGATTACTTTCATTGCTAAAAATTAATTTTTTTATTGTTAAACCAAGCTATAAACACATAGTGATTGAATGATGTTTTCAATGCATTTCCCATTTGAAATCGAACGAGTAGGCGCGCATACACACAATTTCTACGTAGATTACGTACATTAAAACGCATGCATTGGGCACGGGAAACACTAGATGTTTATGGCTTTGTTTAACAAATAAAAACTTAATTTTTAGCAATGCAAATAATCAAAACCGATAGAATTTGACTTGAACTTTCAAATGCAGTAAGCAGAATTGCTATTTTATTTTTTATTCAAAAGTTATTCAGGTTCAAAAATTGCACTTTTTCGATTTTTTAAAGTTCAACCGCGTTTATCTCTAAAACTATGCATCCTACAAAAAACTTGTAAGAGCATTTTTTGCTGAGAATCACCCAAAAAATACAAAAAAATGTTTTGTTTTGCGAAAAATCGCTGTTATGTAATTCCTCAAGTTCTTTCGACATCCGGATCAACTGTTACCCAAAAAATTCGTGTTCTACGGGTCAAAATACATAAAAAAAACTTATGTAAGTCCATCTGAATTAAGGAGGCCGTTGTACCCCCCTGGCGACAGGACTATGTTAAAAATGCAATTTTTAGCACTCCATAGGAGCCTTAAAAAGGTCACTTTAAAGCACCGAGTGCTTTAAAATATTTAAGGGCACCTGAAGTCCCATTTAACGACAATGTTAACATTATGTCATATAGCTCTGTAACCAAAGCACTTAGAGACCTAATTTTTTGTTTATTTTTAAACTAGATGTATTATTTAGTCCCGCGTAGATTTTTGTAAAGTTAGAGTGAAAGAAACATTTGTTTTAAAATTTTTTAAAATACTCTTACAAAAAACCTAAAAAAGTTTAGACTTTATTTTTGATTTTACTTGTTTTTGCACATTTTTCAATAAAACTTTACGTGGTACTTGATATTATCTATCTACAACTACTGTAAAAATTTGGACCTTCAATCATCTAAAGATCCAGAGATATTTGACATCAAAAGTTAAAAACCTAGTATTAGGGAAATCGCAAAAACAAAAAACACTCTAATAGGCTATAAAGCTGCCGGTACACGGCAAGTTGAGTGCAGACGTTCAAAACACAAATAATTTTGTAACCATGGATATTTTATACTATAATGTGTTATATATCGTTGGAAAGAGAAGATTTCAGAGAATAATTTTCAATCATAACCCAAAAAACTTAAAAAATTCAATTTTCAGACTTTGGCTGCCCTTAAGGCATTGCGGTTAAAAGTGAAATATCAAATTTTGAAAGCAAACGTCAAAATATTTATATTTCATTCATTAACATTAATATTCTCTGTCGGTTCTTTTAGCCATTGAGACTATGTTTTTTCCCAGTAAAAACACAAATATATACATTCTTCTAATCAAAAAAATTATTTTTGAATTACACCATGAGCAAAGAACAGTTAGATTTTTGTGGATTAAAGCTCACATAGGGCTCGAGTATAATGGGCATGTAGACATTCTAGTCTGAAAACAGATTATAAGCTCTGCATTCCAGATGTATTTATAAAAATCAAGAATGATCTAAATAATCAGTAGAAACAGGAATATTATGAATATAGTCAACATTCCCAGTCACAATATGCACTGATACAACCCACAATCCCGAGTGAATTTTGGTTTAAAAATTACTCTGTCCCACGTAGATACATTTCTATTATCAGAATGGGATCTGGACTGTTCTGGACACGCATGTTATCCGGCCCATCTGGCAAAACTTAGAATTTTAAGTTCCAATTTATGTGAAGATTGTCAAAAAGAAGCAGATTTAAACCATATTTTCTTTGAATGTATAAAATAATATATACAACAAACAGATGACTTAATAAAAAATTTATTCAAACACAAAATCCTTCCTTCCTATAACATTTGCTACCTTTTGTCGTTAAATAATAAAACCGTATATGACTATTTAACAGAATTTATTTTAAAAAGTAACCTTAACTTGTAAGCACAGATAAACTAGTAACCTTTGTTTTACCCCATTTGTTTAAAACCTTCTTTCCGTGACCCAGTCTAGTTTGTGTATTAATTTAATGTCTGGATGGGTCCCTAGACGAGAAGCGAGTAACCATGTTTATTCCTTACTGATAATCAAATAGGTATTGAGATAATTACTTTCTTTTCTTTGCTTTAGGAAGAACTTAAATAGTTGTGACTGGCTGAATGGCAAAAGCCCGTGCCAAAAAAAAAACATTAATATTAATAGTACAATTTGCGCAATTTAAAAAATGAATTTCTTGCTTTTTGGTTTTCCCATTTTCCATGGTAATATACGATGCAATTTAAAACTATCTCCTTTCAATGTACACTCACCGGCACAAAATTCCACCACCTAAAATTTTTGATTAAGTTTGACAATATATAACTTTATTATTTGCACTCCGATTTTCAAGATTCTTGCATCAGTTTATAGATACATGTATTGATGCCGTTTGTTATTATTCCAGTAACAAAATTTTTTTGTTTAGTTGGCATTATACGGGGGTGAATGGAAGCGTTGTATTTTCTGCGAATTTTAAAAAATTCTGTGGAAAAATTGGAGGGCTTATTTTATTTCATACTACTTTTGTATTATTCTGGAGGTATCACTAAGGTTTTGCTTTTTGAATTACTCGAAAATCTCTTTTCTTGTAAGAGCTGTCAATAAACACACTGCTTTGAAGGTTTATTTAATTAAAAATATCAAACGCACTAAAATTAACAACAAAGCAAAACAATTCAATAGCGGGTATGTCCATCTCTTGCAGCAACGACTGCTTGCAATCTGTTTGGCATCGAATAAAGATGTGTTATCCTAGCCTTGGGAATATTCCGATATTTCTCTACCAGGGTCATAAATGTACCAAATTTTCTGGAGGCATAGGATGACGGCTAATAGCTTTATTTAATTCATTCCATAAATTCTCAATAAGATTGAGATCTGGGCTGCATGCTGGCCATTCTAAACTTATCAATCCAACCTCTATTTTATGAGTCAATCAGTGTTTTTATTTACAAAAAATGGTGCGGCTCTTACAAGAAAAGAGATATTGGGATAATTCAAAAAACAAAATTTTAGTGATGCCTCCAGGATAATATGACAGGACTATGAAACAAAATCAGCTCTTCCATTTTTCCACAGAATTTTTTAAAGTTAAGAAAAAATACAACGCTTTCATTCACCCCTGTATAAGCCAACTCATCATCATCATCATCATCATTTGGCTCTACAACTCAATGTGAGTCTTGGCCGCGTTTACTATTTCCCTCCATTGTTGTCGGTCCTGAGCAGCTATTTCCCATTGCTGTACTCCCATTTTGCGTAGATCACTGGCTACTGCGTCCTTCCATCTCTTTCTTGGGCGACCAACTGACCTTTTTCCATCGGGCCTTTCCCAGAATGTGGCGTTCAGAAGTCTTTCGTCACTTGATCTTAGCACGTGACCCGCCCATCGTATTCTGTTTGCTTTATGTAGCGTACTATGTTTTCATCTCCATATATTGTCTGGAGTTCATCATTGTGTCTTCTTCTCCATTCTCCTGTTGTCTCGTCTCTGCAAGGCCCATAGATAGTCCGCAGTATCTTTCTTTCAAGTACCAGTAATTTTGTCGTTTCCCGCTGATTCAGAGTCCATGTTTCGCTTCCATATGTTATTGTGGGACGAATTATTGTATAAAGCCAACTAAACAAATAAATGAAACCGGAATAATACCAAACGATACCAATAAATGTACCTACAAACTGATGTAAGAATCTTGAAAATCCGTGTACAAGTAATAAAGTTATAAATTGTCTAACTTAATAAAAAAATTTGGGTGGCGGAATTTTGTGCCGGTGAGTGTATTAAAAGTTTTTTAAAAGGTTTTTTAAAATTTAATTTAAACTGTATCATTGCATTTTTAACACGTTTGTAGAAAAAATATTGTATGCTATACGTGTTAAAAGTACATTTTTAAGGCACTCATGTGAATTGTAGTGATGTTGAAAAAGTAACTATTCGTTACAAAGTACTCGTTACTTACGAATACCAAAAGTAACGATTACTATACACAGAGGCAAATCGTTACTTTGATTACTTTGATTACTCTGATTACTTCGTTACTTCGTATCGTACCAATCGTATCAGAGCGAGTAACGACTATTGTATCTACTTTGATTACTCTGGTTACTTCGTACCAATCGTACTAGAGCGAGTAACGACTATTGTATTTACTTTGACTACTCTGATTACTTCGTAGCAATCGTATCAGAGCGAGTAACGACTATTGTATCTACAACCAGTACACTTGATTACTTTCTATAAAAAAATACCAATTGTATCCCAGCGAGTAACGGACGGGACCGGTATTTTACGAGTGTTATCGAATATGGTTATCGGTATGAAGCGTTTTAAGGGTGTGACGGAATACCTATACAAAATACCTACCTACTGAGAAATACGATACTCGATATGATTACCGGTACTCAAATACAAAAGTAACAAAAGTAAATCATAGTAATCAAAGTAACGAATGCTGTAAATGATTACTTGTTATATCGGAATACCTATACAAAATACCTATCTACCGAGAAATACGATTTTCGATATGATTACCGGTACTCAAACACAAAAGTAATCAAAGTAATCAAAGTAACGAATACTGTAAATGATTACTTTATAGAAAAGTAACGATTTGTAACGATTACCCGAAAGTAACTATAATCAACATCACTAGTGAATTGCAGAACTCGCTTCACTCATCCGCCCTTCAGATATTCACATGCGTGCCTTAAAATTGTACTTCTATAATAAATAACTATTAAATTTGCGTAACAACGAAGAATATATGGGAAATTATCAAAAATTATCGGTATTGATATCACAAGCACAAGATAGTGAGAATAAATTAAAAATAATGCGACATTTTTCGATAACTGGTTGTCTGGCAATAGACATGAGAGCCCGCAAGGCTTTAGTCGCTATTGTCAGACAAACATGAAAAAACGCTCATCTTTGTATTACCTTCGTTCACCTTCCTTGAACGAGTCAGGGTTGGTGTACCACTTTTCTGCTATCATATTTGTTTCCTTTTTACCAGTCCTGTCACCCTATAGTTGCGCCACTGGTATTTTCTTCTTGCAACGTATCCATTGCATGTAAAAGCGAAATATCAAGAAATCAATGAAATATTGAACAAAACAACACAAAAATACCTACAAAATAAATCTAATACAAAATAATTCAAGTCCGTTCCATGTCATGTATTTTTCAAGCACATAGTGCTCTCAAACTCTTCAGTCGAGGGCCTTCCTTAATAATTCCATCCCGATTGTATTTTGAAGTACAGAAAAAATAAAGAATGTGCACAAGTATTGATAAACATACGAGAGGTAGAGAGATGAAACCCTCTCAAGGACGAGCGAGTTGGGAAAGGACTTGTGATGCAACTCGAGGGATCTTTGCACCCTAGGGATTTTTGTAAATTATTTATGTGCTGTGCATCCCAGAAGGATAGTAACTAGTTCAGAGCGATTAAACATAATATTATGTTATACAACATGTATATTAAGGGGATCGGTACATAGTTTCGGCTCCAATGCTATTTAAATGGGATTAATTTTTTTCGAATCCTGAAAAAACTAATAAGTAATTTTGAAAAATTTAAACGCAGAATGAAAGATTACGTTCTCACCGAGGGCCGAATGTCCCGGAAAACTTCTATAATGTTTATTTTAATAAGTTACAGGGGTGAAAAACTAAGAGAAAATGTAGTGTGATTTTTAATTTCAAATATCTCATTCAAAAGAAACTTTTTATTTATTCTAAAGGATTTTCGGCCCTCGAAAATAATGTAGTTTTTCATTCTGCGTTTAAATTTTTTAAAAATATTTATTAGTTTTTTCAGGATTCGAAAAAAATGGACACTATGTCCGTGGTGATATTTTACAAATCGAACATTCGCTATCTTTGTTATACAACGCACTGAGTCAAATAGAATATGACGACAAGACAGTGACAATTTTAAGAATTTGAAATGGCATCAGGAATATTTTGAGTTGTTGATTGAATAATATTGATAGTGTACCTATTTGATAAATAATTGATTTAAGGCGTGAACTTAAGGCCATCGGTACGTAATTCGCAAATATTTTACGGCTATCCCTACTTATTCTATCTTTACACGGCAAATTACGTGTAGTAAAATTCTCACTGGTATGGATATGTAAACATTACTACTTGACAATGTCATCATTAACTTTAAAGAGATGGCTTTTGAATGTTCTTGGATAACTGTTACGTGTATAATTGCAAATTATTAATTCAGTTAATAAATATGATAATTTTTTCACTAATTATGTATTCAGTGATTGTAATAATTTACATACTGTACAACAAAAACTAATACTCAAACGAGAAAAGAGGAAAAGCGTTAAAGTGATTTTTTAATAATATATTGTTACTATGGAACGCTTACAATTTTGAACATCTTTAACAACAAAATACTTGGATCACAGAATATATCCTGGTCAATTCTCTGCTTGGATCGTCCATAAATAACAAACAATTAACTTTTTATTAAGTTCACGTCTTAAATCAATTATTTATCAAATACACTATCAATAATATTTGAGGGGATGGGTACAAAGTTTCGGCTCAAATGCTATTTTAATGGGATTTATTTTTTTCGAATCCTGAGAGAACTAATAAGTATTTTTGAAAAATTTAAACGCAGAATGAAAAATTACATTCTTAACGAGGGCCGAAAGTCCCTGAAAACTTCTATAATGTTTATTTTAATAAATTACAGGGGTGAAAAACTAAGAGAAAATGTAGTGTGATTTTTAATTTCAAATATCTCATTCAAAAGAAACTTTTTATTTATTCTAAGGGACTTTTTGGCCCTCGATAATAATTTAGTCTTTCATTCTGCGTTTAAATTTTTTAAAAATATTTATTAGTTTTTTCAGGATTCGCAAAAATGGATACCATGTACGTGGTGATATTTTTCAAATCGAACATTCGCTATCTTTGTCATACAACGCACCGAGTCAAATAGAATATGATGACAAGACAGTGACAATTTTAAATATTTGACATGGCGTCGGGAATATTTTGAGTTGTTGATTAAATAATATTGATAGTGTATTTGATAAATAATTGATTTAAGACGTGAACTTAATAAAAAGTTATTCATTGTTTATTATTTATGGAAGATCCAAGCAAAGAATACATCATGATATATTCTGTGATCCAAGTATTTTGTTGTTAAATATGTTCAAAATTGTAAGCGTTCCATAGTAACAATATATTATTAAAAAATCACTTTAACACTTTTCCTCTTTTCTCGATTGGGTATTAGTTTTTGTTGTATATATAAATTATTACAATCACTGAATACATAGTTAGTGAAAAAATTATCACATTTATTAACTGAATTAATAATATGCAATTATACAAATAATAGTTATCCAAGAACATCCAAAAGCCATCTCTTTAAAGTTAATGACGACATTGTCAAGTAGAATGACATTCTAGTATTGTTTACATATCCATACCAGTGTGAATTTTACTACACGTAATTTGCCGTGTAAAGACTTGCACTTTTCTCTTAATTTACCCTTAAACCAGTTTTTTTTTGGCTCTAGCTCTAATTTAATGAAGGTCTCCTTCACATTGGTGATTGTGCTTCGTTGTGTTTCCCACAATGCAGTATCATCCGCGTGTACTAATAGTAATTTTGGTCCATTTACTGTCAGTAGTTCTGTTCTAATTTGTGCTGTTTTTACTACTTTCTTCAGGATTATATTAAAAATAAAGGTGGCAGAGTGTCTTATTGTTTCAGACCACTGCTTATTCTTAGAGTTTGTTGCCTATCCGTACTTTTAGTCTAGGCGCCAGAGGGGTCACCGTGTCCTTTTCAATTCTGATGGACAAACTCAACGGTTTCTTATGGATTTTTGGCTGCTGATTACGAAGTTCGAGAGTGGATTTTGATCCGAGCGGTCAAAAAATTGTTATAAATTGTTTAATTATTTATAAGGCTCTGGCTCATAAACTAAAAAAGATAAAAAAATGTTTTAAATAAAATTTGTTCCTTAGTAAAAAATGAAGAAAACAACGTTTACTAAACTTAAATCCAATAACTAGAACTGAAGATATTGTAAAATTAGTGCACAATACAAATTGCAAATTTCAAAATAAGTATTTTTCGAAGCTTTATCGATAGTAACTCGGTTTTTACGAATTCAAATGAGCCATAGAAGATCTCATTTTAAAGCTTAATTAATAGGCTTCCAAACAATGTTTATTAAATTACTTTATCTTTATTTGCTTTAAAGTTATACGCGTTTGAAGTTATAATTTTCTTAAAAAACTTGTACATTAATTTGTTTATAAGGGTTTCAAACAAATTTGAGCTCTAAAATTTATACTTTAATTAACAATAATGATAGAAGAACTCAAGAGGAACAATTTTAGCTTAAAAATGTTTGTAAGTCTATTATTGGCCAAGATATCGATATTTTAATGGCACGTATTTGAGGCTCAAGATCGGCTCACAGTCAAGTAAGTGTCGAAATTCGTTTAGCTTTATCGATCGTAACTCGGCTTCTACGAATGCAAATGAGCCTTAGAAGATCTTATTTTAAAGCCTAATTAATAGGCTTACAAACCTTGTTTGCTATCTTTATTTGTTTTAAAGTTGTACCCGTATGAAGTTATAATTTTCTTATAAAAATTATACATCAATTTGTTTATAAGGGTTTCAAACAAATTTGAGCTATAACCAATAATACTTTAATTAACAATAATCATAGAAGAACTTAAAAGGAACAATTTGATCTTACGAAAATGTTTGTGAGTGTATTTTTGGCCAATATATCAATATTTTAATGGCGCGCTATGAGGCGCAATATCGGCTCACAGTCAAGTAAGTGACGAAATTCGTAGCCAAAATATCGATATCTTGGCCAATAGGGGAGTGCATATAGATTTTTACTTCGGAAAAGATCAAACAAGATAGAACTTTTTGTAATTTAATTAAGAAATGTTTAATAAACAACATATCAAAAAGTTCTACTCGAAAAGTGGGTGCTTCATTTTTTATTAAACAAATCTACGAAATTAGATGTTTTTTTAAATAACTCCGAAAATATAAATTTTAGAAAAAAACTGACCTGACCACTGAAAAATTCCGAAAATTCTACAAAAAAATCTTATATAAAGAATTTTCTAAAATTAAATCTGTATCTTCTATAATTTTTTATTTATAACGCTAAAGTCACCCTTCTCACAAACATTGGCGCACTGTAAACTAACGTACGGCGAAGTGCACGGTTGAGTTATTTTAATGTAATTCTTTAACTAATGGATCAAATGAAATTTTATAAATTGAACATGAAAGAAGAATAATTAAGCTATCTTATGGTTATAATAGAAAAAAATAAAATATATGGGCATAAGTACGGTGTGGGCGGAAAGTTTACATGAATTTTGTTTAAAAATGATTTAAAAATGTGTAAATAATACAACAAGACGGTATTACTCAAGTTCGAACAGATGTATTACAGTTTTATAAGTACTTTTTTAAAGCTTAGGATGTAATATTTAAAATTCACTGAATAATTTTACTTTAGAAATGAAATAAGCTATTTCTTCTTAAGAAAATTAAGAAAGATAACAAAAATGTAATACAAAAACCGAAAATTACCAGCTAAAAAAATGTTTATACAAAGTGATCAAAACTTTTTTCTGTAAAACTTACCTAATATACATTTAATAATAAGCTTCAACGATAATAAATGTTCAGCAAAAAAATTTTTTTTTAGCTCTTATGCAGTATGTCTGCGTAACTTGGAACCTATTGATAACTTTTTTATTATCAGTTTTACGAAAAAAGTTATTCTTTATAAAATACTCTGCATCGTATTTAATCTAAGATGCAATAATCAAATATCAAATTTAATTAATGTTATACGAGGTATGTCAAAAAATATGAATTTCACTCAAGAGTAAAGTACCTTTACATTTCACAATATCGAAAATTGTTATTAAGAAAAGTTGTTTGGAATTAAAAAATTTGTTTTAGTGTTCAATTACATTCTTCTAATTAAAATATCGTGAATAATAAAGGCACTTAACTCTTAAGGAAAATTCATATTTTTTACATACCTCGTATAAAATTAAAAAAGTTTGATATCTGATGGTTGTATCTTAGATTTTATACCAGGGAGAGCATTTTATGAAAAATAACTTTTTTTCGTAAAAGTGATAATAAAATAGTTATTATAATTGTAATAAAATTATGATGAGTATCCGTAATCCGTAATCCGAATGATGTAATTGTATATTTAGACATAGTTTCTAATTTCAAACAACTTTTCATAATAGCATTTTTTGATATTCTGGAATATTAAGGTACTTTACTCTTTAACGAAATTCATATTTTTGACATAACTCGTATAAAATTGATAAAATTTGATATCTGATGGTTCAGTTTTAGATTTTTGACTATCCAGAGCATTTTATTAAGAATAACTTTTTTTCCTAAAATTGATAATAAAAAAGTTTTCCATGTGGTTCCTAGCTACGCAGACACATTTTATAAGAGCTTCTGTATAAGAATTTTTAAATTGCAATACCATATTCGGATTCAGCATAATCAAAAACAAAATAGAAACATATTTGATCAAAGTAAAATGATGAATTTAACGATATTTTTAAAATTATTTATACAAAACAATTGTTATTGTTTAAACTTTTACTTAGAACTTTTTACTTTAACATGTATATAAACTAACAAAGAAAGTTTTAGAAAAATATAAGCTTGTTTGAATTTTTCCGAAACAATGCATATTTTCAGTAGTAATTGCACAAGAGCTCTAAAATTATTGAATTTTTCCCGAGTGACACTTTGACAGTTTTAATTTCACGAGCCGAAGGCGAATGAAATTATGTCAAAGTGTCACGAGGGCAAAAATTCTATATTAATTTTAGAGATCGAGTGCAATTTGTTGCGATTATTTCATGAATAAAACTGTTCAAAACTAAAATGTTATTGTAATTTATTTATGTAAGTACAAATTAGTACAATTAAACACACAGTTGTTATAAATATTTGACGCTTGAAAGTCATCACTTTTATAATTTTTAAAACATTAATTGTTATTAATGTCACTGGAGGCCGGTTGTTCGAACGCTAATCAAAAATGATCATTATCAAATATTTAATTACTGTCGCCAACTGTCAATGTCAACTTTGTTTGGGTTGCTGAAAATATAATTATGGATTACAATTATGAAATTAGTTAATCAATTATGTTAATAATTGTTATGTTAAGGGCCGGTTGTTCGAACGCTAATCAACAATGATCACTATCAAATATTTAATTACTGTCACAACTGTCAATGTCAACTTTGGTTGGGTTGCTGAAAACATAATTGATTATAATTATGAGATTAGTTAATCAACTAACATAACAATTATTAAAATAATTGATTAACTAATTTCATAATTGTAATCAATAACTATATTTTCAGCAACCCAATCAAAGTTGACATTGACAGTTGTGACAGTAATTAAATATTTGATAATGATCATTTTTGATTAGCGTTCGAACAACCGGCCCTAATTGATTAACTAATCTCCTAATTATAATCAATTATGTTTTCAGCAACCCAATCAAAGTTGACATTGACAGTTGGTGACAGTAATTAAATATTTGATAGTGATCATTGTTGATTAGCGTTCGAACAACCAGCCCTAAATGTATTTTTTCATAGCAACGAAGGGCATCTGACGTAATATACTTGACGACGGGCAATTATCAAAAATTATCAATTTAATTTAGATTTCTGTAGCTTTCTATTGGTCAGAATCTCCTATGAATGAAATAATCGTTCTAATTGCACTCCGCTACAAAAATAAACTTACGAACATTTTATTAATCTCAAATTGTTCCTTTTGAGTTCTTCTATCATTATTGTTAATTAAAGTATAAATTTTAGAGCTCAAATTTGCTTGAAACCCTTATAAACAAATTAATTTATAATTTTTCTAAGAAAATTATAATTTCAAACGGGTATAACTTTAACGACGTTCTACACCTTCGTTGCGGGGTATGCCTCTCAGAGGAAAGGGGGGGAAACTTATATGCAAGCGAAAGTTGGTAACAATGCATTTATAGCAGAATACTCAAATCATATGTTTCAGTATTGAATACTTTATAAAAATAAATTATAATAAATTACGGAAATTACGGAATTAATTATAATAAATAAATTAAAAATAATTGGTACGGTAAACAATCCTCATTTTTTAATATGTTATTCCTTACAAAAAAACCTTTAATTTAAGCACAAATAATTAAAAATCGTAAATTTGGGTCAAAAGTTATTAACTTTTTAAGAACTCCCATAAGAGCCCATGTTAAAACTTAACTTTGACCCTTAATAGTAATTAAACGGCACGGTAAAACAACTTTTAAAAAATCAAGTTTTAGTTTTTTGAAGTAAACTATAACATACTAAAATTTCATGCAAATCCTTAATTCTTTGCCGAAAGTGTAGAACGTCGTTAAAACAAATAAAGATAAAATAATTTAACAAACTTTGTTTGGAAGCCTATTAATAAATCTTTAAAATGAGGTCTTCTAAGGCTCATTTACTTTCGTAGAAGCCGAGTTACGATCCATAGAGCTTCGAAAAATACTTATTTTGCAATTTGGGATTTGTATTGTGCACTAATTTTACAATATCTTGAGTTATAATTGTTGGATTTAAGTTTAGTAAACGTTTTTTTCTTCATTTTTTACTAAGGAACAAATTTTATTTGAAACATTTTTTATCTCTTTTAGTTTATGAGCCAGAGCCTCATAAACAATTTTAGAAATTCGTAATCAGCAGCCAAAAATCCATCAGAAACCGTTGAGTGTGTCCATCAGAATTGAAAAGGACACGGTGACCTCAATTTGGCGCCTAGACTATTTAGAACTACAAGAATTTACACATATCTTAACAAACTGAAACAGTTTTTTTTTTATTATGAAGGTTCTGACATTACCTTCCAAATCTTATCTCTTTTAATGGTGCTATACACTTATCGGAAATTTATATTATGGATAGTTCTACTAAATTCCCATCATTTTCCAAGCAGCTGCTTTAGAGTATAAATCTGATCTCTGGTCGATTTATTTTTTCTAATTCCGGCTTGGTATTCCCCAATGAAATTTTCTACAAAAGGTGTTAGTCTACTTAATAGGATGTTCGATAAACCTTCATATAGCCATAGTTACTTCATTTGATTGATCATTTGTTATTTCTGAGCCATACGGATCATCTATTACAGTTGGTCTTCTTGCTGAATCTTCGAATAATTTCTGCATTATAATCTTTCCATCTTAATTCATTTTCAATTACAGTCAAAATCTGGCCTTCGGTGCCTAAAAATATGCCTGTATTGCGTTGTTTTCTAGTGTTCTCTATCTCTACCTCATTAATTTATTTGTGCATACAAAATTGTCATCTTTGTGTTGTAATGTTTCTATTTCCTTATTTCTCAATCAGAATGCTGCTTTTGCTAATAAAAATTACAAAAATAGAATTTATAAGAAAACCTTAACATGCAAGATATAGATCAGCTTCAAATAAGTCATTATTGCTGTATTAAGGAGATGGACCTTGAAGCAAATCATGCTAATTGCCTTTTGTTCCTTTAGTTTTATATAAAAATTAAAATTCATTTTTTGTCGATATGCCTTTAAAATTCTAAATATTCTTGATATCTTAAAAATAAGTAGCTATTGACATCCTTTAAATAAATTTTCCAACACTTAATACTAAGTGCCCGTTTTATTACAATATACCGAAGGCATTTCCTTATTGTTATTGCATTGTGTAACACATCTTGATGCATATAGAACTTACATATTGAGATTGAGGGCAAGAAACCTCTAACAAGTTTGTCGGGTGCACACTTGGAATCGCCTAATGGATTCCTAGCTAAAAATAATTCAATAATACCTATTACTTGTCAATGTTAAATGGTGTGATGTATTTACTTTAATATTCGAGTGCACATATATGTGGCAGTATATAACATCGGCCGTGGCCCATTAACTCTGGGTGGTCACACATAAATAGCCTGCGCTAATTGAATAAGTGGAATAACTTTTTTCTACCACGTCCCCTAAATGAAGAATTATTTTATGCAATAAACTATAGAATTTAATGGCTAAATAGAGACTATATTATAAAATTCAAAATTAGCGCTAAAGAAAATACGACGATATTAATTTTCTTTTTTGGACATAGGTCTCTTCCAACTCCTTCCATCCAGCTCTATTTTGAGCAATAAAAATTTTTTTGACGTTATGTACCTATATTTATCTTATCGGTGGTATTTACTTTGGTAATCTATTTTTGTAAGGTCTCGACAATTGTTTTGGACCTTACAAGGTTAATACCATAGCTTGACCAATTTGTAGTTTTGGAGACGTCTTACAGGGCTAGAATCAACAGTCATTATATCGCAATTGTTTCCTTTTTTGTCTAGGAGACTCTCGTTCCAGTCTTTAGGAATTTTGCTATTATGCTGGCATCTTCATTTAGAGAGTTAAGCCGTTTCAATACCCTGGTCATTTTTCTTTGTTTTGTGTTAGTGATAAAATTATTATATTACTTGGATAGGGCAGCCAATAAGGGGATTTGGCTCCGAATTACATCCTACTACATCGATTTACTTGATATTTTCACAGTAAGTAGGGAATAGCTCAAGAAACAAAGTCTACCCTATGTCGATGTGCGCTTTTATCTTGGGGGTGGTTCCCACTCCTTCTCGGATGTGAAAAATGTTTTGGTTAAAATAGCCACGGAAGAGGCTGCAGGGGTCACCAATTATATTTCCTGAGGGTCCGTTTCGAAAACCTATGATATACTTCCGGGGTCCGGAGTTAACATTACCTGTCTGGTTGTGCCAATTCGGTAAACAAATCAGAAGGATTCAGTGTGAAATTTTTAGGCAGAAATAGCTTTTAACAGCTTTTTAATAAATCCAAAACATCACCTTTTTTTGCTCCCGAAAATATGTTTTTAGCATTTTTGGGTCATCTTAAACATAAAAGATTTTCTCATTTTTCTCAAAACTTGATAAATTTCAAGTTTTAAGCGATTTATAAACTGAAAAATGCGAAAATAAGCATTTTTGAAGCTTGAAAATTCATGTGTACCTACATTATTATTTTTGCGGTTGTCAAGTGCCTAAATTTAAGTTTAAACATTCAGTTTCAAGATTCTGATGAGTTATCGGAGATTATTTCAATTTCGACCGTTTGTGTTTATTGGCGTATTTAACTAGCACATTGGCAATATAATTAATTGAATTAATAAATAAATCACTAAGAAAAAAATATGTTAATAATAAATTATAAAATTTGTTGGACATTTTTTGCATAAGTACGTATAATATGTATAATAACTGCGACAAAGACGCACCATAAATTGCGATGTGCGGCGACTTAAAAGTCGAGTGGACTCGTATTAATTAACAATTAAAAAACAACTGTCTATATTCTATATTGAAGTAAGTCCCGATTACTCGTTAGAATCTTAAAATTGAATTTATAAACTTCAATTTAGGCAGTTGGCAACTTGAAAACTAATAATAATTTACATATCAGTTTTCAAATCTCGAAAATGCGTAGGTATTTTTCAGATTTTAAATCGCTTATAACTCGAAAACCACCAACTATTGAAAAAAATGGCAAGATACCTTTTTTAAATACAATTTTCGGGGCTAAAAGTTAATTTTGAATTTGTATAAAAAAAATGTTTTGCCCGGCATCCCGGGCCCCTTCTGATTTGTTTAAGGCTTAAGGGGGCATTTTTGAACAGGAATCCACAAAAAAAAAACCGAATCAGAAAATTTGTCATTCTTTACAAAATTAAAATATCAGTGCGAAAAATAACATTTTTTATTATGTACTACCTGTCTGAAGTTTGGAGTGAGTTTGGTGCAACTGATTCTCATTGGGGAGTTGAGATATTCATCTGTTAGCTGAGATCTGCGCCGATTTTTAATAAAGTTCATTCTTGATAAAGCGGCTTCGCACACATAACTTGAATTAAACATAATATACAATTTCATGTCCAAACATTTTCAAAATTGTCAAACGCTATATTCTGAATATAATGACGGTCCGCACAAAAGTAGCTCACGGTCCGGATGCGGACCGCGGTCCGCTAATTGGTGACCCCTGAGCTAGAGAACACAATTTTAAGCAAAAACTGTTCTATAATTATTTTTTGAAAACTCAATACTTGTTGAGTTATTCGTGGTTGAAACTTGGCCATTTTCATTGAAAAATGACACCTTTTCGGACGGATTTTTGCGAATATCTTAAAAACTATGCATCTAACAAAAAAACTATATAAAATATTTCTGTAGGTTATAAAAAACAAAGAGATTCGTTCCTTCACAAATCTTCTAGTTAAAATACAAAGAGGGATGCGGTAGGTAAGAATAGTTTGTTTTTTTGCTGCATGCTAAAATCGGTGTATTCAACTTGAAATAATAGAGAACCTGTCGATTTTAGGTGTATAATGATACTAATTTTGTAGTGCTTGAAAATACCTTTAAAATGAGTAATACTAAATGTCAATTTCATTCAAACTAAGCGAGATATTCTGCAAAAAATTGATGACTAATGTATTTTAAGAAGAAATGAGTATATTTAACCCCTCATCCATTAGAATTTAAATACATCGTTTTTCTTTTACAATACTTTTTATTATAGTGTTATTTCTAAGTTCAAAAAGTTGGACTGGATTACAATGAATGGTTTTTGAAAAAAATAAGATCAAATTATAGAGCGCATTTTTAAATTTTCTTAAAAATCTTCCTTTTCCTCCATGTAACTCGAAAAAGATAAGAGATACAAAAAAGATACCACACAAAAATGTAGGGCTATTTCAGATAAAAATTTCGTTTTTATTTTTCATTACTGTATCTCTTATCATTTTCAAGTTACATGGAGAAAAAGGAAAATTTTTAAGAAAATTTAAAAAGGCCCTCTATAATTTGATCTTTTTTTTTTAAATTATTCATTTTAAACCCGTCCAACTTTTTGAACATAGAAATTACACTATAATAAAGGGTATTGTGGAAGGAAAACGATGCATTTACATTTTGGTGGATGGGGGTTAAAATTACTTCTCATTTTTTCTTAAAATACATTAGTTATCAATTTTGTTTGCAGCATATCTCGCTTAGTTTCAATATAATGGACCTTTAATGTAGCTAATTTTAAAGGTATTTTCAAGCACTACAAAAGGTATTAGTAGCATTATACACCTAAAATCGACCGTTTCTCTGTTATTTTATGTTGAATACACCAATTTGAGAATGTACCAAAAAACAAACTATTTTCACCTACCATATCTCTTTTTGTATTATAACTAGAAGATTTATGAAAGCAATTGTCTCTTAATTTTTTTATAACCTACAAAAATGTTTAATATACACACACCGGCAAAATTAGCCGAACACCTTAAAAATGGGAGATGTTTGATGTCTCGTATTTCATAAACCAGTAGTCCGATTTGAGTGATTCTTTTAGTATGTTATAGCCTTATTATTTAAGAATATCGTTGTAATAATATTGTTGCTAGACAGTTAAATACCATTTTATACCGGGTGTACCAATCATACTGTGTTTTTTTCTTAAAGTTTGGAACACCCTGTGGAATATTCTAGCACATGTAATATATTAGAATTAATACTCGATTGTAGACTTAGGATTGCTTAACATTTTCCTTTTCGATTCATTTACTTATGTGCGATAATAAAAAAGTTATGTGCGTTAACAACTATCCATGTTTTTCATCAATAAATCCTCATAGTAGGGGAGGAAAGTATACTAAATTTGCAGTTACTCGAGCGTTATGGGAACCTATTGGATTGTGAAGAGTATGTGCTAAAATCAGAAAAAGGTTAAGTTAAGTTTTCCATAAAGTGGGGGACTTTTCATTTTTTAATTTAATTTTCCATTTGAAACAATCATTTTTCTCCGATTATAGCGCTATCTATCCATAATTCGAAAAATATGTCGAATAAAAGTTGCTTATTTTTTCGTAAAGAATCCAAATCTGCAATAAAAATTGGGGGTTCCTATTTAAGAATTTAAATTAAATCCCCACCCCACCTCCGTGGGGGCTCGTGACACCCCACGGAGAGGGGTGGGGGGTAAATTAAAAATTATAAATACGAACCCTGCGATATTTTCCGAAATGAACATCAGATCGTAAAACTGCAAAATACACCTATTCAATATTTTTCAAAAATCTACCGAATGGCACCAAACACGACCCCCCACGGAGCTGGGGTGGGGATTACATTAAAATATTAAATAGGAGCCCCCCATTTTTATTGCAGACTTGGATCCTTGACGTAAAAATAAGCAACTTTTATTCGCAACATTTTTCCTATTATGGATAAATAGCGCTATAATCGGAAAAAACGATTGGTGGAAATGGAAAATTAAATTGAAAAATGGAGAGTCCCACACTTTATGGAAAACTTAACTTAACTTTTTTTGGTTGTAGCACCCACTCTTCACAATCCACTCCAGGTCACAAGAACGCTCGAGTAATTGCAAATTTATGAGGATTTATTGATAAAAAACATGGCTAGTTGTTAAAGCACATAACTTTTTCATTTTCCAACATAAGCAAATGAATCAAAAAAGAAAATGTTAAGAAAGCATAATTCTACAATCGAGTTTTAATTTTAATATTTTATATATGCTGGAATATTCCACAGGGTGTTCCGAACTTTAAGAAAAAAACACAGTATGCTTGTTACACCCAGTATAAAATGACATTTACCTGTCTAGCAACAATATTGTTACAACGATATTCTTAAATAATAAGGCTATAACATACTAAAAGAATCACTCAAATCGGACCACTAGTTTATGAAATACGAGACATCACACATGTCCCATTTTTAACGTGTTCGGCTAATTTTGCCGGTGTGTGTAGTTTTTTTAGTTAGATGCATAGTTTTTAAGGTATTCGCAAAAAACCGTTCGAAAAGGTATTATGTTTCAATAAAAATGGCCAATTTTCAACCACGAATATCTCAAAAAGTATTGAGTTTTCAAAAAAAATTATATAACAGTTTTTGCTTAGAATTAGGCTCTCTAGCGAATTCCGTGGTAATTTTAACCAAAAAATTTTCCACCCCTAAGAAGGAATGAGAACCACCCCCAAGATAAAAGCACACATCGGCATAGGGTAGACTTTGAATTAGGAGATAAGTAGAGGCTAGGCCCAAAATTTCAATAAAATCCATGCAGTAGGATAGAATTCGGACGTAATATCTTATTCTTGCTCCCATTGACTGGCGTAGGAGTAATTTATTTCTATTGACAGTATTAACAGACATTCGACTGATATTCCCTATCAACCCAATGGCTGATAGGGAATATCCTACGGATGTGAATAAGATCTAACCAAGTACAACAAAAATTGGAAAATAAACAACAGTAGTAAATTATATAAACACACTTTATTCATAAGTCTCACAATAATTAACTGATGATAATAATCACAAGGAGTGAGAAATATTTGTTTGTGACTGAGATTCTGACAAAGATTTTGCATTAAACTAAAGCTTATTATCTAATTTTCTAAATTCTTTTATAACATGCACAATCTTCTTGGTGGCAAGATCTACATCTTCAGCGGTATGTTCCCAATAGGTAACAAGTCGTATGAATCCTCTTCCCAACACCCTAACACTGACTTTGGCTGGATCATCATCTTTAATTTCTGCCAACCTGCGAATAAATTCTACATACGATCGCGTAGGGTGACTGTAGGTAATCATGACTATATTTGTTTCCACTGTCTTCAGATTCACCGAAATCACTGGTGACTGTGCATCGTAAATAGCTAAAACAAAAATTAAAAATAGGATAATATTGCTAAATTTTATTTTGTTTCACGTTATACTCGACGCAGAGTACAAAATGATAGCGGTTTAGATGGGTAAACTGCTGATGCGTTAGTGTATGGTGCTTCTCAGAGGCTTTTTTCAGTGCGTCACAAGTGACAGAAGAAAAGGTACGTCCGTGATTAAACACATCGATAACATTTATTCTAGTTGTTGATAGATGGAGCTATAATAGGAAAAAAATGATTTACCTATATATACGACTAAAATCTAAAGTTCTTCTTAGTCTTTCAGTGTGACATTAATTTTGACGTCATATATGATTTTAAGTATGTAGAGAATCATTGCATGACATTTTTGTTCAATCTGACAGTTGTCAAAATCGTAATTAGCCAAATATGAAAAGGTGATTGCAATACATGTAACCCTTTTATTTGCAATTTGGTATAAAAATAAATCAATCGTGTTTAAAAAGGTATATTCTTTGATTTGTATAGTCGAATAAATTGTACCGGGTGTCCCAATAAGAATGTCTCTCGACCATATCTCAGGAACCGTTAACCGTATAACCGTATAACAAAAATGTTTCCTCGGGAAAAGCCTGGAAATTATTTTTATAATTTTAGGTCCACCGCTAGAGGGCGTAATTAAATATCAAAAATTAAAAAAATTTTTTAGAAAATTTACATAATGAAAGGGAACTGGAAATCCAATCATCATATTCTTCATAAAATTCTGCGCATATTTGATTTCACAAGTTTAAGTCTACCTTTGCAAATAAGAGGTGGGGGTGAGTGGGAACCTTCTTATGAAAAAATGGCTTGTAAGTCCGGTTATGCTAAATCGAATTTTGCATACTTGGTCTTGTTGAAGACAGCTTTTTGTCTTCAATGTAAGTGTCTTATTTTCGAAATAGCCTAATAAGTAATATGCAAGCTAGGAGGCGTTATTTAATTATTTTCAGAAATTTAGTTTTCTTTGGAAAATATTAAATACAAGTATGCATTTTTAATCCTGTATTACAAAATTAGACCAAATTAGCAACTTAATACCGAAAACCGCATGTCGATACCTTTTTTGTATCTCGAGATATCTGAAGAAATGTGTAAATTTTAAACATAACTGTTACAGTCACCGGAAAACGAGGTTAAGGAAAAGTAGTGTGTACTATGGAAAAAACAAATACCTAAACATTTTCCAGATGTAAACGGATATAATTAATTAAATCAACAATAAGACAAATAACACTATAAAATATAACAAAGAAATAAAAGCAACTACTTACTTAGTGACGACCTAACTGTTCAAATTTTTGCCCATCATTTTCGATGCAAGTATTTACTCTTTCAAGAGTAGATTGAACAGCAGTCTCAATTTCTGCTTTTGCAATGCTTTGAATGGCGTTTTGTGTTCTCTAGATTCTAGATCATATTTTCTCGAGTAGTGGGCCTAGCGGCAAAAACAAAGTCTTTAATCCGTCCCCATAAATAAAAGTCTAAATCTGTTGCTATTCAATTGAAAGAGTAAATGCGTGCATCGAAAATGATTGGCAACAATTTGAACATTTAGGCAGTCACTAAGACTAAGTAAGTAGTTGCTTTTATTTCTTTGATATATTTTATAGTGTTGTTTGTCTTATTGTTGTTTTAATTAATTATATACGTTTACATCTGGAAAATGTTTATTTGTTTTTTCCATAGCACACTACTTTTCCTTAACCTCGTTTACCGGTGACAGTAACAGTTATGTTTAAAATTTACACATTTCTTAAGATATCTCGAGATACAAAAAAGGTCTCGACATGCATACATATAAATATTTTCCAAAGGAAACTAGACTTATGAAAATACTTAAATGATGCCTCCTAGCTTGCATATTACTATTAGGCTATTTCAAAAATAATACACTTACATTGACGAAAACGAGCTGTTTTTAACAATACCAAGTATGCAAAATTGGATTTAGCAGAACCGGACTTACAGCCATTTTTTCATAAGAAGGTTCCCACTCACCCCCACATCTTATTTTCAAAGGTAGACTTAAACTTGTGAAATCAAATATGCGCAGAATTTTATGAATAATACGATGATTTGATTTCTAGTGCCCTTTCATTAGGTAAATTTTGTAAAATTTTGATTTTTTAATTTTCGATATTCAATTACGCCCTCTAGCGGTGGACCTAAAATTACGAAAATAATTTCCAGGCTTTTCCCGAGGCAACTTTCATTATAAATATTTTTTTCTTAAAGCTGTACTATAAACGGTTCCTGAGATATGGCCGAGAGCCATTCTTATTGGGACACCCGGTACAGATTATAGTCATATAAATAATACGTAAATCTATCAACAACTAGAATAAATATTATAGATGAGTATAATCACGGACATACCTTTTTTCTGTCACTTCCAACTTAATGCGTTAGAAAGAAATCGAAAAACTGTGACGCACTGAAAAAAGCCTCTGAGAAGCACCATAATAGATTGATGCATCGCCCAATGGCTTGATTAAGCCTCAGGCTCACAGTTTACTTTAATCGTTATCGACACTCACTTCATCTTTCCTCGTTAGAGGTCGCTAAACGCATGCATTGGTATATTATTGCAATATACAGGGTGAGTTTTTAGTACGGGATCGGTCGATAATTCCATTATGGTATAGAATATCGAAAAAAAATTTTTAGAAAAAACGCCTGATGATATGAAAAATAGAATAAGAAAAGCTTTTAATAATATTGACTTACAAAAATGTTAAGAAATGTGGCTCGGTCATTTGAATATCGGTTACAAAATTGCATAGACGTTGAAGGTGGACATTTTCAACATTTAGTTTAGACTTATATCCTTAACATCACATTAATTGGTACATTCATTAAAAAATATTGTTATGGCTTATATATTTTGTTAGTAATTTATTGAATGCAAATATTTGTTATATTATTAGAGAATACTTATTTGTTAAGTTATTTCTACTTATAAAAATTGAATGCATTCCCGGCAAATGAAGAAAACTCAAAAAAACTCAACTCACAACACTCCTAAAAAATAAAATATAGGGTGATCTATAAAAAATTGAGAAAATCGTAATTTTGTTTTGTAGTTTAAAAGTGCTTATAAAAATGGATTTTTTACTAAAAACTTCTTGGTTTAGAATACTGTTTTTTTGTAGACAAATTTTTTTTGTAGGATCTACGATTCTTGTATATTAGGGAAAGATGATAATTTCTTAATATCACATTTATTGGTACATTCACTGCATATCGTTATGGTTTATATTTTGTGTTAATTATTTATTGAATAAAAATAATTTTGTTTAATTATCACTCAATACTAACTTTTTCGACTTACAGAAATTGAATGTATTACCGAAATTTGAAAAAAACTTAAAAAAAATCTCGTAAAGTAATGAGTTTATAGGTATAGGGAATGTTATATAAAAATGAAAGAGTATCATAAATACAATATTTCTAAAAACATTAAATATAGGGTGATCCATTTAAAAAAATTGAGAAAATCGTAATTTGGTTTTGTAGTTCACCCTGTATATAAATATTTATGAATGATTTCAATTAAACTTAATTTAAAAACTACAGTATATTGTTTATCTTATTATATAAAACAAATGATTGTTTATGAATTATTTCTTTATATACATACATGGTGTTAATCTCATAGGGATTTCTAAATAAAAATGGTCATAACTTGTTAAATACTCTGTATAATAATGCAAAACCCTATATTATATGAACAAGAATTATGAGAGAAATATTGATATGAAAAATTATATAGGGTGTCCCATTTAAAAAATTATATGTTTGATATACCACGCAGTTACTGATCACCCTGTAGAAACGGATATATTTTCCAAGCCTGGAGAATATCATTGCCTACATTTTTTCTAAATAACTTTTTTCGATATTCTATATCATAATGGAAATATCGACCGATCCCGCACTAAAAAGTCACCCTGTATTTACCAACCATTCGGTGCGTTTTGATTCGATTCAGTCTTCTTACGAACCTCTTTGATAATAGGTAGACCTAGAAACACGTGTCAGAGGATAGTAAGAGGCTCGAATTGAATCAAAACGAAAACGTCTTTTATATTGCTAAATACTTCTTGTAATCTAAGACTAAGTAGTTGAAAAAATATTTCGTTCCTGATGCAGATGCAGGTTTTTTATATCAAATTAAAAGCATAGGCCCAAAATTTCGTGCCAATGCTTTTTAAATGCATTAATTTTTTTCGAATTCTAAGAAAACAATAAATATTTTTGAAACATTTAAACGCAGAATGAAAGATTATATTATTACCGAGGGCCGAAAGTCCCCTAAAAACTTCTATAATGTTAATTTTAATAAGTTACAGGGGTGAAAAATAAGAGAAAATTGAGTGTGCCTTTTAATTTTAAATATCCCGTTAAGGGGATGGGTACGTATTTTCGGCTGCAATGCTATCCAAATAGGGATTCATTTTTTTCGAATCCTGAGAAAACTAATAACTATTTTTGAAAAATTTAAACGCTGAATGAAATATTACGTTATTAGCAATGGCCAAAAGCCCCTGAGAACTTCTATAATGTTTATTTTAATAAGATACAGGGGTGAAAAACTAAGAGAAAATTTAGTGTGATTTTTAATTTCAAATATCTCATTCAAAATAAACTTTTTATTTATTCTAAGCGACTTTCGGCCCTCGGTAATAATTTGGTCTTTCATTCTGCGTTTAAATTTTTCAAAAATATTTATTTGTTTTTTCAGCATTCGAAAAAAAATGAACACAATGTCCGTGGTAATATTTTCCAAATATATCTTTGTCTTACAACGCACTCAGTCGAATAGAATATTCTCAGCATATTGTCAGTCAGACAGTGACAATCAGTGACAATCTTAAATATTTGACATGGCATCGGGAATATTTTGAGTTGTTGATAATATTGATATATAATGTATTTGATAAATAAATGATTTAAGACGTGAACTTAATAAAAAGTTATTTCTTGTGTATTATTTGTGGAACATCCAAGCGGAGAATACATCAGGATAATATATTCTGTGATCCAAGTATTTTGTTGTTAAAGATGTTCAAAATTGTAAGCGTTCCATAGTAATAATATATTATTAAAACATCACTTTAACACTTTCCTCTTCTCTCGATTGAGTATTAGTTTTTGTTGTACATATAAATTATTACAATCACTGAATACATAGTTAGTGAAAAAATTATCACATTTACTAACTGAATTAATAATTTGCAATTATACAAATAAGAGTTATCCAGGAACATTCAAAAGCCATAATAATGACATTTTCAAGTAGAATGACATTCTAGTAATGTTTACATATCCATACCAGTGTGAATTTTACTACACGTAATTTTCCGTGTAAAGACAGAAAAAGTAGGGATAGCCGTAAAATATTTGCGAATTATGTACCGATGGCCTTAAAGAAACTGTTTGTTTATTATAAAGGACTTTCGGCCTCGGTAAATATGTAATTTTTCATTCTGCAATTAAAATTTTTCAAAAATACTTACTAGTTTTCTCAGGATTCGAAAAAAATGAATGCATTTAAAAAGCATTGGTCCGAAATTTGGTTGCTACGCTCTTAAAGCTATTTTTTTTCTATTACGATGATATATAATGTTGCTTGTGAAAAATGGTCGCAAATTATGGTTGCCAGTTGTTAAAAACCCGAGGTACCATAGATAAGGTGAAAGAGAGCTAGCGCGCAACCGCAACACCACTGGTTTGACAAGATTGGCAAGGTTTGATGGCGAATGCGAGTTGTTAAATCAGTCATCTTGTCACACCTTTTTCATTTTATCACTGATACCTCGTGTTTTTAACAGCCGGCAATACTAATTTGCGACCAGTTTTTCACAGAGGCAACCTTTTATCATCGTATTAAAAAAATAGAAAAAATAGTTATAATTTGATACAAAAAACATGCATCTACGTCATGAATGAAATTTTAATTTTCAAATATGAATTACTATAAATTTAATTAAAACTATTTGCGGCCACTTTTTGACTGGCAATCGTTTATAATAACTGGCAATCAATTTATATAAAAATGGGATTTTAATTAACTATCAAATAAACTTAGTGATTTTGCAGTGGGATATCATACTATTAGATAGGTGTAAAATATTGTGTAGCTAATTATATTGTTGTACTTGAGTACTTGGGACATGTGATGAGAGGGCAAAAATTCTCATTATTACAACTTATTATGCAAGGCAAAATCCAAGGAAAGTGAAATGTGGGAAGACGAAGAACACCCTGGCTTAAGAACTTACGGGAATGGTTCGAATGCAGTAGTCAGAGTTATTTAGAGCGGCAGTCAACAGGGTCCGCATTGCCATGATGATTTCCAACCTTCGATAGAAGATGGAACTTAAAGAAGAAGAAATTATTTTATTAATGTTATTATTTTTAAGCCAATAATATATTTCAGAGATAATTTAGAGACATTTTTTTTAATCCTTCATTGGTGTGGTGGTGTATGACATGACCATTTTTTTTGGTGCACATTAAAAGTAAAAGTCGTCACCTTCCATACGGTACCTGTAGAATTACTATATTATCTGCATTATTTTGTGTCTAAGTTATTATCTAATAAAATATGAAAAAAAAATTAAGAAACGCTTTCCTTTAGTTACAAGTGACTAAAATTAAAAATATTATAAAAAAATCAATTAAAAAGCACAAAATAAAAAAATTCAAACTCAAAGGATTATTTGAAAAAAACTGTTAGACGGATTAAATATACAAAAATCTCACACATTCGTTAACAAATTGAAAAAATCTAACACATTCGTTAAAGAAAAGCGTGGGGCGCGAAAAGTAAAAAAGTATCTATCTTCAAACCGTTTATTCGATGAAGACGCGCAAGCTTTTCTTTAACGAATTTGTTAGATTTTTTAAATTCTTTAACGAATGTGTGAGATTTTTGTTTATTTAATCTGTCTAACAGTTTTTTCAAATAATCCTTCGAGTTTGATTTTTTTTTATTTTTTGCTTTTTAGTTGATTTTTTATATTTTTAAATTTAGTCACTCGTAACGAAAGGAAAGCGTTTCTTAAAAATAAAAAAAATAAAAATTTTCATATTTTTTTTTATTTTTTACTTTTTAGCCTTACACTTTTCAAATATTAAAATATATCGTCATGTTTAAAAAAAAGGATGTATATGATAGACACATTTTTTGAATTTATTTCAACATTTGATACATATATTTAGTCCTGTCGCCAGGGGGGGTACAACGGCCTCGTTAATTCAGATGGACTTACCCAAGTTTTTTTTATGTATTTTGACCCGTAGAACACGAATTTTTTGGGTAACAGTTGATCCGGATGTCGATAAGATTGTTATAGACCAAGAACTTGAGGAATCAAATAACAGCGATTTTTGGCAAAACAAAACAATATTTTGTATTTTTTGGGTCATTTTAAGCAAAAAATATTTCTACAAGTTTTTTAGTAGGATGCACAGTTTTCGAGATAAACGCGGTTGAACTTTCAAAAAATCGAAAAACTGCAATTTTTAAACCCGAATAACTTTTGATTAAAAAATAAAATAGCAATTCTGCTTAGCGCCTTTGAAAGTTCAAGTCAAATTATGTCGGTTTTGATTATTTGCATTGCTAAAAATTTATTGTGTTATTGTTAAACAAAGCTACAAACAACTAGTGCGTGAGTGATGTTTCTATGATTTCTCATTTAAAATCGAACGAGTAGGTAGAATAGGTACTAGTGCAATCAAGACTATTTCTATGTTACATGCGTTAAAACGCATGTAAAAGCACGGGAAACCCTACGTGTTTATAGCTTTGTTAAACAATAAAAAAATAAATTTTTACCAATGCAAATAATCAAAACCGATATAATTTGACTTAAACTTTCAAATGCGGTAAGCAGACTTGCTATTTTATTTTTTAATCAAAAGTTATTCGGGTTCAAAAATTGCAATTTTTCGATTTTTTTAAAGTTCAACCGCGTTTATCTCGAAAACTGTGCATCCTACGAAAAAACTTGTAGAAATATTTTTTACTTAAAATGGCCCAAAAAATACAAAATATTGTTTTGTTTTGCCAAAAATCGCTGTTATTTGATTCCTCAAGTTCTTGGTCTATAACAATCTTATCGACATCCGGATCAACTGTTACCCAAAAAATTCGTGTTCTTCGGGTCAAAATACATAAAAAAAACTTGAGTAAGTCCATCTGAATTAACGAGGCCGTTGTACCCCCCCTGGCGACAGGACTAATTGTAAATTTTCTGTAATTTCTTCATACATTTCTTAAATCAAAATCATTATTTACACCTATTACAGTTTTCGCAGTCTTTCCATCTCTTCTAATACTTTACTATTGCACGGTGTAGACCCTGCTAATTTCTCGCGAATTACGAATTCTTATGTTAATAATTATAGCACGAAACGTCTCTATCGTTGGTTTTTCTTCTTCTTCTTCTTCTTCTTCTTTGAGTGCCTCTCCTATCGGAGATTGGATATCATTACCCACATAACAATTTCATGTTCTTAGTAGATTCATAGAACATACTTTTCAGAAAAAGTATATACTAAGAATATGTGTAATTACCATTGCGAATGTGCATAGCACATACTGAGTATATACTACATTACAGTACTTAAACGTTCTATGTATATACTTAGAAAGTACTATCGCACTTCTTTTCAGTATATACTAAGAATATACTTTTTAGAACATTCCAAGGACGTGCTATAAACCGTCTCTTTATATACTTAGAACGTACTACCGCACATTTTTACTTTATCGTACTATATACGTAGTATAGTATAATAGATAAAGTTATAGGATCGTGCAAAAAAATTTTTTTCAGATTTCACTTTTTTTCGACGTTTTGAGTCCCCCTGAGTCTAAAAAGCAAATAAAAAAAACATGTCGGAAGTATGTACGTACGTACGTACGTATGTCGCCACCGCCCAGCAAAAACTACTGGACCGATTTTGATGAAATTCGGTATGAGTAAGTTTAAGAGAATTTTGTCGAGAAACTAAGCTTTTAAAAAAAACCTCTCAAAGGGGGGCCGAAATAGGGGGGTTATTTTGGGCCCATTTTTGCAAATTTTGACCGAAATGAATGAAATTCAACTCAAAGTAAGCTCATCGATAGGTAAATAAAAATACGGAATTTGACATTTCCAAATTCAAAATGGCGGCCAAAATGGCCGACCGCCCACCCGACACATTTCCCTATCTATCTAAAAATTTGTTGAAGATAAGTTTAATTTGAAAAAGTCGTTATATAGTCTAAAGATGGGGCTATAAGAAGGATGTTATCGTTTTTCAGAAAAAGTTACGGGTTGCCTATATTTAAGGGGTCACATTTTGACATAAATTTGAACTAGATTTTCTCAAAAATGGCTCCAAGGAATTTTTTTATTTTTTGATATATCTTTGATATCCTATCAGTAAATTGAATGACATTAGTCATATATCTTAACTCCTCATAGGAGGGGAGTTATGAATTTTTTATAAAAAAATATTTGAGTGCCCGTAACTTCCTTCTTAATAGAAACTAAAATTTGAAATTTTGCAAACATATATGGTACTTTATTATCTATTATCACAATAAATTTTACCAAAAATATGGCTTCCGGTTGAACCGGAAATGAATAAAAAATCTTAATTTTTTTAGATACGCCCTGTATATTTTAACATATATTGAAAGAATGCAAAATTACCTTTCCAATGACATAAAATTCATTGCTGTAGCTCAAAAACTCGAAAAGTTACGGTAAATAGAAATTTTGCTATAATCTTATGTGTGTCCTCTCTCACGCGTTCATAGCAGAGCATTATTGTAGGGCAGTCAATGAGGGTGTTTGGCTCCGAATTCCATCCTACTACATTGATGTACTTGATATTTTCACAGTAAGTAGGGAATAGCTCAAGAAACAAAATCTACCCTATATACTATGGCGCTTTTATCTTGGGGCGGTTCCCACTTCTTCAAGGGGGTGGAAAATTTGTTGGTCAAAATAAGCACGAAAGTGGCTAAAGAACCTATTTCTAAGCAAAAACTGGTCTATACTTTTTTTTTGGAACTCAATACTTTTTGAGTTATGCGTAGTTGAAAATTGGCCATTTTCATTGAAAAATGACACCTTTTCGGACGGATTTTTTGTGAATACCTTAAAAACTATGCATCTAACTAAAAACACTATATAAAACATTTTTTAGATTATAAATAATAAAGAGATTCGTTCCTTCGTAAATGTTCTATTTATAATACAAAAAGAGATATGGTAGGTGAAAATAGTTTGTTTTTTGGTGCATGCTCAAATTGGTATATTCAACTTGAAATAACAGAGGAACGGTAGGTTTTAGGTGTATAATGCTACCAACACCTTTTGTAGTGTTTGAAAAGGCCTTTAAAACGAGCACCGTTAAATGTCGGTTACTTACAAACTAAGCGAGATATGGTGCAAAAAAATATATGACTAATGTACTTTAAGGAAAAATGAAAAGTATATACATTTAACTCCCCATCTACCATAATTTAAATGCATTGTTTTCCTTCTACAATACCTTTTAATATATATATAGTGTTATTTCTACTTTCAAAATGTTGAACGGGTTTAAAATGAATGGTTTTTGTAAAAAATGTGATCAAATTATAGAATGAATTTTTAAATTTTCTTAAAAATCTTCCTTTTTCTCCATGTAATTCGAAAATAAAAATATTTCACCCCTGAGAAGTGGTGGGAACTTCCCCCATGATAAAAGCGCCATAGTATATAGGATAGACTTTGAATTAGGAGATTGGGCTACTCCCAAAATTTCATTAAAATCCATGCAGTAGGATAGAATTTGGAGATAATATCTTGTTCTTAATCTCGCGCATTGACTGGTGTAATCGAAATAGAATGAAATGCAAATATTGTAAACTATTAATTTCTCAGAAAAATAAACTAATTTTAAATGAAAGTATGACTATAATATTTTATTGATTTATGCAATAATCTACACATCTATAGTGTGTCCCCGAAATATGGCATCGAACATTTTCTCAAATGCAGGAATTAATGATGCGTAGAACCATAAAATACTTTTAAGTACAGTAGGTGTTTCTAAAATATCAAAATAACGAGTAACTTTGTTATTTTTATAGAATTCCAGTATCTAGTACCATAACGATAATAGATCGGTACGATAAAGTTCTCGGGCGGCCCTTCCGTCCAGCGTTTTTTAGTTTATACTAAGAACGTACTTTTTAGAATATTCCAAGGAAGTGCTATAAACCTTCTATTTATATACTTAGAACGTACTACTTCACATCTTTGTATTAGAAGAATATATTTTTAAGGATATTCTAAGAAAGTGCTATCAAGTGCTATATTGCTCAGAAGTATGTTTTCAGCATCACCTAATCTCATCTTAGGTTCTACTGGTTCTACCAAATACCTATTATATTTACATATTTTAATGGCAAATGAGAATGTAGTTAGTACCTACATTCTGCAATATTACTTAAAAAGTAAGTACATATTTATAAATTTTAGTTGTCTATATAAACTATTATATTATAAAATAAAAATGTGTGTACCATTTTTATATATTCGGCTGCAATACGAAGGAAAAACAATCTTACTTTTTAATTAGAATAAGGAGTGCAGCCAGTCCCTTTAACTGCAGTTTTCTGCTCTTATTGGAGCGTCATCAGAAGGAACGTAGGCACTGTTCTCCTTAATCCAATCAAATCGCATCGAAATGTTTTCCCAAATATTGCAGCCAAAATGATGGTAATGGGTGGCTAGCGCCATCTGGCCGTAAAAATACGAAGCAAGTTTTCAATCCTAATAGCAAATAATTAATATTGAAAAATATCAAAAATTACTAACAGATTTTTAAATTGAAAACTTACTGGTACACCTGGTTCCAAAAAAAACTGATACGACTCTTGAAGCGTATTTTGTAGAAAATTGAGCAGTGTATTTTGAAGGATAAATACTAAATATTTATATACATACTGTCAATGTCACTGCCAAATCTTAAAATTTGTCAGATAGCTTATTCTGTTCCACGGTTATTAGACTTTATTATAAATCTTTATTATTAGGAATACTTTCTCCTCAGCTGAGGGTATCTTATCAACTGTATTGTTTTTAAACAATAGATGATAAAATAAAAATATTGACAGTTCAAAAATGTGAACATTATTGCATTGTGTGTGGCCTAAGTTTGGGCTGAAAACTGAAATGTATTACATTTTTACAAAATTTTGGAATATGTTTAATTATGTAGACCAATTTTAACAGTTGTTTTCAATACTCTACAAATAGTTTCTAATGTCTTTTGATGTCAAATAATTAGGGAAGCTGGAATTCAACAGTTTAGAATTTTACATTGAGTTAATGCAAAATTGTGACGCATGTCAAAATTCTCAATGTATTTTAATTGTAGGTATTCATTTTTTCGAATCCTGAGAAAACTAATAAATATTTATGAAAAATTTAAGCTCCGAATGAAAGACTATATTATTACCGAGGGCTGAAAGTCCCTGAAAACTTCTATAATATTTATTTTAATAAGTTACAGGGCTGAAAATAAAAGAGAAGTGTGATATTTAATTTCAAATATTTCATTCAATAGAAACTGATTGTTTATTCTAAGGGGCTTTCCGCCCTCGGTAATAATGTAATCTTTCATCCTGCGTTTAAATTTTTCTAAAATACTTATTAGTTTTTTCATGATTCGAAAAAAATCATATTACGATTCAAATGACAGTACTCTCGTAACGTAATCCACGTTTGTTGTGTATTTGTTGTATAATTTGTTGTATAATCCACGTTTACAATAATTATGTGATCTATTTGATGTAAAAACTATCATTTATAATATACTCTTTATAAAATACAGGAATTCAAAATAATATAAACATTTAGACCTTAATAATTAGTACAATTTATGAATTAACATAATATGTAATCAGTTGCTTATTGTTTGTTTATTTTATTATTTGTCTGTCATAATAAATATAATGTCAGATCAATCAAATACACTGCTCAACATGATCAAATCTTACTAAGAGTCGTATCAGTTTTTTTAGGAACCGGCTGTACATCCCCATGTATACGCCTCCAAGACTTCTACAATTTGCAAGTCATATGGATGTACCAGTAAGTATACATGGGGATGTACCAGTAAGTTTTCAATTTAAAAATCTTTTAGTAATTTTTGATATTTTTCAATATTAATTATTTGCTATTAGGATTGAAAACTTGCTTCGTATTTTTACGGCCAGATGGCGCTAGCCACCCATTACCATCATTTTGGCTGCAATATTTGGGAAAATATTTCGATGCGATTTGATTGGATTAAGGAGAACAGTGCCTACGTTCCTTCTGATGACGCTCCAATAAGAGCAGAAAACTGCAGTTAAAGGGACTGGCTGCACTCCTTATTCTAATTAAAAAGTAAGATTGTTTTTCCTTCGTATTGCAGCCGAATATATAAAAATGGTACACACATTTTTATTTTATTTTCTTATTACTCAGTAGAGTAACTATGGTGCATCTTTCAGTTCCTAGCCAGCTGCAGACGGGGGATTTGAATTGCAAGGTTTAGAATTCCTTCCCTATCGTCTTTACTGCAGCATCCATATGACTTGCAAATTGTAGAAGTCTTGGAGGCGTATACATGGGGATGTACCAGTAAGTTTTCAATTTAAAAATCTTTTAGTAATTTTTGATATTTTTCAATATTAATTATTTGCTATTAGGATTGAAAACTTGCTTCGTATTATTATTATTATATTATAATATTTAGCTAAACTAAACTATGTATGAGTAACTAACATTTATAGGTATACTTATATGTACTTACTTATATTTTATGTATTTATTAAAATTTAATCTAGGCATGTACTAGGACTAAAGAACATACATTATAATCTCTTTATTTAAATAACAAATTTGTTTGCGGTGCTTCAAAATAGATTATACCTATTTTGAAGCACCGCAAACAAATTTGTTATTTAAATAAAGAGATTATAATGTATGTTCTTTAGTCCTAGTACATGCCTAGTATTTTATTATCATTCGTCTTCATCCTTAACACTGCCACACTGCATAGATACATATTTTCGATTTCATGTTTTACCGTTGTTTCCTACCCTGATCCATTCAGGTAAGAAATGGTCAGAATAAGACAAGACGGGGTTAGGGGGATATGTATTGTGGAAGTGGAATAACAACATCGGTGCACCAGCGAGTGTTGCCAAACGGAGGGAAATTTCACTTTTTGCGGGAATTTTCAACATAAAAGGTGATAAAGGGAAAAGTTAACTCAAAAGGGAATTTTCAAAAAGGCAAAATATTTGAAAATAATTAAACATATCTTCTCAGATTTTGTAAACAGGAGGGAATTTTTTTATAAAAGTGGGAATTTTTAAGGTTGACGGAAAAAGCTTACTCGATGGTTGGCAACACCAAAGCCTTTTGGTTGTGGGTTTTGGCATGCTTTGGTTCTGGAATGGCCCGTGTCACAGCCTCCCGTATTGAATTGAATGTACCTAAATTCAAATTCCAACAATGTAAAAATACTCGTGATAAACTCGAAATGGTAAAGTTATTTCAATTATGAAAACGAATTTTTAATAATAAACGTTAATACAATTAATGTTTAAACTTTTTTACCATACAACAATTTTGAAATGAAATTCGTCCAATACTACCTACATACATAAATTTTATTAATTATTCTAAAATATAACGAAGTTGATAATCTATAAGGCCAATATTATACTTCCTATACATACATATTATTTTTAAGATATTTTAAAAGTATCTACTTATAACTATGTGTTAAGGATGTACTTATAAGTATGTGCTAAGAATATTCGATAAAGGTATATTCTAAGAATAAACTTTTACGAATATTCCGAGTAACTACGTACACGAATGTACTCAGTATATTCGGTACGAGAATATACTTTAAAGTATATGCAAAGAACATGAAATTTAGAATGTTGTTTAAGGTACATGCTATGCTTGTACTACGCATATACTAAAAAGCATATACTCCGACGAATGTTGGTAGTATATGCTTAAAACATGATACGAACATCATTGTTATGTGGGTAGGGCGATTCTAATTTTATTTACTGCTGTTTTGAACAATTCGTTAGTGGTACAGCCAAACCACTATCCCAAATTTCTCATCCAGGACATTCTTCTACGGCATGGATTTCTTCATTTGTAATTTTATCCACCCAACTTATTCTTAGTATACGGCGGTAGCACCACATCTCAAAGCTTTCAAGATTTTTAATATTCCTCTGTTTAAGAGTCCATGACTCAACACCGTAGAGCAAAGTACTGAATACATAGCATTTTAACATTCAAGTTCGTAGATGAATACTAATATCACGATTACAAAATAATTTTTTCATTTTTATAAAAGTAGACCTGGCAATTTCAATACGTCTTTTTATCTCGTGATTTTGGTCACCTGTTTCATTGATAAGGGTTCCCAAGTATTTGTATTCGCTTACTTTTTCAAGTTGGGTACCGTTTATTGTGATACTAGTGTCATTTATTGGATTCTTACTGAAGATCATATATTTGGTTTTTTTGACGTTCATCCTTATGCCTTCTAAGACTAAGTTAAAAACACGAATTTTTTTAATTCGAGTTTTGGTTGAAGTTTTGTTTCGTATCGTATTGAAATTTGACACGAATAAGCGCTGATGTTTATATAAACAAAGATATGAGCGTTCAAAATCTTCGCCGCTTAAGATGTTTATAAACATGATGTACAAACATAAAAAGCAGTCTGAATCGGCAAAAAATTTGAAACTTTATTGTTTATTTATGAAGCATAACGTAAACAATTAACGTAAAAAGTGAAATTATGTATAGTTCATATAATTAGCTACAATCTTTAACACTTTCAAGTTTCTACATTGTAAAAAACAAGAGAATTTAAGCATTTTCCAATAAAATCGTTTTTTATTTAAACAATTAATAAACATAAAAAAAATTATTGACTATTAGTGTATTGTTCTCGCGAATGCATTTGTCTGCAAATTTTCATTCATTTCTGCAAATGATTGAACTAAAGAGAAGCGTTTAAAAAAATTACCCTTGGGATAAACAATTGGAATAAATTTTAAACAAAGTCTCCCCTTGCGAGTGGATCACAAAAGTGTAATAATGCTTCGACTGGCGAGTCGATTAATAAATCGTTTGTACTATTTCGGCGACTTTAAAACAGTACTTCCAGTTGCAAATCTGGAACCAGAAGCTCAAGGTTAAATTTCTCACCTTTAATATCATCCTTGAGTTATAACCCCTTATTCGGCGCCTCATTTCTCATTCTATTCGTGGACGGAAGGACAAATAGGCATGAAACCGGGAGTGTTTGGATTTATAGTTTGACGTAGCGTAGACGTAGACGCAACGGAGACGCACTGGAAAAGATCAACACCGAATTTTGTGTACTCGTGTTTATAAATGAACGCAAGCGCCTGACGGAACGTAAGAGAAACGTAACGTAACGGAAGAGATGACCAACTTTCATCTTTTATAGTGCGTTTCTTCCGTCTGGCCAATCATAAGGCAGAATTTTGTTCTGTCACTCAAAGTGGACCCGCCCCCTCATCCCTTGTGTTGTGTAAAAAGTTCTTTGTCAACATATTCGAATTTTGTTAATTATTTGTTAATACAATGGATGTTCAGTTAATAATTTAGTAAAAATATATCATAGAGTCATTTCAATATTTCAGATAAATATGAGTTGTTTATTAGCCTAATTCGTGGTTATCCACACGTATTATACAATACATAAATCCAATAAACATTTTAAAAATCAGGAAATGAAAAAAAAATAGTTGGAAATCCCACGGCATGCAGCACCAAAGAGCATACCTTCGTTTATTTCCTAATCCATGTAACACACAAAACAGATAAATATTATAATAAATAATAGTATAAGTATAAATAAATAAACACAAAGTTTGTTTACTATTCGTATAATTTATAGGCTATGTTGTTGAATTATAATTAAGTCATTGTTTACTCTTTCTACTCATGCGCAAAAATTCCGCTACGTCGATCTATAAATTGACATAATATTTTCTTCCGTCTCCATCCAGGCCAGCCCATCCATCAAATATCTAGGCGTCCACCTGGATAAAGGGCTGACATTTCATGCGCATACAAAGCAAATTAAATCCAGGGCAGCTCAGGTAAAAAGACTGATACAACCTTTCATTTACAGGACATCTCCACTCACCAGGAAGAAGAAAATACAACTATACCAGGCGTACGTACGACCAGTGATGCTGTACGCCGCACCAATCTGGAGTTCCACAGCCGAAACCAACTGGAGAAGACTGGAAAGGACAGAGACATCATGCTACCGACTCATCGAGGGATCAACATGGCAGGACCGGATCAGCAACGAAACAATCAAGGACCGACTGCAGTACACCCCATTGAGAGAAGTTGCCGTGAACAGGACCAGGCACTTCTTCAACACGGCTACAAGAAGACTCAGGAAAACCAGAAACATCCTCGCAGACAACCAGGCCCAGAGGATGTTTCGAGAAAAGCACCGACTAATCGACTGGGCGATCAACCATTAGAATAGGACGAACCAGGGAAGTAGGCACTTAGCCGGAAAAAAGTGCCTACAGAAGAAGACGAGGACGCCACCCACAACCAGGATCAAGAACCGACCAAGGAGACAACCAAGTGGGGATGGTGCTACGCGGAACATCTAAGAAGAAAGAAGACTAAAATATATTAAATTAAAAATCTGTTATTATTAAATGGCAATAAATGTTTTTATTTTTATTTTTTATTTTTATTTTTATTTTATTTCCGTCTCCAGTCCGTTTCTTACGTCTACGTTGCGTCTACGTCTACGCTACGTCAAACTATAAATCCAACTTAACTCTAAAACCGGAAGTCTGAGGTCAAATTTCTCACCTCTAATACCATATCTGGGTTATTATAAGTTCTCATTCAACACCTCATTTGTCATTCTACCTGTTTTAATAAGGGAGGAGATATATTCGTGGACGGACAGACAGGCATGAAACCGGAAGTATATATTTGTTCTCGTTTTGTTAAGGCGCGTCGAATAATATATCGCTTGTACTATTTCGACGACTTTAGAACAGTACTTCCGGTTAAAACTCTAAAATCGGAAGTCCTAGGTCAAATTTAATAACATTCTTAGGTTACAAGCATTCATTCAACACCTCATTTGTCATTCTATCTGGTCTAATGACGGAGGAGTTGTGTTAGAAAGTCTCTGGGACAGACAGACATATATAATTAATGTTGGGCTATTAAACTCGTCAAATACCTGGCTGTTGAGATGTCCTGAACACATTTAAATTTTGCTTATTTCCCTGGAGTACACACTGACACCGTTACTATATTCAGGATATAAATTTGTAATCAATCCATCATATTATAACGTTTTACCTCTTTACTTAGGTGTTACTGTTTTTATAAGATATTAGACTTTATAGACTTTAGAGTACAATTTCGAAATATAACAAATGCTATATTTATTTAAAAAATAAAATTGTTCAAATTATGTTTTGTAAATGTGCTCCTTTTAGTGATACAACCAATAATACACTGCAGCCATAATATCGCTAATATCTCCTTTCTCCCGCCAAAAATTAAACTTACAATAGTTTTAAAAACATTTTTATAAAAGTATATAATTTTATTTAAAAAATACTATCACAAACTATAAAAATATCTCTCAACTAAGGTGCATTCCCCATAATAAAGCGTTAATCTCAGGAAACTGATTAGAAAATAATGCTATTTTCTTAATAATATAGAAAAACTGTTCTTTGTTTATTCACTTTTTCTTCGTACGACAACCACAAAGACACGTATACATTGTATAACAAATTATAATTACATAAGTCTCTTTACATTTATCTCAAGTCTAGTCGGCTTTCCTAATTAAATATATCTCATAAGTTGATATCTATACCCATGGGCAGGGGGGGCGTGGCCCCCCTGGCTTTTCGGGTGCTTTAAATTATATATGGTTATCCAAAGTATACCAAATATAAAGTGCAACATCTTCACGTCTGCCCCCCCCCCCCCCCCTGAAAATGTTTATGGGCGTCCGTGTCTATACCATATCATACCAATACTATTCACGAACATGTATTTTCTAATTTTAGTTTAAAATAACTTTATTTTAACGTTTAGATTTCCACTTCGGAAATAGTTCTCAAATCCGAAGTGGAAATCAAAACGTCAAAATAAACTTATTTTAAACAAAAATGGTGGTTATTTCCCAGTAAAACTAGTAAATCATACCACTAACCTTCGTAAATTTTATCCATTAAGTTCTAACCCTAATACCTACATGCATTTTCATCTACTATCTCTATCTCCCATAACCTTCACATAGGTATCCACCGGAAACTTCTAGGCTTTCTCAAGGTAAATAAATACCTACCATAAGAGCTATTGTTTCTGTATTCGTATATACTAAGTTTTCAATCTAACAGCACATAAAACAACATCAAAAATGTTACTCTACATCTTACCAGATTGAAAACAATGGGAACCGTCTCTGGATACACCTCCGAGGCTTCTACAATTTTTAAGCCATAACGGATGCTGAGACTAAACAAGATGAGGTAGATGATTCAATCTGGTAGGATGTAGAGTAACATTTTTGATGTTGTTTTATGTGCTGTTAGATTGAAAACTTAGTATTTTGTTAGCAGTTGCCGCTAGGGCATCCATGCCATTTCGTTCGTTGCAATTCGTAACTGCACGCCGGGATTTGTCATGGTTGGGTCAGACAGAGCAGCATATGTGCCTCCTGATGAGAGACTAATAAGTTTCGAAACCGGTGGAGGTGCTTGCAGCCCTCTCTGTTTGAACTAGAATATGATGCGGCTGTAGTTTCGTGTTGCAACGAAATTGAAAATGGTTATTCACCATGGTTATTATTATTGTTGAGCAGATGGGAGAATATAAATTGTAAAATTCCCTCATCTTGTTTAGTCTCAGCATCCGTTATGGCTTGCAAATTGTAGAAGCCTCGGAGGTGTATCCAGAGACGGTTCCCATTGTTTTCAATCTGGTAAGATGTAGAGTAACATTTTTGATGTTGTTTTATGTGCTGTTAGATTGAAAACTTATTCTTTTGTTAGCAGTTGCCGCTAGGGCATCCATGCCATTTCGTTCGTTGCAATTCGTAACTGCACGCCGGGATTTGTCATGGTTGGATCAGACAGAGCAGCATATGTGCCTCCTGATGAGAGACTAATAAGTTTCGAAACCGGTAGAGGTGCTTGCAGCCCTCTCTGATTGAACTAGAATATGATGCGGCTGTAGTTTCATGTTGCAACGAAATTGAAAATGGTTATTCATTTTTTATTCGTATATTTTTATCAGTTGTGTAATAATAATACCACAATGATATTCGGATATTTTGTTTTCCGCAAGTATTCGTCTATCAATTATTATCTCTCGCATATTTTCATGGTGTTACTAAATAGTTTAATAACCCTGTAGTTTATTGTGTATTGTTGACCATCTTTGTTTTTGACAGGTACTAATATATTGCTTCTCAATTCGTCTGGTATTTTTTTTTCTTCCATAAATATATTTAACAAACTTGCTACTGCCTGTTCTAACACTTTCCATACTTCTCCAGGGGCAGAGTTACTTCTCGAAATATTTTGCTTTATTTGCTCTATCTTTAGCTATTTTATATATTTTCCCTCTGGTGTCCAGTTCACAGTATATAATTTGGACGCATCTAGTTTAGCTTTTGCTACAAATATTTTCGCTGCGTTTAATTATAAAGGTAGGTATGTATTCGACTTATTTCTGTATTCTGTCTTTCGCTGCTTCTGTCATTATGTATATAAATTAAACATAAGCGGAGAGATCACACGTCCCTGTCGAACGTCTTTCATAATAGGAACTACTTTGGACGCCAGACCTTTAATTCTCATGTCAGCCCAGGCTGACATGAGGAAACGTCAGTTTTTGGCTGAATATATACACGTGTCTTTTGTAGGTGATTTTAAATACGTAAGATTAATGACGTTAAAATACGTCCAAAAACACGTTTTCATTTCAGACAACTTAAGTCTGACGTCACAAAATTGGGAGGAGCTTAAAGACTTGATGCTTATGACTCCAAACAATTTCAATAAGAAGTTTTTCATTTATTGTTTACATGCTTTTTATGGTAAAATAAGACTTTTCATTTAGATATTTAGTTGAAGAAACGTATTAATTAAGAGATTTTCATTCGTTTTTCTCAAGTGAGTTAGTTTAATGCAATAATTCTTCTTGAAAACTGTTTGAGGTTATGTTTTAATTTTTTTTAGTGTTTATTTTCTGTTAATTAACTAATTATGTGTTATCGAGTTTAATTAAATTAATTTGTTAATAAATTGTTTATTAGTTCATATTATGTTGTTTCAATTTTGACACAGTAAGTATACAGGGTGTCCAGAAACTCAACCGACAAACTAAGACAGGAGATTCCTCAGATAATTTTAGGACAATTTAACCCAATTCACCTAGTCCGAAAATGCTTCCTAAGGAAGCTAGAGCTCTTTGAAGATGGCGTCATGTAATTAGTTTTTCTTAAATACCTCCAGAACGCTTCTATTTAGAAAAATAAAAATTGGTGTACGTATTTACTTTTCAGAAATGAATCGATTCCATCCATTACGAATTTCAAGTACCGGTCATAGGCGTGCTTTTTGGGTAGGGCAACGGTTATTTTATCGCCTAACTTTTTTGTCTTTAATTTTTAAGCCTTTTTGACTCTGAATTATTAAATTGTGAGGTATTCTAGTATTAAAAGGTACTCTTACTTTAAGTCGATAGAATACACCGTTTTGTAGAAAAATCGATTTGAAAATTTTTCATTCTTTGAATTTCAAAAAAGAATATTCAAAAAAAATTATTTAGAAAGATGAAAACTGGTACATTTATTTATATTAAAGAGATTAATCGATTTCATTAATGGCGAATTTCTAGTTCCGGTCATAGGCGTCCGTTTTGGGTAGGTCAACAGTCATTTTATAGCATAACTTTATTATCTTTAATTTTTAAGTATTTTTGACACTAGATTATTCAATTATGAGATATTCGAGTACTAAAAGTTACTCTTGCTTTAAGTTAGTAAAATACATCGTTTTTTTTTTTAATTTTTTTCAGCTTTTTTTTTCAAATTCCCAAAACCAAAAACTTTCAAATCGATTTTTCTAGAAAACGGTGTGTCCTACCGACTTAAAGTAAGAGTACCTTTTAGTACTAGAATACCTCACAATTTAATAATCCAGTATCAAAAATGCTTAAAAGTTAAAGACAAAAAAGTTATGCGATAAAATAACCGTTGCCCTACCCAAAACGGGCGCCTATGACCGGTACTAGAAATTCGCAATGGATGGAATCGACTCATTTCTGGAAAGTAAATAAGTATATAAATTTTCGTTTTTCTAAATGGAAGCGTTCTGGAGGTATTTAAGAAAAACTAATTACATGGCGCCATCTTCAAAGAGCTCTAGCTCCCTTAGGAAGCATTTTCGGACTAGGTGAATTGGGTTAAATTGTCTTAAAATTATCTGAGGAATCTCCTGTCTTCGTTTGTCGGTAGAGTTTCTGGACACCCTGTATACAGGGTGTTTGGTAAAGAATGGGCCATAGCTTAACTGTAGGTTCCTGATGTCAAAATAGGTCGATTTAAGCTAACTTACCTTATTACAAAAGTTGATAATAACCTAAATACAGGGTGTCAAAATTAAACTTATATTTTATTTATTTTTGAATATTTCCTGACAGGCATGGGACAACAAAACGAAATTTGGTAAGTGCTGCGGGTTCGGTACACCCTACTAAATTATGTTAAACAAACGTTTCTGGCTACTACCAGAGGCGTACGACGGGGGAACGTGAATGGTTGACCCTTGCCAAATTCTACGCCACTGGCGGAATTTTTATTTCAGTGCAATTTTTTAATTCTCCAATACTTTCTATGTAAATAACATACTCTTAATTCGTAACGATAAAGCCGGTAGTTTTCGAGATATTTGAAGCTAAAAATGAAGGAACATAATACATTAATCAAAATAAGTGTGCCTTTTCATTTTTAACTTCATATATCTCGAAAACTAATGACTTTATCATTACGAATGAAGAGGATATTATTTGCATAGAAAGTATTGGAGAATCTAAAAATTATGCTAAAATAGCAGTTCCATCAGTGGAGTAGAATTTGCGAAGGGTCAACCATTCACTTTCCCCTGTCTTACGCCTCTGGTATTAACCACAAACGATTATTAAACATAATTTAGTAGGGTGTACAGTACCTACACTTTCTGCCAAGTACCATAAGGATATGTCAAATAGTTATATAGTACCGGGCACACATATTTCTTAAAGTTTTAAATAAAGAATAAATTATTAAAAAAAAAGAATACTTTAAAATAATTTGACATATCAATGTGATACATGACAGAAAGTGTAGGCACTGTACACCCTACAAAATTATATTAAATAATCGTTTCTGGCTACTACCAGAGGCGTACGACAGGGGAAAGTGAATGTATGACCCTTCCCAAATTCTACGCCACTGATAAAACTGCTATTTTAGCATAATTTTTAGATTCTGCAATATTTTCTATACAAATAATATACATATTATATTCCGATATTAGTTTCCGAGATATTTGAAGTTAAAAATGAAAAGGCACACTTATTTTGATTAATGTTCAAAAATATATAAAATAAAAGTTTAACTTTACACCCTGTATTTCGATTATTATCAAATTTTTTACTGAGGTAAGATAACTTAAATCGACCTATTTTAACCTCAGGAATCTAAGGTTAAGCTATGGCCCATTCTTTACCAAACACCCTGTATAAAAAGTGAAAATTCTATATAGGTATGTTGCATTGAGGGTTGAGGGTATTGTAATTCTATAGTTACATTTTAGAGAGTCTTCCATTTGGTTTCACTTTTAGCCTATGGGCTAAATTTAAAACGGTTAAATAAAAAATTGCAATACCAACAATGCCCATTCGCAACAATGCAATACCATAAAAACTACGTTTTTGATATCACTTATTTAAAACGTGATAAAAATGACGTCAATTATGGTTGGACAAATTCACGTTATCTTCGACTTCGAAAAAACGTGATAAACGTGGTTTGGTGATAATTATGACGTCTTTTCAACGTTTTATAAACGTTATTTGGTTGCCTGGGAGCTATCTGATTCCAGAACAAACCGGCTATTATCTGTATGTCCTATCCATTTAGACCTATGTCAGTCAAAACAGCAATTAATTTCTCGTATTTAACAGTGCCAAATGCTTTTATGTAATCGACAAAGCAGGCATATACAACATTTACATCTCGACATTTTTGCATTGTTAACAATGCAGGGTTGTCTCCAGCAACATTGTTAAAGACTGCATTGTTGACAAGACTGTGCACCAAAATTTTGAGAATGAGAATGAGACTGTGACAAAAAAGGATAAAATTAAAAATTAGTGGAAGCCTAGGGGTGACACCAATTGATGCCAAAAAGAGAAAGCATAGGTTAAGGTGGTTCAAGAATGTTCAACGTTGAAACACTAATCACTTATTACGAAGAATAGATTATTTGCAAGTTACTGGAAAGTGGAAGGAGTAGGAGAGGAGGGCCAAAGAAGACCTGAGTAGTGAAGCTTAGGCAGGACATATCGATATAGGAGATTGATATTGGTATGAACCAAGATAAAAATTGTGTAGAATGATGATATTATTATTACAATCAAGTTTTATGTTATCGATAAATTCTAATATAATTTCTATAAATAAATTAGCTTTAGGACTGAAATGAGAAATCAAAATATATTATTAAAATATATATTAAAATAATAAATAAATAAACCTATAATATAAATTAATAAAAATAAAGTATAAATTACTAAAAATAAAATAAAACTTAAAAAATATTAAATACAAATACAAAAACATATAAAGTAATAAAACTGTTAGTATACACACATCAATAAAAAAAAACTAATACTATTAGAGAAGGACAAAGCAATTTAAAAGCTTACACAAACTAAGAGTGTTTACTATTCCACCAATGTAAAAGTTTATGAATTGAGTATAGACATTTTGAAAGCTTATTGTTCTAAATACCACCCTATTCATTGTCATATTTATATCAATATCACCTAATACGTGAACCTAAGCTTTTCTAAAAATTCTATACTTTTAAATGTGATGATGTTGACATACTTGTAACTAAACTGAAAACTTATATAGAGAGCTATCTTTGACAAAATTTTAATCTATACCTAGTATCCTTAGTAAGTAAAATAACTTTCAAAGTCAGTTGAAAGTGAAAAGATAGTTTACATCTATAAATATTCTACTCCTATTCTACTACTATTTAGTATACATTTGTTTTGAAAGTATCTACCCCAGTTAAATGCATTTTTATAAAATTTCGAAAGAATTTATAACAACCATAAACTAATTCTATCACAGCACATCTCTCATAGTTTTTTCTTAGATCCAAAAACCTTAACTAAGATTTTAAAAATTATCCAGTATCAAATACAAGTTTAAGTTCAAAAGATTGTGAAATAAAGTACGAAAAATCTCATACGACTGATTGAAAATTGGAGTAGAAGATTAGGTCACAAAATAGGAAACAATATTGTTTTCCACCTACCTCTACCGAAAGTATACTTTTCCGGACCTGATTGTAGGGAGCAAAGTTGTACTTTTCCTCCCTAGGGAGGAAAATATTTTTCCTCCCTAGGGAGGAAAAGTAAAAGTGACGTCATGGTATTTCATTCATGAAATATAACTTATTGACGCCCTGTACAATATCTATTTTTTATTACGTAAGTATCTATACATTTTAACGTTTATTTAAAAACACTCTGTATTTTGCAGAATGGTAAAAAACAGTAAATTTTTATTCTGATTTAACAATGTTTACATTAATAATTTGACTTATATTTGACAGTTGACAGTTATATTGTACCTACTTGTTTGTTTTAGTTCTAATAAATTTTGTTGGTTAGTTACATAAATAAATTAAGTAAAAATGCAAAAAATGACTTGTTATTTGAGGAAGGTGGAAAAACCATATGTATAACATGGGAGTAAAGTGCCTTTTCCTCCCTTGAATGATTACTGCCCTCCGCTACGCGTCGGGCAGTAAACTTCATTCTCGGGAGGAAAACTAGCACTTTCCTCCCTTGTTATACAAATAGCTATTCCTATTCTGTGATTCGGCCCTTAATGGATAGGCAACACAATAATCATCCACATATAAAAATGATGTTGTAACCCGTTTTTGTATCTGAATCATTGATCACGAAACACAGGGACATCCCAGGAGGAGATAAAACGCAGATCGCTTTGGGGAAGCTGGCCAAAATGACCAAACTAAGGAAAGACTTCATTATTTCAAAAAACCAAAAAATGATATTGCTCAACTTCCTAATAGTTCCAGTACTGACATATGGATCCGAATCTTGGACACTAAGGCAATCAGAAAGGACAAAGACGCCACTGAAATGTTTTGTGGGAGAAGAATATTGAGAATTCCATGGACCTACCATGGAACGAATAATTCTATTCTAAAAGAACTAAATATCAGTAAGAGACTCAGATCAACAAGATGGATTGACCAGATCATAGGAAGTTGCAAAAGACGTATCCACGATGGAATAGAAATGACCAGAGACAGAAGTCTATAAAAACGGACTATACACAATTATCACGACGACCACTATACTCCCTCTAGAGGGACAAAAGATTGACGAGAGAAATATTTATAAAGAAAGCTTGTGGAAAACATTTAGAAATATGTCAAAGTATGTTTTATAATTAAAAGGTAGTGGGAAGAGTATTCTACGTTCAAAATGACCATCTACAGAGCATTGATTGGACCCGTAGTAACCTATAGTTGTGAAACCTGGGTAATGACAAAAAGGGATGAAGCCCAACTCAGGACATTCGAAAGAAAAATAATGAGAAAAGTATATGGCCCGGTGCAAGAGGAAGACAGCACATGGAGAATCAGGAGAAACAACGAGGTTAATGAATTGAATGAAGGTTACGATACTGTATAGGAGATACAATAGGAGAGCCAGAAAAAATGGAGAAGTAGATATTTTGAATACGTAGGAATGAAATGACGTCAATTATTTGCAATATGTAATCATCTCAGTTTAGAACTAAGACAAAGAATGGTTAAGTGCTATATTTGGTCTGTACTTTTGTATGGTGCAGAATTATGGACAATAAATGTATCGACCAGTAATGTATGAACGCAGAATTTAAGCATTGGAAATGTTAATTCGTAGGCGGAAGCTGAAGATACCTTGGACAGCAAGAAAAACTAACAAGTTCATTAACTGAACATAGGGAAGGTCTAGTTGGATGAATAAGAGTCCAAAAAAAGAAAGGCAGCAGCAAGATTATTTACTAGAAGGAATAAGCATCTAAAATATTCGCATAAATGTTTGAACTTGTCGATTATTGGACCTGAATTTACCGGAAAATTATAATGAGCAACTCGGAGTACTTTCAACTCTCATTGCTTTTTAGCTAAATTTTCGAAATTTTTAATCTAGTTGATATTTAACATCATACTCTCTTATGACCAAACGGATCTTTTCTATGGCAAGCGATATATCTTCCTCTGAGATCTCGTGATAGGTGACGAACCTGACGCAGTCGTTTTTCAAAGAGGAACATCTGACACTCGCCCTTACTTCGTCTCCAGGTACCACGTTTTGCAATCGGCGCTGGAACTCTTTTATGTCGATCTTTGTTCGATCTATGTACACCAAAATAATGTTGGTTTGAACCTTGCTCAGTTGCACTTTAAACAAGTTGGATCTCATGTGATGTACAGCTGAAAATTGAAAAAGGTTTCAATTGTGCTGACTTCATTAGTTGGTTAATTGTCCCAATAAAAAATGTATTTTTCCCAAAAATGTTACATAAATAGAACTTTTTATTAGTTTTTTGCTCAAAAATAGATTAATATGATTCTCGAAAGAATCTACTTAAAATCTTACATTATACAGGGTGTTCAGAAACTCTATCGACAAACGAAGACAGGAGATTCCTCAGGTAATTTTAAGACAATTTAACTAAATTCACCTAGTCCGAAAATGCTTCATAAGAGAGCTAGAGCTCTTTGAAAATGGCGTCTTGTAATTAGTTTTTCTTAAATACCTCCAGAACGCTTCTAGTTATAAAAACGAAAATTGGTGCGCTCATTTATCTTCTCGAGATAAATCGATTGCATCCATTGCGAATTTATAGTACCGGTCATAGGCGTTCGTTTTGGGTAGGGCAAAGGTTATTTTATCACATAACTTTTTTGTCTTTAAGTTTTAAGCATTATTCACTTTGGATTATTAAAATGTGAGGTATCCTAGTACTAAAAGGTACTCTTGATTTAACTCGGTAGAACACATCGTTTTCTAGAAAAATCGATTTGAAAATTTTTCATCTCTTGAATTTGAAAAAAAAATTGAAAAAAATTTTCAAAAAAAAACGGTGTATTTTACCAACTTAAAGCAATAGTAACTTTTACTATTAGAATACCTCATCATTTAATAATCTATTGTCAAAATACATAAAAATTAAAGAAAAAAAAGTTATGCGATAAAGTATCCGACCTACCCAAAACCGATGCATATGACCGGTACTAGAAATTGTCAATTAATGAAATCGATTCATTTTTGGAATGTGATTAAACGTACCTACAGGTTTTCGTTTTTCTAAATAATCTTTTTAATTTTTTTTTTGAAAATTAAGTAACGAAATCTTTTCAAATCGATTTTTCTAGAAAACGGTATATGCTATTGACTTAAAACAAGAGTACCTTTTAGTACAAGATTATCTCACAATTTAATAATCCAGAATCAAAAATGCTTAAAAGTTAAAGACACAAAAGTTATGCAATAAAGTAACCGTTGCCCTACCCAAAGCGGACGCCTAAGACCGGTACTAGAAATTTGCAATGGATGGAATCGATTTATCTCTAGAAGATAAATACGCATACCAATTTTTGTTTTTCTAAATGGAAGCGTTTCGGAGGTATTTATGGAAAACTAATTACCAGACGCCATCTTTAAATAGCTCTAGCTCCCTTAGGAAGCGTTTTCGGACTAAGTGATTTGGGTTAAATTGTCTTAAAATAATCTGAGGAATCTCCTGTATTCGTTTGTCGGTAGAGTTTTTGGACACCCTATATACTGTTGTGAGTCACAGACCCCTGATTACGGCCCTATAGAGTCTCCGTCGCTAAAAATCGGGCCTTCTGGAATTTCGAATTTTCATCCGTCAACGTGGATTTAACCGTCGCCCAATAGCTGTTTCAAGAACATTTTTAGTTCTATTATATAAACGTGGATTATATAAACCCGCCGACGCAGCCTTAGATTAGATTCATTATCGACTATTCCAGCTAGTCCTCCTCCTCCTCAGTCATTTCCTCATTGCTGAGTGTCGTGATTCCCTATAATACGAGCAACTATCTCTTTCCATCGGCTTCTGTCCTGAGCTTCCCTCATGGATTCAGAGAATGTTTTTCCGCTGGCTTTCTGTACTTGATCCGTCCATCGAGTAGGTGGGCGACCTCTACTTCTGCGCCCTTCAGCGTTTCCCGAAATTATAAGTCTCTCAAGATTATCATCACTTCTTCTTGCAATATGGCCGAAAAATTTTAAGACGGTGGAGAGGCAAATAAGGAAAGTCGAGTCTGAATATTAAGCTCTTGGAGGATTGTGTGATTTGTTCTGTGTTCCGTCCATGAGATCCGAAGCATTCTTCTCCAGCACCACATTTCAAAGGCTTCATTCCTTTTTCTGTCGTCCGATTTCATTGTCCATGTTTCGGATCCGATATGGGAAAAATTAAGGCACGTACTAATCTTATTTTGGTGTTCTTCGACAAGGAGCGATCTTTCCAGATTTTCGATAATCGACTCATGGCGTTTTTGGCCATGCCTATTCTCCTACGTATTTCTGTTTCACAAGATCCTGTATAACTGATGTAGGATCCTAGATAATTGAACTCGTTAACCACTTCAAACTGGTCTAAGGCTCCTGTTGTCTGAAGTGAATTTGAATAATCTACTATCATAATTTTTGTTTTTTGTTTATTGATCTTGAGACCACATCTATTGCTTTCGGCTTCCACTAGCTGCAGCAGGCTGGACATTTCTTCTTCGGATGCAGTTATTAATGTTTTATCATCTGCATATCTGAGATTTGAGACCTTCTTTCCTGCGATAGAAATACCGCCATTCCATTTTTCGAGTGCTTTTCTCATTATATATACCCCATAGAAATTAAAAAGACTTGGAGATAGAATATATCCTTGTCGGACTCCTCTACCTATTTTAAAAGGATCGGACTTATGGTTTTCAATTCTTATTCTGGTTTCACTGTTCTCATATAGGCTTTTCACCAGAGCTGACAGATGATCAGGAACCCCCATCTCATGTAGAACTTTCCACAAAACTGTCCAGTCTACACAGTCAAATGCCTTCTGATAATCCAGAAAGCAGATGATCATCGGAATTTTGAATTCTCGTGCTTTCTCAATGAGTTAACGCATATTAAGAATTTGCTCCCTTATGCCTTTACCCTTCACGAAGCCTGCCTGTTCTTGTGGTATTTGTCTATCCAGGTATGTCTGCATGCGACACTTGATGATTCTCAACAGAATTTTACTTGGGTTTGGGTGTGAAATTAGTGAGATGGTTCGGTAGTTACTACATTTTGTGGTTACGCCTTTCTTATGAACGGGAGTAAATAGTGCGGTACACCAATCACTGGGCCATTTGCCGATTCTCCATACATGATTGCACAGTCTCCACATTAATTGGAGACCATGTTCACCCATGTTCTGTAAAAGTTCTGCCGTGATGTCATCGCAACCAGGTAATTTATTTCTTTTAAGGTGTTTTATGGCTTCATCGACTTCAGACCTTAGAATATCTAGTTCTAGGGTTGTTGTTGAGACTTGCAGTGCTGTTATATGATTAATGTTAGAGGTTTCAGCTTTATATAGTTCTGTGCAGTATTTCTTTCAAGTTTCCAGAACCGCATCCATATCGCTTACCATATTACCTGTCTCATCCTCTATATCGTAATTTCTGGGTTTGAATTCCCGAGCCAGTAACTTTACTTTCTGAAAGAGATCTCTTGTTTCATTTCGATGTAAGTGGATTTCTACTTCCTAGCAAATGTTAGACACATATTTGTCTTTATCTTTCCGGCAATTTCTTTGGATTTCTTTTGATAAGCTTCGATAGTCGTTTAAATCAAAACTGCCAACTTTAAGTTGCCTTCTTTGTTCTATAATTTTCCATGTTTGGTCACTGGTCCATGGTTTACGACTGTTGTTTTTTATGGGTTGGCGACTTTGCTTAGCTGTATCTAATATTTCTCTTTTAAAATCTCCCCAGAAAGTCTCGATATCATCTATGGGGGTAGTACTTGTCCCAGTTAACATCGTAGTAGTCCATCCATCGTCAAATGTAAACCTTCCTTAGTCCCTTCATGTCAAGGTGTGTCCATTCATGTCAACTGTTCGTTGTGTACATCTATTCTTGACCAGCGATTGGCTTGATGTTAGGCTCGATACACATTTGCGTGTTTTCAAGCCGCGTGTCCGCTGCGGTCGATCACTGGCAGTTCAGCACTGCAGGAATAACATCAACTCATGTACTGCTGATTACTGCTGAACTAGCAGTACATAAGTTAATGCTATTCACTGCACACTCGCGTGCACGTCGCGGGTCAGCTCGAGTGTGCAGTGAATAAATTCAACTCATGTATTGCTGAACCGCCAGCGATCGCCCTTAGTTTGCCCGCAGCGGGCACGTAGCTTGAAAACACGCAAATGTGCATCGAGCCTTATTAGTCCATCTAGTTTAAGATCTGCCTCTACTTCTCTTATTTACTCTTGATCCCCATTCAAAATTCGCTTCGTCCCATAATTTTCCGCTCTTCCACTCTTCCTGTGTCCTGTCCAGTTCCATTTTCACATGGCATTCTTTTGGATTACATCGGTTACTACTCTATGTTCTTCTTATATCTTCATTTGATTGGCGATTGATGAACTTAATATTGAGCATTTTGCATTCCATAGCTCTCTTGACCACTGAAGTTTGTGGACTATGTTGTTAAAAGCTCATGTTCCATATGTCAGAACCGGCAGTACGTACTGATCGAAAGTTTTTGCCTTTAAAGTATTTGGTAAGTTTAATTTATGTAAATACTGTTTGTAATTTTCCAAATGCTGCACATAGACCAGGGCGCATCTGTCAAAATATTAGTACATTTGGATGTTGAGAGGTACTCATATTTTTTTTGCAGAAATTGCTTGAAAATAACTCATATAATAATATTTGAGTTATCCTCCCACTCAAAAAGGTCCGGAACATTGTTTAAATAATCAAACTGTAAAAAAAAATAAGGAAAAATTCGATTTTCTTCTTCGTTTTTTGATTATAACTTTAAAAGTATTCATTTTCCAGAAAAGTTGAACTAACATAAAAGTTGCGTAATTAAATTTACTACAACATAAAATTAGTTAAAAATTTTAAAAGTTGTCACCCTTGTTGAAAAATAACAATAATTGCGAAAAAACCATAAGAAAACAAGTCTTCGCATTTTACGTTTTTCAACCATTTATGCTACATTTAGGACCTTCAAATTTCAACCAGAAAAACTTTATGATATAATAAATCAATATTGTAAATTTCATTAAGATCGGTTTAATAGATTTTGCAATCCAGCTTTCGCAAAAAAAATCATTTTTTAAAAATGTTGTAGGACTGAAAATAAAGCACACAGCAAGTTGAATTTTTTCTTACATATATAAGAGTACTGTACCTTTTATTTGTAAGTTGCAAAATTAAAATGGGTTAACTACCAAGGCGTCAGGATTTTTTTAAATAAACATTAATTTTTGGTGCTACGCGTAGGACAGCGGATACGTTTGCTCTGATTGGGCATTCCAATGACCTTTGATAATTATTGATAAATTTTAATTTTTAGTACATTCCCATATAAATAAATAAATTTGTTTATTGCAAAATAAAAACACATACTCTGTCCTTTGAAATAACACTTTTTAGCAAAAACTTTCTTTGTTCATATATATTTTAACTTGGAGAATGAAAGTTTATTATTTTTAAACATATTCAATTGTTTAAACAATATTTCACAAACAATAATCGAATTAGTTTGATTTTTGTGGAATTAAAATATTAAAATACAACAAAATATAGAGTAAGAAAATAATATATTAAATAAAGATTGGAAGAAATTTTGGTGGAATTCAACATGTGAGAATCGAACACCGCTGTCCTGCGCGTAGTACCAAAAATAATGTTTATTTAAAAAAAATTCTTGACGTCTGGGTAGTTAACTGATTTTAATTTTGCAAATTGCAAATGAAAGGTACAGTAAGTATTCTTCTATATGTAAAACAAATCAACTTGCTACCTGCTTTATTTTCAGTTCTGCAACATTTTGAAAAAATGAATTTCTTTTGCGAAAGCTGGATTGCAATATTTATTTTGCAAAATCTGGTAACCGATCTATATGAAATTTACAGTACTGTTTTATTGTATCATAAACTTTTTCTGAATAAAATATAAAGGTCCTAAGTGTAGCATAAATGGTTGAAAAACGTAAAATGCGTATACTTGTTTTTTTATGTTTTTTCTCAATTATTGCTATTTTACAACAAGGGTGACAATTTATAACATGTTTAACCAATTCTATATTGTAGGAAATTTAATTGCGCAACTTTTGTCAATGCAACTTTTCTCAGAAGCGAATACTTCTAAATTATAATCAAAAAACGAAGAAAAAAATCGAATTTTTCCTTCATTTTTTGACATTTTGATTATTATTTAAACAATGTTACGGACCTTTTTGAGTGGGAGGATAACTCAATTATTATTATATGAGTTAATTCCAAGCAATTTCTGCAAAAAAATATGATGGAGAAAGACAGATTTTAATCAAAACGAAACCGTAGATTTTCTTATTTTAGTATTTTACTAATGCCATACTCTGTATAAGAGTACACAGACTCGTTTCATATAAGTTCTCTGAACCGCAAAGTTTTCCTAGCGGTGCCTGTTGGTATGGTTATACCTGGGTAAAGCAGAGAACTTGAATCGAGTCGAAATTCATTTCGCTTATTCCCCGTTAGTTCTAACCATACTGCGATATAAATTATTTTAATTTATATCGAGAATCTACGGCCGTGATGGTAGAAATCTGTCTTTCTCAGAGCCTCCTTGAAAACAGGTAGACCTAGAAATAGTACTATCGGGGGATGGAAGAAGACAGATTTTAATCAAAACGAAACCGTAGATTTTCTTATTTTAGTATTTTAAAAAAATATGAGTCACCTCTCAACGTCCATCTCAAAACAGATGCGCCCTGGACTACCATGCTAAGGAACAATTTTATTTAAATCAGCCTTTAGGTTAACACGTTAGCTTCCGTGAGACACAAATGTTGTGTCTCATGTTGTTGTTGATAACAGCCGCGTGACACACCGTGGTTGTCTCAGAAGCATAGAAACGGGAGGCTCGTGGCCGTAGGGACCCATTTTTCTTTAACATTACGGCAGCCAACGTGTTTCTTTGATAGTTCGATGTTTGGTCCTAAGTTATACAACTCAACTTGTTCTATATTATTATTGTACAGAGTTATATTCTCTATTATATCTACACATTCGTTTGTTAGATATGTATTTAGATTTTGTTAGATTTATGTTTAGTCCTATTTCTTTTAATTTTGTATTTAGGTATTGCATTCCCTGCATTATTCTTTGTATTGCATTCTTTTGCTATTAACGCAACGTCATCGGCAAATCGCAGATGGTTAAGGTTTTTGCCGTCTATCGCCACTTCTTTATTACACATTGTTTCAGATTCACAAAATAAAAGTAAATTTCTGTTGTTTTCTCATTTTTCTATATAATACTTCTCCATATTCTCCCATTTCCATTGCTTCCAACATACTGCATGTCTCTCGGTCTAGTTTCTTAAGATGATGTTTCTTACAAGATGTTTTGCTGTTTTTGTTTTACTATCCCAAAAGACTATTTGACGCATAAGACAATAAGTTTCAAGCATTTATGTTAGTCTACACAATTAGTAAGCAGTGAAAAGACAAGCTGATCTAGCATGCAATTAAATGGTAAGTAAACGCAATAATTAAATGAATATGTAATATAACATAGAATCTATATTTACCTCTTGCAATTTTAAAAGCGTGGTCGTGATCAATCTTCAATCTGTCTATCATAGTATCCAGAGCTACTAATCCAGCTGCAGCCAGTATTCCAGCTTGTCTCCAACCACCTCCTAGGGCCTTTCGAATACGCCGGGCCCTTTAAGTAAAACAGAATTTCAGTTTAGTTTAAGGTATTGACCAAGTAAATTCACCTTAAATATATTATGTAATCTTTGCAATTGTTTAATTATGTACAAACAAAATGAAGTCACTTCTTGAAGAAAAAAAGAGTCGGTCATGTATACACGCTATATTCACAATTCTACCTGTAATCGAAAAACACCGTGAATATAACGTAGAAACTCATACCTCACTTGTAGATTTCACAAAACTTTCGATACAGTCAGGTCAGAACCTTGGGAAACCTGGGAAATATTAGAAAAGAAAGGCTCCCCAAAACATCTAATCAATGTTGTTAAAAGTTGTTAACCGCTATAGTTTTAACAACAATGCTGATGAAGTAATAGAACCAATCCTAATAAATCAAGAAGTATACAACAAAGATGCTGATTATCTCGATAGTATTTAATATATATGTAGATGACGAGGAATGGGAACAAGCTTCTTTAGGTGGAACTCGTAAAGAGACTACTGTCCAAGAGTGTGTTGGACACAGAAGAAGAAGGACAGTTTATCAACTAAACAAGGTAAGGTTTTTTACATATACAGGGGGCTGGAATAAGTATTGCCCCCTGTTAACTTATTTATTTTTAGCACATAAGCAAAACCCTCGGATAGGTCGTATTTAAAATAAACATAGTATATTATAGCATCAATGTTTCGAACTTTACGCGGTTCCTCTTCAGGTGAAAAGCATAACTTTGATTTTTTTAAATGGGAAAGTACAATATGTGATAGGTACCTCATTTAAAAGTTTTTTTGAAATACTAATTACAAAAATGTATAATACTTTAATGCTTTTTGAGAACGTAGGCACAAAATTTCGGTCGAATTATTTTTAAATGCATTTATTTTTTTCTAACCCTGAGAAAACTAATAGGTATTCAGTCCCGGATTAAGAATCTTAAGGCCCCTAGGCAACCCAAGCAATGAGGCCCCTTAAGGCCTCCGCCTTCTCTCTCCAAAACCACATCGGTTAACCCCTCCATCTCCATCCTACATCTGCAGTTTTAAGTTTAATCCCTTCTCTCTGCAATGATTTACTGACAGCGTTGACGCGTTCTAAAATTGTTGCCCAAAACTCGTTCAATACGAATGTTTTATTTTTTGATATTTCTTTCAACAAACACTTAGGGCCGGTTGTTCGAACGCTAATCAACAATGATCATTATCAAATATTCACTTACTGTCACCAAAACTGTCAATGTCAACTTTGTTTGGGTTGCTGAAAACATAATTAATTACAATTTTGAGATTTATTATTAATTATGTTAATAATTATTGTTATATTAATTGATTATAGTCTCAGAATTGTAATTAATTATGTTTTTATTAAAGTTGACATTGACAGTAATTAATTATTTGATAATGATCATTGTTGATTAGCGTTCGAACAACCGGCCCTTAGCCTCTTAAACTGTTTCATCCTTTTGATTAGTGTTTTCAGCAAGGGAATGCACAGCAGGTTTAAAGACGTTGTAACCTTTAGACAAAGCTTTTGTTGCGTTAGCCCTTGCACTCCATCCTCCATCTAATGCTGCGTGTTGTTTTAATGACTAGATCGTGGCGAATGGGATCGTTTAGTGGAGTTTCATTTAAGCCTAATGTTGTTCTGAAGCTATTTTCTTGTAGGATTTTTTATAATCAATTACTTTTAATGGGAAATAAGCCACAATTTTACCAAAAAAATTATTTTATTAACGTTTCGACGCCCAAGTCGGGTGTCGTTGTCAAAATACAAAATAATACTAATAAACAAAAATATTGTTGCTTAGTAAAAAATTTTTCCAATAATTTATTTAATCTGACTCATTTATATTTACAATTCAGGTTGATATTGCCAATATTGATGAGTTGCGTTCCTGGGACGACTTTACTAAAAGATAGTTCATTTGATTACATGTTGATTTCATGTAATGAAATGAATTATCTTTTAGTAAAGTCATCCCAGGAACGCAACTCATCAATATTGTCAATATCAATCTGAATTGCCAATATAAATGAGTCAGATTAAATAAATTATTAGAAGAATTTTTTAGTAAGCAATAACATTTTTGTTTATTAATATTATTTTGTATTTTGACAACGACACCCGACTTGGGCGTCGAAACGTTAACAAAAACATTTTTTTGGTAAAATGGTGGCTTATTTCCCATTAAAAGTAATTGATTTCATTTAAGCATTTGATCATAACTTTCCAACGGTGGGTAGAGGCTGAAAGAAAAATTGTACATGGACTGAACAAACCCAAAATACGATGTGGCGCCAACACAACTTTCTGCAGCACTTACTCCAACTAAATTAAGCGAGTGCGCGGCAAAAGGAATGTAAATTGCAAGATTGTTTTTCTTAGATAAATGAGCCTGGATACCATTATATTTGCGTGACATGTTTGCTGAATGATTGTCCCCCCATGTCGTTTACTTTAATGTCACAGTCGTTTAAAACGATTAAAACATCAAAAGAAAGATTTTCTCCAGTATGGCTACTTATGGATATGAATGTGAGACAAATCTGGTATTGAATCGACACTTAAGGAGTAGTATTTGGCTTCCTTAATTTCTTTACCAATTGTATTCAAAACGTGTGTTCCCATTAATTCTATTATTTTTTCCCAGATGTTTGAAGATAAGTAAGAAGACTTTCCAGTACTCTTATTGAAATACTTAGCTAAATGAGAGTTTAAAGAGGGTCGCACTCTGCAAATAGTTCTAAAATGCCTAAGTAGTTCCCATTATTTTGTGAACGAAGGATCTCTGTATCACTGCTAAACCCTAATCTGTGAGAAAATAAAAACTTAACCACAGAGACTACGCTTTTAGTCCAGGAACCGAAGCTTTTCACCTCGCAATTTTTACAGAATGGATCGATTTGCTCGAAAATTTGAGAATGTTTTCAAATGTTCGCCATGTTCGCCCAAAGGAATACATGGAAAGCAGTAAAAATTTACATTTGAGGAAGAGTACGTTACCAGTCTCTTTTAATTTTTGTTCATCATCATCATCATTGGCTCGACAGCCCTTTCTGGGTCTTGGCCTGTTCCAGGATTCTTCTCCACTCTGATCTGTTTCGTGCTTTTTTTCTCCAGTTTTTTATTTTTAAGGTTTTTATATCATTTTCTATTTGTTCTAAATATCTCAGCTTCGGTCTTCCTCTTGTTCTTTTTCCTACTGGCATCTGTTTGAATATTTTGTTTGGTATTTCGCCTTCTTCCATTCTTTCTACATGTCCCATCCAACGCAGCCGTCCTATTTTAATGAATGTTATGATATCTGGATCCTGGTATATTTCGTATAGTTCAAAGTTGTACCTTCTTCGCCAAATTCCATTTTCTTTTGTGCCCTTATATATGTGTCGCAAGATTTTTCTTTCAAAGGTGGCTAGCAATGTTTTCTCTCTTTTAGTGAGTGTCCAGGTTTCTGAGCCGTATGTGAGTACCGGTCTTATTAGGGTTTTGTATATTTGGCATTTTGTTTTCCTTGCGACGTTGTCTGATCTTAGTTGCCGAATTAAGCCATGATAACTTTTATTGGCAATAAATATTCGCCTCAATATTCGCCTCTTCACTTCCTCTGCTACGTTATTATCAGATGTGACTAGGGATCCCAAGTATGTAAAGTTTTTTACCCCCTCAATGTTGTATTCTCCTATTGTTATATTTTGTGGCTGCCTTATTTCTATGTTTTTACTTACCTGCATATATTTTGTTTTATTCTGGTTGATTTTCAGGCCACTATTTTGTGCAGCTCGTTCGATTTGATTGAATGCCTCTATCATTTCTCTTCTTGATCTTGCGATTATGTCAACATCATCTGCAAATGCTAGTATTTGCACGCTTTTATTAATTATTGTTCCTCGAGTATTGACTGTTGTGTCCCTCATTATTTTCTCGAGTGCAATGTTGAACAAGATGCATGATAGAGCGTCTCCCTGGCGTAGTCCCTTTTTCACATCTATTGTTTCCGTTAGTTCGTTTTGTATCCGGATTTTACTTTCTACTTTTAGAGATTCTTTTATCAGTTCTATTAGTTGTGTTAGTATATTAAATTCTTTCATTGCTTTTATTAAGAATTCTCGGTTTATATTGTCATATGCGCTTTCGAAGTCTATGAAGAGATGATGTGTGTCGATGTTATGTTCACTTGTTTTTTCAAGGATCTGTCGCAGAACAAATATCTGGTCTATTGTTGACTTCTGTCTACAGAAGCCACTTTGGTACCTGCCAACTATTTTTTCAGCGTGTGGTCTAAGTCTTTCATAAATGACGTTGGACATTATTTTGTATGCTGCATTCAGCACCGTGATTCCGCGGCAGTTTCCACATTCTAACTGATTCCCTTTTTTATGTAATGGTACAATAATACCACTATTCCACTCCGCTGGTAGCTGTTTATTTGACCATATCTTTGTTATCAATACATGTATTGTTTTCTGTAGTGCGTCTCCTCCTTCCTTCAGTAATTCCGATGCTACTTGATCCGATCCCGGTGATTTATTGTTCTTTAATTTGTCTACTGCTGTTCTAATCTCGGCTATTGTTGGTGGACTCTTTTCTCTGTTGTCTGCTTGGTCTAATGGTATATCAGGGTTCGTCTCACTCCCATCTCCTTCAAGCTTTTCCGTAAAATGTTCTGTCCATCTTCTTAGCATCTCTTGCTGTTCTGTCAATATATTACCTTCCTTATCTCTACACATCGTCGTTCTCGGTTTGAAGTCTTTTCTGCTTTTGTTCAGTTTCTGATAAAATTTTCTTGTCTCTGTCGATCTACTTAGTTCTTGCAGTTCCTGAAGTTCTTTGTTCATATATTCTCTCTTTTTTCTTCGGTGAGTTTTCTTTTCTTCTCTGCGTAGTTGTTTGTTTTAATTTTTGTTACAGTGATAATATTTTCGAAAACTATAGATTGTGTAAAAAACTTTAAATGCTTTCAAAATTTCTTTTTGGTGCTGAAAAACTTCCATCAAGATTTTTATATTCTGAAGAATCTTTCCCAATCCAAAATTTCCATATTTCTCCAGTTATGGTATTCCATAATCCTATGATGTTTCCGAATTCTGGGCCCAATTTACCTTTAACTTCAATTTCTAACTTAGTTTCGGTTTCTGGTTCTTATTTTGAACTGGAATATAACTGTCTGCATGTTTTTTCATTTTTTCCAGTTACGGAAGCTATGTTTCCTCAGCTCAGCTGAATTCCTTTTCATTGATTGCAGCTTCACTAGCTGTGGATTTCCATGTGAAACCGAGTTTATGGTATTGCGCGATATTTGAATTTTTCAACATACATAAGATTTATAGTTTTTATTTAATTCTAATTACATATCACTTTTTCGTTTTGGGCCCTATGAGGCCCCCTTTGGGGCCAAGGCCTCTAGGCAACTGCCTACTTTGCCTAATGGTTAATCCGGCACTGTAGGTATTTTTGGAAAATTTAAACGCAGAATGAAAGATTACATTATTACCAAGGGCTGAATAAACAAAAAGTTTCTTTTGAATGATATATTTGAAATTAAAAATCACACTAAATTTTCTCTTTTTCCACCCCTGTGACTTATTAAAATAAACATCGTAGAAGTTCTGAGGAACTTTCGACCCTCGATAATACTAGTCTTTTATTCTGCGTTTAAATTTTTCAAAAATACTAATTAGTTTTCTCAGGATTCGAACAAAATGAATGCATTTAAATAGCATTGGAGCAAGATTTTGCCCCTATCACCGTAACACAAAACAGAGTTAAAGGTGTGTTATAAATTGTTCAAAACATTTCGACCGAAATCTTGCGCCTACGCCCTCAAAAAGGATTAATATATTATACATTTTTGTAGGGGGGGGGGGGTACACTTATTCCAGTGCACTGTATAAAGCTATGATAGATTGTATAAAATCCTGGTGCTCGGCACCGATTATATTGTGATTACTGATATTGATGATACTGTGTACAGGTATTCTTATATACTATATTATATACATTTAAGTGCGTTTCTCTTTCTAGGTATCTCTATCTTATTTAAGTACTTCATCAGTTCTTAATAAAGGCTTCTATAAAAGACCTATAAAAAATTTACTCTAATGCGAAGAAATAAAGAGTATCAACTGTACTTGTAATAGAAAAATAGACTTTTAAAAAACTAGACCAAAATTTAAGAGTACTTGATTGTGTGCGAAATAAGAGATAGCCTAATAACCTTCCGAAGATGTGATGTAAGTAAGTTAGTTTTTAGACATTTAGGACATTTTGATAATGGAACTAAAATAGAAGTATTTGACATTTTATGATAAAATAATTCTATTATTAAACCATACCATATCACCTGATGATACTGCAAAAAGTTTTAAGACGCAACAATTAAAGTTTTTTGCGACATATTGTAATCAAAAATAGTATTTGACATTTTATGATAAAATAATTCTATTATTAAACCATACCATATCACCTGATGATACGGCAAAAAGTTTTAAAACGCAACAATTAAAGTTTTTTTTCCTACGAACGTGCAAAAATGTCTACTTTCGCGCACGCATTTTAGTTTAGAAAATTTCACTTTTCCGCACGCGTGTTACTTTCCGCACTTTTCCGCACGCGGTTTTTACTTTTCCGCACGCGTGTTAATTTAGATATGTTAATATGGCCTTAAAGTAATTATAATACATGCAATAAGCTAATATTTAGATATTATTTACTAATTTATTTCAAATATATCTTATTGTGTTCCTGCTTTAATGAAATTAACGCGAGAATTCGATGAAATAAAATTATTTTGACATAATATTCGAAAGTCAAATCGGTAGTCAATAACAGTCGTTTTGAATCATCGTCATGGAAACCAAGATCGTCGTCATGCTAACTAATTATATTGAAAGTTTGGTTTTGACAACCTTGTCAAAGAATTAATTTGTGTATGTATTTTCATATTAATCAAATTAATTGATTAAGATTTGGTAATTTTTTAAAGACTCTTAAACAAATATTGTTCCTAACTCTTGCAGAAAGTCTCTTTTCCGCACTCGACTGCTTGCCGAACTCCCGCTTCGCGTCGTTCGGCAAATTGCAGGCGCGTGCGGAAAAGAATGACTTTCTGCACTTGTTAGGAAAATAACTATTGCGACATATTTTAATCAAAAATGTTGTGCAAAATTTAGATATTTTTTACTATTTATTGATAATAATTATTGTTTCCATATTCTTGTGATTACTGTGTATTTTTAAAAGAAAACATTGCATAATTAGCAACTATGACGTTTTAATATCAGTAACATAATCAGTAATAAAAAACCCTTTGACATTAAATAAAATAATGATGTCAAATAGTTGGTAAACAGTAAATTTCATTATCAGGAATATATTACTACCTAAAATCCAAAATAATCTAGAATATTTTTAAATTATAACAAATTCGAAAAAAAAAATAGAAAATTGTGTATAGTAACTAATTATTGATAAAAGAGTAGGTAAACCGTGAAGAAACCGAAATATTCGACTAAGAGATGCAATTTTCGTCATAAGGCAACTGTTGGAAAAATACACAGCAACAGCAAATCTACTAAGGTGTAAATTAGAACTGAAGAGTCAGATAATAGAACAAGTGATTGAGTTTAAACATCTAGGCATCTCACGATCTAGTTACGAAAAGCTTAAAACAGAAGTGGAAGATCAAGTAAACAGAGCAAACAGAACCGCAGGTTAACAGAAAATATTTTAATTGTTTGCGAGCAGCATAACTTCTACAGAATTCGTTTTGGACGATGGTGCAAATTGAATTAAATCTGATAAAATCCGTTTGCTAAATAACTTGCACCGAATTGCACTTAGAAAAAAATTACGAGGTCAGCTAAAACAATTTCAAAATTATGAAAATCCGAAACTGCAACAGTGTTGTTCTTGATAAAAAGCAATTAAGTAGATATAATTTTATTTACAAACAATCTAAAACTTACATAGGGGTCTTGAATTAGGAAAAGAAAATTATTATCTAATTATATTAATTAATGTTATTTTAGATTTTATGAAGAAAAAAAATTATATCAATATTTAACATAAACTGTATAGTTGCTAAATAAATAGGCGTCAGAATGTTTATAGGGCAACCGTTAATTTCATCATCGGAATATTTATTAAATAATAATTTTTATCAACGACTAGTATAAAATATAATGTGAATATTATTTTTTTTACTTATTGCAGTATCATGCAATATATTATTTCCTTATAACTAAACAAATTATATTATTATTTTCTTATAACAAAAATTCAGAAATTAATTATTATGGCGGAAATAAAATAAACAAATTCAAAAGTGTCAGAAGTAGGATAAAAGTTAGTATAGTTCACGCAATCTATATAGTGTAATAGGTAAGATTTGTAGCTTTCTTTGGGTTGTTCTTCTTTAATATTAGGCCGGCAGCTGGTGTTTTCTGGTAATTAAATATGTAGTTAAAAATATTTTTTTTTTTTTTTTTTTTTTTTTATTTTTATTTATCCGCATCAACCACTCGGGTTATTAGCGGTACATTTATAATACAAAATAGATAGAACAAAAGATACATTTTTAGAATATAAGAATGACAAAAATATGGAAATTATTTAGAGTTTACAAAGAAAAAAAGAAATGAATCATAATTTGTTATACAGTTTACAATGATTTACAAAAGATAAAACTTCATTGAATTTTGTGACCAGTGCTTCTTTCAGGCTGTTGGGTATCTTGAATATTGTTTTCGCTGAAGTGTATTCTGGACATTCTATTATTACATGGTTAACTGTGAGAGGTATTTGGCATTTTTGGCACATTGGTGGCGGTTCCTTGGAGATTACGTAGCTGTGGGTAAAGTCGTGTGTGTCCGAGCCGGAGTCTGCTGATAATTACTTGGTCTTTTCTTTTTGGTGGCATAGGAAGATTTTTTGAAGATACGTCTGGTTTAATGGTTTTCAGATTTGTGTTTGTTTGATCCCATATTTCTTGCCAGATTTTGTTTACATGATTCTTGAATAAAGGTTTAGTGTCAGAGATTGGTATGCCTGTTGTAGTCGGAATGTTCACATTGTTTATCGCTTCGAACGCTGCTTTGTCTGCTAACTCATTACCAGTTATTCCTACATGGGATGGGACCCACATAAATGAGATGGTTTTCCCAGAAAATTGGAGCTGATGCAACGCGTCTTTAATTAGAAATAGATTGATGTGGGTAGGGTAAACATGTTTGATGGCCTGTAAAGAACTTAGTGAATCTGATAATATTAGTATTTGGTTTTCATTTGTATTTTTACAATGATTTAGTGCGTCAAGTATTCCTTGAAGTTCTGCGGTATAAATACTGCAGCCATCAGATAATCTAGTGGCGGAAATTACGTTTTCTGATACAGTAGCAGCAGCTATTCCGTTGCAACTTTTGGAGGCATCGGTAAAGAAAAATTTGTAAGAAGAGTATTTGAGTAAATTTGTATGATATTGAAGCCTGATCTCAGCAGAGGTGTGTGAATGTTTGTTAGAATTATGTAAGGAGAGGTCTACTATTGGTAAAGAAACTGTCCAGGGGGGTGTCTGATATTTTTTTATGGATGCTAAGGTGTTTTGATTGATGCTATACGGTAATCGTTTAATGCGTTCGTAAAATGGTATTGCCTTGGTGGTGTAATTTCTGTATTGTTCCGGTGGTTCTTCCGATACTAAACTTGCGAGAAAGGTATTTTCCTTTGCGTTTAGAATTTTTGAATTGTAGCATAGTGATAGGTATTGTCTTCTGAGGTATAATGGTATTTCTCCTGCTAGAACTTGAAGGCTTCTTATTGGAGTAGTTCTAAAGGCTCCAAAGATTAGTCGTAGAGATGTGGTTTGAATGATATCCAGTTTTTTTAGTTGATTTTTGTTTGCTGTTTCATAACACATGCATCCGTAATCGAGCTTGCTTCTTATTAAAGTTTGATATAGCTTTAGGAGAATTCTAGTGTCTGAACCCCATTTATGATTGGATAACACTCTTAGTAAATTTATTCGTTGTTGACAGGATTGAATTAAATTGTTGATATGTGAAGTCCATGTGAGTTGTGAGTCAAATACTATACCTAAAAATTTGATTTCACGGACTTGTTTCAGAGAATATCCATTTAGACACAGGTTTAAGTTGTATTCCTCTCTTCTTTTGTCAAAGATTATTACTTTAGTCTTCTCAGTTGAAAATGTTAAACCAGTCTCTAACGACCACTTTTCTAGGCTGTTTAATGTTCTTTGTAAAATTTGCCTAGCTAAACCTATATTTTTACTTTTAACATATATTACTAGATCATCAGCATAAATACTAGCTTTTACAGGAAGCTCTATATAGTTTGTTATATTATTAATTGCGATTAGGAATAATATTGGGCTTAAGGCCGATCCTTGAGGAATTCCATTATGGAGTGATTTCGATGTTGATATGAATCCATTGGTTTTTACTTGTATGGACCTGTTTTGAAGAAAATTTTTGGTAAAAGCGAGAAACTTACCATCTATTTTCCAGTTTTTCATCATTTTGAGAATATAATGCGTCCATGTCGTGTCGAAAGCTTTTTTAATGTCAAAAAATATTGCGATTACTTTTTGTTGTTTTGTAAATGCTTTATGAATTTCCGATTCTAGTGCGACAATGTTATCAGTTGTCGATCTGTCTGAACGGTATCCGCTTTGTATTGGAGTAAAAAGGTTTCTGTTTTCCAAGTGCCATTTCAGTCTTTTACTTAATATTCTTTCCATTGCTTTGCATATATTACTGGTGAGCGATATTGGACGATATGAGGATGGTAAGTTTTTTGGCTTATTCATTTTTAAAAATGGAATTATAATTGCTTGACGCCATATTGAAGGGAACTTTTTATTTGTGTAAATATTGTTAAAGATGTCGACTAAAATTTTCTTTGCCGATTCCGGTAATTTCTCAATAAATATAGTTGGAATATCATCAGGTCCTGGAGAAGTTTTTTTAGCATTACTTAGGCTTTCGTTAAGCTCGTCTAGTGTAATAGGCATATTGAGAGGGCATAAAATATCTTCTATTTCGATCTGTGACAATTCGGATTTTTCTTTGTGTTTTAAGAAAATAGAGTTATATTGGTCATTGTTTGAATGTAGTTGATAGTGATCTGCTAAGATTTCTACAATTTCTAGTTTATTTGAAGTAATTAAGTTATCTGTAGTAATGGTGTCGATATGATTAACTTTGTTTGAGCCTTTTATTTTCCTTATTTTTTGCCATATATCACTTATTGGTGTAGATGAATTTATTGACGAGACATAATCGGCCCAGCTTTCTTTCTTAGATTTTTTGATTAGAAATCTGGATCTGGCTCTTAAGGCTCTAAATCTAGCTAAGTTGACTTCGGAATTGTGTTTTTTAAATATATTAAATGAATGTTTTGTTTGTTTCAAAGAAGTCTCTATTTCGATATTCCACCAGGGTATGGGTGTTTTAGTGGTAGCTTTAGTTTTTCCAATCGCTTCTCTTGCTGAATCAACTATAACATTATTAAAATTTGTTATTGTTGTGTCTACATCTTCTAATATTTTGAAGTCTTCCATTCGTGCAGTTACTAAACTAATGTACTTTTCCCAATCTGCTGACTTTAATTTCCATGTTTCATATGGTTTTGTGTTAATGTTTGCGTCTTTAATATGAGTGATTAAAATTGGTAGATGGTCGCTGTCATATAAGTGTGAAAGCGTATTCCACTCAAGTAGTGGTGCTAAAGTTGAATCGCTGAGGGATAAATCAATGGTTGAAAACGTGCCATTGTATGCGTTGAAACGGGTAGGCATTCCCGTATTTAATAGTACTAGTTTGAGGTTGTTAATTATTTCCAATAGAGTTTTGCCATTTTTGTCAGTTTTTTCAGATCCCCAAGATTCGTTATGACAGTTTGTGTCAGCCAGAATTAATTTAGGAGATGGAATTTGTTCTATCACTTTTTGTAGTTCTAGGAGTATGGATTCGTCTGGATGTGGTAGATATATACTGCAAATGTTGATTTTGAAATGATGAAGTATTGACACTGCAACCGCTTCTAAATTTGTGTTTATCGGAATTTCTTTGGACTCGACAGTAGATTTCACAAAGATACCTACACCACCGCTAGCTATCTGCTGCACTGGTCTACATTTAGTGTAAGATGTATAGTTTTTTAAATTTACTTTATTATTAGAAAGTCGCGTTTCTTGTAAACATATTACTAAAGGTGAAAATTCATTGATTAGTATTTTTAAGTTTTCGATATGGCTGTAGAAGCCATTTAAATTCCATTGAACTATGAATTTGTTATTGAATAGGGTTACAGTCGCTTTCTTCCTCAGTAACAGAAGAGTAGTTGTCTGTTCCGTTTAGCTTTTTTAAAATCCTTGAAATATTGTTTTTAAGGCGTCGGTCGTTTGCGTTTGCGTGCACCATTTGCAATTCAGCGCTAAGTCCTTGTAGGTCATTAGTATAATCCTTTGCTATTGTTTCAGGCAATTTGGAGCCTATAGCATTTGTAATATAGTCACATAGTTCTGTATATTTTAGTGGGTAAAGAGTAGTGGCTGACGATAAAATGGCTTCTATAGGTTTCATTGAGGTTTCGATGTTAAGTGCTTTTTTTATTCTTTTGGGTGCAGATTGCTTTGGAGCTGGAAGTATTATTTTTTGATTTTCTGACTCTATTATTTCAGGAGATGTTGAAATTTGTCTTTTGATAGAAGTATGTGCTACTATGTTGGTAGTATTAGATGATGATTCAGATAGGTTTTGTGAGTTGGAGGAGGCACTTGGTGGTGGGTTGGTTATAGAAGTAGGAGGAGTACTGGATTGATGAGCAGTTGGAGACTCTGATGTAATGGATTTTTGATTTATTGGATAATTTTCTGTTTCAGAAGTATTAACATTCATAGGTTGAGATAACTGGTCAAGATTTTGTTCATTAGTTGATTCAGTAGTGCAGTTTTCATCTTTATGCCCTGTGGTATTACATTTAGAGCAATTTAGACCATCTAAGGAAAGATAAATTCTGTAAGCGGTGTTGTCGTGAGATATTAGAAGTGAATTTGGATAGACTTGTTAATTGTTGGAGAAACAAATACTTGACGCCTAAAGCTCAATATATGACTGTATTCAGATTCAGGCATGCCAACTTTTAAAAATGTTATTTTAGACACTGCAGTAAGCTCCAATTTTTTAAGCTCTTCTTCGATTATAGTATTTGGAATACTGGGACAGACACCTGATATCACTAGTCGGCTTGCAGGAGTAATTAATCTTCTGATCTCTATGTCATTTCCTTGTATTGAAACGGATTTGTGATTATGTAGTAAATTTTCTACGATTGTGGTGTTACTAAGATAGATGCATACTCGGTTGTTTGAGATTCTGGACGCGAAGATGATATTTTTTGGTTGTACTATAGTTCCTATTGCTGTTATGTATTCATGTATTTTTATGTCTGGTACAGATGACAAAACGACTGCTTGTTGCTTGGTGGGGAAGTTAAAATTCGTTACGGCGTTGGAATAAGTAATTGTTGAAGATGTTGAAGAGGTAGTTTGTGTTGATAGTGGTTTGGTATGAGTTAAATTATCGCTATCCATTTTTAATTTTTGCTTTCTTCATTTGAAGGAAATTTTCTAGAGCCGCTCCTGACTTAATTTAAATAAGCCGGTTATTCGGCGTTTTTATTTTAAATAAAAATGGATTTTCTGTTGGTTAGGTTTCAGCAATATTCTTTAAGAAATGGTTTGATATGGTCGAAATGAAAATTGTACTTACAATTTTTCTTCTCTGCACTTAAAAACCACTTTAAACTTCACTCTTATTACAAACTTGTTTTCTAATTATTGGTATAAACCAACAAAAAACACGTTTAATCGGAGCTGAAATGTATCGATACTTTTATAACGAGTTCCAGGGCCGGAGTCAAAATATTTATTTATACTTAGGTAAATACCGCTAAAGCAGGACATAATATTGTACGTGTTAAAATTAATTTTATCTATTTTTTAATAACATTTAGGGCCGGTTGTTCTAAAGCTAATCAACAATGATCATTATCAAATATTTAATTACTGTCACCAACTGTCAATGTCAACTTTGTTTGGGTTGCTGAAAACATAATATGAAATTACTTAATCAATTATGTTAATAATTGTTATGTTAATTGATTAACTAATCTCATAATTTTAATCAATTATGTTTTCAGCAACCCAATAAAAGTTGACATTGACAGTTTTGGTGACAGTAATTAAATATTTGATAGTGATCATTGTTGATTAGCGTTCGAACAACCGGCCCTTAACCTCACAGGGACCTCCCTCTTACCGCATGCTTGCATTAATACTGTCGGAAAAATGAAAGAATACCCATGAACGAACATATAAAACACGCTGTATTTTTCTGTCACCGTGTCACAAAGAAAATTGTCCAGTGCAAGTACATGTAACAATAATTATTACATGTACTTGCAATGGCCAATTTTTTGTGTGACACGGTGACAGGAAAATACAGCGTGTTTTATATGTTCGTTCATGGGTATTCTTTCATTTTTCCTACTGTAACTGATGTAGAATAGCTTTTATAATTAATCTTGTTATTGTTAGAATTACTGATACTAAAAGAACTTTATAAAAACACAGTTAGATCTAAAATTACTTTAGGTATACAGTTCAAAACTTTTAAAATTCAGCACAAAATGCAAGCATGTCCCCGCTCTTTTTTTATTAAAAATACAAAATCTAAAAATATTTTTTTAACCGAGTCTTTTCATAAGTACACTTATGCTTGGAAAATGAATTGCACAACACAACAATTAAAATACTGATACACTTAACTCATTTTCTCCTTCTTCCGTATTTTCTTCGTCACTATCATCGCCCAATTCAATAATAAATTTATTTCCACCATTAATGTGGAAGTGCCCAATCTTCTTATAATATTCTTCCACTTTGATCACTTTGGCGATTCTTTTCTGCCAGTCTACTTTGGTAATATTGGCTACTTCTTTTTTAATTATCTCAATTACCTTTTTGTCAAATTTAGGAAATTTATTTGAACGTCTTATACTTGGTTTTAATTGTCCCCAAATTAACTCAATAGGATTGTAAACACAAAAGTAGGGGGGAAGTCTCAATATAGTGTGTCCATGCTTTTCGCCAATACTCTCTAGAGCGTATAATTTTCTAAATTGCTTCGTGTGTAGAACTTCAATAAGTTGTTTTTTTGTGTAAAAATCTTCGAAATACAAATCATTTTCCATTAAAAAATTTTGCAGGTCAGCTTTCTTTGAAGATGTATTTGGTATTTTAGTGAGTTGTCGGGAATGATAGGAAGCGTTGTCAAGCACTATTACGCTGTTTTTCTCCAAGTTTGGGATCAGCGAGTTTTCAAACCAATCTTCAAAAATGTCAGCTTCCATATTCTTGTGGTAGTCAACGTTACAATCTTCCATTTTCTTCCCACCTAATTTTAAAGCGTTCGGAACCCATCCCTCACTTCCTCCGCAATGTACAATAATTAGTCGCGAGCCTTTATTTGCAGGCATTTCTGATATGCACATGCTTGAACCATCTGTCCATCCTTTCTTTACTGTATCGTGGGTATCATACCAAGTTTCATCTAAATAATAAATTCTCCTATTTTCTTGCCTATATTTAGTAATTTCTTCTAGGTACATATTACGTCTGTTGACTATTCTTTGGCTTTCCATAATTGCTTGACGTTTATTTATTTTTTTGAACTTAAAGCCCATTTTTTTTATCCAATTTTGAAGAGTTTTCTCACAGCAGTTCATATTTCGACCGGTTGTTTCCAATTTCTTTCTTATTATTTCTATTGTAGGTATTTCATTGCTTTTGTAGCAGTCGTATATTGTGGTTTTCAATAGTTTTACAAATGAAGGATTTAAAGGTCTTGAACATTTGTAGTCACATCGTTTCTTGCGATGATAGGGTTCATTTTTAACTATTTTATATACAGTAGAAAGTGGAATTTCTGTTAAATCAGAGGTGGCTTGTGCCAATAGTGTTTCATCGAAGCCGAATTTCGTACGTAGATTTTTGTATACATTCAAACATACTTGCTGTGTTTCTGCGTTTAAATGCATTCGAACCTTCTTTACGATCTCTTTTTTTTTAGTAATTACATTCACACTAGCACTGGCAATTTCTACAATATCAGCGTTATCGTACGCGATATTTACATTATCCCACGGGCGCCACATCACTATTCACATTAATTAAATTACAATAATCAACACTTGACACTCTCCAAACGAAATACTAAACCAATATTCAAAATAATTACAGCAAACAAAACACTCGTCACTTAACACACGTACACTCTAGTATTAATACACTGCTAGGCTACCGAACTAAAACTAAGATTTTGCATGAAACTTGTGAATAGATATGCGGGAGGTCTGACCGTAAAAACACAGATCCTTTCACAAAGGGCCGCTTCTTAAACGTTTGACCTAACATCTATATTTGAAGAATATCATATTTCACCGGCTTAAAGCTATTCTACAGTATTTTTTACTTGGACAATATTTGTCTATTTATTATATTATATCGAGATCATGATTGAGATAGGTGTCGCTTTAGTATGCGGTCTACCCCGAGGATGCGGTCTACCTATGCATATCTATTATATTGTGCAATGGACCGATATATAGGTTACTACAAAATATTATGCAAGGGAAAATAGCAGGCAAACGCAGTCTAGGACGAAGAAGAACCTCATGGTTGAGGAGCTTGCGAGATTGGTATGGTGTTGACACAAGCATTCTAATTAGGGTGACAGTGAATAAAATTAAGATAGCTATGATGGTAACCTTGGTTCTGAAAGGACATGGTACATGAAGGAGAAGAATGTATCAATCCCAATCTGAAAATTCCTGAAGGATTTGCGGAACATAATATAAAATGTAAGAAAACTCGTGTATAACAAAATATGATGCCGCTGTCGTTTCGTGTTGCAACGAAATTGAAAATGGTTATTCATTTTTGATTTACATGTTTACTCTGGCGTACGAAGGGAACCATTCTCGTTGTAACTTTACCGCGTTGAGCAGATGGGACGTGAATTATAAATTGTAAAATTCCCTCATCTTCTTTAGTCTCAGCATCCGTTATGGCTTTCAAATTTCAGAAGCCTCGGAAGTGTAACCAGAGAAGGTTCTTATTGTTTTCAATCTGGTGGGATGTAGAGTAATATTTTTAATATTATATTATGTGCTATTAGATTGGCAACTTAGTCTATTACAATTTTTATATGATGATATTAAACTAAAGATAATTTTATTTGGTCGATATCTTAAACTAAACTCCATTTCTTGCAGTTTCCGCTAGGGCATCCCTGCTATTTCGTTCGTTGCAATCCGTAGCTGCACGCCGGGATTTGTCCTGGTTGAGTCAGAGAGAGCAGCATATGTACCTCCTGATGAGAGATTAATAAGTTTCGAAACCGGTAGAGGTGCTTGCTGCACTCTCTGATTGGACTAGAATATGATGCCGATGTAGTTTCGTGTTGCAACGAAATTGAAAATGGTTATTCATTTTTGAAAAAAATATTTATTCACAAATAATAATCATTTGGAGAAAACCAATGTACAACGTAAAACAGTTTGTCACCTTTCATTATTGTGTGCAAACCCTTCTGAGGAAATATGATGATGTTGTTTAGCCGCATACTTATACAGTGCTGGTAAAAAATATTTACAAAGTTAATAAAATGTATAAATTAGAAGAATTATTATTTTAATTTTACAAATTATTACTTGGTCATATCAGTTTACTATTTTAGTTGGGAATAAGGCACAAAATTGGCTTCCCATTTACCAAAAAAACAATAATTGCAAAAACTGATTGAATAGTTGAATGAAGAATCAAGAAAAATATGATTACAAATGAACTTTTATAAAAATAAAACAATGACCAATCAAAACGAAGACCTCATTATTACAGTAGAACGAAAAAGAAACAACCCAAGTAGCAAAACTTACATGGAAATTTGCTGGACACACCTATAAGATAGGAGGATCGCCAATGGGACAAAATAAATGTACAAAACCTAAGAAGAAGGCCGCAACTTAGGTACCTAGTCAACTGGTCAGATGACATAAAACAACATGCTGGACCTTGATGGGTGCTAATAGTGCAAGACAGTTAAATCTGGGCGAAATGAAGAAGAAAATATTTTGTTACGTAAAAAAAATAACAGAACACACTGTAGAAATAAAAAAAGACAGAAATAAAAACTAAGTGTCAAAAGTTCAAAGAGTTTCCTAATTCTCAAAATATAATTATTATTTCCAATGACGCAATTATTATGTATTATTACAAAGATTATGTTTATTTAATTTTTTTATGTTATATAGTACAACAATACTAATTTAATAACAATATCTTTTTATTGCCAAATAATGAGACGTCATGCCAGAACAATCACAGCAACAGCTGATTTTGGTATCAAAACATTATTTGCAAATTGTTTTTGACTTCTTGAACCACATTTTTTTAAACATAGGTACATAGTTAACTAATAATCTGCCCATTAATTATTTAATACGTTTTATTTAGATCTTTTATCTAAATTTTGGTATTTAATAATCATTCGAATCTGTTATGTTTTCGTGAAAATCACTCCAGAACAAAACAAGTCCATGGAATGATAAATGAAATATCAAAAAGACTTGAAGAAAGAAAATACTGCGACGCTAGATTCCTAGACATTCACAAGCGTTTGACAAAGTCTGGCGTAGAGGCTTGCTTTACGAAGTAAAAATAGCACTATCAGTAATTATCCTGCCTCAGTAATATTCCTCCCAATCAAATCCTGCATATCAAATATATATGTCTCTATAAAATTCAATGTTGTTCTGAAGCTATTTCATTGTGGCATTTTTATAATAAACTATTTTCAATGGGAAATAAATAATAGAATAGAACAGAACAACGTAGAATGGGATCGTATAACATCCACAAGAAATAATACGAGGAAAATATCAATACCATATACAATAAAAAGACTATCCGAGAAACTTAAAACAATAGGAAATAAATTCAACATTTCAACAACATTCAAAACAACAAACACATTGAGATCTATTCTATCTAAAACTAAACCTAACAATGAACAAGAAAGAACAAAGAATTGTATTTATAAAATACCTTGTGAATGCGAACAATTTTATTTAGGTGAAACATCAAGACCATTAAACGTTAGAATAAGTGAACATCAGTCTTATATTAAAGATAGAGAATTTGATAGATCTCAAATATGTCAACACGCATGGGATAATGAACATAGAGTTCAGTGGAGAGATTCAAGTATAGTCCTGAAAGAAACAGATATAGTGGAGTCACTGAAGGTGGATATGAGCTATTACCTCCGATTTCGTTGAACCTCCATCGATTTGCATGAAAATTGGTGAGTGGTTAGAGGATATCTCAAGGAACAAAGGTGACATGGTGCCAACTTGCGCTTTTACCCTCGGGGTGGATGCCACCCCTTCTCGGGGGCGAAAATTATTTTATTAAAAATAACCCCATAATTCGATAGAGGGACAAATTTCAAGCAAAATTTGTTATATAAAGTTATTAAAATAAATCAAAACTTTTTGAGTTATTAAAGATCAAAGATTTTAATTTTTCTTGAGAAAAATGCATGTTTTTAACCAATTTTTCATCAATAACTCAAAAAGTTATTATTATCAAAATTGTAGCCAATGAAAAATTAAATAAACCGCTTACTACAAAAACCTTTTAGTGTTAACTAAAAGTGAGTTATAGGTAATTGAATGTATATATTCGGCGAGTAAAAAACTCTAAGTATTCAAGCTGAAATAACGGGAAATTGATGCATTTTAAAACATAAACTTATTAAACATTTGTCAAAGTACTTAAAAATATCTATTAAATGAGCCCCCGAACATGTTGATAGCGTTAAAATTTATGCTCCAAAATGTTTTCAAAATTTATCTTTTAAAAATGTTTCCAAAAAATGTTATTGTTTTTTTTTATAACTCTGTTCATGTTTACGATATCAGGTTCATCTAAAAATTGTTTGAAAGTTAATTCCAAGTGATATTTAAGCACGTTGAACCTAATCTTTTGAACCCCTTACTTTTTTAAAAATGAAAGGTTAAATGACCCCGGTTGCATGGTTCCCACAGCAAAATTTAAGATTTAAACGTTTCTATCTCGGTTATTTTTTACCCTATAGAAATAGTAAAACAGGTAAAATATTTGGCACAGAAAAAACTAAAATTTGCTTATATATAATTTTTTACGTATATTGAGTATTTTTGGAGTTATTATCAAAAGAATATGAGAATTAAAATAATTTTAAAAATGATGATTTTTTTAAATTACATATATCTTTTCTTCAAACCTATGCATTCCAAACCGGTCAAAATTATCAAAAACATTACTTATGCTAATATAAAGAAGTTCTTGTAAGAATTACTATAAATTTTGATTTTTGTGGAAATGGCGTATGTTTTATTTTTCACTTTTTCCTAAAAAATTCGAAACGGTTCTTTTATTTTCATTATAACTTGCTTAATTTTGACGCTATTACCTTGTTCTGAAGCTCATGTGATAGGTATTCTGAAGTACTTTGGCAAATGTTTAGCAGGAATATTTTATACATTGCATCGTATTCCTGTTATTAAAGCTTAAATACTTAGATTTGAATACTCGTCGAAAAAAATACACATTCAATTGCCAATAACTCACTTTGAACTAACATTAGTTTAGTTCTTTATGTGAGGAATGTATTACCTTGTCAAATGACGCCCCTGGTTGCATTTGGTTGTCTTTTTAAAGACAGATCACATGCTATGATTTTTTGTGGCGGATATTTTTGAGTTGGGTTGATTTCATGTAATCAAATGAACTATATTTTAGTAAAGTCGTCCCAGGAACGTAACTCATCAATATTGGCAATATCATTTTAAAGTCTTCTACTTTAAAATGTATAATACATGTCTGAGTTGCCGATATAAATGAGTCAGATTAAATAAATTATTAGAAGAATTTTTTACTAAGCAACAATATTTTTGCTTAATTTAGTATTATTTTGTATTTTGACAACGACACCCGACTTGGGCGTCGAAACGTTAATAAATCATTTTTTTGGTAAAATTTTGGCTTATTTCTCATTGAAAATAGTTGATTGTAAAATTCAAAGACTAACAATCCAACCTCTGTCCTGTCAACTCAGGAGTCCTGCAGGGTAGTGTTCTGGAACAGGACCTGCTGCTTTACTCACTCTACACAGCCGATATACTAGAGACTAATAATACTGCAGTACTGCTGCTTTACTCACTCTACACAGCCGATATACTAGAGACTAATAATACTACAGTAGCTTCCTTTGCTGATGACGTAACAATACTAGTTGTAAATGAAGATCCCATACAAGCCTCGCAAAACCTGCAACACCATCTGGACATACTCAGCGATTGGTACACAAAATGGCGACCAAAGTAAACAAAACAAAATCAACTCAAATAACATTTACCAACCGCCACAACACACGCCTACCTGTATAGGAATGGACAATGTACGAATACCAATACGTAGTAACAGACGTTAGATACCTTCACCTCCATTTTGACCAACGTCTCACTTGGAAGAAACATATCCAGGCCAAAATAAGACAGCTCGACCTAAAATTACGCCAAATGTATTGGCTCCTTGGATGCAAATCAAAACTCAACATCCAAAACAAAATTCTTCTATACGAAGCTATACCTACCCAAACCTATTTGTTACTATGAACTACACCTATGGGGGCTGTGCAAAGTCAACATCGCTGAATATCATCCAAATATTTCAGTCTAAATTTTTAAGATCGATAATGGATGCTCCATGGTAGATAAGTAATCAAACACTACACTACGACTTAAAAATTCCCTTCATCAGTGAAGAAATCCATCCAGTCAAAAATGAACGCACGAAAATGAGTTAGTAAGGAAATCATTCAACAATGCGTATGTCACAAGGAGACTAGATAGAACTTGGCCCCACGACCTACTTCGAAACTAAAACATAAATAGAATAAGGTGAGACATCATTGAATGTCTTTCCTTCACGCCCAAAAACAGGAACACGATTACTTAATACTCTGTAAGTCTGTAATGACGTAGATTGTAAATGTAGTTAAAAAATAATCATAAGATTGGTATTTAAAGATATATTACTTATGCAGTTGTCTAGATTCTAGATCACATAATATGCTGGAGCTGAACGATAATAGCTTAATACAATATTTTGAAAGAGAAGTGTTTGGAAGAAACCTATGATCTTTAAAAATTCCAGGATGTAATTTAACAGATAAATAACAAAGCACCAGGACCAGGGAACATACCAGCTGAACTAATAAAATATGGCACAACAAAATTATATGAAAACCTGGCTAAACTCTTTCAAAGATGCATCAACGGAGCGGAAATCCCAGAAGAATGGAAGACATCATGGATATCCACCATACATAAAAAAGGCAGACGGGATCAATGTGACAACTACAGAGGCATCGCTGTAACGAACTCGATCAGCCGAATATACGGAAAACTGATTAAAAATAAAACCGAAAACGAATATAAAGATATAGAAGCTGAAGAACAGGCAGGATTCAGGGCAGGGAGATCAACGGGGCCGTCAACCAGGAGGTGCATCTGTTATATGTGGACTTAAGAAAAGCGTATGATAGCATCCCACAAAACAAACTACGGGAAGCATTAGAGAAAACCAATATAAGCGCAAATTTAATAACAGCGACGAAACAATTGCATACCAAAACTGCAGCAAGGGTGAAAGTTGGAAGCAGGCTATCGAGAGGATTCCAAATTAGCAAAGGCCTAAAACAAGGGTGCTGCCTTTCACCGACATTATTTAAGATCTACCTCGAGCAAACTCTAAAACTTTGGAAACGCAAATGCAAAAACATGGGATTACCGATCAACAACAATACAATATACACTTTGTCATTTGCAGACGACCAACTTGTACTAGCGCAAGACTGCGATGATATAGAATATATGACAAGGAAATTAATAGAGGAGTACAAAAAAGGTGGTTTGGAAATAAACATAAAGAAGACCGAATATATGTGTATCGGTGGGACACAGCAGGACCTTAGAAATTATTAAACATTGCGACGCATATAAATACCTGGGTATGACCATCACACAAGAAGGAAACGTAGACCGGACGATAGAAGAAAGAAACAACCAGGGAAGAAAAGCAATTACGCTCCTCAATAGCATCCTGTGGGACCAGTCAATATCAAACAACAACAAACATATAATATACAATACAATTGTTAAGAGTATAATCACTTACAGCAGTGAAGTATGGCAAATAAAAGAAAGATACAAGAGAAAACTTGAAGCAACAGAAATGGATTTCTGGAGGCGCTCAGCAGGAAAATCAAGATTAGAAAGGGTAACCAACAACAGAATTAGGGAAATAATGAATGTGAAACACACAATAGTAGATGACATTAGTACCAAACAGCTTAGATGGTATGGACACGTACAAAGAATGTCCGAAGAACGACTCCCGAAACAAATCCTAACGTGGACCCCTCATGGTAGACGAAAAAGAGGAAGACCCCGCCTTAGTTGGAGAGAAGGCATAAATCGAGAAATGAGAGAAAGAGAATTGGATGAAGACCTTTGGATGGACCGAAGTGAATGGCGACTAGGCATCGGAAGACGTAGGAGAACGTTGTAAAACCGATATATGTATGTAATTCAACAGATTATATTTAGGCAAAGTTACTTTCAAAATTTCATATTTGTCAAATTATCGAAATCTGTCTATACAGATACATACTTGTGGCGTCTTGTGGTTTGTCGATAACTGCAAGGCCTTCGATAACGTAAAATTTGATCAAATGTGACATACACTTATGAGAAATGGGTACGCCAGAACATCTAATCTATGTACATATTACGAGAACTGTATGTAAATAATTCCGCTAATGTAAAAGTTAATAATGTGGTTTCGAAAAACTTCACATTGAAATCTGGAGTTCGGTAAAGATGTATAATGTCCTCCATTGTACTCTCCTCCTCAGTCGTTTCTATCTCCGCAACTATCTCTTTCCATCGGCTTCTGTCCTGAGCTTCCCTCATGGATTCAGATAATGTTTTTCCACTGGCTTTCTGTACTTGATCCGTCCATCGAGTAGGTGAGCGACCTCTACTTCTGCGCCCTTCGACGTTTCCCGAAATTATAAGTCTCTCAAGATTATCATCACTTCTTCTTTCAATATGGCCGAAAAATTTTAAGTGGAGAGGCAAATAGAGGAAAGTCGAGTCTGAATATTAAGCTCTTGGAGAATTGAGTGATTTGTTCTGTGTTCCGTCCATGAGATCCGAAGCATTCTTCTCCAGCACCACATTTCAAAGGCGTCAATCCTTTTTCTGTCGTCCGCTTTCATTGTCCATGTTTCGGATCCGTAATTAAATATGGGAAAAATTAAGGCACTTACTAATCTTATTTTGGTGTTCTTCGACAAGGAGTGATCTTTCCAGATTTTCGATAATCGACTCATAGCGTTTTTGGCCAAGCCTATTCTCCTACGTATTTCTGTTTCACAAGATCCTGTATTACTGATGTAGGATCCTAGATAATTGAACTCGTTAACCACTTCAAACTGGTCTAAGGCTCCTGTTGTCTGAAGTGAATTTGAATAATCTACTATCATAATTTTTGTTTTTTGTTTATTGATCTTGAGACCACATCTACTGCTTTCGGCTTCCACTAGCTGCAACAGGCTGGACATTTCTTCTTCGGATGCAGTTATTAATGTTGTATCATCTGCATATCTGAGATTTGAGATCTTCTTTCCTGCGATAGAAATACCGCCATTCCATTTGTCGAGTGCTTTTCTCATTATATATTCCCCATAGAAATTAAAAAGACTTGGAGATAGAATACATCCTTGTCGGACTCCTCTACCTATATTAAAAGGATCGGACTTATGGTTTTCAATTCTTATTCCGGTTTCACTGTTCTCATATAGGCTTTTCACCAGAGCTGACAGATGATCAGGAACCCCCATCTCATGTAGAACTTCCACAAAACTGTCCAGTCTACACAGTCAAATGCCTTCTGATAATCCAGAAAACAGATGATGATTTCAGATGATCACCTCCATTGTACAGGGTGTAACAAAAATGCAGGTCATAAATTAAATCACATATTCTGGGACAGCAAGAGAACGCAGAAAAAGAAAAATTGCGAATATTCGAAAGGAAAATCCTCAGACGGATTATGGGCCCGATAAGAATGGACAACGGAGAAATGAGAAGAAGGATGAACCATAAACTAAGAGACATAATGAAGCGAGAAGATATAGTTAGATTTATTAAAGTGCAGAGACTGAGATGGCTGAGACACATAGAGAGAAGGGAAAACGACCTACTGATTAAGAAGATCACCAAATGGAAACCAGTAACTGAAAGACCAAGGGGAAGACCCAGAGAGAGATGGGAGGACCAGGTCATGAGAGATATCAAAATTCTGGAAGTGAGAAACTGGAGGGAACTGTGCACATATTGAAATGAGTGGAAGAAAATTGTAACGAAAACCAAGTCATACAACAAACTTTGACAACACACAAGTGGAATGCGAAGTGATTCACCGCAATAAACGAATCAGAGAGCTCTAAGTAAGAGCGGCAAACGTTCCATCCGGAATGAAAAACCCTGATGATGGTTATGTCAAACGTGTTTTTTTTTTAAATTCAGTCATTCTTTGATTTAAGTATAATAGTCCTGTCGCCAGGGGAGGTACAACGGCCTCCTTTATTCAGATGGATTTACCCAAGTTTATTATGTATTTTGACCCGTAGAACACGAATTGTTTTGGTTCATTTGATCGGAATGTCGATAAAATTGTTATAAACAAAGAACTTAAGGAATTAAATAACAGCAATTTTTTGCAAAACAAAACATTTTTTTGTATTTTTTGCGTCATTCTAAGCAAAAAATGTTCTTACAAGTTTTTTTTCGTAGGATGCACAGTTTTCGAGGTAAACGCGGTTGAACTTTCAAAAAATCGAAAAATTGCAATTTTTGAACTCGAATAACTTTTAATTAAAAAATAAAATAGCAATTCTGCTTACCGCATTTGAAAGTTATATCGGTTTTGATTATTTGCTTTGCTAAAAATTAATTTTTTTATTGTTAAACAAAGCTATAAACACATAGTGCTTGAGTGATGTTTTCAATGCGTTTCTCATTTAAAATGGAACGAGTAGGCGGGCTTACAAATAGACAATTTCTACGTAGCATGCAAATAAAACGCATTAAAACTCTATTTGTTTATAGCTTTGTTTGGCAATAAAATAATTAATTTTTAGCAATGCAAGTAATAAAAACCGATATAATTTGGCTTGAACTTTCAAATGCGGTAAGCAGAATTGCTATTTTTAGCCCGATCAAAGAACAATCTGACCCAAAAAAAAATAAAGGAAGGATGAAAATTTGGGAATAGGTAGTTGAAATTGTCTATTATTATATAAGAAGAAGTTTAAAATTCTGCATCCCCTCCATTTTATAAAAATGGAGGGGAATACCCCCTCTCGAAAATGAAAAAAATACATTCAAAATAAGACCAGAATTGGATAAAATGACTAATTCTAAACAACTTTTCCTCTATAGAGTTTTTTCACTAAGCCAATACTTTTCGAGTTATTTGCGAGTGAATATGTTCATGTTTAACAAAATAAAACATGATTTTGGACGGTTTTTCGGAGATAACTCAAAAAGTAAGTATTTTAGCGAAAAAAATATTCTTAGTAAAAATATAGCCTATAAAAAATTGAAAAAAATGGTGTATACATGAGGTCTGTAGACCCAGTAGAAGCAGAGTTGCAGCTAATGAAAAGTAGGTTCTTCTTCTTCAAATTCCAAATCGAATATTTATAACCCAAAACGGAGCACTTTTAGGGGAAAATTCATTTTAACTTTTTTAAAATGTTTAAAAAAAAGGTTTATTTTTGTTTTTTAAAAAACTTGTAATATTAAAAGTTAGTGAATTACGCTCAAAATATTGTTGGTCCCTTTTATTTTTTGGTAAAAAAATCGCGAAAATCACCCCCTAATTAGCATCACATATAACATTACCACTTCACAAGTTACTTTGTCTATGTATTATTTATATGATCTGTAAGTTTCATCGGTTCAAGTTGCTTCGTTTTGAAAAAGCTGTAATTAAAATGGCTTGAACGAGTAACTAATCACGAGTTTAGGCAAATTTTGAACAGCCATAGCATAAACAATTTTTGTCTAACAAGAAAACAAAAAATCAAAAATATTCAGAAAAGCAAAACGTACATTTTATTACTCTTTGAGATTTTTGGTATTACTAATTGTTTTTAAGTTAATTCCATACGACTTTTTCAAAATTAAAAAAAAGTTTTATTTTAAACCCAATTTTTTCCAAAACTGAGCACTTTGAACCAACGAAACTTATAGATAATATAAACAATACATAAGTAAAGTAACTTGTAAAGCGGTAACGATTAATTTTATTTGAGAAGCTAATTAAGGGGTGATTTTCGCCATTTTTTTACCAAAAAATAAAAGGGACCAACAATATTTTGAGCGTAACTCACTTACTTTTAATGTTGGAAGTTTTTTTAAAAAACAACAATAAAATTCGATTTGGAATTTGACGAAGAAGAACCTACATTTCATTAGCTGCAACTCTGCTTCTACTGGGTCTGCAGACCTCACGCATACACCATTTTTTTTTTCAATTTTTTATAAGCTATATTTTTACTAAGAATATTTTTTTCGCTAAAATACTTACTTTTTGAGTTATCTTAGAAAAACCGTCCAAAAACATTTTTTTTGGTTAAAAATGAACACATTCACTCGCAAATAACTCGAAAAGTATTGACTAAGTAAAATAACTCTATAGAACAAAAGTTACTTAGAATTCGTCATTTTATCCAATTCCGGACTTATTTTAAACGTATATTTTTTCACGCCGTATTTTCCAATTTTTGTAAAATGGAGGGTATGTAGAATTGTAAACTTTTTCTTATATAATAATAGACAATTTCAACTACCTAATCCTAAATTTTCATCCTTCCTTTATTTTTTTGGAGGTTTTCGTAAAATTTTGCGTTCCCTGATCGGGCTATTTATTTTACAATCAAAAGTTATTCGGGTTCAAAAATTGCAATTTTTCGATTTTTTGAAAGTTCAACCTCGTTTATTTCGAAAACTATGCATCCTACGAAAAAACTTGTGAGAACATTTTTTTCTTAAAATGACCCAAAAATACAACAAAATGTTTTATTTTGCGAAAAATCGATGTTATGTAATTCCTCAAGTTCTTTGTTTATAACAATGTTATCGACATCTAAATTCGTGTTCTACGGGTCAAAATACATAAAAAAAACTTAAGTAAGTCCATCTGAATAAAGTCTGAAGATCGTCCCCAAAATGCAATAAGTAGATATTTATGATTAATTATTTATATGGGAAATAAGCCACAATTAAAATGAAAAAAATAATTTTATTAACGTTTCGACGCCCAAATCGGGTGCCGTTGTCAAAATACAAAATATTACTAAAATAAACTAAAGTGTTGTTGCTAAGCAAAAAAAATTCTTCTAATAATTTATTTAATCTCACTCATTTATATTGGCAATTCAGACATATATTATACATTTTAAAGTAGAAGACTTTAAAATGATATTGCCAATATTTATGAGTTGCGTTCCTGGGACGACTTACTGAAAGATAGTTCATTCGATTACATGAAATTAACCCCAACTCAAGAATATCCGTCATAAAAAATTATAGCATGTGATATGTCTTTAAAAAGACAACCAAATGCAACGACAGTAAAATTCTCGCGTTAGAGACTTCATAGTAAATCACAAGGGAAAACCAGGAAAAACCCTGTGATACTATCCCGACATCGTAAGTATTTGGTCTTACATTAATTTACTCTCAAAAAATAATACCAAATTCTGACTTGTAACATGTTTAAATTATAAATATTATTAATAATACTAGATATATAAGTAATACTAAAATATAAAATATGTACTAGCTCGATATTATTGACTTACTAATCTTGGTATTTTCTTTCTATTGACTTCCTCTTTCAGTATGGGTAACCACATCCTACTGCATTCTACCGAGGAATTTGCGACACAATTGGTTTCATTTAGCATAATTAGAGCCGCTTCTTTGATTTTTCTCTTTTTACTATCTGATTCTTTCAGGACTATACTTGAATCTCTCCACTGAACTCTATGTTCATTATCCCATGCGTGTTGACATATTTGAGATCTCTCAAATTCTCTATTTTTAATATAAGATTGATGTTCACTTATTCTAACGTCTAATGGTCTTGATGTCTCACCTAAATAAAATTGTTCGCATTCACAAGGTATTTTATAAATGCAATTTTTTGTTCTTTCTTGATCATTGTTAGGTTTAGTTTTAGATAGAATAGATCTCAATGTGTTTGTTGTTTTGAATGTTGTTGAAATGTTGAATTTATTTCCTATTGTTTTAAGTTTCTCGGATAGTCCTTTTATATATGGTATTGATATTTTCCTCGTAGGGGAGACTGTTGTACCTAGAGCCACTTTTTTTAAATTTCCGTCTAGAAAAAAAGTGGATATTTTTTTCAGGGATTTTACGTATTTGGTAAATTCTATACATATTTGTCCAATACAGGAAGAGATTAGATAAAAAAATACAAAAAAATAAAGTGTATATTTAAACAAAAATGACAGGCTTACATGGCGGCCCAAGGTACACGAGGTCATGTACCTTGAGACAAGCCTCCTGTACCTTGGGCCGCCAGTAAAAAAAGAGAACAAAACTGAAAATTGTAACGGTTTGAGTTGGCCCCATATTTTCCATTTCACGATCGGTTACATATAGGAGCCCAAAAAATCTTGATCTGAAAATTTTTCGCTGTCTAAGGGATATATTCCAGAAGCTCTAAATCCGCTAATAATATTGCTGGGGGTGAAAGCTCCAGGATAAGCTTTTCCAATGACTTCGGCCACTGAGTAGATACCAAAGGTTTTTCCACCATTACTAAACAACCAAGAATCACCTCCTTGGCTATAAAAGGTTTTGAGGGGCCCATATACTGTCAAATCTAGTGGTTGAAGTTTGTTCGAAGTGTAAGGAGGAAAGGTAATCATTAAAGTTCCCGCATTGGATGCTTTTTCTACTGCTTCGATAGACAGGTGAGATTCGTGATTATCTAAAAATAATATCACTCGTTCGTCCTTTGAACACTTGACATGCTGAATGAAGTGTCCAGAAATTTCAGAAACAGTTGATCATTTGACCACCCTGAGGCCGTTGCAACTCCGACGGTTCCTGGAGGAGCCCCAAAAATTATTCTATCTTTCAAAAACACCCTAGGAAAAATCAACATAGGTGGGATGTAGTTTCCTGTAGCACTTATCGCTGCTACTCTCGGCCGATGTAGCACTACCAAGTTGTTTAATTCCTTTCGCAGCAACTATTTTTGACTGCGATTGAACAGTGCTTACACCGGTCTAATCTAAGTTCCAAATTCTGTTAGGAGGAATTACTATAAATCGACTGTGGACGGTTTTGATGTTGTCAAAAATTTTTTTGACATTGACCCTGTTGAAACTGGTTGACCTACTGAGACTTGTTGTTTCGGGTTTTCGAATTGACAATACGTCCTTATGCCTTTTCAAAAAGCCTCTCATCCACTCTTCACCGGCAATTTTTCTGTGTGCCAAGAATCTGGAAATTTCTTATTATTGGCGACAGCATATTTGTAAGCTAGCTGTCTTACGCCTTTCTTAGATAAACTGTACTGCATTAAAGCAATATTTTTTATATATTCAACTAAGCAAGTTTCCTCTATGTCAGTAAACACTTGGCGTACAGCATAATTTACAGAATAGTGATATTCACCTCCTTCTGGTTCTTGAAATTTTCTGGCCTCTCTAGCAAGTGTAGCACGGCTAATCTTAATAACTTTGGAAGCCTGTCTACAGCTAATACGTTTTGTTGGATCCTCATGGAATATAGACTCCAAAGCCCCCTTTAACAATTCAGGATTAATCGCTTCTCGCTTTTTTCCAGTCTTGCTACGTGGCATAAGGAGAGGTTATATCCTGCAAGTAAAAAAAAACGAAATAAATACCTAGCTATAATTTAAATTTTAAAAAACATTAATGTCCGACTGGTGTATTATTTAATAAATAATGACATGATTTGACGTGAGTTAAAAACGCAAGTTTCACCAAACTATTTAATTATCTATACGAAAACCAAAGGCTCGTGTACCTTCGGCCATGGGTCGTGTACCTTGGGCCATGGCCCAAGGTACAGGATGTGTTTCTGGCCCAAGGTACAAGAGGGTACACTTTTTTAGAAAAACAAATTTCTAGCTTAGAGGTTATGTTTAAAACAAACAACAACAATAAATAAATACTTACCAGTAAACTGTTGATATAACTATACACTCAAATTATTAAAAACACAATCTTGTATTACAATACTGGCACTCAAATTGTTCAAAAATATTTACTTTTAAGTCTCAAAACTAACTTTTGTTGCGCAAAACCTCAGTTTGCCGCGGATTTACACCAGACTAAAATTTTGACGTAGCGGCAACCATAAGCAAATGATTTAGTTTGTTCTGGTGTTAGTACTTGGAGACACTGGTTTTAAATTTGAAGTGGCCCAAGGTACAACGGCCTAAAGGTACAACAGTCTCCCCTATTATTTATAAAAATATCAATACCATATATAAAAGGACTATCCGAGAAACTTAAAACAATAGGAAATAAATTCAACATTTCAACAACATTCAAAACAACAAACACATTGAGATCTATTCTATCTAAAACTAAACCTAACAATGATCAAGAAAGAACAAAAAATTGCATTTATAAAATACCTTGTGAATGCGAACAATTTTATTTAGGTGAGACATCAAGACCATTAGACGTTAGAATAAGTGAACATCAATCTTATATTAAAAATAGAGAATTTGAGAGATCTCAAATATGTCAACACGCATGGGATAATGAACATAGAGTTCAGTGGAGAGATTCAAGTATAGTCCTGAAAGAATCAGATAGTAAAAAGAGAAAAATCAAAGAAGCGGCTCTAATTATGCTAAATGAAACCAATTGTGTCGCAAATTCCTCGGTAGAATGCAGTAGGATGTGGTTACCCATACTGAAAGAGGAAGTCAATAGAAAGAAAATACCAAGATTAGTAAGTCAATAATATCGAGCTAGTACATATTTTATATTTTAGTATTACTTATATATCTAGTATTATTAATAATATTTATAATTTAAACATGTTACAAGTCAGAATTTGGTATTATTTTTTGAGAGTAAATTAATGTAAGACCAAATACTTACGATGTCGGGATAGTATCACAGGGTTTTTCCTGGTTTTCCCTTGTGATTTACTATGAAGTCTCTAACGCGAGAATTTTACTGTCGTTGCATTTGGTTGTCTTTTTAAAGACATATCACATGCTATAATTTTTTATGACGGATATTCTTGAGTTGGGGTTAATTTCATGTAATCGAATGAACTATCTTTCAGTAAGTCGTCCCAGGAACGCAACTCATAAATATTGGCAATATCATTTTAAAGTCTTCTACTTTAAAATGTATAATATATGTCTGAATTGCCAATATAAATGAGTGAGATTAAATAAATTATTAGAAGAATTTTTTTTGCTTAGCAACAACACTTTAGTTTATTTTAGTAATATTTTGTATTTTGACAACGGCACCCGATTTGGGCGTCGAAACGTTAATAAAATTATTTTTTTCATTTTAATTGTGGCTTATTTCCCATATAAATAATTAATCATAAAAATGCCACAAGGAAATAGCTTTAGATATTTATATTAGACCAAGGCGCATCTGTAAAAATATTAGTACATTTGGACGTTGAGAGGTGACTCAAATTTTTTTGCAGAAATTGCTTGAAAATAACTCAAATTTGAGTTATCCTCCCACTCAAAATGGTCCGGAACATTGTTTAAATAAACAAAATGTCAAAATATGAATGAAAAATTCGATTTTTTTATTGGTTTTTTGATTATAACTTTAAAAGTTTTCATTTCCGAGAAAAGTTGTACTGACATAAAAGTTGCATAATTAAATTTCCTACAATATAGAATTGGTTAAAAATTTAAAAAATAGTCACCCTTGTTGCAAAATAGCAATAATTGCGAAAAAACCATACAAAAACAAGTATTCGCATTTTACGTTTTTCAACCATTTATTCTAAACTTAGGACCTTCATATTTTACGCAGAAAAACTTTATGATACAGTAAAACAATACTGTAAATTTCATTAAGATCGGTTTAACAGATTTTGCAAAATAAATTTTGCAATCCAGCTTTCACAAAAAAAAAATCATTTTTTCAAAATGTTACAGGACTGAAAATAAACCAGATAGCAAGTTGAAATTTTTTTTTGCGTATAGAAGTGCACTGTACCTTTCATTTGCAATTTGCAAAATTAAAATCGATTAACTACCACGGCGTCAGGAATTTTTTTAAATAAACATTAGTTATTGGTGCTACGCGCAGGACAGCGGATAATTTGCTCTGGTTGGGCATTCCAATGACCTTTGATAATGACTGATACATTTTAATTTTTATTACATTTCGATATAAATAAATAAATTTGTTTATTGCAAAATAAAAACATATACTCTATCCTTTGAAATAACACTTTTTTAGCAAAAACTTTCTTTGTTCATATATTTTAACTTAGAGAATAAAAGTTTATTATTTTTAAACATATGCAATTGTTTAAACAATATTTCACAAACAATAATAAAATTAGTTCGATTCTTGTGGAATTAAAATATTAAAATACAACAAAATATAGAGTAAGGTCCGGTTTTTCAGTGAGCGGTTAAAATTTTGGTTAGCTAACCTAGTTTAAATTTTAACCAATATTTTAACCCTTATATCGTTTTTCAGTGCTTTAAACCACGATGTGCAATTCTATAGATTTTTGACAGAAAAATAAACAAAATAGAATTTCATAACCTATTTTATAAATAACAAATAACATAACATTACAAAAATGATTAATGCATTCAAGTTCCGATTCTTCATCTGATGATGAAGATATAATCAAGAATATAATAATACATAATACAATATTTCCCGCGATAACACAAAATGTCATAATTTAACTAACCTCTTCTTTCAGCAAATATAAACGTCTGTCGGAAATTCGGGGTTAAACCACCTATGATAGCGAGTATCGGTTAAAATCTTGGTCAACTTAAACGGGTTTAAGCGATAACCTAGTACTGAAAAACTGATTAACCATAAAAATTTCGGTGACCGAAAAATCTGGGTTAACCCAGCACTGAAAAACCGGGCCTAAGAAAATAATATTTTTTGGATAAACATTGGAAGAAATTTTGGTGGAAATCAAGTTGTATGAATCGAACACCGCTGTCCTGCGCGTAGCACCAAAAATTAATGTTTATTTAAAAAATTTCCTGACGCCGTGGTAATTAATCGATTTTAATTTTGCAAATTGCAAATGAAAGGTACAGTACACTTCTATAAGTAAAAAAAATTCAACTTACTATCTGCTTTATTTTCAGTCCTGCAACATTAAAAAATATGATTTTTTTTGCGAAAGCTGGATTGCAAAGCTGAATTTTGCAAAATTTATTAAACCGATCTTAATGAAATTTACAGTGTTGTTTTAATATGTCATAAAGTTTTTCTGGGTAAAATATGAAGGTCCTAAGTGTAGCGTAAATAGTTGAAAAACGTAAAATGCAAATACTTGTTTTTGTATGGTTTTCTTCGCAATTATTGCTATTTTGCAACAAGGGTGGCTATTTTTCAAATTTCTAACCAATTCTGTATTGTAGGAAATTTAAATACGCAACTTTTATGTCAGTAGAACTTTTCTCAGAAATGAATAGTTTTAAAGTTATAATCAAAAAACCAAAACCAATAAAAAAATCGAATTTTTCCTTCATATTTTGACATTTTGATTATTTAAACAATGTTCCGGACCATTTTGAGAGGGAGGATAACTCAAATATTATTATTTGATTTATTTTCAAGCAATTTCTGCAAAAAAATTTTAGTCACCTCTCAACGTCCATCTCAAAACAGATGCCCCCTGGACTATATTGAAATTATCCTAATCGATAAGTTGTTTTCTGTCGATTGGCGGTAAAGTCCATCCATTAGAATGTTTAGCCAACGATTATAATATCTTTATTCTTTGGATTAACCATATCTAATTATATTAGATTATAAAGTAAACTACCTTGAAAAGTCATTATCATTATTATATCCAAATATAATATTCATTTTAGTATTTCTATAAATATTTGGAATGACTGTTACGTCTTCAAACAGCTGCCATTCCAAGATATTTTCTTGTAAATTTTTGACTTCATTTTAACAGAGGGGGATCTAAGGGGGGAGGTTCCCCTCCCCCAACAAGGTTCAAATTAGAGAAAAAAATAAAAAAAATTGTTGAATGTTGAAACATAAAAATGTATTAGCTAACCGACATGAAATTTAAACCATAGACAAATTTAACCAAATAAACCCTCTAGTTATGAAAATTAAGGGAACTTACGTCAGACCCTCTAGAACTCTACGTCAACCAACTCCTGTAGAAAGAATGAATCGCTAACATAACCATAATAAATCAAGAATAAATCAACAACCAAGAGATAAGAGCGCGCATTGGAAAAGCTAGATCGACCTTCAACCGGATACATCTAAACATTCCGTATATGTACTTGGACCATAGGAGTTTTCTATTGGTTCATTGCAGCACGCGGTAATATTTTAACCAATAGGCGGCGAGGTTCCAGATGCATATACGGAATGTTAGTCGGTCCCAAATTCATATACGGAATGTTAAATATCGTACACCGAAAAAGATAAGTTTTTTTAGAGTCTTTTAAAAGGAGATTGATTTTAAAATACTTGTTACTGTATTATTAAATAAAAATAAAACAATTATATTATTTCGAATGTTATTTGGTGCGAAATTCATATGCGGAATGTTAATTATTCGTAGACCAAAAATGGGACTTTTTATTACTCAGTTAAAGGAGACTGATTTTAGAATACCTATTTTATTGATGTATTATTAAAGAAAAATAAAACAATGATTAGGTACCTATTTGGTGCGAAATTCATAAATGGGATGATATAGATTTGAGAGACATATTTCTTTATTTGACTAAGATTTCGCTTTCTCAGAATTTTTAATGACTTGCACGTGTTGTTAAGTAGTTTAGATCTGTTTCAGCTATTCAATTCAATTCTGTTGAAGTTTAGGGCTGTGTGCTATCAGACGAAAATAAATGTTAACTTGGTTGTAACGTTTGCGGTTGTGTTTTAAATATTATTTATTCTGGTTTATATATTTATTTTGGTCTACGAATAATTAACATTCCGCATATGAATTTCGCACCAAATAACATTCGAAATACTATAATTGTTTTATTTTTATTTAATAATACAGTAACAAATATTTTAAAATCAATCTCCTTTTAAAAGACTCTTTTTAAAAAAACTTATCTTTTTAGGTGTACGATATTTAACATTCCGTATATGAATTTGGGACCGACTAACATTCCGTATATGCATCTGGAACCTCCCGCCTATTGGTTAAAATATTACCGCGTGCTGCAACGAACCAATAGAAAACTCCTATGGTCCAAATACGTATACGGAATGTTTAGATGCCAACCGCATGGGGGCCTTCTTAAAGTACCACAACCTCTTCCTTGGCATAAAAGTAAGAATTCTGCGATGCTACGTCTTCTCTGTCCTTTTCTATGGTGTTAAATCGTTGATGTTGAACGAAGATATGTAAAGAAAACTCTTCTTCTTCTTCTTCTTCTTCTTCTTCTTCTTCTTCTTCTTCTTCTTCTTCTTCTTCTTCTTCTTCTTCTTCGTACGACTAGGATTACTCCTGTTTGTCTTCCTCTTATTCTGTTTCAGTTGTTGTTGACTGTACATTGTGTTTCCACCTTTTCGGCGGTCTTCCAACGGGTCTTCTGCTATACGGCTTGTTGTTTTTACATATGTACATGTTTACATGTTCGTTCCAGCTTTTCTTTCTTGTTTTTATCCACCTGTTAATATTTTCAATTTTGCATCGTTCTCGTATACTTCTGTTGCTTTGTCTGTCTCTTAATGATATGCCCGGTATTGATCTTAATACTTTCATTTCGATATTGTTGATTTGTTGTTTTGTTTTTCTTGTATCGGTCCTTATCTCCGCTGCATATGTTAGGATAGGTCTTACTGTTGTCTGGTATACTTTTATTTTGCTTTCCGTGGTCAGATATTTGTTTCTCCATATGGTTTCTCGTAGGCAACCACTTACTCTTGCCGCTTTTGTTGCTTGTGTTGTGGTCTCTGTTCTTATATTCCTGTCACTAGTGATCTCCACTCCTAGTTAATTTAATTTCATTACTTGTTCTACAATTTTGCCGTCTATTTCTAGCTTAAGCTAAACGCGGCTCTTTACTTATCACTATACATTTAATTTTTTCTACTGATATTCTCATATTAAGTATATTTGCTGTAATATTGAAAGTGTGGATATGTCTTTGTAGGTCATCCTCGTTATCAGCAATTAGTACTGCATCATCGGCATAGCATAGTATCGTAATTTTATGCGTTCCCATGTGGTATCCATGTCGTTTTCTTACTTCGTGAATTATTTGATTCATCACCATATTAAATAACAATGGGCTGAGCGAGTCTCCTTGGCGGATTCCTCCTTTAAGTTCTATGCGTTCTGTTTCTCCTGTTGAAATTATAACTCTGGTCTTGTTGTTCTTGTTAATTTCAATAATTAGCCTTATTATTTGGTGGTCTATTTGTTCAGCTTGTAAAAAATTTAAAATGTCATTTCGCCTCACCCTGTCAAAAGCACTTTTTAAATCTATAAAGCACATGTATGCTGGTTTTCCATATTCAATAGACTTTTCTACTACATATTTGTCTGATAATAAAAATTGCATCTATTGTGCTGCGGTTCTTCCGTAAGCCTTGTTGTTCATCTGCCATGTTCGCTTTTTCCTCGATTTTATCTTTTATGACTGCCGTCAACAATTTTAATGTGCTGTTCATCAGACTAATGCCTCTATAATTTTCAGGATTTTTCGAGTCTCTCTTTTTGAGTATCGGTAGCAGGAGACTTTCCTTCTATTCCGTTGGTACTACTCCGATATTTATTATATCGACAAATAATTTTAGGAGCCATTTGAGTAGTGTTCCTCCTCCATTTTTTAGCAGTTCATTATTTATCTTATCAGGACCAGGTGCCTTTGTATTTTTTAATTTTTTTATTCGTTCTTGTAGAAGAAAATTGGATACTTAAAATCTCGTGGACTGACCGAGTCACAAATGAGGAGGTTCTCAGAAGAATAAACAAGAACAGAGAGGCACTGACTGACCACCATCAAATCTCGAAAGTTACAATACTTCGGCCACATTATGCGAAATGAATCAAAATATGGACTTCTACAAGCCATCCTGCAGGGAAAAATATTTGAAAAGCGAGGTCCAAGAAGACGAAAAACATCCTGGTTAAAGAACCTCAGAACCTGGTTCAACACATCTGTGCATCTTTTCCGCGCTGCTGCATATAAGATAAAGATTGCCATAATGATCTTCAATATTCGTCACCGATAGGCACATCAAGAAGAAGAATGCATATATTATTTATGTCTTTTATGTTATTTGGGTTTATCTTTTTTATGCTTTTGGTTGGCGTTTCATTGGAAGTCCCTCTCCCCATGGCAATTGTCTACATCCACCAGTGCCTTTTAATATTTGCTCCTAATTACTAACATTATTATATCCAAATATTCAGTTTATTTTTGAATTTTTATATTTATTTAGAATAACTGTTACATCTTGTTCGAACACCTGCCAATCCAATATCTTTTTTTGTAAATGTTTGCCTTCATTTTAATAATTATACTTTCAAATAACTATTTTAACGTTACAACATAAGTATTTATTAAAAACAAAACCAAACCTTATTATTAATAAACCACGTGATACACCATTGTAAGGAAAATTAACTGCTTTGATAAGACGGTAAAACGTGACCAACAGAAAACGTGAGCAGAAAAAAGTTTCGTATATTTCCAATTACAACTTGAAAAAAAAAATCTGATATTTTGGATTTAGTTATTTTAGTAAATTTTATGGAATTTGGTATTTCTGTGAAGTCATCTTCCCAAATCACCGAAGATTACAAAGTTATGCGTAAACAATGTTAGCAAATAAACAAAGAAGAAACAATTTCAGTATTTATTTACAAATTTAACAATTTCCACACATATCAGTGCATCTGCACCAAGGCGATCTGATGAGTATTTAGCGTCCAAAACAAAAACGAAAATTTTGGAAAAGTAATGATTTATTTCTGAACATAGTCTTCTTTTAGCTTGGTGACCACTTGACCCAGTGATGCTCCTTGAACTTGTTTAACCAGTCCGAACAATATATTTTCTTGACGTCTGCAAAGTAGGCTTCCGTGGCGGTGATGAAAGCCTCATTAGACTTAAATTTCTGCCCGTCGAGTGACTTTCTCAAGTTTGGAAACAAAAAGAAGTCGTACAGGGCCAAATCTTGAGAATATGGTGAATAGAATAGTAGTTTGTAGCCCAATTGGATCAACTGGGCCGTGGCGTCGGCGGAGGTGTGAGCCAGTGCGTAATCATGGAAGAGTTTGGTTTCTTCCTCAATTGGGGCAGCTTTTTCTTAAATTCGGCGTCGAATTGGCCAAATAATGTGACATAGTAAAGTCCTGTCACCGTTTTGCCCTTTGACAGGAAGTTGAATAGATCACATCTTGTGAATTCCAGAAAATGGTAGCCAGCACCTTTCCGGCCGATTCGACAGTCTTCGTCCTCTTCGGAGCACGTTCGCAGAATGACCTTCACTGTATCGACTGTTCGTTGGTCTCTGTCTCTGGTGAGTACCAGTGGAACCATGTTTCGTCGACGGTTATGAAACGACGTGGAAACTCTTTTAAATTACGCTTAAATAGCTCCAAATTTGTGTCAACTCGACAGTAAAAATTCGATATCTCTTAATCAAATTGTCCTGTCGACAAAAATCAAAATGGTGTAACAAACTAATTACTTACGCTACGCCCCTGGAGGGTGACTCGGTGACTGGAATATTATCGTCAACCGTCAAATCCCAACATATGATTTTGCAAAAGCCCTGTATTTGGTTAAGTGACCCAATATGCCTGATGTTTTTGCATGCTTGATTGACTACAAAAAGGCTTTCGATAGAGTCCGACATGAACAAATGATGGAAGTGCTGAAGAGGACAGGGATTGACGGAAGAGACCTGAAAATAGTAGCTATCCTGTATTGGAATCAATCAGCAGTGCTCCGAATAGATGGAGAATATACAGATCAGGTCAAAATCTTAAGGGGAGTGAGACAGGGATGTATAATTTCACCGGTGATATTCAATCTGTACTCAGGTCACATTTTTGAAGAGGCTCTAAAAGGCATTAATGAAGGCATCTCAATAAATGGAGTCAATGGAGATGATACAATAGTGTTTTCCAATACCATGAAAGGGTTGCAAAACTTAATGAATAAAATAATTTAAACCAGTAGAACATATGGACTAGATATTAACACCAGCAAAACCAAGCTAATGATCATCAGCAAGCAAACCATAACTGGAGCAAATCTGTATGTGAACCAAATGAGAATTGAACGTGTCTCATAATGCAACTATTTGGGAACTATAATCAATGAGTCGTGGAACAATACTCAAGAGATTAAATGTCGCATCGGAAAGGTAAAGAGTGCATTCTTGACTATGAGCCCTGTGTTCAATAGCCATGACATCACTCTAAAAACAAAAATAAGGCTCCTTAAATGTTACGTGTACTCGGTGCTTCTATAAGGAGTAGAAACGTGGACATTGAAGGCAGAAACTCTATCGAAACTTCAAGCTTTTGAGCTATGGTTGTACAGAAGGATCCTGAAGATACCATGGACCATGGACAGACAAAGTCACCAATGAAGAAGTACTACGGAGGATAAACACAACCGTAGATTTAGTCAACATCGTGAAGGGCCGTAAGCTGCAGTACTTGGGACATATAATGAGGAATCAAGGCAGATACGAGCTACTCTAGTGCATTTTACAAGGTAAAATTGAAGGAAAAGGGGCCCCAGGACGAAGAAGAATATCATGGATTGCTAACCTGAGAGTATGGTATAGAAAGACCTCAACACAACTATTCCATATAGCAACCAACAAAGTCATCATAGTCAGAATGAACGCCAACGTTCGGACAGGCACCCTAAGAAGAAGAAGACCTATATATCCATCGTGTGTGTGGTCTTTTGACGATGGTTTGTATTTTAATGTTTTGCAGATGTAAGAAGGACACACTGACACTATTCTTAGTTAGTTCGCATTCAGATTTTGTATCATAAAGACGAAATACACAGCTCGATCGATTAATTATCATGATTTTCATTGTAAACAATCCTAAACCTAAAATTAATTATTATTAGTAATAGACCAGGACTAATCTGTAAAAAAACGTCTATTTTTGTTTCAGTATTGTGTATTCAGTAATAATAATTGACTTATGCTCCTTCTCAAATATGCCCGGAACATTAATAAAAAAATTAAAATATTTAAAAATTTCGAAAAACATCGATTTTTTTTCTGCTTTCTTTGCTTATAACTTTAAAACGATTCGTTTTGAAACAAAGTCGTACAGAAATAAAATAAAGATAATTGAATTTTGTATGATATACAACTGGTCAAAAATGTCTTAAAGTATTACCTTTTCTGCAATATAGCAATAAATACAAAATAAGGGGGCAAAATACGCCTGTTGTTATTCAATGTTTCTTAACCCTTTGGTGGCACTTAGAACCTTAGTAATTCAATTAGAAAATTCTTATAACTTACTTAAACGGTCTACCAAATTTCATTAAAATCGACTTAATAGATTTTGCATAATAAATTTGCAATCTAAATGTTTTTAAAAAAGTTCAAATTTTTTCAAATCTTTCTGAACAAAAAGTAGACCATTTAGAAGTTGGCTAATTTTTTTACATATAAAGAGGTGCTTTACCTATCTAATACACTTTACAGAATTAAAATCGGATTATTTAAGGGGCCTCAGCAATGTTTTAAAATTATAAACAATTTTTTGGCTTATAAACAATAATAAAAAAATTTATTTTTAGCAATGCAAATAATTAAAACAGGTATAATTTGACTTAAACTTTCAAATGCTGTCAGCAGAATTGCTAATTTATTTTTTAATCAAAAGTTATTCGCGTTCAAAAATTGCAATTTTTCGATTTTTTGAAAGTTCCACCGCGTTCATCTCGAAAACTATGCATCCTACGAAAAAACTTATAAAAACATTTTTTGCTTAGAATTACCCAAGAAATACAAAAATGTTTTATTTTGCGAAAAATCGATGGTATGTAATTCCTCAAGTTCTTTGCTTATAACAATCTTATCGACATCCGGGTCAACTGTTACCCAAAAAATTCGTTGTCCACGGGTCAAAATACATAAAAAACTTGGGTAACTCCATCTAAATAAAGGAGCCCGTAGCACCCCTTCCTGACCACAGCACTAATTTGTTTATAAGCCAAAAAAATTGTTTATAACTTTAAAACATTGCTGAGGCTGCTTAAATAATCGGATTTCAATTCTGTAAAGTGCATTAGATAGGTGGAGTGCTTCTTTATATGTAAAATAATTGACAAATCTTTGTATGCTCTAGTTTTTGTTGTGCAAGATTTTAAAAATTTTTAATTTTTTAAAAAAGTTTAGATTGCAAAATTATTATGCAAAATCTAGTAGGTAACTCAATTTTAATGAAATTTGGTAGACGGTTTTAGCACATTACAAAAATTTTCTAAGCGAATTAGGAAGGTTCCAAGTGTAGCCTAAGTGATGGAAAAACATTGAATAACGACAGGCTTGTTTTGCCCCCTTATTTTATATTTATTGCTATTTTGCAGCAAGGGTGATAAATTCAGACATTTTTAACCAATTGTATCTGATAGAAAATGTAATTATCTTTGTTTTATTTCTACAGTTCGTCTAATTTACTTACCGTTACACGTCATTATCTACGCCAGAGATCTAAGTTGACATAGTTGCCAAAGTATAAAAAAATCCTGAATCCATTTTAAATCAAATAGATCACGTAATTATTATCAACGGGGATTAAACAACAAAACAATTTAATATTCAATGTAAATAAGTAAAAACTTAAGAAAGAGAGAACAAGAATTAAGTTATAATCTTTTAAGATTTGCTGTGCAAGCGTTTTTGCACTGCATTGTTAATAATTAAAAAACGGCTCCGAACTCTTGGCATGAAGTCGGTAGGTTTCTTTGTATGTGTCTACATAGTCTACAATAGCAACTAAAAAAGTTGTCAGATACCTCGATTATTCCAAGTCGTGATAAAATTAGGTGAAATTTATATTTTTATAGTAGAAGATGTTTTTATAGTAAAGTAAATAATAAAAACAGTAAATATAATAAAACAGATACTTATAGTAAAGAATATAAACAAATATGAAGTGTCATCACCGCAACTGTCAAATAAATGTTACCAATTTATTCTAAAATGTCACCTTCGTTCGATTACAGTTACAGTGTGATTCGAGTAAATGTGCTTCATAAAAACGCTTTATAATTCATTTATACAAATTAAATGAAACATATTATTGTGCATTTCTTTAGGTTAACATTAATAGAAATCTTCAAATATTATTTCTACGCGTATATAATAAAATATGTCTAGTGGCTGCAATTCCAGTGTATTCGGCAACGTGGTTCTAAAAAAGAACACATCTGCCGCCTAAATATTTCGTGTTGGTATCATGCGACGTCACAGGCTATGACTCGGATGACGTGCAACGGTTAGTAAATTAGATGAAGTATATACGACTTTGTTCCAAAATGAATCGGTTTAAAGTTATAAGCAAAGAAAGTAGAAAAAAAAATCGAAATTTTTAAATATTATATTTTTTTTTATTTATGTTCCGGGTATATTTAAGGAGCATAAGTCAATTATTATTAACGAAGTTATCACCTAACTTTATCCGCAAAAATCCGAATGCCACCTCTCACATCCACCTAAAAACAGATCCTTCCTGGTCTATAACATTACATACATGTGTTCGGCTATCCAATATATTTGTGTAATAAGGTCGTCACCTATCGCGTTGCTTGTACCTTTTTCAAACTGCCTCCCTACGTGGAGCTTACCTTTTTACGTTGGCGACCATCTGTGTCGCCGTGTCGCTTATCTCTTTATTATAATTAGCACCAATTGTGGCGCTATCTCTTTATAATGGGTATTATGAGTATAACAGATTTTGTATTTTGACGTAAATTAAGTTAGTTTCTATAAAGCTGTAAAATAAATAAACATTGCACGATGTTTGCCATTTTTACAATTTTCATGAGATCAATAAAATGTATCACTTCTATTGGCCTGCCAATACAGAATTTTTATTGTTAGAGCGTAATCTTCACAACGTATAAGATAAAATTTCGATTTTGAGTTTTGGCCACACATATGAGACATTTGAAATGTGCCTAAAAAACGCTGAATTTAAACCTTCGCCTTACAGACGTTGTAAGATACCGGAAGTATTTTTTAATTGTATTCTATAATATATATATCATCACCAAGCCAACCTTCTCATTCTACCAAGTCTCTCATTTGCTGGTTGCGTAGAAAAATGTATAAAACCAAAAATGACAACAAAATATTTACTTACTTGTTTATGAAATCAGCAGGTCCCACTAACATTGATCCTATTGGGCATCCCAAACCTTTGCTGAGGCAAAAGCAGGCAGTGTCTACATCTCGAACAATCCTTCGAGGACTCACTTTTAAGTATACAGCGGCATTCATCATTCTAGCACCATCCATATGAACGGGAATATCGTGTTCGGCAGCTATGCTACCAACTTTTTCCAGCCAGTCTAGAGGAACCACCTACAAAATGATGTTTTTGTTTACTAAGTTTCGTATCCTAATTTCTTTCGCATTTATCACTAATCACTATGTAGATTCCCTAAATAAATGTCTTCATATTTATCTTTTTTTTTCTCATACCGATATTCTTCCTCCACATCTTCTTTGTCCTTTCTCCCCTAGATCAAGGAGTGCTGTATTGTTCGTATAGCTTTTTCATACATTCTATTTATTTCTACATATCGCAGTTTCTCAACTTGACAATATAGTACGTTCTTTAACAGTAAAATATTGCAAAACCTCTAAATTTTAAAGAACTGCTTGGACTAACATGAAATTTGACACACAGATAGCTAATAAGTCAAAGAAAAAAGTGATATTGTGCCGATGTGTGCTTTCATTTTTCAATAAAATAACCACGTTTTTAGAAGGGTTTTCGCAAATAACTCAAAAAGTAAGTATTTTGTCGAAAAAAAAACGTTCTTAGCAAAAATATAGCCTGTAAAAAAGTGGAAAAGATGGTGTATATATTAGGTCTCTATACGTAGCAGAACCAGAGTTGCTAGCTAGTGAAAATTTGTTCATATTCGTCAAATTCCAAATCGAATATTTTAACGTGATATAACCAAAAAATGAAGCACTTTTTGGGGAAAACTCATTTCAACTTTTTTAAAGTCCTTAAAAAATCTTTATTTGTGTTTTCTAAAAAAAATTATAGCATCAAAAGTAAACAAGTTACGCTCAAAATAAAGTTGGTCCCTTTTCTTTAATAAAAAAAACAGGAAAATCACCCCCTAATTAGCATCTCAAATGAACTTAATCGTTACCATTTCACAAGTTTCTTTACTCGTGTATGTATTGTTTATATGATCTGTACGTTTCATCGGTTCAAAGTCCTTATTTTTGAAAGGGCTGTAGTTAAAAGGGCTTGAACGATTTACCAATCACGAGTGTATGCAAATTTAGAAACACTAAATCTTAACCAATTTTTGTCTTACAGAAAAACAAAAAAAAATACAAAATATTTAAAAAAGCTAAGCCGACTTTTTTTATTGTTTAAGATTTTTGTTATCTCCAACAATTTTTAAGTTATTTTGAAAAACCGCATTTTTTTCAAAATTAAAATTTTTAAAAAGTTTTCTTTAAAACCAATTGTTTTCAAAAATAAGCACTTTGAATTAATAAAACTTACAGATCATATAAACACAACATAAGTAAAGGAATTTGTGAAGCGGTAACGATTAATTTCATTTAAGTTGCTAATTAGGGGGTGATCTTTACGATTCTTTTTGCCAAAACAAAAGGGACCAACTTTATTTTGAGCGTAACTTGCTTACATTTGATGCTAGAAACTTTTTTTTATAAAAACAGAAACAAAGCTTTTTTTAAACACTTGTAAAGTTGTAATAAGTTTTCCCCAAAAAGTGCTTCATTTTTTGTATATTTCACGTTGAAATACTCTATTTGGAATTTGGTGAAAGTGAACCTATTTTTCATTAGCTATAACTCTGGTTCTACTAGGTATAGTGGCCTAATATATACACCATGTTTTTCACTTGTTTACGTGCTATATTTTTGATAAGAATTTTTTCCTCCAGAGACCTCGTGCATACACCATTTTTTTTTACTTTTTACAAGCTATATTTTTACTCAGAACATTTTTTTCAATAAAATACTTACTTTTTGAATTATTTGCGAAAAACCGTCTAAAAACGTGTTTTTTTTTTGTTGAAAAATGAACATGTTCACTCGCAAATAACTCGAAAAGTATTGACTTTGTGAAAAAAGTTTATAGAACAAAAGTTCCTTAGAATTAGTCAGTTTATCCATTTCCGGACATATTTTGGACATATATTTTTTCACCCCCGAGAGGGGGTGAAAGTTACGCTCAGGGCAAAAGCACACATCGGCACAATATCACTTTCTTTCTTCGACTTGTTAGCTATGCGTTTGAAAAATTTCATGTCAAGCCAAGTGGTTCTTTAAAATTTACAGCAAAAACCGTGAAAGAATGTACTAATAATTCCTAAATTCACAACATCTTAAAATGTGCTCTCTTATTTTGATATTTGCCATCTCTATGTAGTCTCCCTTAATATATTAATTTACTCTAAGTATGGACGTTGATTTTCTCTCCTTATTTTTTCCCCGATTTATTTCTCCCGTTTCTAGGTTCCATTGAGAATCTCAACTATTCCATTGTCCTGAGAATCACATCATGAGAATCAATGATGTGTTATCATTTCGAAGTGTTATTGTTATATTATTTTACGTTGTGTGTTTAAAATTAACAACGTAAATTTCTAAATAGACGTATTTACCAAGTGAATCATCTCATAATATCTAGAAACTTAACCCCTTCCGGCCTACCGAAATTTTATGGTAACGACAATAAACTATAATGCTTTTTACATGACTGTTGAAAGATTTGAGAATTGCAATTTGACGAATTTTAGAACAATATTTCGAAATCTAGAAATGGGTTTTCTCTTTAATCTTTACCTACGTTTAGTATTTCGATACAATTATCCAGAGGTGTAACAGAAGCCCCCGCAGCATGAAGCTTGCGGGGGGCCCAATATGTCAAGGGCCCCATCTTATTATCTAATATATGTAAAAATGTGTTGTTTTATTATTTGCATACATACGTTTTTTAAGCAGTGCAGTATTGAAAATGAAGTTGTCCATCCGAATTAATAAAATAATTGTAGATATATTCGCCAATAGCAGATAGTGCACGAAGAAAGTTGTTCATCTCATAGAATAATACTAATGTAATCATTTAGCAATTTTTGTTCTATTTTATTCTATACCAATAAAGATGAAAAATGTAAGTCGTCATAAACAATGCATGAATACACCAATAGCTCAGTAAATGACAGTTTTGGAGTGAAATTATCACTCCAAAAATTATCCACTTTGGACGGACGTATTTGCTTGACAATTTGGATTTAGGTGCTAGTTACACTCCACTTAAAAGTTGGATTTATGCCATTTGGTTGCTTTTACTTCGGGGTGTGACACCCTCCTTGGGGTGAAAAACATACGTTTAAAATAAGTCCGGAAATGTATAAATTGACTAATTATAAGAAACTTTTGTTCTTCTATAGAGTTTCTTTATCTATGCTAATACTTTTCAAGTCATTTGCGAGTGAAAATGTTTACTAAAAAAAAACAACGTTTTCAGACGGGTTTTTCGCAAATAACTCAAAAATAAGTATTTATCGAATTAAATATTAGATATCGCAAACATATTTATAGCAAAAATGTAGCTTATAAGATACAGAAAATGGTGTACTTATTCATAAAGTCTATCGGCACAGTAAAAGCACAGTTAAAGCTCATGAAAAATTATTTTTATTTGTCCAATTCCAAATCGAATATTTCAACCTGAAATAACCAAAAAATTAAGCAATTTTCGGGAACAACTCTTAAAATGTATTTTAATGTTTCAAAAAAAGCTTTATTGTTATTTTTTATAAAAGTTTCTAGCACCAAAACTATACGAGTTACGCTCAAAATAAAGTTGGCCTCTTTTTGGTAAAAAAAATCGTGAAAATCGCACCCCAAATAAAATTTATCATTAGCGCTTTACCATTTACTTTAAATATTTATTGTTTATATGATCTGTAAGTTTGACCGGTTCGAAGTCCTTACTTTTGACAAATTTAAAAGTTTTTTATTTTGGAAAAATGCTTTTTTTCAAAATAACTTAAAAAGTATTAGTGATGCGAAAAATCTCAAAGAGTAAAGAAATATAGGTAGGTCTTGCTTTTATAAATATTTTGGCTTTATTTTGTTTTTCTGTAAGACAAAAATTGGTTAAGACATGGCTGTTTAAAATTTGCATATACTCGTGATTAGTGACTCGTTTAAGCCCTTCAACTAGAACCCTTTTAAAAATAAGCACTTTTAACCGGTGAAACTTACAGGTCGTATAAAAAAGTTAGGTAATTTTTAAGGCGATAATGATTAGTTTCATTTGGGGCGCTAAATAGGGGGAGATTTTCACAAATTTTTACCAAAAAATTGGATTAACTGTATTTTGAGCGTAACTGGCTTAGTTTTGATGCTAGAAACTTTTGTAAAAAATAAAGCTTCTCTTAAAACATTAAGTTCTAATGAGTTTCCCCGAACAGTATTTCATTTTTTGGTTATTTCACGTTGAAATATTCGATTTGGAATTTGACTAATAAGAAAAACTTTTCATGAGCTAGAAGTGTTCTTTTACTGAGCCGATAGACTTCTTTTTTGTTTCATTTTTTTATAAGCTAGATACATTTTTGATAACAATATTCTTTTCGATCGAATACTTACTCTTTGAACTATTTGCGAAAAATCGACTAAAAACGTGGTTTTTATGTTGAACAATAAATAACTCGAAAAGTCTTGAGTTGACCACTTCGGTGGTGACACTGAAAATTACACGGTATCGCCATATTTTACGTTGATTTACTGGGCTGTAATAATACATATGGGTATTTGTTACACATGTCGCATTTAGTAATTTTTTAAAGGGGGCCCCATTTCCAATTTTGTGGGGGGGGGGGCTCGACGGAGTTTGTTACGCCACTGTTCTTCTGGTAGCACTACAACCCGGGGTGGGTCTTGGCTGACTGCACAATTCGCTTCCATCTCGAACTGTCGTCCATGATAGTTGGGTCAGTGGGTAGCCCCATTGTTCTTAAATCTGACCATTCTGACCAATTTTTTATCGAGCTACTTAAACTCTTTTTTAGTGCAATATTTTTTTGGTTTTGTTATGTAGTGAAACAAACTATTTGTTTGTAAAAATTTAGAGAGAAATATCTAAAAACATACTTACCCTACCACCGCACAAATTATGGGTATTTTCGACGGTTATTAGAGACGTAATTGTCTCATGAATATCTACATTTTTCTTTATCTTTTCTCTGAGTTCATCGAGATCAAAGGTTCCATCGTCTTTGGTCTTTAAACAACGAGTTTGGATTCCAGCCAACTGAGCAGCTCCTCCTTTAACAGGAATAGAAAAAACTCTTTAAGTAAATTAGTAAGGAAATTAGAGAACCAAAACACAAAGAAAATGATACATGGATTAACTATATAGAAAGCTCTATGCAGAGGAAGGACAAAAATGCCAGAACCGGAAACTCAAGAGGTAACCACAAATGAAGAACAGAAAAACGGCAGGTAAAGACTGAACACCAAACTAATTACTGAAATATTGTGCAGCAGCCATGACAGAACAATTAACAACATTAATTAATAAAATTATGAAATACAATCAAATACCGGAAGAATAGACAACGAGTGAACTAGTTCTACAATTCAAAAAGGGAGATAAAAACAGACGAAAAACTACAGAGGCATCAACTTGTTAAATACTATACCCTGAAACTTAAAACTAAAATTTTACAAGACCTAATGAATCAGAGGATAAGTTTAGCAGATGAACAACAGGGTTTTAGCACTGGAAGATTGAGTAGAGATGCAATATTTGTCATACAACAAATTACTGAGAAATCACTAGAGCATATTTCACTAGAGTATATTTTACCAGTATTTCTGTGTTTGATTTATTTGAAGAAAGCAAAATAGAGACGTCCCCCTAAATGTCATAAAAACTATTGAAAACATCTACCAAAACAACAAAATAGACATTAAAATATATGGACAACTTACAGAACCGATAGACATAGGCAGCCGAATAAAACAGGGGAACGCATTGAGTCCTATACTCTTCAACTTCAATTCCTATAAAAAGTGTAAACAAAAGAAGATGATACAGAATGGGAAACAAAGACGTAAAAACACTCTGCTATGCAAGCGACGCAATATTGATAGCCCAAGATGAAGATAGTCTGCAAAGAATTGTCCACAGAGTAAAAGAATTTAATAATATTAAATTCATTCAATAATATCAAAATGTCATATTATAAAAATGTAATAGATGTAATAGATGTAATAGATGTAATAGATGTAAAATAGAAATTGATGACATCAGTATTGAACAAGTAAGGGAAATAAAATATTTTGGAATTACACTGCCAGCTACGTAGACCTGGACAAAGAAGTTAGAAATCAAGTACAAAAAGTAAATAGACTGGCAGGATGCCTTCGTAACACTATATGGAAAAACCGACACATTAACACTGAGATGAAGTCAATAATTTATAAAGCCAGTGTAAGACCAATAATGACATATACATCAGAAACCAGATCCGACATAGCCACAACACAAAAAGTACTGGAAACACAGCACAACAAAAAAACTACTGGAAACGGCAGAGATGAGAGTACCGAGAAAAATTACTCGGAATACGCTGAGAGATTGAAAGAGGAGTGAAGACATTAGAAGAAAATTTAACTAAATAGAAAGAAAGATCTTGCATAGACCACATATTTACACTCCAACCATTAGTTGAGAAACAATGGCAAAAAATAGACTAGTACACATGGCATTCGTCGATTTAAAAAAGGCATATGACACGGTTCCCAGAAAAAACTATGGAACACGATGAAGGAAATCGGAATACCTCAAAGGTTAATAGAGGCCGTAAAAAAACTTTACAACAACAACATGGTAAGAGTTAAAACCGGCAATAAATACTCCAACGAATTTAAGACCACAAAAGGCTTATTGCAGGGATGTTCTACATCTCCGACACTGTTCAAGATATTCCTAAAACAAATATTAAAACCATGGAAAAGGAAATGTGAAGGAATGGGAATACCAATCCGGGATAACTTCTTGTACACATTAAGTTTTGCAGATGACTAAGTGGTAACGGCTCAAGATGAAGAAGATCTGTCCTATATGCGAAAATTAGAAAATACACAAAAAATGGACTAGAAATAAACCTAGAAAAGGCTGAATACTTAACTATACCCTATTCCACGAACATACGCCTGTTTTGGATTCCTTCGAGAACGAATATTCTACTGTGCAAAAAAAAGAATGTGTGTGTACTTTGTACGCACGTAAGAAGTTATACTTCTATTATATGATTTAAACGAAATTAATATACTTTTTATTTATATTTTGTTTAAATATTAAACTAATTTATACTTACTACTTCTCAAACATTTTTATTAGAACAGTGCCAAAAATTAAAATAATAAAAGAATAAAACACACACAAACACATTAAACAAGCCACAAATGATGTCTGAACATTAATTGTCGAAAATTTTTTTAACTAAATACGTATTTTCTGAAAATACAATTATATAATAAATATACTTACAATCATAAAATGTATTAAAAAAAACAAAAAAGAAAGTTTCTATTGGGACTCGAACCAGCGCTGATAAGAGCGGTTGGTATTGGAATTCATTTGCCTTCTCCGCTTAGCCACGGACACTATGTGTCATTATTTACGAAGATCGACTAACTAAACGGATTAAACTTGTGATATTTTGATATTTTGAAAATTGATCAAATTATTTTAATTTTGAATTGAAATGATTTAGAATTGAAAAAATACAACAAAACATAGAGTAAAAACAATATATTAGGTGAATATTGATAGAAATTTTGATGGTAATCAAATTATATAAATAAAAGTATTACATACTATGTATTTTGGCAGATCAAATAGGTAGGGTTATACCCATGATACATTAACAATTATTACGTACCTGTTGCTTTTAAAAACTATTTAAAAGTCACTACAATATTATAAACTTTTTTGTTTCTGTCCTCACAACAATAAAACTAATATATTATACATTTGTTTACCTTTACCTTTACCTCCAGACCACAGCTGCCATATAGGATAATTTTTGACATGTCATTTGAACATCCAATCAGAACAAAGTTATAATGCGCATGCGCCGGGCTGATAGGTTTTAACATATAAAAAAATCACCCTCTATCGCCGGTAAAGAAGTATAACTTCAATAAGAAGAACGAAAGTAAATTGCAAATTACATTGTTGTTTATTGAAATAATTATTAGCGCCATCTACTTTCGTACTTCTTATGTTGCACACTAAAATATTCATTGTCGCGATAAACCAAAACAGGCGTATATTCATGGAATGGCTCATACAGAACAAGAACCAGTGAGAAACTTAGAAATGAACGATGATAGGGAAATTATCAGCACTGAAAAATTCAAATACTTAGAATTCATACTTCAAAGAATGGAACCACCGAGCAAGAGCTAACCAGCAGATTAGCACAGAAAAGAACATGTATTAAACAAATGAACGGGGTACTGTGGGATAGACAGATTACCAGAAATACAAAGAAGAGAATATATAACACCTTGGTACGTAGTATAATGATCTATGGAGTAGAGAATTGGGTAATAAACAAACGAAACAGGTCCAAAATTACAGCAACTGAAATGGAGTTCATGAGAAGAAGCTGCAGGGTGACAAGAATAGATCGCATTATAAATGAGGAGATAAAACGAAGAATGGCAGTAGAACAAGGCATCCTCAGCTACATCGGGGAAGAACGTTTAATTTGGTATGGACGTGGGAGAATATCAGAGCGTACAAGGAGGATATCAAAGATTTCGGATTGGAGCCCAATAGGAACGAGAAGAAGAGGTAGACCCCGAAGATCATGGAGGGATGAAGTGGACGAGGCCGTGGAAAGATGAGACCTTAGAGACGGAGAATGGCAGAACAGAAACGACTGGAGACGTTGGTCGAAAGAAGGAAGGCGGTGACAGCTGTAAAAATCCTGATATAGGTAGATAGATAGATAAAAAAGAATGTCATAAACACGTAAGCAGAATAGGGGAGACCCGTGGCCACGAAACCGGCCCATGGACTATAAATTGAAACACTGATTTTTCCCTTCCCATCTTTTTAAATCAGAATATTGCAGAATAAAAATAAAATAAAAATTCCATTTGTATTCAGTTGCAATGCGAAGGCAAAACAATCTTATTTTTCAATCAGAATAAGCGCAGTCCAGCCCTCTGAATCGACGATTTTCGACTCTTGTTGGAGTCTCATCGGAGAGAACGTAGGCCTGCTACTCCATACTCCAATTGACCAACACCGAGAGTTTACCCCCCACACCGCAACTGACGTGAATGGACTAGGTGACTAGCGTCATATGGCAATTGAAAGATGAAGTAGTTTTCAATCCTAATAGCAATATTAATAATATTTAAAAATATTAAAATATTACTAAAAGATTTTTAAATTGAAAACTTATTGGTCCATTTCCCTGGTGACAACTCCAAGGCTTATAAAATTTGCAACAAGAGTCGAAAATCGTCGATTCAGAGGGCTGGACTGCGCTCTGTATTCTAATTGAAAAATAGGATTGTTTTGCCTTCGCATTGCAACTGAATAAAAATGGAATTTTTATTTTATTTTTATATTGGTCGTTACTTCTTTGAGTAACTAGGTCCATTTTCTGTTGGAATTTACCAGCTGAACAGACGGGGTCGTGAATTGTAAGTTTTTGAATTCCCTCTTGTCTTCTTCGCTTCAGCATCCATCTGTCTTGCAAATTTTAGAAGCCTTGGAGGTGTTACCAAGAAAATGGAACAATAAGTTTTCAATTTAAAAATCTTTTAGTAATATTTTAATATTTTTAATTATTATTAATATTGCTATTAGGATTGAAAACTACTTCACCTTTCAATTGCCAGATGACGCTAGTCACCTAGTCCATTCACGTCAGTTGCGGTGTGGGGGATAAACTCTCGGTGTTGGTCAATTGGAGTATGGAGTAGCAGGCCTACGTTCTCTCCGATGAGACTCCAACAAGAGTCGAAAATCGTCGATTTAGAGGGCTGGACTGCGCTCCATATTCTAATTGAAAAATAAGATTGTTTTGCCTTCGCATTGCAACTGAATAAAAATGGAATTTTTATTTTATTTTTATATTGGTCGTTACTTCTTTGAGTAACTAGGTCCATTTTCTGTTGGAATTTACCAGCTGAACAGACAGGGTCGTGAATTGTAAGTTTTTGAATTACCTCTTGTCTTCTTCGCTTCAGCATCCATCTGGCTTGCAAATTTTAGAAGCCTTGGAGGTGTTACCAAGAAAATGGACCAATAAGTTTTCAATTTAAAAATCTTTTAGTAATATTTTAATATTTTTAAATATTATTAATATTGCTATTAGGCTTGAAAACTACTTCATCTTTATTACAGAATATCTTGTCATTGTAATAACACCCCATGTTGTTTTATCAGTTAGGCTAAAGACTTATACAATGTATAATGCAAATATAAACAATTTTTGCATTTAAAATACATTCCCATAAAATGAAATAATAGACTATAATAAACAAACAACTTAATGCAAAGTCTACGCGTATAATTAGTGCAAAAATTGTCCTTGGAAGATAAGAAATATGTACCTTCCACCAGAGACTTTAATGATTTTGAAAGTATATCATTACAATATGCAACCACCTTGCTGACTTTATAATCGGAAAAAGAAACTATACTTACAATAATTATCTGTTACGACAAAAACGTAAGAACGACCAATTTTGCGTAAGCAATACGTACCTACTGGTTAAATTAAGTACTTGCATTGCCTTTCACATTCAGAAGTACCTTTTTACGCTTTTTTGCTTTAATTAGGTATTTTCGTTCAAAACTTACTATACCAACAACGGTCGAGTACTGAATAAGCATTAAATTAATACAAAAATAAAATTGCAGGAGGCGAAAATACAATTATAAAAAATACAAAAATAGCGGCCGTGCAAGGTAGTATTAGGCAGGTACGTGTAGAGGATTATCGCTGTTAACTGCTGCGGAATACTAAATAGACGGAGAGCTAGAGCCGAAAAATCATCGTCATAAGTAATATGGAGTTTTTCCTGTGAAATGTGTCCATTGTATATTGACAACTATGACTCCTTTCAGGCTGACACCTCAGTGGATACAGGAAGTAGCAATAAGGGATGAAAGGGGAAAGTTAGTGTAGTCATTAAAGGTTTTCACCTGCTATTTTGTTAAACCTCCATCGATTTGCATGAAAATTGGTGACTAGTTAGAGCATACCTCAAGAAATAAAACTGATTTGGTGCCAATTTGCACTTTTACCCTGGTGGTGAATACCACCCCTTCCCGCGGGTGAAAATAATTTTATTAAAAATAACCCCACAAATCGATAGAGGGACAAATTTTAAGTAAAATTTGTTATATCATGTTATTAAGATAAATACTTTTTGAGTTAATAAAGATAAAAAGATTTGTCTATTTAAGAGCATATGCGTGAAGTTACGGATGATAAAAAGAACATATTAATTAATTGTATGTTAGTAAAATATTATTTTTATATTATTTCCATATTTAATTGAATTTTTTCTATCAATATAAACTGAATATGTCCAGAAACTGGTGGTGCCCAATAATGGGTACATTTGACATATTCGAATACACTTTTGCTAAATTTATAATATCGAAATATTATGAAAGTAATATTTTAATAACATACAATTAATTAATACAGTCGAAAAAATGAAAGAATACCCATGAACGAACATATAAAACACGCTGTATTTTCCTGTCACCGTGTCACAAAGCAAATTGCCCAGTGCAAGTACATGTAATAATAATTATTACATGTACTTGCGCTGGCCAATTTTTGGTGACATGGAAATACAGCGTGTTTTATATGTTCGTTCATGGGTATTCCTTCATTTTTCCTACTGTATGTTCTTTTTATCATCGGTAACTTCACGCATGTGCTCTTAAACAGACAAATCTTTGATCTTTAATAACTCAAAAAGTATTGATTTATTTTAATAACATGATATAACAAATTTTACTTATAATTTGTCCCTCTATCGATTTGTGAGGTTATTTTTAATAAAATAGTTTTACCCCCGAGAAGGGGTGGTATCCACCCCCAGAGTAAAAGTGCAAGTTGCCACCAAATCATTTTTATTTCTTGGGGTATGCTCTAACTAGTCACCAATTTTCATGCAAATCGAAGGAGGTTTAACAAAATAGGAGGTGAAAACCTTTAAATACTATACTAACTTTCCCCTTTCATCCCTTATTGCTACTTCCTGTATCCACTGAGGTGTCAGCCTGAAAGGGGTCATAATTATCAATATACAATAGACACATTTCACATGCCAAACTCCATATTACTTATGACGATGATTTTTCGGCTCTAGCTCTTAGACTAAAAGGAGGATTTATTTATGATAATTCATTGAATGGCAAACCCGCTTGCAATATACAGCCATACTGATTCTAACGTTTGAAACGGAGAATAGTCTTTTGGGAAAAACGAGATGGGCGAAGGTCTGTAAGACGGCTTATAAAAAGGTGGAAAAGAGTTGTAACGCCATTGATGGTGACAATAACGATCTTTCATACCTTCATAAAAAGATATACTTTTAGAAAGCACGTACTATTTGACTTTAGGAGGTATTTTGCACTTAATCTTACGGGGGAAGGTGCAAAATCTTGGGCCAATGCTATTTAAATGCATTCATTTTTTTTTTTTTTCGAATCCTGAGAAACCTAATAGGTATTTTTTAATTTACACGCAGAATTAAAGCTTACATTATTACCGAGGGTTAAAAGTCTCTTAGAATAAACAAAAAGTTTCTTTTGAATAAAATATTTGAAATTAAAAATCACATAGATGGATGAGTGGAGTGACAAAGAAGGATAAAATTAGAAATGAGTATATTAGGGGAAGTCTAGGTGTGGCACCAATTGATGCCAAAATGAGAGAGCATAGGTTAAGATGGTTTGGTCATGTTCAACGTCGAGACGTTAACCACCCAATACGAAGAATAGCTGAAGTGCAGATTCCTGGAAGGAGTAGGAGAGGAAGACCAAAGAAGAGCTGGGGGGAGACGATAAGGCAGGACATGTTGGTAAAGGGGATTAACATTGATATGGCCCAAGATAGAATTGTGTGGAGAAATGCAATTAGGGAAGCCGACCCCGCATAGGGATAAGGCAAAGAGAATGATGAGAATGATGATTTGAAATTAAAAATCACACTTAATTTTTTTTTACCCCTGTAACTCATTAAAATAAACATAGAAGTTTTCAGGGACTTTCGGCCCTCGGTAATAATGTAATCTTTCATACTGCGTTTAAATTTTTCATAAATATTTATTAGTTTTCTCGGGATTCGAAAAAAAAGAATACATTTAAATATCATTGGCCCAATATTTTGCGCCTACCCCCTTAATGAGATACTTACTTTTATCAACGTTTAAATTAGAAAAAAATACTTACCCTGTTCTAACAAGAAAGTGTGTGACTTATCTCCAGAAATTATTTCAGATCCTCTTTGAGGACAGTGTACCATCACTGTAATATAAAAATGATTAATCAGTAATTTAACAACACGCTAAAAATATACAATAGATATAATTAGAAGTGGAAATCAAAACGTCAAAATAAACATAACTTAAACTCAAATTGTGGTTAAATCATAGTAAAAATAGTAAATTATATATAGGAAGGGAGGTAGGCAGGGATTCTTGAAAAGTAGTCATTTTGTTCATTTTATTAGATACATTGTACGCTTGAATTTTTCTCAATGTGTCAATTTTTGTTGCTCTGTTAAGTTCTTAGCACTTTTATTATAATATTCAACAAAAAAACTTCTTGAATGTCCATTTAGTTGTCTTAAAATGGTTCCTCTGACAGCCGTGATACTTTTCGTGGTGGTGAGGTACTCTATATGCTCAGTTGTAATCGCTAGTTCGCACTAAATAAAGAATAACGTCTCCACAATACAGTGGAGAGACAACATTATCATGCACCAGATTTTATTAGCCTTCTCTTATCCTATGGGACTCGATGAGACTTTGGGGGAATAATGGATAAGATAAGAATAAACAAACATGGAATAGGAATATCGCAACCTCAGTTATCCAGAAATTATGGACAGCAACATGGAAAACGATCCAGCGAACAAGCGTGAAAAGGTTTAAGTACCTTTTAAAGGGTACATGACAATTAGACCGAAATCATTAGACCGAAAGCAGTAGACCGAACTCATTAGACCGAAAAGCACTTTACCAAAACCTCACTAGACCGAACGGCATTAGACCGAAATAGTGCATAAATTAAAACAAATTGCAGTAAATTATGCTAATATTTTTTATATCTGTCTTTTTGTTTATTGTATTTTTTTTTTGTATTATTTTATATAAAGACTGTGTAAATTGTTACTCTGTACATGTACAATGTACAGTCTGATATGAAATAATTTTCGTCCGTTAAACAGATTAGTGAAGGTAAAAATAAATTAAGAGTAAAGTGACGTTAACACCATTTTAACTGTTTCTAATAACCATCCAAATAACATTTAGTTGTAATTACATAATTTGGTCTTCTGCTTTTCGGTCTCCTACTGTTCGGTCTAGTGAGGTTTCGGTAAAGTGCTTTTCGGTCTAATGAGTTCGGTCTACTGCTTTCGGTCTAATGCATAGGCTTAAGCAGGGGGTGGCTTTGGGGGTTATAACCACCCCATTTGGATGTACTTTGAGAGCTTTACACGCTTAACACCATTACTATTTCATACCTCCCAGAGACTATCAAGTAGTTGTAACCCCCTCCCTTAGGATCATCCTGGTTACACCTCTGGTCTAATGATTTCGGTCTCTTTACAGTCATCATCATTCTCTTTGCCTTATCCCTATGCGGGGTCGGCTTCCCTAACTGCATTTCTCCACACAATTCTATCTTGGGTCATATAAATGTTTTTTCTTCTTTGGTCTTCCTCTCCTACTCCTTCCAGGAATCTGCACTTCAGCTATTCTTCGTATTGGGTGATTAACGTCTCGACGTTGAACATGACCAAACAATCTTAACCTATGCTCTCTCATTTTGGCATCAATTGGTGCCACACCTAGACTTCCCCTAATATACTCATTTCTAATTTTATCCTTCTTTGTCACTCCACTCATCCATCTAAGCATTCTCATTTCCGCCACATGCATTCGTTGTTCCTCTTTCTTTTTCACTGCCCAACATTCAGTTCCGTGCATCATAGCCAGTCTTATGGCTGTTTTATAGAATTTTCCCTTCAGCTTCATTGGAATTTTTCTGTCACACAACACACCACTCGCTTCTTTCCACTTCATCCATCCAGCTCTAATTCTACTGCATGCATCTCCATCTATTTCTCCATTACTCTGTAATACCGATCCTAGGTACTTAAAACTATTACTTTTCACAATCATTTCACTATCCAAAGATACCATTTTATTTGTAGTAACTCCATCTTTAAATGAACATTCCAAATACTCTGTTTTTGTCCTACTAAGTTTTAAACCTTTTTCCTCCAGAACTTGTCTCCACTGTTCCAGTTTTTGTTCTAAATCTCTTTCACTATTTCCTATTAACACTACATCATCAGCATACATTTGGCACCATGGAATACTACCCTCTAGTTTCGCTGTTATCTGGTCCAAAACTAATGAGAATAAATAAGGACTAAGCACCGAGCCTTGGTGCAATCCTACTTTCACCTGAAATTTATCAGTCTCTCCCACACCTGTCCTAACACTAGTTGTTACTCCCTCATACATATCTCTCACAATCTTTACATATTCGCCAGGGACTCCTTTCTTATTGAGTGCCCACCACAAAACCTCTCGAGGAACTCTATCATATGCTTTCTCAAGATCAATGAATACCATATGAGCGTTGGTCTCTTTATTCCTGTATTTTTCCATCAGTTGTCTTACAATGAAAATTGCATCTGTTGTTGATCTGCCCTGCATAAAGCCAAATTGATTATCGGATATTTCGGTTTCTTCACGTATTCGTCTATCAATTACTCTCTCCCATATTTTTATGGAGTGGCTAAGTAGTTTTATAGCCCTGTAGTTTGTGCATTGTTGTATGTCTCCCTTGTTTTTGTAGACAGGTAATAATATACTGCTTCTCCATTCGTCTGGCATTTGTCCAACTTCCATAATTCTATTAAAGAGACCTGCTAGCCAATTTGTTCCTGTCTCTCCCAATGCTCTCCATACTTCCCCAGGAATATCATCTGGTCCGACTGCTTTTCCTTTCTTTATTTTTTGAAGCGCTTGAGCCTTTCCTCGTTTGTTATTCTGGTAACCATTGCTGTTACTGTCTCCGTTAACTCCACAGGCTGTCTGTCAAATTCTTCATTTAATAGACTGTCATTTAATAGACTTCTTTTAATAGACTGTTCGGTCTCTTTACAGTAAACCCTATTAAAGTAAAGCTTCGACCCGAAAGAGACATTGTCGCCTATAATATAACCACAAAAACGAAAGAGATTGGACCATCAAATAAACGATCCAAGAAGCTCCGATATGAGCTACAATCAGAAAACCACAAACTATTGGAAGCGGTTAAAATTAACCGAGGAAAATAAGTGGGAAGGCGTTAGCAGCCAGTAAGGATAGTAATATTAACCCAAAATTATCAAGAGTCTTAACTTTCACTGTAGAACTTGGTAAATAAAAAATAAAGATTCAGCACAATGGCGATCCATACGCAAAGAAAGCCTGAAGTCAGACACTATGAATAAACGGACCAGTAAAAGTCTGCGATTTGTAAAGGTACATAATAATAAACTCAAAAAAAATGGAGATATATGTACAAGAAACGTCGTAATAGACGTAAGAGGCTCAACAATATATTATGAAAAATACTGTTGGCATTCCTTTTAAATACTAAAAAAAAAGAATGTGTATGTACTTTATACGCACGTAAGAAGTTATACTTCTATTATATGATTTCTTAAAAATAAATATACTTTAAACAGTTTGTTTTAATTTTTCTTTAAACACCAAACTAATTTTGTGCTTACCGCTTTCAAAAAAATTTAAAAAAAAAAGTATAGGATAGCACTGGATTCGAACTCAAGACCTCTCGATCTCTGGCCGAATGCTATACCAAATACGCTACGAAGACTGTATCCTGTATCGGTTCGAACGTACCTAATGACAATTCACGGTAACAAACAGACAAGGTGATGTATAATAAATATTATACAATAAAATGTTTTAATAATACTCATCTCACTCCTGAGGAAGACAAATCCAAAGACACAAAAATTATAATAAATATATTTACTAAAAACACTAATATATTCTTTTCACACCTTTTCTTGCACTGATATATTTCTACATAACTAGAAAGATTTAGCGACTAAACGCCATACTGTCTGTGTGCGCATGCGCACAATATAATGAAATTTTACTCTAAATCGCGCCTAAAGCTGTATAACTTCAATAAAAAATTCAAGGACTTTGCGATAGTAAAGCATGTATTTATATTTCAAAAAATACATAAAATTGGTGGTGAATCTCATACAATTGCTGCATACGGAAGGTACAATGCGTTCGCCTCTAGAATTATAAAATTAATACAACTGAACAAACAGCATCTGCAGTTCTTATCTCTAGCCAAACAGTATAATAAATATTTGAGGATTTTATTATTATTTAACAAAAATATTAAAAACCAAAAATATGCTGTAAACCTACTCTAAGAGAAAGAAACAAAAACTAATCAATACCAAAAAAAGCGACAATATTAGGCAGACGCCTTTTTTTCAAGTATGTAATACTATAGATAGGGTTACCATAATTTATTAAGGCCAAATCCGGACAGGGGTAGTCCAAGGAAAAAAACATATACTTTCCCTTGCTTTTTGACACCCCCAAAGTTAGTATTAGTATTATCAGCACAAAGGCAAACTACTTTTGAATCAATAGAGTATTTTTTAATACATTTTAAAACATGTTCTACTAAAAGATCAGATGTTTCACCCGGAAGTTCATCAAAAAATAAAAGTTTCACGTTGACACCTTCATTTTGCTTAAAATAACGAACACATACCGGATTCAGTTTGATTTCGTTTCTGTTTGAACTATCAATTATTGTAATCGTAATAAAATTTGCATCTTTGAGATCTTCGAGTAATTTTATATTTTTTTAGTAAAGAAAAAATTCGGACATTACTCATATCCGGACGCCAATCCGGACATGTCTTTCAAATCCGGACTTTCCGGACGAAATCCGGACGTATGGTAACCCTAACTATAGATCAAAAATGAATAACCATTTTCAATTTCGTTGCAACACGAAAATACAGCCGCACCATATTCTAGTTCAATCAGAGAGTGTAGCAAGCACCTCTACCGGTTTCGAAGCTTATTAGTCTCCCATCAGGAGGCACATATGCTGCTCTCCCTGACCCAACCAGGACAAACCACGGCGTGCAGTTACGTATTGCAACGAAATGGCAGGGATGCCCTAGCGGCAACTGCTAGCAAAAGACTAAGTTTTTAATTTAATAGCACATAGAATAACACTAAAAATATTACTATACATCCCACCAGACTGAAAACCATGGGAACCTTCTCTGGTTACACCTCCGAGGCTTCTAAAATTTTCAAGCCATAACGGATGCTGAGACTAAAGAAGATGAGGGAATTTTACAATTAATAATTCACGTCCCATCTGGTTTCAACGAGAATGGTTCATTTTATGATTTACATGTTTACTCTGATTGGAGTACGAAGGGAACCATTCTCGTTGGAACTTTACCACGCTGAGCAGATGGGATGTGAATTATAAATTGTAAAATTCCCTCATCTTCTTTAGTCTAAGCATCCGTTATGGCTTGCAACTTTTAGAAGCCTCGGAGGTGTAACCAAAGAAGGTTCCCATGGTTTTCAGTCTGGTGGGATATAGAGTAATATTTTTAGTGTTATTCTATGTGCTATTAGATTGAAAACTTAGTCTAATTCAAAAGAATTCGTTAAAAATTGCTCTAGTTATTGCTAAATATGTTTTCAAGTTTTCGTACAACTTAAAGTAACAACTTCTCACATCTATAATGCTAAATTAGAATTTGTCACCAGTGTTTGTTTCTTTTTTGTCACTTCTCGTCAGTGATTGGCGACAATCAACTGAAATTCTCCTCTATCTTGTGCTAATCATAATCGTATGATTGTGCTGATCTTCATGATGACATTTGCGTAAGAGAACTTCTTTCGTCCTCCTATGTCTCGTCTTCTTTCGATCATTCATTTAACGGCCAACTTAAAAGCTCAACTAGCAAGATGGTGCATACTTACAATGGGGTCGACATAACTGAATTGATCTTTAATGGAAGATCGGACAATAACGAAGAAACCGAAAAAAATGTACAAGGTTGCATGGTGGAACGTCAAATCATGAAACACGGAAAAGTTTAAAATCATAATCGAAATTAACAACCACCTATTACTAGGATAGCAGTAAAATTGGTGAGTAGGTAAATCGTAAGAAAATGGCAAAGTCGAAATGGCGTCACAGTACAAATAAGTTTGGGAAGCTTTGATATAAAGCATACAGCATACAGACTCAGACGCGACGAATGACGTAACATTGTACGCGGCGTACGGCGTTTATTGAAGACCACAGCATTATAGACCGGACTGTATCGTCGCCCCCGCTAGCGAAATTATGGACCGTGATAGTGTGACGTCAAAACGTCAAAAAGGTTTCCAAATATTGATATAAAAATACTAAACAAAGCAACTGTCAATTGATTATATACATTATACAGGTGATACACTACACAGTACTTACTGTGTTTCTTCAGGTTTTTAACCAGTCCTATTTGGAAATGTGGTGAGAAATATACTATGAGCATTGATTACAATCACGGGTACCCAACACATTACCATTTTGTAAAAATTAAACATCCTACAAGCAATATATTCCAATTATAAAAACCAAGACAAACACCATGTGTGAATTTCCGCTTTGTTTGGAAACCATTTCAGAGTAGCCAACATTTGACGTCACGACTATAACGGTCCATTCCGATTCGATTTTTTGCACAAACTTACTTAAAAATAGGTCCTTATAACATATCCACAGGGTGCCGAGCAATGCTGTGGTCGAAAAATTGTTTAAAAAAATTTTTTTTAAACAAATTTAGATAATTTGGGCCATTTTGAGCAAAAAAGGTCTCCTGTCATTTTTCTCTAAAATTGATTGTTGACGAGTTATATGCGATTAAAAATTTGAAAAATGCAAAAATGGCCATTTTCGAGGCTTAATAACTCGATTAAAAATTATTATTATGAAATTAAAAAAGTGACCAAATCAAGTTTCAAACCCCTTCTTCAAGGTCCTGAAGAGATTTTTGTCATTATTTTATTACAAAGCTGCTATTTTTAATTATTACCAATTAACGCTATAGACCAACTGTATCGTCGCCCCCGTTAGCGAAACTATTTCGATTAGATTTTTTTGCACAAACTTAAAAAGTCCTCATAACACATCCACAGGGTGCCGGGTGGTGCCGTGGTCGAAAAATTGTTTGAACATTTTTTTTTTAAACAAATTACAAAAATAATTTTTTCATTGTGAACGATTTTTTTTTACATAATTTGGGTTATTCTGGCAAAAAAGTCTCTTGTCATTTTTCTTTAAAATTGATTGTTGTCAAGTATGGCCATTTTCGCATTTTTCAAATTTTAAATCGCGTATAACTCGACAACAATCAATTTTAGAGAAAAATCACAAAAGACCTTTTTTGCTCAGAATGTCCCAGATTATCTAAAAAAATTGTTCGAAGTGAAAAAATTATTTTTGTTAATTTGTTAAAAAAATATTATTTAAACAATTTTTCGACCACAGCACCGCCCGGCACCCTGTGGATATGTTATAACAACCTCTTCTTGAGTAAGTTTGTGCAAAAAAATCGGATTGGAATAATTTCACTAACGGGGGCGACGACACATCCTGGACTATAGCGCTATTTGTTAATAATTAAAAATATCAGCTTTGTCATTAAATACTTGATTAGGTTTGAAACTTGATTTGGTCACTTTTTGAATTTCATAATAATAATTTTTAGTCGAGTTATGCCTTAAAGATGTCCATTTTCGCATTTTTCAAATTTCTAATCGCATATATCTCGACAACAATCAATTTCAGAGAAAAATGACAAGAGACCTTTTTTTGCTCAGAATGACCCAAATTATCTAAAAAAAATTGTTCTAAATGAAAAAATGTGTTTAAAAAAATTGTTTAAACAATTTTTCGACCACGGCACCGCCCGGCACCCTGTGGATATTTGGATATGTTATAAGGACCTCTTTTTGAGTAAGTTTGTGCAGAAAAATCGAATCGGAATAATTTCGCTAGCGGGGGCGATGATACAGCCCGGTCTATTAAGCAGCTCAATAAATAACATGGTGTACCTTTTTTAAACCTCTTTTAATTTCTAAAATAACCAATTATACCGCTAATGGTATTCTTTTAATGGCTTCCTAAACTAACTTTTTATCTTTCGCAATTACGTTTTTCAACAAATCGAGATTCTTATCATAATAATTACCTTAGGTATATTCTCTATTAGTACAAAAACCTGTTATTTACATCAGTGTAAATCATTAAATTTAACAATTTATTAGGAACTGTCTATCGCAAAGAAAATAATAACAAAATCATCGATGTCAGAATTTATTACTATTTTGGAAATTCCCTTCTTCTGAAAAATTGTTATATTTGCTTAACCACAAAATTACAGAAATCACAATTTTTTTCAATACATGTTTTTTCATAAGTTTTTTGGAAACATTACTGTGATACTTTTTTAATATATTAATTTTGATGTGTATGTAGCATTTAACTGAAATATCTTGAACGGCAACGTCAACAAAAGGTCGGAAATATTTAAAAAAAAAAGTCTTCTTCTTCTTCTTCGTCTTCCTCTTAATAAGCAATTCTGCTTGTTCATTGGCGGATTGATACCTCTATGGAAGGTTGTCACTCCATCTTTTGCTTCTACCCATTGGTGATTTATCTCTTGCTATTTTGACAACACGTATTTGCGCATTCTGATTATTGTACTTATAACACTTATATCATAAATAACTATAAAAATATCTATCTCCAGAAATAAAAAAATAATATCTAGCTCAAAAATTAAATGACTTATAATAAAAAGAATGTCAGTCCCTATTTTTTTCTAAGCGAAAAAGTGGTCGTAAACTTCCCCCTACTCACCACCCTAATAGTCTAAGAGCTAGTGAACAATCCGACTAACGGTCTTCCTATAAGGCTAGAAATTTGTATAGTGATAATTCATAGCACACCAAGGCTAAAAACCATGACCTGGTAGGCATCAGCCATGAACGTGTATCTACCAGGTGAATCGAAAAGTGCATAGTTTAGGGAAAAAATAAACTTTCTCCTGTAAAGTTTAAATTTAAGTATGTGTTTGAGTAAGTCATTTAGAAGAAATGTGTACAATGACAGGCGATTCTGAAGAGCATAAGGCCTTGCCAGGCGAGGGGAAAGATTAGGGGTTTTTCCTAAAATTATTTTTTTTGCATCGACCAGTTTTTTTAGGTTTTTTGAATCATTCCAAACAGAAAAGGTGTTTAGTGATTTTTCTCTTAGGTTAATAGTTTTTGTTATATAAGCGATTGAAAATTGCGAAATCGGCTATTTTTAACCCTAAATCGGACATTTAACTAAAAATTTCAATATTGCCAAGGTAGGTAGATATTCTTTAAACATTGATTGATGAAATCCCAAAGAGTTTTTTGCAATACAATATCGAAAACCCATTTGTTTTTTAATTGCTAATCAAGCGGGCTCAACACTGTAGTACCGGGTGTCCACTTATATTTTTCCCCATTTTAACTGCCTATAACTTCTAAACGGCTCAAGATAAAAATATGCGGTTTTCACTGAAATGTTTTATTTTAGTAAAAGTTTTATCTGAATGGATTGAATTTTTTATATCGCTTTCAAATACGAAATAAAATATGGCGGATTTTTGAAAAAAAACGTTGTTGACTTTTGTAATTTAAAAGAAAGGTCATTCACCTATCTAGCGATATAAAGTTTTTCAAAATCGGTTGTCAAATCACTGAGTAATTAATTTCTAAAATGAGAGGTGCAACGTGGATATCACATACCTAAATAACATAACTAACCAGGTTACGTGATTTCCACATTGCATCTCTCATTTTAAAAATTAATTGCTCAGTCATTTGACAACCGATTTTAAACATTTTTATATCGCTGGATAGATAAATGACCGTTTTCTCAAGTTTTTAGGTAAGTGACCATTTTTTATATCGCTTTTAAATAAAAAATGGCAGATTTTTGAAAAAAAACGTTATTGACTTTTTTTATTAAAACAGCCAGTATATTTTTTTGTATCTTGAAAAACGGTCATTTACCTATCCAGCGATATAAATTTCTTTAAAATCGGTGGCCCAATGACTTAGCAATTAATTTTTAAAATGAGAGATGCAATGTGGAAATCACATAACATAATATCATTTTGCTCAGTTAATGACCTTTCTTTCAATTTACAAAAAAATATACTGGGTATTCCATTAAAAAAAAAGTCAACAACGTTTTTTTCAAAAATCCGCCATTTTTTTCGTATTTGAAAGCGATATAAAAAATTCAATCTATTCAGACAAAACTTTTACTAAAATAAAACATTTCAGCGAAAACCGCATATTTCTATCTTGAGCCGTTTAGAAGTTATAGGCAGTTAAAATGGGGGAAAATATAAGTGGACACCCGGTATAAGTGAGGACGTTTGAGTTTGCATAAATTCATTATCTCGAGAATGGGCAAATTTGAAGAGAAATCCTCAGACAGGTCGATTTTTATTCTTAAATTAGGACTTTTTGGCATATATTATATAATACTAGTGACGTCATCCATCTGGGCGTGGTGACGTAATCGATAATTTTTTTAAATGAGAGTAGGGGTTGTGTAATAGCTCATTTGAAAGGTTATTTAATTCTCTATTCAGTAATATAAACATTTACATAATTATTTATACAGGGTGTACAAAAAATTTTTCTTATTAAATTAATTTAAGGGTCAATCCATATCAGCTCACCCAGTCAGTGTTGCTCAACATTTTTAATTTTCCTGATTCTTTTATCATGGATTCCCTATAGGTAGATATTCACAAAAATCCATTTGAAAAAAATTTTGTAAGCCATATTTTTTATTTGGTAGCCATTTTTAAAATGACGGCTCGGCGAATTTAAGGAAAAAACGGGGTTTGCGGAAAATTTAATTGCCAAGTCATTTTTAAAGATATCAGCATAATCTAAACACCAGTGTGTTCAGCATGAAATTCCCTTCAAAAATATGTTATTTAAATTTCTCTATCATTAAAGAAAGTCAATAAAACTTCCTCCAAAACTTCGGAAAGAATTTAGCAAAATCGTTCATTTTTAAGACCATTAATTCTTAGGAAGGAAAAGTATCTCACAAATAATAATTTATTTCTGTGTTGAATACTCAAAATACCACCAGCAGCATAAGTTTTAGTCTTGAGAATCAACTCCTTTTTTCCCTACAACTTTTCAAAAATGGCCGAAAGCACGTTAATGCCAATTTTCAAAGGTCAATATCTGAAAAGGGACTGAATGAAAACAAGTGAAAATTTTATTAAATGTTTTTTATACTGATAAGAATATCTCACAAAAAAATTATGACTGAGACTTAACTAAGTTTTGAGTTATAGAGTTGTGAATTCCAATAAAAACGCTATCTTTTTAATACACTCGTGCAATGCTAAATTAGCAACTGTAGGCTTAAAATTATCTTAATTGACAATAAAAAATAAAATAAAAAATAAAAGTTAAATTATGCTGAAGTCACTAAGTTACCAATACACTTTTAATTACTTCTTTTTTCCAAAAAAAATGGAACATACACTATGAGTTCCTGATGAACCCGGAAGAACACACCACTTAGGTCGTAGAGCGCAAAACATAGACCAACTAATTTTGTGATCTGGATATTTCTGTTTATATATGCTGTAGAGTTCATTTAGTGAGAGAAGAATTAACCTTTTCTGTTTGTGCACCTTGACATTGTCAATCACAGTTGAAACATATTCCTTTTTACCAGGGCATAAGCGACTATTTTGGTCATCTTCGTAAAACTCTTTAAGACAGTTAAAAATAGCTTCACTTAGTTTGTTGACCTGTCTTTTTGAAAGATGTGGTAAGACACCTTGATCCTTTACTAGTTGCCTAGTTAACTTTACCATGTGTTCAGATGCACCAAAGTCCTCAACTATTTTTTTCTTTGATCATGAGCTTGGTAATAGACTAATTATCTTAATTTTATCATCTTTACTAGACACTTTAAATTTTTCTTTCAGTTTAGTAATGAGTATGTCATACTCACTAATTGAAGTTTCTACAGCATTTAAATTCTGAGTTTCTAAGTCATTGTAGAATGATTCTTCCAACTTTCGCTTGACCGTGCTCGTAATTTTGTCAGTTTTTCTTTGCAAAGCTGACAGTCGTTGTTCTTTGTTAAGCTTTGTTATTTTACATAAAGGAGACAATCCCGAAGTTTCACAAATGGATTCCACTTGATGCAACGGATTCTCCTGTACTAATTCAAAAGGGCCAGGAAGAAATTCAGGATCATTTTCAACATTTTTTGTCTCATTTCTGGGCAATTTTTCTACAAATATATTTGTTGCACAGGTTGGACAATTGGACATAGAGCCTGTCCAGGAATTAGTTTAACGCCCACATTTTTACTCTTGGAAAGGTGTTCAATTAGTATTTTACGCAAACATTTTAATTGGCCTTTTATGACAACTAAATGGGTTACAATATTTTTTCCCAAAAATGTGGTTGTATGTACTTGTCTAAATATTTATCTCTGTGGTAATGGCAGATATTGGTAATTTCATTTGAAATTCTTAATTTGAGCAAACATTGTTCTTGAGTTGGCAAGTCACTTAGACTAATAAAATTTTAAGACACTTCTTTCTTGTAGTGTTGTTTATGACACTGTTCACTTATTAGTTCACCCACAAAACAACTCATACTGAATAATTAAACAATCAATTAAATAACGTTACTAGTGATACAATTCCAAAACTGCACTAACAGGACATGTTCACTAGTCAAATAACTATCACCAACTGAGCCTCATCAATACCAAAGCAATGGAGATTGAGGGATGGGGGGAGGGGGGGAGTTCATTTCTCCCCTTGCAGAGACATGTAGGTGCAGGTGTTATTTTAAAACTCTAATAATAATATATAGATTTAAGCATCATTTAATTTTGAAAATTAAGATAATTTTAGTCTTGAGTTGCTAATTTAGCATTGCACGAGTGTATTAAAAAGTTAGCGTTTTTATTGGAATTCACAACACTATAACTCAAAACTTAGTTGAGTCTCAGTCATAATTTTTTTGTGAAATATTCTTATTAGTATAAAGAACATTTAATAAAAATTTCACTGGTTTTTATTCAGTCCCTTTTCAGATATTGACCTTTGAAAATTGGCATTAACGTGCTTTCGGCCATTTTTGAAAAACTGTAGGGAAAAAAGGAGTTGATTCTCAAGACTACAACTTCTGCTGCTGGTAGTATTTTGGGTATTTAACACAGAAATAAATTATTATTTGTGAGATACTTCTCCTTCCTAAGAATTAATGGTCTTAAAAATGAACGATTTTGCTAAATTCTTTCCGAAGTTTTGGAGAAAGTTTTATTGACTTTCTTTAATGATAGAGAAATTTAAATAACATATTTTTGAAGGGAATTTCATGCTGAACACACTGGTGTTTAGATTATGCTGATATCTTTAAAAATGACTTGACAATTAAATTTTCCGCAAACCCCGTTTTTTCCTTAAATTCGCCGAGCCGTCATTTTAAAAATGGCTGCCAAATAAAAAATATGGCTTACAAAATTTTTTTCAAATGGATTTTTGTGAATATCTACCTATAGGGAATCCATGATAAAGGAATCAGGAAAATTAAAAATGTTGAGCAACAAATTATATTTATATTGGGTGATTTAAAATGGATTGAGCCTTAAACAAAAAGAAGAAAAAATTTCTTTGTACACCCTGTATAAATAATTACGTTAATGTTTATATTACTGAATAGAGAATTAAATAACCTTTCAAATGAGCTATCACACAACCCCTACTCTCATTAAAAAAATCATCAATTACGTCATCACGCCCAGATGGATGACGTCACTAGTATTATATATACGCCAAAAAGTCCTAATTTAAGAATAAAAATCGACCTGTCTGAGGATTTCTCTTCAAATTTGTCCATTCTCGAGATAATGAATTTATGCAAACTCAAATGTCCTCACACTACAGTGTCGCGCCCGCTTGATTAGCAATTAAAAAACAAAGGGGTTTTTAGATTTTGTATTGGAAAAAACTCTTCGGGATTTCATCAATCAATGTTTAAAGAATATCTACCTACCTAGGTAACATTGAAATTTTTAGTTAAATGTCCGATTTAGGGTTAAAAATGGCCGATTTCGCAATTTTCAAACTTTGTACTGGCTTATATAACAAAAACTATTAACCTAAGAGAAAAGTCACTAAAGACCTTTTCTGTTTGGAATGATTCAAAAAACCTAAAAAAAACTTTGTTTGATGCAAAAAAAAATAATTTTAGGCAAAACCCCTAATCTTTTCCCCCGCCTGGCAAGGTCTTATGCTCTTTATAATCGCCTGTCATTGTACACATTTCTTCTAAATGACTTACTCAAACACATACTTAAATTTAAACTTTACAGGAGAATGTTTATTTTTCCCCTAAACTATGCACTTTTCGATTCACCTGGTAGATACACGTGCAGGGCTAATGCCTGCCAGGTCATGGTTTTTAGCCTTGGTGGGCTATGAATTATCACTATACAAATTTCTAGCCTTACAGGAAGACCGTTAGTCGGAGGGTTCACTAGCTCTTAGACTATAATTAAACTTAGTCATTGACCTTATTTGATCTTCTTTATTTACAATACGTATTATTAATAGGTTCTAGAGTCTAGAGCAGGGGTGGGCAAAAGCCGGCCCGCGGGCCGGATCCGGCCCGTTTGCTTACTTTATCCGGCCCATTGAGAAATCCCGCAAGCAATTTTTTTAAGAGCGTAGGCGCAATGCTTTTTAAGTGCATTCATTTTTTCGAATCCTGAGAAAACTAATAAGTATTTTTGAAAAATTTAAACGCAGAATGAAATATTACTTTATTACTGAGGGCCGAAAGTCCCTGAAAACTTCTATAATGTTTATCACAGAGGTAAAAAAAGAGAAAATTTAGTATGACTCTTAATTTCAAATATATCATTCAAAAAAACTTTTTGTTTATTCTAAGGGACTTTGGGCCCTCGGTAATAATGTAATTTTTCAAAAATATTTATTAGTTTTCTTAGGATTCGAAAAAAATGAATGCATTTAAAAAGCATTGCTCCGAAATTATGTGCCTACGCTCTTAATCTCTTTTATGCGATTTTGCTGAAATCAACAGTATAAGTGTTCGTAGTGTTCGTATAAATAATGAATATCTATCTTCTGCTTTTCTTAAAAGCGTCTGTGTGTTGAACCCGGTCCAGTTGCGAATATTTTTCGGTCAGGGTATTTGTCGTCTACCAGGACCCCTTTTTTTTCGATTTTACCCTTCATAATCATCTGCTGCAACAACTTACTTGCGTTATCATTTCTGTAAGTATGTGCCCTTTCTCCTTGCTGTCTTTCTCCTTTTAATGATGGTCAAAAGTTCTCTGTTCCTTTTCCATTCTGTGCAACACCATTTCGTTCGTAATATGATCGGTCCATGGTATTTACAAAATTCCCCTAAAAAGCCACATCTCAAAAGCTTGCAGCTTTTTCGTTAAGTCAGCATTAACAATCCAATAAAGAAGAATAGAATGGACATAACATTTTTATTATTATAACGGATTTTTATAGTGTTCTACGCCTTCCGGTTGCCCGTTTCCAGCTTTGTCAGTCGTTGCATTCGTCAGGGTAAAGGTTCCTTTCCTAGCCAGGATTGTTTCGGCGTTCCTTTCTTCCTTCTTTTCCTTGGCGTCCATTTTAAAATTTGTTTTGGCAGCCTGTCGTCGTCCATTGACGTCGTACGTGACAATACCAGATCAATTGCCTCCTTTGAATTTCGTCTATGATGGTTGACTTGACATAACATTTTATCATCCGATATCAGATTTGCAGATTGAATCTTTGGTTACTCAAAAATTTCCTAATCTTCAAAAAGGCTGCTCTTGATTACTCTATTCTTGATCGAATTTCTGAAGTTCATTTTTTATCTGGATCCTTGTTATGGCTTAATATAATGGACCATATTAAAAATTTCTTAATTTTACTGGGAACAAATTGTTCGCATGTACACAATAGAAAGACATTTTATTATTATTAATAGTTAAATGTCTTTCTCCAAATGATTTAAAATGATACTTTAGTATTTTTGTCAAAAAAATTTCTTGGACAGAGAAAAACCTCCACCAAAAACATTAGCGTACATATTGGGTGTAGTCCTCCGGCCCGGAGGACATTTTGAAAATATCATTTTGGCCCGCCCTTAAAAGTATTTGCCCACCCCTGGTCTAAAGGTATGACCGGCTTAGAATGATTAGTTAAAAAAAAATGAAGTTAAAAGCAAATAACGAATTTTTGTAGTTTGGTAAAAAATTGCCCTTTTCTTCAGAATAAAAAGATTAGCATCAGAGTTACGAAAAAATATTTAAATATAAAACTGTAGCTTATAGTATTTAATTCCAAAGAACTGGGTTTGCAAAAAAATTTTCTGCGGCAAAAATTGAGTTAGCTATTGACAATTTAAACTTGTAAGAACATGCAAAAACCACCTTTACCAACCCTTTCAAACTCACCTCTTTTTGCGACTGAGGATTTTAAAAGGATTTAATATGAACAGTCTTATAGATCTTGTAAAAGCCTACGAAATTCTTTTTTAACAAACTTTCTAGGATAAAAAATAAAAAAAGTTACGGTTAAAAAATTAATATATTAAAAAAAGGAGAAATCCAATTGGAAGCATAATAATGTAAGTTAGCGATGTTTTAGTTCATTGGCCTTACCAATTCTTCTTTATTTATGTATTATTAATAGGTTCCAGAAGTTTGACTGGCTTAGAATGAATAGTTTTTAAAAAACTAGAGTTAGAAGCAAATAACGAGTTTTTGTAGTTTGGTAAAAAATGTCATTTTCTTCCGAATAGAAATAATATTATCAGAGATACGAAAAAATGTTTAAATATAAAATTGTAGGTTATTTCATTCTCAAGAAAGTGGTTTGAAAAAATTTTTTCTACGGCAAAAATTGAGTGATTGGTAAATGAGTATAATATCGAAAGCCATTGATGTTTCGGTATAAAACTAACACTTTCGATAGCGAATAAATCGAAAATTATTAATTTTATCAAAAAATGTATAGAACATTTTTTGCTTAAAATGAATGTTTTTATCAACTTTTGCTGTCAAAATATAACAAAAAATTTCCACCCCCGAGATGGGGTGGCAACCACCCCCATGGTAAAAGCGCCTTTCGGCATCATATAGATTTTGATTTAAAAAAAAAGTATTTTTTTAATTATTAATTAATTATAGTCTGGACAAAATTATATATCGGGCACCCCTTGTTTTTATAATTTTTAACATACTAAACTACACATCAAATAATTTTTATTAATTAAACAGATCGGTGAAGGTCGTTCTTATATCTGATCTTAGACTATTTGAGACGTCTACAAGAAAGATCAGTGTTAGCGACAGTATTTTTAATGGTAATAAAAAATATGCCATGACCCTTTTAAAATATAATGGCGGTTACTTTTAGTAAGAGGAAATATCATACGATGGCACTAATTGAACTTAATTAAATAATTCTATAACATTTGTAAACAAGTGGATTAAACGCGTCGTGTGACGAAGTTTGCAAAAATAATGTCAGCTAACTCTCTCCCTACCCTGTACTATTATTTTTAGGCCAATTGGCCCTGCTAATGTAATGTTATTTATATTATGTGCGTTATTCATCGAGGTTAAATAGATAAGTTTGTAAATGTCTAATAGTCAACTTGGTATTTTAGTATATTATTCAACTTACTTTATAAAAACCATGAATTATACATTTTAAGTAATATGGGTATACAGGGTATTTGGTAAGGAATGGGCCATAGCTTAACCGTAAATTCCTGAAGTTAAAATAGGTGGATTTAAGCTAACTTACCTTAATACAAAAGTTGATAATAACCGAAATACAGGGTGCCAAAGTTAAACTTTTATTTTATTTATTTTTGAATATTTCCTTACAGGCATGGAACAACAAGACGAAATTTGGTAAGTGGTGCTGGTAGTATACACCCTACTAAATTATCTTAAACAAACGTTTCTGGCTACTACCAGAGGCGTACGACGGGGGAACGTCAATGGTTGACCCTTCCCAAATTCTACGCCACTGTCGGAATTTCTATTTTAGTGGAATTTTTGAATTCTTCAAAACTGTATATGTAAACAATATACTCTTCATTCGTAACGATAAAGCGATTAGTTTTCGAGATATTTGAAGCTAAAAACGAAGGAGCACAATACATTAATCAAAATAACTGTGCCTTTTCATTTTTAACTTCAAATATCTCGAAAACTAATGGCTTTATCGTTACAAATGAAAAGTATATTCATTGCATATAAAGTATTGAAGAATCTAAAAATTATGCTAAAATAGCAGTTACGTCAGTGGCGTAGAATTTGGGAAGGATCAAACCTTCACTTTCCCCTGTCGTACGCTCTGGTATTAACCAGAAACGATTATTTAACATAACTTAGTAGGGTGTACAGTACCTACACATTCTCCAAGTATCATAAGGATAAAGTTTTAAATAAAGAATAAATTATTTAAAAAAAATAATACTTTCAAACAATTTGACATATCCGTGTCATACTTGACAGAAAGTGTAGGTACTGTACACCTACAGTCGGAAAAATAAAAGAATACCCATGAACGAACATATAAAACACGCTGTATTTTCCTGTCACCGTGTCACAAAGAAAATTGTTCAATGCAAGTACATGTAACAATAATTATTACATGTACTTGCGCTGGCCAATTTTTTGTGTAACACGGTGACAGGAAAATACAGCGTGTTTTATATGTTCGTTCATGGGTATTCTTTCATTTTTCCTACTGTAACTAAATTGTGTTAAATAATCGTTTCTGATTAATACCAGAGGCGTACTAGAGGGGAAAGTGAAGGGTTGACCCTTCCCAAATTCTACGCCACTGACGCAACTGCTATTTTAGCATAATTTTTAGATTCTGCAATACTTTCTATGCAATGAATATGATTTTCATTTGTAACGATAAGTCATTAGTTTTCGAGATATTTGAAGTTAAAAATGAAAAGACACAGTTATTTTGATTAATGTAGTGTGCTCACTACACAAAAATAAAAAATTATTTTGTTTTGCAACACATTTAAGTCAGAAAATGATGAAGTTACAGTAATACTTTGAGTAGTTTATGAAAGAAGAAGATTTACTCTATTAATTTAATTAAAAAAAATGACAAAAAATAATTCTAAATATTGCAAAATTATTTTGCAAGAACATGTGAATTAAAAAAAGGGGGGGGTACTAACTTCGTCCCTAATTTTCCTATGACAATTGTTTTTCTTTCTAAATGTGTATAAAAATTCAGTCTTTCTAAATATGAAAAAATAATTTGTCTACGGGTAACGGCTAAAAAGTTATTCTAATTGTTTATAAGTATGCAAAAAATCGACATGTATTTGCAAAATAATTTTACACTGTTTAAAATTACTTTTTATCAAGTTTTTTAATTAGGTTAATAGTATAAATGTTCTTCTTTTATAAACTGTCCGAAGTATTATTGTAACCTCATAATTTTCTAACTTATAGTGTTGCAAAAAAAATGAATTTGTGATAAACAAATGAAATAACTTTTAAACTATTTGACCAATGGCTTTGAAATTTAAAATATAATATAAGCACAAGAAGTTTCAGCGTTCCGTGTAATAAGAAGGTTCTAACTTAATTTTTAAATAAGTTATGAGCATTTATAAAATCTTAAAATTTGTGACTTATTTTGAAATTTTCTAAGCAATAAATAAGGATAGACATATTCAGCGAACGCCATATTGAAGTTTTTTATATGATTTATGAGTTTCTTATTCTCAAATTTGTTTAGAATGCTTCACTTTTTAGTAATAGACGAAAAAAGCGAAAATTTGCCGTTTTTTTATCCTCATTTGTTTATAACTATGTATATCATCAAAATCGGCTGCAGGAAACATATAGATTATTAATATAGATGTCCATACTACTCAAAAAATTTGGTTTCGGCCTGGAGGGGGATGTGTTACGAGAAAAATCTTATTTCTCTGGACTAACATTCATCATCATAAGTGGCTCGACAATCCGTTGTTGATCTTGGCCTGCTCGCAAAGAAGTCGCCACTCCGGTCGATTCGTGGCATTTTCCCTCCATCTTCTGACCCTTAGAATCTTTAGGTCTTCTTCCACATTATCAATCCATTTTCTTTGTGGCCGTCCTCTACTTCTTGTGCCCTCTGGTTTTGAAAATGTTAATTGTTTCGTGTATTCGTGATCCCAGCAATATGTTCAGCCCATCTTTCTCTGCACTGTGACCAATTTCACAGTATATGGATCGGTGTATAACTGACTAAAAATTTATAGACTAATAATTTATAAAAAATTGTTAAAAAAATTAATTTTTTTAATCCAGTTTTCTTTCTTTTGTATTTAATGTTTTCATAAACTAATTATAAGCAACATGTGTTATACATTTTTGAAATCTACAACGAGGAGAATCCAGATGTCAAATAAAAAAAGGGGATAATAATTTTAAAAAATTTATGGGATGGTACAGGCGGTGAGAGGGTGCCTTTCCCAGCAAGCTTAAATATGGCATAATGTCTCCCCTTCAAATATTATTTGACGTGTTTTTGCGCTTTTCCTAAAAATCAATGGTTCAAAAGTTATTTAAAGTTAATAGTTTTATCTGAAGAGCACTGTATGTATATTGATCTTTACTGCACGTTTTATATTTTTATTTTTTAAATGTTTCTGGAGACCGTGAACAGTTCTGTTTGCTATCGCTATGCGTCTTTTTATTTCGTCGCTTGTCGTGTTTGTTGCGTTTACTAGCGATCCAAGTTATCATCACCAAATGCGAGAATTTGCGTCGATCTATTAAAAATAGTTCCATTCATTCTAATATTTAATTTTCTGATTGTCTTTTTCAAGGCAATATTAAAGAGGAGACATGCCAGCGCGTCCCCCTGTCTTAGACTATTATTAATGTCAAAGAACGTAGAGTTTTTTCCTTCTAGTTGTGTCCTTCTTTTTAGTTGGGTGAACTTAACTAACTATAGAATAGAATAGAAATATGCTTTATTGTCATGAAAAATTTAACAATTTTATAGACAAAGCTTACAAGAATCATAAATAAGAACAATAACAAATAACAAATACAATTTACTAAAATGATATAAATCGTCTATATAAATAAAAATAATGAAGAGAAACAAAAAAAAAACAGTAACAATCTATTGCAAAATTTAAAAAAAAATTTGCAAATTGCATATTCTACCTTAAGAAATTTAATCAGTTAAGTTAAGCTGCTGCATATGACACTCAAATATAGATTAAGATTATACTTATAAATAAGAATACTGTACTTTCTTAGTTATTGGTTAAGAAACTCTGCTGTTGAATAATATGGTCTTTCAGATAAATAGGCTTTAGTCATTTTACGGAACTTGGGGAAAGATGTTGCAGATTTAAGTTGTAGAGGGAGATGGTTGTAAAGTTTTTTTGCAGAATATAATATAGATTTCTTTACTAACTCACTGGACGGGATCGGTAAATAGATGTCAAAGGTAGAATTTCTGGTGGAATAGTCATGTCTAGGTCTTGCTGGAAAGACATGTAGATGTTTACGAATTAAGCAAACAGTTTCTAAAATATATAAAGAAGGTAGTGTTAGAATCCTGTGATCTTTGAAGTAGCTTCTGCAATGTGTTGTTCTTCTGAGGCCAAACAGATATCTTATTGCTCTTTTTTGTAATTTAAAAATAACATCAGTTTGGGCAGCCGTACCAGAACCCCAAAAAGGGAGACCATATCGAAGATGTGACTCGAACAAAGAAAAATATGTTATTTTGGAAGAGGCTAAATTCATTTCCTTCGAAACAGATCTTATTGCAAAGCAAGCTGAGGATAGTTTCTTGCTTAACACATCAATATGAAGGGACCATTTCAGATTGCTATCTAAAAAAATACCAAGAAACTTTACAGAATCAACGATACTGATCTGGCTGTTATGAAGAGGTAAGGGTTGAAGAGCTCCTTTATAGGACAATGCTACTGTTTTATCTACGTTAAAAGAGAGTAAATTTGAATCGGACCAAGATTATATTGTAAGTAGATCAGAAGTTATAGTAGCATGAAGAGTTGCGATATTTGAGTTGCTCCAAGTGATACTGGTATCATCAGCAAAAAGAAAAACTTTTCCATCGATTTTTAAGCTAGTGATGTCATTAATAAAGATAAGGAAAAGTAGAGGACCCAATACTGAACCTTGTGGTACCCCACATACAACATTTTTGAGACTAGAGTCTGTATCATTTGCTCTAACCAGTTGTTTCCTATTATCCAAGTAAGATTGAAACCAGTTAGAAGAAATACCTCGAATTCCGTAGAAATCTAGTTTTTTTATCAAAATGTCGTGATTCACACAATCAAAAGCTTTGGCATAATCACAAAAACAGTGGCAGTGTGCAGATTATTGTTTAATGCTTGATAAACCTCATGTAGTACAGAAAACATGGCATCTGTGGTACATTTATTATTTAAAAAGCCGAACTAAGGTGGGATCTTAAAGTATATCATTGCATTATACAGGGTGTCCCGAAAAGATTGGTCATAAATTATACCACACATTCTGCGGTCAAAAATAGTTCGATTGGACCTAATTTACCTTAGTATAAATGTGCTCATAAAAAAGTTACAGCCCTTTGAAGTTACAAAATGAAAATCGATTTTTTTCAAAATATCGAAAACTATTAAAGATTTTTTATTGAAAATGGACATGTATCATTCTTATGCCAGAAACATCTTAAAACAAAATTATAGTGAAATTTGTCCACTCGATAAAAATTTTATGGGGGTTTTGTTCCCTTAAACCCCTCCAAACTTTTGTGTACGTTTCAATTAATTCATTATTGTGGTACCATTAGTTGAATACAACGTTTTTAAAACTTTTTTGCCTCTTAGTATTTTTTCGATAAGCTAGTTTTTATCGAGATGCGGCTTCTTTTTTAATATATTTACATAAAAATTGTATGTTTTATTCCTTTAAACCCCCAAATATTTGTGTACGTTCCAATTAAATTATTATTGTGGTACCATTAGTTAAACACAGTGTTTTTAAAACTTTTTTGCCTCTTAGTCTTTTTTTGATAAGTCACCTTTTATCGAGATATGGCTTCCTTTTCAAAATATACCTAAAAACGTAAATTATAAATAAATTTTCAGATTATTAACAGCACTATAATCGTACTTAACCATATACAAATATGTGGTGGGTTCGATAAATATTCAAAATATCTCGATAAACACTGACTTATCGAAAAAGTAGTAAGAGGCAAAAAAGTTTTAAAAACATTGTGTTTAAGTAATGGTGCCACAATAATAATTTAATTGGAACGTACACAAAAGTTTGGGGGGGTTTAATGGAACAAAACCCCCATAAAATTTTTATGGGGCGCACAAATTTCACTTTAATTTTTTTTTTAAGATGATACTGCCATAAGAATGCCACATGTCCATTTTCAATAAAAAATCTCTAAGACTTTTCGATATATGAAAAAAAATCGATTTTCATTTTGTAACTTCAAAGGGCTCTAACTTTTTTTGTGTGCACTATTGTATATAGGTAAGTGAGGTTCAATCAACCTATTTTTGACCCCAGAATCTGTGGTATAATTTATGACCAATCTTTTCGGGACACCCTGTATAATACAGTTCTTTTAAGAGTGTCAGGCTGCTTTGAAGTCGACGAAGAGTGTGTATCTATGTTATATTCTAGTGGCTTCTCTAGAATCTGCCTATGTGCTTGAATTTGATGTATAGGTCATCATCAGCTTTGATGATGAGATGTATGTGCTCCTCACATTATTTATTAATATTTTCCTATTTTCTCTATTTACCTGGCACTTCGCTTTCCTTTAATGAGTTTATTTATGGTTTCGTGATAATAACAAACAAAAACATTGATGAAGCAGTAGTAAATTTTTTCACCCCATACTCCAAGAGAATTATACCTATACGATTAAACCCGAACAGACCCAAAATAAACATTATACAAGTTTATGCTCCAACTGCAGACAAACCAGAGAGCGATAGTAAAACTTTCTTGTTCTTCATGTGCCTTGTCCGTTCCGAATGTTAGCAATTAACATGGCTATTCTGACTTTGGTTACGGCAGATCTAAATAGTTCGGGGGATGACAAACAAACTATTGCCGCAAGTTTTGAAGCCACGAGTGCCTTCTCCTCCCTGGACCCCTTCTGCTATCTATTTTCCTTTGCATGATTAGCCGTAGTACTCTATATTTATTGTGCCCCATAACGTGACCCAAGTATTCCAACTTTCTTTTCTTTATATGTAGTTATTACTTCTCTATATCTTTCTAAACCTTTCTACGAAGACATAAACAATGGGATATTTTAACACAAAGGTTGGCGAAGAAAGAGTAGAAGCATGTACAGGAGAATACAACCTGGGAAAAAGAAACAAAAAGGGTGATAGGCTTATCGAATTTTACCAAAACAATAATTTTATTATACCGAAATCAGTGTTTAAATTGCCAAAAAGAAGACTTACCAAAAAGAAGAAGACGTGGAAGTCACCAGCATATCAAGAAGAGAGAATTGTAAGAAACCAAATAGACTATGCATTAGACAAACAACAGGAACGCAATTATATATCAACAAAAACATATCAGAGTGGCGACATAGGATCGGATCGCGTATTTACGTTTCCGTGTTCATTTCAAGACCGGGTAGTTTTGAAATCGGCACGTAAACGGCGGAGCATATCTGCTTTCAAATACGTGTCCATTTCAAGACGTTTAATTTTGAAATGCGCACTGGTTTGTAAAAGAACTTCGCGCGTAAAATTATAACAAATACGTGTTAAGTTGTAACATTATTTTATTTTATTTGAACTGTTTATCACAAATAGCGCCTATCTGCAGAATAACAAATTATCATTCATTGGATTTGTGGAAATAAAACAATTTTGTTTTTTGTTACCAAAGTTACCTTCTTTTTTTCTTTATAAATGTTAAAAAAACTCAAAGTAGTGCCAAAATATCCTGTCAAAATAAACTATTACGATACGTATACATTTTGTAGTAATGCACAACAATATAGGTAGGTACTAAAAGTGTTATATTAAAAACATATTTTAGTTTCAGCTAAACAATTATTGTTCAGCAAACATATATTTAGCTATTTTTAAAACTATTTTTAATGAAGCAATATCAGAGAAAGAACAGGGTATATCAATAAACGGAAAAATCTTGAAAAACATAAGATTCGCAGACGACACCGCTATTTTTGCAGACAGTTTAAAAGCACTGCAACGATTAGTACCTAAATATATTACATCAAACCAGTATAAAATATGAACTACGAATGAACGTTAAGAAAACCAAGTTCATGATTAATTCTAAGCAACATACAATAGGAAGGCTAGATATCGAGGGAAAAATCATAATTTTTTTATGTAAATATATCATTTTGCATAAAATTGGTATATAGGAGGTACCTATTGGTAGTAAGGAGTCGGTTTGTTATACCTAATGGTGTAAAAATGTTTGAAGTATGTAGTATGAAACACAAATATGGAGGTACATTTATTTGAAAGTAATTTTTTTACAAACGTACAATATAACAATAGTATTAATGTTTCTTGCAACAGATTCATTGTTTTTAATATTTAATGAAATATTATGTTTTCTTTTTCGGGATTCTGCTTTTGTAGATCTGCCTGATTGAATTCTTCCACTACAAGATAAGCCTCTATCTTTGCGTCGAGCGATCGATGTAGGCTGTACATACACGGATTTTTCGAGATCTTATAATATTATTTTCACAAATTAATGATATAATATTCGATTGAGTTTTTAGTTGCGACAAATTAGACGGCAAATGACAACAGACCTATTAGTTCTATGCACCTATTTGTAGAATTCCAACGCCACATGTTTCGGTACAAACCCGTGCACATTTCGGGGGTTGGCGCTTTCAAATCAACACCTTTTTGGAACTAGATATGTATCACCGTTTCGGTGTCCGTTTCAAAACCGCAATGTCTTGAAATGGACACGTAAACGGAAATACGCGATCGGATCACAACCCAGTAATGCCAAAATTAGACTGAAAATGAAAATAATAAAGTGAAGATGCACATAAGATGCACAAATTGATAGGTACAGGTAAATTAAGGAATGTTAAATCGGTTATGAATGTTAAAGAATAAATTCTGCAAAATACTAAAATAGGTGTAAAATGGATATTAATAAAGGCAGAAACAGATAAAAGTCAAAAAGAAATTCTATAAGAGATACAAAATATACAAAAAGAAACAATTAATGAAGGAAAAAATTCTAGATTTAATGTTAGTAAGACGTCAACATACAAAAACAATAATCAAAAGTGAATAAACAAATAAAATACAAAATTAAGAAAGCGAAAAAGGAACGGTTAAAAGAACAATGCGCAGAAATATAACAATACGATAAAAGACATGACAGTTTTAACATACACAAAAAAGTTAAAATTTAACTTACAGCAACAGAAAAAAAACAGGAATAACTAACAAACTAGATAGTGTTGAATACTAATGAAAAATTAAAGAGATGGGTAGTATACATCAAAAGAGGAAATTAAAATAGCATCAAAAAAAGAATTGCAAAAATGGCAAAGCAGTTGGTCCAGACCAAATCCCAGTAGAAAGCTTAATATGGATAAATGATGAAACCTTAGATATACTAGTAGACTTATTTAACATAATGCACAAGACAATAAATATACTGAAACAATAGTTACTCTCTACCTTTTGTACTTTTTAAGTTTAGTTTACACCAGGGGTGGCCAAAAGCCGGCCTGCGGGCCGGATCCGGCCCTTTTTCTTAATTTATCAGGCCCGTTGAAAAATCTCACAAGCAATTTTTTACATCTTTTCTCCACCAAAAGCAGTAGTGTGTGCACATCGTACGTATTAGGTATAATAGTCCTCCGGCCCGGTAGACATCTCGAAAATTTCATTTTGGCCCGCACTTAAAAGTATTTGCCCACCCTGGTTTACACACTATTATGAAATCTTTACAAGGTGAATCAATCGCATAAATTAGAAGAATTACCATTTTGATTCTACAAGCTAATACTTTGTCATATTAATTTATTATTTTAATTGGGAATAAGCCGCAAAATTGACAAAGTTGGCAGCAACAAACGATTACTTATTTGTACAAATTAAAATAATAGATCTTCTTATGTATGCGTTTATAAACGCGACGGAAGACCGCATACTAAATAGTAGCACCAAAAATTGTTCTCAAGCTATTTTATTGCAGTTGCAAGCATGTTGCAATAAAATAGCTTGAGAACAATTTTGGTGCTACTATTGTATGCGGTCTGATTCGGTCTGATTCATCTGATTTATGCGTTTTATTCACTTTGTAAAGATTTCATAATCGTATGTAAACCCTTCTGAGAAAAGATTAAAAAGCGCAAAATTAAAAAGCGCAAAAGGTAGAGAGTAACCATTGTTTCGGTATATTTATTGTCTTGTGTATTATGTTAAATAAGTCTACTAGTATGTCTAAGGTTTCATCATTTATGCATTTCTACTGGGATTTGGTCTGGATCAACTGCTTTGCCATTTTTGCAATTCTTTTTTTATGCTATTTTAATTTCCTCTTTTGATGTATTCTGTGGAATACTGTATTTTGATGTACATATTCGTTTGTGGCTTATTTTCGAAACGTCAAATAAAACTTATTTTAAAGTAAAATAATTGTGATTTATACCCAGTTAAAATAATAAATAAAATAAAATATGGAAAAACCTATAAATTTCACAATATTACGGTAAAGTAAAAAAAAAGGTATGAAAAAATTGTTACCAAACTCCACTGAAGAGAAAGCGCGAAAAAAATTAGAACTTGTTTCATTAGATTAGAGATCAGTTTTGTTTATTTATAAATAAGTGAAAGATTTAATCGCCGCAAAATTTCGGGCCAATGCTTTTTAAATGCATTAATTTTTTTTTTCGAATCCTGAAAAAACTAGTAAGAAATAACGTTTGAAAAATTTAAACGCAGAATGAAAGATTACATTATTACTGAGAGCCGAAAGTCCTTTAGAATAAACAAAAAGTTTTTTTTAATGAGATATTTGAAATTAAAAATCACACTCAACTTTCTCTTTTTTTGTCACCCCCGTAACTTATTAAAATAAACAGTATAGAGGTTTTCGGGGACTTTTGGCCCTCGGTAATAACGTAATCTTTCATTCTGCATTTAAATTTTTTAAAAATATTCAGGATTCGAAAAAACTGAATGCATTTAAAAACATTGACCCGAAATTTTGCGCCTACTCTCTTGACACAGATGGTTTTTGTGGATTTAAAGTACTTTATTGTTCGATCAAAATACGTAATAATAAACTTACTTGCTAATAGGTTTGCCATCGTGCCACTCGGCACAAAAATAGCATCTTCCTTTCCTAAAAGCTCCGCAGCTCTTCGTTCCAACTCAGTCACCGTGGGATCTTCTCCATATACATCATCACCAACCTCAGCAGCATACATGGCCTCTCTCATTTCAGGTGTAGGCTTGCTGATGGTATCCGTCCTCATGTCAATAATCTTGACATCGGCTTCCAGATCACCTTTTATTATTTTCTCATACATCTTTGTGCACTCGTTAACGCTGAAGTAGATACTGTTTAATGATTGTTGTTAAATAAGCTCCCTACCTTATATAGTTTAAAATAGCGGGAGATAACCGGTTGATTGTTTAAAAACAAGCAACGACATTGCCACACATTATACTTAAACGAACGTAATTGGAAGCAATTTTCAACTAAAAAAAGATCAGTTGCGTAAACGCTGAACTAGAGGTTATTGATTTTGACAGAAATAAATAAATCAAATAAACTGTTTACTATGCAACGTACGTTAGTTGCGTCTAGAACAAATAGATACGTATGTAGAAAATAATTTTAATATGTAAATTGTAGGCTACAATTGGTTAAAGACTAGGGAGTTGTTTGATTTACCCTTTTAAAATTTGAATATCCTCAAATACCACGTGCATAAGACAAAACACGGAACACTACTTCGTTGTATCTCACCATTAATAAAATAGCACTGAGTTTAGTGTGACTAGTTTGTAAGTTTTACTATTAAAAAGTCATTAGACTTATTGTTTACAATGTTTTGTAATATTAGGAAGTTTATAAATAAATTATTAATGGTCAACCAAATTAATACAGTGGAATCAGTGTATCAGATCTAATCGCTTTTCCAACACTAACAAATTGTTCTTTAGAGATGTAGGTAACTACTGAGCCGTAACAGATATCATGTTTGTAACGATTCTATATTAAAAAAAAATAACAACTGGGGAATTTAAAAATACATAAATAAATACATTCAGTTTAATTATGAAATATAAAAAAATGTAACTGGCATTGTTAAGCTAAGCTAAAAATTCACCGCTATTCGTGAGCGTAAATATACAGTGCATCCATAAAGTAACGCATAAACTCATTATTAGCTAAATAAACAACATTAATAGAAATTCCTATTTATTAACATAGTACGTAGGCATTGTTATTTGTAAGCTTTATTTTTTTTTATTTTTTATTTTTAAGTGTATACTGGACAATTTTATACTTATGAACGAATAATAATTGTATAATAATATGTAGTTACGTGGCTAAAGGTTCTGAACCAAGGCCAGAATAAAATATATATATAAAAAAAAGAAATTCCAGAAACAGGTCGATTTTTATTTTTAAATTACGATTTGTTGGCATATACAGTGGGAAAAATGAAAGAATACCCATGAACGAACATATAAAACACGCTGTATTTTCCTGTCACCGTGTAACACAAAAAATTGGCCAGCGCAAGTACATGTAATAATTATTGTTACATGTACTTGCACTGGACAATTTTCTTTGTGACACGGTGACAGGAAAATACAGCGTGTTTTATATGTTCGTTCATGTGTATTCTTTCATTTTTCCGACTGTACCTATATCATACTAGTGACGTCATCCATCATGGGCGTGATGACGTATTCGATGATTTTTTAAATGAGAATAGGGGTCACGTGATAGCTCATTTTAAAGGGTATTCAATTGTCTATTCAGTAATACATATAAACATTACCATAATTATTTATACAGGGTGTCCAAAAAAATTTTAGTTAAAATAATTGAGACAAGAAGAATGTATATAATTTATTTAATTCAAAATAAAAAACCCACGAGGAAAAAATTTCCTGTAGTTGGCTGTATACAATTTATTACAAAAAACCATGAAATCCTTTATAAAAGGTGTATTTGTTAAAATCCCTATACAGAGCTACATCATAAAACAAACAGAACTAGTTTTCAATCGGTTGACCTATCATCATCAGTGTTTCTTGAATCACACAATGCTAACCACCAAAGTAAAAATATTAGGGTAAAAACCCTTTAAAATTAATCCGTCATAGGAACATATAAAATGATGTGACTTTACACATGGATGTATAAAATATCCAATGTTTCACGCTCGAGGTACCATTTGAGCTAAATTCGACTTGTTCACATCATGGGTGTACTTGCTTCTACACAGCCATGATGTGAACCAGTCGAATTTAGATCAAATGGTACCTCGAGCGTGAAACATTGGATATTTTATATATCAATCAGCGGCGGATCCAGCATTGCTAAGAGGGGGGGGCCGATCGGCTAAATCTTTAGATAATTTTCCACTATGCCGGCCTGTTTTAGCCTACCGACCCACGGAAAAGTCCCGTACTATCTATGTATCTTTAGAGGATGAAGGGCGACTCAAGTCCCACAGCACTTATGCCACAATTGACCCATTGTACATCCTCCCAGGGGGTTGTCGTCCTTAGTTTATCATCCATCCTGCCATTTCCAGGAAAGTGGACAAATAACCAGGGGACATCTCCCCTATGTGGCACTTGTAGGCCAAGGCTCGCCGAACGCATACTCTCGTCATTGATTAATAACTACATAGATACCTCACCTTAGGTAAAACCGAATTCAGTGTTAAACTCCGCCCACTTACACCTCTTTGCCTCTCAAGTCTAAGTACTAACTGGCTGGACGGTGGCGACATTTATTGAAATTTTTGCCAAGATTGAAAAATAAATTTGAGATGCTTGGCTGGCGTAATAGACAACGATATAAGGGTAGTATTCAGATTACTTCAGATAAAACGCTAAAAATTGATTAATAAAAATAGTGAAGAGGTTTCTTAAAAATTATTTAATTATTAATACACTACAAAAAAACAACTAAATAGAAAATACATAATAAAATTAGCAGTGATAATTCACATGTAAATTATTTTTTGCAATTTGTAAAAGAATGATATTTTCAGAACTAATGCGAAATAAACTATTTGAAGTTGATATACAGAATTTCTTTCCAGATCTAACCCATTCACCCCAGGTAAAATATTGCAAAACCTCCGAATTTTAAAGAATCCATTGGATTTGCATGAAATTTGGTATACATATATCTTGATCAAATGACAGGGAATTTCCAACATATAAATAGTTGAGGGCCATCTGCCTAGGAACAATAGGTAAAAGCTGATAAACGGACAGGATTAGAAAGTTTAAAACATCACTAATTAGATCATATTTCAAAACAAAGTAAATAAGTATATTTGAATGTTAATTCTTTTCAAACTCAGATAGTAAAATTAAAATTTTAGGAAAAAAGATATTTATTATTTGTTGTTCTCAAGAAGTACTTTCATTATTGACAATATCGAAACATTTTATTATTAAAAGTCGAGAACAATTAAAAACCACGTTCATATTTATATGAAAGTGCTTTAAAAATGAAGGTATATTACTAGAGAGCGGAATATATGCAAAGTGCATATAGATGCATATATTGCATATTTTCAGACAACAAACACAACATTCCATATTTAAGCTAAACACGATTTATTTTGCACATTTTAAAAATAAATTATATAAAAGTTTAAAATTTTCCTCTCTTAGTTGGAATTTTATAACTTCAATATGAACGAGCTCGTTATTTATCTATCTATCGCTCATCTGGACTTTCCCATTTCTACCTGAATTTAACAATTATGGGTGTTCCCAGAAAAATATTATTTTATTAGCGTAGCAAGTCGTAGGTACCTATCTGCTTTTAAGGGTCTAATAATTATTTTGTCAGTTTCCGGCCAACATTTGTTTAAAGTAAACGTTGTATCGTATTTAGTGTTTTTGAAGTGATTGGTATATATTAAATTTAAATATGTCTACCATTCAAAAAAGTGCTTGGATAAAGTGATTTCCCGAGTTAAAGCAAAGTGGAGACGAAGTATTTTGCAAGGCCTGTTCCAAAATCGTAAGTTACATTCATTTTCACATTTCATTTTTTAAATGAGGAACTGACAAACAAAAGCATCATGTCCCACAAAAGAAATTTTTCTGGAAAGAGTGTTTTTATTCAACAAATTCGCTTTTACTTCTATAAAGACGGACATAGAGAGAAGCATCAAAATACAAAAATCCATCAAATTGTAGACAATTCCGCTTTTGTTCTTCAGCTTAAGGAGGGGGTATGGTTTGAAATCAACAAATCAAGCACATTTTTGTGAATTTTTTTCGAAGCTATGGTACAATTATTTTATTTTTAAATTAAATAAGCATATTAACTACAATTCAAAGAATATTTAGAAAAAAAATCAATCCAAAATATTGAAAAATAAGCCATTGGTGACAAATTTTGACAGGCAGCTCACAAAAAAATGGATTTTGCGGTGGACATCAGAACTCGACACTCGATCATACGAATCAAAAAATTCAAAAAGATTTAATTAGCTTATGAGTTTCACGAGGTCACAACGTCGAGTTTTTTTTATTTTTAATGACTTTTGAATTTTTGGTATCACTCAGAAATCAAAAAAATGAAATTTTTGGTAAAAATTTTGTGAAAATCAACAGATTTATTATTGTTGAACAAAAAATAAGCAAAGAAAGAAAAATATCTCGACGTTGTTACCTCAAGAAATGTCAAAAGAAAATCTGTTCAAAATATAAGGTAGATCGGCCGAGTAGTTTTTCAGTTACAATGTCCACCGCATTTGAAAAAGCAGTTTTGAGAAAAATGCGTTTAAAGTTTTGACAACTGCATCTTCATCATCTTATTTGTCTGCCAAATCGTAAAGTGATGCACATTGGAATATGTTTTTTGAATCGAGGAGTAATCTACAAAAGAGAAGGCGAACAGTTGTTTAACGTTTCTCACTACGCTCACGCGTGCTGGCGCGAAGTCGCGGCAAAGCGAGTCGAAGGTAGGGATATTCAACACCCTGTATCTCTGGTAATTTTACTCCGATTATTTTGAAATTTTCAGAGAGTATTCTTGAAAGTATGCACTTTTATTTGAAATAATAAAAAAATTTAAATATTTCAAACCATACCCCCCCCCCTTAAGTAACGTACTTTGTTCTTTAAGTAACGTACAAATTGCTAAAGAACTTATGTTCATAAAAGTTAATTTTAGTTTTTTACCAGATCTAATAAAGTCATTAGAACAAAGGAATTTACAATTAAGTGATTCGGTTAATCTTGTTAACACTTTTTCTGCTCATTGTCAAAAAATTCCCGGAAATACAGGGATTACAATTAGAAATAAATTAAAAAATGTTTTAGAAAAAAATGAGGGCTTCGATTGTTTGAGGAAAGTTGTACGTATTTTTGAAGGCAACTTTTCTGAAGATCTTACGACTTAATATATTGTTTTATTTTTGAGTATTTTTAATATGCATTTGCATATTTAGACAAATTTAGAAAAAATACCTGCATATTTGTAGTAAAAGTAATGCATATATATGCGCATATTTTGGTAATGTTGTGTTGCATATATTCCGCTCTCTGTATATTACTCTTGCATGCAAGTTTTTATCAATAATACATTTTTCCCTAAACTGAATAAAAAAGTTTCCATATGATTCCAAGGTTTTAAGACATACTGATATTGTTTTCCTGATATTATAAAATGCTTGTTAATATCTACTGTATATATAAACTAAAGCTTAATAGTGTAGTTTAACATTCAGTTGAGTCCACGATTATTTACCCGTGCGTCATTAATACCTGACGAGATAAAACACATACTTTTGATCTAGCATCATTCTCTTCCACGCATGAAACTAAAGACAAACCAGCTACCGCCTGTTATTAAGTAAAAACACATGTTTTTTATGAACGCACTAGACTAACTCTATTGCGCACAATATAGAAAAAATTTTCTAGAGGATTTTGGTTCAGAAAAGATGTTAAAAGATATGACACATTATATTATTTTCTAAGTTCCTCCCACAAACATAAAACTGACAAAATGGTCCACTGAAAGCCGTGTAGACAGTGAATATTATTTCTCTCTTTCTGATTTTCAAAAACTTTAATTTTTTTTAAATATTCTAAACCTGCTTTTAAGTTTTCAGTTGACTTGCTTAAAGTTGACATTGGCTTTCTATTTGGATTACTATCACTACAATATTTGCTGTTAAGACCATCAAAAATATTATTTATAATTTTCAAAAATTCGGCAGTAAGAGAAGCCGTTTTGGTGTGTAACTGCCCTACAGATATTGCTGTTGATATTGCTGAGGCAATTGAGTTGGAAAACATTTGTGCTCCTAATTTTACACGCATTTTTTGAAAATTATTAGAGTTTATATGAACGTTTGTTATTTTCACCATGCATCGTGCTCTCACACTGGTTCTATCGATGTTGTATGTGTATTCAATATCTTGCCACGATATTTGTTTAGAATCGGCAAAAAACGTCAACTTTTTGTTAAGAAATATATTTCTTAGACTTTTTAATAAGTGGGGTGTATCGAACACAGTGAAAATCCTCTGATTTCCTATTTCTATTGCAGGCTGATCCTTACATGCGCCTAACAGCTTAAATAAAGCTCTATTATTAGATGCTTGATCACACAACACTTTTGGTATATACCCAATATTTTGTAATTTTGAAACAACTTCAACTACAATGTTTTTAAGTTGTCGCTATGTATTGGAACACCTGTAACAAGCCGCGTAGCCTTATGTAGCAAGCCGCGCATCATGAAAACCGTGTTGGCAAGTTTGTTTGTTCTTCCTAAAGCATCTAAATCTTGAAACCCTTCTATAATGTCATCTAATTTATTGTACTCCAATTGTTTTTTCAAAGAAATTTCATCAAACATTAACACACAAATTTTTTCCCACTCATCCATTGTCTCTGCTTTTTTCTTCAACTTGTCAATTAAGGAAATGTTTAAATCAGTTTTTAATTTTATGACACGCAACCAAGTTTGAATTGTTTTTACTGAAGGTAATATAAAGTTAAAAGATCTAATTAAAAATTTTTAACAACTAGGAGACTTATAATAAATGGCCAGAGCTAAATCCTTTTCATTGTGACTCCATTGTGAACGAGTTTTGTGTGAAAACTGCATATTAACAAAAGTGTGCACGTATATGCTTTTATTTTCTAACAGTACCTGTATCATGAATTTGGTTGCCGATTTTCTGTTTTTTGTTATTCTTCTACAACGCTGACTGTTCTTCTGACGGCACTTCTTCTTTAAAGCATTTACTTGATACTCCAATTTTTTTACCTTCTCCGTCAATTCAGTTTCAAGTTTTGTGGGCAAATTAATATCAAAACTGGAAATATCACTGAGACTACTACTTCATCTCTTAAGCGATGGAGTTGACCTAACCATACAATCGCCACTTGTAGATCTTTTACGTTTCGTACCGCAATAAACGTATGTAGAGCATAATACTGGTGGGGTAACACCTAAAATAGGTAAACATTGAAATGTATGTGTAATTTTAATTAAAGCAAAACAAGCATCTCCGTTATTTCTGGAGTGATACTAACAACGTATTCATATTTTAAAAAAAATCTCTTTTGATTTAATTGTATAAAAAATATATAAATCACTCAATATCAACTGATTTTATATAAAATATATTTTAATAGTAGTATTCTCATTGACAAAGCGCATTAGGCCAACATAAAAATATTTCCAAAGTTGAGTACTCACCTAAATCAGTTGCTAACTGTGCAAATTTTAGAGGAACAGCATTTTTCCTTAATAACTTTCTTTGGCCACTTTGGTAAATATGTTCCACTGCATAATGATGCTGGCAAATTTCCCCTTTGTTTCAGGTCACTGATATCCATCAATATAATATCAATATTTCCGCAGTTTTTTTGCCAAATTTTTGTGCGCTCTACGTCTTTCAGGGAAAATTTAAAGAAATATATATTATTATTTGTTCCATCGTTTCTTTCAAAACATCCCGCGTAAACACACTTATGCGTTACAGAGGCCATTTTATCTAAAATGTGAGTCCTTTTTTTTTAATTTTGCTATAACTTGTCACAACACTTGTCACAGATAATACACTATAGGGTAAGTTCGGCCCTGACACTACTCCTACCTCCTCGCAAGTCAGAGAGAGAATGAGAAATCTCAATACGGTTTTCGAGTAGCGCCATCTAGTTGTTGATACGTCTTTCGGTTACCAAGAGGTGAGCTATCTAGCAGAATATTTATAATCAATGCTCTCGTATTGACGAAAACTCCAGCCATTTATATAGAACATGTTCGACAGTTTCGTCATCTCGTTCACACTTCCTGCACAGAGGTGTGTCTACTAGCCCCAGTGTGTGGAGGAGTTTTCTAAGTTGACAATGGTCAGTTAAAAAACCAACTGTGCAGCATAGGTTTTTCCTGGTCATAAGTTCTATCTTCTACCAGATCTTCCATCTCCTTTCTTGGTGGTACGGTGGCTGCATCTGAAGGTAGGTAGACCGATGCTAGTATTAACTCTATATTTTTGCCTTTTGCCCATGGGTATTTTACTTTAACCGCAGTTATGTCTGAGGTGCAAAACTTCACCAGGGGGAGGCTTCGATTTTTCTGGGAACATATATTGCTATTCTCGGTTGTTGGTTGTTTTGTAAGATGGAGATTTGACCATTTAGACTGCTAAAACCAGTTTTTTTTGTCTTAGTTATCCAAGTTCTCGGATTAATTCTATTGCATTCTCCGTTACACCCAGATGACGGCAGACTGTCGCCGTTGCTACCTTTTTGTGTTGGAGATTGCATTGAATAATAATTACCTTTTTCCCGATGTCCTTGGTCATGGCGGAGGTGTTGTACTAATTCTTTTAGGCGTTCATTTTTTCATCGATTGAGGAGGCGGCAGCCTTAGTCACTTTGCGCTTCCTCTGCAGAGTTCGTCGACCACCATCTGATTGTCGTCGTCCTGCTGTGGACCATTGGTGTCTCAGTCTCAGTGACCGTCTCCGGCTGCCGAGTAGCTGAGCTCCCTGGTTTCGAGGAGATGCCCTTCATTTTTTTGGTGCTTGCTTTTAGTCAATGAGGTGGACGCGTAGCTCAGCCTCATTGGTCTTTTCTTAACGACAGCCATGTCCTCGTCTCCGATTCCAAAGACAGGTGTCCGTTTGGATCAGTCTTTACCTCGTGGGGGAAGGGGCACTATCTCGTATCTGACATGTCTGGACTTTATGCCGTTAGCCTCCGCAGCACTCTTTCTGGGACATCGGAGGTGGTAGTACCATCCCCCGAGATGCATAGAGAGGCTTTGGTAAGCTTCGGGAACTTATCCTGACTTACAACAGCTAGTGATGCTTCCTCCCACGGTTTGAAGTCATCTATAACCTCTTCCAGATACGCAGACGTCACCACAGACTACTCTGATGATCTCACCAGAATAGGTCCACGATTTAAACGTGCGTGCTTTTGCTTGAATGTTGGAGTTAAACAAGATTGCTCTGTCCAATTCCTCCATCAGGCTGCGTTTGATAAGGTCTTCCCGGTCGGCAGTGACCGAGTGACCTTGCCTTACGGATTTACCTAATCTATGATAGCGACCCTAAGGTGTGTCACGGCGGCTTCCGTGAAGCTTTGGGAAGGGGAGTGGCGTTTCCGCTTCTACGTTCTTTCTTGTGCTTCTGCAGCGTGCCTTCCGTGGAAGTGCTTGGGTGGAGGCGCTTCACATCGGCGTCTGTCTGTTCCTGTCCACTCTTGGAGGTGGAACTATTGACAGAGTCTGATGCGGGCACCTTCACCTTTGTTTTGAGAGGGGCTGGAGAGGGATGGGTCGCTCCCGTAGGTATCTTCCTAACCTTCCTCCTTTTTTTACGTCGGTACCACAGGGTCTGAGGCATTTTAGTCGATTTCTCTGAGTTGATCCTTGTCCAGTCTTTGCTTGGGCCGATGTTTGAGGTGAACATTGCTGTAGATCCTCCACTCCGGCTTGAGACTGAGGTGAACGTTTTAAGTCCTGTACTATTAAAATTTATTTATAATTCATATAATATAAAATTTATAATTATAATATATTTATATAGATTTAATATACATATATCTTAGTAAATATTATAAAATTTATTATAAAAAATGTCTAATTATCTGTTTGAAAAAAAAATTAAATCACTTGGTTTGAGAGGGGGGGCGATCGCCCCCATCGCCCCCCTTGGATCAGCCACTGATATCAATACATTAGTGTGTAAAGTCACATCATTTTTATATGTTCCTATGACGGATTAATTTTAAAGGGTTTTTACCCTAATATTTTTACTTTGGTGGTTAGCATGTGTGATTCAAGAAACACTGATGATGATCGGTCAACCGATTGAAAACTAGTTCTGTTTGTTTTATGATGTAGCAATGTATAGGGATTTTAACAAATATACCTTTTATTAAGGATTTCATGGTTTTTTGTAATTCAAAATACGTTTTACTGTTGTCAGAAAACCGGAAAAATGTTTATTTGACTAATAAATATTGTTTTTCACTTAAATTCGATATTAAAGCTGTCACCCACCTGCCTCTTGGCAGTTTAAACATTTTATTTAAGAGGAAACAGTAGCAATCAAGAGGTAGCGAAAATGCGTTCCAAGATTGCGGCTGTAAATTTGAATATTTTTTCGAGATATTTGGCACACGTATTCGTAATATAATAAAGAATGGCTGTACAGAGCCCAATTTGAAAAATATATTAATATGTGGAAATTACTCTGTAATTAAATACAATATTAAAAAAACGAGCCTGTACCGCGATTAAGAATAACAAAAAAATACACTTTCTTCAAATAAACTTTTTTATCCGATGCCTAGATTTTGTGTCATTTTGGAACTACTAAATTTTTTTTTATTTCATTAGTAGTTCCAAAATGACACAAAATCTAGGCATGGGAGAAAAAAGTTTATTTGAAGAAAGTGTAATTTTTTGTTCTTCTTAATGGCGGTACAGGCTCGTTTTTTTAATATTGTATTTAATTACAGAGTAATTTCCACATATTAATATATTTTTTAAATTGGGCTCTGTACCGCCATTCTTTATTATATTACAAATATGTGTGCCAAATATCTCGAAAAAATATTCAAAATTACAGCCGCAATCTTGGAACGCATTTTTGCTACCTGTTGATCGCTACTGTTTCCTCTTAAGCGAAAATCAATGTTTATTTTTCAAATAGAAAAATTTTTCTGTTTTCTGACAGCAGTAAAATGTATTTAAAATTAAATCAATTACATACACTCTTCTTTTTGTGTCAATTAATTTAATTAAAAAAAGTTTTTTGGACACCCTTTATAAATAATTATGTTTGTGTTTATACATATAAATATAAGTCACTAGTACTATTATATGCAGTGCGCTGGAATAAGTGTTACCCCCCTTATTAACTTATTTATTTTCATAGGCGCCCATACACACGGGCAGGGGGGGGCCGTGGCCCCCCCTAGCTTTTCGGGAAAGAACAAAAATTAAATTTATATTACTTAAACGTATTTTTGTCAAAAAATTATTGCATAATTTTGAGAGATAAATTGGAAACAACATATTTATTAATAAAAAAAATTCACATATTGGGTAGTTATTAATAGTTTAACAGAAAATCTTTGTGTCTGCGACAGTGGTCTATATGGAATGTGCATAATACACATTTCCCACAATCACGGTATGCTATTAACGAAAACATTGAAAGAGATTAGAGGCGTGGGAAACATATACACTGTAATCGACACCCAAAATTATCAATTAAATGAATCATTTATAATACTGCAAAAAAAACCATATCAGCAAGAAATCCGATCTCTGACCGATAATCACTAATGAGCCATTTGTCTTTGAGAACTGGTATAAAGTAATTATATTTTATATTTTGAAATAAATTCATACTGAAAAATAATTTTTAACATTTATTGAACATAGTCAAATTTTAGTTTGCAAAAGTATTTTTTTAGTAAGTAGATTATTTTTAAAGTGTGCATTATGATGAACAGAACAATTTTATTTAAATGAAAAACAGGTGATCTTTCATGATGAATGAGTGTTATATACAGGGTGTCCCAAAAGTAGCGGAAAGGTCGAATAATTCGCGAAATGAACATCGGATCGAAAAACTGAAAAATACGTGTTCAATAATTTTCAAAAATCTATGCGATGACACTAAACAAGTCCACCACTTCAACCCTTGGGTGTGGAGCGGGGGGTAACTTTAAAATTTTAAATGAAACCCCTAATTTTTGTTGCAGATTTGGATTTTTCTTGTAAAAATAAGCAAATTTTATTCGAGCCATTTTGCGAATTGTGGATAGATAGCGCTATAATCGTAAAAAACGGTATATCGTGATACCATAGCAAAATTATAGAAACGGTCTAATACAGCGATTCTCAACCTGTGGGGCGCGCCCCCCTATGGGGGCGCGCTTTTAGTAATGGGGGGGGGGGGCGTGAGCATATAAAAAATACACCATCATTAACTAATTTACTAAAATCAAAGCAAAACAAAATTCTGACAAAATAAAAAATAAAATACACATGAACACTGAATAGGAGTTATAATCATAAAGAGCACTCAACACTAAAAATGAGATTTTACTGTTTTTTGTCAAAATTATTAAACGAGGGGGGGCGCGGTGAAAATAATTATGGAAGATTGGGTCGCAAAAGCCATATAGACAGAGGGTCGTCAGACATATAAAAGCTAATCGGATAAGATGGGCAGGTCATGTAGTAAGATCAGAGGAAGACAGAGTGCTAAAGACAGTGTTCTTCGAGAGACCAGACGGTAGAAGATCAGTGGGCCGTCCCAGAAAAAGATGGAAGGATGATGTTGAAACCGATCTATCTAGGATTGGGGTACAACAATGGCAAATCGAAGCGCAAGATCGCAGACGATGGAGGGCCATAGTGGATGCGGCGAAGACTCACCCCGAGTTGTAAAGCCAGTCAAGAAGAAGAAGAAGGGTCGCAAAAGGTAAAAGGTTGAGAAACGCTGGTCTAATATCTCGAGAAATATACTTCTAAATAAAAACTAAAAAACACGTGTTTAATATTTTTCAAAAATCTATAGAATGACACCAAACAGGATTTTTCAGTCCACACTCTGGAGGTGGGGTGAGAGTTAGCTTTAAAATCTTAAATAGGAACCCCCGTTTTTTCTTGCAGATTGAGTTTCCTCCTCAAAAAATAAGTAACATGTATTCGAACTTTTTTAGAATTGTTGACGGATGGCGCTATATTCGGAAAATGCGATTTATTTGCGCCATCTATCAACGATTCTAAAAATGTTTGGAATATGTGTGCCTTATTTTTCATAAGGATTCTAAATCTGCAAAAATAAAGGGGGCTCCTTTTTAAGATTTTAAACATACCCATGACATTTCCATTTAAAAACTTGGTCTAGTGTTTAAATGTATGAATAATTTCTCACAACAGGGTTCAAACTAGGTTTTTTAGGTGGTTTAAACTACAGTAGACTCCCTCTATAACGAGGACTGAAATGGTGGATTAATTATCTCGTTATAAGCGGATCTCGTTATATCAAACAATAAAAATATTGAAATGTTTTGATGCCTCTTACGTAGTTTATTAGGTGTCGATGGTCAACCTGAACAGTGAACAATATGAGACTTCGCCGAAATAAATTGTAAATTTCCTATAGTATTCAATATCGGTCGATAAACAGGCAGATGTTTATTACAGGTGGCCGAGTTTATTACAGCACTGGCCTCGATAATAAGACAGATGTTGGGCACTTCTATGTACAGGTAGTTTTGGCATTTATTTATTTATGACCATTACAACGCTAAAAACAAATAAAGACAAGTATTCTTCGATTTAAATTTTCCTCGTTATAACCAAATATGCCTCGTTATAGAGCGTTATAGTTCAATAGGAATTTCATGGGACACCTAATGTACCTCGTTATAAGCGAAACCTCGTTATATCCGTGTTCGTTATAGAGAGAGTCTACTGTATATATTGTCATCCGAAATATACAAAATGTAATGTGCAACATCTTCACGTTTGGCCCCCCCCTAAAAATTTTTATATGGGCGCCCTTGTTTATTTTTAGTACATAAACAAAACGCTGGGACAGGTCGATTTTTAAAATAATCACAGCATATTATAGCATCAATGTTTCGAACTTTACGCGATCACTCTTCAGGTTACAGGCATAACTTTGATTTTTTTTAATGGGACAGTACATCTTGTGATACCTCATTTAAAAGCTTTTGAAATACTGATTACAAAAATGTATAATACTTTAATCCTTTTTGAGAGTGTGGGCGCAAATTGTCGGTCGAATTATTTTTAAACGCATTCATTTTTTTTCGAATCCTGAGAAAACTAATAAGTATTTTTGAAAAATTTAAACGCAGAATGAAAGATTGCAGTATTATCGAGCGTATAAAGTCCCTAAGAACTTCTATAATGTTTATTTTAATAAGTCACAGGGGTGAAAAAAAGAGAAAATTTAGTCTGATTTTTAATTTTAAATATATCATTCAAAAGAAACTTATTCAAAAGAAAAATACCTATTAGTTTTCTCAGGATTCGAAAAGAATGAATGCGTTTAAAAATAATTCGACCGAAATTTTGCGCCTATACTCTCAAAAAGGGGTAAAGTATTATACACTTTTGTAATCAGTATTTCAAACGCTTTTAAATGAGGTATCACAAGATGTACTTTCCTATTTAAAAAATCAAAGTTATGCCTGTAACCTGAAGAGGGATCGCGTGAAGTTCAAAACATTAATGCTATAATATGCTGTGATTATTTTAAAAATCGACCTGTCCCAGCGTTTTGTTTATGTACTAAAAATAAACAAGTTAATTAAACACAACGCTTTAAATCCAATAAAAACTTATAATTAATTTTGACAGTGGAGTAGGTGTATTACCTTTATTGGTATCTTTGAAAATACTAAAATTTTAGATTTGAAAACGTTTAGGTGTAAACCAAACATACATTTTGCTATGACGAAGTACCGCATTTATTATATCTTGTATTTCCTGTGCGTTGCTTATTGATATTAAGACGGTATCATCGGCGTACCTGATGTTGTCTATGCTGGTTCCGTTAATATTGATTCCACCGTGGACTTTGTCAAATGCTTCTCTGAATATAGACTCCGAATAGAGGTTAATATAATAGCGCTGATAAAACGCAACCCTGTCGCACTCCTCGTCTGATTTGTATATATTCGGATGTTGTGTGCTCTATTTCAATTGTTGCTGTTTGATGCCGATATAGTTCTGTATGTAATATATAGTTAGAAACATTCTGCGATATATTTACAAGCTTCATGGGAAATGTGGATAAATATCCCAGCTAGCAAGATAACGTTACATTAACGTTAAAATTAGGTTTTTTTGTATTGTTACGTAACATCTATCAAAAACTGACGTTACTGATACGAAATTTTAATACGTATATTATACGTATGAATTTATTCGTTTCTGAAACGTGGCTCTTTGGTAGGTTTTAATGCGTATGAATTTATTCGTCTCTAGCACGTGGATTTTTGGTAGGTATAGACACGTATAAGATCTCGTTTGAGATTGCAGCGCCATCGCGTATTTATTTTGAACCTTTCATTAATACCTAACCTTACATTTCCGTGATTAAAATCGTGTTTGTTTTTATGGAGTATGGAGTTATGTAAAAAAAAATCGAATTATTATTGTTGTGTGCCTCAATGTGATTCTTGGATAAAGCTTACCTAATAGTAATTTATCGTTTCATTCTTTCCCTAAATAGGATAAACAAAATAGAATTCTATTCAATGACAGTTTAGTTGAAAAACGAAATGTATGGAAATATCTTCTAAAAATGGGGAAGCAGCCTAGTCCTTATATGAAAGTGTGCTGTTTACGAATGAAGATTACTTCAAGGGTATGTTTATGTATTGTAATATAAAGTAGCTATTAATAATGTTGTCTCTTTCTCTCACATAAAAGCCAAATATATAATAAATGTTTATTTCATATATTTAATAAATATGTCATCATCATCTATGTGGTTTTATTTACACAATAATTTTAAGTCCTATTTATAAATATCATTTATACCGAAAATTCTCCTAAAAAGTGACGTTTTTGTGACGTTAAAAAGGTTACGTAGGAATAACGTAAAATTGTTACGTAACATCGCTGTGACTTTTTTACGTATATTCTAGGTAAAATTTGATGTAACTTTTGTCGTAACTTCTCCCAAAATGTTGACGTTTGTCTGACGTTATATATACGAACACTGTTAGCTGGGATCCCACCCTCAAAGCAAACAAAAAATGTCAGTCAAGTTAGCAGCACCATTTTATAAGCCCGAATTCCGACTAAGACTATAATTTATTGCTAATTTATTACCGAAAGAAAAAAATTTATTGCTGTTGCCGTTTCCGAGAAACAGTGGGAACTGCTAGCTTTACGGTAAAGCTAGCAGCACTCAAGCTATATCTCGGCAAGGAAAAGGGGTACAGGGCTCATCTTAGCGGTATATTTTATTGCTAATTAATTTCTGTTGATTGGTACATTAACCAATCCCAAAAAATGATCCCATCATTCCCTAGCGCAAAATTCACCCCCGAAAAACTGATAAGACTAGAAAATTCAACCCCAAGGAATTAATTACTAATTTATTGCTGAAAGAAAAAATTTAATGCTGTAGCCGTTTGCGAGAAACGGTGGGTGCTGCCAGCTTTACAGTAATGATAGCAGCACCCAAGCTATATCTCGGCAAGAGGAAAAGCGGTATAGGGCTCATATTAGCGGTATATTTTACTGCTAATTAATTGCTCTTGATTGGTACATTAACCAATCCCGAAAAATTACCCCATCATTCCCTAGCGCAAAATTCACACCCGAAAAAATGACGAGACTAGAAAATTCAACCCCAAGGAATTAATTACTAATTTATTACTATTAATTACTCTTATTGCTAATTTATTACGGAAAGAAAAAATTTATTGCTGCAGCCGTTTCCGAGAAACGGTGGGTGCTGCCAGTTTTATGGTAAATCTAGCAACGCCCATATTGTTTCTCGGAAACAGCTACAGCAATATTTTTTGTTCTTTCTGTAATAAATTAACAATTAATTCACTGCGGTTGAATTTTCTAGTTTCATAATTTCTTCGGGGTGAGTTTTGCACTAGGGGACGATGGTGTAAGTAGTTTTTCGGGATTATTATTATTATTATTCAGATTTAGCCATACGGCTCGCACTCCCTCTATAAGGGGATAATTGACTCATCCCAGATACCTACGGTATCAAAAGGATTGAGCTCTGGTGGGACTCTTTCCGTGTTATCGAGCCCTAGGTGACTTGGTATGCAGGTGTATCTCCCAAAAATTTTCGTACACATCTGGCCGTTGCGAGTAGTACTGCTTTCTGCATGGTCTTATAAAGATGTTCATTAAGACCCAGCGTTTTTATGCTTTCGAGGAGGGTCTTCGGAATGACTCCAGTAGTAGACATAATAATCGGTATCGTCTGGGTACTTTGCATTCTCCATTGTCTCCGTATTTGAATTTCCCGATCTCTGTACTTGGCGATCTTTTCAGTAAATTTAGTATGTAGATTATTGTTGTTAGGAATCGCCACATCAATGAAGGTTGTTTGTCTCGTTAATTTATTGACTAATACGAGATCTGGTCTATTATGCGCCACTGTTTGGTCTGTGAGCACAGTGCGGTCCCAGTATAGCTTGTAGTTGCCATCCTCAAGCATACTCTCAGGGACGTATTGATAATATGGGAGATGGTCGGTTTGGAGAAGTCCCAGCTTGATAGCTATCTCCTGATGAAGGATTTTTCCCACTGCGTCATGCCGTTCCTTGTACTCAGTTGCAGCAAATGCCTGGCAGCCACCTGTAAGATGTTGGATGGTTTCTTGGGCTTGACATCCATATCGGCATCTGTCGTTTTGAACATGAGGGTCTTTGATGATATATTTCAGGTAATTTCTGGTTGGTATAACCTGATCCTGAATGGCCAGTAATGAACCCTCCGTTTCAGGGAACATCTTTCCTGATGTCAACCAGTAGTTCGACGCTATATTGTCGACATAATCTTGGCTGACCTCATTGGGATGTCGCCCTCAGTCGCTTCTGCTTCCCTCAGTTTTATTGGTGTTGTGTCATCTACTGCGCAGATAGCGCGATGTAGAGTAGATGTTTCAGCCTGCATCTGAAAATAAGATCTTAAATTAGCAATTTGTTTGTTTAATTGCTCACCTCTATCCATAAGTCCTCTTCCTCCTAGATTCCGTGGTAATGTTGTTCTTTCTACTGCACTTTTAGGATGGTGTTTTTGTGCCTTTGTGAGGTGCGTTCTTACTTTTCGCTGAAGATTTTCTATGTCCGTTTTTGTCCACTTAACAATGCCAAATGAATAGCTAAGCGCGGAACATGCGTAGGTGTTTAGTGCCTTAAACAAATTTCTACTATTAAGGTGTGAGCGAATCAGCTGTTTTACCCTTCGTATAAACTCAGTAGTTATCTCTGTTTTCATTTGTTTATGGTCAATTCTCCGCGCTTGCTCTACTCCAAGATATTTATACATATCGTTTTCACCCATGGCCACGATGTTCTGGCCATTTTGCATATCGAATCCTCCGGGCTGTACTTTTCCTCTGACTATATTTAAAATACGGCACTTGTCTAGTCCGAAGTGCATGCTAATATCATTAGAAAAAGTTTCTACAGTGGAAGCCATTAATTTCAAATCATCCATAAACAATAAATGATTAAGCTTCGCCACCACATTGTTGTTATTTTTGATGCTAAAACCTGCGTCTGTGGAGTTCAATAGCTGAGATAGTGGGTTCATAGCTAGACAGAACCACAGTGGACTCAACGAACCTCCTTGAAACAGGCCCCGGCTGATTGCGATATTTTCAGTTTCGATGTTATTTTCACCAGGTATTTGAAGGTGAATTCTAGTCTTCCACTCCTTCATTATATGCTCTAAAAAGGTCACTATATTATCATCGACTTTATATATTCTCAATATATTTATAAGCCATTCATGCGGTACTGGATCAAAGGCCTTCTTGTAATCAATGAAGGCAGTAAAAAGATTCCTCTTTTTGGAATATGCCTGGTTAGAAATGACTGAGTCGATGATGAGTTGTTCTTTGCAACCCATGGAACCCTTAGCGCATCCTTTCTGTTGAGGCTCTATGATATTGTTCAGAGTACAGTGTTGGTAGATATGCCGGGCTACACAGGATGTGACCAATTTATACAAAGTTGGAAGACAAGTAATTGGGCGGTATTTGGCTGGATCTTGGGTGTTATTTTGATCCTTTGGAATTAAATAAGTGGTTCCCTGAGTTAGGAATGATGGTATATCCTGCGGATTAGAAATAACATGATTAATTAGTGTTGATAAGCATTCATGAACACTCCAAAACTTCTTGAGCCAAAAGTTTTGAACTCCGTCTGGTCCAGGAGATTTCCAGTTATGAAGCTCTTTGATGGTATTTGAGACTTCTTCAGTAGTGAAGGGTTCGTAAAGGATGGTAATGTAGTGTTGGCAGTTCTGTGTCGTATCTTCTATCCATCCAGCATTGTTGTTAAGAGCAGCTGGCGTGGAAAGTTGATTTCCCCAAAACTCATGAATTTCTTCTTGGCTTGGGTAAGTCTTATCGACACGTTCTACAGTGGAATTGAGTTTTCGATAGAACGCCTTTTCAGAACTTTCAAAAAGAGCATTGTTGCTTTTGCGGTTGTTACTAACTTTGTACCTCCTTAGTCGTCCTGAATAAACGGAGAGCTTTTGTTTTAATGTATCCAGACACTGATGGGCTGTGCTGTTTTCTGGATCATATCTTGAGTGTCTTGCGGTAGTCAGCATTATTTTTTCAGCTCTTCTGATGACTTTTCTACTTGTTACACCTCGTATGTATTCTAACCCGTCGTGTTATGATCTTAACGCCCATTACATTAGCAATTGCTGTTGCTGCACAGTAGATTAGCATATGCAAATATTCCAACGTGTGAGCTTCTACGACATAGGTAGGATTATTATTATTATTAGTATTATACAATAATATCGAGCCAAAGCAAAGCTTACATGGCTCAAAGTACAAAAATAATTGTAGGTCTTAAACTAAATAATATAACATAGAACAAATTCTTACAAAATAAAAATTAAATTAAAGTAAATATTCAAAAGAATTGGTTTTCATAAAAGTTGTTACAACAATAGCAAATTAAAAAAAGATACAAAAATTAGAAACTGAGTATACCTAAAAATTACAAATTTTTTTCTCATAAAAAAACATAAAACATATCCTTACATTTTACAACAACTATTTTAACAAAAATTGCTAACATTACACATACAATGTCCAGTTAGTTCTCATCAAACCTGTTTTTGAAACTATTTAAGCTAATAGCCTCTACGATGTCATCACTTAAACTGTTCCATTTATCAAAAACTCGATTTACCAAAAAGTTTTGCCTTACAGTAGTTTTAAAAGGTTCCTTTTTCAATTTATATTGATGACCTCGTAGTCTATCATCTTCGCTGATATTAAAAAAATTCGATGTTCCCTAAAATTCCCTTCTAAGAATTCTGTAAGTAGATATTAAATCACCTCTCCCTCTTCTATGAGTCAATGGAGACAACTTAAGCTTTCTTAATCGAGTTTCACAGCTTAATCTTGCATAATTAAAAGGTAGCTTAGTAGCTCTTCGTTGTACTCCTTCTAATAAATTAATATCTCTTTGTAAATGAGGTGACCAAAGAGATACCGCAAATTCCAGGTGAGGTCTGACATAACTTTTATAGAGTTTCAAAAACAAGTCTGGAGACATTCTAGGAAAAGCTTTTAATATGAGGTATAAAGCAGAGTTAGCTTTACCGACTACTTTTGCTGTTTGAGTAGACCAACTTAACGTTTGGTTGACCGTAACGCCCAAATCATTAACTTCCTGTACCGATTTCAGAGGAACTCCATCCAAAAAATATGTTATATATGCAACAACAACACAACACTTATGCGAATTTAATGGAATAGCCCATTTCATGCTCCATTCTGATAGCTGATTAAGGTCACTCTGAAGAGTATTAACAATATCGGGACAGTAATATAACTTTCGGCATATGAAACTGATTTTGACTGCCATCCGCACGTTAAATCAGATACGTACAACAAAAACAGAATAGGCCCTAATATTGATCCCTGAGGGACACCACTGGCTACCGCACGTGGAACACTGCAGTCATTTTCCACTTTGACCGAAAAAGTTCTTTCAGAGAGGAAGTTTTCTAACCACAATAACAACTCACCACGCACGCCGTAATGTTCTAGCTTCAGCATTCATTTTTTTATGGGTACCTTATCAAGCACGCGAAAAATCTATATAAATTAATAATGTCAATCGGTTCATATCGGTCCAAAGATAAAGTCCATTCATTAAGAGAGTGAAGAAGGTTGCTAGTTGAGATAGAAGGTGAATAGTTGCTAGGTAGAATCCGTGTTGAGAGACTGGAATAACATTATGCTCTAACCAAAAGTATATTAATTTATTAGCTATTAATTTTTTCATTATTTTAACTGATGTTGGTGAAACTGTTACTGGGCGATAATTAGACGAAAGGATGGTCAATGTACCAATCAAGAGCAATATAATATACATACCGCTAAGATGGGCCTTGTACCTCTATTTCTTGCCGAGATATAGCTTGGGTGCTGCTAGCTTTACCGTAAAGCTAGCAGCACCCACTGTTACTCGGAAACGGGTACAACAATAATTTTTTTCTTTCCGTAATAAATTAGCAATAAATTTGCAATTAATTTCTTTTTGGAGTTGAATTTTCTAGTTTGATCATTTTTTCGGTGGTGAGTTTTGCACTAGGGGATGATCGAATGGAGTTGTTTTTCGGGATTGGTTATTGTACCAATCAAGAGCAATTAATTAGAAATGAAATATGCTGCTAAGATGAGTCCTGTACCCATTCTCCTTGCCGAGATATAGCTTATGGGTGCTGCTAGCATTACCGTAAAGCTAGCAGCACCCACTTTACCATCAAGCTAGCAGCACCCACTGTTTCTCAGAATGGCTACAGCAATAATTTTTTCTTTCCGTAATAAATTAGCAATAAATTAGCAACTAATTCTTTGGGGTTGAATTTTCTAGTCTCATCATTTTTTCGGGGGTGAGTTTTGCGCTAGGAAATGATAAAGTAGTTTTCCGGATTGGGTAATGTACCAATGAAGATGAATTAATTAGCAATAAAATATGCCCCTAATATGAGCCCTGTACCATTTTTCTTGCTGAGATATACAGGGTGTAACAAAAATACAGGTCATAAATTATATCACATATTCTAGGACCAAAAAGAGTTCGAATAAACCTAACTTATCTTAGTACAAATATGCACATAAAAAAAGTTATAGCCCTTTGAAGTTACAAAATGAAAATCGATTTTTTCGAATATATCGAAAACTATTAGAGATTTTTTATTGAAAATGGATATGTGGCATTCTTATGGCAGGAGCATCTTAAAGAAAAATTATAGTGAAATTTTTGAACCCCATAAAAATTTTATGGGGGTTTTGTTGCTTTAAACCCCCCCAAACTTTTGTGTACGTCTCAATTAAATTATTATTGTGGTACCATTAGTTAAATTTAATATCCCTAAAACTTTTTTGCCTCTTAGTATTTTTTCGATAAGGCATTTTTTATCGAGTTGAGGCTTATTTTTTAATATGTTTACATAAAATTTTTATGGGGGTTTTGTTCCTTTAAACCCCCCAAATGTTTGTGTACGTTCCAATTAAAATATTGCTGCAGTACCATTAGGTAAACACAGTGTTTTTAAAACTTTTTTGCCTGTTTGTATTTTTTCGAGAAGGCACTTTTTATCGAGATATGGCTTCTTTTTTAATACGGTTCAAAATATACCTAAAAATGTAAATCATACATAATATAATATAAATTTTCACATTATTACAAAGTCTCCATAATCGTACTTAACCATATACAAATATATGGTGGATTTGACAAATATTCAAAATATCTTGATAAAAACTGACTTTTCGAAAACGTACTAAGAGCCAAAAAAGTTTTAAAAATAATGTGTTTAAGTAATGGTGCTACAATAATAATTTAATTGGAACGTACACAAAAGTTTGGGGGGGTTTAAAGGAACTAAACCCCCATAAAATTTTTATAGGGTGTCCAAATTTCACTATAAATTTTTCTTAAGATGCTACTGTCATAAGAATGCCATATGTCCATTTTCAATAAAAAATATTTAATAGTTTTCGATATATTGGAAAAAATCGATTTTCATTTTGTAACTTCAAAGGGTTGTAACTTTTTTTATATGCACATTTGTACTAAGGTAAGTTAGGTTCAATCAAACAATTTTTGGTCCCAGAATATGTGATTAAATTTATGACCTGTATTTTCGTTACACCCTGTAGATTAGGTGCTGCTGGCTATATTGTAAAGCTAGCAGCACCTACTGTTTCTCGGAAACGGCTACAGCAATAATTTTTTTCTTTCAGTAATAAATTAGGTACCTAGTAATAAATTAGCAATAAATTATAGTCTGAATTCGGCCTTATAAAATGGCGCTGCTAACTTGACGATCGACATGTAACGCCTGTGACGCCTTCTATTCGCTACGTAAAATATTCTTAGAGCTTAAGAAAACTCAACTCAGAATAATCAAAAAAAATATAGTAGGTATTTAATCCCACAGGTATAATAGTATTCCGTTTTGAAATTTTAACCGATTCAGTGTATTATGTTCCTGATTCAGCGAATCGATTTTTCATTCGTTTTAGTCATCGTTACACGTTATCGTTATCGTTAGCTGTTATACGTTATCGTTAACTAAAAGTACAAAAATCTCACATCTCTACAAACATCTGCTCTTTGAATTGAATAAAATTTCTTGAATTGTCAGTAGTGTCAAAAAGATATAGAAAATATTGTCAATAATTTATATTTATTGCATTTAATTTTTACAGAGCTTGCAATTAAACTGCCAATCATCTAAACTTGGCGAATTTTTTAAACTGACAACAAATTATAGGTTACACATAGTATGTGCTACTGAAACAGTAACACATTAACCCACAATGACTCAAAACAATAGGTACCCCATTTTATTTTTTATTTATTAATTTTAGTAAAAATTAACACTAAGATCCGAACATTTCTTTTATTTCATCAATCCTAAATATTGTTAAATATACTATCCAAAAGTAAGAGACATTTTACCGAATTTTATTTTAACATTTTTAATAAATAATATGACATGACATCTCTAGTGGTTTTAAAAACATGTTTACAAACAAAAATAATAAAGAAATGTGATAAATAATTGTCTAAATTGAATTAGAATTGTCCAAGAACTTTTGCAGAGTGGCTATTTTAGAGACCTCATCACCAAAGAATCATTCTATCTTGAGGAAGGTCATTACAATGAAATTAACACATCATTGCAAGGACACTCCTCAATTTTTAATTTTAGTGTAGTTTATTTTTTTTAATATTATGTTATTGATGTAGGTACATTGATACAGATCAAAATTATAGAACATTTAAAAAATAATTCAAATACAATAACCATAAAAAGCAAGAATGACACTGAAGAAGTGTTTTCAATATCTGTCTAAAGAATGGGTACACTCCTGCCATTACTTACCAAACAATTTTTACACATCGATGGTTAAATACTGAAAAAGTCAAAATCTACAACTTTTCAGGAGACAAAAAAACTTCGCTGCTTAGTATATATGGTTTATCTTTCTCTTCTTTCTTTTCTGTTGAAAAGTATGTTTTGGCATCTGTTTTCAAAGTAATAATTAAGTAAATACTGAGAAAAACAAACATGTAGTAAACAGCGAAGTTTTTTGTCTGTCCTGAAAAGTTGTAGGTTTTGACTTATGAAAACAACTGGTAAAATTCTCCAATGTGCCTTCAGTGGTCAACCGATGATGATGGTCCTGTTTAATACTCTTTGTTCTGTTATTGCCCTGACTTTCCCTAACATTATAAGTATGAGGAATTATGACTTGATTTAGTATTGTAGTTTGCTCGTTTTTCTGACCTACCTTTAAAATTCTGTTATCTTTACCCCTATTCTTAAAATGAAAGTCTAGGAAAGGAAGAAAAATTTATTATTTTTTATAAGTGTATTGTGTACTTATTGTTTCCTTAAAAAAATTTGGGTAGATTTAGAAAAAATTTCATAGTTTTCCACGTTGAAATGTGAAGGAGTGATTGATATTTCTACCCTGGTAATTTGGATAAAGGCGCTTATTAATATTTTGCACGACGGCGCCGAAGTTACTTGGCACGTCCCTGTGCATACGTTATGTTATTTAGCCGGTACCCGTTTAGTAGAATACCTTTTTCAGTTTCGTGCAAAGCTTCGATAAATATTCTTTCAGTGTAAAGATTGAAAATTAGAGGGGACAAAATGCAGCCCTGCCTCACTCCACGCATGATTTTCACTGGTGCATATTTGCATATTCGGTGTGTTCACCGTCAACTCTGAGGTTTGCAGTTTGATTCCAGTAAAGGTTTCTAATTATCTTCAGATCTTGGTTGTTAATTCCTGCTTATTTTAGTATTTGCATCATCTTGGCGTGTTGTACTCGATCAAACGCCTTCTCGTAATCAACCAGACATGCATATTCGTCACAATTGACGTCTCTGCATCTCTGGAATAAGACTTGTATTTAAAATCAGTCCATCAGTCCTTCTTACAATACTCCTGGGATCGAGATATTAAGAACTCTTGTCCTACTTTGTAGACATTTGTATATAAATATTACATATTTAAATTTAATTTTTAGAAATCGTTTGTAAATAATTATTAATATATGTGTTTTTTTATTTTTAAGGAAACGAGGCCGAAATCCTAAAGAAGATGAGATTGAATTCATGCCCTTATCAAAAAGAATAAATAACCTTCATATCAATGGTAGCATGCTCTTAGATAATGCTAGTCATCCCAGTACTATGAACTCTGCAGAATGGGGCCCCGGACCTCCAAATTACATCAACTACATTCCTGAGTCTCCACCTAGTTCTGATCAAAGCCTCGATTCCAATATTTTGCATTATCAACAAACGGAATACACGCCTGACTTGACAGAAGTACAGAATCCTCACTACTTTAAAATTAACAAGTTGCTTTTTGAGATGTATATTCAGAGAGTACAAAGAGGATGCCAAAATTGATAACCCTCGTTTATATTGTACATACCGATTGGGAATTTTCTCATGGTTGGTATTGGCCTTTAATGAGAGCGACAAAGAGACATGTATTTATTATACATTTAAAATGGGCTAGAAGATATACGACGGCAAAGCGAGGTAGCACGAACAACCCACTTCATGTCGTAGGTAGGGCTATCTCAGAACAGCGTTGCCAAAGTAGATTCAAAAAAGAAAATAACTAAGTAGAAAAAATTATAATATTTAACTTATTGTCTTCTTCTTCTTCTTTTTATATAGACATTACTCTGTCTGTTTTTCAATGTGCCTCCAGTAAGTTGTCATTCCATTTTTTCATGGTCTTCCCACTGGTCGTCTTCCTATTAAGGAACCGTCTCTCGCCGTCCTTACTACTCTATTTGTTGTCATTCGGCTTATGTGGTCGTTCCATTCTACTCTTCTGCTTTTCACCCAGTTATTAATGTTGTCCACCTTGCATCTCCTTCGTATATCTGCACTTCTAGCTCTATCCCACATCGTCTTACCATCGATTTTTCGCAATGTTTTCATCTCTGCTGTTTCTAGCATTCTTTTTGTCCTTTCTGTATCAGATCGTGTTTCTGCCGCGTATGTCATTATTGGTCTGATGACTGTTTTGTACATTCTGGCTTTCACTTCTTTTCCGATGTTTTTATTTCTCCATATTTTTTCATTCAGGCAACCTGCGGCTCTGTTTGCTTTATTCACCTGATCTTCCACTTTTGTTTCGAGCGTTTCGTAGCTGCATAGTGTGATGCCTAGATATTTAAACTCCATGACTTGTTCTATTATTTGACGCTCCAGCTCTAATTTACACCTTATTAGATCTGCTGTTATAACCATGCATTTAGTCTTTTTTGGGGAAATTAACATGTTAAATTTTCTAGCGGTTATATTAAATTCGTGCAGCATACGCTGTAAATCATCTTCACTTTGAGAGATTAGTATTGCGTCGTCTGCATAGCAGATTATTTTAAGTTGTTTTTCTCCCATTTGGTATCCTTTTTTTGTTCTTACTTTTTTTATTATTTCGTCCATGATCAGGTTGGACAACAGAGGACTCAGGGAATCTCCCTGTCTTATCCCATTGCCAGCTTCAATTGGGTCAGTTAGTTCATCATCTACATTTACTTTTATTGTGTTGTTCTGGTAGATATTTTCGATCGTTTTAATTATTCCTAGAGGTACCTCTCTTGCGTACAATAAATGGATAACATCCTTTAATTTGACCCTGTCGAATGCCTTCTTAAGGTCCACGAAACATAAGTATGCCGAAAGTATAACTTATTGTAAACAAGTGGGTTAAGTTAAATATTATAATTGTTTCTACTTTGTTATTTTCTTTTTAAATCTACTTTGGCAACGCTGTGCTGAGAAAGCCCTACCTACGACATGAAGTGGGTTGTTCGCGCAACCTCGCTTTGCCGGCGTATATCTTCTAGCCCGTTTTAAATGTATAATAAATACATGTCTCTTTTTCGCTCTCATTAAAGGGCGCAAACCAAGCATGAGAAAATTCCCAATCGGTATACCTATGTTTTGAATTAGAACAATAGTACACCTCTTGAGAGTTAATTGACATTATAATTACTCTAAAAGACTTATCGACTGTGTTGAGCTTAAAAATAAATATTAATTGTTTTATCATCGAAAAGTTTACTTGACGTAATTTTTAATTTTTTATTTTTCCCACAAATTTTAAATGGTAGGTAATTGCAATAGTATGAAAGCATCTTTACTATGATATTTTGTAAATAGTAGAAATTCTAGTGTACAATAATTGCTTACCACCTTTTTATCTGGTTAATATTATCCACAACGAGAAACTTTTAATATAGTGGGGTCTGAGCTATTACCTCCGATTTCGTTGAACCTCCATCGATTTGCATTAAAATTGGTGAGTGGTCAGAGGATATCTCAAGGAACAAAGGTGACATGGTGCCAACTTGCGCTTTTACCCTGGGGGTGGATGCCACCCCTTCTCGGGGGTGAAAATTATTTTATTAAAAATAACCCCATAATTCGATAGAGGGACAAATTTCAAGCAAAATTTGTTATATAAAGTTATTAAAATAAATCAAAACTTTTTAAGTTATTAAAGATCAAAGATTTTAATTTTTCTTGAGAAAAAATGCATGTTTTTAACCAATTTTTCATCAATAACTCAAAAAGTATAAGTTTTTACAAAAAAGTTATTATTATCAAAATTGAAGCTAATAAAAAATGAAATTAAACCTCTTACTAGAAAAACCTTTTAATGTTAACTAAAAATGAGTTATAGGTAATTGAATGTATATATTTTTCGGCAAGTAAAAAACTAAGTATTCAAACTGAAATAACGGGACATTGATGCATTTTATAATATAAACTTATTAAACATTTGTCAAAGCACTTAAAAATATCTATCAAATGAGCCCCCGAACATGTTGATAGCGTTAAAATTTATGCTCCAAAATTTTTTCAAAATTTATCTTTTAAAAAATTTTCCAAAAAATGTTATTGTTTTTTTTAATAACTTCGTTCGTGTTTACGATATCAGGTTCATCTAACAACTGTTTGAAAGTTAATTTTAAGTGATGTTTAAGAACGTTGAACCTAATCTTTTAAACCCCTTACTTTTTTAAAAATAAAAGGTTAAATGGCCGCGGTTGCATGGTTTCCACAGCAAAATTTAAGATTTAAACGTTTCTATCTCGGTTATTTTTTACCCTATAGAAATAGTAAAACAGGTAAAATATTTGGCACAGAAAAAACTAAAATTTGGTTATATAGGGTGTCTGCGTAACTTGGAACCATATGGGAAACTTTTTTAAGATCAATTTTACGAAAAAAAGTCATTCTTTATAAAGTGCTCTGCATAGTCTAAAACCTAAGATGCAATCATCAGATATCAAATTTTGTCAACAGTATACGAGGTATGTCAAAAAATATGAATTTTGCTCAAGAGCAAACTACCTTTATATTTCAAAATATCAAAAAATTTTAATATGAAAAGTTATTTGTAATTAAAATCCATATTCAAATATGCAATAACAGCCTTCTACTTGAAATAAAAAATTCTGAAATTTTCCTAAATTACCGATTCCGAACATTATTTTTATTTATTAGACATGTAATAACTCTTTTATTAATAATTTTAGGAAGAAAAGTTATTCTTCATAAAAATCTGTGCATGGTCTAAACCTCAAGACTCAACCATCAGTTATTTAAGTTTGTTAATTTTATACGAGGTGTGTCAAATAATATACATTTTCAATTTCTAAATTCTTTCTAAATTCATATTATTTGACACACCTCGTATAAAATTAACAAACTTGGATAACTGATGGTTGCATCTTGAGGTTTAGACCATGCACAGATTTTTATGAAGAATAACTTTTTTCCTAAAATTATTAATAAAAGAGTTATTACATGTCTAATAAATAAAAATGATGTTCGGAATCGGTAATTTAGGAAAATTTCAGAAATTTTTTTGTCAAGTAGAAGGCTGTTATTGCATATTTGAATATGGTTTTTAATTACAAATAACTTTTCATAATAAAATTTTTTGATATTTTGAAATATAAAGATAGTTTGCTCTTGAGCGAAATTCATATTTTTTGACATACCTCGTATACTGTTGACAAAATTTGATATCTGATGTTTGCATCTTAGGTTTTAGACTATGCAGAGCACTTTATAAAGAATGACTTTTTTTCGTAAAATTGATATTAAAAAAGTTTCTCATATGGTTCCAAGTTACGCAGACACCCTGTATATAATTTTTTACGTTAATTGAGTATTTTTGGAGTATTATCAAAAGAATATGAGAATTACAATAATTTTAAAAATTAAGATTTTTTTAAATTATATCTTTTTTCAAAAATATGCATTCTAAACCGGTCAAAATTATCGAAAACATTACTTATGCTAATATAAAGAAGTTCTTGTAAGAATTACTATAAATTTTAATTTTTGTTGAAATGGTATTTTTTATTTTTCACTTTTTCCTAAAAAATTCGGAACGGTTCTTTTATTTTCATTATAACTTACTTAATTTTGACGCTATTACCTTGTTCTGAAGCTCATTTGATAGGTATTCCGAAGTACTTTGACAAATGTTTAGCAGGAATATTTTATACATTGCATCGTTTTCCCGTTATTTAAGCTTGAATACTTAATTTGAGTACTCGTCGAAAAAAATACACATTAAATTGCCAATAACTCACTTTGAACTAACATTAGTTTAGTTCTTTATGTGAGGAATGTATTCAATTTTTTATTATCTTCAATTTCAGTAATAACAACTTTTTTTGTAAAAGCTTATAGTTTTTGATTTATACGTGAAAAACCGATTTAAAACATGCATTTTTTACGAAAAAATAAAATCGTTGGTCTTTAATAACTCAAAAAGTGTTGATTTATTGTAATAACTTTATACAGTGAGCATGTAAAGGTTGGAATAAATTCATTTTCTCAAGAACGGACGATTTTGGAATAAAATCCCGAAACAGGTCAATTTTTATTTTTAAATTACGACTTTTTGGCATATATATCATTCTAGTGACGTCACCCGTCTGGGCGTGATGACGTCATCGATGATTTTTTTAAATGAGAATAGGGGTCGTATGATAGCTCATTTGAAAGGTAATTCAATTCTTTATTCAGTAATATAAACATTAATATAATTATTTATACAGGGTGCCTAAAAAAAATTTTTTTTAATTAAATTTATTGACATAAAAAGAAGAATGTGTGTAATTTATTTAATTCAGAATACATTTTACTGCTATCAGAAAACAGAAAAAAATGTTTTTTGGCAAATAAATGTTGTTTTTTGCTTAAATTTAATATTAAAGCAGCCACCCACCAGCCTCGTGACAATTTAACATTTAATTTTAGCCAATATCAATGATTATTTTTCAAATATTCATTTTTTTCTGTTTTCTGAGAGCAGTAAAATGTATTTTGAATTGAATAAATTACATATATTCTTCTTTTTATGTCAATAAATTTAATCCAAAAAAAATTTTTTTGGACACCCTGTATAAATAATTATGTTAATGTTTATATTACTGAATAGATAATTGATTACCTTTCAAATGAGCTATCACACGACCACTATTCTCATTTAAAAAATCATCGATGACGTCATCACGCCCAGATGGGTGACGTCACTAGTATGATATATATGCCAAAAAGTCGTAATTTAAAAATAAAAATCGACCTGTTTCGGGATTTTTTTCCAAAATCGTCCATTCTCGAGAAAATGAATTTATTCCAACCTTTACGTGCTCTCTGTATAACAAATTTTGCTTATAATTTGTGCCTCTATCGACTTATGGTATTATTTTTAATAAAATAATTTTCACCCTCGAGAAGGGGCGGCATCCACCCCCAGGGTAAAAGCGCAAGTTGGCATAATGTCACTTTTGTTCCTTGAGGTATCCTCTAATTACTCACCAATTTCCATGAAAATCGGTGGAGGTTCAACGAAATCGGAGGTGAAAACCTTCAGTGACTGCACTAATATGCAATTGTATCACATAAGTAAAAATCGGGGCTAAGTGCCAAAAATCGAAGATATATTTTTAGTGTTTAAAGGTGGTATATGTGCCAAGCCCGATGCTGTATAAAGTGGGCTAACTTCACAACTGCTCAGAAAGTAGTTCTAATGAACGCCACAAGATCGTGTACGTGTGTAAATGATAGGCATCTTAAAGTAAAACCCGGGCGTTTCCACAAAACTAACATTTTGGTACTTAGCCCAGTTTTTTACTTATGTGCTACAATTATTAATTTCTTACTAATAATAGAGATGGACTCAATTTTAATATGGTTACTTTAAAATGTCTTTTTATTTTAAAACTATATATTTTTTTATTTTTATTTATCTATTTTTATTTTAATACTATACATATCGCACTCCTCGTCTAATTCGTATATCAGTTAAATGCTTTTCAATAATCAATAAAACATACACGCTAGAAATATTTTATCAACTAATGCTACATTCAACATTTCGTAGGAAAGGACACCGCACACATCTTATGGAAAACATAATATCACTAAAATGCAGTAAAATTTGGTATGAGCGACAATTTGAGTTTGAAATTAAGTTTATTGGCTATGTAGCTTATTTCCAAATAAAATAGTACCTACCTACCTAAATTATCATAAATAGAACAATTTTTTAAATTTTGTTTTACCAGTTTTTATTGAATCATTTTATAAACTTATCATTTCAAAAGTGGGAAAAGTAAATAATAATTGTCATATTTTTTTATTGATTTTTGAGTAATACCTACACTAAGAGGTACAGGTTGATGTTTTCAGACAACTCGTTCATTTAAGTAAAGTAAATTAACATTAACCGGTTTACATATTCCTGGGAATATATTTATATATACAGGGTGAGGCAGATAAAAGTCCTATTAGAAATATCTCGAGAACTAAAGGAAACAGAATCATGAAAATTGGAATGAAGGGGTTTTGAAGAGTGATCTCTTTAATGAAAATATTTTCATCGATTTAAGATAACTTCGTTTTTTTAAATGGAACATCCTGTATATTTTTACATTTTTGGATTTTCCTGGATGTCTTCTTTCTTAAAATATGAGGTTTTGTAAAAAATAATTACGTTTTTTTTTCTTAATTTCCTAGCAACATTCACACCCTGTAGAATTGTAGTAGTTTGACATCAAAAACTCTATTTATGTTCAAATGATTTTTAATATAGTCTACTATTGTTAAAAATTGTTAGTATAGCTAAATGCAGTGGCATTTAGTAGAAAGTGTTAGAAGGTAGTGCCAGAACTCGGGCAGCCGCCAAAATTTTTAGTGACGGATTCACGGTATTGTCAAAAAAGGTATACTTACAACAAAAACTGAACAAATATATGCGCGGATACTTTTATCTTATGTATCTTATGTTTATTGATCTGAGGTGCCAAGCAATTGTCCAACATTGATCAAAACAGTTCCCTAAATTAATTAATAATAAAAACCTCTTAACCTACCACCCGCATTTACTGCTGATAGTGCTTGAAGTTTGTTATTAAGATTTAGTCTCTATTTACCAATTTATAAAAATAATAATATTTCATTATTCACACACATGCACAAATTTTTGTAATGTCACTTTTAAAGTTTACGATATATGAAGTTCATTCTTCTATTTTTTGGTTGCAAAGTTTTCAATGCCTTTATTATTAAAATTATCAATACAATTTACAAAATGCTTTTCTGCAGATAGCATACCTAAAGCACTATGTTTTAACATCGAAAAACAGCGTTCTGCTTCAGATGTTGATATAGGAATGGTAACTAAAATACTTAAAAGTTTAATAGTTTCTTCAAATGTGCTTTTTAAGCCTTCCCTCTACAATAAAACCGATAGCGAAACAGCCCCAGAGGTAGTACTTAATTCGTTTCGCCAATACAGTACCTACTTCTAATTTAGTTTTAAATCGAGTTTTGTTTAAAAATTAAAATTGTCTCCATGTTTCATTAAGAAATGATTCGGAGAACTGATGCTTATAAACAGAAAACTTCTCCGACATAAATAAATTAGAAGCAACTAAATGTCCGGAGAAGGTAGACCTTTGAAAGATCTGGTACTTTGAATAATATGAACCTTTAAGTCGTTGTCTAATTCGGCGCTAAAATTGACCAGCTCCTTAAATATGCCTCTATTTCCTGAATTTTCTTTTTCGTCGTGACCTCTTAAAGCTAACTCGAAAGCTCCACAAAACCTTATAACATTTGTAGTTTTTTTTTAATATTTAAAAAAAAATATTCTTAAAAATTTAAATTTCTTAAAAAAATTGTTAAGATACTAATCTTCATTGTCAATTAATAAATTAAATTTAAGAAATAATCAAAATATTATTTATACTACACATTACACCCACGATCATGATGCCCTAAAAGTTTAATTATAAATACAAAACTTTTTAACAGAAAATATACATAATACAAGCGACAAACCAGCACGTAAAGAAACTCAACCTCGTGCCCGGCACAGAGATTCACATGTTGTTCGGTGGTACTGACTTTGGCACGAAGGAGAGATTCTCCTGTCGTATAATCTCCGCTGTGGCAGGGATTGTATTACGCCCATAGTTGCCATATTTTATATAATTTATGAAGATCAAAAGAAATACACACAAAAAAATTAACAGGAATTAAAAAGTTATGAAGATAAAAAATATGTTTCTGCATAGTTAGCAAGGTAGTGCCATGGCTCTATGGCACTACCTCACGGGCCGCCACTGGCTAAATGTTGAATTGTACTATGCAGGGTTGGTCGAAACTCGGAAAGAGTATTTTCTGAGTTTTCTTAAATGGAACACCCTATATTTTATTATTGTAATGAAGTGATATTTTATGCTACTTTTTTATTTCTTAAGCATTCCCTATAGCTAACTGCTTTAAGTTGTGAGTTATTGGTGATTCAAGCCAAACATTAATTTCAACAAAAAATACGTGAAATTTTATTAGGTTGGCCGTGAAAATATTCAATCACAAATAATTTTTCGGAAATAAATACATATTAATCTAGACTGATCTTTAAAATTGCCAATAATGGTTGAGCTATCAAAATACATACGTAGTTAACATTCTTGGCGCGATTAACAATTAAGCACAAATTAAAGCATTTAGATATAGGGAATGCTTAAGAAATAAAAAAGTACCATAAAATGTCTTTTTATTGCAATACTAAAATACAGGGTGTTTCATTTAAGAAAATTCAAAAAATCCTCATTCCGAGTTTCGACCAACCCTGTATACTAAAATTTAACGTTTAGCTATATTCTTTTTCTCATGATCATCTTTCAGTGCGTCACAGTTTTTCGATTTCTCTCTAACGCATTAAATTGTATGTGACAGAAAAAAAGGCACGTCTGGGAATACTTCGGTAATTATTCTAGTTCGGTGATTATTCTAGTTGTCGATAGATGGCGCCATAATCAAAAAAGAATTATTTATTAAATAAAATAATAATATTATCAATATAATCTGTACAATTTATAAGACTATACAAATGAAAGAAAATACCATTTTATAAATGCAATAGACACAATTGATTTGGTTTTATTCCAAATTGAAAATAAAATTTGACAACTGTCAGATTTAACTAAAATGTCGCGTTAGAATAAATGTCATAAATGTGTATTATCACGGACTTACCTTTTTTTCTATAATTTGTGACGCACTGAAAAATGTTCATGAAAAGGAGAATACTAATAATTTTTAATAATAGTAGACTATATTAAAAATCATTTTAACATAAATAGAGTTTTTGATATCCAACTACTACAATTCTACAGGGTGTGAAAGTTGCTACGAAATTAATAAAAAAACCTAAGTAATTAGCTTTTAAACTACCCTGTATAACATTACAAAACCGCATATTTTAAGAAAGAAGACATCGAGTAGAATCTAAAAATGTAAAAATATACAGGGTGTCCCATTAAAAAAAACGAAATTTAAAGCAACTTCCGGTATAACCGGAAGTGGCAAATTGATGAAAATATTTTCATTAAATAGATCACCCTTCAAAACCCCTTCATTCCAATTTTTATGATTCTGTTGCCTTTAGTTCTCTAAATATTTCTAATAGGCCAGTTATCTGCCTCACCCTATATAAGCAGTGGGGTTCCTACGGTCTCCTCCGCATACCACATTTCGCTCGCCATCATTTTCTATCCACCCATTCGTTTTCTTCAATAGCTCTATCTGCCATAGACTGTTCTATGCCTTTATTCCATGTTTCTGTAGGCCTTCCTCTTCTTCTATTTATGGGTGTGTAATTTAATGCTCTTTTTGGCCCATTTTTCCTTTGACATCCTCATAACATGACCATACCATAGCAATTTCTTTGTTTCTAAATATGGTCAACCGTGGATTATACACTCTTTGTCCGTCGTCTTATTTCCTCATTTGGTACCTACGTGTTCTAATCTAGATACCCTGCATGCTCTACGTAAGTAATCCATCTCCGCTATTTCTATATTTTTTCTTTCCTTCCCTGTGAGTTTGCCAACACTCTGCTCCATAAGTTATAATAGGTTCCACAATTGTTCTGTAGATTGTTAATTTTGTGTCCAGATTCACCTTGTTAGACCCTAGTAGACCATTTAAAATACGAGTTGCTTTCTTTCCTTGCTGTATCCTATGCTATATGTCTCTTTTTGTAGTTCCCTCTTCTGATATTATGCTTCCTAAATATCTATATTCCTTACATTTTCTTATACTTCTTAACTTTAGTTCCGGATCTTCCGTTTCCGCTCCTATTCTCAAATATTCCGTTTTCTCCATGTTCACACATAGTCCCCATTTTTCATATTCGATCTGTAACTTTCTTAGCATTTAATCCATATCATGTTCATCGTTGGCCAGAATTACTTGGTCATTAGCAAAAAACAAAGTTGTTAAGCAGTTTTCGTCAATCATTATTCCCACCCCAGCAACTGTTTTCCTCCATTGCTCCAGAGCTTTCTGGATGTATATTTTAAATAGTGTTGGCGATACGCAGCACCCTTGCCTTAACCCTTTTGTAACAGGGAATGGTTTCGACATAGATTTTCCATGTCTAATACAGCTTTTCGGGTTTTGATACATATTTTGAATTGCTCGCACATATGCTTCACTTATGCCTATCGTCGTCAAAATTTCAAAGAGTTTCTTTAAAAGTACCGTGTCGTAGGCTTTTTCCAGATCAATAAATGTTAGGTGAGTAGACAGATTCCTTGTTTTTCTTTTCTCTATTACTTGTTGCATCACGAATTTGTTATCTGCGCACGATCTACCGGCGCAAAAACCACTTTGTTCTTCCATGTCCTGAATTTCTAATTACACCCTTTTCTTTCAATTACCTAAATTACTGATATGCTTCACATATCTCTTATAATATTTTAGTTCATAAAATCTACCTTTGTGTTCTGAAAATAACTTTATCTTGTAAATCTAATATGCGTAACTATGTTTTAAAGGTATGTGTATCAGTAGCTTCTCAATTATATCAACAGTGGTTGGGTGAGCAAACAAAGTGCCGACTCCACTAATAAAGGTTGGCTATTCGCGGTGTGCAAGTACTTGGAAGGGAAACGAGAAACGACCGTGCGCGAGTCGCGGAGAAATATTGCAACTATCTTAAATAATTCTGAAATTGTCAAATTGACGTATATTTCATACCTTCTGTCAGTGAAGCAGAAAAATTATATATTGCTCCACAATATTGATATGATATGCAATTATTATATAAAGGTAAATTTAAATAATTCTATTTTGCTTGCAGTACTGCATTTTAATAACTAATTTTATTTACTACATACAATTGTTTACGTTTTGATAGCCTAACCTGAATCTTATTTTTTCTTCTTATTATTTTTTTGGGCTATGGCCTTGACAATTATCCAGTAACCAGGACTAATATAATTGGCCAATATAATTAAAAGTGCGAATAAAGTTGCAGAGCGTAGAAATAGGGGTCGCTTTGCCGAACTTGCACGGTCCCAATACAAATGCAAATGCTTCTCCATCTTCTAGTTTTCTTAAAAGCGTCTGTGTGTTTAACCCGGTCCAGTCGCGAATGTTTTTCAGCCAGGATATTTGTCATCTACCAGGACCTCGTTCTCCTTCGGTTTTCCCTGCATAATCAGCTGCAACAACTCGTTATTTCGATCATTTTAGGTATGAGCCCCAAATATACTGTCTTTATCCTTTTAATGGTGGTCAAAAGTCTTCTTCCTATTCTGAGCAATACCATTTCGTTCGTAATATTATTAGTCGTATTACGTTCTCATAAAACGCCATATCTCAAAAGCTTCCCGTTTTCCGAAGAATACTTTTCCGAAGGTTTTTGGTGCGCTGAACTGAGCTCCAAGTTGTCCAATTGGCTGTTTTTTTTTTCATATGTATTGGAATCGAACCTGTAAACAATATGAGGTAAAATAACCACTATTCCAATCTTTGAAATTGTATTTATTTTGTAATTATCTGTATTTATTTATAATTCATAGGATCCTAGTTTACCTTAGATTTTTAATACCTTTATTCATACTGTTAAATCTTAAAATGTAAGTTTTAAATAATAAACATATTAAATATTTTTTTCTATTCTCATACTTTAATATATCAATTATGATTTCACTACGTGTATCATAATGAGCTTCATTATGTTACAGATTTTGATTACGATATAGATTTTTAACCAATAGAATCGCGATATGGCATTCGCGATGAAGTTTTTAACGGTAAAATATTGCAAAACCTCTAAATTTTAAAGAACCGCTTGGATTGACATGAAATTTGGCATACACATAGCTAACAAGTCAAAGAAAAAAGTGATATTGTGCCGATGTGTGCTTTTGCCCGGGGGTGAGTTTTACCCCTTCTCAGAGGTGAAAAAATATACGTCCAAAATAAGTCCGGAATTCGATAAATTGACTAATTCTAAGCAACTATTGTTTTATAGAGTTTTTTCACCAACTCAATACTTTTCGAGTTATTTGCGAGTGAATATGTTCATTTTTCAACAAAATAACCACGGTTTTAGACGGTTTTTCGTAAATAACTCAAAAAGTAAGTCTTTTGTCCAAAAAAAATATTCTTAGCAAAAATATAGCCTGTAAAAGACTGAAAAAAAAATGGTGTATGTATTAGGTATTTAGACCTAGTAGAAGCAGACTTATAGCTAATGAAAAATAGGTTCATATTAATTTTTCAAATTCCAAATCGAATATTTTAACGTGAAATAACCAAAAAATGAAGCACTTTTTGGGGAAAACTCATTTCAACTTTTTTAAAGTGTTTAAAAAAAAGCTTTATTTTTGTTTTATAAAAAAAATTTTAGCACCAAAAGCTACGCTCATAATAAAGTTGGTCCTTTTTTTGTTGGTAAAAAAATCGGGAAAATCACCCCCTAATTAGCATCTCAAATGAACTTATTCGTTACCATTTCACAAGTTGCTTTACTGGTGTATGTATTGTTTATACGATCTGTAAGTTTCATCGGTTCAAAGGTCTTCATTCATTTTTGAAAGGGCTTCAACGAGTCACTAATCACGAGTGTATGCAAAAAACTCCAAACCTTAACCAATCTTTGTCTTACAGAAAAACAAAAAAATACAAGATTTTCAGAAAAGTAAAGCCGACTTTTTTTGTTGTTTGAGATTTTTGGTACCTCTAATAACTTTTAAGTTATTTTGAAAAAAATAATTTTTTCAAAAGTAAAAATTTTTAAAATTTAATTTTAAAACTATTTTTTTTCAAAAATAAGCACGTTGAATCGATGAAACTTACAGATCATATAAACATAACATAAATAAAGGATATTGTGAAGCGGTAACGATTAATTTCATTTAAGTTGCTAAATAGGGGGTGATTTTCCCGATTTCTTTTTTGTCAAAACAAAAGGGACCAACTGTATTTTGAGCGTAACTTGCTTACGTTCCATGCTAGATTTTTTTATAAAAACGGAAATAAAACGTTGTAATGAGCATTCTCCAAAAAAACGTTTTTTTTTTGGTTATTTCACGTTGAAGTATTCTATTTGGAATTTGGCGAATATGAACCTATTTTTCTTTAGCCCTAACTCTGCTCCTACTAGGTCTAGAGACTTCATGCATACACCATATTTTTCACATATATATTTTTGCTAAAAATGTTTGTTTTTACATAAAATACTTTTTGAATTATTTCTATGATGATAACTGGTAAACCAGTCATCATCATCACTATTTTTTTTATTTTTTTTTTAATAGAAAATATACATATATATCTACGTAAGAAGCAAAACGGAAGTGAAGGTTCAGGCAAAAAACAGAACTCATCACCAACGGCGTAACCAGGATGATCTTAAGGGGGGTTACAACTACATACTGGAGGGTTTCTGGAAGTGTGGAATACGAATACTGCCAATTTAAGCTTAAAGTACATCCCACTAGGGGGGGTTATAACCCCCTGGTTATGCCACTGCTCATCGGAATAAAAATTGCAATGAGACAGGAAGAGTCTTTAAGTTAAATAACATTTAACTTTATATTGGATGAGGTGATAATACAAGAGGATACAAGTAAGACATAAGAAAATAAAAGATAGTTAGATGGTGCTACATTATTTTAACATGCAGACTTTAAGGGGATGGGTACGTATTTTCGGCTGCAATGGTATTTAAATGGGGAAGTCCATGAGAACTTCTATAATGTTTATTTTAATAAGTTACAGGGGTGAAAAACTAAGAGAAAATATAGGGTGATTTTTAATTTCAAATATCTCATTCAAAAGAAACTTTTTATTCATTCTAAGAGACTTTCGGCCCTCGTTAATAAAGTAATCTTTCATTCTGCGTTCAAATTTTTCAAAGATACTTATATAGTTTTCTCAGGATTCGAAAAAAATGATTACATTTAAAATACATTGAAAATTTTGACAGGCGTCAAAATGTTCCTTTCCTCTTAATTCAATATGAAAATATCGAAATAAAAGAACAACAATAAGATAATTAATTCGAGGGCGCTTATTCTAACAGATATCGAAATTTATAAAATTAACATTTTAAGAGGAATATAAAATGAATTCAAAAGTATTTTAAAATTAATTTAATATATCTGGAATAATATTTGGAGATCAATATTTTTTATGAGAATAAAATAAGCTCAACTTCCAGATAATTAGGCATTCCAATGAAACGTCAAACATGGCCGGGTGTGGACAAAATCTAACCTTACATCGACAATAATTTGTAAAGAAAATCCTGTTTGGTTGTTTTTTTTTTATGTTAATTGTGTAGGGAAATCTGCGAAATTGTGATAACAAATTAAATATGAAGTGGTTTATCGCCTACAGAACTGAATTATCCCATATTAGTTACCAGTTTGTGTCAATAGCTACTATGGGATAATTCAGTTCTGTAGGCGATAAACTAGTTTATATTTACTTGCTATCACAATTTCGGTGCACAATTAACAATAAAAAACAAAACCAAACAGGATATTCTTTACAAAAACTGATGTAAACCATATATTACTAAATTTTTGCCCACTGCCGGCCATATTATATCACGTGATTTGGAATGCATGGTCAATTGACCATTCCAAATCACGTGATATAATATGGCCGGCAGTGGGCAAAAATTTAATAATATCGGGTTTACATCAGTTTTTGTAAAGAATGTCCTGTTTGGTTTTGTTTTTTATTGTTAATTGTGCACCGAAATTGTGATAGCAAATAAATATAAACTAGTTTATCGCCTTCATAACTGAATTATCCCATAGTAGTTATTGACACAAACTGGTAACTAATATGGGATAATTCAGTTCTGTAGGCGATAAACCACTTCATATTTAATTTGTTATCACAATTTCGCAGATTTCCCTACACAATTAACATAAAAAAAACAACCAAACAGGATTTTCTTTACAAATTAATCTCGATGTAAGGTTAGATTTTGCCCACACCCGGCCATGTTTGACGTTTCATTGGAATGCCTAATTGTTTCAAAAATATGAAAATATTATTTATTTGACATATTGGTCGGACTATTAGACATGCCCGTTATTGATCTTTCGATTTTACAATCGATTTAAGTTTGAACAGCTGCATCTTGCACACATCGATCATGAAGAATCGGAATGAATTGAATTTCTCACATGTAGAATGTAGAGGTAAATTTTGTTAATTCTCAACAATATAAGAAAAAGTGATTAATTAATTTAAATATTTATGTGATTCAATTAATCAACAAACTCGTAAGTATATTTGTCTTAAATTAGATGTATATAACGATTTAAAAGTATGTAATTTAAAAATGTAAATAAAATACACTTAATACTAGTAATGTCTACTAAACCAACTTGCTACAAATGAGTAACCGTTCTGTCAATTTTTTTTGTGTGAAAGTGTAAATCTTTTAAAGGTGGCGTGTGTGTAAATCTGGCGTGTGTTGGATTCAGAGTAAACGGAGTACATCCGAACGCAGTTTTCCCTCTGGGGGTCTTGCTTCCGGATGCATTCGTGTTACTGTCTACGTCTTTCCAGACCGTTCTCTCGCGCGCGTAGCCTCCCTTTGTCTACTCTTTTGTTTTTCTCTTTGTTGCTTATGTTTACCCCTGGTGTCTCCCTCTTTCAGTAATCTCTTTCCTTTTAACAAGTTTTGTCACAGCCTCTAGCACTGCTTTAACCTCCCTTTCCCTCCTTGTCACTATGTTCATAAAATTGTGTGCTCCTTAGATGCCTACTTTTGCTTATATTTCCTAGCTTATATGCTCTGTCGTCATTAAACTTTCTGCATGCGAACACACAGTGTTCTGTTGTCTACTCCACAATCTATACAACTTTACAACTACCATAATATTGCCTTGCCTATCCTCTCGAGATATGCTCTAAATGATCCATGTCCCGTAAGGAATTGCGTGAAGAAGTAGTTCGACTTTCATATTTTCACTTCACCCACTCCTCCTCGACAGGGATCAGAGTCCTTGTCCATGCAGCCCTCCGCTCGTTTTCCCACTCTTCCTGTCACTTTGTGATGGTTTCTCTCCTTTCTTCTGTCTTCTCCTGGTTACTCTTGCCGTATGTTTTGGCTCTCTCTCTTTTACGTGCAGGTGTATTGGTGGTACCACAGCTATAACTTGTAGGGCTACCGTCGAGGTCTTTCTGTAGGCACACACGGCCCTTGATAGGGCTTTTCTTTGAGCTTTCTCTTAAATGTTTTTGTACTTTTTTTTGTTCATTACTGGATGCCACACCGGTGCCACATATAGAATTGTGGAGTAAACCAGTTCCATTAGGATCCTTCTTTTTCCCGTAACTGGACCTCCTATATTGGGCATGATTATTGCCAATGTTGTTGCTCTCTGTTCTGCCTTGTGTGCAGCATATCTGACATGTTCGACAAATATCTGCTTACTTTCCAGCATCACTCCTAAGTATCTCACCTTTTTGGTCGGCATTATTCTTTCTCCTTCGAGTGTGAAGTAGATATGCTCTGTGTCTCTAGGTCCTTTTAATATCAAAGCTTCCGTTTTGTGTGTAGCGAGTGTCAACTCTCGATCATTCAGCCACGTTTTCACCCTTTCCATTACAGCATTAGCCGTGTTCACTGTGAGTCTGTTTTTGTTGTGCTCTTTTGTTGTACATCCGCGTAAGCTAGCCTGTGTCCTTTCTCCTAGATCCTCTTCTAGTATGTCATTGTAGAGGATGTTTCAGAGAAACGGTCCTAGGTCCGAGCCTTGTAGCACCCCCGTCGATGTCTTCATAACATATCCCGTTCTGTAAAATTAAGAGTTATCGACTAGTTTAATTTTTTAATTAATGTTTTATAGCAATAAAAGTAATTTTTCGTGTTTTCCTTTCAGCGTCAGTATGAGATTCACTTCTGCACGGAAATTAAAATCTCTCATCACAGTTGCTTTGGGTGGATATATCAGCTTCTCCGCATTAACTTACTACAAAAATAGAAATGCCTTTTATAGAGATATGGTTATGCCTTTGGTTCATTTACTAGATCCTGAAAGAGCGCACAACCTAGCTGTATTCGTAAGTCAGTATAGATTACTCCCTAAATCCAATTATGATGATCCATCATCTTTAAACGTAGCTATTTTTCAAAAAGAATTCACTAATCCTATAGGTATAGCAGCTGGATTTGATAAAGATGCGAAAGCTGTGCTAGGACTTAAAGATATCGGATTTGGATTCGTTGAAATAGGCTCAGTGACTCCCAATCCTCAACCGGGTAATGAGAAACCACGGGTTTTTAGACTTCCAGAAGATTCTGCAGTCATAAACAGATACGGCTTTAATAGTGAGGGCCATGATACTGTTCTACAAAGGATTCAACGCATAAGAAGTAGTAAGGAAAATGTTATCATAGGTGTAAACTTAGGTAAAAATAAAACATCAGATGATGCAGTAGGTGACTATGTAAAAGGAATTGAAAAATTTGGACCGTTTTGTGATTATTTGGTAATAAATATTAGTAGCCCCAACACACCAGGTCTTCGAAGCATGCAAAATAAAGACGTATTAAAAGCACTTTTAAGCTCAACCATAGCGGCTAGAAATAATTTGAAGATGGACAGTAAACCACCTTTATTACTAAAATTAGCACCTGATTTAAATACGGAAGAGAAAAAAGATATAGCTGAAGTTCTTAAACAAACAGCTTGTAGAGTAGATGGACTTATCATTAGTAACACAACAATAGATAGACCGGATTATTTGCTATCCACTAACAAGAAAGAGACTGGTGGACTGAGTGGAAAACCCTTGAAGGAAAAATCCACGGAAATGATTAAAGAAATGAAAAGATTGACTAACTTGCCCATTATTGGGGTAGGAGGTATCTGTACTGGTGCAGATGCTTACGAAAAAATCAAAGCTGGTGCAAATTTGGTTCAAATTTATACCTCTATGGTATACGAAGGGCCTGAGATTGTAAGTCAAATAAAAAAGGACTTGGACAAGTTGATTACTGCAGATGGGTTTAATAACATTACAGAGGCTGTTGGCAAGTCTGTTTAATCTGTAGCTACATAAATGAGTCACATTTTTCAATTACTTTGAAGTTACACATGATACTTTTGATTTAGAATTTTTTTTATGTGGTACATACTTTTCAGTTATTTGGTACAGAAATTCGGCGAAGTCATAAATCACATAAAAAATGTTATCTTTTTACATAAACAACTTAAAATAGTCTTTATATTTAAGTGTATAATTTATGAACGATTTTGAAATGGGCTGTGTTTTATAAATGTATTTACTGATGGAAATATCTTGTTTGTTAGGTCTTTTGTTTTAATTTTTTAATGCCAAAATAATATTTTGTATTACTTTTATGTTAAAAGTTATTGTTATTAATCATAAAATAAATCAAATTTATAACTGTCAACTTGTTTTCATTAACTGAACATATCTATCCTGTGTCGGACAATATACAGTGAGGACGTTTGAGTTTGAGTTAGAATAAATTCATTATCTCTAGAATGAATTTGGAGAGAAAACCTGAGACTATTTTTTTTTTTTAATTATGACTTTTTGGTGTATATACTATACTAGTGACGTCATCCATCTGGGCGTGATGACGTAATCGATGATTTTTTAAATGAGAGTAGGGGTTGTGTGATAGCTCATTTGAAAGGTTATGTAATTCTCTATTCAGCAATATAAACATCAACCTTAATTCTTTAACCTGGGGAAAAAGGAATAAATCCTTTTTCCCCATTCAAAAGTAGGTTTTACATTTATTTTAAATTTAAATACTTCTACACAATTTATATATACATACACATAATAAATATACGTACAAAATTTATTTCGCCGAAGAGATGACGGTCGCGAAATAAATCCTTTTTCCCTGTCCAAAAATAGGTTTTACATTTATTTTAAATTAAAATACTTTTACACAATTTATATATACATAATACATATACATACAAAATTTATTTCGCCGAAGAGATGACGGTCGCGAAATAAATCCTTTTTTCCCCATCCAAAAGTAGGTTTTACATTTATTTTAAATTTAAATACTTCTATACAATTTATATATACATAAACATAATAAATAAACGTACAAAATTTATTTCGCCGGAGAGATGACGGTCGCGAAATAAATTGTTTTTCCCCATCCAAACATAGGTTTTATATTTATTTTGAATTTAAATACTTCTACACAATTTATATATACATACACATAATAAATATACGTACAAAATTTATTTCGCCGAAGAGATGACGGTCGCGAAATAAATCCTTTTTCCCTAGCCAAAAATAGGTTTTACATTTATTTTAAATTAAAATACTTCTACGCAATTTATATATACATACACATAATACATATACGTACAAAATTTATTTCGCCGAAGAGATGACGGTCGCGAAATAAATCCTTTTTTCCCCATCCAAAAGTAGGTTTTACATTTATTTTAAATTTAAATACTTCTACACAATTTATATATACATACATATAATAAATATACGTACAAAATTTATTTCTCCGAAGAGATGAAGGTCGCGTAATAAATTCTTTTTCCCCATCCAAAAATAGGTTTTACATTTATTTTGAATTTAAATACTTCTATACAATTTATATTTACATTATACATACACATAATATATATACGTACAAAATTTATTTTGTAAAATAGGAAATGGTTGAATGCTCGAATATATGAATTTTACAAAGTTAAATGCAGATATCGAGCACTGAATTTATTTAATCTTGCCCAAGTATACTTTCGCTATCTAGAGCATCTTCAGGGGCATTTCGTCAATAAAAATGAAGGTACCCTCGAATGTCATTTATTTTGAAAAATAGTTTTGTGGCAACTTAAATTAACATATAACTACGAATACACTTAACAAAGGACAAACAGATAAAATTTGAGTGCCGGGTATCTCTAAGGTTCTACATTGTTAAAAGATGAAAGTAGAATGACATTCTACTTTTAATAAGTTATCAGTAATACATTTGGCAAAGAAAAACGTTTGAAAAAATTAAAAGCTACTTTAAGCAAAATATTTCTAATAATTAATTACATGAGGTGTTCAAAATTACCTCTCCTAACACATTTATGCACGCCTAAAAACGATCATTGAATGAGCTACTTTACACTACGAAGCATTTGTAAATTAGCACATCGAAATAAACTTTGTATTCTATTTTCATCTCATCTCTTGTTGTTGGAGATATTTTATAAACTTCATTATTAACGTAACCCCAAAAAAATCAGTCCAGTTTATTAAATTCTGGTGATCTGGGTGGCCACGCTACTGGTCCATTAATTGGTGGCAAGCTACGAGAAGTTAACAGGATTTCGAATATAAAATAAAATATAGGGTGTTCCATTTAAAAAATCATAAGTTTGGTCTGCCACTGTGTTATTGAACGCCCTGTAACATTCTTACTAATTTTGTAATGTGAAGCTTAAAGTTGGCTACAATTTTTGTTATTAACTTTTATTGCTATCTATTACTATAGCGTATCTATAGGGCTTTTCATTCACAGTCATTTGTTTAGAGCTTCTGTCATATATGTCGTATAATCCGTGTATGTAATATTATACACAGATTATATAACGAAAGATAAAGTTTCACTGCAGCATCCATTTGGCTTGCAAATTGTAGAAGCCTTGGAGGTGTCACTAGGGAAATTTACCATTAAGTTTTCAATTTAAAAATCTTTTAGTAATATTTTTAATATTTTTCAATATTATTAATGTTGCTATTAGGATTGAGAAACTTTATCTTTCAATTGCCAGATGACGCTAGTCACCTAATCCATTCACGTCAGTTGCAGTGTGGGACTCATATGTGTCGAAAAATTTACTGGATTAGAGAAAGCAACCTATGCATTATCTGAAGAGCCTCTAACAAGAGGTGAAATCGTCGATAAGAGTGCTGGTTGTGCTCTCTAATCTAAGTAAAAATTAAGACATTTTTGGTCTCGCATTGCAACTGAATAAAAATGGTATACATTTTTATTTTTTAGATTATATAACATATGTGCCCGATCCTAGCTTGCGTGGGGGAGGAGCTCTGAACTGAGTAGGGGCTCTTCAGTACTTCACGGAAGACGAATTGGGGAGAGGGATGTCCTCAACCCCGACACGGCGCGTCCCAATGGCTGATAGGGAACGTTCCTGTAGATATGCAGGACAGGTACGAATAAGGTTAAACCGAATAAGTACCCGCGGATCAACTGAGGGCATGACATAGGGCAGCAGGCACGTCATTATTGCGCTGGGGCTGTGTGATTCATACAGGTCTGCTGTAAAATACTCACAGGCGGCAACTACATCTTAGTTCCACCGGCTGTGATAATGCGATCAGGCAGGCAATGGGAAACCACCTGATTATCTTCCCAGAGAGCGTTATGAAATGACGACTAGGCAAGGAAATTCTGTGCTTTGCAATCCGGCTAGCAACCGGCGCCGTATCTATTTCGGGGTCGAATGGTGTGAAATGGGCGACCGAGCAGATGATTGTGGACGACCAGGAAATATATGCGAAATGGGATACTGGAAGATCAAACTTGGCATTACATAACATCTAATCTATTCATTACAAGAACTTTATACAGGGTGTTTCATTAATAATTGTCCATATAGTAACTGGAGAAACTTTAGCACAAAATACGAAGATTTAACCTAAAATACTTAAATAAAATGTGGTTCCTTACTGAGTTACAGGATGTTTTATCTAAAAATTTAAAAAACATTTTTGCTCAGCATTTTAAAACTATTCGACGTATCCTTTTCATACTTGGCAGGAAATATATGTACTATACACACTACTAAATTATGTTAAACAAACGTTTCTGGCTATTACCAGAGGCGTACGACGGGGGAAAGTGAATGGTTGACCCTTTCCAAATTCTACGCCACTGGCGAAATTGCTATTTTAGTTCAATTTTTGGATTCTCCAATACTTTCTATGAAAATAATATACTCTTCATTCGTAACGATAAAGTCATTAGTTTTCGAGATCTTTGAAGTTAAAAATGAAACGGGACGGTTATTTTGATTAATGTATTGTGTCGCTTCATTTTTAATTTCAAATATCTCTAAAACTAATCATTTTTTTCGTTACGAATGAACAATATATTATTTACATAAAAAGTATTGCAAAATCAAAAATGTACACTAAAATAGCAATTTCGTCAGTGGCGTAGAATTTGGAAAGGGTCAACCAGCCACTATCCCCTGTCGTACGACTCTGGTAATAGCTAGAAACGTCTATTAATCTTAATTTAGAAGGGTTTACAGTACCTACACTATCTGCCAAGTATGATAAGGATACGCCAAATAGTTTTAAAGTACTGGGTACAAATAATTTTTAAATTTTAATCATATGAATCATAATATCATAAATTAATCAAAATAACTGTGCCGTTTCATATTTAACTTCAAATATCTCGAAAACTAATGACTTTATCGTTACCAATGAAGAGTATATTATTTACGTAAAAAGTATTGGAGAATCTAAAAAGGCACTAAAATAGTAATTCCTCCAGTGGCGTAGAATTTGAGAAGGGTCAACCATTCACCATCCCCTGTCGTACGCCTCTGGTAGTAGCTAGAAACGTTTGTTTGTCGTAATTTAGTAAGGTGTCTAGTAGTCGCACTTTTTGCTAAGTATGAAAAGGATACGCCGAATGGTTTTAAAATACTGAGCAAATATAGTTTTTAAATTTATAGATAAAACACCCTGTAACTCAGTAAGGAACCGCATTTTATTTAGGTGTTTTAGGTTAAATCTTCGTATTTTGTGCTAAGGTTTCTCCAGTTACTATATGGACAATTATTAATGAAACACCCTGTATAAATAACACCGCTAATGTAAGAGTTAATAATGTGGTTTCGAAAAACTTCAAATTAAAATCTGGAGTGCGACAGGGATGTGTAATATCCCCCATTCTGTTCAATATATATAGGGAACACATTATGCGTCAAGTTTTTGAGGAATGGCAAGGTGGAGCAACTATAGGAGGAAGAAAAATCAAAAACCTACGTTATGCTGATGACACTGTTATATTGGCGTCTTCACCAGAAGAACTGGAAGAAATTATGAATAGGCTAAGAATGGTGAGTACGGAATATGGTTTGAAAATAAATATACAGAAAACCAAAGTAATGATCATCGATAGAATCAGAAACAACCAAACGGAGATAAGAAACTTATCAGGTTACGCAGGTTACGAAGTGGTCAGACAATTTAATTACTTAGGCTCCGTTATTACTAACAATGGAAGATGCGAAGACGAGATCCGTAGACGCATCATAATGGCCAGATCGGCAAAAGCCAAACTCACAAAAATATGGAAGAATGCTGACATTACAAAAAACACAAAATTACGCCTTGTTCGAGCGTTAATATTTCCTATCGCCACCTACGCTTCAGAGACTTGGACCATCAAAAAATCAGATTCAAAACGTATAATGGCATTTGAAATGTGGATCTACCGGAGAATGTTGCGCATACCATGGACCGCACATCGCACAAATGATTCAATATTAGCCGAACTTAACATAAACACTAGACTCACCACAACTATTAACCAAAATATACTGAGATATTTTGGACATATAACTAGAAGAAGAGAAGGCATGGAACGAATGATAGTTGAAGGCAACGTAGAGGGCAGAAGATCCAGAGGAAGATCTCCATTACGATGGTCGGGCCAAATAAAAGACGTGACTGGTTACTCACTCTCCGAAGCAAAACAACACGCGCGGAGAGAGAGAATTGAACAGAAATAGTCAAACGACTTACATGACGCCACTACATAATTACGAAGGAGAAAAGATAGAGGAGGATACAACATATGACAGAAGCTCGAAACAAATGACAATCGATGAAAAGCCCTATTGAGCTTTACCACGCTTTACCCCACTAATCAATCAACCTATATACAGATTATACAACATAATATGACGGAAGCTCGAAACAAATGACTGTTGTTGAAAAGCCCTATCTGTCAGGCCCCTATCTGTCTGTATAACTTATTTTACTTTTGAGTCGATTTTATTTGCTGGCAAGCAGTTAAAATCCCGTCCTAAGGGACGTATACACACGTCTAAAACCTTACGTCACGGAAAATCGAATACAATCGAAACGTTGCGGTTATGCGGTTTCTGAACCGTAACGTAAGCGTACCCAAACTTATAGAATCCTTGGTTGTTTATAGGGTGTTTGGGTCGGACGGTTTTGATCTGATTCCATTTAGAACTTCAAATTAAGCGGCCAAATAACCGCTTCAATGGCAGAAGATTTTTGTTTTCGAGTCGAATCTCTCATAACAGCTGTAGAGAAACGATCAATTCTTTACAACAAGAAGCATCGGGATTATAACAACAAAGATGATAAAGAACAGGCTTGGATGGAGGTTTGTGCGGAAATCCTACCGCAATGGTACGATTACGAAGATGCAGAAAGAAATTCAAAATGTAAGTCAATGTAACCAATTGAAAAACATTTAATTATAAATGAAAATATTGATAATTTATTCTCTAATATCTACACATGCATAGTCTTTAAATGAATTGAATAGATTAAATTCTATATGTGTTTCTGGTATTTACTATCTATGTATTGTTTCTCTTTCAACTTGTTGCATGAACACTTTATTATTGTTCTTCTTCTACTTTCTTGTATGTAGCTGTTTCTTCTTATATTAGCCTCCTAAATTGCTTAAATTATCGCACCATCTTTTTCTTGGTCAGCCAATTAATACTTATTCGCCTGGTGAGAGGTTACGAACCAACTGTCAGTTAATTCTTGGTTCGTAACCTCTCACCTGAACACAAGTACATACCTTGTGCAATTTTCGAGCAAGGATGAAAAACATTCACATGTGATCTTTAAATCTTAAGACATCGACTTAATGTCCACCACTTTTTAATATAGAATGTAAAACAATAATATATTTTAGAGGTTTTTATACCTATTGAAGTGGCTAGTTACAATTACTTGTACACTGGACGTTTTCTAATGCTGAAAAACCTGACATTCTATGTATTCAGGAGCACTGGTGTAATGAGGATAATATTAATCTTATTTATATCCCAGGGTACACTTTAGTAACCCATTTTACTAGAAAAAATAAAATACATGGTGGAACTCTTATTTTATCTAAATCTGGGACAGACAAGTATGCAGTCTCAGTCGTTGATTGCCGTAAATTCTCTGAGGAAGAAAGCTTTGAATGTTGTGCTGTGACTATTTTAATCAGTAACTGTAAATTTCTAGTCATTAATGTGTACAGAACGCCTAACAGCAATCTAGATTCTTTTATAAATAATTGTTTTAATATTTTAGGTCATTTTCACAACCGTGTTGATAAAATTTATCTCTGTGGAGACTTTAATATCAACTACTTAATTCAGAGCAATGAAAAACTTCGATTAGATGATCTTTTTCAATCGTTTGGTTTGTCTCTTAATATCCCAAATATACCAACACGTATTTTCATGAATAACAATAAAGTAACAAAAACAAAAATTGACTACATTGCTACTAATAATATCACTATGAATCATACTTGTCAAGTCAATCAACCCAATATGGGTGACCATCTTGCCATTATTTTTGACATTGTTGTAGGTCGTAATCAGGATAGGATGGAATCTAATATAAAACAGCAGTGTTTTAGGTGTTTAAATGATAATAATTTAGACATCCTAAAACAAGACTTAATGAGGATTGGTTTTTGCGAGGTATACAATGAAAGTAATACTAATAACGCTTTTATCGAATTTATGGATACTTTAAACTTTGCTATTACTTCAAACTGTCCCCTTAAAAGTAAAATAGGTAAGGACGTGCATAAAAGTAAAGGTTGGGTTGATCATGACATATATGCTAGGAGTAAACAATTAAAAAACCTATTTAATGAAGCTAAAAACTCTAATAATAGTAACATCTGGAATGAGTATAAAGCTACCAAGAAGGAATACAATAATCTTATTGCTGAAAAGAAAAGGGAATTCAATTATCTTCAAATTGTAAGTAGTAATAATAAACAAAAAACTATGTGGAGTATAGTAAATAAAACTATAGGGAGAAAGCAAAGTACTAATAAAATTAAACTCAAAATTGAAGACAAACTAATATCTGATGATAAAAATTTAGCTCAATATTTTGCATGCCATTTCAATGACAGAAATAATGCACTAAAAAATAGGCTTGACAATAACCCTCAAAACTGTACTTTATCACATAGGTGGACTATAGACAGTTTTGTTTATTTTCCAGTAACATCTGATGAGGTTCTTGATATTATTTGTGGTCTTAAAAATAAACATTCTTTTGGAAATGATGAATTAAACACAAGAATGATCAAACACATCAAGGATGTTATATCAGAACCGCTGGCATATTTAATTAACCTAGTATACAACACAGGTGAATTTCCTGAAAACCTAAAATTAAGTAAAATTGTTCCAGTATATAAAAAATCCGATCACACTTGTATTGATAATTATAGACCTATTTCTTTGTTAAATGTAATTTCAAAAATTTTTGAACGAGCTTACTACACTAGGATCATACAGTTTTTGGACAAAAATAATGCACTGTGTTCAGAACAGCATGGCTTTCGATCCGGAAGATCAACAGAGGGGGCTACTGAAGTATTTATGGAATCTGTCTATAGGCACCTTGATGATGGTCTTCTTGTAGTGGGTATCTTCTTTGATCTTTCCAGAGCATTCGACAGTCTTAAATTTGAATTTGTCCTTAACAAATTGTATGTCCACGGAATAAGAGGTAACATGTTAAATTTATTGAACTCATATCTTCTGGAGAGGAAATTCTATGTTGAATTAAACAAGGAAAGGTCAGACATCTTCAGTGTAGATGTAGGAGTGCCGCAGGGATCTGTGTTGGGACCACTGCTATTTCTTATTTTTGTCAATGACCTACCCGATCATATTACTCATGACCACATTGTAATGTACGCAGATGACTCATCTGTGATTGTATCAGCACATACATACGTAGAGCTTCAAAATAGAGTGTCAAGGGTTATCAGATTATTCCAAACATGGTGTACACAAAACTTGCTACAACTGAATATTGATAAAACATCGTATATACATTTTAGATGCAAACGAAATATGCCAGTTGTGTCTATTCCTGAAATTGTAAATATTCCAAACATAAAATTTTTAGGTGTATTCTTGGACCAGTTTATGAGTTGGGATGTTCACGTTGAATATGTTAATAAGAAACTAAATTGTTCATTCTATGCTTTAGTACAGTTGAAGAGAACACTCAGTATTAAAACTCTCATTAATGTATATTATTCTTTGGTTTATTGTCACCTTACTTATAATGTTACGTTATGGGGTAATTCCACAAAATCAGACACAGTGTTTATTAAACAGAAGAGAATTATTAGACTTATCTTCAATATTCCTTTTGGGCATACTTGTAAGCAAGTTTTCATTAATAACAATATCTTACCGTTGCCTTCCATATATATCTTGAAATCCATATTGTATATTAAGCATAATTTACATTCATTCAAGAGAAATTCTGATTTACATGCATACTCAACTAGGAATGCCAATCAGTTTGTTACTGTTGGTCACAAACTATCCAAATTTGAGAAGTCCACAGATTATGTGGGGGTCAGGCTATATAATCATCTTCCAAATGAAGTTAGATCTTTGCATCCGGTGAAATTCAAAAGAATTGTGAAAAGTATACTATGTAAACATGCATTCTACAGTGTAGAAGAATACTTAGCAACTAGATTGCTGTTATGAGTTCTGTCTAATATTAATAATTTTCATATTTATCAATGTACATTATGTTAAATCTAAAATTTAAGTGTATGTATAGGTATTTGATTATGTGTCTGTGACTATATTGTGTTGTATATCTGACGTGTATATCCATCTTTATGATGGCAGCTGTAAAGCTATACCAATAAAGTATTCTATTCTATTCTATTCTACACTGATGATGGTCAGCCTGACCGAAAACGTTTTGTACTTCCACTCCTTTGTGTTTACAACAGAAGTGTTTACTTCATTCCACCTTGTTAATTTATTAATATTTTTTGTACTTTGACAATGGCATCGGATTTGGACGTCGAAATGTTAAGAAAAATAATTTCTTTAGTAAAATTGTGGCTTAATTCTCATTAAAAATAGTTAATTACAAAAAAGGCCACAAGAAAACAGCTTCAGAACAACATCCATTTATGTATTCTACATTGCATGCTCTTCTTAGTTTTTTTCTTCTCTCCCTATCCAACAGACTCTTCCCTGATATTCATCGAAGTATTTTCATCTCTGTTGTTTCTAGTAGTCGTCTTGTTTTAGATGTGTCAGTTCTTGTCTCCAGTGTGTATCGCAATATAGGTCGAATTGCTGATTTATAGATTCTTGCTTTTGTGTCTTGTCTTATGTATTTGTTCTTCTAGATTGTGTCATAACAAAGATCTATCATTATTTTCAAGGATCACTGTATTTAGAAGTATAATTCAGCCCCATTTTGACTACTGTTCAAGTGTTTTATATCTAGGTGATAAAGGATCAATTCAATCATTGCAAATTTTGTATACGCTCTGAGCTTCGCTGGTGTCGCTCCTAGCGGACTACTAATTCAACTTTCACCAGTAATTTTTAAATTTATTATTTAATTGTTATTGCTTAATATTTACAACGCAAAAAAGTAATTAAATTGTAATCGATTTTTTTAAGATTTTGCTAATCATTTTGACGTTCTATTGATAAAATATGAATTTCTTACTTCGGATACTTTCACAATTATCGTGTAGATGGCGCTAAGATTAATAGATTAATTTATAATTACATATTACGGAACATTAAAAAAACTTAAATTCAGTATTTAAAACGTAAGTATATTTAAGGTAAAAATATATACCACAGCTTTGACCAACTAATATTTTTTATAATTAATGTTTTTAATTTTAATTTTAAATTAATCACTTTGACATTTATGTCAAATTTCCGGTAAACGTTTACAGACTTGCCACTACTGGCGCTCGCGAATTTGTAAATATCCCCTCTACGTACGAGCTCACAGCGTATAATAGAGGTATGAGAACAATAGGGCTTTTTATTCACAGTCATTTGTTTCGAGCTTCTGTCATGTGTCACATAATATTAATATATCCACGTCATATGTTATTATATATACCAATGATACAAACCAAAGACGTATGACGTAGATATATGAATATTATGTGACACATGACAGAAACTCGAAACAAATGACAATTGATGATAAGCCCTATTCTTCGATGCAATCGCTACACATAAATTGAGATTATGTATTCTACTTTAGGTTAGTTTTCAGTTCGACAGAGGCTTTACTACAGTACTATGGTTTTCATTTTTAAATTAAAAAAAGGAATGTTACCTGCATATTTTAATGAACATGTTACATTGAGGGGTCAAGTTCATTCATAATATACCACAAGAAATATTGAAGATTTTGACATTCAAAAAACTAATAAACATAGTACAATGACATCCTTGTTTTTTTACAAATGTATGAAAGAATTTAACCATCTTCCCCCCAGTGTTAAGAATGCAGTGACAGTTCCAACTTTTAAAAAATTACTAAAAACATATATATTTTACCCGGTTAAAAAATCATTTTTAATAAGTCTGTATCTGTATGTATTGTACAGTGCATTCGTAAAGTGTGGAAACGGTCTATTAACTCATGACTTAATTATTTTCAGAGTTAAAGCTCTGACAGGTCGATTTTTATTTTTAAATTATGATTTTTTTATGTATAGAGTACATAATAGTGACGTCATCGATGATTTTTTTAAATGGGAATAGGGGTCGTGTGGTAGCTCATTTGAAAGGTGATTCAATTCTCTATTTAGTAATATAAACATTAACATCATTATTTGTACGGGGTGGCCAAAAAAGTAATTTTTGAATTAAATTAATTGCTGCAAAAAAAGAATACATGTAGGTAATTTATTTAACTCAAAATACATTGTACTGCTCTCAGAAAAGAAAAAAAATGTTTATTTGACAAATAAACATTGCTTTTCGCTGAGCTTAAATGTTCAAACTTTCAAGAGGCAGGTGTGTGGTTGTTTGACATTTCATTTAAGTGAAAAACAATGTTTATTTATAAAATAAACATTTTTTTTATTATATGTGGCATCAGTAAAATGTATTTTGAGTTAAGTAAATTACATACATTCTTCTTTTTACGTCAATTATTTTAATTCAAAATTTTTGGCCACCCTTTATAAATAATGATGTTAATGTTTATATTACTGAATAGAAAATTGAATCACCTTTCAAATGAGCTACCACACGACCCTATTCCCATTTAAACAAATCATCGATGACATCATTGTGCCCAAATCGATGATGCAAAAAATGTGATTTAATTTTTTTTTTCATGTTTAGGGTAAAATTGCGATTTTGCCCATGTTCCCCCACGTAAAATTCAAAATAACCAAATTTTCGTTTTCAGCACCACCAAAAACATAAAGTGTGACCAAAATTAGCCATTCACCGCACCGTGGTCATCATATTACACAGTATCTCGACAAATAATCGTTTTTTGTGGTGTGCCTCTCGTCTAAAAAGTCACATAACTTTTTTCCTATTGCATATTTTGACTTAAAATTTTCCAGAAAACTTCTTCATGAATTATGTTTTATTGTTGTGTTGGTTAAAATTTAAAATTATAAGTTAAAAAGTTTGTCACTTAATTTTTTTAAGTAAACATGAAACTAACGAAATCTGACGACAAAATGTTTAAAAATTAACAACTCCTCTTCTAATTTGTATAAACATTTTGTACAAAGCTTGTTGTTATCTAAATACGTCAAAGATGACACAGTAAACTCTTTAAGAGGAAATATTTACAGCGACCAAAGATAGCAAGGTAAATTTGAAAAATCATCAAAATTGATTTTTCGCATTTTTGCATACAATTTGAGTTTTTAACATGTTCCACCGATTTTAGATAAAAATAAACTTCATATTCAGATTCAGCGACCTCGAAAACATAAAGAACCACCAAAATTGGTCATTCACCTTAAAATTGATTTTCGTGGTTGGTATAACATAATTTTAGGAGTTGCTGTCGCTCGCCTATAACCTCTCAGTATTGACAGATCATAACATAAGGACTAATTTCCACAGAATCATCATCATAATTCTCGTTGACTTCCCTAGGCGGGGTTGGCTTCCCTAATTACATTTCTCCATAAGTTTCTATCTTGAGTCATCTCAATATCAATCCCCCTTTACCGACATGTCCTGCCTAAGCATCTTCCCTAGGTCTTCTTTCGATTTCCTCTCCTAGACCTTCTCGGAACCCACAGATCAGCAACTCTCCATATTGGGTGATTAACGTTTTGACATTGAACATAACCATCTTTCTCTCATTTTGGTATCAATTGGTATTACACCTATATATATATATATATAGACCGGTCACTCTAGTATAGAGTATAGGTCGCTCAGGTTCATGAGCTCTTTTAATCCATTTCATGCGGTGGATTGGTCCGCATAATTCCTCTTCATTATCCTTTATAGATTTTCGTGTTTTTTTGCTTTTTCTGTAATCTGTTTCCATTCTTTCCTATTCTGTATTTTTTCTCTCCAGCCTGTAATTTCCATATTGGATATATCCTCTCGCAGTTGGTCTTCCCATCTTATTTTCGGTCTTCCTCTAGGTCTGTTTATTACTGGCGTCCAATTTGTTATCTGCCTAATTAGTGCATCTGCTTCTCTTCGTTGGATGTGGCCAAACCATTTTAACCTTTGTGCTTTAATGAATCTCACTATATCTTCTCCTTCCATTAGATTTCTTATTTCGTGATTCATCAGAATTCGTATTTCTCCTTGATCTGTTTTGATTAGGCCATGTATTCTTCTAATAATTTTTCTTTCTATTATTCTCAGTTTTTCTTCATCTTTTTTTGTAAGGCACATTGCTTCTGCTCCATAAGTGATGACTGGTCTAATTGCCGCTCTATATATCTTTGTCTTTGTTTTCTTGCTTAGGTTTTTATCTTTAAGTAACTTGTGGTATTTCCAGAATGCCCTATTCCCTGCTTTAACTCTTTCATTTATCTCTATGCTTCTTCTGTTTTGACCATCTACTATCACTCCTAAGTATTTAAAGCAGTCAACCCTTTGGAATACATTATCACTTATTCTTATCTCTTTTATTCTATTTACTTGGTCTTGATTTCTCGTACTTATTAAGTATTTTGTTTTTTTCTGATTAATTATTAACCCCCTGGTTTTTGCCTCTCTTGTCAATGTTAGCAGTGCATCTTCTAGACTTCTCTTGTCACGGGCTATCAACCCTAGGTCGTCTGCATACCCTATTATTTGTGTAGAACTTTGGATTATTGTCTTTTTTGTTAGTCCTGTGTTTCTAATTACTCCCTCCAAGGCTATATTAAAGAGCGTTGTCGATAGGCTGTCACCTTGTCTTACCCCGTGTTCTATGTTGATATTCTTCGTTTCACCATCCACTGTTTTGACCTTTGCTGTTGTGTCCATCATTGTCATTCTGGTCATTCTTATTAATTTTGCAGGTATATTCATATTTTTCATTTCTTTTAATAGCTGTTTTCTGTAGATGCTGTCGAAAGCCTGCTGGAAATCAATAAACAATATGTGCAATTCTATGCCATGTTCGTAACTTTTTTCAATTGTTTGCGTTAAAACGTGGATTGCATCAATTGTTGATCTCCCTTTTCTAAATCCCTGTTGATATGGTCCTAAGTTTTTTTCTGTGTATCTGGTTAGCCGATTTCTTATAATTGTTGTCATGATCTTATATATTGTATTTAATAGCGTAATTGCTCTATAATTGCTGCAAAGCGTTGGGTCTCCTTTTTTAAAAACTGGTATAATGAGTCCTTTCTTCCATTCTTCAGGCATGTATTCCTTTTCCCATATACTGACCATTAATTTATATATACGGTTTAGAAGGTCATCTCCTCCATTTGCAATAAGTTCATTGTTAATCTCATCTGGTCCTGGAGTTTTGTCAGATTTTAGTTGTTTTACTACTTCTATAAATTCTTGGTAGGTAGGTGCATCTTCTTCTTCATCTCGGTTATCTGTTATATCTTCTTCTTCTGTGTCGATTGCTTGGTTGCTTGTATTTATATCTTTAAAGTGATTTTCCCAATCTTTTTTGCTTATTTTGCTGGTCACTTTGTTACCATTATATTGTTGTTTTATATATTCAAACAATTTTTTGTTGTCTCTATTATTTGTTTCAATCTCTTGCATCTGATCTGAGATCCATGTCTCTTTCTTTCTTTTATAAAGTTTGGCCGCTTCTCTCTTTTCTTGCTGGTATTGTTCTCTTTCCTCTTGTCCGCTATTTTCAAGCCATTTGTTTCGTGCCAGCGTTTTCAGTTGACTTTGGTATCGACATTCTTCGTCAAACCATTCTTTAGTTTTTTTATTTTCTTGAGGTCCTATGGTTTGCTCCGCAGCCTCTATGATGCTCATTTTTATATTTTTCCATTCCTCTTCTACGTTCGTGCCATTGTACCTCTTTAGTTTTTGTACTAATTCCTCTGAATACTCTTGTTTTGTTTGTTGCACTTTTAATTTGGTTAAGTTCCACTTCCTTCTTTTTCCTACTTTATTATTAGCTTTGATGATTTTCATCTTCATTTTGGCTATTAAGAGTATGTGGTCAGTGTCAGCGTTTGCTCCTCTAAAGGATCTCACATCTTGTATTATCTTTGTCCATTTTTTCGAAATCAAAACATGATCTATTTGGTTGCCATCTGATCTCCCTGGTAACATCCAGGTTATCTTGTGTTCCCTTTTATGAATAAATTTCGTACTGACGATGTAGGTATTTGTTGCTGCTGCCAGATTGCAAACTTTTGCCCCGTTATCGTTTGTGACATTGTGGATCGTTTCTTTACCTGCTACATTTTGGTTGTAGCTCTCTTTTCCCACTTGCGCGTTAAAATCTCCCAGTATTATTAAGATCTCGTTCCTAGGAATATTTTCGCAGGTTTCTTCTAAAAGTTCATAGAATTCCATTTTATCTTGTTGGTCTGCTTCCTCGGTAGGTGCGTAGCAGTTAACTAAAGATATATTGGCTTGTTTATTTTCGATTCTGATGTAGGAGATTCTTCCATTAATAGCTTTGAAATGTATAACTTTTTCTCTCATTCTTTTGCTCACCATAAAAGCTGTTCCATTTTTCCCCGGTTTGTCTTCTCCTGAGTAATACATAGTAAAGTTTTTCTTCTTAACTGTTCCTTCATTTTTCCATCGTATCTCCTGTAGTGCTAGTATTTCTAGTTCGTATTTTTCCATTTCTAAAGCAATTTCCTGCATTTTCCCTACTTTTAGCATTGTCTGGATATTCCATGATCCAATTTTAATGGGTTTAGCTCTTTTATTCATGTTAATTTTATTCCTCTTTTTCTTGTACATTGTTTTATTATTATCATTATCCATTTCCTTAGCCGGGTCTGTTTCCACTATCCTTCGGTTTGATTCTTTCAGTTTTTTGGATTTTCTCTGTTGTTTCCAGTACACTTCAGCTTTAAGTGTTTTATTATGTTATTCCATTCCCAAAGTTGATCGTCTATCCATAATTTTTTGAAGCCCATCTTCACTTTCTTCCCTGCTTCCTTTTCCACCTCTGCTCTTTTCTTTACTTGCCTGTGTATTCTTCGTTCTTCATAGGTTCTTTGTTCGTCGATAAATATTTTTGTACCTTTGAGGATTTTCTTTTGTTCCATTATTTTCTTTTTATCTTGTATATTTTCCAATTTTGCTATTATGAACGGCTGTGAATTTCTTGGTCTAATTATCTCTGTTTGTTCTATTTTAGCTTCAACGTTGAGTTTTATTTTTAGTAAATTTTCTAGATCTTCTTTTACATTTTCTTCTCCTATTTTAATTCCCCTGACTATTACGTTTGTCTCAATTTTCTTTTTCTCCTCTCTTTCCGTTCTATCCTCTAGGTCGCTTAGTCTTTTTAGCACTGCCTCCTTAAATTTTAGTTTGCTTAGCGTTTCCATTTCTTCTCGCACTTCTTTAATTCCAGCTTTCATTTGTTTATTTTCTGCTCTTATTTCACTCATTTCTTGCTTTAGTAGCATATTTTCTCTTTTCAGCTCCTGGTTTTGATTTCTTAATTCTTTAAGCTCTTCTTGGATTCCATCCAATTTTTGCTCTATCCTCGTATCCCTTGTTTCCATTCTGTCCAATTTTTCTCGCAAATCTTTTATGAATTCTTCCATGTTGTTACTATTCGATTGTTACTATTTGATTGTTACTATTTGATATACTAAATATATTTTTTACACACGTATAATTTGGCTGTCTGCGGTAAGTGCAAAAATCCGATTCAACCTCGCGGAGATTTTTGCCCTTCTTAGACTGGCCTATTTACACCTATACTTCCCCTAATATGCTCATTCTAAATTTTATCATTTTTTGTAACTCCACTTATCAATCTTAAGCATTCTCATTTTCACCACATGCATTTAGAATAGAATAGAAATATGCATTATTTTCACTGAAAATTATACAAATTTTATGGACAAAGCTTAACATAAAGTCAGAAAAAAAAATAAATAATAACAATAACACATACAATTTTCTGAAATTTGATAAATCGTCAATATAAAAAAATACAAGTTAATAAAGTAAAGAAAATAAAACAAAACCGATATATTGCAAAAATTAATAGAAATTGCAAAGTGAACATACAACAAAGTAAAATACAGACATAGGAACTAATAAGTTTAAGCTGCTGCATGTAACACCCAAATATAGATAAGTTTGGTTCTTTGTACATTTCTCTAATTTCTTAGTTAGTCATTAAGAAACTCTTCTACTGAATAATATGGTCTTTTAGATAGATGAGCTTTTGTCATTTTACGGAACTTGGGGAAAGATGTTGCAGATTTGAGTTGTAAAATTTTAATTTTTATTTTTAATAACTTTTTCAAAATGAAATAATACGTTCCATTTAAAATTCACATGCGTAGAATGGCCTGTTAGTTTTAAGAAACGAAATATATCAGTTCTCAGCTTTTAAAAAAAAACCAGATGATATACGCCCTTGTATGGGAAATTACCTTATCAGACCCTAGGCCCATAAATTAGTTTAAAAACCACAAACTAATGTTTTAGTTCAGCGGAGTCGTTTTCACCAGTCTCGGTCGATTTCGCATCCCGGCAAGTGGTCTGACACTCTTACGAGATCTATAAGCAAAACACCTTTTTTTACCAAAATAAATAAGTATATTATTGACAGTTGTTTGCGTTTTAATTAATATTTATTTTATATAATTAATTCCGTCAACACACACCAAACGGAACATTATATTGGTGATCCCGAGAATATTTAGAACGCCGCGAAAATTGAAAAAGTTAGTGTTAATAATATTCTTTTGCCGGTTTTAAACACAGTGAACATCGAAAATGACGGACAATACCAGTGCTTCAGGATAACAGTGCTTCAGTTAATCGGATTTCAGTTAAAATCCCACCGTTCTGGCCCAACGATCCTGAAATTTGGTTCCTGTAAGTGGAAAATCAATTTACACTGGCAAACATAACAAGTGACGCCACAAAATTCAACTATATAGTTGCCAATTTAGACACAGCTTACATATTAGAAGTTAGGGACATTATTGTTTCACCACCAGCCACAGAGAGGTATGTAAAATTAAAGTCAGAGTTAATTAAGAGACTTAGGCCCGGTACTTTATGCAACTTTAACAGCGGGTTAACTAACCGGCTGTTTATCGGGACCTCTTTAGGGTCTCTTGCGTTGTAATAAATGCAATTATAATTATTATTATACTTAGTTATAATTATAATAATACTTGTAATAGCATTTATTACAACGCAAGAGACCCTAAAGAGGTCCCGATAAACAGCCGGTTAACCGGCTGTTTAAAGCTGCATAAAGTACCGGGCCTTAGGCCCGGTACTTTATGTCTCCGTTAACAGCCGGTTAGTTAACCGGGGTTTAATCGGGACAGAAATATATGCATAACATAGACATAAACGCAACTATACTTATTATTATATTCATAAATAATTATAATAATAATTATAATTGCTTTTATTACAACGCAAGAGGCCCTATGAGGTACTTTTCTGTCCCGATTAAACCCCGGTTAGCTAACCGAGGTTTAACCGGGACATAAAGTACCGGCCCTTAGTGCATCACAGCAACAAAAAATTAAAAGACTACTTGAGCATGAGGAACTGGGCGATCGAAGACCTTCCCAGTTCTTACGACATTTACAGTCTTTAGCAGGCACAACGGTACCAGACAATATTGTAAGGTCTCTGTGTTTAGGTAGACTGCCATCGTCTATACAGGCTATTCTAGCTACTCAAGCTAAAGCTAGTTTGGACGCAGTTGCCGAGCTAGCTGACACAATATCTGAAGCTATAGCTCCTAGGGCCCAAATTTCAGAAGCTTCTAACGCTCTTGAAAGCACCATTGATAAATTGACAGCCGAATTAGCCGACATGAAAATCCAGCTAGCTAGCTTGTCGCAGGCTCAAGCACAAACAAACACATACCATCGCAACCGCAGCAACTTAAGACGCAGACCATATCCTAGAGACAGTAGCTACAGTAGGGAACATAATAGTGACATATTATGTTGGTATCACTACCGTTTTGGTGACCAGGCTCAAAAGTGCTCTCCTCCGTGCAAGCATCAGGGAAACATCGCGGGCAGTCGGTTAGTGCGGCATCCGATCCAAGCCCAAAGTCTCGCCACCTTTACGTAACAGACTATAAAACATACATGTATAACAGACTTTACTAAAAAACAATTTTTAATCGACACCGGTGCCGATCTGTGCGTTTTCCCGCGGAAATATGTACGGGGTGCACGCGAAAAGACTTCATACGAACTATACGCGGCCAATGACACTAAAATCGCGACATACGGTTATGTGAACTTGACATTAAACATCGGACTACGGCGTGATTTTACGTGGCGATTCGTAGTGGCGGACATTTCAAAGCGTATCATTGGAGCTGATTTTCTTTCCCATTTCGCTCTCCTAGTGGACATTGCTAACCAGTGCTTAGTAGACAGTACGACAACCCTTCGAACAAAGGGACTCGTTAAAGCGTGTTTCGACGGCAGCGTAAAGACTATCGCGGAAGTGTCGCGTTACCATGAACTGCTGCTACGATTTCCGGAAATCACGCGACCCGCCGGTATCGTGAAAGACATTCAGCATCAAACCAAGCACCACATCGATACAACACCAGGTCCACCCGTTTTTTCGAAACCGCGACGATTAGCACCTGACAGACTGCAATGGGCTAAAAAAGAGTTCGAAAATCTTCTACGACTAGGCATCATAAGACCATCAAAAAGTAACTGGTCTACTCCACTACACATGGTCCCGAAGAAAGGTGAGGAATTGAGACCCTGCGGAGATTATCGACGTCTAAACCAAAGAACAGTTCCAGATCGATATCCAATTCCGCACATCGAAGATTTCTGTCAGTCGCTAGCTGGTAAGACAATTTTCTCTACAATAGATTTAGTGAGAGCATACAACCAGATACCAGTAGCCACCGAAGACATACCAAAGACCGCCGTTACCACACCATTTGGGTTGTACGAGTACTTCTGTATGTCTTTTGGTCTACGAAACGCAGGACAGACATTCCAGCGTTTCATAGACGAGATTTTACGTGGTCTAGACTTCGCCTACGCCTACATCGATGACATTCTCATTGCGTCAGAATCCGAAGAGCAGCATATGTCGCATTTGGAAGAAATTTTCAAAAGGCTCAAGCAGTTTGGCGTTGTGATAAATCCAGCAAAGTGTCAATTCGGCAAAAACGAGATTACCTTTTTGGGATACACAGTATCAGACGGAGGACTCACACCTCCACAAGAAAAAGTAGCAGCTGTACAAAATTTCACTCAGCCAAAAACAGTCAAAGACCTACGCAGATTTCTAGGTATGTTAAACTTCTACCGAAGGTTCATACCCAATGCAGCTGAGCTACGAGCACCACTACATGATCCCTAAAAGGTAATGTCAAAGGAAAAGCACCAATTGAATGGACACCACAGCGAATCCAAGCCTTTGACGACTGCAAAAACAGTTTAGCTAACGCTGCTTTACTGAGCCACCCTGTAAACGATGTTGATATCTCCATCACTTGTGACGCTTCTGATTTTTGTGCAGGAGCTGTACTACAACGAAAAACGGATACAGGTATGAAACGTTTAGCTTTCTTTTCTAAGAAATTCTCACCTAGCGAAAAGAAATATAGTGCATACGACAGAGAACTATTAGTTATATATCTAGCCATAAAACACTTCAGACATATCATCGAAGGCAAGGACATAACTATATACACAGACCAGAAACCAATCACCTTCGCCTTTACTCAGAAGCTAGATAAATGTAGTCCTAGACAGTTTAGATATTTAGACTATATAGGACAGTTTTGCACTAACATTCAGCACATTTCTGGATTAACAAATATTGTGGCAGACGCACTATCTCGAGTCGATAGCATCAAGAAAGATATCGACATCATGGACTTAGCTCTCGCACAAGAAACTGATCCAGAACTGCAAACTTTTTTAAGTGAGAAAACATCACTGCAAATGAAGAAAATAAGCTTTTCCGAACAAAACGTGAGTTTGTACTGTGACATACCAACATCTACAGCCAGACCATTTGTACCGAAACCACTTCAAATGGCAATTTTTCACACCATGCATAACCTAGCACATCCCGGAATCAACAGTTCTGTGAAGATGATCACACAGCGATATGTTTGGCCATCCATTAAATCAGATGTGAGGAAATGGACTCGAGCGTGTCTACAGTGCCAAAAATCGAAAATATCGCGCCACATTGTTTCACCTACTGGAAGTTTTCTACCACCTTCCAGCCGATTCGAACATGTCCACATAGACATAGTGATTCCGGTCTCAGAAGGAAACAGATACTGTCTAACATGCGTCGACCGTTTCACACGTTGGCCAGAAGCTTTCCCGATGCCTAATCAAGAAGCAGACACAGTAGCCAGAACATTTTTTTCTGGTTGGATAGCTCGTTTCGGCACTCCCAAGCGCATCACAACAGATCAAGGCCGACAATTCGAATCGCATCTCTTCAAATCAATCTGCAAATTAACTGGAACTACCCATTTAAGGACAACCGCCTATCATCCGCAAGCCAATGGTATGGTAGAAAGGTTTCATCGACAGTTAAAAGCAGCAATTCGATGTCATGAAAACATCCGATGGACCGAAAGCCTACCTTCAGTGTTACTGGGCATACGAGCAGCGTGGAGAGAAGATTTAGGTACTTCAGCCGCCGAACTCGTGTACGGAGAACTATTGTGTTTGCCAGGTGAACTATTGTTTTCGTCGCGAAGAAACACCGACGACAGTGCTCACATATACTTAAAAACGCTTCGAAACCATTTCGAAAACCTCCGTCCTACGCAACCGTCGCATCATGGATCCAAAAGCACCTTCATTTTCAAAGACATGAAAACCACCTCTCACGTTTTCATCCGCCGTGATACAATCAAAAGCAGCTTAGAAAACCCATATCACGGTCCTTTTCCAGTTATTAAGCGAGGTGACAAGACTTTTGTCGTCCGTGTAAGTAAATGGAAAAGAAACAATTTCCATAGACAGATTGAAGTCGGCGTACGAGCTTCACGAAAGTATTCATCACGAGCCAGAAAGAATGACAGTGTCCAGCAAAACGAACACAGACAATGAAAACAACAGACTGAAGAGAAAAGCAAGATTTACCGGAAGTTATCAAGAAAGTGTCGGGCATTAGTGAATTCAGTGATTTTTTTTTCTCCTCGTATAAACACTGCAATGTATTTTCTCTTATTTTCAATTTTCATTATATGATATGTATTATATACCTAGCGGCTTATATTTCTCGAAGGAGGTGTATAGCGATACGCTTTAATTACTATTTTTGCTAATTTTAATTTTAATTTTTAATAATTTTTTCAAAATGAAATAATACGTTCCATTTAAAATTCACATGCGTAGAATGGTCTGTTAGTTTTAAGAAACGAAATATATCAGTTCTCAGCTTTTACAAAAACCAGATGTTATACGCCCTTGTATGGGAAATTACCTTATCAGAACCTAGGCCCATAAATCAGTTTAAAAACCACAAACTAATGTTTTTAGTTCAGCGGAGTCGTTTTCACCAGTCTCGGTCGATTTCGCATCCCGGCAAGTGGTCTGACACTCTTACGAGATCTATAAGCAAAACACCTTTTTTTACCAAAATAAATAAGTATATTATTGACAGTTGTTTGCGTTTTAATTAATATTTATTTTATAGAATTAATTCCGTCAACACACACCAAACGGAACATTATAGTTGTATAGTTTTTTTTTGCGAAATATAATATAGATTTCTTTACTAACTCAGAGGACGGGATCGGTAAATAGACATCAAAAGTTGAATTTCTGGTGGAGTAGTCATGATGAGGCCTTGCTGGAAAGACATGCATGTGTTTACGAATTAAGCAAACAGTTTCTAAAATATATAAAGATGGAAGGGTTAAAATTCCGTGATCTTTGAAGTAACTTCTGCAATGTGTTGTTCTTCTGAGGCCAAAAAGATACATTATTGCTCTTTTTTGTAATTTAAAAATAACATCTAATTGGGCAGCTGTACTAGAACCCCAAAAAGGAAGACCATATCGAAGATGAGACTCGAACAAGAAAAAATATGTTAGTTTAGAAGATGCTAAATTGAGTTCTTTCGAAACAGATCTTATAGCATAGCCGGCTGAGGCGAGTTTCTTACTTAACAAATTGATATGAAGGGACCATTTGTTGATCCTCTTTCTTTTTAACTGCCCAACATTCATTTCCGTACATCATAGCCAGTCTGTTGGCTTCCCTTCAGCTTCATTGGAATTAACAATTTGTGTCACATGATACACCACTAGTTTCCTTTCAGTTCATCCTTCCAACCGTAATTCTACTGCCAGCATCTCCGTCTATTTCCCCATTACTCTGTAATACTGATCCTAGGTACTTTACTAGGGTGATCCATTACATCACATTCATTTCCCTATCCAAAGATATCCATTCTATTTGTCGTAACTCCACCTTCAAATGAAAGTTTTACATACTTAAGTACTCTGTTTAAGCAGCTGAAGTATGTGGAATCACAAAATGTAATAATCAATTGAAAAGGACAAGATGGTGGAATAAAGAAGTGAAAACCGAAATAAAAAAGAAGAAAATGGCATGGAAAAAATACAACGAAACGGGATTAGAAGAAGGTAAAGAGAATATTACAAGCAGAGACGATTGGTAAAAAAGACAGTCACACAAGCAAAAGCAAAATCATGGAAAGAATTTGTAGAAAAACTACAAGAAGGATATATAACAAATAATAGAAACTTTTGGACGACAATACGACACATGAAGGGGGGAAAACGAAAGGAGATAAATGCAGTAAGAGATAGATCAATGCAAATTCAGATAAACCCAGAACAAATAGCTAGGGTATGGAAAGAATATTATGAGGAAAAATTTGATACTGAAGTAACACAGGTTGACAATGTAATAAATGAAGGCCAAGAAAACACAGAGATAGACCAAATAAGTAGAGAAGAAGTAATAGAAGGAATATCAAACATAAAAATAGACAAGGCAGGAGGAGATGATGAAATTGAACCGGAAATGGTAAAATATATGGGAGAAGAGGGAATAAACTGGCTATGGACAATATATCAAGAGGCGTGGGAAAAACAAGCAATCCCTAGAGACTGGCAGAATAACATAATTGTACCAATATACAAAAAAGGAGAACATATAAACTGCGAAAACTACAGAGCTATATGTCTGTCATCGGTATGCTTTAAAATGTATACGAAAATAATAGAGAAGAGACTAAGGCAAGAAGTAGAAATGAAATTGGGAGATGAACAAGCGGCCTTTAGACCAGGAAGACAAACAAATGAATACCATCAGGAACCTAATAGAAAGATGCTTAGACACGGGGGAAAACTGGTATTAGCATTCATAGACCTAAGAGCAGCATTTAACACTATAGAAAGACAAATTATAGGGGAATGCTTGACGAGAATAAATGTACCAAACAGATTGATAAAAACTATAGAAAGTACTTACAAAGAGGTAAAAGGAAGAGTACAAATAGCAGGTGAACGATCACAAGAATTTAATTGGAATAGAGGTATTAAACAAGGAGATAGTCTCAGTCCTTTGCTATTCATAATCGTAATGAATGAATTAATAAGAAAAACTAGAGCAAGAACCAACCAACTACAGATAATAATAGGATACCATAGATTACAACCGGTAACAATAGAGTTCTTAATGTATGCGGACGACATAGTACTAATAGCAGATTCCGAGAACAAAATGCAGAAACTAAGGGATATATTGGTAGAGGAAATAGAAGAACTAAAAATGGAAATAAACGAAAGAAAAAGTAAGATAATGATAATCAACGGCAAAGAAGATAATGAAATAAAGATAAAATGCAAAAACTCAGAACTGGAAATAGTTACAACTTACGAATACCTGGGAAGTATTATTACTAACGACGGAAAAATAGACTGGGAAATAACAAATAGAGCAAAGAAATCAAACAAGTTATACTATGCCTTAGCCCCAATACTGGGGAAAAGAGAACTTGCAAGAGAGACAAAAATAAACATATATAACACAATAGTGATACCGACTGTGCTCTATGCAAGTGAAAACTGGACAATTCTGGAAAAACATAAGAGCAGAATAAATGCAATGGAGATGAGGCATTTAAGAAGGATAGTTGGAAAGACAAAATGGGATAGATTAAGCAGCGAGACTATTAGGAGAATGGCCAACCAAGAACCAATAATGAATAAACTAAAAAAGAGACAAATGAATTGGTATGGGCATTTGATGAGGATGCAACCCAGCAGAATTACGAGAAGAGTCCACGAAGCAAGGAACATTGCAAAAAGAAAAAGAGGCAGACCAAGAAAAAAATGGATACAGCAAATAGTAGAGGCGGGAAAAGTTAAAGGAAAATCACTCGAGGAATTAAAAATAATGGCGGAAAACAGAAAAGAATGGAAGAGATGCGTGAATGTAAATTAAAATAGCGATCCCAAATCCGACACCCTGATAGGGTACAAGGAAGGGGAGAAAGAAAGAAAGAAAGTACATACTCTGTTTTTGTCCTAAGTTTTAACACCTTGGCTGCATTTAGAGATATTTATAAACTTACGTTGGGTGTGTTACGAGGCATATATATGCCCTGTAAGTATACCTATACCCCATTTGCCACTGTGAATTGCGACACAGCGAACCGTTAGTCTAGGATGAGGTCTATTTGTCCCGTAACGCAGCAAAGGTGTTAAACTGTTTTCCTCAAGAGCTTGTCTCCACTGTTCTAGTTTTTGTTCTAACTTGCTTTCACTATTTCCTACTAACACTACAGCATCAGCATACTTTGAGCACCAGGGAGTGTCACCCTGTAGTTTCACTGTTATCGCCTTAGTAGGGACTTACAGGATCTTTACAAAATTTTTAATGGTATTGCTGATTGCCCAGATCTATACTAGATTTCACCTCATGTTTCAACAACCTTTATATATAACTAATGTAAAGCATAATAGTTTTAGTTCAAGGTCTGTAAGGACAGCCAATAACTTATTTCCGAACATTGATTTCAGTGTAACTCAAAGACGCTTTATGTGCTTTATTAAGGATTTAACGCTTAGTAGTCCTGTCGCCAGGGGGGGTACAACGGCCTCCTTAATTCAGATGGACTTACTCAAGTTTTTTTTATATATTTTGACCCGCAGAATACGAATTTTTTGGGTAACAGTTGATCCGGATGTCGATAAGATTGTTATAGACAAAGAACTTGAGGAATTACATAACAGCGATTTCTCGCAAAACAAAACATATTTTTGTATTTTTTGGGTCATTTTAAGCAAAAAATATTACTACAAGTTTTTTCGTAGAATGCATAGTTTTCGAGATAACCGCGGTTGAACTTTCAAAAAATCGAAAAATTGTAAATTTTAAACCCGAATAACTTTTGATTAAAAAATAAAGTAGCAATTCTGCTTACCGCATTTGAAAGTTGAAGTCAAATTATATCGGTTTTGATTATTTGCATTGCTAAAAATTTATTATTTTATTGTTAAAGAAAGCTGTAAACTGTAGTAAACACCTAGTATGTGAGTGATGTTTTCTATGATTTCTCATTTAAAATCGAACGAGTAGGTAGAGTAGCTACAAGTGCAAGCGAGGCAATTTCTACGTAGCATGCGTTAAAACGCATGTATTAGGCACGGGAAACCTATGTGTTTATAGATTAGTTTAACAATAAAAAAATTAATTTGTAGCAATGCAAATAATCAAAACCGATATAATTTGACTTAAACTTTCAAATGCGGTAAGCAGAATTGCTACTTTATTTTTTAATCAAAAGTTATTCGGGTTCAAAAATTGCAATTTTTCGATTTTTTGAAAGTTCAACCGCGGTTATCTCGAAAACTATGCATTCTACGAAAAAACTTGTAGGAATATTTTTTGCTTATAATGACCCAAAAAATACAAAAATATGTTTTGTTTTGCGAGAAATCACTGTTATGTAATTCCTCAAGTTCTTTGTCTATAACAATCTTATCGACATCCGGATCAACTGTTACCCAAAAAATTCGTATTCTACGGGTCAAAATATATAAAAAAAACTTGGGTAAGTCCATCTGAATTAAGGAGGCCGTTGTACCCCCCCTGGCGACAGGACTAAATTTATAAATTTATAAGTATATTTTTTATAGGTAGCTAGGTGATTTAGTGTTAAGTGTCCAAATAATTGTCGATGTTTAATATTGTCTGTGATATGTTATTATTTTGGGATTTTAATTAAGTGTATTTACATATTTTTATAATTTATTTTGAGGTTTAATGTATATTTTAGCTCTTAAGAGGATCGGTACGTATTTTCGGCTGCAATGCTATTCAAATGGGGATTCATTTTTTTCGAATCCTGAGAAAACTAATAAGTATTTTTGAAAAATTTAAACGCAGAATGAAAGATCACGTTATTAGCGAGGGCCGAAAGTCCCTGAGAACTTCTATAATGTTTATTTTAATAAGTTACAGGGGTGAAAAACTAAGAGAAAATTTAGTGTGATTTTTAATTTCAAATATATCATTCAAAATAAACTTCTTATTTATTCTAAGGGACTTTCGGCCCTCGGTAATAATTTAGTCTTTCATTCTGCGTTTAAATTTTTCAAAAATATTTATTAGTTTTTCAGGATTTGAAAAAAATAAACACAATGCCGTGGTAATATTTTCCAAATCTATCTTTGTCTTACAACGCACTCAGCCGAATATAATATTGTCAGCATATATTGTCAGTCAGACACTGACAATCAGTGACAATTTTAAATATTTGACATTGCATCGGGAATATGTTGAGTTATTGATTAAATATTATTGAAATATAGTGTATTTGATAAATAATTGATTTAAGACGTGAAGTATCCCGAATGAAGTACGTGCCTCCTAGTGGCGGGATACGGGCAACAATACATTGGCTTATAGGGCAGTCCTTACAGTAGGGATCCTGGCCTATACAGAAAAATGCAGGCGGGTGTGGGGTAATACTGCACTTTGGTTGCATTGGTGGTGTATTGGCTAAACGTGCAGGACAGGGCAGGGTATGGTGCTGATAGAAAAGGCATTCAGGCATCAAATATCCAAAAATCTTTTCAGGCCATAATAATGAAAAGACCTTCTCCAAACGAAATAAAAACTTATACTGAAATGATGGCATCTCCTGAGGTAAAATGTTCCGGAAGTAAAATGAGCCTCCATTCGGATCTCCGGGTGAGGACTATCTCAGGGGGAACACCATTGCAGGTTAGAAAAATCAGGATAGGGTCTTGGAATCTTGGTAGTCTTACAGGTAAGAGTCTGGAGTTAGTGGATGCGCTCAAACGAAGAAGAGTTCAAATTGCTTGTATTCAAGAAACTAGGTGGAAAGGACAAAGGGCGAAAGAACTAGGTGATGGATATAAATTGTGGTATGTAGGGAGTAGTAACACTAGAAATGGAGTTGGTATAATTGCTGATAGTGAAATGAAAGATAACGTAGTAGATGTTGTAAGAACGAGTGATAGAATGATGTCAGTGAAATTTGTAATTGATAAAGAGGTATTGAATGTTGTGTGTGTGTATGCTCCTCAAACAGGTCTGGGTGAGAATGAAAGAAGAGCTTTCTATGATCAATTGGGAGACATACTGAGTGATATTCCAGCGGAGGAGAAAGTTATAATAGGAGGTGATTTCAATGCACATGTGGGCCAAGCCAAGACAGGATATGAAACAATACATGGGGGATTAGGCTTTGGAACTAGAAATGAAGCTGGAGATGACATGCTAGAATTAGCAACAGCATTGGATATGGCGATTGTTAACACATTCTTTAAAAAGAGAGAAACTCAACTTATTACCTACAAAAGTGGACAACATCAATCCCAAATAGACTACTTCATGATAAGGAAAGAAGACATACGTGAATGCAAGGACTGCAAGGTAATAGTTAGTGAGACAGTAAGCCAACAACATAAGCTGCTTGTTCTGGACATCGAAGTAAAAAGCGAAACTAAACAAAAATATCGGAGAGGACCACAAAAAATCAAGTGGTGGATGCTAAAAGATGAGAAGGAAGGTCTATTCAGGGAAAGAATAGTAGAAAAAATATGTTGGAACATGAAAGGAAGCCCTAACACAATTTGGAGAAAAATGGCCAATATTATTAGAGAGACGGCTATTGAAATACTTGGGAAAACGTCAGGAAAGAAGTTTGAAGATAAAGAGACTTGGTGGTGGTCAAATGAAGTACAAGGAAACATAAAAGAGAAGAGAAAATTATATAAAAAGTGGCAAGAAACCAGATCGGACATAGATCTTCAAAACTATATGGTCGCCAAAAAGGAAGCGAAAGTAGCAGTAGCAAAAGCTAAAGCAGAAGCGTATTCAAACCTATACGATCAACTTGATACCAGGGAAGGCGAAACGAAGATATATAAAATAGCCAAACAGAGAGCAAAGAAAGCAAAAGATTTTAATCAGATTAGATGTATCCGAGATGAAAATAATAAAATACTAGTTCACGAAAGGGATGTCAAAAAGAGATGGAGAAAGTACTTTGACAGCTTATTAAATGAAGAATTTGACAGACAGCCTGTAGAGTCAACGGATACAGTAGCAGCAATGGTCACCAAAATAACCAACGAGGAAGTGGCTCAAGCGCTTCAAAAAATAAAGAAAGGAAAAGCGGTAGGACCAGATGATATTCCTGGGGAAGTATGGAGAGCATTGGGAGAGACAGGAACAAGGTGGCTAGCAGGCCTATTTAATAGAATTATGGAAGTTGGACAAATGCCAGACGAATGGAGAAGCAGTATACTGGTACCTGTTTACAAAAACAAGGGAGATATACAACAATGTACAAACTACAGGGCTATAAAACTGCTTAGCCACACCATGAAAATATGGGAAAGAGTAATTGATAGACGGATACGTGAAGAAACCGAAATATCCGAGAATCAATTTGGCTTTATGCAGGGTAGATCAACAACAGATGCAATTTTCATTATAAGGCAGTTGATGGAAAAATACAGGAGTAAAGAAACAAACGCTCATATGGTATTCATTGATCTTGAGAAAGCATATGATAGAGTTCCTCGAGAGATTCTGTGGTGGGCACTCAATAAGAAAGGAGTCCCTGGTGAATATGTAAAGATTGTGAGGGATATGTATGAGGGAGTAACGACTAGTGTTAGGACAGGTGTGGGAGAGACTGATAAATTTCATGTGAAAGTAGGATTGCATCAAGGTTCTGTGCTTAGTCCGTATTTATTCTCATTAGTTTTGGACCAGATAACAGCGAAAATACAGGGGAACATTCCATGGTGCTTAATGTATGCTGATGATGTCGTGTTAGTAGGAAATAGTGAAAGAGACTTAGAACAAAAACTGGAACAGTGGAGACAAGCTCTGGAGGAAAAAGGTTTAAAACTTAGTAGGACAAAAACAGAGTATTTGGAATGTTCATTTAAAGATGGAGCTACTACAAATAAAATGGTATCTTTGGATGGTGAAATGATTGTAAAAAGCAATAGTTTTAAGTACCTAGGATCGGTATTACAGAGTAATGGAGAAATAGATGGAGATGCATGCAGTAGAATTAGGGCTGGATGGATGAAGTGGAAAGAAGCGAGTGGTGTGTTGTGTGACAGAAAAATTCCAATGAAGCTGAAGGGAAAATTCTATAAAACAGCCATAAGACCAGCTATGATGTACGGAACTGAATGTTGGGCAGTGAAAAAGAAAGAGGAACAGCGAATGCATGTGGCGGAAATGAGAATGCTTAGATGGATGAGTGGAGTGACAAAGAAGGATAAAATTAGAAATGAGTATATTAGGGGAAGTCTAGGTGTGGCACCAATTGATGCCAAAATGAGAGAGCATAGGTTAAGATGGTTTGGTCATGTTCAACGTCGAGACGTTAACCACCCAATACGAAGAATAGCTGAAGTGCAGATTCCTGGAAGGAGTAGGAGAGGAAGACCAAAGAAGAGCTGGGGGGAGACGATAAGGCAGGACATGTTGGTAAAGGGGATTAACATTGATATGGCCCAAGATAGAATTGTGTGGAGAAATGCAATTAGGGAAGCCGACCCCGCATAGGGATAAGGCAAAGAGAATGATGATGAATTGATTTAAGACGTGAACTTAATAAAAAGTTATTTATTGTGTATTATTTGTGGAAGATCCAAGCAGAGAATACATCAGGATAATATATTCTGTGATCCAAGTATTTTGTTGTTAAAGATGTTCAAAATTGGAAGCGTTCCATAACAATATATTATTAAAAAATCACTTTAACACTTTTCCTCTTTTCTCGATTGAGTATTAGTCTTTGATGTACAAATAAATTATTACAATCACTGAATACATAGTTAGTGAAAAATTATCACATTTATTAACTGAATTAATAATTTCCAATTATAAAAATAACAGTTATCCAAGAACATTCAAAACCCATCTCTTTAAATTAATGATGACATTTTCAAGTAAAATGACATTCTAGTAATGTTTACATATCCATACCAGTGTGAATTTTACTACGCGTAATTTGCCGTGTAAAGACAGAAAAAGTAGGGATACACGTAAAATATTTGCGAATTATGTACCCATAGCCTTAAATTATTTTGTAGTAATGGGTAATTAAATCCCGTAAATAAATAAATAAATAAATTATCTGATCCAAAACTAATGAGGATAAATAAGGACTAAGCACTGAGCCATGGTGCAATCCTATTTTCACCAGAAGTTTGGCAAAAACGACTCAAAATTAGTGAAATCGTATATCAATCAACAAAAAGTTACACGAAGAGTTCAAATATGGACTTGCGGTTAGATTTAGTCACATTGGGCGAAAATACAGTGATGATAATAACCGGCAAAATAACGCAAAAGATGGAAAACATAATACATTGCGAAACAAAAAGAGATGAAACTAGTATGGGTTAAAACATATAAATTAACATTACATTATGCAGTATGGTGCAAATGAAAGAAATAAATTCGTTATTTCGTACACCGGCGACTTTACGGAAAATCCTGCAATAGGTCGATTTTTATTTTTAAATTATGTTATTTTGGCATATATGTCCTACTAGTGACGTCATCGTGACTAGTGAGAATAGAAGTCGGTCTCCAGCTCATTTGAAAGGTTATTCAATTCTCTATTCAGTAATATAAACATTTACGTAATTATTTATACAGGGTGTCCAATTTTTTTTTAAATTAAATTATTTGACAAAAGAATAATGTATGTAATTTATTTAATTCAAAATACATTTTACTGCTGTCAGAAATAAGACAACAATGTTTATATCGCAAATAAACATTGTTTTTCGCTTAAATTAAATGTTCACTCTTCCAAGAGGCAGGTGGCTGGCGGGAGCTGGCTTGAACATTGATTTAATCGAAAAGCAATGTTTATTTAAAACTTTAAAAGGGTGAACCCTGTAGTTGGCTGTATACCTTCGTTAAGACAACATATAATGAAGTAAACACTTCTGTTGTATGTACTGCCGTGCTAAGCCCAAAGGCGGTAACTGATTTTTTATCGAAAATGAGATTATTGTATTTCTACGTAGATTTTAGGTATTTAGAATATTTTTACCAAGTCCTTAGGGTTGTAGAACTATTATAATGGGTATCTAGAATATATTTACAAAGTCTTTGGAGTTGTAGAAGCGTTATAATATAATGAAACCTACCTACAAATACAAAAATGTCATTTTCGATAAAAAATCAGTTACCGCCTTTGGGCTTAGCACGGCAGTGTAGGTATATAAATTTATTAAAATTCTTAAAATTTATCCACAAGGGAATGGAAGTACAAAACGTTTTAACTGACCATCATCAGTGTAAACCACAAAAGGGTGAAAGTTTGAAAGATATACAAATACACAGAAGTGTACAAGTATACTGGACTTGTACACTGGACGTAAGTAACCACATTTTCTTTTTTTTTTTAACTTTTAAAATTTCACCCTTTTGCATTTCAATCTAAGTGGTTCACTTATTTCCAGGTTTACACTGATGATGGTCAGTTTGACCGAAAACGTTTTGTACTTCTACTCCCTTATGGATAAATTTTAAGAATTTTAATAAATTTATATGCCTACATACAACAGAAGTGTTTACTTCATTCTATGTTGTCAATGTTTATTTCTGAAATAAACATTTTTTTCTGTTTTCGGGCAACAGTAAAATGTATTTTGAGTTAAATAAATTACCTGCATTCTTTTTTTTTGTTAAATAATTTAATTAAAATTTGACACCCTTTGCAAATAATCATGTAAATGTTTATATTAGTGAACAGAGAAATGAACACCTTTCAAATGAGCTAGCATACGACCCCTATTTCCATTTAAAAAAATCATCGATTACGTCATAACGCCCAGATGGATGACGTGACTAGTACGACATAATATGCCAAAAATTTAAAAATAAAAATCGACCTATTTCGGGATTTTCCCTTAAAGTCACCGGTTTACGAAATAAAGAATTTATTCCTTTCATCAGCACCATACTGTATAGTTTCCCACCTTTAGACGCATCAGAGAAGTATGACAACTGTCACTGTGACAGTAGAATTTTATAAAATACTCCTGTCACAGACGTCTAAAGGTGGGAAACTATGTAATGTAATGTTAATTATTTATACGTTTATAACGATAATTTCCACCTCCACTAGTTCTATCTCTTTTTGTTTCGCAATGTATTATGTTTTCCATCTTTTGCGTTATTTTGGCGGTTATTAGCGCGCTCATCACTGTATAGGACTTAGAAAATCCAATTGCTTGTTTTATACTAAAATTTTTTTCATTTATATTAGTACACATGTAGATTGTAGATATCTTATTACAAAACATTACTAATACCTTTTTATTTTTATTTATAGTGGTACAAGTTCAAAAAAAATGGAGAAACTTGAGAGATAGCTTCCGGAAAGACTTAAACGTTAGAAGACAAATAAAGCCAGCAAGAAATTCTAGTAAAAGAAAACGTGAATATATTTACTCTAGATCCATGTTATTTTTGGAGCCATATATTAAACCAGATGATGGAGAATTCCAGAAGTTTTACTTAAAGCCAGATGTTGAAGTTGAGATAGACGAAGAGGAGGAGGAGGAAGAAACACACGAGGCTGAAGTTCTTAAGTTTGAAAGCGAAGAGTCACAATATACAGACACATCTGTGCCTGCTGTAAGAAAAAAGAAAGCAAAAGTCAATACCCAAGTTGACCAACAGTCTCCTGTGTTAGAGGTATGGGAAGGATTTCAGAATGGAGATGTTAACGACGATAATAATTTTTATTTGCACAATGAAGTAGATGAAGATAGATATTTTTTGTTATCGCTGGTACCATCTTTTAGGAACCTTTCACAACAACAGAAATTGTCTGTTAGGGTAGAATTTTTACAAATTTTACAGAAACATTGTTTTACTCCCGTACAAGACCCTTTAAATGAGTCACAACCAGATTAGTCAATGTACAATTTATAGAAATATTAGTCCAGTCGGGATAGCATTTGACCTTGCATGGCGATCCAGGCAACCAAGTGACGTCAATAACGTCGAGGAAATGTCAGTTTTTGGTTGAATATATACACGTGTCGTGTTTGTACATTACGTCATATATACGTCTTTTGTAGGTGACTTTAAATACGTAAGATTAATGACGTTACGATACGTTTAAAAAACGTTTTCATTTCAGACAGCCTAAGTGCACGTTCACATACACTGCTATGGCGCGATCAGCGATGCTATCATCAGGTATGCGTTACATAGCAAGCAATTATCTGTTTGTGTTTCCATACAAAGATATGTTTGTGAGCTAGTCGCCACCGTAGTCCTTTCTGTGTCGGAAGGTGACGATGGAAAGAAAACTGAATTATCTATTGAAGGAAAATTCATTGTTAAAGTACAATATTTTCAAAAAGTGTCTAAATTACTAGAAAACCTAAATGGGTCCATAAAGGAGAGTTTCATCATTTATGTGCTAAACTAATTTTGCATTCTGATAAATTTCGGATGAGCATAGAGAAATAAATAGATAAAGGGCGACATTTGGGGAGTTTTATAATTGATTTACCAAAATTTTAATTATTATGGTTCTTAAAAAAAATTTCAAAATTCTGTATCTTGCATTGAGGGTATTGTAATTCTATGCATTTTACAGAGTCTTCCATTTGGATTTGCTTTTAGCCTATGGGCTAAATTTAAAACGGTTAAATGGAAACATTGCAATACCAACAATGCCTATACGAATAATTATTGTGTATTTTTAAAACCATAAAATGAAAAATAAATCTAAAAAAATGACGCAAAAATTACGTTTTTGATATCACGTATTTAAAACGTTATAAAAATGACGTCAATTATGGCGGGACAAATTCACGTGACTTTCGACGTCGAAAAAACGTGATAAATTGACGTGGTTTGGTAATAATTATGACGTATTTTCAACGTTTTGTAAACGTTATCTGGTTGCCAGCTCGAGCTGCCCGAAATGTTATTATTCTAACCTATAGGGGGGTCAATAGTAGTTTGAATTTAAAATCGCGACTGAATTCCGCCGTTGCGTTAGCCGCCATTTTGGTTTTAAAGGAGAGCCATTGTTGCTCAACATCTCCGCCATTTTCAACTTTGCAACAAAAATGGTAGGAACTGAAATTGTTCCAAATGCGATTTCATACAATTCCTTTTTAACAATTTTTTTCGTGCTGTCGATATTTTCCAAGTTGAGGAAAATAACTGGAAAAATTTACACTACTATTTCCCCCCTCTAAAGGTTAGAATAATAAAATTTCGGGTAGCTCGCCACGCCATGCAAGATTAGGCCTTTGATTTTTCGTCTAACCCAACTGGACTATATACACTGCTCAAGAAATAAGGAATTTTATTTTTATACAGCTGTTTTTCTTCTTTTGAGTCTTTCTAATTTGAAAATTTTGTTTAAAACCGCAAACAAAACATATATAAAATCACTAATGATATTTTGTAGAAATGACTACGAACACTTTCTGCCAAAGTTTTTTTATGTACTATATTATATATATTTTTGAGCAATATTTTTACTTTTTATATACTTTTGTGGGGGGTCTACCGATTTTCGCCAAATTTCAGTATGTTATTGTACTACAAAAAAAAAAGTACTCTACATTTTTTCAGTTGTTGCGCTCAGGCGGCCATTTTGTGAGCCTTAAAAGACCAAAAAATAGCTCTTTTTAACGCTTTTTGAAAATTTTTTTTCTAGGGTCATCCTTTACAGAAAATAATTTTGAAAACGTCATATTTTAGCTGCTGATGTCCACTTTTAACTTGAATTTTTTTAACTTTTGTCAGATGTTAATGCGCCATTTCGGAAAAATTAAGGTAGACCCACTTTTTACCAAAAATGACCATATTCAAACTGCTATAAAACGGCTTTTAACTAACGCAGCTATATTTAGGTACTAACGAATCGAAAGATCTAGAAAACATCTACAATTTTGTTTTATAAAGTTTGTTTCGTCCTTTACAACTCTTCAAGCTACGGTCGTTTGGAAATTGCCCTCTTTACAAAAAACGCGGTTTTTCCCATTTTTACAGAGGTGGAACTTTTTTCTGCCAACTTCAAATTGCACGAAAAATTTTTTGAAGGTAGTTTTTTACATATTATATTATAAGCTCCCAAAGGAATTTCTTTGGCTATTTGCTTTTAAAACCTTCATCTGAACATCTTTATAAACAAAATTATAGATGTTTTCTAGATCTATCGAGTCGTTACTACCTAAATATAGCTGCGTTACTTAAAAGCTGTTTTATAGATGTTTGAATATGGTCATTTTTGTTAAAAAGTGGGTCTACTTTAATTTTTACCAAATTGGCGCCTTGACGTTTGACAAAAGTTGAAAAAATCCAAGTTAAAAGTAGAAATCAGTAGCTAAAACATGACATTTTCAAAATCATTTTCTGTGAAGAGGGATCCTAGAAAAAAATAGTTAAAAATGGCTATTTTTTGTCTTTTAAGGCTCACGACATGACCGCCTGAGCTCAAAAAAATCTGAAAAAATTCAGAGAGTCATTTTTATTGTAGTACAACAATATACTAAAATTTGGGGAAAATCGGTAGACCTCCCCACAAAAGTATAGAAAAAAAAAATATTGCTCTTTTATATTTATTTTTTCTCAGTTCTTTAATATCCTTTTTTATCTCTTCGACTCTCGCATTGTTTTGTTTTCGTTTTCCTTTTTTTTTTGTACTGTCCCAAAGCTGCGTTTGTTGACTCATGATTACATAATTGGATCCATTCATATTGTTTTCCAAAATTCTTTTAACCTCATCTAGTTTGGTGTTTAGTTTGCCTTTTTATACTGCCCTACCTTGCAAAAAAGGGGGGATATTGTTTCGGATAATGATATATCAATGAGTTGAAAGATTCTATATATTTTTGTATTACTGTATGGTTCAATTTATTTAATGCCTAGACATTAATATCACATTTAGACATTGAGAAGGTATTTGACACAGTCTAGCATCGCTCCATGTTAATAGTCCTTACAGAGCGCAGTAATGGTACAGTACATTCACCTTGGAGAGTGGTATTAGGCAAGGAGACACCATCTCTCCTAAACTATTCACAGCTTTAATACAGAGTGATATGAAAAACAATAATTAGGAAAATATTCGAGTCAACATAAATGGGGGTTTCGGAACAACTTAAGGTTTGTAGATTACATACGAACCAAATCATGTAAAGAAAAATTAGTGAAATTTAAAGACAATAAAAAAGGAAGAATATGCAGAGTAAATGAAATTGTTATTGGAATTTTAATAGCAAAATTAGAATAACAAATACCAGAAGTAATGTAAAAACAGGGAAAGGTTGTTCTTTGCTTTAGTATATGGTACCAGATGTATTAGTAGTACAGACAATTTTTTTTAAGTTGAAAAATTTATCAAGTTGTGTCTAAAGCCGGGTCCAGACACGTGTAACGTGTAATGTAAGATTACGTGTAATTTAGCATCAACAGTGTGGACGTCACACGAACGTCCATACGAATCGTTTAACGAATCTTGGTTTCCACTCAGATGCTACGAACAGCCGAATAGGGATGTCGTGACAGCAGGTAGGTACTGCTTTTATTTGTATATATTTACTAACTGAAGACCGAAAATAACGTTCGGTGCGTCAATGGTGGAAAACTGATTTGTATCAGAAAAGATCTAGTTTACTTGAGGAACTAAAATCTCAGCAAATGAGTGGCCAATATTAAAACTTTACCCGGATGCCGCTTACTGATTTTGAATATTTATTAACATAGGTAGATTGCATCTAAAATATTAAGACAAGATACTGTCATGAAATCTGTAATTTCACAACAAGATAGACTGGCACCAACATTAAGATTTTTGACAACAAGAGATTCATATTCTTCTTCTTCTGGTTTCTATCCGTTTCGGATGAAAGAAATCATATTGGCAATCATAACCTTGCTTGCTGCGGTTCGAAACAGTTCCTTGAGGCTTTAACCATGTTCTCAAATTCCTCAGCCATGATATTCTCCTTCTACCGGGTCCTCGCTTACCTTTGACTTTACCTTGCAATATGTTCTGCAGCAGGGAGTAACGGTGCTGATTTCTCATAACGCGTCCCAGATACTATAATCTATAAAGCCACATCTCAAATGCTTTAAGTTTTTTAATAGTGGTGTCTGTAAGCGTCCATGCCTCCACTCCGTACAATAATACAGCGAAAACGTAACATCTCAAATGTCTCATTTTTGTATTTAGGGATATGTTGTGGCTTTTGAAGATGGAGCTCATTTCGTTAAACACCGTCCTTGCCTTTCCTATGCGGCACTTTATTTCCTGTACATTTGTACATTGCTCCACTGCTCATTTATAATAGTTCTCTGGTAGCAATACTGTTTTATAGCCTTCGTGCCAATCAAAAATAATACTATAACTGGGATATTCTAATAACCGATCATTGGTGGCTAGTAGAAATAAATGTACTAAATATAATTATAATAATGATAATAGTACATACGATGTACATACATACATATATATATATATATATATATATATATATATATATATATATATATATATATATATAAAAAAACAAAAGATGTAGATCTTTGAAACACACTCAGTGATCAAAAGATCCACAGGTACTGGTTTAACGACCACTCGTACGAAATCAAACAAATGAAATAGAGAATGTGGAAAAATCCCCTTACGAATAACTCACACATCCACTATTTCTGGCTGGGAAAAATTTTTCGAATAGAATCAAAGATCCAAACACCAGTTCTTAGAAATGTGTTTCGCCCTCTTCAACCTCCGTGGGCTCGTCGGTAAAGATGAGAGGTTGAATATCTTTAGACACATTCCATCAAAAAACAACATCCGAGACATAGACATAACAGGAGCGTAAATCTACGCCCAACCTGAAAATGACAGTCTCAAGTTTTAATTCCCTAATTACTTTAGAGTAAGTAAGATAATGTTTATGAAAAAACAAAAGATGTAGATCTTTGAAACACACTCAGTGATCAAAAGATCCACAGGTACTGGTTTAACGACCACTCGTACGAAATCAAACAAATGAAATAGAGAATGTGGAAAAATCCCCTTACGAATAACTCACACATCCACTATTTCTGGCTGGGAAAAATTTTTCGAATAGAATCAAAGATCCAAACACCAGTTCTTAGAAATGTGTTTCGCCCTCTTCAACCTCCGTGGGCTCGTCTAAAGATATTCAACCTCTCATCTTTACCGACGAGCCCACGGAGGTTGAAGAGGGCGAAACACATTTCTAAGAACTGGTGTTTGGATCTTTGATTCTATTCGAAAAATTTTTCCCAGCCAGAAATAGTGGATGTGTGAGTTATTCGTAAGGGGATTTTTCCACATTCTCTATTTCATTTGTTTGATTTCGTACGAGTGGTCGTTAAACCAGTACCTGTGGATCTTTTGATCACTGAGTGTGTTTCAAAGATCTACATCTTTTGTTTTTTCATAAACATTATCTTACTTACTCTAAAGTAATTAGGGAATTAAAACTTGAGACTGTCATTTTCAGGTTGGGCGTAGATTTACGCTCCTGTTATGTCTATGTCTCGGATGTTGTTTTTTGATGGAATGTGTCTAAAGATATTCAACCTCTCATCTTTACCGACGAGCCCACGGAGGTTGAAGAGGGCGAAACACATTTCTAAGAACTGGTGTTTGGATCTTTGATTCTATTCAAAAAATTTTTCCCAGCCAGAAATAGTGGATGTGTGAGTTATTCGTAAGGGGATTTTTCCACATTCTCTATTTCATTTGTTTGATTTTATATATATATATATATATATATATATATATATATATATATATATATATATATATGGTTTTAGGCCTTTTTATGTGAATGATACAGCAATGTAACCTATTTTATTAAAAAACCAAACTACGTTTTCTGTGCACGCATCTATTAATAAACATGAAATGCATGCGATATGTAGATATGAAGCATTTTATGTAGGTACATATTTTCCTATTAAAATACATACAGCAGAATTAGTTATTTACTCTCTAAAAAATTTTTTGGATCCCAAATACCGGGGTTTTGTTGGTATAAGCAGGTAGATTCGTCAAGCGATTGCTCGCCACACGTCCAAACGGTACAACTTTCACTAACGCCGTCCAAACGAGTGCTGCGAGCGCCTTTGTGTTCACGAAAGAACCGACTGGCGCCGGGTCCCGGCGAGCTCCAGCGCAAATGGTACATGTAATGCTCGCAGTGCCGTCCAAACGCAGAATTCGCGTTTCATTACACGTTACGTTACGCATTACATTACACGTGTCTGGACCCGGCTTTGCTGGAGCTCGCCGGGACCCGGCGCCAGTCGGTTTTTTCGTGAACACAAAGGCGCTCGCAGTACCCGTTTGGACGGCATTCGTGAAAGTTGTACCGTTTGGACGTGTGGCGAGCAATCGCTTGATGAAGCTACCTGCTTATACCAACAAAACCCCGTTATTTGGAATCCAAAAATTTTTTTCGAGAGTAAATAACTAATTCTGCTGTATGTATTTTAATAGGAAAATATGTACCTACATAAAATTCTTCATATCTACATATCGTATGCATTTCATGTTTATTAATAGATGCGTGCACAGAAAACGTAATTTCGTTTTTTAATAAAATAGGTTACATTGCTGTATTATTGACATAAAAAGGCCTAAAACCATATAAATATATATGTATGTAATATGTACATCTTATGTACTATTATCATTATTATAATTATATTTAGTACATTTATTTCTACTAGCCACCAATGATCGGTTATTAGAATATCCCAGTTATAGTATTATTTTTGATTGGCACGAAGGCTATAAAACAGTATTGCTACCTGAGAACTATTATAAATGAGCAGTGGAGCAATGTACAAATGTACAGGAAATAAAGTGCCGCATAGGAAAGGCAAGAACGGTGTTTAACGAAATGAGCTCCATCTTCAAAAGCCACAACATATCCCTAAATACAAAAATGAGACATTTGAGATGTTACGTTTTCGCTGTATTATTGTACAAAGCGGAGGCATGGACGCTTACAGACACCACTATTAAAAAACTTAAAGCATTTTAGATGTGGCTTTATAGATTACAGTATCTGGGACACGTTATGATAAATCAGCATCGTTACTCCCTGCTGCAGTCCATATTGCAAAGTAAAGTCAAAGGTAAGCGAGGACCCGGTAGAAGGAGAATATCATGTCTGAGGAATTTGGGAACATGGTTTCGAACCGCAGCGAGCAAGGTTATGATTGCCAATATGATTTCTTTCATCCGAAACGGATAGAAACCAGAAGAAGAAGAATATGAATCTCTTGTTGTCAAAAATCTTAATGTTGGTGCCAGTCTATCTTGTTGTGAAATTACAGATTTCATGACAGTATCTTGTCTTAATATTTTAGATGCAATCTACCTATGTTAATAAATATTCAAAATCAGTAAGCGGCATCCGGGTAAAGTTTTAATATTGGCCACTCATTTGCTGAGATTTTAGTTCCTCAAGTAAACTAGATCTTTTCTGATACAAATCAGTTTTCCACCATTGACGCACCGAACGTTATTTCCGGTCTTCAGTTAGTAAATACATACAAATAAAAGCAGTACCTACCTGCTATCACGACATCCCTATTGGCTATTCGTAGCAACTGAGTGGAAAATAAGATTCGTTAAACGATTCGTATGGACGTTCGTGTGACGTCCACACTGTTGATGCTAAATTACACGTAATCTTACGTTACACGTTACACGTGTCTGGACCCGGCTTAAGGAATTATGTCTTTATAAGTTTTTAATTAATTATACTGATGACAGTGATGACCAAAAAAACTGCAACACATAGGAGGACAAATATTTTTTTAAATATTTATTATTTATGCAAGTATACATAATAATTTATACACCCAAGCAAAACTATAATCTTATTATTTGATAACGTTATAAAGAAAGGGTAAATGAAGAGAAAACCAAATACATGTGCATCAACAGACAAAAGGGACGAGATAGAATAGGCAAAATGTTACGATAGACCCATATAATTTTGAAAGAGTGTAGAGTTTTAAATACCTCGGAGCAACAATCACTGCAGATAACGATATCACGGAAGAGATTAAAGGGAGAATTCAGGCAGCAAACAGATGTATGTATAGCCTCCACAATACTATTAAATCTAAAAGCCTAACACGAGCATCAAAGATGATAATAATATAAAACATTGATTAGACCGGTGCTCATGTATGGGTGTGAGACGTGGACTCTGACCAAAGCAATTGAAAGGAAACTTAGATGTTTTGAGTTTGAGAGAAATATCCTCGGAAGAATCTTTGGACCTTGTCACGACCCTAATAGCAACCAATATCGAATGAGAACAAATGCTAAGGTCAAGCAGATGTATAGGGCGAGTGACATAGTCCAAGAAATTAAATCCCAGCGTCTAAAAACCAGTCCCAAACTGATCTGGGAGGAAGCCCCCACAGGAAGAAAGCCCTTAGGACGCCCACGAATGCGATGAAGAGATAATACATGGTCAGATCTAAGATCAATGTGGCTACCCACTGATCCAAATATTATGGACGACTGTTCGAGATGGAAGCAAGTTGTGCAGTCAGCCAAGACCCACCCCGGGTTGTAGTGCTACCAGAAGAAGAAGAAGAAGTTATAAATAAATTTACAACGTCATTTTCGCCAAAAAATGAATATAATGAGTCCTTGATTTTCTATACACTCATTTACTCTATGGGGCGTTGATCGAATTAAGTGGTGTATATCATATTGCGGAATATTCATCCAGATTCTTCTTATGGCATATATCAAATTTGCTGAAGGATGTGGCAATCGACTTAGGTTACATATTAGATGGGTGACAAATGAGCTGATCGTGATAGCCACTCCAAAGTCTCTACCAGATTCTTGTACGAACTCCATGGTTTCACGGTCAATCTGAAGTCTTGCGTTTTCCTGTTGAAATATCGCATTTGGAATGGTTTGTAGGTAGGGATGTAAAATCGGTTGCAGCACTTCACCAATATACAGTCGAGTTATCAGAGTGTTGTTAATAAGAACTAAAGGTGATCTGCTTCCCAAACATATAGCACCCCATACCCATAATGCCATTTTTCGTGCTGTATGACGTTCAACAGCCAAGTCTATATTTCATTTCTCACCTTGAAAACGTCTTACCCTTATGCGTCCATCAAAGCCACCCAAGCAAAACCTAGATTCATCACTGAAGCAGACAAAATCCCATTGGCCATTCCAATTTTGCCGAGCTCCGCACCATTCGAAGCGTCGAGCTTTATGCTGTGGTGTCAAAAGTAACATCAAAAATAGACGGTAAGCTCTCAGTCCCATTCCAAGTAATCTTTGATTAACTGTTCTTGAGACTACTCTTCCTGTAGTTGCAACTGAATCATCTCCTACTTGGTGTACACTGTCCCGTCTATTTCAAAGAGCAAGAAGTCTAAGGGTACGAACATGCCGAAGATACATGGATGTGCGCGGTGTAGGTCGCGATCGCGGTCGCTACATCGATGCCAAAACAAACCTTCATTTTCTTATGAGATCGCACATACCAAGGATGTGTCACCGTCCACCCTCGCGACCTATTATCGCGGTTTACAGCGATGTCGATGTCAAAACAAAATAGTTTGTTTTACATCGCCATCGAGCTGCTGATCGCGTGGTAAATTAAAGTTTATTGGTGGTTCTTAAACCACGTGACATTCTCCTGAGATACGGCTGGTGTGTTTATTCATTTCTTGTTGTAATCAGGTTGCAACAAGTTTTGGTTATATGGAAACCGCAAAGAACACTGAAAGGAAGGTATCTTCGGTATGTTGTGCCTGTCATCGATGTAAACCGCGATCGCGACCTACACCGCGCTCATCCATGTATCTTCGGCATGTTCGTACCCTTAGGGTGCGTTCACTACGGAGACCAAAGGATGGTATCCTAGCCTAGAACATGGTATCGTACTCTTCATATTCGTGAATTTTCGCATTTAAAATAATGTATTTATTTTACCTGGCGATCGAAACTATTGGGACCGTGCAAGTTCGGCAAAGCGACCCCTATTTCTACGCTCTGTACTTTTATTCGCACTTTTAATTATATTGGCCAATTATATTAGTCCTGGATACTGGATAATTGTCAAGGCCATAGTCCAAAAAAATAAGAAGAAAAAATAAGATTCAGGTTATGTTATGAAAACGTAAACATTTGTATGTAGTAAATAAAATTAGTTATTAAAATGCAGTACTGCAATCAAAATACAATTAATTAAATTTACCTTTATATAATAATTGCATATTATATAAATATTGTGGAGCAATATATAATTTTTCTGCTTCAATGACAGAAGGTATGAAATATACGTCAATTTGACAATTTCAATTGGCAATATGAATTATTTAAGATAGTTGCAATATTTCTCCGCGACTTGCGCGTGGTCGTTTCTCGTTTCCCTTCCAAGTACTTGCACACCGCGAATATTATCGATCGCTATGTAAAATACATGCATTATTTTAAATGCGAGAATTCACGAATATGAAGAGTACGATACCATGCTCTAGGCTAGGATACCATCCTTTGGTCTCCGTAGTGAACGCGCACTTAGACGGCGCAGATCAGGGCATTGCAATATTCTAGTACGTCCAGACCCTTCACGACGCCGATAAGTCTCATCATTGGACCACTTTCTCCAAACTCCAGGACTGAAGCAGATCCATCAACACCTTTGATGGATCTATTTCTTCATTTTTCGAAGTCGCTTAAATGACGAAATTGCTAAAGGCGGCAAACTCTTGGCATTTTAAATTTTTAATTAATCAAAAACGATCCAAAATTAAAATTTACAAATAAACTAAAGTTAAATGCACAGAAATAAACTTATATTTTTCCTTGTTTTTGAGAAAAAAAAAGAAGAAAAAAACTTCAGTTAAAGAAAAGATAATGAGGTAAAAACTTTATCACATCTACATTTTTAAATAAGACTTACAAAGAAGTACTTTTGAATGAAATAAATGACCGTATACAAAGTGTTACATTTTTTGCGAACAGTTTATTTATATTCATTTAAAATTTTCAGAGGTATAAAAATATTTCTTTAAATTATTTGAGCAGTATTTTATTTTGTAAAATATCATTATGATAAAATGTTTATTATAGTTATTAAAATTAAATATTTTTAGTACATGTGCGCTTTATTTTATTTAATTAAAAAATGAAACTATAATTGAAGTAATTGATGGATTCGACCGTTACTTGATGGACGTTCATTTTATCTCACAATAAAACACTGAAAAACGTTTGTTTTCTATACTTCCACAAAATTTATTACAACTATGTTATTACTACAGCTGTTTCGGCAAAGTGCCTTTCTCAAGTGATATATTTTACAATGTGTTTGTCTTTTTAAGTCTTTAACTGAAGAGGTTAAGGAGTGGGGAGCTCCTCAAAAATAACTTCGAGACAGAACTAAATATCATTAGACAAATAGCAGTAAACAATGGCTATAACGAACAAACAGTTAACAACATTTTAAACCAAAAACTCCATAAGAAAGCCTTGAAATTAGTGTATCCACCACCACAGAAAAAACCCAGTACTTTCTGCTCTCTCACATATACTGGCAAAATAACAACAAAAATAGCCAGATACATAAAAAAGAAATCAAACAGATGAAATAGAGAATGTGGAAAAATCCCCTTACGAACAATTCACACATCCACCATTTCGGACTGGGAAAAATTTTTTGAATTGAATCAAAGATCCAAACACCAGTTTTTAGAAATGTGTTTCGCCCTCTTTAACCTCTCTGGGCTCATTGGTAAAGATGAGAGGTTGAATATCTTTAGACACATTCCAATCAAAAAACAACATTCGAAACCTAGACATAGAAGGTGCGTAAATCTACGGCAAATCCAACAATGACAGTTTCAAGTTTTAATTCCCTAATTACTTAAAGTAAGTAAAATATATGTTTAAAACATCAGATGTAGATCTTTGAAACACACTCAGTGATCAAAAGATCCAAGGTTAATGGTTTAACGACCACTCGTACGAAATCAAACAGATGAAATAGAGAATGTGGAAAAATCCCCTTACGAACAATTCACACATCCACCATTTCGGACTGGGAAAAATTTTTTGAATTGAATCAAAGATCCAAACACCAGTTTTTAGAAATGTGTTTCGCCCTCTTTAAAACATTTCTAAAAACTGGTGTTTGGATCTTTGATTCAATTCAAAAAAATTTTCCCAGTCCGAAATGGTGGATGTGTGAATTGTTCGTAAGGGGATTTTTCCACATTCTCTATTTCATCTGTTTGATTTCGTACGAGTGGTCGTTAAACCATTAACCTTGGATCTTTTGATCACTGAGTGTGTTTCAAAGATCTACATCTGATGTTTTAAACATAAAAAAGAAAGGAATAACACCAGCTTTCAGAACTAACAACAACTTAAGCAAACATATTAAAAACAATAAAAGCCGAAAGAGAAAGCAACTACAGAGTGGTGTGTACAAACTAACTTGTGGTGACTGTCCGAAAACTTACATCGGTCAAACTGGCAGAACTTTTGACAAACGGATAGCAATAGCAGAACACAAAAGGGCTTTCAACAATAGAAAAACAGACACTTCTACACACGCACTTCACCTTCTAGATCATAATCATTCTTTCAATGAAGAGTTTCAAATTCTACATATTCAAAATAAAGGCCTTAAGCTATCACCTTTAGAATCAATGGAAATTAATAAATTGAAAAATACAGATATAATTCTGAATGACCAACTCGAGACAAACAGCTCCCCACTCCTCAACCTCTTCAGTTAAAGACTTAAAAAGACAAACACATTGTAAAATATATCACTTGAGAAAGGCACTTTGCCGAAAGAGCTGTAGTAATAACATAGTTGTAATAAATTTTGTGGAAGTATAGAAAACAAACGTTTTTCAGTGTTTTATTGTGAGATATAATTGAAGTATCTGACGTTCGCGATTATGCTAGGGAAGGCGTAATTTTGAATATTTTTCAGCCTAGGGAATTTGTTTTTTTTTTGCAAAATCGGTTCTAGTTGAAATTTCGTTTCACTGCGGAGGTTAAGTATCATCCTGATTTTGCTATTTTTTTAAACTTTTGTTTTATCTTCTTTAAGTGCCGTCTCCCAATCGGAAATTGGATATCATCATCAATAGCTTTACTCTATCTACAGCTGATCTGAAACTATTGACTTGCATTTAAACCAGTCCCTTAAATTTTTCAACTATGACACTCTGCTTCCTCCTCTTATATTTCCCTGTATTATCAGTCTTAGCATTTCATATCGCTGTCCTCTCATTACGTGTCCCTGATATTGCAACTTTCTTATTTTTGTCGTCTTTACTATTTTGTATTTTTTGCCCACTTCTGGCAATATTTCCGTGTTCGATTTCTTCTGTGATCGTCCTATTCTATTACATCCTTATTAGACAATGCGAAAACGGCGGGTTCGTTGGAAAAAATATTCCCATGAGATTTTTTTGCATAATCACATTCGTGAGACACTCCAGAATAAGATTCAAGAAGTCGCCCACGCGAAAAGTGGTCCAATTTTTTTTAATCAAATTGCAAAAATCAATATTTTGGCCCGGAGAATTTTTTTTTAGATTTTCCGGACCATTCCAGTCAGAAAAGGTCTCTTATAATTTTTCTCTAAAGTTGATCGTGTTCGAGTTATAAGCAATTTAAAATTTGAAAAACGCGAAAATGGCTATTTTTACGAGTTAATAACTCGGTTATTAACTATTTTAAACTAATTATGACATTTCTTCAAAAAATTAAATTAAAAGTGTGAATGTAAAACTAATCATTTGAATGGATAGGTATTTCCTTTGTATTATGTAATGTATGAATGAGATATTTCTTGTAATTAATTAAGTATATTATTTTGTAACCTATGTATGTTCGAATATATATATATATATATATATATATATATATATATATATATATATATATATATATATATATATATATATATATATAGCAAGCTTTGCTAGAAGCTTTATTCTTCTTCTTTTTGCATATATATATATATATATATATATATATATATATATATATATATATGAAAGAACGGCGATTGCATTTTATTACACTTCGACCACCACCGGTATTCTACACGACGTGTTTCGCAGGTTATGTCAACCGCTCATCAGGAACACCTAGGTGAAGTGGTCGAAGAGGAATAAAATGCATGGGGCCTTCCTGGTAATAATAAAATACCAGACTTCAGTACACTAGGTACGACATCTATATGAAATAAACGAAAGGATTTCTTTGGTGTACAGAAGAAATCCTTTCCGTAGCGGCCGTGGCAATGTGAATTCAAAGTCTTGATAAAAGACTATGAAACGACAAAAGATACCTCTTTGTATCACAGATTTGTCTACAAAGCCACGTTATTCGCTACGCATTCCTCAATAACGGAGAAACCGTGATAATATGAAAGAACGGCGAATAACGTGGCTTTGTAGACAAATCTGTGATACAAAAAGGTATCTTTTGTCGTTTCATAGTCTTTTATCAAGACTTTGAATTCATATTGCCACGGCCGCTACGGAAAGGATTTCTTCTGTACACCAAAGAAATCCTTTCGTTTATTTCATATAGATGTCGTACCTAGTGTACTGAAGTCTGGTATTTTATTATCACCAGGAAGGCCCCATGCATTTTATTCCTCTTCGACCACTTCACCTAGGTGTTCCTGACGAGCGGTTGACATAACCTGCGAAACACGTCGTGTAGAATACCGGTGGTGGTCGAAGTGTAATAAAATGCAATCGCCGTTCTTTCATATTATCACGGTTTCTCCGTTATTGAGGAATGCGTAGCGAATAACGTGGCTTTGTAGACAAATCTGTGATACAAAGAGGTATCTTTTGTCGTTTCATAGTCTTTTATCAAGACTTTGAATTCACATTGCCACGGCCGCTACGGAAAGGATTTCTTCTGTACACCAAAGAAATCCTTTCGTTTATTTCATATAGATGTCGTACCTAGTGTACTGAAGTCTGGTATTTTATTATTACCAGGAAGGCCCCATGCATTTTATTCCTCTTCGACCACTTCACCTAGGTGTTCCTGACGAGCGGTTGACATAACCTGCGAAACACGTCGTGTAGAATACCGGTGGTGGTCGAAGTGTAATAAAATGCAATCGCCGTTCTTTCATATTATCACGGTTTCTCCGTTATTGAGGAATGCGTAGCGAATAACGTGGCTTTTTAGACAAATCTGTGATACAAAGAGGTATCTTTTGTCGTTTCATAGTCTTTTATCAAGACTTTGAATTCACATTGCCACGGCCGCTACGGAAAGGATTTCTTCTGTACACCAAAGAAATCCTTTCGTTTATTTCATATATATATATATATATATATATATATATATATATATATATATAATGTTAACCCAATAATTTGTAAATATATATATATATATATATATATATATATATATATATATATATATATGTTACACTTGAAGTTTCCGCGGGAGCTATATGTGCTTTCTGTTGTTTTCCGGGTTTGACTCCGCGTTGAATAATTTTGGTTTTGATAAAAACCATTATTTTAACAAAATAATGGTCAATTTTGACAAAATAAATTGGTCAAAATAATGGTTTTTATCAAAACCAAAATTATTCAACGCGGAGTCAAACCCGGAAAACAACAGAAAGCATATATATATATATATATATATATATATATATATATATATATATATATATATATATATATATATATATAGATTATAGTTTTGTTTTGGGGTTGCAGTCATTTATTTTTTAGGGGCAGGATAAGTAAAACTCTGTGTTATTACCTAGCTTTCGCAAAATATATTTGCTTCTTCAGAGTAAGCTGAAATGAGTATATTATAAATACAATGAAATTAAGTTAAAATACATTGTATAAAAAATAACAAAAAAGACTTACAACTTGAGGTTATTCCTAAACATTTTCACAAAACATAGTATATATATAATTCTTATTCTAATGTTATCCAAATAGCAATGTTTTAATTTTAATGAAATGGTATGCATAAATAAATATCAATGTGTGAATAAAAGAACTGATATAAATAAACTAAGCAACATCTATAATTATATTTTATCTTATGATAAATGATGTTTTAAATCAAGAACATTAAATTCCTCGACTAAATTTTATAAATTTAATCTTCAAATTTGGCAACACTTTAATTTATTAACAAAACCATAATTGGCAAACTAAATATATGTTATATCCTCTATAATTTAAAATATATAATAGTTTTTAATTACTCACTAAATAATCTAATACTAACTTTTCAACTTAAAATAAAATAAACTACTAATGCATATAAATATCTAGTTATATCCTCTATAATTTAAAATATGTAGTAGTTTTTGATATTTTGATTACTAATTAAATAATCTAATACTAACTTTTCAACTTAAAATAAAATAAACAGATTTTTGTGTCTTTTTGACATTATTCGAGTGTCTTTCTGGCATTAATCAAAATTAAAAACTAAATTATTAAATCGAATTTTTGAAAATTAAAACATTGCTATTTGGATAACATTAGAATAAGAATTATATATATACTATGTTTTGTGAAAATGTTTAGGAATAACCTCAAGTTGTAAGTCTTTTTTGTTATTTTTTTATACAATGTATTTTAACTTAATTTCATTGTATTTATAATATACTCATTTCAGCTTACCCTGAAGAAGCAAATATATTTTGCGAAAGCTAGGTAATAACACAGAGTTTTACTTATCCTGCCCCTAAAAAAATAAATGACTGCAACCCCCAAAACAAAACTATAATCTACATAGTATCAGTCAATATTACCTAATTACTTATATATATATATATATATATATATATATATATATATATATATATATATATATATATATATATATATATATATATATATATAGACTTTAGTTTTTTATTGAGGTTGCAGTCATTTATTTCTAAGGGGCAGGGTAAGAGAAACTCTGTGTTATAATCAAGCTTTCGCAAAATTTATTTGCTTCGTCAGGATTAGCTAAAATTATTATATAGTTATAAATAAATACAACGAAATGAAAGAACATTGCATAAAAATTAGTACAAAAACTTACAACGTGAGGCTTGTTCCTTAATTTGACATTTCTACAAAACATAAAATATCTAAAAAAATCTTTATCCTAATGGTTTTCAAGTTCCAATGTTTTAATTTTTACAATTCATGATAAAAAATATGATTTATTAATTTAGTTCTAAATTTGACTAATGCCAGAAAGACACTTAAATAATGCCCAAAAAGACACTCGTAGGTATTTGTTTATTTGATTTTAAGTTGTTAGAACTAGATTTTTGATTATTACTTGGCTTGTGCATTTTAAAATTTTAGAAGTTATAGATGTATACACATATATATATCGAATACCAAATACCCAATAACCAAAAATATATTAAATACCAAATGAATATGTAAATGAATGAATGAATACCAAATACCCATATATATGGCATTTATAGATTTTTGAAAAGGCATTCGACTCTACAGAACACTGGGCAGTGAAACAATCACTACACAATAGCAGAGTAGATTACAGGTATACAGAACTAATCTCTAATATATATAGTAAGAGCCACAACTACGATCCAACTTGAAACAGAATACACATCTCATATCTATCAAAAGGGGCGTTAGATAGGGAGATACGATTTCGCCGAAACTCTTTAACCAAGCACTAGAAGACATTTTTAAGAGATTACAATGGGAAGAATATGGAATCATTATTAACGGCCAATATTTAAATCACCTAAGGTACGCTGACGACATCGTCCTTATCGCTACAGATACGGGATAAATACAAATAATGATACAACAATTAGACCAAGAAGCCAGTAAAGTTGGATTAAATATGATTTACAGCAAAACAAAAGTAATAACAAATCAAGAAGATGAGTTAAGAATCGTAGTTAAACAAAATCAAATAGAGGAAGTGAATGATACATATACTTGGGACAAATAATAAAATTGAATATAGACAACCAAATAGTAGAAATAAAGAGACGAACGAAGTTAGCGTACCTTAGGTGATTTAAATATTGGCCGTTAATAATGATTCCATATTCTTCCCATTGTAATCTCTTAAAAATGTCTTCTAGTGCTTGGTTAAAGAGTTTCGGCGAAATCGTATCTCCCTATCTAACGCCCCTTTTGATAGATATGAGATGTGTATTCTGTTTCAAGTTGGATCGTAGTTGTGGCCTTACTATATATATTAGAGATTAGTTCTGTATACCTGTAATCTACTCTGCTATTGTGTAGTGATTGTTTCACTGCCCAGTGTTCTGTAGAGTCGAATGCCTTTTCAAAATCTATAAATGCCATATATATGGGTATTTGGTATTCATTCATTCATTTACATATTCATTTGGTATTTAATATATTTTTGGTTATTGGGTATTTGGTATTCGATATATATATGTGTATACATCTATAACTTCTAAAATTTTAAAATGCACAAGCAAGTAATAATCAAAAATCTAGTTCTAACAACTTAAAATCAAATAAACAAATACCTACGAGTGTCTTTTTGGCATTATTTAAGTGTCTTTCTGGCATTAGTCAAATTTAGAACTAAATTAATAAATCATATTTTTTATCATGAATTGTAAAAATTAAAACATTGGAACTTGAAAACCATTAGGATAAAGATTTTTTTAGATATTTTATGTTTTGTAGAAATGTCAAATTAAGGAACAAGCCTCACGTTGTAAGTTTTTGTACTAATTTTTATGCAATGTTCTTTCATTTCGTTGTATTTATTTATAACTATATAATAATTTTAGCTAATCCTGACGAAGCAAATAAATTTTGCGAAAGCTTGATTATAACACAGAGTTTCTCTTACCCTGCCCCTTAGAAATAAATGACTGCAACCTCAATAAAAAACTAAAGTCTACATATTATCAGTCAATAATACCAAACTTCTTTATATATATATATATATATATATATATATATATATATATATATATATATATATATATATATATATATATATATATTTATATAAAAAATAGTTAAAAAAAAATAAAAAAAGATTAAAAAAAAAATAATAATAAAAAAAATATTTAAAAAAAAATTAAAAATAGAAAAAAAATAAATAAATAAAAAAATCACTAAGAGGTTCTAAATCTCCGCAAGGATGAATCGGATTTAGTTCCTACCGTAGTGAAAAAAAAAGAAAAAAAATTAGCATAGTTGTTGTATTTATTAACATAGTAAGTAGACATTGTTATTTGTAAGTTTTATTTTTTATTATTCTTTATTTTTAAGTGTATACTGGACAATTTTGTACTTATGAATGAATAATAATTTTATATTTAATTACGTGGCTAAAGGTTATAAACCAAGGCCAGAATCAGTACAAAAAAAAGACTCGGTTAAAAATGAATATTATGAAAGTCAGATAGTGACTAAATCAAATTTAAAGCCCCCCACTTCACGATCCTGAAGAAATTTGTGCCATTAATTTATTACTAAGCTGTTATTTTTAATTATTAATAATGAGTGGTAAGATCGTATTAACGCGGCTGTAAATGTGAGTGCGAGTGAGATGCGCCATTGGACTTCCTGAATGGCATCTCTTTCGCACTCATCATGGACGGCCGCCTATGCGTGCATGGCGCTCATTATTTTTACTTAAAAATAACAGTTTAGTAATCAAATAATGACAAAAATTTCTTCAGGATCTTGTAGGGGGGCTTTAAACTTTGATTTCGTTACTTTCTGACTTTCATAGTAATAACTTTTAACTGAGTTATTAAGCCTTGAAAGTCGCCATTTTTCGTTTTTTTCAATTTTAAAATGCTTTTACTTCGAAAATGATTAACTTTAGAGAACAATTATAAGAGACCTTTTTTATCCAGAATGGTCCAAAAAACCTAACAAAAATTTGTTCCAGCCAAAAATATTGATTTTGCAATTTGATTTAAAAAAATTGTTAAAAAGAATTTGGACCAGTTTTCGCGTAGGCGACTTCTTGAATCTTATTCTGGAATGTCTCATGAATGTGATTATGCAAAAAAATCTCATGGGAATATTTTCCCCAAAGAACCCGCCGTTTTCGCCTTGTCTATATGTAACATAACATTTCAAATGATTAAAGCTTATTTATGTTTTCTTGCTTCAGTATCTAGCTTTCAAGTTTATCATATTGCAGTATCAAAAACATGTAACATCTCAGAGCTTTTACTCTCAGTTTTATCTAATAGTGCAGCCACTGAAGGTTTTCACCTCCGATTTCGTTGAACCTTTATCGATTTTCATGATAATTGGAACATGAGGATACCTCAAGGAACAAAGGTGACATGATACCAACTTGCGCTTTTACCCTGGGGGTGGATGCCACCCCTTCTCGGGGGTGAAAATTGATACAGGGATAAATTCTAAGCAAAATTTGTTATATAAAGTTATTAACATAATCAATACTTTTTGAGTTATTAAAGATCAAAAATTTTATTTTTTCGTAAAAAATGCATGTTTTAAAGCTGCTTTTCACTTATGACTCAAAAACTATAAGCTTTTCCAAAAAAGTTATTACATATTACCAAAATTAAAGATAATAAAAATTTAAATACACTCCTTACTTAAAGAACTAAACTAATGTTAACTTTAACTCAAAGTGAGTTATGGGTAATTTCATGTATATTTTTTTCGACGAGTACTCAAATCTAAGTATTCAATCTTAAATAACTAGAAAACGGTGCATTTTATAAAATATTCCTGCTAAGCACTTGTCAAAGTACTTCGGAATACCTATCAAATGAGCTCCAGAGAAAGTTAATAGCATTAAATTTAAGCAAGTTATGATGAAAATAATAGAACCCTTTCGAATTTTTTAGGAAAAAGTGAAAAATAAAACATGCCATTTCAACAAAAATTAAAATTTATAGAAATCTTTACAAGAATTTCTTTATCTTAGCATAAGTAACGATTTCAACAATTTTGACCGGTTTAGAATGCATATTTTTGAAAAATAGATATAACTTCAAACAATCAGAATTTTTAAAATTATCGTAATTTTCATTTTCTTTTGATAATAACTCCAAAAATACTCAGTATACGTAAAAAATGATATATACCAAATTTTAGTTTTTTCTGTACCAAATATTTTACCTCTTTTTCTATTTCTGTAGGGTAAAAAATAACTGAGATAGAAACGTTTAAATCTTAAATTTTGCTGGGAGAACCATGCAACCGGGGCTATTTAACCTTTTATTTCTAAAAAAGTAAAGGGTTTAAAAGATTAAGTTCAACGTGCCTTAATAGCCCTTAGAATTAGCTTTCAAAAAGTTGTTAAGTGAACATGATATCGTAAAAATTAACAGAGTTAAGAAAACAATATTTTTTGAAAAAAATTATAAAATATAGATTTTGAAAAATTTTTGGAGCACATATTTTAATGCTATCAACTTGTCCGGGAGCTTATTTGATAGATATTTCTAAGTACTTTGACAAATGTTTAATAAGTTTATGTTATAAAGTTCATCATTCTCCCGTTATTTAAGCTTGAATACTTATATTTGGGTACTCACCGAAAAAAATATACATTCAATTACCTATAACTCACTTTTAGTTTACATTAAGAGCTTTTTATAGTAAGGAGTTTATCTAATTTTTTATTAGCTTCAATTTTGGTAATTATAACTTTTTTGTAAAAACTTATAGTTTTTGAGTTATTGATGAAAAATCGGTTAAAAACATGCATTTTCTCACGAAAAATATAAATTTTTGATCTTTAATAACTCAAAAAGGTTTGATTTATTTTACTAACTTTATATAACAAATTGTGCTTAGAATTTGTCCGTCTATCGAATTATGGGGTTATTTTTAAGAATATAATTTTCACCCCCAGGGTAAAAGCTCAAGTTGGCACCATGTCACCTTTGTTCCTTGAGCTATCCTCTAACCACTCACCAATTTTCATGCAAATCGATGGAGGTTCAACGAAATCGGAGGTAATAGCTCATATCCACCTTCAGTGACTCCACTATAAAATCTTTATTGCAGAGAATTGTTTTCATTTTTACAAATGCATTTTTTGCTATTTCTATCCTGATTTGTGTTTCTGTTGTTTGATCATTCTTTTCTGAAATCAAGATTCCCAGGTATTTGCATTTTTTAATCCTTTTTATCGTCACATCTCCCAAATGTATGTTTGTTTCTTGTTTGTATGTTATTAGTTTTTTTTATTATCATATATTTAGTATTTTTGTTTATATTCATTTTAGTTTATATTTTTTACAGAAATTGTGTTGTTTAATTAACACCTTAACGTGCACACTCGAGTTAACTCGAGAGCGCTAAACTGGCCAAAATGTGCACACTTGAGATAATTCGAGCGGCATTTTACTTTATCTTTCTATAATTTGTCACGCTCGAAAGCGATCAAGAATTGAAAATAATGTGAAAGCAAGAAACAAGAATTGTTTTATTGCTATTTATCATTTACATGGGATTGTAAGCTATAAAACGTACGTATTTAAGAAAAAATATACTCCTTTTTCTACTTAGGTATCACTTACGACTTATCTCTTCGTTGTGAGCCGCTGTCAGACAAATTTGTGCCTTCATCTTCTGATTTTCTCATTTTTCAATATATAAATCACGCTCCTGCGCAGTAAACAAAATACGCTCCAACAAACAAATTATCGTTTATCGCATCGTCCTTCCCATTATTCCAACAAAAATTGTGATTGTCCAGTGACAGTTTCGTGACGATTATTTCAGTAATCGGATAAATGCAAGTACTAGTTGGGCTCACCTGCGCGCTAGGATCACTTTTTACGTTAAAAATAAATTGATTTTTTTTGTCGGTCTTTATTATTATTCCTTCACCTTCAGATAGTAATGCCTATTTAAAAATGGATTCCCTATATACATTGAATAGAAATGGAAACATAATATATCCCTGTCAAACTTCTCTCCTGATTTAAATTTCTGACCTAGATTCATTACAAATTATAATAGATTGCTATTATAAATCTCTTTTTGTCTTTAGGAATTGGACTAATTTTTCATGTCTTACTTTGTCAAATGCTTTTTCAAAAAACATGCACATCCATATTCATATCCCTGCATCTTTGAGCTATCACATTAAAAGCAAATAAGACTTCTCTGATTTCTAGTCTGTATTTGAACCCAAACTGACTATCAGCTATTCCTTCTTCCAGTTTTTATTTATACGAACATAATATATTATTTTCAAGAATAATTTGAGAATATGAATAATGATATTGTTCTGTATTCACTGCAGTATTTAGCGGTTATATTTTTAGGGTTTAATCAAAAAGATGTTCAATAAGTCTTCTGATTTACCATTTTTGTTGTTTTTTAATGCCATTTGAATTTCTTCTTTTTATAACTTTAAAACCGCACCACCTTCTAGTTCCTTCTGTTCTATTGTCTTTGAACAATGCATTGATGTATTCTGTCTAGTGTCTCACTTAACGCATCAGCCATTGATGTTAAGATGCCTGGTATTCTTCTATTTCTGCGCATTGTTCTTTTAATCTTCTGTCGCTTGCTTAATTTTGTATTTTATTTGTTTATCCACTTTTTTGTACATCTGATTATCTTTTATGTCGTTGTCTTTCTTCCACTTAATCTAAAATTTCCTCCTTCATCCTATCTTTTTGTATCTAGTTGGTGCGAGAAGAGAAATCCCAGAAGAACGACAAATTATACAAGACAGACCCATCGAATGGCAAAACGAAGCTAAATATCTAGTTGTCACAATGGACCTAGTTCTAATATCCACACTAATGTTAACGGAACAGCCCAGAAAACAGTAACGGCCAGAGCACTTAAAGCATTAAGAGGACTCACAGGAAGAAGAAGCAAATTAGACATGAAAACGAAATTAAGACTAATAAACAGCATCATACTACCAATCATTACATATTATGCATGGGACACGCAAATCAAAGCAACAACAATAAGATCAAAGTAGCACACAACTGCCTCAGAGAAGCTGCAAACGTGCCCAGATGCGTCGCCGAACGGTTCCTATTCAGAGACCTAAAACAAATACAGAGTAGTGGATATGATTCAGGAAAAAGCCAGAACAAAATTTGCTGAGCTAGAAGATGACCCAAACCAGATCCTGCAAGAGATATCAAGGTATGATGTGTTAAGACAGAAGACCCAAACAGGAAATATAATCGGCTACGTATTTCTTATGAACGATATAAGCGCGCCGCTTGTCGCTTCTATTGTATCGAGAATGATCGCTTCTATCGTATCGTATCGGCAAACTACAACACGTGCCTGATAGTTTTAGGTTTATAGTTTGTTCAACACGACCCAGAAACCGTCCTGCGCAATACCATGGAACGTATTAATTCGTTCCCATGGAACGTTAATTATCTAGTAACGAAACGGTAATCTGACGGTTCTTGGTCGTGTTGGAACCAGTGATGTGGCTTTGGAACAAACCTTTTGGCAACACTGATCTGCATAAGCATAGCCACCTTTACGTTAAGTAAAGGTGGCTATCATGCCCCGCGCACTCTAAAGTTGGATTTATAGTTTGACGTAGCGTAGACGTAGACGCAACGGAGACGCACTGGAAAAGATCAACACCGAATTTTGTGTACTCGTGTTTATAGATGAACGCAAGCGCCTGACGGAACGTAAGAGAAACGTAACGTAACATAAGAGATGACCAACTTTCATCTTTTACAGTGCGTTTTTTCCGTCTGGCCAATCATAAGGCAGAATTTTGTTCTGTCACTCAAAGTGGACCCGCCCCGCCCCCTCATTCCTTGTGTTGTGTAAAAAGTTGATTGTCAACATATTCGAATTTTGTTAATTATTTGTTAATACAATGGATGTTAAGTTATTAATTTAATAAAAATATATCATACAGTCATTTCAATATTTCAGATAAATAAGAGTTGTTATTAGCCTAATTCGTGGTTATCCACACATATTATACGATAGGTAAATCCAATAAACATTTAAAGACCAGGAAATGGAACAAAATAGTTGGAAATCCCACGGCATGCGGCACCAAAGAGCATACTTTCGTTTATTTCCTAATCCATGTAACACACAAAACAGATAAATATTATAATAAATAATAGTATAAGTATAAATAAATAAACACAAAGTTTGTTTACTGTTCGTATAATTTATAGGCTATGTTGTTGAATTAGAATTAAGTCATTGTTTACTCTTTCTACTCATGCGCAAAAATTCCGCTACGTCGATCTATAAATTGACATAATATTTTCTTCCGTCTCCAGTCCGTTTCTTACGTCTACGTTGCGTCTACGTCTACGCTACGTCAAACTATAAATCCAACTTAATAAAAAACATGTAATCGTATTTATTTTCCTTCCATTTTCTCAGAGGCGCTGATGTCGGCATTGTGATTGGTGGACCATGACTTTTGACAAATCCGGCGCTATCTGTGTTCAGTGTTCGTGTTCGTTCGTTCGTTGTCGTTCATTCAGTTATTTTAGGTTTGTTCGTAGTACGATCCAAACGATCAGCAACCGTTGCCAACCATCAGACGCATGCGCAGTTAACAGTTCGCGCAGCGCAGTTAACAGTTAGAGATCGTAGACTAGGAACACGCATGCGTCTGATGGTTGGCAACGATTGCTGATCGTTCTACGCTTAGACAAGGAAAGAGAGAGGACGAGTAATCCTATGACCAAAAGTGAAGCCAAACCGACACCAGAGATTTTGATCATCGACGTATCTTTGGGGTATTGTTATGCATTGAGTATTTAAAATAAAAACATGAAATGTATTTAAAATGAAGAATTTGTGTACGGTAAATGTTTTATTAAGTTGCTCATATTACGTACATATGTTTCAATACATACATATGTTTTTATTACGAATTTTAGATGATGATTTACTTTATTTTTTATGAAATTTTAACCTTCAACGAACACCCACCACTGGCAACCCATTGTTATTTTTGACGTGACCGCCATGTTTCTGGTGACAAACAAACCAAAAACTGGCTTCACTTTTGGAACGTGTGTTTTAAATGAGTGTTACCCGTCCTCTCTTTTTTCCTTGTCTAAGGTTCTACGAACAAACCTTTTATATGGTCGGTTTATGTGATGGGTTTGTGTCATCATAAAAAGCTGATTGAGTCGTGTTTTTTGATATTTTTGTTATTTTGTAATCGAGTACCTTTTTAAAGGTAAGTTTTTCTGATTGTAAGGTAGAAATTTTCTGATTGTAGGTACTGTTTATCCAACAGTTTTAAAATACACATTTTATTTCGCGTTTTGTTGTTAGGTCCAATGGTTCCCATCAGGTGTTGTGTGCAGACGGTGGAAAAATTCAACGAGTAAACATATATTTAATCCAAACTATGTAAAATGTCACATTATTGTATAAATAAATAATTAAGTAACAAAAGTTGTTTGTGTTGTACCTTTATTGTCCACTTGAATAAAATATTAAATATTGGAAGTACCGTATGGAGGCTATGATGTACCTAGCATGGAGGCTAGATTACACCACACTTCCTATCCAATCAACAACAAGAACGTTTAAAATTTCACACCTATCATGTCGAAGCTACAGACCACTTATGTGGAGGCCAGATTTGTAGTACCCTTCCATTTAACCAGGTGCTGAGATGGCGCTGAAATACGTGACGTATTTTTTAAAGAGTAAAGGCGGCTGCACAATTGACCGGGAACGAGAACGGAAACTGAAAGCATCAGCCAAGCGGTCTAAAGGCGGCTGCACAATTGACCGGGAACGAGAACGGAAACTGAAAGCATCAGCAGATTCACAATTAAATGGTAAACAGCTGTTTTGTGTCACTGTCACTTGTGCTATTAATTATTTTTCTTCTCAAAATAAATTTTGTGGAACGATCTTTTTCTAATTTTATTAAAAGAACATGTCTGTGAACTCTAAAAATATGGATTTATTTGATGACGAGCTTTTATAATATTTTCGTTTTTTATAATCTTGGAACTAATTTACACAATATGTGTGCAATCGCAAAGGTTTGTCAGCATAAAGATAAAAAGCATATCATTCAAATATTTATATTATTATTGTATCTAGTTACCATATAAGTACACGTACTATGATTTATATCAATATCATACGGATGAGGACATTTTTCCAATAAAGAAATCAATCGTCGTTCGTCATTTATTTTAATGCAAAATGTATAAAAATTGTCAATAAAACTTGGTCACACACTTCTAATAACAAATTTTTATTGGGCATTTGACAGTATTTTTAATACTGCCTTCTGATTGGTTCCGGGAATACAACGGGAACGAGAAAGTTGAAACATGGTCAACTTTCCCGTTCCCGTTACCGGACAGCTTCTCGTTCTCGGTTATTGTGCATCTACAACATTAATTTACATAGAGGTTAACTTTTTTCCCGTTCCCGTTTCCGTTCTCGTTACCGTTCCCGGGCAATTGTGCAGCCGCCTTTACTGTGTATAATTTTACATGCATCTGATCTGCGACGGAACTGACGTCACATACTGTTTACAATTTCTGACGTGAAGTTGGTGTTGACAGGTGTTTTTGTGGTTAATAAATAATAAATATTTTATTTGGTGACATATTTTAATGTAAAATACATTGTAAAACAGGTAAAATTATGTATTAAGGAAATATTAAGTCAATAATTTAATGCATTCCTGTTGGTAAATCAAGAAATTATTCCGGAAACCAAGAGTCGGCCATTGTTATGTCAAGTTATTAGCTACTTTTTATCAGCTACTTTGGACGCCAGAATTTTGCTCATAGGTTCTATCCTGAGTGTTTTTATATCAATGGCATCAGCAGATTCACAATTAGGGATTCCAATGAACTGTCAGTGGTGGTCGGTGGATGGCTAAACTGACATGCCCATAGACATAGTTAAGGGGGGTGGTCATGGCGTATCTAATGTTTACATTGAATATTGACAAATTTGTAAAGAATATTTTTTTTGGTTTTGTTTTTTTGTTAATTGTGTAGCGAAATTTGTGAAATTGTGATAGCAAATTAAATATGAAGTGGTTTAAACATTGGATACGCCTATGGATGACAGTTTCGCCATCCAGCAGATATTATATCACGTGATTTGGAATGCCTAATTAAATGGTAAACAGCTGTTTTGTGTCACTGTCACTTGTGCTATTAATTATTTTTCTTCTCAAAATAAATTTTGTGGAACGATCTTTTTCTAATTTTATTAAAAGAACATGTCTGTGAACTCTAAAAATATGGATTTATTTGATGACGAGCTTTTATAATATTTTCGTTTTTTATAATCTTGGAACTAATTTACACAATATGTGTGCAATCGCAAAGGTTTGTCAGCATAAAGATAAAAAGCATATCATTCAAATATTTATATTATTATTGTATCTAGTTACCATATAAGTACACGTACTATATTTTAATGCAAAATGTATAAAAATTGTCAATAAAACTTGATCACACACTTCTAATAACAAATTTTTATTGGGCATTTGACAGTATTTTTAATACTGCCTTCTGATTGGTTCCGGGAATACAACGGGAACGAGAAAGTTGAAACATGGTCAACTTTCCCGTTCCCGTTACCGGACAGCTTCTCGTTCTCGGTTATTGTGCATCTACAACATTAATTTACATAGAGGTTAACTTTTTTCCCGTTCCCGTTTCCGTTCTCGTTCCCGTTCCCGGGCAATTGTGCAGCCGCCTTAAGATCGCATTCTACCAAATCACACAACACTTTTTTCTATGGTGGCTATGGCATAAGCCAAGCGTTCCGTGGTGCATGCCCCAAGAACTCTAATAAAAAACATGTAATCGTATTTATTTTCCTTCCATTTTGCCAGAGGCGCTGATGTCGGCATTGTGATTGGTGGAACATGACTTTTGACAAATCCTGCGCTATCTGTGAATCTGTGTTCAGTGTTCGTGTTCGTTCGTTCGTTGTCGTTCAGTTATTTTCATGTTATTTTATATGGTCGGTTCATAGAGTTAAATATTAGCATAGAGAGAGTGTCATTCAGAGCGAAGTGACGACACCATCTTTTTTATTTGGATTAGTGCTGTTTCACTCTTACGCATAGTAAAGCTGCTACAGTTGTCCTCCTCTTCCGTGCCTATTATCACACTGAATGTCATCATAGATTTTCGATACAATGTGTTAGAAAGAGATGCAGCAAACCAGTCCCTGAGATCTTGTCGTCAGGAAGCGCGGAAGGTAGGCTCCCTCTATGTTAATATATACCTCTATGGGTCGGTTGTCGGTTATGTCACAGAATAACTAACCATATGGTTAGTTATTCTGTGGTTATGTGTTGTGTTTGTGTCACCATAAAAAGCTGATATTCATGCAGTCGTGTTTTTTAATATTTTTGTTATTTTGTAATCGTGTATCTTTTTAAAGGTAAGTTTTTCTGATTGTAGGTACTGTTTATCCAACAGTTTTAAAATACACACTTTATTTCGCGTTTTGTTGTTAGGTCTAATCAGCTGTTGTGTGCAGACGGTGGAAAAGTTCAACAAGTAAACATTTATTTAATCCAAATTAAATACTCATATTTCTATGTAAAATGTCACATTATTTTATAAATAAATAAGTAAGAAACAAAAGTTGTTTGTGTTTTACCTTTATTCTCCAATTGAATAAAATATTAAATATTGGAAGTACCGTATGGAGGCTATCTATGTACCTAGCATGGAGGCTAGATTATGGCACCCTTTCTATCCAATCAACAACAAGAGCGTTTAAAATTTCACACCTATCATGTCGAAGCTACACACCACTTATGTGGAGGCCAGATTTGTAGTATCCTTCCATTTAACCAGGTGCTGAGATGGCGCTGAAATACGTGACATGTTTTTTAAAGAGTAAGATCGCATTCTACCAAATCGCAACACTTTTTTCTATGCCGTGGTGGTTCCGTTCTTAACGTGAAATAAAGTATAGAGCATTTCAGGTCTTTGACGTTTATGTCACCGCTGGAAGGCTATTAATGGGCGCGTTCACCAGATGCAAACGTTGGCAATCAGTTTGCGCTTTATGGTTCTGAACGACTTGCTAACGTCAAACATGTTTGGAAAGCGGTCGTCATTTTTGCAAACATAACATATTTAAGTTGAACTTTGCAAACGTGTTGAAATATGGCGGGAATTTAAATTGTATATATTGTAAAATATATTGATAAGGGTTTTATATATAAAATAAAGGCTACTGAAGACATTCTGCTACGTTATTATCTATTAAATAAATTTTCTTTTTTCCTTTAATAAAAAAAATAAATTCAAAAACGTATTTATTGAGAAAATTTATTTTAGGTTACGTTCAAACCAAGCAAGCAAAATGTCAAATTTTAACCTAAACAACCATCCGTTCAGTTCGCTGTCAACAAGTTTAGAATCAAAGCGCAAACATTTGTGAATAATTCACAATAAGTATTCGCAGAGACAGTCAGGCCACTTGAATATTTCGTGTTGAAATCATGTGACGTTACTGGCTATGACACGAATGACGTGTATCGGTATTTATACTGTACGAATCATATATATCTTAGGATCGGTTTACACCTTCTGTCAACAAACTGTCACTTTACATACACCTACATGTCAAGTACATGTCATACATCATCGAACCTTTTCCAATTTCAAGGCAGTTTAGGTTTAACGCTTTGAAATATTTTAGGTGGTTGTTTTTAATTAATTAGGTGAAGTAATGACTATGACCGATTATAGCTCAGGAGGAGAGGCTCCGCACTTTGTGGCGCCTGTAATTCAAGACAATCAAGCCGGATGGGGACCTTGTGAAGTGCCAGATCAGTTTAAGGATATGCCTTACCAACCCTTTAGTAAAGGTGATCGGCTAGGCAAAATTAGTGATTGGACTGGAGCTGCATTTCAAGATAAAAAATATGCTAGTAAGTTATTTTTATATTGTGGTAATGCAACATATTCAATATAATTAATGGTGCATATGTTAAAACATAACCTCAATAAAAATGAGAGTGTATACGCAACTTACCCCGGTGATAATAAGCGAATATTTTTAATACTTAACCCTTACGTACTAACACCCCGTCTTTCAGACGGCATCGCTTATCTAAAGTGGGATATTTCTATTCCTAGAAAATTTTGAAGGTCACCCGTTTATGACTTTTCAAGTTGGGTTGTTCTTTGTTCTTTAAGCGTCGTTTAAACACAACGACAAGTCACAGCAACTAGTTGTGATGACAAGTTGAAACGCTGTTTAGACGCTGCGATTCAATGCGATACCACCTTCAACCCAACTCCAACTTTGATAAGTTGTGCGATGCACCGTTTACACACAATGATAAGTTGCAACAACTCGATTGACCTTGATAAGTTGTTTGATTTATCGCTGTGTTTAAACGATCCTTTAGTAGTACCTACTGAATTCTGCAAGTTGCTGCAAGTTTTTATTCGAAAGATATTTAGGCTCAAAGTGTGACTTCCGTCTAATAGACGGGGTGTTAGTATTTGTGCCCAGTTCGTCATTACACATAATGTGCCCCAGTTTGTCAAAAAACATCAAATAAGGGAATAAATACCCTGAGGAACCTCTTTTGAAAGGGTTTTATGAGGTAGAAGACGACATAAGCGAAGTGGAATCAATTTGTGATGAAAATGTTGTCACTGACTACCATTGCTACACTGTACTAAGTGTAGTACCTGTCAGTTTTTTTTTGTTTTAACATTTTTTAAAAACCTTATTATTTTCATTTTTCTTACTATTTGTTTAACTCGATTATAAATTTGTATTAAGATTCTTTAATTTGTTTAATTTTTATCACACTTTTTGTCAGGAGTAAAAAATTACACAAACAATCCTTCCATTCTTGTTATAATGTCTTTTATTTTAATAAATACAGAAAAACGAGATTAACTACTGTGTTTTTTAGATAATCAATACTTTCAGTAAGTCATCGAGATAATTTTTTGCATTAAAATGTTTAACAAAAACAAAAATTACCACTAAAATGTTATACCCGTCTGTCAGGCGGTTAGTTAGTGTTTATGCCATTGATTTAAGATGTTAGTACTTAAGGGTTAAAAAATGATTTGAGTTTTTATTTTGTTGAATATTAAATAATGTGGTTTGTGTTTCGACAGATAAATATGCTTCCCAATTTGGCTCAGGTAGCCAGTATGCGTATTACCATGATGAAGATGAAAGCACTTTCCATTTGGTGGACACTACCAGAGTTCAGAAACCTCCATACCAGCGAGGTAGATTCCGTGCTAATCAACGTAATATGCGCGGAAGGGGTGGTAGAGCTAATGTGCAAGGTGGTGGCATGCAAGCTCTTGGTAAGGGTGTTAAGACAAGGGACACATACAAGAGAAGTCAAGTCAAGAGATGGGGGCAAGGTCGTGTAAGTATAATGTTCATATTTTACTTACATTTAAGGAATTTCCCAAGGCTTTTAACACCTTTTGATATGACATGTTTTATAGCTCTCCTAAGCACACAGTTGTGGCAAAACATTTGTGTGGTCAGTGGACAAAAGTAGACAAGTCGATTTTTGAAAAACATTTTTAATAATTAAAAAAGAATGTGTGTGTGTACTTTGTACGCATGTAAGAAGTTATACTTCTATTATATGATTTCAACGAAATCAACATACTTTAAATAGTTTTTTATATATTATTTAATATTAAACTAATTTGAATACTTACTACTTTTCAAAAATTTTTATTAAATTAAAAAAATAAAAGAATAAAACACACACAAACACATTGAAAAATGTCAAAAAAAAAAATGATTTCTGAACAACTGTTGGCAAAAATTTTAACTAAATACGTATTTTCCGAAAAAAAAATATACACTCGGGTGCAAAATTAAGCGGACACCTTAAAAATGGGTAATTTTTGATGTCTCACAATTCCTAAACCTGTTGCCCGATTTAAGTGATTTTTTAATATGTTATAGCCTTATTCTTTAACAATACCGTTTTAATAATATTGTTGCTAAACAGGTAAATTTTCATTGTATACGAGGTGTACCAATGAAACTGTGTTTTTTTCTTAAACTTCGCATCACCCTGTGGAATATTCTAGCATTTACAAAATACTGAAATTGAAATCTAACTATACCCTCATGTTTTCTAAATGTTTTGTTTTTTGATTCATTCGCGTACATTGGACCATAAAAAAAGTTAGGTAATTTAACAACTAGCCATGTTTTTCATAAATACAGGGTCTTTTTAAATAAGTATGGCAACCTTTAAAGGGTAATTCTGCATGAAGAAATAATGACAGTTTGCTTTATAAACGGTATGGCCACAAATGCTTCGTTTCTGAAATAGGGGGTGTTGAAATTTTTCTTACGAACTGATGATTTATTTATTGCTTTAAAACCGGTTGAGATATGCAAATGAAATTTGGTGGGTTTTAAGACGTAGTTATTGCACATTTTTTGACATACAACTAAGAATTTAATATTCACCACTGGCACGCATACGGGTAATATGACAGCTCATATTACCCGTATGCGCGCCAATGGTGAATATTAAATTCTGACTTGTATGTCAAAAGTTGTATAATAACTACGTCTTAAAACCCACCAAATTTCATTTGCACATCTCAACCGGTTTTAAAGCAATAAATAAATTGTCAGTTTATAAGAAAAATTTCAACACCCTCTATCTTAGAAATTAAGCATTTGCGGACATAGGTTTATAAAGCAAATTGTCATTATTTTTTCATGTAGAATAACTCCATAAAGTTTGCCATGCTTATTTAAAAACATACTGTTTTGATAAAAAACATGGCTAACTGTTAAAGTACCTAACTTTTTAACGGTCCAACATAAGCGAATGACTCAAAAAACAGAATGTTAAGAAAACATGAGGCTATAGTTGGGTTTAAATTTGAGTATTTTGTAAATGTTACAATACTCCACAGGGCGATGCGAAGTTTGAGAAAAAAACACAGTTTCATTGGTACACCCGGTATACAATGAAAATTTATCTGTTTAGCAACAATATTATTAAAACGGTATTGCTAAAGAATAAGGCTATAACATAATAAAAAATCACTTAAATCGGACAACAGGTTTAGGAATGGCGAGACATCAAAAATTGCCCATTTTTAAGGTGTCCGGTTAATTTTGCACCCGAGTGTATAATAAATATACTTACAATCATAAAATTTATAATAAAAAATAAAAATTTGCATTGGGTATCGAGCCCGTGTATATTGGGGGTAATTAGGTTGTGAATCAAGGCACATTAAAATTCAGCCATTAAGACACACCAATTGAACGTTTTAAACTTTTTGGCAGTTGTTTTTGTCCGAATTTAATAAAATTAGTTTGATTTTTGTGTAAATAAAATATTAAAATGCAACAAAACATAGAGTAAGACAACAATATAGTAGATTAAGATTGGTAAACATTTTGTTGGTAATCAAATTATGTAAATCAAAGCGTTACCTACTACCTAATACATTTTACATTTTCCAAATAGGTACCGTAATTTCGGGTGACTTTGACTCACTTTCGAAGTTTAAATGTAGATTTCAGTTTTTTGAATACATAAAAGTATGTTTCTTTATTTATGGGTATTGAGTCTATAACTACTCTTTTAGAAAAATTACACGAATACACAAAGAAGCGCTTCCTTTATTATAAAAAAAAATAAAAATGTGGTGTGCAAAGTCACCCGCTAGTGTCGGGTGACTTTGTCTCAAGCTATATTTTATATTTATTCTCTGTGATTATTATTGTTTGGGTTAAAGTGACTCTACCAGATGAATCAGAAACAAACATTTTGTTAGGTGAAAAAAAAATTTATTTAAATTTCAAACAAAGAAAAACTAAAACTAACATGAAACTTTACATAGGACCCTAGGTTAACAAAAAACCTCATTTCTTAACAAAAATGAACAATAAAACGATTTACAAGCTTTTTTTTTAATCTGGAAAGAAATATCAGTTATCTCCAAGTTTCAATGGCTCAGTGAAATCAAAATTAGCCAAGTGGTAGGATCTTCTTACGGGGACTTCGGGCCATTGCCATAAACTTCTTTCACCCAGTACCATTACTTGCACCCAACCGTAACAGTTATTACTACCTCTTACAAATCCATCGAATTTTCCTGGAAAATGTGTCTGCCGTGTAATTTCCATAATTTCTAATACCAGCAGCAACACTTTTCTAAATTGGAGGGCATCTAAAAAAATTAAGGTTACTTACGTCGTTAATGGTATAAAGTTAATAGACCCTGCAGTTGTTACAAGGCTAAAAGCAAATTTAAAATCAGCATTTACTTACTTTGATTTAATATAGAAGCAACCAATGACCAAAATCCAACAATCAACAAACTGGGACAAAGTCACCCGAAAACCGTTAAATTTTGTAGCACGTTGCAAAATAATATCCGACTGTCTTACTGTCTATGTTTAGACTGAAATAACGATGCACGGAGGTTAAGAATTCACAGATTTTCAATATGCCACTATGAAATTATTCTTACTCTTGGAAGCATTATTGGTTGCCAACCAATTTTTGCAGTCTAAAAATCTTATGTGGAATGACAAATTTTAGAAATTCGTTTTTTTCGTAACATAACAAGTATTAGCATAATGTATTAAAATTTTCAAACAGTTCATATGGTACTGATGGTGCGGTACAATGAAATTTACTTGATAATTTATTGTACAAATGCCCTAGTTACTAAAATATCTTTTTCTCAAAATGAGCCAAAGTCACCCTGGCGGGCCAAAGTCACCCGAAATTACGGTATGTAATTTTTTAATAAAATACTAAAACATATACAATTTTTTTTTATTTATTTATTTTATGGATACACCATTTTTACAAAAATACTACGTCAACCTTTACAAAGCATAGGTTCAATAGGTTGCGTTAAAAAAAACCAAAATTAAAATTAAACAAAATTCAATAAAAGTAGTAGCTTAAGTTATTATTAAGTTATATAATGCTCAAAATCTCTCAACTGATTTCTTAAATGTTGCTATAGATATTCCAAATAACTCTAAACTATTGCTGTGCTCATTGGCAGTTCGTAAAATTCTTGTAATGGGTTCATTTCGACCATAATTTGTAGTGTGGAATGGAATGTTGAAAATCTCAGTGTTACGAATTCTTCTAGTATTAACATTAAAACTTATTAAACTTAGTAACTCTGGATCTTGAACATATCCATTTATAATCTTAAAAAGGAAACATAAATCCGCTTGACACCTTCTATGATGTAGTGGTGAGATATTTAGTATTGACAGTATATCATCATATGTGTATTGTTCTCTAATAAAACCAATCTTGTAAGCACATACCCTCAAGAACTTATTCTGAACTCTCTCGATACTGTAGATGTCACTATTATATGAAGGAGACCAAATGAGAGAACCAAAACTCCAAAACTGATCGAACTAAACTAAAGTATAACATTTTTAAAGTTTGTACTGAAAACTGTTTACAGTTTCTTAGAATGAATCCCAACATTTTTAAAGCTTTAGCTGAAGTTTCGTTAATGTGATATTTAAAAGTTAATTTAGAATCAAAATTAATTCCTAAATCCTTAATATTATGACGTGCCTCTAATGGTACATTATTTATACAATAATCATAATTTACAAACTCAGGATATATCATTAACAAATATATTAAATAAGAGAGGCCCAATATGAGACCCCTGAGGAACTACTGAGGTTACAGATACTCGTTGAGATAAACAGTTTCCATATTTAACATACTGACATCTACCAGATATATAACTACCTATCCACTCAATTATTTTACCTCCAAATCCATAGCCTTTTAATTTAGCAATAAGCAGATCATGGTTAACTCTATCGAAGGCTTTAGAGAAGTCTGTGTAGATAGCGTCAACCTGACCCTTCTGTTCAACTGAATTAGCAATGAAATTAGTATACAATATTAAGTTTGTGCATGTAGACTTACCTTTAGAAAAGCCATGTTGTCCAACATCAATTACATCTTTACAATTCCATGTCAAAAAGTTATTTACAAGGCACTCAAAAAGTTTGGGTAATACAGATTAGTTACAAACCGCTCGATAATTTTCAACATCATTTTTATTACCAGACTTAAAAATTGGTGTTAAATAACTAGTTTTCCAAAAATCAGGAAATATGCCAGTACTCAGTGAGGAATTAAATAAGTAGCAGATAGGTTTTACGAGAGTAAAAATGCAATGCTTGAGAACATAAGCTGGCAAACAATCTGGTCCAAGCGATAATTTCCAAGGCATCTTTAAAACACTATAAATTATGTCTGAGAGCCCAATACTATAATTATTCACATTTACACTCTGCTGATAGTTAAAAATTGGGATCTGATTAACTTTAGAATTAGAATATGTAGTTGAGAAAAACTTACTAAATAAATTAACTACGTCTTGAGCATTATCACCTGTACTATCACCGTAGAACATATTAGATGGCAGATTATAACTTTTACATTTATTATTGATATACAGTGGAACCCCGTTAACTCGGATTAATTGGGACCGCGGCCGATCCGGGTTATCGAAAATCCGGGTTAGCCGGAGAAAATGGTAAAAAGTTAATAAAATATGGTATGCTTACAGATAAACTCCGTTATAATTGTCACACAGACACTGGTAAACCACGTTCGCATTCCACACAAAACCACACATACAAAGCGTCGTCAAAAGTCTCATTCTTAGCTTTATTAGCTTTGCACCGATTAAACTGTCTTTTGTTATCATTTTGAAAAAAAAATTCTTCGATTTTAGTTCTATTTTTCTTCCAATCCGATACTGTAGATGTACCAACACCATAATATAATGCTGCAAGATTCACCTTTATCAATTCTACTTAATGCTTCTAGTTTCTTTTCCATTGTCACTACAACATTTTTACGTTTTGTTGCCCTTATAGACAAAAGACACGCAAACACAAAATCTGAATAAATTTACGAACGATTACAAAACGGAAGCGAACAATAATACGACTTTACTACACATAATACCGTCTCTGATGTTATGTTATTTAATAAAAGTGATGACTAAGACCATTGTTAAAAAAAGAATTTTAATAGTCTTTTCTAAACAATGCTAACACAGACAGTTTCAAAAAAATAAAGGATAATACAGGTGCATGTTGTTTTCGACAATGAATGTGGTGTACCATGAGTCATTTTTACTATGTTATATGTAGTTCAATCCGGTTCCATTATCTCTCAAATATTATATTACATAGAGTTGGAACAAAACCTCGTGAACCTTGAAAATGCGTATGTATAAACGAAATAAAATGAAGCCAAAAACATACGACTATTTTATTTGCTGTGAATTGCGCGACAGGGTCCCATCTGCACCCTGATATTTTCAGTAATGTCGGATTCATCAATCGTTTCGTTCGTATATTGACGTCACCAAATGAATGAATTAGGTTCACGAGATTTTGTAACAGCAATACATTTTTATTGTTGAAATGTTTGTCTGATAAAAATCGGTCCGGGTTAGCCGGAGTTCCGGGTTATCGGGGGCCGACTTATCGGGGTTCCACTGTACTTCCAAAAATGTCGAGGATTAGATAGAATCCCATTCTCAATATTATTCAAATAGTTAGTATAACATTGAGAGGAGACTTGTTTAGATTCATCTCTTAACTGAGAAAATCTTAAATAATCATCCCTTTTACCAAATAATTTATACTGCTTATGTATTTTCTTTTTTAAATATATCAACTTCCTTAATTTACCATTAAACCAAATCGGAAATGAACTTGTTTTAAATTTTTTGATCGGAACAAATAAGTCAAAACCTGTATACATAAAATCATAAAATACTGCTAAGTTGTAATTCACATCATCTGATAAAAGTAAGTCCCAATTAATACTTGCAAAATAATCATTTAATCCGACATAATTTGCATTTTTAAAATCATAATAAAATTCCTCGTAGTTCAGTTGATAATGCTTTTCAAAACCAGTTAATTCTACAACTATAGGCGAATGATGGATACTATTATCAAATAGCGAATCAAGTGGAATAACTACATCAACATTGTTTAAATTTGTAAATACTAAATCTAGAAAGACATTACAACTGTTAGGTAAAGTGTTTATTTGAAACATGTTAAAATAACCAAAACAATTGGCCAAATACACAGCAGGAGAGTCATCAGGGCATTCAACATTTAATCCAAAGTTGTCATTACTCCAGGAAGCATTTGGTAAATTATAATCACCACACAGTACCAAGTTTCCACACTTCTCCATAACATATTCAACTGAACTGCAATGTAACATGTATACATTTAGGTCGGATACGGGAGGGATATAAACTCCACCCATAACTATGCACTTATTATTAATTTTCAGTGATACAAAAATTTGTTCTACTTCACAATCACGGATTATCACTTTCTGCGCACTTATGTCATTTTTAACAGCAATCAAGACACCTCCACCCCTAGTTTTTCCTGTAGCAGCAGGATTGCGATCATTTCTAAACACATTATAACCAATAAGTCCTAATTCTGCATCGCTATAATCACAAGTTAATCAAGTTTCCACCAAAATGATTATATGATAATTACATTGAGCTATGGCAATTTCCAGAGACTTTAGTTTAGTTCTTAATCCACCAACATTTTGATAATAAATTAATAAAGGAGGTGAGCTTATATGTTTCGTTGTGTCTAGTTTTTTGTGTGGAATTATGATTTTTGCAAATTTCAGGTATACCTTTAACATATCGTATAAATAAATCTTTCTCACCTTGTTCTTGGCGTTTTTTGAGATCCTCTTTAACTTTATTGAGTTTGTTGAGTTGCTGGGGAGTTAGATCAGAATTTATAAATATCTTTTTTGCTTTGGCAACGTGAATCTTATTTTTTAAAATATTCATTACATCAAAAGAATTTGTTAATACAATTTTTAGGGAACGAGCACCATCTTTGTTTTTCTTACCAAATCTAACAGCTTTGACAACTTTAATATACTCTTGAGTAATATCCTTGAAAATTGAGGTCACAGTAGCCAAATCATCAGATACAGCATTTCTTCTATCCACAGATTCACCTAGATTATGAATGATTAAGTTGTTCATTCTCTTTTGTCTTTCAAAAACCTCACTTACAATATCCTCTTCTTGGTTTTTAGAATTCTGCAATTTCATATCATTAACCTCATTCTGCAGTTTTTCAATTAATTTGAATAGTTTTGGAACAAGTTTCATTCCAGATTTACATTCTTGACACAAAAACTGCAGAACACGATTCTTCTTTAACTCCATAACCCTAATTTCTGATGAACACAGACCAGAACAATAAGTATCTTTGTGAACTGGGCGGTCACAGCTATCACAATAAAACATTTCTTCTTCAGTACCATCTTTCTTGCATTCCATACACTTCATTTTCTAAATTAAAATTTAAAAGCCGGTCCTGCACACTAATGAGCTTTATCAATTGCCTACAGATAATGGACAAGTTCAGTTTTTTTGTGATCTGCAAATTACCACAAAAAAGGGTAAAAACACTGAATTATTTTCTGTTAATTGCAGATTAACCCACTATTACACAATTGTATTAAAAACACTGTGAATGCAGGAGATACCACAAAAATTTGCTATAAATTGATACTAAATTTATAATTAGTTTCACTGTTTAACTTAAGATATTTTGATTTATTTACAGGAAGGCTAATTAAGGTGTGTACGCTTTGACTAGCTTTTTGATACTTTACCTTTTAATTAAGTACCTGTTGCTTTTAAAAACAAAATCAAATTATGTATATCGAAGCATTACCTACTACCTACTACATTTTACATTTCCAAATAGGTATGTAATTTTTAATTAAAATACTAAAACATTTACGATTAAGTACCTGTTGCTTTTAAAAAACTATTTAAAAGTCACTGCAGCTATAAACTTACTTTTGTCTCTGTCCTCACAACAATAAAAACTAATATATAAGATTTTTTTACACATAGCCGCCATATTGAACAATTTTTGATCGGTCATTGTAATACCCAATCAGAGCAAACGTATAATGTTTCACGTGCGCGTAGCACCAAGAATTTTCATGAATTCGCGCACATATAAAGTTACTCCCAAACGCGCCTAAAGAAGTATAACTTCAAAAACGCCTATAAAAAATTAACTACATAATATAGTAGAACGTCAATAATCCAGATTAATTGGGACCGGACCCCATCCGGATTATCAAATTATCCGGATTATCGAAATTACCTCAAAAACGGCCAGTATACACATTAAAGTACAACAAACGTTTTAAAATTTTATGTTTTCTCTTGTACAGTAGTGAAAATTGTCTAGAGGTGAAATTGATCAAAACATTTTTTTATGTTTAAACACTGTATTGTAATTAATTTATAATAGCAACATATGTACAGTAAAAACATCAGACACTATTTATTTAGGCTTTTAAAAAAATGTGTAAAATATTTTTGAACTGCGGTAGAGGTTCGTTTTTCGCAGCTAAGTTCTTAATTTAGTTTAAAAGAATCAGATATTTTTGCTAGATACAAATCCGGATTATTGACGGTCCAGATTTTTGACGTCCGGATTATCGACGTTCTACTGTACTGCTGAAATAAAACAGAAAAATAAATTGTTGTGTAGTTCCATATTGACAGCGGAAAGGCAGGACCTCGTAACTGAAAAATTTGTATAAAATGTTTTACTTCGGTTTTTGCTTTAGAATAAGTGTATCAGCACCTATTAAACAGCGGTTACAGCTGGGAAAGCCTTCTGGAAGCCTTCCGGAAATTTTCCCAGCTGTAACCGCTGTTTAATAGGTGCCGATACACTTATTCTAAAGCAAAAACCGAAGTAACTCATTTTATACAAATTTTTCAGTTACGATGTCCTGCATTTCCGCGGTCGGTATCCAATAGTAACCTTTTTCATCATCAAAATTTTAACTCTATTTAATTAATTATAACTTTAAAACTTAAAAAGTGACTTGTCTGCATTTGTCTGTCGACCACACATTTGTCTATAGAGAAAGCATGTAATCTTAGATACAGTGAAACTTGGATAATTCGAATCTCAGGGGACCGTTAAAAAAATTCGAATTATCCAAAAATTCGAATTAAAAAATAAATATACAAAAACAAGGATTAGCTACAAAAACATCTGCAAATGATAAATATCAGTAGTTGATCAGCAAAAAAACAGTAGTTGATCATTTTTATTGCTTGGAGATGTTTTTGTTCCTATTCTTGCCCGAGTTTTGTCAACCTAAAAAAATGGGCTAACAAAATTCGGCCAAAAATACCAATTAAAACATTTGCAAGCTATAAAAAAGATGGACTTTATTTTTTTCCAAAGAGATCCGAAATTTTTAGCTGCTTTTTAGAATTTAGCTTCTCAGTAATGACAAAAGATTCTAAGATATTAAGAAAAGATAGCAGAAAAGTTCGAATTATCCAAAATATAATTCGAATTATTCACGACTTTTTACCATTACTTATTAGGAAATGCTAGGGACCAAAATAAAAATTCGAATTACAGAAGATTTCGAATTATGGAAGTTCGAATTAAGCAGGTTCCACTGTAGTATGAAATATGCATGTCACACCTCCGCTCAAACAGTGTCATAAGTCAAAAAAGCAAAGTATCGAGAAAATGATGTTTAAAATTTGTGCTAGAACGTTTCCTGATTTAATTAAAAAATTATTAAAACTGTTAAACTCCTTGTCCTGTTATGTTTCTAAGTTTACTTTTGTTACTTAATACCGACATTTTATCCGTTATATTTTCCATTTCTGCAACCTTTAGCTGAATATTTGCTTTAATGAACTGTTCTAGTTTGTGTTTAGTAGACCTGTTATCGTTGCTATGAAAAGTTAAGCCTTTAATTATTATGTTCTTTCTTCTTTTATCTTTCTCAATTCGTTCTATTCTCTCATTTTCTTCATTGAGTCAATTTTCTAAGTCCTTATTCTTTTTTTCCAACTCTCTGATGCAATCCAAGGTTTCTCTTTGCTCTCTGCACAGGTTTTTTATTTCGACCATCATATCCTCATTTTTTGTCAGAGTTTCACGCATCATTTGTACCATTTCTTTAGTTTGGTTACTTTCATAGGTACCTACTCCATTCTTGCCGGCCCCCCTTCTTATATGGGCCTCCGCTGGCCATTTTAACGAATATAATTATTAATTTGCAAAATAGTTAAAAATCTGATTTGCATACTTTTTCTTTTGTTTCTTCTTTTGTCTTTACAAAGAGACACTAATTGTATCTGAAAGTCTGCGTTCCCTCCGGTGAGTACCACTCCGACAAGGATAGACATTATTTTTACGAAACGTTTTTGATAAATCGGTGCCATGAACCACTACTTAATTTGTGGTCTCTAGTTTGTACAACCGGGATAGAGTACCAAACCGGCCGGGACCAATGTCTAGAAACCGGTATAGTCCCGGTCAAACCAGGATGTATGGTAAGCCTATCTATAAAACTTGTCTAGCTAGGTCAAAGTCATTAACATAGTACTTTTTTGTTATCAGGCTATGAGGATATCTTTTTTATTTTAACTTTAACATTTGTTTATGTAGCAGAATATTGGCATACTGTAAATATCATGTTAAAATGACAATAATTATTGTTTTAGCCTCAAATAAAAATAAGGGATGCATCAGTTACTGTAAGACCAGACTGGAGTACTATTGAAGAAATGGACTTCCCCAGACTTGGAAAATTGTCTCTGCCAGGAATTAAGGATGGTGAGTAGTGAAAAAATACCAAATGAGTAGCGAAGCGTGTACATATTTAATGACTTAAACAAATTTTTACCATGATTAGATAAGAAGATGTGACTGATTTAGCTGTCTTACTCTTCATACGAACTCTGCAGTTTGTTCGGTTTTCATTTGCTTATGATCAATTTTGATCATGAGGCAAGATGGCATCGATGTTTTGGCCATCTTGCATATTAAAACCTCCAGGCCGAACAGTTCCTCTGACTATATTTAGAACATGGAACATGACTCTATTCCAAAGTGCATTTTGATATAATTTTGAGAAAGTTTCTACAGTTTTTAGCATCTGATCTAGGTGGAAGCCATTAATTTCAAATCATCCATATACAAAAGGTGATTAAGGTGGTATGACACAATGTTAAAATTTATATAGTTTTTAGGTACAGTTACCGTCACTATTTCAAAACCAATCTTCAACTTAGGGGTATGTACGTGAACTGTAGACTTTCTATTTTAATAGTATCTAGTTAAAATTTCCAAAGAAAGCAGTATATTTTTTATAACTGTACATAAAGGAGTCCATGTCATAACTTACTTAGTAACTTGCTATAAAAATTCGTTTTGCATAATAATTTTTGAACTTGGGTGGAAAATAACTACCAGAAACGATTAACTATGCAAAAAGCTTTATTTTAAACAAAATTTCATTGTCCATACTGCCATAATTTTTAAATTAACTGTACCTAAAAGTAAAAATTTTAGTTAAAAGCTGCAATCTGGGGATTTTGTTGAAATTACAGCAATAAGTTGGCATTTTTCTAGTGATAAATTAGTTCCGCTGTCACTTAATAGATGAGAAGATGAGTTCACGTGTCATTTAGTAGATGGCAGCAGTGATGTATTAAATGGAGACAGATGCGCGTTTGCCGGATTTTAAGAAAATCTACAAACAATTGAAAACGAGTTTTGTAACCAGGGAAATACGATGAATCACGCGGTTTTGTTTAGAAAAGTGGCCCCACCCCCTCCCAGTACGCATTTTGGACCTTGTTTGACTTTCACTTTCAATCATGATTGTATAACGTCACAGTGTCTTAACAATACAAATATACATTTTTTATGCTTGAAACCGTGACGTTATACGAATGGTTGAAAGTTAAACGAGGTTCAAAATGACTCAAAGTGTTTACTGGGGGATTATACTAGTTTTGACATAATACATAAATAACATAAGTAAGCTCTAGTATGTTATGTGGGGCGGATCTAAAAACAATTTCAGTTTTATTCACTTTCTGGCAAATTTAATTTTTATAGGGCCGCAAATAATGCATTGTTCGGATACAATTAGCGTCTCTTTGTAAAGACGATGACGTCGACATTTTTACACACATTACACATGCCAATGGCCATTAGTATTTGTTGAGGCATTATCCTAATAAAAACATTGTAGACAAAACAATATTGTATAATCATTGATTAATTTATGTCAAATATTTCCGTAAGTGAAAAAAAATATTGAAATTTACTGGAGTAATAATTAGATAAACCGATATGCAGACGATACAGTTGTGGTTGCTAGCAGTATCGACAGGCCTGTCATACCCGGGTACCTACAAAGAGCGAGTGAAAAAAGAGATTTTAACCATCAACATAAATAAAACAAAAATGGACACTGGTGAGCAAAACTCAAAAACCTGCCAGACAATTGAAAATAAAAAACCAATTCAACACGTAGAAGTATATGTATACCTTGGAACAGTCGTCAACTAGAAATGGGATCAAACAACCGAAATACGATGTAGAATTGAAAAGGCCAGAGCTACATTTAACATGAGAAATATATTCAATCATTGCGACATATCTGTCCCACTAAAAATACGGCTGCTAAAATGCTATGTATTTCCAGTCTTGTTGTATGGAGCAGAGACCTGGACAATAACGGAAACATTATCGAAAAGGCTAGAGGTATTCGAAATGTGGGTGTACCGACTTATCCTCAAAATGTCCTGGACGACTCACACTACCAACGTAGAGGTATTGCGCTGAGGAGAAAACAAAAATGAGAAATCTGTTTCACAATAGAAACGGAAACCTGAATACCTCGATCATATTATGAGACATGATAAATATCGTATACTGCCACTGACAATACAGAGTAAAATAGAGAGCAAACGTGGACCCAGAAGAAGAAGACACTCATGGCTTCAAAACTTACGCCAATAGTTTGGACTAACGTGCCAATGTCCGCAACGGACGAGGCACATGAAGAAGAAGAAGAAGAATTTAAAATGAGATATTCTTCTTCTCACGGTGCTTATTCGTTCCGAATGTTGGCGATCAGCATGGCTATCCTAACTTTGCATGCTGCTATTCGGAATAGTCTGTTTGTCGATGTAGGTATTGAACCAGTTTCTCAGATATATTCTTCTTCTCCCTGGTCCTCTCTTCCCAATACCTTGCCCTGAAGAATGAGTAGCGGCAATCTCTATTCATTCCTCATAACATGGCCAAGATATTCTACTTTGCGCTCTTTGATAATAATGTGTGTTAATAATGTCGCATTCCTTGCCCATTCTACGTAAGACCTCAACATTAGTCACACGACCCATCCACGAAATTCTTAAAATGCGACTGTAATACCACATCTTGAATGCCTTGAGTTTTCTTAAAGAAGTTTCGGAAAGAGTCCAGGCTTCTACTCAGTATAATAATCTAGAAAATACATAGGATCTGATAATAGAAATTTTGGTGCCACTTCGGTATGCGGTCTACCGTCTAATATGTGGTCTACGGCAATTTAGCTGATTCGGCATGCGGTCTACGTACAAAAACAAATTAGAGAAACTATTACAAACATTACTATTTTATTATTACTAACAGCTTCACTGTTCAATTGGTAATTATACAAAGAGTCTACATTCTACCACATCCAATACTATTTTAATATTAAATATCATGCAACCGCATAAATATCGGTTTTTGCCTGAAAGGAGGAAGACCTAACCCTTCGGTCCAAACCCAACTTACGGGTATAGAGTGAGAGAACCGCAGGGCAGGAGGTATTTGACCGCTGCGCGCAATCACAACCCACCCTTTTTATTATCACTAAACGGTCTTTTCATCGTTTTAAATTAACACTCAAGGCCCATTCCGTTGATTCAAGTTTATATAGGCAACCCAAATTACACGCCGCTAATCCTCGGTTCGGGATTTAGACAGAATAACACGTGAAGTGTGAAGTAAAGCACAAGTATGACAAGTAAAGTAAAGTATAAATATAAATAATAAATAAAAAGTTTGTAATAGTTTCTCTAATTTGTTTTTGTACGTAGACCGCATGCCGAATCAGCTAAACTGCCGTAGATCGCATATCAGACGGTAGACCGCATACAAACTAGAAACTCTGCCGTAGACCGCATACCGAAGTAGCACCGAAATTTTGTTAACAAGTGGTAAATGTGACTTCTGAAACGAGACTTCATCATTATGAACGCTGATCTCGCTTTTCCTATGCGTTGTTTTATTTCACTAGAGTGGTCTCATTGACTGTTTATGTAGGTACCAAGGTATGTGTAGCTGTCCACTCTGTCAATTGGTTGTTGGTTAACCAAAAGCCGTGTATGTAATATATTTCGCTCTTAATGACTACCATTACTTTCTTTTTTTTTTCGTATTGAAATTCCATGTTCACTACTTATGTCTTATATGCGCGACATTATTCTTTGCAAATCATCTAGGCTATCTGCAAAAACTACTGCGTCATCGGCATATCTAATGTTGTTTAGATCTATCATCTAATCCAGTTTCCTCCAAGATAATTTATGAGTATGTGCAGCTTATCATGTTGTACTCTATCAAATGCCTTTTTATAGTCGATAAAACAAATATATAGCACTTAGACAGTCAATAGAGCCTCTCGGGTGCCTAAGGGCAAGGCATTGCGGAATCAAATCTTTGTCCGTGATACTTGTTCTTCGCATTTTTTATATAGGTATTCTGCAGTATATTACTTTTAAAAATGTTTTAAGTAAGTGGTTCATTAGGCTAATTATTATTCTGCCTCGCATGTTGAAATGAGAAATGAAATGAAAATGTGAAATTTTCCGAGGAAAAAACTTTCCCTGTTGAAAAAACATTCAATATGAAAAAAGTTATTGTAGTGACTCTGTTTTTCAATTGACTTACGTATTTTACATTTATTAAAAATACTAATTTTATACTCGATCTTCATTCTGAGAATTAGCATAATTCTTTTTTGGTCATTTAGATAGGCACTTACTTGTATTTCAAATAATTGCAAATTTCTTTAGTTTGAAATAAATCCTTTTGAGCAGGTAAAGAATTACGAATTGCCGTATAATACAATATTAAATAATAAACTATATCCAAATGAATGAACGTTTAGTATCTATTAATGAGAATTTACCCTAGGCAGGTAAAGAAAGGATTAACAACTGTCGTCTGTAAATACAAAGTACGATTAAGATCGAGATGTGCCGAGCCTAAGTTGCAATACATGGCATCAATGCGGTGTCGTTCAGAGAACTAAATTTAATAATAAAATATATGTACGTGCTGCCATCTATTCAAAGAACTGTTAAACGTTAGTTTAAAAATTGGCCACCTATTTTGACCATAGCGTACTAATACCCCCTTAAGCTTCGCTACAACATAGAGCTCCTTAATAATTATTATTATTACCCAAAATTACACACTTTAATGTATTAAATTTTGATTTTATTTTTCAATTCTACTTATTGCTTTAAATGCAAAGAATTTGGATTACAAAAAAGCTTGACAACATATCTCTAACAAAGAAACTTTGCCACGCAGCAGTCATGTCTGCAAAGGATGAAAAACCATATAATGTTTCCCATATAATGAACGCAAAATTTCTGTTATCCTTTGTAACATAACATGTGCAAATTTGTTAGATTTTTTTCCATTCATGTTTCCTTATAGTTTTATAAAGCATTGATATTACAATACATGGTACATTGGAATACAATAATTTTTATTTAGTTCTATTCATTTTATTACGATTTTTTATTTTATAGTATTTTTATTTATTTGTTTTGTTTTTTTTTATTTTTTAATATTTTTATTTTTAATATTTAATGTTTTTTATTTTTTAGGTGACGATGTTTTGTGCTGTGGTGAACTGGAATATTACGATAAGTCTTACGATCGTGTCAATGTTAAAAATGAGAAAGCCCTACAAAGTGTCAACAGAATTTTCCATACTGTAAGTATATTTAGCTCTGCAAGCTTTAGGGCTACAGCTTGGTCAAGTATTTCCCTCCATTTAACTTTTACCATTTATTTCATGCTCTGATTTTGTTAGTTCAGGGTTTTACTGAAATTCTTTTGTCAGATTTTTCGTATCTGTATAAGATCATGCTCAATTCTTCATTGTTTATCTCTTACATCGTCATCATAAATGGTCAACACCTAAAATTTTTCTCACCTTACTCCGATATAAATAGTTTTATTTTGTACCGAGAAATATGGAAGTTTTGATGTAAATTTGTCTTCTTGCATAGCCTTCTTGACAACAGGTAGACCTAGAAATAGCGCTATCGGGGGATGGCAAAAGACAGATTTAAATCAAAACGAAACCGTGTATTTTCTATTTTTACTAATAGACCAGTAAGGATCTGTGAAAAAACGTCTATTTTTGGATGTGAGAGGTGGCATTCGGATTTTTGCAGATAAAGTTAGGTAACACCTTCAGTAATAATAATTGACTTATGCTCCTTCTCAAATATGCCCGGAACATTAATAAAAAAATTAAAATATTTAAAAATTTCGAAAAACGTCGATTTTTTCTGCTTTTTTTGCTTATAACTTTAAAACAATTCGTTTTGGAACAAAGTCGTACAGAAATAAAATAAAGATAATTGAATTTTGTATAATATACGACTGGTCAAAAATGTCTTAACGTATTACCTTTTCTGCAATATAGCAATAAATACAAAATAAGGGGGCAAAATACGCCTGTTGTACGTTTTAACTACTTTGGTGGCACTTAGAACCTTAGTAATTCGCTTAGGAAATTCTTTGTAACATACTTAAACCGTGTACCAAATTTCATTAAAATCGACCTAATAGATTTTGCATAATAAATTTGCAATCTAAATGTTTTTAAAAAAGTTCAAATTTTTTAAAATCTTTCTGAACAAAAAGTAGACCATTTAGAAGTTGTCTAATTTTTTTATGTACATATATAGAGGTGCTCTACCTATCTAATACACTTTACAGAATTAAAATCGGATTATTTAAGGGGCCTCAGCAATGTTTTAAACTTATAAACAATTGTTTGGCTTATAAACAAATAGCTTTGTTTAATAATAAAAAAATTAATTTTTAGCAATGCAAATAATTAAAACCGGTATAGTTTGACTTAAACTTTCAAATGCTGTCAGCAGAATTGCTATTTTATTTTTTAATCAAAAGTTATTCGCGTTCAAAAATTGCAATTTTTCGATTTTTTGAAAGTTCCACTGCGTTTATCTCGAAAACTATGCATCCTACGAAAAAACTTGTAAGAACATTTTTTGCTTAGAATTACCCAAGAAATACAAAAAAATATATTATTTTGCGAAAAATCGATGTTATGTAATTCCTCAAGTTCTTTGTTTATAACAATCTTATCGACATCTTGGGTAAAATCTTGGGTAAGTCCATCTAAATAAAGGAGCCCGTAGCACACCCTCCTGGCCACAGCACTAATTTGTTTATAAGCCAAAAAATTGTTTATAATTTTAAAACATTGCTGAGGCTGCTTAAATAATCCGATTTCAATTCTGTAAAGTGTATTAGATAGGTGGAGTGCTTTTTTATATGTAAAAAAATTGACAAATGTTTGTATGTTCTAGTTTTTGTTGTGCAAGATTTTAAAAAATTTTAATTTTTAAAAAAAAGTTTAGATTGCAAAATTATTATTTAAAATCCAGTAAGTCAATTTTAATGAAATTTGGTGTACGGTTTTAGCACATTACAAAAATTTTCTAAGCGAATTCGGAAGGTTCCAAGTGTAACCTAAGTGATGGAAAATCATTGAATAAGTACAGACTTGTTTTGCCCCCTTATTTTATATTTATTGCTATTCTGCAGCAAGGGTGATAAATTAAGACATTTTTAACCAATCGCATCTGATAGAAAACTTAATTATCTTTGTTTTATTCCTATACGACTTTGTTTCAAAATGAATCGTTTTAAAGTTATAAGCATAAAAAGTAGAAAAAAAACGAAATTTTTTGAAATTTTTAAATATTTTATTTTATTTATTAATGTTCCGGGCATATTTGAGAAGGAGCATAAATCAATTATTATTAACGCAGTTATCACCTAACTTTATCCGCAAAGATCCGAATGCCACCTCTCACATCCACCTAAAAACAGATCCTTACTGGTCTATAATACCATACACTGTATTAGAGTACCTCAAATTTCGAGTATCTCGAAATTTACTTAATTTGACTTACAACAGTTTTGCACTGATAGTGCGATGTGCTCACACCAGCAACCCTTTCATCATTTTAAAAGTAAATTAATTACAAGAAAATTGTTTACCACTTTTTATGTTGACTCTAGGTTACTACTACAGACGATCCAGTTATCAGAAAATTGACAAAAACTGAAGGCAATGTATATGCTACAGATGCAATTTTGGCTACCATTATGTGTTGTACTCGTTCCAATTATTCTTGGGATATTGTTATTGAAAAAATAGGTCAGTAATGCTTAGGCACTTCTATAATTTCCAGTGGAGCAAACGTAAAATCAAAATACAATGTAAATTTTAGATGTGAAAAACGTGTAAACATGTAATCAGAAAAGGATTTTTTTAATAAAAATAATGTTTAATGTGCTTGTCGTGAGCTCTAAATTCATTGTTTTAATGACTGAAGAGTAATTTTATGTACATAATTCATTTTTTTATTTCTAAAAACAGTATACACACATGTATGTTTATTCAATATAATCCTTATACCGGGTGCTTCATTAAGAATGTCCAATCTATGAGTTGTATATTCTAGACCTCAAAACATTAAGATTTAACCCAAATCACTTAAAAAAATGTAGCTCCTTACCGAGTTACAGTGTGTTTTATTTAAAAATTTAAAAAGTATTTGTACCTATACCCTGTTTTTAAACCAGGAGGGGTAAACTCAAAAAACAGATTCACACCCAATAATGTCACTAGAAAAATCACCAAATATATCTTCTTTTTTGGTTGATGATGTCGGCCTTCGACGGTAATCCATAAATATTATATTATACTAATACGTCGCTAAAGAGTTCTAAAAACAACTGTTTTTTATATAAAAGCAGGCTAAAAATTTATGCATTAAAGGAATAACGCAGAAAACACAAACAATCACCGATATAACTTAATTAACCTATGAAATGCCAATAGTGTCAAATATTGTTCTGAAGCTATTTCCTTGTGGCATTTTTGTAATCAACTATTTTAAATTAAATTAAATTAGATGAAGTAAACTATTAGAAGATTCTTTTACTACAACAACTACATTTTTGTTTATTAATATTTTTGTATTTTGACAACGGCATTAAATTTGGACGTCGATAAAACGTTAATAAAATAATATTTTTAGTAAAATTGTGGCTTATTTCCCATTTAAAATAGCGTCGTTGTTCGGGTAAAATCTGCTATGTACCTACATTTTTCATTTTTTGGTGAAATTGAGATATGAGCACAGAAATTCTCAAAATTTAATTCTTAATACATTGGTATAATCTGCTATAGGCTATGAATAGAATTAACCAAGTTATAAACATTTGGTTAAAATCTGCTATGTGTTCAGGTGAGGTAAAATCACAGTTTTATGTCTTCCCTGTAAAATTTAGTTTTTTACACATAGCAGATTTTGCTCGCGCAACGACGATAGTTGAATAGTGTCAAAATTTCATAAATGTCAATAGTGTCAAAATTTTTAACAGTGGAGTAGACTAAACTTGCCTGAGGTTGTACCAATTACAAACATTACTGCGCGGTAAATTACTCCTATTTTGAAAACAGGGTATATAGTACTTAAAACTATTTGACATATCCTTGTCATACTTGGCAGAGAGGGCGTACCTACTAAAATACAGTCGAACCCGCTTATTGGAATAGCCTTCATGCTAATCAAAAGTATTCCTATAACTGGGATATTCTAATCAAAAGTATTCCTATAACTGGGATATTCTAATAACCGATCGTTGATGGCCTCAAATTTCTATTCCTTAAACCGGGATAGGCCTATAACCGGTATTCTAATAAGCGGGTTCGACACTTCTTCTTAGCCTTCTATCGTCCACGTTTGGACATAGGCCTCTCCCAACTCCTTCCATCGGTCTCTATCCTGAGCAACATATTTCCAATTCGTTCCGGCTACTCTTTTAATATCATCAACCCATCTCATCTGTTGTCTTCCTCTCGGTCGTTTACTTTGGTAAGGTCTCCAATGTTGTATCGTGGCATTCCAACGTTGGTCTTTTTGTCTAACAGTGTGGCCTGCAAAGCTCCATTTTAGTTTGGCAACTTTTGTTGTTATGTCCTCGACTTTTGTTTTTGATCTTACCCAGTCGCTCCTCTTTTTATCTGACAGTCGTATACCTAACATTGCTCTTTCCATAGCTCTTTCTGTTGTAGCTAGTTTATTCATATTTGCCTTGGTTAGGGTCCAGGTTTGACACCCATATGTCATGATAGGAAGGATGCACTGGTTGAACACTTTGGTCCTCAAATATTGAGGTATTTTGCGGTTCTTAAGTATCCAACCAAGTTTTCCAAATCCTGCCCATGCTAGTCTTGCTCTCCTATTAATTTCCGCACTTTGGTTTTCTTTGTCAAGTTTCAGGATTTGGCCTAGGTAGATATATTCCTGGACTTTTTCTATCTCACTGCCATTTATAGTTATGCGTCTGGGGTCATCTGTGTTTGTCATTATTTTTGTTTTCTTCATGTTCATTTTTAGACCGACGTATTGGGAGCTTCCTGCGAGTTCCTCTATCATAATTTGCAGTTCCTCGAATGAGCTCGCTATTCTACAATTATTAATAGCTTGTTCTATGGCCCACATCTCGATACTATCAAACGCCTTTTCATAGTCTATGAAGGCAAGAAATACGGGTAGTTGGTATTCATTTGCCTTCTCTATCAATGTTCTCATTGTCAGCAGATGGTCTGATGTACTATATCCTTTGCGGAAGCCAGCCTGTTCCACTGGTTGGTAATTGTCCATTTTGTAGGTCAACCGGTTGTTAATAATTCTCATGAATAGTTTGTATACTTGACTGAGCAACGATATCGGTCTATAATTCTGTAGGTCACATTTGTCCCCTTTTTTGTGTAAAAGTATTACTAGACTTTCGTTCCAGTCTTTAGGGATCTTGCTATTATGGAGACATTTATTAAATAGCTCTGTTAGTATAGGGATTGTTACTGTCTTGCTTGGTTTCAAGAGCTCGGCAATTATACCGTCCTGTCCTGGAGCTTTATTATTTTTTAGTTCTTTTAAAGCTCTTTCTATTTCGAATCCCTTTATATTTGGTAGTACTTCTGATCCCACGTTTTTTATTTTTCTTTTGACGTTGATGGCCTCAAATGGCCAACCGATCGTTGATGGCCTCAAATTTCTATTCCTTAAACCGGGATAGGCCTATAACCGGTATTCTAATAAGCGGGTTCGACACAAGATATAATATATTGTCATAGATAAATAAAGGCACAGAGGAAGAAGAAGAACCTGTAACTACTTAATTGTATCATAATTTGTATGCATAAAATTTGTCAATTTGTATTACGTTAGAATAGTTCATTTTTTAAAATTATTTAATTTTTTCATTCACCCTGTAAAATAGGTACCGATTGAAATTATCAGTATTGTATTGTTAGATATAAGTTTCTCTTTTAATAATGGTAAAATAATTCTATGAATTTTGGACAAATGTTTCAGTGCGTTTAAATTCAATAGAGAGTGCTTTAAGAACAATTCGCGGCGAAAGCGTTTGTATACGAAAGACGTTTTGTTATCGGAGTTTACCAGAACTACTTGGAGAGTCGTCATTTCCGATTTCTTAGAAAATATGAAAAGTAATGACAATTGGTAATTTGGATACAGTGAGATATGAAGAAGAGGTCGATGGGTGTTGGCCAATAGAACTGAAGGGATGTGATGGATGGAAGGGGAAGTCATCCAAGACAGTTTTTGGCAAGAGAGAAGAGGGCACAGTCTATTTGGATAGCTGAAAGGGAAATTAGTGTTGAAGGAAAAGTTAAAAGTGCCGGTCTTCGTTAATCAAATCTTTATAGGCACCGGTAAACACAAAGTACTAAGTAAAAGTTTTTTTTAAGTTAACAGTAAATTCAGTGACGACAAGAGGTAACAGCTGTACCAAGGTATTCAAACTTAGATTTCACTATATCAATATTCTCTGGTGCGTGGATTTCGATTTTCTTTGGTTTCATCGACAGACGTCTCCATAAAGACTCCAGTGTAATTGGACATAAACTTTTACATAAACAATTTCTTAATTTTTTTAAATCGACTTTTGTTGACCAGTTATAATAGTTATAATAAGTGTGTATCAATACTGGATAATTTCTAATTTAAATAATTTGCGGTATTTGTCATATTCGTTTACATTCATTTGCATAATTATTTCATAGATTGTCTGTTTTTACAGTTTATTCTATTATTAAAATTTGTGTTTAATTCTTTGGTATAATCAATTTTTCTTTAATATACGGTTATATTTTACTTTCGATTTTTATTTTTTTCCATGAGTTTTTTCTGAGTATTGGTTTTGCATTTCTGCGATTGGATGACGTAAAACCCTGAGATAATTTTATTAATTTGAGCTAGCCCAATCAAAGAGTTATTATACAGTGCGTCCATAAAGTAGCGCATAAATTCGTTATTTCGTAAACCGGCGACTTAAAGGAAAAATTACGAAACAGGTCGATTTTTATTTCTAAATTACATTTTTTTGGAATATATATCATACTAGTAACGTCATCCGTCTGGGCGTGATGACGTAATCGATGATTTTTTTAAATGAGAATAGGGGTCATGTGATAGCTTATTTGAAAGGGTATTCAATTCTCTATTCCCTAATATAAACATTAACAGAATTATTTATACAGGGTGTTCAAAAAACATTTTTTTAATTAAAATAATTGAGACAAAAAGAAGAATGTATGGCATTTATTTAATTCACAATGCGTTTTACTACTGACAGAAAACAGGAAAAAAAATTATTTGACAAATAAACATTGATTTTCGCTTAAACGAAATGTTCAAACTGGCAAGAAGCAAGTGCGGGACAGCTTTAACATTGAATTTAAGCGAAAAACAATAATTATTTGTTAAATAAACACTGTGTTTCCTGTTTTCTGACAATATTAAAACGTAATATAAATTAGATAAATTGCATACATTCTTCTTTTTGTCTCAATTATTTTAATTAAAAAAATGTTTTTTTGAACACCTTGTATAAATAATTATGTTAATGTTTATATTATGGAATAGAGAATTGAATACCCTTTCAAATGAGCTATCACATGACCCCTATTATCAATAAAAAAATTATCGATTACGTCATCACGCCCAGATGGATGACATCACTAGTATGAAATATATGCCAAAAAATCGGAAATTAAAAATAAAAATCGCTCTGTGTTGGGATTTTTCGTTAAAGTCGCCGGTTTACGAAATAATGAATTTATGCGTTACTTTATGGACGCACTGTATAATAATAATTAAAGAAAATAAAGGTAAGTGTAATTTTTAAAATGCTTACATATTATAGAAAATAAGTAGAATCAAAACAATATATAAAAGAGGCACAATACATTATTAATCAAAATAATTGTGCCGTTTCATTTTTAACTTCAAATATCTCGAAAAATAATGACTTGATCCTTACTAATCAAGAAGTCAGTTACATAGAAAGTATTGGAGGATCTAAAAATTACACTAACATAGCAATTCCGTCGCAGTGGCGTAAAATTTGGAACGAGCCAACTACATATTCACTTTTTCCTAATGTTCTGAAGCTATTTCCTTGTGGCATTTTTATAATCAACTATTGTGATTGGGAAATAAGCCACAATTAAATTGAAAAAATAATTTTATTAACTTTTCGACGCCCAAATCGAATGTCGTTGTCAAAATACAAAATATTACAACGACATCCGATTTGGGCGTCGAAAAGTTAATACAATTATTTTTTCAATTTAATTATCGCTTATTTCCCAATCAAAATAGTTGAATCACTTTTCCCTGTCGTACGCCTCAATACGATGTGTCAATGACGATATGTCAAATAGTTTTAAAGTACTGGACACAAATAGTTTTTAAATCTTTAAATAAAACACCCTGTAACTCAATACGGAGTCAAATTTTCTTAAGTGATTTGGATTAAATCTTAATATTTTGAGGTCTACCATCTACAACAACTCATAGATTTGGCATTCTCAATGGATCACCCTGTATATCGTATTTTTTACGTAAGACCTTTTTAGACTTAAGACTAAAGGAGACTATATTGAATAAAATAAAACAATTTTCTGGAAAACATGTTTTTCATTTCAAATGAGGTTACTTATCAGACAAACCATCTAGTAAATAACTATTTTCTAGATTTTATGAATATTGGGAATCTTACAAAACTGCTTCACTGTCAATCAGTTTAGTAAATTTTTCAGCAATATATTATCTAAACACTTTTTTTAGGCGACAAACTATTTTTCGACAAGAGAGACAACACAGAATTTGATTTACTGACTGTAAATGAGACATCGGTTGAGCCCCCTCAAGATGATGGCAACTCCTTAAATTCACCAAGAAATTTGGCTCTGGAAGCTACATTCATTAACCACAATTTCAGCCAACAAGTAAGTAACATATTTCCGAAAATTAAAACTTAGTCCAGTGGGATCATTTTATTCATCTCGCATGGTGAGCTACCCCAAATTTTATTGTTCTAACCTTTAGGGGTGATTAATATTAGTATAAATTTAAATCGCCGCTGACAGCCGCGTAAGTCGCCATCTTGAATTTAAATAACGGGTTCTGTTCAATATCTCCGCCAGTTTAAACTTTTTGACAACAATGGTAAGAACTGAAATTGTTGCAAATGCGATTTTTCCAGTTGCATATGGTGCATTTGGGCACTCATATGATCGGCACTCGACCGAAGTATTTTGTGGCTGATCCGCTTCTGACAAGTTCATCAGCTCTTTCATTGTCATGTATTCCGCAATGACCTGGCAATCATACTGGCAATGAACAGTCTATCGAGTGTTCGGCATTCCTATATTAGTCCACATAGCAGCTGACTATCTGTACCGGGTGTCCCAATAAGAATTGCTCTCGGCCATATCTCAGGAACCGTTTATAGTACAGCTTTGAGAAAAAAATATTTATAACAAAAGTTGCCTCGAGAAAAGCCTGGAAATTATTTTCATAATTGTAGGTCCACCGCTAGAGGGCGTAATTGAATATGTATCAAAAATTAAGAAATCAAATTTTTTATAAAATTTACCTAATGAAAGGGCACTGGAAATCCAGTCATCGTGTTCTTCATAAAATTCTGCGCATTTTTGATTTCACAAGTTTAAGTCTACCTTTGCAAATAAGAGGTGGGGGTGAGTGTGAACCTTCTTATGAAAAAATGGCTGTAAGTCCGGTTCTGCTAAATCGAATTTTGCATACTTGGTCTTGTTGAAATCAGCTCTTTTTCGTCAATGTAAGTGTCTTATTTTCGAAATAGCCTAATAAGTAATATGCAAGCTAGGAGGCGTTATTTAATTATTTTCAGAAATCTAGTTTTCTTTGGAAAATATTAAATACAAGTATGCATTTTTAATCCTGTATTACAAAATTAGACCAAATTAGCAACATAATACCGAAAACCGCATGTCGATACCTTTTTTCTATCTCGAGATATCTTAAGAAACGTGTAAATTTTAAACAGCTGTTAATGTCACCGGTAAACTAAGTTAAGGAAAAGTAGTGTGCTATGGAAAAAACAAAGAAACATTTTCCAGATGTAAACGTATATTATTAATTAAAACAACAATAAGATAAACAACACTATAAAATATAACAAAGAAATAAAAGAAACTGCTTACTTAGTGATGAACTAAATGTTCAAATTGTTGCCCATCATTTTCGATGATTTTTTTTTCAAGAGTAGATTGAACAGCAGTCTCAATTTCTGCTTTCGCAATGCTTTGAATGGCGCTTCGTATTCTCTAGATTCTAGATAATGTTTTCTCGAGTAGTGGGCCTAGCGGCAAAAATAAGATCTTCAATCCGTCCCCATAAATAAAAGTCTAAAACAGTTAAATCTGTTGCTATTCAATCTACTCTTGAAAGATTAAATGCTTGCATCGAAAATGATGGGCAACAATTTGAACATTTAGACAGTCACTAAGACTAAGTAAGTAGTTGCTTTTATTTCTTTGTTATATTTTATAGTGTTGTTTGTCTTATTGTTGTTTTAATTAATTATATACGTTTACATCTGGAAAATGTTTATTTGTTTTTTCCAGAGCACACTACTTTTCCTTAACCTCGTTTACCGGTGACAGTAACAGTTATGTTTAGAATTTATACATTTTTTAAGATATCTCGAGATATAAAAAAGGTATCGACATGCGATTTTCGGTATTATGTTGCTAATTTAGTCTAATTTTGTAATACAGGATTAAAAATGCATACTTGTATTTAATATTTTCCAAAGAAAACTAGATTTCTGAAAGTAATTAAATAATGCCGATTTCTGCAAAATTCGATTTAGCAGAACCGGACTTACAGCCATTTTTTCATAAGAAGGTTCCCACTCACCCCCACCTGTTATTTGCAAAGGTAGACTTAAACTTGTGAAATCAAATATGCGCAGAATTTTATGAAGAATATGATGATTGGATTTACCTTTTCATTAGGTAAATTTTGTAACATTTTGATTTTTTAATTTTTGATATTCAGTTACTCCCTCTAGCGGTGGACCTACAATTATGAAAATAATTTCCAGGCTTTTCCCGAGGCAACTTTTGTTATACATATTTTTTTCTCAAAGCTGTACTATAAACGGTTCCTGAGATATGGCCGAGAGCCATTCTTATTGGGACACCCGGTACATATTGATATGTTTAAGTTCGAAAATTTTCCTGTTAAATTTTCTTGAGGAATACAAGATTACGAAGTACTCAACTCAAAGAAGACCACAATAATTTTATTAAGATATTAAAGGTTAAAATATTGATCGCGTTTCGGCCCAACATGAGTCATCATCAGCAATTACAGGAAACCAAGAACTGACCTACAATACATTACCAAATTATTAATGAAAAACAACATGGAGGGACAACGTCCACCTCAGTCAAGAAACACTCACAAGAAGGACGAAGAATCGATTAGTCTCGATCAGTAAAATGCACTTACACAAATATTAAAAATTCTTTTAACGATTTACATTATTGTGTTTCAAAAATAGTGGTTGGTGAGGGAAGATGTGTTGAAAAACGTGTTCTTCTGGGGGAACCATCTTGTGAACAATATTTTTGTGTGAGAAGGTGAAGTGCCAAATCGTTCACAAGATGGTTCCTCTAGAAGAACACGTTTTCAACACATCTTTCCACCTTGACCACTATTTTTGAAACACAATAATGTAAATCTTTACAAAAATTTTTAATATGTTTGTGTACGTGAATTTTACTGATTGAACCTAATCGATTCTTCCTGTGGGTAAGTTTCTTGACTGAGGTGGACGTTGTACCTCCATGCTGTTTTTAATTAATAATTAGGTAATGTATTGTAGGCCAGTTCTTGGCATGATGACTCGTGTTGGGCTGAAACGCGTCCAATATTTTAACGATATTGAATATTTAATATTTTAATAAAATTATTGTGATTATCTTCTTTGAGTTGAATACTTCGTTACCTCTAGACCACATTTAAGAACAATAGATACTTCCTTTCAATGTCAATACAAGATTGTATAAATCTCTGCAAGAAATACAATAACTCTAATCTAATTACACTGTAGAATACTTGTGGCGAAGTTGATGTTTCTAGGGACCCTGTTAATTATCTCCAACGAGGTAACCGTAACCCTTTCTGTGAAAATAATTTGCAGAGTAATCCTATGAAGTCACATAATGCGGTCTAATGTTTTGCAGTTTCACTCTTTAATTAATCATTTACATATTTTAATGAACATTTTTTTGTAGGTACTGAAAATAGGTGCAAATGAACCACGGTACAAGTTTGATGATCCAAACCCATTCATATCAGAAGAAGAGGAGGGAGAAATTGCTAGTGTTGCTTATAGATACCGCAAGTGGGATCTTGGAGGAGGAATTGTGAGTATTAGTGTCTCTTAACATTATTTAATTCGCCAGACAATAAGTTCCACACCTAACTACGAGATGGCAACTCTAATTAATTATCACATGATATTTTGGAAGTGTCAACTTTCAAAAGCATACTGTCAAAATTTCGTGTCACTCAGATCAGATTATTATTCATCGAGTTACAGTGCTTGTAGTGACACTACTTTTGTGATTTTTATAAACAGTGGATTCAAAGCAATTTCATGCGTTGATTTATCATTGTTATTTAATGTGAAAGAAAATTATCCAAACAGAGCAGTGGCTCAAAAAGTATTACCGGCAGTATGCTCTATCGATTATAACCATCAAACAATTATTTGCTGAATTCCAACGCGGTCGTATCGACACCAATGATGCTGAGCACTCTGGAAGTCCAAATGAGGCAGTTATTCCCGAAAATTTCGAAAAAGCGCTTATGGAAAATTGCAAAGTGAATTTGCAACATATAGCTGAGTTGTCAGAGGGTAGCATTTGGGTATGAGCAACTTTTTTTTCAAATGGGTGCCATGTTTTCACACACCGGAAAAAAAGCAACAGCGAAATGTTGGCAATATTTAATCGGAATGAGTTTGCATTGATATGTCACAATGGATGAAACACGGATCCATTACTTCACTCCGGAACCAAATCGGCAGTCATCTGAGTGGATAGCATCTGGAGAAAGATGTCCAAAATGACCAAAGACTTAACGATCCGCCGGAAAGGTTATGATCTCGGTTTTTTGGGACCCGCAAGGAATTATTTTCATTGACTATTTGATTTTAATACCGAAATAGAAAAAAAAAGATCTCATTTGTTGAAGAAAAACCTGTTTTACCAAGACAATGCACTGTGTTAAAAGTGTGTGAAATCGATGGCAAAAATGCCCGAATTGGATTTTGAATTGCATTCGCATCCTCCGTATTGTCCAGATCTGAGCTCCATTGACTACCACCTTTTTTTCCCATCTAAAAAAATGTTCCATGGCAAGAGATATCGCTCCGATGAGAATAATGATAATATCGTATGGCATTTTGGCCGGGAAGATCCTTTCGGATTGTTTCGGATCGACGGCTTAATGTACCCTTCGAAGCAAGATGAACGGCTCGTATCATTTTCAGAAATGAAAATGTCATTGTCATGAAGCCAGTACCTTGCCGCTGAGATACGGCCGTTCACTCCGATGAGGAAATAATTGCCGAAACTGAAGCCTATTTTGAATGCAAAGATAAATCGTTTTACAAGGGCGGCATCGATAAATTCTGCAATCGAAAAATAAATATTATTAAGAAGGGGATCCTATAACATTCACAAGAAATAATAGGAGGAAAATATCAATACCATAATAATATATAAAAGGACTATCCGAAAAACTTAAAACAATCTTATATATAAAAATCAATTGCTGTTCGTGTGTCTCGCTAAAACTCGAGAATGGCTGGTCCGATTTGGCTAATTTTGATGTTGTATTATTTCTAGAAGTTCAGGGAAGGTTTATACAGTTTCATATAGTAATTTTAGTAGCCAACAAAATTTTTACATCTATATGTATAAAATGCTTTTTTTACAGTGTTTGTTGCCATACTCCTCCGAAACGACTTTACCGATTTTTATGAAATTTGGCAGGTATATTCGACCGGACTGGGAGTAGGTTGTTATCTATATTTCATACCCGTACGCCATAAGGGGGTTGTCCCCCTTATGTCGCATATTTTTTTCTATCTTTTCGGACAAACTTTTTTTTTTAATTTTATATGATGTGGAACGTAAAGATACATACAACCCTAAATTTTCACTTTTCTATCACTAACCGTTATTTTTTAACAGCTATTTAAATATTTTACATCTATATAAACAAAAGAAAGTCATGTTAGTTACCAACACATAACTCGAGAACGACTGAATAGATTTTTATGGAATTTTCCACGTATATTCGACCGGACAGAGAATAGGTTGTTATTTATTTTTCATATCAGTACATCATAACGGGGGCTGCCCCCCTAATATATTTTATTTTTTTGGTCAAACTGTTTTTTCTTAATTTTGTGTGATGTGGAAGGGAAAGGTAAATACAACCCTAGAGGGATAGCCGTACAATATTTGTGCCTGAGCTCTAAGTTAAAGTTGATTTCATGTAATCGAATGAACTATCTTTCAATAAAGTCGTTCCAGGGACTGGAACTCATTGGCAAGATCATTTTAAAGTCATCTACTTTAAAATGCATACTATGTCTGAATTGCCGATATGAATTAGTCAGATTAAATTCAATTATTAGAAGAATTTTTTACTAAGAAACAAACAAAGTTTATTTATATTTCGATAACGACTTCCGAAGTGGAAGTCGAAACGTCAATAAATTTCATTTTTAACTTAAACTGTGGCTTATTTCCCAATAAAATAGTAAATTGCTTTACTAGTTAGACCCGACACTTATTTGACGTAGCATTCTACTTTTAACTTACATTTAAGAACTTTTCACCTATTTGACACATCACGTTTTTTCAGACATTGGTTGCCCGTTGTGAACATGATGCCGTAGTCCAATCTCCCAACGGTGAACTCCAATTCCTTACCATTAAGGCCCTAAACGAATGGGATTCCAAACTGGCCAACGGCGTCGAATGGCGCCAAAAACTGGATACCCAACGAGGTGCCGTTCTAGCTAACGAGCTCCGCAACAACGCTTGCAAACTGGCTAAATGGACCGTCCAGGCACTTCTGGCTGGAAGCGATCAAATTAAGTTCGGTTATGTATCTCGTGCCCACGTCAGAGATAACAGCAAACATGTTATTCTAGGAACGCAACAATATAAACCACACGAATTCGCTACACAGATTAACTTGAACATGGATAACGCTTGGGGTATTTTGAGGTATGTTAAATTTTTATGACTTAAGAGAGTTTTTTAGGCCCTCTACTTTTTTATGTACGTTAAACGTAAAACGTTATACTTGTCATGCGCATTGAGTAATAAATAAGGGATAACGTTTTTACTTTATAATATTATAATAATAGGATAATCCTTTCAGAAACTACGCTCACACAGATTAACGTTAATTGACATTTAAAAAACTTTTTTCATAGTTATTATTAGTGATAGTGCAAACACTACTGACCATGGAGCATGGGGATATTAACGTTATAATTTTGACACTGCTCAGAATTTGGGTTGGTCCTCCTGTTTATTGGATTTATTGGCTATGCAACCACCGCAACGTTTGTTGATAGTCTGGGCAAATTATCGAAAAAATGTCATTTTGGGAAAAGTTATTTACCAGCTATTTTATTGCTAAAATCGAATCATAAGATTGCATATATTAGTAATATGGGGTATGACAAGTCCGCAGAAAGTGTGTTATTTTATTTATAAACAAATTAGCACTCCCAAATCTTCTTTTTTTTTTAATTAGTGTTCTGTAACTCCTAAGATTTTTCCTTTAAACCAAAAATACTCAAATAAAAATTCTCCGCAAATTAGTTCTGCAGTTTTTTTTTGATTTCCTTCAACAAAAATTTTACTCGGAAAATCCGAGTTTTCCAAAAAAATCTGCAATTTTCAATTAAAATTTTAGGAAAGTAATTATTTATCAAACATTAAATAAATTGGTGACATGAAAGATTTTTTATACCTAGTAGATTATATATCAGGAGGCCGGCGACAATCTAACCAATAGTTTATCAATAATTAAAAACTTTCGGTCGAAATAATAACCAGAAAGATTATGATACACCAGAATAACTATGATTTTCGTATAAAAAAGCTTTATTCCTATTCAACGTACTTTACAGAATTGAAATTGGACTATTTGAGCGGTTTCAGGAATGTTATAAAGAAACCATTTTTTGGCTTATAAACAAAGGGAACCCCTCAGAAAATATCAGATTAAATTAAATTAAGTTAACGCTGTTGAAAAGGCCACGGCTTCTTCTTCGAAGAAAAAAAAAATCGAATTGACTGGTTCCAGGTATAACCCGTCAAATTTGACCGGCATTTGCGACAGTTATAAACAACAGGATTTCAATCTTTGAACCATTACCTTTTTATTCCGGTTTTCATATCTTCAAGACACTCATAACAAAAACATTTATGTCACTAAGTTATTTAATTATTGATAAATAATTATTTCCCTAAAATTTTAGTTGAAAATTAAAGATTTTGTTTGGAAAGCCCGAATTTTCCGAGAATTTCCGCCGAAGGAAATCGAAAAAAATATGTATGTGCAGAATTAAATTACAGTGAATTTTTATGTGAGTGTTTTTGGTTTAACGTTAAAATCTTCTGAGTTACAGAGCAACAATCGAAACAACGATTTCGGAGCGCTAATTTGTTTATAAACCAAATAGCACACTTTCTACGGACTTTGCATAGCTATATTACTAATATATGAAAACTTAAGATTTGATTCCAGCATGTTCAGCAATAAAATAGCTGGTACATAATTTTCCTTGTTTTATACTAATTTTCCCAGATTATTACCTTACATCTTTCACGTTGTGAACATTCTCAATTATTATATCTCTAATTTAATACTATTCTATCTAATTCCTCCAAAACCAGCAAATTTCCATAAAACCCAGCCATATTAATACCTTTTGCTTTAGTTTTCCTTGCAAGAAACAAACAAAAGACATCTCCTAAACTAAACCTAACCTCTCTTTCGGCCATTCATTCATGTCCGTGTCACAATAATTTCGACTCGAAATTATAATTTCAACCACTTCTTTGGAGTCGCAATTTCGATAAGTCGCTATTTCATGACATCATTTCATTAGTTCAACTAAAATCCACAAGGCTCGCACAGTCGCATTTCAACGTCGCCATATTGATTGCGACTTGTTTTGAGCCGAAATTTGAATTAAAATCAGGGGCCAGATATATATCTGGTATATGATTAATATATGGTATTTCTTTTACTTTGATTAATTCATTTAGTAGGTCTCGGAATTTTTCTTTTGAATTTTCACTCATGTACTTTAACATTTCAGCTGTGATTTCATCTTGTCCTGGAGATTTTCCGAATTTTAATTTGTCAATGGCTTCCGTAATTTCTTCTTTTGTAGTTTGTTGCATATCCTCTCTATTTTACATCAAGTCTTCCTCTCTTATTTCTGGTTGATATTGTTTCCATTCTACTAGCTCTTCAAAGTACTGCTTCCATCTTTGCATTATCTCTTTTTCTGTAGTTAATTTACTTCCTTCTTTATCTCTTATATTTCTTAATCTAGGTGCTTTGTTTTGTCTTAGCTACTTTAAGCACCATAGAACAATTTCTGTTTATTAAAATAGTTTTCCTTCATATTGTGTCCAAAATCTTCCCAGGACTGCTTTTTGCCGTTTTTTATTTCTTGTTTAACGTCGTTTCAGGCCATTTTGTATTTTTCGTAATCGTCCTCCGATTTGGTTTTTAGATACTTTTTCCAAGCCTCTTTTTTTTTTCTTTCATTTTGCGTTGTATTTCTGCTGTCCACCATTTACTTTTCTTCGGATATTTTGTGATTTTAGCTGTTCCGCATTCTTCTCTTTCGTTCTCAATGTGATTTCTTTCTTTCATTTATAATACATACTTTGAAGTTTTAATAAAAACGTGTTTTAGGTGCATCGTGGATATTGTCATGAAGCAGAAAGATGGAAAATATTTGATCATGAAGGATCCAAATAAGCCCATGATCCGTCTCTATGATATTCCCGATAACACTTTTGAATCCGACGGGGAAACTGAATCTGACGACGATGTCCCAGAAAGCTCTACAGCATTTCCATTGTATTCCTACAGTTCTAGTTCCAAACGTTAAGAAAATTGCAGTGTTAGGTATTAATTCGATAAAAAGAGATAAACCATAAACCAAGCATATAAATCATACATAAATAACCAATTTGGGGAAACGAAGAATGGTACATACACAAATAACAACAAAAATCAAAAGGTTTATCTGTTTTTATGGAATTTCTGCTGTGGTATCTGTATTTGGTTATATTGGAATTTTTAATGAAAATGAAATTAAATATTAGATACGCAATAGGCACATGTAGTGCTATATATGTGCTATTTGATAAATAAAACTTGCATATACGTTGATGTTTGATATTTATTTAAAGAGGGAGGGGGTATGGTTTGACATTTCTATTTATTTTTTAATACTTTAAATGAAAGTGGATACCTCGAGGATACTCTGAAAATTTCAAATTGGTCGGAATAAAATTATTAAAGATACAGCATGTTGAATATACCTACCTTCGATTCACTTTGCCGTGGTTTCTCGCCAGGACCTTGATTTTTGACCCTTCGCTTCGTTATCGAACGTATTCGCTTCGTATCTGTTTAGTGTATAGATAGCGAATGATCGATAACGAAGCGAAGTGTCAAAAATCGAGGTCCAGCAGAGAGAGAGAGTTTAAGCGTAGTGAAAAATGTTTTTTTACAACTTTTCTTCTTCTCTTTTGTAGATTACTCCGCGATTGAAAAACATATTCCGATATGCATCACTTTACGATTTGACAGACAAATAAAAAGACGGAGTTGTCAAAACTTTAAATGCGTTTTTCTCAAAACTGCTTTTTCAGGCGGTTGACATTGTAGCTCAAAACCTACTCGACTTATCCACCTGAAATTTTGCATATATTTTCTTTGGACATTTCAAGTAACGCAGTCGAGATTATTGATTTTATGCATGTTTTTTTATGTATTTAGATATTTGTTTTTATGCTTACTTTTTTAAGTAATAATAAATATGTTGATTTTCACCCCTTTTTTACAAAGAATTTCGTTTTTTTTTTACTTCCGAGTGATATTAAGAACTAAAAATTATTAAAAATAAAAATTCAACAGCGTTTTAATTTTTTGTTTCACATAATCCCGTGACGAGTTCTGATGTCCACCTCAAAATCTATTTTTTTAGGTGTCTATAAAAATTTGCCACCGTTGGCTTATTTTTCAATATTCTCCTGGAACTTTTTTTTTTGCCGTAAACGCCGGAAACGCCGTAAAAATGAATGGCGCATACAATATTCCAGCTACAAAAGATCTGATGTGAATATTACGTGGCGGGAAAATGTATTTTCATTTTGATGCAAAATAAAATTTTAGTTTTATTTTAAAAGATTTTTCTATAATATTTGCTAAATTTGAAGTAAAATGCGCCACAAAAGAGTAACTTTGATGCAGTTTGAATTTTGTAACTGTTTTGTGGCGCGTTTACTTTAAACTTGGCAAATATTATGGAAAAATCTTCTAAAATAAAACTAAAATTTTATTTTCCATCAAAATGAAAATACATTTTCGCGTCACGTAATATTCATATCAGATCTTTTGTAGCTGGAATATTGTATGCGCCACTCATTTTTACGGCGTTTAGCGGTTTTTTATTCTTGTATCAGGAGTTTTTGAAAGTTTTTTTTATAAATTAAATGTATGAAGTTGAATGCAATTTTTCTCGATTACACGTTAAGCTTTATAAATGGTCGTCTTTGTCGCATGATCTCCCAAATGATCTAGTGTCCATCAAATGTACACTAGATTTTTTCTATTCGAAATAGATTGAAAAAAATTATTGGGATGGCCGGTTAATGAACTCGGATTGCCGAGTTCATTAATTTATCAAATTTAGCGTCGTAACCACTACAACTACATAAACCATTTCGGGAATAATCGTTAATTTTATTATACTTTTGTAGCTTAATAACTTCTAAACGGCTTAACCGATTTTGATCACTAAACATGAGTTTGAAACGTATTGACAAGTAATATCTGATGCATCTACGGTGAAGTATGAAAACTGAAGCTATTCCAGGAATTATTGAGCTTGAAAAACCGTTTTTCCCATAGGAAATAGATTTGATCATACTTATGAAGCCTATAACTTAAAAATTCGAATTTTCCCGGATATGAAGTAAACACCGTCAGATTCGTCTAGAGTCCTTCTACAAACGCTCAGTTATTGGCGCAATTCGTAGGGTGAAATTTTGAGTAATTGTCGAAAAACTAAAATTTTCAAAGTTTAGTCATTCAGTTTTTTGGCGACACTTAGCCGTGTGTATGTCTGATCCTGACGGCTTAGACACCATTTGAAAGCTTAACTCAACACTATTGATTTGGTGTATTTACGGTTTTCCTGTCTCTTCTTGAACCGAAGATATATACCTACCCCCAAAAAATATGCCGTTTTGTACCTACCAAGTCCTATAGCTAGGGTTACCAGATTTTATTAAGGCCAAATCCGGACAGGGCTAGTCCAGGGGGTTGTAGAAAATGTAAAATGTGAATTTGACTGTTGCTGTTGGAATCTAATATTCAACTATAATTATTATTTTTGTTAGCATTAAAGTAAATACATGCAGTCTTCAAGGGGCACGCCGACTTCTCCGAAAGCATAAGTTAATTCGATACATCTCTTGCGTAAAAGTGTCATGTTACATATGAATGTAAGAACTTTGTTAGTTCTGTGTTTGGTATTTAGTCTGTTCTAATATTTTGTAGATAAAACGTCTCTTAATTTCGTTGTATGTATTATTCTAATAATTCGGTTCGGTTAAAATAAAAATAGTTTATATCTTTTATTATCTTATATTTCTAATACATGCTACCTCACATTGTACATGTAGCTGTTTCGCTACTAAGAAACTTGTATTCTTCTTTAAGTTTGTCAGTAAAAACACATTTAAGCTTTGGCATTTTAAAAAATATATGGATACACTAAACTAATCTATTCAAAAAACTAAACTTAAATAACCTATATCAATATCTCACAGCTCGAAGACACGGTTAATTACACAGTAGTCATTACAGTAACTCAACTAGCTGTCAACCGATTATTGTCTGCTCGTGCTCGTGCGCTGTTGACAAGCAGTGCGACCAACTTAACTAGGTGCTGTGCAGAATGAAATTTCCCAGCGTTGGGCCAAGTGTTTTCCATTTTTCTAGCAAAGAAAAAATCCGGACATTTCTCATATCCGGACGCCAATCCGGACATGTCTTTCAAATCCACACTGTCCGGACGAAATCCGGACGTATGGTAACCCTACCTATAGCTGGCTTATGGGTGGTCAAAATTTAAAAACTACACCGGTTCTGACTCGGCCCTCTTCAAACACAGAAAAAAAATTCAGATCTGTTTAACTTTTCCACACACATACATACATATCCACAAACATTTTCCCTTATTTAAATAGAAATTGAGTAATATTTCTGAGCTCGGTAACTTTTGAATGGTATAACCGATTTTCTAAATTAGTCATGCGTTGGAAAGGTAATAATCAGTACTATTAGAAACCGCAAAAGTCGGACTTAAATTTTCGAAGTTTTTGGGAGTTTTGGGTACGAGAACGAAAAACAGACCCTAAAGTCAAGCGTCCACAGACCCGCATCGTACGCAACGGATTTTAGTTTGACAATCGATAATGCGATCCGTACGATGCGGATCAGTGGACGCGGTTACATAAGTTTCTGTACAAGGCAAACTAAAATCCGTTGCGTACGATGCGGGTCTGTGGACGCTTGCCTTAAATAGGAAGGACCGTAAAATCCAAACCCTTGGACCAAAATGGATGGTTGATATATGAATGGGTGAGTCTTTTCCTGAACTTTAAGATGGGAGTTGGTACAATTTTCAATTCCGTCAGATTTAGAAAATCGAAAATTTCGTGTATATATAGTGTCGCGTGTAGGGGTTGCGGGTGTGCGCCACTGGCGAGAACTGCCGTTCTCTGGTAATTGTACTTAAGATTCTTATTTAATTTAAAAATAAAATAATTGTATAATGGTTTAAAAAGCATCACAAAAAATATGCTTGAAATGTTGATTTCAAACCATACCAATACCCTTAACTCCAAAAATAAAACCCGCAGGAAACGAAACCTTTAAAAAATTTTACTTCTCGCTATTTTTCAACTGGAATATCTGGGGGAACTGAATAGAAGAGACGTACGATCTCGTATCTAAATTTTTTACTGCGTCCTGGTTTTTTATGAACATTTAAGCAAAAAACGTGACTTTTCATTCACTTAAAAATGGTGAAAAAACTACGCATTGTAGGTGAAACTATTCAACAGACGACTTTCTTGAAAATACTTACTCTTTAAAATCAGACTGTCTAAATTAAAAAAATAAATTTAAACAAAAAAGTTGCTGCAAATTAAGACCAAAAGTTCAATTATTTATCATTATTAAAATAAACAATAAAAATGATCGGTCGATTAATTTCAAAAAAAATTATATTTGTTTATCCCATTTTTGAGAGAAAACAGAATATTTTCAAGTGTATAGGCATAGGTGCTTTTAGTCCAGGGCTCATCTGTTTTGAGATGGACGTTGAGAGGTGACTCAAATTTTATTGTAGAAATTGCTTAAAAATAACTCAAATAATAATATTTGAGTTATTCTCCCACTCAAAATGGTCCGGAAAATTGTTTAAATAATCAAAATGTCAAAATATGAAGGAAAAATTCGATTTTTTTATTGGTTTTTTGAATATAACTTTAAAACTGTTCATTTCTGAGAAAAGTTGTACTGACATAAAAGTTGCGTAATTAAATTTCCTACAATAAAGAATTGGTTAAAAATTTAAAAAATAGTCATCCTTGTTGCAAAATAGCAATACTTGCCAAAAAAACCATACAAAAACAAGTATTCGCATTTTACGTTTTTTAACCATTTATGCTACACTTAGGACCTTCATATTTTACCCAGAAAAACTTTATGATATAGTAAAACAACACTGTAAATTTCATTAAGATCGGTTTAATAGATTTTGCAATCCAGCTGTCGCAAACAAAATTCATTTTTTAAAAATGTTGCAGGACAGAAAATAAAGCAAATAGTAAGTTGAATTTTTTTTTTGCTTATAGAAGTATACTGTACCTTTCATTTGCAATTTGCAAAATTAAAATCGAACAATTACCACGGCGTCAGGAAATTTTTTAAATAAACATTAATTTTTGGTGCTACGCGCAGGACAGCGGTGTTCGATTTACACAAGTTGATTTCCACCAAAATTTCTTCTAATCTTTATCTAATAGATTATTTTCTTATTCTATATTTTATTGTATTTTAATATTTTAATTCTCTAATATAAAAATAATAAACTTTTATTCTATAAGTTAAAATATATGAACAAAGAAAGTTTTTGCTATTTTGTTATTTCAAAGGATAGAGTATGTGTTTTTATTTTGCAATAAACAAATTTATTTATTTATATCGAAATGTAATAAAAATTAAAATGTATCAATCATTATCAAAGGTCATTGAAATGCCCAATCAGAGCAAACTATCTGCTGTCCTGCGCGTAGCACCAATAATTAATGTTTATTTAAAAAAATTACTGACGCCGTGGCAGTTAATCGATTTTAATTTTGCAAATTGCAAATAAAAGGTACAGTACACTTCTATACGCAAAAAAATTTCAACTTGCTATCTGCTTTATTTTCAGTCCTGTAACAATTTAAAAAAATGATTTTTTTTTGCGAAAGCTGAATTGCAAAATTTATTTTGCAAAATCTATTGAACCGATCTTAATGAAATTTACAGTATTGTTTTACTGTATCATAAAGTTGTTCTGGGTGAAATATGAAGGTCCTAAGTGTAGCAGTAAAAAAACATAAAATGCTTTTGTATAGTTTTTTCGCAATTATTGCTATTTTGCAACAAGGGTGACTATTTTTTAAATTTTTAACCAATTTTATATTGTAGGAAATTTAATTATGCAACTTTTATGTCAGTACAACTTTTCTCGGAAATGAATACTTTTAAAGTTATAATCAAAAAACGAAGAAAAAAGTCAAATTTTTCCTTCATTTTTTGACATTTTGATTATTTAAACAATGTTGCGGACCTTTTTGAGAGGGAGGATAACTCAAATATTATTATTTTAGTTATTTTCAAGCAATTTCTGCAAAAAAATTTGAGTCACCTCTCAACGTCCAAATGTACTAATATTTTTACACATCCGCCCTGGTCTATTTGTCAATATTTAGATGGACAATTTTTAGTCTCATTCTATTCGAAAGGTCTCAAATATTTATGTTTTTAAAAAAGTATATTAGTTTTTAATTGTTTAGTTCTTCCTTCTTGTTTGTAGGCTGTAAAGCCTGTTTCTTCTTCAATATTAGCCTCCTAAATTGTTTAAGTTATCGCACCATCTTTTTCTTGGTCTGCCAATACTTCTTCGTCCATTTGGTGACTTATCTCGTGCTATTCGTACTATCCTATCCTCTGCCATTCTACTAATGTGTTCGTTCCACTCCTGTTTCCGTTTTGTCACCCATCCATTTGTCTTCTACATCGCATGATCTTCTTATGTTTTCGCTTCTCTCCCTATCCAACAGATTTTTTCCTGATAATCGTCGGAGTATTTTCATTTCTGTTGTTTCTAGTATTCGTCTCGTTTTAGATGTGTCAGGTATTGTCTCCGCCGTATATGTCAATAGGTCTAATTGCTGCTTTATAAATTCTTGCTTTTGTGTCTTGTCTTAGGTGTTTGTTCTTCCAGATTGTGTCATTAAGAGATCCCGCCGCTTTACTTGCTTTTAAGCTTTGTCGTACTTTCTCTTCAACATCTCCGTAACTGGTTATATCTAAACCTTGCTTCCTGCTTTATCATTTTCCCATTAATTTCGATTTTACATCGTAGTGGGTATTTAGATGTTGTCATACATTTGGTTTTTTCTGCTGATATTATCATATTGTATTTCTTGGCTGTTGTATTGAAGATGTGTGTTAATCTTTGGAGATCGTCTTCTGTCTCGGCGATTAATGCGGCGTTGTCGTCTGCATAACATAATATTTGGATTTCTTTGTTCCCCATTCTGTAACCATGACCTTTACGTACTGCTTCTATTATTTCGTTCATTATTATATTAAAGAGCAGTGGGCTTAACGAGTCACCTTGTCTGACTCTGCTTTGTACTGGTATAAACTGCGTTAGTTTTCTATTTATCTTTGCCTGTATTCGATTATGAAAGTAGATGTTTTCAATGGTTTGTATATTGATTGGTATGTTTCTTCTATACAGTAAATGTAAGACGTCTTCGACTTGGATGCGATCGAAAGCCTTTGTCAGGTCTATAAAACAGATATGCTGGTTTATTGTACTCAATGGCCTTTTCTGTGATTTGTCTCAGTACAAATACGGCGTCTACGCAGGATCTTCCGGATCTGAATCCTTGTTGTTGATTAGGAATTTTGTGGTTAGCTTAAGTGCGGTGTTCAGTAGATTTATACCTCTATAATTTTTGTGGTCTTCTTTGTCCCCTTTCTTGAACATTTGTATCATTATGCTGTTTCTCCATGCGTCTGGTATCTTGCAGTGCAATATTAGTTTTGTATAAGTTTTGTCATCTCTAGGGTTATACTTTCTCCTCCGTATTTTAGAAGCTCGTTGGTTATTCCGTCTGGTCCTGGTTCCGTCTCTATTTTTGAGTGAATTTATGGCCATCTCTACTTCCTGAAAACTGATTTCTATTTCGTGTCTTAATTCAGGTAGGTTATTGTTTACTTACAAATAATAATTGTAAAAATGAATACGTTAAAAAATAAATACAACAGCTCAATAATCAACTTTATTACTTTACCCATAATAATTCAGAATAAAGAAAGCACGTCTTGCATTTATAATTAAAAATAGACATAAATATATTAAATATAATATTTTATACATAATTTTACACCTATTTACAGCATCGTATCCTTAACTTCTCCGGGATTTTCCAAGGCAGCTTTTCTTTCGTTAATTGCAAGTACCAATTTTCTGTGAGAACCAATGGGTAAATTAAGACTCTTGAGGTCGCTTTCTTCTAAAATCATCAAAGTGTCCAAGTCGATTTTTTGCTGTACAAGTGTGTCCAGGTATTCTCTTAGTCCAAAGGCTGTTAAAAATCTTTCCAAAGGACCGTGAGGATTTTCGTCTTCACTGGATCCAGTATCTGAAATACAATATGGTAAAATTTTAATATGTGCTAAGACCAAGGGTATCGTTTATGAGTGGTAAGGGGCCGTTACAGAGTCCTAAGATACAAGGCCCTAAAAGAACTAAAAAGACTTGGCAGAAACCTTTTAGCGTGTATCTGAAAACGTATAAAAAAGGGCATCCTCAGCGCAATTTTAACCCTTCACCTCCCCTTCCCCCTACTAATACATTAAATAAATACTAAAATTGTAGTTTCGCATTTAATTAACGAACTAACACAGCCGATGCCAGTGGAAAGAGGCATACGTCAAGGAGACTCATTGATTCCGCTGCTGTTTAACCTCATCATGGATGAAATTATTCATAAAGTCAAAAACCTGAGTATAAGGTACAGAATGGGTGAAGAAATTATCTCTAGTATGCTATGCAGATGATGCCATACTTATTGCAGAGAGTGAATTATGACCTTCAGAGACTTTTATATAAATTTAATATGTACATATAACAGCAAGAAAGTTCAACATGATAATATCAATAAATAAAACAAAAAGTGTGGTAATCTCTAAAGATCCATTAAGGTGCAAACTGGAAGTGGGCAGCAAAATAATCCAGAAAGAAAGAAGTATCAGCTACCTGGGAGTACCAATGCACAGTTATGAAGATACAGAAGCGGAAGTTGCCCAACAAATAAACAAAGCCAACAGAATAGCAGGATGTCTTAAACACACTATCTGGCGCAACACACATCTAAGGTGAGAATCAATCAACTTAAAATCAACAATGTTTTCAGCAAGACGGGGCAACTTGTTAAGCAGGCCACGCACTTAATCGGCATTCGGCTAAGAGCAATCGGCCGATTTTGCTATACATGGAAATAAATAAGCCACCGCGCATCGCCTAAGAACGTTCTACAGTCAAACGTTCTTAGGCGGTGCGCGGTGGCTCATTTATTTCCATGTATAGCAAAATCTGCCGGTTGCTCTTAGCCGAGCCGATTCAGTGCGCGGCCTGCTTTACACGGCCAACGGCCAGGGAGTCCTTTGAACACAGCGCGATCATTTTTGGGATCGCCTTATTTCGCGTGCCAGTGATTTTCCATACCCATCGCATTCACTAGACCTAGCGCCACCTGGGTATTCTAAACGAGGCAGACCGATTTATCGTCCGACATTCCGGAATTGTGGACTAGAATTAATGATTTTGTTCGTGCCATGGGTCATCTTTAACATCTGTTTTATCGAGAACGTAGTCGTGCATAATGTTTGCTATATCATGTATACTAAATATAAATGTATAAATAATCATCGACATTTTAATATTCATTTCAGTACCGTAATTTGGGGTGACTGACCGATTTTGTACTTTAATCCTATAAAAATTATATTTTAAATTTTGCTACATTTTTGTATATGCAAATATGTTATGGGTTTAGGCGTCTACTTTCAGTAGCTTAGATTATAATTACAAGAAAATAATCATGACTTAGAAAAAAAAAAACATTAAAAAATTCCTTTCACCCCATTTGGCTTATATGTTGACCGTATATGCTTTTTGCCTGTTAAACTTATTTTTCTTTTAGGATGGGTTCATTTGACCGTTTTTTAAACCATTTTTTCTTAATTGGTTATATCGGTGGATTTAACAACCCTTGAAATATTAATTCCTTTTTTTTTTTAATTTAAAAATGAATTCTTAGATATTTATAAATTTGAATCGTTAAAAATAATTTAAAAAATTATACAGGGTGGCTGAAGTATATCACAATAGATCTTTTTCTATGTTTTTGGTCAAATTCACCCCAACGGTCAAAGTAACCCCATTTTACGGTACTGTTTATTTTGCCGCATACTGTATATAAAATATTTAATTACATACCTGAGAGTTCATCGTCTGTTATTTGACGAGGACCATAACTTTCTCCAGAACCTATAGAACTTTCTTCATGATTACCGTAAAATTTACCAAACGAATTTTGTGTGATGCTTTTTCTAAAACAAAAGGTAATATTTGATATATTTTAGATGAATTAAAATAAATATTGTTTTTCAATCTGTGCCATAAGAATAAATCCGTCGATAGATAATATATAAGAAGAAATCAGATGAATTAAAGGCTAGTGCACGGAGAACCTCAACCAAGCTAACATTTCAGGTAATTAGGACGACTATAAAAATATTTGACACCGAAGTAAAAAACTTCTGTTGTAATTGGTATAGGTGTTTAATTAATTATTAAAGGTGTAAATATATCTTATGGAAAATGTAATGTCACTAAAATATAATAAAATAAATTTGTCTCAATTCATATCATTGCGCCAACTCTGAATATTGATTAATAACGGTGTAAATTGATATAAATAAATCTAAAATCAAATAGGTATGTAATTGAGTTTTCTTCTTCTTCATGTAACATGTCCTTTCAGAACGTTGTTTACCATCATAGCTATGTTAATTTTATTCACTGCCACCCTAAATAGCATGCTTGTATGAACATCATTTAAGTGAAATACGTATAAATATAACAAAACTAATAAATTGAGGTAAAAATAAAATAAAAATCTGTGGCTAACGGACTCGCATCCAAGCCATTTTTTCACACACACACACACACACACACACACACACACACACACACACACACACACACACACACACACACACACACACACACACACACACACACACACACACACACACACACACACACACACACACACACACACACACACACACACACACACACACACACACACACACACACACACACACACACACACACACACACACACACACACACACACACACACACACACACACACACACACACACACACACACACACACACACACACACACACACACACACACACACACACACACACACACACACACACACACACACACACACACACACACACACACACACACACACACACACACACACACACACACACACACACACACACACACACACACACACACACACACACACACACACACACACACACACACACACACACACACACACACACACACACACACACACACACACACACACACACACACACACACACACACACACACACACACACACACACACACACACACACACACACACACACACACACACACACACACACACACACACACACACACACACACACACACACACACACACACACACACACACACACACACACACACACACACACACACACACACACACACACACACACACACACACACACACACACACACACACACACACACACACACACACACACACACACACACACACACACACACACACACACACACACACACACACACACACACACACACACACACACACACACACACACACACACACACACACACACACACACACACACACACACACACACACACACACACACACACACACACACACACACACACACACACACACACACACACACACACACACACACACACACACACACACACACACACACACACACACACACACACACACACACACACACACACACACACACACACACACACACACACACACACACACACACACACACACACACACACACACACACACACACACACACACACACACACACACACACACACACACACACACACACACACACACACACACACACACACACACACACACACACACACACACACACACACACACACACACACACACACACACACACACACACACACACACACACACACACACACACACACACACACACACACACACACACACACACACACACACACACACACACACACACACACACACACACACACACACACACACACACACACACACACACACACACACACACACACACACACACACACACACACACACACACACACACACACACACACACACACACACACACACACACACACACACACACACACACACACACACACACACACACACACACACACACACACACACACACACACACACACACACACACACACACACACACACACACACACACACACACACACACACACACACACACACACACACACACACACACACACACACACACACACACACACACACACACACACACACACACACACACACACACACACACACACACACACACACACACACACACACACACACACACACACACACACACACACACACACACACACACACACACACACACACACACACACACACACACACACACACACACACACACACACACACACACACACACACACACACACACACACACACACACACACACACACACACACACACACACACACACACACACACACACACACACACACACACACACACACACACACACACACACACACACACACACACACACACACACACACACACACACACACACACACACACACACACACACACACACACACACACACACACACACACACACACACACACACACACACACACACACACACACACACACACACACACACACACACACACACACACACACACACACACACACACACACACACACACACACACACACACACACACACACACACACACACACACACACACACACACACACACACACACACACACACACACACACACACACACACACACACACACACACACACACACACACACACACACACACACACACACACACACACACACACACACACACACACACACACACACACACACACACACACACACACACACACACACACACACACACACACACACACACACACACACACACACACACACACACACACACACACACACACACACACACACACACACACACACACACACACACACACACACACACACACACACACACACACACACACACACACACACACACACACACACCACACACACACATATGAACACCATACCATTCTCGCAAGTTCTTCAACCATGAGGTTCTTCTTCATCCTGGACTGCGTTTGCCTGCTATGTTTCCTGGCATGATATTTTGTAGCAACCTATATTAGGGACCTCTCATTACATGTCCGAAATACTCCAGTAGTACTCCAATTGAGTTTGGAGAATTAATTTGAGGAGAGTGAGAAAAGAGATTTTGTGAATCGGCACTTCATAAATCTTTCTGCAGGTATTAAGGTATCTTATCTTGTGGATGATAAATAACAATGCACTTTCAGTTACGCGACCGCAAAATAAGACACTTTCCACTGTCGGATCAACAAAGTGCAAATCTTGACTCATCAATAAAAAGAATATTAGCCCAGTCGTTAATTTCCAATCGGCATGTCTTGGTGCAAAACTTAAACGTGCCATACGATGTGCCCTCGTTAACAGTGGAACAGTAGCACTCAATCTGGCTCTGATTCTAAATTCTCTTAATCTATTTCTAACCGAATTGGCACTTATTCGCACATTACTCAGCAATCTTCTCTGATATTCTTTTCCTGTATAAGTATTCCGTGGATTCCGTATGTAGTCCTTCGACTTTGATTTTTGTTTGTGTTGGTGCTGCCCTCTTAGGTGTGAAATATTTCATAATGATTCCTATTTTACATAATACTAGGCTATGGTCGCTATCTACATCTGCCGAGTTGAGACATCTTACGTCGATTATTTTTTATGGATGTATATCTTTGTTGGTTACAACATAATCTATCATAGATCTTTGTCCACGGGTGTTATTGAATGTACTCGTATATTTGTGTTGGTCTTTGTGGTCAAAAAATGTGTTGTTTATTCTAAGTTCGTTATTTGTGCAGAAGTTTATCATCAGTTCTCCATTTTCGTTTTTAACATTTTCATTGTGTTTTTGCTTAATTCCGGGTATTACTTGGTTACCTATTCGAGCATTAAAATCCCCCAGTATTATCATCTTCCCTCTAACTTGATCTACTACTTGTTGTAATTCGTCATAAAAGATTTCCCTTGTTGTTTGAGGCTTGTTATTTTCTGGGCCGTATAGTCCGATGATGTTCAGGTCTTCCTTTTCCATTGTAATTTTTGCTGTGACAATTCTTTCCGATATATATTGACACTCTTTGATGTGATTTTGGTATTTTTGATGTTTTAGTAATGCTACGCCTTCTTTGGCCCTGTTTTCTTTTGCTACTCCACTGTAGATTAGTATATATTCGCCTAATCTTGATTGTCCTTTTCCTTTCTTTTTTGTTTCCTGTAGAGCGCATATATCTATTTGTTTCTCTTTTAATACTTAAGTGATTTCTTGATCGCTAGTGTTGAGTGATATGATGTCCCATGTGGTAATTCTCATCAATGTTTTTCTTTTGTCCTTATTTCTCGCCATGGTCGTCTTCATATGATCAGTCCGGTTCCGAGCCTTCACATTGTTTCTTTGAGCAGTATTCGTTTTTCCGATTGGTAGGTTGCTAACCTTGCCAATCAACCCTCCACATTTTATCCGGGCTTGGGACCGGCTGTGGTAATCGCAGAGCTACTCGATCCACCTTGCAATTACCCCAGGCAGTGTAAGGGGTCTGGGAAGTGTAAGGTACTCCAGTCTGACGTTATATTACTCATTTTTTGTAAGAAAGCACCTCCTCATTGAAAACTCAAGCAGACATGGTGCACAGATTAAATTTTTCGAACACAAATATCCAAAATAAATATCTAAAAATAAGTAAAACATTCTGCTAAAAATTAAAAATTATTTTTTGTTTCAAAAATTATGCGGTACTTTTTGTGATTAGTGAATTTTATACTAATAGTATTTATGAATAGGACAGTTTTATGGACTTCAAAAATGTGATTTCCATCCATCCAGTGGCACTACAGCCCAAACCGGGCCTATTCTTCAATATGTCCACATTTCAATCTCTTGGGCACTATTTGGCAGCAAATATTTCTTGGGGATTTTTTGTGGAGATATTTTGTCCAAAAAATTTGTGGGGATTATTTGACCTGAATTTTTTGTGGGTATTTTTTTGTCCGGGGATTATTTGTCTGGCGATTATTTGTAGGGATAATTTTTGGGGATTTTTTGTCCAGGAATAATTTGTGGGGATTTTTTATCCGGGATTATTTGTCCAGGGATTATTTGTCCTAGGTTCACCTTATTATCATCATCATCAATGGCGTTACAACTCTTCGTGAGTCTTTGACACGTATACTATTGCCGTCTATTGGCGTTTATATGTATATCTGACTACATTTTCCTTTCTGAATAGAGACTCTAACTCGTTATTATATCTGCGCCTCATTTCAAGATATGTTTCCGGCCATTATTCGCGTTTCAACTTCTCGCTCTATTGTGTTGTCATTTGTGATTGTTGCTCCTAGATATTTAAATTCTTTAACCACTTCGAAGTTATGATCGTTTATTGTAATGTTTTGCCTTATTCGCCGTCGTTATTGTTTTGAGACGACCATCAGTGGCGGCTGGTCAGGGTCGGCAGTGCCAACCCACACATTTATGGACACAGATTTTTTTAAATATTTAATTTAATCAGAGTTGATGATATTCGTTTCTGTGAAATAAAAAAAAAATATCTGTGAGATAATACAGACTAAATTTTATTCCTTCTTTTTAAAAGAATTCGATCGATCCGATACGTTAAGTGATCCTTGTGCGCTGTGCGTAAGAGACTTTTAAAATTTATTAATGATCCTATAGCCATGCACCCCATTGCGATAGGGCCGCTTCGGCAAGCCGTCCCAGATTGACGATTTGCTTGAATAAGAAATTATGGAATATTAGCCGATAGGCAACCAATTATACATTCCCCGTATTCATTTCAATGGCAAGTACGGCAGATACCAATCTGCCGAGCGGTGATCTGCAACGGCAGCAAGGCACGTACCTAGCCACGTATCTTTCTAGCGCGCCCGGGATAAAATTATGAAATAGGTAAAGTATTTCTCATGATCATTTTTAAGTGCGTAACAAGTGATAGGAAAAAGGGTAAGTCCGTGATAATACACATTTATGACATTTATTCTAACATGACATTTTAGTTAAATCTGACAGTTGTCACATTTTATTTTGAATTTGGAATAAAAACAAATCAAAGTGTTTCTTGCATTTATAAAATGGTATTTTCTTTGATTTGTATAGTCTTATAAATTATACAGATTATATTTGTAATATTATTATCTAATTAAAAAAAATTATTTTTTTATTATGGCGCCATCTATCGACAACTAGAATAACTAGAATAAATGTTATAAAAATGTCACCGACGAAATGTAATCACCGACGTGCCTTTTTTTCTGTCACATACAATTTAATGCGTTAGAAAGAAATCGAAAAACTGTGACGCACTGAAAGATGATCATGAGAAATACTGTAAGTAGTTTTACGTCGTTTAATTATTGATATTGTAATTTTTTTAAGTTGTTAGGAATTACCATTTAGGGGACAGGATGAATCGGAGCATTCGTTAAATCAAGTTAATTATAGAGAACAAATAAAATGGTTTAACAAATACGATATGGAATTTTCTAATTTACTTTCTGACTCGAAGACATTTGGCGGCGTACCTAAAACAGCACAGAATGAAAGAATCAATTTTAGTAGTTACATTTTGATCCTTTTCAGTAGAAGTAGACGAAACTACTGATAGAGGTAACATGTCATTCACAAAAGTATCAATTGTTCTTCGATACGCGTTACGTCTAATATTTATGAGAGGTTTTTAGATTTTCAGATGTGAGTAGAAGCCATAAGACAGAATATAATTTTGGTGTTTTAAAGGACAGATTAAAATTTTTTGATATCAAAAATAAATTGGTAAGGCAAATTTATGACGGCGCTGCCTTGATGTCCGGTGAATTGTATGGTCTCCAGGCAAAAGTTAAAACTATTGTACCAGGCAAAACTATTATTTACTCACTGTTATAAGTAATTGACGTCTTTGACGATTCAAAATTTAAAAGTTAAGCCAAAGAATTTTCAAAATATCTATTAGACAAGTTCATTAAAAATTATCCATCATTCTTTAATCAAATAAAATAAGAAAATGGATTAACAGTTTTATATGCTGATCCAAATATTTTCGGAAGGTGGGATAAGTTACAAAATATGTATAATTTTATATACTGCAATTCATTAGGTACAACAAATTGTTCCCGAAATTAATAAATTATTGTGCTCAAATGTGGGCAAATTCTGCCACAAATGAACGGGATTTCTCTCGTCTCAAAAGAGTCAAAATGTATTGTTGAAACACCATGAAACAAGAGAGAATGTCAAACTTGTCTCAAATGTCAATAGAAAAAAAAACTTAAAATCCCTTCAAAACAATAATAAATTTTACAATGACGTACATAGACTAGACTTAATTTATAAACAGGTTTAGGTTCTAAATTTATAGGAAAAAATGAAAAAAAAAAAAAAAATAAAAAAAAACAAAAACCAAAAATCTCATATGAAATTGAAGTCTTTTAATGAGATGGCATACCTATCTGAGGAGACAAAACCTTGCCGACCCTGTCCCTAAAGCCACGAGCTGCCACTGAGGACCATGTATTTCGTTTTGTCTTCATTTATTTTTAGACCGATGTTTAATGCAGTTTCTTCAAAACTCGAGAAAATATGGTTAACTTCTAATGTTGATTGTGCCACTGCACAATCTACATCTACGTCATCGGCAAAGGCGAGTATAATTTTTGCACCCCGAGCAGTTATGCCTGGTTTGATTTTTGGATAAATTTTTCGCATGACATATTCTAAGGCCAGGTTAAACAACAATGGGGACAACGGATCTCCCTGTCTCAGTCCAGAATTTACGTAGAAAGCATTTGATACTTTCCCCCTATTCTAAGGCGTGCAAAGGAGTTACTTATACACATTTGTGTTACCGCAGTTAGTTTCTTGGGTACGCCAAGCTCGATCATTTACTTCCATAATATTGCACGATTAATTGAATCATACGCCTGTTTGAAATCTATAAAGATCTGATGCACGTCCTGATTATACTCTCAATACTTTTCAACCTTATTATAATAAAACATATTTACCTAATGACTATACTTCCTATTCCTGGTCTAATAAAAATACTGGCTGGTTCTTGCATCTTATCCTCGGCGTTTTTCCTCATTTCTTGCAAAAAGTCGGGTTGTGATAAGGATCTAGTCAAACGACCAGGAGGAGGAGCAGCTGTAGGATTTGTAGGCATGGACGTTATAGATTCGGCTTCATTAAATATGCTATCCAAACGCCCTCTTTCTTTAAAACCTACGGCTTCTAGAGTACCCCCGTATAATACCTCCGAATCTCGGGTAATACCTTTGAGAGAGTTTATAGTTAGCTTTCCATCTTCTATGTGGCTTACCTAAAAATAAGAATGTATATAATAGATAGAATATTAGTCCGTTCTTTAACGGTAAAATATTGCAAAACCTTTAAATTTTAAAGAACCGCTTGGATTGACATGAAATTTGGCATACACATAGCTAACACGTCAAAGAAAAAAAAGTGATATTGTGCCGATATGTGCTTTTGCCCTGGGGTGGTTTTCACCCTCTCTTGGGGGTGAAAAATATTCGTCCAAAGAAAGTCAGGAAATGGATAAACTGGCTAATTTTAAGTAACTTTTGTTCTATAGAGTTTTTTCACTAAGTCAACACTTTTCGAGTTATTTGGCAGTGAATATGTTCATTTTTTCAACAAAATAACCACGCTTTTAGACGGTTTTTCGCAAATAACTCAAATAGTAAGTATTTTGTCGAAAAAACATTCTTAGCAAAAATATAGCCTGTAAAAAATTTAAAAAAAATGGTGTATACATCACGTCTCTACACCTAGTAAAAGCAGAGATATAGCTAATGAAAAATAGGTTCATATTCGTCAAAGCCAAATGGAATATTTTAACGTGAAATAACCAAAAATGAAGCACATTTCGGGGAAAACTCATTACAACTTATTTAAAGTGTTTAAAAAAAAGCTTCTTTTTTTTTATAAAAAAAAATTCTATCATCAAAATTAAACAAGTTACGCTCAAAATAAAGTTAGTCCATTTTGGTTTTGGTAAAAAATGAACTTAATCGTTACTACTTCACAAGTTTCTTGACTCGTGTGTATATTGTTTATATGATCTGTAAGTTTCATCGGTTCAAAGTCCTTATTATTGAAAGGGCTGTAGTTAAAAGAGGTTGAACGAGTCACTGATCACGAATATATGCAAATTTAGAAACACCAAATCTTAATCAATTTTTGTCTAACAGAAAAACAAAAAAATACATGATATTCAGAAAAGCAAATCTGACTTTTTTTGTTTTTCGAGATTTTTGGTATCTCTAACAATTTTTAAGTTATTTTGAAAAAAGCATATTTTTCAAAATTTAAATTTTTAAAAATTTTATTTTGAAACCAAATTTTTTCAAAAATAAGCACTTTGAATCGATGAAACTTACAGATCATATAAACACAACATAAGTAAAATAATTTGTGGAGCGGTAACGATTAATTTCATTTAAGTTGCTAATTAGTGGTTGGTCTTTCCGATTTTTTTTTTGCAAAAACAAAAGTGACCAACTTTATTTTGAGCGTAACTTGCTTAAATTTAATGCTAGAAACTTTTTGTAAAAACAAAAATAAAGCTTTTTTTAAACACTTTAAAAAAGTTATAATTGGTTTTCCCCAAAAAGTGCTTAATTTTTTGGATATTTCACGTCGAAATATTCTATTTGAAATTTGGTGAATATGAATATATTTTTCATTGGCTATAACTCTGGTTCTACGAGATCTAGAGACCTAACGCGTACACCATTTTTTTTACTTTTTTATAAGCTATATTTTTGCTAAGAACGTTTTTTTCGACAAAATACTTACTTTTTGAGTTATTTGCGAAAAATTGTCTAAAAATGTGGTTATTTTGTTAAAAAAATGAACATTTTCACTCGCAAATAACTCGAAAAGTGTTGACTTGGCGAAAAAGCTCTATAGGACAAAAGTTACTTAAAATTAGTCAGTTTACCCATTTCCGGACTTATTTTGGACATATATTTTTTCACCCGCAAGAGGGGGTGAAAGTCACCCCCAGGGCAAAAGCACACATCGGCACAATATCACTTTTTTTCTTTGACATGTAAGCTATACGCATGCCAAATTTCATGTCAATCCAAGCGGTTCTTTAAAATTTAGAGCAAAAACCGTGAAAGAATGGACTATATTTATAATTAAGAAAGTATGTCGCTACTGATATAAGCGACATAGAAGTATCTATGGAGTGTACTAGTGTAGATTGTTCTTTTATTTGTATTCTTCGATTTTCTTTAACTCCTATCCGCTGATATGTGGTATGCCATGCCTCGCCGAAAATATATTTTGTTGTAAAACTTATTTTATAAAATATTTCTTCAAACGCCATCTGTGTACCTCCTCCCAACTGCTGCAGTTTTAGTATGGTTTAGTCTTTCAGCTAGGTTGATGTAAAGTTTTCTGGCGGTATCACATACCGAAGATCAGTGTTTACGCTTCTATAGTTAAAAGCAGTCCATTCAGTATTCTTTCAATATTAGAATGGCAGCAAGTTCATCCAGTTGTCCTATTTTCAAGTACTTTCAACATTGTTTTACTATTTTTTAGTTAACAATACTCGTTTTTTTGCAATTCAGTTTATAAAGATCTTTTTGGGAACCTCCACCATGTTTTTTAATATTATGCATGCGTTCATAATTTTCTTGAAAAAACAAAGTTTATTTTATTCGGAGCAGTATAGTAAGAGAGATAAATATGACATAGTGCAACTCATTCTTCATGGCAAAGTATTTGGATAGAGAGGATAAGGGAGAAGAAGCATATCCTGGCTTCAAAACCTAAGAAAGTGGTTCAATAAATCTACAATCGGACGATTTCTAATAGCAGCAAGCATTCGAAACCATGCTGATTGCCAACAAGTCAATTTGACTTTTGTAGGGCAAAATCGGGTTTCATGGCAAAGTCACCTTCAATTATCTTCTGTACGTTAATTTATTTTTTTTCTTTTAATTATTATGGACCGTGTTGGGGAAGGACTTACCCTATCCTCACCTCCCCGTAAATCCGTCAATGTATGATGTTCAGTAGTTTTCTGAAGATACGGCGTAATTGCAGTTATAGTGGTATTGGATAAGTGTGATGCATTCATGAAAACATGATAATTCTTGTGTCGCTCTAGCAGCATATTTTCTATCGCTTTTCTTCAGTTTTCTGAGGTCTTTTTGGAGGTTTTCTGAAGACTAAAATACGATGCGTCTAGTTTTGACTACGGATTTATATGCAGCACGCAAATATGCATGAAAGAAATGAGTCTCTGTCAAAAAATCTTTCTGATTTTCGTTCACTCAACTGTGAAGTAGTGCACTTGACGTACATTAAACACCTGAATCCAATAACTGCAGAAGGCTGTAGCTTCAGAATAATAGTTTTTCAGAGCTAGGTCCCATGGACTTTTTTAATTTACACACTATTATTGATCAAACTTTCGTTAAATTTGACCGAGGCCGCTTTTCCATAAGGAGTGTTGCGGTGTCCTTTGGTTTCATTGTAAACAAGCATGCTCTGACTGTTAAATCCCTGCACAAATCTCTTGCTCGATATCTCAGTTTTCAATGAGTTGATAACCAGATGTTTGTATGAACCTTTGTCTTTTTGATACCTCCATCCACTTTATTTTTCCAATATTTAGGTGAAGCCCCAAATCACTGCTCTTTGAGATATTTCTTTAGCTTCTAATTACACTACCATTTACGAAGAACTACCAATTTATACTAAAGATAGGTCTAAAAATGAACTACACAATAACTAAATATATATGATGAACGTAGAAAAGGACAACGCAACCATACAAATAGGAATAAGTACAATACAGAAAGTCAAGGAGTTCATATACCTAGGCAGGGTTGTTTCATTTTAAACATTTTGTTTTAAACAACTGTTTTAAACATGTGTAGGTATGGTTCTTTTCATGAGGATTTTTCAGTGCGTCACAAATGATAGAAAAAAAGGTAAGTCCGTGATAATATACATTTTTATAACATTTATTCTAACATGACATTTTAGTTAAATCTGACAGTTGTCAAATTTTATTTGCAATTGGGCATAAAAACAAATAAATTGTCCTTATTGCATTTATAAAATGGTATTTTCTTTGATTTGTATAGTCTTATAAATTGTACAGATTATATTCGTAGATATATTATATAAATTAGTAAATAAATTTTTTTCTATTATAGCTCCATCTATCGACAACTAGAATAATCACCGAACTAGAATAATTACCAAAGTAATCACCGAGGTGCCTCTTTTCTGTCATATACAATTTAATGCGTTAGAAAGAAATCGCAAAACTGTGACGCACTGAAAATTGCTCATGAGAAAAAGCATATACAGTCATGAGCGCACTAATAACCGGCAAAATAACGGAAAAGATGGAAAACATATAATTATATGTAAACCTCAACTTAAGTTGTGAGATAAAAAGAGATGAACCTAGTGGAGGTGTTAAATTTAGCGATAGTAACTTATAGATTCTGATTGACATTAAATTGATTGTTTCCCACCTTTAGACGTATCGAACGAATTTGAGAAATGCCACTGTCACAGTGACAGTTTTAGTTGACATACTTCTCTGATACGTCTAAAGGTGGGAAACAATCAATATAATATCAATTTATATGTTACTCTCGCTAAATTTAACAACTCTACTAGTTTTATTTCTTTTTATCTTACAATTTAATATGCTTTCCATCTTTTGCGCTATTTTGCCGGTTATTATTCTTTTTCTCATGATCATCTTTCAGTGCGTCACAGTTTTTCGATTTCTCTCTAACGCATTAAATTGTATGTGACAGAAAAAAAGGCACGTCTGGGAATACTTCGGTAATTATTCTAGTTCGGTGATTATTCTAGTTGTCGATAGATGGCGCCATAATCAAAAAAGAATTATTTATTAAATAAAATAATAATATTATCAATATAATCTGTACAATTTATAAGACTATACAAATGAAAGAAAATACCATTTTATAAATGCAATAGACACAATTGATTTGGTTTTATTCCAAATTGAAAATAAAATTTGACAACTGTCAGATTTAACTAAAATGTCACGTTAGAATAAATGTCATAAATGTGTATTATCACGGACTTACCTTTTTTTCTATAATTTGTGACGCACTGAAAAATGTTCATGAAAAGGAGAATAGCACGCTCATCACTGTATGTTTAAAACAGTTTTTCTACAACCGTGTTAAAAATGCAATTTTTATCACTCCATACGAGCGTTAAAAATGCCACTTTAAGGCACTAGTGCTTTTAAATATTTTTAAGGCACTGCAGTTCGTATTGACCGTATAGACAATTTTGATGTAATGTCAAAAAAATATAAAAATGGAATGTCAGTAAAAGTTCAAGTAAAAGTTTTTGTAGATATTGTTCTGTAATTACGTTTGTAGAAAAAATATAGTATATGCGTGTTAAAAAGTACATTTTTAAGGAACTCATGTGAAGTGCAGAACTCGCTATCGCTCGTTCTGCAAATTTTCACATGCGTGCCTTAAACGTGTACTTTTAACACTTATATCATAAATAACTATAGAACACTTAAATTAAACAAGCGGTTTTTTCCCATTGTCTGGATTAAAATAATAAATAAATAGGAAAAAATTCTCAAATACATTATAAAAACTTTTCAACATAGTCCGTTCTTTAACGGTAAAATATTGCAAAACTTGTAAATTTTAAAGAACCGCTTGGATTGACATGAAACTTGGCATACACATAGCTAACAAGTCAAAGAAAAAAAGTGATATTGTGACGATATGTGCTTATGCCCCGGGGGTGCTTTTCACCCCCCTCTTGGGGGTGAAAAAGTATTCGTCCAATGTAAGTCCGTAAATTGATAAACTGACTAATTTTAAGTAAGTTTTGTTCTATAGAGTTTTTTCACTAAGTCAATACTTTTCGAGTTATTTGTCAGTGAATATGTTCATTTTTTCAACAAAATAACCACACTTTTAGACGGTTTTTTGCAAATAACTCAAATAGTACGTATTTTGTCGAAAAACCATTATTAGCAAAAATATAGCCTGTAAAAAATTTAAAAAAATTATGGATATATCATGTTTCTATACCTAGTAGAAGCAGAGTTATAGCTAATTAAAAATAGGTTCATATTCGTCAAATTTCAAATGGAATACTTTAACGTGAAATAACCAAAAATTAAGCACATTTCGGGGAAAACTTATTACAACTTATTTAAAGTGTTTAAAAAACGCTTCATTTTTGTTTTATAAAAAAAATTTCTAGCATCAAAAGTAAACAAGTTACGCTCAAAATAAAGTTACTCCCTTTTTTTTTGGTAAAAAAATCGGGAAAATCACCCCCTAATTAGTATCTCAAATGAACTTAATCGTTACGACTTTACAAGTTTCTTGACCCGTGTATATATTGTTTATATGATCTGTAAGTTTCATCGGTTCAAAGTCCTTATTTTTGAAAGGGCTGTAGTTAAAAGGGATTGAACGAGTCACTCATCACGAATGTATGCAAATTTAGAAACACCAAATCTCAATCAATTTTTGTCTAACAGAAAAACAAAAAAATACATGATATTCAGAAAAGCAATGCTGACTTTTTTTGTTTTTTAACATTTTTGGTATCTCTAACAATTTTTAAGTTATTTTGAAAAAAAGCATATTTTTCAAAATTAAAATTTTTAAAAATTTTACTTTAAAACCAAATTGTTTCCAAAATAAGCACTTTGAATCGATGAAACTTACAGATCATATAAACACAACATAAGTAAAATAATTTGTGGAGCGGTAACGATTAATTTCATTTAAGTTGCTAATTAGGGGGTGGTCTTCCCGATTTTTTTTTGCCAAAACAAAAGCGACCAACTTTATTTTGAGCGTAAATTACTTAAATTTAATGCTAGAAACTTTTTATAAAAACAGAAATAAAGCTTTTTTAAACACTTTAAAAAAATTATAATGGGTTTTCCCCAAAAAGTGCTTAATTTTTTGGATATTTCACTTCGAAATATTCTATTTGAAATTTGGTGAATATGAATCTATTTTTCATTGGCTATAACTCTGGTTTTACGAGGTCCAGAGACCTAACGCGTACACCATCTTTTTTATTTTTTTACAGGCTATATTTTTGCTAAGAACATTTTTTTCGACAAAATACTTACTTTTTGAGTTATTTGCGAAAAACCGTCTAAAAATGTAGTTATTTTGTTGAAAAATGAACATATTCACTCGCAAATAACTCGAAAAGTGTTGACTTGGCGAAAAAGCTCTATAGAACAAAAGTTACTTAAAATTAGTCAGTTTATCCATTTCCGGACTTATTTTAGACTTATATTTTTTCACCCCCAGGGCAAAAGCACACATCGGCACAATATCATTTTTTTTCTTTGACATGTAAGCTATGCGTATGCCAAATTTCATGTCAATCCAAGCGGTTGTTTAAAATTTAGAGCATAAACCGTGAAAGAATGGACTAACAAACATTATTTATTTATTAATAACCGGAACTTAACAAAAATTGGAAAACTTAAAACATTTTGCATACAAGAGTTAATACATTTCTCAAAATTGTTCCAGTCTCACAGTTATCTTGTAATCCAAAATTGTCAATCTGATATCTGATCAGTCACGTCATCACTGATGCAATTAAGCTCTTTAAAAATTGAAACCAACTTGGCAGCTTTGACATTGCCTAGCCGATTACGCAGTTTGGAATGACAAACCGTATGTTGAGGAGAAGAGTCTTTCTGTGTTGGCTGACAATGCATTAGCTGTGTGGAGCTGTTGAGCAAGTTCCAATGCTGTAGTATTTATATTTTTCATTGAACGCCACCAAGTCTTTGGTACATATTACATTCTCAATTAAATGTTTAGAAAACGTATGGTTTAAAGGGTACACACTTTGCCTGGTAATTAATAATTGACAATGCTCCTGGATGATAATTTATAATGGATGGAAGGTAAGTTTATTTCCACTAAAGCGCTTATCAAGCAAATTTGCCAAAAAATGAGCTGGGGTCAAAGCCATTTCCATACGCTCCTTCGTATCATGTATAAAAATTCGCCATTTGCATGTTTCAAAAAAATACTAAACACCACAAAATAATTTACAGTAGGCGTTCTTGCAATTCGAATTTATAAATAGTAAGTCTGGAGTTCCCCCAGGCGATAGCTTCTAATTGCAATTGGTTTTCTTATCTATTATGTTAAAGAAAAGTTAAAATAAAAATTATTAATATTATGTTAATAAAATATGATTTAAACAATGTTTTTTTCTAAGTTCTATTTGTTCAAAACATACAATTTAAAATAAAAAACGCATGTTTAAAACCAAAAAAAAAAATGTTAAAGATAAAAAAACATGTGTTTTAAACATGTTTTATTTGTTTAAAATATAAAATTTAAAAACAAAATAAAAGATGTTTAAAACAAAAAAAAAAAACGTTTAAAACAAAAAAAAACATGTATTGTGTTTTATATAAAATTAAAAAAACATGTTTTTTTCAATCCTGTACCTAGGGAAAATAATGAAACTGAGTAAAGGAAATCAAACAGCAGAAATAAAACGGAGAATAAGACTCGCATGGGTGACATTCGGAAAAATGATGTATATCCTGCAAAACCAGAAATATGCCCAATACCTCCGCACAAAAGTATATGATCAATGTGTTCTACCAGTACTTACATATGGAGTACAGACAAGGACCTTCACAAAGGAAAACATGGAAAAGATGGTTAAGACTCAAAGGGCAATGGAAAGGCAGATGATGGGTATCAAGCTAAGTGATAAAAGAAAAATACCAAAGTGAAAGACGTAAATAAACATGCAGCTACTCTCAAATGGAAATTTTCAGGACACAACAGCAGACAAAGAGACGGAAGATGGAATGAAGCGATTACCCACTGGAGACCTTGGGACCATAAAAGAGGAGAAGGCAGACCACAGATGAGATGGTCGGATGGCCTAAAAAGATACGCAGGGGCCAGATGGACAGGATTAGCACTGAACCGAGTAGAATGGAAAAATAAGGGGGAGGCCTACGTTCAACTTTGGACAAATGAAGAGCAATAAATAGATAGACCTAGTTATACTCACTCTAAATTCTTCGCCATTTTGTCCTAATCTATTATTTTTATTGGCTAAAATTTTCCTTTGTACGGTACTCATATTTCCTTTAACCGTACCGCTTATAATCGAACTGTAAGTGGGTCTTCTTTCTGCTTGATTGTCGACAGCTAGGTTGGACATGGATCCGCCGATAAATTTTGACTTCCAAGTTGACATCATTGAGGGTTTCGTTTTTCGCCTTTCTAGTTTCTCGTTTTGCTTTTCTTGTTTTGCCATTTGTTTATTAAAGTTCTGAAAATAAACAAAAATAAAACCATAAATAATACTTCAATCAATGAACAGAAAATATATCTAAGACAAGAAATTGTAACCAATTAAACATTTTTCAAGATTTATGGAATACAATTATTTCAGACCTTGTTTTAATAATAAAAAAAATGTCGATTTTTATATATAAATGTGTGCTTTTTAAACATACATTTACATGTACGCAAGCTTATAAGCTTTATTTTTAATAGAACATCTTGTATATTTTTATATTTTTAAAAGCTGCTTAACAACCTGATTTCAAAATTTCAACATTTCTATTCCACTGGGAAAGTATATCTCCGTATTTCAGGCAGAGATTTTTGCAATCTAGCAGTGTGCAAGAGAAAACAACCTGAGGGTCTTCGAACTGCAGCGGGTTAACATATGCACAGATCGCCAAGCAGCCATTGGGGCTCTTATAAGCCCTAATGTGAACTCTAGGCTGGTGTGGGAATGTCGACAAGAACTTGACAGACTGGCACAACATAACAGTGTCATACTGGTATGGATTCCAGGTCATCGGGGCATATACGACAATTAAAGAGCTGATGCACTTGCCAGGAGAGCATCAGCTACAAAATACCTGGGCCCAGAGCCGGCCGTGGGAGTGCTAAAAAGCACCGTCCGCGAACGAAAAAAAACCTGGATCCGAAGCCAACATAACTCACACTGGGAGAGTATACCCGGTCAAACACATGGCAAGTTGTATATCGGACGGACATGTGCTAGTAGGGCTGAATTACTGCTGAAAACAATTACTGCTGATTTCTGGACAGCATGAGATACAAACGATTCGCCAAGGATGGTACCCATCTTAGGCAGATATTTTCTTATTAATTTACAAAAATTACTTATCCGTCTTCTCAATACATTGACAAATGTAAAAATTGCGGTCTTTACGCCCACAATTATACAAGGTGTTTCATTGGGAAACGAAAATACTTGAATGGTCAATAAAGTTCGTTCTATATGTACTACATTTATTGCCTAATCGATTTTTTAAACCGAGTTACAAGGTGTTTTATCCATTTTGCCTATTTCTTTCTGGACCATAACTTTAGAACCACCTTGTATATTTTTTAGATATTTATTACACATAATGTCTCATTTAGAACTCAAACTACTAATCACAAGAAAAATCCAGCTCCGGACTAAAAAATATTATAAAATTGTGACCTTGAAACAACACCCTGTATATTGAAATTTTCAAAATCTGTTTGCATATTTAAAAAGAGCACAAGAAACTAAGTTTAACAGTTCGCTTCAATTTTTTGGCTAGAAAATTTAATGACTTCAATTTTGAAATTATATTGAAATTTTTAAGAACTCTTAGATTAAAAAGCTGGTAATAGGTCTGTTCCAACAAACAGTCAAATTAGTCAGAAGCCATCAGCAAACAGTTGGTAAGTGAGAGAACATAATACAGTCATCAGTGCTACCCCCTCTACTCGCGGTGGTGGACTATTTGCTGATAGTTTCTGACTGATTTGGCCGCTTGTTGGAACAAACATATTATTAACTTTTAATAATAAATTATGAAAATTAATACTCATTTTAAAAATAATCAATACGTATTTACTACATTGGAACGACCCATTTAGTAATCACAAGAAAAATCCAGGTCCGGATTAACAAAAAACATATAGTAATTGTGACATTGAAACAACACATTGAGTATTGAAATTTTCAAAATCTGTTTGCATATTTCATAAGAGCACAAAAAACTGAGTTTATAGGTTCGCTTTAAATTATTGGGCAGAAAATTTAATGACTTGAATTTTTTAGGAATTCTGAAATTAAAAAGCAGGTTATTAAAGCACTTTTAATTATAAATTATTAGAGTTTATGAATAAATACTTATTTTAAAAATGATCAATAATTATTTATTACATTGGAACGACCCACTTACTAATTACAAGAAAAATCCAGGTCCGGATGATCAAAAAAATATAAAGTAGTTGTGAGCTTGATACAACACCCTGTATATTGAAATTTTCAAAATCTGTTTGAACATTTGAAGAGAGTACAAAAATGTATGCTTAATGGTCCATTTCAATTTTTGCGCAGACAATTTAATGGCATTACTTTTCAAATTATGTCGAAATTTTTGTTAGGATTCTCAGATGTCTTAAAAATTTCGATATAATTTCAAAATTAATATCATTAAATTGTCTGTGCAAAAAATGGAAGAGAACCACTACATTTATTTTTTTGTGCTCATTTCAGATATGCAAACGGATTTTGAAAATTTCAATATACCTACAGGGTGATGTTTCATGGTTACAATTACTTAATGTTTTTTGTTAATCCGGACTTAGATTTTTCTTGTGATTACTAAATGGGTCGTTCCACTGTATTAAATAAGTATTGATTATTTTTAAAATAAGTATTTGTTCATTAACTATAATAATTTATTATTACAAGTTAACAATACCAGCTTTTTAATCCGAGTTCTTAAAAATTTCAATATAATTTCAAAATTAAAGTCATTAAATGGTCTGGCCAAAAAATTGAAGCAAACCATTAAACTTAGTTTTTTGTGCACTTTTCAAATTAATATGCAAACGGATTTTAAAAATTTCAATATACAGGGTGTTGTCTTAAGGTCACAATGAATTTATATTTTTTTAGTCCGGACCTGGATTTTTCCTGTGATTAGTAGTTGGGTTGTTTGGGTTCTAAATGAGACATTATGTGAACCAAATATCAAAAAAATATACAACGTGGTTCTAGTTGGGCAAATGGGCCAAATGGGCAAAATCGATAAAATACCTACCCCGTAACTCGGTTATAAAAATCGGTGACGCAATAAATGTAGTATATCTACAACCTACTATAGTAGGTAGTACTCTATCTATAATAGAGGTTTATAGTGACCTCTATTAACCATTCAAGTATTTCAGCTTACCAATGAAACAGCCTGTACCTATATGGTAGGTACTTTTAAACGCTCTATGTAATCGGTTTTTTAGGGTGAAGAAGTATTTTACAGTTTCTGCAATATGAACCTAAAATAAGAAAAGATAATAGGGATACGAAAATAAAATATCTTACTTTCATTCGCTTTTTGTATTCTTCTTTGGCTTTATCTTGCATAGTCTTAGCTTTTTTCTTATCTGTTGCTTCCATTTTAGCTTGGATACCATCTATAAATCTTAAAATATCATCTCTGTTGTTGATTCCCGCGAGTTCTTGTGGAGTCCTTTTATCGATGTCCATGGAGTATATGTTTGCACCAAAATTGACTAGAAACGTTACTATATGTTTGTGACCTTGTGCAGCTGCTAGATGAAGGGCCGTATTGCCGAACAGATCAGCTTTGTCTGGGTTTCCGCTAAAATTATAATTAAAATATTATTGTTAAAATTAATGTAATCAAATAGTTATTTAAGTGTTAAAAGTACACGTTTAAGGCACGCATGTGAAAGTTTGCAGAATGAGCGAAGCGAGTTCTGCAATTCACATGAGTGCCTTAAAAATGTACTTTTTAACACGCATATCATACAATATTTTTTCTACAAACCTAATTACAGGACAATATCTACAAAAACTTTTACTTGAACTTGATTGACATTCCATTTTTATACTTTTTGACATTACATCAAAATTTCCTATACGGTCAATACGAACTACAGTGCCATAAAAATTTTAAAGCACTAGTGCCTTAAAGTAGCATTTTTACCGCTCGTATGGAGTGCTAAAAATTGCATTTCTAACACGGTTGTAGAAAAATAATTTTAAAGTGATTTTATAAAGTATAGTCATAGTAGTATTATACTAGTAGTCGGGCCAGCCGAGAGGGCGGTACAGCCGGTACATTTTACCGGCACCAGACCAATGACTTCAAAAATTCATGGTCTTTCATTGTTGAAGATTCTAGATTAGTTGCCAGAAATTATGGAATAAATGCAGAATTTACATTAAATAAAGGCACCAGGTACCTCTTACAGCTTCGCCGATCCTATATTCCTGTTCAGCGACCTCAAAAACCCCCGAATATGAAAATTGAATTCATTCCCATGATTATTTTCCGAGTTGTGAATTTTTATTTTGTGAACACTTTAAGATGCACTTTGGAAAATTCATTTTCCGCCTACAACAATGCAATTTGAATTTGTTCCTCATGCCAAGTGTTCAAGAATTTTCCTGAAGCTCTCCCGAATTGAATGCAAAAGGTTCCATAACAATCCGTATTACTTGAAAAAAGTTAGAAGTTTAGGCGATTTTAGTGCTTTATTTCCTCGTTTATTTCTTTATACAGGGTGTAACAAAAACACAGGTCATAAATTTAATACCATATTCTGGGACCAAAAATAGTTTCATTGAAGCTAACTTACCTTAGTATAAATATGCACATAAAAAAAGCTACAGTCCTTTGAAGTTACAAAATAAAAATCGATTTTTCGAAAACGAAAATCGTTTTGTTCCTTTAAACCCCCCAAACTTTTTTGTACGTTCCAATTAAATTATTATTGTGATACCATTAGTTAAATACAATGTTTTTAAAACTTTTTTGCCTCTTAGTACTTTTTCGAAAAGTCAGTTTTTATTGAGATATTTTGAATATTAGTCAAATCCACCACATATTTTTAAATGGTTAAATACGATTATGGAGACTTGGTAATCGTATGAAAATTTATTTATTAGGCATATTTTGAACCATATTAAAAAAGAAGCCACATCTTGATAAAAGGTGCCTTATCGAAAAAATACTAAGAGACAAAAAAGTTTTAGAAACATTGTGTTTAACTAATGGTACCGCAGTAATAGTTTAATTGGAACGTACACAAACATTTGGGGGGTCTAAAAGAACAAAACCCCCATAATTTTTTTATGTAAACATATTAAAAAAGAAGCCGCAACTGAATAAAAACTGCCTTATCGAAAAAATACTAAGAGGCAAAAAGTTTTAAAAATAGTGAGTTCAACTAATGGTACCACAACAATAATTTCATTGGAACGTACACAAAAGTTTGGGGGGTTTAAGGGAACAAAACCCCCCACAAAATTTTTATGGGGTGCACAAATTTCACTATAATTTTCTTTAAGATGTTTTTGCCATAAGAATGCCACATGTCTAATTTCATTAAAAAATCTCGAATAGTTTTCGATATATTGGAAAAAATCGATTTTCATTTTATAACTTCAAAGGGCTATAACTTTTTTTATGTGCATATTTGTATAAAGGTAAGTTAGGTCCAATCAATTTATTTTTGGTCCTAGAATATGTGATTTAATTTATGACCTGTATTTTTGTTACACCCTGTATATTTTTATATGCCCTGGGAGGGGTTTTAACACCCAAACCCCCCTCCCTGGGTGCGCCACTGTATTTATAGATAATTTACTTACAACTATTGAAAGCCCTTAGCGCCAGCGCGCTGACGCTAAGGGCCACTATGCAGCTCTTGCAGCGCCGCTATGCAAGAGCTTTCATATGTACGGAAACGTTTATACGATGAGTTGTCCAAGGTATGGACAACTTTGGGGTTCTCGTACTTGAAGGAATCCAAGTTTCTGCCCTGTATAGATATATTGAGAATACGACTGCATTTACCAATTTCATCTTGATTTTTTGAGATATATTGCTGTACAATTTTATGGGAAAATTTTAGAAAATAAATTTATAACAGAGACCACGAGATCATAAATCTTCATCGCCCTGTATATGACCAAAAATTGTAAATATTATAATTTAGCTAGTAACCAGTGTTTTCACAGAAGGTGAAATCGTTAAGTGATTTGTTAATGGTTCTTTGAACGGATATACAATTATGCGGTAAAAATTAGAAAGTACATTTATTTCGCGTTGGAATCGACAATAGGACATTTGTAAATGATTCGTAGAAGGAAAGACAATAAACAAATTTATTGAGTTTAGAATATAAGGTTTTTTGTTTAGCATATTGAAACAACGAAAAGTAATTTGGTATCTCCTAGAATTTAACAAAATGGAAAAGTTGTATACAAATTAAACGGGTTCTTAAGAAATGAAAACATGGATGAAGTGGGTAGACAGGATGTTTGTGATTGGCGGAGAATAATAGATGGTGGGGATGAGAGTGTTGAGTCTGATTTTGAGGAGAGAAAAAATGGTCACTGTGTAATTAATATCTGGAGAGGACAGTCCAGTTTTTTTAAAAAGTGAGAAGTCGGTGTAAAGTGGTGAAATTGGCCTTTGCGAGCAGATCGTGGCGAAACGAAATCGTTGACCGAGTTGAGAAGTTAATTTTCCTTGTGTCCGAGGGGATTCCTTTGTTCTGTCTAGAACGAGTAGCCAATGGGTATCAATTTGCACAAGATATCGAGCAGAGATAAAACTGAATAGAGATTTCGAGCGAGTCCCGTTGTTTGTTTGTTGTTGAAGCAGTTTGGACGAGAAGGACCTTTCGCTACATCCTAGGAGCAAGTGTGAGAGAATCGAAGGCTGCGCAATCCAGAAAGAAGAAGTAACGAAGAAACAAAAAGGTTAGAATTTTTGTGAAACGGAGAGAGTTTGTTTTATATCCACACCATATTTGTTTATTTTTTGTATTGAGCATTTCTATAGCAGAATTTAGTCATTCCAAAATTTCAAGAAGATATAAGTAATCAATTCAAAAGGAGAAAAGTAAATTTTAGTATTTTTGTAAGAATAGTCTAACGAATTATTTAAATAAAATTTTTGTTAAAACAAAGGAGATATCAGAATTAAAGCTTTATTTATTAGATGAGAAAAAGTTGCAACAGAATTAAATTTTAGTATAATTTTTAAATCTTATATTTATGGTATATTGGATAAATAAAAAATATTTATAACATTTATATGACATCGAGTGTGTTTAATTTCCCTGTTTTGTCCCTGGATGAAGTAAGCAACTAGAGATACTAGACGCCACAAACCTAATAGTCCATTCAAATGTTACATTTAGTGTGCATTTCTTAGAGGAGTCAATTTTATTTTTTTAATGTGTAGGGGGGTTCAGTAGAAGCTTAAGATCAAGTTTTTGGGGTTGAGACCCTTGTCCCCCGGCCGCCATCTTGGAAAAAGAGGTGCAAAGGGCTTTCACGCTGTATCTCGTAAACTAGCTACCATACAGAAAATTTAATTTCACATAAAATGAAGCAAATTAAATTTTCTACAATTTCATATCTATTATTTTTTATCGTTAAGTGACCAACAAAAAAGTTATAAACAAAAATAAGAGAAAATTTTGTAAGAAATTTCCTTTTGGAGGTTATAACTTTTTTTACGTTCATTTCACAATAAAATAACATCATAGCGATTTTGTAGAGGATTTTTCAATAAACAATTTTCACTATAAAGTTGTTTAATTTTATTTATTATCTAGGTTTTACAGCGCTCCAAACTTGACCAGATTCTCGAATTCTCGTAGAAAAATAATGCTTTTCTATTATATATCTATATATTAGACGAGCGGCATTAACCGTTATGCCAACCATGAAAATCAAATTTAAGGTGAATGATCAATTTTGGTCTATTTTTATGTTTTCGAGGTCGCTGAATCAGAATATGAAGTTTATTTTTATCTGGAGTTAGTGGAACATGTTAAAAAAATAAATTTTATACAAAAATGCCAAAAATCAATTTTGATGATTTTTCAAATTTACCTCGCTGTATCTTTGGTCGCTGTAAATATTTCCTTTTAAAAATTTTACTGTGTCATCTTTGAAGTATGTAGATAACAATGAAATTTGTCTAAAATGTTTAAACACATTAAAAAAGGAGTTGTTAATTTATTAACATTTTGTCATCATATTTCGTTAGTTTCATGTTTACTTAAAAAAGTTGAGTGACAAACTTTTTAGTTTATAATTTTAACCAACACAACAATAAAATATAGTTCATGAAGAAGTTTTTTTGGAAAATTTTAAGTCAAAACATATAATAGGAAAAAAGTTATGTTACTGCATATACAAGCGGCACACCCCAAAAAACGCTTATATCTCGAGATCCTGACCACGGTGTGGTGAATGGCTAAATTTTATCATACTTTATGATTTTGATATCAAAAATCGTTTTTTTGCTCTGCTTAAGAATTTTGCATTTTGCGGTTGCGTCATTCTTCTTCTGAAGCGGGGAATTTGTCCTCAAACAACTTCTTGGGCCTTTTCTATATATGCTTAGAGTTATAAGTTTTATAGTGGGAAGAAAGGTCAAAAACAGATTAATAATAGAGAGTTATTGCCACCGGCAAATAAAGGATCCTTTATTACAGGATACTTTAATAAAGGACAAATACAGGACGGGTCTAAAAGAGTGGTATTGCAAATGCAGTTAAAGAATCTTTTATTTTGACAAATGACATAAAATATTTTTGTAAATATAAAAATAACCTATAAAATTCCATTTGTCGATATAAATTAAAATAAGATAATTGAAGAGTAAAACGTTAAATTTAATTATTTTGTCATTTAGAGATGTTTAGAGAACAACATAATATATCCCATAATACTCATCGTTCAATAATATGGAAGTGCAATAAATTGGAAATACTATTTTAGGAGTTTTTAAATACTTTTGCATTATGGGTATATGTAATGGCGAATTTCTGGAGAATATATTATTAGGGAATAGTGGATATCCATTCCTCAACTACAACTACCGAATGACACCATTCCAGAATTTTCAGACAGAAGTTGTGTTTTTATAATCCATCACAAATCCCTTCAAGAATTGTTATTGAAAGAACATTTGGTATTGTGAAGAGATTTCCCATTTTACCATATGTAATGAGATGCAAGTTACCTTTTATTCAAAGAATAATATCAGCTTGTTCATTTTTACATATTGCAGTAGTACATAATAGAGAAAACGTTGAAATACTGGCAAATGAGTGTGCTGTTGATATTGATATAGAAGCTGTGGCAGTACATTTTCAACCAGGAGCTAATCTAATGCGACTAAATTGTGTGTGTGTTTGTTTAAAATTATTGTTCGACATTTAAAGCTAGCGCTTAAACTAATTTTATTTTTATTGGACTGCAGTTTGTTAATAAATTTATAAATAAATATAAATATTATATTGGTGACTGATTTTAAGTATTTTATGATCATTAGCAGGTTTTAAATAATAAATTTATAAATATGTACATACATGCTATTGGCGTTTGATCTTTTATCCATTATGGCCCTCTCTTTCTTTCTTTTCACCTCTGGATAACTAGTTATCAGGAAGTTTATCTGACAGATTAGATACTAATAGATATCTGACAGAGAAAAACTTCCCGTTAACTAGTTATCCGGAGCTGAACAGACAGATACTAAGGATACTGTTATATAAACTTCCCAATAATTAGTTATCTGAAAATGAAAAGACCTCTAATCTGTCAGATAAACTTCCCGATATACAAAAAGATAATAGAAGAATTAAGCTTTATGCTGGTTTTTATTAATTTTTTTGGCAATGTTTAAATAAACAAATACTGATGGCATGAAATGGATTACGAACAAGGAGGAATGAAGAAGGAATTGGAGATTGTGTTTACCATTAAACGCATAAAACTGCAGTATCTGGGACACATATGATAAATCAGCACTGTTACTCCCTGCTGCAGTACATATTGCAAGGTACAGTCAAAGGTAAGCGAAGACCTGGTAGAGGGAGAATATCAATGGAACTGTTTCGAATCGCAGCTAGCAAGGTTACGATTGCTATATGATTTCCAACATTCGAAACGGATAAGAACCAAAAGAAGAAGATGGCATGAAAATGAAAGTGTATTAATACTTTTGATTAAAAACTTTATAGATTCTAATCTATAAAAGATTAAATTTTCAAAAATAAATACTTGAACCTTTGTTTTATTTTGTTAACCTGTTGTTATATATCTGTTGAATAGAACTCTATTTTGAATCTAGAATTTTGACAAATCCTAACTTTCATTAAAATTTATTGATCTTATATCTTCAATCTCTTATATCTTCAATAAATATTTATTTCTATAGAAAAATGTAAAATATATTGAGTTTAATAAATGAGTTACTGATATTTTAAGTCTGATCATTGTAATTAGTAACAATTTAAAATTATTTACGTAATATTCCTTTTTACAACTTCTTGTAATAACTCAAGCTTCAATAAAATGTTCTTTTCTATATTCGTTTGGGTCAAAACATCAATAATCTATATCTCAGAATATTACTTAGAGTTGTTTTTAATAAATAAAACCCAACATACAACTTTAATGATGAAAGTTTAATCAAATATCAATCCCACAATACATAAATTATCAATCCAAAGAAGCGACAAGATAAATTCAAAATACAAGTGAAGTTACACCTTTCTTCACATTTTTGACACGTTATGTCAAAATAAAGGAACTTTTATTAAAATAAAGGTGTCCTCTAATTTTCCTTAAATACAGGCGGCCTGTATTTTATTAAAAGACAAAAATAAAAGACGCAATACTGCGCATGCTTATATGTCAAAATAAAGGATCTTTTATTACAGGTCGACTTAAAAGACGTTGGCAATAACTCTCTAATAGCATAGGAATGTTAAAATCATAATAAAGTCTATGAATAAAAAATCGGAATGGGACGTTTCGATGCCGCCGGTTCATCGCCGGCCGTTTCGATGCCGCCGGTTCATCGCCAGTCCATTTCATCGCCGTCATATCTCGCATTTCCTAGAATTCCTAATTAATACTAAAAATAACTAATAATTGTAACTGTCGAAAATTCGGAAATATATCAGATAGCGATTAATTGACTGGCGATGAATCGGCCGGCATCGGCATCGAACTGGCGGCATCGAAACGGCGGCGATGAAACGTCCTAGACCCATAAAAAATATATATATAGATAGAAAAGTAAGCCTAACTTTTGTTTTTATTGTATCCCTATGAGCATTCGAGAATCTGGTCAAGTTTGGAGCGCTGTAAAACCTATATAAATAAATAGAATTAACAACTTTATAGTGGAAATTGTTCGCTGAAAAACCCTCTACAAAATTGCTATAATGTTATTTTATTTTAAAATGAACTGAAAAAAACTTATAACATCCAAAAGGAAACTTGTTAAAAAAAATTTACATATTTTTGGTTATATATTTTTTGTTGGTCACTTGACGATAAAAAGTAATAGAAACAAAATTGTGGAAAATTTAATTTGCTTCATTTTATGTTTAACTAGATTTTCCGTAGGGTTGGTAGTTTACGAGATATAGCGCGAGACCCTTTTGCACCCCATTTCCAAGATGGCGACCGGGGGACAAGGATGGCGACCCCAAAAACTTGAACTTAAGCTTCTACTGATTCCCCCTACACATTAAATAAATAAAAATGACTCCTCTAAGAAATGCAAGGTACGGACTAAAAAATGTAACATTTTAATGGACTATAAGGTAATGCATTAAAATTAAAATAGTCCTGAGAATAAAATTTATGAGAGAATTCAGTTTAATTTTGGTTTTGTTTTACATGAGTAATAATTAAAATAATTAAGTAATTAATTAATTAAAATATAAACGATGATGCACTGGTGAATATTAAGGACGACTTTTTTGAAAAGCTACATTCAGAAATTGCAAATATCGGCAGATCACGAGAAATTATAATCTTGGGGGACCTAAACAGTAGAACAGGCAAGAAACAGCACAATAAAGTCATAGGCCAATATGGTGAAGAAGCTATAAATGACAATGGTACTAGGCTAATAGCCTTATGCGAACAAAATGATATGAAAATCACAAACGGATTCTTCCAACACCGAGATATCCATAAATATACATGGACACAAAATACCCGAGGGCTGAAATCAATCATAGACTATACAATCATAAGACAAAAGACTAAATTGATTGTACAGGATGTGCGGGTATATAGAGGAGCCACTTGCGGCAGTGACCACCATCTATTAAAAACAAAGCTCACAATAGGAATAGATAGAGCAAGAGATTTAAAAGAAGCTGCAGCGGAAATAGAAAAATTAACAGAAAAGAAATACAACCTAAACAGCTTAGAACAAGAAAGCGTGAGGGATTTATACAGGAGTAGATTAGATAAAAAGTTAGAAACCATGCAATTTACCAGCAATGAAGAGCATTATCATTATATAAAAACATGTCTTCAGGAAGCAGCAACAGAGGCCCTCGGACTCCAAATAAAAAACCACAGAAAAACTCCGTATTGGTGGGACGAAGAAATAGAACAAGAGATTAAAAATAAAAGAGAGAAGTATAAAAAATTTCTGAACACAAGGACCGACGCCGATAAGGTAGAATACAAGAGGGTCCAAGCTAAAGTGCGAAAAATGATATGCCAAAAGAAGAATGAGGCTTGGGAGCAAAAGTGTAACATGATTAACACACATTTAGGAGGACGGAGAAGTACAGAAAGTTGGAAAGTATTAAAATCGCTACGACAGGAAAAGAAAAGAGATATAATATCAGCAATCACACCGGATCAATGGGACGAATATTTTGAAAAACTCCTAAATGAGGACAGAGCGGAATTTTTAAATAACAGTGATACCAGCAATGTAAATATCTTAGCCTCACCATTACGGGTAACAACAAAAGAAGTAGAAGAAGTATGTAAGTTTTTAAAAAATAACAAAGCACCAGGACCAGGGAACATACCAGCTGAACTAATAAAATATGGCACAACAAAATTATATGAAAACCTGGCTAAACTCTTTCAAAGATGCATCAACGGAGCGGAAATCCCAGAAGAATGGAAGACATCATGGATATCCACCATACATAAAAAAGGCAGACGGGATCAATGTGACAACTACAGAGGCATCGCTGTAACGAACTCGATCAGCCGAATATACGGAAAACTGATTAAAAATAAAATCGAAAACGAATATAAAGATATAGAAGCTGAAGAACAGGCAGGATTCAGGGCAGGGAGATCAACGGTTGACCATCTGTTTTGTATTACACAGATTATTGAGAAGAAACTGGCCGTCAACCAGGAGGTGCATCTGTTATATGTGGACTTAAGAAAAGCGTATGATAGCATCCCACAAAACAAATTATGGGAAGCATTAGAGAAAACCAATATAAGCGCAAATTTAATAACAGCGACGAAACAATTGTATACCAAAACTGCATCAAGGGTGAAAGTTGGAAGCAGGCTATCGAGAGGATTCCAAATTAGCAAAGGCCTAAAACAAGGGTGCTGCCTTTCACCGACATTATTTAAGATCTACCTCGAACAAACTCTAAAACTTTGGAAACGCAAATGCAAAAACATGGGATTACCGATCAGCAACAATACAATATACACTTTGTCATTTGCAGACGACCAACTTGTACTAGCGCAAGACTACGATGATATAGAATATATGACAAGGAAATTAATAGAGGAGTACAAAAAAGGTGGTTTGGAAATAAACATAAAGAAGACCGAATATATGTGTATCGGTGGGACACAGCAGGACCTTACACTGGGGAATGGCGAAATTATTAAACATTGCGACGCATATAAATACCTTGGTATGACCATCACACAAGAAGGAAGCGTAGACCGGACGATAGAAGAAAGAAACAACCAGGGAAGAAAAGCAATTACCCTTCTCAATAGCATCCTCTGGGACCAGTCAATATCAAACAACAACAAACATAGAATATACAATACAATTGTTAAGAGTATAATCACTTACAGCAGTGAAGTATGGCAAATAAAAGAAAGATACAAGAGAAAACTTGAAGCAACAGAAATGGATTTCTGGAGGCGCTCAGCAGGAAAATCAAGATTAGAAAGGGTAACCAACAACAGAATTAGGGAAATAATGAATGTGAAACACACAATAGTAGATGACATTAGTACCAAACAGCTTAGATGGTATGGACACGTACAAAGAATGTCCGAAGAACGACTCCCGAAACAAATCCTAACGTGGACCCCTCATGGTAGACGAAAAAGAGGAAGACCCCGCCTGAGTTGGAGAGAAGGCATAAATCGAGAAATGAGAGAAAGAGAATTGGATGAAGACCTTTGGATGGACCGAAGTGAATGGCGACTAGGCATCGGAAGACGTAGGAGAACGTTTTAAAACCGATATATATATATATATATATATATATATATATATATATATATATATATATATATATATATATATATATATTAATTAAAATAATAACTGGCTGATCAATCTTATAAAAAGAGAGAAATACAATATATATTTCCAAACTTTAATTAGTTGACTAATCGTAATTTTTGCCATACCAATGCGTCTCCGAGCTTCTGCTAAGTACTTGCCACTGTTAGTTATACTTGTAGATCCGAGAGAATGAGCTGTATACTATCTGGTATTCTTGCAAGTGGGTACTCAGCTGAATAGTGTTGAATCTGTCTATCACCATTATTTTCGTATTGTTTTTATTAACTTTAAGACCTGCTTTAACGCTTTCCAACTCAACTCTTCGGAGGAGATCTTCTTCTTCTTTTTGTGTAGACATGACTGTCTGTTTTTCAATGTGTCTCATCTAAGTTGTCCTTCCATCGTATTCGCTGTCCTTCCACTGATCGTCTTCCTATGGAGCGCTGTCCTTACTACTCTATTTTTTTGTCCTTACTACTCTACTTCGAGATTTCCGTAACTAGATAGTGTGATGCCTAAATGTTAAACTACATGACTTGTTACTATTATCTGACCCTCCGGCTCTAATTTACATCTTATTAGATTTCCTGTTATAACCCTTCATTTGGCCTTTTTTTTTTGGGAAAATTAACCTGTTGAATTTTCTAGTAGTTATATTAAATTGGTGCAGCATACGTTGTAAATTATCTTCACTTTGAGAAATTATTATTGCGTCGTCTGCATGGCAGATTATTTTTAGTTGTTTTTCTCCCATTTGGTATCCTTTTTTAATTCTCGGAAGATATTTTTGATAGTTTTAATTATTTCTAGAAGTATCTCTCTTGCGTACAATAAATGGATAACTTCCTTTAATTTGACCCTATCAAATGCCTTCTTAAGGTCCACGAAACATAAATATGCCGGTTTGTTGTATTCTAATAACCTCTCTTGAACCTGCCTCATTATAAATATAGCGTCGGTGCATGATCTTCCTGACCTAAAACTATGTTGTTCTTCTGCAAATATACAATTTTATTCAGTTTGTTTGTTTTCATTCTGGTTGTTAATTTTAATTTTGTCTTTAATAAATTAATTCCTCTGTAATTCTCTGGTTCCGATTTTTCTCCCTTTTTGAAGAGGGGTATTGGAATACTTGATCCCCATTCTTGTGGTACGTCTAAGTCACAGTCCAATAACCATCAGTTAGCGCCGGATTCCGCGATTGTTTTGTCGCGAAGATTGAACACATTGTTTCAAATACAAGTCAATCCACGATTATTTAGTCGCAAATCTTCGCGACAAAACAATCGCGCGACTACAAATCGCAAGGAGTCCGGCGCTTATCCATGTAGTGATGAGCGGGACTGGTCTTGGTCTTGCAGAAAGACCAAGACCAAGACCGCCTTTTGGTTTGCAAGACCAAGACCAGGTATTCAAGACCAAGACCGAACCTTACAAGACTACGCAAGACCAAGACCAACCTGCAAGACTCTTGCACTTTTTTGCGGAATTGGTTTTTTATTATTTAACTTTATTTTTTTTTTAGTTCAATAATATATACTGACATTGTATTAAACCTTAAACAATGTAGACAAGGCGAAATCGGCGGGTTCGAAGGGAAAAATATTCCCATGAGATTTTTTTGCATAATCACATTCGTGAGATATCCCAGAATAAGGTTCAAGAAGTCGCCCACGTGAAAAGTGGGCCAATTTTTTTTAACAATTTTTTTTTAATCAAATTGCAAGAATTAATATTTTTTGCCCGAACAATTTTTTCTTTAATTTTTTGGACCATTCTGGACAAAAAAGGTATCTTATAATTTTTCTCTAAAGTTGATCGTTTTCGACTTATAAGCAATTTAAAATTGAAAAAAACGAAAAATGGCGATTTTCAAGGCTTAATAACTCGGTTAAAATTTATTATTATGAAAGTCAATATATGACTAAATTAAAGTTTAAAGCCCCCCCTACAAGATCCTGAAGAAATTTTTGTCATTATTTTATTACTAAGCTGTTATTTTTAAGTAATAATAATAAGCACCATGCACGTGTGCGGCCGCTGTAAATTCTGAGTGCGAGAGAGAAGCCATTCCAGCAGTCCAATTGTGCATCTTACTCGCACTCACATTTACAGCGGAGTCAATACGATCTAACCGCTCATTGTTATTAATTAAAAATAACAGGTTAGTAGTAAATTAATGACACAGATTTCTTCAGGATCATGTAGCGGCGACTCAATGCAAATAATCAAAACCGATATAATTTGACTTAAACTTTCAAATGCGGTAAGCAGAATTGCTACTTTATTTTTTAATCAAAAGTTATTCGGGTTCAAAAATTACAATTTTTCGATTTTTTGAAAGTTCAACCGCGGTTATCTCGAAAACTATGCATTCTACGAAAAAACTTGTAGGAATATTTTTTGCTTAAAATGACCCAAAAAATACAAAAAGATATTTCGTTTTGCGAGAAATCGCTGTTATGTAATTCCTCAAGTTCTTTGTCTATAACAATCTTATCGACATCCGGATCAACTGTTACCCAAAAAATTCGTATTCTGCGGGTCAAAATATATAAAAAAAACGTGGGTAAGTCCATCTGAATTAAGGAGGCCGTTGTACCCCCCCTGGCGACAGGACTAAGTTTTTGAAAAGGGATTCACAATGCTGTGAAAACATTGTGGCCTGAATAAAAAATAACTGGTTGTCGATTGTAATGTGTCAAGCTTGGTATCGCAAAATACAAGCTTAGGTTCAGTTTCTGAATACAATGACAAACATTCCGATACTGGGAAATTTTTAAAATTATTTTTTGGATTAATTTTTTATAATCAACGAAAGTTGGAAGTTAAATTATTTGTGAAAATCCCGGATGACAAACGCGTAAAGAATTTTACTGATTTCATAGTTGAAAACTCTTTGGAAGAATCTAGGTTTTTCCCAGAAAGGGCCAGTACTACAAATAGTATGTGCCGCACTTGAAATGCATGCGAATCATTTCAATGTGTTTAAATTCTAGTTTTTACTACCCACATCCGAATATTTTCAACTTCTTAAATATCATAATGGGTATTCAATCCAAAAATATGTGAAAATAAAAAGTGTTCACGTTCGATACATCACTTCAATAGGAATTTTACATCTGATTAAAATTGAAGGTTTTTTAAATTTTTTCTCCACATAAAAACACAGTTTTGCTTTTGCCTTGTATAATAAGTATGTATAATTAAATGAAGCGCGTATTTCCTCCAAATAAAATAAAATGTAACTAATAACTTTTTCTGTTTTCTTCCTTTTTTTTCTTTTATATCATATTCTATTGAATGTAATTATAAGAAGCAGGTTGTGTCTCAATTCAACTTAAAATTGAAATTTGAAAATAAACCTTCTTTTTAATGAAATAATTAGGTGAATGTATAATGTTAAAATTGGTATCCGTTCGAAACTCATTCTACATTCTTTTAAAATTTTAAACCAAAAAGTATAGTTTCATTCTTCACATCTTTATTTATTTCAATGTACATACATTTTATTCGAAATTGTTTGGTTCAAATTATTACTACCAAAAAAGCAAGACCAGCAAGACTCTTGCAGCAAGACCAAGACCAAGAACAAGACCGGCTATTGCAAGACCAAGCTTGCAAGAACAAGACCAAGACCAAGACTGGCCTGGTCTTGGTCTTGTTCTTGTTTTGCTCATCACTATATCCATGGCTTACGATTTAAGGAAACGGTTGTTGTATAGTCATTTGCAGTGTCGATTATTTTGTCTTTGAGATATTATATCCAAGGGTTATCGCCCATGTTCCTGGATGACAAGGCACTTAAATAAGAAGGACAAACCGTGTATATTAAATAACAGTAAAACAAATGGGGACCCTTAGACCCTTTTATACATCTTGTACAGAACAGCCTACGCCTATTTATTCCTTTAAACACAAATAAACAGTTTGACCATGCTGCTTTATTCGACTTCTCAATTTTTTTCTTAATACTTCTTTTTATAGAAATGACTGTAAACAAACATATCTCATTCAGAAACAAATAATTTGTGTACTCAATTATGTATTAATTAGATAAATTTTTTAATCATACGAATTTGGCTTGGATTATAGGTATGTGCAATCAATCACTGATAAACCAGATCAATTTTAAATATATTTTATCGTATTGCTATTTCAGATAAATTCTGTTTAATTATGTTTAAGATCTTTACAATTCTTAGTCATTTTTAATTTTGATTACAAAATAAATTTATCTATACCTACGTCAAACGTTAATATTTTGCTTAAAAATTGATTTCTCCGAAACTTTAATACTATGATATTTTAATACGTTAATTAAAAAATACACTGCGCGCCAAAATTAACGTAGAGTTTTAAAAACCCTGATAAATCAAATAATAATAATTGTAATGTTTCGATTTTTGTGATAATATATTATTGTTACCTCCGGTATATTGTAACAAGAATAAAAAACCGCTAAACGCCGTAAAAATGAGTGGCGCATACAATATTCCAGCTACAAAAGAGCAGATATGAATATTACGTGGCGCGAAAATGTATTTTCATTTTGATGTAAAATAAAATTCTAGTCTTATTTTGAAAGATTTTTCCATAATATTTGCTAAATGTGAAGTAAAACGCGCCACCAACGAGTAGGTAACTGATAGGGGAGAGTTGGATTAAACGGGATAGTCGGATAAAACGGGATACCTAGCCTAGAGACCCAACTAGTGCTGCTATCAATCGGACAACGACGAAAACTTGTTCTCAGTCGTCATTTTAACATTCTCAGTTCGTTTTACCTCGATGCCATTATTTTATGAAAAGTTGTTGTGTTTAGAATTGTTTGACTCTATTTTTTTGGTACTTTGTACTTTTAAGTGCGTTGTTTTCTACATTATATTGCCTACATATCTAAACATATAATTCCGGTGACTATTACATTTAATTAAGCACTCATTAACGAATATTCTTATGTGTAGTCCATCTAATTTTACTTTCACGTTTAGGCAGGAGCCATTTTTGTTTTGAAAAATGTCTGAGTTGGACAAAACGGGACACTTCTAAGTTGGATAAAATGGGATACAGTTTTTTATGTCCCGTTTTATCCACCTATTTATTTGTTGGCCTATTAATTTTTTAAATAGCTATAAAGCGTGTTCTCATACTGCAGAAAAGAACAACAAACAACATAAGAACAACAATTTCGACTTTTGTTCTGATACACGGACCAAGTCCTAAATAAAAGGTCTTATTTCCCATTTTGCAAAAAAACATAAAAAAGGCCTATTTTTAAGTTTCTGACTACTGAAGATATTGTTTTTTCAAAGGTAAATTTTGCTTTGCAGTCTTATATCTAATTAAATATAGTTTTTAGATAATTTTATGCAAAAAATTAAATATTGTGAACCTATCCCGTTTTATCCAACCATGGTATGCTAAAACGGGATGTGCAGGACTTTAATAAATATTTTTTTTTTACTATTTTCCAGTCATTAAAAATAGCTAAAAATATGTTTTTTGTGTGCTTCAATAAATGCTATACCTATAAAAAATAATAATATCATTATTTCTTTAACATTTTTTCCGTAATAAAAATAAACAAGAATTGTATCCCGTTTTGTCCAAGTCTCCCCTACAGTTTGCATTTTGAAGCTCTTTTGTGGCGCGTTCTACTTTAAATTTAGCAAATATTATGGAAAATTCTTTCAAAATAAGACTGGAATTTTATTTTCCATCAAAATGAAAATACATTTTCGTGCCATGTAATATTCATATCAGCTCTTTTGTAGCTGGAATATTCTATGCGCCACTCAGTTTTACGGCGTTTAGCGGTTTTTTATTCTTGTATCAAGAGTTTTTCAAAGTTTTTTTTATAAATTAAATGTATGAAGTTGTATGTAATGCTTCTCGATTAAACGTAAGCGTTATAAATGGTTCCCTTTGTCGCATTATCTCCCAAATGATCTAGTGGTTATGACACTAAACTTTGATAGGGCAATCCAAGTTCATATCCCATCCTCATACTTTTTTTTAAATATAATGCTTTGTGTCCATCGAATGTACACTAGATTTTTTTCTATTCGAAATAGATTGAAAAAAAAATTGGGATGGCCGGCAAATGAACTGGCCGGAATGATTGCTTAGTCATATTTAGCGCCATAACAACTACAACTACATAAACCATTTCGGCGATAATGGTTAAAGGGATTATAGTTTTGGAGCTCAATAATTTCTAAACGTTGTAACCGAATTTGATCACTAAACACGAGTTTGAAACATATTGACAAGTAGTATCTGATGCATCCAAGGTCAAGTATGATAACTGAAGGTATTACATGAATTATTGAGCTTGAAAAACTACTTTTTCCTTTACGAAATAGATTTGATCATACTTATAAAGCCTATAACTTGAAAATTCGAATTTTTTCAGATATGAGGTATACACTGTTCGAAGCGTCTAGAATCGTCCTACAAACGCTCAATTCGTAGGTTGAAATTTTGAGTAATTGTCAAAAAACTAAATTTTCAAATTTTAAGTTTTTCGGCTATACTGAACAGTGTGTATGTTTGATCCTGACCGCTTAGGCACCATTTGAAAGCTTAAAGGATTCTACATATTATCGTACACTCATCGTTTCCGGCACGTAGCGTAGTCTCCGAAAAACTGATTTTACAAAGAGATGTCTGATACCATACGCTCCGGACAGTATGCAATGTTCATATTTAAAACCATTAAAATCAATATTTTTCGGAAACTAAACGCTACGTGCCTGAAACGGTGAGTGCATGATAATATGTAGAATCCTTAACTCAATGCTATTGATTTGGTGTATTTGCGGTTCTCCTGTCTCTTCTTGAACTTAAGATATATACCCTCAAAAAATATGCCGTTTTGTAACTAACCAGTCCTATAACTGGCTTATGGGTAGTCAAAAGTCACAAACTAAACCGGTTCTGAATCGGCCATGATACCATCAGTTTTTTTATTTCAGATGTTCTAAAAGCAACCACAAAGCAGAAAAGAACAAACAAAAATTTTTGATTACAACTGAAATTATAATTTTAAAATTATGCATTAATTTTTGCGCGCAGTGTATTTAATGCAAACATAATTAACTTTTTCGTAATTATTAATTTTCTTAATAACTAAGTTTATGATAATAATGTAATATACCTGGATCCCGCGTACAAAAAAAATTACACTTCGGAATTATTTTCGTACTTTAGGATGTTTTGCACGCTGATTACGAATCTGACATTATTTTTTTTTGAAAAGCAAAATGGCGGATCCAACTTGGCGGTAAAAAATTGAAAATATCAATCAAACCGCAAATTTTTTTGTCCAATTTGGTAGTTTAAGGTCGCTGATTACAAATCTGACATTATTTTTTTGAAAAATAAACTAGCGGATCCAATGTGGCCCAAAGAAATAAGAAAATTTTATTTTAAACGCATATTTTTTAAGGGACTTTTGAAATTGCTGATTTCCAATACATTTTCTTTTTGAAGTACACTATTTAGAACTTATTGCTTAGGTAGAACCGCCCATACATACGTAACAATCGCCAGAACCATATAATATGCACACTTCTGTATTCAAACAACTGCCAGTAATGCATAGGCAGTTAAAGGCAGCTAAACTCTAAACCAATGTGATTCTATATCTTCTGACTACATTTTGAGATTAAAAAACATTAATCGCAGAATTATGCAGAATTATGTACCTACACTATACAACACAACTAATAGAACTGATAAAAGAATCTCTAAAAGTAGAAAGTAAAATCCGGATACAAAACGAACTAACGGAAACAATAGATGTAAAAAAGGGACTACGCCAGGGAGACGCTCTATCATGCATCTTGTTCAACATCGTACTCGATAAAATAATGAGGGACACAACAGTCAATACTCGAGGAACAATCATTAATAAAAGCGTGCAAATACTAGCATTTGCAGATGATGTTGACATAATCGCAAGATCAAGAAGAGAAATGATAGAGGCATTCAATCAAATAGAACGAGCTGCACAAAAATAGTGGCCTTAAAATCAACCAGAACAAAACAAAATATGTATATGCAGGTAAGTAAAAACACAGAAATAAGGCAGTCACAAAATATAACAATAGGAGAATACAACATTGAGGGGGTAAAAAACTTTGTCACGTCTGATAATAACGTAGCAGAGGAAGTGAAGAGGCGAATATTTATTGCCAATAAAAGTTACCATGGCTTAATTCGGCAACTAAGATCAGATAACGTCGCAAGGAAAACAAAATGCCAAATATACAAAACCTTAATAAGACCGGTACTCACATACGGCTTAGAAACCTGGACACTCACTAAAAGAGAGGAAACATTGCTAGCCACCTTTGAAAGAAAAATCTTGCGACACATATATATAAGGGCACAAAATAAAACGGAATTTGGCGAAGAAGGTACAACTTTGAACTATACGAAATATACCAGGAACCGGATGTCATAACATTCATTAAAATAGGACGGCTGCGTTGGATGGGACATGTAGAAAGAATGGAAGAAGGCTAAATACCAAACAAAATATTCAAACAGGTGCCAGTAGGAAAAAGAACAAGAGGAAGACCGAAGCTGAGATATTTAGAACAAATAGAAAATGATATAATAACCTTAAAAATAAAAAACTGGAGAAAAAAAGCACGAAACAGATCAAAATGGAGAAGAATCCTAGAACAGGCCAAGACCCAGAAAGGGCTGTCGAGCCAGTGATGATTATGATGAAGTGCCAAAAATTGAAAATATATTTTTATTGTTTAAAAGTGGTATATGTGCCAAGCCCGATGCTGTATAAAGTGGGCTAACTTCACAACTGCTCAGAAAGTAGTTCTAAAGAACGCCACAAGATCGTGTAGTACGTGTATATATCATAGACATCTTAAAGTAAAACCCGGGCGTTTCCACAAAACCAACATTTTGGCACTTGTCCGGTTTTTACTTATGTGCTACAATTGTACATGGCTCACTTGTCCCGGAGTTATGAATAAGAATAAATCCGATTTAATCCTTATACCTGCGTATTACGACTTTACGATAGTATGAGAAGACAACTATAAACATGATTATTGACGACGCAACTTGCGGCGTGCGCTGACGACATAGCATTGATTAGCAGAAATGTATACAGTTTAAAGGAAGACTTTGCGAAGTTGTGCAAAGAAGCATCCAAGAAGGGTCTGGCAATAAATTAAAATAAAACAAAATACCTAATATGCTCAAGACAAAATACAATTATGTGACAAGATTAAATATTGGGAGTTTGAAAAGATAAAATACTTTAAATATCCTGGGGTCTCAGTCAATGGAATAATGACAGAAGCATAGTAATCAATGACAGAAACCTGACAGGAAACGTTGCATCATATGAGATCCAAATTGCCACCATTTTCTTGGTCCATATACCTTAGACAATTTGAAGCTATTGCGACCGCTAATCACTGGACCGAACAAGAAAACGCTGTTTCCTTGACTTCTGCTCTACTAGGTGATGCTGCAGATATATTAAGGTCAATTCCTAAGGGCTAAGAAAAATGCTACCAGACCTTGTTCATTCGTCTGGAAAAACACTCCTGGAGTGCCCCATCTACAACAAGTATACAAAGCAAAACTGAGAAGTAAAATTCAATGAGCAAGTGAGAATCTGCAACAATTTGAAGCAGATGTTGCTCGTGTGGTGCGGTTGGCTTATACGGAGGGGCCAGACAGCATTTTGAAAGAATTTGATGTAGGTATCTTCGTTAATGGGTTGAGAAAGAGTGAACTTCAGAAAGCTTTACAACTAGCAAGACCGAAAGTTTTAGATGAAGCGTTCGCTATTGCAGTGGAACACGAAGCGGATAGCCAAGCTTCACGAAACTGTCGAGTAGATACTAACCGCGGAAAAATGCGATAAGCAAAGGGATGAACGTTTTGAGGAAATAATATGGAGAGTGGTTCGTAACACGATGCCGAAGAGAAGTGCGAAAAGGGCTGGAAGAGTTCGTTTAAATACAAAAGCTTCCTTCAGACGGTCATGCTGTGAAAGTTGTAATCACCGTCTTAACGTAGAGAAACGACTTTGCCCTGTGAGATGAACCACCGTCATTAATGAGCAATGGCAGCCTCAACAGCTACAGCATGACCAAGCAGATGACTCGTGTCAATAAGACCAGAACGACATCCCTGCATCCTCAATCAGATGGAATGATCGAGAGAATGAACGATGAGTAAACACCTGTCCAAAGTTGTATCCGAGCATCAGAGAGACCAGCACATTCATTTATTCCTAATGGCCTACCGCTCGGCCGTGAAAAAAATACAGGTCAGCCCTCAATCTGCCTGATGTTGAGCCGTGAAGTTCGTTTGCTTGCAACCTAGAGTTTGGCTGCAAACATTCCGAAGAACATATGTGACGATATGTGGCGAAGGACATGTCGACCGCCTGAAGTTACGAATGAACAACATTCATGAACTTGCCCGGCAACACATTCGGATAGCCAGTGACAGAATGAAAGATCAATATGATTCTTGCTAGAATACTTACCCTCGTCCACATAGTAACCTCAAAGCATCTAAATTTCCATAAAATGCGGCGTATAAGGTCGGTGTCATGCCTTGCTCATCTCTTGTATTGCAGTCTCTCGATGTTGTCTCCTTTAAGACCTCTAACATTCCATCCTTAGCAGCTCTGTAACAAAAGATACCAGGTAAAGTACATATTTTAATGTATATGCTTGCAATTGGCAAGAAACAAACGTCATTATAAATTCAAATTCTTCGAGAAGATAATGATGACAATTATTTTACAATTGAAGGGTACAGGCAAAGAAGGTGCTATGTCAATTTTTGCAGAAAATTAGTTTCTGGTTCCTTCTGTTAGCCAGCGATCTCGACTACCATTCTATAAATCAATCACCGATATGAACGTGTCAGCACCGATATGAACGTATTGAGTCAGGTATAACAACATATTTTAATTCCTCTAATCAGGCTAAGAAGGTGGCAAGTCCGCGCGGTCCCGGCGAAAAAAGTGCTATGTCATGTTGTGTACACGTAGGTTGATGCCATCACTGTAATTCCAGCAGATCTAGTACATAAACGAGTTTTCGTCAATAAATAATAAACAAACACCAGAAAGTCTTAACCTTTAAAACCATTTTTCTCTAAACTTATTATTTTGACATAGCACCTTCTTTGCCTGTACCCTTCAATTTACAAGTCGGAATTTGTTGAAGTGTGCCTACAGTAAATCTACTACTGAACTATAAGTGATTTTAATATATCTAAATATAGACCAGTAAGGATCTGTGAAAAAACGTCTATTTTTGGATGTGAGAGGTGGCATTCGGATTTTTGCAGATAAAGCTAGGTGACACCTTCAGTAATAATAATTGACTTATGCTCCTTCTCAAATATGCCCGGAACATTAATAAAAAAATTAAAATATTTAAAAATTTCGAAAAACGTCGATTTTTTTCTGTTTTCTTTGCTTATAACTTTAAAACGATTCGTTTTGGAACAAAGTCGTAGAGAAATAAAATAAAGATAATTAAATTTTGTATAATATACAACTGGTCACAAAAGTCTTAACTTATTACCTTTTCTGCAATATAGCAATAAATACAAAATAAGGGGGCACAATACGCCTGTTGTTATTCAATGTTTTTAACCACTTTGGTGGCACTTAGAACCTTAGTAATTCACTTGAGAAATTCTTTGTAACATACTTAAACCGTGTATTAAATTTCATTAAAATCGACCAAATAGATTTTGCATAATAAATTTGCAATCTAAATGTTTTTAAAAAAGTTCAAATTTTTAAAAATCTTTCTGAACAAAAAGTAGACCATTTAGAAGTTGGCTAATTTTTTTACATATAAAGAGGTGCTCTACCTATCTAAAACACTTTACAGAATTAAAATCGGATTATTTAAGGGGCCTCAGCAATGTTTTAAACTTATAAACAATTTTTTGGCTTATAAACAAATATCTTTGTTTAATAATAAAAAAAATTCATTTTTAGCAATGCAAATAATTAAAACCGGTATAATTTGACTTAAACTTTCAAATGCTGTCAGCAGAATTGCTATTTTATTTTTTAATCAAAAGTTATTCGCGTTCAAAAATTTAAATTTTTCGATTTTTTGAAAGTTCCACTGCGTTTATCTCGAAAACTATGCATCCTACGAAAAAACTTGTAAGAACATTTTTTGCTTAGAATTACCCAAGAAATACAAAAAAATGTTTTATTTTGCGAAAAATCGATGTTATGTAATTCCTCAAGTTCTTTGTTTATAACAATCTTATCGACATCCGGATCAACTGTTACCCAAAAAAATCGTGTTCTACGGGTCAAAAAATACATAAAAATCTTGGGTAAGTCCATCTAAATAAAGGAGCGCGGAGCACCCCCTCCTGGCCACAGCACTAATTTGTTTATAAGCCAAAAAATTGTTTATAACTTTAAAACATTGCTGAGGCTGCTTAAATAATCCGATTTCAATTCTGTAAAGTGCATTAGACAGGTGGAGTGCTTCTTTATATGTAAAAAAATTGACAAATCTTTGTATGTTCTAGTTTTTGTTGTGCAAGATTTTAAAAAATTTTAATTTTTTAAAAAAAGTTTGATTGCAAAATTATTATTCAAAATCTAGTAAGTCAATTTTAATGAAATTTGATGTACGGTTTTATCACATTACAAAAATTTTCTAAGCGAATTAGGAAGATTCCAAGTGTAACCTAAGTGATGGAAAATCACTGAATAATGACAGGCTTGTTTTGCCCCCTTATTTTATATTTATTGCTATTTTGCAGCAAGGGTGATAAATTAAGACATTTTTAACCAATCGCATCTGATAGAAAATTTAATTATCTTTGTTTTATCACTATACGACTTTGATCCAAAATGAATCGTTTTAAAGTTATAAACAAAAAAAGTAGAAAAAAATCGATGTTATTCAAAATTTTTAAATATTTGAATTTTTTTATTAATGTTCCGGGCATATTTGAGAAGGAGCATAAATCAATTATTATTAACGAAGTTATCACCTAACTTTATCCGCAAAAATCTGAATGCCACCTCTCACATCCACTTAAAAACAGATCCTTACTGGTCTAATAAGTGGAGGCGTTAGAAATTTGCTATAGTTCTGAAAAAATAGAACAAGATACATATTAACATAATTTCAATGGACTAATCTTATACTTATAATACAAAGAATTAATTTAGGTAAGTATTTTTAGATTTAACTAATCTGTTACAGCAATAAAGTGCGGCAAAGATCAATTGGATCAATTAATCATCTTCCAAATTGTTATCTAAATGCTAAACACAAAAAATGTTTTTAATTTTTTTAATTATACAGGGTGTAACAAAAATGCAGGTCATAAATCACATATTCTGGGACCAAAAATAGTTCGATTGAACCTAAATTGTCTTAGTACAAATGTGCACATAAAAAAGTTACAGCACTTAGAGATTTTTTATTGAAAATGGACATGAAAATGAAAAAAAAAATCGAAATCATCATTAATCCCAAATGGACGACGTCCATTTGGACGTCGTCCAAAAATAAAAATCGACCTGTTTCATGGTTTTTCCAAAATCACTGGCATACGAAATATCGAATTTATTCCAAACATTTGCACCATATTGTATAGGCAATACATACACGAGTAAAGCAACTTGTGAAGTGGTAACGATTAATTTCATTTGGGATGCTAATTAGAGGGTGATTTTCATCATTTTTTTACCAAAAAAGACACCAACTTTATTTTGAGCGTAACTTCCTTACTTTTAATGCTAGAAACTTTTTTGAAAAACAAAAATAAAGCTTTTTTTAAACACTTTAAAAAAGTTGAAATTAGTTTTCCCTAAAAAGTGCTTTATTTTTTGGTTATTTTACATTGAAATAATCGATTTGGAATTTGGCGAGTATGAACCTATTTTTCATTAGTTAGAACGCTTCTTTTACTGCGTCTAGGGATCTCATTCATACCTTTTTTTTCAGTTTTTTAGAGACTATATTTTTGCTAAGAATGTTTTTTTTCGATAAAATACTTACTTTTTGAGTTATTTGCAAAAAACAGTCCAAAACATGTTTTTATTTTGTTGAAAAATGACCATATTTACTCGCAAATAACTCGAAAAGTATTAACTTAGTGAAAAAATGCTATAGAATAAAAGTTGCTCAGAATGAGCCAGTTTATCCATTTCCGGACTTATTTTGAACGAATATTTTTTCACCCCCAAGAAGGGGTGAATCTGACCCCCGTGGCAAAAGCACACATCGGCACAATATCACTTTTTTTCTTTGACATGTTAATTATGTGTATGGCAAATTTCATGTCAATCTACGCGGTTCTTTAAAAGTCAGAGGTTTTGCAATATTTTACCGTCAGCGAACGAACCATTAGGCTTTAAACATGTAACATGTATTCCCAGTAGCAGCATTGAAGATGGAAGATTCATTGCTAAAACGGTCTGTGATTTAGCCAGAAAGGGTTCTTCTTAACAAATACCTTCTTAAAGGATTTTTTAATAAAAATTACCTTTATTAAAATTGTTATCTCGTGCCATTACGAAATATCCATTATTTCTCTAGTACTCATTGATGAAATGATATTTGAAATATAACTAAGCTCACAGTCCTTATTAGACATATGGGTTTGTTTACATGATGTTGACTGTGCTTATCAGAAGTAAGGTAACAAGCGAAATATGAATTTAACGATAACATCACCCATCAATAATACTGCCGTGCTTAGCCAAAACGCAGTATCTGCAGAGAGATCACATTTGAGTAAAATCGGTTTTTGTTTAAATGTCTAGCCGTTGAAAACTATTTAGATTTTTTTTGTTTTCTTCTTTATATACATAATAAATATCATATAATTCATATTTATACACAAGATTGGCAAAATATATCTTATTTACTCTAAAAACTCATGTTACTGCGTTCTTTTTAAGTATACTACATACCTAAATTAACTTCTTCTAGCAGTACTGTGTTTGAGCTAAGCATTTTCTTATTTTATAATACAGTAGACTCTCTCTATAACGAACACGGTTATTACGAGGATTCGCTTATAACGAGGTACACTAGATGTTCCATGAAATTCCTATTGAACTGAACACCTCTATAACGAGGCATATTTGGATATAACGAGGAAAAATGAAATCGTTAAATATGTATCTTTATTATTCTTTATCTATTTTTAGCGCTGTAATGGCTATAAGTAAATACCCCACTACCTGTGTACATAAATCCCCAACATCTGTGCGGTTATCGAGGGTAGTGCTGTAATAAAATCCACCGCCTACCTATAATAAACTTCTTCCTGTTCTGTTTATCTATTGACCGATACTGAATATTGTAAAAAATTTAAATTTATGAGTCTTATTGTCGAGGAAACAATATCTTATATTGCTCCGAATGGCTTCACTATAGAAAGTTAATATTTTAGAAAACTATATAAATATTCATATGCATGCACAATATTATCGTTGTCTGATATAGCGAGATCCGTGTATAACGAGGTAATTAGTCTGTCATTTCAGTTCTCGTTATAGAGAGAGTCTACTGTATAATAAATAAAATATAACGATGAAAAAGGAGAAAAACATTTTTTATAAAAGTGTGTCATGAAAATGGACAAAAAAAATGCTGGAAATAATTTTGGAATTAATAAGTTTGCCGCTAAGGGGCGTTTCTTGCATTTTAAAATTAAAAACATTCCAGAAACGATTAACATTTACGATGAAGTTTATTTTTAATTATTAATTATTAGACATTGATTTAGCTATGTACTTTTATATATATATATATATATATATATATATATATATATATATATATATATATATATATATATATATATATATATATATGTATATATATATATAGGGTGAGGCAGATAACTGGCCTATTAGAAATATCTCGAGAACTAAAGGCAACAGAATCATGAAAATTTGTATAAAGGGGTTTTGAGGGATGATCTATTAAATTAAAATATTTTCATCAATTTTCAACTTCCGGTTATACCGGAAGTTGCTTATAACTTCGTTTTTTTAAGTGGGACACCCTGTATATTTTTACATTTTTGGATTCTCTTTGATGTCTTCTTTCTAAAAATATGAGGTTTTGTAATGTTATACAGGGTATTTTAAAAGATAATTACGTTTGTTTATTAATTTCGTAGCAATATTCATACCTTGTAGAATTGTAGTAGTTTGACATCTAAAACTCTACTTACGTTCAAATGATTTTTAATATAGTCTACTATTGTCAAGAATCATTAGTATAGCTAATTTTGAAATTTTAGTATACAGGGTTGGTCGAAACTCGGAATGAATATTTTCTGAGTTTTCTTAAATAGAACACCCTGTATTTTAGTATTGTAATGAAATGCTATTTCATAGTACTTTTTTATTTTGTAAGTATTCCCTATACCTAACTGCTTTAATTTGTGAGTTATTGGTGATTCAAGCTAAACATTAATTTCAACAAAAAATACGTAAAATTTTATTAGGTTGGCCGTGAAAATATTCAATCACACATAATTTTTCAGAAATAAATACATATTCATCCATACTGATCCTTAAAATTACCAATAATGGTTTAGCTATGAAAATACCTATGTAGTTAAGATTATTGGTGCGATTAACAATTAAGCACAAATTAAAGCAGTTAGGTATAGGGAATGCTTAAGAAATAAAAAAGTACCATAAAATATCATTTCATTACAATACTAAAATACAGGGTGTTCTATTTAAGAAAACTCAGAAAATATTCATTCCGAGATTCGACCAACCCTGTATACTAAAATTTCAAAATTAGCTATACTAATGATTCTTAACAATAGTAGACTATATTAAAAATCATTTGGTCGTGAGTAGAGTTTTAGATGTCAAACTACTACAATTCTACAGGGTATGAATATTGCTACGAAATTAATAAACAAACGTAATTATCTTTTAAAATACCCTGTATAACATTACAAAACCTCATATTTTTAGAAAGAAGACGTCAAAGAGAATCCAAAAATGTAAAAATATACAGGGTGTCCCATTTAAAAAAACGAAGTTATAAGCAACTTCCGGTATAACCGGAAGTTGAAAATTGATGAAAATATTTTAATTTAATAGATCATCCCTCAAAACCCCTTTATACAAATTTTCATGATTCTGTTGCCTTTAGTTCTCGAGATATTTCTAATAGGCCAGTTATCTGCCTCACCCTGTATATAGACCGGTCACTCTAGTATAGAGTATAGGTCGCTCAGGTTCATGAGCTCTTTTAATCCATTTCATGCAGTGGATTGGTCCGCATAATTCCTCTTCATTATCCTTTATAGATTTTCGTGTTTTTTTGCTTTTTCTGTAATCTGTTTCCATTCTTTCCTATTCTGTATTTTTTCTCTCCAGCCTGTAATTTCCATATTGGATATATCCTCTCGCAGTTGGTCTTTCCATCTTATTTTCGGTCTTCCTCTAGGTCTGTTTATTACTGGCGTCCAATTTGTTATCTGCCTAATTAGTGCATCTGCTTCTCTTCGTTGGATGTGGCCAAACCATTTTAACCTTTGTGCTTTAATGAATCTCACTATATCTTCTCCTTCCATTAGATTTCTTATTTCGTGATTCATCAGAATTCGTATTTCTCCTTGATCTGTTTTGATTAGGCCATGTATTCTTCTAATAATTTTTCTTTCTATTATTCTCAGTTTTTCTTCATCTTTTTTTGTAAGGCACATTGCTTCTGCTCCATAAGTGATGACTGGTCTAATTGCCGCTCTATATATCTTTGTCTTTGTTTTCTTGCTTAGGTTTTTATCTTTAAGTAACTTGTGGTATTTCCAGAATGCCCTATTCCCTGCTTTAACTCTTTCATTTATCTCTATGCTTCTTCTGTTTTGACCATCTACTATCACTCCTAAGTATTTAAAGCAGTCAACCCTTTGGAATACATTATCACTTATTCTTATCTCTTTTATTCTATTTACTTGGTCTTGATTTCTCGTACTTATTAAGTATTTTGTTTTTTTCTGATTAATTATTAACCCCCTGGTTTTTGCCTCTCTTGTCAATGTTAGCAGTGCATCTTCTAGACTTCTCTTGTCACGGGCTATCTACCCTAGGTCGTCTGCATACCCTATTATTTGTGTAGAACTTTGGATTATTGTCTTTTTTGTTAGTCCTGTGTTTCTAATTACTCCCTCCAAGGCTATATTAAAGAGCGTTGTCGATAGGCTGTCACCTTGTCTTACCCCGTGTTCTATGTTGATATTCTTCGTTTCACCATCCACTGTTTTGACCTTTGCTGTTGTGTCCATCATTGTCATTCTGGTCAATCTTATTAATTTTGCAGGTATATTCATATTTTTCATTTCTTTTAATAGCTGTTTTCTGTAGATGTTGTCGAAAGCCTGCTGGAAATCAATAAACAATATGTGCAATTCTATGCCATGTTCGTAACTTTTTTCGATTGTTTGCGTTAAAACGTGGATTGCATCAATTGTTGATCTCCCTTTTCTAAATCCCTGTTGATATGGTCCTAAGTTTTTTTCTGTGTATCTGGTTAGCCGATTTCTTATAATTGTTGTCATGATCTTATATGTTGTATTTAATAGCGTAATTGCTCTATAATTGCTGCAAAGCGTTGGGTCTCCTTTTTTAAAAACTGGTATAATGAGTCCTTTCTTCCATTCTTCAGGCATGTATTCCTTTTCCCATATACTGACCATTAATTTATATATACGGTTTAGAAGGTCATCTCCTCCATTTGCAATAAGTTCATTGTTAATCTCATCTGGTCCTGGAGTTTTGTCAGATTTTAGTTGTTTTACTACTTCTATAAATTCTTGGTAGGTAGGTGCATCTTCTTCTTCATCTCGGTTATCTGTTATATCTTCTTCTTCTGTGTCGATTGCTTGGTTGCTTGTATTTATATCTTTAAAGTGATTTTCCCAATCTTTTTTGCTTATTTTGCTGGTCACTTTGTTACCATTATATTGTTGTTTTATATATTCAAACAATTTTTTGTTGTCTCTATTATTTGTTTCAATCTCTTGCATCTGATCTGAGATCCATGTCTCTTTCTTTCTTTTATAAAGTTTGGCCGCTTCTCTCTTTTCTTTCTGGTATTGTTCTCTTTCCTCTTGTCCGCTATTTTCAAGCCATTTGTTTCGTGCCAGCGTTTTCAGTTGACTTTGGTATCGACATTCTTCGTCAAACCATTCTTTAGTTTTTTTATTTTCTTGAGGTCCTATGGTTTGCTCCGCAGCCTCTATGATGCTCATTTTTATATTTTTCCATTCCTCTTCTACGTTCGTGCCATTGTACCTCTTTAGTTTTTGTACTAATTCCTCTGAATACTCTTGTTTTGTTTGTTGCACTTTTAATTTGGTTAAGTTCCACTTCCTTCTTTTTCCTACTTTATTATTAGCTTTGATGATTTTCATCTTCATTTTGGCTATTAAGAGTATGTGGTCAGTGTCAGCGTTTGCTCCTCTAAAGGATCTCACATCTTGTATTATCTTTGTCCATTTTTTCGAAATCAAAACATGATCTATTTGGTTGCCATCTGATCTCCCTGGTAACATCCAGGTTATCTTGTGTTCCCTTTTATGAATAAATTTCGTACTGACGATGTAGGTATTTGTTGCTGCTGCCAGATTGCAAACTTTTGCCCCGTTATCGTTTGTGACATTGTGGATCGTTTCTTTACCTGCTACATTTTGGTTGTAGCTCTCTTTTCCCACTTGCGCGTTAAAATCTCCCAGTATTATTAAGATATCGTTCCTAGGAATATTTTCGCAGGTTTCTTCTAAAAGTTCATAGAATTCCATTTTATCTTGTTGGTGTGCTTCCTCGGTAGGTGCGTAGCAGTTAACTAAAGATATATTGGCTTGTTTATTTTCGATTCTGATGTAGGAGATTCTTCCATTAATAGCTTTGAAATGTATAACTTTTTCTCTCATTCTTTTGCTCACCATAAAAGCTGTTCCATTTTTCCCCTGTTTGTCTTCTCCTGAGTAATACATAGTAAAGTTTTTCTTCTTAACTGTTCCTTCATTATTCCATCGTATCTCCTGTAGTGCTAGTATTTCTAGTTCGTATTTTTCCATTTCTAAAGCAATTTCCTGCATTTTCCCTACTTTTAGCATTGTCTGGATATTCCATGATCCAATTTTAATGGGTTTAGCTCTTTTATTCATGTTAATTTTATTCCTCTTTTTCTTGTACATTGTTTTATTATTATCATTATCCATTTCCTTAGCCGGGTCTGTTTCCACTATCCTTTGGTTTGATTCTTTCAGTTTTTTGGATTTTCTCTGTTGTTTCCAGTACACTTCAGCTTTAAGTCTTTTATTATGTTATTCCATTCCCAAAGTTGATCGTCTATCCATAATTTTTTGAAGCCCATCTTCACTTTCTTCCCTGCTTCCTTTTCCACCTCTGCTCTTTTCTTAACTTGCCTGTGTATTCTTCGTTCTTCATAGGTTCTTTGTTCGTCGATAAATATTTTTGTACCTTTGAGGATTTTCTTTTGTTCCATTATTTTCTTTTTATCTTGTATATTTTCCAATTTTGCTATTATGAACGGCTGTGAATTTCTTGGTCTAATTATCTCTGTTTGTTCTATTTTAGCTTCAACGTTGAGTTTTATTTTTAGTAAATTTTCTAGATCTTCTTTTACATTTTCTTCTCCTATTTTAATTCCCCTGACTATTACGTTTTTCTCAATTTTCTTTTTCTCCTCTCTTTCCGTTCTATCCTCTAGGTCGCTTAGTCTTTTTGGCACTGCCTCCTTAAATTTTAGTTTGCTTAGCGTTTCCATTTCTTCTCGCACTTCTTTAATTTCAGCTTTCATTTGTTTATTTTCTGCTCTTATTTCACTCATTTCTTGCTTTAGTAGCATATTTTCTCTTTTCAGCTCCTGGTTTTGATTTCTTAATTCTTTAAGCTCTTCTTGGATTCCATCCAATTTTTGCTCTATCCTCGTATCCCTTGTTTCCATTCTGTCCAATTTTTCTCGCAAATCTTTTATGAATTCTTCCATGTTGTTACTATTCGATTGTTACTATTTGATTGTTACTATTTGATATACTAAATATATTTTTTACACACGTATAATTTGGCTGTCTGCCAAACTTTTATAACACGACCAAAATACTTCCTACCAAAATTCATATTTCGGACAAGCTTTATAAAATTTGCGCTGTTTAAAATGCCTGATGTAACGTAATAATAGAATCTCGCATCGACAACAATATAGGTACATACACATGGGAAACTCCCCTATACCTCAGGAAATTCCACATTTAACGGAAGTATTTGTCTCACTTAGTAGTACCGCATTGTTTTTAGAACCACACATTATTTCTTGATCTCCAACAACTCAAACATATGTGTTTAGATTTTCTGTTGATAAAGAAATAGCCTTCTGCAGTATTAACTTTGTTCTATTTGACATATTTAAAAAATTATATCAAACAACCGGTCTCGTTGAAAAATAGCAACAAACTAACCTTATTAAAATTTTTGCACATGCTGTAAAAATCTGTCAAATGCTTAGGCAGAACGCCGCATCTAGTGCCTGCTTAGGATAAACGCGGCAAGTGACATTTAAATACGGCGTTTTGTCTAAGTATTTTTCAGATGACGCATTTATTCTAAGTATCCATAAACATTTTTGCATATACGGCATAAAATGCGTTGTGTTTAATGTATTTTGGCTTACGTCATTTTGAGTAAGCAAATAAGATAGATATGCACATTTGGGTTAGAAAAATGTATAAATCTAATTTTTTCAGATTTTTGCAGAACGGCGTTTTTGCTAAGCACGGCAGAATATATATTGCATCCTAGGTAACAATATTACTATTGGGACCGTGCAAGTTCGGAAAAGCGACACCTGGTTTCTACGCTCTGCACTTTTATTCGCACTTTTAATTATATTGGCCAATCATACGGTCCTGGTTACTGGATAATTGTCAAGGTCATAGTCCAAAAAAATAATAAGAAGAAAAAATAAGATTTAGGTTATGTTATTACAACGTAAATAATTGTATGTAGTAAATAAAATTAGTTATTAAAATGCAGTACTGCAAGCAAAATACAATTAATTAAATTTACCTTTATATAATAATTGCATATCATATCAATATTGTGGAGCAATATATAATTTTTCTTCTTAAATGACAATAGGTATGAAATGTACGTCAATTTGACAATTTCAATTGACAATATGAATTATTTAAGAAAGTTGCAATTTTTCTTCGCTATTCGCGCACGATCGTTTCGCGTATCCCTTCCAAGTACTTGCACACCGCGAATACTATTTATAGGCTTTCTAAAAATTTTTAATAAAATAATAATAATTAATTAGAATATAATTCTCACAGCGGGAAAAGCATGCTTACATGTCATTTACACTGTCGAACAACTACAAGAAAAAATAATAGACAAAAATAGATCCATCCATCTGGCTTTTGTATATCTTAAGAAGGCCTATGAGTCGATACTTAGAACCCAAGCTAATGGAAGCAATGAAAGACATCGAAGTTCCGTGAATATTAATAAAAGCACTGCAAGAATAACAAAGTAGCTATCAAAACGAGCAATAGAAAATGCAGCCCATTTAAAGCGACAAAGGGTCTGCTACAGGGCTGTTCCACATTCCGTATCCTATTCAAAATATTCCTGGACAAAAACCCTGAAACCATGGAAAATAAAGTCCGAAGGAATGGGCATACCAGTAAGAAACAAATACCTATATAACCTTTTTTTTTTGGGAGGTGAGAATCTTCTAAAGACCGTCTGGGAAGGTGTTCCAGGTGTGTTGGATTCAATCCGCCACGCTTCACCGTGCCGGATCGCCTACCAACTAAACTCACCTCCTCTTTCTCCAGCATACCTATATAACCTAAGTTTTGATGACGACCAAACATGACCTCAGGTTTATGATAAAAAAACTGGAACAGGAATATACAAAGAATGGAATGAAACTAAACCGAAAGAAAACTGAATACCTAATAACGGAGCATGACAAAGGTAAACAAAACAAAGGAAACATACAAGTAGGGGAAAGTGGTACACAGTGATACATGGTTCACAGTGAAACACCGAAATTTATTTTTAAGTTTTTAAGTTATTTATGTATCTACAGTTGCCCAGTAGAGTCGAATGCTGTTGTGAGCGTTCGCATGCTTGGAATAAGTTTTGCTAATAGTAATTGGATTTTATGTTTTGTAAAGTTATGTAATAACTTAATAACAGTAGTTGACATGTATTTTTTTTATTTATTAACAGCCGATTTCAAGCATTCTTACTATTAAAATGGCATCTTACCTATGTAATAATTAGAGAGCGGAATATATGCAACACAACATTACCAAAATATGCGCATATATATGCATTACTTTTACTACAAATATGCAGGTATTTTTTCTAAATTTGTCTAAATATGCAAATGCATATTAAAAATACTGAAAAATAAAACAATATATTAAGTCGTAAGATCTTCAGAAAAGTTGCCTTCAAAAATACGTACAACTTTCCTCAAACAATCGAAGCCCTCATTTTTTTCTAAAACATTTTTTAATTTATTTATAATTGTAATCCCTGTATTTCCGGGAATTTTTTGACAATGAGCAGAAAAAGTGTTAAGAAGATTAACCGAATCACTTAATTGTAAATTCCTTTGTTCTAATGACTTTATTAGATCTGGTAAAAAACTAAAATTAAAAATAAAATAAAAATTTTATTTTTAACTAAAATTAACTTTTATGAACATAAGTTCTTTAGCAATTTTACGTTACTTAAAGAACAAAGTACGTTACTTAAGCTGAAGAACAAAAGCGGAATTGTCTACAATTTGATGGATTTTTGTATTTTGATGCTTCTCTCTATGTCCGTCTTTATAGAAGTAAAAGCGAATTTGTCGAATAAAAACACTCTTTCCAGAAAAATTTCTTTTGTGGGACATGATGCTTTTGTTTGTCAGTTCCTCATTTAAAAAATGAAATGTGAAAATGAATGTAACTTACGATTTTGGAACAGGCCTTGCAAAATACTTTGTCTCCACTTAGCTTTAACTCGGGAAAACACTTTATCCAAGCACTTTTTTGAATGGTAGACATATTTAAATTTAATATATACCAATCACTCCAAAAACATTAAATATGATACAACGTTTACTTTAAACAAATGTTGGCCGGAAACTGACAAAATAATTATTAGACCCTTAAAAGCAGGTAGGTACCTACGACTTGCTACGCTAATAAAATAATATTTTTCCGGGAACACCCATAATTGTTAAATTCAGGTAGTAAAGGGAAAGTCCAGATGAGCGATAGATAGATAAATAACGAGCTCGTTCATATCGAAGTTATAAAATTTCAACTAAGAGAGGAAAATTTTAAACTTTTATATAATTTATTTTTAAAATATGCAAAATAAATCGTGTTTAGCTTAAATATGCAATGTTGTGTTTGTTGTCTGAAAATATGCAATATATGCATCTATATGCACTTTGCATATATTCCGCTCTCTAGTAATAATGTAACTTAAAACACAATTTGTTAGATAACGACTCACATAGCAAAATTTTAAATTTTATTGTATGAGTAGGTTATTAGTACACACAGAAACCACGTTATGTGGTACACAGTGATATGATTCAATAAAATTGTGTTTTGACTAGGAAAGTTTTGGGGTAGTTCTGATTTCTTTCATTATATATGGATTTTGGGCTGCTGAATCCGAATGAGGTTTGCGGACAAAATTTCTTGCCGGAACATTGAAAAAATCGCAAAAAAGGCGAAAAATTTCAGCTTTTTTCCGCTTTTTTGCTCAAATCTCGAAAACTATGAACTTTTAGTAAATGGTCTGTTAACAGAAATTAAAGTACTTAAAATTATCTACAAATATCACTATTTACTTTTTTTTTCAGACGAACCGTTCGGTCTAAAGTACAAGTTGAAAATTGCCAATTTTTAACGGTCTCGGCAAAACCCACTTTTTACATTCCAAAACTTTATTTTTTATTAGAATGCTGTCATTTGATAATTTTCTCCTAGTTTTCTGCACAAATAATAAATGTTAGTTCATAGGTATGGTATGTCTCTTGTAACAGCTTCCATGAGTCCATTCCGTCCTAAGAGGCCGGGAATGTCTCTGCTTCTCCCTTAGAGCCACAGAAGATCAGGCACAGTTTCAGTTGGTGTAAACATTTCCTTCGGATTTGTTATCTTGATTTCTGGTGAACCTTGAGGTTTTGTCCTTTCAAAATGAATTAGTTGAACAGCTCCCTGGCTTCCATAAACCTCAGGCGGAGGTTTCTTTTTTATCCAAGGAATGGATTGCTTGGGAGCTACTACATGTTGTGGTGTAATACAAGAAATGCCACATATGACGTGCAAAGTGTGGTATTCGTCGATTGTATGTACGTTAAAATCAGTCTTATCGTACACCTGCTGTGTAAAGCATGGCAGGTCAATTTTCTGCGGATCGCCTGCGAATGCTGACACTTCTAGGCGAACAGCTTCTGTATAGGATGAACAAAACCCCAAAGAGGAAACTACATCAACCTATTTTCTTGAGCCGTACTTTTTGTAGGGAAAACGGCCAACCCTGCAAGGAATGGTGAGACCAACTATCTGGGCCTTACTGCCGCTACAAGACTTTGAGCAGCAAGCTCGTTGCTTATCTGGAAGTGTCAGCAATCGCAGGCGATCCGCAGAAAATTGATAAGCTGTGTTTTACACAACAGGTGTACGAAAACGCTGATTTTAATCCTTTCTTCTAAGGATCTCACTGCCTTCTTTATGTATGAATAGAAAACAAAAAGTTGTGACTGGCTAATTGACACCCAAGTCTATGCCATAAAAGAAAAAAAGAAAAAAAAACCCCTTTCTATGCCAGGTCTCAATCCCAAAGGTTTTTTCATGCTTAGAGTCCAATTGCCTTATATATACGTCGCATATAAATAAACAAATAAATGACCAAAACATGTTTTTTATGAGTTTTTTAACCAACTTTTTCTTTTCAAAAGTACGCATCAGAGAGCAAAACCAACTTGAAAAAATGTAACTAACTTAAAAAGAATAATGTAATGTAAATTAACATTGAAAGTTTTCTTTTGTGTGGTACTCCTCAAAACATGACACTACGCAAAGGCCGACTCCGCATCTTGCACACATATATCTCGATTCGCTTCTTTTTTTTTCTGGTCTTTTCTGTGGCTACAAACTAGTCCAGAAAGCCACTGCGCATCCGCTAGGAAAAATATTCTAATTCGGATTTTTTGCACAATCTTACTCAAAAAGGACTCCTTTTAACAAATTTGCATGTTGCCAGGACCAAAAGGTGGTCAAAAATTTTTTAAACGTTTTTTTTGTTTTTTTCCTAAAATTATTTTTTTTGCATGGGAAAAAGTTTTTTTTAGATTTTTTGGATCATTCCAAACAGAAAAGGTCTTTAGTGACTTTTCTCTAAAAATGATAGTTTTTGACATATAAGCGATTAAAAATTGAAAAATTGCGAAATCGGCCATTTTTAACCCTCAAAAACTATGTGAAAAACTGTGTGTGTGTTTATGTTTTATTGGCACTGGTTTAAGCAACCAACTGGCCAGTCAATGTGTTTTGAATTCTCTCTTTTACAAAATATATGCTTAGTATCTAAATTTAAAACTATTAGTACTACTGTTTTTTTTACTCTGTTTTTTTTATTATTTTTTTTATTATATTTTTTAACATTTTTTTATTACATTTTTTATTTTTTTTTTTAGTTTATGTGAAAAACTGAAAATTTGAATGTTGCCAAGGTAGGTAGATATTCTTTAAACATCGATTAATGAAATCCCGAAGTGTTTTTTGCAATACAATATTCAAAACTCCTTTGTTTTTTAATTGCTAATCCGCCCAGACGGATGACGTCACTAGTATACCATATATGCCACAATATCATAACTTAAAAATAAAAATCGACCTGTTTCAGCATTTTTCCTTAAAGTCGCCGGTTTACGAAATAACGAATTTATTCCTTTCATTTGCACCATACTGTCGGTGGAAAATAGTGTCGCGCACGCTTGATTAGCAATTAAAAAACAAAGGAGTTTTGAATATTGTATTGCAAAAAACTCTTCGGGATTTCATCAATCGATGTTTAAAGAATATCTACCTACCTTGGCAACATTAAAATTTTCAGTTTTTCACATAGTTGTTGAGGGTTAAAAATGGCCGATTTCGCAATTTTTCAATTTTTAATTGATTATACATATGTCAAAAACTATCATTTTTAGAGAAAATCACTAAAGACCTTTTCTGTTTGGAATGATCCAAAAAACCTAAAAAAAACTTTTTTCCATGCAAAAAAAATAATTTTAGGAAAAAAACAAAAAAAAATGTTTAAAAAATTTTTGACCACCTTTTGGTCCTGGCAACATGCAAATTTGTTAAAAGGAGTCCTTTTTGAGTAATATTGTGCAAAAAATCCGAATTAGAATATTTTTCCTAGCGGATGCGCAGTGGCTTTCTGGACTAAACGCTTCACCTTCTAGGAGCTACCTATAAGCGTTGCCACCAGTGCTAAAATATAATATATCCAAAATATGTGCACCAATATATACGGCAATGGGTCCGCATGACCTGTCTTAGGTGTCAACATTTTGAGGCTTTGGGAAGAATAATCTAATATTTTCGGACATATTTTTAAGGCATGACCAATGAGTCTAAAATTTTATAAGTAACGTATATTTTCGGCTTTGGTAAATTGAGACCATAACACCTTGAACGTATATATACCGCGGCTGGGAATACAGATCCACTTTTTGACATATATACAGGGTGGGGCATTAGTGTGACAAAGTCCAATTACTCGTTTGTTGTAAGAGATACAAAAAAAAGTTATTTAGATAAAAGTTGGGGCACACATAGTGTCATATTTTAAAAATATTTTCAAATATACAGGGGCGTCCGTATTGACAGGGTGACACAAACTTATGTTTTTTTAAATGGAATACCCTGTATATTTTTACATTTTTGGATTCTCCTCGATTTTTCCTTTCTTAAAATATATGGTTTTGTAATATTATACGAGGTAGTTTAAAAGTTAATTACGTTTTTTTGTTAATTTCGTAGCAAAATCTACACCCTGTCGAATTGTAGTGATTTGACATCAAATTTTCTATTTGCATTTAAACAATTTTTAGTATAGTCTACTACTGTTAATCATTAATAGTATAGCGAAATGTTTAATTTTAGTATACAGGGTGGATCGAAACTCGGAATGAGTATTTTCTGAGTTTTCTTAAATGGAACACCCTGTATTTTAGTATTGTAATAAAATTATATTTTATGGTACTTTCTTATTTCTTAAGCATTCCCTATACCTAAGTGCTTTAATTTGTAAGTTATTCGTCATTTTTTAAGCAAACATTAATTGCAACAAAAACTACGTAAAATTTCATTAGGTAGCCGTAAAAATATCCAATCAAAAGTAATTTTTCGAAAAAAAAAATACATATTAATCTAGCCTGATCCTTAATTTATTAATATTGGATGAGATATCCAAATACATTCGTAGTTAAGGTTGTTGGTGCTTAAAATATGAATCAAACATACAAAATTCTGCCTAGTTGGCTATGACACAAAATTTGCTTAAACATTTGACATTACACTATTTATATAGTTCCAGTTGATTTGATACCATTACTAATATTAATTTTTCTAATGAGGAACGGATTAAAATGTCTTTGTGCTAGGAGAGTATAACAAAAATGAGCTACTTGCAATAAAAATGTAGCATCAGCAATTACCTGATATACGACAAGCAAAAAGAGAAACTTTTGAAAGTATACTAAAACGGTTTCAACAGAAAAGATACTTAGATTGTAAGAACGATTGTACTAATATGCAGATCCTCAGTGACACTAAGGATTACATTTAATTGTTGTTTTATTCACTTACAATAGTTTTTATTCGAGCAGATTTATCATAATCTAAGTGATCAGTCCGTTGAAATCGTTCTAGTATATTTTTAATCGTTTCTCTTCTTAGTTGTCTTCTATCAGGGAATTTCTGATAAAAAATTCTTATTGCTAGTAGCACATTTTTGTTATATTCCACTAGCACCAAAATCTTATTAATCAGTTTCTCATAGAAAAATACATATTAGTAATGGTAACAAAGCAACTGGACCTATAAAAATAGTATAATATCAAATTTTTAAGGAAATTTAGTGTCATAGCCGACTAGGTAGAATATTGTATGTTTTTATTAATATTTTGCGCACCAACAACCTTAACTACGAATTTATTTGGATATTTCATCCAATAGTAATAAATTAAGGATCAGACTAGATTATGATGTATTTTCTTTTCCAAAAATTATTTTTGATTAAATATTTTCACAGCCACCTAATAAAATTTCACGTAATTTTTCTTACAATTAATGTTTGGCTTAAAGAATCACGAATAACTTACAAACTAAAGCACTTAGGCATAGGGAATTCTTAAGAAATAAAAAGGTACCATAAAATATCATTTCCTTAAAATACTTAAATACAGGGTGTTACATTTAAGAAAACTCAGAAAATACTCATTCCGAGTTTCGACCCACCCTGTATACTAAAATTAAACATTTCGCTATACTGTTAATGTTTAACAATAGTAGACTATATTAAAAATCGTTTGAACATAAAATAAAAATTTGATGTCAAATCACTAAAATTCTACAGGGTGTAGATTTTGCTACGAAATTAACAAAAAAACGTAATTATCTTTTAAACTACCTCGTATAATATTACAAAACCATATATTTTAAGAAAGGAAACATCGAAGAGAATCCAAAAATGTAAAAATATACAGGGTGTTCCATTAAAAAAAACATAAGTTTGTGTCACCCTGTCAATACGGACAACCCTGTATATTTGAAAATATTTTTAAATTATGGTACCATGTGTGCCCCAACTTTTACCTAAATAACTTTTTTTCGTATCTCTTACGAGAAACGAGTAATTGGACTTTGTCACACTAATGCCCCACCCTGTATGCTGCGTTGGGACAGAAAGGGTTAATGTACATACAATCGACGGATACCACATTTTTTACGTCATGGGTGGCATTTCTTGTATTGCACCAAAACATACAATAGCTCCTAACCAATCCATTCCTCGGCTAAAAACTAAACCCGCAATTGAGGTTTATGGAAGTCAGAGAGCTGTTCAACTAATACATTTTGAAAGGACAAAACCTCAAGCTTTATCAGAAATCAAGATCCGAAGGGAATGTTCACATCAACTGAAACTGTGACTCCATCTGTGCCTGATCTTCTATAGCTTCAAGGGAAAAGCAGAGACATTCTCGGTATTTTAGGATGGAATAGATTCATGGAAGCTGTGAGAGGAGACATACCATATTCAAATTATGAACTAACATTTATTATTTGTACAGAAAACTAGGAGAAATTTATCAAATGACAGCATTCTAATAAAAACTAAAGTTTTGGAATGTAAAAAGTGGGTTTTGCCAAAACCGTTAAAAATTGGCAATTTTCAACTTGCACTTTAGACCAAACTGTTCGTCTGAAAAAAAAGTAAATAGTGATATTTGTAGATAATTTTAAGTACTTTAATTTCTGTTAACAGATCATTTACTAAAAGTTAACAGTTTTCGAGATTTGAGCAAAAAAGCGGAAAAAAGCTGAAATTTTTCGCTTTTTTCGCGATTTTTTCAATGTTCCGGCAAGAAATTTTGTCCGCAAACCTCATATTCGGATTCAGCAGCCCAAAATCCATATATAATGAAAGAAATCAAAACTACCCCAAAACTTTCCCACTAGGGAGCTAGTAGAGTACAAATTCACTGAATCAATATGCGTTTCATTGTCTAGGTACCGTAATATTATAAATTATTACCAAAAATGTTAGATGGCTAGAAAATAAATGCCTCCATATATAATAGCTGATACCACAAAGTTGGTATTAGAGGAAAATTATTCTCTACATGAAGCAGCCGAGAGATACAATATTAGTTTTGTAACTTTACGATGATATGTGCTCAAAAAATGCAATAATCTGGTTATTACAAATTTAATAATATTGACTTTGGATCGTTAGATGTTCGATAAGAGTTTTACGTGGTCAAAACCTATTCTTAAGACACTACATATAGTATGTAACCGATTCTGGTACACAGTGAAACCATTTTCAGTATTTTTTCTTTAAGTTTTATCTTTTTTCATTATGTGAATTTTTAGAATTTCGTTCTTAGAATGTTAAGAAAGAGTTAGTGTAACATACTGCTTTGAAAAATTTCCTTTTAATTCAAAAATAAATTTTTTGAATTCAAAAACTTTTTTTTGTTTCACTGTGTACTACTCTCCCCTACAAGTACTTATGTTTCATAACATCAAACAAAGGAACACATATATAATACTCTTAAGTGAAACAAAAAAGAAGGGTCAAGGAGAAGAAATTATAGGGAAATACACACACATAATATGGAGTGGGGTTCGCCAACATGAAAGAGCAACAAAAGGAGTATCAATATTAATAAAAAATAAATGGAGAAAACACACACAAAATTACCAGCAAATAAATGAACGAATAATGGAAATTAGGATGAACATATTTGGACAATCAACAATATAATTGTTGGAGTATTTGCAATGATTGACAATGCGACTTTAAGGGAAAAGGAAGATTTTTTTAACGCCAGGGCCCCCGCAAGGCTGAGCGGCGCCCGCGTGCAGCGTATATTTTAGCGCCCTTAAATCTACTATATCCACTTATGAATAAAATCTATAATCTTTTATTTTTTACTTGTAATATAACAACAGAAATTTCAAGAACTCAAATTTTATTTTTCTTGTAACTGATTTGCTGACGGTGGCAAAAAATCAAATAAAATAATTAATATATTAGTTAAGAGCGTAGGCGCAATCCTGGCCAATGCTTTTTTAATGTATTCATTTTTTTCGAATCCTGAGAAAACTAATATGTACTTAAATATTTTTGAAAAATTTAAACGCAGAATGAAAGATTTCATTATTACCGAGGGCCCAAAAGTCCCTGAAAACTTCTATATTGTTTATTTTAATAAGTTACAGGGATAAAAAAAGAGAAAATTTAGTATGATTTTTTAATTATAAATATCTCATTAAAAAAACTTTTTGTTTATTCTATTGAACTTTCGGCTCTTGGTAATAATGTAATACACTAAGCGCCAAAATTAACGCACCACCTTAAAAATGGAACATTTTTAATGTCTGATATTTCCTAAACCTCTTATCCGATTTTAGTGATTTTTTTAAATATTTTATAGCTTTATTCTTCAGCAATATCGACGTAGTAATTTGTTGCTAAACAGATAAGTGTCATTTTATACCGGGTGTAACAATGATAGTGTGTTTTTTCCTCAAAGTTTGGAACACCCTGTGGGATATTCTAGCGTATATAAAATATTGAAATTAAAACTCAACTGGAACCTTAGGTTATCTTAACATTTTGCTTTTTGATTCATTTGCTTATATTGGATAATAAAAAAGTTAGGTAATTTAACAACTAGCAACGTTTTTCATCAATACAGGGTGTTTCTAAATAAGTGCGACAAACTTTGAGGGGTAATTCTACATGCAAAAATAATGATCGTTTACTTTATAAACATGTTTCCGCAAATGCTTCGTTTCCTAGATACGGGATGTTAAATTTTTTCTTACAAACTGACGATTTATTTATTGCTCTAAAACCGGTTGTGATATGCAAATGAAATTTAGTGGGTTTTAAGAGGTAGTTATTGCGCATTTTTTGACGTACAACTAAGAATTTTATATTCACCATTGGCGTGCATACGGGTCATATTACCCGGTCATATTACCCGTATGCACGACAATGGTGAATATAAAATTCTTAATTGTATGCCAAAAAATGCCCAATAACTACCTCTTAAAACCTACCAAATTTCATTTGCATATCTCAACCGGTTTTAGAGCAATAAATAAATCATCAGTTTGTACGAAAAAATTCAACATCCCGTATCTCGGAAACGAAGCATTTGTGGACATATGTTTATAAAGCAAACGGTCATTATTTTTCATGTAGAATTACCCCTTAAAGTTTGTCGCACTTATTTAGAAACACCCTGTATTGATGAAAAACGTTGCTAGTTGTTAAGGTACCTAACTTTTTATTATCCAACATAAGCGAATGAATCAAGAAGCAAAATGTTAAGATAACCTAAGGTTCCAGTTGAGTTTTAATTTCAATATTTTATATACGCTAGAATATTCCACAGGGTGTTCCAAACTTTGAGGAAAAAACACACTATCATTGTTACAACCGGTATACAATGATACTTATCTGTTTAGCAACAATATTATTACGTAGATATTCTTGAAGAATAAAGCTATAACCCATTAAAAAAATCACTAAAATCGGACAATAGGTTTAGGAAATATGAGACATTAAAAATGTCAAATTTTTAAGGTGGTGCGTTAATTTTGGCGCTTAGTGTATTTTATTCTGCGTTTATTTTTTTTAAATATTTATTATTTTTGTCAGGTTTCTAAAAAAAGAGTACATTTAAAAGACATTGGTCCAAAATTTTGGGTCTACGCTCTTAAATCTAGAATGCGATAGTTTAAATCTAAATTTAATTAAATGGGTGTTTTTCTAGATTTGACGGCACCAAATTCTCTTATCTTCAAAGTCAATTTTATTGACGAGCTCTTGCTATATAGCTAATATTACCAAACCAGATAATATTTACTTAATCTTCTACCACAGTAGAAGTAGAACTCAAATAATTTTTAATAACTTTAATTTTGAAAATAATCTTTCACCACCAGAAGCAACAGACACTTAAAGCGAGGAGGATTCTTAATGAAAAAGTGATATTTGGTAGAGATTTAGTTAGATATTTTCAAATATATATTGATTATTAATAGTTTTTAGTAATAAGTACAGTTTTTACTACGTCAGTTAGCTTTTGTTGAAGAGCAAGACAGTTTTTTTAAAATATCATCGTCACTTAATGTAATAATGTCACTAAAAAACCAAAAAAATGATCATAACCAAACATCATATCAAATCTACTATTTAACGAACTTAGGACTTGATCAATCATTCTACACTAAATTTAAAATCAAGATGCAGTAGAAATTAACAAACCAAGATACGTTAAATGCTACTAAGAACAGTCCCGAATCATAATTTACAATGTATAAACTTTGGAAATCATGATTTGGGAATTACAATGTATATAGATTGTAAATTATGATTCGGAAGTGCTCCTAGTAGCATTTAACGTGTGTTGGTTTGTTTATTTCCACTGCATCTTGATTGTAAATTTAGTATAATACTGTCTAATTTCTATGTTAAAGGTATCATCATCTGCTATACTCATATTATTTGTAAGATTCTCACAAATTTTAATTATATGAAATTTATATGGCTTTATAGCTTCTATCCTACTCGACCATCTTCTATCACTTAGGGGTTTTAGATATAACTCAGGAACATGTAGTTTTATAATATCCCTTCTTTTTGTGGATGAAGAGCAAAATACGTAAAGATCTTGTACTATATTAAACAAGTTTACTATTTTATTTGACTCTTTAGCAGCATCATTCATTACTAAATTTAAGCTATGGGCAGCGCGTGGAACAAAACAAAAAGCTAGAGGATTATCCGATTATCCTACTCTTATCATATACGCATATTGGCACCGATATCGCACCCTTGACCTCTCATGTCTTTTATATTTAAATTTTGTAATAGTTCAGCTACAAAATTAAATAACCCTTCCCCTGTAGTGTCAAATATTATTCGAAAAGCTAAAAAACTCTCTTGTACTTGAACTTTTTTTAGAATTATCGTTTAATACAACGTAACTCAAAATTAGGCTTATTTGCTTTGTACGACTTGAATCTGGGGTACAGTCCATAATTATTGAATAATATTTGGAACTATGCACCATACCCTAAATCTTATTTTTTACTTTCTTCTTCTTCTTAAGGTGCCGAGACCGTTTGTCGATCGTTGGCTCTCATGTTGCCCAGCATATTAACAATCATTGTCTTATTTACAGCCGCACGAAATAGTTCAGTGCTAGTTTTCCCAAACCATTGCATGACAAGGTGAAAAGTATGTCATATTTTTCTGGGTGACGCATTATATGACCAAAGTATTCCAATTTGCGCCTTTTAACCGTGTTCACTACTTTACAACTTTTATTTAAACGTTGCAAAACCCTTTCGTTTGTGACTCTTTCTACCCAACTGATCTTCAGAATACGGCGGTAGACCCACATCTCAAATGCTTCTAGGTTTTTTAAAAGCGATTCTGTCAGGGTCCATGCTTCAACCCCGTAAAGTAGTACTGGGAATATATAACATCGAACCATTCTTATGCGAAGTTCCAAATTTAGATCAGGACTGCACAGGATTTTCTTAAATTTCATAAAACTTGTTCTTGCTTTGGCAATTCTACTTTTTATTTCTGTACTAGGGTTCCAGCTTTCATTAATATGAGTACCACTGAAAAACACATTCGGATATTATATTGTTTTTAAAAATACAGTAATATGTAGTAGTAATTATTGCTTATTAACACCAAATATAAAATAAGATTTTAAATTATTTTTACAGTAATAAAACAATATATCTATTTCATTTTTGAGATTTCTCTAGCAGTCCATGAAAAAATTAAAATTAAGATTGAATAAAAAATGATTTCATTCAAAAATATAAAAATAAGGTTTATAAAAATATAAAATTAGATTTTAAATAATTTTTACAGTAATAAAACAATACCTATTTCATTTTTGAGATTTCTTTAGGAGTCCATGAAAATATTAAAATTAAAATTGAATAAAAACTGATCTCATTCAAAATAAATATTTCTTAACCAAACGTTCGGTTTGGCGCCCTTTCGGGGTTGCGCCCGCGTGCGTCGAACGCGTTGCACGCCCGGTTACGGGGGCCCTGTTTAACGCACTAAAAGATGTATTGGACAAGACAAAGGAAAAGAAGATATTCTACTAATTGGAGATTTTAACAGTCACACAGGACAGGAAGATGAAAATATAGTGGGGCCATTCCTAGAAGACTAACTGAAACTGAAATAATGTATTAGAGAATACGATGTGCCAAAACAAATTATTTTTCCCTAACTGCAATGGAAATCAAGAAGAAACCCTGTGGCAATTAATCACAAATAAGTGGCTGATTTTTTGATATTGGTTTCATTTAAGGGTAATTGCCTATTTTTAATTACAGGGTGTTATATTTTAAAAAACCCCTTTTTATACCATCTGAACCTATGCTAGAGTCAAAAAACTTTCAGCAATAATTATACACGTACTGGTTTTATTTAGAAATTTGAATAATGCACCTCTATTTTTTCCCGGAACCACCCAAAAAAGGAGAATTAATAAAGAAAGTGATTTTCTTGGAATCCTTCACTCACCATGCCCTTTATTAAAATGCTTCATATATCATTTTGTGCACGTTCTTATTACCCATGCATGGACACCAAAAGCGATTTCTTGATTCAACCCCTGTAGCCAAGAAAAAAAAAATAAAATGGGGGGTTGAATTTTTTTTTTTGCTTTTTGACTCATATGGGCATAGGGCATAGAGACGTCAATAGGGTGTTTCATAAATATTGTTACAACTTTTTCAAAGTAACTTTATTCAAACTCAAATACAATATAAACTTTAACAAACTGACAACTGTCGACTACTAAATCTGAATTACAACTGAACTATAGAATGTCAAACACATAATGTTTATATAGTTTTCTGACGTTCTAGATGTCACCAGACATTTCTGGGTTATTCCATGACATCCAGAATATTCTCGTACGTGACTACTTCTTCTTTCACGTCGAGGGACTCTTTCTATGTAGGAACAATCTACGGAACTGTCATAACACTGCTCCCTCCTTTATAGTTATTCGCCTCGAATAACTGGTCTATCAGGGTCTGGTTGAAGCCAACAGGGTGGATCAGTTCCATGATATGGGGCTAATCTCTCAATGTGAACTACCTTGGGTTTACTTCTCGCTGAAAACTGGATGCGGTAGACCAGATCATTTATTTTCTTTAAGACGGTGTACGGGCCTTCCCAGTTTCGTTGAAGTTTCGGACAAAGTCCTTTCTTGCGTGTGGGATTGTATAGCCATACTGGATCACCTCTTTCGAAAGTTGTCCCTGTAGCTTGCACATCGAACCTGGACTTGGCTTTATCACTTTGAAGCTTCAAACTTTTACGAGCAAATTCGTGGACTTTTTCCAGTTTTTCTCTTAAGCTTTCTAGGTACGTCAGGGATGAAGGTTCTTCTTCACAGGTAGGCAATTTTCCGAAAATAAGATCTTGAGGAAGCTTCATTTCTCTTCCGGTGATCATCATTGATGGAGAATAACCGGTTGCTTCATGTTCAGAACTTCTGTAGGCTAACAGGAATAGAGGTATTAGGGTATCCCAATCTTTTTGATTATCAGCAACAAACATTGAGAGGTATTGACAAATAGTTCTATTATGTCTTTCGATCATTCCGTCTGATTGTGGGTGGAGAGGCGTAGTTCGAGTTTTCTTAATACCCAAGATTTTCATTAATTCTTGCCATAATTCGGATTCAAAATTTCGTCCCTGATCAGAATGCAACTCTAAAGGAACTCCATGTCTTGATACGACGTGTGTTATGAATGCTTCTGCTACAGTCGTCGCTTCTTGATTAGGAAGAGGTGCAATTTCAGGCCAATTTGAAAAATAATCCATTGCAACCATTAAGTACTTGTTACCTCTCTCTGTCGTTGGAAGTGGACCGACAATATCAACTGCAAGTCGTTCAAAAGGCTCTCCGGAAAGATATTGTGCCATTTTACCACGACTTCTTGTTCTAGGGCCTTTTCTACCGTTACATAAGTCGCATTTCTTACACCATTCTTCTACGTCTCGGCGACAATTGATCCAATAAAATCTGTCTCGAACCCTGGCCAGTGTTCTTTTTACCCCAAAATGTCCTCCAGACAGGCTGCTATGAAGTTCTTGCAACACACTTTTAATGTGTGATTTTGGCAGTACCACTTGTTGAACTATACGTACTCCATCGGGACTTTCCCACTTCCGATATAATAGACCATTCGAAAGATGCAAAGATTCCCATTGAGCCCAGTACGCCTTTATAATTCGACTATATTTAGATATTTCCTGCCAAAGAGGTCTTACTCCATTTCTAAGCCATTCTCGTATGACTCTTAAGTCATTATCTTTCTTTTGACTCTTCTTAATGTTTTCCAGGGAAGTCTGATCATTATCTTCTTCCTGTTCAACCGTGGTCATGCAGAGACTTACTTCTTCAGTTACGCTCTCTTTTTCTTCAAGTCTTTTACAGTACTGGCATTGTCGTTCTAAACAGGGTCGCCTAGAAAGAATATCGGCATTGTTATGGAGACGCCCTTTTCGATGTACTATGTCGAAGTTATACTGTTGGAGTCTCTCTATCCATCGAGCCACTTGTCCTTCTGGCTTTTTAAAATTCATTAGCCACTGCAAAGCGCTATGGTCTGTTCTGATTGTAAAATTTCTGTTATAAAGGAAGGTATGAAAGTGTTCTAGGGCTTTTATAATAGCTAGGAGCTCTTTTCTGGTAACGCAATAATTCTTTTCTGCCTTTCCTATGGTTTTACTAAAATATGCAATAACTTTTTCTTCACCTTCCTGTTCTTGTGATAAAACAGCGCCAATACCATGCTGAGATGCGTCACAATCCAACAGAAATTTTCCATCTTCTCGTGGATAGGCTAGGATAGGTGCTATTGTAAGTAGTTTTTTTAAATCTACGAAGGCATTTTGACAATCCGGTGTCCAGTCAAATTCAATGTTGTTTTCGGTTAGTCGATAAAGAGGCTTAGCGATGCGGCCAAAATCTTTTATGAATTTTCGGTAATATGAACAGAGTCCAAGAAAACTTCTAATTTCTTTTTTATTTCCTGGTTTAGGCCAATCTTTAATAACTGAAATCTTCTCTGGATCAGTTTTAATTCCATCTGCTGAAACGATATGTCCTAGATAGTACGCTTCTCTTTGAAATAGTGAACATTTCTTATAATTAAGCTTTAAGTTGGCATTTCGCAGTCTTTCAAATACCTCGCTTAAGTTTTTCAGATGTTCATCAAAGGTTTTGGACATAATCATTATATCATCAAGATATACTAGACATGTTTTCCAAGTAAGTCCTCTTAAAACCATTTCCATCAGGCGTTCAAACGTAGCTGGAGCATTACAAAGACCAAATGGTAGAACCTGAAACCTGTAGAGACCACGGCCAGTTGAAAAAGCTGTTTTGTCTCGATCATCAGGATGTACTTCTACTTGCCAGTAGCCACTTTTTAAATCTAGAGTCGAAAACCATTTAGCACCTGAAAAAGTGTTTAGTGTATCATCTATTCGTGGCAATGGATAACTGTCCTTTTGTGTAACATGGTTTAATCTTCTGTAGTCTACACAAAAACGAGTAGATCCGTCTTTCTTAGTTACTAAGACTACTGGTGAACACCAGGGGCCGGAAGCTTCTTCGATGATATCGGAATTTATCATGTCTTGTATTATGTTTTCAACTTCTTTTTGTCTAGCAAACGGTAATCTGCGTGGGGCTTGACGAATTGGTCTTGCATCTCCAGTATCGATTCTATGTTGAACTAGACTAGTACGCCCTGTAGATTTCTCGGATTCAAAAATGTCGTAGTTTTCATTAATAAATTCATTAGCTTTTTCTACTTCTTCAGTTGTTAAGTGATCAACATTTTTGATCAGTTCTTTCGCCAGGTTAGCGTCAACTTGGTAACTTAAAGCTGTATTCTTTTTCAAATACTTTTCGCACTTGATTATTTTTTCTATTGGCGTACAGAGTGCTATTTGTTGTTCTTTCTTCAACTTAAAAGGCTTTTTGGACAAATTAGCAACCCTTACTGGAATTATCTCATCTACATTCACGAGGCATCTGGCTATCAAGATTCCGTCATTAACAAGTTCCTCGCTTTCAACAACGCCGAAATGTAAACCTTCAGGTTTTTGACTCAGTCTCGCCAGGACTATACTTTCAGAATTTTGAGGAATTTCTGTATCTTCACTAACTATAACTCTTACTTGAGGTGTAGACTCTTCAAAATTTAGGACTATTTCTTCATTTTCAATAAACAAAATTTTATTTTGAAGATCTATGATAAATTTGTTTTGCATAATGTCCATTCCAAGAATGCATTCATCTTTAATATCGGCTACAAGAAATATGTGTTTTATCAAGGTGTTGCCAATCTTTATGGTCGCCGTTACTTCTCCATGAATTGGAATAGTTTGACCTGAAGCTGTTTCAAGAACTAAGTTTGTTTTACATGGCTGTAGTTTTCTGTTCAGAAGTTCTTTGCGAACAAAAGATCTTGTTGCACCGGTATCAATAAGAAAAGTGCATTTTTGATTGTCAACGTAGCCCTTAAGTAATAAGTTCTGTTCATTTTTGTTGAAAGTATAACTGCGAATTTGGGGGCTTTTATTAGATTCAGCCGACGCCCGCCCCTTAGTGTCGACTTTTATTCGTTTCCCTGGCTATTGTTTGAATATCTGTGGTCAGTTGTAGGAGATCGACTTCTTACATACCTATCTCTACTAATATTTCTAGTAGGACTATATGATGGGCTTCTGGATGTCGATCTAGGCGACCTTCTGACATCATTATTGTATTCTTCTTTTCTCGCTTGGGATCCACTTCTACAATTGACCTGCAAATGTCCAATTCTTCCGCAGTTAAAACATCTTCTGTTTTGATTTTGAGCTTTTTGTTGATTTTGTTGAAGATTTTGGAGTATGTTCAACATCTGGGACAAAATAGGTTGTTGATTATCTGTGGTAGGGACTTGTTCATCTTCTCGAAATCTTATTTCTTTTAATCTTGGGCGAGATCTTGAAATACTTTTAGCCGCTTCAAACTCCTGGGCTGAAACTAGTGCTCCATTTAGCGTTTTGTGGTGTTGTAATCGGAGAGCCTGTTGCATTTCGATATCATGTAGTCCGTCTATGAATGCCTGTATACCGATTTGTTCAAGAAAATCTTTAGGTGCCTGAGGGTATGCCAAATGTAGTAATCTTTTAATATCAGCTTCAAATTCTTGTAGGCTCTCGTTATGTTTTTGATACCGAACTTTAAGCTGACTTTGAAAAACCTGCTTCAGATGTTGTTGGCCATATCTTGTTTCTAAAGCTTGAACAAGTGAGTCATAACTAGGTGAATCCTGAGGAAGAAATTGAAGGACGGTTGCTGCCTGACCTCGAAGCGACACCACCAAGGAAGCTGCCATTTCTCTTTCAGTCCAGCCATTTGCTTTAGCTGCAGCTTCAAATTGGAAACGATAAGTTTCCCACGCTGTTTGGCCATCAAACGTGGGTGGTTTTAAAATTTTGCTACTTCTAATTATGCCTGGATCAACGATGGAAGAGGAAAGGGCTGTTTGTTCGGATTCGACATTAGTAACTGAAACAATATGAGATAAAGAAGCTTGGGTATTAATTTTGTTTGCTAACTCTACTATTTGTTTTTCTAAACTATATTTCAAATCGTTTTGTTGCTGCTTTAAATCGTTTTGTTGCTGTTCTATTTTATTTTCTAAATGATTTTGTTGTTGGTCTATTTTGTTTGCTAAATAATTTTGTTGTTGTTCTATTTTATTATCTAAACAGTTTTGTTTTTCTTCTAATATATCTATTTTATTAGTAATTCGACTTACCTCTAACTGAAAATGCTCGTGAATTTGGGACAAACTATTCATAATTTCTACCTCTGCTTGTCTACGCCTCTCCTCCTCTTCTTTTCTAAGCTTTTTATCTTCCTCTTTCTCTTCTTGCCTACGTTTCTCTTCATTTTCTTTCTCTTCTTGCCTACGCTTCTCTTCATTTTCTTTCTCTTCTTGCCTACGTTTCTCTTCATTTTCTTTCTCTTCTTGCCTACGCTTCTCTTCATTTTCTTTCTCTTCTTGCCTACGTTTCTCTTCATTTTCTTTCTCTTCTTGCCTACGTTTCTCTTCATTTTCTTTCATTTTTAAAAACCATGCTGGTGGTCCGGATGTATCCATTTCCTTCTCAACTTTAGATGATCTGGTATTTACCATAAACAATTCTCAATATCTTCTTCAATATCTCTTAAATCCCACCGCTGTCACCAATGTTACAACTTTTTCAAAGTAACTTTATTCAAACTCAAATACAATATAAACTTTAACAAACTGACAACTGTCGACTACTAAATCTGAATTACAACTGAACTATAGAATGTCAAACACATAATGTTTATATAGTTTTCTGACGTTCTAGATGTCACCAGACATTTCTGGGTTATTCCATGACATCCAGAATATTCTCGTACGTGACTACTTCTTCTTTCACGTCGAGGGACTCTTTCTATGTAGGAACAATCTACGGAACTGTCATAACAATATATATGATTATTGCAACATTCCTGCGGAAACTACCCCTATTCTTGAAAATAAACTGCAGAAACTACCCCTATTCCTTGGCGAGCATGTTTTTACGATTTTCTCATTACTTATGCATTTTTTTGAAACAAAACTTATACAGAATTAAAGACCACTATTTTCTCTATCAAATAAGGTTCTACGCATTTTTTTCGTGTAAGCAACCGTTACGGCACAGTGGCGTCGTAAACCCCAAAAATGCTTTGGTGGGCTCCAGTTTTTGTTTTTTTTTTTCGTCACCTATTCATTTTATTGATAACGTACTTATCGAAAATAAAAGAACAGACTGTCTGCTACACATTATGACGTATGCATATTTTACTTTCTTTGCTCCCTAAAGCCACAGTGGTGGCCCAAAATCAATTTTTGATTATTTTCTTTATTGATTCTCCTTTTTTTTTGGGGTGGTTCCGGGGAAAAGATTGGGGTGCATTATACAAATTTGTAAATAATACTTCTACATGGGTAATAGGTCTGGATCCCGCGTATGAAAAAAAAGTTGATTAATAGCAAGCTGAAAATTTGTTAATAGCTTAAGGGTGTCTAGTCGAATAAACTTTGATATATGGGAACACTGAAACAGGGGTAGTTTTAATTGTGGAACAGGTTAAAAATTTGGAACGGTCACAGCACGAAAACGGCACATTTATTTTGTCCGACAGAACAGACTTAAACTCTCCGAACAGAGATTAAACTCTCATGAAAAAATCAGACTGCTATTTATTACCTGTCATAATTCCTGTCATTTGACATATTCTACATGTTCCACTCACTAAAACGCCCATTTGGTGATAAATAGCAGTCTGATTTTTGCATGAGAGTTTAATCTCTGTTCGAAGAGTTTAAGTCTGTTCTGTCGGACAAAATAAATGTGCCGTTTTCGTGCTGTGACCGTTCCAAATTTTTAACCTGTTCCACAATTAAAACTTCCCCTGTTCCAGTGTTCCCATACGTCAAAGTTTGTCCGACTAGACACCGTTAAGCTATTAACAAATTTTCAGCTTGCTATTAATCAACTTTTTTTTTCATACGCGGGATCCAGACCTATAATCACTGAAAGTTTTGTTACTCTAGCATAAGTTGTGGTTCAGACGGTTATAAAAAGGGGTTTTTTAAAATGTAACGCCCTGTAATTAAAAAATGGGCAATTGTCTTTAAATAAAACCTATACCAAAAAAAGAATGTGTGTACTTTGTACGCACGTAAGAAGTTATACTTCTATTATATGATTTCAACGAAATCAATATACTTTAAACAGTTTCTCTACTACTTTCCAAAAAATTTTATTAAAACAATACCAAAAATTAAAAAAAATAAAAGAATAAAACACACACAAACACATTGAAAAATGCCACAAATGATTTCTGAACAATAATTGTTGCCAACAATTTTAATTAAATACGTATTTTCTGAAAAAAATTATATAATAATATACTTACAATCATAGAATCTATAAAAAAAAATAAAAAAATGATATAACTTGCATTGGGCTTGAACCTACTTCCCGTGTATCCCGCCGTACGAAAGTGGAAGCGATTTCAAACCTTCGCGTATAGTATACGTCATGTGGGAATATACACAAACTGAACAACTTTTTGACATTTTGTTTACATGAATTTTTATTAGTTTGATTTTTGTCGAATTAAAATACAACAATATATAGAGTAAGAAAACGATACATTAGATGAAAATTTGTAGAAAGTTTGTTCGTAATCAGATTATGTAAATTAAAGCATTGCCTACTAGGGGTATAGCATAGCAAGTACTAGGTAAGTACATTATTTTTTTTACATTTTCCAAATAGGTATGAAGATAATTTTTTATTGGAATACAACTGAAACATTTAGAATTACGTACCTGTGGCTTTTCAAAACTATTTAAAAAGTCACTATAATTATAAATTTGATTTTATTTCTGTCCTCACAACAATAAAAACTAATATATTATACAACATTTTTGTTTACCGATAACCTCCATATTGAACAATTATTGACAGATCATTTCAACACCCAATCAGAGCCCGTATAAAGACTAATACCAAACTGTCGGTGTGCGCATACGCGCAGATCAATATAAATTCACCCTCAATCTCAATCGCGCCTAAAGAAGTATAACTTCAAAAATCAGCCACTTATTTGTGATTAATTGCCGCAGGGTTTTTTCTTGATTTCCATTACAGTTAGGGAAAAATATTTTTTTTAAAACATCTTTTTTAAAAAACTTATCAACTTTGGGGCGCCACCCCCGCTAAACGGTGGGTGATAGACATTTATGCTGTCGGGAAATAAATAGTAATAAATATAGTCCTCTACAATTTACTAAATTTAAATAACTTTTTTGCAAAAAACGTCAGGAAGGGCTACTTTTCGCATAAACCACAAATTACCCCCTTTAAAGGGATGAAAAGGGGAGTTCCGGGGTGAAATTAAAAAAAAAGTTAGTCTCATAATAAGCACCCCTTGATATATCAGAAAAAAAAAATAAAATCGGGCTTGTGTCCATTTTGCGAAGTTCAACCTCTGTTTCCTAGACTAAATTATGTAGTATTTACATGTACCATTATTTAAACGGTTTACTACATTTTCATGCGAAAACCAGAAAATCAGAGAAATGAACGGTTTTAAGTAGGTATTACAATTACCCACAATGCAAGACGATCAACTAGAGCAAAGCCAAATAATCTTGTTTGCAATCAGTTTGCGATTTTCTTCAATCAGTATTAATTTATTGAATTAACTTAATTTAAAATTGATTTTCTAAAGCTCATCATATCACTATTATATTTACATGCTCTATAGACCTTCTAGGCCTGGGGCAAAATGTGTAAAATACCATTAAAGATAATTTTTTCTAGTCTCATACTTTAAGGGGAACGAAGCCAAATGCAAAATTTTGACCCCTGTCAAAATTTTCAATGTGTTTTAAATGTATTCATTTTTTTCGAACCCTGAGAAAACTAATAAATATTTAACAAAAAAATGAAACACAGAATGAAATATTACGTTATTACCAAGGGCCGAAAGTCCCTGAAAATTTCTTTAATGTTTATTTTAATAAGTTATAGGAGTGAAAATAAACGAGAAAATTAAGTGTGATTTTTAATTGCAAATATTTCATTCAAATGAAATTTTTTATTTATTCTTAGGGACTTTCGGCTCTTGGTAATAAAGTAGTCTTTCATTCTGCGTTTAAATTTTTTAGAAATACTTAAGTATTAGTTTTCTATGAACTCGAAAAAAATGAATAAATTTTCAATGTGGTTTAAATGTATTCATTTTTTTCGAATCCTGAGAAAACTAATAAGTATTTTTGAAAAATTTAAACGCAGAATGAAAGATTACGTTATTACCGAGGGCCAAAAGTCCCTTAGAATAAATAAAAAGTTTCTTTTGAATGAAATATTTGCAATTAAAAATCACACTAAATTTTCTTTTTTATTTTCACCCCTGTAACTTATTAAAATAAACATTATAGTCTGGGCTGATTATTATCGGAGAATAGGCCATTTTTGGGAAAAGTTATTTACCAGCAATTTTATTGCTGGAATCGAAGCTTATCATTATATATATATATATATATATATATATATATATATATATATATATATATATATATATATATATATATATATATATATATATATATATATAAATATATATATATATATATATATATATATATATATATATATATATATATATATTAGTAATATAGGTATGCAAAGTCCGCAGATAGTGTGCTACTTTTTTATTAACAAAATGGGGCCCCCAAATGGTGATTTTTTCAAGTTTTGCTCCATAACTCCGAACATTTTAACTTTACACCAAAAACACCCTAATAAAAATTCACCGAAATTAAATTCTGTATAAATACATGTTTTTCCTGATCTGCTCCTATGAAAATTTTCTTCGGAAAATGCGGGTTTTCCCAACAAAATCTTTAAATTTCAAATAAAGTTTAAGATAAGGAATTATCTACCAATAATTAAATAACTCGGTGACATAAAAGCTTTCTTGGTTTAGATTATAGTTCCAGAAGCCGGTGAAAATTAAACGAATATTTTAGCAACAATTCAATTGTTAATTAATAATTTACGGTCGCAATAATAACCAAAATAATTATGATACACTGATCAAACTTTGAAATCTTATAAAGATGAGATGCCTATTGAATATTTTGTCGACAAAATAGAAATTTTTAATTTTTTTGAATCATCTTTAAATGTTTAAAAAATAGTTATAAACAAATTAACGTTTCTCAGAAAGTTTTTAATATATTCTAAATTTAAAAAATATGCGTATTTCAAAGATCTTGAAAATTAATGCTTTAAAACTTTTTTGCAACCATTTGCAAAAAAGTTATGAAACAGCAAAGTAAACATACGATTACTACGTTGTTTATAATTTTTTTAAATTCTTTCAAAGCGTAAAAGTGAGTTTAAAGTACAAGCTAATTACTGACAAAAAATATCGATTATTAGTTTAATGGTTATATTTTAATTAAAGATTATAAATATTTTTCTTTGTAACTTACACGCGCGAAAGTAGACTAATACAGTACCGTAGCTAAAATTTTCACTCGAAGCGACGACCGCCGCGCGACGTACAGTAGTTAATAAATAAAATGATGTATTATAACCCGTCCACATACACAACTCGCGCGAGTTTAAAGCGTGTCAGTCGCTTCGACTGAACAGTTTAGCTCCGGCTCTGTATCAAGCCTACTTTCGCGCTAAAAATTACAAAAAAAAACATTTTTAATCTTTGATTAAAATATAACCATTGAACTAATGTTTGATATTTTTTGAGAGTAATTAGTTTGTACCATAAACTCAGTTTTAAGCTTTTAAACAATTAAAACAAATTATAAACCACGGAGTAATCGTATGTTTACTTTGCTGTTTCATAACGTTTTTGAAAATGGTTGGAAAAATTTTTTTAAAGAATTCATTTTCAAGACCTTTGAAATACGCATTTTAAGTATTTTTTAAAATTATAATATAATAAACAATTTCTGAGAAATATTAATTTGTTTATAACTATTTTTTTAAACATTTAAAGATTATGCAAGAAAACGAAAAATTTATATTTTGTCGACAAAATATTAAATAGGCATCACATCTTTATAATCTTTCTAAGTTTGATCAATGTCTCATGATTCTTTTGGTTGATATTGCGACTGTAAATTATTAATTAACAATTTAATTGTTGTTAAAATATTCGTTTAATTTTCACCGGCTTCTGCAGTTATAATCTATACCAAGAAAGCTTTTATTTCACCAAGTTATTTAATTATTGATAAATAGTTACTTGCCCAAAAAATGTATTTGAAAATTAAAGATTTTGTTGGGAAAACCCACATTTTCCGAGGAAAATTTTCGTCGGAGCAAATCGGGAAAAACATGCCTCTATGTAGAATTAAATTGTGGTGAATTTTTATTTGAGTGTTTTTTTGGTGTAAAGTTAAAATCTTAGGAGTTATAGACCAATAATTGAAAAAAACACGATTTTGTTGTGGGCGCCATTTTGTTAATAAAAAAAGTAGCACACGCTCTGCGGACTTTGCATGCCTATATTATTAATATATAGGATCATAATATTCGATTCCAGCAATAACCTTTCAGTGAATAACCTTTCTTTGTACTTTACTAATTAGATCAGCGTATTATAACTATTTTTTTTTCAAAATTTAAAGATTATGCAAAAAAAAACGAAAAATTTATATTTTGTCAATAAAATATTAAATAAGCATCTCATCTTTATAATCTTTATAAGTTTGATCAATGTATCATGATTATTTTGCTTATTATTGCGATCGTAAATTGTTAATTAACAATTGAATTGTTGCTAAAATATTGCAAGTTGCTATAAATAAAGAAAGCTTTGATGTCACTAAGTTATTTAATTATTGATTAATAATTACTTACCTAAAACTTTATTTGAAAAAAAGTAGAGATTTTGTTGGGAAAACCCGCATTTTCCGAGGAAAATTTTCGTCGGAGCAAATCGGGAAAAACAAATCTCTATGCAGAATTTAATTGCGGTGAATTTTTTTTTGTATTACTCCAATTTATTTAAAAATCTGTTCCGTTAGGAACAATCAGTTAAAGTTATGACTTTCTTAGCCTATGACATGTAGGTAAGAATTCCAATGAAAACTTTCCTTTCTAAATTATCAACAAATGTATAGATAGTACTACTAGTAAAATAAAGTAAAACTTAAAATAGTCCTAATTTATCTAAAATCTATTTGGTAAGTCAGTTGGTTTATAACGCTTAAGTCTGCAAACTTCACCCTCCGTGTTTCTTCATACTTTTCACTGTATTTGCTGATTTCTTCTTTGGTGCTGGGAACTTTCAGGTCTCTCTCTATTATTGCGTTGGGGACGTACCATGGAGCGTTTACTATGGTTCTTAATGCCTTATTTTGAAAACGTTGTATGATTTCCAAGTTAAAAGTTGCTGGCTGAGCCCCATAGCTGTATGCTATAGGTCCATATGGGTTTAAGTATGGCTTTGTATACCACTAATTTATTTTCAATTGACAGTCTTGAATGTCTACCCAGAATCCAGTACATTTGTTCAAGTTTGAGTCCAAGTTGCTTTCTTTTGGTGAAGATGTGTTTTCTCCATGTTAGTCTTTTATCTAGATGTATGCCCAGGTATTTGGTTGTATCTACTTGTAATAATTGTTTGTTGTTTATGTATACTGGTGGACAGCTCTCTCTTCGCATGGTAAATGTCATGTGGGTCGATTTTGTTTCATTAGCTTTTAGTTTCCATTTTTTTAACCATTTTTCTATTTTATTTAAGTGTTTATTTTAAGTTTATTTATTTAAGTTATACGAAGCTCTTTGGGGGTCTGTGTGAGATGCGATAATACCTGTGTCATCTGCGAATGTTGCGACTGTTGTCAATCTAGTTGTAGGTAGGTCAGCAGTAAATAACAGGTATAGTAAGGGACCAAGTACACTACCTTGTGGGACACCGGATTTTATTTTAAATAGTTCTGAGCGAGCATCTTGTTGTTTTACTAATGAAAAGCGATCTGTCAGATACGATTTTATAATTAAATAATATTGATACGGAAGATTTTTCTTCAGCTTATGGAGGAGTCCTGTATGCCACACTTTGTCGAATGCTTGGCTGATATCTAGAAAAGCTGCACTACAGTACCTCTTGTTTTCTAGATCATTGCTGATTTGTTTGACTATACGATGTGTTTGCTCTATTGTTCCATGTTTGCTACGAAAACCAAATTGGTGTTTTGGAATTAATCTTGTTTCTTCTATTATTGGTTCTAATCGACGTAGAAACATTTTTTCAAATAGCTTAGATAATATAAGTAAGAGACTAATGGGTCTATATGAGTTCAGTTCTTTGGGGTCTTTTCCTGGTTTTTGTAACATTATGATCTCTGCTACTTTCCACTGATTGGGGAAATGTGCATACGTAAGTATTGCATTAAATATATGTATTATTGCCATGATTGTTTTCTTAGTTACGTTTTGCAGGATTTTTCCAGTGACGAGGTCATATCCAGGAGCCTTTTTGGGTTGATTTCATCCATGATTACCATTCGGATTTCTTTAGGTTTAAATTTTTTGATTGGGAGATCCATTTAAAAAGGTATATCAAGAAAATTTAAGATTTCATTTTTATCTTCGTCGAATTTTTATTTGGGTGTTTTTGTTGTAAAGTTAAAATCTTTGGAGTTATAGAGCAATAATTAAAAAAAAAATACGATTTGTCGGCGCCATTTTGTTTATAAAAAAAGTAGCAAACTATCTGCGGACTTTGCATTAGGGATGGGAAAAACCTACCGGTTTTAATCTAAAACCGGTTTTTTCTACTTCGCAATAACCGGTTTTACCGGTTGTTTTTTTGTCTTGGTTATAACCGGTATTTTCTTTTTAAAGTAAAAACCGGTTATTAGGTTTTTTCGGTGATTAGGATTAGGTTAGGTATTATTTTGGATCCCAATCATAATTATTATTCTCAAGTAATATTCCAAACAAAACCATAATTCAAATTTTATTTTAAAAATACAAAAGCAAATTGAAAGTGCAAACTCACATCAGCCAGAAACAATTATTAAGTTTTGTAAGTTTTATAATATTTCGTTGAAAAGGTATGTAATCATAATATTTACATAAGAAGTGATCTGGTTGAAGTAGACGCAGAAAGTGGGTGAATGACTTTTTCTGATTACCAAAAATAATGTTCTGACTATGAATATCGAATTACCGATTACGAATACGAATCTCCTAGGATTTCCCTACGTTTTCAAAACGATACACCCATACAGGAAATATTAAATTAGTTAAAAGGTACATGTTAATTTTTTTTAATGGTAGTAAAAATAAAAGATAAATTGCATTATTTAATTTATTTTTAAGTAAAATATTTATGTTGATATTATTTTTTTTAATCCCATTTGAAAGAATCTGGGAAATTTTTTATAAGTTGAAATGGTTGTGTTAAATTGTATATTATGTAATATTAATCTTACGCTATATTATATTTAATAATAATCAATAAATATATAATAATAATAAAATAATAAATCAATATAATAATTAATAGAGTAAAATGGTTTTATTAAAAATTGTGTTTTATTTATATTGATATTGATGTTATTTCGATAGTACTAATTTTGATCATATTGATATCGAGTATTGAGTCGAGTGGATTATCGCAAACTAAAGTGCATTGTAAATGTAACATTGTAACCTATTGGATTAAAAAAAACCAAAAACCGGTTTTTGGAATAACCGGTTTTTTTGGCCGGTTATAACCGCCAGGTTAAATCGTAAGCAAAAAAAAACGGTATAACCGAAAACCAGTGTTTTGTCAAAAACCGGCATCCCTACTTTGCATACCTATATTATTAATATATAGGATCTTATAATTCGATTCCAGCAATAAAATAAAATTGCTGGTAAATAACTTTTCCATGAATTTTTCTAATTAGCCCAGAGTATTTAGAAGTTTTCAGGGACTTTCGGCCCTCAGTAATAATGTAATCTTTCATTCTGCGTTTAAATTTTTCAAAAATCTTTATTAGTTTTCTCAGGATTCTAAAAAAATGAATACATTTAAAACACATTGAATATTTTGCCAGGCGACATTTGGCTCCCATGCCCTTAAGGGGAAAATAATGCACATTTTAAGAGCGATTAGAACTGTTACATGCTACCTAAACGATATGGTAGGGGAGTTCAAGCGGATATTTTTGCAGTTACTCGAGCGCGTCAGAAAATCGTATGGGGAGAAACCTTGATAATAATAAACCTTGACCAATCCCCTCTTGGTATAGGGGAGTTCGTTAAGGGGGGTCCGAAAAAACGCATCCTTAGAAAAACTCGAAATCGTCAGATTAAGATAGGGTAAGTTATGTACATGCAGAACATTGTATATTTCAAAAATCTGACGATTTGAGCGGGGCTTAAGGAAATGGGCAGGTCACAAAAGTTTCCAAAAAAGCGAATATTTCGGGAAATGAACGTCAGATAGAAAAACTGAGAAATACGTGTTATTTATTTTTTGAAAAAATATTTTTTAAAAATCTATCGAATGATATCAACACGACCACGACCCCTCATGGACAAGGGTGAGGGGTAAGAGATTTCTCAAAATTAACATCAGATCAAAAAACTGGAAAATACGTGTTCAATATTTTTTAAAAATCTATTAAATGACATCAAGCACGACCACCCACGGAGATGGTGGGGGTTACTTTAAAATTTTAAATAGGAACTACCATTTTATTCCTTACGTAAAAATAAGTAACTTTTATTCGAGACATCTTTTCGAAGTATGGATGGATGACGCTATAATCAGAAAAAATGATTGTTGGAAATGAAAAATTAAATTTAAAAGAGAAAGTCTCCACTAAAATGGAAAACTTAACTTAACTTTTTTTGGTTTAGGACCTAATTTTCACAACCCAATAGGTCCACATAACGCTCGAGTAACTGCAAATTTAGCACAGTTGCCTCCCATACTAATACAAATTTTAGTTATGGAAATAGTCCCATAAATATTTATATTTAGTGTATAGATAGATGATCTATCGATTTGCTGGAAAAGCTTAATGTTATCACGTGAAATACAACAATAGCAAAAGCATTATCTTTATTGGTCTTAATAATATAGAATCTGATATTATATTCACGCACTTTTAGAACCGTAGATAGCCACTATTATCTTATCTGGAACGATGATATTATTAGAAGAATATATTATATTTTAAGTAAATGATTAAGCTTAATCTTATATATTTTATATTATCCTTGATTATTTTTTTCACCTGCCAAATTCTGACGTTTTTGCTTTTTCAGCCAATCACCACGCGTCGTTCTAGCCAATCATTGAATGTAATACTGATAAAATAGCCTCTTCCTTGATAAAACAGTCTCTTCCCTGATAAAACTTAAGGTACCCCAAATTTCACATAATACGTACATACCTGTGTTTACTAACTTAATTTATGAACAGCCCTGGTACATAGATATTTTAAAAATACTAACCACGATATACTCAGATTTTCTACAGTTTTTATTTTCAAAATAAATATTTCTAAACTTTTCATAAACGTTATAATAATTGTTCATTTTCGATTTAAACAGTGTTTTATCTATTAACAATATAATAAATAAATTGGTTCATTTTTAAATCATAAAATAATTTATCTATAACCTACTTAAGACATTGATCCTGGTAGTCTTAAAAATATTTCACAGATGCCCGTATTTACTAATAATACATATTGGTTCACAAAATAATCTTTTCAAATACCACTCGTCCTCTAAATTTTGCTTGATAAATTTTTTCGTTTTCATACTTAAACTTCTTTATTTAGGGTAAAATCACTCAAACAAACCGAAATGGATAAAATCACTCGTCCTTCGGACTCGTGATTTTATCATTCGGTTTGCTTTCGTAATTTTACCAAATAAAGAAGTTTTCGTGAAAACAAAAAAATTTATCGATAAAATTTAGAGGACTCGTGGTATTACCTTTGATAAAAGTTCTAAGAATAATAATTTCAATGCTTCCGTATTTTTACCTAAGGTTCCGTTAGAGACTGTACAAGTGACGTTCGAATATCATTTTTCATAAGCATAATATGTATTTTTTGGTGAGAATTAAGTCAAACATTTTTAGGCCACTGATTTATATTTAGGTAATACCACTAATACACCAAATAAGAAACATTAAGCTGCTTCACCATCTTCAACGACAATTTGACCACGCAAAGTCTACGATTTAAAAGCCACTGAATGAGTTATTTAAGAAATTTAGCAAAAACTGCCAGTCATATTGATTCATCTTCGATTAGTTCACCAAATCACCAATTGCCAAATTACCATAAGAAAACGATTAATTATGGCTCCGTTTACTATAGTTCTTCCTCTCCTTCGGCTTTTTCTCATTATGAGTTCGCCGTTTTTGTCTTCCATTCCTCCACTATACTCTTACTTACTCTATTCTTCCAGTCTTCCTCTCTGAGGTCAGAGAGAAGACAGAAACAATGGACAAGTCATCAAACTTATGTACGGCACATTAGGAGTGCGGATGGAAGAGCGTTAAGAGCCGATATTGAAATAAAGCAAATATGGTACAGTCGAACCCGCTTATTAGAATAGCCTTCGTGCCAAGCAAAAATATTCTTATAACCGGGATATTCTAATAAGCGATCATTGGTGGCTAGCCGTAATAAGTGTACCTACCGAATTTACGTAATAATAGTACATACTATGTTAATATTATGTATATGTATATGGTTTTAGGTCTTTTTATGTCAATAATACAATAGCGTAACGTATTTATTAAAAAACCAAATTACATTATATTATGTGGATGCATACAGTAAATAATATGAAATGTATGCAATATACATATAGATTATGTAAATATTTTCGTATTAAAATACATAATATACTTAATTAGAAAATTATTTATTTAGTCTTGAAAAATAATCGGTAATTGTAGCTTGTTTTTTTGTTACACAAAATACTAGTCATTTTTGTTCCTCTGAATTATATAAATTAGAAAAATTAAAATGGTTTGGCCATCCCTAAAACGTTTTACAACTTTACAAGCGATTAGGATGGCCGAACTGTTTCTTAAAAAAATTATAACATGCAACTGGGTGGCAATATGTATAGTTTCTAGACAAAGGAAATTATTTTAACGCAATAAAATATTTATTACCTATCTGACAAACCCAAATAATATAAATAAAACAGCACTACAGGCCTTCGAAGCCCTTGGCGAGAAACCATAGTACAAGACATAATTTGAATTTTTAGGAAATTCGAAATTGTAGGTAAAAATTTATTCGTCGACCTGAAAAATATTATTCTAATATGCATTGGTATTGTTTTGTAAATACGTATTCCAATAAACGGATAAATTTATTAAGGAGTAAATGGAAACGTTTCGGGACCTCGAATTTATAATCCATAAACCGGGATATTCCTATAACCGGTACTCTAATAAGCGGGTTCGACTGTATTAGTACTTTAGAATTTAGAACGCTGCTAAACGAAGAACACCAAAGACAGAGGATGCGAGAGACGAGGTTGTCGAGGCGTTAAATTGGATGAAGATTGGTAAGGCAGTAGGATCTGATGGAATACCTGTGTAGATTTAGAAGGCTCCAGGAGAGAAAGGGGTTGGTTTTTGTGGCAAATTATGAGTAGGATACGTGAGGAAGAAAGGATGCCCAATGTGTGGAGAGAGAGTCTGATTGTGATTGTATCATTATACAAACATATAAAGGGGACATTAAGGACTGTGAAAACTATAGAGAGATAAAGTTAATGTCACACACAATGAAAATTGGGATAGAACTGTAGAGGGAAGGTTGGAGAGAGACATCGATAGGCAAAAGACCTTGTTATGGATCTTGACATCAGACATCTTGTTATGGATATACTGATGAGAAGGTAAGCGAGGAGGCTCGCTTACCTTCGTCAATATTTTTTGCTGATGATATCGTGTCAGTATAGGAGTTCAAAGAAATGTTAGAGATGTCGGAGGGTTAGAGAACAGCAATTGAAGATAGAGGACTTAAAATTAACAGGCCGAAAAAGGAGTATATGTCGATAGGAGCAACAGGAATGGTTGGAGACAGTAAATTCGTTATCATCATCATCATTCAACCCGGATATATCTACTGCTGGATATAGGTCACCCTCAGTCTTTTCCATGCATTTCTGTTTTGTGCTGTTTGCATCCAATTTTTGTCGATCCGTTTGATGTCATCAGACCATCTGGTTGGCGGACGACCTCTACTTCGATATGCTTCTTGTCTTGGTCTCCAGTGTATTATTCGCTGTGTCCATCTGTTATCCGACATTCTAGCTATGTATTGAGCCCAGTTCCACTTTAGAGTCATAATTCTTTCTCTGGCATCGTCACTCCTGTTCTCCGTCTTATCTCCCTGTTCGTAATTCGATCCCTACGAGAAATGCCTAACATTGAGCGTTCCATGGCTCTTTTTGTAAAACAAATTTTATTTCTCACTTTCTTGGTTATTGTTAGTTTCTGGACCAAATGTAAGTACTGGCAACACATACTGATCAAAGACTTTTCTTTTGAGACGCATAGACATAGCTTAGCTTGACGAATGCCACCCAAGTGAGTCCTATGCGGCGGCTTAGTTCGCAAGTTTGATTATCTCTTCCTATGCGTATCTCATGCCCTAAGTACTTGCAAGAGGTGGTTTCTTCAATAGGCATGCCATTTACTGAAATATTTTCTCTTAACACAAGATTTGTCATGGTTTGTGTTTTTGTATGGTTGATTTTTAATCCAACTTCTGAGGAGGCTAGGTATAGTTTCTCCAGTTGCGATACTGCATCATCGATGCTGTCAGCAAAAAGAACAATATCGTCAGCGAATCTCAAATGACTAAGTATTTCTCCGTTGATATTAATTTCTTTTTCACTCAGATTTGCGTTCTTAAACATATGCTCTAATAATGTTGTAAACAATTTTGGCGAATTCTGTCTCACTCCCCGTTTGATTTTAAATGCGTTGGTCCTTTATCTGCCAGTTTCACGCTTGCTGTCGCATTTTGGTAGATGTATTTAATCATGTTTATATAGCGATGATCTATACGACACTCTGTTAAGGCTTTTAACATTTTTTAATGACTTATGGTGTCAAAAGCTTAGTAGTCAACAAATATCAGGACTAATGGCTTGTTATATTCAACACTCATTTCTATTAAGTTTTTAATTACTTGTAAATGATCATTCGTGCCAAGTTGCAGACCACAGACGAAGACAGTATATCGTTATTAAATTTTAATATTTCGGTATTTTGTTTACACGGTATAGTTGGCATTATCTGTTATTAATTTGTCTGGTTATAATACTTTTAAATATTAGCCGTACTCATTCAGCAAATTTTGTGTAACCCAATGATGTCATTGCACACATTGCAGAAAAAATATACATAATAGTCTTACTATTTTATATACAGATAAGATTTGTGGTGTTTAGATTCCTAGAAAACGAATAAGGAAAAAAATTAAATAATACTTATTAGGTATATTTTTTATCAGCTAAGGTGACAGATTCTTAAAAAGTTTTAAAAATATTAATTTATGATTTAGAGGGGCTATTCTCAAAACTTATACACAATTAATTTCAGAACGAAGAAGTCGTCTGAATTTTTATCAAACATTTTTTTGCTTCTCATAGAGTATCTAAGAATATACAGGAACTAATATACTCCCGCAAAGCGGGATATATTTCGCAAAGCATTTGATACGATAGAAATTAACAGCATAATGAGAGCGTTGAAGAGATTATCGATACTCGAAACTGATAGCGAACATATACAATAATGCAACCATGACCGTCCGATTACACACAGATAGCAAATCTATAAAAATCAAAAGAGAAATTAGACAGGGAGACACGTTATCTCCCAAACTCTTTACGGCAGTACTTGAACATGCTTTCAAACAATTGGAGTGGCACGCCAAAGGAATAAATGTCGACGGCGAAAGGCTCTCCCACCTACGATTCGCAGACGACATACTTCTTATAACAGACAACTTAGAAGAGATGGTAGACCACCTACACGATGGAGAGACGACGTCAAAAGGATGGCTGGGAATTGGTTACAGGAAGTCCAAGATCTACAAAACTGGAAGAAATTAGGGGAGGCCTATGTTCAACTTTGGATGCAGAAGGCTGAAAGATGATGATGAATATACTCCCTAAAACGACCCTCAGTTCTAACTGCAAGACGCAAGAGTCTTGCAGGCTTAGTCTTGTTCTTGCTCAAATCTTGCACGGTAAATCTTGGTCTTGGTCTTGCGAAAATGCAAGAAGACCAAGACTGCAAGATCAAGACCGATTTTGGGCAACACTAATTTTTATCAAACAAACCCGCAAAAACATCATGATTTATGACTCCATATTCCTCCCATAGGGGAGGGGGGAGCACGCATCATAAAGAGTCATAAAATTTATACCCTCACAGCTGATTTTTGCAGGATTGTTTAATAAAGAGATTTACAATTACATGGTAATATTTGCCGACAAATTTTTAAGAGTATGCACTCCAGTTTGTTGTCGGACGCACCAAAGTTTAGAAACCTTTATATTTACGAAAATTTTTCGAAATAGAAAAAGTGGAATTATGTTCATCCAAAGATAAGGCAGAGATAATGAAAAACAAGAAATTGCTAAGACACATTAAAGAAACAAAAATTTTTATAGATGATGACTACACAACCCAAGAAAGGGACGTACAAAGACAATTAAGAGAAGTTGCAAAACAACAAAGAGCACAAGGAAAACTCGTAAAAGTCAGATATCATAAGATCATTGTAAATGATGAAATATGAAAATAGGATAAGGTAACCTGCTCGATTAAAAAGGAAAGCAATGATACAAATTCAAAAAACTAATGATAAAAAGTACCTGATAAGGAGACAAATTTGGCAACGAAAAAGGAAATGAAAATGCACTTAAAAAATGTAGAAAACGAAAATAAGACAAGTAATGAAAAAACATCAGATATATGGAAAATAGCAACATGGAATGTCAGAGGATTAAGTGGTAAAGAATTGGAATTAATAGAAAATCTTTGTAACACTGATTACAGCGCAGTAGCCATCACAGAGACAAGAAAGGCACCATAGGCGTAACCAGGGGGGGTTTTGGGGGTTGTAACCCCCCCATTGGGATGTACTTTGAGCTCTCTACGCTTAACACCATAGCCCTCAGAGACCTTCCAGTAGTTGTAACCCCCCCCCCTTTCAGGTAGTTGTAACCCCCCCCCTTAGGATCATCCTGGTTACGCCTATGAAAGGCACCGATACTAAAATAATAGGAGATGATAATATGCTAATTTTTGGAGGAGTAAAGGAAACGGAATGGGCTTGTGCAGGAGTAGCTTGTTTGATACCCAAAAACAATATAAAAATAATAAGAAATTGGGAGTTTATTAATGAAAGATTGTTAAAGGTATCAATGAGCTGCAATAAAAATGAAGTGGTAACATTAATTATATACCCCATTCCACGAATATAAGACCCTCTTGGATTATCGCGACAACGAATCTTTTACTATGCAAAATATGAAGAACGAAAGTAAATTGAAAATTATATTGTTGTTTATTGCAGTAATTGTTAGAGCAAAATACTTTCGTACTTCTTACGTTGCACACTAAAATATTCGTTGTCGCGATAATCCAAAACAGTCGAATATTCGTGGAATACACCTTAATATACGCACCAGGCGAAAATGATAATGTCGAAAATAAAAATAAATTTTGGGACCAACTGCAACAAGCAATTGAGGATTATGAGGGATCACTTATAATATTGGTCGATTTTAATTCCAGAGTGGGAAATGAAAACAAAAAATGGCAAGGAACTATTGGAAAACATGGAGAAACAACAATAAATACAAATGGGAGAAGATTATTAGAATTCTGCATTAATAACGACCTAATCATCACGAACACTTTCTTCGAATATAAACAAATACATAAAATAACCAGAGAGGTTCCCCAACGCAATGAAAAATCAATAATAGACTATATCATAGTTTCGGGGGGAACAAGAAATAGAATCAAAGATGTTAGAGTAAAGAGAACCTTCGAAATACGTAGTGATCATTATTTATTAGAAGGAAAAATTAAAATAAGCAGAAACGAAGTTGATAAGGCTCAGGAACCTACAAGAAACTACAGCGGAAGAATTAAGACATACAAACTAAGGAATATTGAAACCAGGAATAGGTAGCAAACCTATTGTTGAAACCTAGTATTGAAACCAGAAAAAGAGTTTGAACAGATTGATAAAAGTTAACATATAAACAATGTGGAAGTTAAATGGACTAGATTTAAAGAAATACTCTTAACAACGGCAGAAAACGTTTGTGGATTTACAAGAAGAAACAACAAGAAAAAACAGACGAGCTGGTGAAATGCAGATATTAAAAAAGAAGTGAAAGAGAAGAAATGTTTATGGAAAGTGTATATACAAAACAGAAATCAGTTGGTCTACGATAAATATAAAGACCAAAGAAACAAAGTTAAAACAATGGTTAAACAAGAAAAACAAAATGCATGGGAAGATTTTGGTAAAAGTATGGAAGAAAATAGAACCCATAATAATAAATTATTTTACCGAGTCCTAAAAAATATGAGAAAGGAACCACAAATGAAGCTGCAACAGGTTGAAGATCGGAATGGGAATATAATAACTGAAGAAGACTACATTATAGAAAGATGGAAAGAATATTTTATGGAACTTTTAAGCAGAGACAAGACAACAGCTGACAGCAAAACAGCAAAGTTAAACAATACAACCACAGAAGAACACGTTGTAATTGGGGACAATAAAATACAAATGAATGAAGTGGAAAATGCCTTAACCCAACTAAAAATAGGCAAAGCTGCAGGTATAGATGGATTAGACGCCGAGTTGTTGAAATATCTGGGAGGATTGGGCAAAAAGGAACTTTATGAACTGTTAAACCTAACATGGAAAACTAAAAAAATACCGAGTGACTGGAACACGGCTATAATATTGCCTACTATACACAAAAAAGGAGATTCGAGAGAATGTGGAAATTACAGAGGCATATCGTTGCTCTGTTCAACATTAAAAGTCTACGAAATTATCCTAGAACGAAAGCTCTGGAATTTAGTCGAGCCTAGATCAGCAGATATTCAAATTGGGTTTAGGCCAGCACATAGCGTCCAGGACCATATCTTCACTCTAAAGCAGATCATCGAAAAAGCCATACTAAAAGATGAAACGGTATATTTGGGATTCCTAGATATGAAAAAAGCTTTTGACATGGTGAGCAGAGAGGGAATATGACAAAGCTTGACAAGTAAGGAAGTGGATATGGAACTGATAACCACAATCCAGAGTTTGTATTGCAATATCATAAATCAGTTAAGAACAGGCAATCTTATTTCCAGCAAATTTACAAATAACGACGGAGTCAGCCAATGAGGGGTATTGAGCCCCCTACTGTTTATCTGTGTAATAGACGAAGTAATTAAAAAGTGCTGGCCAAAAACAAAAAAAGATACCATAGGATACAGAAACCTACAACAAATAAAAATCGAAGCCTGTGTATTTGCAGATGATATTGTTATTGTGGCAAGAACTGAAAGAGCTCTGGAGGAGAACATAAAAATCTGGGAGGCAGAATTAAAAAATTACAATCTAATAATTAATATGAAAAAAACAAAAGTAATGGCAATATCCAAGAAAGATGTTAACCTAAATATTGAAATCCAAGGCAAAAAAAAATAGAACAGGTAGATACATTTAAATACCTTGGAATAATTTTAAATAAGAAGGGGACACAAGAAGACGAAATTGGAAATAGGATAAAAGCAACCACAAGAACATATCATTCGCTGTATAAAAACTTCTTAAATAAAAAAGAAATAACAAGGAAAACCAAAATGATAATATTTAAAACAATTTACGTACCTATCAGTGGCGGCTCGTGGTAATTTAGGGAGGGTGTTCAATTAAAGAATGTAATTATACGAACGGTGAATACGCGCCGCAGGCAAAAAATTTTTGGGGCCTCGCCAAAAGATGTTCTGTAAAATGAAACCTATCTTTGACCCGATTAGTCAGGATGTCACACACTTTTTTTGTTTTGTGCAGAATATGATACCTACTGAATGATGGCGCCTCTTCGGTGGTGAAGGTGGAGGCAGAAGTTACGAATAATGAAATGGATTTGTCAAAACTGTTTAAAAATCCGTTTATTTTAACGGTATCCAAAGACCGAGATTGAAATTATAGTTTTATCCTTTGAAAATACTAAACATGGAAAACAAAATAAAGAATGTAGTTTATCACACCCACATAATCACTAAGTTTTTCTATATTGTTCAACTTTAAAACAATGTTTAAACTTTTTGTTTCTTATTGCACATTCTTGGACCAAGTTTTTCTCCGGAAATGCCAAACTGTGAATCGAAACGCTTCGCCCCGGTCTCTGTGTGCAGTGCACAAATCGTCAATGTTTTAAGATAGGAGAATCCCTGGTTCACGGATTTAAGAGCTCTCGTTCTTCTATAGGGTTACTGTATAGTGGCTGGGTTCAATTTGAATTCTGCACTTACCACGTGCATCTAGCGTAGCGGTGTTGTGCAAACAAATTATGTGATTAATAAATACAGTTATATTTTAATGATACTATGATATTTATGAGATTTAAAAAAATATTTTAATGATATTTATGAGGTTTTTAAAAATATGTATTTTAATGAAATTTGATTGGGTGTTCACTGCACAAGTGAACCAATGGAGAAACCGCCCCTGGTACCTATCACTACATATAGGGTGGTGTTTGGTAGGTCGATGGAAATTTTTTAAGGGATAATAGGGGACGCCATTTGCAACATTTTTGCTAATAATGTATCGCTCAAACTGTTAAGGTTTCCGAAATAAAGTTAAATTTGTCAATATTCGACAACCGTCTATTTCACGTTTAAAAATTATCTAGGCGTACTAGTACCTCCCTGTTTTACGAATGGAATAAAAATGTAAACCTACAACACTGACTCTTCGCATACAATTTCCATCAGCTATCGTCATTTTCCGAACGTATAACAAACAAAAACAATCTACCTGCTATGCTAACAAACAATCTACCTGCTATGAAGTGGTTTAACAGTTTGAGCGATACATTATTAGCAAAAAATGTTGCAAATGGCGTCCCCTATTATCCCTTAAAAAATTTCCATCGACCTACGAAACACCCTGTATATGGAGCAGATAATTGGGTAGTCAACGACAAACAAGAAAAGAGATTGCAAGCCGCGGAAATGAGGTATTTAAGAAAAGCCATGGGAGCTAGGAGAACCGATAAAAGACGTAGCGAAGATATTAGAAGAGAATTAAAAGTAAAATCATCAAAGGAAAAAATTCATGAAAAGAAATTAAAATGGACTGGGCACTTATTTAGAATGAACGACGGCAGATAGGTTAAAATGACATGGGAAGCGAGGCCGATAGGGAAAAACATGAGAGGCCGACCAAGGAAAACGTGGAATACCAGTGTGTTGGAAATATTGCAGAATAGAGGAAAATCGTGGCAGGACGCCAAAGAATTAGCTAGGGACCGAAAAAAGTGGCGTAAGTTCGCAGAGAATAACGAGTAAAGAAGACACCTCGACACCTTACGGTATAAGAGGATCATCGATTATGTTATGTTATGTTACGTTTATACCCTCACAGCTGATTTCTGCAGGATTGTTTAATAAAGAGATTTACAATTAACTGGTAATATTTGCCGACAAATTTTAAAGAGTATGCATTCCAGTTGTCTGACGCACCAAAGTTTAGAAACCTCTATATTTACGAAAATTTTTCGAAATAGAAAAATTGTCCGACTCGACATAATTAACTCAATAAAAAAGTCTCAAGAGGGAGGTAATAATTTTTTTGAAATGGTGAGTCCAAGGACTAATAAATGTACGATGTAAACATACTGTACTAAATTTAGGGGAACGACATAGTAATTTTCTATCAAGCGGAGCATAACGTTATTATAAACAAGCTGAAAATGCGACCATTATCATAACGAAAAATTTGTTTATTTACGTATTTTAATCCATAATATGGAAAATTGCTATTATGAAAAGTTGTTTAGAATTAAAAATTATGTTTTAATGTGCAATTATATCATTCTAATAATTTAAATGTTGTGAACTATAAAGGTATTTTACTCTTGATCGAAATTCATATTTTTTATATACCTCGTATAAAATTAATAAAATTTGATATATGATAGTTGCATCATACATCTTAGACCATGAACAGCTTTTAATGAAGAATAACTTTTCTTCGTCAAATTAAAAATAAAAGAGTTATAAATGAAAATGTTGTTGGTATCCATAATTTGAGAAAAATCTTCAAATATTTTTTTCCATTAGAAGGATGTAATTGCACATATTAGACCATAATTTTTTATTCCAAACAACATTTCATATAGTCGGTTCGCTAAACTCAGACGCAACTGGCTAGTGATTTTAGTGAGTAATTTTACCAATTTGGCAAAAAAATAATTACTAAATAGTTAATAATTACTAAATAATTAGTAATCTTGCCAATTTTGGCAAAATTGGCAAAAAACAAAAAAAAATACCTACTAAAATCAGTAGCCAGTTGTATCTGAGTTTAGCGAATTGACTATAATAACAATTTTCATTTAATAACAAATGAAACAGTCCATTTATCATCAGGTACTCCTATTAAAGGGGAGGCCGTATACTCGTATAAACCTTTTTAAAATTGTTAATAAATTATTTCTTTCAAAATATACCCAAATTGTAATTTTGAACATCGTATTTATTTTATATAATAATTAAATTCACTATCAAATGTCATTGATATTGTATTAAAACTTTATTTAAAATTTAGTTTGACATTCACGAAGTGTCTACTTAAATAATGTACCTAAATAACCTATGCTTTGCTTAACAAATTCAGATTAAAAAACTAGTCTACTTACTAGCAACGATTTCAGCTGACGTTTAGTGTGTCGGCAGAAAATAAAAGGATTGTGACGTCACATTTTAGACTTTGAGGGCGATTATCTCGAAGACGGTTAGAGATATCGAAATGCCGTTTTCACATTTGCATTCAGGAACTACATAGGAATCCATCGATAAATCTGCTCTAAGTATTGCAGGAGCGGCAACGCAATAATACACAGATTTTGCGAATTTACAAAACGAAAAGTTTTCGTTGAAAATTACACGTTCGGTCAGGGGTCAGGTGAGGCCTGTGAGGAGCACTGAGCCTAACGGGGCTCACCCGCTCGCTGGAGGGTTTAGAGTTTACATATCGCCTATCGCAGAGAAAAGTGTAAAGGCCCCGTCTCACCATCAAATAATTGACAGTTATTTGATCAAACTTGACAGTTAGTGACACAAACTATACATACTAACTGTCACTTTATGTCACTAACTGTCAAGTTTGATCAAATAACTGTCAATTATTTGATGGTGAGACGGGGCCTTAATATTAAAATGGATGATAAGATATTATAAAGATTGTAAGTAATTACTTCTATATTATTGTAACAAATAAAAACCTTGATCTTATCCTATAATAATCTCAAATAGACTAAAAATTATTGGTAAATAGAGAACAAATTATCTATAAAGTTTTAATCAAAATCAATAAATATTATTTTCACTTTCTATCAATTAGGTATTCGCCTAATACAAACATCATTAAAGCTGTCAATAATGTTAGGAATTCTATGCATTTCTTGCTAATATTTTTTAAGAAAAATGCTCTTGTATATGCAATATAAAATAGAGAAAATTCAGCTATCTTGTAACATATAAAATATATATTTGTAATATAAAGCTAAAGCCTGAAATCTATATAAAACAAATTTTGATTGAAGTACACATAGGTAGATACCCAGTTTGTAATCTTTTAAAACCTAAAATACTTACTTATGAAACCTATTTGTTGTCATCTTGTTTGCTAGAAACTCCTTCCTACACTAAACAAAATTTATAAAAGAAAAATTACAATGACCACATCGGTATTAAATATACTACTCTTCTCACTTTAATAATTTAAATACAATATATTTCTGTCAAAATCCGGTGCACAAATACAATACACTGCTATTTACCTAACGGTAAAAGGGGTACTGATATCAATTTAATTCATATTCACCTGTGTTAGCCACCTGGCAGGTGAAATTGTACTCCGAGTGCGATGTTGCCATATCATTTGGTGAAATTTCCTTGTATCTCCAAAGATTGATACATTACTGACTTACAGTTACCAAATTAATATCCTTCTCTTACTAATTAATAGGATTACTCCTGTTTGTCTGCCTCTTATTCTGTTTCAGTTGTTGTTGACTGTACATTGTCTTTTCACCTTTTCGGTGGCCTTCCAACGAGTCTTCTGCTATACGGCTTGTTGTTTTTACAGATATTCTCATATTATTAAGTTTGTTAGCTATGATATTGAAGGTGTGGAGCTGCCTTTGTAGGTCATCCTTGTTATCAGCAATTAGTACTGCATCACCGGCATATCATACGATATGGTATCATATCATACGATATGGTATCCATGCGTTTTCTTACTTCGTGAATTATTTGATTCATCACATATTGAATAACAATGGGCTGAGCGAGTCTCCTTGGCCAAATTAACAACCAAAGAGAATAATCCTATTAAGTATCGAGCCAGCATAAAAAAAATGTAAGAATAATAGTAAAATGGCTAAATACCCCAGGTGGGGTTGAGTCGCTCAAAAGCTATCTAGATCCATCTTTTTTGGGGTTATCAGCCCCAGTCTGCTACTCGATACTATTGACTATGCTTCTCCATTTCTTTCTATCCCCTGTCTGTCCCTGACAGTTTTTAATTCCTGCTTTTTGTAAATCTTCCTTTACTTCCTGTAACCATTTTATTCTAGGTCTTCCGCGTCTTCTTCTAACTCAGGGTTCCCATTGTAAAATTGAGTGGATGGTTGTTGCGCTACCTGCTCTCCATATATGCCCCAACCATCTAACTCTGTACTGTTTAATTTTTTAAATTAAATCTCCATCTTTCAGCCCTTGTTTTATTTCGTTGTTAGTCCTAATCCTGTATTCTATCTCAGACAATCTAACAGGTCCCAGTATAGCTCTCACCATTTTCCTCTCCAATATTCTCAAGTCCTCCTCCTCTCTTTTGTCATAGTGAGTGTTTCTGCGGCATACAATAATATAGGCCTAATTATTCTATTATAATTATAAACGGTAATTTTGGACTTCTTCGTAATTATTTTGCTTTTGAGTAATTTTTTGTTTGCATGGAAAGCCCTGTTAGCTGTAATAATCTTCTCTTCGATTTCAGATCTTCTATCTCCTGTTTTGGAAATCGTTACCCCAAGGTATTTAAAATTTTTCATTTCTTCAAACTTATTTCTGCGGATTGTGATGACATCGCTTTTCGGTTTATTTCCAAATCTCATTATTTTTGCCCTTTCTTCATTTAGATTTAATCCTATTTTCTCTCCTTGTTCTAGTATTTCATTCAGCATGTTTTCCATTATTTTTCTTGTTTTTGTGACTAGTACTATGTCATCCGCGTATGCAATAACTTGACCACCACCCTTTAGATTTCCTTTATTTATTTTTCTCATAGCATATTCTAATGCCAAGTTAAATAAAGTAGTTGATAACGTATCTCCTTGTTTTAGTCCTTTATTTACAATTATTTCTTCCGTTTCGACTTTTTGTGTTCCTATATTAAACATAGTTCTCTTCATAATCATTGTGATAAGTCTTATGAGTTTTGCGGGTATCTCCAGGTTTTTTAGTGCCGATATAAGCTGTTGTCTCTTTATTGAGTCAAATGCCTGTTAAACATCGATAAAAAGCATTTCCAGTTCTATTTTGTGTTCATATGCTTTCTGCATTATTTACTTAATTGTGGTTATGACGTCTGTAGTCGATCTTCCTTAAGTGAATCCACACTGATATTGCCTGACTATTTCTCTTGTAACCTTTGCTAATCGTTTATTAATTATTGAAAAGAAATATCTTCTTCTTCTTCCTCTTTATAAGCAATTCTGCTTGTTCATTGACGGATGAAGGTTGTCATTCCATCTTTTGCGCGGTCGACCGATACTTCTTCTACCGATTGGTGATTTATTTCGTGCTATTTTGACCACACGTGTCTCCCCCATTCTAGTTATGTGGTTGTTCCATTCTTTTTTTTCTATTTAGTGTCCATTTGTTTATACACTGTACGTTACATTGTCATCTAATATCTTCGCTCCTCTTTCGATCTCTCAGTGTATTTCCTGTAATTCTTCTCAGTACTCTCATCTCTGCCGTTTCCAGTAGTCTTTGTGTTGTGGCTGTATCGAGTCTTGTTTCTGTCATTATTGGTCTTACACTGGCTTTATAAATTCTTGACTTCATCCCAGTGTTAATATGTCGGTTTCGCCATATAGTGTTATTAAGGCATCCTGCCAATATATTTGCTTTTTGTACTTGATTTCTCACTTCTTTGTGTAGGTCTCCGTAACTTGACAATGTAATTCCAAGGTATTTTACTTCCATTACTTGTTCAATACTGATACCATCAATTTCTATTTTGCATCTAATTGGTTCTTTACTGATTACTATGATTTTGGTTTTCTGAGATGAAATTGTCATATTGAATTCTTTTGCTCTTATGTTAAATCTGTGGACTAATCTTTGCAGACTATCTTCATATTGGGCCATCAATATTGCGTCGTCTGCGTAGCAGAGTATTTTTACTTCTTTGTTTCCCATATATATCCTCTTCCTTTGTTGACGTTTTTGATGATTTCATCCATGATTAAATTGAAAAGCATAGGACTCAATGAGTCTCCCTGTCTTATTCCGCTGCCTATATCTATAGATTCTTTAAGTTTTTTATCTATTCTGACTTCCATTTTGTTGTTTTGGTAGATGTTCTCAATAGTTTTTATGATATCTAGAGGGACTTCTCTATTATACAGAAGATGGATTACATCTTTCAGTCCTACTCTGTCAAATGCTTTCTTTAAGTCAATTAGACATAGAAATGCTGGTCTATTATACTCTATTGATTTCTCAGTAATTTGCCTTATGACGAATATTGCATCTGTACACGATCTTCCAGTACGAAAACCCTGTTGTTCATCTGCTAAACTTATCCTCTGATTCATTACGTCTTGTAAGATTTTAGTTGTAAGTTTTAGGGTAGTATTTAACAAGTTGATACCTCCGTAGTTTTCTGGCTGCTTTTTATCTCCTTTTTTGAATAGTACAATTAGTTCGCTCGTTCTCCATTCTTCCGGAATTTTATTGTGTTTTATGATTTTGTTGATTAATGTTTTTAATTGTTCTGTCACTGCTGCTCCACAATATTTCAGTAATTCGTTTGGTATTCCATCCTTACCTGCAGCTTTTCTGTTCTTCAGCATTTCGAGTGTTTTTCGTACTTCCTGTGCACTTATTTCTTAATATAAGAAAATAAATATACTGAATTTAATAGTACAAGGCAAGGTAGACGGAAGAAACGGGCCAGGTCGAAGAAGAGCGTCATTACTTAGAAACGATTAGAGAGAGAGAGAGAATGGTTTAACCTTAAATTACAGAAACGATAATCTAAAGGTTTAACAAATCCTCTGCATCCCTTTACTCCAAATGATGATACGCATCCACAAATACGTCATACAGTGCGTACAGAAGAAGTTGTTGCTGCTGTTAGAGCGTAGCATAGAATAAGACCTGAGTCAGTCTATCCGCCAGCGAACAGCAGTTGGATATAATATGTCCATCCATTTGGGAATATTTTGCGGAAAGATCTTGGTTTGTGTGCTTACAAAATCCAACTCGTGTAAGAATTGAAGCTACACGATCATCTAAGATGACCAAAAAGGTTATTGAGGCAGAAAAAACAGAAGAAAATACAGTATTAAAAGCATTGACACAATTATATAACTCACTCAAACAAAAAGATAGATATAACAGAGTTAAAGGACTATAGACCTATTTACTTGTTATCTCACATTATTTATAATTTGTTTATCAAGATTATAACTAATAAGTTAACATAAAAACTAGACTTCTATCAATCTTGCGAGCAAGCTGGATTTAGATATGGATGGGTATGGAACAAATGATCAGGTCGTTAACTGAAAATACCGTTGAATATAATAGACCTCTATACCTGTCTTAGTTGATTTTAAAAAAGCATTTGACTTGGTTAACAAAAGTGAAAGGTTATAAGCTTTAACGCAGTGTAGAATAGATCATCGATTCATATCCCTCATAAAATACATTTGTAAGCATGCTACAGCTTGTGTTAGACTAAATGATTATACTGGGACCTTTCATATTGCAGATGGATTGTTCTCATTGCGTACAGCTTTGAACAGACGCAGATAATGCCCAAGAGCTACATACTACCACAAAAAGAGTGGTAGTCAGGGATCCTAGGCCTATTTTCACCATTTACAACTAACAAGCTAATTTTCGTGAGTAGCTTCATTTTGACGAATTTTTCGTGAGTAACTTCATTTTGACGACACCCAACTTTTATCCTTACAACAATTTCCGCATGTGGTAAATAACAGAGATAGCAGGGACAGTCCAGTCGGGTTAGACGAATAATATGCCTAACCTTGCATGCCGAGCTGCCCCAAATTTTATTTTTCTAATCTCTAGGGAGGGTCAATAGTAGTGTAAATTTAAAATCTCGACTGAATTACGCCGTTGCGTTAGCCGTCATTTTGATTTTAAACGAGAACCGTTTTTGCTCGATTTTTTTCGGGCCGATTTAGTTCTTATACTTTCTGTCGAGAAGTTGAAAATGGCGGAGATATTGAGCAAAAACGGTTCCCGTTTAAAATCAAAATGACGGCTAACGCAACGGCGGAATTCAGTCGAGATTTTAAATTTACACTGGTATTGACCCTTCCAAAAGATTAGAAAAATAAAATTTGGGGCAGCTCGGCATGCAAGGTTAGGCCTGTTATTCGTCTAACCCGACTTGACTGTCCCTGCTATCTTTGTTATCTACCACATACGTAAATTATTGTTGTAAGGCAAAAAGTTGGGTGTCGTCAAAATGAAGCTACTCACGAAAAATTAGCTTGTTAGTAGTAAATGGTGAAAATACGCCTAGGATACCTGACTATGGGCCTTAAAATACATTTTCAAAAACAAAATTTATGACCAATTTAGTGCACAGCAAAAACATTTCAGTTGAAAACAAAGAGATTGAGGCAGTTGACTCCTATAAATATTTAGGACATGAGATCAGAATAAGTCCAGACAACTGAACAATTTAGGCTGAAAAAAAAGAACAAACCTGATTAGGCTGCATTTTGAATGATGAAGTATCTTTTTAGGTCAAAGATATCTAATGCTACTATACGCAAAAGATCAGGAATAGCAGACATTGTTGAATGAATAACAACATTAAAAAGGAACTGCTCATCAGCTCATGTAGCTAGAGCAGTTGATGATCGGTGGATGGCAAGCATTTTGGAATTGACTGTAATAGAAACAGAGGTCAACTCCCGACGAGATGTATTGATGACAAAAAGGGTGACTACAAATGGACTACAAATGGTGACTCTCTCCTATGGCGCTACAGACCAAATCGGGTCCTGGCCTCCCCCAGCATCCGCCTCTAAGTACAGTTGAACCCGCTTATTGGAATAGCCTTCGTGCCAAGCAAAAATATTCCTATAACTGAGATATTCTAATAACCGATCAGTGGTGGCTGGTAGAAATAAATGTACCGAATATACATCATAATGCTACAACACACTTTGTACATGTACATACGTACGTTATGTACATATTACATATGTATAATATTATGGGTTTATTTGTTTTTATGTCAATAATACAGTACCTAGTGTAACTATTACTTATTTTATTAAAACACCAAACTACATTATCTGTGCATGCACAAATAAGTATGAATGTATGCAATTATGTTATAGGTTAGATATAGGTATACATATTTTCTTATTAATACAGCAGACTTACTTTTTTTCTGGAAAAATAATCAGTAATCTGAGACTAATTTTTTTTGTTACCTAAAATATTAGTCAATTGTTGCTCTAAAATATAATAATTAAAAAATTTACCTTGGTTTTACCCCCCAGAAAACTTCTTATAATACATTTAAAGTGGTTATTATACAAGCGGTTATGACTTCTAAATTAACTGTTTCTAAAAATCTAAACAGACAACGACGTGGGTGGTGGGTGAGCAATAAGAATATTTACACAAATGAAAAAGTACCTACTTTATGTTCGGTAAATGTTTAAAGGAGGGTAGAATTGGTGCCCATAATAAAGTATTTATTATCGACAGGTCCTATAAACCAGAAATCATTTAAATTTGTAGGAAATTGTTCATAACAAGTTTTTGGTTAGTTGAAAAATATTCTATTAAGCGGTACTATTTTAATAAAACGTATTCCTATAAGCGGTTAAATTTGTTAAGGAGTAAATGGAAACGTTTCGGGACCTCAGAATTCTTTTCCTTAAACCGGGATATTCCTATAAGCGGTACTCTAATAAGCTGGCTCGACTGTATCTCTATCCCTGGTTGCTTTCCTCCAGTTGTCCACCCTCAATATCTCTTTAGCGTCTTAATTACAATCAAAACCAGAAAATTGGAATATCTCGGACATATTACACGTAGAAAGAGATACAACTTTTCAGAGCAGTCATCTCCAAAGTCCGAATAGCTATGATGATTGTCGACCTCCGTCGCGGATATGGCACTTGAAGAAGAAGAAGATGGGTTCTCAGTTCGTCTATCTACCTCTTCCTTGGTCTTCCTACTGGCCGACGTCCTACCATAGTTCCTCTAAGCGTTCTATTAGGTGTTCTGTCGTTATCCATTCTTATAAGGTGACCTGCCCAGCGCAATCTTTGTATTTTTGCATAATTTGCTATAGAGGATACTTTGTAATATTGGTAGGTAAAACTCCGTCGTTGAACCTTCTTCAGCATATACCATTGTCGCAAATGGGTCCCAGTATCCTCCTTAATATCTTTCTTTCAAAACCTATTAATACGGTTTATTGTCTTTTCAGTCATGATCCATATTTTTGGAAATGGAATTCAGCTGCCGCAAAATCAGATACCGTAAAACGGGGTTACTTTGCACCATTTATTATTATTTTTTTTTCTTAGAGTGGATATAAAGTTACTTGAAAGAAGATCTGAACTTTTTATTATATACATCTATTGAACAGGTCGTAATATAGCTTTTAATTTAGCTATTTTTTAGGTATATTGCATAATTAAAAGAAAAACCTAGTTTTATTAGTGGTGCAAAGTATACCCTAGAAGAGTCATACTTTGCACCACTCGATATTTTAATAATATTTGGCTACAATATGCTTACTGGTGCATAGTAATCCTACCGGATTTTAAACTTTGCACCAATTAAATGCAAAAAAATATTCAGTGGCCAATTTTTTAAATTTAAATCTACCTACATTTATGAAAGAAGCATAAAAGGAAAAACATTGCTACATTTTAAATGAATAAACTTTATTATAACGGCAATAGTGAAAATACGAAGTTTGAAACTAATCCCACCACAATTTGTCGCATTCTGGAACAATGTACAATCCTCGTCTGGAAATTTTTTTGGGAGGTTTTATGGCACCAATGGCGAGTTTTTCATTAAATTCGCTTTCTTCTTCCATCTCTTGCACCTCATTTATTTCATCGTCTGATGAATCCCTGCCTACTGGAAAGTGGTCGTCCAAAACATTGTTCTCCTCTGAATCATCTACGATTTCTGGCTCAACAGCTTTATGAGGTGTGGAAGTAGATGCTTCAGTTAGATCTTTTAAACTAATTTCAGAATGGGCAATACTTTGTCCTGCCGGAACAGTTATTTTCTTTTTCTTCCCTTGTGTCTTAAACTTTGTGGCTTCCTTTCTTTTATCTTCTAAATACTGAATGAAAGTGTTTTCGATATCCGACGAACTTGATTTATTATTTGTTGAATCACTATCAGTTATCACATTAGATCGCTTAGTTGTTTTTAACCGCTCCAAGAGTGGTGTTGCATCACAAGGAACGATACCGCATTTCTTAACCGGACTTTAATATCTGATCGCCATTCTTTTGTATTTTTTCGATTAATGACCGTAAAGCGTTGGAAAATGCTGTTTCTCAAGTACATTTGATCTACTGCCTACATGAGTTTCCTTATATTGAGATAAAATTTCCCTCCAGGCCTTTTTCATTGGAGCAAATAATGCAACATCTAACGGTTGTGTAACGGGGGTCCTATTCGGAGGCAAATATATAAAATGAATGTTGTGTTTTCGACACAAATCCAGGACATTAATATGAGAAGACAAATTGTCTAATAAAAAGGACCTTCTTTCCCTGAATTTTTTTAAGCCTAGGCAATAGAATGGTGTTAAACCAATTTGCAAATGTCTGTGATTCGAACCAACCAGAGGCAGTATTTGCATAACGTTTACCAGAGGGGCCATTTTCAGTCCCGGTGTCCCACAAATTCTTGGATTTGTACACCACATAAGGAGGTAGTAGCTCACCAGCTGCATTTCCACACATCATAAGAGAAATGCTACTTTTTGAAGAGTTACAAATTCGTTCAGGATATTTAACCCCACGTTTAGTTAATACCTTTTTTTTCCGGTATCATCTGTTAAGTTAGTCTCATCATAATTAAAAATAGCATCTGGCTCCACACCAGTTATAGTTTGTCTTAAATTTTCAATGTATTCAGTCATTTGGTCTGCATTGAGTGCTGCTCTGCTTCGTTTAATGTTTGAGGCTATCCTTGCAGTAAGGTCCTTATGGCGACTTAAAAATGATTTGACCCAATCGATACCTGGAGTATTATCCTTAAAGCGAGTAATATTTTTTCCTTGGCAATTTAAATACCTCTTTATTATTTGCCGCAATTCCATCCCAGTAACAGGAAAACCAACATCACTAAGGCGCTGAATACATTGTACGAAGCACTTTTCCTCTTCGTACGAGAATATTGTTGGGTATCCTGGTTTTCCAGCGTGTACTCCTTTTAATTTATAAAATATAGTTCTCCTTGGGATTTTAAAGGTTTCAGCTGCAACTCTTGTGCTCATGCCATCTTTTATGGCTGACAAACATGCCTTCAGATCTTCTTCTGTGTAGTCTGCATATTTGCGAGATCCCAGTTTCCTTTTATAATGTCTGGGCATTTCCTAAAACAATTTTTCTATTTAACTTTTACTCCTGGGGATACTTTGCACCACTTGCAAGTTGGCGGTGCAAAGTATACCCAATTTCACGTCTTAAGTGCACATGTTAACAATGTTTTTTTTGTTATTGCTATCCTCGTTTAAAACCGTTATTTTAACAACTAAAAATCGCAATCGGTTATGGTATATATCATTAGATGTGTACTTACCAATTTTTGACCGCTGTGACTGTCTGTACTGTATGATTTTGCAAAGCCAGAAAATAATAAATTTTTAAGGTTGATATTCGAATCGTTACTGATGAATAACTAACGACCGCAGGGACAATCGCGCGCGTCTTACTGATGTATTGCGATGTTGCCTATGTGTTCTAAAGGTAGTACAAACATCTAAAGAAAATTGAGCGTATATTTACAAAAAATATACTTTTACACGTTCGGTGCAAAGTTACCCTGCTCAGTGCAAAGTAACCCCGTTTTACGGTAGTGGAAAATCAAGTGGAAAAGTATGCGAGAGGTCCATGTCCAGCAGGATAGGTACCCCAGACGTTAGATGATGATGATGAACAAGAACAGTAAAAATAAGCATAAGTTTACATAGAATCGTCAAAATATTGTGTCTTTATTAAAAATAAGAAGATTAATGATTATGTACCTAATAGTGACAAAATTTGCTGATTGAACATAATCTACTCACTCGTACACACAGAGACACAAAATCTACCTACATACACACTACACACATGCACACATAGGTACATCATGCTAAAATCAACAAAAAGCACCACCAAAACCAATTAAGATAAACTGATCTATCATACTATTACTACTAGAGACATGTATAGGAAGATGTTTTTCTTTTCTGCTTGTGTGGGGATTTTTGTTCGTTTTTTACTATTTTTTAGTAAAAATGCAATAATTTCATTTCTCTTTCGGCTATTTTTTGTGGTTTGGCAACATTACATAAACGTACCCTATTAGCTTAAGTTGTTAAGAGACCTCTAACCAATAAAAATATAGGTAATAAAATTATATAACAGAATACAATTTTATGTGCACCAGCTCCGAAGGCGAAACAATCGTAATTATAACTAGTGTCGGATAGAGGGCGCGACAAGTCTCGTTTTTATATTTAAAAATAAAATATTTCAAAATTTAGATTACTAAATATATATGTTACAGTTCAAGTTGATTATCCAGTTGGAGTTGACTAGTTGGAGTCAACTCTAACGGCTGGTTTCAGTAAAAGTTGATTATAAATATAAAATGAAGATTTATATTCAACATTTACTAGTAAAAGTAGACTCCAACTAGGAAAAGTATACTCTTCCCAAGGCCATTTAGTAAAAGTAGATTCTGATTCACACAAACAGCCGATTCTAGAAATTAAATGTTACTGAATATGTTCAAATTAGTCTAGACTGTATCGTCGCCCCCGTTAGGTAAATTACTCGGATTCGAATTTTTTGCACAAACTTACTCAAAAAGAGGTCCTTATAACAAATCTACTGGGTGCCAGGCAGTATCTTGATCGATAAATTGTTTAAACAATTCTTTTTAGACAAAATCACAAAAATAATTTTTTCACTTCGAACATTTTTTTTAGATCATTTGGGTTATTCTGAGCAAAAAAAAGGTATTTTGTGATTTTTCTCTAAAATTGATTGTTGTCGAGTTATACGCAATTTAAAATTTGAAAAATGCGAAAATAGCCGTTTTCAAGGCTTAATAACTCGGTTAAAATTCATTATTATGAAAGTCAGAAAGTGACCAAATCAAAGTTTATAGCCCCCTCTACAAGATCCAGCAGAAATTTTTGTCACTATTTTATTACTAAGCTTTATCTTTAATTATTAACAATGAGCGCTAAGTGCGTATTAGGCGGCCGTCAATGGTGAGTGCTAAAGAGATGCACCATTCCAGCCGTCCAATGGCGAATCTCACTCGCACTCACATTGACGGCCGCCCTCAATACACGGTTAGCGCTCATTGTTGATAATTAAAAATAATATCTTATTAATGAAATAATGACAAAAATTTCTTCAGGATCTTATAGAGGTAGCTTTGATCTTTGATTTTTTTTAGTTTCTGACTTTCACAATATATATAATATCGTATGGCATTTTTGCTTTTCGAACAGTTCCGGCGCCAATTACATCTTTAACCCTGTTTCAAGTAACTAGTGTCGATGTACACTAGCCCAGGGGGACCGTCGGCTTAACGTGCTCTCCGAGGCACGGTGAGACGGCTCGTGTCATTATTGGAAATAAAAATGGTTTGTCTTTAGCAGGGCTCGAACCCACGTACACTGGCGTATGAGGCCAGCGATTATGCCGTTACTCCACGGCCAGCGATTATGCCGTTACTCCACGGCCGCTCGCTCGACTTTCATAATAATTATCTTTAACCGAGTTATTTAACCTCGAAAATGGTTATTTTGGCGTTTTTCAAATTTTAAGTAGCTAATAACTCAACAACAGTCAATTTTAGAGAAAAAAAGGCCCAACGGATCTAAAAAAAATTTGTACGAAGTGAAAAAATTACACACACCGGCAAAATTAGCCGAACACCTTAAAAATGGGACATGTTTGCTGTCTCGAATTTCCTAAACCTGTTGTCCGATTTAAGTGATTCTTTTAGTAAGTTATAGCCTTATTAGTTAAGAATATCGGTGTAATAATATTGTTGCTAGACAGGTACATGTCATTTTATACCGGGTGTTACAATCATACTCTCTTTTTTTCTTAAAGTTCGGAACACCCTGTGGAATATTCTAGTATATATAATATTTTAAAATTAAAACTCGATTGTAGGCTTTCTTAACATTTTCTTTTTTGATTCATTTGCTTATGTTGGAAAATAAAAAAGTTATGTGCTTTAACAACTAGCCATGTTTTTTATCAATAAATCCTCATAGTAGGGGAGGAAAGTATGCTAAATTTGCAGTTTGTACAGATGTCTCCTATTTAAGATTTTAAAGTAACCCCCCAGCCCACCTCCGTCGGGATCATGTTTGGTGCCATTCGGTAGATTTTTGAAAAATATTGAATAGGTGTATTTTGCAGTTTTACGATCTGATGTTCATTTCGCGAAATATCGCAGGGTTCGTATTTAAAATTTTTAATTTACCCCCTCCCCTCTCCGTGGGGTGTCACGAACCCCCACGGAGGTGGGGTGGGGGATTTAAGTTAAAATCCCAAATAGGAGCCCCCAATTTTTATTGCAGATTTGGATTCTTCACGTAAAAATAAGCAACTTTTATTCGACACATTTTTTCTAATTATGAATAGATAGCGCTATAATCGGAGAAAAATGATTGTTTCAAATGGAAAATTAAATTAAAAAATGAAAAGTCCCCCACTTTATGGAAAATTTAACTTAACCTTTTTCTGATTTTAGCACATACTCTTCAGAATCCAATAGGTTCCCATAAAGCTCGAGTAACTGCAAATTTAGTATACTTTCCTCCCCTACTATGAGGATTTATTGATGAAAAACATGGATAGTTGTTAACGCACATAACTTTTTTATTATCACACATAAGTAAATGAATCAAAAAGAAAAATGTTAAGAAAGCCTAAATCTACAATCGAGTGTTAATTTTAATATTTTACATGTGCTAGAATATTCCACAGGGTGTTCCAAACTTTAAGAAAAAACACAGCATGATTTGTACACCCGGTATAAAATGATATTTACCTGTCTAGCAACAATATTATTACAACGATATTCTTAAATAATAAGGCTATAACATACTAAAAGAATCATCCAAATCGGATCAGTGGTTTAGGAAACTCGAGACATCAAACATGTCCCATTTTTAAGGTGTTCGGCTAATTTTGCCGGTGTGTGTATTTTTGCGAATTTGTTTAAAATCTTTGTTTATCGCCAAACGTCACTAAAATCATTCATTATTGTACTCATTTATGATAAAAGATATGTTTATTATTGATAAAATTTATGTCAAAAAGTAAAATTCTGTAGTGTTTCGCAATTATATTCATACAAAATAAATCAAAACTTTACAGATTTAGTAATTAGGTAGGTAGGTATACAATATTGATAAAACTATCGATTAAACATCAAAACCGGCCATCATGCAAAAGTCATCTGTGATTACTGTCATTACTGTCATACGAATTTTTTATTTCGTCTAAAATTAAAAAAATTTCCTCAAAGTTGTAAGTAAGTGTTAATGTTTTTTATGATTGACGATAAAATTTTGTACGCACCACCTCAATACTCTTTATCGAACGCGTCTGTTCCTCTGCTCGTAATATCAGACTCGTTCGATAAAGTGTCACTATACTGACTTACTTTACTGAAATTGGTTAAACAATTTTTCGACCGCGGTACCGCGTGACACCCTGTGTATTTGTTATAAGGATTGTTATACGGATGTATTTCTTTGAGTAAGTTTGTGCAAAAAATCGAATCAGAATAATTTACCTAACGGGGGCGACGTTACAGACTATACTAATAAGTAGTTGAAACGGTCAAAACAAAGAAACGCACACTCATCAAAAATGCACTTGAGATTCTTGTATAATCAACATTTACTGAATCGATCCAGGAAGAGTCAACTCCAACTAGTAAAAGTTGATTTAAATTTTTAAAATCAACTTTTACTGCTCGTTTCAGTTGGAGTTGACTCCAACTAGTTGGAGTCAACTCTAACTGAGAATCAACTTGAACTGTAACATATACATTTTTTATTTGAAAATCAAATCTATATGTAGCTTAATTTTTCTTGAATTATACTTATTATTTTTACAGTTACTTTTTCTCAAAAACCGTACAAATATAATTATTTAAACAAATCAATTGTTATAAACTTGGTACGTATTTGGTACCTACATGTTATAATATTTTATTAAATTGTATTGTTTGTGTGATCTGTAAGTTTGACCGGTTCGCAGTGCTTATTTTTGAAAAAACTTGGTTTTGTAGTAATTTTTTTTTAATTTTGGAACAAAATGCCCTTTTTCAGAATAACCTAAAAATGTCAGCGATACGAAAAATCTCAAAGAGTAAGAAAATATAGGTTTTGCTTTTATTTTTTTCCCATAATTTTTATTGATAATAATTAGATATTATAAATAAAACTTATGGAAAAAAATAAAACCAAAATATATAATATGTACATACTTATAAAAAGCAAATCCTACGTTTTTTACTCTTTGAGATTGTCATATCACTGATATTTTTAGGGTACCTATTTTGAAAAAAGGGCATTTTTTCCAAAATACAAAAAATTTTACTACAAAACCAATTTTTTTCAAAAATAAGCACTGCGAACCGGTCATGTAGGTACATGTACAGATCATAGAAACAATACATAATAATATAATAAATATTATAAATTAAATGGTAGGTAAACCGGTAACAATTACTTTCATCTGGGGTACTAAATAGTGGGGGATTTTCACGATTTTTTTTTACAAAAAAGGGCCCAACTTTATTTTGAGCGTAACTTGCTTAGTTTTGATGCTAGAAACTTTTATAAAAAATATAAATAAGTAAAGCTTTTCCACCCCATCTAAAAAAAGAATGTGTGTTTACTTTGTACGCACGTAAGAAGTTATATTTCTATTATATGATTTCAACGAAATAAATATATCTACTTTAAACAGTTTATTTTTATTTTCTTTAAATATTAAACTAATTTTAATGTTTCCCACTTTCCAAAAATACAAAAGGACAGAAATGGTCCGGATTTGAACCCAAGACCTCTCAATCTCTAGCCGAATGCTATACCAATAACGCTACGAGCCAGTGGTGTGCGGTGACATTTTCGGAAGAGGAAGCGATTCAATAAGGGTTTAACAAATATTTTCTTACGATGGTCGAGATCAAAATATATACCTACTTAATAGGTGTATACCTAATGTATTACCTGTTAACTTATATCGACTAAAAACAAGAACTACAAAAAATTAGGTATAGTGTTTAACCCAGTCTGAGAGACATGCACACGCCTTGAGAATGAGATTCGGGTGATACAAATTCATTGAGGCAAGGAGGATTTACTCTTATAAGCGGGCGTCACTCTATCCCGCCCCAATGCTTCATACTATCCACTTCCCCTCCGATAGCACTCTGATGCGCTATATGCGGGCTCTCTATCAGCAAAGTGCTTATTATGTGGGAGTCCTGGATACAAGGACTCAAACGAAATCCTACCCCGATCAATGCAGGTTAGTGACTCTAGTGACTTAGTATATCGTATATCTAGTGACTTATCATCGATCTGTACTGCTTGCTCAGGGTCGAGTCCCTGCCCCAGGCTTGGTTTCTTTAAACTTAAAAAAAAAAGAGTTCTATTCAAAATTGTTTTTATATTCCGATTTCGAATCACCTTCCATAACACACAACTTTTAACAATATGACACTTATTTACTTATACTTGAGTCCTATTCTCTTATCAACCAATGCAAATTTTTTGTCGATAACATCCTCGTAAAATTTTGGATTTTCTGATAATTGTTTAATAAATGCACTCTTTTTCAATGGATAATAGGGCTAACTTGGAAAGTCTGTCTTCACTTGTAAAATTTATTGTAAAACTTTTGATGCGTTTTAATACTACTGAAAAACTTCGTTCAACTGATGCACTTTGTAGCTGGGATAGTTAGTATCTACCTACTACTTAATTCACACAACTTGCCCACTTCACACAGAGACTGATTTAAACCAGTCGTATTCAAAAAATTCAACCGATTCCTAAGTATTTCTTTATCACTAATTTCAGGTGTTTTATAAATGACATTTAACTGAGAATTCAAAGCTAGAATATAAAAAAAATCATAATTTAATCGTACTGAATTAAATAGGTACATACCTCTGTGGGAGATTTTAATGAATTATAATTACACATATTAAAATTACATAATTCTACATATTTTATTTCTTTAAAATTTTCAAAGTGATAATTCATTTGTTGTAGAATATTATCAAAAATTTCGATGTATAATCGTCGATAGGTATCTCTTTCGCCGACAATATCAATCATCATTATTTTTCTTTTAGGTTCGAAGCCCATATTTTCAGCTTTATCCCAAATATTTTTAAACAGCTCATTTTTTAATCATCATAAGTCATCAAATTGTCTTATACAAAATGTCACTTGACTTCGTTTGTAAAATGTCGTAGGTACTATAAAATATCAGTAAAAGGAAAAATCTCAAAATGTCAAATAAAATATTAGTAAAAATATTAAGCAAAAAATTGAAATCGAGCCATTTGTACCTAAATACCTACCCCTTATAGCAGCAGTAACAGACTTCGCATCTCGTTTTCGGAATCGGAAGCGGTCGAACGAGCGCTTCCAGGCGTATAAAAATTCGCGTGAAAGGAACATGACTAGCGGGTGAGGTTATTAAACCCTGACCAATTTTTGAACGGGACAAATGCATGACAAGCAGCGATTTTGAGATGCGCTTCCGTCAGGACCGGACTGAATCGTTGAATTGTGTGCTTATTTGAGACCGTTCGTATGCGATCAATTTTTAATAATGTTTCAATGCCTATTAGTTACATAATAGATTACTTAGATTAGGGAAATATTCTTGATAATTAAATACTAATTAATAATTTATGTATTTTCTTATATGGAAGTATAGGGAAGCGGTGCTTCCACCGCTTCCATGGACCGCACGCCTCTGCTACGAGCCCTCTGTTTGTGTAGTCTCGGACATAATGACAATTCATGGTAACATACAGACGAAGTGAAGTATAACAAATATAAATGTTTTAATAATAATACTTATGTTACTCCCGAGGAAGACAAATCCAAAGACACAAAAATTATAATAAATATATTTACTAAAAATATGGGAGAGAGTAATTGATAGACGGATACGTGAAGAAACCGAAATATCCGATAATCAATTTGGCTTTATGCAGGGAAGATCAACAACAGATGCAATTTGCATTGTAAGGTAACTGATGGAAAAATACAGGAATAAAGAGACCAACGCTCATATGGTATTCATTGACCTTGAGAAAGCATATGATAGAGTTCCTCGAGAGATTCTGTGGTGGGCACTCAATAAGAAAGGAGTCCCTGGCGAATATGTAAAGATTGTGAGAGATATGTATGAGCGTTGATTGAAATATTAATATGGGTGTATACATCAATCAACGGTATAAGGGAGTAACGACTAGTGTTTGGACAGGTGTGGGAGAGACTGATAAATTTCAGGTGAAAATAGGAACACCAAGGCTCGGTCCTTATTTATTCTCATTAGTTTTGGACCAGATAACAGCGAAACTACGGGGTAGCATACCATGGTGCCTAATGTATGCTGATGATGTAGTGTTAATAGGAAATAGTAAAAGAGACTTAGAACAAAAACTGGTACAGTGGAGACAAGCTCTGGAGGAAAAAGGTTTAAAACTTAGTAGGACAAAAACAGAGTATTTGGAATGTTCATTTAAAGATGGAGTCATACAAATAAAATGGTATCTTTGGATGGTGAAATGATTGTGAAAAGCAAAGCTGGTTTTATTTGAGCTGCCTACTCAATGATATATAATATTATGTAGTATGTATATTATATTATGTATTATTATATACAGCGTGTAGCGTGTCTACTTAAGTTGGACACATATTATGGGAAATTTTTTTATTTTTAATTTTACGAAAAATGTTATTCTTCAGAAAAAGTTCTGTATGGTGTAAAACCGAATATTCAACCATCAGATATCAAATATGTATTATCTATATTATACGAGGTATGTCAAAAAATATGAAGTTCAATCAAGATTAAAGTACCTACCTATCTTTATTTTTCACAATATTGAAAATTGATATTACAAAAAGTTGTTTGGAGTTAAAAACTATGTTCTAATATATGCAATTACTTGTACATCCTTCTAATAAAAGAAAAATATTTGAAAATTTTTCTCAAATTACGAATATTAACATCATTTTCCAGAAGAATGGAGAACCACTCAAATGATAGCGTTATTTAAGAAAAAGAAAGGTGATAGGGCAGACCCCAGTAACTATAGAGGGATACATTTACTGAGCACTATACTGAAACTCACAACAAAAATACTTATGGAGAAAATAATGGCGTGCATAAATATATCGGATAAACAACAAGGATTTAGAAGTGGAAGATCATGTAACGATGCAGTTTTTGTGATAAGGCAAATAGCGGAGAAATCATTAGAATATAACAAACCAGCCTTTTTCTGTTTCATAGAGAACGCGTTTGATAGAATCCAATTAAATCCATACACCTACTAGGTATATGAGAAAAATTTACCACTGGATATCATAAAACTGATAGAAAACATATGTAAAAAATAAAATAGAAATGAAAGTCAATGGAATAATAACAGAACCCATAGAAACAAACACAGGAATCAGGCAAGGAGATTCACTAAGCCCTCTAGTGTTTAACATAATATTGGATGAAATAATAAAACAAGTGAAGAAAAAAAGAGGGTACAAAATGGGCAATAGAGAGATAAAAATACTCTGTTACGCTGATGACACCGTGTTAGTAGCAGAGTGCGAAGACGACCTACAAAGATTATTGCACGAGTTCAACATTAATGCAAAAGAAATGAATATGAAAATATCAGCCCAAAAAACAATAAGCTTAGTAATTGCCAAAGAACCAATAAGATGCAAATTGGAGTTAGACAATCAAATTACACAAGTAATGACTTTCAAATATCTGGGAATTAATCTATCAGCCGACAACAATATCGAAGAAGAGGTAAAAGACCAAATAATTAAAGCCAGTAGAACGGCCGGGTGCCTAAACGACACAATTTGGAAAAACAAACACCTAAGATTGGAAACAAAGGCCCGAATATATAAGTCAGTTATTAGGCCAGTTATGACTTACACAGCCGAAACAAGACCAGATACAAGCAAAACACGAAGACATTTGGAAACCAACGAAATGAAGATCTTAAGAAGGATTGCTGGAAAAGGACTACAGGATAGGGTAAGAAGTGAGGAAATCAGACGCATATGTGGAGTAGACAATATAAATACCTACCTGGGTAAAGAACAGAAAAGAAGAGTGGAATGAGCACATAAGCAGGATGTCTGAATCAAGGATAGTAAGAATAGCAGGGACAAGTCACCGTTAGGCAGGAGAAGTATAGGACGCCCATGGAAAAGATGGAATGACAACTTAGGGGCAGAATGAAAGGCACCGTTGAAGAAAAACAGGCAGTACTGCCTATATAAAAGAAGAAGAAGAAGAGCATTATTTTCATTTATAACTGTTTTATTATTAATTTTACGAGGAAAAGTTATTCTTAATAGAAAGTTCTTCATGGTCTAAAATCTAAGATGCAACCATCGTAGATTAAATTTTATCAATTTTATTCGAGGTACGTAAAAAAATATGAATTTCGCTCGAGAGTAAAGTACCTTTATAGTTTACAATATTTAAATTAGAAGGATACAATTGCATATTAAAACATAGCTTTTAATACCAAACAACTTTTCATAATAGAAATTTTTTATATTATAAATTTAAATACGTAAATAAACAAAGTTTTCGTTATAATAATGCTCGCATTTTCAGCTTGTTTAAGAATAATTTCTTTTCTTTTTTTGAGAACGATTCCCGGAGTGGAAATCGAAACGTCAAAACATTAGTTAATTAAAAATGTAATTTTCATTAGATATCTATAGCAATAATTGTGGCTCAATCCAATATAAATATACCTAATACTTACTTAAATTAGACATGCCACAAGAAAACAGTTTCAGAACCTTGGTAATTTTTATTCTTTTCAGAAATTTGACGCCACACCAAAAATATCCCAGTAAAATCGATATACCTACATATATTTCAAAATCCGGTCCTGAAGTAAACGCACTTGATCTTGAATTTTTCAGAAAAATAAAAACGCAGTGGCTAAAATTACTACCCTCGGGAACTACCTATAATAACTATTAGTCCCTTTTTCTTTTTTCAGACGATTTTGTCGTTTTAGCTGATTTTTATTCTTTTCAGAAATTTGACGCCACTCCAAAAATATCCCAGTAAAATCGATATACATACCTACCTGCATTTTAAAATCCGGTCTTGAAGTAAACGCACGTGATCTTGAATTTTTCAGAAAAATAAAAACGCAGTGGCTAAAATTACTACCCTCGGGAACTACCTACCTATAATAAATATTAGTTCCTTTTTTCTTTTTCAGACGATTTTGCCGTTTTAGCTGATTTTTATTCTTTTCAGAAATTTGACGCCACTCCAAAAATATCCCAGTAAAATCGATATACTTACATATATTTCAAAATCCGGTCCTGAAGTAAACGCACTTGTCTTGAATTTTTCAGAAAAATAAAAACGCGGTAGCTTAAATTACTACCCTCGGGAACTACCTATAATAACTATTAGTCCCTTTTCTTTTTTCAGACGATTTTGTCGTTTTAGCTGATTTTTATTCTTTTCAGAAATTTGACGCCACTCCAAAAATATCCCAGTAAAATCGATATACCTACATATATTTCAAAATCCGGTCCTGAAGTAAACGCACTTGATCTTGAATTCTTCAGAAAAATAAAAACGCAGTGGCTAAAATTACTATCCTCGCGAACTACCTATAATAACTATTAGCCCCTTTTTCTTTTTCAGACGATTTTGTCGTTCTAGCTGATTTTTATTCTTTTCAGCAATTTGACGCCACTCCCAGTAAAATCGATATATGTACATACCTACCTACATTTCAAAATCCGGTCCTGAAGTAAACGCACTTGACCTTGAATTTTTCAGAAAAATAAAAACGCAGTGGCTAAAATTATTACCCTCGGGAACTACCTATAATAACTATTAGTCCCTTTTTCTTTTTTCAGACGATTTTGTCGTTTTAGCTGATTTTTATTCTTTTCAGCAATTTGACGCCACTCCAAAAATATCCCAGTAAAATCGATACACATACCTACCTACGTTTCAAAATTCGGTCCTGAAGTAAACGCACTACATTTTGAATTTTTCAGAAAAATAAAAACGCAGTGGCTAAAATTACTACCCTCGGGAACTACCTACCCATAATAAATATTAGTTCCTTTTTTCTTTTTCAGACGATTTTGCCGTTTTAGCTGATTTTTATTCTTTTCAGAAATTTGACGCCACTCCAAAAATATCCCAGTAAAATCGATATACTTACATATATTTCAAAATCCGGTCCTGAAGTAAACGCACTTGTCTTGAATTTTTCAGAAAAATAAAAACGCGGTAGCTGAAATTACTACCCTCGGGAACTACCTATAATAACTATTAGTCCCTTTTCTTTTTTCAGACGATTTTGTCGTTTTAGCTGATTTTTATTCTTTTCAGAAATTTGACGCCACTCCAAAAATATCCCAGTAAAATCGATATACCTACATATATTTCAAAATCCGGTCCTGAAGTAAACGCACTTGATCTTGAATTCTTCAGAAAAATAAAAACGCAGTGGCTAAAATTACTATCCTCGCGAACTACCTATAATAACTATTAGCCCCTTTTTCTTTTTCAGACGATTTTGTCGTTCTAGCTGATTTTTATTCTTTTCAGCAATTTGACGCCACTCCCAGTAAAATCGATATATGTACATACCTACCTACATTTCAAAATCCGGTCCTGAAGTAAACGCACTTGACCTTGAATTTTTCAGAAAAATAAAAACGCAGTGGCTAAAATTATTACCCTCGGGAACTACCTATAATAACTATTAGTCCCTTTTTCTTTTTTCAGACGATTTTGTCGTTTTAGCTGATTTTTATTCTTTTCAGCAATTTGACGCCACTCCCAGTAAAATCGATATATGTACATACCTACCTACATTTCAAAATCCGGTCCTGAAGTAAACGCACTTGACCTTGAATTTTTCAGAAAAATAAAAACGCAGTGGCTAAAATTATTACCCTCGGGAACTACCTATAATAACTATTAGTCCCTTTTTCTTTTTTCAGACGATTTTGTCGTTTTAGCTGATTTTTATTCTTTTCAGAAATTTGACGCCACTCCAAAAATATCCCAGTAAAATCGATATACATACCTACCTGCATTTTAAAATCCGGTCTTGAAGTAAACGCACGTGATCTTGAATTTTTCAGAAAAATAAAAACGCAGTGGCTAAAATTACTACCCTCGGGAACTACCTACCTATAATAACTATTAGTCCCTTTTTTCTTTTTTCAGACGATTTTCTCGTTTTAGCTGATTTTTATTCTTTTCAGAAAAGACCCCGCACAAACCTTATGGAAAATAGGTCCCAGTGGATTTCGTTCATACTTTGGAAAAATACTCTTTGAAGCATCCTGATAAAAAGTTCTCATGGGCACAACTCAATCGTATGAAGGATTTTCAAGATATAGAGGCCCAAACTCGGAAAATTATAAGATTTACGGGGTATTCCAATTCCGTCAGTTACTGGTTATTTGGCAACATGTAGAAGTTTGGATCAAGGAAAAGTACTAGTAGTATATGATATTTTCCTGGTTATCCAATGGCGACCTTTACTTTGACCTTGACCTTCAACGGACGTCATTGTCTATAGTTTCGAGGGTTTTCGGCATTCAATTGATATAAACAGATTACTCATGGGTTTTTGGGATCGCTAAACACGAATATGCCATCAGAATTGCCCCCGGATGACGTGGTGGCTAGGGCCTTTGCAAGGGACGTCATCTTCTAGAGTTTCGATGGTTTTCGGCATTTAATTGATGTAAATGAATTACTGGAGGGTTTTTGAGGTGGCTATACACGAATATGCCACCAGAACCGACTCCCGGAGCACCTGATTTCCAAGGTCAATGAAAGGGGCTTCTGGAGTTTCGAGGGTTTTTGGTACTACATTAATGCAAACGGATTAGTTATAGGTTTTTGGGGTTGCTGAACACGAATACGTGATCAGCACAGACACAGGAGCACCTGGTGCCTAAGACAGGTTATCTTCTGGAGTTTCGGAGGAATCAAATGGATTTCTCTTAGGTTTTTGGGGTTGCTGAACATGCATACACTATCAGATCCGACCCACTAATCACATTGTGCCTACGGCACAATGTGATCACGTATTCGTGTTCAGCAACCCCAAAAACCTATAATTAATCCGTTTGCATCAATGTAGTACCAAAGACCCTCGAAACTCCAGGAGCCCCTTTCATTGACCTTGGAAACCAGGTGCTCCGGGAGTCGGTACTGGTGGCATATTCGTGTTTAGCGACCTCAAAAAACCCTCCAGTAATTCATTTGCATCAATTAAATGCCGAAAACCATCGAAACTCTAGAAGATGACGTCCCTTGCAGTGGCCCTGGCCACCACGTCATCCGAAGGGCAATTCTGATGGCATATTCGTGTTTTGCGATCCCAAAAACCCATGAGTAATCTGTTTATATCAATTTAATGCCTAAAACCCTCGAAACTCTAGAAGATGACGTCCGTTGAAGGTCAAGGTCAAAGTAAAGACCGCCATTGGATAGCCAGAAAAAAATCCTAGACTACTAGACTTTTCCTTGATCCAAACTTCTACATGTTGCCAAATAATCAGTAATTCACGGAATTGGAATACCCCGTAAATCTTATAATTTTCCGAGTTTGGACCTCTATATCTTAAAAATCCTTCATACGATTGAGTTGTGCACATGAGAACTTTTTATCAGGATGCTTCAAAGAGTATTTTCCCAAAGTATGAACGAAATCCACTGGGACCTATTGTCCATAGGGTTTGTGCGGGGTCCTTTGACGCCACTCCAAAAATATCCCAGTATAAAATCGATATACACCTACCAACATTTTAAAATCCGGTCCTGAAGTAAACGCACTTGATCTTGAATTTTTCAGAAAAATAAAAACGCAGTGGCTAAAATTACTACCCTCGGGAACTACCTATAATAACTATTAGTCCCTTTTTCTTTTTTCAGACGATTTTGTCGTTTTAGCTGGCATTAAGTGAGCATATCGAAAGAAATAAAGGAGAGTGAGTATACCCATTATCGTGGGAGGAAGGTGGAAACTAAAGAAACCGCGACCAAAGAGTAGGCGGAGCATAAGGCAATATTTCAAAGTTCAATTATACCGCAGAACACGTTAGGACTGAACGAATAAAGTGATTTACAGTGGCGGGTACAAGTACAAATTTATTAAAGAATTAACAGCTCTTTTTTTGTTTTATACACAGGAGATGTGAAGCGACTTTTAAATTGTAGGTATATTTTATTCTTTTATATTTTTTTTGATTTTGTGTTTTTTCCTTATAGGTATGTAACATTTTTATTCAAACTTTCAAACGTAGTGATAAAAGCAAATGTTTTTAAACATCTCTTTATATCTCCCGTATTTTCAAAAATAAGAATAGTCTTTTGAATCCTTGCATTTAAGTACCCGAGTACCCCTTCAGACTAAGACACTGGTGTCTGACACCGGTGTCCGCCACCGGCAGCAAATCATTGTTTTAAATGAACGATTACAGACGAGCCACTTTTGAGTGTCTGACTGATTTTAGTGGCTCACCAATGCTTTGCTGCAATTGAACACCGGTGGCTGACACCGGTGTCTTAGTCTGAAAGGCTACCTACTTACTGTATATAGGTTCCTTCTTTTACCTTCTTCTTTACGTGCCATCTCCGCGACGAAGGTTGGCAATCATCATTGCTATTCTCACTTTTGATACTACAGCCCGAAAGAGTTCAGTTGAGCTGCATCCAAACCATTCTCTGAGATTTCTCAGCCAGGATATTTTTCTCCTACCTATGCTGCGCCTTCCTTGAATCTTTCCCTGTATAATTAATTTTAGGAGTTCATATCTGTCATCAAGTGTTATAGGACCCAAGTATTGAAGTTTTCTTATTTTGATGGAATCCAGTACCTCCCTGCTGTTCTGTATTCTCCTTAGTACTTCCTCATTGGTTATCCTGTCTGTCCAGGAGATTCTCAGCATTCTTCGATACGTCCACATCTCAAATGCTTCCAATCTATTGAGGCATTGTTTATTGAGAGTCCATGTCTCCACATCATACAAAAGAACAGAAAATACATAACATTTTAGTACTCGCTTTCTAAGATCTAGGCTGAGGTCTCTACTACTTAATATCTTTTACTTTTTATCGGCCTAACGAAGGCATATGACACAGTGCCCGTGGAAAAATTGTGGGAGGTTTTGTACAATACACACATATCTGTAACTGTCATCAAAGCCATACAATTCCTCTATAAAGATTCTATGTCAAGGGTAAAGAGAGGTAACCATCTGTCAACTAGCTTCCAAGTAACAAAAGGCCTTAAACAAGGGTGCTGTTTATCTCCCATTCTTTTTAATAAATATATACCGACGGTGTTCTCAGACTTTGGAAGCAGAAATACAGTGGTATGGGTGTATGTACCAATCGAAGACATAACACTATAAACTTTGAACTACGCAGACGACCAGGTGGTAGTTGCCCAAGATAAGGAATACTTAGAATATATGACGAAAAAATTGATGGAAGAATACATGAAATGGGGTTTAGAGGTAATCATAAAGAAAACACAATATCTACACATCGTTAACCAACTACAACAGGAAGTCATAGATCTTGACGAAAGTGACTACATCAGGGGTTGTACAGAGTATATATATCTAGGGATTAAATTAACAAATAGTGGAAGAACAGAACCCAGTATAGATGATATAGTGACGAAGGCTAGAAAGGTTACTAAAGCCCTAAAACCTGTCTTGTGGCAACATAACATAACCTTAAAAACAAAAATGAGGATGTACGACGCTATTATGAAATCAATTTTAACGTATGGCTCCGAAGCGTGGCAAATGACAAAAAAATCCGAAAATAAGCTGCTTACTACCGAAATGGATTTTTTAGAAGAGCTGCCAGAATATCGAAATGTGACCATATTCGAAATGAAAAGATCAGAGAAAAAGTAGGTAAGCAGAAAACAATAGTGGAAGAGGTACAACGGAACCAACTCACCTGGTATGGACACGTTCAACGAATGGGAGATGAAAGACTTCCAAAAATTACAATGAAATGGATACCGCCAGAAAAACGGAAAAGAGAAAGGCCACCGACCTCCTGGAAACAAGGAATTACAAAAGCCATGTCAGAGAGAAATCTACAAGAAAGGGACTGGCTAGATCGACAGGCTTGGCGACTGGGTACCGGAAGGCGTAGAACGCTATAGAACCGGTTATATATGTATATTGTTTATGTGTATATATACACCAGTTCTTTGATAAATGTATTCTTTATTATTGATTTATTTAATTTATTTTTTTATCCCCCACAGAATTATTCGTTATATGTCTTTTACGATAACGATAACAGTTCCAATAGTTTAGTGTGATAGGTGGATTCTCTAACTCTAACCACTGCTCTACAAAATAAATGTAAAATTGCACAATATGCACAAGCTTGGGATTATGTTATGTATCTTCTTGCGCAGTCAACGTAGCCAACCATTATCTATGCTTTCAGTTGGACGATAAGCTAAAGCATCACACATCCGTAGCCTCAACCTGATTTCTTCGTTTTCTTTATATTCCGTTACTAGACCTTGTTTTTGTGTTTTCCGCCAAAGGCACTGATTAAAGTGGAAGTTACAATCACTGATTCTAATCACGGAAACACATTTTTAAGGGCAGCAGTGGCAGCTTGTTCAAAATTGATGGATACTGTTTTTGGAATTCCATTTAACAACATCCTTGAGAATATTGAACTACGTTTCATGTATGTTACTAGTTTTGTGGTTTAGTAAAGTATAGATAACTGGAATTGTATTATTTTCTTGTGTTGTACTACCAATATCAGCATGCATTGTCTTATCATCATCAATGGTGCTACAACCCTATGACAGAGCCTCGACCTTCCCAAGTGTATTACGCCAGTCAGTCCTATCCATTGCCAACCGTTGCCAGTTTGCTGCGCCTATTTTTCTCCCATCCTCATCCACACCATCCTTCCATCTGAGTCTTGGCCTACCCCTATTTCTACTTCCCACAGGTTGTGACATAAGGATTCTTCTAGGAGGGTTGTTCTGCTGTGATCTTGCTAGATGTCCTGCCCATCTTAGTCTTCCTATTTTTATAAGAGATACTACGTCTTTACCACCAACTTTTTGTTTATAACTGTGGTATACCACTTAGTTGTACCTCCTCCTCCAGACATCATTTTCACAAATGCCACCGAATATTCCTCATAGGATCCTTCGTTCAAATATAAGCAGAAGGTTTTCATCTGCCTATACACTGGTTGTGTAAAGGTTTTGTATATGGTTATTTTTGTTTTTTGGCTTAAGTTTCTGCTTCTCATATGTCTACTCAGTCCAAAATAGCGTTTGTTTGCTAGGATTATCCTTCATTTGATTTCTTCCGTCATGACGTTCTCCTTGGTGATCAGGGAGCCTAAGTATGTGAATTTGTCCACCACTTCAAAGGTAGATTTATCAACCGTGAATTGGTGACCTATGTTTCTGGCTCTATTGTTGGGTGTTGATGCCATCATCTTAGTTTTCTCCTCGTTTACTTGCAGGCCCATATTTTTGAGGCATTTGAGAAGGTGGCATGCATTGTCTATATTTGTTTAAATTGTTTGCTGCAACTTTTTAACGTCCCATCTGAGCATGCTGCTAAAGTTTCCTTGCCGATGGAACTTGAAAACACAATATTGCTCCTTCTTTTTTGTTGTCTAATACCTAGTCAAAATCTCGTCCCGTCATTTACCTGCAACGTTTTTTCTGTATCCAAGAAACCGAAATTTCCCGAACTATTATTGGTTTTTCAAATTCATGGCACTGGATCTGGATATTTAGTGCAGTTACTGAAGCTATTACCTCCGATTTCGTTCAACCTCCATCGATTTGCATCAAAAATTGGTGAGTGGTTAGAGGATATCTCAAGGAACAAAGGTGACATGGTGCTAACTTGCGCTTTTACCCTGGGGGTGGAAACCACCCCTTCTCGGGGGTGAAAATTATTTTATTAAAAATAATCCATAATTCGATTGAGGGACAAATTTTAAGAAAAATTTGTTCTATAAAATTATTAAAATAAATTAAAACTTTTTTAAGTTATTAAAGATAAAAGATTTTAATTTTTCGTGAGAAAAATGCAGGTTTTCTACCGATTTTTCATAAATAACTCAAAAACTATGAGTTTTTACAAAAAATTTATAATTACCAGAATTGAAGCTAATAAAATATGAAATCAACTCCTCACTAAAAAAACCTTTTGATGTTAATTAAAAGTGAGTTATAGGTAATTGAATGTATATTTTTCTTGGTGAGTACCCAAATCTAAGTATTCAAGCTTAAATAACGGGAATTTATGCATTTAAAACATAAACTTATATGACATTTGTCAAAGTACTTAGAAATATCTATCAAATGAGCCCCGGAATAAGTTGATAGTATTAAAATTTATGCTCCAAAAATTTTTCAAAATTTATCTTTTAAAAATTTTTCCAAAAAATGTTATGGTTTTTTTTAAATAACTCTGTTAATTTTTACGATATCAGGTTCAACTAAAAACCATTTGAAAGATAATTCCAAGAGTTATGAAAGCAGGTTGAATTTAATCTTTTTAACCCCATACTTTTTTAAAAATAAAAGGTTAAAAGGGGAACAGCCAGTCACTCCAACATCGAAATCATCCAACGCTTCCAATCAAAAACCCTCAGAACCATCACTAATGCACCTTGGTACATCAACAACAGAATTATTCATCGAGACCTTAAAACTGATACGGTACAAGAAGTCATCACAAAACGTAGCGCTGCTTACATTGCCAAGTTGGAGGATCATGAAAACCAGTTTGCACTTAACCTCCTAGACAATTCCCAAGAACAGCGTAGGTTAAAGAGGTTCAAACCATTGGACTTACCATTTAGAGTAAACTTTTAAACTAATGAGTTAGTAGTTATGAAATGTAATTATTTTGTACAGAACTTTATAAAAATTGTACTTTGATTTTGCCAGTGGGTAAAATCTTTCTTGTCCTTAGTCAATGTAATTACTTTTGTTTATTGTTGACACTCAACAGATTGCAAAATAAATTTAAATAAAAAAAAAAATGACATTTGTCAAAGTACTTAGAAATATCTATCAAATGAGCCCCGGAATAAGTTGATAGTATTAAAATTTATGCTCCAAAAATTTTTCAAAATTTATCTTTTAAAAATTTTTCCAAAAAATGTTATGGTTTTTTTTAAATAACTCTGTTAATTTTTACGATATCAGGTTCAACTAAAAACCATTTGAAAGATAATTCCAAGAGTTATGAAAGCAGGTTGAATTTAATCTTTTTAACCCCATACTTTTTTAAAAATAAAAGGTTAAATGGCCTCGGTTACATGGTTCTCGTAGCAAAATTTCAGTTTAAACGTTTCTATCTCGGTTATTTTTCACCATACAGAAATAGTAAAAAAGGTAAAATATTAAATACAGAAAAAAAAATAAAATTTGGTTGTATATAATTTTTTACGTATATTGAGTATTTTTACAGTTATTATCAAAAGAAAATGAAAATTACGATAATTTTAAAAATTCTGATTTTTTTAAATTATATCTTTTTTTCAAAAATATGCATTCTAAACAGGTCAAAATTCTTGAAATCATTACTTGGGCCAATATAAGGAATAAAAACTTTTTGGCAAAAGCTTATAGTTTTTGAGTTATGTATACGTGATAAACAGCTTTAAAACATGCATTTTTTTTTACGAATAAATCAAATCTTTGATCTTTAATAACTCAAAAAGTATTGATTTATATTAATAATTTTATATAACAAATTTTGCTTAGAATTTATCCCTCTATCGATTTATGGTATTATTTTTAACAAAATAATTTTCACCCCCGAGAGTGGCATCCACTCCCAGGGTAAAAGCGCAAGTTGGCATCATTTCACCTTTATTCCTTGAGGTATCCTCTAACTACTCACCAATTTTCATGAAAGTGGATTGAGGTTCAACGAAATCGGAGGTGAAAACCTTCAGTGACTGCACTAATTAGCTCTTTATAATAATATGTAAAAGGAAAACTTATTTTTAAAACCTATTTCAGGAAATTATTATGCTCGATATTTGTAACTAAAAAATAGGATATTTCAAAATTGGATCAACAATGTTTGTTAGATAACTTGATAAATCACGAAAGGAAGTTCATGCTCATGATTTTTTACTTCTTTTATTATTATTTACTAATTATTGCAGTTGGAAACATTGTACGGAAACACCTATATTTCTTAACAATTTATTTACTTGAAAATATAATCTTTCATCATGTCCGCAAATGCCCCCAAATTTGTCTTGTCCGCAAATGATCCGTCCGCAAGTGCCCCTATTCAATATTGAAACTCCTGTATGAATATGAATGTACATACTATGAATATTCTTCACGCCATAAACATAATATTTATATTCCTGTAATGCTATCTGAAGAGATACAAATTTATATCAAATATTAAAAAATATTCACAACAAAACATAATTTTACTTAAAGGCAAAAATGATTTTCTCGTGTTTTGATTTAGCAGCTGTTAAGATCGGTATTAGATAATTTAATTACAGACTCTCCTATTCTGTGCATGATTAACTCTTTAATGTACTTAACTCGTTTATTTATCGATTATGGTGTCTATATGGGAAAACTAAACGTAGGCAATTCTAAACTATATCTCTCTTTGATATCGGAGGTAATAGAATACCGAAAGCGTGAGGAATGAGTCCGATAACAATCAACTTATTTAATTTATTATGGAAGAACTGTAAAATGCCTTTATATGCGATCAATAGATCGCCTTAAATATGTATTGTTAATTACACTGTTGGTGTAATTGTTAATTTATAAATACATTCGAACCACACCTCTCAGGTTTTTTCTTCTAAAATTGAAAACTCCAAGGATAAGTAGCGCATGATTGATGTGAAAGCAACAAAAGGAGTTAAAAATTTTTAAACAAATTATGCTTAGGTACTCTTAAAACAAATTATGCTTAGGTACTCATATAATTATTATAAGGAGTTAAAAATTTTTAAACAAATTATGCTTAGGTACTCTTAAAACAAATTATGCTTAGGTACTCATATAATTATTAAAGCACGTTTGTTTTTCTTTCCAATCCTGTTTGATGCAAAATAAAATTTAAGTTTCATTTTAAAAGATTTTTCCATAATATTTGCTAAATTTGAAGTAAAACGCGCCACAAAAGAGTAACTTTGATACAGTTTGAATTTTTAAACTCTTTTGTGGCTCGTTTACTTCAAATTTAGCAAGTATTATGGAAAAATCTTTTAAAATAAAACTAAAATTTTATTTTGCATCAAAATGAAAATACATTTTCGCGCCACGCAATATTCATATCAGATCTTTTGTAGCTGGAATATTGTATGCGCCACTCATTTTTACGGCGTTTAGCGGTTTTATTCTTGTATCAGGAGTTTTTCAAAGTTTTTTTATAAATTAAATGTATGAAGTTGAATGCAATTTTTCTCGATTACACGTTAAGCTTTATAAATGGTCGCCTTTGTCGCATTATCTCCCAAATGACCTAGTGTCCATCGAATGTACCTACACTAGATTTTTTTCTATTCGAAATAGATTGAAAAAAATTATTGGGATGGCCGGTTAATGAACTCGGATTGCCCGTTGCCAGATCAAATTTAGCGTCGTAACCACTACAACTGCATAAACTATTTCGATAATAATCGTTAATTTTATTATACTTTTGTAGCTTAATAACAAAAAAAAAAAAAATAAAGTTAAAATAAAGTTTAATGTCAACAAAAGACTGGAAATATTGGAAACCATCAAGACACGAAAGCTGCAGTACCTGGGACATGTTATGCGTAATGAGAGATACAACATACTTCAGTTGATTATACAGGGGAAAATCCAGAGCAAGAGAAGTGTAGGAAGGAGACGAATTTCGTGGTTGCGTAACTTGAGGGAATGGTACGGATGCACATCAACCGAACTGTTTAGAGCAGCAACAGATCAGAATAGCCATGATGATTGCCAACCTCCGTCGCGGAGATGGCACGTGAAGAAGAAGAAGCTTAATAACTTCTAAACGGCTTAACCGATTTTGATCACTAAACATGAGTTTGAAACGTATTGACCAGTAGTATTTGATGCATCTAAGGTCAAGTATGATGACTGAAGCTATGACAGGAATTATTGAGTTTGACAAACCGTTTTTCCCATGGGAAATAGATTTGATCATACTTATGAAGCCTATAACTTAAAAATTCGAATTTTTTCGGATATGAGGTATACACCGTCAGATTCGTATAGAGTCCTTCTACAAACGTTTAGTTATTGGCGCAATTCGTAGGTTGAAATTTTGAGTAATTGTCGAAAAACCAAAACTTTAAAAGTTTAGTTTTTCAGTTTTTCGGCGATACTGAGCCGTGAGTATGTCTGATCCTGACGGCTTGGACACAATATGAAATCTTAACTCAACTTCATTGATTTGGTGTATTTGCGGTTCTCCTGTCTCCTCTTGAACCGAAGATATATACCCCCAAAAAATATGCCGTTTTCTATCTACCAAGTCCTATAGCTGGCTTATGGGTCATCAAAAGTCACAAACTACACCGGTTCTGAATCGGCCCTGACCCCCTCTTTAAACACAGAAAAAAATAATAAGATCGGTTTAACTTTTCCAGCCACATACATACATTTATATCCACAAACATTTTCCCTTATTTAAATAGAAATTGAGTCATATTTCTGAGCTCGGTAACTTTTGAATGGTATAACCGATTTTCAAAATTAGACATGCGTTGGAAAGGTAATGATCAGTACTGTTAGAAGTCGTAAAGGTTGGACTTAAATTTTCGAAGTTTTTGGAAGTTTTGGGGACGAGAACGAAAAACAGGCCCTAAATAGGAAGGGCCGTAAAATTCACACCCTTCGACCAAAATGGATGGTTGATATATGAATGGGTGAGTCTTTTCCTGAACTTTAAGATGGGAGTTGGTAAAATTTTCAATTCCGTCAGATTTAGAAAATCGAAAATTTCGTGTACGTATATATAGTGTCGCGTGAAGAGGGGTGTTGGTGTGTGCCACTGGCGAGAACTGCCGTTCTCTGGTAATATGTGGAATACATACTACAATATTTCTAAAAGAGAAATGTGGACAAATGAGCATAACCCATATTGTAATATCATGAATATCATGATGTACACTTTTTTCTTCTCATGTAATCAGATACTATTAGCAGAACACCCATACTATAATATCACATTCAAGGCAAGGTTGTTCACTAGAATAGAAGTTTATCATAATAGATGTTTAACAAGACCTATGCAGGTACCGTTCGTCAAAACCAGGAATAAATTTCTAAATTTTTTCGTCGACGCAGAGGGCAAACAAAAAAGTATTCGGAGGGAGAGGTTTGGAAAACGCAGGTACTCTGTTACGTGATAACAAAACAATTTCTATCGCCCATATCTCGACAATATCAAACGCTTTTTCATAGTCTACAAAGGCTAAACATAAATCTAGGTTCACTAGGTTGTATTCATTTGTCTTCTCTATCAATATTTTCATAGTGAGGAGATGATCTGCGGTACTAAAACCAAAACCTTTTTTCAACTGGCTGATAACTGTCCATTTTATTTGTTAGTAGTCCAAGTAATGAAGCTTAAAATATGACAAAACCTCGCAATTTTTACAGAATGGATCGATTGTTTTAAAATTTGAGAATAGGTAGTGGATCAAAATCTACATTACGCCGAAATGCGCTTTTACCGTGGGGGTGGTTGCCACCCAATCTCGGGGGTGGACATTTTTTATTATATTTTGGCCGCAAAAGTTGGTAAAAACATTCATTCTAAGCAAAAAACGTTCTATACATTTTTTTGATAAAATTAACAGTATTCGATTTATTCCCTATCGAAAGTGTTAGTTTTGTATCGAAAAAATCAATGTTTTTAATCAAGGTTTTCTGCTAATAACTCCAAAAGTTTTCGTTTTATCAAAGCGACTTTACTTAATAGAAATGAACCTTTTGAAAAAATAAACAAAACAGTTTTTTTATTTTCTTTAAGACCAATAGTAATCGAGCTATACTTTATTATAATATATTAGCTCTCCTTCGTCAAATGCTAAATATTGTAGTTTCAAAGTCAAAAACGGGAAAACTGTACATTTTTCGAGGATAACTTCTTGAAACTAATTTAAAGTATTTAAAAATATCTATCTCCAGAAATAAAAAAGTCTCTAGCTCAAAAATTAAGTGAATTATAATGAAAATAATGTCAGTCCCTATTTTTTTAGCGACAAAGTGATCGGAAGCAACCCCCTAATCACCGACCTTATTAGCACCGTTATTAGCCTTATTTGGTCTTCTTTATTTATGTATTACACAAAGTGATCGGAAGCAACCCCCTAATCACCGACCTTATTAGCACCGTTATTAGCCTTATTTGGTCTTATTTATTTATGTATTATTAATAGGTTCTAGAAGTATGACCAGCTTAGAATTATTAGTTTAAAAAAAATGGAGTTAAAAGCGAATAACGAATTTTTGTAGTTTGGAAAAAATGGCATTTTCTTCAGAATAGAAAGATCAGCATCAGAGATACGAAAAAATGTTTAAATATGAAAGGTAAAGTTTTCAATCCTAATAGCATCATAAATAATATTGAAAATTATTAAAAATATTACTAAAAGATTTTTAAATTGAAAACTTATTGGCCCATTTCCCTGGTAACACCTCCAAGGCTTCTAAAATTTGCAAGCCAGATAGATGCTGCAGTGAAGATAAAGGAGGGAATTCTAAAAAGTTGCAATTCACAACCCCCGTCTGCAGGTTGGTAAAGTTCCAACGGAAAATGGACCTAGTTACTCTATAGGAGTAATACTAATATAAACTAAAATAAAAATGTATACCATTTTTGTTCAGTTGCAATGCGAAGGCAAAACAATCATTATTTTTCACTTAGAACAGGGAGCGCAATCCAGCACTCTGAATCGACGATTTTCGACTCGTAGGATTTTTTTTGAAAAAATATGTTGAATAGACGACAGAAAACCATATCCAAAACTATAAAAAAATGTACAGGGTGCTGTAAAAAAAACTAAAGTTAGGGGTGATTTTTCTAGGCAATATTAAAGTGCATTACAAATAGAATACATCAGTTTTTGTTCCATTCGAAAATCTCTATTAGTTTAAGAAGTATAGCCTGGATAAATTAGTCTGGGACACCCTGTATGGTAGAGGTACATCTACAGGGTACCAGGTTTCTTCCCATATGATAATCTGACGCGCTCGAGTTACTGCAAAAATCCCCGCTTGCGCTCCCCTACCATAAGATAAACCGTCAAAATTAAAACAAGAGAGAGAGATACCAATGCGATAAAAGCAAAAAAGCCAAAGGCCTCTTTGCGCACACACAGTACCGTAGCGTACTGATTTGTATCTACAACATGTTTTCTTTTGGCAGTAAAGAACCCATTCACGAAGTCAACACTGGTGAGGAACGTCAAATATACCCCCAATAACATGGCAAAGACAATAAATTGTGTTTAATATGAATGCCGGGCCATGAAGGTGTATGGACGAACAGATAGGTTCAGAACGAAGTTCAGAAATGGCTCATAAGGAATCATTCAAAGAAATGGAGAGCAACTCAAGGGCAAATCCAAACTAAAAAAATAATTAAGAATATTGATAAAACTCTGGTACAATTTGATAGATCTCAGTAAGCGAGAGAACAAACGTCTACTGGATATTGCCGTTTAAAAAACCACCATACAAACTGACAAACTTGGTAAGGTGAATATACTATTATGCCATGTCAATGCAATGTCCTAAGTGATGTAATCCAAGAATTTACTGGTCAACTGAACTTTGAACCAGAAGAAATCCTAAAACTGCCAATAAGAAAACTGTATATTATAAACTGAAGACTTATTAAAGCTTAAGGAAAAGAACAAGGTATGGTACAAAGGCATTACTGATTTTTCGTTAAACATTCGACGAGTTCTATCTATTAGTCCAGATATAAATAGCGCTGTACAAAATTTCTGGTTACAAGTTTATCGTAATTTAAATCAGTGAAAAATGTGTAAAAAAAATATTTTGAAGATGGTTTTTATTGGAAAACCATCACGACGCGATGCAGCCAAAAAGTTGGATGTTATCCATGTGCAGTATCTATCCCAAAGCTCCGGAGAGGTGTACGTTACAAATCTCGTGATAGCAGTGCCGCGCAGGTAATAACATTAATAGTAGGGGAGGAAAGTATGCTAAATGTGCAGTCACTCGAGCGCTTTGGGGACCTATTGGGTTGTGGTTGTGAATAGTAGGTTCTAAAACCAAAAAAAGTTAAGTAAAGTTTTCCATTTTAGTGGGGACTTTCTATTTTTAATTTAATTTTCCATTTCCAACAATCGTTCCTTTCCTATTATAGCGCCATTTATCCATAATTCGAAAAAATGTTTCAAATAAAAGTTACTTATTTTTACGCAAGGAATCCGAATCTGCAATAAAAAATGGGGGCTCCTATTTAAAATTTTAAAGTAACCCCCACCTCATCTCCGTGGGGGGTCGGTCGTGTTTGGTGCCATTCGATAGATTTTTCAAACATATTAAATAAGTGTATTTTTCAGATTTTCAATCTGATGTTCATTTCGCGAAATATCGCGGGATTCGTAATTAAAATTTTAAAATGATGAACTAGCTGCTGGTATGAGCACATTGTGAAATGTTAGGAAATAAGGAGTCTAATGCTCGTAATCTTTTTGAAGGTTTTATTAACTACAGTTTGTGGGCGACCGGTTTCGGCGTTTACAATTTGTACGCCATCATCAGGCCCTTAGAAACTGAACAAAGCTTAAAAATAAATGAATCTGTGTCAAAATAAGTTGCCCTAGGTTAAGCTTTAGGTGTTAGGTTTAACAATAGGTAATAAAACACAGAAGGTGTCACAAAGGTGTTCGAATGGACCAGTACTAATCTGATGTTAACTGTTGTAGTCAGTATTGATATATAAAGTATTAATAATTACAAATATTGGTACTTACATATCAGTACAAGAAGTATACAATGTACAATCTGGTGTTAGAATTGTAACAAAATAGCCCCTGTGTCTTACTAGATTTCAAACTCATATGGTCTTCTAAATGTGTTCATTGGTTGCCTAGGTGTTCTTAATTGTATCTCACTTAATTGTAATGTATGTGTACGAGATACTTAGTAGTTAATTTTGTGCAATGCCAGAAAAAACTCACAAAAATATATATGACAAAAAACAAAGATGTTACTTGACTGCACAAACGAAAAATGACAAACAGTTTTTCGTTTGTGCAGTCAAGTAACATCTTTGTTTTTTGTCATATATATTTTTGTGAGTTTTTTCTGGCATTGCACAAAATTAACTACTAAGTATCTCGCACACATACATTACAATTAAGTGAGATACAATTAAGAACACCTAGGCAACCAATGAACACATTTAGAAGACCATATGAGTTTGAAATCTAGTAAGACACAGGGGCTATTTTGTTACAATTCTAACACCAGATTGTACATTGTATACTTCTTGTACTGATATGTAAGTACCAATATTTGTAGTTATTAATACTTTATACTGACTACTGACTACGACAGTTGACATCAGATTAGTACTGGTCCATTCGAACACCTTTGTGACACCTTCTGTGTTTTATTACCTATTGTTAAACCTAACACCTAAAACTTAAACTAGGGCAACTGTATTTTAACACAGCTTCATTTATTTTTTAGCTTTGTTCAGTTTCTAAGGGCCTGATGATGGCGTACAAATTGTAAACGCTGAAACCGGTCGCCCACAAACTGTAGTTAATAAAACCTTCAAAAAGATTATCACCATTAGACTCTTTATTTCCTAACATTTTAAAATTTTAAATTTACCCCCCACCCCTCTCCGTGGGGAGTAGTGTTTGGTATCATTCGATAGATTTTTGACAAATATTGAGTACGTATTTTTTAGTTTTTAGATCTATTGTTCATTTCGCGAAATATTCGCTTTTTTCTTGTGAAACTTTGTGACTCGCCCCAGGTTTCTCCCCATATGATAATCTGACGCGCTCGAGTTACTGCAAAAATCCCTGCTTGGGCTCCCCTACCATAAGATAAACCGTCAAAATTAAAACAAGAGAAAGATACGAATGCGATAAAAGCAAAAAGCCAAAGGCCTCTTTGCACACACACAGTACCGTAGCGTACTGATTTGTATCTACAACATGTATTCTTTTGGAAGTAAAGAACCCACTGACGAAGTCAACACTGGTGAGGAACGTCAAATATATCCTCAGCAACATGGCAAAGACAATAAATTGTGTTTAATATGGATGCCAGGTCATGAAGGTGTACATGGGATTGAACGAATAGATAGGTTGGCAAAACAAGACTAGAAGAAACTTTTGAAGGCCCAGAACCTTTCTGTGGCATCACTAAAGATGCTGCGGAAAACGATGTTCAGAAATGGCTGGTAAGGAATCATCTAAAGAAATGGAGAGCCGCTCAAGGGCAAATCCAGACTAAAAAAATAATCAAGGATATTGAAAAACTCTGAAACAATTTGACGATCTTCTATAAGCGAGAGAAACCACCATACAAAGTGACAAACGTGGTAAGGTGAATATAATATGCCATTGCAATATCCTAAAGTGATGTAATCCCAGAATTTACTGAGTCAATTGAGATATGAACCAGAAGGGATCCTAAAACTGCCAATAAGGAAACTATTGGTCTTCGTTAAGACCACAGACTTATTACAGTTTAAGGAAAAAAACAAGGTATACTGATCTTTTGTTAAACATTCGAAGAGTTCTATTAGTCTAGATATAAATAGCGCTGTACAAAATTTCTGGTTACAAGTTTATCGTAATTTAAATCAGTAAAAAATGTGTAATAAAAATATTTCGAAGATGGTTTTTATTAAAAAACGATCACGACGCGATGCAGCCAAAAAGTTGGGTATTATCCACGCGCAGTATCTATCCCAAAGCTCCGTAGTGGTATACGTTACAAATCTCGTGATAGCAGTGCCGCACCGGTAATAACATTTAGATAAACCGTCAAAATTAAAACAAGAGAGAGATACGAATGCGATAAAAGGAAAAAAGCCAAAGGCCTCTTTGCACACACACTGTACCGCAGCGTACTGATTTGTATCTACAGCACGATTTTGTTCAGCCTCAACTCTCGCCTTTTACAAAACCTATATTTACCGACACTTTGGTGTGAAACAGAAAAATTAAGCGTTTGCTTTAATCGTTTTCACTTATCTATTAAACGGTTAATCAACTGTTTAATATTTAATAACGGATGTATCATTAAAATGTTATTGGCTTTTAATTGGAAGGTGGATTTGGAATATATTTTATCGTTGGATGGAAGATTAATGGCTTTGGATGCGCTTTTTAAGTTTTTTTCGTCGTCTCATGTATATTCTCAGAAAATATTAAAATACTAGTTGCGCTTTAATTAAATTAGTAAATTAGAAATGTATAGATAATATAATGATAATGCAAATTAGAGTTTAACTTCTTCATTAAATTTATACTTAAATAGGTATCGTTCATTTTAAATTAAACGATAAAGTTTGTTCGCAAATATATTATCCCAAGTTTTCCATGTAGAATAAAGATAACTAATCACTTGTCAACATTCTATTGTTAAAAGATTATTTATGAACCCACAATTATTCAGTAATAAAGCGTGTCTAATATTAACTGAAATTACAATTCTCCGATCAGTTTAGGTTTCTGTAACACCTTTATAAAGAAAAATTAAAAATGAGTCTTATAGAGGTAAAACATATGCTTCCTCTTTGTTTCCTTTATACAGGGTGTCCAGAAACTCTCCCGACTAACGAAGACAGGAGGTTCCGCAGCTAATTTCAAGACAATTTAAGCCAATTCACCTAGTCCGAAAATGCTTCCTAAGGGAGCTAGAGCTATTTGAAGATGGCGCCTGGTAATTAGGGTTTCTTAAATACCTCCAGAACGCTTCGATTTAGAAAAACGAAAACTGGTACGCTTATTTATCTTCCAGAGATTAATCGATTCCATTATTTACGAATTTCTAGTACCGGTCATAGGCGCCCGTTTTGTGTACGGAAACTTTTATTTTATCGCATAACTTTTTTGTCTTTACCTTTTTGACACTGGATTATTAGATTGTGGGGTATTCTAGTACCAAAAGACACTCTTATTTTAAGGCGATAGAATGCACCGTTTTCTAGAAAAATCGATTTGAAAATTTTTCGTTTATTGAATTTGAAAAAATTTTGAAAATTTAAAAAAAAAGACGGTGTATTTTACCGACTTAAGAGAAAAGGAACATTTTGACGCCTGCCAAAGTTTTCAATGTATTTTAAATATAATTTTTTTCGAATCCTGAGAAAACTAATAAGTATTTTGGAAAAATTTAAACGCAGGATGAAAGATTACTTTATTGCCGAGGGTCGAAAGTCCATTAGAATGAATAAAAAGTTTCTTTTGAATGATATATTTGAAATTAAAAATCATACTACATTTTCTCTTAGTTTTTTACCCCTGTAATTAATTAAAATAAACATTATAGAAGTTTTCAGGGACTTTCGGCCCTCGGTAAGAACGTAATCTTTCATTCGGCGTTTAAATTTTTCAAAAATACTTATTAGTTTTCTCAGGATTCAAAAAAAAAAATAAATCCCCATTTGAATAGCATTGCAGCCGAAAATACGTACCCATCCCCTTAGAGCAAAATTAACTTTTAGTACTAGAATACCTCATAATTTAATTATCAAGTGTCAAAAATGCTTAAAAATTTAAGACAAAAAAGTTATGCGATAAAATAACCGAAACATTGAATACAATAGTTGAAGAAATTAAGGAAGCCGAATACTACTTCTTAAGTGTCATTTCAACATCAGGTTTGTCTCACATTGACCCAGTTAACTATTATTATGTTAGTTCATCTGATGGTCAAGTGCATGAGCGTTTTCTCACATTCATACCCATAAGTAGCCAAAGTGGAGACAATCTTTCTTCTGCTGTTTTAATCTTTTTAAACGACTATGGTAGTGGTTCCCAACCTTTTATGTCTGGCGACCCACTTTCTGATGTTTTTTCATATTCGCGACCCATCCCTCACTTATTATGATATAATATAATGTACGCTACTCAGCTACTGTAAGAACCACGCCGCGACCCATCTAAAATCTGCCCGCGACCCACTAGTGTGGTCGCGACCCACTGGTTGGGAAACGCTGGACTATGGCATTGATGTTAAAAGATGAGGAGACACTCATACGACAATGCAGCAAACATGTCATGCAGTCTCCAGGCTCATTTATCTAAAATTAACAAACTTGCAATTTACATATCATGTGCCGCACACTCACTTAATTTTCTTTGGAGTAAGTGCTACTGTGCGTTGCGTTGGAGCAATATCGTATTTTGGTCATTTTGAGTTTGGTCAGTCCGTGTACAACAACTTTTTTCAGCCTCTGCCCACTGTTGCATAGGCGTAACCAGGATGATCCTAAGGAGGGGGGGCGGGTTACAACTACTGGAAGGTCTCTGAGGGGTGACCGTTGAGAAGTTATGATCAAATGGTAAAATGAAACTCGACTAAGCAATACCATTCGCCACGATCTAGTCCTTAAAACACCAAGCAGCACTAGATAGAGTTATCCACTTATTTAAGGAATACCGCTCGGAGATGGAGAGGTTATCCGAGGTTTTAGGAGAAGATACAGGTTTATTTAGGGGCTTCATAGCATGGTTTGCCTAGGGGTCTCAATATTCTTAATCCGGGACTGCAAATGCAGGCCAAGATATTTAGCATTATCACCTTGTGGGAGTGGGCAGTTGTTAATCTTTACTGGTGGACATGTTTCTCTACGTAAAGTGAATGCCACTTGTGTAGATTTAGTTTCATTAACTCTGATATGCCATGCTTTTAGTAACTTTTGGATTTGTTAAGGTTTGTCTAAAGGTTCTTTGAGGCTGAGGCCAGATCGGTGTGAGATGCCAAGACCGCCGTATCATCAGTGAATGTTGCTACAGTGGTGGTTCTTGTTCTTGGCAAATCAGCTGTAAGGCAAGGGAGGAACAATATAGGTCTCAAGACACTACCATGAGGAACGCCAGAATATATTGGATGTGATTCAGTAAGTTCACTCCTTTTTTTTCACGAAGAAATGTAGGATAGGCAAGATTTTAATAGTACATAGATAGTGAAGATAGGGTAAGTGGGCTTTTACTGTAAATTGTAAGCCTCTATACTACTGTGACATATTCAAGAACGCTGCTGAGCAATATCGTTTACCGTTCAAATCCCTGTAAATTTGGTTAACTAATCTGTGTACCTGCTCAATTAAGTATTCTCTGCTTTTTCGAAATCCAAATTGGTGCTATGAAATCAGTTTTTTACCCTTATTACTATTTCTACTTTATTTTTCCTTCTATATTCTATCTGGTCTAATAAAGGAGGAGTTGTGTTCCTTGTCTCTGGAACAGACAGGCAGTAATAATTCAACGTTTTCACTTTATTTTAAAATGGGCGAAGATAATATTTTTTTACTTAAGTTTTTTTTAATATTGTTTTTATTATATTCGTTTACAAAAAATTAAATATATTATTGTTTCTATTTTTTTTTAACGTTGTTCTGACATAGACATACCACAAACCTACGAAACGAATTGGTTTGGTGGCCCAGCCTTCCCATAAAATATGTTTTATACCGTTTTAAATACTTTATTTTATATACTTTATATTATTATACTTATTAATTTAAATTAAATACGGCTGTCTCTGTTGCCCCCATTAAAGGTGCATTCGAACGTTAGATTCTTTCCCAATCCGTATATTCAAAACTATTGAAAAATAAAGGATCACATTTATTGAATATATCTTCTACCACCCTACCTGTATCTACAGTGTGTCAATTTTAAAACTTACAATGGCTATATCTCACGAACAAAAGCTGAAAACGAAAAATGCTTGAAACCGTTTCTAGGATAGTAAGGGGGAACTAAAATGGCATGAAAGAGAACTCACCCCCATCAACCCCCTAGGCCCCACCCACCACAACCCAAAAAGTTTAAATTGCAAACCCCTACTTGTGATACATAATTGAAGAGGCTATAAAAAATGCTATCCAATGGTATAAACAATAATTATACAGGGTGAAGCAATAATTGTGAAACTTTGGCTTAAATGAAAAATTTAATGAGGTTTTGTTGAATTGCAAATTTGATAAAAATGTCAATTAAATAAATTTGCAAAGTGGGTTCCGTTGTTTTGTAAACAATAATACAGTCTATTTTCAAATTCTGCACGAAATTTGTCAAATGTTTTTCTAGTAATAGGGCGACATGCTTGAGTAATTATTTCTCGCAATTTCCCAAGTGATGCAAGTTAAGTTTTATAAACAACTGATTTAAGGTAAAAATAGCAAATTAAGTTTTAATTCAACAAAAAAAAGTTCCAGCGGATATTTACCATTTAAAATAATAGTCCGAGAGATAGCATTACAAATACAAAAGTCATAGTAAGCCAGCTGATATTAACACCCTGTATAATTAATTTTTATACCATTGGATGGTACTTTTTATAGTAGAATAGTATATAATTTTTTTCTATGGGGTTACGTTAAATCAGTTGTTTATAAAACTCAACTTGCTTCACTTGGGGAATTGCGAGAAAGAATTACTCAAGCATGTCGCCCTATTACTAGAACATTTGCCAAATTTCGTGCAGAATTTGATAATAGGCTGTATTATTGTTTACCAAACAACGGAATTCACATTAAATATTTACTTAATTGACATTTTTATCAAATTTGCAATTCAACAAAACCTCATTAAATTTTTCATTTAAGCCAAAGTTTCACAATTATTGCTTCACCCTGTATAATTATTGTTTATACCATTGGATAGCATTTTTTATAGCCTCTTCAATTATATATCACAAGTAGGGGTTTGCAATTTAAACTTTTTGGGTTGTGGTGGGTGGGGCCTAGGGGGTTGATGGGGGTGAGTGATTGTAAGTTTTTAAATTGACACACTGTATAATAAATAGTGCACACAACGGTCAGTTAGCCACATTAGCCAGTAATTATGTATTTTTGTAATGTTTTTTCTATTATTATTATTACTTAACTTCAATAGTTTGCATCAAATCTTTAGACTTTAATTTGACTGACTTTTCTTCAATGCAAATGAATGAAAATTTGCAGACATATGCATTCGTGGGAACAATACACGAATAGTCAATAAAAAAAGTTTGTATTTATTAATTGCTTAAATAAAAAAAAACGGTTTTAATAGAAAATGCTTAAATTTTCTTGTTTTTTACAATTTAGAAACTTGGAACTTTTACGGATTGTAGCTAATGATATGAACTATACATAATTTCACTTTTTACGTTAATTGTTTATGTTATGCTATGTTATGCTTATGTTATGTTATGCATAAATAAACAATAAAGTTTCAAATTTTGAATGCTCATATATTTGTTTATATATAAATCGGCGTTTATTCGTGTCAAATTTCAATACGATACGAAACAAAACTTACCAAAACTCGAATTCAAAAAAATCGTTTTTTTATCGTAGTCTTAGAAAAAACCACCGGTAGAGACGTTTTGTGCTACAATTAACATTAGAATTCGTTTTGTCGTATTAATTAATTAAACGCTTTTCTTTAGTTCAATCGTTTGGGTCAAATCTTTGGACGTTAATTTGACTGCCTTTTCTTTAATGCAAATGACTAAAAATTTGCAGACATGTGCATTCGCAGGAACAATACACGAATAGTCAATTAACTTTATTTTGTTTATTAATTGTTTAAATAAAAAAAAACGATTTTAACGGAAAATGCTTAAATTCTCTTGTTTTTACAATGAAGAAACTTGAAACTTTTACAGATTGTAGCTAATTATATGAACTATACATAATTTCACTTTTTACATTAATTGTTTACGTTATGCTTCATTAATAAACAATAAAGTTTCAAATTTTTTGCCGATTCCGACTACTTTTCATGTTTGTACATAATATGTTTTATACATATTTTAATAAACATGACGATATATTTTAATGTTTAAAAAGTAAAAGACTAAAAATTAAAAAAAAAAAATATGAAAAAATATTTTTCAGAAATGCTTCTCTTTAGTTACGAGTGACTAAAATTTATTATAAAAAAATCAACTAAAAAGCAAAAAATAAAAAAAAATTAAAAAATCTAACACATTCGTTAAAGAAAAGCGTGGTGCGAAAACCGTTTATTCGATGAAGACGCGCCACGCTTTTCTTTGACGAATGTGTTAGATTTTTTCAATTTTTTTTATTTTTTGCTTTTTAGTTGATTTTTTTATAAGTTTATTTTAGTCACTCCTAACTAAAGAGAAGCGTTTCTTAAAAATATTTTTTTCATATTTTTTTATCCCCTATTATTTCTATTATTGATCATCATCATAATCACCAGCACCCAGCCCTTTGCGTCTACTGCTGGACATAGGCCTCCCTCATTTTTGTCCATTGTGTTCTATTTTGAGCACTTTGCTTTTTATGCCGAAACTTCTTTCAAATTCTAATTCCTTTACATTGTAAGTACAAGATGAAGACATTACGCAAAAGTCCATAACTAAGTGAAATTAACTTTATGCGTAACTTATCGTTGCCATTCTCTGCTAATCAATTCACCGCAGCTCAACTTAGGACAAATTAAATAACATACTAAAACGGCGGGTATAAGCGAATGACATTATTCATTTTGTATAGACGGCTAATAAATCAACTTTGTAAACTATTGGAAAGTGTTAATTACTATTCTCTGCATTAGTAATATTGGGTTTGTCATTAAGTATTCATTTGTGATTGGTTTTTGAGCCATAAATACTATGAATAATTTGTTAATTATGCGAAGTATCCTGGCTAATTATTTTTAATGTCGTTTAAAACAACTTTTTTAAATTAGTATGTTAAAAAAACGTATGTTAGTGATTAATAAAAGTTTGTAGCTAATAATTATTAATATCGTTGTTAGTGTGTGTGATAAAACTTTGTTTCTTATTTCCACTACAAGTATAAGGGTTACATCTAGTGTTGCCAGGTCCGATTTGTTTTAAATCGGTACATAAGGTAAAACAAATCGGGATTTAGGGCTGTAGATCGGGACAAATAAACAACAATAGCCCAGTAAATGACCGTATTGGAGTGTAATTTTCAGGGTCAACTCCGAATTGCATGAAAATTTGGTTTTAGGTTCTACTTACCGTTTACTTCAAAGTTGAACTTGTACCATTGGTTGCTTTTACTTGGGGGTGACAGTTACCAATCCTCGGGGGTGAAAAAATGCGCGTTTTAAAACAATTTTTGATCTATCGAATTTTTTAACTAAGTCAACGCTTTTCGAGTAATTTGCGATTGAAAATGTTTATTTTTCGATAAAAAAAACCACTTATTCAGGCGGTTTTTCGCAAATAACTCAAGAAGTAAGTATTTTATGGAAAAAAATATTTTTAGCAGAAATGTAGCTTATAAAAAAAAACAAAAAAATGTGTGTTCAGAAAGTCTATAAAACCAGTAAAAGCAAAGTTGTAGCTCATCAAAAATACGCTCTTATTCGCCAAATTCAAAATCGAATATTTCAACATGAAATAATCACAAAGTGAAGCAATTTTCGGGAAGCACTTATCAGAAATTATTTAAAGTGTTTAAAAAAATCTTTATTTTTGTTTTATATAAAAGTCTTAGCATTAAAACTAAGCGAGTTACGCTCAAAATAAAGTTGGCCCCTTTTTTTGTTAAAAAAAAATCGTGAAAATCTCCTCTTATTTAGCAACCTACATAAAATTAATCGTTACCGCTTTACCATATACTTTATATGTGTATTGTTTATACGATCTGTAAGGTTTACCGGTTGGAAGTGCTTATTTTTGAAAAAAAATTGGTTTTATAGTAAAAATATGATCTAAAATAATGGAAAAATGCCCTTTTTTCAAAATAACTAAAAAAGTATTCGTAATACGAAAAATCTCGAGTAAAAAATGTAGATTTTGCTTTTATAAATATGATAGTTTCAATTTGTTTTTCTGTAAGACAAAAATTGGATATGATATGGGTGTTCATATTTTGCATATACTCGTGATTAGTGACTCGTTTAGGCCCTTTCAACTATGACTATTTCAAAAATAAGCCCTTCAAACCGGTGAAACTTACAGATCATATAAAAAATACATAAGTAAACTAAATTGTTTGTAAAGCGGTAACGATTAATTTCATTTGGGGTGCTAAATACTGGGAGATCTTTACGATTTTTTTTTACCAAAAAAAAGTGGTCAACTTGAATTTGAGCACAACTCGCTTAGATTTGATGCTATAAACTTTTTTAAACCATAAAAATAAAGCTTTATTAAACACCTTAAAAAAAGTTTTCATGGGTTTTTCCCGAAAACTGTTTCATGTTTTGGTTATTACAAATTTTTTTATATGCATTTTTGCTATGAATATTTTTTTCGATCTTTTTGAGTTGTTTCTGAAAAACCGCCTGAAAACGTGATTTTTTGTCGAAAAATAAACATTTTCAATTGCAAATAACTCAAAAAGTATTAACTAAGTTAAAAATTTTATAGAACTAAAGTTGCTTAGAATTTATCCATTTCCGGACTTATTTTAAACGCGCGATTTTTCACCCCCGACTAGGGATGACTGTCACCCCCCGAGTAAAAGCAACCAACAGCACAAGTTCAACTTTGAAGTGGAGGGTAAGTAGAACCTAAATCCAAATTTTCATGCAATTCGGAGTTGATCCTGAAAATTACACGGTATCGCCGTATTTCGCGTTCATTTACTGAACTACATGGTGTTTCTATAGTTTGTATTTAATCCTACATAATCATACTAATCAGACGAAATTACAAAACAAAATCGTGGATTAAGTAAATTATTTATTTTTTATTAAAATTATATTTTAATTCGATTTTGCCTTTTTGGAGTGCCTTGTTTTTTATAACATAGTTATAAAATTCACTACAAGTCATGCTGAAATTGGTTTTCGTTGGTGAAATTTATCGGGACATTTAGTGTCCCGATCAGGTACAAATCGGTACGCGTCCCCAGACCCTTGAAAATCGGGACGTCCCGCGCAAATCGGGACACCTGGTAACGCTAGTTACATCTGTTATAAAATTTGCAAAATGACTTGATAAAATATGCTAATTTAAAATTAACAAAAGACCCCGACCGTTTTCTTATGTAAAAGTTTTTTTACGCACAACAGGCCGTTAAGACCTAGGGCAATTGTAAGACTAACTAATAACTAAATTATTTTAAACAAAACTCGAACTTAATAGGCTATTGATTACATATGTTCAAAATAAGAGAGCTAAAAGGAACTACAACGTTAACGGGATTTTATTGTCTCGTATAGTCAACGGACCTCTAAATTTGAAAAAACCGCGGAGTGCTACCATTTAAATGGGTGCGTTTTTGAGAAATGGGTGATTTAGTCCCTAGGCACAGGGTGAATTAGGGTGAGTGCTATGCACTTTTGGTACAAAGGCGTCTACAGGAAAATTGTTTCAGGTTAAATTTACTATCGAAATATTACATTTTAAAGTCAAAAATATTTTGTTTTTTGCCCCCTAACTTTTTTCCACGGGGATATAGGTATAGACATTGCTTCAGCAAAAAATAACTTACATTCTTTCTCTTTAAAATGACGTTTAATAGAAGTCTCTAGGATTTATATTTTCCGAAATAGGATTTTTGAAAATTCGCAGCTTACAGCATTTTTGGGCCATTTTCTCCATTATTTCTCTTTCTACTAAATGTACCATTGCGTATACCTAGAGATGCGTAGAAAAAAGTTACAGAACAATGTTTGCGAAGTAACAATTAAAATATTCCAAAATCGCTGTGAGTGGCGAAATTTTAAAAATCATATTTTGGAAATGAAAAATCACAGGGCTTCTACCAAACGCCAGACGAAGGATGGAAGTTTTTTTCTGTGAAGCAATGCCTATACCTATATCCCCATGGAAAAAAGTTATGGGGCAAAAACCAAATTGCTGTCTTTCATGTTTTTTCTTGCTTTTCTTTTGGATATTTTTTTGTAAACAAACATGTTTATGACTTTAAAATGTGACATTTCGATAGTACATTTAACCTGGAACAATTTTCCCATGGACGTGTTTGCACTAAATGTGCATAGAACTCACTCTAATTCGCCCTGTGCCTAGGGACTAATTCACCCCTTTCTCAAAAACGCACCCATTTAAATAGTAGCACTCCGCGATTTTTTCAAATATAGAGGTCCATTGAATATATGAAACAATAAAACCCTGTTAACGTTGTAGTTCCTTTTTAAAATACATAATCAATATCCTATAAGTAGGGGAAAGTCACCTATGATGGCATAGTGCCTATGATGGCATAGCGAGTGTATTTTGGAACGCAGCTCACTTATTCTGAAAACTGATGTATTATTATATGCTAGCTGCTAGATAGTCGATTTGTAGTTTTATATAAAGTTAATGATTATCTGATGCTTTTTGTGAGAGTAGGAAAATTATACATTTTTCGGCAAGTCCCGTAGTAACATTACACAAAATTAAAATTTAGAATCCAGTACAGTAAATAGAAGAAAAGCTTAAATAACGCATTGAATATATTTGTTAGACATACTATGTTCGTTATGTCCGTTATTTTAAAGTTATCTTTCGAATTATTCCTGGCCCTGGGAATATTCCTTCCGGCTCTGGGGCGCGGCCGTTTTTAATAAGGATATTACTTTTTTGGTCTGTTCTTCGTTTATATTAATTGGTTGTCCTGTGACTTCGACTATATTGTGTGATGTGGTATTTTGGTCCGTTTTCTACCAATAGTGACTTGTAATGCTCTTCCCATTTCGTTGTTGTTATAGGATTTATTACAGTTTCTTCTATTTTGTTGGTTCTTACTTTCTTGATAAATCTCCAAGCTTCTCTAGATGTTCTCCCTCCGATGTATGTGTCCAACTCCTCACATTTGTCTTCCCATTTTTGATTTTTGGCATTTATTACTTCGGTTTTGAATTTGTCACGTACTTGCCGATTTATTTATTCCACTATCCCTTACAATTATTTCCAGAGCTATATTGAATAACAAAGTGGACAATGGGTCTTCTTGACGAACCCCTTTTTCCACTTCGAATTCTTCTGAGACTGTACAATTGCTTTTCACAGCACAAATGGTTTTTCTATGTGTAATTTTTACTATACTAAATTTACAATCAAGATGCAGTAGAAATAAACAAACCAAGACACGTTAAATGATACTAGGAGCACTCCCGAATCATAATTTACAATGTGTAAACTTTGGAAACCATGATTTGGGATGTACAATATATATATTTTACCGTAAAAACCCGATTTCAGTTAAAACCCGAATTTACTAGGAAAAACTAGTTTTAACTATGTGCCTTAGACAATTCTAGTTTTAACTAGTCATAGTCAAAACTAGATTTGACTGCTAAATTTAGTTAAAACTAAAAATCTCGAACACATTTCATTTAGAATGGTTTATACTAGTTCAAACTAGTTTTTAATGGAATTACTAGTGAATACCAGTTAAAATAGTTGCGAGACGAGACAAAAAACACGATTTGGCTTGTTCGGGATAGGGTTAGTGACGAAGGCTGCTGGTTGGTAACAAACTATAGTTCATTTTTTAAATAGAAGGAGTAAACTTAACAGACGGATTCACACCCAATAATGTCACTAGAAAAATAACCAGATCCATCTTCTTTTTTGGTTGATCATATCGGCCTTCGACGGTAATCAATAAATATTATATTATACTAATACGACGCTAAAGAGTTCTAAAAAGAACTGATTTTTATATAAAAGTAGACTAGCAATCTAAAAATTAAAGGAGTAACGCAGAAAACGCAAAAAATCGGCGATATAACTTAATTAACCTATTAATTTTAAATGTCATTAGTGTCAAAATTTTATAAATGTCAAAATTTCATAATTTAGTGGAGTAAGCTTGCTCGCGTTTGGACCAATTACAAGCAAGCATTACGGCGCGGTAAATTTAAATTACTCCTCTATATTACACTATTGTGTATTATTCACCGTGAGTGACAATGTCGAAGATCAGGTTGAGAGCAGAGATATAAGAACGTGGAAATAACGTTTTTTGGAAAACATTTTACAAAAGGAACAGAGCGAGAAGAAAGAAAGTCACTACAATGTTGCGACCAAAAGCATGTATAATAAATTAATGGCTGAAGTACAAGATGCGGAATATTGCGGAATAATTGTCTGCCAAGTAACCTCCAAAATGCTTTAGAATTGTTGAAGTTGGCGAAATAAAAAAGTTGGCTTCTAGAACTGAACCCATCAAATATTATGTACCTGCTGAAGATATCTTTGACATAATTGAAGCAGCCTACGTTGGTATGGGTCATGGAGGTTGAGATAGATTGAAGAATGAAACCGCCAGAAAATACGCAAATATGACAATTGATATGTTCAATAATTTTATATCAATGTATAAAACCTGTTAACGGAAGAAGAGTAAAGCGAAGAATGGTCTTGTGTCGAAACCTATATGGTCTTGTGTCGAAATGAATAGTCGCTGTTAGGTAGATTTGATCGATATGAAACCACAAGAGGTTCCAATAATGGCCGTGAGTTTGTTGATGCAGTTATAAATAAGGTAATGTCATACTGGCCTGTAAAGGTTCAGTCGAGCGAGCTAACCAAGTTGAGAAAATGTTAGCAGCTTGGATGCAAAACAATAGCACAACAACGTGGTCAAAAGGACTGGCATTTTTTACGTTTATGATCTTGTCCAGTATTTTACGTTTTAGAAAAATTATTTGCAAACAACCGCGGTAGCAAATTATTTACTGATTTTTATTTGAATCTGGAAATTACTAAAAAATTTCAACTAGGATTAACTGAAAATATTTGATAGTTGTAATTTTCACTAGTTAAAACTAGAATTGTCTAAAGCCCATAGTTAAAACTAGTTTTTCCTAGTAAATTCGAGTTTTAACTGAAATCGGGTTTTTACGGTAACATATACATTGTAAATTATGATTTGGGAGTGCTCCTAGTAGCATTTAACGTGTCTTGGTTTGTTTATTTCTACTGCATCTTGATTGTAAATTTAGTATAATCTTATCATTTCTTTTGGTACTTGGAACTCTCTTAGCGTTTCTATTACTTCTAAATTATACACTATATTTTCGCATGGAATATTAACACCCTGTATATTTACCATATTTGTAACAGTCACACATGGCTTTTAAGCGACTAACGCACTTATAATTTAAAATTTTAATACCCAACGAACTTGTTAAAGGAATTTTCACCGCATTATACCCATAGCGGGTTCAGCTAAAGGCTCTGAAAGATTAAGTTATTATATTATATTATTAGACTCCATGACAGTTTAATGTTCTGTGAAATATGAGTGTACTACGAGGGTCATCGCGAAGTTTTGACTTATAATAGTTGTTAGTTACCTTAATAATTTAGTACCGAATGTATGTATTTTTTCAATAGACTCTCAAGGCAATTAGAATTTATTTAATTAAGCTAGCAATCCAATTCATATTGGTACATATTTAATGATTCATTTAGTAAGTTCACAATATTAACAGATTTCAAAAATTCTTCTAGATAACCAGTGCCGGTTTAACCATTAACTACAGACATCCGGTATTTTTTACCGGCGGGCATTCCCAAAATGTGGATTTCGTGGTAACCTCACAACTTACAAGTTCATGTGTCTCTGTACCTCTCGGGTAGTTTGTATAACAATGCTAGTCAAAGCGTGTATTGTGTATTGTCAATATTTTCTTTTCTGGTACACATCAAAGATCTTAACCGGTAAAAATTACCGGATGTCTGTGTTAAGGGAGTATTTTTATATGAGTACTATATTTGTAAATCTGAAATGTTTACATTATTTTTTTGTGTTTTTGGGGAAAAAGTAAAGAAATGAACTGTGGAAGACATACTGGACCTTCAATGAAGGTTAAATTTGAAGATAAAAATTTTGAGGCCACTTTGCAAAAATGGAATTGCCATTTAATTTTATTACAATTTTACCCCTTGCAGATTTTTTTTCATGGATGTAAAAATTTTCGTGGATGCTATTTTATATTTCCTTTGTGATTCTATGTTACGTTTATTTGTCAAAAAAAAGTTTAAATTTTTGTCCATAGCATTTATGGCCGTTTGTTTCAATAGACCAAAAATGTTACCAAAATTCTGGTTTAATAGATTATTCTTCAAAAATCTTGTATTACATTATTAAAATCATAGTATAGTATAGTTGATCCAAAAGATGGCATAACCCAGACATCCAAAGTGAAAGTTATCCTTCAACACCAAATTGTTCTATATGGTCCACACGATGTCCAGAAAAAAGTCACACCATTTTGAGCGTCGGGTTTGGGGAGGGGGAGAGGGGGGAGAAATCGGTAAATTCGTAGTTTTTTAAGTTTTTCGCCAATATTTATAAAACTATGCGGTTTAGCATGAACAACTTTCTATACAAAATTGTTCTACATTAAATTTGAAATAAAAAAGGCCCTATGCATAATCTTTCTAAAATGAATGGTTCCAAAGTTACGGAGGTAGTATAGTATAACTGGTCCAAAAAAGGCCTAACCAAAACATCCAAAGTAAAAGTTTTCCTCCAACACCAAAATGTTCTATATGGTCCACATATTGTTCAGTAAAAAGTTACACCATTTTGAGCGTCCGGTTTGGGAGGGAGATGGGAGATAAGCCGGTAAATTAGTAGTTTTTTTACGTTTTTCGTCAATATTTCTAAAACTATGCTTTAGCGTAAACAATGTTATATACAAAAATGTTCTACATGAAATTTAACACAAAATATGTTCTATACATAATTGTTATAAAATCAACGGTTCGAGAGTTACAGAGGGTGAAATATCGAAGTTTTCGATACTTTTTATATTTTTTGGGCAATATTTATGATATAAATACACCAAAAACCCAGACATCCAAAGTGAAAGTTATCCTCCAACACCAAATTGTTCTATATGGTCCACATAATGTTCAGAAAAAAGTCACACCATTTTGAGCGTCGGGTTTGGGGGGAAGAGGGGAGAGAAATCGGTGAATATAAAAAGTATCGAAAACCTCCACTTTTCACCCTCCGTAACTCTGGAACCGTTGATTTTATAACATTTATGTATAGAACCTTTTTAGTTTGAAATTTTATGTAGAATATTTTTCTATATAACATTCCTTACGCTAAAGCATAGTTTTAGAAATATTGACAAAAACTTAAAAAAACTACTAATTTACCGACTTCTCCCCCATCTCCCCCCCAAACCGGACGCTCAAAATGGTGTAACTTTTTACTGAACAATATGTGGACCATATAGAACAATTTGGTGTTAAAGGAAAACTTTTACTTTGAATGTCTGGGTTAGGCCTTTTTTTGGACCAATTATACTATACTACCTCCGTAACTTTGGAACCATTCATTTTAGAAGAGTTATGCATAGGGCCTTTTTTATTTCAAATTTAATGTAGAACAATTTTGTATAGAGGGTTGTTCATGCTAAACCGCTTAGTTTTAGAAATATTGACGAAAAACGTAAAAAACTACGAATTTGCAGATTTCTCCCCCCTCTCCCCCCCAAACCCGACGCTCAAAATGGTGTGACTTTTTTCTGGACATTATGTGGATCATATAGAACAATTTGGTGTTGGATGATAACTATCACTTTGGATGTCTGGGTTTGGGTCTAACTATACCATACTACACTCATTTTACCAATTTTCCCATATCTAGAGACTCCATAAAAACACATATGTAATGCAAAACGTTTTTGTTTTTTATTATTAACTTTATATTTTGACTCTATTTTATAATGACCGCTAAAAAATACCGGGAGTCTGTAGTTACGTGATAATATTGGGATGTCTGTAGTTAAGGGTTAATCTAACTTCGGGCCCTGGGCGCTGGAGGTTTAGGGGCCTTATTTATTCCTATTCGTTGTCAGTTTTTTAACAAGAAAACACATTCATTAACTATAAAGGTTTATTGTAAAATCCATAAAATAATTTTTTTTAAACAAGCGAGAAGAATAACAAACGTAAAAAATAATCCCGGGCCGGCGTAGCTCAGGCGGTAGTATGCTAGACTCGCGTGCTGGTGGGCTGGAGTTCAAATCCCAGCGTCGGCAAGAACAACTAGACATTTTTAAAATGTCCATGGGCCCCAGGTCGACTCAGCCTGAATAAAATGAGTAATTTGAGTAAAACCAGGGGTAATAATAGGCGGTTGAAGCGTAGCACTGGCCCTGTTACCCTCCTTGTACACCGTAGGCCCTAGCAGTGGCGTACTGAGCATGGTTCCGCGGGTTGCGTGGAACCACGCTTTAATACCGCTTTTGCTTCTTTTGGTTCTAATTTGACGGGGACATTTTAAACTATACAAGTACACACTAGGAAATCTAACTAACTGAATAAATTTTAATTTTTGTGTAGGTAGTTACTTATAAATAAAAACGATGAATACCTACCAATTCATCAAAAAATTTAAAAACCAAAATGTATTAAGAAACACATTGAATAAGTCCGGAATTGGATGAACTAACTAATTCTAAGCAACTTTTTTTCTATACAATTTTTTTTACACTTTTCGAGTTATTTGCGAGTGAAAATGTTTATTTTTCAACAAACAAATCACGTTGCAGGCAGTTTTTCGCAAATAATTCAAAAAGTAAGTATTTTGTAAAAAAAATATTATTAGCAAAATATAGCTTATAACAAAGTGAAAAATATGTTGTATGTAGGTATCAAGTCTGTAGACCCAGTAGAAGCAGAGTTGTAGCTAACGAAAAGTGGGTTCTTACTAGTAAAATTCCAAATCGAATATTTTATCGTGAAATAACCAAAAAAGCAAGTACTTAAGTGCTTATTTTTGAAAAGGATGTAGTTAAATGGGCTTAAACGAGTCACTAATCACGAGTGTATGTAAATTTTGAACAGCCATATCTTAACCAATTTTTTTCTTCAGGAAAACAAAAAATCCAAAATACTCACTATAGTAAAACCCATATTTTTTTACTACTTGAGATTTTTGGTATCACCAATAACTTACAATGGACCAATGGACTTTATTTTGAGCGTTACATACTTAATTTTGATGCTAGAAACTTAAAAAAAAATAAAAATAAAGCTTTTTTAAAGACTTTAAAGAATTTTTTCCTAAAAGTGCTTCATTTTTTGGTTATTTCAAGTTGAAATATTCGTTTTGAAATTTGACGAATAAGAACCTACTTTTTATTACCCACAACTCTGCTCCTACTGAGTCTACAGTCTACAGCCTTCGTATATACACAATTTTTTCACTTTTTTATAAGCTATATTTTTGTAATAAGAAAATTTTTTCGATAAAATACTTTTTGAATTATTTGAGAAAACCAGTTCAAAAACGTGTTTTTCTTTTGTTGAAAAATAGACATAGTCACCCGAAAATTACTCAAAAAGCATTGACTTAGTGAAAAAACACTATATAACTAAAGTTACTTAGAATTAGTCAGTTTATTCAATTCCGGACTTATCTTGAACGTATGTTTTTTCACCCCGATAAGAGGTAAAACTAACCCCCAGGGTAAAAACACACATCGGCACAATATCACTTTTTTTTTTGACATTTTAGCCATGTGTACGCCAAATCTAATGCCAATCCAAGCGGTTTCTTAAAAATTATAGCAAAAGCCTGAGTAAATGGACTATAAATTAGCTTGAGTTTTTATAAATATGTATATGATTATATTTTATGATATGTATATGCTGATTTAGGTATATTTAATATTTATTAAAAACTTTTGATATACAATGTGTGTTTTTATTGGGCGAGCCGTCCCGCATCTCAACTGGAACCAGGGCACGCTGATCTATTAGTACGCCACTGGGCCCTAGATATAGCAGACTACCCTGTTATAATCGCAAAGTCGCGTCAGCGGTATAAAACGGGAGACTTATTATAAAAAATAATCCAAAAAATACATTTAAAAACATAAATCAAAAACAGAAAGTTCCACAAAACAACACATGACAAACAAAAATACATTTTCTAAAAAATACATAAAGACAAAAATTAGATCACTTTTTTTCTTGACTTGGCATTCGCCAACTGCCATATAATATTATCACAATTCAGTTTCTCCAGTCCTTCATTTTCTATATACAATAGTGATAATGCGTCCAAGTTTTCTTGGCCCAAATTTGACCTTAAATATGTTTTTATCTTTTATACAGCCGAAAAAGCCGCTCGCCTGACGCATTAGAAATTAGTATCGTGAAATAAATTTGCAGTAAAGTCATCAAATTTTTCATAAAATGTATGTTTATTTAAATTTTGGCATAACGTTACAAAATGGGTAATTTCATTATGCAAGTTCTCTTTGGCATAACGTTACAAAATGGGTAATTTCATTATGCAAGTTCTCTTTGGTTTCATCAACACCATTTTTATAAAATAAAATGGAAAAAATTCCTCTCATTGGCTGTATACCACAATAGAAAATTACTAAAGAAGTAAAACTTCTCTTGTAGGTAGATGGTATATAAATTTATTAAATTTTTTTTTCTAAAAAGATCCAAGTTGGATTAAAGTGGGTACATCACTAGTACAAAACAAACGTTTTCGGACTAATCAGTCCATCATCAGGTTCAAACTTCAGATCCAAAGTAGTTGGAACTAGCTACATATCTATGTAAAATAGAAGATGTCCACCTAGTGAATAACAGCTCCGAACAAAAATGGCATACACAGCATAACCATTAAGTTGAAGAGATATCAGTAACAAAAGTGTATAAACCCCCATAGTAAAATGGAGTGAAGAAGTACTACCGATACTTGATCATCCTGGACTCTATCTATCCGACTTTAATAGTCACTGTACTATCTGGAAATACAACAGGAATGACCAAAACGGAGATATACTTGTAAATTGGGCTGAAGAGGGAAATTTAAATCATATATGACATCATAGATAGACAGTACAAAATACTCTAAATCAAGCACTCAATAATAATTAGAAAAGTGATTTAGGAAATTTAGGAAATCACTTTCCTAATCAGGTAATCAGGAAAGTGATTTAGGAAGTCACTATTTTATCTTCTTCTTCTTCTTACATTAGGCCTTTTGGCCTGTTATTAACCGATTTTAAGCTTGTATTCGTAACTGTGATGTTGTCTGCCAGCTAACTTGCCACCTTTTAAAGAGCCTTTTTATTGGTATCTTGCCTGTTAGCTTCAAATCTCTGGCAATACGGGCTATTCTCTCGCTGTCTATTCTCGTCACATGCTGATTCCACTCTCGTCTTCTCTGTCTTGTATGTTACAGTTACAGAGATCTCTTATTCTGTCGTTCGGTATTCTGTCTCTCAGTGTTTTCCTAGTTTTGACCTCAAAGTTCTCATTTCTGATGTTCTCAGTATCCTCTTGGTTTCTGCTGTGTCACATCTTGTTTCTATAGCGTACGTCATGATCGGTCTTACTCATATCTGTATTTTTGCAGATGACATCCCTCAGACATCCTGACACGTAATTGTCTTTATTTGCGTGCTTTTAACTATTTTATCCGAAACACAAATTTAAATACCCTTAGCTAGATCCATTCCCAAGATGGAATTTTCGGAAAGCAAACTGGAGCAAAATGAAGAAGCAAAATCTTGATAAGGTTATAAGATGGATCCCAGCTACAGAAGATAATCAGTAAAAATTTACCCTCACTGTTATTGCCACATTTAAAAAATCGATCCCAATAGGCGTCCGAAAGAAATACATCCTGGAACCGAAAAATGAATGTGACCAACTATATAATGCCTATGTAGCAATTCCGCTGGTAAGGATGAACCAGACAGCCTGTAGAATTATTTCTATGTCTAGGTCTTCACGAGAACAACAGCACACACACGATATATTAAAAAAGAATTAAGCAGACTACATCAATAATGCCATCTAACACATAATTCTCTGGTCACTTTATCAACAAGGAACGTTAAACTACTCTGGCTGATATCAAAACAGGCAAAGCACCAGCGTTTAACGAAATACATCAAAATTTTCTTATACGATGTGGCAAAAGAAAGCAGAAATGGTTTACAAAATTCTGCTCAAATATCTTATGAATAGAGATCGGCCCAAAAGCTTTCAAAACTTCAAAGATAATCGCCATAACAAAACCAAACAAGCCACGTGATAAGCCAGATAGTTACAGACTAATAGACTCTTTAAACTGCTGCTACAAACTACTAAAGAGACTGAATAATAGAACGCGACCAAAAATCCTAAACACGTTACCCTCAGAACAAGCGAGCGAACTTGAAGCCAAATAGCCAAAGCTGCACAGGCGTTAAGTGCCTCTACATACACACATACTGGCTTGGTTCTAAAACAAAAAGAAAACATTTGATCGTGGCATAGCTTCGATTTAGCAAATCTTCCATTTACCTGCTGCCTACAACATAGTCTGGAAGGAATGTATTCTATATAAATTTTTTACGATTTTTTAAAGTATAATAATGTGGATACGCTAGCTCTAGCTGTTCAATATAAGAAGTTTGAAGCCCCCGAGACAACTCTAACAGACGATTTGTCCAACCTTAGTGAATACTTTAGAGGATGAGACAGGTAATATGGTAAGCGATATGGATGCGGTTCTGGAGACTTGGAAGAAATACTGCACAGAACTCTATAAAACTGAAACCTCTAACATTAATCATATAACAGCACTGCAAGTCTCAACAACAACCCTAGAACCAGATATTCTAAGGTCGATGAAGCCATAAAACACCTTAAAAGAAATAAATCACCTGGTTGCGATGACAACACGGCAGAACTTTTAAAGAACATGGGTGAACATGGCCTCCAATTAATGTGGAGACTGTGCAATCATGTATGGAGAATCGGCAAATGGCCCAGTGATTGGTGTACCGCACTATTTACTCCCATTCATAAGAAAGGCGTAACCACAAAATGTAGTAACTACCGAACCATTTCACTAATTTCACACCCAAGTAAAATTCTGTTGAGAATCATCAAGTGTCGCATGCAGATATACCTGGATAGACAAATACCACAAGAACAGGCAGGCTTCGTGAAGGGTAAAGGCACAAGCGAGCAAATTCTTAATATGCAACAACTCATTGAGAAAGCAAGAGAATTCAAAATTCCGATGATTATCTGCTTTCTGGATTATCAGAAGGCATTTGATTGTATAAACTGGACAGTTTTGTGGAAAGTTCTACATGAGATGGGGGTTCCTGATTATCTGTCAGCTCTGGTGAAAAGCCTATATGAGAACAGTGAAACCAGAATAAGAATTGAAAACCATAAGTCTTTTTAATTTCTATGGGGAATATATAATGAGAAAAGCACTCGACAAATGAAATGGCGGTATTTCTATCGCAGGAAAGAAGATCTCAAATCTCAGATATGCAGATGATACAACATTAATAACTGCACCCGAAGAAGAAATGTCCAGCCTGCTGCAGCTAGTGGGAGCCGAAAGGAATAGATGTGGTCTCAAGATAAATAAACAAAAAATAAAAATTGTGATAGTAGATTATTCAAATTCACTTCAGACAACAGGAGCCTTAGACCAGATTGAAGTGGTTAACGAGTTCAACTATCTAGGATCCTACATCAGTAATACAGGATCTTGTGAAACAGAAATACGTAGGAGAATAGGCATGGCTAAAAACGCTATGAGTCGATTATCGAAAATCTGGAAAGATTGCTCCTTGTCGAAGAACACCAAAATAAGATTAGTACGTGCCCTAATTTTTCCCATATTTAATTACGGATCCGAAACATGGACAATGAAATCGGACGACAGAAAAAGGATTGACGCCTTTGAAATGTGATGCTGGAGAAGAATGCTTCGGATCTCATGGACGGAACACAGAACAAATCACTCAATCCTCCAAGAGCTTAATATTCAGACTCGACTTTCCTCTATTTGCCTCTCCACCGTCTTAAAATTTTTCGGTCATATTGCAAGAAGAAGTGATGATAATCTTGAGAGGCATAATTTCGGGAAACGTTGAAGGGCGCAGAAGTAGAGGTCGCTCACGTACTGGATGGACGGATCAAGTACAGAAAGCCAGTGGAAAAACATTCTCTGAATCCATGAGGGCAGCTCAGGACAGAAGCCGATAGAAAGAGATTATAGTTGCTCGTATTATAGGGAATCACGACACTCAGCAATGAGGAAACGACTGAGGAGGAGGAGTGAATACTTTAAAATACTTTAAACAAGGATTATACTAAAATTAAATAACACTTAAGCAAGCTATTTCCATATAAATGACAGTAAAGCAAACCTAACTCGGAAAATATTGACTGCACGAAAAAATATACAAAAGAGAAATTATAGGAAATCCTATTTTCAAAAATTTAAGTTTTTTAAGTTTTAAAATTAAGCGAGTTTTAAAATTATACTACTATTGACCACTCCTAAAGGTTAGAACAATCAGATTTGTGGTAGATCGACAGGCAAGGTCAAATGCCATCTCGACTGGACTATTGATGCAATTTACCAAGCCATACTTCACGCAAATGCAAAATGAACTAAGATGAACTAAATACTAAGATGAACAACAGGGTTTTCGTACTGGAAGATCATGTACAGATGCATATTAGTCATAAAGCAAATTAGTGAGAACCCACTAGAGTGTAATATACCAGCATTTCTATGTCTGATTGACGTAATTGACTTAAAGAAAGCGTTTAACAAAGTAAGACCAAACATGTAATCCATCTTCTGTATAATAGAGAAGTTTTCCTAGACATCCTAAAAACTATTGAAAACATCTACCAAAACAACAAAATTAAAATTAGAATAGATGGAGAACTTACAGAACTTATAGATATAGGTAGCGGAATAAGACAGGTGGATTCATTGAGCTCTATGCTCTTCCCCTTCACTTTAACCGTGGATGAAATTATCAAAAGCGTCAACAAAGGAAGAGGATACAGAATGAGAAGAAAATGTAACATACAGTGTATAAACGAATGGACATTAAACAGAAAAAGAGAATGGAACAACCAAATAAGCAGAATGGTGGAGACACGTGTGGTCAAAATAACAAGAGATAAAGAAGTATCGGCCGACCGCGCAAAAGATGGAGTGACAACTAGTGATGTTGAAAAAGTAACTATTCGTTACAAAGTACTCGTTACTTACGAATACCGAAAGTAACGATTAATATACAGAGAGGCAAATCGTTACTTTGATTACTCTGATTTACTTCGTACCAATCGTATCAGAGCGAGTAAGGACTATTGTATCTACTTTGATTACTTTGAATACTTTGATTACTCTGATTACTTCGTTACTTCGTACCAATCGTAACAGAGCGAGTAACGACTATTGTATCTACAACCAGTACACTTTATTACTTTCTAGACTGACCGGAAAAATGTGGAAATGATAATGTTTCTACAGTATGATCAACAACTTTAATTTTGTATGTATTGCATTGTTTTATTAAAATTAGACCAGGGCATTTAGGGGGCATACAAAATACCGGGTCTAGGACGTTTCATCGCCGCCGTTTCGATGCCGCCAGTTCGATGCCGATGCCGGCCGATTCATCGCCAGTCAATTTATCCCTATCCGATATATTTCCGAATTTTCGACAGTTACAATTATTAGTTATTTTTAGTATTGATTAAGAATTCTAGGAAATGCGAGATATGACGGCGATGAAATGGACTGGCGATGAACCGGCAGCATCGAAACGGCCGGCGATGAACCGGCGGCATCGAAACGTCCCATTCCGCAAAATACCTACCTACTGAGAAATATGATGTTCGATATGATTACCGGTACTCAAATAAAAAAGTAACAAAAGTAATCATAGTAATCAAAGTAATCAAAGTAACGAATACTGTAAATGATTACTTGTTATATCGAAATACCTATCCAAAATACCTACCTACTGAGAAATATGATGTTCGATATGATTACCGGTACTCAAATAAAAAAGTAACAAAAGTAATCATAGTAATCAAAGTAATCAAAGTAACGAATACTGTAAATGATTACTTGTTATATCGAAATACCTATCCAAAATACCTACCTACTGAGAAATACGATTTTCGATAATATCATGATTACCTCATATTATGATACCGGTACTCAAATACAAAAGTAATCATAGTAATCAAAGTAACGAATACTCTAAATGATTACTTTATACAAAAGTAACGATTTGTAACGAATTCTCGAAAGTAACTATAATCAACATCACTAGTGACAACCTTCCATAGATGTATCAATCCAACAGTGAACAAGCAGACTTGCTTATAAAGAGGAAGAAGAAGAATTTACTAAGCAAAGTGCAATTAGCTGTTACCGCTCCGCTCATAACCTTACTAGGTTAAAACGTGTTTTTTTAAATAAAAAAAGTTTACGAAGGTGTTACTATTATTGTTTTATCATTTATCATGTAAAAAAAGATTTGTTGATTTATGTTATGTGTAATTTCACTAATTGTCTGGCAGATTATCGGAGAATAGGCCAATTTTGGCAATTTTATTGCTGGAATCGAATCTTATGATTGTATATATTAACAATATAGGTAGGTATGCAAAGTCCGCAGACAGTGTGCTACTGTTTTTATAAACAAAATGGAGCCCGAAAATCGTGTTTTTTTTTCAATTTTTGCTCTATAATTCCAAAGATTTTAACTTTACACCAAAAACACATAAATAAAAATTCACCGTAATTAAATTCTGCATAGAGACGTGTTTTTCCCGACTTACTTCGACGAAAATTTTCCCCGTAAAATGCGGGTTTTTCCAACAAATTCTTTTACAAAAAATTAATTTTTTTAACGTATACCGATTTTGAAATTTGATATTACATTTTCACCAACCTATTTTTTTAATTTTTTTATTTTTGATTGGAATTTTGCTATTCTTGGCAATTTTCACTCGTAATATCGATAGTTTTTATTATAATAATATAGGTTATGAGTACTTTAAAGATATAAAAATTGGTGTAACGAAAGAGGACAAAAATAAAAAGGTGATGGTTCAAAAATTATGATCCTATTGTTGATATCTTTGCCGTAAATACCGGTCAACTTTGACCGGTTGGATCTGAGAAACCACTCATCACAATTAAACGTTTTTTCTTTTAAAAGAAGCGTCCTGCCGCGTTTTTTCCAATACCGTTTTCATAATTTAATTTAATTTAATATAATAATTCCCGAGATATTCTATTTATATATAAGCCAAAAAATTGTTTATAATTTTAAAATATTCCTGGGGCCACCTAAATAGTTCAATTTTAATTCTGTGAAGTACATTGAATTGGTACAGTGTCTTTTTATACAAAAATCATAGTTATTCTTATGTATCATAATTTTTGTGGTTATTATAGCGACCGTAAATTTTTAATTAACAATTCAATTGTTGCTAAACTGTTTATTCAATTTCCATCGGCTTCTGTAATTATACTCTATGTGAAAAGAGCTTTTATATTACCAAGTTATTTAATTATTGATAAACAATTACTTACCTAAAATTTTAGTTGAAAATTAAAGATTTTGTTGGAAAAACCCGCATTTTCCGGGGAAAATTTTCGTCGAAGTAAATCGGGAAAAACACGTCTCTATGCAGAATTTAATTACGGTGAATTTTTATTGGGGCGTTTTTGGTGCAAAGTTAAAATCTTTGGAGTTATAGAGCAAAAATTGAAAAAAACACGATTTTTGGGCGCCATTTTATTTATAAAAAAAGTAGCACACTATCTGCGGACTTTGCATACCCATATTATTAATATAATAAGATTCGACTCCAGCAATAAAATTGCTGGTAAATAACTTTTCCTTGTATCTTGATAATTAGCCCAGAGTATAAATTTATAATTAATTAACATTAAAAGAAATTATAGTCTTCGACCATTTAGTTGCTGCAAAACTATTGATACGCTACCCGTATACCATGAAGGATACCACTATTTGATTACACTTAATGTCAGGTAAATATCACCTAAAGGTAACATCCGAGCCACAACGTTCACGTCGAATAGATATCTGAAATTAAGTTGTGGTACACGAGCATTATAAGCAGTTGACTTGACCGGTCCACCTACTGAAGGAAGAAGAAGAAAGGTGTTTTTGTAATTGAAATATCTGCCTCTAAAGGATGAAATATGCCTCTTTGAAATCTCAGAATTAATTATTTTAATGATACAAAGAGGTGACCGCTTTGGGGCCGCTCTCAGTTCTACGTGTTTATGATCAATTATGGGATTTTTACATTCCACTTTTGTAGGTTGTTAAAAAGCATTAGAAAAAATTATACGCTTAAATAGATTCAGAAATGGTTAGCTTAATATATAGTTATCTTTACAATAGAGAAAGTTTACTTAAGTCTACCTCTTTGTAAGTACATTCTATCATGTTTATCAATGGTTATGAGACTTGAATTATTATAATCAACAATGCTAAACAAATTAGAAGCATTGGGATTGTGATTTTATGGGCAGATTCTAAAAAATTAGCGAGTTTGGCACACTTCCAATGATTTCTTCTTCTTCTTCTTCTACGGCACTACAGCCCAAATTAAGCCTTGGCCTCCTTTATTTTTTGCCTCCACCCTTGCTTGTCTGTGGCTGTTCTTTTCCATACACGGACTCCTAAAAGAGTTTGTGCGTCGTTGTTTACTGTGTCTTCCCAGCGCTTTCTTGGCTTTTCAACCGGTCTCTTTCCCTGCATTCTAGCATTCAGTGCTCCTTTTGGTAGCCTATCCTCTCCCATTCTTATCACATGTCCGGCCCATTGCAACCTTTGTATTCTAATGAAGTCTGACAGGGGTGTTTCCTTATAAAGTTGATAAAGCTCGTTGTTGTATCGACTTCTGAAGATTCCGTTTTCTCTCACAGGTCCTAGTATTGTTTTTGGATGTTTCTTTCAGGACCCATGCTTCACTGCCATAGCATGCAATTGGTCGAATTAAGGTTTTATAGATTCTCATCTTTGTATTTCGGTGGACATTTTTAGACCGAAATATATGGAAGAGGGCAAAGTAAGCTCTGTTTGCCTGCGTTATTCTCTATCGTATTTCTCCATCTCCTGATCTTTCGGCATATAGTTCTACTCCCAGGTATGTAAACTTTCCAACCGTTTCAATGTCATCTTGATGTATAATGTTTTGCAGGACTATATTTCTTTATTTTTTCTGTGTTAACTTCCAGACCTAGCCTTTTTGTTTGCATTTTTAACTCTGCGTATGTTTCCTGTGCTCCTATTGATGTTCTACTCATAATATTAATATCATCGGTATAAGCGGCCAGTTGAACCGTTCGGTTGGTCAGTAGGTTTCCTCATCCAGTTTGCATTTGCCTAACCGCATACTCCAGTGCCAGGTTAAACAAAGTTGGGGCCAGCCCATCTCCCTGCTTTAGTCCCTGCGAAATTTTGAAAAAGTCTGTCCGGTGGTTTTGTATTCGTACACATGCCTCAGTTTCATCCATTGTGGCTTTAATGAGACTAATTAGCTTGTGTGCTATTACCAATTCAGCCAATATATAATTGTAGAGTTTGTTGCTTTTAACTGAACCGTAGGCCTTTTTGAAGTCTACAAACACGTTGTGGACATCAATGTCGTGTTCCCATGATTTGCTCAAGATATGTTTGACTGTAAATATTTAATCCAGTATCGATCTTCCCAGTCGGAAGATCGTCCGATACTCTCCAATAATATTTTCTGCTAGTGGTTGGAGCCGCTGGTTTATAATATACGTGAGGACTTTAATATGCTGTACATAGTAGAGAAATTCCACGATAGTTTTTGCACTGGAGTTTGTCTCCTTTTTTATAGATCGGGCATACTATACTTTTCTTCCAGTCGTCGGGTATTTCCTCTTTTTGCCATATGTCTTTAATGAGCGCGTGAATGTGACTTCCTAGATGGTTTCCACCTACCTTATACAATTCTGCTGGTATTTCGTCAACTCCAAGGGCTTCATTTTTTTCTGGGCCTTAATAACTTCGAAAACTTCCTCTGTGGTTGGAGTTTCTACTCCATTGTCTACTTCATTCTCTTCCATGTAATTCGTACCCATTTCACCGTCCATGTCTACTTGTGTCCCAAGTAGGGTCTGAAAATAATGCTTCCAGGTTTCTGCGACTTTCTCTTGGTCACTGATTATTTTCCCACTTTCATCTTTACATATACTTGTTTGAGGTTTATACCCACTTTTTATCTTTTTTAGGTATTTGTAAGCCCCTCTAATTTCGTTGTTTTGGAAATTTTCTTCCATTTTTTCTATTTGTCCATTTTCATAGGCTCTCTTTTTATTTTTACATATATCTTCTTATGTCTGCTTTGCGACTTCAAATGATGGTGGTTTCTCCCGTGTTCTTCTTGTTATATACATTTTGTGTGCTTCATTTCTTTCATCTATTGCTTGTCTGTACTCGTCATTAAACCATGCTCCTCTTTTACCCTTTTTCTTGTTTCCCAGGGTGGACGCTGCTGCTGTCAGTACTGCTGTTTTGATATTATTCCAGTTGCCGTCTATGGAGTGTAGTTTTAGCATCCTTAACTCATTTGCGACTTCTACATTCCTGAATCTTCAGTTTTCCCAGGTTCAATTTGTTTGTTCTTTGTTGTCTTTCGTTTCTTTCTTTGTTAACTCTGCATCTAAATGAATGTGTTCTTAACTTCCAATGAATATGTTCTTAAAATTATGAATTCAGAACGTCTCCTCATAAACATTATAAAGAGATGAAAAATATAATACTTCGGCCATATAATTAGAAGACCTAAGTACCATCTTCATCATCATCATCAGTGGCGTTACAGCTCTTTATGAGCCAAAGTCTTCTTCAGAACAATCTTCCATTCGCACATGTCTCTGGCAATTTTTCTCCATACTCTGATCCCAACAGATTTTAAATCGTTCTCTAATTTGTCTTGGTACCTAAGTCTCGGTCTTCCTCTTGTTCGTTTTCCTATCGGCCCTCTTCGGTCAAAAACTTTTCTGACCATGGCATCTTCCTCTCGCCTGATTACATACCCTATCCATATAAGACATGCTACCGTAATGAATTTTACAACGTCAGGTTCTCCAAAACTTCTATACAACTTAAAGTTGTATAGAAGTTGTGTAGAAGAAAAACGTTTTAGTAGTTCTTGGTCATTCTGTGTAAGTGACCAAGTTTCTGTACCATAGCACTGGTCTTATTAGTGTTTTGTAGACAGTCAATTTAATTTTCCAGGTATTTTTGAGGCCATCTGTCTTCTTAAGCCATAGTAACACTTACTGGCGAGCACTATTCTTCTTTTCTTCACTGACAATTCTTGACACTATTTCTTCACTGACATTGTTATCTTTAAATAGCAGAAAGCCTAAGTATATGAAGGTGTAGACACCCGTGTTGAGCTGCCCCCCCCCACTTGCAAAAATCAAAAAACAAATAGCCCTGATTTATGAGCTATTTATGAGCTTTCATATTCCGCAAACTAAAAATTTTGAGCTCGTTCCACTGAGCAGGAATTTAATACTTTAGTGGGGGGCTGAGTCAGCCCCCCCCACTACTTAAAAATAGGAATATTGAATCGGTTTTTGCGGCAGAATTACGAGCTATTTATGAGCTCTTGAAATTATATAGTTTCGATTTTTGAGCTCATCCCCTTCACCCCCAAACAACCCTTTAATTTATTTAACTTAAGAGAAAAATGCTGAGAAAACTTAAAATATATCGTATTGCGGATATAATTCCTATAGCTTATATACTCTAAAAATAAACTATTAAATCACGTGCGTTTAGATTATTGAGCTACAACCCCTTCGCAAGAAAACCACCCTATCTTCTAGGCTTAAGAGAAAGTTGTACTTAAAATGCATTAAATTAATTATTTGGCGACTACATATCATTTAATAATTTATAAGCTTCCAAATTACGCGCATTTAGATCAGTAAATTGCAATTTATTTTGTATAGTGCAGTCACTGAAGGTAAAAATCAACGATTACCTTCAATTTCGGTGAACCTTCATCGATTTTCACGAAAATTGGTCAGTGGTTAGAGGATACGTCAAGAAACAAAGGTGACCTTGCGCCTTTACCCTGAGGGTGGATACCGCCCCTTCTCGGGGGTGAAAATTATTTTATAAAAAATAACTGCACAAATCAATAAAAGAACAAATTAAAAGCAAAATTTATTATATAAAGTTATTAAAATAAGTCAATACTTTTTAAGTTATTAAAGGTCAAAGATTTTAATTATTGGTGAAAAAAAAAAAATGCATGTTTTGAAGCGGCTTTTCGTAAATCACTGAAAAACTGTAAGTTGTTACAAAAAAGTTAATAGTAGTTTAATTCGTATAGCTTATATTCTAAGAATAAACTGTTAAATCACGCGCCTTTCGATTATAGAGCTACAACCCCTTCGCAAGAAAACCATCCCATATTCCCGGCTTAAGAGAGAGTTGTACTTAAAATAATTAAAATTAATTATTTGGCGACTACATATCGTTTAATAATTTATGAGCTCGCAAAATATACGCATTTCAATTATTGAATTGCCATTTTCTTTCTATAGTCCAGTCACTGAAGGTAAAAATCAACTATGACCTTCGATTTCGGTAAATCTTCATTCATTTTCACGAATTGACAATAACAACTTGCGGTTTTAGCCTGTGGTATATGTCACCCTTTCTCGGGGGTGAAAATTACTTTATTAAAAATAACTCCACAAATCGAGAGAGGGACAAAGTGTAAGCAAAATTTGTTATATAATGTTATTAATAAATCAATACTTTTTGAGTTATTAAAGATCAAATATTTAAATTTTTGTGAAAGAAAATCCATGCTTTAAAGCGATTTTTCATAAGTAACTCAAAAATTGTAAGTTTTTACAAAAAAGTTTTCATCACTAAAATTGAAGCTAATAAAAAATATAATAAATTGCTTACTTGAAAAACCCTTTAATGTTAATTTAAAGTAAGTTATTGGGAATTAAATGTATATTTTTTCTGCGACTGTTCAAATCTAAGGATTCAAGCTTAAATAACGGGAAAGAGATGCATTTTATAACACTTAGGTACTAAATACTTGTCAAAGTACTTAGAAATACCTATCAAAAAGAGCTCCAGAAAAAGTTGATAGCATCAAAATCCGCTCACCAATTTTCGTGAAAATGAATGGAGATTTACCGAAATTGAAGGTCATAGTTGATTTTTACCTTCAGTGACTGCACTATAGAAAGAAACTGGCAATTCAATAATTGAGATGCGTATATTTTGCGAGCTCATAAATGTTTAAACGATATATAGTCGCCAAATAATTAATTTAAATTATTTTAAGTACAACTCTCTCTTAAGCCGGGAATATGGGATGGTTTTCTTGCGAAGGGGTTGTAGCTCAATAATCGAAAGGCGCGTGATTTAAGAGTTTATTCTTAGAATATAAGCTATACGAATTAAAGTACTATTAACTATTTTGTAAAAACTTACAGTTTTTCAGTGATTTACGAAAAACCGCTTCAAAACATGCATTTTTTTCACGAATAATTAAAATTTTTGATCTTTAATAACTTTAAAAGTATTGACTTATTTTAATAACTTTATATAATAAATTTTGCTTATAATTTGTTCTTTGATGGATTTGTGCAGTTATTTTTTATAAAATAATTTTCAACCACGAGAAGGGGCGGTATCCACCCTCAGGGTAAAGGCGCAAGGTGGTACCATGTCACCTTTGTTTCTTGAGGTATTCTCTAACCACTGACCAATTTTCGTGAAAATCGATGAAGGTTCACCGAAATTGAAGATAATCGTTGATTTTTACCTTCAGTGACTGCACTATACAAAATAAATTGCAATTTACTGATCTAAATGCGCGTAATGTGGAAACTTATAAATTATTAAATGATATGTAGTCGCCAAATAATTAATTTAATGCATTTAAGTACAACTTCCTCTTAAGCCGGGAAGATAGGGTGGTTTTCTTGCGAAGGGGTTGTAGCTCAATAATCGAAATGCACGTGATTTAATAGTTTATTCTTAGAGTATATAAGCTATAGGAATTATATCCGCAATACGATATATTTTAAGTTTTCTCAGCATTTTTCTCTTAAGTTAAATAAATTAAAGGGTTGTTTGGGGGTGAAGGGGATGAGCTCAAAAATCGAAACTATATAATTTCAAGAGCTCATAAATAGCTCGTAATTCTGCCTCAAAAACCGATTCAATATTCCTATTTTTAAGTAGTGAGGGGGGGGGCTGACTCAGCCCCCCCACTAAAGTATTAAATTCCTGCTCAGTGGAACGAGCTCAAAATTTTTAGTTTGCGGAATATGAAAGCTCATAAATAGCTCATAAATCAGGGCTATTTGTTTTTTAATTTTTGCAAGTGAGGGGGGGGGCAGCTCAACACGGGTGGTGTAGACACCTTCCAGTTCTAGGTCGTCTCTTTAAACTTTAAACCCTTCACTTCAATAGCCGCCTCCTACCCTTCCACTTCTCCTCCAACATTACTTTGCTCTTCTATTCTAACATGATATCATCAGCAAATATCATTGATTAAGGAGCCTCCTCCCTTACCTTCTCTGTCAGTACTTACATACATAACGAGATTAAACATGTAGGGACTCAATTAAAATCGAAAGTTGATTAAATCTAAACCATCCTCTCTTTTCTTTCAATTAAAATCCTTAATGCAAACCAAGCATTAATGAAAATCTTTTGGTCAATTCGACATAAGTCCTTGTTTTCGTGTATGCTTCCTCATACATATCCTTCACGAGTTTTACGTTATTCTCTGTCATACATCCATAGCTCTTATTTAGGAATTGTGCCTTACGCCTTCTCAAGATCTATAAATACCAAATGTCTCCTCGTATGTATCTATTAACTAAGCAAACAAGACATTGTCGTCCTTCATGGCATCATAGACCCAAACTGTTCTAGTATTCATATTGCTCTCCTTAAATTCCGCTTTAAAAAAATTTCGCTTACTTTAGTTTCATTGTATGTAACATTATCTTTATCCCTCTATATTTCTTATAATTCTTACAGTTATACCATCACTCTCTCTCTCCCTGCATGCATTGGGTATCCTTTCTTCCTCATATATAACCTGCTTATCATTCGCCACAAAACATCAACCCCTTCCTCTCCTAGAGCCTTTTAAACCTCCAAAGGTATTCCTTCAGATCATACTGCCTTACCAATCTTTATCCTATTTAATGCCTCGACAATCTCATCTCTCGTTCTTCCCGGTATTACATTCTTATTTGGAGCACTGTATCCTCTGTCTTTCCTCTGGTAGTCTTTATTTAGCAGCTTTTCAAAGAACTCAGACCATCTTTCATCATCATCATCAACAGCTATTTCATCCATCGTCGGATGTAAACCGCTCTTAGATGTGTTCATTCATATCTGTTTGCATCCATTCTTCCTATGTGTCTTGCCCAGTTACATTTCAATATGGCAACCTTCTAGATCATATCTGTTAATTTTGATCGTCTTCTTATCTCTTCATTGGACTTGCGATCACTCAGGTTAATGTTGAGCATTCTCCGTTCCACAGCTCTCTGAGTCACTTGAGGTTTGTGGACTATGCTGTTGTTGAAAGCCCAAGTTTCAGTTCCGTATGTCAGAAATGGCAACACGTACTGATCGACCGTTTTTGCCTTTAAAATGTTTGGTAAGTTTGATTTAAATACTGAACATCTTTGCTTAATTCTAACGTCGGATCTTAATACTACCCTATCCGTATACTTAATCTGCCGCACGTGAGTTAAGTCCTTTGATAACTTGTACCTTGCTTTAGAAATGCTGTGTTTCCTCTTTGCTACATCCTGTCTTCCTCTCTTTTAGACCTAGGATACCTCTTTCTAGCCTCTTTCTGCTCTCTAACCTTCTGTTGCATTTCATCGTTCTACCACCACTTTATATTATACGTAGACTCCCTGACGGGGAGACTGAAATGGCGGACTAATTACCTCGTTATAAGGGGATATCGTTATATCAGACAACAATAATATTGTGCATACCACCACTACTGAAATATGTATTTCGATGCCTCTTACGTAGTTTATTAGGTGTCGATGGTATATCTCAACAATGAAACTTGGCCATCATAAATTGTAAACCTGAAATATTCAAAATCGGTCGATAGATAAACAGGAAGGAAGAAGTTTATTACAGACGGTGGGGTTTATTACAGCACTGCCCTCGATAAGTACACAGATGTTGCTCATTCCTGGTAGTTGGGGTATTTATTTACAGCCATCACCACGCCAAAAACAGGTAAAGAAACATATTCATCGATTTCATTTTTCCTCGTTATAACCAAATATGCCTCGGTATAGAGGTGTTATAGTTCAATAGGAATTTCATGGGACATCTAGTGTACCTCGTTATAAGCGAAACCTCGTAACACCCGTGTTCGTTATAGAGATAGTCTACTGTATTATAACAGTTATTTCATACTTTGACGTTAAGAATTAAAATAATTTTTTGCACGATTGATCATTTTTGACTGTTTACCGTGACAGATTTTACGTCAGTAGGTGACATTTACTAGCAACTCGACGGTAAGTACTCCAACTCGACGGTAAGTAATTCACTTACCGTCGAGTTAAAAAATCTTTTAATTTTAATTTATTTTTTGAAAGAATAAAGAAAACTAACGAATTATTTATTAATATTGAAACTTATGGTACAATTTGTTAAATTATTTAATGAAATCCCACTTGTTTGGGCTGTGGTTTCACTTCTAACAGAAACTCCTGCAGAATCGCATACATTAGTAGTATTACTAGTATTGCACAATATTTTTTCGGCAAAATCTATTTTATTTTGAAGAGAATCTTCTACATAGCTTTCTGCCACTGTCGATGAACGCCAACCTCTATGACGCTTTAATCCGAGGACATCAACACCTTTATTAGCCGAAAGCGTTTCTGATGTCCTGAACTAATGGCCAGTATAGTTCTCGGGATTAGGCAAATTTAAGAATTTGGCAATTTGAGAAGGCCAGCCCCCGATTGCCCCTTTCCCTATTTTTTTCACCTGGAAGCCGTCTGTTGTGAACCGGTTGTACTGCAGCCACTTGGCTTATTGTACATCTTCCATTGTTTATGAAACCCATTCCAGAATTCTGGAACCCTGTACCAGCTTGTACAGGTCTAGTGGGTGGGTGCCATATAAATTTGGAGTCATTTCGATGTCTCCGAAAAGTGTTTGCCGCCTCCGATCCAATGCCTCACAGTCATGCAAGATATGGTTGACTGTTTCAGGTTCTCTGTTACAGAGTCTGCAGCTCAAGTCTCCATGAAACAGCCCCATTGTATGTAGGTGACCCTTAACTGGCGCATGTCCAGTGAGGAAACCTGTTATGACTCTGAGCTGATTCCTGCTTGTTTTCAGCAGTAACTCAGCTCTACTAGCACATGTCCGTCCGATATACATTTTTCCATGTGTTTGACCGGGTACACTCTCCCAGTGTGAGTTGTGTTGGCTTCGGATTCAGGCTTTTTTTCGTTCGCGGACGGTGCTTTTTGGCACTCCCACGGCCGGCTCTGGACCCAGGTATTTTGTAGCTGATGCTCTCTTGGCAAGTGCATCAGTTCTTTCATTGCCGTATATGCCCCGATGACCTGGAACCCATACCAGTATAACACTGTTATGTTGTGCCAGTCTATCAAGTTCTTGTCGACATTCCCACACCAGCCTAGAGTTCACCTTAGGGCTTATAAGAGCCCCAATGGCTGCTTGGCTATCTGTGCATATGTTAACCCGCTGCAGTTCGAATTCCCTCAGGTTGTTTTCTCTTGCACACTGCAAGATTGCAAAAATCTCTGCCTGAAATACGGAGGTACATTCCCCCAGTGGAATAGAAATGTTGAAATTTCCACCACTATAGAATATTCCTGCGCCCGAACCGTCTGCAGTTTTAGACCCGTCCGTATACCAGGTGCAACCCTGCAGTCTGTGTCGAGAGTTTCCTCTGTCCCATTCGTCTCGTGGACAAATGTCCACTTGAAAAGGTACTTCAGGCATATATCTTGATGTCATATGGTCAGAAATCATCATCCATTCGGCATCATTAATTTCATTCATTATTTTACTATGTCCTGATTTATCTGGTACGTTGCTCAGGTTTTCTCGCAGTCTATAATAGCCCATTCTCGCCTCACCTCTTATTGTTATATGTAAAGGAGGGAGATCCAGTAGTGCCTCCATAGCTGCCGTAGGTGTGCCCCTCATAGCCCCCGTAATCCAGAGACAAGCAAGTCTTTGCAGCTTGCTTAATTTGATGATGGCACTTTTTTGCTGCACTTTTGGCCACCATACCACTGATGCATATGTAATTGTGGCTTTTACCACCATGTTATAAGTCCAATATACCATGTCTGGTCTCAAACCCCCTTTCCCTATTACTTGAGCACAACATTTTCCTTTGGCGTATCTTAAGAAGAAATGATTTGATTTTACTTGTAATGGACGAAGTTTTATATACTTTTTATAATTTATAATGGTATCAATCTTGCAAAAAACGTTATAAGCATGTCGAACGTTAAGGATAACCGATCTCAGACAATAATTGGAGTCGTCGCTCCGCTCCTCCTCCAAACAATTGTCTTCGATCGGTATAAAACCCTTACCGTTCTCCATACTTATATACTATTTATTTTAATTTCTCTATTTCCTGTCAATTATCTTGGAGACTAATATGTAAATTTTTTGGATTTTTGTCTAATATAATATATAATAATTTCATATTCAAATTTTTTATCTTTTAGTATGCATCAAAGTCCATTATTCAACTAATAAATTACAAATTAAGTTATCAAAAGTCTATCATTCGCACCTTTTGACCACGCACTGTGTAGTGGAGCATCCAAATGAAGAAATTGATCATCTGTTGGGCATGGTATATCGCGCCTGGAACCTATTTTTCAAAATTTGAATCGCCCACTGTTCGTTCAGGTAAAACTGGGTGTGGAGTTTGCAGTTAACGTCCTCAAAATTAATTACTTTTTAATTTATAGCCGTCATTCACCTGCTTCATACGAAAATTATTCATTATTTTTGTTTAACGCACTGTTTATATTCAGTACCGGTCTAAAGAGATAACTCCATACCGTGACCGATTGTAAATTGTACATTGGTTTATATAAAATAAATGTGTAATTGTATTTAAAACAGTGATTACTTGTCTTCTTTAATTTAATTATCAAATAAAAAATCTTCGACATTCAGAAAAAGGTGTGATAGTGGGAAGAAAAATTTTTTAAAACTTTGAATGATGCTCAGTACTCAAAGAGAAATTGGCCTACCTTTATTGAAGTTATGTCTATCTTGAGCTTCCTGCAGTCAATTCAAAGCGATTATTTTGACTTTGTCTGTCCATCGTGTAGGTATACCACACTGTAATTTTTTGGGACCACCATTTTTTGGAATTGCACATTGCATGTAGGTACTTGTGGATCTCCGAAAGACCTATGACAGTGTCCCAATCATCAATCTGTGGAAAGCAATGGAAAATCAAGAAGTAGAAAACACCTTTATAAATACTTTTACTAGTGTAAAATCCCTTTGCGAAGAAAATTAATGTAGAATAAAAGTAGGAGAAAACAACCCAGAACGAATATAATAAGCAAAATAAAGAATGAAACGACAATTACACTCGATTATATGGAGCAGCGATATTACAAGCAAAACTACATACCAAATCTTTAAGGCAATGGTAAAAATATGCTCATTATAGGACTCAGAGACGGAAATCTGTCCCACTTTTCATGGGAATATCCCTCTTAAACAAAAGCAAAATACTTGAACAACAAAACAATTACATTTACAGTAAATATTTTAAACTGAAAAATGCGTCTCCTTTTTTAAGTTTAAATTGGCACAACGATCATAATGGCTACCACTAAGGCCATTTCTTGACTTTTTGAGTAAGGAAGATCATAAATTAAATATCATCATTATCGGCAGCAGTAGAACCGAGTAAGAAGGAGAATACAAACAAATTAAGCGTAGTAGATATGTGCCAATGACATTTACTTGGTCTTGCTGGGTCTATACTAAATTTACAATCAAGATGCAGTAGAAATAAATAAACCAAGACACGTTAAATGCTACTAGGAGCACCCCTGAATCATAATTTACAATGTATATACATTGTAAATCCCAAATCATGATCTGGATCATTAGTTCAGAGAAATAAGGGAAAAAATATCCTGTTGGTAACACAACCCCCTCCAGGTCGAAACCAAATTTTTTGAGTATTATGGACATCTATATTAATAACCTATATGTGTCCTGCAGCCGATTTTGATGATATACATAGTTATAAACAAATAAAGATCAAAAAACGGTAAATTTTTGCTTTTTTCGTTTATAACAAAAAAGTTAAGTATTTTAAACAAATTTGAGAGTGAGAAACTCATAAATCGTATAAAAAACTTCAATAGGGTGTTCGCTGAACATGTCAATCCTTATTGGTTGCTTAGAAAATTGCAAAATAAATCATAAATTTTGAGTTTTTATAAATATTCATAACTTATGTAAAAATTAACTTAGAAAGTTCTTATTACATGAAATCCTGAAACTTCTGATGCTTAAATCATACCCTAAATTTCAAAGCGATTGGTCAAATAGTTTAAAAGGTATTTAATTTGTTTTTCCCAAATTATTTTTTTTGCAACGCTATAAGTCAGAAAATGATGAAGTTACACTAATACTTTGGATAGTTTATGATAGAAGAAGATCTATACTATTAATTTATTTAAAAAGAAATGGCAAAAAATAATTCTAAATACTGCAGAATTATTTTGCAAAACATGTGAATTAAAAAAAGGGGGGGGTGACTAACTTCGTCCCTAATTGCCTTAGAACAATTATTTTTATTTCTAAATGTGTATAAAACTTCAATCTTTCTAAAAATGAATAATAAGTTTTCTACGGGTAACGGTTAAAAAGTTATTTTAATTGTTTATACGTAAGTAAGCAAAAAATCAACGTGTTTTTGCAAAATATTTTTACACTGTTTAAAATTAATTACTTTTTGTCATTTTTTTTTTAAATTAAGTCAATAGTATAAATGTTCGTTTTCTATAAACTGTCAGAAGTCTTATTGTAACCTCATAATTTTCTGACTTACAGTGTTGCAAAAAAATGAATTTGGGATAAACAAATTAAATAACTTTTAAACTACATATTTGACCAATTGCTTTGAAAGTTAAAATGTAATTTAAGCACAAGAAGTCTCAGCAATTCGTGTAATAAGAAGGTTCTAAGTTAATTTTTACATAAGTTATGAATATTTATAAAAACTCAAAATTTATGATTTATTTTGCAATTTTCCAAGCAACCAATAAAGATAGACATATTCAGCGAGCGCCATATTGAAATTTTTTAGACGATTTATGAGTTTCTTACTCTCCTCTAATTTGTTTAAAATGCTTAACTTTTTGGTTATAGACGAAAAAAGCGAAAATTTACCGATTTTTGATCTTCATTTGTTTATAACTATGTATATCATCAAAATCGGCTGCAGGAAGCATAAGGGTTATTAATATAGATGTCCATACTACTCAAAAAAATTGGTTTCGGCCTGGAGGGGGATGTGTCACGAGAAAAATCTTATTTCTCTGGACTACATGGGAAATACCATTTCAAAGTTTATACATTGTAAATTATGATTCGGAAGTGCTCCTAGTAGCATTTAACGTGTCTTGGTTTGTTTATTCCTACTGCATCTTGATTTTGAATTTAGTATAGATATATATTTGCAATGCAAGTCTTAAATTAAAAATGCTTGGATCAACAAAAATATGTTAACGACAAAAATATGTTAACGCCCGCTTTATCGAGTATAAGAAAGCGTTCGACACTAAAAAACATGACAAACATGACAAACCAATAGAACCATTACATCTTTCAGGACTTGTCACTAAGTACATCTAGATTATTAAAAATCTGTATTGGATCTGTATTTGTATAAAAAAAATCTGTATTGGAATATAAAGTATCCAGATTATGGTGAGTCAAAGCACAATCATTTCTTAATCCTTTGAATTTTGAATGTCGATGACGCCTAAAGACGTCATACCGTTACAACTGACAGGTGCGCATGACGGCTTCAGGCGTATTATGCAGATTTGCACAACATTCGTTTAGAGTAGTAGGTTAGTATTGTTTGACTTTGACTGAAACAAGTTGTTTTTCTATTGAGTATGTAGATAAAATAGTGTTTATAACGTTAGTTTAGATTAATAATATTCCAGGGCCAGCTCGACCAAAACAATACAATGTAAATACAGCGAAAAATCGAGTCAGCACTCAGGTCGAGTTAGGCATATTTCGTCAGCTCTGAAAGGTTGAATGGATTAGACCAGTGGTTCCCAACCTTTTATGTCTGGCGACCCACCTTCTGATATTTTTTCATATTCTCGACCCATCCCTCACCCATGATGATATATATCTACGTTATTCAGCTACTGTAAGACACAAGCCGCGACCCACCTGAAACCTGTCCGCGACCCACTACACCGGTTGGGAAACGCTGGATTAGACACATAGACACGGCTGAATTCTTTCGCCATTGCTTTTTATGAGCATCAATAATAATGGGTACTCGTAAGTACCCGTACTCAATGTTATACTCATAAGTACTCATACGTAATTTTCGATATGCAGATGCTGTTATAGTGCAGCATAAATATTACAGGCAGCCAATTTGGAACAGCAAGAAAACTAAAGGTATGGTGATTATTAAAAAGAGCATTAAAATATATGGGATAATACACAATAAATGGTGAGTGGGACCCAGACGTAGATATTAAGATCCGAATTGAATTAGCAAGATCTAAATTCATAAAAAGTTAGAGGCTCAAAAAATGTGCCTGTATTGGCTCATACTGAGAATACCTTGGACCGTTACAGTGACCAATACAAAGGTATTGATCATCATCATCATTCAACCCGAATCTATCCACTGCTGGATATAGGTCTCCTTCAGTCTTTTCCATGCATTTCTGTTTTGTGCTGTTTGCATCAAATTTTTGTCGATCCGGTTTATGTCATCAGACCATCTGGTTGGCGGACGACTTCTACGTCGATATGCTTCTTGTCTTGGTCTCCAGTGTATTATTCGCTGTGTCCATCTGTTATCCGACATTCTAGCTATGTATTGAGCCCAGTTCCACTTTAGAGTCATAATTATTTCTCTGGCATCCGTCACTCCTGTTCTCCGTCTTATCTCCCCGATCGAATTACGAACATAGAGGTATTGATACGAATAAGTAAGGTGATGGAATTATTACCAACTGTTAAAAGGAAAACAGTGCCATATCCGGAACATGTGTTCCGTAATGATAAGTACAATCTGCAACAAGTTGTAGTGGAAGGCAAGAATGAAGGTAGAAGAGGTTTGGACAGAAAGAAAAATCTGGTTGAGAAACTTAAGAGAATGGTTCCAAATACCAGAAGCAGCAAACATAATACTTTTACACAAAACAGAGAAACCTATCGTTTGATGGTCGCTAAGCTAAATGATGATTTGATGGTCGACAAATAGGCTGTAGAAGACCGCACATAAAGAAGAAGGATGTCATTTTCAAGTATTTGCTTTTATGTGTAACAGTAAAGAGATATCATAAAAAAATTCCAGAGTCCACACCTGTTTATTTTGTAATATGCAGAGTTTATATTGTAGTTATCTTTTATTTTTATATTGAAGCTCAGCCAAAACTTTAATTATAATGATGGCAACCAGCGAAAACTGCCTCCTATAATACACCGCGTATTAATATAAATGGACCAAGTGATATATAACTCTCATAAGTAGCTAAAAACCAGAATCATCACAGCTAGTATTGGGGGAGAATCCGTGACTGTGACAAAAGTAAGTAAATGGGTGCCCTCAAGGGGGGGTACTATTGCTCCAGCCGTGGTTTCTGGTCACGGATGCCTTCCTTACTAAATTTTATGATTCTGGTTTACCAATGTTACGCAGATGATTTAGTTATTACAATTAGGGGCAAGCGTTAGGGGCAACTATATCTAGTCTCATACAAACTGCTCTTAACGAAATTAAAAGTTAGTGCTCGAAGGAGGGCTTAAATGTCAATCCCAGCAAAACGACTCTGACACGATTCACAAGGAGATGTAAATACAATTTACAGGATCCAATTATGAATAGCATCACCATTATTTATTCCAAAGAAGTAAAATATCTGGAGAGTACTATCAAAAACTCACCTGGAATAGTCATATTGAAAAAATCTTCTCCAGAGCCTCTGGTCATATAAAACGATTAATAGGACCATGGTCATACGCATCAATTGCATGGTGGCCAAAAACACAACAAACAACAATGTCAACATGCCCCACTGCAGCTCTAGAGGCGATGCTGAGCCTTCCTCCCTTGGAAAGGAAACCTGGAGATCTAGTGGACCACATACAAATCTTGGAAAAAATTTCATTGGATTCTAAGGACAGGCCGACAGATGACATGCCAGTCAAATTCGAATGGAAACACCCTTTGAAGTGGTCATAAAAAACCACCAAATGGTTCAAGAAGTTGAATCGAAACTGGAAGAAGGTTCACTCATATGGTATATAAGATATGGATGGAACTAAGATAGATGAATGGGGAGGACTGAGAGTTACTGGGCCCAATTTTAGGTTATCCAAATCTCTTGAAAACGGCCCAACTCTCTTTCAGGCAGAAATACATGAATGTCTCAACCAACACATTCATAGGGCAAAAGTCTTTATTTTATCAGACAGCCAAGCTACTCTAAAACCTCTTAAGTTATTTATTTGTGAGTCAAAGTTGGTATGGGAATGTAAATAATCCCTCAAGGAGCTGGCGAAACGCAACAAAGTAACTTTGATGTGGATGTCAGGTCACAATAAAATTGCAGGAAATGAGGAAACTGACAGCCTATTAGAAGAAGGGGCTAATACCTCATTCCAAGGTCTAGAATCCTTCTGTGGACTATCAAAAAGCCACATCAGAGAGGAACTCCGGACCTGGGAACTCAATCAACTACAATTATATTGGATAACACATCAGAACAAAGGCAAGCAAATAGGCTCATAAAAGTGTCACCTACTTCAACAAACCGCCTTCTCGAAATGAGTAAAAAAGGTATTAAAATGGTCACGGGCCTTCTCATTGGTCACTGCCCTCTGAGATATCATCTCAAAATATGGACAAAACGAAAATGGAAAAAGAAACTGCAGAACATTATAACTATACATACTATGCAACTGCGTAGCATTGTTCTGCAAGCGACTAAAATTTCTGGAAGAGGTCTGTCTAGGGCCTCTGACTAGTGGCGTACTAGCATGGGTGACACCCAGGGCGGTAATGGATGGTGTCACCCCAAATTCTAAAAATATAGATTGTGAAAGTCAACGACAATCCGATAAACGTATGTTTTGAATAACGAAAAAAAAAAAAAGAATTATAGTTAATGAAATTGCACCGATGTTATTTGAGGAGATTCTTTACAAAACTGCATAAATCCATTTCCGGCTAAAATATATGTTTTGTTGAATTTCGAGAGTTTGGCCCGCCCTAGATCTTGTGTATAAGTCTCATGTGTTAAAAGTTAATATTTTCCACTTAAAATGAGCCTAACAATCACGTTTCTTCCACAAAACTTAATTAATCCACTCAAAATCCTTTACCGCATGTCCACTCTTTTTCTATACAAAACTTAACATCTCCTTCTTTAGCTAACCATTAAAATTAGTTTTTGTGTTACAAAACTGCATAAATCCTCCGGTCTGCAGAAATATCCCTCTACTATTTTTGTTTGGTTTTAAAAGTATCCTCTAGAATTAGATGTTGATTCGTGAAACAAAATATAATATTCGTTAGTTCTAAAACTATTCACGGGTCGCACTGACAGTGTGTAGCGTAGCCACGCCATGCCACGCTGTGCCCATCTTTTTTTTACAAAACGCCATATCTCCAACAGATACATGGCTATATTTTGTTAATGCAAATCAATAAAAATAATGATAATTAACGTTTAGTTAATTAAGTTTTAGTACAACAGCTGCAACACGTTTTTACGTCTCCTGAAAATTTTTGAAAAGTGGATTTATGCAGTTTTGCAAAAAAGCTCCTCATTTAGCCTTGTTTGCGTTATTGTTGTTCCCGTGTAAATCTTGATTAATTTTAGCTTACTAAAACTTCTCTCACATGAAGCAACTGATACACCAATGGTCATAAACAATTTTAATTCGACCACTAAATAAGAAAGGGATTCCATTCCACAATGAATTTTAAAAAGTCTACAGCTGACCATTTAGAGGCTGTAATATTGGCCGCTTGTAAATGTCTTCTGAACCTTGATATTTCTAGCAGGAAAAGGTCTGCTTCTAATACTTCTTCATGGTAAAAGTCGCAAAATATTGAAACAGCTAATTTTAACTGTTCACTGTTCGTGAAAAGCAAAGTGTATGTCTGCACAAATTCGAACAATGAAGCTACATCATGAATGGACTTTGATCTGGTTTCGAGTTTAACATTGGATAGGTTAAAACATTCCAACACATCCTTTTGAAATTCGGCATGAAGTGTGAGTCCTGTATCGGTAGCTAACTCACCATCCATTCGTTTTTGATGTCGAATTCGTTTTTCGGTGGGAATGTCTTCGTCCTCATATCTTTTTGTGGCAAAATCTATTGCTTCATCTATATGACCACGTTTTTCTTCAATATAAAGACGAAGTACTCCTATTTTGATCGCTGATTGATCAACGGTTATGCTTTTAATTATTTTAAAAAATAACAAAGAAATGTGAACTTACACACGGCGGGCATAAGGTTATGTACAACACCTCTAGTGTCTAAATTTTCTTGATGATGATATAATTCCTCAATTGCAGCAACAACACTATCAAAATGTTCTGGGTTCTGGCCAATACTTTAACTTTTAACTGCAGCATAGCGAGCACACCAACGCGTTGTGGATAGTCGCTTAACAGATGCTTTGCTGTGTTTATTGTTTATTGTGTGCAAAATAGTGCTGGCCACATAAATTAATTAAATGATCAATACATCCAACGTAAATAGCCTTTTTGTTTTTTCTTTAATAATAAGTTGTATTCCTCCATGCACGCTGCTCATAACAGCTGCATTATCGTATGCCTGTGAACGGTACTTCATAATATTTAAACCACCAATTTCAAGCTTCTTGACAATTTCGTTTCTTAGATCAATTGGTTTTTTGCTTTTAACGTAAAAAATCCAAGAAATGCCTCTTTGACCTCGACTTTTCTCGGTTTCGTCTGTTCACAAAATAATATCCAATTGTATTTTGATTGTAAAGTGAGTAAAGTTACAAATTATTCATGCTTTGTGATTGGGACTCACCCGGTGTCTCGGTGTCACCCCCGAACGAGTGACACCCGTGGCGGAGAGCGCCCTCTCCGCCCCACCCTAGCTACGCCACTGGCTCTGACACAGGAAATAAGTCAGCTAGGAGGCTCATCAACTTCATCAGCAGTATTGGCATCCTAGAGTTTAACTATATTAAGGTATTCATAGGTCGAATTGCTGAGAGGCTGCATGGCCTCAACGACCTCACATAATCTAACCGAATCTAAAGGAGGATGAGGTGTGGACAGAAAGAAATATTTCTGGCTGGGAAACTTAAGAGAATGGTTCCAAATAACAAGCGACACAAAACAGAGAAACCCATCGTTTTGATGGTCGCCAACCTTAGGCTGTAGAAGGCGGCGCATAAAGAAGGTATCTCTTTCAAGTGTTTTCTTTTATGTGTAACAGTAACAAGATATAAAAAAAGGAGTCCGCACCTGTTCATTTTGTAATATGCAGAGTTTATATTGTATTTACCTGAATAATTTTATTGAACCGCAGCCAAAAATTTAATTATAATGATGGCAACCAGCGAAGACTGCCTCCTATAATACACCGCGTATTAATAAAGCGGACCAGGTGATATATAACACTCATAATCATAGGAAATTTAAAATACATCATAAAAAGAGGTTATCATTTTGGAAGGAGCGGAATATGTTAATCAGGAAATATACAGAATTTGGTTCATTATATTTGACGTGGAACATGATAGAAATGTTATAGTCAGAGCTACGTTGAAAAGGCAATCTATTTAAAAGGAAAAATTGTAAGTTAATTGACTCTAACGATATGGTGAATGCTAGATTATTAAAGAATCATACTAATTACAACACTATTTAAATATATAATTAGTGGAAATAGCATATTTTATGATTTTATGTACTGTAACGAATGAGACAGGTTACACATGCGCGCAAATTTAATATACAATAAAGTGTATTATTCTAATTAAGATTATTTATTATTTTTGCAAACACAACCTTTACAATGGCTTTTTTTTAAGCAAAAAGCGACCTTTTATCATTCATTTCAATATTGTGAAAAAACTACGCATTGTAGATTAAAACGTTCAAAATAAGACTTTCTTGAAAATACTTATCTTTAGAATAAGAATTTCTAAATTATTATAATAGTGTTTCTTGGGTTTAGGTTCAATGATTAAGGTTAAAATCGGAACTAGATTTTATATTTCCATTTAAAAATCAACGTTTCGGCAGGTAATCTTGCCGAAATTTATAATTGCGTATACGATTGTGCAAAAACAAAAAAAATAGCGAGAAAAAAAAAGAAGTGTTGGGTGAGAAAATGGGTGGATCATCGAATTGACTTGAGAGCTGGTTAAGCTCTCGTATGGGCTATTCCACGAATATACGAATGTCTTGGATTAACGCGACAACGAATATTTTAGTGTGCAACATAAGAAGTGCGAAAGTTAATGGCTCTAATAATTGTTCCAATAAACAAGAATGTATTTTGCAATTTACTTTCGTTCTTCATAATTTGCACACTAAAATATTCGTTGTCGAGATAATCCTAAGCAGTCGTATGTTCGTGGAATAGGGTATAAATGAGATGCGGTTGGAAGATAAAAAGAAATTCAAAAATTGTATTTGAATGTCTACTGAGCAGGCTGCACTGCTTTTAGATTTAGTAAAACCGCCGATTTTCGAGAATATAAACTTAAATTGTTTAACTTTCATTTTATTTCGTTTGATTCATAATTCTTAAATTTTATTGAAAACTCATCAAACTCATTTTTTGCGGTTTCTGTATAATTTGTGGATAACTTTTCATAAAAATTCTTTCTATTCCTAAAAACTAATTGCAAAATTTCATCATCGGTCCAATATCGCACACTCATTTTTTAGCAAGTCAATATTTACTTTTTCACTAAAAACCAACCTGAGACTAGTCTCAACTCTTCTGGCATAGACAGAAGACAGGAGATTAGGGGCTTTCCATTAATCACGTGAGGCTCGAAAGGGGGGGGGAGGGTTCTATAAAAAATCACGAAACATCACAAGGGGGGGGGTCTAGTAATAATATCACGTGTATTTATTTTTTAAGGAAAATGCACTCAACTGAAAAGTTGCGTTACATGTATTTATTTTTTCGTCAAATGCACACAAAAATCGAAAGTGGCATTGGCATTGGTGTGACTGATAAAAAAATCATTTCTAATTCTAATATTATATAAACCAACAACACGTTAATTTTCTTTGGTTTCACCCAAATTTCTGTAGCGACACGGGATACTTTACATGGTAATTATTATTTTAAGTGCCTAAGATTAGAAAGGACTCTTACGAACTCTTTTGTTTTGAATGCACCACCAGATGTTTCCACTTAGAAATACTGGTCAGGACTCTGCAAGCAAGCAAGCAAGCAAGCAAGCAATTTGATTTAACCCGACCTGTGGGAATGTCCACCCTCTCGAAGGAGTACATTCGGGTGTAACAATTCATTGGGGCGAGGTGTTTTGACCCGAGTGTAAACAGGGATCACCCCACCTCGCTCCAATGCCCCAGGCCATCCCTTCCCCCCCCCCCCATAGCACGCTGATGCGCGATGAGGGCACAACTATCGTAGCCAAATGCTCTTCACAATGGAATCCTGGGTAATAAGATTCCATTGTGGTACCCTAATCGAATGCAAAAAACTAGGCCAGCGTGATGCGCTCTATGCCTTTATCTTCTTTCTTACTTATCCGCGGAACTAAAAATTGCTTGCTTGGGCCCCGAGTCATCGTGCTGAGCCCTAGTGGGCTCCGCCCGATGACTCGTTGCTCGAGTTTGTATGTGTTTTATGGTTTTTTATAATTTTTTTGGGGGCTTTCGCCATTTTTTTATTTTATTTATATTTTTTTGGGGGCTTATGCCCTTCTGTAATTTTCTAAAATTCACTTACCTTAGAGGCGGTCGTGGTACTTGATCTTCGTATGTAACGCTGTCTTCGGCACTTGTTTTCGAGCTACGAACTCACTACTATCACTTATCACTTTTGTACTCTTATCCCACTATTTGTTGCTTCGGACGTCTGTGCTTCCATCGGTGGAACTCATCATACCTTAGCGTCTCTCGCAGTATGTAATTTGGGTGGTGCTCCAGTTCCGCGAATTTGGTCCTTGCCTTATCTGTTATGATTTCGGTGACTCTCACCTGTTGGAGTTCTCTGAACAGGAATCTTTCAGCTAGATATCTTGGGACTCTGGCGGCCTCCCTTAAGCTGTTGTTGTGGGCTGCTTGGATCTTCTTCTTGTGTGTGTTACTTACATGTCCCCATGCGAGAGACGCGTATGTTAATACCGGTAGGATTATACTATTGATCAGTCTTAACCTTGTTTTCAGTCTTAGTTTGCTTTTCCTGCCTGTGAGTCCTCTTAGTGTTGCTTTTGCTATGTTGGCCTTCCGGACTGTGGCTTCTACGTGTTTTTGGAAGGTTAATCCTTTGTCCATGATGACTCCTAGGTATTTAGCTTCGTTTTTCCACTCGATGGGTCTGTTCTGCACCGTCAGCTGTTCCTCTGGCTGTTGTCTTCCTTTCTTGTATAGAACCGCTTGCGTTTTATCTGAGTTGATGGCTATCTTCCATTTTATACTCCATTCTTCTATTTCTTCTAACGCTGTTTGCAGGTTGGTCACTGCTATATCTACATTTCTATGTTTGGCCGCTATCGCTGTGTCGTCGGCGTAGAGGCTCATGAGGGTACCTGGTGTTCTAGGTACATCAGCGGTGTATATCGTGTACAGCAGGGGTGACAGGACCGCTCCCTGGGGTACTCCAGCTTCCGGGTTTCCGAGCTCGGACAGTACTTGTCCTATCCGAATCCTGAAAGTCCGGCCGCCCAAGTACGACGAGATTAGTCTCGTCATCGCCCCGCTGTACCCGTAATCACGCATTTTGTATAAGAGCCCCTTGTGCCAGACTCTATCGAACGCTTTACTTACGTCCAGGAACGCTGCTCCAGTGTACTGCTTGTCGTTGAAATCAGCTGCTATGTACTCGGTTAGTCTGAGTACTTGTAGCTCGCTGGAGTGCTCTGCTCTGAATCCGAATTGAGCTTCTGGGATGATATTTAGCCTGTTCGTTTCCGCTTGCAGTCTGCTTAGAATGATTCTTTCCACTATCTTGCTGATCGCTGGAAGTAAGCTGATTGGCCTGTAGTTCTGCGGGAATGTGTGGTTCTTGCCAGGTTTTGGGATCATGATGACATGGGCCTCTTTCCATCTGTTTGGGAATATCTTGTATCTTAGTATCGCGTTCACTATGTTTGTGAAGTACACTATAGCTTTTCTGGGCAAATATTTTAGGGCTCTGTTTGTTATTTCGTCTAAGCCAGGCGCTTTTCTCGGCGAACTGTTTTTGATGTGTTCGTTGATTTCTTCCGGTGATGTTGGGAGAATGAAGTCCTCTGGGTCTTCTGGTCCTTCTTCTTGTTCTTCAACTTCTTCCAGGAAGTCGTCGTCTTCATCTTGGTGGTAGTTTAGGTCGCATTCCCTTTCGAGTGTAGCTCTCATCGCCTCTGCTTTATCCTCTATGGTGTATACCATACCGTGTCTTCCATGTAGTGGGGGGATGGGTTTTCTGTCGCTTCTCAACATTTTCTGGAGTTTCCACACATTTTTCATGTTTGAGTCTTGTTCTTCCGTTTCTTGTACAAAGTTGTCCCATTTTTTACTACGGTGGAGTTGTAGGGCCGTTTTGACCTCTCTGTTTAAAATATTTGCCCAGGATTTGTCTACTCGATTTCTTGTTCTTCTTGCTGTTTGTTTTGCTCTATTTTTTTCCCTTATCAAATCTTGTGTTTCTTGTGGAATATCTTTGAACCTTCCCATGTAGATCTCGACTTCTTCCTCTGTTGTGCTGCTTCTGATTGCCTCTTGTATGATGTTTTCGAGCTCTAGGACTTTTCCTTCTATTTCTTCTGGATTGTTTATCACTGGCACTATATTTATTCCTTCACTTACTAGTCTTTTGTAGTTTGTCCACTTTATTTTCTTTTTTGTTCTTTTTGGTGGGTTTGTCTCTTCCCATGTTCCGATCTCTAGTAGGATGGGGTGGTGGTCAGTTGATCCTTCGTTCAGCGTAATTAATTCTGATTGCAGTCCTAGGTTTTTGGCCACAACTATGTCGATATGGGTTGGAAGTCCATTTCCTGGGTAGTGGGTAGGTTCTTCTGGGCCCATTGCTATTGTGTCTTCATTGTTTTCTATGTATCTATTTAGTAGTCGTCCGTTTCGGTTCGTAGCTCTGTCGTTCCAGATGGGGGATCTTGCATTCAGGTCTCCTATTATGATGGATGATTCGGCGATGTTTAGGAACGCATCTAGGTCATCGTCCATTAAAGGGTCTTGTGGTCTTACGTAAGCTGATGTGATTCTTACTGCTCCTTGCCTCATTTTCACTTCTACTGTTGTAGCCTCCATGTTGACCAGTGGTGGAGTCGTGAAACTGGTGTGTCTGATTCCCTTTTTTACTAAGATGGCCGTTCCTCCTGATCTTCTGGTGTGGTCGTTCCTGTATACATCGTATCCAGGGAATTTTAAGTTAAAGTTGTTAGTTAACTTGGTTTCCTGGATTGCTACGATGTCCATCTCGTATCTACTTGCGATTTCATCCATGATGTTCTGGTTTGTTGATATTCCTCCTGGATTCCAGGAGCCTATCCTCAAGTATCCCCTGTCTGTCAGCATTACTTCTGTGCCTCCCTGGTGCTTAATATGACCTCTTTGACTACCCTAGTCACTATTCTGACTAAGTAGTCCTCGTCAGGGATCGCTGTTTGTTGTTGTTGTGCGTTCTGCGCGGCCTGGGCGTAGGATATCCCGGTGGCTTGCGGTCTTCTTGCTTGTGGCTGTTGTTGTGGCCTCCTTGGTGGGGGTCTTCCCCATGTAGGGCATCTGGGGCATCCTCTGTAGCTGGCCGGGTGGCTGCCTTGACAATTGGCACAAGTGGCTTTGACTTCTCTGGCCCTCTTGCATTGTTTCGTGGGGTGGTCCTCACCGCATTTGACGCACTTAGGGTCCTTGTGGCACGCGTTCTGGGCGTGGTGGTATCCCTGGCAGTTGAAGCACTGCGTTGGTCCTGTCGATTTTCGAAGGTCTTCTACCACGACCTTCATATGGCACAAGTTGGTGATGCGCCTCGCCGCCTCGACGTCCTCCTTGTTCAGGGTTATGACGAACATTGGAAGTTGTCGTCTTGGACCTGATCTCGTCGACATGTTTTTTGCAGCTTGGCAGTCGATGTTGTACTGCACTGCTATGTCGTTTTTGATCTCCTCTTCTGTCGTGTTGGTGGGTAGCCCTCTTATTACCATTTTTGGCTTGACTTCCTCTTCGAATGGGAAGGCTATCCACTGGAGTCTCCTGTCTTTCAGTGACTTTGCATATTCTTCGATGATATGCGTCATCTTTCTGTAATCATCTGGGCTATTCGCCTGGATGAGGGTTTCTCGTCCGCTCCTGGAGATCCTGTTGGTAGTGATCACTTTTTGTGATTGGGCTATTTTGAGGATAGCCCCTGTTTCGCTGACGCTCTGTAATTTTATTACAGGCGGTTTTCTTGTGCGGGTTACCTGTTGTTCAGGCAACGCGGTGTTTTCTTCTTCTTGGTTTGTCTCCATGTTCGTCTCTGTAACACTGGGGTGCCGTGCGGCAGGCGCATCTCCACTTGTGCTTGTAGTTGGGTGGATGGGGGGTGGTCCTCGGGGCAGATTATAGGAATTTTGCGCTTTTGGTGAAGCGGCACTCATGGCGGATTTGGCTTTATCTTCCCATGTTCTCTTCTCGTCTTCTGGGAGTGGTGGGAATTCCTCTCTGTTCTTTGGAGTTTGGCCTCTGATTTTTTGGATCCTCTCGCCCGCTGACGGCTTTTTGGCTTCAGGGATCGGCTGCTGAGTTTCAGAAACTGGCTTCTGTTGGGTTTCAGCGATTGTCCTCTGTTGAGTAGTGTCGGTAACTGGCTGGGAAACTACTGGAATTTGGCTCCGTGCGTGTGCGAGGAGGTCCTCGAAGAATATTCTTTGGGCTGTCAATTCTCCCCTCAATTGTCTAATCTCTTCGGACATCCTGGCCATCTCGGTATTCATTCCGTTTATAACTGTCATTTGTTGGTCTCTCTGTGCCGTCACTTCGTCCAGGAGTTTCCTCAAATCGCCGTCTTGGTTCGTCTTGGTTATTTTCTCCGACATAACCTCTGCCTCACCGTCGCTTTCTTTTCCACGCTTGGTGGTACCTCTGTTGGTTTCTGCTATCTCGTCTTCCATGGGCTCCTCTTTTTTCTTCTCTTCTTTCCTTGTTTCTTCCTCGCTCTTTTTCTTCTTTTCCCTCTTCTTCCTCTTGTCGCTGCTCTTAGGCTGTTTGAAGCCATCTTTCTCGTCCATGGATGAGGATGAGTACCCCTCGTTTTCAGACTGCAGGTGCTGAAACGTCAGGACTCTGCCGTCTTCGATATGGGCTTTTATACCTACTATCTGATAAATTGGTAAAGTGGTGAGAGTTATTCTGTTGTTTTGGCACTGAATATCTAGGAATCTATCTAAGAATCGGAGGCACGCTTCTTCTTGGATCTTAACTCTAGAGTATTTGACATATTCAAACATATGTTTATTGTTACAAAATTTTGTACGGGGTGATCAAAATATTATACTATTCTATTAACAAACTCAATATTTTAGCTCATGTATAAATACTTCATGCCCTACACAACTTTGTCAAGCATGATCTAGAATCTAGAGCTAGAGCAATATTTATCTTTACAAATGCACCTGGTATAAGCGCGTTCAATCGCGTTGAGAGAAGAACGGCGCCTTTCAGCCGGGAATTATCTGGACTTACACTTTCGCATGATTCTTATGGAACCCATTTGGATGAACAAGGGGGAACAAAAGATCATGACCTTGAAAAAATAACTTTCAGAAGGCTGGTGAAGTTCTCTCAGAAGTATGGAGTAATATGGTTATTGACGGCCATGGCGTCATAGCAGTATGTCAAGCCAGATAACATTGTTGAACGTTTTATTCCAGATTTTGTCTTCCCAGCAGTGGTATAGCGAGCATGTGTGAGAAAGTCAATCAATATTTGCTTTAGGTATATAATATGCGGAGTTCTCGGAACGCTTCGTTATACCTCCTTACCCAATTTTGCAGTCGTCCGGTGGCCTATATATTCCAGAGCCTCAAGAGCATGATGACAAGATCCATCATGCTCCATTTCTTCTGCGACGGTCTCTCGAAATTACTCCAATGTATGAAGGCTTCGGCAAATTGATTTATGACCTGTATTGCCCTAGCCTGCAGAAGAATCATCAGATACTTTTGAAAGGACATGTCAGCGGTGTGCACTGGACTTCTGTATAAAGAAAAAGGCTAAAGCGCCTGTGAATACTTGTCACAAGCAACTGAGCAATAACACTCTAGAGATGCACAATGTTCGTCCTTCCTGCATCCTCAAGCGACAATCGAACGGTAGATCGAAAGAGATTCTCTGCGTAGTGCGCGAAAATAATGACGCCAAGTGGCTTGATGAAACCGATGTTGATCTTCAACAAAGCACTGTGCCAACAACTGACTTGCTAGATGCTTATCCAGTTATTGGTGTTGCAGAAAATGTTGCTCATTAGTGATCCGAGGATACCGTACATTAAATAATGTTTATGTATAATACATTTAGTATTTAATACTAATTTAGTACAAAAATGTTTTTCTACAACCACTATTTAAAGTGCACTTTTCTGCACGGTTTTATGTTAGCAAACTTGATATTTTCTCACAGTATAAGATATTTGACATTAGTGTGCAGAAAAGTGACGTTTCTGTGCCGCAAAGTTCTTTTCTGCACAGTTGACTACCTCATTCTGAGTAACGTTATATTCTGTTTACATCCGTGGTTAAACTTTAGACAAATATATAACCTATAAGACAATTATTATATTTAACTATAGCATAGAAACTAAATTATGGATGTTACAACTGTTTTATTTTACAATTTTATTCTTATTAAACATTTTATAATTATCAAATAACCAATAAGGATTTAGCAACCTGTGCAAGAGACGTCGAATGAAGTACGTTTTGTGTAAATCCGTGACTGCATAAATATAATGTCAATAATGTGTAATAATTGTTTAAATTTAAACAAATTAAGGCAGTGCATTAATTTTTTAACTGATTTCTGTGCAATTTATTTAGGTATAAGGAATTTAAATTGATTAGTAGGTATTAATTAAATACAGTTTAAAATTTATCACATAGGTACCTATTATAATTAATCGTCGTTTGGAAATTGTGATTTTTATTTTTAGGAAAAACTGTGCTTGTAGAAAAAGTATAGTGTGAAACACGTGCAGAAAGGTAATTTCTCACTCGCTTGAATTGCGGCACTCGCTTGCGCTCGTACCGCAACTTTTCAAACTCGTGAGAAATTAGTACCTTTCTGCACTTGTTGCACAATATACTATTTTCGTATTTATTTCATTATTTTTGTCAGTCAAAAACAACCTGCAACTTTTCTGTCTACCTCTAAACGTTATTATTTTAGTCTTTAATTTTTTATAAAAAAAATTAGATGTTACTTATCTACCTACTATACGTGTATTTTATAGATATTAAAAAATAGATTTTTTGTATATTCTAAAAAATTCACGTGATATAGGGGGCGGGGGGTTAAAAAATGCCAAAAAAAACAACACGTGATTAATGGACGGCCCCTTAGATCTCGAGATCATAAATAAGCATGTCCACTTGTGACAAGTAGAGTCTCGGCGATAAGTCACAGCATGTCTCAACTCACAGCTGTCATTTGAGGGGTGTAAAATCAAAGTCGGCAATCTCCCATTTTCATAATTTTGGGAAACCGCGAAAAACTGTAGAAACTAACAAAATGAAATTAGAAAAATAAAACTGATAAACAATCACATACAATTTGGTTTGTGATCGGATGTCCAGAAAGAGGGGCTTAATAAATAATTTCTTTTCCTTTTTTTTTAATATTTTAGTTTGGAGATTGCCGTTTTTGTTTGCAATGCTTGGAGATTGACAGATATTAAAATGATATATAAGGACATTGCCGGTTTTGAAACTAATAAAACATCATTGTGCCGGCTACTTAGTAAAGAAAAATATATTTTGATATTGAACAATAATATAATTTAGGGGTTTGGTTCACTGATATTAATGACCAGACCAGAGAATGTGGAGAATGTGGAAAATACCGTGGACAGATAGAGTAACAAATCAAGATGTTTTGCTGAAGATGGGGAAGGAATGGGAAGTTATAAAAACAATAAAAACGAGAAAACTGGAATATCTAGGCCACATAATGAGAGGGGAAAAGTACTCCCTACTAAGGCTCATAAGATGGCGTCCCTAACTCAAAAGAAGGAAAAGTGGAGATTGCCGCCTTTGATTTTACACCGCTCATTTGTGAATGCAGTTTCGAGATTGCTCTCGAGACTATTTTGTCGTAAATGGACACGTAGCTTTAGATGGATAGGGCATGTTATCAGGTGAGAGTAAGATGCATCAGTAAAAAAAGTGACCAAAAAGGGTCGATTGGACAACGAGTCAGAGGAAGAGCAAAACTTAGATATCAAGGCAACTTAGAGGACAATCCAAAATCTACTGGAATTAGAACATGCTGAAGGGTATCCAGAGACAGTGGTGAATAAGGATTGTTCTGACGAAGACTTTGGCTCATAAAGAGCTGTGATACCACTGATGATGAGGATGATAATTGATGTCGAATATGATAGAAATTTTATTGATGGTATACAACCAGCTACGGGAAAATTCTTTCTTTTCCTTGTGGATGATAGAAATGTTATAGTGTTACGTTGAAAAGGCAATCTATTTAAAAGGAAAAATTGTAAGTCAATTGACCCTAACGATATGGTGAATACTAAATTATTAAAGAATCAATTATTAGTGGAAATAATTAGAAGAAAGCATATTTTATGATTTTATGTACTGTAACGAATGAGACAGGTTACACATGCGCGCAAATTTAATATAAAATAAGGCGTATTATCCTAATTAAGATTATTTATTATTTTTGCAAACATAATCTTTACAATGATTTTTTTTAGCAAAACAACGACTTTTTCATTATTTTCAATATCGCGAAAAAACGACGCATTGTAGATGAAAACGTTCAACATACGACTTTCTTGAAAATACTTTCTCTTTAGAATGAGATTTTCTAAACTATTATATCGCTCATCGAGATGAAAAGTGTCACAACTAAAAATACAACTTTTTTCAGGAGAGACAAAAATTGATTTTTGAGTTTTTTATTTAACTGTAACTTTTAAACGGTTTATAAATTAAAAACGAAGAATATCGATAAGTGAATGTTTCTAATTGTGTACCTAACAAGCAAAACCACAAAAACAGTGATATCTGATTTAACAAAGAAAACAAATCAACATTTTGAATTATGTCAGTTCTCGAAATACAACGGTTTTTTTATAAGTTAATTGTAAGTTAAGTGACTCTAACGATATGGTGAATACTAAATTATTAAATATTCATATTAATTACAACCCTATTTAAATATAATTAGTGTTAACTTCGTTAGCAAATTACAATAAAAAAAATGAATATGTAGCCTACCTTAAATGCTTTAGAAGAGTTAAGCACATAAGCGCAAAATTTTGCGCCAATGTGTTTTAAATTCATTTATGTTTTTTTCAAATTCTGAAAAAACTAATAAGTTTTTTTGAAAAATTTAAACCTAGAATGAATATTGCATTATTACCGAGGGCCGTAAGTCTATGAAAACTATAATGTTTATTAGGTCTGGATCCCGCGTACCAAAAAAAAGTTGATTAAAGCAAGCTGAAAATTTGATTTGTTAATAGCTTAAGGGTGTCTACTCGGACAAACTTTGATATATTGGAACATTGGAACAGGGGAAATTTTTATTGTGGAACAGATTAAAAATTTGGAACGTCAGGCTCCGAAAACGTCAGATGTATTTTGTCCGACAGAACTTCCAATTTGTTACCCTTTCATTAAACTCTCATGCAAAAATCAAACTGCTTTTACTAACCAACATAATTCCTATCATTTGACATGTTCTTCGTGTTCCACTCATTAAACTGCCCAGTTGGTGATAGACACCACTCATATTAAAGCATGAGAGTTTAATAAAAGGGCAACAAATCAATTGGATGTTCTGTCCGACAAAATACATCTGACGTTTTCGTAGTCTGACGTTCCAAATATTTAACCTGTTCCACCATTAAAGCTTCCCCTGTTCCAGTGTTCCCATATATCAAAGTTTGTCCGACTAGACACCGTTAAGCTATTAACAAATTTTCAGCTTGCTATTAATCAACTTTTTTTTCTTGTGCGGGATCTAGACCTATATTTTATTAAGTTACAGGAGTAAAAAAAATTAGTGTGATTTTTAATTTCAAATATCTCAATTTTTGGTTATTCTAAGGGACTTTCTGCACTCGGTAATAATTTAATCTTTCATTTCGCGTTTAAATTTTTAAAAAATTCTTATTAGTTTTCTTAGAGTTCCAAAAAAATGAATTCATTTAAAAACAATTTTGCGCGAAATTTTGCGCCTACGCTCTTAAAACAATTCTTGCTAACTGCAAAGAAACTGGACGTGGAGCCCTACTTTTCAACCAGGCACACATAGACCTGGATTCCGCGTACCAAAAAAAGTTGATTAATAGCAAGCTGAAAATTTGTTAATAGCTTATCGGTGTCTAGTCGGAAAAACTTTGATGTATGGGAACACTGGAACAGGGGTAGTTTTAATTGTGGAACAGTTTAAAAATTTGGAACTTCAGATTACGAAAACGTTCCATGTATTTTGTCGGACAGAACATCCAATTAATTTGTTACCCTTTAATTACACTCTCTTGCAAAAATCAGACTGCTATTACTAACCAACATGATTCTTGTCCTTTGATATGTTCTTCGTGTTCCACTCATTAAAATGCTCAGTTGGTGATAAACACCAGTCTGATTTTTGCACGAGAGTTTAATGAAATGGTAACAAATTAATTGGAAGTTCTGTCCGACAAAATACATGGAATGTTTTCGTAATCTGACTTTCCAAATTTTTAAACTGTTCCACAATTAAAACTTCCCCTGTTCCAGTGTTCCCGTACATTAAAGTTTGTCCGACTAGACACCGGTAAGCTATTAACAAATTTTCAGCTTGCTATTAATCAACTTTTTTTTTGGTACGCGGGATCCAGGTCTAACAGTTCGGCGTCGGAATAAAACCAAACAGTACGATTACGAATATAAAGACGAACCGATTTTATATCCTAAAATGTCATACAAAGTTCATTTCTTTTATTGTGTTCTCAACCAAGCACTAATTTCAGTAAATGAAAGATTTTCCATATTGGAAAATATTGTTGATTCTTTCAAATTTTTATATAATTTAACCGACAGTACAGAACACCCACAATGAAAACTTTTGTGTAGAAATTTGTAAAAAAATGAGACTTAATAATCACCTAGATATAGGGGGAGATGATTTAATTGAAGAAATTATACAGCTTCAGCCTTTGTTAAAAGAGTTAAATAATTTATGGATTCGACCGTTACTTGATGGAAGTTCATTTTATCTAATAATAAAACACTGAAAACGTTTGTTTTCTATACTTCCACAGAATTTATTATAACTAAGTGACTACAGCTGTTTCGGCAGAGTGCCTTTCTCAAGTGATATAGTTTACAATGTGTTTGCCTTTTTAAGTCTTCAACTGAAGAGGTTGAGGAGTGGGGAGCTGTTTGTCTCGAGTTGGTCATTCAGAATTATATCTGTATTTTTCAGTTTATTAATTTCCATAGATTCTAAAAAAGATAGCTTAAGGCATTTATTTTGAATATGCAGAATTTGAAACTCTTCATTGAAAGAATGATTATGATCTAGAAGGTGAAGTGCGTATGTAGAAGTGTCTGTTTTTCTATTGTTGAATGCCCTTTTGTGTTCTGCTATCCGTTTGTCAAAAGTTCTGCCAGTTTGACCGATGTACGTTTTCGGACAGTCACCACACGTTAGGATAAATATATTAAGAACAATAAAAGCCGAAAGAGAAAGCAACTACAGAGTGGTGTGTACAAACTAACGTGTGGTGACTGTCCGAAAACGTACATCGGTCAAACTGGCAGAACTTTTGACAAACGGATAGCAGAACACAAAAGGGCATTCAACAATAGAAAAACAGACACTTCTACATACGCACTTCACCTTCTAGATCATAATCATTCTTTCAATAAAGAGTTTCAGATTCTGCATATTCAAAATAAAGGCCTTAAGCTATCTTTTTTAGAATCTATGGAAATTAATAAACTGAAAAATACAGATATAATTCTGAATGACCAACTCGAGACAAACAGCTCCACACTCCTCAACCTCTTCAGTTGAAAACTTAAAAAGGCAAACACATTGTAAACTATATCACTTGAGAAAGGCACTCTGCCGAAACAGCTGTAGTCACTTAGTTATAATAAATTCTGTGGAAGTATAGAAAACAAACGTTTTCAGTGTTTTATTATTAGAGTTAAATAATGTTTGTAAATTTTGAAATTTATATTTTTAAACGAATTTACTGCAGTTTACTCAAATTTAGCAATAGCTCTTCGCATTCTGCTCACTCTCCCCATATCTGAGCCACTGCTGAGTGATCTTTTTATAAACTGAAACTTAAAACATTATTTGAGATCGACCATCAGTCAAGGGCGGTTGATAAATTTATCTACCATCTCTATAGAGTGTCTGTATTAAATCAAATTGATATTTTCTGTCAATCTGTCATCACACTATCTAGCTACGGAAGGCTCGAAATAGAAGTAGAAGATCAAGTGAATAGAGCAAACAGAGCAGCAGGTTGCCTGAACGACACAATATGGAGAAATAAAGACATCGGAAAAGAAACGAAAGGCAGAATTTACAAAACAGTTATCAGACCAATAATGACATACGCGGTAGAAACACGACCCGACACAGAGAGGACAAAAAGATTGCTCGAAACAGCGGAGATGAAAACCCTTCGAAAAATCGAGGGTAAGACTCTAATAGAAGTACAGATATACGACGGAGATGCAAATTGGACATCATTAATAACTGGATAAGAAACAGAAGAATAGAATGGAATGACCACATAAGCTGAATGACAACAAATAGAGTAGTAAGGACAGCGAGAGTAGGTTCCCCAATAGGAAGACGATCAGTGGGAAGACCACGAAAACGATGGAACGACAACTTACTAAAGGCACATTGAAAAAACCCACAGAGTCATGTCTATACAAAAAGAAGAAGAAGAAGAAATGCCACATCAATGAAAACATGGAATCACTTTAGTTGTGGGCGTATAGCAGAATTCTAAAAATATCGTGGACAGAACACGTCATAAACAAAGAGGTTTCGAGAACGACGAATAAAAAAAAATCTAAATTTTAAATAGGTAGACATAGACAAAAATACACCTTGCTTCAGTTGATTATACAGGAAAAGGTTGAAGGAAAGAGAAAAGTATGGTACGGATACTGAGAGAATGGTATGGATGCAAACAGTGGCGGATCTAGAAATTTTTTTTGGGGAGGGTCATGGGTCTTGATGGTGGTTTAATTACATTTCTCTGATGCAAGGTCACTTAGTCTTACCAACCCTAGGATAAGTGAGTTTACAATTTGGGGGGGGGGGGGTCATGACCCCGTGACATCCCCCCTGGATCCGCCAGTGGATGCAAATCAAATTAATTTTTTAGAGTAACGCTGTTAATTGTGGACCTTTGTCGCGGAGAGGTCTCTTGAAGAAGGAGAACAGAAATCATATTATGAAGATCATGAATAGAAAAAGCACCAAATGTAGAAATAATTAAGAGGATGGGAACTGATCCAGAAATATAAATGACCATCAAAAGGTGAAAATTTTGTGTAATGATAATGGGACATGTGAAGAGAAAGCACAGTTCAGATGAAATGTGGGAAGGTAAAAAATATTCTGCCTTCGTAATACTAAACAATGTATCCTACCTTCCTAACTCGTAGAGCTCAACTTTCAACAGATAATGGAACTTAAAGCAGAAGAAAAAAAGATGCAGAAAGCATCTTATTGTATCTTATCGTATTGGATCTTGTTTTAATTAGTTTATTGCAACTGTATTTTACTTTATGTCATTTTAAAAGTATATCACATCTTTTAATAAAGCAGTCCTTATCATCTGCCGAGTTATTCGTTAAACTATACAAATGTTGGCTTTCTAATCTAAAGTTTTTAAAAAATTCCTTTGACCGAAATAAAATCGAGACCTATTATCCCATTGAACGTTATTTTATCGAATCGAGAACTTTATATAAAAAATAGGGCGATCATTTTTGCATGACCCTACGAAAGGGAATAAAGTTTATCAAATACATAATGACTTAATGAACCTTTTAAAACAATCAGCTGTGGTGATAATGAATGAAACAAAAAAAAAACAAGAAATATTACAACCGGAAACGCAATAAAACAAAACAAAGTATTCAATTGAATTGAAATGGCTGTTATCAAAAGGTGAACGTCGGCGAACCACGAAGAAGATATTGATAATAGCTACGATGCCGACAAAGTTTCACAAAATAGAATTAGTGCGTGCTCTTGTACAATTAACAATGAAATTTTATGTTTTACAGTTTTCAATTTCATAATTAAGTCATTATAAATGTAATAATTGTGATTTTTTTGTTTGTTTGTGGGAAACGCCGCGGAAATATCAATAATAGTGCAGTAAATCCACAATTTTACTAAAATTAGTTCATTCAGTTATTAAGAATAAATAATTTAAACAAAAAAATGCAATACCTATGTAGACGAACAAATGTTTTTTTCTATCTATAAGCATTAAGCGAGGTTCCTAGATAGATATAAAACTACTGAAAGAAAATAACATCCAGGAAAAAGTAAAAACAGAGATTAATAAGAATTTTGCGAAAATAGTTGAAGACGCTCCTAGTGGCATAGAAGAACATTGGAACGAAATGAAGACATCTATTAACACGCTTTCGCATGAATATCTTAAATCAAAAAGAGAAAAGAAGCAAGAATGGATGACAGATAAACTATTGCAGATAATGGAAGAGCCAAGGAAATTAAAAGGTAGAAATGACAATGAATACAAAAAGTTGCATAAGAGTATACTAAGAGAAATAAAAGGGGCAAAAGAAGCATGGCTGATGGAGAAATGTACAGAAATTGAAACACTACAACGCAAACATGACGATTTCCATATGCACAAAAAGATTAAAGAAGTACAGAACATCAGAAAACAACGCAATACAGGCATAGTCGTAGACGTCGAAGGTCAGATTTTGACTACAATTGAAAATAAATTAAGCAGATGGAAAGAATATATGCAAGAGTTATTCGAAGATGTTGCACAAAGTCCGTATGAAATAGACAATCCTACGGCCCAGAAATAACAAACGAAGAAGTAACTATGGCCATTAAGCGGATTAAAGATGGGAAATCACCAGGACTTGATGAGGTGCATGGTGAAATTTTAAAGCTATTAGAGGCACAACAAATAACAGCTCTTACGAAGTTATTCAACAATATATACGAGACTGGTTACTTACCAAAAGACTGGCTACTATCAATATTCATTCCACTTCCCAAAAAAGCCCACGCTAGAAAATGTGAAGAACATAGATTAATTAGTTTGATGAGCCATGTACTTAAAGTACTCCTTACTATCATTCACTCGCGCATATAGACCAAATTAGAAGAACAGCTGAGTGAAGTTCAATTTGAATTCAGAGCAGGACCCGGAACGAGGGAAGCGCTTTTCAGCTTGCAAGTTCTAATACAGAGAGCCAGGGATGTCCACTGCGATGTGTATGCATGTTTCATAGATTTCGAGAAGGCATTTGATAAAGTCCCACGTGGAAAACTAATCGATATCCTAAAAACATCAGAACTCGATGGTAAGGATATAAGACTCGTTTCAAACTTATATCTCCAACAAAAAGCCACAGTTCGATTCGAAACTGAACTGTCCGAAATCTTCACAGTCGAAAAAGGAGTCAGACAGGGTTGCATACTGTCACCAGCATTATTTAACATATACTCCGAAAACATCTTTACAGAGGCCTTGGACGAATCAGAAGATGGTATTGCAGTAAATTGACAACTTATAAATAATATTAGATATGCAGACGATACAGTATTCCTGGCAGATAGTGCGCAGGAGCTCCAAAGGATCATGGATAATGTTGTAGAAGCATGTAGAAACAAATACGGCCTAAAACTAAACTGTAAGGAGACAAAAATAATGATCATTAGTAAAAACACCAACATAAACGCCCAAATTACACTAAACAAAACACCCATAGAGAGAGTACAGAAAATATGCTATCTGGGCTGCAACATTAAGGATACTTGGGATCATAGCTACGAAATAAAAACTCGTATTGAAAAAACCAGAAGCTCTTTTAACAGTCTTAGGAAAATTCTGTGCAACTTGTCTTTAAGTGTCAATATACGCATAAGAATTCTTAGATGTTACGTCTTTAGTGTTCTCCTATACGGAGTTAAAAGCTGGAGCCTGACAGAAGATGGCATAAAACGGTTAGAGGAGTTTGAAAGTGTGGTGCTACCGACGTATGTTGAGGGTCTCATATATACACCACACAACTAATATAACTATTCTCCAGAGGCTAAGAAAAGACGAAGAAATAATTAACACCGTAAAGAACAGAAAATTGGCTTACTTCGGCCACATTATGCTTAATGAAAAATACCGACTGCTGCAGTTGATTCTACAAGACAAGATTGAGGGCAGGAGAGACCCTGTACGTAGACGTATATCCTGGCTGGCCAATCTTAGAAAGTGGACTGGTCTAACGTCAACTGATCTATTTCGAGCTGCCGTAAATAGAATAAGATGGGCCAATGTGGTCGCCAACATCTTCAGAAGATAGGCACTTTTAGAAGAAAATATTCCTACAGCTTCTGCTGCTTCTAGCATTTCGACCGCCGTCGTTTTCTGTCCATACATTCGTCTTCTTTGATGGCTCTATCTCTCATTATGTGCCGTACATTTTATTCCCAGGCAACTGAAGACCTTTCTCTTCTTCAACTTTGTTGTGGTATGTAATTTAAAGCTTTATTTGGCCATCTATTTTCATTCATTCGTTTCGCGTGACCATACCACACTAGTTGTCTCATTTCAATTCTATCTACACTGGCATATACAGTATTTGTCTTCCTAATATCTTCATTCCTGATGTGATATTTTTGGATATACCACACGCTCTCCTTAGATAATCCATTTCTACTACTTCTATTCTTTTTCAATCTCTTTTCGTGATCTGCCAAACTTCTGCCACATAAGTCATAATAGGCTCTAACAAGATTAGATAGATTGTAAATTTCGTTGTTTGTCTAATGTCTTTAGACCATAGTAGAGAGCTTAGAATGTTTACCGTTTTTTTTTTCTGCTGCGTTCTGTTTTCGATGTCTCTTTTGGTACTGCCTTCTTTAGATATTATAGATTCGAGATATTTATATTCTTTACATTTTTTGTGGTTTTAATTTCTAACTCTGAATCATCTCCCATTTTAAAATACTCTGTCTTTGAGATCTTTATATTGAGGCCCCATTTTCCATATTCTTTCTTTAGTTTTCTAAACATGTAGTCCATATCTTCCTCATCATTCGCTACGACTACCTGATCGTCTGCGAAAAATAAAGTTGTTAGACATTTACCACTGCCTATGTTTATTCCCATTTCGGATACTCGTTTCCTCCACTGCTCTAGCGATGATTGAATATATACTTTAAATAAGGTCGGAGATAGACAACATCCTTGTTTAAGCCCTTTTGTTATTGGAAATGAGTCAGATATAAAGTTTCCTTCATTAACGACACTTCTTGCATTTTTGTACATATTTGCGGTAGCAAATCATCTTCGAACATCTTCGATTCCACATCTCATTTTTACTTTTCACTACTTCTCTTTTTACATCTCGATTTAATTTTGTATATCTCTTGTGATCTTTCTTCTTTCTCGTTGACATCCATTTTTGATAAGCAGTTTTTCCTGTTTACTAACGTTTGCATATTCTCTGACCACCATTCTTGATTTATAAATTCATAAATTTTTCAGAAATTTTGAATTTCAGAAAAGGCCATAGAGTACAATAAACCAGCATATATATGCCGTATAGACCTGACAAAGGCTTTCGATCGCATTCAAGTCGAAGACGTCCTATATTTACTGTATAGAAGAAACATCTTCTTAGCCTTCTATCGTCCACGTTTGGACATAGGCCTCTCCCAACTCCTTCCATCGGTCTCTATCCTGAGCAACATATTTCCAATTCGTTCCGGCTACTCTTTTAATATCATCAACCCATCTCATCTGTGGTCTTCCTCTCGGTCGTTTACTTTGGTAAGGTCTCCAATGTTGTATCGTTGCATTCCAACGTTGGTCTTTTTGTCTAACAGTGTGGCCTGCGAAGCTCCATTTAAGTTTGGCAACTTTTGTTGTTATGTCCTCGACTTTTGTTTTTGATCTTACCCAGTCGTTCCTCTTTTTATCTGACAGTCGTATACCTAACATTGCTCTTTCCATAGCTCTTTGTGTTGTGGCTAGTTTATTCATATTTGCCTTGGTTAGGGTCCAGGTTTGACACCCATATGTCATGATAGGAAGGATGCACTGGTTGAACACTTTGGTTCTCAAATATTGAGGTATTTTGCGGTTCTTAAGTATCCAACCAAGTTTTCCAAATCCTGCCCATGCTAGTCTTGCTCTTCTATTAATTTCCGCACTTTGGTTTTCTTTGTCTAGTTTCAGGATTTGGCCTAGGTAGATATATTCCTGGATTTTTTCTATCTCACTGCCATTTATAGTTATGCATCTGGGGTCATCTGTGTTTGTCATTATTTTTGTTTTCTTCATGTTCATTTTCAGGCCGACGTATTGGGAGCTGCCTGCGAGTTCCTCCATCATAATTTGCAGTTCCTCGAATGAGCTCGCTATAATCACAATGTCGTCAGCGAATCTGAGGTGGTTTAGCTTCTTGCCATTAACGTTAATGCCATAGGTTGACCAATTTGTCGTTTTGAAGACGTCTTCTAGTGCTAGGTTGAAAAGCTTTGGCGATATTACGTCTCCTTGTCTCACGCCTCTCTTAATAGGGATGGGATTTGTATTTTCGTCTAGTTGTACTATCATAGTTGCATTTTCATATATATTATGTATTAGTTGTCTATATCTCGAATCTATTCTACAATTATTAATAGCTTGTTCTATGGCCCACATCTCGATACTATCAAACGCCTTTTCATAGTCTACGAAGGCAAGAAATACGGGTAGTTGGTATTCATTTGCCTTCTCTATCAATGTTCTCATTGTCAGCAGATGGTCTGATGTACTATATCCTTTGCGGAAGCCAGCCTGTTCCACTGGTTGGTAATTGTCCATTTTGTAGGTCAACCGCTTGTTAATAATTCTCATGAATAGTTTGTATACTTGACTGAGCAACGATATCGGTCTATAATTCTGTAGGTCACATTTGTCCCCTTTTTTGTGTAAAAGTATTACTAGACTTTCGTTCCAGTCTTTAGGGATCTTGCTATTATGAAGACATTTATTAAATAGCTCTGTTAGTATAGGGATTGTTACTGTTTTGCTTGTTTTCAAGAGCTCAGCAATTATACCGTCCTGTCCTGGAGCTTTATTATTTTTTAGTTCTTTTAAAGCTCTTTCTATTTCGAATTCCTTTATATTTGGTAGTACTTCTGATCCCACGTTTTTTATTTTTCTTTTGATGTTCACCTTTGTTGATTCATTAGGCTGGCTTTGGGAGCTGTACAAGCTTTTGTAGAAGTCTTCGACTATTTTTGTAATTTTATATTTGTCCTTCTCTTCCTTACTATTGGCGTCTTTAATTTTGATGATTTTTTGAACACCCAGTGCCGGTCTTAGACATTTTAAGCCTCTGTTGTTTTCAATGACTCGCTCTATTAAGTTCTCGTTCCATTTTTGTAAGTCGCGTTTTAGTTCTTTTCTAATTGTTTTATTAAGTTCTATGTATTCTTGAGTATGGCATTTGTTTTGCGTTAGTAGTTGTCGTCTTTCCGTCATTAGTTGTTTAGTTTCGTTGCTTATTTTGTCTTCTTTAGTACTTGTTTTCTTTGCGACCTTTAGTCCGGCTTCGAGAAGGTTCTTATTGATGTTTTTGTTAATTTCGTCAATTTCATCTTGATTATGTGAAGGATCATATTTGAACTTATCCGCTAAGACCTCTCGGAATTGCTCTTCATTTGTTTTTAATTTAAAGGCATCTATTCGCGTTGTTTTTTTAAATATTCTTTTTCTCTCTTCTTTCATGTTAATATTTATTTTTGCTCTAACTATACGATGGTCACTACCCGTTGTTACGTTGTTGATTGTTGTTACGTCTTCAAATATTCTTTTGTTGTTTGAGAGAAAATAGTCTATTTCATTTTTGGTGGTTCCGTTAGGTGCAACCCATGTCCACTTTCTGTTTGGTTTCTTTTTGTAGAAGGTATTCATAACATACATGTTTTCTTGTTCCAGGAATTCCATAAGTTTTTCTCCCCTGGTGTTTCTTGTGCCGAATCCAAAATTTCCAATCTTGCTTTCAGAGTCTTCAATCTTACTTCCAATGTTGGCGTTAAAATCTCCCATTATTATTATTTTGGATTCTCTGTTGGTGTCTATAGCTGTTTTAAGATCTTCGTAAAAAGTATTTATTTCTTCATCAGTTGCCTTTTCAGTTGGAGCATAAACTTGCACAATCTTTAATTTGGTTTTTGGATTTAGTTTTAAAATCATGTATGTAACCCTGTCTGAGATGCTGTCAATTATTTGAATTTGTGATTTTCTCTTCTTGTTGATTAAGAAACCTACTCCACCGTATGTATAGTCTTCATTGCCTTTATAATAGAGCCTGTTGCCTGAATGTAAGTCCACATATCCTTCACCCCTTCTTTTAACTTCTGATAGTCCCATTATATCCCAATTCATATTCCCTAATTCCTCTTCTAGTTCGTAGAGTTTTTCGTCTTTTGCCATGGAACGGATGTTGTAAGTTGCTATATGGAGTTGCTTGTTGTTCTTCTTTTTCAATGTCGACTTGCCTCCCCCAGAATCCTCGAGGCAGACCGTTATATCGGTGTGGGACTGTGGAATAAACTTCCTACCCACCTGGGGTATCTTCCGTATATCTGTTGAAACCGACATTTTTGTTTTGTGGAGGTTTTGGCCATAACCCACCACGCTGGCCAGACGGGTTGGTGGGTGGGAGGGGATATTAGGGAAGGAATTTGGGGTTTGGATAGGATAATACTGAGGTTGGGGCCTGGTTACCTCTAAATAGGAAATGGAGGAAAAAACCAGGAGTTCGCGTGGGCAGGGGCGCTAAATCCCTGAAGTAAGTATGCTCTCTATCGGGATCATAGAGAGGTACCTACCCGCTACCGCGGGTACCTACCAATCAATATTATACAAACCATCGAAAACATCTACTTTCATAATTGAATACAGACAAAGATCAATAAAAAAAATGGTTGATAGATAGATAGATAGATACATTTATTTCCTTTTAAAATTTTACAATTTTATGGAAAGGGTGAGAACAAATATTTCGTTCCTTTTTTTTTTTTTCTTTTTTTTCCCTTTTTTTTCTTTCATCCCAAGAAACACACAATATGTTTATTTTAGGGATAAACAAAAGAAAGAAATAAATAAAAAAAAAAAAAAAAACAACGAGTTATATAAGAATTAATTAAAGATACAAAGTATAATTTACGTATTTAACTATTCATTTATGATGAAAGACCTAAGTTTTAGAACATTCCAGATATAGCCAGCTATTATTTTAGCTGAATACACTGTAATGTTATTTAAGGTATGAGTTACAGTATCAATATCGGCTATATAATTAATGGATGATTGTTTCATACAAGAATATATTGGACAATCAAAAAGTATATGTTCAATTGTTTCTAACTCCTTATTGTTACAAATAGTACAGATTTCATTAGGATTAATTTTATATGTAGAATCCTTATAAGTGAACGTTAAGCAGAATGAATTACATAATCGAAGCTGTGCAATAGTTCTTGTAATCTGGATGGGCATTTTTAGGCATAAGTATTTTTGACTTAATTCGGAAAGAGCTAGGTGTTTATATAAGGGGAGAAAATTGGATTGCTGACAAAGAGAAATATCTAATTCTGAGAGCTTATTTTTAAATTTGATTAACAAGGCTTTTCTATTCAGTTGTAGGGAATGAAGGGAGAGATTATTCCAAATAGGTTCAGCATCAATAAAAGTAAAAAGTGATTTTACCTGCGCTGCCCAGTTATACCTGCTATCGGTCTCCATCAGTTGTAGTTGACGAAAAAAGCACATTTTGGGGTAACGGGAATCGTCCATCATATAAATTTTCTTTAACCAGTTTAGTGTCCACTTGAATATATTATACAAGAGTTTGACTCTGCCGCATTCCACTCTGACTATGTAACCGGGTGTGGATATGGGAAGCATAAGAATTCGTTTTAGGAATTGTACTTGAACTTGTTCGAGAACATCTACATAACGGAGTGCCCATACAGAAATACAATTGGAGATTGTACTTGTTACTAATGCATCAAAAAGTTGTAGCCTCGTTTGCATGCAGTCAATTTTAAGTTTAGCTAGAACAGGTATAAGTGCTCCAGTTGCTTGTTTAGCTTTCGCATTACTCACATCTGCCATTTCACGGAATAGAGACGAAGAGGCAAAAGTCACTCCAAGGTAATTATAGGTGTTAGTTAATAGAATGGGATATTGATTGAAAGTGAATTTAATATTATTTTTTAAGTTATAAGGACCCCTAGAGAAACACATAATTTTAGTTTTAGCAGTATTGACAGTAAGTTTGTTTTGTTTGCAGTAATCCTCCAACATTTTTAATTTTTTTGATATATCGATCTCCGAGTGACCTAATATTACCAAATCGTCAGCGTATAAAAGCATAAGAGTTTCATTTACGTTATTAACATTGATGCCTTCTGCTCCGCGGCTTTTAAAAAAATCTTCGATGTCTGCAAGAAATAACGCAAATAACAAGGGACTGAGGACTTCTCCCTGTAACACGCCCTCACAAATGTTAAACGATTTAGTATATTGCTCGTCAGCATTAACCCTAAAGGTAGCATTAGAATAGAAAGATTTAAGTAGAAGTACAATTTTAGAGCTAATACCCAAAGCAAAAAGTTTAGACCAGAGCAACGCGTGGTTAATGCAATCAAAAGCCCGCTTAAAGTCAACAAACAATACAAATAGCTTGCGCTTTTTAAATCGGAGACGAAATTGAATGATGGATGTAAGAGTATAGACATTATCGTAACAACCACGTTCTTTACGAAAACCAGATTGGGATTCGGGAAGTATATTAAACGATTCTACCCAATTGACTAAACGGTTCAAAATAATTTGCATGAATACTTTAGTAATGCAGTTTACTAAAGCAATTCCCCTGTAATTGGAAGGATCGTTAGAGGGACCTTTTTTGTGGAGCATTTTTAGAGTAATTTTCGACCAACTATTAGGAAAAGTGGAAGTGTTGAAGATAGTATTGAAAAATGAGTTAAGGTATAAGATCCAGTTATTTGGTAAGTATTTGTAAAACTCATAGGGAATATTATCAGATCCTGGAGCTTTGTTGTTTTGACAGGAATTTAAAGCTAAGTAAATTTCATTGGTGGTAATAGGATTATCAAAATACGGATTCCTCGCATCGAAATAGAGGGTTGTGTCCACTATCCCGGCTCCCATAATTTCAGAGTAGAATGTTTCCCATGTTGCAGCAGGTAAAGATATGTAACTATTTGAAATATTTCGAGCTCTTTTAATATGAAACCAAAAAGTTTTTGAATCAGTAGAGTTGGAAATATTACCAATAATATTTTGTTGAAATTCAGTTTTTTTTACTTTTAATAATTTTTTATACTCTGCTTTAATAATTAAGTATTCGTTTTTAGTTTGATTTGAGAAATTGTTTTGTTGACAAATTTTGAGTTTACTTTTAACTGATTTCTTTAGATCTCTACATTGACAATCATACCACGGTTTGTGTTTATTAGGTCTGTTAGGAGCGATTATACTTTTTGACAGCCCAAGATTATCAGCTGTTTTATAAATATTATCCAACAGGTTTTTGTTTGCCATTTCGACATCATGAATTATGTGCACCCCCGCCGAATTTTGCATGTTTAGTTTATAAGACAAAACTAAAGATTCATTTAACTTAAAAATAGTTTTATTTTTTATTATAGTTTCTTTCATAGGTGAGAGATACGTTTGAGTTATAAAGCATGAAACAGGAAAGTGGTCTGATAAAGTACACGTTGTATTTACGTAAACATCATTAACAAAGTGCAAATGTGAGTTATTTACCCAAACTAAATCTATTGTACTCTTGCCCATAGGGCCGACGAAAGTAAATTTTGCAGGCCGATCAGAAATACACCTACCATTTAACAGACAGAACCCGTTAAAATTCATGAAATCAAGAAGGCATCTACCTTTTGCATTAATTACAGTATCTAAACTTTGTCTCTCGTCAAAAAAATTTGTGTTTTCAAATATTTCAGGAGGGGATACGTCATTGTCTGAAACACGGGAGTTAAAGTCTCCTCCAATAATTATAGGTGTATCATTAAATTTCTCTAAAATATTAGATAACACCTCCTGAAATAGTGACAATAAATATTCAATACTTAGACTAGGTTTAAAATAAACGTTACAGACTACAAATTTATAATTATTGCTAGATATTAAACAAAAGATCCACCAAGGTGATTTATCAATACAAACAGAAGAAAGGTTGGGATTACAAAAAATTGATAGACCACCGCTAGCCCTACCCAAGGATTTTTCTTTTATGGCAACTGAACTGGCACATGAGTAAGTAGATAAATAATTTGAAAATTTTATATTTTCGGTAATAACCCATGTTTCCGATAAACAAAGAATGGGTATATCATTGAAATCACTTAAAAAGTCATTAACACTATTAATTCCTTGTGAGTTCCAAAAAACAATGTGTACTGATTGCTATTCAGATTTCGAGGAGGCAGGTTTTACAACTTTTAGGCCAGACTCTCGGTTAGGTGAAGACTCTTCCTCGCGAACTCTTTTGTTGGATAGTATTTGAACGATTTGCGGAACTCCATAAACATATTTAATAGTGAGATTTGTTTCAGTTTTTAATCGTAACTCTAGTTCTGCACGTAAATCATTTAGATGTTGACGCTGTTTAGGTGTCATATCAGAGATTATCTTAACTGAAGGATATAAATTACGAGAAATATTCTTCTTGTTTCTCAAAACGTCCAATGCAGCCTTAGGAGTCCCAAAAATAACACGATAAAGACGAGGTTTGTTATTATTAGTATTTTTTCCAAGACGATAGCCGGACTGGATACAATTCGCAGAATTCGGAGATAAGTGCGTAATTACTTCTTTAATTATGCGAGCGTCATCTTCGGGTGATCTTTCAGGAACTCCTAGGAGTAGGACGTTCTTTTCCCGCTTCAAACGCTGAGTAGTTTCGTAATATATATCATCTTGTGACGGAGTTGGAGAGTTCACTAGTTTTTCCAAGGAACTAACTTTTTCACGAAGAAGATTATTTTCATCACGAAGAGCGGATACATCCTTCATGCAGTTTTCAAGCATTTGTGATTGTGTAGAAAACTTGTTATTTAATTCTGTCACAGAATTTGTGAGAATGGATAATTTGTCCATAAGTAAATCAAACTGATGGTTGCTGAGTAGCGAGGCTGAAGACATAGATGGTTCATTCTGAAGAGTAATGTTATTCGGAGAGGGTCTACAGGTATTACAATGCCAGTTCTCAAATGATACGGATGTTTCATTGCAACCATTTAATTCTGATCGAGCACATATTTTATGGCATAATTTGTTGCAACTTAGACAAGAGACCTGGCTATCGATCTCCATTAACAAATTATTGCAATATAAGCACAGAGATTTTGAAGACATTCTTCTAATGAGGTGCAGGTTTATGTTTTTTTGAAGTTGTTAATTAAACTAATGTATGTAGTAGATCCAAAAAAGACTTACTGTTTGATTAATTAAAAACAATCAATGGCACGAAACTATATATTTTAGAGAGCAATTGTAAACACGTCTGTACACCACGGACTTTCAGTTCTCACCTGAAACCTGGTTACAGAATGGCAAACAAAGAAATCCAAATATTATGTTATGCAACAGCCAAGAAATACAATATGATATCAGCAGAAAAAACGAAATGTATGACCAGTGGCGGATTTAAAGAAAAAAGCCCAGTCGGCAAAATTTCTTCAGGCCCCCCCCCTAGAAAATTATGTTGTGTCAGGTGTTCCATGGAAAGATATATGTTTTAAGAATTTAATGAATATAAAAAATTTTTCATTTATTCATCGAGCATTATAAAAGTTGTATTCTTTTTTACATCGAGAAAATTTATTTATTTTTGAATCCTCTTCTCGCTTTTTTCTCCGCGAAAACTTCGATGGTTGCATCCAGATCAATTTGATTGGCGACTTGCTGTTCGATGAAAAGTATGCTGAAATCGTCCAATGCTTCTGCACTCATTGTAGAACGTTGACGATCTTTGACTCTCTTCAATGAACTCATTGTTCGTTCAGCGCTGGCAGTGCTGACGGGAAGGGTCAAGAATAAACGCAATAAACTGCAGCACTCCGGGAAACTCTGGCATTTTTTTCGTTCGTCGTTGTCTAATGATCGGAAAATCCGGATTCTTCCATCCCATCTTCTCCCACTGAGATTTAGCTTTCAAAACGAAAGAATCATACTTGCTCTCCTCACGCAAGTTTTGCAAGTTCTTCATTACATTTTCGAGCCAATTTTGAGCCATCAAAAGATCAACTTCTTTTTTCTGTAATTGCACTTCAGCAATGTCAATGAATGATAGGACTGAATGCCACTATGTCAGGTTTAGTAAAAATAGCAATTGATCGCCGAAAGTAGAGAATTTGCGTCCATTATATCTTCTCCAGTAGCCTTATCTCTCGATGTTTCTCGTTCTAAACAGTTGACAACACAGTAAAGATTTTGGATAATTGCTTCTACTGCTTTCAGCCGTGCAGACCAACGAGTAGCACTCAAGCCTTTGATGTGCAGTCTTCGTTTCTGTGACAGCGCTTCGCTTTCGATATCTTCTGATGGCACAGCACACTGTTCTTCTTGTGTTTCTCTTCGACAGTCAGAGTTGGTCTCAAAAAGTTCTAGTTTTAATTCTTCCAGAAGTTGGATGCCGAAAGATGTTGTATTTTGAGACAGATTTTTGCTTTCTTCCAAAAGGTTTTCCCATCGCCGATGAGACTGCGAGAAGTAGTTGAAAATTCGCTGTAGTGTTGCGAAAAAGAGTTTGATTGAAGGGCTGGCGAATCTTTCAGCTGCATGAGATAAAACCAGGTTGAGTTGATGCGCTGTACAATGGATGTACGGAACGAAGGCCTTCTCTTTAACATATCTCCTGATAAGCGCTTGTAATCCATTCAGCTCTCCTGACATAACGGGCGCACCATCGAAAGCTTGACCACATAGATAAATTTTTTCGAATAGATATTTTTCAAACAAGACCCAAATAATGTTATGAGAAATCGAGACAGCATCCCCTTTTTTGATTCGAATGAAACATAAAAAACGTTCTTTGATGCATAGTATCTTGGCTCCTGTCTCATTTTTTTGGATTGTAACATATCGCACCAATATAGCCATTTGGTCCAAGTGAGCAACATCAGTTGTTGAGTCAGCGATCAGTGTGAAAAATTTTGCTTCTTTGCATTCATTAATAATAAAATTTCGCGTTTGATCAGCCAAGATATTCAATAATTCGAATGTAATCGTTTTGCTCAAGTACTTTATCCGATTCGAGGATTCGATGTGATCATGTAGAGTCGAGTTATGTCGGGAGATGAGTTTGATGATAGACAAATATATACCAGGATTTTCTTCATCCATTTTTTCACGATGACCTCGAAACGCGACACCTAAGCCAGACAAAGTTCTTATGGTATCAAAAAAAAATGTTCAGGACGTAACGCCATTTTTTCGCTTCTTCGCTAATTTGCTGATTTAGTTGATGACTGATATCAGCTTTCTTGAGAAAACTTGCTGCTGCAACTGCATTCTGGAGATGAGTCTTGCTCAAACTGTGTATTGAAATGGATTTCTGAACATGTTTCCAATCCGTGTAACCAGTGCACCATATACTTTTTTTCGTATCCTCATTTCCAAATAGCCAGCAATAATGGCAATAAGCATGATGTAGAGTCGGCGAGTATGACAACCAAGGGCTAAGATCATTTTCTTCGAAAGGCTTGTGCGTACGTTTATAATAATACTGCGAGTTAAAATGGCGCCCATTTCCTGTGAGTTTGAATTGGCCAGTGGGCATATCAGCTTCTGTAGGTTGACAAGGGCCAGCAAGTAAAAGCATTATTTTCTGATCTTCGTTTAAAATCTGATTTTTATAAATTCCTTTGTCATTGTTGAATTTTGAAACTGTTGGCGGTGCATTCGCAGAAAGGAATAGTTCAGATTCGGACATTGGTTCTTTATCAAATGAATCAGTGAGTGCGAAGTTATCTTTTTGTTCATTATTAAAAAACGATTGGTCATTAACACTTCTGTCAACGGAGGATTTTACTCGACTAACACTAGTCTCAGGTCCAGTTTTTATCGGTTCATTGTATCCGCTCTTCATTTTCTTGTTCTCCTGCTTGTTTTCTGTAACAGTAAAAAAAAACAAAATTAAAAAACAGTTATCTGATGTAGTACGGAATCTGTGATCATACTAAATCGTAGAGGCTTTATGAAAATGTTTAAATTGTTTTTGTAGAAATTGAAAAAAAGTCTACATTCAAATTCTACTCCAATGTTCGTACTAATGTAAACTTATATATTAAATGAAGTAGCATTTTTCAAGATTTCACAGCTCTAAATTTCATATTCAATAAACATTTCGAAATAAGGACCAAAAATTTGTATGAATATACTATTTTATACTATTTGTATGAATTATACCATACCTTCGTCATTATATATAAATTTCTGGGTGGATGAGCGGTGATTTTGTAGATGATGTTTCATTGCTTGATTCGGTATGACTTTTGGTAGATGAACTGGCGGATAGGAATTCTTGTTCTGTTGAAAGAAATCCGATTTCCGTGGAGTTTTGTTCATCGTTGTTTTGAACTTCAACTGATGTCGACTTTGGTGTTGAAGTTGGAAAGAAGTTACTGACTTTAGTCTGCTTAGGGTCAATTCCAACATTTTCCAATTTTCTTTTTTCTCTTTTCAAATCCACTTTTTTCTTTTGTTTTTTCCATGTCATCTAAAACCATTAATAGACAATTTTTGAATTATAAAAGAACAACTGTTTGCTGAAACTCTGGAAATTTTGATTTTATTAAAATAAAAATTTAAAAATATTTAAATGACATACATACATGATATCTGATAATTTGTTTTTCATTTATCCATTCATAACATCTAATTTAACAAAATTATACTAAAAAGCTTGGTTTAAAGTAATTTTATGCTAATAAATATATAACTTTTATGAAATTTCGCTTAAAAATAACGTCAGCTCTGGGGAATAAAAAAAATCGGATATCTCTCCATAAAAATTTTCTTGAAGAACAAAACTGGAATTACGAATTTTCTGCTTTCTACAACTATATTTTTCATTGTTTTTATTTTTTATTCTAAAATGCATCATGTAATTGAATGATGTACGCACAGATCACTATGAAAGAAAAGTTTTAAACAAAATATATAGTAGAATCAGATCTACCATGGAAAAATATAAATTACTAGGTTATGTTATAGTTATAGTAAGCAAAATTCTCACACGCAGCAATTATTAATGTACATACCTAGAGTATCTGGAATCAGGTTTTTTTATCGAATAAATTCACAATTTACATTGAAAACCACTGTGGCACTTGTCCATAAACACTGGATAAATGATAAACGAACTCGATTGACACGGAACTCGACAGAAGTCGTAGAAATTACTCATCCAGTACTACAGTAACTTGCAGTAACTATAGTGATAGTTCCCGCGCATGCTCGGTGAATTCTCATGATTGGTCGCGGCAATTCCAACTTTCGAAAGTGATGGTCAGTTGACTGTCAACTGAATTTAGATGCGCGGGGGCACCCGGGGGCCCCACTAGAACGTTTTTGAAAAGTCAGAAATATTCAACAAACTTTGAGAAAATCGTAGACGTTTTAAATAATTGATTGATTACAAAAGTTATTTTATTTTATATTTAATTTACGATATTTATCAGGCAATTATTCTGATAACAGGGGTCCCCTGATTGAAAATTGAACTTGTGCTGTTCACAAGGGACTCATCGAAACATTTTTTCAACAAAAAAATAACAAAAAGAAATCGAAGGTGTATTTTTCAGCAAGAGAGGCCCTGAAAGCCTTTCGTCGGGGGGGGCCCAGTCGGCAAGCGCGCTTTTGCCGACCTGTTAATTCCGCCACTGTGTATGACCCATATATGACCCATGTATGTATGTTAATACCCACTACGAAGTAAAATCGAAATTGATGGGAAAATAATAAAGCAAGTAAGTGGCGGGATCTCTTAATGAGACAATCTGGAAGAACAAACACCTAACACAAGACACAAAAGCAAGAATCTATAAAGCAGTAATTAGACCTATATTGACATACACGGCGGAGAAAAGACCTGACACATCTAAAACGAGACGACTACTAGAAACAACAGAGATGAAAATAATCCGACGAATATCAGGGAAAAGTCTGTTGGATAGGGAGAGAAGCGAAAACATACGAATATCATGCAATGTAGAAGAAATAAATGGATGGGTGACAAAACGGAAACAGGAGTGGAACGAACACATTAGTATAATGGGAGAGGATAGGATAGTACGAATAGCACGAGATAAGTCACCAAATCGACGAAGAAGTATTGGCAGATCAAGAAAAAGGTGGTGCGAAAACTTACACAATTTAGGAGGCTAATATTGAAGAAGAAACAGGCTTTAAAGCCTTCATACAAAAAGGAAGAAGATCCATATATTTTTTAAATATTTATTTATGGACGTATACATTATAATATTCTTATTATTTATTATTTGATAAAAATAACCAAATTTGCAAGGCCAATTTCGTCGAAAAATTAATAATGAGTGGCTCCCCCTTGATTTCCACTATGGGGCAGTGAGTTACACTATGGGGAATTGATCGTATTAAGTGCTCTATATCATATTGTGGAGTACTCATCCAGAAGCTTCTTATGGCATACTACCGGTCTTCTAAGTTGGCTGGAGGACGTGGCAATCCATTTAGGTTTCGACCTACCATATCGCACACATGTTTAATGGGTGAAAAATCAGCTGATCTTGATAGCCACTCCAAATTCTCTATACCAGATTGATGTATCTATTCCACGGTTTCACGGGCAATATGAGATTTTGCGTTTTCCTGTCGAAAGATCGCATTTGGAATGGTTTGTAGGTAAATATGTAAAACCGGTTGCAGTACTTAACCAATATATTCTCGAGTTGTCAGATTACTGTTAATTGGAACTAGAGAGGATCTACTTCCCGAATATATAGCACCCCAGACCATAGTGCTTTGTTGTCTTGCTGTATGACGTTCAACAATCAAGTCTATATTTTGTTACTCACCTCGAAAGTAAGGGCGTTCCTTAGGTGCCCATCAGAGCCAACCAAACAAACCTAGATTCATCACTGAAGCAGACAAAATTCCATTGGCCATTCCAGTTTTGCCGAGCTATACACCATTCTAAGGATCGAGCCTTACGCTGTGGTGTCAAAGGTAACACCCGAAGCGGACGGTAAGCTCTCAGTCCCATTCCAAGTAATCTTTGAATAACTGTTCTTCTTGAGAGTTCTCTTCCTCTAGCTGTAAATAAATCATATTCTACTTGACGTACACTCTCCCGTCTATTTCGGAGACCAAGCCTTCTTCTTTAAGTGCCATCTCCGCGAGGGAGGTCGGCAATCATCATAGCTATTCGGATCTTAAAGACGGCTGCTCTGAAAAGTTCATTTGATGTACATCCGTACCATTCTTCCTATGCTTATTTTTCCTTGAATCTTTCCCTGCATAATCAGTTGGAGCAAGTTGTATCTCTCTCCACGTGTAATATGTCCGAGATATTCCAATTTTCTTGTTTTGATGGTATTTGAGATTTCCATTTCTTTATTCATCTTTTTCAGAACCTCTTTGTCTGTCCACGATATTTTCAGAATTCTTCTGTAAACCCACAGCTCGAATGATTCTAGTTTTTTCATTGATGCAGCATTAAAGGTCTAAGCTTCCATTCCATAAAACAAAGTCGAGAAAACGTAGCACCTATCCAACCTAACTCTTAGCTCCAACTTCAAATCTCTTGTCCAGAGCACTTTTCTCATTTTGTTAAAATTTGCTCTAGCCTTTTCTATTCTGATTTTGATTTCCTGTATTTTGAATCTCCTGTGGAGTTGATCATTGTTCCAAGGTATGCATATTGGTTGACTCGTTTGATATTGGATCCGTTTATGAAGAGATTCTCATTATTTCTTTAAGTTTTTGATATTCTCATAAGCTTTGTCTTCTTGGCGTTCATTGTTAAACCGTATTCTTGTCCAAACTCCGCTATTCTGGTCACCAGCATCTGAAGATCCCCACTATTTTCAGCTAAGATGACAGTGTCATCCGCATATCTAATGTTGTTAATGGGAACTCCATTTACCTTCATTACAGCTGTTTCAGCATCAAGAGCTTTTTTCAAGATCTCTTCCGAGTAGGCATTAAAAAGAATTGGCAACAACACGCATCACTGTCTCACTCCACGTCTGATTTCAATTTCCTCTGATAGCTGATCGTTAACACGTACTTTTGCTCGTTGTTTATAGTATAAATTAGATATAATTCTAAAGTCATTGTAGTAGGCCTCAGGATTATGTCCGTAGACCAAGTCTAAGATGGCGCAAATCCTCTTTGCATTTGGAAATCGAAACGTCAAAATTAACGTAGGTGTTTTAAACGGAAATTGTGATTATAGTCCTGTCGCCAGGGGGGGTACAACGGCCTTCGTAATTCAGATGGACTTACCCAAGTTTTTTTATGTATTTTGGCCCGTAGAACACGAATTTTTTGGGTAACAGTTGATCCGGATGTCGATAAGATTGTTATAAACAAAGAAGTTGAGGAATTACATAACAGCGATTTCTCGCAAAACAAAACATTTTTTTGTATTTTTTGGGTCATTCTAACCAAAAAATGTTCCTACAAGTTTTTTCTTAGGATGCATAGTTTTCGAGATAAACGCGGTTGAACTTTCAAAAAATCGAAAAATTGCAATTTTTGAACCCGAATAACCTTTGAACAAGAAATAAAATAGCAATTCTGCTTACCGCCTTTAAAAGTTTGAGTCAAATTATATATGTTTTGAATATTTGCATTGCTAAAAATTTATTTTTTGATTGTTAAAAAAAGCTATAAACACATAGTTTTTCCCGTGCCTAATACATGCGTTTTATGCATGCTACGTAGAAATAGCCTCGCTTGCACTTTTACCTCTTCTACCTACTCGTTCGATTTTAAATGAGAAATCATTAAAAACATCACTGAAGCACTAGGTGTTTATAGCTTTTTTTAACAATAAAATAATACATTTTTAGCAATACAAATAATTAAAACCGATATAATTTGACTTGAACTTTCAAATGCGGTAAGCAGAATTGCTATTTTATTTTTTAATCAAAAGTTATTCGGGTTCAAAAATTGCAATTTTTCGATTTTTTGAAAGTTCAACCGCCTTTATCTCGAAAACTATGCATCCTACGAAAAAATTTGTAGGAACATTTTTTGGTTAGAATGGCCCAAAAAATACAAAAAAATGTTTTGTTTTGCGAGAAATTGCTGTTATGTGATTCCTCAACTTCTTGGTTTATAACAATCTTATCGACATCCGGATCAACTGTTACCCAAAAAATTCGTGTTCTACAGGTCAAAATACATAAAAAAACTTGGGTAAGTCCATCTGAATACAGGAGGCCGTTGTACCCCCCCTGGCGACAGGACTATTAATCCCCATAAGAATAATAAATAATAATAAAATTCCATAATAAAATAGCTGTAGAACAATAGAGATACAGTCGTAAGGAAAAGTCTTGTATCATGCACTTCGGTTAATTGGGATACCGGAGAAGTTGGTCAAACTAGTGAAAATGACACTGAAGAGAACAGAAAATCGAGTAGCACTGGAGGGTAGCCTCTCAGAAAATTTCAAAGTACGAAGGGGTTTGAAGCAGGGAGACCCTCTGTTAACTGTCCTTTTCAATTGTGTATTAGAGGCAATATTCAGGGAAAGCGGGATCAGAACACAATGTACGATCCATGATAGAAGAACTCAGGTACTTGCATATGCAGACGACATAGTATTGATAACAAGAAGAAAAAGAGAACTGCTAAGAGTATTTTACCTTTTTGAAAGAAAAGCTAAGCAGTACGGTCTGACTATTAACGAACACAAAACAAAATTTATGGAAATGGGAGATACACTAAATGAAGAACAGGTTTTGAAAATTAGAATAAATAACGATGGAAAAGAATATTGTTTCGAGAAAGTGAAAGAATTTGAATATCCAGGGATGACTGCAACAGAGAAAGGATATGAAGTTCCAGAAATTGAAAAAAGAATTGCGAAGGGAAGACGAGCAGTTGGGGCATTGTGCAAACTTTTAAAAAGTAGTCTTATCTCAAGAGCAGCAAAATTGCGGTTATATAGTATGGTGATACTACAGTACTGTATAGTAGTGAGTGTTGGGTTATGAATAAGAGAGAAGAAAATGCATTGGAAATATGGGAAAGGAGCGTGCTGAGGAAGATTTTCGGTAATGTGAAAGTGGGAGAAAACGAATGGAGAAGACGGACGAATGCGGAAGTTCAAGAAATATTTGGGAAGCCAGTAACCTGGTTAAAACTAGAAGACTTCGCTGACTGGGACATGTGGAAAGGATGTCAGTTAAGAGGTGAAGGAATAAGAAGGAAGGGTCGACCGCGAAAAAAGTAGCTGGAAGCAGCCAAAGAGGATCTACAAAGGGATGGCATTGTAAATTGGAAGACAGTTGCCCTGGACAGAGTAAAGTGGAGAAAAATAGTTGAAAAATTTCAAGCCATGGGTCCCTGAGGCCTGCAGTGCTGTTATATAGAACAATAGAGAGTAGACTTTATTTGAAACTCAGATTCACCATCAGGTTGAACCAACCAAACAAGATTGACTGATTTCCAAAAATGTCTTGTTGGTATTTTTTTAAGGACCGATTGACTGGATTATAATTAATAAACGTTCTCAATGGCTTATTACAAGAGTTCATGTTAATCGGTTTAACTTTCAGAAATTGATAACAAATAGAGAAGACAATATTATTTATTAGTTGTTTGAAATTAATAATTGTTTGTTGTTTGTACAATCGTGCCTTTGTTTAGGAGCCGTTCGTAATTGTCGACGGAAATTGCTTTATAAATAAACAAACCTCTATTGTGTAACAATCATGACATCTCACTATTTCTCATCAAAGCTTATTCGAGACTACTCAATCATTCTTTGCGCAAAATTTATTATTTTCGGTATTTTAAGAGGTATAGTAATTTTATTTTCAATTTTGATTTGACACGTTCCTCTTAATACTTTACTTTCAAATTGCAGAACATTTTTATTCTTAGGTAACATATTTGGCAGAACGACAGCGAACAGCTTATTATTGATGACAAGGAAATACTAAAAACCTGGAAGGAATACTTTTATCAATTCTTAAACGACAAATCTAGCAGAAATACGTCAAACGGTCAAACATAGAAGTGCATACAGCTGAAATAAAAGACCAATAACCGACATACGAAGAAGTAACCTAATGAATGCTACAGTTACAAAGCCTCTACCAAAAATATATCCGTCCCCACCTCTATACGTCGTTTAGTTTTTGTAAAGTTCGTTTTTGAAAGACCACTAATGTCTGATTTGTCTTCATTTAGCTGTCGTGGCAAGCAGTGGTTTGTGAGAAGATCCATTGTACAAGGTAATAATTCTTTCATTTCTTTTTCTATCCCGGTAAAAAATTGTCACTTTAGTTTTCTAAATCCTAAACAATATTCTATTGTTTCAGGGTTTCCGTTTGGATTTTGGTTTCCGTTTGGATTTTGGTTTCCGTTTGGATTTTGATTTTGGATTTTGGAGTTCAGATTTTAGAGTTTGGTCTTATGGTTTTTGGTTTTGGTTTTTATTGGATTTTCTACACATTTTCCGTACCTGGAAACTTTCCGTTTCTGCAAAGTAAATAGGCTTACTTTCTGGTTGGAGGCTGTCTGAAATGGTCTATGGTTAGACGTTTCCGAAAATCGAATGGTTTCCTTCTATCGGACGTGAATTTATGGGTCACGTTCCATTGAACTTCTCTCTACCACGGTGTGGTGATCGCTGATGTGAATTTTAGCCAACTTAGGTCTTCAGGGAGACTTTATCCAGGATTTTCTATCGCTACTTGTCAAAAGCGGTAAAATATATATCTCAAATATTCCTGTATGTTATTTTTTGGGTTTATTTAAATTTCAATGAACAGTACAAACATAAAAACTGATAGGTTATTCTATTTTTTAACCATCATATCTCACTAGGGCTTTTTATTTTCAATTATTTACTAACTATAATATGTATCACATTGTAACATTGTATATTTTCTTTTGTAAATTGTACTATATTTGTGAAAATTACAATAAATAATTTAGTAGAATTCGTTTTTGCTTATTACATATCTCTTTCCAGTTTTACTTCAAAAGGGTAGTTGGTTTAGGATGAAACAACATAAATTTTATATTAGGAAAGTTTAGTTAATCTATATATTTGTTAATTTGCTGAAGATTAAGTCTGGCGCCCTCCATTTTAGTTTGTTCAGGATCTCTGTCTGGTTTTATTGATCTTATTTCTGTTTTATTCTTCCAGCTCTCCTTCTTTCACGCCCAAGTTATTTCAGAAAGAAATCTGTTTTAATTTTATTCCTTTTTCTGGCCCTCGAATCCCACCTTCTTTTTAGTCTCTTGTTTCTCGAGCTACTTAGCCAGTGCTCTATTCTATTCTTCTTCCTTCCTTCTTCTATATTCTATACTTTCTTCACTTTCTTTCAAATTGCATACTAACTTTGTCTGTCTTTCTTTTCCAAAGCCGAGTTTAGCGTTGCACCAAGCAATTAAAAAACATAAAAATATGGTGTACTCGCAGAGTGCTTAAAACACCGATGAGAAGCGTTGTACAGATCTAGATACAAGTTAATTCAAGGTATTTGGCGAGAAAAAATGATGCCAGATGAATGGAAAGAAAGGGTTATTGTACCAATTCACAAAAATAACTCTCCTAAATACCACTTCCAAAGTCCTTGCAAATAAATATCCTGCTAGAAAGAACCAAACATACACTGATGAAAACATTTTACATCGTGTATATTTAGGGTAGAATAATTTTAACCCCAACATATGGATATTTGATACTGTTATTAATTTAGAAATTACTATAAATTTTAAATTTTTCTGCTGAAGTACTTACTTACTTACTTAGTCCTAAGCCTTTCTACCTTTAGGTGTAAGGCTATTTTTTGCTGAAGTAACAATACATAAAATTACAGTTTCTCATGGTACATCGACAGTCTGTTTTTGACACCATTTAAAAATTCCTTGAAATTTAGTGGCCAATATTCGAGTCCATTATGTGAGGTTCACCAGGTTAAATCCAGGAATATTTTCAACATCACATCTTTTTAATAACATTATGTAACACATTTTAAAACTTTATAGCATTTAAAGGGTTTTTACCCAAACATTTTGGTGGCTCAGGCATTAGACCTGGATCCCGCGTACCAAAAAAAAGTTGATTAATAGCAAGCTGAAAATTTGTTAATAGCTTAACGGTGTCTAGTCGGACAAACTTTGATATACGGGAATACTGGAACAGAGAAAGTATTAATTGTGGAACAGTTTAAAAATTTGGAACGTCAGATTACGAAAACGTCCCATGTATTTTGTCGGACAGAACAACCAATTGATTTGTTACCCTTTCATTAAACTCTCATGCAAAAATCAGATTGCTATTAGTAACCAACATAATTCCTGTCATTTGACATGTTCTTCGTGTTCTACTCATTAAAATGCCCAGTCGGTGATAAACACCAGTCTGATTTTTTACATTAGAGTTTAATGAAATGGTAACAAATCAATTGGAAGTTCTGTCCGACAAAATACATGGGACGATTTCGTAATCTGACGCTCCAAATTTTTATATTGTTCCACAATTAAAACTTCCCCTGTTCCAGTGTTCCGGTACATCAAAGTTTGTCCGACTGGACACCGTTAAGCTATTAAAGCGCTGGTTTACGTCATTCATGCGATGAATTACGTCAGATTACGGTGAAAAATTCAAGGTTCTTCACTGCGGCAATGGAATGTGCAAACTCAGCAAGCGGTGGCTTTCAACGCATCCTTAGAAACCACCGCTATTATTTTGCATGGTACAGTTTTTTATGACGTCATTCATCGCAGTGTTACGGTCGTAGTTTGTCGGCACCGCTTTCGAGGAAACCAGCGCTTAACAAATTTTCAGCTTGCTATTATCAACTTTTTTGTTGGTACGCGGGATCCAGGTCTACATGTACCTATATTACTGTAAGTATAACCATTTTGCAATTTTTCAACCTTAGTCAAAATATGAATTCACGTTTGTCTTAATTAAATAGGTTATACTTATTTTTAAGAATTAAACACTGATGATGGAATTAGTATTCCGAGAACGTTCTGTTCTGTGATGTAACCCCTTTTAGAGATTTTTTAAATATAACTTTTAAAAAGGAATTTTCTATTTTTTACAGATGAAAACGTTGGAGATTATCAATGTGGATTCTAGTGGCTCTAGTGGGTAGATATCCGAGTGGCTCTACCATTGACCAGATAATCACATTGACCAGATAACGGCAAAGTGCTGGGAGTTTGATCGTGTGCTTCATCAGAAGTTCATGGATTTTAAACAGGCATTGATAGAGGTGTAGGTTTAGACTATGTACAGCAATCCAAGAACTTAGCTTTCAAAAAAAACTAGTTTATATTCAAGTCAGTTGGGTCCGGATTTACATGATAAAAGGATATGAATACAGAAAGTTGGAACAGCACCACCTTAAACTTGCGACTAGAATCAATACAAGGACAAAAGATATATTTGAAGAAGAGGTACGATTGAGTATCCAGCAAATAGATGAACTAAAAGTTGAGATGCATTACTTAAGAAATCCGACAAAATATTTTAAAACATACACGTGAAATCGTGAAAACCTATGAATATCAAAATGAATTTATGTAAGTAGGTATGTATCCAAAAATGAACAAAATGGTTTGTAATACCGAGCGGTGCTAATAATACTTTTTATAATGACATTTATTTTTTAGAATCTTTGGTTTTTTATTTTATTTTTAAAATTTTCTCTTTTATTTTCCTAAATCATTAAAAGGAATAGTGGGCTGTATCTATTTCTTACTTCTTATATTCATATAAGAGTAAGAATACAAACACTTCGTAAAATGTACCAAACTGCAAATATCTTAATTAATTTATCTTAAAAATTTGACAAAAATATATAAGATTGATATTAATTTTTCTAATATTGCTGTAAAAATAGACAGAAAATGCAAAACTACATATAGTCCAAGTAATGAAACTTAAAATAGGACAGAACCTCGCAATTTTAATAGAATGGATAGATTTGCTTGAAAATTTGAGAACAAGTAGAGGATTGTCTAAGGATTAAAATCTATATGATGCCGAAAGGCGCTTTTACCATGGGGGTGGTTGCCATCCCATCTTGGGGGTGGAAATTTTTTATTATATTTAACCGCAAATGTTGATAAAAACATTCATTTTAAACAAAAAACGCTCTATACATTTTTTTGATAATATTAATAGTTTTCGATTTATTCGCTATCGAAAGTGTTAGTTTTATATAAAAAAATCGATGTTTTTAATAAGTATTCTGCTATTAACTCCAAAAGTTTTCATTTTATCAAAACAACTTTACTTGGCAAAAATGTACCTTTTGAAAAAATAAACAAAACCGTTTTTTTTTATTTTCTTTAAAACCAATAGTAATCGAGCTATACTATATTATATGTTAGCTCTTCTTCGTCAAATATTAAATATTGTAGTTTCAAAGTCAAAAGACGGGAAAACTATGCATTTTTCGAGGATACCTTGTTCAAACTAATTTTAAAGTAAAATCAATGGGAAAATCCCAGTAGCTGGCTGTATACCGTAATTAAAAAATCATACACAAGTAAAAAACTTCGTTTGTACAATGGTATAAAAAAAGTTTATTAAAAACCATTAAAAGTCACCCAAAAGGATTCGCAAAACGTTTTCGATCTAGATCAGATCATCTTCAGTGCGTTCTGCTTAGTACATGAAACTAGCAACCTTATGAAATTGGTAACATCGAGAAATATGGTTTACATGATACTTATACGATATTTATAGCGACTCCAAGTCGATGTTAAAAGATTGAATGTGTTAGGAGTGCTCAAAAGGCAACATGGTTTCTTGCTCGATAAGAACTTGTGGTTCTTGCCAGTTTAATGGACACAGACCAACCAACAAGTTGCTAGTTTCATTTACTAAGCAGAACGCACTGAAGATGATCTGATCAAGATCGAAAACGTTTTGCGAATCCTTTTGGGTGACTTTTAATGGTTTTTAATAAACTTTTTTATACCATTGTACAAAAGAAGTTTTTTACTTCTGTATGATAATTTGAAAGTATTTAAAAATATCTATTTACAAAAATAAAACAGTCTCTAGCTTAAACATTAAGTGAATTATATTGAAAAGAATGTCAGTCCCTATTTTTTTAATCGAAAAAGTGATCGGAAGCAACCTCCTAATCACCACCCTAATTAAAATTAGTCATTGACCTTATTTGGTTTTCTTTATTTATGTATTTTTAATAGGTTCTAGAAGTTTGACCGGCTTATACCGATTAGTTTAAAAAAATGGAGTTAAAAGCGAATAACGAATTTTTGTAGTTTGGAAAAAGGCTTTTTCTTCAGAATCGAAAGATTAGCATCAGAGATACGAAAAAATTTAATTTAGTTTAATTATGAAATTGTAGCTTATTTAATTCCCAAGCAGCTGGTTTGCTAAAATATTTTCTACGGCAAAAATTAAGTGAGCTATTAACAATTAAAACTTGTAATAACATGCAAAAGCCACCTTTACCAACCCTTTCAAAGTCACCTCTTTTTGCGACTGAGGATTTTGAAAAGATTTAATATTAATAGGCTTATAGATCTTGTAAAAACCTACAAAATTCTTGTTTACCAAGCTTTCTAAGATAAAAAATAAAATAGTTACGGCTAAAAAATCAATATATTCTTTTGAAAAAAACAAAGGAGAAATCGAATTGGAAGCATAATAATGTAAGTTAGCTGTGTTTTTAGTCATTGGCCTTATTCATTCTTCTTTATTTATGTATTACTAATAGATTCTAGATGTTTGTCTGGCTTAGAATCATTAGTTTTAAAAAAACTGGAGTTAAAAGCGAATAACGAATTTTTGTAGTTTAGTAAAAAATGCCATTTTCTTCAAAATATAAAGATTAGCATCAGAAATACGAAAAAGTGTTTAAATATGAAATTGTAGGTTATTTAATTCACAAGCACTTGGTTTGAAAAAAATTTTTCTACGACAAAAATTGAGTGATTCGTAAATAAAAACATTGATTTTTTCGATATAAAAGTAACACTTTCGATAGCGAATAAATCGAAAACTATTAATTTTATAAAAAAAATGTATGGAACATTTTTTGCTTAGAATGAATGTTTTTATCAACTTTTGCGGTCAAAATATAATAAAAAATTTCCACCCCCAAGATGGGGTGGCAACCACCCCCATGGTAACAGCGCCTTTCGGCATCATATAGATTTAAAAAAAATCACTATTATGGTGACCAAAAACACAACAAACAACAGCTAAAGCCAAGCTGCAACAAGTGCAGCCGCTAGCTTGTCTGGGAATCACAGGGGCAATGTCAACATTGCAACTCTAGAAACGATGCTTCGCCGTCCGCGAATTTACAAAAGCTATACTAATTCAGTCATTGGGGCGACTGAATTCGAGTAGGTTTTGTATGCAGAATATTAGTTACATATTCTATTCTATTTAGGTTCAGAAATTAACTGTATTGATGTAGGATTATTATTTATTGAGTAAATGTCTATACTGTTTCAGTCATGTAAGTAAAACTAATCAAGTATTTACTTAAGTGGAGTTATTATTACCTATATCATAAAATTTAGGTATATTTTGAAAATTAAAATGAATAATATACAGGGTGTAACAAAAATACAGGTCATAAATTAAATTACATATTCTGGGACCAAAAATAGTTCGATTGAACCTAACTTACCTTAGTCCAAATGACCATACAAAAAAAGTTACAGCCCTTTGAAGTTACAAGATAAAAATCGATTTTTTCCGATATATCAAAAACTATTAAAGATTTTTTAATGAAAATGGATACGTGGTATTCTTACGGCAGGAACATTTTAAAAATAAATTATAGTTACATTTGTGCACCCCATAAAAATTTTGTGGGGTTTTGTTCCCTTAAACCCCCCAAACTTTTTTGTACGTTCCAATTAAATTATTATTGTGGTACTATTAGTTAAACACGTTTTTAAAACTTTTTTGCCTCTTATAACTTTTTGGAAAAGCTAGTTTTTTTGAGATATTTTGAATATTTGTCAAATCCACCACATATTTGTATACTGTTACGTACGATTGTAGAGACCTGGTAATGATATGAAATTTTTTTTATAAATTACAGTTTGAGGTATATTTTAAAACATATTAGAAAAGAAGCCACATCTCGATAAAAGGTGCCTCATCGGAAAAATACTAGGAGGCAAAAAATTTTTAAAAACATCCTGTTTAACTAATGGTACCGCAATAATAGTTTAATTGGAACGTACACAAACATTTGGGGGGTTTAAAGGCACAGAACCCCCATTAAATTTTTATGTTAACATATTAAAAAAGAAGTCTATCTCGATTAAAACTGGTTTATCGAAAAAATATTAAGAGGCAAAAAAGTTTTAAAAACATTGTGTTTAACTAAGGGTACCACAATAATAATTTAATTGGAACGTACAAAAAGTGTGGGTGAGTTTAAGGGAACAAAACCCCCATAAAATTTTTATGGGGTGCACAAATTTAACTATAATTTATTTTTAAAATGTTCCTGCTATAAGAATGCCAAAAAATCTCTAATAGTTTTCGATATATCGGAAAAAATCAGATGATTGCATCTTAGGTTTTAGACCATGCAGAACTTTTTATGAAGAATATCGTTTTTTCGTTAAATCAATAATAAAAAAGTTTTCCATAGGGTTTCAACTTACAGGGACATGTATATACTCGTACATTAGTAGTTATTCATTTGTTTTTAATTTTTATTCATATCCAAATATATTATTCATTTTAATGTTCAAAACATATCTAAATTTTATGATACAATAATAAATCCACTTAACTAAATACTTGATTAGTTTTACTTACATAACTGAAACAGTATAGACATTTACTCAATAATAATCAAAAATTTCGCTTACAAATCCTACACCAATACAGTTAATTTCTGGACCGAAATAGATTAGAATATGTAACTAATATTCTGCATACAAAAACTACTCGAATTCAGTCGCCCCCATAACTGAATTAGTATAGCTTTTGTAAATTCGCGAACCGTCCTTTTTTGCAGTTCTCTATAAGGAGGGATTCAGTAACCACCGCTTTAAAGCTACGACAGACAAAAATAATGAAAATTGGAGATCTAGTGGGCCATCTAAAAATCTTGAAAGAAATTCCATTGGATTCGAAGGACAGGCTGACAGATCAAGCTGACAGGCCCAGTCAAATTCGACTTTAAAACACCTTATGAAGTGACCATAAAAAATCACCCAGATGACGAAGAAGTTAAACCGAAGCTAGAAGAAGATTCACTCATAAAAGAGCAGGAGTAGGAGTTACTGGGCTCAATTTCAATCTATCCAGTCCTCTTGGAAGCGCCTCAACTATCTTTCTGGCAGAAATACATGCTATAGACATTAGTGTCCAAGACTGTCTCAACCGAGACACTCGTAGGGCAAAAGTCTTTATTTTATCAAGCAGCCTAAAGGCTCTAAAGTCATTTAGTCGTGAGTAAAAGTTGGTTTGGGACTCTAAACAATCCCTCAAGAAGCTGTTGGAACGCAACATTTGTAACTTTAGATGTAGGTGCCAGGTGACAAGGGAATTGCAGGAAATGATGAAGCTGATCTAGCAACATATGTGGCTAATACTCCATTCCAAGGTCCAGAACCCTTCTGTGGACCATCAAAACGCCACATCAGAAAGAAACTCCGGACCTGGGAACCCAAAACTAAAACTATGTTGGTCTAAAGGCTGTATGACACTATGCATTTTCTTGTATCATTTCTAATATCGTTTCTGATATCGTTTCTTGTATACATTTTCTTGTATCATTTCTTGTACGTACATTTGTGCCCTGCATGACACTATGCAAGTTCTTGTATCGAAAATTGTATGAAATTCGGCACGTGATTGGTCGAAATTTTGTTTTTCACCCTGTGTCACGTTATGGTAGTACTGCATCTACAGACACAGCTGATTTTAAATATTTTATAAAATTTATAAACTTTTATATAATTAACATTTTAATGTTAACCAGAATTTTACGTTGACTGAGGTTGATTATTTGTGTTTTTATTTTGTTTTGATATTTGTGCTAAAATATTTGCATTAGAATTATCTTCAGTTTGATCCAAATTAGGAACTATTGTATTTTCCTCTATTAAAAAATTATGCAACATGAAACCCAAAGTTATACATGTTTAAACTTTACTAGGAGCTAAATAATATATGGTTATTAGTAGAACAGTAGTCCATACCAAACGGTATATTAAGTATCAATAAAATATTTATAAATAATACCTACAAAAACACAAATAAATTCATCAATACATTATCCCATTTTCATTTCAGCCGCCATTATGAGTAAGTAATTATGACATTTTAGATGTTTTACCAGCAGGTTTTACGTTTTTGCTCTTTGCGCAGAAATTGGCGCAGTTCTTGTACAATAATCTGTGCCTGACACAAATTCTTGTATCGTTTCTGATATCGTTTCTTGTATCTGTGTATGACACTATGCATTTTTTTGACATATCAGAAACGATATTAGAAATGATACAAGAAAATGTATAGTGTCATACAGCCTTAACACACCAGGACAAAGGCAAGCAAAAAGGCTCATAAAGGTGTCGCCTAGTGCAACACACCGCCTTCTCGAAATGAGTAAAAAAGATATAAAAATGGTCACTGGCCTTCTCACTGGTACTGCCCGCTGAGATATCATCTACAAAAATGGGCAAATCAGTGAGAACTGTCATTTCTGTGACAAGAAAAAAGAAACGGCAGAAAATATACTATAGAACTGCTTAGACTGTTCTGGAAACGACTAAAATTCCTAGAAGGACTCAGTCTAGCGCCCTCTGACATAGAAAACAACTCACCTAGGAGGATTAACTTTTTCAGAATTATTGGCACCTAGAGTTTAACTAGGTTTAACCTTTAATAATAGCCAGGGAGGTAGTGTCAAATTTGACCGGAGCATTTTAGCATGGCTGGTTTCTTATTATTTAGGTAGGTGCTCCAAAGCTTATTAACAAATGATGTGTCAGCTGGCCCAAAACCGGGGATTTTAGGCAAGAAAAGGTAAAACATGAAAGTTGATGGACCAACGCTACAGCTTAAATGTCAAATATTTATATACGTTACTCAGAACATTTAATGGACTTGCTTACTTGGCGCCTACCTTTCACTCAGGAGATCGGGGTTCAAATCCTGGCGCGGAAAATTCTTTTTGTTTTTGAAAAATATTTATTTTTATAATACCACGTTTTTATTATTTATACGAGACAATATAAAAAAATCTGTATGTATTTTATAGAATTATGCATAGAACTTATGAACATTTGATCATAAATATTATGATTCACCTTAATAAGCAAAATTACTGTACATGAACCCCTGAAGCTTCCTGAGTTAGTACGACCAATCTAAGTGAAAAAGGGGGTTGGCCTCCCCACCCCACCCCCCCCTCCTGACATTTTTTTTTTATCTTTTTAGACAAACTGTTTTTTGCATAATTTTATATGATGTAAAACCAAAAAATACATACAACCCTAATTTTTCACTTTTCTATCACCAACCCCCATTTTTAATAGCAATCTAATTATTTCTCTGTTCTCTAAGTATAATATATAAAAATGAATTTTTGTCTGTATGTCCCTTATAGAATCGTAAACTATGCATTTAATCATATAATGACCTCAAGCAAAGTTTTTGTACACATGAACCCAGGAAGGAGTTAATACGACCAACCTAAGTAATCATTATTTTGTGATGTCTGCGTAAATAAATTATTTACGCAGACACCACAAAACAATAAGTATGTATTGTTTATTAGAAAAAAGTAGACGCAATATTTTTGAGTATTTTTTGGCTTTCTGGTAATTTTTAGGTATTTAACTTTTAAACATTATTTGGTTCTAAGTACGAAGTTTGCCTGGTCAGCTACGTAATACGAAAAAATATTCTTGGACTAGTTTGGCAAAGACTAAAAAGTATAAATCATTAATTTATGAATTTTAGATTGTAAGAAAAAAGCGTCCACATGGAACAAGTGGAAGAAGGTCTGAAAACACTTGAGATTACCAATTGGAGGAACAAAGCAAGGAACAGAACAGAATGGCGGAAAATCTTAGAACAAGCCAGGAGGAGTCAAAAAGGGTTGTCGAGCTACTGATGATGATGATGAAGAAAAAATCGTCAGCTGCATTATGTAGGTACATGGCAAAAAATGTTAGCTGGCCAAGTGAACGTGACAGAAAAATACGGAAATCCCGTATCATTTTTTCTTCATCATCATCATCAGTAGCTCGACAACCCTTTTTGGCTCCTGGCTTGTTCTAAGATTTTCCGCCATTCTGTTCTGTTCCTTGCTTTGTTCCTCCAATTGGTAATCTCAAGTGTTTTCAGACCTTCTTCCACTTGTTCCATGTGGACGCTTTTTTCTTACAATCTAAAATTCATAAATTAATGATTTATACTTTTTAGTCTTTGCCAAACTAGTCCAAGAATATTTTTTTTAGTATTACCTAGCTGACCAGGCAAACTTCGTACCGCCTTAGAACCAAATAATGTTTAAAAGTTAAATACCTAAAAATTACCAGAAAGCCAAAAAATACTCAAAAATATTGCGTCTACTTTTTTCTAATAAACAATACATACTTATTGTTTTGTGGTGTCTGCGTAAATAATTTATTTACGCAGACATCACAAAATAATGATTACTTAGGTTGGTCGTATTAACTCCTTCCTGGGTTCATGTAAGTACAAAAACTTTGCTTGAGGTCATTATATGATTAAATGCATAGTTTACGATTCTATAAGGGACAGTCAGACAAAAATTCATTTTTACATATTATAGAGAACAGGGAAATAATTAGATTGCTATTAAAAATGGGGGTTGGTGATAGAAAAGTGAAAAATTAGGGTTGTATGTATTTTTTGGTTTTACATCACATAAAATTATGCAAAAAACAGTTTGTCTAAAAATATAAAAAAATGTCAGGAGGGGGGTGGGGTGGTGAGGCCAACCCCCTTTTTCACTTAGATTGATCGTACTAACTCAGGAAGCTTCAGGGGTTCATGTACAGTAATTTTGCTTATTAAGGTGAATCATAATATTTATGATCAAATGTATATATTATGCTATTTCGTAAGTTCTATGCATAATTCTATAAAAGACATACAGATTTTTTTATATTGTCTCGTATAAATAATAAAAACGTGGTATTAGAAAAATAAATATTTTTCAAAATAAAATGTCAATTTATAAAACAAAAAGAATTTTCCGCGCCAGGATTTGAACCCCGATCTCCTGAGTGAAAGGTAGGCGCCAAGTAAGCAAGTCCATTAAATGTTCTGAGTAACGTATATAAATATTTGACATTTAAGCTGTAGCGTTGGTCCATCAACTTTCATGTTTTACCTTTTCTTGACTAAAATCCCCGGTTTTGGGCCAGCTGACACATCATTTGTTAATAAGCTTTGGAGCACCTACCTAAATAATAAGAAACTAGCCATGCTAAAATGCTCCGGTCAAATTTGACACTACCTCCCTGGCTATAAAGGTTGCTAAGAAAACGAAACAAAGAGACAACAAAATAAGCAGAGAAACGAGAAAACTTATGGAAAAAAGACAACAACTTCTAGCAACAAAAAGTAGATACAGCACAGAATATAAAGAATTAAACAAAACCATTAAAAGGAAGGGAACGGAAGACATCAGAAAATATAATTTAACAGAATTAGAGAAAGTAATAGAAAGGTATCGCGAAGTAAAATGTCTAAACCCATCACTAGGAAAAAACGTCATAATATCACTTAAAAACAAAAATGGAGAGGAGCAAAGCTACTCAAGGAAAATAACAAATATAGTAGAATCCTTCTATAGCGAATTATATGACACAAAACAGGAGCCTGATATTAACTCAAAAGAAAATTTAAAAAGAAGAATTAAAAATGTCAACTCTAAAATTCTACCCGATATAGATATCGAAACCGCCCTATCTCAAATGAAAAATAACAAAGCTGCGCCGGTCCAGATGGTATCCTTGCTGAAATGCTTAAGGAAGGTTACCAAGCTATTATAGAGGAGCTAAAACTCCTATTTAATCCATGTCTACACAAGGCAGAAATACCTCAAGATTGGAATGAGAGTATTACAATACTGCTATTCAAAAAGGGAGACAAAAGAGACTTAAAAAACTACAGACCTATCTCACTACTCCCACAAATGTACAAACTCTTTATTAGAATTGTAACCAATAGACTAACAAATAAAATGGACAGTTATCAGCCAGTTGAACAAGCAGGTTTCAGAAAAGGGTTTAGAACCATAGATCATCTCCTCACTAAAGGCAAACGAATACAACCTATATTTATATTTAACCTATGTAGACTATGAAAAAGCGTTCGATAGTGTCGAGATATGCGCGATAGAAAAAGCTCTAAATAACAGCAGAATAGACTCCAGATACAGGCAACTCTTACATAACATCTATAAAACAGCAACTATGACAGTCGAATGGGAAAATAAAACAAACAAAACGAATCTCATAGAAATACGTAGAGACGTAAGACAAGGAGATGTAATATCCCCACAACTATTTACCTTAGCTTTAGAAGACGTCTTTAAAGAACTGGAGTGGGTAAACATGGGTATCAATATAAACAGGAAGAATCTCAATCACCTAAAATATTGCGATGATGTTGTCCTTATTACAACCAACCAAGAAGAACTAGCCACAATGCTGACTCAACTAGCACACGCATCAGAGAAGATAGGATTAAAAATAAACATGAGTAGAACCAAAATCATAACAAATACAAACGACAGAATAAATATAAATATAAATAATGTCAATATTGTGGATGTTGACGAATATATATACCTGGGTCAAATAATTAATGCTAATAAAGAGAACCAAACCATTGAAATACAGAGAAGAATCCGATTAGCGTGGACAGCATTTGGAAAGTTAAGATGGATACTAAAAATCACAAAGATACAACAGTACCTAAAAAACCGTGTATTTGACCAGTGCATCCTTCCTGTTCTAACCTATGGCTCAGAAACATGGACATTAACAAAGGCCAACATAAACAAAATTGAAATAACTCAGAGAAAAATGGAAAGATCCATGTTGGGAATAAAACTACAAGACAGAACATCAAATAAATGGATAAGAAAGAAAACAAAAGTAAAAAATGTAACGAAACATATAACAGGGTTAAAATGGAGATTTGCGGGCCACAATGCGAGACAGGAAGATAAAAGATGGAATGCTGAAATACAAAACTGGAGACCGTGGACAGAAAGAAGAGGAAGAGGAAGACCTCAGATGCGATGGAAGGACGATATTGGCTGCAGGAACTAACTGGAAAAGCGCAGCCAAGGACAGACGGAAATGGAAAGATTTGGGGAAGGCCTATGTCCAAAGTTGGATAGAAATGGGCTAAAGAAGAAGAAGAAGAAGAAGAAGAAGAAGAAGAAGAAGAAGAAGAAGAAGAAGAAGAAGAAGAGTTTAACTAGATTAAGTTATGAACAAAAGATCTTCATAGATCGAAGTACGGAGAGGCTGCATGGCCTTAACGACCTCACGACATAATTTAATATAATCGAATCCTGATACACGAAGATATTAAATGACACCATTACTAAAAAGTCACTTCATTTTTCTTTATTTTTCGTCTATAAAAGGTCCGTATGAGTAACAACTTACATTACATACTACATCGTTTATGACATGATGTGAGCAGCAAATAGTTCCCCTCTAAAAGTACGTCCGCCTAATTAGTTCCAATATGGGATATTATTGATCTAATACCAACAACGGAAATTAAAATAAACCGAAAACCATGTCGATCCACTTCCATCAAACATTAAACCGTTATTGATAGGCGTAAATTAGGGCCTATCGCTAATAAATCAAATCTGATACAGTTGTATAATAAAAACATTAAATCGAATCTTATTGTTTAGGTTCCTTGTGCCTCTACGAAATCAAGTGCCATTTGGTTCATGAACTTAACGCACTTTCTGATGTTTTTCTAGAAATTCAAAAAACCATTGTAATTTTTGAAGTTATACTTCTTTACGCGCGATATGAGGGTGAATTTTTATATGTTAAAACCTACGATCTGGGCGCATGCGCATCATAACTTTGTTCTGATTGGATGTTCAAATGACATGTCAAAAATTATTCAATATGGCGGCTGTGGCACAGCTGTGGTTTCATAGAGAAATAAAAAGAATGTTGTTTTTATTTCTCTATGTGTGGTTTGATTATTTATGGTTGTTGCGTTTTGAAATTTGTGGGAAAAGAAACAACAAACAAAAGTTAGTTAATAGTTATACTGCCTTTTTAAATAGTTTTCATATATATTTTTGGACTTTTGGACAAGGAAAACTCATTCTAATTTGGTAAGTAGTTTTTATTATAATCATATTGTAATTATACATTTGGATTAGGTTGGAATAAATTTATTTTCTCAAGAATGGGGATTTTAGAGAGAAATCCGAAATTAGGTCCGATTTTTATTTTTAAATTATGATTTTTTGGCGTAGATTTATTTATCTAGTAGGTATGTAATGCTTTGATTTACATACTTAATTTGATTACCAACAAAAGTTCTACCAATCTTCATCTAATAGGTATATTGTTTTCTTACTGCTTTGTCATATTTTAATATTTTCTTCCACAAAAATCAAACTACATAATTTGATTAGGTAAATTCAGAACAACTGTCAAACAGTAAAACGTTCAGTTGCCCTATTTTTCCACATGACAAATAATGTGTAATTGGATGAGTGAGTCTAGGCTTCGATTACGAATCAAAGCGTCCCCAAATTCGCGAGTTCGAATCCCGATGCAAGTTTTTATTTTTTTATTGTTTTATGCATTTTATGATTGTAAGTATATTTGTTATATAATTTTTTTCAGAAAATGCGTATTTAAAATTTTTGCCAACAATTATTATCGTTCAGAAATCATTTTTTCTTTGTGGCATTTTTCAATGTGTTTGTGTGCCTTTTATTATTTTATTTTTTAAAATTTTTGGTATTGTCTGAATAAAAATTTTTGGAAAGTAGTAAGTATTAAAATTCGTTTAATATTTAAATGAAATATAAATAAACTGTTTAAAGTACATTATATCAATTTCGTTAAAATCTCATAATATGTAATAGAAGTATAACTTCTTACGTGCGTACAAATTACATACACATTCTTTTTTTTCATTTTCGATCAAATGTGAAAAACTTAATAAATCTTAAATAACAACAATGCCTTAGCTGTTATATTAAATAAACAATTTACGGGTTTCTTGCAAAAAATTCGGATAAAACAAATTTTGCTGTAAGATTTTGAATTTGCTGAGTTACTCAACAACAAAGAATAGTAATAGCACGTTTCTACTATTCGGATAGTTAAGTAGATATACAGGGTGTCCCCGAAAATAGTGCGTTCCTTTAAGGTATGGATATAATACACAATGTACAACAAACAAGTGCCATAACATTTTTTTCTAAAGTTAACCGTTTCCAAAAAAAATATTACATTGTTCTCCATATATAAGCGAACTTTTATTTTCATAAAATTAAATAATCTGGCATCACTGTACAAGAACTGTTTGGGACTTAGGTTATTGACACCAGAAATGTAGGTCAGACAGGTAGACACCTGCAAAATAATTCTCCACCCCATGTTTGAAAATCAAACAAAACAAGAATTTGTTCTTTTTGCTAGCAGTTGCCGCTAGGGCATCTATGCCATTTCGTTCGTTGCGATCCGGGACTGCACGCTGGGTTTTGTTTTGGTTGGATCAGGGAGAGCAGCATATGTGCCTCCTGATGAGAGACTAATAAGTTTCGAAACCGGTAGGGGCGCTTGCAGCACTCTCTGATTGGACTGGAATATGGTTCGGCTGTGTTTTATTCTGTGTTATTCATTTAACAATTTTTTGTTTCTTGAGGAGGAATACAGGGTTTAATGTAAATACTAAAGGCTCATGCTGCAACTATTTTTGAATTCCACAAGGAAAAAGTTTTCCTGTAGTTGGCTGTATACCATGTAATACAGAAAACAGTAAATCCTTTATAAAAGGTATATTTAAAATCCCTAAAAAGGGCTACATCACAATCAGAACTAGTTTTCGACTGGTTTACCAGTCATCATCATTTTAGGTAAGACTGATGATGACTGGTAAACCAGTCGAAAACTAGTTCTGATTGTGGTGTAGCCCTTTTTAGGGATTTTGAATATACCTTTTATAAAGGATTTACTGTTTTTTATTTTTCTTTATTTTTGAATTGTGATTGTCTATCTTTAGATTTTTGTATACACAGTTGTCAAATTTCAATTTGCATACCAAAATGTATTTCGGTTTTTTGACCAAACGGTTCAATTTATAAAAAATGTTAAGACTTTTTGGCTCTACATGGTGCCTTCTACCTATACCTTTAAGGCACGCACTATTTCCGGCGACACCCTGTATATTATTTTGTTTTTGTTTTCTAGGATTTGAAAACTAAAAATAAAACTGAAACAAAACCAAAACTCGTATTTTAATCAAACGAACTACATTTTGTTTGAGTTTTGTTTTTGTTTTCGGTTCTTTTCCTCTGGTTGTCATGAAGAAGTCAAGACACAAAAAAAGAAAATGCATAAAACTCATTGCATTTTAACCAAACCACTTGACTGTAAAATTCTGTTTTGCACCATGCGACATACAGCGATGTATCTACTCTCTATAACGAACACGGATATTACGAGGTTTCGCTTATAACGAGGTACGCCAGATGTCCCATGAAATTTTTATTGAACTATAACACCTCTATAACGAGGCATAATTAGTTATAACGAGGAAAAATGAAATTGAAAAATATGCTTTTTACCTGTTTTTAGCAAAGTAATGGTTATAAATAATTACCCCAAATGCCTGTAGACAAGATGCCTGTATATGCCTATGTTATTATCGAGGCCAGCGGTGTAATAAACACAACATGCAATAAACTTCTTTCTGTTAACTATCGACCTATATTGAATTCATATTGTAAGAAAGTTACAATTTACGATGGTAAATTTACGATGGTACCAAGTTTCATTGTTCAGGTCGACCATCGACATCTAATAAACTACTGTAGCGGAAGAGAAATCTTGGCCGATCCCCGTATAACAGTAAACACCTCGAGAATGACGTAATCGGATGTGCTAGGCCTCGCCGGAGAATTCTGGAAGGTACGTCACGTAGGCGGAACAAGCCGATAGCTCGAGATGGGAGTCGATTGTTCCAGAATAACAACTGGGTATAAATACGGGCATATTTTGTGAATAAGTTTAGTGTATAAGATAAATTCGTCTGTAACTTATATAAATAAAGTCGTATATAAATTACGAACCGCTAGTTTTATTGTAATTAGAAGTAATTACACTAATCACGCTACAGTTGGTGTCAGGTGTGGGGTTAACTTAGTGCGATATAAATAAGTGAATTACAGAGAGACTTTAAAAGACTTTTGAACTTTATTCGTCGGGAATAACCGGAGTGCGTTAATTGTTCGGTATTCGGAAAGACTTTAAAAGACTTTTGGACTTTATTCGTCGGGAATAGTTAAAGTGCGTTGATTGTTCGGTATTCGGAAAGACTGTTAAAAGACATTTTGGAAAGTACGTGTGTGCCGACCAAAGATGTTGCTACAAGAACTTACAGTAAAACAGCTCCGTGAACAGCTAGAGGAACGGGATCTGGACAGCAGTGGGCTCAAGATAGTCCTACAAGCACGACTCGAGGATGTCCTCACAAAGAACGGAGAAGACCCAAAGACGTTCCACTTCCAGTCAGCAGAACAAGTAATCTTATCGAAATTAAAAACTGTTTCTGAAACGATCGATGAAACTTCTAGAAGAAGCGACGAGAAACTTGAAGAAGTTAGTAGACAGAACAACGAGAAATTTGAAAGTGTTTCTCAAAAGATCGATGAAACTTCTAGAAGAAGCGACGAGAAACTTGAAGAAGTTAGTAGACAGAACAACGAGAAATTTGAAAGTGTTTCTCAAAAGATCGATGAAACTTCTAGAAGAAGCGACGAGAAACTTGAAGAAGTTAGTAGACAGAACAACGAGAAATTTGAAAGTGTTTCTCAAAAGATCGATGAAACTTCTAGAAAAAGCGACGAGAAATTTGAAAGTGTTTCTCAAGTAATTAAAGACGTTTGTAGACAGAATGACGAGAAATTTGAAGAAGTTTCTAAAACATTCGATAAGATGCAGAAAAGTGTAGAGACCGTAGAAGAAAAGATCAAACAACTAGAGAGCATGATAACCGATACAAAAGTACAACCATCAGTTAATGCAGCAGCGTTAGATCCGGTAGTGAAAGATGAACTACCGAGAGACGAAACGTCGCATAATATGAGATTCAAATTACCACCATTCGATGGAAAGTCCTCTTGGTCCATATATCTTAGACAATTTGAAGCTATTGCGACCGCCAATCATTGGACCGAACAGGAAAAGGCTGTTTCCTTGACTGCTGCTTTGCGAGGTGATGCTGCAGATATATTAAGATCAATTCCTAAGGGTCAAGAAAATTGTTACCAGACCTTGTTCACTCGTCTAGAAAAACGCTATGGAGATGCCCATCTACAACAAGTATACAAAGCACAACTGCGAAGTAGAAGTCAACGAGCAAGTGAGAATCTGCAAGAATTTGAAGCAGATGTGGCTCGTGTGGTGCGGTTGGCTTATCCAGAGGTGCCAGACAGCGTTTTAGAAGAAATTGCAGTAGATATCTTCGTCAATGGGCTGAAAGATAATGAACTACAGAAAGCTTTACGACTAGCAAGGCCGAAAGTTTTAGATGAAGCACTTGCTATTGCATTGGAACACGAAACGGCTAGTCAAACTTCACGAGGCCATAGAATAAGAACCATTGAAGAAAGTGACGAACACAACGATGAACGTCTGGAAGAAATGATACGGAGAGTATTAAGTAATCAGATGCCAAAGAGACGCGAGCTTAGATGTTGGAATTGTGGAGACGTAGGCCACATTCGTCGTAATTGTAAGAAGATCGTACAGCCGTCGGAAAACTAGAGCGGGTCGACACCAAGGGGCAACTGCCGACCTCGAGAACTAGAGCCCCCATAGTAACTGTCAACCTTACGTCCTCCGGTGGAATCCACAACTTATACATCGAAGGTCGTATCAGTAATAGATGTAGATCATTTTTGGTGGATACAGGTGCAACGAGAACTATCGCACGTCCAGATGTAGTACGAGACCATAATAAATTATCACCTGCAACAGTAAAGCTTAGAACAGCGACTGGTGAGCTAATTAATACATATGGCGAGGCTAATATGTCAGTATCCATTGGCCAGACCACAGTTGAACATCAAGTATTAATTGCCGAGATCTCCGACGAATTCATATTGGGGATGGACGTACTAAGGAAAGTGGGGGCAATATTGGATGTTCAAAATGGAGTTCTCAAGATCAATGGTGAAGAGTTGCCCTTTCACGACGACAAAGAAGATGTCATCCGCTTACTTACTACATGCGACGTAACCATACCCGGTAATAGTGAGAAAATTCTGATGACCATGCTTGATGGACACTGCCGAGAGGGAAGTTTAAGGATGGTCGAAGATGTGGATAATGTCGAGTTCCTAACGGCGAAAACTTTGGTAAAAGTTCGAGATGTGATCCCTGTAAGAGTTATGAATTTAAGGGAAACTGCTATCAAGTTAAGTAGAGGAGCTTTGATCGGGCAGTGTGTTCCCGTGGCTTCAATTTGCTCTGTGAATACCAATGAGAAATCATCGAAGGCGAAGTATCCAAAGGAGCTTGTTGAGATGATCGTTGAAAGATGCCAAGATCTTGATCATGAACGAACGGAAAAAGTGACATCTATGCTGATAGAGTATCAAGATGTTTTTGCTATTGACACGAAGGATAAGGGAAAAACAAGCATAGTAACGCATAAAATAAATACCGGAGACGCTCAGCCAATCAGACAACGGCCTAGACGACTTCCATTTGCGAAAAGAGATGAAGCCGAAGAGATTATCAAGGATATGGACAAACAAGGGGTAATTGAACCATCGAACAGTCCATGGACATCACCAGTAGTTCTGGTAAAGAAGAAAGATGGTTCAACGCGTTTTTGTATCGACTACCGCCAGCTCAATGCGGTTACAAAAAAAGATAGTTATCCTTTGCCCAGAATAGACGATACATTGGATACTCTCTCCGGTTCTCGTTGGTTTTCCACACTCGATTTAAAAAGTGGATATTGGCAAGTAGACATGGAGCCAGCCGATCGGGAGAAAACCGCATTTTCGATAGGATCAGGGCTTTGGCAGTTTACGGCTATGCCGTTTGGTTTATGTAATGCCCCTGCCACATTTGAAAGATTAATGGAGGCAGTTTTAAGAGGTCTAACATGGAAAACATGCCTGGTTTACTTGGATGATGTAATTGTGGTTGGAAGGTCCTTTGATGAACATGCCAAGAATCTAATAGAAGTCTTTCAACGATTGAGGGCAGCGAACTTGAAGTTAAGTCCGAAGAAATGTCACATGTTTCGACGAGAAGTTAAGTATTTGGGACATATTGTATCGAGTAATGGTGTAACAGCTGATCCTGAAAATATTGAAGCAATTAAAGATTGGCCAGTACCAAAAGATAAACATGAAATTAGAAGTTTCCTTGGCCTATGTACATATTACCGACGATTTGTCAAAGGATTTGCCAATATCTCCAAGCCCCTAACAAAGTTGACGGAGGAGGGCAAAGAATATACATGGAGTGAGGAGTGTTAAAAAGCTTTCGAACAACTACAAAGGGCTCTGATCAGTGCACCGATATTAAGCTACCCGGGACAGGCAGGAAAATTTGTTTTGGATACCGATGCTAGCAACAGTGCCATAGGAGCTGTTCTCTCACAAATCCAGGATGGACAGGAAAAAGTCATCGCTTATTTCAGCAAAGTCCTGTCGAAACCAGAAAGAAACTATTGCGTTACCAGAAGAGAACTGCTGGGTGTAGTGAAGGCTTGCGAACATTTCCATAAATACTTGTACGGCAGAAAGTTCCTTCTTCGAACAGATCACGCTGCTCTAAAATGGCTCATACAATTCCGTAATCCAGAGGGCCAGATGGCAAGATGGTTAGAACGACTGCAAGAATATGATTATGAGATAGAACACAGGGCCGGAAGAATTCATTCAAATGCTGATGCCCTTTCGAGACGACCATGCAGTGCAAATTGTAATCACTGTGCCAAATTAGAGGAACAATTTTGCCCCGTGAGACGAACCACCGTAGTTAATGAGCAATGGCAGCCACAACAGTTACAAGAAGCCCAAGAAGACGATCCATGTATAAAAAGAGTATTGGATTGGATGCGTCGAGGTGAGAGACCTAGTTGGCAAAACATTAGTGCATGTAGTCCGGAAGTCAAGGCCTACTGGAGCCAATGGAATTGCCTGATACTAAAAGATGATCTTTTGTACAGAACCTTTGAGAACGATGATGGTACAGAATCTAAGCTTCAGTTAATTGTACCTAAAAGTAAAGTGTCAGAAGTATTGCGTCAGTTGCATGACGGTACATCAGGTGGACACTTTGGTATTACGAAGACTCTGCAAAAGGTTCGAGAACGGTTCTATTGGGTGAACTGTAAAGATGATGTAAGAAGATGGTGCCGAAAATGTGAACTGTGTGCATCCGGTAATGGTCCGGTTGGTAAAAAGAGAGCACCCATGAGACAGTACAATGTTGGAAGTCCTATGGAAAGAGTAGCTATCGACATTGCAGGTCCATTTCCAGAAACCGATGCTGGAAATAAATACATCCTGGTAGCCATGGATTATTTTACAAAATGGACTGAGGCCTATGCATTACCAAATCAAGAAGCTGCTACCGTTGCAGAGGTACTTGTTAAAGAATTCTTTAGCCGATTTGGTGTTCCCTTGGAGATCCACTCCGACCAAGGGCGAAACTTTGAGTCAGCTCTTTTCCAAAACGTTTGTAAATTGATTGGTGCCAATAAGACCAGAACAACACCCCTGCATCCTCAATCAGATGGGATGGTCGAGAGGATGAACCGAACGATGGGTAAACACTTGTCCAAAGTTGTATCTGAACATCAGCGAGATTGGGACCAACACATTCATTTATTCCTGATGGCCTACCGCTCGGCCGTAAATGAAACTACAGGTCAAACACCAACCTGCCTGATGTTGGGTCGTGAAGTTCGGTTGCCCTGCGACCTAGAGTTTGGCTGCGGACCTTCCGAGGAACATGTTGCAGGCGAAGACTACGTTGACCGCCTGAAATTACGAATGAACAACATTCATGAACTTGCCCGACAACACATCCAGATAGCCAGTGACAGAATGAAAGATCAATATGATTCTCGATGCAAGAATGAAAGCTTCGAAGTAGGTGATCTTGTCTGGCTTTATAATCCGCAACGTCGTCGAGGCTTATGTCCTAAACTGCAAAGACAATGGGAAGGTCCATATGAAGTTAAGAAGAAAATAAATGACGTAATATATAGAATTAAGAAGTTGCCAAACGGTAAACCAAAAGTTATTCACATAAATCGTCTTGCACCATATGCTGGCTCAAATGAAACAGAAGAAGCACGAGTCCTCCAACAGGAGATGAAAGATGTCGCACAGCCAAGTTTTAATCAATTTATGTCAAATTACGCAGCGAGAAAGAGTGCTAGATTCGGCGTGACCACAGAAGTTCAGCAAGATCTGTTTGGTGTTCCAGAAAACGTCTCTCTGGCCCACTGTGTTGCCCAAGACCTCGAGATGACTAAAGGAATATCGTCCGTATTCAATAGAAAGTTCGGCCGCCTGGACGAGTTAAGAAATCAGCAGCCTAAAATTGGAAGAGTACTGCGATTGGAAGATGGTCCTCGATCTTTGCTGTATATGGTGACCAGAAAGTCTTATACGGACACGCCAAGCTACGAGAACATATGGCGTGCTCTAACTAATTTGAAGAAAATCGTGTGTAATTATGACATCAAAAATTTGGCTTTACCAAAAATAGGCCATGCAGTAGAAAATCTGGATTGGAAGATTGTGAGAAGCATGCTTGAAGTGGTCTTCAGAGGAACTGGTGTACAAATCACTGTGTGTTGCATGAACCCGAAGATGTCGTACCCTTCAAAGACAGTAGACTGTTATTTCTTCTTGAAGGGTGTATGCAGAGCTGGAGAGTCGTGTAGATTCCGCCATCCTGGGCCTTCATTTAGAGTTGCTGATCGAGACGCTCAGATCTTAAGAGGGGAGCAGTGTAGCGGAAGAGAAATCTTGGCCGATCCCCGTATAACAGTAAACACCTCGAGAATGACGTAATCGGATGTGCTAGGCCTCGCCGGAGAATTCTGGAAGGTACGTCACGTAGGCGGAACAAGCCGATAGCTCGAGATGGGAGTCGATTGTTCCAGAATAACAACTGGGTATAAATACGGGCATATTTTGTGAATAAGTTTAGTGTATAAGATAAATTCGTCTGTAACTTATATAAATAAAGTCGTATATAAATTACGAACCGCTAGTTTTATTGTAATTAGAAGTAATTACACTAATCACGCTACACTACGTAATAGGCATCAAAACATTTCAATATTATTGTTGTCTGATATAACGAGATCCGCTTATAACGAGGTAATTAGTCGGCCATTTCAGTTCACGTTATAGAGGGAGTCTACTGTATTAACAATTTAGTGCAAAAATCGCGATTTTTTTGATTTTTTGCACCCCATTCAAAAGCCACATAGTTGACATAAAATTACAAAATTTAATTATTTATATCAATAAAAAACCTTCAAAATGCCGATTTTTGAAAGTTAAAAATTTAATTTGTTGCTACGCAAACTGCGAAATCAGTGAAAATCGTTATTTGTTAATAATTTTTACTAAAACTATTAGAACTTTAGTGTTTTACTCAAAGTTGGGTATTCGGGTACTTAACAAACCCTCAACATTTGAGACCGATCCAATAATTAGTTTAAAAGTTATTATATTTGTTTATCCCAGAGACCTTTATTTTGCAATAACATAAGACAGAAAATAATGAAGATGATGAAATTCTGCGTATGCCAAATGAAAGTAGCAAAGTGATACTATCAAAATGTACTAAAAAAAGATAAAAAAATATCTAATATAGTCAAAAATCCTAATGACAAATTATTAAAATTTTGTAGTTTATAAACAATTTACAATAACTTTAAAAATATTGTTCGTAGAAGAAATAATTTTACATGTTCGAAAAGCTGGTATATTACACGAATTTTTAAAAATGTAGCTGAATTGAATTGAATTTTCTACATCTCGGGATATACTGAATATATTTGGACCTTTCTTTTTTTATTTGTATGTAATTTGTTCCCCTGTTCCAGTGTTCTCATACATCAAAGTTTATCCGACTAGACACCGTTAAGCTATAAACAAATTTTCAGATTGAAATTAATCAACTTTTTTTGGTACGCGGGATTCAGGTCTATTAATACGAACTTATCATAAACTATGACAAAGACCCACAGACGTGGGTTCGAGCCCTGCCAAAGACAAACCATTTTCATTTCCAATAATGACGCGAGCCGTCTCACCGTGCCTCGGAGAGCACGTAAAGCCGTCGGTCCCCCTGGGCTAGTGTACATCGGCACTAGTTACTTAAAACAGGGTTAAAGATGTAAATGGCGCCGGAACTATCCGAAAGGATCTCCCCGGCAAAAATGCCATACGATATTCTGTATCTGTAGAGTAGGGAGTGTGAGTCAAGTCTCACAGCACTTAGGCCACAATTGACTCATTGTACATCCTCCCAGGGGTTGTCGTCCTTAGTTCATTATCCAAACTGCCATTTCCAGGAAGGTAGACAAATCACCTGGTGACATCTCCCCTATATCGGCAGGTGTAGGCCAAGGCTCGCCGAACGCATACTCTCGTATTGACGATAACTCCGGACATTCACATAGGACATGCTCGACAGTTTCGTCATCTCGTTCACACCTCCTGCATAGAGATGTGTCTACTAGCCCCAGTGTGTGGAGGTGTTTTCTTAGTTGACAATGACCAGTTAAAAAACCAACGGTCAAGCGTAGGTTTTTCCTGGTCATTCTCAAGTACTTTTCTGATGCTGACTTCCCAAGGTTCCTTAGTGTTACCTTGGCAAGTCTACATCCTGGCCCTTCTTCCCATCTTCTTACGGTTTGCGTGTGGGAGTGACATTTGACAGTTTCCGCGATTGTTGTAGTCGACAAGCCAAAAAGATCACAAGGTCCTAAGAGTCTTAGGCCTGCTGCCCCTCTAGCCAGCTGGTCAGCAATGCGGTTGCCTTTATTTCTGTTGTGTCCTTTAACCCACCTCAGGATGATGTTGTTACCATCCGAAGCTTGGGCTAGTGATTCATGACACTCCATTACTAGCCCTGATATGACGCGTGGTCTGTTCAGGGTTAGTAGCGCTTGTCTGCTGTCTGTGCAGATTATTACAGTTTTGCCGGCTACACCTTTCCCGATTATCTCTTTTGCGGCTATGGAGATACCAGCCAGTTCAGTCTGAACTACGCTGGCATTTTTGCCCATGCCCCATTTTATACTAAGGTTCAATGATCTGGAGTATATTCCACATCCTGAGCCTTCTTTCGTTTTGGAGCCATCGGTGTAGATGCAATATGCATCTGCCACGTTTGACTCCCTATGTTGTCTTGTTTCGATTTTGTAGGGTTTCTCGAAGACAAACGTAGGTTTAATTGAGTCGCATCCATGGCCCGCATGCAGCTGGGGCAGTGCCTCCAGCTCACCCCGCCAGAAACGACATCTCAATTGTCCCATTCCTACATCAAGGTTTGCACCCGCTGAGCGTAACCTCATCATCGTCATCAGCGCCACCTCTCTGACATATATGTCTAAAGGGGTAATGCCAATGAGCAACTCCATTGCAGCAGTTGGTGTTGTTTTCATGGCACCTGTTATATTTAGGCAAGCCATCCGTTGAATATGGTTTAGTTTGTTGATCGCTGTTGCCTGTAGCACTTTTGGTACCCAAGCAATGGCTCCGTAAGTTAGCATTGGCCTAATGACAGTAGTGTAGATCCAGGCGACCACCCTGGGCGAAAGGCCCCAAGTACGTCCGACCGTTCGCCGACACTGTTCATAGGCAATATATGCTATTTTAGCTCTACTATCTAAGTGAGAGTTCCATGTTAACTTCCTGTCAAGGATAATACCAAGGTATTTCACCTCTTCAGAGAAATTTAGACTGCAGTTTAGAATCCTAGGGGGTATTAAGCCCGTGATCCTTCTTTTTCTGGTGAAGAGGACCACCTCTGTCTTTTTTGGATTTATAGACAGTGAGTGTTCCTTACACCATGTTTCTATTAGTCTGAGAGCAACTTGTAATCTCTCGCATAGTGTGTTCTCAAACTTACCGCTTTGCAAGACGGTTATATCGTCTGCATAGGCTATTGTGTAGAAACCGTTCTTGCTGAGTTGGTAAACCAGGGTATCCAACACTATGTTCCAGAGGAGTGGTGATAGCACCCCCCCTTGTGGACATCCCCTCGTAACCATCCCTCTAACCAAAACGTCTTCTACATTTATGCTTATTGCTCTATTTGACAGCATACTGAATATCCATTCGCTCACGGCCAGGGGGACATTCCTGACATTGAGCTGTTGTGTGATGGTTGGGAAAGTTGTTTTATCAAACGCTCCCTCAATGTCTATGAATATACCTAGGGTGGATTCTTTATTATCCAGCGATCTTTCAATTCTTCCCACTACTTGATGAAGTGCAGAATCGGTAGATCTTCCCGAAGTATATGCATGTTGATTTGGATGAAGTGGATTATGAACCAGAACTTCATCTCTTATGTACCTCTCGCATAGCCTTTCCATCGTTTTCAAGAGAAAAGATGTCAGGCTAATTGGTCGGAAAGCCTTCGGTAGGGTGTAATCCATCCTACCTGGTTTTGGTATGAAGACCACACGTACCTCTCTCCACTCTCTAGGAATATATCTCAGAGCCAAGGAGGCTCTGAACATTCCCACAAGGTGCGGCAAAAGAATATCCAGTCCCCACCGTAGTAGGGCTGGATATATGCCGTCAGGCCCTGGTGACTTAAAAGGGGCGAAGCACGATATGGCCCATCTTATCTTTTCCTCACTAATTAATGTTCTGGCAAGATGCCAGTCATTTGGTGTGGGTATGATTATTTCTTCCGTCCAGTTTGGTGCTTTTGAAATGCTAGAACCGGGGAAGTGTGTTTTCATCAGGACCTCAGCACTTTCGCAAAGGTTGGAAGTTTTGCTTCCATCTTCCTTTGTTAGTATGCTGATATGCCGATGTGGATCTTTTGAGAGCGCTTTTTGTAGCCTGGAAGCTTGCGGAAAATCTTCGATTTCCTCATAGTAGGCTCTCCAAGCAGCTCTTTGTTTTTGTCTACAGACTTTCTTAAACTCTCTGAGGTTTGATTGATAAATATCCCAATCCTCTTTGAGTTTGGTGCGTTCTGCTTTATTAAAAGAAGTTCTTGCTGTCTTTCTAAGGTGTTCCAGTTCAGTGCACCACCAAGAGTTGGTTTTGCGACTTTCCTGGACCATCCTTATCGGACAGGATTTTTTATAAGCGTAGCTTATTTTATTTTGGATAGATACCGTGTACCTTTCCAATTCTGTATTAGTTCCTGGAGTTAAAGCCTTTTCATTCCGCAGAGCATCTTCTAAGAGGCGGTTGTAGAATTCTACATCCGTCCTCCTAGGGTCGCGAGATTTGATAAGGCTTTTTTCCAGACTAATAATATAGGTCAACCAGCGGTGATCAGACATAGAGATGTCCTCTGAGACCTGCCAGTTCTGAATTTTATTAGATATTTCTGCTGTTGCTAGCGTGATATCTATAACAGTTTGGCTACGAACATTAATAAATGTAGGTTCCGTGCCTCTATTTAAGATATACAAATCTTTACTAATAATATAGTCATAAAGAGACTTACCTCGAGAGTTGTTATCTTTGCTGCCCCAGCCTAGATGGTGAGAATTCGAATCGCAGCCGATAATAAGTTCTACCTTCTGGCTGAGACAATGGTCTACCAGATCTTCCATCTCCTTTGTTGGTGGTAGGGTGGCTGCATCTGAGGGTAGGTAGACCGATGCTAGTATCAACTCTCTGCTTTTGCCTTTTCCCCATGGGCATTTTACTTTAACAGCAGTTACGTCTGAAGTACAAAACTGCACCAGGGGGGAGGCTTTAATTTTCCTGGGAACATATATTGCTGTTCTCGGTTGTTGGTTGCTTGGTAAGCTGAAGATTTGACCATTTAGACTGCCAAAACCAGTTATTTTGGTCTTAATTATCCAAGGTTCTTGGATTAATGCTATTGCATCCTCCTTTACATCCAGGTGGCGGCAGAGTATCGCGGTTGCCACCTTTTTGTGCTGGAGGTTGCATGTAATAATGGTTACCTTTTTCCCAACGTCTTTGCCCATGGCGAAGGTGTCGTATTGGTTCTTTTTAGGCGTCCATTTCCTCCTCACTTGAGGAGGCGGCAGCCTTAGTCGTTTCGGTGCTTCCTCTGCAGGGTTCGTCGACCACCATCTGATGGTCGTCGTCCTGCTGTGGAACCATGGGTGTTTCAGTCTCAGTGACCGTATCCGGTTGCCGAGTATCTGAGGTCCCTGGTTCCGAGGAGGTGCCCTCCATTTTTTGTTTGCTTGCTTTTAGAGTCAATGAGGTGAACGCGTAGCTCAGCCTCATTGCTCTTTTCTTAAGGACAGCCATGTCCTCGTCTCCGATTCCGAAGACGAACAGGTATCCGTTTGGATCGGTTTTGGCCTCATGGTGGAAGGTGCACCATCTCGCAACTGACATGTCCGGATTTTGCGCCGTTAGCCTCCGCAGCACTCTTTCTGTATCATCGTAGATGTTAGTAACATCCTCCGAGATCCATAGAGAGGCTTTAGTAAGCTTCGGCAACTTATCCTGACTGACAACAGCCAGTGATGCGTCCTCCCACGGTTTGAGGTCATCTATAGCCTTTTTTAGCCACGCAAGCGCCTCGTCGTCATCGCAGGCCACTCTGATGATCTCACCAGAGTAGGTCCACGACTTAAACGTGGGCGCTCTTGCTTGGCTGTTGGAGGTGGACAAGATTGCTCTGTCCAATTCCTCCCTCAGGCTGCGTTTGATAAAGTTTTCCCGGTCGGCAGAAACCTTGCCGTACGGGTTTACCTTATCTATGATAGCTACCCTAAGGTGTGTTACGGAGGCTTCCGCGAAGCTTTGGGAAGGGGCAGTGGTGTTTCCACCGCTGCGTACCTTCTTGTGCTTCTGCGGCATGCTCTCCGTGGAAGTGCTTGGGTGAAGGCGCTTCACACCGGGGGCTGTCAGTTCCTGTCCTCTTTTGGAGGTGGAACTGTTGACAGCTTCCGATGCGGGCACCCTCACCTTTGTTTTGGGAGGGGCTGGAGAGGGATGAGTTGCTCTCGTGGGTGCCTTCCCCGCCGCCTCTCTGGCCTTCCTCCTTCTTTTTAGCTCGGCGCCACTAAGTTTGTGGCGCTTTTGCCGATTTTCCCGAGGTGATCCTTGTCCGGCCTCTGCTGGGGCCGAAGCTTGAGGTGAACATTGCTGTCCGTCCTCAACCGCGGCCTCCAGCTGAGGTGAACGTTTTGGTTCAGCCTCGGGATTTGGTTTTGGTTTTTTGTTTGTTATTGTTAGTTTGTTGTTTGAGTCCATGATGTTCCCACGAGTAGCTAGGGAAAGGTTTGTCACTCCTGGAAGAGCCCCGCATTACCAGAGGAAGGCTATATGCAATGGGGTTTCGCCTGGTACCCCAAGGGGATCGTTCACGACCACATACACCCTGTGGCCATCCAGCCATCGGCACGATTACCATCCACCTTAGCTTGGGTAGGTTTGGGGTAGGCTGCTTCTTGGTCGCTGAAGCAGTTCGTCCACTTCTAGTGTCTAGACTACCTAAGAGAGATTCCCAGATACCCCAGAGAACCAAGTGGTGACAGGAACTGATCTAGCAAGGTCGTTTCACATCCTTTCATACTTCCCATTCATCAGGCCTAGCCCGTTTATAGGGGGTACCTACACTCAGCGGAGAGCTCCTTATTAGGGAGATCCTATTCATTCACACATGCATACTTGTTCCACTTCCTACACCAGACTACATCCCTATCTAAACTGTCAGCTTAAGCCCCCGAACTCACGTCAAAGTCTTGCAGCCACTATCGGGGGGCCATACGATATTATTATTATCATAAACTATAAGGGGGTAGATCCAAAATCTTGGACTTTTCTCGAATCTTGAGAAAACTAATAAAATTTTTAAAAACTTTAACCGCAGAATGGAAGATTACATTATTACCGAGGGGCCGAGGGCAGAAAGTCCCTTAGAAAATACAAAAAGTTTCTTTTGAATGAAACATTTGAAATTAAAAATTACACTAAATTTTTTCTTTTTTTTTTCCTGTAACTTATTAAACTAAACATTATAGAAGTTTTCAGTGACTTTCGGCCCTTGGTTTGGTATGTAATCTTTCATTCTGTGTTCAGGATTCGAAAAAAAAAATAATGCATATAAATACCATTGGACCAAGATTTTGCACCTACCCGCTTTAAATAAAAAATAAAAATTATATTTATTCCTTTATATACATTTAATTTTAATCACCTTCACAACATAGAATTGTAATAATTTAGCTAAATTTTATGAAATTTGAATAAGGCAGAGGATTTCGCTATGCTGCGCCTCATATATTATAGAAGAGATACATTTTCAGATGTTTAATATATTTGTGCAACGTCATGACATATGTTTTAACAAAGACCAAAAAACGAAATTTATTAGTATTAGATTATTATCATTATATCATTTATTTTATTACATGCGGTAAATATTGGGAACGGCATAATTTTTTTAAAAATCACATTTTAGCGAATGAGTGCATAGATATTTTGGGTTGGTGATTTTCTTTTATCTATGTACATACATAATAAACTAATGGCCGTTTTTAATCTTATCTTGACAGTCGCATTATTTTAAACAGTTATTGTGTGATCATCGGCTAAACTTAGCCTTTATTATATTATTACAAATACATTATCATACCATAACTATTTATTTTTATCATAAAAGTTTACTAAAAGTTTTAATCAATAATGTACAGAATATTTCTAAATTATCTAGTTTCCTGAAAAAAAAAACTAGAAATTAATATTCCAAAATTATCTAATTCATCATCATTTTTTTGTCTTTATCTACGGGATCGGTGTCTCTAATAGCATTTCTTCATAAGTTTCTATCTTGGGTCATACCAATATCAATCCCATTTACCTACATCCTACCTATATGTCTCCTGGTCTTCTTTGGTCTTAATCTCTTATTACTCACAAAAACTTAAATATCAGCAATTGTTAACGTCTCAACACAGAACATGCCCGAACAATCTTAACAAACGCCTCGAATTTTGACATCAATTGTTGCCTCCACTAAGTTTCCCCTAATATAATAGTCTCCCGTTTTATACCGCTGACGCGGCTTTGGGATTATAGCAGGGTAGTCTGCTATATCTAGGGACTACGGTATACAAGGAAGGTAACATTGCCAGTGCTACGCTTCAACCGCCTATTATTACCCCTGGTTTTACCCAAGGTACTCATTTTATTCAGGCTGAGTCGATCTGGGGCCTATAGACATTTTTAAAAATGTCTAGTTGTTCTTGAGGGCGGTGGGATTTGAACCCCGGCCTACCAACACGCGAGTCAAGCATACTACCGCCTGAGCAACGCCGGTCCTGATTTCCCCTAATATACTCATTAATTTTATCATTTTTTCTGACTCCACTGATATGTCTCATTTCTGTCACATACGTTATTTGTTCCTTGTTCTTTTTAACTGTCCGACATTTAGTTTCGTGCACCACAGCTGGTCTTATGGCAGTTTTATCAAATTATCCCTCAGATTAATTGGAATATTTCCGCCACACAATACCCCCACCTTGTTTCCTTATACTTTATCCATCCCAACCTTATTCTACTTCATGCCTCTCCATCCATTTCTTCATTACGTTATAATATCGAACCTTGATTTCAAACTATTACTTTTCATAATCATTTCGTCATCTAAATCTAAAGTTATTATTTTATTTGAAGCAACTCCATTCTTAGAAATGAACATTCCAAATATTATACTTTTGTGATACTAAGTTTTCAAACTTTTCTTTAAAACTGTTCCTCCTTTATAACTTTTCTCTCTACTGTTTTAGAATTTGTTCTAAATCCCATAAGCACCATTTGATCAGCATTTGATCCAACACCAATGAGAAGAAATAAAAACTAAGCAACCATACAATACTACTTTCACATGACATTATTTATCAGTCCCCCCAATCCTAACATTAGTATTACTTATTGACACATGTTTCTCATAATATTCACATCATCATCAACCTGTACGCGTCCACTGCTGGATATAGGTCTCCCTCAGCTCTTTATATATGTCTCTGTCTTATGCGGCTTGTATCCAGGTGCTGATAATACGCTTCAGATTGTCGGTCCATCTGGTTGGTGGTCGTCCTCTGTGGTAGCGGAAAAAACAATATTTTTTTGTGTTAAATAAGGCTTTGTATCAAAATATTAAAAGTCAAAAAATATGAAATTATTATTGCCTCAAATAAAAAAACTACAATAACTTTAAATCTCAACAGGGACCAAATTGGCTCCTCCGACTTTCTAGTGTTAAAAGAAAATTTTCATCAAAGGCGAAACATTCACATACTGCCTGGGAATTCCTTCCTTATTAAGCGCTCACGACAGAACCTCTTGAGGAACTCTATCGTATTTGTTCTCGGGATCAATATTTTGTTTCTTTATTCTTTTATTTAATGAAAATGGTATCTGTTGTTGATCTGCTTTGTATAAAACCGAACCGATTTTCGCATGTTTCGGTTTATTCCCATATCCGTCTAGCAATTACTTTCTCTCATCACCGTTAAGCTATTAACAACTTTTTAGCTTGCTATTAATCAACTTTTTTTGGTACGCGGGATCCAGGTCTATAAATAATTTTAAAACCCTGTATTTTGTGCATTATTATACAGGGTGTAACAAAAATACAGGTCATAAATTAAATCACATATTCCGGGACCAAAAATAGTTCGAATGAACCTAACTTACATTAGTAATAATATGCACATAAAAATAGTTACAGCCCTTTGAAGTTACAAAATAAAAATCGATTTTTTAGAATATATCGAAAGGTATTAGAGATTTTTTATTAAAAATGGACATGGGGCATTCTTATGGCAGGTACATCTTAAAACAAAATTATAGTGAAATTTGTGCACCCCATAAATATTTTATGGGGGTTTTGTTCCCTTAAACCCCCCAAACTTTTATGTACGTTCCAATTAAATTAGTATTGTGGTACCTTTAGTTAAACTAAATATTTTTAAAACTTTTTTGGCTCTTAGTATTTTTTTTATAAGACAGTTTTTATCGAGTTGCGGCTTCTTTTTTAATATGTTTACATAAAAATTTTATGGGGGTTTTGTTCCTTTAAACCCCCCAAATGTTTGTGTACGTTCCAATTAAACTATTACTGCGATACCATTAGTTAAACACAGCGTTTTTAAAATTTTTTTACCTCTTTGTATTTTTCTGATAAGGCACCTTTTATTGAGATGTGGCTTCTTTTTTAATATGGTTCACAATATACCTAAAAATGTAAGTCATAAATAAATTTTCATATTAGTACAGTCTCCATAATCGTATAGTACTTAACCATATGCAAATATGTGGTGGATTTGACAAGTATTCAAAATATTTCGATAAAAAGTCGACTTTTCGAAAAAGTATTAAGAGGCAAAAAAGTTTTTAAAACATTGTGTTTAACCAATGGTATTACAATAATAATTAAATTGGAACGTACACAAAAGTTTGGGGGGGTTTAAAAGAACCAAACCCCCATAAAATTTTATGGGATGTCTAAATTTCACTATAATCTTTTCTTAAGATACTACTGCCATAAGAATGCCACATGTTCATTTTCAATAAAATATCTCAAATAGTTTTCGATATATTGGAAAAAATCGATTTTTATTTTGTAACTTCAAAGGGCTGTAACTCTTTTTATGTGCACATTTGTACTAAGGTAAGTTAGGTTCAATCGAACTATTTTTGGTCTCAGAATATGTGATTAAATTTATGACCTGTATTTTTGTTACACCCTGTATATCTTTCTTATTTTTGTTAAACAGGTATTAACATAATGCTTCTCAATTGTTCTAACATTTGTCGCAATTAAAAATCTATTAAATAAACTTGTTGGTCAACTTGTTCCTGTCTTTTCTAAAGCTGTCCAGACTTTCTCATGAATTTCATCTGCTCCAACTGCTCTACCTGTTTTTATTTTATTTATCTGCTTGAACAACTTGCTGCTGTGCTGATTATTTCATATTCATAGGAGATTCTGACCAATAGAAAGTGACAGAAATAAAAATTACAGCTATAATTTTTGATAACATCCCGTCGTCAAGCATTACGTCAGATGCCCTTCGTTACTACACAAAAATGAACATTCAGTGACATTAATGACAATTCATGTTTTACAACTTGTCACAAAGAACACCAAGAAACAGGTTTAGCAAATATGCAGGTGAAGATATCAATAAAATATTAGTTACAATAATTTAAAAAGACAGTTTTATTCATGAAATTTTATTGTTGCCCTCGTGAGACTTTGACATAATTTCACTCCCCTTCGGGTCGTGAAATTAAAATTATCAAAGTGTCACTCGTGAAACAAATCGATAATTTTAGAGCTCTCTTGCAATTACTACTGATTATTTCATTCATAGGAGATTCTGACCAATAGAAAGCTACAGAAATCTAAATTAAGCTGATTATTTTTTAATGATTTTAACTTCCAATTGTATAGTAAGATATTTAATCACGTGTTTAATTCTGTCCAATCAGATTAAAATTATACTGAGAATTATCTACTGTAGAAAATTACCGATAGAATTTTTTTAAGTAGATTGTTTCTGTTTAATGGCAACCAGTTTCCTAGTTTTGTCAACTGTCACATTTAAGAAAATATCCATAATATACGCATTAAAAAATAATCTTACGAATATCACACGACAGTAAGAATAAATAAGAAAATAATGCTTCATTTTTACTAAAATTTGTTGTCATTGGGCAATAGCCACTCGAGCCCTGCGGGCTCTCGTGTCTATCGTCAGACAACAAATTTTCGAAAAACTGTCGCATTATTTTCAATTTATTCTCACTCTCTTGTGATATTATACCCGATAATTTTTGATAATTTCCCGTCGTCAAGTATATTACGTCAGATGCCCTTCGTTGCTATGAAAAAATACATTCAGAGACATTAATGGCAATTAATGTTTTAAAAATTATAAAAGTGATGACTTTCAACCGTAAAATATTTTTTCTACGAGCGTGCAAAAATGTCTACTTTCGCGCACGCATTTTAGTTTAGAAAGTTTCGCTTTTCCGCACGCGTGTTACTTTTCCGCACGCGGTTTTTACTTTCCCTCACTCGTGTTAATTTAGATATGTTAATATGGCCTTAAAGTAATTATAATATATGCAATAAACTAATATTTAGATATTATTTACTAATTTATTTCAAATATATCTTATTGTGTTCCTGTTTTAATGAAATGAACGCGATTATTTCATTCATAGGAGATTCTGACCAATAGAAAGCTACAGAAATCTAAATTAAATTGATAATTTTTGATCATTTCCCGTCGTCAAGTATATTACGTCAGATGCCTTTCGTTGCTACCAAAAAATACATTCAGTGACATTAATGACAATTAATGTTTTAAAAATTATAAAAGTGATGACTTTCAACCGTAAAATATTTATAACAACTGTGTGTATAATTGTACTAATTTGTACTTACATAAATAAATTACAATAAAATTTTGGTTTTGAACAGCTTTATTCATTAAATAATCGCAACAAATTGCACTCGATCTCTAAAATTAATATAGAATTTTAGAGCTCTTGTGCAATTACTAATGATAATTCGATGAAATAAAATTATTTTGACATAATATTCGAAAGTCAAATCGGTAGACAATAACAGTCGTTTTGAATCATCGTCATGGAAACCAAGATCGTCGTCATGATAACTAATTATATTGAAAGTTTGGTTTTGACAACCTTGTCAAATAATTAATTTGTGTATGTATTTTCATATTAATTAAATTAATTGATTAAGATTTGGTAATTTTTTAAAGACTCTTAGAAAAAATATTGTTCCTAACGAGAAAGTCTGCAGAAAGTCTCGTTTCCGCACTCGACTGCTTGCCGAATTCCCGCTTCGCGTCGTTCTGCAAACTGCAGTCGCGTGCGGAAAAGAATGACTTTCTGCACTTGTTTGGAAAATAACTATATAACAACTGTGTGTTTAATTGTACTAATTTGTACTTACATAAATAAATTACAATAAAATTTTGGTTTTGAACAGTTTTATTCATGAAATAATCGCAACAAATTGCACTCGATCTCTAAAATTAATATAGAATTTTTGCACCCGTGACACTTTGACATAATTTCACTCGCCTTTGGCTCGTTAAATTAAAAGTGTTAAAGTGTCACGGGAAAAATTCAATAATTTTAGAGCTCTTGTGCAATTACTACTGATAATTTTGTTCACGTACAGTAAAGCCTCGATATAACGGACTAATTGGAGGGACGGGATGTCCGTTAAAGCCGAAAGTCCGTTATATAATAGTTATTTATGATATTAGTGTTAAAAGTACACGTTTAAGGCACGCATGTGAAAGTTTGCAGAATGAGCGATAGCGAGTTCTGTAATTCACATGAGTGCCTTAAAAATGTACTTTTTAACACGCATATCATACAATATTTTTCTACAAAAGTAATTACAGTACAATATCTACAAAAACTTTTACTTGAACTTGACTGACATTCCATTTTTAGGTATATTTTTTTTGACATTACATCATAATTGCCTATTATAATTGCCTATTATATACGGTCAATACGAACTGCAGTGCCATAAAAATTTTAAAGCACTAGTGCCTTAAAGGAGCATTTTTAAAGCCCGTATGGAGTGCTAAAAATTGCATTTTTCTACGGCCGTGCTAAAAGAGCCACATTCACGCACGTATTTCGTTTCCGAAATTTGCACTTTTTCGCACGGCGTGCGTGAAAGTAAATTTTCCCGCACGGCGTGCGGGAAAGTAAAATACCTTGTAACATGGCATTATAATATACTATAATGCATACAATAAACTAATATTTAGATGTTATTTACTAATTTATATCAAATTTATCTTATTTTGTCCATGTTTTAATGAAATTAGCGCAATAATTCGATGAGATAAAATTATTTTGACATAATATTTAAAAGTCAGATCAGTAGACAATTACAATGGTTTTGAATTGTCGTCATGGAAACCAATATTGTCGTCGTGGTAACCCATTATATTGAAAGTATGGTTTTAACAAATTAACAACCTTGTCAAAAAATTAATTTGTGTATTTTAACTTCTAAATAAAAATTGATATAACTCTATTTTCTGTGGCATTTTTCCAAACGTACGGCCTTAGAAAAAATATTGTTCCTAACTCATGCAGAAAGTGTCTTCCCCGCACTCGACTGCTTGCCCGAACTCCGCTATCGCGTCGTTCGAGTCAACGGCAGTCTCGTGCGTGAAAGTATCACTTTCCGCACTAGTTAGGAAAATAACTATTTTAACACGGTTGTAGAAAAAAATAGTTTAACAACGAAATCAATTTTTGTTTGCTACTTGTTTACTATTCTACTTCTTCTAAAAACATTCTTCAAAATTATTCACTGATCAATGGGTTGAATAAGCGATATATTTTTTGGCAAAAACATACAATTAAAGTTGCCATCATGTGAATGTCAAATTTTTTAGGGGGATATGCAGGAGCGTTGATTAAAATCAATAAACATTTCACCTCTTTCGGCGGCATTTCCAGTTTTTTCTCTTGAAATTTTCTCACTGCAGGTACATATTCTTTAAAAAACTAATTTTTCAAAGATATATGTAGTAAACCATGCCTTATTAGAGCTATAATATGAAACGAGCATATGATGCATTATATCTTTGACAACTCTAGGTTATATCTTTAATAACTATAGGTTTACGAGATTTGCCAACAATTATACCAGTCAATCCATGCGATCTATCTGAGTGAGGACAAAGGATTTTTCTTCTAGAATCCGATTTTTCATATTTTTGTACATGCAATCTTTTTTACATTTGATCTGATTTTTTGTCCGTTATATGCGAAGTCCGTTAAATAAAATAGAGGTCCGTTCTATCGAGGTTTTACTGTATTCGTTAGCTCAACTGATTTTCTGCAAAATTTCTTCGTCTAGTAAACTGCCGAAAGTACTTTTCTGTGACATATTGTTCTTATTTTATATTATATATTATTAAAATATTTATTATTTTTATCTTAGATACATCTAATCTGAATAAAATCTTTTGTTTTTTCTCTCTATGTTTGGGTATTTTAATTGTCTTTACTGTTGTCACTTTCGTTTCCTTTTTCATAACCGTATAGTTGTGAAAATCTTTGTTTGACCTAGTTTCTTGCATTCTATATATAATTTTCTCTATACCTTTCTTTTTTTTTAAACTTCGTTTGACTACCATCAGGTGTCTTTATTCTCAAACTTTTTCTCCTGCGGTTTTTTTAAGTATATTAATATTTACTTTACCACTTTATGAACCAAATCATTGAAATTTTGAAAAAAATTAGCAAACCTGACATTACATCGGTTACTATTTCAAAAGTTGATCAATCAAATCCTGGCAGAGCAGAATCAGATGTGGCGCAAAATGAAGAAGAAAAGTATATAAAAAGCTTCTTAGTTGATATGTCCAAATCGGTAATACTCATTATTTTCTCGTCTGTTATTTCTTTAGTTATCTACTTTTTATTATTTCACTTAAATATCATTTAATTTTTGATTTTCTCTATGTCTACTTAATATCTTTTTATTAAATTAGGTATATACTTTTTTTGATTATTTTATTTTAACACCTTACTTACTATTTTAACACCTACTACACATGCAAAATTGTTTCCATGACTAGGCCTAAAATTATTAACCTTCTCATCAACTAAGAGGTATTTAACGATGACTATACATATTTCCTAGGCCTTATAAATGAAAAATGATTTTGACATTAAGACGATTATGTTGTAAACTTGACACCTCTACTGGTGAATCACATTTGGTATATAACTGTGTAAAATTATAAACAGGTCTGTCTTTCTGTGGATGCCGGTGCAAGAACTTGCAAAATTAAATATGACATCAAATAATGTGGTCTTTTTCTTGGTCGCCATCAACTTCAATGCCATATGTTGACCAAGCTGTAGTTTTGAAGACGTCTTCCAGGTAGGGATTTTTTTTGATTTTGGCGGTTTTTGACAAAACACCGGTTTTCGGTTATACCGTGTTTTTTTGCTTACGGTTTAACCTAGCGGTTATAACTGGCCAAAAAATATTTTCGTCTTTTCTTTAATTTAATTTTTATTTTAATTTTTTATTTATTTTTATTTTTATTTTAATTTCGGTTTTTTTAATTTAATTTAATTTTTTAATCCAATAGGTTACAAAGTTACATTTACAATACACTTTAGTTTGCGATACTCCATTCGACTCGATATCAATATGATCAAAATTAGTACATAGTATCGAAAGAACATGTATTACTTTTAACACGTTTGTATATTTGTAGAATAGGTAAATTTTAACTAATTTAATAATTCCTGTATAAGTGTATCGTTTTGAAAACGTAGCGAAATTCTTGGAGATTCGTATTCGTAATCAGTAATTCGATATTCATAGTCAGAGCATTATTTTTGGTAATCAGAAAAAGTCATTTACCCACTTTCAATGTCAAGAGTTAAGTGTGAAAACTAGATGATGTTTGCGTCTAATTCAACCAGATCGAAAGCATTTGTCAGGTCTATAAAATATAGATATGCTGGTTTATTGTACTAGGTGGCCTTTTTTGTGATTTGTCTCAGTACAAATACGGCGTCTACGCAGGATTTTCCGGATCTGAATCCTTGTTGTTCATCTGATAAAAATGTTAGTTTTTTGATTTTGTTGGTTAGGACTTTTGTGTGTCCATATCTCGATACTATCAAATGCCTTTTCATAATCTACGAAGGCAAGAAATACGGGTAGTTAAGAAAAAAGTAGATCTACCTAAAAACCTAAAAATTTTTCCTAAATTTTCAGATATTACTTATCTCACGTTTTTCTACAACATAACAAAATAAGAAAATCTACGGTTTCATTTTGATTTAAATCTGTCTCCCTCCATGCTCCAATAGTACTATTTCTAGGTCTACCTGTTGTCTGGAGGCTCTGAGGAAGACAAATTTACAACAACACGACGTAGTTTCTCGATATAAATTAAAACTATTTATATCGCAGTATGGATAGAACGCCCTCTAACGGGGAATAAGTGAAATAAATTTCGACTCAATTCAAGTTCTCTGTTTAACCCAGGTATGACAATACCAAAAGGCACCGTTAGGAAAATATTCCAATTTACGGTTCAGAGAACCCGTATGAATCGAGTCTGTGTAATCTAATACAGAGTATGGCATTAGTAAAATAAGAAAATCTACGGTTTCGTTTTAATTTAAATCTGTCTCCCTCCATCCTCTGATAGTACTATTTCTTTTATTCTACTTTATTTTACTTTATTAACTTATAATAAATAGTTACAAATCAATATACATGGTGTATCAAATTTATGTGCCCGCGTTATATTAAAAAATAAAATAAAATTTTTATTCTATCTTTGATTGACAAAATGATACACAATAACATCCCCGCCTTGTTTTGAGATAAAATCGTTTTTAATAAGTGGAACTAAAAAATTATTTTCTCTCGACAACAAAACTTTTCTCTTGTGTCAAAATATTTAGTCCCACCTGAAAAACAATTGCTTCCTTTTTTCCAGTGTCTGTACTTATATAGGATAGGGTAAGTTTTCGATCGAAAATTTCCTAAGTCTTAAAACCTCAAATGAATGTTCATACTTTTTGGCTACTCTGTTTTCTTCATTTATTAAATTTTCATACTCCCTCAATATTACATGCAGTTCCTTCTCCTTTTCTTCTCCACATATCAATTTTCTTTCTTCTTCCTCCGTTTCTTGACACATGTTTATTGTGTATTCTGCCTCCTCCATTTCGTATACTTCTTCTTCAAATACCACAGTTTCAATTGTATCTCTTTCGCCTTATTTTTCTATTCGGATCTCTTCTTCCGCTGGGCTCATCTCTTCTTTTGAGGAATCCCAAGCTTCATTTTTTTGTCAATATTTTTGTCAATCTTTTTTCTTCTTTTTCTTCTTCTGGGCTCATCTCTTCTTTTGAGGAATCCCAAGCTTCATTTTCTTTTGTCAATCTTTTCTCTACTTTTTCTTCTTCTGGGCTCATCTCTTCTTTCGAGGAATCCCAGGCTTCATTTTCTTTAATTATCTTCTGCTGCTTTCTCCTCCTCTTTCTTTTCTGTTCTTGCTTCATTGCCAAATTCATTTCCAGCGTTTGTTTTTTGTCTAAATTATCATTTTTCCGTTACTCATGTTCCTTGTCCATTTCCAGAATGTCCTGTTCTTCTTCTTTTTCCTCTGTGATTTTCATCGTGTTATTTTTGAAATCTATCACCACATGTTTTTCTGACAATTCATCCACTCCTACGATCATATCATGCATCATGTTCGACATTATAACACATTGTAGTGCATAAAATTTCTTACCCAATCGTACCCTTATTCGTATTCCTTCATTTATAGTTGCCAAAGTCCGTTTATTTGCGCCCACTAAATTTACCCTGGGAATTTTGTAAATTAAATTCGTTAAATCAACCTCTTCTATTAATTTCCTGTTAATCAATTTAATTTCCGAACCAGTATCAATCATAATCTTAATCGGTTTCTCATTGATAAAACCATCTACAAATTTTAAATTAACTCCACTTCTTTTATCATTACTTCCTGCTAATTTAATAAATTCCTTCGGGTGACAAAAAATTCCTGTTTGTTCTTTTGTGTCTAGTGAGCGCCTTCGTGAAAAAACGCTTCCTGTTCTTCTTCGCTTCTTCTTCCGGCGCTTTGTCTCTCATCCTCATATTCACCTATTTGCGTATTGTTTACCGCTCTTCTATTTTCTCTTGGTCTGTCGGACCCATATCGGTTTCCACGATTTTCCTGTTCATTCCTTCTATTATCATTTCTGTCTTCTTGATATGTGCGGGTGTTATTTCTATTCTGGTTTTCTCGATATCTGTCTTCGTTCCATTGCCGATTTCTTTGTTCATAGTTTCCTCTTCCGTTGTCTCTATTTTCGTTTTCCCTCCTCGGAATAAATTCTCTTCTTATAATCTCTCCTAAAGTTTTGTCCTCTATCTCTATAGTCTTGATTTTCGCGTTGTCTATAATTTTCTTGCGATCTTCTTATATTTCTTTCTCTCATTTTTGCTTCTCGTATTTGTAAGAATTGGCACAAACTGTCGATATCTTTGTAGTTTTGTAAAGTTATGTGATCTTCTAATGTATCTTCAAAATGTCTGGCTATCAGTTCTACTAGCTGTTCGGACGAATAATTGTAATGTAGGTGTTTTGCATTGTTGTATAATTGTAGTGCGTATGTTTTTTCTGAAATACCCATTCTATCATGGTACCTCCCATTTTGCAACTCTTTGTTTATTTCTATCTGTTGTATTTTTCCCCAGAAATAATTTAGGAACTTTTGTTCGAATTTATGCCAATTGTCCAATTCTTCTTCTTTGCTATCAAACCATAAACTCGCCTCATCTTTAAGATGGTTTCTTATAGTTTCTTTGGCTGTTTCGAAGTTACCGATGTATCGTACTTTCTTTTTTAAATTATTTATGAAAATTACCGGGTGTAATTTTTTTACGTCCCCGCCAAACTGTATTTTTATATCACCCGGAATTTGGATGAGTATTTCTCTCTTGTATCCCGTCTCTCGTTGTTTTCTGGTATCATCAATTAGTTTTTCATTATTTCGGCATCTTTCTTCTATTTCTTTCTTGTCTTCTTGCAAATCATTTTCAAATTTTGCTTCTAGTTCTCTATGTCCTTTTTCTGTCAATTTCGTATCTCCTCCATTTTATTTTTGATTTCTTTAATCTCTGTCTCTTGTTGTCCCATCTCGTTCTTGATCATTGTCAAACATCCTTTTACTTCCTTTTCATACTTTTCCATGCGTTCCTCCATTTTCTTGTTGTTCTCTTCTATTGCTTGTTTTATTTCCTTCTGATTTTCTTGCATTATTCTTTTTGTTTCATCCATTTTTTGTTGTGTTTCTTTTTGATTTTCTTTCAATTTTTGTGACTGGATTTGCATCAGTTGTAATAATTTATCTATTCCTGATAATTCCTGTTTTTCTGTTGCCATGATTGTTGTTTCGAAAATGTCTTCTTGTTCTATATGTTTTTCTTGTTCCAAATGTTCCTCTTGTTTTTTGTTTTCTTTGCTTTTGCTTCTGGTGATCGACATGTAGTTAAAATTTATCCCCGCCTGATACGAAATTTGAAAATACCTTGTATGCTGTAGAGACACAATTTTTCTCTCCCCAAATATAATCAATTTATCACACAAATTTTTAAATTTATCAAAATTCAAATCAATCAAATATAAAATAAATATGTAAAAATTGTACCTAGATAAAAATAACTCAAACAAAATATTTCATAAATTTTAAATATATCAACTTTTTCCGACGGGCAAATAAATTTTCCATCGCCTGTTTCTCCGTTTCCTATCCTTTCAAATTCACAACTAGAGATACTTTCATGTCCCACGTTGGCTCGCAATGTTGTTATGATCTGCTTTCTCTTACTTTTATATTAATTACTATTTATTTAATTAATTATTCAATTGTCGCAAATCATACATAAAATTCAGAAAAATCTCAGGGTGCCTTTTTATCATACAAAAAAATAACTAAATTATCTTAGGTTATACTTTATCGGGATAAAATAGGAAAAGGAAATAAATATAAATGCCATAAATTAAATCCTATGGGCATATCTGTCCCAATGAAACTTTTACCACATAAATTAATTTTAATTCAACAAATATTTATCGGTTTGTTCTTGATAACATTGATAAAACAAGCTAAACAAACAAATTTAGGTATCCGCAAAACTACTTATCTTCCTATTAAATTTTTGAAATATTGGAATCTTAGTTCATATGCTTTTACTCAAAAAAAAAAAAATTAACTTCTGAACATAAAGAATATCTATCACATAAATTATTGACTGACCTTTTGATTCACACACAATGATGTCTACTCTTGACCCAAACAGCTCTTCCTTGTTGATTATGTTAGGCTACCCATCAAAGCCCTGTCCGTTCTCAGAATCAATCCAGCAGCATACCAGCAACCCATTCTCCAAAACACGAGCCAGGCCTCTTTTAACCAGTACTCGTTAAAAAAAACTACAAAATTCTCTCCTCTCTTTTTCACAATAATATTCTCTCCCTTGGACTTTACAGAATCAAAGAGGTATTTCTTTTCAATTTGATCTGTCTCTCGTTTCACTTTTCAGCTGCACTCTTCACTATCTAACAACCACTGGTACTTGCTTCTGAACTATTCACAAAAATTTTGACTGCTCTTCTCCGATGCCGGTCACATAATAATCTCCTTTTCCAAACTATCTGAACATTCAACCTTCTCTCATCCCCATTCCAAATTTCTAAGCCAATCAGAAACATTTCTCTCTCCCCGTTCCTCTTTTTTCATTCGAAAAACCCATGCATCCTTCCAAACAAATACTTCTACTCATGATAATTACTTTTCGGGAATTCTACAAATTTACTTGGGACTTAAACAAAGAGACTTAAAATTCCAACTTTCTCTATATTACTTTTCTAAATATAATAATTACCTGTGGCTTTTGGCCTCGCTCGTAACAAAGCAACCGTTTTAAAATTATAATCCCGAAACAAATTGTCTATTCACATCACTTTATTTACTAATGTCTTTAATTCTTCAGGGAAAACTCATTAAGGATAACCCACTGCTTAAAAACTAACCTATAATAAATAGTTACAAATCAATATACAGGGTGTATCAAATTTATGTGCCCGCGTTATATAAAAAAAATAAAATTTTTATTCTATCTTTGATTGACAAAATGATACACAATAGTATATATACATTGTAAATCCCAAATCATGATTTCCAAAGTTTATACATTGTAAATTATGATTCGGGATTGCTCCTAGTAGCATTTAACGTGTCGTGGTTTGTTTATTTCTACTGCATCTTGATTGTAAATTTAGTATAATTAATTGGAGCTCCCCGAGAATCATCTCGTATATTATTCTTATATTCCTTTATTATATTCTTACTTAACATAATATGTTAACAGCTCTAATTATTAAATGCCTTATGATGCAATCGTATACGTATTTGTCACCTTTATGACCCGCGCAATTGCACACACTTTGTTTTGATTGTAATTATTATTTGTTTGTTTTATCTATCTTGCAGAGATCATTAGATAATAGAAAATTTCAGCTATTAAAAGTTACACATTGTTTTATGAAAACATTCACTAGGAACACGCACGACAATGTATGTTTAGATAACAGTTTTTCTACCTCATACATATATTTATACCCATTGCAATTAAAAAGTGCATGCTTGTTATGTAGTTAGTTTTGTAACTGAGATTTATATGTATCAGATAAGAAAGCGTGGTAATGGGGTGACCAGCCAAAGCTAAAGCAGACGTCGAACATTGATAAGGTTGGTTGTAGAGCCTAGCAGCATATGGCCAAAAGAGGGTATGTGCCGTTTATCTTCTAGAGGCGGCGCTGCAATGCGATTTATGCTTTATAGCCTCGAGCAGGCTATGCATTTATAAAGGACGTTGCCATATTTCATATGATTTTCCTCATACTCAAAGATTTCATTATTTGTAATATATTTTTCAAAAGTAAACTATTTTTCCAAAACTATTTCAAAAACGTTAAAATTTGATAGGTGTATTTTTATTTTATATCAAAACACGTGTGGTTTGCAATCTTAATAAACCAGATAACAAGAAATATACAAAAAAAATATAAATTTTCAAAACTCTAGTCTCATTATAAATAATTTTATTTGAATTTAACCAACTGGTTACACATTAAATATTCAAGTACTCATTTTCTCTCTCTCATTCTCTTTCTCTCTCTCTCTCTCTCTCCCTCTCCCTCTCCCCCTCTCTCTCTCTCTCTCTCTCCCTCTCTCTCTCTCTCTCTCTCTCTCTCTCTCTCTCTCTCTCTCTCTCTCTCTCTCTCTCTCTCTCTCTCTCTCTCTCTCTCTCTCTCTCTCTATCTCTCTCTATCATCTACAATGGTGCTACATTCCCCAATATCGGCCCTGGGCTCCACCAGCATCCTGCTCCAAGTCTCCAAGTATGCCTTTTCTTGGCTGCTCACGTCCAGTTATCCACTCTCAATATATCTTAAGCATCGGTTCTCAGTTCGTGTGTCAACACGCCACCATAGTTCCACTAAGCGTTCTACTAGAACTAGGGTGGTATGTTATTTTTCATTCTTAAAAAGGAGACTTGCCAGTGCAAACTTGGTATTTTTGCATAATTTTCGATAGAGCATTCTTATTGTAATATTGATATAACCAGTGCCGGATTTAGGATACTTGCGGCCCTATGCCAAATTACTCCGAGAGGCCCCCTATAACTTCACGATTATATAATTAAAGCATAAAGCACATTTCATATTAATACATAACGTTTATTTTAATTTAACTTTTTAAAATTGGTACAACAAACAAAGCATAACATAAATGAATAGAAATACTACTAATGTTCTATCTGAATACGGTACATAAATAGATTGCAATGTTATATTCGCTACTTAAACAATCTTGGTTTACATTGTAAATGTAAATTTATAACCACTTGGTTTACGTGTCTGGGAATTTTACAAAAATTTAAAAAGAGCAATATTGGTCAGTGAATCGTTCTTGCTTTTGGAAGGGAATTCGCACAGTGAAATTAATGTGTACTGCCCTAATAACTGCAAACATTCCATGTATGTTCCTAGAATGTACACACAGGATATTGAAAACATTCCTGGAATGTCCTCAAAAGCACAAGCATGTCCCCTAAATGTCCCAAGAAACTCCTCTGTCATCATTTTAAACATTCCTTGAACGTTTTGTTGGAACCTTCCATGAATGTCTACGAATGATCTTTGGACATTCACAGTATATTTTTTATACATTGCCTGGATATAGTCACTGATGTGACATAACACCTCCGATTAGTTTTTTTCATGAGTTTTGTAAGAGAGACTAAAAACTTTTTTTACATTCACCTCCTATTTTCATATGATATTTTTTGACATGTTTTGTAGTAAATTCAACTATTTATTTACTACAAAAAAAATTTACATGTGAAAACAGGAGATGACCCTAAAAATGGTTTTTCGTCTCCTACAAATTTCACGAAAAAGCAGATAGGAGGTATTGTCACATCACCGACGATATACCAGAAGTATATGTGGCCATACCAAATAATACATCCCTGATAAATATAAACATTTTTATTGCACAAAATTTTGTCATATTTTTTTTCATAATAATCACTAATATGATGATTCATTGTATTTAATTGTACATTACAATTACAATATGGTCATAAGTGACCAATGAGCAATTTTAATTTAACCTAAATTACTACTGTTCCTTAAAATGAAGAGCTTACTCCATAGCTTCTCTTATCTAATCTAAAAGATCGTGCACTATTCTAACATACACAGGCACACAAGCACTACGCTTTGCCTTTCACTATCACCTATCACTCAGACTATTTCAAAAGGCTTTGTCCTCTTAAATCTTCTAGTTTGCCCAGTAGTATCGAGGAGCTGAATTTCCTCAATATTCTTGTAGGTATTTATGAAATTGTTGCTCGTGACTTCCAACTTTAAAAACAAATCCAGCTGTAAAATATTTATGTGCATAAAGGCTTTTGTATGCTTTCATCTGCTGTTTAGGGTAGTAACTATGAGACTCCACCAGATATGTCTATAATAGTCATTTGGTGGAATGCACTTTACTGTAAAATCCAATTCTGATTGAATTGTATGTGGATTTAAATCCCCAATTATTTTCAGTTTCAATGAATATCTAAAACAATAAAAGAAATAATGTTATTGCTTGCAAAATTCATCAATATTGATAAATATCAGGGAAAAATGAACAGTAAATAAAAATTTTTTCCCCTACCTTTCTCCAACATTTGAAGTTTCCATTAATAATTTCCTTAAATAATCACTTTGCATTGTGGTAAAGTTTAAAAAGTTCACAAAATACAGCAAATGAAATCTAAATGAATCCAAAATAGACAAAATACGACGATAAACAATGAAAAATAGATATTACAAACATAACCTCTGTAACTTTTTGTATGCCAACCAGAAGTCACGCGGTTGGGATTGCCTAATACATAGATGCACGCGCGGCAAATTTGAAAATTAACTCAAATTGAATAGTAAATGGCCTCTCTTAAAATATAGGATATTGGTAGTATGTTCATAGAATGTCTTGTGGTAACATTCCACCAATAATTTAATCAGATATTCAACGAATGTTTCTTGAATGTCCAGGACATTCAAACATTAATAGAACTTTGATAGTACATTCCTAGAATGTTTTGTGTTGTTAGGGTGTGACTTTTCTCCTTCCATGGCGACCGACAAAAATTGGTTTAACAAGTTTCAACGTGACCGCACGTCGGTTTTTGTTAAGTCATGCCCAAGTGCCCCGAAATCGACTACCACGGAGGATAACTTGAAAAAAATCCATGAACGCCTATTGGCAGATCGCCGACTGAAGGTTCGCGGGATACTTGCGATAATAGCCATCTCAAAAGATTGCGTGGGTCATAACATGCATGAAATTTAGGGCACAAGAAAGCTGTTAGCATGATGGTTGCCACGTCACTTCAGAGCAGTATCTGAGGCTGTTTAAGCGTAATCCGAAGTGGTTTCTACGTTCCTTCATAACCTTTGACGTAATATGGATTTACTGGTACTCACCAGAGACCAAAAACAGTCGATACAGTGGACGTCACCTCGGGTACCTGCTCCCAAAAAGGTGAAGACTGTTCGAACATCTTTGTAAAAGATCGAAACCATCACAGGACCTTACTATGCCGCATTATTGGGCCAATTGGACGACGAATTGCAGAAAAAAGCTCCAATTGGGGAAGAAAATATGTCCTTTCACCATGACAACATACCTTTGCACACCTCCACCGTCGTCATGGCCAAACTGGTCGAATTGGGTTTCGAACTGCTGTCCCATCCATCGTATTCTCCAGATTTAGCCCTATAAGACTTGTTTTTATTTCCAAACTTGATAAAGGCTCTCGCCCGGCAGCAATTTAAGTCGAATGAGGAGTTCACCAAAAGTCTACAACAGATGCCATACATACGGTTAAACAAATTATGGAAAAACTCATGGATATAAAATAGAAATTGAACTGCTTTTTGTAGATTTTCAGCAAGCATTTGATACAATAAAAAGATCAAAATTAATGGTAGCTCTGAAAGAAATGGGAATACGAAGTAAATTAAGAAGATTAATACAAATGACAATGAGTAGAACTGTAGTTAGTATAAAAACTCAAATAGGCGACACAGAAGAAGTTGTCATCAATAAAGGGGTGAGACAAGGTGATTCATTATCAGCAACTCTGTTTAATCTTACCCTAGAATACATCGTCAGGAAGATCAACAAAGGCACCCTCCGAACGAGAGAAGGACAAAAAATAATAGCATACGCTGATGATATTGTGATAATAACAAAAAATAGAAAAACAATGGAACGAATGTTAAACGAAATGGTAACAGAAGGAAAAGTAATGGGATTAAAAATTAATCAAGAAAGAACCAAAATAATAAGATTTGATAAACACTTTGAGAACAGAAAGTTTAGAGTAGGAGAATACACTTTTGAAGAAGTCGAAAAATTTAAATATTTAGGAATATTAATAACAAACAATGGGGAAAGAGAAACCGAAATCAAAGAAAGAATTATTACAGCAAATAAGAGCTTCCATGCAAATAAAAAATTACTTAAAAATAAGTTATTGAGTAAGAAATCAAAAATGAAAGTAAGTATATAAAACAATAATTCGACCGACGATGATGTATGCAGCCGAAACCCTTAGCATGACAAAAAAACAAGAGGAAAACCTTAGAATACAAGAAAGAAAAATACTAAGAGCAATATTAGAACCAATAAAAATAAATGACAATGAATTTAGACAAAGAACGAACCTTGAGCTAAATGAGGCTTAGTACTTATCAGACCGCTAGCGCCTTAGTATGTCTCATAAATCAAAATCTTCTGTAAAGGACATCGCACACATCTTATGGAAAATATAATGTCACTCAAATTCAATAAAATTTATACGAATAGATTCGTTTTAAATTAACGGTCATATCTTATCATTGCGCCATCTCTTAATTATGATTAATTACGGCGCAAATTGCAATTAAAATTTATCGAAATCAAATTTTTTAGTCAGTAAAAGTGTCAGTTACAGTCAATATTGCTCTGGGTGCTATTCAAAAGAGCTTAAACCTCGCTGGGCTTAAGCCGATTAGTGAAACTAATCCGCTGATTTATGGAGTACCGACAATTTGGGTATTATAAAATATTTTTTCTCTCTCTAACTTATGTACGTATCCATTTGATTTCAGATTTATTTATATCAATTTCTGCTCTTATTATTGGAAATATAGAGTTGGCGCCATTATAAGATTTGACCGTTAATTTAAAACGAATCTATTCGTATAAATTTTATTGAATTTGAGTGACATTATATTTTCCATAAGATGTGTGCGATGTCCTTTAATATATTGTTGCCCAAATTAAGTATATTGTTTGACTTATCAGATAAAATATTGTTAGTGATATGGCAACACCGCAACAATTCCATATTGGCCGACAACTGATCCCGAGATTATCATTACTTGATATTCGGCTAAAATGCAATTAGCCGAACTGAATGATAAGGTGAGAGCGCCTATTGATTTGTAACTTAATTTCGGTTTAATCGAATAATAAATTGAGTTCAGATTCCCATCGAAGTATTAAGCTGCGCTGTCAAGAGCATGTAGTTTATATCCCAGCATCTCTTAGCTACAACTATTAATGGAATCGCTAAATGAACACACCGATGTAATGACCATTACTTAAATACTAATTAAACTAAATATTTATGACAATAATTCGAAATTGTTTATAATTAACATCACATTGTGGCAATAAAGATTACAAAAAAATTGTTAGGAGCAATTTTAATTCTGAGATTGCCTTTTATTTTTACCAGAGATAAGATCACAATTCAATATAAAGATAAACCAAAATTAAATATGTAAACCAAAAAATAAACAATTTCTTCGAGCAATCATAAAAATAAAATTCCGGGAATAAAACAGCGATATAATGAAAATATCAGAAATGAAAACGGATACCTTCTGACGGACCTCTGCAGCATAAATAAAATACGAATTAACAATACATTTTTCCCTCACAAAGAACAATACAAATACACTTTTGAAAACACTAGAGGACAAAGATCTATGATAGACTATATTCTGTCGAATAGAGAGCTACACCCGTCTCTAATCTTAGATTTAAGAGTACCAACATCAGCAGAAATAGGAAGCGATCATAAATTGGTATTGTGCAAAATTATAATGTGATAAGAAAACGGCAGAATACACCACCAAGATTAAAGTCGAAAGCTTACAGGACGACTCCACAAGATACCTATTCCAAAAAACAACGGAAAAATCAGAAACATGTATGTCACAGAAAGTGACGGAGTCGAAGAAAGCTGGGCAAAAATTAAATCTAATAGATGTAGTTTTCAATCCTAATAGCATCATTAATAATATTTAAAAAATATTAAAAATATTACTAAAAGATTTTGAAATTGAAAACTTATTGGTCCATTTCCTTGGTAACACCTCCATGGCTTCTAAAAATTTGCAAGCCATATGGATGCTGAAGCAAAGAAGACAAGAGGGAATTCAAAAACTTACAATTCACGACCCCGTCTGTTCAGGTGGTAAATTCCAACAGAAAATGGACCTAGTTACTCAAAGGAGTAAAGACCAATATAAAAATAAAATAAAATTTTTATTTTTAATTCAGTTGCAATGCGAAGGCAAAACAATCTTATTTTTCAATTAGAATACGGAGCGCAGTTAGTGTTGCCCAAAATCGGTCTTGGTCTTGCAGCCTTGGTCTTGTTCTTGCGTTTTCGCAAGACCAAGACCAAGACAAAGACCAAGACCGCCTAATTTTAGCAAGACCAAGACCAAGACTTACCGTGCAAGACTTGAGCAAGAACAAGACTTAGCCTGCGAGACTCTTGCGTCTTGCAGTTAGAACTGAGGGTCGTTTTAGGGAGTATGTATATTAGTTCGGCTATATTCTTACATACTTTATGAGAAACAAAAAAAATTTGTAACAAAAATTTTGAAAGTTGGACTTATGTTCACTACGAACAATACCATAAACATACATAGCGAGTCAAAATATCCATTTAAAGAACACTTGACACATTTGACACGTACTCAGGTCATTATTACAATGTAAAAATAAAATATTTTGTACTTTCCTTCCCATCAGACGACTTCTCTGAAATTAGTTGTCCGGGTTATAGGTCTGGATCCCAAGTGTATGAAAAAAAAATTGATTAATAGCAAGCTGAAAATTTGTTAATAGCTTAAGGGTGTCTAGTCGGACAAACTTTGATATATGGAAACCCTGGAACGGGGGAAGTTTTAATTGTGGAACAGTTTAAACATTTGGAACGGTCAGACCACGAAAACGTCACAGGTATTTTGTCCGACAGAACTTCCAATTTATTTGTTACCCTTTCATTAAACTCTCATGCAAAAATCAGGCTGCTATTTATCACCAAATGGGCATGATAATGAGTGGAACACGTAGAACATGTCAAATGACAGGTAATAAATAGCAGTCTAATTTTTGCGTGAGAGTTTAATGAAAGGGTAACAAATCAATTGGAAGTTCTGTCGGACAAAATACATGTGACGTTTTCGTGGTCTGACCGTTCCAAATTTTTAAACTGTACCACAATTTAAACTTCCCCTGTTCCAATGTTCCCATATATCAAAGTTTGTCCGACTAGACACCCTTAAGCTCTTAACAAATTTTCAGCTTGCTATTAATCAACTTTTATGAGAATAGTCGCCTTCTAATCATAACATAACATTCTTGCTTTCCGACGCCGATAGTAATATCAAATATCGTATCCAAACTTTTTAAAAATATGTCACCTTGCTGATAAATTATCGGTATATAGAATAGTAAGACTATTATGTATTATTTTTGCTGAATGTGCTATGACCTATGCTATGAGATCACTGGGTTACAGAAAATTTGCCGAAACAGCGCGGCTATTATTTAAAAGTATGAATAGTATGATAACGAGACAAAAGAACAGTGTAAATAAAATACCGAAATTAACAATATACACTTCTCCAAAAAATTTACTCACTACCTTAAAAACATGTCATTGTTAATGTCTTGAATTTCCTAAGCCTGTTGTGGGATTTAAGTGATTTTTGTTGTCTTATTTTTATAAATATCGCTGTAATATTATTGTTGCTAGACAGGTCAATTATTATTGTCACTGTAGACCGGGTGTACCAATAAAAGTGTGTTTTTTCACAGAGCTAGCATCACTCTGTGGAATATTCTAGCATTTATAAAATACTGAAATTACAACGATAACCTCATATTTTCGCTTATATTGGACATTACGTTCGCTTATATTGGATAATAAAATACACTACTACTACTATTACTATCGGTTTACAGAGTTCTTCGACGCCTTCCGACTCCTAACCGCCATTCTTCTCTGTTTAACCATAGACCTGGAGGGATTTCTCTTTCCTCTAGTTCTTTTTCAATTCCCTCCCTCCAGCTTCTTCTCCGCCTTCCTATTTTTCTTCTCCCTTGTTGTGTCCATGCCAAAATCTGCTTAGGGATCCTGTCATCTGGCATTCTCTGTACATGGCCGTATCATACTAGTTGTTTTGTTTTTATGTCATCAATTATTGTATGTGTGACTCCCATCATTTCTCGTATTCTCTCATTTGGTATCCGATCTCTTCTTGATTTGCCTGCTGCTCTTCTCCAGAAGTCCATTTCTGTTACTAGTAGCATTTTCTCTGTTCTTTGTTTCAGTGGCCAAACTTCACTGCCATATGTGATTATACTTTTAAGTATGCTATTGTATATGAGCTATTTGTTCGCTTTAGATATTGTCTGGTTCCACAGAATGCCTTTCATCATGGATATGGCTTTGCTACCCTGTATTAATATAATAAAATATATAAGTTTCTAATAAACTTTAGTTAGTTAGGACATAGGCACGGATCACTTAGATCATGGGTTCAAACTCCACCCGGTATCAGTTGTCTAGATCAGTAATTCTCAATCTTTTAGTCATGAACCATAAAATACCTTTTATTATTTTTGTTACCAACTAACTGATATAGGTATCTAGCTAGGTAATCTAATTAAGTATAATAATAATTGTGGTGCTGATTTTAGCTGTGTTTGCGTTTTGTGTACCACCGCAAATAATGATATGTACCACCAGTGGAACATGCACCCCAAATTGAGAACCGCTGGTCTAGATATTTATTAATTTGGATGGTCTTTACTACGGCAATGATATTCTAGCTTAAAATGTACATCTCTGTCACGTTGTTCAAAGATATGCAATAGCCTAATAGGCCACTGCGAGACTTGCAAGACTTTTGCTGCAAGACCAAGACCAAGACCAAGACCGGGAGCGCAATACCAAGACCAAGACCAAGACCAGCTGTACTGGCGCAAGACCAAGACCAAGACTGTCTAAGTCTCGTCTTGGTCATGCATTTGGGCAACACTAAGCGCAGTCCAGCCCTCTGAATCGCGATTTTCGACTCTAATTGGAGTCTCATCGGAGAGAGCGTAGGCTTGTTCTCCATATTCTAACCGATCAGTACCGAGAGCTTTTCCCACCCATTGCAACTGAAGTGAACATTTTAGGTGACTAGCGTCATCTGGCAATTAAAAGATGAAGTTTTCAATCCTAATAGCATCATTAATAATATTTAAAAATATTAAAAATATTACTAAAAGATTTTTAAATTGAAAACTTATTAGTCCATTTCCTTGGTAACACCTCCATATGGCTTACAAATTTTTAGAAGCATTGGAGGTGTTACCAAGGAAATGGACCTAAAAATCACCTAATATTTTCACTTAAGTTGCAATGGGTAGGAAAAGCTCTCGGTATTGGTTGGTTAGAATATGGACAACAAGCCTACGCTCTCTCCGATGAGACTCCAATTAGAGTCGAAAATCGCGATTCAGAGGGCTGGACTGCACTCCGTATTCTAATTGAAAAATAAGATTGTTTTGCCTTCGCATTGCAACTGAATCAAAATAAAAATTTTATTTTATTTTTAAGTCTAATATCTTAGCCTCAGCCAAGGAAGTTCTTGGTGAAAGAAACATTAATAAAAATAAATCGCTTCCAAGGCGAAGAACTCCATGGCTTTGTACAGAAGTGAAGGAAAAATGTAAAGAGAAGAAAAAATCTTACCTAAAATACATGTCAACTAAGACGCAAGAGGCATACGATAATTATAAGACTATAAGAAAAGAAACACATTCGTAAGAAGAATAAAAAATGATCACTGGGAACGTTTTTCGAAAGAAATAGAACATGATTTTTATGGTCTCCAAAAGGAAATATTGCGCTTTATAATAGGTCAGAGAACGGGGGTAAAGGTACTAATAGAACCAAAACACATAGAAAAGGATACATGGATTGATATCTAAAAAAGCTCTATGCAGAGGAAGAACAAATGATGCTGGAACCGGAAACACCAGAAATTACCTCAAATGAAGATGTTAATATATGTAAGTATTATAAGTACACAGGAAGTTTGAAAAACACTCGAAAAGCTGAAGAACAGAAAATCTGCAGGTAAGGATGGAATACCAAAGGAATTACTGAAATATTGTGGAGCAGCAATGACAGAACAATTAACAACATTAATTAACAAAATCATAAAACACAATAAAATACCGGAAGAATGGAGAACGAGCGAACTAATTCTACTATTCAAAAAAGGAGATAAAAAACAGCCAGAAAACTACAGAGGTATCAACTTGTTAAATACTATACCTTGAAACTTACAACTAAAATTTTACAAGACCTAATGAATCAGAGGATAAGTTTAGCAGATGAACAACAGGGTTTTCGTACTGGAAGATCGTGTACAGATGCAATATTCGTCATAAAGCAAATTACTGAGAAATCACTATAGTATAATAGACCAGCATTTCTATGTCTGATTGACATCAAGAAAACATTTGACAGAGTAGGACCCAAAGATGTAATCCATCTTCTGTATAATAGAAAAGTCATAGCCTCTAAATATCATAAAAACTATTGAAAACATCTACAAAAACAACAAAACGGAAGTCAGAATAGATGGACAACTTACAGAACCTATGCTCTTCAATTTAATCATGGATAAAATCATCAAAAACGTCAACAAAGGAAGAGGATATAAAATGGGAAACAAAGAAGTAAAAATACTATGATACGCAGACGACGCAATATTGATAGCCCAAGATGAAGATAGTCTGCAAAGATTAGTCCACAAATTTAACGTAAGAGCAAAAGAATTCAATATGACAATTTCATCTCAGAAAACAAAAACAATAGTAATCAGTAAAGAACCAATCCGATGTAAAATTGAAATTATGGTATCAGTACTGAACAAGTAATGGAAGTAAAATATCTTGGAATTACATTGTCAAGTTACGGAGACCTGGACAAAGAAGTAAGAAATCAAGTACAAAAAGCAAATAGACTGGTAGGATGCCTTAATAACACTATATGGCGAAACCAACATATGATATTAACACTGTGATGAAGTCAAGAATTTATAAAGCCAGTGTAAGACCAATAATGACATATGCATCAGAAACAAGACCCGATACAGCCACGACACAAAGACTACTGGAAACGGCAGAGATGAGAGTACTGAGAAGAATTACAGGAAATACACTGAGAGATCGAAAGAGGAGTGAAGATATCAGAAGACAATGTAACGTACAGTGTATAGACGAATGGACACTAAATAGAAAAAAAGAATGGAACAACCAAAAGAATGGGACAACACATAACCAGAATGGGAGAGACACGTGTGGTCAAAATGATAAGAGATAAATCACCAATCGGTAGAAGAAGTATCGGCCGACCGCGCAAAAGATGGAGTGACAACCTTCCATAGTGGTATCAATCCGCCAGTGAACAAGCAGAACTGCTTATAAAGAGGAAGAAGAAGAAGAATCATAAAAATCTTATGGCTTAGGTTAGGTTAGGTTTGGTTCATAAACATATAAAAAAGAAGCCTGCGCGTTGCAATCTAAACTTGTTCACCCAGTGTGACAGAGAAAAAAGTTTGTATTTAGGGTGGGTATTTCTATCTAATCGGCGGGGTTTATCAAATCGATAGCAGTGGGAAAGTCACGTGGTCGATAAACCCAACGTCACTAAACGATTGCGACAGAGAAAACTGAGGCTATTAGGTGGAAAGTCTCTTTCTAATCGACTGGGTTTATCCAATGACGTTGGGTTTATTGATCACATCACTTTCCCAATGTCGCCGATTTGATGAACTGCTCCGATTAGAAAGACACTTCCCACCTAAAATAGCCTCAGTTTTCTCTGTCGCAATCGTCACTTAGTTTTGGATGGCACCGCGCAGTCTAGATATTATATGTCTATGGTAAGGTTAGGGAGGGTGTTGGCTTGGCTGTCGAAATTTTTTTATATGGTTTGTGGTGAAAGACAAGTTACATTTTCCTGTTATTCTTTATATATTTTAAATATGCCCTAACTGAAAGGGGGTTAACCCCCAAAACCCTTCCCGCCACTGTCAAGGAGGGTTTGGAGCGATACCCAAACAGGTAGGGTAGATTGAAACATGTTTTCTTTAGCTAATTTGGGACCTATAAATCCTTTTCAATTTACTTTTGAATATGTAATTTACGTACAACCAAGACTGCAAAATATACAGAAAACTAAAAAACTCCACCAGAATGACATGGATCAACAACTCGTCAGAACAAAACTGGGAAGAATACAAAATAGCGAGAAACAAAGCCAACTCAACAAATAAAAAGAAGAAAAATTACTGGTTTCGCTGAATGATACTGAAAAAGACAGAGAAAACCATCAAATACAATACCAAAAATTTTACAATAAAGTCAGAGCAACAAAAATACGCCTACCATTAAAACAAGAGGGCTAAAAACAAAAAATTATAAACCGTGTTTGAGGACAAACAAAGCAGAATATGGGAAGAATATTACGAATAAATGCTATTCACTATGAAGGAAACACACGGCGATGAAGAAGTAAGGCCGTACAAGATAACGACGAAGTAGAAATTTTCACAGAAGAATAACAAAAACAAATATTAAAAACTTAGAAAACGGAAAAGCAGCAGGATAAGATGAATTAACAGTGGAATAAAATACGGAGGAAGGGAATTACATAAATAAATAAACCAGCTAATACAACAAATTATATGAATAAAACAGACTACCATACGATTGGAACGCAGATATTATAGTAACTATATATAAAAAAAGGAGATCGGGAGAAATGTTGGGATTACAGAAAAATTAAGACATAGGCTAACAGTGAGCCTAAAGAACACCCGAGCAAGGATCAGTTTCAACGGAACAACTTCTAAGGAGATTTATGTAAACAAAGGCGTGAAACAAGGTGACACTATCTCTCTGACATTATTTAATCTGATATTAAAAGTAATATGAGAAGGACAAACTTTGAAAACAAAAACATTATTACAGATCAACTTCAACTATGTAGTAGCATATGCAGATGATCTGGTCATCATAGAGAAGGCAAAGATGACACTTATAAAAGCAGTTGGAAAATTACATAAGGAAGTGATATGAAGAGAATAGGAGTAGAGATAAACCAGCACGAAACAAAATACATGACGATAGGGAATGATGACACAACTCAGAAATATCTAATAACACAACCATAAATCTACTTGGGAGTACCAATAGGGAAAACCGGAAAAGAGAGAACAGAGGAAAGAATTCTGAAGGGCAGAGAAACATATGAAATGAATAGGAATCTGCTGAGAAGCAAGACTCTAAGTATAATATGAACCTATAAAAGACCTGTTGTTACATATGGGATGTAAACATCGACAATGAAAGAACAATACTGGGCCACAATGTAACAAAAGAGGGAGATATAAGAATGAAAACAAATGCCGAAATTGAAGAAAAATTCAAGAAAGAAAATATACTCAGATACAAAAACACAACGCAAATACGGGACATTTAGGCGTCCCAAGAGACTTTTTCGGGACCCCGGGACAAATCGTTAAAAAACGGGACAATCCCGTTTTTACGGGACGTTTGGTCACCCTAGGTTAGGGTCACCCATGTACAGTCGGAAAAATGAAAGAATACCCATGAAAGAACATATAAAACACGCTGTATTTTCCTGTCACCGTGTCACAAAGAAAATTGCCCAGTGCAAGTACATGTAACAATAATTATTACATGTAATTCCGCTGGCCAATTTTTTGTGTGACATGGTAACAGGAAAATACAGCGTGTTTTATATGTTCGTTCATGGGTATTCTTTCATTTTTCCTACTGTAATGATCATTTCTTAAATACTAATTAAACTAAATATTTACGACAATAATTCGAAATTGTTTATAATTAACAACACATACTGTAGTAATAAAGATTACAAAATAATAGTTAGGAGCAATTTTGATTATGAGATTGCCTCCTATTTTTAGTTGATAAGATCACAAATCACAACCGGTGTCCGCCACCGGCAGCAAAGCATTGTTTTAAATGAACGACTACAGACGAGCCCTTTTGAGCGTCTGGCTGATTTTAGTGGCTCAACAAAGTGTCTAGTCCTTTCTGACTCTCTCAGCGCAGTCAAAGCCCTGCAAAATGTATACCCTAAACACCCCATTGAGAAAATGATCAAGGCCGAATTAATGAAAGCTCAAGACAATTTTAGAAGAATCCACTTCCTGTGGATACCATCTCATATAGGTATAGAAGGGAATGAAGAAGCAGATACTAGTGCGCGTAACGCTATCAACAGTGACGCATCAGAAACAGAGTGTCGGAGTGTCGCAGGCGATCTAAAAGTTTATTTCAAAAATAAAGTGTTAAGTGCGTGGAATCGGGAGTGGAATGACTCTAGTTCTAAACTCAGAACCATCAAAAGTGACATTTTTTCATGGAAGTCCACTGTCAGAAGCAGAAGATGCCAAACTATTATTACACGTCTACGACTTGGACACTGTAGGTATACTCACGCCTATCTCTTCTCAAATAGTGAACCTCCAAAATGCGAAACATGCAATACAGTAGACAGTATAAAGCACTTCTTGATAGACTGTCCTAAATATGTAAATCAAAGACAGTTTTACAATTTGCCAAATAACCTGAAAGCACTCCTCAACAAAAATTTAGTTCCGGACAATTTATTGGGTTACTTAAAATGTATAAATATGTTACACAAAATTTAACTTAATTAATTGTTACAAATGTTCAATTGTTCTCAAATTCTAATTAATTGTTAAAATGATTGATTGTTATAAATGTTAAATTTAATATTATTACAAATGTTACAGCAATGTCGCTAATAACCTTTGGGTGGATGCGACTTTATCTCTTTAAATAAATAAAAAAAAATAAATGTTTTGCTGCAATTGAACACCGGTGGCGGACACAGGTGTCAGACACCGGTGTCTTAGTGTGAAAGGGTACTTAGTGTCTGTGAATTTCTTCATGCCACTTGAAAGTTTTTTATTTATTTATTTCGCGTATGGCGTACATGGACAATATAATTATAAATGATTATAACGCAAATTACCACTCTCTTGGAATTCTTGGTAGAGTTACTCTAGGTTTCGATTCCAATTGGTACATATTTTGTTGATAGTTGCTAGACTCTCGTTGCGTTGGTAAGTCTATGGTAATGAACTCTCGGTAATGCTATCCAGTTCATCAGTCAACTTGAGCCAGTTAGCCTTTTTGAAGTTCCATCTTGGCCTAGGAGTGAAGAGAATAATTGTGCTGGCTGTGCGGAAAGTTATTTAGAACTTGAATGAGACGATTATAGGTGTCTTCAGTGATAAAGCGCAATGAAGGGCTGCGATATAAAATGCTAAGACTGATAATACAGGGAAATATAAGAGAAGGAAGTAGGAAAAAGAAGAGTATCATGGTTGAAAACTTTTAGGGTCTGATTTAAATGCAGTTCAATAGAACTCTTCAGAGGACCTGTAGATTGAGTAAAGATAGTGATGATGATTATGATATCCAACTTCTGATTGGGAGGCAGCATTTAAAGAAGAAGAAGGATTGGTATTCTTATCTTGGGTATGGTATGGTAAAGGAGTTCTTATCTTGGGCATCAAAAGTTAGACTTAGATTATTTGCGTCCATCAAGTTGTTTAGTTGTCCTTCGTTGTCATCGACTTTTCGGTATTTTCATGCCATATGGTGACTCTTAAAAGCCAATGCAGGTATCCAATGTACATAGTTGCTGGCCAATTTTTAGATTTTGCGAGGAGCTTGTATATATAGCGAGGGGGCAAAATTATGGAATAATTTCATTTTCTCTAAAATGGACGACCATTGGGAAAAATCTAGAAACAGGTCGATTATTATTTTTAAATTACAATTTTTTGGTATACCTATTACCAGAGAACGGCAGTTCTCGCCAGTGGCGCACACCTACACCCCCTACACGCGACACTATATATACACGAAATTCTCGATTTTCTAAATCTGACTGAATTGAAAATTCAGCCAACTCCCATCTTAAAGTTCAGGAAAAGACTTACCCATTCATATGTCAACCACCCATTTTGGTCCAAGGGTGTGGATTTTACGGCCCTTTTTATTTAGGGTCTGTTTTTCGTTCTCGTCTCCAAAACTACCAAAAACTTCGAAAATTGAACTCCGAACTTTGCGGCTTCTAATAGAAACGATCATTATCTTTCCAACGCATGTCTAATTTTGAAAATCGGTTATACCGTTCAAAAGTTACCGAGCTCAGAAATATGAGTCAATATTTATTTAAAAAAGGGAAAATGTTTGTGGATATGTATGTATGTGCATATGTGTGTGGAAAAGTTAAACCGATCTGAATTTTTTTCTGTGTTTACAGAGGGGGTGAGGGCCGATTCAGAACCGGTGTAGTTTGTGAGTTTTGACTACCCATAAGCCAGCTATAGGACTTGGTAGGTACAAAGCGGCATATTTTTTGGCGGTATATATCTTCGGTTCAAGAAGAGACAGGAGAACAGTAAATACACCAAATCAATAGCGTTGAGCTAAGCTTTCAAATGGTGTCTAAGCTATCAGGATCACACATACACACGGCTCAGTATAGCCGAAAAACTGAAAAACTAAACTTTGAAAATTTTTGTTTTTCAACAATTACTCAAAATTTCAACCTACGAATTACGCCAATAACTGAGCATTTGTAGAAGGTCTCTAGAGAATCTAACGGTGTATACCTTATATCCGGGAAAATTCGAATTTTTAAGTTATAGGCTTCAAAAGTATGACCAAATCTATTTCTTATGGGAAAAACGATTTTTCAAGTTCAATAATTCCTGTAATAGCTTCAGTTATCATACTTGACCTTAGATGCATAAGATACCACTTGTCAATACGTTTCAAACTCATGTTTAGTGAACAAAATCGGTTAAACCGTTTAGAAGTTATTAAGCTACAAAAGTATAATCCAATTAACGATTATTCCCTAAATGGTTTATGTAGTTGTAGTGGTTACGCCGCTAATTTGATCTGGCAACGGGCAATCCGAGTTCATTTACCGGCCATCCCAATATTTTTTTCAATCTATTTCGAATAGAAAAAAAAATAGTGTACATTTGATGGACACTAGATCATTTGCGAAATAATGCGACAAAGGCGACCATTTATAAAGCTTAACGTGTAATCGAGAAGCATGGCATTCAACTTTATACTTTTAATTTATAAATAACTTTGAAAAACTCCTGATACAAGAAAAAAAAAACCACTAAACGCCGTAAAAATGAGTGGCGCATACAATATTCCAGCTACAAAAGATCTGATATGAATATTACGTGGCGCGAAAATGTATTTTCATTTTGATGCAAAACAAAATTCTAGTTTTATTTTAAAAGATTTTTTCATAATATTTGCTAAATTTGAAGTAAACGCGCCACAAAAGAGTTTCAAAATTCAAACTTTAGCAAAGTTACTCTTTTGTGGCGCGTTTTACTTCAAATTGGGCAAATATTATGAAAAACTCTTTTAAAATAAAACTAGAATTTTGTTTTGCATCAAAATGAAAATACATTTTCGCGCCACGTAATATTCATATTAGATCTTTTGTAGCTGGAATATTTTATGCGCCACTCATTTTTACGGGGTTTAGCGGTTTTTTATTCTTGTATTTTATACTAGTGACATTATCCATCTGGGCGTGATGACGTAATCGATGAGTTTTTTTTAATAGGAATAGGGGTCGTGTGGTATCTCATTTTAAAGGGTGTTCAATTCTCTAATTAGTAATATAAACGTTAACATCATTATTTATACAGGTTGACCAAAAAAATAATTTTTGAATTAAAATAATCGACGCAAAAAGAAGAATGCATGTAATTTATTTAACTGTAAATACATCCTATTGCTGTCAGAAAATAGAAAAAAAATATTTATTTGGCAAATAAACATTGCTTTTTGCTTAAATTAAATGTTCAAACTACCAATAGGCAGGTGGGAGGCTGTTTGCCATTTAGTTTAAGCGAAAAGAAATAATTATTTGTAAAATAAACATTTTTTTCTATTTTCTGACAGCAGTACGATGTATTTTGAGTTACATAAATTACATACATTCGTATAAATAATTATGTTAATATTTATATGTATTACTCAATAGAGAATTGAACAACCTTTCAAATGAGCTACCACACGTCCCCTATCCCCATTTAAAAAATCATGGGTTACGTCATCACACTCAGATGGATGACTTCACTAGTATGAAATGTATGCCAAAAAATTGTAATCTAAAAATAAAAATCGACCTGTTTCGGGATTTTTCTCCAAATTCGTCCATTTTAGAGAAAATAAAATTATTCCATAATTTTGCCCATCTCTGTATTAACGACAGTTATTATTATATAGTTAATCCTAAAATTCTTTAGTTTTTACGTTAAGGAACCTGCAAAAAAGGCAGAACGACAGGTTGTGAATTTTACCTTGGAAAAGTTGCGAAACATAAGGAAAAATCGATTTTGGTGCAACTCTAAATTTAATTTTGTTATTACTTTTATCTTATATGACATTTTCAGTACACAAAAGAGTATGAGGGATAAAATCGTAGTTGAACCTCCTATTGAAAGCAGTCGGTCTGTTACTTTTATCACTATATACCTAATGTCTTATTAAAAAAGGTTTTATTTTCGATCCCACAATGATTTTTTTCTTTAAATGTTATTTGTTTGCAACGTAAAAAACAACAAAAGCTATAATAAAAACTGTGACTTTTGAAAATTTGTCAGAAAGATAAAAAATGCTTGAAAACAAGAAAGAACCGCTCGATACTTTATTGAGACCCATAATCCCAGCAGCAAATAAAGCCATTCTTTACACTCCACCTTCGACACGAAGAGAAGAAGAAATGTTTATTTATACCAATATGGGCTTTGGCCGGTATATTCCGAACGAGCAGAATAATAACAAAGAGTCACGGTCACATATCTTTGTGTAATAACTCGAGATGGTTTTTTTCTTGGTTAATAAAGCCGTCAGTGGAGATAATCGGGCCCGACACAGGCGAACCTTAAGGCACTATGATGTGGTGTGTGCAGAGCATGCCCCATGCCCCCCCGGGGGGTGACACATTCTATGTCGTAAATCATTGGAGTTATTATCCACCAGAGAGGAAAGAGATTCTTCTTCTTTGTGTTCGTGAAAGACACTTACTGTAACGGGTACGAAGTGAATCGTTTAGATAAAAAATATTTCACTTCTTGGATTAATCAATTTATCCTTTATTTTAGTTTAAAATTTGTTATTTTTTGTCTAAAGTTGTAACAATCGAATTATTAGCTTGTACATAAATTAATAGAATTATAATATTAAATTGGGGTGTTTAGAACTGCATTTCATTTACTACGATACCACCAGCGGCGATTCATATAAGCTGAATTTGACGGGGAGGGGTACTATTTAAAAAAAAATCTTTATGCGAATTTGTCCATATCTATATCTACGGGGGTTATCTTTTAGATAAAAATTTCATTTTTATTTTTCATTGCTGTATCTCTTGTCATTTTTAAGTTACATGGAGAAAAAGGAATATTTTTAAGAAAATTTAAAAATGCGCTTTATAATTTGATCTTATTTTTGTTTTTAAAAACCATTCATTTTAAACCCGTCCAACTTTTTGAACATAGAAATAACACTATAATAAAAGGTATTGTAGAAGGAAAACGATGCATTTACATTCTGGTGGATGGGGGTTAAAATTACTTCTCATTTTTTCTTAAAATACATTAGTTATCAATTTTGTTTGCAGCATATCTTGCTTAGTTTGAATGAAATGGATCTTAAAAGGTATTGACAGCATTATACACCTAAAATCGACGGTTTCTCTGTTATTTCAAGTTGAAGACACCCATTTGGGCATGTAATAATAAAAAAAACTCTTTTCATCTACCATATCTCTTTTGGTATTATAAGTGGAAGATTTGTGATGGCAAGCGTCTCTTTGTTTTTTTATAACCTACAAAAATGTTTTATATAGTTTTTTTCAGTTAGATGCATAGTTTTTAAGGTATTTGCGAAAAACCGTTCGAAAAGGTGTTATGTTTTAATGAAAATGACCAATTTCCAACCACGAATAACTCAAAAAGTATTGAGTTTTCAAAAAAAAATTATAGAATAGTTTTTGCTTAGAATTAGGTTCTCTAGCGAATTCCGTGGTTATTTTAACCAAAAAATTTTCACACCTGAGAAGGGGTGGGAACCACCCCCAAGATAAAAGCACACATCGGCATAGGGTAGACGTTTAGGCGAGCGGGAGATACAAATGACCAGGTACTGACCACGGAGGGCCGAAGGGCTAATTTTATTCATACTTTATATTTTCGAGGGTGCTGAAAACGAAAATGAGGTTTATTTTGAATTTTATGTGGGGGGACATTGTCGAAATCGCAATTTTAAACTAAAAATAAAAAATAAATAAATCACAAATAATTTTTTTTGCGTTTACCTCGCTACACCCCTGTTCAATTTTAATATTTTTTTCTGAAATTTTTACAGTATATAGCTCTAACATTTCTGAAGACAACCGTACTTGTTTTAAGCTTTAAGTCTTATTCTGATAAAGGATATGAATTTTTCAAAGGGAGAGGTACGGATTTGTGCATTGCAAAGTTTAATCGCAAAAGTTGAGTGACGAAATTTAAAATTTAGCTTTTTAATCACTTTTTTGTTAAAGTAGAGAGTACAAAGAAGTTTTCTGGAAAATTTTTGATCAAAATGTTTTATAAAAAAAAAAATAGTGCAACTTTTATTATCGACATTAGAAATCCCCAATATAACGGTTATTTTTCGAGATACTGACCATGTGTGGTGAATGGCTAATTTTGGTCTTAGATTATGTTTTTGATGGTGCTGAAAACGAAAATGAAATTTATTTTAAATTTTAGGTGGGGGAATATTGTCAAAATTGCAATTTTACAATAGAAAAAAAAAAGTTAAATCACGTTTTTTTGCGTTTAACTTGCTACAACTCTGGTCAATTTTAATATTTTTATCTAAGGTTTGTAAACTATACGTTGCTCACTTTTTTGAAGATAACGGTATCTGTTTTAAGATTTAAGTCTTATTCTAGTAAAAGTTATTAATTTTTTAAAGTACAAGGTACAGATTCTTGAATTGCAAAGTTTAATCGCAAAAGTTAAGAAGCAAAAATTTAAATTGTTAATGATTACGTTTTAATTACGTTTATGTTAAAACATAGAGTACAAAGAAGTTTTCTGGAAAGTTTTAGTTACAAATGTTTAATAGAACAAAAATTGCGCCACTTTTAATATAGACATTATACGTCCCCAAAATAGCGCTTATTTTTCGTTACTGACCATGGGAGGTGAATGGCTAATTTTGGTCTTATTTTATGTTTTCGATGGTGCTGACAATGAAAAAGAGGTTTGATTTGAATTTTATGTGACGGAACATTGTCAAAATCGCAATTTTAACCCAAAAATGAAAAAAAAGTGAAGTCACGAATTTTTACGTTTAAGTCGCTACAACTCTGTTCCATTTTAATATTATTTTTCTAAAATTTCTACGGCATATATTTCTTACCTTTGTGAAGACTATGAGAGTAACTGTAGTCTTTCAGTTTTTTTTTGTAAAAGTTATGAATTTTTAAAAATTAAAATTGCAGATTCGTGAATTGCAGAATTAAATCGCAAAAATTAAGTTACAAAATTTAAAATTTATCTTTTTGATTACGTTTATGTTAAACCATAGAGTTCAAAGAAGTTTTATGGGGAGTTTTAGGCCTAGATGTGTTATAGAAAAAATATGGTGCAACTTTTAATTTTAAGAAAAACGTGGTTTAACTTTTTTTTTATTTTTAGATCAAAATTGCGATTTTGACAATTTTCTCCCACCTAAAATTCAAAATAAAATTGATTTTCGTTTTCGGCACCATCAAAAACCTAAAGTGAGACCAAAATTAGCCATTCACCACCAATGATCAGTATCTCGAAAAATTAGCGTTATTTTTGGGGATTTCTAATGTTGACATTAAAAGTTGCACCATTTTGCACGTATATGTTAGACGTTGCACCATTTGTTTTCTATAAAACATTTTGATCCAAAACTTTCCAGAAAACTTTTTTGTACTTATGTTTTATTTTTGAATGTGATTTAAAATCTATATTTCAAATTTTGTCAGTCAAATTTTGCGATTAAACTTTGCAATTCACGAATCTTCACCTTGTACTTTAAAAGATTCATAACTTTTACTAGAATAAGACTAAAATCTTAAAACAGAAACCATTGTCTTCAAAAAAGTGAGTGATATATATTGTAGAAACTTTAGAAAAAAATATTAAAACGGACCAGAGTTGTAGCGAGCTAAGCGCAAAAAACGTGATTTATTTTTTTTTTATTTTTAGGGTACAATTACAATTTTGACAATATTCCCCCACCTAAAATTTAAAATAAATTTTATTTACGTTTTCATCACGGTCAAAAACATAATCTAAGACCAAAATTAGCCATTCTCCACCCATGGTCAGTACCTCGAAAAATAAGCGTTATATTGGGCATTTCTAATGTTGACATTAAAAGTTGCACCATTTTTTTTTCTATAAAACATTTTGATCGAAAACTTTTCAGAAAACTTCTTTGTACTCTTTGTTTTAACATGAACGTAGTTAAAAAGCTAAATTTTAAACTTCGTCACACAGCTTTTGCAATTAAACTTTGCAATGCACAAATCCGCACCTTTTCCTTTGATAAATTCGTAACCTTTATCAGGATAAGAATAAAAGCTTGAAACAGGCACCGTTGTCTTCAGAAATATTAGAGCTACATACTGTAAAAATTATTAAAAATTAAAATCAGAAAAAAATATTAAAACGGAACAGAGTTGTAGCGAGGTAAACGCAAAAAACGTGATTTAATTTTTTTTTTATTTTTAGGTTAAAATTGCGATTTTGACAATGTTCCCCCACATAAAATTCAAAATAAACCTCATTTTCTTTTTCAGCCCCCTCAAAAATATAAAGTATGAATAAACTTGAGGCCCTTCGGCCCTCCGTGGTCAGTATCTCGAAAACTAAGCGCTTTTTTGAGGGTGTACCGCTCGTGTATTTGAATTAGGAGATAAGTAGAGGCTATTTCCAAAATTTCATTAAAATCCCTGCAGTAGGATAGAATTCGGAGGTAATATCCTATTCTTGCTCCCTATTTCAAAAATCTGACGATTTGAGCGGGGCGTAAGGAAATGGGCGAGTCAAAAAGTTTCAAAAAAAAAGAGAATATTTCGCGAAATGAACGTCAAATCGAAAAACTGAAAACTACGTGTTTAATATTTTTCAAAAATCTATCAAATTATACCAAACATGATCCCCCACGGAGAAGGGTGGGGGGTAAATTTAAAATTTTAAATACAAATACCGCGATATTTTGCAACATAAACATCAGATCGAAAAACTACAAAATACATTCATTCTATATTTTTGAAAAATCTATCGAATGGTACCCAACACGACCCCCACAGAGGTGGGGTGGGGGGTTACTTTAAAATCTCAAATAGGAGCATGAAAAAATCTGACGATTTGAGCGGGGCGTAAGGAAATGGGTGAGTCAAATGTTTCACAAAAAAAAAGAGAATATTTTGCGAAATGAACGTCAAATCGAAAAACTAAAAACTAAGTGTTTAATATTTTTCAAAAATCTATCGAATGATACCAAACATGATCCCCCACGGAGAGGGGTGGGGGGTAAATTTAAAATTTTCAATACAAATGCCGCGATATTTTGCCACATAAATATCAGATCGAAAAACTACAAAATACATTTATTCTATATTTTTGAAAAATCTATCGAATGGTACCAAACATGACCCCCCACAAAGGTGGGGTGGGGGGTTACTTTAAAATCTCAAATAGGAGCATTAACAAATTTTTATTACATTTTTGGATTCTTTACGTAAAAATAAGCAACTTTTATTCGAAACATTTTTTCGAATTATGGATAGATAGCGCTGTAATCGGAAAAAACAATTGTTGGAAATGGAAAATTAAATTAAAAAATGGCAAGTCCCCACTTAAATGGAAAATTTTACTTAAACTTTTTTGGTTTTATGACCTAATATTCACAACCCAATAGGTCCCCACAGCGCTCGAGTGACTGCACATTTAGCATACTTTGCTCCCCTACCATTATAATTGAGACAGGTGATACGGCGGTAGCTACTCCCCTGTTTGTTTCCAACAATGATTATCAAATTTTAAACAATAAACCATAGACTATTTTGAGTTAAAATGGCACGTCCATGGATTTTTCAGAATTTCTACCTTGAAATTATGTTAATTTATTTTCTTTTGGCTCTCTTCTACATAAAGATTGAGTACAGTTACGTTGAGATACTTTAAAATTTGATCGAATTAAGTCGGGAAACCACTGAAGCCTATACACCGGTTCTCAAGATTCATATAATATTCTGCTGAGAGCTAATCCATCACACATCCACATTACTTAGTACACAAACCTCAAAAGTAAAGCACCGCTTGCACTGCATGGCATAAAATTATGTCAAAGAGGAATTTCTGAAAAATCAAGTCATAAATAAGAAATCGAGACGTCTCAATAACTATGGGAAAGGGTACTCTTCTCTTTCATTATTCTTTCAAACTGTAAAACAAACTTTTGATTTATTAAGTGTTCTACGACCGCGTGTCGAACCAAATTATACGTTTTGCTACGTATGGAACGTATAGGTGATAATGACTGAATGAAGAATTTATATGTATGTGTACCGCTGTAGTTAGTTAATAATAATTCATTTTCGAAATTTTAGGTTAACGATTCAGGCCGTGAGCGAGTTTGCACCGTACTCGTATATTTAGGGTTTTCGTAATTGCCTTTAAATGATTCTATCGAAATCCGATAGTTTCTATTTTATTTATACGATACGATTAAAGTTTTTATCGAAAGTGGCTTTACACTATAATAAAAACAAACAAACTTACATACTGTTTTATAAAGACAATGCGTATTTATATAATAGCACTATATACCTTAGAGGCCCTTGGTTTTAAAATTCGTTATTAAAATTTTCCACTTTTTCCGGTCCTGCACTTGTTCTTTCTAGTCTCTTTTTTCTATTTCTTCTATGTCAGTCTGGACGGCATCAAACTTCTTCCTTCATGGTCTACCTCTTCTTTTTTTCCTTGTTGTCCTACTTGCAAAACTGTGCCTGATTTTCTTTGTTATTTTGGGTCTCTTATACATCTCCATTAGTTTCTGGTTTGTTCTTCTGCGTCATTCTCCGTTAGGCTTCTTTAAACCACCAAAAACTTTACACAACATTTTCCTCTTTCATCTATCTATAGCTTTTTTTCTTTCTTTTTCTTATTTTTTACAACCCCGCTGGTCTCACTATTGTTTGATAAGTTCGAATCTTGGCTCTCCTGGACAGGTTGTTTGCCTTCAACAGTGCGTTTATTTGGAGGGTTTTTCAAGTACCATATAGTAGCGTATCAGTAGTGTGTTGAAGGAATAAAATTAAAAATAAAAATATTACAATATTAAAAAAATGTTACAATATAATTGATTATAAGATGGATTCCAGCTACAGTGGATAATTATGAAAGATTTGGCAGTGCCGTTTTTACAATAGCTGAAAATGGATCACAAGAGGAGCACGAAAACAATTTATTAATATGACACCAATGGAGAAAATGCTGATGTTGCCGATAAATGGAAACAACTGAGAATCTGAATTTTAAAAAGTCAAGCAGAGAATCATGAAATATTTGAATTTATAAACATGTGACTTAAAATCTAAACTAAAGTCTGTGTGATGTAGTAGGTCGGATGGCAGTAGTAGACAGATTTTGATGCACTCTCACTTTTTCAGTATAGTTGACAATAAAACGATGTATGGCTCCTTTAATAGATTCTTCTTCTTCTTCTTCTTCTACTTCTTCTTCTTCTTCTTCTTCTTCTTCTTCTTCTTCTTATTCTTCTTCTTCTTCTTCTTCTTCTTCTTCTTCTTCTTCTTCTTCTTCTTCTTCTTCTTCTTCTTCTTCTTCTTGTAATAGGACGATGTCCTGTTTCTTTTGTTACAGTCTCTGCTGCGATCCGGAGCTCCAGCTCTCGTACCATCCTTTTTTGGAATGGATTCTAGAGGGATATTATACTCAATGATTTCGTTATTGATGTAGTAGGAGCATTAAAAATAGCTCTTAGTACTTTATTTTGGAACCTCTGTAAGATGGCTATGTTGGAGTTGCTAGCAGTTCCACACAGTTGGATGCCGTAGGTCCACACCGGTTTTAAGACTATTTTGTATGATAATATTTTGTTGTTTAATGAGAGCTTTGATCTGCGACCGATGAGCCAATACATGTTTCTTAGTTTGAGGCCAAGTTGCTTGCGCTTAGTGAATATGTGTTTTGTCCAAGTCAGTCGTCGATCCATTTACATGGCGAGGTATTTGACGCTATCAGATTATGGAATATGACAATTAATAAATTGAATAGGAGGGCTCGTTTCTCTGCGGAGGGTAAAAGTCACGTGTGTTGATTTCTGTCTGGGACGCCAAAATGACTACATCATCAGCAAATTTCACAACAGTGGTAAGTTGTGTTAATGGCAGGTCTGCAGTATACAATAGGTAGGTACAGGATCATTCCAAGTACGGTACCTTGTGAAACTCCTGAATTTTTTAGATGCAACTCTGTATACATTACGTAAATCGTTCAGCTGGACATAGGGAACATACATTGTATATATTTAGCTACATAAATACATACATTGAATTATATTGAGGTAATTGTGGCAACTGAGCTCTCTCGACGACAATTTGGTGGTTAGCATTAAGGGGCATTAACCTCAAAATTGACAACTCATTTCGACTGACACAAATAAACGTCAAAATAGGACGATGTAGTAGCTAAACATTTTTGGCCTAAGGGAATGGGAAAACTGTTTACTCGTAGTTTTGGAATTAGTTTTTAATTAAAAAATATTTAAAAAATTAAAGTAAAATTATTAACTCATTAGTCATAAACTTTGTTTTTGATTTATTTATGGAGAGCCTTGTTTCAAAACTCACTCATTCTATTTGTTCTAACAGCTCTATTGCACCAAAAACTCATACTCGAACAAAAGCTTCAACTAACACAGGTTAGCGCAGTTCCCACAATTCTCTCAATGTATATTCCCTATGTCCAGCTGAACGATTTACGTACTGTATACACTTCCATGTTTTATTTTGAAGTGCCTATCTGTCACGTATGATTTTATAAGATGAAAGTGGGGATGGGACAATAGCATCTTTAGTTTAACTTGCAATGCTTCATCCCATACATTGTCGAAAGCCTGAAATATATCGAGGAAAGGTACTGAATAGTATATTTTACTATTCAGGTCCTTTTTGATTTGGTTTACCACTGTATGAACCTGATCTATTGTCTCGTGTTTATTGTGGAACCCGAATTGATGATCTGGAATTATCTTCTTTTCGTCTATTATAGTTTTTAGTCTTTTAACATATAGCTTCTCAAAAAGCTTGGAGATAATTGGTAGTAGAATTTTGGGTCTGCAGGAAGACAACTCTCCTGCTTTCTTCTCGGGATTGGGTATAGTAACTTTCCAGATGCGAGGGAAATAATTTAGTCTTAGTATAGAGTTCAATATTTAAGTAATAAATCTGTAGCACTTATCAGATAGTTCTTGTAGAATTTTTTCAGATGCCAAATCGAAACCAGGAGTTATGTTAATTTATTCCATAATTATTTCTTTAACTTCTCTAATAGTGAACTTGCTATGATACAGATATTCAATTGGAGGAATACATTATACATGGATCCTACAGGAATACATGGTTCCTCCCATAGGCGTAACCAGGGGGGGGTTTTGGGGGTTGTAACCCCCCCATTGGGATGTACTTTGAGCTCTATACGCTTAACACCATAGCCCTCAGAGACCTTCCAGTAGTTGTAACCCCCCCTTTCAGGTAGTTGTAACCCCCCCCCTAGGATCATCCTGGTTACGCCTATGGTTCCTCCAATTGGAGGAATACATTAACCTAGTCGGTAATTTCGTGTTTTCCTTCAGCAGACGATTCTGAAGGCAAGGACATAAAAATGTATTACATAAGGAAAAAGCAAACTTCTCAGGAAAAAATCCTGTGGACAGGCGCGGATCTAGAAATTCATAATAGGGGGGCCAGACTTACCTCAAATACAGTGATGCCACAGCTGCTGATTTTTCGGTAGATCTACCGAATATCTGTCAAATCTACCGATCTACCTAATTCTCCTTTTTCTCTACCGAAAAATAAAAATTCTTAATTTTCAAATTAATCTGCCGATTTTTTTTCTACCGAAAAGTAAAAATTATTAGAAAAATTTTTTTTTGCGGATAGATTTGGCAACAGAATTTAGTCAATTTTCAAGAATTCTTGAATTGCTTTTACTAGCTGGTGACACAATGTGCGAACCGGCAGATACGCATTTACCGATATCAATTTAATGACAAGTCCTTTGTCCTTTTATATTATGATTTTGGGAGTAAAATATATCTACCTGAATCTGAATAGTGAATACTGAAGGATTGTGGCTTATTTTGATATAGAAGATAATTCCAAACTAAAAATAGTATTTATATTAAAATCTTAAAACAGGAGAAATTTATTTTGCACCTTTTTAACTTACAGTATTTCGACATAATTAAAGAACATTAAAAATTTTTCTCGTTCTCAATTGCTTCAATATCCGACATTGTTTTGTTTTTAAATGATTATAAAGTGTAAAAAATCATGTTTTTGCCTATAAAACATTCCTTGTAGATTTTAGAGGAAAATGTTTCAAATTAATATTCTAGATCTTAATAGTTTCTAATTTGAAATACATAAACAATTGAAGATAATCGCAAAAACCCTTATTTTTGCAGTAATTTATAACTGTTAATAACTTATAACTATTATTTATTATAACAAAATTTTTTAACTTGTTTAAACAATTATACAGCTTTCAAATAAGAATATTTGTATTTGAACGTTAATAGGTACACGTGCGGTAAGTTTTTTTAAAGGTCTACAATTGAAAAATATATGCAGTTTTATTTTATTATAAATAAATTAATTCCTTATAACAAAACTAAAGCATCCTTGATATTTGGTATTGTGTTAGTTAGACGGCTCTACTCGAGTTACTTTGGATTAAAAAAAAATAAAGAAAATTGCTTTATAATACCTAGAAAGCCGAGAAAATATATTTTTTTAAGGTGTACCGATTTTGAACTTTGAATGATTTTTATGATGAATGGTGATTATTGATCATTATATGATGATGAATGTAGTTTATTTTTGAATACTCGTACCTAAAGTATCATTTTTTGCAATGTGATAGCAAAAAAAAGCAAAAATAAAATCTACCGAAATTTGACGATTTCTACCGAAAAAATAGGAGCAGTCTCCCGAAATTTTGTCCAAGACCTGTGAGTGACCACACTGCTCAAATATTATATTTTCCAGATTTAGCCATACGACTCACACTTACTCTAAGGATAAAATACACTATATAATCCCAGATACCTACGGTATTAAAAGGATTGATAGACAATTCACGACTATTAATCTCACTGGTCGTTCTTTACCATAAATATTAACCTTTCTACCATCAATGGGTAGGTATGCATGGATTATCTAGTAAAATACAAATTTTTATATCTTTATTGTATCGCAAATTTGAAACGTGACTTTTCATGAGATAAGGTTTATACCCAGTGTAATGTATTTGCAGTTTAAAATATCATTTTTGTTATTCTTTGAATTGAGAAAAATATTTCCGTTGTTTATGGTTCCACCGGTACCAAAACAAATGCGTCTGCAGATTATTTTTCAGAGAAGGGTGTTTTATTAGATTTTACGGCTTTTTTCAATTCTTTCGAAGCGGTTGTTGTGTAATTTAGTGTTGTACTGATAACTTAACGTTTAGAGTTAACAGAAAAAAATAATAAATAATAAAAAATACTCATAGACTAAATACAATAGGGGCTCTATGGACCCGTTGACCCCCCTGTATCGGCGCCTGCCTGTGGATATGTAGTGAACTGATTTTACCAAATCCTTAACCGGTCACAGATTACAGAAGGTGTCGAAGATATTCAAAGCATACAAAACTGGCTCTAGATTATTAAAATCGTAAAATTGTGCTGATCTGAATGACTAAGGACAAAAAAGAAATAAAAAATCACAAAATATTCACTTTGACAGAGCTCTTCCTTGCCGGTATATATCCAAATAACAATTAAGTTTTAATAATAGTTCTACTCTCGATCCAAAGCTAAAATTATTTCCAGTGGAATTTCGTGGTATGTCTCAATCAGAGCAGAAGACCGGCGTTCGCAGCAATAAAGCAGATATCGCGTGTGAAAATTTCAATTTACAAGTCTCTGCTAGTCATTTTGTGTTTGTTGTTTTCATCCAACTTAACACTGAAATATTGTTGGCCAGACACCTATTATTTAAAACTCATGCAACACCAGTTTACTTCTGACAGGCCATACTGAGTAGTAAAACGATATTGAATTATCGGCTAGTGAAATTAAGGTATATATCTTCTAGTGACGTAGGTTCATACGGGTTAACAGTATAGTATTCATTATTTTCCTGAACATAGATTTCTTAATTAAAATTGTACCAACAAATTTCTTCGAATTACAGAATTACCGATAATGATTTCAAAATTATAAACCTAAAAAATAGAACCAATGAATTGAAAGCTACAAAGCTAAAAAAAAGCTTCTTGGATATTTAGATTTTGGTTATTTCTCCTAAATGGTTGCTTACTGTCCCCACTGTTGTTGAATCTCGGAATATATTCTAAACACTAACTGAAATTTTTATTTATTAAGCTCAAGAGGCCGTGAAGGCCTAGGGCTGAAAGATTTAATTTTTCCTTACAATTACTATTACATTATTTGCTATATCCTAGACTACTATAATATATACAATATTACATTTGTTTGTATAAAACACTTAATACTACACTTAACATTATAGTCTTTTCATACATTTCTTCACCACTTCCTTCCATTGTTTTCTGTCCAAAACTTTTTCTTTCCAGTTTACAGTATTACTTTTTTTAAGTCTTCATATACGCTGTCTTTCCATCTCCTTCTTGGTTTCCTATTCTTCTTTTTTGTATTGGCTTACGTAATAGAACCATTTTTGGCATTCTCGCCTTTCCCATTCTGTCGATGTGTCCTAAGTATCGGACTCTCTGTGCTTTGACTGCCGTCATTATTTTTGGTTCATTATATAGTTCTTTAAGTTCCTTATTATTTCTTCTTCTCCATTGACCGTCTATTTTCACGCCTCCATATATTGCTCGTTGTATTTTCCTCTCCCATCTTTCTAAAAGGTCTATTTCTGATTTTTTAAGCACCCACGTTTCACATGCATATGTAGCTGTAGATCTGATAGCTGCTTTGTAGTTTCTTGTTTTTGTTTTTCTTGAGACATCTTTGGATTTCATTAATGGACGAAATGCTCCATACTTTTTGTTTGCTTTTGCTATTTTTGCTTTTATTTCCCCTTCCCCATGTCCCTTTGGATCTACTTTTACACCCAGGTATGTAAATTCTGAAACTCTTTTAAATGCGCATACATTTTCTCCTTCTATCTCCAATATGAAATTGTCTTCTTTTTCTTTATCTGTTTCTCCCATTATCATGTATTTTGTCTTTTGCTTATTTATGAGAAGACCAAAAGTTTTGGCTTGTTTTATTATATTGCTCATTAATTTTGTTAGCTCTTTCTTACTTGTCGATAATAATGTTAGATCATCTGCGAATGCAATACATTGGTGGCCATTTTTAAAAATCGTTTCCTGTGTGCTTATTTTACTTTTCCTGATTATTCCTTCCAGTATTACATTAAAACGAGTCGTTGATAGTGGGTCTCCTTGTCTTAATCCTTCCTTTGTTTCAAAATTATTTGATTTATGTCCCTTCCATGCTATTTCGTTTGTGGAGTTATCCATAGTATAGTCATCTTTACCATCCTGACGATTTTACTTGGTAGGCCCATTTCTTTCATTAGTGCGTACATCTGTTGCCGCTTTACCGTATCATAGGCCTGTTTAAAGTCGACGAACAGGACGTATACCGCTATTTTATGTTCGTAGCACGTAGTTTGGATTTCTTTTAACGCAAATATTTGGTCTGTCGTCGACCTATTACTTCTGAATCCTGCCTGATATTCGCCCAATATCTTTTCCGTGTATTGATTCAGCTTTTTTCTTAAGATGTTTGACAATATTTTGTACACGACTTCTAACAACGCGAGACCTCTATAATTTTCACATCTCATTTTATCACCTTTTTTATGTATGGGGCATATCCTTGCCCTGGTCCATTCTCCTGGCATTCTTTCTGTTTCCCATATACTTTTTATCAGGTTATGTATCGCCTTGTGTATTCTTTTTCCTCCTGCCTTTATCATTTCCGCCGATTTTTCTGTTATTCCTGGGCTTTTATTGTTTTTTAGCCCTCTTATTTCATTTTCTATTTCTTCCCTGGTAGGTGTTTCTATTACTATATGGTCATCTTCAATTTCCTGGATTGTTCCCCTTTCTTCTTCGTTTTTATTTAAAAGTTGTGTAAAATAAGTTTGCCAATTTCTCATTATTTCCCCAGGTTCATTTATTAATACTCCTTCCTAATTTTTCATATATGGGTTATGTTTCTGATATCCTCCTTCCATTTTTCTTGTTTCCTGGTAAAAGGATCTTATTTCCTAGCAGCAATAAAGCAGATATCGCGTGTGAAAATTTCAATTTACAAGACTATGCTAGTATTTTTGTGTTCGTTGTTTTCATCCAACTTAATACTGAAATATTGTTGGCCAGACACCTATTATTTAAAACTCATGCAACGCCAGTTTACTTCTGACAGGCCATACTGAGTAGTAAAACGATATTGAATTATCGGCTAGTGAAATTAAGGTATATATCTTCTAGTGACGTAGGTTCATACGGGTTAACAGTATAGTATTCATTATCTTCTGAACATAGATTTCTTAATTTAAATTGTACCAACAAATTTCTTCGTATTATAAAATTACCGATAATGATTTTATATAAAACTAAAAAATATAACGAAGGAATTAAAAGCTACAAAGCTAGAAAAAGCTTCTTTGATATTTAGATTTTGGCTATTCATCTGGAGCTATTACACGGGAAATGCTCCTAGACACTTTAGTTTCTTATTTTTTATTATCTAAATCTTATTCTTATTCTAAATGGTTGCTTACACTGTTGTTTAAACTTGGAATACATATAGTCTAAACACTAATTGAAAACTCATAAATATAATCAGATATGCAGATGATACAGTTATATTGAGTAATTACTTAAATGGAATTTCTTCTTCTTTAGGTACCGTCTCCTCTAAGGAGGTTGGTAATCATCACAGCTATTTTTACTTTTGAGATTGCGGCTCTAAACAAGTCAACGGAACTGCAATTATACCACTTTCTCAGATTGTTGAGCCAGGAGATGCGTCCAATACTTCGTTTTTCCTGCATTATCGTTTGTAGCAACACATATTTATCCCCTCTTATAACATGGACGAGATATTATAACTTTCTTATCTTAATCGTATTCATGATTTCCTTTTCCTTTTTCATCTTTCTGGGGACCTCAACATTTGCTATTCGGTTTACCCAACTTATTTTTAATATCCTTCGGTAGGTCCACATCTCGAATGATTCAAGTCGATCGCTTATTTCTTTCTTTAAGATACAGGCCTCCACCCCATACAGCAGCAGCAAAAACACATATGAACGTAATATTCTTATTTTAAGCTGCAAACTAAGGTCTTTACTGCATACTACTTTTCTCATCTTGATAAATGTTGATTTAGCTTGTCCAATTCTCATTTTTATTTCTTCTGTATACCTACTCGTTATTTTCATTGATAATTGTACCAAGTATTGTATTTTTTAACTTTTTCTATTGGCACCCCTCATATGTTTAAAATGTATTGTTGTGTTTTGGAAATTGTCATAAATTTTGCAAGTAGTATAGCATCATCGACCATATAAATGTTCTTTGTGTTTCCTAAATGCTATAAACAGGGAGGAACGAGAAATAGAACTAAACGTGAACTGTTCTAAAACAAAATACGTATATGCTATTTAGTTGCTTGCCGTTTGAAGATAGAAAGGTACAGGTGGGTGGACAATCAATAGAAAGAGTATTCAATTTAAACTATGTTGGCTGCTATATTACCGAACAACTATTCGTCCATTCTTTCACGGTTTTTGCTCTAAATTTTAAAGAACCGCTTGGATTGACATGAAATTTGGCATACGCATAGCTTACATGTCAAAGAAAAAAAGTAATATTGTGCCGATGTGTGCTTTTGCCCTGGGGGTGACTTTCACCCCCTCTTGTGGGTGAAAAATATATCTCCAAAATAAGTTCGGAAATGGATAAACTGACTAATTTAAAGTAACTTTTGTTCTATAGAGCTTTTTCGCCAAGTCAACACTTTTCGAGTTATTTTCGAGTGAATATGTTCATTTTTCAACAAAATAACTACATTTTTAGACGGTTTTTCGCAAATAACTCAAAAAGTAAGTATTTTGTCGAAAAAAATGTCCTTAGAAAAAATATAGCCTGTAAAAAATAAAAAAAATGGTGTACGCGTTAGGTCTCTGGACCTCGTAGAACCAGAGTTATAGCCAATGAAAAATAGATTCATATTCACCAAATTTCAAATAGAATATTTCGAAGTAAATTATCCAAAAAATTAAGCACTTTTTGGGGAAAACCCATTATAACTTTTTCAAAGTGTTTAAAAAAAGCTTTATTTCTGTTTTTATAAAAAGTTTCTAGAATTAATTAAATCTAAGCAAGTCACGCTCAAAATAAAGTTGGTCCCTTTTGTTTTGGCAAAAAAAAAATCGGGAAGACCACCCCCTAATTATCAACTGAAATGATATTAATCATTACCGCTCCACAAATCATTTTACTTATGTTGTGTTTATATGATCTGTAAGTTTCATCGATTAAAAGTGCTTATTTTTGAAAAAATTTGGTTTTACAATAAAAATTTTAAAAATTTTAATTTTGAAAAATATGTTTTTTCTTTCAAAATAACTTAAAAATTATTAGAGATACCAAAAAGCACGAAGAACAAAAAAAGTCAGCATTGCTTTTCTGAATATAATGTATTTTTTTGTTTTTCTGTTAGACAAAAATTGATTAAGATTTGGTGTTTCGAAGTTTGCATACATTCGTGACCAGTGACTCGTTCAACCCCTTTTAAGTACAGCCCTTTCAAAAATAAGGACTTTGAACCGATGAAACTTACAGATCATATAAACAATATATACACGAATCAAGAAACTTGTGAAGTTTTAACGATTAAGTTCATTTGAGATACTAATTAGAGTGTGATTTTCCCGATTTTTTTACCAAAAAAAGGGGACTATTTTTATTTTGAGCGTAACTTGTTTACTTTTGATGCTAGAAATTTTTTTTATAAAACAAAAATGAAGATTTTTATAAACACTTTAAAAAAGTGGTAATGAGTTTTCCCCGAAATGTGCTTCATTTTTGGTTATTTCACGGTGAAGTATTCCATTTGGAATTTGACAAATGTGAACCTATTTTTAATTAGCTATAACTCTGCTTCTACTAGGTGCAGAGACGCGATATATACACCATTTATTAAAAATTTTTACAGGCTATATTTTTGCTAAGAATATTTTTTCGACAAAATACTTACTATTTGTGTTATTGGCGAAAAACCGTCTAAAAGCGTGGTTATTTTGTTGAAAAAATGAAGATATCCACCGGAAAATAACTCGAAAAGTATTGACTTAGTGAAAAAACTCTATAGAACAAAAGTTACTTAAAATTAATCAGTTTGTCCATTTCCGGACTTACTTTGGACACATATTTTTTCACCCCCAAGAAGGGGTGAAAACCACCCCCGGGGCAAAAGCACATATCGGCACAATATCACTTTTTTTCTTTGACTTGTTAGCTATGTGTATGCCAAATTTCGTGTCAATCCAAGCGGTTCTTTAAAATTTAGAGGTTTTGCAATATTTTACCGTTAAAGAATGTACTATATAGGACTGGATCCCGCGTACCAAAAAAGTTGATTAATATGAAAATTTGTTAATAGTTTAACGGTGTCTAGTCGGACAAACTTTGATGTACGGGAACACTGGAACAGGGGAAGTTTTATTTGAGAAACAGGTTACAGGTTTCGAACGTCAGACTACGAAAACGTCCCACGTCCCATGTATTTTGTCGGACAGAACTTCCAATTGATTTGTGACCTTTTCATTAAACTCTCATGTAAAAATCAGACTGCTATTTACCACCAACATAATTCCTGTCATTTGACAAGTTATATGTGTCGGACTTATTAAATTGTCCAACATATTTGTCGGTCAAACATTTTTTCATATATTATACAGGGTGTAACAAAAATACAGATCATAAATTAAATCACATATTCTGGGACCATAAATAGTTCGAATGAACCTAACTTACCTTAGTACAAATATGCACATAAAAAAGTTACAGCCCTTTGAAGTTACAAAATGAAAATCGATTTTTTGAATATATCGAAAACTACTGGAGATTTGTTATTAAAATTGGACATGTGGCATTCTTATGGCAGGAACATCTTAAAGAAAAATTATAGTGAAATTTGTGCACCCCATAAAAATTTTATGGGGATGTTGTTCCCTTAAACCCCCCAAACTTTTGTGTACGTCTTAATTAAATTATTATTGTGGTACCATTAGTTCAATTCAATTTTATTAAAACTTTTTTGCCTCTTAGTATTTTTTCGATAAGGCAGTTTTTATCGAGTTGAGGCTTATTTTTGAATATGTTTACATAAAAATTTTATGGGGGTTTTGTTCTTTTAAACCCCCCAAATGTTTGTGTACGTTCCAACTAAAATATAACTGCGGTACCATTAGTTAAACACAGTGTTTTTAAAATTTTTTTGCCCCTCTGTATTTTTTCGAGAAGGCACCTATTATCGAGATGTGACTTCTTTTTTAATATGGTTCAAAATATCCCTAAAAATGTAAATCATAAATAAATGTTCATATTATTACCAAGTCTCCATAATCGTACTTAACCATATACAAATATGTGGTGGATTTGACAAATATTCGAAATATCTCAATAAAAACTGACTTTTCGAAAAAGTACTAAGAGGCAAAAAAGTTTTAAAAACATTGTGTTTAGCTAATGGTACTACAATAATAATTTAATTGTAACGTACACAAAAGTTTGAGGGGGTTTAAAGGAACAAAACCCCCATAAAATTTTTATGGGGTGTCCAAATTTCACTATAATTTTTTCTTAAGATGCTACTGCCATAAGAATGCCACATGTCCATTTTCAATAAAAATATCCAATAGTTTTCGATACATTCGAAAAAATTGATTTTCATGTTGTAATTTAAAAGGGCTGTAACTTTTTTATGTGCATATTTGTACTAAGGTAAGTTAGGTTCATTCGAACTATTTTTGGTCCCAGAATATGTGATTTAATTTATGACCTGTATTTTTGTTACACCCTGTATATTGCTACTGAATAAGTTTAAAAACAACCTGTTACTTTTCACAATTATAAACTTGTCAGGATGGCCCGTTCCACCAGGGCCGCCGAGAGGGCGGTACAGCCGGTACATTTTACCGGGGCTCGGCGATGTAAGGGGCCCGGCGTCAACCAGGCCAAAGACATAATTTTTTCCGTTTTTTTTGCTCTTCACTTTATGTCCAGGTAACTATGGATATGGAGATTAAAAATATATCAGGGCTTCTAGAAGATTTACAAAAAATCAAAAATTGATTGAAGAATATAAAGGGTCAGAATCTAAAGGGATCAAATCTTCCATTGTTGAAGAATCTAAATTAGTTACCAGCAATTATGGAATAAATCCAGAATTTACATCAAATAAAGAAAAGCGGCGCAAGCAGCCTGTGAGATTTTTTTATGATTGCCTGGGCCTAAATAGTAGTGATACGACTGATAATTTTGAGCCCGATGCAATATTTCGCTGTGAACTATTTAATATTGTCAAATAATAACCAATTTAACCAGAATATTTAATGCGGCAAATGAAATTCATTCGCTATTTAACATTTTGTGGACATTCCGAGATGACGATGACGAGAATATTAATAAAAAAATTGATACATTGCGCGAGTTTTATAAAGAAAACATCATTGAAGAATAGATAGATGAGATTTTGCATTTGAGAGCGATATACAAGGAAAATATTGGTAAATCTCAACTTTCTCCAATCTTCTTCTTTACGTGCCATTTCCGTGACGAAGATTGGGAATCATCATTGCTATTCTAACTTTTGACACTACAGCCCGAAAGAGTTCAGTTGAGCTGGATCCAAACCATTCTCTGAGATTACTCTGCCATGACATTTTTCTTCTACCTATGCTGCGCCTTCCTTGAATCTTTCCCTGCAAATTCTCCAATAGATTTACTTAATGAAATTAAACATCTCAAATTAGATTCATTATTTCCTAACGTCGTTATTGAGTTAAGAATATTTTGCACATTGCCGGTGACAGTCGCAGAAGCGAAAATATCCTTTAGTTTTCTTTCCCGCATAAAGGCTGTGTGTGATATCTAAAATGAAACAGGATGGGTTAACTCGCCTGTCAACTTTGTGCATTGAGAATGATTTGGAATGTAAATCATGTGATTTTTCGAAGGTTATAGACATCTTTTCCAATCAGAAAACTCGAGAAGCACCTGTATTATAAATATTTTCACTATTTTAAATATAATCAAAATTTATATTTGAAATGTTTCTTATTACATATTTTTACTATTAATAATTTTATTTTTATAAAAGTTGAACAAATTTTTTTGCTCTTCACTTTTTGCCGGGGGCCCGTTCGTTAATTCTTGCCGGGCCCCGCTCATCCCTCTCGGCGGCCCTGCGTTCCACAATTAAAATCACGTTCCACATTTAAAACTTCCCCTGTTCCAGTGTTCCAGTACATCAAAGTTTGTCCGACTAGACACTGTTAAGCGATTAAAAATTTTCAGCTTGCTTGAAATATCACATATTTATATTTAAATTATCACTAGTAATACCACTAGAGGTCAAATTATTTCCGGAAATTTTCTAAACATATTCATGATCAAAAAAAATTTCCGGATATTAATTTGACTTCGCGTGGTATTCGGTAAGAAAATTCCACACCAAATTTGCATTTGAAAATCCAAAGCTGCATGAACAGATTAATAGCGCGCCATAGCTTTGTCAGCAATTATTTAGGCTTTCAAATTCGTAATTTCTACTCATTGTAGTTGCATGGGAATACCATTTCAAGATAGAAAATAGTATATTCTTCAATTTTACATAAGTTTTGAGTAACTACAAGTGATAGAAAATGAATCAAAACTAAATTATGTAAACAAATAAAAACCAGTCTGTCAAAAATGTTCTGTTATTGTAAACGTCAAAAAATTTCCACTATAATTCGCTGTTGGGTACCCCACGAGCAAAAAATTTCCGATAAAATACTTCCGTTGCCATGGTGATCTGTCAAAATAACGTATTTTGATTGGTTCAAAATTACAGGTGTGGAATTTTCACTAGTAATACCACTAGAGGTCAAATTATTTCCGGAAATTTTTTTGAGATCATGAATATTTTGAAAATTTCCCGAGTCGCAGACGAGGGAAATTTTCTAAAAATATTCATGATCAAAAAAAAATTTCCGGATATTAATTTGACTTCGCGTGGTATTCGGTAAGAAAATTCCACACCAAATTTGCATTTGAAAATCCAAAGCTGCATGAACAGATTAATAGCGCGCCATAGCTTTGTCAGCAATTATTTAGGCTTTCAAATTCGTAATTTCTACTCATTGTAGTTGCATGGGAATACCATTTCAAGATAGAAAATAGTATATTCTTCAATTTTACATAAGTTTTGAGTAACTACAAGTGATAGAAAATGAATCAAAACTAAATTATGTAAACAAATAAAAACCAGTCTGTCAAAAATGTTCTGTTATTGTAAACGTCAAAAAATTTCCACTATAATTCGCTGTTGGGTACCCCACGAGCAAAAAATTTCCGATAAAATACCTCCGTTGCCATGGTGATCTGTCAAAATAACGTATTTTGATTGGTTCAAAATTACAGGTGTGGAATTTTCAATAAAATATCATATTTGAAATTCTTGTCGCCACTGACATCGACTAAAAAAAAGATCGCGGCACTTTCGTAGTGCTGACAAAAGTGAAAACTTCTTATACCTTCGATTATTTTCGATTATCTGATTCGATTTATTTGATTTAATTTTATTTAAATTTTATCAATTTTATTTAATTCTATTGAAATTGATTTAATTTTATTTAGTTATATGTAATCTTATTTAATTATACCTACAATTGAGTCCCTGAATGTTTACCCGTGCGTCCTCATTTAAAGCATACGAAATAAGTCGATGATAAGTCGGAAATTGAAATTTACTAAACGCAACAGCAAGTGACAGTAAGTGACTTATCATCGACTTATTTCGTATGCTTTCAAAGATTCAGGGACTCAACTGTATTTAATCTTATTTAATTATATTTAATTTTATGCAATTTTATTCAATTTTATTTAAATATATTTAATTTTTTTCAATTTATTTTATTTTATTTTTTTTTTAAATATTATGTAATTTGATATAATTTGATTTAATTTTAGTTTAAAGTGTATTTTTTTTTAATTTTATTTTTCTACAACCGTGTTAAAAATGCAATTTTTAATACTCCATAGGATCGTTAAAAATGCTACTTTAAAGCACTAGTGTTTTAAAATTTTTAAGGCACTGCAGTTAAAAGTGAATTGTCAAATTGTGAAACGTCAAAATATTTATATTTCATTTATTAACATTAATATTAATAGTAGGTACAACTTGCGCAATTTGAAAAAGGTGGTTTAAAAGGTTTTTAAACGCTTTTATTTAGTTCAATAGTTGGCGTCAAATCTTTAGACGTTAATTTGAGTGCCTTTTCTCCAATGCCAATGAATGAAAATTTGCAGACATATGCATTCGCGAGAACAATACACGAATAGTAAATAATTTTTTTATGTTTATTAATTGTTTATGTAAATAAAAAAAAAACGATTTTAATGTAAAATGCTTAAATTCTCTTGTTTTTTACAATGTAAAAACTTGAAACTTTTACGGATTGTAGCTAATGATATGAATTATACATAATATCACTTTTTACGTTAATTGTTTACGTTATGCTTTATAAATAAACAATAAAGTTTCAAATTTTTTGCCGATTCCGACTACTTTTCATTTTAGTACATCATATGTTTTATATATATTTAAATAAATATGACGATATATTTTAATGTTTGAAAAGTGTAAGACTAAAAAGTAAAAAATAAAAAAATATAAAATTTTTTTTTAAGAAACGCTTTTATTTAGTTACGAGTGACTAACATTAAAAATATTATAAAAAAATCAACTAAAAAGCAAAAAATAAAAAAAAAATAAAAAATCTAACACATTCGTTAAAGAAAAGCGTAGGGCGAAAACCGTTTATTCGATGAAGACGCGCCACGCTGTTCTTTGACGAATGTGTTAGATTTTTAAATTTTTTTTATTTTTTGCTTTTTAGTTGATTTTTTATAATATTTTTAATGTTAGTCACTCGTAACTAAATAAAAGCGTTTCTTAAAAAAAAATTTTCATATTTTTTTATTTAAAATTTAGTTTAAACTGCATTATTGCATTTTTAACACATTTGTAGAAAAAAACTATTAAAATTGGTTAGAATATACAACAATAAAAGTAGATGTTATTCTGTAGCTGTTACGATTTATGTATTGACAGTATAGGCAGTTTTGATGTAATGTCAAGAAAAATGTAAAAATGGAATGTCAGTAAAGTTCAAGTAAAAGTTTTTGTAGATATTGTCCTGTAATTATTGAGAATGAATAAATTATAATTGTTGATATATAAGACGTTTGTAGAAAAAATATTGTATCATAAATAACTATTAATCAACACCTGTATGGTTTAAATTTTTTTTTAATATTATGTAATTTGATATAATTTGATTTAATTTTAGTTTAAATTGTATTTTTTTTAATTTTATTTAATCAACACCTGTATGGTTGAAACCACCCTGACGTCAGCCAATAATTCAAAATTCGGGATTTATACTTTTTTATATACAGGGTGTTTCATTAATAATTGTCCATATAGTAACTGGAGAAACCTTAGCACAAAATACGAAGATTTAACCTAAAACACTTAAATAAAATGTGGTTCCTTACTGAGTTACAGGGTGTTTTATCTAAAAATTTAAAAACTATTTTTGCTCAGCATTTTAAAACTATTCGACGTATCGTTTTCATACTTGGCAGGAAGTATAGATACTATACAATCTCCTAAATTGTGATAAACAAACGTTTCTAGCTACTACCAGAGGCGTACGACAGGGGATAGTGAATGGTTGACCCTTCTCAAATTCTACGCCACTGGAGGAATTACTATTTTAGTTCCATTTTTAGATTTTCCAATACTTTCTACGTAAATAATATACTCTTCATTGGTAACGATAAAGTTATTAGTTTTCGAGATATTTGAAGTTAAATATGAAACGGCACAGTTATTTTAATTAATTTATGATATGATTCATATGATTAAAATTTAAAAATTATTTGTACCCAGTACTTTAAAACTATTTGGCGTATCCTTATCAAACTTGGCAGAAAGTGTAGGCACTGTACACCCTACTAAATTAAGATAAATAAACGTTTCTAGCTACTACCAGAGGCGTACGACAGGGGATAGTGGCTGGTTGACTCTTCCCAAATTCTACGCAACTGACGAAATTGCTATTTTAGTGTAATTTTTTGATTTTCCAATACTTTTTATGTAAATAATATACTCTCCATTCGTAACGATAAAATGATTAGTTTTCGAGATATTTGAAATCAAAGATGAAGCGACACAATACATTAATCAAAATAACCGTGTCGTTTCATTTTTAACTTCAAAGATCTCGAAAACTAATGATTTTATCGTTACGAATGAAGAGTATATTATTTTCATAGAAAGTATTGGAGAATCCAAAAATTGAACTAAAATAGCAATTCCGCTAGTGGCGTAGAATTTGGAAAGGTTCAACCATTCACTTTCCCCCGTCGTACGCCTCTGGTAATAGCCAGAAACGTTTGTTTAACGTAATTTAGTAGTTTGTATAGTACCTATACTTTCTGCCAAGTATGAAAAAGATACGTCGAATAGTTTTAAAATGCTGAGCAAAAATAATTTTTAAATTTTTGGATATAACACCCTGTAACTCAGTAAAAAACCACATTTTATTTAAGTGTTTTAGGTTAAATCTTCGTATTTTGTGCTAAGGTTTCTCCAGTTACTGTATGGACAATTATTAATGAAACACCCTGTATATTTATAGAAAAAAAGATCCAAATCTAAGGACAGAAAGCCGAAAAAAGCAATTGGAACGTGTTGTGCCAGGTGGAAATTAAAAAACGGTGTCTTGTTTCATATTTTATAATAGATAAAACTGATTATCTCAAATAAAATATTTCTTTTCAGCAGTTTGAAGTATCCAATGATTCGTAAGCGAAATGTGGGACATCAGTAGATAATTGTCTGAAAGTTAACCAATCAAGTATGCATAGTCTTCCAATGTGATTTAAACCGACTACATTAACCAGTATCCATCCCGAAATCATTACTACATATCGATACAAATGTGACATAACTGTCGGGAGTATCTGCGATCTCTCAATCTAATTTAATCCAAATCATAAATTTAATCCCGAACATGGTGTGGCGTGGCGTCGGTAGATTCCGTCATAAAACATACATTTCCCATTTGGCCGTAATTTGATTTGGGGGCATTTAAGCCGGCATGCAATTAGCAGAGAAATCCCGGGCCAGTTCGGTAGTGCCCCCGGGCTCTGGGCTTCGGGTCCGGCACAGCTAGATAACACATGCAATTGTACCAAACGAACCCTCCTAGGACATCAATGTTGGCGACGAGGTGAGTTTTTGTAATACTTTTCAACAGTGACGGCGATACCATATAAAAATTAGGATTTGCAAATAACTGATATGTAATAATAATTATGTTTATTCAACATAAATATAATAAACAAAAAATAGACGGTTTCGTTTTGATTCAATTCGAGTCTCTTACCATCCTCTGACACGTGTTTCTAGGTTTACCTCTTATCAAAGAGCCTTTGCAAGAAAACTGAACCGAATCAAAACGCACCGACTGGTTAGTAAATATTCTACCAAAGTATGCTTTTAGCGACCTCTAACAAGGAAATATTAGATAAATATGATAGTACGAGATCCCACGACAGAATCACTATGTTATTAAATTAAATCACATTTTTGTATAAATTTAAGAATAGGATTTTCTTGTGTTTAAAGCCATAAATTTAAGTACCTTTAAAAATATCCTCGAGAACAGTATGTAAACCCTTAGCTAACAAATTTTATTATTATCCAGTGTTTTTGCATCCTCAACTGATTTGACATTTTTTATAAATTCAGAAAAAAAATTGACTAACGAAATAACTATTTTGTTTTTATTACCATCTATTGAACTATTAGGTTTATTGGGATTAGGTGGTAGAGGCTGTAACGGGCCAAATCTAAAAGGAAAGGTGGTAGAATCTGTAGTGGATTGCGGGACAGGAGTAGTTACTTTTCTCTTTTTGTGCATTATGTTCAGTATTAATCCTACTAGGTCCAGGATGAGTAAAGTTTGTTGTTCTTTTCATATACGGTCTTGGAAAGGTAGGATGAGATGACGTAATGTCATCAGATACGTTAGTTAGTTTTGGAAAATTTTGTTCAAGATTTGACAACATCGAAAATTTATTGTTACTAACAAATCCGGAAAAAGATGATTCAATATACCTTTTTGCTTCTAGAAAGGAGATTTTTGATCTAACATAATGTTTTTAATTTTTTTTGTTCCTCATAAACGGGACAACTTTTGGAGATCGAAATATGATCTTCACTTTTACAATGTATAGGTACAAAAGATTTTTTTAGTGTCGCATATGTGACTATCATTTTTAATTTCTGCACATCGTATACAAAATTCTTGTGTGAAGCGCTTTTACCCTGGGGGTGGGTGACACCCCTTCTCGGGGGTGAATTTTTTTTTATTAAAAATAATACTATAAATCGATAGAGGGGCAACTTCTAAGCAAAATTTGTTATATAAAGTTATTAACATAAATCAATACTTTTTGAGTTATTAAATATCAAAAATTTTATTTTTCCTTAAAAAAATGCATGTTTTCAAGCTGTTTTTCACGTATTACTCAAAAACTAGAAGCTTTTTTAAAAAAGCTATTATTACCAAAATTATAGATAATAAAAAATTTAATACACTCCCCACTTAAAGAACTAAACTAATGTTATTTCCAAGTGAGTTATGGGTAATTGAATGTATATTTTTTTCGACGAGTACTCAAATCTAAGTATTCAAGCTTACATAACGGGAAAACGATGCATTTTATAGAATATACTTGTCAAATATTTGTCAAAGTACTTTGGAATACCTATCAAATGAGCTCATGTAGAAGTTAATAGCATTAATATTAAGCAAGTTATGATAAAAATAAGAGAACCCTTTCGATTTTTTTAGGAAAAAGTGAAAAATAAAACGTACGTCATTTCCACAAAAATTAAAATTTGTAGTAATCCTCACAAGAATGTCTTTAAGTTAATATAGTTAATGATTTCAACAATTTTGACCGGTTTAGAATGCATATTTTTGAAAAAAAAAGTATAATTTAAAAAAATCATAATTTTTAAAATTATCGTACTTTTAATTTTCTTTTGATAATAACTCCAAAAATACTCAATATACGTAATAAATGGTATATAATCAAATTTTGGTTTTTTCTGTTCCAAATATTTCACCGACTTTTTTATTTCCGTAGAGTAAAAAATAACCGAGATAGAAACGTTTAAAATTTCAATTTTGCTGCGAGAACCATGTAACGGGGCCATTTAACCTTTTATTTTTAAAAAACTAAAAGGTTTAAAAGACTAAATTTGACGTTATTTAATAGCACTTGGAATCAACTTTTAACTAGTTTTTAGGTGAACCTGATATTTTAAAAAAATAATGGAGTTATTTACAAAAAAACAATAACATTTTTTGGAAAATTTTTTGAAAGATACATTTTGAAACATTTTTGGTGCATAAGATTTAATGCTATCAACTTGTTCGATGACTTATTTGATAGATATTTCTATAAACTTTGACAAATGTTTAATAAGTTTATGTTATAAAATGCCTAATTTTCCCGGTATTTAAGCTTGAACACTTAGATTTGGGTACTCGACGAAAGAAATATACATTCAATTACCTATAACTCACTTTTAGTACACATTGAAAGGTTTTTCTAGTATTAGTAAGGAGTTTATTTGATTTTTTACTAGGCTCAATTTTGACAATAATAACTTTTTTGTAAAAACTTATAGTTTTTGAGTTATTTATGAAAAATCGGTTAAAAGCATGCAAAATTGTTTATTGAAAAATCCTCTACAAAACCGCTATGATGTTATTTTATTGTGAAATGAACGTAAAAAAAGTTATAACCTCCAAAAGGAAATTTCTTACAAAATTTTCTCTTATTTTTGTTTATAACTTTTTTGTTGGTCACTTTACGATAAAAAGTAATAGATATAAAATTGTAGAAAATTTAATTTGCTTCATTTTATGTAAAATTAAATTTCCTGTAGGGCAGCTAGTTTACGAGATACAGTGCGAAAGCCCTTTGCACCACTTTTTCCAAGATGGCGGCCGGGGGACAAGGGCCTCAACCCCAAAAACTTAAACTTAAGCTTCTACTGAACCCCCCTACACATTAAAAAATAAAATTGACTCCTCTAAGAAATGCACACTAAATGTAGCATTTCAATGGACTAAATACCCCGTGGATGCAACAATTTCTACATGAGAGAAATTGCAAGGTAACAAACTAAGTATGAAGGTAAACGAGCATAAAACATACACCAAGAACAGAGTGTTCGAGAGATATAAGATATGCAAACATGCCTGGAAGAAGGAGCACAGATTACAATGGAAATATGCATCAATAATCGTGAAAGAAACAGGCATGAAAAAATAAAAAGCCAAAGAAGTAGCTAAATCCACGAGGAAAATAAACTTCCTGTAGCTGGCTGTATACCATAAATCACAAAAATACCAAGTTTCTTGTAAAAGGTATATATTAAAATACCCTAAATTTTGGTCAACTCTGGAGTTGGCCATTGAAATCCAATATGTGAGGTTTTCTCCAAAAAAAGTTCCAACCACGTGGGGAGAGTCCTGTGTTGCCCTGGGTAACATCCAGGTTTATCTATAACATCCGATGAATTTTATATAAATATGTAAAATATCTTTATTATTTACATTTAAAGGGTTTTTACCCTACACATTTTGGTGGCTCAGGCATGCAAATTTTGGCTTTTAAACACTGATGATGGATTCCTTAATCCGAAAACGTTTTGTATTGTGACCCTTATTTAGGGTATTTTAATATATACCTTTTACAAGAAACTTGGTATTTTTAAAGAAGTAGCTCTTATCTTACTTCGAAGAAAAATGTGTAGTAAACATAGATATAATAACACAATAGATTAGACAAGGTCCCAAAAATAGCGTAACGCGGAGCAGTTCGGGTCGGTGGTCTATCTATCTTTCTCTACCGGCGCTTAGCTTTCTCTCTCTAGCATATGATGGCTGCCGCATTTATGTCACTGTCGTTCCATTACTCCCATCTCTTGGTAGATACGCTCACACTCGCACGACAGACAAAGATAGCTAGACCACTGTACTTGATATTGGCGTTACACCCCGATGCATTGAGTGGCATATCCCTAGCCTGATCTATTGTTGACATATCTCTGGTAGTAAATCCATCAGCAAAATGCAGCAGGTTTTGGTTGCCAATACTAAAAGAAGAAATCAATAACAAGAACATACCAAAAATCTCATACACAATACAAATGCCACACACAAACACAACCAGGAACAAAATTAAACACATTAATTTTCAACAATGACTTTACAGATTACATAAACAAATTAACACAAATAACATACTAAAACAGTCAGACTATTTAATACCCCTAAGGCATTAATAATTTTCAAACAATTTTTTTCATCCACACATTGCTATGGTTCCAAATAATGTATCCAGCCCAAATTTTCATTGGTTGAAAAGAAATACATAACCAAAAAAATCATGTTATAAAATCTTCCCATAATTTTTCAGAAAAATCCTTTTCTTTTTTTGATAACGATTTTTCTGATAACGATAAAAGTTAATTAAAAATGTAATTTTCATTACATCAATAGTTGTGGCTCAATCCCTCATACACATAATACTTAAATAATATTTTGTATATTACGGTTATTAAACAAGAAATGTGTGAATAAATACACAATTATTTGGATAATTCTGGTTCCTACGCCAATTTGCCAAAACCGACGTCCCTGTTGTCAACTACGCAAGTTTTTGCAATGTTTTTCGATGCCGAAAACCACAATTAACATCACTTGTGCACACTAAATATTACGTATTATGCTATAAATTCACGTACGATTGTTTATTTGCTTTTACAGTGCATTTCCGAATATGTTGTGCATCTATTACCTGAGGTAATTACTAAAAAAACATGTATTCGTTTTTAGTTATTTATAGCCGCTTGAAAAAATTATGGTAGAGCGCTATTCGCCATATAGGTGCATATTTATGTAACTAATTCTGTTTTTATAACAAAATTTCCACACATAAATTACAGTTCGAGCTAGGTAGAACGCAAAACGATGTTGGCGACCAATAATTTACGAGCGCAATCTATTAGTTGGTATAACATTTAGTGCTCTTAAACAAATTACAATAAAAACAACGAATAACATATTGTGGAGTAAAACACAATTCAATTATATTAACAAAATAATAACTTCATACAAAAATTAACTCTATATAGTAAAGATGACCAGATATGACCAAACAACTATCAAAACAACCAAAACATAATAGAACAAAATAGAATCCCACAAGAATGGAGATCAAGAATCGTAATAGGTACCTCTCTTCAAAAAGGAGACAAATCGGATCCGAAGAATTATAGAGGAATTAATTGATTAAACACAACACTAAAATTAACAAAGTCCTAACAAATAAACTGAATGAAATTAAAATACTTGCAGATCTACTAGCTTAGAATCCAAAAAACCGGCATATTTTGTTTCGTAGACCTTAAGACGGCATTTGACAGAATAAAATTAAAGGAGGTTATCCACATATTTTAAATAAGGGAGGTACTTTTATAAATAATCAAAACGATCAAAAATATCTACCAGAACCACACAATAAAAGTACAAGTAGGAGACGAACTAACTGATCCAATTGAAGCTGGCAATGGAATGAGACAGGAGGATTCCCTGAGACCTCTATTGTTCAACCTGACCATGGATAAAGTAATAAAAGGAGCAAAAACTAAAAAGGCTGCCCAGCCTGACCAACCTTAAATCCGGCCCTGGTTTGATGTAAATCTAAACCAAACACTTAAGTTTGTGCTCGTTCGGAATATACCGGCCTAGGCCCATATTCCCCGATCGCCTGGAAAAATATCTACTCGTCCCAATTGAAAATATCTACCAGAACAACATAGTAAAAGTATATGAAGAACTAAACCTGGCCCAATTGAAGCTGACAATGGGACAAGACAGGGAGACTCCCTGAGCCCTCTATTGTTCAACCTGATCATGGATGAAATAATAAAAAAAGTAAGAACAAAACAAGGATACCAAATGGGAGAAAAACAACTTAAAATAATCCGCTATGCAGATGATGCAATACGAATCTTTCAAAATAAGTGAATATGATTTACAACGTATGCTGCACCAATTTAATAAATCCGCCAAGAGTTTTAACAGGTTAATTTTCCCAAAAAGGGTAAAATGCATGGTATAGTAGAAAATCTACTAAGATGAAAATTAGCACTTAGGGTTCAGATAATAGAACAAGTGATGGAGTTTATATATTTAGGCATTATACTATCTAGCTACGGAAAGTTTAAAACAGAAGTGGAAGATCAAGTGAATAGAGCAAACAGAGCTGCAGGATATCTGAATAAATCAATATGGAAAATTAACACATAGGGAAAGAAACGAAAGGCAGAATTTATAAAACAGTAATCAGACCATATGTAGCATAATGACATATGTAGCGGAACTACGACCTCATACAGAGAGGACAAAAATAATGCTAGAAACAGCAGGTATAAAAACATTTGGAAAACTTGATGGTAGGACAGTATGGGACAGAGCTAGAAGTACAGATATACGGCAGAGATTCAAGCAGAAGAACATCGAGAAATGGGTAAGAAATAGAAGAATAGAATGAAACGATCATCTAAGAATCACAACAAATAGAGTAGTAAAGATGACAAGAGATGCATATTAAAACTGTTAAAACTTACTGGATGCATACTAAACAAGCTGAAAATGCGAGCATTATCATAACGAAGACTTTGTTTATTTGCGTATTTTAATTCATAATATAGAAAATTTGCCATTATGAAAAGTTGTTCATAATTAAAAATTATGTTTTAATGTGCAATTATATCATTCTAATTTAAATGTTGTGAGTTATAAAGGTACTTTACTCTTGATGGAAATTCATATTTTTTATATACCTCGTATAAAATTAATAAAATTTGATATATGATGGTTGCATCATAAATCTTAGACCATGAAGAGCTTTTTATGAAGAATAACATTTCTTCGTCAAATTAAAAATAAAAGAGTTATAAATGAAAATATTGTTGGTATCCATAATTTAAGAAAAATCTTAAAATATTTTTTTCCATTCGAAGGATGTAATTGCACATATAAGACCATAATTTGTTATTCCAAACAACATTTCATATATTAGGTTCGCTAAACTCAGACAAAACTGGCTAGTGATTTTAGTCAGTATTTTTGCCAATTCGACCAAAAAGTAATTACTAAATAGTTAATAATTACTAAATAATTAGTAATTTTGCCAATTTTGGCAAAATTGGCAAAAAACAAAAAAATTACCTACTAAAATCACTAGCCAGTTTTGTCTGAGTTTAGCGAACCGATTATAATAACAATTTCTATTCATAACAAATGGAACAGTCCATTTATCATTAGGTAGTCCCATTAAAGGGAGGCCGTATACTCGTATAAACCTAATAAATTATTGCTTTCAAAATATAGTCAAATTGTATTTTTGAACATCTTATTTATTTTATATAATAATTAAATTCACTATCAAATGTCATTGATATGTCAAACTCAAATGTAAATAACCTATGCTTTGCTTAACAAATTCAGATTAAAAAACTAGCCTACTTACTATAAACGATTTCAGCTGACGTTTAGTGTGTCGGCGGAAAATAAAAGGATTGTGACGTCACATTTTAGATTTTGAGGTCGATTATCTCGAAGACGGTTAGAGGTATCGAAATGCCGTTTTCAGATTTAGATTCAGAAGACAAAAATACATAAGAATCCATTGAAAATCTACTCTAAGTATTGCAGGAGCGGCGACGCAGTAACACACAGACTTTGCGAATTTATAAACGAAAAGTTTTCGTTGAAAATAAACAGAAAAACAAACACAACTACTTCCCTTATAGAGACATAAAAGCTCGATAATTTCACAAAACAATAAGTGTAAAAGCCAAGTTAGCAAAACGAGATTTCCCAGAATTAGTGATAAGCATAAGAAAATTTGATACGCACAGAAATGAGGACCTAGGACAAGAACAAAATTTCTAATCTATTAATACAAAAAAAAATAAAATAAAATGAAACTACATAAAAATAGCATGATAGCTTTAATAATGGAGCGCCAATGCAGCTTCTTACTCCTTTTTGATCGGGACATTTTTCCATTCGCAGTCGGCTTCCTCCTCCTCTATCTTTTATCTTTCGTAAGGATGTGGTGACGTTACGGTATTTGACGTATGGTTGCTCCCCATTCTTCTCTCTCCTGGGGGTAGTATACTCTCAGACAGAGAATAATCCCCCGGGATTTTTTACCATTCACGTTGCCTTTAATCAATCATCTCTCCATTCCCTTCTTTTTTGGCTGTTTCCAAAATACCTCAATATTTTTTGGTTGACTTTTTGATAGTCTAATTTTCTGCAGGATTAGCAGTCGGAAAGATAAGAGCCCGTAGCATTTATAGCCGTATCTTTCCAGATTTTAGTACGTTTGACCGTTGCTGATCTGGTTAGGTCAATGATCATCACCTTGATCTTCTGTGAATTAATTTTAAGTCCAAATTCACGACTAACATTAACTAGTCTGTTCGCAATGTATTTAAGTTCATCTGTTGATGATGTTAGTACTAAAGTTTCATCAGCATAGCGGAGATTGCTAATTTTTCGATCCTCTAAAAAACTAGATTTTATTTTGTGCTGAAATATTCAGTTTTCATTCCCAAGAATTTTTCTAAGTAGCACAAATCGAAGTGGCTTAGCACTTTTTAATCGAGAAATCGAAATATGATTACATGAACAGACATGCGGGTCAAAAAATTCAATTAATATTTGAGCATGCCTACACCTCTATGTTCTTCCGACTAGTGAAAAAAATTAATAAACCTTCACGCATAATACAACCAACAGAAGTTCAACCAGATTTTAATAAAGCGGGTAATTACATCTCGGTGATTAATTGGTAGGTTGATTGATACACTCTGGTCAAATCTAATTTAATCGTAATTTAGCCAGTAGGCTACGAACTAATTACCTCTACTAATTAATACATCTTACGTTGCATAAAACTGAAAAATACAAAGAACAACCAATCGCGGTTGATTTGTTGAGTAACGCCTGGTTGATAATAGTAATATAGCATATTTATGAGGTACTTTAAATCTTATTAAAGTCTCTTTAAGGGGATGGGTACGTATTTTCGGCTGCAATGCTATTCAAATGGGGATTCATTTTTTTCGAATCCTGAGAAAACTAATAAGTATTTTTGAAAAATTTAAACGCAGAATAAAAGATTACGTTCTTACTAAGGCCCGAAAGTCCCTGAAAACTTCTATAATATTTATTTTAATAAATTACAGGGGACAAAAAATAAGAGAAAATGTAGTGTGATTTTTAATTTCAAATATCTCATTAAAAAAACTTTTATTTATTCTAAGGGACTTTCGGCCCTCGATAATAATTATTTAGTCTTTCATTCTGCGTTTAAATTTTTTTAAAATTCTTATTAGTTTTTTCAGGATTCGAAAAAAAATAGACACTATGTCCGTGGTGATATTTTCCAAATCGAACATTCGCTATCTTTGTCATACAACTCACTGAGTCAAATAGATTATGATGACAAGACAGTGACAGTTTTAAATATTTGACATGGCATCGGGAATATTTTCAGTTGTTGATTAAATAATATTGATAGTGTATTTGTATCGGATCAGTCCTGGTTGTCAAATTGTGAGGTTGATTAACGTCTGCTCCGTGATTAATACAATTTCCAAGGGAATTACGAACAGATAAATCGCCAAGTTAACACAGTGTGTAAATAAAAGTACAAGTGCACTAGTGAGTGAGAATAAATTGTCCAAAGCATCGAAAAATTAAGATATCTCCATTATTTACTATAAAAGGTATTTTATGTATCAATAATTATTCGAACAATATAAATAAAATAAAACCACTGAGAAGAAATTCAGGTTTTGATGGGTGGACCAGGCTTGATTTCTTTCCTCAGTGCAGAGTCCGACTTAATAAAATAAATGTAAAATAGTGCGAGAATTTAAAATCAATAATTTTAATTTTTACAGTGATTACGAACTGGCTTAAAGTTAATTTCTAAATTAAGTTTATATATTGTGTCTAATATAGGTTTATTTTTAAACTAAGCTTATATTTATATTGTATTCTATATAGATTATCCTAATTGTAGCATTTAGCGGTGCACTCCTAGAAAATGAAAAAAGAAGGATAATGGCACAGGAAGTGAAACCGATGACGAAACGAAACGCAAAACAGAAAACTTGGATGATTGTTTTAATAGAATTAAACTCTTCATAAACAGATCCAATATCGAACGAGTCGACCAATATGCATATACCTTTAAACAATGATCAACTCCACAGGAGAATACTTACAGGAAATTAAAATCAGAATAGAAAAGGCTAGAGCAAATTTTAACAAAATGAGAAAAGTGCTCTGCACAAGAGATTTGAAGTTGGAGCTAAGAGTTAGGTTGGCTAGGTGCTACGTTTTCTCGACTTTGTTTTATGGAATGGAAGCTTAGACATTGACTGCTGCATCAATGAAAAAACTAGAATCTTTCGAGCTATGGGTGTTCAGAAGTTCTGATAATATCGTGGACAGAACACGTCACAAACAAAGAGGTTCTGAGAAAGATGAATAAAGAAATGGAAATCTTAAATTCCATCAAAACAAGAAAATTGAAATATCTCGGGACATATTACACGTGGAGAGAGATATAACTTGCTCCAATTGATTATGCAGGGAAAGATTCAAGGAAAGAGAAGCATAGGGAGACGCAGAATATCATGGCTGCGCAACCTGAGAGAACGGTATGGATGTAAGTACATCAAATGAACTTTTCAGAGCAGCCGCCTCTAAAATCTGAATAGCTATGATGATTGCCGACTTCAGTCGCGGAGATGTCACTTAAAGAAAAAGGGATAGTACACATCCTTGTCGTACTCCTTCCTTATTGGAATCTCTTTTGATTTTTGTTGCTCTACTCGAAATACGGCTTTCTGATATTGGTATAAATTTGTAATGAGTAATGATTCTCACATCCTGATCATATAATTCTGTGTTCCTTAATTTGTTGGCAAGTCTTCTGTGGTGTATTTTGTCGAAGGCTTTCACAAAGTCAAGCAGACAAATGAATACGTCACAGTTGACATCTCGAAATTGTTCTACGAGTATTTGTATAGTGAATAACGCCTCCCTAGTGTCAAAGCCTTGTTGGTTATCTGTTATGCTATTGTCTAGTTTTTTGTAGACCCGTTCATAGATCACTCGCAAGAAAACTTTTAAAACATGGCTCATCAAACTGATCGTCCTGTATTCCTCACATTTGGGATTGGGATGAACTCAGATATAGTTCGTTCGCTAAACTCAGACACAACTGGCTAGTGATTTTAATGGGGAATTTTTTTGTTTTTGGCCAATTTTGCCAAAATTGGCAAAATTACTAACTATTTAATAATTATTAGCTATCTAGTAATTATTTTTTTTGCCAATTTGATTAAATTGGCAATATAACTTACTAAAATCACTAGCCAATTATTGTGTCTGAGTTTAGCGAACCGACTATAGTAGCGATTCTTTCGGAATTTCCTCGGTATAGTAAATTTCGTGAAATAATTCTACTAGTATATTCATGTGGTTCTCTGTTAGTAATCATAAAATTTCTGTAGATATTTCAGCCAGTCCCATGGATTTATCATATTTTATACGTTTTAGTGTTTTTCCAGCTTTCCACTTGGAAGAAAGAGGACAAGAAAGCTGGAATATTTAGGCCAAATTACCAGAGGTGCAAAATATGAGATATTAAGGCTCATAATGAAAGGCAAAATTAAGGATAAAAGATCCATAGGAAGACGAAGAATTTCCTGGCTGAGAAACTTAAGAGAGTGGTATATAGTTGCAGCTCAGTATAGATCTCTTCAGAGCAGCCGCCAATAAGGTACGCATAGCTGTGATGATATCCAATCTTCGATAGGAGAAGGAAATACAAGGAGAAGTGATTTTTCAATTTCCTCTTTGGTAATTGTAGGTCTATTTCTACCTCTTGATTCTATTTTGTCCACTCTTTTGTCATCTTCAAATAGCTCTTTTATATATCCTTTCCATAGAGATTATACTTGCCAATATTTGGGCAGTATATTAACTATTTACCAAACTTGTCGTTGAAATTTACAATAATAATTTTTGTGTCATTCTTCCCAAAAAGGGAGAACACGTCAACTGCGAAAATTATAGAGCAATATGTTTATCATCGGTATGTTTTAAAATATACACGAACATAGTAGAGAAGAGGCTAAGACAAAAGGTAGAAAAAGAACTGGGAGAAGAACAAGCAGCGTTTAGACCAGAAAGACAGACAAGCGATAACATTTACATCATTAGAAATATAATAGAAAGAAGTATTGACTCGGGGGGAAAGCTCATTCTAACATTCATAGATCTAAGGGCAGAATTCGACTCTATAGAAAGAAAAATTATATAAAAATGCTTGCAGAACATGAAAGTACCAGCTACACTGATAAAAATAATTGAAAGTATAAACAGAGTAGTAAAAGGACGTGTACACATAGCAGGAGAAAGATCTGAAGAATTCAATTGGAAAAGAGGTATCAAAAAAGGAGACAGTCTTAGTCCGCTACTATTCATAATAGTCATGAATGAATTGAGTAGAAATACTGAAGAAAGAACGAACCAAATACAGACAACAATAGGATACCAAAGATTACAGCCAATAAAAATAGAAGCCTTATTGTATGCGGATGACATAGTCCTTATAGCAGATTCCGTGACAAAAATGCAAAAAGTTATAAACATATGGACACAAGAAATAGAGAAATTAAAAATGGAAATAAACATCGAGAAAAGTAAAATAATGGTCATCGGCGAAAAGGAATAAAATGAAGTAAATATAAAATGCAAAAATACTCAACTGGAAATAGTTACCGCATATGATTATCTTGGAAGTATAATTACCAGTGATGGGAAAATAGACCTCGAAGTAACAAACAGAACTAAAAAATCAAACAAACTGTACTACGCACTAGCGCCAGTTCTGAGGAAAAAAGAATTGCCCCACGAAACACAAATTAAAATATATAATACGATTGTGATACCGACGATACTGTATACGAGCGAAAATTGGACTTTACAGAAGAAGCATAATAGTACGATAAATGCAATTGAGATGAGACATCTACGAGCTATAGCCGGAAAGACCAAATGGAAAAGAATAAGAAATAAGGCAATAAGAGGGACTAATAATATGAATAAAATAATAAAGAGACAATTAAACTGGTATGGACATCTGATGAGAATGAAACCTAGTAAACTAACAAGGAAAATTCACGAAACAAGGAATATTACAAAAAAAGGCAGACCGAGGAAAAAATGGATACAGCAAATAGTAGAAACGCTAGAAGAAATGAAACTAATAGCACAAGACAGAAAATAATGGAAGAGATGGGTGAATATGTAGCTAAACTAAAGCCAAATCCGACACCTGAAAGGGTATAAGGAAGGGGAGAAAGAAAGAAAGAAGGAAAGTGTCATTCTTCTGACAATACTTATAAATAATTTCTAGTTTTGCATAGAATAGGTCTTCCTATTCATCTACTATATCTTCAGTGTAGCATGGATGTTAATGATGGTATAGTTAAAAAACCTAAACTTTAATGTAATTCTATATACCAATGGATTTATTAGGTCAAAAGCTCTAACAAGTTATTTATTAATATACCATTAATTATAATTATTACCATAGTACTTAGAATATCACAGGTATAATTTCAGATAATTCAACAATAATTGCATAATTACTAGTACCGAAGGTAACATTGAATTTTTAGAGGAAGTCTTCTGAAGGCGAGAGTTTTATATAAGCGTAAAACAAGTTTTGTGTCTTAAAAACTAAAGGGATTATAATTAAGTACGCAACTTGGTCGATTATCAGTATATCAGAGTCCACATAATTCAATTTTACCCACAAGTAATTAATATTATGTATAGAGCTTTTATAAATAACAGGCCAGTCAGTTATAAAAGAAAAATCCACGAGGAAAATAAACTTCCTGTAGCTGGCTGTATACCATAAATCACAAAAATAATAGATTTGTTGTAAAAGGTATATTATAAAATACCCTAAATAACGGTCACAATAATACAAAACGTTTTCGGATTAAGAAATCCATCATCAGTGTTCTAAAATCCCTAAAATTAAGTATAACCAAATTAATTGAGAAAAAAGTTAAAAAGTTGACTGAGGTTTTAAAAAACAAGAGGTCACACTTACAAAAAATAGCATGCCTGAGCCACCAAAATGTGTTGGGTAAAAACCCTTTAAATGTAAACTATTGTGTTATGTTACATATTTTTACAAGATTGAAATGATGTTCCAGATATGCCTGGATGTTTCCCAGGGCAACACAGGACTCTTCCCACGTGGTTGGAATTTTTTTGGAGAAACCCTCACATATTGGATTTCAATGGCCAACTGACAACTGAATTCAAGAGCAACCAAGAATGACGTTAAGAACTGTCAATGTAACCTAGTTGTATTATTATTTCAGCCACAACGTTTAAAGGATATTTTAATATTTGAGATAAGAAATAGTATAAAATTTACATATGTTGGAGTTAAAGTTGTTCGAAGATAGATGAAAAAAAAAATGTTTTTAAAATACATAATCCATTAAATAAGTAATCAAATAGGAAAATAAAATGTTTACGTTACCAGAAGTTATGCAGTCAACAATATCAATAGTTATGGTAGTGGTATAATATCAATACAGTTAGACAAATAATGGGAAAGGCCTTATATGTATAGACGTCTAGGAACACAAAATTGTATGTAATGTGTATATATTATGTGTACAATTCTAAGACTATCAATTGAAGGGTAATTGTTTGATGACTGATAACTTGCTTAGAAGTGTAAAATGTAGTGGACGCAACATAAATGGGATAAAGATGGAGTATGTAATATAATAATAATAGAAATAGTGTTTCTTTTATTATGTAAAACTGAGACTATAAGTAGCTTGATGAAACTAAGTCCTCCTATTTGATGTCAGGTCTCTGGAGGACTTAGTTTAATCAAGCTACTTTTAATCTCAGTTTCAGTCAGTTACAAAAAACAGTATTTCTTTAATTATTATATTACATATTCCATCTTTATCCAATTTATGTAGGGTCCAATTACATTTTACACTTCTAAGCACGTTATCAGTCATCAAACAATTACCCTTCAATTAATACTCTTAGAATTGTACACATATGTACCCATTACATACAATTTTGTATTCCTAGACGTCTATACGTATAAGGCCTTTCCCATTATTTGTCTAATTGTATTGATATCATACCACTACCACAACTATTGGTATTGTTGGCTGCATAACGTCTGGTAACGTAAACATTTTATTTTCCTATTTGATTACTTAATTAATGGATTATTTTAAAGACATTTTTTTTTCATCTATTTTCGAACAAATTTAACTCCAACATATGTAAATTTAATACTGTTTTTTAACCCAAATAATAAAATAATCTTTAAACGTTGTGGCTGAAATAATAATGCAACTAGGTTACATTGACAGTTCTTAACATTCTGGGCTGCTCTTGAATTCAGTTGTCAGTTGGTCATTGAAATCCAATATGTGAGGTTTTCTCCAAAAAAATTCCAACCATGTGGGAAGAGTCTTGTGTTGCCCTGGGTAGCATCCAGGCCTATCTGGAACATCATTTCAATTTTGTAAAAATATGTAACATAACACAATAGTTTACATTTAAAGGGTTTTTACCGAACACATTTTGGTGGCTCAGGCTATTTTTGTAAGTATGACCTCTTGCCAAGGGCAGATCCAGGGAGGAGGCCATGGGGCCATGGGGCCATGGGGCCATGGCCCCCTCCGAGAATTTAAAAAAACATAATTCCTATTCCTCTTTCTTTAAAAAAATATATAAATGTAGGTGTAAATATTTGCAGACTGAGCTAGACAAATAAAAATAACTTAATAACGTTTTGAATGTTTTTATATGGCACTCAAAAGTGTGAAAAGTGCCTTAAAATATACAATTTTAACCCCAATTTGTAAAATTTTTCCGCCATACCCCCGGCACAGAATTACTAACTTTCTGTGCCCCCGGTATCCCTCTCAAAAAAAGTTCATGGCCCCTCCCGAAAATGTGTCCTGGATCCGCCCTTGCCTCTTGTTTTTCAAGACCTCTGTCAATGTTTTAACTTTTTTCTCAATTAATTAGGTTATACTTAATTTTAGGGCTTTTAGAACACTGATGATGGATTTCTTTATCCGAAAACGTTTTGTATTATCGTGTCCCTTATTTAGGGTATTTTAAAATATACCTTTTACAACAAATCTAGGATTTCAGTTATAAAAGAATCTCAATGTTTAAAATCATATTACATCAAATCGATTATTATTAAATCTAAGGATATAATTACTTTTTAGGAGAGAAATGAAGACCTTGAAATTCAATTTTCCAATTCGTTGTATAAGATTTTTTGTCATATAAATTGATTATGTCCCATCAAGTATCTACAAAAGTTAATTCTGTATACTTGTTTTAATTCTATACCCTGTTTTTAAACCAGGAGGAGTAAACTCAAAAGACAGCATAGGGATTACGTACACTCGATACGCATCGTATCCGCCATGTTTTCCCGTAAGACGCTATGGGAAAACATGGCGGATACGATGCGTATCGAGTGTACGTAATCCGGGCCCAGATTCACACCCATTGTCACTGCAAAAATCGCTAAATACATCTTCTTTTTGGATTGATCATGTCGGCCTTCGACGGCAATCCATAAAAATATTACGGTACTAATACGTCGCTAACGAAATCTAAAAATAACTGTTTTTTTATATGAAAGCAGACTAAAACTCGCCGATATAACTTAATTAATCTATGAAATGCCAATAGTGTCAAAATTTCATAAATGTCAATAGTGTCAAAATTACATGTTTATTTCTTCTATACCACATCTCGCTCGTATTTCCTCACTTCTTACTCTAGAGTTTGGTTTGTTATTTTTCGTAAGACTTTCATTCTGCCGTTTCCAGCAGTCTTTGTGTTTTCGCCGTATCTGCTCTTGTTTCCGCTGTGCACGTCATTATCGGTCTTATTGTTGATTCATATATACTGGTTTTCACCTGTTCACATGTTCAATTGTTTTGTACTTCCTCTTCTACTTTTCCGTAGCTTCACAGTTTTATTTCCAAGTATTCCGTTTCCAACACTTGTTCTATTATTTTGTTTACATCGTCCCGGTTCAGCTGATATTACTATCGATTTATTTTTCTCTGTTGAGATCACCATGTTGTATATGAGCGCCGTGTCTTCGAATTCTTTAATTAATCTTTGTAGGTCATCTTCATTTTCGGCTGTTATTATGGCGTCGTCGGCGTAGCAGATTATCTTTATTTCCATTTCTCTCATTCTATATCCTCTTCTTTTTTAACTTTCTTTATGATTTCATACATTACCAGATTAAATCTTAATGGGCTCAGCGAATCTCCTTGTCTACAAACGCTTTCTTCAAATCTATCAGGCACATATATGCTGGTTTGTTGTATTCCAGGGACTTTTCTTTTATTTGTCTTATTAAAAAAACTGCATCCTTAACAGGTAACCTGCATCCGTAAAAACAGGGTATTTTACATTAAATTACACTGATTTAAATAGTTGTTAGTTTACAAGATATGGTGAACATCTATAGAGACGCTATGAAATTAAAAGCCAAGTATGCAATATTAATTTATATGTAATTTATTCTACAGAGTGGGCCAAACAAAAGTATCCACCTCGATATTTGGCAGAATTTATTAGATCTTAAGAAAATAAAAAAACATGTCGATTTTTGATCCAAAGGGGACACATTTTTACGGTACAAACATTTGTCATTTGTCAACTCCCTCCCTTCCACTTCCCCCACCCCGTATTTTTAAATAGGGAATAGGGGTCGTGCGGTAGCTCATTTGAAAAGCTATTCAATTATCTATTCAGTAATATCAACATTTATAGAGGTTGTCCAAGAAAAATTCTTTTAAATTTAATTAATTGACACAAAATGAAGAATGTATGTAATTTATTTAACTCAAAAAACATTCTACTGCTGACAGAAAACATAAAAAAATGTTTATTTGATAAATAAACATTGTTTGTTGCTTAAATTCAATATTCAACCTACCAAGAGGCAGATGGGTGGAAGCTTGAACATTTAAATTGAGCGAAAAACAGTGTCTATTTATCAAAAAACATTTTTTTCTGTTTTGTGACAGCAGTGGAATGCATTTTAAATTAAATAAATTACATACATTCTTCTTTTTGTGTCAATTAATTAAACCCAAAATAATTTTTCTTGGACACCCTCTATAAATGTTTATGTCAATGTTGATATTAATGAATAGAGAATTGAATAAACTTTCAAATGAGCTATCACACGACCCCTATTCCCTATTTAAAAATAAGTGGTGGGGGAAGTGAAAGGGAGGGAGTTGACAAATGACAGATGTTTGTACCGTAAAAATGTGTCCCCCTTAGATAAAAAATTGACCTGTTTTTTATTTTCTTAAAATCTAATAAATACTGCCAAATATCGAGGTGGATACTTTTGTTTGGCCTACTCTGTATATGTAGATTCGATATTATATTATGATTTTCTACTCAAAAATATTATGTACTGGGATTCCGGCTTCTAGATAAAAATAAATATATCTGGATTCCGCGTATCAAAAAAGAGTTGATTAATAGCAAGCTGAAAATTTGTTAATAGCTTAACGGTGTCTAGTCGGACAAACTTTGATGTATGGGAACACTGGAACAGGGGAAGTTTTAATTGTGGAACAGTTTAAAAATTTGGAATGTCACACTACGAAAACGTTTCATGTATTTTGTCGGACAGAACTTCCAATTGATTTGTTACCATTTCTTTAAACTCTCATGCAAAAATCAGACTGGTGTTTATCACCAACTGGGCGTTTTAATGAGTGGAACACGAAGAACATGTCAAATGACAGGAATCATGTTGGTTAGTAATAGCAGGCTGATTTTTTTCTGAATTTGTTTATTAAACAAAACCTTGGCGACCGCTCAAATAGTCCAATTTCAATTCTGTAAAGTACGTTTAAGATAGGTATAGTGTCTTTTTATACGAAAATCATAGTTATTCTGGTATATCATAATTATTCTGGTTAATATTGTGACCGTAAATTTTTAATTACCAATTTATTTGTTGCTAAACTATATTTTAGATTGTCGCCAGATTCCGGAAGTATAATCTATTACAAAAAGCTTTTATGTCAACAAGCTATTTAATTGTTGATAAATAATTACTTCCCTAAAATTTGTTTTGAAGATAAAATATTTTGTTGGGAAAATCCGGATGTTCCGAGGAAAATTTTTAAAGGAAATCGAAAAAAATATCTTTCTGCAGAATTTAATTACGGTGAATTTTTATTTGGGTGTTTTTTGTTTAAAGTTAAAATCTTCGTATGGAGCAATAACTGAAAGAAAGAAGATTTCGGACCGTTAATTTGTTTATAAACAAAATAGCACACTTTCTGCGGACTTTTCTGCACATTTTCTACAGAGTATCATAGGATCTAATAAAAACATTTACAATAACAATTTAAGTAGGTACTGCAAAAAGCAGATGTCTTATGTTTTGTAGGGACTATCTATCACATAAAAAGTAAATATATTAACTCCAAATTTGCATATATATTTAACAATTTACAATGGTTTAAGATTGCTAATAACGTGTTGAAACATGCATAAGTCGATCATAGCGAATGTCGAATAACATTGTTTTGACCTGCATTCATACTGTAATTTATTTCAAATCCTAGTAGTATAATATGTGTATGTATTTTTTATCTCTTTCAATTTACGAGCTAGAGACTTATAAACAATTATTAAATTTTTTATAACAATTTTTTGACCACTCGAATCAAAATTCACCCTTTTAATTCGTAATCAGCAGCCAAAAATACAGCCCATCAGGGTTAAAAAGGCCACGGTGACCTCTATTTGGCGCCTAGAATATTATGCTTATTATCTCATAAGATATTGGTCGTACAGATTTGAAAAAAAAATCATGATTTTTTTCGCTGAGAGAAATTGCTGGAAATTATTTTCGAGTTTTTCAAACGTCCGCTAGAGGGCGTAACAACCAACACAAAGTAGAAAAATGGGATTTTTATAGAATTTTGTCTAATTAAAGTTTATCGATGATATCATTTTCATATTTACAGACCATTTATTTTTTGTCTAAAACGTTTTGTTTTATATATCAAAATAAAGCGGTGGGGGAAGTTCAATTGTTTTTTTAAACAAACCAAGATTTCTTCCGTTTCTTTTGACCGATTTTAGCAAACTTAGGCTCATATGAAAGAGCATAATTTGCACTACAAAACGCTTATTTTATTTTGCATTTTTGACGTTTGCTGTCGCCGCTAGATGGCGTTAACTGAAATGGTAGCAAATTTTTGAGTTTTTTTCAAAAAAAAAAAACAAATGTAATGGTATATTAATTTTTATATATTTTAAAAGAGGATAAATTTCTCTATAATTTAATGAAAAGAATTTATTATCTACCTTTTTTTGAACCGTTGATATTGACCAAAATATAATTTTATTACATTAAAAAATGGCACGCCACTGTTTTTTATCAAAATAAAAATCAGCTTTGTAATCTTTTATTAGTTGCTAAAAAAAAGAACCTCTTGACTTTTTTTCGTTAGACAAACGGTTTTGGAACGAAAAAATAAGATATTTATGTTTACATGGGGCGCCCATATCTCGAAACATACTAATTTACATATTTGGAAAAAATCTTAATAAAACTGTCCAACAACAGCAAGAGCAATAACACTAAAAACAAGAACACAGAACTTTAAAAATAAACGTTAAAAATAAATTAATAATTTTGTCGTAAATGTTCAAAATGTTGTCCATTATTTTGAATGCACTGATCCAATCTCTTCTGGGTGGAGTTGAAAGCTGCCTCAATTTCCGCTCTTGGTATAATATTTATCGCGTTTTGAATTCGGACTATCATGTCTTCTCGAGTAGTTGGTCGAGTTTTATACACTAAATCCTTTATTTGGCCCCACAGATAAAAATCAAGGCAGGTTAAATCGGGGGACCGTGGTGGCCCGAAAAATAGACTGCCTCTACCAAGCCAACGGTTAGGAAAATGCCTGTTCATTAAATCTTGCACATTTCGAGAATAATGTGCCGGGCATCCGTCTTGTTGAAACCACAAGTTTCTTCTTACTTCTAAAGGCATGTTTTCTAAGAGTCCTGGTAAATCGTTCAATAAAAAGTTCAAATACATGTCACCGGTTAGATTTCCATTAAATATGTGCGGACCGATAATAGGACCATTAATAACACCGCACCAGACGTTAACACTCCATCAACCCTGCTGATAATCTTCACGTAACCAGTGTGGATTAGTGTCCGACCAGTAATGCATGTTATGCAGATTTACCTTGCCATTACTGCTAAACGATGCTTCATCTGTCCACAATATTTGTGACAAAATAAGACGGTTTTCCCTAATGAAGTCTTTAAGCCAGTAGCTGTAATCGAGCCTACGTTCAGTCAGTCTCTTTTAAGGATTGATGAATCACGATGTGATACGGATGCATTTTAAATTCCATTAATATTTTTTGCACTGAGCCATAGGATATTCCTAAATATCTGGAGATCTCTATTATGCTTAAATGGGGGTCTGCATGAATATAAGCCAACACATTTATAATGTTATCTTCTCTTCTTACTCTACGATTTCTTCTCACAGTTGGAGTTGGTTGCACTTGGCCAATCGCCACATTTTCAAAACATTGAAAATAAATTCTCAACATATCAAAGGCTTCTTCATTCGTAAAAGGCATGATTTGTTGTAAAAATACTTTTTACATAACATTAAATTAGATGTCAATGGCAGGAACTGTCAAAATGAATATCAGTGTAATTGAAAATTTGGTGCTTTCCTTCATTTTATTTTCATTTTCGTAGATCATGGCCTGCTTCGCTTAAATGCGATGCTAGTTAAGTTTGATTTTTAATTTAATTTATGAAATAATAATAATAATTATTAATAAAATATGAACTAATGCAATCTCTCGCTAATTAAATAATTATTAATGATAAAAATAATAGGTAATAATTGTATTATTGTGAGATGTAATATTTAAAAATAATTTTGAATAATTTAACCTTATAATTAGTATGTACAATTATTTTATTTTTTCAATCCAACACCGTTTGTCTAACGAAAAAAAGTCAAGAGGTTCTTTTTGTTAGCAACTAATAAGAGATTACAAAACTGATTTTTATTTTTATAAAAAACAGTGGCCTGCCATTTTTTAATGTAATAAAATTATATTTTGGTCAATATCAACGGTTCAAAAAAAGGTAGATAATAAATTCTTTTCATTAAATTACAGATAAATTTATCCTCTTTTAAAATATATAAAAATTAATTTACCATTACATTTGTTTTTTTTTTTGAAAAAAAAACTCAAAAATTTGCTACCATTTCAGTTAACACCATCTAGCGGCGACAGCAAACGTCAAAAATTCAAAACCAAATGAGCGTTTTGTAGTGCAAATTATGCTCTTTCATATGAGCCTACGTTTGCTAAAATCGGTTAAAAGAATCGGAAGAAATCTTTGGTTTGTTTAAAAAAAACAATTGAACTTCCCCCACCGCTTTATTTTGATAGATAGAACAACACGTTTTAGACAAAAAATGTAGGGAAATAGTCTGTAAATATGAAAATGATATCATCGATAAACTTTCATTAGACAAAATTCTATAAAATCCCATTTTTCTACTTTGTGTTTGTTGTTACGCCCTCTAGCGGACGTTTACAAACTCAAAAATAATTTCCAGCAATTTCTCTTGGCGACTTTTATCATGATTTTTTTTTCTCAAATCTATACGACCAATATCTTATGAGATATGGCCGCTTGCTACCCTTAACTGATCTCCCTGTAAACAGGGTGCCACGTCCGATACAAGAACTAACAAAACGACCACATTATTGTTATTATCATTATTATTATCAATATGTTATTAGGTTTTTAAACGAATATTTTATTTGTTTTAATAACAGGCCTAAAATTCCTTGCAGCGAAAAGTAAGGTACTCTCTTTCACGAAAAGTGATAAATATCGTTGCAAGGTACTACAATCAACTCGGTACTTTGATAACGTCTTACATGTGCTAAACTTAATAATTTATTACAGTTATAGTTGCTTCTTATATCAAAAGCAATTAAAATATGAATTTATGTTTCTTTTTCATCTGATTGTTATAATTGCGCATATATATGCAAATTGGGCTCTTATCTAAAATATCACTTGCCAATTATTTACATTTTTGGCGAATGCTCCGCTTTTCTGAAATAATCTTGGCGGAATCTACGCATTGACTCAGAATTTGTCAAAACGAAACTGAGTAGATCACATATTTCATTTAAATCTATTTGTAAATTTTGGCTCCTGATTTTGAAATAAATATGAAGTTTAGAACATAATAAGAGTACATATGTAGCCAAAATAAGTATTATATAAATAATTTTAATGTAAATTTACGCTTTAACATATTTATTTAAAAAAACTTCAAAGAAGAAAAACTTCAAGTGTAAAATGGTATACGTAATATATTTAAAAATTTTGAAATTCATCCAAATGGATTACAATTCTACAGAACGTTTTCAGTCTAGTCAGAACATTATCAGTAGTAATTTCACGAGAGCTCTAAAATTATCGATTTGTATACCGAGTGTCACTTTGACAGTTCTAATTTCACGACCAGAAGGGGAGTGTCAAAGTGTCACGAGGGCAAAACAAATCGATAATTTTTAAGGTCATCATCATCATCAACCCGTACTCGTCCACTGCTGGACATAGGTCTCCCTCAGCTCTTTCCATCTTTCTCTGTTTTGTGCGGCTTGCATCCAGTTGCCGACAATACGCTTCAAATCGTCAGCTTATCTGGTTGGTGGTCGTCCTCTGCTCCGTAGTGCTTCTTCTCGTGGCCTCCACTCGACAATACGTTTTGTCCATCGGTTGTCTGACAATCTGGCGACGTGTCCTACCCAATTCCACTTGAGCTACGCGATTCTTTCGACGGCGTCCGCTGTTTTTGTTCTACGACGTATTTCTTCGTTTGGGATTCGGTCCCTCAGGGAGACACCCAACATCTGGCGCTCTATAGCCCTCTGAGTTATGCGAATCTTGTTCACTACCTTTTTTGTGAGTATTAATGATTCCGCCCCATAAGTGAGTACAGGCAACACACAGTGGTCAAAGATTTTCCATTTCAGGCACATGGGTAAGTCCGATTGTACTAGTACACTTTAGAAGACCAAAAATAAGCATTTTTTCAAGATTTTTTTTCTCAGAACCTTTAATAAAAATGAACATAAAACTTTTTACATATTAATGTCTAACCCTTAGAGAATACAAAAAATATATCTTTTTTCATTTATGCACGTACACTAATACTGTAGAGGGCGCCAAAGTTGAGGCCTCGAAAAAAAGTAGTTCCGATGGCGGACAGTTAATCTCAGATTGGGACCTCTGAAACAAAAAGATCGTACGGTATTTGAAAACGGAAGGTTTCTTACGTGACAATTTACTACCGTAAGTAAAAAATGCAGTATGATTTTTTTGTTTCCGATATCTCAATCCAGAGATTAACTGTCCGCCATCATTTTTCGAGGCCGCGAATTTTGCGAACTCTACAATATTAGTGTACGTGCATAAATGAAAAAAGATATATTTTCTGTGCTCACTAAAAGTTAGATATTAAGATGTAAAAGGTTTTATGTTCATTTTTAATAAAGCTTCTGAGAAAAAAATTCTTGAAAAAATTGATTATTTTTGGTTTTCTAAAGTGTACCTTAAATACATAGCTCAGTTTACCAAACGCTGACCAACCGAATTTCATGTCCCAAGTACTTATAAGATGCATTCTGCTCAATATCCATTCCATCAACAACAATATTACGATTTAGCACCAGATTAGTCATTATTTGCGTCTTGTTGATATTAATCTTTAGTCCGACCTCTAAGGAAACGTGATATAACTTGTTCAACATTATTATTGCATCATCCATACGATCGGCTATAAGGACGATGTCATCTGCGAATCTCAAATGACTGAGCTTCTCTCCATTTATATTGATACCATATTCGTTCAGATCTGCCTTCTTAAAAGGGTGTTCTAAAAGGGTTGTGAACAGCTTTTTTGAGATGGTGTCTCCTTGCCGTACTCCTCGCTGCATACAGAGTTTATTAGTTTTGTTGATCAGAGAGTCTTACGCTAGCCGCTGCATTGTGGTAGATATATTTTATCATGTTAGTGTAGCGATGGTCTATTCTGCATTCTGTCAATGCTTTTAATATTTTCTGCTGGTTTATGGTATCGAACGCTTTCTCGTAGTCCACGAATATAAGTGTCAATGGTTTGTTGTATTCCGCCGACTTCTCTATCAAGTTTTTTATTACCAGTAAGTGGTCGTTAGTGCTATATCCGGATCTAAACCTAGCTTGTTCTCTAGGCTGATATAAGTCTAACTCCAGTCTTTTTTTGATAATTTTTGTGAAAAGTTTATATATGTGTGATAGCAGACTGATAGGACGGTAGTTTTTTAGATCTGTTATGTCACCTTTCTTGTGCAATAAAACAATGACTGCATTGTTCCACCGAGAAGGGGTTTTTCCTTGATAAATGCATTCGGTGAAAAGTGTGGCCAAAACCTGGATAATTTTATTTTCACCTTGTTTGATTGCCTCGATCACTACTCCGTCATCGCCAGGGGATTTATTATTTTTCATTTCTGAAAGTGTCTTTTTAACTTCGTATAGTGTTACTTCTGGCATTATTTCTGATCCCTGGTTTGTGTTCTTGTGCAAGGGCTGATCTTGCCTTGCGTTGGTTCTCTCATACATTTCGCGATAAAACGATTCTAAAACCAGCCAAAGAATTTTGGCTCTATCCGTTGCAATGTTGTTGTCTTTATTTCTTATTCTGTACATATTTTTGTTGCCAATGTTATTCGTATTTCGCCGCAAAACTTTTAAAATTTTGTTTTCTTGAATCATTTGAGTTATTTCTCTTGTATTGTTTTCTCTTAAGTCTTTTCGGATTGATCGGTGGATATCTTTATTTAATTTCTTCAGTGTTGTGTAGTTGGAGTCGTATTTTTCCGTCAGTTGTCTTCTTTCACTTATTAACTCTTTGGTATTTTGGCTTAATTTTTCTTTATGGGTCACGACCGTCGGGCAGCACTCCCTTTCGGTTTATTTTAGAGCCTTCGTTATGAGATTATTTGCTGGTTCGATGTCTTCTACTTCGTTTTCTAAGTCTTGTATACGTCTGGTTATTATATCTTCATAGAGGTCGTTGTCTTCTGGGGGAATCCATTTCTTGTTTCGTGTTTTGAAGATCATCTTTGTTCTTTCCAAGTTGACATTTAATTGTATCCTTGCTCGGATTAATCTGTGGTCGCTTCCTATCGAAAATTTGTTAAGTACTTTACGCTGAGGCTTTTTATCGAAAAAAGAGTTCATCGTGGATAAATTTTCCTGGTGTAAAAAGTTGAGCAGTCTTTGCCCTCGTTCATTTCTTTCGCCGTACCCATACTTGCCCATTGCTACTTCTGCATCATCTTGTTTAAAGCCCATTTTCGCATTAAAGTCGCCCATAATTATTGTGTAATATGCTGGTGTAGTATGTAATGCCGTTTGTAGGTCTTCATAAAATATTTCAGTTTCTTCATCCGAGTGGCTAGTCGTTGGAGCATATGTCTGGATTATCTTAAGGTTATATCTTGCATTTAGTTTGAAGATGAGATACACAATTCTGATTCAATTTTTAAGAGTTAAATTGTAATTCGATAAGATTATTTACATGATTTTCATTTAAATGATTTAAAAAACAGTTTCATGAATAAAACTGTTCTTTAAATCATTTTAACTAATATTTTATTGATATATTCGCCTGAAGATTTGCTAAACCTGTTCCTGGTGTTCTCTTTGACAAGTTTTAAAAGATTAATTGTCATTAATGTCACTGAATGTTAATTTTTTAGTAACAACGGAGGGCATCTGACGTAATACTTGACGACGAGAAATATCAAAAATTATCAGTATTAATTACACGAGAGCTCTAAAATTATCGATTCGTATCCCGAGTGACACTTTGACAGTTTTAATTTCACGACCCGAAGCGGAGTGAAATTATGTCCAAAGTGTCACGAGGGCAAAACAAATCGATAATTTGAGCTGGAGAGTAATTCGGTAAGATTATTTCATGAATAAAACTGTCTTTTTAAATCATTTTAACTAATATTTTATTGATATCTTCGCCTGAATATTTGCTAAACCTGTATCTTGTTGTTCGGTGTGACAAGTTGTAAATCATTAATTGTCATTAATGTCACTGAATGTATTTCTGCGTAGCAACGAAGGGCATCTGACGTAAAATACTTGACGACGGGAAATTATCAAAAATTATTGGGTATAATATCACAAGAGAGTGAGAATAAATTGAAAATAATGCGACGGTTTTTCGAAAATTTGTTGTCTGGCAATAGACACGAGAGCCCGCAGGGCTCGAGTGGCTATTACCAAATGACAAAAAATTTGAGTAAAAATGAAGCATTATTTTCTTATTTATTTTTTCTGTCGTGTGATATTCGTAAGATTATTTTTTAATACGTATATTATGGATATTTTCTTAAATGTGACAGTTGTCAACACTTGGAAACTGGTTGCCATTAAACAGAAACAATCTACTTAAAAAAATTATATCGGTAATTTTCTACAGTAGATAATTCTCAGTATAATTTTAATCTGATTGGACAGAATTAAACACGTGATCAAATATCTTACTATAGGATTGGAAGTTAAAATCATAAAAAAATAATCGGGTATAATATCACAAGAGAGTGAGAATAAATTGACATAATGCGACAGTTTTTCGAAAATTTGTTGTCTGGCAATAGACACGAGAGCCCGCAGGGCTCGATTGGCCCTGATATAAATAATCTTACCGAAGTAAATCGAGCGCTTAAATTTGCCTATTTGTGTTCTCCTCGTGACAAATTGACATTACATGCAGAACTAAAAGTATATTATGGATAATTTCTTAAATGTGACAGTTGTCAAAGCTAGGAAACTGGTTGCAACTAAACAAAAACAATCTAAAATAAAAATGTATACCATTTTTATTCAGTTGCAATGCGAAGGCAAAACAATCTTACTTTTCAATTAGAATACGGAGTGCAGTCCAGTCCCTTGAATCGCGATTTTCGGCTCGTATTGGAGCCTCCATCGGAAAGAACGTAGGCACTGTTCTCCATATTTTAACTGATTCGCATCGAGAGGTTTTCCCACCCATTGCAACTGAAGTGATGATAGTATGTGGCTAGCGCCATCTGGCATTGAAAGACGAAGTAGTTTTCAATCCTATTAGTAAACTATTAATATTGAAAATATTAAAAATATTACTAAAAGATTTTTAAATTGAAAACTTATTGGTACACTTTCCTGGTGACACTTCCAAAAACCTCTCGATGCGAATCAGTTAAAATATGGAGAACAGTGCCTACGTTCTTTCCGATGAAGGCTCCAATAAGAGCCGAAAATCGCGATTCAAGGGACTGGACTGCACTCCGTATTCTAATTGAAAAGTAAGATTATTTTGCCTTCGCATTGCAACTGAATAAAAATGGTATACATTTTTATTTTATAGTCGTATTACTCCGTAGAGTAACTAGGTGCATTTTTCCGTTGGAACTTCACCAGCTGCAGACGGGGGATGTGAATTGGATAGTGTAGAATTCCTTCCCTCTCGTCTTCACTGCAGCATCCATTTGACTTGCAAATTGTAGAAGTCTTGGAGGTGTCACCAGGAAAGTGTACCAATAAGTTTTCAATTTAAATATCTTTTAGTAATATTTTTAATATTTTCAATATTAATAATTTACTATTAGGATTGAAAACTAATTCGTCAAAAACAATCTACTTAAAAAAATTCTCAGTAGTAATTGCACAAGAGCTCTGAAATTATTGAATTTTTCCCGAGTGACACTTTGACAGTTTTAATTTCACGAGCCGAAGGCGAGTGTAATTTTTTTCAAAGTGTCACGAGAGCAAAAATTCTATATTAATTTCAGAGGTCGAGTGCAATTTGTTGCGATTATTTCATGAATAAAACTGTTCAAAACCAAAATTTTATTGTAATTTATTTATGTAAGTACCATTAAACACACAGTTTTTATAAATATTTGACGATTGAAAGTCATCACTTTTATAATTTTTAAAACATTAATTGTCATTAATGTCACTGAATGTATTTTTTCGTAGCAACGAAGGGCATCTGACCTAATATACTTAGCGACGGGAGATTATCAAAAATTATCGATTTAATTCAGATTTCTGTAGCTTTCTATTGGTCAGAATCTCCTATGAATGAAATAATCACTATAATTTTCTACAGTAGAAAATTACCGATGAAATAATAATCTGATTCTTCTCTTCTTCAAATGCAAATCCACTAATGGATGTTGGCGATCACATTTTCCATTAACTCTCTGTTTCTTGCAGTGGCGGCTCGTCAGAGGAGGCAAGGGAGGCTCAGCCTCCCCATAAATTTTTTACACACTCTATACTGTTTTGTTTATCATGAATCGCGAAAACAACAATTACTCTCACTATTATACAACGTGTAAATTCCATATTATCACTAATTATCCATACGTACGGAGCATTAGCATTAGAACGCATGATCGCGTCTCAGTTTTATTACATATTATTGTAGGCAGGACCCTGGGTTATCCCGAGATGCACGAACGGAGCCGAGAAGCCCAGCATTCTCCGTTGCTAATGCTCCGTGCAGCGCAGCAGGCGTTTAAGGAGACCCAGTCTCCTAACAGTGGCATCTACGACGGCGCCATCACACGCTGCCCGGAGATATACCAAGGGAGGCAGAATAGCTTCTCAGCTCCGTTGGGTGGTTGGGTGCGTCTCGGGACAACGAATTTTAGGGTCCTGACTAAAAATAATGAAAAATCTAAAAGTGCGAATTTTGTTATGAAATTTGGTATGTGGGGTTATGATAATATTTGGAACAACTTGCTCAAATAACTTTTTCCGATATCTCTAACTCAAAGGAAAATATCGGTAATTTATCGTGTTTTTAAATTCGCAGTAGGCCGCGTTTAGAATTAAAAAAATTCAGTCGAGTATCTTAAAAAATTTGAAGCTTCATTATGTATGGACTGCAAAACTTCAAATCTGTATTTATTTTGATATGCATAGGTATCTATTTACAAATAGATGGAATTGTTAACAAATAAACGACACAAACTTTGGTATTCAACTTTTAATATTAGACTAACTATTTTTAAAATGATGATATCATGAAATTATGAATTAGGATGATACTATGAAATGTAAATAAAAAATAGTCAAAAGATGGGGCCTTAAATAACATTTTTTGGCGCATTTTTTTGCTAGTGCAAATTTGTCTAGATATTTTACAGTTAGGTATAGCCTCCCCTATTGTAAAAATCACGAACCGCCACTGGTTTCTTGCAATGTGGATCAGTGATTGTATGTCGGTAATCCCTGTCCATTGCCTTATGTTTCGGAGCCAGGACATTTTCTTGCGTCCTATTCCTCTCTTGCCTTCAATTTTACCCTGGATTATAAGTTGAAGGAACTGGTATTTTTCGTTTCGCATGATGTGACCCAAATACGCCGTTTTTCTTTTCTTGATGTTTTCGAAAAGCTGACGTTCTCGGTTGATTCTTTTAAGGACATCCACATTTGTGACTTTCGCCGTCCATGGTATCTTTAGGATACGGCGATAAAGCCACATTTCGAAGGCTTCTAATCTGTTTATATCCCTCGTTTTGAGTGTCCAGCCCTCTATGCCATATAGCAGCACCGACCACACGTAGCATTTAGTAAACCTTAGTCTCAGTGTAAGGTCGAACTCTGAGCAGCTCAGTACCTTCCTGAATTTTACGAAAGCTTGTCGAGCTTGCTCAATGCGACATTTTACTTCCCTGTCCGATGCCCAGTCTTCAAAAAGCCACGTTCCTAGGTATTTGAATTTGCTCACTCTCTCAATGGACTTAGTATTCAGTGTTATGGTGGAGTTTTCAAATGCATCCAAGTTTCTGGAGATGATCATGAATTTGGTCTTTTTGGTATTAATCTCTAATCCCATTCGCTTACTGTATTCTCCGATTATAGTGACAAGTTGTTGAAGATCTGCTATGTTGTCGCAAATTAAGACAGCATCATCAGCATATCGTATGTTGTTGATTAATACTCCATTCACTTTGATTCCCATCTCTGCATCTTCCAAAGACTCTTGAAATATGGCTTCCGAATAAATGTTAAATAAAAGACGGGAAAGCACACATCCCTGCCGAACACCCCTTCTTATATGTATGGATTTGGATATAGAATTGTCTATTTTTAATTGTGCTGCCTGATACCAGTACAAGTTTTCAATGCATCTTATGTCTTTTTGGTCTATATCAAGCTTCTTGAGGATCTGCATTAACTTGTGATGTTGGACACGATCAAACGCTTTCTCGTAGTCTAGAAAGCACAGGAATACGTCCTTCCTCTGATCGTAACAATTTTGGACCAACACCTGTGTTGCTACTATTGCTTCTCTTGTTCCCAAACCTTGCCTAAACCCAAACTGAGAATCACTGATGTCCCATTCACATTTTTTGTATAATCTTTGATGTAGTATTTTTAAGAATATTTTTAAAGTGTGACTCATCAGGCTAATGAGTCTGTGATCCTCACATCTTTTTGCATTGACTTTTTTGGGTAGGGGAATAAATGTAGAGAACAACCACTGCTGAGGATAGCAACCAGTTTCATAAATAAAATTAAATATTTTATGTAGTGCTGATTGGACATAATAATCTGATTGGACATAATTAAACACGTGATGAAAAATCTTACTACACGATTGGAAGTTAAAATCATTAAAAAATAATCGCTGTAATTTTTATTCTTGTAGGTTTCTATTGGTCAGAATATCTATGAATGAAATAATCAGCGAAACATAGCAGAAAATATTTCCAGATTAAAATGACTAAAAGTGGTAAAGTTTTGACTGTTAAACTGAGAAAGAGGCAAATATTTACATTCGAATAATTGTACAGTCGAAAAAATGAAAGAATACCCATGAACGATCACATCAATCACTTATTTTGTATTTGCAGTCGTTTTCTATAAATGACAAACGTTCGTTTTAGAAAAAGACAGCAAATACAAAATAAGTGATTGATGTGATCGTTCATGGGTATTCTTTCATTTTTCCGACTGTAATTATTGAAACTAGTCCATATTTTGATTAACAACAGCTTTATATTACATGTTTATGGTATGAAATTGTAAAATTGAAGTGACTAATTTACAATTTGATATCAAAAGCATGTAACATACACGATATATTAATCAAAATGTGGGCTAGTTTTAACTACAATTAGAATGTAAGTATATGTTTATTGTATCCCTTTTTAGTTATTTTGACGTGAAAATACCTAATTCCAGTTTTCACTGATAATGGTCTGACTAGATTGAAAACGTTTTGGAGAATTGTAATCCATTTGGATGAATTTTAACGTTTTTAATTAAAGTATATCATTCTACACTCGATGTTTTTTACTTTTTTGCAATTTTTTTAAACTATGGTACACAGCCAACTACTGAGATTTTTCCTTTCAATTTTTATTATTTATTTTATTTCTCTTAAGATTTTTTGTTTATTCTTAAGGTATGAATTATTACTTAAGAAGTAAAAATCTTCCTCTGTAGATGGTATATAAACTTTATTAAAAATAATATATACCTAGGTACTCGTATTATAGTAGGGGCGGAAAATGTGCTAAATTTGCAGTTACTCGAGCGTTATGGGAACCTATTGGGTTGTGAAGACTAGGTCCTAAAACCAAAAAACGTTAAGTTTTCCATAAAGTGAGAGACTTTCCATTTTTTAATTTAATTTTCCATTTTCAACAATCGTTTTTTCCGATTATACCGGTGTCTATCAATAATTAGAAAAAATGTCTCGAATAAAATTTATTTATTTTTCCGTAAGGAATCCAAATCTGCAATAAAAAATCAGGGCTCCTATTTAAGATTGTAAAGTAACCCACCACCCTGTCCCCGTGGGGTCTCGTGTTTGGTGCCATTCGATAGATTTTTTCAAAAATATTGAATACGTGTATTTTGCAGTTTTTCGATCTGATGTTCATTTCGCGAAATATCGCTGGGTTCGTATTTAAAATTTTAAATTTACCCCCACTCCTCTCCGTGGTTTGCTTTTTTTGTGAAACTTTTTGACTCATCCATTTCCTTACGCCCCGCTCAAAGCGTCAGATTTTTGAAATGTACACTCCTTTGCACGTACTTAATTTACCTTACCTTAATCTGACGATTTCTAGTTTTTCTAAGGATAGATTTTTTTCGGACCCCCCTTAACGAACTCCCCTGTATTAAGATCCAATATATGGTAGAGGTACAATTACAGGGTACAATGTTTCTCCCCATGTGATAATTTGACGCGCTCGAGTAACTGCAAAAATCCCCGCTTGGGTCCCCCTACCATTATTAGGTATATGAAATTTTAACAAAATTCATATACCATCTACAGTGGAAGATTTATACTTCTTAAGTAATTTTTACTCCCTTTTTATGATATAAATTATGTTTCAGCAACTAACAAATTTGTGTTCAAAGTTAAACGTATACAAATAGATAGTTCAAGATATAAGGTAGATTCTTGCTGTTATTATATGTTTCATTATCATTGTACTCAAATATTTTTCTTCTTTATATTTATGCCTTGTCGTTCAAGAACATTGGTGACAGGCACGATTTTTACTTTGTCAGAAGTGGACAGAATTCTACTGGCAGAGGTTCTTGAGCCATAATGTTGTTCGTTGTTGAGGACCACTTTTCTCTTCTATTGATCTCTGAATAATTACATGCAGTATATAATTCATATTTAGGTTTGCCATCATGTGGGCTAATGCTCTAAGTTTCTTCTTTTTATGGTATCCAGAACCTTTATTTCATTGTTTAGACGCTGTGAAACTGCTTCATTCAACAATCCGTCCATTCTCAATATGCTCAAGCCCTCAGCGGTATGATACCTACTCGCACATCTCACTAGCCCTAAATCTTTTACATTGTTTCAGTGAGAATTTATCCTTCTATGTCATATAGTAGAATACTGAAGACATAACGACATAACATCTATATTATATAACCGTAGTCCCCTCTTTATGACTTAAGCCCTTTTCAGGACATGGTGACAAGTATTGTTACCTTGCTGCCTCCATTGGTTGTGATCCCGTGGCAGATGGACGGCTTCATGTATAGATTTTCCCACCGGAGCCTTCATTTGGTCTGCCCATCGTATTGGAGATCTTCCTTTTCGTCTTCGACCTTCTACCTTTCCTTCTCTTACGAATAGTTCCATAGTCTCCATTCTTCTCGCTATATAATAATAATAATAATAATAATAATAAATGTCTTTATTAATATTTAAAAAATTATAAAATAAGGATTTATAATATATTTGTACGGCGAGATTCAGTTTGTATATTGCTGTCAAGAGACAACAACATACATCTGCTCTTCCACCTAACCCCCAATGTTGCAATTTATAGTCTAACTTAAATGATTTATAAAAAAAACTATATACTATAATGAAGAAGTACTTACAGCTGTCAATAATCAATGTAAATAAATATCTATAATTAATAATAACTTAATATTTCTTATAAATATCAATTGGTATATTCTCATATATGTTACTGTTCACTAAACAGAAGCTCAAACATTTTTCTTTTACACATTGTCCTGGAAATGATTCGAAAGCTGTCACACAAATCGTTATAGTAGCTAACAATTGAAAAAGAAAATGAACGTCTAAAAAAATGTGTTGAATGGCTTGGTAAGGTGAGAGAATTCTTATGTCGAAGGTTAAGATTATGCACGTCAGTCCTGTAAGTTATTCTATCATACAAATATGGAGGCATTCTATCCCTAATGACTTTATGATAGAAGCATAAAGCATGTAGTTTTCGACGATTTTTCATATTTAACCATTTGAGTGTAGTAAAGGTACTACTTATACTTTGATATTTTCTGATTCCGAAAACTAAACGCAGGCAACAATTTTGCAACTTTTGTATTCTCCGGGAATCGAATTCTGTGAGACATGCATGATAAAGTACATCGCAGTAATTAAGTTTTGATAAAATTAGAGCATTACACAACATAGCTTTGGTAGCTCTGTTTAATATACTACGGCTTTGATATAACAGTTTCAGTACCGCGTATCCCCTTTGTAGACACAGACTAACGTGATGCGTAAGTCTTAAATCTTCATCTAACCACACACCAAGGCTCTTAATTTTTTTACTAAAAACTAAACTATCATCACCAAAGATAATTTTTTTTGAGTAATTTTCCAAAAATATTTTTCTATGAGCTGATTTTCCGAAAATAATAGCCTGAGTTTTTGATGCATTCAATTTTAAACAATGGTTTTGGGAAAAAATTTGTAAGCTGAGTAAATCATAATTTATTGCTTGGACCGCCTGTTCACATTCATCTAAACTAAATGATATATAAAGCTGAGTATCGTCTGCATAATAATGTTGAGAACAAGATAAAAAAGTAGAAGGAAAATTTGATATGTATATAGAGAATAATATTGGGCCTAATATAGAACCTTGAGGCACACCAGTATTAACTCTTAAAAAAGTTGAACTAGTTTGATTGAGTTTTACTGCTTGATATCTGTTAGAAAGATATGATTTTATTAAAGAAATTTCTCCAAATCCTAAACCAATATATTGTAAAATTGATAATAATAAATCGTGATTAATGGTGTCAAAAGCTTTTGAATAGTCCAAAAGCATTAAAACTGATATTTTATTTTGATCATAGGCTCTATAAATGTCATCCGTAATATTTAATAAAGCAGATAAACAGCTGTGATTGGACCTAAAGCCAGATTGCATAGGAAGAATTATATTGTTATCGTTTAAATGTTTTACTAATTGGACTTCGATTGCTTTTTCCAAAATTTTAGATAACGTTGGTAATATACTTACAGGCCTTAGATCGTTTAAAGATTCGGAAACTTTTGTTTTGGGCAAAGGGATAACATGTGCCCTTTTCCAATTATCGGGAAAAATTGAGTTCTTCAAGCAAAAGTTAATAAAATGAGTGATGTATGGTAGAAGAAAGGGAATACATAACTGAAGCGTTAAAATATTAATACCATCGTGTCCAGTAGCTTTACTCTTAATGTTGTTAATTATATGTAAAATATCGATTTCTGTGACTGACCTAAACTTAAGTGCCGACGTGAGAGAATCTATTACATTATTTTGGTAAAATATTTTTGTATCAAAGTCTGCATTCATTTTAGGTATAACATCAATGAAATGTTTATTAATCTCGTTTGCAGTCCACGTGCCACTTATTTTTTGTACATTTTTACTGTATTTGTCCTCATTTGTTAAATGTTTTAAATCACTCCACATATCTTTGATAGATTTGGCCTGTAGGTTTTTAAAATATGATTTTTTTTCTCTTACAATTGTGTTTGATACTAAGTTACGTAACTGTTTATAATTTATCCATTGCTCGATATTCTTAGTTATTTTATACCCTGCAAATGCTCTATCCCTATCCAACATCATAGCTCTAATAGTGTCAGTCAACCATGGAGCATATTTCTTTGTGATTCTGAAAGTCCGAAAAGGGGCATGGATATCAAGCAAAGTAGTGATATTATCCGACAAAAATGCAACCTTACTATCTACGTCTGTTAATTCGTATATTATTTTCCACGGTATGGATTTCAAATCTGATTTAAAGTGATCATAATTTAGTTGCTTAAAATTTCGACATGTAGTAAATTTAGTTTGGTTAGTTTTAACTTTACAGCCTAATTTCAACAACACCATTTCATGATCACTTATTTCTGGAATATGCACCACCCCCACAGACAAAACTTTTTCCTCAGTAGAAGTGATTACATAATCCAGCAAAGTTGATGTTGAATCTGTGATTCTTGTTGCTTGGTTAACCACCTGCTTTAGTCCGAGGCCTTCTATTACCTCTGTAACAAACTGTGTGGAATAATTACCAACATCCAACAAATCAACATTGAAGTCGCCCAAACAAAGTATATGGTCGACCAATGGCAGTACAGAGGACAAAACAGTTTCAAAAACTTCAAAAAAGGACTTATACAATGCTTCCTTGGGATTATAACAAACACCGACAGCCAATGTTTCATTTTTTAAAGATAGTTTTATCCATATTTGCTCAATCTCATTAGTTGATGGTATCAGATTATAGTTTAAATTACATTTTAGGTAAACACCTACACCTCCACCCACAAGATTCCCACCTCTATCAACCCTTTCAAAGTTATAACCAGGTATACAAATATCTCTATTGGATATACGTTCATTTAACCATGTTTCACTTATAGCTAAGACATCCAAATCATTCTCCAGAACAACCCTTTTTACTTCGTTAACATGAGCTAGTAAGGACCTTGAATTTATGTGAGCACACTTTAAATTATTCATTTATTGTAGGTCTAATAAACTCGTAAATAACCACATGATTATAAGAATATACACACATACATATATTTATACATAATATATAATAATATAAACAACTAATAGTTTCTACAATATTGCCCACTTATATAAAGTCTCACTTGTGTATTGGTGATTTAATTAAATGTGTATATATTTTTTATAACAAACAACTAGATAATACTATTTGAATAAAGATAAATCCAAAAAAAAAACAAATTGACCAACTGTAAGTTTAAAATACTAATTATTCCTAATACTATGTAATAATAAAAAAAAAAATGATAACGAAATAATTGCGAAACAAACGAAATAAATCAAAAATAAATCAGTTCTGTTTTTGTCAAACTTCGAAAAGTCATAGCTTTTTTCGAATATTATACTGTAATGCGATTAACTCAGTAATAATTATATTATGTATTTATTTTGGTAATGAAGGAATGTCATTTACGGATGTGATAAGTTTCCTAGAGCCATTGTGAGATACATAAATTTTACCTTGATAAGTCCAGCAGTTTTTTGCACCTACAGTTGACCGAACTTTTTTTAACAATTCATGACACTGTAACGATAGCATTTCACTAACACCGAACATATGGCCGAAGTAACTTAGGTATGCTTGGTTTACTTTTCTTATAGACTGTCTTTTACACGAAGGGCTTCAAGATTTGACAGTTTGGTTCTGCGTTCTATCCAGGAAACGTGTAGAATTCTTTTGTATACCCAGATTTCAAAGGCTGCCACCTTACTTCTATCGATTTTTTGGAGAGTCCATGTTTCAGCTGCTTATGTAGCAATGGAAAAAATAAGTGCATTGACGAACTTGAGCTTGGTATTCCTTGTTATTGGTGTGTTGGTTTCTAAAAACTCCCGAAATATCCAACAGAGAATTCAAATTAACAATCATACCTTTGAACAAGTCAAGAAATTGACATACCTTGGATCGCTAGTAAAATCAAAAAACACGACAACTGACGAAATAAAAAGACGCAATAGCAAACAGAACTGTTCACGGTCTCCACAAACATTTAAAAAATAAAAATATAAAACGTGCAGTAAAGCTTAATATATACGAGACCTTAATAAGACCGGTTTAATATCAGGCTGAAACGTGGACCTTATCTCAAAATGATGAAAGACTTTTTGGTATTTTTGAGAGAAAAATTCTAAGAAAAATTTTTGGAGCCGTAGATGAAAATGGGCTATGGCGTCGAAGATACAACTTTGAACTGTATCAGTTATACACCGATCCAGATATTGTGAAATTCGTTAAAGTGCAGAGACTTAGATGGGCTGGACACATTGCTAGGATGTCAGATACCGAATACACTAAGAAATTAACATTTTCAAAACCAGAGGGCACAAGAAGTAGAGGACGACCACGAAGAAGATAGATTGATGATGTGGAAGAAGACCTAAAGATTCTAGGGGTCAGAAGATGGAGGGAAGTTGCCAGGAATCGACAGGAGTGGCAACTTCTTTGCGAGCAGGCCAAGATCCACAACGGATTGTCGAACCACCTATAATGATGATGATGATGATTCCTTGTTATTATTCGGTCTTTACATATTTTAATTAATTTAACTGTTACGATTCGGGCCATTGTTAGTCTACGATTTATTTCCAACGCATTGTTGATTATCAGGGAGCTACTGCTTCGGAATTTGCTACTTGGCGTATGTGCGGTAGACTATGATTTGCCCTGTCTAGGATCATTATTTTTGTTTTTCCGGTGTCAATCTGAATTTTCAATTCTTTGCTTATCCGGCTTAGTTGTTCAGTGAACGAACATAGCAACCTATTAAAAAATATATACACCCACCGGCACAAAATTCCGCCACCCAAAATTTTTATTAAGTTTGACAATCTATAACTTTATTATTTTTACTCCGATGTTCAAGATTTTTGCATCAGTTTGTAGGTACATGTATTGATGTCGTTTGTTTTTATATCGTTAACAAAAATTTTTGAAGTTATACTTCTTTACCGGCGATAGAGGGTGATTTTTTTATATGTTAAAACCTATCAGCCCGGCGCATGGCGCATTATAACTTTGTTCTGATTGGATGTTCAAATGACATGTCAAAAATTATCCGATATGGCAGCTGTGGTTTGGAGGTAAAGGTAAAGGTAAACAAATGTATAATATATTAGTTTTATTGTTGTGAGGACAGAAACAAAAAAGTTTATAATATTGTAGTGACTTTTAAATAGTTTTTAAAAGCAACAGGTACGTAATAATTGTTAATGTATCATGGGTATAAACCTACCTATTTGATCTGCCAAAATACATAGTATGTAATACTTTAATTTATATAATTTGATTACCATCAAAATTTCTATCAATATTCACCTAATATATTGTTTTTTTACTCTATGTTTTGTTGTATTTTTTCAATTCTAAATCATTTCAATTCAAAATTAAAATAATTTGATCAATTTTCAAAATATCAAAATATCACAAGTTTAATCCGTTTAGTTAGTCGATCTTCGTAAATAATGACACATAGTGTCCGTGGCTAAGCGGAGAAGGCGAATGCATTCCAATACCAACCGCTCTTATCAGCGCTGGTTCGAGTCCCAATAGAAACTTTCTTTTTTGTTTTTTTTAATACATTTTATGATTGTAAGTATATTTATATAATTGTATTTTCAGAAAATACGTATTTAGTTAAAAAAATGTTCGACAATTAATGTTCAGACATCATTTGTGGCTTGTTTAATGTGTTTGTGTGTGTTTTATTCTTTTATTATTTTAATTTTTGCCACTGTTCTAATAAAAATATTTGAGAAGTAGTAAGTATAAATTAGTTTAATATTTAAACAAAATATAAATAAAAAGTATATTAATTTCGTTTAAATCATATAATAGAAGTATAACTTCTTACGTGCGTACAAAGTACACACACATTCTTTTTTGCTTATATGGCAATATACGGGGGTGAATGGAAGCGTTGTTTTCTCTCCTAAATTTAAAAAAATTCTGTAGAAAAATTGGAGGGCTGATTTTGTTTCATACCCTTTTTTGTATTTTCCTGGAGGAATTACTAATTTTTTTTTTGAATTATCCGAATATCTCTTTTCTTGTAAGAGCTGTAAATAAAGACACTGTTTTGAAGGTTTATTTAATTAAACATATCAAACTAGGGATGGGAAAAACCTACTGGTTTTAACCTAAAACCGTTTTTTTACTTCGCAATAACCGGTTTTACCGGTTGTTTTTTGTCCCGGTTATAACCGGTTTTTTCTTTTTGAAGTAATAACCTGTTATTAGGTTTTTACGGTGATTAGGATTAGGTTAGGTATTATTTTGGATCCCAATCATAATTATTATTCTCAAGTAATTATTCCAAACAAAACCATAATTCAAATTTTATTTTATAAATAAAGAAGCAAACTGAAAGTGCAAACTCACATCAGCCAGAAACAATTAAGTTTTATTATATTATTTCGTTGAAAATGTATTTGTAATCATAATATTTACATAAGAAGTGATCTGGTTGAAGTATCACACTTGACTCTTGACACTGAAAGTGGGCGAATGACTTTTTCTGATTACCAAAAATAATGTTCTGACTATGAATATCGAATTACTGACTACGAATACGAATCTCCAAGGATTTCCCTACGTTTTCAAAACGATACACCCATAAGGAATTATTAAATGTGTTAAAATGTACCTATTATACAAAAATATACACACGTGTTAAAAGAACTACATAATAATTTTTTTTGATGGTAGTAAAAATAAAAGATAAATTGCATTATCCCATTTATTTTTAAGTAAAATATTTATGTTGATATTATTTTTTTAAATCCCATTTGAAAGAGTCTGGAAAATTTTTTATAAGTTGAAATGGTTGGGTTAAATTGTATATTATTGTAATATGTACCTATATATTAATCTTACGCTATATTATATTTAATAATAATCAATTAATATACAGGGTGTCCCGAGAAGATTGGTCATAAATTATACCACAGATTCTGGGGTCAAAAATAGGTTGATTGAACCTCACTTACCTATATACAATAGTGCACACAAAAAGAGTTACAGCCCTTTGAAGTTACAAAATGAAAATCGATTTTTTTTCATATATCGAAAACTCCTAGAGGTTTTTTATTGATAATGGACATGTAGAATTTTTATAGCAGCAACATCTTAAAAAAAAATTATAGTGAAATTTTTGCACCAAATAAAAATGTTATGGGGGTTTTGTTCTCTTAAACCCCCCAAACTTTTTTGTACGTTCCAATTAAATTATTATTGTGGCACCTTTAGTTAAACACAATATTTTTAAAACTTTTTTGCCTCTTAGTATTTTTTTGATAAGCCAGTGTTTATGGAGATATTTTGAATATTTGTCGAATCCACCACATATTTGTATATGGTTAAGTATGATTATAGACACCTGTTAATAATCCGAAAATATATTTATAACTTAAATTTTTTGGCATATTTTGAAAAAGAAGCCACATCTCGATAAAAGTTGACTTATCAAAACAAGACCTTTTTTTTATTGTTACAAACGCCATCGCCCAGTGGCTATAACTCTATTGGTTGAATGTTTCTGGATATACATTGGTATGACTTATATCTATTTATATATGACTTATATATATCAAAAAAAGACTAAGAGGCAAAAAAGTTTTAAAAACACTGTGTGTAACTAATGGCACCACAATAATAGTTTAATTGGAACGTACACAGACATTTGGGGGGGTTTAAAGGAACAAAACCCCCATAAATTTTTTATGTAAATATAGTAAAAAAGAAGCCTCATCTCGATAAAAACTGACTTATCGAAAAAATACTAAGAGGCAAAAAAGTTTTAAAAACGTTGTGTTGAACTAATTGTACCACAATAATGTATTAATTGGAACGTACACAAAAGTTTGGGGGGTTTAAGGGAACAAAATCCCCATAAATTTTTTATGGGGTGGACAAATTTCACTATAATTTTGTTTTAAGGTGGTTCTGCCATAAGAATTATACATGTTCGTTTTCAATAAAAAATCTCTGAGAGTTTTCGATATATTGAAAAAAATCGATTTTCATTTTGTAACTTCAAAGAGCTGTAACTTTTTTTATGAGCACATTTGTACTAAGGTAAGTTAGGTTCAACCGAACTATTTTTGACCCCAGAATGTGTGGTATTATTTATTTATATTTATCGTATAATAATAATAAAATAATAAATAAATATAATAATTAATAGAATAAAATGGTTTTATTAAAAATTGTGTTTTATTTATATTGATATTGATGTTCTTTCGATAGTACTGATTTTGAACAAATTGATATCGAGTATCGAGTCGAGTGGAGTATCGCAAATTAAAGTGCATTGTAAATGTAACACTGTAACCTATTGTATTAAAAAACCGCAAACCGGTTTTTGGAAAAACCGGTTTTTTTGGCCGGTTATAACCGCCAGGTGAAACCGTAAGCAAAAAAATCGGTATAACCGAAAACCGGTGTTTTGTGAAAAACCGCCATCCTTAAACGCACTAAAATTAACAACAAAACAAAACAAGTCAATAGCGGGTATGTCCACCTTTTGCAGCAACGACTGTTCGCAATCTGTTTAGCATCGAATAAAGATATGTTGTCCTTGCCTGGGGAATAGCCCGATATTCCTCTACCAGTGCCATAACTGTACCAAATTTTCTGGAGGCCTAGGATGACGGCGAATAGCTTTTTTTAATTAATCCCATAAATGCTCAATAGGATTGAGATCTGGGTTGCATGCTGGCCATTCTACTCTTATCAATCTAACCTCTACTTTATGAGTCAATCAGTGTTTTTATTTACAAAAAATGGTACAGCTCTTACAAGAAAAGAGATATTCGGAAAATTCAAAAAACAAAATTTTAGTGATGCCTCCGGGATAACATGACGGGACTATAAAACAAAATCAGCTATTCCATTTTCCACAGAATTTTTTAAAGTTAGGAGAATATACAACGTTTCCATTCACCCCTGTATAATGACATGCAAGGAAAAAAATTTTTTTACCGGAATAATTCCAAACGATATCAATACATGTATGTACCTACAAACTGGTGTAAGAATCTTGAAAATCGAAGCACAAATAATAAAGTTATAAATTGTCAAACTTAATCAAAAATTTTGGGTGGCGGAATTTTGTGTCGGTGAGTGTATATTAAAGGAGATTATTTTACTTTTCTATTCTTTAGTATATTAAAGATTGTACAATTATAACGGTGGAGTTGACTATACCCCACCTATAAAATAATCTTAGTTGATAATAATTATTATTATCAGTTCGTGTTATACAACATTTTTATATACACAAATTTTAATCAATTGTCCGTTGCGTTGGAAAAGATACACAAAAATAATAAAGTAAATATTTTTTATAGCGTTAGCGTAAAATAAAAGGGTTAATTTGGATTCATGATATTGTTAGTAGGATAAAGAGCAAATATTAGAAAAGGACGTGTGTATGTTTAAAGCAGGATCGTATCGATTCGATCTGCACATTTGTCTGCAAATGAAAAGACATCATCTCTTTCCAAAAGTAATTACGCACCAAGATGAGGAAATATAAAATATTTTAGACACGTCCAAGACGGATATATACAGGGGTTGTAAAATAATGGCATGAGACGGAAAAATTATGGGTGGCTCAACGGACCTCGTTTTTGCAAATCGATTTTTTGACAGCTGGGAAGTACCACAATACCATTCTTCAAACTAGTATTACTCTTTATTGTTTTCATTCTGGTGGGGTGTAGAATAGCATTATGTTGTTTTATATGCGATAAGAGTGAAAACTTAGTCTTTTTAGTATTACTCTATTCGCATCTACCTAGTGTGGACAAAAGCTTTCACCTTATACATGCCGATGTATATTCATTCACACATGTTGCACGTATTGTATACAATATATTCAATATATACAATATAGTTTGATATATCAAACTGGTTGGTCCATGACGGTAACTACATATTGCCATAGCCAGCATCATCTCCAAACCTAAAATCTATTGAACATGTATGGGACATGTTTTAACAGTGAACTTATCCACATATGAGCAGCAACATAAAATTTATTTCGGTTTTGGAAGCTTCTTACAACAGAATAAGCAAATTTAGCCTAAATGGACATTAACAATATCACTTTAAGTACGATAAAGACTATTAAATGCTAACAATGTTTAAATATATAAGGCTTCTCCGTTTGTTATGTGAGAGTTTTTGAATCCTTTACATTAGGCAGGTTGCTGGATTCCCCTGGGAACTCTCTTTTTAGAGGACCATTTCTGTCTTCATTGTCGGCTCTACCCTACCTGTTAGTATCATATATAAGGGTTTACCGACTTGGTTAAGCTATACTTCTTGGAGGTGAGGATAGAAATTGAGTAGGAGAGGCTAGGAATGATATATGGGAGCCAAACGTGGAAATGCGTACCACTTTTCCTTTGAATCATGTTTTAAAAGTATGGAGTAAATCATGTCCTTCAAATATCTAGGTGCTAATATTACAAGCAATAGAAATATAAAACAACAAATAATAAACTCCAGCAATGTATCTACCTAATATGGAAAAACAAATATAAGACTCTTCAATTTGTTATGAGATGTCGCTGTATCGCGTCTAATGGGAAATTTGAATTATTTTTCAGATTCCCTTTAAAGTGATGGTAGAGCTATCGATTCAGAGGTGTGCACGCTAACAAACGCTAATGAAGACGCCTGAAATGGTAGAAACAGCCTGTCTAGCGGGTGTGCAACCCTCTGAATCGAAAACAAGCAACACCATCATTTATTATTTTTATTTCCTTTACTCGGTTTGAGTACTGAAAGTTCCTCTGCTGTCTTTTTTCCTAGACGAATGAAGGCGGAATGTGACCGTTTCCCTTTCGTTTTCTATATTCGTCGTCTGCTGCCTTATTAATTTAAAAAGTCGCAGATTAAGGATGTACAAGTAAGAACTTTCTACACGAAAAGTCTCAGGTTTAAATTACTATTTACCATTTTAATTTTTATTAAATTGGTGGATTCTGCATGTGAGACTCTTCAATTTGTTATGAGATGTGGCTGTATCGCGTCTAATGGGAAATTTGAATTATTTTTCAGATTCCCTTTAAAGTGATGGTAGAGCTATTTTTCGATTCAGAGGTGTGTACGCCAACAAACGCTACTGAAGACGCCTGATATGGTAGAGATAGCCTGTCTAGCGGATGTGCAACCCTCTGAATCGAAAATAAGCAAAACCATCATTTATTATTTTTATTTCCTTTACTCGGTTTGAGTACTGAAAGTTCCTCTGCTGTCTTTTTTCCTAGACGAATAAAGGCGGAATGTGACCGTTTCCCTTTCGTTTTCTATATTCGTCGTCTGCTGTCTTATTAATTGAAAAAGTCGCAGATTAAGGATGTACCAGTAAGAACTTTCTACACGAAAATCTCAGGTTTAAATTACTATTTACCATTTTAATTTTTATTAAATTGGTGGATTCTGCATCTGAGACTCTTCAATTTGTTATAAATATATGAGCATTGAAAGCAAAACAAGAATTTACAAAAACTGTTTAGGACCTACATATTATAATCTAGACATTTACAATATTTATTAATCTTTCTACGCATTTACATTTACGAAACATATCGAAATTTCTATTAGAATACTTTGGACTTGTTATGCGAAATGAATCCAGATATGCCCTCCTACAAGCCATCCTACAAGGAAAAATATTTGGAAAGCGAGGTCCAGGAAGAAGAATAACATCCTGCTTAAAGAACCTCAGAACATGCTTCAACAAAACATATTATGCAGCTCTTCCGCGCTGCTGCAGATAAGATAAAGATTGCCATGATGATCGCCAATATTCGTCACATCAAGGAGAAGAAGATAACCATGTGCTACCTCATTTGAAATGTTATTCAATTCTCTATTCAGTAATGTAAACATTAACATAATTACTCGTATTTATACAGGGTGTTCAAAAAGTATTTTTTAAATTAAAATAATTGATACAAAAAGAAAAATGTATTTAATTTATTTAATTTAAAACACATTTTACTGTTGTCAGGAAACAGAAAAAATATGCATTTCACAAACAAACATTGCTTTTCCCTTAAGAGGATGGGTACGTATTTTCGGCTGCAATGATATTCAAATGGGGATTAATTTTTTTCCAATCCTGAGAAAACTAATAAGTATTTTTGACAAATTTAAACGCAGAATGAAAGATTACGTTATTATCGAGGGCCGAAAGTCCCTGAGAACTTCTACTATATTTATTTTAATAAGTTACAGGGGTGAAAGCTAAGAGAAAATTTGGTGTGATTTTTAATTTCAAATATCTCATTCAAAAGAAACTTCTTAAATATTTTAAGAGACTTTCGACCCTCGATAATAATTTAGTCTTTCATTTTGTGTTTAAATTTTTTAAAAATATTTGTTAGTTTTTTCAGGATTTGAAAAAAAAATGGACACCATGTCCGTGGTTCCAAATCGAACATTCGCTATCTTTGTCATACAGCGCACTCAGTCGAATATAATGTTATGACAAGACTCAAGACAGTAACAAGTAGAGATGTGTCCGACCCGCTATTTTGATGTAGCAGTTGATTCTGCTACTGCTTTTTAACGCTTTTACGATGGTAATAAAATCAATCAAAGAGTTGTTTATTAAATAGTATTGATAGTGTATTTGAAAAACAATAATTGATTTAAGGCGTACAATTAATAAAAAGTTATATATTGTTTATGTATTATTTATGGAAAATCCAAGTATTTCAAGTCATTAAAGTTCAAATAAAAGTATTATTTTATAAGAGTTTGTTCCGATAACCATAAATAGGTACGAGTTTAGCTATAAAGTAAAGTGCCCATGGTGGCATAAAACGTAGTAAATGCTAATGCTTCAAGTACGTACTACATTTTTGAAGATTTCACTACACTTACAAAGCATTTGCTTTTCTCCGTGGTATTTGCTGCTATTTACCAGATACATCGAAGAATGTACTACGCTTTTGAAGTAGGTGCTTGTTTAGTAGTATGTATGTTGCTTCAGTCTAAGTGAAGTTGGTGGATGGACGTCTTCGGCGTAGGTATTTTTTTGTTACAATATGACATCATTTATGACTGTGTGTCATAGAAAAATTTACAAACTAAGAAGAAGATTCTTAATTTTTTGGGTCATTCTTTTATCAAATAAAATTTAATAATTGTAAAAAAGATTAACAAATAACAATTGTTCATTTTTATCTTTACTTCGCTTAAGTCGTTTGTCGCTTCGGAATCTAAGTCACTCGTTTTTACTCATGTACAATTCTAATAATAGTTTATTACTTTAAACGAAAATAAAATTTAATGCGAAAATTCTTGGTTTACCGATAGATTTTATAGATCATATTTTCACTATAAATTTAAAATTCATTTGAAAAATACAAAAGTAATTAATTTGATTTATGTAAAAAAGTACTTACTTCAATTGAGCTAACCATCTATTTCTTGGCTTTTCAGTAACACATTTTTTGTAACAACGTCCCATATTTTAATTTACGCAAATAAAGAAATAAATAAAGTCTTTATAAATTAATTAAGTAATACTACATTTATACAACGCAGTCCTTCACATGTTCAAACCTTATCTAAGCTTTCCAGGGTAACAGTATATTATTAAAATAACTTTACAACTTTTTTTCTTTTTCGACTATTTGTATAGTATATAAATAATGGTAACCACTGAATACATAATTAGTGAAAAAATAATCCAATCATTTATACAAGTAAAGGTTATCCAAAAACATTCAAAAACTGAACGAAACCGAAATAGCCATCTTTACCTTTCTAATGACAATGTCACTGTCAACATAATGTTTACACCTGCAGTTTCCATACCAGTGAGAATTTTACTACACGTAATTTGCCGTGTTAAGACAGAAAAAGTACGGATAGCCGTAAAATATTTGCGAATTATGTACCCATGGCCTTAAAACTGCCAAAGGCAAGTAAGTAGCAGCTTGAACATTGAATTTAAGCAGTGTTGTATTTTATTGAAATTTAAATAATGTATCGTAATACGCAATAATTACTATTATATTAAATATAATATTATATATATATAATATTATATAAATATATAAATATAATATTATTAAATACAATATTATATTAAATATTATATTATATTAAATATAATACGCAATAATTATTTACATTCTATAAATATTATTCAGAAACGGCTAATTAGAATTATATACGGGAAAAATTTAAGATATTCTAGTGAGCTGTTATATAACGAAAGTAGATTTTTAAATGTACGTAAATTATTCTGTTATAAAGCCCTTATACATATACATGAAAAAAAGATAATATTAAATTTTAACAGTCATGCCCACCAAACTATATATTATATAAAACATAATACAATTCTACCAAAATGTAATAAATCCATCCTTCAAAGATATGTTGGTTACATAGGGCCGAAATTGTACAATTTGCTACCGGATAATTTAAAGCAATTTAAAATTTATAAAAAACATAGGTATAAATATGAAATTAAACAATGAATTGGGAACAAATCAACAAAATTGTGCGAAAAACTTATTAATGGACAATAATTGTAATAAATAAACTTCATCATCATCATCACACAACCAAATTTGTCCACTGTCGGACATAGGCCTCCTCAAGATGTCTCCACCCTTCTCTGTCCTGGGCAACTGCAATCCAGTTTGTCGCTATTCTCTTTATATCGTCGGTCCATCTGGTAGGTGGTCTTCCACGACTTCGTTTGTCCGCCCTTGGCCGCCACTCTAAGATCTTCCTTGTCCATCTGTTGTCTCTTTGTCTTGCGACATGTCCTGACCATTTCCACTTCAACTTCGTAATACGCTTTATGATGTCTTCCACTCCAGTTCTTCGCCGTAATTCATCATTTCGTATTCTATCTCTCAGAGTTAGGCCAAGCATGGATCTTTCCATTTTTCGTTGTAGTTTCGAAAACTACAAGTAGCACAACGAAAAAAAAAAATAAGCTTAAATAAGAAATAAACAATTATATCGAAAATAAAAATTGTATCTAAATAGATTTTTATTATCAACTGTGACATTTCTTGAATTATTGATGTCCACATTTATATCACAAATTATATTAAAATTATTATATTTTTATTTTTTCTTGATTAATGTTAGAGTTTTTAGTATTTTTATAAATTTTCATATAACTGTATACATTTATACATTTGTTAAATATTTTTTGTGTTTGTTTATATTTGTAAATTAGTATATTATATTTTTAAGTCTCACGCACAAGGGGTGCTACTTTTGTATGTATATTAGTAATATATATACAGGGTAGCTCAACTTCAGTGAGTTATTTATGTTTATTTAGGTAGTACTCATTATGCTTTTTATTTTTTTTGTAAATCTTTATTTTTATTCCTAAATAAACATTATTATTATTATAATCGTAAATATTGTATTTTGAATTAAATAAATTACATAGATTCTTCTTTTTGTGTCAATTAATTTAATTCAAAACAAATTATTTTGGACACATGTATAAATAATTAGGTTACTGTTTATATTACTGAATAGAGAATTAAATAATCTTTAAAATGAGCTAGCACACGATCCCAATTCTCATTAAAAAATCATCGATTACGTCATCACGCCCAGATGAATGGCGTCACTGGTATGATATAAATGTAAAAAATCATAATTTAAAAATAAAAATCGACCTGTCTCGGGATTTTTCTCCAAAATTTCCTATTCTTGAAATAATTAATTTATTTCATAATTTTGAACCTATATATGTATACAAAACAGACAAGTTTCTTATAGAACTATTACTTCTTAGACACAGCTGTAATTTAAAATTTTTATTGTAGGAGTGTTGTTCCATTAAAATCTGTAGTAAGTAATAAGCCGTCCCTGGAAGGGATATACTATGTCGGTTCAGTGCAAAATTTTCAGCTGGCAATTTATTCTCGGCCGGCATTAGAACAATGATTGATTGCTTGCATGATATATTAATTTTCATGTTTACGCCAGTGCAGGTGTTAAAGCTGGAATATAACACCACCTTCGGTAATGAGAATTTGAACTATTCCGCTTTACTATGGCGTAAAGCGTAAAGCGATTTTTAAAGTATCAATGTTGAAAATCTGTCAGTCCGCTTTTCTTTTGTTCTATAAGCTAGAGAACATCAGTTTTGAGAAATAACTTAACAAGCACATACAGTGAAATACATATATTTTGTTAGTATATACCTAGTATACACCGTAGGATCTCAGTGGAATATTATATATCTAATAAAATCTGGATCTTTTGCTTTATATTATACATTAGCATTACGGCGCAGCCAAGTTAGAAAAAGTAAAATAAACTTGGAAAATGATCAATACATAGTATAGTGAAACTATAAGTACCATGGACTCAAGTACACTAAAGCAGCCTGAGTAAAAAAGAATGCCGAATAGTTAAATAAACAAGGAGAGATTTTGCGAGTAAATAGTCAAATATGTAGTTAAAAAATGATATCAATAGCTACCAATGATATAGATGTTATCAGTGGCGGCCGGTCAGGGTCGGCAGGGTCGGCAGTGCCGACCCACACATTTATAGATCTTATATATTTTTTTAATATTTAATTTAATCAGAGTTGATGTCATTTGTATCTGTGAAATAAAAAAAATGTCAGATACTACAGACTAAATTTTATTCATGGTTTTTAAAAGGATTCGACCAATCCGAGTGTTAAGTTATCCCTGCACATAAGAGACTTTTCAAAAAATGAATAATCCGAGCCATTCATTTGACTGTTTTCGGCTAGCCGACCCCAGCTCATCTCTAGCTTGATGATTTACACGTAAAACTCAACGAAAAATACAAGTCGATAAGCAACCAAACATACCTACATTTCTCCGTAGACATTAAGCGGCAGGTACGGCAAATTTAAATCTGCCGATGTTTCATTTGGAAGGATCGGTAGAAATTGTAAAAAATAACCACGCCTTTTTACGCCGTTTAATTGATATTGTAATTTTCATTTAGGGGACACGATGAATCAGAGCATTCGTTAAAGCAAAGTAGTTATAGAGAGTTAATAAAATTATTTTAGAAATACGATTTATAATTTTCTAATTTACTTTCTGATTTGAAGATATTTAGCGACGCGACATGTCTAAAACCGTACAAAATGAACTAATGTAATCAATTAATTACATTTTGAATAACGTTATGGAATCTAAAGGTACGTATCCATAAAAGGGTGATCCGCGCTCGGTGTAGCAGGTAGCAGCTCCACATAGTGAATACGTTGGTGATCGCCGCTCGGCGCTCACCCTCTTCGATTCAACCGGTTTGCGGTTTATATGTAAGGAAGCGCATGCCGCATCCATTTGAGCAGCTACACCGAGCGCGGATCACCCTTGTATGGATACGTACCTTGAGATTCAGAAAACCATTTACTTTTCGCTAGAAATAGATGAAACTTCTGATTATCATGTCATTCACAATTATCAATTGTTGTTCGATACGCGTTACGTGGTAATATTTATGAGAGGTTTTTAAGTTATACAGACGTGAGTAAAGACAATAAGGCAAAATATATTTTTGATGTTTTAAAGAACAGATTAAAATGTTTTGATATCAAAAATAAATTGGTAGGGCAAACTGGGGCAAACCTATTACGGCGCTGCTTGATGTCCGGTGAATTGCATGATCTAAAACTATTACACCACAAGCTTTATTTACTCACTGTCATGCGCATAGAATGAATTTAGTTTTGCAGGATACGTGTAATTTTTTTAAAGAATATCGTCTTTTCTTGCCAGTTTACCTCGCCTAAACGGACTACTATTTTAGAACAATTTGTTTCGAAAAAAAAAAATGCAAACAGTTTGTCAGATGATTGAAATTTTAAATCTCAATTAGTTTTCACTGTAGCAGATTTTTGTGAACAGTTTTTGGAAATATTTTATTTTATTATCAAAGGTAGTATGGTATAACTAGACCCAGGCCAACGATAACGGGCCTGCAAGGGATGCACTGCAGGCGGGCGCCCCTGTTTGGGGGGCGCCAAAATAATTTTTTTTCTGTTGGTGTTATGTAAAATACTAAAATAGAAAAATGTATTTTTTAAAATGCGGTTTAAATTCGTCTTAATGCCCTAATCTGTGTTTGTTAGTTTTGCATATCAAACAATTGTAAAATATACAAAAATATGCAATGGCTCATGGAATTCTTACCATGTAGTAATATAATTTATTGGTCAAATATATCATATTTCAACAGTGGCGAAGCGTCCATGTAACCACTGTTACCATTGGTAACAGTTACAAATCTTGCAAATAAATATTTTATGACTACTACGAAATAATTCCGTTTATATTTTTTACCAACAGAAATACTTGTTGATAGTACCTAATTCAGTAAATAGCCAACTAGACGCACGAAAATATTGGCGAGATATGTGAATCCATGGCACGTTATCATAATATGCTGTTATCAATACTGGCACTGGTAACGGTAACGCAGGAGAAACCTCGTTATCGCTCGGGACTAGCTCTGAAAATTTTGAAGCAGCGACGGGTCTAGAGACGGCGCGCGGGCACGCTGTGCATATCAGTATTGTAACCATTTTGAAGATTGGTAACGTTCGTTTAGTGCCTATTAACAGATTACAGTGTGCGTACATTTAAACATGGAAGAGTGTTGCTACGTATTGCGTAATTGATCTACTACTTGAAAAGTCATTCTACTTGTATATTTCTCTGTATATTATTTCAAAGAAAAAATGATATTATTGAAAATGGAAGAATTAAATTATAAACAATAGTTTTCAAAATCTGTTCTTTTTCCTACTTATTCATTTTTATGTTAATTTTATGGTAAAATAATATGTTTAGTTTGTTTATTATTTATTGTTATACCTGTTAAATATACACAATTACATACATATAATTTGGGTAGTGATTTGTTTAATTACATCTGGTTTTGGTAACATTTTAGAAAAAGTCACGCGTCGCCACTGTATTTCAACCAAACAACTTTGCTCTTAATGAGAATACTTTGTTTATTTTCTTTAAATTTCTTGCAAGTTGTTAGTTTTGTATCAGCAGTTATGTGAGGAAATGAATGATTTCTAGTAAAATAAACAAGACTGTGATACTGCTGTCTTGCCGCCTGTCTAATTTAAGTATTATATACCTATTTATAGGTATTACGTTAAGTATTTATCCCATAAAAACATAATATTTAAAATAAACATTTTACATCTTTTAATTTAGATCTCTTTAGATTTAGTATTATTTCATGTGGTTATTAGTGGAGTCACTGAAGGTGGATATGAACTATTACCTCCGATTTCGTTGAACCTCCATCGATTTGCATGAAAATTGGTGAGTGGTTAGAGCATATCTCAAGGAACAAAGGTGACATGGTGCCAACTTGCGCTTTTACCCTGGGGGTGGATGCCACCACTTCTCGTGGGTGAAAATTATTTTATTAAAAATAACCCCATAATTCGATAGAGGGACAAATTTCAAGCAAAATTTGTTATATAAAGTTATTAAAATAAATCACAACTTTTTGAGTTATTAAAGATCAAAAATTTTAATTTTTCTTGAGAAAAATGCATGCTTTTAACCAATTTTTGAATCAATAACTCAAAAAGTGTAAGTTTTTACAAAAAAGTTATTATTATCAAAATTGAAGCTAATAAAAAATGAAATAAACCCCTTACTACAAAAACCTTTTAATATTAACTAAAAGTGAGTTGTAGGTAATTGAATGTATATTTTTTTCAGCGAGTAAAAAACTCTAGGTATTCAAGCTGAAATAACGGGAAATTGATGCATTCTATAACATAAACTTATTAAACATTTGTCAAAGTACTTAAAAATATCTATTAAATGAGCCCCCGAACGTTTTTTTTAATAACTCCCATCGTGTTTACGATATCAGATTCACATAAAAACTGTTTGAAAGATAATTCCAAGTGCTATTTAAGCACGTTAAACCCAATCTTTTAAACCCCTTAATTTTTTAAAAATAAAAGGTTAAATGACCCCGGTTGCATGGTTCCCACCGCAAAATTTAAGATTTAAACGTTTCTATCTCGGTTATTTTTTACCCTATAGAAATAGTAAAACAGGTAAAATATTTGGCATAGGAAAAACTAAAATTTGGTTATATATAATTTTTTACGTATATTGAGTATTTTTGGAGTTATTATCAAAAGAATATGAGAATTACAATAATTTTAAAAATTATGATTTTTTAAATTATATATCTTTTTTTTCAAAAATATGCATTCTAAACCGGTAAAAATTATCGAAAACATTACTCATGCTAATATAAAGAAGTTCTTGTAAGGACTACTATAACTTTTAATTTTTGTGGAAATGACTTGTAGCACTTTTTCCTAAAAAATTCGAAACGGTTCTTTTATTTTCATTATAACTCGCTTAATTTTGACGCTATTACCTTGTTCTGAAGCTCATTTGATAGGTATTCCGAAGTACTTTGGCAAATGTTTAGCAGGAATATTTTTATACATTGCATCAATTTCCCGTTATTTAAACCTTGAATACTTAGATTTGAGTACTCGTCGAAAAAAATACACATTCAATTGCCAATAACTCACTTTGAACTAACATTAGTTTAGTTTTTTATGTAAGGAATGTATTCAATTTTTTATTATCTTCAATTTCAGTAACAATAACTTTTTTGTAAAAGCTTATAGTTTTTGATTTATACGTGAAAAACCGATTTAAAACATGCATTTTTTTAGGAAAAAATAAAATCCTTGGTCTTTAACAACTCAAAAGGTGTTGATTTATTTTAATAACTTTATATAATAAATTTTGCTTATAATTTGCCCCTCTATCGACTTATGGTATTATTTTTAATAAAATAATTTTCACCCCCGAGAAGGGGTGGCATCCACCCCCAGGGTAAAAGCGCAAGTTGGCATCATGTCACCTTTGTTCCTTGAGGTATCCTCTAATTACTCACCAATTTTCATGAACATCGATGGAGGTTTAACGAAATCGGAGGTGAAAACATTACTCACCAATTTTCATGAAAATCGATGGAGGTTTAACGAAATCGGAGGTGAAAACCTTCAGTGACTGCACTATATAATACAGAATGTTTGTCAGTTGCACTCTGCAGTTAAACAATCTAGTGTTGCATTCAATTAATATATAATTATATTATTTGTTAAGTACTCAGTACTATTATTAAATTACGGTTGCAAATTACTGCAGAAGCATAATCTTGATGTTTAAAGTTATTATCTTTATATTATATAGTTAAATAAAAATGGATTAAAAAAATAATCAGGGGTACAAATCCAAAAAGAAAAGCCGAAAAAAAAATTACAATAAACAACAATTTTAGTTCTCTTAGCCAATTTCTTAAAAAAATTAAAGTGAAGTTGTTTTGTCATATGATGGGTCCAATAAAACTGTAACCGAACTTTATTTACCGGGAACATTTGCGGATAGCGGGACACCGACTTAAGTCGGTTCCTCGCTGCCCGGAACACACGTTTTTAGGACACAAGTCCAAAATCAAGTCATTAATAGGGAGAACAGTTCTTCTAGCTACCCCTAAAATCAGAGGTTTAACCACATAAAGTAATACAGAGGATGTCCCATTACCCAGGTCATCTAAAGTAACATTCAGTACAAAGTCTCCTCATTCGTTATGTTCTACGATAGGGAGAAGTGGTGGTATAGCTTGTACTTGGGGGTCAGATAGATACCACTCCAGGTTATGGGCGGTCAGATAGGTACCACTCCAGGTTACGCAGTTTGATCTTCGGACATTGTGGGTCTCACTATTCCAGTAGAACACACATAATGTCCCCGAGGCTGGTGTTGTAAGAAGTATCTGTGTGTATGTATGTGTGGGTGGGGGGCGACTGTGTTAGTTTTGCAGGCGGGCACCTTATACCCTAGCGCCGGCACTGACTAGACCCAATCCCAGACATCCAAAGTGAAAGTTATCCTTCAACACCAAATTGTTCTACATGGTCTACATATTGTTCAGTAAAAAGTCACACCAATTTGAGCGTGGGGTTTGGGGGGAGGTGGGGGAGAAGTCGGTAAATTAGGAGTTTTTTAAGTTTTTCGTCAATATTTCTAAAACTTTGCGGTTTAGCATATGTAGAAAAACCCAATAAATTTAATATTGATACGTTTCATCTCTTTGTGGACTTTAAGTCAGCTTATGAGAGCATCTTAAGATGTAAATTATATGAAGCCATGAACGAACTTAACATTACCCATAAATTAATAAGGATTGTAAAAACAACTATCAGTAAAGTGATTTGCAGAGTGCAAATACAGGGTGATCTGTCAAATGCCATTGAAAGGCTATATTTATGACAGCACGTACTGAGGGCGTTGCAATGCGTTCCGTAAATCGTCGCTGTTATCCCCTATTGTTATTGTATTATCATCTCCTTATTGATTCTGGGAACGCTTCGGGAAGTGCATTTATAGCTTAATATATTACTGCGGTATTTTTATACTGATGTTTACAACTAGTATTATTGTATATTAAATTCAAAATGCTGCTATTACGAAATCCTAATATATCAATCAAAATAATAATACAGCTTGAATAACAACCGGCTAAGTTTGTGCCGAAAAGGCGCATTACTAAAAATAAACGTTCTCCAATAACTTTCAATTTGTGTATCGCGTGTTAACGACTCTACCAACCCAAACATAAAAAGAACACAAGAAATCGCTCCCAATCAGGTATAAAAGTAATTCCTGTGTTTCCAAAATACTTCATATATAATAACAATTCAATTATCCGAAATAACAGCGACTGGAATGAAAATAAACACGTCGTTGCGTGATAAAAATAGTAAACGCATACAATTTGACCACGTACTATACTACACAGTGTCGGAGCCATATTCTTACAATTCAGCTTATGGGCTTGGGAATGCTATATTAGAATTCTCCTTAATTTATATATTCAGTTCAAAATTATAGTTCGGTTTCTTTTTATTCCATCCATCATTTTAAGTTGCTTTATTTTTTCTTCAGAGATAATATCAAAATGGCAGCAACGGAAGCACTTAGACAGGGACGCGCCAAGTAACTTCGGCGCCGTCGTGCGAAATATTGATAAGCGCCTTTATCAAAATTAGCAGGGTAGAAATATTATAATCAATCACTCCTTCACATTTCAACGTGGAAAACTCATTACCTTTGGCAAATTCATTAATTAGATTTTCAAGATTCAGGTCCTTTAAAAACTCAGATTCTATAGAAATAATAGCAAGATTTTCTAGCCGCTACTGACGTGTGTGGTGCTAAGGCAAATGTCAAAAAACGTGATTTTTCAGCAGATTAGTTTAAAAGTTCGCGGTGTTGTTGTAATAGTGGACATATCGGAAACTAATTTGATCATCTAGGTACCGGTTACATGGATACGTTTAGCTATGTTGGGTTTTGTCATCATATTCTTCATCGCTCAATGTACATATTGGCATTAAAAACGAAAAATCGATAATTTTTGACCTATCGGGTTTTCCCTTAGTACCACAGAAGTAATTATTAATTAGTTTTAGTTTAGAAAAAAAAATGATCTCTCGGCTGAAGCTAAAGAAATCGGTATAGTTAATAATATACGTAACGCAATATAGTAATGAATGAGTGGGCCAAGTTAATTTTTGCAATGTAATTAAGTGTTTCTATTACAGATGTTACCTTTCCGTCGCAAATTTGTAGAAATTGTAATTCGGTTAAAAGTTCCGTTCTGTGTCTCTCTCGTTTCGATTTTTGTCAGTTAACGCCTCTTCAAGTTTTTTACAAAAATTAAATTGATCTTTATCAGAATACTTGCCGAAATCGTCAGTATTCCACAAAAATTTGAAAACATCGGCATGGGAGGATAACAGCTCAAATCTCTCATTTACAGATGACAGAATAATATCTAGCATTCCAAAATAAGTTGGAAATAAAAGAAAAGAAAAGAAAAGAAAATATAATAATAAATTTTCCATAAGGAAATTGTTTTTCTATTCTTCGTGGCAGTAAGATTTTGGCATCTACTAGCCTGTCACTGAAGCCTTTGTCTGCACGATATTCTTTTAAAAATGCATTTGTTCAGTTAAAGCTTTCGCAAGAATTTGAAATATAAAATTTTTTAGTTTCCAGAATCTTGGTAACAATATCAACTTTACACAGTATCTTGTACCACAAGACCAACATAAAAAGTCATAATTTTTAACTTTTTTAGCTAGCTAGATATTTTCTATAGTTATCAAAATTATTCTCATGAAAAATTTCATATAAAGCGTCGTAAATTTAGCTCAACTGAAATCTTAGAGGGGTTATCGCATAAATTCTGCTAGACTTTCACCTTTCACATAGACAATTCTTTCATTGGTGGGTAATAAAATTTCACCATCGGTATTCGTAGAAAAATTTTTGATTTTTTATGTTGATTTTTTGTAAAGCTTCAAAAATATTTACATAGTTTTAAATTGGATATTTATTTAACTTTGCCGACTCAAAGGGCGCCTTTAACGCCTTGGCGCCGTCGTGCGCCGCACGACCTTGCCCTGCACTTAGAGAACGTAAGATAAGTAAACATATACGAAAGAAAAGGAGAACACCATGGTTCTGTGAAGAAATAAAAATAAAATGCCAAGAAAAAAGAAAATCTACCTAGAATACAAGTGCAAAAGGACGAGACAAACATATAATGAATATAAAAGAGTACGAAATTAATTAAACTCAATAGTAAGAAGGAAGAAACCAGAACATTGGGAAGCATTTTCAAAAGAGATGGAGCACGACTTTTATGGGATGCAAAATTCAAAAGGAAATGTGGAAAATGATAAGAGGTCAAAGAGCAGAATTGAAGAAATTGATAGAAGTAAAACATATTGATACAAATACATGGACAACTTATCTAAAAATCCTCTATCAAACAGCTAATCACAAAGAACTGGAAACACCATGATTAGAATCGGATGAGCAAACAGAAATTAAAGAGGAAGATCTAAAGAACGCCTTAAGAATGATGAAAAATCGAAAAGCTCCTGGGAAAGCTGGGATAGCTAATGAATTTTTAAAATACGGAGGAGATAGACTTCACAAAGGACTGAATATCCTTATAAGTAAAATAATAAATACAGGAAGAATTCCAGAAAAATGGAGAACCACTCAAATGATAGCGTTATTTAAGAAAGGTGGTACGGCAGACCACATTAACTATAGAGGGATAAATTTACTGAGCACTATACTGAAACTCACAACCAAAATACTTATGGAGAAAATAATGGCGTGCATAAATATATCGGATAAGCAACAAGGATTTAGAAGTGGAAGATCATGTAACGATGCAATTTTTGTGATAAGGCAAATAGCGGAGATATTATTAGAATGGGTCTACCCCAAAATCACGACAGCCAAAATCCCGACAGTCACAATCCCGACGGCCAAAATCCCGACGCGCCAGAATACCGACAGGCCAAAATCCCGACAAGTTTGATAAGTTTCTTTTTAACATATAATTACATTTAGTTCTTGTTTTTTGTTTATGGCCATCTGTTTTTTAATTTTTGTTACTAAACCAAATGTAGTGGTCGGAACTTTTACTTATGCGAGGATTGTTGCATGTCGGGATTCTGGCCTGTCGGTATTCTGGCCTGTCGGGATTCTGGCGTGTCGGTGTTTTGGCCGTTGGGATTTTGGCTGTCGGGATTTTGGGCGGCACCGCATTAGAATATAACACACCAGCCTTTTTCTGTTTCATAGACCTAGAGAAAGCGTTTGATAGATTCCAATTAAAAGATGTGATACACCTACTATATGACAAAAATTTATCACTGGATATTATAAAACTGATAGAAAACATATATTTAAGAAATAAAATAGAAATGAAAGTCAATGGAATAATAACAAAACCCATAGAAACAAACACAGGAATTAGGCAAGGAGATTCACTAAGCCCTCTACTGTTTAACATAATGTTGGATGCAATAATAAAACAAGGGAAGAAAAAAAGAGGGTACAAAATGGGCAATAGAGAGATAAAAATACTCTGTTACGCTGATGACACCGTGTTAGTAGCAGAGTGCGAAGACCACTTACAAAGATTATTGCACGAGTTCAACATTATCGCAAAAGAAATTAATATGAAAATATCAACCCAAAAAACAAAAGGCTTAGTAATTGCCAAAGAACCAATAAGATGCAAATTTCAGTTAGACAATCAAATTATACAACAAGTAATGACTTTAAAATATCTGGGAATTAATCTATCAGCCGGCAACAATATCGAAGAAGAGGTAAAAGACCAAATAATTAAAGCCAGCAGAACGGCCGGAGGCCTAAGCGACACAATTTGGAAAAACAAACACCTAAGATTGGAAACAAAGGCCAGAATATATGTCAGTCATTAGGTCAGTTATGACTTACACGGCCGAAACAAGACCACATACAAGCAAAACACGAAGACATCTGGAAACCAACGAAATGAAGATCTTAAGAAGGATTGCTGGAAAAGGACTACAGGATAGGGTAAGAAGTGAGGAAATCAGACGCATATGTGGGGTAGACAATATAAATACCTGGGTAATGAACAGAAAGGAAGAGTGGAATGAGCACATAAGAAGGATGTCTGAATCAGGGATAGTAAGAATAGCCAGGGACAAATCACCGTTAGGCAGCAGAAGTATAGGACTCCCAAGGAAAAGATGGAATGACAACTTAGGGGCAGAATGAAAGGCACCGTTGAAGAAAAACAGGCAGTACTGCCTATATAAAAGAAGAAGAAGAAGAAGATTTTACGTTGCATACACAGTGGCTGATCAAACTATTGAAGGCTTCTTGTTCTTAAGGTGCCTTCTCCAGCATATAGGGTTGGCTATATGCTGGCATCCAGAAGGTTGGCTTTAGCTACAGCAAATTGCTCTTCATCATGAGCTGTTGCTGGTATCAAATGTGTGTCCATGCCTGTCCAGTCTCTTACATTCTTCAGCTAGGAGCATTTTCTTCGTCCTGGACCTCTTTTTCCTTCCACTTTCCCCTCCATTATGAGCCGTAGAAAGTTGTATTTTTCTTCTCTCTAAATCCACATTGATTGTTGTCGCTCAGGTTTCTCTCGCATTCTCTGTATTAACGTTGATGTACAATTTTGAGTAAAATTTTCAGAAAATGGCTTATCAGGCTAATTAATCTAAACTGTGAGCATCTATTTACTTTATTTTTCTTCTTAGAGCCAGCCGGACAAATTAAATTCATATTTATTATTTTTAAAATGATATAAAAAATAAAAGAGTATAAACAAGTTTTTTTGTATTTCATTTTGGGAAACAGTAATAAATGTTACAATATTGGTGACTTGACAGAACATAATTCTTTGTCTCAGAGCTTCAACCACCTTTAAACCTCTTACCTAAAAATTACGTTTACACCGTACAAAAAAAAATAAAAACTGCCGACAATTGTCGCTCTCTTAGGACTCGATGTTGTTCTCTCTAAGGTCAGGAACAGATCCCCTCCTTCTCCGCTTATAAAAATGCATCAAACTCTAAATTCTTCCCCACCCTCTTTTTCAACCAACTTTAGTCCTTTCAATCTCCCAAAAACCAGAGTTTATACCCGAATAATGTATCTATAATAAATAAAATCATCATCGTCATTCAACCCGGATCTATCCACTGCTGGATGTAGATCTCACTCAGCCTTTTCCGTGTATTTCTGTCATCAGACCATCTTGTTGGAGGACGACTTCTGCTTCGATATGCTTCTTGTCTTGGTCTCCAGTGTACCATGATACTACGACAACCTGGTTGCCATAGTATCATGCAGTGTACTATTCGCTGTGTCCATCTGTTATCCGACAGTCTAGCTAGGTGCCCCGGCCCAGTTCCACTTAAGGGTCATATTTCTTTCTTTGGCCTGTGTCACTCCTGTTCGTCGTCTTATTTCCTTGTTCGTAATCCGATCCTTACGAGAAATGCCTAACATCGAGCCTTCCATGGCTCTTTGAGTAACACAAATTTTATTTCTTATTTTCTTGGATACTGTTAAATTTTCTGCACTATATGTAAGTACTGGCAACACGCACTGATCAAAAACTTTTCTTTTGAGACACATAGGCAGTTCTGACTTAAGGACATAGCTCAGCTTGCCGAATGCCACCTAATTGAGTCGTATGCGGCGGCTTAGTTCGCACATTTGATTATCTCTTCATATGCGTATCTCATGCCCTACGTATACTTATAAGAGGAGGATTCTTCAATATTCCATATGCTTGCCATTTACTGAAATCTTTTCGCTTAACACAAGATTTATCATAATTTGTGTTATTGTGTGGTTGATTTTTAATCCAACTTGTAGGGAGGCTATGTATAGTTTCTCCAGTTGCGATACTGCATCATCGATTTTGTCAGCAAAAAGAACAATATCGTCAGCGAACTTCAAATGACTAAGTATTTCTCCGTTGACATTAATTACTTTTTCACTCATATTTGCGGAGGTACTAACCTCACCATGATCAAATTTCTTAATGTGTTTTTTGTTAAAGTCTCCATGTGCTGTTCTAGATGTTCTTATTTTTTTTTTAAATTTTTTTACATTTATAAAGATTTCAACCTCCAAGTTTTTTCGAAACTGCATAAGGAATTTTTTCAATTCAAAAATGGTACTTAAATCTTAAATTACCTCTGTATAATGGTAAGAACTTTGACGTAAGTTAAACTTTGTAAAATTTAAAATTAGTTGCTAATAAGAGTTATTTTATTGTAGCATATTGTAACGTTACAAACGTCACATATTTGCTATTTTATTTTTAAATAATTATTCTATTTTATTTTTTTAATATTTCATTAATAATTATCTTCTGTATTCGTTTTAACTTGCTTTTTCCTTAAAAACTTGTTTGGCGCCCGTTCTATAGGCAACTCTCTTTCCATCTAACATTTAAATCATCAACTGAACATACTTTATAATCTTACATTCTAGCATCTGATCTAATCTTGTGTTCCGTAGTCGTTATTTCAAATTTCATGTTCTGTGTTGTGTGTTTCGCTGTCATGACAGTGACACTTCATCCCTACTCCCTGACACAAACTGAAAATGGAAGGGAAGAACTAATTTATTTAAAGGCATGAAATTCGAATATTAGATTTATTTTCCATCAACACTACATATTCTCTTGGGGTGAATTTTCATACCTAGCTTTTTATAATGATTTTTTTTCTATACCTAACCTTCCATGTCGAAAAGCACATGTTTCATATTTTACATTCTTGCTATTGATATGGTTTTAGTAATCAAATTTTAAGTAGTAATAATTAATCTTGATTCCATTTAATTTACCCTTGCCATCTACTACTTTCTGAATACTATTTAGCAAAGGTACATTTTGGTTTTCACTTCTTGATGTTTGATATGTGTTTTTATCTTATAGTTTTTGGGAACAAATCAACCTTTCTCCCTTCGGGAGCTTCAAGTCATCCTCACCAGTGATGGAACTAATAAGGCTGACACAATGAAGACCATGTCATCTCGACTGCAACAACTACCATCTCCAGCTGCAGGAGCCTAGGGCCGAACATCTGCCCAGGTATACAAGAAGTCTACAGCAGTACCATTCGACATCAAGAAGTTAACAGCGAACCAGATACCAAAAGCCATAAGTATAATTTAAAAATTGTTAGTTTTTGGCAAGAATTTGAATATATTTATTAATGCATTTAATAAGTCACATTTTTATTATATCTTTATTAAACAATAAACATAATTAGTTAAAAATACTGTTTTGTTTGCTTTCATTCTAAATTTTCAGAGTTCATATCTAAGATTAGGACAAGACGAACACACACCTAGAGATAATGAGCTAAGCTTAGGGTGAACGATAGCTATCTTAGGTGGTTGAAATATTATTTTCAATTAACTGGGGTAGTCTATTGTCGTTTTCGTTGCAATATCTCTAAAGGTGGCTTTGTAAGTCGAAAACGCTCAGCAAGGAGTTAATAAATTTTTAACTTTCATTCATTCATTTTGACACCCGCACCGAGAGAAAAAAATTCTTGACATAAAGAAACTTTATTAATATTTAAGAAAGTTCGACTTGGCATATTGCCTAAGAAATATATCTTTGTATGTAAGATATAATTTTCTAAAATATTTCAAATAAATTCTACTATAGCCAAAGAAATATATCTTAAACATGATTGAACTATCACTTTCTGGCAAACTTCAAACCCATTTATCAGAAAGAAATTACACTTGATGTTAATTAATTTTATTAGTCATAAAAATATATTTTCTACTCATTACAAAACTATTCTTTCTGAGCAATAATATTTCTTAGTAAGGAATATTATTATTTTACTATTAATAACTAATGTATTTAATGTTAAGAAATATATTTCGCAGAGATAAACGTATATTTAGAGTTAAGTTAATATTTCTTGAAAATAAAGTGATATTACATACGGCGAAATAAATCATTGTGTTAAGGTAAAATCATTATTTATTAATAAAACAAGATATAAAACGTTATTATTACATACAAATATTTTCTCCACTCTTAAACCACTGGCTTCTACACAACAATAAAAGGATGGAGAGGCAAATCCAACTTCCTCAAATTTTCCTATTTTTGTTAATAGCACTTTGTATATCAGCCATTCACTAAAACAAAATCGTTATGTAGAAAGAGAAAACTTACTTTAATAATTTTTTTTTATAAAGATATAGATATTTATTTTGACAAATTTAGGAAATACAAAAAAAACAAATACACGGCCCCACATAAGAACTATTAATACTAATAATAATCAATCATATTTAGTTCAAACATGGCATTATTTAACCTACACATCTTTGTTTATTTTTTTCTTTTTGTTAATGAAATATTAATTATAATTAAGTAATTATTTATCTGTATAATATTAAGTCACACAATAAACATTGTTTAGCTAAAACAAGAGGGAAAATACAACCAATGTAAAACATTGAAGCAGACATAATACCTAATCATTAAGAAATTTTATTACGGGAAAGTTTTATTAGTTTACATCTAAGTCATTTAATACATATTAACTAATTCACGGTTTTCGGCAATAACATTTCTTAACCATAAACATATATTTCTTTTAGACTAACTGATTTCTTTATCTCAAATAAATTAACAGAAAACATCCTCAGCGTCGCACCCGCCATGTTTGATATAGCGTTGTATTGTATATTTTTATAGAAGACGATACATTCAAGAAACCTATTATAGTTGATACATAAGTATTTTTAAAAAGGTACTTACATGTATGAAGTTCTACCATTTCTGGAAGGCCCCGCAGTTGGTTAATAACTCCTTTCTTAATATTGTTCTGAAGCTATATATTATATCATTCTGTCCCAGCTTTAAATTGTGGCATATTTCCCAGTTAGAATAATAAGCTCCTTTATTTCAGAGTCGTCCATCATTATACCTAAAAAGCATATAAAGACACTATTATGTTTCTTTTTTAACCATTCGGATACGCAACAATATTATTAATACATCTTAAATTACTCAATTTACTTTTATTTAATACCTATATGTACGTACCTTCAAAACATCCGTTAATTTTTAAAGAACACCAATAAATCCAACATCCATCTATATGAACATGAACATATCACGCCATCTTGACAAACACTGACGACTAAATCATAAATAGTTAATCTGCGCAATTCTTTTGTGGAAGAAAATCTCTTTGCAAGTAACATTTCGACATTAATGACAAAGTTTTTATTTTGTAACCACAGTTACTACAGAGAGTATTTCCGAAGAATTATTTCTTGTGGTTTAAAATATTTATTTGATTGCAAGAAAATTTCTTGTTTATAAATATAAATATGGAATAACTTAACATTATATTTCTTATACTGCAAAATATTTGTAGTTTTCAATTTAAAAAATAAACACTTTAGGATAAGAAAATTAAATGTAACCATTAATGCATTTCTTAGTATTGAAGAAATTATCTGTAAGAAATTATTGAGTTGGGTTTAAAAAACTCGTTTCTTTATATGTGAACCGGTATGTTTAAGTTAATAGGATATGTTAACTTTTAAGAAATATTGCTCAAAGAAATCGGTGTTTTAGGAGAAAAGAAATTGTCGGTGCGTAAGCTGTATAATAAAGTAATGTTTATTCATTTACGCGTATTAATATAGAAAGAAATGATAGTAAAATAACTTAAGCGGTGTTTACTAACGGTATTTTTTTTTAACTTAGGCGGTGTTTCAAAAAGTAGTTTTTTTCGTCTCCTGTAAAGTTGGTAAAAATGACTTATGCGGTGTTGTAAGCTAAGGGACGATATTGCAAATATAAATAAAAACCCGTACGTCTGAGATACTGTGACCGTTTTAGTTACTTTGGTGGTTGCGCCTGTTAAAATAATAAACCTTTTTCCTTTATTTATAGTTTATAGTAACTTACTTCATAAATTTTTCTTTTGTCTGCTTTGGTGTCAAATTTCCAATATATGTTTTTATAACCTTCTATTACTGCAGATTTCGCTTCCTTTTTCTGAACTTTATAGTTTTTGAGTACCTAGTGGAATACACGTATTCCTTAAAACCAAACAAAATGCGTTTTACTTCATACAATCAAAAGTTTCAATGCACTTAATGATTATGACTCTTGTCACTAACATCTCTAATATCTAGGTAATAGTTCCAAACGGGTATTAACCTTTTCCTCCCCTTGTACGAACGCTACTGTAATCTGATCATACACTAAGCCCTTACCCCTTAATGACCAGTTCATGTGTTACATTAAAATGTAAATGACAGGTTAGTATACACTAATGAAGTTATTATACGTAGTAGAATAACATAAAAAGTCAAGCACTGGTCTGATTCCAGACGTTCAAGTTAAGTTGTTACGGAGAGTCGCATTTTTCGTACAAATGAAAGATGGTGAGGTGGATAAAGGTTTCCTCATTGCACACTAATAGAAATTTGTAGTGTTTAATATTAGGATTGCGGACATGCAATAGGAGTGATTGTTAAAGGGTCACCTGTAATTTACGTTTGTTAGATTTTATTATCGCAACACGAACCATTGGCGAGGAACTAATTTTAAGGAAAATAATGTAGGCATAAAAAACGGTGAATTTGAATAAATTAGGATCTGGAATCTTCTGGCATTAAATATAATAAGTCAAAGCAGAATGAGAACCTATAGGATAAATTAGAATGGTTTATAAATGACATAGACAAATATATCGTTGCAGAGTGGACAGTTACAAAAAATTATATAAATTAAACCATTAATCTAGAAAATTTACTTATAAATATTTTCAGATACTTACTTTCCGCGTCCGGAACACCAACAACTTTAAATTCTGTATTTCCAATGGTTGGCCACATAGATGGCCCTGTCATTTGCTATAATTAAGTCTTCTTCTATGCAGGTCTCTCTCATCTCAGTGCATGATAGTAGATGCCGGCTGGTCTGAACCGTGCCACAGTCGCAGGTATCGTCCTCCTGGTATCACCATTTTTTCAGGTTACTAGCACAACGTGAAACGCCAGTTCTTAGTCTGTTTAGCGCTTTCCAAGTCGGATACGGTAAATTGTGTCCAGCAGCCATTTCCTCTAAGGGAGGAAAATGTGTCGCGGTAGCTGACGCTTGCCATAAGTTTATTCGGCGCGTCTCTGGCGCTTCGGGGATGGCTCTTGATGTCAGGAAGCTTTTCCGAGATCTTAGTCTGCTTGGCTGAGTTTGGTGGTCATATAAGGGGTGTCTTCGGTCCGTCTCCTGCTTTTTTCGTTCTACCTCTGACGTGACCTTCCTCCTGATAGGTGGTGGAGCAATCCCTCATCATCCAGCCTCAAAAGTCCACTGCTGAACATAGGCCTCCTCCCCTCGTTTCCAACCCCATCTATCCTGCGCCGCCCTCATCCAGTTTTTATTTACCTTTCTTAAGTCGTCAGTCCATCTTGTAGGCGGTCGACCGACGCTTCTCTTGTCTTCTCTTGGCCTCCATTCCAATAACCTCTTCGTCCATCGCCCATCTGTCATTCTGGCTACGTGTCCTGCCCATCTCCACTTCAACCTGGCTATCCTCTCGATGACGTCAGTCACCTTTGTTCTTCTCCTGATTTCTTCGTTTCTGATTTTGTCTCGCAGAGTTATTCCTAACATTGACCGCTCCATTCTTCTCTGCGTGACTCTTAGTTTGGTAGCCGAGGCTTTAGTTAAGGTAAGTGTTTCTGATCCGTACGTCAAGACTGGGAGGACGCACTGATCGAATACCTTTCTCTTTAGACATGTGGGTAACTCACTTTTAAAAGTTTCTCTCAGTTTTCCAAATGCTGCCCACCCAAGACCGATTCTTCTCTTCAGCTCATGAGTCTGGTATATGTCAGACCATGGAATATGTCAGACCATGGAGTTTAGGGTGTCTACATTGTAAAAATTACGTGAACCTTATCCTCCATGCTATGGCATGCTGGACGAGCCATACAGTCTGTAGTCAACACCCCGAAGTATGAGCGGGAACACAAAGCGTACCAATACTCATACGCTTATGAAACGCACCTGGCGGATCATAAGGGCCTTCACATTTTACTCTTCTTCAACTTGTCTTGAGTGAAATGTCTTTAATCTTTTCTATCAGCCTCTCTTGGCTAACTCTTGTTTTTTTTTCGACCCCGAATGGCGATTAGGTTTCCGAAGGCAGACGGGTCACTATATTTCTTTCTACTACAGATTCTTCCCATATACACCTTTTTCCCTCCCCATCTTACCCAACAAAATATGGAGAAAACCAGATGCAAAAAATCCGTAAGTTAAGGTGGAAGCTATCGTGCTAAAAACTGAATGGTCGCACGTCACGCGGCCGCTAACGATGCTCTTGGGACACCGGGCGAAATCCCATTGAAAATTAGCCTTGTTCCTGTACGCGGGGCTCTACAGGAATCGACAACGATCCCCAGCTACTCGTGGGAATAAATATGAATACTCACCAACATGCAAGGCAAGCACGGTGTTTAAATGCCACAAACCCGACCAGTGTAAACCAACCCTATTCAAAGTGCGTCAAAAATATAAACCTCAACATCGCCACATATAATGCTCGGTCGCTCTCTACCGAAGAAAGGTTCGAAGAAATGGAGGAAGAACTTTCAAAAGTGAATTGGGATATTGTGGGTATCAGCGAAGTTAGAAAAAAAGGAGAGAATCTTATCTCACTCCCATCAGGCCATCTGTGGTACTACAAAGGAGAAGAGGAATCGACAGTCGGAGGAGTCGGCTTCTTTGTTCACAAAAGAATTGCGAACAGAATTGTGTCAATAAACCAAATATCAACAAGGGTGGTCTACTTAAACATCAAAATGAGCACCAGATATATCCTAAAGTTCATTCAAGTATACGCACCTACTACAGGCCATTCAGATGAAGAAGTCCAAATATTCTACGACCAAATATCCTGTGCAATCAAGGAAAATCCTGGCCACTTCTTAATAATAGGCGGTGATTTCAACGCCAAAATAGGTACCAAGGAAGACCCCTCTGAAATAATATTGGGAAATTTTGGAAGCGAAGGCAGAAATGATAGAGGCAAACAACTGTTAACTTTTCTTTTGGAAAACAATCTCTATCAAATGAACAGCTTCTTTAAAAAGAAAAAACACAGAAGATGGACCTGGGAAAGTCCAGATGGAAAAACAAGGAACGAAATCGACTATTTCTTAACAAATAAAAAAGAATTATTTAAAGACGTAAATGTGTTAAACCAGTTCAGCACAAGCAGTGATCACAGGTTAGTAAGAGCTAAAATAACGATATCGATCGAAAAGGAAAGACTCAAAATGATAAATAAGAAACACCCAAAGAAATGGGTAAAACCAACTAATATTCAGGAGTTCGAAAAATATATTAATGATACATTGAAAGATCCAACAACAACAGACATTAATATACTGAACAAGCAAATAATCACCACAATACAACAGGCTCAAACTAAATACTGTCCAACAAACCAAAAAGATGAAAAACTAAGTCATACTACTAAAACCCTTATAGAACTAAGACGACAGATGAAAGGAGATACAAGTTCCAGCAAAGAAGCGCTAAATCAAATAAATAAGACTATCACAAAGTCAATAAGAAAAGACATAAGAAACTACAATGTAGAAAAAACAAAACAAGCAATAGAGCAAAATAAGAACATGAAAGTTTTGAAGAACGTAAGCGTACAAAAAGGAAAAATAGAAATCAACAAACTAAGAAACAGAACTGGAAAAGAAACTACAAACAGAGATGAAATATTAACAATAGTCGAAGAGTTCTACACAGAGTTATACAAATCAAGAAAAAAAGATGACAATGCGCAACCTCCAATTACAGTAAAAACTGGAGTATTAAATCAAGGATCGGATTTAATGCCCGATATAACAAAATCAGAAATCAAAGAGGCTCTGAAGAAAATGAAAAATAATCGAACCCCAGGTGAAGATGGAATAGTATCAGAAGCACTAAAAATTGGAGGAAATATACTACTTGAAAAAATTAAACAACTTTTCAATATCTGCCTTCACAACGCCAATATTCCAACAGACTGGAACAACGCTACTATGATTCTATTACACAAAGCAGGAGACAAAGCCAATTTAGAGAATTACAGACCGATTAGCCTCCTCAGCCATTTATATAAGTTATTTACGCGAATAATAGTTAAGAGAATGGAAAGAAAGTTAGAGACTTATCAACCAAGAGAACAGGCAGGATTCCGAAAAAATTACGGAACAAATGACCATCTACAAAGTATAAAAACCCTGATAGAGAAAGTAGTGGAATACAATAAACCCCTAGTTCTAGTTTTTATCGATTTTCATAAAGCCTTTGATACAGTTGAACTTAGCAAAATATTACAGGCGCTTAAAGAATGCAGGCTAGATTATAGGTATACAAAATTATTACACAAAATATACTTACAGGCAACAACCACTGTCAAATTACATACTAACAGTAATCGCATAAAAATAGAACGGGGGGTTAGACAAGGAGACCCAATGTCACCTAAACTTTTTAATACGGTCTTAGAACATGCTTTCAAGAGTTTGGATTGGATGACAAAGGGAATAAAAATAGATGGAGAATACCTAAACAACTTACGTTTCGCCGATGATATAGTCATGGTAGCTGAGGATCTAGGTATGGCAAGAGAGATGGTACAAGAACTCGTTGTAGCTACAGAAAATGTTGGTTTAAATATAAACATCTCAAAAACAAAAAAAAATGACAAATTTGGTACCCAACCAGAACATCAGTATTGGTGGGAAGGAAATAGAACTCGTAGATAGATATAAATACCTGGGACATGAAATTACGATTGGCAGGGATAACCAGACTCATGAGGAGCAATCCCAGCCATGGGGTATACCTCTTCGATAGGTGTCGGTTTCAGGCAACCCGATATTATACGAACCGTTTCATTTAGAGGCACGTCGACGTTCTTTGCGTGAGCAGAGTTTGCCCATACTGGTGCTCCAAACTCCGCGGCCAAAAAACATAATTCTAAGGCAGAAGTGCGGAAAGTGTGTGGTTGTGCTCCCCATTTTGTATTAGTTAGCTTGCGGATGATATTATTTCTGGCACTTACTTTCTTTTTGATATCTTTACAGTGGTATCGGCAAGACAGAGTTCTATCCAGACGGGGGCCAAGGTATTTTGGCGTCTTGTTGTGTTCCAGCATCTGACCACGCCATTCCACCTCCAGCGGCCTTCGGACATGCTTGTTTCTAAGGTGAAAAGCACATACATACCTGGGTTGTTGTGGGATTGGGTTTCAGATGGTCTTTATCGTAGTATAGAGCTAAGTCTCCCAATGCATCTGTCAGTTTCACTTCGACTTCATTGAAGGTTCTTCCCTGAGCTGCCACAGCTGTATCATCGGCGTAAATAAATTGCCTTGTTTGTTAGTGTATGGGTTGGTCGTTGGTGTATATTTGTCATTTTGAGATGCTTTAATTAATATATCGGATATTTAATAATGAACTCAAAGAATATACAGGGTGTTTCATTAATAATTGTCCATATTGTATCTGGAGAAACCTTAGCATAAAATACGAAGATTTAACCTAAAACACTTAAATAAAATGTGGTTCTTTATTGAGTTACAGGGTGTTTTATCTAAAAATTTAAAAACTATTTTTGCTCAGAATTTTCAAACTGTTCGACGTATCCTTTTTATACTTGGCAGGAAGTATAGGTACTGTACAAACTAGTAGATTATGTTAAACAAACGTTTCTGGCTATTACCAGAGGCGTACGACGGGGGAAAGTGAATGGTTGACCCTTTCCAAATTCTACGCCACTGGCGAAATTGCTATTTTAGTTCAATTTTTGGATTCTCCAATACTTTCTGTGAAAATAATATACTCTTCATTCGTAACGATAAAGTCATTAGTTTTCGAGATCTTTGAAGTTAAAAATGAAACAACACTTATGTATGATTAATGTATTGTGTCACTTTATTTTTAATTTCAAATATCTCGATAACTAATCATTTTATCGTTACGAATGAAGAGTATATTATTAACATAAAAAGAATTGCAAAATCAAAAAATTACACTAAAATAGCAATTTCGTCAGTGGCGTAGAATTTGGCAAGGGTCAACCAGCCCCTATCCCCTGTCATACGCCTCTGGTAGAAGCTAGAAACGTTTATTTATCTTAATTTAGTAGGGTGTACAGTACCTAAACTTTCTGTTAAGTATGATAAGGATACGCCAAACAGTTTTAAAGTACTGGGTACAAATATTTTTTAAATTTTAATCATATGAATCATATCATAAATTAACCAAAATAACTGTGCCGTTTCATATTTAACTTCAAATATCTCGAAAACTAATGACTTTATCGTTACCAATGAAGAGTATATTATTCACGTAGAAAGTATTGGAGAATCTAAAAATGGCACTAAAATAGTAATTCCTCCAGTGGCGTAGAATTTAAGAAGGGTCAACCATTCACCATCCCCTGTCGTACGCCTCTGGTAGTAGATATAAACGTTTGTTTATCACAATTTAGTAGGGTGTCTAGTAGTTGAATTTTCTGCTAAGTATGAAAAGAATACGTCGAATAGTTTTAAAATGCTAAGCAAAAATAATTTTTAAATTTTTAGATAAAACACCCTGTAACTCAGTAAGGAACCACATTTTATTTAAGTGTTTTAGGTTAAATCTTCGTATTTTATGCTAAGGTTTCTCCAGTTACTATATGGACAATTATTAATGAAACACCCTGTATACTGACGTAGATATAATGTAACGTTATAAACGTCACATGTTTGTTATTTTTCTTCGTCTTCTTCTTTTTATTTTATATAGGCAGTACTGCCTGTTTTTCTTAAACGGTGCCTTTAATTCTGACCCTAAATTGTCATTCCATATTTTCCTTGGGCGTCCTATACTTTTTCTGCCTAACGGTGATTTGTCCATGGCTATTCTTACTATCCTTGGCTCGAACATCCTGCTTATGTGTTGATTTCACTCTTCTTTTCTGTTGTTTACCCATTTATTTATATTGTATACCCCACATATTCGTCTAATTTCCTCACTTCTTCTTCTTACCCTGTCCTGTAGTCCTTTTCCAGCAATCCTTCTTAAGATTTTCATTTCGTTGGTCTCGAGATGTCTTTGTGTTTTGCTTGTATCTTGTCTTGTTTCGGCCGTGTAAGTCATAACTGGCATGATAACTGACTTATACAGGATGTCTTGAAATGATTGGTCATAAATTATACCACACATTCTTACCTTAGTACAAATGTGCTCATAAATAAAGTTACAGCCCTTTGAAGTTACAAAATGAAAATCGATTTTTTTCAATATCTCGAAAACTATTAAAGATTTTTTATTGAAAATGGACATGTATCATTCTTATGGCAGGATCATCTTAAAACCAAATTATAGTGAGATTTCTCCACCTCATAAAATTTTTATCGGGGTTTTGATCCCTTAAACCCCCCAAACTGTTATGTACGTTCCAGTTAATTTATTATTGTGGTACCATTAGTTAAACACAACGTTTTTAAAACTTTTTTGCCTCCTAGTATTTTTTCGATAAGCGATTTTTTATCGAGATGCGGCTTCTTTTTTAATATATTTACTTAAAAATTTTATGGGAGTATTGTTCCTTTAAACCCCCCAAATGTTTGTGTACGTTTCAATTAAACAATTATTGAGGTACATTAGTTAAACACAGTGTTTTTAAATCTTTTTTGCCTCCTAGTCTTTTTTTGATAAGTCACCTTTTATCGAGATGTGGCTTCTTTTCAAAATATACCTAAAAATGTAAATTATAAATACATTTTCAGATTATTAACAGGTCTCTATAATCGTACTTAACCATATACAAATATGTGGTGGATTCGATAAATATTTAAAATATCTCGATAAACACTGGCTTATCGAAAAAGTCCTGAGAGGCAAAAATGTTTTAAAAACAGTGTGTTTAACTAATGGTGCCACACTAATAATTAAATTCGAACGTACACAAAAGTTTGGGGGGGGGGGGGGGTTAAGGGAACCAAACCCCCCTAAATTTTTTTGGGGTACACAAATTCCACTTTAATTTTTATTTAAGATGCTGCTGTCATAAGAATGCCATGTCCAATTTCAATGAAAAATCTCTAAGAGTTTTCGATATATGAAAGTAACTTCAAAGGGCTGTAACTTTTTTTGTGTGCACTATTGTATATAGGTAAATGTGGTTCAATCAACCTATTTTTGACCCCAGAATCTGTAGTATAATTTATGACAAATATTTTCGGGACACCCTGTATATTCGGGCCTTTGTTTCCACTCTTAAGTGTCTGTTTTTCCAAATTGTGTCGTTTAGGCATCCGGCCGTTCTACTGGCTTTAATTATTTGGTCTTTTACCGATTTGGTTCTTCTTTATTGTCCACGATTCTATGCCGCAGGACAGCACTTATAGTACGTAGTATTTCATAGGGCGTACCTTTAGTTGAAAGAATAGCCATGGCTAAATGGGCTTGGGCAGGACATGTTGCCAGACTGACGGATGACAGATGGACCAAAAAGATTCTGGAATGGCGACCAAGGCAGGAGGCATATCGAAGCAGAGGACGACCACCGACTAGATGGACGGATGATATCAAGCGCATCACCACAAATTGGATGCAAGAAGCTCAAGATAGAAATAGGTGGAAATTTTTACGGGAGGCCTACGTTCAGCAGTGGACAAATATAGGCTAGTTGATGGTGATGATGATGACCTTTAATTGTAATTTGCTATTTAATTTGGAAAATAAGCCAAAATTTAAGTTTCAGATTAATTTATTTGACGTTTCGACTTCCACTTCAGAAATCGTTATCAAAATACAAAACATTAATAAATTAAACAAATTTTGTTTTTATTGCTTAGTAAAAGAATTCTTCTAACAGATTAATTTTATCTGACTCATTCATATATTAAAATACACGACTTTAAAATGACAATGCTTATGAGTTTCGTTCCTGGGACGACTTTGTTGAAAGATAGTTCATTCGATTACATAAAATCAACTTTAACTTAAGAATATCCGTCAGAAAAATCATAGCATGTGATTTAACAATAAGACATAAGCATAAAGGGTAGTTGCTACTTTAAAATGTGCTTTAAAACTATGCAATGGAGGTTGGCAATTACTTCTGCAAATTAATCTCTATCCTGAGCTTTTCTTATTAAGGTTTGAAGATATATCCCGTCCAATCATTGATACTATTCAGCTAGGTCATTTGTCATCAGCCAGAATCGCGCTCTATTTCTATTTTGCCTCGATTATTAGTTGAAGAAAGTTGTATCCCTCGTGTGTGAATATGTCCAAAAGAAGATATTTCCTCAATACGTTCAATGCTCTTTCAATGCGTTTCTGACATGTTCTATTCTACATTTGATTTATGAGTCTAAGGTCTCATGTATTCAGCATCATAGATAAACACACACCCAAACTTATAGGGAATCATCTGATATTCCTTATTATTTCGTGCGAATTTAAAAAACAAACACACGAAGTCAAACAATATTTATTTTAAAGCAATTTAATAACAAATACATAACAATTAAATAAAACAATAAAGTATTTAACAAACAAATTTAAAGTAGTTGTTTTAAAGTAAATAAGTAGCATACAAAATTTCAATGTAAAACGAATAGTGTTTAAATTGTTTTTATTTATTTTTTTTGTATTCTGTGATAGTCAGTGTTATCACCTCTAGTCCTTATGCAAGCTTCAGTTTGCGTGGGCACGCCCCTAATCAAATTATCAACATTTTGTTGTGGTAGGTTGCTCCATCCTTTAAGAGGAGCTTGTACTAGCCGTGCGATGTTTTGTGGATTATCCCGGCGAGCTCCAATTTTTCTTTTAAGCATATCCCTTTCTAATATTCTTTTAAGCAGTTAAAGTTGATTGAATGAAAATTAAATGAGTTATTTTACGGATCACAATTCCTCTCCAGAACATATTACACTTCCCCTTGTACATTTGTGAACAGATCTGACAGTTTTCGTTCTTGCTTGTCTTCCTTGACCTCTAAGTACACGATTTCATGGGTCATCTGATTTTACACAAATCCTGACTTTTTTTGAAAATAGCACAGTTTGTCAATTCCCAATGTTCCAGTTTTGGTGGTGAAGACACCAAGTTAGGCGATCAATATTTTGCTGCCTGGATAACTCGGGAACCCATAATTATCTCCTGCTGTATAATTCTTGGTACGAACTCTTCTTCTTATCGTTTCAACTGAAACAATTACACCTGTAGCTTCCAAAAGCTGCCTTTGGAGCTGCAGGTGAGAAATGGTTGGGTGTCTTCCAGCTGATTGGACAATTAAACGATCTTGGAGAGCCATTATTACTTTTGGCGACTTTCCCTTCCTTTATTTTTGAGTTTTACTAGTTCCTGTCACCTAGCATAAATTTTGGACAGAACGCCCTGTATTACGCCTAGCTCTACAGCTATGTCCCTCTGAGAACATTACTTTCTCCACAAGGCCAATAATCTTTCCTGGTTGTAAGTTCTATAACCCCACATCAGGCATAGTTTCGTTTTTGGACGCAAAAGTTAGCTGATTTAGTTTCGTTCAATTTGCAACTCAAGCCAATAACCTATACCGTACCGAGCTGTACTATCCGATTGTCTTATATATTTGTTTATTTTCAATAAAAACCATTATTGTTTGCAACAGTAACAAGTTTTTTCAAAAGAAATAAATAGTACTTTGAAATACATGGTGATTCCATATAAGTTTGGGTGTGTGTATTTAAACTTTTCGACTTGTTCAATTAGTTTGTCATTTACTAATATTTATGCTTGGAACTTTTTTCCATGATAACCTTTGCTGTTGTTTTCTCTACATAAATTTTACGATCATATTTTTCAACTTCGCTTACTACCTAGTTCAGCAGATTTTGTAGTTCTTGTTCGCTTCCAGCAATTACTATCGTAGGATTGGCATATCGGATGTTATTAACAATCCTTCCGTTGCCTTTAATACCCTCTTGGTCCTCATCCAGAGATCGTGCAAATATATTCTTTGAGCTTGTTGAATAATATTGGCGAGAGTATATAACCTTGTCTAACTCCTCTTTGGATTTTTATAGTCTCAGTTCCCCATCTCCGTTCTAATAAATACATTTTGGTTGCAATAGAGTTCAACTACTATGTTTATATCATTGAGATGTTCTTTTTTGTAAACATTTCATTAGTTTTTCGTGGATGGATATATTATAGGATTTTACATAAAACTATGCAATAAAACAATTATATTGTACTGAATAAATTATATTTTGTTATGTATTTATAATAGACTGATATAATAGCACGGGACAAAGTACTATCTTAACAGAAAAATTAGATAACAGTTTTGTAATATTTATTCGTTGTGTATAAACATGTTTGTACTAAAAAAATGTTCATATATTAGAGATTAAATTCAAAAACAAACAGATAAATTTTGTATTCGTATATATGTATAATTCAGGATCTTCGACATCTAAAACAAATTCCTAATATGTGTTTTACAGGTTTTTGTAAAAAGAATTAAAAAATGCAATAAATGTGTATATTATTATGTTAATGAACTACGGTAGATGTGCTAATCTAGTGATAAATTTTCGTATTTGATGACATTAATGTTTGGTATAAAGTTATGAATATATTGGTTATAACATAGATCTGTTGAATATTAATATTGAAAATTTAAAATTATTGATTTTTTCGTATCACAAATGACATTCGTGTATAAGATTTATAGTTATAAATTATTGTTTTTATGTAAATAGATTATGATAATCCTTATAACAATTTTACGATAGACAATATTAATTATTAATATTAATTATCCTTTTATTCTGGCTTGGAACTCATGTAAAGAAATAGAAGATCTCAAAAAATTTTAAACACTGCAATTTTAAACCTCCACAAAAAACTTAAATATATCTCCTTAATTCGAAAACTGAAAAAAGCTCATGTCTGTACTTAAAAACGCAGATGGGAAAAAATTGTAATCATGATCAATATTACAAAGAATGGGAGAGATACATCAGTGACCTTTTGACGATGATTCTCGAGAAACTGCTACACATACACATACTGCCTATGACAACCAGTTAGAGAGAAGTCCCAGTATATGGAAATTAGGAGTCAGAAAAGCTATACAGCAAGCCAAAAATAATAAAGCACCTAGACCACATCAAATCCCTGCTGAGCTATTTAAACTCTTGGACGAGGAAAAGATTATCTACTTAACCACTTTCTTTAATACAATTTACAACGAAAGAAAAATACCAGATGATTGGTTGGAGTCACTGTTTATACCATTAACAAAGAAAAGAAAGCCCACCAAATGCAGCGACTTTAGACTAATCAGTTTAATGACTGAAAGACAACGCATTAAACACAGAGTATGACAGAGTTGTGTTTTGTCACCCAGTCTTTGTATTCTACACTCTGAAGAAATCTTTAGAGAGGCTTGAGATGACAGACCAGAGGGAGTAACTCTTGACAGAGATCTCTAGAAATGGGGAAATCTAGTCAGTAAATCAAGAAATCGGAGACGCATTATAATGAACATTTCAAGGACAAAGTGAAAAGCAGTTGGAAATATTAATATAGACCAATGTCTGCCTTCTCTTAATGAAGAGGAAATAAAAGGTTTAAAACATTTTAAATACTTAGCAGCTGACTAAATGTATACAATTATGACTCTGACGAAGAGATCATAATCAGAATCGAAATCTTACGTAAGGTTTTATCAGCTGGAAATTAGTTATATTATGTATAGTACCCTCGGAGATCCGTGGAAAAAATTTACACCCAAAATAACAAAATTCAGTTTGGCAACACTGTGCGAATGTTGATACTAACATATCCTTTTTAAGATAAGCACAACGTTAATTTAGTCCAAACAAATTAATATATTTTTTTTGCCAACAAAAATGAGATTTTTCAACCAAATAATGTTTCAAATATGATGTGCAAAATAATTTTTAATTGGGTTCTGCTAATGGGCTTGCTTTTTTTGTCATTAAAATAAAAAAAACTAAATTTTACTCATTAAATCAATGTTGTCCGGTTATCGTCTTAATTATTTTAACTGTACTAATATCCGTTGAGTAATTATGAATGATTAATAGGTCGTTAAAACATTTTATCTATAGCGGCTTCTGGAATATCTTAAAAATATCGAATTTCATTGATAAAATGCGCATATTCCACCGATCTTCGCTTCGACAATACCTAACACAAACTAGTCGATGCATAATCGCAAGAAGGCCCTGAAATATTATGTGTGGTCTATCCTATTATATGATTGTAAAACATGGACATTTAAATCCACAATGCTAAACAAACTAGCAGCATTCGCATTGTGGTGCTATCGATCCTATAATTAGGATCGATCTTTTTAAAAATATCGTGGGTTAGACCCACTTTTAATGAAGATGTTCTTAAAATAATGAATTTATAACAGAATACTTACTTATAATATAAGGAAACGTGTAGGGAAGAGGTGGATTGGTCGAAAGAAATTTTCATGCCTGTGTAATATTAGACAATGGTTAAAATATAAAAATATAAAATTTTTGGTTGATTAACTGAGTCTGAAGTCTTTTCAAAATCTACAAAGAAAAGTATGAGATGTTTTTTTTATATTCACTGCATTTCTAGATCAGATATTTTCTTACTAAATAGAAGATGGTCAGTCGTTTCGTATTTTGATCTAAAACCGTATTGTTCATTTGCAAAAAAGAAATCAATTTTATTATTAATAATTTATCAATTTTATTATTATTAAACAAAATTAATATTTTGTATATAATTAATTTCTTTGATTTCTGTAAATATACACATTCAATTTTTTATTTGATTAACTTACAATATTCCGATATTTTTTTGATGAAATAAATAATTTATACAATTAGTTTATCCCTATAAAATTATTGATCCTCTCAATAGAACTTAGTCGTTGTTTGATATGTTTTGTACCTTATTCTAGAAATATTTATCTAATTTTTCTGTTACTAAAATAAATAATCAAACTTACTTCTGTAATATCTACCGCTTATATGTATTCATCTAAAATTTGAAAAATTTATATTGTTTAAACCAAAAATATCAAATACATTTTTTATATAGGGTGTCCCAAAAGTAGCGGAACGGTCGAATATTTCGCGAACTAAACATCGGATCGAAAAACTGAAAAATACGTTTTCAATCATTTTCAAAAATCTATCCAATGGCACCAAACACCAACCCCCACTACACCCCCTGGAGGTGGGGTGGGGGGTAACTTTAAAATCTCAAATAGAAACCCCCAGTTTTTCTTACAGATTTGGATTCGTTACGTAAAAGTAAGCAACTTTTATTCAAGACATTTTTTCGAACTGTGGATAGATGGCGCTATAATTAGGAAAAACGATTTATCCTGATACCATAGGTAAATTATAGAGACGGTCTAATATCTCGAGAAATACACTTTCAAATGAGAAACTAAAAGACAGGTTTTTAATATTTTTTGAAAACCTATCGACAAACACCAAACGTGACCCTCCAACCCACCCCCTGGAGGTGGGGTGGGGGGTAACTTTAAAATCTTAAATAGCAACCCCCACTATTTATTGTAAATTCGAATTCGTCATGAAAAATTAAGCAACATTTATTCGAAACATTTTTTAAAATTGCTGATAGATGGCGCTAATAAATCGTATTTTTCCAATTAAAGCGCCATCTATCAACAATTCTAGAAAATGTTTCGAATAAATGTTGCTTAATTTTTCAGGACGAATCCGAATCAGCAATAAAAAGTGGGAGTTGCTATTTAATATTTTAAAGTTACCCCCCACCCCACCTCCAGGGGAAGTAGTGGGGGTTGGTGTTTGGTGTCATTGGATAGGTTTTCGAAAAGTATTAAAAACCTTCTTTTTGGTTTCTCATCTGGAAGTGTATTTCTAGAGATATTAGACCGTTTCTATAATTTACCTATGGTATCAGGATAAATTGTTTTTCCCAATTATAGCGCCATCTATCCACAGTTCGAAAAAATACCATGAATAAAAGTTGCTTACTTTTACGTAACGAATCCAAATCTGCAAGAAAAACTGGGGGTTTCCATTTGAGATTTTAAAGTTACCCCCACCCCACCTCTAGGGGGTGTAGTGGGGGTTGGTGTTTGATGTCATTGGATAGATTATTGAAAATTATTGAACACGTATTTTTCAGTTTTTCGATCCGATGTTTAGTTCGCGAAATATTCGACCGTTCCACTACTTTTGGGACACCTTGTATATGTACTTGGAATTTTTATAATATACGCTTTATTAATAAATGGACATATTTTAACTGTAGATTCTTGGGCTCAAAATATTAAGATTTAACCCAAATTACTTAAGGGCATAGGCGTAAAATGGTGCCTGTCAAAATGTTCCATGTGTTTTAAATGTATACATTTTTTTCGAATCTTGAGAAAACTAATTTTTGAAAAATTTAAGGGCAGAATGAAAGATTGCATTATTACCGAGGGCCGAAAGTCCCTTAGAATAACCAGAAAGTTTCTTTTAAATGAGATATTTGAATTAAAAGTCACACTAAATTTTCTCTTTTTCCCCCTGTAACTTATTAAAATAAACACCATAGAAGTTTCAGGGACTTTAGGCCCTCAGTTATAACGTAATCTTTATTGTGCGTTTAAAATTTTCAATAATAGGTACTTATTAGTTTTATCAGTTAAAAAAAAATTTTACATTTAAAACATATTGAAAATTTGACAGGCGATTTTTAAAACTATAAACTTTTGAGAAAAATGACAAGAAACGTATTTTATTTAGAATGTCCCAAAGAATCAAAAAAAATATTTTTCAGAGGAAAATAGGAGATTGTTGAAATAGATCGCGCCGCACCGGTACAAAAATCGGATGGAGACGCATATTTAACATAAAATCAATGGGAAAATCCCAATATTTGGGAGGCATATTTAATAATTAAATAACATCGGTGCAAATTAAAGTTAGACCAGATCACTCTTCAGGATCTTGAAAATGAATGTTCAAACTATAATATAAGTACTTGGCAACCTCAAAAATACTATTTTAGATATGAGTTTTTAAACCTAGTTAATGCGTATCTTCGCATTTTTTAGATTTTTAATCGCCTATAACTCGAAAACTATCAATTTCTGAGAAAAATCACAAGATAACTTTCTTGTTTAGAATGACCCAAAAACCCCCAAAAAAATATGCTCCAGAGCAAAAAAGGTGATTTTTTTGTATTTTTTTAAAGAAATTGTTTAATTCCCCTTCAGATCGGCACCCTTCAGATTTGTTTAAAGGGAACATTTTTGAATAGAGATCCACAAAGAAATCGAATCAGATCAAATTTTTTTCAGACGGGAGCGTTCTCACCACCAGAACTATATCGACCTTTATGTTGTTGTTACTGATCTTTATGCAGCTAATGTCGAAATTATTTTCCCATATTATTGCATTGGCTTCTGTTGGTTGTCTAATTCTTTTTATATACATAACATTCTCTTGTTGTGGGATCCCATACCGATTTTGCGTTAATTTTTTTCTACATTAACCACTGGCCTCTAAGTTTAAATAAATAAATTCTAAATTTTACACTAATTTTTCTCAATAGCATACTGCGATCTCAGTTTAGTGTTTAAAGCCTTACGATACTGCGGTGTCGTTCGACAAAATCGTCGATGATATCAATTCTGCAGTAGAGATGTTGAAAAAGTATCTCTTCGTTACAAAGTACTCGTTACTTACGAATACCGAAAGGCAAATCGTTACTTTGATTACTTTGATTACTTCGTTACTTCGTACCAATCGTAGCAGAACGAGTAACGACTATTGTATCTACAACCAGTACACTTGATTACTTTCTACCAATCGTATCCCAGCGAGTAAAAACAGATCGGTGAAGGTCGTTGTTATATCGGAATACCTATACAAAATACCTACCTACTGAGAAATACGATTCTCGATATGATTACGGGATTCATCATCATCATCATCAACCCGTACGCGTCCACTGCTGGACATAGGTCTCCCTCAGCTCTTTCCATCTTTCTCTGTTTTGTGCGGCTTGCATCCAGTTGCCGACAATATGCTTCAGATCGTCAGCCCATCTGGTTGGTGGTCGTCCTCTGCTCCTTAGTGCTTTTTCTCGTGGCCTCCACTCGACAATACGTTTTGTCCATTACGGGATTACGGGCACTCAAATAATAAAGTAACAAAAGTAATCATAGTAATCAAAGTAACGAATACTGTAAATGATTACTTTATACAAAAGTAACGATTTGTAACGAATACTCGAATGTAACTATAAACAACATCACTATTCTGCAGTACTGCAGCATAGAAACCAGTTTCTCTTAGGTAAATTTGTAACAATTTTGTTGGATGCAAGGTCACACACGGTCAAAATGTTTGTCAATTAGTCGAATTCGACACAATTGAACGACGCGCGATGCCACAGTATCGTGAGTGACCGGCTTTAGCTTCCAAAATTTGCAACGGCTGGAAACCTTTGTTTGTCAAAAAGTAGTTGGTCATTGCTAGATTAACTATCTTTTGTGTTTGTAGATTTATACTCGTATTGTAGCTTTTATTCAAAATATGTTTAAACAATATGCAATTAATTTAATGCATAAATATTAACCTTGAGTTTTCCGTTACTTTTTGTTAATTTTAGTTAAATATTTGCTTAATTCCCGGAACTCTTTCGTTGTCCACGCGGACAATAAAATTTTCGAAATGATCGTAGGATCATCGTGTGGTAGTTTTTTGATTATATTTTATGTTAAAGTGATTGAAAAACAATTTTGATAATAATTCTTGGTTTATTGTCTACATGTGTATAAATTTACAATACAGTTATTTTTTGGTTTTCCGCATTCATAACGACTAAGATTCATGACGTACATTTCTGTTTGCAGCTTTTGGTACTTTGTGTGTATTTCTATTACAAATTATTTAGCTGTTTTTACTGCATATTATGTAATTTAGTATGTTAAGAATTATTATAAAAAACAAGAGGTGCCCGATCTAATTGTGTTCTGATTATAATTAATTAATAATTAAAAATGACTTTTTTCCTGAATAAAAAAAATTTCGACCTGAGAAGATTATTTTAGACTTTTTGGATCATTCTAAACAGAAAAGGTCTTTTACCTTTCTCTTAAGTTGATCGTTTTAGAGTTATAAACAATTTAAAACTGAATAAAGAACGAATGCTGACGATTTTCAAGACTAAAAAACATAAGAGGCTACAGTAGCGATCAACAGGTAGCAACAAACGCGGTCCAAGGTTGCGGATGTAATTTTGAATATTATGTCGAGATATTTGGTACACACATTCGTAATATAATAAAGAATGGCGGTGCATAGCCCAATTTGAGAAATATATTAGTATGTATGTGGAAATTACTCTGTAATTAAATACAATATTTAAAAACGAGCCTGTACCGCCATTAAAAAGAACAAAAAAACACACTTTCTTCAAATAAACTTTTTTATCCCATGCCTAGATTTTGTGCCATTTTGGACCTACTATTTTTTTTTTATTTCTAACAAGAAATCGAACATATTATACCTAATAACTAATTAGGCAACATATAGAAAGTGTCACTGTTATTTTGACAAACCTGCGTCAGATTTTCTCTTATCTGTACTGTCATCTTTATCGATATCTGTTCAGTGCCTATGAGTATAATTGTCAAAATATTGATTTTAGATAATGTCAAAGATGATTACTGTTGCCAAAGTTTCGTAGACCTTACGAAAAAAGGTATGATACTATCTCCCGAAGTTATGTATATTGATGACGCGCTACTGTATGCTCATTACGATGTACTTAAATTCAAGCTCAAACCTTATTCTATATCAGTTCTTGATAGAGTCCAGTACATAACAACAAAAATTGCCAAACGCAAATGGAGGTTAGCAGGGTAAATTAGGGGCTTAATTAGCAGGAGCTAACTGATGGAATCTCTATAAACCGAAGAATAGTAAATAACATAAGATTCGCTGATGACACCCTTATAATGGCAGACACCCTGGAATCGCTACAAGAATTGCTAAATAGAATTAACGATTATTGCATTCGATACGGACTAAAAATAAACAAGAAAAAAACTAAATTTATGATCGTCTCAAAAACAGAATATGGAAATGAAAGGTTAATGATAGAGCAAACCCAAATAGAAAAAGTAAAGACATACAAATATCTGGGAACCTGGGTCGATGACAAAAATGACCAAAGCAAAGAAATTAAAGTCCGAATTGAAACTGCAAGGCAAGCATTTATAAAAATGAAGAGAGTGCTTACAAACAAAGACTTCAGTTGCCTCTCAGATTGAGGGCTCTAAGATGCTACATATTTTCTATATTGCTATACGGAATGGAAGCTTGGACATTGAAGAGACCACACATAAGAAGAATAAAAGCGTTCGAAATGTGGTGTTACAGAAGAATATTGAAAATTCAGTGGGTTCAAAGGATTACCAATGTTGAAGTGCTATGACGTTTAAATAAGGAGTTAGAAATTATGAACAGTATAAAAACTAGAAAACTGGAATATTTGGGTAACTTTACCAGAGGAGAAAAATACGAGTTGCTGAGAATTATTATGCAAGGAAGGATCCAAGAAAGAAGAAGCATAGGAAGAAGACGCATCTCCTGGCTGAGGAATCTTAGAGAATGGTTTAACTGTAGTTCATTACAACTCTTCAGAGCAGCAGCAAACAAAGTGGCCATAGCCATTATGATATCCAACCTCTTTAAGAAGAAGGAACTTTAAGAAGAAGAAGGGTAAATTACTAGACAAAAAGACCAACGTTCGAACGCAACAATGCAACATTTGAGACCTTACGAAAGTAAACGACCAAGAGAAGACCTCAGATGAGACGGGTGGATGATATTAAAAGAATAGCCGGAATAAATTGCAAATATGATGCTCAATATAGAGTCCGATGGAAAGAGTTGGGAGAGGCCTATGTCCAAACATGGACGATAGAAGGCTAGGAGAAGAAGAAGAAGAAGAATGGGACAAATCAAATATTCAAATGAACACATTAACGTAATATGTGGAAGTGGAATGGAGGAAGAAAGACATGGAAACAACGGATTTTGTACCTAAATATAAACCTCTGAAAGTTGAGTGGTTACATATTATATAGCTGTATATTATACATTTTGAAATGTTGAATGTAAGTGTGAAATATTATTGGATGATCAAAAGATGGTCTTTTCGCTTTTTTTCAACATAGGTTTCATAACCCTACAAACAAGAAAGTATTAGAACTGCTAGATAACACTGGTTAACACAATACTTGTTTCCTTAAATTTTTTTTCTCTTCTTGGGTATTTCTATGGGCCTGACTATGAAAAAAATTCTTTAAGATTTCTAACAGCTTTACTTTTTGAAATATACAGTTTTATAATTTTGACAAAATAAATGCAAAAAATTAATATATAAGTCAACAAAATCTTTATTGAACACTATCAAATGATCTTTTATATGATTTTCTTGAATGAACAACTTCAGGTAGATCTCGTTTCAAATTCCAGCAGTAGTCTGCCATCATATGTGAGTCCCACCTTCCCTGGTATCGCTCTTCCATTGTCCGAAGATCCTGATGAAATCTTTCACCCTGCTCCTCACTAAAATCACCCAGATTTTTTGGAAATCGGTCCAAATATGAGTGTAGGAAGTGGAGTTTTATGCTCATGTTGCACTTTAGCTCTTGCAAGTTCGATAGCATACACTCGACAAGCTCGACATATTCGTCGGATTTCTTATTGCCTAAGAAATTACTCATAACCGAAACGAATGAATTCCAAGCTTTGGATTCGACTTCCGTCATTGATTCGACAAAATTAGGATCTTTCACGAGTTGTCTAATCTGTGGCCCATCAAAAATACCAGCTTTCAATTTTTCTGTACTTAATCCTGGAAACTTGCGTGAAAGAAAATTGAAACATTCGCCACTTTTGTCAAGCGCCTTCACAAACTGTTTCATTATGCCGAGTTTAATATGAAGTGGTGGAAGTATGATGCGGTCTCGGCTAACTAAAGGCACGTTTATAATATTTTTTGTACCAACTTTCAGCTCTTCCCGCTCTGGCCAAACTTTTTGTGACCAATGATGTTGTTTGTCACGACTGTCCCAGAGACACATGGCACAAGGGAACTTTGTGTACCCCCCTTGTTGACCTAAAAGGAAGTTAACCACTTTAAGATCAATACTAATAATAGCGTTAGTTTAATGGAAAAACATGATTTTCAAAAATGTCACTTACGTTACTTTGCCAAAAATGTATCGATATTTGCGTATGCTTCTTTTAAAGTCGTCGAATGTGCAATAGGTATGGATCCGTATTTGTTACCGTTATGAAGTAAAACACACTTTAAACTTCTTTTGCTGCTGTCTATGAAAAGACGCCAATCACTAGGTTGGTACTTTTTTAAACCTATCTGTTGCAAAATACCACCAACATCGTTACAAAAAACTAAATCCTTCTCTTCAGAAAAATACGGCAACAGATTTTTTTCTCGGGTACGATAAAATGTAATTTTGGTTTCCGGAGTAAGCAAATTCTTTTCTTTTAAACGAGATGCTAAAATTTCAGAAGCTTCTTTCGGTAAGTTGAGATCTCTTATTAAGTCATTTAGTTCTTTCTGATTAAATGGTTGAGGCTCTGAAAGGCTACATTTGTAGTCTGGATCAGCGTCTTCACTTGATGTATTTCGTTCGGTTTCACAGAGATTTGGATCATCAGAAGATTTAGATGTGCTGAGTTGTACTTCTCGTGATTTTAATTGAGGTCGTTGAGCAGAAGATAAGTTAGGACATGACCACTTGCTTCGATTTCCAGGGTTAATTCCATTTATTTTCACAACGCAGAAGTAGCAGTCGTCATGATGGTTTCGAGGTTTTCGCCAAATCATGGGTGTTACGAACATTATTGCATCTCTTTTTCCATTGGACCACAACCGTAGACATACCACACATTTTTGGCACACAATATGAGGAGCCCATGGCTTGTCTTGATTACACAATTTTATATTAAAATATTGATGCTACGCAGTTTGCACAAAGTCCGATATAGGTTGTCGATATTGTTTAAATATATATTCACCACAAATATAGCAAAAACAGTCTGGATTAAGCAGACAACATCTTCTAGAGGAAGCCATATTGTTGAAGTTTGCCGAGTACGGTAGTCGGAAAAACAAACACATGCACGGCAAGACTATTACAAAATTAACAACAATAATGACGCCGGACTCTACGCACACTTTTTTGATACTAATAGTAACTAACAGTGTTGCCAATCCACGCTATGCTGGTGACAAAAACGGTTGTGCGCATAGGCACAGCATAGACAAAATTTGTTTTAGTGACCAATAAATAACAAAAATCTAAGTAAAAATAATTAATGAGGGTAGTTAGCTATAACTTAAAAACAAAAGCTGTTAGAGAAAAATAATTGCCGTATTTAAAAAATCTGCGCCAATTTGAGATAGAAACATAAAAAAAATCACAGGAAACAAACAATTTTTTTCTTTTGTTGACCAGTGTAATCAATACCTAGTCTGCAGGCTGAAACGCACCAAACCTTCACAACTTATGGGGTCGCGATAAATGCACTTGAAACTGAGTGGAAAAACGTATATAAAAACGTTTGCGAAAAAATAGGGAAAATGGCACAAACATGGTGTGTGTGGCGAATTTTGAAAAATCTTATTTGGGATACTATGAGCCCTAAAGACTTCTACAAAACACAGTTTTAAAAGAGAAGGACAGGTTTTTTTTTCTGTGAATACTACCTATACTTATATCTCAGCGGCAAAAAGTTGTGAGGCAAAAACCAAAATCGCGTTTTTTTGTATTTTCTTGCTTCGTTTTTTAAAAATTATGTTTTTGTAAAAAAAAAAGATTTTTGATCTTAAAAAGTGACATTTTGATGGAAATTTAATTTTGAACAAATTTTTTGTAGATTGATATGCATGCATAGGGACTAATTCACTATGCAGCATAGGGAGAAATTCATAATTTCTCGAAAACGCACCCCTTGATATGGTAGCACCAGTAGCACTCTCCAATTTTTTCATTTTTGGTGGCCCATTGACAATATGAAACAATAAACACCTTTAACCTTGCAGATATGTTCTAAAGTACATAATAATATTAATAAATTGAATTTAAATATTGAAAATAATATATCACATATGCTACTTTCCTTTGTAAAAATAATATTAGCATTTGAGTCAGATAAAAATGACAAACGATAAAATTAAAATTCATTAAGTAGATATTACAGAAGTAATGTATTGACAGTCTAAACTAGGACATTTTGAACTTTGTTCAACATATTGCTGTAACTACGTGATTACTTAAATCTAACTGTCTTTAATAAATTAATAATAATGGAAGGTCTCATGGCGTATTTACAAAGTAGGATAATATAATAAATATTTACAAGGAACAATTACATGCAAAGAAAGCATGAGAAAATGGAAAAGAATTAGTTGATACATTCGACATAATACAAATTGCTGTTGTCTTCATTCTTATAAAATTTTAGATTAACTGGTTATGCTCTTAAATAGATTATAATAATTTATAATATAATGACTGGCTTTATATCATATTGAGGAATGCTCTTGACAATGCCGTACGATATAGTTTTCCACTTTTAACATTAATTCTGATTTGGTAGTTATACTTGATAACTACCAAAATACTTTATAAAGTATTTTGGTAGTTTTTATCATAGATATTTCAAAAAAGCCTGTTAGAGTTTTGATATAGGTTTAGATACCTTTTTAATACAGAGTTAGTACTTACCTTTGATGCAGTTTTGAACTTTGCAACAATGTCAAATTGTTTTGTTCAGTCCACGCTTTTGGCCATTGGATACTGTGGATTTTAAAATTCCCAAAGATGAATCTTGTCTATTGAGATGTGAAGTTTTTAGAATTGATAAAAGCATCTTCCAGAAAGGTTATTCTACTCAATAGAGAAGTAAACATGATCTTGATCAATATTAGTTGTATAACATTCAGGATTAAACGTTAGACATTCGTCTTTAGGTATATACCTCCTTTCTAGTTTTGCTGAATTTGTTTAACTTTAAAGCATCAACATAGTGTCATGTTTAGTATCCAGTTCATGCATAGATATCTAAGATTGCGTGTTATAATCTTATATACACTTTTTAAATTTTTGTTTTTCTTCTAAATATTTCTTTGTATCAATATACATCAGCACTTTTTGAGATTTTTTTGTGTAATCCAACGAGAACAAATGTTTTTTATGGATAAATAATCATACAATACACAATATACCTATAGTTGATCTACATACCTACTGTTATAACACTACTTCAAGTCTTACAGTACGAGTATCTTACATGAAGATCGTGCATTATTAGTTGTAAAACAGTATCAATATTTTCTGATATTTCATTTCAATATTCCAGTTTTAATAATCCACATATAATGTCATAGTAAATCATTACATAAACAGGTAATTCCACTCATTCACTAGGAAATAATTTGAAAGTTAATTCAAGCAACATGTTTATGACGGACTCAAATAAAAGTTCCCAAGAAAGTTATCTCAACAATTTTTAAGTTTTTAATGGAAACGTCAGATGACACGTGAAAATCTTTTTTGTTGTACTTTGTTGACCTCTAGGACACAAAATATAAATTGTACTCTTTGTAGATATTTATTTATATTTGCCAGTAACTCATGTTTTTTATAGTTCCTCGTTTAACAAGGACAGAAAATTATTTATCTCTACTTATTTGTTTAGGATTTTCCTAATAATGAAATAGTTTACTCGTAAGAAAAATAATGGAAAGGGCTTGTTGAAACATCTGTTTTCATGATAACTCAATCACGTAAAAATAAATAAAAAGAAAATTTTCGTGGAATGTTCTCAATTTATTAGTAGCAAACTACATGATATTCTCCACATAATCCACATAACCAAAAATTTGTAAAAAAAACTAATTTTTTTCCATTTTCTGCAAACTCTTTGCTCTTAAAATATATATATTAAAAAGTACAGGAATGAAGATATGTCCACAGTTACATATATACAAAATATTATTACTTTACAATTATGTACTAGAAATCATAATAACAATAAAAATTTTAAATAAATATTATTATTAAAGAATTTGTTGAATAGCAAATCTTTATTTTTAAAGTAAAACCAAAAATATGTTTACAGAAATTTAACCAATCAAGGTGATTTATATAAAAATAATTGTTTGTAATAAAAATTATATTGTTTTAATGCACAAAAAATAAAGGTATATAGGTAAATAGGTAAAATCTTAAGTTATTTTAATCAAAAAACAAAATTTGTGTTTTGGAAATCTATTCATTTTATATTTAATATTTTGTATCATTATTGTTACTCAAGAATTCCTACACCATCTCAAATTAGTGACGGGACGTGGGTTCTGGATGGGCAGTATTTGCCTCATTATACGAGTAGATTATCTGTTTTTCTCTTACGCATAATATGTATCCCTTTGATTTTTCGGCCGTTCTTCTCTGCCTTGACTAGATTTTTTTCACCTGGGTCCAGCTTGTTTTCTTAATGCAAGGAGTTACTTTGTGTAAACAATATTTTTCTAACACATTCTACAACTTCTTTTTCTTAAATAAAGGAGTTTTACGGCTTTGTTATAGTGTAGTAAATTTTCATTACACACCATATATATTAAAGGTGTTGTACAGTCACCAAAATTGAAATTATTCTGTTCTCTATTTATATCATTATTATCATTATATTATAATGATTAAAATTGGTAATATATGTTTGGAATATTCTGCTGCTTTATCATGTCGTATGTACAGTTACAATCACTGAATAGTTTACACCTTTATTTTTATATTGTAATACTGTAAAATCGCAGTGTCGTACGGATTTACTAAATGTTAAATTGCTTGTCAAAAATTTTAGTGCGTATTGAAAAATAAAATAAAAATTTATTAAAAGCGTCCAAAATGTCGTTTATATCACGCGCAAAACCAAAAGTAATTGCCAAACTCAATAATTTTAACTCAATTTTATTTTAAAAAAAATGCCTTTCTATACTTTTCGTTTTGTTAAATTTTGTAAAATAGATTTATTTTTTTGATTTTTTAATTTTATTCAACCTATTCTGGGTCCGCCACTGGTAACGTCACTTTGACGTAAAAGGTGCGTTTAAACGAGGTAAAAATTCAAAAATTGGCCACTGGATATTAAAGAGTGTAAACTATTCAGTGATTGTGACTGTATATTATTTTAGCAGATTTTATATATATCTATCAGTGTAGATACATATTAGTATTCCTTATAGGTAGGGTTACCATAATTTATTAAGGCCAAATCTGGACAAGGTTATTCCAAGGAAAAAACATATATTTGCCCTTGCCTTTTGGCACCCCTAAAGTTAGTATTAGTATTATCAGCACAAAGGCAAACTACTTTTAAATCAATAGAGTACTTTTTAATACATCTTAAACATTGTTCTACTAAAAGATCAGATGTTTCACCCGGAAGTTTATCAAAAAATAAAAGTTTCACGTTGACACGTTCATTTTACTTAAAATAACGAACACATACCAGAGTCAGTTTGATTTCGTTTCTGTTTGAACTATCAGTTGTAATCGTAATAAAATTTGCATCTTTGAGATCTTCGAGTAATTTGTTAAATATGTTTTTTAAATATTTTTTATAGTAACGAAAAAAATCCGGACATTTCTCATATCCGGACACCAATCCGGATATGTCTTTCAAATCCGGACTGTCCGGACGAAATCCGGACGTATGGTAACCCTACTTATAGGTGTCCCAAAAGTAGCGGAACGGTCGAATATTTTGTGAACTAAACATTGGATCGAAAAACTGAAATACACGTTTTCAATCATTTTTAAAAATCTATCCAATGACATTAAATATGATCTCCCACTCCACCTCTTGGAGGTGGGGTGGGGGCAACTTTAAAATCTTAAATAGAAACCCCCAGTTTTCATTGTAGATTTGGAATTATTATGTAAAAGTAAGCAACTTTTATTCGAGACATTTTTTCGAATTACGGATAGATAGCGCTATAATCGGAAAAAATCATTTACCGTGATATCATAGGCAAATTATAGAAACGGTCTTTCAAATGAAATACTCTTTCAAATGAAAAACCAGAAAATACGTTTTTAATATTTTTCAAAAACCTATCAGACAACACTAAATATGACCCTCCACCCCACCCCCTAGAGGTGGGGTGGGGGTGACTTTAAAATCTTAAATAGCAACCTCCATTTTTTATTACAGATTTGGATTTGTGATGACAAATTAAGCAACATTGATTCAAAACATTTTTTAGAATTATTGATAGATAGCACTATAACTGGAAAAAGACGATTTATTAGCGCCATCTATCAATAATTCTAAAAAATGTTTCGAATAAATGTTGCTTAATTTTTCATGACGAATACAAATCTGCAATAAAAAATGTAGGTTGCTATTGATAATTTTAAAGTTACCTCCACCCCACCTCTAAGGGGTGAGGTGAAGGCTCATGTTTAGCGTTATTCGATAGGTGTTTAAAAAATATGAAATGAGTGTTTTTTGGTTTTTCATTTGGAAGTGTATATAAGGAATCCAAATCTAAAATAAAAACTGGGGATTTCCATTTAAGATTTCAAAGTTACCTCCCACCCCACCTCTAGGGGGTGGAGTGGAGCGTCGGGTTTGATCTCATTCGATAGATTTTTGAAAATTATTATACACATATTTTTCTGTTTTTCGATACGATGTTTATTTCGAGAAATATTTGACCGTTCTGCTACTTTTGGGACACCCTATATAAACTTAATAACATAAAAAACTTCAACTTCGTCAAAAATCTCATTGAAATACTTTTCTTTTTTGGTGATGTTTCGAAAAATGCTTCCTTTTCCAGTTATTTTCAATTACTTGTTGAAAAAATGCCTTAATTAGTGGTTTTTAGATTATTTTGTAAAAAACTATCAAATCAATTGCAATTCTATAAAAAGGTACACCATAAAGTTAAAGCAATAATATTTTGACAATAAATGATTTCTATCTCACTGAATACATCGACCCAAATATTTTGAATAATGTTTCTCTACCAGCAGTGCTAATATATTTTATATGTTTCAACAATTTTTTTCTTTAATTTTGGACCTTGTTAGGGGGGAAATATCCCCATTTTCCTTCCCCGACTGTCGAGCAGTCTACCTCTAAGTGTGTACAACGGTCGCGGCAACACAGGTGCGCGTAGCGTAGAAATCTTAGTTTAAATTTAAAACTATTTTTTAGCTAGGCAGAAACCATTATATTTGTTAAAATATTCTTACTTGTACCTGAAGGTTTAAAGATTATAAAACTTTTAGAATAATTGCAATTAAATCGGCAGGTATTTAGAAAAAGCCCAAAAAATCATGAATTAAAGCACTAAACGTTGCAAATAATTCGTAAAGAAATAATTTTTTTTAAAATTACCATGAAAGAAAAACGTCTATTTCGATGAGATACGCATAAATAAAAAAAATTGATTCCGAAGCGATTTGTTGAAATTGTTTTCCTTTATACACCTACCTATTAGTTATTTGTCAATGACAATTGCCGGCCCACTTGGAAAATTAAAACAAAATACATTATTAAACTTTAAACAATATATAGAATCGAATAAAAATAGTTAAAAAAGGGAATTATAAATAATGCAAAATAAAATTAGTCGACTCTACTTATACGCCGCCTATAACGCTTCAGTTTTAACAATTTATAAATTTTAATATATTCAATATGTTTTTTTGTTTAGAACCCTACGCACTGGATACACTTTTATATTCACAGTACCTACTTTTCATTTTGTTCGACGTAATTCATAAAAATCTGTTATTTGTAAAATGCCTTTATAATTTGAAATATATCTACTTTATTTAATCATGATAAAATTTCATAAGATTTTACCTACTTCAATTTATTACGGATAACTCCAGTATTTAGAAGTATTTAAAAATCAAAAAGTTTGATAAATAATTAAAAATATGAACTTCCTTCAAATATCTCATGATCTTCAAAAAAATAACACAATAAAATATCACTAACAACAGACGAAAACCTAGAAATAATCTATTGCACAAAAAATTTCTCGAATAGACTCTTTCAAGTGTTATTGTTTAGTAAAGAATCTATACTAAACGGGTTCGCCCGTCTGATTTTGTCATCTTGTGATCCTGCGGTTAGATCCACTCCTGATTCCGATACGGAAGACGAGTACCTACCACTCTCGCTATTATTAAAGTTTTCTGATTCCGCCCCAGAGTCCCCAACAACGTCTATATCGCTATCACTGTCTGCCCCATCACCGCCCCTCTGCGCAAGGTACTCTCTTTTTAGCGCCACAAGGTCCACTGCGATGCCTTTGGCGCGCAGCTTGCGAGCTTGTCGCTCGAGAGCTTTTTGAAGCTTTTTCCTGCGGCGCGCACGTTCTCTGGCTCGAAGCTCGGCAGGTGGTATTGGTTCGCCCGAGCAGGATTGAGGATGAGCGTTGTGGGCGGGCCGGCCGGGACCTTTTTTGGTGTGTTCCTTCTTGCGCCATTTGGCACGACGGTTCTGGAACCAAACCTGAAACAAGAAATTTCTATACGGCAATTGCTTCAGTAAATTTAAAGATGTACATTAATTTGAAAGTAAATACAAATATTAAGCTAATTGTGCGGATATTTAAGCTTTCTATGGTCAAGAATTATAATCAACGTTAGGGATAGTAATATATGATGAGACCCAAGTAGCAATTAATGCTAGTCAGATCAGGGTGCGGCGATCTAGTGGGCTCCAGGTCCTGGAATATTCGTGTCTACTCTTAAAAAGTGTAGACATGGAAGTGGTGAAAAAATAAATAAAATAGTATGCAATTGTAATACACTACTTTCGAGTGTTGGCTAATATTGGTTGTTCATACTAATGAACCACCGACACCTGAAGTGACGATAATTTAAATTAAAAGAGTAAAAGATATCGAATAAACTCCTAAAGTACAGAGGACAAGATCTGACCAAACAACTATTAAAACTAATCAAAAATAATACAACAAAACAGAATACCAGAAGAATGAAGATCAAGCATCCCAATATCTCTTTTCAAAAATGGAGACAAATCGAACACGGAGAATTGTAGGGAAATTAATGTATTAATCACAACATTAAAATTAACAATCCAAGTGGTAACAAACTGAATTAAATTATAAACAAGGTATTAGGGCGGGAAGGTGATGCACTGACGTTATATGAAAGAAAAATGCTAGAAACAGCAGATATGAAAAACCTTTTGAAAAATTGATGGTAAGACAGTATGTACCCCCCTCGTATATTTTGAACGGTTATACTTATAATAGTGAAATTTGGAGGGAGGAAATAAACGGACGTAAGCTTCTTAACTAGTCATGACAGGTGACGTAATTATGACAGAGACTTTACAGCGCCACTGTGACAGATAATTTTAAATGGGACCTTATGCTAAGTGATACCTTGTTTGAAAGGTATTGAAAATACCTATTCAGTCATACTAATTTTGTTTGAGTTTAAGCTAATTTTGATGAATAAATGAAATAAATATAAAATTGTAGTTTCGCATTTAATTAATAAAAATTCAAAATTCCTCATATGATTACTTGCCAAAAAGATTGACGTTGACGTAAAACCTACAAGAGAATTGGAAAACGTCAACTTTTTTGACAAAAAAACATAGGCGGACATTTGAATTTTTATTAATTAAATGCGAAACTACAATAATATATTTATTAAATTTATTCACCAAAATAAAAATCAACTAAAACCCAAAAAAATTAGTATGACGGAATAGGTATTTTGAATACCTTTCGAACGAGGTATCTCTTGCCATAAGGTCCCATTTAAAATTATCGGTCACAGTGGCTCTGTAACTTCATCTGTCACTATTATGTCACCTGTCATGACTAGTTAAAAAGCTTACGTCCGTTTATTTCCTCCCTCTAAATTTTACTTTTATAGGTATAACCGTTCAAAATATACGAGGGGGGGTACGGACTTTTGACTAGCACTGTATGTTTAGATTATATTCGGCTAGTTTTTATGAAGTAATTGGAAGATTGTAATTCAACGTTAAAGAAAAAAAACTTATTTCAAGAATGACGATAGCCGAAAAAACCGCGATTGAAACACATGGCGAGCTTTATGAACAAATTATATTATTAATTTTGCAAAAAGTCAGAAGGAGCGACCTATTTAATATTACATACTTTATAAATCTGGCCTTTTCAATTTTAAAATGGACCCCTCTATTTATTGATTCATGAGCCGCCGCTGGTTATATATTGTGATATAAAATACAATTTCATTTTGTTTTAAGTAAACCGCAGAATAATTGCACATATTTATTCCTTAATTTTAATTTGCCAACCTATTTATGTATATCAATAAATGACCTGATTGATATCTTAACCGAATGGTGAATTAAGTCATAAGCAATACACCACGCTTCACAACCCAACCTTAATGCATGTATTAGGAATGGAAAAATAGGAACGAGGTTCTGCCGGGCGAAAATCATGGAAATTAATATTGCCCTATATCACGCTACACAACACCATGCCACTCTGACAGTATGGAAACACTATAATTAACATGGTAATTTCGGGGCGATATGTTAGTACTAAAAGTTGGTGGCGTGTAGTGGCCAGTTTACCCTTATTCATAGTTCACATAGTTCGTAGACAAGACAAGGGATAAAGAAAGAGGGTAAGGCAATAAGTTCTAGACATAAAGGAATAAGTATTAAGATTGTCGACTGACAAAAGGTCGACGAAGAAGTAATAGTTATGTGCAGAGTTGTATAATTCATTGTGTTGCTTCCTAAATAATGAACGGTTTAATAGATTATTCTAACAGGGGAGTCAAAAAACTTCTACCCACAGATTTCGCCACTAATTGTTTATTAATTGTTGAAACAATAACAATTATTGTTTTTTATCAATAATGATATCGTTGCATTCATCATTTTACTTGGATCAAAAAATGTTTCTATTTTGTTTTTGATTATGATGCATCCGAATCTGACATTACAATTTGAAAAAAAAAATTTAAGCTCTCATACAGTATGTCTGTGTAATAGGGATGGACTCGAGACAAGCCGAGCCGAGCTTTTGACAAGATTTCGAAAGCCCAGCTTGACATAAAAGCTCGGCTTGAACTTCGAATTTCAAGCTCGTGGCTCGTATAGGCTCGGTTCGTGGCTCTTTGGAGCCACGATTTTTTTTTAATTCGTCACAACCCTTTTGTATTTATTCAATTAAAATACTTGTTCAATTGTTCACTTGCAAAAACTAATCTTATATTTTTTGTTGTATGAGTTCAATATTTTTCACTTCTTGTCAATATCCTACCACTTATTTCATCTCTACCCATACAGACAGTTATTGCTGAGACGAGACAACGCGCGATGCTATCTCGGTCTCATTGGGTTGTCACTCACCGCGCGCTGAGGACACATCAAACTCTTCTACTGTTGACCCGCAAAGGTAACGGAAGTGCGTATCGACTCTATTGAGTGTTACTCTCCGCTGAAGACACATCAATCTCTTCTACTGTAGACCTCAAAGGGAAATGATGTGCGTTTCAACTCTATTGAGCGTCACTTTTCTCTGATTACAAATCAATCTCTTCTATTACGGCCCGCTGAAGGGTGCACGCGCTTGGACCTTTCTCTCTCAGTTCCATTGCCGTTGAACAAACACTTTTATCCTCTACGTAATAGTCTAAGACAATAATTCGTTATACAATATCCGTTGAACCGTTAATAACAATTAAAACTCGTGAAACAGTTTAATCCGTGAGTGAAACGGCATATGTGTTTAAACAAAACGCGATCAGTGATCAGTGACAAAGGATTTTGATAAGACTTTTATAAACTTATAATATTGTCTGCTTATCACAATCCCTCTATAAATTTCCACTTAAACCATCAACCTCATACAGTCCACAAACTCTGAAATTATATTAATAATTTCACATATTATGTACGTTCCTTTATTGTACAATACTCTCGTATTATATACATATTATCACTGAATACTGTGTATTTTCAAACAAATATTTCCTTTTAGGAGAGGTTTTCTTAATGCGTGTGTGTATATCTTTCTTCGTCTACCTTAGCGCCATCGTTTATTTACATACCTATCGACGATATTGGTTTTAATCCGTAAAATTTCTATTTATTCGGCAAAGCGAGGCTATAAAGGTTATCGCCATAACTTTATAGCCGTAGCAACACGGTGGGTGCTCTCTATATGAAGGCATCAACCTTAAAACAATCAATTTGTATGCATAACATGCGATAAAAGCACCGAGTTGGATACACACCAGTCAACGCCAACACTGCCAACAGGGGGTGTGAAATAAATACTGGATTTTGCTATTTCGCTCTCTCGCGTATAGATATTAACGGACGTCGGGGATTTACTGGAAACTTAACATTGAACGTTAACCTAACTAATGAAAGTCACGTGAGAATAATAAACAAATAGAATGTAATGTACCTGTACGAAACGGGTGGTTCATCAACCGAAATGAGATCAGAGTAATAAGGTTTGTTCCAACATAACGAGAAACCGTCCATAAACGATCACCGTCCTACGCAGTTCCATGGAACGTATTATTTCGTTCCCATGGAACGTTAATTATATAGTAACGTGATCGTTACATGACGGTTCTTCGTTGTGTTTGAACAAACCTATAATGTACGAAAAAAAATATGGTAATTAACAGGTGTCATAACATCTTTTCGATTCTTTAGGAAAGTGTGAAGAAGAAAATACATTTTAACTGAAGAATATATCTTCTTCTTCTTCTTCTTCTTTTTATATAGACATTACTCTGTCTGTTTTTCAATGTGCCTCCAGTAAGTTGTCATTCAATCTTTTTCGTGGTCTTCCCACTGATCGTCTTCCTATTGGGGAACCGTCTCTCGCCGTCCTTACTACTCTATTTGTTGTCATTCGGCTTATGTGGTCGCTCCATTCTACTCTTCTGCTTTTCACCCAGTTATTAATGTTGTCCACCTTGCATCTCCTTCGTATATCTGCACTTCTAGCTCTATCCCACATCGTCTGACCATCGATTTTTCGCAATGTTTTCATCTCTGCTGTTTCTAGCATTCTTTTTGTCCTTTCTGTATCAGGTCGTGTTTCTGCCGCGTATGTCATTATTGGTCGGATGACTGTTTTGTAAATTCTGCCTTTCACTTCTTTTCCGATGTTTTTATTTCTCCATATTGTTTCATTCAGGCAACCTGCGGCTCTGTTTGCTTTATTCACCTGATCTTCCACTTCTGTTTCGAGCTTTCCGTAGCTGCATAGTGTGATGCCTAGATATTTAAACTCCATGACTTGTTCTATTATTTGATCCTCCAGCTCTAATTTACACCTTATTAGATCTGCTGTTATAACCATGCATTTAGTCTTTTTTGGGGAAATTAACATGTTAAATTTTCTAGCGGTTATATTAAATTCGTGCAGCATACGTTGTAAATCATCTTCACTTTGAGAGATTAGTATTGCGTCGTCTGCATAGCAGATTATTTTAAGTTGTTTTTCTCCCATTTGGTATCCTTTTTTTGTTCTTACTTTTTTTTATTATTTCGTCCATGATCAGGTTGAACAACAGAGGGCTCAGGGAATCTCCCTGTCTTATCCCATTGCCAGCTTCAATTGGCTCAGTTAGTTTATCATCTACTTTTACTTTTATTGTGTTGTTCTGGTAGATATTTTCGATCGTTTTAATTAATCCTAGAGGTACCTCTCTTGCGTACAATAAATGGATAACGTCCTTTAATTTGACCCTGTCGAATGCCTTCTTAAGGTCCACGAAACATAAGTATGCCGGTTTGTTGTATTCTAACGACTTTTCTTGAATCTGCCTCATTATAAATATAGCGTCGGTGCATCATCTTCCCGACCTAAAACCTTGTTGTTCTTCATCTAATGTCATAATTTTATTCAGTGTGTTTGTTATCACTTTGGTCGTTAATTTTAATGTGGTGTTTAATAAATTAATTCCTCTGTAATTCTCCGGGTCCGATTTTTCTCCCTTTTTGAAGAGAGGTATTAGGATGCTTGATCTCCATTCTTGTGGTATTCTGTTTTGTTGTATTATTTTTTGGATTAGTTTTAATAATTGTTTGGTCAGGTCTTGTCCTCCATACTTTAGGAGTTCATTCGATATTCTGTCCTCTCCTGGTGATTTTCTATTTTTTAATTTCCTTAATGCTTCCGTTACCTCTGCTTCTTCAATATTTGTTTCTTCGTTTGTTGTCACTGCAGGTGTTGGTGGTTCGTTATCGTTATCTTTAGCAAACAGAGATCGAAAATAGTCTGCCCAACTTTCCTTCTGAATGTGTTTCGTTTTTATTAGTTCGTTCATCTCTTTTCTTTGTCCTGTGATCATTCTCCATATTTCCTTTTGTGTTCCGTAGAAGTCGTGTTCCATCTGTTTTGAGAAACTCTCCCAGTGTTCTCTTTTTATTTGTCTGACTAGAATGTTTGTTTCGTTTCTAATTCTTTTATAGTGGTTGTATGCCTGTTGTGTTTGTTGTGTTCTGTATTGTAAAAAGGCTTTCTTTTTTTCTTCACATTTTATCTTCACTTCCCCTCGAAACCATGGGGTTTTCTTTTTTGATATATTGGTATTCATTACTTTCCTCTCTCCAAGTGATTCTGTTGTTGCGTTAATTATGTTACTTTTGAGTTTTTCCCAGCTTTCCTCGATGTTATCGTTTTGTAGTATTTCATTATCAGCAATCTTCTCTGATATTCTTTTTCTATATAAGTACTCCGTGGATTCCGTACTTAGTCCTTCGACTTTGATTTTTGTTTGTGTTGGTGCCACTCTCTTAGGTTTGAAGCGTTTCATGGTGATTCTGATTTTACATAATACTAGGCTGTGGTCACTACCTACATCTGCTGAGTTGAGGCATCTTACGTCAATTATTTTTGATGGATGTATATCTCTGTTAGTTACAACATAGTCTATCATAGATCTTTGTCCACGGGTATTATTGAATGTATATTTGTGTTGGTCTTTGTGGTCAAAAAAGGTGTTGTTTATTCGAAGTTCGTTATTCGTGCAGAAGTTTATCATCAGTTCTCCATTTTCGTTGAAGAATATATGACGTAATATATCATCATCATCATGATTCTGATTCTGTTTGGGCTATTTCGATTCATTTGTCGCAGGGAATCATTCCCCATTAACGTTTTGGTCTTTGGTTTTACAATAATTGGTGATGTGACTTCTACAACATTTTTCCATTCGTTCCTGTTATTGCTTATGGTTGTCGGTTCTCTAAATCCCATCTACTTAAGGTCCTCAATTATCTGGTTCTCCCATCTCGTTTTCGGTCTTCCTCGAGGTCTACCTGATACTGGTCACTATTTGGTGATTTTCTTGATAACTGGTTCTGGATTTCTCCTTTGAGTCTAAGTCCATCTGAATCTCTATGTCTTGATAAATCTGACAATGGTTTTTCCTTTCAAAAGTTGTCTTACTTCGTAGTTCATCAGTTTTCTAAATTCAAACTTAAAAGGGGTAAACCCTGTAGTTGGCTGTATACCTTCGTTAAAACAACGTAGAATGAAGTAAACACTTCTGTTGTATGTAGGTATATTAATTTATTATTAAAATTCTTAAAATTTATCCACAAGGGAGTGGAAGTACAAAACGTTTTCGGTCAAAATGACCATCATCAGTGTAAACGTCCAGTGTACAAGTAGTTGAAACTAGCCACTTCAAAAGGTGTAAAAACCTCTAAATAACATTATTGCTACATTATAAGCTATATAATAATCGACCTTAAGTCGATGTCTTAAGATTATATATTATCACATGTGGATGTATGCCATCCTTGCTCGGATTACATACAAGGATACAAGGATGACATACATCCACATGTGATAATATATAATCTTAAGACATCGACTTAAGGTCGATTATTATATAGCTTATAATGTAGCAATAATGTTATTTAGAGGTTTTTACACCTTTTGAAGTGGCTAGTTTCAACTATTTGTACACTGGACGTTTACACTGATGATAGTCATTTTGAACGAAAACGTTTTGTACTTTCGTGGATAAATTTTAAGAATTTTAATAATAAATTAATATACCTACATACAACAGAAGTATTTACTTCATTCTACGTTGTTTTCTAAATTCATTATTAAGTAATTTTAGTGGGCCTGCTATTCCCGAAATGATGTTTTTCTCTAGGATCATCAATATTTTTGCATCTTTTTGTGTCAAGCACATTACTTCAGCTCAGCACCATATGAGACCCCTAGAACACAAGAGGTGTAAGTGATAATTTTTAGAAAATTGAGTTAAATACAAAAATGGATTCCCAAACACACAGAAAACATTGCGGCTTTAAAGTTTCTACATAAACTAATAGTAGGGGAGCAAAGTATGCTAAATGTGGAGTCACTCGAGCGTTATGGGGACCTATTGGGTTGTGAAGAGTAGGTAGGTCTTAAACCAAAAAAAGTTAAGTAAAGTTTTCCATTTTAGTGGGCGCTTGCCATTTTTAACATTAATTTTCCATTTCCAACAAATGTTTTTTCCGATTATAACGCCATCTGTCCATAATTCGAACGAATGTTTCGAATAAAAGTTACATATTTTTACGTAAGGAATCCAAATCTGCAATAAAAAATGGGGCTTCTATTTAAGATTTTAAAGTAACCCCCACCCCACCTCCCTGGGGGGTCGTGTTTCATCGCATTTGATAAATTTTTCAAAAATATTGAATAAGTATATTTTACAGTTTTTCGATCATTTCGCGAAATATCGCGGGATTCGTATATAAAATATTAAATTTACCCCCCACCCCTCTCCGTGGGAAGTCGTGTTTGGTATCATTCGATAGATTTTTAAAAAATATTGGGCACATATTTTTTAGTTTTTCGATCGGTCATTCATTTCGCGAAATATTCGCTTTTTTCTTGTGAAACTTTGGGACTCACCCATTTCCTTACGCCCGGCTCAAATCGTCAGATTTTTGAAATATACACTCTTTTGCATGTACTTAACGTACCTTATCTTAATCTGACAATTTCGAGTTTTTTTAAGGATAGATTTTTTTTCGGGCCCCTCTTAACGAACTCCCCTGTGTTAAGAGCCATTATATGGTAGAGGTACATCTGCAGAGTACCAGGTTTCTCCCCATATGATAATCTGACGCGCTCGAGTAACTGCAAAAATCCCCGCTTGGGCTCCCCTACCATAAAAATAACATGATCAAAACTGACATGTAATTTAAAACATGCTAAGTAGTACCTACCTAGATTTTTAAATTTGTCTAGAACTTTGAACAAAGTTTTCTCAAAACTTAGCACTTACACCCCTTGTGTCCTAAGGGTCTCATATGTGATTACTGGTCTAATTGCTACTCTGTAATTTTTCAGTTTGGTATTCTGAGTAAGCTTCTTATCTTTGAGGAGATTGTTGCATTTCCAGTAGGTTCTGTTTCCTGTCAGGATTCTTTCATTGATCACTATGTTTCTATTATCAGTTCCATTAACTGACACCCCAAGATATTTAAAGTGTTCTACCTTTTCAAACTCATATCGCCAATATTTAACCTTGTCACATTAACTGTATTTTGTCTTGAGCATATTAGGTGAACATGATGACATTAAATAACAAACTAACATATTACAATGATTATCTGAATAATACACTGTTTTGGTTGTAAATATTTTTTTGCAAATATTTTTTTTTATTTTTTTGTATTTTGTTATTATATTTATTTTTAATTTATTTTTTTTATTACTATTTTTTTATTGTTTTTTTTTACTACGCTAAAACATAAACCCGATTCATCATCTTGGAGGTTTACACCTTCTTAGTTTTTTTTCTCACTTTTTTGCTCTTTTTTTTCTTTTTTTTGCTTTTTTTTCTCTTTTTTTTTCTTTTCTTTTCTTGTTCTTTTCTTTTTCAATTATAATATACAGTAATTACTTAAATCTACATGGTCTAAAAAATAACAACAAAACAAACAAGTTTGTTTTGTTTTAACAAACATGCTTGCTTTGTTTTAACAAAATTATTTAAATACAGGGTAAATTTTATTGCTACAATTCATATTTACAGTTTTTGATATGTTCGTAAATTGTTTTTAATGTATTAATATCTTCAGAAAAAATCAAATTGTTCAGGTAGACGGGAAGTGGAATTTTTAATATATTAAGATTATCATAAAATTTGTTTATATTTACTGATTGATGTGAACATTCGAGGAGAATATGTAGTAGATCACCTTCTTTTCCACACTCACAGTTAAGTGACTCTGTGAACCCCAAACTGTACATATGAAGGGGGTAAGTGCGTGATTACATCTCAATCTATTTATAACTGTTATGAAATGGCGGTTTGATACAGAATGAAACCATCTTTTAATGGGAATTTCAGGCTGCATTTGTTTATAATTACTTTCAGTTCTCGTGTTTCGATAATACGTTTGCCAACTTTCTTTTTGGTTTCGTCTACTAATAATGTCAATATCCGAAATGGGAAAGTGATGAAAGAAAGAATTTATAAAATAATCATTAGACCAACAATGACATATGCAACAGAAACACAACCTGACACGCAGAACAAATAATAGAATGCTACTAGCATCAGAGATGAAAAACCTTAGAAACATGAGACAGAGCTAGAAGTACAGATATACGACACATATTCAAGGTGGAAAATATCAAGAACTGTGTAAGAAAAGAGTAGAATGGAATCATCATATAAGTCGAATGACAACAAAAAGAATAATAAAGACGACAAGAGACGGTTCTTCCATAGGAAGACGATCAGTGAAAATAGCACGAAACAATGGAACGATAACTTACGGGAGGTATATTGAAAAACAGACAGAGTCCTTGTCTACATTAAAAAAGCAGAAAACTTATAACGCTTTCAAAAAATATATTACCCTATTACTTGTACCTACATGGATTTCTTATCCCTGTTGATACTTCCCCAACTGGTCCAACTGCTTTCTTTTATAAAGTTTGCTATAATTATTGACCTTATCTCTATTAAATTTGTTCATAAAGAATTTATAGCGATACGCTTTAATTACTATTTTCGCTAATTTTAATTTTAATATTTTTTCTTAAAAGCGAAACATGGCTTTAACAACTTAACGCTTATCAAGCGTTAAGAGTGACATGGCTTTACTCTGTCAACATCTGTTTTCTCACCCACATAAATTAGTTATCATATCAGACCATTATGTCAACAACTCACTTAATGCATCTAAATTGTTTTCTTAAAACTGCGAAAGTGTACGCCAGACCTAGTGATTTATTGACAGCTGGTCAAAGTAAAAGAAACACAAACATATTTATCGTTTGTGGTTTTTTTCTTCAGTCACAGCTCGACAGGCATACGTATCGGGTCACACCCCTTGGCCGTCGCTAACATCGACCCTTCCTTCTGAGTGTCTTAAGCGAAACACATTTTTGTTACAACAATAAATAAAATATTTATCGTTCTTTTTATTACATTCATTTCAATTAAATTCCGGCAACTCACCCATCGGAATAAATTTAATAATATCAGAAACAGAAATGAAAAGGTCTATGCTTGGACTAATTCTGAGAGATATAAAAATAAATGAAGATATCCACAAATAAGAAAAAGTAGAATACATCATAGAGGAGGTAGCAAAATGAAAATGGAGATGGGCCGTTCAACTAGTAATGAAAAATAACACATCTAAACAAAAACATCGTAGAATAATGATTAAGGACTGACAATAGGAATCCACTAAATGTAACTGAATATGATACATACATACAAATACTTGGAAACGTTTAGCAGATGCTTCCGTCCAACAGCAGACACAAAGGGGCTGAATAATGATGATATTAATTGAAAAAATTTGTTATTTATTTCAATTTTTAAATTTACACTGAAAAGTGTATCAGAAAATAAATAATAGTATTGTGTATGCCATCAATTTATTCTTAAAGTTAAAGTACTAGGTACATACATGAAAACCATTGATGACACATCATCGTAACATTGCCTATAATAAAATAAAAGATATGTCTTTACCGAAAGCAATCCAATTGTTTGGATGTTTATATCCCGAAAAGTTTCAAATTCGTTTTCGGCCAAGCATCGATTTAAAAACAATAAGGGCTGGAGCTTATGGTAGCAGATTCTTTGGGAGCCAATGTTGCTTCGAGTTAATGTATATCAGGGCGCAATGTTGCGGTCACTCAATCGATCCTGAGGGAGAAAACCTCTTTTTTCACCCTCTTCTAACCCTGCTGCTGACCTCTGAGATTTCCACAGTATTGCTTGATGCGAGATACGAACAGGGAAGGACTAAGCCACAAATAGTGAGTTGGAGTGGTTTAGTATAAAACATTTTTATTTATTAAAAACCGATTAGCCATCATTTTATAAAATTATGAAACATAACATTATAATGGTCATTCCACATACTTCTAGCTAATGTCAGTCCAACGTAAACATACAAAAGCATTTATTCCACGAAATATTTTGGAGTTTCCTTTTTGTACTGTTTTGAGATAGGGATAGCCTTTTTTACGATATTATCTTTTTCCTTCTTCTTTAATCTAAGCTTTGAGGTATCCTTTTTTAGGATATTTGTTTTTTCTCTGGAAGATATATGTTCTCTAACGGTTATCTTAAAGCTAATTAGCTTATTGTACTTGTTTTTTCAACATAAAAGTCTTCGGAACTATGAGCTATCTGAAAACCAATAGACTTGGCCCTGATATATCTAGGACTCTCATATTAAGGCTACATAGAACCTTCTTATATCAACCGTAAGTTCTGTCTAAGCTGTCGGTTTTGTTGAAGGTTTGAGTGTAGAAGCTTGTTTGTGAACATTGAGACATACTTGGGGTAAAAACAGTATCCGTAACCAGGGTCGCGTCACTACTTGTTCTCTTTTTATTTTTTATCATTCATTTATGAGTCCTCTTCCGGGCCAATTCTTTTGTTTCCATGTTTATTTTATTCCCACGAGTTAGGATGAGTTCCTGTCGATCAAGGTATTGTGATCATACAGTGCAAAGGGTATAATTCTCCAGAATTCGCCAGAAAGTTTCCGAAAGTTTCCTGGTGCATAGCTTAGGCAACATTTTCTCCTGTACTATGCGTCCGATGGGCACGATGGTGTTACATCTTGATATGGGGTTGGGAGCAGTAGGCGCTGCATAAACCTTGCTCTATGAAATGCCAATTATGGTACGGATGCGTGATTTGTCGACAAATGAAGAACTGTATATGTGAATGCGTATTTTGTATTTTTGTGTTTATGTGACTGTGTGTATGTGTAGTGGTAAAAGATACATTTGCTACTCCTGTGTTATGTTCTCAGTTAATCCGCAGGTGCCAATTTAGTTATATGTTTTTTACACCTATTCTATTGTTCTATATATCACTAGCACGTTCCCTATTGGCGAATGGGAAAAGCCTTGTTGAGGATGAGAACTTCCCCACTCAGCCTATTCTGTGTGGAGTCCTACTATCCATAGAGCTCCTTCTCATAGTCCCAGATGGGGAAAATATATTTCCTTTAAATTTAAAAGCCTCTTTAAAGGTACTACGTAGGTGTTTAAAACCTGGAAAAACTGAAAAAATTTTATGGTTACATTAGAATTTAAACCATTTCTAATTTGGAATCTTATTTATTACATGCTGTATTACGAAATTACAAGAATGCCAGATAAACACATAATTAAAAATGGCATTAATTATTACTATTTCATATTATGAACATAATCGTAAATTCCTCACTCATTGCTACTATGATTTGGATAATAATTTATTATATAAATTAAATCTAACAATAATTAATAAATTATTATAAAATAGTTTATTTAAAAACTATCTAAAAGTCATCCACATGGATTGCAAACGTTTTCGTTCTGAACAGAACATCTTCAGTGCCTGGAATGAAGTATTTCCACGTTAGATTAAGGCAAAAAGGTTAAAATTGTGACTGTTAATGAGAAAAATATGTGGAGAATACTTACATTCCGCAAAGTAGTTGTAACTAGCACACCAATGAAGGTGGTAACTTCATAATATATGGCTTACATTATAAATTTTAATAAAATATTGTGACTACTAGTCGATGTTAAAAGACTTTTGTTAAAAAAGTTTTTTTTTGTATCATATTTAGATCATTTTTGTTTGAAATCTCAATAATGACAGCTTGCCTTTTTGTTCGTTTTCTTTTTCGTTTTCCTTTTTCTGTCCTTTTCATTTTCCTTTCTATTTGCTTTCCGTTTTTATTTTTTCCTTTTCCTTTCCTTGCCAAAAGAAAGTGGTAACGATTTTTGATGACATTTTGATAACGATTTCTGTAGTGGAAGTCGAAACGTAAAATAGAATTTAATTTCAAACAAAAATTGTGGCTTTATTCCCAAATAAAATAGTAAATTACAAAAGAAAGTGCTCAGCTTCTAAATTCACTTATCGAGTTCCTAAAGTCCCAATTGTGTTTACTACGAGCAAAAGTCCTGTGATATACATCATCTATAATACTCTGAATATTTCGACGAGAGTAAACGAAAGCGAGCAAGAAAACTATCTACCAATTTTGGATATGCTAATTACTGAGCTGAGTCGACGGTTGACAGCGCACGAGTCAGTGAACTCAGTATTTGGTGTTTTGTGTGTTTTTCCAAAACTAAAGTGATACTTAAATAAAGGAATGTGCTTTAAAACTACATATACGTGAAAACTATCCTGATGATATTGAACCTGAAATTGAAGATGAACTAGTGCACTTTAAATATTTTATAGACTAGCTTCAAGACTGCAGGTCAAAGAGTTTATTCTTGCTTCACAGTCATTTTGGGTTATTTATGAGAATAGATTCGAATAGATGTTTCCAAATGTGTCAGTAGCCTTTAAGACAGGCCGCACATCAAAGAAACATGAAACGTAAATTACGTTTCATGGAAATAAACCACTGCTAAACAAATATATGTCCGGCCAATTATGAAACTCTCCGAAAATAAAAATGTGTCATGAGCATGAATCACACTCGTTTCATTGGTAGGCGGACTGAGATTTGTTTAGCAGTGTTTTATTTCAATGAAACATGTTTCACGTTTCATGTTTCATGTTTTTCGTTTCATGTTTCTTTGGTGTGCGGCTTGCCTAATGATTACAAATGCAACAGGCGAACGGTCATTTTCAAAAATTAAAAACTGTCACCGTTCGACAATGGCACAAAATAGACTAGCATTTATCTCAATTATCACTATTGAGAATATAATTATAAGGCTTCGAAAACTCCAACTAAATTTACTGCAATTTAGACTATACATAATATTTAGACTATACATAAATTTAAGTTTAGGTCTACAAAATGTCCACTAATATATATCTAAGGAATACCGTTCGGAGATAAAAGGGTTATCCGAGGTTGTGGAGGGAGAAGGAGGTTTCTTAAGGGACCTAATAGCTTTGGTTGCCTAGAGACCTGAAGATTCTTTAACCCGGGACTGTTTATATAACAAGACAGATAAAAATCATCGACCTATCATTTGCAAAGAAACTTTTTCTTCTTTCTGTATCGACACTACTCTGTCGTTCCATCGTTTCCGTGGTCTTCCCACTTATCGTCTTCCTATTGAAGAACCCTCTCGCCGTCTTTAGTACCTACTCTATTTGTTGTCATTCGGCTGGTGTAGTAATTTACAGAAGTCACAAATCAATACTGTTATATAATTTTTATGGGAAAAATTTAGAAAATTAATTTATGTCAAAGACCACGAGATCATAGATTTTCATCGCCCTCTATATGGCCAAAAATTATAAATAGTATTAGTTAGTCATAAACAGTGTTTCGTGGAAAGTGAAAATCGTTTAGTATCAATGATTCTATGAACAGACTTTTATTTCTATTAACCGACCACGAACGAGACAATTAATACGGTCGGATTAGAAAGTACATGTATTCGCTTTGAAGTGAACAATAGGAAGTTTATAAATGCTTCTTAGAAGGAAAAACGGTAAACACAATTGTTGAGTTTTATAATATCGAGTTTTTATAGCATGTAGAAACACAAAAGTAATTTTGGTATCTCCTGGAATTTGACAAAACGGAAAAGTTACAAAAATAATTTGTTCTGAAGAAATGAAAGTAGGGATGTAGTGTGTAGAGAGGATGTTTTGTGATTGGCGAGAGAGACGGATGGAGGAAGAATGGAGTGTTTGAGTCCGACTGAGGAGAAAAAAAGTTACACTGTGTAATGAAGATCTAAAGAGAGCAGTCCAGTTTTTGAATAGTAAGAAGTCTGTGTAGAGTGGTGAAGTTGGCGGCCGTGTAAGCAAAATCGTGTTGAAACGAAATTGTTGATCGAGTTGAGAAGTTAAATCTCCTTGTGTCCGAAGAGATTCCTGTTTCTGTCTGGAACGAGTAGCCAGTTGATATCAATTTGCACAAGATATCGAGCAGAGAGAAAACTGAGGAGAGATTTCGAGCGAGTGCTGTTGTTTGTTTGTGAAGCAGTTTGGACGAGAAGGATCGTTCGCAGCATCCGAGGAGCACGTGTGGGAGAATCGAGGACTACACAATCCATGAAAAGAAGTAAAGAAGAGAAAAAAAGGTTAGTCAGATTATTTGTGAAACGGATAGAGTTGTTTTATATTACATACCATATTTGTTTATTTTTTATTGAGCAGTTCTACAGCATAATTTAGTCATTCATAATTTCAAAGAAGAAATAAGTAATCTATTCAAAAGGTGAAAAGTACATTTTGTTTTTTGATATAACAGTAAGAACAGTCTAACGAATTACTTAAATGAAAATTTTGTTAAAAAAGGAGATAGCAGAATTAAAGATTAATTTATTAGATAAGAAATAGTTGCAACAAAATTGAGTTTTAGCATACATTTAAATCTTATATTTATGGTATATTGGATAAATAAATAATATTTATAGAATTTATATGACATTGAGTATATTTATTTTCCCTGTTTTGTCCTGGATGAAGTAAGCAACTAGAGATACTAGAAGCCACAAACCAAAGGTAATGCATTAAAATAAAATAAACCCTGAGAATAAATTTTATTAGAAAGTTTTATTTAATTTTGGTTTTGTTTCCATAAGTAGTAATCAAATAAGTTAATTAATTAATGAAAATAAGAATATGCTGATCAATCTTATAACAGAGAGAAAATACAGAGCATAACAATACATAAAATTAAAATCGTTGTGCAAGAAATATTAATAATAAAAATTGCTCACTTATTCTTAAAATTCATAACGCAAATTAATTAATTGAGGTTAATTGTGCCTAACATGTTCTTAAATTTTCCAATTATAATCAATAGTTACTTACTTACTTACTTAAGCCGTCCTCTTGTACCTTACGGTGTCGAGGTAAGTGGAGAAATCAGACGTCTCCATGCTTTTCGGTCAAATCAATAGTTAATAAGTACTTATTAACGTAAATAATTGTTAAGTAAAAGTTAATAAGTAATAAATAAATAATTATTAAATATTGTGCAACTAAATTATGCTTTAAACTTCCCAAACGTGTAACTTAAGAAAAAATTTCTTAGTTTTTTGTGGACGTGGAAACAATTTTGTATGTAACTCATATAAAAAGGAGATTGCTTCACTTGACGTGTTGTTCAAGGAGACTATTAGAACGCAATATGTCGGACTTATGTCTCTTCCAATACACATTTTTTAAATCTTTTTGTTGAATAAATACCTATTGAATTATGGTCTTTTTTTTTAAGAATTGATTATCGTAGGGGAGCAAAGTATGTTAAATGTGCAGTCACTCAAGCGCTTTGGGGACCTATTGGGTTGTGAAGAGTAGGTCCTAAAACCAAAAAAGTTAAGTAAAGTTTTCCATTTTAGTGGGAACTTTCCATTTTTAATTTAATTTTCCATTTCCAACAATCGTTTTTTAGATTATAGCGCCATCTATCCATAATTTAAAAAAATGTCTCAAATAAAAGTTACTTATTTTTACGTAAGGAATCCAAATCTGCAATAAAAAATGGGGGCTACCATTTAAGATTTTAACGTCACCCCCACCCCACCTCTGTAGGGGGTCGTGTTTGGTACCATTCGATAGATTTTTCAAAAATACTGAATAACTGTATTTTTCAGTTTTTCGATCTGATGTTCATTTCGCCAAATATCGCGGGATTCATATTTAAAATATTAAATTTACCCCCACCCTCTCCATGGGAGGTCGTGTTTGGTATCATTCGATAAATTTTTGAAAAATATTGAGTACGTATTTTTTAGTTTTTCGATATGTCATTCATTTCGCAAAATATTCGCTTTTTTCTTGTGAAACTTTGGGACTCACCATTTCCTTACGCCCCGCTTAAATCGTCAGATTTTTTAAATATACACTGTTTTGCATGTACTTAACTTACCTTATCTTAATCTGACGATTTCGAGTTTTTCTAAGGATAGATTTTTTTTTCGGCCCCCCCTTAACGAACTCCCTGCATTAAGAGCCAATATATGGTAGAGGTACATTTTCAGGGTACAAGGTTTCTCCCCATGTAATAATCTGACGCGCTCGAGTAACTGCAAAAATCCCCGCTTTTGCTCCCCTACCATTATTCCAGTTACAATTACAAATATTTTTAAATCTCGTCAACAAAAATGTGTTTTCTAGAGTCCGGTCCACGTACTGGTTGATGTGAGATACGGACATATTTTTTCCATGCCGTGAAAAGGCTGTTTCCATTGGGAATATCAGGGTTAAAGACGTTGCTTTATATTGAGTTTAGTTCACTTCTTTGTGAAGGGATACGATCTAAAGGGCTTTGATTTTCGTGATGGAGGTTTATCCTGCAATTTGTTTTTGTTACTTTTCCAAATATACGAGGTGAAGTCGAAGCAATAAATTGCGTTTCGCAAGTTGTATTGCGGAATAAAGAGGAGTTTTATAAATTATTGGGCTTTATTTCATATGCTTAACTTTTTTTTGTTTTATTATTTTATTAATACTAAAGGAAAAATCCAACAATACCTACAGATTGCACGTAACTTTTCTCTTGTTTCTATATTCTAAATTTGAAAAAATATGTAGGGAACAATCAGATTTTTTTGACATGCCGTTAATATTAGGTATAGCGAGCATTTCCTTTGCTACAATTAGTGACGAGTTTATATGTCGTCATTATTACATTTGACGAGCGTGACGAGTGTCGTTATTATTACATTTGACGAGATTGGAAATTGTAACTGACGTCTGTCATAATATTGGAGGTTAAATGTAATATCAAAATATTATTTTCAAATTATAATCTGGAAAGACGAAATACAAATAAGTATATGATCCAAAATTTAACAATTTAAAAGTTTAACAGGAAAGCGCTGTTGCCAAATAAAAAACATATATTTATTTACAACAGAGGCTACTGCCTATGCTGTTTCTCTTTGTCTTTAAGATAGTGAAATAAAGATACCACTAAGTGTCAAACTCATGTTGTCCTATAGAAGGTTGTGCAAGATTTTTTTATAGATGTAGGTTGGTTAAAATATAAACTTGATACCTTGTTATCAACCAGGCAATAATCGACTCTTGAATTCCAATCATATTTTAATATATTTCTACAGTATAACCGACACACTTTTTGCCATATTTTGGTGTTGAAGTACCTTAATGTGTTAAGCACAATCTTGTTTTCCTTTATATACAATGCACATTTAATTATAAATACTTAACCAGCCTAAATTAAACATTTTATAGACGTTTGTTATTTACTATAACACGAACTAGAGTATTATCTCGAGAAGGAAACAAACAAGCCTGTTTTTGAAAATGTTCTTAGGTGGACAGCTTGGCAAGAGTTAATTGGATAATTACGAAGTAGATAATTAGTATCAGCTTAACAACTAATGACATTGTAAGAAAAAACACATGAGATTACTACAAACGAATAAGTTTATTAGGTCTGGATCCCGCGTATGAAAAAGAAGTTGATTAATAGCAAGCTGAAAATTTGTTAATAGCTTAAGAGTGTCTAGTAGGATAAACTTTGATATATGGGAACACTGGAACTCGGGCAGTTTTAATTGTGGAACAGGTTAAAAATTTGGAACGGTCAGACCACGAAAACGGCACATTTATTTTGTCCGACAGAACAGACTTAAACTCTCCGAACAGAGATTAAACTCTCATGCAAAAATCAGCCTGCTATTTATCACCTGTCATAATTCCTGTCATTTGACATATTCTACATGTTCCACTCATTAAAACGCCCATTTGGTGATAAATAGCAGTCTGATTTTTGCATGAGAGTTTAATCTCTGTTCGGAGAGTTTAAGTCTGTTCTGTCGGACAAAATGCATGTGCCGTTTTCGTGGTCTGACCGTTCCAAATTTTTAACCTGTTCCACAATTAAAACTTCCCCTGTTCCAGTGTTACCATATATCAAAGTTTGCCCGACTAGACACCCTTAAGCTATTAACAAATTTTCAGCTTGCTATTAATCAACTTTTTTTTCATACGCGGGATCCAGACCTATATGTTGATATCAATTTTGTGTGGCAATTTCAGGTTTGTATGTAAATTGTAAATTCGGACAATTTTATGTGATTTTTTCTGTTATATGTCTGTGTAACCTGTACCGTAACTGTGGTTTTGTAACGTAAGTTTTATAACGCAGATTTTGTGTTTGAATATTGTATGTTGCGTATGTACTGTGTATAAGATTGTAGGTTACATGTTACTCTTCTATTGTTGGTATGTTCTTGCTAGTGACTTCTTCTTTTAATATTGGTAACCAACGCCTACCTACTACATTCTCCTGATGGGTTTACTACATAAATATGGTCCTTCGTTAAGTAGGATGAGAGCTACTTCTTTGATGTTTTTTTCATATCTGTTTCTTTCACGATTATTGATAAATCTTTCCATTAGGTACCTATACTCTGTGCTCAGGCGCGGATCTAGTTATTCATAATAGGGCGGCCAGACTTACCTCAAATATATTATATTTTCCAGATTTAGCCATACGACTCACACTTACTCTAAGGATAAAATACACTATATAATCCCAGATACCTACGGTATCAAAAGGATTGATAGACAATTCACGACTATTAATCTTACTGGTCGTTCTTTACCATAAAAATTAACCTTTCTACCATCAACGGGTAGGTACGCATGGATTATCTAGTAAAATACAAATTGTGGAAAAAGTATATAAGCAATAAAAGTGAAAGTAATTATCAAGAATATAAGGAACAGATAATACTGGTTAAAAAAAATTAAAGAAGCTAAGAATCGTCAATGGGAAGAATTTGGAAATAAAATGGAAAGTGATAGTAAGGGTAGTAAGGCTAAAAATCTAAGACAAAAGAAATCAAACGAAGTAACAGGTTTAGAGGACAAAGATGGTAACATGTTATTAAAAAATGAAGAGATTACCAAAAGATGGCGAGAACATTTTATGGAATTATTAATGGGAGACAACAACGAAATAGAGAATGACAGGGAGGAGTACAATTTAAATAAACAACAAGATTATGATGACATAACATACGAAGAATACAGGGAAGCCATTTTAAAATTAAAAAATGGCAAGGCTGCAGGATACGATAATATTAAGGCTGAGCTAATTAAATATATGGAAGGAGAAGGATTACAATTACCGTGGAAGATCATAAGGAGCTGTCGGCGTACCGGATGCATACCTAGAGATTGGACTCTTGCAATTATTCTACCATTGCACAAAAACGGTGATAAACGTAAGTGTTCTAACTACAGAGGAATATCATTGTTGGTAGTTGCTAGTAAACTCTACAAAATAATACTAGAGAAAAAGCTGCGAGAAAATATCGAAGCCACACTGGATGACGGCCAATGCGGCTTTAGGCCAGGGCGAGGTACAACCGACCTCATATTCACGGTGAGACAGTTATAAGAAAAAGCCCTAGAGCATAACAGTAAGTTGTTTCTCTGTTTTGTGGACTTAGAAAAAGCATTTGATCGGGCGCTACGTAACAAGATCTTGAAAATATTAAACCGTAGAAATGTGAAACCGAAGTTAATTCAAGTAATAAAGAGTATATATAAATGTACACGTAATAATGTAAGAACGAACAATCGCTCATCTCTAGAATTCTACACAAGGACAGGCGTAAGACAAGGTGGTGTTCTGAGTCCTTTGTTATTCATCACTCTAATGGACGAAATTGCAAAAGAATACAAGGGTAAGGTAAAAAGAACTAAAGTTGGGGTGTATAAACTTCAACAAGTTTACGTGTCAGAGTTGACATATGCCGATGACCTGGTAATTGTGGCAAAATCAGAAAAAGACTTGCAAGTGAATGTGAATGTTTGTAATGAAGCCCTTAAGAAATTTGGGATGAAAATAAATATTGAAAAAACAGAAGCTTTAGTAATATCGAAAACTCAAGAAAATATAAATGTAAAGCTGAATAATGAGACCATTACACAAGTAGAGGACTTCAAGTATCTAGGATCAACAATGAATGGGCAAGGAAATATAGAACCAGCAATAAACAGCAGGGTAACGAGTGCAACAAAATTATACTATGCACTAAATAAAAGTTTTATTAGGAAGAAAGAAGTAAGCCTGAAAACAAACATGAAAGTATTTTAAACTGTATACGAGCCAATGCTACTCTACGGTAGTGAAACGTGGACAGTGAACTACAACATCCGTAGTAAAATTCAAGCATGCGAAATGCGATATTTACGTCCGGTATCCGGGGTGACCAGACGTGATCGTATAAGAAATGAAGACATACGTGAAAGGTGCGGTGTTGGAAAGACCTTAGACATACTTGAAACGAAACAGTTATCGTGGTTCGGACATATGGCGGGAATGAGTCAAGGTAGAACTGTAAAGAGGGTATGGAAAGCGGCATCTGACAACAAACGACGAAGAGGCAGGTCAGCAAGAACGTGGAAAGCAAATATTGGAAAGGCTTGCGTAAAAAAGAAATATTGGGTGGAGAAAAGCAGAAAGACTAGCTACTGATCGAAAGGCATGGAGACGTCTAATTTCTCCACTTACCTCGACACCGTAAGGTACAAGAGGACGGCTGAAGTAAGTAAATATTTTCGATATTATCTTCCACTCCGGTTGTGCCCACTCTCCATCTTTGGTTGTGTCCTTCAGATTGGTTGTCTCCAATCAGAGTACGAAGGGAACCATTCTCGTTGGAACTTTACCGCGCAGAGAAGAAGGGACGTAAATTACAAATTGTAAAATTCTCTTATCTTCCTTAGTCTCAGCATCCGTTATGGCTTGTAAATTGTAGAAGCCTCGGAGGTGTTACCAGAGAAAGTTCCCATTGTTTTCAATCTGGTAGGATGTAGAGTAGCATTATTTTATGATGTTGCTTGGTCTGCTATTAAATTAAAAACTTAGTCTTTTGCTAGCAGTTGCCGCTAGAGCATCCCTGTCATTTCGTTCGTTGCAATACATGACTGCACGCCAAGGTTTGTTTTGGTTGGATCAGAGAGAGCAGCATATGTGCCTCTTGATGAGAGACTAATAAGTTTCGAAACCGGTAGAGGTGCTTGTTGCACTCTCTGATTGGACTGGAATAATGATGCGGCTGTAGTTTCATGTTGCAACGAAATTGAAAATGGTTATTTATTTTTTTCATTTCTTATCTACTTAACTAGTAGAAATTTCAACAGTTTATTACTACTTGAAATAATATTCAACTGAATAACCACGTTAATTTTAAAAATTAAATAAAATTATATGTCAGCGATCAATTTTACTCCTTACTTTCTCATAAAATTACAAAATGGCTGCTTTAATAGTATTATTGATTTGTTAAAACGGCTACTTTTCTAAATTGCATACCTCCGTAAAATTTCTTGTAGCGAATCTAACTGTATGCAGGACAATCCTAATAAATTATGTAATCCTCGACATATTTTATTCACATTATTACCTGCAACTGCGCTCTAATACCTGTTATTTTGGTCGGAGAGAATTAGAGCAGGTAATTTTGAAAGGTCTTCTTTCAGGTAGTCTATTAAATTAATACGTTTCTTGGCAGCCGAGTTGAATAGAATATCTTTAAAATAATTATAGGCGGTGAAGTTGGATATTGTTTTGAAAAATTAAATTAACTGTGGTTTGTAGTTGAGTTATTAGTATTTGGGCTTCGAATAAATCTAACAGAAGGTTTTAATTACAGGACATAAGTTTCTTGTTTATTTCACTTTACGGCATCTAATATGATAACCGAATTAGATTTTCTCAAGAGATTTGGTATAAAGGGGTTCAGGGATACATGATTAGTAGTTGAGGCATGTTAATCATATTTTTAGCTTTTTTATTAATCCATTATATACTCTTATTCATTCATTCATTAAGTATTAGAGTCCCTAGGGATTATAATTGTATCTAACGTCATGGCGTTCAAAATCCTATTCTTGAGTGAGATGGTCAAACGGGTTTATTAAGTCTTTTAAGGATGCTTTAAAACTGTAGAATAAAACTAAAATTAAACCATTTGGTTTTTAAGTAAACCTTAAGGTTGCAATAAAACCGCTTTCAGCATAAAAGGGCCCACTCTGAAAGAGGTCAATAAAACCAAAAATAAAAACCTTTATAAAACTTTGTTTTTTAAGCAACTGGTTTTAAAGCTGCTGTAAAGGTGCTTTTAAAACCATGTTAAAAGACACTTTAAGTTCAGGCAGTTGTATAACAAACTTAAAAAGGTTTCTTAAATGGAGACATTTAAAGACAATTTACCATATTAAATGATTCTTTAAACCCATACACTCCACATAGGCCAACAAATTTTTACATGTGTTATGAGAGGTAGATACGTATTTGTAACGATAAAATAATAAAAAGTACTTGGTTATTTCGGACTGTCAAGGTAGAAAAACACTTGCGCCCCCAACTTAATTGATAATGTTAACAAAAATAGGTCTAAATAACTCACGCGCCCTAAAATTTCTGACTTTTGGCGATTAAAAAATAAAAATAATAAAAAAATTTAAATCCGAAAAATATTAATTTGAAAGAAAACTGATTTTATCCACAATTTTAATATTTTCATGTTAAAATAAATCGAGTTTATGTCTTGTCTATGAGTTTAAGTCGCTTATTTATAATTTTTATGTAAGCCTTATATTGTAATCTATCATGGCTTTCAGCATCTCCAGAAAGCAATATGGCCGAAATCCAAATAAAACTATTTGGTCTATCGACAGAGAATTGTTAAGATCAAATGGTTTTATTTTATACCTTTCCAAGAGCATATATCCTACATAAAAGCAAGGTTGACTTGGAATTAAAACCATTTAGTTTTAATGCTGCTGTCAATAATGCCACTCGGTTTTAATGTGAATCTTAACTAAAATCGGGGCGTCGTAGTGCTGTGTGTGTTGTATTTTTCTTTTAAAATGACCAGTTCGTTTATATTTTAAGTACCGGCGACTTATTTCTTCCATACTAATTGTACTTTCACTTTTTACAACACCACTGTTTCGCTCTAAACAAATGGCCAACCCTTTTGAATATGAAATAAGAGGGGATGAGTTTAGTTTTATTATTCCTATTTATTTATTTTGCTCAACAGGTAATGTAGGTCCTGGGTGTGAAATACACAATTACATTGTTTTTACTATATACAATATATAATATTAATTTGTCTATTAAAAATACATTATATTTATAAATATATATATATATATATATATATATATATATATATATGCATATATAGCTCTCATTTAACAGTTCATGGTACATTCTTGTGTTACAATTTCTCTTGCGCTCTTCTTACCACTTCTCTCCATTCTCTTCTGTCTAATAGGTACCTTGTTTCTCCAGTTATCTATTTTTAATTCAAGTAAATCTGCTTGGACGCTGTCAAACCATCTTTTACGGGGTCTTCCTGTCCTTTTTTCCCGACTCTTTTCCTGTTCAATATCATCCTGGTCATTCTGTGATTTTTCAATCTTTGCACATGTCCCAGCCATCTTATTCTATGCGCCTTTATTATTGCGGTGATAGAGCCTTTGGTTTTAATACAGCCTACTAATTGCTTTTAAGAAAGCAACTTTAAAGAAAACTAAAAAAATAGTTTTAAGGCATATGTTTTACTGACATAATAGTCTTGAGATCAAGTAGTTTTAATAATAGGTTTTATTAGTCATATTAGGAGAAGCTTTAAAACTGCAATAAAACTAAAAGGTAACAAACCAGAATCTAATAAAACCAAACAGTCCGGAATTTCTTCATAAAATTGATTAGTTTTAAAGTGAACTGAGAACAAACCATTTTAAAACTACAATAAGACAAATTACCTATTAAGATTAATTAGTCTTATTTGATACTCTTATTAGATACTTTAAAACTAGTGACAAATGCTTAACAGCTTTAAAGTTCTGGCAGTATATCTACAAGGTAAGTTTAAACCCATTATCTTCTTATTTACCACAATAAAACCTTTATAAACTTTAAATAAAACCAAAATGTTTTTATTGGGCTACTTGGGTACTCCTCTATGTCATTTATAGCTTGCAGTGTGTCTTTGCTACGGTCGTGACTACTGTTGCCCAAAATCGGTCTTGGTCTTGCAGTCGTGGTCTTGTTCTTGCGTTTTCGCAAGACCAAGACCAAGACCGCCTAATTTTAGCAAGACCAAGGCCAAGACTTACCGTGCAAGACTTGAGCAAGAACAAGACTAAGCCTGCGAGACTCTTTTGCTTCTTGCAGTTAGAACTGAGGGTCGTTTTAGGTAGTATATTAGTTCGACTATATTCTTAGATACTCTATGAGAAACAAAAAAAATTTTGAAAATTGGACTTACGCGCATTACGAACAATACCATAAACATGCATAGCAAATCAAAATATCCATTTAAAGAACACTTCACACATTTGACACGTAATCAGAGGTCATTATTATAATGTAAAAATAAAATATTTTGTACATTCCTTCCCAGCAGACGACTTCTCTGAAATTAATTGTCCGGTTATGAGAATAGTCACCTTCTAATCATCACATAAGATTCTTGCTTTGCGACGCCGATAGTAATATCGAATATCGTATCCAAACTTTTTAAAATTAGCTCATAAAAAATATATTTAACTAGTAATTAATTTTTTCATTATTAGTTTTCCAGGAATTTAAACACACAAATCTTATCTGTATATAGAATAGTAAGACTATTATGTATTGTTTTTGTTGAATGTGCTATGAGGCTACTCAGTTAAACAAAATTTGCCTAAACAGCGCGTATGATATTTAAAAGTATGATACCGAGACAAAAGAACAGATAATGCCAGATATCCTAACAAAATACCGAAATATTATTTAATACCGATATACACTTCTCCAAAAAATTTACGCACCATCTTATAAACGGGTCATTGTTAATTTTTCGAATTTCCTAAACATGTCCGATTTAAGTGATTTTTTTAGTATCATGTTGTCTTATTTTTATAAATATCGGTGTAATAATATTGTTGCTAGACAAATCAATTATTGTCATTGTACACCGTACACCGGGTGTAGGTACCAACCAAACTGTGTTTTTTCTCAGAGCTAGCATCACTCTGTGGAATATTCTAGCATTTATAAAATATTGACATTTAAACGATAGCCTCATATTTTCTTAACATTATGTTTATTTATTCATTCGCTTATATTGGATAATAAAATACACAAGTTTCTAATATACTTTAATTAATTATAACATAGGCACGGATCACTTAGATCGTGGGTTCAAACCCCACCCAGTATCAATTGTCTACATAGATCGGTAATTCTCAATCTTTTTGAGTCATGTGCCACAAAATATTTTTATTATTTTTGTTACCACCTAACTGAAATAGCTAGGTAATCTAACAAACTATAATAATTGTGGCTGATTTTGGCTGTTTTTGCGTTTTGTGTACCACCGCAAATAATGATATGTACCACCAGTGGTACATGCACCACAGATTGAGAACCGCTGGTCTAGATATTTATTCCCAAGACCGGGAGCGCAATACCAAGACCAATACCAAGACTAGGTGTACTAGCGCAAGACCAATACCAAGACTGTCTAAGCCTCGTCTTGGTCTTGCATTTGGGCAACACTAGTCGTGACTCTTGTCCATTTTTTTCTCTCCTTGCACCGAAGTTCTACATCATCCACCATCTTGGTCTAGGCCTTCCTCTAGACGTGGGCCATAGTGGTGTCTAATTAGTTATCCGTTACCCTTCTAAACATATCTGAGTGTGGGCGTCTCTGTATATGTCCTATCTATTCTAAGCGTAGAGATTTTATGTAGTTGACTATATTTTCCCCATTTAATTCTTCTTTAATTGCGGAATTTGTTTTCCATCTCTTTTTACATTGTGACCCAGTATCGTTCTGATACTGATCGTTTCTCTTTCTTGTTATAGCTGCGTTGACACTAGTCAACTGACTTGATCAACTTACTTGAATTAAAGTGAATTGAACGCTTTTTGAACGTCTAAACCCTCAATTCATCTGAGTTGATCCATTTAACTTGAAAGAACCGTCAGTTGAACACGCTTCAATTTTTTGGTTCAAGTCGACATATTCATGATAGGAACTAGATAGTCAGAGGAAAGATCGGTGAAATTTGTTGTAGGTTATGAAAAATACCCATCGTTGTGGAATATAAAAAGTTTAGAATATAGAAATCAAGATTTGAGGGTAACAAGTAAATTATATTATTTCGAATTGTACTAACAATATACTATTAAATGGTGTTCAAAATCTTTTTGTTTGACAAAAACTTATGGCTTCTGAGCCATAATATATTTGTAAATGGAAAAATTTCTTTCTAGATCAACTGATTTTTAAAATTTACGATATTTGGTTTTACAAAATGGGTCGTAAAATATCCCACCTTGTCCTTGAACTGGTTCAGAAAGAACCTGGTAACTATTTGCATAACAATTAAAATAGTTAAATTAAACAGATCAGGATATGACTGTGAAATGAGGAAGATCCCCAATATTTGCAAGGGACTCTTGGATTTTTCTGTGTATCTAAGAATACTATGAGCATAAATTCAAAGCACTTAATTAAGTCCAATATATAGCACGTATTGTTACTCTTTTCGATAAAAAGTTTAATTGCTCCTCAGTCATTCTTAGAAAATTTTTATAAGCTTCTAGTTCTTCATCTCTTAGTTCATGTAATAATCTTGCTGATGCCCCTAATTCACTTCTACGTTTAATCCATTCTCTACACCAGAATCTTCTTTTGCGCTGCACAGTTTTACTTTTAACAATCTTTTTTTCTCAATTCAGTAGCAATACATAGAACTGCATTTAACATACCGCGATGAATCTCTGTTGGAGCCATTTTTTTTACTGAAATGTCTTCAAGTCAATTGAAACATGTAAACCTTTTTGAGCGTTCAACCCACTTGAATTCAAGTGAGTTGATCAATTCACTTGACTCCTGTTGTTTCTATCCCATGTAACAACCGGTCTTATTAAGGTCTTATGTAGGTTCATATTTGTTGTCTTACTTAGAGTCTAGTTCCTTAGCAGATTTCTATTCATTGCATATATTTTTTTGCCTTTAAGAATCCTTTTCTCTGTTCTCTAGATTCCAGGTTTCCCTTTATTATTGTTACTCCAAAGTTCCAAGTAGATAAAGGTGGATACTGTTTCAAATTTATGGTTCTATGTTATTAGATATTTCTGACTTGTGTCGTTCTTCCCTATCGTAATGTATTTTGTTTTGTGCTGGTTTATATCTAGCCCTATTCACTTTAATTGCTAGTTTATCTCTAGCCCAACCCAGGGAACTACCCCTTAACCCTTTTTAGTCTATTCACTTTGCTTCCATAGCTATTTTACAACTGCTTTATAAGTGTCATCTTCGTCTTCGCTATGATGACTAGATCATCTGCATATGATATTACTTGAAGTTGATCTGTAATATTGTGCTCATTTGCAAAATTTGTCCTTCTTATGAGATTAAACAGTGTCAGGGAGATAGTCACCTTGTTTCACGGCTTTGTTTACTTTGATGTCCTTAAAAGTTGTTCCATCGAAACTGATCTTTGATGTGACGTCCTTTAGGCTCACATCGTCGGCTTACTGCCAAAACCAACCAACTCCACTTTTAAAAGTTTTGAGAAATCTACCTTTTAAACTTTAATTTGAAATGAGAAATCGTCTGAATTTAAATAATGATTTAATAATTGAAAAATATGACAAAAATATTTTTCAGTTATTAAATATGATTTAAATGATTTTTTTAAATTCAGTCGATTTTCACTTTTAAATTAAAATTTAAAAGGTAGATTTCCCAAAACTTTTAAAATGGAGTTGGTTGGTTTTGGCAGTAAGCCGACGCACTATTCCATTATACCAAAAGGTATGTACCGTATCCATTAACTAATCCATTATATAAGTACAATAAATATGCTAAATGCAACAGATAAATTTGTATTGGCTAAAGATAAAACGACGCTTAATTTTTGGCTAACTGACAGAAGACAGGACTATAAAGATAATTTTTATTGACAGCGAAGCGAGCTATAAAGTTTTAATTATATTTTCAGAACAACGTATATACAGGGTGATAATTTGAAATTTTGACATCATTATTGTGTTCATTCCCATAAATAATATAAATAATCGGAAAGACAGGTCAATTTTATGTTTATTTCACACATTATCTGTTTTTATTTAATATCTTGTGCATTTTTGTCAATTTTCTGAATTGATGTTTTTAGTGCTTTTTCAAAATATTTTCCCAATTTTCCTGTGGATTTTTTATTATCACCAGCAGATAAATACATTTTGTGCAAAAATTAGAAATTTAAAAAAATAATAAGTACATAAGTACATTTTTATACATTACCTTTTATATATTAGGATATTGATTATGTACTACAGAAAGGAACTACAACGTTAACGGGGTTTTATTATTTCATATGGTCAATGAATCTCTATATATGAAAAAACCGCGGAGTGCTACCATCTAAAGGGGTGCGTTTTTGAGAAATGGGTGAATTAGTCCCTGGGCACAGGTTACATTAGGGTGAGTTCTATGCATTTTTGGTACAAACACGTCTACATAAAAATTCTTCCTGGTTAAATTTCCTATCTAAATATAACCTTTTATGACCTCAATGATACGTTTTTTTACAAAAATATATTCAAAAGAAAAAGCACAAAGAAACCCAAAAGAAAGAAATTTTGTTTTTTGTCTCATAACTTTTGTCCACGGGGATATAGGTATCGACATTGCCTCACAGAAAAAAATTTACATATTTTCTCTTTAAAATGATGTTTGGTAGAAGTGATTAGGATTTATAGTTTTCGAAATATGATTTTTCAAAATTCGCCACTCACAGCAATTTTGTACTGAACAGCACTAGGTGTTTATAGCTTTGTTGGACAATAAAATAATAATTTCTTAGCAATACAAATAATTAAAACCGGTATAATTTGACTTGAACTTTCAAATGCGGTATAAAGAATTGCTATTTTATTTTTTAATCAAAAGTTATTCGGGTTAAAAAATTGCAATTTTTCGATTTTTTGAAAGTTCAACCGCGTTTATCTCGAAAACTATGCATCTTACGAAAAAATTTGTAGGAACATTTTTTGGTTAGAATGGCCCAAAAAATACAAAAAAAATGTTTTGTTTTGCGAGAAATAGCTGTTATGTGATTCCTCAACTTCTTGGTTTATAACAATCTTATCGACATCCGGATCAACTGTTACCCAAAAAATTCGTGTTCTACAGGTCAAAATACATAAAAAAAACTTGGGTAAGTCCATCTGAATACAGGAGGCCGTTGTACCCCCCCTGGCGACAGGACTACATATGCAATGGTACATGTAAGAGGAATAGAAATCAATTACCTTTAAAATGTTCTACTGTATAATGTTGTACGACTTCTTTTAAAGAGGTTATCTTTTTCAAGATTTTATACTTTTAACGAGTTTTTATATTTTTTACAATTATTTTTTAAATTTCCCATTCTAATTTTTTTTTCTACATTTAGGTAGATAGTATATATTATATAATAAAAAAGAAAGCTTATTCTGTTTACTTTAAAATGGTGTATTATAAAAAATTCTAGGATTATTTTTTAATAAGATATGCTTTTTCAACGATTTTTGATTTATGATTGGATCTTATTTTTTATAGGTAATACTTTGGATTAACTTGTCTCGGCCGGGCAAACTTCAAAATATGGATTAATTCCAATATTTACTGTCAAAGCTCCTGCACCACAAGCTTTGCTTGAAAAAATAGCATGTAAATGTACCAAAGGATGTACAAAAAACTGCGGTTGTAGGAAGATAGGAATTAGTTGTTCAATATTCTGCAAAGGGTGCATGTACATGAGTACTAATTGTGGGAACTCTAAGATAAACGAGGTGTTAGAGGAAGATATTGAAGCTAATGCTAACGAAGAGATGGACTTTGGTTTTGAAAATTTTTTAAATGTCAACGTTTAAATAATTTTAACTAAAGTGATGTTGTCTAAGACTTAAGATTATGTAATTTTTTTAAAAGAAATAATTTTAAATAATACAGGTAAAAAAATATCAAGGAATCGCTCGGTTTCCATTAATTAAATATAGATGGTACACCATTTTAAAGAACAGAAAGTAAGCCCTCTTTATTGAGCAATATATAGTATATTCATGTACAAGAAAAAAAAGTTATAATAAGAAATTTAAAAAATAATCCTAGAATTTTTTGTAATACACCATTTTAAAGTAAACAAAATAAGCTTTTTTTATTATATAATATAATATATAATAAAATATTATATTATATATAATATATTATATATAATTTATTATATAATAATAATATTTTATTTTTATATTATATTATAAAAATAAAATATTATATTATATATAATATATTATATATAATTTATTATATAATAATAATATTTTATTTTTATATTATATTATAAAAAATCGTTAAATGTATAAAACCCTTGAAAAATCATAACCTATTTAAAAAAAAGTCGTACAACGTTATACAGTAGACTATTTTAAAGGTAATTGATTTCTATTCCTATTACGTTTACCATTGCATATACCTAAAGTTACGTAGAAAAAAGTTACAGAACAATATTTGCGAAATAACAAGGAAAATTGCCCAAAATTGCTGTGAGTGGCGAATTTTGAAAAATCATATTTCGAAAACTATAAATCCTAATTACCTCTACTAAACAGCATTTTAAATAAGAAATATGTAGGTTTTTTTTCTTTAAAGCAATGTCTATACCCATATCCTCGTGGACAAAAGTTATGGGACAAAAAATAAAATTTCTTTCTTTTTGGTTTCTTTGTGCTTTTTCTTTTGAATATATTTTTATAAAAAAAAGTATCGTTGACTTTAAAAAGTGATATTTAGATAGGAAATTTAACCAGGAACAATTTTTATGTAGGTATGTTTGTACCAAAAGTGCATAGAACTCACCCTAATCTAACCTGTGCCCAGGGACTAATTCACCCATTTCTCAAAAACGCACCCCTTTAAATGGTAGCACTCCGCGGTTTTTTCATATATAGATGTCCATTGACCACATGAAATAATAAAACCCCGTTAACGTTGTAGTTCCTTTTAGCTATCTTATTTTGAATATAATCAATAGCCTATATATTATATAAAGGTTATTAACAATACATCAAAATCTAGATTTATTTGTAATCTAAAGATTACCAAATAGATTACCAGATAAAGTTTTACATCGAACAGAAAACCTAACTTATAGAATTAATCTACCTAATTCCTGACAGGAAAAAGAAGAGAAAGAAGTCGAAGTAAGTTAAAAAACTACGTAAATAAGCTTTTTTAATTTTTATATAAAAAACGCATAATTAATTATACTAGAAATTTATTGGGTATTTTTAGATTGAGACCTTTCGTAGCTGCGAACCGTTAATGAAAGGCTTCGAAAGAACAATTTATTTGCACTTTCATAACAACTTTCCGTGTTCAGACTCGAATAGTAAGTGAATTTGAATTGAGTTATTATTTCTCTATTATAAGTCGAGTCAAGAAGGCAATTTGTAAAGTCTCTCCAGCGGCCATTAATAAAGTTAGTTTTTCTACTTGCCGGGCTTACACAGCCGCCCGATGTAATTATTTTCAAATTAATTTAAGATTAAATTGATAAGGGTTATTTAAAAAAAGTATTTCAAGACGGTGAGAGCGTGTTTGGATATGCATAATAGTAATAGTCCAGTAAAGTAAGATTTTTGAATAATCTAGGTATCTGACAACTTTTTTATTTATTGTAGACCTATAGAAAGAAAACCTACCTGTTCCCTGCCAAGATCCCTGTTCACTTTTTTCGATTTTCTGCACCTATTAATAAGCTAAATAGTTAACATCAAATATACAAATTTTTTTTGGAACATAAAAAAGCTTCGAAATGGCGATTTTTGAATGTTAAAAAGTCAATTTATTGCTTCACCATTCGCTATTTCGCGCAAAATTGCGTATTGGGGTACTTAAATCCTTTTGGGGGACCTTTTTTTGCAATACCATTAGTCAGAAAATAACGAAGATACTGTAATTCTACGCACATCAAATGAAAGTTTAAGAGGGTAGGCGCAAAATCTTGGTCCAATGCTATTTAAATGCATTGATTTTTTTCGAATCCTGAGAAAACTAATAAAGATTTTTGAAAAATTTAAACGCAGAATGAAAGATTACATTATTACCGAGGCTCAAAAGGACCTTAAAACTTCTATAATGTTTATTTTAATAAGTTACAGGCGTGAAAAAAAAAAGAGCAAAGGACATCGCACACATCTTATGGAAAATATAATGTCACTCAAATTCAATAAAATTTATATGAATAGATTCGTTTCAAATTAACGGCCAATTCTTATCATTGCGCCAACTCTTAATTTTCAATAATAAGAGCAGAAATAAAAATACTGTTATGACAGTTCCGTAGATTGATCCTACATTGAAAAAGTCCCTTGACGTAAAAGAAGAAGTAGTCACGTACGAGAATGTTCTGGATGTCATGGAATAACCCAGAAATGTCTGGTGACGTCCAGAACGTCAGAAATCTATATAAACATACGTGTTTGACATTTTACAGTTCAGTTGTAATTGAGTATTTAAAGTTGATAGTTGTCATTGAGTTTGTATTGTAATTGAAGTTAAATAAAGTATTTTAAAGAAGTTGTAACATTGGTGACAGCGGTGGGATTGAAGACATAACTACATTTTGAATGGTTAATACGAGATCAACAGAATTTAAGAAAGAAATGGATAAGTCCGGACCCCCAGAATGGTTTTTTACAAATGAAAGCAGATGAAGAGAAACGTAGGCAAGAAGAAAATATAGAGGAAGAGAAGCGTAGACAAGAAGAGAAAGAGGACAAGGAGAAGCGTAGACAAGAAGAGAAAGAGGACAAGGAGAAGCGTAGGGAGGCGAAGGAGAAGCTTAGACAAGAAGAGGAGGAGAGGCGTAGAAAAGCAGAGGTAGAAATGATAAATAGCTTAACCCAAATTCATGAAAATTTTCAATTAGAGGTAAGCCAACTTAATAATAGAATAGACACATTAGATGAAAAACAAAACTCTTTAGACAATAAAATACAGCAGCAACAAAATTCTTTAGTTAATTTAGAGCAACAACAAAACGATTTGAAATCTAATTTAGAAAGACAAATAGTTGAGTTACAAACCAAAATTAATACCCAAGCTTCATTATCACATATTTCAGTAACTAATATCGACTCTGAACAAACAGCCCCTTCATCTTCGATAGTGTATCCAGGTACCGTCAGAACGAGCAAAATCTTAAAACCACCGACATTTGATGGCCAAACAGCATGGGAAACTTATCGTTTTCAATTCGAAGCTGCAGCTAGAGCAAATGGCTGGAATGAGAACGAAATGGCAGCTTCCTTGGTGGTGTCGCTTCGAGGTCAGGCAGCGACCGTTTTGCAATTTCTTCCCCAGGATGCACCCAATTATACCTCTCTCGTACAAGCTTTAGAGACAAGGTATGGCCAGCAACATCTGAAGCAGGTTTTTCAAAGTCAGCTGAAAGTTCGATATCAAAAACATAATGAGAGCCTGCAAGAATTTGAAGCCGATATTAAAAGATTATTACATTTGGCATACCCTCAGGCACCAAGAGATTTTCTGGAACAAATCGGTATACAGGCTTTCATAGATGGACTGCATGATATCGAAATGCAACAGGCAATCCGATTACAACACCACAAAACGCTAAATGGAGCACTAGTTTCAGCCCAGGAGTTTGAAGCGGCTAAAAGTATTTCAAGATCTCGCCCAAGATTAAAAGAAATAAGATTTCGAGAAGATGAACAAGTCCCTACCACAGATAATCAACAACCTATTTTGTCCCAGATGTTGAACATACTCCAAAATCTTCAACAAAATCAACAAAAAGCTGAAAATCAAAACAGAAGATGTTTTAACTGCGGAAGAATTGGACATTTGCAGGCCAATTGTAGAAGCCGATCCCAAGCGAGAAAAGAAGAATACAAGAATGATGTCAGAAGGTCGCCTAGATCGACATCCAGAAGCCCATCATATAGTCCTACTAGAAATATTAGTAGAGATAGGTATGTAAGAAGTCGATCTCCCACAACTGACCACATATATTCAAACAATAGCCAGGGAAACGAATAAAAGTCGACACTAAGGGGCGGGCGTCGGCTGAATGTAATAAAAGCCCCCAAATTCGCAGTTATACTTTAAACAAAAATGAACAGAATTTATTACTTAAGGGTTACGTTGACAATCAAAAATGCACTTTTCTTATTGATACCGGTGCAACAAGATCTTTTGTTCGCAAAGAACTTCTGAACAGAAAACTACAGCCATCTAAAACAAACTTAGTTCTTGAAACAGCTTCAGGTCAAACTATTCCAATTCATGGAGAAGTAACGGCGACCATAAAGATTGGCAACACCTTGATAAAACACATATTTCTTGTAGCCGATATTAAAGATGAATGCATTCTTGGAATGGACATTATGCAAAACAAATTTATCATAGATCTTCAAAATAAAATTTTGTTTATTGAAAATGAAGAAATAGTCCTAAATTTTGAAGAGTCGATACCTCAAGTAAGAGTTATAGTTAGTGAAGATACAGAAATTCCTCAAAATTCTGAAAGTATAGTCCTGGCGAGACTAAGTCAAAAACCTGAAGGTTTACATTTCGGCGTTGTTGAAAGCGAGGAACTTGTTAATGACGGAATCTTGATAGCCAGATGCCTCGTGAATGTAGATGAGATGATTCCAGTAAGGGTTGCTAATTTGTCAAAAAAACCTTTAAAGTTGAAGAAAGAACAACAAATAGCACTCTGTACGCCAATAGAAAAAATAATCAAGTGCGAAAAATATTTGAAAAAGAATACAGCCTTAAGTTACCAACTTGACGCTAACCTGGCGAAAGAACTGATAAAAAATGTTGATCACTTAACATCTGAAGAAGTAGAAAAAGTTAATGAATTTATTAATGAAAACTATGAAATTTTTGAATCCGAGAAAGCTACAGGGCGTACTAGTCTAGTTCAGCATAGAATCGATACTGGAGATGCAAGACCAATTCGTCAAGCTCCACGGAGATTACCGTTTGCTAGACAAAAAGAAGTTGAAAATATAATACAAGACATGATAAGTTCCGATATCATCGAAGAAGCTTCGGGCCCCTGGTGTTCACCAGTAGTCTTAGTAACGAAGAAAGACGGATCTACTCGTTTTTGTGTAGACTACAGAAGATTAAACCACGTTACACAAAAGGACAGTTATCCATTACCACGAATAGATGATACACTAAACACTTTATCAGGTGCTAAATGGTTTTCAACTCTAGATTTAAAAAGCGGTTACTGGCAAGTAGAAGTACATCCTGATGATCGAGACAAAACAGCTTTTTCAACTGGCCGTGGTCTCTACAGGTTTCAAGTTCTACCATTTGGTCTTTGTAATGCTCCAGCTACGTTTGAACGCCTGATGGGAATGGTTTTAAGAGGACTTACTTGGAAAACATGTCTAGTATATCTTGATGATATAATGATTATGTCCAAAACCTTTGATGAGCACCTGAAAAACTTAAGCGAAGTATTTGACAGATTGCGAAATGCCAACTTAAAGCTTAATTATAAGAAATGTTCACTATTTCAAAGAGAAGCGTACTATCTAGGACATATCGTTTCAGCAGATGGAATTAAAACTGACCCAGAGAAGATTTCAGTTATTAAAGATTGGCCTAAACCAGGAAATAAAAAGGAAATTAGAAGTTTTCTTGGACTCTGTTCATATTACCGAAAATTCATAAAAGATTTTGGCCGCATCTCTAAGCCCCTTTATCGACTAACCGAAAACAACAATGAATTTGACTGGACACCGGATTGTCAAAATGCTTTCGTAGATTTAAAAAAACGACTTACAACAGCACCTGTCCTAGCCTATCCACGAGAAGATGGAAAATTTCTGTTAGATTGTGACGCATCTCAGCATGGTATTGGCGCTGTATTATCACAAGAACAGAAAGGCGAAGAAAAAGTTATTGCATATTTTAGTAAAACAATAGGAAAGGCAGAGAAGAATTATTGCGTTACCAGAAAAGAGCTCCTAGCTATTATAAAAGCCCTAGAACACTTTCATACCTTTCTTTATAACAGAAATTTTACAATTAGAACAGACCATAGCGCTTTGCAGTGGTTAATGAATTTTAAAAAGCCAGAAGGACAAGTGGCTCGATGGATAGAGAGACTCCAACAGTATAACTTCGCCATAGTACATCGAAAAGGGCGTCTCCATAACAATGCCGATATTCTTTCTAGGCGACCCTGTTTAGAACGACAATGCCAGTACTGTAAAAGACTTGAAGAAAAAGAGAGCGTAGCCGAAGAAGTAAGTCTTTGCATGACCACGGTTGAACAGGAAGAGGATAATGATCAGTCTTCTTTGGAAAACATTAAGAAAAGTCAAAAGAAAGATAATGACTTAAGAGTCATACGAGAATGGGTTAAAAATGGAGTAAGACCTATTTGGCAGGAAATATCCAAATACAGTGGAACTATAAAGGCGTACTGGGCTCAATGGGAATCTCTATATCTTTCGAATGGTCTGTTGTATCGGAGGTGGGAAAGTACAGATGGAGTACGTATAGTTCAACAAGTGATACTGCCAAAATCGCACATTAAAAGTGTGTTGCAAGAACTTCATAGCAGCCTGTCTGGAGGACATTTTGGAGTAAAAAGAACACTGGCCAGAATTCGAGACAGATTTTATTGGATAAATTGTCGCCGAGATGTAGAAGCTTGGTGTAAGAAATGCGATTTATGTAACGGAAGAAAAGGTCCTAAAACAAGAAGTCGTGGTAAAATGGCACAATATCTTTCCGGAGAGCCTTTTGAACGACTTGCAGTAGATATTCTCGGTCCACTCCCGCTGACAGAGAGAGGAAACAAGTACTTAATGGTTGCAATGGATTATTTTTCGAAATGGCCTGAAATTGCACCCCTTCCTAATCAAGAAGCGACTACAGTAGCAGAAGCATTTATAACACACGTCATATCAAGACATGGAGTCCCTTTAGAGTTGCATTCTGATCAAGGTCGAAATTTTGAATCAGAATTATGGCAAGAATTAATGAAAATCTTGGGTATTAAGAAAACTCGAACTACGCCTCTCCATCCACAATCAGACGGAATGATCGAAAGACATAATAGAACTATTTGTCAATATCTTTCAATGTTTGTTGCTGATAATCAAAAAGATTGGGATACCCTAATTCCTCTGTTCTTGTTAGCCTACAGAAGTTCCGAACATGAAGCAACTGGTTATTCTCCATCGATGATGATAGCCGGAAGAGAAATGAAGCTTCCTCAAGATCTTATTTTCGGAAGATTGCCTCCCTGCGAAGAAGAACCTTCATCCCTGACCTACGTTGAAAACTTAAAAGAAAGATTGGAAAAAGTCTACGAATTTGCTCGTAAAAGTTTGAAGCTCCAAAGTGATAGAGCCAAGTCCAGGCTCGATATGCATGCTACTGGGACAATTTTCGAAAGAGGCGACCCAGTATGGCTATACAATCCCACACGCAAGAAAGGACTTTGTCCGAAACTTCAACGAAACTGGGAAGGCCCGTACACCATTTTGAAGAAAATAAATGATCTAGTCTACCGCATCCAGTTTTCAGCTAGAAGTAAACCCAAGGTAGTTCATATCGAGAGATTAGCCCCATATCATGGAACTGATCCACCCTGTTGGCTTCAACCAGACCCTGATAGACCAGTTATTCGAGGCGAATAACTATAAAGGAGGGAGCAGTGTTATGACAGTTCCGTAGATTGATCCTACATTGAAAAAGTCCCTTGACGTAAAAGAAGAAGTAGTCACGTACGAGAATGTTCTGGATGTCATGGAATAACCCAGAAATGTCTGGTGACGTCCAGAACGTCAGAAATCTATATAAACATACGTGTTTGACATTTTACAGTTCAGTTGTAATTGAGTATTTAAAGTTGATAGTTGTCATTGAGTTTGTATTGTAATTGAAGTTAAATAAAGTATTTTAAAGAAGTTGTAACAATACTTTAAAATACCCAGATTATCGGTAACTTCATAATAGTATGGTATAGTTAGACCCAAACCCAGACATCCAAAGTGAAAGTTATCCTTCAACACCAAATTGTTCTATACGGTCCACACAATGTCCAGAAAAAAGTCACACCATTTTGAGCGTCGGGTTTGGGGGGGAGAGGGGGGAGAAATCGGTAAATTCGTAGTTTTTTAAGTTCTCGCCAATATTTCTAAAACTAAGCGGTTTAGCATAAACAACCTTCTACACAAAATTGTTCTACGTTAAATTTGAAATAAAAAAGGCCCTATGCATAACCCTTCTAAAATGAACGGTTCCAAAGTTACGGAGGTAGTATAGTATAATTGGTCCAAAAAAAGGCCTAACCCAGACATCCAAACTAAACGTTTTCCTTCAACCCCAAATTGTTCTATGTGGTCCACATATTGTTCAGTAAAAAGTTACACCATTTTGAGCGTCCGGTTTGGGGGGGGAGATGGGGGAGAAGTCGATAAATTAGTAGTTTTTTAAGTTTTTCGTCATTATTTCTAAAACTATGCTTTAGCGTAAGGAATGTTCTATAGAAAAATGTTCTACATAAAATTTACAACAAAAAAGGTTCTATACATAATTGTTATAAAATCAACGGTTCCAGAGTTACGGAGGGTGAAAAGTGGAGGTTTTCGATACTTTTTATATTTACCGATTTCTCCCCCCTCTCCCCCCCAAACCCGACGCTCAAAATGGTGTGACTTTTTTTTGAACATTCTGTGGACCATATAGAACAATTTTGTGGTGGAGGATAACTTTCACTTTGGATGTCTGGGTTTTTGTTATAGTTATATCATAAATATTGCCCAAAAAATATAAAAAGTATCGAAAACCTCGACTTTTCACCCTCCGTAACTCTAGAACCGTTGATTTTATAACAATTATATATAAAACATTTTTTGTTTTAAATTTCATGTGAAACATTTTTGTATATAACATTGTTTACGCTAAAGCATAGTTTTAGAAATATTGACGAAAAACTTAAAAGAACTACTAATTTACCGGCTTCTCTCCCATCTCCCTCCCAAATCGGACGCTCAAAATGGTGTAACTTTTTACTGAACAATATGTGGACCATATAGAACATTTTGGTGTTGAAGGAAAACTTTTACTTTGGATGTTAGGGTTAGGCCTTTTTTTGAACCAGTTATACTATACTACCTCCGTAACTTTGGAACCGTTCATTTTAGAAAGATTATGCATAGGTCCTTTTTTATTTCAAATTTAATGTAGAACAATTTTGTATAGAGAGTTGTTCATGCTAAACCGCATAGTTTTAGAAATATTGGCGAGAAACTTAAAAAACTACGAATTTACCGATTTCTCCCCCCTCTCCCCCCAAACCCGACGCTCAAAATGGTGTGACTTTTTTCTGGACATTGTGTGGACCATATAGAACAATTTGGTGTTGGAGGATAACTTTCACTTTGGATGTCTGGGTTATGCCATCTTTTGGATCAACTATACTATACTATACATCTTCTCGGGCTAGTAAGCATCTTATTTTAATAGTTTCACTAATCCGCTTAGGCCCAGCGGGGTTTAAGCTGTTTTGAATAGCACCCAGAGCAATAGTGATTATAACTGACACGTTTATGAACTCCAAAAATGTGATTTCGATAAACTTTAATTGCAATTTTCGCCGTAATTAATCATAATTAAGAGTTGTCGCAATGATAAGAATTGACCGTTAATTTAAAACGAATCTATTCGTATAAATTTTATTGAATTTGAGTGACATTATATTTTCCATAAGATGTGTGCGATGTCCTTTAGTATGATTTTGAATTTAAAATATTTCATTCAAAATAAATTTTTGTTTATTCTAAGGGACTTTCGGCCCTCGGTAATAATGTAGTTTTTCATTCTGCGTTTAAATTTTTCAAAAATCTTTATTCGTTTTCTCAGGATTAGAAAAAAATTAATGCATTTAAATAGCATTGGACCAAGATTTTGCGTCTACCCCCTTAAGAGTCAAACTATCAACATGTATCAAAAAAGAATAAAAATAATCATTCTTAAAACCAAAAATCGTTTTTAAAAATTAATGTTATTGATAACGTATAAATAATTAGAATAACGTTGAATAAGTTATTATTCGTAGACGAAATATTTCTCCATATTTAAAAAGCTGACAATTTTACACTAATTTAAACACAAAATAAAGTTATTCTAGAACGATTAAAACGGTTAAAAGTAGGGTTAGGGATACGATTAAACGTAGACAGCATTGTCTGTGACTACTAAAAATGAGGCTGAAATGAAAATAAGTTGCACCATTATAGACAAGACGGAAACGGCGGGTTCGTTGGGAAAAATATTCCCATGAGATTTTTTTGCATTATCACATTCGTGAGACATCCCAGAATAAGGTTCAAGAAGTCGCCCACGAGAAAAGTGGGCCATTTTTTTTTAACAATTTTTTTTTAATCTAATTGCAAAAATCAATGTTTTTGGCCCGGACTAATTTTTTTTAGGTTTTTTGGACCATTTTGGACAAAAAAGCTTTCTTATAATTTTTCTCTAAAGTTGATCTTTTTCGAGTTATAAGCAAGCTAAAATTTTGTAAAACGCGAAAATGGCCATTTTTAAGACTTAATAACTCGGTCAAAAATTATTATTTTGAAAGTCAGAAAGTGACTAAATCAAAGTTTAAAGTCGCCGCTACATGATCCTGAAGAAATCTGTGTCATTAATTTACTACTAAGCTGTTATTTTTAATTAATATCAATGAATGGTTAGATCGTATTGACGCTGCTGTAAATGTGAGTGCGAGTAAGACGCACAATTGTACTGCTGGAATGGCTTCTCTCTCGCACTCAGCATTTACAGCCCCGCAAACGTGCATGGCGCTTATTATTATTACTTAAAAATAACAGCTTAGTATTAAAATAATGACAAAAATTTCTTCAGGATCTTGTAGGGGGGACTTTAAACTTTGATTTAGTCATATATTGACTTTCATAATAATAACTTTTAACCGAGTTATAAGTGCTTATAAGTCGAAAACTATCAACTTTAGAGAAAAATTATAAGAGACCTTTTTTGTCCAGAATGGTCCAAAAAATTAAAAAAAAATTGTTCAGGCCAAAAATATTGATTCTTACAATTTGATTAAAAAAAATTGTTAAAAAAAAATTGGCCCACTTTTCACATGGGCGACTTCTTGATCCTTATTCTGGGATGTCTCACGAATGTGATTATGCAAAAAAATCTCATGGGAATATTTTTCCCTTCGAACCCGCCGTTTTCGCCTTGTCTATTAGGAGGAACTCAAAATTCAAGCGTTTAAAAATATTAATAAACTTCAAAATACGGTTTCTGTAAGTTTCTTTATCTCGGGTTCTAGTTAACAGATTTTGATCTTTTTTTATACGTAAGTACAGTGGAACCTCGGATAACTCGGATTAATCGAGACCGCGGCCTATCCGGGTTATCGAAAATCCGGGTTAGCCGGAGAATATGGTAAAAATTATTAAAATACGGTATACTTACAGATAAACTCCGTTAGAATTGAAATAACATGAAATATATATAAATATGCAAAGTACCTACACATCTAAATTATTAAAAACACGCAAACACAAACGTAAGCAAACGGAAGCGAAGAATATAAGACTGTACTACACACAATACAGTCACCACAATCGGAACGATGTTCTATTATTTAAGAACAGTGAAAACTAAAGACCATTGATTAAAAAAGAATTTTTTAATAGTCTTTTAGTCTTTTTTAAACAATGCTAAGACAGTTTGAAATAAATATGTAAAGGATTACTACAGACAGGTGCCTGTTGTTTCTGTCACCGTGTGCCATGAGCCACTAGTTACTATCGTATAGTTCAAATTACACAAATACAAATTATCTCTCAAATATTATATTACATACATTTTATTGTTGAAGTGTTTATCCGATAATTAACTATTTTGATGGGAAATAAGCCACAATTAAATTGAAAAATAATTTTAACGTTTCGACGCGCAAACCGGGTGTCGTTGTCAAAATACAAATGTACTGAAAATCAAAATGTTTATCTGGTGAAAATCGGTCCGGGTTTGCCCGAATTTTTTTTTTCTATTCTCATACTATAATTATATCAATTATGGTTTCACTACCTGTATCATAATTAACTTCATTATGATACAAATTTTCATTACGATAGAGATTTTTAAGCAATAATTATAACCGCGATATGGCATTCGCGATGAAGGTGGCACACGCGCAGTGACCAATGGCGAGTCAAATACATACGCTTTGACAGTTCTCGCTATAACTCGCCGCTAGGCGGCTCGTTTCGTATCCCTCATACTCGCTTCATAATGACCATCATTAAATGCATAGTATACTAATTAAATTCTAATTAGTAATCATCTACTACTGCATGATAAAATTTTAAGTCATTAGAGAGTTATTGCCAACGTCTTTTAAGTCGACCTGTAATAAAAGATCCTTTATTTTGACATATAAGCATGCGCAGTATTGCGTCTTTTATTTTTGTCTTTCAATAAAATACAGGCCGCCTGTATTTAAGGAAAATTAGAGGACACCTTTATTTTAATAAAAGTTCCTTTATTTTGACATAACGTGTCAAAAATGTGAAGAAAGGTGTAACTTCACTTGTATTTTGAATTTATCTTGTCGCTTCTTTGGATTGATAATTTATGTATTGTGGGATTGATATTTGATTAAACTTTCATCATTAAAGTTGTATGTTGGGTTTTATAAAACAACTCTAAGTAATATTCTGAGATATAGATTATTGATGTTTTGACCCAAGCGAATATAGGAAAGAACATTTTATTGAAGCTTGAGTTATTACAAGAAGTTGTAAAAAGGAATATTACGTAAATAATTTTAAATTGTTACTAATTACAATGATCAGACTTAAAATATCAGTAACTCATTTATTAAACTCAATATATTTTATATTATTAAGTTGTATGTTGGGTTTTATAAAACAACTCTAAGTAATATTCTGAGATATAGATTATTGATGTTTTGACCCAAACGAATATAGGAAAGAACATTTTATTGAAGCTTGAGTTATTACAAGAAGTTGTAAAAAGGAATATTACGTAAATAATTTTAAATTGTTACTAATTACAATGATCAGACTTAAAATATCAGTAACTCATTTATTAAACTCAATATATTTTACATTTTTCTATAGAAATAAATATTTATTGAAGATATAAGAGATTGAAGATATAAGATCAATAAATTTTAATGAAAGTTAGGATTTGTTAAAATTCTAGATTCAAAATAGAGTTCTATTCAACAGATATATAACAACAGGTTAACAAAATAAAACAAAGGTTCAAGTATTTATTTTTGAAAATTTAATCTTTTATAGATTACAATCTATAAAGTTTTTAATCAAAAGTATTAATACACTTTCATTTTCATGCCATCTTCTTCTTTTGGTTCTTATCCGTTTCGAATGTTGGAAATCATAGCAATCGTAACCTTGCTAGCTGCGATTCGAAACAGTTCCATTGATATTCTCCCTCTACCAGGTCTTCGCTTACCTTTGACCGTACCTTGCAATATGTACTGCAGCAGGGTAGTGATGTAACGAATGTCATTTTTTGAACATTCGCGAATACGAATGCGAATGCGAATATCTGCTACCGACATTCGCGAATGCGGATGCGAATGCGAATATTCTGTTCTTTTAATTTGTGTCTATTATTATTGACATGTTTTATAAATTTATAATGATAAGCTTTACTACATAATACCAAATAATAAAATAAAGTGAAGCCTGATAATGTGATTATACAAGGTAAAGTTACTATTTCTTAATATAAAGAAGAAAAGAAATTAACAGATTTTGATTTTGTCAACCTAATATTATCTTCAAATTATTTTTTTTTCTGATATTTATATTCGCAAAACATTCGCACAAATTTCTCGAATGCGAATACGAATGCGAATATGCAAAAATATGCGAATATTCGCGAATGCGAATGCGAATACGAATATTCGTTACATCAGTAGCAGGGAGTAACGGTGCTGATTTATCATATGTGTCCCAGATACTGCAGTTTTATGCGTTTAATGGTAAACACAATCTCCAATTCCTTCTTCATTCCTCCTTGTTCGTGATCCATTTCATGCCATCAGTATTTGTTTATTTAAACATTGCCAAAAAAATTAATAAACACCAGCATAAAGCTTAATTCTTCTATTATCTTTTTGTATATCGGGAAGTTTATCTGACAGATTAGAGGTCTTTTCATTTTCAGATAACTAATTATTGGGAAGTTTATATATAACATTCATTTATATATAACATATTTATTATAATTATATAACTAGTTAACTCCGGATAACTAGTTAACGGGAAGTTTCTCTCTGTCAGATATCTATTAGTATCTAATCTGTCAGATAAACTTCCTGATAACTAGTTATCCAGAGGTGAAAAGAAAGAAATAGAGGGCCATAATGGATAAAAGATCAAACGCCAATATTCTTTTTCTCATGATCATCTTTCAGTGCGTCACAGTTTTTCGATTTCTCTTTAACGCATTAAATTGTATGTGACAGAAAAAAAGGCACGTCTGTTAATACTTTGGTAATTATTCTAGTTCGGTGATTATTCTAGTTGTCGATAGATGGCGCCATAATCAAAAAAGAATTATTTATTAAATAAAATAATAATATTATCAATATAATCTGTACAATTTATAAGACTATACAAATGAAAGAAAATACCATTTTATAAATGCAATAGACACATTGATTTAGTTTTATTCCAAATTGAAAATAAAATTTGACAACTGTCAGATTTAACTAAAATGTCACGTTAGAATAAATGTCATAAATGTGTATTATCACGGACTTACCTTTTTTTCTATAATTTGTGACGCACTGAAAAATGTTCATGAAAAGGAGAATAGCATATATGTACATATTTATAAATTTATTATTTAAAACCTGCTAATGATCATAAAATACTTAAAATCAGTCACCAATATAATATTTATATTTATTTATAAATTTATTAACAAACTGCAGTCCAATAAAAATAAAATTAGTTTAAGCGCTAGCTTTAAATGTCGAACAATAATTTTAAACAAACACACACACAATTTAGTCGCATTAGATTAGCTCCTGGTTGAAAATGTACTGCCACAGCTTCTATATCAATATCAACAGCACACTCATTTGCCAGTATTTCAACGTTTTCTCTATTATGTACTACTGCAATATGTAAAACTGAACAAGCTGATATTATTCTTTGAATAAAAGGTAACTTGCATCTCATTACATATGGTAAAATGGGAAATCTCTTCACAATACCAAATGTTCTTTCAATAACAATTCTTGAAGGGATTTGTGATAGATTATAAAAACACAACTTCTGTCTGAAAATTCTGGAATGGTGTCATTCGGTAGTTGTAGTTGAGGAATGGATATCCACTATTCCCTAATAATATATTGTCCAGAAATTCCCCATTACATATACCCATAATGCAAAAGTATTTAAAAACTCCTAAAATAGTATTTCCAATTTATTGCACTTCCATATTATTGGACGATGAGTATTATGGGATATATTATGTTGTTCTCTAATCATCTTTAAATGACAAAATAATTAAATTTATCGTTTTACTCTTCAATTATCTTATTTTAATTTATATCGACAAATGGAATTTTATAGGTTATTTTTATATTTACAAAAATATTTCATGTCATTTGTCAAAATAAAAGATTCTTTAACTGCGTTTGCAATACCACTCTTTTAGACCCGTCCTGTATTTGTCCTTTATTAAAGTATCCTGTAATAAAGGATCCTTTATTTGCCGGTGGCAATAACTCTCTATTATCTTTAAAATGAAACTAAAAGTCCCTTTTTAAAATCATTGTAAGAATTAAGTGAGAATTAAAAAACTCCTACTTTTTATCTAATCGTCCCAGAGTAACGGTATGTATATTTCTTTCTTTGTGGAAAAATTATAAACTCTTTGAATAGGTATGTAATAACATGTTTCCTACGGACCATTTTTTTAAATTAATCTATATGTTTATAAACTAAAAATGACAATAATTTTGCATTAGGATTTTCAACTATAATAATTATTTTTTTATATTTTTTTAATATATTGATAGTATAAATTTTCTAGTTTTATTTGGCATCGGCAGAATTGTCCTATCTTCATTAGTTTATGTTTTATGTTATTGCACAAAAGGTCTCTGGGATAAACAAATAGAATAACTTTTAAACTAAATAGTTTATGGATCGGTATCAAATTTTGAGGATTTGTTAAGTACCTCAATACACAACTTTGGCGAAATCCTTAAGTTCTAGATTAATTTTAATAAGTTATTACCGAATAACGATTTTGCCTTATTTTGCAGGTCGCGAAGCAACAAATCGTCGGCTGTATGCAATAGTGGCTTAACTCAAAAATTGACAAAATTGAGTTAACATCACCAGAGGGCTAGAAAAAGCCTTATTTATGACCTGCAAAACTGGCACAATAATAATAGCAAAAATGGCCGCTAAACGACAGTACTGGTCCTTTTCATTTGTGCAGTGGAAGTCGACCCGTATCGATATCAAGTTTCTGTGCAATACCGGCACTTTTGAGTTGTGCCAATATAGCAGACAATTTTAGATATTTTCAAACTGTATCAGTGAGAATTTTAAAGTTGTGTCACATTAAATAAAAGGATTAATTCGAGTAGTGAATAAAAAATAGCCCTGGAAGATGTTTATAATAACTATCATAAGGAGAAAAACTTAAGCCGGGAGCTAAAAACACTTGACAAAGATAATGTAACCAACTTACAAAAAGTTGCTTGTTTGACCTACAAGCTGCTCTAGACACCATAACTTATCTCTTCGAACACCGGAGGCAACATCTGCAGCCCGAGCATCTGCATTTAATAAAGTAAATGTCAAAAAGTTTTTTGATCTTTTAAAACATCTTATGGACACTTACAAATTTTCTCCCAGTAGAATTTATAACTGTGACGAAACTGGAATTAGTACAGTTCCAAATAGGCAATCCAAAGTGTTATCTCTTAAAGGAAAAAAACAGGTCGGTAGCCTCTCATCTGCAGAGCGAGGTACACTCATCACTGCAGAAATTTGTTTTAATGCAGCAGGTCAATATATGCCACCTCTGCTGATATTCCCTCGTGTAAAAAATAATCCCAACTTCTCAAGGAGTCTACCACCTGAAAGTATAGTAGTTCCTCATCCTTCAGGTTGGATGCAAGGTGATATTTTTGCACCAACATGGTTCACACATTTTATAAAATATGCTAAGCCAACAGAAAAAGACCCAGTGTTACTTATCAGTGACGGTCATTCAACACATGTTAAAAATTTAAATTTGATTTTAATGGCAACAAAAAGTAACGTTCACATTATTATAATTCCCCCACACACGTATCATCGTTTGCAGCCTCTTGATGTTGCGTTTATGTTTCCGTTGAGTTCATATTATAGCCAGGGTGTTCATAATTGGCTAAGAAATAATCCTGGTAAAGTCGTGACGATACATGATGTGAGCGAAATATTTGGTCAAGCATATATGAGGGCTGCAACACTTGAAAACGCTTTATTCGGTTTTAAAAAAACGGGAATTTGTCCTTATGATAACAACATTTTCCCAGATATGGCATTTACGGCTGCAGAGGTTACTGACCGTCCTCTTTTAACTCAAAATAATGACAATGGCGGTGTAGAAAATATCACTCGTGATACTGCAGATGTTGCCGACCGCTGTAATGCACCCAAAAATGATTATGTTTGGGCTGAAAGTTCCAGTACGGTTAGTAAGAAAAGCAGAACAAATGAAAATCTACCACCACTATCCACTAATAAATTTTATGGTCATACTTCACAAATAAAACAAACTCGTTCAACATCTGATGAAGTTCAAGGCGCTGCCAAAAATTCAAATATTTTAGACAACTTGGTGCCATCAGGAGATGTATCGCCTATCCATAAACCCTCTAGCTCGTCACATTATCAGCTGCAAAATGTTTCGGTAGCTAACGAACTCCATACCACAAGCTCAGCCAATTTTAACCAAGCGATATTCCCAAGAGATATAATGCCTGTCCCTAAAATAGCTCCTAAAACTGCTCTGAGAAAGGAGAGAAAAAAAGGATCTACAACGGTAATAACATCTTCCCCTTACCTTGCTGACCTGAAAGCTGAAAAAGAACAACAGAAGGCAAAAATAGTGAAAAAAGAAAAAAAAGTTGCAGTAAAACGAAAAATTGCTGTTCCAGAATCTTCTGACTCCGAAGACCATGATGTTGATGACGCCCACTTGTGCGAAGATTCCAGTGACACGGAAACCTTCAGTGATGAAGATGTTGAAATTTTGCAAACAAACCAGCTTAATGCAGTTCCAACGAAAAATGTATTTGCCGAAGATTTTATATTAGTTCAACTAACTAATGATAAAATACAAAAAGAATTTGTTGCCCATGTTAAAGATCCATTAAAAAACGGGTATGAAATAAAATTTATGAGACAGTATAGAGGAAACTGGAACATCTTCGTTTTCCAGAGGTAGATGATATCTCGGTAATAACTGCATCTCAAATCATGGGAAAGCTTCGCCATAAAAGACTCAGATATGGAAAAATCCAGTTTATATAGAATCTTTTATGTTTTCAGTTTGTTTAATTGTATTTTCTGACTAAATATTTAATTGATCTGATATGTTTTACTTTGCCCTAAGCACAAAGTTCACTTTGCCCCGCCTGTTAGTCCTGTCGCCAGGGGGGGTACAACGGCCTCCTGTATTCAGATGGACTTACCCAAGTTTTTTTTATGTATTTTGACCAGTAGAACACGAATTTTTTGGGTAACAGTTGATCCGGATGTCGATAAGATTGTTATAAACAAAGAAGTTGAGGAATTATATAACAGCGATTTCTCGCAAAACAAAACATGTTTTTGTATTTTTTGGGCCATTCTAACCAAAAAGTGTTCCTACAAATTTTTTCGTAGGATGCATAGTTTTCGAGATAAACGCGGTGGAACTTTCAAAAAATCGAAAAATTGCAATTTTTGTACCCGAATAACTTTTGATTAAAAAATAAAATAGCAATTCTGTTTACCGCATTTGAAAGTTCAAGTCAAAGTATATCGGTTTTAGTTATTTGCGTTGCTAAAAATTTATTATTTTATTGTTAAACAAAAGTATAAACACCTAGTGCTGGAGTGATGTTTTCAATGATTTCTCATTTGAATTCGAACGAGTAGGTAGAGTAGGTACAAGTGCAAGCGAGGCTATTTCTACGTAGCATGCATGTAAACGCATGTATTACGCACGGGAAACACTATGTGTTTATAGCTTTTTTTAGCAATAAACACATAAATTTTTAGCAATGTATATATTCGAAACCGATAGAATTTGACTTGAACTTTCAAATGCGGTAAGCAGAATTGCTATTTTATTTTTTAATCAAAAGTTATTCGGGTTCAAAAATTGCAATTTTTCGATTTTTTGAAAGTTCAACCGCGTTTATCTCGAAAACTATGCATCCTACGAAAAAATTTGTAGGAACATTTTTTGGTTAGAATGGCCCAAAAAATACAAAAACATGTTTTGTTTCGCGAGAAATCGCTGTTATGTAATTCCTCAACTTCTTTGTTTATAACAATCTTATCGACATCCGGATCAACTGTTACCCAAAAAATTCGTGTTCTACGGGCCAAAATACATAATAAAAACTTGGGTATGTCCATCTGAATATAGGAGGCCGTTGTACCCCCCCTGGCGACAGGACTATGTGGGGCAAAGTGAACTTTTTGCGACTTTTGGGAAATATGTCTACAGCATATTACATAAAACTGTTTTTTAGTTATTAGATATTGGAATATGTAGCCAAATGGTTCTGCTATCGTATGAACAAAAAATAGTCGTAATTATTATCTTCATATAAGTCATATTATTTGACAAATCTTAACTGGTTCACCTTGCCCCGACTTCCCCTACCTAATTTCAATGTACCAGTACGTTGTAACTCATTTCAAAATTTCTTCTATAACTCATCGCTATTTAGTGGTCGGTCATACTCAAAATGAGAGTGATAGCTGCCACTCTTTGATAGAAAGAAATATCACGAAAGCTTTAAAAGCGGGGCCTATTTATCTATCGACTCACTACGCTATGTTAATCCGAACTGCTCGTTACAAACAACCATTCGAAGTACACGAATTATGTCATAATGATTTTTTTGACCTGAAAAAGTTAAAAATGAAGATGTACAAGGAAATACTGTTCATTTACGATATTTGTAAAATTCAGGTAAAGAAAAACCTCTGGTACTCACTACTATTTGAAAACTTCATTTGCACAAGAGGAGTACAGATCAGTTGATACCACTAAGAAAAAAACAAGAAAAGGTTTAGAAAGCATGGATAGTATAGCACTAGAAAAGGTTTACACTGATAGCCTCCCAATAACTGAAAAGAAGAAAAAAGACCTTATTAGCCTTTGTTAAGACAGAAGTGTTCCACCAATTCACGCTGATTTCTACCGACAGTTAAAGCATTGTCAATCATGACTTTTCCTATTACATACAGTGCGCTGGAATAAGTGTTACTGTGTTTACTGTGTGTATCCCCCTTAATAACTTGTTTATTTTTAGCACATAAGCAAAACGGTCAGACAAGTCGATTTTTAAAATAATCAAAGTATATTATAACATCAATGTTTCGAACTTTACGTGATCCCTCTTCAGGTGACAGGCACAACTTTGATTTTTTAAAATGGGAAAGTACATCATGTGACAGCTCGTTTAAAAGCGTGTGAAATACTGATTACAAAAATTTGTAACACTTTAATCCTTTTTGAGAGCGTAGACGCAACATTTCGATCGAATTCTTTTTAAACGCATTCATTTTTTTCGAATCCTGAGAACACTAATGAGTATTTTTGAAAAATTTAAACGCAGACTAAAAGATTACATTATTACCTAGGCTGAAAGTCCCTTAGAATAAACAAACAGTTTCTTGGTATATTTGAAATTCAAAATCATACTAAATTTTCTCTTTTTTTTTTCACCCCTGCCACTTATTAAAATAATCATTATAGAAGTTCTCGGGGACTTTAGACCCTCGATAATACTGTAATATTTAATTTTGCGTTTAAATTTTTCAGCAATACTGATTAGTTCTCTCAGGATTCGAAAAAAATGATTACATTTAAAAATAATTCGACAGAAATTTTGCGCCGACGCTCTCAAAAAAGATTAAAGTATTATACATTTTTGTAATCAGTATTTCAAATGCTTTTCAATGAGGGGTCACATGATGTACTTTCCCATTGAAAAAAATCAAAGTTATGACTGTCACCTGAAGAGGGATCGAGTAAAGTTCGAAATATTGATGCCATAATATACTAAGATTATTTTAAAAATCGACCTGTCCGAGTATTTTGCTTATGTGCTAAAAATAAATAAGTTAGTGAGGGGGTAACGGGTAACACTTATTACAGTGCACTCACTGTATGAATACATATTATTATATCCTTTTTTATTTCGTTCTTCTTATAGTTGTTAATAAACAGATTTTTTGATTCAAGTAACTTGTAGTATTCTTTATTGAACCTTAATTTCAATTGATACGAATAACAAAAAAATGCCAGTTTTGTATTTGCCTTAATTAGTCCTGAATGGCAAAATATTGATGTGCAATAATGGTGGCACAACTCAAAATAAGGGTTGAATTTAAGAGGTCTGTGTTACAATTCATTAAAGGCTACCTGACCCTCTTCCAAATACACCAAAATTTATTTTTTTTCAAAAATATGAATCCATGTAGTAAAACCAATAAGACAAAATTATTGACACTCAAACTTTTAACGCCTGTTTTGGCAAATTACCAGTTTTTGTGTTGTGCCACTATTACATACAGCCGATGAAATTGACTCTCAACTTGGAAAATTCTCCATTTTGAAGCTTTTTCGATGTTCTAAAAAATCAAATTTTGTAATTTTATGTCAATTATTTAGCTTTTCTTTTTAATGAGGTATAATAAATAGAAAAAACGCATTTCTTGCACTAAATTGTTAATAATTAAAAAAATCAATCAACTCTTGGCAGGAAATTGGTAGGTTTTCTTTCCATATTATGTCTACAATAAATAAAAACATTTGTCAGATACCTGGATTATTTAAAGTCCTAAGAAAAATCTTACTTCCCTGGACTAATATGCATAATCCTCGTAATAATAATACCTAGTGCTACAGTGGCGTTTGACACGGGGCTCGTAAGCATGGTGGTGTAATTACGGTTCTTACGTTTTGATAATTATATGAGGGTTGACTAAGGAATTATGGAAATTGGACAAGCGAGGGTATTAGCCACTGTGTAAGTACAAGCTAAAAATACTTTCTAACAAACGTACTACTTCTTAGAATAATTGTAATTAAAATTGTTATTAATTAATTTCGAACAACCACCTTGTAGGGAAAATCGTTTTGCATCATTAATTGCTTAATTAGAGTAATTTATAATATGATATTCATAAACCGTTTCCAAGTCTTAAAATACGCTTTTTATATCAATTATTTTCAATTTATGAAGTATTAACACCCTATTATAATTATATAAGTAGAGAAATGGGTAGACACGGAGACCCATTGTTACCTAAAATTTTTAATACGGTGTTGGAACATGTTTTAAGAATTTGGGCTGACTGACAAAAGGAATAAAAACAGATGGAGAATATCTAAAAAACTTACGTTTAACATATAATATAGTCATACTAGCTGAGGATATAGGAATGGCAAGAAAGACGGTAAAGGAATTCGTTGAGGCTTTGTAAAATGTAGGAGTTAATATAAACATCTCGAAAACAAAAATAATGACAAACTTGGTACCCAACCAGAACATCAGCATTGGTGGACAAGAAATAGAACTCGTAGATAAATATAAATAAGTACCTAGAACATGTTATTATGATTGACAGTAGTGTTGCCCAAATGCAAGACCAAGACGAGACTTAGACAGTCTTGGTCTTGGTCTTGCGCTAGTACACCTGGTCTTGGTCTTGGTCTTGGTATTGCGCTCCCGGTCTTGGTCTTGGTCTTGGTCTTGCAGCAAGAGTCTTGCAAGTCTCGCAGTTGCCCACTAGCCTATTGCATATCTTAGAACAACGTAAGAGAGAGGTACATTTTAAGCTTGAATATCATAGCCGTAGTAAAGACTAGCCAAATTAATAAATATCTAAACAACTGACACCGGGTGGGGTTTGAACCCACGATCTAAGTGATCCCTGCCTATGTTCTAACTAACTAAAGTTAAAACTACCTCTTAAAACCCACAAAATTTCATTTGTATATCTCAACCGGTTTTAGAGCAATAAATAAATCGTCAGTTTGTAAGAAAAATTTCAACCCAACCTATTTGGTAAACAAAGCATTTATAAAGTAAACGTTTATGAAGCAAACTGTCATTACTTTTTCGTGCAGAATTACCCATTAAAGTTTGCAATACTTATTTAAAAACATTCTGTATTGATGAAAAACCTGGCTAGTTAAAAAGTACCCAACTTTTTTATTATCCAATATAAGTGAATGAATAAAAAAAAACATAATGTTAAGAAAATGTGAGGCTATAGTTGGGCTTTAATTTCAGTATGCTATTGCATGCTAGAATAATAAGTTAGCATAATGCTAGAATATTCCACAGAGTGAGAAAAAACCCAGTTTGATTGGTACACCTGGTACACATTGACAATAATTGACCTGTCTAGCAACAATATCTATTATTACTGCGATATTTATAAACAATAAGACGAAATATTAAAAAAAATTACTTAAATTGGACAACAGGTTTAGGAAATTTGAGACACTAGAAATGACCCGTTTTTAAGGTGGTGCGTTAATTTCTTGGAGAAGTGTATACCGTTAAAATAATATTTCGGTATTATGTTTACACGATATCCGACATTATCTCTATACTTTTGTCTGGTTATGATACTTAATAATATAATAGCCGCGCTGTTTCGGAAAATTTTGTTTAGGCGAGTGACCTCATACCACAGAACACAGTCAGCAAAAACAATACATAATTGTCTTACTTTGAGCTTTAATAATGTATACTGATAAAATTTCTGGTGTTTAGATTCCTAGAAACCTAATAATAAAAGAAATTGTTTATGTAAATTTATATAAGTGATAAGGTGACATATTTTTAAAAAATTTAGAAACGATATTCGATATTACTGTAGGCGTCGCAATGCAGGAATGTTGTGTTATATGAATATGATTAGAAGACCAAGGACCAAGAGTTTGATATGAAGATATTAAAACCAGGACAATTAATTTCAGAGCAAAGAAGTCGGCTGCTGAGAAAAATGTACTAAAAAATTTTGTTTTTACATTACAATAATGACCTCTGAGTACATGTCAAATGTGTCGAGTGTTCTTTTAATGGATATTTTGATTCGCTATGTATGTTTATGGTATTGTTCGTAATGCGCATAAGTCCAATTTTCAAAATTTTTGTTACAATGGTTTTGTTTCTCATAGAGTGTCTAAGAATATAGCCGAACTTATACATATACTCCCTAAAACGACCCTCAGTTTTAACTGCAAGACGCAAGAGTCTCGCAGGCTTAGTCTTGTTCTTGCTCAAGTCTTGCACGGTAAGTCTTGGTCTTGGTCTTGCTAAAATTAGGAGGTCTTGGTCTTGGTCTTGGTCTTGCGAAAACGCAAGAACAAGATCAAGACTGCAAGACCAAGACCGATTTTGGGCAACACTAATTGACAGGAATATTCAGACACATGGGTCCTTTCAGTGTTGACATATAAACACTTCCCTAAACAAAAGCCTCTGCTACCAAACGGAGAGTCACACAGAGAAGAATGACGCGATTCATATTACGGATAACTCTTCGAGACAAAATAAAAAACGAAGAGATCAGGAAAAGAAACAAGGTGACTGACGTCATCGAAAAGATTGCCAGACAATATTATGGAGATTGGCAGGGCATACAGCTAAAATGACAGATGGGCGATGGACAAAGAGGTTAGTGGAATGGAGACCAAGGGAAGACAAGAACATCGTCGGTCGATCACCTACTCGATGGACTAATGATTTAAGAAAGCTAAATAAAACCTGGATGAGAGCTGCGCAAGGTAGACGGGTTGCAAACATTAACAAGGAGCAGATAGATATTTTTATTGACACTTTGTTACATAGGTATATGCATAGGGTATGTCAATACCTTCGTACTCCAATCAGAGTAAACATGTAAATCAAAAATGAATAACCATTTTCAATTTCGTTGAAACACGAATTTACAACCGCATCATATCCTAGTTCAATCAGAGAGTGCAGCAAGCACCTCTACCGGTTTCGAAACTTATTAGTCTCTCATCAGGAGGCACATATGCTACTCTCTCTGACCCAACTAGGACAAACCCCGGCGTGCAGTTACGGATTGCAATGAACGAAATGACAGGAATGCCCTAGCGTCCGTTATGGCTTGCAAATTTTAGAAGCCTCGGCGGTGTAACCAGAGAAGGTTCCCATTGTTTTCAATCTGGTGGGATGTAGAATAATATTTTTAGTATTGTTTTATGTGCTATTAGATTGAAAACTTAGTCTTTTGCTAGCAGTTGCCGCTAGGGCATCCCTTTCATTTCGTTTGTTGCAATTTGTAAGTGCACGCTGGTTGTCGTGGTTGTGTCAGAGAGAGCAGTATATGTGCCTCCTGATGAGAAACTAATAAGTTTCGAAACCGGTAGAGGTACTTGCTGCACTCTCTGATTGGACTAGGATATGATGCGGCTGTAGTTTCGTGTTGCAGCGAAATGGTTATTCATTTTTTATTTACATGTTAACTCTGATTGAAGTACGAAGGAATTCTCGTTGGAACTTTACCGCGCTGAGCAGATGGGACGTGAATTATAAATTGTAAAATTCCCTCATCTTCTTTAATCTCAGCATCCGTTATGGCTTGCATCTTTAGAAGCCTCGGAGGTATAACCAGAGAAGGTTCCCATTGTTTTCAATCTGGTGGGATGTAGAATAATATTTTTAGTATTGTTTTATGTGCTATTAGATTGAAAACTTATAGTCTGTTTTAAAGATATTTTATATAATATTTTAGTATTTACAATATCAAATGATAATCATTGTTTTTGAACACCAATCTCTTTCGGAAACTTAAAGACTAGCAAGTTCTCCTCTATGAGGCATGAGCAGTGACAATCAGGTACCCAACACATTACCATTTTGTAAAAATTAAATAACGTACAAGCAGTAGATTCCATTTATAAAAACGAAAATAAAACTTTGCCACAAAAACCACAACAAAATAAACAGCTGTTTATTTTGTTTGGAAACCTTTTTCAGAGTAGCCAACATTGATTTGACGTCACGACTATCACGGTCCATTCCATGAAATTATACACTGTTTTTAAATTTTCGCAGGCGGAAGGAAATTTTAGTGTGAAACAGGTAATAAATAAAAAACCGAAACAACTTTGAAACCCGACTGATCTGATAACGTCGCGTAGACAAAGCTTTCGATCGGTCTGACCTTGTCGTTTTAGATATTTCTGTCAACTTGTATATAGTCAGATTGAATTGCAGTATAAAAAGGTCAACTTACAGCTACTCTGCTTTCTTTTAAATCGAGCCTCATGGCGAGAGCCTCCCTCATGAAGACATCGGGGTAATGACTAGCAATAAATGCCCTTTCCAATTCTTCCAGTTGCCAACTATTGAAATTCGTCCTACTTCGTCTTCTTTTAGACGCCGCACTTTCAGAATCGGCCTCTCCACTACTTCCAGCACCTGAAGCAAATAATCAGTTTTAAAGTTGTATTTAAAAATGTATTCATTTTGAATATTGTGTCAACAAAACCTTAAAGGACTACATAACTACAGGAGCTAATAATTATAGAAATGTCAATTTAAAAGGTTAAATGCAATTTAAAAGGTTATAATAGTTATTTATGATATGAGTGTTAAAAGTACAATTTTAAGGCACGCATTCACATGAGTGCCTTAAAAATATATTTTTAACACTTATATCATACAATATTTTTTCTACAAACGTTATAAATTTATAAAATACAATATTTTTGTTAATTGCTGAAACCATGAAACCTATGACCCGTAAAAGGTAGAACTGGTTGTCTACACTCGAGAGGAATGTCTAAAAATTTTTAGCGAAAATATTATACCGTTAGATAAACTTGGTTTTTCTACAAACGTGTTAAAAAAGCAATAAAACAGTATAAATTAAATTTTAAAAAACCTTTTAAACCGCCTTTTTCAAATTGCGCAAGTTCTACTATTAATATTAATGTTAATAAATGAAATATAAATATTTTGACGTTTTAAAATTTGACAATTCACTTTTAACTGCAGTGCCTTAAAAATTTAAAAGCACTAGTGCCTTAAAGTAGCATTTTTAAGGCTCATATGGAGTGCTAAAAATTGCATTTTTAACACGGTTGTAGAAAAAATATCTTAAAGTGGCATAATATATATACATATATACTTCATTAACTTCACAAAAAATGATTTTTTTGTTGTATATGACATCGACGTCACAACGTGGCGTATGCTGACAACATTGCATTAATTATCAGAAACCTAAACAGTTTAAAGGAAGAATTTACGAATTTATGTAAGGAAGCGTCCAAAAGGAGCTTAGCAATAAATCAAAACGAAACAAAATACCTACTATGCGCAAGAAAAATCCAGTTAATATGACAAGTTTAACTATTGGTGAATATGAGTTTGAAAAGGTAGAACACTTTAAATATCTTGGGGTCTCATTTAATGGAACTAATGATGGAAGCATAGGTATCAATGCAAGAATTCTGACAGGAAACTACTGGAAATACTACAACTTCCTCAAAGATAAGAAGCTTCCTCAGAATACTAAACTGAAAATTTACAGAGCAGCAATTAGACCAGTAATCACATATTATGGTGCTGAAGGAATGTGTCTTACACAGAAAGAGAAAGAATGATTGGGGATCCTAGAGAGGAAAATATTTCGGAGGATAGCAGGCCCACTAAAATTAGATAATAATGAATTTAGAAAACTCATGAACCACGAAGTAAGAGAACTTTTGAAAGGAGAAGACAAGAAGATATTGGAAGATATTGTCAGATTTATCAAGGCACATAGACTCAGATGGATGCGACATATAGAAAGGAGAAATCTAGAAGCCGTTATCAAGAAAATTACCAAATGAAGACCTGTATCAGGCAGATCACGAGGAAGACCAAAAACCAGATGGGTGAACCAGATTGTCGAGGAACTTAAGAAGATGGGAGTTAGGGAATGGGTAACCATAAGAAAAAACAGAAAGGAATGGAGAAAAATTGTAGAAGATGCCAAGTCACACAACCAATTGTAAAACGAAAATGTTATTGCGGACTGATTCACCGCGACAAATGAATCGGAAGAGCCCAAAAAGGGCGGCAATCACTCCGCTAGGATTGTAGATGCGATGCCATGATGATGATGATATATGTTATGACGTCATAAGGTTTGATTAATACCGATTCAAATATGTCTTCTTCTTTTTCTTCTTCGTGCGACTAGGATTACTCCTGTTTGTCTGCCTCTTATTCTGTTTAAGTTTTTGTTGAATGTACATTGTCCTTCCACCTTTTTAGCGGCCTTCCAACGGGTCTTCCGCTATACGGCTTGTTGTTTTTACAGATGCTCACTAATCTATCTGGTTCCATTCGGTTTACATGTTGGTTCCAGTTTTTCTTTCTTGTTTTTATCCACCTGTTAATATTTTGAATTTTGCATCGTTCTCGTTTACTTCTGTTGCTTTGTTTGTTTTTTAATGATATGCCCGCTATTGATCTTAATACTTTCATTTCCATATTGTTGATTTGTTGTTTATTCTTTCTTGTATCGGTGCTTGTCTCCGCTGCATATGTTAGGATAGGTCTTACTATTGTCTTGTATTAACCTCACATATTCAAATATGTGAGGTTAACAAATTGTGCTCCTACACCATATATCTTTTCAATTCCTTCCATATACTTTTCAATTCATCAAAAGCGATGAAATCCTTCATTATTCATCATTCATTCATCATCATTAATTCATCTTTTGCTGAAAAATGTAAACTTTTGCGCAATTCGTATAACGGCAGAAAAGATATTATTAAATCGTTCTCGTTTATGGTCATCAAAGTATATTTGAAGCTAACCTTTGAAGCTAACCACTTGAAATGAGAAATAAGCAGGAGATATCCGTTGGCCTTTACGTGTTTGAATTTGTATCAGCCTAAGTGTCTGTCGAATCAGATTTTAACACGAGAGGTTGACCAAAAAAATACCATACCGAAGGAGGCGCATTAGCAACATGGTACACGAGGACTCAGTGGAAAGTAGGACAAACTCGCAGTAGAATTTGAGAACGACAAAATAGACATACTAGGACTGACAGAAACAAAAACTGGGCAAAAGCACACAGTTTCTACAAAATGGTCATTTCTACAAAGGGCATTTCTAAAAGTAAGGCTTCCAATTAAAGTGTAGAAATTAGTCAATGTTATCAAAAATACTTTTTGGGGGAAAGGCCACGGATATAATATAGAAGAGTCGGCATGAGAGGAAGAGATTCTTTGGATGTAGTAAGCTTGCATGGAGAACTAACAAGAAGCAATAACGGAGAGCTTATGATACACTTATGTAGAGAGACTAATCTGATAATATTAAAATCATTTTTCCAACCAAAAACGTGGATAAGTACACTAGAGAAGTAAAAAAGAAAGAAGGAGATCCGAAATATCTCGGCAACTATTAACTGTAATTGTATTCAGAAAACGCGTTGGAACAGACTCAGCAAGACGCTTCTTTTAAAAAAAAAATTGAATTGAGAGCGGTGGCTCCTGAGATATTACGTATCAAACTGGCATTTGCGGCGAACTTATAAACAATAAGATCTTTGAACCATTACCTTATTCTTTCGGAGCTCTTTCCTTATAAAAATTTTCATATCTTTAAGATATGAATAACATATTAACATATAGGTTTTACAATAATAGAAACGATGCGCGCACAAAAACCCAAAAAAACAGCTCTAATCTTTTTAGTCTAATTTGTTACCAAGCCATTGATGAACTTGATAAAAAAACGGTTTTCCTATAAAATCAAGATGGCCGTTAATCCATCGGCGGAATTCAGTCACGATTTTAAATTTACACTACTATTGATTACGTCTCATGGTTAGAATAATAAAATTTCGGGCAACTCGCATTGCAAGGTTAGGCCTTTTTCATCTAACCCGACAAATGTATGAACTATATACTAAACTTACGTGCATAGAAATCGGCCCACCTAAAAATTTGGTCATTTTTGAAGTCTCGTATTTCCTATACTTGTTGGCCGATTTAAGTGATCTTTTAATATGTTACAGCCTTGTTCTTTAGCAATATCTCTGTAATAATATTATTGCTAAACAGGTAAGTGTTACTTTATACCGGGTGTAACAATGATAGTGTGTTTTTTCCTCAAAGTTCGGAAAACCCTGTGGAATATTCTAGCGCATATAAAATATTGAAATTAAAACTCAACTGTAGCCTTAGGCTTTCTTAACATTTTGCTTTTTGATTCATTAGCTTATGTTGGATAATAAAAAAGTTAGGTATTTTAAAAACTAGCAACGTTCTTCATCAATACAAGGTGTTTCAAAATAAGTGCGACAAACTTTAAGGGGAAATTCTGCATAAAAAATAATGACCGTTCCATTTATAAACATATGTCCGTAAATGCTTCGTTTTCGAGATACGGGATATTGAATTATTTTTTACAAACTGACGATTTATTTACTGCTCTAAAACCGGTTGAGACATGGAAATGAAATTTGGTGGGTTTTAAGAGGTAGTTATTGCGCATATTTGACATACAATTAAGAATTTTTTATTCACCATTGGCGTGCATACGGGTCATATTACCCGGTCATATTACCCGTATGCACGCCAATGGTGAATATAAAATTCTTAACTGTATGACAAAAAATGCGCAATAATTACCTCTTAAAACCTACCCAATTTCATTTGTATATCTCATGCGGTTTTAGAGCAATAAATAAATCGTCAGATTGTACGAACAAATTCAACATCCCGTATTTCTGAAACGAAGCATATGCGAACATATGATTATAAACCTAACGGTCATTATTTTTTCATGCAGAATTACCCCTTAAAGTTTGTCGCACTTATTTTGAAACACCCTGTATCGATGAAGAACGTTGCTAGTTGTTAAAATACCTAACTTTTTTATTATCCAACATAAGCTAATGAATCAAAAAGCAAAACGTTAAGAAAGCCTAAGGCTACAGTTGAGTTTTAATTTCAATATTTTATATACGCTAGAATATTCCACAGGGTGTTCCGAACTTAGAGGAAAAAACACACTATCATTGTTACACCCGGTATAAAATAACACTTACCTGTTTAACAATGATATTAATATAGCGATATTCTTGAAGAATAAGGCTATAACATATTAAAAAAATCACTTAAATCAGCCAGCAGGTTTAGGAAATACGAGACTTCAAATTTGACCAAATTTTTAGGTGGGCCGATTTCTATGCACGTAAGTTTAGTTAAAAAAGTACACCTCTACTATTTTTTAAATGTTTGTACATTTGTACGTGAAAATTCAAATACACCCATAATTCGCTAATCCAAATAAGCAAATCCTTCTAACACTATATTTATGAATAATTATTGTATTGGTTACGCTGCACATTAATTTCGAAATCAATTAGATCCGTTCGATTTTCAGCAAGATACGGTAAATGCTGATAATAGTCGCGCAATCACATTAGCTAAAATCGCTCGGCCTGAATAAACTATTAACACTACTAATGACAACGGCGTTAAACGTAATAGTTACAAATTGATAAAGGTTCGCATTAACAAGTAAACACTGCGATTTGTCCGATCGAAACACGAGCGGAGAGATGGGTGGATACCACTCGGAGGAGAGGTTCTAATTTATTGCTTTGTTGAATCTATTATTTGCTTGCCTTGTCTTGTTCATCCATTTTTTAGACAGTGTATCTTTGCTAGACAGTGTTGTTCCTATCTCTATTTATTTTTATTATGGTTTTAGCAATATTTCCATTTCGGCACTTAATTATCGTGTCTTTGTGTGTTTGGAGGGTTGACTTGGAAGCTAGTCCCTTAGCCACGGAAATTCTAATATAACATATATATGTATTGGTTTTTAAATATAACCAACTTTAAAAAAAAAGTTACATATTAGTTCGTATATTTTTCTACAGTCTAAGGAAGTAAATGGGTGATGTTTATTGGAGTATGAATTTTAAGATCTGATAGTTTTCAATACAGCTGATTACAGTTGAAAAGAATATGGTTGATGTCACATTGTGATATATTATCGCATAAGCATACCCCAGAAGGGATAATATTTAACTTAGCCAAGTGAGTAGGGACCACCTTCTCAAATGCCTCAAAAAATATGGCAAGTAAACGAGGAGAAAACTAAGATGATGGTATCAACACCCAGCAATAGAGCCAGAAACATCGGTCACGGTTAATAACTCTATCTTTGAAGTGGTGGACAAATTCACATACTTAGACTCTCTGATCACCAAGGAGAACGTCATGACGGAAGAAATCAAGCCAAGGATAATCCTAGCAAACAAATGCTATTTTGGACTGAGACATATGAGAAGCAGAAACTTAAGCCAAAAAACAAAAATAACTATGTACAAAACCCTTATACAACCAATGTTGACATATGGATCGGAGATATGGACCATCTCCAAGGCAGATGAAAACCTTCTGCTTATATTTGAACGAAGGATCCAGAGAGATTCGGTGGCATCTGTGAAAATAGTGTTTTCAGGAGGAGGAGGTGTACCAGCAAAGATATAAACATTTAGTGGTAAAGACGTAGTATCTCTTATAAGAATAGGAAGACTAAGATGAGCAGGACATCTAGCAAGATCACGGCAAAACAACCCTCCTAGAAGAATCCTTATGTCACAACTTGTGGGAAGTAGAAATAGGGGTAAGCCACAACTCAGATGGATGGATGGTGTAGATGAGGATGGGAGAAAAATAGGCGCAGCAAACTGGCAATGGATAGGACTGACTGGCGTAATAGACTTGCGAAGGTCGAGGCTCTTTCATAGGGCTGTAGTACTATTGATGATGAAGTGAGCAGGGAATACGCCGTGATTAGTTTTCAGAAATATATTTAACGATGTCAACTTCTTTGACATTGCGTATTTGAAATATAAGCAATATCTTGTGGTAAGGTGAGGTGGATAGTATAATACTGATTATTTGAGTAGGTTGGTTTAATGCCAATGACTATTAGTTTTCGAGGCATTAGCTAAATAAAAAAAAATTAGAATGCATATAACATTATATTATAACGTTATAAACCTCAGAACAAAGCAAATCCTGTCCAAAACTGTACAAAATGTGAAAATGATGGCAATAAGACTTATGGCTTCATATTGGTGACTAGATAGTATGAAATCCACAAGGAAAAGAAAGAATTTTTCCTGTAGCTATGTTCTTCAATTTTTCTGTTAATTTTATTAAAATTATGTTGCTGTAAGTCATCCACTGTGAATATGGGTACATACAGTCCATCATGAGCAGCATTTTTAGCAAGCTGGTCAACCAGTTCATATGCCAGTTTGACTTTTTACCCAAATAACTGGAATATCTTTAATATGTATTTTATTTTTAATAGCACGAAACATACTATTTCTTTAATGTTGAGTCATACTTATTTTAGTTTAATCCTTTAATGACTGATAATGAATCTGATAATATAACTTCTTTATTTAATTTATGTAAATCTAGCCAATCCAATACCTTTTCAATTGCTACCGCATAAGCATTACCTATATTGAACAATGTGCAGGAAGTCTAATTTTCAAAGATTCACTTTTATATGGAATGTAATTAACACCTAATAATTCTTCCCTAATTAGCCTAATCTATCTTATGAATTTATCTTTTCGTTTAATATTTAAAATTACTCTTTCTATATTTGGTTGTGAAACCGGAATCTGATAACAGTTTTTTTCTGCAAGGGCCCGGGTTTGTGCTGAGTTGTAGCTCCTTTAATTTTGATCTTCATTATAAAATTTAGTTTTCCGAGCACACTCCAAATGTTGCTGATTCTATGATTTAGTATACATGTCTTTTTACGCTAAGATTGTTTGTCCTATGTATATATAAATATATTTATCCACCACCTCTAAGTATGTGTTTTCAAGCTTTATCTTAATTTATTTGTGTATATATCTAATCTTATATAAATTTTTTGGTTATGGCCCATATTGATAGTTAAACAAACGGCATCCAATATTTAACTTCATTATCATAAATTGTAATGCTTTCGGATTTTATCCGTTCTTCATTTATGTCAATTCCTCTATTTTTCCAGTTTGGTTGTTTCAGTTTATTTTCTCTTATAATTTTGGCGATATATTGTGTCCTTTCATTACATTTTTTATTTTTATTATCTTGCTGTCTGTATCTATTCTGTCTGCACATTAAGTGTAGATAATAGACGGTCTGATAAGTAAGTAATATTTGAAATAAAAAACATGTTTTTCAGGAAATTCCTTTATTTTAATGAATATAATCTCCTTTTAATTCAATATACCAATTCCAGCTATTTTCCAATTTCTTTATGCTGTTAAAATAACATGATTCTGGAAGCTCTACAAATGTGTTTGTTTCATCAATTATCGGATGGGGTCAAATCAGGAGAGTAAGCCGGATGAGAAAGCTTTTTTAAGTCCAATTCATGAATTTTTGCCATTGTCATAACGCTCTTTGAGTCGGTGCATTGTCTTGTTGTCTTGGAAAATGAACACTGTTTTCTTCTGCTTATGGGGTTATTTCTCACTGAGTTGTTGCTTCAGAGTGTCCAATAATTCACACACTTTGATAAGAAAAAGACAATAATGGGGTTATTTCTTGAGAGGTGAAAGATAGGAATTACTTTAAATCATATTGGAAGGTAAAGGACAGGACAAAAGATAAATAGGAAGACGCCAACTAGTGGAGGAAACACCTGTGGAGATGGTTTGGCCGCTCACCTGCAGGAATTTTTCATGCAGCAGTTTCCAAAGCTATAATGCCATTTGGATCGTCAACCTTCGAATGGGGACGGCGTAATGAGATAGAATTACCTTTTTTAAAATAGTCAATTAAAATTATGCATTTGCATTCCCAAAATAATGTGGTCTTGACCTTTCGGACCTACTGCTGGTTCGCTTCGGAGCACTTTTGCCGGCTTCAGTCCACTGCCGTGCGTTTATTCTATTCTACAGTGTGTAGTCTTGGATTCGTGTTTCATCAACTTCTTCCTAAAGTGACGTTCCCTCAATGGAGATCGCCTACCATATTGTAAACTCTTCTCTGTCTTCAGCTGTTACTATTAGTTGTTCAAAATTTAGCCCTATCCATTGTCGGATGTTTCTTAGCCACGATAGTCTCTTGATTCCTAGTCCGCTCTTTCCTTCGATATTTCCTTTCACTATTAGTTGATCATATTTGTAGGGGATAGCGGGTACAATTGTAACATTTGTTAGTTGTAATTTTTTATTTAAAAATGGATTCCATATAAGTGGGATATAAAAATAGGGAAATATAGGTTGAACATGTAACTTCAATTTACAATTTTATTGTGTAATTTTTATTCATTAGGTAACTAGAAAAATGCATCACTTTAACTTAACAACAAGTGTTACATCTGTACCCATTACTAGAGGGACAATTATAACGCATAAAGGGGACAAATGTAACAAGGTCAAGATCACCGAATTGTATATAACTTATTCCCAAAATGAGTATTTATAAGCAGGTGTCTTGTAAACCAATAAAGAATTAAATATTATATAAAGACCTACTTACTACTACTTAACGTGAATATATAAATCAAAAATGTATTCCAAAACACATACGCACATATACAATATATACATATTATTGTGTTTTCAATTTATCAATCAAAGGCAAAATGAAAATTAAAATAATTTTTTTTTAAATAACGCGGGCACATAAATTTGATACACCCTGTATATTGATCTGTAAATATTTATTAGAATTTAGTTTGGATGTAAGTAGATTTCTTTTTTAATGAGCTTTCCGATGAACCATTAAAGACCTTTGTGAATAATTAAAGTGAAAAGGACGATGTATTTAGTTTTAAAATGGAAAAAGATTGTTTATTACGGGAACTATAGAATCTACAGGTAGAGGTAATTATCATTTTCTAGAAAAATGGTTTAAAAGAAAGTATGGAATTTTAATATCTTTGTTTCACCCCGAGTAAATGTTGTAGGGTTCGCCGAAAGTAATTAGGATGGTCGGAATAATTTTGAAAATGACTGTTTGTTTGTCGAATGGAAAAAAAATGTTTCTGATTCTTGGCAATTTGGAAGGGGAAAAGTGGTTTGAATGTTGAGTGAATTTGAAAAAGAAGGCAGTATGTTATTGGCAGCGCTGAGGAGCGGTCGACGTTTTAGTGGATAAGTAGTTAGCAAGTACCAGTGGTTGTTTGATAGTGGAGAATAGTGCTGAAAAGTGGAACGAGAGACAGATCAAATTGAGACGAAATACCTCTTTGATTCTGTATTATTGTGAGAAGGAGAGCAGAGAATTTTTGGAGTTCTGTTTGAATCGAGTACTGGTCAAATGAGGCTTTGGCTCGTTTTGGAGAATTGGTGCTGGTATGCTGATAGTTTTGAAGCTGGAGAACGGAGAGGGCTTTGATGAGTAGCCTTTAACATAGTCAACGAGGGAGAGCTGTTTTGGGTCACGAGAAGACATCAGAGTGAGTGAAGCAAAAGGTCAGTCAATTTATGTGAAAGAGATTTTTATGTTCGGAAACTAAAATTTTGAGTAAAAAGCATATGAATTAAAATTCCAATATTTCAAAATGTAAATAGGAAATATAGGTAATGTTGCGAATACATAAATTTGTTTTGTTTAGTTTGTTTTACCAAAGTCATCGGGAACAAACCGATAAATTGTTTTTTTTTAACTAGAATAAATTTAAGTGGTAGAAATTTCATTCGGACATCTGTGTCCACAGGTTTTAGATTTGATAGATTTTTAGAGTATTGATTTTGATAAATAAAAGACAATTCTGTATGTTTATTTTATATTTTGCTTTATTTCTTTTTCCTATTTTATCCCGATTAGGATCAACTAAGAGATACTGAAACCACGAGAGAAGATAAGTATAACGTAAGATAATTTAGACATTTTTTAATGTGGATAGTATTCTAGTTTCATCTGCAATAGATCCTATTTTTTCTGAATCTACCCATCACAAACCATACTCCTTTGATTTACCTATATCGGGCATTACAAATAATTTACTGTGCCAAGAATTTTACTATGATTTCAGAAACGCTGATTATATTAGCTTACAGAATTATTTGGGACCTATCAATTGGCACAAGTATTTAAATTTAAATGACATAAATACTGCAGTACACAATTTCTATCATATTATGAGTATGGCATTAAATCTTTTTGTGCCCAAAAAGAAAAGTAAGGTATCAACTTTCCCAAAGTGGTTCAATGCTGAGTTGAGAAATTTAATCATCCAAAAGAAAATAGCTCACAAAAATTACAAGAATACTGGCAATCGCTGTTATTACATAGAATTTTCAAAGTTACGTAGTCAATGTAATATTTTATCTAAAGAATGTTTTGTGAATTACAAAAAAGACCTTGAAAATAATTTTAATACCGATCCCAGGTCATTTTGGAGATTTTTTAGCCGAAAAAATAATCTATATGATGTTCCTAATAATATGTATCTAGCTGATAAAAAAGCTGTGAATGGTGATCAGATAAGTGAACTTTTTGCTGTTTACTTCTCTGAAGTTTATGTTTCTTCCCTGGATGTAAGTTATCATGACACATTTAATAATTATTCATCTATAAAGTGTGATTCTTTGACAGCGGAAGTTATTTTCGATGGTTTGTCAAAACTTTCTAATAATGTAACAGCTGGACCGGATGGTCTTCCCGATTTTTTCTTGAAAAACTGTGCTTACAGTCTAACTCAACCATTGTTTGTTCTATATAACTTATCATTGAAATTAGGCATTCTTCCTGATAAATGGAAAACTAGCCATTTAATTCCAATTTTTAAATCTGGCGAAAGAGAAAATATAGAAAATTACAGAGGTATATCTAAACAATCGACCATTCCTAAACTACTTGATAAGTTGATTTATAACCATGTTAGTTTTACTTGTCAACAATTAATAAATAATTATCAACATGGCTTTATGCACAAGAAATCCACAACTACAAACTTACTATCTTATGAAACATCTATTATCAGAGATCTGGAAAGAAAATGTCAGGTAGATTGTGTATACACAGACTTTTCAAAAGCCTTTGATAGGATTGACCACTACTTACTGCTACATAAACTTAAGGCATATGGTTTCAGCGATCAGCTTTTAAAGTGGTTTGATAGCTATTTAATAGGTCGCACACAAAAAGTCAAACTGGGTTCATTTATGTCAGATACAATACAAATAAAATCTGGAGTTCCACAAGGTGCTCATTGCTCGCCCCTTCTGTTCAATCTGTTTATTAACGACATAGGTGAATGTTTTAATCACTCTAAGTACTTGCTATTTGCTGATGATTTGAAGATTTACAGATCTATCAAAGATCATGAAGATTGTAGTCTCCTTCAAAACGATCTCAATAATTTAGTTGAGTGGTGTAACAAAAACAGATTCTTTTTAAACATTAATAAATGTCATTTCATTAGCTTCCACAAAGTTGCAAAAAAATATCAATCATCATATGTCATCGACAGTAGAGCGCTCTCTTATGTTAGAGCAGTAAAGGATTTAGGAGTAATATTCGATGAAAACTTAACGTTTGTGGATCACATTAACTATGTGACAGCAAAGGCTTCAAAAGTACTGGGTTATATACTTCGCAGTTGTGCTGATCTTTCCCTTAATACAATAAAGGCTGTTTACTCATCATTGGTTATATCTATATTAGAATTCTCCTCTATTGTCTGGTCACCATTTTATAATGTTCATGTTGTTTGTCTCGAGAGAGTTCAAAATAAGTTTTTAAGATTTGCAGCATACAGATTGGGATATAATGTTATTGAACTAAACCACAACTATACCATCATCCGTAGTGATCTCAGTTTGCACTCCTTAAAAGACCGTAGAATTATAAATGATCTAGCTTTTATTTATAAACTATTAAATAGTGAAATCAATTGTCCTGATTTATTAAAATTAATAAACTTTAATATTCCAAACCATAATCTGAGAAATAATAACTTGTTCCATGTACCTCATCATTCAGCTAACTATGGTCTTAACTCACCAATAGATAGAACTTTAAGTCGCCTGAATGATTTGGACATCGATTTATTCTCTTCTTCCAGTCGAGTATTTAAAAACCAACTAAAATCAGTTTTTCCGGTCAGCACTTATGTTTAATATTTAATATTTAATATTATATTTTCAGTGGATTTGTTAATTTTTGCCATGGATAATGCTTTTGTATTATGTAATTTGTTAATTTTTTTATTGTCTGTAGTTAGTTGATGAATGTCAGTTTATATTATATTATTATGTATTGTCACTGCATAACGTGGATTGTGTGTATGTTAAATTTAGTTTTATTGTAATGTACTTACTAAAGTTTTATGCTGTCACACTTTCATTTAATTCATTTTATTTTATTTTTAGTTTTTTTACTGTTTTACTGGACTTTACCAATACTACTTTTACTTCTACTTATTGTTTATATATGTATATTTTTTTTTTAAATTGGGGAGACCCGTAAATAAATAAATTTTTTTAATATTATAAAAAGTCACCCTGAGATTTTTTATTCATTTTTTATGTATGATTTGCGACAATTAAATAATTAATCAAATAAATAATAATTAATATAAAATTAATAAGAAGCAGTTCGTAACAATATATATATTACATATAAATATATTTGTATGTAATATATTACCTTATTATATATTACATAGCGATAAAAACATATATACGTTATATTTATTTTACGTTACAATTGTACCCGTTGCTAGTGTTACAATTATACCACAATGACATTCCAATGGGTTTGTCAGAATTTTATAACACATCAAATCTAATCTCAATTTAAGAAGTTATTAATAAATTTACAATATGAGTCAATTCTTATACCACCCTGTCTAAAAAATAACTCTAAAACTAGAGCAATTATCCAAAAAATACAAAATTTAATTAATTTTACTCGCCAGGAGTAAAAATCAGTATTTTCATCTAACAACTTAACTACCTCACTTAACATCGCCAAACTACGGTCAACATTAAATTAAATCACTAAACACTTTCTCACATGCAGCGTTGCCAGCTCTATTCGATCAAAAACAAGATGTTTATAAGCAATGTTACATTTGAACCGCGTTACAATTGTACGCGCTCTCCCCTACTTATTATTTCTCAGTATGTGACCTAGGTGTGATGTTTTTCTAACTTTCACTGTGTTAAAAAGTTCTCGTTCCTTGCCTATTGTATGCAGCGCTTCTTCGTTTGAGGTATGTCATGTCCATAAAATTTTGAGGAGTCTCCTGTAGATCCACAATCTACAATCTACGATCTACAATCTACAAGCAATTTTATATGCATATCTGATGCTGTTGATATTTACGCCATTCACTTTGACTCAATCCTTGGAATTCTCCAGTGCCCCTTTCAATAGAAACTCGGAGTAAATATTATATACTAGGGGTGACAGAGCACACCCTTGTCTAAGTCCCCTTCTAATTTCTACTTCTGCGACGGTATAACCTTCGCTCCTAACTCTGGCGTTTTGGTTCCGGGCAGACAGATAAGTATAATTCAAGGTTTTCACATTGTAATGTAGTAAAGTGTAAAATGGGTGAAAACAGTATAATCAAAGAACGCACAAAATTCTAAGTACTCCAAATACTGTATAAATAGAATTCATGTTTACTTTTTTATGTAATCTGATATTAATTCAAATTTTTCACTATAGGATACGATACACTAATATTCTATACTATATGTCTAGAAGGTGTCTTTAATAATTAAATTCTTAACCAAATTGAAATAACTAACATCGCATTATGCCCACACCACTGGAATAGTTGGCGGCACTGCTAATCCATCGGCCAATGGTAACAAGGCAATCACCATCGATGCATAAATCAAGTAACAATTGAATACGATTCAATTCGACAATAACAAATTAGTGGAGGCATTTGCATATTGGATTTTACGCCAACATACGAGAACCTGCCTCGACGGTGGTTGACATATGTAATTTGCTTCGAATGGTGGTATTATCGAACTTGAATTAAATAATTTTACAGCCGCAGTTTGCCATTGGAATTTGTTCTCGGTTATGTTTGTGTTTGGTACAGTTCTACCAAAATTGTGTGATGTGATATAAATGTGTACACAGATTTTGCTACGTATCAAAATAATTATTCTTACAACACTTACAAACATGCTAAACTTTCATTATTGAAACAGCATCAAAGCTAAGCCTATATAAATTTCGTGGATCGAAATTGGTTACTTTTAACTTTATGCTAATTTATAAGGCAGTGGCACTGGACACCAGGTGCCCCGGCCCGGGGGTCGGTTATGATGGCGTATTCGTGTTCAGCGGCTCCAAAAACCTCCAAGTAATCTGTTTTGCATCAATGTAGTCCCAATAACCCTCGAATCACCAGATGACGTGCGTTAGCAGTGACCCTGGGGGTCCGGACCAATAATCCCGGGCAACAAATCCCCACAAATTATCCCTGGACAAAAAATCTCCGGACAAAAATCCCTGCAAAAAATCCCCACAAATAATCCTCACAAATGATCTCTGGACAAATAATCCCCGAACAAAAAATCCCCACAAAAATCCCGGTCAAAAAACCCCCACAAATTTTTTTGGACAAAATATCCCCACAAAAAATCCCTAAGAAATATTTGCTGCCGTATAGTTCTCTAAAAGTTTTCCCGTGAATGCAATCTACGCAAATGTTTTTCAGCCTCAGTGCATGAGAGTTATAGCAATCACCATGAAACCAGTTTTCGGCACGAAAATAATGATTAACAAATAAAATTAAGCATGAATTCTTGTAACTTCGGTTACCAAATTTCGAATTTTCCAATTGTGAGTTTTTTCAAAAATGGTGGATATGGGGAATAAACTAAGGCTGTGGGAATCATGTTGTAATTATTCACTTAAATGTTTTGCTCACTCTGCTTTGAATAACTCTGTTCAAAACATTGTCTATTCATGATGATAACTGCTGGCTCTGAAAACGATAATCCTGATTGTAATGCCGAAAATCCGTTCCGCACGCATCGCAAGAAAAGTTATACAAAGCATTTCGATTATTTCGATTTTTTGGTGTTTTTGGGAACAAATTTATGGGCATTACTATTCGATATCCAGTTTTTAAAAAGCGTAATCGAGGATCTGTCTGCATCCATAAATCAAACCAGACATAGCTTCTCGGGGAGAGGTCAGATGGGAAAAGGTCTGTAGGACGGACTAGAAAAAGGTGGAAATATGCAGTCTGAGAAGATTGTGAGACAATCAGAGTGAAGCAATAGGGAACTTGCATAAATTTTTAAATTCGAAAAAAATGTTATAAATCAAAACACAACATAATTTAAAACATGTATAAAAGATAAAAAAGTTTTGTTTGTCTTTCGTTTGGCCCCTAAAGACGATTAAAAATTCAAATTAAAACAGGTGGTCCAAAACGCCTCGTGACGTCAAATACATTTATGTGACGTTACAAGTGTTTTTGATCGTTTGAACTATTCATAGAAAAATTTGTACTTTTACAAAATGGTTTTATTTTCAATAGTAAACCTTCGTTCCTTTCCTTCAAAAACAGTATAAAACTACAATTTTAACAAAATGGTATATATTATTACAATGACATACGATAAATGTCATTAGAATATAAATATTTTTGACTTATTCCACGACAATGAGCTTGCCAAATACCCAAGTAGGTGGAGGCCAATAAACTAAAGAAGGAGAACAAGAATATACCTAAATATAAGGTTGTGTCTAGGTATACGTTACCGTGTACGCAAATAAAAAAGTTAGAGTGTCAGTGATTTCTTTTTTTTTATTTGTTTAGTGTTTGTTTTTAAATTAACTACGGAGTGTGGACAATTATTTAGTTCTTTTAATGAGTTTAAGAACATTTTAAAACAGTACGAAAAATATAAGAGACTATAAATTAATATATATTTTTTAGTTATAAATGAAATAGTATGTATTACCGTAAAAGATTAAAATAAAAAGAAGACCTAAAGCTTTCACAATAATAATTAACTTGTTCTGAAGCTATTATCCTTGTGGCATTTTTGTAATCAACTATTCTAAATGGGAACTAAGCCACAATTTAACCAAAAAATTATTTTATTAACGTTTCGGCGTCTAAATCGGACGTCGTTGTCAAAATACAAAATATTATTAAATTAAACAAAAATGGTGGTGCTTAGTAAAAAATTTTTCTAATAATTTATTTAATCTGACTAATTTTTGTATTTTGACAATGACATCCGATTTGGACGTCGAAACGTTAATAAAATCATTATTTTAGTTAAATTGTGGCTTATTTCCCATTTAGAATAGTTGGTTATAATAATTAACTTACGTATAAAAATTATTTTAACAATATTTTTACGTGTTATGTCAACTAAATACATATATTTATTTTGCTAACCTAAATATATACTTTAATATATACATTGATTTATTACAATTAAGTTTGAAACATCTGAATAGTTCTGCTTTAACAAATTCTTCCCTTCCTTCCCTTCCTTTAACAAATATTTTTCTATCAAACACACGCTAAACATATCAAAATAGCATGTACCAAAATATACAGTCACTGCGCACGCTAAATAATAACGTCACCGGCTTGATGAAGTTTAATTCGCGTGTACATACCTAACTTTTTTTATTTGCGCACACGTTAGCGTGTACTTAGACACAGCGAAACATAACCATAATAATAACTAATGTAAAACTATGTGACGTCACGGGTCGTTTGAACTATTTTATACCGCTGAGGACTTTAAATACGTATTTCTAAGTTACTACGAGTTTTTGAAGCGTGAAATTTAGGAAATCTCATTTTTAAACAAAACTGAACCTTATTATGTAATAAAAAAATTGTGCAAGTTCCCTATTGGAAATATTGGCACAGGACCGACCAACAGAAGGAAATAGTAAACGCGGCAAAGACTCTCGAAGAGTTATAACGCCATTGATGGTGATGATGACTAAATATTTTTGACGTTAAATTTAGAAAAATAACAAGATTTTTTGCATCACAATCAAGATTATAGTTTTCAGGACCAGCAGTTATCATCACGAATAGACAATGAGTAATTACATGATTCCCACAGCCTTGGCTTATTCTTATATCTTTCACGATTTTTGAAAAACTCACAATTTGAATTCAAAATTTGGTATTCGAAATTACAATTTATGCTTAATTTTAGTTGCTAATCATTATTTTCGTGCCGAAAACTGGTTTCATGGCGATTGCTATATAACTCTCACGCACTGAGGCTGAAAAACATTTGCGTCAATTGCATTCACGGGAAAACTTTTAGAGAACTATTCGGCAGCAAATATTTCTTGGAGATGTTTTGTCCGGGATTTTTTGTGGGGATATTTTGTCCAAAAAAATTGGTGGGGATTTTTTGTCCGGGATTTTTTGTGGGAATTTTTTGTGGGGATTTTTTATTTGGGGATTTTTTGTCCAGGAATAATTTGTGGGGATTTTTTGTCCGGGATTATTTTTCCGGGGATTATTTGTCCTAGCTTCGACCCTGGGCACCAGGTGCTTCGGGTGTCGTGTGGCGTTGGCGTAGTCGTGTTCAGCGACTCCAAAAAACCCCGAGTAACAAAATCTGACCCTCAGTTGGATGTTTGTGATGATGTTAATGTTTTTGTTGATATTTATGCACTTTTGGATGCATTTTATGTACTTTTAGATGCATTTTATGCACTTTAAAATGCAACTATGCATTTCCACCTATTTTTATATCGTAGAATTTTTTCTTGACATCATTCTGAACATAATACAAAAAGTTGCAAGTTTCTAGATGCTGTATTTAAAAATCGATTTATTCGGGTGTTTTTAGTGCTAAATACCCTGGTCTATATTCATAAATGACAAAAAAATTAGTCACTTTATTAGGCAAAATAATTTAATTTTTATGTTACTTTATATTTACGTGGTTAACATGCAAAGAGTTCAATATTTTAAAAAAGTTAATTTTTAATTCTTTTGAAACTTTTTTTTATCCTAAAGTTTTGGCGGCGAATATGGGGAAACGTAAAAAATATGATACCGATGAAAATGAAAGGAAGCTAGAAATGCTTGAAGAAGGAAAGTTAGTTTAGCAAAATGAAGAGCAACGAGCTCAAGAAGCGGGAACTAAGCAGGCGACGTCTCAAAGAAGATATTTCTAAAGCTAAGGATTACATACGCTATGACCTTATATTTTATAATTGAGTGAAAGGACTGATAGTGTAGGAAACAGAGGTTGAACCTCGCAAAATAGACACAAGTCCGGTTTTATTTTTTTTTGGTATATCAAGGCGTGCTTAATATTAGACTAACTTTTTCTTAAAAAATTTCGCCCCGGAACCCCCCTTTTCATCCCTTTAAAGGGATAATTTGTAGTTTTTGCGAAACGTAACCCTTCCTGTACGTTTTACAAAAAATTTACTTAGTAGTAAAATGAAGAGGACTATATTTCCTACTATTTATTTCCCGACAGCATATGCCTATCACCCACCGTTTAGCGGGGATGACGCCCCAAATTTGACAAATTTTTAAAAAAGATGTTTAAAAAAAATTATTTACGGAAATTAAGAAGTAACTCTGCGGCAATTAATCACAAATAAGTAGCTGATTTTTTGGTATAGGTTTCATTTAAGGGCAATTGCAAATTTTTTAATTACAGGGTGATACATTAAAAAAAACCCTTTTTATACCATCTTAACCGCCTATGCTAGAGTAAAAAAACTTTTACCGATTATCCTTGTACTAGTGTTATTTACAAATTTGTATAATACACCCCAATATTTTCCCCGGCACCACCCAAAAAAAAGGAGTATTAATAAAGAAAATAATCAAAAATTGATTTTGGGCCACCACTGTGGCTTTAGGGTGCAAAGAAAATAAAATATGCATAGGTCATAATGTGTAGCAGACAGCATGTTCTTTTATTTTCCATAAGTATGTTATCGATAAAATGAATAGGTGACGAAAAAAAAAACAAAAACTGGAGCCCACTAAAGCATTTCTGAGGTTTACGGAGCTACTGTGCCGTAACGGTTGCTTATACGAAAAAAAATGCATTGGACCTTATTTGTAGAGAAAATAGTGGTCTTTAATTCTGTATAAGTTTTGTTTAAAAAAAAATACATAGGTAATGAGAAAATCGTAGAAACCTGCTCTCCAAGGGATAGGGTTAGATTCGGCAGTTTATATTCAAGGATAGGGTACTTTCCGCAGGGATGTTGCAATAATCATATATATTTATGAAAAACCCTATTGGTGAAGCATATGTCCATATGGGCTAAAAAAGCAAAAATAATTTTTTTTTCAACCCCCCCTTTATTTATTTTTTTTTTGGCTGCAAGAGTTGCATCAAAAAATCGCTTTTGGTGTCCATGCATGGGTAATAAGACCGTGCACAAAATAATATATGAAGAATTTTAATAAAGGGCCTGGTGTGTGAAGGATTAAAAAAAATCACTTTCTTTATTAATTCTCCTTTTGGTGTGGTTCGGGAAAAAGAAAGGGGGTGCGTTAGAAAAATTTATAAATAACACCAGTACATGGATCATCGCTGAAAGTTTTTTTACTCTAGCATAGGCGGTTCAAATGGTATAAAAAGGGGTTTTTTAAAATGTAACATCCTGTAATTAAAAAAAATGCAATTGCCCTTAAATGAAACCTATACCAAAAAATCAGCCACTTGTTTGTGATTAATTGCTGCCGGGTTTATTCTTAATTTTCAGTACAGTTAAGGAAAAATAATTTTTTTTAAAAACATCTTTTTTAAATATTTGTCAACTTTGAGGCGCAACCCCCGCCAAACGGTGTGTGATAGGGAAATAGTATGCTGTCGGGAAATAAATAGTAGAAAATATAGTCCTCTTCATTTTACTATTAAGTAAATTTTTTGTAAAACGCACAGGAAGGGCTACGTTTTGCAAAAACCACAAATTACCCCCTTTAAAGGGATGAAAAGGGGGGTTCCGGGACGAAATTATTTAAGATAAATTTAGTCTCATAATAAGCACCCCTTGATATACCAGAAAAAAAAATCAAACCGGACTTGCGAGGTTTGCGAGATTCTCCTCTGTTTCCTACACTATGATCAGTTGACGATAGACCAAACACTGTCTGGAGTATGTGAGGAGTGGATCGAGTAGCTCTGCGGTTACCACAGCCGATCCCGAGCCCGGATAAAATGTGGGGAAACAATGTGGAGGCTTGGAGTTAGATTGATAATATAAAGACAACCACAGCAAAAAATACGAGAAGCGAGAAAACCAAAACCTGTCTCGACGGTGGTTGACATATGTAATTTGCTTCGAATGGTGGTGTTATCGAACTTGAATTAAATAATTTTACAGCCGCAGTTTGCCAACGGAATTTGTTCTCGACTATGGTTGTGACGGGGCAGTTTTGCCAAAATTGTGTTGCTTTGCAAATGCTCATTTTAGAACACTGTATTTGTTTATTACGTATCAAAATTTTTCTTACAAAATCAATAAATATAGTCCTGTCGCCAGGGGGGTACAACGGCCTCCTTAATTCAGATGGACTTACCCAAGTTTTTTTATATATTTTGACCCGCAGAATACGAATTTTTTGGGTAACAGTTGATCCGGATGTCGATAAGATTGTTATAGACAAAGAACTTGAGGAATTACATAACAGCGATTTCTAGCAAAACAAAACATCTTTTTGTATTTTTTGGGTCATTTTAAGCAAAAAATATTCCTACAAGTTTTTTCGTAGAATGCATAGTTTTCGAGATAACCGCGGTTGAACTTTCAAAAAATCGAAAAATTGTAATTTTTGAACCCGAATAACTTTTGATTAAAAAATAAAGTAGCAATTCTGCTTACCGCATTTGAAAGGTTAAGTCAAATTTTATCGGTTTTGATTATTTGCATTGCTAGAAATTTATTATTTTATTGTTAAACAAAGCTATAAACACCTAGTATGTGAGTGATGTTTTCAATGATTTCTCATTTAAAATCGAACGAGTAGGTAGAGTAGCTACGAGTGCAAGCGAGGCAATTTCTACGTAGCATGCGTTAAAACGCATGTATTAGGCACGGGAAACACTATGTGTTTATAGATTAGTTTAACAATAAAAAAATTAATTTTTAGCAATGCAAATAATCAAAACCGATATAATTTGACTTAAACTTTCAAATGCGGTAAGCGGAATTGCTACTTTATTTTTTAATCAAAAGTTATTCGGGTTCAAAAATTGCAATTTTTCGATTTTTTGAAAGTTCAACCGCGGTTATCTCGAAAACTATGCATTCTACGAAAAAACTTGTAGGAATATTTTTTGCTTAAAATGACCCAAAAAATACAAAAAGATGTTTTGTTTTGCGAGAAATCGCTGTTATGTAATTCCTCAAGTTCTTTGTCTATAACAATCTTATCGACATCCGGATCAACTGTTACCCAAAAAATTCGTATTCTACGGGTCAAAATATATAAAAAAAACTTGGGTAAGTCCATCTGAATTAAGGAGGGCGTTGTACCCCCCCTGGCGACAGGACTAATATGCTAAACTCATTAGTGAAACAGTACCTAATAAAGCTAAGGCTATATCAAGTTTACTTTTAACTTCTTCTAACGATGCCTATCTACTTTATGATGTTGGTGACCGCATTGCAGGGGCGTCATTTGATAGGGTCAGGGGGGCATTTACCCACCCCCCTTACCATCAAAATGACTGAAATTTACAAAATTTTCATCATTACAAAGTATTATACAGGGTGTCCCGAAAAGATTGGTCATAAATTATACCACACATTCCGGGGTCAAAAATAGTTCGATTGAACCTAACTTACCTTAGTACAAATCTGCTCTTGAAAAAAGTTACAGCCCTTTGAAGTTACAAAATGAAAATCGATTTTATTCAATATATCGAAAACTATTAGAGATTTATTATTGAAAATGGACATGTATTATTCTTATGGCAGGAACATCTTAAAACAAAATTATAGTGAAATTTGTCCGCCCCATAAAAATTTTATGGGGTTTGGTTCCCTTAAACCCCCCCAAACTTTTGTGTACGTTCCAAATCATTAATGTAAATTCATTATTGTGGTACCATTAGTTAATCACAACGTTTTTAAAACTTTTTTGCCTCTCAGTATTTTTTCGATAAGCTAGTTTTTATCGAGATGCGGCTTATTTTTTAATATATTTACATAAAAATTTTATGGGGGTTTTGTTCCTTTAAACCCCCCAAATGTTTGTGTACGTTCCAATTAACCTATTATTTTGGCACCATTAGTTAAACACAGTGTTTTTAAAACTTTTTTGCCTCTTAGTGTTTCTTTGATAAGTTACCTTTCATCGAGATTTGGCTTATTTTTTAAAATATACCTAAAAATTTAAATTATAAATAAATTTTCAGATTATTAACAGGTCTCTATAATCGTACTTAACCATATACAAATATGTGGTGGATTCGAAAATTATTCAAAATATCTCGATGAACAGTGGCTTATCGAAAAAGTACTAGGAGGCAAAAAAGTTTTAAAAACATTGTGTTTCGCTAATGGTGCCACAATGATAATTTAATTGGAACGTACACAAAAGTTTGGGGGGGTTTAAGGGAACAAAACCCCATAAAATTTTTATAGGGTGCACAAATTTCACTTTAATTTTTATTTAAGATGTTGCTGTCATAAGAATACCACATGTCCATTTTTAATAAAAAATCTCTAAGAGTTTTCGATATATGAAAAAAAATCGATTTTCATTTTGTAACTTAAAAGAGCTGTAACTTTTTTTGTGTGCACTATTGTATATAGGTAAGTGAGGTTCAATCAACCTATTTTTGACCCCAGAATCTGTGGTATAATTTATGACCAATCTTTTCGGGACACCCTGTATATAATGCTTGCCTCCCAATCAAAATTTCAAATGACGCCCTTGTCACATTGACTCATCTTGTTCTATTCACAGCAGCTCGAAATATATTGTTTGTTTACAGAAAATTTATTTTCTAAAATGGCGCGTCGCATTGGTAAATTTTTCGTGCGTACCGGCTGTTCGTCGCAAATATTTGCGTGATTGAACAAAATTATGCTAGTGTGGACGTGTTCGTCGCATAAATCGGACGCAAGAATTTTCGACGCACACAACGCACACGCTCCATCGGTTATCGTTTTCGAGCGAAGATCAAATGATCTGAGCACCGCGTCCTCACTGGTAAAAATTTGCGACGAACCATTCAATACGCACGAAAAATTTACCAATGCGGACGGGCCATAAGATTGTCTATCTACATTGTTATCGAACATTTTTCTTACAAATTGCGCATTTTCTTTGTTTGTCATAATTTGTTCTTTTAAAATGATGTCCGTTTATCGAAGCTCTAACGTCAACAAATACTCTTTATTTGGATTGCCTAGGAAATGATGGACGTTCTACATCTTTTGGATCGGAAAATTCTGAAAAGTTAGACAGATAAGCTATTGTTACTTTTTGTCTGTATTCAAGTATTGTCTGTATTCATTTCGTGACTAATGTTGTAAAGCACATGTGCGTTTATTAGTTTAACATTTATACCATTACCAAAAAGCGAAGAGTACCATGTTTTTTATCTTATTTTAATCCTATAGTTTTAAACATTCCAATCTAATTCATTCACGCCTCCCATCCCTTTATTAGATTCTGCCAAATGTTTGGGCTGGGGTCTTTGGGCATCTTTCTTTTCTGTGCGGCTATATCTATTCACGTAACCTAGTGTTTCGATCTTCTCATGGTTTGATAATATGTTCAAAATGTTTTATCTATCCATATTTCCACTAAGATTTCCTTATCAGTTATCAGGGTCAAAACTGTAGTCAGTAGATAACCAAAGTTTCCCTCACTACAGAGATAGGGAAATCAATGTGTTAGAGAGAGAAGTACCTTTCCAATGAGTAAGAGTGAGAAAGATGCTGACGTCACAGCGATGGAATCTACCATAGTTATTTTCCACTAGATGGCGCCACCAATCAGCCATTCTTATTCCAATTCGCCATTTTTATTCCATTTCAGTATTTTTATTTAAATTCACCATTTTTGATCCAATTTTCCTTGACATTACGTCAAACAAATCTATCATAGTTTAGCTATTAGCCGCTAGATGACGCTATTTTTAAATTAAAATAGTAAATAAATTAAAAACAATTTTCCGTTCTGTGCTAGTCGCCACGCTCTTCTTCTTTTTGTCAACTGTCTATTCTTCTTCTTTTACATAATATGTTATTTAAGCCAGTCACGTGCAGAAATCTAAGCTCTACGTGTTGCATACTATATTTTATCTACGACCGATAATTTAGTATGTTTAAGCGATGGTGACATCTCGTTAGCATTGGTCTGATTGGAGATTGTCATACGTTAAAGGTGTGGGGAGTATCGAATATGTTATTTAATCCATAAACTAACCGTTACGAGTTGCATACTATATTTTATCTACGACCATACAATAATATGTTATTTAAACCAGTCACGTGAAGAAATCTAAGCTTTACGAGTTGCATACTATATTTTATCTACGACCGTAACATAATTTAGTATGTTTAAGCGATGGTCCGATTGGAGATTGTCATACGTTAAAGGTGTGGGGAGTATCGAATATGTTATTTAATCCATAAACTAACCGTTACGAGCTGCATACTATATTTTATCTACGACCATAAAATAATATGTTATATAAACCAGTCACGTGCAGAAATCTAAGCTTTACGAGTTGCATACTATATTTTATCTACGACCGTAACATAATTTATGTTTAAGCGATGGAGAAAAATTAAACATCATGTCATAAATGCATTAGATATGTATCTTTACTAAAACAAATTTGTTAGTAGCGTCATGTCTTTGAGTGAGTATAGACATAAAGTTGAACAGTTTCAAGATAAGCTCATTGAGTTACAGAAAGATATTAAAGTATATCAGGATTTAAGAAAAATTATCGAACAATTAGAGAACCTACATATTAGCGATAGAACATATCCACTAGGACATATTCAACCATGGACGATAACACCACCAGCAGAAACATGAAAAATGAAATTAATAATATATTCGCATTGACATGTTTAATTTTAATGCCTGTATTTATCTTAATTTTAAAAATTATTTTCAAAAAAATTGTAAATAGAGGATTTGACACGTAATATAAAAATTGATGAGTAAATAAGGAGTTTTAATTAAAAGTCAATAGTTTTTATATATTTTTATTATAAAACATAATTATACAGGTAATATCGTATTACAAAACCATTGGCGTAGTCGATCCACATTTCTTTCGGTACATAAAAACACTCCATTGGCGTGACAGGGGTTTGCATCAGGAGCAAATTTACAAACGCAAGGCGTATAATCAAATTTGCAGACATCAATAATTGCAGGAAAAACTCCAATCATATTACATTTCTGTTGTAAAAATCTGCTTTTTTGTTCTCCTCGAACGTAAATGTAATCGGCAGCATACAATAACTTGGATTCTAGTATTTGATTTATTTTGGAATATTCCACATCACCATTGGAATACCGAATGCCATGCACGTTTTTCTCCAAGAAGAATACTGTTTTCTTATCTTGATTAGTTAATGAAGTAAACGGTTGCGGAGACGTAAATATGTAATGATGTCGTTTAAAACCAATTTCAATGCTGAGTTCCTTGGGTACAAACCATCCATCTACCATAAATCCCTGTATGTCAACTAAAGCAATCCTCATGATTAAGCGTGATGATTGATACTGAGTGACATACTCTTTAAACCTACTTAAATAATATTTTTGATAACTTCTGTTAGAGGAAAGTATTCGAGTAGGCTGTCGTGAACAATTAAACAGTAGGCTCGAGTGCCTGCCGGAAAACCTTCATCTGCTTCGATTTCCAGTTTAACATCAACGGTTCCTGATCTGAATGACGTATCATCCTGCTTGGAACAGTCAAAAACAAATAAGGCATATTTCTTGAAAGCAGCATAATCTAAGATGGGATGTTTTGTTGAGGAAAGAGTATAACTAGGAAAGAATTCCGTATAGTTATAGTGAGCTATAGCATAGTCATTTTTTGCAAAATCCAATTGCATTCTCTCGTTAGGCCAGTATTCTCCATTAATAACCAATCGCACGCTGGACATTCTAATGTGATCAAATAACGTTGGATCAGCGTGTATGTCATCTCGTTTAGAAGTTTGAAAAGCCACAATGACATAGCGTGGGCGTTCAACAGATGAAGTTGTCTTTACACTCCATATCTCGCGTCGAGATCCTGACGTAAGTGAAGGTAGTTCATTGAGCTCCCATTTACGGAAAGGTATAGTTATCGGCACATTATTCTTAATCGGAGTCATTAATCCAATTTTCATATCATCATTGGGAAAGACATGCTTGACCTTGAGTTCCATGCTGGAAACAGTTAAAGATACTGTTGTTGTTGTTGTAGCATTAGGTTCTTTCACTAGAATACAGTCTCTATCATTGCGTGCTCGAACAAATCGAAACACTTGACGGCCATAGGTTAATTTATTGTAGTCGTTGAAAATGTTGAATATATGTTTTATCGGAATCAGTAGACTAAAGTTGTCTCCCGATATATGTGGATTATTCGGATAGTTCCATCCTGCAGTACTGAGAAACTTGGAATCTTCAGGAGTATAACATAACAAACTGCGAATAGTGCTAACTACACCTGGGTCTCTAACTATTTCCATATCATGTGAACTTTGGGTATACGTACATGTATCAAACAAGAAAGCTCCAGCATTCGGTGCAAGAGAAACCACGCCATCACCTACTTTCTCTATACTTCCTTTAATTTCCAACAGCGTTTCGTGTATCCCAAAAAATGCATCTGATTGATTTATGATAAATTCGACAACGTCACTATTATTAAATGATTTGATGTATGGTGTATATGTCCGAAATTCTTTTTTTCTAATAGTATTATCGAACAGAGGTTTTTGGTAAAGATCGAAAATATGAGGTTGAGGCTCCTGCTGTTGAACCCCCCGTCGAATGTATTGACGTTTTGACATCTTTCAGCTTTAATCCAATGGCAACAAGAAAGGCTTTATTGGCGGCAGACACGTCACGTCGCATGCAGGATCTGTGTGAGACTAATAGATATTGACTGGTAGAGTTTTGTTTTATAATTAAACCCATTTATATCGTTTCCTTAAAATCCAAATGGAGCGTACTTTTCTCTCCTCTAAAATTGACAGGTCTTAATTCCTGATCGATTATACTAACAGTAATTTTGGTAATTTCACGTATACTGCTGCTTATTGGTATGTATATAGGGTTATGAGGACGTTCATCAATAGAAAAACCTGGATCAACATTTATCGGAAAATGCAGAATGGTGTGTACAGGTCTGTCTTCGTAGAAGGCTCCTTCAGTAATGTTGCATTCAAATAGTAGACTTGATACTTTTATAATATTTACAGGTTGGTCTGAAGAATGCATTTTTCCTGATTTTAACACTCTATTTGAGGAGAAACCCAATAATTTACCAAGACTATCTTCTTTCTCGAAAGTAATGGTATGATCTTGACAGAAAATTTCACATTTAAGCGTATTGTTGTTCGGTTTTAAAGTGAACTCCTGAACCGAATTGTATATACCCATTAATTTATTTCGAATGTATGCTTCGATATCGGTAATTTCATACGATCCTGATGGAATTTCGATATAACGCAACTTTGTACGATCATTCTGCTCATAGAAATAAAACTTTTCACCATCAATGTTTGGAATTGAATTAAATGTATGAAATCCCAACACTGCTACATAATACTGCCGTAGCGGATCAAGCACAAGAGGCACTTGAGGAGTAAACGAAAACTCGTTTGTAGTACTTGTTAGGGTCAATAATCGAGACATGACTGATAGGAGGTAAAAGGTGCAGTAAGTTAAATACCAAAATATGTTAAACATTTCTTTATTTTTCTTAGAATAATGTTACATGTTTTTCTTGTCTTATTTATATTTTGTTCATAATACGGTATTCTACAAAATACACATACACTTTCCATCGTCCCACAAACATCGCACCATACGTGTTTCTTATAGTCTTTCTTGCAAGGTAAATAATATTCTAGTGCATGGCGAATATCTTGTGGTAATTCATACCAGACATCAGCGCTTATATTTTCCATTATACAAAAACTTTAAGCACAAATGTCCACAGTTTATTTGGTTATAACTTTGATATTGATCGTTATTATAGACAATTCTTCCACCATTCAAATAGGAAACTAGTTCTTGAGGTGGCTTCAAGCAGCCATATGAATCAAAATACTCTATGTCTTTGTTTATCTTTCTGTAAGCTACCCAATGTGTACCAGGGTTTGTTGAAATGTCGAGATTAATTATAGCACATTCATGTTTACGAGGGTTACGAGGTAAATTATCTCTCATAAACACACCACGAAAATTTGGAATTTTAAGTAGTTTAACAAATTTATTCAAGTCCACATTGGTTAAAGGTCTATTAGGTAGCTTCAGAGGTAGTTTTTTGACTTTTTTAAATATAATCCAAAGCCTCCTTTAGCGTTTTTTCGAAGGTATAATCCTTTGCCTAGATGTTCCATAGCTGTATTATGACGTTTGTCCTCTTCTAGTTTCTTTTGAGCATTCTTTGAATCAATTACAGTCTTTGCGATGGCACTTGCACCACCAGCCAAACTACCAAGAGCTGATAAGCCTGCAAAGATGGGGATTAAAGGTAAAATACCACCAGATTTTGATTCGAATGGAATGATTCTTGGAACTCGTACATTTCTTTTCCCACCTATATTCTTCACGGCTGTTCTAGCTGCTGCAAGTGCAACTAGAGCTGATTTACGCAAATTTGGTGATGGAGGAGTTCGTTTCAACGTTCTGATAATTGGTTGCAGCACGTGTCGCTTAAATGAACCAACACCTTTACCACGTTTCATACCCATACCTAGTTTTCGTTTAACTTTCATTGCTGTAGTAGTCAACCAGGCAGTGGCTTTTTCACTCAAAGATGCGTCGTTTGCTGTAACTCGTTCCCACGCTTTGTTTTCCAATACCCAATCTGCTTTATGTCTATCTTTCAATGAATTACTATGAGAATATGCAATATCATGATCTCTCGCAGCTCGATCTAATGGATTTATCCCTGGATCTCCACGAGCTAGACGTTTCTGTAATTTAGTTCCAGGTCCTAGATACTGGTAACCAGGGGCATGCAATTCAAACGGTATATTGTTGATCAGAGAATTCAACACTCCTTCACCTTGAACGACTAACATTGAAATGAATCGCTTCTTGAAAAATTTCTTTATATAACCAAGCGTATAAAATACATCTTAATCACAATATGAAGGTCATTCAACAAGATAAGACACTAGCAGTGGAGAACTTGGATTTTGTCGATAACGTGGCAAGAATCAGTAAACATGGTGTATTGCTACCACATTCTTTTCGTGCTATCGTATGTGGCCCAAGCGGATGTGGAAAAACGAATGCTATGCTAGCATTACTGTTTGATCTAAATGGCGCTAAATTCAAAAATGTTTACGTATATTCAAAATCGTTGTTTCAACCCAAGTATCAGTTTTTGAAGGAAGTGTTGGAATCTGTGAAAGAGGTTGGCTATTTTCCATTTAAAGACAATGATGATGTAATAAGTCCTGACGAAGCTAAACCAAACTCAGTATTCATATTTGATGACGTATCTACGGATCCACAACAAACAATACGTGAATATTACTGTATGGGAAGACATAAAGATATCGATTGTGCATACATATGTCAATCATACAGTCGAGCAGGCAAACAACTCCTGCGTGATAATGCCAACCTTATTGTATTGTTTAAACAGGATGAGCTCAATTTAAAACACGTCTTTGATGATCACGTCTCACCTGACATGACATTTGTTCAATTTAAAAAAATTTGTTCTGAATGTTGGCAGGATAGGTATGGTACGTTCGTAATTGTTAAGGATTTCGATATTTCTAACGGACGATATCGTTTAGGCTTCGACAAGTTTATAAAATTGTAGTTATGATCGAAATACACGCATTCCATAACAACATGTTAGACAAAGAGGTAGCTGCACGCAAGCGTAAAGTTGCTGAATTAGCTCGAGTCATTCGCAAAAAGTATTTGGCATTAAAGCTAGGTAGGACAGAACAAGACGAGACGCTAAATAAACTCTTTGAACCCATAACTAAACCACTAAAAGATATTGCACAATCCTCACATCATGCTATTAATAAGAAGCTTAAACACGTCAAAAAGGAAGAGATGAAATCAGAAGAAGAGGTGAAAAAAGAAGATAGCGATGACGATGTTTTTTCCGATACAGTATCAACGAATCATGAAAATGAAGATTTAAAACAATATAAAGAATTAAATAATACTGAAGTTCATCACAATTCCATAGGCCATCTTAACGGTGCAACTGCAGAAAAATATCTTAATATTGTCAAACCGTTGTTTAAACCTAAAAAAGCAAAGAAGCAATCACCGAAAATTAAATCTACTAGATTAAAGAAACTGTCTCTCGAAGGTCAAGAGAAAGCGACTCGTTCACCACCGAAAACTCGGTCTACTACATCAAAGAAATCGCCTTTAGAAGTAGTAAAAGCAACTCGTTCATCATCGTCAGCAACTTCATCTACCTCCAAAGGATCAGGGTTCATCGATGCTTCTCATTTGATTTACAACGATAATCCTATTGAATATGTATATTGGGATGATCCAAATGAACTATGTGATAGACTCGAATTGTTGATTGCTTCCCAAGAAGCAGGAAACACATCCCATAGTAACGAAATTGTTGCCATTATCAACGAATTACGTGAAGCAGATATTATATATTAATGTTAGGTCAGATTAGACATCATTTCCAACATGAGTGTTGATAAGTTTGGTCGTCATCATTATCGTTCTAATGAACAAGCTATTCAAAAGCTGCGTGAAGGCTTCAAACAATCCATTTTAGATTTACAAAACCAGATACATGCAGTAAATAAGGATATTAAACGAGATCCTCCTGTATCAGGTATACATCTTTCCAACAAGAAATATGTAGATGACCACATTGCAAATATAAAAAATTTTCTGCGAAAAGAGATTGCCTTGATGCAAAAAGAATATAGTTCAAAAGATACTCAACTTGAACAAAAAATTTCTGACTTTCAAAACTCCATCGGTAAGATTGAAAGCAAGTTTAATAAAAAAAATAATGAGTTATCTGATGCAAATAAACTGGCTGTCTTGAAAATATCTGATTTAACAAAAGAAATGAATGATTTACAAAAAGCAGTAAGTATCCAGAATGCAATAAAACAAGAATCTGTTGGAGAAAATACCGTGACAGTAGATAGGATTAACAAGGCATTGAATCTACAAAAAGCTGCAGAAAATACCTTGACAGTAAATAAGACTAACAAGAGAATAAATCAAATGTTGTCCTGAAAAATAATTTCCCATCGAAAATACTTAATAAATCAAATGTAACCTACATTACAGAACGCAGTAGATAACATTACTTCATGGGACAATCGTCTTAAGTTTAAATTCATAATGTCTAAAGAAAAACAACAATTGGTCAACGAATTACATAAACCAGCACGAAAAAATTATCCTCGTCGACGAACCGTCATTAAAGGACTAGATGATTTATGGCAAATGGATATTGCTGAGATGAGATCCTATGCCAATCAAAATAAATCTTACAAGCTCATTCTTGTCGTAATTGACTGTTTTTCAAAATTTGTGTGGACTCGACCATTAAAGACAAAAACAGGGGAGGAAATAACAAAGACGTTTGCAGATATTTTAAATCAAACTCAACGAGTTCCGAAAAATTTACAAACAGACCAAGGTACAGAATTTTTCAATTCCAAGTTTCAAAACCTCATAAGAAAACATGGTATTAATCACTATAATACCTTTAGTGTTAAAAAAGCAGCCATATGTGAACGAATTATTCGAACATTGAAGGAAAAACTTTACAAGTATTTCAGTCTTAATGGTACTTACAAATGGATAGATACATTGCCTCAAATTACAAAAGACTACAATAACACGAAACACAGCAAAATTCGACTTAGACCTATTGATGTTAATAAGTCTAACGAAAAAGAAATCTTACGAAAATATTACACTCACTTGAAAATTTCACGTAAAAGAAAATTGAAAGTTGGTGATATGGTGCGTATTAGTAAAAATAAACACCTTTTTGATAAGGGATATAAGCCAAATTGGACAACAGAACTATTTAAAATTACTGAAATTAAAATAACAAATCCCACAACATATTTGATTGAAGATATGACTGGAGCGCCTATTAGAGGAGGATTCTACGAAGAAGAATTACAGAAAACAAAAAATACAGACATTTACTTAATTGAAAAAGTATTGCACAGGCGTGGAAATAAGATGTATGTCCAATGGCTGGGTCTCGATAGTAAACATAATAGTTGGATTAATAATAAAGATGTGGTTTAGTACTTTTTAATGCGCTTCATACGAATGCAACCTTGAAGAGGAGGGACGCAATATAAAAGACCGCTCAGCAACCTCGCTCTCAGTTAGTTCACCTCGCTCTTCAACATGAGTTCTCAAGATAGTGGTTATAGTTCATCAAGTTATATTGTGATATTCGATGATTCATCAAGTGAAATCAATTATGGTGCCGAACTAGACCAAGTTTTAGCAAAATTCGAAGAAGCTGCGAAGAATGAACCATACTACTTGTTAGAAGCCTCATTTCCACTAGATAGTTACATAATTAAAGTTGGTCTATCTCCAGCTAGACAGTTTACGGCATCCGTCATTTTATGTCAACATGCCATAAAAGAAGAATTATTCGACGGTCGAAGAATTAGTATAGACAAATTTGAGTGGAGTGACATAATTAACCTATTTTCACAAAAGATGAATGATTTTTTCTATGCAGACGAGTTTGATCCTGTCGAGTTTCAGTGTGGAGACTACTGCAAGATACGACAATTGGTGTTGGATTCAATCAAGTTCCTTGTTATTGAAAAACATGGTGTGGAATACTATTTAGATGAAAATGATGTTACGCAAATTCTACAAGTACACCACAGTATAGTGACTCATCGCATATCGTTGTTGGAAAATTTAAACTTTCATGCATATTATACAAATGTTGTATATTTTTTGCAACAGAATTTTTGTACAGATACTAGTTTATGTGGTCCGTTTGAAGCTATGACTGCGTTTTGTGAAATTTCTCCAGCAGATACTTTGTTAAGCCATGCTATGAGAGAATATGTATATTATTATAAAATTAAAGTTGTAAATGACTTGAATAACTTTATTTGTTAATAAATATTATGTATTTAAACACTTGTGTTTTATTTTCGTAATATATTTACAAAAGGATAATGAAAAAATAATATTGTACAATAGTCATTTTATTAAATATTACTGAGGAAAAGTGATTGTGTCTTTTCACCAGCCATACATATTTTTAATATCCAAGTAAATGCCCTCAGCGTCTTAAAGCGATTATATTTTTGCTAAAAAATTAAGGTATATCACAATGCCCCCAGGGAAGCGTCTTAAAGGATTCTGGTATTAAATATCGTTTATCATCATAAGGACTTAGGGCCGTTTTTGTTTGCTCTATGCTGAATACTGAATGTTGATATGACCGAATACACCTTTGGTTTGTGCTTTTAATTTTGTATTCTTTTAAACAATTTTCAAAATCTTCAAATGTGATTATATTTTTGACTACATTATATTTTACACCTTTTGCTTTTTTGGTTATACCTAAATTTTGAATACCACAATCAATTTGTTCCTTGTTTAGTTTCAGTTTTAAACGTTCTCTCTCATTTTCTCTCTCTTCATCAGTTGTTTGTAATTTAAATGTATACATTTTTGATCTTAGACCAATAAAATGTGTAATAATTTTTCCATTAGCTTCATCCTTCATTAGACCGGGGATTTTTTTATTTAACCGTTCTATCATGTACGGGTTATTTTCCGAATAGTCAGATGTATCGAATTTACAGTTGTGTGCCTTTAAAACCTCCTTATATGCATCTAAACACTGTAATTCATATATAAAGCTATCTGTATCCATGTACAATAACATACAATTTTCTTCTCCCATCGTTGGAAGCATGAAGGAGTAATGAAAATCATACATACATAATTTTGATATGTCTAGGATTGCTGCACCTATATACAAAGGTTTATTAAAGCACACCACTGATTTGGTTAGTTCGATGGCCACTAGGTTTTCACTAAAGATAGTACGACTGTGAAACCGAATACTTGCAATCAAGTTTTTGGCTCCATACCTTCCATTCCAATTTTTACATATTTTTACAGTTCTATGCCTCCTTATATTCTCCATGGTCTTACCGAACACAGCATTGTTCATCATTTTATAGAGATTTTTCTCAAAACTGCTCTTAGATGCAGCCCGTAAGTTAGTATTTAACTCAATATAGGGTCGCAGCCATGCAGATTGATTAAATTTCAAAACTTTATGTATTTTAGTTAAAATTAATCCGTTGGATAAAGCCTGCTTTAAATTTCTATAATGAATAATATATTTTGACTTATTAAAAAGAGTTGGCAATAATTTTGGTAGTTTTGAACCGGGAGGAATGCGGTGTTCGGCAGCAAATGGAAAATCTTTATGTTTGTCGTGTAATTCACGTGGATACTCTAAGTCAACTTGAAAGAAATAGCCCTCCTTCGCAGCATTCGGAATTGACATAATATCAATATGACCCTTGGGAAGTTTAGTGGATTTAGATGCAACACCAAATTTGGTTACATCTTCAATCCACTTAAATCCTCCAAAAGGTAAATATTCACTCATAGCCCAACCATATAGATTATTTACATCTAAATACATGATGTACTTAGAGGGCTGTGTGGGGTCATATGTTGACATGTACTTATTGTTAGCTTCCGAAAATCGGTTACTACACACAGATATTCCGCCTCTTATGCCTTTTTCAATAAACAAAATCATATCCACATCTTTTAATAACTCTAATCTACATTTTGTATACCTTAGCATACAGTCCCATGTATAACCTGGTATGGTATAATACCACGCAGGATCTAAATGGTACGTATCCCTACATTTTTGTCTAAATTGTTCAAATACATCAGCCAGAAGCAAAAAATCTGTTTTTAAGTACAAATCGCTATACTCTCCCAAATTTTTACATTCAAATGTAGACCAAACTTTCTGCGCATGAGCATACTTCTGTTCGCTAATATGTTCATCACATAATTTATTATAAAAATGACTAATTGTAGGTAAAGAAGTTTCCTCTAATTTTCCCAAACTATCAACATAATCATAGCAAAATACTCCTTTGCAAGTTAATAAGTTAAATGCATTATCATCTAAACTGTAAAATTCTTGTTTTAAAATCTTCTTCTCTGAAGTATCTAAAAGTGATGCTAATTCATCGAGTGAAGTTCCCATAAATCTCATAGTATCGATAAATCTTAGTCTAATTTTATGCTCATCTGAATGTAGAGTAAAAGAAATATATTTTTCTTTATTAATAGGAAGTAAGCTCAGGTGCCCATGTTTGCATAAATCGATAATCATGAAATGTGAGTCATATCCACTAAAATTATGAAAGGCTACTGGCACAACAAACACCTTTCTGAAGTTTAAATTGCATGCTTGGTGTGCAAATCCTCTTATCTCTCCGGTAAAATGATCATGATCTACCACAATTATATCTGTAGCTAAAAAGTGTTTCTCACAAATATGACAGGCAGTTGCCTCACTTGTACTAGGCTTTGTAACCATAGGTACAATTGATTTTATTTTAGAATTGACAAATTTGGATATTTCAGCCATTTCTTTTGCAAACCACTCCATGCAATTTTCACCTCTGTAGCTTCGAAAATATGATAAGCTGTCATCGTAAGCACATTTAAAGTAATAGCCTGCACTATAAGGTACATGCTTTTGGTATTTTGTTGTTTTGCTCAGTTTTACATTAGAATCTGTAAAATTATGTAACTGACATTCAAAATCAGCATATATAATAAAGGGAGTGGTTTGTTTGTATGTGAAATTTCTAAAAGCAACATGATCGTATTTGGGAACAGTCATTTTACATTTGTTTATGTCTCTGCAGAACTCTTCGTGCTCCGCAAGTTTATTCCCGCTGGAAAAATAATTCATGCAGCGATCACAAATATATTTTTTATTTGTGTTCTTGCTTAACTGAGAACTTACCAACCTAGACATATCTTTAATCCAGCAATAATGATATTTTATTTCAATATTTTCATCGTCACTAGGAGGAGCGTCGTAATCATTTAACTTTGGAAAATATTTATCCTGAATTAGAAGCAAATTTACATGTCTATCAAGCTTGTTTTGTGTAAGTCTAGCAGGTACTACTTCGTAAAATTGTTTTTCCTTAACTTGATTTAATTCCAAAGCATAAACATTCACTGATATAGTATTTATTTTTTCAAATTTTGTAATATGACTTAAAGGCATTGGAGCTTCCAAGTCCTCCGTTTTCAACGCAGTACTGTAATATGGATATGATGATGTAAGTTCTTTGTGTATTTTAGCTGGATAAAGAGAGCTAATAATCGCCCAATAAAAGCAATTTTGATCGTAATTTTTGATATTTATACATGCTCGACGCTTTTGAATTTGCTCAGGAAGTTTAATGTACGATGATCCGTTCCCAATTTCGACTTTATTGATGTTAACTTCTAATGAGATTACTTTAGAGAGAGCGGCACCTGAATCTTTTTCTGCAAACTCAGACATTTTTTTAAAAATTTTATCTTTGACATTTTCGCTAAACCAAATGTGTAAATCGGTTGAATAACTATCTATAATGACATTTTTAGTGCTAAAATGCATTAAATCTAAACTCTCACTGTCACCTGTCTTTTTAATAAATTCCCCCCACAAAGTAGTGTTGACTTTAAGTACTCTATTAGATTTCAAAAGAGTTTTAACTTTTTGTCTAAATACCGCAAAAGCATCATCCAAAAACGGTCCTACATCCTTATGACATAAATTTATTATAACCCCTGTCTTAATCCGGCTTGCAAAACTTGAAGCGACATTTTCCCATTTTACCCTATTACGTAATTTTGAATTAAGTCCTAGACCAACATGTCTATTAAAATTTAAAATTATTCTTCGAAAATGTTTAAAATGTCCTACGTTTGACTGTAATTTTCTAGCAGTTCCTACAGGTAATTTTTTAGCTTTAATTAAATTATTACATTTGTAAATGTGTGCATTTAATCGCTTTAACCACACTTTAGCATCAATTGAAGTAAATTTATCAAAAATTATTTTGCGTAGTCTTTTAATAGTTAATAATAGATTATCCGACTGCTTAACTATTTCCTTAATCATTTTAATATATTATATGTATGGCTTATAAAAAAAAAACAAAATCACTTACCCTCTTTTTTATTTTAAGTTTCAACGATTTTGAATTTGGCTGCTGGATGTTCGTTTCCACTGCAATGGATGAAACCTTGCTTATTTGTTGCTAAATCCACCTAAAACAATAACAATTTGCTATACTAAAATTCACTCTCTTCGAAAAAATAAAAAAATGTATTGCTAGTGCGATTTTCGAAACCGCTGTAGAAAACACAAAAAAAAAAGACAAAAAACATATCTAATAGGAGGCTCTCTAATAGAAATATGTTGTAAAATTTCGATGCAAAAAATGTAATTCGGAGCAAAACTCTCAATAACAACTTGCTATACTAAAATCGAAAAATAGAAAAAAAAATGCATTGCTATTACGATTTTCGAACCTGCTGCTTAAGTATTTAAACCCTGCTTATCTTTGCTAAATCCACCTAAAACAATAACAACTTGCTATAGTAAAAATTCACTCTCTTCGAAAAAATCGAGAAAAAAAAAAAATGCATTGCTAGTGCGATTTTCGACCCCGCTGTAGAAAACACAAAAAAGACAAAAAACATATCTAAGAGGAGGCTCTCTAATAGAAATATGTTGTAAAATTTCGATTCAAAAAATGTAATTCGGAGCAAAACTCTCAATAAAAACTTGCTATACTAAAATTAACTCTCTTTGAAAATAGAACAAAAAAATCGAAAAATAGAAAAAAAAATGCATCGCTAGTGCGATTTTCGAACCCGCTGCTTAAGTATTTCACTATATTATATGTATGGTTAAAAAAAAAAAAAAAAACAAAATCACTTACCCTCTTTTTTATTCTAAGTTTGTACGATTTTGAATTTGGCTGCTGGATGTTCGTTTCCACTGCAATGGATGAAACCTTGCTAAATCCACCTAAAACAATAACAATTTGCTATACTAAAATTCACTCTCTTCGAAAAAATTTAAAAAAATGTATTGCTAGTGCGATTTTCGAACCTGCTGCAGAAAACAAACAAAAAGACAAAAAACATATCTAATAGGAGGCTCTTTAATAGAAATATGTTGTAAAATTTCGATGCAAAAAATGTAATTCGGAGCAAAACTCTCAATAACAACTTGCTATACTAAAATTCACTCTCTTTGAAAATAGAACGACAAAAATCAAAAAATAGAAAAAAAAAATGCATCGCTATTGAGATTTTCGAACCCGCTGCGTATTTCACTATATTATATGCATGATTAAAAAAACAAAATCACTTACCCTCTTTTTTATTCTACGTTTGAACGATTTTGAATTTGACTGTTGTATGTTCGTTTCCACTGCAATGGATGAAACCTTGCTTATTTCTTGCTAAATCCACCTAAAACAATAACAATTTGCTATACTAAAATTCACTCTCTTCGAAAAAATTTAAAAAAATGCATTGCTAGTGTGATTTTCGAACCTGCTGCAGAAAACAAACAAAAAGACAAAAAACATATCTAATAGGAGGCTCTTTAATAGAAATATGTTGTAAAATTTCGATGCAAAAAATGTAATTCGAAGCAAATATCTCAATAACAACTTGCTATACTAAAATTCACTCTCTTTGAAAATAGAACGAAAAAAAAAATCGAGAAATAGAAAAAAAAATGCATCGCTATTGAGATTTTCGAACTCGCTGCGTATTTTACTATATTATATGTATGGTTTACAAAAAACAACATCACTTACCCTCTTTTTTTTATTCTAAGTTTCAACGATTTTGAATTTGACTGCTGGATGTTCGTTTCCACTGCAATGGATGAAACCTTGCTTATTTTTTGCTAAATCCACCTAAAACAATAACAACTTGCTATACACAACTTCACTCTCTTCGAAAATAAAATGAAAAAATCGAGAAAAAATGCATTTCTTGTGTGAGATTTATATAAAATATATCTAAAATAAAGGTCTCTAATGGAAAAAAATTTTGGGAAACGTTGAAAAGTGCAGAAGTAGAGGTCGCTCACCTACTCGATGGACGGATCAAATACAGAAAGCCAGTGGAAAAACATTCTCTGAATCTATGAGGGAAGCTCAGGACAGAAGCAGATGGAAAGAGATAGTTGCTCGTATTATAGGGAATCATGACACTCAGCAATGAGGATACGACTGAGAAGGAGGAGGAATAGAAAAAAGTTGCAAAATTTTAAAGCAAAAGTCTTTTAGAGTAATTCGATTAAGAAAATTATATATACACAAGTTACAAATAAGCAAACATAGATCTAATATGTATGAATAAAATCGAAATTACTAAAAATTTGGGATTCTAACCTGCTGCAACGCTACGAAGCACTAGATAAAACAGAAACCAAAAGACACATCATTTATTTTTGCTATACACAATTTCACTCTCTTTGAAGTGGTTCAAAGAATGTCAGATGATATTTCTGAGAAAGACAGAAACAAGTTGGCTAACAGGTTTATTTAGTAGAATTATGGAAGTTGGACAAATGGAGAAGCACTGTATTTATAAAAAAGAGACAACAATGTACAAAGAGCAATATAACTATCACATATGGGCAATTGATATACGGATACGTGAAAATCAGTTCAGCTTCAGGAACAAAGAAGCAAACTCTCATATATATGAAGCAAAAAATATCTAGAAATACTAGAAAAATAAAACAGAAAAAATGGCATATAAGGTACGAATATAAATAAAAAATCAGAATAAAGTAAAAATAGTACTCACCTTACTGCTATGTTGACTGCAATATACCAAATGTACTTAACTGCCTCGAAATCTCGAATACAATATTTTCACTACTTTTCTCGTTTTTATATCAAAGTCCAGTAATTATATTGATGGGTCTTTAATTACTGTATTTTCTCCATCAATTAGTGTGACGTATTTTTTAAATTACCTTCTAATTGCTTTGCTATTAAGCAAAGTTTCTAATATTTTTCCATATATCATTTAGCTATTAAATAAAGTTAAATAAAGTTTCTAATATATCTTTCCATATTAGCAGTGGCGTATCTACGGAGAGGTAAATTTCATTTTTCTGTGTCAATTTATTCTGTTAAATAATCATGTAGACTAATAGGACTGAAAATACTAAAACCTTTTTACATGCTGTTGTATACAAAATACTGAAATGGAAAAATACTGAAATGGAAAAATACTGAAATGGAAAAATACTGAAATGTAAAAATACTGAAATGGAAAAATACTGAAATGGAAAAATACTGAAATGGAAAAATATTGAAATGGAAAAATACTGAAATGGAATAAAAATGGCGGATTGGTGGCGCCATCTAGTGGAAAATAACTATGGTAGATTCCATCGCTGTGACGTCAGCATCTTTCTCACTCTTACTCATTGGAAAGGTACTTCTCTCTCTAACACATTGATTTCCCTATCTCTGTAGTGAGGGAAACTTTGGTTATCTACTGTAGTCTAATGCAATTTTGATCTAATCCCCTTTTTTACATCCTTGTCATTTGACATTGGACAGTTGTTGAATCTGTTTTATAGAGCAGTATATAAGTTGTTTTTGCTCCTTGATCATACTAAAATTTATGGTCTTGTGGATTTGGAATAATGGTAGTAAACAGGTACAGTAAACAGAAGCTCTAACTCTCTTTAAAGATGATTCGTCTGCTCTTTAAGTTTTTGCCTTCATATATACATTCTTAAGCTGTTCCCAAAACTAAACTTCGGTATGATTTATTATTACGAAAATTACACTCACTCATTTGTCTCCTCGACAATTATCATTTACGCATTATTTGGCGTCAATTTACGCAGTTTTCTGTTGAAACTACACTTTTAACGAAGAGGCCCAACCTAGTTGTTCCAAAACTTTAAATACACGTCCAAAGAAATCGGGAAATAATGTAAACAATTATTATTATAAATGTGTCTTTAATAATTATTAGTTTTTTAAGACTGGGTTTTGTTGTATTGTTAAATAAAAATTGTTTAGAAAATTATTATTTATTCAATTGATAGTTTCACTTTCTTCGAGTAATTTTCACCCTAAATTACACTAGTGCATTAAAATAATCAGATAAATTAGCTTTCAAGTGCTTTTACAAACTACTCTCGTTCATTTTCATATTTTGGCGAAACAAACAATTATTTCGCCAAAATATGAAAATGATCTCTCGTAGTTTTTAGGCAATACGCCTTTAAGCAAAAGTATCGATTATTTTGATGCACTGTTGACACTGTTGTAATTACCCCGGAAGTTCCACTTTACATAAATCATATCGAAAGAAACTATTTTTGGGACGACTTCTTTACTTTTGGAACGATTTTTTTACTTTTGGAACGATTTCTTTACTTTTGGAACGATTTTGAGTAAGTAGTCCTGTCGCCAGGGGGGGTACAACGGCCTCCTGTATTCAGATGGACTTACCCAAGTTTTTTTTTATGTATTTTGACCTGTAGAACACGAATTTTTTGGGTAACAGTTGATCCGGATGTCGATAAGATTGTTATAAACCAAGAAGTTGAAGAATCACATAACAGCGATTTCTCGCCAAACAAAACATTTTTTTGTATTTTTTGGGCCATTCTAACCAAAAAATGTTCCTACAAATTTTTTCGTAGGATGCATAGTTTTCGAGATAAATGCGGTTGAACTTTCAAAAAATCGAAAAATTGGAATTTTTGAACCCGAAAAACTTTTGATTAAAAAATAAAATAGCAATTCTGCTTACCGCATTTGAAAGTTCAAGTCAAATTATATCGGTTTTAATTATTTGTATTGCTAAAAATGTATTATGTTATTGTTAAAACAAAGCTATAAACACCTAGTGCTTGAGTGATGTTTCAATGATTTCTCATTTAAAATCGAACGAGTACGTAGAGGAGGTAAAAGTGCAAGCGGGGCTATTTCTAAGTAGCATGCATTAAAACGCATGTATTAGGCACGGGAAACACTATGTGTTTACAGCTTTTTTTAACAATCAAAAAATAAATTTTTAGCAATGCAAATATTCAAAACAGATATAATTTACTTAAACTTTTAAAGGCGGTAAGCAGAATTGCTATTTTATTTTTTATTCAAACGTTATTCGGGTTCAAAAATTGCAATTTTTTGAAAGTTCAACCGCGTTTATCTCGAAAACTATGCATCCTACGAAAAAACTTGTAGGAACATTTTTTTGGTTAGAATGACCCAAAAAATACAAAAAAATGTTTTGTTTTGCGAGAAATCGCTGTTATGTAATTCCTCAACTTCTTTGTTTATAACAATCTTATCGACATCCGGATCAACTGTTACCCAAAAAATTCGTGTTCTACGGGTCAAAATACATAAAAAAACTTGGGTAAGTCCATCTGAATTAAGAAGGCCGTTGTACCCCCCCTGGCGACAGGACTAAAGTATACGTAGGTGGCTTTAACAATAATATCAACTTGTATTTTAATTATGACAGCGCTGATCCAGTTCAAAAAATGGAAATCACTAGTGGAAGTAACACCGAACTGAGTCCACAAGAGATTATTGAAGCTGTCAAAATGTCTACTTATTAATAATTATTGCCGCTAAAGTCACGAGAGAGGTATGCATTGGTCTACAATTTATTTGAAAAATGCAGCAATCATAAAAAAGTGCATAATATAAATGAAGAAGTCATTCCTGTATATTTAATGAAAAAATCTAAAAGAGGAAGTCAATAGAAAGAAAATACCACAATCAGTAAGTCAATAACTTATCGAGAATAGTACATAATTTATATTTTAGTATCTATGTATTATTAACATTATTTATAATTTAAAATAACATACACATAAAATCAGAGTTTGGTGTTAGTTGTGAGAGTAAACAGAATATAAGACCAAATACTTACAATGTCGGGATAGTATCATGAGGGTTGTTCCTGGTTTTTTCTCGTGATTTACTATGGAATCACTAATACGAGAATTTTACTGTCACCATTGTATGTGCTTGTCTTTTTAAAGACAAATCACATGCTATGATCTTTTTGTGACGGATATTCTCGAGTTAAAGCTGATTTCACCCGTGTTGAGCTGGCCCCCCCCCCCCCACTTGCAAAAATTAAAAAACAAATAGCCCTGATTTATGAGCTATTTATGAGCTCTCATATTCCGCAAACTAAAAATTTTGAGCTCGTTCCACTGAGCAGGAATTTAATACCCTAGTGGGGGGGGGGGGGGGCTGAGTCAGCCCCCCCCCCCCACTAGTTAAAAAGAGGAATATTGAATCGGTTTTTGCGGCAGAATTACGAGCTATTTATGAACTCTTGAAATTATATAGTTTCGATTTTTGAGCTCATCCCCTTCACCCCCAAACAACCCTTTAATTGATTTAACTTAAGAGAAAGATGCTGAGAAAACTTAAAATATATCGTATTGCGGATATAATTCCTATAGCTTATATACTCTAAGAATAAACTATTAAATCAAGGGCATTTCGATTATTGAGCTACAACCCCTTCGCAAGAAAACCACCCTATCTTCCCGGCTTAAGAGAAAGTTGTACTTAAAATGCGTTAAACTAATTATTTGGCGACTACATATCATTTAATAATTTATAAGCTTCCAAATTACGCGCATTTAGATCAGTAAATTGCAATTTATTTTGTATAGTGCAGTCACTGAAGGTAAAAATCAACGATTACCTTCAAGTTCGGTGAACCTTCATCGATTTTCACGAAAATTGGTCAGTGGTTAGAGGATACGTCAAGAAACAAAGGTGACATGGTATTACCTTGCGCCTTTACCCTGAGGGTGGATACCGCCCCTACTCGGGGGTGAAAATTATTTTATAAAAAATAACTGCACAAATCAATAAAAGAACAAATTAAAAGCAAAATTTATTATATAAAGTTAATAAAATAAGTCAATACTTTTTAAGTTATTAAAGATCAAAGATTTTAATTATTTGTGAAAAAAATGCATGTTTTGAAGAGGTTTTTTGTAAATCACTGAAAAACTGTAAGTTTTTACAAAAAAGTTAATAGTAGTTTAATTCGTATAGCTTATATTCTAAGAATAAACTCTAAAATCACGCGCCTTTTGATTATTGAACTACAACCCCTTCGCAAGAAAACCATCCCATATTCCCGGCTTAAGAGAGGGTTGTACTTAAAATAATTTAAATTAATTATTTGTCGACTATATATTGTTTAATAATTTATGAGCTCGCAAAATATACGCATCTCAATTATTGAATTGCCATTTTCTTGGTATAGTGCAGTCACTGAAGGTAAAAATCAACTATGACCTTCGATTTCGGTAAATCTCCATTCATTTTCACGAAAATTGTTGAGCGGATTTTGATACTATCAACTTTTTCTGGATCTTATTTTTGATGGGTATTTCTAAGTACTTTGACAAGTATTTAGTACCTAAGTGTTATAAAATGCATCTTTTTCCCGTTATTTAAGCTTGAACCCTTAGATTTGAACAGTCGCGGAAAAAATATACATTTTATTACCAATAACTTACTTTAAATTAACATTAAAGGTTTTTCAAGTAAGCAATTTATTATATTTTTTATTAGCTTCAATTTTAGTGATGAAAACTTTTTTGTAAAAACTTACAGTTTTTGAGCCATTTATGAAAAATCGCTCTAAAGCATGCATTTTCTTTCCAAAAATTAAAATATTTGATCTTTAATAACTCAAAAAGTATTGATTTATTTTAATCACATTATATAACAAATTTTGCTTACAATTTGTCCCTCTCTCGATTTGTGGGGTTATTTTTGATAAAGTAATTTTCACTCCCGAGAAGGGGTGACATATACCCCAGGCTAAAACCCCAAGTTGTTATTGCCAATTCGTGAAAATAAATGGAGATTTACCGAAATCGAAGGTAATAGTTGATTTTTACCTTCAGTGACTGCACTATAGAAAGAAAATGGCAATTCAATAATTGAGATGCGTATATTTTGCAAGCTAATAAATTATTAAACGATATGTAGTCGCCAAATAATCAATTTAAATTATTTTAAAAACAACTCTCTCTTAAGCCGGGAAAATGGGGTCGTTTTCTTGCGAAGGGGTTGTAGCTATATAATCGAATGGTGCGTGATTTAAGAGTTTAAGAGTAACTTTTTTGTAAAAACTTACAGTTTTTCAGTGATTTACAAAAAACCTCTTCAAAACATGCATTTTTTTCACAAATAATTAAAATCTTTGATCTTTAATAACTTAAAAAGTATTGACTTATTTTATTAACTTTATATAATAAATTTTGCTTTTAATTTGTTCTTTTATTGATTTGTGCAGTTATTTTTTATAAAATAATTTTCACCCCCTAGAAGGGGCGGTATCCACCCTCAAGGTAAAGGCGCAAGGTGGTACCATGTCACCTTTGTTTCTTGACGTATCCTCTAACCACTGACCAATTTTCGTGAAAATCGATGAAGGTTCATCGAACTTGAAGGTAATCGTTGATTTTTACCTTCAGTGACTGCACTATACAAAATAAATTGCAATTTACTGATCTAAATGCGCGTAATTTGGAAGCTTATAAATTATTAAATGATATGTAGTCGCCAAATAATTAGTTTAACGCATTTTAAGTACAACTTTCTCTTAAGCCGGGAAGATAGGGTGGTTTTCTTGCGAAGGGGTTGTAGCTCAATAATCGAAATGCCCTTGATTTAATAGTTTATTCTTAGAGTATATAAGCTATAGGAATTATATCCGCAATACGATATATTTTAAGTTTTCTCAGCATCTTTCTCTTAAGTTAAATCAATTAAAGGGTTGTTTGGGGGTGAAGGGGATGAGCTCAAAAATCGAAACTATATAATTTCAAGAGCTCATCAATAGCTCGTAATTCTGCCGCAAAAACCGATTCAATATTCCTATTTTTAAGTAGTGGGGGGGGGGGGCTGACTCAGCCCCCCCCCCCCCACTAGGGTATTAAATTCCTGCTCAGTGGAACGAGCTCAAAATTTTTAGTTTGCGGAATATGAGAGCTCATAAATAGCTCATAAATCAGGGCTATTTGTTTTTTAATTTTTGCAAGTGGGGGGGGCCAGCTCAACACGGGTGCTGATTTCATGTAATTGAATGAACTATATTTGAATAAAGTCCCAGGAACGCAACTCATAAATATTAGCAATATCATTTTAAAGTCTAATACTCTAAAATGTATACTATATGTCTGAATTGTCGATATGACTGAGTCAGATTAAATTATATTATTAGAAGAATTTTTTTACTCAGAAACATTTTTGTGTAATTTAGTAAAATTTTGTATTTTGATAACGACGTCCGAGGTGGTAGTCGAAACATCAATAAGATCATTTTTAAGTTAAATTATGGAATATTTCTCAGAATAGTAAATATCGTAAATGCCACAAAGAAATAGCTTCAGAACAATATCTACTTAGTAACAAAGGTAATATAATTAAATGTAATATGTAATTTTCCTTTTGATTATTTTTTATGTCTATTTTAGTTCACATTGGTCATTAGTTTGGCAGGAGCTTGTCGTTGTTAAGAGTTTTGTAAAATAAGTTTAAATGATATAGAAGATAAGATAACCATGTTAGTAACTATAATTACCAATTCTAAAACTAATATGGAAATAATTTTTGTCCTCATTGGAGAAAATAATATTTCTTTATACAAGAAATATTTGTGATTACGTCCAGCAATCACCGTAGATTATTTGTTTATTACAAAACGGAACATATACTACTTAACACTTTTCAATATCGCTTGCAAAATTAATGAATTTCTTAAATTAGCGCATCCCAAAGAATACACCGGGCACTGTTTGCAAAAAAGCTCAACTACATTATTAGCTGATGATGGAAGTGGTATAACCAATTTGAGGAGATGGAGGCTGGAAATCAACCAGTGTATCAGATGGATATGTAGAAAATTCTTCAAAAAACAAAATTCACCTAGCATCACTGATTGAAAAGGGTCGTAACCAAATTAATATTTCGAAAACTAGTACAAGTACTAATACCTCTAAGCCAAGCCGCACACCAAAGAAACATGAAACGAAAAACATGAAACATGAAACGAAAAACATGTTTCATGAAAAGAAAACACTGCTAAAAAAATCTCAAAGTCCGCCTACTAATGAAACGAGTGTGATTCATGCTCATGACACATTTTTATTTTCGGAGAGTCTCATAAATGGCCGGATATATATTTGTTTAGCAGTGGTTTATTTCCATGAAACGTAATTTACGTTTCATGTTTCTTTGATGTGCGGCCGGGCTAATACTACTAATTTCAATATTGTTATTTTTGTTAATATCCGTATTAATATTAATATAAGTAATTGTGATAATTTTGTAATAATAAGTAATGATTTCATGGGAGCAATTGTTATGTTGTATATATTCTATATTATAATTGATAATAAAAAATTCATTCAAATATAAATTCAAAAAATACTTGGAAGTAGTATCCATTCAGATTCTTTTAACATGCTTCACGCGCACGCCTGCAGGAAAAATATTGCACGTAAGACGATTCAATAGTGGTTTTACGGGATTCGCAGGATTCCAGGACTCGCCTTCGACTCGTCCTGAAAACCTATTCATTCGGTAAAAATCACTATCTGAACTTTTTACGTAAATTGCTATTATTCAAGAAAATAAATTATTATTATATATAGGAAATTATTTAAACAAGCCAGAAAAATATAGCTACCAATTTAAGCCCAATCGGAAGAAATGTCACAAAAAGACAAATAAAAAAGTAAACAGTACTGCATGTTATAATAATTATCAGCCCACAAAGATACGTTAAAATAATTATACTTTGCTTTACAAAGAGCGATATCTTCACATAACAACACCAAGCTTATAATTAAAAACTATGTTCTTTTTTAGATAATAATTATGTTGTAGCTAACGATTGTGAAACAAAAGCTAATGTCATAATATGTACTTCCGTATATCTAATTGATAATTATTATTTCTCAAGTTCATAAAAGTTAAAACATTAGTTTTCATGTCAAGTCTAATAAAAAGATTTATTGCATAAAGAATAATATTCATCTCATGAGTTATTCGAAAGTCGTTATATAGACTTGTTATGGTGAGTAGTTACATCTTTATCGAGATTATGAGATAAGCAGTGGCGTAGAAGACTCATCTGATATTTTAGGTTTAAGACTGGACCAATTTTCTTATATTTCGTATTTGCATAGATATTTCGTTGGCATATTAAAAAACGATCTTCATTATAGTAGTTTAATTCACGAAAGACATATTATATTTCAATCTTTTAAAGAGTTTCTTTGAATTAACTTATTGAGTTTAATTCTCTATGCTTTGCAGAAGACCTACCATGTTTTTCAATTATGTGTTTGAATTTGTTCATCTTTGTGGAATGCTTGTTATTTTTATTTTTAACATTTCAACATACATTTCACTGTTTCATGTGGGGTAAGAGCCTAAATCCGCGATTCTTGAAAAACTTGTGATATATTGTACATTGTCTTAGTTCTTCCTCATTTTTATCTGCTGGGTTGAGCAACCTACATTTTGTGTTAGTGTATGTATTGTGTTGCATATGTATTGTAAATGAGATTATAGGTAAAGTCGGGTCCATCGATATTTCGCCCGTCGGCAAATTCAAAGAGATAATATTTGTATGTTATGAAATTCGAGTAAACCGATGTCCCTTTATCTAGGCACATGCCGGTATTTTTACAACCCGGTTACTCATCGTAAATAAATCAGTTTAGCACTTAAAAATTTATACTTGGGGATTAGTACAGTTAAAATTGTTAGACAATTATACTATTAAGCAATATAATTGAAACTTTTTCTAGTTTGAAGGACAAAAAAGCGAGTTCATTAGCGGAACGTAATTCAAAATTATTCTGCAAATTACATTTGATACAATATTTGATTAAAATATCTCATTTTTGATGGTAAAAAATATACTAAATACATATATTAATTTGTTTGGACTAAAGGTGGTAACATATGGTCGGGAGTTATATTTTTGTTTGAATTTGCCGACGGGCGATAGATAGATGGTGTCAACTTTAACGCTTCTTATTACTCTGCTATTGTTGGTATATTCTTGTTGTTGACATCTTCTTTTAGTATTGGCAACTAAGGCCTACTACATTCTGCTGACGGGTTTGCTAGGAAATGTCAAACATTAGTCAATTAAAAATTTAATTTTCATTATAACCAATAATTGTAACTTAATCACATATAAATACCTATGTACTATCTTCTTCTTGATGTGCCTAACCGTGACGAATGTTGATGATCATCATGGCAGTCTTCACTTTATCTGCAGCAACGCGGAAAAGCTGCACATATGCTGTGTTGGACCAGGTTCTGAGGTTCTTTAAACAGGATGTTCTTCTTCTTCATGGACCTAGCTTTCCAAATATTTTTCCTTGCAGGATGGTTTGTAGAAGGGTATACCTGAATTCATTTCGCACAATGTGTCCAAAGTATTCCAACTTTGGAGATTTGATGGTGGTTAGTACCGCTCGGTTCTTCCCCATTCTTCTAAGGACCTCCTCATTTGTGACAAGATCAGTCCATGGGATTTTTAGAACTTGCCGATAGCATCTAAACATTCCGTATACGTATTTGGACCATAGGAGTTTTCTATTGGTTCGTTGCAGCACGCGGTAATATTTTAACCAATAGGCGGCGAGGTTCCAGATGCATATACGGAATGTTAGTCGGTCCCAAATTCATATTCGGAATGCTTAATATCGTACACCTAAAAGATAAGTTTTTTTAGAGTCTTTTAAAAGGAGATTGATTTTAAAATACTTGTTACTGTATTATTAAATAAAAATAAAACAATTATAGTATTTCGAATGTTATTTGGTGCGAAATTCATATGCGGAATGTTAATTATTCGTAGACCAAAAATGGGACTTTTTATTACTCAGTTAAAGGAGACTGATTTTAGAATACCTATTTTATTGATGTATTATTAAAGAAAAATAAAACAATGATTAGGTACCTAGTTGGTGCGAAATTCATAAATGGGATGGTATAGATTTGAGAGACTAATTTCTTTATTTGACTAAGATTTCGCTTTCTCAGAATTTTTAATGACTTGCACGTGTTGTTAAGTAGTTTAGATCTGTTTCAGCTATTCAATTCAATTCTGTTGAAGTTTAGGGCTGTATGCTATCAGACGAAAATAAATGTTAACTTGGTTGTAACGTTTGCGGTTGTGTTTTAAATATTATTTATTCTGGTTTATATATTTATTTTGGTCTACGAATAATTAACATTCAGCATATGAATTTCGCACCAAATAACATTCGAAATACTATAATTGTTTTATTTTTATTTAATAATACAGTAACAAGTATTTTAAAATCAATTTCCTTTTAAAACACTCTAAAAAACTTATCTTTTTAGGTGTACGATATTTAACATTCCGTATAGGAATTTGGGACCGACTAACATTCCGTATATGCATCTGGAACCTCGCCGCCTATTGGTTAAAATATTACCGCGTGCTGCAACGAACCAATAGAAAACTCCTATGGTTCAAATACATATACGGAATGTTTAGATGCTCTCCGATATAGCCACAACTTAAATACTTTCAATTTTCGGCACATATCTTCGTTTAATAAATATTATAGTTAAATTAAACATGCCACAAAAGTAGATTCAGAATCTTACCACATCTTTTGGTTTGAGCCTTCACAGTATTTATTTTAATAAAACTGAACATTATTAGTTTGCAAGGACTGATCATAATTGACTAGACTCCAGATACTCCAAAAGTTAGGAGATTGAAGCAACGTAGGGCACTCAAAATATGATGGACGCAAAAAGTTGGTGGCGAACGGCGCCGGCGTGCGAGGAACAATTTGGGAGCCAGAAATAACAAGCAACCAAAAATAAATTTGGACTCGGGCGCCATTAAAAGACGAATATCCAAAATATTCCCCTGACTCCAAAATAAATATAATTGACGTTTGTGATCTAACTTGTCTATTTACCAAAAAATAATCGCATCATTCACATATATGTACTATTGTGTATCAATTTATCAATCAAAGATAGAATAAAAAACTTTATTAATTTTAATAGAACGCTGGCACATAAATTTGATACACCCTGTATAATGATTTGTAACCATTTATTATAAGTAGTTTTTAAGAAGTGGGTTATCGATAATGAATTTTTTTCCCTGAAAAATAAGAGATATTAGGAAAGAAAGTGATATGAATAGACAATAATTGTTCAGGGTACTTGGAGATTATAACGGTGCTTTGTTATGCACGAGGCCAGAAGCCACAGGTAATGATATCTTAGAAAATAATGAAAAAGAAAGTTTGGAATTTTAATATCTTTTTGTTTAAACTCGAGTAAATTTTGTAGAATTTCCCGAAAGTAATTATTATGATGGTAGGAATATTTTTGAAAGTAGGCGTGGGTTTTTTCGAATGAAAAAAGAATGGGGAAGAAGAAATGTCTCTGATTGTTTTGGCAATTTGGAATGGGAAGGAGAGAAGGTTGAATTTTCAGATAGTTCTGGAAAGAGGAATTATTATGTGACCGGCATCCCGGAAGAGTAGTCAAAGTTTTCGTGGATATTTAAAAAAAGCAAATACCAGTGGTTGTTTGATAGTGGAGAGTGGAGCTGAAAAGTGGAACGAGAGACAGATCAAAATGAGTAGAAATACCTCTTTGATTCTGTATTATTGTGAGAAGGAGAGGAGAGAATTTTGGAGTTGTTTGAATCGAGTACTGGTTAAAAGAGGCCTGGCTCGTTGTTTTTGGAGAATTAGTGCTGGTATGCTGCTGGATTGAAGCTTGAGAACGGAGAGGGCTTTGATGGGTAGCCTAACATAGTCAACAAGGGAGAGCTGTTTAGGTCAAGAGGAGACATCATTGTGAGTGAAGCAAAAGGTCAGTCAATTTATGTGAAAGATATTTTTATGTTCGGAAACTAAAATTTTGAGTAAAAGCATATGAATAAGATTCCAATATTTCAAAAATTAAATAGGAAGTAAAAGTAATTTTGCGAATACCTAAATTTGTTTGTTTAGCTTGTTTTATCAAAGTCATCGGGAACAAACTGATAAATTTTTGTTTGGACTAGAATAAATTTAAGTGGTAAAAATTTCATTCGGACAGCTATGTCCACAGGTTTTAATTGATCGATTTTTAGTGTATTGATTTTGATAATAAAAGATATTTCTGTATGCTTATTTTATATTTCTATTTATTTCCCTTTCCTATTTTTCTTCCGATAAGAACCAACTAAGAGATACTGAAACCACGAGAGAAGATAAGTATAACGTAAGATAATTTAGATATTTTTTTTGTATTATAAAAAGGCACCCTGAGATTTTTTCTTAATTTTTTTGTATGATTTGCGACAACTGGGTAATTGATTAAATAATTAATTGGAGTAATCAAATAAAGACTAATTGATATAAAAGTAATAAAAAGTAGATCATAACAGTACATATATCATTTAGTTTTTTTGCATGTTTTAATGTTCGTTAACCAAGATGGTTTTATTGTTCCTGCTTCTGGCCTTCTAAATTTTTTCTCTACAGCATGGCTTCTCTACAGTATGGCATAGCCATATCTCAAACGTTTCCAATATCTTGTATATATCCTCCTTCAATGACCACAATTCAACATCATAAGACAGAACAGAGAAAATGTAGCATCACAACAGTCTATTCTTTACCTCAAAATATTTTTGAAAAAAGCCCTTTTCCGGTTGAAGGTGAATCTGGCCTTTCTGATGATCGTTCTTATCTCCTAATTGTTGGTCAATTTTTTATTTATTATGGTGCGGAGGTCGTTGTGTAGTACTTCACTCTTTCCACTGGAGTTTGGTTGACGTAAAGTTGTCTTCTGTTATCTTTTTCATGCTAATTACCATCAGATGAGACAAAATATAGTCTTGTCTTACTGCACGCAAAATTTTTACGGATTCGGTATATTCACTTTTAATTCTGAGATTTGCGATTTGATCCCAGTAGAGATTTCCAATTATTTTCACATCTTGGTTGTTACTTCCTTCTTCATTTAGTATTTGTATCATCAAAATATGCTGTACTCAATCAAACGCTTTTTCGAAATCAACCAGACATGCGTATACGTAGCAATTGACGTCTCTTAATCTTTGGAATATTACTTGCAGTGAGAACAGAGCTTCTTTCGTACCTATACCATTTTTGAAAATAAACTGCTGGGGGAAACATTTGATATAGCTTATACCCACACATGTTTAACTGAAATTATTTCAGAGTATTACCAGAAAACTGCAGTTCTCGTCAGTGGCGCCAAACCCCAACAACAATACACCTACAAGCGACACTATATATACACGAAATTTTCGATTTTCTAAATCTGACTGAATTGAAAATTGGACCAAATCCCAACTTAAAGTTTAGGAAAAAACTCACCCATCCATATGTCAACTCTCCATTTTGGTTAAAGGGTGTGGATTTTACGGCCCTTTCCATTTAGGGTCTGTTTTTCGTTCTCGCCCCAAAACTCCCAAAAATTTCAAAAATTTAAGTCCGACCTTTACGGCTTGTGATAGTACTGATCATTACCTTTCCAACGGATGTCTAATTTTTAAAATCAGTTATACTATTCAAAGAAAGGCCGGTCCTTGTTGAGCTAACAAGTGGAAGTAAAAAAATGGAAATCCTAAAGGTAAGCGGGAAATTAAAAGGAACAAAATGGTTCGTGAATGAGGATTACCCAAAAACCATCTTGGAACAAAGAAAAATACTTTTAAAGCACATGAAAGAAGCAAGAACAAAAGGATATAATGCGAAGATTAAATATGACAAGCTAATAATAAACGGAGATGAATACGGAATAGAAGATGTCAAAACATGGCCAACGGATGAACAAAGAAAGGAAAATATTGCAGAAACTCCCATAGATAAAACTAGAGCCAGAACAATGAGTGATAGATCTCCACACAGCGAAAATGACCAAAGAGAAAAAATGATGAAAGTAACCCATCCAGCAAAAAACTAAGATTAAAACCAGAACAACAAACGGAGACAACATCGCGCGAAATGGATATGAGTATGGTTTTGCAAACAGACAAGGTGGGAAGAAATAGGGTAAATAGCAAGAAAAAAGAAATAGAAACAAAACTTGGAAATCAATAGGAGAAATTGATACAAGGGAAAACATATTTATAGGTTGTTGGAATGTACGAACAATGGCGGAAATAAGTAAAGCACATCAGATAGCAACAGAAATGGGTAGATACAACATAAGCATACTAGGGATCAGTGAAACTAGATGGAATGGGTCAGGACGAATCCAATTACAGTGTGGAACTACTGTCATCTATTCTGGCAAAGATATAAACTCAGACAAAGAAAAAGGAGTGGCATTAATGTTAAATAAAGTATCGGCCCAAGCATTGGTGGAGTGGGAGAATGTCTCTGAGAGAATTATATGGGGAAGATTTCAAAGCAAATTTAGAAACTTAATAATAATTAATGTGTATGCTCCAACAAATCAACAAGAAGATGAAACAAAGGAAGAGTTCTACGACCAGATGTATATGTTGCTAGCAAAAATACAAAAAACATATAAACGGGATATAAAAATCGTTTTGGGGGATTGGAATGCCAAAGTAGGAACTAATAATAATGGAAAGGAACATGTAATGGGGATTCATGGCATGGGAGAAAGGAATGACAATGGCACGAGATTAATAGAACTTTGCTCGATAAACGATATGATGATTGGGGGAACATTATTCCAACATAAAGATATCCATAAAACAACATGGACGTCACCAGGAGGAAAATTTAAAAACCAAATTGACCACATTCTCATTGAAAAGAAGTGGAAAAATTCCTTACAAGATGTGAGAGCAATGAGAGGAGCCGACTGTGCATCAGACTACGAATTAGTGAGAGCAAAAATAAAAATTAGCCTCAAGGCAAATTATAAATCAAACAAAAAACATAGAAAATTCAATACAAATAAATTAAGAGACTCTAGCATAACAAACAAATACCAACAAACGTTGGAGAGGCATGTGGGGAACTTGGAACAAGTAGGAAAATCTAATATTGAAGGTATATGGGAAATATATAAAAACGCGTACATGGAAGCAGGGAAAGAGATATTAGGGTGCAAGGAGAAAGCTGATCGACCATGGATAACGCTGGACACTAAAACAAAAATCAAGGAAAGAAGAGCAATCAAAACTGACTTGATCAAAACAACAAACCCGATAAAACAAAAAGAAATGCAGGAAAAATACACAGAAAAAAATAAAGAAGTTAAAAAACAAGCCAGAACAGATAAAAGGCTGTATATGGAACAAATGGCAGAAAAAGCAGAGGAAGCAGCGATAATGCATGACACAAGGACACTTTACGCAATAACCAAAGAAATTAAAGGGGGCAAGAGCCAGCAAAGAACGAAACTAATGGGGAAAGAAGGAGAAACACCCACAAGTCAAAAAGAAATTGCCCAAAGATGGACACAATTCTTCGCAGAACCCTATGAAGAAGGAATTGAATCACAAATAGAGATGGAAGAAACTGAGAGAAACGAAACATTAATCTTAAGAAACGACGAATTTACGAAGGACGAAATAAGGTATGCTATAAACCTTTTAAAAAACGACAAAGCGGCTGGTGTTGATGGAATTCCGGCAGAACTGATAAAATCACACTTAAACTTCTCAGTGGATATGTACTACTTACTATTTAAAAAAATTTGGATCGGGGAAAAGATACCAAAAGATTGGGGTGAAGGAGTTATAATAAAGCTACCAAAGAAAGGAAATCTCACACTATGCGAAAACTGGAGACCAATCACTCTTCTCACTGTAGCTACCAAAATAATGGCCAGAATAATATTGGAGAGAATTAAAGATCCCATAAATGAAAAATTAAGAATTAACCAAATAGGATTCAGACCGAACAGTTCCTGTATTGACCATATAAATACCCTAAGAATCATCCTGGAACAATCAGCAGAAATGAATCAGGAAGTTTATATCAACTTTGTAGACTTCGAAAAAGCGTTTGATTCAATAGATCGTAATATGATGTGGAGGATATTAAAACTCTATGGAATACCAGACAAATATATAAGAGTAATAAGGCTTTTCTATGACGAATGTTTTGCCAGAGTTGAACATGAAGGGGAACTATCCCAACAAATAAGCATAAAAAAAGGAGTAAGACAGGGCTGTGTCTTGTCACCGACATTGTTTATAATAGTCATAGATTGGATAATGAAACAAACTGAAGATAAAAAAACAGGTATACAATGGTCACCATTTACAAAACTAGAGGATCTAGAGTTCGCTGACGACATATGTCTCATAACATCAAACAGACAACACATGCAAAACAAAATCACCAGATTGAACAACATAGCAAAAACAATCGGCTTAAAAATAAATCCGAAAAAAACGAAAATACTATCAAATGGGGAAACGAACGGAAACAATATATATTTGGAAGGGAAAGAAATAGAAGAAGTAAAAGATTTCTGTTATTTGGGCAGTCTGCTAAACACAACAGGAGGCACAGAAAAGGACATAACACAAAGAATAAGCTTCGCACAAAACGCTTTCAACTCTTTGCGCAAGATATGGGCCTCGACAAACATCAGCAGAAGAACAAAGTTACGATTATTTGAAACTAATGTAAAGTCTGTCCTGTTATATGGAGCAGAAACATGGAAACACCATAAAAAATTCTTTCAGAAAATACAATCCTTCATTAACAGGTGCTTACGTATTATACTGAGAATATTTTGGCCAAACAAAATTACTAATGACGAATTGTGGAGAATAACAAATGAAGAAAGGATAGAACATACAATAAAAAAACGGAAATGGAAGTGGATAGGACACACCTTAAGAAAACCAGCAACAAATATTGCTAGACAAGCTCTACATTACAATGCTCAAGGCAAAAGAAGAATGGGTAGACCATCTTATACGTGGAAAAGAACAATAGAGAAAGAACTCAAAGAAAATAATTTAACATGGAACGATGCAAAAAAGATAGCAAAAAACAGAAGAGAATGGAGAAAACTAGTAAACAAAATTGGACGGAACTCAACAGATGATGCGTGGGACTAGCAACCTCACCATCATTCCTCATGCTACTGGAAACACCGCAAGGTGCCCTTTGCTCCACTTGGAGATGTATGATATATGATGATGATGATACTATTCAAAAGTTACTGAGCTCAGAAGTATGACTCAATTTTTATTTAAAAAGGGGAAACTGTTTGTGGATATGTTTGTATGTATGTATGTTTGTATGTGTGTGGAAAAGTTACACCGATCTGAATTTTTTTTTTGTGTTTCAAGAGGGTGTGCGGGTCGATTCAGAACCGGTGTAATTTTTGACTTCTGTCTACCCGTAAGCCAGCTAGAGGGCTAGGTAGATACAAAATAGCATATTTTTGGGCGTATATATCTTAGGTTCAAGGAGAGACAGGAAAACCGCAAATACACCAAATCAATAGGGTTGAGTTAATCTTTCAAACGGTGCTGAAGGTATCAAGCTGAAACATATACGCTGGTCACCATAGCCGAAAAACTAAAAAACTAAAGGTTGGAAATTTTGGTTTTTCGACAATTACTCAAAATTTCAACCTACGAATTGCGCCAATAACTGAGCGTTTGTAAAAGGTCTCTAGACGCATCTAACGGTGTATACCTCATATCTGGGAAAATTCGAATTTTTAAGTTATAGGCTTCAAAAATATGATTTAATCTATTTCTTATGGGAAAAACGGTTTTTCAAGCTCAATAATTCCTGTAATACGTTGAGTTGTCATACTTAATCTTGGATGCACCAGATACTACTTGTCAATACGTTTCAAACTAATGTTTATTGATCAAAATCAGTTAAGCCGTTCAAAAGTTATAGAGCTCCAAAAGTATAAGTAGTCAGGAACTGAAACTTTTCACTTCGCAATTTCTACAGAATGGATCGATTTGCTTGAAAATTTGACAATAGGTAGTGGAAAGTTCAAGGATCAAGATCTATATGAAGCCGAGAGACGCTTTTACGATGGAGTGGTTACCACCCCATCTTGGGGGTGGAAATTTTTTATTATATTTTGACCACAAATGTTGGTAAAAACATTTATTGTAAGCAAAAAATGTTTTATTCATTTTTTTGATAAAATTAATAGTTTTCGATTTATTGGTTACCGAAAGTGTTAGTTTCATGTCGAAAAAATCAATGTTATTAATCAGTTTTCTGCTAATAACTCAAAAAGTTTTTGCTTTATCAAAACAACTTTACTTAATGAATATATACCTTTTAAAAAAGAAACAAAGTGTTTTTTTTTTAATTTTCTTTAAGACCAATAGTAATCGAGCTGTACTTTATTATAAAATATGTTAGCTTTTCTTCGTCAAATACTAAATATTATCTGTAGTTTCAAAGTCAAAAGACGGAAAAACTATGCATTTTTCGAGGATAACTTATAGAAACTAATTTTAAATGTTTAAAAAGATCTATCTTCAAAAATAAAAAATGAAGTATGTAGCTTAAAAATTAAGTGACTTATAATGAAAATAATTCCAGTCCCTATTTTTTCAGTCAAAAAGTTATCGGAAACAACACCACCCTAATATTATATACACGAAATTTTCGATTTTCGAAATCTGACTGAATTGAAAATTGGGCCAACTCCCATCTTAAAGTTCAGGAAAAGACTCACCCATTCATATGTCAACCATCCATTTTAGTCCAAGGGTGTGGATTTTACGGCCCTTCTTATTTAGGGTCTGTTGTTCGTTCTCGTCCCCAAAACTCCCAAAAATTTCAAAAATTTAAGTCCGACCTTTACGGCTTCTGAGAGTACTGATCATTACCTTTCCAACGGATGTCTAATTTTGAAAATCGGTTATACCATTCAAAAGTTACCGAGCTCAGAAATATGACTCAATTTTTATTTAAAAGGGGGAAATGTTTGTGGATATTGTATGTTTGTATGCATGTATGTTTGTATGTGTGTGGAAAAGTTACACCGATCTGAATTTTTTTTCTGTGTTTGAAGAGGGGGTCAGGGCCGATTCAGAACCGGTGTAGTTTGTAACTTTTGACCGCCCATAAGCCAGCTATAGGACTTGGTAGGTACAAAACGGCATATTTTTGGGGTATATATTTATCTTCGGTTCAAGAAGAGACTGGATAACCTCAAATACATCAAATCAATAGTGTTGAGTTAAGTTTTCAAATGGTGTATAAGCCGTTAGAATCAGACATATACTCGGCTCAGACATATACTGTAGCCGAAAAACTGAAAAACTAAACTTTGAAAATTTTGGTTTTTTGACAATTACTCAAAATTTCAACCTACGAATTGCGCTAATAACTGAGCATTTGTAGAAGGACTCCAGACAAATCTAACGGTGTATACTTCATATTCGGGAAAATTCGAATTTTTAAGTTATAGGCTTCATAAGTATGATCAAATCAATTAACTTTTGGGAAAAACGGTTTTTCAAGCTCAATAATTCCTGTAATAGCTTCAGTTATCTTACTTGACCTTCAATGCATCAGATATTACTTGTCAATATGTTTCAAACTCATGTTTAGGGAACAAAATCGGTTAAACAGTTTAGAAGTTATTAAGCTACAAAAGTATAATCCAATTAACGATTATTCCGTTTATGTAGTTGCAGCGGTTACGACGCTAAATTTGATCTGGCAACTGGCAATCCGAGTTTATTTACCGGCCATCCCAATATCTTTTTCAATCTATTTCGAATAGAAAAAAATCTCGTCTACATTCGATGGACACTAGATCATTTGGGAGGTAATGCGACAAAGGCGACCATTTATAAAACTTAACGTGTAATCGAGAAACATTGCATTCAACTTCATACATTTAATTTATAAATAACTTTGAAAAACTCCTGATACAAGAATAAAAACCGCTAAACGCCGTAAAAATGAGTGGCGCATATAATATTCCAGCTACAAAAGATCTGATATGTGGCGCGAAAATGTATTTTCATTTTGATGCAAAACAAAATTCTAGTTTTAATTTAAAAGATTTTTCCATAATATTTGCTAAATTTGAAGTAAACACGCCACAAAAGAGTTTCAAAATTCAAACTATATCAAAGTTACTCTTTTGTGGCGCGTTTACTTCAAATTTAGCAAATACAGTGGAACCCCGATAAGTCGGCCTTCGATAACCCGGAATTCCGGCTAACCCGGACCGATTTTCGTCAGACAAAACAAGCATTTTTTCAGTTTGACTGCGTTTTTTACCAAGAAATCAACAATACTGTATAAAACTGTACGTAATTTTGATGTATTGTCCATATGTATTTCATGTTTTCGCAATCATAATGGAGTTTAGGTACCTGGAAGTATAGTGTTTTATTAATTTTTACCATATTATCCGGCTAACCCGGATTTTCGATAACCCGGATCGGCCGCGGTCCCGATTAATCCGACTTATCGAGGTTCCACTGCATTATGGAAAAATCTTTTAAAATAGAACTAGAATTTTGTTTTGCATCAAAATGAAAATACATTTTCGCGCCACGTAATATTCATATCAGATCTTTTGTAGCTGGAATATTGTATGAGCCACTCATTTTTACAGCGTTTAGCGGTTTTTTATTCTTGTAATGTTATACAATATAGAAGATATATTATACATTACGTACTCCTATTTGAATCGATACGCGATTTGTTTGTTATTTTGGGACATAATCTAATAAATTATAACCAGCTTTAAATAAGTGTGTTTTTCCTATTACATAGTTACTTATTGTGCATTTCAGTTAACATAAAGGAACAATGGTTAAAAGGGCGCATGCTGTAGATTGATTTTCGTAATCAATTGCAGAATGCGCCAACCAATTCTTATCTAGGAAATTTTATTTCGAGTAACGAATTGAATCTATATATCATATTACGAAAGCAAGCGGAATAGCGAAGGTCCGGAATAAGTCAACAAAATTATACGGCATTCGACATGCACACTTATCTCCATTCAATTTGGCAAGGAAAATTGAACAAGCCATTTCTGTTTAATTTATTGTAACGAAATATGTCGCTTTGGCTTTGGCTTTGGCCCCAGATTTGATCCTATCTGTGACCAAAAGAGTTTTATTGTGATTTATTCAATTTTCAAAATAATCGGTTATTTTCTTGTATAAACTGAAAATGCAAATGTAAATATAACAATCCTTTTCAGTAACGGATTAGGAAATTTCGAAAAAAACAAAACAAAGCTGATACGGGGTGTTTTACGTCTAGCTGACACTATCTATAAATCGGAAACTATTTACACCACAATTTATGAAAATCTCTAAACGACGCAATATTGTACACATTGAGTTTTGCTGACGACCAGATAGTGATGGCCCAAAACGTTGAAGACCTCAAATATATGACCCTTAAACTTATAGAAGAATACGAACTATGGGGGCTAGAAGTAAATACAGTAAGGTCTCGTTTTATACGGTGGATACGTTCTACAGAAAAGCGCATATAAAAAAGTCGCATAAAAAATACTTTACTTGCATTGAAAAAGTAGGGATAGGTTCCGTAGTTTTCTAAAATCACATAAAATGGTGGACGTTTGTCCACCAAAAAATTTTATGTGTTTGATGTTTTTTTTTCCTCCATTGGGCCAAATAAAATCTTAAAGAAGGAATTAAAAACGCAGACTAACGATATTGAAATTGTAAAAACCTCTTCTAATGAAACATAAAACTTTACGACACTTAATTAAATGTTTCAATCCAGAAATCAAAATGTGCTGTTTATTATTTATACTGCAACTTGAAATCAGCAACATTTAAACTCTTAAATACTTAAACATTTAAATTTAATTTCTAAAGAATTGCACGTTATAACTATCAATGCGAAACTCAGATTGATGTAATAGCTACATGCTACATCATGTAACAAGGGGAATACACGAATTGCAAACCCTCAGATTAATGACATCTGGATGGGAATAGTTAATATTAATTATTCTATATAGTTATTAATAATAGAAATTTTTGGATGAAATACAAACCGCATAACTTCAAAATCGCTTTAAAAAAATCCTCATAAAAAGAGACCTTACTGTATCAAGACAACTGAATACATGTATATTGGGGGAATTCAACAAAATCTAATCTTGGAAGAAATACAGCGAGAAATAAATCACTGTAAAAAATACAAATATTTAGGCATGCAAATAACCAACGATGGCAAATTAGACAAAGAAATTAAACATAAAAATAACTAGGGAAGACAAGTCAGTGGTTCTCATTATTTTTGAGTCTCATCATTCTCTTTGCCTTATCCCTATGCGGGGTCGGCTTCCCTAATTGCATTTCTCCACACAATTCTATCTTGGGACATATCAATGTTAATCCCCTTTACCAACATGTCCTGCCTTATCGTCTCCCCCCAGGTCTTCTTTGGTCTTCCTCTCCTACTCCTTCCAGGAATCTGCACTTCAGCTATTCTTCGTATTGGGTGGTTAACGTCTCGACGTTGAACATAACCAAACCATCTTAACCTATGCTCTCTCATTTTGGCATCAATTGGTGCCACACCTAGACTTCCCCTAATATACTCATTTCTAATTTTATCCTTCTTTGTCACTCCACTCATCCATCTAAGCATTCTCATTTCCGCCACATGCATTCGCTGTTCCTCTTTCTTTTTCACTGCCCAACATTCAGTTCCGTACATCATAGCTGGTCTTATGGCTGTTTTATAGAATTTTTCCTTCAGCTTCATTGGAATTTTTCTGTCACACAACACACCACTCGCTTCTTTCCACTTCATCCATCCAGCCCTAATTCTACTGCATGCATCTCCATCTATTTCTCCATTACTCTGTAATACCGATCCTAGGTACTTAAAACTATTGCTTTTTACAATCATTTCACCATCCAAAGATACCATTTTATTTGTAGTAGCTCCATCTTTAAATGAACATTCCAAATACTCTGTTTTTGTCCTACTAAGTTTTAAACCTTTTTCCTCCAGAGCTTGTCTCCACTGTTCCAGTTTTTGTTCTAAGTCTCTTTCACTATTTCCTACTAACACGACATCATCAGCATACATTAAGCACCATGGAATGTTACCCTGTATTTTCGCTGTTATCTGGTCCAAAACTAATGAGAATAAATACGGACTAAGCACAGAACCTTGATGCAATCCTACTTTCACATGAAATTTATCAGTCTCTCCCACACCTGTCCTAACACTAGTCGTTACTACCTCATACATATCCCTCACAATCTTTACATATTCACCAGGGACTCCTTTCTTATTGAGTGCCCACCACAGAATCTCTCGAGGAACTCTATCATATGCTTTCTCAAGATCAATGAATACCATATGAGCGTTTGTTTCTTTACTCCTGTATTTTTCCATCAACTGCCTTATAATGAAAATTGCATCTGTTGTTGATCTACCCTGCATAAAGCCAAATTGATTCTCGGATATTTCGGTCTCTTCACGTATCCGTCTATCAATTACTCTTTCCCATATTTTCATGGTGTGGCTAAGCAGTTTTATAGCCCTGTAGTTTGTACATTGTTGTATATCTCCCTTGTTTTTGTAAACAGGTTCCAGTATACTGCTTCTCCATTCGTCTGGCATTTGTCCAACTTCCATAATTATATTAAATAGACCTGCTAGCCACCTTGTTCCTGTCTCTCCCAATGCTCTCCATACTTCCCCAGGAATATCATCTGGTCCTACCGCTTTTCCTTTCTTTATTTTTTGAAGCGCTTGAGCCACTTCCTCGTTGGTTATTTTGGTGACCATTGCTGCTACTGTCTCCGTTGACTCTACAGGCTGTCTGTCAAATTATTCATTTAATAAGCTGTCAAAGTACTTTCTCCATCTCTTTTTGACATCCCTTTCGTGAACTAGTATTTTATTATTTTCATCTCGGATACATCTAATCTGATTAAAATCTTTTGCTTTCTTTGCTCTCTGTTTGGCTATTTTATATATCTTCGTTTCGCCTTCCCTGGTATCAAGTTGATCGTATAGGTTTGAATACGCTTCTGCTTTAGCTTTTGCTACTGCTACTTTCGCTTCCTTTTTGGCGACCATATAGTTTTGAAGATCTATGTCCGATCTGGTTTCTTGCCACTTTTTATATAATTTTCTCTTCTCTTTTATGTTTCCTTGTACTTCATTTGACCACCACCAAGTCTCTTTATCTTCAAACTTCTTTCCTGACGTTTTCCCAAGTATTTCAATAGCCGTCTCTCTAATAATATTGGCCATTTTTTTCCAAATTGTGTTAGGGCTTCCTTTCATGTTCCAACATATTTTTTCTACTATTCTTTCCCTGAATAGACCTTCCTTCTCATCTTTTAGCATCCACCACTTGATTTTTTGTGGTCCTCTCCGATATTTTTGTTTAGTTTCGCTTTTTACTTCGATGTCCAGAACAAGCAGCTTATGTTGTTGGCTTACTGTCTCACTAACTATTACCTTGCAGTCCTTGCATTCACGTATGTCTTCTTTCCTTATCATGAAGTAGTCTATTTGGGATTGATGTTGTCCACTTTTGTAGGTAATAAGTTGAGTTTCTCTCTTTTTAAAGAATGTGTTAACAATCGCCATATCCAATGCTGTTGCTAATTCTAGCATGTCATCTCCAGCTTCATTTCTAGTTCCAAAGCCTAATCCCCCATGTATTGTTTCATATCCTGTCTTGGCTTGGCCCACATGTGCATTGAAATCACCTCCTATTATAACTTTCTCCTCCGCTGGAATATCACTCAGTATGTCTCCCAATTGATCATAGAAAGCTCTTCTTTCATTCTCACCCAGACCTGTTTGAGGAGCATACACACACACAACATTCAATACCTCTTTATCAATTACAAATTTCACTGACATCATTCTATCACTCGTTCTTACAACATCTACTACGTCATCTTTCATTTCACTATCAGCAATTATACCAACTCCATTTCTAGTGTTACTACTCCCTACATACCACAATTTATATCCATCACCTAGTTCTTTCGCCCTTTGTCCTTTCCACCTAGTTTCTTGAATACAAGCAATTTGAACTCTTCTTCGTTTGAGCGCATCCACTAACTCCAGACTCTTACCTGTAAGACTACCAAGATTCCAAGACCCTATCCTGATTTTTCTAACCTGCAATGGTGTTCCCCCTGAGATAGTCCTCACCCGGAGATCCGAATGGAGGCTCATTTTACTTCCGGAACATTTTACCTCAGGAGATGCCATCATTTCAGTATAAGTTTTTATTTCGTTTGGAGAAGGTCTTTTCATTATTATGGCCTGAAAAGATTTTTGGATATTTGATGCCTGAATGCCTTTTCTATCAGCACCATACCCTGCCCTGTCCTGCACGTTTAGCCAATACACCACCAATGCAACCAAAGTGCAGTATTACCCCACACCCGCCTGCATTTTTCTGTATAGGCCAGGATCCCTACTGTAAGGATTGCCCTATAAGCCAATGTATTGTTGCCCGTATCCCGCCACTAGGAGGCACGTACTTCATTCGGGATACCTCATTATTTTTTAGTCTAATACCACAAAATTCTTTTTATTATTTTTGGTACCACCTAACTGAAATACTTATGTAATAATATACAGGGTGTCCCGAAAATATTGGTCATAAATTATACCACAGATTCTGGGGTCAAAAATAGGTTAATTGAACCTCACTTTCCTATATACAACAGTGCACATAGCAAAAGTTACAGCCCTTTGAAATAACAAAATGAAAATCGATTTTTTTTCATATATCGAAAACTCTCAGAGATTTTTGATTGTAAATGGACATGTGGCATTTTTATGGCAGCAACAGCTTAAAAAAATTTAAGTAAAATTTGTGCGCCCCATAAAATTTTATGGGGGATTTGTTCACTTAAACCCTCCCAAACTTTTGTGTACGTTCCAATTAAATTATTTTTGTGGCACCGTTAGTTAAACACATTATTTTTAAAACTTTTTTGCCTCTTAGTACTTTTTCGATAAGCCAGTGTTTATCGAGATATTTTGAATAGTTGTCGAATCCACCACATATTTGTATATGGTTAAGTACGATTTGTAGACCTGTTAATAATCTGAAAATTTATTTATAATTTACATTTTTAGGTATATTTTGAAAAAGAAGCTACATCTCGATAAAAGATGACGTATGAAAAAAAGACTAAGAGGCAAAAGTTTTAAAAACACTGTGTTTAACTAATGGTACCACAATAATAGTTTAATCGGAACGTACACAAACATTTGGGGGGTTTAAAGGAACAAAACCCCCATAAAATTTTTACGTAAATATATTGAAAAAGAAGCCGCATCTCAATAAAAACTGGCTAATCGAAAAAATACTAAGAAGCAAAAAGTTTTAAAAACGTTGTGTTTAACTAATGTTACCACAATAATGAATTACTTGGAACGTACACAAAAGTTGGGGGGGGGGGGGGGTTTAAGGGAACAAAATCCCCATAAATTTTTTATGGGGTGGACAAATTTCACTATAATTTTGTTTTAAGATGTTCCTGCCATAAGAATGATACATGTCCATGTCCATTTTCAATAAAAAATCTCTAATAGTTTTCGATATATTGAAAAAAATCGATTTTCATTTTGTAACTTCAAAGGGCTGAAACTTTTTTATGAGCACATTTGTACTAAAGTAAGTTAGGTTCAATCGAACTATTTTATTAAAATTTTTATGTAAATATATTAAAAAAGAAGCCGCATCTCGATAAAAACTGGCTTATCGAAAAAATATTAGTGGGCAAAAAAGTTTTAAAAACGTTGTGTTTAACTAATGGTACCACAATAATTAATTAATTGGAACGTACACAAAAGTTTGGGGGGTTTAAGGGAACAAAACCCCCATAAAATTTTTATGAGGTGGAAAAAATTCACTATATTTTGTTTTATTATGTTCCTGCCATAAGAATGACACATGTCCATTTTAAATAAAAAAATCTCAAATAGTTTTCGATGTATTGAAAAAAATCGATTTTTATTTTGTAACTTCAAAGGGCTGTAACTTTTTTTATGAGCACATTTGTACTAAGGTAATTTAGGTTCAATCGATCTATTTTTGACCCCAGAATGTGTGGTGTAATTTATGACCAATCTTTTCGAGACACTCTGTATATAAGTATACTAGGTAATCTAACTATAATAATAGTGGTGCTGATTTTTGCTCTTTTTGCGTTTTGTGTACCACCTCAAATAATAATATGTACCACCAGTGGTACATGTACCACAGATTGATAACCGCTGCATTAAACAATTAAACAGTGTACTGTGAGATAAAACCATCTTCAAAGAAAACACAAAATCTATAACAGCATTATAAAAAGCATCGTTAAATATGGAAGTGAGGTGCCACTGAAAGGATAAAACTTAAAAGCATTAGAAGCAACAAAAATGGACTTCTGGAGAAGAGCGGCTGAAAATTTTAAGTAGTTAAAGTAACAATAGCTGACAAAGAAAGATAGCATATTTTTTAAATTGTTTTGCATTGTTTGATAAGTAATTGTTATGCACATTTATTTATTTTGGTTTGTTTTCTTCCAAGTTTAGTGTGTAATAATTAATTTTATTAACTCTTGTACTTATTACACAGTCATATTATTTATATTGATTTTATAAAAACAATTCATGTTCTCTTAAATTTTATTTTAATATGAAATCACTTTTATATTGCAATAGAAAAGCTATTGAAAGTTGTTATTTCCCAACATAGAAATATGCTTAAAAATTTATATTATTTTTGATTAAAAAAGTTTGAAATACAGTTATATAACCATTTAGTTTTTATTTCTAGAGTCACGACACTTTTATAGTTTACTCAACTTTTCACGATAGAATCTTATAAGGAAGAAAGAAAATTTATACTTTATGCATTTTTATATACTATTCCATACCGACAGAAAATCAGCTCTCATGCGTTTTCAAACATCGAGTTTTAAGCCTTTTCTTTATTATACATATAGACTTTTCCTTGTCTTCTATTAAGTTTTGTTTCAGAAATTTTATTTCTTTATTTAACTGTGTTATCAATGTGACCTCGCTTTGTTTTGGTTTTCCTTTCCTTATTTCCAATGTTGTTAGCTTCATGATTTATATTGATACTCTTTTAGGGTTCTTTATTCGTATGTGTTCCTACCAGATTAAATTAATGTATTTGTTACATTATTCTTATTACATGGTATTTTTTTCTTTATAGCATGTACGTTTCTTCTGAAAATTTCATTTAATAAGAAATTCATCTTTCTTCTGAATTGTCTAGCTTTCACTAGAATATGTCAAAAATGGAATTGTAATTTACTTTTATTTTTTTTTATTCTGTTGCGTTTTCGAAAGGTCTCGATCAGACCCATTCCGGGTACAGTACAACCTGCCATATCCGGACCTCTCATATCCGGACCTCCCCATATCCGGACGGTTCTGCGCCGTCCGGATCTACCGAAATCTACAGAGAAAGGCAATCGTGTTGTTGGACAACGCACTAAAAGAAGAACTAAAAGATGGCGAAATAATGTATTATAGAATCTATAAATCGTGTCTATCGACGAAAGTTATTGACGGCGTTGATTACTGGAATGTATGAAGGAGAAAACGTTTCAGAGACTGTAAAAGAAGTAGTGGTCTTGATATCCGGATTTTTTCATATCCGCATCGGTCTGTCGCCACATTGATCCGGATATGGCAGGTTTGACTGTATTTACGACTTTAGTTAACAACCAGCCTGCAGTTGCAGATACATGTTTGGCTGTTTCCTCCGCATTTTCCGCAGAAACTACATGTTGCTGTGTGTTAGCGCAACCATTTTGTTCGCTAAATTTTTAAATGTTTAAAAATTAACTTCAAAAACACACAGCTGCAATTCTACGCAGGGTACAGAAGAATCGTTATGCGCATATGCGCAAGGGACAGTGCCTACCAAAAAATTGACCAATCGTACCGTCCACGAAAATGATCAAAAATTTCGACTAAAATCAACCATCGGTGTGATCCAGAAATTATCGAAAGATGCTATTTGGTGTGGTGTGCGTGGAAGAGAAAAGAAGTGACTGGGGCCCCAGATTAGGAAACTACATCGGCAAATGTTGAGTACCCTATTCATAGCAGTTGTATGTTCAACGGTTCATCATATCTTTCTTATCAAACAATTTTTATGTTAGTTTTACGATCATGAAATTTACCAGACCGTATAAAGTTTCACGAAGGAAAAAATTTCAATACAAAGGTCGCGTTATCTCATGAAGATAGATGACACATGAGTGAGAAATGCTCAGCGAGAACACCTCTGGTTCCTCTGTGTTCGGTCTTTTGAAGCACTAAGATTATTTTGTCGTAGAGCAGAGAAGGTTGTATAAATATTTTTGCTTTTTTTGGCCTTGAATTTTTTCCAGTAAGCTGTATTAAGTACCGTTTCCCATTATTTGACATTCTTCACTATGAGGATGTTGGTACATTAGAGAATGTCATATAATAGGGCTTGTCATCTTCTGGAGTTTAGAAGGTGCCTTGAATGCATTCAAATAGATTCTTGTTCAAGTGCCATTTTTGTTCCGAAGGTTGGCGATCATCAGGGCTATACGTATTTTCGAAACTGCTGACCGAAACAATTCGTTGTTGCTACAGCTATACCATTCCCGTAGATTCTTTAGCCAGGAGTTTCGTCTTCTTCCTATGGACCTTTTTCCTGCTATCTTCCCCTGCATAATTATTCGAAGCAATTAATATCTTTCGCCTCTTGTAATGTGTCCCAAGTATTGCAGTTTTCATTTTTTGATCGTAAATATGCCTTCTTTTCTTTATTCAAACTTCTCAAGACCTCGACGTTTGTGACTCTCTCCGTCCATGGTATTCTCAAGATTCTGCGATACATCCACAGTTCAAATGCCTCTAATTTTTTGGTATCAATCGTTTTCAGCGTCCATGATTCCATTTCGTAGAATAGCACAGAAATTACGTAACATCTCATCAGGCGAAGTTTCATTCCAAGGCTCAAATCTCTTCCACAGAACACTCTCTTCATTTTAGTGAATATGGATCTGGCTTTTTCTATTCTTATTTTGATTTCTGCTGAGCTATCGTTGTCTTCATTTATTAAAGTGCCTAATTATTTGTATTTGCTAACTCGATCGATAATTTCATTGTGTAAATATAAATTTTGGACATTTCTTGTTGTTTTCGATATTACCATAAATTTAGTTTTCTTTATGTTCAAAGATAGTCCATATTCTTCGCTGCAGTCTGCTATCTTATTCACCAATGTCTGTAGCTCTTCAAGTGTTTCTGCGATCAGAACGGTGTCGTCGGCAAATCTCAGATTGTTTAATCTAACACCATTTATTTTAATACCTATGGATTGCTCAGAGAGTGTTCTATTCATTACGTCTTCGGAATAGAGATTAAACAGGGTTGGTGACAGTATACACCCTTGTCTCACACCTCGCTTTATTTCAATTTCTTCAATGGTATTATTCTCTATTCTCACTACTGCTTTCTGATTGTAGTACATATTTGCTATTAGTCGGATGTCTCGTTTATCTAAATTCTTTTCTGCCAGGACTCTGATTAGATGATCATGCCGCACTTTATCAAAGGCCTTGTTATAATTTATGAAACACATGAATACATCTTGATTTATGTCAAGACATCTTTGAGACATAACGTTCAGTGCAAACAACGCCTTTCTTGTTCCGAGTCCATTTCGGAATCCAAACTGGGTATTATTGATGTCCATTTTCAGTGTTCTGTGTACTCTGGTGTGTATAATTTTCAGGAATATTTTCAGTACATGGCTCATCAAACTGATTGTACGGTAATCACTACATTGTTTGGCATGCATCTTTTTTGGTATAATAACAAAGGTGGATAAAAGCCATTCTTGTGGTATTTTTCCTGATGTATAAATGCTATTGAAAAGTTCAACTAAAATGTTGATCGAGTCTTCTTCTATCAGTTTAAGGATTTCCGTTGGTATTTCATCTGGACCTGGGGTTTAACCGTTTTTCATTCTGTTTAGTGCATACATTACTTCCTCTTCCGTTATTTCTGGAACTTCGTCTCCTTGTATGTTATTTAGCTCAGATTGTTGTCTATCATCTGAAAAGAGTTCTCCAACATAGTTTTTCCATGTCTTCAACTGTTCTTCTAGTTCTGTTATTATGTTTCCTTTAACATTATACAGGATATTTGGCTGCTTATGTTTTTGTGTACCTGCAAGTTCTTTCACTTTTTTATGTACATTAAAAATATCATGTTTTTCCTGCAATTGCTCTATTTCTTCACATTTTTTTTTTATAAAAATCTTCCTTTGCTATTCTGATTTCTTTTTTGATTTCTTTCTGTATTTGTTTATACCTTTGTTCGTTTTTTCCTTTCATTATTCTCCGATTGTCCATGAGAAGAAGGATTTTATCAGTCATCAATCTTTGCTTTATTTTTCGTTTTTCTTTAGTCAGAATTTTCTTCAAATAGGACCACATGGTGCCCAAGGTCATTGCTAAGACATGTTATCTTCAGGAGTTTAGAGGGTTTTTGGGCATCAGGTGCACCAGGGGCCGGTTCTGATGGCGTATTCATCTTCAGCTACCTCAAAAACCCCCGAGTAACAAAATATGTCCCTTAATACACTTACTTTGACTTGTTTATGCACTTTTGGATGCATTTTATGCACTTTAAAATGCATCTATGAATTTCCACCAATTTTTCAATAGTACTTTTTTCTTGACATCATCCTTAACACAATGCAAAAAATTGCCACGTTTCTATCATTTTTATAGTCGGTTCGCTAAACTCAGACACAACGGGCTAGTGATTTTAGTAGGTTTTCTTTTTTTTTGGACAATTTTGCCAAAATTGGCAAAATTACTAACTATTTAGTAATTATTAGATAACTATTTAGTAATTATTTTTTTGCCAATTTTATAAAATTGGCAAAATTACTTACTAAAATCCCTAGCCAGTTGTGTCTGAGTTTAGCGAACCGAGAGATATATTTTTTAGATAGAAATATTATTTTTTATCTCTTTAGAGAAAGAGACATTTGCAATTTGCAATTCAAGAAATTTCTCGTCGTTGAAGAAGTAGTACAGTGTGACAAGAACTTAAAATACTATTAAGATTTTAAATTGCTAATGCTAATAGCAATGTATTCTTTAAATAAGCCTAGAAGTAATTTTTTCCTGTTATATAACTGTTGTTTATGTTCAAGTAATTAACCAATACTAGGATACTGTTTTCATCGTTTATTTCTCCTATTTTAGTTTTACTCGAATTCGGATTCAAATGAATTTCAAAGAGCATAAAGAAATAAATGAGATTATTATCACAGTGCTAGACGAATAAAGGAAGTCAAAAATATGAGCACTTAAAATTTAACATAATTTGGAATGTTATATTTTTATATATGAAAAATATCAATATTATAGTTTATAGGTCTAGATCCCGCGTACCAAAAAAATTATTAATAACAAGTTGAAAATTTGTTAATAGCTTTAACGGTGTCTAGTCGTACAAACTTTGATGTATAAGAACACTGGAACACGAGAAGTTTTAATTGTGGAACGTGATTTTAATTGTGGAACGTGTCATCTTGACAAGTTTATGATTGTGAAATCTAGCTGGTTATTTTTAAATTTATTCAATAGCAAAACTTTATATAATAGTATGAAAAATGGCTGAGGAGGCCTCCTCAGCCATTTATATAAGTTATTTACGCGAATAATAGTTAAGAGAATGGAAAGAAAGTTAGAGACTTATCAACCAAGAGAACAGGCAGGATTCCGAAAAAGTTACGGAACAAATGACAATCTACAAAGTATAAAAACCCTAATAGAGAAAATAGTGGAATACAATAAACCTCTAGTTCTAGTTTTTATCGATTTTCATAAAGCCTTTGACACAGTTGAGCTTAGCAAAATATTACAGGCGCTTAAAGAATGCAGGCTAGATTATAGGTACACAAAATTATTACACAAAATATACTTACAGGCAACAATCACTCTCAAATTACATACTAACAGTAATCGCATAAAAATAGAACGGGGAGTTAGACAAGGAGACCCAATGTCACCTAAACTTTTTAATACGGTCTTAGAACATGCCTTTAAGAGTTTGGATTGGATGACAAAGGGAATAAAAATAGATGGAGAATACCTAAACAACTTACGCTTCGCCGATGATATAGTCATAGTAGCTGAGGATCTAGGTATGGCAAGAGAGATGGTACAAGAACTCGTTGTGGCTACAGAAAATGTAGGTTTAAATATAAACATTTCGAAAACAAAAATAATGACAAATTTGGTACCCAACCAGAACATCAGTATTGTTGGGAAGGAAATAGAACTCGTAGATAGATATAAATACCTAGGACATGAAATTACGATTGGCAGGGATAACCAGACTCATGAACTGAAGAGAAGAATAGGTTTTGGGTGGGCAGCATTTGGAAAACTGAGAGAAACTTTTAAAAGTGAGTTGCCCACATGCCTAAAGAGAAAGGTATTTGATCAGTGCGTCCTCGCAGTCTTGACGTACGGATCAGAAACACTCACCTTAACAAAAGCCTCGGCTACCAAACTAAGAGTCACGCAGAGAAGAATGGAGCGGTCAATGTTAGGAATAACTCTGCGAGACAAAATCAGAAACGAAGAAAAATCAGGAGAAGAATAAAGGTGACTGACGTCATCTAGAGGATAGCCAGGTTGAAGTGGAGATGGTCAGGACACATAGCCAGAATGACAGATGGGCGATGGACGAAGAGGTTATTGGAATGGAGGACAAGAGAAGACAAGAGAAGCGTCGGTCGACCGCCTACAAGATGGACTGACGACTTAAGAAAGGTAAATAAAAACTGGATGAGAGCGGCGCAGGATAGATGGGGTTGGAAACGAGGGGAGGAGAACTATGTTCAGCAGTGGACTTTGGAGGCTGGATGATGATGATGATGATGAAAAAATGTTTGTCCGACAGATATTTTGGGCATTTTAATAAGTCCGACACGTGGAACGGGTTAAATGACAGGAATTATCTTCTTCTTCTTCTTCCTCTTTATAAGCAATTCTGCTTGTTCATTGGCGGATTGATACCTCTATGGAAGGTTGTCGCTCCATCTTTTGCGCGGTCGGACGATACTTCTTCTGCCGATTGGTGATTTATCTCGTGCTATTTTGACCACACGTGTCTCCCCCATTCTGGTTATATGGTTGTTCCATTCTTTTTTTCTATTTAGTGTCCATTCGTTTATACACTGTACGTTACATTGTCTTCTAATATCTTCGTTCCTCTTTCGATCTCTCAGTGTATTTCCTGTAATTCTTCTCAGTACTCTCATCTCTGCCGTTTCCAGTAGTCTTTGTGTTGTGGCTGTATCGGGTCTTGTTTCTGATGCATATGTCATTATTGGTCTTACACTGGCTTTATAAATTCTTGACTTCATCTCAGTGTTAATATGTCGGTTGGTACGGTGACAGGAATTATGTTGGTGGTAATTATTAGCAGTCTGATTTTTGCATGAGAGATTAATGAAAGGGTAACAAATCAATTGGAAGTTCTGTCCGACAAAGTACATGGGAAGTTCTCGTAGTCCGACGTTCGAAACCTGTAACCCGTTCCAAAAATAAAATTTCCCCTGTTCCAGTATTTCCGTACATCAAAGTTTGTGCGACTAGACACTGTTAAGCTATTAACAAATTTTCAGGTTGCTATTAAGGACATGGGCGCAAATATTTTACTGCTATCACTACTTTTTCTGTCTTTACACGGCAAATTACACGTAGTAAAATTCTCACTGGTATGGATAGGTAAACATTACTTGACAAGTGTCATTAACTTTAAAGAGATGGCTCTTGAATGTTCTTGCATAACTGTTACTTGTATAATTGCTCACATTTTTGACTTCCTTGAATCATTAATTCAGTTAATTAATATGATAATTTTTTCACTAACTATGTATTCAGTAGTTGTAATAATTTCTATACTGTACAACAAAATATATCCTGCTGTATTCTCTGTTTGGATCTTCCATAAATAATAAACAATAAATAACTTTTTATTAAGTTCACGTCTTAAATCAATTATTTATCACACTATCAATATATATAATTTAATCAACAACTCAAAATATTCCCGATGCCATGTCTATTTAAAATTGTCACTGTCCTATCACCATTATTCTATTCGACTCGGTGCGTTGTATGACAAAGATAGCAAATGCTCGATTTGGAAAACATCACCACGGACATGGTGTCCATTTTTTTCGAATCCTGAAAAAACTAATAAATATTAAAAAAATAATGTTTTTTTATTTAGCTAATGCCTCGACAAATAATGGCCATTGGCATGGTAGGTACCGTGAATTTTTGCAGTTAGGTACCTAGTGTCATGTGTAGTGTGTGTGTTGAGTAAGTGTCTTGTTACTTTGCAAAGTCGACGTGATTGTCTTTGCAAAGAGACGCTAATTGTATCCGAGCGTCTGCGGTCTTTCCGGTGAGTATCGATCCCACAAGGACAGAAACTATTTTCATTTATTAATTTATAATAAACGAAAAATCTCTGACCCTGGTGAGATTCGAACTCACGACCATTCGGACCTTTCAATTCAAAGGTAGGCGCTCTTACCACTGAGCCACAGAGGGGGTAAAAAAAATTTAAACGCAGAATGAAAGACTAAATTATTATCGAGGGCCGAAAGTCCCTTAGAATAAATAAAAAGTTTCTTTTGAATGAGATAATATTTGAAATTAAAAATCACACTACATTTTTTAATAGTTTGATCATTCCTGTAACTTATTAAAATAAACATTACAGAAGTTTTTAGGGACTTCCGGCCCTCGGTAAGAACGTAATCTTTTATTTTGCGTTTAAATTTTTCAAAAATACTTATTAGTTTTCTCAGGATTCGAAAAAAATTAATCCCATTTAAACAGCATTACAGCCTAAACTACGTACCCATCCCCTTAATAAACTTTTTTTTTGGTATATACGCGGGATCCAGGCCTATTTTATCGACTTCGACGTTACGGTATGTCGGCGATCAGCAGATGGGACAGCTAATTATTAATTAATAGTCGTATAATTAATTATTATTAATTATAATTAATATTAATTGTTATCAAAGTTAACACTTTCTATTAAATTGGAATATCTATTAATAAAAATTTTTTACTGTTCTTATTCGGCGTTTTCGTTAAAAGACGGGCCCATTTCCAATCGTACAAAATACTCACATACTTCGAAATAGACAAGGCGAAAACGGCGGGTTCGTTGGGAAAAATATTCCCATGAGATTTTTTTACATTCGTGAGACATCCCAGAATAAGGCTCAAGAAGTCGCCCACGTGAAAAGTGTACCAAATTTTTTTTAACAATTTTTTTTAATCAAATTGCAAGAATCAATGTTTTTCTTCCGTACAATTTTTTTGTAGGTTTTTTGGACCATTCTGGATAAAAAAGGTCTCTTATAATTTTTCTCTAAAGTTGATCGTTTTCGAGTTATAAGCAATTTAAAATTGAAAAAAACGAAAAATGGCGATTTTCAAGGCTTATTATTATGAAAGTCAGAAAGTGACTAAATCAAAGTTTAATGCCCCCCCTACAAGATCCCGAAGAAATTTTTGTCATTATTTTATTACTAAGCTGTTATTTTTAAGTAATAACATTGAGCGCCATGCACGTGGTAGCCGCCCGTAAATGCTGAGTGCGAGAGAGATGCCACTCCGGCAGTCCAATTGTGCATCTTACTTGCACTCACATTATTACCTAAAATGGCGCTCAATATTATTACTTAAAAATAACAGCTTAGTAATACAATAATGACACAAATTTCATCGGGATCTTGTAGGGGGGGCATTAAACTTTGATTTAGTCACTTTCTGACTTTCATAATAATAACTTTTAACCGAGTTATTAGGCCTTGAAAATCGCCATTTTTCGTTTTTGTAATTTTAAATTGCTTATAACTCGAAAAGGATCAACTTTAGATCAAATTGTTAAATTGTTAGAATTGGATCAAAAAAATTGTTAAAAATAATTTGGCCCACTTTTTACGTGGGCGACTTCTTGAACCTTATTCTGGGATGCCTCACGAATGTAATTATGCAAAAAAATCTCATGAGAATATTTTCCCAACGAACCCGCCGTTTTCGCCTTGTCTAAAACATTCAGTTACGTTAATACTGATTAAAAAAGAGACGAATAACCTGGTAAGAACCAAATGGGACCACAATGAATGAACTAAACTTCATATTATGTAACGGCACAATCTTAATATTAGAGCATCATCACCATCATTCAGAATATACTTGTCCACTGCTGAACATAGGTCTCCCGCAGTTCACCACATAAATCCCTGTCCTGAGCCGCTTGCATCCAATTTTGGTATATCCACTTTAGGTCATCTGTCCATCTTGTTAGTGGTCGTCCTCTATTTCGAACGGCTTCTTGTCTGGGTCACAGTATAAAGAGGGACAGTAAAACTTCTTCCATGTCGGCACTTTGATCTCAAGAAGTAATACCGGCAGTACGCAATTGTTAATCCACCAGTGGTGGATGCGGGTCTTCCCTGTTAAAACCCGTACGTTTCTATGCGACTAGCAATGCGAGAGAGGGGCAAAAGCGACTGGGAACATTGCGCGGTCGCCATGCGCGACTAAAAATATACTTCCAATTTTTCGGAGAGTGGTTCTACTGTCCCTCTTTATACTGTGTCTGGGTCTCCACTCGAGAATACGTTCTGTCAATCTGCTGTCCTTTGTTCTCGCGAAGTGCCTTGTCCAGTTCCATTTTTAGGTCGATATTCTTTTAATTGCGTCGTTTACTCCAGATCTACGGCGCAATTCTGTGTTACTTATTCGGCCTCTTAAGGTTAACCCCTCGCAACATAGACCATTCCATTGCCCTCTGTGTTGTTCGAACTTTGTTTGTGGACGTCTTAGTGATTGTTGGCGTTTCCGCGGCATAGGTTAGAACCGGCAGCATACATTAATCAAAGACTTTTTTCTTTAAGCAGATGGGAAGAGCTGATTTGAAAACATCTCTTGGCTTTCCATAAACAGCCGAAGTCGACAATATTCAATGTATTAGTTCATTGATCTGGTTATCTCTACTTAAGCGAATTTTGTGCTCCAGATATTTGTATACTGATGTTTGTTCTATACTTGTTCCATCTATATTGATGTTCTCACTCAGAACGAGGTTTGTCGTCACTTGTATTTTTAAGTTGTTGATACAGGAATGTTAAACACGAACAACGTAGGTAGCTATCACAGAATGATAAGAACACGAATAAAAATTAGCACCAAACAGAAAGAAGTAAACTTAGAAGCGTCAGGCAAAAACAGTAAAGATAGACGAACTAAAACAAAGAACAATCGAATAAGCACAAAAACTGAAAACATATGGAACAAATCGATAAAGAGTCAAACCTTTATCTATCTATTCTTAAGTAGTAAATAAAAATTTAAGGAATAATACACTCACCGGCACAAAATTCCGCCATCCAAAATTTTTGAATAAGTTTGACAATCTATAACTTTATTATTTTTACTCCGATTTTCAAGATTCTTGCATCAGTTTGTAGGTACATGTATTGATGTCGCGTCGTTTGCTATTATTCCGGTAACAACATTTTTGCTCAGATGGAAGCGTTGTATTTTCTCCTAACTTTAAAAAATTCTATGGAAAAATTGGGGGATTGGTTTTATTTCATACTCCTTTTGTATTATCCTGGAGGTATCATTAAAGTTTTGTTTTTTTAATTATCCGAATGTCTCTTTTCTTGTAAGAGCTGTAAATAAAAACACTGCTTTGAAGGTGTATTTAATTAAAAATGCAAACGCACTAAAATTAACAAAACAAAACAAAGTTAACAACAAAACAATTCAATAGCAGGTATATCCAACACTATATCCAGCGGGTCAATCCAATATCCAACTTTGGGCGAAACGCTAAAATTCGAAGTTAAATGTAGTAAAAGTTAATAACTAATGTCGATTTTCATTTATTTTGCAATTTGCGAAGCAACAAATTGACTTTTTACATTCAAAAATCGGCATTTTGAAGCAGTGGCGTAGCTAGCATGTGTGACACCCGGGGCGGTAATGGATGGTGTCACCCCAAATATTAAAAATAAAGATTGTTAAAATCTACGAAAATTTGATAAACGTATGTTTTGAATAATGAAAAAATTAAGAATTATAGTTAATGAAATTGTAGTAAAGAGTCTTGGCAAATGTTTCTGTCTGGTATCCGAGGCTTGGTAATCGGTTCTATATGAGCATTGGCTATAACGATAACGAGGATAACCTACAGCGAATGGCACAAACTTTCAATACAGTGGCCAAGAACTACAACATGAAAATATCGACAGCTAAGAGAAACTCCCTGGTAGTGTCAAGGGAATCCATAAGATGCAAATTAGTAATTAACAACGAACTAATTGAACAAGTCTCGAGATTCCAATATCTGGGAGTCGAAATATGTAGTTATGGAGATGTTAAAGAGAGCGTCCGAAAGCAAGCAAATAAAGCCAATTACGTGTCAGGATGTTTAAGGGATGTCATCTGGAGAAACAAAGATATTAGGCTGGAAGGGACAGTACGCATACATATACAAATCATGTGTAAGACCGACCATGACGTACGCGATAGAAACAAGATGTGACACAGCAGAAACCAAGAGGATACTGAGAACATCAGAAATGAGAACGCTGAGGTCAATAACTGGGAAAACACTGAGAGACAGAATACCGAACGACAGAATAAGAGGTCTCTGTAACATACAAGATATATTATGTAGTACGGTGGGGAAGACATTCAAATATTTTATTTTTCCAACGTTACTAGCGGCAAAATCTGAAATAACATTTTCTATAAATATTATTTATGTTTTGTGTTGCTTCATGTTCCATAGTAAGTTAATAAACCGAGGTTATTTAGCCTTGTTTGCGCCATTGTTGCTCGCTTCTTGATTAATTTTAGCTTACTAAAACTTCTCTAATATGAAGCAACCTATACACAAATGGTCATAAACAATTTTAATGCGACCATTAATTTTGAGAGGGATTCCATGAAATCCCATTCCACAATGAATTTTATAGTCTACAGCTAACCATTTAGAGACTATAATATTGGCCGCTTGTCTTCTGAGCCTTGGTATTTATAGCAGGAGGTCTGCATCTGATACTTCTTCATGGTAAAAGTTACAAAATATTGAAATAGCTAAATTCAGCTGTTCGTGAAAAGTAAAGCAAGACACAAGATCAAAGTCCATGAATGGACATTGAACATTGAATAGGTCAAAACATTTTAGCATATCCTTTTGAAGTTAGGCTTGAAATGTGAGTCCTGTATCGGTAGTTAACTCACCATCCATTCCTTGTTTACGTCGAATTAGTTTTTCGTGGCAAAAGTTTTTCCTCATATGTTTTCGTGGCAAATCTATTGCTTTATAAAGACGAAGTGCCCCTATTCTGGTCGCTGATTGATCAAAGGTTATGTCTTTACTTTGCAATTCAATCTGACAAAAATGTATTTCTCTTAGTACATTATTCCAAAAGAAATGATGACATAATTTCTCATTTGAAGCAACAACACAATCAAAATATTCTATCAGTACTTTAACTGCAGCATAGTGAGCACTCCAACGCGTTGTGGAAAGTTGTTTAACAGATTCTTTACTGTGTTTAATAAGCACTTCCCAGGAGCTAGTGGAAGCAGAAAAAAAATTAAAAATTGCCTCTACGGTTCCGAAAAATGTTACCCTAGATGAATTTTGTGCAAAAGAGTGTTGGCAACATAAATTAATTAAATGATCAATACATGCAACGAAAATGGCGTTTTTGTTTTTTGCTTTAATAATAGTTTGTAGTCCCCCATGTACCTACGCCGCTCATAACAGCTGCATTATCGTATCTCTGTGAATGGCACTTTATAATATCTAAACCATCAATTTCAAGCTTCTTGAGAATTTCGTTACTTAGATCAACTGCTTTTTTCCTTTTAACGTAAAAAATCCAAGAAATACCTATTTGACCTCGACATCGTGTGTTCATAAAATAATATCCAATTGTGTTTTGATTGTAAAGTGAGTAAAGTTACAAATTAACGATTCGTTCTTTTGTGATCGGGTCTCTTGGGTGTCACCCCCGAAAGGGTGATACCCGGGGCGGACCGCCCCCTCCGCCCCACCCTAGCTACGCCACTGTTTTGAAGCATTTTCAATGTTCTAAAAAATCAAATTTTGTAATTTTATGTTAACTATTTAGGTTTTAATGAGGTGCAAAAAATCGAAAAAATCGCTTTTTTGCACTAAATTGTCAATAATTAAAAGACGGACGCGAACTCTAGGCAGGAAACAGGTAGGTTTTCTTCCTTTAGGATAGGTCTATACAATAACTAAAAAAGTAGTCAGCTACCTGAATATTTCAGTGTCCTGAGAAAATCCTTATTTCTCTGGACTAAGTAGTAGATATAACTTTCTACCTAAATAAGAATAACTTTTCTATTGTCTTTTTACCTCAAACGAAACATATTCAATTTATTTCAAAAGTCTTGCCAATCTGGTCTCCGGAAAGCGGAAAACAGAAAAAAAAAATAGAAATATTTGTATTGAGAATTCGATCTTGATAAATATATCCATCTTATTTCCACGTATTCCCCAGTGATATCTCCACATATTTTGTTTTATGCGAAACGAAAAGTTTATCTATCTCGGCCATATATCTCCGTCCTCAGACTCACTCCGGCGTATGTTACGGCCAGCGGCAATTCAGAAAATTCAATAAATCATATTTATTACGACACAGTACAAAAACATTTTGCTTGATATACAATCAAGAAATCGTTTGAACGTATTTCCTGGATTTGTCGCATGTAGAAAAATACTTTATACCTACTGTGATCTACAACGAGTAGGTACATTTATAAACACACTCATTTTTTATCTTTCTTGCTATTATTCTGTTCTTCTGTTCTAAAGACGATATTCAAAAAAATTTTATCACTAATACAAAATTACACGACAAAAAACAATAAGTCTAATGGTAAACGGAATTCAGTTATCAAGTGACACTGATATTGAGAAAGAGATGGAGAAAAAGTGACAAGAGCAAGCAGAAAAAACACATTAAATAGACACAGCAACGCATGTAGATCAATTATCTTTAATTCAGTCTGTCATACACTATATCGTATAGAAACAATCTCAAACATTTGCAGGATAAAGAGCATAAATAGATATAGTCCGCCCGCTATAACTTTTCCCATGCGGTACGATTCATTTTCAATCAAATTAAGTCAAAACATAAATTGAAACGAACATCGATGTGTATATACATTTTGTATACTGTATACTATATACTACACACATCGGCGTACGTTTCACTTTCTGTTTTGACTTAATTTGATTGAAAATGCATGGGAAAAGTTATAGCGGACGGACTATATGTTACAAGATGGAAATGAAGAATGACCCGAATACATTAATAGAATAACGGAAATCAGAATGGTTTGAATATAATAGAAGTCCCAGAAATAACCCCATACGAAGTCACTTTTATAAATGAAAAATAAATAACATTCTGGAGATGATGGAGTAGTGATCCACGCAATCAAACTAAGTGGAAATAAAATTATCCAGACTGGCCAAACTTTTCACCGAATGATCCTACCGAGGAAAACCCCTTCTCAATGGAACAATGCAGTAATTTTTATTTTTCAAAGAAGGATACATAACAGACCTAAAACAGTAAAGTATTATCAATTTGCCATCACACATATTTAAACTTTCCACAAAAATTATGAAAAAAAGACTGGAGACTAAGTTAGACTTCTATCAGCCCAGAGAACAAGTTGGATTTAGAACAAGTCTGCAAATATAAAAAACCATTCTCAAAAAAAGCAAAAAGTGTAAAAGCATTGACAGAATGCCGAATAGACCATTGATATGCTAACATAATCAGATATATTATATACCAAAATGCCACGACTATTATAAGACTATCTGAACAAGAAACAAATAGAATCTGTATTCGCGGTGTGCAAGTACTTGGAAGGGAATTGAGAAACGATCGTGCGCGAATAGCGGAGAAATATTGCAACTTTCTTAAATAAGTCATATTGTCGATTGAAATTGTCAAATTGACGTACATTTCATATCTACTGTCATTGAAGAAGAAAAATTATATGTTGCTCCACAATATTGATATGATATGCAATTATTATATCAAGGTAAATTTAATTAATTGTATTTTGCTTGCAGTACTGCATTTTAATAACTAATTTTATTTACTACATACAATTGTTTACGTTTTAATAACATAACCTGAATCTTATTTTCTCTTCTTATTATTTTTTTGGACTATGGCCTTGACAATTATCCAGTACCCAGGACTAATATAATTGGTCAATATAATTAAAAGTGCGAATAAACTGCAGAGCGTAGAAATAGGTGTCGCTTTGCGGAACTTGCACGGTCCCAATAGGGCTTTTCATTCACAGTCATTTGTTTCGAGCTTATGTCATATGTCATATAATCTGTGTATATTAATATTATACACAGATTATACACCATATGACAGAAGCTCGAAACAAATGACAGTCGATGAAAAGCCCTATACAGCGAGGAGTATGGCAAGGAGAAACAGTCTCTACAGATCTCTTCACGAAGCTTTTAGAACACACATCAGTATAGTATTAATATAATTGGAAAGAAGCTCAGTTATTTAAGATCAGTTGAGCTCAGCTTAATGAGCAACATAATTACTAATATAATGCAAAATCGTAATACTGCTGATGGAAGGTATATTGGGCAGACAGCGTCGTGTAAGTAATTAAGACATGAAATTGTGTTGGAAAAGGATAACCAAACATGTGAGTTATCACGTCTCATAGAATTAGCTTGGAGAGCGTTTGATAAATTAAACTATGTACTTAAATCAATCCTACGCATATGCCTCGAAAGGAAAATCTTTAATAAGTGTGTGCCACTTATACTCACTTAAGCAACGAGAATATTAACACTCAAAAAAGGTAGCAAATCAGATTCGCGTGACACAAAGGGCTATAGAGCGCCAGCTATTGGGTGCCTCTCTAAGAGACCGAATCTTAAAACGAAGAAATACGTCGTTTTGAACAAAAACAATACATTCTAGCGAAAAAATCACATCGTTAAAATGGAATTGGGCAGGATTCGTCGCCATATTATCAGACAACCGATGGACAAAAATAAAAAATTATGAAATAGAAGCAGCACTATCACAATTAAAGAACAACAAAGCACCGGTACCAGATGGAATCCTTGCTGAAATGTTGAAAGAAGGGAAAGAAGAAATCTTACAAACATTAAGAAATCTTATCACTTGAGAAAGGCACTTTGCCGAAACAGCTGTAGTAATAACATAGTTGTAATAAATTTTGTGGAAGTATAGAAAACAAACGTTTTTCAGTGTTTTATTGTGAGATTAAGAAATCTATTTAATCAGTGTCTATATAAACAAAAAAAAACCCGACGAATGGAACGAAAGTCTTACAATCCTGCTATTTAAAAAAGGCGACAGAAAGGACATGAAAAATTACAGACCCATCTCACTGCTATCGCAAACGTATAAACTATTCATGAGAATATCAACAACAGGCTAACACACAAACTGGACTCATATCAACCAGTAGAGCAAGCAGGATTCCGAAAGGGATATAGCACCACTGACCATCTTCTAACAATTAGGACACTAATAGAGAAAGCTAACGAATACCATACAGATCTGCACTTGGCGTTCGTTGACTACGAAAAAGTATTTGACAGCGTGGAAATGTGGGCAATAGAAAAAGCTATAAACAACTGTAGAATAGATTCCAGATACAGAATGCTAATACATAATATATAAGAAAGCAACAGTGACAATACAATTGGAAGAAACCACAAAACCCATACCAATTAACAGAGGAGTGCGACAGGGAGATGTTATTTCTCCTAAACGATTTACATTAGCACTAGAAGATGTTTTCAAAACAATGGAATGGACAAACATGGGAATAAACATAAATAGAAAGAAACTAAACCACCAAGATAAGCAGACGATGTAGTAGTAATAACATCAAGTTTTGAAGAACTACAAAGCATGCTAACCGAACTAGCAAATTAATCCGAACAAATAGATCTAAAAATGAATTTTGCCAAAACAAAAACAATGACAAACACACAAGATAATAGAAACGTAACACTAAACGACACCACAATAGAAGCGGTTAATGATTATATATATTTGGGACAGATAATAAAAATAAATAAGGAAAACCAAACAGCGGAGGTGAAAAGAAGGGTCAGATTAACCTGGGCAGGATTTGGGAAATTAAAATGGGTCGTAAAGGATAAAAAAATACAACAATACTTAAAAACAAGAGTGTTTGACTAGTGCATACTCCTAATTCTCACATACGCATGCCAAACATGGACCTTGACCAAGGCAAACATGGATAAAATAATGAAGACACAAAGAGCCATGGAGAGAGCAATGTTATGAGTAAAATTAACAGACAAAAAGCAAAACAACTGGGTAAGAAATAAAGACGCAGGACAACATATAGCCAGGCTAAAATGGAGCTTCACAGGTCATAACGCTAGACAAACGGACAATAGGTGGAATACCACGATACAACAATGGAGACCATGGACAGGAAAGAGAGCAAGAGGACGACCCCAGATGAGAAGGGGAGACGACATTAAAAAGATAGGAGGAACGCACTGGAAACAGAAAGCACTAAACAGAAGCGAATGGAGGAAACTGTGGGAAGCCTATTTTCAAAATTGGACAAATTAAAGGGCAAAAGAAGAAAGAAGATGGACAAAACGTATTGATGAGTGGAGGCCAAGACAAGAATGGAGCAGGTGACGCCCACCAACCAGATGGACTGACGACCTGGAGCGTATTAGCAGTAAATGGATGCAAGTTGCACAAGATAGAGATAAATGAAAACAGTAGCGTAACCAGGGGAAGGATTTGGGAGTTATAACCCCCCCATTCTGATGTACTATGAGCTCTATACGCTTAATGCCATTATCATTCCATACCCCCAGAGACTCTCCAGTAGTTGTAAGCCCTCCCTAGTTACTCCGTTGAGTGGAAAGAGTTGAGTAAGAGCTGTATCCAGGTTGATGATGATAAATAGAAGTCCTAACCGAAAAAAGAAGTACATGTCGATCTACGAGCCCAAACGTGTTTGAATTCGACCAAAACCAATATGCAACATAATTTTGTCTTTCCAAATTAAGATATTTATATTTAACTATTATAAATAAATTATTTAAGCTTATTTAATATTATGTTACTTTTCCAGTTAATCATTAATATCTGCTACTTTTCTCAATTAATTACAAGAAATATAAAATAAACAAAAAGAAAAAATAATGCCTGGCGCAAATTAATTGGAATTGGAAAATAATGTCTATAACCCCCACTTTTTCAACTGACGTACGCACGTGTTTTATCCAACAAATTAATATTTCCTCTGTTAATGGATTTGTCCGCGCATTTATATTACATGCTTATATACACTTTCCTATCTTCAAGAAACCAGACTGGATGACTTCTTCGGCTTCCAAATCCTTATTTATGGCCTTCAGTTATGGGATTAGGTATGCATGAAATCGTTAATAGCTTTATTTTATCAGAAGAGCATATTTATAGCTGAAGACTACTGAATTCCTATGAAATTAAATAAAACGTTGTCAGAGAGGTTTGGATGCAGGTGAAACGGTTGGTTTAAAAACAATTTTCAAAGTCAAGTGTTGATGAAATATAGTTTTAAATAATAAGTCTAAAGAAAAACTCTATCCTAAAAGAACTTTTGTTGAAATAAAATGACAGTATTAGTTTCCTCTTTTCCATAACACCCTTAATGCAAAATCTAGCTTTCTACACTTTCATTACTTTAGACAATTCGTGATTTCATATTTCTTTTCTTTATTTCATCGTATTTGCAATATGTTGTTCGAGTATTTTCAATTTATTCTATTATTTGGTTTTCTTTCTGTTTATCTTCTGGTATGATTTCTAAATGCACATCCGCACTTTTCTATTTAAAAATTCTTATAATTGCTTGCTTTTACTTTTCTTTACTTTGTTATATCTTCATAAAACTATCTCTACAACTTAGTCAGCGTAGGCCACTTTTCCACCTCTTTCTGGAAATACATGCGATCCGAAATCCCATTGGTGATTTATCTCGAGAGTTTCTGATCACTTTTTTTCCTTTATTATGGTTTTCTTTTCTTCTTATTGTCTTCTTATTTTCTTCTTCTTGATGCTTGTATTTCTTTATATTTGCATATTGCCTGTGTTTGTTTAAATCTTGATTGGTCGGCATGTCATTATTTTTTGCAATTGGGACTTCTACAATATTCTAACCATTCTGTTTTTTGTCATTCTATTGTTTTCATTTCATTTTTACTTTTTAGCTTATACCCATTCATTTATGTTGTATATCCTGCATATTGGCATAATTCCCCAGGAAACAAAGCCGAAAAAGCACTCTAAAAATCGAAAAATTACTGGGCGCTATTTTTCATCTGGAATATCTGGGTGAAGTCAATAGAAAAGGTGTACCATCTCATGGGTATCGAAATTTTTACTGCGACATGGTTTTTTATTAACATTTAGAGCAGCGTTTCCCAAACTGTGCTCCACGGAGCACCGAGTGCTCCGCGAAGCATCTACAGGTGCTCCGCTATATGGCGATAATAAACGGTTAAACATTAGAAAAAAAATAGATAAGAGTTTCAAAATTAAAATACTGGTTTGACATGCGCTCCTAATATTCTACCGGCGAAGTTTCACGGTCAAGGATACGAAAGCTACATTACTTTCTCGAATAAAATCTACCAAGTTTTCACTACAGATAGATGAGTCAACAGATGTAGCTGAGGATCTACTTTTTTGCAAACCATTGACAACTAACACAACTGGTGCCGAAATTTTCAAGTTAATAGAAAGTTTTTCACAGAGAATAGCATTCTTTGGGATAACTGCGTCGATGTGTGCACATATGGAGCGAAGGCCATGACTGGAAGAACGTCGGGCGTCATTTCAAGAATAAAGGAAAAGCCAAGGAATGCAGCAGTAGCCACTATATTATTATCCTCCGCCGCCATAGCCTCGCTGTGAAAAAATGCCGAATTCCTTAAAAGTAGTCTTGGACGAAACCGTGAAGATATTTAATTTTATCAAATCATGACCACTGAAGGCTGTTGAGTGATGTACGATGACATGGGCAGTATAGTATACATAATATACAGCAGTCTTTACTTCTTCATATGGAAGTAAGGTGGCTTTCTCGCGGCAAATGTTTAGCTAAGCTCTTTGAAATGAGAGCTGACGTTATAACCTTCCTAATTGACAGCAATTTTGACTTAGGTGATCGATTGTGTAACGAGCATTGGTTAATTAAATTGGCATATTTAACAGATATTTGTAACAGGTTCAATGAAGTTAGTCTCTCACTTCAGGGAAAGACAATAAAAATGTCTTTAACGCCAATGAGAAAATACAAGCGTATAGAAAGAAATTAATTTTTTGGGCAGAATCGGTGAAAAATAAAAATCTGGATAGCTTTCCAGTAATCACAGAATTTAGAGAAGAACTGGAATTAGACGTAACTGAAGCTGTCTTTAACGAGTTTCACACTCATCTGCTAAATTTACTTGAAAACTTCCATAATTATTTTCCAGAGGAATTCTACGACAAAATTAAAGAAAACTTGCAGTTGCAGATCCATACCTTGCAATGTTAAAAAAACCAGCTTCCTTAACATTTTCAGCAGTATGAATGCCTGATAGATTTGACATCGGGTTCTGCGATAAAAAACATTTTGAAAGTAAATCGCTAGTAGATTTTCGCATTCTCTGCCTATGTGGCCACTAAAACAAGATATAGATCTCGACTGAATGCGGAACCTGACATTTGATTGCAGTTATCCCAAATTCAACCGGATAATACTAACCTGTGCAAATCAAGGCAGCCTCATTCTTCACATTAAAATGAAAGGTTTTTTAAGATTTTAGAAATAGGATCTGTGTGTTCATTTTATTTTAGTTTTTCATTATATTTATTTAAGTTTCGTATGTTTGTGATTGAAAAAAAATTGAATAAAGTGAATAGAAAATGTAATGGTTAATACCCCTCCCCCTTAATTAATATCTCTCGTTCTCTGTGGCACCTATATAGGTTTCAGGTGCAATATGGTAAGTGCTCCCTACAGAATTTCTGTCCTGAATAGTGCTCCTCGACCAAAAACTTTGGGAAACGCTGATTTAGAGTTTTTCATTCATTTCAATACTGTTAGTGAAAAAACTACGCATTGTAGATGAAATTATTTAACAGACTTCTTGAAAATTCTTGCTCTTTAAAATGAGATTTTCTAAATTAAAAAATGTTTATCAATATATTTAAGGACGCAGTTACGTCAAATTATACAGGGTAACCAGAAACTCTACCGACAAACGAAGATAGGAGATTCTTCAGATAATTTTAAGACATTTTAACCCAATTCACCTAGTCCGAAAATGCTTCTAAAGGAGCTAGAGCTCTTTGAAAATGGCGTCTTGTAATTAGTTTTTCTTAAATGCCTCCAGAACACTTCCATGTAGAAAAACGAAAATTAGTACCCATATTTAACTTCTAGAGATAAATCGATTCCATCTATAGAGAATTTCTAGTACCGGTCATAGTCGTCCGTTTTGTGTAGGACAACGGTTAGTTTATCGCATAACTTTTTTGTCTTTAATTTTTAAGCATTTTTGACTCTGGATTATTAAATTGTTAGGTATTCTAGTACTAAAAGGTATTTTTGCTTTAAGTCGATCGGATACACTGTTTTCTAGAAAAATTGATTTGAACCTTTTTTGTTTTTTAAATTTACAAAAATAATTTCAAAAAAAAATTTTTAGAAAAACGAAAACTGGTACGTTTATTTATATTCCAGAGATTAATCGATTTCATTAATTGCGAAGTTCTTGTACCGGTCATATGCGTCCGTTTTGGGTAGGTCAACTTTTTGTCTTTAATTTTTAAGCATTTATGACTCTAGATTATTAAATTATGATGTATTCTAGTACTAAAAGTTACTCTTGCTTTAAGTTGGTAAAATACACCAATTTTTTGCAAATTTTTATCAATTTTGTTTTAAATTCAATAAACAAAATATTTTCAAATCGATTTTTCTAGAAAACGGTGCGTCCTACCGACTTAAAGCAAGAGTGTTTTTTAGGACTAGTAAACCTCTTCTTCTTCTTCATGTGCCGTGCTCGATTATCGAACGTTGGCTATCAAATTGGCTATAGTAATTTTGTTAACGGCAGCTCGGAAAAGGGATGCAGAGGATCTGTTATACCATTCTCTCAGGTTTTTAAGCCATGACGTTCTTCTTCGACCTGGCCCTCTTCTTCCGTCTACCTTGCCTTGTATTATTAAATGGAGTATATTATATCTCTCTGGGTGTCGCATAACATGGCCAAAATATTCAAGTTTTCGATTTTTAACTGTTCTGACGACTTCTGTGACTTTTCCCATCCGGTGCAAAACAACTTCGTTACGAACTCTATCCACCCAACTTATTCGTAGGATTCTTCGGTATACCCAAATTTCAAAGGCTTCCAATTTCTTGAGAAGAGTATCTGTTAAAGTCCATCCTTCGACACCGTACAAAAGAGTAGAGAACACATAACATCTCACTAATCTAATTTTAAAATTCAAAGTAATGTTGTTTCCACATAAAAGTTTCTTTATCTTAAAGAATGCAGCTCTGGCCTTCTCTATACGTATTCTAATTTCTTTGCTCATGTCCCAGTTCTCATTTAGATTACAACCAAGGTAGGTGATACTGTTAGTTCTTTCTAATTGTTCACCATAAGCTGTTACTACTTCCGGTTGTATTGGCGTCTTACTGACAACCATCACCTTGGTCTTTGCGGTGTTTAGCTTGAGTCCATATTCATCACACGTTGTGGTAATCCTATTAATCAGATGTTGAAGTTCTTCATAATTGCTCGCAATTAACACCGTGTCATCCGCATATCTCAAATTATTAATATTAATATTGTTAATAGTAAACCTCACAATTTAATAATCCAGTATCAAAAATGCTTAAAAGTTAAAAACAAAAAAGTTATGTGATACAATAACCGCTGCCCTACCCAAAACGGACGCCTATGACCAATACTAGAAATTCGAAATACATAGATGGAATCGATTTATCTCTAGAAATAAATATGCGTACAAATTTTCATTTTTATAAATAGAAGCGTTCTGGAGGTATTTAAGAAAAACTAATAACACGACGTCATCTTCAAAGAGATCTAGCTCTCTTAGAGCATTTACGGACTAGATCAATTGGGTTAAATTTTCTTTAAATTATCTGAGGAATCTCCTGCCTTCGTCTGTCGGTAGAGTTTCTGGACACCCTGTATATAACTTGTAACTTGTAAGAATTTGATTACCTTTATTTGAGCCTTGACTTGATCTATTTTGAAGTCTAAAAAATGGGAAAAATTTAAAAAAACATTTTCTTGCGTTTTTAAAGTGGCGTACCTTACAAAAACATCTGGAACAAATCAGAAATATAGTTTTTGATAAAATACACAAAATAAAAGAAATAGATCTGCAGCCATCTCCAAAAAAGCCTTTTTTGAAAAAAAATGCATTTTTGGGTTATGCACAATGTACACTCAACTTATGGGTCTATGAAATATACATGTTTTGTAAAAGACTCAAATATAATGTGTTCAAATTTTTTGAAATTTTTAAAATTGATTACATTTCACCTGAAAAAATAAAAACAAAAAAATGATGTTTTTGATGTAAAGAGGGGGTGGCTGGTTAAAACTGAGCTGCGTCTTATTTTTAAATCACATAGAACGTAAAAAAATTTAAATTCTGGGAGTGGGGACTTTTGCCTATCTTAACGGGGGTACCCTTTACGTCTCATATTTAATTTAGTCTGGATGCCAAAAATCTATTATTAGAAGGCCATGTAGTATAAGTTTCTATTTTTTAATCAACTCAAATTACTATGTATTGAGAAATTTTGATCTTCAGCACGATTGAAATCTCGTTGACATACAACACTACATTAATAATAAATTAGCACTACCACGTTCGAAAGCATCGCGCATATTTAATATCTCCAAGTTTAGCAGTAGTCGTTCTGTTTAACATAATTATTGGTACAGAGCAAATATAATTACATAATTACGGTTATTTATAGACAGACTTTGCACATACGAGTTTCACAAATGCCTGATTATTTACTATAACTACTCCGAGTTTAAGTTTGAGTCGACTTATTGGGATAATAATGTTGTTTGGATACATTGTTTAAAGCTATTTTCACCTAATTAGTATACAAATAAGGTAATAATATTTTTAATGCACGCACAATTTATGTGCAGATTATTACTTGTACTTCCTTTAATTCACAAAAAATTAATGACATGATAATTTTTTTTAAATTGCCTGCAATAAAATAGCTATTTTTTATTGCATAGCATAACATGCTGGGAAACCAGAAAATGGCGAACGAAATTGATATTCAAGACAAGCAAAAATTACGAAATCTTAAGAACATAATACGATTACTTAATTGATAAGGGTACAGGTAGGGTGGTTAAGACGAATTCATTTTATTAGTGAAAAGAAATCTGTTATCTGGTAACGTTATAAAGGTCATTGTTAAATGATTTATTTGTAAATTTTCTGTTCTGTTTTACTATTTTTCTTCTAAAAGCAGTTGGTGCTCAACTCTTCTATCAACTAAGAATGCTACGTTGTTTTACTTATTTTGGTTATTTTCTCTGTATTCATACTAATAACGATACATTTTTGACAGAGTAACGTAAGTGACATTTTTGAAAATCATGTTTTTCTATTAAACTAACGCTATTATTGTTCAGAAGGCACTGCCAAAGTGTAGTAACCCTATTAGGTCTGGATCCCGCGTATGAAAAAAAAGTTGATTAATAGCAAGCTGAAAATTTGTTAATAGCTTAAGGGTGTCTAGTCGGAAAAACTTTGAAGTATGGGAACACTGGAACAGGGGAAGTTTTAATTGTGGAACAGGTTAAAAATTTGGAACGGTCAGACCACGAAAACGGCACATGTATTTTGTCCGACAGAACAGATTTAAACTCTTTGAACAGAGATTAAACTCCCATGCAAAAATCAGACTGCTATTTATCACCAAATGGGCGTTTTAATGAGTGGAACATGTAGAATATGTCAAATAACAGGAATTATGATAGGTGATAAATAGAAGTCTGATTTTTGCATGAGAGTTTAATCTCTGTTCGAAGAGTTTAAGTCTATTCTGTCGGACAAAATAAATGTGCCGTTTTCGTGGTCTGACCGTTCCAAATTTTTAACCTGTTCCACAATTAAAACTGCCCCTGTTCCAGTGTTCCCATATATCAAAGTTTATCCGACTAGACACCCTTAAGCTACTAACAAATTTTCAGCTTGCTATTAATCAACTTTTTTTTCATACGCGGGATCCAGACCTATATACAGGTATTATGTATGTTTAAAGTAATTCTAGGCTTACTACACTTTGGCAGTACCTACTAAACAATAATAGTGTTAGTTTAATGGAAAATCATGATTCTCGCCAAAAATGTCACTTACGTTACTTTGCCAAAAATGTATCGATAAGTAAGTAGCTTAACCATAGACATAGATACATGTTTGAGTCTAACTAGTGATAGAGTTTCTTTGTCAGTTGGCAAACCCGTTCTGTCATGTCAGTTTCCACGTCAATGCAGAAGGAGAAATCTGTTTTTATGTATATCTGTCATCAATTAAGCTGATATTTCTGTCCAAAAATTTTTTACTGTTTTTATACATAACCTCCAATCCAGTTGGGTCTTTTTAACCTTGTTAAATTTATATGCAAGTATTAGAATCATTATTTAAAACATTTTAACAAATTCATTTAAATAATAATAGAAGGGGAGCATTGGATGCTAAATTTGCAGTTACTATAGCGTCATGGGGACCTATTGGGCTGTAAAAATTAAAACAGAATACCTAGTAGAACGCTTAGTGAAGCTACGGTGGGACGTCGGCAAGTAGGAAGTTTCATATACCGAGGAACCGAGTTTCATATACTAGTTTCACAAATGCCTGATTATTTGCTGTAACTACTCCCAGTTTAAATTTGAGTCGACTTATTGGGATAATAAAGTTTCAATACATTGTTCAAAGCTATTTGCACCTAATTCGTACCTATACAAATAAGGTAATAATATTTTTAATGTGCGCACAATTTATGTGAAGATTATTACTTGTACTTTTAATTCACAAAAAATTAATGACATGATAATTTTTTTTAAATTGCCTGCAATAAAATAGCTATTTTTATTGCATGGCATAACATGCTGGGAAACCAGAAAATGGCGAACAAAATTGATATTCAAGACAAGCAAAAAGACGCGATTTTAAGAACATAATACGAAAACTTAATTGCAAAAGGTACAGATAGGGCGGTTAAGATAAAGGCATTTTATTAGTGAAATGAAATCTGTTTTTTGGTAACGTTATAAAAAAGATTTCTGCTAAGTGATTCGTTTGTTAACTTTCTGTTTTATTTTACTATTTCTCTTCTAAAAACACTTGGTGCTCAACTCTTCTGTCAGCTAATAATGCTAACTTGTTTTATTTATTTTGGTTATTTTATCTGCATTCATACCAATATACATAGCTTAACCATAGACATATATAAATGTATGAGTTTAGCTAGTGATAGAGTTTCTTTCCTTTAGCTACCTTAATTATTTCGGTGACTTAGCGAACAGAACGGGGCTCATGGAACTATTGGTAGTTGAAGAAGAGGTAGAAGGCATGAAGCCGACCATCTGCAGGCAGCGAACTAACAATATTTAGAGTATCACCACGCCTTACATGGGCTCGAGGAATGAGGTGGAGGATAGGATTTTCAATTTTTAATTTAATTTTTCATTTCCAACAATCGTTTTTTTTTAGATTATAGCGCCCTCTATCTATAATTCGAAAAAATGTCTCGAATAAAAGTTGCCTATTTTTACGTAAGGAATCCAAATCTGCAATAAAAAATGGGGGCTCCCATTTAAGATTTTAATTAACCCCCCACCCCACCACCTTGGGGGTCGTGTTTAGTGCCATTCGATAGATTTTTCAAAAATATTGAATAATTGTAGTTTTCAGTTTTTCGATCTGATGTTTATTTCGCGAAATATCGCGGGATTCCTATTTAAAATATTAAATTTACCCCCACCCGTCTCCGTGGGAAGTCGTGTTTGATATCATTCGATAGATTTTTGAAAAATATTGAGTACCTACGTATTTTTTAGTTTTTCGATCTGTCAGTCATTTCGCGAAATATTCGCTTTTTTGTTGTGAAACTTTGAGACTCACAAATATATGTAGACTGTTTTGCATGTACTTAACTTACCTTATCTTAATCTGACGATTTCGAGTTTTTCTAAGGATAGATTTTTTTCGGCACCCCCTTAACGAACTCCGCTGCATTAAGAGCCAACTTATGGTAGAGGTACATTTTCAGGGTACAAGGTTTCTCCCCATGTAATAATCTGACGCCCTCGAGTAACTGCAAAAATCCCCGCTTGGGCTCCCCTACCATAAGTCGTTTGAAGTAAAATTGTAAATTCGTTGCCTTTTTGTCAATCTTTGACAATTGATAAGTATATTCTAATTAATAATTATAATTTTTAAAATTTACTAGGAAACTGCTTTTGAATTTTTTTTAAATAAAATGGTGAATGCACTTGGATTCTGCACTTATATTAATGATAATAATTAACAGCTCAGTGCAAATTGATTTTATTAAAATTAAATAATTAGGCTCACCCTACGTTAAAAAGGCTGAGCGGAGAGCATGGGCAGGGGGTCCGTGCCCCCCATAGCTTTTCGGGTGATTTAAACCATATATAGTTATCCAAAGTTTACAAAATATAATATGAAACATCTTATGTGACTGAGAGGTCAACTTTGACCTAGGGTCAACGCAAGATAAGTTGCGTTCAATCGAACTATTTTTGGTCCCAGAATATGTGATTTAATTTATGGCCTGTATTTTTGTTACACCCTGTATATAGATATTAATTTATTGGAACAATTTTAAAGGTAAATTGCGTGTTCTTTATACGACAGTAAAAAATTTTCAGTTTTTCATTTTCAAATTTGAAGTTTTAACAACTCCTTATGAATGATCTCTGTGCATGCTGCTTTAATATTTTTCATTTATTTATTGCAGAAGGTACACCTTTTGTGGGTAGATTGTATGGAAAAGTTATTAAAGAAAGGATGAAGGAACTGATGCGTAGTTCAGAAGCACACATTGATTTTCTTCCCGGACGCTCATGTATTAATAATATATTTTCCATAATGCAGCTCATAGAAAAAGCAATAGCATTCAACGCTTACTTACTTTCCGTGTCCGGAACACCAACAACTTTAAATTCTATATTTCCAATGGTTGGCTACATAGATGGCCCTGTCATTTGCAGACTTCTTCTGTGCAGGTCTCTCTCATCTCTGTGCATGACAGTAGTAGATGCCGGCTGGTCTGAACCGCGCCACAGTCGCAGATATCGTCCTCCTGGTATCCCCATTTTTTCAGGTTACTAGCACAACGTGAAACGCCTGTTCTTAGTCTATTTAGCTCTTTCCAAGTGAGATACGGTAAATTGTGTCCAGCAGCCATTTCCCCTGAAGGAGGAAAATGTATTGCGGCAGCTGACGCTTGACACGGGTGTATTCGGCGCGTCTCTGGCGCTTCGGGGATAGATCTTGATGTTTTCAGAAAGCTTTTCCGAGATATTAATCTACTTGGCGAGTAGGGTACTTGGAGTTTGGTGGTCATATAAGGGTTGTCTTCGGTCTTTCTCCTGCTTTTATCGTTCTATCTCTGACGTGACTTTCCTCCTGATAGATGGTGGAGCAATCCCAGCTATGGGGTATAACTCTTCGATAGGTGTCGGTTTCAGGCAACCCGATATTATACGAACCGTTTCATTTAAAGTCAAGTCAACGTTCTTTGCGTGATTTGCCCATACTGGTGCTCCAAACTTCGCGGCCGAAAAACATAATGCTAAGGCAGAAGTGCGGAGAGTGTGTGGTTGTGCTCCCCATTTTGTATTAGTTAGCTTGCGGATGATATTATTTCTGGCACTTACTTTCTTCTTGACATCTTGACAGTGGTATCGGTAAGACAGAGTTCTATCCAGACGTACGCCGAGGTATTTTGGTGTCTCGTTGTGTTCCAGCATCTGACCACGGCATGCTACCTCCAGAGGCCTTCGGGCATGCTTGTTTCTAAGGTGAAAAGCACATACCTGGGTTTTTGTGGGATTGGGTTTCATATGGTTTTCATCGTAGTATAGAGCTATGTCTCCCAGGGCATCCGTCAGTTTCACTTCTACTTCATTGAAGGTTCTTCCCTGAGCTGCCATAGCTGTATCATCAGCATAAATAAATTGCCTTGTTTGTTGGTGTATGGGTTGGTCGTTGGTGTATATGTTGTATGGAATCAGCGCGAGGACACTTCCCTGTGGGAGCCCATTTTTTTGGTCCCTCCACCGACTGTTCTTGGACCGGAGCGTTTCGTAGAAGCGTCTATTCTGGAGGACACATTTCAGTAACCTTGTTAGTCGAAAAACCTTTGTAGTTTCGTAGAGTATTGCGAGTAGCAGTTGATGGATAATTGTGTCATAGGCGGCAGGTTTATGAACGCTACTCCTGTTATTTCTTTTCGTTCAAAACCATCTTCTATATGTTGGATGAGATTAAGAAATTGACTGCAGCAGCACTTACTGGGTATGAACCATTCAACGCTGAATTGTACCTTGTATTCATGGACCTCCGAAAGGCTTCTAATGGTGTCCCAGTCAACAACCTGTGGAAGCAATGAAAAATCACGGAAGAATTCTACGTAAATGCAGTTAAATTTCTTTACGAGGACAATGAATGTAGAATGTAGAATAAAAGTTGAACAAAACTATTCAGAACAGTTTAAAGTCAATAAAGGACTTCAACAATGATGCTGCCTATTACCAACCTTATTTAAACTTTATATAGAAATATAGATGGAACACCAAAAACATTGTTAGAGGATATATATGGACAGATTAGAGTAAAAATTGATAACTATATCCACAGCCTTTTGGTTGCGGATGAACAAATAATTTTAGCACGAGAAGAATTTGGAAACTGGGGCTTGGAAATTAATTATTATTAATTAATATAACGAAATTGCTGTTCCTCTGTGTAATCAATCAATTTATTCAGTCTATATTTTAATGACGTTGTGGAAGTAGGTATAAAGCAATCATACTGGCTAAGTAGAGTAAGTAATTTAGATTCAGTTTGTAATTCACTTTTAAAATTAAATAAGACTGATTTAAAATTATTTGTATTAAAGAAATTACCAATAAGATTGCGCAAATTCGTATTATCGATATTAATTTGGTCAAAAACATATCTTTGTCGGTGAAATTCGGACAAAAACCAATCACGGCAACAATCGCAAAATATACAAATTGCATTCTGCTTGAATAAAACTCCATTAGAGGGAACGTAATTTAAAATTTCACGGATATCGTAAATTTGTTTCACTCAATTTGCGGACGTCACTGTAAGAAAGTTATAACGTCCGATAATCAAGATGTTCCAACCGTTTCAGCTGTTTAGACAATTTATTTAAATCGAATTAACAAAGTCACTGTGAATAAATCTGTAGCGATTCCGTTTGCAGTTTGCCGTTTCGTGAAAAGGAATTATTGGCTTTTGATACAACTCCATTTAAAGTGACGCCCCGGGCTTTTTTCCTCTGCGCCTTTCAAGACGATTGTTGAAGAAGAGGTCTATATATTCGAACGGTAGTAAAAGAGCGATTTCTACTGGGATAATAATTATTATGACCATTCATATGAAAACAGAATTAACTTGAGGAAAATCTACTAAGAAATAAAAATAATTTCTGGCTTCTGATTTCTACAGTTGTCAATAGAGAATTAACATATCGGAAAAAAACGGGAAAAAATTGGGAAAAACAGGTTTTTTCCGTTTTTTTCCAAACCATTGGAAAAATTGGAAAAAATGGGAAAATTTGAAAATATTTTTTAATTGAGACTTAAGTGTACTACTAAGAGACTTTAATTGTAAGTGTCATAACCGAAACTTCAAAGGTAGAAAGCACATTATTTACCAAATTGCTCAGTGGTATATTTTTATTTGAGTCTGAATCTGAATCTTCAGACCAAGCATCTGATTCAGACTCGATCTCCGCTTCACCATCCTGAACGGATAACACAAACAACAAGATTTTTGTCAGTCTCTTTTAAAAGTGGATCTGGTCTAGTATCGTAAATAAATATCTGTTTTTCGTTTATAACCAAATTTAAATGAATAGCAACAACTTATAAATTTTATCCTGTGATAACATATTTTTTTTTGCTTGTATATATGAGGCCGTGTAGAGACCAGTTTTTTTCTGGAGAGGCGGAATATGGAGGTCCATTTAAAATTCGGGAGGCAATTGGCATAAGTGACTGCGATGTACATAAACCTTGCTACCATATAACGGGATTAGTACTACATATATTTGCACTATCCCATAAAGAATTTCGACTAAAAAATCCAGTTTTTGTTCTAAATTGGGCTAGCTTTACCACCACCTTCCCTACATCTAGGTTTAGTCCCATTTTTACCTCCGAATAAATAGTAATCGGGAAGTTTATCCGGCAGATTACATGTAAACCTGTCAAATAAACTTCCCGATAACTAGTTATTCGGAGGTGAAAAGAACGGACCTTAGTGAACAAGCCATTTCAGAAATGAAGTCTATGGCTTCCATTAGTTGGTTTTCATTCAATTATTCTTCTTTAAAGCGAGCATCAAGAGGCTGCAAAGTGAATCAGCTTAGAACAAAATTTGTAGCGTTTTTCAACATACATATTTTAGCAAGCTTCCGATAAGAAAACTAGTCTGGTTAACTTGTTGGGGAATATTTTGTAATATTGTGTCTTTTATATACCTACTTAAAGACAAAAGGCACTTCTGATAATATAGATCTATCGAATTCTACTAAATTTATAGATTTTGATACGGGATGCAGAATTTGTTTAGTATATTGTAACAAATGTCAATTTTTCCGTATTTTTCCATTTTTTCCTGTTTTTTCCGGAAAAAACAGGTTTTTCCTGCACCCAATTTTTCCGGAAATTTTAAATCTGTAGTTGTACAGCTGAACTTACAACTAAGAATCAAGTTCCTAAAATGTTATGTGTATCCTGTATTACTATATGGATGTGAAACCTGGATCATGAAGGTTAACATGATGAACAAATTAGAAGCCTTTGAGATGTGGTCATATCGTAGAATGCTCAGAATATCTTGGGTTCAACGCATTTCTAACAGAGAAGTCTTAAACAGAGTAGGTCAAGGCGAAGGTGACTTAATGAAGATGATAAAAAAGAGAAAACTTGAATATCTGGGGCATATAATGAGAGGTAGCAGATACAGGATGCTGCAGTTAATACTCAATGGAAAGATCGACGGAAAAAGAGGAATTGGTCGAAAGAAATATTCATGGCTCCGAAACCTTCGTCAATGGACTGGCTTATCGGCAGATCAATTGTTACATGCCGCACAAGATCGAAAACGATATCGGCAAATTGTTATGGAAGCTACCCATGCCTAAAAATTTGGGCACAGTACTTAAAGAAGAAGAAGAAGTTGTCAACTAACCTAAAGTCAATTTGATTTCATTCTAGTGCCTTTAATGCTGCCTGACTACCTGATATAATGTTTTTAGATCTTTTCCTGTAGTCCCCCTTTATTAGTTTCTACACGCACATCTTTATAGCAAAAATATCTACTTGGAAGGAAGTGGAGTAATTACCTAGGTTTTTACTATGGATTAACATTGGTTTCTGGATTAACATCTGTTTTGCAGTAGTAGATCTGCTATCATGAGGTTCGTTTCATTCGACTCCCAGTTGTCCCTTTCTAGAAAGACAACAATAAAATGTTTTTCGGAATTACATTAATGCCCGGTTGCACCAACAAATCTTAAGCTCAAGCTTAGCCCAGTTCAGCTTATAGATGGGGCTCGGCTGTCTCAGCACGTCTTCACTGCTAAGTTTAAGATGCAATCCACGTAGAAATCCATTGCGGCATGCTGAACATTGATCCAAAACTTAATAGTGCAACGCGTATGTCTCGTAAGCTGAGCTTAAGGCACATCTTAAGCCTAAGATCTGTTGGTGCAACCAGGCATTAGATTTCATCGCATTTGTATTACCAAGTAGAAAGATGGAAAGAGCATTTTCAAGAGATGTTATAGGTACTTTCACGGATAACGCAGATCAAATTGTCGAAAACCCGCAGAATGTAGATTTGCATATATTTTGCGAGGTCCCTTCCAATACGGAGATAATATTAGCTTTCAAATCTCTGAAAAACAACAAATCCCCGGGAATCAATAACGTTGCTGCCGAAATACTAAAAAATTGTCCGCATCTAACTGCTAAACATCAGAGAGGTGTGGGAAATAAACAACATTCCAGCGGGCTGGAAAAAGGTAACATAATCAAGCTTCCCAAAAAGGGTAACCACAAAAGTTTGAAAGGAATAACCTTGCTTACTGGCATATATATCATTTTTACGACCATCGTACTCAAAAGTTTAACAAACATAGATGAATTTCGAGCTAATCAAGAAGGCTTTAGACCACAATCCTCCTGCATAGACCACATTAATACTGTGAGGCTAATAATGGAATAATCGGTTGAATGGAACTTATCCTTATACATGGTTTTTGTCGATTTCGAGCATGCCTTTAATAGGATGATACATGGTAATTTTATAGATAAAAATATGCCGCCAAAAATAATTTCCATCATAAAGTTACTGCACACTGAGGCGAAATGTAGTGTGATACATAATGGGTTCACGAATTTAACGTGCTTACTGGAGTCAATCAATTATGCGTACTTTCTTCGTTTCTTTTTAACATAGCTGCAGACTATGTTCTCTCTAAACTAGACTTCGACACAAGAGGGATAGAATGGACGTTAACCACACGCCTAAGCGATCTAGAATACGCCGATGATATCTGCCTCTTCAGACAAAGGTTCCAAGACGTGGCTGACCAATTGGAAACACTTTCCACTGAAGCAAAGGTTAAAATAATAATAGGAATGAAATAGGTTTGAAAATCAACATTAATAAAATCAAATCCATATAAGAAACAACATACATATATATTTATGTGCTATTAACAACATACAGTTGGAAAATGTGGATTATTTTACGTATCTTGGAAGTGTCATAACAGAAAGCATAAGTACAGAAGACGACATTTGTATGAGAATACGAAAAGCTCAACAAACATTCAGCATGCTCAACCCTGTTCGGATGTCTGGCCATTACATTGCAAAGATCAAGATTCGAATATTCCAGACAAATGTCCTGTCTGTTCTGTTCTATAGATTTAAAACCTGGAAAGTGAAAAAACCGTTACTGTCTTTGTTAACAAACGCCTACGAAGAATTGTTCGTATTTGATAGCTAGCCTAACATCATCAGAAAAGAAGATCTGCTACACCTGACAAAACAAAAGAGAGTGGAAAATTAAATAAAGGCAGTATTGCAAAGACCCTACAGTGGAACCCTCAAGGGAAAAGCAAGATGTTGCCCAGCACAAACTTGGAGAATATCCATTTTGGACGAGATAAGAGGTCAAGGAAAGTTTTGGAATGAGAGGTTGGAAGCCTTAGTTCAAAATAGAACTCGATAGTGCGTTTGTGTTAGTACGTTACTGAAGCTTTCCACTAAAACACTGTGAATAAATCTGAAGCGATTTCGTTTGCTGTTTGCCGTTTCGTTGGTGGCTAGCTTGAATTAACCCATTAGCGCCCAGCGTCCTCATTTGAGGACGGTTTGTTTAGGTGGGGATAAAACAATTTCTGAGTGAATATTTTGTGATTGCCTACATCAGTGAGTGGTTCAGTAGAAGCCCTACAGTAGACATACGTGCATGTATTCATGCTTTATTTTTATTTGACGAAATACTAGCCCAAGGCGAAAAGTGTGATTTGTAAGTTTACTGAACTATACTTACATCGGTGTGCATAAGTTTTTTATATACAAAGGTAAGTTCTAAAAATTTGTATTTTTTTTAGGTTAGATCCACAACTTGCACAAAAAAATACAAAAATGACTACCCAGTAAAAAAAATGTTAAAAAAATTATAAGAGTATTATGTGTCCTCAAATGAGGACGCTTGGCAAATTCATATATTTTGTGTAAAAAGTCTACATTGGCATTTTTAGTAACTAATTATTTTCTTCGATTCTAGGATGAGACAAAAATATTTATTAGAGAAAATTATTATAGAAAACCGAACTGCAAAGTGTCCTACCAAACAATAAAAATACCTAGAACAGAAGCCTTGAGGTGCATATGACTGGTTCTTTGACAACAACAATACAGTAAATGTGTTTCTATTGGAACCAATTATGATAGTAAAAACCACACTGTAGCAAAACGACAAAAACAACGAATATGTCAAAATCGAAACTGTAGGTCGAAACCGCGAACAAATTGCCAGAAATTTAATGTAACGGTGTCCATGTCGATTTGTTTTGAACAATTTCATAAACAATATAGGATTTATATAAACCATTTTTTACTCCACAGCATATAATATGAATATAATTTGAAAAACTACTAAATAAACTTATTTTGCTAAACTAAATTTTGTCTTTAATTTTATAGTATTTGAGCGGAGCGTCCTCAAATGAGGACAGTTGTTTTTTCAAAAATTTGAAAACAAAAAACAAAAACTTTGATAGGACATCATTTTGTACCTCAAAATATATTACAAAACGAAAAATGGGCGTTAATGGGTTAATGCCCGTATCGTATAATTTTTCTGCCAGAACGATTGTAACGTCAGCGTATTTAATATAGTCTTATGCCCTCTGCCCAGTTTTCCTTTCTAGTCTGCCTAGTGATTCATCCAAAGCTCCTTAGATATTTGTTTAGAGTATAGATTAAAAAGACTGGGCGATAAAGCACAACACTGTCATAATCCACGTTTGATGGGTAGCTTTTCAGTCTCTAAGTTATATAGAGGCTACTTGATTTTAATGTAAGTATTTTAGCAGTCTGATATCATACCTACTGGTTAAGTACTGCTGCCCGCAGGCATATACGTCTAATGCTAATCATCACTATCCATAAATAAATATGAAATATTTAGGCTATAGATATCAAAACAAAAATCAATTTAATATAACAGAGCAACTTATTGTAAATACTAAAGTGGTAAGATAGGATTATATCTGCTTTCCAAAAATACCGTTAATTGGAATTTATTCTAATTTAAAATTAAATACGTATCGATTTTTATTGTGTTTTAAATACTTGTTTTGACTAATCTTGATTTATTATTAATTATTTTGTAATGTAGCATTTTACTATACCATTCCCCTCAATGGTTATCTTAAGCAACGCAATTTATTTCAATTACGAAAATAACATGCAATTTCCCATGCACAAATCTGCAATTAGCATAATAGATAACACATAAATTTTAAACATCGATCAAATTTGATGTCAATCATTAAAATTTATATGACGGATAGTTGAAAACAACCCAATCACCAGATGTTAAAGACGTACATAATTGTGAAAACAGCGTGTATTATCTATTGGGTTGTTTATTGAAGTAAAATATTTTAACTAGTGCAATTTCCTGGACTTTCTTGGAAATTTGTCGATTTCCGGTTTTTAAATTGTTATTCATTCTTAGTCGATTTGGGCTCTGTTTAAGAGCGTAGGCGCAAAATTTCGGACCAACGCTTTTTAAATGCATTAATTTTTTTCGAATCCTGAGAAAACTAATAAATATTTTTAAAAAAATTTAAACGTAAAATAAAAGATTACATTAGGTTTGTTCTATCAAACAGTCAAACTAGTCAGAAACCGTCAGAAAACAGTTGGTCAGTTAGGCAAGCCGCACACAAAGAAACATGAAACGAAAAACATGAAACATGAAACGTAAAACATGTTTCATGAAAATAAAACACTGCTAAACAAATCTCAAAGTCCGCCTATAGTCCAGAAAGCCACTGCTCATCCGCTAGGAAAAATATTCTAATTCGGATTTTTTGCACAATCTTACTCAAGAAGGACTTCTTTCAACAAATTTGCATGTTGCCAGGACCAAAAGTTGGTCAAAAATTTTTTAAACGTTTTTTTTTTTTGTTTTTTTCCTAAAATTATTATTTTTGCATGAGACAAAGTTTTTTTAGGTTTTTTGGATCATTCCAAACAGAAGAGGTCGTTAGTGACTTTTCTCTAAAGTTGATAGGCGATTAAAAATTGAAAAACTGCGAAGTCGGCCATTTTTAACCTTCAAAATCTATGTGAAAAACTTAAAATTTGAATGTTGCCAAGGTAGGTAGATATTCTTTAAACATCGTTTGATGAAATCCCGAAGAGTTTTTTGCAATACAGTATTCAAAACTCCTTTGTTTTTTAAATTCTAATCACGCGTGCGCGACACTATTTTCCACCGTTGCATGTGTATACAGTATGGTGCAAATGAAAGGAATAAGTTCGTATTTTGTATAGTAGACTTTCTTCTGACGTCATCCGGAATACACGGGCGGCCCGTCGGAGTAGGCAAGGTAGGCTTTTTCCTAATTTCCGCAACTCTAACGCAATTTCCTAACCTCTTCAAATGTACAATAATATAAATTATTAATATAAATCACATATTATTTCAAAATTATGAAATTTTGACACAATACCTACAATAAAAATAGATACAAATAAAAATATTTTTAATAAATTTCTCTCCGAAATTTTTATTATTGTACGTCCCTTGTAGTAGTAGTATTAAAATTCTATATTCATTGCTAAATTGGCAAGGCAATTTTAAACGGCGCCTAGAATAGAACATCGATGCAACAGAATTGATGTGCCATCTCGCTCTTTACGCCAGCTAAAGCCCTTAAGTTCTGGCAGTACCAGGCACCAGATTTTGGAGCCTACACACACTACACAGGCAATCAGCATAAAAAAATCGCTCACTAGTCTAGAAAGCCACTGCGCATCCGCTAGGAAAAATATTCCGATTCGGATTTTTTGCACAATCTTACTCAAAAAGGACCCCTTTTAACAAATTTGCATGTTGCCAGGACCAAAAGTGGGTCAAAAATTTTTTAAACGTTTTTTTTGTGTTTTTTTCCTAAAATTATTTGTTTTTGCATGGAACAATTTTTTTTTAGGTTTTTTGGATCATTCCAAACAGAAAAGGTCTTTAGTGACTTTTCTCTAAAGTTGATAGTTTTTGACATATAAGCGATTAAAAATTGAAAAATTGCGAAATCGGCCATTTTTAATCCTCAAAAACTATGTGAAAAACTGAAAATTTGAATGTTGCCAAGGTAGGTAGATATTCTTTAAACATCGATTGATGAAATCCCGATGAGTTTTTTGCAATACAATATTCAAAACTCCTTGGTTTTTTAATTGCTAATCAAGCGTGCGCGACACTATTTTCCACCGTTGCATGTGTATGCAGTATGGTTCAAATGAAAGGAATAAATTCGTTATTTCGTAAACCGGCAACTTTAAGAAAAAATCCCGAAACAGGTCGATTTTTATTTTTAAGTTATGATATTGTGACATATATGGTATACTAGTGACGTTTATCCATCATCCATGATAGTGTCCATCTGGGCGTGATGACGTAATCGATGATTTTTTTAAATGAGAATATGGGTCGTGTGCTAGCTCATTTGAAAGGTTCTTCAATCCTCTATTCAGTAATATAAACATTTACATAATTATTTGTACAGGGTGTCCAATAATTTATTTTTTTTTGTCAATTTGCCAAATGATTTAATTTAATAAAATTTTTTTGGACACCCTGTATAAATAATTATGTACATGTTTATATTACTGAATAGAGAATTGAAGAGCCTTTCAAATGAGCCAGCACACGACCCGTATTCTCATTTAAAAAAATCATCGATTAACTATATATGCCACAATATCAGAACTTAAAAATAAAAACCGACCTGTTTCGGGATTTTTCCAAGTCACCGGTTTACGAAATAACGAATTTATTCCTTTCATTTGCACCATACTGTATACACATGCAACGGTGGAAAATAGTGTCGCTCACGCTTGATTGGCAATTAAAAAACAAAGGGGTTTTTGATATTGTATTGCAAAAAAGTTTTCGGGATTTCATCAATCGATGTTTAAAGAATATCTACCTACCTTGGCAACATTCAAATTTTTAGTTTTTCACATAGTTTTTGAGGGTTAAAAATGGCCGATTTCGCAATTTTTCAATTTTTAATCGCTTATATGTCAAAAACTATCAACTTTAGAGAAAAGTCACTAAAGATCTTTTCTCTTTGGAATGATCCAAAAAACCTAAAAAAAATTGTTCCATGCAAAAAAAATAATTTTAGGAAAAAGACAAAAAAAAACGTTTAAAAAATTTTTGACCAACTTTTGGTCCTGACAACATGCAAATTTGTTAAAAGGGCTCCTTTTTGAGTAAGATTGTGCAAAAAATCCGAATTAGAATATTTTTCCTAGCGGATGCGCAGTGGCTTTCTGGACTACTACCAATGAAACGAGTGTGATTCATGCTCATGACACATTTTTATTTTCGAAGAGTTTCATAAATGGCCGGACGTATATTTGTTTAGCAGTGTTTTATTTCCATGGCCTAAGGCAGGCCGCACATCAAAGAAACATGAAACGTAAATTACGTTTCATGGAAATAAACCACTGCTAAACAAATATATGTCCGGCCATTTATTAAACTCTCCGAAAATAAAAATGTGTCATGAGCATGAATCACACTCATTTCATTGGTAGGCGGACTTTGAGATTTGTTTAGCAGTGTTTTCTTTTCATGAAACATGTTTTTCGTTTCATGTTTCATGTTTTTCGCTTCATGTTTCTTTGGTGTGCGGCTTGGCTTAGGCCGCATATAAATTACGTTTCATGGAAATAAACCACTGCTAAACAAATATATGTCCGGCCATTTATGAAACTCTCCGAAAATAAAAATGTGTCATGAGCATGAATCACACTCGTTTCATTGGTAGGCGGACTTTGAGATTTGTTTAGCAATGTTTTCTCTTCATGAAACATGTTTTTCGTTTCATGTTTCATGTTTTTCGTTTCATGTTTCTTTGGTGTGCGGCTTGGCTTAGAGAACATAATACAGTCACTAGTGCTATCTCCTCTACTCGCGCTGGTCCACTATTCGCTGATGGTTTCAAACCGTTTGAAACTGATGCTAGAACAAACCTATTATTAACGAAGGCCGAAAGTCTCTTAGAATAAACAATAAGTTTCTTGTGAATGAGATATTAAATTTTCCTTTTTTCCACCCCTGTAACTTATTATAATAATCATTATAGAAGTTATCACGGACTTTCAGCCCTAGGTGCAAGTTGAGTCCACGAGTCTTTACCCGTGCGTCATTAATGCGTCAATAATACTCGTGCGTTATTTAATATAAAAAATCATTTCTCCGAAGTGGAAGTAGTATTTATATGGGCAAAATACTATGCCGGTATAAAAGGTAATGAAAAAGTAGACTGATTGGCCAAATATGGAATAAGAAACGGTGAGAAACTTAGATTTTATGGAGTATTGCAATAAATGACTTAAAAAACCAATACAGAAGTAAAAACTTCGAGATGTATTCTGGTATAAAATCGTTTATTTAAAACTATAAAATGTCATCGATTGCAGAACGTTTTCGTTCTAAACAGAACATCTTCAGTGCATCCTGCCGAGTATTTTGAAACTAGCACACTGTAAATAGTGTTAACATCATCATATATGGTTTACATAATGTAATATGTTAAAATGTTGTGACTACAAGTCGATGTTAATGGATAAAGTGGAACACATGCTAAAAGGGTGCCATGGTTCCCTGCTCGAAGATGCTAGGTACTTGCCAATTCAATGGGCACAGATTGGTCTGCAATTCAATTGCCAATTCAGTTGGTCTGTGCCCATTGAATTGGCAAGTACCTAGCATCTTCGAGCAGGGAACCATGGCACCCTTTTAGCATGTGTTCCACTTTATCCATTAACATCGACTTGTAGTCACAACATTTTAACATATTACATTATGTAAACCATATATGATGATGTTAACACTATTTACAGTGTGCTAGTTTCAAAATACTCGGCAGGATGCACTGAAGATGTTCTGTTTAGAACGAAAACGTTCTGCAATCGATGACATTTTATAGTTTTAAATAAACGATTTTATACCAGAATACATCTCGAAGTTTTTACTTCTGTATTGGTTTTTTAAACTATGGTATACAGCCAACTATTGGGATTTTCCCATTGATTTTTTAAATGACTTAAAGTTAAAATTTAATATAAAATATGGGAAAAACTATGGAACAATATTTTAAACTATTTTAAATAGTAGCTAGGTTTTTTATGCCTATGCCCTCGTATGATAAAGTATGATTGATTTGTCTGACACTGACGTGAAAAATATACATATAGTGGACACAGTACTGCTAATCCTGTTCTGTCTTCTCTGTATCGAAAACTCTATCATGCAATAAATACTTTTTGGAAAATAAAAATGAGAAGCGACTGCTCGTATATATCAAACCTTCAGCTTGTGTAAAGATTTAATAACGGTCCGACCATCAAGCTATCTACCAAATAAATTTAATTATAAGGAATCAAGTTTTCGGTATCGCACGCGATCTCTAAAGATGTAAATTACGCAATGGTATACTCGCATATAGCATGAAGCCGAGATCCGATGGAGTGTGGCATGGCACTCTTCATCAGTTTACGTCGGCAAAGAGAAATAAAAACTAGATAATTAATTTAATATGCTCTATAGGCATTGTATGCTTATAGAGCATATCTACAATTTTTCAATTACAATTTTACATAATACCTACACATGACAGTGAAGCTGAAGGGAAAATCCAGCCATAAGACCGGCTATGATATACGGAAATAAATGTTGGGCACTGAAAAAGAAAGAGAAATAACGAATGCATGTAGCTGAAATGAGAATGCTTAGATGGATGAGTGGAGTGACAAAAAAGGATAAAATTAGCAATGAGTATATTTATTAGGGGAAATATAGGTGTAACACCAATTGATGCCAAAATGAGAGAGCATAGGTTAAGATGGTTTGGTCATGTTCAACGTCGAGACATTAATCACCCAATACGAAGAATAGCTGAAGTGCAGATTCCTGTAAGGAGTAGGAGAGGAAGACCAAAGAAGACCTGGGAGATGATAAGGCAGGACATGTTGGTAAAGGATATTAGCATTAATATGACCCAAGATATAATTATGTGGAGAAATGCAATTAGGAAAGCCGACCCTGCACAGGGATAAGGCAAAGAGTATGGTGATGATGATGATGATAATGATGATGATGATGATGATGATGAGCCATTACAATCAAAACGATGGTGTTGTTATATACATAAAAACATCTTTAAAGTACAAATTTGAAATACTTCCTTTTTATAATAATATAAATTTGTTGCAAATTCAGATAAAACTAGAAAATCGTCAATTAATTAAAGTGACTGCTTTGTACAGATCACCCAGTACTAACTTAAATGATTTTAATCACAGTTTGTATGAGTTTCTAGAAAAGACTGAGACTGATTCAGATGAGTATGCTGTATTTGTGGGAGATATAAACATTGACTTGTTGCAGCCTGATGATAACTACACTGCCGAGTACTTAAATATTTGAAGTGAGTTTGGCTATATCTCAACAATAAATGAACCTACTAGGGTTCAGGCCAGCAGCAAGACATGTTTAGATCATATTTTTTTGAAAACAGAAGTTAACAATTTGGACTATGTTTTGCCACTAGTCTTGAAATCTTCAGTTACTGATCATTATATAACAATTCTACAATTAGTAACTGGTGGAAGCATACAAAAAAACGCTCGAAAATTCAGAAATATTATTAATACAACAAAGTTAACTTATACATTTCAAAATACTAAATGGGATTCAATATATTCTTTACAGGACCCAGAAGTTGCGACGAATACATTTATGAGAATCTTGAAACATAACCTGGAAGCGTGTAGTGAGAAAAAACAGCTAAGAAGGAAACGTGATAAAATCGCTCCTTGGATAACAAGCGCACTGCTAATTTCTGTAAATAAAAAAAATAAAATGTATACTGAACTTCATAACGACCCAAATAACATTATTCTAAAAAACAGATACAAAATATACAGAAATAAATTAACTTCGCTAATACAAAAAGCAAAATTTCGATATTACCAACAGCAAATTGAGAGCAACGAAGGCAACTGTCAAAGTCTATGGAAAGTGGTACAACAAATTACCAAGACGAAAAAACGAGATGAAGGAATTGACAGTATAAAGCAAGCAAACACAAACAAATTATTAAGCGAAAAGTTGGATATTACTAATGAATTCAATAAACATTTTAGTGAAATCGGTAAAAAACTGGCAACTAAAATACATCAAGATCATGAATACATTTCTAACAGACATACTGTCTCTAATTCTTTTGTATTTGCACCGATTACAAGTGACGAAATAAAAAATATAATATTCGGATTAAAAAATGGTAAAGCAGTCGGTATTGACAATATAAAAGCAGAAACAATTAAAAGTATTTCTGATTATATCACTGAACCTTTGACATACATACTGAATAAATTTGTGGACAGTTCTATTTATCCTTCAGCTTTTAAGCATGCTATTGTGACTCCAGTATATAAAAAAGGAAACTCGACTGATATGAATAACTATCGACCTATATCTCTCATTACCCACATTTCAAAAATATTTGAAAATGTAATCAAAACTAGATTAGTATCTTACCTAGGAAAGTACAAAATACTTTCAGAAAAACAATTTGGTTTTAGGGAAAATACATCCACACAAGACGCCATTCTTTCACTAACCTCAAAAATAAATAAATCTCTTAATGAAAGTAAGCCGTGTTTGTGCATATTTATAGATCTATCAAAAGTTTTTGACACAGTTAGTCATCATTTACTTTTGCAAGCTATGGAAGATATTGGTATACGAAATAAATCACTAAAACTGTTTGATAGTTATCTAACTAACAGACAACAAACTGTAAAAATAAGCGATGTAGAGAGTAGTCCACGTATTATTGATTATGGAGTTCCACAAGGTTCAATACTTGGACCTATCCTGTTTAATATATATATATATATAAATGGTTTATTTTCATTGGAATCTACTGGAAGCATTATCGGCTTTGCAGATGACACCGTAATATTCTATAATGCTACCAATTGGGAAGACCTAAAACATACAGCTGAAATTGACTTTCTAAAAATTAAAAAATGGTTGGACTATAAATTATTAACAGTCAACCTAAGTAAAACCAATTATCTACCATTTAGTTGCTATTCTTCGGGTGCTCCTCAATTTAACCACTTATGTATTACACAATCAATGTCCATTGCACCTGAAAAGAAAATGAAATATTTAGGGATTATTATAGACCCCCACATGAAATGGGATCTACATATAAAGTATTTAATAAATAAATTAAGAGTAATACTGTACAAATTTAGAAAACTAAAACAACTGGTACCTACCAATCACTTGAAAACTTTATATTTTGCATTGGTTGAAACTCATCTGCGATATGGAATTTTAGTATGGGGTTCAACTTATAAAACACACATCACCTCCCTAGAAATTATGCAAAGAAAATTTCTTAAATTAATCTTGTCCAGAAGTACAGTGTATGCATCTGATAGTCTATATACTGAAATGAAAATTTTGGATGTAAGGCAGTTATACTATCTGTGTTCTGGCATCAGGTATTATTCAAATAAAAGTTTAGATGCACTACCAACACACCAATATAATACTCGTCAAAGAGACCATTTTATTGTTCCTCTTATGAATAAAACTAGTACACAAAAATCGTATACCTACATGGCTCCCAAACTATATAATACTATTCCGGACTATATTAGGTACATTGTTAATTTATATAGTTTTAAACACCAATTGAAAATATTTCTTTTGAATACAGACAGATCAATTATACACAACTACTTTGATATATTATAATGATCCATTGGTAGATTGAATTGTTAGATTTAAATGTTTTTGTTACCTTTTATTATATTATTAGACATTAATATTTTTAACTTAAATTGATTTTTATAAATTTTATATTGTACATATTGTTGAATTTATATTTCCCTCGAATTAAATAATCTATATTATTTTAATTTCAAATTTTTATACATAGTTTTATAGATTATAAATTATACCTATTTATATTATTATGTAACCGAAACAAGTGTGTAGACACTTATCTGTATATGTACTACTTTATTCAAATATTTTATTTATATATGTATACAAAGCTGTAATTTTTTTTTGAATAAAGTTCATTCATTCATTCATTCATGATGATGACGATGATGACACATGACAGTACATATTCTACTAATGTCATATATAATTTTATTTAATATCTATGTAAAAATTGCTGCACTCTGGTTTTCCACTGTATCCTATTTGTCGCCTTCTCTTTCCAGTCTGTAATTTCCATAAATCCTACATCTTCTTGAAACTTTTTGTGTCATTTTTTTCTTGGTCCACCTCGTCTCCTTGTCCCAATTTCTTCTTAGCAGTACCTTTTTGACATTCTTACCCTATCCATTCTCTCGACATGACCTGCCCACCTGATTATTTGTGCCTTTGTGTATCATGTTATACTTGGTTCTTTGTAAAGCATCCTAATGCTTATTTGCTCTTTTTTACCAATCATCCTGCGTATTTTTCCCCCAAAAATAACTCTCAGTACCTACCGTTCCCACCTCTCTATCTTGTTCTGTTTTATTTAGCAACCAGGTCTCACATCCATAGGTGACTGTTGCTATTATTACGGTCACTAAGATTGGCTATTAGGTCTTCGTCCAGTTTGTGTAGTTTTAGCGTGTTGATGTATAGTTTGGCACTCTACTAGTACGTATTTAACGGTGACACGAATATTGCAGATATGGCACCAAGGAGCATTGCTTTAACTCATCAGTTAACCATGCGTAAGATGGTAATGCCCAATTCATAGTCTTCTTATAACAACTTTGTCTCTTCTATAAAGTGCTGGCATTTTTAAAGTAGGGATTCTGGGTTGAATATCAAGAAGTTTTGAGCTTGTTCTATACATATATTCCAGAGGTTTTGCCAGGCTCTCAAGCACATTTTATTGATTTTATGTTATAAATTTACCCCAAGTTGAATACTTTCTATTGAAATATTAGAACGGGATGCCTCTTTAGCCGCTTGATGCGCATTTTTGTTTATTGTAATATCTACTTGCGATGGAGTTCAAATTATGTTCACCAATACGTTTTGTCCTTTTAATTGGTGGCATGCGTTGTGAATAGGTACTCAAAATAATGGATTTTGGGAGTAAATATTCTTGATAGATATAGGGTGGAGGATAGTGACTCAGTGAAAATTGCCAGGTTTGTGTTTTTGTTGGTTGGATAACTGAGGGCTTTCATGATAGCATATAGTTCCGCTCTGTAGACAAATAAATACACAGCATTTAGGCCTGGATTTCGCGTACCAAAAAAGGTTTATTAATAGCAAGCTGAAAATTTGTTAATACCTTAACGGTGTCTAGTCGGACAAACTTTAATGCACGGGAACACTGGAAGAGGGGAAGTTTTAATTGTGAAACGCAATGCAAAAATCAGACTGTATTTATTACCCACAAAATTCATGTCATTTGACATGTTCTACGTGTAGGTTTTATTAAAATGTCCAACATATTTGCCGGACTAACATTTTTTCAAATATTTTATAAAGTTTGCTATTGAATAAACTTAAAAACAACGTATTAGTTTTCACAATCATAAACTTGTCAGGATGACACGTTTCACAATTAAAATCACGTACCACAATTAAAATCACGTACCACAATTAAAACTTCCCCTGTTCCAGTGTTTCCATAATCAAAGTTTGTCCGACTAGATACCGTTAATCTATTAACAAATTTTCAGCTTGCTATTAATAAAGATTTTTTGGTACGCGGAATCCAGGCCTAATTCTTTCAGCTACAGGTTTAACCGAAGGAGAATCTAAAGACAGAGAAATCTGACGCAAAGGCAACGAAATGAAATCTCATTTTAACGTAAAATCTCAATAAAATCAATATTTTAAATATATTTTTAATTAAAAGAAGGATTTAAAATACTTTCCGTATTTGCGAAAATAAAAATTTAAAGTTCAGATTTGTTTCAAGTTGTTTTCCTGTCACCACCAAATTTGATGTATTTTATAGCCCACAATTCCGAGCTAATAAACCGCAAATCCAATAAAAAGACACCAATACAAACCAGCTACTTCATCAATATTTAATGGAATAACAAGCTATTTAACCACACTCAAACTCGAACACAAAACAAACATCACCCCTAAGAGTACAAAAGCCAAAAGCTACATTCCCAGTTGCTTTCTCTAAATCCCCCGTTACATTTTTATTTGTCGATGATTTATATTAGTATTAAGTTCACTCTTGTTCAACCTTCTGATTTGTTCTATACAATAATAATAGAGTCTGGCTGGTGAATGGGACTCAGGGGGGTGATATTTCAACGGGAGACTGCAACCCCTCACTCAATTTACCGCTACATTATAGGAACGCGTTGGTTAAAATCCACCCTCACGGTGCATGTCATTAACGCGGGATTGAAGGATTGTCACTCGCCGCTTTTTAATGTTGATTTCGGCAACGAAAACGTTCGTTTGCTAATTAAAAAGTTAATTATTTAATTTTTATTTTGATGGTGATATTTTTAGCGCTGGAAGAATGTAACTGTGTAGATTAATAGAGATACATGATACATGAGCTAATAGCAAATGGGCGACAGTATTTTTTTAACTTATAGTCTAAGAGCTAGTGAATTCTTCGAGTAACGGTCTTCCTGTAAGGCTAGAAATTTGTATAGTGATAATTCATAGCCCACCAAGGCTAAAAACCATGACCTGGCAGGCATCAGCCCTGCACGTGTATCTACCAGGTGAATCGAAAAGTGCATAGTTTAGGGGGTAAAATAAACTTTCTTCTGTAAAGTTTAAATTTAAGTATGTGTTTGAGTAAGTCATTTAAAAGAAATGTGTACAATGACAGGCGATTCTGAACAGCATAAGACCTTGCCAGGCGAGGAGAAAGATTATGGCTTTTTCCTAAAATTATTTTCTTTGCATCGAACAAAGTATTTTAGGTTTTTTGAATCATTCCAAACACCAAAGGTCTTTAGCGACTTTTCTCTTAAGTTTTTGATATATAAGCGATTAAAATTTAAAAATTGCGAAATCGGCCATTTTTAACCCTCAATCGGACATTTAACTGACAATTTCAATGTTTCCAAGGTAGGTAGATATTCTTTAAACATCGATTGATGAAATCCCGAAGAGTTTTTTGCAATACAATATCGAAAACCCCTTTCTAGACCAGTAAGGATCTGCGAAAAAACGTCTATTTTTGGATGTAAGAGGTGGCATTCGGATTTTTGCAGATAAAGTTAGGTAACACCTTCAGTAATAATAATTGACTTATGCTCCTTCTCAAATATGCCCGGAACATTAATAAAAAATTAAAATATTTAAAAATTTCCAAAAACATCGATTTTTTTCTGATTTATTTGCTTATAACTTTAAAACGATTCGTTTTGGAACAAAGTCGTAAAGAAATAAAATAAAGATAATTGAATTTTGTGATATACGACTGGTAAAAAATGTCTTAAGATATTACCTTTTCCGCAATATAGCAATAAATACAAAATAAGGGGGCAAAATAAGTCTGTTGTTATTCAATATTTTTTAACCACTTTGGTGGCATTTAGAACCTTAGTAATTCGCTTAGGAAATTCTTTGTAACATACTTAAATCGTTTACCAAATTTGAATAAAATCGACCTAATAAATTTTGCATAATAAATTTGCAATCTAAATGTTTTTAAAAAAGTTCAAATTCTTTCAAATCTTTCTGAACAAAAAGTAGACCATTTAGAAGTTGGCTAATTTTTTTGCATATAAAGAGGTGCTCTACCTATCTAATACACTTTACAGTATTAAAATCGAATTATTTAAGGGGCCCCAGCAATGTTTTAAATTTATAATCAATTGTTGTTCTGAAGCTATTTTTTGGGCGTCGAAACGTTAATAAAAATCATTTTTTAATAATATTGTGGCTTATTTCCCATTCTAAATAGTTAAAATTATAATCAATTTTTTGGCTTATAAGCACATATACACATTTGTTTAATAATAAAAAAATTAATTTTTAGCAATTTGTTTAATAATAAAAAAATTAATTTTTAGCAATGCAAATAATTAAAACCGGTATAATTTGACTGAAACTTTCAAATCTGTCAGCAGAATTGCTATTTTATTTTTTAATCAAACTTTATTCGCGTTCAAAAATTGCAATTTCTCGATTTTTTGAAAGTTCCACCGCGTTTATCTCGAAAACTATGTATCCTACGGAAAAACGTGTAAGAACATTTTTTGCTTAGAATTACCCAAGAAATACAAAAAATGATTTATTTTGCGAAAAATCGATTTTATGTAATTCCTCAAGTTCTTTGTTTATAACAATCTTATCGACATCCGGATCAACTGTTACCCAAAAAATTCGTGTTCTATGGGTCAAAATACATAAAAAACTTGGGTAAGTCCATCTAAATAAAGAAGCCCGTAGCACCCCCTCCTGGCCACAGCACTAATTTGTTTATAACTTTATAAGCCAAAAAATTGTTTATAACTTTAAAACATTGCTGAGGCTGCTTAAATAATCCGATTTCAATTCTGTAAAGTGCGTTAGATAGGTGGAGTACTTCTTTATATGTAAAAAAATTGACAAATCTTTGTATGTTCTAGTTTTTGTTGTGCAAGATTTTAAAATATTTTAATTTTTTAAAAAAAGTTTAGATTGCAAAATTATTATGCAAAATCTAGGAAGTCAATTTTAATGAAATTTGGTGTACGGATTTAGCACATTATAAAAATTTTCTAAGCGAATTAGGAAGGTTCCAAGTGTAACCTAAGTGATGGAAAATCATTGAATAAGGACATGCTTGTTTTGCCCCCTTATTTTATATTTATTGCTATTTTGAAGCAAGGGTGATAAATTAAGACATTTTTAACCAATCGCATCTGATAGAAAATTTAATTATCTTTGTTTTATTCCTATAGGACTTTGTTCTAAAATGAATAAGTTCTAATAATTTAAGTTATAAGCAAAAAAAGTAGAAAAAAAAGGAAATTTTTAAATATTTTATTTTTTTTTTATTAATGTTCCGGGCATATTTGAGAAGGAGCATAAATCAATTATTATTAACGAAGTTATCACCTAACTTTATTCGTAAAAATCTGAATGCCACCTCTCACATCCACCTAAAAACAGATCCTTACTGGTCTATTGTTGAAGTAATACTTCTTTACGATCGAGTGTGAAATTTTATACTTGCCTGGCGCATGCGCAGACAGGCTGTATGTAGTTCGTTGCTAATCTTTCAAATTATGTATGTACCAGCGCAAATAAGTAATTAAAAGAATATATTAGTGTTTTTAGTTTTTAGTAAATGTATTATTTATTATAATTTTTGTGTCTTTGGATTTGTCTTCCTAGGGAATAAAATATTTTATAATAATAGTAAGTATATTTACTTTAAATTTTAAAGTATTTTTTCACTTGGTCTATTGAATTTGTCAGTATGTATGAGAAATCTTGTAAGCTGTCAAAGCAAAGGGAGTTTGGCTCGGCGGTAGCGCGTTCGACCAAAGATCGAGAGGTCCCTGGTTCAATTCCGTGTGTTATCTAGCTTTTTTTTATTTTTAGTATTGTTTTAGTAAAAATTTTTGGAAAATAGTAAGTAAAAATTAGTTTTATCTTTAAATACAAATAACCTGTTGAAAGAATATTTATTTCGTTGAAATCATATAATAGAAGTATAACTTTTTACGTGCGTACAAAGTACATACACATTCTTTTTTTTTAATTGCTAATCAAGCCGATGCGACACTGTAGTGTAGTATAAGTTATGACGTTTGAGTTTGCATAAATTTATTATCTCGAGAATGGGCAAATTTGAAGGGAAATCGTCAGATAGGCCGATTTTTATTTTTAAATTAGGACTTTTTGGCATATATATAATACTAGTGACGTCATCCATCTAGGCGTGATGACGTAATCGATGATTTTTTTTAAATGAGAGTAGGGGTTGTGTCATACCTCATTTGAAAGGTTATTTAATTCTCTATTCAGTAATATAAACATTAACAAAATTATAAAAATAAAATAAAAAATGGAAAATTTTCAATCACGAATTACTCAAAAAGTATTGAGTTTTCAAAATAAAATTATAGAACAATTTTTGCTTAGAATTAGGTTCTCTAGCGAATTCCGTGGTTATTTTAACCAAAAAATTTTCTAGGGGGGGAACCACCCCCAAGATAAAAGCACACATCGGCATAGGGTAGACTTTGAATTAGGAGATAAGTAGAGGCTATTCCCAAAATTTCAATAAAATCCATGCAGTAGGATAGAATTCGGAGGAATTCAACCATTCGAACCACTTTTCAAAATATAGTGGGTAACTATAATATAGTTAATTTTGCTAAGACTAAGGTTAAAGTTATAATAAAATAATATTACCGTTTTCTGTTTATACTTGAGTGAATTAACATTAATTTTAAGTAGGGAACAGGTTAGAATACACTGTGAATGAAGCAAATTATCAATTCAACCATAATAATTCAAAATAACGATAATAACGGAAGCACGTACAATATATAAACGATATATGGACGGTCACGCCGTAGTTCCAGTTCAATTACTGTTGAGTAGGCTGTCATACGGCGAAATTATGGATGGCCAGCCAACGATATTATCATATAAAATAATTAGTTAAGTACTATCGACATAATTATTCAATACCAAGAGCGAGAAATCAACCAGAATGATTTTCAATGCTGTTTGCAATGAGTGAAATAGGAGGTATTTTCCTTGCCCATAATGATACAGAGTTGGACTACTGAGTAAAAGAAGTGATATATATCGATAATAAATTTTCTGGGTCTGCATGACTTCCAGCAGTTAAAATACATTCCAATTAATATTGTATATTTAAATATGAAATTACTAATGTTTTTGATTTATTTCTCTTGTAGGTATGTTAAGACTAATGGCTGAAGGCAAACTATTTTATTGTTAGAGTTATTATTGACACTATAAAAAGATATAAATACCACATTTGTCAAAGGCAATAATTTCATTTCATTACGCCTGAGGAGTGGTGCAAACGGCTTAGAGGACAGTTAGCATCTGGTGTGACGTGTGACATACATTACATTACTCCAAACTCTGCACCAGGGAAAAACGATGAGTGTAAAAGATGAGCGCGGAAACCTGATAGTGGAGGAAAGCCAAATATGTAAAAGTTGGGAGGAATGATTCGAAGAGCTGCTAAATGGCGGAGTGACTACTGAAGAAAATTCGTGAGTTAATAGTAGAAGTATGGGACGCCGAAAAGTCCATCATACACTCAAAAAAATTTAGTTCGTAATATTGATTAACAATGATTACTGAATAGTATTTCGTTCTCACAACAATTTAATTTGTTGTTTAACGAACTTTTAGACATTGACGAATGTATTTGGTTATTGTCACAATGATTGAATAATAATTGTGAGAATAACTAGAGTACATTAATCAATAACACTCAATTTATTCAGCCAATAACTTAGTTTCGTATATTTAATAAATACTGTTAATTCTGGCAGCAACTCACGATCTTGATTTCTTAGATGACAAGCAATTACCTTGGTTTATCGTGACAACGTACAGATTTCATTAAAACAATATACAAATGTTATTAATATAGAGTAATATATGAATATTGTATAGATGTAAGCTGATTGTTGTGACAACGAATGCATTAATCAATCTACTACTGCATTTAATTCCCACAATCAATGCGTTCATTGTGACAATAGTCGTAGTTGTTGAGACAATAAATGTTTTGCTTGACCATTTGAAAGTTAACGGCTTTTCCTTATCGTGATACCCCTAGCTTCTCTGTGTTACCAAAGTGCCGAATAATAATTGCATTTCGTTTTCAAGTGTAGTCCGTAGTAGAAGGAAGTTTTTGTGTGTCTATTATCGTGAAATTTCGGTCGAATTGTTTTTAAATGTATTCATTTTTTTCTAATCCTGAGAAAACTAATTATTATTTTTGAAAATTTAAATGCAAAATAAAATATTACAGTATTATCGAGGGTCTGAAGTCCCTGAGAACCTCTATAATGATTATTTTAATAAGTCACAGGAGTGAAAAAGAGAAAATTTAGTATGATTTTTAATTTCAAATAGGCATACCATTTAACAGAAACTTTTTGTTTATTCTAAGGGACTTTCTGCCCTCGGTAATAATGTAATATTTTATTCTGCGTTTAAATTTTTCAAAAATACTTATTAGTTTTCTCAGAATTCCAAAAAAAAAATGAATGCGTTTAAAAAGAATTCGATCGAAATTTTGCACCTGCGCTCTCAAACGATTAAAGTGTTATACATTTTTGGAATCACTATTTCAAGCGCTTTTAAATAAGCTGTCAACATGACGTACTTTCCCATTAAAAAAAATCAAAGTTACGCCGCGCCTGTCACCTGAAGAGGGATCGTGTAAAGTTCGAAACATTGATGCTATAATATACTTTGATTATTTTAAAAATCGACCTGTCCGAGCTTTTTGCTTATGTGCTAAAAATAAATAAGTTAATAAGGGGGCGGGGGGAGTGTAACACTTATTCCAGTACACTGTATAAGTGAAATCGTATGAAAAATCACACAGTGTAAAGTCCTTTAGGTTAAGGACAAAAAAGGGGGATTTAAAAAATTATTATTAATCAATTAATATCATAGATTGGGCTATTGCATTCAGCAATTATTAATATAAAATACATTCATAGTAGGAATGAACGAAACTGATTGTAAGAATGAATAGAATTGATTGTAAGAAAAACCGTATTTATTGTGGGAATGAACGGAATTAATTGTAACAATAAACGGAAATAATTGTAGAATTAAACGAAATACGTTAGGAGAAATAACACTGTTATTGACACAACGAATAGTCTTCGTCGGTCAATTAACGACGTTGTTGTTTCAATAAATAGTGTTCGTTGACTCAGTGAACAGAGTTCGTAATATCAATAAATAGTGTTCGTTGACTCAGTGAACAGAGTTCGTAATACCAATAAAGTGATATTATGGTATACATAATGAATGTTCATCCATTCAATAAACGTAATACGGGTCTAGGACATTTCGCCGTCGCCGTTTCGCCGTCGCCATTTCGCCGTCGCCGTTTCGCCGTCGAGCCATTTCGCCGTCGCCGTTTCGCCGTCGAGCCATTTCGCGGTCGCCTTTATTTGTATATAAGTTTTGAATGGTTTTCGAACGATTATATTTCGAACACTTTTGCATAATGAAGTTTTTTATTTTTGATACAATAAAAACAATTGAAATTGAAATCCCTTTTCTCAATATTGTTTATTTCCGGGAATCTGATAATGGTCATATTTTTAATACTGTAAATATTTTATTTTTCAGACGAAAACAATGTATAGTTGAATACGAAAATATAACTTGGTTTAACTACCAACATCAGCATTTTATTTACACTGACATTTAGTATAAAAAAAAGTTAGTATGTTGTCACGTTCTTGTGAACTTGACGAAGCTCAACTGTGACTGGCTCGACGGCGAAACGGCCGACGGCGAAGTGGCTCGACGGCGAAACGGCGACGGCGAAATGGCGACGGCGAAACGGCGACGGCGAAACGTCCCAGTCCGACGTAATACATTGGCTTAACGAACGAAAATAATGAATTGATGAACATCGTTTTGTTGCCCCAATAAAACCAAGAATTGGACACATTTTAATTATTGCGTTTGTTGTCTAAATTAACATTTTTATTGATATTACGTACCTTTTTCGTTGAGTGTAATGCCCATAGACAAAAAGGGAGATAGAACGTTATGCGCAAACTATAGAGGAACATCTTTCTTAGAGGCAATATACAAAGTGCTCGCAATACTAATAAAAAGCTACTAGAAATATAAGTGAAGAAGAATGTAGAAGAATACCAGGGAGGATTGCGCAAGGGAAGATCACCAACCGATCAAATTTTTATGTTAAAACAATTTCTGGTCAATAATTGAACATGGTAAATGTCGCTATAGAAGAAACAATAAGAGCTACAGAAATAAAAGGTACGATTATAACATCGACGTCGCAACTTATGGCGTAAGCTAACGACATAGCATTAATTAGCAGAAACCTAAACAGTTTAAAGGAAGAATTCACGAAGTTATGCAAAGAAGCATCCAAAAGAGGTTTAGAAATAAATCAAAACAAAACAAAATATCTAACATGCTCAAGAAAAAACCCAGTTAATGTGATAACCTTAAATATTGGTGAATATGAATTTGAAAAGGTATAACATTTTAAATATCTTGGAGTCTCAGTTAATGGAACTAATGATAGAAGTATCGAAATTAATGAAAGAATCCAGGCAGGAAACAGAACCTACTGTGACTTCCTCAAAGATAAGAATTACTAGGATTACAAACTGAAAATTTACAAAGCAGCAATTAGACCAGTAATCACATATGGTGCTGAAGTAATGTGTCTGACACAGAAAGAGGAAGAAAGATTGACGATCCTAGAAAGGAAAATAATTCGGAGGATAGCAGGACCACTAAACATAGGTAATAATCAATTTAGAAAACTCATGAATAGTGTTGCCCAAATGCAAGACCAAGACGAGACTTAGAAATTCTTGGTCTTGCAACAGTACACCTGGTCTTGGTCTTGGTCTTAGTATTGCGCTCCAGGTCTTGGTCTTGGTCTTGGTCTGGCAGCAAGAGTTTTGCAAGTCTCGCAGTTGCCCATTAGCCTATTACATATCTTAGAACAACGTAACAGAGTAGGTAAATTTTAAGCTTGAATTATTTATTCGTTAACAATATCGCTGTAATAATATTGTTGCTAGAAGGTAAATTGTCGTTGTACCTATAGGTACCGGATACCGCACCGGTATCAAAGAGTGTACCAATCAAACTGTGTTTTTTCTCAAAGTTCGCATCATCCTGTGGAATAGTTTAGCCTTTATAAAATACTGAAATTACAACCCTACTACAGTCTGATATTTTCTTAACATTCTGTTTTTTATTCATTCGCTTGGATAACAACAAAGTTAGGTATTTTAATAACTAGCCATGTTTTTCATCAATACAGGCTGTTTTGAAATAAGTATGGCAAATTTTAAGGGCTAATTCTAAACAAACCGGTTACACGTAGGTATGCGCGCCATTGATGAATATTAAAATCAATTTCATTCGCATGGCGAAATTTCATTCGCATATCTCAACCACTTTTAGAGCAATAAATAAATCGTCAGTTTGTAAGAACAATTTTAACAGCCTCTATTTCGGAAACGAAGCATTTGCGAACATACGTTTAAAAGCAAACTGTCATTACTTTTTCGTGCAGAGTAATTACCCCTTAAAGTTTGTCATACTTATTTAAAAACACCCTGTAATGATGAAAAACATGGCTAGCTAAAAAAGTACGTAACTTTTTATTCTCCAACATAAGCGAATGAATCAAAAAACAAACTGTTAAGAAAATATGAGGCTATAGTTGGGTTTTAATTTTAATATTTTATAAGCTAGAATGTTAGAATATTCCATAGGGTGATGCGAACTTTGAGAAAAAAAAACACAGTTTGATTGGTACACCCGTTATACAATGACAATTTACCTGCCTAGCAATAGTATTATTACAGCGATATTGTTAAAGAATAGGGCTATAACATATTAAAAAAATCACTTCAATCGGACAACAGGTTTAGGAGATTCAAGACATAAATATGACCCGTTTTTAAGGTGGTGCGTTAATTTCTTGGAGTAGTGTATATCACCAAACACAAAGAGTAACAAAAGAACAGTCGATTGATAAAACAAATGACCAATTTAATTTAACTACAGAAAAAACTGCTATAAATGTGCTTTTGTCTTGCATACATTTCACTGTAATATTTCTTTGTTCAGTATAATATCGTCTCCCGTTATTATTACTTTTAAATATTAGCCGCATTCTTTCAGCAAATTTTGTCTAACTGAATGAGGTCATTGCACAATCAACAGAAAAAATATACATAATAGAGTCTTACTATTCTATATACCGATAAGAGGTAGTAGGTATATTTTTTATCAACTACACATTTTTAACGACATTATTGTCGGCATCGCAAGGTCATAACGCAAGAATATTAATTTATGAATAAAGGCTGGCTATTCTCAAAACCTGAACAATTAATTTCAGAGCGAAGATGTCGTCTGCTGGAAAAGATGCTGGAAAAGATGCTAAAAATATTTTATTTTTGCATTGTAATAATGATCTCTGAGTACGTGTCAAATGTGTCAAGTGTTATTTTAATAGATATTTTGATTCGCTATGTACCTATGTTTGTGGTACCTATTGTTCGTAATGCGCATAAGTCAAATTTTTCAAATTTTTGTTAAAAATGTTTTTGCCTCTCATAGAGTATCTAAGAATATACCCGAACTAATATACTCTCTAAAACGACCCTCAGTTCTAACTGCAAGACGCAAGAGTCTTGCAGGCTTAGTCATGTTCTTGCTCAAATCTTGCACGGTAAGTCTTGTTCTTGGTCTTGCTCAAATTACGCGGTCTTGGTCTTGGTCTTGGTCTTGCAAAAACGCAAGAACAAGACCAAGACTGCAAGACCAAGACCGATTTTGGGCAACACTACTCATGAACCACGAAGTAAGAGAACTTCTGAAAGGAGAAGACATCGTCAGATTTATCAAAGCACAGATACATGGATGGGACATATAGAAAGGAGAAATCTAGAAGCCGTTATTAAGAAAATTACCAAATGAAGACCTGTATCAGGCAGATCACGAGGAAGACCAAAAACCAGATAGGAGAACCAGATTGTCGAGGACCTTAAGAAGATGGGAGTTAGGGAATGGGTAACCATAAGCAAAATCAGGAACGAATGGAGGAAAATTGTAGAAGATGCCAAGTCACACAACCAAATGTAAAACCAAAATGTTAATGCGGATTGATTCACCGCGACAAACGAATCTGAAGAGCCCAGAGAGGGCGGCAATCACTCCGCTAGGAGTGTAGATGCCATGATGATGATGATGATATGCATTTTATGCCCTTTAAAGTGCGATTATGAATTTCCACCCATTTTTGTATAGTAGACTTTTTTCTGACGTCATCCTGAACACAATGCAAAAAGTTGCAACTCTCAAGTGCTGTATTTAAAAATCGATTTATTTTGTGCTAAATGCATTGGTATATATTGCTTGTGGCGTTTTGTATTTTTTTTCTTTTAAAATTCTTTGTTTATAAATAACAATGAGTAATGATTTTTTGTTAACACTATTACAGAACTTTTTTGAACAGCAATTAATAAAGATAAAATAGTATGTAGCCAACATCCCTAGAAGAATAAGCATTGCAAGAAGAAAAAACTTACACACAATTTAAACATAGTAAATTCAAATATAAGGGAACATCATATATAAGTATAGGGACATTATTAAAAGTGTTGTCACAGAGATTGTCTTTTAAACAGAACCATTTTATGTACTGAATGAGAGCCTAAGCTTAACAATACTCCTTAAAACTAATGAAGACATAAAAATTCCACAAGAAGGTAGGATATTAATGAACATACAGAAAACGTAGTAAATTATGCTGACCATAGACATGTTATTGACCGTAAGAAGTAAATCCATTGATTGACAGCTCTTTTAAAATACTACCTATATTTTCTACTCTTTAATATAATATCTATCAGTTTAAATACTTTGGCAGCTGGTTAAATGTAAATTCTGACTCTTATGAAGAGAGAATTACCTGGGTCGAAATATCACGTGAGGCTTTTATGACCTGTAGACCAGTTCTGTGTAAGAGAAATCTGTCGATGAATATTCGCAAGAGGGTCCTGAAATGTAATGTGTGGTCTATCTTACTGTATAGCTGTGAGACATGGACGTTAAGAACCACAATGCTAAACAAATTAGAAACATTCGAATTGTGGTGCTATCGACGAATCAAAAAAATTTCGTGCGATTCGCACACTTCCAATGAAGATGTTCTTCAAATTATTAACTCAGAACGTCTGCGTCTGCTCATAAACACTATAGAGAGGAGAAAAACGTAATACTTCGGGCATATAATTAGAGGACCTAAATACCAACTTCTTCGCCTTATAATACAAGGAAAAGTGGAGATAAATTGGTCGAAAGAAGCTTTCATGGTTGCGTAATATTAGACTACGATGTGGTTTCACAGTAGAAGAATTACCTCTAGAAAGCTGTAGAAAGGTTTCATTTCAAGAACTCGTAAACATGATGACCGCTAACCTCTGAATACGGACACGGCATCTAAAGAATAAGAATATAACATCTAAATTCTAAATTTTGTATAATAATCACTCAACGAAAAAGGTACGTAATATTAATAAAAGTGTTAATTCAGACAACAAAAGCAATACTTAAAATTTGTCCAATTCTTGGTTTTATTGGAACAACAAAGAGATATTCATCAATTCATTATTTTCGTTAGTTGATCCAATGTATTACGTTTATTGATATTACGAACATTGTTCACTGAGTCAACGAACACTATTCATTGAAACAACAACGTTGTTAATTGACCGACGAAGACTATTCGTTGTATCAATAACAGTGTTATTTCTCAACGTATACTGCTTCATGCATCCAATAAATTTCGTTTATTTCTACAATTATTTCCGTTTATTCTTACAATAATACGGTTATTCTTACAAGCAATTCTATTCATTCCTACAATAATTTTCGTTCATTCCTACTATGAACGAATTTTATATTAATAATTACCGAATGCATTAGCTCAATGTATGATATTAATTGATTAATAATAATTTTGCAAATCCCCCTTTTTTGTACTAAACCCAATACACTGTGTGATTTCTCGTATTTATGATTTCACTTATACAGTGCGCTGGAATAAGTGTATTAACTTATTTATTTTTAGCACATAAGCAAAACTCTCGGACAGGTCGATTTTTAAAATAATCAAAGTATATTATAACATCAATGTTTCGAACTTTATGCGATCCTTCTTCCGGTGACAGACACAACTTTGATTTTTTTAAATGGAGAAGTACATCATGTGATAGCTCCTTTAAAAGCGTTTGAAATAGTGATTCCAAAAATGTATAACACTTTAATCCTTTTTGAGAGCGAAGGTACAAAATTTCGATCGAATTCTTTTTAAACGCATTCATTTTTGTTTGGAATCCTGAGAAAACTAATAAGTATTTTTGAAAAATTTAAGCGCAGAATAAAAGATTACATTATTACCGAGGGCTGAAAGTCCCTTAGAATAAACGAAAAGTTTCTTTTGAATTGTATATTTGAAATTAAAAATCATACTAAATTTTCTCTTTTTCACCCCTGTGACTTATTAAAATAATCATTATCGAAGTTCTCAGAGACTTCAGACCCTCGATAATACTGTAATATTTGTAAATTTAAAAATGAATAAGATAATAGACACACGAAAACTTCCTTCCAGTACGGACTACACTTGGAAACGAAATGAAATTATTCGGCACTTCGGCAGAGGTAACAGAGAAGCTCGAGGTATCACGATAAGGAAAAGTCGTTACAATTCAATTGGTCAAGCAAAAAGCAAAACATTTATTGTTTCAACAACTGTGTTTATTGTTACCATGAACGCATTGATTGTGGTTATTACGCAGTAGTAGATTGATTAATGCATTCGTTGTCACAAAAGTCAGTTTACATCTATGGAATAATCAAATATTACTCTAAATTAACAACATTCGTACATTGTTTTAATGAAATCTGTAAGTTGTCACGATAAACCAAAGTAATTGCTTATCATCTACGAAATCAAGAAAGTGAGTTGCTGCCAGAATTAACGTTATTTATTAAATATACGAAACTAACTTATTGGCTGAATAAATTGAATGTTATTGATTAATGTACTCTAGTTATTTTCACAATTATTATTCAATCATTGTGACAATAACCAAATGCATTCATCAATGTCTAAAAGTTTGTTGAAACGAAAAATTAAATGGTTGTTACAACGAAATCCTATTCAATAATCACTGTTAATCAATATTACGATACATAGTACCATAATAAATGTTAAAATACCTTGAAATTCACAAGTTCTTGGAATTAGTTAAGGGGATGGGTAGGTACGAACTATCGGCTTCAATGCTATTTAAATGGGGATTCATTTTTTTCGAATTCTGAGAAAACTAATAAGTACTTTTTAAAACTTAAACGCACAATGCAAGATTACGTTTATTTTAATAAGTTACAGGGGTGAAAAACTAAAAGAAAATGTAGTGCGATTTTTAATGTCAAATATCTCATTTAAAAGAAACTTTTTATTCATTCTAAGGGACTTTCGGCCCTCGGTAATAAAGTAATCTTTCATTCTGCGTTTAAATTTTTCAAAAATACTTATTGGTTTTCTCAAGATTCGAAAAAAATGATTACGTTTAAAATACATTGAAAATTTTGACAGGCGTCAAAATTTTGCATTTTGTTCCTTTCCCCTTAAGGGGATTGGTACGAACTTTCGGCTTCAATGCTATTTAAATGAGATTCATTTTTTTCGAATCCTGAGAAACTAATAAGTATTTTTGAAAAATTTAAACGCAGAATGAAAGATTACGTTATTGCCGAGGGCCAAAAGTCCCTGAAAACTTCTATAATGTTTATTATAGTAAGTAACAGGGGTGAAAAAAAAGGGGAAAATTAAGTGTAATTTTTAATTTCAAATTTCTTATTCAAAAGAAACGTGTTATTCATTCAAAGGGACTTTGGGTCCTCGGTAATAAAGTAATCCTTCATTCTGCGTTTAAATTTTTCAAAAATACTTATTAGTTTTCTCAGGATTCGAAAAAAATGATGACGAAATGATGAAAATACATTTAAAATACATTGAAAATTTTGACAGGTGTCAAAATGTTGCTTTTCTCTTAAGGGAAAAGTTAAGGATGAATACAGATTCGAGCAAATATGCAAACTCTTGGCTAAAGATCAGCAATTGGAGTGATTTAGGTTTAAATACTGGGTCGAGAAAACCCAAAACAAAAAAATAACAACATTTTTGCCGACCTTCAATAGGAGAATGCATTCGAAGAACAGAAAGATCAAATGATTAATGGGTGGATAAGTGAAGTAAATTACCTTACAGCCTTACACCATAATATCGTACGAAAAAACAGAAATGCTTAGATAACTCAAATTTGAATGAAATTCCATTTAGTAATTTTTGTTTCGAGGTTAGTTAAATGAAAATAATGTGTCTATATAAAAATTTGTAAATATTTATTAAAATGATTCAGTTTATAAAAATATCATTTGTCAAAATGCTAATGATTCGTAAAATTGGTAGGATAGGTTTATCGTGTGAGTCGGCTTATTCAAAGAAAAGTAATATGACCAAATTATCAGCGGTGGACAGCTCTTTATTAGTAAAACATTTAATTAAAATATCACCAATTACGAATCCAATTACCCTCTTCAAACGGATGTTACTAATCTACTGATTTTCTACAATTTGTTTAAAATACAAACAGAGGTAACAAAAAAATATGTAATCATTTTTGAGACGATAAGTTTTTGTCAAATTATTACAGTTAGAACAATTCAAAAATGGATATCGCTATATTAAATTAAGAGTAATACTGCCATTAATTGGTAATAATTATCTGCTGTAATACTGCGCGGAGAAGTAATCAACAATATAAGATACGCTGACGACACAGCCATTCTTGCAGAAAATTTAGAGGATCTTTAGACACTACTAAATCTAGTCAGTGAAGCAAGTTATCAGAGAGGCCTAAAAGTCAATATTTCAAAGACAAATGGATGGTAGTTGGAAAGATTAATGTAGATCAAGGTGTGCTTTCTCTTGATGGAGAGAAGGTAGAAGGAGTAAACTATTTTAAATACCTTGGCAGTTGGTTAAATATAAATTGCCACTACGATGAAGAGATAATAACCAGGACTTAAATATCACGTAAGGTGTTTATGACCTAGAAATCAGTTTTATGTAACCGAAGCCTGTCGATGAATATTCGCAAGAAGATCTTCAAATATCATGTGTGGTCTATCTTATTGTATGGTTGGGAGACATGGGCATTAAAAACTACAATGCTAAATAAATTAGAAGCATTCGAATTGTGGTGTTATCAACGAATCCTAAAGATATCGTGGGTTTCGCACACTTTCAATGAAGATGTTCTCCAATTGATGAATTCAGAATATCTGTTCATAAACATCATAAAGAAGAAAAAACAGAATACTTCAGCCATATAATTAAAGGGCCTAAATACCATCTACTTCGCCTTATAATACAAGGAAAAGTGGATTGAAAGAGATGGATTGGTCGAAAGAAACTTTAATAATTGCGTAATATTAGACAATGGTGTGGTTCCACAGCAGAAGAATTGTTTCGCTCAGCGTTTCAGGAACTTGTAAATATGATGACGGCCAACGTCTGAATATGGACACGGCACCTAAAGAAGAAGAAGAAATTGATTAAATAAGCCTACAAATAACTATCTTTATAAATGGGTTGTCGAAATCTTCTTCTTCTTCTTTCTTCTTGTATGTGGCTTTAAAGCCTGTTTCTTCTTCAATATTATCCTCCTAAATTGTTTAGGTTATGGCACCACCTTTTTCTTGGTCTGCCAATACTTCTTCGTCCATTTGGTGACTTATCTCGTGCTATTCTATCCTCTGCCATTCTACTAATGTGTTCGTTCCACTCCTGTTTCCGTTTTGTCACCCATCCATTTATGTCTTCTCTATTGCATGATCTTCTTATGTTTTCGCTCCTCTCCCTATCCAACAGACTTTTCCCTGATATTCGTCGGAGTATTTTCATCTCTTTGTTTCTAGTAGTCGTCTCGTTTTAGATGTGTCAGGCCTTGTCTCCGCCGTGTATGTTAATATAGGTCTAATTGCTGCTTTATAGATTCTTGCTTTTGTGTCTTGTCTTAAGTGTTTGTTCTTCCAGATTGTGTCATTAAGAGATCCCGCCGCTTTACTTGCTTTTAAGCTTTGTTGTCGTACTTCCTCTTCAACATCTCCGTAACTGATTATATCTATTCCCAGATATCTAAATCTTGCTTCCTGCTTTATTATTTTCCCATCAATTTCGATTTTACATCGTAGTGGGTATTTAGATTTAGATTTAGATGGGTTGTCGAAATAAAATTAAGAATTACTGAAAATCTATTTATTGAACCTAGGACGACCGGTTTCGGACACTACAATTTCTATATTCCATATGTATGTTAGTGATGAGCGAGACTGGTCTTGGTCTTGCGGTCTTGGTCTTGGTCTTGCAGCAAGACCAAGACCAAGACCAAGACCGCCTTTTGGTTGCAAGACCAAGACCAAGACCAAGCTTGCAAGAACAAGACCAAGACCAAGACGGAACCTTGCAAGACCACGCAAGACCAAGACCAACCTGCAAGACTCTTGCACTTTTTTGAGAAAAATTGGTTTTTACTATTTAACTTTATTTTTTTAGTTCAATAATATATACTGACATTGTAAGAAACCTTAAACAATATCGAATTTTTAAAATACATAATATTTTTGTTATATTTTTAAGTCGTTTTGATTAAGTCAAACGGTTTGCATTTTCTCAACCTTCAAAGTGTCCAGAAGGCAAGTTTTCAAACGGAGACAGTTCAAGGACAATTGAAATTACTTGTAAGATAAAAAAATGTAATTATAGATAGGGTAAACCATTTAAAAAAAAATGAAATTAGAAACGGTTTTTATGTACCAGTAGTTTTCGCTTTTTTGTCTAATAAAAATACTGACACTTATTTCAATTCTTTTCGCATAATCGAGGAAAAATGTAGGTCGTTAAATTTAAAATGAATACAAAAAATATCATAATAGATTTTGAAAATGGATTCACAATGCTGTGAAAGCATTGTGACCTGAATAAAAAATAACTGGTTGTCGATTGTAATGTGTCAAGCTTGGTATCGCAAAATCCAAAGCTTAGGTTCAGTTTGTGAATACATATAATGACAAAAATTCCGATACTGGGAAATTTTTAAAATTATTTTTTGGATTAATTTTTTACAATCAACGAAAGTTGGAAGTTGAATTATTTGTGAAAATCCCGGATGACAAACGTGTAAAGAATTTTACTGATTTCATAGTTGAAAACTATTTGGAAGAATCTAGGTTTTCCCCAGAAAGGGCAGTAGTACAAATAGTATGTACCGCACTTGAAATGCATGCGCATCATTTCAGTGTGTTTTAAATTCTAGTTTTTACTACCCACATCTGAATATTTTCAACTTTTTAAATGTCATAATGGGTATTCATTCCAAAAATATGTGAAAAAAAAGTGCGAATAACTCGTGTTACGAGAGCAATGTAGTTTAAATAAAATTAAAGAACTGCAAGATAACAAATTACAGAATTAAGCTTTTATAACTCCCCATTAGGTTTAGTTATTATGTTATAGTATTAGGTCTATAAATAGGTATGGTAAATATGTACGTATTTACTAAAAAGTATGTTTTAGTTAGTTCATAAAAAAAGTTAATTATATTAAATAATGATTAAATAGAGTAAAAAATATTTGATTTTTGTGTTTTCTTAAAAAAATTTAATTTATGTTCTTAAATTTGACCCTCGTAGGATAAATACTACAGTGTTCGAGTGAAAGGAGCAGATCATTATCTGTTAACAACTATAAACCGTTTATCCCTTTTCGTAAAATCCGTGAATTGAAGGTCCCCGACCATTTGTGGCTCCTTTAAGAAGCTCTTTTTCTTTAATATTTTATTAAAATACAGGGGCAATAAACAATAATCCAGACTCAAGACGTGGTCTGAAAGCAGGCGGCAGGTATCGACAGCATGCAAAACACAACGTGACACAACCGAAGGCCGGCAATTGCAACAAGGGTTGTAAATGCAGGTTTTTCCTACTGATAAACATTACCATTATAAAAATATACTCTAATCTCTTTATATAGAGGGAAATAATTAAGTCATTAGGTGAATGTATAATGTTAAAATTGGTATCCGTTTGAAACTACATTCTACATTCTGTTAAAATTTTAAAGCAAAAAATATAGTTTCATTCTTCACATCTTTATTTATTTCAATGTACATTTTATTCGAAATTGTTTGGTTCAAATTATTATTACAAAAAAAGCAAGACCAGCAAGACTCTTGCAGCAAGACCAAGACCAAGAACAAGACCGGCTAGTGCAAGACCAAGACCAAGACCAAGACTGCCTTTTAGCTGCAAGACCAAGACCAAGACCAAGACCAAGCTTGCAAGAACAAGACCAAGACCAAGACTAGCCTGGTCTTGGTCTTGTTCTTGTTTTGCTCATCACTAATGTATGTCCATATTCAGATCTCCAATAAGGTTAACTTCAAATGTTAAAAAATTACAAATTTCTTATTTACTATTCCTTTCCTTTGAATAAGCCGACTCACGCGATAAACATATCCTACCAATTTTACGAATCATTGGCATTGTGACAAATGATATTTTTATGAAATAAATCGTTTTAATAAATATTTACAAATTTTTACATTGACACATTATTTTTATTCAACTATCTTCAAACAAAAATTACCAATTTGGATTTCATTAAAGCTTGACTTATCTAAATTTCTATTTCTATTTGATTTAATTTTTTCTAAATTAGAAATTCGAACAAGCTGATCATTAATTAATAATTAAATATGTATACGCAATTGGTCCTGACAAGCAAATTCTTCATATCAATCAGTTTTGACAAAAAGTCGCACGTGAAGCAACTGCTTAATTGGAAAATCAAGCAATTACTGTTAAATAACATAATCTAAAAATATTATTTTATACTTAGGAAAAGGCTAACTAATATTATTTGATATTAAACTGCTTTAGCTGAACGTAACAAACAATTTTGTTTTTGCTTACTAAAATATAAAAAAATCTATCTCATTAATTTTAATGGTCACATAGGGTAACGGGTACAGTTATTGGCCGGTAACTAGTGATTGGCCACTTTCACAAAAATCCGAAATATTAAGATTTTTAGAAAGTATAAGGAAATAAATGTATTTGCATTGCAATTCGGCAACATTGCTATATATTTGGTCTAGCCATTATCTCTCTCAGTTAATATTGTCTAGTTGTGACAGCGTGTGTTGTTCGAAGCTTAACAGGTGCATCCAGTTTTAAGAGTTTTTTAAAGAATTTGTTAAGGAAGGCCATTCATGAGGTGAGTTATCTTGGCTAATAATGTTGTGTATCTGCTTATATTAATGTTTTGTGATGATTTAGTGGGGTACATCTTACGTTATCGGTGGTTTTAATAGTAAGGTTATAATTTTTTGGCGGTAAATTTTAGTGGCCAAGCACCGTATCTTAAATATGTCCGCATTATAATGATTGGCCTACCGGCCAATTACTGTACCTACTTTAAATTAAATTATTTATTATAATTTAGGCTCTTTTAGCTTAGTTTGGCCCAACACAACATATTTCAAGCATTTTTTCTTATTTTTTATGGCAATAACTAGTGGTTGGCCGACTGCCAATCACTAAACCACAGGGTGGCCAATAACTGTAATGTGTAATAAGAATATCTTTTTTTGTCCTGATTCGTTTTTATGAAATTACAATTATTTTAGTTGTTATAAAATTAATGCCAATGCGGGCAATCTGAATCAAATTTGAAACGTCCGTATTGTAGATAACATTATTAGATACTATTAAATGATTTTTATTTTTAGAATAAAAAATGCCAAATATCCGGAAAGATAAAACGTATCACAAAAAATATAGAGAACAAGACCTTCAGCCTGCTTTTCAGGCCATAGAAAATGGCATGAGCCAACGGAAAGCCGCTGAACAATTTAATGTGCCAAGAGCAACACTGCAGTTTAGAGCAAGCGAAAAATTTAATGAAAAAACTAACCTTGGTCCCAAGAGAATCGTTTAAAGAATTGGATCGTAATATGCCAAGACAAAGGTTTTCCAGTAGAGTGGAAAATATACAAGACTCGGTTAAAGGTTTTCTTGATGCAAATCCACGTGCTAATCCTTTTACTGACAATCGGCCCGGAAGAGGTTGGTATAGATCCTTTTTAAAGAGACATCCAGATTTAAGCGAGCGAACTCCAGAAGCGGTAACAGCAGCAAGTTCAGTTGTGTCTGAAAAAGATATAAGAAAATGGTTCACCGGTGTTCAAGAATATTTACACCGTAAACGTTACATTGATATTCTTCAAGATCCTTCACGTGTTTTTAATGGGGATGAAATCTCCTTCCTCTTGTGTCACAAAAATAAACGAGTGTTGGCTGTAAAGGGAAGCAAAAATGTATATCAAATAGAACATCACTTCAAAGTTAATTTGGCGGTTATGTTTAGATTTGCAGCATCTGAAGAAATAACAGCACCGATGATTATTTACCCATACAAACGACTTCCTAGCAATGTTATAAATTCAGTTCCTCGAGAATGGGGCATAGGCTGTAGCGATACGGGATGGATCAAGAATGAAAACTTCTATGAATACATAGGAAACGTAACCCCCTCTGTAGCGCAGTGGTAAGAGCGCCTACCTTTGAAACGAAAGGTCGGGAGTTCGAATCCTACCAGGGTCAGAAATTTTTCATTTATTATAAATTAATAAATGAAAAATAGTTTTCCACCTACCTCTACCGAAAGTATACTTTTCCGAACCTGATTGTAGGGAGCAAAGTTGTACTTTTCCTCCCTAGGGAGGAAAATATTTTTCCTCCCTAGGGAGGAAAAGTAAAAGTGACGTCATGGTATTTCATTTATGAAATATAACTTATTGACGCCCTGTACAATTCTATTTTCTATTACGTAAGTATCTATACATTTTAACGTTTATTTATAAAACACCCTATATTTTGCGGAATGGTAAAAAACAGTAAATTGTTATTTTGATTTAACAATGTTTACATGAATAATTTGACTTATATTTGACAGTTGACAGTTATATTGTACCTACTTGTTCGTTTTAGTTCTAATAAATTTTGTTGGTTAGCTACATAAATAAATTAAGTAAAAATGAAAAAATGACTTGTTATTTGAGGAAGGTGGAAAAACCATATGTATAACATGGGAGTAAAGTGCCTTTTCCTCCCTTGAATGATTACTGCCCTCCGCTACGCGTCGGGCAGTAAACTTCATTCTCGGGAGGAAAAGTAGCACTTTCCTCCCTTGTTATACAAATAGCTATTCTGTCCTTGTGGGATCGGTACTCACCGGAGGGACCGCAGACGTTCGGAAACAATTAGCGTCTCTTTGCAAAGACAATGACGTCGACTTTGCAAAGTAACAAGACACTTACTCAACACACACACTATACATTACTCCCCTGACTTAGTGATAAGTTATACAATTACGTGGCTAAAGGTTCTAGTTCTAAACCAAAGCCAGAATCAGAGAAAAAAAACATAGGAAACGTCTTATATAAGTACCTAGTTGCAAAAAACACTAAATTTCCAGTCATTTTGTTCGTTGATGGACATAAAACTCACTTAACTATTCAAACCAGTAAATTATGCTCAAAGTTACAAATTATTTTAGTGGCATTATATCCCAATGCGACCAGAATTATACAGCCTGCAGATGTTGCTGCATTTAAACTATTAAAGGCAAATTGGAACCGGGCAGTATTAAAGTTTAGACGAGAAAACCCAAACAAAAAGATACTATTGTCACAGAAGATACAATGACTTTAGATATTCAATCGACATCCGATAATCTGCCTTTAGTAAATCAAGACAACTCATTATATAAAGAAATTGACACCTCAATTGACAAATTCTTTTTTGGCCAAAAACCCCAGAAAGAAAGGGTAAAAAGCAAACAGAACGGTTGCCTTTCGTGCTCACTTCTTCAGATCTTCAAAATGCAGAGAGGCGTAAAATTGAAGAGAAACACGAACAAGAAAAAATAAAATTAGAACGGAAACAAAAGCGAATTGACGCAAAAGCAAACAATAAAGGTAAACAAAATAAAGAAACCAAGAAGAAAGTAATAAAAAAAATTGCCACAAGAGCCAATTCCGAGAGCAAAAAATGTCAAAATGTTGTAAAGAATAAAGAAAATGTTACACTAAATACAGGTGATATTGTAGATACAAATACTTTTAAATCAGACACACTTCTTGATCATACAATTAAAAGCACTACTTTGAGAAATGGAGTTAGAGTACATATACCAGAAGTGATTAACGCCAAAGAAAACCACGAACTGCCACGGAACCAATTTCCTGATTCTGTAGAGGAAAACGCTATTCTGCCCTCAATTGATAACGTATATTTTGATGTCTCCAACAATAAGAATTCATCAAATTTGAGGACTACTTCCCAAAGCAAATGTACAAATTTGGAAACCAGCAAAGAAAAACGTGCTGGTGAGTCGGCTAAAAGAAAGTTGTTTTTCGAAACAGAGGGATATCCAGAACATGAAGAAATACAAATTCTCTCAGATATATTGGTGAAACAATCAGACAACACCAACATGTCTGTAAATAATAATCTTTTGTATACAGGATTGTGCTATTTTTGTTCCTAAAATATTCCTAAATCAAAAGTTGGAATAAAATGTTTATTTTGTGTCAGAGGCTCCCATAATTGAATATCTAAATAGTTTTGTGTGCCCTAACTGCACAAATAAAAAAAATAAAATTAGGAATTTTATGAGTGGCCAATAACTGTAATTCTATATGCCAATTACTATGTTTGCATGGCCAATAACTGTGTAATTTTGTATGTTTTTAAATTTGTGTTAATTTTTTATGTACATTATTATTTTTACTAAAATACGCTGAGTTTTTATAAAATTTGATATTTCATCGTTATTAAAAAACCCTTACAAAATATTTCACATTAAAATATACCAATTTACAATTTTAATTCAATTTGAAATCCCTTAAGTGGCCAATCACTGTACCCGTTACCCTATTTTAAAATATTTCTTACAGATTGTTTGGCGTATTAGTTTCTTAGTATTTTTTCGTTATGTTGTTTCTTTTGGTGAAGTATCTTCTAGCTTCCTCTATAGCTTCTGTTGTAATGTTACCATGGTGTTCATATTTTTGGTCTATATTCTTATTGCTTTAGAGTATGTTGTTGTGTTCTTCAAATGAGTCTGTTTAGGTAGGTCTGGACTTATTTTTGATTATATGGTATCTCTCTTTACAAAGTCCATTTCTATGGATGATTTTACAATTCTATGGTCGCCACCTATTGACCTGTACGATTGACCTGATTGGTTTGGGACTGTAACATCTATAAAGATTTGCCTCTTGTCAGTGATCATAAAGAGGAAATGGGTACAGTGGAAAGTGTGTAGGAAAATATGGCCTGAAAAATCGCAACGAGAGAGGGGACCGTCTAGTACAATTTTGCCAAGATTTTATTACAAACAGATTTTTCAGGCTCCAAACAGACGGCTGTGTACATGGCATTACGATAAATGAAAGATACACTAATGCTGTTAAAGCCGTGAAAGTATATTCTACTAGGAGCAAATGTGGCCTCAGCTCACCATCCACTTATCGCCAGAGTTACACTCACACTTCTTCTTCTTTTTGTGTAGGTCTATATGTAGGTTTTCTTACACAATTTCGCAAATTCTTCCTTTAAACTGTTTAGGTTTCTGCTAATCAATGCTATGTCGTCAGCACATGCCACAAGTTGCGACGTCGATGTTAAGTTAGATATACCTTTTATTTCTGTAACTCTTATTGTTCTTTCTATAGCGACATTAATAAGTGAAAAATCTAAATATGGACCGCCCAATGTTGATTTACGATACTTTAGTTAGACAGTCACATGTTCAGTAATGGACACGAGCTGCTGAGACAGAATAAAGTAACAATCAATAATAATTATTCTATTAAATCTACAAATCATTTGTTGCTTTGTTACTTAATTAAGCATTAACCTGAAATTGGCAATATTAGAAGAAGGTTCACAATTTAAAATTTTTACCCATTTCTTGCATATGGTAATGAGTACCTACTAGATACTTAAATCGTTTTACTATGCCAGCTTCTTAAAAATGAAGATCAAAGGATCCCGCCATCTTTTTAACGTGGAAATAACGAAAGCGCCATTTTATTTGACTGTAAAAAGATCCTGAATATATTGTTTTACGTTAAAAACATTTATTAGAGTAAGTCGAAAGTAATTGATGGATGCAAATTTCATTTAAATATATGGAAGCTGTTAATTATTATCGACGAGTAATATTGGCTAATCTATAAATTAATTTATTTCTTAACTAGCTCTTAATGCAAATAGGATTATTAAGTTTATGACGCAATAGTGTTGTATTTATCAAACTAGACAAAAACTCTGTTTAATACACTAAACTCAAAAAGTAGGGGAGGTCGGGTACATTGTAACAATTTTTACTTGTATTTTTTTATTTAAAAATGGGTTCCCTATAAGTGGGATATAAACATAGAGGACTATGGGTTGAACATTTGACTTCAATTTCCAATTTTATTTTGTCAGTTTTATTGATTAGGTAACTAGAAAAATGCATAATTTTAACTTAACAACAAGTGTTAAATCTGTACCCATTCAAGGGACAATAAATTGTAACCCATAAAGGGAACATCATGGAATTGTATCCAACTTATTGCCAAAATAAATATTTATAAACAGGTGTCTTGTAAACCAATAAAGAATTAAATATTATATAAAGACCTACTTACTACTACTTGAAATAAAATCAAAAATGTTTTCCAAAACAGACACATACATTTATAATATAATATAAACAATTAATAAATATATTTATGTATATATTTATTTACATATACACACATACATAGTGATACATACATTATGTAATGTGTATGTACATACTGGTATGGGAAATACACGTTACAAATGTACCCGTTGCTAGTGTTACAATTGTACCACAATGATATGCCAATGGTTTGTCAGAATTTTATAACAGATCACGAAATCTAATCTCAATTTAATAAATATATTGATAAATGTATAATATGACTCAATTCTTATGCCACCCTTTCTAAACAATAACTCTAAAACTAGAGCGACTATCCAAAAAATACAAAATTTAATTAATTTTACTCACCAGGCGTAAAAACCAATATTTCCGTCTAACAACGTAACCCCCTCACTTAACATCGCCAAGCTACGGTCAACATTACACCACTAAATACTTTCTCACATACAGCGTTGCCAGCTCTGGTCGACCAGAAACAAGATGTTTAGAAGCAATGTACCGCGTTACAATTATACCCGCTCTCCCCTACCTATAGCATAATTTTTGAAACAGAAAAAAAGTTTAAAAATAATTTTTAATTCTTAGCAGAATGTTATAAATACCCTTCTATCGCCTTCTTTAGGTGTCTACAAACCCATAACATTTCAAGTTGAAGCGTGTTTTTGCCGAAAAAAAAAACAAGAAACAAAACGTTGTTAAAGCAGAATATTTATTTACATCTAGACAACTGCAAAATGATCTTTCCACAGCCCGTGGCCCGTAATGTTCGGTTCGTAAAGTGTCAATTCGGTTAGAAACAGATTAAGGGAATTTGGAATCAGAGACAGAATGTCTGCTACTGCATCACTGTTAACGAGGGTACACCGTATGTCACGTTTAAGTTTTGCACCAGAACATGTTGATTGGGATATTAAAGACTGGACTAATATTCTTTTTACTGAGGAGTCAAGATGTGCATTTTGTGGATCCGACAGTGCAAAGTGTCTATCGGATCCAAAAAGTGTAAATTTTGATTCATCAATAAAAAGAATATTAGTCCAGTCGTTAATATGCTAATCGACATGTTCTGGTGCAAAACTTAAACGTGACATACGGTGTACCCTCGTTAACAGTGGTGCAGTAGCAGTCATTCTGACTCTGATTCCAAATTCCCTTAATCTGTTTCTAACCGAAATGGCACTTTACGAACCGAACATTATGGGCCATGGGCTGTGGAAAGATCATTTTGTAGTTGTCTAGCTGTAACATGATGTGTACGTAAAGTCTGCATATGTAAATAACGTTCATCTGCTGGGTTCGTGCACCTGGAAAGTCTTGGAACTGGTCTTTTTGTGTATCCTCCACTTTCTCTATACCTTCTTAAAGCTCTTGAAATGCTGGATTGGTGAATTCCCATAACTTCAGCAAGATATTGCAGCGATCGGCCATCTCCAATTAAACCTACAATTTGGGCTGCTTGATCTGACGTTATATTACTCATTTTTTGTAGAACGCACCTCCTCATTGAAAACTCAAGCAGACATAGTGCTCAGATCAAATTCTCGAACACAAATGTCCAAAATACAAAAATATTCTGCTTTAACAACGCTTTGTTTCTTGTTATTTTTTCGGTAAAAACACTCTTCAACTTGAAATGTTATGGGTTTGTACACACCTAAAGAAGACGATAAACGGGTATTAAACATTCTGCTAAAAATTAAAAAATGTTTTTAAACTTTTTTTTCTAATTCAAAAATTATGCGATACTTTTTGCTTTTACTGTATAAGATTCATATCAAACATGGAGGCTCTATCATTGTTTTAAAATAATTATACAGTAAAACTATGTTTACCTTAGGGAAAGGGCTTGAAACGATACGATATACTACCCCAGATAATCGAAATAATATTGAATAATAATACTTCAATCATCCATGATAGCTATTGTTCACCCTAGTCTAGCTCAGTCTCCAAAGGTGTGTGTTCGTCTTATCCAAATCAAAAATATGAACTATGAAGGTCTGGATTGGATGCAAACAAAACAATACTTTAACTAATCATGCCTATTATTCAATAAAGATATAATAACAATATGACTTATTAAATGCATTAACAAATATATTAAAATTTTTGCCAAAAACTAACAATTTCTGGATTATACTTATGGCTTATTGGTCCGATGGTAAATTCTTGATGTCGAATGGTACTGCTGTAGACTTGTAGACCTGGGCAGATGTTATGGCCTCAGGCCCCTGCAACTAGAGATGTTAGTCGTTGCAGTCTAGATGACATGGTCTTCACTGTTGTCAGCCTTGTAGTGGCATCGTCGGCGATGGGGCTTCATGCTTGAGGCTCCCGAAGGGAGAAAGGTTGTCTTATTCCAGAAACCCAAGAGAAGTTGGTCTGATGAATAAAACGTTTTATTTTTAGCCTGGCATTGGCTTTTATAATTTTATTAATTCTGCCATCTCTATTATTGTCACTGCCATTGACATCACAGCGCAACATAGGAGATGGCAGGCATGTTCCGTCTTAGGGTCGATTTCTCATACCTGCGGTAATCTATGGTTCAGTTGAACCAGGTTCACCGGTGAACTTCGGTTTTGTTTGGAATGCATTTCTCATTGCACGTTCATGTCAGTGCACGTTCTACAGTTTTCGAGAAGTGCCAATAGATGGCAAAAGGTAAAAAATTGTCGTCATTTTGAACTACGTTTTTTATGCTGTTTTTGAATAAAGTTAAATTTAAGTATTTATAGCCAAATAGTCATTTTAATAATTATAAATAAATGTTATAAAAATAAAAATAATGTTATCTTTTATCGTTAGGCTTATACCCCAGGCTGTGGGTGAAAAAACGTGATATAATTCAGGAATTTTTGAAACCTATCAGGTGGTGTAAAGGACGATGCCAGGAATAACTTATACTAAAATGTAACCAAAAATTTTGTGCGGTTTTTTATTTATGACGATTCTCATTTGTTAAATTTACAATTTTTAAAGATTTTTAAGTTTGCAGCCTAGGGTTATTGCAAAACAGGTCCAAAATGGCCGTTTTTTGCAATTGCCTTATTTTTTGTAAAAATATTTTTTATGTATTTTTTTATGGCTTTAAAATGAAGATCCTTTAATACTAAACATAAAAAAAATTGTAGTGCCCGATTGGTGAACTTGTTGTTTAGATATTATAAATTGTTTATCCCAAGAGGTCAAATCTCCAAGGCTATAACTTTTTGAAAAAAAATCGTACAGAGTTAATCCAAGATCCACTCTCCTTCTAAAGACTTATATTTTCATATTATGATGTAAATAAATGCGTATAACATTTTTCAACCTCTTATTTCGGGTTTGAAAATAAGGGGGCAAATTTCGTTATAAACATTTGGAACTGAAGCCGCCCCTGTACATCCTATGAGTTTCTAACTTGCACATTATTGTTGCTGAAGCCAAAATAAAGATTCAAAACAAAATAAAAATATTGTACAACCAACTGAAGCCGAGATAACTGTTTTTGTTTTCTTAAATCGTAGTGACTTTCTTTATAAAAATTAAGAAATTATTTCACAGTCATTGACTAAAGAAAGACTTATATTATCTTAAAATAAAAATTATTTTAACCGAAAATTACATTTAATTATTAAAAATGATTTTTAACCTGTAATGGAGATTTATTTTTCGTTACGACTATGATTTATTGTGTCGGTTGCCCTTAGCAACGGCTAGCAACTTATAATACATTGTATCACGGTTTTTGCTTTAAATTTTAAAGCACCGCTTGGATTGACATGAAATTTGGCAAACTCATAGATAACATGTTAAAGAATAAAAATGATATTGGGCCTCTGTGGGCTTTTGTCCTGGGGGTGAGTTTCACCCCTCATATATTTTCAAAAAATATATGTTCAAAATAAGTTCGAAAATGGATAAAACGTCTAATTCTAAGCACTTTTAGTACTATAGCATTTTTTCACCAAGTTAATACCTTTCGAGTTATTTTCGAGTAAATACCTTAATTTTTCAATAACAAAAAAAAACACGTTTTTAGGCGGTTTTTGACAATTAACTCAAAAAACAAGTGTTTTATTGAAAAAATGGGTTGTAACAAAAATATAGAAAATTAAAAATTGAAAAAAATGATGTACATATGCATAAAATCTCTAGACCCAGTATAAACAAAGTTCTAGCTAATGAAAAATAGGTTCATATCCGTCAAATTTCAAAGTGAATTATTTCAACGTGGAATAATAAAAAAATCATGCACTTTTTGGAGAAAAGTATTTAAAAAAATATGTATATCTGTTTTTAAAAAATGTTTATAGGATCAAAAGTAAGCAAGTTACTCTGAAAATATAGTTGATCTCTTTTTTTTGGTAAAAAACTCGAAAGTCAACCCCCAATTAGCATCTTAAATCAAATTAATCATTACCGCTTCACAAGTTACTTTGCTCATGTATTATTTATTTGATCTGTAAGTATCATCGGTGCAAAGGGCTTATTAAAAAAAAATTGGTTTTAAAGTAAATCTGTTTTAATTTTTATTTAAAAAAAAATGTTTTTTTTCTAAATAACTTTAAATTTATTAATGTGACCAAAAATCACAAAGAGTAAAAAAATAGTTTTTGCTGTTACGAATATTTTGGATTTTTTGCTTTTTTGTGGAAGGCAAAAATTTGTTAAGATATCGTTGTTCTAAATTTGCATACACTCGTGATTATTGACTAGTTCAAGTTCTTTTAACTACTACCCCTTCAAAAATAAGCACTTTGAACCGATGAAACTTACAGACATAAACGACACATACACGAGTAACACAACATTGAAGTAAAATTGATTAATTTCATTTTTGACGCTAATTAGGGGGTGACTTTCCCGAGTTCTTTGACCAAAAAAAGAGATCAACTTTATTTTCAGCGTAACTTGCTTACTTTTGATGCTATAAACTTTTTTTTAAAACAGATATACAAATTTTTTTTAAACACTTTAAAAAAGTAGGTAGTAATGATTTTTCTCCAAAAAGTGCATGATTTTTCGGTAATTTCACGTTGAAATAATTCACTGTGAAATTTGACGGATATGAACCTCTTTTTCATTAGCTAGAACTTTGTTTTACTGGGTCTACAGATTTCACGCATACACCGTTTTTTTCAATTTTTAATTTGCTATATTTTTGTTAAAACTCTTTTTTTCAATAAAATACTTACTTTTTGAGTTATTTGTCAAAAACCGCCTAAAAACCTGTCTTTTTTGTTGTTGAAAAATGAAGGTTTTTACTCGAAAATAACTCGAAAGGTATTAACTTGGTGAAAAAATGCTATAGAACAAAAGGTGCTTAGAATTAGACGTTTTATCCATTTCCGAACTTATTTTGAACATATATTTTTTCACCCCTTATAAGGGGTGAAACTCACCCCTAGGACAAAAGCACACAGAGGCCCAATATCATTTTTATTCTTTAACATATATTATCTATGGGTTTGCCAAATTTCATGTCAATCCAAGCGGTGCTTTCAAATTTAAAGCGAAAACCGTGATTCGATGTATTATAAGTTGCTAGCCGTTGCTAAGGGCAACTGACACAATAAATCACAGTCGAAACGAAAAATAAATCTCCACTACAGTTTAAAAATCATTTTTAATATTGAAATGTAACTTTCGGTCAAAATAATTTTTATTTTAAGATATTATCAGTCTTTCTTTAGTCAATGCCTGTGAAATAATTTCTTAATTGTTATAAATAAAGTCACTACGATTTAATAAAACAAAAACAATTATGTCGGCTTCAGTTGGCCGTAGAATATTTTTATTTGGTTTTTAATCTTTATTTTGGCTTCAGCAACAATAATCTGCAAGTTAGAAACTCATAGGATGTGCAGGGGCGGCTTCAGTTCTAAATGTTTATAACGAAATTTGCCCCCCTATTTTCAAACCCGAAATAAGAGGTTGAAAAATGTTATACGCATTTATTTACATCAGAATATAAAAATATAAGTCTTTAGAAGGAGAGTGGATCTTGGATTAACTCTGTACGATTTTTTTTCAAAAAGTTATAGCCTTGGACATTTGACCTCTTGGGATAAACAAATTATAATATCTAAGCAACAAGTTCACAAATCGGGCACTACAATTTTTTTATGTTAAGTATTGAAAGATCTTCCTTTTAAAGCCTTAAAAAATATATACAAAATATTTTTACAACAAATAACGCAATTGCAAAAAACGGCCATTTTGGACTTTTCGCAGGCTGTTTTGCAATAACGTATTAACAAAATTAAACTTTCAATAACTCAAATTGTAGATTTTTTAATTTACTACAATTTTCTATTTAAAACTTTTTCTCTAAAATGAATATCCTAAGCTACAAAATTAAAAAACTTTAAAAATTGCAAATTTAACAAATGAAAATCGTCATAAATAAAAAACCGCACAAAATTTTTGGTTACATTTTAGTATAAGTTATTCCTGGCATTGTCCTTTACAACACCTGATAGGTTTCAAAAATTCCTGAATTATATCCTGAAATCGACCTATTTTTCACCCACAGTTTGGACTATTAATATAATAAAATATGTTATATTTATATTATGACAGCGTTTCGTGTTAATACAACGCATGCGTAATCCATAAAATCATCTGAACTGGGCTCAGAAATCTATAGGTCTGGATCCCGCGTATGAAAAAAAAGTTGATTAATAGCAAGCTGAAAATTTGTTAATAGCTTAAGGGTGTCTAGTCCGATAAACTTTAATATATGGGAACACTGGAAGCAGTTTTAATTGTGGAACAGATTAAAAATTTGGAGCGGTCACACCACGAAAACGGCACATTTATTTTGTCCGACAGCACAGACTTAAACTCTCCGAACAGAGATTAAACTCTCATGCAAGAATTAGATTGTTATTTATCACATGTCATAATTCCTATCATTTGACATATTCTACATGTTCCACTCATTAAAACGCCCATTTGGTGATAAATAGCAGTCTGCTTTTTGCATGAGAGTTTAATCTCTGTTCGAAGAGTTTAAGTCTGTTCTGTCGGACAAAATGCATATGCCGTTTTCGTGGTCTGACCGTTCCAAATTTTAACCTGTTCCACAATTAAAACTTCCCCTGTTCAAGTGTTCCCATATATCAAAGTTTGTCCGACTAGACACCCTTAAGCTATTAACAAATTTTCAGCTTGCTATTAATCAACTTTTCTTTCATCCAGACCTACTAGTTTAAATCAGAAGTTTAAACTGCCATCGGTTGAACGTGAATTGAGAAAAACGATTTTGACTTTAAACTACCGTTCGCTAAAAGTTCAGGTTAAACTGGAGTTGAACACGATATGAGAAATTGGCCCTTAAAAGATAGATACCTACAGAGTAAGAATATATGAAGTACGTTCAGTACGATGATTTAGATATTAGATGAAAAGTGAGGTAGCAAATAGATGATAACGAAAGAGGGCGCCAAATAGGTTTTTAACGGGAAAACAAGTTAAAACGAATACAGAAGATAATTATTAATGAAATATTAAAGAAAATTAGGTAAACTAATTATTTAAAAATAACAAAGATGTGACGTTTGTAACGTTACAGAGTTTTGTTTGATAATTTTAAAATTTTTGATTTTGTTGTCAAAACTTTAAATGCGTTTTTCCCAAAACTGCTTTTTTCAAAGGTGGTGGACATTGTAACTCAAGAACTACTTGACCGATAAACCTGAAATTTTGCACATATTTTCTTTAGACAGAATGAATACGAAATAATAAACACAGTAAAAATAACAAAGCTACATTATATGGGACACGTGATGAGAGAACACTGGTATGGAATGCTAAGATTGATAATAGAGAGAAAAATAAGAAAATCCAACACCGAAGTAAAACAACTTCTATATAATAGATATATTAAAAAATTCTGAAAAATTCCAATGTATTCTCTAAAATATGTTCAAAACGAACGTTTTCGGATTTATCAGTCCATCATCAGTGAACTCAAATACTTGCGAAATAGCCCCAGAACCAAACAATGGTTGTAATTAATATTCAGTCTACACCCTAGTGTGTTGAAATTAAGAAGGCTTAACGCTGATGTTAGAAGATCATCATCATCAATGGTGCTACAGCCCTATGAAAGAGCCTCGACCTTCCCAAGTCTATTACGCCAGTCAGTCCTATCCATTGCCAACCGTTGCCAGTTTGCTGCGCCTATTTTTCTCCCATCCTCATCTACACCATCTTTCCATCTAAGTTTTGGCCTACCCCTATTTCTACTTCCCACAGGTTGTGACATAAGGATTCTTCTAGGAGGGTTGTTATGCTGTGATCTTGCTAGATGTCCTGCATATCTTAGTCGTCCTATTCTTATAAGAGATACTACGTCTTTTCCACCAAATATATGTTTATATCTGTGGTATACCTCGTAGTTGTACCTCCTCCTCCAAATACCATTTTCACAGATGCCACCGAATATGCCTCTCAGGATCCTTCGTTCAAATATAAGCAGAAGGTTTTCATCTGCCTTGGAGATGGTCCATGTCTCCGATCCATATGTCAACACTGGTTGTATAAGGGTTTTGTATATGGTTATTTTTGTTTGTGGCTTAAGTTTCTGCTTCTCATATGTCTACTCAGTCCAAAATAGCATTTGTTCGCTAGGATTATCCTTCGCTTGATTTCTTCTGTCATGACGTTTTCCTTGGTGATCAGGGAGCCTAAGTATGTGAATTTGTCCACCACTTCAAAGGTAGAGTTATCAACAGAGAATTGGTGACCGATGTTTATGGCTCTATTGTTGGGTGTTGATGCCACCATCTTAGTTTTCTCCTCGTTTACTGTCAGGCCCATATTTTTTGAGGCATTTGAGAAGGTGGTATACATTTCTTCTAGTTTGCGTGTTGTGCGGGCAATTAGGTCCACGTCATCGGCATATGCCAAAATTTGGGATGATTTATTAAAAATATTTCCTCTGCTGTCTATTCGGGCATCTCTGACCGCCTTTTCCAGAGCTATGTTGAAGAGGAGACACGCCAGCGCATCTCCCTGTCGCAGCCCAATATTCGTTTCAAAGGCCTGTGATTGTTCGCCCTGTATTTCGACTTTGCAAACGACTTTACGCATTGTAGCCTTAACCAATCTTATCAATTTGTCAGGGATGTGGAATTCATCCATGGCTTCATACAAGCCGCCGAAGGATGTTAGAAGATACCGCCGAAGATAACGCCGGTGTTCCCAGAGGTAGAACTTCTAACAGCAGCGGTAGATAGAGTACCTAAATATAGTGGTGATGATATCCAACCTTTGACTGGGAGACGGCTCTTAAAGAAGAAGAAGATCTTACAATTTACATAAGTGAAAGTATTTTTGTTATAAAAAAAACGACAAAGATCCTTTATAAAAGGTATATATTTCAAAATCCCTAAAAAGGGCTACATCACAGAACTAGTTTTCGATTGGATGACCAATCATCATCAGTGCTTACGTGATTTAACATGCTAACCACCAAAAAACAATATTATAAAAATATATGGGTAAAAACACTTTAAAAGTGATCCGTCAAGGAAACGTAGATGAAATATGTGAACTTAAACATAGATGTTCAAAATATTCCATGCAACCAAAGTATTCCACCCTAAGTACCATCTGAGCTCTAAATCGACTTGTTCACATACATAATATGTATGTGATTATTGCCGTTGATTTGATTTTTTTGGAGTAAAATAGAGGTTTTTAAGTTCTAATTTTACATCCGTAAAGAAGTCTACAATAAGGTAAGTTGATTTGTGTATCTAATAATTGTTTTTAGTACAATTGAAAAATAAAGGGATTTTTTTGCTTTAAACTATCGCTTGAGTTACATGGTTTTCCATATTTTATTTTATGAACCCATGTTGGAGTTACATGTTCTTCTAATGTTACATGTTACTGTTTTTAGGCTCTCCTGAAAAATTAAGGAAAATGGAGTTACGAGTTTTTCTTGTGTTGACGACGATATTGACTGTCTGGTGGCAAGTGTATTTTTGTTATATCCTATATACTTATTAACATTTAAAATGTTTTTATCTATTTTGTTTGACACACAATAAGACTGCTCAGGTGCAGCATTTAAGTATTTTATATGAAACACATTTCATTTTATATTTAAATTTTCTTAACTCTAACCTAAATAAAGTTCCAGGTGTAGATTCTTTAAAAAATCATATCAATCTATCTAAATGCTATGCGCCCTGCCTATTTTTTAGGTATGCTACAAAAGACTTTTTGTAATACATTTAATCGCGACTCTATAATCATCTTGTTATAATAATTATAACCAATAGTAACAGTTATTATAATACAATAGAGCAATAATTTTAATAGGTCCAATTTGAATACATATAATCAACAGTAATCGGCCTGAAGGTGTAGAAAAGAAAAAACTCTTATGAAATTATTTAGAAACATGTCTCAATTGTTCGCTAAGAGATTTAAGCAAAGGTTGCAATCAAATCCGAAAACAATGTCTATCGTGCATTTGATATCGAAAGGGATTTAGTATTTGTGTAACCACGTTAGCTAACCACGAAATATAAAATAAATACTTTATTTGCCATTTGGGCTTACAGATTGCTCGTTTGAATTTTCATTGATTTTTTTAGTGAACACCAATAATAGGTGCTTACGAACATTACAATCTGATCAGACAATTCGATCAATAAGCAGCTTTTTTTCTTCTTCATGTCCTTTAAAGACAGAACTGTCCTTACTCTGTCTGCAGCGGTTCTGAAGAATTCAATTGTTGTTTTTCCACTCCACTGCTTTAAAATTTTCAACAAGGACATGCGTCATCTCCCCGCTCCTCTCTTTCCTTCTACTTTCCCTTACATAACCAATTGCATTAACTCATGGTTTTTGTATGTGGTTTGGCCACATTTTGTACCTCATTTTTCTTCCCTTCTTAGTGTTGAGTATTTCTTTTTCTTTTTTTTTTATCTTTCTTAATGATTCCGTGTTTACTACGTGTTATGTGTATGATATTTTTTAGATTCTTTGATAACATATCAAATCTCAAAGATGAGAAGGCTTTTTTAAATTGCTTCCGTAATTGTCCAGGATTTAATTTCTCATTAAAGGAAAGAGACTACGTAGAATCTCAATACGCAAGACGAGGTTACTGATAACTAAGATGATAGTTCTGGATTGTAGAATAGTCCTACAAATGTACAGTCTTTGTTATGTAGGATATATTGACTGGCGAGGGAAGGCTAAGGGAGCCCTTCCTAAAAATATAATATATAAACAATTAATTATATTTCAATTTCATATTTTTATATTTCATATTCACACTTTTCTGTTAAAACTTTATTCGCTTTTGTGTTGAAACTGTATTTCATTACCTAACCTATTATTCCATTAATATCTACCTTAACCCAACTAAATTTCATAATATTTACATTTGTTTTAAGCATCGACACTATATTGTGGGCTGATCTTATAACGACCGAAAAAGACATGCGGTTAGCATGAAAACGACACGCAGTAAGCAGTAACTAATCTTTTCGAAGCAGGCAATAATAACGGCGATCAGAAAGCAACCCTAAGATAAAACTTACCATTTGATTGGTCAAGTATGCTATGTAAATATCTACTACATAATTGTTCTGTGTTGTTAAAGTCAAGTTGAAGTCCCAGGAAATGACAATGGAGGTGTGTAAATTAATGAAATTAACTTTTGAATGAAACTGTGAGAATAAGTAATGAAATAAAATACGTTCTCACAATCAATTTATTTATTATCATCGGATGACCGGTTTAGCTATCTATACTTTGCACAGCATCTTCAGGTCCTGGTTAAAAGTATATTACATGATTTAATTGTACATAATATGTACATTGTGTATTTTATGATGTAATTTACTTTTAACCGGGACCTGACGTTCACTACTTCGTAAAAGTGGGCATTACTGTTTCGAGAAATTCTTGCCACTCTATTTGAAACAAGCTATACCTATAAAGGGACGACTTATTTTTTATTATAGCTACATACCCAGAACAAATCTTTCATAGAGCCGTCAAAAATATGGAAGAAGAAATTAAAGAAAAAGGAATTTATGTAAACAAATTGAGGTACACATGCAGATCCGATAGTTATCTATTATGGCTGAAAGTAGGTATTGAATAGGTACTTGCACAAAATACTTAATAAACGCTTTATAAGCGGGACGGAACAAAATGCAAAATTTTGACGCATGTCAAAATTTTCAATGTGTTTTAAATGTTTTCATTTTTTTTTGATTCCTGAGAAAATTAATAAATATTTTTGAAAAATCTAAACTCAGAATGAAAGATTACATTATTACTGAGGGCTGAAAGTCCCGGAAAACTTCTATTATATTTATTTTAATAATTTATAGGGGTAAAAATACAAGAGAAAATTTAGTGTGATTTCTAATTGCAAATATTTCATTCAAAAGAAACTTTTTATTTATTCTAAGGGACTTTTGGCTCTCGGTAATAAAGTAGTCTTTCATTCTGCGTTTAAATTTTTCAAAAATACTTATTAGTTTTTTCAGGATTCGAAAAAAAGGATACATTTAAAACACATTGAAAATTTTGACATGCGTCAAAATTTTGCATTTTGCTCTGTTCCCCTCAGGGCCGTCTTAAGCATACACGGCGCCGGGGTGCGAGACTCATCTTTGCGCCCCCTTTTGTCAGAAGATTATATAGGTTATAGGTACTCAAAAATTAAAAATAATTATGTTTGCCTTCTTTATTTATATTTTATAAAAACATGGTTTGAGTATTCAAAAAAGATCAATCTTATAACACTATACTATATCAAAGTCAAATTTTCTAGCTTTTAAGTTGGCCAAAGTTTTTATTTCTTCGGTGATATCTATTTTTACTTGCTTTTCTATACTTATTAAAGCCAGGTTTGTTTATCTGTCTTGGTCCATTGTTGAGCGCAGATAATTTTTGATTAATTTAAATTTAGAAAAAGACCTTGCTCCTTCAGCTACTGTTGCTGGAAGTAGATCTTTACTACTGGATCTAGAAATATTTGGGAAAACTGAGAGTAAATTAATAGATTATACAGGGTGTTTGGTACAGAATACTGAGCTTAACTTTAGATTTCTGAACTTAGAAAGGTCGATGTAAGCTAACTTACCTTAGTACGAAAGTTCATATACAGGGTGTCAAAGTTAAACTTTTATTTTATTTATTCTTGAATGTTTCTTGACAGGCATGAGATAACAACCCAAAATTTGGTAAGCGGTGGTTTTTTGGGACGAGAAATCTAAATTCGTCACCAAAAATGATGTATTACCCAGAGGGCACCACATAATTCTTTCAGCGCTCATTTAATACGTTGTTTTTTTATCCCCCACTCTACTTACATTATGAATCAAAATTTTTATTCTCTTAATATTTGTACTTAAAAACGATATCCTACATTCATCTCGCTAAATTTAAACGTTTTCGAAATAGACACATTTTAAATCTGCGATGCAACTTAATTTTTTTCATATTATCAATGTATAGTTACACCCAAAAAATAAACTTAAAACCATAATAATTGTGCAAGTTCTCATATTTATGTTATTGCATCGCAAATTCCATTAGAAGAAATTTGAGATATAGTTTTGGAAATTATTCTGTATTTAAGTTTATTTTTCGGGTGTAACTACAATGAATATTATGGAAAGAATTATGTTGCATTGCAGATTTAAAATGTGTTTATTTCGAAAACGGTTAAGTTTAGCGAGATAAATGTAGTATAACCCTTTTAAGCAAAAATATTAAGAGAATAAAAAAATTGATTCAAAAAGTATATAGAGTGGGGGATAAGAAAAATTGAACATATTAAATGAGCGCTGAAAGCTTTATGTGGCGCCCTCTAGGTAATACATCATTTTTGGTAGCGGATTTAGATTTTTCGTCCCAAAAAACCCCCGCCTTACCAAATTTCGTTTTGTTAGCTCATGCTTGTCAGGAAATATTCAAGAATAAATAAAATAAAAGTTTAACCGTTTGCACCCTGTATTTTGGATATTATCAACTTTCGTACCTACTAAGGTACGTTAGCTTAAATCGATCTATTTTAAGCTCAGGAATCTAAGGTTAACCTGTGGCCCATTCTTTACCAAACACCCTGTATAACTTAAAACATCGAGTGGAGTTGTGCATTTATTTATAAAAAATATTGGTAACAATTCTAACTCACCGAATAGATATTCATCATCTACTTATATCAGATCTATTTCCATGCGCTAGTTTTTTTGTACATTCAAACATTGTGTGTTTTTTAGTTTTCTTCGGGGTTTCTCCAACTCAATATATTTTCCAAGAACGAAAAATTATGATTATATTCCCTCAACATTTCCAATCTTTTACTTAATTTTGCCAATTTTTCAATTAATGTCAATGTCCAATAAATAATAATAGAGGTTAACTTTAAATTTTGTTTTGGGTCTAACAGAGGCTCGCCTGCAGCCTCGTAAGTTATTTCTTGTGTGAAATTCGACAGTCAATATTGGTCAAAATTACGCGTCACCTTCTTGAAATTATTTTCGGAATAATCTAAATAGGTTTCATATTTCATTTGCATATCGTAGGTGTAGTAAGCATTAATAGCCTTTGTAAAAAATACCGAAAGTGCACTTGTATATTTTTGTTATTTGTAGTTTTTTTTGAGAATTTTTAAAAGACAAAAAGCGTAAGGTTGAGCCTAGCAAATGTTCGGCTTGCGCCCCTTGGACTTGGCGCCCGGGTGCCTCGCACCCCTTGCACCCCCGGGTTAAGACGGCCCTGGTTCCCGTTCCCCTTAATAAGGAAACACGACTGCTATAGAATAAAAAAGGTAATATCTTTCACAGGTAAAGAAAGTAAATAACCAAAATGATATTATCTTTATTTAGGTACACCAAACAAATAGAGTAAGTATGTGCCAAAGTTGTACCTACATAGGTACATAGTATCGTGGCTATGAGATAACCAACGATCTTGACCAAAAGATTTAAATATGACCATGATTACAAAATGTCACGCTAGCGTTTCAACGAGTGAACATACTCATTACAAACTTCCCCTTATCATTGAAGTGTCAATATCGGTCCGTAAAAACTTATTTTTATCCATATTACTGTATGTAATCGATAAACGGCCTCTATAATTAATATAACGAGGCGACTCAAAGCCTTCGAAATATGGAGATTTAGAAGAAATACCTATATGGAACGCAGAATAAAATGAAAGTGTGTTACAAATAATGGGAAGGAACAAAAAAGTTTTGGTTTATTACATAAATGAACATAAGGAACATAAATCGGTTTACTAACTATAGATGTACGACGGGAAGAAATATTACCCCACCTACATCTCATAATGGAGTGAAGTGAACAGAACTGAGTACACATTCGCTAATACGCTGTGAGCTCGTACGTAGAGGGGATATTTACAAATTCGCGAGCGCCAGTAGTGACAAGTCTGTAAACCTTTACCGGAAATTTCACATAAATGTCAAAGTGATTAATTTAAAATTAAAATTAAAAACATTAATTATAAAAAATATTAGTTGGTCAAAGCTGCGGTATATATTTTTACCTTAAATATACTTACGTTTTTAATACTGAATTTAAGTTTTTTAATGTTCCGTAATATGTAATTATAAATTAATCTATTAATCTTAGCGCCATCTACACGATAATTGTGAAAGTATCCGAAGTAAGAAATTCATATTTTATCAATAGAACGTCAAAATGGTTAACAAAATCTTAAAAAAATCGATTACAATTTAATTACTTTTTTGCGTTGTAAATATTAAGTGATAACAATTAAATAATAAATTTAAAAGTTACCGGTGAAAGTTGAATTAGTACTCCGCTAGGAGCGCCACCAGCGAAGCTCAAAGCGTATACTTATAATAAGAGTAATCAAAGATCATCATTCTCTTTGCCTTATCCTTATGCGGGGTCGGTTTCCCTAATTGCATTTCTCCACACAATTCTATCTTGGGTCATATCAATGTTAATCCCCTTTACCAACATGTCCTGCCTTATCGTCTCCCCCCAGGTCTTCTTTGGTCTTCCTCTCTTACTCCTTCCAGGAATCTGTACGTCAGCTATTCTGTATTGGGTGATTAACGTCTCGACGTTGAACATAACCAAACCATCTTAACCTATGCTCTCTCATTTTGGCATCAATTGGTGCCACACCTAGACTTCCCCTAATATACTCGTTTCTAATTTTATCCTTCTTTGTCACTCCACTCATCCATCTAAGCATTCTCATTTCCGCCACATGCATTCGTTGTTCCTCTTTCTTTTTCACTGCCCAACATTCAGTTCCGTGCATCATAGCCGGTCTTATGGCTGTTTTATAGAATTTTCCCTTCAGCTTCATTGGAATTTTTCTGTCACACAACACACCACTCGCTTCTTTCCACTTCATCCATCCAGCCCTAATTCTACTGCATGCATCTCCATCTATTTCTCCATTACTCTGTAATACCGATCCTAGGTACTTAAAACTATTGCCTTTCACAATCATTTCACCATCCAACGATACCATTTTATTTATAGTACCTCCATCTTTAAATGAACATTCCAAATACTCTGTTTTTGTCCTACTAAGTTTTAAACCTTTTTCCTCCAGAGCTTGTCTCCACTGTTCCAGTTTTTGTTCTAAGTCTCTTTCACTATTTCCTATTAACACTACATCATCAGCATACATTAGGCACCATGGAATACTACCCTGTAGTTTCGCTGTTATCTGGTCCAAAACTAATGAGAATAAATAAGGACTAGGCACCGAGCCTTGGTGCAATCCTACTTTCACCTGAAATTTATCAGTCTCTTCCACACCTGTTCTAACACTAGTCGTTACTCCCTCATACATATCTTTCACAATCTTTACATATTCGCCAGGGACTCCTTTCTTATTGAGTGCCCACCACAGAATCTCTCGAGGAACTCTATCATATGCTTTCTCAAGATCTTCTTCTTCTTGTTGTGCCACTCCTATCGGAGATTGGAGATCATCAAGGCTAACCTGACTTTATTTACAGCTGACCTAAAAAGTTCATTAGTGGAGCCAAACCACTCTCTCAAATTCCGCATCCACGACATTCTTCTACGGCCTGGATTCCGTTTTCCTTCTATTTTTCCTTGCATTATATTTTGAAGTAATGCGTATTTATGACCTCTCATCAGGTGACCCAAATACTCGAGCTTTCTTCGTTTTATCGTTAATAAAATTTCTGGGTCTCTTCCTATCCTCCGTATTACTTCAAGATTTGTGATTCTTTCAACCCAACTTATCTTCAGCATTCGACGGTAGCACCACATCTCGAAACTTTCAATATTTTTTATGTTGTTCTGTTTGAGAGTCCAGGCCTCTACACCGTATAATAGCGTGTTAAATACGTAGCCACTTAGCATTCTTAATCGTAGAGGGATGCTTATATCTCTGTTGCAGAAGAATTTTCTCATCTTTATGAAGGTGGCCCTGGCAATTTCGATACGTCTTTTTATTTCATTGTTTTGGCCTCCAGTTTCGTTTATTAAAGTTCCCAAGTATTTATAACTTGATACTTTTTCAATTTGAATGCCGCGCCGTTTATACTAATATGTGCTGGTTGTGTCATGATTTTACTGAAGACCATATACTTGGTTTTTTTGATATTAATGTTTATGCCATAATTGTTGCAAGCAATATTTATGTTTGTAAGTAATCGTTGTAATTCTTCTACTGTTCTTGCAACTAGTACAGTGTCGTCTGCGTATCGAATATTATTTACAACCTCTCCATTGATTACGATTCCTTCATTTGCTTGCAAAAGGGCTTCCTGACAGATGCTTTCACTATATACATTAAATAGCAGTGGTGACAAAATGCATCCCTGTCTTACTCCTCTACGTATTTCTATTGCTTTTGATATCTCGTTTTCTATTTTGATGTTAGCTTTCTGATTCCAATATAAGTTGAGAATTATTCGCAGATCTTTATTATCTATGTCTTTTCTTTCAAGAATGTCTCTTAACCTATCGTGGCGTACTCTGTCAAACTCTTTTTCAAAATCGATAAAACATGCATGTACTTCTTGATTAACGTCTAGGCATCTTTGTGTAAGAACATTCAAACCGAAAAGAGCTTCTCGAGTACCTAGTCCTTTTCTGAACCCCATCTGTGTTCATCTGAACCCCATCTCAAGATCAATGAATACCATATGAGCGTTGGTCTCTTTATTCCTGTATTTTTCTATCAGTTGCCTTACAATGAAAATTGCATCTGTTGTTGATCTGCCCTGCATAAAGCCAAATTGATTATCGGATATTTCGGTTTCTTCACGTATCCGTCTATCAATTACTCTCTCCCATATTTTCATGGTGTGGCTAAGTAGTTTTATAGCCCTGTAGTTTGTGCATTGTTGTATGTCTCCCTTGTTTTTGTAGACAGGTACTAATATACTGCTTCTCCATTCGTCTGGCATTTGTCCAACTTCCATAATTCTATTAAATAGACCTGTTAGCCAACTTATTCCTGTCTCTCCCAATGCTCTACATACTTCCCCAGGAATATCATCTAGTCCGACTGCTTTTCCTTTCTTTATTTTTTAAAGCGCTTGAGCCACTTCCTCGTTTGTTATTCTGGTAACCATTACTGTTACTGTCAAATTCTTTATTTAATAAAGTGTCAAATTACTCTAAAATTTTAAAAATTTTACTTTAAAACCAAATTTTTTCAAAAATAAGCACTTGAATCTATGAAACTTACAGATCATATAAACACAACATAAGTGAAGTATTATGTGAAGCGGTGACGATTAATTTCATTTAAGTTGCTAATTGGGGGTGATCTTCCTGATTTTTTTGCCAAAACAAAACGCATCAACTTTATTTTGAGCGTAACTTGCTTACATTTGGTGCTAGAAATTTTTTTTATAGAAATAGAAATAAAGCTTTTTCAAACACTTTAAAAAAGTCTTAATGTGTTTTCCCCAAGAATGCTTCATTATTTGGATATTTCACATTGAATTATTATATTTGGAATTTTTCGAATATGAACCTATTTTTCATTAGCTATAACTCCGCTTTTGCTAGGTATAGAGACCTAATATATACACCGTTTTTTTCACTTTTGTATAGGCCGTAGTTTTGCTAAGAATATTTTTTCGACACAATGCCTACGTTTTGAGTTATTTGCGAAAAAACTGTTAAAAAACGTGTAGGTCTGGATCCCGCGTATGAAAAAAAAGGTGATTAATAGCAAGCTGAAAATTTTTTAATAGTTTAAGGGTGTCTAGTCAGATAAACTTTGATATATGGGAACACTGGAACAGAGGCAGTTTTAATCGTGGAACAGGTTAAAAATTTGGAACGGTCAGACCACGAAAACGGCACATTTATTTTGTCCGACAGAATAGACTTAAACTATCCGAACAGAGAATAAACTCTCATGCAAAAATCAGACTACTATTTATCACCTGATATAATTCCTGTCATTTGACATATTCTACATGTTCCACTCATTAAAACGCCTATTTGGTGATAAATAGCAGTCTGATTTTTGCATTAGAGTTTAATCTCTGTTCGGAGAGTTTAAGTCTGTTCTGTCGGACAAAATACATATTCCGTTTTCGTGTTCTGACCGTTCTAAATTTATAACCTGTTCCACAATTAAAACTTTCCCTGTTCCAGTGTTCCGATATATCAAAGTTTGTCCAACTAGACACCCTTAAGCTACTAACAAATTTTCAGCTTGCTATTAATCAACTTTTTTTTTCATACGCGGGATCCAGACCTAGTTGTTATTTTGCTGAAAAATGAACATATTCACTTGCAAATAACTCGAAAAGTATTGATTTGGTGAAAAAAACACTATGGAACAAAAGTTACTTAAAATTAGTCAGTTTTTACATTTCGGTACTTATCTTGGACATGTATTTTTTCACCCCCAAGATGGGGCGAAAGTCACCCCCAGGGCAAAAGCACCGATCGGCACCATATCACTTTTTTTCTTTGGCATGTTAGCTATGCGTATGCCAAATTTCATGTCAATCCAAGCGGTTCTTTAAAATTTACAGCAAAAACCGTGAAAGAATGTACTATCAGGAATTTAGACATTTTGGACAACATTTTTGAAAGAAAGGTTCGATATTTCCTTATACTTAGCCGTTGCATGGAAACGAAAAATAACTGTATGGAGTATGGAATAGCTATTTGTATAACAAGGGAGGAAAGTGCTATTTTTCCTCCCGAGAATGAAGTTTACTGCCCGACGCGTAGCGGAGGGCAGTAATCATTCAAGGGAGGAAAAGGCACTTTACTCCCATGTTATACATATGGTTTTTCCACCTTCCTCAAATAACAAGTCATTTTTTCATTTTTACGTAATTTATTTATGTAACTAACCAACAAAATTTATTAGAACTAAAACTAACAAGTAGGTACAATATAACTGTCAACTGTCAAATATAAGTCAAATTATTAATGTAAACATTGTCAAATCAGAATAACAATTTACTGTTTTTTACCGTTCTGCAAAATACAGAGTGTTTTTAAATAAACGTTAAAATGTATAGATACTTACGTAATAGAAAATAGATATTGTACAGGGCGTCAATAAGTTATATTTCATGAATGAAATACCATGACGTCACTTTTACTTTTCCTCCCTAGGGAGGAAAAATATTTTCCTCCCTAGGGAGGAAAAGTACAACTTTGCTCCCTACAATCAGGTCCGGAAAAGTATACTTTCGGTAGAGGTAGGTGGAAAATATTATTTCCTTACTCTAAGGAAATATTTTTTCCTTGCAGCAGATTCAGAAAAAAATTATTAAAGTATAACTTTATTTTCAATAATTTCAACACATTATAAAATAGTCTGAAACCAAAAATGATTACAATCACAGAAAACACTAGAAAACACCAAAAATACTTCCAAAAATAAGCAAATGCGGCTTCTCTCGGCTTGCGCCTCGACATCAATCTTCACACCAGAGTTTAATCTCTGTTCGAAGAGTTTAAGTCTGTTCTGTCGGACAAAATACATTAGCCGTTTGCGTGGTCTGACCGTTCCAAATTTTTAACCTGTTCCACAATTAAAACTTCCCCTGTTCCAGTGTTCCCATATATCAAAGTTTGTCCGACTAGACTCCCTTAAGCTATCAACAAATTTTCAGCTTGCTATTAATCAACTTTTTTTTCATACGCGGGATCCAGACCTAATTGTGTACCTAGTAGGAAAATGCGGAAAATCCATCCCCGGACGGTGCACCGTCCGGGGATGGATTTTCCTACTAGGTACACAATTAGGTCTGGATCCCGCGTATGAAAAAAAAGTTGATTAATAGCAAGCTGAAAATTTGTTGATAGCTTAAGGGAGTCTAGTCGGACAAACTTTGATATATGGGAACACTGGAACAGGGGAAGTTTTAATTGTGGAACAGGTTAAAAATTTGGAACGGTCAGACCACGCAAACGGCTAATGTATTTTGTCCGACAGAACAGACTTAAACTCTTCGAACAGAGATTAAACTCTCATGCAAAAATCAGAGTCCTATTTATCACCAAATGGGCGTTTTAATGAGTGGAACATGTAGAATATGTCAAATGCCAGGAATGATGACAGGTGATAAATAGCAGTCTGATTTTTGCATGAGAGTTTAATCTTTGTTAGGAGATTTTAAGTCTGTTCTGTCGGACAAAATAAATGTGCCGTTTTCGTGGTGTGACCGTTCCAAATTTTTAACCTGTTCCACAATTAAAACTACCTCTGTTCCAGTGTTCCCATATATCAAAGTTTATCCGACTAGACACCCTTAAGCTATTAACAAATTTTCAGCTTGCTATTAATCAACTTTTTTTTCATACGCGGGATCCAGATCTAAATGTACTTACTACTTATTGTAATTAACTTTAAAAAATAATAATAACTAAATAATATTGTATTTAGGTGAAACTAATTTGTTTATAACTATTTAAAAGTGTTTTTTTTGCGTACAATGGATACATAAAATTGCGTATAACGGATATAGCTAATAAATTTATTATTATTATTTATTTTCAGAGAAGTGATTTCTCAACGTCGTAAATTTTTAAGATGATGTTGCATCATCTGAAAATCAATTTTCAACCACAGGATGAAAAACAATTTGATAAATATTTTGAAAGAATTGTTGACATAACAATAATGAAACTGATTACCCTTAAAAAGTAGAAGCTGAGATCAACCACACAGTCTACAGAGTCCAAAAAGGCTCATGGGTTTGAACTTATTGTTGGTGAGATCATCATGAAACAACTGTCAACAAAATTATACAAAATTAACATATCTTACATACGTTTATGTTTCCTTAACGCTGGAATATGTCCCAAAATAGCAAAAATTGTGCTTATACCAAAACCGGAAAAATCACAAAACCATATAATACCTAATTATGGCATACCTACCTAGAAATCAGTACTTTCAGTGATAAACAAATTTTACGAAAACTTTTTAAACTGTTAAAAAGGCTTAAACTAACTAATAATAAAAAGGAAACGTTATACTACTTTACCATTTTTGATTTATAGAAATCAGTTAAATTGTTTACCACGTGTACAACGGGATCACTAGCATCATAGTAACGACATTATAAGAAAAAAAGGTGTTTCCATTATTTTCTCTGATCTGGTTTAAGCAGTTTATATTTAGTTTGGCTGCAACAGAATCACTTGAAGAGAGAAAAGTAACGAATACTCACATATTAAAAAAGAAAACCCCGTGGTTTAGAGAGGAAGCTAAGATAAAATGCGAAGAAAAGAAGAAAGCCTTTTTACAGTACAGAACAAAACAAACACAACAGGCATACAACCACTACAAACGAATCAGAAACGAAACGAATACTTTAGTGAGGCAAATAAAAAGGGAGAACTGGCAGAGTTTCTCAAAACAGATCGAACACGACTTCTACGGAACACAAAAAGAAGTATGGAGAATGATCAGAGGGCAAAGAAAGGAGATGAACGAATTAATAAAAGCGTAACACATTCAGAAGGAAACATGGGCAGACTACGTCCGATCTATATTTGCTAAAGGCGACGATAATGAACCACCAACACCTGAAGTTACGACAAATGAAGAAATAAACATCGAGGAGGGAGAGGTAAAGGAAGCATTAAGAAAATTAAAAAATAGAAAATTTCCAGGAGAGGACAGAATATCGAACGAACTCCTAAAGTACGGAGGACAAGATCTAACTAAACAACTATTAAAACTAATACAAAAAATAATAGAACAAAACAGAATACCACAAGAATGGAGATCAAGCATCCTAATACCTCTCTTCAAAAAAGGAGACAAATCAGACCCGGAGAATTACAGAGGGATTAACTTATTAAACACAACATTAAAATTAACAACAAAAGTGATAAAAAACAAAATGAATGAAATTATAACATTAGCAGAGGAACAACAAGGTTTTAGGCCGGAAGGTCATGCACTGACGCTATATTTATAATGAGGCAAGTTTAAGAGAAATCGTTGGAATACAACAAACCGGCATATTTATGTTTCGTGAATCTTAAGAAAGCATTTGACAGGGTCACATTAAAGGACGTTATCCACTTGTTATACTCGAGAGAGGTACTTCTGGGAAATTAAAACGATAGAGAACATTTACCAGAACAACACAATAAAAGTAAAAGTGGAAGATGAACTAACTGACCCAATTGAAGCCGGCAATGGGATAAGACAGGGGGATTCCTTGAGTCCTTTATTGTTTAACCTGATCATGGACGAAATAATAAAAAAAGTAAGAACTAAAAAAGGATACCAAATGGGAGAAAAACAACTTAAAATAATCTGCTATGCGGACGATGCAATACCTACTAATCTCTCAAAGTGAAGATGATTTACAACGTATGCTGCACCAATTCAACATAATCGCCAGAAAATTTAACATGTTAATTTCCTCAAAAAAGACAAAATGCATGGTTATAACAGCATATATAATAAGATGTAAATTGGAACTGAAAGGTTAGATAATAGAAAAAGTGATGGAGTTTAAATACATAGGCATCACACTATCTAGCTACGGAAGGCTCGAAACAGAAGTGGAAGATCAAGTGAATAGAGCAAACAGAGCCGCAGGTTGCCTGAATGACACAATATGGAGAAATAAAAATATCGGAAAAGAAATGGAAGGCAGAATTTACAAAACAGTCATCTGACCAATAATGACATACGCGGCAGAAACACGACCCGACACAGAGAGGACAAAAAGATGGCTCGAAACAGCGGAGATGAAAACCCTTCGAAAAATCGATGGTAAGACTCTATGGGACAGAGCTAGAAGTACAGATATACGACGGAGGTGCAAGGTGGATAACATTAATAACTGGGTAAGAAACAGAAGAATAGAATGGAATGACCACATAAGCCGAATGACAACAAATAGGGTAGTCAGGACAGCGAGAGACGGTTCCCCAATAGAAAGACGATCAGTGGGAAGACCACGAAAACTATGGAACGACAACTTACTAGAGGCATATTGAAAAAATAGACAGTCATGTCTATACAAAAAGAAGAAGAACATATTTAGTTTGGCATAAAGATTTATTAGAAAAAATCAGATCTCGCCTCCCAAAATACTACTTGTCTCTATTGGGGTCATATAGATCAGATAAATACTTTATGTTAAAGCAGAAGAAAGAATGTTCTGATAGAAGATTGATAGAAGATATTAGAGATGTAAGGAAGCAACCTACACCATATTTGTATATGTTATATGCAAAACATGTTCCTGAGCTTATTCAGAACACCCTTGTTTTATTGATTGCGAAAAAGTAGCATAGCAATTTCAAGGTTCCAACGAATAATATTAAAAATTTGCCAAAATGGTACAGAATCAAACTAAAGGATTCCGATGACCTAACCAATAAAACAAGTCATAATTACCTACTCAGTCAAAATAGTGTCCAGAGCCCACACAAAAACACCGCAAAATATCTATGGGCACCACTGTCGATGCAAACCTTCAATAAAGGGACAATGTGAAAAATAAATGACAAGACACACAAATCCTCAATCCTCTTTGGAGTTATGAGTCATAAAGCTCTAGTATTGTGCGGCTGAAAACAATTTCTACAATGTAACGATTCCCAGACTGCAGGGTTACACCTGGTATACAGACGGGTCTAAAACTGCAGACGGTTCGGGCGCAGGAATATTCTGTAGTGGTGGAAATTTTAACATTTATATTCCACTTGGAGAATATACCTCCGTATTTCAGGCACAGATTTTTCCAATCTTGCAATGTGCAAGAGAAAACAACCTAAGGGCATTCGAACTGCAGCGGGTTAACATATGCACAGATAGCCAAGCAGTTATTGGGGCTCTTATAAACCCTAAGGTGAACTCTAGGCTGGTGTGGGAATGTCGACAAGAACTTCACAGAGTGGCACAACATAACAGTGTTATACTGGTATGGGTTCCAGGTCATCGGGGCATATACGGCAATGAAAGAGCTGATGCACTTGCCAAGAGAGCATCAGCTACAAAATACCTGGGCCCAGAGCCGGCCGTGGAAGTGCCAAAAAGCACCGTCCGCGAACGAAAAAAGCCTGGATCCGAAGCCAACACAACTCACACTCAGACAGTGTACCCGGTCAAACACATGGCAAGATGTATATCGGACGGACATGTGCTAGTAGGGCTGAGTTACTGCTGAAAACAAGCAGGAATCAGCTCAGAGTCATAAAAGGTTTCCTCACTGGACATGCGCCAGTTAAGGGTCACCTGCATACAATGGGGCTGTTGCATGGAGACTTGAGCTTCAGACTCTGTAACAGAGAACCTGAAACAGTCAACCATATTTTGCATGACTGTGAGGCATTAGATCGGAGGCGGCAAACACTTTTCGGAGACATCGAAGTGACTCCAAATATATATGGCACCCACCCACTAGACCTGTACAAGCTGGTACAGGGTTCCAGAATTCTGGAATGGGTTTCATAAACGAATGGAAGATGTACAATAAGCCAAGTGGCTGCAGTACAACCGGTTCACAACAGACGGCTTCCAGGGAAAAAAACGATTCCAACATAATACTTAGTCTATAAATGCTCCTTGGTAGGTACCTACATAACACACCGTGATATACAAAAAGTTCTAGTTTATGTTACTTTTCAAATGCAAGGCTTTTTATTGGGATGAACAAATAATTTTAGCGGAAGACAAACACGACATCGTCTATAGGTATAATAAATTGGCTGAAGAATACTGTGGAAAAGCTAGGGTTTGGAAATGAATTATAATAAAGTGCAATACATGGTTATTAGAAACACCGCAGAAGATCTGGAGAAATAACAATTCAATAAAACAAACAGAAATGAATAAGTAAAAATTTTTGGGGATAACTTTAACACATACAGGATCACATGAAACGGATACAACAAATAAAATAAAAAAAAAGGAAATACAATAACACGACGATTATTAGGTACAATCGATTATGTGGAGCGACGATAGTTAGAGCCTCACGATACGATACAATATCGATACTTTTTAAGTATTGAGTATTGTATTGATTATACCAATGAAGTATCGTATCGTGTATCGATATCGGCAATACTTTCTTATAAAAATATCGTATTGATATTGATTTCTTTAAAATATCGATACAATGCTCGATAAAATATCGACATAAAAAGTATTAAATTAATAAAAAAACGATTCTTTATTGATTTATCACAATCTTTATTAAAACATATTAAATTGGGATGTGGTAAACGGCACAATAAATAAGTAGTTTTCAAATGGACAATTTTTAATACATCACCAAGTATCCAAGGAATCACAAAAACATGAATGTTGCGGTCGTCCAGGTCTTTGACAACATTAATCAAATTAAAAGACTCAGGAGAACCAAGTTCTATGGCAATATAGTGACAGGTTTACAAAAATAGAGGATATTGTAAATTATAATAAAATTGTGTAAAGGACCTAGCCAATATGCTGTAGTTTTCAGTTTAGAAATTATCTTTGTCAATTTAAGTTATAAACAAATAACTTATTAATCTTCTTAAAACAGATTGTACTAAGACTCCAACAGGTCATGAATAAAATAAAGAAAAGATCTATAAAGATAAAGTAATAGAATAGAAATATAAAATGTACTTATTGTAAATCTTCTTAATTTTTAAGATAACCAACAAAGATCTTTTCGTCAACAAAAAAATTTTTTTATTGACATTAATATGAAAAGAATAAAAGAAGGCTTAAAAGAAGATTAAAAGAAGAAGAAACAAACATTTATTTGAAAAACATCATACAGAAATAGCGTTATGCATGTAGGTAAACGGTATTTTTAGTAAAGTTGAAACTTTTTAGGTATACCTACCCTATCTTCGTTTTCATGCCGAATTGTTGTCATTAAGGTTATATCGCTTCGCCGTTAATCCGTTGACTGTTTTTCGTAGGTAATTTCCAATTCTATTTAATACTTCACATTTTTCTATTTTCGAAAGTCGAAAGCTTTTTCCTTGCATTTTAATCTGTGTTCTTTATAAGATAATCGTAAGTATAGGTAAATAAGTATGATCCTTCTTTACCTCGCTAGAAGATGCCGTTTCGAATTGTATCAGGTTGGGATCAATATTCAAAAAGTAACAATGGCCAAAAAACCAAACAAACAGATAGTTGAAACGATAGTAATAGATGATCTCTTCAACACTTGTTATTTTTAGGGACCAATTTAAATTAGTATGTAGTAGAGAGTGCGTTATTCAGTGCCTTAGTAGGTACATACCCTACATATATCAAAAGTTAACAGATCTGATTTCTCCGTGTAGGTATAATATAGTAATGTGTATGATTTTATTTAGACCTATTTGTGGAATATAGAATTCTACATAATTCATTTTTAGACCAAATAGGTCTAAAAGTGAATTTTACCAAAATCAAAACAATGACAAATACACAAAATAATAGAAACGTAATACTAAACGAAACCACAATAGAAGCGGTTAGTGATTATACACTCACCGGCACAAAATTCCGCCAACCACAAAATTTTTAATTAAGTTTGACAATCTATAACCGTTGATTGATAAATTATATGGGGGTATTTATCAATCAACGCTATAACTTTATTATTTGTACTCCGATTTTCAAAATTCTTACATCATTTTATAGGTGCATGTATTGATGTCGTTTTTTATTATTCCGGTAACAAAAAATTTGTGCTCAGATGACATTATACGGGGGTGAATGGAAGCGTTCTTTTTCTCCTAACTTTAAAAAATTTTGTGGAAAAATTGGAGTGCTGATTTTGTTTCATACTCCTTTTGTTTTATCCTGGAGATATCACTAAGGTTTTGTTTTTTTAATTATCCGAATATCTCTTTTCTTGTAAGAGCTGTAAATAAAAACACTGCTTTGAAGGTTTATTTAATTAAAAATATCAAACGCACTAAAATTAACAAAACAAAACAAAATTAACAACAAAAAACAATTCAATAGCGAGTATGTCCACCTCTTGCAGCAACGACTGCTCGCAATCTGTTTAGGTACTGTTTAGCATCCAATAAAGATGTGCTTTCCTTGTTTGGGGAATATAGGCCAATCAAGTTAGGTTTTTACTAGACATAACGGAAAAGACGAGGTTTGACAGTTGAAATGTGTAGTATGAGACATTACAAAAAGACTACCATCTTTGGATTCATCAATTTTTTAGTGGAACATTTTTTAAATAAACAATCAAAACGTCAAACTTAGTTTTTTACTCATAACTTAAAAACTTGTTTATTTAGAAATTTGACGTCCACAGGTAACTTTCTCAGAAAAAAAAGATACATAGAATGAGATACGCTAAATAAAAATCGGTTAATAAATAAAAAAGTTATTGCAAAACGGATGACAAAATCACTGTTTTTGAATATAGTTAATAACAATTTTATTGTTTGTTAAAATACGTTTTAATATACCCAAAATTGAGGGCACTATGGTGTTTGAATGGTGTGCAAAAAATGGTCCAGATCTGTTAAATAGTTTTCGTAAAATTGAATTTGTTTATAAAATTTTTTGAAAAACGAGCTAGTTTCTGAGGCTGGTCCAGTTAATATGGCTGAATGTATCTCAATAATCCGGGGCTCGTTTCCTTCGTTAAGATGTATACTAACAGCTTATGACAGAAAAAAGTAAAAAAAAATTACATATACGTACACAAAATTATTTGTTAATAAATAGCAGTTTTTAAGCTTATAAACAATTACAATAATTTCGTAGAAATTACATCAAATTAAATGGCAATGAAAAATACGGAAAGCTGGTTAAAATACACAACTTTCAAAAACAATTTTTAGTTCCTACGACCCTTGGGGTCTGAGATAGCCCCTTTTTTTTGAAAACATCACTGTTACGTTAATTAATAACACTAAGAGCTGAAATTAACCAATCTTTTATAAGAAAAGCCAAAGTTTTTAACAAAGTTCTTAGTAAGAAAAAATGTTAAAAATTGTTTAAATAGGAGTGTTATAAACACAGAGTATTTTGCGTTCCGACTAAAGTAAAAAATAGCGGGCGTAGTCGACTGACTGAATAGTGGCCGCGGTTGGCGACCGGCATGCGGCAGCAACTATTAAAATTACGTTATCCCGACCACAAAAATCCACTTTAAGGTGAATGACAAATTTTCGTCATTCCTTAAGTTTTCGAGGTCTCTGAATCCGAATATAGAGTTAATTTTTTTCTAGAATTAGTGGAACATGTTCAAAAATCAAATTTTATGCAAAAATGCGAAAAATCAATTTTGATGCTTTTTCAATTTTAACTCACTGTATTTTTGGTCGCTGTAAATATTTCCTTTTGAAAATTTTACTGTGTTATCTTTGAAGCATTTAGATAAAAATGAGATTTGTCCAAAATGACTCAACACGTTAAAAGAGAAGTTGTTAATTTTTAAAAATTTTGTCGTCAGATTTCGTTAGTTTCATGTTTACTTAAAAAAGTTGAGTGACAAACTTTTTAGTTTATAATTTTAATTAACACAGAAATAAAATATAATTTATGAAGAAGTTTTCCAAAAAAATTTAATTTAAAATATGCAATAGGAAAAATGTTATGTGACTTTATAGACGAGCGGCACACCCCAAAAAAAGCTTATTTCTCGAGATACTAATACTAATTTTGGTCATAGTTTATATTTTTGATGGTGCTCAAAACTAAAATTAGGGTTGTTTTGAATTTTACGTGTGGGAACATTATCAAAATCGCAACTTTACCCTAAAAATAAAAAAAATCACGTTTTTTTGAGTTTACTTTGCTACAACTCTGTTCCATTGTAATATTTTTTTCTGATATTTTTATAGTATATATTTCTCACCTTTCTGAAGACAATGGGACCTGCTTCAATATTTCCGTCTTGCCATAAAGAAAGTTATAAATTGTTTGAAGTAAAAGGTGCAGATTCTTGAATTGCAAAGTTTAATCGCAAAAGTTGAGTAACAAAATTTGAAATTTAGCTGTTTAATTAATTTTAAGTTAAAATCTAGAGTACAGAGAACAAAATGTTTTATAGAAAAAAAAAATGGTGTAACTTTTAATTTTAAGAAAAACGTGATCTCATCTTTTTTTTATTTTTAGTGTAAAATTGCGATTTTGACAATGTTTCCCCATCTAAAATTCAAAATAAAACTCATTTTCGTTTTCACCACCATAAAAAGTATAAAGTAAGACCAAAATTAGCCATTCACCACACCGTGGTTGATATCTCGAGAAATGAGCGTTTTTTTAGGGGGAGTACCACGTACCACTCGTCTATAAGGTCGCGTAACTTTTTTTCTGTTGCATATTTTGACTTTGTGGCCTTTTTATTGTTATTTTTTAAATTTATTTATTTAAAATATAATTTTACTAAATAAATGTGCAACATAATAATATTCATAAAATTCAAGTTTCTACCAAAATATATAAATATAATATTAAGCTTCAAATCCGGTATACTGTCAATGTTAAAAATGGGCTGCAACGGTCTAGCGCTAGCGAATGCTAATCCGCGAATTTATTCTCATTCGGCTGCGCCCATCATTTTTTTTTTTTACTTTAGTCGGAACGCAAAATACTCTTTCTTTATAACAATACTGTTTAAACAATTTTTAACATTTTTTTTTGCAAAAAAACTTTGTTAAAAACTTTGACTTTTCTTATAAAAGATTGGTTAATTTCAGATCTTAGTGTTGTTAATTAACGTAACAGTGATTCTTTCAAAAAAAGGGGCTATCTCAGACCCCAAGGGTCGTAGGACCTAAAAATTTTTTTTAGAAGTTGTGTATTTTAACCAGCTTTCAGTATTTTTTATTGCCATTTAATTTGATCTAATTTCTACGAAATTATTGTAATTGCTAATAAGCTTAAGAACTGCTATTTATTAACAAATAATTTTGTGTACGTACATGTAATTTTTTTTACTTTTTTTTTCATAGGGTATTAGTATACATCTTAACGAAGGAAATGAGTCCCTGATAATTGAGATACATTTAGCCATATTAACTGGACCAGCCGCAGAACTTAGCTCGTTTTTCAAAAAATTTTATAAACAAATTAAATTTTGCAAAAACTATTTCACAGATCTGGACCATTTTTTGCACACCATTCAAACACCATAATGCCCTCAAGTTTAGGTATATTTAAACATATTTTAATAAACAATAAAATTGATATTAACAATATTCAAAAACAGTGATTTTGTCGTCCGTTTTGCAATAACTTTTTTGTTTATTAACCGATTTTAATTTGGTGTATTCCATTCGATGTATCTTTTTTTTCTGAAAAAGTTACCTGTGGACGTCAAATTTCTAAATAAACAAGTTTTTAAGTTATGAGTAAAAAACTAAGTTTGACGTTTTGATTGTTTATTTAAAAAATGTTCCACTAAAAAATTGATGAATCCCAAGATGGTAGCCTTTTTGTAATATCCCATACTACACATTTCAACTGTCAAACCTCGTCTTTTCAATTATGTCGAAAAACGGCTTATTTTTTACTAACTTGATTGGTCTAATAGCCCGATGTTCCTTTACCAGGGCCATAACTGTACCAAATTTTCTGGAGGTCTAGGATGACGGCAAATAGCTTTTTTTTATTCATCCCATAAATGCTCAATAGGATTGAGATCTGGGCTGCATGCGGGCCATTCTAATCTTATCAATCCAACCTCTATTTTATGAGTCAATCAGTATTTTTATTTACAAAAAATGGTACAGCCCTTACAAGAAAAAAGATATTCAGATAATTTAAAAAACAAAATGTTGATGATGCCTCCAGGATAATATGACAGGACTATGAGACAAAATCAGCTATTCCATTTTTCCACAGATTTTTTTTAACTTAGGAGAAAATACAACGCTTACGTTCATCCCTGTATAATGCCATGCAAGCAAAATTTTTTTGTTACCGGAATTATACCAAATAATACCAATACATGCACCTACAAACTGGTGCAAGAATCTTAAAAATCGGAGCACAAATAATAAAGTTATAAATTGTCAAACTTAATCAAATCAATTTTGGGTGACGGAAGTTTGTGCCGGTGAGTGTATATACAGTGCGCTGGAAGAAATGTTACCCCCCCCCCCCTATTAACTTATTTATTTTTAGCACATAAGCAAAACGCTCGGACAGGTCGATTTTTAAAATAATCATAGTATATTTTAACATCAATGTTTCGAACTTTACGCGATCCCTCTTCAGGTGACAAGCACAACTTTGATTTTTTTAAACGGGAAAGTACATCATGTGATACCTCATTTAAAAGCCTTTGAAATACTGATTACAAAAATGTATAATACTTTAAGCCTTTTTGACAGCGTAGGTGCAAATTTTCTGTCGAATTATTTTTCAATGTAGGTATTCATTTTTTTCGAATCCTGAGAAAACTAATATATATTTTTGAAAAATTTAAACGCAGAATGAAATACTGCAGTATTATCGAGAGTCGAAAGTCCCTGAAAACTACTATAATGATTATTTTAATAAGTCACAGGGGTGAATAGGGAGCATCCATAAACTACGTCGTAAAAATTTTGGAGTTTTTAATAGGTACCCTCCCCCCCTTCCGTCGTAAAGCGTCGTTTGCAGTTGACCCCCCTTCATACCGACGTCGCAATTGCAACTCATGACCCCCCTTTTAGTGATTTTTTTTAAATTCCATGTTATTCCTAGATTTTTAAAGGTTTTTTAAAAGTCTTAAAGTTTATTTACGAATGTATCCAAATCAGTATTACTATGTAGGTACTATGTAGCTCATTAATATCTGTTTACTCTCTTAATTCACTGTACAACTAATAATTAGCTTTATAGGGACAAAAGACAACACTTTTATCGGAGTTCCTATGCTTTCTTAACTACATCATATAAATCTTGATACTTATTTTGTTTTGATTTCAATGCCATTTCTTTTATTAAGTATAAATACATAGATACAATGTACTAACTAAATAGAATATAATATTTTATTTCTATTCATTCTTTTAGAATTTTTCCACACAGAGTATTCAGTAAATAAGTGAACAGTTTAATATTTATTGCTTCCAGACGTTGTTCTGAAAAGAAGCGTTTGTTTAGACATAGAACAATGTTTTATTGTTTGTTATTCTGTATAAAACTGCTAGCAATATAATTTAAGGCTGTGAGTGATAAAAACGAAATGAAAAGTATGCGATAAAAGTAATAGGCAAATTTTTTTTATTCTAAAATAGGGTATATTTTTTATATTCGTGAACTTCAAACGACGTCGGATGTGCACTGATGGCCCCCTCCCCCTGTCGTATTCCGTCGTAATAAGCAAAGTCCCCCTCCCCCTTTTCAACGACGTAGTTTATGGATGCTGCCATAAAAGAGAAAATTAAGTCTGATTTTTAATTTCAAATAAATCATTCAAAAGAAACGTTTTGTTTATTCTAAGGGACTTTCAGCTCTCGGTAGTAATATGTCTTTCATTCTGCGTTTAAATTTCTCAAAAATATCTAGTATTAGTTTTCTCAGGATTCGAAAAAAATAAATGCGTTTAAAAATAATTCGAACGGAATTTTGCACATAATATGCTCTTAAAGAGGATTAAAGTGTTATACATTTTTGTAATCAGTATTTAAAAAGATTTTAAATGAGGTGTCACATTATGTACTTTCCCATTTAAAAAAATCAAAGTTGTGCCTGCCACCTGAAGAGGTATCGCGTAAAATTCGAAACATTGATGCTAAAATATACTACATATTATTATTTTAAAAATCGACCTGTCCGAGCGCTTTGCTTATGTGCTAAAAATAAATAAGTTAATAAGGGGGGGTGTAACACTTATTCCAGCGCACTGTATTTGGGACAGATAATAAAAATAAATAAGGAAAACCAAACAGCGGAGGTAAAAAGAAGGGTTAGATTAGCCTGGGAAGAATTTGGGAAATTAAAATGGGTCTTAAAGGATAAAAAAATACAACAATATTTAAAAACAAGAGGGTTTGACCAGTCCATACTCCCATTTCTCACATACGCATGCCAAACATGGACCTTGACCAACGCAAACATGGATAAAATAATGAAGACACAAAGAGCCATGGAGAGAGCGATGTTAGGGGTAAAATTAAAAGACAAAAAGTAAAACAACTGGATAAGAAATAAAACAAAAGTCAAAGACGCAGGACAACATGTAGCCAGGTTAAAATAGAGTTTCGTAGGTCATAACGCCTGACAAACGGACAATAGGTGGAATGCCAGGATAAACAATGGAGCATGACGTTAGAAAGATAGGAGGAACACACTGGAAGCAAAAAGCACAAAACAGAAGCGAATGGGGGAAACTGGGGGAAGCCTTCAAAATTGGACGAATTAAAGGTCAAAAGAAAAAAGAAGAAGATTTTCTTTACGTCAGTAAATAAATAAACAAATATGTTTGTGTTCTGACGTATGGCTCAGAAACCTGGACATTAACAAAGGCCAACATAAATAAAATAGAAATAACTCAAAGAAAAATGGAAAGATCCATGTTGGGAATAAAACTGTAAAACAGAAAATCAAACAAATGGATAAGAGAGAAAACAAAAGTAAAAAATATAACAGAACATATAACAGGGTTAAAGTGGAGATTTGCGGGCCACAATGCGAGAGAGGAAGATAAAATATGGAATGCTGAAATACAGAACTGGAGACTGTGGACAGGGGAAGAGGAAGACCTTAGATGCGATGGAAGGACGATATTGTAAAAGATGCAGGAAATCACTGGAAAAGCGCCGCCAAGGACAGACAGATATGGAAAGATTTGCGGGAGGCCTATGTTCAAAGTTGGATAGAAATGGGCTAAAGAAGAAGATGATGATGATGATGAATTTTATTTATATGTACATATATCTAGTGCTGAGTTTTAACAGTTTTTATGATTAGGTTAATGCTCGTTTGTGAAATAGGTATAATGAGTTTGTACATTTTGGTAGATAATGAAACTAAAAACTCCAAAAATCCGACCAGATTTTTGTGATTAAATTACGCCTATGCAATACACCAAAACATGTTGAACAGATAAAAAATCAAATAATGTAGGTACGGACAAACACAAAAAGGAGGACAGGCGTTAAAAGGAAAAAGCTTCCAGACATGAATCTAATAGAAAAATCATTGATAAGAATGTTAACACAGAAGGGAAAATATGAGAAATGCAAGAAAACTATTATTTTCATCAAAAAATCCAGATTTTTGGACAATACACGCAGGCATAAATAATAATAATTTAGAAACAAATGTCAAAGAAAACTGTAGGGAAACATAATGTACTGTAGAAGAAAGATAGTACTTACTATTTTTATAACTACTTCTATTTTGATTGTAATTCCCCTCATTTTACTATTCTCTTCAAATGTATGTGTATGTAATATTTGGATATCTGTGATTTTAATCTTGTGATTTGGGACAAATTGGACATATTAGTAATACAAACTTACCTTTACCAACAGTTTCACTTCCACTATCTTCTGAGGGAGGTCCAGGAGCAGCTCTCATTCCAGGCACAAGTCCATGCGGATACCTCGGTCTATTTAACGGGGAAAAGGCGCCATGCATGCCCAATAATTGGGCAGCACCCGGGAATTGCAATAAGGGTGCCCAAGGAGGCCGTGGGGCTAGATGGGCAGCCGCGGCAGCATACAGCTGAAGCGGAGGGGGTAGAACCCCCGATTCCAGTACCATTTTTTCGCCCACTTTGTTGATGTTAAATCACTACGGACACTGACGCACTATTAGACACGACACTTCATGTTTTTTATCTATAGAACAGTCCTTGTTCACTTCATTATTTTAGTCCTTTAAAAATCGCGAAAATTTTGCCGTTAGTACTTGTTATAATACACCGAATGTTTGTAGGTTGTTATTTAGAAGGGTTGTTTCGTGTTATGCTCCAGTGAGTATTTTCGGAACACTGGCCACTAAACTTTTTACTAGCGATATAAGTTATTGAGTTATTTACGTTATGAACCCATGTGCAAGATTTCCCTGCACACAAGACATGCGTTTGATACGAAACAGCTGGATTCACTAACTCCCTTCAGTATAAGTTAGCGGGAGGCGTGTTGCCTTCCACCAAAGTGAATACGACGATCGCTATTGGCGCAGCGACGAACCGCCCACAGATATTATCCCTCCCAAAGTGGTGAATATCATTATTGAGGAATGGTCTGATGTCAATATGTTTTAGTTATTTATTATTTTTGGTTTGATGGCTTTTTGGTGTAGTTGAATTTAGATGATATGTTATTTTTTGTTTGATAAACTGATAACGGTGTATTTTTAGGGATTTATGGGTAATTAGGGTTTTTTATTGTTGCCGGCATTTAATTGGAAATAATTGTTTTAGGGCGTTAATAAAGTTGTAAAAATATGGAAATGGACAATGTTGCTACATAACTTACAGGCTCTGTAAATATGTCTATAGCAAAATTCGGTTAAAAGCCTTTTCATTTTTAATGACCTGGCAGGGGACGATATTTTAACCCTCAAATCATTTTTGAAACATGACAGATTTTTCACAAATGATACACAGTTGACATAAAAATCTAAAACATGTCGACCTACTAGATAAAAAATATATAGGTATCTATAATTAATTATAAGTAACTAATCATATCTAATAATTATAATAAATAAATGTACCTATGGTCAGAGGCTTGCAGAGAATATTTGTGTGCACGTCATATACCTATTTTGTCTTTAAAAATAAATAGGTAACAACGCGCAAAATTTACAAATATCATATTTATTTAAAAAATGTAGGTATATTATTACAATTTTAGTCCTTATTTATTCTTTAAATTAAGTAGGTATATGTATCTATCTAGATCAGCGGCTCTCAATCTGTGGTACCTACATGTACCACTGGTGGTACATTTCATGTTTTGAGGTGGTACACAAAACGCAAAAACCGCCAAAATCAGCACCACTATTATAGTTAATTAGATCACCTAGTTATATAGATATGTATTTCAGTTAGGTGGTACCAAAAATAATAAAAAGTATTTGGTGGTAGGTACATGACACAAAAAGATTGAGAACCGTTGATCTAGATATTATTTATGAACACAGTAAATTCAAATTTCAAAATGTAGGTAACTGACTAAAAAAATTGATATACCTAAGATAAATAAAATTAACTATTCCAATTATTTATTCCAATTTGTATCTGCATAATTTTATAAAAAAATATATAATGCCAATATTTTCTGAATGTGCCGATCGTTTCCCTAAATTTTGTATTCGAATTCCCTGAGTAATAGAACCTGTTTTTAAATCATTTTGGATGTACCTACCTGATATTGTAATAAAATACTTTAAGTAAACTGGTAAATAATTAACAATCCTAATATAGGTATCTAGGTAGGTATGTACCTACTTTATGCACAAAGAGACGTTATCACATTTCTGAGTTGCTGTTCGTCAACATCTTCATGCACCTTATGGAAATAGGTGGATAGGACACAGATGCATCATGAATGGCCACCTAGATCGCATTATTTGAACCCTATCGACTATTCAATATGAAAGAAATCGCTTATCGAGAAAATATAGGTATGTACCTAAATACAAGACAAGAACTACCTACTTAACTGACAAAATTATTGACTCTTGTACCTAACATTATTAGAAATGATCCTTAACTCTCAGGAAATTAATTAGTTATTTTTGTTGGTCTAACAAAGATATTGTACCTACTTAGGTACTTAAGTTATTTATTATTTTTGGTTTGATGGCTTTTTGGTGTAGTTGAATTTAGATATGTTATTTTTTGTTTGATAAACTGATAACGGTGTATTTTTAGGGATTTATTGGAAAATATTTGGAAATAATTGTTTTAGGGCGTTAATAAAGTTGTACAAATATGGAAATGGACAATGTTGCTACATAACTTACAGGCTCTGTAAATATGTCTATAGCAAAATTCCGTTAAAAGCCTTTTCATTTTTAATGATCTGGCAGGGGACGATATTTTAACCCCCAAATCATTTTTGAAACCTGACAGATTTTTCACAAATGATACCTACACAGTTCACAGTTGACATAAAAATGTAAAACATATCGACCTACTAGATAAAAAATATATCTAAGTAGGTATATGTAGGTATATATACTTATATATCGTTATGCTCTGTACCCATTTCTCTCTTTTTATGAGATTGATCAGCAAATTCTTATTTTGATTAGTTACTTCATTATTTTAATTATTACTTATTTAAAACAAAACCAAAATTAAATTGAATTCTCTAATAAATTTTATTCTCAGGGCTATTTTAATTTTAATCCATTACCTTAGGTTTGTGGCTTCTAGTATCTCTAACAGTTGCTTACTTCATCCAAGGACAAAACAGGGAAATTAAACACACTCGATGTCATATAAATGTTATAAATATTTTTTATTTATCCAATATACCATAAATACAAGATTTAAAAATTATACTAAAATTTAATTCTGTTGCAACTTTTTCTCATCTAATAAATTAAGCTTTAATTCTGATGTCTCCTTTGTTTTAACAAAAATTTTATTTAAATAATTCGTTAGACTATTCTTAGAAAAATACTAAAATTTATTTTTCTCCTTTTGCATTGATTACTTTTATCTCTTCTTTAAATTTTGGAATGACTAAATTACGCTATAACGTATGGTCCTAAAGTTTTGGAAAAAATTTCAAAAGCATATAACTCTGACCACAATAATCTTATATTTTTATTAAATTATTCAACAATTTAACTTAACTATCCTTATTATAAATCAAAATTCAAATGACAGATAAGGGACCATTATTTTCGATTTCCCTAATAATTCCCCTGACACGTTGCATCATCCTTTAGACGACCTCGGCGTCAATTTCTCTAATTTTTGTATATATGCGGCGTCTTAACTGTTCCTGATTTTGTGCTTCCCATCCGTTATTATAGATTTTCCGACTTAATATTGCCCATAACTCTTCAATTGGACGAGCCTGAGGTAGGTTGGGGGGATTGTCTGCTTTCGGTACAAAGGTAATGTTGTTAGTTTCGTACCAGTCCCTTGTGATCCTCGCGTAATGACATGAAGCAAGATCTGGCCAAAAGACTATTTGATCATTTGCATGATGTGTGTTCACAAATTGAAGCAATTTAGAGAGACATCTTTGAATATAAATATTTGCGTTTAAGGCTTCGCCTCGAACAACACCAATGTAGGGCTGTGAGGTAAAGCCAGCCTCAGAAATTGCACACCATACCAAAATTTTGTCCTCAAATTTTTTCTTACTTTTGAATTTTATTTCATCAGGTACATTTTCGTAATCGTTCGTGTAAAACCCATCGTTACCCTTCATCTCAGAGTTGGACAAAGTAAAATATTTTTCATCGTCCATCACGATCAACTTGTTGACGAAATGCACTCGCCTTAACGCGCGGCAACATCTCAGAATTCTCTCTAATTGATCCTTTGTGTATTTTGGAGCTTTCCTTCTTTTCCGGTAGATAATACTGTTACTCGATAGGGTCCTGTATACTGTAGTCTTTCCAACATGAAATCTTCTGGCCAGTTTTCGCTGTGAGACCCCAATTTTGTTCTTAGCTGCTTCAATCAGTCTTGCCTCTCTTATATTGTTCAAAATCCGCGGTCGGCCACTTTTACGCAAGTTAACACATGGTATCCCTTCTTCACATTCTCTGATTGTGCGATAAATAATTGTCAATTTTCTTATGTTTTGATCTCGATAAATATTAACAATATCTCGTTTCGACATTCGCCCAACCATATTTTAAACACCTCGACGAATATCAATTTTATAAGACATTTTGCAGAGCACAAACCAAAATATTATGCTTTGTTTATTAAATGTCAATAACTGATGACATTTCAATTCCATGGCCTTCTTTGTTAAATGCATTTTGCTTCTCAATCAGACCAGGTGAAATTTTTCCCAAAACTTTAGGACCATACGTTAGAAATGCTCAATACAAAAATAAACAAATATGGTGTGGATTACTGTGGATATAAAACAAACTCTCTCCGTTTAACAAAAATTCTGACTAACCTTTTTGTTTCTTCTTTACTTCTTCTTCCTGGATTGCGCAGCCTTCGATTCTCTCACACTTGCTCCTAGGATGTAGCGAAAGGTCCTTCTCGTCCAAACTGCTTCAACAACAAACAAACAACGGGAATCGCTCGAAATCTCTATTCAGTTTTCTCTCTGCTCGATATCTTGTGCAAATTTATACCCACCGGCTACTCGTTTTAGACAGAACACAGGAATCTCCTCGAACACAAGGAAAATTAACTTCTCAACTCGGTCAATGATTTCGTTTCACCACGATCTGCTCGCAAAGGCCAATTTTACCACTTTACACCGACTTCTCACTTTTTAAAAACTGGACTGTCCTCTCCAGATAATAATTACACAGTGACCATTTTTTTTCTCCTCAAAATCAGACTCAACACTCTCATCCCCACCATCTATCTTTCTCCCAATCACAAACATCCTGTCTACCCACTACATCCATATTTTCATTTCTTAAGAACCAATTTATTTTGTATACAACTTATCCATTTTGTTAAATTCTAGGAGACACCAAATTACTTTCGATGTTACAAAATGCTAAACAAAAACCTTATATTCTGAACTCAATAAATTTGCTTACTGCCTATCCTTCTAAGAAACATTTTTAAAACGTCATTGTTCATTCCAAAGCGAACTAAATGTACTTTCTAATTTTTACCGCATAATTGTATATCCGTTCAAAGAACCATTAACAAATCACTTAACAACTTCACTTTCCTCTTAAACCTATTCAAACTGCCAAGAGGAAGGTGGGTGGCTGCATTAATGCTGAATTTAAGCAAAAAATAATATTTATTTGTCAAGTAAACATTGTTTCCTGTTTTCTGATAGGAGTAAAATGTATTTCGAGTTAAATAAATTACGCACATTCTTCTTTTTATGTAAATAAATTTAATTCAAAAAATTTTTTTGGACACCCTGTGTAAGTAATTATGTTAATGTTTATATTATTGAATAGAGAATTGAATTACCTTCCAAAGGAGCTATCACACGACCCCTATTCTTATTTAAAAAAATCGTAGATGACGTCATCACGCCCAGATGGGTGACGTCACTAGTATGATATATATGCCAAAAAATCGCAATTAAAAAATAAAAATTGACCTGTTTCGGGATATTTTTCCAAAATCCTCCATTCTCGAGAAAATGAATTTATTCCAACCTTTACGTGCTCACTGTATAATTTTCAGGCTCCTAAATACAATAATTTAACCCGGGAGTAGTCGCGCTCACTTCTGTAACGTGAACAGTCGCGTTTTAGATTTCATCTCACAATACGAATTTAAATACGAATTTACAACAAATTTTTATTTTATAGTATTTTTATTTACTTGCTATGTTAGAAATATTATTTCTAACAATTATTAAAGCTAATTGGCTCTCCCCAAAGCCATAAATTCCACAAAAAGAAGAAGAAAAAAATCGCGAAAAAGGATAAAATGTGAGATTCTATCTAACTCGCGGGTTAAAAATAATAATAATTTTTTAAGTTTTAAATTTTAAACTATATTTAATAGAAATATAGTTGCGCCAGAAATTTAAATTTTTATTAACAATAAATAAAATATATATTTTTTCTACGAGCGTGCAAAAATGTCTACTTTCGCCACGCGTTTTAGTTTAGAAAGTTTTACTTTTCCGCACGCGTGTTACTTTTCCGCACGCGTTTTACTTTTCCGCACGCGTTTTACTTTTCCGCACGCGTGTTAATTTAGATATGTTAATATGGCCTTAAAGTAATTATAATACATGCAATAAACTAATATTTAGATACCTATTATTTACTAATTTATTTCAAATATATCTTATTGTGTTCATGTTTTAATGAAATTAACGCGAGAATTCGATGAAATAAAATAATTTTGACATAATATTCGAAAGTCAAATCAGTAGACAATAACAGTGGTTTTGAATCGTCGTCATGGAAACCAAGATCGTCGTCATGCTAACCAATTATGCTGAAAGTTTGGTTTTGACAACCTTGTCAAAGAATTAATTTGTGTATGTATTTTCATATATGTTTTGGCTAATCCCCTATTGGGACCGTGCAAGTTCGGCAAAGCGACCTCTATTTCTACGCTCTGTACTTTTATTCGCACTTTTAATTATATTGGCCAATTATATTAGTCCTGGTTGCTGGATAATTGTCAAGGCCATAGTCCAAAAAAATAATAAGAAGAAAAAATAAGATGCAGGTTATGCTATGCAAACGTAAACAATTGTATGTAGTAAATAAAATTAGTTATTAAAATGCAGTACTGAAACCAAAATACAATTAATTAAATTTACCTTTATATAATAATTGCATATCATATCAATATTGTGGAGCAATATATAATTTTTCTGCTTCAATGACAGAAGGTATGAAATATACGTCAATTTGACAATTTCAATTGACAATATGAATTATTTAAGATAGTTGAAATATTCTCCGCGACTCGCGCACGGTCGTTTCTCGTTTCCCTTCCAAGTACTTGCACACCGCGAATACTTATCACTAGCAAAAGAGTTACTGGCATTGTCGTTTTCCATAGGAGATGACGGAGATGCACTTGTGTCAGGTGAAGTCGTTTAAAAATCAACAGCAGAGGTATCATTTTCTTTGATTGCAACTTCATCACATAATTTATTTTCACTATCCCTATCACTATTCGCGGTGTGCAAGTACTTGGAAAGGGAAACGAGAAACGACTGTGCGCGAGTCGCGGAGAAATATTGCAACTATCTTAAATAATTCATATTGTCAATTAAAATTGTCAAATTGACTTATATTTCATACCTTCTGTCATTGAAGCAGAAAAATTATATATTGCTCCACAATATTGATATGATATGCAATTATTATATAAAGGCAAATTTAATTAATTGTATTTTGCTTGCAGTACTGCATTTTAATAACTAATTTTATTTACTACAAACAATTGTTTACGTTTGCTTAACATAACCTGCATCTTATTTTTTCTTCTTATTATTTTTTTTGGACTATGGCCTTGACAATTATCCAGTAACCAGGACTAATATAATTGGCCAATATAATTAAAAGTGCGAATAATAGTACAGAGCGTAGAAATAGGGGTCGCTTTGCCGAACTTGCACGGTCCCAATACCTTCTTTTTTTAAACAGGAGGAGTAATTCAAACTTACCGCGCCGTAATGCTTGTTTGTAATTGGTCCAACCACAGGCAAGTTTACTGCACTGAATTATAAAAATTTGTCACTATTGATATAGATATGAAATTTTGATAATGACATTTACAATTAATAGGGTAATTAAGTTATATCGGCGATTTTTTTGTATTTTCTGCCATATTTCTTAAATTTTCAGATTTTTAGTCCGCGTTTATTTAAAAAACAGTTATTTTTAGAGAACTTTTTAGCGACGTATTAGTATAATATAATATTTATGGATTATCATCGAAGACCAACCATAAAAGAAGATGAATCTGGTTATTTTCTTAGTGACATTATTGGGTGTGGATCTGTCTTAAGATTAGGTACTCCTCCTATTTAAAAAATGAACCATAGTCACCACAGATTAATGAGAAACAGAAGACGAACTTTCTTTTATCTACTCTATGTCATATTATGTTATGTATAAGTTTTTAGTTTGTGAAAACTGTCATTATAGATAGCAGTGCGTGAAGGGTTTAAAGTGTGCGTGAAGTAACAATATATTTTAAATGGGATTTACTTTTTCGCACACTTTCAATGGGGTTTTTGGCACACTTTCATATAATCAAATATTCTTAACTTTCGCGTTGTCATGGTGATGACAGTATGAGCAATGACTTACAACAAAATTTTTGACAGTATTGTGGTTTGAAAGTAGTTAGGATTTTTAAATGTCAAAGTTCTAAAAATTGTAGAACAGAAATGAATTCCAGTGACGAAGAGTTACAGTTTTTTTATTTGTTTAGCGTAGATAAAATATTGTATGAAACTGTGCGTGAAGTACTTTTTGCGAACTTACGCGATGTATAGCACTCGCTCCGTTGTCGCTCGTGCTCTAAAAATCGCGTGCGTTCGCAAAAAGCATACTTCACGAACTGTTTCATAAATAACTATTTGCGCACTGTTGTGGGGTGTAAAAAATGATAATATTGCATTTTTTTGTGCCTGCCGTCCCTGTTCTCTGAATTTTTTTGCTTTTTTCGCTTTTCACTGCCACTTAGTTGTAATTTATGATAATAACGAAACTTTTAAAAAATTAGGTAGGTACTTCGTTTTGTTTATAGGAAAAATTTTATCCTCTCTTCGGTTTTAAACTCTAATAGAAATTTTACAAATTAGACAAATAGGCATTAAAATGGCATATTTATTTTGTGTCCACCAATTACTTAATTTTTGAAAAACAAAAATCTTTGATAATTAAATAAAAGTTTGGCAAAATGGACCATCGATTTAAAAAAAATGCAAGTAACTTTTCTTGTAAAAATTAAATTTTTTTGAACAAACATTTATATTTTTATTACTTAAGTAAATACAAAAAGTTTATTTTGACATTTGATTTGCAGTTTGGAAATCGCTCTCGAAAAAACAAATTATGTAGTTATAAAGTAAGGTAAGGTTATTAGGTAGGTAGGTAGGTATAAAATATATTTTTAGACCGATTTCCGGAGTGGAAATAGAAATGTCAAAATAAATTTATTTTAAAGTCAAATTTAATAACATAAAATTAGAAAAAAATAAAATCAAAGCTGCAAACAACGAAACCTTCGAACATTACATTACAAACCTTACAGCAAATGATCAGACGCTATGGAAAACGACTGAAACTCAAAAAACCATACACAACTATTCCTCCCCTCCATAAACCAAATGGTGAATGGGCTCATTCCAACAAAGGAAAAGCGGACGTCTTTGCTGAACATCTTACGAGTTTATTTCAAACCGCGCCACCAGACCCTGATGAAGAAGTGGAAGAACTAATTAGCGCAGCATGTCAAATGTCCCTTCCAATCAAAAGTTTTACTCCTATAGAAGTCAAGAAAGAAATAACCAAACTCAACTCACGAAAAGCTCCAGGTTATGACTTAATCTCGGCAGAAGTAGGTACAGTGGAACCTCGATAACTCGGATTAATCGGGACCGCGGCCGATCCGGGTTATCGAAAATCCGGGTTAGCCGGAGAGCATGGTAAAAATTAATAAAATACGGTATAATTATAGATAAAGTCCCTTATAAGCCAAATAATATGAAATATATGTACAGTTACCTATAGTTGTATAGAGTTTAGTATAGACAATATAGAGTATTATTCATTTCTAGGTAAAAAAACTCAGTCAGTTTGGTTTTGTCAATTTCGTCTGGTCTGCCATCGGAACGATGTTATGTCATTTAAGAACAGTGACTCTTTCATTGTTTAAAAGACCATTGTTTAAAAAACAATTTTTTAAAAGACAGTTGAAAATAAATAATGGAATAACAGGTGCCTGTTGTTTGCGATAATGAACGTCGCTCTGCCGCCGCCGTGTGTATGAATTATTTTTACTATCATATAGTTCAAATTACACAGATACCCATTATCTCTCAAATATTATATTATGATTGAAGGAAGTTTTATCAATGAAATTCGATATTTTTAAGACATTCCAGAAGCGGCTGCAGATAAAATGTTTTAAAATAATACATACATTTTTATTATTGAAATGTTTGGCCGATGAAAATCGGTCCGGGTTAGCCGGACTTCCGGGTTATCGGGGGCCGACTTATCGAGGTTCCACTGTACTTTACTTTTGATCTAAATTTATCTTTTTTGGCATACCTCGTATAAAATTGATAAAATTTGATATAAGATGGTTTTGTTTTAGGTTTTAGACCATCCAGAACTTTTTATTAAGAATCACTTTTCTTCGTAAAATGAATAATAAAAGAGTTATCACAATTGAAATAACTGAAAATAATGTTAGTTATCCATAATTTTTCAAAAATTTAGAAGAATATAATTGCATATTAGAATATAGTTTTTAATTCCAAACAACTTTTCATTATAGCAATTTTCAATATTGTGAAAAAGAAAGCTACTTTACTCTTGAGTGAAATTCAAACTTTTGGACATACCTCGTATAACATTCATAAAATTTGATATCTGATGGTTGAATCTTGGGTTTTGGACCATGCAGAACTTTTTATAAAGAATAACTTTTTTCGTAAAATTAATAATAAAAAAGTTTTCCATATGGTACAACTTAGATACAGAGACATACTTTGTACATTTTGTTTCTTTAATTTCTAAAAAACAACACAAGTAAAAATAAATTTAACAAAAATAAACAAGAAATATTGTTCCCATAATTTGTATCTAAGTTCTATCTTCTCATCATTTTTATTAATGTGAAAATTTAAGTGAATCTTAGGAAACTATTATAATTTGACATTTTCGTTATTTTTTATAATGCCAGTTGAAACATGTAATTATATTAATGAATAGAGAATTATATAACCTTTCAAATGAGCTATCATACCTTCCGTATTCTCATTTAAAAAACATCATCGATTACGTCATCATGTCCAGGTTAATGACGGCACTATTATGATATAAAACATTATAACTTAAAAATAAAAATCGACCTCTTTCGGGATATTTATCTCCAAAATAGCCCATTCTCGAGAAAATGAACTTTTTCCAACCTAAACGTCCTCACTGTAGTAATACGAGTATACATAGTTTCAAAGTCTTTCATAAATATTATGTATTCGTTAATAATGGAGATACAGTACAGCCTATTGCTTGGTAATGAAATTTAATTAAATTAATTACAAATATATTAATTAAAGAATCCCATTTAGAACCATATTAATAAAAAGAGCATTCAAAAATCATATTTGTAGTTAAATACAAACGTGACATTATTTCTCAATTGGCAATTGGCAATAGATCCTCAAATTAAAATAAAGATATTTTATATTAATTTATCTTTTAATGGAATATAATGAAATCGGGATTTCAAATAGTAATAAACTGACAAAATTATTTACTTTAATTTAATGTTTTGAAATTCTCTAATCTATGTAATAAAAGATGTAATTAAAATGTTAACGTGTTCCCTTTACTTTAATTGAGTAATAAAATCGACACTTTAAAATAATGAGCGTTTAAGATATAATGTCGACGATATTTCTTGCGATTTTAAACTGTCATTTATATTTTGAATTCTTTGAGAAAATAATATCTAATTATACAGTTACTGTAACCACTGACAGAATCTCAAGCAGTTGTTAAACTCTGACTGTAGAAAATTTCACAACAGTGAAAATTCTACTTATTAAAAGTATGCAAAAAGTCTAACTGAATCAACCTACAGGCCAAAATTAAGTAAGGGTAGCTGGGTATGGCGAGAAACCTGATAGGCCTGGACCCCGCGTACCAAAAAAAGTTGATTAATGTATGTATATAAGCTGTACACTCCCGTGGAAGTTATAGCTGTTTTTCACTTTAATGATCCGTTAAGACATGGGGGATCAGTCCACTTCAAAGCTTCTGGTGTGTCTTCGTTTCCGTCACTACTTTTATCCACTCATTTCGGTTCTGTCTTTTTTTTTCCAGTTTCGAATTCCCATAACTCTTAAGTCGTTTGCGACTTGCTGTTTCCATCTTGCTTTTGGTCTGCCTCGTGCTCTTGTCTCAGGGGGTATCCAGTTGGTAATAACTTTAATGGGATCATCTTTATTATTTCTACTTATCTCACCATACCACCTAATTCTTCGTGCTTTTGCTTCTTTCACTATGTTTTCTCCTTCCATCCATTGTTCTATTTCGTGGTTCATCCAGGGTCTTCTTTCGTTTTCATTTATTACTTTTGGCCCCCAATGTTGCGCATTATTTTTCTTTCAAATACTTTCAGCTGTTCTTCTTTTTTAACGTTAGGGTGTTGGTTTCTATGACATATATTACCACTGGCCTTTTGGTAGTCTTATATATTTGCATCTTTGTATTTCTGCTTAATTTTTTATCTTTTATTATTTTTTTATTTTTGTGGTAAGCTCTATTTCCTGCTTGTAGTTTCTGTTTCAGGTCTATTCTTTCATTATCTCTACTAATCATCGTTCCCAAGTATTTGAATGTATCTACTTCCTCAAATCTGTAATTATCTATTATCATTTGTGTTAGTCTTGTTTTCTCGAATCTGCTTGCGTTCATGTACTTTGTTTTTTCCATATTTATGTCGTCCTCTTCTTTTTGCCCCCTTTTCTATTTCAGAGAATGGCTTAATTAATGATCTTTTGTCCCGGGCTATTATAACGATATCATCTGCATAACCTACTATTTGTACTGCATTTTTATTAATTATTCCGTTATTTGTTGCTTCTTTTATTGCACAATCTAGAGCTGTAATGAATAACTCAGTTGACAGGGCATCCCCTTTCCTGACTCCGTTTTGGACCCTAATCTTCTCTGTTGTCTTTTGACCTACATCTATTACTGTTTGTGCCTCCTTCATTGTCATTTTTATTAACTGTATTAATTTGCCTGGTATTTTTATGTGTGTTAGATCTTCTATTAGTTCTCCTCTTTTTAGTTTATCGAAGGCCTGTTTAAACTCCACAAAAAGTATATGCAGTTCCATGTTGTGTTCATATTACTTCATATGCTTTTTCCGTGATTTGTCTTATTATGTGAATAGCGTCTATCGTCAATTTTTCTTTTCTGAATCCATATTGGTAATTTCCTATGATTTTTTCGGTATGCTCTGCTAGTCTGTTCTTTATTATTCCCGTCATGACCTTATATGTCACATTTAGCAAGGTGATTCCTCTATAGTTTTTGCATATTTTTTGGTCTCCATTTTTGGGTATCGTTATAATTATTCCCGTTCTCCAGTCTTCTGGCATTCTTTCCTCTTTCCAAATCGTTACAATTTTTTTTTTTTTTTTTTTTGGCATGGGCTGTCGCCACTCAGCCAGTCACAACAAGTATCTATCGTTACAATTAATTCATGTATTTTTCTAGTTAGAGCTTCTCCACCATATTTGATGAGCTCTCCGTTTATGTTGTCATAGCCCGCTGCTTTTCCGTTCTTGATCTTCTTGATACTTTCTGCTACTTCTTCGTATGTAGGTTCCTTGTATTCCTCCGCGTCCTGTCTTATCCTTATTATGTCCCCTTCCTGTGTCATCTCACCTGTTGCTTTATATAATTCCTCGAAATGTCTTATCCAAATGTCTTCTTCTATGGCTACCATCGGTTTTGGTTTTTTCCTAATTTTAAATAATTATATAGTGGTTTATAATTATTTCTCATGTTTTCTCTTTCGATGTTCATTATTATTTCTTCTAATTTTCTTTTCTTTTTCATTTTTACATGGTTGCTTTGCTATTGTTCTTGCTCTCCTATATGTGTCCATATCTTCTGCTGTTCCTGAGTTTATCCATTTCAATCTGGCTTTATTCTTTCTTTCTATTTATTCTCTACATTCCTGGTCAAACCACTCATTTCTTCTGATGTTTCTTATTGTGCCAATTTCTGTATCCGCTGCCATTTCTATGGCTTGTTTAATTCGTTTCCATTGTTCTTCTATTTCTTGTTCTTCGTGTTGTATTCCTCTTTTAAGTTCTTCCGCCTCCTCCTCCAGTTTTTGTATGTTCCATTTCTTTTTCGCTACTCTTGTTTCTTTTGGTTTTGCCTTAATTTTGCAGTTTGCAATCACCAGGAAGTGGTCGGAGTCTATGTTCGCTCCTCTATATGATCGTACATCATTTATTGACTTCGTTTGTTTTTTCTTGATCAAAATGTGATCGATTTGGTTTCCGGTATTAGTTCCAGGTCTTAACCATGTTATTTTGTGTACATCTTTATGCTGATATTTGGTGCTACTTATTTCCATTTCTACTGCAGCTGCTATGCCACATAATCTATCCCCGTTGTCATTGGTTTTTCATGAAATGTATGTGTGCCTGCCACTTCTTGATTATAACTTTCTCTTACAACCTGTGCATTAAATTCCCCTAGGATAATTAGTATATCCTGTTTTGGCACTTGATCACCTGTCTCTTCCAATTTCTCGTAAAAGTCTTGTTTGGTTATTTCACCACTATTTTCGGTGGGTGCATAAACTTTAAGTATAGATAGTTTTTTCGGCTCATAATCTATTCTTATATATGATATTCTGTCATCGACTGCTTTAAATTCTAAGACTTCCTTTCTTAATTTTCCTCTGATGTAAAATGCTGTCCCTCCTTGCCCTTGTTTATCCTTTCCTGCATACCATATTGTATAATCACTTTTTTCTGTTTTGCCCTGTCCTCCCCATCTGACTTCCTGTACGGGAACACTGGAACAGGGGAAGTTTTAATTGTGGAACATTTTAAAAATTGGAATATCAGATTACGAAAACGTCTCATGTATTTTGTCGGACAGAACATCCAATTGATTTATTACCCTTTTATTAAACTCTCATGCAAAAATCAAACTGCTATTACTAACCAACATAGTTCCTGTCATTTGACATGTTCTTCGTGTTCCACTCATTAAAATGCCTAGTTGGTGATAAATACCAGTCTGACTTTTGCATGAGAGTTTAATGAAATGGTAACAAATCAATTGGAAGTTCTGTTTGACAAAATACATGTAACGTTTTCGTAGTCTGACGTTCCAAATTTTTAACCTGTTCCACAATTAAAACTTCCCTGTTCCAGTGTTCCCATACATCAAAGTTTGTCCGACTAGACACCGTTAAGCTATTAACAAATTTTCATCTGGCTATTAATCAATTTTTTTGGTACGCGGGATGCAGGTCTATGAGCTGAGTTAGCAGACAGTGCATTGTGAAAAATTGATAATAAAAATATAAAAAAGCCAGCATTGGATTCTACTCATTCTGTTTGCCGCCTCAACTCTATCCAGATGGATGGGTGCTTGCACCCGTACCATAACCAAAATTTTAATGTGTTTTTTGTTGAGTCTCTTAACGTGTTTTGGAAACTTCTAAATTTATAAAATTTTGCGAAAAAAAATTTGTTCCATTTTCTAAACAATAGGATCTTTCTCGTTTTAAAATCCGAAAGCGCTTAGCTAGGAATAAATTCTATAGTTATATTCTTATATTACTTATATGTTTATAGAAATTTTCTTTTCAATTCAATTATTTCTCTTAGTCTATTTTTCATTTCATCTGGCGTTGTTGGAGGCTTCAGGTACACATTTTTTTATAGCTCCAAATGAAAAATCTATTTTTGACAATTCTGGATATCGCGGTGGCAAAACAGTTGGTCCTCTTGTACCTCTCCACCTCGCAGGAAAGTTATTATTTAAATAATTGTAAATAAGAGCAGCGTGATAATCTGGATCAGAGTAGAGTAAAAACTGCATTCTTTGTCGAATGTTAAGTGGAACATTTTGCGGTAATAACTGCAAATGATTATTTAGAAAATGCAGATATATCAATTCACACAACTGTCAAAAAAATGCGAGACAGTCACATAATCCCCAACATCACCACCGCAAACATTTATGGACTACCTAGTTTGACTATGACTAAAGTAGGGATTCTTACTGCATACCTACTAATGAAAATTATGCCGATTTACTGCCCCATTTTTGTGAAATGGGCTTTATCTGCAAAAAGCACATCCCTAATCGAAAAAAATCGGTGGATATGCATTTGCTGCTAAGATCATTGACACAATACTACACACCTAATATGCAATGATAATAATCGACTGTCAATTCTTGATGTAACTGTATATACAGTGCGTCCATAAAGTAACGCATAAATTCATTATTAGCTACGAGTAAATAAACAACATTAGTAGAAATTACCGAAACAGGTCGATTTTTGATTTTAATTTATGATTTTTTGGCATTTATATCATACTAGTGACGTCATCCGTCTGGACGTGATCACGTAATCATTTTTTTTAAATGAGAATAGGGGTCCTGTGATAGCTCATTTTAAAGCCAATTCAATTCTCTATTCAGTACTATAAAAATTAACATAATTGTTTATACAGGGTGTCCAGAAAAAATTTCATTAGATTAATTGATACAAAAAGAAGAATGTGCGTAGTTTATTTAATTCAAAATACATTTTATTGCTGTCAGAAAACAGAAATAAAATACATTTTATTGCTGTCAGGAAACAGAAATAAAATGTTTAATTCAAAAATTAACATTATTTTTGCTTAAATTCAATTTTTAAGCTGCCACCCACCTGCCTCTTGACAGTTTGAACATTTAATTTAAGCGAAAAGCAATGTTCATTTGTCAAATAAACATTTTATTTCTGTTTTATGATAGCAGTAAATGTATTTTGAATTAAATAAATTACGCACATTCGTATTTTTGTGTCAATTAATTTAATTTAAAAAAAATTTTTGGACACCCTGTATAAATAATTATGTTAATGTTTATACTACTGAATACAGAATTGAATAACATTTCAAATGAGGTAGCACACGACCCCTATTCTTATTTAAAAAAATCATCGATTACGTCATCACGTCCAGACGGATGAAATCACTAGTATGATATATATGCCAAAAAATCATTAGTCTAATTAAAATCAAAAATCGACCTGTTTCGGTGATTTCTAATAATGTTGTTTATTTAGCTAATAATTAATTTATGCGTTACTTAATGGACTACACTATACAGGGTGTAACAAAAATGCAGGTCATAAATTAAATCACATATTCTGGGACCAAAAATAGTTTGATTGAACCTAATTTACCTCAGTAGAAATGTGCACATAAAAAAAGTTACAGTTTGAAGTTACAAAATGAAAATCGATTTTTTCCAATATATCGAAAACTATTAGAGATTTGTTATTGAAAATGGACATGTGGTATTCTTATGGTAGGTACATCTCAAAAAAATAATAACGGTGAAATTTGTACACCCATAAAAATTTTATGGGGGTTTTGTTCCCTTAAACACCCCCAAACTTTTGTGTACGTTCCAATTAAATTATTACTGCAGTACCATTAGTTAAACACAATGTTTTTACAAAAATTTTGTCTCTTAGTATTTTTTCGATAAGGCAGTTTTTATCGAGATGCGGCTTCTTTTTTAATATGTGTACATACAAATTTTATGGGGGTTTTGTTCCCTTAAACTCCCCAAATGTTTGTGTACGTTCCAATTAAATTATTATTGTGGTACCATTAGTTAAACACAATGTTTTTAAAACTTTTTGCCTCGTAGTATTTTTTTGATAAATGATTATTTATCGAGATATTAATATGTGTCAAAAATATATATAAATTTATAGTCCATTCTTTCACGGTTTTTGCTCTAAATTTTAAAGAACCGCTTGGATTGACATGAAATTTGGTATAAACGTAGCTAACATGTCAAACAAAACAAGTGATATTGTGCCGATGTGTGCTTTTGCCCTGGGGGTGACTTTCACCCCCTCTTGGGGGTGAAAAAATATATGTCCAAAATAAGTCCGGAAATGGGTAAACTGACTAATTTTAAGTAACTTTTGTTCTATAGAGCTTTTTCGCCAAGTCAACAATTTTCGAGTTATTTGCGAGTGAAAATTTTCATTTTTCAACAAAATAACCACATTTTTAGACTGTTTTTCGCAAATAACTCAAAAAGTAAGTATTTTGTCGAAAAAAATGTTGTTTGCATAAATATAGCCTATAAAAAAGTAAAAAAATGGTGTACGCGTAAGGTCTCTGGATCTCGTAGAACCAAAGTTATAACCAATAAAAAATAGATTCATATTCACCAAATTTCAAATAGAATATTTCGACGTGAAATATTCAAAAAATTAAGCCCTTTTTGGGGAAAACCCATTATAACTTTTTTAAAGTGTTTAAAAAAGCTTTATTTCTGTTTTTACAAAAAGTTTCTAGCATTAAATTTAAGTAAGTTACGCTCAAAATAAAGTTGGTCCCTCTTGTTTTTGCAAAAAAAAAAATCGGGCCCTAATTAGCAACTTAAATGTAATTAATCGTTACCGTTCCACAAATTATTTTACTTATGTTGTGTTTATATGATCTGTAAGTTTCATCGGTTCAAAGTGCTTATTTTTGAAAAAATTTGGTTTCAAAGTAAAATTTTTAAAAATTTAAATTTTGAAAAATATGCTTTTTTCAAAATAACTTAAAAATTTTTAGAGGTACCAAAAATCTCGAAAAACAAAAAAAAGTCAGATTTGCTTTTCTGAATATCATGTATTTTTTTGTTTTTCTGTTAGACAAAAATTGATTAAGATTTGATGTTTCTAAATTTGCATACATTCGTGATTAGTGACTCGTTCAACCCCTTTTAACTACAGCCCTTTCAATAATAAGGACTTTGAACCGATGAAACTTACAGATCATATAAACAATATATACACGAGTCAAGAAATTTGTGAAGTCGTAACGATTAAGTTCATTTAAGATAATAATTAGGGGGTGATTTTCTCGATTTTTTTACCAAAACCAAAAGGGACTAACTTTATTTTGAGCGTAACTTGTTTAATTTTGATGCTAGAATTTTTTTTTATAAAACAAAAATGAAGCTTTTTTTTAAACACTTTAAATACGTTGTAATGAGTTTTCCCCGAAATGTGCTTCATTTTTGGTTATTTCACGTTAAATTATTCCATTTGGAATTTGACGAATATGAACCTATTTTTTATTAGCTATAACTCTGCTTCTACTAGGTGTAGAGACGTGATATATACACCATTTTTTTAAATTTTTTACAAGCTATATTTTTGCTAAGAATGTTTTTTCGACAAAATACTAATTATTTGAGTTATTTGCGAAAAACCGTCTAAAAGCGTGGTTATTTTGTTAAACAAATGAACATATCCACTGCCAAATAACTCGAAAAGTATTGAATTAGTGAAAAAACTCTATAGAACAAAAATTACTTAAAATTAGCCAGTTTATCCATTTCCTGACTTTCTTTGGACGAATATTTTTTCACCGCCAAGAGGGGGTGAAAACCACCCCAGGGCAAAAGCACATATCGGCACAATATCACTTTTTTTCTTTGACTTGTTAGCTATGTGTATGCCAAATTTCATGTCAATCCAAGCGGTTCTTTAAAATTTAGAGGTTTTGCAATATTTTACCGTTAAAGAACGGACTATTACAATAAATTTTCATATTAAGTATTACCAGGTCTCTCTTACTTACCATGTAAAAATTTGTATTGGATTTTAGGAATGTTCAAAATATCTCGATAAAAACTGACTTATCGAAAAATTACAAAGAGACAAAAAGTTTTAAAAGCCTTTTTTTAACGAATGGTACCACAATAATAATTTAATTGGAACGTACACAAATATTTGGGGGGTTTATGGGATCAAAACCCATAAAAATTTTTTATGGGGTGCATAAATTTAACTTTTATTTTTTTTAATGTTCCTCCCATATGCATGCCACATGTCCATTTTCAATAAAAAATATCTTATAGTTTTCAATTTATTGGAAAAAAATGTATTTTTATTTTGTAATTTCAAGGGGCTATAACTTTTTTATGTGCATATTTGTACTAAGGTAAGTTAGGTTCAATCGAACTACTTTTGGTCCCAGAACATGTGATTTAATTTATGACCTATATTATTGTTACACCCTGTATATTAATATAACCGATAAGCTCGGCCCTAATAAAACTAGAATAAAATTCTATCCCCCAGTATATAAATAATATAAGGATAATGATTGGACTGATAACGACGAAAGTTGTGACAAAGTATAAAGAAGTGAACACACGTGCTGGTCGCGTGGACGACACCTTCCAAATGCCAAATCGGATGGCTATTTATTTTATGTCTCATTGTGTATTTTACTGAAGAGTGTGTCGTTCGGAGTTCGGACAACCTACATGAAACTGAATCCCAGATGTAGTAGATAGAAGAAATTTTCATGTCATTTTTTATGTTGTTATATATTTTTATATTTTTAAAAATAAAAATGTATACCATTTTTATTCATTCAGTTGCGGTGCGAAACCAAAACTGTCTTAATTTTTACTCAGATCAGAGAGTGCAGCCAGCACTCTTATCGACGATTTCACCTCTTGTTAGAGGTTCATCAGAGACTGCATAGGCTGCATTTCTCTGGCCCAGGTAAAAATCTTCGACATATCCATCTCCCACCGCAACTGACGAGATGGTAGTAGGTGCCTAGCGGCATCTGCTAAATAAAATACTTCCTTCCCTTTAGTCTTCACTGCAGCATCCATTTGGCTTGCATATTGTAGAAGCCTTGGAGGTTGTCACCAGGAAATGGGCAAATAAAGTTTTTCAATTAAAAATCTTTTAAAAATATTTAATTTACAAATATTTTTTTTAGGTTGAAAAACTTAGTCTTTTATTTAGCAGATGCCGCTAGGCACCTACTACTATCTCGTCAGTTGCGGTGGGAGATGGATATGTCGAAGATTTTTACCTGGGCCAGAGAAATGCAGCCTATGCAGTCTCTGATGAACCTCTAACAAGAGGTGAAATCGTCGATAAGAGTGCTGGCTGCACTCTCTGATCTGAGTAAAAATTAAGACAGTTTTGGTTTCGCACCGCAACTGAATGAATAAAAATGGTATACATTTTTATTTTTATATTAGTATTACTCCTATAGAGTAGCTAGGTCCATTTTCCGTTGGAACTTTACCACGCTGCAGACGGGGGTTGTGAATTGCATAGTGTAGAATTCCTTCCCTTTAGTCTTCACTGCAGCATCCATTTGGCTTGCATATTGTAGAAGCCTTGGAGGTCGTCACCAGGAAATGGGCCAATAAAGTTTTTCAATTAAAAATCTTTTAAAAATATTTAATTTACAAATATTTTTATTAGGTTGAAAAACTTAGTCTTTTATTTAGCAGATGCCGCTAGGCACCTACTACCATCTCGTCAGTTGCGGTGGGAGATGGATATGTCGAAGATTTTTACCTGGGCCAGAGAAATGCAGCCTATGCAGTCTCTGATGAACCTCTAACAAGAGGTGAAATCGTCGATAAGAGTGCTGGCTGCACTCTCTGATCTGAGTAAAAATTAAGACCGTATTGGTTTCGCACCGCAACTGAATGAATAAAAATGGTATACATTTTTATTTTTATATTAGTATTACTCCTATAGAGTAACTAGGTCCATTTTCCGTTGGAACTTTACCACGCTGCAGACGGGGGTTGTGAATTGCATAGTGTAGAATTCCTTCCCTTTAGTCTTCACTGCAGCATCCATTTGGCTTGCATATTGTTGAAGCCTTGGAGGTTGTCACCAGGAAATGGGCCAATAAAGTTTTTCAATTAAAAATCTTTTAAAAATATTTAATTTACAAATATTTTTATTAGGTTGAAAAACTTAGTCTTTTATTTAGCAGATGCCGCTAGGCACCTACTACCATCTCGTCAGTTGCGGTGGGAGATGGATATGTCGAAGATTTTTACCTGGGCCAGAGAAATGCAGCCTATGCAGTCTCTGATGAACCTCTAACAAGAGGTGAAATCGTCGATAAGAGTGCTGGCTGCACTCTCTGATCTGAGTAAAAATTAAGACAGTTTTGGTTTCGCACCGCAACTGAATGAATAAAAATGGTATACATTTTTATTTTTATATTAGTATTACTCCTATAGAGTAACTAGGTCCATTTTCCGTTGGAACTTTACCACGCTGCAGACGGGGGTTGTGAATTGCACAGTGTAGAATTCCTTCCCTTTAGTCTTCTCTGCAGCATCCATTTGGCTTACATATTGTAGAAGCCTTGGAGGTTGTCACCAGGAAATGGGCCAATAAAGTTTTTCAATTAAAAATCTTTTAAAAATATTTAATTTACAAATATTTTTATTAAGTTGAAAAACTTAGTCTTTTATTTAGCAGATGCCGCTAGGCACCTACTACCATCTCGTCAGTTGCGGTGGGAGATGGATATGTCGAAGATTTTTACCTGGGCCAGAGAAATGCAGCCTATGCAGTCTCTGATGAACCTCTAACAAGAGGTGAAATCGTCGATAAGAGTGCTGGCTGCACTCTCTGATCTGAGTAAAAATTAAGACAGTTTTGGTTTCGCACCGCAACTGAATGAATAAAAATGGTATACATTTTTATTTTTATATTAGTATTACTCCTATAGAGTAACTAGGTCCATTTTCCGTTGGAACTTTACCACGCTGCAGACGGGGGTTGTGAATTGCATAGTGTAGAATTCCTTCCCTTTAGTCTTCACTGCAGCATCCATTTGGCATGCATATTGTAGAAGCCTTGGAGGTTGTCACCAGGAAATGGGCCAATAAAGTTTTTCAATTAAAAATCTTTTAAAAATATTTAATTTACAAATATTTTTATTAGGTTGAAAAACTTAGTCTTTTATTTAGCAGATGCCGCTAGGCACCTACTACCATCTCGTCAGTTGCGGTGGGAGATGGATATGTCGAAGATTTTTACCTGGGCCAGAGAAATGCAGCCTATGCAGTCTCTGATGAACCTCTAACAAGAGGTGAAATCGTCGATAAGAGTGCTGGCTGCACTCTCTGATCGGAGTAAAAATTAAGACAGTTTTGGTTTCGCACCGCAACTGAATGAATAAAAATGGTATACATTTTTATTTTTATATTAGTATTACTCCTATAGAGTAACTAGGTCCATTTTCCGTTGGAACTTTACCACGCTGCAGACGGGGGTTGTGAATTGCATAGTGTAGAATTCCTTCCCTTTAGTCTTCACTGCAGTATCCATTTGGCTTGCATATTGTTGAAGCCTTGGAGGTTGTCACCAGGAAATGGGCCAATAAAGTTTTTCAATTAAAAATCTTTTAAAAATATTTAATTTACAAATATTTTTATTAGGTTGAAAAACTTAGTCTTTTATTTAGCAGATGCCGCTAGGCACCTACTACCATCTCGTCAGTTGCGGTGGGAGATGGATATGTCGAAGATTTTTACCTGGGCCAGAGAAATGCAGCCTATGCAGTCTCTGATGAACCTCTAACAAGAGGTGAAATCGTCGATAAGAGTGCTGGCTGCACTCTCTGATCTGAGTAAAAATTAAGACAGTTTTGGTTTCGCACCGCAACTGAATGAATAAAAATGGTATACATTTTTATTTTTATATCAGTATTACTCCTATAGAGTAACTAGGTCCATTTTCCGTTGGAACTTTACCACGCTGCAGACGGGGGTTGTGAATTGCATAGTGTAGAATTCCTTCCCTTTAGTCTTCACTGCAGCATCCATTTGGCTTGCATATTGTAGAAGCCTTGGAGGTTGTCACCAGGAAATGGGCCAATAAAGTTTTTCAATTAAAAATCTTTTAAAAATATTTAATTTACAAATATTTTTATTAAGTTGAAAAACTTAGTCTTTTATTTAGCAGATGCCGCTAGGCACCTACTACCATCTCGTCATTTGCGGTGGGAGATGGATATATCGAAGATTTTTACCTGGGCCAGAGAAATGCAGCCTATGCAGTCTCTGATGAACCTCTAACAAGAGGTGAAATCGTCGATAAGAGTGCTGGCTGCACTCTCTGATCTGAGTAAAAATTAAGACAGTTTTGGTTTCGCACCGCAACTGAATGAATAAAAATGGTATACATTTTTATTTTTATATTAGTATTACTCCTATAGAGTAACTAGGTCCATTTTCCGTTGGAACTTTACCACGCTGCAGACGGGGGTTGTGAATTGCATAGTGTAGAATTCCTTCCCTTTAGTCTTCACTGCAGCATCCATTTGGCTTGCATATTGTTGAAGCCTTGGAGGTCGTCACCAGGAAATGGGCCAATAAAGTTTTTCAATTAAAAATCTTTTAAAAATATTTAATTTACAAATATTTTTATTAGGTTGAAAAACTTAGTCTTTTATTTAGCAGATGCCGCTAGGCACCTACTACCATCTCGTCAGTTGCGGTGGGAGATGGATATGTCGAAGATTTTTACCTGGGCCAGAGAAATGCAGCCTATGCAGTCTCTGATGAACCTCTAACAAGAGGTGAAATCGTCGATAAGAGTGCTGGCTGCACTCTCTGATCTGAGTAAAAATTAAGACAGTTTTGGTTTCGCACCGCAACTGAATGAATAAAAATGGTATACATTTTTATTTTTATATTAGTATTACTCCTATAGAGTAACTAGGTCCATTTTCCGTTGGAACTTTACCACGCTGCAGACGGGGGTTGTGAATTGCATAGTGTAGAATTCCTTCCCTTTAGTCTTCACTGCAGCATCCATTTGGCTTGCATATTGTAGAAGCCTTGGAGGTTGTCACCAGGAAATGGGCCAATAAAATTTTTCAATTAAAAATCTTTTAAAAATATTTAATTTACAAATATTTTTATTAGGTTGAAAAACTTAGTCTTTTATATTTTTGTTTATTATTTTTTAAAATCTTTACGTTGTTGTGATATTTCATACCACATTTGTGATTTGCCTTATTGGCTGTGAGTTTCGACGGTAGCGCTCTCTCGCGGTTTGAAACTTGTACTTTTCTGATAAAATTGGTGTATTTGAAATATACAAAACGAGAAAAATAGATATTTATCTAGAAAAACACAAATTATGAACTGAAATATTATTGTAAATATAAATTCGTGCGACTGGATGACTGCTTAATACGCAAGTGGTCATTGAGAAAAAGAAGAAGTTTATGTGAAATTTAGAGGTTACCTCTGTTTTTATTGTCTGTGAGTTTCGTCGGTAGCGCTCTCTCGCGGTTTGAAACTTGTACTTTTCTGATAAAATTGGTGTATGTGAAATATACAAAACGAGAAAAATAGATATTTATCTATATGGAAAAACACCAATTACGAACTGAAATATTATTGTAAATATAAATTCGTGCGACTGGATGACTGCTTAATACGCAAGTGGTCATGGAGAAAAAGAAGAAGTTTATGTGAAATTTAGAGGTTACCTCTGTTTTTATTGGCTGTGAGTTTCGTCGGTAGCGCTCTCTCGCGGTTTGAAACTTGTACTTTTCTGATAAAATTGTTCAAATTCAATGCACAAAACTGTCACTAACAGCGCTGGCGAAAACTGTCAAATCTCCTCTACTCAGTCAGTTTATGTCAGTATGATAAATGTGTGGTTCTTTGCATTAGGTGAAGAAAAGCCATTGACAAAAAACTCCATGGAAGACAGTCTCAAAGTTATTAGACCTTCTAAAAAGGGCCAGGCTAGAGGAGTGTATCTACTGATAGAAGACCACAATAGATATGAAAAAGTCGCAGTGGAATAGGCCAAAACCCAGCTCATTGAATCTATCTGTCTACATTATTCACTAACTTCAATTTTATTTACCGTTTCTTGTGAAATAGATTATATTATTTAAAAAGGACAGAAAAAGTATAATTCCAGTCATAGGTTACGTGTTCAAAAATGATTTTGTTTAAACATTTCACAATGTTATATAAACAAGTATTTAGTTAACATTGCATGGCATATCAACTACATTTCAAAAGTTTATAATGTTCTTTGTGTGATATATTTGTAATTGTAATACAGTTTGTATAAATAGGTATAACTTTCTGCAATCGAGCTCAAATTAACGAAATTATTTATTAATACAATCAATGTTTATACAACATGTCAAATATTAATCCAAAATGGTGGAATTGTTTTCAAGTTCCACAGAATAAAAGATTATTCTATTAAAACTGTAAATATAAATTTGATATTGCAAAAATGCAATAGTAGACATAATCAATGAATTTGATTGAATTATTTTACAGATTGCATAAGAAACTAAATACAAATTATTTTATATATGGAGGCCATAAACACGTACCTACTTCTTGGATGTAAATTTAAAAACCAATATTAATACTCTGGGATAATTAGCAAAATAAAATGAATAGCTATTTGTATAACAAGGGAGGAAAGTGCTACTTTTCCTCCCGAGAATGAAGTTTACTGCCCGAAGCGTAGCGGAGGGCAGTAATCATTCAAGGGAGGAAAAGGCACTTTACTCCCATGTTATACGGATTTTTCCACCTCAAATAACAAGTCATTTTTTCATTTTTAAATAATTGATTTATCGCCAACCGTTACTAAAGTTATTCATTATTGTACTCATTTGCCCTCATTTGCGGCAGTAAACTAACACTTTATTGTACTGAAAGAAGAATTTTACTTTATCTGCCGCGATTAATCGAGATTGAATGTAAGTGGTTGATGACAGTAATCGATTATTTATTTGAGTTAACTTACAGTTTATTTACTTTAATTATTAAAACTATTGTACAAAATTTACGACATTGTTAATTAAATTTATGCCAAAAAGTGAAATTCTGTAGTATTTTGTAATTATATTCATATAAAATAAATCAAAACTTGACCGATTTAGTAATTATTCAATATTGATAAATGTCGATTAAAAATCAAAAGCGGCCATCATGCAAAAGTCACTGTCATCACTGTCATGAAATTTTTATTACGTCTAAAATTTATAAAAATCTTAAATTTTAAATTGTAAGTATTAAAACCAATATCAAATTGTTGGCGATAAAATTTTGTATGCACCACGTCAATAAAGACTCTTCATTCGCTGATATTCGCTTTATAGAACTCGTCTGTTATTCGCCTCGCTCTGCTCATAATATCAGACTCGTTCGATAAAGAGTAACTTTACTGACTTGGTGCATAAATAACTATTATGAAACTAACACAATTTATTAGAACACTAAAACTAAAAAGTAGTTACAGCAGAACTGTCAACTGTCAAATATAAGTCAAATTATTAATGTAAACATTATTAAATCAAAATAACAATTTTTACTGTTTTTCTCCATTCTGAAAAATACAGGGTGTTCTATAAATAAACGTTAAAATGTATAGATGCTTACGTAATAGATATTGGGTGCGTTCGGACGACCATAGCGGCTGGCATTCAGCAGAAATCGGCTGAGTGGTTGTATCCAGCCGTGATAGGGAAAGCTTAGTAAATCTCTCAGCGGCTGGCTTCCAGCGGTGACGTCTGACAGCTACTGCTGGCTCAGCTGTCCAGCCGCTGTGGTCGTCCGAACGCACCCATTGTATAGGGCGTCAATAAGATATTTCATCAATGACATACCATGACGTCACTTTTACTTTTCCTCCATGGGGAGGAAAAGTACTTTTACTTTCTAGGGAGGAGAAGTACGACTTTGCTCTCTACAATTAGGTCCGAAAAAGTATACTTTCGGTAGAGGTAGGTGGAAAAAGTTATTTACCAGTAGAGTTGCACAAGTTTGACTTGAATGTTTGAACTTGACTTGGGTTTGACTTAATTTCAAGTCAAACTCAAGTCAATCCTTCTCACAAATATTTCAAGTCAAGTCAAACTGGTCAATCGTACAGGTTTGAAAATTCAAACTGTTTGTCAAACTAGTTTAAAAGAGTTTGAAAAATAATTTATTTAGTAGATATACTTTTTTGTCGAGATTGACACGTTAGTTGCCAATTAAGATAAGAAAATTAATAATACAATGAGTGCCACATAAAAGTAACTTAATACGGGAAGCGATTATAATCAAAATAGGGTCGTAAATTTAAATTTCTTGAAAATGATTTCTGAATGCTTAAACTGCTTGCTGGCAAGTTTCGTTTTATCCATATAACTTTTTTATATCTGAGTGTTACTAGATTAAAACAAAGAATTCGTTGGATTATCATACAAAGTGTAATTTAATCTACTTTGGGAGCGTTCAGGTTCAAGTATTACGTAACGCAAGTTGGGGGGGGGAGTCATGTAAAACGTTACGGCGCGTTACACGGGGAGGGGGTAGGATGGTTCGAACAGTTACATAATAGTGATGTAACAAATGTCATTTTTTGAACATTCGCGAATACGAATGCGAATGCGAATATCTAATAACGACATTCGTGAATGCGGATGCGAATGCGAATGCTCAGTTTTTTTTAATTTGTTTTTATTTTTGAAATGTTTTCTAAATTTGTAATGAGAAGTTAATTGATATTTAGTGTAAATCAATCTGAATCTTAAGCTTTATTACATTATGCCAAATAATAAAACAACGTGAAGGCTGATAATCTGATTATACGAGGTTAAGTTACCTTTTTTTAATAAAAAAGATGAGAAAGAGAATGGATTTTGATTTTATTTTCAAATTATTATTTCTCTTCTCTGATATTCATATTCGCAAAACATTCGCACAAATTTTGCGAATGCGAACGCGAATGCGAATATGAAAAAAGATGCGGATATTCCCGAATGCGAATACGAATACGAATATTCGTTACATCACTATTACGTAACATTGTTTTTTTAACTTAAATAAAAAAAAACTACCGAATCACAATCTTCCACCTTTTCAACTTTCGTTTATATTTTACATAGAACCCCTGGATTGTATTATATTGCTCCCTCACCTCCGCTCATGTTACAATAGGACAAAATAGTATTCAAGTGAAAAAATCTTAAAATTTGTATTTAGCAGTCAAGCACAGTAACATGTGTCTCAATGGACAGCTCAAAATAAAATGATTTGGAATTTTTATGACTTTCTTTTATTAAAAAAGGCATTTAAGGGCCAGTTATAAAAACATCTGGTTACATACCAATCTGCTAGTTCACTCGAAAATACAATACAAACGTATTGCTGTATATTTGTTGGTATTTCTTTAAAATTCAAAACTAACCATGGGTTATTAGACCTGGATCCTGCGTACCAAAAAAAGTTGATTAATAGCAAACCGAAAATTTGTTAATAGCTTAACGGTGCCTAGTCGGACAAACTTAGATGTACGGGAACACTGGAACGGTGGAAGTTTTAATTGTGGAACAGTTTAATAATTTGGAACGTCAGATTACGAAAACGTCCCATGTATTTTGTCGGACATAACATCCAATTGATTTATTACCCTTTCATTAAACTCTCATGCAAAAATCAGACTGCTATTACTAACCAACATGATTCCTGTCATTTGACATGTTCTTCATGTTCCACTCATTAAAATGCCCAGTTGGTGATAAACACCAGCCTGATTTTTGCATGAGAGTTTAATGAAAGGGTAACAAATCAATCGGAAGTTCTATCCGACAAAATACATGGAACGTTTACGTAGTCTGACGTTCCAAATTTTTAACTTGTTCCACAATTAAAACTTCCCCTGTTCCAGTGTTCCCATACATGAAAGTTTGTCTGACTAGACACCGTTAATCTATTAACAAATTTTCAGCTTGCTATTAATCAACTTTTTTTTGGTACGCGGGATCCAGGTCTATATGGTTTTACCTACATTTATCTACAATTTAAATTTCTTTCGGAGACAGGCTACAAATGTTGGGTTTAAATTTTTAAAAAATTAATGTATAAATATGCATTAATAGTATGGTATAACTTATAACTAGACCCAAACCCAGACACCCAAAGTGAAAGTTATCCTCTCAACACCAAATTGTTCTATATGGTCCACACACTGGCGGATCCAGAGGGGGTGTCACGGGGTCATGACCCCCCCCCCATAATTGTAAACCCACGTATCCTAGGGTTGGTAAGACTAAGTGACCTTGCATAAAAGGAAGGTAATTAAATCACCCTCAAGACCCATGACCCCCCCCAAACAACATTTCTGGATCCGCCACTGGGTCCACATAATGGTAAGAAAAAAGTCACACACACCATTTTCAGCGTCGGGTTTGGGGGGAGAGGAGGAAGAAATCGGTAAATTCGGCGATTTTTACGTTTTTCGTCAATATTTCTAAAACTATGCGGTTTCTAAAGGATTCTACATAAAATTTAAAACAAAAAGGTCCTATGCATATTTGTTATAAAATCAACGGTTCCAGAGTTACGGAGGGTGAAAAGTGGAAGTTTCGATACTTTTTATATTTTTTGGGAGATTTATAATATTATTACTGATGAAAGAAATTTTCTTTAACAGGATTGTGTTTTGTAAATAAAATTTCAGTGGCATGTTAGTGATAAGCCCTTGAAGAAACGTCAACCTCACCACCCAAAATCATCATCAATTGCCCAAAAAATATAAAAAATATCGAAAACCTCCACTTTTCACTCTCCGTAACTCTGGAAGCGTTGATTATATAACAATTATATATAGGACCTTTTTTGTTTTAAATTTTATGTAGAATTGTATAGAACATTGTTTACGCTAAAGTAGAGTTTTAGAAATATTGACGAAAAACGTAAAAAAAATACTAATTTACCGATTTCTCTCCAATCTCCCCTCCAACCCGGACGCTCAAAATGGTGTAACTTTTTACTGCACAATATGTGGACCATATAAAACAATTTGGTGTTGGAGGAAGACTCTTTCTTTGGATGTTTGGGTTAGGCCTTTTTTTGACCAGTTATACTATACTACCTCCGTAACTTTGGAACCGTTCATTTTAGAAGGATTATACAATGGGCCTTTTTTATTTCAAATTGAATGTAGAACATTTTTGTATAAAAGGTTGCTCATGCTAAATCGCATAGTTTTAAAAATATTGACGAAAAACGTAAAAAACTACGAATTTACCGAATTCTCCCCCCTGTTCCCTTCAAACCCGACGATCAAAATGGTGTGACTTTTTTCTGAACATTATGTGGACCATATAGAACAATTTGGTGTTGAATGATAACTTTCACTTTGGATGTCTGGTTTATGCCATTCTTTGGATCAATTGTATCATACTATAAAACGCTATAAGCTTTCTTAATAATTATTATCCTAACTGGCGCGCTTATTGGGTTTTATTTGTCTGTCTGAGGTTTAAATATCATATCAGCCAATACATTTCTGTTTACCTTGTTGGGATTTTTTTTGGGACAATGTTTTTTGGACCTTGTTGGGATTGGGGGATTTCCCCTACCCCTCCCCCACCCATTACTCCCCCCCCCGTTGATCCGCCACTGAACAAATAAACACGTTGCGTAATATTCAAACTTTTCAAACTGTTTGAAGATGTTTGAATTCAAGTCAAACCTAAAGATATCGAAATCAAGTCAAGTCAAACTTTTTTATACAAAAAGTTTGATTTTTAAGTCAAGTCAAGTTTGTTGAGTAAAATCAAACTAGTTTGACTTGATGCATCTCTATTTACCAGCAATTTTATTGCTGGAATCGAATCTTATGATTCTATGCATTAATAATATGGGTATGCAAAGTCCGCAGATAGTGTGCTACTGTTTTTATAAACAAAATGTGATCCGAATTTCTTTTTGTTTTCAATTTTTGCTCTATAACTCCAAAGATTTTAACTTTACACCAAAAACACCCAAATGAAATTTCACCGTAATTAAATTCTACATAGACATATTTTTAAAAATTTACGGTCGCTATAATAACCATAATAATTACGAAGCACAAGAATAACTATGATTTTTGTATAAAAAGGCACTATACCTGCCTAATATACTTTACAGAATTAGACTATTTAAGCGGCCTCAGGAATATTTCAAAATTATAAACAATTTTTTGTCTTATAAGCAAATAGAATATCTTGGCAACTGTTAAATTAAATTAAATTGAAAGACGGTAAATTGAAATAACAACGGTATTGGAAAGAACGCTGCAAGACGCTTCCGTTGAATTGCGATCAGTAGTTCCTGAGATACAACCGGTCAAAGTTGACCGGCATGTACGGGGAAGATATCAACAATAGGATGGTAATATTTGAACCATCATCTTTTTATTCCGGTTTTCTTTCTCCACACAAATTTTCATATCTTTAAAAAACTCAATACATATATTATCATAATAAAAACTATAGGTATTACGAGTGAAAAGTATCCAAAACTCCAAAAGTTCAATCAAAAATCAGGTTGGAGAAAATGGAATCTTAAGTTCAAAATCGGTATACGGTAAAAAAAATGCCTTTTCTCAGCTTCCCATGGAGCAATTTTCTTCATTTTTGTTCCTAAGTAACTCGAGTAGAGCCACCTAATTAACGTATTACTAAATGTCAAAGTTGCTTTTATTTTGTTATAATAAAGTAATTTATTTATTAAAACAAAAATTTTACAAAGATTGTTCAAATAATTATACAGCTTTCAAATGAGAATATGTATTTGTATTTTAAATGTTAAAAGTTACACATGTGGAAAGTTTATCTAAAAAAGTCTACAACTGGAAAAATATGTAGTTTTATTTTCTTATAAATAAATTAATTTATTATAACAAAAACAATGCATAATTTAGATGGCTCTACTCAAGATACTTGGAAACAAAATGGCTCTCGGCTTCTTCATTTTTTTTGTTTTTTACTTGCTCTTCATAAGCTCTAAATTGCATTCTCTGTTCTCTATTGACATTATGTTTTTGACATAGTTTTGGAAGCTTTCGTTTTTAGTGCTTGATAGGTAGGTAGTTTAAGAGGGCTCATTGCACGAGTGGATAGAACACTCAAAAAAATTTAGTTCGTAATATTGATTAACAGTGATTATTGAATAGTATTTCGTTCTCACAACAATTTAATTTGTTGTTTCAACGAACTTTTAGACATTGACGAATGTACTTGGTTATTGTCACAATGATTGAATAATAATTGTGAAAATAACTAGAGTACATTAATCAATAACACTCAATTTATTCAGCCAATAACTTAGTTTCGTATATTTAATAAATACTGTTAATTGTGGCAGCAACTCACGTTCTTGATTTCGTAGATGACAAGCAATTACCTTGGTTTATCGTGACAACGTACAGATTTCATTAAAACAATGTACAAATGTTGTTAATATAGAGTAATATATGATTATTGAATAGATGTACACTGATTGTTGTGCCAACGAATGCATTAATTAATCTACTACTGCCTTTAATTCCCACAATCAATGCGTTAATTGTGACAATAATCGTGGTTGTTGAGACAATAAATGTTTTGCTTGACCATTTGAAATGTAACGGCTTTTCCTTGAAAGTGCCGAATAATAATTGCATTTTGTTTCCAAGTGTAGTCCGTAGTAGAAGGAAGATAAGGATAAGATATTACTTATTTTTTATATTTGAATAAAAGTAAGTTTTTTCTGATAAGGTAAATACGGGAGAACATTCTAATTAAAAATAAACTTGTCAGTGTCTTATGTTTGTAAGTGTTTACTTTTAATATTGTCTTGTGATGTTATTTATAAGATGAACTGAAAATAAATTTTCGAATCCTGAATGAAAAAAAATAATTAGTATTTTTGAAAATTTAAACGCAGAATAAAATATTACAGTATTATCGAGGGTCTGACGTCCCTGAGAACTTCTATAATGATTATTTTAATAAGTCACAGGGGTGAAAAATAGAAAATTTAGTATGATTTTTTTATTTCAAATATACTATTCAAAAGAAACTTTTTGTTTATTCTAAGGGACTTTCAGCCCTCAGTAATAATGTAGTCTTTTATTCTGCGGTTAAATTTTTCAAAAATACTTATTAGTTTTCTCAGGATTCCAAAAGAATGAATGCGTTTAAAAATAATTCGATCGAAATTTTGCCCCTGCGCTCTCAAAAATGATAAGTGTTATACATTTTTGAAATCACCATTTCAAACACTTTTAAATGAGCTGTCATATGATGTACTTTCCCATTAAAAAAAATCAAAGTTACGCCTGTCACCTGAAGAGGGATCGTGTAAAGTTCGAAACATTATATGTTATAATATACTTTGATAATTTTAAAAATCGACTTGTCTGAGCGTTTTGCTTATGTACTAAAAATAAATAAGTTAAATAAATAAATAAGTTATAAATAAATAAAATAAATAATTATGAGAAATCACACAGTGTAAAGTCCTAAAGGTTAAGGACAAAAAAGGGGATTTAAAAAATTATTATTAATCAATTAATATGATACATTGGGCTAATGCATTCAGTAATTATTAATATAAAATACGTTCATAGTAGGAATGAACGAAACTGATTGTAAGAATGAATAGAATTGCTTGTAAGAATAACCGTATTTATTGTGCCAATGAACGGAATTAATTGTAACAATAAACGGAAATAATTGTAGAAATAAACGAAATACGTTAGGGGAAATAACACTGTTATTGGCACAACGAATGGTCTTCGTCGGTCAATTAACGACGTTGTTGTTTCAATAAATAGTGTTCGTTGACTCAATGAACTGAGTTCGTAATATCAATAAAATGATATTATGGTATACATAATGAATGTTCGTCCATTCAATAAACGTAATACATTGGCTCAACTAACGAAAATAATGAATTGATGAACATCGCTTTGTTGTTCCAATAAAACCAAGAATTGGACAAATTTTAAGAATTGCGTTTGTTGTCTGAATTAACATTTTTATTGATATTACGAAATATACACACCCACCATAGGAAAATATAGTCTGCATGAAACAACGAATGAAAATGGTCACCTCTTAATAGATTTTGCAAAAGAAAAAAACATGATCGTTATGAGCACGTACTTTCAACACAAAAGAATATATCAAGGAACATGGAGATCACCAGATGGAAAAACCATAAATCAAATAGATCATGTGCTCATCGAAAAAGACATGGAAAAATGTATAAAGAACATAAGAACATATAGAGGACCGGATGCAGACACAGATCACTTTATAGTCGGAATACAACTTAAACAGGTTATACCAGTTCTTAGAAATCAACAGAAAAAAAGGTACAAAGTAACTAAACCTATTAGACTACTGTCAGAAGAAGAACAAAGTAAATATGAAAGACTAGTCACTAGAGAACTGGAAAATATTGCAGAAAATGAAAACATCGAACAAAAATGGACGCAAATAAAAGTATGTATGACCAAAGCAGCGCAAGTCAGTAATAGAAATATAAAAGATGGATTCAAAGAATGGTTTGATGAAGAATGTAAAATAGAACTGGATGAAAGAAATAAGTTAAGACTCAAAATGATGCAAGTGAAAACACCAGAGATGGAGATACAATACAACGAACAAAGAAAACGAACTAAAAGAATCATAAGAGTAAAGAAAAGAAAGTACAACGAAGATAAATTGAAATGCATAGAAGAAAACTATAAAAATGGAGAAGTCAGGAACTTATATCAAGGAGTAAAAAATGAGAAAAAGGGGTTCCAAAGAAAACCTGTACACTACAAAAGCAAAAATGGAAGGAATTTAGTAAGCGACGAAGAAATACTGAGCAGATGGAGAGAATACTTCGAAGAGCTTCTAAATGAAATTCCCACAACAGAATATGCAGAAGAAGAAGAAGAAGGACCGAATGAAAATATTGATCAAGAAGAAATGCAGGAAAGACCGCCTAATGAAAAAGAAATAAAAGAAATAATAGAAAAACTAAAGAAAAACAAGAGCCCAGGTAAGGATGAAATAACAGCTGAAATGTTTAAATATGGAGGACCAGTACTAATTAAGCATTTGGAAAAGCTGATAAAAGAAATTTGGGAACAAGAACACATACCAAAAGAATGGACTGAAGCCACACTGTGTCCAATTCACAAAAAAGGCGACAAAAGTTTATGCCATAATTACAGGGGAGTAGCCCTACTAAACGTTGCATATAAAATACTTGCAGTACATATAAAAGACAAGATAACACAAAAGATAGATAATGACATAGGAGAATATCAATGTGGATTCAGAAGAGGACGCAGCACGGTGGATCAAATTTTCCTGCTGCGTGAGATACAAGCGGAAAGCTACGAATACGGAAAATCTACAATGGCCCTATTCATTGACTTTAAACAAGCTTTTGACAGAGTTAAGCGAAAAGAAATATACAAAGCACTATGTGAAATTGGAATTAGTAAAAAATTAATAAAGATGGTAAAAGTTACACTCAGAGAAACAGAGAACAGGGTTAAAATAAATGGAAAGGAAACAGATAAGTTTAGGGTCGGTGAAGGGGTACGACAAGGAGACCCACTGTCATCACTGTTGTTTAGTATCCTTCTTGAAATAGTCATCAGAGAAGCCGAAATTAACAGGACAGGACTTGTATACCAACGAAAACACCAATGCTTGGCATTCGCTGATGACATAGTAATGATAGCCAGAAGCAAACAAGAATTACAAGAAATACTAAAAAGACTAGAGGCGATAGGAAGAAAGAAAGGGATATACATAAACGAAGAAAAGACTAAATATATGGAATGGACAAAACGAGAATACACACAAGGACAATACCTGACAATAAACACAGAGGCAAAAATATATAAATTCGAGGAAGTAGAGAGATTCCAATATCTAGGAGCGACATTCACTAGGAGACCAAATATAAAAGAAGAAATCCAAGCGAGAATTATGGCTGGTAATCGTTGTATCTTTGCTCTAAACAACTTATTGAGAAATAAGAACATATCTAGAGGGGCTAAGATAAGAATATACAAGACAGTGATAAGACCTATAGTCTTGTATGCCAGTGAAACATGGACGATGAACAAATCCGAGCAAGTCATGCTTAAAGTATGGGAAAGAAAAGTCCTAAGAAAAATATTTGGCGGAAAGATATGGAATGGAATGTGGATAAGAAGACCAAATGTGGAATTGGAGAGGATGTATGGTGAACCAAACATAGTAGGGATCGTAAAATCACAAAGACTGAGATGGTTGGGACATATCCAAAGGATGCCAAACACGAGACTTCCCAAAAAAATACTAACGGGAGGAATAGGAGGAAAGAAGAAGAAAGGTAGACCGAAAACCAGATGGAAGAAAGATGTTGAAAAAGACATAGAAGAACTGAAAATCACAAATTGGAAAAATAAAGCAGCAAATAGGAGAGATTGGAAAGGAATAGTAAACCAAGCCATGGGCCTTCTAGGCCTGGAGAGCTAAACTATATATATGATTTTTTTATTTCAAATATACTATTCAAAAGAAACTTTTTGTTTATTCTAAGGGACTTTCAGCCCTCAGTAATAATGTAGTCTTTTATTCTGCGGTTAAATTTTTCAAAAATACTTATTAGTTTTCTCAGGATTCCAAAAGAATGAATGCGTTTAAAAATAATTCGATCGAAATTTTGCCCCTGCGCTCTCAAAAATGATAAGTGTTATACATTTTTGAAATCACCATTTCAAACACTTTTAAATGAGCTGTCATATGATGTACTTTCCCATTAAAAAAAATCAAAGTTACGCCTGTCACCTGAAGAGGGATCGTGTAAAGTTCGAAACATTATATGTTATAATATACTTTGATAATTTTAAAAATCGACTTGTCTGAGCGTTTTGCTTATGTACTAAAAATAAATAAGTTAAATAAATAAATAAGTTATAAATAAATAAAATAAATAATTATGAGAAATCACACAGTGTAAAGTCCTAAAGGTTAAGGACAAAAAAGGGGATTTAAAAAATTATTATTAATCAATTAATATGATACATTGGGCTAATGCATTCAGTAATTATTAATATAAAATACGTTCATAGTAGGAATGAACGAAACTGATTGTAAGAATGAATAGAATTGCTTGTAAGAATAACCGTATTTATTGTGCCAATGAACGGAATTAATTGTAACAATAAACGGAAATAATTGTAGAAATAAACGAAATACGTTAGGGGAAATAACACTGTTATTGGCACAACGAATGGTCTTCGTCGGTCAATTAACGACGTTGTTGTTTCAATAAATAGTGTTCGTTGACTCAATGAACTGAGTTCGTAATATCAATAAAATGATATTATGGTATACATAATGAATGTTCGTCCATTCAATAAACGTAATACATTGGCTCAACTAACGAAAATAATGAATTGATGAACATCGCTTTGTTGTTCCAATAAAACCAAGAATTGGACAAATTTTAAGAATTGCGTTTGTTGTCTGAATTAACATTTTTATTGATATTACGTACCTTTTTCGTTGAGTGAACAAGTCTGCTGCGAAGGTCCGTAAAGTTGGCTTGTCCACTTTTATATAACAATAAAATTTTCATGCCATAATTTAGTGCTCATTTAGTGCTAATTTTGTACCGCAGTCCCGAATTTTGTGCTCTTTATTTATTTAAAAAAGCAGGTGGACAAGCCAGCTTAACGTTAAGCTGGCTTGTCCACTCTTAGTACACAATGAAAAAATAAAATTATTCAGATTCTAAATAGGCTATAATTTAGTGCTCATTTAGTGCTAATTTTGTACCCTAAACATTATAATGAAATATTTGTTTAAACAATTTGTTATAAACAAAATTTTAAAAAATTAAAAAATCGAAAAATTTTTTATGCTAGAATTTAGTGCTCATTTAGTGCTAACAAAATATCCATATCCTGAATTTTGTGCTATTTATTTATTTAAAAAAGCAGGTGGACAAGCCAGCTTAACGTTAAGCTGGCTTGTCCACTCTTAGTACACAATGAAAAAATAAAATTATTCAGATTCTAAATAGGCTGTAATTTAGTGCTCATTTAGTGCTAATTTTGTACCATAAACATTATAATGAAATATTTGTTTAAACAATTTGTTATAAACAAAATTTTAAAAAATTAAAAAATCGAAATTTTTTTTATGCTAGAATTTAGTGCTCATTTAGTGCTAACAAAATATCCATATCCTGAATTTTGTGCTCTTTATTTATTTAAAAAATCAGGTGGGCAAGCTAGCTTTACGTTCCACTGGCTTGTCCACTCTTAGTACAGAATGAAAAAATAAAATTATTCAGATTCTAAATAGGCTATAATTTAGTGCTCATTTAGTGCTAATTTTGTACCATAAACATTATAATAAAATATTTGTTTAAACAATTTGTTATAAACAAAACTTTTAAGAATTAAAAAATCGAAAATTTTTGTCCATAATTTAGTGCTCATTTAGTGCTAACAGAATATCCATATCCTGAATTTTGTGCTCTTTATTTATTTAAAAAATCAGGTGGACAAACTAGCTTAACGTTAATCTGGCTTGTCTACTCTTAGTATAAACAATGAAAACATAAAATTATTCAGATTCTAAGTAGGCTATAATTTAGTGCTCAGATAGTTATAAACATTATAATAACATATTTGTTTAAACAATTTGTTATAAATAAAATTTTTAAAAATTTGAAAATAGTAAAATAAATTCTTTTTGAAGTTATACTTCTTTACCGGCGATAGAGGCTGAATTTTTATATGGTAAAACCTAGCGACCGGGCGCATGCGCATTATAACTTTGTTCTGATTGGATGTTCAAATGACATGTCAAAAATTATTCAATATGGCGGCTGTGGCACAGCTGTAGTTAGATTATTTATGGTTGTTGCGTTTTAAAATTTGTGTGAAAAGAAACAACAAACAAAAGTTAGTTAATAGTTATACTGCCTTTTTAAATAGTTTTCATATACCTATATTTTTGGACTTTTGGACAAGGAAAACTCATTCTAATTTGGTAAGTAGTTTTTATTATAATCATATTGTAATTATACATTTGGATTAGGTTGAAATACATACATTTATTTTCTCAAGAATGCGGATTTTAGAGAGAAATCCCAAATTAGGTTCGATTTTTATTTTTAAATTATTATTTTTTGGCGTAGATTTATTTATCTAGTAGGTATGTAATGCTTTGATTTACATACTTAATTTGATTACCAACAAAAGTTCTACCAATCTTCATCTAATATATTGTTTTCTTACTGTTTTGTTATATTTTTATATTCCACAAAATTTAAACTACATAATTTAATTTTCAAAACAACTGTCAAACAGTAAAACGTTCAGTTACCGTATTTTTCCACATGATAAATAATGTGGAAATGGACGAGTGAGTCTACGCTTCGATTATGAATCAAAGTGCCACGAAATTCATGGGTTCAATTCCCGATGCAAGTTTTATTTTTTTATTTTTTTATGCATGTTATGATTGTAAGTATATTTGTTATATAATTTTTTTTTTCAGAAAATGCGTATTTAAAATTTTTGCCAACAATTATTATCGTTCAGAAATCATTTTTTCTTTGTGGCATTTTTCAATGTGTTTGTGTGCGTTTTATTCTTTTATTTTTTTTAATTTTTGGTATTGTCTTAAAAATCACATAATATGTAGTAGAAGTATAACTTCTTACGTGCGTACAAAGTACACACACATTCTTGTTTAATAATTTGTTATAAACAAAACTTTAAAAAGGTATAAAAATGTAAATATTTTTATTCTGCAACTACAGTAAAACCCAGATATATATTATTTTCGGTCCTTTACTGTAATAATAACTAATAACTTACTTTTTGCTAACAAAATATATATTCATTGAATGTTGTGTCCTTTGTTTATTTTAATCGAGCCTAAATCATATTATGTGATATAAAAAATATTTTAATAATTTATATACTGTAATGTATTATAAATAGTTTATTCCGTTTAAGATAATTTGACCTTAGGAGCCAGGATATCACATCTTTAAAGATGGCACGTCATAAACCCTTTTGTATTGAAAGGGACTTTTATGCGTGAAATATGCCTCCAATAGTGTTTTCTCATGGTTTTTAACTACAGTAGAAAAAATTGGAGACTTTAACTAAGGCTCAAACAGGAACATATGTTTTAAATCCTTTTATGATTGGGTTGCTAAATAATAAGAAAGACTTTTTTTAAATCTGTAAAGTCGAAATAATTTCCGCACCCTGAAGTCAGTATTCGTCTTGACGTTGACTTGACCACTTCTGTAATATTTTGTTTATTAAACAGGCACTTAATAATTGCGTTGTTATTGAATGTGATTTATGTATTTACGTGAGTGATATTTGTTAAGGGGGTTCTTACATATGTAAAAGTATATGCAATTTTAGCGATTTTTGTAAAGGCCTCCTGACAAAACTAGAAGAGATATCGAATATCCCCCCCTAATAGTGAAATATCGAATATCCCCCTTACTAGTGAAATAGTTGTGAAAATGAGTATCCCTCACGTTGGTAGGAAAAGGAACATTTCACCGTCTAGAGTGGAAACTGCTTATGAAAAGTGGAAGCATCTGCTTTATTATGATGACGATTTTAAAAAATTAAAAAGTAAAGAAGTATGGCTTGACTTCTGTGAAGAGCTGGGTGGCAAATTAAAGCATACTACGTTATATAGTAGAGTATGTAATTTAAGGAAAACGAAATTCACCGAACCCACAATTGATGAAAATATTAGCAAATGTGTAATTAATAAAGATCAAGACAGTTTTTTTTCGAACAGTGACGAAATTAGCTTTATAGTTTATGGTAAAAAATCAGAATATGAAGCCTTATTAGTACAAAAGACATATAAAAGACGCGAAACAAGAAAAAACAAAGTTTATACAAGGGAGTCATTGCGTTTAGATTCATCGCGTAATTATTCGCGATGGATTACGTTTGCAATTTGGGCTGGAACAAAAATACCCTGTGGATTCAATATTCTGAATCATTCAATTACTGATAATGGTAATTATGGTACTCTTCAAGGTAAGTTTTTTAACATTTTCTTCATTCTTTATAACTTAAAATCAAAATTAGAATTAGTGACACAACAAAAATATTTAGTAGTATAATTTAAAATTATGCAATAGTTTATTTCTTTCATTAACTCTTTGAGCATGAATATTCCCTAAATCTTATTTGGCATAAATCTATACATGTTAAATTTATGATAAATGTCATTTATGGTAAATAAGTTTGATGGGAAATGAGATTTCGGCCAAATGAAATAAAAGCCAAAAGAAATTTCAGTCAAATGAAATTGATGCCAAATGAGATTTAGAGACTATAAATACACCTCAAATAAGTTTTTATTTTAAATAAGCTTCCGAAATACCTACATAATTATCTATAGCAAATTTGTTATAATCGTAATATTAGGACTATGAGATTTTATATGTCTGACTCTGACTGACCAAAACAATTTAACAGTTAAACTCTTAGAAAATTACGATTATCTCCTAAAATTAAATCGACAAAATGGGCCCTTTTCATGCGGACGTACACATGTAAGTATTAGGGGGGTAATAAATTATGAAGATATTTCGATTATTATTTTTACCCTGGCTATTCCCTTTGCCCAGAATAGCGACTGTATCGATAAATAATAATCGAAATATCTTCGAAATAAGTGTGAAGAAGTTTAGATTAGATTATTATCTTTGCCCCGGTCTACCCTAGGTATTTAAGTATTTTTGAGTTCCTATTACATAATAAATAGACTTAATAGATTATGGATAAATAGATTAAATAATAAATAAATAAATAGACCACAAAAATATATCTATCAACCCACAAAATGTTCAATGATACGCTTCTAATTTTTAATACGAATAAAAATTTATCAAATCGAATTTGTCCACATTTGTATTTCATTAAGTATGAAAAGTGACATTTCAAAATAATATTGATACCTAAATATGTTCCTGTTTTCAATCTTTTAATTATAAAATTTGTGTACAAGACTTATTTTACGTTATTATTATTACATTATAATCTTATTTTTTAAACTTTAAATCATATAAAAATTTTATTTAGAAAAATGTAATTTTTTTAGGATATTGTAGCTGTGGTAGCAAACTTCTTTGTACACTTGATAATGAAACTTATTTTGAAGATGTGCAAATGGAATGTGTTGTCAAGAAAGGAAAAAACTTTGGCAAATGCAAAAAACGCTATTTGAGGGAACCATTTCGGACGGAAGTTGCAATTGAATTGACTAATAAAGGAGCAGAAATGTATCGAACTGAACAAGCTAGAGGAAATATGGAACCAGGCGATCAAGAACCACCTTTTATGCCTAGTGCACCTGTTTTAAGAGTTGCTAAAGCTGGACATGTCCGTTCACAATACATTCATTCAGACCTTTTTGAAGCAATACGTATTATGAAAACTTCTACCTGGAATAACGCAATTCATGGCATTGGTTATGATCCCTTTTTCGTGCACTTTTGGACCGCACATCAAACAAGATTATACTTTTATTATGCAAAAAATGAAATTACAAGCGTTTGTCTAGATGCGACAGGAAATATTGCAAATAGCATTGAAACGATTGGAGGAACAAAAGCAGGCCCTGTTTATTTATATTCGATTTTTGTTAACAACGATGCAGGACAATTTAGTGTAGCACAAATGCTGAGCTCAGTACATAATACTAATGCAGTTATGTACTTCCTTAACGAGTGGACTCGTTTAGGTGCCCCTCAACCTAAAGAATTCACGTGTGATGGAGGAAAAGCGCTCATAATCGCCAGAATTAAAGCATTCACTCAGTACCGCACCATCGAAGAATATGTTAATGCTTCTGACCTCCCTCAATGTTTTATTAGAATGGATGTTGCTCATTTCATTAAATTGTACGTTAATTTTTTGAGTGACTTGACAAAATCTAAGAAAGTTAAAGTATTTTATAAAGCTGCTATAGGACAATTAATATTATGTCAAACTATAGAAAGAGCAACCACTATTCTAAAAGCAATTTTAATAGTGGCTTCTTGCGAAACAGATGGATTACTCATTAATACAAATGAAGACAGTAGTTGTGAAACGCAAAAACAATTTTTAAAAAATATAGTTCAGCCACATGGTTTAGAAGAGGCTCTTTTCGACGAAGAAGTAACAGAAAAATGGGAATCAATGAGGCCAACTAATGAATCTATTTTTGACGACACAAACGAAGAAAGTGAAAACTTAACAGATAAACCAATAAATTGTTGGTCAGATTGGTTTGAAAATGTTGAAAAAGAAGTCGAAATGGTGAAAACAAAAGAAACAGGAATACATGACAATCCATTTAATTTGCCAGAATTTTGCGCACGTTTAAAGAAAGACATTAAAAGCTTCCCGTTATGGTCTTATATTTGGGTACAAAAATTTGGATTTGGTAAAATTCCGGCTTCCAGTTCTGCAGTAGAAAGCGAAATAAAAAATATAAAAAAAGATTTAATTGAAAAAAAAATTGAGAGCAGATGCAGCAGTTAATGCGATTTTAGAGTACCTGGTTGGTCGCTCTAATATAATTCAAGCGAAAACAGATGCAATGAAAAAAAAAGAAGATAACGTTGAAATTACTAAAGGATCTGGAAATGAATCGGAGAAAGATCTTGATGCAGAAAGAAATTTAATAATTGCTACTGAACCAAAGTCAATCTCAATTAAGGAAGATAAAGAATTCGTAAAAGGTATGTAAAAGCTTCTAACTGAAGTAGGTATTTCTTATTCATTACACCTTGTTATATATTTTACAACTATTTTTATTTTCTCTCATGTTTACAGATACAATTCAAGAAGAGAACGTAAGAATAATTAATACCAAAGAAATAATATGCCAATTGTGTTCATCCAGTTGTGCACAACAAAAAAAAAGGGAGTAGTGAAATGTTGTGCAACAACTGCAGTGCTGTAAACAACGTACAACAAATAATCGACTTAGGAAAAGAAGAAAATTGGCGTGGTCAAGTCACTAAGGCATCAAAAAATACAACTAAAAAATCGAGAACAAAATCTGCAAAGTTATCAAAATACTTGGATCAAAACCAAACTACTTTTGATTCACTGTTTCAAGATAATTTGCAGAAAGTGCCTATTCTGAAGAATGGAAATGCTTTAATTTAAAGGTAAAATTAATCAGTTTATATTAAATATTACTTTGTGTTGCAAAATAGTTAATAGTGAATAATTACTTAATTTAAATGAACTCAGTTCAATCAAATTATGAATTTATTACGATAAACAAAATAATTAAAATATTTAAAATTTTATACCGGTTTCTTTTATTCTAGGGTGTGAAAATTAAAAAACAATTGTATTCATTTTATAACACGTGTGCAATAGATTCAATTGTACAATCGTTTATTGTTGGAGCAATAGACCATTCTGAAGTCGAAAATGCATTAAAAACATTACAAAAGGATTGTCCATTTATTGCACTTGCACTATATATAAAAAAGATGGGAGTTGCACAATCTTATGTAAAACGAGGCAGAATTTTACTGGAGTTTCATGAAAGTGCTATACAGAAGACACTAAACAAAACAAATAATGAACTTCAAAAAGTAATACACGTAGACTGCAACACAAATGCTTTTGACATGATGTTAAAATTAATTGAAAAATTACCAATTAACAGAATAGTCATAAACTGTAATAATGGTTGCCCTCAAAGAACCCGAGAAACGAATTAATATTTTTTGGATAACTTACTCTTTAAGGAAGCTTTAAGCGAAGTGGAAATGCAAGAAGCATTAACAGCTGACAGAGATTGTAGCAGAAGAGGATGCTTAGGACAATCAGAAGTGCAATATGATTCAAGTGGTACGTTTTAAATGATTAAAATCAACAAAAGTATTTTATTTTTCACGTGTACACATAAATTAAAGAAAATCCATATACTTAAAATAATTTCTTTACAGGTCCAATTATCTTAATTCAATTAACGGACATCAGGACATTAACTCATCTGGATAACATCCCGATAAAATTTCCCGATGTACTTGGGACCTCTGATTATTATTTACTGGTAGGAGTAATCCGTTACATTAACAATGACCTTACGTCGACTAATGGATTAGGAAAACTGTCCATGGGACACTACACAACAATATGTCGCAGTGTCTCAATGCAGGAACACAAAGAACTCTAACCAAAGATGTGGACAAAAAAGTCAACATAGAATTTCTAATATACATTAAAGTTGAAAAAACGTATAAATAAAATCAATTAAAACTGTATCACCATGCCTTTATATTTAGACTGTAATTCTTTTCTACATTAATAAAGAGCACCAAATTTGATCTCACGATGTCTTATTTAGTTATTTGCACACAATTTGCGCTAAATTGGATCACTAAAAATTTTCGTTTTTATTACTGTTTAAAATTTTAATGTTCTATAATAATCTTTATGGTACAAAATTAGCACCAAATGATCACTAAATTATTGCATAAAAAATTTTTCGATATTTTAATTTTTAAAAGTTTTGTTTATAACAAATTGTTTAAACAAATATTTTATTATAATGTTTATGGTACAAAATTAGCACTAAATGAGCACTAAATTATAGCCTATTTAGAATCTGAATAATTTTATTTTTTCATTGTGTACTAAGAGTGGACAAACCAGCTTAACTTTAAGCTGGCTTGTCCACCTGCTTTTTTAAATAAATAAAGAGCACAAAATTCAGGATATGGATATTTTGTTAGCACTAAATGAGCACTAAATTCTAGCATAAAAAAATTTTCTATTTTTTAATTTTTTAAAATTTTGTTTATAACAAATTGTTTAAACAAATATTTCATTATAATGTTTATGGTACAAAATTAGCACTAAATGAGCACTAAATTATAGCCTATTTAGAATCTGAATAATTTTATTTTTTCATTGTGTACTAAGAGTGGACAAGCCAGCTTAACGTTAAGCTGGCTTGTCCACCTGCTTTTTTAAATAAATAAAGAGCACAAAATTCGGGACTGCGGTACAAAATTAGCACTAAATGAGCACTAAATTATGGCATGAAAATTTTATTGTTATATAAAAGTGGACAAGCCAACTTTACGGACCTCTGCTGCGAGAGGCATGCGCTTTGCGCGTACAGGACTGTGTCTGCCGCAACTGCCGCAGCCTTGTGGGCCATCAATGGATGTGTTCCGCTGCATGTGTTGGTAGTAGAAAGAAAATAACTATACGAGAGAAGAGACGTTGAGCTCACTATGGTAGAGAGAAGACGACAGGAAAGAGAAAGGTCAATTGAAAGTTGGCAGGAAGAATGGAACAACACGGAGCATGTGGCACAGTGGACAAAGATTCTGCTACCTAACTTGAAGGATTGGATGGACTGTGGTCACAGACGACTGGATTATTTCCTGACGCAGGTGCTCACAGGACACGGGTGTTTTAGAGCCTACCTCTCTAGGTTTGGAAAGGCTGACACTGATGAATGTCTATACTGCGGACACCCGGACACCGTTACACATACGATGCTAGAGTGCAATAGATGGATAATAGAAAGGAACAGAATGGAAAGAGAGACAGGTGTGAATTTTGTGACAGTGCGAGAAATTATTGAGAGAATGACTGAAAATAAATCTGGTTGGACTAGTATACACAACTATATCCGTGTAGTGATCAAGAGGAAAGAAGAGGAGAAAAAACAGCTGTACCAACGATAGGGGTGAGAGGGAAATATATTGTAAGTAGAAGGTAGAGGGAATAAGTTTTGATGAGAGGCGAATAGGTGAGTTAGATTGTATGAGACAGACTGTGGTAAAGAAGCTCTAATAAAAAAAACATACAAAAAAAAACCCAATTTTGGGACCAAAAAAAGGGGGAAACGGGGAAAAGGAAGGGCTTCCTTGCTTACAGTCTGTGGATAAATGAAGGTAAAGTGCTTCGGAAGCGATGTCGACCTTGCAGCGGCCATTCCGCTTTCGGAGCGCTGGATGACAGAGGAGGGTCTGGTTTAGCAGGTAGGCATTCGGCGCGGCGTCGACGACGAGAGAGTGATTTTAAAGTACCTCGGGAGCCATCGCTGGGGATACAAAGAATGAATCCTGCACTAAGGTCAGTCAGGCGGCGTTCTGGACTGAGATGTCTTTTGAAGATTCCAGACCCCCCTCTTTAAAGATAAAAAAAGTGTTTGTCTGCCCTGCTATAGTTTGATTTATCTGCAGGGTGTCTTGTGTTTTTTTAGATCTCTCTTAGGAGGCGTTTTTCTTTAATCTTCCAAACGATTTCCGGACTGAAAATAGAAACATCAAAACATTAGTTATTTAAAAATGTAATTTTCATTACACCAGTAATTTTGGCTTAATCCCATATAAACCTAATACTTAAATTAGACATGCTACAAGAAAATAGCTACAGAACCTTGCTAAATACCTAACATTCGGAAACGATCTTTCCTCTAACAATTTTTTTACGTAGACGATAGTCTCTACAAATTTAATGAGTGTATCACTTTTTTGAACGTATAACCGTAATCTCATAAAAAGAAAAAAAGTTGTTCTTTTATTTCGTCATCAGCATACACAGCACATGACTCTTTATGAATACACGAGTGTAATCATTCACCGTTGGCGTCGCTAGTTGGAATAGAGAGGATTCCCGTTGACAGGTCACTTTGTAGTATGATTGATGTCGCTTGTATTGCTCTGAATATTTATGTGTACTCTCTATATTACTCCGCATTTTGGCGACGAGACTAAATATAATATAGCATTGGAATATTTAAAACTTTTTTAAAGGTTTTTAAAAGATATATACGTTGTTTTAGGTTTTTAATCAACAATTCATTTAGCTACCCGTAATATATGGTACCTATGTATGTAAAAGAAAAACCAGATAGGGGAGCAGGGGGCTAGTGGTAACAATTTTCATAAAATCAAATATATCTTGACAGCTATTTTCCCAATTATCACTAATTAAACACTAAACGCTAGTTTAACTCTTTCTGAATAAAATTGAACTGAAGAAAAGTTAAGAAGACTGTTATTTTTTAATTAACTAGCATTTTACCAAAAAAAGTGCATTGTTACAACTTACCCCGCGTTTGGGGCTAGTTGTAACATTTATTGGGGCAGGTTGTAACATTACGAAAATACGAATTTTTTGGAATATTTAGAAGAAAATATCAACGTTGGTCCTGTTAAAAGATGTTGCTCGACTTAATAAGGTGGCTTCTGGTGTTCTTAAATATAAATGTAGATTTCTACTCATAAAATTTTGGACCCAATCTTGGCCAACTGTATAATTTTGATACCAAGAAGAAGGAAGTTGCTTAGCACTGAGTTTCACAGCATATTGGTAGGACAGTTTTCGCATCTTCATGGGAATTCGTCCAAAATATACTTCGGTGCACTTCAGAATATACGAAGCCATTTTACTTTCTTCTTCGGCTGTCAAAAATTATCCCTTATTTAGTACAGCCCACTTGTAGACTCTTAATGTTTTTCTTTTTTCTATATCGTTATAAACATACATGGCACAGTCCGTGCTGTTTTACTTGCTTGTTTTATGCTACATTGATTATCTAAAATTTCCGCTGAACCTAATTCGTAGATTTCCCTTCCTGGCTTTGAGTTGCCCTTTCTGATTTTCTTTTATGTTGTCTCGTTCTGGACCATTACTAAACTTAATAATACGTTTTTATATTGTAGATCATAAATTTAGTAAGGTTCAGCGCAATTTGTAACATGTTACAACAAGCCCCAACGTTTTGTTACAACATACCCCGTAGCACACTTTTGTATATTTATTAAAATAGCTGTAAAAATATCTTGCTAATCGTAAAATCATTAAGCAACATCAAAGTATAACTAAATTTAGAAAAGAAATGAATATCAAAAGATTCATTTCTGTTTAAAACAATAGCGATAACCAAAATTTTATGAGAGTCAAATTTTAAATTACCTCATCCAAAAGAAGCACGTGCACAAAACTACTATTTGCAACTATCGGAGGATGGCTGGCTAGACGGTGTCATTTGCAGGGCGATAAGAGAATAAGATTGAGTCAGCTAAATTAGTTAAAAACGGTCAAATAACCTATGAACAGCCGTGTTACTACTTACCCCTGTTACAACAAGCCCCTTGTTCCCCTACATATAGGAGTTTGAGACCAATTACCCGGTTATCAATTATCACATAATTTATTTCGTATAGGATGTTTAGTCTCTCTGCACCTCGATCTAATAAAATCTTTTCTTACCTACTTCCTGTTTACCGTTTGCCACATCCCAATGGGGCCGTTCTTCTTGCCATATATATTTCGTTCAGTAGAGTCTCTAGGACAGGGGTGCTTTTTTTAGTAAGGGCCACAAAATATATTTTTGGTCTATTACTGAGGGCCGCAATATTTGTTACCTTAACATGTTTTTTTTAACTTTTTACTAATTTTGTTTACGGGGGGGGGGGGGGGGGGGCATGGTTTGAAATCAACATGTCAAGCACCTTTTCTTGAATTTTGTTTGAAATTATGGTAGAATTATTTTATTTAAACCAAATATTGAAAAATAAGCCAACAATGCAATGGCAATTGTTTACAGGCAGCTCCAAGAAAAAATGGATTTTGCAGTAGAACTCGTCAATGGATCATATTACGAAACAAAAAATTCTAAAATATTTTATTAGCTTATGAGTTTCTCGAGGTAACGCTGTTGAGTTTTTTAATTTTAACGATTTATTTTTGAGTTTTTTATATTACTCAAAATACAAGTAAAAATAACAAAATTTTTGTAAAAAAGGGTGAAAATCAACATATTTATTATTATTAACCAAAACATATCTCGACAGAGTTACCTCACGAAATGTCTAAAGAAAATCTATGAAAAATTTCACGTGGATCTGTCAAGTAGGTAGTTTTTGAGTTACAATATCCACCGCCTTTGAAAAAAGCAGTTTTGAGAAAAACACGTTTGGTTTGACAACTTTTATTTCAATTTGTTTTTTGTCTGTCAAATCGTAAAGTGATGCACGCCGGAATATGTACTTGAATCGTAGAGTAATTTACAAAAAAGACGGGAACAGCTGTTGAACGTTTCTCACTACGCTCAAGCTACTGCAAAGCAAGTCGAAGGTAGGAATATTAAACATACTTTACTTTCGGTAATTTTACTCCGGTCAAGCTGAAAATTTTAGAGAGTATTCTTAAAGTTAATTTATTTATTTATTTATGTACTTTTATTTAAAATAATAAAACAATCAAAAATTTTAAACAAAAAAAATTATCAAACCGTACCCCTCCCCCCTAAACAGCATTCGCACTTAATTAAGCATGGTATTTTCCTCAAATATATGTGTATCTATATATTTATTTATTTTTATTTTATCTCCGAACCTATTTCTTTTTTTTTTCTCTAATATTGTTCTGAAGCTATTTCCTTGTGACATCTTATGCAATTAACTATTTTATTTGGGAATGAGCCACGATTTACGTTTGAAATTAAATTTATTTGATGTTTCGATTTCCACTTCGGAAATCGTTATCAAAATACAAGACATTAATAAATTAAGCATTTATGCTTAGTTTAATTATTTATTTAATTAGTTTAATTTATTTTGTATTTTGATAACGATTTCCTAAGTGGAAATAGAAACGTCAAATAAATTTAATTTCAAATTTAAATTGTGTTATTCCCAAATAAAATAGTGAATTCTATTTTCACATTGCTATTAGTTACTTAAATATTTGAAGGGAAATTCTGTGCTTAAATAGATGCAAACACGCATCATACGTAATATGCAGCACGCGTCATTGAAATCAAAATAAACAAAGTTATAAATTAAGAAAAATCTTAGATTCCCTTAATTATTTTTGTTTTCTTTGAAAGAATTAAATAATATAAAAATATGCACGATGATTTAATCCTATTGAACGAATAATTAACAATATTAGTTATAATTGAAATGACGTTGGCATTGGCTACTTGCAAAACATTTTTGCACAATACCTGCTCGTGGATTGAGCAGTGAAAAATAATAACTGATGTTCTGAAAATTGTTCATGGACGTAATCTCTAAGTTTTCTCAATATTACAATATTTGTTCCTGTTAAATTTGGTGCTCCGTCAGTTGTTACACTTTGCGGAAAAATGACCCGCTGAAAATTGTTAATTAAAAGCTGCATTATCTATATTTATTTATTAATATTAGCACTAATTAAAAAAATCTTTAAATGAAAATAATTCACTTTTTCTCCGCGGGCCGCAAAAAAATGTATAAAGGGCTGCATGCGGCCCGAGGGCCGCACTTTGCCCACCCCTGCTCTAGGACGTCTTCGTTTTCTCCTTCTAATTTGTTTTCGATTTTAAGTTCCAACTTCACATACAGTATGGTGCAAATGAAAGGAATAAATTCGTTATTTCGTAAACCGGCGACTTTAAGGGAAAAATCCCGAAACAGGTCGATTTTTATTTTTAAGTTGTGATATTGTGGCATATATGGTATACTTGTGACGTCATCCATCTGGGCGTGATGACGTAATCGATGATGTATTTAAATGAGAATATGGGTTGTGTGCTAGCTCATTTGAAAGGTTCCTCAATTCTCTATTCAGTAATATAAACATTTACATAATTATTTATACATTATTTATATTTATCTCAAATAAAATTAATCGTTACCGCTTCACAAGTTGTTTATTTATGTTTTATTTGCTTATATGATCTGTAAGTCTCTTCGGTTCAAAGTGCATATTTTTGAAAATATTTGGTTTTAAAATAATAAATAATAAATATAAATAATAATAAATAATATCAAAAGTAAGGAAGCTACGCACAAAATAAAGTTGGTCGTTTTTTTGGTAAACAAATCGGGAGAAACATCCCATAATTAGCATCTCAAGTAAAATTAATCGTTACCTCTTCACAAGTTGTTTACTTATGTTTTATTTGCTTATATATGATCTGTAACTTTCTTCGGTTCAAAGTGCTTATTTTTGAAAATATTTGGTTTTAAAATAATATTTTTGTAATTTTTAATTATGAAAGAAATGCATTTTTTCAAAATAACTTAAAAATTATTATTATTATAAATAATCGCAAAGAGTAAAAAAATGTAGGCTTTGCTTTTCTTAATATTTCGAATTTTTTGTCTTTCTGAAAGACAAAAGTTAATTCAGATATGGCTGTTCAACATTTGTATACACTCGTGATTAGTTATCCCTTTCAACTACAGCCCTTTCAAAAATAAGCAGTTTGAACCGATGAAACTTACAGATCATATATAAACAATACATACATACATATACGAGTAAATCAACTTACAGCGGTAACGATTAATTTCATTTCGGATGCTAATCAGGGGACAACTTTCACGATTTTTTTACCAAAAAAAAAGGGACTAACTTTATTTTGAGTGTAACTTGCTTTCTTTTGTTAGTAGAAACTTTTTTAAAAAGCAAAAATAAATCTTTTTTTAAATCCTTTAAGGGTTTAAAAAACCCCCAAGGGTTTTTACCAAAAAAAAGGGACTAACTTTATTTTGAGTGTAACTTGTTTTCTTTTGTTAGTAGAAACTTTTTTAAAAAGCGAAAATAAATATTTTTTTAAACCCTTTAAAAAAGTTTTAATGAATTTTCCCCAAGGTGCTTAATTTTTTGGTTATTTCACGTTGAAATATTCGATTTGGAATTTGACAAGTATGAACCTATTTTTCATTAGGTATAAGACTGCTTCTACGGGGTCTAGAGATTTCATGCACACACCACTTTTTTCACTTTTTTATGGGCTAATTTTCGCTAAGAATGATTTTTTCGATAAAATACTTATTTGTTGAGTTATTTGCGAAAATTCGTCTAAAAAAGTGAAAAACGCTATAGAACAAAAGCTGCTTGTATCAGTCAGTTTATCCATTTCCGGACTTATTTTGAACGTATATTTTTTGACCCCCGAGAAGGGGTGAAACTTACACCCAGGGCTAAAGCACCTATCGGCAAAATATCACTTTTATCTTTGACATGTTAGCTATGTGTGGGCCGAATTTCATTTCAATCCAAACGGTTCTTTAAAATTTAGACGTTATGCAATATTTTACCGGACTTTTTGTGAATCTATGTTTGAAATACAAAAAAATTTGTAATAATCTTCACTTATTTCTTTTAATCCATACTTTAGGTACTTGTCTCTAAGCATTTAGTAGAAGTATTAGTTATTGATAGGTTAATGTCAATTATGAGAAACGTTGCAACACTCTGTATACATCTAAATATAAGAATACTCCAACAACCAGGAAAAGAAAATGTTCGAGGGCTTCTAGCAAATATTTATTGTCCTTTTAGAGACAAGGAAATTGAGTTATGAACGACGTTAAAATGTTATTTCCTGTAAACCATTATGACCCTCTAAGAGCGGTTTTGTATCATCTTTCAGATATCTTTTCACGAAAACCGCCGTTAAATGTTATTTCTGACATCAACGAAATCCCTTTTATTAAAAGTAAGTGTGCTTTTGACAAAAATCTTTCCTTTTTCTGTGAACCTAAAGTTATTGTTATTAATGTTACGTCTTGTGTTATACCAGCAGTGGAAGTTGTTATACATTCAATCTAACATTAAAGTGTTTATATTTCTTAGTGAAGTTATTTATTTGTAAATCAAAAATGAATAACCATTTTCAATTTCGTTGCAACACGAAACTACAGCCGCATCATTATTCTAGTGCAATCAGAGAGTGCAGCAAGCACCTAGCACCTCTACTGGTTTCGAAACTTATTAGTCTCTCATCAGGAGGCACATATGCTGCTCTCTCTGACCCAACCAGGACAACCAGCGTGCAGTTACGGATTGCAACGAACGAAATGGCAGGGATGCCCTAGCGGCAACTGTGTGTGTGTGTGTGTTCACAAAGAAGGGATGGCATTAGATAAACTTTTTGCCACAGATATTCTAGTGGCAACTGCTAACAAAAAACTAAGTTTTCAATCTAATAGCACATAAAACAACATCCAAAAATGTTACTCTACATCCTACCAGATTGAAAACAATGGGAACCTTCTCTGGTAACACCTCCGAGGCTTCTACAATTTGTAAGCCATAACGGACGCTGAGACTAAGGAAGATGAGGGAATTTTACAATTTATAATTCACGTCCCATTTGCTCAGCGCGCAGGCCCGGCCCTAGGGATTTTGCCGCCCTGGTCAAGATCGGCGACCGCCGCCCCCCTCTAATCATTTTCAGGGTTTCTAGAGGTGTACTCTTGGGCTTCACAATCGTGGAAAGTACTTCGAGTTCATCTTTTAGATCAGTATAATTTAGATCTTTTGACTCATTAAAAGTTAAAGCATCACACAGCTTAAAACATTTATCTGATAAATCATGCGTCTCTTTTGCGTCTGTCAAACAGCCCTGGAATTTTAAATCACTTCTGAGAGACTTAAAATGGATTCCCGTTTTTCCTAATAAACTTACAGCTTGATACATTCTCCCATATCAATACTCTGCAGGAATTTGCTGACTACATTGATGTGAAGTGAAATGCCGTGCCAAATTACCACAGAGCAAAGGAAAGTAAAATCACGGATTTTATTTTAGCTTTGTTTTTATTGACAGTGATTTCTACAACAACTTCGTAGATTTCTTCAATTTGGTATCTGATCGGACTAATTGCATCAATTCTCATCTAGTTAGAGTATAGCCCAAGCGATTCTCAGTATAGCCCAACGATGAATATAGACGCTGAGAAAAACTTGTAAATTTTTGTCACTAGGTACACAAGTAAAAGAAAGAAACTGCAAACTGTGCTGCTTTAGTAGCATCGTTCATGACTAAGTTGGGTGAATGGTTATAACATGGGACAAAAAGTTCTTCACTTTCATGTTTGCCCCATTATCATACCCTTGTCCTCTCATATCTTACAAAGGTTTTCTCAGTTCATTCCGTTCTTGCAAAATAACTTCTGTAAGTCCCAAGCCAGTGGTTTACAGTAAAGGCACAAATCCAAGAAAATGCTCCGCAATTTTAACACTTTGTGAACAGGAACCTAAATTACACAACGTACAACAATATTCATCTGTTCTCAAAACTTTGCCGATTTCAAAAAGTTTCAAATTTTATTTTTGATTTGGTCTTGGAGGAGTTAATTAATTTCTTTTTGAATACGTTTTCCCAAGTAGTGATGTTGCTTGTTATTAACATTCGTTGTTCTCCTAATCTGCTCTTGTAAAATAGAATCAAATTTTCCAAAGAGCTCAACAAGCTTTAAAAAATTACCATTGTTGTGATGTAAAAGTTTATCAGTATCGCCCCTCAATGGAAGACACTATTGTGCTAAGAACTGTATTATTGGTTTAAGTCGTTCTATTACATTTTTCCAATGACGAATTTCTGAATTTGGAACTTTTTGTGTTTCTTCGTCTATGGTTTTGCCCGATTCTAGTCTAATTGCTAGTTCTACGACTGTCGCTGTGACTGTAGATGAGCTGGAGACTTAGCGTGGCTGGACAAAGTTTCAGCCTTGTTTCTAATTGTTATATCCTTTATCAGTAATTTTTTAAGTGAATTTCAGTGAATATAATTTAGTTCTGATCCCACTATTATTATGCGATGAAGAAGAAGGCGGTGTTGTCGATTTCCCGTTGAATGAACCTTGCAATTGTTATTATTTCACTTATTTAATTCTTGTTTTTACAGTTGTATTTTTGCCGCTCTTGTTCATAATATTGATTTTTTATCATATTAAAAACATAATTTATTATTTCTTCAATTTCAAAAATTGCCTGTCCTCTAAAATTTGCCGCCTCTAAAGTTGCCGCCCTGGGCGGCCGCCCAGTTCGCCCACCCCTGGGGCCGGGCCTGTCAGCGCGGTAAAGTTCCAACGAGAATGGTTCCGAGAATGGTGCAAGCCATAACCGATGCTGAGACTAAGGGAGATGAGGGAATTTTACAATTTATAATTCACGTCCCATCTGCTCAGCGCGGTAAAGTTCCAACGAGAATGGTTCCCTTCATACTCCAATCAGAGTCAACATGTAAATCAAAAATAAATAACTATTTTCAATTTCGTTGCAACACGAAACTACAGCCGCATCATTATTCTAGTGAAATCAAAGAGTGCAGCAATCACCTCTACCGGTTTCGAAACTTATTAGTCTCTCATCAGGAGGTGCATATGCTGCTCTCTCTGACCCAACCAGCACAAACCAAGGCGTGCAGTCACGGATTGCAACGAACGAAATGGCAGGGATGCCCTAGCGGCAACTGCTAACAAAAAACTAAGTTTTCAATCTAATAGCACATAAAACAACATCCAAAAATGTTACTCTACATCCTACCAGATTGAAAACAATGGGAACCTTCTCTGGCAACACCTCCGAGGCTTCTACAAATTGCAAGCCATAACGGATGCTGAGACTAAGGAAGATGAGGGAATTTTACAATTTATAATTTACGTCCCATCTGCTCAGCGCGGTAAAGTTCCAACGAGAAGTTCCCATCAGCATCCGTTATGGCTTGCAAACTGTAGAAGCCTCGGAGGTGTTACCAGAGAAGGTTCCCATTGTTTTCAATCTGGTAGGATGTAGAGTAACATTTTTGGATGTTGTTTTATGTGTTATTAGATTGAAAACTTAGTTTTTTGTTAGCAGTTGCCGCTAGGACATACCTGCCATTTCGTTCGTTGCAATCTGTGACTGCACGTCGGGGTTTGTCCTAGTTGCGTCAGAGAGAGCAGCATATGTGCCTCCTGATGAGAGACTAATAAGTTTCGAAACCGGTAGAGGTGCTTGCTGCACTCTCTGATTGCACTAGAATAGTGATGCGGCTGTAGTTTCGTGTTGCAACGAAATTGAAAATTGTTGTTCATTTTTGATTTACATGTTTACTCTGATTGGAGTATGAAGGGAACCATTCTCGTTGGAACTTTACCGCGCTGAACAGATGGGACGTGAATTATAAATTGTAAAATTCCCTCATCTTCCTTAGTCTCAGCATCCGTTATGGCTTGCAAATTGAAAAAGCCTCGGATGTGTTACCAGAGAAGGTTCCCATTGTTTTCAGTCTGGTAGGATGTAGAATGACATTTTTGGATGTTGTTTTATGTGTTATTAGATTGAAAACTTAGTTTTTTGATAGCAGTTGCCGCTAGGGCATCCCTGCCATTTCGTTCGTTGCAAGCCGTGACTGCACGCCGGGGTTTGTCCTAGTTGGGTCAGAGAGAGCAGCATATGTGCCTCCTGATGAGAGACTAATAAGTTTCGAAACCGGTAGAGGCGCTTGCTGCACTCTCTGATTGATCTGGAATAATGATGCGGCTGTAGTTTCGTGTTGCAACGAAATTGAAAAAAATGGTTATCCCTCATCTTCCTTAGTCTCAGCATTCGTTATGGCTTGCAAATTGTAGAAGCCTCGGAGGTGTTACCAGAGAAGGTTCCCATTGTTTTCAATCTGGTAGGATGTAGAATAACATTTTTGGATGTTGTTTTATGTGCTAGTAGATTGAAAACTTATTTTTTTTTATTTGTGCATAATATTCTTCAATACACTTCAACAGCCAGGGTACTGAAGCGTTTTTTTCGACAGGTAATGCATATAAAAACAAATTGTAACTATTTCCTGCGTAGCATCTGGCGTCCATTTTTATTTATAAACAATTTAGTATCAAAAACGGTCATTTTTCCTTTTTTTTTCAAACTAATGGAAAACAGTAACACTTAATCTAATCTATCTATCTAGATCTAATTTAACTATCTAATTTATACTATAAACAACAAGCAAAAGTACGTGTTAACGATCAGCTATCAGAGGAAATTGAAATCAGACCTGGAGTGAGACAGGGATGCGTGTTGTCGCCAATTCTTTTTAATGCCTACTCGGAAGAGATCTTATTGGCTCTTGATACTCTTGACTGTGAAACAGCTGGAATAATGGTAAATGGAGTTCCCATTAACAACATTAGATATGCGGATGACACTGTCATCTTAGCTGAAAATATTGGGGATCTTCAGAGGCTGGTGAGCAGAATAGCGAAGCTTTTACAAGAATACGGACTAACAATGAACGTCAAGAAGACAAAGTTTATGAGAATATCAAAAACTCAAAGAAATAACGAGAATCTCTTCATAAATGGATCCAATATCGAACGAGTCGACCAATATGCATACCTTGGAACAGTGATCAACTCCACAGCAGATTACTTACAGGAAATCAAAATTAGAATGGAAAAGGCTAGAGCAAATTTTAACAAAAGTTGGCTAGGTGCTACGTTTTCTCGACTTTGTTTTATGGAATGGAAGCTTGGACCTTGAATGCTGCATCAATGAAAAAACTAGAATCATTCGAACTGTAAGTGTACAAAAAAATTCTGAAAATATCGTGGACAGAACACGTCACACAAAAAGAGGTTATGAGAAAGATGAATAAAGAAATGGATATTTTAAATCCCATCAAAACAAGAAAATTGGAATATCTTGGACATACTACACGTGGAGAGAGATACAACTTGCTCCAATTGATTATGCAGGGAAAGATTCAAGGAAAGAGAAGCATAGGAAGACGCAGAATATCGTGGCTGCGTAACCTGAGAGAATGGTACGGATGTACATCAAATGAACTTTTCAGAGCAGCCTTCTCTGAAATCCGAATAGCTTTGATGATTGCCGACCTTCGTCGCGGAGATGGCACTTAAAGAAGAAGAAGAAGAAGAAGAAGAAGAAGAAGAAGAAGAAGAAGAAGAAGAAGAAGAAGAAGAAGAAGAATTAAGACTTATGGATTTCTTAGTACAAACATCTTCGAAAGAATGGAAAAAGCTTTAAAATGGCGTATTACATAGTTTAATACACTCATTTATTGTTAATATAATAATTGCGAAAAAAGGTCGAAATTTCAAAAAAATTATATTCGCAATAACTATTGTAAAAATAATTGTACAGCTTTGAAATTTTTGTCAAATGAGGGTTCTTTGGTGCTTAATAAGTGACCAAAATTTCAAAGCGATTCATTCAATTGTTTAAATTTTATTCAAATTGTTCATCCCAGAGAGCTTCTTTTTGCAATAACATATCAGAAAAAATGAAGGTAGAACCATTCTACAGGTATCAAATGAAAGAGCATGAGCCAAATTTTCAAATTGGTTTAGAAAAAGTGAATAAAAAATGCATTTATTAGTAATAAAATAATTATGCAAACGTTTGTTCAATTTTTCCTTCTAAAATTTTATTTTTTTATATAATAAATTAGATATATTTATTACAATTTTTTATCAATTATCATATACCTACATAACATTACTTGGTAGTTGTGCACCTCAAAAACGGTAAAAAAATTGATTTTTTTGAAAAAAGTTATTCAAAAAGTTTATAAAGAAAAATTGACAATTCTTTTGTATAATTATTTATTACATACTAATAAATGCATTTTTATTCACTTTTTTTAAACCAATTTGAAAGTATAGTTCATGCTCTTTCATTTGACCCCTGTAGAATGGTTCTAGCATTATATTTTTCTGACTTTTGTTATTACAAAGGAAAGCTCTCTGAGAAAAACAATTTGAATAAAATTTAAACAATTGAAAAATCAATGGGGTTGGTCTGTGCCCATTGAATTGGCAAGTACCTAGCATCTTAGAGCAGGGAAGCATGGTGCCCTTTTAGCATGTGTTCCATTATATCTATCAACATCCACTTGTAGTCATAAAATTTTACTAAATTATATTATGTAAACCATATATTATTGGGTTACCGCTATATACAGTGTGCTAGTTTCAAACTACCCGGATGAATGCAATGAAGATGTTCTGTATTAGAACGAAAACGTTTTGCAATCCCTGACATTTTAGATAGTTTTTAAATAAACGATTTTATACCAGATATACATCTCGAAGTTTTTACTTCTGTATGAGTTTTTTAAACAATTGAATGAATCACTTTGAGATTTTTGTCACATATTAAGCACCAAAGAACTATCATTTGACAAAAATTTCAAAACTGTACACTTATTTTTACAATAAAAAACAAAATTTACAAAATTTGCGAAATTAATTTTTTTTGATATTTCGACCTTTTTTCGCCATTATATTAACAATAAAAATGAGTACTAAACTTTGTAATACGCCATTTTAAAACTTTTCCATTCTCTCGAAGATGTCTGTACTAAGAAAACCATACGTTTTTCCAAGGTACCTACTTCTTATGGAGTTTTCGGCAAGTTCATTAAAAAATTAGCCAAAAATCATTACTCGGGGTTTTTTGGGTCGCTGACGACGAATATGACATCGGAAGTGCTCTACGGAGTACTTGGTACCCAGGGTACCTACTGTTTACCTCGTTTTCTGGAGTTTTTGGCAAATTCATTAAAAAATTAGATAACATTCATTACTTACTGGTTTTTGGGGTCTCTGACGACGAATATGACATCGGAAGTGTTTGACTAATTTTTTAATGAATTTGCCGAAAACTCCAGAAAACAAGGTAAACAGTAGGTACCCTGGGTACCAGGTACTCCGTAGATCACTTCCGATGTCATATTCGTCTTCAGCGACCTAAAAACCCCTGAGTAATGATTTTTGGCTAATTTTTTAATGAATTTGCCGAAAACTCCATAAGAAGTAGGTACCCTGGGCACCAGATATTCCGGAGATCGCTTCCGATGTCATATTCGTCGTTAGCGACCCCAAAAATCCCCAAGTAATTATTTTTGACTAATTTTTTAATACATTTTTTGCCGAAAACTCCACAAGAGGGATAAACAGTAGGTACCCTGGGCACCAAGTACTCCGAAAATCACTTCCGATGTCTTTTTTCTTGAAAAATTGCTTTGGCAGAGCCAATTAGCCAGACTTCTTTGTGATTGATTGCAGATTCATAGTCATAAATTTCTTATTTCATAACATAAGTACATACTAAAATATTATTTTTATAGATACATGGTACATTGTCTTGTTTTTTTTATTTTGTTTTTTTAAATTATTTTACTGTGTTTTGTTTTAATATATATTTTAATTTGTGCGAAACACTTTTTTTAACTTCTTTTTTTTATTTTTCTATTTATCTATTTTTGTTTTTATTTATTTTTTTAGTTATTATTTTTTTCTGTTTTTTTATATATTATTTTTTTTTCTTTTAATGTTCTCAAACCGCATTAACAGATTATGTCTATTTAGTACATATTACGTTTACAACTTATTATATTTACATAATTTAACATGTTTATAAATGAGATGAAGAATTTCCATATCATTTGTAACTTCCGATGTCATATTCGTCGTTAGCGGCCCCAAAAACCCCCCGAGTAATGATTTTTGACTAATTTTTTTAATGAATTTTAATGACGAGGTAAACAGTAGGTACGCTTGACAACAGGTACTCCGGAGATCACTTTTGACGCCATATTCGCCAGTTCTGAATTTTTTTTATTGTCTATTTGAGATGCACTTTAAGACTGCATTTTTTGTATGCAGTTTTTCAATATTATATTATGGCTCAGGTTCACAAAGTTTCCTGGCGCATTCACGAATCGAATGCAAAAAGAATTATTAAGATTCGTCTTGTCCTTTTTTTCGGAGGTAAGGCCGATTTTAGTGCTTTATTGCTTCGTCTAAAAGTAATTTTTTTGTAATTCAGTTTATAAAGGATTTTGTAAGAACATCCACCATCTTTTAAATATTATGCACGCGTTCATAATTTTCTTGAAAAAATAAAGGTTATTTAATTTGAAGCAGTATTTTATTCTACAGCAGAGTGAAGAATCATTCCGTAGTTGATGTAAAAAACAAATACGGTGATATAAGACAAATTTATATTGAAAACAAAGGAGAATAATTGGCAACGGTATGATATACTGCACGTCAGAGTATATACAGGGTGAGGCAGATAAAGGGCCTATTAGAAATATCTCGAGAACTAAAGGTAAGAGAATCAAGAAAATTGGAATACAGGGGTTTTGAATTATGAACTGTTTAATGAACATATTTTGGTCTCTTTGTTACTTCCGGTTATACCGGAAGTTGATTATAACTTCCTTTTTTAAATAAAACACCCTGTATATTTTTACATTTTTAGATTCTGCTCGATGTCTTCTTTCTTAAAATATGAGATTTTGTATTATTATACAGGGCGGTTTAAAAGATAATTAAGGTTTTTTATAAATTTTGTAGCAAACTTCACACCCTGTAGAATTGTACTGATTTGATATGAAAGACTCCATTTATGTTCAAGTGATTTTTAATATAGTCTATTATTATCAAAAATTAATAATATAGCGAAATGTTTAATTTGAGTATACAGGGTTGGTTGAAACTCGGAATGAGTATTTTCTGAGTTTTCTTAAATAGAACACCCTATATTTTTGTACTGTATGAAATGATATTTTATAGTACTTTTTTTATTTATTAAGCATTCCCTATACCTAACTGCTTTAATTTGTAAGTTATTCGTAGTTCTTTAAGCCAAACATTAATTGCAACAAAAATTACGTGAAATTTTATTAAGTTTGCCGTGAAAATATTTATTCATAAATAATTTTTCGAAAATAAACACATATTAATCTCGACTGACCCTTAATTTATTAATACTGGTTGATATATCAAAATACCTACGTAGTTAAAATTGTTGGTGTGTTTAATATTAATAAATACACACAATATTCTATCTAGTTGGCTATGACTTTGACACTAAATATGCTTAAACTAAAATAAGCTTTGCTTAAACATTTTACTATTTTTGAAGTTCTAGTTGCTTTGCTACCATTACTAATATGAATTTTTCTAATGAGGAACTGATTCAGATGTTTTTTTGTCCTAAGATAGTAGAACAGATAAAAATGTGATACTAGCAATAAGAATTTATCATCAGCAATTCCATGATAGATGACAACAAAAAAGAGAAACTTTTCAAAATTTACTGGAGCAGTTTCAACGAAGTGGACATTTAGATTACAAGAAATCTGATCGAACAAAAACTATTGTAAATGATTAAAATAAATTAAATGTTAGTGTCACTGAAAATCTGCATATTAGTATGTACGTTCTCGTAATCTAAGTGTCTATGGTTTGTTTTTAATGATATAAGGATCATTCTAGATTAACATATATTTATTTTCAAAAAATTATTTATGATTGAATATTTTCACGGCAATCCTAATAAAATTTCACGTAATTTTTGTTTCAATTAATTTTTGGCTTAAATAACTACGAATAACTTACAAATTACAGCAGTTAGGTATAGGGAATGCTTAAGAAATAAAAAAGAACTATAAAATATTATTTCATTGCAATACTAAAATATAGGGTGTTCCATTTAAGAAAACTCAGAAAATGATCATTCCGAGTTTCGACCTACCCTGTACACTAAAATTAAACATTTCGCTATATTAATAATTTTAATAATAACAGACTATATTAAAAATCACTTGAACATAAATGGAGTTTTTCATATTAAATCAGGACAATTCTACAGGGTGTGAAGTTTGGTACAAAATTTATAAAAAACCTTAATTATCTTTTAAACTGCCCTGTATAATATTACAAAACCACATATTTTACGAAAGAAGACAGCGATCAGAATCCAAAAATGTACATATATACAGGGTGTCCCATTAAAAAAAACGAAGTTACAACCAACTTCCGGTATAACCGGAAGTAGCAAAGAGTCCAAAATATTTTCATTAAATAGTTCATACCTCAAAACCCCTGTATTCCAATTTTAATGATTCTCTTACCTTTAGTTCTCGAGATATTTCTAATAGGCCCTTTATCTGCCTCACCCTATATACATCCTAAAACATCCTGGTCAGTAGTTAAGGGTTAAATTCTTGCTAAAAACATCAATTTCTTGCTTAAACTGTATTATGATATACATAATACTAAGATTGATAAAAAAGTAGACCCTAAATATTGTTTTTTATATTTCAACCCTGTAACCCAACACAAATAATACATTTCTATTAATTTATTCTCTGATCACAAAAACCACAATCAGTTAAAAGCGTTATTGGACCTGAAAAGCATAATGTTTCGCCGATAATCGCCTAGAAAGAATCAAGATAACATTGTTAAATGTAATCTGCGAATAAACCCCATTTCATTGACAACATTAAGGGACAAAGAAAGGCCGGATGACATCATTTTTCCCTTGGGCGTTAAGGGCCGATGACTCTGCCACCCCAAAATCGAATACATATGACAATAATTTTAATTTCAGGGTTCTGTAGTTATGGTTTATCAAACAATAACACCAAGCAAAATAGAATCTGTCCCAAATGAAATATTTTATGGCTATTATAATTCGTTTTATAAAAAGATAAACAACACATGTTGCGGAAAGTTAATTTGATACGGTGTTCTTTCATACTAGGGTAGGTTTACTTTTCTTCTGTGTTTTACACTAGTCAAATAGTACTATCTGCCTATATTTTTCTTAATTCTAAAGCCGATGGAATGCACGCGGCACTCTTCGCCAGTTCATGCCGGTAAAAACAAGCTGAAAATGCGAGCATTATCATAACGAAAACTTTGTTTATTTACGAATTTTAATTCATAATATGGAAAATTGCTATTATGAAAAGTTCTTTAGAAATAAAAATTATGTTTTAATGTGCAATGATATCATTCTAATTTAAATATTGTGAACTATAAAGGTACTTTACTCTTGATCGAAATTCATATATGTTTTATATACTTCGTATAAAATTAATAAAATTTGATATATGATGGTTGCATGAGATAAAGGTTAGACCATGAAGAGCTTTTTATGAAGAATAACATTTCTTCTCGTCAAATTAAAAATAAAAGAGTTATAAATGAAAATGTTCACAAATCCATAATTTGAGAAAAATCTTCAAATATTTTTTTCCATTAGAAGGATGTAATTGTACATATCAGACCATAATTTGTTATTCCAAACAACATTCATATAGTCGGTTCGCTAAACTCAGACACAACTGGCTAGTGATTTTACTCAGTAATTTTACCAGTTTGGCAAAAAAATAATTACTAAATAGTTAATAATTACTAAATAATTAGTAATCTTGCCAATTTTGGCAAAATTGGCAAAAAACAAAAAAAAAAATAACTACTAAAATCACTAGCCAGTTGTGTCTGAGTTTAGCGAACCGACTATAATAACAATTTTCATAACAAATGGAACAGTCCATTTATTATTAGGTACTCCCATTAAAGGGGAGGCCGTATACTGGTATAAACCTTTTTAAAATTGTTAATAAAATATTGCTTTCAAAATATACTCAAATTGTATTTTTGAACATCCTATTTATTTGATATAATAATTAAATTCACTATCAAATGTCATTGATATTTTATTAATACTTTATTTAAAATTCAGTTTGACATTCACGAAGTGTCAAACTCAAATAATGTAAATAACCTATGATTTGCTTAACAAATTCAGCTCAAAAAACTAGCCTACTTACTAGCAACGATTTCAGCTGACGTTTAGTGTGTCGACAGAAAATAAAAGGATTGTGACGTCACATTTTAGACTTTGAGGTCGATTTTAGAGATATCGAAATGCCGTTTTCAGATTTGGATTCAGAAGACAAAACTACATAAGAATCCATCTACTATAAGTATTGCATGATAAATCTGCTCTAAGTATTGCATAAACGGCAACGCAATAACACACAGACTTTGCGAATTTATAAACGAAAAGTTTTCGTTGAATAGAAAGCACAGTTAGCACCCCACGTTGCTCCGAAATTAATAAATATTTATATATTTAGCTTTTTTAACGGGCCTTTTAGTCCCAAGGCTTTGCTGTTCTTTTCCATTGCTTTCTGTTACTTGTCAACTTCTTCCAGTCTCTTATTCCCTTTTCTTTTAGGTCTTCTACTACCTACTACCGCCTCTCTCCATCGCTTTCGTGGTCTTCCTCTATTTTTTTTTAAATTTGGTACTTTCCATGCTATATTCTTGACCACTCTGTCATCGTTCATTCTTTCTATATGGCCCAGCCACTGCAACCTTCTTGATTTTATTACGCTATCTATTTGTGGTTCTTTGTAAATATTATAAATTTCCTCATTTGTCCTTCTTATACATCCTTCCTCTGTTCTCTTTCCTCCTAATATTCTTCTGAGTATTTTCCTTTCCCATCTTCTTACTGTTTTTTTTGTTTTTTGGTTGAGTATCCATGTCTCACATCCATATATCGCTGTTGGTCTTATTATAGTCTTATAAATACTAAATATCGTATTCCATGACAACTGCTTTGATCTTAGTAAATAATTCATGGCTCCCGCAGATCGATTGGCTTTAATCAGTCTGGCATCAATTTCTTTCATTTCTTCACACTTGTTTGTTATCCTTGATCCTAGATATACAAATTCGTCTATTTTCTCAAACTCAAACTCTCCTAATTGTGTGCTTACCTTAAACTTTGTCCCATCCCCCCTTTCTCTTCCTACTTTCATAACCTTGCTTTTCTTTTAATTTATTTATAGACCCAGCTTATACGCTTCATTTACTAATCTTTCTGTTATCTCTAGAGTTGCACAAGTTTGACTTGAATGTTTGAACTTGACTTGAGTTTGACCTTATTTCAAGTCAAACGCAAGTCAATCCTTCTGACAAATAATTCAAGGCAAGTCAAACTGGTCAATCGTACAGGATTGAAAATTCAAACTGTTTGTCAAACTAGTTTGAAAAAGTTTGAAAAATAATTTATTTAGTAGATATACTTTTTTGTCGAGATTGACATGTTAGTTGCCAATTAAGATAAGAAAATTAATAATACAATGAGTGCCATATAAAAGTATCTTGATACAGAGAGCGATTATAATCAAAATAGGGTAAATTTTTTGAAAATGATTCCTGTATGCTTAGAATTGCTTGCTGGCATGTTTCGTTTTATCGATATAACTTTTTTATATTTGAGTGTTACTACATTAAAACAAAGAATTCGTTGGATAGTTTTTTTATCATACCAAGTGTAATTTAATCTTCTTTGGAAGCTTTCAAGTATTACGTAACGCAAGTTGGGGGGAGGGGCCATGTAAAACGTTACGGCGCGTTATACGGGGGGAGGGGAGTTCGAACAGCGCGTTACGTAACATTGTTTTTCAACTTAAATAAAAAATACTACGGAATCACAATCTCCCAACTTTTCAACTTTCGTTTATATTTTACATAGAACCCCTGGATTGTATTATATTGCCCCCTCATGTTACAATAGGACAATAGTATTCAAGTGAAAAAATCTTAAAATTTGTAATAACCAGATCAAGCACAGTAACACGTGTTTGCAATAAATAGCTGGACCTTTCTTCACAACAAAATATGAAAGGATACACATGAGATAAAGAGGTTGTAAGAGCTTCAAAAATTGCGTTTCGTAATACTTGAACGTCCCCTTTAACAAAAATTTATGAAGGAACAACAAAATCTTATATTTTTGATAGAGTAGGTTTAATGATTTTTTTGCGACTTTGCAATGCCGTCTTAAAGAATTAGTTCACTATTTGTCATTTTATAACGCTGTTCTTTATTTTTACATAATACAAGTATGCAGATTTTTTTCTCTTAATTTTTGCACTGGGAATACCTTCAAAATCAGACTCAATTTGATCTAGTACTTATTCTGAGCCGAAAAATATTCAGGTTCAGATATTATGTCACAAAGCACACACTTCAAAACGAACGTAATAAACAAGCCAAGCATATACTTCTTAATAATATGAACTGCAAACTAATTTGCGGAGTAGCAGATTCAAACCTATCCAAATAAGTCAAAACAAAAGTCGGTACGCTCTCAATTAGAATTGGAAATAAACAAAAAGATGAAGTTTTCGATCCTAATAGCATTATTAATAATATTTAGCAAATATTAAAATATTACTAAAAGATATCTAAATCGAAAATTTATTGGTCCATTTCCTTGGTATCACCTCCAAGGCTTCTAAAATTTGCAAGCCAAATGGATGCTGAAGCGAAGAAGACAGGAGGGAATTCAAAAAACTTACAATTCACGACCCCGTCTGTTCAGCTGGTAAATTCCAACAGAAAATGGACCTAGTTACTCGAAGGAGTAAAGACCAATATAAAAATAAAATAATGTTGTTCTGAAGCTATTTTCTTGTGGCATTTTTACAATTTTAACTATTTAGATTTTGAAATTTGAAACCGATTTGGGCGTCGAAACGTTAATAAAAATCATTTTTTAATAATATTGTGGCTTATTTCCCATTCTAAATAGTTAAAAAATAAAATAAAATTTTTATTTTTAATTCAGTTGCAAAGCGAAGGCAAAACAATCTTACTTTTCAATTAGAATACGGAGCGCAGTCCAGTCCCTTGAATCGCGATTTTCGGCTCCTATTGGAGCCTCATCGGAAAGAACGTAGGCTTGTTCTCCATATCCCAATTGATCCGTACTGAGAGGTTTCCCCACCCATTGCAACTGAAGTGAAAATATTAGGTGACTAGCGTCATCTGGCAATTAAAAGATGAAGTTTTCGATCCTAATAGCATTATTAATAATATTTAGAAAATATTAAAATATTACTAAAAGATTTTTAAATCGAAAACTTATTGGTCCATTTCCTTGGTAACACCTCCAAGGCTTCTAAAATTTGCAAGCCAAATGGATGCTGAAGCGAAGAAGACAAGAGGGAATTCAAAAAACTTACAATTCACGACCCCGTCTGTTCAGCTGGTAAATTCCAACAGAAAATGGACCTAGTTACTCGAAGGAGTAAAGACCAATATAAAAATAAAATAAAAATTTTATTTTTAATTCAGTTGCAATGCGAAGGCAAAACAATCTTACTTTTCAATTAGAATACGGAGCGCAGTCCAGTCCCTCGAATCGCGATTTTCGGCTCTTATTGGAGCCTCATCGGAAAGAACGTAGGCTTGTTCTCCATATCCCAATTGATCCGTACTGAGAGGTTTCCCCACCCATTGCAACTGAAGTGAAAATATTAGGTGACTAGCGTCATCTAGCAATTAAAAGATGAAGTTTTCGATCCTAATAGCATTATTAATAATCTTTAAAAAATATTAAAATATTACTAAAAGATTTTTAAATCGAAAACTTATTGGTCCATTTCCTTGGACCCTCTTGTCTTGGGAATTTTTGAATTCCCTCTTGTCTTCTTCGCTTCAGAATCCATTTGGCTTGCAAATTTTAGAAGCCTTGGAGGTGTTACCAAGGAAATGTACCAATAAGTTTTCGATTTAAAAATCTTTTAGTAATATTTTAATATTTTCTAAATATTATTAATAATGCGATTAGGATCGAAAACTTCATCTTTTAATTGCCAGATGACGCTAGTCACCTAATATTTTCACTTCAGTTGCAATGGGTGGGGAAACCTCTCAGTACGGATCAATTGGGATATGGAGAACAAGCCTACGTTCTTTCCGATGAGGCTCCAATAAGAGCCGAAAATCGAAATTCAAGGGACTGGACTGCGCTCCGTATTCTAATTGAAAAGTAAGATTGATTTGCCTTCGCATTGCAACTGAATTAAAAATAAAAATTTTATTTTATTTTTGGAAATAAACACGTTGCGCAATATGATATTCAAACTTCAAACTGTTTGAAGAAGTTTGATTTCAAGTCAAACCTAAAGATATTGAAATCAAGTCAAGTCAAACTTTTTACAAAAAAAGTTTGGTTTTCAAGTCAAGTCAAGTTTGTTGAATAAAATCAAACTAGTTTGACTTGATGCATCTCTAGTTATCTCTTTCAGTATCTTTTCGCTCGTCGCTACAATTGCCACATCATCTGCTTATCCCACTAATTGATGACTCTTGTACAATATGTGCCCATTTCTATTTAAGTTGCTATTCCTAATGATTTTTTTGAGTATCATGTTAAATATTAGCGTTGATAGCGGGTCTCCTTGCCTAAGCCCTGATCTGACTGCAAGATCTTCTGAGGTTCCTTCTTTTACTCTTACGTTGCTGGTCGTATGCTTCAATGTCATCGTCACTGGTTTCTTTAGCTTCGTAGGTATTTCAAATTCTTCCATAACTTCCACAATTTTTTTCCCTTGATAAAGTCGTACTCCTTTTTAAAATCTATCAATAATACATTTGCCGGGATTTTGTATTCATAGCAGCTAGTCAGTACCTCTTACATTGAGAATATCTGATCGGTTGTTCCTCTGCCTTTCCTTAACCTTGCTTGATATTCCCCTATCTTTGGTTCAACTACTACATACATCAAGCCTGATTTTAATGATTGTCGCTATTATTTTATAGGCCACATCTAGCAGTGATATTCCCCGATAGTTTTTACATTCTGCCTCATCGCCATCCTTTAAAATCGGTATTATTGTTGCATTTTCCCAATCACTCGGCATCTGCTCCTCTCTCCATATGTCCACAATTAGTTCATGCAGTCTATGTTTGATCCCTCTGCCGGCATATTTAATATTTTCAATTGCTATTCCATTCTGTCCGGCACTCTTATTGTGTTTCATGTTATTTAAGATTGTTTCTACTTCTTCTTCTATCGGTTCTTGTACTTCAATATCGTCTTCCCCTATTGTCTGCCATTCTTCTTCCCCTGGGTTTTCTTTTAGCAATTCATATAAATATTCTCCCCATCTCTCTTTCATTTTTTCTTCGTCGCCTAATAAGTTTCCTTCCTTGTCCTTTATATACACATTGTTATTATATATTTTTCCCTTTCTTAGTTTCTCTGTAAAAGTCTCTAATTTCTTTTCTTTTATAGTAGACTTCTACTTGGTTCCATACTACTCAAAAAATTTGGTTTCGGCCTTGAGGGGTATGTGTCACGAGAAAAATCTTATTATATTTCTCTGGACTAAAGTCGACTTTACATTACATGCTTTATCATGTGATTTGTCATATGATTTGGTCATGGAGTGAAATTTACATGTTTACACTGTGTGATTTGTCATATGATTTTGCATTGTTTTACGGCTCGTTTTGTCATAAGCATTGTCATGCGGCTCGTCATGGGAAAAATCATATGACAAATCACATGATAAATCATGTAGTGTAAAGTCGACTTAACTGTACCGTCATTCTTTACTATATTACGTACATCTGTGCAAAATATCTCGACAAAATATTAAAATTTAAAGGTTTTCCGTCTTGATAATGCGTTGATGTAGCATCTTAAAGTGTACATTAGCTTATATAGTCTATAATTTCTCCGTATAGAGTTATCTCCCTTATGTTCCAAAACTAGTTTTAATATAAAAACCATACACCTCCGTATGAGTTGGAGTTGGTTTTATGGGAATATCTCGAAAATAAATAACACATTATCGCGTGAATTAAAATTTCAATACAGTAAGGAATTCCTGAGAGTCGTAAAAGAAATCTGAAAGCGACCGTATTCAGTGGTTAATCTGGGTAGTTTAATGTGACAATTATATAAAAATTTACGAGCCCTTTTACATAAATATCAATGTTCCTGCCGCACCGACCAATAACTACTGGCAATATTAACTTGTCACTTCACCAGGATAATCTGAATTGAATATCAACTTTACAGTTGAAATATTTATCCCTGACGGTTCAAGATTCCGGTGCTTAAACAAGTAGAGCAGGATTGGACTAGGGTCTTTTATACTTTGATTACCAAAGATACAGAAGATCACTTGTTGATCATACATAGTATAGGATCCATAGTTACCAGTTTTGTTAAGATGAAACCATGAAATTCAAATGCGTCTGGTCTAAAAATTGTGTCTGATCTAAAAACAGAAATCTGGCCCCCACTACTTAAAAATAGGAATATTGAATCGATTTTTGCGGCACAATTACGAGCTATTTATGAGCTCTTGAAGTGATATAGTTTCGATTTTTGAGCTCATCCCCTTCCCCACCAAACAACCCTTTATTGATTTACCTTAAAAGAAAAATTCTGAGAAAACTTAAAATACATCGTATTGCGGATATAATTACTATAGCTTATATATTCTAAGAATAAACTATTAAATCACGTGCATTTCGATTGTTGAGCTACAATCCCTTCGCAAGAAACCCACCCCATCTTCCCGGCTTAAGAGAGATTGCACTTAAAATGCATCAAATTTATTATTTTTCGACTACATATCATTTAATAATTTATGAGCTCCCAAATTACGCGCATTTAGATCAGAAAATTGAAATTTATTTTGTATAGTGCAGTCACTGAAGGTAACAATCAACGATTACCTTTAATTTCGGTGAACCTTCATCGATTTTTACGAAAATTGGTCAGTGGTTAGAGCATACCTCAAGAAACAAAGGTGACATGGTACCACCTTGCGCCTTTACCCTGAGGGTGGATACCGCCTCTTCTAGGGGGTGAAAATTATTTTATAAAAATAACTGCACAAATCAATAAAAGGAAAAGTTATAAGCAAAATTTGTTATATAAAGTTATCAAAATAAGTCAATAGTTTTTAAGTTATTAAAGATCAAAGATTTTAATTATTCGTGAAAAAATGCATGTTTTGAAGCGGCTTTTCTTAAATCACTGAAAACCTGTAAGTTTTTACAAAAAAGTTAATAGTAGTGTAATTCGTATAGCTTATATTTTAAAAATAAACTTTTAAATCACGCGAATTTCGATTATTGAGCTACAACCCCTTCGCAAGAAAACCGTCCCATATTCCCGGCTTAAGAAAGAGTTGTACTTAAAATAATTTAAATTAATTATTTGGCGACTACATGTCGTTTAATAATTTATGAGCTCGCAAAAAATTTGCAATTTTCTTTCTATAGTGCAGTCACTGAAGTTAAAAATCAACTATGACCTTCGATTTCGGTAAATCTCCATTTATTTTCACGATAATTGGTGATCGGATAGAGGATACTTCAAGAAACAAAATTAACAATAACAACTTGCGGTTTTAGCGTGGGGTATATGTCACCCCTTCTCGGGGGTGAAAATTACTTTATTAAAAATAACCCCACAAATCGAGAGAGGGAGAAACTCTAAGTAAAATATGTTATACAATATTTTTAAAATAAATCAATACTTTTTGAGTTATTAAAGATCAAATATTTTAATTTTTGTGAAAGCAAATGCATGCTTCAAAGCGATTTTTCATAAATAACTTAAAAACTAAGTTTTTACAAAAAAGTTTTCATCACTAAAATTGGAGCTAATAAAAAATATAATAAATTGCTTACTTGAAAAACCCTTTAATGTTAATTTAAAGTAAGTTATAGATTATAGGTAATTAAATGTATATTTTTTTCTGCGACTATTCCAATCTAAGGATTCAAGCTTAAATAACGGGAAAGGGATGCATTTTATAACACTTACTAAATACTTGTCAAAGTACTTAGAAATACCTTATTACCGCCATTTACTTTCGTACTTCTTATGTTGCACAGTAAAATATTCGTTGTCGAAGTAATCCAAAACAGGCGTATGTTCGTGGAATGGCTCATATCAAATGAGCTCCAGAAAAAGTTGATAGCATCAAAATTTATACCTACTCCAAAATTTTTTCCAAAAAAATGATTTTTTTATTGAATAACTCTGTTAATTTTTATGATATCAGGCACATCCAACTATTTGAAAGGTAATTTCAAGATCTATAAAACTGTATTACATTTTAATCTTTCAAATACTTTATTTTTTTAGGATAATAGGTTAAAGAGATCCAGTTACATTATTTTCGTAGTAAAATTTAGGCTTAGCGAACGGCTCCACGGGCGAGAAATTGACGCTAGTAGTAGCCGTAAAACTAACTTAAGGTTCCACGGAACGGAATAGGAATAGCCGAACTGTACCGACTACAGGACTTGTGCGTAGTTGGTTCAGTTCGGCTATTCCTATTCCGTTCCGTGGAACCTTAAGTTAGTTTTACGGCTACTCCTAGCGTCAATTTCTCGCCCGTGGAGCCGTTCGCTAAGCCTAAATTTTACTACGAGAATAATGTAACTGGATCTCTTTAACCTATTATCCTAAAAAAATAAAGTATTTGAAAGATTAAATGTAATACAGTTTTATAGATCTTGAAATTACCTTTCAAATAGTTGGATGTGTCTGATATCATAAAAATTAACAGAGTTATTCAATAAAAAAATCATTTTTTTGGAAAAATTTTTGGAGTAGGTATAAATTTTGATGCTATCAACTTTTTCTGGAGCTCATTTGAGATGGGCCATTCCACGAACATACGCCTGTTTTGGATTACTTCGACGGTTCAAGTTCGTTTTACGGCTACTGCTAGCGTCAATTACTCGCCCGTGGAGCCGTTCGCTTAAACGTTTCTATCTCCGTTATTTTGATTCATACAGAAATCAAAAGACAAGTAAAATCTTTGCTAATAAAAAAACTCAAATTTCGTTATCTACCATTTTTTACGTGTATCGAGTATTGTTGGAGTTATTATTTTAAATGTGATTTAAAAAACTCAAAATTTTTCAAATTTTCGTGAATTATTTGCTTTTGATAATAACTCCAACAATACTCGATACCCGTAAAAAACGATAGATAACGAAATTTGAGTTTTTTTTTTATTAGCAAAGATTGTACTTGTCTTTTGATTTTTGTATGAATCAAAATAACGAAGATAGAAACGTTTAAGCCTAAATTTTACTACGAGAACAATGTAACTGTAGCCCTTTAACCTATTATCCTAAAAAAAATAAAGTATTTGAAAGATTAAATGTAATACAGTTTTATAGCTCTTGAAATTACCTTTCAAATAGGTGGATGTGCCTAATATAATAAAAGTTATTATTTAACCCGGTACCTGCCCCGTGACTTTGCAAGACGTCAACTGCCACGTGGGGTGCTCACAGCACCCCTTAAAAATTGTCTGTGATCTAGTTGTTTATGAACAAAATAATGTGTTGAGTAACACAAGAATATAAAAAACATGTTTTATTAACTTATTAGCTACTAATATTCTGTAAAAGTTAAAAAATAAAATTAAAAATGTGTTACAAGCAAATTAGCAAGTACCAAGCCATAATAAATGAAGTGAATTAAAATATTTAAAAAAATTAAGGTTTATTGAGTATAGAGTCTATATTAATAATTAAATCAGTTATTGCAATAAAAAAATTTAAATTTTACCTGCTTATCAAAAACACAAAAAAAAAAATTAAAACTTAAACTGCCATATGATGAGACCCCAATTCGACTTTAGAGCTACAAGTTCAGAATGAAACCAAGTAACCACTTCAAACCCAAACAGATCTATGCTATTTAATATTATAGAAAGCTACTACTAAGACGCACACAGGGTTACCAAACTTGAAATACCAAATATTTTATGAAAATGTATGGGGTGCTGGTAGCACCCCACGTGGCAGGTGCCGGGTTAAGAGTTATTAAAAAAAAATTCATTTTTTTGGAAAAAATTTTGGAGTATAAATTTTGATGCTATCAACTTTTTCTGAAGCTCATTTGATAGGTATTTCTAAGTACTTTGACAAGTATTTAGTAAGTGTTATAAAATGCATCCCTTTCCCGTTATTTAAGCTTGAATCCTTAGATTTGAATAGTCGCAGAAGAAACATACATTTAATTACCTATAATCTATAACTTACTTTAAATTAACATTTAAGGGTTTTTCAAGTAAGCAATTTATTATATTTTTTATTAGCTTCAATTTTAGTGATGAAAACTTTTTTGTAAAAACTTAGTTTTTAAGTTATTTATGAAAAATCGCTTTGAAGCATGCATTTGCTTTCACAAAAATTAAAATATTTGATCTTTAATAAATCAAAAAGTATTGATTTATTTTAATAACATTATATAACAAATTTTGCTTAGAGTTTCTCCCTCTCTCGATTTGTGGGGTTATTTTTAATAAAGTAATTTTCACCCCCGAGAACGGGTGACATATACCCCACGCTAAAACCGCAAGTTGTTATTGTTAATTTTGTTTCTTGAAGTATCCTCTATCCGCTCACCAATTATCAGTAGTAATAACCCAAGGACATTGATAATTGTTCGAAAAAATTTTATAACAGATTTCGAAAGCTTGTTGCTTGGAAACAGACCGACGCCGTAGGCGGAGGTCTGTTGCCTGTAAGCAACAAGCTTGAGAAAGTTGTTGAAAAATTTTTGAGCATTTATCAATGTTCGAGGGTTATTCGGATAGAAAATTTTTTACTGTAAACAGTATTCTTTGGTATATTTGATTCGATAATTTCATTAATATTCTCATCAGTATTACAACCAAATCGTGACATTTTGAAATATTGAATATTTGAAATGTCAAAATCGAAATGAAACGAAATGTAGATATCCATAGCTACATGATTGAGTGAAAACAGCCCATGGGATCTGTTTTCAGTATAATGTTGGTTTTATTGGTTGTATTCAATCAGATGACCACAAATTAATTGATTTCATTGGATTTTCGTGAAAATTTTTTGCTCAATTAGAAATCCAATGAAATCAATTAATTTGTGGTCATCTGATTGAATACAACCAATAAAACCAACATTATACTGAAAACAGATCCCATGGTCTGTTTTCACTCAATCATGTAGCTATGGATACCTACATTTCGTTTCATTTCGATTTTGACATTTCAAATATTCAATATTTCAAAATGTCACGATTTGGTTGTAATACTGATGAGAATATTAATGAAATTATCGAATCAAATATACCAAAGAATACTGTTTACAGTAAAAAATTTGTATGGAAAGCGTTTATGAACTTTTGCAATGACAGAAAATATGAATTAGATGGAAATCGGACGGTGGAAGAATTGGCGTCGATTTTAAAGGATTGGGCTGTGAACATGAGAAGAAAAGATGGTACAGAGTTTAAAGAAGCTACTGTCAAAACCATGTGGAACCTAACAAGTAAGCTTTTACAAGAAAAGTATTATAAGGAAATGAAAGTTATTATTGACCCATTCAAAAGCGTTGTATTTCAACAAGCGCGAGCTGCCCGCGATTCTATACGACGAAAACTACAATCGGATCCCTGTAAAAGGAAACAAAGTTCAGAGGCACTGAGTGCAGTAGAAATAACAAAAATGATAAATTTGTGGAACGAAGACACCCCTGAAGGGCTACAACGGAAATTCTATCACATAACCGCCGTAGAATTAGCTTGGCGAGGTGGGGAAGCTGCTGCTTGTTTGATTGACTTTTTTCGTATTGAAACAAATAACGATGGTTCTGTAACAAATCGAGTACAATATAACCCTGTATTCAGCAAAACTTGCCAAGGTGGTTCAAGAAGGTGTACTGACAGCAAATTTTTAATAGAAAACAACGACAGTAACGTATGTCCTGTCAGATTATTTAAAAAATTGTTATCAAAAAGGGGCCCAAATATTAAAACGGATAGATTATTCCTAAGAACAAATCGTTACTGGAAAACCGAAAATGATGATTGGTATGATAATATGCCCATTGGAAAAAATATGATTCAAAATTGGACAAAAACGTCTGCCGAAGCGATTGGCTTGAAAACCAAGGAAAAAAAAATTACTAATCACTCCAATAGATCGACCGCGGTCAGTTGGTTGGCCAAAAGTGGTGTTCAAGAGCAAGAGCTTATAAAAATTACGGGGCATAACAATCCCAACTCAATAAAACCGTACTTGAACATTGACGAAGAACATCATAATAAAATTATTAACAGCATGCGTAGTGGAAATACATCTTCATCAGTTATAGAAACTAACATGTCTGGATCTTCATTAAATTTTTCTAATTTTTCCTTTGTTAATTGCACATTTAAATAAATTGTTTCTGCTCTGTATTTTTTTTTTCATAACCAGCAAAAAATTTTCTATCCGAATAACCCTCGAACATTGATAAATGCTCAAAAATTTTTTAACAACTTTCTCAAGCTTGTTGCTTACAGGCAACAGACCTCCGCCTACGGCGTCGGTCTATTTCCAAGCAACAAGCTTTCGAAATCTGTTATAAAATTTTTTCGAACAATTATCAATGTCCTTGGGTTATTACTACTGAAAATAAATGGAGATTTACCGAAATTGAAGGTCATAGTTGATTTTTAACTTCAGTGACTGCACTATAGAAAGAAAATTGCAATTCAATAATTGAGATGCGTATATTTTGCGAGCTCATAAATTATTAAACAACATTAAGGACAACTCTCTCTTAAGCCGGGAATATGGGATGGTTTTCTTGAGAAGGGGTTGTAGCTCAATAATCGAAATTCGCGTGATTTAAGAGTTTATTCTTAGAATATAAGCTATACGAATTAAACTACTATTAACTTTTTTGTAAAAACTTACAGTTTTTCAGTGATTTACGAAAAACCGCTTCAAAACATGCATTTTTTTCACGAATAATTAAAATCTTTGATCTTTAATAACTTAAAAACTATTGACTTATTTTGATAACTTTATATAACAAATTTTGCTTATAATTTGTCCTTTTATTGATTTGTGCAGTTATTTTGTATAAAAAAAAATTCACCCCCGAGAAGGGGCGGTATCCACCCTCAGGGTAAAGGCGCAAGGTGGTAGGTACTATGTCACCTTTGTTTCTTGAGGTATCCTCTAACCACTGACCAATTTTCGTGAAAATCGATGAAGGTTCACCGAAATTAAAGGCATTCGTTTATTTTTATCTTCAGTGACTGCGCTATACGAAATAAATCGCAATTTTCTGATCTAAATGCGCGTAATTTGGGGCTCATAAATTATTAAATGATGTAGTCGCCAAATAATAAATTTGATGCATTTTAAGTACAACCTCTCTTAAGCCGGGAAGATGGGGTGGGTTTCTTGCGAAGGGGTTGTAGCTCAATAATCGAAATGCACGTGATTTAATAGTTTATTCTTAGAATATATAAGCTATAGTAATTACATCCGCAATACGATATATTTTAAGCTTTCCCAGCATTTTTTTTTAAGTTAAATCAATAAAGGGTTGTTTGGGGGTGAAGGGATGAGCTCAAAAATTGAAACTATATCATTTCAAGAGCTCATAATTAGCTCGTAATTCTGCCGCAAAAATCGATTCAATATTCCTATTTTTATGTAGTGGGGGGGCTGACTCAGCCCCCCCACTAAAATATTAAATTTCTGCTCAGTGGAACGAGCACAAAATTTTTAATTTGCGGAATATGAAAGCTCATAAATAGCTCATAAATCAAGCCTATTTTTTTTTAATTTTTGCAAGTGGGGAGGGGGGGGGCAGCTCAACACGGGTGTTTTTGAGCATTAGTATCTACTTACATCGTATCTACTTACATAGCATTTTGTATCTACTTACATTGGACCAATGATACTAATCTTTGGACGAATATTAATGCTCCCCGTTTTTGAGTCAATGTTTTTTTCATTAAATTTACGTACTTTTTTGGTTCAGTGCAGTAGCCTTTGTATTGTGGCTGTGTCTGGTCTTACTGGTCTGATTATTGGTCTTACACTAGCTTTCTTACGGCTTCAACTCGGTATCAATGGGTGCGTTCGGACGACCACAGCGGCTGGACAGCTGAGCCAGCAGTAGCTGTCAGACGTCACCGCTGGAAGCCAGCCGCTGAGTGATTTACTAAGCTTTCCCTATCACGGCTGGATACAACCACTCAGCCGATTTCTGCTGACAGTCAGCCGCTATGGTCGTCCGAACGCACCCAATATGTCGGTTTCACCATATAGTGTTATGAAGGAATTATACCAGTTTATTTGCTTTTTGTGTTCTTAATCTTGATAGTTGATCTATAACTTTTCTCCTCAGGTCCCCATAGCTGGACAGCGTAATTTTAATCTATTTTTTTTTCATTACTTTTTCAATACTATTGCCATTGATTTCTAGATTGGTTCTTTGCTGATTAATATTGTTTTGGTTTTATGAGTTGAGAGGGTCTTCTTGCCAAGAAGAAGTTCTTCTGCCAAGAACTTATTTAGCTGAGGTTAATATATTTTACTTAATCTTTGCCCTACTTATAGAGTGATCCTGAAGACCTTCAACTTTTATTTTTTTGTCATATATGTGTACATATTTTCATTCGGATTTTGCACACTACTAATACAGGGTGTTTGGTAAATAATGGGCCATAGCTTAACCGTAGATTCCTGAGGTTCAAATAGGTCGATTGAAGCTAACTTACCTTAGTACAAAAGTTGATAACCGAAATACAGGGTGTCAAATTTAAACTTTTATTTAATTTATTTTTGAATATTTCCTGACAGGCATGGGACAACAACACGAAATTTGGTAAGTGGTGCTGGTACTGTCCGTACACCCTACTAAATTATGTTAAACCAATGTTTCTGGCTACTACCAAAGGCGTACGACAGGGGAATGTGAATAGTTGACCCTTCCGAAATTCTACGCCGCTGGCGGAATTTCTATTTTAATGCAATTTTTTGATTCTCCAATACCTTCTATGTAAATGACATACACTTTATTCGTAACGATAAAGCCATTAGTTTTCTAGATATTTTAAGCTAAAAACGAAGGAGCATAATGTATTAATCAAAATAAGTGTGTCTTTTCATTTTTAACTTCAAATATCTCGAAAATTAATGACTTTATCGTTACGAATGAAGAGTATATTATTTGCATAGAAAGTAATGCAGAATCTAAAAATTATGCTAAGATAGCAGTTTCATCAGTGGCGTAGAATTTGGAAAGGGTCAACCATTCACTTTCCCCTGTCGTACGCCTCTGGTATTAACGAGAAACGATTATTTAACATAGTTTAGTAGGGTGTACCATACCTACACTTTCTGCCAAGTATCATAAGGATATATCAAATAGTTTTATTGTACCGGGCACACATAATTCTTAAAGTTTTAAATAAAGAATAAATTATTAAAAAAAAAGAATACTTTAAAATAATTTGACATATCCGTGTCATACTTGTCAGAAAGTGCAGGCACTGTACACCCTACTAAATTATGTTAAATACTCGTTTCTGGCTACTACCAGAGGCGTACGGCAGGGGAAAGTGAATAACTGACCATTCCCAAATTCTACGTCACTGATGAAACTGCAATTTTAGCATAATTTTTAGATTTTAAAATACTTCCTTTGCAAATAATATACTCCTTATTCGTAACGATAAAGTCATTCGTTTTCGAGATATTTGAAGTTAAAAATGAAAAAGCACACTTATTTTGATTAATACATTATGCTCCTTCGTTTTTAGCTTAAAATATCTCGAAAATAATGGCTTTATCGTTACGAATGAAGAGTATGTTATATACATAGAAAGTATTGGACAATAAAAAAATTGCACTAAAATAGCAATTCCGCCAGTGGCGTAGAATTTGGGAAGGGTCAACCATTCACGTTCCCCCGTCGTACGCCTCTGGTAGTAGCCAGAAACGTTTGTTTAACATACTCTAGTAGGATGTACAGTACCAGCACCACTTACCAAATTTCGTGTTGTTGTCCCATGCCTGTCAGGAAATATTCAAAAATAAATAAAATAATAGTTTAACTTTGACACCCTGTATTTCGGTTATTAGGTATCAACTTTTGTACTAAGGTAAGGTAGCTTAAATCGACCTATTTTAACCTCAGAAATCTAAGGTTAAGCTATGGCCCATTCTTTACCAAACACCATGTATACGATCGCTTCTCATTTCTGCTGACTTCAGTGCTTTTACATACAAAACCTGAAAAGGGTGTGTTTAAAAAAATAGAGTATACATATAATAGATTCCGTCTTTGTTATCATTTCATAACAGAAGATATCCATAAAAGTTGTCTCTTATATTGGTATCTCTCTTGATTTTAGTAGTTCATGCGGGATCTGTTCAAAAATACACCATAATAGATATTTTGGAACTAGAGAGGCAGTTTTAGCTCTTCAGGTGCTTACACAGCGGTGTAGAGACGTTGATAAGGATGAAAAGTATTTGACAATGTCAATCATGAACAATTAATAGGTATTCTGCGAAAGACAGGTATTGACGACAAGGATATACCTATACTGGGGTCAAACAGTAAGAGCAAAAATTGGCAACGAGCTTACTGAAAGTGTGGGGATCAAAAGAGGTGTCCGGCAGGGGTATATCTTATCCCCACTCCTATTTAATATTTATTCCGAAGAAATATTTAAAAAATGAGGGCATAAAAATAAACGGTGGGTTAACCAACAACATAAGATATGCCGATGACACGGTGATCCTTGCCAGTAACATAGATGAATTACAACAGGCAATGGAAAGGGTTAATTCCGTTAGTGATGAATACGGTCTGAGCCTTAACTTCAAGAAGACAAAATGGATGCTGATAAGCAAAAAGCAACAACCTGCTCGACATTTACGGATAAACAACATACTAACCATTATGTATATCTTGGCGCTAACGAAAATCAAAATGGGAACAGGGCACAGCAATTGAGGTGAGAATAGAACGAGCTAGAGCAGAATTTAACAACATGAAAAAGCTCCTCAAAAGCAAAGATTTATCTCTTCCCCTAAGACTTTGTCTAGTTAGATGCTACATTTTTCCGATCTTACTGTATGGTGTGGAGGCCTGGACGCTGACAGAGACGCTCACGAAAAAATTAGAAGCATTCGAAATGTGGTTGCACCGACGCATTTTTCGTATATCCTGGGCCGAACATATCACCAACATAGAGGTCTTCTTCTTCTTATACTTGTTGTAGATCTGTCGATCTGTTAATTCCGATGTTGTAGTATTTCTTGAGAGGTCGACTGCCAGCTATCTCTCCATCTTTTTAATGGTCTCCCCGGTGTACGCTTGCCTGCTGGTTTTCCTTCTAGCGCAATTCTTGGTAGCCTGTGCTCCTCCATTCTTTTTACATGACTGAACCATTCTCTTCGTCTTTACCTGCCCCATCTGACTACATCTTGAACGCCACATTGTTCCCTGATGATGTTGTTTCGTATTCTATCTCTTCTTGTCTTCCGTGCTATTGCTCTTAGTGTATCCATTTCGGCTCTTCGTAGCATGCTTTTGGTTTTATTAGTGTCTTCTCTTGATTCAATGCCATAGGTCATAACAGGTCTGATGCAAGTTTTATAAATTCTAACTTTGCTGTCCATTCTCATAATATATGAGTTATTCCAGACCACATCTCTCAAACATCCGAACAAGACAGTGGCCTTGTTAATTTGTCCTCTTAGGTCTCTGGCTGGGTCATGATAACTTGATAAATCTACACCTAAATATTTGAACTGGTTTAGCTGTTCTATGGGTTTCCCCTATACCACGACCTTGCACCTAATTGGGTCTTTCGCAATAGTAATGCATTTTGTTTTCTGCGTGGACAGTGACGGCTCGTGGTAATTTAAAATGGGTGTTCAATTAAGGAATGTAATTATAGAAACGGTGAACAAAAGCCGCGGGCAATTGCGGCACAGGCGAAAAATTTTTGGGGCCTCGCCCTTTTTTGTCTAAAGGACACCGCACACATCTTATGGAATATAATGTCACTCAAATTCAATAAAACTTACATGAATATATTCGTCTCAATTTAACGGTCATTTCGTATCATTGCGCCAACTCTTAATTATGATTAATTAGAAAATTTTACACAATCGATAAGACCGGATAAAATGTAACGATTTTTTTTAACTTGTAAAAATGTAACTATTGATTTCCTGTACCCAGAATCTAATAATTGGCGAACATCAATATTGCCAATATCTGTGAGTTGCATTTCATTTTTGAAATGAATTTGGGAAGATCCCTGTTTTTTAATTTTTGTCGATAAATGAGATAAATCCCGAACGCTCGTTTTTGTCCACTCTGAAGAAATAGTTTAATTTTTCGAAAGTACCAAACATGGAAAACAAAACAAAGAATGTAGTCTATCACACCCGCACAACCACGAAGTTTTTTATATTGTTCAACTTTAAAGCAACGTTTAAACTTTTTGTTTTTTATAGATCATTCTTGTACCAAGTTTATCTCCGGCCGAGGTGGACCATTCTTTTTTATAAGAAGTTGATTTTCAAAACTATTTGCATTTTCCTTTATAAAATCCACTGAATCGGGCTCCATCATAAAACTATTAATATTATATTTAAGAGAACTATGTATTGTATTTAACTAGAACCCACAACAGAAAATTCCAAACTGTGAACCGAAACCAGAGAACGTTCTCTGCCGAAACGCTCCACTGGTCTCTGGGTGCACTGCACAAATCCTCACTGTTTTAGATGGGCGAAATGCTTTTTCACCGATTTTAAGATTTCTCTTTCTAATACAGGGGTAGGTTAACACTGGCTGGTTCAATTTGAATTCTGCACCATAGCACAAGTATCTGCACTTGTCACGTGCATCCAGCGGCGTAGAGCAAATAAATGTGATTAATAAATAAAGTTAATATTTTAATTTAATGATTCTATGAGATTAAAAAAAAATATTTTAATATTTATGAGATTTAAAAATACTGTATTTTAATTAGCTTTTCTGCACAAGTGAACCAATGGAGAAACCGCTCCTGTGCGTGAATATGTTCATGTTGAGTTGTCGAAATGCTTGATAGAATCGACAAAGTTGTCTTTGTAGGTCATCCTCGTCCTCTGCAATCAGGGCTGCATCATCCGCATAGCACACTATACTGATTCTACTGTAGCTGAGTCTGTATCCTAGAACCGTAGTGGTGTCAGAAGAAAAGGAAGACACAAGGATACCCAAGGACATAAAAAAATTAAGCGCAAGACTAAAAGAAATCTAGGTTACGAATATATAAATACAAAAGGGAAGAAAATAGAACCACAAAAATTAAATGCACCTTGCAGTTGCAGAAAACAATGTAGGAGGAAAACGGTGTTTGTCAATAAATTCTACGAGATACTGAGAATACTGAAGCATTGGAAGACATTGAACATTTGGACGACTTTTCAGATATTGAAAATATTGACAACTGAATTATTTTATTATTATTTCATTTTATGTTCATTTTTTAGAATATATTTTTTTATACAAAAGGAGATAAGCCTCATATTTTTTCAAAAATATTCAAAAACTCAAAAACCGTTAAATAAACATTTGTTTTACTTTACTTTTCTTGTGTATTTAATAACATATTTCCAAACGATTATGAACCTTACTTCCGAAAAAAATGTAAAAATTAGATTTCAGGATTTGAAAATAAGTTTAAAATTATGTTTTCTCCAAAATATTGTTTGGTGGCATGTCCCCTTCTGGTCCCAAGGTCTTCAATTGTTGGTTGTAAGTAGACATATGTTGATTTTTTAATTGAAATCGCGTTGTTTGTTTTGAAATATGGAAATACACAATTTGGTTTGAGACATTCGAAAATATTTGAAAAATTTTGCAACATCTTTTCACAAATGCGGGAAAAGATGATAAAACTCCATATTTTCTTCTTTTTTTAATATATCGTGCAACCAAAGCCAATATTTCCGTCGTAATTTTGCATTTTCATCTGTTTCAATCTCAGCATAAATTACACTTACTATTATAACCTCTTCTTACGACGAGCTCTCCATGGCAAATGATTATTTTCCAATGCCGTGCCGTGCCGGCCGTTACAAATGGGTTTTTTGACGTGCCGGTCTGTCCTGTGCCGTGCTGGACTGTGCCGAGTCGGGCATTCATATGGGTTTCTTGCTTTAGTATGTCCGCCTACAGCGTCTTCAATGGGCAGGCCATGTAGGTCGGATGGAAGGAAACAGGTTTATAAAAAAACTGTTGAATTCAAGAATGCAGGGGAAGCGAACTATCAGAAGACCGAGAAACCGATGGTGTGGATGAGAACGCAAGAAATCTCTTTGGCAGTCGATAGAGGAAGAGAATGGCTACATACTGTAACCAATAGAGAGACTTGCTGAGTGAAGCCAGGGCTCAAATTGGGTTGTAGGATGGATATTCTTCAGAGGCTGTCTGGACTAATGGACGTGAGCTATTAGAAGATTAAATTCGTCTCTATTGTCTTCTATTCTTGTTAAATCTCAACAAGTTTTATTCTGCTTCTGATGTTATGCAAGTTAATCAATTTCTTTCTGCCTGTGACTTGATTATCCACTAACTTGCCTTATTTACTAGTTGTGTTAAAATGGAAAATTGGAGTAACATTATTTATTTTAGTTGATAAAGAAACTTCAAGCACAGTCCCAAAAATTATCAAAATTAAAAGGAGTGAATTAAACAATATAGATGTAGGTAGGAACCAGCTATGATACGGTCCTGTCCAAATTTAAATATTATTGATGATACACAATTTAATTTTGTCGCTTGGTTATGTCGTCTCAAAGCAGCTACTCGACTTAACAATAATTAAAAAGTTTATTTATGATGGGTTAATTAATTGAAAAAGATATTTACAACTTGTCGTCGAAAGGAATTTTTGTTGCAATTAAAAAAGTGTTTGAGGATGTGCATGACGGCAGGTATTAAATCATAAAACAAACGAAGATGACATTTAATAAACAACCATTCATCAATTCCTTGTTTGATATGCATATTTAGATGAAGACTACAGTAATTTTAAATTAACTGTACATCAAGTTTAGGTTTAGAAAGGTTTAGTGCTCGCCTGTAACCTAACGAACACGTTAGTCATGAAGTCATGATACTAAAGAAGGAATAATTAATAAAGTATATTTCATGTCTTCGATTACTTACTTTACTTCTTAATCGTTTAGCTGAAGTGGACATATACGTTAAAGACTTGCTTTCAACAGATAAAAAGCTAATCATTTACTACTATTACATGTCGGTTAATAATGTTTTCCATGTAATAATGTTGTCCACTTCGTCCGGTCGTTCCAAAGGTCCTCTTCTCTTTCATTCTCTTAGCTTATTGTCAATTCCTTCTCTCCAACTTCTTGTCTGTCTTCCTCGTCCTTATTGCCTTCTGGTTGCCATTCTAGTACTTCCTTTGGTATTCGTTGTTCATCTATTCTTTGTATATGTCTGAACCACATAAGTTGTTTTGTTGATTAATTCATTCATAGAGATTCTGACCAATAGGGCTTTTCATATGACAGAAGCTCGAAACAAACAAGAGTCGATGAAAAGGCCTATAGAAGCTACAAAAATAAAAATTATTTATTTATTAAGCGCAACAGGCCTTGTAGGCCTAGGGCTACAAAAATAAAAATTACAGCGATTATTTAGTTCATAGGAGATTCTGACCACACAAATAAGTAATAATAATTAAACTGATAATTTTTGATAATTTCTCGTCGTCAAGTATATTACGTCAGATGCCCTTCGTTGCTACGAAAAAATACATTCAGTGACATTAATGACAATTAATGTTTTAAAAATTATAAAAGTGATGTCTTTCAACCGTCAAATATTTATAACAACTGTGTGTTTAATTGTATTAATTTGTACTTACATAAATAAATTACAATAAAATTTTGGTTTTGAACAGTTTTATGCAAGAAATAATCGCAACAAATTGCACTCGATCTCTAAAATTATTATCGAATTTTTACCCTCGTGACACTTTGACATAATTTCACTCCCCTTCGGATCGTGAAATTAAAACTGTCAAAGTGTCACTCGGGAAAAATTGGATAATTTTAGAACTCTTGTGCAATTACTACTGATTATTTCATTCATAGAGATTCTGACCAATAGAAACCTACAAAAATAAAAATCACATCGATGATTTTTTAATAATTTTAACTTCCAATTGTGTAGTAAGATTTGTCTTCACGTGTGTAATTCTGTCCAATTAGATTATTATTACATCGGTAATTTTCTACTGTAAATTACAGTGGGCATTTTTTAAGTCGATTGTTTCTGTTTAATTGCAACCAGTTTCCTAATTTTGACAACTGTCACATTTAAGAAAATATCCATAATAAACTTTTAGTTCTCTATCTAATGTCAAATTGTCACGAGGAGAACACAAATCGGCAAATTTAAGCGCTCGAGTTTACTTCGATAAGATTATTTCATGAATAAAACTGTATTTATAAGTAATCCTTCATTGACTATTCTAATATCTTCATCTAAATATTTGCTAAACTGTGCTGTTCACTTTGACAAGTTGAAAAATGTGTGTCACATAGTTACATTAATTGGGATTGGGATCAATGTTACTGAAGGTTTTTATGCAAAGACTTGAATTTTATATGTAAGTATTAAAAAATAACCTTACGAATATCCCACGACAGTAAGAATAAATAAGAAAATAATGCTCCACTTTTTCTCAAACTGGTTGTCATTGGGCAATAGCCACTCGAGCCCTGCGGGCTCTCGTGTCTATTGCCAGACAACAAGTTTTCGAAAAATTGTCGCATTATTGTCAATTTATTCTCACGCTCTTTTCATATTAATGCCGATAATTTTTGATAATTTCCCGCCGTCAAGTATTTGACGTCAAATGCACTTCGTTGTTACGTAAAAATACATTCAGTGACATTAATGACAATTATTGTTTCACAACTTGCCACAGAGAACAACAACATCAATAAAATATTAGTTAAAATGATTTAAAAACACAGTTTTATTCAGGAAATAATGTTACCGAAAGGACAATGAATATACCTGGAACGTACTAAGCCTATATCGGCCTGGAGCCCTAACTCAGGTGGTCAAACGACTTCAGTCCAGAAACATGGACATAACTGCCTTACAAGAGATTAGATGGACTGGAGAAGGCACACTAAAAGCTAATAAATCAGTAGTATTTTTGAGCGGAAGCGAACAGGAACATCAATTCGGCACTGTCTTTATATAGTCAAGGAAAGTCTTGTGGGGTCGGTCTTAAAATTCAAACCCGTTAACGAAAGGCTCTATTATATCAGACTCAAAGGACAACTACATAACTATTCCCTAGTTGCAGCCCATGCACCGACAGAGGAAAAGGAAGATAATGTAAAAGATAACTTCTATGAGAAACTAGAGGAACTGATAAATAAATAGTCTCCCCTAACAGGACATGCATATTATCTTACGAGATTTCAATGCAAATGTTGGGAAGGAAACAGCGTACAAACCAACAATAGATAACCATAGTCTTCACGATTTCAGCAACGATAATGGAACAAGGTTAATAGACTTTGCAGCGTCCCACAACCTACTAATAAAATCAACAATGTTTGAATATAGAAAATACACAAAGAAACATGGGTCTCCAACGACGGCGTCACAAGAAATCAGATCGATCATATTCTAGTATTCTAGTAGATGCCAGGAGGGGTAGTAACTGCCTAGATGTAAGAATCCTAGGAGTAGCTGATGGAGACACGGATCATTTTCTGGTAAAAACGAATGTAAGAACAAGAATAGCGTCCCAAAAATCCACAAGAATATAGGTACTCCCCTTCGGGTCGTGAAGTTAAAACTGTCAAAGTGTGACTCGGGATACAAATCGATAATTTTAGAGCTCTCGTGTAGTTACTACTGATAACTCATCTGTGATTGTACATTTGATTTCCATTATTTCTCTAATACATTCGTTCTTAATCCTTTCTCTTCAATATCTTCCTGCCGCTCTTCTCCAAAGGTCTCTTATATCCTATTGTTATTTTCTTTGTTAATCGATTGGTCCGATAAAATGATGTTTAACATTGTAAAGGCTTTTATATCTGCCGCAATTCTTTTTCTTATTGCTTTGTCTAATGTTCCATCGTGTGAAATATTGATACCTAGATATTTGTAGTCGTAGCATTGCTTCATCGTAGTTCTGTCGTCCAATATGACATTTTTTGTTGTCCTCCAATGCAAAAGTATTCGGTTTAGAGTCCACATTTACCTATACTCTTCAATTAATTTTCGTGACATGTTTTAAATCGTCACAAACTTATATTTTCTAAAAAGTGGAGGACATTAACAATTTTTAGTTTTGTTATGGGTTAATTGTACAGTACTTTTACGCTTTTATTAATTCTATATTAATATTCGTACTTTCCGTTGATTTCCACAACTTCTTCAGTGAAACGCTGTCGTAGGCTAGGCTATCCGCAGGGCCTATTTTACCGCTAGGCCCGTGAGGCACCTGCCTCGGGCCCGCATTTTAATGGGGCCCGGAAAGATCACCAAATTGTAATTTTGTCAAAATATAAATTTTATTTATTGGTAATAAAAATTTAAATTTCTAATTCAACTATACATATTTCTATTAAATAATTAATACATTTAAAACAGTTATTATTATTACTATTAAATTATAATTAGGGGCCCGAAAATTGTGTAGTGCCTCGGGCCCGATTTGAAGTAAAATGGGCTCTGGCTATCCGAATGGCGACGAACAACGTATACATTTTTTCTTGATTCAGTGCCATCAGCAAAACAAAATAGGTACCTAATATTGCTCAAGAAAAAATTTAGTTAACAAGTTAACAGACAAGTTTTAATATTACTGAATCATATGAGTTGATAAGGTTAGAACACTTTAAACATCATGGGATCTCTCTTAATGGAATAAACGCTGAAGCATAGTAATCAACGCGAGAATCCAGTCAGGAAACAGAATCTATTGGAAATACAGCACCTTCCTCAAAGATAAGAAGCTTACTAAGAGTACTAAACTGAAAATTTACAGAGCAGCAATTAGACCAGCAATCACGAATGGTGCTGAAGTAATGTGTCTGATTTAGAAAGATGAAGAAATATTGAGGATCGAAGGATGTAATAATGAATTCAGAAAACTAATGAACTACGAAGTAAGCGAACTTTTGAAGGGAGAAGACATCGTCAGATTTATCAAGGCACAGAGACTCAGATGAATGGAACATGTAGAAAGGAGAAATCGAGAAGCAGATATCAAGAAAATCACCAAATGGAGACCTGTATCAAGAAAATTACCAAATGGAGACCTGTATGTACGAAGAAGACCCAAAACTAGATGGGAGAACAAGATAGTTGAGGACATTAAGAAGATGGAAGCTAGAGAATAGGTAACCACACGCAAAACATAAACGAATGGAGAAAAATGGAGAAGATTCCAAGTCATTCAACTAATTGTAGAACCAAAATGTAATGCGGACTGATTCCCCGCTACAAATGAATCGAAAGAGCCCAAAGAGAGTGACAATCACACCGCTAGGAGTGTAGATGCCTTGCTGATTACAGAAGAATAAGAAAAATATTTTTTTAAATCCACCTGACCATATAATATTTTTTATCTCAAATAAAACAACATATTTAAGTAAAAAATGTTGGTTTACTCTTACCTCATTTCACTGAACAAATATCTGGTGTCACGTGGAAAAGCCATATCTTATTCTTTCAGTTATTTTCAAACAAACTCTTCATTATAAAATGACATTTTCGGTTTCACGGTGAAGATTTATAACCTTGTAATTAGCAGACACGCACAACATTGGCCCAATTGGGATTATCGCGGGAAAGGCCCTTAAAGATGAAAAAAAAAGACGAAGGATCTTCCTAGTAATAGGAAGAAAATACAAAAAAAAGACACAAAGAAATACACAAAAATAAAAAATTGGAATGTAAGGAAACTAGAGTCGGATGTTGTTCAGAAGGATTGTTTTAAAGAGGAGGAGCAAATTGAAAACAGCAATCAAAGAAATGTGGAAAGAATGTATATCAACGCCACTATTTCATGTCACTATAGAAGGATCAATAAAAGCTACAGAAATAAAAGGTACACTTATAATATCGAAAGCGCAACTTGTGGCGTAGGCTGATGATATAGTATTGATTAGCAGACACCTAAACAGTATAAAGGAAGAATTTGACAAGGAAGCATCCAAAAGGGGTTTATCAATAAATCATCAGTTAATAAGACATGTAACGTTACAACATTCCATCTCCTTTCTATAATTCATCCTTTTGTCTTCCTTTGTGTTTTACTTCTCATATATAGATTTTCTCTTTATTTTGTTTCTTTGACATTTGAATTAATTTTCGTTCCAAACCTTTTCGTTTCAGTTAACATTTCATTCTGCAGTCTTTCCATTCAAATTAAGTTTCCATTCGCTATGCAAAAATTAAGTTCCGCACTTCAATTGTTCTAGCTCCTGTCCTATTCCCTTAACGCACTTCAAATAATAGTTTTCTGAAAGCTGAACTATTTATTGTAATTAGCGAGCATTAAATATTCGTCAGTACTAGTTTTTCTACAATATGTTACCCACTTAAAAATGAGTGCCTTCGGAAATTTGCTCTCTTTTGAATAAAACTTGAAATAAGTAAAACCAATCTGTAACAAGAGGTGTTTCCCAACTTATTTGGGGTGAGTATGTTTTTTTGATTATAATTTACCTTGTGCTTTTCGGCTGATGTTTTGGTGAGCGATCCTTAGCAATGCTTGAGTTTTTTTATTTATTATTATCTTTATATTTTTTACACTTACTGCCATTATTAACTTTATTCAGTTTTCAATTACAATTTTTTTTCCTTTGTGTACCCTCGTTGGCAAGGAGATTATGTTCAGTGGTATTAGTTGCGACTTGCGACCGTTTGACTTTAGTAGGACGGTCTACTTATACGCGAACTGGGTCTCCTTGCCAAACGTGGATCTCATATGTGCTATTGACACCTAGTAATACGCACTGTTTCTTTTTATTTAGTCGCTGGGAAGAGCCCATGTACCAGGCTATACAAATCAAATACCATCTAGCCGCCGTTTTGCACCGGTGACCATGAAACTACAGTAAAGGCCTGCACCCGAACACCTTCACCGTCAGTCAACAGGGCTACGTGGAGCCGAAGTTCCTCCAAGACCAGAAGACAGCAACGGAGATCCCTCGACGCCTCGACGATCGCATAAGATAAGTAGCCTCTTGCAGTTAGATGTTCGCAAAGTGCTGCTGAATGAACTATTTTCTTGACAACAAGTCTTTTTATTGTTAATAAATTTCAATTTTCCTTTATTCAATATTTTGAATGGCGATAATCTGTATTTAATGGATTTAATAAGGTCAATAAATGAATATGTGAACTTTTCGAATTTTATTGCTTAGCCTTCTTTAGATTCTTGGAAGAGTGATTCTTTCTTGCACAGCGCAGAACCTACGACAGGCTGAGCTAGCCAATAACCTGTGTAAGGGTTACTTTAGGTTACAGACAATTTTAAATATTGGTGAATCTGAATTTGAAAAGGTAGATAACTTTAAATATCTTGGGATCTCAGTTAATGGAACTAATGATAAAAGCATAGTAATGAATGAAAGAATCCAGGCAAGAAACAGAACCTGCTGGAAATACAACGACTTCTTCAAAGATATGATAAGAATACTAAACTGAAAATTTACAGAGCAGCAATTAGATCAGTAACTATATATGGTGCTGAAGTAATGTGTCTCATTCAGAAAGATGAAGAATGATTGAGGATCCTAGAAAAAAAATAATTCGGAGGATAGCAGGCCCACTAAATTTAGGTAATAATGAAAAAGAATAAAAAACCGCTAAACGCCGTAAAAATGAGTGGCGCATACAATATTCCAGCTACAAAAGATCTGATATGAATATTACGTGGCGCGAAAATGTATTTTCATTTTGATGCGAAACAAAATTTTAGTTTTATTTTAAAAGATTTTTCTAAAGAAAAAGAGTAACAAAAGAGTAACTTTCATACAGTTTGAATTTGAGAAACTCTTTTGTGACGCGTTTACTTCAAATTTAGCAAATATTATGGAAAAATGTTTTAAAATAAAACTAGAATTTTACTAGAACTTTGTTTTGCATCAAAATAAAAATGCATTTTCGCGCCACGTAATATTCATATCAGATCTTTTGTAGCTGGAATATTGTATGCGCCACTTATTTTTACGGCGTTTAGCGGTTTTTTATTCTTGTATCAGGAGTTTTTCAAAGTTATTTATAAATTAAATGTATGAAGTTGAATGCAATGTTTCTCAATTACACGTTAAGATTTATAAATGGTCGCCTTTGTCGCATTACCTCCCAAATGATCTAGTGTCCATCGAATGTACACTAGATTTTTTTCTATTCGAAATAGATTGAAAAAAAAATATTGGGATGGCCGGTTAATAAACTCGGATTGCCCGTTGCCAGATCCAATTTAGCGGTAACCACTAAAAATACATAAACCATTTCGGGAATAATCGTTAATTGGATTATACTTTTGTAGCTTAATACCTTCAAAACGGCCGTATCGATTTTGATCACTAAACATGAGTTTGAAACGTATGGACAAGTAGTATCTGATACATCTAAGGTTAAGTATGATAACTGAAGCTATTACAGGAATTATTGAGCTTGAAAAACCGTTTTTTTCCATAGATAATAGATTTGTTCATACTTATGAAGCCTATAACTTAAAAATTCGAATTTTCCCGGATATGCGATATACACCGTTAGATTCGTCTAGAGTCCTTCTACAAACGCTCAGTTATTGGCGCAATTCTTAGGTTGAAATTTTGAGTAATTGTCGAAAAATCAAAATTTTCAAAGTTTAGTTTTTCAGTTTTTCGGCTATACTGAGCTGTGTGTATTTTTGATCGTGATGTCTTATACACCATTTAAAAGCTTAGCTCAACACTATTGATTTAGTGTATTTGCGGTTCTCCTGTCTCTTCTTGAACCGAAGATATATATCGCCAAAAATATGCCGTTTTGTACCTATCAAGTCCTCTAGCTGGCTTTTGGGTGGTCAAAAGTCACAAACTACACCTAGGCCAGGGTAATAAGACAAAAATATACCCTGTTCGCGACACTTTAGCAGCCAGGGTACTGAAGCGTTTTTTCGACAGGTAATACCTATAGGAACAAATTATAACTATTTCCTGCGTAGGATCTGGCGGCCATCATTTTTATTTATAAACAATTAACTGTCAAAAAATGGCATTTTCCCCTTTTTTTCAAATCAACGGAAAACAGTGAAACTTATGATATTTTAAGTACAAATATCTTCGAGATTATGGAAAAAGCTTTAAAATGACGTATTACAAAGTTTGATATATGTACTTATTTATTGCTAATATAATTGCGAAAAAAGGTCGGAAAAATATTTTCTCAATAACTGTTGTAAAAATTAGTGTGCAGCTTTGAAATTTTTGTCAAATGAGGGTTATTTGGTGCCTAATATGTGATAAGAATTTCAAAGCGATTCATTCAATTGTTTAAATTTTATTCAAATTGTTTATCCCAGAGAGCATTTTTTTTGCAATCACATAAGTAAAAAAAATGACTTTAGAACCATTCCACAGGTGTCAAATCAAAGAGCATGAGCTACATTTTCATCATGGTTTAAAAAAGTGAATAAAAAATGCATTTATTAGTAATAAATAATTATGCAAAAGTATCGTCAATTTTTCTTTATAAACGTTTTAAATAACTTTTTCCAAAAAGAAAATAACTTTTTTACCCTGCTTTAAGTGCACCATACCAAGTAATGTTATCTATATCATTATTGATAAAAAAATGTAATAAATATGTATAATTTCTTATATAACAAAATAAAATTTTATAAGGAAAGATTTACGATAATTTTGCATAATTATTTGTTACTAATAAATGCATTTTTTATTCACTTTTTTTAAACCAAGTTGAAAATACATGATCTTTCATTTGACACTTGTGGAATGGCTCTAACGTCATTTTCTTCTGATTTATGTTATTTCAAAAAAAATGCTCTATGGGTAAAACAATTCGAATAAAATTTAAACAATTGAATGAATCGCTTTGAAATTTTTATCACGTAGGTATTAAGCACCAAAGAACCCTAATTTGACAAAAATTTCAAAGCTGTACACTTATTTTTAAAACAGTTATTGCGAAAGTAATTCTTTTTGCAATTCCAACCTTTTTTCGCAATTATATTAACAATAAATGAGTATATCAAACTTTGTAATATGTCATTTTAAAGCTTTTTCCATAATCTCGAAGATATTTGTACTAAAAAACCATAAGTTTCCCTGTTTTCCATTGATTTAAAAAAAAGTGAAAAATGCCATTTTTTGACGCTTAATTGTTTATAAATAAAAATAGCCGCCAGATCCTACGCAGGAAATAGTTATAATTTGCTCTTATAGGTACTACCTGTCGAAAAATCGCTTCAGTTCCCTGGCTGTTCAAGTGTCATGAAAAAACCTTATTACCCTGAACTAACCGTTTCTGAATCGTCCCTGACCCCCTCTTCAAACACAAAAAAAATTCAGATCGGTTTAACTTTTCCAGTCACATACATACATACATACATACATACATACATACAGTCGGAAAAATGAAAGAATACCCATGAACGAACATATAAAACACGCTGTATTTTCCTGTCACCGTGTCACAAAGAAAATTGCCCAGCGTAAGTACATGTAACAATAATTATTACATGTACTTGCGCTGTCCAATTTTTTGTGTGACACGGTGACAGGAAAATACAGCGTGTTTTATATGTTCGTTCATGGGTATTCTTTCATTTTTCCTACTGTACATACATATCCACAAACATTTTCCCTTTTTTAAATAGAAGTTGAGTCATATTTCTGAGCTCGGTAACTTTTGAATGGTATAACCGATTTTCAAAATTAGACATGCGTTGGAAAGGTACTATTAGAAATTAGAACCCGTAAAGGTCGGACTTAAATTTTCGAAATTTTTGGGAGTTTTGGGGACGAGAACAAAAAACTGACCCTAAATAGGAAGGGCCGTAAAATCCACACCCTTGGACCTAAATGGATGGTTGACATAGGAATGGGTGAGTGTTTTCCTGAACTTTAAGATGGGAGTTGGCCCAATTTTCAATTCAGTCAGATTTAGAATATCTATAATTTCGTATATATATAGTGTCGCGTGTAGGGGGGTGTGGGTGTGCGCCACTGACGAGAACTGCTGTTCTCTGGTAATACAGAAAACTGATGAACTACGAAGTAAGAGAACTTTTAAAAGGAGAATACATCGTCAGATTTATCAAGGCACAGAGACACAGATGAATGGGGAGGAGGGAGGAATATAGAGGAGAAATCCAGAAGTAGTTATCAAGAAAATCACCAAATGGAGACCTGTATTAGGCAGAACATGAAGACGACACAAAACTAGATGGTAGAACCATATAGTTGAGGACCTTACGAAGATGGGAGTTAGAGAAGGGGTAACCATAAGCAACAACAGGAACGAATGGTGAAAAATTGTAGAAGATGTCAAGTCACACAACCAATTGTAAAACCAATAGGGGATTGCAATTAAAACGAAAACATGCATTGTTTCGGAAAAATTCAAACAAGCTTATATTATTTTAAAACTTTTTTTGTTAGTTTATATACATGGTAAAGTAAAAAGTTCTACTCGCAGATTTGGCCGCTAACTGTTTATTAATTGTTTAAACAATAACAATTGTTTTGTATAAATAATTTTAAAAATATCGTTACATTCATCATTTTGCTTTGATCAAATATGTTTCTATTTTGTTTTTGATTATGCTGAATCCAAATATGGTATTGCAATTTGAAAATACTTATACAGAAGCTCTTATACAGTATGTCTGCGTAGCTAGGAACCACATGGAAAACTTTTTTATTATCAATTTTACGAAAAGAAGTTATTCTTCATAAAATGCTCTGGATAGTCAAAAATCAAAAATTCAACCATCAGATATAAAATTTTATCAATTTTATACGAGTTATGTCAAAAATATGAATTTCGTTAAACAGTAAAGTACATTTATATTCCAGAATATCAAAGAATGCTATTATGAAAAGTTGTTTAAAATTAAAAACTATATTTAAATATACAATTACATCATTCTAATCGAAAAAAAAAATCAATTTTTTCTCAAATTACGGATACTTATCATCATTTTATTACAATTATGATAACTATTTTATTATCACTTTTACGAAAAATAAATTATTCTTCATAAAATGCTCCCCCCAGTCTAGAATCTAAGATACAACCGTCAGATATCAAACTTTTTAAATTTTATAGGCGGTATGTAAAAAATATGAAGTTTTCTTAAGAGTTAAGTGCCTTTATTATTCACAATATTTTAATTAGAAGAATGCAATTGAACACTAAAACAAATTTTTTAATTTCAAACAACTTTTCTTAATAACAATTTTCGATATTGTGGAATGTAACGGTACTTTACTCTTGAGTGAAATTCATATTTGTTTACATACCTCGTATAAAATTAATTAAATTTGATATTTGATGATTGCATTTTAGATTATATACGATGCAGAGTATTTTATAAAGAATTTTTTTCGTAAAACTGATAATTAAAAAGTTATCAATAGGTTCCAAGTTACGCAGACATACTATATAAGAGGTAAAAAATTTTTTTTTGCTGATCATTTATTATTGTTGAAGCTTATTATTAAATGTATTTTAGGTAAGTTTTACAGAAAAAAGTTTTGATCACTTTGTATAAACATTTTTTTAGATTTTCGGTTTTTGTATTATATTTTTGTTATCTTTCTTAATTTTCTCAAAAAGAAATAGTCTGCTTAATCTCTAAAGAAAAATAATTTAGTGTATTTTAAAGATTACATCCCAAGCTTTAAAAAAGCACTTATAAAAACTGTAATAGATCTATTCAAACTTGAGTAATACCGTCTTAAAGTGGTGGTAATTCTGTAAAACTACGAAGATTTCAAAAATTACATTTTTTGATACGTCATATCATTTGAATTAAATTCTTGAGATTTTTTTTTAATGAAACATAATTTAGTAAGATGCTTGAAAGGTAAGTTGTGCAAAATGTGAGGGTTTTATAAGAAAAATTGTATAAGTTACACATTTTTAATTCATTTTTAAACAAAATTCATGTAATGGCTCCAGTACACGTTGGGCCAACTAGTTGGCCAATGAGTTGGGCCAATAAGTTGGGCCAAGTAAGAACAGTGAATACATGGTGATTACACGTTGGTGGAGTTATCAGTCTGCATTAACCTTTCTTAGTGGATAAACAAAAAACAAACTCTGATTATGGATATGGATGTGGAGACTGTAGCAGCTGCCGCAATTAATTTGTACAATGCGTTCAATGCTTATAGAAAAGTGTACCAAACAAGAGTGATTAAAAAACAATAGCGCAAACGACGGTGCTTTTACACCGAAAAAAGTATTCATATTAAAACACAACCTTAAAATTAATACAGTATTATATAAATTATAAACAGTATCAGTATTATGAGAAGAGAAAACAAATATTTTAAACTCAATGACAACAACGTGTTTAGTGTTCATAACCAAACAGCTGTTTGGCAGATCGCGCAAGTCCTAAAAATCCTTTGATTTGTGCACCAAATACCGACAAGATTCGGTTTGTAGACCAACGCTGACCGCCAATCGCAAACTCATGCCAAGTGGTCCTGTACACGTTGGCCCAACTCCTTGGCCCAACTGATTGGCCCAACGTGTACTAGCCCCATAAGACTCATTTTCCGCCCCCACCGTACTTATGCCCATACATTTTATTTCTTTTTATTATAATCATAAGATAGCTTAATTATTATTGGGATTTTCCTATTGATTTTATTTTAATTATTCTCCTTTCATGTTCAATTTGTAAAATTTCATTTGATCCATTAGTTAAGAATTACAATAAAATAACTCAACCGTGCACTTCGCCGTACGCTAGTTTACAGTGCGCCAATGTTTGTGAGAAGGGTGACTTTCGCGTTATAAATAAAAAATCATAGAAGATACAGATTTAATTTTAGAAAATTCTTTATATAAGGTTTTTTTGTAAAATTTCCTGAATTTTTCAATGGTCAAGTCAGTTTTTTTCTAAAATTTATATTTTCGGAGTAATTTAAAAAAACATCTAATTTCGCAGCTCATTTGTTTAATAAAAAATGAAGCACCCACTTCTCGAGTAGAACTTTTTGATATGTTGTTTATTAAACATTTCTTAATGAAATTATAAAAAGTTCTATCTTGTTTGATTTTTTCCGAAGTGAAAATCTATATGCACTCTCCTACAAAATTTCTCCCCGCGACAACTGAATCGGAAGAGCCCAAAGAGGGTGACTGTCACACCGCTAGGAGTGTAGATTTTATGATGATGATGATCTTGCTAATGATTACAGTAGAATATGAAAAATATTTTTTTAAAATCCACCTGACCATATAATGTTTCTTATCTTAAATAAAACAACAGTATCTTTTAAGTAAGAATTTTTGGATTACTCGTACCTCATTTCACTAGTGGCACGTGGAAAAGCCATATCTTATTCTTTCAGTTATTTTCAAAGAAACTCTTCATCATAAAAGAGACATTTCCGGTTTCACGTGCAAGACTTATAACCTTGTAATTAGCAGACACGCACAACATTGGCCCAATTGGGATTATCGCGCGGAAGACCCTTAAAGATGAAAAATAAGACGAAGGATCCGCGGCAATAAAAACAAGAGGAATTACTTACGAGAAGCGGCAAGCGGCAGGCAGTCAGGGGAAAATGTAAGGAGCAGATCTTCAACGATAAGGTTTTATAATTGGATTTTTATCTCGTTTATTTCTAGGCTTTTTATTTTTAACTTGAACTTTATGGCATGTGGTGGTTGAATATAAATACGACCTTATACAGGATGTTTTTTATTTTATCTTTTATCCACGAGGAAAATATTACATTTTAACATTTTAAATATCTATATTATTATATAATTTTATGGGAAAAATTTAGAAAATTAATTTATGTCAAAGACCACGAGATCATAGATTTTCATCGCCCTGTATATGGCCAAAAAATTGTAAATAGTATTAGTTAGTCATAAGCAGTTTCGTTGAAAGTGAAAATCGTTCAGTATTAATGATTCTATGAACGGACTTATACAATTAATACGGTCGGATTAGAAAGTACATGTTATATTCTCTTTGAAGTGAACAATAGGACCTTTATAAATGCTTCTTAGAAGGAAAGGCACAATTGTTGAGTTTTAGAATACATATCGGTTTTTTTATAGTATGTAGAAAAATTTTGGTATCTCCTGGAATTTGACGAAACGGAAAAGTTGTATACAAAAATAATTTGTTCTGAAGAAATGTAAGTAGAGATGTAATGTGTAGAGAGGATGTTTTGTGATTGGCGAGAGAGATGGATGGAAGGAGAATAGAGTGTGTGAGTCTGAGTTTGGGGAGAAAAAAAGTTTCACTGTGTAAAGAAGATCTGAGGAGAGCAGTCCAGTTTTTTGAAAGGTAAGAAGTCTGTGTAAAGTAAGAAGTTGGTAAGAAGTTGGCGGCCGTGTAAGCAGAATCGTGTTGAAACGAAATCGTTGATCAAGTTGAGAAGTTAAATCTTCTTGTGTCCGAATAAATTCCTGTTTCTGTCTGGAACAAGTAGCCGGTTGGTATCAATTTGCACAAGATATCGCGCAGAGAGAAAACTGAGGAGAGATTTCGAGCGGGTGCTGTTGTTTGTTTGTGAAGCAGTTTGGACGAGGAGGATCGTTCGCAGCATCCGAGGGACACGTGTGGGAGAATCGAGGACTACACAATCCATGAGAAGAAGTAGAGAAGAGAAAAAAAGGTTAGTCAGATTATTTGTGAAACGGGGAGAGTTTTTTTTATATCACATACCATATTTGTTTATTTTTTATTGAACAGTTCTATAGCATAATTTAGTCATTCATAAATTCAAAGAAGAAATAAGTAATCTATTCGAAAGGTGAAAAGTAAATTTTGTTTTTTTTTTATATATATAATGGTAAGAACAGTCTAACGAATTATTTAAATGAAAATTTTGTTAAAAAAAAGGAGATAGCAGAATTAAAGATTAATTTATTAAATAAGAAATAGTTGCAACAAAATTGAGTTTTAGCATAGGTACGTTTAAATCTTATATTTATGGTATATTGGATAAATAAATAATATTTATAGAATTTATAAGACATTGAGTATATTTATTTTCCCTGTTTTGTCCTGAATGAAGTAAGCAACTAGAGATACTAAATAGAAGCCACAAACCATTAAAATAAATTAGCCCTGAGAATAAATTTTATTACAAAATTTTATTTAATTTTGGTTTTGTTTTCCATAAGCAGTAATTAAAATAATACATTAGATACAGAGCATAACAATATATAATATATGCGATTTAGTCACAGTTATTGGTGTAATGAAAATTATATTTTTAACTAACAATGTTTTGACGTTTCGATATCCACTCCGGAAATAGTTCTCAAAAAGAAAAAAATCTAAAATAACCTGGGAAGATTTTATAACCTCATTTTTGAGGTTATATTTATTTGTTCAAAGAAATGAAATTTTGGTCTCCATGTTAGTGACTATTGGGACCGTGCAAGTTCGGCAAAGCGACCTCTATTTCTACGCTCTGTACTTTTATTCGCACTTTTAATTATATTGGCCAATTATATTAGTCCTGGTTGCTGGAAAATTGTCAAGGCCATAGTCCAAAAAAATAATAGGAAGAAAAAATAAGATGCAGGTTATGTTATGCAAACGTAAACAATTGTATGTAGTAAATAAAATTAGTTATTATAATGCAGTACTGCAAGCAAAATACAATTAATTAAATTTACCTTCATATAATAATTGCATATCATATCAATATTGTGGAGAAATATATAATTTTTCTGCTTCAATGACAGAAGGTATGAAATATACGTCAATTTGGCAATTTCAATTGACGATATGAATTATTTAAGATAGTTGCAATATTTCTCCGCGACTCGCGCACGGTCGTTTCTCGTTTCCCTTCCAAGTACTTGCACACCGCGAATAGCATAGCAATATGTGGTTGAAAAAAATATTGATATAAATGATGTTACTGCCCAAGGAGTAGGGGAGGGGGGTATGATGGGGTAGCTAAGGAAAATAACAAAAATACAACATAATTACTACGTTTATTACTATTACTAATTGATGGCGCGTTACGTCATTAATCTAACTATGATTTGGTACAATCTTTAGAAAATCAACCTATCACATTTTTCAACAATTATCCATTAATAAGAACATTATGAAAAACCATCTTGCCCCATACTATGGGCTATGATGGGGTAATGGAATTGGGGCATGATGGTGATGCTAATTAATTCTCACAAAACAAACAAAAATTTGTGTTTGCTCCAGATCTTCATTGTCCACCCCCAGCACAAGCATTGTAAGCTCAACATCCACAGATCTGGCAGCCTACCCAGGGTTCTGACGATGTAACTTTATCTATGGCTGTTTTCATAGCATCTCTCAACCACTCTCCTCTTTTTGTTTTTTTCTTGTAAGTACGTACCATGGTATTATCTAAAACAATAATCCAATGTTATTTATTAAGAAATTTAAATTAACCCAGACTTACCACCAATTTCCCATCATACCCCGCACCCAATACCCCATCTTGCCTCAAAAGGTACACCGAGAGAAAAAAATTCTTGACATAAAGAAACTTTATTAATATTTAAGAAAGATCGACTTGGCATATTGCCTAAGAAATATATCTTTGTATGTAAGATATAATTTTCTAAAATATTTCAAATAAATTCCACTATAGCCAAAGAAATATATCTTAAACATGATTGAACTATCACTTTCTGGCAAACTTCAAACCGATTTATCAGAAAGAAATTACACTTGATGTTAATTAATTTTATTTGTCATAAAAATATATTTTCTACACATTACAAAACTATTCTTTCTGGGCAATAATATTTCTTAGTAAGGAATATTATTATTTTACTATTAATAATTAATGTATTTAGGAGACGTACTGAGTGATATTCCAGCAGAAGAGAAGGTTATAATAGGAGGTGATTTCAATGCACATGTGGGCCAAACCAAGACAGGATATGAAACAATACATGGGGGATTAGGCTTTGGAACTAGAAATGAAGCTGGAGATGACATGCTTGAATTAGCAACAGCATTGGATATGGCGATTGTTAACACATTCTTTAAAAAGAGAGAAACTCAACTTTTTACCTACAAAAGTGGACAACATCAATCCCAAATAGACTACTTCATGATTAGGAAAGAAGACATACGTGAATGCAAGGACTGCAAGGTAATAGTGAGTGAGACAGTAAGCCAACAACATAAGCTGCTTGTTCTGGACATCGAAGTAAAAAGCGAAACTAAACAAAAATATCGGAGAGGACCACAAAAAATCAAATGGTGGCTGCTGAAAGATGAGAAAGAAGGTCTATTCAGGAGAAGAATAGTAGAAAAAATATGTTGGAACATGAAAGGAAGCCCTAATACAATTTGGAGAAAAATGGCCAGTAGCATTAGAGAGACTGCTATTGAAATACTTGGGAAAACGTCAGGAAAAAAGTTTGAGGATAAAGAGACTTGGTGGTGGTCAAACGAAGTACAAGGAAAAATAAAAGAGAAGAGAAAATTATATAAAAAGTGGCAAGAAACCAGATCCGACACAGATCTTCAAAACTATATGGTGGCGAAAAAGGAAGCGAAAGTAGCAGTAGCAAAAGCCAAAGCAGAAGCGTATTCAAACCTATATGATCAACTTGATACCAGGGAAGGCGAAACGAAGATATATAAAATAGCCAAACAGAGAGCAAGGAAAGCAAAAGATTTTAATCAGATTAGATGTATCCGAGATGAAAATAATAAAATACTAGTTCACGAAAGGGAAGTCAAAAAGAGATGGAGAAAGTACTTTGACAGCTTATTAAATGAAGAATTTGACAGACAGCCTGTAGAGTCAACGGAGACAGTAGCAGCAATGGTCACCAAAATAACCAACGAAGAAGTGGCTCAAGCGCTTCAAAAAATAAAGAAAGGAAAAGCGGTAGGACCAGATGATATTCCTGGGGAAGTATGGAGAGCATTGGGAGAGACAGGAACAAGGTGGCTAGCAGGTCTATTTAATAGAATTATGGAAGTCGGACAAATGCCAGACGAATGGAGAAGCAGTATACTGGTACCTGTTTACAAAAACAAGGGAGATATACAACAATGTACAAACTACAGGGCTATAAAACTGCTTAGCCACACCATGAAAATATGGGAAAGAGTAATTGACAGACGGATACGTGAAGAGACCGAAATATCCGAGAATCAATTTGGCTTTATGCAGGGTAGATCAACAACAGATGCAATTTTCATTATAAGGCAGCTGATGGAAAAATACAGGAGTAAAGAAACAAACGCTCATATGGTATTCATTGATCTTGAGAAAGCATATGATAGAGTTCCTCGAGAGATTCTGTGGTGGGCACTCAATAAGAAAGGAGTCCCTGGTGAATACGTAAAGATTGTGAGGGATATGTATGAGGGAGTAACGACTAGTGTTAGGACAGGTGTGGGAGAGACTGATAAATTTCATGTGAAATTAGGATTGCACCAAGGCTCTGTGCTTAGTCCGTATTTATTCTCATTAGTTTTGGACCAGATAACAGCGAAACTACAGGGTAACATTCCATGGTGCTTAATGTATGCTGATGATGTCGTGTTAGTAGGAAATAGTGAAAGAGACTTAGAACAAAAACTGGAACAGTGGAGACAAGCTCTGGAGGAAAAAGGTTTAAAACTTAGTAGGACAAAAACAGAGTATTTGGAATGTTCATTTAAAGATGGAGCTACTACAAATAAAATGGTATCTTTGGATGGTGAAATGATTGTGAAAAGCAATAGTTTTAAGTACCTAGGATCGGTATTACAGAGTAATGGAGAAATAGATGGAGATGCATGCAGTAGAATTAGGGCTGGATGGATGAAGTGGAAAGAAGCGAGTGGTGTGTTGTGTGACAGAAAAATTCCAATGAAGCTGAAGGGAAAATTCTATAAAACAGCCATAAGACCGGCTATGATGTACGGAACTGAATGTTGGGCAGTGAAAAAGAAAGAGGAACAACGAATGCATGTGGCGGAAATGAGAATGCTTAGATGGATGAGTGGAGTGACAAAGAAGGATAAAATTAGAAATGAGTATATTAGGGGAAGTCTAGGTGTGGCACCAATTGATGCCAAAATGAGAGAGCATAGGTTAAGATGGTTCGGTCATGTTCAACGTCGAGACGTTAATCACCCAATACGAAGAATAGCTGAAGTGCAGATTCCTGGAAGGAGTAGGAGAGGAAGACCAAAGAAGACGTGGGGGGAGACGATAAGGCAGGACATGTTGGTAAAGGGGATTAACATTGATATGACCCAAGACAGAATTGTGTGGAGAAATGCAATTAGGGAAGCCGACCCCGCATAGGGATAAGGCAAAGAGAATGATGAATAATTAATGTATTTAATGTTGAGAAATATATTTCGCAGAGATAAACGTATATTTAGAGTTAAGTTAATATTTCTTGAAAATAAAGTGATATTACATACGGCGAAATAAATCATTGTGTTAAGGTAAAATCTTTATTTATTAATAAAACAAGATATAAAACGTTATTATTACATACAAATATTTTCTCCACTCTTAAAACCACTGGCTTCCACACAACAATAAAAGGATGGAGAGGCAAATCCAACTTCCTCAAATTTTCCTTCTTTTGTTAATAGCGCTTTGTATATCAGCAATTCACTAAAACAAAATCGTTATGTAGAAAGAGTAAACTTACTTTAATAAAAAAATTTTTATAAAGATATCTATAGATATTTATTTTGACAAATTTAGGAAATACAAAAAAAAACAAATACACGGCCCCATATAAGAACTATTAATACTAACAATAATCAATCATATTTAGTTTAAATATGGCATTATTTAACCTACACATCTTTGTTTATTTTTTTCTTTTTGTTAATGAAATATTAATTATTTATCTGTATAATATTAAGTCACACAATAAACATTGTTTAGCTAAAACAAGAGGGAAAAAACAACCAATGTAAAACATTGAAGCAGACATAATAATATGTAATTTTCTTATAATCTGAAAGAGACAGCATACCTAATCATTAAGAAATTTTATTACGGGAAAGTATTATTAGTTTACATCTAAGTCATTTAATACATATTAATTAATTCACGGTTTTCGGCAATAACATTTCTTAACCATAAACATATATTTTTTTAGACTAACTGATTTCTTTATCTCAAATAAATTAACAGAAAACATCCTCAGCGTTGCAACCGCCATGTTTGATATAGCGTTGTATTGTATATTTTTATAGAATTCAAGAAACCTATTATAGTTGATACATAGGTATACACATTTTTAAAAAGGTACTTACATGTATGAAGTTCTACCATTTCTGGAAGGCCCCGCAGTTGGTTAATAACTCCTTTCTTAATATTGTTCTGAAGCTATATATTATATCATTCTGTCCCAGCTTTAAATTGTGGCATATTTCCCAGTTATAATAATAAGCTCCTTTATTTCAGAGTCGTCCATCATTATACCTAAAAAGCATATAAAGGTACTATTATGTTTCTTTTTTAACCATTCGGATACGCAACAATATTATTATTACATCTTACATTACTCAATTTACTTTTATTTAATACCTATATATGTACGTACCTTCAAAATATCCGTTAATTTTTAAAGAACACCAATAAATCCAACATCCATCTATATGAACATGAACATATCACGCCACCTTGACAAACACTGACGACTAAATCATAAATAGTTAATCTGCGCAATTCTTTTGTGGAAGAAAATCTCTTTGCAAGTAACATTTCGGCATTAATGACAAAGTTTTTATTTTATAACCACAGTTACTACAGAAGGTATTTCGGAAGAATTATTTCTTGTGGTTTAAAATATTTATTTGATTGCAAGAAAATTTCTTGTTCACAAATATAAATATGGATTAACTTAACATTATATTTCTTATACTGCAAAATATTTGTAGTTTTCGATTTAAGAAATAAAAACTTTAGGATAAGAAAATTAAATTTAACCATTAATGCATTTCTTAGTATTGAAGAAATTATCTGTAAGAAATTATTGAGTAGTGTTTAAAAAACTCGTTTCTTTATATGTGAACCGGTGTGTTTAAGTTAATAGGATATGTTAACTTTTAAGAAATATTGCTCAAAGAAATCGGTGTTTTAGGAGAAAAGAAATTGTTCTCTCGGTGTAACTTTGAACAAAGAAAAATTCACTAATTAAATGTTTAACGTATTCACACAAACAATATGCCATTATCAAAGTAAGAATACTAGTAAAAAACGATAAAAAAGACATTAATGAGGTGATCATAATTACCTTAAAATAACGATGGTTGTCCTTGCACAACATTAGATCAACGGAGCGCTAAAACAGTTTTCCGTTTGAAAACAAAAAACGCGTGTACTCTCATTCACGGTTTCTGTCGAATGACTCTTCCTATTGAGTTACTGCATGCTATTCACCAACGTGTAGTTTCTTGTTTTGTGCGGTACCCCGTCTTACTTCGCCACCCCGTCATGCCCCCCATTCCCCTATCAAATTCTGACTGTTTTGTCTGTTTTTTTTTTGTGTTAGCTTGTTTGTGTAGTCTGTTTCGTAGGTGTGATTGTTTAAAAATTAAATTTAAATGAAATTACATTATATTATTAAACTTTTAAATTCAATAAAATTATCCTTAAATTACTTAATTCATTTAATTACATTAAGTTGAAAGACTGATAAATTTTGTACACACTTTAATGAATGAAGGAAGTGAAAAAGTATATTAAAGTGTGTAAACTTATTTAAGAGTAAACAGTAGCGCGTCATCAAAATTTTTGTTTTTCGAAAGTTCTACGAACTTTCAACAGTGAGATAACAGTGCGTCGGTAATTCGACACTGATAGTGACATTATACTATCAAAAACAATAATTTTTATACTCCTAGGCGCGCTAAATGTTCACGAGTCAGTTACGTTCGATTTCTTGTTATAGAAAATCGATTTTTAGTAGATCCAATGTGACACAAAATGACAAAATCTAGACATGGAATAAAAAAGTTTATTTGAAGAACCTGTATTTTTTTGTTCTTGTTAATGGTGGTACAGGCTCCTTTTGCAATATTTTATTTAGTTATAGAGTAATTTCCACATAAAAACATATTTTTTAAATTGGGCTGCCATTCTTTATTATATTACGAACATGTGGAGTGCCACAGGGAACAGTATTAGGTCCTGTCCTGTTTAATCTATATATAAATGGATTATTTTCATTACAGAGTACAGGGCATATAATTGGGTTTGCTGATGATACTACTATTATTTATGATGCTGAGAATTGTTATGAATTAAAAACAAAAGCAGAATGTGATCTACAACTAATAAAAGAATGGTTTGACTACAAAATACTAACAATCAATTTTAAGAAAACTGTTTATCTACCAATATTTAACTCTAACTTGACTAATGATCTTTTCAAACCCCTTCAAATATCACATAATAAACAAAATTTTTATATTAAACCCGTAACAAATGTTAAATATCTAGGAGTTTTTATAGATACACATCTAAAATGGGACTTTCACATTAAATATATCATTAAAAAGCTACAGTTTATCCTGTATAAGTTTAAACATCTTAAAAAACACATACCTAATATATACCTTCGCACACTATATTACGGACTAGTAGAAAGTCATCTCCGTTATGGTATACTGGCTTGGGGAAGCGCCCTGAAAACACACATTCTCCCACTGGAAATCATACAAAGAAGATTTCTGAAAATTATTATGTCTAAACCATACACCTACTCTACAAATAGATTATATAAGGATAGTAATATATTTGACTTGAAACAGTTATACTTTCTTTGTGTGTCTTTAAAATATCACACCATGAAAACCGACAACAATTTGCCATCACATGAGCATGATACAAGAGGCAAACATCTCTATATGATTCCGAAAATGACAAAGTCCTTCTGTCAAAGAAGTTTTCTATTTCTAGCCCCAAAAATATATAATCATATCCCCAGTGATATCAAAAATACTAAGAATGTTCTTCTATTTAAAAAGAAATTAAAATCATTTCTGATGGAACAAACAAGAAATTTTTGTGACATCATTATAGTAGCTTAAATTTACATACATTAAAAAACAAAAAAAAAATAAATGAAACTCTAGAGTCACTACCAATTTCTATACCTATATTTCAAATTTTATATTGTTTTAAACTGATTTATTTTGCTTATTATTTTTATCATATTTAATAAAACATGCGTATATACACCATTCTTCAAAAATATTACTAACTAATTCAGCCATACATAGTTGTTTTAAAAACAATTAATTATTCGTGCTTTATTGTTAAACTAAGTATTTTATTGTTTTCATTATATTATTTATTCTACGTATTATCATATTTACTAAAACATAATTGTGTATTTACAATAATTTAAAAAAACGTTCCTATCTATTTATTGTATTATATTATATTGTATTATGTTGCTATTTATGTTATTTATGTTATTTACGTTAGTATGTTATTATTTATTATTTTATATCCTATTTACCGAAACAGGTGTATCCACACCTCTCGGAGACCTTCGGGTTAAATTTATTCACTTTATATGTAAATACTTAAAAATATTGTACCTATTATTGTTGAATAAATTATTATTATTATTATTATATGTGCCAAATATCTCCACAAAATATTCAAAATTACAGCCGCAATCTTGGACCGCGTTTGTTGCTACCTGGTGATCGCTACTGTTGCCTCTTAAGGAAATTAAATATCTTTACACACTTTAATATACTTTTTTCACTTCCTTCATAATTACATTAAAATTTAATTTTTGTTCATAGTTATGTAGTGTGTTGCATAAGTATTGTGTATGAGATATTCAATGCTTTGTTCTTCAACTTCTTTTTATTCCGCTATTGTTTCTATGTTCTTGTTTTTGATTTTTGAAATTACACTTCTTTAGGCGCGTTGGGAGTCAATTTATATGTGCGCGAATTTATCAAAAGTCTTGGTCCTGAGCGCATATGAAACGTTAAACGTGCTCGGATTGGGTAATTACAATAAACTGTCAATAAAATTGTTAAATATGTCGGTTATGAGTAAACATGTGTTGTGTATATTAGTTTTTATTGTTGTGAGGGCAGAGAAAAAAGCAAGATTAAAATTGTAGTGACTTTTTAAATAGTTTTTAAAAGCAACAGGTACGTAATTCTAAATATTTCAGTATCGTAATAAAAAATTACATAGTTACCTACCTATTTGGAAAATGTAAAATAAACCTACCTAGTATGTAGTGCCTTGATTTACATAATTTGATTACCAACAAAATTTCTACCAATATTCATCTAATATTGTTTACTTACTCTATGTTTTGTTGTATTTTAATATTTAAATTCCACAAAAATCAAACTAATTTGGTTAAATTCAGAACAGTCAAAAGTTTAAAACGTTCAGTTGGTCTTCCAACATAATGAATATGTCTCCGTAACCAAAATCCAAAGATACTTGAATTTTAAAACTAACCGCGCCCATGGTCCGCGGCTTATTATATATTTTTTTTTTCAGAAAATACGTATTTAGTTAAAAATTTTTCAACAATTATTGTTCAGAAATCATTTGTGGCATTTTTCAATGTGTTTGTGTGTGTTTTATTCTTTTATTTTTTTAATTTTTGGTATTGTTTTAATAAAATTTTTTGAAAAGTAGTAAGTATTAAAATTAGTTTAATATCTAAATAAAATATAAAACTGTTTAAAGTATATTAATTTCGTTGAAATCATAATAATATAAGTATGACTTCTTACGTGCTTACAAAGTACACACACATTCTTTTTTTATCAAATTAAATACATATAGAGTGTGGAAGTCACTTATCATTAGAGAGCGGAATATATGCAACACAACATTACCAAAATATGGGCATATATATGCATTACTTTTACTACAAATATGCAGGTATTTTTTCTAAATTTGTCTAAATATGCAAATGCATATTAAAAATACTCAAAAATAAAACAATATATTAAATATAAACATTTATGTTTAAAAAATTCAACCTACATTTATGTTTAATACATATTTATTTTTCACATAAAAACAAATGAAATGACACACAAAAACTGATATTATAATTAAATTAAAAATCTAAATTATAGTATGAATTTATAATAAACTATTTTTCAAAATTTTCAACTAGCAACTTTTGCCTTCTATCACTAAAAACGTGTTTGGACACAGAAAAAGTTCGTTCTACATCTACTGATGTTGTAGGACAATATTTTAATTTAGGTAGTAAACTAATTTGCCAAGTCGTAAAATCTTCAGAAAAGTTGCCTTCAAAAATACGTACAACTTTCCTCAAACAATCGAAGCCCTCATTTTTTTCTAAAACATTTTTTAATTTATTTCTAATTGTAATCCCTGTATTTCCCGGAATTTTTTGACAATGAGCAGAAAAAGTGTTAACAAGATTAACCGAATCACTTAATTGTAAATTCCTTTGTTCTAATGAGTTTATTAGATCTGGTAAAAAACTAAAATTAACTTTTATGAACATAAGTTCTTTAGCAATTTGTACGTTACTTAAAAGTTTTTGACTTTCAGTTACACACTGCGAGCCATTTTGAATATCTAACACAACGTCTTTTATGGCATCAAAATGATTTGCGTAGAAAATTGCTGCTTTAATCCATGTTCCCCATCTTGTAATTACGGGCTCTGGAGGCAAGTTTACACCTGGTAATTTTTCTTTATACATTTGCACACGTAAAAGTGCTTTCAAAAATACTTTTTTAACGTTTGAAATTAATTTATTGACTAAATCAAATTCACCTCTAAGAACTTCTGCTACTCTGTTTATGCCATGTAGAAGACAAGTGACGTGTACCATATTTGGGTAAAATATTTTCAAATTTTGTCCTACCTTTACCATATACGGAGCGGCATCTGATAAAAATATTAAAAAATGTTCACTTTTTATTTCTGTTGGCAAAAAGAAAGCAGAGAGTGTTTGCTGAATGAAACGGCTTACAGTCACATTATTGGTTTTCTCCAGTTGTTTTGCAGCTATTAAATAAGGTTTCCCTGGTTCATCCTCTTTTAAGGCGCCGATTATAAGATGCACCATATATCGACCACATGCATCTGTACTTTCATCGACAATTACGTAAAAGGTGTTATCGCTTAAAGAAACTTTAATTTCCTCAATCATTACTCCATCATACAATGCATTCACATTGCCCTTTCTTAGCGTTGCCTCGTTAGGAATATTGAAGTTACAATATTTTTGCAAAAATTGCCTAAAATGTATATTTTGTAATTTTTTTAACGGAATGTTTGCTACCAACAAAGCTTTACACAGGTCTTGATTAAACAAACGTTTTTCTTTTTTTGATTCATCTTGATCTTGAACATTTTGAAGAGATGTATGAATGGACTGCTGAACGGGTCCTAATGCAATATTTTTTAGCTTCAACTTATGAGTAAGGTAAGGTCGCCAATTAAGGCCACCTTAAGGTTTAAATATCTGTAATATTTTATTCAGGAACAATATGACGAAAAACTCTTGTATACGTATTGCCTAACATTTTAGCTATCGAATTTCAGGATAAAATACTTACTAAATAAATAAAGAAATATAAAATTTTAATATTGAATAAATCTGGAATATTTAGCCTTATTAGGAACTGGTAGCTTAATAAGGCCAGTTTCATTTTTTACGCAAATTGAGGTGGATAATAAATTTTAAACCTAAGAATTAAAGAACAATTACAAAATTTAGTGAAAGAAACTTTTATTCATATTAAAAACAAAAATTTGTCAATACATTAAGCACACATATCGCACATTTACACACATCTAGGACAATTGGCTTTATTAGGACACTGTCTACTTTTTTATTTAACATAAAAAAAATAAAAAAAGCAATATAGAGAAAAAACAATTCCAGTTCCTTAAAAAGTATTAATTTACTATCGCTTTACAAAGAAAAAATAATTGGCTTATATTCATTAAGTACCATTTTAGTAATTTTATAACTTACCTAAAATTTATAAACGAACTTCCGCATCGTAACAAACACATGTCTAGTCTACTTGGCGCTACTATGTGATACTACCGACTGAATGGCGTAGACGATTTTGACTGATAAAGACATTTACGGTGACCTCTAATATATAATATCTATATTTAAGAAAATATTTGCAATTGGCCTAATTAAGACACTGGCCTTATTTGGCGACACTACCTTAGCAGTTTTTAAATGTTGGTCGACTTGAAACTTCTTCTCACAGAAAATCTGTAAAAGAAAAAAAATGTTCAAGCACCAAAAAGAAATCAATTTTCATACGAGAAGCTGAAGAACAAAAGCGGAATTGCTTACAATTTGATGGATTTTTGTATTTTGATGCTTCTCTCTATGTCCGTCTTTATAGAAGTAAAAGCGAATTTGTCGAATAAAAACACTCTTTCCAGAAAAATTTCTTTTGTGGGACATGATGCTTTTGTTTGTCAGTTCCTCATTTAAAAAATGAAATGTGAAAATGAATGTAACTTACGACTTTGGAACAGGCCTTGCAAAATACTTTGTCTCCACTTAGCTTTAACTCGGGAAAACACTTTATCCAAGCACTTTTTTGAATGGTAGACATATTTAAATTTAATATATACCAATCACTTCAAAAACACTAAATACGATACAACGTTTACTTTAAACAAATGTTGGCCGGAAACTGACAAAATAAATATTAGACCTTTAAAAGCAGGTAGGTACCTACGACTTGCTACGCTAATAAAATAATATTTTTCTGGGAACACCCATAATTGTTAAATTCAGGTAGTAATGGGAAAGTCCAGATATATAATAATGAGCGATAGATAGATAAATAACGAGCTCGTTCATATCGAAGTTATAAAATTCCAACTAAGAGAGGAAAATTTTAAACTTTTATATAATTTATTTTTAAAATATGCAAAATAAATCGTGTTTAGCTTAAATATGCAATGTTGTGTTTGTTGTCTGCAAATATGCAATATATGCATCTATATGCACTTTGCATATATTCCGCTCTCTACTTATCATCATAATTAGCATTCCTCGTAACTTCGGAAGGACAAGCTTCACATAAACCAGTTTAAACATTTGTGCTTAAAACCTATTTACATGCTTAATATTGACGCATAATATTTTTTCAAACATTTTAAATTCTCTACTCCATAAAAACACATACACATTTAATAGGAGGAGGAGATCTGAACGGGCTATAAAATAGTAAAAATGCAGATAGTGTCAGGAAGAGTGATTTATGTTGAAATCGTTTTATTCGTCCGTGTATCTATCATATATACGCAGGATATTGTTATGCAGAGCACGTGGCAGATGTCGCTCAGAGAGATGGTAAAATAAAAAAGATATTGCTTTAAAATTTGACGATACAATCGCAAAATCATTAGTTCGGCTGATTCAAGCAGAGCGGTACGATATTTTGTTTGTAGTTAGTTCTCTGAAATAATTTGCTAAAAAGCTAAATACGTTTCTTTAAGGCCCGCACATCAAAGAAACATGAAACGTAAATTACGTTTCATGGAAATAAACCACTGCTAATCAAATATACGTACGGCCATTTATGAAACTCTCCGAAAATAAAAATGTGTCATGAGCATGAATCACACTCGTTTCATTGGTAGGCGGACTTTTAGATTTGTTTAGCAGTGTTTTATTTTCATGAAACATGTTTCATGTTTCATGTTTTTCGTTTCATGTTTCTTTGGTGTGCGGCTTGCCTTAAGGATCTACTTGCATATTAATTATTTTATCTATAACCTTCGGATAACCAAGGGGGGTAAATTTGGACAGCAGCGCATGTTTTTCTTTAATAAATTCAATAGTATATTCAATTTTTAACTCATTATTTTTTTTATTTGACTTTAATATCATTCTAGATATCCTCATATTTTGAAATAAAAAATTTCCCTATATTTTACGAATAAAAAATATATTCTGAAGTGGATGTTTAGTAAAATACCGTCTATTATGTGGAAGTCCGAGTAGTTTTACACTGCGCGTTATCAAAATCTATTTTTAGACTGTGGTGCCTGTTATGTACGAATCATGACATTCCTGTCTGTTACAGTTAGTCATTATTATTATTTCCTGGCGTACATTATTATAGTTTCATAGTATTTTGTGTACATATAAGATATGGCCCTCAAATATCTTACCGAGGCTGAGTTACAGGAAATTGTTACTGCTAACGATTTTTATGATGATATTATATAAGATGAAATAGTATCAGAAAACGAGGATGTATTGTTAGATGAAGATTTAAATGCTGAAAACATTCATTCCAGGTCATTTTTGACCTGGGGTCATTTTTTACGCCCGTTGGTCATCGGAAGGTTAAATAATGTTAATTATACACTAAGGCAGAAAATTCTATAGAAAATGGAATTTTCATATAATGATGTTAACTACTACTCAATTTATTTTACGCTCTCTAGGAAAAATCTTGTTCTCTCGGCATGACACCACCAGTTGATAAATTTATAGATACTAAATACTACTAAATACTTTTCATTGTTTCCTTAATGTTGTTCTGAAGCTATTTTCTTGTGGAATTTAATAGTAGTATTTTGTATTTTGACAACGAAACCCGATTTGGTCTTCGAAACGTTAATAAAATCATTTTTTTGGTAAAATTGTGGCTTATTTCCCATTAAAAGTAATTCATTGTTTCCTTATTTGCACCTCAATATCGGTAAAGTTAGTGATTTTCTCTTTAATTTTAACATCAATCATATTTATTATCGTTAAAAGAAGTATTTTTAGGTTACTTATTTTGCTACTGGTATAACGGTCTGGCCTATTGCGTGCCATTGGTTGGTCTGTGAGCAAAGTATAGTTCCAGTATAACTTTTAGTTTTCTTTTTTTGTAAGCGTAAATATTATTAGTATAGTGAGGGTTAGTGGGTTTGGAAAGGTATTCCTCTTTATCAGGTGAGACCGAAAATTGGTCTTAACAAGCTCACTTGTGTACAATATCTTAACTCAACATTTAGATAATTATTCTAAAACCCTTTAAAAAAATAGACAACGATATATTTAATAATAAGGATAATAGATTACCACGAATGTGGGACACACGCATTCTGGTGACGCAGTGAATTCCGCTGAGCAAGCGGTAAACATATTATTTTATTATACATATAAAGTTGACATAAAATTGAAAGTGAAAAGTAAACAAAAACATATAGATCTAATAAATATATACAGACGCCGAATAACAGTAAAGGTTGCTTCCTGCTTAAAGTAAAATGTAATAATCGTCGTCATCAGCTGGGTACTATCCATTGTATTTAACTACCAATAAAGTACTGATGGGTGAATAAGTGTATTTCTGCTGACCAACCCCATACCAAGGGAGGGGAAATACCACCACAACATTTACCGTACAGGGCTAGATGAAGCGGATATAGCTCTTCCAAGTGGAGCCTCAATTTCTTCTAGTCGAGACCGAAATCGTGGTGAAGAACCACGTTGTACACGACCTGATACTGTTAACTCTGAACATTACGGATGTTCGATAAATATTCCTGGAAATGGTAAGCAGCATTTTAAATAGCAAGTTGCGGCATACGGGAATCAGATCGGAGTCATCTAGTGATTCAACCGGCCGGGATACTGCGATGGAAGAAGCAACGGGAAACTACTATATTACTAATCCCTAGTAAAATTGTTATGACAGTTACTAGAGAAACGAAATCTTTTAGTCCCCAGCAGAGTTTTAATAGCCAGATAGTGCTAAGAATACCTACCCAAGAGGAAAACTTTAAAAATAGGAACATGGACGTAAAAGATATGGAAAGAATGAATAACATCGTACTTTATTAAGCGAAAAATAATTAAATCAAATGGCCCAAAAGAAAAAAGCCTGGATATAAGAAAAACTGGATGAAGAAATCGATATTTATTGCTTTATTTTTCCATTCCAGTGACTTCAAAGCATGTTTAAGTACAGTATGAAACAACTTAGGCTACATACTAACTCCCTGTCGAATACCTCTCCTGATATGTATCTTATTGGTAGGACCGTGCATATTTATATTTGTAGCATTTCTGTATTATATTTTCTATAATATTGGTGTACCAATGATCAATTCGACACTCTTCCAATGCCTTTAGAAGTGCGGGTAGTTCGATAATATCAAACGCTTTATGGAAGTTTATAAACGTTAGAACTAGAGGTACAGTATAAAGAGGGACAGTAGAACCACTCTCCGAAAAATTGAAAGTAAAATATTTAGTCCCGCATGGCGACCACGCCATGGTCCCAGTCGCTTTTGCCCCACTCTTGCATTGCTAGTCGCATAGAAACGTACGGGTTTTAACAGGGAAAACCCGCATCCACCACTGGTGAATTACCAATTGCGTACTGCCGGTATTACTTCTTGAGATCAAAGTGCCGACATGGAAGAGGTTTTACTGTCCCTCTTTATACTGTGTTAGAGGTCTATTGTATTCAATTTATTTTTCAATCAAAACTTTTATGCATTTGTACCGTAGTTGGGGCGAAAACCAGCCTGTTCTCTTGGCTGATACAGCTCAAATTTTGCTTCCAATCGATTGGTTATTATATTATTCTGGTGTGCAGTTTGTATAAATGGTTGAGTAGAGAAATTGGCCTGTAATTCTCTAGGTTCATGTTGTCACCCTTTTTATGCAGAAGAATTGTAATGGAGTTATCCCAAGCTATACGCTGTGAGCTCGTACGTAGAGGGGATATTTATAAATTCGGGAGCGCCAGTAGTGACAAGTCTGTAAACGTTTACTGGAAATTTGACATAAATGTCAAAGTGATTAATTTAAAATTAAAATTAAAAACATTAATTATAAAAAATATTAGTTGGTCAAAGCTGTGGTATATATTTTTACCTTAAATATACTTACGTTTTAAATACTCAATTTACGTTTTTTAATGTTCCGTAATATGTAATTATAAATTAATCTTAGCGCCATCTACACGATAATTGTGAAAGTATCCGAAGTAAGAAATTAATATTTCATCAATAGAACGTCAAAATGATTAGCCAAATCTTAAAAAAATCTTTTACAATTTAATTACTTTTTAGCGTTGTAAATATTAAGCGATATCAATTTAATAATAAATTTAAAAATTACCGGTAAAAGTTGAATTATAATCCACTAGGAGCGACACCAGCGAAGCTCAGAGCGAATAGGAAGTTTTTGACTATACGCTGTGAGCTTCGCTGGTGTCGCTCCTAGCGGTTACTAATTCAACTTTTACTGGTAATTTTTGAATTTATTATTTAATTGTTATCGCTTAATATTTACAACGCAAAAAAGTAATTAAATTGTAATCGATTTTTTTAAGATTTTTCTAATCATTTTGACGTTCTATTGATAAAATATCAATTTCTTACTTCGGATACTTTGACAATAATCGTGTAGATGGCGCTAAGATTATAATAGATTATTTATAATTAGATATTACGGAACATTAAAAAAACTTAAATTCAGTATTTAAAACGTAAGTATATTTAAGGTAAAAATATATACCACAGCTTTGACCGACTAATATTGTTTATAATTAATGTTTTTAATTTTTATTTTAAATTAATCACTTTGACATTTATGTCAAATTTCCGGTAAACGTTTACAAACTTGTCACTACTGGCGTTCGCGAATTTGTAAATATCCCCTCTACGTACGAGCTCACAGCGTATACGCTCTGAGCTTCGCTGGTGTCGCTCCTAGCGGTTACTAATTCAACTTTTACCGGTAATTTTTAAATTTATTATTTAATTGTTATCGCTTAATATTTACAACGCAAAAAAGTAATTAAATTGTAATCGATTTTTTTAAGATTTTTCTAATCATTTTGACGTTCTATTGATAAAATATCAATTTCTTACTTCGGATACTTTGACAATAATCGTGTAGATGGCGCTAAGATTATAATAGATTATTTATAATTAGATATTACGGAACATTAAAAAAACTTAAATTCAGTATTTAAAACGTAGGTATATTTAAGGTAAAAATATATACCACAGCTTTGACCAACTAATATTGTTTGTAATTAATGTTTTTAATTTTAATTTTAAATTAATCACTTTGACATTTATGTCAAATTTCCAGTAAACGTTTACAAACTTGTCACTACTGGCGTTCGCGAATTTGTAAATATCCCCTCTACGTACGAGCTCACAGCGTATACACGCAGAGAGTGAAGAGGTCTCGTATTTTTTTAAGAAAAGAAAGTTTCCGCCAAGTTTTATAGCTTCTGTAACTATTCCATCATCTCCTGGAGCCTTGTTGTTTTTTATTTTTTTGAGTGCTTATTGCATCTCATCTTAAGTAATTTCTGGAATATCCTCCCTCATATCCCTGGTTTTGTACCTTTTGTCTATCGTCTTGATCTATGTTAGTGTTAATTTGGTTTATGTATAATATAGTGTATAACTCTTCGACTATTCCTATAATAGTAGTAGTATTTTCTGTCTGTCTGTTGTTACCTCACCTTGTTTATCCATAAGCTGGAAAATTTATTTTATACTTGTCGCCATTTTTCGTCTTATTACCTTCATGCTCCCGTTTTGCTCTATAGTATGTGCGATTTTTTCATGTTTAAATTTCCTAATATCTCTTCTCACAGCTTTCGATATGTCTTTATTGAGTGCCCTAATGTTTTGTGGGTCAATCAATGTCCCTTTGTCAATGTCAATGTCAATGTCAATGTGAGATGCTTAATCATCTACGATTCGCAGTTGATATTGTTCTGATTTCAGATGACCTAAAAACTGCCAATGGTATGTTGCGATGCAGCACGTAAAGTAGGTCTAAATATTAATTACCAAAAGACAAAAATGATGACGAATTTAGTTTCGAGCCATCCTTTAACGGTAGAAGACGTAACAATTGAAGTTGTTGACAGCTACATATACCTTAACCCAGTGGCGGTTCTAGACCAAAAAACCTGGGGGGGGGGGCAAGAGAACCCAACCGGTGAATAAACAAGATAACGTTAGAAAGTAGAAAACTCAAAGAGGTACCACAAAAATGTATATTATAAAAATGTCATACAAGGACGCGTTTCGGCTCTTACCGAGCCATCATCAGCTTGAAATACAGGAGCAAAGTCTAAAACTGTCCTACAATATAAAAAGGAAATTTTTAAGCATGTGGTGATCACGCCCACCTCGGCAAAGGAACTTACCAGACCAGGAAGGAGGAAGAATTTAATAGCTTACATTGTATTGGGTTCTTTAGGTTTCATTCTAAGTTATAAGTAGTGTATTAGACATTAAGGGTATAAAAATTCATTTTAAGATTTAAATGACTTCCTCTTTGAGAGAAACCATCTTGCGAACAGATCAGGTGCAAGGAACTTTTCGGTGAACTGTCAAATTGCTGTCAGTGATGACAGATGACATGTAGTACTCAAGAATGAATTTGTCGTTAGGTGGTAAATGTTGTAACTAGAAGACCCCACAGACTAGGGAAAGAAAAAAGAAGAAGATTAAACGTCAAATTCATCATTCATCTTCTTCTTTTTTCTTTCCCTAGTCTGTGGGGTCTTCTAGTTACAACATTTACCACCTAACGACAAATTCATTCTTGAGTACTACATGTCATCTGTCATCACTGACAGCAATTTGACAGTTCACCGAAAATTTCCTTGCACCTGACCTGTTCGCAAGATGGTTTCTCTCAAAGAGGAAGTCATTTAAATCTTAAAATGAATTTTTATACCCTTAATGTCTAATACACTACTTATAACTTAGAATGAAACCTAAAGAACCCAATACAATGTAAGCTATTAAATTCTTCCTCCTTCCTGGTCTGGTAAGTTCCTTTGCCGAGGTGGGCGTGATCACCACATGCTTAAAAATTTCCTTTTTATATTGTAGGACAGTTTTAGACTTTGCTCCTGTATTTCAAGCTGATGATGGCTCGGTAAGAGCCGAAACGCGTCCTTGTATGTCATTTTTATAATATACATTTTTGTGGTACCTCTTTGAGTTTTCTACTTTCTTACCTCGAGACCACATTTGAGAATGGATACTTCTCTTCATGTTCAAGATAACGTTCCTTTTTAACGAAGATTATAGTACAAAAGTCCTGTAAAAACGGGGGGCCGCCGCCCCCTCAGCCCCAGGCTAGAACTGCAAAATTTTGACGCATGTCAACATTTTCAATGTGTTTCAAATGTATTCATTTTTTTCGAATCCTGAGAAAACTAATAAATATTTTAAAAAATTTAAACGTAGAATGAAAGATTACATTATTATCGAGGGCCGAAAGTTCCGGATAACTTTTATAATGTTTATTTTAATAAGTTACATGGGTGAAAATAAAAGAGATTATTTTCACATTTAAGAAAATATCCATAATATACGTATTAAAAAATAATCTTACGAATATCACACGACAGTGAGAATAAATAAGAAAATAATGCTTCATTTTTACTCAAATTTGTTGTCATTGGGCAATAGCCATTCGAGCCCTGCGGGCTCTCGTGTCTATTGCCAGACAACAAATTTTCGAAAAACTGTCGCATTATTTTCAATTTATTCTCACTCTCTTGTGATATTATACCCGATAATTTTTGATAGTATCCCGTCGTCAAGTATATTACGTCAGATGCTCTTCGTTGCTACGAAAAAATACATTCAGTGACATTAATGACAATTACTGTTTTAAAAGTTGATGACTTTCAACCGTCAAAAATTTATAACAACTGTGTGTTTAACTGTAATAATTTGTACTTACATAAATACATTACAATAAAATTTTGGTTTTGAACAGTTTTATTCATGAAATAATCGCCGCAAATTGTACTCGCTCTCTAAAAGTATTATCAAATTGTTTCTCTCGTGCCACTTTGACATAATTTCACTCCCCTTCGGGTTGTGAAATTAAAACTGTCAAAGTGTCACTCGGGAAAAATTAGATAATTTTAGAGCTCTTGTGCAATTACTACTGAAAATTTAGTGTGATTTTTACTTGCAAATATTTTATTCAAAAAAAAAACTTTTTATTTATTCTAAGGGACTTTCGGCCCTCGGTAATAATATAGTCTTTCATTCTGCGTTTAAATTTTTCTAAAATACTTATAAGTTTTCTCAGGATTCGAAAAAAATAAATAATTTAAAACACAGTAAAAATTTTGACATTCGTCAAAATTTTGCATTTTGCTCAGTTCCCCTTAACAACCGTATAGTCAGCAGGTGGTGTGCTAATTTTTGCGTTACAATGTTTCCCTGTTAAATGTAAAATTTATGATTTGAGAAGAGAATGGGGTAGTTGCGTTCCTAATCTCGACGCCACTGATAACCTTAAATAAATATTTGTAAAACAAATTATTACGGGAGAAAACAGCCAAATGAGCAGCACTAAAAGTCCCTCAATCCCCACTACTGGACTTTTATATCTGATGTCAGGACTCAGAAAATAAACGACTTTTTATAGTAGACATTTCCAAATGTAAAAACATGCCAGCGTTCATCTTTATTTCGAGCCAAAATAGCCCCTACTTCATACATCTATTAGGAGGATATTTGAGAGCTTAGTCGGGGTCTTCTGTCTTGTAATCGATAATCCAGACTAAGATGGGGGACTAAACGAGATTTGAGCACTTTATGTAATGTGGTGGTTAGCTTTGCTCTGTGTTGTTATTCTGCTGGCATTACTTACTGTTCACCAGAGAAGATGTCAATTTGTGTAGTTGGAGATATGAAGGAGAAAGTTTAATATACCCCTCAAAGGACTAATTTGAGAACTACTGTCTTCTATCAGGTGATTTATTTTTTTTTCCGTATTCCGTTCTAGAAATATAGAATATTTTAGATTATTTTAAGATATAAAATTTATAACGTCGTTGTAAAGTCGTATAGACGAGCGGAACACGCCCAAAAAACACTTATTTCTGGATATACTGACCACGCAGAGGTGAATGGTCAATTTTAGTCATACTGTATGTTTTTGATGGTGCTGAAAACGAAATTAAGGTTTATTTTGAATTTCATGTGAGGGAACCTTGTCAAAATTGCAATTTTACCCCAAAAATAAAAAAAAATAAAATCACGTTTTTTACGTTTACCTCGCTACAACTCTGTTCCATTTTAATATTTTTTTTTTCTGAAATTTTTACAGTATATAGCTCTAACATTTTTGAAGACAACGGTACCTATTTCAAGATCTAGTTCTTATTCTGATAAAGGTTATGAATTTTTCAAAGGAAAAGGTGCAGATTTGTGCATGTGCATTGCAAAGTTTAATCGTAAAAGTTGTGTGACGAAGTTTAAAATTTAGCTTCTTAATCACATTTATATTAAAATAGAGAGAACAAAGAAGTTTTCTGGTAAGTTTTAGATTAAAATGTTTTATAGAAAAAAAAATAGTACTAATAATAATAGTAATAATAACTTTTAATGTCGACATTAAAAATCCCCAATATAACGCTTATTTTTCGAGATACTGACCATGGGTGGTGAATGGCTAATTTTGGCCTTACTTTATGTTTTTAATGGTGCTGAAAACTAAAATAAAATTTATTTTGAATTTTTGGTGGGAGAACATGGTCAAAATCACAATTATGCCCTAAAAATAAAACAAAATTAAACCACGTTTTTCTTAAAATTAAAAGTTGCATCATATTTTTTCTATAACATATCTAGATCTAAAACTCCCCATGAAACTTCTTTGAACTCTATGGTTTAACATAAACGTAATCAAATAGATAAATTTTAAATTGTGTCGCTTAATTTTTGCGATTTAACTTTGCGATTCACTAATCTGCAACTTTGATTTTTAAAAATTCATAACTTTTATGAAGAAAAGAGTGAAAGACAACAGTTGCTTTCATAGTCTTCACAAAGGTGAGAAATATATGCTGCAGAAATTTCAGAAAAAATATTAAAATGGAACAGAGTTGTAGCGAGTTAAACATAAAAATTCGTGACTTCATTTTTTTTTTCATTTTCAGGTTAAAATTGCGATTTTGACAATGTTCCCTCACATCTTCTTCTTCACGTGCCATCTCCGCGACGGAGGTTGGCAATCATCATGGCTATTCTGATCTTAGATGCTGCTGCTCTAAACAGTTCGGTTGATGTGCATCCGTACCATTCCCTCAAGTTACGCAACCACGAAATTCGTCTCCTTCACATAAAATTCAAAATAAACCTCTTTTTCATTGTCGGCACCATCGAAAACATAAAATAAGACCAAAATTAGCGATTCACCGCCCATGGTCAGTATTTCGAAAAATAAGCGTTATTTTGGGGATTTCTAACGTCGATAATAAAAGTTGCACTATTTTTTTTTCTATAAAATATTTTGATCTAAAATTTTCCAGAAAACTTCTTTGTACTTACTATCTATTTTAAGATTAACGTGATTAAAAGGCTAAATTTTAAATTTCGTCAGTCAACTTTTGCGATTAAACTTTGCAATGCACAAATCCGCACCTTTTCCTTTGAAAAATTCATAACCTTTATCAAAATAAGAATTAAAGCTTGAAACACGTACCGTTGTCTTCATAAATGTTAGAGCTATATACTTTAAAAATTTCAGAAAAAAATATTAAAATCGAACAGAGTTGTAGCGAGGTAAATGCAAAGAAACGTGATTTTATTTTTTTTTATTTTTAGGGTAAAATTACGATTTTGACAATGTTCCCCCACATGAAATTCAAAATAAATCTCATTTTCGTTTTCAGCACCGTCAAAAACATACAGTATGTCCAAAGAAAGACCATTCACTTCTCCGTGCTCAGTACCTGGTCATTTTGGGGTTGCCTGCTGCTCGCCTACGTAGAATTAAGAAAGTAGGCGCAAAATTTGCTTGCAATGCTTTTTAAATGCATTAATTTTTTTCGAATCCTGAAAAAACTAATACCTAAAAATGTTTGAAAAATGTAAACGCAGATTAAAAGATTACATTTTACCCAGGGCCGAAAGTCCCTTAGAATAAACAAAAGGTTTATTTTGAATTAGATATTATTTGAAATTAAAAATTACAGTCAATTTTTTCTTTCCTTTTACCCCTGTAACTTATTCAAATAAACATTTTAGAAGTTTTCAGGGGTATTCTGCCCTCGGTAATAATGAAATCTTTCATTTTGCGTTTAAATTTTTTAAAAATACTAACTAGTTTTCTCAGGTTTCGAAAAAAATGAATGCATATAAAGCAAGCAAATTTTGCGCTTACCCACTTAAAAAATTAAAATAATTTAAAAAATGCCATTTTTTCAGTATAAGGAAAGCAGTAAGGATTAAATTATTACGTGTAATTTGTTTTGTTACATGTATTTTAATAACAGTAACTAAATGCCCATGACCATGAATTATGAATTTTGTTTTGTTGGTAGTTCTCTCAAACTTGTACGAAGGAATTGGGTGGATAGGGTGCGAGGAGCCCCATGGATGACCATCTGGATCATCTGATTTTAACCCTGTCGACTAATCCCCATGGAGTCGATTGAAAGAAATAGTTTATCGAGAAAATATAAATATACAAGGACTAATTGACTAAATGATTGATTCTAGTAACATTAATAGAAATGATTCCCTAACTGTCAGAAGGTTAATTAGACGTTTGATGGTCCGACAAAGACTGAAGTTTGTATAGAAACTGGTGTATTTCATTTCGAAAATTTGCTTCGAAAATAAATCTTCTGTAAAGAATTTATGTCAAATGCATGGGGTTGTATAAAATTTGACCTTAAATTCATTTTAATAATTGTGGCTTTGATACATATATAAGGATATTTAAAATTTAACCTAAAATTCATATTAATAATTGTAATATTTAAAATATACAGGGTGTTTCATTAATAATTGAAAATATTTTAACTACTATAGATTATTGGGTTCAAAATATTAAGGTTTAACCCGAATCTCCTTAGGAACCTGGATTTCAGAGAAAAATTATTAAACAACGGAAATAAGGACCAGAATAGAAATGGCAAGAAATATGCGTTTGTAAAAATGAAAACAATTCTCTGCAACAAAGACCTTAGCATAGAACTGAAAGTAAGAGCTTTGAAATGCTATACGTGTTCTCGATACTGAAATATGGACATTGAAGCAAGAACACATAAATAAGCTACAGTCGTTTGAAATAGACACAGAAGAAAACGAACACGGAAGTATTGCGAGAAATGGGCAAAGAATACGAAATAATAAACACAATAAAAATAAGATAGTTACAATATCTGGGACACGTAATGAGGGGACAGCGATATGAAATGCTAAGACTGATATTACATGGAAAGATAAGAGGCGGAAGGAGTATAGGAAGAAGGAGAGTAGAATTTAAGGGACTGGTTTAAATGCAGTTCTATAGAACTTTTCAGAGCAGCGGTATAGATAGAGTAAAGATAGTGATGATGATATCTAACCTCCGATTGAGAGAAGGCCCTTAAGGAAGAAGATATAGTCAAAGACCCTCTCAATTTTAAAATGACAAATGCCGACATGTATGTCAAGCAAAAAAAAACTATCCAGCATCTTATTGCGGGCTCCCTGGCGTTAATCGATAGTGATTATAAACAACGACATGACTCATTAGGAAATATTATTCACCTGAAACTAGCCAGTTAACTGAGACTTCTCTAAACCTACCATCTTACTTAGTTATCTATATTTGCCTGACAGAATACTTGAAAACGACAACTACAAGCTATACTGAGACAACACTGCGCTCAAAGTCTTAGAGGGAGCGTGAGCCGTATGGCTAAATCTGAATAATAATAATAATAATATTTTCGGGCAGTCTAGCCCCCCCCCTATTATGAATTTCTATATCCGCGCCTGAACATAGGGTTGGTAACCCGACCTTGTAAAAGACCTTCTACTTATGAAAACTAAGGATATGCCATGGAACGAAACAAACAGACGACGACGATCCAACGAAAAATTATTTCTTGGAAACTTTCCCAGGAGAACACCAAGACAACGGTCACAAATTAGATGGTTAGACCAAATGCAGAATTAAACTGTCCACTCATTTGGCGAAAGAATTACAGCAGCTGAAGATAGAGAGCAATGGAGAAAATTTGTTAGGAACATTGGAGAAAATCACGATCCTCAGTAATGGGGAAAGATAAGAGAGAGGTGGAGAGAGATAGAGATAATATAGAGAAAGATATATTGATACAGAGAGAGAGAGAGAAAGAGAGAGAGAGAGAGAGAGAGGGGGGGAGAGAGAGAGAGAGAGGGAGAGAGAGAGAGAGAGAGAGAGAGAGGGGGAGGGAGAAGGTCCAGGTTTTCCGTGATACATGTGTCTGACAAATATCCTTGGTTGAACCACTATGAGCACCACAGTATTGCTGCTTAAAATTGGCAGATATAGCCTCCACTATTACCAACCTTCATTAACCCGACATCCGATAGGTGAACTTTTTGCCATTAACAGACAGGTGGGGTGTGACAAACCCCAGCAATTAAAAGAGTTCAAGAATCTCAAAAAATATCTTTACGTTTAGATTTCTGTGATATGTGGAACGTCAACATCTTGAAGCTGGTCAGGATAGTCACTATTTACACTTACATTGTCTATTTCTTCACTTACTTCCGAATCACTATTGTCAATATATTCGTCACTGTCTGCTTCATCCCATATGGCCTAAAGGCGTGCTTATTCTCGTTCATAATTCATTTTAGCTTAGACCAATAAAAAATATGTTAAAATCTGTAATAAGTATTATTCACTTAGATGTACTTACTTATTTATAGGAGTAAAACAAAATAAAGGCAACTCTGAAGAAAGTACAAAATCCGACTCGTGCCGTGGGGTGACCAGTTCCAATCCAAATGTACTTGCTGAAATAAACAGACGACTAAAAGGATGTGTCATCGCATAGATGAATATACAATAGAAAGCTATCTAGCCGCTAGTTCCACTATCTGCAAAATTTCCATGTTTTAGCCGCTTCAGCATTGTTGGGGTGTACTACACCCCACCTGGCGGATGCCGGGTTAACTGGAGAAACTTGAAGAAAATCGTACATCACATTACAACACAGTTACAAGTCACGTGAACTTGAGAGAGAACATAAATAAATACACACACCCAAACTTATATGGAATCACCATTTCAAAGTAATATTTATTTCTTTTGAAAAAACTTGTTATTGCTGCGAATAATAAACGTTTTTATTCTTCTTCTTAAAGTTCCATCTCCTAGCGGAGGTTGGATATCATAATGGCTATGGTCACTTTGTTGGCTGCTGCTCTGAACAGTTGTAATGAACTACAGTTAAACCATTCTCTAAGGTTCCTCAGCCAGGAGATGCGTCTTCTTCCTATGCTTCTTTTTCCTTGGATCCTTCCTTGCATAATAACTCTCAGCAGCTCATATTTCTCTCCTCTGGTAATGTGACCCAAATATTCTAGTTTTCTTGTTTTTATACTGTTCATAATTTCTAACTCCTTATTTAAACGTCGTAGCACTTCAACATTGGTAATCCTTTGAACCCACTGAATTTTCAACATTCTTCTGTAACACCACATTTCGAACGCTACTATTTTTCTTATATGTTGCCTTTTCAATGTCCAAGCTTCCATTCCGTATAGTAATATAGAAAATATGTAGCATCTTAGAGCCCTCAATCTGAGAGGCAACTGAAGGTCTTTGTTTGTAAGCAGTGTCTTCATTTTTATAAATGCTTGCCTTGCAGTTTCAATTCGGACTTTAATTTCTTTGCTTTGGTCATTTTTGTCATCAACCCAGGTTCCCAGATATTTGTATGTCTTTACTTTTTCTATTTGGGTTTGCTCTAGTATTAACCTTTCATTTCCATGTTGTGTTTTTGAGACAATCATAAATTTAGTTTTTTTCTTGTTTATTTTGAGTCCATATCGAATGCAATAATCGTTAATTCTATTTAACAATTCTTGTAGCGACTCAAGGGTGTCTGCCATTATAACGGTGTCATCAGCGAATCTTATGTTATTTACTGTTCTTCCGTTTATAGAGATTCCATCAGTTAGTTCCGCTATCGCTTCCTGAAATATGGCTTCATTGTACACGTTAAACAGTAGCGGCGACAGTACACAACCCTGTCTTACCCCTCTCTTTATATCAATATTCTCGGACTCTTGTTCGTCTATCTTTATATTGGCCTTTTGATTCCAATACAGATTTATGATAATTCGTAAGTCTCGTCTGTCTATATCTCTGTTTTTCAATAATTCTATTAGTTTTTCATGTCGGACTCTGTCGAATGCTTTTTAGAAGTCGATGAAACAGGAATAAATATGCAGGTTCATATCTAAGCATCTTTGAGAGAGGACGCAAACAATGCCTCTCTTGTTCCAAGTCCTTTGCGGAATCCAAATTGGGTATCATCCATATCATTTTCTAGCGTTCTGTATAATCTTCCATGAATCACCTTTAGAAATATTTTGAGGGTATGGCTTATTAGTGATATTGTCCTATAGTCTGAACAATCTTTGGCATATATTGTTTTAGGTATTGTTACAAAGGTGGACACCAACCATTCCTGAGGTATTTTTCCGGTTTTATATACTTCATTAAACAGATCCAGTAGTACAGGTAGAGTTTCATCGTCTAGACATTTCAGTAATTCTGCAGGTATTTCGTCTGGACCTACAGTTTTTCCGTTTTTTGCGTTTCGTATTGCTTGTTCGATTTCCTCTATTATGATCTCTGGTCCCGTTTCGCTATCGATTTCTTCCGGTTCTTGTCTATTATCCTCAAACAGATCTGTTATGTACGCCTTCCACTTTTTTAATTTCTCTTTGACTTCTATAATAATTTTTCCATTTATGTCTTTAAGAAGGCCATCTTTCTTTTTTCGCTGTGTATTTGTGATTTCCTTTATTTTCTTATGCATATTAAAGCTATCATGTTTTTTAGAATATTCCTCTATTTCACTGCATTGATTTGTCAGCCAGGTGGATTTGGCCTCTTTTATTTTCTTTATTATTAACCTCTGTATTTCTTTGTATTTTGCCTTATTCCTGCCTTTATGTTTTCTTCTTTCCTCCATTAACTCTAGAATTTCTGAAGTTATCCATCTCTGTTTTTTTCTTATTTTTGTCTGTAATATTTTCTTTCCTTCCTCTACTAACGTTTCTTGTATCATGTTCCATTTGTCATTAACATCTGTTGTCTTTATCACGTCTTGTTTGATTTTCTTTAAGTTATCGTTTATTTCTTGTTTTAAACTCTGACGTATATGTTCTTCTTTTATCTTTGAGACATCGAATCGTGGTATATTTGTTTGTTTTTGGATCTTTTTTAATTTTATCTTCATTACGCCTACTAGTGGATTATGGTCTGAATTTATGTCAGCTCCGGGGTATATTCTCACAGACTTTATAGTGTTTTTATATCTGGATTTGATTAAAATGTAATCTATCTGGTTTCTTACAATGTGATCTTCCGAATCCGCCGGTGATTTCCAGGTATAAAGTCTTCTTTTAGGTAGTTTAAATAATGTATTCATTACTACCAGCTCCTCGCTTTGGCAGAATTCGACAAGTCTGTCCCCCCTTTCATTTCTTTCTCCCAAGCCAAATTCTCCCACACATCCATCCACTTTTCCTTTTCCAATCTTGGCATTGAAATCTCCCATCACCAACAATATGTCATCTTTTTTTGTGGATCTTATGATTTCGTTCAATTGCATGTAGAACCTTTCTATCTCGGCCTCATCTTTGTCTGCAGTAGGTGCATATATTTGGACAACGTTTATCTTCTTAGAGAATGTTTGCAACTGAATCATCATCAATCTCTCTGAGTAGGGGGTAAAACCAACGACAGATTTGTTTGTCTCTTTGTCTACAAATATGGCAACTCCATATCGGTGTCTTGGATCATTGTTACCAACATAATACATCATGCCGTTGTTTGTGGTTAGTTTTCCTGAATCCGGCCATTGAACATCGCTGATACCGAATATATTTATGTTAAGGCGATCCATTTCAGCTGTTAGGTTATCGAGCTTACCTGGTTGATATAAACTCTTCACGTTCCATGTGGCCAGTCTTAGGGTTCTTCCTTTTTCTATTTTTTCTAAACCAATGGTTTCTAAACCAATTTTCTTAGTTTCCTTCTGATTATGAGCGTTTCGTTTGCTAACGACCTGAGAGGCCTCATATTCTTCAAGTGTACCTCTTCTGCCGGATCTTGGTTTCCGACTTCCATGATCAGTAAGGTGTTTTTGGGCTTTTTCTAATGCCATTATGGTTGTCTAGGAATGCCTTTTAGACCTTAATACAGTGGTTTTCCGTTCCCTTCTGTATCCTTATGCCGTTGACCACTTCATTGGTTCATCCGCCTTTAGGGCCAATTTCTTGACCCTAGGACAAAAGAGTGCCCTACCACTTACCAACTCATCCGCCCGAAGCCGTTGGTCAGTAAGTGGGGGATTGCTTATACCGGCAATCATTCGGTGAAGAGTATGTATCATCATCATCATCATCATTTGGCTCTACAACTCTATGTGAGTCTTGGCCGAGTTTACTATTTCCCTCCATTGTTGTCGGTCCTGAGCAGCTATTTCCCATTGCTGTACTCCCATTTTGCGTAGATTGCTGGCTACTGCGTCCTTCCATCTCTTTCTTGGGCGACCAACTGACCTTTTTCCAACGGGCCTTTCCCAGAATGTGGCGTTTAGAAGTCTTTCGTCACTTGATCTTAGTACGTGACCCGCCCATCGTATTCTGTTTGATTTAATGTAGCGTACTATGTTTTCATCTCCGTATATTGTCTGGAGTTCATCATTGTGTCTTCTTCTCCATTCTCCTGTTGTCTCTTCTCTGCAAGGCCCATAGATAGTCCGCAGTATATTTCTTTCAAGTACCAGTAATTTTGTTGTTTCCCGCTGATTCAGAGTCTAGGTTTCGCCTCCATACGTTATTGTGGGACGAATTATTGTCTTATATACTCTTATTTTTGCTGGTCTTGAGAGTATTTTTGATTTAAGTAGGGTCCTTAACGAGTAATATGCCCTGTTTCCTGCAATAATCCTGGCTGCCACGTCCTTTTCATAGTTATTTTCAGATGTTATGATCGCTCCCAAGTACTTAAATTCTTTGACGACTTCAAAATTGTATTCATTAATTGCTACGCTTTGTCTAACCCTTGGTCTTGGGTTCTTCGTAACCACCATGTACTTGGTCTTGTCCTCGTTGACCTTAAGACCAACTTCCTTGGCTCCGTTCTCGAATAGGGTGAAAACTTCTTTTGCATCTCTGGTGGATTGTGCAATTGTGTCCACGTCATCCGCAAAGGCTAATGTATTTTTGATCCTTGGGCGGCAAATCCGTTTGTCAGTTGTGGCTGAGCTTTCCTTACTGCATGTTCCAGTGCGAAGTTAAACAGCAGGGGGGCGAGAGGATCTCCTTGTCTAAGTCCGGTGTCAATGAGAAATTCCTCCGACGTGTTGCTGCCGACTCTGATTCGTGCGGAAGCGTTCTCCGTGCTCACCTTTGCTAATCGTACCAGTTTTCCAGGTACTCCCATTTCTACCATAGTCTCCCACAATGCTTCTCTGCTAACAGAATCGTAAGCTTGTTTGAAGTCCACGAAGATTTGGTGTACATCGCGGTTGAATTTCCAGTTTTTTTCCAACACCTGGCGTAGGCCGAAGATCTGGTCTATAGTCGACCTTCCCGGTCTGAATCCGCTTTGGTAGTCGCCTATTATTTCCTCTGCGTGTGGAGTTAATCTTCTAAACAGTATTATGGATATAATCTTGTATGTTGTATTAATTAACGATATTCCTCTATAGTTCCGACATATTTGTTTGTCTCCCTTCTTGTGAATAGGTATTATATGGCTTTCATGCCAGTGTTTCGGTATTTCTTCTCTTTCCCAGACTTCTCTTATAAGATGATATATCTCAAGATGTAGTTTGTCTCCCCCTTTTTTAGTAGTTCCGCCTGTATGCCGTCTGGGCCTGGGGCTTTATGATTTTTTAGGGACGAAATTGCGGACTTTACTTCAGCTAGTGTGGGCCCTGGTATTTCAGGTTCGGCTAACTGGTACTGTCTTTGTTGCCCTGTCGTTGTGGGGTTTTCTGTATTTAAGAGTTGCTCAAAATACTTTCTCCATTGGCGGCTTATCTCTTCGTCGTCAGTGAGCAATTGTCCTGCATCGTCTTTTATAAATCTTGGGCTGTTGATCGTGTTGCCCGTCATTGTTTTTATGTCCCTATAAAACTGTCTAGACTGACCGGTTCTATGTTCCTCCTCGAGTTTCTGTATTCGTGCTTCTAGGTACTGTTTCTTTTTTCTTCTCAAAAGTCTTCTCGTTTGAGTCCTTACTCTGTTGTAGTCTTCTCTGTTCTCTTCTGTAGGTCGCGTTAGTAGCTCCAGCCTCTTAATTGCTTTTTGTTCGCACTCCTGGTCAAACCACTGGTTTTTCTTCTTGTTATTCTTTTGTTTCCCTATCGTTTCCGCTGCGGCGCTTTCTATGGCGTTTGTTATATTTTGCAATTTCTGGTCTATGGTCAATTCTGGTGTTGATGTCTCTTCTTCTTCCATTGTCTGCAATTTATTTTGGATCAGTGACTGATATTGGCGTTCATTATCAGGTAGATCGAGCCTTGAAATGTCCCATCTGTTTCCTTGTTGGCGTTGCTTTGGATGTCTCGTGTTTAGCCTTGTTCTCATTTTTATTCTGACCAGGAAGTGGTCAGGAAGTGGTCAAAGTCACTTTCTGCTCCCCTTAAACTGTGTGCGCCGATGATATTGCTAGAGTGTCTTCCGTCGATGAGCACGTGGTCTATCTGGTTTCGTGTGATTCCGTCATTTGACACCCAGGTTACTTTATGTATATTTTTCCTTTTGAACTGTGTAGTTTTCACTACCATATTGTTGGCTACAGCGAACTCTGCCAATCTAGATCCGTTATCATTGGTGTTATCGTGTAAGCTATGTGTACCGATTAACGCTCTAAGATGGTCCTCTTTACCTAGTTTGGCAGTAAAGTCTCCCAGTATGATTTTGACGTCGTGTCTGGGTGCCATTCTGTACTGTTGTTCTAGAATTTCATAAAATTCCTCCTTGTCGTCTTCATTTGCTTCTTCAGTTGGTGCGTGGGTTGAGAAGAGGGTTAGGTTAAACCATTTTCCTTTAAGCCTTAGAGAACACATGCGCTTGTTGATTGTTTTGAAATCAATTATGGCACTCTTGAGTTTTCCGTTAAGTACAAACCCACATCCAAGTTCGTGCCTTTCCTCTTCTCCTGACCAGAAAACCAGGGAATTTTCCATTTGTAGTAGAATTTCCAATAGAATAGGGAATTTCCATGTAGTAGAAAGAAATATTGTGACCCGTCTGCCCTCGGAAACCTAATAGCCATTCGGGGTCGGAAGAAACAAGAGTTAGCCAAGAGAGGCTGATAGTAAAGATTAAAGACATTTCACTCAAGACTAGTTGAAAATAAGTAAAATGTGAAGGCCCTTACGATCCGCCAGGTGCGTTTCATAAGCGTATGAGTATTGCTACACCTTGTATTCCCGCTCATACTTCGGGGTGTTGACTACAGGCTGTATGGCTCGTCCAGCATGCCATAGCATGGATGATAGGATGCACTCCATTTTACAATGTAGACATCCCAACTCCACGGCCTGACAGAGACGTTTTTATTGAAAATAAACAAATATATAAGACAATCGGATAGTACAGCTCGGTACGGTATAGGTTATTTGTTTGAGTTGCAAATTGAACGAAAATAAATAAACTAATCTTTGCGTCCAAAAACGAAAATATGACTGATGTAGGGTTATAGAACTTACCACGAGGAAAGATATTGGTCTTGTGGAGAAAGTAATGTTCTCAGAGGGACATAGCTGTAGAGCTAGGCGTAATACAAGGCGTTCTGTCCAAAACCTATACTAGGTAAGAGGAACTAGGAAAGCTCAAAAATAAAGCAAAAGAAAGTCGCCAAAAGTAATAACGGCTCTCCAAGATCGTTTAATTGTTCAATCAGCTGGAAGACACCCAACCATTTCTCACCTGCAGCTCCAAAGGCAGCTTTTGGAAGCTACATGTGTAACTGTTTCAGTTGAAAGGATAAGAAGAACAGTTCGTACCAAGAAGTATACAGCAGGAGACAGTTATGGGTTCCCGAGTTATCCAAGCAGCACAAGATTGATCGCCTCAATTGGTGTCTTCACTACCAAAACTGGACCATTCAGAATTGACAAAATGTGCTATTTTCAAAAAAGTCATAATTTGTGTAAAATCAGATGACCCATGAAATCGTGTACTTAGAGGTCGAGGAAGACAAGCAAGAACGAAAACTGTCAGATCTGTTCACAAATATACAAGGGGAAGTGTAATGTTCTGGAGAGGAATTGTGGTCCGTAAAAAAACTCCTTTAATTTTCATCCAATCAACTTTAACTGCTCACAGGTATGTTGATAACCTATATTCAGGCTCTGGAGAGGTGCAAGAGGAGAAAATTTAATTTTATTGCATGATAATGGACCTCTACATACCATTAGAGTGACTACAGACATCATTAAAGCAGAAGGTATCCCTTGTTTGGAGTGGCCTGCTTGCTCACCCGAGCTTAATCCTATAGATTATTATAGAAATAAGTCATAAATTTTGAGATTTTATAAATGTTCCTAACTTGTGTAAAAATTAAGTTAGAACCTTCTTATTGCACAGAATGCTGAGACTTCTTGTAATTAAATTATATTTTAAATTTCAAAGCAATTAGTCAAATAGTTTAAAAGTTATTTAATTTGTTTATCCCAAATTCATTTTTTTGCAACACTATAAGTCACAAAATTATGCGGTTACAGAAATAATTCGGACAGTTTATGAAAGAAGAACATTTTATACTATTAACTTAATTAAAAAAAAAAAATGTCAAAAAGTAATTTTAAACAGTGTAAAATTATTTTACAAAGATATGTCGATTTTTACTTACTTATAAACAATTAGAATAACTTTTTAGCCGTTACTCGTAGAAAAATTATTTATTCATATTTAGAAAGACTGAATTTTTATACACATTTAGAAAGAAAAACAATTCTCCTAGGACAATTAGGGACCAAGTTAGCCCACTTTTTAAACGCTTTTATTTAGTTCAATAGTTTGCGTCAGATCTTTAGACGTTAATTTAACTGCCTTTTCTCCAATGCAAATTAATGAAAATTTGCAGACATATGCATTCGAGGGAACAGTTCACGAATAGTCAATAAAAATTTTTTTTATGTTTATTAATTGTTTAAATAAAAAAAAAACGATTTTAATGGAAAATGCTTAATTCTCTCGTTTTTTACAATGTAAAAACTTGGAACTTTTACGGATTATAGCTAATGATATGAACTATACATAATTTCACTTTTTACGGTAATTGTTTACGCTATGCTTCATAAATACACAATAAAGTTTCAAATTTTTTGCCGATTCCGACTACTTTTCATGTTAGTACACCATATGTTTTATACATATTTTAATAAACATGACGATATATTTTAATGTTTGAAAAGTGTAAGACTAAAAAGTAAAAAATAAAAAAATATTAAAAAAAAAATTAAGAAACGCTTTTCTTTAGTTACGAGTGACTAAAATTAAAAATAGTATAAAAAATCAACCAAAAAAATAAAAAAAAAAACGAAAAAATCTAACACATTCCTTAAAGAAAAGCGTGGGGCGAAAACCGTTTATTAGATGAAGACGCGCCACGTTTTTCTTTGACGAATGTGTTAGATTTTTTCAATTTTTTTTATTTTAATTCACATGTTCTTGCAAAATAATTTTGCAATATTTAGAGTTATTCTTTGTCATATTTTTTTAATTAAATTAATGGTGTAAATATTCTTCTTTCATAAACTATTTAAAGTATTACTGTAACTTCATCATTTTCTGACTTATAATGTTGCAAAAAAACAATTTGGTATAAACAAATTAAATAACTTTTTAAAATATTTGACCGATTAATTTGAAATTTAGGGTATGATTTAAGCACCAGAAGTCTCAGCATTCCGTCTAATAAGAAGGTTCTAAGTTAATTTTTACACAAGTTATGAATTTTTATAAAAACTCAAAATTTATGATTTATTTTGCAATTTTCTAAGCAACCAATAGAAATAGACATTTTCGGCGAACGCCATATTGAAGTTTTTTTTTATATGATTTATGAGTTTCTTATTCTCAGATTTGTTTAGAATGCTTCACTTTTTAGTAATATACGAGAAAAGCTTAAATTTACCGTTTTTTGATCTTCATTTGTTTATAACTATGTATATCATCAAAATTGGATGCAGAAAACATATAAGTTACCTACTAATATAGATGTCCATACGACTCAAAAAATTTGGTTTCGGACTGGAAGGGGTTGTGTCACCAACAGGATATTTTTTTCCTTATTTCTCTGAACTAGAATAAATCAGTGCAACTTGGGTGTGGGAAGCCGGGAAGCAGTGTTCCCATGTATTGGATTTTGGGTGTAGTCCTATATCTAATTTAGAAGTATATACAAATTATATTCTACTGGCTGGCGATGTCTTAAGTTTTCTGTTAAACTTCTGAAAAATATTATTTTGTCAAAGTGTAATATCATTAGGACAATCTATATAGAATAATATGTTTTAAGTTAATTTTAAATAACCTTATAAGATATGTATTAGTGAAGTGACATTGAACTCAGGTGAACCCATAAGACGTGTTGTTTTGAGTTAAGAATAAAATATAAAATAGACGACAAAACACGAGAGAATGGATTATATTATTGTACGTAGAATTGCGAAATGGTTTGGCTGATATAATGTTATTGTTTATAATACACTTCAAAGACTTGTAAATAAAGTATGTTGTAGCAGATGAAGCAGTAGTTATTTAAATAAGGACTATAAGGGTTAATTGTAAACCAACCCTTCAACTTTCCTTACATGGCGCTCCTGTAAATTAATTGGGAGAATCTTCTGAAAATGGGCGACAAAAATTGGAAACACCGACGGCGGAAAATGGACCAGACCAGGACCCAGGAACCGAACCCAGTGAAAAAAAGACAAAAGTGTTAAAATGTAAGTAAGAATGTCTATCTTTATTAAAAATGCTTCCCTCGTTTTTATATTATTATTGAACATTAAATATTTATCTTTTCTGATTTTTGAATAATTTATGAAGTATCGATTTTTTTTAAGAATATCTATGAATTTTGAAACATGAAGTGATTTTTGAGAATATTTTTATCAAAATTTATTATATATGCTATTACTGAATTTTTATTGAATTTTGAATTTTTATTGAATTTATTTGAAAAATCTATCCGATTTCGATTTTTAGTACGGTTATTTTTGAATATTTTATGGAATATCGAATTTTTTTTCAAAAATTTCTATCGAATTTTGAGATATAAACTTATTTTGAATATTTTTAACTAACTTTTGCATATGCTATTTTTGAATTTTTATCGAATTTTTGTCGAATATGTATACTATTCTTGAATTTTTATTAGCCAGTTATCTTATTACATATTGATATTTATTGAGTATATTTAGTACATTTTCATCGATTTTGTGTTAAATTTTGTATGATATGAACCTGAATTAATAATTTTTGTGTGATAAATGATATATAAATGATTTTTTTTAATGAATAATGATTAGTGATGACATACGTTAATATAAGAGCTTAAGACAAACATTGCTATAAGCAAGAGATTTATTTTTAACGAACCGACCTGATGCGTCGAGATAAGGAATTTGGAGAAGAACTATATAGATAAGAAGAAGAACTAACAATAGTATAAGCTAAATATTATGAGACAACTTGAGACAATAAGAAACCCACTGCTCTTGTCAAATTGGGAAGGTACTAAGTGATTTATAGAAGCTTGAAAGCTTATTAGAGACCCACTCTGTGTTTTGAGAGTACCTATTTTATTCATGATTATTCGTCGGCCTCATAACAAGGGATTGAGGTTGTGGAATTTGTAAAAGAATTTGATCTAGCCAACGATGTTATACCCACTTCTATCAAGGTAGATTGTAGAGGTTTCGTGGTTAGTATATTAGTATTGAGTATTATGATTGAGGTTGTGAAATTTGTAGAAGAGTTTGATCTATGCAACGAAAGTATACCCGCTTTTATTTAGGTAAGACGCAGAGGTTTCGTGGCTAGTATATGGAATGATTATTATGATGAAATGATATAGGAAGATGAATTATGTGCACTGTAGAAGTGTTATATGTGGAGAAAAATGAAAAAATATATAGTGTAGTACCAGACAAGAAGAAGAAGAGAAAAAAAGAGAATTTTTAATAAAATATGTGGGAAAAATGAAAGAAGAAACATAAAAAATGCCAAAATAAACAAGCAAAATTAAGAAGATACTAAGCAAATAAGTAGCTAATCATTGAATTTTTGTCTAAGAATTAAAGTTGTAATTTTTTTTCTAAAGTAACGTAAATTATAAATAACTTATTTTTAAATGCATATAATGAATTCAGGTTAAATTTTCGTGGAAAATGGAAGTATTTGAATTAAGGATAGACAATATCTTACAATAGGTTTTAGTAGATAGTAAGCAAAGGGACACAGAAAGTGAAATTTTTAGACATTCAGAAACATAGATTAAATATTTATTATAGGTACAAGAGAGATATTGAAAGTTTTATAAAGACATTTTAGAAGTTTTTAGAGAGATTAAATCTTTATTATAGCTACAAAAGAGTTATTAGAAGTTTTTAGAGAAATGTTAGAAATTTTTAGAGAGATTACATTTTTATTATAGGTACATTATTCTAAAGTTAGTAAGGTGTATATAAATAAATCAAAATAAGACTGAAATAATAAGATGAAATAGCAAAGTAACGTTAAATTATTTTTTTATACCATAATATATATACTATTTAATAGAGTTTTAGGTAATATTAGCTTAGCTTAGGAATATTAGTTAGATACGAGATTTTTATAATTATTTAGGTAGATTAGATTATTCCCCTGCTCATATGAGATGCTTATAGGCACTAAAAGACTATGTTAACAATCCGGATAGGTTTAGTCACTGTTTTTACGTGGACACTGTTTTTTTTTGTGAATGGAGAAAAGACTAAAAAGCAAGACGGAACAGAAAGTGAATTAGTGATAATAATAAACAATTTTTTTAGTATTAGGAAAAACCGGTTTAAAATAGGAAAAATAATATACATGTTTAGGGTATTAGGATAGTTAGGAAATTTAATTTTTGAAAATAGGTATTGAATAATAGGGTTGAAGTATTAGGTAACCATAAACATTTTGTAAAAGGGAAAGAGGAATATATCTCATTTTAAAACAGGGAGATGTAATATCATTAGGACAATCTATATAGAATAATATGTTTTAAGTTAATTTTAAATAACCTTATAAGATATGTATTAGTGAAGTGACATTGAACTCAGGTGAACCCATAAGACGTGTTGTTTTGAGTTAAGAATAAAATATAAAATAGACGACAAAACACGAGAGAATGAATTATATTATTGTACGTAGAATTGCGAAATGGTTTGGCTGATATAATGTTATTGTTTATAATACACTTCAAAGACTTGTAAATAAAGTATGTTGTAGCAGATGAAGCAGTAGTTATTTAAATAAGGACTATAAGGGTTAATTGTAAACCAACCCTTCAACTTTCCTTACAAAAGCTCCAACTTGCTCCAAATATGATTTTTTGCAACTTATCTGTCAGCTCCTCGTCTATAGAGCTATAGAGGTAGCCTGCAAGTTCCTGAGAAAAATAGTATAATACTAAATTAATTTACAAAATTTTTCCTTATTTTACAAAAAATTATGATTAATTATATAAATGTTTTGGTTACAAAAAGCAATAAGTATAAATTATTAATTAGTTTTAAAATAAATGTAACAACCACCAAAACATTTGTACGTACTGTATACAAAATGCGACAAAGGGAAGAACGAAACCGAATAATCCACCACATATGTGCTTTGATCTGATAGGATAATAATCTGTTGAGTATTCGAATTATTTGTCCCTGTCGCGTGTGTAGTTGTAACAACAGCTGTAGCTGTGTAGCTCCTGCGGACGCTGCACCACTTGATTTGTTGCTTTTGATGTCTCCCGATGGGAATACGCCGCTCCGTTGGGGTGAGATTCACTTGGAACAGAAAATAAATCGGAGCTGATTCTATCTTATCGCACACTACATTATAATGGTAAACCTAAATTTAATGACGCAATATCAGATTATACAAGTTGGAGCAGCGTCAAATTTTGTTTCATATTATCATATAAATGAAAATATTTGTCTGAAAATTTTTCAGTAAAAACAAACCTAGATAACAAGCTGTTTTTTCATTTAACAGTTGTACTTTTACTTAATTTATTATAAAATAATCAAAACGCGATTAATATATTACCCTCAAAAAAATTAAAAAATCAATATAATATACATAGTAACCATGAACGTAAATAAATATAAGCTTATTAATATGTTGCATAAATTTATCTAACATCAAAAAGAGGCTGTAGAGAGACTTCTACTAAAAAACAGTTTTAGTTTAGGTTTTCTAAGGCAACACTAACTCCTTGCTGTTCTAACTACTGAGCACAGGCTTGATATCTCTTGGTCATGCAGATGGTCGACGATTTTCTTCTTTCGATTTTTAAATTTTCTGTAAAACTGGATCTTTTTCTTTTTCTTTCCTGATCGTAAGCGTGCACTTGTCGTTGACCACTGTTGTTCTTAGCGCTGCTGCTTCCTTCGATTCTGTTGTGTAGCAGTGGGAAGACTCTGCTGGACATGGCCTTCTAGAAAGATAATCAGCGTTCCTGTGGCTATCTCCGGACCGATGCCCAATCTTGAAATCGTATTCTTGAAGTCGTTCAATCCATCTGGCTATCTGACCTTCTGGATTGTTGAACTACATTTACCACTCAAGGGCGGCGTGGTTGGTTCGAATTAGAAATTTCCTTCCATAGAGATGTTGATAGGAGTGTTCTACTAATTTGACTGCTGCTAGAAGTTATCTTCTTGTGATGCAATAATTTCACTCAGGTTTTGAAAGCCCTTTTCTAAAATATAGAAGGATTCCCTCCTGTCCGCCTTGAAACTGAGATAGCCATTCACCACATTTACCTCCATTTGCCTCCTTCATTTACCACATTACGTGCATCTGTATCTAAGATAAACTCTCCTTGTGGAAGTGGATACCCTAATATTGGCACTGTGATTAAATGCTTCTTCAAGGTTTCAAAGGCAGTTTGTCAGTCACCTTCCTAGGAATAATCCCTGACTTTCTCTGTAAGTCGCGTCAATGGCTTAGCAATATCTGCAAACTTCTTAATGAACCTCCGATAGGCCACTCTTTCTTTGCTGACTATATGACCTAGATAATTGACTTGGACTTTACTTTAAAATAGTCGGCACCGTAATGTTAAAAAAGTGGGTCCCTACAGCCGCGAGTCTCCCGTTTCTATGCTTTTGAAACAACTACGATGTTTCACGCGGCTGTTATCAACAACAACATGAGACACATTTGTGTCTCACGGCAACCCACGTATTAAAAACGTCATCTAAATTCTTCAGATGCTCTACAAAAGTCTCCCCCAAAACGATTTTGTAGTCTAAATATACCAGGCATGTTTCCCAAGGTAACCCTCTCAATAAATTTTTCATAAACCTCTCAAATGTCGTAGGAGCAGTACAGAGTCCAAATGGAATAACGCTGAATTGCACAATCCTGATCCTGTAGTGAAGTCTGTCTTCTCCATATTCTCTGTGTCCATTTCCATCTACCAATATCCAGACTTTAAGTCTAACATAGAAAACAATTTACTTCCAGCCAATGTGTCCAACGTGTCGTCGATCTGTCGATCCGAGTTGCAACGGCTTGACGTTACTAAATCAGTTTTGAACTCTTTAATTACTTTTTATAATTATTTTCTCTTGATATATTAATTAATTTCTCTAATTTTCGCTTAATTAACTATTTCTAATTATTATCTTTTATATTTAAAATTTATTGCAACGATGCCACACCTATTGTGTTTTGGTATCACTGATGGAACGTTCCTACTATATACGCCACCTAGCGAGAAATATTCTTTAGTGTTCCGAGTCTTAATTTTGAGGTACAGAGAAATCTCGTGTCACTTTTGGTTGGAGATTCAACGAGTATGAGTGGTGTGTGTCCAATTTAGGTCTTGGAGGTTAGATCTCGTTTTTATTATATGTGAATTTCGAAATACGGATCACCAAACCTAATCAGTATTTGGGAGAAATAAGTAATCCATCCAATGGGGTTTTCTGTATAGAATCATCGCTACATGGTAAAGTATTTTTTTTATAACTGTCATAGCAGTCATTTCATTGTGACATATATAATTTTTCCAATAAATTCTTATGTGTAAACTTATTCAGTGAATTTAGTAGGTATCTTTTAATTATTCCAAGATCTTTAACTAATATTCATTCAGAGAAAGTCCAAACCTTACTTTTTAGCTATTTATCTGTATCTTTATCTTAATTTGATCATTGTATTCCAACCTATTAATAGTAATCTTATAACTAGTTTAAAGAAATTATAGTTAAGCTGTATTTAATCCCAAATCCACGTCTATAATTAGAAAAACATAAAATCTTGTCAAGGTCATATTTTGTCATGTATTCAGTAAATTTTTTGTGTTTAACTAATGGTCTTATTACATTACTATCTATCCTAAAAAAACTTTCCAAGTTTTTCTTCTTTCCTTTACTTAATTTGTCGTACAGTGGGAAATTGAAATAAAAGGGAATTATGTTTTTTGAAGCCATTCAGGTGAAAACTTAAAAACACCTCAAACCACCGAGAGGCCAATCTCCAACCACTAGTCAATCTGGGAGTATGTCATTGGGAGCAAGCTTTGGGAGCGTTCCAACTCAATTTTCGTCTGGACACCTGGGCCTACAAGAGGCATAATTTGGCACCATCCTGGTGCTCATTTTCGAGGATGCAGCTACGGTAAGTTCTTGTGCAAAGGAATAAGCCTAGAAAATTAGGTTTTATACTTTATTATTGGTTTGATATTTATCGTGTAATATTACTTGCTTGTTACCCAAATATTTTATTGTTTATTCACTTTATTCCATTTATTCGGTTAATCTAGGTCGTTGTTTAGGTATTTATCGTAACTTCAATTTATTTCACATTCATTGGTATATTTAACTTTGCTTAATTCCGAGCCGTATCAATCCTTGAGTGTCAAGTTGTTCTCTTGCATCTCTTGCTAGCCAACTCCATTCAGTTTTGCCTCTGTCTATTCATACTTTTATTATTTCAGTCCATCTATTTCTACATCTCATCATTTTCCCCATACACTAATACTACTGTAAAGTATTCTTTTCTTACTTCGGCTTCTCAACGTAGAAGCCCCCTTTAATTTTTATCATTTTTGTTCCATCAGCTATAATAGGCATCCAGTTTCTTTTCTTTTCCTTACTTCTGTTGGAGTTTATCACTCTCTTTACATTTACTCCAACAGAAGTATTTTTTTCTTGTTACAGAGGATAACTATCTTTCTTGGTAACATTGTTCAACAAACGGTAGTCGACACAAAACATCGTCTCTCTCTCTCTCTCTCTCTCTCTCTCTCTCTCTCTTTCTATCTATCTAACAGTCATCAATTTTTTGGCGATCTTGTGTGGTAGGTACTTTATACAGAAATATTAACAATACAAGTGCATTCACCTATGCCAACTCTCTTGTTGAGAGATAGATCTAGCTGTCTTTACAAACTTTTATTAAGTGACTTATCGCATTTTTTGCCGTACCAATGCATCTTCGGACTTCTGCTTCGCAGTTACTATCGTTACTTATACTAGATTCGAGATAGTTAAAGCAATCTGCTATCTGATATTTCTGTGGTTACTCAGCTGAATAGTGTTGAATCTGCTCATCACCATTACTTTCGTCTTGCCTTTATTAATTTTAAGACCAACTTTACTACTTTCCAACTCAACTCTTAACAGGAGATCTAGCATTTCTTGAGTATTTGGTGGTTACTTTTACTTTTTCGTGTCTGGATCCGACTACAGTTTTTCTGCCCAACATCGGGCCACGTTTACACCCTTTGTATTTGCGAGCCATAAATCATCGAGGGTGCACTGTGATAGGCAAAGTCTGCATACTCTCAGGTGCTCCACGTTCTGTATTTCCCCACATTCACAAAGTGCGTCGTTATCTGTCTTGATGCCCCATTTAATGAGGTTCTGTTTTACAGAGGCAACACCTGTGCGTATGCGGTTGAATGTCCTCCAGGTGCTCCAGTCCAGGTTCATTCCATTAGGTCGTTCTGTATGTAAGGGGAACAGTTCGGGTGGTTCGACGCTATTTCTCATAAACCTTTTCCTGGATTTAAGTCGGCTGGTTCCTGGCGGTTCGTCAAACCCGTATAATTGGTGCCTTTCATCGAAAGTTTGCCTGAACTTCTCCACATATTGTGAGGCGCATCTACGGTCATCTGGTGATGCGAATCCAGCTGCCCGATACAGTAGGGATAGAGGGGTAGGCTTCATGCAACCGGCCATTATTCTACATGTTTCATTCAACGCGGTGGTGACTTGTTGGGAGTATCTAGATCTACCCCAAACGGGACAAGCATATTCTCCTGTTGAGAAACATGAGGCCTCAGTTGTTGATTTTAAGACCTGGGGGTTTGCACCCCACTTGCTCCCTACAAGTTTCCGGAGAAGGTTGTTTCTCGTAGAAACCTTTTGTCTTGTGCTCTGTCAGTGGAATTTATACGTTAGTGACCGGTCTAGTATCACTCCAAGATATTTGGGCCTATCAGTATGTTCCAAGCGTGATCCCTCCCAAGAAACATTCAGTTTTATATGCGCCAGATGGTTGTTGAGATGGAATGCACATACTTGGGATTTGTAGCGTTTTGTTTTAATGAGTTTTGTTTGTAGTAAGTTGACATTATGTTGACAAACTCTCAGTCTGAGGGTGCATTGGTTGGTCGTTGGTGTAGATGTTAAATAGGGACGGCACCAGAGCGCTTTCTTTAGGTAGGCCATTTTTTTGGGTTCTCCATCTGCTCTTCTTTCCATTTAGCACAACGTAGAAGCGTCTATTACACAATAGTGATCTAACGATATTCACCAGGTCATAGTCAAGCACAGTGTTATAGATCTTAGTTAGCAAGGTTTTTGGTTTATCGTATCATAGGCCGCTGTGAGGTCTATCAAGGCTACTCCCACTATCTCTTTCTGTTCAAATCCCTCCTCTATGTACTCTGTTAGGTTCAGCACTTGGCCTGTGCATGATTTACCTGGTCTGAAGCCAGCTTGTTGTGGGATTAGTTTTGCATCTAATGTTTCCTGGATGCGGTTCAAAATGAGGCGTTCATACAATTTATATAAATGACATAGAAGAGATATCGGAGGGTAGCTACTCGGAAGTTCAGGGTCTTTCCCAGATTTCAGAAGGGTTACTACTTTTGATTTACTCCACAGTTTTGAAATCTGGTAGGTAGAGCGACAGATGTTAAACAGATCGAGCACCCATTGTCTCGCCTTTTCCCCGAAGTGTTTTATCTGCTCTGTTAGGATTTCGTCCACCCCAGGTGATTTTCCATTTTTCATATAGTCAATACCATTTTTGAGCTCTTCGATGGTAAATGGGTTTCTTGGTCTTGAGTTCTTATGATCTTTGGCGTTTTGCAACGATGGTTTGCTTTGCCATTCAGAAGCAGTTGGTGGGCTTTCTGATTTGGCATTATTGCACAAGGCTCAAGGCTCTTTCATCTCTGTGGGATCACCATTAAGTTTTTTGATTATATTCCAAGCCTACTTATTACTGTGCGTCATATCCATTTTACTTAATGTCTCGTTCCATCGTTCTTGTCTGGAGGCGCTTAGTATTTGCTGCAGTCTCTCCCCTATCTCTGCCGTAACTTCGCTGAATGGGTCTTTACTATATTCTTCGGTGTACTTTGTCATAATGTCTTTTGCTTCGTGATATATGTGTACTATTTGGTGGTATAAGTGTAGTATCATCAGCAAAACTTAAATTGAAGATCTTTCTACCAGCCACCGTTACTCCATCGACCCATCCTTCTAAAGCCATCCTCATGATCATGACATGTTCACCACAAATATTGAATGTCAGGTGAAAAACGCATCCTGAATTGGTTTGAGAATTTCTAATCTAGTCGTACTGTTGCCATATTCAACTGTTACAGATTTTTAATAAAAGTGTCATTAGGTATTAGGTGTGTCGGTGCAGCCACCTCTATTAGAAGGGGCTAAAGCTTACACAGCCGAATGCCTTCTCCAGAAAGCATATTTTCACAGATGCCTTGTAATCAATCTCACGTCTACAAAAAAATATATTCAAGGTCAAACGTCGCATATATGGGTTTTTGCTAGTCAAACATTATTATGATAAAAACACATCAGATAAAAATTCTGGATCAAACAATTATCAAAAAAAAAATTGTATCTAGTATTCCTTTATTCGTCAGTATTGGGCATAAACCTTATCTTCCTGTTTTCATTTCCCTCTTTCCTGGAATATGCTTTATCCAGTTCCTAAATAATCTTTGTTTTGATCTGCCCATCTTTCCTGCTGTGTCCCTCTTCCATGTTTGTATGCCTATTGTTTCCAGTGAATGATTGGTCCATTCCCCTTAACATTTTTCTGTCTGCTGTTGTCGACTACAAACTTTCAAGTGTAGGTTTTGTTTAAAGGAAGCTGAAGTATCCAAAACAATCTTATGAATAGATCATGATTAACATTTTCTTACTATCAGATATTTACAATTACGATAAAATCATATGTTCATATTATTATATTTTTTAATAATTGAATCGCTTATTGTATAAAGGGAATAAGTCCACTTCCGTACGAAATTAAAGTAAGATATACATTTTGTTAAACCAACGTCAACGGATCGATGAGTCTATAAAGATAATTTGCAACTCTCACCATACGCGAAATATCGTACGACAAAATTTTTGTTGAGCGTAGAAAGGGAACTAGTCCGGGACTGATTACCTTTATACAATAATTCTTGTGGCGCCACCATCGTTTGTGGCACTTTGTCGTTTATTTTATTACTTGGGTTAGCTTGCGTTAGTTAGTCTTACGATGTATTTTAGGTCTTGTTTGTTAATAATAAACCTTTTTTTAAAAATAAATTAATAATTTAACTGTAGAGAAGCAGCACTATCTCGTCTTGTATTCATTGATTGTATAAAGGAATCAAAATCAAGTCCCAGCCTTCAAAAACGACTTCTTGACCTTAATCGTTTTCAAAGCCAAGTTTGCTGTATCACATCTCACTCTACTAGTCTCCTTCTACATTTCATCTGTAGAAAAAAAATTGATAGGTTATCAAGTTTCTAAACTAAATAGTTTTTTTTTTTCGTTTTTCTCAAAATTAAGTATTGTGGACTTATACCCTTTATGCAATAAGCGCTTCAATTGTTCTAATCATTGTAATTTATTTTTATTTTATTGTTCAGTCTTCATCACGGACGATGAATTCATCTTAAAGTCTTTAATTAAGATGTTAATTAAATCCCATTGATGGCATAAACTTTAATAAAATAATTCCTTCCACTTTGTGTGTAACGAGAAAATCCACGAGAAAAAGTTACGAAGTATCCGAAACTATAATAAAATAACCGCATAAAGTTGAAACATTTAATCTGTTTTAATCAACCTGGGAGCAAGGAGGTTTTCCATCAACGAGACCGGGGGTAGAAATGAGACCGAACAGCCGACATCCTTCTCCAACGCGAACGAGTTAATATAGCTGAATTTCACTTCTCTCCTTAATTGTATTAGGAGCTCGTTTAACTTCCTGGAGCTCTTCCTGGAGATGGAAGATTACTAGATCGACCCATCCTTCTAAAGCCATACTCATGACAAATTCACCACAAATATTGAATAAGTAGGTGACAAAACGCATCCTTGTCGAATCTCTCTTCCCACTCGGACTTGTACTTTCTGATCTCGTTGTACATTTGCCATATTGGACTGGTGCAGATTTTTATTAAGTGTCACCACTTGTATCGGTCTACTTATAGGTACTATACTACAATAGCGGATAAAAGATTTATCCATCTTTACACAATCGAATGCTTTCTGGTAAACAACAAAGCATACCTATTATCAAAAGTATCACGCCAACATTCTTAGGTCTGTAAAAACGGTATATGCTCGCAAATATAGGTTTTTTGAGTTTTTAGCGAAATTGTAAATTTTATGATAAAAATACATCAGATAAAAATTGAAAATCATGCAATTATCTAAATAAATTGTTAATATAAGTATTACAAATGCCTTTTATTCGTCCAGAATCTAACATAATTCTATTTTCATCTCTCTTTTTCCTGGGCTATGCTCGTCCATTTTGTTCCTACATGTTTTCTGATATTATCTGCCCATTTCTGCGATATCCCTTTTTCATGCCTGTATTCCTATGGTTTCCAGTGGTTGATTTATCCATTCCCTTTACCGCTTTTCCGTCTACTATTGTGGCGTGCAAATTTCCATTCAAGTGTACAAAAATTGAATCGTTAAAATATCCAAAATTTTAATCTCTCTCTCTCTCTCTCTCTCTCTCTCTCTCTCTCTCTCTCTCTCTCTCTCTCTCTCTCTCTCTCTCTCTGTATGTCTGTCTGTCTGTCTGTCTGTCTGTCTCATTAATACTCATAACAAATTTTCTCCATTGGTCTTTATCTTCATCTGCTTTAAGGGTTTTACGTTTTACAGAATGAGTGGCCCGCTGAATTTGGAATTTGCTTGGATAATCTGGTTGGTGACTGGTCTTCCGATCGCCTCCCCAGAACGTTTCCAGAAACAATACATCTAACAGTCATCAATTTCTTGACGATCATGTGGGGAACAGAAATATTAACAATACAAGTGCATTCACCTATGTCAACTGTCTTGTTGAGAGATAGATCTATCTGTCTTTATGTACAAACTTTTAATAAGTGATCGCATTTTTTTCCGTACCAATGCATATTCGGACTTCTGCTTCGCAGTTGCTATCGTTACTTATACTAGATTCGAGATAGTTGAAGCAATCTGCTATCTGATATTCCTGTGGTTACTCAGCTGAATGGTGTTGAATCTGCCATCACCATTACTTTCGTCTTGCCTTTATTAATTTTAAGACCAACTTATTATTATTTGGTGGTATAAGTGTAGTATCATCAGCAAAACTTAAATTGAAGATCTTTCTACCAGCCACCGTTACTCCATCGACCCATCCTTCTAAAGCCATCCTCATGATCATGACATGTTCACCACAAATATTGAATGTCAGGTGAAAAACGCATCCTGAATTGGTTTGAGAATTTCTAATCTAGTCGTACTGTTGCCATATTCAACTGTTGCAGATTTTTAATAAGTGTCATTAGGTGTGTCGGTGCAGCCACCTCTATTAAAATGGGCTAAAGCTTACACAGCCGAATGCCTTCTGGTAGTCCAGAAAGCATATTTTCACAGATGCCTTGTAATCAATCTCACGTCTATAAAAAATATATTCAAGGTCAAACGTTGCAAATATGGGTTTTAGCTATAGCCAAACATTATTATGATAAAAACACATCAGATAAAAATTCTAGATCAAACAATTATCAAAAAAAAATTGTATCTAGTACCTATTCCTTTATTCGTCAATATTCGACATAAACCTTTACTTCCTGTTTTCATTTCCCTCTTTCCTGGGTCCTGGGATATGCTTTATCTTGTTCCTACATACTCTTTGTTTTGATCTGCCCATCTTTCCTGCTGTCTTCCTCATCCATGTTTGCATGCCTATTGTTTCCAGTCATAGGCGTAACCAGGATGATCCTAAGGGGGTTACAACTACCTGAAGGGGGGGGGGGTTACAACTACTGGAAGGTCTCTGAGGGCTATGGTGTTAAGAGTATAGAGCTCAAAGTACATCCCAATGGAGGGGAGGGGGTTATAACCCCCAAAACCCCCCCTGGTTACGCCTATGTTTCGAGTGAATGATTGGTCCATTCCCCTTAACATTTTTCTGTCTGCTGTTGTCGACTACAATCTTCCAAGTGTAGGTATTGTTTAAAGAAAGCTGAAGTATCCAAAACCACCTTATGAACAAATCATGATTAACATTTTCTAAATATCAGATATTTACAATTACTTACAATAAAATATGTTCATATTATTATATTTTGTAATTGGTCGAATCAATGATATTGTAATTTATTTTTATTTTGTCAAGTTCAGTCTTCATCACGGACGATGAATTCATCTTAAAGTCTTTAATTAAGATGTTAATTAAATCCCATTGATGGCATAAACTTTAATAAAATAATTCCTTCCACTTTGTGTGTAACGAGAAAATCCACGAGAAGAAAAGTTACGAAGTATCCGAAACTATAATAAAGTAACCGCATAAAGTTGAAACATTCAATCTGTTTTAATCAACCTGGGAGCAAGGAGGTTTTCCATCAACGAGACCGGGGGTAGAAAGCGAGACCAAACAACCGACGTCCTTCTCCAACGCGAACGAGTTACGATAGCTGAATTTCACTTGTCTCTCCTTAATTGTATTAGTTAGGAGCTCGTGTACATTCGCCCATCTTCCTGTTTCCTCTTATTTCCGGTAAAAAGCGATCTTATTTAGGTCTGGACGCCTGTGTTCATTTCAAAATGGCCGCCTTGGGTGTCGTCAATGTAATTACAAAATGAATTGTCCAATGGCGGGATCTCGGTTGCCATGACAGCCTTGATTAAAACAAGCGAATGTCTCCGCGTATCGCCATGGTAACTGCTCTGCCGCTAGATGTCTCCGGAGACGTCTGTTAAACGGAGACTCGGCTTATTTTATGAACTTTTTTATGGGGGCTGAAACCGTTTATATCAGTTAGAATGCGTTTTGTTTTAACTGAAACGAGAACGGTTTAACTGACGAATGATGCTCGGCTTGCTCTCTAATTAATTCGGGTTTATAATTTTGAATGTTTGGGTTGCTGTGCTGTTATGTTTATGTGTATGACGTATACTCGTTTTTTGTACAAAATAGAAATTTGATGTATATACGGGGGGCGATTAAAAAGTTCGTTTAAAAATAATCGGTAAAAATAACATGACGCACGAAAATTGTTTAAAATATTTAACAGGGATACATGTTAGGTACATTAGTACTATATACAGGGTGTTTCATTGGGAAAGTAACATACGTTAACTGTAGAAAGAGGACACTGGGGCGGTCTCAAAAATACCATGCCATACTTATTGGGTCTTACTTCATTTATAACAAAGATACTGGGTGATTTATCTGTTTTGCCATTTTCTTATTTGGTTCATAACTTTTTAACCACACTGTATATTTATTTTATATTCGGCACGCAAATATTATTAAAGGTGTACAATCAACAAATTTATTTAAAATTGTAAAAAATCCAGATCCGGAATAAAAAATATTGGAAATATGTTCCGACCCAAAAACAACACCCTGTACATTAATTTTTTTAAAATAGATTTTGCATTTAAAGAGTGGCTGAAAAACTGAAATTAGTGGTATACTTTAAATTTTCGGCAAAATGATTTTTCTGGTCAAATTTTGAATTTGAATTCTGAAATTATGTGAATTGCGAAAGCTTGAAGTAGAAAAAAAAATTGAAATACGACTTACAACTTGTTAATCACACTGTATATTTATTTTATATTTAACATCGAATATTCTTTAAGGTGTCCAGTCATTTAATTTATTTAAAATTATAAAAAATCCAGGGCCGGATTAAAAATATTGGAAAAATGTTCCGACCCAAAAAACACAATGTGCATTATTTTTTTTTTAAATGGATTTGGCATTTGAAAAGAGGATGAAAAACTAAATTTAGTAGTATACTTAGAATTTTAGGCAAAATGATTTTTCGGGTAAATTTTTGATTTTGAATTCTGAAATTATGTGAATTGCGAAAGCTTGAAGTAGAAAAAAATTAAAATACGACTTACAACTTGTTAATCACACTGTATATTTATTTTATATTTAACACCGAATATTCTTTAAGGTGTCCAGTCATTTAATTTATTTAAAATTATAAAAAATCCAGGGCCGGATTAAAAATATTGGAAAAATGTTCCGACCCAAAAAACACCTGAAAAGAGGATGAAGAGGATGAAAAACTAAATTTAGTAGTATACTTGGAATTTTAGGCAAAATGATTTTTCGGGTAAATTTTTGAATTTGAATTCTGAAATTATGTGAATTGCGAGAACTCGAAGTAAAAAAATTAAAATGTGAGTTAATTTTAATTAATACCATTATTTAATCTAAATTGGTAAAATGTTAACATTTTAGTATTTTTTTATTATGGCGACAAATAATTCATAACAAATATTCAACTTTAATTAATGAATAAATAATAAAGAGTCCACAATAAACACATAACTTTAATCAACGAACTATCTTAAAAATTAAAAAAAAACAGAAAAAAATTGCTGAAAATAACTTTTGGACATCTAAAATCCAAATTTTATAACGAGGAAATACATAGTAGGGAAGAACTTCTTGGCCGTATTCAAGACGCCTTCCAAGAAATGAAGAATAACCCTGGTGAGATTAGTAAGTCGGTCAGACAAATAACAAAAAGAGCATGACTTTCTCTTCAACAAGATGGTGGCCATTTTGAACAATTACTATAGTTTTGATAAGTATTTTTTGGAAAAATTTTTCTGCTTTTTTTTAATTTTTTAGATAGTTCGTTGATTAAAGTTATGTATTTTTTGTGGACTCTTTATTAGAGATGCATCAAGTCAAACTTGTTTAATTTTACTCAACAAACTTGACTTGACTTGAAAATAAAACTTTTTGTATAAAAAAGTTTGACTTGACTTGATTTCGATATTTTTAGGTTTGACTTGAATTCAAACATCTTCAAACAGTTTGAAAAGTTTGAATATTACGCAACGTGTTTATTTTCAATTTTAAAAGAGACCACCTACGCCTTTATTTGTTCAGTGGCGGATCAAGGGGGGAGGGGTAGGGGAAATCTTCTCCCTCTCCCAACAAGGTAAAAAAATTTTTTTTGACAAATTTCAATAAACATAGAGATGTATTGGCTGATACGATATTTAAACCGCAGACAGACAAATAAAACCCAATAAACGCGCCAGTTAGGATAATTATTAAGAAAGCTTAACACTAGAAACTCGGAGGGGCCAATTTGGCCCCTGTTGCGAATTGAAGTTATTGTAGTTTTTTTATTTGAGGCAATAATAATTTCATATTTTATGACTTTTAATATTTTAGTACAAAACCTTATTTAGCACAAAAAATATTGTTTACTAAATTTATTAAATGATTTTTCCAACAAATCTACCATAGAAGTCGGAAGGGGCCAAATTGGCCCTGTGTAAGTTATTATCGTTTTCTAGGAAATTCGACGAGTCTTTCTTTAAAATTCCTATCGGATGGGTAAAATTATTATATTTATGTATGTTTGATGTTTGTTTATTGTAAATGGTAAATCTATGCAATAAAGATACAAGTGTTGGTGAATACGTTGTTTTGCGGATAATGGAATATCAACTAGGAAAATGCAAAAATGTTACTCGCTGAAATTGACCAAGGCATTGCAACAGAAATCAACAAGTCTTGTGGGTACTTTGAATCGCAACAGAAAGCACGATTTTCTAAGCGTAAAATGTGAAAATAGAGAATTTTACCTATATTACCCTTATATTCCAGAGCGACGAAAAATAATACTTACTGAGTACCAAGCAAAGAGTGACAAAAATGTGATTTTGTTGAGTTCGTTACACCAATCAGTGAATGTTGCTGTCTATGGAAAAAAACTTCCTGAAATAGTGAATTTTTATAAACAAACCAAATATGGGGTTGGTAGAGACAACCAAATGGCGCGTCTTTATACTACAAAAGCTGCTTCAAGACGATGGCCTTTTCACGTGTTTTATAATACTCTTGACTTAGGAGCAATAAATGGCATGCATTATTTATTAAGAAGTAGCTGAAAGTAGACTCAGTCTTCGTCGAAAGTTTATTTGTCGGCAGTGTGAAGAATTCTGGGCTCCATACCTTGCCTCCCGAAATCTGGTACTATACCCAGCAACACCGATTCTACCGACAACCAGTACCTACTGTTGCTATCCAAAAACGAAAAAAAAGTCAGTTCAAAATATTTTATAAAGGAAATCATACTTCCAATCAGTGCCAGGGCTATAAACAGGGCAATGCGTGGCAAATGTCAAAAACTGCAAACTGTATGGTGCTCCAGAAGTTTTTGATAGGCAGCGAAGGTGTTAAACAATAAAATTAAAAAATAAAATCAGATTATATCGTCTAGAGTTAATATAATTTCTTTAAACTGAGTTTTTATTAATTTAAGAATTTAGGGCCAAATGATCCCCTCTGACTTTCTAGGTAGGTATGCTAATCCAGACTTGCTAGTGTTAATGCATATTTATACATTAATTTTTTTTAATTTAAACCCAAAATTTGTAGCCTGTATCCGAAAAAAATTTAAATTGTAGATATAAAACCATATAGACCTGGATCCCGCGTTCCAAAAAAAAGTTGATTAATAGCAAGCTGAAAATTTGTTAATAGCTTAACGGTGTCTAGTCAGACAAACTTTGATGTATGGGAACACTGGAACAGAAGAAGATTTAATTGTGGAAAAGGTTAAAAATTTGGAACGTCAGACTACGTAAACGTTCCATGTATTTTGTCGGACAGAACTTCCAATTAATTTGTTACCATTTCATTAAATTCTCATGCAAAAATCAGACTGGTGTTTATGACCAACTGGGCATTTTAATGAGTGGAACACGAAGAACATGTCAAATGACAGGAATCATGTTGGTTAGTAATAGCAGTCTGATTTTTGCATGAGAGTTTTTTGTAATAAAAGGGTAACAAATCAATTGGATGTTCTAACCGACAAAATACATGGGACGTTTTCGTAATGTGACGTTCCAAATTTTTAAACTGTTCCACAATTAAAACTTCCCCTGTTCCAGTGTTCACGTACATCAAAGTTTGTCCGACTAGACACCGTTAAGCTGTAACAAATTTTCAGCTTGCTCAACTTTTTTTTGGTACGCAGGATCCAGGTCTAATAACCCTATGGTTAGTTTTGAATTTTAAAGAAATACCAACCAATATACAGCAATACTAACTTTTGTATTGTGGTACATATTTTCGAGTGAACTAGCAGCTTGGTACCACATGTTTTTTCGAACTGACCCTAAGATAAATAAATGCCTCTTTTAATAAAAGAAAGTGGACATAGGTGTAACATGTCGCTTATCAAAATGTTCAATGTGTTTTAAATGTATTAATTTTTTTCAAATGCTGAGAAAACTAATAAGAAATTAAAAAAAAATAAACGCAGCTTGAAAGATTACATTATTTCTGAGGGACGAACATCCCTGAAAACTTCTATAATGTTTATTTTAATGAGTTATGGGGGTGAACATAAAAAAAATTTAATGTTATTATTAATTGCAAATATTTTATTCAAAAGAAACTTTTTATTTATTCTAAGAGACTTTCGGCCCTCGGTAATAACGCAATATTTTATTCTGCGTTTAAATTTTTCAAAAATACTTATTAGTTTTCTGTTGATTCGAAAAAATATATGCCTATCTACATTTAAAAGTTTTAAATTAAGACACATTGAAAATTTTGACTTTTATGTGGCACTCATTGTATTATTAATTTTCTTATCTTAATTGGCAACTAACATGTGCATCTCGACAAAAAAGTATATCTACTAAATAAATTATTTTTCAAACTCTTTCAAACTAGTTTGACAAACAGTTTGAATTTTCAAACCTGTACGATTAACCAGTTTGACTTGACTTGAAATATTTGTCAAAAGGATTGACTTGATTTTGACTTGAAATTAAGTCAAACTCAAGTCAAGTTCAAACATTCAAGTCAAACTTGTGCAACTCTACTCTTTATTATTTATTCATTAATTAAAGGTGAATATTTGTTATGAATTTTATTTGTCGCCATAATAAAAAACACTGAAATATTAACATTTTACCAAATTAGATTAAATAATGGTGTTAATTAAAATGAAGTCACCTTTTAATTTTTTTACTTCGAGCTCTCGCAATTCACATAATTTCAGAATTCAAATTCAAAATTTTACCAGAAAAATAATTTTGCCGAAAATTCAAAGTATACCACTAAATTTAGTTTTTCATCCTCTTTTTAAATGCAAAATCCATTTAAAAAAAATTTGAGTACAGGGTGTTTTTTTGGGTCGGAATATTTTTCCAATATTTTTTAATCCGGAACTGGATTTTTATAATTGTAAATAAATTAATTGATTGGTCACCTTAAATAATATTCAGTGTTAAATATAAAATAAATATACAGTGTGGTTAACAAGTTGTAAGTCGTATTTCAATTTTTTTCTACTTCAAGCTCTAGCTATTCACATAATTTCAGAATTCAAATTCAAAATTTTACCAGAAAAATCATTTTGCCGAAAATTCAAAGTATATCAATAAATTTAGTTTTCATTCTCTTTTCAAATGCAAAATCCATTTTAAAAAAATTTAATGTACCTACAGGGTGTTGTTTTTTTGTCGGAATATTTTTGCAATATTTTTTAATCCGGACCTGGATTTTTTGCAATTTTAAATAAATAAGTTGATTGTACACCTTAAAGAATATTTGCGTGCCAAATATAAAATAAATATATAGTGTGGCTAAAAAGTTATGAACTAAATAAAAAATGGTAAAATAGATAAAACACCCAGTTTTGTTATTAATGAAGTAAGACCCATTAAGTATGGTATTTTTGAGACCATTTTTTGTGTCCTTTTTCTACAGTTAACGTATATTACTTTCCCAATGAAACACCTATAGTCCGAGACAGAGCCTATTTTACTTCAAATCAGGCCTGAGGTAGTTCACAATTTTCGGGCCCCTAAATATGATTTATTAATAATAATACTAGCTTTTTAAATGAATTAATTATTTAATACAAATATACTTGCACCAGAAATTTAAATATTTATTAACAATAAATAAAGTTTATATTTAAACAATTCAATTTTGTTTAAATACAGTGTGTCGCATTTAAGATGAAGACAGCTCTATATTTCGGCTATCAAAATAAATACAAATTTGAAGTTTTGCACAGTCATAGACATGTACAGGTTGAAGGTTCACATTTTTTAAGATACTCAACTGAAATTTAAATTTTAATCGCGGCCTACTGCGAATCTTTTTTTTTTGGTCTTTTTGCTTCGCGTTAGAGATATCGTAAGTTATTTGAACAAGTACTTTCAAATCTTAATCTAGCCCCACATACCAAATTGCATGACAAAATTCACACTTTTACTTTTTTCAGTATATGTAGTCCGGACCCTAAAATTCATCTCAGCTGTTCCGAGTTGCATCTCGGGCTAGCCAATTTTAAGTTTTAGGATCCTGACTACAAATAATGAAAAAACTAAAAGTGCGAATTTTGTCATGGAAATTTAGTATGTGAGGTTAGAATAATATTTGGAACAACTTTTATAGAAAATATTAAGTAGATAGGTATAGGTAAAATAAATAAGCAAAATTTGAGCCAAAATTTTATTGTAAAATAAACGAGCCTTGAGAGGCCAGTAGTCATACAACTCTAAAGAAAAAATCTGTACACTAACCCCTCGGGAAGAATTTTTTCCCATTAGCTTTCATTTTACAAAAAATCGCAAATATCTTTATTGTTATATTATTATCCAGTTGTGTAACACATTCACTAATTTTATCAATATATTGATTCGGTCGATTATTTAAAAAATATTGTTGAAATTTTAGATTTAAATGTTTTGGCAAATCCCCTATATCGCTAGGAAAAGCTTTATTGACATTGTCGTTTTCTATAGGAGATAATGGTATTGTACTTGTGACAGGTGAAATCGCTTGAAAATCAACAGTGGAGTCATCATTATTTATCATTTCCTGTTCGTAAATTGAAAGAATTTTGAAAATTTATTTTGTTATTGCAATAAATTTTTTTTTGGTAATCTTTCCAGGCCCCATTAAAATGCGGGCCCGAGGCTGGTGCCTCACAGGCCTAGTGGTAAAATAGGTCCTGGTCCGAGACAATAATGCCACTGAACCTCTAAAAATCAATCGAACAAGCTGAATTTTATTAAGAATGTCAAATAAGGACTGCAAAAAATATGCAAAAAGGTTGGTCACTCTTACCTCCTAAAACCCCCTCGTAGGAGGGAGCATAGAAAGCATCGGTTTATCAAGAAACTGTACGCCGTAGAAGAAAATGTTTCAAACAAGAAATATAACTGAGATAATTTGAATTTGAATAATTTGAACAGAATGTTTATTAGAAATTTTGTGTAGAATGAACCGTTCTCTTCGAAATTATTAAACTGTCCTGCAAAAATGAGACTGCTATTTATCACCAACTGGGAATTTTAATGAGTGGAACACGTAGAACATGTCAAATGACAGGAATTATGACAGGTGACAAATAGCAGTCTGATTTTGCATGAGAGTTTAATGAAAGTGTAACAAATCAATTGGAAGTTCTGTTCGACAAAATACATGGGGCGTTTTCGTGGTCTGACATTCCAAATTTTTAACCTGTTCCACAATTAAAACTTCCCCTGTTCCAGTGTTCCCATATATTAAAGTTTGTCCGACTAGACACCGTTAAGCTAAAAACAAATTTTCAGCTTGCTATTAATCAACTTTTTTTTCATACGCGGGATCCAGACCTATTATCTGTCGGTATGTATAATTTATTTACAGTGTAAATTATAAATCATAACATTATTATCTAATAAATATTTTTTCTTTCGTTTTAAAAAAATTAAAAACTATTTTTTAATGACGCCAAAGAAGTGCGTACATTATCTTCTACTATGTATTACAGAACTTCTTACGTGTGTACAAGTGTACATAAGTAGGTACACACACTCTTTTTATTTTAGTTGAAAATCTTTTACTACTAGATTTTGTTGCAATGTCGTTTGTGTCTTTCTTGACCCCTATTATTTCTTCCGATCAATTTTCTTGTCCCATTTTCTGTTATAGTTTAATTTAGTTCAAATATGCTTATTTTTTTTTAATTGTCTTTTTATTATTTCTATTTCGTTAACTTTCGCCACCTACTTCATTATTTAACTTCTAAACTATACAGGGTGTTTCATTAATAATTGTCTATAGAGTAACTGGAGAAACCTTAGCTCAAAATACGAAGATTATTCTAAACACTTTAATAAAATGTGGTTCCTTATTGAGTTACAGGGTGTTTTATCTAAAAATTTAAAAAAGTATTTTCATACTTGGCAGGAAGTATAGGTACCTACTGTACAAGCTACTAAATTATGTTAAACAAACGTTTATGGCTATTACCAGAGGCGTACGACGTGGGAAAGTGAATGGTTGACCCTTCTCAAATTCTACGGCACTGGCAGAATTGCTATTTTAGTTCAATTTTTGGATTCTCCAATACTTTCTACGAAATAATATACTCTTCATTCGTAACGATAAAGTCATTAGTTTTCGAGATCTTTGAAGTTAAAAATGAAACGGCACTGTTATTTTGATTAATGTATTATTGTCTCGCTTCATTTTTAATTTCAAATATCTCGAAAACTAATCATTTTATCGTTACGAATGAAGGGTATATTATTTACATAAAAAGTATTGGAAAATTTCGTCAGTGGCGTAGAATTTGGGAAGGGTCAACCAGTCTCTTTCACCTGTCGTACGCCTCTGGTAGTAGCTAGAAACGTTTGTTTATCTTAATTTAGTAGGATGTACAGTACCTACACTTTCTGCCAAATATGATAAGGATACGCCAAATAGTTTTAAAGTACTGGGTACAAATAATTTTTAAATTTTAATCATATGAATAATATCATAAATTATTCAAAATAACTGTGCCATTTCATACTTAACTTCAAATATCTCGAAAACTAATGACTTTATTGTTACCAATGAAGAGTATACTATTTACGAGGAAAGTATTGGAGAATCTAAAAATGGCACTAAAATAGTAATTCCTCCAGTGGCGTAGAATTTGAGAAGGGTCAACCATTCACTATACCCTGTCGTACGCCTCTGGTAGTAGCTAGAAACCTTTGTTTATTATAATTTAGTAGGGTGTAGAGTAGTCGCACTTTCTGCCAAGTATGAAAAGCATTAATACGTCAAATAGTTTTAAAATGCTGAGTAAAAATAGTTTTTAAATTTTTAGATAAAACACCCTGTAACTCAGTAAAGAACCACATTTTATTTAAGTTAAATCTTCGTATTTTGTGCTAAGGCTTCTCCAGTTACTATATGGACAATTATTAATGAATCACCCTGTATACTTAAATAAAAATTGGAAAAATCTTTTGTAAAAGGTATAAAATGGTTTTATTAAAAATTCCTTTAAGGGCTACATCACAGAACGTTTTCGATTTTATAAAAAAATCATCGTCAGTGTTAAAACCCAAAAGTAAGTACATATAACCGTTTTAATGAATGCAAGGTTGATATTTAAATTTTGACTAAGGTTAAAGCAAGTTGGTTATACTTACAGTTTGGATGCCAGCTGAGCTACCAAAGAAATATTAGGGTAAAAACCCTTTAAATATTATATAGTTGCATTAAAGGTGCATACTTAAATAAAAATCCTTAGGATGGATACATATTAAACAAAGTAATGCCCTTAGGTAAGGTATGGACCTTCCCAACAGGTGGGATTTAAATTGAGTTGTTTACATTACAATGATTTAATAGCAACTAAATAGAAATTGAGTGATGTGTCTGAAAAGTGTCAAAACCAAACCGACAATGTGACGTTGAGGTTACCCAGTATTAGGAACTACTGCCAACTAATTGTAATAAAAGATTTTTTATTATAACAGTAATAACAAACATCAACGAAGTTGTGGCTATAATTACATTTACCTTAATTATGTAAGATGTGGAGTATAAAAGGATTTTATAATGACAGTTGGGGTAAATGAAAATTTAGCCAAAATGTATGCAAACATCTATACTTAATTCTCAAAGAAGTTGAATTAATTAGCGAATAATGGATAAACTTATATTAAAGGACATCTGGGAGCAAATAATTATGTGAAAAATTTGCTAAGATGTTTTATTTATATGAATTATTTGATGCTACAATGATATGTAGGCTGATTGGTTATAGATAGAGTTATGTGACCTCGCATTTCTTAAATTGATGGAAATGTGTGATACATATTTTTGAATTAGACATTAGTTTATAAAAATGAAAGATGTATCTCATCAAATTATTTTGATTGTGGGAGGGAAATGAATAATCTTACTGAGTGTTGAAATTGCAAGTGAAAACAGAATATTAATTGAACTAATAACTTAGGCAAAAGTACGAGGTCCTTTTATGCAGTGGCGGCTCGTACCACTTTAAGAAGGTAGTGCCACAACTCGGGCAGCCGCCAAAATTTTTGTGACGGATTCACGATATTGTCAAAAAAAGGTATACTGACAACAAAAACTAAAAAAAAATATGCGCGGATACTTTTATCTTATGTACATATCTTAAGTTTATTGATCTGAGGTGCCAAGCAATTGTCCAACATTGATCAAAACAGTTCCGTAAATTAATTAATAATAAAAACCTCTTAACCTACCACCAGCATTTACTGCTGATAGTGCTTGAAAATTGTTATTACGATTTAGTCTCTATTTACCAATTTATAAAAATAATACTATTTCATTATTCACACACATGCACAAATTTTTGTAATGTCACTTTTAAAGTTTACGATATATGAAATTCATTCTTCTATTTTTTGGTTGCAAAGTTTTCAATGACTTTATAATTAAAATTATCAATACAATTTACAAAATGCTTTTCTGCAGATAGCATACCTAAAGCACTAGGTTTCGATGTAAACATCGAAAAACAGCTTTCTGCTTCAGATGTTGATATAGGAATGGTAACTAAAATACTTAAAAGTTTAATAGTTTCTTCAAATGTGCTTTTTAAACCTTCCCTCTACAATAAAACCGATAGCGAAACAGCCCCAGAGGTAGTACTTAATTCGTCTCGCTAATACAGTATCTACTTCTAATTCAGTTTTAAACCGAGTTTTGCTTAAAAATTAAAATTGTCTCCATGGTTCATTAAGAAATGATTCGGAGAACTGATGCTTATAAGCAGAAAACTTCTCCGACATAAATAAATTAGAAGCAACTAAATGTCCGGAGAAGGTAGACCTTTGAAAGATCTGGTACTTTGAATAATATGAACCTTTAAGTCGTTGTCTAATTCGGCGCTAAAATTGACCAGCTCCTTAAATATGCCTTTATTTTCTGAATTTTCTTTTTCGTCGTGACCTCTTAAAGCTAACTCGAAAGCTCCACAACACCTTATAACATTTGTAGTTTTTTTTTTCTAGCGAAAAACCACCAAAAATTTCTTTAACATACTAATCTTTATTGTCAATTAATAAATTAAACTTAATAAATAATCAAAATATTATCCAAATACCCACGATCATGATGCACTAAAAGTTTAATTATAAATACAAAAACTTTTTAACAGAAAATATACATAATAAAGCGACAAACCAGCACGTAAAGAAACTCAAAATAAATAGACCTGGCTTCATAAGTACCCTCGTGCCTGGCACAGAGATTCTAATGTTAAGGTATACTAATAGTCCAATATAGCTCTTTCTCTGTCACTTACATATAATGCTCGTAAAATCTTTCTCTCTTTACTCGTGCCAGTACTGACTTCGGCGCGAAGGAGATTCTCCTGTCGAATACTCTCCGCTGTCGGCAGGGATTGTATTGCGCCCATAGTTGCCATATTTTATATAATTTATGAAGATCAAAAGAAATACACACAAAAAAATTAATAGGAATTAAGTTTTGAAGATAAAAAATATGTTTATGGATAGTTAGCAAGGTAGTGCCATGGCTCTATGGCACTACCTCACGGGCCGCCACTGCTTTTATGTATCCTAAACATCTAGGACTAAAAAATTTATAAACTAGGAATTTTTACCAAGTTATTGAGTTGTATTGAAAAGGTTTAAAATTGAATGGTGTTTTGGAATAAAGGTAATTGGTAAAAATAATAGTTAATAAATAATGAATAAGTTATGGTTTGATATCAGAATTGTTTACTGTAATGAGATATGATAAGAAAGGCTGGGTGCCCCAGAGACCAGACCCCATACTCTAAGGGTAAGATCGTGGGGATATTAAGATATGAATAATTTCTGAAGTTTGGTTGGACCTTGGACGAACACTTGAATCAATTGATGATATGTTGTGAAAATGGCGATAAGAAATCAAATAGTGTTAAAGTTACTGGATGATTTAACAAAAACTGTAGAAGATAAGGAATAATGATTTGATGTTAGAAATGTCATCTGCTAGACAAGTATATATGGAGGAAAAGTTAATATAAATAAAAAAGAATTTGGAAACAGCAAAGAAGTTCGGAAATTTAGGTTAAGAAAAAAGTTGACGATGTAAGGGCATGAATGGATCTTAACCTAAGTTTCCGAACGTCTTTGCTGTTTCCAAATTCTTTTTCATTTATAATAACTTTTCCTCCATATTTACTTGTCTAACAGATGACATTTCTAACAGTCTTTTTTCTTTTCCTTGTGGATATATTTAAATATTTACAATTACTATTTAACTAAGACCGTAGGACGGCCATGTAATAACTTTCATGTTTTAAATTTTATAAAAACGGTTTGACAGGTTCGCCATGCGAGCGACCATATGGTTTGATAGGATTGCCATGTAAAGTTGCCGGAGGTAGTATCTGTTTAATGTTTTCTCCCTAAGTTAAAGTATTTTTGTGTACTTAAATTTTTTTGATTTTTTGTATCTTTCGCGATTACAATATTATGGAGTCAGCTTTATTCGAAATTTGTCTCTTCCATGGAAAAACAAAAAAAAAACTAACTGTCTTATTTATCTCCAATATCCTCAATATTTCTAAATATTTTAACACCTTCCTATACTCAATTATTCAAGTCATTTCCAGCCCTTGGTAATTTCATTAAGGAAGTTAATTAAACACATATCCGAAGTGTATAAGAGAAACATTACATCGGCGATTTTTCTTAATAATCATCCCTCAGATCCTCCCTTCACAACATCAAAACCATCCCTTTATATTCCTTGACGACACCACGTGAGGAAAAACGAATTAAGTGCCACCACGAATTAATAGGGGTTTCTGTTTGTTAGTTGCAACATCTAGTGCCGTAAAATAAACGGGGGTTGCCTAACTTAGTAATTGGTTGGATAACTTGTATAATTGGGTTTTTGTCGACAAACGTTGTAATGGAAAACAAGGACCGAGATACCTAGGTGAAAATCGAATTTGTCTCTGCCTATTTTAGGATGTATCGTACAGAGACGTACCGAGTTGCTAAAGTTGTGGAAGAATAAAACAAACAACTTTTAAAATTGTAGACAAAATACAAAATAATATTAGTGTCTTCTAACTTCAAAAAATCGTAATACATGTATAAATCTAGGTTTTTCAGGTACAGTCACAATCACTGAATAGTTTACACCTTTATTTTTATATTGTAATACTGTAAAATCGCAGTGTCGTACGGATTTACTAAATGTCAAATTGCTTGTCAAAAATTTTAGTGCGTATTGAAAAATAAAATAAGAAGTTATTAAAAGCGTCCAAAATGCCGTTTATCTCACGCTCAAAACCAAAAGTAATTGCCAACCTCTATAATTTTAACTTAATTTTATTTAAAAAAATGCCTTTCTATACTTTCCGTTTTGTTAAATTTTGTAAAATAGATTATAAAATAGATTTATTTTATTTTGATTTTTTAATTTTAATCAACGTATTCTGGGTCCGCCACTGGTAACGTCACTTTGATGTAAAAGGTGCGTTTAAACGAGGTAAAAATTCAAAAAATTGGCCACTGGATATTAAAGGGTGTACACTATTCAGTGATTGTGATTGTACATGAATTCGTTATAAAAATTGTTCGAGTTATCAAAGTTTACTATTGTTTAAAGTTTAATTTTATATAAAAGTAAAAACAAAATTAATTTTTGTATCTAAAATTAATCCATAAGAGACAAATCGATAATAGGATCAAATATATAGGGTGGGACAATGAAAACAGTCCACCTCGATATTTGTCGGTATTTATTAGATTTTCAGGAAATACCGAAATATATCGATTTTTCATCTAAGCCGAAAACATTTTTACGGTACATACACCTGTCATTTGTCAACCCCCTCCCTTCCACTTCCCCCACCTCTTATTTTTAAATAGGGAATAGGGGTCGTGTGCAAGCTCATTTGAAAGGTTATTCAATTCTCTATTCAGTAATATAAACATTAACATAATTATTTATACAGGGTGTCCAAGAAAAAAATTTTTTAAACTAAATTAATTGGCACAAAAAGAAGAATGTACGTAATTTATTTAATTCAAAATACATTCTACTGATGTCACAAAACAGAAAAAAATGTTTTTTGATAAATAAACATTCGCTTAAATTCAATATTCAAGCTGCCAGCCAACTGCCTCTTGGTAGGTTGAATACTGAATTTACATACATTCTTCTTTTTGTGTCAATTAATTTAATTCAAACAATGTTAATATTACTGAATAGAGAATTGAATAACCTTTCAAATAAGCTAGGACACGACCCCTACTACCTATTTAAAAACAAGGGCTGGAGAAGTGGAAGGGAGGGGGTTGACAAATGACAGATGTATGAACCATAAAAATGTGTCCCCCTTAGATCAAAAATCGACCTGTTTCTCCATTTCCTTAAAATCTTATAAATACTACCAAATATCGAAGTGGACTCTTTATTGGCCCACCCTGTATACAATGGGTCATTGGCAAAAAATTAAAACTTAAACTATAAATCATGGCTGTCTTTTACAAATGCATCATTAAACCAATATCGACATAAGGCAAACCTTCTAGCAACTGCGTACCACATGAAATATTTTGAAGATTTTGGCGTACTACCAAAGGGGGGGGGGGAGTATGAAATAGAAGGAAGCCTCCCCTCCCCGATTCTAATTTTTTAGAAATATATCCACTAATTATTACTAATTCTAATACTTCTCGGTGTATGACACAATGTGTACTTCGGCATTCAGGAGCAATTTTCTTTATTTTTGCTGCTAGCTGTCAATTTACCTGACATATGAGTTCCTCTGTAGTGTTCGATTCAAGTTGTTTGCAGATCAAAAACTCTTCTATAACTTCTTCATAAAAATCAAATCGTACAAATACGAGTAGCTGTGATATGTTTGTTATATCGGTGCTTTCGTCTACTTGAAGTGCAAAATATGTGCATTCTTGAAGTTTTAAACAAAGTTGATCTTTAATATTGGAAGACATATCAGTAATTCGCCTTTTCGCTGTGTTTTTGACAATGGTATTTTTAAATTTCTTTGGCTGTCTTTTCTCCTAACACGGTTTGGGCCATTTCCACAACGGCCTATAGTAAAAGGCTGACACCTATTGTGTGAGCCTTTCCATCATTTGCAATTCTACATCTAGCAAGGTAGGATGCCTTTATTAAGTCAGTATCATAATATTTACAAAGCTAGTCATGCATTTATTTTCTTTCTTAAAAAAGTAGATTTCTTTAAAAAAAAGTCGATCAGCTTACCAATCACATCAGGGTGCTTTATGTGTTGGTGACGTATCAGCATAGAAGGCTTCATGATTTGGTTCGAAAGCCTTTCGAAACAAGTAACACATTGAGGAATAGGATTGTCACTATTTTCTGTGCCAGAGTTTTTTAGCACTATCCTTTGAAGTCCCAGGGTTCACCAAAAACTGCTTCATAGCTTAATATGGAAGTACAACAACTGCACTGGCACTTTCGCAGACAGATGCCCAGCGTAATCGCTTGTTTCACCCACGTGACGCGTACCACCTGAAATCTTCCCACATACCACGAGTGGTACGCGACCACCGGTTGGGAATCCCTGACAAAAGGTATTCAGTTATGGGGATGCACCAAACCATTGAACTTCAGGATTATATACAACGACTTCAATCAAAAATACTTTGTTACATACACCAAACTTCATAGTGCATATCGAACAAAACTATTTATGACGACCTGGACATCGCCACCATTCAAGATGCCATTGGCTCGTTTAGCAGCAGATAGTTCCAAAACCCACTAGCCATCAAAACGCAGAAGTCTGATATCCAAGTGAACTTTTTCCACAAGGAAAAAATGTTCCTGCATCCTGTATACCATTAATTACAAAAATTTAACAATAAAACACTGAAAACGTTTATTTCTATACTTCCGCAAAATTTATTATAATTATGTGACTACAGCTGTTTCGGCAGAGTGCCTTTCTCAAGTGATTTAGTTTACTATATGTTTGCCTTTTTTAAAGTCTTTAACTGAAGATGTTGAGGAGTGGGGAGCTGTTTGTCTCGAGTTGGTCATTCAGAATTATATCTGTATTTTTCAATTTATTAATTTCCATAGATTCTAATAAAGATAGCTTAAGGCCTTTATTTTGAATATGCAGAATTTGAAAAAAGTGTCTGTTTTTCTATTGTTGACAGCCGTTTTGTGTTCTCCTATCCGTTTGTCAAAGATTCTGCCAGTTTGACCGATGTAAGTTTTTGGACAGTCACCACAAGTTAGTTTGTAAACACCACTCTGAGTTGCTTTTTTTTCGGCTCTTATTGTTCTTAATATATTTGCTTAAGTTGTTGTTAGTTCTGAAAGCTGGTGTTATTCCTTTCTTTTTTATGTATCTGACTATTTTTGTTGTTATGTTGCCAGTATATGCGATAGAGCAGAAGGAACTGGGTTCTATCTGTGGTGGTGGATAGGCTAATTTTAGGGCTTTCTTATGGAGATTTTTTTTTTAAATTTTGTTAATTGTTTGTTCGTTGTAGCCGTTGTTTACTGCTATTTGCTTAATGATGTTCAGTTCTGTCTCGAAGTTATTTTATGACATGGGAATTTCTGTCAGTCTATGTATCATGCTATGGTATGCTGCTAATTTGTGTTGTGTAGGATGGGATGATGAATTGTGTACATATAGTTGTGTCAGTATGGGTAGGTTTATGATAAACGGAGAACTCATGTTTGTTGTGTAGTCTGGTAACTGTTACGTCTAGAAAGTTTACGGACTTATTCTGTTCTGTTCCTATTGTAAACTCAATATTACTATGAAGTGAATTAATGTATGATAGAAATTGGTCCAGTTACCTGTTAGTTCTTGTAAAGCATACTAGTATATCATCCACGTATCTCCACCAATATAAGAACTGTTTAAATACGGGATGTTTAGAAATTGCTGTTTCAAGCTGGTTCATAAATATATCTGATAGCAAGCAAGGGGCTTAGAGGATTACCCATAATAAGTCCTGCACTGTTGTTTGTGTATATTTGATGGATCCCACTCCTCAACGTCTTCAGTTAAAGACTTTAAAAAGGCAAACACATAGTAAACTAAATCACCTGAGAAAGGCACTCTGCCGAAACAGCTGTAGTCACTTAGTTATAATAAATTTTGTGGAAGTATAGAAAACAAACGTTTTCAGTGTTTTATTGTTAGATAAAATGAACTTCCATCAAGTAACGGTCGAATCCATCAATTATTCACAAAAAATTTATTGAAAAATCCTTGACAAAAGGTGTAGATTTATTTAAAAAAAAACCCTCAAAGGGCCGCATCTAAATCACAGAACGTTTTTGATCTACATATATCATCATCATTGCTGATACCTAAAATAAGTATAAACATTTTAGTGAATACAAATGTTAAAAAATTTTGGAATTTGGTTATACTTTCAGGCAAATCACATGCTGAGCCACAAAAATATATGGCTAAAACCATTTAAATGTTAACAAAATATGTTAGATTTACATTATTCTTAACAAATCCAAGTTATGGATAAAAATCCACATGAATATGGCCTTTGGCATCCTATGACTCCCCACAAGGCACGTGGGTTGCTTGTTTGAATTGTAGGATGTTTTTACAATACAGACAGTGAGTAGCAACTGAATAAATTCAGTTGCTACTCACCGTATGTATTGTAAGGACATACTACAATTCAAACAAGCAAATCTCGTGCTTTGTGGAGAGTGATAGGATGCCAAATGCCATTCCATACGGATTTTTATCCATCACTTGGCTTATGATTGTATATTGTTAAGCTCTACTTTAACTATTTATTTAGATTGATACTTTCTAACTACATACTAACAAAAACTAAATTCAAATTAAATATTCCAATAAATTTTATTCTCAGGGCCAATTCTGCATTTGATACAATACCTATGATTTGTGGCTTCTAGTATTTCTAGTTGCTTACTTCTTCCAGGATGGAACAGGGAAATTAAAAACATTCAATATCATATAAATGTAATATATTATTCATTTACCAAATAAGCCGTGTACATATGATTTTAAAAATACTAAATTTAACTTTGTTGCAACAATTTCTTATTTAATAAATCAAACTTTAATTCTGATATCTCTTTGTCTTAACAAAAAAAAAATGAATTAAATAAATTTTTTATCTTCTCATACTATATTTAATAAATTTTACTTTTATTCATTTGAATTGAATTCTTAAATATGAAATGACTAACTGCTTTATAGTAATGTTCAATAAACAAATAAGCAAATATGGTTCTGATATAGACAAATTCTCTCCCTTCTGACAAATGATTTGGCTAACCTTTTTGTTTCTTCACTTCCTCCTTTTCCGGATTGCGTGGTCCTCGATGCTCCTAACGTACTCTCTGGATGTTGCGAAAAGGTCTCTCTCGTACAAACTGCTTCCACAAAAAACACACAGGACTTGCTCGAATTCTTTTACTCAATTTTCTCCTCGCTCAATATCTTGTGCAAATAGATATCAATCAGCTACTCGTTCTAGACAAAACAAAGGAATCTCCCTCGGACCAGAAATATTAACTTCTCAACCGGTCGACGATTTGGTTTCAACTTGATTCTGCTCGCAAAGGCCGATCACAACACTATACACTGATTTCTCACTTTTGAAAATTGGACTGCTCTCATCAAATAACAATTATACAGTGACCCTCTCTTCTCTCACAAATTCAGACGCCAACTTTCTTATCCCTTCTACCGATATTTTCCACCCAATCAAAAACAAGCCTGTCTCAAAACCTTCCATACCACATTTCTCAAGAAACAAATATTTTTCTATATAACTTTCCAATTTGTCAAATTTTGAGAAATGTCATAATTAGATTTTTCCTACATACTACTTTTACTTCTAAAAACTAAAATAAATTGTTTACCATCATTTAAAACCTTCCCGGAACACATTTTAAAAACAGTATTGTTCTCGCGAAACCAAATGTCCACTTTCTAAACCCCGAATTGTTTGTTATTGTACCAATTCATTTCGTCGAATCATTATCACTAATCGTCTTCACTTCCCCGAAACACTGTCTCATAGCTAAATTAGATTAGGATGAGAATCTATGATCTAATGGTCTTTGATATAAATTCAATTTTCTTTTTAAATGATGAACTATAATTTTATTGAATTAAAAAAAAACAATTCTACAACAATATATTAATAATATAGGTAAGCAAAGTCCGCAGATACTGTGCTACTTTTTTTATAAACAAAATTGTGCTTGGTAATATAAAAGCCCTTTTTGTATAGATCATAATTTCAGAAGCCGATGGAAATTGAAAGAACAGTTTTACAACAATTGAATTGTTAATTAAAAATTTACAAAACAATTATTCTAATTGTTTAAAAAGTAGTAAACTTTGTATCTAGGGCTTTTCGTTTTCCTCGTAATAAAAATTTACGGTCGGTATAATAACCACAATAATTATGATATATAAGAATAACAACAATTTTTATATAAAGAGACACTGTATCTATCTAATGCACTTTACAGTTTACAGAATTGAAATTGGACTATCTAAGCGGCCTCAACAATATTTTAAAATTATAAACAATTTTTTGGCTGATAAACAAATAGAATATCTCGGGAAATATTAAATTAAATTAAATCGAGAAAACGGTATTCGAAAAAAAAAACGGCAGGGCGCTTCTTTTAAAAGAAAAAAACGTTTAATTGTGGTAAGTCGTTCCTGAGATACAACTGGTCAAAGTTGACCGGCATTTACGGCAAAGATATAAAAAATAGGACCATAATTTTTGAACTGTCACCTTTTTATATTTGTGCTCTTTCTCCGTACCAATTTTCATATCTTTGAAATACTCATAACATATATTATTATAATAAAAACTATCGATATTACCAGTGAAAATTGCCAAAAAATAGCAAAATTCCAATCAAAAATTAGGTTGGAGAAAATGTAATCTCAAAGTTCAAAATCATTATATGTTAAAAAAATGCATTTCCTCGGCTTCCTATGGAGCAATTTTTTGTATTCTTTTTTTGTTCCCAAGTAACTCGAGTAGAGCCATCTAACTAACGCATTATTAAATGTCAAACTTGCTTTTGTTTTGTTATAATAGATTAATTTATTTATAAGAAAATAAAACTACATATTTTTTCCAGTTGTAGACTTTTTTAGATAACCTTACTACAAGTATACCTTTTAAAGTTAAAAACACAAATATTCTCATTTGAAATCTGTGTAATCATTTAAACAATATATATTTAAACAAATCAAAAATTTTGTTAGAATAAATAAATTAATTTATTATAACAAAACAAAAGCAACTTTGACATTAAATAATGCGTTAGTTAGATGGCTCTACTCGAGTTACTTCGGAACAAAAAAAGAATGAAGAAAATTGATCCATGGAAAGCCGAGAAAATGTATTTTTTAACGTATACCGATTTTGAACTTTGAGATTACATGTCCTCTAACCTAATTTTGATTGGAATTTTGCTATTTTTGGCAATTTGCACTCGTAATATCGATAGTTTTTATTATAATAATATATGTTATGAGTATTGGTGTGGAGAAAATTGTGTATTGCTTATATATTTGCCGTAAGTGCCGGACAAAGGACATCGCACACATCTTATGGAAAATATAATGTCACTCAAATTCAATAAAATTTATACGAATAGATACGTTTTAAATTAACGGTCAAATCTTATCATTGCGCCAACTCTATATTTTCAATAATAAGAGCAGAAATTGATATAAATAAATCTGAAATCAAATGGGTACGTACATAAGTTAGAGAGAGAAAAAATATTTTAAAATACCCAAATTGTCGGTACTCCATAAATCAGCGGATTAGTTTCACTAATCCGCTTAGGCCCAGCGGGGTTTAAGCTCCTTTTGAATAGCACCCAGAGCAATAGTGACACTTTTACTGACTCCAAAAATGTGATTTCGATAAACTTTAATTGCAATTTGCGCCGTAGTTAATCATAATTAAGAGTTGGCGCAATGATAAGATTTGACCGGTAATTTAAAACGAATCTATTCGTATAAATTTTATTGAATTTGAGTGACATTATATTTTCCATAAGATGTGTGCGATGTTCTTTGACCGGTTGTATCACAGGAACCACTCATCACAATTAAACGTTTTTTTCTTTTAAAACAAGCGTCCTGCCGCTTTTTTTTTCAATACCGTTTTCATGGTTTGATTTAATTTAATATTTCCCGAGATATTCTATTTGTTTATAAGCCAAAAAAGTGTTTATAATTTTAAAATATTTCTGAGGCCGCTAAATAGTCCAATTTCAATTCTGTGAAGTACATTAGATAGGTACAGTGTCCTTTTATTCAAAAATAATAGTTATTCTTATGTATCATAATTATTCTGGTTATTATAGCGACCGTAAATTTTTAATTCACAATTCAATTGTTGCTAAACTGTTCATTCAATTTCCATCGGCTTCTGGAATTATAATTTATACAAACGGAGTTTTTATATACCAAGTTATTTAATACATTTAATTATTGATAAACAACTTCTTATCCAAAATTTTAGTTGAAAATTAAAGATTTTGTTGGAAAAACCCGCATTTTCCGGTGAAAATTTTCGTCGAAGAAAATTGGGAAAAACACGTCTCTATGCAGAATTTAATTACGGTGAATTTTTATTTGGGTGTTTTTAGTGTAAAGTTAAAATCTTTGGAGTTATAGAGTATAGAGCAAGAATTGAGAAAAACACGATTTTCGGGCGCCATTTTGTTTATAAAAAAAGTAGCACACTATCTGCGGACTTTGCATACCTATATTATTAATATATACAATCATAAGATTCGATTCCAGTAATAAAATTGCTGGTAAATAACTTTTCCCAAAAATGGCCTATTCTCCGATAATCTGCCCACACTAAAAGCATTTTTTGTTTTTTCAACAGACTTTGGAAAAAATTCTGGGTTTGTTAGATATAGATACTTTTATACTCAAATATGTTGCACTTACATTTTGATTGCAGGACACATTTATGCACATTAAGCTTCTATTACTGTACTTATGTACCCTTAAATAATATTTCCGTGGTTTCCCGCTAGAACCCTCAAAAGAAAAGAAGCTACTTTGTAAACATAACTGGGCAATCTGAGCCAAAGAGCCAAATCGGGGTGGGTAATTCACAAGCTTGGGTGGGCGCATCTCTTCACGGATTAACAACACTATTAACCTAATCCTAGCAAAAGGAAGGGCGCCGGGCACGCGTAGGTCACGTGGCTCGGCGATACCGGATCATTTTGACATCGGCTGATAGATGGATAACTTGATTTATGACGATTCTTAGAGCGGATTATCTAGAGGGGTTTTTGCATTTTGTGTTTGTGAAACTAAGTGGTTTTATTGTGAGAATTATATTCACCGGTCGGATTAGAGGGTTTGATGCTCGATAAAAAAGGGGTTGGGAAATTAGAGACGCTGGGGTCTGCACGGTTTATATCGTTAAGGCGTGAAATTAGTTTTTTTAGGTTAAGTCAATAAAAGATTCGCGTTAGAAAAGCAAAACAACTTAATTTAAATTAAATAATATCCTTTAAGTTCATTCTTAACTAATTTAAATAAACCTTTTCCTACATAAGGGATAGGTATGGGAACGGTTGCCAACTAGTGATGTTGATTATAGTTACTTTCGAGTATTCGTTACAAATCGTTACTTTTGTATAAAGTAATCATTTACAGTATTTGTTACTTTGATTACTATCATTACTTTTGTTACTTTTGTATTTGAGAACCGGTAATCATATCGAGAATCGTATTTCTCAGTAGGTAGGTATTTTGTATAGGTATTCCAATATAACAACCGCCTTCACCGATTTGTTTAAGGGCTAAAAATGATTTGATTACTATGATTACTTTTGTTACTTTTGTATTTTGTAACGAAGTAATCAGAGTAATCAAAGTAGATACAATAGTCGTTACTCGCTTTTATACGATTTGTACGAAGTAACGAAGTAATCAGAGTAATCAAAGTAATCAAAGTAGATACAATTGTCGTTACTAGCTCTGATACGATTGGTATGAATGAAGTAACGAAGTAATCAGAGTAATCAAAGTAACGATTTGCATCTCTGTGTAGTAATCGTTACGTTCGGTATTCGTAAGTAACGAGTACTTTGTAACGAATAGTTACTTTTCCAACATCACTACTGCCAACATATTTCAGTTATGCCTGACAATTTTTCAAAATGAGTTCACTGTATGTATTAATATACACTGTGGGCCGAAATAAAGGAGTACATTTTTTAGTTGAAAATAACTTTTTTGTTTTTTGGGCGATTTAATTTCTTTTTGCAGGACTATTAGCCTAACATGTCCTCAACATGAGTGCAAAGGAAGTAAAAATAACGTAAAGGGTAGGACTTATAAAAAAATGTATGTAACGGTGCATTTGAGCTCGTTGAAAATGAAAACTGTCTTAGCTAAAATTCAACGGATATGCTCTTTTAGTAGGTTAACTATCCAGAACACTTCAGTAAAGAGGAAATTTTTGAATATTAAAATCTTCGCAAAATATTATTTTTTCATTAAATTAGGAAATACAACATTTTAACAAATAACACATTTATGAAAACAGTTTAATAATTTTAAAACTTTGACTAAAATATTGTGAATGTGGCCATCATTATTGTTTACCACTTCTTGAAGTCATCTGAGCCATAAATTGATAGCTCCATTTACTACACCCTGTCCAAAATTGTTCCAAACAAACTGCATTCTTTCTTGCAACTGTTCGATGGTTTCAAATTGTTGTCCGCCATACAAATTTTGTTCGAAAATTTCCCAAATTGAATAGTCAACCGGATTTAATTCTGGGCTGTTAGGTGGACATATCTCTGGCTCAATATAGTCCGGGCAATTTTAACTCAAGAATATCCTTGTATTGTGGGAAGTATGCGAAGGAGCACTATCCTGCTGGAAAGTATAATCATAACATACTTCTTCAATTTCAGGTAATAGGTGCGGCAATATTTGTTCTTACCCCGGCATCAACAATAATTCGACGAGATTTTCCCAACATGGATACTGCAACAGAGACCATTACATTTTTTGAGAAATGACTTTTGTCAATTAAAAGATGCTCTAGAGGAATTTCTCTCTTAAATTGTATGTATGTCAGAATACACCCTATTATTTTGGGTATTTTTAGTAGGCCGTAAATAAAACATTTTTTTCATCTGAAAATCATATTTTTCTAATGTCTTCAAGAGAGCGGAATCTTTGCGGACAGTCGCAAATTACATCTTTCCAGTCGTTTTTCTCTTACATTGGCAGTAAGTCTTTGACAGTAAACTTTTTTAAATACTTTAAGATGGCAATCTTCTTTAATGATTCTTCGAACTAATGTGAGGGAAATCCTAGTTTCTTTTGCGATTTTCCTTGTTCCAACAGATTGGCCAGGTTGTTAATTTCCTAAAACAACCCTTACTGTAGCAATATTTTCTTCAGTTCTTGAGCTTCGCTTCCTTCCTCTTCCACTTTTATGTTTAATAGACCCATAGGTTTCCCTTTGATGTCTTAAGAACTATCCTATCTTTCCGATATGCCAATTTTTCTCAGGAAATGCATTTTCAATTTTTCTTACACCATAATTATATTTTTCACGGTAATATTTATTTAATATTCTGTCCTCTTTGCTTAAAAGGTTGCATTATGAACTGACTAATTTAATTATTTAACTATAAATATCAAATAAATGTCATGGCAACCTAAGAAGTCATGGCTTACTACGTAAAATTGACACATTTGAGCATTTGAGAAATTCTTAAGACATTAACAAAAATTACTGCTAATATGAGGCAAAAACGATGAAAACGATGTAGGTAATTTAGTGTTAAGAGGGTTTCGTCGGTGAACATATTAGAAAATTATGCGAATAAGATTTCCTAATTTAAGTAAAAAATGATATTTTACAAATTCAGAATTTTTTAAAATTTAATGGCGAAGACGTATTCTGAACATAATTTAAATAAAAAAATGATATTTTGCGAATCCGGTAATTTCGAAAAATTTCATTTTGGCTGAAATGTTCTGGATAGTTAACCTATCAAAAGAGCATATCAGTTCAATTTTAGCTAAGACAGTTTTTATTTGCAACGAGCTCAAATGCACCGTTACATAAATTTTTTTGTAAGTCCGACTCTGTACGTTATTTTTGCTTCCAAATTTTTAGTCGTGTTGAGGACATGTTATGCTATTAGTCCTGTAAAAATAAATCGAATCGCTCAAAAAACAAAAAAGTTATTTTCAACTAAAAAATGTACCCCTTTATTTCGGCCCACAGTGTACACTATGTTCCAACGAAAATTTGGCCCCCCTCCCCTCCAGAAGCTCAGAAAACCAAGAGTTTCTTCACAATTTAAAAAGCACGTCAATTTGTATTGGAAGGGGGACGAATTTTCATGCAAAATAATTCATGCCCTCAAATGTAACCCCCTACTGCCCCGCGTCAACCCCCAATTTTTTTTTTAAATAGCAAATGTAGTCGATTGGCACTTCATTTGAAAGGTCTTTTTTTTACACGTCCCTATATTGTTTTTTAATTTGCTCAATATCTTTAGAGATCATTTTGGATTTAACTAATTAAACGCTTTTCTTTACTTCAATAGTTTGCATCAAATCTTTAGACGTTAATTTGACTGACTTTCCTTCAATGTAAATGAATGAAAATTCGCAGACATATGCATTCGCGGGAACAATACACGAATATTCAATAATTTTTTTTTATATTTATTAATTGTTTAAATAAGAAAAAAACGATTTTAATGGAAAATGCTTAAATTCTCTTGTTTTTTACAATGTAGAAACTTGAAACTTTTACGGATTGTAGCTAATGATATGGACTATACATAATTTCACTTTTTACGTTAATTGTTTACGTTATGCTTCATAAATAAACAATAAAGTTTCAAATTTTGAACGCTCATATATTTGTTTATATATAAATCGGCGTTTATTCGTGTCAAATTTCAATACGATACGAAACAAAACTTCAACCAAAACTGGAATTCAAAAAATTTGTGTTTTTATCGTAGTCTTAGAAAAACCACCGGTAGAGACGTTTTGTGCTACAATTAACATTAGAATTCGTTTTGTCGTATTAATTAATTAAACACTTTTCTTTAGTTCAATCGTTTGGGTCAAATCTTTGGACGTTAATTTGACTGCTTTTCTTCAATGCAAGTGACTAAAAATTTGCAGATATATGCATTCGCGGAAACATGCGGAAATTCCGCATGTTGAGGAAGTTCTTGAGGATTTTACAATACAATAATAACAAAATGCTATTAATAGCTAATTATTAATGAAGAAATGTGTACATCTCTATATTTTATAATGTAAACTAGCTGATTCTTCCTCCTTCCTGTTTTTCTGGTAAGTTCCTAAACTGAGGTGGGCGTTGTCACCATTTACTTTATTCTCATGTGTAACGTTGGATATTTTTACATTGTAGGTCAGTCCGTTGTTTTTTGTCCTGTATTTAATCTGATGATGGTTTGTGTAAAGCCGAAACGCGTCCTTTTATATGTTTTTTAACAATAATAAATAACCTTGTGGTACATCTTCGAGTTTTTGTAATTGGTTTACCTCGAGACCACATTTGAGTAAGTATGGATACTTCTCTTCATGTTTAATTCACGAATAGTCAATAACAAATTTTTTGTTTATTAATTGTTTAAATAAAAAAAAACGATTTTAACGGAAAATGCTTAAATTTTCTTGTTTTTACAATGAAGAAACTTCGAACTTTTACAGATTGTAGCTAATTATATGAACTAGGTATGCATAATTTAACTTTTTACGTTAATTGTTACGTTATGCTTCATAAATAAACAACAAAGTTTCAAATTTTTTGCCCATTCCGACTACTTTTCATGTTTGTACATAATATGTTTTATACATATTTTAATAAACATGACGATATATTTTAATGTTTGAAAAGTGTAAGACTAAAAAGTAACAAATAAAAAAATATGAAAAAAATATTTTTTTCTTGAATTACGAGTGACTAAAATTGAACATAATATTATAGAAAAATCAACTAAAAAACAAAAAATAAAAAAAACTGAAAAAATTTAACACATTTAACACATCTAAGACGCGCCACGCTTTTCTTTGACGAATGTGGTAGATTTTTTCAATTTTTTTTATTTTTTTGCTTTTTAGTTCATTTTTCTATATTAGTTTTAATTTTAGTCACTCATAACTAAAGAAAAGCGTTTCTTAAAAATATTTTTTTCATATTTTTTTATTTATAATAAATTTGTCCAAAATTATCTTCAAACTTATTACATACATTAAAAAAAATAGAGGGTCGTGTAGAGAAAAAAATTACCTTTCAAATGACATGCCACTCGACTACACTTGCTTTTTAAAAAAGTGGGGGTTGATGCGGGGCAGTAGGGGGTTACATTTGAGGGCATGAGTTTTGCATGAAAATTTGTCCCCCTCCAATAAAAATTGACTGTTTTTTTTTAATTTTTGAAGAAGCTCTTGGTTTTTGAGATTCGGGGAGGTTTAAATTTTCGTTGGAACAGACTGTATACGAATATGCCATCAGAACGACACTCAGAGCACCTAGTGTCTAGGGTCACGTCATCTTCTGAAGGTCCTAGTGATTTTGACACTAAACTGATGCAAACAGATTACAGGTGGGATTTTTGGGGTTACTGAACACGAATACGCCATCAGAACCGACTCTCGAAGCTCCTGGTGCCCACGATCACTGCTAAGAACGTCATCTTCTGGAGTTTACAAGGTTTTCGACACTGAATTCATACAACTAGATTACTATTGGAGGTTTTTGGGCACCAGGTGCACCGATGGGTCGGTTCTGATGGCGTATTCTTGTTCAGCAACTCCCAAACCCCTCGAATTTTCTGGCCGGTTCCGGTTTTCGGCACTAACTTGAAATTATTTTTGATTACTTTGCTTACTTCTTTAGGCGTAGTAGACTTTATTATTCCTTGATCAGTATTGTTCGTATCGTATTCAGTACTCTCAACATCATCGTTTTGTTGATTAAATTATTATTTCCCATTTCGTTATTTCGGAATACATTCTCCAAAAATATAAAGTATGAGTATGAATGTGCTACAAGAAAATAGTTTCGTAACTAAATAAAAAAAATAGTTATATCTTATTTCTTCTTGATATAAAGTATCTTTTTCTACGACCGTTTAATAACATGCTCATTATTCGCTATTTTTTCATAGATAATAGCATCCATTACTGTACTCGTGAGTAATAATTCATTACTCACGGGATGAAGTTACTCACGGGTCATTACTCACGGGCTGAAGTTAGATTCAAGTGGCGCATGCCACTTTTAATATTAATCGTATATAAACTGCAAATCAAATTACTTAAACTTGTTTATTTATTACAATATTTATTGTAATTTATACCAATAATTAACTTCGAAAAATGTTTAAAGGAATTTTAACTCTAACAATGTCAGTATATTTTTACGTTTATATCTTGTTTACTAAAAATTTTGACGTTTATCATTTAATTTAGTGACAGTGACATTAGCGCATTCTGTTTATGTTAATTGGAATTTATAACTAATATTGTGTTTGTTTTTCAAGTTATATTGTGTTAAATATGTTATAACATATTATGTATAGTTATAAGTTATATTATTATATTATATGTATATAGTTAAATGTAAATATACATTATAACTATATAATATATGAAATACGTCCACCGAGAACAGCCATTTCTTAGATTCACTGACAGTATAGGTACAAATTTAAGCTTATAATTTTTCGGAAACGAATAGATCTTATATTGACTATTTCTAGTTGTATTTTTACAATAAATAAGAATTTAGTAATAGTAGGCAACCAATTATTCAGCCACGTACTAGGGGAAAATAGCATTTAGGTATTTTTGTAAATTATTATAATTTAAATCTCGAGTAGATAATTAAATTTTTTACTAATTAAAATAAAAAAAGGTCGTAATGGCTGTCATTACATGCTAGTTGAATAATATACTATTACAATGAAATAATTATTATAATACCGGGTGTAACAAAAGGCAGATCATAAATTAAATCACATATTCTGGGACCAAAAATAGTTCGATTGAACCTACTTACCTTCGTACAAATGTGCACATAAAAAAAGTTACAGCCCTTTGAAGTTACAAAATGAAAATCGATTTATTCCAATATTTCGAAAACTATTAGAGGTTTTTTATTGAAAATGGACATGTGGCATTCTTAAGGCGGGAACATCTCAAAATTAACAGTGAAATTTGTGCACCACATAAAAATTTTATGGGAGGTTTAAAGTTTTATGGGGGTAAGACCCCTAAACTTTTGTGTATGTTCCAATTAAATTATTATTGTGGCATCATTAGTTAAACAAAATGTTTTTAAAACTTTTTGGCCTCTTAGTACTTTTTCGATAAGGCAGTTTTTAGCGAAATATTTTGAACATTTATAAAATCCACCACAGATTTGTAAATGGGTAAGTAAAATTATAGAGACCTGGTAATAATAATATATTTAATATGAAAATTTATTTATAATTTACATTTTTTAGGTATTATTTAAAAAATATTAAAAAAGAAGCCACATCTTGATAAAAACTGGCTTATCGAAAAAATACTAAGAGGCAAAAAAGTTTCAAAAACATTGTGTTTAACTTATGATACCACAATAATAATTTAATTGGAGAGTACACAAACATTTGGGTGGTTTAAGGGAACAAAGCTTACCAATAAACAAAACCATAAAATTTTTAAGTAAACATATTAAAAAATATGTCGCATTTCGATAAAAACTAGCTTGTCGGAAAAATACTAAGAAGTAAAAAAGTTTTAAAACAACTGTGTTTAAATAATTGTACCACAATAATAATTTAATGGGAACGTACACAAAAGTTTGGGGGGTTTAAGGGAACAAAACCCCGACTAAAATTTTAAGGGTGCACAAAGTTCCCCGTTTATTTTTTAAAGATGTTCCTGCCATAAGAATGCCAAATGTTCATTTTCAATAAAAAATCTCTAATAGTTTTCTATATAGGTATTGAAAAAAATCGATTTTTATTTTGTAACTTCAAAGGTCTGTAAATACCTTTTTGCATGTGCACATTTGTACTAATTTAAGTTATGTCCAATCGAATTATTTTTGGTCCCAGAAAATGTGATTTAATTTATGACCTGCCTTTTTGTTACACACTGTATAGGTTTACCAGTCACGATTTTTGAAAAGGCAAACAAAATATGCTCCAGTAAGTTTCGGTGAACTCACAACTAAATAACCTCGACAAATATACGATTTTTTAGTACATTTCCTTTGTTAGAAGGATTTTATTGTTAAAATAAAACTGAGAACGCCAGCAAAAAGTTAAATGTTAGCTGATTTGTATTCTGTTGCGAAAACGGCAGTTTCACAGGTACTTGATCCCCCTCTTGCATCTCATAAAGCGAGGGGACGATTTTTTGGGTAACTTAGTTGAGTAGGGGTGAGGCACGAAAAAATTCCGTTTTACATTTTTAACCAGAAATAAATCTGTATATCCAGAAATAAAATAAGCCTGTTTTTCTACTGAGTATACACAAAGAAAAATCCTTTCGTTTCTCAGTGATTCGAAGTGATCAAACATACATTATGAATTGATATGAATAAAAAGAGTTTTTATTAGAAATATTGGCGAGATGTCCTAAACATGGAAAAAGCTCATTAATATACAGGGTAATTCATTAGGAATATCCAATCTCTGACTTGTAGATTCTAGAATTCAAAATATTAAGATTTAACCCAAATCACTTAACCCGGCACCTGCCACGTGGGGTGCTACCAGCACCCCATAACACATTTTTATCAAATATTTGGTATTTCAAGTTTGGTAACCGTGCTGTGGGTCATAGTAGCTTCCTGTAATATTATATAGCATAGATGTGTTAGCGTTTGAAGTGGTTATTTACTGTCATTCTGAACTTGTAGCTCTAAAGTCGAATTGGGGTGTCATTATCCGGCACTTTAAGTTTTAAATTTTTTTTGTATTTTTGATAAACAGGTCAAATTTAAATTTTTTATTGAAATAACTGATTTAAATTATTAATATAGACTCTATACTCACTAAATTTAAATTTTTTTAGATATTTTACTTGACTTCATTTTATTATGGCTTGGTACTTGCTAATTTGCTTATAACACCTTTTTCATTTTATTTTTTAACTTTTATAACATATTAGTGGCTAATAAGTTAATAAAACATGTTTTTTTATATTCTTGTATTACTCAACACATTATTTTGTTTTTTAAACAAGTAGATCACAGACAATTTTTAAGGGGTGTTGTCAGCACCCCACGTGGCAGTTGACGCCTTGCAAAGCCACGTGGCAGGTGCCGGGTTAAGTAAAATGTGGCTACTTACAGTGTTACAGGGTGTTTTATTTAAATATTTAAAAAATATTTTTACCCAGTACTTTAACACTATTTGACATATAATTATTATACTTGGCAGAAAGTGTAGGTAGTGCACACCCAGGCGCGGATACAGAGGAGCGTCAACGGGGCCGTGGACCCCCTGTTGTACTTAGTCTATAGGTATTTTTTTATTATTTATTATTTTATTATGTCAACTTTAAACTTCAAGCGATCGGTAGAACACTAAATATACACGACATCCGCTTCCAAAGAATTGAAAGAAGCCATAAAATCCAATAAAAGCAGCCTTCTCTGAAAAATAAACTGCAGGTGCATTTATTTGGGTACCGATGGAACCATAGACAATGAATAGATTGACCGTAGAAAGGTTAATCTTAACATGTCCAGTTGGAAAATAGTGGCCAGTGAGATTAACAGTCGTAAATTGTGTTTCCTAGCTGTGAAAAATAGTGAATAAGTCCAAACGAAAGATTCAAACCAACATAATTAAAATATCGTGTCCCAACTGATCCATGGGTTCCTAAAAGTGAATACAGAGTTCCAAAGACATTAGAATCGGGACACTCAAGACAATTACAGCTTATGTGGTTAAATAAATTCCCGTACCTTTCTTACAGCAAGAAAGATGAATGTGCTTACTGCGGTGTGTGTGTGTGTGTGTGTGTGTGTGTGTGTGTGTGTGTGTGTGTGTGTGTGTGTGTGTGTGTGTGTGTGTGTGTGTGTGTGTGTGTGTGTGTGTGTGTGTGTGTGTGTGTGTGTGTGTGTGTGTGTGTGTGTGTGTGTGTGTGTGTGTGTGTGTGTGTGTGTGTGTGTGTGTGTGTGTGTGTGTGTGTGTGTGTGTGTGTGTGTGTGTGTGTGTGTGTGTGTGTGTGTGTGTGTGTGTGTGTGTGTGTGTGTGTGTGTGTGTGTGTGTGTGTGTGTGTGTGTGTGTGTGTGTGTGTGTGTGTGTGTGTGTGTGTGTGTGTGTGTGTGTGTGTGTGTGTGTGTGTGTGTGTGTGTGTGTGTGTGTGTGTGTGTGTGTGTGTGTGTGTGTGTGTGTGTGTGTGTGTGTGTGTGTGTGTGTGTGTGTGTGTGTGTGTGTGTGTGTGTGTGTGTGTGTGTGTGTGTGTGTGTGTGTGTGTGTGTGTGTGTGTGTGTGTGTGTGTGTGTGTGTGTGTGTGTGTGTGTGTGTGTGTGTGTGTGTGTGTGTGTGTGTGTGTGTGTGTGTGTGTGTGTGTGTGTGTGTGTGTGTGTGTGTGTGTGTGTGTGTGTGTGTGTGTGTGTGTGTGTGTGTGTGTGTGTGTGTGTGTGTGTGTGTGTGTGTGTGTGTGTGTGTGTGTGTGTGTGTGTGTGTGTGTGTGTGTGTGTGTGTGTGTGTGTGTGTGTGTGTGTGTGTGTGTGTGTGTGTGTGTGTGTGTGTGTGTGTGTGTGTGTGTGTGTGTGTGTGTGTGTGTGTGTGTGTGTGTGTGTGTGTGTGTGTGTGTGTGTGTGTGTGTGTGTGTGTGTGTGTGTGTGTGTGTGTGTGTGTGTGTGTGTGTGTGTGTGTGTGTGTGTGTGTGTGTGTGTGTGTGTGTGTGTGTGTGTGTGTGTGTGTGTGTGTGTGTGTGTGTGTGTGTGTGTGTGTGTGTGTGTGTGTGTGTGTGTGTGTGTGTGTGTGTGTGTGTGTGTGTGTGTGTGTGTGTGTGTGTGTGTGTGTGTGTGTGTGTGTGTGTGTGTGTGTGTGTGTGTGTGTGTGTGTGTGTGTGTGTGTGTGTGTGTGTGTGTGTGTGTGTGTGTGTGTGTGTGTGTGTGTGTGTGTGTGTGTGTGTGTGTGTGTGTGTGTGTGTGTGTGTGTGTGTGTGTGTGTGTGTGTGTGTGTGTGTGTGTGTGTGTGTGTGTGTGTGTGTGTGTGTGTGTGTGTGTGTGTGTGTGTGTGTGTGTGTGTGTGTGTGTGTGTGTGTGTGTGTGTGTGTGTGTGTGTGTGTGTGTGTGTGTGTGTGTGTGTGTGTGTGTGTGTGTGTGTGTGTGTGTGTGTGTGTGTGTGTGTGTGTGTGTGTGTGTGTGTGTGTGTGTGTGTGTGTGTGTGTGTGTGTGTGTGTGTGTGTGTGTGTGTGTGTGTGTGTGTGTGTGTGTGTGTGTGTGTGTGTGTGTGTGTGTGTGTGTGTGTGTGTGTGTGTGTGTGTGTGTGTGTGTGTGTGTGTGTGTGTGTGTGTGTGTGTGTGTGTGTGTGTGTGTGTGTGTGTGTGTGTGTGTGTGTGTGTGTGTGTGTGTGTGTGTGTGTGTGTGTGTGTGTGTGTGTGTGTGTGTGTGTGTGTGTGTGTGTGTGTGTGTGTGTGTGTGTGTGTGTGTGTGTGTGTGTGTGTGTGTGTGTGTGTGTGTGTGTGTGTGTGTGTGTGTGTGTGTGTGTGTGTGTGTGTGTGTGTGTGTGTGTGTGTGTGTGTGTGTGTGTGTGTGTGTGTGTGTGTGTGTGTGTGTGTGTGTGTGTGTGTGTGTGTGTGTGTGTGTGTGTGTGTGTGTGTGTGTGTGTGTGTGTGTGTGTGTGTGTGTGTGTGTGTGTGTGTGTGTGTGTGTGTGTGTGTGTGTGTGTGTGTGTGTGTGTGTGTGTGTGTGTGTGTGTGTGTGTGTGTGTGTGTGTGTGTGTGTGTGTGTGTGTGTGTGTGTGTGTGTGTGTGTGTGTGTGTGTGTGTGTGTGTGTGTGTGTGTGTGTGTGTGTGTGTGTGTGTGTGTGTGTGTGTGTGTGTGTGTGTGTGTGTGTGTGTGTGTGTGTGTGTGTGTGTGTGTGTGTGTGTGTGTGTGTGTGTGTGTGTGTGTGTGTGTGTGTGTGTGTGTGTGTGTGTGTGTGTGTGTGTGTGTGTGTGTGTGTGTGTGTGTGTGTGTGTGTGTGTGTGTGTGTGTGTGTGTGTGTGTGTGTGTGTGTGTGTGTGTGTGTGTGTGTGTGTGTGTGTGTGTGTGTGTGTGTGTGTGTGTGTGTGTGTGTGTGTGTGTGTGTGTGTGTGTGTGTGTGTGTGTGTGTGTGTGTGTGTGTGTGTGTGTGTGTGTGTGTGTGTGTGTGTGTGTGTGTGTGTGTGTGTGTGTGTGTGTGTGTGTGTGTGTGTGTGTGTGTGTGTGTGTGTGTGTGTGTGTGTGTGTGTGTGTGTGTGTGTGTGTGTGTGTGTGTGTGTGTGTGTGTGTGTGTGTGTGTGTGTGTGTGTGTGTGTGTGTGTGTGTGTGTGTGTGTGTGTGTGTGTGTGTGTGTGTGTGTGTGTGTGTGTGTGTGTGTGTGTGTGTGTGTGTGTGTGTGTGTGTGTGTGTGTGTGTGTGTGTGTGTGTGTGTGTGTGTGTGTGTGTGTGTGTGTGTGTGTGTGTGTGTGTGTGTGTGTGTGTGTGTGTGTGTGTGTGTGTGTGTGTGTGTGTGTGTGTGTGTGTGTGTGTGTGTGTGTGTGTGTGTGTGTGTGTGTGTGTGTGTGTGTGTGTGTGTGTGTGTGTGTGTGTGTGTGTGTGTGTGTGTGTGTGTGTGTGTGTGTGTGTGTGTGTGTGTGTGTGTGTGTGTGTGTGTGTGTGTGTGTGTGTGTGTGTGTGTGTGTGTGTGTGTGTGTGTGTGTGTGTGTGTGTGTGTGTGTGTGTGTGTGTGTGTGTGTGTGTGGGTGTGTGTGTGTGTGTGTGTGTGGGTGTGTGGGTGTGTGGGTGTGTGGGTGTGTGGGTGTGTGGGTGTGTGGGTGTGTGGGTGTGTGGGTGTGTGGGTGTGTGGGTGTGGGTGTGGGTGTGGGTGTGGGTGTGGGTGTGGGTGTGGGTGTGGGTGTGGGTGTGGGTGTGTGTGTGTGTGTGTGTGTGTGTGTGTGTGTGTGTGTGTGTGTGTGTGTGTGTGTGTGTGTTGAGTAAACCGTTTGTTCCTAATTAAAATTAGCTTTACTCTTTACAAATAATAAAATAATATCTGGTCCAAAATTAATGAGAATAAATAAGGAGTAAGCACCGAGCCTTGGTGCAATCCTGCTTTCACCTGAAATTTATCAGTCTCTCCCACACCTGTTCTAACACTAGTCGTTACTCCCTCATACATATCTCTCACAATATTTACATATTCGCCAGGGACTCCTTTCTTATTGATTGCCCACCACAGAATCTCTCGAGGAACTCTTTCATATGCTTTCTCAAGATCAATGAATACCATATGAGCGTTGGTCTCTTTATTCCTGCGTTTTTCCATCAGTAGCCTTACAATGAAAATTGCATCTGTTGTTGATGTGCCCTGCATAAAGCTAAATTGATTATCGGATATATCTCTTTCTTCACGTATCCGTGTATCAATTACTCTCTTCCATATTTTCATGGTGTGGCTAAGTAGTTTTATAGCCCTGTAGTTTGTGCATTGTTGTATGTCTCCCTTGTTTTTGTAGACAGGCACTAATATACTGCTTCTCCATTCGTCTGGCATTTGTCCAACTTCCATATTTCTATTAAATGGACCTGCTAGCCAACTTATTCCTGTCTCTCCCAATGCTCTCCATACTTCCCCAGGAATATCATCTGCTTTGACTGCTTTTCCTTTCATTATTTTTTGAAGCGCTTGAGCCACTTCCTCGTTTGTTACTCTGGTAACCATTGCTGTTACTGTCTCCGTTAACTCCACAGGATGTCTGTCAAATTCTTCATTTATTAAACTGTCAAAATACTTTCTCCATCTCTTTTTGACATCCTTTTCGTGAATTAGTATTTTATTATTTTCATCTCGGATACATCTAATCTGATTAAAATCTCTTGCTTTCTTTGCTCTCTGTTTGGCTATTTTATATATCTTCGCTTCGCCTTCCCTGGTATCAAGTTGATCGTATAGGTTTGAATACGCTTCTGCTTTGGCTTTTGCTACTGCTACTTTCGCTTCCTTTTTGGCGACCATATAGTTTTGAAGATCTATGTCCGCTCTGGTTTCTTGCCACTTTTTATATAATTTTCTCTTTTATTTTATTTTTCCTTGTACTTCATTTGACCACCACCAAGTCTCTTTATCCTCAAACTTCTTTCCTGACGTTTTCCCAAGTATTTCAATAGCCATTTCATCTAATAATATTGGCCATTTTTCTAAAAATTGTGTTAGGGCTTCTTTTCATGTTCCAACATATTTTTTCTACTATTCTTTCCCTGAATAGACCTTCCTTCTCATCTTTTGGCATCCACCACTTGATTTTTTGTGGTTCTCTCCGATATTTCTGTTTAGTTTGGCTTTTTACTTCGATGTCCAGAACAAGCAGCTTAGGTTGTTGGCTTACTGTCTCACTAACTATTAACGTGCAGTCCTTGCATTCACGTATGTCTTCTTTCCTTATCATGAAGTAGTTAGTCTATTTGGGATTGATGTTGTCCACTTTTGTAGATAATAAGTTGAGTTTTTCTCTTTTTAAAGAATGTGTTAATCGCCATATCCAATGCTGTTGCTAGTTAACACAATCACTACTATGCCACCGAAACATTGAAATAAATTTTATTTTTATTACAGTTTTAAATTAGAAAGATGTAATATTCAGCTGTTATTTCCAACATATTTACGATACATAATAGAATAAGGAAAAGAAAAGATTTCTCAAGTCATTTAAGATATATTTTGTATTAAAGCCCCATATACAATTAAAAATATTAATTTTATAATGAAATAAAATATTTAGGCTTAACGGATAGAACGTAATACTCTGACAAGCATATTTTTGTCTATAAAATCTATTACTTTAATAACCTTAACCACAGCTTTAATTTGAGCATCAGTGAAAGTGCCTCTCAAATGCTGTTCAGCTAATTTTGCGAGTCTCTAAAACAAAAAAAGAAGAATATTACTTAACGCAAATACAAAATCTGTTAAAAACAAAGAATTCTTTTTAATGCGTAAGTAGTATCTGGCAGTACCCAGAACACGCCAAATAGAATTAGATTTTGCTGACCTCACAAAATAGAATTTCATAATGGGAGAATCGACGGTTGCTAGGCAACGTGACGTCACCAAAATAGAATTCTATTTGGCGTGCTCCTGACATTGTGTTTTGATCGTGATGGATCTTGAATTGCTTCATCCATAATATCATAATATGAATTTAAACTGACGTTATAAACACACCTTTATCTACACTGCGCGTCAGTGAAAACGGGCACCACACAAAATGGGTAATTTTTGATGTCTCCAATTTCACAAACCTGTTGTTCCGATTTAAGTGATTTTTGGAATATGTTATAGCCTTATTCTTTAGCAATATCGTTGTAATTGTATTTTTGCTAGACAGGTAAATTGTCATTGTATACCGAGTGTATCAATCTAACTGTGTTTTTTCCTGAAAGTTTACCAGACCCTGTGAAATATTCTAGGATTTATAAAATACTGAAATTAAAACCCAACTATAGCCTCAGGTTTTCTTAACGTTGTATTTTCTTATTCATTCGCTTATGTTGGATAATGAAAAAGTTAGGTGCTTTAACAACTAGTCATGTTCTTCATCAATACAGGGTGTTTCTAATTAAGTGCAAGAAATTTTAGGAGTAATTCTATATGAAAAACTAATGGCCTTTTGCTTTATAAACATATGTCCGCAAATGCTTCGTTTCCGACATACGGAATGTTGATTTTTTTCTTATAAACTGACGATTTATTTATTGCTGTACAACCGGTTGAGATATGCAAATGAAATTTGGTAGATTTTAAGAGGTAGTTATTGCGCGTTTTTTGACATACAATTAAAAATTTTATATTCACCATTGTCGTGCATAACAACATCCCGTAAGTAACATCCCGTATGTCGGAAACGAAGCATTTGCGGACATATGTTTATAAAACAAACGGCCATTATTTTTTCATGGCGCCTTAAAGTTTGTCGTACTTATTTAGAAACACCCTGTATTGATAAAAAACATGGTTAGTTGTAAAAGTACCTATCTTTTTTATTATCAAAGATAACCGAATGAATCAAAAAACAGAATGTTAAGAAACCCTGAGGCTATAGTTGGATTTTAATTTCAGTATTTTCTAAATGCTAGTGGATTTCACAGGGTATGGTGAACGTTGAGAAAAAACAGTTTGATTGACACACCCGGTATACAGTGGCGGATCCAGCAGGATCCAGCATCGTCAAAAGGGTGTGCTGATGAGCTAAATTTCTATGAAAACTAGATGAATAAATTAATGTTTTTATAATCTTTATATATAACTTGGTTTAAGAGGGCGGACGATCGCCCCCATCGCCCTCGTTAAAGAATAAGGCTATAACATATTAAAAAACCACTTAAATCGGACAACAGGGTTACGAAATTCGAGACATCAAAAATTACCCTTTTTGTGGAGTTCTCGTTTTCTCTGTCACGCAGAGTATATAGTCAATAGAAAGACAACTTGTTTCAGTCGAAGTCAAAAAAATACTACTACTACAAAACGACTGTTGTGCATATCCGTATATGACGCCTAAAGCCGTCATGCGCACCCAACAATAGTAACGATATTACGTCTTTAGGCATCATCAACGATATTACATCTTTTCATCGACTTTGTGTTAAATTTTGTATGATATGAACCTGAATTAATATTTTTTGTATGATAAATGATATATAAATAATTTTTTAATAAATAATGATTAGTGATGACATATGTTGATATAAGAGCTTTAAGACAAACATTTATATAAGCAAGTGTTACATATTTAACGAACTGACCTGATGAGTCGAGGTAAGGAATTTTGAGAAGAATTATATAGATTAGAGGAAGAACTAACAGTATTATAAGCTGAATATTATGAGGCAATTTGAGACAATGAGAAACCCACTGCTCTTGTCAAATCAAGAAAGGTAATAAGTGATTTATAGAAGCTTGAAAGCTTATTAGAGACCCACTATGTATTAGAGGGTACCTATTTTATTCATGATTATTCGTGATTAAACAATCGATTCAAAGCAAGGGATTGAGGTCGTGAAATATGTAGAAGAATTTGATCTATCCAACGAAGTTATACCCACTTTTATTTAGGTAAAATGTAGAGGTTTCGTGGCTAGTATATAAAATGATTATTATGATTATTATGAGAGAAATATGTAGAAGAATTTGAACCATCCATTCGAGTGAAACCACTTTGATTCGTCTAACGTAGGTATTGGAGGACAGGTAAAAGAAGTGATTATTGACAAAGTAACACAGGCGCAGATAAAGTTCGGTAATGAAATAACAAAAACAATCATCGCATAGAGACCTCAAAGATGAGGACTGGATGAATAAAGTGCCGTGGAAAACGAAAACGGCGAACGTAAAATGGGAAAAAGCCGAAGAAGAAGAAGATGAAGACATGTAGTAACTTATTTCTAATTTGACATGTTTGCGGATCCACGCTGCTGGATCCAGCATAAAAAAAACACTAGCAGCCTAAAAAACTACCGGGTCCAGCAAGCAATGCCTATATTCAGTTGTTTTTTTTTCTAACATATTTGCAATACATAATAGAATCAGGAAAAGAAAATGTTTCTCACTTATTTTAAAATATATTTCGTAGTAAAACCCCATATAACATCAATATTAATAAAAATATTAATTTTTATAATAAAGTAAAATATTTAGGCTTAACGAATGGAACGTAACACTCTGACAAGCATTGGTTTGTCTATAAAATCTATTATTTTAATATCTTTTACTACGGCTTTTACTTGAGCGTCAGTTAAATCACCTCTCATATGCTGTTCTGCTAATTTTACTAGTCTCTAAAACAAAAATCACGTAAATAAAAATCTGTTAAAAACAAAGAATGCTTTTTATCGCTTCCTAATATGATCTTTTTATTAAGCCACGTGCAAAAGCAAATAGAGGAGATTGCTGATCGCATACAAAATTTAGACCTGTATCCCGCGTACCAAAAAAAGTTAATTAATAGCAAGCTGAAAATTTGTTAATAGCTTAACGGTGTCTAGTCGGACAAACTTTGATGTACGGGAACACTGGAACAGGGAAATTTTAATTGTGGAACAGTTTAAAATTATGGAACGTCAGATTACGAAAACGTCCCATGTATTTTGTCGGACAGAATACCCAAAAGATTTGTTACACTTTCATTAAAGCCTCATGCAAAAATCAGACTGCTATTACTAACCAACATAATTCCTCTCATTTGACATATTCTTCGTGTTCCACTTCGTGTTCCATTGAAATGCCCAGTTAGTAGTGATAATACCAGTCTTATTTTTGCATGAGAGTTTAATGAAATGGTAACAAATCAATTGGAAGTTATGTCCGACAAAATACGTGGAACGTTTTCGTAATCCGACGTTCCAAATTTTTAACCTGTTCCACAATTAAAACTTCCCTTGTTCCACTGTTCCCATACATCAAATTTTATCCGACTAGATTAACCGTTAACCTATTAATAAATTTTCAGCTTGCTATTAATCAACTTTTTTTTGGTGCCCGGGATCCAGGTCTAATTCCTTAATATGTTAATTTCTTAAAGAATTCTTTCAAAGGAAGCTAACAAAAATTCAATATGAAAAATCTGTGAATTGACTGAACATCTGGGGATCTGAAGAGTTGAAATTATGCAATTCATAAAACTGTACACAAGAATTTTGTCGACAAAACAAGATTTCAGACTAAGTTTATATACTTTTACAAAATAGTGTCTTCTTCTTTAAGTGCCGTCTCGCAATGGGGGGTTAGATATCATCATCACTACCTTTACTTGATCTACCGTTGCTCTGAAGAATTATATAGAACTACACTTAAAGCAGCCCCTTAAATTCTTCAAGCATGACACTGTCCTTCTTCCTATACTACACTACTTTCTCTTAAATTTCCTAGTATATGTATGATCAGTCTTAGCATTTCAATGTGATGTCCTCTCATTACTTGTCCCAGATATTGCAACTTTCTTGTTTTTATTGTGTGTACGTGTACATGCTATGTGTGTTTTTTCCTGTGTCCATGCTGTTTTAAGCATATACACAGAAGATCCTCAAGTTCAGGTACATTTAAGCTAATTCTAATAAATAAATACTAAAAAAGTTATTACCAATATTCAAAAACAGCCATTTTGTTGTTAATTTTAAAATAACTTTTTAATTTATTACATATATACACCGTTTTTAGGCGTCAACGCCCTTCTGGTAGGGATCTATGAAGGAGTGTCACCGAGCCGCAAGCCCTTATCCCTTGCCGTACCACTCCTCCATAGGCCGATCAGAAATCAGCTTATTCCAGACCAAGTCGTAGATTCTTTTCAGAATTTTAGACTACGACGTCAGCCTTTTTATTTTTCTATTCACCGGGCTGGGGTTTGAACCTCGATCGCCTCGACCGCATATCCACTATAGATTTGTTAATCGTGCGCCTCAGTCCGCTTGGCTAATCTGATCGACTTTTTGGTTTATTAACCGATTTTAATCTAATTTTGAGATCTGTTTTTCTTAAGAAGTAGTTGTCTGTGGACGTCAAATCTCTAAATAGACAAGATTTTAATGGTAGGAGAGCCCAAGCGGGAATTTTGCAGTTACTCGGGCGCGTCGAACAATCACACGGTGAGAAACCATGTAAGTACCCTGTAAATGTACCCCTACCATATACATATGGGCTAATACAGGGGCATGAGTTGGGGGCATTCCGTAAAAAATCTATCCCTAGAAAAAAAACAGTGTATATTTAAAAAATCTGACGATTTGAGCGGGGCGTAAAGAAATGGGTGGGTCGCAAAGTTTCACAAAAAAGCGAATAGTTCGCCAAATTTAATATCAAATTGAAAAACTGAAAAATACGAGTTCAATATTTTCCAAAAATCTATAGAGTGATAAAAAATACGAGGGGGGGGGTAACTATAAAATTTTAAATTGAAACCAGCGATATTTCGCAAAATTAACATCAGTTCGAAAAACTGAAAAATACGTGTTCAATATTTTTCAAAAATCTATCGAATGACAACAAACACGACCCCCCACGGAGGAGGGCTGGGGGGTTACTTTAAAATTTTAAATGAGAACCACCATGTTTTATTGCAAATTTGGATTCCTTACGTAAAAATAAATAATTTTTATTCCAGACATTTTTTCGAATTATGAATTGATAGCGGTATAATCGAAAAAAACGATTTTTGGAAAATTAACTTCAAAAATTGAAAATCCCCATTAAAATGGAAACCGTAAATTTTTGACTTTAGGATCTAATCTTCACAAACCAATAGGTCCCCATGACGCTAGAGTAACTGCAAATTTAGCATCCCACGCTACATTTTAAAATTATTTTGAAATATACAGGGTGTCCCAATAAATGACGGCGTATCAAAGTTATATTTTTTCTTATGGAATACCCTGTATTTTATTGCATTTTTTAATTTTCCGCAAAAATAAGGTATAGTTTCATAAGGCTTCCCTATATCTATGTACAGAGTGTTCTGTTGACTTTTCTTAAAATGTAAAGTTTTAAAAGAAGGCTTATTTTCCCGTTATTTAAGAAATTATAAAAAAATTACTTTTACATCTAAGTAGCTGGATATTGGTTGAATGTATTCCATGATTAATTATTACACATTTATTTACAGGGTGTTCAACATTTACAGTTTCATTATTGGATTATTCAATGTCTCATATGATGCTTATTTTAAATAGAACACCATATATATTAATAAATCATTATACTAAACAAATGTACCTCTTTCGAATGGTATATGGATGTCCTATACCTAGGTCTCATAGTTTTTGCGTAATTTACAATTATTTAGATTCCTAATCTGTAAATAAATTTTAAAACAAAAGATATATCTCATTGTATGACATTGTCATTTTATGACAGTACGGTCTGGTAATTATCATAAATATAAACATCCGTGTATGATATTTAAATTTAATTGTTCCCAAAAATGAATAATCACCGTTATCTACGAAAGAGTAGACATGGTACTTTACATTGGGGAGTATTTCCAAAATTGTATCTTACCTTATAAAGTTTACTCTCAAAAGTATCCTGATCCTGATAGGAGACACCCAAAAGGGACGTTTTTGAGAGATTTCTCAATAGATTCCGTGCTACTGGTAATGTTACATACGGAAAGTTAAATAAAAATAAACCAGTTATTTGTGATGACATCAAGGAACTTGATGTCCTGCTTTCTGTTACGGAAAACTTAAATACTAGTAAAGAAAAAATTTCGGGCGAATTGGAAATCAGTCAAATGAGTGTTAGAGTACTTGAAACTACTATTATCCGTATAAAAGTCAACTACACCAGTATTAGATCGAACAGGATTATGATAAATACTTAACTTATCGTTAATGGACTTCAGAATTTGGAGAAGATCCTGATTTTTTTTTAAATGTACTGTATACAGACCAATCTACCTACTTTTCATAATTGTCACTACTGTTGATTGCCAACACCGATAGAGGGTTAATGTTTGAGGTGGTATTCTGGGCGAGTACGTCATCGAGTATTTTTTGACGAAAATGTGAATGTAACAACTTTTTTAATTTCTTAAAACAGGATTTTTGGAACCTTTTTGAGAACCTTCGACTTAGCATCCGAACAAACATGTGGCTCCAATTAGACGGAGCTCCTGCTCATTTTTGACGTGATGTTAAGAACTACCTTAACAGAAAATTTAAAAATAAATGGATAGGTAGAGGTGGTCCATATATTTGGCCATCTAGGTCAGCAGGATTGATAAAGATGGATTTTTTATGGGGTTTTAAATGGGGTTATATTAAAAATATTGTATATCTATGCTGCATTTCCGACTACTCCAGATGATATGAAATTAATAATTTCGAACGCTTTTTGCGTCTATAACAACAGCTATTTTAAATAATGTAAGCAAATCATTTGAAGATATAATCGTTTGTTGTATTGCACAAAAAGGCAAACATTTTGAACATCTATTACATTACTGATAATTTTTTACTTATAATAAGTTATGGTTCATTATTTATGTATTTGTTTTTAAAAAATTCTTTATGTCTCGTTATGTATTTAATTATTTTCAATGAAAAATATTATTTTACATATCAGCAACTAAAAGTAAAGTAATTTATTTACATCTACACTCGTTTCTAACAATTATGCCAAGATGATGGGTTTAAAAATCAAGAGTGACTATAAATATTATTTTTAAAATCAATTTACCGTTTAGGTCACTTATTAATATACATGGTGTTATATTTAAAAGAAACATCATATGACACATTAAAAATAATCCAATAATTAAACTGTAAATTTTGAACACCCTGTAAGTAAATGTGTAATAATCAATCATTGAATACATTAATTATAAGATAATTACCAGACCGGACTGTCATGAAATGACAATGACATACAATGCCATTAATTAACTACATCTTTTGTTTTAAAATCGATTTACAGATTAAGAATTTTAATAATTGTAAATTACGCAAAAACTATGAGACTTAGGTATAGGACATCCATATACCATTCGGAAGGGGTAAATTTGTTTAGTATAATTATTTATTAATATACTTAGTGTTTCATTTAAAATAAAAATCATATGACACATTGAATAATCCAATAATGAAACTGCAAATTTTGAACACCCTGTAAATAAATGTGTAATAATCGATTATGAAATACATTCAACCAATATCTATCTATTTAGATGTAAAAGTAATTTTTTTATAATTTTTTAAATAACTTGAGAATAAGCCTTCTTTTAAAACTTTACATTATAAGAAAAGTCAACATAACTCAGAACGCTCTGTACAGGGTGTCCCAAATTGGTATGTTTTACAGTGTATACCGAAAACTAGAGGAGATAGAAAAAAAGTAGTTAAGATGCCATGACTTCTTTTTTCGTTAAAATAACGATTGCCCAATCAAATCATCAATAGCTCCTCACATTATCGAGATAATGGGCGATTATTGAAAAATGTCGAAAACGTCAGGGTTACAGATCTTCTTTATTAAGAAAAATTTTAAAAAACTTTGTAGGAACTTTTGATAGATATATTATGGACGGATTCAGTGGCGTACAAAAAACTTTTTTACTTTTTTAGGGGGTCTCGTTAAGGAAATATAAACCATACTTATGTTTTTTCAAAGGGGACACGCTGTATATTTTGACATTTTTCGTTTACCTATTTAATTCTCTTTCATCTGATATGACATATCATATATCTATTTTCAGTTGTTGGAGCTACCGTGCAAATAAATTGTTTATAATTCACGTCAGGTTAAAGGCACTTTAAAATAAAACACTCGGTAACGTATTTTAACATTTTAATATTAGGGTACCAATCCTTGATATTTTTATTTAGCAAAAATAAAATCAATCAACTTAAAAAATAGGAATAACGAATTTACCAACAACAAAAAACTACTTAACTACAAGAATTAATTTTGCAAAAATAATAACATTAACATAAACCAACAAACAACAATAATAAACAACGTAACAACTATAATTAATTTTACAAAAATATGAAAATTATAATAAATGTTCAAAATACTCCCCGTTTTGTTGTAATAATAATTGACACGATATTGATATCCTAACGATTATTTGAGAAGGATACAATTTGCAGAATGGTATATAGAAAAATGTAATGAAAATCCAAATTTTTATTCAAAGGTAATATTTAGCGATGAAGCTCGCATATCCAGTGCAGGAATATTTAACCGACACAATGAACTATATTGGAATGACTCAAATTCCCACTTAGTTCAAGGGATCAGGACGCAAGGCAGATTCGGTTTTAACGTTAGTTGTTTTGTCAAGCATAATAAATTAGTTTATCACGTATTTGACGATAAACTAACATCTTAGAAACTAATTTAAATAACATTTCTGATGAGTAATATTTGGCTGATCGGAATACATTTTGGTTCCGACAAGATTGAGCACCTGCCCATAATGCAGAATTCGTTGGAAATTATTTAAATGAAAAGTTTCATAATCGGTGGATTGGAATTTATGGTCCTGTTAGGTGGCCCCCTCGTTCACCAGAACTAAATCCTCCTGATTTTTTTATTTAAGGATTTTTAAAAAGCAACATTTATAAAACTGAATTTAAAACAAAGGAAGAATTATTGCAAAGCATTCATCAAGCATTTAGAAAAATAAAACCAGTGCATAATATGCACTGCATATACTCGATTGTGTAAGATCTGTAAGAAAAAGGTGTCAATTATTAATACAAAAAAACGGGGAGTATTTTGAACATTTATTATAATTTTCATATTTTTGTAAAATTAATTATAGTTGTTACGTTGTTTGTTATTGTTGTTTGTTGGTTTATGTTAATGTTATTATTTTTGTAAAATTAATTATTGTAGTTAAGTAGTTTTTCGTTGTTGGTAAATTCGTTATTCCTATTTTTAAGTTGATTGATTTTATTTTTGCTAAATAAAAATGTCAAGGATTGTTACCCTAGTATTAAAATGTTAAAATACATTACCGAGTGTTTTATTTTTAAGTGCCTTTAACCTGACGTCAACTATAAACAATTTATTTGCACGGTAGCTCCAACAACTGAAAATAGATATATGATATGTCATATCAGATGAAAGAGAATTAAAAAGGTAAACAAAAAATGTCAAAATATACAGGGTGTCCCATTAAAAAAAAACATAAATATGGTTTATATTTCCTTAGTGAGACCCCCTAAAAAAGTTTTTTGTACGTCACTGAATCCGTCCATAATATATCTATCAAAAGTTCCTATAAAGTTTTTTTAAAATTTTTCTTAATAAAGAAGATCTGTAACCCTGTCGGTTTCGACATTTTTCAATAATCGCCCAGTATCTCGATAATGTGAGGAGCTATTGATGATTTGATTGGACAATCGTTACTTTAACGAAAAAAGAAGTCATGAAATCCTAACTACTTTTTTTCTCCTCTAGGTTTCGGTATACACTGCAAACATACCAATTTGGGACACCCTGTACATAGGTATAGGGAAGCTTTATGAAACTATACCTTATGTTTTACGGACAATTAAAAAATGCACTAAAATACAGGGTGTTCCATAAGAAAAATATAACTTTGTATATTTCAAAATAATTTTAAAATTAGTTTTATCAACTTACAAACTACTATTTTAAATTTTTTTTTCAAACGTTTTACCATTTCGCTGTAATCTTCCGTCCCGTTAGTGGTGACTCACCCTGTATACTTACTTTTAATACATCATCTCCAATCTGTATTATAATATGTCTAAAACAATGCCTGCATATTTTTTCAAAGATGATTCCAAGTCATTTAAAGTAGATGAGTAAGTAGTGCATCAAGACTCATATTAATAACCTTCGCTCCATCAACAAATCTCTCCTATGGCGCTAGAGCCCAAGTCGGACCCTGGCCTCCCCCAGCATCAGCCTCCCCTAGCATCAGCCTCCACGTATCTTTGTCCCTGGCTGGTCTCCTCTAGTTGTTCACCCTCAATATCTCTTTAGTATCGGTTCTCACTCCGTTTGCCCACCTCTTTCTTGGTCGACCCTACTGGTCGACGTCCTACCATAATCCGATAAACGTTCTAGGTGTTCTGTCATTATCCATTCATATAAGGTGACCTGCCCAGCGCAATCTTTCTATTTTTAGATAATTTGCTATAGAGGGTTCCTTGTAATATTTACTAACTCGTGGTTGAACCTTATTCTCCATATACCATTGTCGCAAATGGGTCCCAATATCCTCCCTAATATCTTTTTCTCAAAAGTGTCAATAAGGGTTATTGCCTGTTCTGTCATGATTCATGATTCTACAGTATGTTGCTATTGGTCGTATGACGGTTTTATATATTTTAAGCATTACTTCCCTATCATCATCCAGCCTTCTGCATTCAAAGTTGAACATAGGTCTCCCCTAATTTCTTCCAGTTTTGTCGCTCGTGGGCTTTCTGCAACCAATTCCCAGAAATCCTTTTGACGTCGTCTGTCCATCGTGTAGGTGGTCTACCTCTACTTCTTCTCTCTTCTCTTGGTCTCCACACTGTAATTTTTGGGTCGACCTTCCGTCCTTTATTCTGGCTACATGGCCCGCCCAATTCCACTTCAGCCATGTTACTCGCTCTATGACATCTGTGACGCCTGTCCTTCTTCTGATTTCTTCGTTTCTGACCCTGTCTCTGAGAGTCAATCCAAGTAGTGACCATTCCATTCTTCTTTGGGCCACTCTAAATTTCGTTGCTGTGGCCGATAATGTTTCGGCGCCGTAAGTCATGACTGGAAGCATACATTGGTTGAACGTCTTCCTTTTCAAATAATTTGGCAAGTTGCTCTTGAAGATGTCTGATAGAGATTTATATGCGGCCCATACTAAGGTGATCCTTCTCTGTAATTCGGCAGTTTGATTGTCTCTGGCAATTTGGATTTCATGCCCTAAAAATTTATATTTATGGACCAAGGCTATTTCGTTGACGTCGACTTTTAGATTTTCGTTTGGCACCAGGTTTGTCATGTATTGTGTCTTTCCAAAATTCATGTTTAAACCAACTTTTTACAGGCGGATTCTAACTGATTAAGCATAGTTCTATTCTCTTTTAAGTTGTCCGTTATAAGAACTATGTCGTCTGCGAATCATAGCTGGGAGAGCCTTTCACCGTCGACATTTATTCCTTTGGCGTCCCACTCAAATTGTTTGAAAACATGTTCAAGTACTACCGTAAAGAATTTGGGAGATAACGTGTCTCCCTGTCTAATTCCTCGTTTGATTTTTATAGATTTGGTATCTTTGTGTAGTCGGACGGTCATGGTTGCATTATTGTATATGTTCGCTATCAGTTTGGATGCACTACTTCCCTATGCATGTCTTTGGATCATTTGGATGCAAACACCTGTGGCTGAGAGAAGTATGCTTTTTTAGCAAGTATTATCTGTTCTCTTGCTGCAGTCCTCAGTTATCTGTACAGCCAGTTATGTGAGCTGCTTTACTCCTTCTTCTCTCGCATTTTCTTCTAGGTCCACATAAAGTTCTGTGATGCCTCTTGTGGTTTTTGCCATCACGTTTACATCGTCTGCATACATTACAATCTGTTAAGATTTATTAAATAATACATTTTTATAGATTTTTGGGTTTAGGGACATTTTTTTTATAACATATTTCTTACATTTAAGAGTCGGAGGCAGCCGATCTCCCTTTAGTTATCTGGAAGGGATCTGTCATTTGATTTTGAATTCGTACTTGCGCTTCTGTGTAATTCATGGTAGCTTGAAATGACTTTACCAATTTCCCTTGGTATACCATCAAAAAGTTGATACTATTATGGCGCTCGCAAACACAGCCACTTGTAGCCGCCACCGACTTCAAGTAGCGAGAACCAGCTACCGTCATAGCTTGTCGTTGGAAGACTACCAAGCGCGCAATGTGTGTGCCGAGTCCATTTAAATACTTACATACAAATTTCAGTAAGAAGCGTGTAGCAAACAAACGGTGACGACTACAAGTAGATGTGTTTGCAAGCACCCGTATTAATAATTGCCAAACTGAGTTTATATTGTACAGGATTATCAGCATCCAAAATAAGGTCAACGTATATTCATTTAATTTTTAAATGTCTTACAAAATAAACATCACTTTTGTTGTTAAATAATGAGGTGACACCGATTGCTCAACACAAGTGCACCTTAGTTTTCAATAACGCTGTGTCAGCTATTCAATATTATTCTTAATTCATGGCCAGCCCGTGTCAGCATTAAAAACATCAACACTTTTCTAGTTTATTTATAGTTACAGCAAAGCACCGCGGATCATTTTATTTCATTCTTTAATCAATCATCATTCGTGATTCAGATACATGATTAGATAGTTAGACCTCAAGCCCACCAACTCGTTACAGATATTTAGAAGTGATCAATAAATATAGTATGAGTAAATAGTGTTTTACCAAATCAACCCTCTCCTCAGGGTAACTACCCCGTAACATATGGAGTTTTATTATAACATGACTTAAAAATAAACAATGTATATATATACTTACTCCTAATACATCATCACCAATTTGTATTATAATGTCTAAAATAACGCCTGCATATCTTTTCAATGATCCTTCCAAGTCATTTAAAAGTGGAACGACAATGTTGAGTATTGCATCAAGACTCATATTAATAACGCTTGCTCCATCAACAACTAGGAATTTAAATAGTTCTACATTGACAATTTCTTTAAGATGGGGTAAAGCTGCGAGAATTTTGGCCTGTGCTTCTTGATTTAAGACAACGTCAAGTAGTTTCAGATTTGCTTTAACTACTGGTATAACTACGTGATCGACCACTCTGTAATAATTAATAATACACATTAATTAAATTTATTTCAAAAGTACAACCTAAAGACTTGCAAACTTAAAAAAAAACATAAAACTTAAAAATTCTTAATAGTCTGGGCAGATTACCGGAGAATAGGCCATTTTTGGGAAAAGTTATTTATCAGCAATTTTATTGCTGGAATCGAAGCTTATGATTATATATTAATAATATAGGTATGCAAAGTCCGCAGATAGTGTGCTACTTTTTTTATAAACAAAATGGCGCACGAAAATCGTGTTTTTCTCAATTTTTGCTCTATAACTCCAAAGATTTTCACTTTACACCAAAAACACCCAAATAAAAATTCACCGTAATTAAATTCTGCTTAGGGACGTGTTTTTACGATTTACTTCGACGAAAATTTTCCCCAGAAAATGCGGGGTTTTCCAACAAAATATTTAATTTTCAACTAAAATTTTATATAAGTAATTGTTTATCAATAATTAAATAACTTGGTAGTATGAAAGCTCTTTTCGTATAGATTATATTTCTAGAAGCCGATGAAAATTGAATGAACAGTTTAGCAACAGTTGAATTGTTAATTAAAAATTTACGGTCTCTATAATAACCACAATAATTATGATACATAAGAAAAACTATGATTCTTGAATAGAAAGATACTGTACCTGTCTAGTGTACTCTACAGAATTGAAATTGGACTATTTAAGAGGCCTCAGGAATATTTTACAATTATATACAATTTTTTGGCTTATTAACAAATATAATATCTCGGGAAATATTAAATAAAATTAAATCATGAAAGCGGTATTGGAAAAAAAGCAAGACGCTTCTTTAAAAAGAAAAAAACGTTGAATTATGATAAGTGATTCCTGAGATACAACCGGTCAAAGGTGACCGGCATTTACGGCAAAGATATAAACAATAAGAGCATAATTTTCTAACATTCACCTTTTCATTTTTGTCCTCTTTCTCCACACCAATTTTTGTAGATTTAAAATACTCATAACATATATTATTATAATAAAAACTATCGATGTTACGAGTGAAAATTGCCAAAAATAGCAAAATTCCAATCAAAAATTAGGTTGGAGAAAATCTAATCTCAAAGTTCAAAATCGGTATACGTTAAAAAAAAAATGCATTTTCTCGGCTTCTCATGGAGCAATTTTCTTCATTCTTTTTTTGTTTCCAAGTAGCTCGAGTAGAGCCATATAACTAACGTATTATTAAATGTCAAAGTTGCTTTTGTTTTGTTATAAAAAATTAATTTATTTATTATAACACAACTTTTTAATTTGTTTATATAAAGATTGTTTAAATAATTATACAGCTTTCAAATGAGAATATCTGTGTTTTGAACGTTAAAAGGTACACTTGTAGTAAGTTCATCTAAAAAAAGTCTAAAACTGGAAAAAATATGGAGTTTTCTTTTCTTATAAATAAATTAATATATTATAACAAAACAAAAGCAAGTTTGACATTTAATAATGCTTTAGTTAGATAAATAATGAAGGAAATTGCTCCATGGGAAGCCGAGAAAATGCATTTTTTTTACCGTATACCGATTTTGAATTTTGTTTATAAAAAAGTAGCACACTATCTGCGGACTTTGCATATATTATTAATATATACAATCATAAGATTCGATTTCAGCAATATAATAAAATTGATGGCAAATAACGTTTCCTTGTATTTTGCTAATTAGCCCAGAGTATAAAAAAAAGTGTCTAAAATATGTAGCAACCATCACTTGATTTTTTGTGGTCCTCTCCAATATTTTGTTTAGTTTTTCTTGCATCCAAATGTCCAGCACGAACAACTTATACTGTCGGCTTCAGTGGCGAGGTGTTACGGGGGTTATGACCCCCCCCCTAAATGAAAATACATTTCAAATCAATTATCCTAAAAAATAGCGAAAAAAATTTTAGGCCCACCCAAAAAATAATTTAAAGCCCACTTATCCTAGGGGTAGTAAGACTAAGTGACCTTGCAAAAATATTTAAATCACCCTCAAGGTCCATGACCTTCCTTCAAAAAATTTTTGGATCCGCAACTAGTTGGCTTACTGTTTCACTAGCACTTCTACCAGGAAGCGGAAAGGAGCAGTGACCAATGTGCAAGAAAACAGAATTACTACAGAAGCAAGGGCACTTAATAGAAGATAAAGAAGATAAACAGGGGAAGCTAGATAGATGACAGGAGCATTTTACAGGGCTTATTAATGAAGAACCGGATGGAAGTGATGAGGGGTAAGTGGAAATGATAGAAGAAGTTAACGACTCAGCGGAAACAAAGGAGACTCCAACCGTGAAAGAGATAAGAGAAATCATACATAGCATATTTATAAACAATAAAAGTGCAGGCAGCAATGGTATCACTGCAGAATTAAACAAGCATGAGGGAGAAGCACTTATTATAACGCGAATATGTAGCCTGCTGAGGGAAATCTGGGAGCGAGAGGAAATGCCGGAAGTATGCAGAGAGGCCGGAAGTATGTCCCATTCATAAGAAGGGAGAGAGGGAAGTGTGCGAAAACTACAGGGGTATCACTCTCCCAGACGTAACATATAAGGTACTCGCCAGAGTCATCAGAAGCGGACTGGAAAGGCACTAAAATGAGCAGGTTGGTGAATACCAGGAGGACTCAAAAAAGGGCAGATCCACCATAGATCAAATATCCGTGTTGAAAATGATGCAGAACAGTACGTACGATCAAGAACTAAAGCTAAATCTCCTCTTTATAGAATTCAAACAAGCTTACGAATCTGTGAAAAAAGGCGTCTGTACCAGACCCTAAGAGTACTTGGAATTCCGGAAAATATGAGCAGACTAGTAAAAATGACGTTAATGAAGACCGATAATAGGGTCAGGATAGAGGGAAACCTAACATGAGAATTTGAAGTTAAAAGGGGATTAAAGCAGGGAGATCCGCTGTCCACAGTAGTTACTGTTCAATTTCTTGTTAGAGACAATTAAGAGAGAGTGGAATACGAACGAAAGGTATGATCCATAACAACAGAAGCCAGGTTCTGACCTTTGCAGATGATATAGTGCTAATTGCAAGAACTGAAACCAAACTGCTGAGGATTTTCAAACTCTTTGAAGTAAAGGCTAACCAACCAGTATGGACTGAGGATTGATGAGCAAAAACAAAGTATATAGAAATGGGACAGACCGCATATGAAGAAACATCACTGAAGATCACCACAACCAACGAGAGTAAAGAGTATTGCTTCCAAAAGTAATGGAGTTTGAGTATCCAGAGAGCAAAAAGTATTTCCAGAGAGGCAAAATTGAGACTATACCGAACAGTGATCCAGCCCACAGTCCTTTACGGAAACGAAACATGAGTCATGAACAAATATTAAGAAAATATGCTGAATATCTGGGAGCGGAGTGTCCTAAGGAAGATATTCGAGGAAGTAAAAGAAGATGAAGACGTTTGGAGGAGACGAACAAATGCAGAGATCAGAGAGCTATACAGGAAATCAAAAATAAACCAGATCGCCAGAAAAAAGAGACTAGAAGCATGATGATCTGGAGACCACCGGGATAACAAATTGAAGAACTGCGGCATGTACAGGAGAAAATGGAGGAAAACCGTGGAGAAATACCAAGCCATGGGCTTTTAAGGTCTGTTGAGCAACAAATATGATATATACTGTTTCACTAACTATTATCTTGCTGTGCTTACTTTGATGTATATCTTTCTTTCCTATCATGAAACAATCTACAGTAGGAAAAATGAAAGAATACCCATGAACGAACATATAAAACACGCTGTATTTTCTTATCACCGTGTCACACAAAAAATTGACCAGCGCAAGTACATGTAATAATTATTGTTACATGTACTTGCACTGGACAATTTTCTTTGTGACACGGTGACAGGAAAATACAGCGTGTTTTATATGTTTGTTCATGGATATTCTTTCATTTTTCCGACTGTATATATTTAGGAGTGATACTGTCCACTTTTGTGCGCAATAAGTCGAGTTACTCGCTTTTGAAAGAATATGTTAACAATCGACATATCTAATGGTGTTTCTAATTTAAGCCGGTGGCGCCCAAAATCACGACAGCCAAAATCCCGACGGCCAAAACACCGACATGCAATAATTCTCACATAAGAAAAAATTCCGACCACTACATTTTGAATGTTTATTGTTCCCTTTTCAAATGCATACGCAATACACAATGACATTATAGAGTATTGAAATTGAAAAACTAATTACTTACTAATAAGTAAGGGTACTAATTATTATGTATTTTAAAAGAAAAAAATATTAAACACTGCATGCTTCACCTAGTTCTTTGGCTCATTGTCCTTTCCATCTAGTTCCTTGAATGCAAGCAATTTGAAGTCTCCTTCGTTTAAGAGCATCTACTAATTCTACACTCTTATCAGTAAGGCTACGGCTCCAGGGGCGAGAAATTGACGCTAGCAGTAGCCGTAAAACGAACTTAAGGTTCCGCGGAACGGAATACGCACAAGTCCTGTAGTCGGTACAGTTCGGCTATTCCTATTCCATTCCGCGGAACCTTAAGTTCGTTTTACGGCTACTGCTAGCGTCAATTTCTCGCCCCTTAGAGTAAGACTACTTAATAGTACTTAAGAGGGTAACAGACGAGAGAGTAGATACGCGAACTTTTGGCTCGACGCGCTTTTTTGCTCGTGTGTCACCTTAAGTAAGTATGCTTAATTTAAGTTTATCGAGTAAGTTCGTCGTCAATCTCACCGGTTTGAAATCTTGCTCGTAGCCCTTCTCGGCTCGTACGTGTATAGCCGGGTACAAATATGCGAGCAGAAATGTTTGCGAACTGCTCGCATATAATTCGTTGAAAATATATTTACAGCGAACTCATCGCAAACTCATCACAATCCATGGAAAGCGACGAATCAACTACGAACCAACTTATGCAAAATTTAGTGTCAGTCTAACGCGCTTATTGGAATAACCTTCGTGCCAAGAAAAAGTATTCTTTTAACCGGGATATTCTAATAACCGATCATTGGTGACTAGTAAAAACGTTTCGGGACCTCAAATTTCTATTCCTTAAAGCGGGATATTCCTATAACAGGTATTCTACTAAGCGGGTTCGACTGTATATATAATTCAAATGAAGTAAAAGACAGACGTACTCTCAATCATTTATTGTAACTTCCGACGACCGGTTTCGCTCTCTAAAGTATGCAAAGCATCTTCAGGTCAACGGTTACAAGTCACTAAATGATTCGGATATAAGGAGCTACTACCTCGGTATTCATTAACATGATGTTTTTGCTTAAGTTATGCTAACGGGATATAGTGGAATAAACGGAGAATGTTTGCAAAGGTAAACGAGTTTATGGGATTTGGAAATTCTTGAGAGTGAAGAGATGGTTGTTAAGAGACAACCAACAAATCTGTGCCTGTTATTGTGTTTGTGAAGTAAACTATAGTGAATGTCATATATACAATTTTTTTTAAATTTGCTGGTTTTAATGGTTTTAAAGATTTTTATTTCTATTTATTAAAAGATTTTGTTTTTGTTTATATTTATTAAAGAATTCTATTTATTAATTTATGTGTTAGTGTAAGATTGACAACGTTTGGATCAAGACGGTAGAATGTGTATTATGTATGTTAGATGTGGATGTGCGGCTGTAACCTAAATTGTTAAGGTCAGTACTTCTTGACGTTTTATTGAAAGGAGTAGTGGTCGTGTAAGGGAAGACCAATCAGAAAGCTTAAAAAGTTGTAGCTAAAATATTAAATTAGCAGTCATATAATAAAAACAGTAATAAAAATGTGAATTGATAGACAACAATGTAGGTACATGGAACTGAGGTATAAATTAAAGAGTGGAGAAATAGAGTAGAAAGGAAGATAGGAAGTAAAATTCAGTTGAAAGTAATTGATTATAAATTGAGGCTATGTTTTAATGATATAAGCAGTGAAGAAATATTAATAAATTATTGAATTAGATAAAAGAAATGAATACTAATAAATTATATTTTGGGGGTATACCTACATTGTGTTTTTAAAATTCGTCAATAAATAAATAAGTAAATTCACATCAAAATTAAATTAAAACAAAACACACAGGACACAAGACGATACAACAAATAGTGTGGGAATTTAAGATTGGTCAGGAGCACTGCATTTAATTTATTTAACTGTATTGGTTTTTAGTTCAAGAATAATTTTTTACTTTGTATTTTTTACCTTGTATATAAAAAAAATACAAAGTAAAAAATGATTCTTGAGCTAAAAACCATAACCCAGTGCTCCTGACCAATCTTAAACTCCCACATTATTTGTTGTATCGTCTTGTGTCCTGTGTGTTTTGTTTTAATTTAATTTTGATGTGAATTTACTTATTTATTTATTGACGAATTTTAAAAACACAATGTAGGTATACCCCCAAAATATAATTTATTACTATTTAGTTCCATGTACCTACATTGTTGTCTATCAATTCACATTTTTATTACTGTTTTTATTATAATATGACTGCTAATTTAATATTTTAGCTAGAACTTTTTAAGCTTTCTGATTGGTCTTCCCTTACACGACCACTACTCCTTTCATTAAAACATTAAGAAGTACTGACCTTAACAATTTAGGTTACAGCCGCACATCCACATCTAACATACATAATACACATTCTACCCGTCTTGATCCAAACGTTGTCAATCTTACACTAACACATACATTAATAAATAGAATTCTTTTAATAAATATAAATAAAAACAAAATCTTTTAAATTGTATATATAACATTCACTATAGTTTACTTCACAAACACAATAACAGGCACAGATTTGTTGGTTGTCTCTTAACAACTATCTCTTCACTCTCAAGAATTCCCAAATCCCATAAACTCGTTTACCTTTGCAATATTCTCCGTCTATTCCACCAGATCCCGTTAGCATAACTTAAGCAAAAACATCATGTTAATGAATACTGAGGTAGTAGCTCCTTGTATCCAAATCATTTAGTGACTTGTAACCGTTGACCTGAAGATGCTCTGCATACTTTAGAGAGCGAAACCGGTCGTCAGAAGTTACAATAAATGATTGAGAGTACGTCTGTCTTTTACTTCATTTAAAATGAACTCTCACATGCAACCCATTCAACATTTATATATAATTCATTTAATTTGAATTTTATCTCAGTCACGTTTTAAATGTAAATAAAGGCAGCCATTATTTGTTTATTAACTATAAAATAAGAATTGATTGCATTGCATTTCTCACGTTTCTTATCTCAAGAAACACTAGGAACAGGCCATTCACACAATCTCGATTCGACGAGACAATATCACTGCGTACGCCGTCCAAATTGAATTGCGAATACCCTTTGTGTTCGTCCCAAAAACCGACAGGCGGTGGTTCGTGACGACGCACGAGTGACGAATGAACAGCTCGTAAGCGGTTCCTCATGCCTTACAAATAATACGATTATAAATAGCGTTCGCATATATTTCGGCTCGCATATGTATACACCTATCGAGTTTATCACTAATTCGAGTTTCGAGCCCCGAGCCTTCATTTTATTGCGTTAATCTACGCCTATGTTTTTACCAATTAAACAAATTGCATATAAATAATTAAATCGTTTATTGTTGAAAGGAGACAAGCTACATTTTGTATGTTTTGAAAAAAAAAACGTAAAAAGCTATTCTAAGCTATAAGTACTAAATTATTTTTATTATTTGTTTTGGGTAATTCTAATTAAATATTGATCTACGTATTTTTTTCTTTTTTTTGAGCAATTGTTACTTTTGCACATATCTTCTCTAGATGACATTGCAATACAGTATGAGCAAGCTTGTCGTATGTCACCGCGACGTCGAGCCGAGTAAGTTCGCGATCTTAAAAACTGCGTACATACTTTTGTACGTCACCCACGTTAGTCAGTTAGTCGTATATTATGTTATAATATAAAATGGTACTTAAAATACAAACTTACGTGTTCACAAGTTCAGTTGCATATTTAATTGGATTTTTATTGTATATCTGCCAAGCTGCCTTCAGATCATTTACTTCAGCACTAAAATAATGATAAAAAGTTCATTAAAGATAATTAAAACCTGTAAATGAATTATGCAATAAACAAATTAATTTAAATGATATAATAAGTGTATCAAAATATGTATTTTGACCAAATATACAAGACTGTTCGATAAGTTTTGAGGTTCGATAAAATAAAGTGTTCCTATTAGTCGAATTTTATTTTGTTATGTTGGTACACTCTTCATATGAACCTGGGTGAAATTTCATTTTAATTTGTCAACGAATGTTTTATTTACCAGCTATTTAGTACAGTAGAACCCCGCAAATCCGAACCCCGCAAATCCGAACTTTCGGTAAATCCGAACCAACAGAAAGTGAAAAAATTTTTAAAAATTCAAAATAAAAATTTAAAAACATGCTTATTATATGTACAGAGAACCAGAAAATTTAACAATGTAAAATTAATAGGAATTTGGACATGTGAAATTTATTAAAAATAAATACGTACTTTATGTACTTTACTTTATATACTTTATACGTAGTACATACTTATAAAAACTTAAACACAATCAATAAAGGAATGTGCATAATACACATTTCCCATGGTATAGGTACTATGAACTAAAACATTGAAAAAGATAAGAAACATGAGAAACATAGTGTAATCAATATCCAGATTACAAATTAAATGAATCATTTACATGGCCGAATTCCCATGTCCCGTGACGAAACAAAACTACTAGCGTTAGCGATTTAATATTTCAGTGATCTATTTCATAAATCTAAATATTTTTAAGCTTTAGAATATTGGAGGCATAAACGTGCGGATAAAGTTTCATAAAGGGATCGGTGGCAGTCCAAATCTTTTAAAAATCATCTTCGTTAGCTTCTTAGGCTAACTTTCGAATAATCCGAACTTTTCAGAATCCGAACAAGCTGTCCCCTAATTAGTTCGGATTTGCGGGGTTCTACTGTATCGACATATACAGGGTGTCCCCGAAAATAGGGCGTTCCTTAAAGGTATATGTAGAAGGCACAATGTAAAGCAAAAAAGTCTTTTTTTTCTAAAAAAAACCATTTTTTTCTAAATTCGCCGTTTGACCAGAAGACGAAAATACATTTTGATATGCAAACTGAAGTCTGGCAACAACGTGTAAGTCAAAGACAGTCACAATAGTAGGTTTGTAGGTCAGTAGTTTTATCTGGTAGGTAAAATAATGTAAATGTCAACCAAACCTTCTGCAGGGGTCTAGTGTTTACATTTTTTCACCCTGTCCGTGGTCGTCTCCTCACATCAAACAAACCAAGAATTTGGTTTAATTTCATTTATTCAAAAGGAACAACTTTCATTTTGGAATAGTTTAGGAGTTACATAGTCCATTCATTAACGGTAAAATATTGCAAAACCTCAAAATTTTAAAGAACCATTTGGATTCATATGAAATTTGGCACACACATAGCTAACATGTCAAAGAAAAAGTGATATTGTGCCGATGTGTGTTTTTGTTCTGGGGGTGAAAGTCACCCCCAGAGAATATACGTTTAAAATAAGTACGGAAATGGATAAACTGAGTAATTCTAAGAAAATTTGGTTCTATAGCGATTTTTCACAAAGTTAATACTTTTGGAGTTATTTGTGAGTGAATATGTTCATTTTCAACAAAAAACCCACGTTTTTATACGGTTTTCGCAAATAACTCAAAAAGCAATGGTAGGGGGGCCCAAGCGGGGATTTTTGCAGTTAGGTACTCCATCGCGTCAGATTATCAGATGGAGAGAAACGTGGTACCCTGCAGATTAGGGATGGTGGTTTTTGACAAAACACCGGTTTTCGGTTATACCGTTTTTTTTTGCTTACGGTTTAACCTGGCGGTTATAACCGGCCAAAAAAAAAACGGTTTTTTTCAAAAACCGGTTTTCGGTTTTTTTAATCCAATAGGTTACAATGTTACATTTACAATGCTTCTTCTTCTTCGTTGTTTTGGCTTGCATACAAGTGCATCTGCCAGCACATTTCATGTAGGTTATGCGAGTCTTGCTTGAAGCAATGCACAACCTACGTTTTTATCCTTACAAATAATAATATATATATAACTTTTCTTCAAATATCCATTATTCCATTTAACTAAGAACAAACACATTAACCATGCTCGAAAATAATTCTTCCTTAATAAAGATAAATTGCCATAATTTTACTACAATAACTATAACAGACAACACTAAGCTACTTCACTTTCACGAATTATAACTAAAAATTAACTTTTCTTTGGGGATTATTTAGATAACTTCAAATAAATTTTTCATTCTACATAAAACATCCTTCTGCGGCCATTGCCGCCAAAGGTCCCCCCGATATCAATATGATCAAAATTAGTACTATCGAAAGAACATCAATATCAATATAAATATATCACAATTTTTAATAAAAGCATTTTATTCTATTAATTATTATATTTATTTATTATTTTATTATTATTATTATATATTTATTGATTATTATTAAATATAATATAGCGTAAGATAAATATATACATATTGCAATAATATACAATTTAACCCAACCATATCAACTTATAAAAAATTTCCCAGACTCTTTCAAATGGGATTTAAAAAAAATAATATCAACATATATATTTAACTTAAAAATAAATTGGATAATGCCATTGGATAATGGATAATGGATAATCAAATACATTGGATAATGGATAATCTTTTATTTTTACTACCATCAAAATAAATTTATCATGTATTTCTTTTAACACGTTTGTATATTTGTATAATAGGTACATTTTAACTCATTTAATACTTCCTGTATGGGTGTATCGTTTTGAAAACGTAGGGAAACCCTTGGAGATTCGTATGTGTAATCGGTAATTCGATATTCATAGTCAGAACATTATTTTTGGTAATAAGAAAAAGTCATTCACCCACTTTCAATGTCAAGAGTAAAGTGTGAAAAATAGATGAGGTTTGCGTCTACTTCAACCAGATCACTTCTTATGTAAATATTATGATTACAAATACCTTTTCAACGAAATATTATAATCAAGTATATTCAAATGGGAAATAAGCCACAATTTTACCTAAAAATGATTTTATTAACGTTTCGATGCCCAAGTCGGGTGTCGTTGTCAAAATACAAAATAATACTAAATAAATAAAAATGTTGTTGCTTAGTAAAAAATTCTTCTAATAATTTATTTAATCTGACTCATTTATATCGGCAATTCAGACACGTATTATACATTTTAAAGTAGACGACTTTAAAATGATATTGCCAATATTGATGAGTTGCGTTCCTGGGACGACTCTACTAAAAGATAGTTCATTCGATTACATGAAATCAATCCCAACTCAAGAATATCCGCCACAAAAAATCATAGCATGTAATCTGTCTTTAAAAAGACAACCAAATGCAACGGTGGCACTGAAATTCTCGCGTTAGAGATTAGAAATATTATAATAAAACTTAATTGTTTCTGGCTGATGTGAGTTTGCACTTTCAGTTTGCTTCTGTATTTATAAAATAAAATTTGAATTATGGTTTTGTTTGGAATAATTACTTGAGAATAATAATTATTATGATTGGGATCAAAAATAATACCTAGCCTAATCCTAATCACCGTAAAAACCTAATAACCCGTTTTTACTTTAAAAAGAAAAACCGGTTATAACCGGGACAAAAACAACCGGTAAAACCGGTTATTGCGAAGTAAAAAAACCGGTTTTAGGTTAAATCCGGTAGGTTTTTCCCATCCCTACTGCAGATGTACCTCTACCATATATTGGCTTTTAACACAGGGGAGTTCGTTCAGGGGGCCCGAAAAAAAGCTATCCTCGAAAATATGTACTCGAATTTTTCAGATTAATATAAGGTAAGTTAAGTACATGCAAAAGAGTGTATTTCAAAAATTTGACGATTTGAGCGGGTACGGAAATAGGTGAGTCAAAAAGTTTCACAAAAAAGCGAATATTTCGCGAAATGAATGGCAGATCGAAAAACTAAAAACTACGTGTTCAATATTTTTGAAAAATCTATCGAATGGTATCAAACCCGATACCCCAGGGAGGTGGGATGGGAGGTTACTCTAAAATCTTAAATAGGAGGCCCAAATTTTTATTGCAGATTTGGATTCTAGACCAGGGCGCATCTGTAAAAATATTAGTACATTTGGACGTTGAGAGGTGAAAAAATTAAGGAAAAATTTGATTTTTTTCTTCGTTTTTTGATTATAACTTTAAAAGTATTCATTTACGAGAAAAGTTGCACTGTAAAAGTTGCATAATTAAATTTCTTACAATATAGAATTGGTTAAAAATTTAAAAAATAGTCACCCTTGTTGCAAAATAGCATATTTGCGAAAAAACCATACAAAAACAGGTATTCGCATTTTACGTTTTTCAATCATTTATGCTACACTTAGGACCTTCATATTTCACCCACAAAAACTTTATGATACGGTAAAATACTACTGTAAATTTCATTAAGATCGGTTCAATAGATTTTGCAAAATAAAGGCAATCCAGCTTTCGTAAAAAGAATTCATTTTTTGAAAATGTTACAGGACTGAAAGTAAAGCAGATAGCAAGTTGAATTTTTTTTACGTATAGAAGTCTACTGTACCTTTCATTTGCAATTTTGCAAAATTAAAATCGATTAACACCACGGCGTCAGGAATTTTTTTAAATAAACGTTAATTATTGGTGCTACGCGCAGGACAGCGGATAGTTTCCTCTGTTTGGGCATTCCAATGACCTTTGATAATAATTGATACATTTTAATTTTTATTAAATTTTGATATAAATAAATAAATTTGTTTATTGCAAAATAAAAACACATACTCTATCCTTGGAAATAACACTTTTATTAGCAAAAACTTTCTTTGTTCCTATATTTTAACTTAAAAATAAAAGTTTATTATTTTTAAACATATGCAATTGTTTAAATAATATTTCACAAACAATAATAAAATTAGTTTGATTTTTGTGGAATTAAAATATTAAAATACAACAAAATATAGATTAAGAAAATAATATATTAGATAAAGATTGGAAGAAATTTTGGTGGAAATCAACTTGTGTGAATCGAACACCGCTGTCCTGCGCGTAGCACCAAAAATTATTGTTTATTTAAAAAATTTCCTGACGCCGTGGTAATAAATCGATTTTAATTTTGCAAATTGGAAATGAAAGGTACAGTACACTTCTATAAGAAAAAAAAAAATTCAACTTGCTATCTGCTTTAATTTCAGTCCTGTAACATTTTGAAAAAATGAATTTTTTTTGCGAAAGCTGGATTGCAAAATTTATTTTGCAAAATGTATTAAACTGATCTTAATGAAATTTAGAGTATTGTTTTACTGTATCATAAAGTTTTTCTGGGTGAAATATAAAGGTCCTAAGTGTAGCATAAATGGTTGAAAAAGGTAAAATGCGAATACTTGTTTTTGTATGTTTTTTTTGCAATTATTGCTATTTTGCAACTAGGGTGACTATTTTTTAAATTATTAATTAATTCCATATTATAGAAAATTTAATTACGCAACTTTTATGTTAGAATTTCTCGAAAATGAATACTTTTAAAGTTATAATCAAAAAACGAAGAAAAAAATCGAATTTTTCCTTAATTTTTTGACATTTTGATTATTTAAACAATGTTCCGGACCTTTTTGAGAGGGAGGATAACTCAAATATTATTATTTGATTTATTTTCAAGCAATTTCTGCAAAAAAATTTAAGTCACCTCTCAACGTTCATCTCCAAACAGATGCGCCCTGGACTATTCTTTGCGTAAAAATAAGCAACTTTTATTCGAAATATGGATAGATGGCGCTATAATCGGAAAAAACGATTGTTGGAAACGGAAAATTAAATTAAAAATGGAAAGTCCCCACTAAAATAGAAAATTTTACTTAACTTTTTTTGGTTTTAGGACCTAATAATCAAAACCCAATAGGTCCCCAAAGCGCTCGAGTGACTGCACGTTTAGCATACCTTGCTCCCCTACCACAAGTATTTTATCGAAAAATATTTTTTAGAATCAATATATCCTATAAAATAGTAAAACAAATGGTGTTTGTATGAGGTTTTTAGACCCTTTGTCTAGAAGTAGAGTTGGAGCTAATGAAAAATATGTTCATACTCATCAAATTTCAAATCGAATATTTCAACGTGAAATATCCAGAAAATAAAGAACTTTTTGGGGAAAACTCATTACAACTTTTTTAATACGTTCAAAAGGCTCTATTTTTGTTTGTTTAAAAAAATTTCTAGCATCAAAAGTAAGCAAGTTGCGCTCAAAATAAAGTTGTTCCATTATTTTTCAAAAAATCGTAAAAATCGCCCCTAATTAGCATACAAAATGAAATTAATCCTTACTGTTTTACAAGTTGATTTAGTCGTGTATGTATTGTTTATATGATCTGTAAGTTTCACAGGTGCTTATTTTTGAAATGGTTGTAGTTGAAAGGACTTGAACGAGTCACTAATCACGAGTGTATCCAAATTTTAAACAGCCATATCTTAACCATTTTTTTACAGAAAAACAAAAAATGTGAAATATTCAGAAAAGCAATATCATTTTAACTCTGTGAGACTTTTGGTACCATTAACAATTTTAAAGTTATTTTGAAAAAAAGAAAGAATTTTTTTCAAAGTTAAAAATTAAAAAAAATTTTACTTTAAAACCAATTTTTTTTTTCAAAACTAAGCACCTTGAACCGATAAAACTTAACAGATCATATAAAATAATACATTTACATAAGTAATGCTATTTGTAAGACTGTAACGATTAATTTCATTTCAGATGCTAATTAGGAGGTTATCTTCCCGTTTTGGTCTTTACTAAAAAAGGGATTAACTTTATTTTCAGCGTAATCTGTTTACTTTTGATGCTAGAAACTAAAAAAAAAAAGAAAAATAGAGATTTTAATACTTTAAAAAAGTGTTAATGAGTTATCCCCAAAAAGAGCTTCATTTTTTGGTTATTTCACGTGGAATTTGACTCTCAATTTTATTGGGAATTTAACGAATATGAACTTATTTTTCATTAGCTACAGCTATGCTTCTACTGGGTCTAGTAAGCTCATACCTAGATCATTTTTTCACTTTATTATATATGCTATCTTTTTCCTAAGAATGTTTTTTTATAAAATACTTTTTGAGTTATTTGCGAAAAACGTGGTTTTTTATGACAAATGAAGATATTCACTCGCAAATAACTCAAAAAGTATTGACTTAGTGAAAAAATGCTGTAGAACAAACATTGCTCCGAATTAGTCGGTTTATCCCCTTCCGAGCATATTTTGAACTGAACGTAGGTATATTCTTTCACCTTCAAGAAGGGTGAAACTCACACCAGTGCAAAAGCACACATCGGTACAATATCATTTTTTTTTCTTTGACATCTTATCTATGTGTTTGCCTTCCACGTGAATCCAAGCGGTTCTTTAAAATTTTGAGTAAAAACGTTCATAAATGGACTAACAATAATTAAACAATTAAATTAATAATTAAAAATTATTTGTCCGGTATTCAGCTCGGTAGCCTCGAAAAATCAAATCTACGCATCAAAAACATCAAAAAACGCCAAGAGGCGGAGATGGTATAAAAGTAAATAATTTTTATGAACGAATTGTCTAGGAACTCCTAGTTGTCTAATAAGATATTAAGATCAAACTTTACCTAGCTGTTTATTGGATAAAAATTATAAAATATTGAATTTACCATGTTAACAATTACATAAAACAAGAGGCGCCCGATCTAATTTTTTTCTAACTATAAAATTAATTAATAACTAAAAAATTACATTTTTTTATAAAATTAAAAAAAATCGACCCGACCAGAAATATAACTATTTAAGGTTCAAAACTTATGTAAAAAAAATATTATTTTTGAAATTACTAAGTACCTAAATTCATGTTCAAACCTTATTCTATCCTAAGCCCGTCTCCCCATAAGGAACCTTCTTCTTCTTCTTCTTCTTCTTGTGCCACTCCTATCGGAGATTGGAAATCATCAAGGCTACCCTGACTTTGTTTACAGCTGACCTAAAAAGTTCATTAGTGGTGCAGCTAAACCACTCTCTCAAATTCCGCATCCACGACATTCTTCTACGGCCTGGATTCCGTTTTCCTTCTATTTTTCCTTGCATTATATTTTGAAGTAATGCGTATTTATGACCTCTCATCAGGTGACCCAAATACTCGAGTTTTCTTCGTTTTATCGTTAATAAAATTTCTGGGTCTCTTCCTATCCTTCGTATTACTTCAAGATTTGTGATTCTTTCAACCCAACTTATCTTCAGCATTCGACGGTAGCACCACATCTCGAAACTTTCAATATTTTTTATGTTGTTCTGTTTGAGAGTCCAGGCCTCTACACCGTATAATAGCGTGTTAAATACGTAGCCACTTAGCATTCTTAATCGTAGAGGGATGCTTATATCTCTTTTGCAGAAGAATTTTCTCATCTTTATAAAGGTGGCCTTGGAAATTTCGATACGTCTTTTTATTTCATTGTTTTGGTCTCCAGTTTCGTTTATTAAAGTTCCCAAGTATTTATAACTTGATACTTTTTCAATTTGAATGCCGTTTATACTAATATGTGCTGGTTGTGTCATGATTTTACTGAAGACCATATACTTGGTTTTTTTGATATTAATGTTTATGCCATAATTGTTGCAAGCAATATTTATGTTTGTAAGTAATCGTTGTAATTCTTCTACTGTTCTTGCAACTAGTACAGTGTCGTCTGCGTATCGAATATTATTTACAACCTCTCCATTGATTACGATTCCTTCATTTGCTTGCAAAAGGGCTGACAGATGCTTTCACTATATACATTAAATAGCAGTGGTGACAAAAAAGGAACCTTAATCATTAACAATTAAAAAAATATGTTTTAGAACAAAACATGGCTAAAATTCTTATCGGGGATAAAAGAAGGTTTGAGCTTGAATTTAGGTAAGAGATGATATCAAAAATAATATTTTTTACTTGTATTTTGAGCCTTAAAAATCGTCATCTTTCGTTCTTTTTTCATTTTTTAAATTGATTATAACTCGAAAACGATCAACGAGAAAAATTATAAAAGACCTTTTTTGTTTAGAATAATCCAAAAAATCTGAAATAATATCTGCTCGGGTCGATAATTTTTTTTAAATTATAAAAAAGTTATTTTTTAATTATTAATTAATTATAGTTAGAACAAAATTAGATCGGATGCACCTTGCGTTTTGTAATTTCTAACATGCTAAATTACACATCCATAGATCAATGCAAATTCAAATAAACCCAGAACAAATAGCTAGGGAATGGAAAGAATATTATGAGGAAAAATTTGATATCGAAGTAACACAGGTTGACAATCTAATAAATGAAGGCCAAGAAAACACAGAGATAGACCAAATAAGTAGAGAAGAAGTAATAGAAGGAATATCAAACATAAAAATAGACAAGGCAGGAGGAGATGATGAAATTGAACCGGAAATGGCAAAATACATGGGAGAAGAGGGAATAAACTGGCTATGGACAATATATAAAGAGGCGTGGGAAAAACAAGCAATCCCCAGAGACCGGCAGTAACATAATTGTACCAATATACAAAAAAGGAGAACATATAAACTGCGAAAACTACAGAGCTATATGTCTGTCATCGGTATGCTTTAAAATGTATACGAAAATAATAGAGAAAAGACTAAGGCAAGAAGTAGAAATGAAATTGGGAGATGAACAAGGGGCCTTTAGACCAGGAAGACAAACAAATGACAACATATATACCATCAGGAACCTAATCGAAAGATGCTTAGACACGGGGGAAAACTGGTATTAGCATTCATAGACCTAAGAGCAGCATTTGACACGATAGAAAGATGCTTGAGGATAATAAATGTACCAAACAGATCGATAAAAATTATAGAAAGTACTTACAAAGAGGAAAAAGGAAGAATACAAATAGCAGGGGAACGGTTAGAAGAATTTAATTGGAATAAAGGTATTAAAAACAAGGAGATAGTCTCAGCCCTTTGCTATCCATAATCGTAATGAATGAATTAATAAGAAAAACTAGGGCAAGAAGGAAAAATAGACTGGGAAATAACAAATAGAGCAAAGGAATCAAACAAGTTATACTATGCCTTAGCCCCAATACTGGGGAAAAGAGAACTTGCAAGAGAGACAAAAATAAACATATATAACACAATAGTGATACCGACTGTGCTCTACGCAAGTGAAAACTGGACACTTCTGGAAAAATATAAGAGCAGAATAAATGCAATCGAGATGAGACATTTAAGAAGGATAGTTGGAAAAACAAAATGGGATAGATTAAGCAACGAGACTATTAGGAGAATGGCCATTTAGAAACCAATAATAAATTAACTAAAAAAGAGACAAATGAATTTGTATGGGCATTTGATGAGGATGCAACCCAACAGAATTACGAGAAGAGTCCACGAAGCAAGGAACATTGCAAAAAGAAAAAGAGGCAGACCAAGAAAAAATGGATACAGCAAATAGTAGAGGCGGGAAAAGTTAAATGAGAGATGGGTGAATGTAAATTAAAATAACGATCCTAAATCCGACACCCTCATAGGGTAAAAGGAAGGGGAGAAAGAAAGAAAGAAATTACATATCCACTAATTTTTATCCGATAAATAGCTAGGTAAAGTTCGACCTTATATCGGATCCTCTACCATAGAATAGACTATTCGTTAGAAAATGATGAAACTTTTTTGAATAAACTTACCCAGATATCTGTGGCTGTTGTGCATGTGCAAAATAGAAGCAGCCGAGAAGAGTAATAGACACAAGTAAAATTTTGGTAGAACTCATCTTTGAATATTTCAAAATGCTTCTGTGTTTGTGTCTAGAATCGTTCTAGATATCGAATTAAATTGTCTCACTTGATATATGCCTATTGTCTTACTTGACCACCACGCTTTTATTATCTAAATGGTAATTGGTTTTCCTGACAATAATTGAAAATCAGAGAAATCAATTACAATAAACAATTTATTTTTTAACGGTTTACTTGTAATTAATTTTTTCTCATTTATTGTTTTGTGAATAAAATTGAATTGTCTTTTCTACTCTACGCGTTGGTGTTTCAAATTAATAACTTCTCAGGTTTTATGTTGTTACTCATCAGAGAAATCTGTCGCTTATCTCCAGTTCTTTATTGATTTTCTGTCCTTGTCCTTCTCGAATTTCAGTTCTCGAATGTTCAGCCACCCACTTTTTGTATTGAATATTTGCTCTCATTTTTGTCCTAAACATGTTCTCGTATATTTCTTTTTATCGCGAATTTTATTATGCCGTATTTTTATTCTTCTTCTTGGCGTGCCCTATTAAGTCCCCTTGACATTGGCGACTAATATGGCGAAACTGACTCTCTTATATGCGGCGACTTTAACGCAAAGATCGGTCTAAAGCAGGATGAACAGGAAACAGCACTAGGTAAATTTGGATCCAAAGGCAGAAACGAGCTTGGCAAACATTACTAGAATTTCTATGACAACAAAATCTATACCAGATGAGTAGTTTCTTCTCTAAAAAAGATCACAAAAGATGGACGTAGAAAAGCCCAGATGGTAAGACCAGAAACGAGATAGATTACATAATCAGTGCCAAAAAATATATATTCAACGAAAGGACTCACAGTCCTTAATATCTTTACCACAGGCAGCGATCATAGAATGGTAAGAGCCAAACTAAAATTAGACTTAATAACAGAAAGATCCAAAATGATTAGGAAGAAAGCCAACCCAATATGGAGCGACCCAACGAATTTAAATGAATACCAAGGCAATATCAATAAAATCCTACAACAAAATGAATGCATGAATAATGTAAATGCCCTAAACGAAAATGAATCGTTTATTTCAGAAAGGGGTCAAGTCACAAAAACCTGCTTTTGAGAAAAACAAAAAAAAAACGTGTTTACAATCAACAAAAATTTTATTTATATAAAATAAAAATTCTCACTAATAACCTGTAGTGTTTGTCAAAAAGTATTGTATTTTTCAAAAATTTATGTTGTTAATTTGTTTAAGAAAAAAGTAAATAATTTTTTGCACTTGGCCCCTTTCTGAAATAAAGTTGGTGTTTACATTCAACAAAAATTTTATTTATATAAAATAAAAATTCTCGCTAATAACTTGTAGTGTTTGTCAAAAAGTATTGTATTTTTCAAAAATTTATCTTGTTAATTTGTTTAAGAAAAAAATAAATAATTTTTTGCACTTAGCCCCTTTCTGAAATAAAGTTGGTGTTTACAGTCAACAAAAATTTTATTTATATAAAATAAAAATTCTCACTAATAACTTGTAGTGTTTGTCAAAAAGTATTGTATTTTTCAAAAATTTATCTTGTTAATTTGTTTAAGGAAAAAATAAATAATGTTTTGCACTTGGCCCCTTTCTGAAATAAAGTTGGTGGTTACACAATTTTTAAGCAAGGAGTCATGCGTTGTTGCATGGCCCCTTTCTGCACTAAACGCTAATTTCTCTGCGCTGCCAAGGCAACACTATGGCAGCAATTGATTCCTTTCTGCAACAAAAGCTGTATTTACGTTTAAATTAAAAAATTCCACCAAAAACTCATTTTGTCAAAATTAGTCACTTGACCCCTTTCTGAAATAAACGATTCAAATATCGTAGAAGCTATTCGAGAGGCTCAAGTAAAATTCTGCCCTAAAAGAGGCCAAGACGGAAAAATAACCATTAAAACAAAGCAACTAATGGAAACTAGAAGAAAAATCAAAGGAAACGAAAGCGTTGACGAAGAAGAACTGCGAAAAATAAACAAAGAAGTATCAAAAGCTATAAGGAAATATTTAAGGAAATTTAAGAATGAAAAAGTCCAGCGAACTATAGAAGAGAATAAAAGTCTGAAAGTCCTGAGAAGACGACTAAACAATGGAAAAGGCGAAATACAGAAACTAAAGAACAAAGAAGGAGTCCCCACATCAAATAGAGAAGAACTACTACACATAGTTGAAGACTTCTATCAAGAACTATATACAAGCCAAAGAGAAGACCAAAAGAATTTGGAAGCCGCTGCATCACGCAAAATTATCAACCAGGGTTCAGAGCTCATGCCAGAGATCACACTAAGCGAAATCCAGGACTCAATGAAAAGATGAAAAGCAACAAAGCGCCAGGAGAAGATCGAGTCGTAATAGAAGCTATAAAGATGGGTGGACGTGCCCTTCTCAACCAAATAAAAATTTTGTTTAACCTTTGTCTAACGGATTGTTGCATACCGGAAACATGGAACAATGCAGTAACAATTTTACTACACAAGAAAGGAGACAAGGCGCACCTAGCAAACTATAGACCAATTAGCTTATTGAACCACATCTATAAAATGTTTACCCGAATAATTACGACAAGACTAGAAAAATAGTTAGATTTCTACCAACCCCGAGAACAAGCTGGATTCCGCTCAAAACTCGGAACAAACCATCACCTACAAACAATAAAAACCTTAATAGAAAAGTCGATAGAATATAACAGACCACTGGTACTTATCTTCGTAGACTTTCACAAAGCCTTCGACACTGTGTAATTAGACAGCATTATGACTGCTCTGAACAATAGTAGAATAAATTACCGGTTTACAAAGTTAGTTCAAACATTATACCAAAACGCCACAATGCTTGTAAAACTACATGATGCTACTAGAGAAATTCATATGAAGCGAGGTATGAGACAAGGCGACACTCTCTCACCTAAATTATTTATAGCGGTCCTCGAATACGCCTTTAAAATGCTAAAGTGAAATTCTAAATCATCTGCCGACGATATAGTACTTATTACCAAAGATCTTGGTGAAGCACAACAAATGCTACTAGAATTAGAAAACGTATCTTCAACAATAGGTCTAAAAATGAACATCAGTAAGACCAAATTTATGACAAATTTAGTTCCCAGCGAACACCTAACCATCCAAAATCAAGTGGTAGAATTGACAGAAAAGTACATTTATCTCGGTCATGAAATCAGAATAGGCAAGGACAATCAGACTTGCGAATTTCAACGACGAATAACACTTGCTTGTGCGGCGTATGGCTCACTAAGAGACATCTTTAAGAGCAACATCCCGACAGCTTTGAAACGGACGACATTTGACCAATGCGTTCTTCCTACTATGACATACGGAGCAGAAACTCTCACGCTCACAAAAACAACAGCACTAAAAATGCGAGTGGCACAAAAGCGCATGGAAAGATCGCTTTTTGGCGTGACAAAAAAAGATAAAATAAGGAACCAAGACTTAAGGAAAAGAACAAGTATCACTGATGCCGTTGAAAGTATAGCCAAGCTGAAATGAAATTGGGCAGGTCACATATAGCGACTGAAAGACTCAAGATGGACCAGAAAACTAATTGACTGGCGTCCAAGAGAAGACAAACGCAGCAGAGAACGACCACCAACACGCTGGATGGACGACATTAACCGAATATCCAAGAAATGGCAAGAAGAAGCACAGAACCGTGATGAGTGGCGAAGAATGGGAGATACCTATGTCCAGCAGTGGACAGAAGTTGCATGATGATGATGATAATGATGATGACTCTGTCTCGAGCTATTCTAAATAGTTGCTCTGCTTTCTTTATTCCTGTGCACTCCCTGATATTCTTCAACCAAGAGGCCTGTTTTCTACCAATTCTTCTGCGTTCTTCAATTTTACCCATCATAATAAGTTAAATTTTAGAGGGTATTTGGCGTGATTTTAAAACCTGCCGCGATTGCCAAAACGTGTTGGCCAGTTTTTATCGGAATTAGGTACATTTCCTTAATTCTATAGTTGTTACAGTTATTCCGCTGATACTCGGTCGTCAGAGCCTCGTTTGTGGTAACAGGGTTGACATTTGAGTAGGAGAGGCTATTTGAGACGCATCACTATGGATAGGACCATTTTTGTTTTAAGTTTTATGTAAAACGTTTTTGTATAGAACATTGTTTACACTTAGTTTTAGAAATATTGACGAAAAATATAAAGAAACTACTAATTTACCGATTTCTCCCCCATCTCCCCCAAACCGGACGCTCAAAATGGTGTTACTTTTTACTGAACAATATGTGGACCATATAGAACAATTTGGTGTTGGAGGAAAACTTTTACTTTGGATGTCTGGGTTAGGCCTTTTTTTGGACCAATTATACTATACTACCTCCGTAACTTTGGAACCGTTCATTTTATAAGGATTATGTATAGGGCCTTTTTTATTTCAGATTTAATGTAGAAAATTTTTGTATAAAAGGTTATTCATGCTAAACCTCATAGTTTTAGAAATATTGACGAAAAATTTAAAAATTACGAATTTACCGACTTCTCCCCCCAAACCCGATGCTCAAAAAGGTGTGACTTTTTTCTGAACATTATATGAACCATTTAGAACAATTTGGTGTTGGAGGATAACTTTCACTTTGGATGTCTGGGTTATGTCATTTTTTGAATCAATTCTATCATACTATGAGACTTAGCCACAATTTTACTTTAAAATAAGTATATTTTGACGTTTTGATTTCCACTTAGCAATTTGTTGTTAAGATCGTAAGATCGTAATGAAATATATTAAATTATTGATGAGGGCTGAAAGTCCCTTAGGATGAACACAAAATTTCTTTTGTATGAAATAGTTGAAATTAAAAATCGAACTTAATTTTTCTTTGTTTTTCACGCCTGTAACTTATTAAAATAAACATTATCGAAATTTTCAAGGACTTTCGGCCCTTGGTAATAATGTAATCTTTCATCTTGCGTTTAAATTTTTCAAAAATACTTATTAGTTTTCTCAGGATTCGAAAAAATCAATGCATTTAACAAGCATTGGCCCTAAATTTTGCGCTCTTAAAATAGAAATTAAACCAATTTTGTTTTTATTACTTGGTAATAAAATTCTTCTAATTAAACAATTTAATTTTATCTGACTCATTCTTGTTGATAATTCAGTATTCTGAAATACAGTGTAATTCTCATTTTTATTTTTAAATTGCGATTTTTCAATTCTTCTTCTCTACCTGTCGACAGCCGTGTGTTTCATGCTAAAGTTTATTCCTTGGTTGCTGTTTCACCGTCTTCGTCGTACCATTCTATTTGTCCTTTTTTTATATTCTATTACCGAAGCTTTACACGAAACTGAAAAGGTATTCTACTAAAAGGGTACCGGCTAAATAACCTTAGGTATGCATATGATACCATACATAGTATTTGCGGACAACCTAGAAGACCTTCAGGTCCTCATGAACAAAAGCATGTATTATAGTGTAGCGTGATTAGTGTAATTACTTCTAATTACAATAAAACCAGCGGTTCGTAATTTATATACGACTTTATTTTTTATTTATACAAGTTTACTTTACAAACTTTAGCTTAAGACTAACTCTATTTACAAATGTGTCCTATTTATATATGCGATACAGATATTCCAGAAATATCTATATATCTATGTCCATGTGACTCGACCGCTTGCACGTCATCGGCGCTGCATCGGCGTATCTCGAAACATCGATAGTGTTCTGTCTGTGCGGAGACGGGAGCTGGTATACGAGGGTAGGTCAATAATTATTTTGTTACACTGCTCCCCTCTTAAGATCTGAGCGTCCCGATCAGCAACTCTAGATGGCCCAGGATGGCGGAATCTACAGGATTCTCCAGCTCTGCATACACCCCTAGAAAAGAAGTAACAGTCTACTGTCTTTGAAGGGTATGACATCTTCGGATTCATGCAACACACAGTAATCCGTACGCCAGTTTCTCTGAAGATCACTTCCAGCATGCTTCTCACAATCTTCCAATCCAGATTTTCTACTGCATGGCCAATTTTTGGTAAAGCCAAATCTTTGATGTCATAATTACAGACCATTTTCTTCAAATTAGTTAGAGCACGCCATATGTTCTCGTAGCTTGGCGTGTCCGTATAAGACTTCCTGGTCACTATATACAGCAAAGATCGAGGACCATCTTCCAATCGCAATACTCTTCCAATTTTAGGTTGTTGATTCCTTAACTCGTCCAGGCGGCCGAACTTTCTATTGAATACGGACGAGATTCCTTTAGTCATCTCGAGGTCTTGGGCAACACAGTGGGCTAGAGAGACGTTTTCTGGAACACCAAACAGATCTTGCTGAACTTCTGTGGTCACGCCGAATCTAGCACTCTTTCTTTCTGCGTAATTTGACATAAATTCCTTAAAACTTGGCTGTGGTGCATCTTTCATCTCCTGTTGGAGGACTCAGGCTTCCTCTGTTTCATTTGAGCCAGCATATGGTGCAAGACGATTTATGTGAATAACTTTTGGTTTACCGTTTGGTAACTTCTTAATTCTGTATATTACGTCATTTATTTTCTTCTTAACTTCATATGGACCTTCCCATTGTCTTTGCAGTTTAGGACACAGGCCTCGACGACGTTGTGGATTATAAAGCCAGACAAGATCACCTACTTCGAAGCTTTCATTCTTGCAGCGAGAATCATATTGATCTTTCATTCTGTCACTGGCTATCTGGATGTGTTGTCGGGCAAGTTCATGAATGTTGTTCATTCGTAACTTCAGGCGGTCTACGTATTCTTCGCCTGCAACATATTCCTCGGAAGGTCTGCAGCCAAACTCTAGGTCGCAGGGCAAACGAACTTCACGACCCAACATCAGGCAGGTTGGTGTTTGACCTGTAGTTTCATTCACGGCCGAGCGGTAGGCCATCAGGAATAAATGAATGTGTTGGTCCCAATCTCGCTGATGTTCAGATACAACTTTGGACAAGTGTTTACCCATCGTTCGGTTCATCCTCTCGACCATTCCATCTGATTGAGGATGCAGGGGTGTTGTTCTGGTCTTATTGGCACCAATCAATTTACAAACGTTTTGGAAAAGAGCTGACTCAAAGTTTCGCCCTTGGTCGGAGTGGATCTCCAAGGGAACACCAAATCGGCTGAAGAATTCTTCAACAAGTACCTCTGCAACGGTAGCAGCTTCTTGATTCGGTAATGCATAGGCCTCGGTCCATTTCGTAAAATAGTCCATGGCTACCAGAATGTATTTATTTCCAGCATCGGTTTCTGGAAATGGACCTGCAATGTCGATTGCTACTCTTTCCATAGGACTTCCAACATTGTACTGTCTCATGGGTGCTCTCTTTTTACCAACTGGACCATTACCGGATGCACACAGTTCACATTTCCGGCACCATCTTCTTACATCATCTTTACAGTTCACCCAATAGAACCGTTCTCGAACCTTTTGCAGAGTCTTCGTAATACCAAAGTGTCCACCTGATGTACCGTCATGCAACTGACGCAATACTTCTGACACTTTACTTTTAGGTACAATCAACTGAAGCTAAGATTCTGTACCATCATCGTTCTCAAAGGTTCTGTACAGAAGATCATCTTTTAGTATCAGGCAATTCCATTGGCTCCAGTAGGCCTTGACTTCCGGACTACATGCACTAATGTTTTGCCAACTAGGTCTCTCACCTCGACGCATCCAATCCAATACTCTTTTTATACATGGATCGTCTTCTTGGGCTTCTTGTAACTGTTGTGGCTGCCATTGCTCATTAACGACGGTGGTTCGTCTCACGGGGCAAAATCGTTCCTCTAATTTGGCACAGTGATTACAATTTGCACTGCATGGTCGTCTCGAAAGGGCATCAGCATTTGAATGAACTCTTCCGGCCCTGTGTTCTATCTCATAATCATATTCTTGAAGTCGTTCCAACCATCTTGCCATCTGGCCCTCTGGATTACGGAATTGTATGAGCCATTTTAGAGCAGCGTGATCTGTTCGAAGAAGGAACTTTCTGCCGTATAAGTATTTATGGAAATGTTCGCAAGCCTTCACTACACCCAGCAGTTCTCTTCTGGTAACGCAATAGTTTCTTTCTGGTTTCGACAGGACTTTGCTGAAATAAGCGATGACTTTTTCCTGTCCATCCTGGATTTGTGAGAGAACAGCTCCTATGGCACTGTTGCTAGCATCGGTATCCAAAACAAATTTTCCTGCCTGTCCCGGGTAGCTTAATATCGGTGCACTGATCAGAGTCCTTTGTAGTTGTTCGAAAGCTTTTTGACACTCCTCACTCCATGTATATTCTTTGCCCTCCTCCGTCAACTTTGTTAGGGGCTTGGAGATATTGGCAAATCCTTTGACAAATCGTCGGTAATATGTACATAGGCCAAGGAAACTTCTAATTTCATGTTTATCTTTTGGTACTGGCCAATCTTTAATTGCATCAATCTTTTCAGGATCAGCTGTTACACCATTACTCGATACAATATGTCCTAAGTACTTAACTTCTCGTCGAAACATGTGACATTTCTTCGGACTTAACTTCAAGTTCGCTGCCCTCAATCGTTGAAAGACGTCTATTAGATTCTTGGCATGTTCATCAAAGGACCTTCCAACCACAATTACATCATCCAAGTAAACCAGGCATGTTTTCCATGTTAGACCTCTTAAAACTGCCTCCATTAATCTTTCAAATGTGGCAGGGGCATTACATAAACCAAACGGCATAGCCGTAAACTGCCAAAGCCCTGATCCTATCGAAAATGCGGTTTTCTCCCGATCGGCTGGCTCCATGTCTACTTGCCAATATCCACTTTTTAAATCGAGTGTGGAAAACCAACGAGAACCGGAGAGAGTATCCAATGTATCGTCTATTCTGGGCAAAGGATAACTATCTTTTTTTGTTACCGCATTGAGCTGGCGGTAGTCGATACAAAAACGCGTTGAACCATCTTTCTTCTTTACCAGAACTACTGGTGATGTCCATGGACTGTTCGATGGTTCAATTACCCCTTGTTTGTCCATATCCTTGATAATCTCTTCGGCTTCATCTCTTTTCGCAAATGGAAGTCGTCTAGGCCGTTGTCTGATTGGCTGAGCGTCTCCGGTATTTATTTTATGCGTTACTATGCTTGTTTTTCCCTTATCCTTCGTGTCAATAGCAAAAACATCTTGATACTCTATCAGCATAGATGTCACTTTTTCCGTTCGTTCATGATCAAGATCTTGGCATCTTTCAATGATCATCTCAACAAGCTCCTTTGGATACTTCGCCTTCGATGATTTCTCATTGGTATTCACAGAGCAAATTGAAGCCACGGGAACACACTGCCCGATCAAAGCTCCTCTACTTAACTTGATAGCAGTTTCCCTTAAATTCATAACTCTTACAGGGATCACATCTCGAACTTTTACCAAAGTTTTCGCCGTTAGGAACTCGACATTATCCACATCTTCGACCATCCTTAAACTTCCCTCTCGGCAGTGTCCATCAAGCATGGTCATCAGAATTTTCTCACTATTACCGGGTATGGTTACGTCGCATGTAGTAAGTAAGCGGATGACATCTTCTTTGTCGTCGTGAAAGGGCAACTCTTCACCATTGATCTTGAGAACTCCATTTTGAACATCCAATATTGCCCCCACTTTCCTTAGTACGTCCATCCCCAATATGAATTCGTCGGAGATCTCGGCAATTAATACTTGATGTTCAACTGTGGTCTGGCCAATGGATACTGACATATTAGCCTCGCCATATGTATTAATTAGCTCACCAGTCGCTGTTCTAAGCTTTACTGTTGCAGGTGATAATTTATTATGGTCTCGTACTACATCTGGACGTGCGATAGTTCTCGTTGCACCTGTATCCACCAAAAATGATCTACATCTATTACTGATACGACCTTCGATGTATAAGTTGTGGATTCCACCGGAGGACGTAAGGTTGACAGTTACTATGGGGGCTCTAGTTCTCGAGGTCGGCAGTTGCCCCTTGGTGTCGACCCGCTCTAGTTTTCCGACGGCTGTACGATCTTCTTACAATTACGACGAATGTGGCCTACGTCTCCACAATTCCAACATCTAGGCTCGCGTCTCTTTGGCATCTGATTACTTAATACTCTCCGTATCATTTCCTCCAGACGTTCATCGTTGTGTTCGTCACTTTCTTCAATGGTTCTTACTCTATGGCCTCGTGAAGTTTGACTAGCCGTTTCGTGTTCCAATGCAATAGCAAGTGCTTCATCTAAAACTTTCGGTCTTGCTAGTCGTAAAGCTTTCTGTAGTTCATTATCTTTCAGCCCATTGACGAAGGTATCTACTGCAATTTCTTCTAAAACGCTGTCTGGCACCTCTGGATAAGCCAACCGCACCACACGAGCCACATCTGCTTCAAATTCTTGCAGATTCTCACTTGCTCGTTGACTTCTACTTCGCAGTTGTGCTTTGTATACTTGTTGTAGATGGGCATCTCCATAGCGTTTTTCTAGACGAGTAAACAAGGTCTGGTAACAATTTTCTTGACCCTTGGGAATTGACCTTAATATATCTGCAGCATCACCTCGTAAAGCAGCAGTCAAGGAAACAGCCTTTTCTTGTTCGGTCCAATGATTGGCGGTCGCAATAGCTTCAAACTGTCTAAGATATATGGACCAAGAGGACTTTCCATCAAATGGTGGTAATTTGAATCTCATATTATGCGACGTTTCGTCTCTCGGTAGTTCATCTTTCACTAAAGGATCTAACGTTGCTGCATTAACTGATGGTTGTACTTTTGTATCGGTTATCCTGCTCTCTAGCTGTTTGATCTTTTCTTCTACGGTCTCTACACTTTTCTGCATCTTATCGAATGTTCTAGAAACTTCTTCAAATTTCTCATTGTTCTGTTTACAAACTTCTTCTAGTTTTTCGTTGTTTTGCCTACAGACCTCTTTAATTATTTGAGAAGTCTCATCGAATCTTTTAGCAACATTTTCGAATTTCTCGTCGCTTTTTCTACAAGTTTCATCGATCGTTTCAGAAACAGTTTTTAATTTCGATAAGATTACTTTTTCTGCTGACTGGAAGTGGAACGTCTTTGGGTCTTCTCCGTTCTTCGTGAGGACATCCTCGAGTCGTGCTTGTAGGACTATCTTGAGCCCACTGCTGTCCAGATCCCGTTCCTCGAGCTGTTCACGGAGCTGTTTTACTGTAAGTTCTTGTAGCAACATCTTTGGTCGGCACACACGTACTTTCCAAAATGTCTTTTAACAGTCTTTCCGAATACCGAACAATCAACGCACTTTAACTATTCCCGACGAATAAAGTCCAAAAGTATTTTAAAGTCTTTCCGAATACCGAACAATTAACGCACTCCGGTTATTCCCGACGAATAAAGTTCAAAAGTCTTTTAAAGTCTCTCTGTAATTCACTTATTTATATCGCACTAAGTTAACCCCACACCTGACACCAACTGTAGCGTGATTAGTGTAATTACTTCTAATTACAATAAAACCAGCGGTTCGTAATTTATATACGACTTTATTTTTTATTTATACAAGTTTACTTTACAAACTTTAGCTTAAGACTAACTCTATTTACAAATATGTCCTATTTATATATGCGATACAGATATTCCAGAAATATCTATATATCTCCAGCTATGTCCATGTGACTCGACCGCTTGCACGTCATCGGCGCTGCATCGGCGTATCTCGAAACATCGATAGTGTTCTGTCTGTGCGGAGACGGGAGCTGGTATACGAGGGTAGGTCAATAATTATTTTGTTACAATAGTTAACAATATGGACCCAATATAAACGTAAAGAAGGCAAAGCTTATGATCATTAGCAAGAAAAAGATAACAGAAGGTCAACTCTACATCAATCAAATCCCTGTAGAAAGACAGTTTTCGTAACTAGCTTCTTTTTCCGAGGATGGATAGTTAACCCTCCTCTTTTAACCGGGCTTGGGACCGGCTACAGTAAGGTGATTTCTGAGCTACTCAGTTCACCCGTTCCTCACCCTACACCAGGCAGAGTTCACGTTGGCAGGCCACGTCCACAGACTTCATAACGAGAGACTTTTAAGACTGGTAAGGGAGGAAATTCCTACAGGCAAAAAACCACTCGATGTCCCAGAATGCGATGGAGAGATAACATCCAAGCAGATCTCCGAAAAATGAACAATCCATTTGACCCTAGGTGGATGGAAGACCGAACAAATTGGAAGAAAGTTGTACAGTCAGCCAGGAACCACCCAGGGTTGTAGCGCTACGTGATAATGATGATGAATCATGGACCTTGAACGAAGATATGTGCCAAAAATTGGAAGCACTTGAGATGTGGCTATATCGGAGAATTCTTAAAATTCCGTAAACTGACCGGGTCACAAATGAGGAGGCCCTTAGAACAATGGGGAAGATCCGAGAGGTACTATTCTTCTTTACGTGCCATCTCCGCGATGAAGGTTGGCAATCATCACTGCTATTCTAACTTTTGACACTACAGCACGAAAGCGCTCAGTTCAGCTGCATCCAAACCATTCTCTGAGATTTCTCAGCCATGCCATTTTTCTTCTACCTATGCTGCGCCTTCCCTGAATCTTTCCCTGCATTATTAATTGTAGGTGTACACATCTGTCACCACGTGTTTGATGACCCAAGTATTGCAGTTTTCTTATTTTGATGGAATTCAGTATCTCTCCCTTAGTACTAGCCACTATCAAATCTCAAAAGTTGGAATTCTTTGGACACATTATGCAAAATGAATCCAGATATGCCCTCCTACAGGCCATCCTGCAAGGAAAAATATTTAGAAAGCGAGTTCCAGGAAGAAGAAGAACACCCTGGTTAAAGAACCTGAGAACTTGGTTCAACAAAACATCTGTGCAGCTTTTCCGCGTTGCTGCAGATAAAATAAAGATTGCCGTGATGCTCACCAACATTCGTCACGGATAGGCACATCAAAAAGAAGATGGGACATCCTATTACTTTTTCTGCTGATATCTAAATGTGACCTTTCATTTCTTTCCACGTGTCTTCTATATTGTTAGGTTTTGAAACTTTCAAATTTGCTTCCAACTCTTTAGAATAATCTTTATGAACAACATACGACTCTAGTTTTCTTACATTCCAATTTTCAATTTTTTGTTTTTGTGTACTTCTTTGTGTCTTTAATTATTTTCATTTCCATATTTCCTATTACTAGAATAGAATAGAATAGAATAGAATAGAATAGAATAGAATAGAATAGAATAGAATAGAATAGAATAGAATAGAATAGAATAGAATAGAATAGAATAGAATAGAATAGAATAGAATAGAATAGAATAGAATAGAATAGAATAGAATAGAATAGATTAGAATAGAATAGAATACAATAGAATACAATAGAATAGAATAGAATAGAATAGAATAGAATAGAATAGAATAGAATAGAATAGAGTATAATAGAATATAATAGAATAGAATAGAATAGAATAGAATAGAATAGAATAGAATAGAATAGAATAGAATAGAATAGAATAGAATAGAATAGAATAGAATAGAATAGAATAGAATAGAATAGAATAGAATAGAATAGAATAGAATAGAATAGAATAGAATAGAATAGAATAGAATAGAATAGAATAGAATAGAATAGAATAGAATAGAATAGAATAGAATAGAATAGAATAGAATAGAAATATGTTTTATTGTCACTGGAAATTTTTACAATTTTATGGACAAAGCTTACATACAGTCAAAAGAAAAATAATATCAATACCAAATAATAACAACTACTACAATTTTCTAAAATTAGATAAATTGTCAATATATGTACAGTATATAAGATATAAAAGCAAATACAAAAACAATTTATTGCAAAATTTATATAAATTGCAAATTGAACATACTTACAACAAATAAATAAATAAATAAAATACAGTCGAACCCGCTTATTGGAATAGCCTTCGTGCCAATCAAAAGTATTCCTATAACCGGGATATTCTAATAACCGATCATTGGTCGCTAGTGGAAATGTTTCGGGACCTCAAATTTTTATTCCTTAAACCGGGATATTCCTTTAAGAGGTATTCTAATAAGAGGGTTTGACTGTACAACATTAGGAACTGACAAGTTTAAGCTACTGCGTGTGAAACCCAATTTTCTTAGTTATTCGTTAAGAAATTCTTCTATTGAATAGTATGGTCTTTTAGATAGATAGGCTTTTGTCATTTTACGGAACTTTGGGAAATATGTTACAGATTTAAGTTGTAAAGGGAGATGGTTGTAAAGTTGTTTTGCGGAATATAGTATAGATTTCTTTACTAACTCAGTGAATGGGATCGGTAAATAAATATGAAAGTGTACTATGTGTCTGTTGCTGCTAAATTATGTGTATGTTGCTGCTGCTAGGTTACAAAGCATTCTCCCATTAGTATCGGTAACTGTGTGGAGAGTTTCCTTACCAGCTAGGTCTTGGTTTGTATCTTCCTTTCCTATCATTGTGTTTAAATCGCATAATATTATTAATATATCACTCTTAGATATATTTTCATATATATCTTCGACTCTCTCGTAAGGGCTAAAGCAGACGGGCCACTCTACAGCGCTACTCTGTGGATCCACAGAGTGGCTGAAACAGGCGATTTTCTAGCGCCGTCGGCGAATACGCTGCGAAGTGAATCGTTTGGAAGGGTGCGGCGTTTAATGTAATAGGTGAGAAAACAACGGCGGATTCAGCAACTTTGCAAGGTGGGGGCAATAAAATAAAAATTTGTCGTCACTGACGTACGCAGGATTGTTTTTCGCGATGGACTGTTATTTTCTTTTTCTTCATGTAGGTACCATGACCTTTCAGAACGTTGGTTACCATCATGGCTATCTTAATTTTATTCACTGGCACCCTAAATCAACCACAAGTGCTTCTTTGTCCTGGACTGCGTTTACCTTCTATTTATACTTGTACCTATATTATTTTGTAGCAACCTATATTTGGGACCTCTCATTACATGTCCGAAATACTCCAGCTTTTTCTTATTGATGCCTTTTATAATCTCAGTAGTCTTGCTGAGACCTTCTAGTATTGTGGAATTTCAAATCTTCTCCACTCAAGAAACTCTTAAAATTCTTCTATAGAACCACATCTCGAAAGCCTCAAGGGGATGTAGATCGATTTTATTCACAGTCCAAGACTCGACATCATACAGTAAGATCGAGAACACCTACTTTGTTTTTAGCAGCGAAGTAGGCGAATCCTTAATGCCAATTGTAGGTCTCTGTTTCATAATAATTTGGACATCCTTCTAAAAGCGGATTTTATTCGGAGGGATTTTATTAGAATATTAAACAGATTTTACTTTGCTTTGTTAAATATACTTATAGGCCTGAATCCCGAGTACCAAAAAAATTTATTAATAGCAGGCTGAAAATTTGCTAATAGCTTAACAGTGTGTAGTCCAACAAACTTTGATGTACGGGAACACTGGCATAGAGGAAGTTTTAATAGTGGAACAGGTAATAGGTTTCGAACGTCAAACTACGAAAACGTCCCATATATTTTGTCGAACAGAACTTCTAATTGATTTGTTACCCTTTCATTAAACTCTCATGCAAAAATCAGAATGCTATTTACCACGAACATAATTCCTGTCATTTGACATGTTCTATGTGTCGGACTTATTAAAATGCCCAACATATTTGTACCAAAATGCCCAACATGGAGTAAAGCTAGACCTAACAGTCGATCCTGACTCATTTTGTTTCTAAGCTAAGTTTGAAGGGCGTTTTAAAGGAGAAAGCGTTCTGCAGCTGATGTACTAAAAGGCAAAGTAAGCAATATTTGTAATAGTATTTTACAATGTGAAAACACATATCAAAATTCTTCATATCAAAATTTAAAACTTTGCATGACTGAATTTTTACTGTTTGTACTTCACATTTTAAAACACCAGCAGATTTTTTTTGTAAGCATTTATTAACAATCAGAATTACATATTCTATGAGTTAATTTGATAACAAGTACAATAACTTATATCAATGTAGTATTGTACACTAAAATGGCGTTATGAGGTACATGACCCAGCGGTTTCACCTCAGTTTCAGCGAAGATCTATGGGCCATAATCTTCGCAATCTTCTGTTGTTTAGTGGCTGCAGTAATGGTAATATTAATTGGCTGAGGTGGCCTTCCAATTTCTCGTGGTGTCTGTTGGCTCTTTCTTGAATTACTGTGCTGACTAACGGGATGTTTAGGTCTGTATGAAGGATTTGGTTGGAAATGTACCACGGGGCATTTGCGATGGTGCGTAGAATTTTTGATTGAGTTCTTTGGATAATTTTTGTGTTTGATTTGCTGGCACAACTCCATAGTTCTATACCGTACGTCCATATAGGTTTGATGACTGTTTTATAAATCAGCAGTTTGTTCTCAATTGAGAGTCGAGATTTTCTACCTATAAGCCAATTAATTTCTTTCACTCTCAACTCAATTTGTTTCTTCTTCTTTAAAATGTGTTGTTTCCAGTTTAATTTAGAATCAAGATGAAGCCCCAGGTATTTGACGATATTCTGTTGTGGTATGTTGACTTGATTAAGGCTAATATTTGGGCATTGGTCTTTCCTTAGTGTGAAAGTTATATGTGTTGACTTAGTTTAATTAGCTTTTATCTTCTATTTCTTTAACCACTGTCCAATTTGGTCTAGGTGTTCTTGAAGTTTTAATACTGCAGCTCTTGGATCCTCTTCAGTTGCAAATATTGCTGTGTCATCAGCGAAAGTTCCAATGGTGGTTTGTGGAGAGGTTGGTAAATCGGATGTGTACAGTACATAAAGAAGTGGACCCAATACACTACCTTGTGGAACTCCTGATTGAATTTTGTTTCAGTTTGATAGTTCATCCTCCACTTTAGTTTCAAATTCTCTGTGATTTAGATATGATTTTAATAAGTCAAAGTATTTGTTGGGTAGGGATTTTTTGATTTTATAAAGTAATCCTGGGTGCCATACCTTATCAAATTCTTGGCTGATGTCCAGAAAGGCTGCTGTGCAATACTGTTTATTGTCCAAAGCTCTATTAATTACATTTGATATGCGATGGCATTGTTGCACTGTAGAATGACCTTGCCGGAATCCAAATTGGTGTTCTGGAATCCAGTTTTGGAATTCTAGGTCGCTCATAATTCTTTTAAGTAACAGCTTTTCAAGAAGTTTTGACATTATTGACAGTAAACTTATTGGGCGGTATGATGAAACATCCGTTAAAGCTTTACCAGGTTTCGGTATCATAATTATTTGGGCAATTTTTAGTGATATAGGCCAATAATTAAGTCTTAAGATTGCATTTAATATGTACAATAACTTCATTATACCTTTTTTAGGAAGTTGTTTTAGCATTGTTGCTGTTATGAGATCAGTGCCTGGTGCCTTCTTTTCATTCAAATGATTAATTTCATCTTTGATCTCCTTTGGTATAATTAAAGTTAGTTAAACCTCAGATGAGAATGAAATTTTTTGAGACTAAACTGACTCATTAATTTGCCACAAAGAAAAAACAAATTAATATCGTTATGTGATCTCTGGCATTAGATGGTAATAAACAGATTTATTGTGGAAATTTTTCATTTATTATGTTCCAAAGACTTAATAATTTTCGATCCCAAATAATTCTGTTTTATGTTTCAGTCATTCAGTTATCAACAGGACACAAAACTCGCTATTAACTTTCAATCGTAATTATCTCTTTCTTAAAAAAAGTGTCAGTAGACACCAGGCGAGGTCTCAAGGAGGGGCCAATTGACTCCATTGACCCCTCCCTTGGATCCGCGCCTGTGAGAAAAACAGTAAGTTTGTTCAAATAATTAAAAACTTGCCGGCTAATATATTTTTAAAAAAGTGTGTTCGTCAAAATCAGTGTTTGTAATGTCCATAGTTTTAAATATTTTACGCTTTTGAAAAAATACCAATAAACTTTATAAATGGAATTAAGAAGAACCAGACAAAAACAGCTATATCATAGAAAGAAGACATAAAAAATCAACCAGCACATCTGGTATCCTACAGGCGTAAAATAGTTTGATACAACCTGACAACTGAGCGAAAGAATCCCTTAAGGAGATCATGACATTGAATATATCTAAACATGTTATATTGCAACCCTATTTTAACTGATATCTTATCGGTTTGCTTATTTTTGTTTTTATTGTATGCTTTTTTAAAACTTGTATGCGTTTTTGTGCATCTCTCATGCCTTTTTTCTTATTTATGCCTTTTAAGAACTAATTTTGGTTGTTTATACTTTTTTGATCTGGGATCTAATCGGAAGGACCTGTAAAATTTTATCAGTTTTTAGTGGATCTCGAGAAATTTTCCAATATTTGCTGTTGTGTAATAATTCTTGTCTTACGTTTAATGAATCCATATTGTTCCTCAATGTGTTATGATTTTCACGACGTTTTGTTTCAAAATGCATGATACTATAAAAATAATAAAACAGTTATGGTTACTAACAATTGTTCAATAACTTATTTTATTATTAATTTCGATATTATAATTTTAAGATTCTCCTTTTACGATAGCCAAATAAAAATTAAAACAATATGTTCAATTCAATTGTTTTCATATTAATGTTTCTTTGTATTATTAATCATGATTCATTGTAATAGGTACTATTGCCGCAAAAATCATTCACTTGACTTAAAATAAACAATATGACGATGATAAAAAATATTATTTTGGGAGTTGTAGTTTTTGCTTGCGTAAATTACGTCAGCGCGAAGGGTGAAGATGACGCAAAGTAAGTTGAAATTTTTCTATCATATAAAATAGAACATTTTACGGGAAGTATGAACGAAAGGACTGAAAGTTGGTGTGCCAAACTGGGAGAGCATGTGAGAATTACGAACTAGTTGCGGAAATTTTAAAACTAATTTCTTAATGGATGACAGGTGATCCTGATGACAGGTTATCCTGATTATACAGGGTTAAGTCATAACGATTGAGAATAGATTAGAGTTAGATGAGATCTAATCGAGGAAATGAAGCATTTTGGCTCGCAAATAGTCCAAGGATAATTTTATATATGATGCCGCTGTACGCTAAAATCATGGGGGTGGTTTCCACCCTATCTCGGGGGTGGGAATTTTTTATTACATTTTAATCTCGATGTAAAAAGTAATTCTAAGAAAAAAATGCTTTATAAATTTTCTTCGTAAAAAAAATATTTTTCGAGTTATTCGCGCTTGAAAGTAACAGTTTTTAGACGAAAAAATCGACTTTTTTATATAGTTTTTTGAGAATACGTCGAAAAATATGCATTTAATCAAAAAACTGCCGATAACAAAATTGTATCTTTTAGTAACGCAAACCAAATTCTTTTTCTGTAATATCTTTAAGGCTAATACAAACCGAGATACGGCATGTTAAAAGTTAGCTTTTCTCGTCAAATGCATAATTTGAAATTTTCAAAGCCAAATAACGGAAAAACTTTGCATTTTTCGAGGAAAACCTAAATTATAATTTTTTCAAGTACACAATTAATATTTTCAAAGAATAATAATAAAAAATTTCTAGCATAAAAATAGAGCGACTTATGATTAAAAAAATTCGGTACCTGCTTTTCTCTACGAAAAAATCAGTGAAAATAACCCCCTAACTACCCTCCTAATTAAAAATTGGTTTTCACCTTTCTGTAATTTCTTTTACATTTATATTATAAATACATCCAAGAAGTCTGACTCATTTAAAAAGCCTAATTTTAGAAAAATTGGAGTTTAAAGAAAAACTGATTTTTTGTAATTTCCTATTTTTCACCTTTTAATTCAAAATATCTCCGAAAATACTGGAGATACAAAAAAAATCATAGATTACTAAATTGTAGCTTTTTTAATAACTAAAATTATAATATACATAAATTTTCATTATAGTGAACAGATAGTTAGATATAGCTGTTTAAAACCTCTATTTACGAGCAAACACCCCCTTATTCGAGGCTTTTAAACCCACCCCAATTAAAAACTAAGATGTCTTAAGGAATCTAATTTTTCACAGTCTTATAGCTCTTCAAAAATTCTACAAAATCATTTTTGATAAAACTTTTTATCTCCAAAAATTAAGGAGCTATGTTTATAAAACGAATTTTTTTTTCGAACTATTCGAATAGTCCGCTTATGAAACATTTTCAATGTATGTACAGGGTGTCCCGAAAAGATTGGTCATAAATTATAACACAGATTTTGGGGTCAAAAATAGGTTGATTGAACCTCACTTACCTATATACAATAGTGCACACAAATAAAGTTACAGTCCTTTGAACTTACAAAATGAAAATCGATTTGTTTTCATATATCGAAAACTCTTAGAGATTTTTTATTGAAAATAAACATGTGACATTATTATGTCAGCATAATCTTAAAAAAAATTAAAGTGAAATTTGTTGACCCCAAAAAAATTTTATGGGGGTTTTGTTCTTTTAACCTCCCCCAAACTTTTCTGTACGTTCCAATTAAATTATTATTGTGGCACCATTAGTTAAACACAATGTTTTTAAAACTTTTTTGCCTTTTAGTACTTTTTCGATAAGCCAGTGTTTATCGACATATTTTGAAATTTGTTGACCCCATAAAAATTTTATGGGGGTTTTGTTCCTTTTAATCTCCCCAAACTTTTCTGTACGTTCCAATTAAATTATTATTGTGGCACCATTAGTTAAACACAATGTTTTTAAAACTTTTTTGCCTCTTAGTACTTTTTCGATAAGCCAGTGTTTATCGACATATTTTGAATATTTGTCGACTCCACCACATATTTATATATGGTTAAGTACGATTGTAGATTGTAGAGACCTGTTAGTAATCTGAAAATTTATTTATAATTTACATTCTTATGTATATTTTAAAAAAGAAGCCACATCTCGATAAAAGATGACTTGTCAAAAAAGACTAAGAGGCAAAAAAGTTTCAAAAACACTGTGTTTAACTAATGGTACCACAATAATAGTTTAATTGGAAAGTACACAAAAATTTGGGGGGTTTAAAGGAACAAAACCCCCATAAAATTTTTATGTAAATATATTAAAAAAGAAGCCGCATCTCGATAAAAACTAGCTTATCGAAAAAATATTAGTGGGCAAAAAAGTTTTAAAAACGTTGTGTTTAACTAATGGTACCACAATAATTGATTAATTGGAACGTACACAAAAGTTTGGGGGGTTTAAGGGAACAAAACCCCCATAAAATTTTTATGAGGTGGAAAAACTTCACTATATTTTGTTTTATTATGTTCCTGCCATAAGAATGACACATGCCCATTTTAAATAAAAAAATCTCAAATAGTTTTCGATGTATTGAAAAAAATCGATTTTTATTTTGTAACTTCAAAGGGCTGTAACTTTTTTTATGAGCACATTTGTACTAAGGTAATTTAGGTTCAATCGATCTATTTTTGACCCCAGAACGTGTGGTATAATTTATGACCAATCTTTTCGGGACACCCTGTATAATACCACAGAACTGGTTCGTATACTGGAAGATGACTTAAAACTATTTGTATTTGTACTTCTACATATTTGTAAATTCGTATTTTTGTGCAAATAAATGTTTTTGTAATTCTTTAATTCTACTTTTTTTTTCTATAGATCTATTAAATTATCTACTTATAAAAATTGTAATGTTCTTAAGGGTGGTTTTTATATAAGTAGTGGGGTTCCTATGGTCTCCTCCTCATCCCACATTTCGCTCGCCATCGTTTTCTATCCACCCATTCCTTTTCGTCAATAGCTCTATCTGCCATAGACTGTTCTATGCCTTTCTTTCATGTTTCTGTAGGCCTTCCTCTTCTTCTTCTATTTATGGGTGTGTAATTTAATGCTCTTTTTGGCCATCTTTCCTCTGACATCCTCATAACATGACCATACCATAGCAATTTCTTTGTTTCTATATGGTCAACCGTGGAATATAAACTCTTTGTCCGTCGTCTTATTTCCTCATTTGGTACATGTTCTAATCTAGATACTCTGCATGCTCTACGTAAGTAATCCATTTCCGCTACTTCTTTCCTTTCCTGTGAGTTGCCAACACTCTGCTCCATAAGTTATAATTGGTTCCACAATTGTTCTGTAGATTGTTAACTTTGTGTTCAGCTTCACCTTGTTAGACCATAGTAGACCATTTAAAATACGAGTTGCATTCCTTCCTTGCTGTATCCTATGCTGTATGTCTCTTTTTGTAGTTCCTTCTTCTGATATTATGCTTCCTAAATATTTATATTCCTTACATTTCCTTATATTTCTTAACTCTAATTCCGGATCTTCGGTTTCCTCTCCTATTCTCAAATATTCCGTTTTCTCCATGTTCATACATAGGCCCCATTTTTCATATTCGATCTGTAACTTTCTTAGCATAAGGGTGGTTTTTAAGGGTTGAAATATTATGATATTTTATCCGAAAGCATAAAACAATAATTATTTTTATCCAATCAAAACCAAATTTTACCCATATTAAAGTTTACAAAGTTTTTATATAATTTTTGACAATAAGGGGTAGTTTATACCCCTAAAAATAATCGACGCCCTTGAGCATGATATAGAATATGAAGTACAGGGTGAGATGATCCTAATCCCAAATTTTTATGTAAATCGATGCAAGCCAAAATTATTCTTTTAGGATAAGTAATTTTTTATATATAGCTCCAATAAGGGTGGTTTTAAGGTTTGAAATATAGTATATCTTTAAGCATAAACAATCATTATGTAACTAATAAGAATCAAATATGTATTGACAATATTAAAGTTTAAAATGTTATTTTATAATTTTCACAAGTAGTTTTTTAGGGGTAGTTTTCACCCTTAAAAAATCAAAAGCCTACAACGGCTCAATATATAAAATGAACTAGAGGGTGAAATGAGCCTAATCCCAAATTTTTGTACAAATCGATTCTGGACGAAAAAATTGCGAGGTTTTGCCATTTTCTCAGTTTCGTTTCCTCGACTAATCTGTTATTTTCGATATCCACCTATTCCTATAGTCTCTTTTCTTCTATATTCCAACACAGACTTAGTTCCTTCTTCTTCAGTATCCAGATTGATACCATTGCCCTATGACTCATAATGCTAGGACTATGGAGTGGAAAATGGTTTTGTTTTCTTGTTCTTTGTGATTTGTCGGTTCATTAGCATTGGATTTAATTGCTTGATACACGTTTTTGCTTGGACTTATCATCATCATTGGCTCTACAACCCTTGGTAGGTCATGGCCTGTTCCAGAATCAGCTTCCATTCCTTTCTATCCTTCGTCTTGGCTTTCCAATTTCGCACTCCTAACACTCGCAAATCGTCTTCAACCTGGTCCTTAAATCGTACTCTGGGCCTGCCTCTTCTGCTTACTCCATCCAGTCTCTGGCTATAATTGTGTTTCGACAGCTCCATCTCATTAATTCTATCTAAGTGGCTTAGCCACCGCAACCTGTTTATTTTGATAGATCTACCAATAATTCTTCTTCTTCTTCGTCTAGCCATTCACGTCCACATCTGAACATAAGCCTTTTCAAGTCTTCCTGTCCATTGTTTTTTGTTGTACTCTATTTGTAGCCAATTTTTCCCGGCAGTTCGTTTCAGATCATCTGTCCATCTCATAGGAGGTCTGCCTCTGGCTCTTTTGTGTTAGTATGGTCTCCAGGTTAGAATTGTTCTGTGTCATTTGTTTAGATCGCTCCTAGCTACATGTCCAGCGTATTCCCATTAGTGATGTTGAAAAAGTAACTATTCGTTACAAAGTACATGTTACTTACGAATACCAAACGTAACGATTACTATACAGAGAGACAAATCGTTACTTTGATTACTCTGATTACTGCGTTACTTCGTACCAATCGTATCAGAGCTAGTAACGACTATTGTATCCACTTTGATTATTTTGATTACTGTGATTACTTCGTTACTTTGATTACTTTGATTACTTTGATTGCTCTGATTACTTCATACTTGGTGAAGGTCGTTACTATATCGGAATACCCAGACAAAATACCTACCTACTGAGAAATATGATTCTCGATATGATTACCGGTACTCAAATACAAAAGTAATCATAGTAATTAAATCATTTTTATTTCTTAAACAGATTGGTGAAGGTCGTTGTTATATCGGAACACCTATACAGACCTACCTACTGAAAAATACAATTCTCGATATGATTACCGGTACTCAAATAAAAAAGTAACAAAAGTAATCATGATAATCAAATCATTTTTATCCCTTAAACAGATCGGTGAAGCTCGTTGTTATATCGGAATACCTATACAAAATACCTACCTACTGAGAAATATGATTCTCGATGTGATTACCGGTACTCAAATACAAAAGTATAATCATAGTAATCAAAGTAACGAATACTATAAATGATTACTCTATACAAAAGTAACGATTTGTAACGAATACCTACTTGAAAGTAACTATAATCAACATCACTAGCCGACACAAAGAAAAAGTAGGTATTTTATCTGTGGGGACACATAGTACCGTACCGCGTCAGGACCGTAGCCATGTCGCTCTCTGCCCTCTGCTCGGTGCGGGCGCGGTATGGCTCGATACGGATATGTGTGTTCCGGCCTTTAACCTGTTTTGATATACAGGGTGAGTTTTTAGTGTGGGATCGGTCGATAATTCCATTATGGTATAGAATATCTAAAAAAGTTATTTAGAAAAAATGTAGGCAATGATATTCTCTAGGCTTGGAAAATATGTCCATTTCTACAGGGTGATCAATAACTGCGTGGTATATCAAACATATAATTTTTTAAATGGGACACCCTATATATTTTTTCATATTTATATTCTTCTTATAATACTTGTTCATATAATATAGGGTTTTGCATTACTATACAGAGTATTTAACAAGTTATGACCATTTTTATTTCGAAATCCCTATGAGATTAACACCATGTATATAAAGAAGTAATTCGTAAACAATAATTTGTTTTACATAATAAGATTAACAATATACTGTAGTTTTTAAATTAAGTTAAACTGAAATCATTGACAACTATTTGTATACAGGGTGAACTGCAATACCAAATTACGATTTTCTTAATTTTTTTTAAATGGATTACCCTATATTTTATTTTTGCAAAATTTTGTATTTGTGATACTCTTTCATTTTTATATAGCATACCCTATACCTAAACTCGTCAGTTTCCGAGATATCTTCAGTTTACTTCAAATTTCGGGAATACATTCAATTTTTCTACTAAAATTACATAAGTTAGTATTGAGTGATAATATAACAAAATTATTTTAATTCAATAAATAACTAACACAGAAAATAAACGATAACAATATGCAATAAATGTATCAATAAATATGATATTAAGGAATTATCATATTTCCCTAATATACAGAATCGTAAAATTCCTACAAAAAAATATGTCTTGTGAGTAGTAATATAAAAAGATTTTTTTATGTAATAAGCAACTCACACAAAACATAAATCAAAACAATATACAACTGATGTAACAGTTTGTAGGTTATATTAAATGTATTTTAAGCCAAGAAGTTTTTAGTAACACATTCCTAATTGCAGATTGTGACGCGCAGTTATTAATACTATAATTTTCATACTAATTTTCACTAGTAATACCACTAGAGGTCAAATTATTTCCGGAAATTTTTTTGAGATCATGAATATTTTGAAAATTTCCCGAGTCGCAGACGAGGGAAATTTTCTAAAAATATTCATGATCAAAAAAAAATTTCCGGATATTAATTTGACTTCGCGTGGTATTCGGTAAGAAAATTCCACACCAAATTTGCATTTGAAAATCCAAAGCTGCATGAACAGATTAATAGCGCGCCATAGCTTTGTCAGCAATTATTTAGGCTTTCAAATTCGTAATTTCTACTCATTGTGGTTGCATGGGAATACCATTTCAAGATAGAAAATAGTATATTCTTCAATTTTACATAAGTTTTGAGTAACTACAAGTGATAGAAAATGAATCAAAACTAAATTATGTAAACAAATAAAAACCAGTCTGTCAAAAATGTTCTGTTATTGTAAACGTCAAAAAATTTCCACTATAATTCGCTGTTGGGTACCACACGAGCAAAAAATGTCCGATAAAATACCTCCGTTGCCATGGTGATCTGTCAAAATAACGTATTTTGATTGGTTCAAAATTACAGGTGTGGAATTTTCATTAATATGCATCAAGAATTCTCTACTTTGTTTACACTCGTAGTCAAACTAGGTGATCTATAAATGTTAAAGGTGCTATTGTTTGCGATTATTTGATTGGCCCACATTTTTTTGACGGTTGAGGTTTTTACACGACGGTGCTCCAATTCTTCCAAAATTCATTTATTCATGTGGGTCTATATAAAAAAACTTGTATACCAAAAGCATCCAACAACGCTTAATGATATGAAAAATAGAAGAAGAGAAGCTTTTAATAATATTAACTTGCAAAAATGTTAAGAAATGTGGCTCGGTCATTTGAATATCGGTTACAAAATTGCATATACCTTGATCGTGGACATTTTCAACATTTACTTTAGATGTATATCCTTAACATCACATTAATTGGTAGATTCATTAAATATTGTTATGGTTTTTAACAAAATATATTATATTTTGTTAGAAATTCATTGAATGCAAATATTTGTTATATTATTACACAATACTTATTTGTTAAGTTATTTATACTTATTTGTTAAGTTATTTCTACTTATTAAAAATTGAATGTATTTCCGGCAAATGAAGAAAACTAAAAATATCTCAGAAACTAAGAAGTTTAGGTATAGGAGAAGTTATATAAAAATAAAATAGTATCATAAATACAACATTCCTAAAAAATAAAATATAGGGTGATCTATTTAAAAAAAAAAATTGAGAAAATCGTAATTTTGTTTTGTAGTTTAAAAGTGCTTATAACAATGAATGTTTTACTAAAAACTTCTTGGCTTAGAATACTGTTGACATAACAATCTAAAAACTGTTACATCAGTTGTATAATGTTTTGATTTATGTTTTATGTGAGTTATTTATTGAATAAAAATAATTTTGTTATATTATTATATACAAGACAATTTTTTTTTGTAGGAACTATACGATTCTTGTATATTAGGGAAATATGATAATTTCTTAATATCACACTTATTGGTACATTCACTGCATATTGTTATGATTATGATTTAAATTTTGTGTTAGTTATTTAATGAATAAAAATAATTTTGTTTAATTATCACTCAATACTAACTTATTTCTACTAGAAAAAATGAATGTATTCCCGAAATTTGAAGACAACTTAAAATATCTCGGAAAGTAATGAGTTTAGGTATAGGAAATGTTATATAAAAATGAAAGAGTATCACAAATACAAAATTTTGAAAAAATAAAATATAGGGTGATCCATTTAAAAAATTAAGAAAATCGTAATTTGCTGTTGTAGTTCACCCTGTATACAAATAGTTGTCAATGATTTCAATTTAACTTAACTTAAAAACTACAGTATATTGTTAATCTTATTATGTAAAACAAATTATTGTTTACGATTTACTTCTTTATATACATGGTGTTAATCTCAAAGGGATTTCGAAATAAAAATGCTCATAACTTGTTAAATACTCTGTATAGTAATGCAAAACCCTATATAATAAGAACAATAATTATGAGAAGAATATAAATATGAAAAAATATATAGGGTGTCCCATTTAAAAAATTGTATGTTTGATATACCACGCAGTTATTGATCACCCTGTAGAAATGGACATATTTTCCAAGCCTAGAGAATATAATTGCCTACATTTCTTCTAAATAACTTTTTTCGATATTCTATACCATAATGGAATTATCGACCGATCCCGCACTAAAAACTCACCCTGTAGGTGTTTTGTGGATTATCTTCCACCAAATGTATTTTAAATATTTTACCTCCATTTCCTTTATTTTTCTCAAGTACCTTCTGTCGTTTTCAGGTCTGAACTTTTTTTCATTCAAACATCTATTATTAGAAGTGCAGTATTAGTTTGTGTAATGATATAATCGATAATTGATTTCAGATTTCTTTGATAACGTCATTGAAGCGATATAACCCATTACTTAGGCGAAAATTAGTTGACTAGTTAACATAGTTCAATTATACACTCTCCAATATCGTTAATCTTCTTCGTGAGTATTCTCCAATTTTCTTCCAGTTTTGTCATAAACTTTATATGCCTAACCTTTTTCCTGCTCTTCTATCAAGATCTTCTTCTTGTTATTCTTCTTCATCTTATATTAGGCCTCTTGGCCTGTTCTTAACCGATTTTGAACTTGTATTCGTAGCTGTGATGTTGACTGCCAGTGGAGATGCATCAAGTCAAACTAGTTTGATTTTATTCAAAAAACTTGACTTGAAAACCAAACTTTTTTTGTAAAAAAGTTTGACTTGACTTGATTTCAATATCTTTAGGTTTGACTTGAAATCAAACTTCTTCAAACAGTTTGAAGTTTGAATATCATATTGCGCAACGTGTTTATTTCCAATTCTAATTGAGAGCGTACCGACTTTTGTTTTGACTTATTTGGATAGGTCTGAATCTGTTACTCCGCAAATTAGTTTGTAGTTCATATTATTAAGACGTATATGCTTGGATTGTTTATTACGTTCGTTTTGAAGTGTGTGCTTTGTGAAATAATATCTGAACCTAAATATTTTTCGGCTCAGAATAAGTACTAGATCAAATTGAGTCTGATTTTGAAGGTATTCCCAGTGCAAAAATTAAGATAAAAAAATCTGCATACTTGTATTATGTAAAAATAAAGAACAGTGTTATAAAATGACAAATAGTGAACTAATTATTTAAGACGACATTGCAAAGTTGCAAACAATTCATTAAACCTACTCTATCAAAAATATAATATTTTGTCGTTCCTTCAATAATTTTTGTTAAAGGGACCGTTCAAGTATTACGAAACGCAATTTTTGAAGCTCTTACAACCTCTTTATCCCATCTGTATCTTTTCATCTTTTGTTGTGAAGAAAGGTCCAGCTATTTATTGCAAACACATGTTACTGTGCTTGATCTGATTAATACAAATTTTAAGATTTTTTCACTTGAATACTATTCTCCTATTTTAACATTAACGGAGCGTGAGGGGGCAATATAATAGAATCCAGGGGTTCTATGTAAAATATAAACGAAAGTTGAAAAGTTGGGAGATTGTGATTACGTAGTTTTTTTATTTAAGTTAAAAAACAATGTTACGTAACGCGCTGTTCGAACCCCTCTCTCCCCCGTATAACGCGCCGTAACGTTTTACATGGCCCCCCTCCCCCAACTTTCGTTACGTAATACTTGAAAGCTTCCAAAGTAGATTAAATTACACTTGGTATGATAAAATAACTATCCAACGAATTCTTTGTTGTAATCTAGTAACACTCAAATATAAAAAGTTATATCGATAAAACGAAACTTGCCAGCAAGCAATTCTAAGCATACAGGAATCATTTTCAAAACATTTACCCCATTTTGATTATAATCGCTACCTGTATCAAGATACTTTTATGTGGCACTCATTATATTATTAATTTTCTTATCTTAATTGGCAACTAATATGTCAATCTCAACAAAAAAGTATATCTACTAAATAAATTATTTTTCAAACTCTTTCAAACTAGTTTGACAAACAGTTTGAATTTTCAAACCTGTACGATTGACCAGTTTGACTTGACTTGAATTATTTGTCAGAAGGATTGACTTGAGTTTGACTTGAAATTAAGTCAAACTCAAGTCAAGTTCAAACATTCAAGTCAAACTTGTGCAACTCTAACTGCCAGCTATCTCGCCACCTTTTAAAGGGCCTTTCTGTTGGTCTCTTGCCTGTTTGGTTTGCTTCGAATCCCTGGCTATACGGGATATTCTCTCGCTGTCCATTCTCGTCACATGCTGATTCCACTCTTGTTGTCTCTGTCTTCCCTACCTTACTATATCTTGTATGTTACAGAGATCTCTTATTGTGTCGTTCGGTATTCTGTCTCTCAGTGTTTTTCCAGTTATAGGCCTCAACGTTCTCATTTCTGATGTTCTCAGTATCCTCTTGGTTTCTGCTGTGTAACATCTTGTTTCTATCGCGTACGTCATGATCGGTCTTACACATAATTTGTATATGCGTACTTTCCCTTCCAGCCTCATATCTTTGTTTTTCCAGATGCCATCCCTCAGACATCCTGAAACGTAATTGGCTTTATTTGCTTACTTTTGGACGCTCTCTTTAACATCTCCATAACTACATATTTCTACTCCCAGATATTGGAATCTCGAGACTTGTTTAATTAGTTCAATGTTAATTACTAATTTGCATCTTATGGGTTCCCTTGACACTACCAGGGATTTTGTCTTAGCTGTTGCTATTTTCATGTTGTAGCTCTTCGTCACTGTATTGAAAGTTTGTGCCATTCGCTGTAGGTTATCCTCGTTATCGGAGATGATGATTGCGTCGTCAGCATAACAGAGGATTTTTATTTGTTTTTATGCCATCTTATATCCTTTTCCAATACTTTTAATGTTTACTATAATTTTGTCCATTACTAAATTAAAAAGCAATCGGCTCAAGCTATTCCCTTGTCTGATTCCCGAGTTGATTTCTACTTCCGATGTTAGTTCATTTTCGACTTTTATTCTGATTTTGTTCTTCGAATTATTGTCTTTAATTATCCTTATCATCTTGTTGGGCTCATTTTTCTCCTTTAGCAATCTTAGCACATCTTCCAATCTTACACAATCGAAGGCTTTAGTCAGATCTATAAAGCAAATAAATGCAGGTTTATTATCTGAGCAATTTGTCTGGCTATGAATATGACGTCTATTGTGGACCTATTTTTCCTAAAACCTTGTTGTTCCTCACTAATTGTGTATTATTCATTTATTTTATTGGCAAGTATTTTTGTTAAAAGTTTAAGAGTTGTGCTCAGCAAGGTGATGGTACGGTAGTTGCTAGGGTCTTTGCTTGAGAGGGGAAACAGCAAAGACCCTATCAAGATCTTCTGCTATAATTAGTCGGTATTAAGTTTTTATTGTTCCTGTAGGGTTTCCATAAATAAATCCTTTTCACCCATTCAACTATCGTATATTAGGGTTGCTCACCCCCAATATTTTATCATTATTTTATTCTTATTTCTTTTTAAACTAAGGGTCGTCTGCCGGACACACTTAGTTTAAAAAAGCGTTTATTATTTATTTTTGTTGAATGTCCATGATTCGTGTCGGAAAACAATACTGACACAACATTTCATCCTTTTTAGCTCTAAGCTAAGATTTAGTGTACAAAATATTTGTTTCATTTTCATTTTTCAACTAAAAATCTGCGAAGGACTTTTTCAACTCAATATTAATATGAACTGCAAACATTATGACTAAAATGATTACCTATTTTTTTTAATGTTTATTACTTTCTTATAGAGTGGACGATGAAATAGAGCACACAGAGATCGAACCAGAAGAAATTACATTACCTTCGATATCTCATGTATGGGAGTAAGTTTTTTAACATACTAAATATTGATTAATAGTCCGTTCTTTAACGGTAAAATATTGCAAAACCTCTAAATTTTAAAGAACCGCTTGGATTGACATGAAATTTGGCATACACATAGCTAACAAGTCAAAGAAAAAAAGTGATATTGTGCCGATATGTGCTTTTGCCCTGGGGTGGTTTTCACCCCCTCTTGGGGGTTAAAAAATATTCGTCCAAAGAAAGTCAGGAAATGGATAAACTGGCTAATTTTAATTAACTTTTGTTCTATAGAGTTTTTTCACTAAGTCAATACTTTTCGAGTTATTTGGCAGTGAATATGTTCATTTTTTCAACAAAATAACCACGCTTTGAGACGGTTTCTCGCAAATAACTCAAATAGTAAGAATTTTGTCGAAAAAACATTCTTAGCAAAAATATAGCCTGTAAAAAATTAAAAAAAAATGGTGTATATATCACGTCTCTACACCTAGTAGAAGCAGAGTTATAGTTAATGAAAAATAGGTTAATATTCGTCAAATTTCAAATGGAATATTTTAACGTGAAATAACCAAAAATGAAGCACATTTCGGGGAAAACTCATTACAACTTATTTAAAGTGTTTAAAAAAAGCTTCATTTTTGTTTTATAAAAAAATTTCTAGCATCAAAATTAAACAAGTTACGCTCAAAATAAAGTTAGTCCCTTTTGGTTTTGGTAAAAAAATCGAGAAAATCACCCCCTAATTAGTATCTTAAATAATGAACTTAATCGTTACGACTTCACAAGTTTCTTGACTCGTGTATATATTGTTTATATGATCTGTAAGTTTCATCGGTTCAAAGTCCTTATTATTGAAAGGGCTGTAGTTAAAAGGGGTTGAACGAGTCACTGATCACGAATGTATGCAAATTTAGAAACACCAAATCTTAATCAATTTTTGTCTAACAGAAAAACCAAAAAATACATGATATTCAGAAAAGCAAATCTGACTTTTTTTGTTTTTCGAGATTTTTGGTATCTCTAACAATTTTTAAGTTATTTTGAAAAAAAGCGTATTTTTCAAAATTTCAATTTTTTAAAATTTAACTTTGAAAACAAATTTTTTCAAAAATAAGCACTTTGAGTGGATGAAACTTACAGACCATATAAACACAACATAAGTAAAATAATTTTTGGAGCGGTAACGATTAATTTCGTTTAAGTTGCTAATTAGGGGGTGGTCTTCGCGATTTTTTTTTGCAAAAACAAAAGGGACCAACTTTATTTTGAGCATAACTTGCTTAAATTTAATGCTAGAAACTTTTTGTAAAAACAGAAATAAAGCTTTTTTTAAACACTTTAAAAAAGTTATAACGGGTTTTCCCCAAAAAGTGCTTAATCTTTTGGATATTTCACGTCGAAATATTCTATTTGAAATTTGGTGAATATGAATCTATATTTCATTGGCTATAACTCTGGTTCTGCGAGATCCAGAGACCTAACGCGTACACCATTTTTTTACTTTTTTATAGGCTATATTTTTACTAGGAACGTTTTTTTCGACAAAATACTTACTTTTTGAGTTACTTGCAAAAAATCGTCTAAAAATGTGGTTATTTTGTTGAAAAATGAACATATTCACTCGCAAATAACTCGTAAAGTGTTGACTTGGCGAAAAAGCTATATAGAACAAAAGTTACTTAAAATTAGTCAGTTTACCCATTTCCGGACTTATTTTGAACATATATTTTTTCACCCCAAAGAGGGGGTGAAACTCACCCCCAGGGCAAAAGCACACATCGGCACAATATCACTTTTTTTCTTTGACATGTAAGCTATACGTATGCCAAATTTCATGTCAGTCCAAGCGGTTCTTAAAATTTAGAGCAAAAACCGTGAAATAATGGACTATAATATTTGTATAATACACAAAGCATCAAAATTAACGCACCACCTTAAAAATGGGACATTTTAGATGTATCGTATTTCCAAAACCTCTTGGCCGATTTTAGTGATTTTTTTAATATGTTATAGCTTTATTATTCAAGAATATCGATGTAATATGTAATAATATTGTTGCTAAACAGATAAGTGTCATTGTATACCGGGTGTTACAATGGATGTGTGTTTTTTCCTCAAAGTTTGGAATAACCTGTGGAAAATAGCGCGCAAACAAAATAGCCTCGACAAAACAGATCTCACACAAAATAGCCCCGGTCAAAACAGCCCTAGCTAAAATAGCCCCGGCTAAAAGAGCCTCTTAGAAAACACCTCCAATAAAAAGTTTTACCTTTTAACGGAGTACCATTTATTTTAAATTACTATAGGCCAATCAAGTTAGGTTTTTACTAGACATAACGGAAAAGACGAGGTTTGACAGTTGAAATGTGTAGTATAAGATATTACAAAAAGACTACCATCTTTGGATTCATCAATTTTTTAGTGGAACATTTTTTAAATAAACAATCAAAACGTCAAACTTAGTTTCTTACTCATAACTTAAAAACTTGTTTATTTAGAAATTTGACGTCCACAGATAACTTTCTCAGAAAAAAAAGATACATCGAATGAGATACGCTAAATAAAAATCGGTTAATAAACAAAAAAGTTATTGCAAAACGGATAACAAAATCACTGTTTTTGAATATAGTTAATAACAATTTTATTGTTTGTTAAAATACGTTTTAATATACCCAAAATTGAGGGCACTATGGTGTTTGAATTGTGTGCAAAAAATGGTCCAGATCTGTTAAATAGTTTTCGTAAAATTGAATTTGTTTATACAATTTTTTGAAAAACGAACTAATTTCTGAGGCTGGTCCAGTTAATATGGCTGAATGTATCTCAACAATCCGGGGCTCATTTCCTTCGTTAAGATGTATACTAACAGCTTATGAAAAAAAAAATGAAAAAAAAAATTACATATACGTACACAAAATTATTTGTTAATAAATAGCAGTTTTTAAGCTTATAAACAATTACAATAATTTCGTAGAAATTAGATCAAATTAAATGGCAATAAAAAATACGGAAAGCTGGTTAAAATACACAACTTTCAAAAAAAATTTTTAGGTCCTACGACCCTTGGGGTCTGAGATAGCCCCTTTTTTGAAAAAATCACTGTTACGTTAATTAAAAACACTAAGAGCTGAAATTAACCAATCTTTTATAAGAAAAGTCAAAGTTTTTAACAAAGTTTTTAGTAAGAAAAAATGTTAAAAATTGTTTAAATAGGAGTGTTATAAACACAGAGTATTTTGCGTTCCGACTAAAGTAAAAAATAGCGGGCGTAGTCGACTGACTGAATAGTGGGCGCGTTTGGCGACCGGCATGCGGCAGCACCTATTAAAATTACGTTATCCCGACCACAAAAATCCACTTTAAGGTGAATGACAAATTTTCGTCATTCCTTATGTTTTCGAGGTCTCTGAATCCGAATATGGAGTTAATTTTTTTCTAGAATTAGTGGAACATGTTCAAAAATCAAATTTTATGCAAAAATCAATTTTGATAATTTTTCAATTTTAACTCACTGTATTTTTGGTCGCTGTAAACATTTCCTTTTGAAAATTTTACTGTGTTATCTTTGAAGCATTTAGATAACAATGAGATTTGTCCAAAATGACTCAACACGTTAAAAGAGAAGTTGTTAATTTTTAAACATTTTGTCGTCAGATTTCGTTAGTTTCATGTTTACTTAAAAAAGTTGAGTGAGAAACTTTCTAGTTTATAATTTTAATTAACACAGAAATAAAATATAATTTATGAAGAAGTTTTCCAAAAAAATTTAATTTAAAATGTGCAATAGGAAAAATGTTATGGGACTTTATAGACGAGCGGCACACCCCAAAAAAGCTTATTTCTCGAGATACTGATACTAATTTTGGTCATACTTTATATTTTTGATGGTGCTCAAAACTAAAATTAGGGTTGTTTTGAATTTTACGTGGGGGAACATTATCAAAATCGCAACTTTACCCTAAAAATAAAAAAAAATCACGTTTTTTTGAGTTAAATTTGCTACAACTCTGTTCCATTGTAATATTTTTTTCTGATATTTTTATATTATATATTTCTCACCTTTCTGAAGACAATGGGACCTGCTTCAATATTTCTGTCTTGCCATAAAGAAAGTTATAAATTGTTTGAAGTAAAAGGTGCAGATTCTTGAATTGCAAAGTTTAATTGCAAAAGTTGAGTAACAAAATTTGAAATTTAACTGTTTAATTAATTTTAAGTTAAAATCTAGAGTACAGAGAACAAAATCTTTTATATTATGGAAAAAAAGTGGTGTAACTTTTAATTTTAAGAAAAACGTGATAACATTTTTTTTTTATTTTTAGGGTAAAATTGCGATTTTGACAATGTTTCCCCATCCAAAAATTCAAAATAAAACTCATTTTCGTTTTCAGCACCATAAAAAGTATAAAGTAAGACCAAAATTAGCCTTCCACCACACCGTGGTTGATATCTCGAGAAATGAGCGTTTTTTTGGGGGGAGTACCACGTACCACTCGTCTATAAGGTCGCGTAACTTTTTTTCTGTTGCATATTTTGACTTTGTGGCCTTTTTATTGTTATTTTTTAAATTTATTTATTTAAAATATAATTTTACTAAATAAATGTGCAACATATTCATAAAATTCAAGTTTCTACCAAAATATATAAATATAATATTAAGCTTCAAATCCGGTATACTGTCAATGTTAAAAATGGGCTGCAACGGTCTAGCGCTAGCGAATGCTAGTCCGCGAATTTATTCTCATTCGGCTGCGCCCATCATTTTTTTTTACTTTAGTCGGAAAGCAAAATACTCTTTCTTTATAACAATACTGTTTAAACAAGTTTTAACATTTTTTCTTGCAAAAAACTTTGTTAAAAACTTTGACTTTTCTTATAAAAGATTGGTTAATTTCAGATCTTAGTGTTGTTAATTAACGTAACAGTGATTTTTTCAAAAAAAGGGGCTATCTCAGACCCCAAGGGTCGTAGTACCTAAAAATTTTTTTTAGAAGTTGTGTATTTTAACCAGCTTTTAGTATTTTTTATTGCCATTTAATTTGATCTAATTTCTACGAAATTATTGTAATTGTTTATAAGCTTAAAAACTGCTATTTATTAACAAATAATTTTGTGTACGTACATGTAATTTTTTTTACTTTTTTTTTCATAGGGTATTAGTATACATCTTAAAGAAGGAAATGAGTCCCTGACTATTGAGATACATTCAGCCATATTAACTAGACCAGCCTCAGAACTTAGATCGTTTTTCAAAAAATTTTATAAACAAATTAAATTTTGCAAAAACTATTTAACAGATCTGGACCATTTTTTGCACACCATTCAAACACCATAATGCCCTCAAGTTTAGGTATATTTAAACATATTTTAATAAACAATAAAATTGTTATTAACAATATTAAAAAACAGTGATTTTGTCGTCCGTTTTGCAATAACTTTTTTGTTTATTAACCGATTTTAATTTGGTGTATCTCATTCCATGTATCTTTTTTTTCTCAAAAAGTTACCTGTGGACGTCAAATTTCTAAATAAACAAGTTTTTAAGTTATGAGCAAAAAACTAAGTTTGCCGTTTTGATTATTTATTTAAAGAATGTTCCACTAAAAAATTGATGAATCCCAAGATGGTAGCCTTTTTGTAATATCTCATACTACACATTTCAACTGTCAAACCTCGTATTTTCAATTATGTCGAAAAACGGCTTATTTTTTATTAACTTGATTGGTCTACTATTCTAATTGGGAAATAAGCCACAATTTAAAAAAAAATTATTTTATTAACATTTCGACTTCCACTTCGGACGTCGTTGTCATAATACAAAATATTAATAAATTAAACAAAAATGTTGTTGCTCAGTAAAAAAAATCTTCTAATCATTTAATTTAATCTGACTTATTCATATCGGCAATTCAGACGTACAGTATGGTGCAAATGGAAGGAATAATTTCGTAAACCCGCGACTTTAAGAAAAGATCCTGAAATAGATCATTTTTATTTTTAAATTACGATATTCTGTTATATATGTCATACTAGTGACGTCATCCATCTGGGCGTAATGACGTAATCGATGATTTTTTTAAATGAGAATAGGGGTCGTGTGCTAGCTCATTTAAAAGGTTATTTAATTCTCTATTTAGTAATATAAACAATTACATAATTATTTATATAAGGTGTCCAAAAACTTTTTTTTAATTTAAATTATTTGACAAAACAAGAAGAATGTATGTAATTTATTTAATTTAAAATGCATTTTACTGTTGCCCGAAAGCAGTAAAAAATGTTTATATCACAAATAAACATTGATTTTCGCTTAAATTAAAGGTTCAGACTTCCAAGAGGCAGAGAAGACAAGGCTCGAGTTCTCTGAAAAGACCATTTTTATTTAATATGGTTAAGATAAACATCTGAATAGAGGATAATTACCATTTCCGAAAAAATGTATTTTTAAGGGATTATTTCATGATGAATTCTGAAGGGAGCTTTTTTGTCGGAGCTATCTTGTCGGGGCTATTTTGTCGGCGGGCTATTATTCCGCAGCTATTTTGTCTGCAGGCTATTTTGTCGAAGCTGTTTTGTGTGCGGGATATTATGTCGGGGCTATTTTGTCGGAGCTTTTTCGGCGGGGCTATTTTGATACCATTCTAGCGTATATCAAATATTTAAATTTAAACTAAACTATAGCCTTAGACTTTCTTAACAGTTTGCTTTTTGATTCATTCGCTTATGTTGGATAATAAAAAAGTTAGGTACTTTAACAACTAGCAACGTTCTTCATCAATACAGGGTGTTTCTAAATAAGTGCGACAAACTTTAAGGGGTAATTCTGCATGAAAAAACATGACCATTTACTTTATAAACATATATCCGTAAATGAAGTTTTGAAGATAAGGAATGTTGAATTAATTCTTACAAACTGACGATTTATTTATTTCTCTAAAACCGGTTGAGATATGCAAATGAAATTTATTAGGTTTTCAAAGGTATTTATTGCATATTTCTTGATATACAGTTAAGAATTTGATATTCACCATTGGCGTGCAGACGGGTAATATGACTGGGTATTATGATCCGTATGCACGTCAATGGTGAATATAAAATTCTTAATTGTATGTCAAAAAATGCGCAATAACCCTGTATTCATGAAGAACTTTGCTAGTTGTTAAAATACCTAACCTTTTTATTATCCAACATAAGCGAATGAATCAAAAAGCAAAATGTTAAGATAGCGCAAGGTTACATTTGAGTTTTAATTTCAATATTTTATATGAGCTATAATATTTCCCAGGGAGTTCCAAACTTTGAGGAAAAAACACACTATCATTGTTACAGCCGGTATACAATGACATATCTCTTTAGCAACATTATTATTACATCAATATTCTTGAAGAGTAAAGCTATAAAACATTAAAAAAATCACCAAAATTGGACAACAGGTTTAGGAAATACGAGGCACAAAAAATGTCCCATTTTTAAGGTGGTGCGTTAATTATTGTGATGCTTACTGTATGTTCCCTGACAACTTCTATAATGTTTATTTCAATAAGTTACAGGGGTAAAAAAAAGAGAAAATTTAGTATGATTTTTAATTTCAAATATCTCGTTCAAAAGAAACTTTTTGTTTATTCTAAGGGACTTTAAACCCTCGGTAAAAATGTAATCTTTCATTCTACGGTTAAATTTTTCAAAAATATTTATTAGATTTCTCAGGATTCGAAAAAAATCAATGCATTCTTACGCCCTTAATAAATTTAAATTTTCACGATTTCATAATTTCATATTTTCTCGATTATTCCCATCACTAGGAAAGCCCTCGAAAAAAGGACAACTTAATGTTAAACAACTAATTGATAACTTGCAGTTCTGTAGGAAATATACCAATGTAAATTGTTTTTTTGTAGTTCATTTATTTAAAGACAAATTTGGTAGTTTTGACCTATATTTTTATCTACTAAAAATTTGGTTACACCTATCATACAACCTTCTAATTCTACTACGATCATACAGCAGAACAACTGTAGGGGAACAGAGGAATTGCCTTTGTCTTGTATATACCGCACGCCACACCTGTCCGTTGCTAAACCAATCCTGACACCAGTGGTGTCATGGCAAAATTAGCAGTGCCGGAACGCACTGCTAATTTTTGTTTACAAAACCTAAATTCTCTATTTATTTTTTTTTCTTTTCTTAACCAGTGTGGGAACGGCGTTCCCACGCGTTCCCACACCATGACACCACTGCCTGACACTCATCCGTCTCCGATCTGACCACGATCAGATCATAACCGGCATTACAGACTATTCGTATTCCTGCTGCAGATCGCTTATCGTTTGACGTTCAAATTGTCTGCGGTGTTGTTTTCTCAAAACTGAGATTACGGTACCATAATAATAAATTCGTAAAAATTGACTTTTTATTTACCACACATTAAATGTCTAAAATAAGTTTATTCAAATGCAATAAAAAAAAATTTGTGTGAAAGCAACTTATAAAGTTTGGAATAAAATAAAAAAAAATTTAATCTATAAAATACATTTTAACTTTTTTTACCTGGAGGCAGTGAAATAACCGCACAAATCTTTTTTCAAAATAGTTAAATGAGACCTATAATGTAATTCAAAAATGAATAACCATTTTCAATTTCGTTGCAAAACGAAAATACAGCCGCATCATATTCTAGTCCAATCAGAGAGTTCAGCAAGCACCTCTACCGGTTTCGAAACTTATTAGTCTCTCATCAGGAAGCACATATGCTGCTCTCCCTGATCTAATCAAAACAAACCCCGGCGTGCAGTCACGGATTGCAACGAACGAAACGGTATAGATGCCCTAGCGGCAACTGGTAGCAAAAGATTAAGTTTTAAATCTAATAGCATATAAAACAACATAATGTTAGTCTACATCCCACCACACTGAAAACAATGGGAACCTTCTCTGGTTACACCTCCGAGGCTTCTACAATTTGCAAGCCATAACGGATGCTGAGACTAAGGAAGATGAGGGAATTTTACAATTTATAATTCACGTCCCATCTGCTCAGCGCGGTAAAGTTCCAACGAGAATGGTTCCCTTCATACTCCAATCAAAGTAAACAGGTAAATCAAAAATGAATAACCATTTTAAATTTCGTTGCAAAACGAAAATGAAACGAAATTAAAAATGGTTATTCATTTTTGATTTACATGTTTACTCTGATTGGAGTACGAAGAGAACCATTCTCGTTGGAACTTAACCGCGCTGAGTAGATGGGACGTGAATTATAAATTGTAAAATTCCCTCATCTTCCTTAGTCTCAGCATCCGCTATGGCTTGCAAATTGTAGAAACCTCGGAGGTGTAACCAGAGAAGGTTCCCATTGTTTTCAGTCTGGTGGGATGTAGAGTAACATTATGTTGTTTTATATGCCATTAGATTGAAAACTTAATCTTTCACTTATTGTAATGTTTCAACATTACGTGTAGAGTACCTTCCATGATCAACTGACAGGATAAACTAATGTAAAATGAGAGAGGAGAAGGAAGAGAGCATAACCTGTCATTCCCTTCCTATCCCGCACTGACCAGATTTTTTTAGCATATTCAGATCTGAGTATGTTTGGAAGGTTGCATGATAGGTGTGTCCACTGAAATTGTTGACAATATTTTACATAAAATTATTGTTAAGAGTTTTTAAACATTAAAGATATCTTCTATATTTTATTATGTTTTTAGGCTTATCAATATATTTGTTTTACCAGTCATATTAAAATTTATAGAAGAGTTTGGCAAGATCATTGATACAAGGAAACTATTTGAGGTAAATATAAAACATTGATTATTAGTAGTATCTATTCATGAAGAATAGTGAGCCTTAAATTAAAGCTATTGAGCTTATTTTTGAAGTTATACTTCTTTAGGCACGAGAGTGTATTTTTACATTCCCTGGCGCATGCGCACACCGACAGTATGCGTGAAAAGAATATATTATTAGTGTTTTCAGTAAATATATTTATTATAATTTTTGTGTCTTTGGATTTGTCTTCCTCGGGAATAAGATATTTTATAATAATAGTAAGTGTAAGTATATAGTATTTTTGTATACTTCACTTTTGGTCTATTAAATTTGTCAGTATGTATGAGAAATCTTGTAAACTGTCCCGGAGATCGAGAGGTCCCCGGTTCAAATCCGTGTGTTTTCAATTTTTTTATTTTTGGTATTGTTTTAATAAAAATTTTTGGAAAGTAGTAAGCAAAAATTAGTTAAATCTTTAAATAAAATACAAATAACCTGTTGAAAGTATATTTATTTCGTTGATATAATAGAAGTTTTTTTTTTATTTTTTTTTATTTTACTATTTAAATTGAACAACAACTAGTTTTGTGGTCACCAGGTATTGGCATGTTGATATTTTTAATTTAATTAATATTTGCGTTATAATGGCCATTAAATGGAGTTTAATGAGCCATTTTATAATATCCTATTTAATGATTGGACTAAAACCTCATGGTCCTTCTAGATTTTGTGAAAGTATGAAGTTTTGTCACCTTCTGCTCTGCTAATAAGCGAGTGGCGCGCACCCCCAAAATGACCAGGTACTACTGACCACGTGGTGAATGGCTAATTTTGGCCATATTTTATGTTTTTGCTGATGAAGAAAACGAAAATGAGGTTTATTTTGAATTTTATGTGGGGAAATATTGTCAAAATCGCAATTTTACCCAAAAAATAAAAAAAATTAATACATGATTGAAAATCTTAACGAATATTTTAACGTCTTCTTCGTTAATTTGGTTTGCCATATCTTTTTTTTTTTCTTCATATTTATAGAGGGGGATCTGGAATATTCAAAAGACATCTCAGTCGAGAATGCCGTCTGACTGACCTTAGTGCAGGATCCATTCTTCGTAGTTCCAGTGATAGTTTCCGAGGTTAATTTAAAACGCCGCGCCCTCTCGTCGCCGAGGCTACGTCGAATGACTACCTGCTAAACCAGATCCTCCTCTGTCATCCAGCGCTCCGAAATCGGAATGACCGCTGTAAGGCCGACATCGCTTCCGAAGCACTTTACCTCCATTCATCCACAGACTGTCAGCAAGGAGGCCCTTCCTTTTCCCCGTTTCCAAAAATTTGGATTTTTTGTATTATTGTTTTTCTTAATAGCTCCTTACCCACAGTCTGTCTCACAAACTCTAACTTACTAATTCGCCTCTTATCAAAACGTGTTCCCTCTACGTCCACTTACAATATCTTTCCCTCTTACCTTTGTCGTGTGTACAGCTGTCTTTCCGCCTCTTCTGTCTTCTTCATCACTGCACGAATATAGTTGTGTATACTAGTTCAACCTGCTATATTTTCAATCATTCTCTTAATTATTTATCTAACTGTCACAAAATTCACACCTGTCTCTCTTTCCATTCTATTCTTTTATACTGTACATCTGTTGTACTCTAGTATCATATATGTAACAGTGTCCGGGTGTCTGCAGTATAAGTATTCATCAGTGTCAGCCTTGCCGAACTTAAACAGGTAGGCCCTAAAACACCCGTGTTCTGTGAGCACCTGCATTAGGAAATAATCCAGTCGCATGTGACAACAGTTCTCCCAATCTTTTAGGGTCGGGAGAAGCATCTTTGTCCTCCGTGTTGTTCGATTCTTCTTGTCATCTTTCAATTGAACTTTCCCTTTCCTGTCTTCTCTCGGCCATAGTAAGCTCTAGGTCTCTTCTTTTATATAGCTGTTTTCTTTCCACTACCAACACATGCAGCGAAACACATCCAGTGATAGCCCACAAGGCTGCTACAAGTCTACAAGGCTGCCCACAAGGCCCACAAGGTTTAACATATCTGCTGTGATGTTGTCAGGGCCAACAGCTTTCCTGTTCTCTATCAACTTTATAGCAAGCAGCACTTCCACCTTTATAGACTAGGGGCCGGTATAGGTGAAATTTGCTAATCATTTTAGGCACGATAAGAGCCTATAATTTAAATAGTAAAACCTAAAATAAAACGCATAAACACTGTGCCGTAACTTTTTAATGAAACATGCGTCGACAGTGGCGCATCAAACTTTTCACTTATGGCCGGGATAAATAAATTAAAAGCTACCCTCCCTCACTCTCAGAATTAATTTCTTTTCATTTTTTTAAGTCTATGTGATTAAAAAAGACCCAGCGCAATTTTCCCCACCATGAAAAACTTCATTTTTCGTTTTTATTTTTTTTTAAGTGGGATGCAATCAATTTTAAAATTTCAAAAAATTCACAGGCATAATTGAGGCCCTTACAAAACATGTATATTTTTTATAGATTCGTAGGCTAAGTGTACTCAACCTCAAAATTATTTTATCATTTTTTTGGAAAAAAGCGTATAATTTTTTTGGACATGGTTACAGGTCCAAGTTTTTTAGTCTTGTGTATTTTATCAAACACTATATTTCTAATTTTTTAGATTATTCCGTAAAATTCGCCACCTTCACAAATCCAAACTTTTTTATGAGGTTTTTGGGGGTTTGAACGTTTTTCTCCCCTTTTTAAACGTTCTAAAGGACTCAGTTACTTCAATTTACATATAACCTCTAAAAAACATTAATTTGATCTATTTTGAAGTCTATAAACTAGGGAAAATCCCCAATACTCTCTAAAAAACAGTTTTTTTGATTTTTGTAGGTGGCGAAAAAATATCGGAAAAATCTAAAAAAATTTAAAATATAGTGTTTGATAAAATACACAAAATAGAAAAAATGGACTTCCAGCCATCTCCAGAAAAAGTAATACGCTTTTTTTCCAAAAAAAAAATTTTTGAGGCTATATACACTCAACCTAAGGATCTATAAAAAATAAAAATATGTTTTGTAAAAGCCTTAACTATGACTATGATTTTTTTTTAATATTAAAATTGATTGAATCTCACCTAAAAAAAAAATAAAAACGAAAAATGAAATTTTTGATGGTGGGGGAAGGGGGAAGTGTTTGGTTGGTTAAAATTACGCTGAGTCTTATTTTTTAATCACATAGAGCTTAAAAATGGAAAAAATGGAATTCTGGGAGTGAAAATGGAAAGTTTGATGCGCGACTATCGGTGCATGTTCCACTAAAAAGTGACTTCGCAGTGTTCATACGTTTTCTTTAACGTTGTAATATTTAAGTTATAGGCTCTTATCATGCCTAAATAAACCGGGAGATATTAACAGAACTTCAACCACGATTTTCTAAGTCCTGCCCTTTGCAATACTGGAAGGTTAGAAAAGGTACTTAAAATTTATCGAAAAATCAACGTGTTTCCTGTGACATTTTCCTGGGAAAATTAGATTTTCCACGAGGAAAAAACTGTGAAGTTGCAATGACTTTTTGAGACCTGCCATATCCATAGAATGACAGGATACTATCAATTTTATGAAGAAAATTTTTTGGGCAGGAGGGTTGCAAAAGGACTAAGAGTGTATATGGATATACGAACATGTAATGAAAATAATGAAATTTTCATAATTTTCTGAATCCTGCCAACTTAATAAATTAAACATAATTATTTGAATATGATCGAAAAAATGTTGGCATGACGTCTCCTAATGTTTAACTGCACTTGTCCCTTGGAAAATTCTGTGGAAAATTTTCACCCTGGTTCCGTGTTTTTCTGAGTCATAAAATAAATTGTATTATAAAATAAATAATTTAAGTAGACATTATTCAAAATAACAGGATGTTTAGTTACACCTTTTTTACTACACATAGTTAAAAATGTGTAAGACAATTCGTGGAAAGTTACACGATTTTCTGAGTCATGCCATTTTGGACATATCTCAAGAATGTTAATATAAAGCTATTTACAAAGAGGCAGGATGATTGTGTAGTTATTTCGTGTATAAAAATAAAATTTTAAGTCAGTAAAATTATTGCAGCTTGTTATACAAACATATTCATATCACCATAATTTTCTGAGTCATGCCATGTCAAGTATGCTTCTTCTTCTTAACGTGCCCTATCAAGTCCCCTTGACGTTGGCGATTAACATGGCGAAACTGTCTCTGTCTCGAGCTATTCTAAGTATGCTTAAAAAACGCTAATCTAAAACCGTTTACAACGTGACAGGATAACCGCAAAGATATTTAATACATAAAAAATAATTTTTACATCGTTAAAAGAATCGTACGGTATTAGATATTATTTTCCTGAGTAATGTCTCGGATTTTTACACACCTTTCAAATCTAATACCAAAATGTAACCTATTTATTTTAAGCGATTAGATCATATTTTTATCTAAGTAAACGTAATAAAATTAATAGGAAGAAAATCAATAATTTTACAATTAATTGGTTTTAGCAGGGATTGTACCTACTATACAGAGTGTCCAGAAACTCTTCTAACAATCGAAGCCCGGATTCCTCAGATAATTTTAAGAAAATTTAACTCAATTCACCTCGTCCGAAAATGCTTCCCAAGGAAGCTAGAGCTCTTTAAAGATGGCGTAATCTAATTAGTTTTTTTTAAATAGCTCCAGAACACTTCTATTTAAAAAAATGAAAACTGGTACACCTATTTATCTTCCAGAGATAAATCGATTCCATCATTTGTCAATTTTTAGTACCGGTCATAGGCGTCCGTTTAGGGTAGGGAAACGGATATTTTATCGCATAAGTTTTCTGTGTTTAACTTTTAAGCATTTTTGACACTGGATTATTAAACGATGGGTATTCTTGTACTAAAAGGTACTCTTGCTTTAAGTCGGTAGGATACGCCGTGCTCTAGAAAAATCGATTTGAATAATTTTTCGGTTTTTGAATTTGAAAAAAAAATAAAAAAAACTATTTGGAAAAACGAAAACTGGTACGTTTATTTCACTTCCAGAGATAAATATTTTATCAACTGCAATTTCTAGTATCAGTCATAGGTAGATCAACGACCTTCGACGATCAACGACGATCAATCAACCTCTTGGGTAGATCAACGAAATCTCATAACTTGCTTTAATTGTTAAGCATTTTTGACAGTAGAGTATTAAATTATGAGGTATTCTAATACTAAAAGTTACTCTTGCTTTAAGTCGGTAAATACACCGTTTTTTTTTATTTTTTCAAATTTTTCTTAAATTTAAAATATGAAAAATTTTGAAATTGATTTTTCTAGAAAACGGTGCATCCTACCGACTTAAAGCAAGAGTACCGTTTTAGTACTAGGACACCTCGTAATTTAATAGTATAGTGTCAAAAATGCTTAAAAGTTAAAGACAAAAAAGTTATGCGATAAAATAACCGTTTCCCTATCCAAAACGGACTCCTATGACCGGTACTAGAGATTCGAAATTGATGGCATCGATTTATATCTGGAAGATAAAAAGACGGACCAGTTTTTGTCTATCGAAATGGAAGCGTTCTGGAGATAAAAAAAAATCTAATTACAAGGCGCTATTTTCAAAGAGCTCTAGCTCCCTTAGGAAACATTTTTGGATTATGTGATTTGTGTTAAATTGTCTTAAAATTATCTTAGGAATCTTAAAATTATATACAGGGTGTTCCATTAAAAAAACATAAGTTTGTGACACCCTGCCAGTACGGGTAGCCCTGTATATTTAAATTTTTTTTTAAATTATGATCCTCTCTTTGCCCCAGGTTTTACCTAAATAACTTTTTTTCGTATCTCTTACGACAAACGAGTAATTGGACTTTGTCACACTAATGCCCCACCCTGTATACGAAATAACTATTAAACCATCCTGCCTCTTTGTAAATAGACTTATATTAAGATTCTTGAAACATATGCAAAATGGCATGACTCAGAACATCGTGGAATTTTTCACGAATTTTCTTACAAATCTAGGACTCCTGCCGTCTTACAAGAACCGTTTAACCTTCCTGCCGAGTACTGAAAAAGTATTGATTGCATTTGAGTATTATAACTTTTTAAAGGCAGGACTCAAAAAATCACGGAATTAGGGTAAAAATTTTGCGCATAATTTTCCAAGGGACAAGTATACTTAAACAGTAGGAGACGTCATGCCAACATTTTTTTTGATCATTTTGAAATAAATATGTTTAATTTATTTAGTTGGCAGGACCCAGAAAATCATGAAAATTTCATTATTTTCCTTACATGTTTGTATACATATATACTCCGTTAGCTCGTTTGCAACCCTCCTGCCCAAAAAATTTTCTTCATAAAATCCATAGTATCCTGTCATTCTACGGATATGGCAGGACTCAGAAATTCATAGCAAAACCCTATTTTTATTTTTTGGGAAAATCTAATTTTTACAGGAAAATGTCACAGGAAATTTGTGGATATTTCCACAAATTGTAAGTACCTCGTCTACCCTTCCACTCTTGCAAAAGGCAGGACTTAGAAAATCGTGGCTGAACTTCTGTATAATATCTCCCGGTCTAAAAATGATTAGCAAATTTCACCTATACGGGCTTCTAGTCTATTAGTATTTCTGGTCCTTAGTCTTCACCTAATGTTTTCTTGAGTTAGAGGCAACTATTTCTTTGCTTTTTGAGCCTTTTAGATGTGTCGTGTTTTTATTCTATCTCTTCTATTTCTATGCCCTTATGGATTAGTTATCAAAAAAATGCTTAGTTTTATTGTATATACAATATTGTAGTTTTACATAGTAAAATAGGAAATATATCAACACTTAATAGTCGGAGAGATAGAAGCGGATTTTGTGCGTGATAAGTAATATGGAAAAACTATACGGGGGTCTGTTGAATTAGTTGTGTACATGACTTTCCCTAACGACCGGAAACCAGAGTGGGGGACGAGGGTAATTATAAGGGGTCAAAGTCGCGGTTTTTATTATTTTTTTTTGTGACGCTCATGATCGAGATAGTGCTCCAAAATTTGGAAATAAGTAGACCATGACGTAACTAAGTAAAATCTCTAGGGGCGGAACGCTGCGTGGTCGACAAAGGGTGGGAGTAGGGGTGAATATAAAAAATTTAAAGGGTTTTTTGCGACGTTCGTGATTGAGATAGTGAACCAAAATTTGGGAGTATGTACATCATGACGTAACTAAGGAAAATCTCTAGGGGTGGAAACCAGAGTTGGGGATGAGGGTAGTTTTAAGGAGTCAAAGTCGCAGTTTGTATTTTTTTTGTGACGCATCACAACATTTGTCTTCCACGCAGCGTTCCGTCCCTGGGGATTTTACTTAGTAATGTCATGATCTACTTATTCCTAAATTTTGGTGCGTTATCTCGATCACGAACGGCAATAAAACCCCTTATATTTTTATACTCACCCCTGCCTACCACCCCTTTGTACCCCAAGCAGCGTTCCGCCCCTGGAGATTTTACTTAGTTACGTCATGACCTACTTACTCCAAAATTTTGGTGCACTATCTCCATCATGAGCATCACAAAAAATAATAATAAAAAACCCGATTTTTACCTCTTATAACTACCCTCATCACCCACTCTGGTTTCCGCCTCTGGAGATTTTACTTAGTTATGTCATGACCTACTTATTCCCAAATTTTGGTGCACTATCTCGATCATGAGCGTCACAAAAAAATTAATAAAAACCGCGATTTTGACCCCTTATAACTACCCTCGTCCCCCACTCTGGTTTCCGGCTCTAGGGATTTTACTTAGTTATGTCATGGTCTACTTATTCCCAAATCTTGGTGATCTATCTCTATCACAAACGTCGCAAAAAACCCTTTATATTTTTTATATTCACCCCTACCCCCACCCTTTTGTGGGCCACGCAGCGTTCCGCCCCTAGAGATTTTACTTAGTTACGTCATTACCTACTTATTCCCAAATTTTGGTGCACTATCTCGATCATGAGCGTCACAAAAAATTAATAAAACCGCGATTTTGACCCCTTATAACTACCCTCGTCCCCCACTATGGTTTCCGGCCGTTGGGGAAAGTCATGTACACAACTAATTCAACATATCCCCGTATAGTTTTTCCATATTACTTATCACGCACAAAATCCGCTCCTAGCTCTTAGACTATAACGATATATAAAATTTTATTTAAAATAAAATGATATTATTGTTTTCATTATTTTAAATTTTATTTATTATTTATTTAAATACATTACTTTAAATGATATTATTTTCCAGATGCTCACTCCGGCAGTAATGAATCTAATGACTGTAATGGACATCAGTGTTATACAAAATATCCTATCTGTCATTGGTAAATCCAATATCAAAAACTTTACGTCGCAGAAGACAGAGCTTTAAACTTCTTGTAACTATGACATTTTTTATAAAATAATTGTTTTTTGTATTTGTTATTTGGTATTAAATATTAACAACTGGATGTAATTTATTATTTCAAATCCTTGTTTGAAACTACTTTTACGATTTTGTTATATTAAAATAAAGCAACAATAAAAAAAACTGCTAAACGCCGTAAAAAGAGTGGCGCAGACAATAATTCAGCTACAAAAGAGCTGATATGAATATTACGTGGCGCAAAATGTATTTTAATTTTGATAGATTTTTCCATCATATTCGCAAAATTTTAAGTAAAACGCGCCACAAAAGAGTAACTTTGATACATCATGATTTGCATTTTGAAGCTGTTTTGTGGCACGTTTTACTTCAAATCAGTTTTTCAAAGTTCTTTATAAATTAAATGTATAAACTTAAATGTAATGTTTCACGATTACAGGTTAAGCGTTAGAAATGGTCGCCTTTGTCGCTTTATCGCCCAAATGATCTAGTGGTTATGACATAAAACTTGTGATAGGGCAATCCGAGCTCATTTCCCAGCCATCTCAATACTATTTTTAATATAATTCTTTGTGTCCATCGAATGTACACTAGTTTCTTTTTTCTGTTCAGAATATATTGAAAACAAATATTGGTATAGCTGGCAAATGAACTAAGATTGTCCATTCAAATTTGGCGTCGTAGCCATAGACTAAGAACCGGTATTGGTGAAATTTTTGAAGATATTCTTCTTTAGCGGCGAATCGATTGAGGGTAAAATTATACATGAGCCGCGCGCCTGTGCACACTGACAGTATGTAGTTCTGATAAAGTATTTTTACTACAAAAACGTTATTACGTAGGTCAAAATATTTGACGTAAGAGAACTGTCAAAACATTAGAATGTGACTTTTCATTATTGCGGTGTTTATAATAAACATAGCAATAATGAAAAGTCACATTCTAATGTTTTGACAGTTCTCTTACGTCAAAAATTTTGACCTACGTAATAATGTTTTTGTAGTAAAAATACTATAGTATGTAGTTCATTCATTGCTAATCTTTCAAGATAGGTATTATGTATGTATCTGTAACCGTGCAAATTTAAAAGAATATATTAGTGGTTTTAGGAAATGTATTATTTATTATAATTCTTGTGTTTTTGGATTTGTGTTTCTCTGTAGTAAAATAATAAAATATAACATTTTTACATTTTGTCGCCGTGTTGTGTAATTATATCCGAAACTTACGTGTCGATTCAAGTGGCTCGCTGGCGTAGTTGCCAGAGCGCTGGGACAGAGAACGGAAGCACACGGAAGGTCGCGGGTTCTAATCCTTAGACGATTCATACTTTTTTTTATTTTTCGTTATTTTAACCTTTAACTACCCGCGCATCAAGTTATAACACAACTACACGCGTGGCGTACTTTGTACGCCACAAGAAAATACACTTAAAAACAGCGGATTTGTTTAATTTTTTTTGAAAAAATACACTTACTTGTTTGTTATAAACCTTATTCGGCATCAGTGAATACTTGGAGTTCCTTTTCAGTAAGCCAATTGGGATTTATAACTGGAATCATGGAATAACTGGATTCCATGATAAATAAAATTACTAATAAAAAAATTTTTTAAATTTGATTTTTTACAGGAGAAAAAGTATTATTTACAAAGAAAAATATATTTTTTGCCATAATAACTAAAAAACAATTAAAATATGTACTTATATTACGACTTATAGTAATATAATCCTGGGGTATATTGTCCACCACCGGAAACAACAAATAATAAAATGTAAATTACGATCTTTCCAGAACGCCGATTATAACGAAACTAAAACCAAATTGTAAAGCACATTCCAGTGATAGGTTAGAAAAATAAGCAAGGTCAAAAATTAAATTTTTAAATATATTTCCAGTAGAATTCTTATATCTGGCGTACAAAGTACGCCAGCGCGTGTAGTTAAAGGTTAATAAAAAATTTTTGAAAGTGGTAGATAAGAAAGTTAGTTTAATTTTTAAATAAAATACAAATAACCTGTTAAGTATATTTACTTCGTTTAAATTACCTATATAATAGAAGAATATCTTCTTACGTGCGTACAAAGTACACACACATTCTTTTTTTAATCATTTTACTAAGAGTATATTACTTAAATAGTAGAACCTAGAAGAAAACGTATGAACACTGTGCCCTCATTTTTTAGTAGGACATGCGTCGACAGTGACGCATCAAACTTTCCACTTATGGACGGGATAAATAAATTAAAATATACCCTCACGCACTCCCCGAATTTAATTTTTTTGTCAAAATAAGTTATCAATCGAAGTAGCACAGAAAACGACAATAAATATCGTTCCCATATCACCAGATTGACAACAGGTGGAATACTTTCTTTGGTTACAACCTTCCGAGATTTTCAAAAATTATAAATCATACAGGATACCAAGTAAATTAAGATGAGTGTTTTGGCTTTTAGGAAACCAAATGGAAAAATTTAATAATAATAACTTACCGAGATTTTCTTAGATTTTCTTCGTGTTGTTAAATGTTGAAGCACTATTTTCGGTGGCATTAAGGAAAATGAAGGATGGGATAAAAGAAGGGAACTTACCGAAAATATGTTGTCTGGTATCGTCAATTTGTCTCACGGAAAACACACACAAAATCAAATTAAAATTGTCAAAGTGTACTATACGTTCCGACCGTATGTCTGTTAACGACTGACTGACTTAACATAAAGGACAGAAGATTATGCTTACTTAGAACTGTGTTGCCAAGACGTTCCCGAATTAAAATAAATGAAATATATATTCATATTGGCGCAAACATAGCCCCCGCCCTGAAAAACCCATTTTTCAGCCAAATCTGTATGCAATTTGTGCCGAAAACACAATAAAAAAAAACTAGTTCCAAATAAATACTCAAAGGACCAGGCATAAATTAATATACCAAAATTTTCAGAGTTAATTACCGTAACTCAAAAAAAAATAATCGAAAAAAAATAAATAAATTCTAATGAAAAATACCTATAACTATATACAAAAGATATTACTGTAAATTTATTGATTCGGAAGAGGGCATAACTTCAAAACTGGTCGTGTAAATGTCCCTTTCGAAGTTTTCACAGTAACATTTCTAACAACTCCGTCTTTACCCGGATGAACCTCAGTAACAATGGCCAACGGCCAACAAAGTGTAGGTACATTGTCTACCTTTAAAATAACAACCGTTCCGATTTTAACATTAGGCAAATCTATATTCCATTTTTCTCTAGTTTGTAAGGTAGTCAAATATTCCAAACGCCACCTTTTCCAGAAATCTTGCACCATTCGATCGATTAACTGGAACCTATCTAACCGGTTTATATTTAAATCTGTTAAATCGTCGGCCGGCAAACTTCCTAACGGTGTTAAATTTAAAAAATGTGATTGAGTTAATACCGATATTTGAGATGAATCAGTTGGTCGACGACAAAGAGGTCTCGAATTTAAGATTGCCTCTATTTGAATTAATAGAGTATTTAACTCTTCATATGTTAACAACTGATCCCCTATGACCTTATAGAGATGCGACTTAGCGCTCTTTACATTACTTTCCCAAAGACCCCCGTGACTCGGACTTTGTGGACTTATAAATTTCCATTCCACACCGTTCAAATTTAATTCACATAACAGTGCATTTTGATATTCTTCCGAACTAGCAAACCGATTAATTTCACTTAAAACCGTTTTCGCACAAACAAAAGATGATCCCTGATCAGAATACAAAACCTTGCATGGGCCCCTTCTTGCTAAAAGTCTTTTAAATGCTTGCATAAAATGTGGTGTGCTTAAAGAACTCACCAATTCTAAATGAACCGCTTTTGTGCTTAAACAAACCGCTAATAAACAATACGATTTATGAACCGCCGCATTACGTTTTTTACCTAATGTAATATTTATTGGCCCAAAATAGTCAACCCCTACGTGTAAAAAGGGTTTAGTAGCAGTAACCCTCGATACCGGTAAATCTGCCATGAGCGGTGTCAAAATTTTCGGTTTATTTCTAAAACAACGATTGCATTTAAAAACCCGATTTCTTATAAGATTTCTTGCCCCAAGAATCCAATACTTTTGACGCAATAAAGCTTCAAGCAAATATGCCCCCGTATGCATATAAATTATATGATAAAAATCAACAATCCGTTCAACTAACGTTTCTTTTCCCGGTAAAATTAGTGGATGTTTTCCCGAAAAACTAAGGGATGAATTATTAAGTCGTCCCCCCACCATAAGTAAACCGTCTTGTAAAAATGGCCGTAATTTCTTAAGCTGTGTTTTACATTGTTTGTTTTCTTTTATCATTTTTATTTCAGTTTCAAAATGTTTTAACTGAATTAACTGAATTAAATAACATTCTGCTGTTCTTAGCGCAGTAGCCGTAATTAATTTTTGCACAGGAATTAATTTTAACAACATTAAAACCCGAACCGTAATCCGTAAAATTTTATGCCAGCTAGAATGACGTTCAACCAATTCAAGTAAGGGATGAATTTTTTCACCCTGCTTCTCCTCCTCAATAACCAAAACCTTAACCTCCGAAATATCCGATTCTAATATTGAAGAAGGCCAGTCCGATTCCCGTAATTTTATCCAACTAGGACCTTGTAACCAAAGTTCATGATTTATTAATTGTGAGGGTGTCAACCCTCTTGACAAGCAGTCCGCGGGATTATTTTTACCTTCAATATGTTGCCATGAAATATTAGGAAGGTTTTCTTTAATTTGCTGCACTCGATTAGCTACAAAAATATCTTTGGTATTTGCCGAAGTTAACCAACTCACCACCGTGGTCGAATCAGAATACGCAACTAGTTGTGAAATATGAGTAAGTTTGCTATAATTTTCAAATATTAATTTCAGCAAAGATGATAACAACAAAGCCGCGCATAATTCTAGCTTCGGAATGGTCATGGTCTTTTTTAAAGGTGCACATCTCGATTTTGCAGCAACCAGTCTCACACTCACTTCACCGCTAGAATTTACAACCCTTAAATAAACTACCCCACCGTAACCGTCTTGACTTGCATCCGCAAACCCCAAAATCATAATCGGAACATCCCTCATGGCTCCTACATGTCTAGGGACCTCAAATTTTGAAAAATCTTGCCATTCATTGCATACCTTTTCCCATGATTTTTTAATCGTATCCGGGGGTGAGTCATCCCAACCCAATTTTAGTTGCCATAACTCCCTGATCATTAACTTTAAATGCAAAATAAATGGAGCAATCAGACCAATAGGATCATAACATTTTGCAGTAAGAGATAAAATCTTACGTTTTGTACAATTTTTATCGGGGGTGGTTAACCTATAGTTCAAAACATCCCTCTGCGGATCCCATTGCATCCCTAAAACTTTAGTCTCCGATTTAAATGTAACCGAATTTTGTAAACGTTTTTCCAGCGGAATTTCTGATAACAAATTGTCCAAATTAGTCGACCATTTAACTAAGTCAAAACAACCACCTTTGAAGAGCTTTACCGATTGATTATATAATTCTTTAGCTTCAATTTCGTCCGGAACACTCGTTAAAAAATCATCCATATATAGCCCCGAAGAAATATATTTTTTAGCTAAAGGATAATCTTTGCCATCTTCATTTATCAATTGCTGAACCGTCCGTAGCGCTAAAAAAGGTGACGACCTTAAACCGAACGCAACCACCGTAAATTCATACGTTTTTATTTCCTCGTTTGGATCAAATCTCCATAATATTCTTTGAAACCGCCAGTGATCTTGTACTAATTTTATTTGTAAAAACATCTTTTTTAAATCCGAACTCAATGCTACTGGAAAAAGCCGAAAATTTATTAATAAAGTGCATATGTCCGCCTGCAGTTTAGGCCCGCTATGCAATAAATCATTTAAGGAGATATCACTGTCTGAAGGGCAAGATGCATCCAATACGATACGTATAGGTGTACTTAAACTCTCTAATTTTATTACAGGGTGATGACTAATATAATAGGATAAGTCACAATCTTCTTTTTCCAATAATTTTAAGTATCCTTGATCCAAAAAATCCTGCATAATTTTATTGTAATCCGCACGCCAGCTGTCCGATTTTGTTAACCGTTTTTCCAAGGTTTTTAACCGATTTTCCGCCGAAACCCTTGAATTTCCCAAATTTTTTGGTGAACTTTTAAAAGGTAATGCAACAGTAAACCGGCCCGATATATCCCTGGAAACCGTGGTTTTATAAATATTTTCACATTCTATAGCGTCTAAATCCGGAATTTCCCGTTTTGGAACCTGCTCTAATTCCCAAAATTTTGTCAAAATTTGTTCAATCGATGTTTCTTCCCTTAAAGTGAGCAAATTTATGGGAGTGGAATATTCCGTATCCACCTGACCCATAATAACATACCCGAACGTTGTTTCTAAAGCCGCCCCTAAACCTGAAGAACTCAAAATCCGATTACCGCCGAAAAGAATAGGAAAAAACTGCGCACCGATTATGCCATCAATTGATTTAGGTTCAAAAAACTTATCGTCCGCTAATTGTAAATTTTTAAATTCCGATAAAGTTTGCAAATTTAATTTCGTTTTTGGCAATTTATCTGTAATATGATCAATAACTAAAGCTTGAACATCGTATTTTTTAGTCTGATCAAAACGCGAAGCGATAATAATGTCCGTTACTCCCCTTACCGACTGAGAGTTTTGTCCCAAACCTTGTACCGAAGAATTAATTTTTGTATATCTAAGACCTAGTTTTTTACAACATTCCGTGGTCAAAAGATTACACTGACTACCGTTGTCCAAAATAAACCGCGCCGTTGCATTTTGTAAAGGACTATTTAACACACATACCGTTACCGTTGCTAATAGAACCGTTTTTTCCTGATTTCTACTCAAAAAACTAGAATTTTGAAACGCACAATTAACTGAACCCGAATTGTGGTTATTGGAACCCGTTTCTGGAATACCGACACCAGAATTTGGTTGATTATTTTGATTATTTTCCTTCGCACCCCTTATTTCCGGTTTTCCTGCGCATAAAAGAAAATGATGATTCTTGGCACACTGGGCACACGGTCTTTTTAAGCACTGTCTTACACCATGTGACTGGGAAAAACACAGAAAGCATAAATTATTATTTTTTACCAAATCGTACCTTTGTGTAGGATTCATAGCCTTAAATTTATCACACCTACCCAAAAAATGTGACGATTTTTTACATAAAACACAAAAAGGCATTCTGTTATTGTTTTTATTCTCATGCTGGCTTACAAAAAATGATTTCGAATTTTTATTTTTATGATAGCCACTGGAGCTATCCCCTTGTGAGTCACTATTATGCAAAATTTTTGTTTGATCCTTAACAAATTTAATTAAATCCGTGTAAGTAGGAATAACCGTTCCGCGCATGTGATTTTCAAAAGATTTTACCGTTTCCCTGTCCAGTTTTGAGAGTGCATGATAAAGTAAAATAAAATCCGTTAAATCCGGGACATCCAACTTTTTTAAGGCATTAACCGAGGCGTCAAAGATTTCTAAAAAACTGTTTAGATTTTTTTCAGATTCCGATTGCAAGGATTTAAAATTAAAAATTTGTTGTAAATAAGTGTTTGCTAACAACCTTTTATTATGATATTTTTCTAAAAGTGCTTTCCATAACGTGTCATAATTATCCCCAGAAGTAGCTGTTCCCGCACAAATACTAAGGGCCGATCCCTTTAAATGTGAAACCAAATGCCGAGCCTTATCTGCATCCGTCAGCTGGAAATTATCGTGTACCAATGGTTTGTAAATCGAATAAAAAGTTTCCCATTCCTTTGGTTCTCCGTGGAAATCTGGAATAGTGATTTTTGGCAAAAGACTGTGTACATTACACTGTTGTTGTGTACTTTGCTGTAAAGTTGGATTTGCAATATTGGTGCTTGGTTTTAATTTTGTATAAGCCGCCCTTGCTTCACAACACATTTCGTTAATAACAGACATCACCTGAAAATCTGGTTTATAGTTTTCATCAACGTCAAACCCGACTGCGTTGATTTCATCCAAAATTTTGAGAATTTCTGTCCTTGTCGAATCCATCGACTGATACAAGTTTGTGAATGTTTTAATGGTGTTATCCGTAGTTAAGTTTTTCGATAAGTCATATAAAATCTGAATGATTGTATAAAGCGTTTCTTTTTTAGCCGTTAATATTTTAAATTGCCTTTCGTAAGTAGTCATTGTTACTGAAATCAATCCGCAAAATCAGAAAAAAAACAAAGTCTACTTTAAGAAAACTGTAGCATATAACAAACCAGGTCTGAGTATAAATTTTGAATAAAATTAATTAATTATAGAGATTTGTTAAAAAACAAGCCTTCCGGGCAGTTATTATGCAAACTCTTTATTTTGTTTAGAACCGTGAATCAAATTTAGTATTTGTTTACAAAATAATTTTTATTCATACATCCGAATTTTTCCGTAACCGATTGAGTCGAAAAATATTCACGTTTGACAACACCGCAAATATTTAAAAACCTAACTTCTTTCACGCCCGAAGCCCAAGTTGTTCCGAGAAACAAAAACGATACAAATACAAAAATCAGCAAAAAGTTATCACAGAGTTTTTTTTTCCGATACGTGCCGACATTAAATTTTACCGAACAATTTGTTTCTAAATAAGAATATTATTATTTAATAATACAAAACTAAGCAAAGCAAACTGTAAACCTACGCTGAATATCCGAGCTCGAATGACCAATTATGTTTTGGCTTTTAGGAAACCAAATGGAAAAATTTAATAATAATAACTTACCGAGATTTTCTTAGATTTTCTTCGTGTTGTTAAATGTTGAAGCACTATTTTCGGTGGCATTAAGGAAAATGAAGGATGGGATAAAAGAAGGGAACTTACCGAAAATATGTTGTCTGGTATCGTCAATTTGTCTCACGGAAAACACACACAAAATCAAATTAAAATTGTCAAAGTGTACTATACGTTCCGACCGTATGTCTGTTAACGACTGACTGACTTAACATAAAGGACAGAAGATTATGCTTACTTAGAACTGTGTTGCCAAGACGTTCCCGAATTAAAATAAATGAAATATATATTCATATTGGCGCAAACAATGAGTGAATTTTAAATAATTCACGACCCAACTGCTCAGCGTGGTAAAAGTTCTAACAAGAAAGATTCCTTAGTACTCAACGAAAGAGTAAATGTATTAAAAAATGTATAAACATTTTCAATTTCTTTGCAACACGAAAATGCAGCAGCTGCATAATACTCTGGTTAAATCGGAGAGTGCAGGAAGAGTCTATACCGGTTTCGGAGGTTTTTCCTCCTCATCAGTAATATCCTTTTCTCTCCGATTTTCCCAGGTACCATGCTTTGGGCCTTTTCGTATTGCAAAGAGCGAAATGCCGCGGATAAACTAGAGCCATCTACCGAAAAACAAAATAAGTTATCAATCGAAGTAGCACAGAAAACGACAATAAATATCGTTCCCATACCACCAGATTGACAACAGGCGGAATACTTTCTTTGGTTACAACCTCCCGAGATTTTCAAAAATTATAAATTATACAGAAAAATCTTAAAAATCTATCTTAAAAAGAAAGTATTCCACCTGTTGTCAATCTGGTGGTATGGGAACGATATTTATTGTCGTTTTCTGTGCTACTTCGATTGATAACTTATTTTGTTTTTCGGTAGATGGCTCTAGTTCATCCGCGGCATTTCGTTATTTGTAATTCGGAAAGGCCCAAAGCATGGTACCTGGGGAAATCAAAGAGAAGATGATATGGGACTACTGATGAGGAGGAAAAACATCCGAAACCGGTATAGACTTTTCCTGCACTTTCCGATTTAACCAGAGTATTATGCCGCTGCTGCATTTTCGTGTTGCAAAGAAAGTGAAAATGTTTATACATTTTTAATTTTTTTTTAAGTTTTATGTGATTAAAAAATCTATAAACTAGGAAAAATCCTCAAAAACCCCATAATAAAACTGTTTTTCGGATTTTTGAAATGGCAAACCTTACGGAAAAATATGAAAAAAGTTAGAGATATAGTATTAGATAAAAAACACAAAATGAAAAAAAAAAATAGACCTGCAGTCGTCTTCAAAAAAAAAGTTATAGGCTTTTGTCCAAAAAAATAAAAAATTTTTGAGGTTATGTACACTCAACATACGGGTCTATAAAAATAGACATGTTTTGTAAAAGCCTTAACCATGTGTGTGAATTTTTTAAAATTTTAAAGTTTATTGTATCCCACCTAAAAATACACTCTGGGCCAAAATTAACGGGCCACCTTAAAAATGGGTCATTCTTGCTATCTTATATCTCCTAAACCTGTTGTCCGATTTAAGCGATTTTTTTAATATGTTATAGCCTAATTCCTTGACAAAATCGTAATAATAATATTGTTGTTAAACAGGTAAATTTTCATTGTATACCGGGTGTACCAATCAAACAGTGTTTTTTTCTTAAAGTTTGCATCACCCTGTGGAATATTGTAGCATTTATAAAATATTGAAATTAAAACCTAACTATAGCCCCATATTTTCTCAGCATTCTGTTTTTCTATTCATTCGCTTATGTTGGATAGTAAAAAAGTTAGGTAGTTTAACAACTAGCCATGTTTTTCATTAATACAGACGATTTAACTCACCAGCAAAATTAACCCCGCCACCTTTATTATTGTTTTGTTTACATTATCTGTGACAGTTTGTTTCCTAAATTTGTGTCATTGAAAGATTTTTGACATATAGTCGTTGTACGACATTGTTGCAAATCTGTTTCCGTGTTTACAACAATTCTTGAACAATCCCTCTAATTTCATATCATTGTGAGCGAATATTGTTTAAGTTAAAATTTTAGTGCTTATTTATTGTTTGTGATTTTAAAAATGCCACTCGCTCCAACAGATGCTGCTAGGGCAGTGGCTTTAGTTTATGCTGGTTACAGTCAACGTCATATCGCCCGTACGCTCGATTTATCCAGAACTACGGTACAAAATGCCATCAGACAATTTCGGGAGACACTTCAGTTCGAGATGACCGCTTCATTGCCACCACAGTATTGAGAAATCGTTTTTGCACCGCTCCTGAAGCTCGTAAGTCTCTTTTTGAGGTGAAAAACGTTAGTGTGAGTAGACAAACGATTAGAAGAAGACTGTCATAAATAAACTTGAGGGCTTTCCGTCCAGCTCGCGCACTACAACTGCTCCCACAACACCGTAGGGCTAGACTTAATTTTGGGCGAGAATATGCTAACTGGACTATGGCGGAATGGAAGAATATACTGTTCTCAGATGAGAACAGAATAGCCCTAAAAGGTCCAGGTGGACGCCAACGTGTCTATAGGCGTCAAAATGAAAGGTTTGCTCCATGCGCTATAACCGAAACAGTAGCTTACCGAGGAGGGTCAATAATGATTTGGGGAGGTATTTCTTACGAAGCGCGTACTGATCTTGTTGTGTTCGGTAGAGGCAGTGTGAATGCCCAAGTATACGTGTAAGAAGTTCTCCAAGACCATGTCATGCCTTTTGCACCATTCATTGGTGATAACTTCAGACTAATGCATGACAATGCACGTTACCATACAGCAAGATCTACCCGTGAGTACTTTACTGAAGTCGGGATTCAAGTTCTACCATGGTCAGCACACAGTCCCGATCTTAACCCAATAATTGAGCATATCTGGGACAACCTCAAAAGACGGGTAAGAGCGAGAGTACCAGCCCCTGCATCCCTTGAAAAGCTGAACACAGCTGCGGTAGAGGAGTGGCAAAATATCCGCCAATCTGATATCCAGGATATCATGAATGGATTGCCAAACCGGCTCCAAGAAATCCTAAGGGCTAGAGGCGGCAACATTCATTATTGATACCCAATTTTTTTTTTCAATTAGACTTTTATTTCCAAAATATTGTTAAGATGAATTTTTTTAGAAGATTTTTTTCATTTAATATTTGCTGTAACAAACGACTTTTTTAAAAAAATTATTATTTTTCTTCCGCGGAGGTAGTTTTCACCGTATCCTTCATAAAATGTGGTCCAAGGTTAACAATTTCTGCAAATTGAAAGAAATACAAGGTGGGCGGTTAATTTTGTAGGTGAGTTTATTTATTACTTTAAAACCGGTTGAGACATGCACATGAAATTTGGTGGGTTTTAAGATGTAGTTATTGCACATTTCTTGGCATACAATTAAGCATTTAATATTCACCATTGACGCCCATACGGGTAATATGAGCCATCATATTACCCGTATGGGAGCCAATGGTGAAAATTAAATTCTTAATTGTATGTCAAAAAATATGCAATAAATACGTCATAACACCCACTAAATTGCATTTGCATACCTCAACCGGTTTTAAAGTAATAAATAAATCGTCAGTTTGTCAAAAAAATTTCAACACCCCCTATCTCGGAAACGAAACATTTGCGGACATAAGTTTATAAAGCAAACTGTCAATGTTTTTTCATGCAGAATTACCCCTTAAAATTTTCCAAAAATTTTTAAAAACACCCTGTATTGATAAAAAACATGTCTAGTTGTTAAAGCACCTAACTTTTTTATTATCCAACATAAGCGAATCAATCAAAAAACAAAATGTTGAGAAAGCATGAGGCTATAGTAGGTTTTAATTTCAGTATTCTACAAATGCTAGAATATTCCACAGGGTGATGCAAACTTTAAGGAAAAAACACAGTTTGATTCGTACCTCCGGTATACAATGAAAATCTACCTGTTTAGCAACAGTATTACTATAACGATATTGTCAAGGAATAAGGCTATAACATATTAAAAAATCACTTAAATCGGAAAACAGGTTTAGGAGAAATAAGACATCAAAATGACCTATTTTTAAGGTGGCCCGTTAATTTTGGCCCAGAGTGTATAAAAACAAAAAATGAAGTTTTTGAAGTGATAGACTCTTATCGTGCCTAATAACCCGGTCTATATAGACATTTGAAATAACAAAAATGGCCGGAGAGCTAAATTTTGGTGGAGAGCTAGGGTATACCAGAACGAATAAAGTTTTAAAAGTTCCCATCGATGTGTGCAACAAAAGTTATTCGGGGTCAAAGGTCAAAATTTGAGATTTTTTGGATTTTTTTCGGAAACGGTAAGTTTTATCAAAAAAGAACGTTTAACCAAAGTTGTAGATCTTAAAATTTTATACAAAAATAGTCCTTACTATTTTTTTCCTAAGAGTTGCCATTCCTGAGATATCGCGAGTCTAAGAGTACATTATACATGATATGCACACGTTTCCACACCACCTGTGAGGTAGTGTACTCGGCGCGTTTTTTTTACCTTGGTTTTCCCTGTAGGCCTACTCCACTAACTGTTTTGACAATTTTAGGATAATTTAAGAAAACAATACCGGTCAAGTTCTAGATATTACCTTATTATTGATATTGATTATTGATATTGCTATTGATTATTAGGTTAACTATTGTTTTGATTTCTTTAGATATTTTAATCAGATTCATATTATTTTTGAAAGTCTTCTTCGATTTCATCTTCTTTCTCTTACTCTTGCTGGATGTTCAAAAATTGTTCAAATGTGACTGAGTCATTGGTCTCTTCATTAAAATCACAGGAGTCTTCCTCTGTTGTACTAAACTGGACAATTGAGCAAGACTGAACTTGACAGTTGGTACACGCTAGAGAACACAGCAACCCAAATTTTTACATCCACATTTGGCACTACCTACAACCTTTTTTGCAATTGCAAAAAATAGTGTTAAGGAGTTTTCCTTGAGCAGGTGGGAGTAAGGGTTTAATCGGTTCCAGAGTAATATCTATTAATTTCCAACCCCAGTCTTCTGGATTCACTTCATTGCCTATAGCCATGTTTGAACTTGATAATATACTCGATACAAATTTTTAAAAGCAGATGTTGATGTTCGAGGGAGACATAATAGTTGTACTTAATTCTTGTTTCGCGTAATTTTTACATAAGTTAAGTATCGGTATTTATCAAGACAACTAATTTTTTTGGAGCTCCATAAACCATTAAGTTCAGTGTGGAATCAAGTTCTGTAAAAACTTTACAGCAGTCAGTCAAATCTTTTTTCGAATAATTTAAGTACTGACGTTTTGCCCCTTCTGTACATTGCTGACGTCGTGTCGCAGCCGGTTATCGCATGTAAAAATAAAATGTACTTTTGGCATTTGGGAGAAGTCGATAAACTTTTCGAAGAATATATCTCTGTTCGATATTGAGCCCTTCCAGGTTTCAGAAAATAAATAACTTTATCTACTGGAGTCCTTGTAGTAAACAGTACTAACAAATCAACATCTTCACCAACTACAATTGTTGTGTTTGTTGCCTTACATTTTTCAATTGCTGTCTCAATTATAAGGACATCTGCGTCATTTTTAGCTTGTTTGACTTCAATATTCGCAGCTGTTAGTTTGTCAGTTAACATGGAAATGAAACGAGATTTATTATTAATGTTAGCGAAAAATTATTGATTCGTTAAAACTGTTATATTTTCATCAAAGATAATCTCGGAACCCGATGATGTTTTTGTAGTTCGACGACGTTGTTCTGCAGAATATTCTTTGTCGAGTCACTGTAGCCGTCAAATACCACTGTCACTGTAAGCCCGTAATGTCTGCTAAATGGTAGACGCATGTAATAAGCACTTATATTCACTTGAACTGAACCTTTAGCACTAAAAGAAACAGATAATAGAGAGATTTTGCACCTCTTAAAATAACCGCTGATTTTGGCTCCGCTATGGTTAACTTTATTAAGCATAACGATTACGGCAACGTTAAAAAGCAGAGGTTTTGCAGCCTGTCAAGTAGGTTTTTCGTGTCATCGTTATCGTTATTTAAACATAACCTCACTTCACAACGTTATTGTAATTTTAAGAATCTATGTAAATATAATTTTACTGATTTTATTACATTCTCACAACAAAGCAATTTAACCATTACTATAACGATAAAGATAAGCACTACTTTTTTCCTCCGTAAATTACGGAATTCCTTATGTTTAATAACGATAACGGATCATATATTCGCTACTGCGCAGACGTAGTATAACGATAACCATGACGGAATTGCAAAATAAGAGGTGCAAAATCTCTCTAATATGAACAAGATCTACGGACAATACTGTAGCCATTGTTTACAATAGACAATCTGTTCTTTTTTAAACAATGGTATAGCCAAATGTTTTTCAAGGCCACGTGGATAGAGGAAATTCAGTTTGGGACTGATTATCTTTTAAAGAAATATTTTCAGAATAGTATAATATATTATATAAAAGAGACACAAATAGGCATTTAGACCTACTTGTCTTAAGTGCCACATTATGAATATACGTGGCGTGAATATAATGTATACAGTAACTTAAAATCGCGATATCTCAGGAATGGTAACTCTTAGGAAAAATACTGTAAGGAATATTTTTGTAGAGAATGTTAAGATCTACAACTTTGGTTTGATATTTTTTTTATAAAACTTACCGTTTTCGAGAAAAAGCCAAAAAATCTCAAATTTTGACCTTTGACCCCGAATAACTTTTGTTGCACACATAGGATCGATGGGGACTTTTAAAACTTTGTTTGTTATGGTAAACACTAGTTCTCCACCAAAATTTAGCTCTCCGGCAATTTTTGTTATTTGCCAACTCTTTTGATGTCCGGATTATAAAATGATTAGCAAATTTACTTAGACCGGCTCCGAATCTACCACTACAACTACTTAGACCATTTCGGTGATAATGGTTAAATGGATTATACTTTTGGAGCTCGATAACTTCTAAACAGCTTTGATCCGATTTTGATCACTTAATATGAGTTTGAAATGTATTGACAAGTAGTGTCTGATGCATCAAAGGTCAAATATAATAACGTCTAATATAAACGGTCTAATAATAATAAAGGTATTATAGGATTTAGTGTACTTGAAAAACCGTTTTTTTTTTCATAGGAAATGGATTTGATCATACTCATCAGGCCTATAACTTAAACATTGGAATTTTCCCAGAGGTATACACGCTTAGACGTGTTTAGAGCCCTCCTATAAACGCTCAGTTATTTGCGCAATTGGTAGGTTGAAATTTTGAGTAATTGTCGACAAACCAAAATTTTCAAAGCTCAATTTTTCAAAATGTATAAACATTCTCAATTTCTTTGCAAAACGAAAATGCAGCAGCTGCATAATACTCTGGTTAAAGCGGAGAGTGCAGGAAGAGTCTATACCGGTTTCGGAGATCTTTTTCCCCTCATCAGTAAACCCATATCCTCTTCTCTCCGCTTTAACCATTTACCATAGCTTAGGGCCTTCCCGAATTGCAAAGAAAGAAATGTCACGGATGAACTAGGGCCATCTACCGGAAAACAAACTAAGTTATCAATCGAAGCAGCGCAGAAAACGACAATAAATATCGCCTCCGTACCACCAGATTGACAACAGGTGGAATACTTTCTTTGGTTACACCTCCTGAGACTTTTACAGTTTATAAGTCATACAGGTGCCGAGAAAATTAAGATGAGAGAATTTTAAATAATTCACAACTCATCTACTCAGCATGGTAAAGCTCCAACAAGAAAGATTCCTTAATACTCAAAATTGTAAATGAATTAAAAATGTATAAACATTCTCAATTTCTTTGCAAAACGAAAATGCAGCAGCTGCATAATACTCTGGTTAAAGCGGAGAGTGCAGGAAGAGTCTATACCGGTTTCGGAGATCTTTTTCCCCTCATCAGTAAACCCATATCCTCTTCTATCCGCTTTAACCATTTACCATAGCTTAGGGCCTTCCCGAATTGCAAAGAAAGAAATGTCACGGATGAACTAGGGCCATCTACCGGAAAACAAACTAAGTTATCAATCGAAGCAGCGCAGAAAACGACAATAAATATCGCCTCCGTACCACCAGATTGACAACAGGTGGAATACTTTCTTTGGTTACACCTCCTGAGACTTTTACAATTTATAAGTCATACAGGTGCCGAGAAAATTAAGATGAGAGAATTTTAAATAATTCACAACTCATCTACTCAGCATGGTAAAGCTCCAACAAGAAAAATTCCTTAATACTCAAAAGAGTAAATGAATTAAAAATGTATAAACATTCTCAATTTCTTTGCAAAACGAAAATGCAGCAGCTGCATAATACTCTGGTTAAAGCGGAGAGTGCAGGAAGAGTCTATACCGGTTTCGGAGATCTTTTTCCCCTCATCAGTAAACCCATATCCTCTTCTATCCGCTTTAACCATTTACCATAGCTTAGGGCCTTCCCGAATTGCAAAGAAAGAAATGTCACGGATGAACTAGGGCCATCTACCGGAAAACAAACTAAGTTATCAATCGAAGCAGCGCAGAAAACGACAATAAATATCGCCTCCGTACCACCAGATTGACAACAGGTGGAATACTTTCTTTGGTTACACCTCCTGAGACTTTTACAATTTATAAGTCATACAGGTGCCGAGAAAATTAAGATGAGAGAATTTTAAATAATTCACAACTCATCTACTCAGCATGGTAAAGCTCCAACAAGAAAAATTCCTTAATACTCAAAAGAGTAAATGAATTAAAAATGTATAAACATTCTCAATTTCTTTGCAAAACGAAAATGCAGCAGCTGCATAATACTCTGGTTAAAGCGGAGAGTGCAGGAAGAGTCTATACCGGTTTCGGAGATCTTTTTCCCCTCATCAGTAAACCCATATCCTCTTCTCTCCGCTTTAATCATTTACCATAGCTTAGGGCCTTCCCTAATTGCAAAGAAAGAAATGTCACGGATGAACTAGGGCCATCTACCGGAAAACAAACTAAGTTATCAATCGAAGCAGCGCAGAAAACGACAATAAATATCGCCTCCGTACCACCAGATTGACAACAGGTGGAATACTTTCTTTGGTTACACCTCCTGAGACTTTTACAATTTATAAGTCATACAGGTGCCGAGAAAATTAAGATGAGAGAATTTTAAATATTTCACAACTCATCTACTCAGCATGGTAAAGCTCCAACAAGAAAGATGCCTTAATACTCAAAAGAGTAAATGAATTAAAAATGTATAAACATTCTCAATTTCTTTGCAAAACGATAATGCAGCAGCTGCATAATACTCTGGTTAAAGCGGAGAGTGCAGGAAGAGTCTATACCGGTTTCGGAGATCTTTTTCCCCTCATCAGTAAATCCATATCCTCTTCTCTCCGCTTTAACCATTTACCATAGCTTAGGGCCTTCCCGAATTGCAAAGAAATGTCACGGATGAACTAGGGCCATCTACCGGAAAACAAACTAAGTTATCAATCGAAGCAGCGCAGACAATAGAAGCAGTGCATTAATTCTCAATTTTTCAGTTTTCCGGCTATACTAACCCTTGTGTATATCCGACCGAGACCACTTAGTACCCTTTCATACTAAGACACTGGTGTCTGACACCGGTGTTCGCCACCAGTGTTCAATTGGCGCAACTGTAAAAATATTAGTACATTTGGACGTTGAGAGGTGGCTCAAATTTTTTTGCAGAAATTGCTTCAAAATAACTCAAATAATAATATTTGAATTATCCTCCCTCTCAAAAAGGTCCGGAACATTGTTTAAATAATCAAAATGTCAAAAAATGAAGGAAGAATTCGATTTTCTTCTTCGTTTTTGATTATAACTTTAAAAGTATTAATTTACGAGAAAAGTTGTACTGACATAAAAGTTGCGTAATTAAATTTTGTACAATATAGAATTAGTTGAAAATTTAAAAAATAGTCACCCTTCTTGAAAAATAGCAATAATTGCGAAAAAACCATACAAAAACAAGTATTCGCATTTTACATTTTTCAACCATTTATGCTACACTAAGGACTTTCATATTTCACACAGAAAAACTTTATGACACAGTAAAACAATACTATAAATTTCATTAAGATCGGTTCAATAGATTTTGCAAAATAAATTTTGAAATCCAGCTTTTGCAAAAAAAATTCATTTTTTCAAAATGTTACAAGACTAAAAATAAAGCAGACAGTCCTGTCGCCAGTGGGGGTACAACGGCCTCCTTAATTCAGATTGACTTACCCAAGTTTTTTTATGTATTTGGACCCGTAGAACACGAATTTTTTGAGTAACAGTCGATCCGGATGTCGATAAGATTGTTATAATCAAAGAACTTGAGGAATCACATACCAGCAATTTTTTGCAAAACAAAACATTTTTTTGTATGTTTTGGGTCATTCTAAGCAAAAAATGTTTTTACAAATTTTTTCGTAGGATGCATAGTTTTCGACATAAACGCGGTTGAACATTCAAAAAATCGAAAAATTGCAATTTTTGAACCCGAATAACTTTTGATTGAAAAATAAAATAGCAATTCTGCTTACCGCATTTGAAAGTTCAAGTCAAATTCTGTCGGTTTTGATTAATTTCATTGCTAGAAATTAATTTTTTTATTGTTAAACAAAGCTTTAAACACATAGTGATTGAATGATGTTTTCAATGCACTTCTCATTTGAAATCCAACGAGTAGGCGCGCATAGGACAATTTCTACGTAGATTACGTACATTAAAACGCATGCATTGGGCACGGGAAACACTATGTGTTTATGGCTTTGTTTAACAAATAAAAACTTAATTTTTAGCAATGCAAATAATTAAAACCGATAGAATTTGACTTGAACTTTCAAATGCAGTAAGCAGAATTGCTATTTTATTTTTTAATCAAAAGTTATTCGGGTTCAAAAATTGCACTTTTCCGATTTTTTGAAAGTTCAACCACGTTTATCTCGAAAACTATGCATCCTACCAAAAAACTTGTAAGACCATTTTTTGCTGAGAATCGCCCAAAAAATATTTTGTTTTGTGTAATTCGTCAAGTTCTCAAGTTCAAAAATCACTGTTGTGTAATTCCTCAAGTTCTTTGTTTATAAGAATCTTATCGACATCCGGATCAACTGTTACCCAAAAAATTCGTGTTCTACGGGTCAAAATACATAAAAAAAACTTGGGTAAGTCCATCTGAATTAAGGAGGCCGTTGTACCCCCCCTGGCGACAGGACTAAGACAGCAAGTTGAAATTTTTTTGCGTATATAAGTGTACTGTACCTTTCATTTGCAATTTGCAATATTAACATCGATTAACCACCACGGCGTCAGGATTTTTTTAAATAAACATTAATTAACAGGACAGCGGATAGTTTGCTCTGATTGGGCATTCCAATGACCTTTGATAATGATTAATACATTTTAATTTTTATAATATTTCGATATAAATAAATAAATTTGTTTATTGCAAAATAAAAACATATACTCTACCCTTTGAAATAACACTTTTTTTAGCAAAAATTTTCTTTGTTTATATATTTTAACTTAGAGAATAAAAGTTTATTATTTTTAAATATATGCAATTGTTTAAACAATATTTCACAAACAATAATAAAATTAGTTTGATTTTTGTGGAATTAAAATATTAAAATACAACAAAATAAAGAGTAAGAAAATAATATATTAGATAAAGATTGGAAGAAATTTTGGTGGAAATCAACTTGTGTGAATCGAACACCGCTGTCCTGAGCGTAGCACCAAAAATTAATGTTTATTTTTAAAAAATTTCCTGACGCCGTGGTAGTTAATCATAGGCAAATCTATAGACAAAAAAAAATCAACTTGCTATCTGCTTTATTTTCAGTCCTGCAACATTTTAAAAAAATGATTTTTTTTGCGGAAGCTGGATTGCAAAATTTATTTTGCAAAATCTAATAAACCGATCTTAATGAAATTTACAGTGTTGTTTTACTATATCAAAAAGTTTTTCTGGGTAAAATTTGAAGGTCCTTAGTGTAGCATAAATGGCTGAAAAACGTAAAATGCGAATACTTGTTTTTGTATGGTTTTTTTCGCAATTATTGCTATTTTGCAATAAGGGTGACTATTTTTTATATTTTTAAGCAATTCTATATTATACAAAATTTAATTCCGCAACTTTTATGTCAGTACAACTTTTTTGAGAAATGGATACTTTTAAAGTTATAATCAAAAAACCAATAAAAAAATCGAATTTTTCCTTCATATTTTGACATTTTGAATATTTAAACAATGTTCCGGACCATTTTGAGTTGGAGGATACTCAAATATTATAATTTGAGTTATTTTCAAGAAATTTCTGCAAAAAAATTTAAGTCACCTCTCAACGTCCATCTCAAAACAGATGCGCCCTGGAGTAGTAGTCGTTCATTTAAAACAATGCTTTGCTGCAATTTGGCGTACACCGGTGTCAGACACCAGTGTCTTAGTCTGAAAGAGTACTTAAGCACCATTTGAAAGCTTAACTTAAGTGCTATTGACTTGGAATATTTTCAGTTTACCTGTGTCTTTTTGAACCTAAGATACATATCCCCAAAAAATATGGAATACCTGGCATATGATTTTTGATGTTATTACTAATACACTTGCTTAAAACTTTATTTTAAAGCAAAACAGAACCACATGTTATAACTTTCAAAGAATTAAAAAAAGAACTTAAGTATAAAATTTATCACATATGCTATTGTATGTGCCAGTCCAGGTATGTTAGCTTTTGTTTTGGGTCCGAAGAGAATGATCAGAATTCTAGCCACAACTTTTTCTATGACCTAAAAGCAAAACAGATGTATTAATGGTATGAATAGTTTTTCATTGATAGTATTCAAAAATTCTCACAAATGTGTAATATTTTGTTCATGTGGAAATAGTTAACAAAGTTAGGTGTGCATTCAGCTGGAAATCTGCAAATGCTTTCATAGATTTGTATTATTATTTTACACTTTAATCCCCAGTGTTCCATATTTTTAAGGTTCTGACTTATGTACAATAATTTCCGAAATGTATAAATAAAAAATCGAGAGATATGGATAGAAGAAGAAATTCCCCAACAATGGAAGAAAAGTATAATCTGCCCTATTCATAAAAAAGGAGACAAACTGTTGTGTCAGAATTATAGAGGCATCTCTTTACTTTGTTCGGGATACAAAATATTCACAAACATCTTTAATCGAAGACTTCAAGCTCTCACGGAAAAAATCATCGGGGAATATCAAGCAGGGTTTAGGCAAAATAGATCTACCATTGACCAACTATTTACAGTTAAACAAATACTAGCCAAAGCATGGGAATATGACATGGACGTTTACAATCTCTTTTTGTAGATTTTAAACAAGCCTACGATTCAATAGATAGAACAATTCTACCTTATATATTGGAAGAATTTGGCATACCAATACCATCAAAATTAATACGACTAGTGCAAATGGCAATGACAGAAACAGAAGCACAAGTATGTATTCAAGGACAGATCACTGATACGTTTACGATAACGCAAGGACTGAAACAAGGCGACGGACTGGCTCCAACGCTTTTTAATCTTGTTCTTGAATATGTAATTGGACGGTTTCCGCTCTCCGGTGAGCGGAAATAACATACTTACAAACAAATCTACCCAATTAGCAGCATACGCAGATGATATAAACATAATGAGCAGAACAAAGAATGCAGCGGAAGAAACCTACGTTGAGTTGAAACAAAGTGCAGAAGCAGTAGAGCTAGCAATAAATACAAATAAAACAAAACTACTCATACAAACCAGATCAAATAGACCAGCGCAACAACACTTTATTGACGATATAGAACATATGGATAGATTCACGTACCTAGGAATGGATCTGGTCGCAAGCAATGAAGAAGAACCGGAAATAAATAGAAGGCTTGTGCTGGCAAATAAAGCCTATTTCGCGATGGGCCACATATTCAAATCGCGAGACGTACACCGGAAAACAAAACTCCGGGTCTATAAAACAATAATCAGGCCCATAGTAAGTTATGGCTGTGAAACATGGGTGGTGACACAGAAATCTGCGAATGCATTAGATGTGTTTGAAAGAAAAATATTACGTAGGATACTGGGCCCAATAAGTGAAAATAACAACTGGCGAATTAGGTATAATAGAGAAATATACGAGCAATATAGCGAACCAACTCTGGCAACCTAACTATAACCTGCTAAGGGACCTTGGTTCAGGATGACAGAAGAAGTCCACAACGGCATTCGTGTTAAGATCATCATAATCATCATGACGCTGTGGAGGGGAAAGCAAAGCCACATCGGAGTACTTAAGGACAAAGATGCTGGAACAGTTATCACGGATTTAAATAATAAACTACAGAGATCGACTGAATAGAAACAATCTTCCACAAATAACCAAACAGTTGAACTGCAAACAACACCTAATTGTTGGACCCACTGTGAAATTAGGAGTGTTAACTCATACAAGTCATACACTTCAAGTCAACCATCATAGACGAAATCAAAAGGAGACAACTGATCTGGTATGATCATGTAGTAAGAATGGACGACAGGCTGCCAAAACAAATTTTAAAAGTGGACGCCAAGCGAAAGAAGGAAGAGAGGAAGGCCAAAATCATCCTGGCTAGGCGGCATCCAGAAGTCAATGTCGGAAAGGAATCTTCACCCTGGTACGTGGAACGACCAACGAAGCTATAAACTGGGAATCGGGAGGAGGAGAACGCTATAAGATTCCGGGATAATAAAATAAAAGTCATATAATCATCTTAGAGTTACAATTACTAAAAAGGGCTCTAATGAGAATGAAATTAAAAATGGAATTGGACAAGGTACGCAGGTGACAAAACAGCTAGATTGCGTGCTGTGAAACATACAAATTAGACAATATAAAAAATCAGAATTTACAAAACCATAGTCAAAAGCATCGCAACATATCGCAACACATGGTACTCATCATCTTGGTACTATTTTCTTCCATTGGTTCCGATCCTGTGCTACTATTTCTCATGGTATCACTTCCATCTTCTCCAGGTTTTCTATGACTGCATCTTTCCACCTTTTTCTAGGCCGTCCTGTCGGTCTTCTACCGTCTGATCTTTTCCAAAACATATTGCTAATCAGTCTGTCATCACTCCGTACCACGTGGCCTGCCCATCTTAGTCAATTGGCTTTTATGTGTCTGACGTTGATTTTTTCTGATATTGATTTCTTTCTTTCTCAATGTCCATGTTTCATTTCCGTATGTCACTGCTGGTCGTATTATGATTTTGTACATTTGGATTTTGGCACGTCCTAAAAGAAGCTTTGACCTCATTAGATGTTGAACGGCAAAGAAAGATTTATTTCCCGCCAGCATTCCTATTTCAACCTCCCGTTCTCCTGTGTTGTTACTGGTAATTGTTGTTCCTAGGTATTTGAATTCTTTGACCACCACAAAATACAAAATTATAATCGTTTATGGTAATGTTGTGTCTTATTCGCTGTCGTTCCTTTCTTGACACGACCATGTATTTAGATTCTTCTTCGTTTATTTTCAGACCGACGTTTAGTGTTGCTTGTTCAAAGTAAAGACTTCAACTCATTGTACTGAGGTCTAGCAAATGAGAGAATGAAGAAATGGCGAGATACGGATAATAATGGGTATTAAAACAGCAGTAATTGACACCAGTGAAGCCAAGAGTTTGAGTATGAACTTGTAAGATTTATGAAAGGGGATAAAAAAGCAGCCTAAAGAAATATTGGAGTGGAGAGAAGAAGAAGAAGAAGAAGAGGATGCCCGAGAAAAACATGGCGTGAGGACATTAGACAAGTTATGGCAGAAAGGTATCTACAGGATGATGACTGGCGAGATAGAAAGAGGTGTAAATTAATAAAAAAAAAATAATAAATATCGTATGGCATTTTGCCGAAAGGTATCTACAGGAGATGGAAAGAGGTGAAAACTATGGGATGACTATGAAACGTTGTATATATAATAAACTATAGTTTTGTATATAAAACCGAAAAACCCAGGAATTAAAAAGTTTCTATTTAATAAACTATATGTATACAGTGAGCACGTAAAGGTTGGAATAAATTGATTTTCTAGAGAATGGACGATTTTGGAAAAAAATCCAGAAACAGGTCAATTTTTATTTTAAAATTGCGACTTTTTTGGATATACATCATACTAGTGACGTCACCCATCTGGGCGTAATGACGTCATCTATAAATTTTTTAGATGTGAATAGGGGTCGTGTGATAGCTCATTTGAATGGTAATTCAATTCTCTATTCGTATTATAAACATTATCGTATTTATTTATACAGAGTGTCCAAAAAATTGTTTTTTGAATTAAATTTATTGACATAAAAATAAGAATGTGTGTAATTTATTTAACTCAAAATACATTTTACTGCTATCAGAAAACAGGAAGTAATGTTTATTTGACAAATAAATATTGTTTTTTGCTTAAATTCAATATTAAAGCCGCCACCCACCTTCCTCTTGACAGTTTGAACATTTAATTTACGCGAAAAGCAATGATTATTTTTAAAATAAACATTTGTTCTGTTTTCTGAGAGCAGTAAAATGTATTTTGGTCAGTAAATTTAATTAAAAAAATATTTTTTTTGACACTGTATAAATAATTAAGTAAATGTTTACATTACTGAATAGAGAATTAAATTACCTTTCAAATGAGCTATTACACTACTCCTACTGTCATTTAAAAAATCATCGATGACGTCATCACCCCCAGATGGGCGACGTCATTAGTATGATATATATGCCAAAAAGTCGTAATTTAAAAATAAAAATTGACCTATTTCGGGATTTTTTCCAAAATCGTCCATTCTCGAGAAAATGAATTTATTCCAACCTTTACGTGCTCACTGTATATGCATAAATGTATAAATATCATAATTATAGAAAATTAAGTCAATAAAAAAGACAAAGAGTTTATTATATGTATTTTCGTTTTACGGGCACCCTTTTGTCAGTTGTATGTTAAAGGAAGTTGGGGAGAAGTCAGACTTATCCGAAATTGAAACAGTAAATTTGATTTGAAACAATTTATTGTAAAACAAAACAAATTCTACAACTTTTAGAGACTTAAGCGAGAGCCTTCAACAGCGGTAGTACATAGTTAATAAACAAAGATATGCATTTACTTATTAAACAGTAAATTGAGCTTGAAACATTTGATATTCTTTCTCCAAAGATTGTTCGCATGACTTTGAGTACAGCTCCTACTATTGCCTAAAATCAAAACCAATTTATTACCAAACATCATGATAAATTAAGGTTATGTCGTACTCTGGGCTAGTTAGCAAAATACAAGGAAAAGTTATTTACCAGCAATTTTACTGCTGGAATCGAATCTTATGATTGTATATATTAGTAATATAGGTACGCAAAGTCCGCAGATAGTGTGCTACTTTTTTTATAAACAAAATGGCGCCCGAAAATCGTGTTTTATTCCAATTTTTGCTTTGTAACTCCAAAGATTTTAACTTTACACCAAAAATACCCAAATAAAAATTCACCGTTATTAAATTCTGCATACAGACGTGTTTTTTCCGATTTACTTGGACGAAAATTTTCCCCGGAAAATGCGGGTTTTTCCAACAAAATCTTTAATTTTCAACTAAAATTTTAGATAAGTAATTGTTTATTATTAATTAAATAACTTGGTTATATAAAAGCTCTTTTCGTATAGATTTTTTATAATTCCAGAAGCCGATGGATATAGAATGAAGAGTTTAACAACAATTCAATTGTTAATTAAAAATTTACGGTCGCTATAATAACCACAATTATTATTATACATAAGAATAATTACGATTTTTGTATAAAAAGACACTGTACCTATCTAATGTACTTTACAGATTTGTCATCCCCGTCTACTTCCTTTTATAATATTTGTTCGGATAGTTCACCTTCGTGCTTAACTCTTGCAGTACATTGGTCGTAAAAGAGCCTTATTACTAATATATTTGTATAGTGTCTAGTGTTTCACTATATTACACATCATATTGCGGTGAATTGAATCGAATTCTTTTTCAAATTAATAAAAATTTCTCCATTTTTTTTTTCGTTACCTCTTCCAAATGATTCTTAAAATAAAAATGTATACCATTTTTATTCAGTTGCAATGCGAAACCAAAAATGCCTTAATTTTTACTTAGACTAGAGAGCGCAACCAGCACTCATATCGACGATTTCACCTCTTGTTAGAGGCTCTTCAGAGAATGAGAGAATGCATGGGTTGCTTTCTCTAATCCAGTAAATTTTCCGACACATATTATTCCCACACTGCAACTGACGTGAAAGGATTAGGTGACTAGCGTCATCTGGCAATAGAGAGATAAAGTTTTTCAATCCTAATAGCAACATTAATAATATTGAAAAATATTAAAAATATAACTAAAAGATTTTTAAATTGAAAACTTATTGGTACATTCCCCTGGTGACACCTCTAAGGCTTCTACAATTTGCAAGCCAAATGGATGCTGCAGTGAAGACAAAAGGGAAGGAATTCTACACTATGCAATTCACAACCCCCCCTCCCAATTTTTTTATTTTATAGTAGCATTACTTCGTGGAGTAACTAGGCTCATTTTCCGTTGGAACTTTACCAAGCTGCAGACGGGGGTTGTGAATTGCATAGTGTAGAATTCCTTCCCTTTTGTCTTCACTGCAGCATCCATTTGGCTTGCAAATTGTAGAAGGTGTCACCAGGTAAATGTACCAATTAGTTTTCAATTTAAAAATCTTTTAGTAATATTTTTAATATTTTCCAATATTATTAATGTTGCTATTAGGATTCTTAAAGTGTTTACATGATCTATACAAGAGTTTTTTCATTTATGGGGTCTTTTATTCATTCCAGGGTGATCCTCGTATTTATTTTACTAGCACAGTTTAATAGGGTGATTGGTCTCCAATTATCACATAAAGCAAGGTTTCCTTTCTTTGGTAATTTGATTATATCATTCCTTCGTTTTACTCATAGGTATATTTTCATGAGTCCATATTTTTTTCAGTAATAGGTAAAACATATCCACTGACAGAGTTAAGTGCTCCTTCATTAATTCTGCTGGTATTCCATCTACTCCCGATGCTTTGTCTATTTTAAATGGTTTATTGCATGTCTTCATCTTTCATAAATTTCTTTTCATTTATGTCCAACACCTTGTTTCTTTCTCTTTGTTCTACAAATATATTCAGTTCCGTGTCCCCATCGCATAATTCTGCAAATAATTGAGTCCATCTTTCTGCTACTTCTTTTTGTCTTGTGAGTATTATCTTCTTCTTTCCCTTTTATTTTGGTTTTTGTTTATTTGTACCTCCTTTAAGTCTTTTGTTTTTGCGTGTAGCGTCTTTGTGTCATGTATTTGATCTGTTACTTCTGCAATTTGCTCTATGTTGCAACCATTTGTCTAATCTAGCTCGTTTTTTACTTCTCTGTTTTTTTTCTTTATTCTTTATTCTTCCTCTAGTTTTCTTCGTGTATCGGATTTGTGTTCTGATTAATTTCGTGTTGATTGTTCTTCTCTCTTGACAACTAAGAGTAGGTACTTCTCCGATTATGCACAAACACCTATAATAAGGTTAGCGAACGGTTCAGGTAGAATATACGGGGCGTTAGAAAAGAGAGAGAGTTATATTTTATATTAATAATAAAATTAAAAGTAACTCCAAATGAAACAAAAGCTCTCTCCACTGCTCCCAAATAATTAATGAAATTGTTGTTTGACCTTTTATCGAAGTGTAGGCAAATCGTTAGATTAAATAGAATTAAAGTAATTACCTTAACTGGGAGGTCCAGGGCGCCGGTGGCCCCACCAAATATACCAGTTACGGTGTTCTTTACTTTATTAAACATACTCCCAATTCCAAGAAATCTTAACTGTGGTGTATTGGGATAATTCTCGGGGATATCCGGTATCTCGGGAAAATTCTTGGGGATATCCGGTATCTGGGGGAACTCCGGTATTTCGGGAAAATTCAGTGACCTTAAGGTTACATTTTCTTTTTGTAATCTAAAAATGTTAACAAAAGAAATATTAAAATGTTATGAAAACCTGGACAATACAATATTTATTTACATTTCAAATAAACTTCAAGTCAAAAGTTAACGATAACCGATATTACAAATTTTCATATCTTTGTGATGATTTCTTTTTCTTCTTCTTCTTTTTGTGTAGACATGATTCTGTCTGTTTTAGAAGAAGAAGAAGGAGACGAAGAAGAAAAAGAAAAAGAAGAAGAAGAAGAAGAAGAAGAAGAAGAAGAAGAAGAAGAAGGTGATAATTTCCAGGAAATCAAAGTCAGAATAGAAAGTTCTAGAGCAAGTGGTCTACACAAGAGATTTCAAGTTGGAGCTAAAATTTAGGTTGGCTAGGTGCTACGTTTATTTTGCTTTGTTTTATGGAATGGAAGCTAGGTCCTTGAATGCGGCATCAATGAAAAAACTAGAATGGGTATGCAGAAGAGTTCTGCAAATGTCATGGACAGAACAAGTCACAAAGGGATTCTGAGGGAGATGAAAAAAAATGAAAATCTTAAATACCATCAAAACAAGAAAATTAGAATATCTTCGACTTTTCCACGTGGAGAGAGATACAACTTATTCCAATTGATTATGCAGGAAAAGATTCAAGGAAAAAGTAGCATAGGGAGACGCAAAATATCGTGGCTGCACAACATGAGAGGATGTACTTGAAATTAACTTTTCAGAACAGCCGTCTCTAAAGTCTGAATAGCTACGATAATTGCCGCCCTCCGTCGCGCAGATGTCACTTGAAGAAGAAGATATCAAATGAAAGTAAACAGTCCCATTAAATCCGTCTTTAAATCGAATTATTTGTCCTGTGGTTGTTCCATGGAATTCATAACATTCCAGAGAATTTCAGTGGCCTAACATTCTTCTTTAACAGAGCATTTCAGTAGCATCTGTTTTTCTTCTTTCTGTTTGTCTTAGAGTTAAAGATTCACATCCGTATGACTGCATTGGGAATAGGTATTATGCAGATAATGAACCTCATTTTTAGAAATCGTCAAATGTGAAGTTTCTTATATATTTTTACTATATTTCTACGTTTTATTTCTTTCTCTAGCGACTCGTTTGTGATCAATGATACCTATAAGTATGAGCTCACAACCTCAAACCCGGTCAAACCGGTCAATAGTGGTTATGTGTGGATGGTTTTTATGATATAGTCTATCCACTATCATGATCTTTGTCTTCGATATGCTTAACTGCAGACCAAATATTTGAGTGTCGTTTTTAACCAGTCGTATGAGATCAATCAACTCTTCTTGACTATTTGCAAAAAGGGCTGTGTCATTTGCAAAACGTAGGTTATTTGTTAGATATTAGATGTAGGTATTGAAATTGGACCAGGATTTAAGAGAGAAAATCGAATCAAATACTCTGTTGATTGATTAATAATTTTGCAAGATATTTTTGGTTAATCTTTTTATTTTGTACTTATTCTTTTAATTTTAGTTTTTTCTATTAGCTATATAGATACATTTAAGAGATAAAAGAGAATATTTTCTAATAGCAAGTTAATTTTCGTAATTTACTATGAGATCAATCAGTCGTATGAGATCAATCAACTCTTCTTGAGTATTGCAAGAAGGGCTGTGTCATTTGCAAAATGTAGGTTATTTGATAGATGTTAGATGTAGGTATTGAAATTGGACTAGGATTTAAAAGAGTATATCGAATCATATACTCTGTTCATTGATTTATAATTTTGCAAGGCATTTTTGATTAATTTTTTCATTGTGTACTTATTCCTTTAATCATAGTTTTTTCTATTATATAGGTACATTTAAAAGATAAAGCAGAATAATTTTTGGTAAGTTACTTACTCTTGTTTCACTTTGTCAAAGAAATCATCTGGATTCTCAACAATTTTATCCACAGCTACAAATAAATCTTTCAAGTCTCCACTGCAACAAAACATTTATTAAAACTGATTATTTTTAAAATAATGTATAAAATTAGTATTTTATTGAACATTACTGTGATAAAGGATTAGCTAATTAACCCGGTAGAAGTACCTGAGGACCACAATGATCGGCACTCATTTACTTCACTGTATTCTCTAGTATTACATAGTACCTATTTGAGATACATCACTTGCCTGAAAATAAGGTAAACATACACACAACCAAAGTTATATGGAATCATCTGATATTTCTTATTATTTCGTGCGAATTTAAAAAAACTAACACACAAAGTCAAATAATATTTATTTTAAAACAATTTAATAACAAATGCATAACAATTAAATAAAACAATAAAGTATTTAACAAACAAATTGAAACTAGTTGTTTTAAAGTCAGCATAAAAAATTTCAATATAAAACGAATAATGTTTAAATCGTTTTTAATTTTTATTTGTTTTTTTTTTTGTAGTCAGTGTTCTCACCTCTTGTCCTTATGAAAGCTTCAGTTTGCGTGGGCACGCTCCTAATCAAATTATCAACATTTATTTTGTTGTGGTAGGTTGCTCCATTCTTCAAGAGCAGCTTGTACTAGCCGTGCGGTATTTTGTGGATTATCCCGGCGAGCTCTAATTTTTGTTTTAAACATATCCCACAAATACTCTATAGGGTTAAGCTCGGGTGAGCCAAACAAGGGATACATTCTGCTTCAATGATGACTCTAGTCACTCTAATGGTTTGTGGAGGTCCATTATCATCCATGAAAATTAAATTTTCTCCTGTTGCACCTCTCCAGAGCCTAACTACAGGATAGGTTATCAACATACCTGTGAGTAGTTAAAGTTTATTGGATGAAAATTAAAGGAGGTTTAACATTACACTTCCCCTTGTATACTTGTGAACAGATCTGACAGTTTTCGTTCTTGCTTGTCTTCCTCGACCTCTAAGTACACGATTTCGTGGGTCATCTGATTTTACACAAATCCTGACTTTTTCTGAAAATAGAACATTTTGTCAATTCCCATTGCTCCAGTTTTGGTGGTGAAGATACCAATTTAGGCGATCAATCTTGTGCTACCTGGATAACTCGAGAACCCATAACTGTCTCCTGCTGTATACTTCTTGACACGAACTCTTCTTCTTATTGTTTCAGCTGAAACAGTTACACCTGTAGCTTCCAGAAGCTGCCTTTGGAGCTGAAGGTGGGAAATGGGTAGGTGTCTTCCAGCTGATTTGATAATTAAACGACTGTGGCGAGCGGTTATTACTTTTTGGCAACTTTCCCTTGCTTAATTTTTGAGCTTTCCTAGTTCCTGTTACCTAGCATACGTTTTGGACAGAAAGCCCTGTGTTACGCCTGTGGTGTAATTTTTTAAGAAATTAGAGTAGCCGCTTTAAAGCTAAGCACTTGCCGGTATTTTAACATCCCATTAATAATAATAATTGTGAATTAGTTATTTTATAACTTACAGTAAACAGTTACATATTAGTACAGTTATAATAGTTAGAGGATAAGTAAATATTATGCAAGAGAAATTAATTTTTTTTTCTTCTTTTAAGGACAAAAAAAAGAAGTTCATTAGCGGAACTGCAACAGAAAAACCAAGTTCATTATTTGGTTAAAGCTTCTCAATTTTGTTGGTAAAAAAGTGTATTAATTTGTCTGGACTAAATTACGGTTCTGTTGATATACGAGAAGCCTTGGTCTTCACACAATACTACCAAGTGAATTTTCTTATATTCGGTTTAAATTTTCTAGCCGATTTCCGAGTCTACTATAAACAAAGAAAAAGGAAAAAAGACGCTTAAATACTTTATTATTCAGGAGTAAGATTAGAAAAGAGGACGAAAGAAGGAGTGGGGATAATAATCAGAAAAACTATAAAAGCAAAAAGACAGTTAATTCAAGAATAATTACGATGGAACTGCTATTAGTAAAAAAAGTTTGTATAATTCAAATATTATTTGGTACACTCGAAGGAATAACAGAAGAAGAACTAATATAATTTGACAATATATTACAAAATTAACTAGTAAAAGCTAGAGAAGAATACGAAGCAATAATAATATGTAATGGGTGAGTCAAACACCTCTCCCTCTCTCTTATGGCACTACAGCCCTGGCCCGCCAAGTCGCACCGAACGGGTTTATTAAGTCATTTAAGAATGCTTTAAAGCTGTAGAATAAAACTAAACTTAAAACCATTTGGTTTTTAAGTAAACCTTAAGGTTGCACTATAACCGCTTTCAGCATAAAAGGGCCCACTCTGAAAGAGACCAATAAAACCAAAAATAAAAACCTTCTTAAAACTTTGTTTTCTTAAGCAACTGGTTTTAAAGCGGCTGTTAAGGTGCTTTTAAAACCATTTTAAAAGACACCTTAAGTGCAGGCGGTTTTATAGCAAACTTAAAACGGTTTCTTAAATGGAGACTTTTAAAGACAATTTACTATATTAAATGATCCTTTAAACCCATATACTCCATATAGGTCAACAAATTTTTACATGTGTTATGATAGGTAGATAGGTATTTATTGTAACTAAAAAATAATAAAAAGTACTTGGTTATTTCGGACTGTCAAGGTAGAAAAACACTTGCGCACCCAACTTTATTGATAATGTTAACAAAAAGAGTTCTAAATAACTCACGCGCCCTAAAATTTCTGACATTTGACGATTAAAAAAAAATAAAAAAAATTAAAAAATTTAAATCCGAAAAATATTAATTTTAAATAAAAATAAAAAAATTGCGATTAAAAAATAAAAATAATAAAAAATTTAAATCCGAAAAATATTAATTTGAAATAAAAATAATTTTATCTACAATTTTAATGTTTTAATGTTAAAATAAATCGAATTTATGTCTTTAGGATGCTTATTTATAATTTTTGTGTAAGCCTTATATTGTAATCTATCATGGCTTTCAGCATCTCCAGAAAGCAATATGGCCGGAATCCAAAAAAAAACTATTTGGTCTATCGACAGGCAATTGTTAAGATCAAATGGTTTTATTTTATACCTTCACAGGAGCATATATCCTACATAAAAGCAAGGTTGCCTTGGAATTAAAACCATTTAGTTTTAATGCTGCAGTCAGTAATGCCACTCGGTTTTAATGTGAATCTAACCTAAAATCGAGGCGTCGTAGTGCTGTGTGTGTGTTGTATTTTTCTTTTAAAATGACCAGTTCATTTATATTTCAAGTACTTGCTACTTATTTCTTCCATACTAACTGTACTTCCTCTTTTACAACACACTACACCACTGTTTCGCTCTAAAACGAATGGCCGACCATTTTGGACATGAAAGAAGAGGGGATAAGTTTAGTTTTATTGTTTCTAACAAGAAGCATAGTTTAGTCTTTACGATAACCAAATTGATTCAGTCAAGAGCGTTTGGTTTTAATATAGCCTACTAATTGCTTTTAAGAAAGCAACTTTAAAGACGACTAAAAAACTAGTTTTAAGGCATATGTTTTACTGACACAATAGTCTTGAGATCAAGTAGTTTTAATCATAGGTTTTATTAGTCATATTAGGAGAATCTTTCAAACTGCAATAAAACTAAAATGTAACAAACTAGAATCTAATAAAACCAAACAGTCCGGAAGTTCTTTATAAAACTGATTAGTTTTAAAGTGAACTGAAAATAAACCATTTTAAAACTACAATAAGACAAATTACCTATTAAGATTAATTATTCTTATGTGATACCCTTATTATATACTTTAAAACTAGTGACAAATGCTTAACAGTTTTGAAGTTCTGGCAGTATATCTACAAGGTAGCTTAAAACCATTATCTTCTTATTTACCACAATAAAACCTTTATAAACCTTAAATAAAACTAAAATGTTTTTATTGTGCTACATGGGCCTGGCCTTTCCCAGCATTTTCCTGCAAGTATCTCTGTCTCTGGCTGCTCTCCTCCAGTTGTTCACCCTCAATATCTCTTTAGCATCGATTCTCACCTCGTCTATCCACCTTTTCCTTGGTCTTCCGTTACCTTTTCCTTGGTATGCTTTGTTAGCAAGCATTATCCGTTTTCGTATTTCTTCCTCCTCGCTGCCATTCTTAGTTATCTGTACACCCAAGTATATGAGCTGTTCTAATATTTCTATAATTAGCGTCGTCTTTGTTAAATTCTGCAAGTTTCGTGAGTTCCTTGCTTGTGTTAGGGCTTTAGTTTTATCTACGTTGGCGGATTGAAACGTCCATCCATCCAATAGCACTACAGCCCAAATCGAGCCTTGGCCTCCTTCAATAAGCTTCTCCAATCTTTTCGATTTACCGCTGTTCTTTTCCATGAACGCGTTCCCAGGAAGTTCCTGGCATCCTCATCGACCTCGTCTTCCCATCTCTTTTTAGGTCTTCCAACCGGTCTTCTTCCCTGCATTCTTGCATTCAGCAATTTTCTGGGGATTCTATTCTCATGCATGCGGACCACGTGCCCTGCCCACCGTAATCTCTGCAGTTTAGTGTGTTGTGCTAGAGTTGGTTCGCTATATTGCTTGTATATTTCTCTATTATACCTAATTCGCCAGTTGTTATTTTCCCTTATTGGGCCCAGTATCCTACGTAATACTTTTCTTTCAAACACATCTAATGCATTGGCAGATTTCTGTGTCACCACCCATGTTTCGCAGCCATAACTTACTATGGGCCTGATTATTGTTTTATATACCCGGAGTTTTGTTTTCCGGTGTACGTCTCGCGATTTGAATATGTGGCCCATCGCGAAATAGGCTTTATTTGCCAGCACAAGCCTTCTATTTATTTCCGGTTCTTCTTCACTGCTTGCAACCAGATCCATTCCTAGGTACGTGAATCTATTCACATGTTCTATATCGTCAATAAAGTGTTGTTGCGCCGGTCTATTTGATCTGGTTTGTATGAGTAGTTTTGTTTTATTTGTGTTTATTGCTAGCCCTACTGCTTCTGCACTCTGTTTCAACTCAACGTAGGTTTCTTCCGCTGCATTCATTGTTCTGCTCATTATGTTTATATCATCCGCGTATGCTGCTAATTGGGTAGATTTGTTTGTAAGTATGTTATTTCCGCTTACCGTCAACCGTCTAATTACATATTCAAGAACAAGATTAAAAAGCGTTGGAGCCAGTCCGTCGCCTTGTTTCAGTCCTTGCGTTATCGTAAACGCATCAGTGATCTGTCCTTGAATACATACTTGTGCTTCTGTTTCTGTCATTGTCATTTGCACTAGTCGTATTAATTTTGATGGTATGCCAAATTCTTCCAATAGATTAGGTAGAATTGTTCTATCTATTGAATCACAGGCTTGTTTAAAATCTACAAAGAGATTGTAAACGTCCATGTCATATTCCCATGCTTTGGCTAGTATTTGTTTAACTGTAAATAGTTGGTCAATGGTAGATCTATTTTGCCTAAACCCTGCTTGATATTCCCCGATGATTTTTTCCGTGAGAGGTTGAAGTCTTTGATTAAGGATGTTTGTGAATATTTTGTATCCCGAACAAAGTAAAGAGATGCCTCTATAATTCTGACACAACAGTTTGTCTCCTCTTTTATGAATAGGGCAGATTATACTTTTCTTCCATTGTTGGGGAATTTCTTCTTCTATCCATATCTCTCGTATTAGGTGATACATCTGTTGTGTCAAATTCCTTCCTCCTTGCTTGAATAGTTCTGCCGGTATTTTATCTATTCCCGGTGCTTTATGGCTTTTTTGTATGTGGATTGCCGTTTGGACCTCCTCTAGCGTTGGGGGTCTAGTTAATTCATTTTCTTCTCCATCTTCCCCCAGCTCTTGTTGTTGTACCTCCTGCCATGCCTGCTGCTGTCTGTTGTTGTAATGGTGGTTGTGCCCATTTGTTTAATACTTCCTTAAAATATGTCATTCAGGATATCTTAATTTCGTCCATATCGCTAATGATTTCACCCTTCTTATTTTTGCAGAGGCTAGTCTTCGGTTTGTATCCCTGTCTTAAATGTTTAATAAGTTGGTATGCACTACGTGTTTCGTTTTCCTTAAACTCCCTCTCTATGTTTAGTATCCGTTGGTTTTCGTACTTTCTCTTTTTCTGCCTACACAGTTTATCTGCTCTTCGTCTTTTGTTCTCAAATTCTGTTTTTCTCTCTCTAGTACGTCTGAGTATGTAATTCTTATGTGCTTCATTTCTTTCCTGTACAGCTTGTTTGCATTCTTCATCGAACCATGTTTCTTCTCTCCGTTGTGTCTTTGTTCCTATGACTTCTTTCGCTGTGTTTAGTATGATACTGCTTATGGTGTTCCATTGATTTTCTATTGTGGAGTCTGCTCTGTTTTCTTCTAGTAATTTTTCATCCACTGTTCTCTCAAATCTTTCTTGTACCTCAGGGACTTTTAGGTTATCTAAGTTTAGTTTTTCTTGTTTTGGATATTTTTCCTTTACCTGTCGACTGATTTTGCATCTAAGCCGTGTCTGCACTAGTAGATGGTCTGAGTCACAGCTTGCGCCACGTCTGCTTTTTACATCTAATATACTCGTCGCCATTCTTTTTTCAGTCAGTATATGGTCTATTTGATTTATTTTGTTTCCGTCAGGTGATATCCAAGTGCCCTTATGTATGTCCCGATGTGGGAAGCATGTCGAACTGATAATCATATTCTTTCCAGCTGCGAAATCTATTAGAAACTGACCATTCTCATTTGTGTCTCTATGCAAACTATGTTTCCCTATTACCCCTTGTACTCTTCTTCTTTTCCGATCTTGGCGTTTGTGTCGCCTATCACCATTTTAATGTCGTTTCTTGGTATTGAGTCATAGATTCGTTCTAGATCTTGATAAAAGGCTACCTTAGTGTCTTCTTCCTGTTCATTTGTGGGACAGGGTTATGTTAAAGAAATGCGTTTTTATCCTAAGCTTGCAGATTCTTTCATTGATGGCTTGAAAATCTGTTATCAGGTGCTTCATTTTATTATCTACGATAAAGGCTACTCCAAATTCTTTATTTCCTTCATCTTTACCGCTATACAGTATAGTGTGTGTTTTAGTGTCCCGGATACCTTTTCCCAACCATTTAGTTTCTTGTACTGCAGTGATTCCTATTTTATATCTTTTCAGTTCGTGTAGAAGGATCCTCTGTGCTCCTGGTCTATTTAGCGTTCTGACATTCCATGTTCCCAGCATAAATTCCATATTCCGTTGCCAAAGTCGTCGTCTTTATATCCGTCCATTCCGAGGCCTATCTGAAGGTTTCGTAGTAGTACCTTTTTACAAGAATAGGTTACTGGCCTATCGCCCAACCCCCTTTTCGGAGGACCATTTCTCCCTTCCTCGTCAGCCCTGACCCTACTTTCCACTGGTTACCCAATCTCCGGTAAGGTTGCTCAGGTTCTCCAGGGTTCACCCGTGCAGCCCAAGCCGCACTTCGTGGAGGTGAGGATAGGAATTGAGTAGGAGAGGCTAGAGATGCTAACTGGAGACAGCATCTTGTATTGCGCTTCACTACCCCATTTGAACCCCAGATTGAAACGTCAGAGCGGACAAATTTAGTGCCAGAGTGGAAGTAGCTTAAATGAAGCATATAAAATAAATAACAGACAGTTCTTGACTTGCATAAACATTTCGAAAGGAACAATAATAAAGAAATAAGAGCAACAAAAGACAAAACAATGAACTAAAAATGGACAAAAGAGAAACATTAGAAACTCGGAAAAACATAGAGAAATATTTGGGAGCGAACTGGCACAATAATACTTATAATAATTACAGAGGCAGACGAAATACTGGAAAACTTACCGGAAGTAACAAGAAAGGAAATGGACGAAGCCATAAATAGAATCAAAACAGGAAAAGCATGTGGGAAGGACGAAATTGCGCTAGAAATGATAAACACACACATAAACTTCACAGTGATTGTCTTTCTATTGGGGAACCGCCTCTCGCCTTCCTTACTACTTCCTTTGTTGCCATTCGGCTTATATGATCGTTTCGTTCTACTCTTCTATTTCTTACCCAGTCCTTGAGACTCTCTAGATGTATTGTATCTCCGTCGTATATCTGTTCTTCAAACTCTGTCCCATAGAGTCTTACCATCGATTTTTCTAATAGTTCAAGAGCTGGGAGCGGATTTTGCTCGTGATAAGTAATATGGACAAACTATACGGAGATATGTTGAATTAGTTGTGTACATGACTTTACCCAACGACCGGAAACCAGAGTGGGGGACGAGGGTAGTTTAGGAGGTCAAAGTCGTGGTTTTTATCATTTTTTGTGACGCTCATGATTGAGATAGTGCACCAAAATTTGGGAATAAGTAGGTCATGACGTAACTAAGTAAAAGCTCCAGGGGCGGAACGCTGCTTGGTCGACAAAGGGGTGAGGGCAGGGGTGAATATAAAAATTATAAGGGGTTTTTTGTGACGTTCCTGATTGAGATAGTGTACCAAAATTTGGGAATAAGTAGACCATGACATAACTAAGTAAAATCTCCAGAGGCGGAAACCAGAGTGGGGAACGAGGGTAGTTATAAGAGGCCAAAGTCGCGGTTTTTATTTTTTTTGTGACGTTCATGATCGAGATATTGCACCAAAATTTGGAAATAAGTAGATATGGACATAACTAAGTAAAATATTCAGGGCTGCGTCACAAAAAAAATTATAAAAACTGCTACTTTGACCCCTCGTCCCCAAATCTGGTTTCCGCCCCTGGAGGTTTTGCTTAGTTACGTCATGATCTACTTACTTGGTAATTTTGGTTCACAATCTCGATCACGAACGTCACAAAGAATCCCTTATAATTTTTATATTTACCCCCAGGTTAAATAACAGAGGGCTCAGGGAATTCCCTGTACTATCCCATTGGCAGCTTCAATTGGACCAGTTCTTTAACTTTTATTGTGTTGTTCTGGCAGATGTTTTGGATCGTTTTCATTATTTATAGAGGTATCTCTCCTGCTTACAATAAGTGGATACCTCCTTTAATTTGACCGTCAAATGTCTTCTTAAGGTCAACAAAACATAAATATGCCGGTTTGTCGTATTTTAATGATTTCCCTTACACTTTTCCATTACAATAAAACACATTTATCTGCAACGGCGAAGAGAAGACACGAAAGACGTTCGTTGATAAGGTGCAAGTAATCTTGAGGGTTGCAGTTAAATCTGTTAGACTATACCTCATTAAGAATATAGCTTCTGCGCATGATCTACCTGTCCTAAAACTTTGTTATTGTTCTGCTCGTGTTCGAATTTCATTCAGTTTTTTCGTTATCACTTTGGTTGGTAATTTTAATATTGTGTTTAATAAATTAATTTCACTGTAATTCCCCGTGTCTAATATACACCATCTTCCTTTGTGAAGATGAATTTTTTTTGTTTTTTGAGAAAAAAATATAAAAATATTTTTTAAGTAATATGCCTGGATCCCGCGTAACAAAAAAAGTTGATTAATTTGTTTGCAAGCTGAAAATTTGTTATTAGCTTTACGGTGTCTAATCGAATAAACGTTGATATATGAGAACACTGGAACAGGGGAAGTTTTAATTGTGGAACGTGATTTTAATTGTGGAACGTGTCATCCTGACAAGTTTATGATTGTGAAAACTAGCAGGTTGTTTTTAAGTTCATTCAATAGCAAACTTCATATAATATATGAAAACATGTTTGTCCGGCAAATATGTTGGGCATTTTAATAAGTCCGAGAAGTCGAACATGATAAATGACAGGAATTATGTTGGTGATAAATAGCAGTCTGATTTTTGCATGAAAGGAAAGGGTAACAAATCAATTGAACGTTCCGTGTGACAAAACACAGGGGACGATTTCGTAGTCTGACGTTCGAAACCTTTCACAATTCTTTCACAATTAAAATATTCTTTCACAATTAAAACTTCCCCTGCTCCAGTAGGCGAGCGGCAGCAACCCCTAAAATTACGTTATTCGCTGTGTGCAAGTACTTGGAAGGGATATGTGAAACTATCGTGCGCGAATAGCAGAGAATTATTGCAACTTTCTTAAATAGTTCATATTGTCAATTGAAATTGTCAAATCTACGTACATTTCATATCTACTGTCATTGAAGAAGAAAAATTATATGTCGCTCCACAATATTGATATGATATGCAATTATTATATAAAGCTAAATTTAATTAATTGTATTTTGCTTGCAGTAATGCATTTTAATAACTAATTTTATTTACTACATACAATTGTTTACGTTTTAATAACATAACCTGAATCTTATTTTTTCTTCTTGTTATTTTTTTGGGCTATGGGCTTGACAATTATCCAGTAACCAGGACTAATATGATTGGCCAATATAATTAAAAGTGCGAATAAAGTTGCAGAGCGTAGAAATAGGTGTTGCTTTACCGAACTTGCACGGTCCCAATACCGACCACGAAAATTAACTTTAAGGTGAATGACCAATGTTGGTGGTTCTTCATGTTTTCGAGGTCGCTGAATCAGAATATGTAGTTTATTTTTATCTAGAATTGGTGGAACATGTTTAAACATAAAATTTTATGTAAAAATGCGAAATATCAATTTTGATAATTTTCTAACTTTACCTCGCTGTATCTTTGGTCTCTGTAAATATTTCCTCTGGAAAATTTTACAGTGTCATCTTTGAAGTATTTAGATAACAACGATCTTTGTACAAAATGTTTATACAAATGAAAAGAGGAGTAGTTAATTTTTAAAAATTTTGTCGTCAGATTCCGTTAGTGTCATGTTTACTTAAAAAGGTTAAGTGAGAAACTTTTTAGCTTATAATTTTAACCTCATAAATCATAAAGAAGTTGTCTGGAAAATTTTAAGTGAAAATATGCAACAGGAAAATCTGAATGAATGTGAATCTGTATACGAGCGGCACACCCTAAAAAAACGCTTATTTCTCGAGATACTGTGTGGTGTGATGACCACGGTGTGGTAAATGGCTAATTTTGGTCATACTTTATGTTTTTGGTGGTAGGGGAACATTGGCAAAATCGCAATTTTACCCTAAAAATAAAAGAAAATGAAATGATATATTTTGCGTTTAATAACTCTGTTTCATTTTAATATTTTTTTTCTAAAATTTTTATAGTATATATTTCTTATCCTTCCGAAGACAATGGTACTTGTTTCAATTTTGCTGTCTCATTATAATAAAAAATATGAATAGTTTAAAGTGAAAGATGCAGATTCCTGAATTTCAAAGTTTAATCGCAAAAGTTTATTGATAAAATTTGAAATTTAGCTTTTTAATCAAGTTTATGTTAAAATATAGGGTACAAAAAATAAAATGTTTTATAGAAAAAAATACTGCAACTTTTAATTTTAGGATAAAGGTGATTTATTTCATTTTTTTTTATTTTTAGTGTAAAATTGCGATTTTGAAAATGTTTCTTCATCTAAAATTCAAAATAAACCTTATTTTGTTTTCAGCACCATCAAAAACATAAAGTAGGACCAAAATTCGCCATTCACCACACCGTGGTCATTATCTCGAGAAATAATCGTTTTTTTTAAGAGTGCCACTCGTTTATAAAGTCACATAACTTTTTCTTATTGCATATTTTGACTTAAAATTTCCCAGAAAACTTCTTCATGAATTATATTTTATTGGTGTGTTGGTTAAAGTTATTAAGTAAAAAGTTTGTCACTCAACTTTTTTAAGTAAACATGAAACTAACGAAATCTGACGACAAAATGTCTAAAAATTAACAACCCCTCTTTTAATTTGTTTAAACATTTTGGACAAATCTCGTCATCTAAATACTCGATACAGCAAAATTTTCAAAAGGAAATTTTTTCAGCGACCAAAGATACAGCGAGGTAAATATGAAAATTCATCAAAACTGATTTTTCGCATTTTTGCATATAAAATTTGATTTTTGAACATGTTCCCCCAATTCTAGATAAAAATAAATTTCATATTCGGATTCACTGACCTCGAAAATATAAAGAATGACCAAAATTTGCCATTCACCTGTCATGGTCGCTTTTTCGATTTCTAAGCCTCAAATTAGGGGTGTGCGTGGCGCTCATCTACAGTGTTCCCGTACATCAAAGTTTGTCCGACTAGACACCGTTAAGCTATTAACAAATTTTCAGCATGCTATTGATAACCTTTTTTTGGTTTGCGGGATTGAGGCCTTTAAATAGGATATAGACAACAGTCCATTTTAGATTACCGTAAAAATATAAAAAATAAAATATAGGTATAAATAGCTTACTAACAAAGATATTCCTTGACCTAGGATTCCATTGCTTGAGATTGAGTTAAAAATAACTCCAACAATACACAAAACATGTATATTTCTCATAGTGCCTTTACTGTACTATTTCAGTCAAGATCAATATACAAAATAATTTATTGTACATCATGCATATGCAATAAAATAAAATGTTTTCATTGTGATGATAAACTATAAAATCGATATCATTGTTTCAATGTCATAAAAGTTGCAAAATATTAAGGTGGGCGAATTCATAATCACCTCCTTTTTTTAAATTAAACTTACAATGAAATTTTAGTATCTAGAATAATTAATAATTAGAAACATTAAAATGTATTATAGTCCAAGTAATGAAGCTTAAAATAGGAAAATACCTCGCAATTTTTACAGAATACAATACATCGATTTGCTTGAAATTTGGAAAATAAGTACATAGTGGATAGTCCAAGGATCAGAATCTATATGATGCTGAAAGGCGCTTTTACCGTGGGGGTGGTTGCCACCCCATCATGAGGGTGGAAATTTTTTATTACATTTTGACTGCAAAAGTTGGTAAAAACATTCATTCTAAGCAAAAAACTTTTATACATTTTTTTATTGAGTTAATAGTTTTCGATTTATCCGCTATCGAAAGTGTTAGTTTTATATCGAAAAAATCAATGTTTTTAATAAGTTTTCTGCTAATAACTCCATAAGTTTTCGTTTTATCAAACAACTTTTCTTAACAAAAATGTACCTTTTGAAAAAATAAACAAAACCATTTTTTTAATTTTCTAAGAACAATAGTAATCGAGCGATACTTTATTAAATGTTAGCTCTTCTTCGCCAAATGCTAACTATTGTAGGCTAGCGGCAGGCACCCCCAAAATGACCAGGTACTTACCACGGAGAGGAGAATGGCGTTTTTTTTTGGGTGTTCCGCTCGTCTTTTGTAGTTTCAAAGTCAAAAGACGGGAAAAGTATGCATTTTCGAGGATAACTTGTTGAAACTAATTTAAAGTATTTAAAAATATCTATCTCCATAAATAAAAAAAGTCTCTAGCTCAAAAATTAAGTGACTTATAATGAAAAGAATGTCAGTCCCTAGTTTTTCGGCGAAAAAGTGATCGGAAGCAACCCCCTAATCACCACCCTAATTACAATTAATCATTGACCTTATTTGGTCTTCTTTATTTATGTATTGTTTGACCGGCTTAGAATTATTAGTTTTAAAAAAATGGAGTTAAGGGCGAATAACGAATTTTAGTAGTTTGGAAAAAATGGCCTTTTCTTCAGAATAGAAAGATTAACATCAGAGATAGGAAAAAATGTTTAAATATGAAATTGTAGCTTATTTAATTCCCAAGATCTTAGTTTGCAAAAATTTGCTCTACGGCAAAAATTGAGTGAGCTATTGACAAATAAAACATTGTAATAACATGCAAAAGCCACCTATACCAACCCTTTCAAAGTCACCTCTTTTTGCGACTAAGGACTTTAGACAGATTTAATGTTAATAGGCTTATAGATCTTGTAAAAACCTGCAAAATTTTTTTTTACCAAACTTTTTAAGTTTAAAAATAAAAAGTTACGGTTAAAAAATCAATATATTTTTTTGAAAAAAAAAGGAGAAATGAAATTGCAAGAATAATAATGTAAGTTAGCGGTGTTTTATTCATTGGCCTTATTCATTTTTCTTTGGTTATGTATTAATGATAGATTCTAGAAGTTTAACTGGCTTAGAATGATTAGTTTTTAAAGAACTGGAGTTAAAAGTGAATAACGAATTTTTGTACATAATTTGGTAAAAAATGTCATTTTGTTCAGAATAGAACGATTAGCATCAGAGATACGAAAAATTATTTAAAAATGAAATTGTAGGTTATTTAATTCTGAAGAACTTGGCTTGAAAAAAATTGTTCTACGGCAAAAATTGAGTGAATTTTAAATGAGTAGGTATATCGAAAAACATTGATTTTTTCGATATAAAACTAACACTTTCGATAGCGAACAATTTCTACCCCCGAGATGGGGTGGCAATCTTCTTCTTCTTTAGGTGTCGTGTCTGTATTCAGACGTTGGCCGTCATCATGTTTACAATTTCTTGAAATCTCTCTCTATCGGCTGCTGCGCGAAATAATTCTTCTACTGTGCAGCCACACCATTGTCTAATATTATGCAGCCATGAAAGTTTCTTTCAACCAATCCATCTCTTTCCCTCCATTTTTCCTTGTATTATAAGGCGAAGCAGATGGTATTTAGGTCCTCTAATTATATGACCGAAGTATTCTGTTTTTCGCCTCTTTATGATGCTTATGAGCAGACGTTCTGAATTGAGCATTTGAAGAACATCTTCATTGGAAGTGTGCGAAACCCACGATATCTTTAGGATTCGTCGATAGCACCACAATTCGAATGCTTCTATTTTGTTTAGCATTGTGGTTTTTAACGTCCATGTCTCACAACCATACAATAGGATAGACCACACATGACATTTCAGCACCTTCTTTCGAATATTCATCGACAGGTTTCTATTACATAAAACTGGTTTCCAGGTCATAAAAGCCTTCCGTGATATTTCGATCCTAGTTATTATCTCTTCATCAGAGTCACAATTTACATCTAACCAGCTGCCAAGGTACTTGAAATGATTTACCCGTTCTAACTCCTCTCCATCAAGAGAAAGCTGACCTTGATCTATATTAATCTTTCCAACTGCCATCCACTTTGTCTTTGAAATGTTGATTTTAAGGCCTCTCCGATAACTTGCTTCACTGACTAGATTTAGTAGTGTCTGATGATCTTGTAAATTTTCAGCAAGAATGGCTGTATCGTCAGCCTATCTAATATTGTTGATTACTTCTCCGCCTAGCCTTACTCCCTCTTGTCTGTCATCCAAAGCCTCACTAAAGATTTCTTCAGAGTACAGATTAAAAAGGGTGGGTGATAAAACACAACCTTGTCGTACTCCACCTTTTATCGGCAGTTTTTCAGTACGACTGTCTCCAATTTGGATAGAGGCTAATTGATTGTAATATAAGTATTTCAGCAGTCTTATATCGGAGTGGTCAAGTCCTACTGCATGCAGGCAATCGAAAAGTGTATCTCGAAGTCGAATGCCTTCTCGAAGTCGATGAACCAAACATAAACGTTCTTTCGGAATTCACAACTTCTTTGTAATAGAACGCGCACACAAAATAGTTCTAGTTCCTAGACCTAGAGAAGCACTATTTTGTATGCGCGTTCTATTACAAAAAAGTTGTGAATTATGGCAACCACCCCATGGTAAAAGTGCCTGTTGGAATCATAAGATTTTGATTCTTGGACTATCCACAACTTATTCTCAAATTTTCAAGCAAATCGATCCATTCTGTAAAAATTGCGAGGTGAAAAGCTTCGGTTCCTGGACTATTAATAGTGCAGTCACTGAAGGTTTTGACCTCTAATTTCGTTGAACCTTCATCATTCTCATGAAAATTGGTGAGTAGTTAGAAGATACCTACCTTAAGAAACAAAAGTGACGTGGTGCCAACTTGCGCCTTTCCTCTGGGGGTGGATCCCACCCCTTCTTGCGGAAAAAATCTCCGTAATACGTTGTTTCCTTTTTATGCTGTAATCTGCAGTCATTATTAAAAAATATAATATTTTAACGCAATTTTACAAAACAAATTAAAAAATATTAAATGAATAAGCGTTCAATTCAGTTTCCTAGAATTTTATACCCTTTATTACATTTTCTCCTTATGTTCCATTTTTCACATGTGAAAATAGTTATTTTTCTAACTAGTGCGGAAAGTGATACTTTCACTCACGAGACTGCCGCTGACCCGAACGACGCGATAGCGGAGTTCGGGCATGCAGTCGAGTGCGGGGAAGACACTTTCCGCATGAGTTAGTAACAATATTTATTCTAGGGCTGTACGTTTGGAAAAAAGCCACAAAAAATAGAGTTATATAAATTTTTATTTAGAAGTGAAAATACACAAATTAATTCTTTGACAAGGTTGTCAAAACCAAACTTTTAATATAATGGGTTACCACGACGACGATATTGGTTTCCATGACGACGATTCAAAACCATTTTAATTGTCTACTGATCTGACTTTAAATATTATGTCAAAATAATTTTATTTCATCGAATTATCAGTAGTAATTGCACAAGAGCTCTAAAATTCTATATTAATTTTAGAGATCGAGTACAATTTGTTGCGATTATTTCATGAATAAAACTGTTGAAAACCAAAATTTTATTGTAATTTATTTATGTAAGTACAAATTAGTACTGTTAAACACACAGTTGATATAAAATATTTTACGGTTGAAAGTCATCACTTTTATAACTTTTAAAACATTAATTGTCATTAATGTCACTGAATGTATTTTTTCGTACCAACGAAGGGCATCTGACGTAATATATTTGACGACGGGATATTATCAAAAATTATCACCTTAATTTGCATTTCTGTAGCTTTCTATTGGTCAGAATCTCCTATGAATGAAATAATCAGTAGTAATTGCACAAGAGCTCTAAAATTATTGAATTTTTCCCGAGTGACACTTTGGTAGGTTTAATTTCACGAGCCGAAGGCAAGTGAAATTATGTCAAAGTGTCACGAGGTCAAAAATTCTATATTAATTTTAGAGATCGAGTGCAATTTGTTGCGATTATTTCATGAATAAAACTGTTCAACACCAAAATTTTATTGTAATTTATTTATGTAAGTACAAATTATTACCATTAAACACACAGTTGTTATAAATATTAATTTGACGGTTGAAAGTCATCACTTTTATAATTTTTAAAACATTAATTGTCATTAATGTCACTGAATGTATTTTTTCGTAGCAACGAAGGGCATCTGACGTAATATACTTGACGACGGAAAATTATCAAAAATTGTCGATTTAATTTAGATTTATGTAGCTTTCTATTGGTCAGAATCTCCTATGAATGAAATAATCGGGTATAATATATCACAAGAGAGTGAGAATAAATTGAAAATAATGCGACAGTTTTTCGAAAAATTGTTGTCTGGAAATAGACACGAGAGCCCGGAGGGCTCGAGTGGCTATTGCCCAGTGACAACAAATTTGAGTAAAAAGGAAGCATTATTTTCTTATTTATTCTTCCTGTCGTGTGATATTCGTAAGATTATTTTTTAATACGTATATTATGGATATTTTCTTAAATGTGACAGTTGTCAAAACTAGGAAACTGGTTGCTACTAAACAGAAACAATCTACTTAAAAAAATTATATCTGAAATTTTCTACACTAGATAATTCTCGGTATAATTTTAATCTGATTGGACAGAATTAAACACGTGATCAAATATCTTAGTATACGATTGGAAGTTAAAATCATTAAAAAATAATCAGTTTAATTTTTATTTCTGTAGCTTTCTATTGGTCAGAATCTCCTATGAATGAAATAATCGCGCTAATTTCATTATAACATGAACACAATAAGATAAATTTGAACTAAATTAGTAAATAATGTCTAAATATTAGTTTATTGCATGTATTATAATTAGGGAGCGGATTTTATGCTAAATGCATATTGCATGCATATTTCGCATATTTGAGAACTTTACTAAATTTTGCATATTTTTAAAGAAACATGCATATTTTATGCCTATTTAAAAACATTTAAGTCCAAAAAATTTTAAATTTTTTAATTCGACACAAAATATTTCCCCGCACAGGCTGTCGTATCTATTAATTCGAGAACTACCTGAAGAGAGAAGGCTTATACACTGCCTTTCATTTTTTTCTTAGAAAATACCCGATCTTTACACAAAGTACTTATAGTGCTTATAGTACGCCGTTATAAAATGATTGTAGGATGTTAAAGTGATGAAGGATGGTTTACCCCACGTTTACGCGGAAATCCGAATTTTATTTACTTTTATATTTTATTATATTTAGTAGGTAAATACCCATAACTCTGGTGATTCTTTTACATCCTCTATTGTTAAAAGAATTTACACCTTTAACCATAGTTTTACGATTTTCTAACGGAAATTAACAAGTTATTTTAAATACGTCCCAATTACTTCTATTGATGTTGAAAGGAGTTTTTCAAGTTATAAAAATATTTTATCTGATCAAAGAATATGTTTCCTCGTAAAGAATTTGGAAAAACACATTGTAAAGTGAATTATAATCGAAGATATATTTATTAGTCCTGTCGCCTGGGGGGTACAACGGCCTCCTTAATTCAGATGGAGTTACCCAAGTTTTTTTTATTTATTTTGACCCGTAGAATACGAATTTTTTGGGTAACAGTTGATCCGGATGTCGATAAGATTGTTATAGACAAAGAACTTGAGGAATTACATAACAGTGATTTCTCGCAAAACAAAACATCTTTTTGTATTTTTTGGGTCATTGTAGGCAAAAAATGCTCTGACAAGTTTTTCGTAGGATGCATAGTTTTCGAGATAACCGCGGTTGAACTTTCAAAAAATCGAAAAATTGCAATTTTTGAACCCGAATAACTTTTGATTAAAAAATAAAGTAGCAATTCTGCTTACCGCATTTGAAAGTTTAAGTCAAATTATATCGGTTTTGATTATTTGCATTGCTAAAAATTTATTATTTTATTGGTAAATAAAGCTATAAACACCTAGTGCGTGAGTGATGTTTTCAATGATTTCTCATTTAAAATCTAACGAGTAGGTATAGGGGAGTGCAATTAGAACGAGAAGATACAATGTTTCGGAAAAAATCAAACAAGGTTATATTTTTCTAAAACTTTTTTGTTAGTTTATAAATATGTTAAAGTAAAATGTTCTACTCACAAATTTCGCCGCTAATTGTTTATTAATTGTTTAAACAATAACAATTGTTTTGTATAAATAATGTTAAGAATATGGGTGAATTCAACATTTTATTTTGATAAAAAAATGTTTTTATTTTAGTTTTGATTATGCTGAACCCGAATCAGACATTACAATTTGCAAATTCAAAATGGCGGATTAAAAATGGCGGATTTTTTTTTAAAATTCCTTAAAAAGCAGTTGTAAAATCCGAATTTTTTTTATAAAACATGTTTGTTTACATATATGTGGATATTTTTGAGAGGTTGCTGAACCTGAATCAAATTTTGATAATTTAAATTATAAATTGGCAGATCCAAAATGGCGGATAACTTAAAAAATAGTTGTAAAATCATAATTTCTTTACAAAATGTATTTATTTCTACATATATTTATTTTTGAGAGCTTTGATAAACCTAACTTAAATGTTAACATTATAAACTATAAAATGGCGGATCCAAAATGCGGATTTTCTAAAAAGAACATAAAAAAGAACATTTTTCTAAAACATTTATTGTCTTTATTTTTAACAGGTTGTTGAATCTGAATTAAAGATTAAAAATTTAAATTTCAAAATGGCGGATCCAAAATGGCGGATATTTAAATGAAAAACAAGTAGAATCCAATCAAACAAATATGGAATTTCATTCTTAAAAAAAAGATAAACAAATAATTTTCACAAAAATATTAAAAATTAAAATGTATTAGAAAGAAAGAACCAATTATTCAAAATCTATCTCTTCAATATTCAAAAAATTGTTGCAATGGAATCATAAATAAAAAGTTATTCTTAGTAAAAAGCTCTGCATATTCTAAAACTTTAAATGCAATCATAAAATATCAATTTTGTACAAGATATGTCAATAAATAAAAATTTCAGTTAGGAGTAAAATACCTATATTTTTCATAATACTGAAAATTGTTATTATGGAAAGTTGTTCAGAATTAAAAACGATGTGTCAATATGCAATTACACTTTTATGCAATTTTTTTACATAATACCTCGTATAATATTAATAAAATATAATATTTTATATTTGCATATTAAGTGTTAGACCATGCACAGCTATTTATGACGAATAACTTTCTTCATAAAATTAATAATAAATCAGTTATCATAAATAATAAGTGAAAATTTAATGATGTTTGGTATAATTAATTTGAAACAATATTAAAAAAAACAAATTTTCGATTAGAAGGATATAATTACATATTGGAACATAGTTTTTAATTCCAAACAACTTTTCTTTATAAAAATTTTCGATATTGTGAAATATAAAGGTACTTTACTCTTGAGTGAAATTCATATTTTTTGACATACCTCGTACAAAATTAACAAAATTTGATATTTAATGGTTGCATCTTATGTTATATACGATGCAGAGTATTTTATAAAGAATAACTTTTTTTCGTAAAACTGATATTAAAAAAGTTATCAATAGGTTCCAAGTTACGCAGACATACTGTATAAGAGCTAAAAAAAATTTTTTTGTTGAACATTTATTATTTTTGAAGCTTATTATTAAATTAATTTTAGGTAAGTTTTACAGAAAAAAGTTTTGATCACTCTGTATATACATTTTTTCAGCTGGTAATTTTCGGTTTTTGTATTACATTTTTGTTATCTTTCTCAGTTTTCTCAAAAAGAAATTGTTTATTTCATTTTTAATCTAAAATAATTCAGTGTTTTTTAAAGATTACATCCTAGGCTTTAAAAAAATATTAAAAAAATTGTATTAGATTTATTCAAACTTGAGTAATACCGTCTTAAAGTGGTGGGAATTCTGTAGAACTACGAAGTTTTCAAAAATTACATTTTTTGAGACAGCGTATTATTTGAATTAAATTTTTGAGATTTTTTTTTAATGAAACATCGTTTAGTAAGATGATTGAGAGGTAAGTTGTGCAAATTTGAGAGCTTTGTAAGTAAAATTGTATTAGTTACACATTTTTAAATCATTTTTAAACAAAATTCATGTAAGTCTCACTTTCCGCCCACACCGTACTTATGTCCATACATTTTATTTCTTTTTATTACAACCATAAGATAGCTTATTTTATCATCTTTCATGTCCAATTTGTAAAATTTCTTTTGATCCATTAGTTAAAGAATTACATTTAAAAAACTCAACCGTGCCCTTCTTCCAACGCTAGTTTACATTGCGCCAATGTGTGTGAGAAGGGTGACTTTAGCGTTATAAATAAAAAATTACAGAAGCTAGAGATTTAATTTTAGAAAAATCTTTATATAAGGTTTTTTTTGTAAAATTTTCTGAATTTTTCAATGGTCAAGTCAGTTTTTTTCTAAAAATTATATTTTCGGAGTTATTTAAAAAACATCTAACTTCGCTGTTCATTTGTTTAATAAAAAATGAAGCACCCACTTCTTGAGTAGAACTTTTTGATATGTTGTTTATTAAACATTTCTTAATGAAATTACAAAAAGTTTTATCTTGTTTGATTTTTTCCGAAGTGAAAATCTAAATGCACTCCCCTAGTTAGAGTAGCTACAAGTGCAAGCGAGGCAATTTCTACGTAGCATGCGTTAAAACGCATGTATTAGGCACGGGAAACACTATGTGTTTATAGCTTTGTTCAGCAGTAAAAAAATTAATTTTTAGCAATGCAAATAATCAAAACCGATATAATTTGACTTAAACTTTCAAATGCGGTAAGCAGAATTGCTACTTTATTTTTTAATCAAAAGTTATTCGGGTTCAAAAATTGCCATTTTTCGATTTTTCGAAAGTTCAACCGCGGTTATCTCGAAAACTATGCATTCTACGAAAAAACTTGTAGGAAGATTTTTTGCTTAAAATAACCCAAAAAATACAAAAATATGTTTTGTTTTGCGAGAAATCGCTGTTATGTAATTCCTCAAGTTCTTTGTCTATAACAATCTTATCGACATCCGGATCAACTGTTACCCAAAAAATTCGTATTCTAAGGGTCAAAATATATAAAAAAAAACTTGGGTAAGTCCATCTGAATTAAGGAGGCCGTTGTACCCCCCCTGGCGACAGGACTATATAGTGATATTGTTGTTTTATTTTAAATAGGTAACTATTGGTAGCAGTTTTTGTAAAAACCGTGAATAAATTGCATATATATAAAAAAATGATTTTATTTGAAAGATAATAACTAAGATTGCCGCCCCCCCTATAAAAGAACCCCCTAGAATAGAATAGAACAGAAAATTTGTGGTTTCTCAAAATGCGCATTTTTTGAACTTTTGTGCATAACTTGCGCATATTTCGTAATTTTTTACCGCATATATATGCGCATATTTCATCAAAATTGATCGCATATAAATCCGCTCCCTAATTATAATATACTATAATGCCATATTACAAGGTATTTTACTTTCCCGCACGTCGTGCGGGAAAATTGACTTTCACGCACGCCGTGCGGGAAAGTGCAACTTTCGGAAACGAAATGCGTGAAAGTGTCTTTTTTAGCACGGCCGTAGAAAAATAATATTATATTTCTCATATATAGATCCTAAATTATCGCTTAATCCAACTCTTATTAATAATAATTGTTACTACTGAGTCTACGTCACTCTGTTAGAAATAGATACATTTTGAACAATGCAAATAGTGATGAGCAAAACAAGAACAAGACCAAGACCAGGCTAGTCTTGGTCTTGGTCTTGTTCTTGCAAGCTTGGTCTTGGTCTTGGTCTTGCAGCTAAAAGGCAGTCTTGGTCTTGGTCTTGGTCTTGCACTAGCCGGTCTTGTTCTTGGTCTTGGTCTTGCTGCAAGAGTCTTGCTGGTCTTGTTTTTTTGGTAGTAATAATTTGAGCCAAACGATTTCGAATAAAATGTACATTGAAATAAATAAAGATGTGAAAAATGAAACTATATTTTTTGCTTTAAAATTTTAACAGAATGTAGAATGTAGTTTCAAACGGATGCCAATTTTAGCATTATACATTCACCTAATGACCTAATTATTTCTCTCTATATACAGAGATTAGAGTATACTTTTATAATGGTAATGTTTATCAGTAGGAAAAAACTGCATTTACAACCCCTGTTGCAATTGCCGGCCTTCGGTTGTGTCACGTTGTGTTTTGCATGCTATCGATACCTGCCGCCTGCCTTCAGACCACGTCTTGAGTCTGGATTATTGTTTATTGTCCCTGTATTTTAATAAAATGTTAAAGAAAAAGAGCTTCTTAAAGGTGCCACAAATAGTCGGGGACCTTCAATTCACGGATTTTACGAAAAGGGATAAACGGTTTATAGTTGTTAACAGATAATGATCTGCTCCTTTCACTCGAACACTGTAGTATTTATCCTACGAGGGTCAAATTTAAGAACATAAATTAAATTTTTTTAAGAGAACACAAAAATCAAATATTTTTACTCTATTTAATCATTATTTAATATAATTAACTTTTTTTATAAAATAACTAAAACATACTTTTTAGTAAATACTTAAAATACCATAATATACTTAATATTTACCATAACAATAAAAAAAAATATTTACCATACCTATTTATAGACCTAATACTATAACATAATAACTAAACCTAATGTAATTCTGTAATTTGTGATCTTGCAGTTCTTTAATTTTATTTAAACTACATTGCTCTCGTAACACGAGTTATTCGCACTTTTTATTTTCACATATTTTTGGATTGAATACCCATTATGACATTTAAAAAGTTGAAAATATTCGGATGTTGGTAGTAAAAACTAGAATTTAAAACACACTGAAATGATGCGCATGCATTTCAAGTGCGGCACATACTATTTGTAGTATGCCCTTTCTGCCCTTTCTGGGAACAACCTAGATTCTTCCAAATAGTTTTCAACTATGAAATAAGTAAAATTCTTTACGCGTTTGTCATCCGGGATTTTCACAAATAATTCAACTTCCAACTTTCGTTGATTGTAAAAAATTAATCCAAAAAATAATTTTAAAAATTTCCCAGTATCGGAATTTTTGTCATTATATTCAGAAAATGAACCTAAGCTTTGAATTTTGCGGTACCAAGCTTGACAAATTACAATCGACAACCAGTTATTTTTTATTCAGGCCACAATGCTTTCACAGCATTGTGAATCCCTTTTCAAAATCTATTATGATATTTTTTGTATTAATTTTAAATTTAACGACCTACATTTTTCCTCGATTATGCGAAAAGAATTTAAATAAGTGTCAGTATTTTTATTAGACAAAAAAGCGAAAACTACTGGTACATAAAAACCGTTTTTAATTGCATTTTTTTAAATGGATTACCCTATCTATAATTACATTTTTTTAGTCTTAAAAGTAATTTCACGTGTCCTTGAACTGTTGCCGTTTGAAAACTTGCCTTCTGGACACTTTGAAGGTTGAGAAAATGCAAACCGTAAAATATTATGTATTTTAAAAATTCGATATTCTTTAAGGTTTCTTACAATGTCAGTATATATTATTGAACTAAAAAAATAAAGTTAAATAATAAAAACCAATTTTTCTCAAAAAAGTGCAAGAGTCTTGCAGGTTGGTCTTGGTCTTGCGTGGTCTTGCAAGGTTCGGTCTTGGTCTTGGTCTTGTTCTTGCAAGCTTGGTCTTGGTCTTGGTCTTGCAACCAAAAGGTGGTCTTGGTCTTGGTCTTGGTCTTGGTCTTGTTGCAAGACCAAGACCAAGACCGTAAGACCAAGACCAGTCTTGCTCATCACTAAATGCAAAGGAAAAGCTCTCTCTCTCCTAGTTAAAACGCGAAAATATTGCGAATCTCTCTCTATTTCTCTCTCTACCGTGAAGCTCTATGGAGTACTAAGTATTCATAGGAGACAATCTGTTTGGATTCAAAGCCAGCATGGGAACGAGAGGTAACCTCTTCAGTTTACTAGTTCTGGCCCAAAATTGCTACGATCATCAGAAATATATGTTTATAATATGCTTTATATACTTTGAAAAAGTATTTAACAGAGTAGGACACGACTTACTATTAGAACGTTTGCAAGAAGTCGGTTTAAATGGAAAATACATCAAACTACTAAAAACCTTCTGAACCTAAAACGCCAGAGTTAGGATCGAAGGTACCACGTTCGCAGAAGTAGAAATTAGAAGGAAAGTTAGACAAGTATGTATTCTGTCACTCCTGCTGTTTATTCTTTATCCCGAGTTTACATTTAAAGAGGCACTGGAAAAATCCAATTTATTTTTCGGGTCAAACTACAATGATATGCAAAAAATTTAGTCCAGGGCGCATCTGTTTTGAGATGGACGTTGAGAGGTGACTCAAATTTTTTTGCAGAAATTGCTTGAAAATAAATCAAATAATAATATTTGAGTTATCCTCCTCTCAAAAAGGTCCGGAACATTGTTTAAATAATCAAAATGTCAAAAAATTAAGGAAAAATTCGATTTTTTTTTTCGTTTCTTGATTATAACTTTAAAAGTATTCATTTCTGAGAAAAGTTGTATTGACATCAAAGTTGCGTAATTAAATTTCCTATAATATAGAATTGGCTAAAGATTTAAAAAATAGTCACCCTAGTTGCAAAATAGCAATAATTGCGAAAAAACCATACAAAAACCAGTATTCGCATTTTACGTTTTTCAACCATTTATGCTACACTTAGGACTTTCATATTTAACCCAGAAAAACTTTATGATACAGTAAAACAATACTGTAAATTTCATTAAGATCGGTTCAATAGATTTTGCAAAATAAATTTTTAAATCCAGCTTTCGCAAAAAAAATTCATTTTTTCAAAATGTTACAAAACTGAAAATAAAACAGATAGCAAGTTGAAATTTTTTTTGCTTATAGAAGTGTACTGTACCTTTCATTTTCAATTTGCAAAATTAAAATCGATTAATTACCAAGGCGTCAGGAAATTTTTTAAATAAACATTAATATTTGGTGCTACGCGCAGGACAGCGGTGTTCGATTCACACAAGTTGATTTCCACCAAAATTTCTTTCAATCTTTATCTAATATATTATTTTCTTACTCTATATTTTGTTGTATTTTAATATTTTAATTCCACAAAAAACAAACTAATTTTATTATTGTTTGTGAAATATTGTTTAAACAATTGCATATGTTTAAAAATAATAAACTTTTATTCTCTAAGTTAAAATATATGAACAAAGAAAGTTTTTGCTAATAAAAATGTTATTTCAAAGGATAGAGTATGTGTTTTTATTTTGCAATAAACAAATTTATTTATTTATATCGAAATGTAATAAAAATTAAAATGTATCAATCATTATCAAAGGTCATTGGAATGCCCAATCAGAGCAAACTATCCGCTGTCCTGCGCCTAGCACCAATAATTAATGTTTATTTAAAAAAAATCCTGACGCCGTGGTGTTAATCGATTTTAATTTTGCAAAATTGCAAATGAAAGGTACAGTATACTTCTATATGTACAAAAAATTTCAACTTGCTATCTGCTTTATTTTCAGTCCTGTAACATTTTGAAAAAATGAATTTTTTTTGCGAAAGCTGCATTGCAAAATTTATTTTGCAAAATGTATTGAACCGATCTTAATGAAATTTACAGTGTTGTTTTACTGTATCATAAAATTTTTCTGAGTGAAATATGAAGGTTCTAAGTTTAGCATAAATGGTTGAAAAACGTAAAATGCAAATACTTGTTTTTGTATGGTTTTTTCGCAATTATTGCTATTTTGCAACAAGGGTGACTATTTTTAAAATTTTTGACCGTTTCTATATTCTAGGAAATTTAATTACGCACCTTTTATGTCAGTACAACTTTTCTCGGAAATGAATATTTTTAAAGTTATAATCAAAAAACGAAGAAAAAAATCGAATTTTTCCTTAATTTTGACATTTTGATTATTTAAACCATGTTCCGGACCTTTTTGAGAGGGAGGATAACTCAAATATTATTATTTGATTTATTTTCAAGCAATTTCTGTAAAAAAATTTGAGTCACCTCTCAACGTCCAAATGTACTAATATTTTTACAGATGCGCCCTGGTCTAATTATGTTGTATCGCAGATTTAAAATGCGTTTATCTCGAAAACTGTTGAGTTCAGCCAGATGAATGTAGTATACCTTTTTTAAGTAAAAATATTAAGAGAATAAAAATTTTGATTCAAAAAGTATGTAGAGTGGGGGATAAAAAAAATTGAACGAATGAAATGACCGCTGGAAGACGTATGTGGCGCCCTCTGGGTAATACCTTATTTTTGGTCGCGAATTTAGATTTCTCATCCCAAAAGCCCCACTTACCAAAGACACCTTCTATTTCGGTTATTAATATCAACTTTCGTACTAAGGTAAGTTGGCTTAAATCGACCTATTTTAAGCTCAGGAATTTAAGGTTAAGCTATGGCCCCTTCTTTACTAAACACCCTGTATGTACGTGCATGCCTTAATTGTACATCTGATTTTCAAATTTTCTACCAAAATACACATGTTTAGGAATGAAAAAAGGTAAAATAAAAAACACTTCAAATTTTATACAAATTTATTTTTGTCTGAAGCGTTACAAAATTTATTAATAGAGGAGTCAATTCAGATCGAAAACTAGCATTGTTTCGGAAAAAATCAAACAAGCTTATATTTTTCTGAAACGCTTTTTGTTAGTTTATATATATTATGTTAAAACAAAAAGTTCTTATCGCAGATTTGGTCTCTAATTATTGTTTATTAATTTTTTAAACAATTAAAGCTGTTTTATACGTGAATAATTTTAAAAATATCGGTGAATTTATCATTTTACTTTGATCAACAATGTTTTTGTTTTGTTTTTGATTATACTGATTATAAATTTTTATGAATAAAGAAAAAATAGATTTTATGAAAATAAAGGTACTTTACTCTTGAGAAATTCATATTTTTGACATTCGTATAAAATTGATAAAATTTCATATCTGATGATCAAAATTTTGGATTCTATACCATCCAAAGCATTTTATGAAGAATAACTCTTTTTCGTAAAATTACGTAAAATAAAAAAGTTTCCCATATGTTGCAAGTTACGCAAACATAGTGTTCTATAAGAACTCAATTTTTTTTTATTTATTATTTTTTAAGCTTGTTATTAAATGTATTTTAGGCACGTTGTACAGAAAAAAGTTTTTATGACTGTGTACAAATACTTTTTTTAATTGATATTTTTTGGTTTTTGTATTACATTTTTTTTCTCAAATTATTCCAAAAAGAGTGTTTTCAGATTTTTACAAGTAAAATTGTATTAGTAACACATTTTCAAATATTTTTTAAACAAAATTCTTGTAAGGCCCACTTTACGCCCTAACTGTAATTTTTTTTCTTTGTAATATGGGCTGGCCAAATTGTGGCTCGCGAGCCACATGTGGCTCTTTGAAGGATTATTTGTGGCTCGCAATAAATGTACCTGATTTACTTTTAATTTTTTCGTTGCAAAATGCCTTAAATTACTGACAACAAATATAAAAGACTAAGTGTAAGATCAGGGCTTGGACAAGGAGAACCCTTATGATTGTTGCTATTCAATTTGGCCTTAGAATATGTAATAAGTAAAATATCATCTGAGCTGACAGGAGGATTTGCTAATCCAAGATCAAAACTATTGTTGGCCTTTGCTGAATATATAGGTGCAGTCGCTCATTCTGCAAGAGACGTGAGAGAGGTGTTTTTACAACTCGAGGAAGAAACAGGTAGTCTGACCCTACGAATAAATGAAGAGAAGACGAAATACATGCAGTAACCAAAAATCCAAGACCAAGAGTTAGGCAGAACATACCTATTAATGACCACAACTTCGAAGTAGTAAAAGAGTTTAAATATCTAGGGGCGGTAATCACAGATGACAAGCACATATAAAAAGAGGAGGTCTCAGCAAGAATAGCTGCGTGGAATAGAGCATTATATTCCATATCGTCATTATTAAGACCTAAGCTTTTAAAAAGAATCTAAATTTATTACGACTGTACAGCCAATTATTCGCCCTACATGGACTCTACATCAGCAGGAAATAAATAAGCTGCTGGTATTTGAAAGCGAAGTTCTCAGAACGATATTTTTGGCCCTCAAAGAGATTAATTGACAGAAGAGTGGAGAATGCGCTGCAGAGCTGAATTGGTGACTGTGTATGGTACGCACTAAAAACATCGTCAAACATATATTATAAACTCTAAGATAAGATGGGCAGGTCATATGGTAGATCAGAGGAAGGCATAGTGTTAAATACAGTGTTTTTGAGAGACGATAGAAGATCAGTAGGCCGTCCCAGAAAAAAAATGGAAGGATGATGAAGAATCGAACTATCCTTATCCTGAATTAGTAAAGGCTGCTTGTAGAATTATTTGAATATTTGAAACAACGATGTGAACCAGTTTATTTCACTTTAAAAATCGTGAAATCCAAACACCGAGAGAAAAATGTTATACCTTTTTTACACTTTTAGATAATTGTTTAATAGCGGCTCGCGAAAAATTTCAAATTTTAAAAATGGCTCGGACGATCAAGGAGCTTGGCCACCCCTGTAATATAACTATAAAATTACTTTTGATTATTTCTTTTTTTGGTTCCAGTTTGTAAAATTTAATTTTATTAATTCATTAAAAACCTAAGTCAACCAGGCACTCTGTCGAACGCTGCCATACAGTACGTCAATATTTGTGAGAGGGGTGACTCCAGCATTATAAATAAAAAATTATAGAAGCTGCAGATTTAATTTTAGAAAATTCTTTATATGTTTTTTTTTGTTTAATTTTTTCTTAATTTTTCAATGATCAGGTCTCACAGGTTTTTTTCTCACATTTGTATTTTCATAGGTATTCTAACAAACAACTAATTTCGCAGTTCATTTGTTTAATAAAAATTAAGCACCGACTTTTGCAGTAGAACGTTTTCATATGTTGTTTATTATACTTTTTTTAATAAAATAATAAAAATTTCTATCTTGTTTGATTTTTTCCATAATTAATAAACTCCATTGACTCCACTATAAAGTGTATATTTCATAAAACTTTCATATTTCCAAACCAACATATTTAGTAAAGCCTTCATAAGCACGTCTTAAAAGGATCCTAATCACTTGGAATAAGTGGGTCAATATTTTGTCAGCCGTTGGTACATTAGATGGCCCCAAAAAAGCTTTTACTAACGAAAGCATGGCCCCTTTGGCTACCTAAAATAGGTAATATAGGTTGTGATTAGGTAATAAAAGCATAAAAGTATCCCATGAATTAAATAGATGTGTTATTAATGTTTTATAAAATTGTAAAATGAACAAAAATTTCCATATGAAAATAAAACGAGATAGTTCCCGAAAATTGTCTATACCATCTAGTTAAGTAACTTTTAACGTGAAGTAAAAACTCCTAGTCTAGGCGCCAGAGGGGTCACCGTGTCCTTTTCAATTCTGATGGACACAGTCAACGGTTTCTTATGGATTTTTGGCTGCTGATTACTAATTTCGAGGGTGGATTTCGATCCGAGTGGTCAAAAATTTTTATAAACAATTTATTTGTTTATAAATTGTTTATAAGACTCTGGCTCATAAACTAAAAGAGATAAAAAAGAATGTTTCAAATAAAATTTGTTCGGTAATATAAGACGAAGAAAAAAACGTTTACTAAACTTACATCCAACAAATATAACTCAAGATATTGTAAAATTAGTGCACAATGCAAATTGCAAATTGCAAAATAAGAATTTTTCGAAGCTCTATTGATCGTAACTCGGCTTCTACGTATGCAAATGGGCCTTAGAAGGTTTTATTTTAAAGCTTCATTAATAGGCTTCTAAACAAAGTTTGTTAAATTACTTTATCTTCATTTGTTTTAAAGTTATACCCGTTTAAAGTTATAATTTTCTTAAAAAAATTGTACATTAATTTGTTTATAAGGGTTTCACGTAAATTTGAGCTGTAAACATTTATACTTTAATTAACAAGAATGATAGAAGAACTCAAAAGGAATAATTTAACCTTAAGGAAATGTTCGTAAATTTATTTTTGGTCAAGATATCGATATTTTAATGGCGCGCTATGAGGCGCAACATCGGCTCACAGTCAAGTATTTTTCGACGCTTTATCGATCGTAACTCGGGTTCTACGCATGCAAATGAGCCAATATGAGATATCCATATAAAAATGGATCTAATCATTTATGTTGTGGCGGCATACACACAATTGACGTGCCTTGATGATGCTGCAAAAGAACTAGATCCACTTTATATGGATACTATTAACTATCCGCTGGATATCCATATGATATAGATTATACCTATATCATATGGATAATTAGACTCTGAAGCCCCAGAAAGTTTTAGTTTTACTGCCTACAAGAACAGACTTAGTACCTACCACCTTGTAACTCTAAAAATTGCTCTAAGAACTTATGCAGATTTAAAAAAGCTGAGATTCCCTGTATATCTCGATTCAGATGCATGAAACAAAAAGTTTGTAAAAATAATATTAATAAATAATATCAACTTACTTTTTAGTTCTATTTCTGAAAGATTACTTTTTAATGTTTTTTTTTTCTCATTTACTAAAAAAATAGAAGAAAAAGTAAATAGAATGAAAGGTGATACGAGGTACAGTATGATGATTTAATTATAAGAATTATATGATAAAATTTTATTAGGATCTTCAAAAATACAAAATAAAGATAACGTATATACATAGAAATTATAATTTGCATCGAGAAGTTAGCGCGTGAACCTTTACGCGGAGCCGATATCTTGGCCAAAAATAAACTTAGAAACATTTTCGCAAGCTAAAAATTTTCCTTTTGTGTCCTTCTATCATTATTGTTAATTAAATTATAAATGTTTTGGCTTAAATTTGCTTGAAACCCTTATAAACAAATTAATGTACAATTTTTTAAGCAAATTGTTATTTCAAATGGGTATAACTTTAAAAAAAATGAAGATCAAGTAATTTAATAAACTCTTTTTGGAAGCCTATTAAGGAAGCTTTAAAATGAGATCTTCCAAGGCCTATTTGCATGCGTAGATGCCGAGTTACGATCGATAAAGCTTCGAAAAATACTTATTTTGCAATTTACAATTTGCGTTGTGCACTAATTTTACAATATCTTGAGTTCTACACAATTGTTGGAATTAAGTTTAGTAAACGTTTTTTCTTTGTTTTTTATAAATGAACAAATTTTATTTGAAACATTCTTTTTTATCTCTTTTAGTTTATGAGTCAGAGCCTTATAAACAATTTATAAACAATTAAATTGTTTATAACAATTTTTTACCACTCGGATCGAAATCCACCCTCGAAATTCGTAATCAGCAGCCAAAAATCCATAAGAAACCGTTGAGTTTGTCCATCAGAATTGAAAAGGACACGGTGACCTCTATTTGGCGCCTAGACTATCCCTGGTGTAGTTGGTATGAAATTTAATTAAGAATTAAAATTTTAAAAATCCAAAAGGATTACATTGTATGTTCAGAACGGAAGTTTTCGGGCTTATCAGTCCATCTTCAGTAAACTCCGTGTCCTTGCAAAATAGCCAAAATGCCAAACACTGGTTGGATTAAATATTCAATCATTCTAAATAAAAGAAAATAATGCGACTTAAACTCGATAGCAATGGATTGCCTCCAGAAATATGTGAGTACTCTACTTTCACATAATTTTAACTTCTGCTTTGGACCACGCTAGTCTGTCTTTTTGGCATTTTGTCTGGGTATTGTTTATACAACGTTTTTTGTCTGCATTTCTGACATGTCCGAACCAGGTTCTTCTATCTCTTCATGTAGTCTATTATCGACACCCCATCGAACAAGGTTGTAACTCAAGTTACATATATTTTCAGATTTCAACACAGGCGAATTCAGCAAAAAATTGCGCACACGTCAATATAAACGACATAGTTTATTTCTCAATAGTTTGGCTAATACTCCATTGAAAAAAGTTGTATTTTAACTTACGTGTGCCATTTTAGCGTGAAAAAGGCAGTAACACTGGATACTCCCTATGTTAAATGTTTACTTTCTTTAAAGTTGACGATTAACAACGTTGTTAAATGAGTTACAACTTTGTTGCACGTATGTTTAATTTATAAAATATTTAATCATATGGTGTATCTCATAAGCCAATTTATCTAAATGAAAATAAAAAAGGATTTAAGACTTTTTTCCATTTTGATAGTTGCGGTGGACAAAATAAATATAGAATAGTTTTTGCTAAATACTTCTATATAGTGAAACAGTGTAATATTAACATGACTTTTATTTCTAGAACCCTACACTAAATTTTGTTAGATTTCAAATGTACGATAACGAAAACATATTTTGAATAGGGTGCTAAGACAAATACTTAATGATCTGAACAAAATTAAGCAAATGTTTGTTTACTGGAAATAAAATAATACTATTGCAAATTAAATAAAACACCAAATAGCTATGTTTAAATTGTTTTTGTTTATTAAAAATCTGGGAATGAATAATTTTAATAGATAGGTACGTATATGGAATCATATAATTCTAAATGTTTGAAAATGAATAAAAATGAATCACATAAATGTTTAAAAGGAACTTCTCTTATTGCCCTACGATCGTTTACCTGCTACGATTTCTCGGTACTGAAAAGAGAATTATTTGTTCACGATCTAGTGGGGCATCCCAATACGAACCACACAAGAAAATTCACCTTTGCGTGGAGCCATCACAATGAGAGTTTATTTTAACAATAGATATGTTTAATAGTATTATCCTTTTTTCTACAATTAGAAAAGACCACACAATACAATAATTTTACAAATACATTTACATTATTTGTTAGGTTCAACAAACATTTGTTAGGGGTTAGGTTGAGAAATAAGAAATAATACATGAAACATGGCGGATCGTACATGCGCAAAGAAATTTGGATCGTGAAATAGTCGATGCTTTCGCTTCTTGTTGGATGGAGTATTCTTTGGTTTAACGAATTGTGCTTTTGTACCGTTTATTTGGTTTGTAATCAATGCGCGGTCAAAGCTTTTGCCGAGCACCTTCATGCACGCAACTTTTCATACAACACAAAAGGTTAAAACCGATTCGATTCGAGTTGCATTTTTGTTCATTCACTTTTGTAGCTATTCACCTGTGTGAAATTCCAAGACACATTCGTTTACTGTTCAGCTTATGAATTCGTATTTTACCCGGATCTCTGATGAGGTATGGCATACTGAAACATTTCGAAAAAGATGATAAACAAAATCCAGAATGGTGGTCGGAAAAACTAAAATGTTTAGTGGACAATAAAGACAGCGTACCAAAAATGGCTACAGACACAGGACTTGCAAGATCAAAGAGTGTACACAAAAGTGAACAGAGCAGTGAAAGTAAATACATAAGGACTAAAAATGACACCTGGGAAAGAAAGTGCGAAGAGGTGGATAGATACATAAGCGGATCCAAAGTAGCTGAAGCTTGGAAAACGATAGAAAATATAAGATAAGAAAATAAAGGGCGGAGTAATTTACATTTAATAAGTACCAAGCAATGGGAAGATAACTATAAGCTACTACTGAAGGAAACTAGACCCGAATTTGAGGTAAATGAAATAGACATGCAGACGAATGTAAGTGAACAAGTTAGGAAACTAACTAAAAAAGAAATAAAAGAAGCCTTATTGGAATCAAAAAATGGGAAAGCACTAGTCCCTAAAAATATCCCGATCGAACTGATAAAATATGGACAAAATATACTGCACGAAATAATGACAGAACTTTTCAAAAAATACATGTACTCTGGGCTAATTAGCAAAATTCATGGAAAAGTTATTTACCAGCAATTTTATTGCTGGAATCGAATTATAAGATCCTATATATAAATAATATAGGTATGCAAAGTCAGCAGGTAGTGTGCTACTTTTTTTATAAACAAAATGGCGCCGACAAATCGTATTTTTTTCAATTATTGCTCTATAACTCCGAAGATTTTAACTTTACAACAAAAACTCTCAAATAAAAATTCACCGCAATTAAATTCTGCATAGAGATATGTTTTTTACGATTTGCTCCGACGAAAATTTTCCTCGGAAAATGCGGCTTTTCCTAACAAAAACTATAATTTTCAAATAAAGTTTTAGGTAAGTAATTATTAATCAATAATTAAATAACTTAGTGACATCAAATATTTCTTGGTATAGATTGTAATTCCAGAAGCCAATGAAAATTAAACGAATATTTTAGCAACAATTCAATTGTTAATTAACAATTTACGATCGCAATAATAACCAAAATAATCATGATACATTGATCAAACTTATAAAGATTATAAAGATGAGATGCTTGTTTAATATTTTATCGACAAAATATAATCTTTTCTTTTTTTTGCATAATCTTTAAATTTTGAAAAAAAAAATAGTTATAATACGTTGGTCTAATTAGTAAAGTACAAAGAAACGTTATTTACCAGCAATTTTATTGCTTTAATCGAATTATAGGATCCTATATATTATTAATATAGGTATGCAAACTCCACAGATAGTGTACTACTTTTTTTATAAACAAAATGGCGCCGACAAATCGTATTTTTTTCAATTATTGCTCTATAACTCTGAAGATTTTAACTTTACACCAAAAATACTCAAATAAAAATTCACCCCAATTTAACTCTACATAGAGGCATGTTTTTCCCGATTTGCTCTGACGAAAATTTTCCTCGGAAAATGTGGGTTTTCCCAACAAAATCTCGAATTTTCAAATAAATTTTTTGGGCCAGTAATTATTTATCAATAATTATATAGCTTGGTGAAATAAAACCTTTCTTGGTATAGATTATAAATTCAGAAGCCGGTTAAAATGAAATGAATATTTTAGCAACAATTCAATTGTTAATTAACAATTTACAGTCGCAATAACAACCAAAATAATCATGAGACATTGATCAAACTTAGAAAGATTATAAAGGTGTGATGCCTATTTAATATTTTGTCGACAAAATATAAATTTTTCATTTTTTTGCATAATCTTTAAATGTTTAAAAAAATTGTTATAAACAAATTAACATTTCTTAGAAATTGTTTATTATATTCTAATTTTAAAAAATACTTAAAATGCGTTTTTCATAGGTCTTGAAAATGAATGCTTTAAAAAAAATTTCCAACCATTTGCAAAAAAGTTAGGAAACAGCAAAATAAATATACGATATCTCCATTGTTTATAATTTGTTTTAATTGTTTCAAAGCTTAAAAGTGAGTCTATGGTACAATCTAATTACTCACAAAGAATGTCAAAAATTACTGCAATGGTTATATTTTAATCAAAGATTAAAATATTGAATGGGTTGCATATGTGAGTCCATATTAAATATAGTAATGAAACACAGACTTACTCACAATCATTTAATTATACTTTGACGACCGGTTTCGATCTCTACAATATACAGATCATCTTCAGGTCGGCGTTACAAGTAGTTAAATGCTACAATAAGAGAAAACTTGTGTTAGACCAGTGTCTGATTGAAGAGATGTTAATAGAAAGCCAAATTTAAAAAAATTTTTATAAAATTTTTTGACATAAAGGTTTGCAACTGTTGACATTTCAGAATATTGGTATATACAAAGTCAAACCTATGAGTAAAAATGCTCATAGTCATGTATGTGCAAATGGGTGCATACAGTTTGAATTTGTTGAAATTAAAATTTTTAACCATTAAAAAACAAAATAAACATAAACTGACTTAAATATGCTTCCAAATTCAAAGTAGTAATAATAAAAGAGATAGTAATATTGTTCTAATCTACGTGTTTATCTATAATATTGTGTTTTAACCTACGTAACATGTCTGTTTACCCTATCACTATCCCAACAAACCAATTAGCATAATTTGGACGTACTAATATGACAACAACTAAGTTGCAACGCAATCCTTGTAACGGCATGTAAGTAGATTAGAACAATATTACTATCTCTTTTATTATTACTACTTTGAATTTGGAAGCATATTTAAGTCAGTTTATGTTTATTTTGTTTTTTAATGGTTAAAAATTTTAATTTCAACAAATTCAAACTGTATGCACCCATTTGCACATACATGACTATGAGCATTTTTACTCATAGGTTTGACTTTGTATATACCAATATTCTGAAATGTCAACAGTTGCAAACCTTTATGTCAAAAAATTTTATAAAAATTTTTTTAAATTTGGCTTTCTATTAACATCTCTTCAATCAGACACTGGTCTAACACAAGTTTTCTCTTATTGTAGCATTTAACTACTTGTAACGCCGACCTGAAGATGATCTGTATATTGTAGAGATCGAAACCGGTCGTCAAAGTATAATTAAATGATTGTGAGTAAGTCTGTGTTTCATTACTATATTCAAAGATTAAAAATACTTTTTTTTGTAATTTTTAGCGCGAAAGTAGGCTTGATACAGAGCCGGAGATAAAATGTTCACTCGAAGCGACTGACACGCTTAAACGCGCGCGAGTTGTGTATGTGGGCGGGTAGCTACGGTACTGTATTATTCTACTTTCGCGCGTGTAAATTACAAAAAAATATATTTATAATCTTTAATTAAAATATAACCATTAAGCTGATAATCGATATTGTTTTATAAATAATTAGCTTGTACTTTAAACTCACTTCTACGCTTTGAAAGAATTAAAGAAAAATATGAACACCGTAGTAATCGTATGTTTACTTTGCTGTTTCATAACTTTTTTGCAAATAGTTGCAAAAAAGTTTTAAAACATTCATTTTCAAGATATTTGCAATGCGCATTTTAGCTATTTTTTAAAATTATAATATAATAAAAACTTTCTGAGAAACGTTAATTTGTTTATAACTATTTTTTTTTAAACATTTAAAGATTATGCAAAAAAATAAAAAATTTATATTTTGTCGACAAAATGTTAAATAGGCTTCTCATCTTTATAAGATTTCAAAGTTTGATCAGTGTATCATAATTATTTTGGTTAGTATTGCGACCGTAAATTATTAATTAACAATTGAATTGTTGCTAAAATATTCGTTTAATTTTCACCAGCTTCTGGAACTACAATCTAAACCAAAAAGGCTTTTAAGTCACCAAATTATTTAATTATTGGTAAATAATTACTTATCTAAAACTTTATTTGAAAATTAAAGATTTTGTTGGGAAAACCCGCATTTTCCGAGGAAAATTTTCGTCGGAGCAGATCGGGAAAAACACGTCTCTATGCAAAATTTAATCACGGTGAATTTTTATTTGAGGGTTTTTGTTGTAAAATTTAAATCTTCGGAGTTCTAGAGCAATAATTGAAAAAAACACGATTTTCGTGCGCCATTTTGTTTATAAAAAAAGTAGCACACTATCTGAGGACTTTGCATACCTATATTATTAATATATATGATCTTATAATTCGATTCCAGCAATAAAATTGCGGGTAAATAACTTTTCCCAAAAATGGCCTATTCTCCGATAATCAGCCCAGACTAATGGTGCAGGGAGAAAAATACCAGAAGACTGGACTTGTGCATAAATTGGCTTGATTTACAAAAAAGGAGACAAAACGTTGTGCACAAATTATAGAGGTATAAGTATAACCAGTGCAATGGGGAGGTTGTATGGTCGAGTTTTAAAGAAAAGGGCGGAATTAGAAATCTAGGATATGGAAGAACAAAGTGGGTTTCGCACCGTTAGATCGTGCGCAGATAACATATTTGTGATGCAACAAGTAATAGAGAAAAGAAAAACCAGGAAACTGTCTGCACACTTAAAATAAGTTTATTGATCTGGAAAAAGCTTACGACACGGTACCTTTAAAGAAATTCTTTGAAATGTTGATGACGATAGAGGCACATGTAAGTGCAATTAAAAATATGTATCAAAACGCGAAAAGCTGCATTAGGCAAGGAAAATCTATATCGAAACCATTCCCCATTACTATAGATCTGAGGCAAGTTGGCTGCTTATCGCCAACACTATTTAAAATGTACATCCACAAAGCTCTGGAGCAATGGAGGAAAAGAGTTACTGGGATGGGAATAATAATTGAAGAAAACTGCTAAACAACTCTGTTGTTTGCTGATGACCAAGTAATTCTTGCCAACGATGAACATGATAATGTATTATACAGGGTTTCCAGAAACTCTACCGACAAACGAAGACAGGAGATTCCTCAGATAATTTTAAGACAATTTAACCCAATTCACTTAGTCCGAAAATGCTTCTTAAGGGAGCTAGAGCTCTTTGAAGATGGCGTCATGAAATTAGTTTTTCTTAAATACCTCCAGAACGCTTCTATTTAGAAAAACGAAAATTGGTATGCTTATTTACTTTTCAGAGATGAATCGATTCCATTCATTGCAAATTTCTAGTAGCGGTCATAGGCGTCCGTTTTGGGTAGAGCAACGGATATTTTATCGCATAACTTTTTTGTCCTTAACTTTTATGCATTTTTGACACCGGATTATTAAATTGTGAGGTATTCTAGTACTAAAAGGACCTCTTGCTTTAAGTCAGTAGGACATACCGTTTTCTAGAAAAATCGATTTGAAAGTTTTTCGTTTTTGGAATTTGAAAAAAAATTGAAAGAACTTTTTAACAAAAAACGAAGTATTTTACCAACATAAAATAAGAGTAACTTTTAGTACTCGAATACCTCATAATATAATAATCTAGTGTCAAAAATAAAACGGACGCCTATGACCAGTACTAGAAATTCGCAATTAATGAAATCGATTTATCTCTGGAATATAAATAAATGTATCAGTTTTCGTCTTTCTAAACAGTTTTTTTTTTGAAATTTTTTTTAATTCAAAAAGCGAAAAATTTTCAAATCGATTTTTCTAGAAAACGGTGTGTCCTACCGATTTAAAACAAAAGTACCTTTTAGTACTAGAATACTTCACAGTTTAATAATCCAGTATCATAAATGCTTAAAAGTTAAAGATAAAAAAGTTATGCGATAAAATAGCTGTTGCCCTATCCAAAACTGACGCCTATGATCGGTACTAGAAATTTGCAATGGATGGATTAGATTTATATCTTGAATATAAATATGCGTACCAATTTTTGTTTTTCTAAATAGAAGCGTTCTGGAGGTATTTAAGAAAAACTAATTACATCTTCCAAGAGCCATCTTCAAAGAGCTCTAGCTCCCTTAGGAAGCATTTTCGGTCTAAGTGAATTGGGTTAAATTATCTTAAAATTATCTGAAGAATCTCCTGTCTTTGTTTGTCGGTAGAGTTTCTGGACACCCTGTCTACTAAGAAAGTTACAGATTGAATATGAAAAATGGGGTTTATGTATGAACCGAAGGAAACCGAAGATCCGAAATTGGAGTTAAAGAGTATAAGAAAATGTAAGAAATATAGATATTTGGAAGCATAATATCAGAAGAAGGAACTACAAAAAGAGACGTACAGCATAGGATACAGTAGGGAAGGAAAGCAACTTGTCTTTTAAATGGTCTACTATGGTCTAAGAAGGTGAAGCTGAATACAAAATTTACAATCTAAGAACAATTGAGAAACCTATTCTAACTTCTGGGGCAGAGTGTTGACAAATCACAGGAAACGAAAAAATATATAGAGATAGCGGAAATGGATTACTTATGTGGAACATGCAGGGATTAGAACACGTACCAAATGAGGAAATAAGACGACGAACAAAGAGTGTACATTCCACGGTTGACCGAATAGGGACAAAGGAATTGCTATGGTATAGTCATGTTATGTACGAAAGACTTCTGAACGCCACATTTTGGGAAAGGCCCGATGGCAAAAGGTCAGTTGGTTGCCCAAGAAAAAGATTGAAGGACGCAGTAACCAGTGATCTACGCAAAATGGGAGTACAGCAATGGGAAATAGCTGCTCAGGACCGACAACAATGGAGGGAAATAGTAAACACGGCCAAAACTCACAGAGTTGTAGAGCCAAATGATGATGATGATGATGGTCAAATTATGAGAATGTCAGAGGGAAGATGGTCAAAAAGAATATTAAATTGCACGCCTATAAATAGAAGAAGGTAAAGACCTACAGAAACATAGAAGAAAGGCACAGAACGGTCTATGGAAGATAGAGTTATAGCAGAGAACGAGTGGATGGATAGAAAACGATGGCGAGCGAAATTTGGGATGCGGAGGAGACCGTAGGAACCACACTGCTTATTTATTATCTCTTATGGGGTAGGGCATACCGAAACATGTAAGATTCTACTAAATACCAATTATATACAAAAGGTTTAACGAATTGTGGTTATTTGGTTATTGGTTCATAATTATTGCGTTGGTAAGGCTTTTGTCGAAAACCTTTATGCAAAAGATGATGCATAATTACGCATAGAAAAATAGACATCATTTTTGTAGCAAAAATGGACTTTGAAAAAGAAATTTGTTTACTTACATCCAGTAAATCGCCTCCACCTTGCATAAAAAATTTAAGAACAGTTGATACATGTATTACAATAAATTGTAAAGAAGAACTTAATCCTTGAATTGTCGATGCTAAGTATGGTGCTTCAAACGAACGTATGGTTCTACCTATACTTGGTTCTATTTTGATTAATCTAAAAAAATAAATAAAAATTATTATTGTTAGGGTGAGAAACGTTGAAGCTTTCTTCAACAATTTGAAGGTCCGAACTAGAGACACCCAACGTCAAAGTTTTGGTTGTGTAGTTAACATTGTTTGTCAACCTCTAGCGTAATGAATATGATCGAGATTTTGAACTCATCAAAACCAAAAACAATAGGATCAACCTAACTTACCGAACCAACCCATTAACCAACAATTTAAGAAAAGTAACTGGCAATACTAAAATGGCAACCAGAAGGAAAGAGTAAACGAGGTAGACCGAGAAATAGTTGGAGCGAAGGAATTGAAAGAGAGCTGAGGAAAGATAGCGGATCTATGGAACAACCGAACGAAGAGGGATGAACCGATTGGAAGTCAAAAAATGGCAGAGAACGTTATAAACCGATATGTACAGTCGGAAAAATGAAAGAATACCCATGAACGGACATATAAAACACGCTGTATTTTCCTGTCACCGTGTCACAAAGAAAATTGTCCAGTTTAAGTACATGTAACAATAATTATTACATGTACTTGCGCTGGCCAATTTTTTGTGTGACACGGTGACAGGAAAATACAGTGTGTTTTATATGTTCGTTCATGGGTATTCTTTCATTTTTCCTACTGTAGTAGTACTGTAGAAAACTGTAGTAGTACTGTAGTTGTAGAAAAGTAACTCATGCCTTATCAATAACAACTTAGTAAGAAGTCTTGAATAACATAGCTTAATCATGATGCGATCAAAAAATGACAGAAATCTTTCTGATGTCCTGGGTCCTGGCCCTCTTTTTCTTCTTTTTTTTCTTCTTCTTCTTAGCCTTCTATCGCCCATGCTCCCAACTCCTTTCATCGGTCTCTAACCTGAGCAACATAATTCCAATTTGTTCCGTCTTTTATTTTAACATCATCAATCCATCTCATCTGTCGTCTTCCTCTTAGCCGTTTGCTTTTGTACTGTCTCCAATGTTATATTGTTTCGTTCCAACGTTGATCTTTTTGTCTAGCTGTGTGCCCTTAGTACATTCTTTCACGGTTTTTACTCTAAATTTTAAAGAACCGCAACCGCTTGGATTGACATGAAATTTGTCATATGCATGGCTTACATGTCAAAGAAAAAAAGTGATATTGTGCCGATGTGTGCTTTTGTCCTAGGGGTGACTTTCATCCCCTCTTGGGGGTGAAAAAATATAATAAGTCCAGAATAACTCCGGAAATGGATGAACTGACTAATTTTAAGTAACTTTTGTTCTATAGAGCTTTTTCACCAAGTCAACACTTTTCGAGTTATTTGCGAGTGAATATGTTCATTTTTTAACAAAATAACTACATTTTTGACGGTTTTTCGCAGATAACTCAAAAAGTAAGTATTTCGTCGAAAAAAACGTTCTTAGCAAAAATATGGCCTGTAAAAAAGTAAAAAAAATGGTGTATGCGTTAGGCCTATGGACCTCGTAGAACAAGAGTTATAGCCAATGAAAAATAGATTCATATTCACCAAATTTCAAATAGAATACTTCGAAGTGAAATATCCAAAAAATTAAGCACTTTTTGGGGAAAATCCATTATAACTTTTTTAAAGTGTTTAAAAAGAGCTTTATTCCTGTTTTTATAAAAAGTTTTATCATTGAATTTAAGCAAGTTACGCTCAAAATAAAGTTGATCCCTTTTGTTTTGGCAAAAAAAATCGGCCCACCAAAAATCAAAAGACCACCTAATTAGCAACTTAAATGAAATAAATCGTTACCGCTCCACAAATTATTTTAATTATATTTTGTTTATATGATCTGTAAGTTTCATCGATTCAAAGTGCTTATTTTTGAAAAAATTTGGTTTTAAAGTGAAATTTTTAAAAATTTTAATTTTGAAAAATATGATTTTTTTCAAAATAACTTAAAAATTGTTAGTGATACCAAAAGTCTCGAAAAATAAAAAAAGTCAACATTGCTTTTCTGAATATCATATATTTTTTTATTTTTCTGTTAGACAATTTGCATATATTCGTGATCAGTGACTCGTTCAACCCCTTTTAACTACAGCCCTTTCAAAAATAAGGACTTTGAACCGATGAAACTTACAGATCATATAAATAATACATACACGAGTCAAGAAACTTGTGAAGTCGTAACGATTAAGTTCATTTGAGATTTAGGGGGTAATTTTCCCAATTTTTTTACCAAAAAAAAGGGACTAACTTTATTTTGAGCGTAACTTGTTTACTTTTAATGCTAGAAATTTTTTTATAAAACAAAAATGAAGCTTTTTTAAACACTTTAAATAAGTTGTAATAAGTTTTCCCCAAAATGTGCTTCATTTTTGGTTATTTCACGTTAAAATATTCTTGATGGATTCGACCGTTACTTGATGGAAGTTCATTTTTTCTAACAATAAAACACTGAAAACGTTTGTTTTCTATACTTCCACAAAATTTATTATAACTAAGTGACTACAGCTGTTTCGGCAGAGTGCCTTTCTTAAGTGATATAGTTAACAATGTGTTTGCCTTTTTAAGTCTTCAACTGAAGAGGTTGAGGAGTGGGGAGCTGTTTGTCTCGAGTTGGTCATTCAGAATTATATCTGTATTTTTCAGTTTATTAATTTCCATAGATTCTAAAAAAGATAGCTTAAGGCCTTTATTTTGAATATGCAGAATTTGAAACTCTTCATTGAAGGAATGATTATGATCTAGAAGGTGAAGTGCGTATGTATAAGTGACTGTTTTTCTATTGTTGAATGCCCTTTTGTGTTCTGCTATCCGTTTGTCAAAAGTTCTGCCAGTTTGACCGATGTACGTTTTCGGACAGTCACCACAAATTAGTCTGTACACACCACTCTTTCGGCTTTTATTGTTCTTAATATATTTGCTTAAGTTGTTGTTAGTTCTGAAAGCTGGTGTTATTCTCTTCCTTTTTTATGTATCTGGCTATTTTTGTTGTTATCTTGCCAGTATATGTGAGAGAGCAGAAGGTACTGGGTTCTTTCTGTGGTGGTGGATACACTAATTTCAGGGCTTTCTTATGGAGTTTTTGGTTTAAAATTTTGTTAACTGTTTGTTCGTTATAGCCGTTGTTTACTGCTATTTGTTTAATGATGTTTAGTTCTATCTCGAAGTTATTTTTTGTCATGGGAATTTATGTCAGTCTATGTATCATGCTACGGTAGGCTGCTAATTTGTGTTGTGTAGGATGGGATGATAAATTGTGTATAGTTGTGTCAGTATGGGTAGGTTTATGATATACGGAGAACTCATGTTTGTTGTGTAGTCTGGAAATCGTTACATCTAGAAAGTTTATGGAGTTATTCTGTTCTGTTTCTATTGTAAACTCAATATTATTATGAAGTGAATTAATATATGATAGAAATTGGTCAAGTTGTCTGTTAGTTCCTGTAAAGCATACTAGTATATCATCCACGTATCTCCACCAATATAAGAACTGTTTAAATACGGGATGTTTAGAAATTGTTGTTTCAAGTTGGTTCATAAATATATCTGATAGCAATGGGCTTAGGGGATTACCCATAATAAGTCCTGCACTGTTGTTTGTGTATATTTGATTATTGAATTCAAAATAGTCTTGATTTATGCAAATTTCAAGAAGGTGTAAAATTTCAAATGCAA